>NW_027325372.1:15104709-20104709 GCF_036924035.1 Leuresthes tenuis | reverse complement strand
TCAGAAATTCATCTCCATTCCTAAGGGGATTCCTCTCCTCAGCCGTCGATCCATCAGTACCTCGGTCTGTATCTGTTCGCTCAGCAGCTCATTCATTTATCAGCTGCGCTCCTCCTACTTTGCAGTGAAGTGCTTTTTGTCACCACTCTGGGGACTCATATCCAAGCTTCCCTCCCTTCCTCTGCCATCTTTCCATGTTTCCCAATGCGTGGCTCTATCTGGAGAACCCAGGTGCAACCCTCAGAGCTGTATTAATAAATAAACAGCAATGAGGGTGATTTACGACGCTCAACCCCCCCCCATGGCTGTGGTTCATCAGAGTTTAACAAATCCATCTAGGGCGGGCAGGACTCAAGTGTTTCATGGGAATTGTTGTCAACCCACCACACGATGATTTGCAACAAGCTCCATCATGGCAATATCTACCTTGTTTTATTATTTTCTTTATATTGTGCAGTCCCTTCATACTCCCTTGTAGATCCAAACCCAGCGGGTCCCATTTCAAAAAGTCCTCCACCTGCGCTTTGTGACTGGGCGTTTTCAGCCAGCAAGTCCTTTCCTTTCCCAATGGCTACTGGAGGTAAATCAAACATGGTAAACAAATTACAGGCGTAGCTGAGCTTGTTGTGTATGTCAGCAGCCGGTGTGTAGTTCTTCCTTTTATCCGGCTGACACCCCCCACAGGAGGCGAGCTGTCATCTGCAATTCATAATTCAGTAAACACATCAGATATCTGCTTTACAGCGTATGGTCTGAGAGAGCTGGCAGCCACGGCTGTGTGATGTTCACCGTTCTCAGCGGGAATGAGTGCCGCTGCTTGTGTGTCACTTAAAGCCCGGGGGGAGGAGACAAAGTGTCCACGCATCAACCTGTGACCTCTTTCAGACACACGTTCAGATTTTAAAAAGTGAAAAACATCCTGTAGAGTATTTAAGTCTAAAAGAATGTGGTTTGTCTTTTTGTTTGTTGTTAAGGCAGAGCTTATGTGTGTTTACATGAGCGTGTGTGACCGACAGCACACGTGTGGCGAGTGGAAAAACACCTCCCTGTCCCATTAGAGACAGGCAGCACACCTTCACACCTCCGGGTTTGCAGACTTACAGCTGCCAATGAACAACTGTAAAACAAAACACATGCTTATGAAGGCACTCTGAACAATATTGGAGGAGTTTTGTTTTTTTCTAAAGGTTAGTTTAAGCATTTCGCGAGACTCCGGAGAAAGATGGCAAAAAAAACAAACAGGCAAAAGGTTGTGGTCAACCACTTATCTCAACTGTTGACAGTTGGGAATCCGTTGCGCTGGCATTAAGGCCAATTTACTCAACCTCTTGCTTTAAATGTTTTTCCTCTGAATGAATGCTGGTCTCTCAGGGCCATTGGAACACAGGTACACTGGTAGAGCGCGATGTGTTCAGGGCACTGGCATGCTATCAGTGCCATCAATCACTTAACATGCGAATCCATCGATCCGCTGCTTGAATGATGAGGAAGTATTTCATCCTATCATTCATCCGTGTCGTGCTGCTCCTGCAGGGAGTCCAGCCATTTTTTTTAATTGCTGATTTAAGAATGTCCACGTGTAGCAGAACCAGCAGAGGTCAGTCTTGGTCTGGTGGACACGCCAAGCTTCGACAAACACTTTCACATCTTTACATGTGCCACCTCTGAGGGCTAAACCTGAGCTTTAGGCCTGTGCCAGCACCCAGGTGTAAACACACCTGAGTGTGTGTGTGTGTGTGTGTGTGCACGTACAACTGGACGAGTCAAAAGAAAATGCTAGAAACGGAGTGGGCTGACTCTGGGAGTGAGTCGACTGCATGTTAGGCAGAATAAAAAAGAAAAAGCTCAGAAGCATCTAATGCAAATGTATGATATGCAAATATGGTGAATTAAGATTAAACTATGGCTGTGTACCTTAATCCAGGAAATGTGGGGTAGTGGCTGGCCCTACAATGAAACCACAGCTTCAGATAATACTCACAAAGCAGTACTTGGAGCAACTTCGCAGTTATCTGCTATGAATGGTCAGTAAATGACAGAGAGGGTCGGGGACTGGAACTACCTGTACACCTGTGTATAGCTGCACAGGTGTTGTGGCTGTATTCGTATCATTCATGAATAAAGACAAAAAGCCTCAACCTCGTCAGCTCAGGAGAAGTTTAGACTGGGAGGCTTTGAAGTGGGCTGTCATATCCTCGGAGTTTTTAGTCGACCTCATGGTTTTTTACACCCAGTTTAAACTGTAAAACTGTGGAGAACTCTTAAAACAAATCACCTCTCCGTGAGAGTCGCAACATAACTTAATTCCTCTCAGTCATGATGAACGTCTCCATGTTTTCATGACAATGTTAACGCATCATTTCACTGGAGCGTGAATTCCCCCAAGAAGGAAATTATTAAGCACATGTCAGCTCCAAACCGGCCACAGGTTGAGTGTAGTTACTCCTCTGTTAACACAACATATGTAAATAACACTTCAACGCAGGCGCGACAAAGCAGAACTGCGGTGAGGATTGTCGTTATTTTAATGGTCTCACCTTTATTGTTTCTGTCATGGTGAATTTCAGCTCGTGGACGAAGGGGTTTCCACCCACTAGTGACGGGGGGCTGTTTGACCTCTTCATTGTTGACAACGCGACACCCAAATGTCTTAGGAAAACTTCAGTCAACAGCGTCCTGTCACGTTGAGGCAGCCTTCCCTCGCTGCGAGCGGTGAAGACTGACGCTGAAGGAGCGGGGATGAGGGGAACTTTCTCTCCGGTAGCATCAAGCTAGCAACATCAAACCAGATGGGGAAAAAAAGGATTTCCGGTTTTTGAATTCTAAATAAAGATCCGTTTTTTTGCTTTGGTTAAACTAAGCCTACTGATAAAGGTGGAATTACTTAGATGAGTGTCTTAACTTTACACGTGAACACCCCAATGTGGGAGATATATCAAACATTTCACTTGCGCTATTTTGCGTTTCATTTTCGCTCAAGGATACACTGAGCTTCGAAGTGTGCAGGTTTTTATTTTGAAGGAGCCAATGCCAGACATAAAAAGAGAGAAATTGAATACTACTGTACCTTACAGATGACTTTGTGGATAATTATTAGCCACGTAAGTGCTATTATTAATTTGCTTTGAACTGGTCTTTGAGGGAATGAGACACAATATGCTAACTGTTTAGATTATTCACTGGAAACGGCTATTATCATCAGTTTTTTGTACTTAAGAAACCGCTTTAGGAGATATTTATGCCCTCAGTATTTGATGATATGGCACTATTGATGTATTCACATACAATATATTCATAATAAGATAATAATACTACAGGGGAACCGGCAGCAACTCGTGAAAGTTGTAATGATTGCAAACAGTGAAGGTAAATTATGTTTTGTAACACTTGTTAAGTGTTTTGTGTGTTGTTGCTGTGGTTTTATGACTATTCAGTTTGTAGTTGTGGTGGTGGGCATTTTGCATCCTGTTAGGATCATTGAGGTGTTTGTGCAGCTCTTTGAGGTCATTTAGTGTCTCTGAAAGACGCTCTCTACGACTTTGTGCTACTTTACTGTGGTTCGTTATCTTCTCGCTATCTTCTTGTTTGTCTTAATGACTTTAAAAAACTGGAAATGTTACCAGTCACTTTAAACAGTGTTCCAAGGTTACTTGTGGCTGGAATGATTCCGATGCCATTAATGTGTTTGTGTGAAAAAGATATGGGCCGTTTGGAGCAGTTTAGAATGATGGTTTTCTGGAAACTAATCCATCACACCTGACCTGAGGTGTGAACTGATGAGACCACTAAAAAGCTGTGAAACCCCTTTTAACCTTCATGAAACCATGAAGGTTAAAACATATTTAGAAAATGCAAATGCAGGACACAAAATGTATGAATCAACCTGGAAATGTTTCATGCATGAACATCTGTTACAAGTGAGCTCTGAAAGTCGTGCGTCTGCATCTGTACTCCTATTGGATTTGCTCGATTTCAAAATCTATACCAAAATATTCAAATAAACTCGATAATCTGAAATGTCAACGCTGAAACGCTTCAGTTTGCAGCAGCAGTTTTTTCCAGATTTCTGAGCCTCTGCCCACATTCACTTATGACAGACTCTGCCTCTCTAAGGTGCTCTTTTTATGCCCAGCCATATTACCGACCTTTTTTGCTGATCAAACATGTTCCTCCAGTTGTTTCTTTTAAATACGGCTTAGTTTTTTGCAGCTCCCTACTTTTTGAGATGTTACAGTACGTATATCTATGCCTAATGTAGTCGTAATCATTATTGTACATCTAAAAAGCAACACTGAAGCATTTGACAGAATAAGTAGGGCCTCTTCCACTTTAAAAAGCTGCATAAGGGAATGCTAGGATGAACAAACCTGAGGCCATCTTATGAAGGAGAGGACATTAAAGTCACTCAGAAACACGGTCTTCCACACACATGAGACAAAGTGGAAGACTGTGGAATTTGTGTCCTAGATTTTTGGGGTGATTGGCCTCTATTGAAGTACAGAAGGCGCTTGAAGTCAAGTTTCCTCCTGCATTTGATCCACCCACTAATTTATTTTTTTGCTGGCTGTCTTTTAATTTTTGGATGACAGTGAAAGTCCAAGTAAACAGACTTTGTCAAGCCTCAAAGCCACAGATGGCTAATCTACTCTGAATCTCCTAGCCGACAAGTTCATCAGCCAGTGTTCTGGGTGTTTTTAGACTTAGACGTTCACCAACTCCAGAAACCAATATGTGGTTTTATATGACTGCATGCTTTAGTAAAAGGAATGGTGGTAAAAAAAATTTATCAATAGCCTCCTGCTATGCTCCCTGAAAAAAAAGTGGCCCTCGTGCAGGTGTTCTATTGTTCCTTGTTACTCCATCTGCAAATATTAACCTTTAGTAAAGCTATTCAAGCAGGGGCAGTCGTAGCCTCAGTGTTTGTTGTCAAACAACTTTCAACCAGTCTGGTTGCCTTTGCTGGGCAGTTTGTATGTTGTGTGTGTTGTGCCCTCTGTGTTTATCAGTAATCATGCAGCAGTACAGAAGGGAAGCATATTTTTAGGATGAACAGCTGTGCTTTACAGTATCCTCCTTGGAAGGACTTTGGCTCCCCCTTGTGGTGGAACAACAGAATGAAATCTGACACAAAAGTAGAGTTCATTCTGCAGACGTTTGTGATCAAACCTTTAAAGAATGTTTAGTTTAAGTTTTCAGCTATAACAATATGAATTGTACTTGAACGTAGAATGTGTATAAACAGAAATGCCCTCTCCCATCCATTTTTCAAGCTCTCAATTTAACAACTGTAGGTGTATCACTTGAATTTTTCCAGAGCTCACAGTTTTGGGGGTTCTTCACTGTGAAACACATACATTTTCTTGACTACTGCTTCTACGTAGGGGAAACAAGGGGCGTAAGAAAGTATAAGCACTCCTCTGCAAGCAAACAATTTATTATGACAGCACAGGTTTTTGTAAATATCCATGACCACAAAGTAACACTCCCAACAATCTAGCCCTGCCTCTGCTTGTGTCTTGGGTTTGTCTTGCAGAACACAAACAGGCGTCCCCTCCTGCGGACAAAGAAGCAGTCTTTGCAACGCCTTTTCAAGGCGGACTTGGTCTTCATTCCCACAGAGGGCTGGATGCAGGGAAGATGCTGACACGATCCTAAAAAAGATGGTCCACACTGAGCGGGCAGGCCAGGCGAGGGGGGCAGGGTGGAGCGGACTCTGGCTGTTGGCAGGAGAAGAGAGCGATGGGCAGCAGCAAGCGTGCAAAGGCACCGGTAAGCACTGGCTGCTGACGAAAAGGCTGGACTGAAACGGGTCATCTGGGCCACTTGTCGAGTCAGGGAGGTAGCCAGGTGCCTCAGCAGGAGAGGAGCCATGGCGTGAATGGCTGTGAACAACATGCCAATACATATATATTTTAACATCATGTCATACTGGGATGCAGGGCTATTAGTTAGTTGAGTATCAGTATTTTATCAGGAACAAATTGTGTGTGTGGTGGAGGTTCAGAAAACACTAACAAATATGTACAGAAACAAATAAGTAAGAATTTTTAAAAAAAAAACACACTTTAAAAGAACACAACGGTTCCCAAAACACAAATTCACATGAGTGGTTCCTTCCATCCTGTCCTGAATACGGAGAAGTCCTGGATTTGGATGTTACGGTGGGATGTTATGTGGCTGTGCGGCATGCCAAGGAGACGTGCATGTCAGAGTTTGACCTGCTCGCGCTAAAATCTGGCATAAAACCGCTTCACACACTCGTCACAGACACCGCGTGCATCTATATACGAAAGAGAACGTGAACAAACCTTGTGTGGATTCCTGGAAGCTTCAAAGCAGGGGTTTTGTCCCCGAATGTCGCGTTTTAATCGCCACAATAAGCCCCGCAATGCTATGCTTCTCTTTGAGGTTCAGCGAACAGCTTCCGGTGTGAAGGTGTTTCAGGGAATCACTTCCAGAGATTTGTCTGGCAGACAGTTTTATCACTGGGGTTTGAAAAGAAATGCGTCTATCTGTCATAGCAGACTTTGATTCTAACCTGGGCGTCATCTAACTTGTTAAAATAAAACGTGATGCATATCGAGATATTCCGAATTAAGTCAAATGCTTGTTGGGGCTTGTGCCCCGTTTTAGTTATTTTGAACCTGACAGGCAAAACTCGGGCACACACACATCCAATAGTTAACTGCTTTGCAAGGCAGCTTGGGAAAATAGACTGTTGTAAACATGGCGGCCGCTCTGGGCAGAGTTCTGTCCTTCAGTAGAAATGCTAAGGTGCTTGTTTCGCCTTTAAGGCTAACCGCTGTACCCGTCCACCGTTACAGCGTGGAGGTTTCCCGTACCGGAGAGCCTATTACTCACACCGGGCAGGTAGGCTAAAAAATTAAATGCTTTCGTGCTGGATGGCCTAACGACAGCTAACCTTAGCCTATCGTCAGTGCTGCCAATAGCTCCATTATCGGAGAGCCATTCGTGCTATTTGGCTTTTGTGTCAACCTTTAATATAAAACACTAAATAAGTTTTCATATGTTTTATCTGAAAGGGCAACGAATGCATTTGTGTTTTTTCTTCCCTCAGGTACCAAACAGTTAACCAAAAATAAACCCCTCATATAATCAGCAGCAAGATAATGCGCAAGTTATCTGAATACATCTTTTTTTTTTCTTTCAGGTGTTTGATGAAAACGATCCAAGGAGAGCCAGATTCACTGGTAAAATGAAAGAGGTAAGAAGCAAGCGACAAAAAAAAAATAAAAAAAACTTAAAGGAAAATCCCGATATTTTGAAAGAGGAGCATAGTTTTTCCGTCAGTGGCAGCTAGTAAGTTTACTTTCACACAAGACTTTTCAAGACGTTTTCTGTGTCCCTGATTACCCATTTCATATGGTTTTGCATATTATCAGCCAAAACAACACCTGACGTCCAGTTAAACACGGGGGAGGCTCTATCATCATGTGGGGCTTTGCTTTGCTACTGTGGGCGTCCGGTGATTTATAGAAATGGTGAAATCTGAAAATGACCAGAGACTTGTGGAGGTGTCAGGAAAATAAGAGTCAAATGACCTGCGACACATGTCCGACGACTAAAAAAAACAGCTGGAAAGGAGGGGAAAGATGGAGCACATTCAGTTGGCGAGCAGTAAATCCCTGCAATGTTAAATCCATCGTTAACATTTTATTCCTGCAGTCTTAAGAGGCTGAAGCCTCTGCAAATAGCAGCAGACATTTTAAAAAAAGATAGGCTCTGGATTACTGCAAAAGATTGTTGCTGAAGGCTGTTTTATGCTAGGCAGTTTTTGTGTTTTTGGTGATTTTCTTTGCAAATCATTACATTTACTTCAAAGCCACACTATTAAGACCCCCTTGCCTTGTTAAGGTGAACGAGAACTTTGCCATCAAGCTGGTGGCGGAGGAGCCGGTGTCAGACATCGAGGCCAGGGTGGTGTCCTGTGATGGAGGTGGAGGAGCTCTTGGACACCCCAAAGTCTACATCAACTTGGTAATGACAAACACACGTCAAATATTTAGAATAATTTGAAAAGGTATGCGTGTTTGTCCCACTTATTGTAGTTAAGTAGTGTGCAGGAATGGATGGATGTGCACTTCTACAAACCGCCTGAACCGAGCAGGTTTGCAGTCAGTGATGTCTGAAAGTGCTACTCGTCTTTGCTCTAAACACAAAATGGTTTAAGAGCACAGCGTGTTCCTGGAGATTGATGAAGACATTTATCGAAGGAATGGATAAGTTATCGTGTGGGGGGGGCTATTGTGGCATGAACGCCACTGCAGTTGTGTGCGTTCAGTGAGCGTACAACAGACTTCTTTGAAGAATGAAATGTGTTTCATGCTCAGACTTATACTTATTTTGGGTTTTCTGAAAGCAGCAAATAGAATACACAGGCTAAAAAAATGTAAAAACAGCACCCCTAATGTTTAATTGAATGTCCCTTTGAAACAACTGTTAAGGTGGAGTTCTCCAGCATAACCTCCTTTATTATGTGACAGTTTGATGGAGTTTAGTCTGAAGTAGGACCTTCTTTATTGACAGCAGACTCTTAGTCCTCCACTATGTAAACTGCACATCATGTTTTAAATTGCCGCCACTTTGGGAGCCGTTTCAAAAGTATGTTCGACAATCCATGGTGTAGGAACAGTTGGTGTATGCGCCGACTGTTGGTAAACGTCTGACCACATGTGCTGCATGAGAGGATGCAAAACTAACGAAACTATGCTTTTTTTTTTGTCTTCATGCAGGATAAAGACACGAAAGTGGGCACATGTGGCTACTGTGGGCTGCAGTTCAAGCAGAAGCATCATCACTGAAACATCACCTCTGTCTTTGCTTCTCTGTATAAATAGCCATATTGGTTAATAAATTATGTCCTGTCTGTTTGAGAGTGCACTTTTTCTTAACAGCCTGTTGGAAAAAAACACTGAGACAACATAGTTCCAAGCCATGCAATGCTGATTGTTCTATAAATGTGCGTGCGTGCGTGTGTAATTCCTGGATGCTGCTATCGCATGAGATGCAGTTCCAGTCTGTGAGAGACAGAGGTCAGCACTGTCCTACAGATATTTTGGCACGGAGACGTGTCGATAAAAAAAAAATTTTTCATTCTAGCTTCAGAAATGAAAAGATGAACGAAAGCTTTTAGTATCTGTGAGGAGACTAGACTTTTGATTGGTGTCAACTTAACCAAAGGAAAAAGTTGAGGTGTACCTTTTAAAAGGGATATTTGCAACTTTGTTGCTGACTGGAGTGGAATTTATTTCCTTTTCTGTGTGACCAGCCGATTCGCAAGAAAGCATAAGTAATATGATCCTCCTCTCTGCCGTATTAACAGGAGCACGGAGAGAGCCTTAACATTCCTGGTGCATCTGTTCACCACAATCTAGCTGTAAAGTCTTGCTCTGCCAAGCCTGGAAGATACCAGGAAGGAGAGCCTGCCTGATAAGACACAGCGGTGCGGAACAATACATGTTTGAAGAAGATCATATATATATTTCATCAGGCTTATTCTCCATAGACCTCTGCATGCCAAATTGGCCCATGCTTGGCTCAGGCTCCAGACACCCCTATAGCCTGCTGTGTCCCCAGTGATGCAGCCAGTGGAACTGCATTTTCCACTCCATAGGGCTCAGGTTGGGAAGAGTTGTCAGGCTCATATAATTGGCCCTGGTGACTCCTGGAAGTGTGGCTTATGCCATAGTTAACCTCATCTATAGTCAGACCACAGTGGATGATTGAAGGTGGAGAGAGGTGCATTGTTAAAATGAGGCGTGTGAGCCAGGTCGGTGTCAGCGCGACGGCTGGCTGGGTTTGCGGTCAGTAAACCTGGCCGGCTCGGAGGTGGCGGTTGGTTGAGTTGGAGGCATTGCCACGGGCAAAATCTTCAAATGAAACTGAGCATATGAATTGTGCTAAATTGAACAGCACAGTGCTTGTGCGCTGGGTTTGACTGCACTTTTTAATTATTCACTGCCCTTAAACGCATCACCCAGAATAATATAATATCTTTCAACATCGTATGTGTCAAGTAACTCCAGGTTGTAAAGGTGGATTCAACCAATTTGCAGACGGATTCATTGAGAGGTTCAGTTTTTTCAAGGCTAAATCAGCACACTACATCCAGTTATCCACTTTCTTTCTGCATATTATTAAATAGCAATGGCAAATACAACTCTAAAGCACAGCGTGACCTGCACTGGCGGGTCAAACCATTCAAAGATGAGCCCAAATGAGATTAATCACATGAGAAATGTCCTCAACATTGAACCCCTCAGTAGGTAATGGCATTAAATGCCATTGAATTCCTTAATACAGCATCTCTCCACAACAATCACTCACTCTACAAAAAACATCTTCCTCTTCGCTGTAATTGCCCTATTAAAATATTTCTCCTTTAAGATGTGTCACATTACAGACCCCGAGGCTCATTATGGAGCTCCCTGCAGCCAATTATCTGAGCTTCTATGTCTGGGACTGAAAAGGGGCTCGCAGGCAGATCTGGGAGCAGCCCGTCCTCCTCAAATCTACACTCACTGCATGAGAGGCAAATCAGAAAACTGACCTTTGGTCATTGTTTCGAGGCGACTCCACTCAGCTCCACTTTGGTCAGGTGACAGAGCCTCTGACCTTTACCATGGAAATAATGACTTGTTCTTGTGCCAGGAGCTCAGAGGGTTACCGCAGGGAGCGAGACACCTCTGGCGACATGTGACAGTATTTGGAGGACAGAGTTTGCACTCAGCACTTTGATAGCTCCGGAAAACCAAAGTGTGTGTGACAAGGCACAAGAGACCTCGAACTGTGAGTATATGTATGCCAGTGAGTGTGTGCGTGTTTGTGTGTTTGAGAATGCAACAGACTCAGACAGTGTTGAAAGGAAATAGGTGTCAGACGGGAGGTGCAGAGAGGAGTAATTTGGGGTTGTCAATACTTCCCGTGCGAGCAGGTATTCCAGCTGAAATTTCAAAAGTACAAGAGATTCAGAAAACAGGTCATGCTGTGTAGAAAGCTCAATAAAACTAAATTATGAATGTTAGTGATAAAGTTTTGGGAGAAAAAAATGCATGATTTATTCTTACTGATTCAAATGAATCACTCTTTGTGTCCAATTTATGTACTTCTGGCTGCTGTGAGTCAGTCAGGTAAACATTTGGGTCTAACATTCACCAACCGTGCACTAAGAGAGTCTTAATTACATTAAACGGCCGAGAGAACGAGGCCCTCATATCAGACTAGTTGTTGAGTGGTTCGCTTATGTGTGGAGAGCACACGGAGGTGAGGTGAGACGAGTGGCGGGAGGAGGGAGGGGGGAGATAGGAGAAGGATGTGGGCTTAAGGAGGGAAAGGAAGGAATGGAAGAGATGGCTAAAGCAGTAAAGAAAAATAGGTCTGAGGTCACCTGAGCAAGAACAAAATATCTTAATAAGACACTGTAAAAAAGATGGGCCCAGGCGCTCCGGACATGGTCCAAAGATCCATCTTTTTTGCATTTTATAAAAACAATAAAGTGGATGCTAATACAGCCGAATTCCCAATAAAGATGCTTTCATTGACATATTTTTCTGTTTCTTTCATACAGTTCATAACACTGTCATCAGATACACTTCAGTTGATCACTTGATTCCCTGTTTGTGCATGTATACTTGGACGAGGATGGTAGTCCAATTAACCAGCAATAAAGTGTCAAAGTAACTTTCTCGACATGACAGAAAACTATTTGGACACACAAAAAAAAAAAAACAGAAAAATGCCTAAACTTTAGCTGTCTTTGTAATTTTAACACCATTAACATTATTCTACTTGTTCTTCACTAGTGGTAAAGTTCACACCCATCACCTCCTCCAAGAGGAAATATTAAGATGACTGGTGGCGAATTAGATGATTCACCAGTAATTGGACACTTTCTGATGTTTATGTTGACGAGTGTTCAGCTCTACTCAGATTTCTCTGGATAAGATGTGATTTTGTTCATCAGCTGATGAGACATCATTCTCAGAAGTGGGTGGAAACCTGAAAAGATACCCCCTCTAAAAACAGTAGTCAGGGCTTTGTAGGAATCATAAATAATCATAATAAAGAGGGAGCTGAGCGGTTTTGTTTGAGCGAACAATATATATAATAAATTTTACAGAGGAAAGTTGTTTACTTTGTCCCTAGTTTCTCAACTGAAGAACATGCCTGTTGTCTTGTGCCACTGCATGCAAACTGGCTGTCAAACATATCCTGCCACTGATCAGCTGACTCCGTCATTGTGTCAGATAGGTCTGATGGCTGTGAGTAACTGTTAGCTTAGCTCCTTTCTGCACATAAGCCACAAACATATCTCTTAAAAACGCTCAGAAGTCCAATGTTTAGCTGCAATTGCAGATTGCAACTAACTGAAAACCCTCCAGATGCATCCTTCCCTTCCTGTGGCCACATCTTGAGCGACTTGGGTAAAATGGGAGGCGTCTTCTGCTGTGATACAAGGTTAAGGTTAGAGAAGGCTTTGGTGATTGGTAGTTTGGATCTGTAAACACATCTGTTTCAATCAAGAACTCCCATAACACCTTGTTTGTTGTCAGATTTTTTTATTTTCCTTTTATTCATTACGTCACTACATTATATATCTGCTTAATGCCTGCCTAATGGCCAGTTTGGCATACCTCAGAGATGAAATGAGGAGATCACTTTGTCCTTTTTGACCAAAGAACTGACCAATCAGGGATGACTTTCAATTTACGCTGTAATTATGAGCAGTCAAATCTCACCTGTAGTAGAAAGCTGTCAGAGTATTCTCAGTTTGGAGAAACGGTGGGCTCACCAAGCTAACACCTCAGAATGCAGCTACGTGAAGAGCCAGTTTGAGCACCTTGATGTGTTTTTAGCCTGCATCACTTTTAGCATCAGACAGTTATTTGTTTCTTGTCAACCACAGAACGTTCATGCTGAACGCGGTTTGTGTGACGTCATGTCATGTGGACCCAGTGCATGTAACATGTCTGAAGCAAAAGTGATGTGCATTTGCTCAAATTGCCTATATATGTTTTTAAGTTTGATTTGTTTTAGATGGTAAAAAATGTGCTGTTCTGGTGGCTCTTGCTGGTGGCACCGGCCTGCCAAATGTACCTGCGAACTTGTTTCCCCTTTCAGAGTGCTTCCCTGGTTCTCCAAACTGAGAGCATTCTGACTCCCGGTAATGGGTGAAGACTCTGAATACTTTATCATCTACGGTACATAATATCATCAAAAGATTCAGAGAATCTGGAGACAGGTCTGTGCGCAAGGGACACAGACGAAAATCAATATAGGATGCCTATGGTCTTCGGGTCCTCTGGTGGCTCTGTATTAAAAACAGGCCACAGCTACGTGGGCTCAGAAACTCTTCCAAAAATCATTGACACAGTCCACTATGCCTTCCACAAATGCAGGTTAAAGCTTTATCATGCATAGAAGAAGCCATCAATGCTGACAGGTATATACAGGTTTTAGATCTGCAAATGCTTCCATCGGTTTCAACATCTATTTCAGAGAAGGCCTTGCATATTTCGGCAAGACAATACTAAACCACATACTTCATATTTTACAATAGCATGGCTTTGTGGTATAAGAGTCTGAGTGCTGGACTGACCTGCCTTTCACCAGCTGAAAACATTTAACGTACAATGAAACGCAGAATTCAACAGAGAATACCCAAGACTGTTGAACAGCTAGAGTCCTATATCAGACAAGAATGGCACAGCATTCTTCTTTCAAAGGTCCAGCAACTGGCCTCCTCAGTTCCCAGATGTTTATGGACTGTTAAAAGAAGAGGGGATGCTACGCTACACAGTGGTAAACATGACCCCGTCCCAACTTTTTTAAGATGTGTAGCTGCCGTCGAATCCAAGATGAGCTAATGATTTTCATCAAATGAGACAAATGTCTCAGTTTCAACAGCTGATGTGTTGTTCCATGTAAATTAAATATTAATTTATGAGGTTAGCAAATGATTGCATTCTGTTTTGATGCAATAGTTAACCGAGGACATGGTTTTTTCGAAGCAAATGCGTTTTGAAAAATCCAGAGTTAATGCCACAACAATGACAGCAAAACTATTTGGACTTGTTTTCTTTTTGTTTTTTCCACCATTTAGATTAAATTTGGCTATTTAGCTCTGCAGACTGTATCCCTAAGTGTGTATTTGTCCCTTTGCAGTGATCTCCATTGTCTGTACCAAAGAGAAAAGACATGCCTCAACCAGCAAAGGTTGACAACAAGCTTATACCTTCTAACCCCACTCAGCACCCAGTCAACCTCTTATCTGACTACCACTCCATATCCTTCACGGCACTATCGCCACCTCCTTTGAAGTCACAGTTATTTTAAAAAGGGAAATTAAATTGTATTGGCTGTAGTACATTAGATTTAGACAGAATGATTTAACATTTTGAGCAGAAGTTTTAAGGATCCATTAGCAGCCGACCACAATGAGATCCCGTCCACCAGTGAGTGGAAGAAAGAAAACTTTACAGAAATAAGAAGTCAGATGTCATTATTTATCATCTTAAATATCACTTATTTATGAGGCAGAAACAGAATGAAATTCTCGGTTGAATTCATCCTAAATTATTTAATCTGAAATGGTTAATTCCATACAAAGCCCAGGCAGATCCCTCCTCTGTTCTGATAAATACTTTATCACTGTTCCTAAATCAAAAGCAGGAGTAGGAGAGAGATGGGGCGGGGGGGTGGGGCAGAAAAATAACTTCTCTTTGTTCTTGTTTGTGCTCTATTTAAGAAAATGTTGTTTAAAAATGTTTTTTATGTTGAATTTGTGCAGTTTCCTATGATAATTGAAGTCTTTTTGAATGAAGCATTGAGACTTGATGATGTATGAAGAGGAAAGTCACCTGATGGATAAAGATGTGACACTTACTTAAAATCACCTAAGAGCTTCTTATGTAGCATTCGTTGTGAATTCTCTTGCTGTCCAAGGTTGACAAAGTCAAAAACTGCCTAATGAAAAGGGACGCATCGCTGATTGCAGCTATATCTGGAGCCGAGGTGGAAGTGGCATCGATTTAACAATTTAGCAGCACCCTCCTCTGTGTGTTTCCATTAGTCACGGCTGAATACCACCCACTTTCCCCCTTTCACTCCCTCCAAACACACACAAACACCCTCAGTCTCTCTCTCGCTCACACACACACATATCCAAAGCTGCAGAGGTATATTCCACTGCTTCTGTAAAGGATTCATATTGGGTAAAATGACCCTATTACTGGTTCCAGAACAGTGGATATCTAATGTAAGGGCACACTCAGAGAACTTTGCTACGCTACAGAATACACTTTTTATTCTTTTTGTGACTCAGTGCATGTACAGACTGTAGTGTACAAGTGTACAATAGTGTATATTTTTCAGATGTGTAAACTGTTCAACCTTGTCGCAGTAGAGTGTGTGGTGAAAGTTGTTTAATCAAAGACATCTGATCATCGCTGAAGTTCACAAGAGCCTGAAAGTTGTAGGAGAGTTTAGGGCAAGTGGCCAAAACAAGATCATACACCACTGAGTGACCGTTCGCTACACCCCCAGTCAAACACTTTTCCACATGTTGAAGTAGGATATATGGAGCTGCTGAAAGGGAGTTATTCTGCATATCAAGTGTTTTTGTTTGGTTGTTTTTAAAATGAATCAAAATCACAAGAGAGACAGTGTAGAGGTGGATGACTGCTCTAACTTGTCAGAAAGTCTCATCCTAAAAAGTAACATGATGGATCATGAGCTGACTTTTCATGAATGTAGACAAAAAAGAAAGAAAAGCATTTTTAAGAGCCTTTGTTTGTTTTTTTTTAAGATGAGTCCAGATTAAAAAGTCAGCTGGACTTTGTCTTTTCAACAAACTTGTGGATCAACTGGGTGGTGGCCCTTAGCGAACGGTCGCTTGGTCATGTCACTCAAACAAAAAAAGACTTTTCTATTCAGTCCAGAAGTCAAAAGGTCCCACTGATGATGCACTCGTGGACTACAAGGATGAAGTGGACTGAACAAGTTCAAAGGATTGCGTGGGTGTCCTGCTGTCTACTATCGCATCATTTAAGCCTTTCCACATCTCAGCTGCTTTGGGCTGCTGGTACGGAGGACCGTAGAAAACTCCGTCCACCCATTCTCTGAGTGTGGCGACTGGTGACTCCTGTTGTCTGTCCACCTTGGTGAGCGCCATATTTGTTGGGTACCCAGGAGAGGGGGACCCAGTCGATGACAGCATACAAGGGGGGTATTCTGACTGCAAGCTGGCTTCCAGAGACACAGCTGTGTCGGCTATTGACCAAATTTTCGGCTTGGTGTCTGTGCGTCGAAGGTCTGAAGTGGCATAGAAGGAGCTATTTTGGCGTTGCAATGCTGATAGTTTGGGGCAGTCTGGGGACAGTCTCTCTTTTCCATGCAGAGGGTCTGAGTGGTGCGACAGATGCCCATGAGGGAGATCTGCTTTCGGTTTTCCTCCATTATCTTCAGGTATAAACTGTGTCTTCGGCTCACTGTCGGAGGCGTCAGATTCCAGCAGGTCAAAATCCTCCAGATCACTCTGTAGGTCAGCACATTGTTGATCTGCAATAATAAACCATTCAGATAACAACAACAAAAAAAAGCCATGAAAGAAGCTGAACGTGCTGCGAGACCGACTCAGGCCTTGCTTACCTGGAAGATCTTTGTCACTTTTAAGTGGCTTCTCAGATTCATCGCTGTCGTCCTCACAACCTCGGTCGTCAGAGCTTTTACAAGCCCGTGGCGACCACGTCACTTTGTTCTCCTTTTTCAGTCTCCTGCGTGCGTTGGCAAACCATGTAGACACCTGAGGGAGGGAAGGAATAGAGGGTCAGAGAGGAACTTAGGAATATATGAATTAAAGAAGACAACAGAATGGAGGAAAAAAATAATGAAAAAGCAATTTAGAGGCATTAAAGGCATTAATTATTGTGCTAAATGTTAATTATGTTGAAAAAACCCACCTGGGTTAGGGTCATCCTGGTGATGATTGCCAGCATTATCTTCTCCCCCTTGGTTGGGTAGGGGTTCTTCTGGTGCTCCTGCAGCCAAGCCTTGAGTGTGCTGGTGGTCTCTCTGGTGGCATTTTTACGACGTGAAGAACTATCTGAGCATGAATACCTGAGCCAGATTATTATAACACAAAAAATAAGTGACTGATTTTTGCTTTTTTATAAAAAAAAAAAAGGGAAAAAAACGTCCCTTGAAAATTAAAAAGAAAATGATACGTTGCTGTGTAGCAGTTACCAGTTCCATACTCTAAATCCAATTGTGAACATTATAGGCGTACAACACAAAAAATACCCAAACCTAAAAGTATATTAGGTCACTATAAAACTGCTGCAGACACCCTGAAGATATTTATCATCGGTGCGAGGTAAATAATAAGGGCAATGTCGCGTTTTTCACGAACTTACCCAAATCTGTCATAAGAATATTGTCCAAATGTGTATTCGTAAGGATAGTAGGCAGGAGTCTGAGATGTCCCCACGTGCACGGACGCAGCTTCTTTGGCATCCAGTGGTCCCTGAAAATATTAAAGATTAAATGCCACAAATACATTTCCCTCCTTTCTTGTTGTTACTGGCCTGTGTTCAGTTTTTAGTATATCTGCGCCAAAAGCACGACAGAACTGAAAGTGAACCCTCACACTCACTCTAGAATAGATAGCGGCGGCGTCGCTGGTGCAGGTGCTGTAATAGCTTTGGCTCTTTGGGTAAGGGCCACTGTAGACCCCGATGCCAGCTCCAGGAGTGAGCTGCTGGCCCGGGGAGCGCAGCGCGGGGTGGGACGGAGGAGCTCCGGACAAGGAGCTGGGGGTCATCAGAAACTACGGAGAAATGATTAAAACTCACTTAACTTGTCCCAGACAGAAAACTGAATCACACGTTTAACACTAAACAGTACAAACTCGGTGTAGTCTATAAAGTGTGCTCACTGGGGAAAAAAAACCTTTAAATGCGAGTTACCCTTTTACTTTGAGGTATTTTCCTTAACAAAATCGTATTTTTCTTTAGAAAAATGAAGAAAAAAAATATATGAACGGGAAAATATTCACGAGTTGACATCGACACGTTATGTTACAGTTTGGATTGATATTTTGAAAAGAAACGAAAAGCGCTACCTGTGGGGTGGTGGAGTAGGAGTATCCCAGCTGAGAGTAAGCAGCCATGGTTCAAAGAAGATCAAGGAGGCAAAAGCAGGAGTGAAGACGCGTGGCCGCGTCCAACAGCATTCGTGCCAAAAATCAGATTTCTCCCCCTGACACCAGTTCAAAGCTAATTCTCACTTTAAAACATCACAAAAATCGACTACCACCTTTTCCAAATGAGGGCGCGCGGACGTTTACGCAGCACTTTCATCGCAGCGCAGCTTGGAAAAAACGCCCATTAAAAGTAACTTCTTGGCTTCACTCGCAGTTCCACCTCATTCACCCAGCTGCTGCAGCTTATACAATCCTTGAGATCTTACAAACCAAAAGCGAGGTCGCGCGTGCCGCGTATGCGCGTGTGCCTGATCTAACCATGCATCTCTCCGCGATGCGCTCTTTGGTTATAAGGCGCGTCTCTCTGACGTCAACCCCGGAGTCCGTGTGTGCAGACCGGTGTTCACATCAAGATAAAGAAACTCAACTAATTAATTCCCTCCCAGTTCTCTTTCGGCTCTTTTCCAGGAGTACAGCTCTTTGCAGCGCAAGTGCAATCCCCACAAACTGTCCCCGGGCTTAAAGAGAAAGTGATCAGTTGTCCGAATAAACAAACACCGCTGCCTGTATGCGCGCGTGCACACATCTACACGCGTTGAACAACACAGACTATGGCCAGAGGCGGGGGATCAGGGACGTGATGCGTTGACACCACATTGACACAGGATGATTGATGACTACAACCTGATATTAGCATAATCGTTTTGCCCTGTAGTTTAGATAACTTGTCACCACGGAGAAATCTCGCTGTCACCCACATATTCATGAGTGGGGAGATTTCAGGTCTCCACCGAGCAAATTAATCAAACAATAAACACCCCGTGCATTCCCTTGAGTAAGCACCTTTAGCAGCTGAATGGCTTGTCATGTTTTTAATAAAGTCTTAAGTTGCCCTGATGAAGTGGAAACACTTTTTCTGCAGTCCGCCTTTTAGATTTTTTGTCATTTTTTCCAAGAGAAAGGAAAAGGAAAACAGGGCAGGTGTGAAAGAAATAGAAGAAAGGCACATGTTTAGACAGAATTGCACTGTTTTAAAGGTAGACTAATGAGAGAAAGAAGAAAGAAGATAGAGGCTGAATGAAAATGGTTAGGGTGGGAGAAGGGAACTGATCATTATTATGTTTTCTTTTTACAGATGGGGAAAATCTTCTGACTGCTCTCACTTTTTTCTTTCCTCCGATCCATCTTTCCATGCTCAATAAAAAAGATTGTTTTTAATTGGTCAAACAGATCACAAAGATGAGATGGCTGTAAAAAACACCAGTTTTGCATTAGCATCTCGTAATTGCTTTGACCAACACTGTAGCATCATCTTTCATTTCTATGTCAACATGAGGATCAGTGAGGTGAGCGCAACCTAAGCCAAATTTAAGGACAAGGATCTGAATCACTTTCTTTAAAACAGCAAAAGAGGGCACAGGCGTTTTGGGAGGGAGTGCCTTTTGTGCTCGACACTTTTCTTAAATGGTCAACACGATCACATCTTGTAAAAATCAAGTGTTCACACAACTTAATTTGTGGTGAAAAACAGAAGCTCTAGCTGCATGAGGAGAATCAGTAAATCAAATGCTTTTTTAAAATCACAAGTTTGTCACGCCCAAATGAAGTGCGGGCCCCGGTGCGGTCACAGAGTCAGGAGAACAAGAACTCTTAGTTCAAACAAAAGTTTATTGGCTAACAGAAAATCTCACACAGAGGAAAACCTGGCCTGGTGAGCAGGGAAGTCGACCAGCAGGATCGGAACAAAAAACCAAGGTACTCCAAGAACTGAAAATAATCCACTAAACACTAAAGGGCAGGATCCAGGTTGTGAACCAAACAGGCATAACAAATACATTAACACATGAGCAAAGAAAGGCAGAGAAGAACAGATATTTAAACTATCGGGGCAATCAAGGGAAGATGGAACACAGGTGAGTTACGAACCAGGTGTCACAGCTGTGGCTGTGACAAAGTTGACACAATTTCTTGAGAATTTAGTGAGATGTCTATGACATGCTTTTGTCAAATTAACACTAAGAGACAGAACAACAGCTCCTTTTTCCACCATGAACTTCCACCTCTGTTCACATCAGCATGTTTTATGGAGTGGAGCGACCAACTCACTTTACTCCCCCCTCACTTCCTCATGGTCTGCTTCTTTTGAGGTCGGTAGTACTCAATAACCCTTGAAGCACATTATTACTGTATGAAAGACCGTGCAGCAAAAAGCCAGAGAGCTCACACTACCGCCCACCACACTGACAGAAAAATACTTGAGTGACAATTTTATTCTGAAGATTTTCCTCACCTGCAGTTCAACCACAGACTCTTTTTAGGCACAGCATCCTTATGATTCATGTGTTAAAGGGTCCAGGTAGTCCAAAGCACCTTTTTTTGTGCGAGTGTAATTTTGCATTTAGTGACAAACGGGAAATCAGATCTTACCAATTTCCGGCTGCAAAAAAGAATAAAACAAAAGCAATCAGAAATCAAAATTCCTTGTTGCAAGTACGGAAAGAGCATTATACACCAGTTTCTTTCTGAAGTGAACTATGTGATGTTAATTTTAATTTGTTGTTCATAGCAAAGCAAAAAAGCAAGAGCAAAAGAGATCTGACTTCCCACTCCCGAGGGCAAATGCAACGTGATGTGAAGTTGAAGTCGGCGAGTAAAAGATGGGTCTAGATATTTATATTCTGAGCTGGGAGTGTAAGACTGCTCACTAAATCAGATATTTTAAGACCGAGGTGATGCCAAACAAAGAGCCAGTGTCGTGTTTTTCAGCGATTTATTAGTTAATAGTAAGTTTGAATTATTATTATTTAGTTTTAGTTTATCTTATTTTATTTAGTTTAGTTTAGTTTAAATGATTTGCTCAAAAGGACAAAAAGTTTTTTTTTAAATAATCGGTATCCCTAAAACCCAAAAACTAAGCTACATATTTAAACTGCTTGGTTAAGGTTAAGGGGCGGGGGTGTATCTATAGTTCCCAATTCATTGCTTGAGCAGGGCGGTCTCCATACATGTGCCCAGCATACCGGTGAGCGCATCCTTTGGTTTTAAGTCAGATCCACAAAGGTCATAATTCCAAGCTCCACAAAACCACATTCCGATAGCTTCAAAGTTGTGGTTTTCGAGCCAGTAGTTGGCATCAAAGAGACAATTTCTTTTAGGTACAGTTTCTGTTCATAGAGCAGGTAAAGATTGGTGTACAGCATCTAAAGCAACCCTAAGTGAAACGTTATTTGAGAATTCTCCGAATCTTAAGCCAGGGTGAAGGCTTTGATGTCAACAAGATAATCAACAGAAAACATAGCAGTGGATTTGAGGAAACTCTGAAACTCCAGGAATGACTCAGCCAGAGTCAAAGCCAGCATCTCTGGAGAGATATAAAAGTGTCTGAGCAATGACATTTCCCATCTCAAACCCATCTGAAACTGCTACTGCTTCAAAAGGTACACAAAAGGACAAGCAAATTATTTGAATTCTTTTGCATTTTTGGTTATTTCAGTCATTTATTTCCAATATGTTATTAAAAAAAAATCCAAAAACCTTTTTGTGCTTTGTCATTGGGGAGTATTGTGGGAAAATATATGAGAAAGTAGAATCCTCAAGAGGTCTACCAAAGCCCCAATGTCGAGGTGATCTGGGTAGATGGAGAGATCAATACTGGACTATGTTTCTCACTTCAAAACAAAAATGGTGATTACGTTTTACAGTGACCACTCAGCCTTTACGGAGTTGATTCCAAGAATTGATATTTTGGTTCAAAACAAAAAAAGATTGTTGCAGATATGGGCTAAAAACTTGTATGTCACAATAGCTGGCGTGCTGGGTGTTTTGGTGTTGTTTAGGACAGTCACACGCCTCCTCATCTGTTTGACATTGTGCGAGTGGCAAATTTGGTATCTGTACAGCCAATCAAAACCCAAGAAGCTATAAATATTGCAAATGTTACAAAACACATCACATCTATCATAAACAGATAATCTGAAATCGTGTAGTTACGTTGTGTTTATGTAATGTACTGCCTGTACAACTTCTAGTACCACTCCTGTGTGGTCACATTGTCATTTTCTCGGTGGTGACACTTACTGTTTGGGACGAGGAGAAGAGTGTGCCGGGCGCACCAAAAGTGCCAGAATAAGCTACTGCCACATTGATGTCTCAAGTCACTCTTTGGCAATGACCAGTGAAAGGAGCATAATCAAGTTAATTAAGACTGGGTTCTTTATTCATCCCCTCTCCCCACTTGAATGTTTTTTGTACAGTCCTGTCTAATAGAAGAAAGAAAGTGCAGAAATATGACGGGAAATCCATGACAAGTTATAAAGAGAAAAAAGAAATATGAAAACAACAGAAGTAGGAACCTTTACGTGCTCAAACCCAGCATGAAGAAGTGGATGTGGAGCCTGAAGAGGCAAACTTGAGGACCCGAAGAAATCGTTAATAGTCAGGGGATCTAAAATGGAGCGAGGGGATGTGGAGAGGTAAAAGGACAAAATATTCCCAATGCACCCAGAGTAACACTGAAACAACAGAGCTGCATCACCAGAAAGCATCTCGGTCCCCACCGGGGAGAAGGCATCTGTGTACCACCGCCTGATTGACATTCCATTTGTCCCATGAAAGGTGCTCATATAGTGAACATGGACTAACTGTCTCCCCCTCATCTGTGCTCAAAGCTTGGAAATGAAGTTATCTCCCTGTGCTGGTGTTGCACATCTTCACACAAAACATATGTCACTCAAAGGAAATGGCAATTTGTTTAGCCAGTGACAACGAACACGACCGAGTTTAATCTCGGTTTGGTGTAGTTTATGGGGAAATAACTTGTGAGCTTGAGAGAAATGAGCAGAGAGTCTGCATTTTGTTACCTTCTTCTTGGGTTTCCCACAAAGAAAATATAAAGCATGCATTTCACACAGAGATGCATAGATAATGTTATTTTCCTCTTTTTGAATATTCAATGCACTGCTTATATATTAAAATATGGTCTGTTTATAAATTTATGACATTCCTGTAGTATTTATTTCTTAAGGCTCTGCGTTCGTTAGACCGTGATTATGTCTTTCTGATCTCGTTCCCCTCACATCAATCATTCATTCAAGATGCTCCGCAGCAACAAAAAAAAAAAGGAAAGAAAGGAAACACATTCTTTATTTCCTCCTTCCTGCATCCAGCTCTAGCTATTATGTAGTAGGTGGGGCACGGGGGGTTAATGATAGAAGCGTGTTAATGTGAGAGGAGGAGGGATAAGTACTGCACAAAGTGTTAGCCAGAAAGGGCCAAACAACTCCAATCACAAGTTCCTTCAATCACAGACTGTCGAGTTTGAGCATTTTCTACCTTAAGTCTGAAATCTATGCAATTTTAATCTGTTTAACATGTGGATGCTTTTTAAGCCTTCAGCTTGGTTTGAGCTGTTTCACCTTGACAAAGCGGGTCGTGCCGAAGGGCCATAACCGGCGTGAGAATGTTCTATGAACCAGAGTGGATGCATAATTTTATCGGTTCTATTTTTTTGTTGTTGTTTTTTTTTTTTGGTGTTGTCTCCTGCGCTGACATAGATTAAAGCAAGCGACTCTATAGAGAGAAACTGAGTGAAGTTCCTTTAAAATGAACAACTTCACCTAAATCAGAGTGTTTCTTCGTTTTTATCTTAGATGTAACTATGGCCTGTGGTTATTATTGATTAAGACAATGTCCAAAGTGAGATAAGCAGTAAGAGGGGTTAGAATTAATCGTTTTTCCTACTTGGTTGCCAGTAATTACATTTTCAACAACCTGATGTGACCTGCACAGTATGTGAGAGGTATGGTGAGGATTTTGCTGGATGGCTGGCAGCTACAGGAGTCAATACTCCATGGCTTTATATCATAGCTGTGGATATCTAAAAACTACACTGCTAAAGGCACGTTTCACGTGTCATTTTTGAGCATTCTTATGATTAGCTTGTGTCATTTTCCAGCATTAAAAGTAAGGGTTAGGGTAAAAATTTCAGGTCCGGGTGTTATACCCAAGAGTACATTCCATAAAATGGCAACCGTCATGTGATGTGAGTGTATGTACTCATGTGCTATTTCAAGAGACCAGGCTGAACTCCAGGAAGTTGTAACGCTTCTTGTTAAAAAGTAAAGCGAGAGAGAGAAAAAAATGTTGCTTACTCAGTATCAGTTTCTGAACTTGAGAAAGGTCTGAAGGCATGATCGTTTGAAATGGTTTTGCTGAATCTTGGCTCGTCGTGACTGGTGGAGCAAAGAATTCTGAATTATTAGGGAGGAAATTGTCTCAACTTTTTCACTGAATCTATACAGAAAAACGGGCCATGCAGCAAGAAAATATTTGCTGATTCAAGATATATTTAAATTATTATGATTATGAAAAAGGATGGGGACAAAAGTAACGGATTTTAAAAAGCGGTGGGTACTTGTCCTCAAAGTAAAAGATACCTATGTATAAACCCCATTTGTGTGAACCTTTATCCATCAGACAAGTATAAAGGAGATGATTTTTACTGTGTTTGCAAACCAACTTAATTTTCAGGTCATTCAAACAAATTTAGAATTTGATGGCAGCAACATGTTCGACAAATGTTGTGAGAGAGGCAAAAAACAACAACAAAAAAAACAAACAGACAAGTTGACAGAATATAAAAGTTACACCGAGCTGGAAGGTTCTGCAATGAGCAGATTAACTGGTGGCAGGTGAGGGTGTCAGGATTGGATATAAAAGAACCATCCAACAAAGACCTAGTGTTTCCAGGCAAGGATGGGCCTTGGCTCACCACATAGTGCTGAACTCCATGGTTAGTTAAAAAGAAAAAAACATTTGTGTATATATATATATATATATATATGAAAAATACTGTAGGACGCACAGTCTTCAAGCCCTCAGTATATCAGTAAAACCACATCGGTTCAAGAGTACCTGAGAAAGCTATTTTCACTCAACATAGTCTGTTGCTGTATCAAATCTAAAACTGTATGCAAGGAAGAAGACATATACCCACTCTGTGCATAACCGTAGCTGAGTTCTCTGAGCACAAGCTCATCTCAGATTGACAAAAAGACGATGAGTCCACTTTTCAACTTTTGGGAAAAAAAAACATTTCTGGTTCTACGTTCCTAAAGAACAGAAATGCCTCCTGGGTTTCAGTGAAAAGGGCAAAATTCATCACATGTGATGGTAGGGGGGGTGCATCAGTGTCAATGGCATGGGTCACATGCATATATGTGACAGTCCCACTGATGCACAGACATATATTGGAAGGAAGAGAGACATATGCTCCCATCGAGGTAACATCTTTTCCCTGGAGGTCTGTGGTTATTTCAGCAGGACAATGCCACCGTTCTACATGACTTACAACAGCGTGGCTTCACAGACACTGAGTGTGCTTTATTGACTCGCCTGGCCTGCAGTCCAGATGTGGAAGAGCAGAATCAGAGAACAACAAACACTGACTGTGGAACAGCTGAAATCTTGCTGACTGGACACAGATTCTTCTGTGGAACTGCAGCAATTAGTAACCTCAGTTACCAAACATTTACGATGTAGTTAAAAGGAAGGCTGATGTAACACAGTGGTAACCACGTCTCCGTTCCAACTTTTCATGAGTGCTTTTGCTGGAATCAAAATCTAAATATATCTATATTCCTTCAATACAATAAGCTGGATAGTAAACACACTGAAAATAATTTATTTGAACTTGTGTTTGTGAAATAAAGATTCAAATTAATTAACAAATTACAGATTTTTATTGCACTTATATAGAACTTTTTGGTTTATATGTGCAAATAACAATTTCATTTTCATTTTTTGTGGAAAATCTTAATGACTTGTGCTTCATATGAAGGAAAATGATAATTTAGTTTTTTTAAAAAAGAAAAACTCTAGAATATCGATTTCTGGTGCACCGGTTTGGTTGACCTATTTTCCATGGAATTCACAAAAAGAAAAAAAGAATCTGTGTAGAAAAGTTTCATCTATGCGCAGCAGATTGGTTCAGTAACTTGTGCTGAAAAGGAATCTTTGGGTTGGGACCTGCTGGTCAACTTAAACAGTTCTGTGCAGAGTTTGTGTGTTCTGCTTTTTCCAGTTTCCTCCTGCAGTCCAAAGACATACCTGTTAGTTTAACTTAATGTTATTTTTGTTTTCTAAATTGGTTGAAGGTGTGAATAGGATATGCACCTCTTACTCTGTGCTCGCCATGTGATGAATTGGTAACCTGCCCAGGATCCACCATGCCGCGCTAGTACTCTGCTAGTCATCGTACTGATAATTTAGAGAACATACACAGCAAATGTGTTTCTATGTACGACTTTTTCTGCTTGTTGTTTTCTATGATCAGACAAATTAACATAAAGGTAACAAAAGGGAACATTTACACCTTTTAACCAACCCTGAGAAAAGGAAGAGATGTTGAGACAGAAAGAAAAAGACGGTGGAGAGTGAGCAGTAAATGCATCATGAGAAAAGAATTCCGCCCGTTCTTTTCCACCGCAAGACACAGCCTGCAAGGGTTGCCTCATGTTAAGCACAGTAGCACCAACTGAGAACAAGTGCAAACCAGACTTGATCTGATCCACAAACAAGGCTGCCAACACTGGGCAACCTGTCTGAGCACAGTACAGCAGCCATGCTATGTATGCTGCTTCTCTGCTGCTGTCTAATAAGAGCCTCATGGAAGATCTGGAGCCACTGAACTCTGAGTGGGATACTATAAATGCCCTGGTCTTCCTCATCAATGATGTAAGACACTGGAACAGAGACAAGCTAACCCTCTTAGCCACTGTGCAGCATGTGTGTCGGTGTGTAGCTGTGCGTGTGTGTGTGTGTGTGCGTGTGTGAAAGAGACGGGTAAGGCTACAGGCAGCTCTTAAGAGTGTGTACAGTTTGAGTTGAGCCCTGGGAGGCCAGCCGTATTCCTACCCATCACTTCCACTTCATTACTCCGGGAGCGGACATACATTATTCAGCTCTGCGAGCCTCAGTCCACAGGGACCGATAGAGCCTTTAACAAACACTTTAACCTATCTTAACTCGCACATTGATCCACTCTGTTTATTTGTCCATTATCTGTCTTGATCTTAGTTAATTTGTGTCCATGTGCTTTCTGCTGTAGCAGAGATTAGCTTTATTTTCTCACTGTTTGGTGTCTCTACAGGCCTCGTTGGTGTGTGTGTAAAGAAAATTGATACTAACTGCTAAATCAAACATGATTTGTTTCTTCTAAACTTAAATTTTAATGGGCAAACAGCCAAAAAACTTCGGTAACATAGTAATTAAACTATTTCGAACGGTTCTGTGAGGTGTTGAACAAGGCCATAGGTCCAGGTTTATCTTAGAAAGTGTTCTCTGGCTTATTTCTTTGGTTAAAAAGGCCGACTATAGTCAATAACATTTCAATTATCCAAGCAAAAACTAAGAGAATAATCAGAAAATCCCAGAAAGACTAGAAAATATAAATGATATTTAACCATAAAGCATCATACCTGCGTGTCTGCTTTTGATTCACAGAGTGAGGGAATACCTTAAACATGGGGAATCACTGCTTCATCTTCCCCCGTGTTTCAGCTGCTCCGCCACTGCTCAGACTTCAGGTGCCATCATCTGGTGGGTTGCAGTTACTACAGCTATACTGTGGCGGTGATGATTATAATGTGTGTGTCTGTGTGTGGTGGTGTTAGCCTGAGGTTGCAGGGGGCTCAGCTTGCAGTAGTTATTGACAAAGGTGAAAGGGTCATCTGCAATTTGGTGACCGAGCACAGACAACACAGTAGGTCTGCCTGTCCACATGCACAGCTACACCTAGGTGTAGTTGCAGATTTCACGCTGCATCTCTGACTGGACCTCCCAGGACTTTAAGGCCACCAGCAGTGTCTGCCTCAAGAGCTTCACTGTTTTGTCATCGTTTGCAGCATTTGCATCAGTTCAGAAACTCTTTACACGTCTGTATCAAATAGAGAAAGACACAGGATGTTAATCATTATATAAATCCTCATTCTTTAGTAATATTCTTTTTGTCACTTACAAATAAAAGGCTGCTGAGTGTCTAATCTCCTCATTTCACATCAAGAAAGCACAGTATCTTCCTATTCTGTGTGCCATTACTAATCACATCATTGAACACTGCTTTGCAAATTATGAATCCACACCAAATGTTCAAGAACTCACGCGATGTGGTTGACAGAGAAGTTGTATATGATAGCAGTCAGTTAAGTGCTTCTTTCTAGAGCACTGGCATTCCCCGGAGAGAAGCTGGGCAATAATTTCCTCAGATAGCCCCTATGGGAACGAGCCTGCTGGTTTTCTATGTCCACTCCAATCACATCACTAATGGAGAGGCGGGTTAGCATCTGTGACAGTGGGAAACCAGATCTCCACTCCCCCTGTGAGTGTGTCTCTTGCAGATAAACAGTTGGCAGATTTCCCCTTTTCCCTGTGCATGTGCATAAACACACACACACACATCTGAGGGGAGGAAACACAAGCTGGACAGGGTTAATACACTCCATTAAGCTCTATTACCCTAAACGACTTGGGCAAATGAATGAGGACTCACATTACTCCACAGCTGTTTGTGTGTGTGTGTATTACAATGATAGTATGTGCACGCACATGCACGCATTTCATGTGTAATTATACTGTGAAGATATGTGACCCATGAGTCATATCTCATTATCCACAAAGTGAAAGACAGCAGAGGGAGGGGTCTGCACTCTGTATTGCTACTGTACACTGCCATAATCCTCATCTTCTGAGATCATTTTAAACTATTTATAATACAAACCTATTTTTTACCAAATTATCTTCGCTCAGTATGGCAATTACGTCTAAAAGATTCCTCATATAACTTCGCTGCTGCTTCATGAGGCTGCTTAGGCGGAGAAGAACTTACTAACACGTTCATGAATGCTAGCCTGTTGCTTCACAATATTTGTTATGGGGTGCAGTTTCACATGTAAGTATGTGTTTGTGTGCGGGAACAATGTGCCTTAGTTTAGTAAGTGAGTATCTTGATTTATTACTACGTAAACTCTTTGCTCTGATTTAATTGGAATCCTGATATAACCGTCATCTGACAAGATCACCATGTTACTTAAAGGCAACATGCTTTCACACATTCCACGGCATCACGGTGTTGGACATACCTCAGTCTGGAACCTGATTCTGCTCCCATGCATGTATACTGGGACAAGGATAGTGGTCCAGTTAAATAGCCAAGCTGGCCTGTAATTTGTCACTCGACCCAGCCTTATATGTGTAATTATGTGTAATTGCTGAGGAAGATCCTCATTGCAGAAGCATATCTAAGAATATCTTCTGTTTTTAGGACATGAATGTACAACCTAATGTCATGACAGGATCTCCAAAGAGTTGTTTTCTGGGTGAGTAAAAATGATCTTAATTAGTAAAATAAAACCAAATGAGTGAATCGGGGGCTACTCACAGCAAGAAACAGCAATGTTTGAGGAACAAGTATTCTCTGTGCAAACGCAGCCAGCCAAGCAGACTAACACTTTTAAACACCAATATGGCAACTGTCTTGTTTTCCTCAAATTTATTGGTGGTCTCAGAATTGACATTGCAGTTGCTGCTGACACCAAATCATCACGTCACCTTGTGAATCTTCCTGCAACAGCAACAAAGACACAGGAGGTTTGGGGGTTGTATTTTAAATGTCTGTGGCTTCTCGTTCCTGCAGTGGGAAGTAAAAATGTGTTGAAGGTGATCATCTAGATGATATTGTGAAGTAGTGTGCTCAATTCATTTGCATTTCCTCCTTCACAACTCCACTCTTTGTTTTCTTTGTGTTTTAAGCACACTGAGCTTTCACAGCTTAATAATTAACTAAACTGATTGATAGAAACAAGGCTTTTCTGCTGCTAAAACTGCCACAAAGGTCATTTTTGATCACTGGAAAAGTGCAAACGGTTGATAGTGTTCCTGCCATGTGAACAGTGTTCGTGTAAAGACAAAAGATGAGCACTTTCCCTATATCCCAGCTATTCTAAAAACGAAGACAGAATTTACAGAACTAGCACAAATCATTTATGCCTTAATTTTGTGAAGCCTCTCCACACAGCTCTGATACACCAGTGTGTCTCATACATTCTGAACAAAGACGCAGCAAGTCCTCAGCCCCCTCAGGACTCTCACAGCAGCACGCTGAGCTAAGTTGCTACGCTATAACAAGCGGATACCAGTGGATAAACATTATTTCAAAATGGCTGAAAGGAGCCAGCGATGCGAACACCCAAACACAAACCCTCCCTCTGTCCTAATCTGCGTCTTCCCTCAGATTATTGCCATGAATAGGCATACAACAGAAAAGACTTATCAATCCCCCCCCCTTTCATAGCATTTGTTGTGTGTATTTTCCCTGTATATTAAATTTGTCTTCTTTAAAAGGCAGTGACAATGTTTGCTATTTGTCTGTACGAAACTCGCAGCTGCAACATGACAATAAACGCAGGCTAAGCAGCAGCAGCACTCAGTAAACTCTGTATTGTGAAGCTTGTTGAATTACCCATGAGTTTTGATACTTTGTCTTTGTGTAACTGCTTAATTCCACTAATCCCTATGGAGGAACAGTGAATGGCGTAAATTCCCTATGATATCTTGCCTGGGCTAAACATTTGCTCACTTACGTATACACTGCGTACAGAAAATTATTCTTTTGACAACATTACAACAGATTTAACCCACTGCCCTGTTTATCCTGCAATGACATGCATTAGCTTCATTGCACCGGGAGGTGCATTTCCATTTCAAATTACAGCTCAGCAGTCAGCACACACTCACAAACACACATGGATCAAATATGACATTGATGGTCTCGAGTTCCAATGATAATGAGTGTAACACTCACGAAACGCATAAAAAATTCAAAAATAATTAACTTCTTTGTTCATTATTTCTTCTCCAGAGACTGTCACGCTTTTTATTCTCCAACTGCTTTAGGTCAGCCTCTGTAAAGTCTATTTGGCAATCAAACAGTGTCTTTCTACCCCCTTCTTCTCTACACACTTCTATTGCTCTCATTCTCTTTCCTTGACTCTTTTTTCTGTCCAACCATTCCCCCTTTTTTCTCCTCCCCTGCCCATGTCTCTCTCTGTCCGGCTGGCCATCTCAGCATGGCTATAGAGTCCTAACTTGTCTACATTTACCCCCTGCATTGGCTGACCAATAGAGCCGTTGAGAAGAGAGTCCCTCCTTTAGCGCGTCGCCATTCTCCCCGAGTCGGCTCATGCTCTCTGTTTTCACGACCTCTGACCCCAGGCCATGGCAACATTGGCAGGAATGTCAGGAGTGATTGGCAGGATAAAGAACACAGCCCCTCTCTCCTGCACAAGCGGATTTGAGACACTTTGAGAGGTGAACAATAGCGGATTTGGGCTTGATTGGATCACTGATGAGCTGATGACTGTCAAAAGAGCACGTCGTCTTTACATAAGCCTGATTATCTCTGCATGGCAGAAGAGCAGAGAAAACTAGGAGGGCTAACTGCTGTATGAGAAGTTAGGGACAGGGGAACTGGCAGGGAGTTCACCCCCATGCAGAGTCCCTCGAAAGGGGAAATTGCCGCACACGAGGGCCATGCTACAGGGCTTGGACCTCTCTCATCCACTGGGGGCCTTTAACAAATCTATTCAGGCGACTGAGGGCGCTCATACATGTGGGCATAATCACAGGAGGATGGCTTAAGGGTGGGAGTGTGAGGGGGGTGACACATGGAGACAATCATTGTTCAATCCCAGACCATCCCATCAAGACGACAGAGGAGCGGAGAAAACCAGAGAGGCATATATGTAGCAGGGTGAAATGCTGGTAGAAAAGAGCAGTGGGACAAGCAAATCAAAGCCAAATCCCTGCCATAATCTGCCTTTTTAATAGGGATTAGATCTCATCAAAGAGCCTATATCAGAATACTAAAGTACCACTGAAGACTCTGCTCACACTGAGAGTTTGAGGGGCTGATACAACTTAGTTAGATTTCTTCTAGATTGGCTCTGGTTCTTATATTGGTGCCATAGCGTACCAACCAACCCATGTTTTATTTACCAAAAGCAGTTTGTACGGTTACATGCAAATTTCAGTTGAGTTACAACTTGACCTGGCCATTTAATTGGACCCCTGCCCTCATCCCAATATACATGCACGTGAGAGGAATCAAATTACTGACAGAGGTATGTCTGGCACTACAACGCTGTGGACAAACTGTCTCCACAGACGTTGCCTTTAAGTTATTTTGTCAGATGATGCTGTGGATATAATATCAGGATTCCAACTAGAGCAGAGTGGCACAGTCCTAATGGGCGGATTTTGAGTCACAATTCCTGATGCCTTTAGCCGTTTGACAAAAGAAACAGAAAAATGTGTGAATGGGAACAGCTTTATTAGGAATTTGGCTGTATCGATATACACTTACGCGTCGTTGCTTTTACTAAAAGATGAAAAAAAGAAAAAGAAAGAAAGAACGAAAGCAGGAGTTATTTGAACCCCAACCGCATTATCTGGGTGTGTTAGTCCAGTTATGAGAGCTGCAATTTTGAACGATTTCAGTCAGACTAAAATGTTTACATGTATTTTCAAGCATTGCTTTTGTTAGACTAATGATATGTTTGTTCCAAGTGTCACATAAACATGTTGATGTTCATCATGCATCACCAACAAAGGGTGCTGTACGTGTCTTTCCAACCTGTAGAATGTCCCTCCACCACCACTGTTCACACACTAAAACCTTCTGTTTTTTTAGTCCAGCTGGTTACAATCTCTTCAGGGTCTTAAGTCCTTTTTATTGAAATCCAATGAACAGTTCAAAACTTCAAGCACAATCTGCTCTTTATTCGTGACAAAATGGTTAGAGAGAGTAAGGTATTTAATAAATTATTATTGGGCTTTTTTTTCTTTCTTTTTTTTCACATTATGCACCTGTATTACATTTTGAAAAGTTTTGGGGTAGCTCAGGGAACAAAGAACCAACATGGAGCTTAAACCTGACACTCTGAAGAAGTTTGCAGCAGCACTCGCCAAAAAACACAAAACACAGTTTGGATCTGCGAGAATTTTCCATTCCTTTCGGAACAAAACATATTTTGGACCCGCTGTGTAACTGATTAAACGGATATTTGATGTCATGTTCAGCTCCATCTTGCTAAGCTCATTGATATCAAACTTTGAAAGAATAACATATTGTTTGGGTACTTGGAAGAACAGTTGCGTGATCTGGCTGGGATGGAGTGTAGAAGAAGAAAAGTGTGTGCAAGTGAAAGAGTGGCTGATATTCTCCTCAGCGGCGCTGATGGCAGTCTGTCAGTGCTGGCAGAGGAAGTGAAAATGGCCTCAAGTGTCTGGCTTCTTTCCATGTTGTTCTCAACATCAATGAGAGCTCTCGCTGCATCATCTCTCTCTCTCTCATTTGCTCTCTTTAAACTCAAATTTGCTCCTTTTATCTCATTTTATGGCTCTTTCTCTGTGAACGTTAAGGCAGGTGGATGGAGAGATGGAGGGATAAATAAATTAGACTCCATTATTCTTCCCACACCTCATCCATATACAGCAGGTTTAAAGTCATTTTTCAGCTTCACTATGAAAGCGCCATCAACTGCCTGTTGGCTTATATTAGACCGCATTATAGTTTGGCTCTGCCCAAAAGTAAAAGTAAATTTAAAAATGAATAAATAAATCTGTCCAGCTCACGTATTTACATTTTATGTTGTGTTGGTTTAATCCATACAAAATCAGAATAAAAAAATGGTGTGTTTTGCTTTATTCTTGTGCTTTTATGTCATCCAGCTCTCAAAAAGACAGCAGATAAGCATGCTTCCTTAAATGTTATTTAACAATGTTAAATGTTCCTTTTAAGAGAAAGGGACAACTGTCACGGTTGTCAGTGTCGAAATGAGGGAACGCAAGTCATGATAACACTGTATGTAAAACCTTTCATTTTGTTAGTTTCAGAAAATATGCACCAACTCATTGTTTCAAAATTAATTGTGTTCTCTGGAAAGTGCTTGAATACTGATCTTGTCAGATGCAGAGGTTTAACAAGTATGATATGATGATGAATGTCATGTCAAGACAGTGTCACACATGAATGTGAACTAGCGATGCTGGTCCACAGTGCAAAACAGCAGTGTCACAATAAAGTAGAAAAGTGATTGCACTTTGTGGGCCACAAATCAATATACGCCCACGTCTGCGTTTCATAATCATAACATGCCTATGTTCTTCATTGTATGAAAATGTCACATGCTCAAAAAGTAGGCTAATTGCTACATTTCCAAAGATCCAAAAATTTTACATTCCTTACTTTTTCTTTGCACATTGTGACGTGACTATATGTTTTTCATTACGTGAAACTGTCAGAAATGCGATATTATGAAACTATCACATATTTTAAAAGATGTTTATAAGCAGTTAGAAAGGAATGGATGGTGGCATTATATTATAGCCAGTCTAGAATGAGAATCAAGTTTGAGTCCAATTCAACTCAATATTGTCCAACAATTTTCACTTTTACGCTTTTGAGACTGGGCCAGATATGTTCAACAGTTTAAAATAATTAGTTTAAGAGATTAGACAAACATGCAGAATATTGAGGAAAAGCACCCATATGTGTACCATGAGAGGTCTTTTCTAAAGAGCAACACTGCCAATATGAGACATAAGATGAATTCTGTTCCAGTGTCGATGAACTGCCGTCCCTACCACCCTCCTCAGAGAATGTCAGCAAGGGGAATTTCCGTTTACACAATTCCTCTATTCAGAACACCTTCAACATCGCTGACACACTGCACTTTCTCTGTGCATTATGCTGGTCATTCAATCACCTAAGATATGTTTTGCTGCTGCTGTAGTCATTTTAGCACCAAAAGCTAACAGTTAGGATATCCTCAGCTAAGCTAGCTAAAGCGGTGTTAGCTTAGACTGCTAATTGGCTGGTTTTAATGTCAGCAATGGCTTGTTTTTTTTTTTTTAAGATATCAGAGAAGACTGTTTTTTTAGATAATCTCTTAATCACATCCATAGAGATAAAAACAATTACTTTGACATGAACACTCATTTTTCTCTTCAGTTTGGAACTCAAAGACTGATAGGTAAACTTGCTGTTCAACTTTGTGATGTGATGAATCCCACTTAGAATAGTTAAATACACTCTGCATTCCATCATTATCAGTATGAATCAACATCATTGTCTTGTGAAAAGCGTGTGGCTATTTCCATTTTGTTTAAAAATGACTAAACTTGTAGTTTTATGAGTTTCACAGTGGTCAAATGAACATCAGGGTCAATCAGCTCAAAGGACATATTTGCAAATCTTGCAAAGTACACTCTCAGTGTCACTTGTAGTTCTAATGGCAGTCTCCTGTCCTACTTTTCCTGAGAGTAAGGTGGCAGCATTGTGTCACATCTCCAGGTCCATAAACCTGGTGGCTGATTCTTTGTCTTTATGCGCATTATGCATTTTCACATCATCATTTGTGTAATTCCTTCGACTTTACTAGTCTAATCTTACAGTTTATCTAAAATCGAACTAAATACTCAAATGGCAATTGCTGTTTTGTTATCGACACTTGATAAAGCATCAAACTAAGAACAGCTGAGAAAATCTTTTTTTGCAACTTTACAGACACTTTAGTATAATTCTGACCATACTGTACTCTAGACCTCAGTAATACATCACCAACTAAAGTTTGACATACAGTGGATATTTTATGGGCCACATGGACATGGTTAACTTGCCATAGCAACTTGACCATCAGCACTGGACTATCACAATTAAGTCTGCACTTAACAGTTGCAAACAACAAGTTTTAAAGGTTACCAATACAGTCTTCAATGTGCCTGTGTTAAATTTTCCAGTGAGATCAAAATTTTATCTGTAAATAAATCCCCCTTGAGACGCCAGCCAACTCAAATTTATGTGGCACACTTGATAGGTTTCTTAACCAAGCACAGACACCATAGCTTTGAGAACCCCTCACTAATAGCAGTGCTAAAACCCCCCACCATCTTGTCTCTTTACTGTCTTTGGATCTTTAACTGTCACAAAGATGCCACAGAGTGACACACAAACCCACCCCACCTCCCTTCCCATCCACCTCCCCCTGAGCTGCTGCCCCCATACTGGCTGCTGGCCTTTCCTGCCCGTCAGATCCATATTTCAGAGGCAGCAGTGGTGGCACTGAGGGGGTATAATCCAACATTAAAGGAAGGAGGCCTCGGCTGAAAGCACAGGCGCAGGTTCACAAGGTCCTGGAAATCTTCAATTTTGATTTCCGCAGCGTTTGCAGTGGCTTCCGAGAGTTTTGGCGAGAGTGCATTTTTCAATAATAGTGAGATTTTTCTTGTGAAAACGGGCTGACACTGTGTGGTTCCATTTGTAAGGAGACTTTGAAACAAGCTAAAAATATGGTCAAAAGGGTCAATTGTAAATTAATTGCAATTGATAAGTGTACTATGTTAATATTAATATAGAATTACACCTAAATATTCAATCTTCTGGGGCTTTACACCAATTTTTTTGTAAGAGGAACATACAGTGAGATACTATATGAACTATATGTTAAAACTAATATCTTCCAGATGTAATGTAATATAAATTAATCTCACAAAAACTTGATCTGCTACTAAGTAGAAGTTACAAATTAAATGTTGTATGTTTGCTTTTAAAAAAAACACTGCCACCTCTTCATCCCCACTTTGCCCCTATTTTCCCTTACATTCTCTGTACATTTTGGGTGGAACATGAGCTGTTTAATCAAACTAAAGTGGGAAAAGGTTAAATAAATGACTGTAACGACATTTATTTAGTTGCCAAAAAATATATTCTTTAAAGACAAATTCATATCCTGTATTTACAATTTTCAGGGTATCTGCTCACAACAGAAAAGCAGAGGAAAAAACTTGAAAGACACAAAGGAGACATAAGCAAATCTTTGACAAAAACAACCATCTCTTTTGAACGTAGAAGCTAAGCAGTAATACTATGACAGGTTGCCCATTCAGAAAAATAGCCTTCATTAACTGTTCTCCATTAAATAAAATTATTCCTATCTTTTTCTTTTTTCTTTTTCTTTTTTGCTTCATCTTCTCATAATGTCGTTGTCAGAACTCGCTGTGCTGCTGTCCCATGGTGAGGTCTGAGGAAAGAGAACACAAATGAAAAACAAGGATCAGGGGGGAAATCAGTAGTATTTGGGTTCTTCAGTTGGAAGCTTTAAAGAAGCAACATTTTCAGAACTATTCTTGTATTCTCAGTTTCAAAATCACATCTCGATTCAAAGAGATTTAAATCTCAGAAAGCAACAACATTAAACTCTACTTATGCAAATTAAAAATTACTTTAGGTAAATTGTTTCATGTCTTTTCACGGTCCACTTCGTTCCTGATGTTGCTATCGGAGCTTTCCTTGACATACATTAGCTTTTTCACTGAGGGGGCGTGAATAAATGGTGGCAGATTATTTAAATGACATAGGTGGCGATAAACTCCTTGTTTAGTGGAGGAGGAGGAGGAGGAGGAGGAGGAGGAGGAGGAGGAGGAGATAGAAGAGGGGGTATCTTGGACGGTGTGCCTGACGGTGCGTTAAAGAGGGGACTCAGTCTCATGATTTATGTGCTGAGGTCTGCCTCCCGCCCTGTCAGGTGTAACAGTATTTACTGTCAGGTGTAAAAGTATTTACTTCTGCTTTATGGTTCATTTCATCAGCAGAGGTGCTGGAAGATACTGAGGTCGATTGAATGATTATGGCAAATTGATTTCAAAGGGGGCGAGTTTACCTGTCGGTGATCAATTGAAACGAGGACTTCAGGGAATCAGGCCTGTGGTCGCTCTCTTCATCTGTGTGAAACAATCATAAATAAATAAAAAATCGAATCAGGCCACATGAACAAAGTTATTTAGATTTTTCACTTTCAAATTAAACTCATGTCCTGTAGGTGATTGTTTTGTTTCATTTTACCAAGCTGTCATATGGGTGCAGTTAACACTACGGAGGCCGTTAAGGAAAAAAAAGAAAAAAGATAACGACATATAGATCATACCATCTCTTTTTGGACTCAAGCTTCCTGTCGACTCTACGTCGCTGTCATCCTCCGTCCCCGAAGCTCCCGTGCAAGCCGCTGGTCGTGCGTCATGACGCGCAGCCGGCACTGAGCCATGGAGAGGCAGGTGTCCCGCGGGCGCACCTCCGAGGAGCGACCTCATGTTCAAAATGGAGTTGGCATTGAGCAAAGCTGCGTTGGCCCAGTTGTGTAGCTTGCCAATCTGGCATGTGTATATTCCATGACCCGGGAGTAAGGCCGGGTGGCTGGCGGAGGCCATAGCCGCGTGATGCGCGTAGGCCGCGGGGGAGGATTTGAGAGCGCTATCGGGGGCCGTGGCGGTCTCAGCCAAAGACCAGATTTTCGGTTTGCTCTGTGGGGGTCTCACACACTCCTCTCTGCTGGGGGAACGATCCGCTGCGAGTTTTCCACCAGGCGAGAGGGAAACACCCGCCTCCACAGAAAGCGTCCTGCTGCTCTCCGAGCTCTTGGACTCCGAGGCCTGCTCTCTGGCGGACAGACCTGGCTCTCCCTCTGCTTTCCCGGAGCCTTGCTCCCCGGCTCGCTGCTCCTCGGGTCTCTCGATGTCGACGGTTTCCAAATCAATCTCCTCCTCATCATCTTCGTCGTCGCTGCCATTCTTGCCGGGCTCGTCCTCGTTATCGCTGCTGAAGATGCGGCCGTCCCGGTCCTCGGCGCTGCGGCCCCAAGTTACCTTGTTCTCCTTTTTAAGGCGTCTGCGGGCGTTTGCAAACCACGTAGATACCTTAGATAGAAAAAATGCGTTTTTAAGCATTTACAATTAAATGATGAGATTCTTCAAATCCAAATATACATGAGAACCAACAGTTCGTTTTTTTCTTTAATCTTCGTAAGTTTGGAGATGAGAATTCTGGAGAAACTTTTGAAAGTCTCTGTGAAAGCGCCCCCTCAAGTGTCTGTCACACAACTACCAACAAGATTATCGCAATAGCCATTATAGCGTAAAAAAAAGTACTTTTTGTCTCAGGGTTTGCTTGAATGGATGAAACATATTAAAACAATCATTACTTCTGTTTTATCTCCAGGCACTGATTCCCACATAAAAGGGCTTTGGTGTTGCGCCTGGTTAGCACTCATTTTGTTTTATAAACTCTACATTGACACATCATACACACTCACACACGCACACACCTGTGTGAGTGTCATCCTTGTAATAATCGCGAGCATGATCTTCTCTCCTTTGGTGGGGTACGGGTTCTTCTGGTGTTCTTGCAGCCAGGCCTTCAAGGTGCTGGTGGTCTCCCTGGTGGCCGTTTTGGCCCTCGCCGGGTCTCCGTACGGATACTGGCCGTATGGGTAGAAGCCCTGTGCGGCGTGAACAGGCAGGGAAGCTGGGTGGGAACCCGGGCCGTCCTTCAGCTCATATTGGGAGCCCTGGAATGTTATTGGGAGAAAAGAGGTGGCAACTTGTTGAGCGGCTTGCATTGGAAGTTTTTCCTTCTTCGGCCAACATCTCAATCGATAGTTTCGGAGCAGAAGAGATTTTTTTAAAATGGAAGTTTCAACAAATTTGCCATCAAAGAGGATTAATATGAAATTATTAGCAAATTTAGGAATTAGACATAACCATAATTAAAACACCCAGTAATATATATATATATATATATGATTCTCAAAATTGGTTGTGTTATAAAATTATAATTATGTTATTATATTATGGTATATATAACATTTATTGATTGATCTTTTTTGTCTTTGATAAAAGGAAGAAATTTGGTTTCAAACATATATTTCTTTATATGTGCTTTTCTCTCAAGGTTATGAATCTTCGGCATTAAATATTTAGCAGATGGAGTCTGAATTTAAAGAGGAAAAAACAACAAAAAATCTTTAGAGAAGAGAACTAAAAGTAAACTCTTAAAATATACTCTCAAAGTTCGTTGACTTTCTTGGATTCGTGCCAAATTAGAACTGTAAATATGTATAATTTCAATCAGAAGCGACAAATTGTTTCGATTAAATAAACTTTGTAAAGTTGATACAATTAAGAGGCTATAGAAAACGAACAATCGATGTTTAAAGGACTTAATCGCCGAGTAAACTGTTCATTGCGCCATTAAAGATAAAGAAACAAAAGCTCAGCCTAACAACAGCAACAATTACGGCACTTTATCGTTATCATTAACACCTTCCTGAAACAACTATCAGCTCCTACCATCTGGGATATGAGGGCGAGGTCTGCGGCTCCGCTGTACGGCAGAAAGGCACTGTAATTATGAGCCGCCCATGGGCTCCCGTACATCCCCAGCATCGAGCCGACAGCCGCGGCTGTGGCGGATGAGCTCACGCCGCCCTCGGTGCCTCCCTCCCGGGCAGAGGCCGGCCGTTCGCTCCCGTACACCTCATGGGATACGTTGAGGAACTGAGGGTACCCCAGCTGAGGAAAAGACATGTCCGGGGAAAAACGCGCGCAGTAAATCTCCCCTAAAGTCAAAGTAACAGCAAAAAGGAGTGCAAGAGAAAAAAAAAAGATAGAAAGTAGGGATTCCCAGAAAACAGAGGAAGAAGAACAGGAGGGTGAAGGGGGCTGTCTAAATCACAACATACCCCCTTAAAAAAAAAAAAGAAAAAAGCCAAGCTTCTCCTCTTGTGTCAGAGCCGCAGTTTGGCACCTCGAGTGAGGAGTGATGCGCGCGTCTGGCCGCAGGAGCTTCTGGATGTGGAGCTGACTGACTGATTGGCAGCCTACTTAAACACCAAGCTCCTCCTATGCCCGGGGCAGGCGATTAGTGCATTGGTTAGCCTAGGTCGTCCGTGTGTGTGTGTGCGTGTGTTAGCGAGTGTGCAAGTGTATGATTTAACTGTGTCAACAGAGAAGGAGACCTGTGAATGTGCACGTGCGTGCAGTGGACAGGCCTGCGTGTCTTTTTGTGGTCAGAATGCACCACCCCAGTGAAATATTATTATAACTGATCAGAAACACTTTTTTCCCTCTATACTTCAGCCGACTCGCAGTGTCTCTCGGGACATTTCTTGGCGCGCAGATGTGGGCAGAGAGGCTTCGATATGCTCGGCCAGTTCAGCGAGGAATGTCCCTGATTATCGCCGGAAGTCAGTAGAGCATATTTTTCAGCGCCAAGATAAAGGAGACTGAAGGTAATGACAGAGATCGAAGAGGATTAGAGATCGCAGAGATATGGAGGAGGAGTGGAAAAATGACAGATATGGGGAGGAGAAGAATAGACCACTATACTCATGTATTCAGACAGACCTGGGATCAGGTAGTGTTGCAGGGAGGGATACAAGTTCATGTCTGAGTTGCAGCAAGCTAATATTGAATATAGGGGAAAGTGGTGCTTCCTCATTGATGGGCTCAGCAATCAAAACAGCAACTCTGCCTCAGTCTGATTCTATAAACACACACTTCTCCTGTCACACACTCTGTCATACACACACTTGGCCAGTGCTAATGAGGTTGAGCACCCTGCACCCTGCTCAGAGGCCCTGTGGCCCTCCTGGGCTCCCTCAGAGGTTAGCTGTGTAATTACTCCATCCCCATAAATACAGATTCATCATTTCACACTCTGAGCCCCCGATGAGCTTGGCTGAGCTGAGAGTGAGGGAGAGGAAAGGGAGGAGGGATGGATGGATGGAGAGTGGGGATGTGTGTGTGTGTGTATGTGTGGTGAGGGGGGGAGAAGGGGGGATCTAATGATTTAATTACAGTGCTTAAAGCCCACTTTGGCTAAGTGATGGTCCCCTCACCGTCTCTCTCTGCCTTCTCCTCCCTCCTCAGCGCTGGCACCTAGAGGGCTTTACTCGTGAATCTCAAAGCTGTTTTCCTAAACACATATTATGACGAGCCCCGCCGCCACTGCTGCCGCATGTGTGTGTGAGAAACAGAGAGACAGAGAGGGAGAGGGAGAGCGGATGCTTAATCTCCATGGCATTTTAAATGGCATTCATGGAGGGCGGCTCGATCCTCATTGCCAAGGTAAATGGAGCCAGGGGACTCTCCATTTCTGCACGATAAAAGAGCAACGTTAAAGACCCTCACCGATTCCCCCTCTCTCTGCCTCCCTCTGTCTCGTCCCTCACTTAAAATTAATGTTTTTCTCATGACAGGGGAGGGAAACGAGACATATCCACCATCTAATAGGATAATATAGCCCCATTCACCACCATCGCCACCACTGCCCCTCCCTCCTCCCTCCCTCCCTCCCTCCCCTCTCCCTCTCTGCCTTTGTAGCTGCCTGATTTCCATAGTGTCTCTGTGGAGAGGCAGTTAATGAATTCCTCTGAGCTGGAGAAAGGGGGAGAATGGTTTGGCGGTTTAGAGGGAGAAAGAGGCAGGGATAGGGGGGAGGAAGGCTTTGAGCTGTGCCATTCAACTTCACAGCCTCGGCCTGTTTGTGCATTCACCGCGTGTGTTTGTGTGTGTGCTGTGGTGTGCACGCATGTGTGTGTGTGCGTGCGCGTGTGTCTTTTAACATGAACCTGCTAAGACTACCAAATATTTAGACTGGCCTCAGACCTCTTTTTTTATGGCGATGGTGGATTGAGGGATCTCAGGAGGCAGCTTGACTCTATTTGAATCCCATTGCCTGCTATTAGCCCGGCCCAGACAAAAGAATAACTTACTGCAGGAAACGTTCAAATAAAGTCCCGCAATCCACTCACACTTGCAGTTTCCTCCTGGGTAATTTGCAGTGAGGTAAATGAAGACTCCCCAAAATATCAGAGAGATGGTTCCTCTCTTTTTTTCTTTTTTTTTTTGAACAAAAATAATAATGATAATGACTGATGCATTGTGTGCAGACTTAATTTCGCTACAGTTAAGCTAAATCTCATGCAACAGCAGGAATGAGACACAACATTGTGTTTTGTGTAGTTACTATGGATGTCTTGCTTTTTTTCATGTCATTGGACACTAGATTTTCTTGAGGAACAGCATCCAAATCATGAACAAACCATAAAACACTATATAAATGACATATTAAATGCTCAAAATGCAAACCATGGATACATTAAATCAGCCTAAGGTGGTACTCTATTAGAACATAATGTCGGCATATGATTTTCAAAGCATGAGATGCTTTTATTGAAACTGAGTTATTTAGTCAAAAATGATTTCTAAAACAAGCAGCACAATTACAATAAGAGGTTACAATTTCAAAATTAGACTTTAATCCATGTTGCCTATAGTTACTTTCAAAGACCTCTTCTAGTGGTGATAAGCACAACTGCATGTGAAGTGTAAAACTAGCATCAGTGACACCAAAACCATGATGATGACATATTACTAAATGTAGTTTAGTCCTAACCATGATCGGATTTTCTTTTTTTTTTACCCAAACCAAGTATTTTTTCATTTCTAAACCTATTCCAGTAATGTTCTAGCCTAAGGCCAGGAATATACTTGCTTTTAATTGTGGATACACAAGTTTATCACGACTGCCGCATATCCTGCATTTGTTTGGAGCATCGTTGCATATTTGAGCAGATGTAGGGTCATAGGGTAGGCACTGGTAAAAATAGCTGGAAGTTTTGAAGACAAGCTTGTCGAGAACCTTGGCAAATATCTGTGTCTTTACGATGTGTCTTTGCCAGTGCGCAGTCACCATTATTCTTGTGAACGTTGCTAGCAAGAGATCATAATCATTTTAGAACCATCAATAGACAGGGAAAAATGTTGGAGAAACAGAGTGGGGTCTGTGCTGATGTGTTTTTTTCTGGCCTGAGTCAACTAACGTCAAATACTCGGCTTACAGGTGTCGTACAGAGGCAAGTATGCGGTCAACTAAGCCCACCAAGGAGCATGTTGCTTACGCGTGATTAACCGTAAGCAACCAACAAAATGGCACCCGTTATGGGGATGATAGGGTTGTAAAAAAATAATTTTAGCTTTAACTGTGATCATTTTAAAAGTATAGCCAAGTGATGTTTTTGCTAAATCCACCAGGAATTTACAAAGAGGGGTTTTAGAAACTGTTGCCCTGTTGCTGACCAAACTTATCCCAGAAGTTAAAAAAACAGTTGCCACACGTGGGTGTCAAACTCGCGTCCCATGGTTGAAAGACATAATTATGCCAGCCACCTTCTATCCTTCTTTTGAATATTGTAGCCTTCTAAAGGACGAGCTTGAAAATTATGTTTGCTCCAATATGGAAACTCTATGATGGGAAAAGACTCAGATAAGTTGTTTTTCCCTCCTGTTTCTTAAAGGGGCAGCACTTAACAGGACGCCATTATGGGTCATATTCAAGGACGTTATTTGTTTGGATAAAAAGACTTGTTGGTCGAAACAGCTGAAGAATACAATATTGCTAAACCTCAACATAAAAGCCCTCTGTAGCTGCAAGTGTCAGTGAAAATAAATTAAACTTTTGGACCAAATTTTCATGACAAATTCAGCAGCGATGGATAGCACCAAGTCAGGATGAGTTTCTCAAGTTTGGGCCAGAAAAATAATTTGGCAGAATGATCATTTCTGTCTTGATTTAAAAGGAAAAATGTATCCCAGGATAAATAGAAGTTAATTCTTATGAAAACTTATTTCACTGTACTCTTGAGTCAAATGTTCAATGAGTTAGAGCGCTGGTGGCTTGGGATTTGGATTGTGCACCACAATACTGCCTCCAAATTTATTTTTTCCAAATGTCATCTGTGTGTTTAAAGAAAAATAAAAAAGATATATTGATGCTGAAAATAGTCTACAAACCAAAAACAGCTTTGCAATGTGCTCACAGTTCCTGCTAAGAACAGAACTGATTGTGCGAATGACACCTCATCACTGTGAAAAAATGCTGCTAAACTATAGTGGAAAAGTTGAACATTGGAGTAAGCTTGCCTGGTTAAATGCAAATTTGGGGGTTGCATGACCCCCACATCTTTATTCCAAGAAGGGGGCCCCTGAAGTGCTGCTGACTGCTGTTTATTCTCTTGCTTTCTACATGGGTTTAACACATCTGTATACAGAGGATTTATCTGAAGACACCTTTACCAAACCAAGTAACCAAAGGAAAGTAACGGACTCATTATTCTTTTTCTTATTACTTCTACCATGCATCGTTGGATAAACAATTAAAAACCAAAGGTGGCAAAATTCCTGACATGTTTTACTTGAAATTAAAGTTAACTTCCTTAAAAATGAAGTTCAGCTCAATACAGCTTCACAATAACTGGTTTGCTTTGGAAACTGCAAACAACTCTTCTTTCTGCTTGGCATTTTGGCCAAATAGATGGTCTTTTGCAGGCTTTGTGATCAGTTTCCAGGATGTCACAGATTGCAGAGAGGGTAGAGGGACGCAAGGACAAGCAGCAGGGGGATAAAGAGAAACCTGTCCTCACCTACTTGACAGCCGAGATAAGCAGTGATAGATTCAGCTCTGACCTGATGTTAAAACAGATGGATCATTCTGATGCATACCAGATAAGCCTGCCAGCCTGAAGTAATGCATTCAGCAATCCAGTCAAATGATCCCTCAATCAGAGCTCCTACTTATTCTATCAGTGCGTAAGATTTTTTTCATCACAGTAATATCTGACATCCAACACAGAAGATGTCATTTTATTGGCTTATAATGCCTGTTATAATAGAGGCAGTGTAACCTGACAGCCTACAGTTGGATTCTGTTGGTTGAATGTTTTGACCCAGAGGGGAAATATGACAAAGAGCCTATCATTAGCAATTAACGGGCGAGCCGGCGTTTGTTTGTTAACAGCTCCTTTAGAAGTCCAATGGGGCTCATTTACAGTGGATGGGGCTGATAACAAACCCTGACCTCCAGGGAACTGGGTCACTTTGAATCCCTGAAAATGGTCGCCCCGCTCGTGAAACTTAGCCGCATTGCCTTTTTATTTGGCAACTTCGGTTGAGAACTGCCGTTTAAAACTGTTCCATCATTCCCCGTAGAGAGCATGATAAAAACAAGTAATGTTCAACAAGACTGCTGACTGGAAGAAAAAAAAAAGGTGAATTCACTCCTCCTCTTCTTAACAGAAAGACTTAGTGGGGGGCTTTTCTCAGGGCCAGGGAGCTGATTGTTTTCTAAACGGATTATTAACTCTTTTGTTACAGTAGGGGTCACTTTAATGCTTCTTAGACCCCATTAGCATTGCTTTAAAGAGCACACACACACTCACACAAAGATTGCTGTGTTCTAGGATTTGGCGTTTCTTGTCTTTGTTGTTCACGGTGGGAGCGGAATGATACCGTTATAATGCTGTTAAAGACAATACTTCAACTTGAAAGAGGGAGTGTTAGAGAAGGAGTGTGTGTGCGTGGCCTTGCATGTGTGTGGCTTGTGATGAAAAGGTGCCCTTAGGAAGACCAGTAAGCTTAATGCAATAGTGCTGACTTCAGTGGACACCTCAAAGAAAGTGGCTTTACACAGACCTCTCCGCTGAAAATCCCTGACAAGTCGTTGAGTGAGAGAAGGATCAGCTCAGTCTTTACATGAGAACTGACCGCGATCATTGAGCTGGGGGACTAAGAATAGACTGCATGATGAACAATGTTTAACTGTATCTTTTCAATGCAAAATTTGCTGTGAGTTCATCAAAACATAGTCAACTGAAAGGAATAGTAAGCTACCCTTGGGAAAGGTTTGGGTCGAGGCATCACAGAACAACGGAGGTGTTTGCTCTTTGGCTCATATTGACCATATGAATGTGATGCTTGTGGTGGGGGTCCCTAGAGACCCTTGGATCCTGGCTGGGTGCCTCCCAGAGCTTTGAGCTGCCGTTCTTGAGGAAGGATAAAGAGGGTATCCCTTACAGGTCTGACCTCCAACCACCCCTTCCATCAGAGTGAGGGGTCAAAGGTGGGATCAATTGGCTCCCCATGGCCCACTGTCTGTTACGGGACTTAATCACCTATTAACTGCAAGCGAAGAGGGAGATGGTATGGGTCTGGGATTGTCTTTCATCCAGCTTCTGGCTTATATAATAAGTAATGTTGTGTGTTTCAAAAATATACACATTAGATCTTTTGTCTGTAACATAATTCTGTTTGTTTGGCTGTGTAGTTATTGTTGTAATTACCAGAGTGTGTTAAAATAAATAGAAGAGTTCGTAGAATGACAAAAGCCAATGTGACAGCTTTTCCTTTATTAATATTTTAATAAGGATTAGTTATATTGATGGCTGAACTAATTTTCCTTTTAAGTATTTTGAGCTCAACTCGCTCAAACGTGGCTTTAAACAACTCAGTGTCCTTCACTGACATGTACCCGTACAAGAACTTACTTGTTCAGTAATTCTGGTCCTGGCAAATTCCGGTACCTGAAAACATATCTGAGTCAAGGGGTGTATAAATGTCACAGCGAGACAAAGGTTTAGACACCAACCCAGCAACTTGTTAAACATGAAAACAGTTTGAGCAATGGTGAGTCCTAAACAGTTGCAGTAATGGATTCACTTGGACACAAACAAGGCTGGCTGCTATATCTGTAATGCAAAGTCCAAAGTTGGCCAGGGCAATAAGTCAAACACTGAATATTGAACAAGCTTCCGGGTTCTGTGTATTTGACATGCTGAAAACTATGCGCCCTGTAACAACCACAACAAATTTTCACAACAGTAATCCTATCAGAGCTATAGAAGATGGAAACATGAAACTTGTGGATATTGATAATTGTTACCTCTTTCAGTGATGATTAGTTGTTTTTTTTCCAATTGAAAAAAAAAATTGGGGTGTATTGAGTACTTTCGGGTAGTTACTTACAGTGCAAATTGATCCGAGCGTTCTCAGTTTGGAGAGGTTCAGGGGAAGTTCTAGACGAGCAAGCCAAGCTAACCACTGCTCAGACCGGAGCCACCAGAAAAAATATATGTTCACCATCTTTTTGAGGTTTGAGTAATTTGGGATGGTTAAACTTCATTGTCATGTTTCCCTTGGATTGAGCAGCGGTTAGGTTGGCTCACCAGTCAGGATTCCTCCTTCATCCTCAGAAAGTGAAAGAGCTCTGACTGCTGCCTACTGCAGGTAACATTGTCAACTTGTTAGTACCTAACACAACATTGTTAAAAAAAAATCTTAAACACTTGCTTAGTTCACTCCTACTTTCTTAGCTTACATATAGTGTAATGCAACTTAGCTTCTGTTGCCAGATGGCTACACTGATGAAGACTATACGTTACCCCTTCGTTAGTGACACTTGTGCTCTTACTCTTCTTATCCATTTTCTGTTTTACTATAAAAGAAATATGGTCAACTTGGTAGAACTTTGCCCCCCCCCAAAAAAAAAAAATTAATCAGCTTTGTGTATCATTAGCATCGAAATCCACCAGCAGTATCATTCATATCTTTGTCGCAAATACCTGCACACTTCCTAAATAAACTTAGTACAGCAAAGCAAACAGATTCATTGACTTGAAATAACTGCGCCAATATACTTGGGCGTGCATCCTGCTCTTAAGCTCTATCAACTTCCTCCTAAACCCTAAACCCTAAACTCGTTTTGAGCAACTCCACCCTGCAGCGAGGTTGGTCTGACCTGGAGGAGAAACCAATACCTTGAAGAAGAAGAAAAAAACTAGTCAGTGAATAGCTTGCAATACAATAGATCATTGTTCATATCTGACAACATTTTTTTGTTATATTATGCAGTGGCATCCCCCTAACTTCGACATATAAGTCATACGATCAAGATGGATATTTACAAAAAATGCTGGATGAACTGTGAGAAAAGATGACGTAAGATAATTAATGCTATATGTGTTCAAACTGAAAAGGTGCAGCTGCAAGCAAGTGATTGAATCTGACACAGACAAGAAAAATCTGCAACATTTCATATAAGTGACTGCTGGTTTGTGAATAATATTCATATTATACCCAGTTTACTGAATCTTTGCATTTGCTGTTCTTAACACAAGGGACAAGATGCATAAAACAGTCTAAAATCATGACTAAACATTGTGAAAACAAAGGCAGAATTGTGCATACACATGCCTCTCACTAGATTTATAAAGTTGTGTGTAAGTGTGCTTCTCTTTTATAAATCTCATCAATCTTGTCATCAGGAAACTATACGGAAATGCACAAACTTGATTTACTTTCCCATTTTTAGCCACGAATGGAATCAGTCACTCCTCTAAATTGTCATTTGCATATCAAGACATCATTTGCACCACAACTGAATAGGTATGCTAACGAAAGAGAGAGTAAAGAAGAACTGCAGTTTTACCAAAAATAAAACTGGATCACGAATCAGTAAAGTGGAGAAAAAGGAAATCTGTTTTATAGGAAATTCAGAGCGACCACAAAGCATTCGTTTTCTTTCAAAGGTCCCATTTGAGAGGAGTTCAACAGCTATTATGTACAACACGTGGCTGCAGATATTTATAGCATTAGGGGGAAACCAGCATGCATAAAGTGAAGAGAGAATAGGCTAATTTAATCATTAGACATTTCCAAAATTATGTTATGAAGTTGCCACAATGACTGCAGTGTTAACAGATGGGTACATTATGAGAGGTGGGGTGAAATTTTAAACCAAAATCAATCAGTTCCGATAAAATAAATGAGGCTCAAAACAATACAGTAAGTGTGGGGATGTGCACAGTGAAGCCAGACTGTCACATATCTGTACAAAGACTGAGTAACAGAGTCTGTCCTGCTGCTGTCTATCAAGCCTTTGAGAAGCAACAGTGGAGGTGGGGAGCATGCATTCCTCACAGCGGCTCCATGCAGCTCAGCCAATTAGCAACTGAGTGGTTTGTTTAAGTCCAAGTGATGATGAGATGTTGCGCTGGGAGGCAGCCCAGTTCATTAAGCACACCGTCATCTTTGGTTTACTCAGCTTGCTGGCTCTAACAGCCTCTCAGTGCTTGTTTACCAGCTGCAAATATGACAGACTGCACGTCTATTTGACCGTCTGCTTGTGTGAGTGTGCATGTGTGGAGGTGATGCCGGAGTTGGTGAGTTTTTCTGTGTTTGTATGTGGGGGGTGCATTTGCAATTTTATGTACTGTATGTGCATCGGGTGCACACAGAAACACCTGCACATCTGTGGGCAAGTCAATACGAAAATTCAACAAATGACTCAAACATTAAAGGCGCATCAATACCTCTCTGCCTCCACAAACCTTACATTTTTAAATCTCAGAAAGGTAGAATTAGCCAAAAAGTCTTATAATGGCTATTGCATTGATGGAGATAATTTACAAGTGCACGTTTTTAATGATATATTTATATAATGAAAGCGTGGAACATTCCAGTAAATTTAAGTTAAATTTAAAGTTAAATTATTGAAGTAAATTTTCAAAACTTGTTGAAAAACATGACTAAGACCATTATAAGATAATGGCACATTAAAAGTTCACCATTTCTCGCACACCACTTTGATATCTGTGCACATAGGCTCCAGACAAGCTCCATTTCACTGATTTCAATTGCAGGTTGGTGTGTGCTAACAGGTCGGGACAATCAGTTTCCCAGTATCAAACTGCATGTCAAAGATACTAAAGCAGTTAGCATGTTTTATTTCCTCGTTCATTTCCACTGTGCATGTTTATGTGCCAAGAGATTGTGGCGTAACAGGTTTTATAGGAAAATACATAAGACAAGATGTTTACGCTCACTCCTGAAGACCTTACCTTATTAAACCACCTTCCCTGAAAGTAGCAACAGTGACAAACTCTCACTAACATGATATAAGACGAAAATGTAACCACTTGAAAATCAGGTGCCAAATTCCCTTTTGTTGGAATGGCAATGGGAAACACTACCTAAGTAATGCTGCTGTTGACCTTGCTAACAACACTTTTTATATATTTGCACATAAACGTACAGTAACTGTTTGGCTTTATTATGTGTATATTATACTGTATGTATATATATATATATATCATTCTGATGCCATACAAATATACATATACACATAGATATAGATATATCTATGTGTATATGTATGGTATATATGCACTACAAACCACATAAGCCAATAAAGAACCAGCCAACATCCCCAATTCTGGTAAGACCCAACCGGACCTCTAATTGGTCAAACAACTTTGAGAATAAAGTTGTAGTCTGCTTTGCCAGCACATTTAAGGGAAAACAACTTTTTTTAGGTCTGAACTGTTTACCAGGTGAGATATAATATGACAGCGAATGGTTTTGAATGGTAATTAAAAGTGGTTTCGACAATAATGAGGCAATTATAATAATTTTTTTACCCTGTGCAGATGTAGTTAGCTGTCACTGTGGAACCTGTTCACTGATTTTGGTGAAATTCGTGTAGATGTGCTTTATTTTTTTCTGGATGGAGGAGGGGAAAAAATACTGTTTCTTATTTTTTAATTCCAGTGTTTGTATATTCTAAAGGTTGAGTCTGTGCCAGTGACTCTGATTCAATCTTTATTTATGCTATCGTCAAACATCAGCTGGGTCATTCACTTGGAATATATAAAATTTCAGCTATTTGCTGGTGCTGTTCCAAATTTCAACTGTAACTTTGCATACATATATTGCACAACAGTTTCGTCACACAATATGTCAAAGGCAGTGTGCAGAAGCAGTATTCTACATCTGTCAACGTAGACCATCGTGCATTGTGGCCAAAGGCCAGCAGCTGTTGAGCTGTTGTGCACAGCTCGTTATTGGGATTTTCTTAACTGTTGATAATCCCTCAACCCAACTTCTGAGACATCTCAGCTGTTAAGTGACTAGTCTTTTCCCCTGCCTGAGCTAGAGAATTTTAGCAATTATTCGTAAATTATGCTCCAGAACCACACTGAAACTTTAGCTTTTCAGTCTATGTGAACAGTAAACATGTCAGCTATATGCTATAATGCAACTCGCTTTGGAAGATATTTTCACGCCAGCTACAAGAGTGGAAGCAGTTATTCTCAAACTGTTATTTTATTATCTACATGCTTAACTACTATTAGTAGTTATTATATTAAATAATATTATATAGCTAAAGCTGCAGTTCATGCTTCTTTACATCTGTACAGTAAACCAAAGAAAGAGTTACAAGTCACACAGATTTGTATCTTAAAGTCTTATATGAGGGCTGTGGCGGGACGTGTCATTTACACAATAAACTTCTTTCATCCATCACATCAGATTTGATGTGTGTGTATCCTGCAGATAATCATGAGGCACCGCTATAGTTGAGTAGTTTCACCAACTGTCTGCTCATATTCTCTATATGGTGTGAGTGGAGAATCCAATCACCTCTATAATGTTAGGTACTATTATCAGCCTCTGAGTCAACTGTAACATGGTTTATTAGCAAATTGCTCAGAAAACTTCTTATACTTTTTAGTGCCTGTTAACTCTCAGCATTCATTCAACACGTGCTGCCTTTCAGCTCCACTCGACAGCAGACAGTCCAATAATGACTCTTAATTAATGTGACTAATGCCTCTTTTCACCACTTGGGCAAATATTAGTCCAACAGCAGCAGTTAAATAGCAATTATACCTCCCCTCCCCCTTTATTTTTTCATTCAACACAGTGTGCCAACCAAGTCAAACAAGCTACAGTATAAGACCAGAGGATGTTGACCTAATGAGACCCAAGCCTACTCTACGCTTACTGATAAAACAGAGCCAGAATATTCCACTCCTCTCGCTGCAACTCTCATCTTCTGCACAGACAAAGATTGATTATGAATCACAGAGGGGAAGAAGGGCGACTTGCCAGGTATTCTACACTGAAATTTTTCGAAGGGCAGTTTATTCAAGATGTCACAGCTGCCTGCGTCTTAGTTGCAGTGTTCAGGAGGGTCACGGCTTTCTGACCGTGTGTGTGGGGGTGGGAGGATGGTTGTGTGTGGGTGTGCGCACGCGTGTGTGTGTGCCAGAGCAATTCTTAAGGCAGTAATGCAATGGCCGATGACAGATCACTTCATACATGCAAGACGAGGGCAATTACTTCAACCATGACAGATTGCCTCAGCAGAATTGAGTTTAGGATAAAACCTCTCCCTTAAAATCTCCCTCACGCTCCTCTTCCACCGCTCAATAAGGAATCTTGTGGTTTTCCCAGTTAATGACTTCCTCCTCACTGTTACACTATTGTGTGTGTGTTTTGTGTCAGTGCGTGTGTCTGTGTGAGAGCAGGGGGTGACAGTACCATCTGTCTGGCTTCTGTAGCCCTTGCCCCTGCCCAGCTGGTGGGCACTGAGTAATGGGAGAAGACTTCCTCATCTCGCCCCCCTGAGACACTCTCTACATTAGTATGCAACACCTACTGTCAGAGTGAGCCAGAGAATAAGAGAGAAGACAGAAAGAGTTTTTTTTTTTCTTTTTGAGCATTGAAACCTGAGCAACTCAAAGTGTCAAGTGATGGGAACTGAATGCTCCGAGTCTTGAAAAATTGGCACACACGGCAACAATTACTCTGTGTGTGTCTGCTTGTGAGTGGCAGTTTGAGAAATGTAAATGAATGTACACTAAACAAATGGATTTTCTGGGTGGTAGAGAGGAAAGGAGGAAGTTGGAGAAAGGAGCAAAATACATATCATTCAACTTGCCCTTGATTGAATTATTACACCTCACATGTGAAAAGTTGCATTTTGTGTGGTGTGTGTCATATTAAAAAAATTTGACTTTCCCAAATGTAATAAAATCAGAGATATGCCATCTTTTCACATATTTAAAAACTGGGGTTCAGATCCTCATTTTAGTATGTAGTTGCAACATTATGTTTTTAAAAAAATGACATAACTGGGGAACAAAAAAAAATGATTCTGCAAAGCTAACAAAGTTTTAAGATTTTTATCATGGCAAAAAAGTTGCCAAATAACACCTTTAAATATCTCCATCCAACTATTCTAAACCTACAGAAAAGAATAGAGGGAATGTACATGATGTGATCAAAGATGTCAACATACTTGGGCCACGGCCAGAAAGTGGCAAAAACACACTTAACTCAATGCCCACAGACTGTTTGACCTGTACAAACCACGTCCAAAACAAGACTGTACCAACAGAAAGGTTATCCTCTTACAAACTTCCACAAAGTAAAGTGAAGAGAGCCAAATTGATTGCTGAAATGCATATAAACAACTGGAATCCAGGCACAGAAACGTGGTTTTGCAGTGTACACTTTTTGTCTGGTATGTTCAACTTTTGGACAAAGAATGTACAACTTTTTGACAAACTTTTAACTAAATGAGAAATTTAGCATCTACCATTTCTAATCTCTATAAATAGAGAGTATAATCTCTATTTCTAATCTCTATAAATAGAGATTATACTCTAATGGAAGAAATTTGCAACAGCTCTCCTCTTGGCCTGCACTGTGGATGATAGCAAGATGTTAGCTAGTCATGATAACACGGCAACTTTAGTAATTTAAGTAATGAAATTAAATTGGTCCTGAAAGTGTCTTAACATTTAAAGTTTGCTCCAAATATCTTCATGTTACGTATATTATTGACATTCATATGGATGACTAAATCACTCTGCTAGCTTGCCTTTGCAATTCTGATTCCCTGGTTCACAAGTCAATTTTTTTTTTTTCGTACAAAGCTACAAATTGATAAACAGGAAAAAGCCTATTGAAAACTACAATAAAGTGGAGAATTTGGGACTCTCAGACAGTAGATTTTTTGGGGGCTGCACAATTGGGACACCTGATTTCATGGATTGAAGATCAAACTGAGACTTGACGGATTATTATTGAAAATAAATACAGGCTCAATGCTAATTATGGTAATACAATTTTCACATCTGCCCATAAAAAGAGATCCAAATGGGTAATTGGACGAAAATTACATTAAAAGCTTGGACATGCACAAACATTTTTCAGCCTGCAAAAGAAAATATCAGGCTGATGTGGGCCACCTCATGAGTTTCCACCATCTCATGGGGATAAGGGTTTTAGAAGGTGGTCTCAACATGGACTTAGATATTTGGACCAATTGCTCCACTCAAATCTTTTCACAAACCAACTCCTACAGATATTTACAACTGAGACCGTTTCTGTGAGAGCACCATAAGTGAGAAAAAGTTGAGAATCCTTCTTTAATTGAGCTCTTTTTCCTAGAGATAAAATCCAATCATAAAACAAGATGAGTAACATCCAGAGTACACCTTTTTTCTTATCTATGGACTCAAATGACAATTCATATATTGGAGAAAAGTGGGAGAAATTGGTACAGTCATTACTCCTAAGACTTGAGAACAGGCATGCAAGGAATTACATTCAGTAACCAGCTCCAATTTCTGGAAAGAGTTTAAGTGAAAAGTGATAGTGTGATACTTTAGAACCTCAAAAGTATCAGCCAAATGGAATTGATTTGAAAAACGCTCCCATGTTCTGTTGTCCTGCCCAAAATAAAACAAATACAAAAATACAAAAACCTGAAACCACATCATAATTCCTGTGTCCAAAAAGTTTGGGAGCTGTACATGATGGAGAGGATCACAAATGCCCTGATTTTTAAAAAGATTGAGGCCCAGAATGCTTTTAATGTTACAGAGGCTGGATGAGAATAGTGTATATTATACATATTGTATCATCAGATTTTTTACTATAATTTCTTCAATACACAAAATATCCATTGGGCACGAACTTAGTTAAGCTGTTAGTAGAAATTTACATCAAACTGCTTCATTAAGTTTCCTCAAAACAGAAATGGGGTACATATAAAATTCAAGAAACCATGAAACCAAATAAGCCACATTTGATGTTTTGCCATATAGAGGGTGTGTTATGAATGAGCAGTGACATAGGGGCATTTTCAGGGTCTATGACTTTAAATTAGGCAGAACTGATGCTGACCACACCACTTTCATGAAGAGATCAATGTTTGACAACTGGGAGAAGCCAATGGGTGCGGCACATCTTGTCCAGATGCTCATTTGGAACTTAAGAGGATGGATTTATGGTACTCGGGCACATCTGTTCACCAGTCAGAGGGAAGCAGTTATACTTTATGACATCACAAACCTGAAAGACTCGTTCAGAAACACATTTTGACATATATGCAGAAGGGGATGGTTCTGTAGAAACTCTAGGAGCTCGTAATTATGTTTAAAATTAAAATAAAAGTGGGTTAGGGTTAGGGCTTTGGATATTTGGACATTTCCTCTTTTAGTAATATATAATTGTAATGTGGCTGAAAATAAATTGAAGTTATCCTTAAATTTATGGCTAACAAACAAATATTTATTTATTTGTTTTTGTTTCATTTTGGTCTACAGTTGTCTGCATAAAAAAAAATCAAAGGACAGTGTTGAAAAAATGAATTGAGCTTCATTACATTCATGCACATGATAAAAAGCGTCTGTGATGCCTTTGAGGCACACAGAAAGCTGATGACTGTGCTCAGACTGCATCTGAGTTGTAGAAATTTGTCCAAATAAGAAACATATTAGCACTGAGCAAAAATAATGGTGAGAACAACCGAAGTTGGACTAAAACATGTTAGTTTGGCTTTTGACCGGAGCCGTCCGGGTCTGGACTCCTCCAGCATGGCTGATTAATGATGTTTCTTTATCTCCGCCCTGGCTTCAGGCACCGTTTTGATCCAACGTGTGTTGGCCAACAGAGTCTGATAGCGACCCACACTGTGGCAAAAGCCTCTGAATCTATGTCTCTCTGTTTCTCTTTCCCTTCCTCACTCTCTCCTCCTCCCTTTCTGCCTCACCATCTCTCTCTCTCTCTAACCCTCTCTGTCTCTGTTTCTTTCTCCTTTCAAGCGTGGAATCATTTAATTATCGCCTATAGCTCTTTTGGCAGGCTGTTGAATGCCCACCTCTCAAAGCCTGGAGGAAACAATTTACCCTGGGATATCACACACACACACACACATGCGTGCACACGCACACACACACACAAGCACATGCACTTCAAGGAGAGGATTTATTACAGCAGGTCCATCCGCAGTTCACAGAAATCCATCACCAATTCCAGATTGAGGAAATATTTCCAGGAAAAAAAAAAGATGATAGCCAAACCTGAAAAAATGCTTTGACATTGCTCAAATCTGTGTAGACATTTTTGCATATAACCTGAATGTATTTTCTAATTTTTTTTTTATATAGATAACAGTTTGAAGCAACAGTTTATGGATATGTGTGTGTGTGAGTGTGTGTGTGTGTGTGTTTTGGGGATTTCTGCCTCTGTGGGGTAATGATTAAATGTCGTACAGCTTTTAGAGCGTTTAACTCGCCATTATCAGAGCGGCAGGAGGTGATTCATTTAGGACGCTTGACTTGTCGCGCATGTGTGTGCGTTTCTTTGTGTATCTTATGGACCCCTGTAGGGTGAAGACAGCAAAGCATCCACAGAAGAGAAGGTGAACAAAACTTAGCAAGCAAAAGAGAGGAGGAAAGGCCAGAGAAGAGGGGCAAACAACTGGGACCCATTGAGAGGAAATTAATGGCCCATCTCATACTGTCAGCATTGTTATTGTAGAGGGGGCTTTGGAGGGAGGGGAACGCTTTAAAATTATGTCTGTTGAGTAAAAGAGCACTAAAAATGAAGACAAGGCAGAGAGAGGGATGAAAGGGAGAAGAGGGGCGAAGGGCTGTAAATTTTCGACTGAGCTCTCAGTTCATTACAGGGTGATCAGAGACGAGGCAGGGACAGACAAAGGGCCTCAGTGTTGTTAGCCAGCTCCGTCAGTGTTACACTGGGGTCAGCTCTTTAACTCGCTAGCAATGAATAACTGGGCTTTCAACGGGAACAATGGCAGGCCAGCTTTACCCAGCTCCGGGTAGGACCTACCTATTGTTGTGGAGTTGAACTGGGGAAGTCACCAATCTGTAGGAACGCCAAGAAGCTAAAAGACACGACAGACGAGTCAAGGAAAGGAGCTGTGTGTGTGTTAGGGTGCGTGTGTGCCCGTTTGCAAACGTGGAGGTCAAGAGTACTCCATCATCACCATGCCATTAAAGATTAAAGTGTGCAGTGCCCACGGGGCCCACACAAATTCTGTGGCCTTCGTGCGCGTCTGCTTTGGTTTCTCTTACAGGTGCCTCTTCAAAACTTGGACTGGAGCAACCCAAGAAAACCCCAAGACTGAGTCTGCTCCCATTTCGGCCAATCAGTAACCAAATTGTCCGTTTTCTGTTTCACAATAGCATATCTGCGTATACTGTGACAAAAATGTAATGCGTAAACAACTTTTTCATACACCAGTGTGTACAGTTAAGTAAGGGGATGCTAATATGTGATCTCTAAAGCAAATTGTTGGCTGATGTTACCCCTCATAAATGATTAAGCTGAATGTTCTTACAGCTTGTTTCTGTTGTAAACTCTGTCAAATGTTTAAAGGAGCACACTTTTCCTGGAATATGCATTTCTTTTTTTTCTTTTTGCATGTGAACCCAAAAACCCAAAATCTATGAAAGGAAACAGACTAATGGTAACTGTCATGAAAAAAATATAGATTTATCCTCTTCTGCAGGCAAGAAAGTTTGCATTTGGGGGTTGGTGGGGTTCGTTGGAGGAGCTGCACACAAGGCTGTCAAGCAGGAGATAGAAGTTCATCTTGGACCCAGTGCTTTTTTACATTAGTTCCAAAACTTAAGATATTCTAATTTGCAACTTCATTACTGTTTTAAGCTGATATTTGCTTCAGTTTTCATTTCTAAAAAGTCATAAATTCTTGGCTGGTGTCTTTTTATGTGAAGTTTGCATGGTTTCTCTGGGCCTGTATGAGTTTAGTCCAAGCACCTCAGCTTCCTCCCACAGTCTAAAGACGTGGATGATAGGTTAACTGGGGATTCTAAATTAACCAGAAGTGTGAATGTAAAAATGCAGGGTTGTTTGTCTCATATGTTTCTGTTATGGGCTGGCAACCTGTCCAGGGTATATCCTGCCTCTAGTCCAGTGGTTGCTGGGATTGGCTCCCAGGGGTAAAATCTACTTGACAAGGTGTCGGACAATATCATGATCATTAAATCTGGTTCTCCTGGTTTGAGAGGTCAGTGCAACTCTTGGCTTTGTTTTCAGACTGTAAAAATTTACTTTGGAAATTAATAACACCAATTAACTGCACAATACCTGCTCAGAAGCACAAGTACAACATTTTCACTTTTGTGACTCTTTCACTTTTTGCCTGAACCCATATTGTGTTTTTTCCTGTGTTGATTGACACCCATGTTTTGATGACTAACTGTCATTCACATGATGTTAGCAACAGTATGCCAGCAGCCAAGTCGCTGCATCCCACACAGACTCAATACATAAAACAATAAAACTCCTTTTATATCGCTGACTGAGTGCACACTGCAGTATTACCTCCTAACACCTGATTTAATCCAGTATTTTAAACCCAGAGAGTTAAGACTCTCTATTATTTTTGGCCAACAGCTGCCAGATGATTTAATTTGTTTCCTATGCAAATCAAGCCATGTGTGCGACACCAACTGAAATTTGATGCCTGAAGCATTTGACAGACAGGTGGATGCACACACAATTACTTCGCCCTCACAGGCAGAGGAGTAAGAAATGATTCCTTAAGCTTACAGTTTGTACACGCACACACACACACACACATACACACAGACAGAGCAGCTGTCTGAGGCATGCAGGGTCAAACGGTGGTTAATTAGTGCCATCGCTGCACAGGTCATCACACCTTCAGCTCCGCTCGGCTGAATAATAATCCTGCAATATTAACACTGGCACGTTGGCTGGGGTGCTGGAGTGAACCTGTTGTTGATATAATACATTACATTACGCTGCCTCACCTCCCTCTCACACGACACATACACACACTACTCTGTTTCCCCAGCTGACTGAAGGGCCACCAGAAACTGTCACTTTCCACTAATGACTGCGACAGGAGTTTGTGTGACAGGTCTCCTCTCTGTCTCTATCCTCGCAGCAGCATCACACATAATCCTACAATGTCTCGCTTCCTCTCTGTTGCTGCTCACTGTAAATTATATCAAATGTGTAGCACTGTAGTGGACTGTCAAACTGTTTTGAATTATGCTCTATGAAATCCGTCTCATTAGCTGGATCTGTCTTCAAACTGCAGCAATGGGAGTTAATGATGTACTGAAAATATCCTCATAGTGGGCAGCATTAGATTTTAGCATCAAAGTGTGCGTCATGAGGCTGTTTAGTGTTTGTTTCTCAGAGAGAGTCTCTCTATATGGAAAACAGGCAGGTGCTTCACGGACACAAGGGAAGCAGGAATGATTTCCCATCTGTTTGTTCCATAGAGAGGTAAGGGGATGTCTTATCTGAGTCGGAGCGCATCTCCCTGCACAGGGAACCATTTAATGGGGCGGAAAACCTACCTTCCTCCCTGAAAATAGTGGAATTCCCATTTCCAGCAGTCTTTGACTGCTTGTCTTTCCAGATCAGTGTTCCCATTCACTTATGTTACTTTTCAGATCCTCTGATATCCTTGTTACAGTGATGATGTGCCCAAGGATACAAAAAATTGATTTATGTTCATATTTATTTTGATTAAGATAAATGTAATAAATTTAGCCAGCAGACTTTTTTCCTCGCAGGCCAGTATACGCACACAAACACACACACACAGGGGGATAGACGGCTGGATAAATGCCAGCCAAGCCTCATTAGCTTCTAGCTGCATCTGTGGAAAGACAGGCAAAGTGAGGTAGGAGCCAAGAGACAGAGAGGAGGGGGGTTAGATAAGCAGAGGAGGGTTGAAAGAGAACGAGAAGAGGCAGAAGGAGAAGAAAACCAGGTTTATGGGGGGTGGCAGTGAGTTAGAGCCCAGCACATTGACCTGTTGGATTAGGACTATTAGAAACCCATCTGGGGCTGCTTGACCACTTCACTGGCAGATCCTCCCCCAGCAGCCGCTCAGCTGACCTGCACTGACACAATGCTGCCCCTGGGACACACACAGTAACACATGCTCACACACATACACCTTCTCTGATGGAACAGATGAAATTCCTTGCATGTCAGTCCTGAAATTCTGCAAGTTGCTATTTATGACAGATAGAGAGGTGAGCCATGAGTCAAATATGGCTCAATTTCCTCTTATAGTGGGGTTGTAATATACTCAGCCCAGTCACTAGGAAATGCTGTTGCCATTTTATGCTCCTTGAAAACAAAATTACCGTAAGTATCATATGTAGACTCCTCAGCCAAAGGAGCCTGGTGTGTCTGGCAGCAAGTGACAAAGGCAACAGTTTGTTAGAAAAGTGCAGGCTACCTTAGTGCTGCATTTAATTCCTAACCATGCTGTTTTTCCTAACCCTAACCTGGTATTTTATTTCCTAACCTTTCATGTTCTAAAACTAACCAAGCAGCTTTGGTGCGCATGCACGACCAAAAGTTAAAAAGAAAAGAAGTAAAAAAGCAGTGAAAGTAGTTACCATAGAGAGAAACAGTGGTGCCCAAGATAAAAGAAGAGAAAACTAACTTCCTGCAGGGGCCAAACTCAGTTCTCTCAGCAGAAAACCAATGTTTTATAGACCATCCATCACCACACATAACCCCAAATAAAGGCTTGTTTGTGGGAAAAAGCTTAAAATTGCACATGAGAAAGGCTGTTGTGCATGTCTCTAAAAAAGAAAAGCAAAACAGAACAAAAAAGATTAAATAGGTACATACATGTTTATCTGAAAATGAAACATTATTTCCTGATGGTTCAATAGAACAAACCCATACAATAATTTAGTCATAAGTCAGTATAGCTGATGTCATGCTTTAGCAGAAAACTGCATGTAATTATTGTATTACATTTCATGGGATGTTAAAAATGGCTTAAGTGTCAGTTTAGCAGCTGAAAGTGTAGTTTAAGGAAGTTTTACCTTAGGAGACCACTAAGAGCAGGAACAAAAACAAAAACTGAGAGAAAAACAAAAATAAAATCTAAAGTGCAGCTTTTTCAACAGCTCATAAATCTCTCTGTCTCGGATTAAAAAGGCCAATTTCAACTTAGGTTTTATATTCAAAAAGGTGTGATAGTAAGTGGAGGAAAAGCTCAAATTTGCTTCCTCCAAAAGAGACGCAGGTGCCGACATACAAGGCAAGCGGTGGAGGAGAGGTGCTTTTGTGTGAACAGTAAGTCAGGAGTTTAACAGCTGTACGTACTGAAAGCTGGACTCATTGAAACGTTTCCAATGCTCAAACTGGTAAGACTGAAATCCCACCAGTCGGATCATTCGGAAAAAGGGAAACAACCGTATAAAAAAACAAGATTAAGTTCCAGTTTGTGTGAATATGTAAAAAACTTCAGATTTGATGTCAACCACCACTCCCAAGGTGCTTTTTGATTTTTTTTTTCTTTCGCAAGGAAATTGGGAGCGTAGTCCAATCTTCTAATCCCAAAACAGCCTGGTCTCATGAAATTGTGCATTAATAACATGCAAAGTCATCTCATTACTGCACATTTTGCCAATGTACTTGTCTGTGCTGTGAAAGGACACCTTGTCCATTTCTTTTACACTAACCTTACCCGTTTGTCAATTAATGTTGTTGAATATACACAGAAAATGCCCATAAATGAAATGCAAAAAGTTGGAGACATGGTCTGCAACAATTTGTAGCTCGGCAAAGGATTTAAACTCACAATCAGAGATCCCCTTCTTCCACGTGGCAACATCCTATTTCAAAGATACTTCCAAGAGTCAAAAAAACTAACTGGAGATGTTTGCAGAAAATGGTGTGTGGCCAGGCTGACTATAATCATAAATTCACAGTTTGTTCATCAAACATCAGCAACATCGGCAACATCTGCAAATAAAACAGATGTTTTATTCTAAAAAGAAGATCAAATCGAGTCGGTTTGACTACACATGAGAGAAACTTGAGCATGTTGAAATGATTCTTCCCTGCCGTGCCAGATTATAGCAAAACTGCTAATTCACTTCTGTTGTTACAAGGCAGGTAATGACTGTGCAAATAGAGATACAATAACAACATGCCGACAGAAAGACAACGTTTAAGACACGTAGAATAGAATGTACAGCAGATTGTACAATAAAGGTGTTGCCACCTCCCATTTTGCACAGCAAATCTTTTTCGAATCAGGCAGAAACCAGAATGTAGGTTTGAAATTGTGGATTTTTTTAAATGTAGTTAAATGGTGATGATTCCATCAGCCCACATCAACACAGATCAAATCGTTGATCAAAATGCTGGCTCACGGTGAATTTTTTTTTCTTCTCCTGATTTCATTGAAGCATGACCATGAACTCTCTTAAAAATGGGTTTTATGAGCCTAGTTGTTGTATCACCTCTCAGTTTTATAGTTGAAAACGCCTTTGTGAGTAAACTTGGAACAGTGAAAGAAGTGTTGCTGATTAGAAAGACTTGAGTAATCGCTGGTCTCTAACACAAACTGTGAGAGCTTGGATGTCTAGTAGATTCTGAGCTGTTTGAAATAGCACATTCAAATATTTTTGATTTCTGAAAACATTCTCTCAGGATTTCGGTGCAGTCTGTTTTCTAACTGCTAAGAAGTCAACACCCACCCACAATTCCGGATCATTTTTCTCTGTTTATCTTGCTTTCTTCTCGCACTCATCTCATTGTTACAGTTTCCTTTTGGGATGACTATTATGGGTGGTTTCTTTAGCTTGGCTTCGTCATAAGCAGTGAAAAATATCTCTTCTGGCTTTAGTTTCAGAGTGGTGAAGAGCCTCGCTACATGAGATTATGAGCTGTGGGGCTCAACGCAGTCAGATGAGCTCCCAGTAGAATCGCTCCACATCAAACCCTTCAATCACTCGCCATTTACAGGGCTAAGCACAGATGAGAGGGCTCCCCGCTGCTGCACACACACACTTGTGTACACTCAGAACCTGCTGCACAAATACTCGCACGCAAGAGAACAAACTTGGGGTTGCAAAAATGCACTTGTGCACATAAACATGCACTTGCTATGTGCATGTACAATTAGGTCACTTTGCACCACACACACATGCAGACACATACTAATGAGCAGCTGCTAAAATATGCATTGTCTTTGAAAAAAAGAAAAGCAAAGCAAAAGAGAAATATTTAGTAGGTTGATATCACTGTTTCTGTGTGAAAGTATAGACTGTATTAATGAAAGTGCACCTATGAGTGTGTGTCCCAACGGTGTCACCACAGGGACGAAGTGATTAGTGATATCTATCTGGCAAATCAAGCGCAAGCACATCATTACCATTCCTCCCTCTCCCCCCTTCTTCTCCCTGCTCTCATCTCCGTCTCTCTGGGGTGCGTTCGCTCCCAGTGCTCCTTAAGTGTTTTAACGTGTTAATAATCATTAGGCACTGTTCAGTCGAGTGGGAGAGGAACGGGTGGTGGTGGCAGCGGTGGTAGGGTGAATTGGGAGGGAGTAATGATTGACTGACCCCTGACCTTCAACCCTCGACCCTCTCCCCACCTCCTCGCTCTGTGTTGTGAGGCTGGCCTCTCGTCTCGGGGGTCCATCAGGGACCTATTAAGAGCTGTCTCACACCGCCATCTCACTTAACTCTGCCTTGTCAATATGCTGCAGCATGTGTGTGAGGGACAGAGAAACAGAGAGTTTGTGTTTAGATTCACCTCCCCTGTCTGGGAAGCAAGCCTCTCCATCTTTTCCCCCCTTTTCTTGTCGATCACACTTTATTTTTCACCACATTTCCACTCCTGCTATTTTTCCATGACTCTACCTCTGTTTTCCTCCCTCCCTCCGTCCCTCTCACTGCGTCTGTCTTTGGAGATGCTAATTCCCGGTCCGGGGAGACTAGATGAAACAGAGCTGAGTTTCTCTCATTAGCTGACACAGATGCCGAGGCGTGTGGACCTGAATAACAACACTCTGGCAGGCTGCTGTCTCCTCTTCCCTTCCACATGCTCTGTTGACAATCTCACATTCCAGCCTTACACCGCACAAAGCTTTCAGAGTGTGAAAAGTGTGTGTGTGTCAGCCTGTTTGCTTATCTGTATTGCAAGTTTTCTTGAAAAGTTACGTGTGCTCCTATGATGCCATTTCTGGAAGATCTGTGAGATTCCTTTCAGGAGTCTGGCCAATTTTCAACCTGTGCTCTCATATAGCTTTAGCAACAATCTTTCTTTTTTCCAGTTTTTCATTCTTTAAACATCAGTAGCATTACAACAAACAAGCATGATCATTCTCACTGACAAAGATGGTCACACTTATGCAATATCTCACAGAAATGGCATTGCCAGCTATAAATTTTGCCAAATGTCAACGTTTTCTGCAGATTTGAATTAAATCACTTTCAACCAGGTAACTGGTTTTTTGTTTTTTACAGCTTTTAACTGCTGTTTTAACTTTGCTTTGTATTATCAAGGCCAATTTGTCAATCTGCTGTTTAACACAATGCCCCCCCATATTATTTATGGTTGTGCCTTTCACAACTCAATCTGACAGTATAGAGTGCAGAGAGAAGTTGGTGTATGACACAATCAGTCAGAGACAGAAGTACAGTCAATTCCATAGTCTTGTGCAAGTGATACTGTTAGTGGCAGCACAGTTCCAGGCCAGTTTAAGGTTTAACAAGGGATACTTTTGAGTATTTCTTCTTCTTCTTCTTTCAGAGGGGTGAGGGAGACAATCAGTTCCCGCCAAACTCCTGTGTAATCTGTTGCCACCTGTGTGACAGACTGCAGCTTATTGTCAGCAAACTGTTTCAGCTTCAATGCCTACACGTTATTAATATCATTATTGTCAACATTTAGCATTGTTTTAGCCTTGAAAAAAGACCCTGGGTGCAACACTTTTTCTCACGGCAAAGCGATAAGAACACATCAGCTCTATGGTGTTTTTTTAAGGCATATTATGAGAAAAGTCAATCAGCAAGGCTGAGGATTTCTATTTTGCTCTAGAACCCCTTCTACACAGACAGGAAAGATAGATCAGACAAGCCTGTATTTTCCAAATAGAACACAGGAAGAATAAATTCTGACGACTTGTTCAGCGGTGCTTTTTGCATGCACTGTGAGGAACTGATGCTAGCGAAAACTAGCATAAGTTAATAGAGAAGTTAGCACAAGAAAGGTGTACAAGCAAGACCAAGCAGGGAGTCAAAGCTTTCCACCTGCAGCCAAGCTAAACATTTATGGCTGAATAACCCCAATATAAGAAGCATAGCAAAAACATAGTCGGAGTAAACGGGAGCAGGTAGTGTCATCTGCTGACCAGCACAGATGTATGCAGCGTCAGAGTAGCATTTTCAGAGCTTGCCATTCACTAATTGAAGAGAAAGCATTATAACTTAAACCATTTTCAGGCTCTTAGAGGTGTTTTTCATTCCAAACAAATTCAAAATGTACAATTTTGAAGAAAACAAATAAGTTTTTCGGGGATCATCAACTGCTGCAGTGCGATTTTCAGAATTTCAGTGTATCAATCCTGGGAACAGCTGCAGCTTTCACCTTCAGTTTCCAGGTTCAGTAGCAGGAGCAGGTGCCAGTTACCCTTCATTTTTCTCTGTCAAAGCACCTGGGCCAGCAGTGACATTAAAGCGCTTCCACAGTTTCACAGTGTGTGTCAGATCATATTCAGACAAACCTTAACTCCAGGTTGAAACAGTGGCAGGAAACCAAAAGCAAAGGAAATATATTCCTAGTTTTGGGGGTAGCAGTACTCAGTCATTAATAATGATTTGTGTTTTTCTACTAGGTTGGTGAATGTTGCTGAAGAAGCTTTATCTTTAATTAAATGTTTGTTGGAAAAAAGAAAGAAAAAGGAAAAAAAAGCAACCAGGAAATCGTGGTGGTGAAAAATAATGTGATCAGACAATAAATTAGACACTTCTGTCAATCTTCAAAACTGCTCAATGATCCCAACAAAGAGGATGGCATGCAGCAAAGATATCATTTCTATACTTCACATAAAAGACAGAACAAAGGTGACTGAGAAACAAAAACACTGTGTCAAAGCTCTGTGACAGGCCGTAATCCAGTACTAAACAAGATCCACATGTTTGTCAGACGATACTTTCTGCCGTTTTTGTGCTTCCCTGAGAACCAGACATGACCTCACCAGACAACGTATGTCATCATCGCCATCATGTCCTGCCTGATCTCCACCTCTGATACAAAGGTCTCCCTCTCACACACATTCTGTTTTTACATAATTCAGCATTCATCTATGGAGGCCTAGCTCCTACCTCCCTGCATAATGGATCAAAGAATGATGTGGCTTTAGCTGCAAATGTGACTATTTTTCTTTTTTTCACACACACCAGACCTCCTATCCACTCACACACACACACACACTTTCACACACAGCACTCTTTAACTGAGAGATTGGTCTGAAGTGACAGTAATGTAATATTAATAGCCACAGGGGATGGCGGTCTGTCCCTATTGTGTTGATACCCGCAGGCTTGACAGAGCTTTGGTCACACATCCCACTGCTGTACATCTGCTAACACTGGTACAATAAGTCCTCTCTGTCTATTTCAATCTTTCTTTCTCTCCTCTTCTGTTGATTTCTCTCAATGTTTAAGATGCAGGACACTCTCTGCTTTAGAAAATGTAAAAAAAAAAAACTCAATTATTTCTCAATTATAAATCTACAGTAATTAATACATATTCTATGGATGTTGTGCTTCTGAAGACAATGTGTCTATTTGCTTAAATATTACACGAATACAGCATTAACCTTTGATTAGAAATTTGATATTGCACTCAATATTACACAACTGAAATCTTACTGAACCTAGTAACGTTTTATCTGTGTAGTCTTGGCGTGTCATTTTTAATTCCTTCACTGTTATGAGAACTCATCACTGAGCCACAGAGTTGTATTTTCATTCACTAAATGCAGTGTGGGTGTGGTGTTCATTTCTTGCTGCTGTTACTAAATAACACCTTGTTTCCACATACATGTGTCCAGTCCGTAGTTTTGTGTGATATATGCACTATGACCTTATGTTCTTTAGAGATGGATGAAACTTAACAGCAGCAGTGGAAATGGACAATTTTAGCTGTTCTCCCATCCAGATTTGATAGAACATGTGCATCAAACTGGTGGTTGGCAAACGACATTAATTAAGTTTTTTCTTGAATGTGTTTAAAACTGAGAGATCAGTGTGATTGTGAAACTTTTTTAGGCAGTTTGCAACTTTTGCTTACTAACTTCTTGGCATACAGTACTGTCTCTATCCAAAATTCACCATAATAGGTACTAAAGGCACATTTCAGAGGCAAAAAAAGTGTAGTTAAGCTTAACTATCGTTGATTATCATAAGAGTTAATGGCACACATAACTTTGTAGAAACAAAGCTAAAAGGTCATTTGGAAATAGCAGGGTGTCACACTATAGCAGCAGAGTCTTGGTCCAAAGTAAAAAGAGTCCAAAGCACCTTATAGAGACTCATATGCAACTAACGTGCATGTGTAGTCGGACCAACTGCCACAACAAAAACAAAGTAACTGAGATTACAACACACAGAGTGAATGTGTTCTCTGGTAGGAACACCATTACACCACTTTATCTTTACATTGTGAACAGATCGTTGCTGTTGTGTTGTGATACTGAAATTATACCCAGCATGAACATTAATGACTCTGGCCTTAATGCTTAAAAATTGTGGCTTTGGAAGTGTCCCAGAGAGGTTGAAATTTTTAAGGGATCACCATACATATACCTTCCACATTGCTGATTTTGAGGCATACCTCAAATTTTTTTTTTCTAAGTCAACCTATATGTAAACGGCACCGAGAAAAATCTGTTGTTTTTTTTGTCACAGATGTACTGAAGGTTACTTTCGTGAAGTCTGTTCGCTGGATAACAGATATCAGGACTATTTTGAGATTGATACCTTATGAAGTCAACATTTACTGTTATGAACAGGTACTGTTATGAATTTTTTTTCATAACAGTACCTCCAGCAGTATCTCCAGGTCTCCAAACTCACTTCTGGTAATTATAGTCACTCTACTATGATTGAAGTTAATTAATTAAGTGAATTATTTTTTTTTTTTCTAATTTAAAAAAGGAGGCCTTCTATTTCTGAAGTGGATTTTGGGCTTTTGAGTGTGTTCTGACGGGTAAGGTAGCCTTAATGTTCCGGGAGGAGCTTAAAAGTAACTGAAAGCTGAAATATATTCTTGTAGCAATGTGTTTGCATTCCAGAATATTAAATTTAAATGAGTTTACATGTATGTTTTGCTGTCATGTTTTAGTTTCAAGAACTCCCTGAAACTCAATCATTTTAAACACCTAGTTTAAACTTATTACACTGAGGCACAAATAACCCACAGCAGTGAATTTACACGCAGATTTTTGGCACTGGGGACATAACATAGTGAGATTCCTATGAGAGGAAGCTCAGATTATGACACGCTTCTTTACATAAGATAATTTACATAATCTTTCTATGCACACCAGTCCCTTTGATGCTGGTTTTAACTGTATTCCAAACATAATAAAGAAACATCAACATTATTCATTTTTCTCTATGATTCCAGCATTTTTTGCAGTTAAAGTAACTTTGATGCCTCCACAGTAATGATAACTATATCTCCACTAAGCAGCAGATGTTGATGGAGCCTTTCACCTGCACCTGCCCTGACCAGTTTATATAGAACAGCATTTATTTCAGCTCAATTTTTGCATCATTATACAGTTTATATTGTACATTTTATACGTGTTATAAAAGCTGTTTCATCTTTTTTTTCCATCTGTTTTACACCTCAACATCTAATTAAGAAAATATGCAATGTTTGTTTCCTATGTTCTTCACAATACATTCCATAATGAGATGGTTTCTGACTGTTCCATGACTTGCATTGAGGATTCCAAAGAATTTCAAAGGAAGATAAATTTATTCCAATGATGCTTTGTGGTTCTTAAACAACATTTCACTCAACATTGGTTTAAAATAAGTGGTGTAATGCACACACCGTCCTGCCAGGAGTTGTGGTAGTTGATGTGGTGCGATTTCAATGCGTGTCTTTCAGACTTCAAATGATGAATAAATGTGAGGCTGTCATTATCCTCACATAACTTATTCAGCTTCTTCTGTGTTGCACTACTTGCCAGCACAAAATTGGGGGATTATCTTGTTACAGTCACCTTGATTAAGTGAATACTGTGCTGAAAAATGCTTTAAAAGGATGGGACTGGACTGAACTGGACTCACTGAACCCAAAACTTTCAGGAAACCAGGGGCTACTATCCACAGTCTCTACTTTCTCAGCCAATTAAGTGTGTCCACTTGTGATATTTATCTCTGGTAAGTAGGGTTTCATGTAACTGCCGTGCAGAATGCAGGGCAGTGTGTAGCACAACAAGCAGCCCAGTTTCACAAGGAAACGTGCAGTCCAGGTATATAACTTGATGCCAACTTGTAACCATGTATTTATTCATTTCTAAATCAGACCATGTGTTTTTTTATTTGTAATCCTTGCCAGTCGTGACTGGCAGAGAAGTTTAAATGTCCTTGGACAACATTAGGTTGGATGGGACTCAAACTCTGTAGTCTATGACTGTTGGCGTGACAGTCTATGGTGAAAAGCCACCTTCCAATTCCACCTACCTTGATAAGCACTTTTGAAACTATAACTGCTCTGCATTATTAATTTTGTGACAGTTTTGTCTCACGAGGAAAATATAGTCATTTTAGAATTTTTTAGCTTTTATTATGTGGTTGCCATGTTTTGAGCTGTGGACCAATGCTGGACCAAAGCTATTTCATATTCTGGAGTGCAAACACATTGCTACAAGAATTTATTTCAGCTTTCAGTTCCTTTTAAGCTCCTCCCGGAACATTAAGGCTACCCGTCAGAACACACTCAAAAGCCCAAAATCCACTTCTGAAATAGAAGGCCTCCTTTTTAAATTAGAAAAAAAAACAATACTCACTTAATTAATTAACTTAAATCATAGTAGAGTTACTATAATTACCAGACGTGAGTTTGGAGACCTGGAGATACTGCTGGAGGTACTGTTATGAAAAAAATTCATAACAGTACCTGTTCATAACAATAAATGTTAGAAAAAAAAACAAAAAATAATTCAAATTAGTCTTGAACTATTTTTCTTTCAAACAGACAAAAACAGTTTGCGTTTAACCCTATTGATCAGTTAATAGATAAATAAATTAAATAGATAACTCAAGCAATCAGTCAGTCAATAAAATACAATTTTATGTATTCTAATTTTCAATAAGATGTTAGCAACAAATTAGGTGAACTGGCAAAAGTTGTGTAACAAGAGTTGGTATAGAAAGAGTGTCTCAGAAAGGTATATTACTTGAGAAATCTCTTTATATAGGACAGCAGTACATTAAAACATACTTTATATTACTCTGTCATGGAAACTACATATATGGAGGTGCATTAGAGCATCTCTAGGCATCATTAATACTTGACAGCATATAGATTTTCAGAGCAACATATGCTGCCATCTAGATGACATATTTCTTTGCATATTTCTGCAAGACAATGTCTAACCCTCAGTTCTGACACCAGCACGTTATGTAAATATAATATCTGTTCTTTGACAGATGAAATGATGCATTCAGGTTTCTTGGCCCTCAGCTATGCAGTGCCCCGCACCCATGTGTGCAGCTATAGCACCCTAGCCTGAAGGATAAAGGGCCCTTGCCTTCTTAGGGATGGAACCGCAGTGAAGACTGCAGCTCTTTGACTTAGCAGTTTTGTGCCAAGGACCAAAGAGAGACAGAAGGGCGGGGGAGAAAATGGAGTCCGTCCGGCTTCAATCAGATGAGTACAAGTCAAAATCCCCATCTGAGACACAGATGCAGACGAGTGGAGATGGAGAGGAGGGAGAGGAGGAGGTGAAGAGAGGACGGGGAGAAGAGAAGGAGAGCAGCAGGGGAAGTCATTATCACTTCCCAACCTCACTCACACTCTAATGCATTCAAGAGGAAACAGTTAGATTTGGTCCCTTTGGCAGCCGAGCGTAAACAAATCGATTTGAATGGGAGAGATATAAAGAGCTGTTTATAGTGCCCTGCATCTCTGAGCATGTGTGTGTCTGTGTATTGTCAATATACATTTGTTTGGCGCAGTATGGAAATGCCATTATGCATGCTCACTGTTCAGCTTTAGCTTCTGCTGCAGCTTTCAACTGTACATTTCAAGAAGAATAACTACATTCAGTCTCCCGCGGGAGCGTGCGCAAACCATGTGTTTTTGCTTCTTCTGTGCTTTTTTTTTTCATTATTTTTTTGACACCACCAGCGGTGGTCTGCTGTGGCTGCTTGTCTGAGACAACATCTGGTTTAATTGAAAGTTCGAAGAGTCCATATGCGGCTCCCCGATCCGGACTGAGGGGATTATTGTAATGACTTAAGAGGACATTTGGGTGGGTGCAGGGGAATGGGTGTTGTCCCTTGTTGGGTGAAGGCTCAACAACCTCAAGCTCTGCTCAGGTAGAAGGGGCTTTGGCGAGCAAACATCCGCACAGGGCGCCGCTTGTCCCGATTTGATTTTGGACATATTTGGGGATCCATCAGAAAACTGATGAAACGAAAATATAGAGCTAATCCTTGTTAAAATTAAGGGACCAGTGATACACACACACATCTGCTGACATGCAGGAATACACACAGGCGCACTCACACACACATATACAGACACACACCCTGTACGACATGTGTAACCTAATTCTGTTGTGATTCCTTTCCTGGTGAGGCCTGGAGAAGTCTGGGAGAGGTTAAAGAAACACTGCACAGTGTGAAAACACACTCATGAGGTGTGCGGCCTGAAATCTGATACGCACACACACACACACACACACAAGGCTTTGATTAATTGGGTCAGCCTGTGTTTGCCAGTGAAACAGTATTCATTCAGGTTAGGGACCCTCTCTTAATAAAAGGTCAGCGGATAAACAGCTCAGTGAGGCGGCCATTTTGAGGAGTAATCCTCAGGTTGGACTTGGTTACCTCGGAGACGCAGAGGTTCAGAGGTGAGGGTTATGAACTATTACAAAAGAAAAACAAAATAGCAGAACACACTAACAGAATAATGAACAGAGACTGTGGTGGATTCAAATAATAACATTTCTGACCCAGGATTCAGGGAGGAAGAGAGGTTGCAGTGATAGATCGGACAAAATGAGTGAAAATTTGACTTGCTCATAATTGTAGGTATTTCAGATAATCTCAAGAGGAAATTAATAACTTCTGAATGACTGAATCACAAACAATTCTGTGCAGTTCCAGTCAGACGTTTGAACACACCTACCCACTTTCTTTGAATGACCAGCTCTGTCCAAAGTTTTACACCAAACATTTGATATTTGTGTGTTTAAAGGTTAGGGCTGATGACATGCTACAACTTTCTGAACAAATTAAAAAAATCAAAAGCAACAATGAACTGACCATATCAAAAGTACTGTTTAAACTCTAAAAATAATTGTAGAAATAATGTTTGCTGAATCAGGAAAATGTGAAACAAAGACTGTTTCTTTAATGTGTAACATTTCTGCATTAAAGTGCATAAAAATACCTTGAAATTTTGAAATGTTTCAGTCTTTTTTTAATGATACTTATTGGGCATTTTGTCCTTCAATGGACGGAATAGTAGAGGGAGACAGAAAAGGGGTGAGAAAGACTGGGGTAATGACACAAAGGAAAGATTTGAACCGGCAATCACTGCAAACAGCATTGCCAACAGGATGCGTGCTCTAACCGAGGTTAGATCACCAAGCACCCCCAACTAAATAGATTTTTACAACATCAATCAGCTTATTGCAAAAAAGAAACCAGTGGATTTCATCAATTATATACAACAAAATGACCATCTACCTAATATTGAGCAGGTCCCCCTTGGTTTCACCTAAAGAGCTCTGAATTGTCAGGCCATAGGCAATGAACATTTGGGGGTGTCCTGGAGTTTTAGGAACTGGATGTTACCAATGGATCTTGTTGTGGGGGTTGCCGGGTGGGTGTTTGTGGATTGGGCTTGCTTCCCACAGTTCCCATCAGATTGGTATCTGGAAAGTTTGGAGGCCAGGTGAACGCCTTGGCGTCTTTGAGCCTTTTATAAGCAGTTTTTGCCCACTAATGTCTTCCAGAGTATACTAATACAGGGAAGGGCTGCTGCCATGTTGAAGGAAGTGTTTAGGTTGGTAACCAGTATCAAGGTAACATCCGCGCGAGTGTCAGGACGCATATTTTCCCAGCAGAACATTGCGTTCTAATATGATGACCAGTAGCTAACACTGGTGTTTTGAATGCAGTGAGAAAGTGTTTTATTTGCATTCAGTCCAGCATCAGATGATTCTACAGTAGTTATAGGTTTTTCCTCTGCCCCTGGTGGCACAGTACTGACAGGAAAACAACACCCGGGTGTACATACAAGTCTTTACTGAAGATGCTGCACACAGGGCTGCAAAAGTGGGCACAGCTGACATTTTCTTTTCAGAAATATTCGTCAGAAACTGACAACAAGAACCTGAGGAGAAAATGGCACGAGACTAATATGATTTTACCTGTCATCAGGTAGGCTGACAGCTAGGGGCATATCTTCTGTTCCACTGAAGTCCACAATCCAATCCTAAGTAAGCTAGCCAAATTCAAAGAGTTGTCATTGTCAGAAACACAGTCTGCAGAGTACTGTGTAATTCCATTGATTCATATTGTCACACTGACCCCTTTGTCTCCTATGAGGCAGAGGTAAGACCTGTTTAAACATACTTTTTAATGTAAAAATATAAAGGTATTACCTTATGTATCAGTAGTTTAGATGGTGTGGTTCATCTGTATATACCAGCCACCAAGCTTATGCCATCTCTAGCAGTAGAAACTTCTAATGATATTCATCATAAACATAAACATAAATGCATAAACAAATGCATAAACATCTTGCTCTTTAAGTGAATTCAAGAATTATTGTTTAGACCAAATTGTGCCTAGGAGTGAGTGTAGGTGTGCATAGTTGTGTGTCTCGTTTGCTTTTGTGTGGCCATGTGATGGAGTGGCGACATGTTATTTTCACCAGCACTCATATCATCCAACAGAATAAAACCATGTTTTATTTTAACAAGATTGTTCTGTTCACTACGTAAAATCATCTGAATTCACTGGATTTTCCAATAGATTTTCCAATATAGTTATTTAGTTTATTACAAATGTCAGAAGTGTATTAATATGTGTATTAATGCTATTTGATATCTTATTCATTTTATAAGTCAGCTTTCAAACCAAGATATCCAGGTTTATAGGTCTTTTCATTTTCTGTTCAATGTCTAGCTGAGAGTTTTACTCATTAAAATTTTTTAAATTATTTTCAGTTGTTTCATAAGAATAAAATGGCAACATATATGACTAAATGTAATGTGAAAAACATTGATAATACCTCACCTGTGAACATAATCTCTGCCAGAGTCATGTCAGATAGATTTTCATCAACAGCGACACTGCTGATTTCATCAGTGATATCTTTATTAAAGATACATTTCTTCTTTTCGAACTCCCGCTCAGCTGAGAATATCATCATCCCCACATTTTCAATCCATTTTGAAATTGGGCACATTTTAGTATTGCATTTATTGTTTTGTTTATCAATTTCTGTATTTCATTTTCATTCCATAGCTTGTGTCAAGTATTGCGGTTGTTGCTGCACCCTTTTATTTTGTGCAGCACTTTGGTCAAATTACGTTGTTTATTGGCCTGCAATACTAAATGCTGTTTTCAATGTTAGTTTGGAGTTATTGCAAAAAAATTATCTTAGAATAATAGTATTTGAATTCCTTTTTTTTCAAAAGCACATAAGTCTTTTTTCATGTGCTAATGAGCAATTAAAACCTTTACTTTGTATTAAATCAACTGTTAAAAAATTTCATTTCTGTTTTAAGTGATATGCTAATGACAGAGCTAAAAATGGCCTTTCAGCTGCAGCTATAGGTTCATGTGACTTGTTTCAGAGAAGCATTGCTCTCTCCCTTTCTGACACACACACACACCGATGAACCCCGGGAAGGCTGACGCAAATGTTACTCCTCAATTATTCAACCACTTTAAATGGCAACCTGCACGAGCAGCTGTTGGAGAAAAGAGGAAGGCCTCTAGAATACAGCGATATATATGGTATATAAAAGCATAAGTTTACAGTACAAAGTGAACTGCTGTATTTAGAGCATCCAACTTCCACCAGGAAAAGATCAAACAATCAATGCACAACTGTAAACAACGCACAGCAGCACATATTTGTGCTGTGACAATAACACTGGTGTGCTGTGTCATTAGATTGTCACGTTGTGATTTACGGAGGCATACTGAACAGATTTGGGAAGACAACAACATCAGCAGAATCCTTGTGTGGACAGCAGTCACTCTCACATGTTAGTGATTCTGAAAGCAACACGAGAGCATTTCATATTCCTACCATATGCATTCTTTTGTTCAACACCATATGTTTATTTAGGATGATAAACTTTCAATCCCAGACGCTGAGTAATCATGTGATGAATAGTGATGAGGTTAGGATAAATATTAGCAACATGCTGATCGCTGGGATGATAAATGTGGAGCAAAACAAACACACACACACTTTAAGTCACCGCTCTGGAGCTGGGATCAGTTAGTGGCTCTGTTGTACGCCAGCTCAACTTGGAAACTGTGGCAACAGTGTCAGCAGTGTTTTAACAGTCCTCCAAATAGGATCCTTTTCATGTCCTCATTACTTTTTAAGTCTCATTTCAATATTGTGAGACTAATAGATTTTGTCAGTGTTGTGATTAACAAAGCATCATTGGCTTTTTGTTGAGTTGCAGGAATAAAATTAAAGAGCTATAAACAATAAAAGTGGTTGATTGGGTACACTTCTTTAAGGTGTATCTGTGAAGTTTTTACCAATTTTTAATCATAACTTTAAAAGGACTTAATAAGTCATTTATCTATGTACATTTGAAGTAAGAAAAGTGGCTTTTAACTACCTGGTAACACAAAACCTATTCACACTTATTACAACTGACATTTAAAAGCTTTAGTGGATTCAAAACATCAGAGTAAAATGCTTGTGATATTCTATATTTTCTATCTTTTTCTTTCTATTGTGACAATGCTTTAAAAAGGGGGTCATGTGCTGTATATACCCTATATTTGTACAAAATCTATTCAATTTATACCATTATGTTTGTGTGTTTTAAGTGGAATTGTGTGAAATACTAATGGGTTATCAGTGCAAAAGTCAGTAATCAACATGCTCACAGTTTGGAGAATAAGAACATATTCCACAGGGTTACCAAGCTAACAACAATTTCTTACCATCTAAAACAACTCAAACCATAAAAATTTCATAGAGATTCAACAAACACTTAATTGTGGTCACAGTAACACTTCTACAAGGTAACATGGACTACTGCAGTAAAGAAGATTAAATGACAAGTCAGAATTGCCTGATGCAAAAGTGACCTGATGTAAAAATCCAAAATATAGCATTTGTTTGACCTGCTATGAACTTTCAAAAGTTTGATTGTTTTAGATGGAGAATAATTTACTCTTTTGTTGGCCCTCTCGTAAAGAACGGTCGTCAAACTTAGAGCCCTCTGACCGCTGTCTACTGCAGGTAAGAAACTAGCTGTGTTTTTTTTCACAGAGTATTTAAACAGTAATGCTCCATGGTCACTGTTTGGTGAATGTTAGCCATGGGAAATCTTAACAAAATTCCTCTACTTGTAACACCCTGCAACGTGACTATTGCAGACAACCCTCCCTCTATTTATTATCCTAAACACACGAACCTCAGATATATGTTACATGTGCTGTAATAACTGTAGTTAATGCTGACTTTTGTTGAAAATGTAACAGCTATGCTAGCTAAGAAGCATTAGCTTAGCTTACTAATAAACTAGGGTTAAGTTCAACAATGGTTATTTCTCTGAAGTTAATTTACAGTTTTGAACATTGTTGTTTTTATGTGATATAACCTCTTAAACCACCCCAGTAATGACAGTATTAATTACTTTCATGATAAATATAACAAAATAAAAAATTAACACATTTACAGTTTAATTTTATAACTTGAAACCTATTTTCAGAAAAAAAATTTTGTCCCAATTTGTTGTGCTAGAATTCATTTAGTTGTATTTAATTGAACTCTTATTTCCTTCTTAAGCTATTTTTTTGTTTTTACTGTGCAACTCGAGCTGCAATGATTGATGGTTAATCTTTCTATTCAATTTACTGTGAAGTTATGTAATCCCAAACTGATTTTTTTTTCTGCTCCCTACGGTATGCAGTCTTAATTAACATGGCTGAATATCATATGTCCACTTCATGGTGGACTACTGGGCGATCGGAACACAACCAGTAACTGGTCATGAGTTCTTCACACAATCCCACTTTAAAGAAAGAAAATGAATTAAAATGTGAATGTGGAGTTTTTCCTTTTTATTTAAAAAAAAACTGTTTGTCTCATTGTCATTTTATAGTAGTGGTGGTCGTGTGGCACAACTTACACGTATCAGGTTTTTAATATACAGAAGATATTTGAGTGAAGAATCAATTCGCTGTTGGTTTTTGGTCCTTTTCATGCGGTTTATTGATAATAAAAATAGAATATCCAGAAACTGAAATAGGTTATCACCACATAGTTTGAAACAGTTGGCTACATTTTGGAAAGCCTAACAAGGTATGCCTTTTTAGAAAGTGATAGCAAAAGATACATCCCAGTAACAGTGCATCCCAATGCAAGTTGTACAGCTGTGAAAGGGATTTTAAAGACAGTGAGGATCCAGGTCTGCTGTAGTCAAGGTGAAAGGTTGCATTCAGGGTAGGTATTGCAGCACACTGCTTAACTGGCCTACCATCCCCATCTTTGTATTTAATACAGCAGTGACGGGATAATCCTTCCACTTCTACACCATGAAGAAGTCTCTATCCTCTGGCCCTTATCACACACACAAACACACAGAGACATCTAAGGCACAGTCTGTGCGTTTGAGGTACCAATCTCCTAGGAGCAGCTGTAGCCTACAGCCTATATGGAGATGGAGGGGACCCAGTCACCCTGACCTCATCACCCCGCACACACTGCAGAGCTTTTGCCGAACAAGAGGCAAAAGCAGGGGGAGGGCTTCAGTTCACTGGAGCTGCTTCAGAAGGCTCACTATAGAGACTTGGAGAGCATTATCTGATCTAGGTGTCTGCCACAGAGATGGGGAAACAGATCAGTCCACATAGGAGAATGTACATAGGAGGAATTTTATTGAGCATTCTTAAATATTACTCCTACATTTAATAAATACCAAAACATGACATGTTTATAACATAGTACATTTCTGAAAATGTATTCTGACTCTGTCTTTGCCAAACAGTTTGGTTAATGATGGTGCTTTTCAAATGAAAGACCATATTTCCAAAAATAATGGGCTATTTTATCTCCCTAAAGTTTGACTTATTTCCAGGGAGTGGATGGTTTTCCTGCAGTGCAGCAGCTGGGGTAATATACAGGTCAACCCGAGGGCCTGCCTCCTTGTGAATTAAAACCAGATATGTCAAAGTTTTAATGACTGAATTTAGTGTGCAAGCATGTGACTGAGGGCAGTAGAGGGAAAATTAACCCTGCAAACAACCCGCACAACTCTCACACAGCGTTTCGTTTTTAATTCATTCAGACTGTCGGGCAGACAAGTCTTTTTGAAACAGTTCCACCTCACGCTTGTGCTCCTCACTGGTGATCTTGGGGGATTTTTTTTTTTTAAATCTCCGAAGCTGCTTAATATTTAATTCTCCGAGCACAGAGCTGTTTGCAGATGGAGCATTTTATCTGTCCCCGGAGGATCTAACCAATCGAAAGTCGTTTATGTGTTAAGGTTGCTTATTTACAGTGCAAGGGCTACTTTAGGTCACAATGGTGTTTGTAATGTGGCCACTCGTAGTTATTCTCATTCCATTAAAGGAGCTGCTGTTTTACAGCTTTTACAAGCTGTATCTCAATCATTTCCTTTTATAATGACATAGATCCTATAGAGGAAATTTGTGCCAGGTCTTTTCTTAATTTGGCATGTCACAATTTATATGTACATGTTTTATATATACTACTACATACATTTCATGCCATGATCATGGGCTGTATTTTATAACACCGTATGTCGGCATTTTTATGTGGTAGTATTAACCCCTCATTATAGTTACTAATCAGCATTTAGATTGGATAATTAACCAATCTTAAATTTTTATCCGGTGTTGTAGTGGGAGACTCCCTAAATGAAGTTGGTGCGTTTTTTTTTTTTGTAGGAGTACTATAAGCAGCCTTTCACTTTCTGCTCAGAGGCAGGCATGCAGGGGTTGCCCTTATTATCCAATTACAGGACCACCGAGAACAGCAAGAAACAGACCTACGTGTTATAAATTAAGAGACATGACAGCAGTTTGCGCAATAGTTTTGATTTTCATTCCAGTTGGGCTTTGCTCCAAAACACAAGAAACATATGGGCAGAGTTTTCTTCTTTGTTTGTTCTGGTTTTTTTTGTTTGCTTTTTTTTTTCATTTTCACTCAAAGACGGCTTTAGTTCAGTTTCAGCAAAAACAACATTGTCAGTAATGAATGCAGAAAGGTATGTTTTCAAGAAAGATATGCAGACTTTGACACAAATTTGGCACATTTTGCACAATGTGATTTAAAATGTGAATTTGGTTTCAGAAGAAATGCTGAAATGAATGCTGAAATAATGCAAAATAAACCATAAATACAGTTAATGTGAGACATTAAGACAATACATTTACTTACTGCACAATAACAGGATGGTAGGCCAGTTCAGCTGATACATTTACTAGCTGTTGTTGGTTTCCCCTGTTTGTACCTTTCCTTTTTCTAGTTTTGTTTTGACATTTCACGAGAGAAACAGCAGGTTCTTGTAATAATGTGGCTAAAAAGAAAAAAATCCATTCGATAGCAGATTTTCAGCGTAAGATTTTTCTACAATTGTCCACCTTCTCAGTGAGAATATTTTCTCTTTCTTTTCATCTCATGGTTCAGCAATCAGAGTAATGAATGACAGTATAAAACTAACAGTAGTCCGAATTAACTTCATGATGCAATGTAATGCTGAATGTGTAGGAGTGCTTACATTTTTCTTTCATCGGGCTATACCCACAAAAATGACAATTTAGCCGATAACGCAGCTAAAGTTTCCTCTTTGACCTGTTCAGACTTGATTTGATTGCTTGTGTATGCTGGTGCATTGATGTGCTGAGGAGAAGTCAGCAGCAGGTGCTGGGTATAATGTACCTGCGCAGATTTCCAGCTCGTGTGTATCACAGCTGAACGGTGACTGCTGATTGTGAGGCTCTGCAGCAGGGATGCACATTAATCATCTCACCACTGATAATCTCATTTAGCGCCGCCAAATTATCTCAGGCCACTGCCTGTGTGTGTACACCTCGTGTGTGTGTGTGTGCGACTGTGTCAACATTCACCCCCTAATTATAGGCCATTACTCGGTCAACCTCAAGTATTCCTTCTGCCCTCAATCTCAGCTCGAGCACATCCACTTTGCAGCAGACACACAGCGTTATTGATCTGAAGCTAATAATCAGCTGAGGAGGATGCTTGAGGTTTAATGACTGTGTCATTTCCAGCATAAACAGCAGAGGAAATGAGTCAGTGTGTGACACTCGTGTTGACAGGTGTTTGTATTTGCTGCCACCTACTGGTCAGAGGGAAACGTGATTAAAGCAAGATGTCGTTTAATCTTATGCACTGTAGATGGCAACGCTGAGGTGTAAATGCAGGTCTGAGATCTGTCCTTTATCTCTTAAAATGTATTCGTTCAAACTCAAAGAAATCATTGAGTTTAAGCAGAATATCCAAATGGAAGACTAATATTCTTTAGATGCATTTTTAAAAGAACATTTCATTACAAATAAAACCCACACAGGTACATTTAATAAAGGATACAAGATCCAAATAAAAGAGATAAATGAAAGAAGAAACAAATGAATTTTAATTGACCAAGAGTTACCGTTATTTGGATTTTTGCTGTGCATTTGTGAGGAGTTCTTGATGACCAAAGTATATAAACTAACAATAGATCTTCTAAACTCAGTACGGACTTCAGGAACCTGCAGTGGGGGATCAGTAAGCTATGGTCTGAAAGCTCCAGTGTAGCATAAAGACAAGTAAGATGGAAGCTTTCCCATAAGGGCCAAGACGTGAGCAGCAAGCTTATCACGCCTTTCAAACAGAGAATCCGACCTACACGTTTCATCATACTGGGGAATGGTAAACATTATAAAGATTACAAGTAAACATTAAGTTCAAATGAAATTTGATTGAATTAAAAATGAAAAACTCCAATGTAAGCAACATTTAAGGTCCTGAAAATGCAGGCAGAGGTATGACTGTAAATTGTATAAGATAACTTACCATGATATCGTTATATTTTAAAACAGAAAGAAGAGGATAAACTATACTTTCCAAGGCTTTTTTGTGAGGTAATTACATGTAAGTTCATCAATCAAAATACCAAGGTGTTTATATTCTGTAAGTCTGCTGATACTGGGGGCTGCAAGACTCAATGTATTGGAGCTTTACTGATGAACTACAGTAATGTGACACTAATGTTTTTGAGTGAGCAAGTTCCTCTGCTCAATCTGCTGTTATTTCATTTGCTATGTGATCATATACATTACTGTGCAAAAGTCTCGAGCCATCACTCATTTTTTTCTATATTACCAGGAAAGGTGCGTGATGACTGTTTAACTTGTGCAAACATAGAAATAAATATAGTCTGTAAAGCAAAAACAGTTTATAGAATTCTAACAGCCCAGAAAGTTCATTTTGATATTACTGCCTTTATTCCTCAACACAGTCTGAACCCTCTTCGACAAGCTTTCTGTCATTTCTTTAAGTGGTCTTCAGCAATAGTTCTCCAGGCTCCATGAAAGACATCCCAAAGCTCTTCTTTGGATGTCGGCTGCCTTTTGTTCCGTTCTCTGTCAGATGATCCCACACTGCTTCAGTAATGTTGAGGTTCTGGGGAGGATTCATCCCTCCATAAGACCTGTTGCCACTGATTTTCAGTCCATTCCTTGCGTTATTTGGCATAGCTCAGTGTTTTCTCCCTGTTTTCCTTCCTCAAAAACAGCTTCTTGACAGCCACGCTTCCATTTCTGATGAAGCTCCAGAGAACAGTAGATAGATGAACTGAAGGGTCAGATGCATTTTTCAGGTCCTGTGTTCTGGTCTTTGACAGATTTTCCGGATACTGTTCATCTGCTGTTTTTCATGTCTGACACTTCTTTTGTCCTCCACTTTTCCTGTTCCCTCAGATTTTTTAAAGACACTCTGCATAACATGCTGAGATACGCCCAAATTTTCAGCTAATAGCTCTTTGGTAATAGCACTTTTCCACCTTTTTGGTGGAAAAAATACTATCGTATGTCTGCCAAATTGCGGTCTTTGGGACCTTTTTTGTTTATAAAATTAAAGAAATTAGGAGTCTTTGTGACATACCGCTAGTAACGACACTGGTTCATCCCTGTGTAGATTGAGTAGTAGGACTGAACTGAAAATGAGTGAAAGAGCAGTACAAAGTACAAAAAAAGGAAACCTTCCTCTTTATTTGGCACTCTTTTTAAACTCCATAAATCCTTCTATCTGCCTATTACGCTACATGTCACTGTTCATTTCTCTTATTGTTTTACACGTCCAGTCAATGTGTAGTTCTCATAATCACAATCACAAGCCCCCGGCCAATCTCAGATCTCTCCGTCGTTATAATTCTTACTCAAAGTGGGAGACCAAGTAGACTTTAATCAGAGAGTTCCACAGATTGCACGGCCCTGTTACCCCAGGATAGTCTTGAGCAGCCAGTTGCAGCCGGATGAATATAGAGATGAAGTCCAGCACAAGTGGGAGGATTTATGATGTGAACACCAGGGGGCGATCACGTCACACCCAGCCTGTTGTATGCTGTACCACTATTTTCAAGGCCGGAGGAGGACTCACAAAGATTCCTTTTACGAGAGGATTTCAATGGACTCCTACTTTGAAGTGTTTAAATAAATTGCAAGTAGAAAGGCATCCATACACTTTTGTTTTTGCATGTGCTAAAAATCTCTTTTGCTGAGGAGGACTATTCAAATTTAAGGTGTCCTCGCATTCAGTAAAATGCTTTGTATGAAAACAAAATGTACATGAGGATGGTTGTGTCTGGAGGACGGCAGATGGTTCAAGTTCAGCAACAGCGTAGGAATTCTACACTGGCTGATAAGACAAGCACAAAGAGGGTTAAGGTATTAGAGAATAGAGAGGCAAGAGAATGACCAAAAAAAAGATGAAAGAGAAAGAGCAGACAAGGGCAAGACAAAGTGATAAGGTGACATGTTGCCCTAGCTCCTAACTGAGTCTACATTCCCGTGGCGCCTCAAAGCCAAACCTAATAAAAATGCAACAGGGCATGGGCCCGTCTCCCGTTGCTCCCTCCCTCAGCTCCACTCGCACAGCACGTCCTTCCCTCCATCTTATCTATTTTCATGCTTTAGTCTCCGAACACGCACTCACCCTTTTTTTTTCTCAGATGAAAAAAAAAAATAATAATAATAATGCCTACAACTGGAGCCTCCCCTCTCTGAGCATGAGAACGCCGCTGCTCCTCACATCCACATTTCCATCTCACGCTTCTCCTGAGGAAATGTGACCTCGGGGGCTTCATGAATGATCTAATTTCTACTGTGCAAACAACACCAAGTACACAGAGGCAGCTTTGAGAGGAACCACCTTTGTGTATGTGGGCAGACAAGTGCATGTGTCTTTGCATAATGGAGGGACAAATTGGCTATTTTGTTCTAATAATAACATATCGCAATGATTTTCCACACCCATCTGATTGATTACCATGCCAGCATTGGCCCGGCGTTCACATAAATTGCTTTGGCTGGTTGAAAATCCCATGCGACGTGGTTGTGCTTCACTTGTTTAACCCCTATCTAACCAAAAACCAACTGCAAACATGAAAAGGACGGACTTAAATAAAGATGTCGACCTTAATCCTCAAGGTGTTGAAGGCACTTGATCTGTCTGAGACACTGCTTTATTAAAAAACAGCCAGGACTGTTACACACAGGAGAAAAGTCTCTGGTGTTATTGCTGAGTTGAGACTAAAGCATGTTGCACTTTTTACTGAACTCCAGTGATGGAATAGGGAGCTTTCTGTCATCTGTCAAAGGGAAAACAGCTGCTGTGACATCTCAGATCAGAGCGAGGACAGAAACGCAACACGTCCAAAAGAGCGAGTCTATAAGAAGCAAAGCAGCAGTCTTACACCAAATGTGACAGCGAGGATTAACCCTTTAAAGCTGCACTATTCCGTAGGCTCATACTGACAGTGGAATAAAAGTGTAATGGGCATTTAGTTATGAATCCAAAGGCAAATATTAGCAACCTCAAAGCAACTCGATTTGTGCGTCTTGTCTTGCATCTTGTTGATTTGATTTGATCTTCATTTAAAAAAGTCATTAGTTACAGTTACAAATTACTTCTCCCAAAATGTAATTGAGTTAGTAACTCAGTTACCCCATTGTAAGAGTAATTAGTTACTCAGCAAAGTCACTGTGACTTTGCTGAGTATGTTCAATAACATCTTTAACGTCAAAAATGTTTATTTTAACTGATTGGAGAATAAAAACACTATATACAGTATTTTAGAACATTTGGCATTTATTTGAACTTGATAACAGCAGCAACAAGTGTCATATTAGCATGTGTTGATGTGAGGTGCTTCATAAGATTCGACTTGCTTGAGGCAGACGTGGATAAAGTCTTTTTTTCCTGGGCATAGCGTGCATGTTACATAAACATTCTTGCCTTTTATTAAAATGAGCGAGAACAACCGGTACTTCCATTTTGAGGACGCTACCTTTGAATTTGCCTGGCTCGTCGCCATTGTCTCTGTCTTGTTGTGTTTGGCAGTCAGAGCGTGCAGTGAGACAGCGTGAGCAGGGAACGATCCGCACACCCAGCCAATCATCATCGCATTTGCAACGGCGTCATCATCCTCACCCCTGCTCTCTCCAGGCAGCTGATTTGTGGCCAAAACCGTTGCGCTTCATTCAACCAAATTATAGTAACGCGCCACTTCACATTCTCAGTAACGGCAACGGCGTTGCAACGGTGGGAAAAGTAATTAATTAGATTACCTGTTTATGTTTATGTTTATGTATTTAGCAGACGCTTTTATCCAAAGCGACTTACAAATCAAGATATAACAAGCTATACAAAAAGCTAACAATAAACTACATCGAAGAAACCCAATAGTCCGACTCTGTCAGAGGTGACAGAGTAGAGATAGGGTGCAGGCATAGAAGGAAGAGCAGAAAGATAAAGTGCAAAGATAGAGGGGGTAGGGAAGTACAAGTTAAGTGCTAGGATAGGAGATGCTCTCTGAAGAGCTGAGTTTTCAAGAGCTTCTTGAAGATAGACAGGGACGCCCCTGTTCTGGTAGCGCTCGGTAGGTCATTCCACCATCGTGGGACGACACATGAAAAGAGTTTGGATTGTCTTAGGCGTGGTGTAGGAGCTGCTAGACGACAATCCTGGGATGAACGGAGGGACCGAGTTGTGACATAAGCCTTTGCAAGAGCATTCAAGTAGATGGGAGCCGTTCCATTAAAAACTTTGTAGGCTAACATCAGTGACTTGAATTTGATGCGGGCGGCTAAGGGTAGCCAGTGGAGTTCAATGAACAGAGGGGTGACGTGTGTTCTTTTAGGCTGACCGAAGACCAGACGCGCCGCCGCGTTCTGGACCATCTGCAGAGGTTTCACAGCATAGGCTGGGAGACCAGTTAGGAGAGCATTGCAGTAGTCAAGGCGGGAGATGACCATGGCCTGCACCAGGAGTTGGGTGGCATGTTGGGTCAGGTATGGTCTGATCTTTCTTATGTTTAGTAGTGCAAAGCGGCATGAACGATCAACCGAGGTAACGTGTTCTTTGAAGGTTAGTTGGTCATCAATCATGACACCCATGTTTCTAGCAACCTTTGATGGAGCAAGAGATAGGGATTCAGTTTGGATGCAGATGCTGTGGTGTATGGTTGGTTTGGCTGGGAAGACCAGCAGTTCAGTTTTTGGGAGGTTAAGTTGGAGGTGATGGGCTTTCATCCATGTTGATATGTCAGAGAGACAGTCTGAGATTCGTGCTGAGACCGTGTGGTCGTCAGGTGGGAATGACAGATAGAGCTAGGTATCATCAGCATAACATTGGTATGAGAAGCCATGTGATCGGATGATCTGTCCCAATGAGTTGGTGTATATGGCAAAGAGAGGAGGTCCCAGTACTGAACCTTGGGGGACCCCTGTGGCGAGGTGGTGCGCTGCAGAAGTGTGACCAAGCCAGGATACTTTGAATGACCGACCAGTGAGGTATGATTCAAACCAGGAGTGTGCTCTCCCTGTGATGCCCATGCTAGAGAGTATGGACAAAAGGATACTGTGGTTGACAGTGTCAAATGCAGCTGATAAGTCGAGCAGGATAAGTACAGAGGACTTAGCTGTCGCTCTGGCTTCTTTTAAGGCTTCTGTCACAGCTAACAGAGCCGTTTCGGTGGAGTGTCCACTTTTAAACCCAGATTGGTTTGGGTCAAGGAGGTTGTTATGTGAGAGGTAATCGGTGACCTGTTACTACCTGTTACTGAAAAAAATAATGCCATTAGTAACGTTGTTATACTCTAACGCCGTTATTACCAATTACTGATGACCAGAGCTTTACTGTTAAGGTTTAGTCTCAGCACTGAATAAGCAGCAGGCCGCTCTGGGAAGCTTAGCATCCATCACTTAAAGATTGAAGTGGCTGAGGAGCGGCAGTGTAGAATCAATCAAGCTCATAAATGGGATATAGGAGTTAACAGAAGTGAGGGGAAAACTAAATAACGGCCAACAAAGTTTACACTGGAGGTTGAAGAAGTGGTGCAGAAATGGAAAACAGACACAACTTACAGTCAGTGCGGTACACTCAAGTTCACAACTATTTTAATTTATTTTATTTATTAATTTTTTGGTATTTAAGATTTAGACTACATTCAGACTGCAGGCCTTAACGCTCGGTTCCGATTTAATGCTCAGATCCGATTTTATGTTGGCCTATTCTCATTACTCCTTTTAACGTGGCCAGTACCAGATTTAAGTGTGAATGCTTCACACATTCACATTTTCAGTTGCTCTTTGTATATATAACTCGCTGGTCTTCCACTTGTCAATATCTGTGCTCTCGTCCGTCACGTTTAGAAAAGACAGATGCGGACGTGGGAACTTCCAGCTGCGCAGGGTTGTAGCGAACGTCGATTGAGTGCCGTAGAAGTCGCATGAATCCTGATTTGATCATTTAGACTGAGGTCGCAAAAAATCCAATCTGTATCCAGTTTATGACCACATGCTGAAGTGGTCCATATTGGAATTGAAAAAATTAGATTCCAGGTGACTTGAGATCTGAGTCACATATGAGCAAAAAATCAGATTTGGGCTACAATTGACTTGTACCATGATTATGTTTTCCACTGTCATTTCACTTTGTCGACACAATAACGTATCTTGATGACGTATAGACTTAACGTCCACCCATGTTCTTGCTACATGATGATGTTAAACTGCAACATGTCGCTGCATGACGACCGCTTGCTACATGACAACATACACACACATTGCACGGTGTCACTTAAAAGACGAAGGATGAAGGTTGAGAGTGCCATTACGCCTGTTGACACTCTTGGAAGACACCTCAGCAGCCTACTCATACATTGCTAGCACAACATTTTCTGCCCTGATTTGTGACACTGTTTCGTGTCAGTCTAAAAAGTGGTGAAGCTAAACGTTCATATTTGAACGTTTAGCTTCACATTCTTTGTTTCACCCAGACTGGCCAAGCATTATGCAAATGTGTCTCGTGATGATGTCATTAAGTAAAGAAAGAAAAGAAAAAAAACGCCTGCTCTACTAACGAGGTGCATTTGCATAATTCAGAAGCAGTGATGTATCTTTGAGAGAATAACACAGTTTTGTGTGGACTTTTCAGAGCTTTAACACACTTACACAAAGCAAAGGGATGAACCCAGAGAGCATGAAATGACCTGTTTAAATCCAACAAAACATTGAGTGTAGGTAAAGCGAAAGACCGACCATCAGCTGCAACTCTGCATTAATGACTGTGTTTAATTGATGTCATTGATTAGGTATTTTTAGCCAGCCTGCCTGGTTCAAAGCAGTACATGAATATGAAATGTGCTCCCTCTAATTATCTCCCCAGACATTGATTCCAGCAGTGAAAATTGCCATCACTTCCTCTGGTGGTGCTGCTGTTAAGCCATTACTGTATGATGTGGAAATTGGAGAAGCAGCGCTCGGCACATTGTGTTTCAGATAACGTCCTCATGCTATAGTATGTGGTGGGTGAGGGTACAAGGGATGAGTATTCATCTAATAAGACAATGAGATCCTGGTTCATATAGCTGCTTTCCTGGGTTTTATGCCCTTGTGCTCACTGGGAATAAATGGTCTTGCAATTTAATATGGTCCAGACAGAGCAGGGTAACATTCATTATGTACTTGCTGCAGGGTATGTCATCAAGGTTGGAGGGAGAGAGATGAGTCTCAGGTTTGAAGCAAGAACAGTGGAGGAGGAGGGTCAGATTCACATTGTTCGTGGCTCCCCCTCTCTGCTGCCATTTTTGCGCCATCACTTCTCGTAATGTCTGGGGTTTATGTTCACTTTTCCACCCTTTCAATCCATCTTCCATCCAGTCTCCTCCCTCCTGCCGCTCTTCCTCTGTTTCCCCTCCCATCCCCACTCTCCTCCTTTGGTTTCCTTTCCCAGACAGATTTGAGACAGAAAGAGATCCCCCAGACACACTAGATCAGTGGTGGCGATAGGAAGAGCCTCTGACAGCCAGGAGGGGAAATTACACGGCTGTGCTCGCCGCCAGCTGATTTCTTATTTTCAAAAGCCTCTCATCTTGATTTTCCAGAGCTCTGATAAGTTCCACTGATACGGACTTAAAAGGAGAGCCTGGTTGGCAATATGACGGCATCCCTCTATCTCAGTCGATCCTCTGCTCTGTGTGAACAATATGCACTTAATGAAGCTTTGCTCTTGCCCTTAGCTGTCTACTGCGAAACAAGAACATGAGTCATTATGTTGTGAAGCTGTCATTCTATGTTTGGAGTGAATGGGACAGCGTTTGTGATGCTGTGCAGAAGCAACCACAATGTTACCTCCATGCCCTTGAGTAACCTAACATATACAGGACGAGTGTGTTTGTGTTGGAAAGTGGCGTATGAGGGGGGCGGGGAGTGCTGGATGAGTGACAGAGGAGAGCATCTGTCAGAGACACACACACATGCAGCAACTCATACATTATTCACTAAATGGAGGCACGAGGCGTACATGTGTGAACATAGCCAGTGTGCTCACTGGCTCATGCTTGTGTTTGCAATGACTAGTGGACAAGTGAAACGTGAGCTGGAGACTTGTGACTGAGAAAAAAACACTTGTCGATCGTAACTACATGGTCCATGCAAATTGTTTTCCAAACAGAGGCAAATATAATTTAATTTGTATGTTTTGTGCACATATATCAATGTTGCTTTTTACGTGAAATTCAAAATACATCTATAATACCAATGCGGGAAAAAAATCTGTATTACATCTGCAAGCAGTGCCTTGTATTGCAAGGTGTGTTCCAAATGTGCTTTGTTGGTCTGACACATACCTGCACTATGGGGTTACTGTTGCTTTCTGTGCTATCATAAAAATCAGAGAATCAATCTTGAAAAAGACTGAACCATCTGAGAAGTCATTTGAAGAAACATATGTTAATTTAAGGCTGATTTTCTAGAAGAAAAGAAAAAATGCCTCACGGATTTACGGATCAATCTTCAATTTTGGAAAAAAACAAAACATATCAGACAAGAAGACAATGAGCAGAAAAACAACACAGACACTTGTTTTGAGGAAAAGCTTTGCAGGACATCTGTAGAGCTGTAGATTGACTACTGCCGACCCGAAACATAGTATAGAACCACTTTAGCATCTGCAGAGTTGCAATAAGTTCTTACACGAGGACAAAAAACCATTAAGATGGCTAAAGTGAGTTGCTCTCAGATTAACTGTAACAAATAATATTGTTAAAATGTGAAAAATGTATACCACTAATATTAATAACTGTTGAAAAAAAAACTTTGAATTTGGCTTCAAATGAATGTGTATGATAATAAGGGTGCTTTCGCGTTGGCTCTGTTTGGTCCGGAGCACAGTTCGTTTTCTTGGATAGTCCGCTTCTTTGGGCGGGTGTGAAAGCTCACCCGGAGTCTGGTGCAGACCAAACGAGCAAACGCTGGTTTGCCTGACACATTGGTCTCGGTTCACTTGCAAACAGACTATCTAGTGAACCAAAGAGCTGAAGTAATGTGGAGCGCAGTGCATTTTGGATAGAAAAAGAAAAAAACAAAGCCAACGACTCGAAACTGAAGAAGCAGAGGTAAGCCAAGTCAAGTCACATTTATTTATATGGCACATTTCATGTACAAAACTATTCAAAGTGCTTTATATAAAATTAAAGCATTGCAGCGGGGAGTGGAAGAATCATTAAAAAAAAAGAATATAAAAAGAAAGAAAGAAATAATTAAAATGAAATTAAAATTGTTAAAAATAAAGCAACAATCTCAATAAGTTAAAAGATACCGTGCAGATTTCATGCATAGACACATGAGAAAAAAAATGTTTTAACCTGGATTTAAAAATGTCTACATTTGGTGACAGTTTAATCTCCACTGGCAGTTTCTTCCACTTGTTTGCAGCATAACAGCTAAATGCTGCTTCTCCATGTTTATCTGGACTCTGGAATGGACCGGCTGACCTAAGTCCTTGAATCTAAGAGCTCTGCTGGGTTTATATTCTCTGAGCATATCACAGATGTATTTTGGGTTTAAACCATTCTGGGATTTGTAAACCATAAGTAGGCTTTTAAAATCTATTCTGTGACTGACTGGATGCCAGCGTAAAGATTTTAAAACTGGTGTGATGTGTTCAGATCTCTTAGTCCTGGTTAAAACTCTAGCAGCAGCGTTCTGGATGAGCTGCAGATGTTTAATGCTCTTTTTGGGAAGTCCAGTTAAAAGACCATTACATTAACCAAGTCTACTGGAGATGAATGCATGGATGAGTTTCTCCTGCTCTTTTTGGGTGAGAAAACCTTTAATTCTGAGTTGTAATTGTTGTAGTTGTGTTGTTTCTGAGTTGGTAAAAAGCTGTCTTGGTGACAGCTTTGATGTGGCTGCTGAAAGTCAGATCTGAGTCTGTCAACACTCCAAGGTTACAAACTTGGTCAGTGATTGTAAGGGCCCGAGTCTCAAGATATTTACCAATGCTGATCCTCTTCTCTTTGCTACCAAACAGAAGGATCTCAGTTTTGTCTTCATTTAATTGTAGAAAATTCTCTCTCATCCAGGTGTTTATTTCCTCCAGACACTGACACAGTACGTCTGCTGGGCTGCAGTCGTCTGGTGACAAAGACACATAAAGTTGTGTATCGTCTGCATAACTGTGATAATTGATGTTAAAGTTCTGCAATATCTGACCAAAAAGGAGCACATATGAGTTAAACAGAAGAGGTCCAAGAACTGACCCCTGGAGGACTCCACAAGTCATGGCCACTCAAAGAAAACAAAGAAAAAGTTGGAAAATGTTTTGTGGGTGGAGTAAATATTGCAGTTGCTTGTGGTTAAGGTTATTATTTGTTGTGAACAAGTCAGCTGAAGGGGATGGATTTCTGTTTTTGGTCCTAGCCAATCAATGAGCTAGGTTTTCGTCTGCCTCATGCTTCTTTCCTTACTGGTTAGTGCTCATTTCGGGCAATAGCGCCCCAAACGAGCAGCTGTTGTAACTGCATAACGTTGTCCAGGCGGTTTGGCCCACTTTCAAAAGTGAATTGTGAAAGTAAACCAAACCAAATAAGGGTGTGAAACGTTTTGGACTGTCCAACTGTGAAAGCAGCCTAAGTTACGAAAGCTGTATATTTTATTTTAAAGCTGCTGTTTCATAAAACACTAACACGATGGCAAAAAAAACTCTTAAGAGCAGCAACTTAAACCCTCGACATAAAGCAACCAGAGTCAACATAGGGATACTGACAACGTTTCTGCTTTTCTGCTGGGCATGAAATCCTTTGGTTTGTTTTGTGGGGAATTTGTTATTTTCATTACTATACAGCTAACGCAGCTATGTAGCTACATTTTGTGTTAGTCGCTGACTGTATTTACCTTGGTTACTGGTGTTAAACTGAGGCTAACTGTAAAGGTGTGACTCTGAAGAGGCGTTCACTTTAGGAATACAAAAGTCCACTGCAGCTTTAAGACTATTTGTCAACTCGTGGTCATTAAAGCATTTTTAGACTGCCTCTCTGTTCTAATTGAATGCATTGTCATACCTGCCACGTCATCCTACAAAATCACCATTTAAGTAATCTAAAGACAATATCGGTGAAGGGAATTCAGCTATAATTACATTTACGATAATCTCCCATAGAGAAAGAAAGTTAGAAGCAGCAAATTATCTTGAGCGTTTTCTCACACAGTCCACAGGACATACTTCAGTCAATAATTCAATTCTACTCCCATGCATGTTTACTGGGACAAGGATGGTGATTCAATTAAATGGCCATTCAACTGTGCACGTACCCGTTCTGACTGACATTAAGTCGACAACATCATGAAAGCCTGTATTTGAAGCATTTTCCTAATCCCAACAAAGTGCCAAAACCACTTTTGTTGCTTAAACTATCCAAATTAGCAGATTGGAGAAAAAAAAAGTTTGTACATGACTCACAATAAAACAGAATCACAGGCAAAACTGAGGCAAAACTAAGCACATTGGACATGAACATTTTCCTCAAACAAGTATGACAATTCAAGCAAGTATTATCTGAGATAATGTTTTAATTTTTTTGTCTTTATTTTGTAGTTTCACTTTTCCTGTTAAAGAATATTTTCCATTATAGGTCCATTAATCATTTCACTGCATTTGGCTGTTAACAGGTATGTGCTGCTGATGCATCTATGCTATCTTTTACCGTCTGTCCATACGCTCATTCTTTTCCCCTGAGAGAGATGCATGCACCCTCTCAGCATTCCTAAGACATCAAGAAGGGGGTTGTGGTGACATTGTCACACTGACCCTTTGCCTCATCCTGTCACTGAACTCATCTATCCTTCTTTAGAGCGGTAACCCCCCCCAACACACACACACACACACACACACTTCTATCTCTTCTACCTTCCACTCATTGCCACATTCTACCATACCACTTAAACCTGTGCTTCAATGTAGCTACTTCTTCTTTTACTGAGATATATTATAAACTATAGATATTATAAAAGGTCTTTTAGATGCATAAAAACTTTTAGGGTTGGCAACATGCACTATACTGAAATGGAAATGTAATCTGCATATGCCCTGAAATATATTGCAGTGTATGAAGGATTAAAAAAATCAAAAGCTCATTAGTCATTGTCTCACCATGGAGAGACCCCATTGATTTCTGCTTGGTTGATGGAATGGAAATTAGATCTGCCCACTTACGGACCATTTCTAAGGTACTGATTATTAACTGATTGTCTGTCATTTGGTTTGCAGGTCTGTGGGGCTCCTCTTATGTGTTTGAAATAATTGTGTTTTCCAGGGGGGTTGGCACCAGTAATTGAATGATCTGTTACTGCTGGGATTTATAATCATTTCTTACCAGTCCATTACAGCAATAATCTGTACGGTGCAAGTGACAGGGAAAAGAAGCCTATGTCAGTTTGGGATGAGTGAAAACATCACAGGCATATCCACGAAAAAAAAGAAAAATTCCATATTCCCTGATTTAATTTTGGTCGGGCTGAACCACTGTCATTCAAATGGGGCTTAGCCATTAATTGAATTCGATGGTGCATCTGCTGCCTTGTGAAATGATAAAAGACGTTAGAGCGTATTGCCTTGTGCCCTCGTACTCTATTTGTACCCCATCCCATTTGCCCTTTTCTCTATATATATCCATCACTCTGTCAGAACATGGAAATATATGCAAGGGTGGATTGCAGTTCAGACAATGATACACACCAGTTTGACCCACATGTCCACTCGGTCATTTGCATTTGGTAATACAATAAATTTGATGTAAAATATCTCCCGACAACCATATTGGAGGTCTTCAGGTCTCGGCAGAGTGTGACAGTGAACAGCTGGTTACAGATTTACAATGACCTGTGTTTCGTCAGAAACCAGCCACTTTCTCACAATTCACTGCATCGAGATCTATAATTCATGTGTCCAGTGACATCATGGGAATGATTATTGTCCTTTTCTTCAGGCCAGTACTTTCTTTTTTCTTTCTGTGTCCGCAATGTGTTGGTACATGAGGATACACTGTGTCCACACTGTACACTTCTTTTGGAAAGAATTTGAACACAAGAGGTAAGAGAAGGACTTGCATTATTTTGGAAAAAAAGAAAGAGAGAACATATGTGCCTGATTTGGTACACAGACATGATACCGATGAATGCTGGTCTCTATAACGTAAAAATAATACTTCACTTTTACTCTGCAACACGGTAGTCCGGTTGTTAATACATTAACTTTAAACCCAGTTGTTCTGGGATATGTCATGACCAAATTGCACCAATAATCTTAGCTGGAGAACAACAAGCATCCATTCATCTAGAGGTAAGAAGCAGTTTGCACCACATTTGCTAACTTTAAAATTTCGTGACAAAGAAAGGGGAAGGATGCAGATAAATGTAACATGAATCGAACTTTAGTACATTTCCTCGTCTGTGACACGTTTCATTAGATTTTCGTTGATGAAAACTGATGACACATGATGAAGACCACAACTGTTATCAACTCGTGCCACTTCCCAATGTCATCCACTCCATCTTTTGTTATGGGTTCAGCTGAAAAATTCATAAAGATGGTTTGTACATAATGCATGTTTGAAAAGGTCAAAATTAAACATTCATCACATTTATTTTCTGTTATAATCTTCTGATGTAATACTTTATTTGCTAGCTATGTTTGAGGGGCAGGAATGTCACTTTTAAGAATTTCTCATCCTTTCAGCTGCAATCACTTTCCCTAACAGTATGGAAAGGAAAAGAGCCTGACAAAAAGACTTAGGCTGAAAATACAGACGCTTTTAGTTATGCATTTGTGTCAGTGATGGCTACCTGATGTAGGACGTATTTGGAGTGTTGGCCATGCTCGTCCAGAGAAATGAATGCTATACACACACAAGAAGAAATATACAGGTGACCAGTTGCAGGAGTGTAGGTGCTAATGTGATCGTATGTGCAAAGCTTTATTATCTACATCTACATTGCTGCAACCGCTGCTTTTTCTCATCTGCAACAGTGACTGTACACAGGTAAGTTAACAATTTACACCAGCAATAGACCAATGTGGGCGCAAGATTAAACAGTGAGTATATCTGTGGCCTTAAGGTTCAGTTTATTTACAAGGTAGACCACAAGGCAGGGTCCTATTTGGAAGGTCAAAACAGCTGCACCACTAGGGACAAGCAGACGGAGACAGTCGGACAGAGGTCATGTACTGCATATTGAGGGAATTAATTGATATGGTATCATAACATGACTCAAACACAGGGATCAGACAGAAAGCAGAGTAAGTCAAAAAAAAGAAAAGAAAGATAGAAAAAAACTCTCCAAAAATTCAATACCACATGAATAACAAGGCTGGCTGATGGAAAAGGGAGGACAACAGCCTGAGAAGGAAAGTAATGAATCAATATAAAAGAGCAGGTGGTGAAAGAAAACTAACGGGAAATTAAACAAAGCTGATGGAAATCTGACTGAGGTAAACAACAACCAAAACCTTACAAAAAGTTAGATATATCAGATTTATCAGTAGATATATCAGAATAGGATTTTCGCCTGTCCATAGTGAATTCGGTGTTAGCAAAAGTAGCTTTGTTTCAAATATGAAGACTTTCAAACAACAGCAAAAACGAGTCAGCGTCTTGGTGCTTCAGGGTAAGAACAGACTTAAGCATCAACCTTCAAAAATCCTTGTAAAATGAGAAAAAGCAGCCCGTTGATCTGTTTGGGAGAAACAAGCTAAGTGAGGTCATAGGAACAGACACTGGGGAGAGGATGAAGATAGAGAGGGCAGATAAGGAAGGTAAGATCAAGATAAAGAGCAAGGGGGAAAGAAAGGGAGAATCAGAGAGATGAGGGCGCTTTGCCTTGGTTCACTAAGTATTGATCTGTTGTCAGGTGCCAGAAGATGGATCATGGACCCTCCCCTCATCTTCTCGTCCTCCCCTGCCGTATCTTGTCGTCCTCCCGCTCGTTTACTTCCTCTTCATTTCAGAGCTCTTTAGTCCACACTAGGTGTCAGCTGAGCTGGGAACATAAAGATTTTCATTTGTTGCTGTCTTTTGTCTCCTCTCATCTCTTTTCAAGTGCCTGAACACCATTCTAGCTCTGTCCATTTAGATCAAGCCACATCTCTCTATCCATCTCCCTTATCTCTACAGGCACTCTTGCAGCATCACTGCCTTTCATACCACATTCTGTGAGATTTACAAAACACACGCAAAAGAAAATAAAAATAGAAACACCGTCCCCTTTTTTGTGTGGGTGTATTTGGCTCGCAAAAGACAAAGAAACAAGGGAAAGCATTAGATGACTGTGGTTGCTATGGTAACCATAATGATCGAGACTCATGGTCGAGAGTTGTTTCATTTTATTTTGAAGGAAAAAGTAGCTTCACCTCGCTTTGACTGCACCCAAGGAGCATTTAGAATAATTCTGGTTGAAGATCTGGTATCATACAGGCTGATGTGACATAACAGAAGACTAGAAGTGTAAGCTGGCAATTTAGTTAAAAATGTCCTTGCAATTAACAGCAATTTGTGCATTTCTCTTCTCTGCTGCAGAGAACATCATTCTAAAGAGTCACATAAGGAGAGTCTAAGACCCTGCGCTTGTTAAGAAGCAGCATGATATGACAGCTTTCTAAGTAAGGATGAGAGTGAGTGCATACAGTAAACATCACCATACGCTTACATAGAGATAAAGGAACATTGTACAATTGTCTTTATGGCTGCAAAGGGAAAAAAAAGCCCCCTCTGGGATGAAAGATTTTAAACCATTCATGTTGTTTTTAAACTAGGTTATCATCAAGCCATAGATCTCAATATTTATAAGAAGTGGATCTTTCTATGCACACATTATTTAGATTAAGAAACAATTTTAGTTTTAACGATGAGAGCTAAATGATTCAAACTGTATAAATGACTGCCTCATCAGCATAAAAAAATGTACCCTGGCTTGAGTTGATACCTTTCCTAACTCCTTTCCATCTATCTCGGTTTGTTCTGCTGTTTATACCTCTTCCCACCTCATGGTTGAAGGCCACTGGAGAAAAAAAGATGGCCTGCAGAGCAGATGTTTTGTGCCAACACAACCACGAGTCTCCCACCAGCTCCCTGTGAAAGTGTTTTGTACACATAAACAAGCCAAGTATATTATGACTTGACAGTATGTCACTTTATTTTTGAATTCCCATACATTTCATCACTTCAAGTGACATTGATTGCTTTCAATTATTTTTTTGTTACTGCCAGCATTGAGGCTACTTTTGTTTCATTTATAAATGTCAGATTTAGTTATTTTGTATGAGTTAGTGCTACAAAATGGCATCTTATAGTGTGACAGTTTTTTTTTTTTAATTGACTTCAAATTGATTAATTGTTTACTTGATCATTTATTATTTTTTTTTCAATTTCAAATAATTTTCACTTGTATGGCATTGTCATCACCTACAATTAAATTTTTTGTCATTTCCAGTACTCAGAGATCAGCCGTTACCTTAGAGGATGACATTTGGCTGCAATCTTGTCAGTCTCAGGCTAATGGAAGCTAGTTTTGCCTGTTGTCATGACAACTGCCAGATTTATTAGCTACAGCTTGCTAACTGGTCAAGCTAAGCTGCTACTGCAGGAAGATAACATGAAAGCTTCCTTACACTCATACTTGTGTATTTAAAGATGCATCACACCACTTCAGACTTTGGAGAGAAAAGGCCTGCACACACATACACAAAATAGCGCATAGATTTATTTTTGATCAGCACACTCCTGCTAGTGGTTGCCTTTTTTTTCTAAAGCTGTGGGGGTGTTGATATGAAAAATTGCATGCTCCCAGTGTACCTGCAACCTTCAAGACATCTGCAAAGTCAGAGCAAGAAAGGAGGGGAGGAAAGAAAGACAGGAAGGGTGGTGTGGAAATGAGGCAAAGAGCAAAAACATACATCACATCTAGACAAATTCACACAGACACAGGTGATGAGTATAGTCAACGCACAGGCCCTGAGCAAATGTTACATCCTGCAGTGGGCTGGGGGCACAGAGGAGACTGGCACAGCTCAAGATGACATGGGAAGATGAATGGGCAGAACTTGAAAAAGGAAAGAAAGATGTGAGTTTCTTCAGTTGTGCCTGCACAACAGACAGATCTGCATAGCTGCATCATGGACAACAGAACAAACAGCGGAACAGAGAGGAGGGAGGATGTGGGGGGCGAAGAAAAAGAGGTGGGGGTGCTGGGGCTGTGTGGCCACAGTGTCCTCTGAATGCTCGAAGCATCTGTGTGTGTATTCTTGTCATTATCTGCCACACAGTGTGTATTATCAATTTGCACGTGTTGTTTAATGTTAAAATAGGTGTCAATCATTATCAGATATGCAGGCTCACGGTGGCTGCAGGAGGGAGAGAGACCACTTGTGGACTGAAGACACAAGTTGATATGAGATAATATTCAACACAGTTTGTTGAACAGAGTATATCAAATTTGTGCTTGACTCAGTCTTTGATTTATTCGGTTAGTGCATGCTGTTTTGTTGGCTGAGGGCTGCTGGGTCAGAGAGTCCTTCAAAGGAGGCTGGTCCTCTCACTGCCTGATGCGACGTGTCGTTACCAGGACACGCACCTACGGCGTGGTTGTGTTGCTGGAAACTAACTTATGCGAGGTAACTGGTGGCAAAAAAAAAAAAAGAATACATAGTATCTTGCATTGGCATGATGTAAATTTTGTGATAAAAGCTACAAAAGCACTCATACACTCTTATGAAACCCTTTTTAAAGCATTGTATTAAATAGATAGTGTATTAGTGTCAGGCCATAACAGCCTAATGTGCACAAGGTAAAAGTTGTAATACTTGCTTTGTTATCTTCTAAACCATTATATTTCAATATCTATCTTTTCTGACCAAACAGACAGGTGATCCCATCATAGCTGTGTTCCTCTCAAATTGCAGGCAGAAGAGCTCACTACAATGACTTTATTTTAAAAGTTCTACTAAATGGGGGTCTTACTGAGTCCCGTCAAAAAACTGGGGACACTGGCAGACTGGTTCCTTGTTGGATACTGTAACAGTGAACTCTGTAGCCTGTTCTGACACCTCTGCTCTTCAATATGGTCAGAGAGTTACTGTAGATGTTTTGTGGAAACATTTAAAAAGGGCTGTTAACAAGGTTAGTACCGGTATTATCTTCCTGTCGTTTCCCATTGCCATGTAAACAAAGGGAAATTAGCACATTCTGACATCAGACCAAGGAGTTAACGGCGCATTGCAAGCCAGTTACCCCAGTTTTCCAGTCCACACCTAAAGGTTACAGCCCAAGTTAAGGTGAAAGTCCAAAAAGTTTGACTTTAGTGCCCAAAACTGATAACAACAGAGAATAAAGATGAAAAAGATGAATGTCCAGAGCTGTAAAGATATGACTGCTGTATCTAACGGATACAGGGGTGCCACAGGTGAAATAAACGACGGAGAAGTTTGCAAATACGATGGCTTCTTCTTCGCAGAGCGTACAACACTTGTGCCAATGTTAGCACCGCCATTACTACATATCACACGTCTGTGTGGGGCTCCTTAGTGCCACCTTAAGGTGTTAACCAAATACAGCACCAGAAAACAACAATATAGGTTTTGAACAAAGGAGCTTTCTAATTTGAAGATCAATGCACCACTCTGCATGTTACTGATTTGCCAGAAGCTAAATTGATGTCAATTCTTTTGGTCTGTGAGGTAATAGATCAACTAGCAGAAGCCCAATATTAAAAGCTTAAGGGGGGGTATCGAGACCTTTTTATAGGAGAGTCTGACATGCTTGATATTAATAATTAACAGATAATGAATAAACTACCCTCCTTTGTATTATGGGACAGGGGCAATAGTCCAATAGAAAGCTGATCTCGACTCAACCGAGCGTGAAAACATGAATATCTTCCTGAATGGTCACTAAAGACAGTGGATCTGTTGAACATGTTGCATTCCATGCTGTGCATTAACCAGCCGGTGATTGCTGTCGATTTATTTTCTCTGTTGCACATTTATGATTAATGACACGAAAAAGTGTGACCGATCCGGGCGTCCTTGTTTTGAAGTGAAGCACCCTCCCCTCTGGTAAACATTTTTCCTTCTAATTAAGAGATATACCCTTTCCTTCCTCCCCGCCTCTTAATCTCTGCAGAGAGAAATGCTGATATCTAAAAGCTGTTTTTCTCTCATGCTTGTTGGTTGTGATGAGAATTGGAAGTGTCTCACCACATCGTTTCAAAATGTACATGTGTTTATGTTCCCTTTCTGAGACACCCACTTTATACATCATTTATATCATTTAAATGACTGAATAACTAAGAAACTTTTTGTGTCACATTTTATAGCTTGAACGAAAGAAGACCTGTATTTGAAAAAAGCTAACAAACTAGGAATTCTGTTTGTGTGCCTGAAGGTATCTTAAAATGCATCGATCATGCAACATATTACTTAAATAAAATACTCAATGATACAGATAGTCAGATTTACTAGTACTTTGATAATTTGACATTTAGAATAGATATATCTTTTGATTCAAAGATTTACATAATCTGCTATTTTTCCCCTTCCTCAGCACCTTTTATCCATTCATTAACTTTTCGTATTTGTTTAGAGTCATGGGCTGTTCTTCTTCTGAGAAATATGCTGTTTTAGCATATATCATCTTGAGTCATCTTGAGCCAGTACCACCTCTCTCCATGCCAGTGTAAAGAGTAAAAAAGAAAAAAAAACAACAAAAAAAAGCATGGATGTGCTGAACCTTCCTCGCAGGTCACGGAGAGAAAAAGGAATGGGAATGAAACAGGAAGTAACAGTGATCCACTTTGTGCATTTTGCATGCTTGTTTACACATTGGGATGTGTTGGTTTAAGCTGGTTAGGTTAAGATGAAGGAGTCAACAAGCCTAAATCACTCAAAGCATACTGATATTTACATTCCGTGTAAAAATGTAGGGAGATTTTGCAAGTGATGTGTACATGGTGTGACAACATTCATATGTCACATGTGTCAGATGCTATGCAATAGTTCTGTTGCAGCCTTCATCACAACTATCACACTTGGGAATTTGTATAATTTCAACATTTGCCTGATTTTATAACCCTGCATGTTTGTTCTTCATATGTTTTTGCTTACTGATGCAATTTAAATAGAAAATGCTTTTTTTTATTATTTTTATCAGTGGAAGACATCCAAAGTCCCAGCAGTGATCCATCTACTCAAGGCAGTTTTGCAAAAGAAAGCCAAATCCCCTGCAATCTTCTTTGTTGCATTTGTCTCTGTTACACCTAATCATCCCCATCCATCTTTCTGACATTAAGTCAGGAAATTAATTATGAAGCCCACTTCCTGTTTAATAAATTCACAGGCACACAAACACACATATGCATCATAACCAGCAAAGGAGGGGACAAATTACGGCTGGAGTCCACGTGCTTGGCACACTAATACACAGCAAACTGAATGCACTGTGCCGGGATTAAAAGCAGATTTAGCCCATTGTGGGACAGCGTCAACTACTTTTTCAATGCTTACAGATATTCAGGCCTTTATAGGACACAAATTGTCTCCCTTTTAACCTGTTTATCACAAGCAAAAGTCAAACCAATCAGAATTGGCAAAGACTACACATCATTATCTACACCCAGCTCAGCCATATGACACCACAGGGTTGTGTTGGTACCAAGCAACAAGGTAATATTACATGAACGAAAGGCCTAGTCTCGCTAGAAAACATGCTTACATTTGCCGACATTTCCACAGCAATGATGGGAACTGTGACCCATGGATATTAAGAATGTGCAACACTTAACCCCTTACTGTCTGCAAGTGAGAACAAAGTAGAAACATGCGGACTGTGGAAACTGTGGGATGGGCGTCAAACCCATCCAGTGTAATCACACAGGGAAACGTAGGCTGAATCTCCAGAAGGAACAGAGTGAGAAAACTGTTGTCATTGTGAGATTTTAGAGCCTTTGCTGTGAAACGGCAACATGTTCTGTGGCTAGACTTGGTTGAGAAAACCATCCTTCCTGAACTAATATCATCATTTCATCAACAACCAGGTGAGCGTCTCACCAGTGCAGGAGGAGGCAGTCGTGAGTGTGTTATACAATAAATGTGTATGCAGATTATCAAGAAAAAAAACCTAGTTGCATGTGCTTTGTTTTTCTTGGTAAAGTCACACAGAGCTGGTGTCTTGAGTCATCATTATCAGTTAGTCTTCAGTCTTTTTTTTTCACTCCGCACAGCCATGTTATTGACAAAGTGCTGCTCTTTAGGAGAAATAAAACTGACAAATGAGAAGAGGTTTTGTGTGACATTTTAAGGTAGCCTTTAGCTTTCAGTTGTCTCTGCTGTCTCCGTTTTCGTGGCCTCTTTCACTACGTTAAACAGCCATTTAGAGCGAGCTCTCTCGCCAACAGCTGCGACTGGGATTCTACAAGTTGAATGGGCTGTAGAAAATGATTGCGAGGGAGAGGCACACACCTCGATAATACAACAGAGACAGATGCTCCAGGCGTGCCCTGTATCAAAAATAAGTGTGATATGGAATAAGAACTTGGGAACGTTTAAATGGGTTGTATTAGATTGTAGAAATCCGATTGTATATCTTGGAAGACTAGTGTTTTAAGTTTTTCTGAAACAACTGATGTTGTCTCATAACAGCCATTTTGCAATATTCTCTACCTAAGGGTCACGAAAAAGTTGAAATAACCTTTTACGCTAAGACAGTCTGAAGTGGGGAAGCATGAGATGGAGGATTTGTTGGGACACATGGGCTTTGGAGAGGCTGTGTGTGAAACCAAACAGAGCCTTATATAACGATACATCAAAATATGAATAATATAAAGTCTGTTTTCTATGAATAATGCATTGTTCTGTGTGTATTTTCTGACTGGATTTAGGAACTCATGTGAGTGATGCACCTTTGAGTTGGACATGTGGTAATGCGTGTCTGTGCATGCGTGAAAGCGAGGAAGAGAGATCAAAGAAACCAAGACAAACAGGGGCAAGGAATGGTTCTTAGGATTCACTTTGAACATTCAAAGTGGGAGAAAAAAGGAGGAAACAAGCAGGAAGAGGGGAGTCACAGAGCTGGTCTTCACTTTTTCATTTTCTCTACCCTGGATAATTCATTTTGTTTATTCAAACTCCTCCACACCATGAATGGTGAGGACAATATTTTAAAAGCATCATTTTATGCACCTTCAGTAACTTCCTCCTTCCTTCCTCCATCAATGAATAACTCAGAATTATCTTGAGGGAGTGGATCGTTTCAACAACTCTTCCTGAGTATATGGACAATATCAACAGATTCGCTGTCTGCTACACCAACCTTTTTCATTTCCTGTGATAATATTTGATCCGACATCGTAAAAGCTCAGCCCCCCTGGCTACACTGAGTAGGAGCTACCTCTATGACAGCTCATTCGGCTGTAAAACTGGAGTTGGGTCAAATATTAATTGACTGCCCAAGAAGAGAATCAGTCATCCAGTGCTCGACAAATAGTCTTTGGACACATGGTAACGTGTCTGATGGGCCGCGTAACTTGTTAGGCGGAGTTCACATGGAACGCCTTATTTGAAGCTGTCAACATCTGTTTTATATAATAATTCAAAGAGACTGTGTCTTTACTTTTTTAGCACCATCTCAAAGAACTGGAATATAAGGAGGAAAGATCTGCCATTAAATGCCTTTTTAAATTAAATTGTGGTTCTCTCCTCAGCTGTCACACAAGCATGTTATGCTTTTTAGATTAAAGAGTGATGCTGTATCTTTGTGTAGAGAATAAAACTGATAAGCAGTTTTTATTTTTACATCAAACTATATGTTTAATTGCAGAATATAGTGATACATTCTACACTGAAAATGCACACATCTGATGTAATATATTCACTTCATATGTGGATATAGATAAATTATATACATATATATATATGTGTGTGTGTGTGTGTGTTTATGTGTATATATACACTTAAACGAAGATTTCTCACATTTAGTGATGATATGAAAGTGCACACATGCTCCTCCACCTACATATGGGGTTAACAGACGTACAAAAAACATACACAAGAGGGATGAGCTAAGCGCATCCATCTGGCTCTCAGAGCGCCATGTGTCATGATTATCAGAGGAGGATGACACGGACAAGGAGATGTAAAAATACAATAAAGAGAGAAGATCCAAAATGTGAGAGCAGAAATGTGTCTTTGCATGAACAATCTTCTCACTCCGTGCAAAGCCATATCTTAATCGCTCCACACACCAGTTTTACAAGCGCTCTCACTGTTTTTCCATATCTCGCCTCCGTTGTTAGGTCTGTCCATCTTCTGTGACTTGTTTCTCTTGCTGACCTCTCTTGTTTTCATGGTCTAACATTCAGAGACACTTTGGTCATCCTGAAAATAGACGCCTCCAAAGCTTTTTCCTTTGTCCTTCTTGCTCCACTATACTGAAAAATGGAAAGGAATAAACATCAGTGTCACTCTACACCGTCATCATTCAGCTTTTCCACTGAAGGCCACTTTGAAAGGTCTATCAGACAGTTAGAGGTGTTTATAAAGCAGCTGTAATGATGAGGAAGTGAGCATTTTAATTCTGCTACCTTCTCTGTCAAGTTGAGGACAAACAAAGAAAACATACACACAAACGCACACAAAGGCAACAGTGCCATTGTAACCTTTATTTTCCCTGACATTAGAGGTGTGGATTACAGATTGGGGCATTTTGTATGGTGCATGAGCACACAAAACAAACACACACACACACACAAGCTCTGGGATTCCTCTCAGAAGGAGAACTGATGGTCAAATACATCCAGCTGAGGAAGTCACTCACGACCATATGTCACCCCTACACCCAATGCCCAATGCCTATTAGTCACCCATCCTTTCTCTTCCTTACTCACCACCAGTCAAACTGCACTTATCTCTCATTCGTCAAACCATCCCTCTTCTCTTCTGCTTCCTGCCTAAAAAAGCTTTCCTCTGCCAGTACTGTGGTGACATCATCTCTGTGCAACCTGACACTGCACTGCAGCATGAATATTCCAAGCACGAGTAACCCTGGAGTCTACGACACCGACCCCTAAAACAACACAGAGCACTTCACTCAATTATCCATTTATTTATTTTTGGTGGAAAAAAACAGCAGAAAAAACATTACCACATTTTTTTTTTGACATTGCACAAGTTGAGTAGAAATTGAGTTATTACTTTTGAGTAGAAACTGTTGGATATGATTATTAAGCTAATTCACGGTTCAATTCGAACCTCAAGTATGATCTATAGTTTTGGTTTTTAGGAAATGGGTAGATAAGAAAAATAAAGCTCCAATTAGTTTTCTCAACATGTAATTACATCACATGCTGCTTACAAAAGCACAAAATCTGCCCTTGATCAATAGTAGTTATACAGACGTTCATTAGGACTAGTGCCTTTCACCACGTAGCTTTGCTTACATCAGTAGACTCCGTCTGCATCACAAAGTTCTTTTTCTGAAACAGATGCAGTAGAATCCTTTAGATTGATTGTAAGAGGGAAAAAAAGCGTAATTTTTTTGTAAAGCATCAATTATTGGATTAGCGCTTTGAGATGTGCACATCCATGCATGGCAGTGTGCCTGCCGGTATCTGTGTGAAACAGGTCTCATGACTGCGTTCTGATAAGATAACTGGACAAAAAAATATACTCAATGTGTAGGATGGTGAGGAGGGCAAGCTTTGGCATATTTTGATATGAAGTGCTTTTTCTAAGGTAATAAAAAACACTTTTTTGTAATCATCATGCAATCCTACGTCAGAGCTGTCCCTTTTTTTTCAAAAATGAAGCTGGAACATATTATCTATAAATCGTGGCGACAGCCAGAGTTATTGAATTCCTCTACTGTGCTACAGATTTTTCTACAACATTAACAGCTGTTTGTCGTGCATATACAGATATCTTAGCTTTGGGGGGGGGTGGAGCCTATGCCACTGGGCGAGAGGCAGGGTACACCCTGGAAAGTGTAATGCATCGCAAACGCAGATACAAATGAGGCAAATCTGCATGAATGCTCACATTCACTCCGAAGGTCAATCTAGAACCACCAATTGCGACCCTTGTACAAATGATATGAGCAGAGTTTAATCACATCCAAAAACAGGGAGTGAATCTTACACCAAAAAGTGCATTACAAATGTGTGATGAAGAGAGTTTTTCTTATGATTAATACGTCTACAATTTTTACCTTTACCAGTAATTTCAGTTTTAGCAGCAGCAGCAATATAGTGGTGTCAGTAACAGTGAGTTAAACAGGAGAAGCTCATATGGCACAATGTACAGCATATTTCATACAAGCAAAAAGGCAAAAGACCCTGAAGAGCTTTATGTCTGGGAATGTTCCACTTAGATTCCCTGAAGCTCTGCTCCATTTCTCCACCAGGGCTGTCACAAAATCCTGATCATGTGTTCATGTTAATGCACTGAGCCATCGTACTTCACTTAACCTTTGGCAGTTTCCATTAAGAGACATGAAAGACAAAACAGCGCCACAAGACTCAAAGTGTTTTTGTTGCTGGTCAACATGCTTACTATTTCCACAAAAAAGGTTATTGTCCAAAAGAGGGTGCACACAGCTCAATACACCCACTTTACCGCTACATTCTTACTTCTCTTCATAGACATGGATTAATACATTTTTTCCACTGGGACTTTTTCAGCTAACTCTGAACCAGGTCAGCACGAGAACGTTCTGCCTCTTGGAATAGCTGGTCAAACAAGAAGGCTCTCGGCTTTGCTTGCTATATTCAGTTTTTGATTATTACCAAAATGGTCCTGTGCGTGGCCTGCTGGACTAATGACCAAATAAATCAGAAAGACCAGTTTAGTGTTCATGGGCTTACCACAGTTATTGATGTAAGAGAAGCACCCTCAGTTCTTGTTTATCATGACAATTCCTTGAATAGAAAACAGCAGTGACCTATGGTGTTATTACCTTTCATAGGTTGATGCATGTGGGTGTTAAAGGTGAAACCTGCAACCTTAGAAAAACTACTGGGTGAGTACTAGTGCAATAGGCTCAAATTTCAAAACTAAAAATCAAACATAAGCTCGTAAATACCCATATTTAGATAAAAAACAACCTCCATGGCCATAGACTGCATCGTTCCTTTGGTAGGAAGCTTTTAACCAAAGAACCTATGGCGTAACCACGCATTCTTTGGGGGGGTCGTGTCCCCCCCAATATTGAGAAAATACCAACCTGTCCCCCCCAATATACAGAAGAAAATATGTAAAATGCATGTTCTCCTTTTATGAACCCTGTCAAGGGATCGGTCTCTTGTTATGTCTTATTTATTTTCAATTTATTTCCGAGTGTTACCGGGGACGTAACGGCTGCGCGCGGTCGCCGTTGTTGATCGCTGACACTCTAGTCAATGAGAGTGACCCACCGGGCGCGCCGCCGTCTCAGCAGCGGCTCTCGTTATCTTTACGTTGGACTTCTACTTTTGACGGAGCCAAGCTCAACAGAGCAGATTGTACCAGAACAGGAAATCCAACACAGAATCAACTAAATAAACTTCTGCCCCCTTTCAAAATAAAAAAAAACTTAAAACAAAAGTAACATTAGACTATTAGACTTTTCATTGTTAATGCACATTTTGAGACATTGACACAATAGAAATGAACCTGGACTTAAAAGTCCTCAGCACATTTTTTGTTAAAGGAAAAGTCTGTAATTTGTTACATCATTAGTTGTCCTTATTAAAATATTTACATAAACATGCTTTGGGTATTTGGTCGTTTTCCATTGGAAGCTGTCCTATTTGCTACAGTACTACTGGAAGAGCATAATTGTAATTGGTAGGTGTGTTTAAGGTCAGTAAACAGTAAGCAACTAACCAAAACAAAGTGGGGGGGCAGTCACTGTCTCGGAGAAATTACACTATTCCTTTAGATGTGAACTTACATGGTCAATGTAGTCCTCTAAACTATGTTCTAAATGTCCAATTTTTCATATATAAATAAAGAATTGTAGATAATGCACTTAACAATTTTGTTTTTCTTGGACCCCCCCAATGTCTAAACCATGGTTACGCCCTTGCAAAGAACGTATGATATTTAATGGAATATACTGTAAGCTAGAAATTGGACCACGCTGAAAGAGCTGGTGATGCACAACTATGTATGCACAACGATCCTGTACTTCAAAAACAAAGTGCTTTAAAGAAGGATGTGCAAAGCAAACAGAGGAAGCACGGTTATACACTCTGGAAAGATCATCAATACACCACTACAGTAAATAAGTTTGTTTGCAAAGCAAGTACAGTGCCTTGGAAAGCTATTCACATCCCAACAGACACTAAACACTGCACCTCAACAAACAAATCCCTGACTTGCCAAGAAGTGCATTGATCAGGGGAGAAAAATTTTAATCCTGAATGAGCTACAAAGTTCCATGTACAGAGATAGGAGTATCTGTTCATAGAGTGACTTTAAAGCATAGAATCCCTTACACTTATGGAAGAGAAAACGCTTGAACTTTTCGGCCATCATGGAAAGTGCCATGTTTGGTGCAATCCCAACCACTTATCATCCCAAGAGCATCATTCCCATTCCTGCAGTGAAGCATGGCAGTGGCAGCATTATACTGTAGGGATGTTTCTCAATTGCAGAGCCTGGGAAATTTGGCCAGAGGTAAAGGAATGATGGATGGTGTGAAAGACAGGCACAATCTTGAAAGAAAGTTGTTTTACTCTACTAAAGATGCTATAGTGGGATAGAGGCTCACCTTTCAGAATGACAACCTTAAGCACACTGCCAAAGCAACACTTGGACACATGTGAATATCTCAGAATGTCCAGACCTTAACCCTATGAGACAAGATATTTAACTATATCAATCTGCCACTACAGTACAATGAAATTAACTTCTTCAGCTCTCAGGCAGATGGAACCTACCTGACATTAGAGCCTGTGATCTGCCACACAACATTAACTTTCCTCATGTTTTACTGAAAAGGAACGAAGCTGGACAAGAGGGATTTTAAATGGCCAGGTCTGATGCTATGCACATCTTAACGCAACTGTGCGTGTAACTGGGTAACATCAATATTACGCCAGTTACTTTATTCTGGATGTTAAAACTGAGATCTCATTAATGTTAGGCTGACTCACAGGGGAGTCACTCCAGTCAAAAGAATGCTGGCTCATCCAGCACCCGCCTTATTTGTTAAATGCAGTACCAGTCAATGAGATTTTAAAGTTTAGGTTCAATTCTTCCCCACTTTTATTCTCCGTTGTCATCATTTTGACACAAGTGATTTTCTTCTGGTGCTTGCTAAAACCTCTCCAGTGTAGAAAAATCCTGTACTCTGGTTAATCATCTCAGAAAGTTATTCATGGTCTTAGTTTTATTTCCTTTTTTTTTTGAGTGCACAGGATAGATCTTTGAGTGCTTTGATTGCTGCAGCAGTATGTCAGGCTGTGTTTTACCATACGCTTTCTAGCCCGTGCCTCCATGTGTGCGTTTATGTGCGTGTTCATGTTTCAAATTTATTGTTGCTTCGGCTATGTGTGGCAACAGTATGTCATCTCATGCCAGGCTGTCCTTCCTATGCCTTCCATCAGGTGATTATGTTTTAGTTAATTTGTTACATGGGGACATTCTGTACTGAGGTGTGAGTTAGTCTACCCAAAATAGTAGAAAAACTCTCAATACTTAAAACAACAAGGGTACAGTGAGTAGCACAAGGTGACATAACACATGGATGGTGGCACTGATTGATGATTGTAGTCAGTATCACACTTGTGTCTTTCTTGAGCTCTCCCAGCTGCTGCAGGTCTCCACAGTGTGTACGGAAAAGGTTCAGTGAGTAGAGTCAGTGAAGGGTGGTGGAGTGTGGCGTTGATGGAGCTGACGTGAGCATTTAGAAGAAGAGGGCAGAGTGAGACTGGAGTGCCATGCTTGCTTTCTTCGCTCTTTTGTCTCATTTGTGACCATAATCTATTCCATCATCACTATGGAAACTGAGCGGTCATAATCAGCGAGCAGCGTAAAAGCTGTGCCTGAACAAAAAGATAATAATGAAGCTAAAGGCTGGAAAAACACAGTTAACTTTCGTGGAGAATGGTGAATGAAGAAAGTGCAAGTGATGATTTTGTATTGTTCCAAATGAAAGATTGGGAACAATTAAGTATTGAACTTAAGTGCAATTTAGGATCCTTGATAATTTGAGAGTTATTATTCCCAAGACAATAAATGTGAGGCAATCAGTCATCTCTAATGAGGGTGTGATTGGGAGCACTTCAGAAAATAAAGGCTAAATCAGCTTTGCGAAGGCTTAAATGTCCTTTCAGAGCTGGTGCCGCTTTGTGTGTAGCTCTTACAGTTCGCTTGGTGCTCTCAAGACAAAGCTGGCCTCGTAAATTTAAACACTCTGCCACTCATTCACACTCACAGCTAATAAAGGACAATACTGGCAGTACATTATAAGGTGTTAGGAGGGGGGTGATTTAAGATGATGAGTTATTTTGGATTATATCTTGCATGCTGTAAAATGGAAAAAAAAAAAAAGAAGAAAGATCATGAGGTATAAACTAGAGGCATGGGCAGGAGTCTTTTCCTCATCCCATTCACACCAGATTACACTGAATTTTGTGCCTTCAGTTGTCTTCAATATTAAACATGTCTAGAACAGAAAGAGTTCTCGAGAAGAAAGACTCACCTAGCCTTTTGGATTGGGAAGTCCTGCTTTAATCCTTGCCTCATTTGTTGACTTTGTCGCTGGGTCACACCAGTACTTGCTGTTTAGTTTATCACCAACCTCCCTAGTGAGATTTCCATGGGATCAACAGTTGGTGCTATATTCTTGCTTCTTCTTAGCCTTCTTGGTCTGAGGCCAAAGTGCTAACCACCACATAGTTACAAAAAAAAGAGCCACGCTTCCTTAGTGTATCGCAGTCATCAATAATATAACAGTGGAGGTGGCCAGTATAAAAGCTACTCAATCTAAAATACAGATAGATATTATAGGTAAACTGTCTCACATATTAAACTGATCGTCTTAGCACCTATTAAACATGGTCATAAACTTGGTTTATTCCTCAGCTGTTCCCTGGCTAAAATACTGCTTTAACATCGGCTCATGTGAAGGTGGTTTGGTAGCAACACTGTACCTACTACAGAGCTATGATGTCATAGTTTACACAGTACCTCAACAATGTGTGTTTGGAGTGTTTTAAAGATACCAAGCTAGAAATATTTAGACCATTCAGTAGTCTTTATTCAAAGCACAGTCTTGAATGATTTCATGAGCTTGATGCTGCTCTCTTTTGGAAGTGTCTCCAAATTTCTTGTCAGAGATGTTAAACCTTAACAAGGTTGGATGGGGAGCGTCAGTGCAATCAGCAATTTTCAGGCCTATCCAAAAATGCTCTACAGCGTTCAGTTCCAGACTCTGACTGGGTCACAACGGGATTTCCCCAAATTACTCCTGTGTCCATGTTAGTAAAGAGCCTGAATACTTTTTAAAAGTAAATTGGAATGATTAGCTTTTTACATCCATCACATTTACAGAACTTTCTAAAAGTGGTCTGTCATCGTGAGCTATAGTGACTTGACTGAATGAAAGTTTTCTTATTGACAAAAACCTGAACTTCAACTGCTACATTAGGTTTTAGTGGTTTGAATGAGCATTTGTCTGTTGTGGAGGTGGAAGGAAACTATAGAGGACTCTACATTAAGTAGAAATGACAATAGAAAAAAACCCTGCAAGTTTGCAATGCATATACTCCAATTATAAATCCATAAACAACTATTTATGTGAAATAAATGCAAATATCATAACTGCTCCTTCACTGGCAAAAGAGGTCCATAGTAATCGGTTGCCAGATAACCACAACTTCACCCTCTCAGATGAACGGGCAAAATGATGAAATGCAGACAGACGCCCCCTCACCTTGGTGAGCAGATCGGTACCACAGCAGGACAGACTGATGTCCAATGCACCCTGGGGAGGTGTTTTCAAGTAAGTGCATGTGTGACAGACTGGCAGCCTTCAGCACCCCACAGAGAAAGGATGAAGAAGAAAGGGACACAGAGGTAAATGAGAGTGGGTGAGGGGCTGCAAAAGGATGATAGAAGAAGGATACTTGGAGAGAAGACGAGGACAGAGACAAACAGAGGGCAACACGGTAAAGAGGGACTGTGATAGAAGAGAAAAAGGTGAAAGAGATGCACCACAGGGATGAACGAGTTAAAAGATAGATTTCCTGCTGACACAAACATTAAGAGATACTTAAGAAAAACAGTGTGATAATGCTTTTATTTTTACTAAAAGAGACGAGTGACTACATTTTCACATGTGTGCATGCACTCATTTAACTCTGACTTGAGAATGTCAGGGGCAGACAGTGACCTTTTGTTAATACAGTATCACCAACCTGTTAGATCGAGACAGCCTTTATGGCCAAATGGCATTTTTCTCACTTCCTGAGGGTGTTCTGTTTTCTGCTGCTCTGACCTTTGGCGCCCGTGTTTGCTTTATGATTCACATGTCAGCGTTGACCCTAAGATAAACCATCACCATAATATTATTCTTATTATATCACAACACTTCCATTGTTTAGATACTCACTTTTAGGCATGCATATTAACAGCTGCAGGTTGCTTAGTAATTATCATATCCGCTTGGTGTTCGCTTGGACAATGAGTTGCGCAGTAGATAACTGTCAAGACCAGTCTTTGAGGACAAATTGGTGGGTCTGGACAGAGCCTGGCACCCATTCTCTGACATTTATATAATGCAAATCCGAGCAGATAGTATAACAGCCACATTAGGGCTTTGCTATCACAAATAATACTGAAATATTGCCCCTTTGTAAGGGCAGCTAAGTTTGTACAATCAGGGGAAATTGTATGTAAAAAATTTTTTTTAGATTGCAAGTGATAAACAGAGCAAGTAAGGCATGTACAATTATATCGTTCCAGAAGCCAACCACCTCCCACCACGTTGGCAGGAGTCCCTCCACAGAAGCTTGTAATGAGGAAGCATTATAACAATTAAAACCTCACTCAGTGATGGTGATGTCCCACTGCAAGCAGTGCAGTTCATGCTTTGCTCTGTTCTTGCCAATTATGGACCGTCTAAAGGACCCGTAAGACTGCGAATTCTCATTCCCAACTTATCTCAAAGAGAGGCTTGGTTAAGAGTTATTTTCAAAGCACAGGATACCCCTTTCCCATCAATATTCCAACCTTCCCACAATAGGTCCCTGTTTACTTTCCAGACAGTACCCACTTACCTGTACTCACTCCATTGTAAGACAAAAAAAATAATAATTTAAAAAGGCAACTTAGGCCCAAAAAAATCTTAAACAAAGTACATGGTTGGGTGTTAAACTACACAATAAAATCTAGTGCATTGCAGAAAAGTTCACTGACTTTTTCTATGTTGCCATAGGAATGCGTTTCACAACTGTTACATTACCAGATGGAAGACTCTACACATCCAAAACTGATGCTTTTGGGCTATTCTGCATGTTCAGAATTGATGCTGCAGGCACCTGACAAAGCCTCAGTATGTGACGAGTTGGGAGTAGGATGTGCTCATTGTTGTGCTCACTGACCTTCAACTTTGTGATCATTTACATAGAAATAATCTGTTTGAAGAGTTTCAGTCAGGATTCAGAGTGCATCTTAGCACAGAAACGGCACTGGTGAAAGTTACCAATGATCTCCTGTTAGCTTCTGATAGCGGACTTGTTTCTGTGCTTGTCCTGTTGGATCTCAGTGCTGCATTTGATACGATCGATCACAGCATTCTGTTACAGAGACTTGAACATGTTATTGGGATTAAAGGAACTGCATTAGGCTGGTTTAAGTCATATTTATCTGATAGATTCCAGTTTGTTCTTGTAAATGAGGAATCTTCCTCACACGTTGGAGTAAGTCATGGAGTTCCTCAGGGTTCTGTGCTTGGACCGATTCTTTTTACTTTATACATGCTTCCATTAGGTAACATTATCAGACAGCATGGCATAAATTTCCATTGTTATGCTGATGATACTCAGCTGTACTTATCTATGAAACCAGATGAAACCTACAGGTTGGTCAGGCTACAAGCCTGTCTTAAAGACATAAAGACCTGGATGACTCAGAACTGTCTGCTTTTAAATTCAGACAAAACTGAAGTTGTTCTCTTTGGACCTGAGCGCTTCAGGGAGAAATTGTCTAGTTATATAGTTACTCTAGATGGTATTTCCTTGGCTTCTAGTTCTACAGTGAGGAACCTTGGAGTTATTTTTGACCAGAATTTATCATTTGACGCACATATAAAACTGGTTTCTAGGACTGCCTTCTTTCACCTTCGTAATATTGCCAAAATCAGGAACATCCTGTCTCAAGGTGATGCAGAGAAACTAGTTCATGCATTTGTTACTTCAAGATTGGACTACTGTAATTCCTTATTATTGGGCTGTCCCACATATTCTCTGAAAAGCCTCCAGCTGATCCAAAATGCTGCAGCCAGAGTTCTGATGAGAACTAACAGGAGAGATCATGTTTCTCCAGTTTTAGCTTCTCTTCATTGGCTCCCTGTTAAATTCAGAATAGAATTTAAGATTCTTCTCCTCACATATAAAGCTCTTACTGACCGAACTCCATCATATCTTAAAGATCTCATTGTACAATATTTTCCTAACAGAGCACTTCGCTCCCAAACTGCAGGTTTACTTGTTGTTCCCAGAGTTTCTAAAAGTAGAATGGGAGGTAGAGCCTTCAGTTATCAGGCCCCTCTCTTGTGGAATAAGCTGCCAGTAAATGTCCGGGAAGCAGACACCCTTTCCACTTTTAAGATTAGGCTTAAAACTTTTCTTTTCGATAAAGCTTATAGTTAGGGATGGCTCAGGTAATCCTGAAACATCCCATAGTTAAGCTGCTATAGGCTTAGACTGCTGGGGGACCTCATCTGTCACACCTTTCCTCACTTTGCTCTCTTTTTCCCCCTGTTTAATTTCAAAATTGATTTTATGTACATGTGACATTATTGTGGTTATTAACCTATGTTTCCCTGTTCCAACAGATATCCTTTGAATGGCGTTATGGTGTTTTTCCCCCCTCTTTTCCCTCTTTTCTGTCTTCTCAAACCCCAGCTGGTCGAGGCGGATGGCCACCCTTCCTGAGTCTGGTTCTGCCAGAGGTTTCTTCCTGTTAAAAGGGAGTCGTTCCTTTCCACAGTTGCCACAGGCACGCTCAGGACGGGAGATTGGACTGAAGACACATTTCGGTGCAATCTGTTGGTTTCCTTAGCTAGGATATTAATTTTTTTAATTAGCTCTATATGAATTAATTGGATTATGATTACAATGAATTGAATTCCAATTGGCTTGAATTGGACTATATTACTTAAGTGCCTTGAGATGACAATTGTTGTAATCTGGCGCTATATAAATAAAATTGAATTGAATTGAATTGAATTGACCTACTGCAATATTTAGAATAAATGCTGATAGCAATGCATTTTGCCATAGCTTCCATATACAAAGAGAACAGAAACACTGATAGAGGCTGGGATAATTACTGCAGCTATCACCACTTTTCATGTGCAAGGAAGCCATGTTGGATTTTGAGATTGGTTCCTGTGACTTTTTTTCTCTTTTTTAATATATCCTTTTCTTAACCAGGCAAGCCATTTAGAACCAGTTCTTATTTCCAGTCAAGGCCAGGCATTGTAAATAATCAGATTTTCCGCTCTCCATGCTGGATATCATGCTGGAAAGACTCTTGGGGGCATTCCATTTGATATTTGCAACTGGGAACAATGAAATTCTGACTTCCCAGTTGAAATAGAACACACAATCTATGCTGCCTTTCATTTGGAATTGTTGCATTCATGTCTCATTGAAAATACCAGTTTCTCACTTAAAGTATGAATACCTTTCTATCAACATCCAAGTCGCATGTTTTTCCTTTGCTTTATTTCTCCACAAAATATAAACAAGCCATCCCTATAGTTGTCAGAAGTGTTTAGAGTGCTGCAGTTTATAAGTTATTCATCTATAAAGAGTCAAGCCACCAGTCAGTGGACAGACCCTGGATGATCTCGTATGGTGTCAGATAGCAAACAAACTGACACATTTTTAAAGCAACAGAGCACCACTGCCCTGACAAATATCCTTTATTTTTGGCCTAGAAAGTCCACAATACAATGCTTAACACTACGATTTTTGTAGAACGTAGTATGAAGCTTAAGTGACAAACATCAGCATAGAAAATTATGCTTTATCTTTTGAGTCTATGTTAGATCACAGAAATGGATCAAGTCAACATGTGTGTTGTCAAAACTACTGGCAGTGCCTTAGCTGTACGGGAGTCAACAAAGTTCTATTGCTCCAACATTAAAGTAATTCAATACAGCACTGACCATACAGAACAGTGTCACAATAAAGTGCCGCTCCCAGGTCCTCTGGAATAAAATTAGCTTTCAACCATTTCATTACAGCTGAGGACAATGAAATTGATTTTAGCCCATCCCGAAAATGTTTGAAGCCGACCTGGATGTGATCTAGAATTGAATTATGGACATCATTCAAGTGTAGTTTCCTATAATAGCTGCACAAACGCATCTACACACCTGAACTCACACATCAAACGCCGTGGTGGTGTTGCACTGTACACAGAGAGCCTTTTACGTGTTTCTTTAAAACATTTATTTTTTTTCTTTTATCCTTCTCGGTTCAGTTAATGGTCTTATCTAACAGAAATCAAGACTGGGAGGTGGGGAGCGGATTCGAAACACACACACACTCACAAGCATACTGTGTGTGCTGCTAGATTGCTAAGATCAATAATGCAGTGAGACAGAGAGAGCTTCATCTCTTAGTCGGATGACTCACAAGGATACGCAGGAACAAAAGAAAGGAGGATAGAGAGGGAAGGATGGAAATGAAAGAGATCAAAGGTGTGAGGATTAAACATGCAAGAAGGAGGGTGTGACAAAAGATCACTGAAACACACAGAAAAAGAAGAAAAAATAAATAATGATGTATTAATCTGGTTTCAGCTGTGTATAAACGACTCTATTATTACTGGCTGAACTCTCACGCCAACCACACTTCTCTAAATGATATGTTCAACAGGGTTGTGTCTCTGAACTGAAACAAATAGTAAGGCACTCATGTAGGCGGTTCTCATTCCAGTGTCAACACAGACCTTGCTACTTATGATGCTCAAACCGAACCAAAACAGTGAGTGAAAGCGAGAGACTTTTTGGTTTACAAGTAAATACCCCTCAATGACATCAGAGCATTTGCTCTCAGCGTCTGATTTTGCTGTCGTCAGTGCACTGACAACAAAAGACACCATGTGCGAATCTTAGAGATGCTAAAGACTTGCTGCGACTTTGTACGACCACATCCTAGCGCCATCTTGGGAGGTTTCACCTGCCTGTCCGTTCGCACCGCCACCAGCTCCCACTGCCTCAGCCTCTCAAAGACTGTCCTGCATTCATGAGATCCGACATCACCTTCTGGAGTTGGACATACCTTGACTTTCTAGAATAACAACTACATTCTCATTGCCAACTGTAAATAAAGCTTTTAACTATCTTTCAGTTATTGGTCCTCCTCCTTGGGTCGTAGACTCCTGCCTTGTGACACTAACTTATAGATATATCTTTATAAGCATAATTTAAACCCTGCTCTGTTCAAAACACAAGATTGGAAGTCAAAATTAAACACACAACAGATCTTCTAATACCAGAACAAACTCTAGACATTGATGAGCAACAACATTAAACTCAGTGACAGGGAAGTCAATTCCATTGATGGTCTCATTAAAAAGTCATATTTTGCTGGGAAACCATGGATACCATGGTGTTCATGTGGCTCTTACTTTGACATACAAGGCTTAAATGTTGTAGCAGACCAAGCACACAGCTCTCCCTCCCATATTAACGAAACTTGAAGAGACTTCCACCATCCCACACAACACAAAAACTGCAGGAGCAGCTCTAAGAATGCAATTCATCAACCTTGCTGTCAAACTCCCACAATCTCAATGCAATTTAGCATTGCACCAGAACAAACTTGATCCATAGAGGCTACAACAACCCATAGGATCCAAAGGATCTGCTGCAGCTGTTCCAATGCCACATACTACAGGACACCTTCCAATGTCCCGTGTCCGATCCTCAACAGGTCACAATATTGGTAGATATATGTATGTATATAGCAACTGTGCTTAGACGTTATTTTGTCATTTAAGGGCAGGCTACATCATGGTGTGAAAAAAATATCTGCAAAATGAATAGATAGCATCTGAATACACAAGATCTGCTGATAATTTGTGTGTTCAGATGTTTAAAATGTTTAACTCTTCTCTTCTACTATTGATCCAACAATCTTTGGTTTAATTAAGCTCATAAAGGTTGTTTGATTTCGGGATTTTTGAGGGTCCAACTTTTCACCGTGTCAGCACTAATGTACAATACAGATTTCAGAGTCAAATTTGGATATAGATCAAATTTCATGCCATTGCCCAGCCTTTCTTCTTGCTTTTTTTGTGTAGATGACAGCTCCCTGCCCCCATCGCGCTCCTTTTGCTACTGTATCTGGGTCAGAGTGATAGACAAAGAAGGAGCAGGGTGACTCACAAGGATTTCTGGTGTTCGAATACTTGCCAGTAACTGTTTGTGAAACCGTGCACTCCTGGCCTGTCAGGCTGGGCAGAGCTCAGTGTTCCTGTGACACACTGTTCTGTACAGGAGAGACAGGCAATGTACTTTCTTGCTGAAAACTTGACTAAAAACTTTTAAAACACACATGTTGAGTTGCATTCCTTAGAGCTGCAATGTCCTGTATTCCATCTTTGAATTTCCCTTACAGGGGATGAATTAAGAATTTCATATTCTATTCTATTCTATTACACAACATCGTCTTGAAAAATTTGAAGAGACACACTTTGCACCACAAATTTTGGCGATTCCCCCTGTAATCAATTTATCTCATGACAAAATTATGTTTTATCAAATTTGTCAGAACTGCAGGTCGAGTGGAGAATCCATCATCCAAGAGGAAATGTCAAAACCCAACCTTGGCAGCCTGTACGCACCCCTCTTCCTGGTCTTTCTCTCTTCCTGCTGATTCTTGTGTTTTTCCCAAAAGCAGTTAGAGTGGTTTAAACAGCCAGGCGTGTGATTAGGTTCGGAGGGATGATTATAGTGCACCCCTGTTTTTCTCAGTATCTGTGTTCTCACTAACCCCAACGGTCAGGGGTCACCAGTAACCCATGGCTGTATTGTGACACCTTATTACTCATCCCCCTGCAGGGTAGTTACCATGTTGTATCGTCATGGCAACAGCAAGACATAAAGCTTATCTTGATGCTGAGAAAATTGCACCTAAGCACCAAACCCCAGGGTGCAGCCTGCGCATATGAGTGTGTGTCAGTGTGTGTGTATATGCGGCATATGGTGTCCGCTGCATGTGGAGGTTGTGGGCTGAGATGAGAAGAGAGTTCCTCTTGTGCTGTGTGATGTCCATACACCCCCACAGTGATGGAGGTTTCCCAAATAATGGTGATGAGGTGGAGGGGCAGAAGGCAAAGCCCAGGAATCAGAAAAATACAATAAAATCCTGACTGGAGAAAGGAGAGATTTGGAACGGTAAGACATCTTATCATAATCCATTTTCATGTGGGGGAGCCATCAGATATCTCTTAGTGATGCTGCTTTATGGCTTTTAATTTAAACATTTCCAAAAACATAAAGAGATTTTGACACTAAAATCTTCCTATTACCCCCGTAATCAGTCTGTAATTAAATATGTTCCCTTAATTAATAAGAGAAAGGCCTGTATTATGTAAACCAATTAATGGGATTAAAGTTGAGCATTTTCAGATGCAAGAAATGACTCAGCATTGAAATGTGCACTATGATGTTAGCAGTCAAACTGCTTCCATAAATAGCTGCACCCCAACAGATACTAATAATACACATATTCCCCTTTAGTATGTATATACTACTATAATCTGTACAGTTAAAACACATACCACAGATTACCTTTCCCTGAATGAAAACTTTTCAGTGTAGAACTGTGTGAATGGCTGCCATGATTTAACTGAAGACACACATTATCTAATGTGGTTTAAATAGGCCCATTTATGCTCAGCAGCTGTAGACTGTTCAACATGAGAAAAAAAGGCAAAATCTCCGGTTGTCAGTTCACAACAATGGTTTTATGTCATGCTTAGAGGCTTTGTCTATCAACAGCCAATACAGGACTTCAGTAACTGAAGTAGAATTTTATGAATCTACATCCATATCCCTTAATATGGCAGCTATGACTCCATCTTTGCTAACCAAAACAATAGGAATCATTTGCCCGTTAACTTCCATACTGAGACAAAAGCAAAGGAAAATGTTTCCTTGCATTTTTCCATTTCCTTTAAGTAATAATAATCAGAATCAATGTTTTTTTCAGAAATGGTTGGGGTGACAAGTCCAAGTCCATGACACTTTACAGAAAAAGTATGACACTTTGAAAGAGTAACGTCATAACAGATACTTTCTTTTACGTACATGATCCAGGCTTTAGAGAGGATTTAGGTAGGTTCACCTCCACTAATCTTTGATAAGACTGAGTATAGTCATTGAAAAATGTGTTTTAAATGGTAGAACAGGATGTCAAAGAAAACACTTCTCTTTGAAGGTTTTTTATGAGCAACAGAATTTATTATTTTTTTTTACTTTGGCTTGTTTTTGCTTGAGGATATGCTGTTTTTTTGTCTGACTGTGGCAGTGAGGCCACTTCTTAGATCTCAGCAAAAACTTTGGTGAATACTGCCATAACTTACAGAACTAATGGTCCAAGTGTCCAAAAATGAAATTCAGAAAGTGTTGTCAACTATTTCCAACTGAATGTAGCTAAAGTTTGCTTGTGTTATCAGACAGCCAAACGAGCCTGAAACAGACTGCATGTACACACGTGGACAAAATTGTTGGTACCCCTCAGTTAAAGAAGGAAAAACCCACAATTCTCACTGAAATCACTTGAAACCTACAAAAGTAACAATAAATAAAAATTCATTGAAAATTAAATAATCAAAATCAGCCATTACTTTTGAAATGTTGATTAACATAATTATTAAAAACAAACAAACTAATGAAATAGGGCTGGACAAAAATGATGGTACCTCTATAAAAGATTGAAAACTATTTGACCAGAGTGACATGATTAACTCAGGTGTGTCCTTTAATTGACATCACAGGTGTTCCCAAACTTATAATCAGTCAGTCTGCCTATTTAAAGGGAGACAAGTAGTCACTCTGCTGTTTGGTGAAAAGGTGTGTACCACACTGAACATGGACAACAGAAAGCGGAGGAGAGAATTGTCCCAGGACATCCGAAAAAAAATTATAGACAAACATCTTAAAGGTGCAGGCTATAAGACCATCTCTAAACAGCTTGAAGTTCCTGTGACAACAGTGGCTCATATTATTCAGAAGTTCAAGACCCACGGGACAGTAGCCAACCTCCCTGGACGTGGCCGCAAGAGGAAAATTGATGACAGATTGAAGAGACAGATCGTTCGAATTGTATCCAAAGAGCCCAGGACAACCTCCAAAGAAATTAAAGGTGAACTCCAAGGCCAAAGTACATCCGTGTCAGATCGCACCATTCGTCGTTGTTTGAGCCAAAGTGGACTTCATGGGAGACGACCAAGGAGGACACCACTGCTGAAAAAAAATCATAAAAAAGCGAGACTGGAATTTGCAAAAATGCATGTTGAGAAGCCACAAAGCTTCTGGGAGAATGTCCTTTGGACAGATGAGACCAAACTGGAGCTTTTTGGTAAGGCACATCAACTCTATGTTCATAGACTCAAAAACCAAGCACACGAAGAAAAGAACACTGTCCCTACGGTGAAACATGGAGGAGGCTCAGCAATGTTTTGGGGCTGCTTTGCTGCATCTGGCACAGGGTGTCTTGAATGTGTGCAAGGTAAAATGAAATCCTACGACTATCAAGGCATTCTGGAGAGAAATGTGCTGCCTAGTGTCAGAAAGCTTGGTCTCAGTCGCAGGTCATGGGTCTTCCAACAGGACAACAATCCAAAACACACAGCCAAAAACACCCAAGAATGGCTGAGAGAAAAGCGTTGAACTATTCTAAAATGGCCTTCCATGAGCCCAGATCTGAATCCCATTGAACATCTGTGGAAGGAGCTGAAACATGCCATTTGGAGAAGACACCCATCAAACCTGAGACAACTGGAGCAGTTTGCTCATGAGAAGTGGGCCAAAATACCTGTTGACAGCTGCAGAACGCTCATTGACAAATACAGAAATCGTTTAATTGCAGAGATTGCCTCAAAAGGTTGTGCAACAAAATATTAAGTTGTGGGTACCATCATTTTTGTCCAGCCCTATTTCATTAGTTTGTTTTTTAATAATTATGTTAATCAACAATTCAAAAGTAATGGCTGATTTTGATTATTTAATTTTCAATAAATTTTTATTTATTGTTACTTTTGTAAGTTTCAAGTGATTTCAGTGAGAATTGTGGGTTTTTCTTTCTTTAACTGAGGGGTACCAACCATCTTGTCCGTGTGTATATGGAAGTAGTTCATATTTCATGTAAAATTTCATCCAGTTTGGTCATTTCCACGCCATGGTTATTCTAGTTGTGTTTGTAAAGTTCACAAGCATGTCTCCAAAAAAAAAAGATGTAGCCTACATGTCAAACTGAGAGCACTAGAGTGGAATGTTAATTGCCTTTGTGTCAAGCCCCCAGTGACTACAATGAAATACTTAGTTTCATAAATCTACCTCAAACGCAGAAAAAACAGGCAAAAATGGATCATTGCTATTATTTTCATTGCATTTGTTGTTGTCACAGGAACTTGGATCCACTAAACCTCCTGGACAATCTTTCCGTGACTCTCAAACTCCTCATTGACCTGTAGCATTCATCCCTAATAGATATTTTATCTGTCATTAAGCTACTGTTTGAAAATGAAACTAATGATGTTTGGACAACTGTGAGATATAAAAAAAGACCATTGCGCTATAGCATCTGCTAACATGCTATTGGCTATCATTGGCACGTAATGATAAGTGATTACTTTTGTAGTTGTGAAAGTAGCATGGAATGAACAGCCTCTCTGCTTTCTATTTTTCCCCTCACTGTCATATGACATGTGGCTAACGTCGTTGATGGTGAGTTTGGGTAATTCCTGAAGTGACTGAGTGAAAAATGCCACATTCATCTATATACATTAGATAGCACCAGAAGGTATTGCTGTCCTGGAATGTGGAAAAAGGGTACATGTAGTCTATGACTGTAAAAGTGATCTATTAAGAAACCTGCACTTATTACACTGGCTAAAAAAACAAACTTGAGTGAAATGGGAAAGTGTTTAATCGACTTTCAGTCCTATGTCAAATGACTCGATAGTAGGTTCAGGTTTTAATCGGCTCTGACTGTTACTTGGCTCTTATGAAATCCTTATAACTGGAGCATCATCTGACAAAACTGCATAAGTTAAAAAGCACATCTGTACTATGATTTCAACTAATTTGACACGTAAGATGATCACAGTTAGAGGCGACAGAATGTCTAGAACATCTCATGCAATCCACATCCTCCTAACGCACCACAAGGACCAGAACACACATGTGCGAGCGTTTCACATGCGTTGCTCCTGATGTTTCTCTCTGCCATTCAGAGTGTTTGTCGCTCGATTTGTTGCTTGCACTTTTTTGGAAAAAAGTTGCTGGGGAGGGTCTCAAAATTCGCAAAATCTGATGACAATTCTTTTTGACACCTCAAGTATTACTGAGTTAATACAAAAGAACAGTTTGTCCGAGTCTGGCACAGGAACACTCCAAAACACAAGAACCTTTTTAGAAAGAAACACTTCTTTCAGGTGGTCAATAACAGATAATGCTGAGGGAAACAGATGTGGTTGGACTTTTAATTTACCGCCACAATGCTCTCTGTCTCTTTCTGCCTCTCTCTATTTGACACTTCTGTTATTGTGGGAGCTGGCTGCTGATTGTTGGGGTAGACAGTTGAACGAATCGATGCTCGTTTTCAAGTCTGTAAACACCTGTCACACACACACACACACACAACACACACACTGTCTGATGTAGATCTAGATGTGAGTCAGACAGAGAGGAAGGGCTATTGATCATGCTCCATTTCCTTGTTGTTGAGATAAGACCCGCCCACCCAGAATGATGTGCGCACTCCACTGATAGCACCAGCGAGCTGTTACAATTCTGATTCATCAGTCAACCATCTATTATACCAAAACTATTAAGCCGGACAGATTGATACCCAGCTGGCATGAGGGGAGGGTCTGAGTCACCCTATAACAGTATTATCACCATCCTCCATCCCTCCAATCTCTTCGTGTTTGTTTTATCACATTTTTCATTATATCATAAGGCCAATTCATTCAAATCAGCATTCCTTTTTCACAAGGGACATGAAATGATCAATGAAAATGATTGGCTTATCAGTGAACTAAACAAATCATCAATCAAACATCAAGATGGAGATGTTAACTGGGGGATATATTTGAATATTCTGTAGTGAAGTGAAAAAGCACAGCACAAGAAACTGAGACTACCGGATACTTTTTTGTTATCAGCGTTCGAGGAGCCATCATCTTAGGTTTTCCCACTTAAGCCATGTGTGCGTTCACACAGCTGAGGACCAGATGACAGACAACGTCTCGAGCTGCATGATTCTCAAAAGAAGAACAAATCCAAAACAAATATCATCAATTATGATTAAGAGGTGTATATTTCATTCATTGAATGTGTTGCCCATGTATTCTTGTGGCCTTGTAAATCATTTTAACTTTATTCTTTCAGCTGGAGCCCTGTTTTTTTTTTTTCAACAGCCCTGTTTTTTTCAACTTAAGAATAGAAACAAAAGGGCCCAGTCTAAGAATAGAAAGAGAAAAATAATTCATATCTGTAAGTAGGTTTACTTTCAACTTTTAGTAGGTCAACAGTACAAGTTTTAGTGCTTTAATCTGTTTATCCTTGAGATCATCAGTCCCACTGAGATTACTGTATATGCTACATCTCTCATAGAGATGCTTGTCAGGAAGCGCAACGGTTTGGGAGAGCTTTAGCTTTGTCTGCGTACCAAGCCTCATACGATCTTCCAGGAATGGTGGTGCTATTTTCTATGATGATGATGAAATGACAGGTCAGAGGGTGGAGCTTTTATATGTGTTAATCTGTTAAAACCTGCCCCATTGTGACCCTGAAATCCAAGGGGTTAAACCTGTAGTTAGCAAGCAAGGCCCCAAATCCTGCTTCAGAACATAAACTGAGTTACAGTGAAATTTCTCACCATAAATAATGGATTTCAGAGAGACAGAGAAAATGGGAAGCTGAAAATGTGGAGCATGGTGGATAATATAAATCTGATGCAATTCATTTCTCCTCTTGGACACCAACTTTCAAACATGAATCTCCATGGTGACTGTAAAATGTGTTGCTTGTACTGAAACACCATGTACTGAAGGAAATGTCCTCTGACTAGAATGAGAACAGAACATTTCTCCATAATCAAATTCAGGGATGATTCCTTTTGTGCACATAAATAGGGATTCTTTTTTATATTTTTCTAAACAAGATTACTTGCATATTCTTAGCGAACCAATATTACTACAGCAAAAGATAGAAAAAAAAACCCAGCCAGCAGCCAGTTAGCTTAGCTTGGCATGAAGACTGGAAATAGAAGGAAACCTGGCTCCAGTTCCAAAGTAACAAAATCCGCAAACGAGCACATCTACAGCTCACTAATTATATCTATAGCAATCTAACACAAACTTGAGTGCAACAGCAACATGTTTTGGTTTTACAGGAGCAAGATTCTATAAACCCCTGCCCAATAAATGTATTTGTCTAACTGAAACCTTTATTTTAATTGCGGTGAGTATCCATGCCTTAAGTGACCTATATAACACAATATAGCAGGTGACCAAGACCTACTGGAGGTGTTGCAGATAGGGGAGACTTATCCATTTCTCTTCTTTTGGAGCCAAGTGTCACATTGATCACAGATTGTCCTGCATCGCTTAGTGTTCTTGGTTGGAATTAAGGACTTCGCCCTGTCCAACAGGATGATTTTCCATCACCAAATAAACATTACCTTTTCAACAGCTCAGCTAATCTGTGGTGTACCACAGGGCTCAGTACGTGCCCCTCTTCTTCTTCTTCTTCATGTTACTTCTTGGCTAGCTCGGTGAAGACCATAATTACATTATTATGTTTATGCTGATGATACTCAGCTGTACATGCTCATAAACCCATAGATCACAATCTCACAGCTTGTTTTATAAATCCTGGCATGCCCAAAATTTCCTTTAATTCACAGATACGTTGGAGGTCATTCCTTCTGTCCTGTTGGTTCTAATCTATTTTTTGTATTGACAACAGTAATGCTCTATACTCAGGTATCAGTCAGGGCTCCCTCCATCATCTCCAGTTGATTCATAATGCTGCAGCAAAACTCATTACCAGGACAAAACGGCACAAACATATCGCTCCCATGCTTACCTCCCTGCACTGGCTCCCTGTTAATTGTCATATTTATTTTAAAATTTTACCCCAAAAATAGATACATATTAAACCTTTAACCTGGCATCTTCCCTCCCAACCATTGAGATTTACAGATACTGCCCTGCTGATTATTCCCAGGTAACAGTTTGTGAGAAAGGGAGAATGGGCCAATTCCATTAGAGCCCCCATCTCGTGGAACTCTTTCCCCATTTAAGTCAGGCGTACTAAATCTGTAGCTTCCTTCAAATGCCACCTTAAAACTTTCCTATTTGAAAAAACGTTGAGCAAAGTCTGATACCACAGATTCTATGATTTTATTCTACCATACACCCATCTGACTTAATTAACCATATGTCTTCTTGTAAAGCATACGCAATATCATTAAGAAAAGGACCATACAAATAATCTTTTTTTTTTTACTAAATCTTAAAATTTAGTCTAAACTCCATTCTTATTAATCTTTTCGTTTTAGACATTTTAGTTCAAGAACATGGTTTATTTGGAGACATAAACTTGAAAGTCGGCCTACCTCAGTCTGCTCAGGGCACGCTCACATGCCCCAACATGCACACAGCCACAATATAGAAAGAAGGATCTTGGATTACAACACATCCAGAGGGAGATGGCTTGTTTTTCTATGGGCGCCATGGCACTGCAGCATCTTTACAAAAGTGATGGTTGTTTGTCGCTACATTAATAAGCAAGTGTACTTGGCCTTAAAAAAAGAAAACACAATTCATGTCGGACTCTCGGTTTTAGTCCAGTTTTCTATCTGTTGCTGTTTCTTATGCTCCTTCACCAAGAATCAAAGAGTCACTATTTATGTTGCTTGTTACCTGCACTTCTCTGCTGTGGGTTATGCTCGTTTGCCTTTCCTACAGTAAAGCAAACTGTTGTCATGGCAGCCGGTACAGATGGAGAGAGCCATACATACAGGTACAACCTGCAGACATAACATCAGCAGAAACTGCAACAACGTGCTGTGCTGCAGAAAACTCTTTAGGGTGGATTTAAGTCACGTTCAGAAATGGTGCGTATTTGCATTTAGCTTTGAGGAGAGGCAGGCAGGGAGTCAGGCCTTAAGAGATAAATAAATCTTTTATCGCCTTCGATCCAACCACCTCTTTTTGACTCAGCCAAAAAAAACACAGCAGCACTGCGCAGGCATCCACAGCCAATGCACTTTATTGCTAAACTGAATGTCTTCATTTTCACTCCAGCTCTGCCAAATAACTTCAGCCTTATCTCCAAGGCCATCTGGGATGTCAACAGCCTTAGCAGATAGAAATCTTTCATTAGCCTTTCATTTCATCGCAACCTCAACAAATATTCAACAGAATGCTAAAATGTGGTCTTCTGTTTGTCCTTTAGCCTGGTGAGGAAATGGAAATATTAAATGTGCCAGAACAGTATAATGTTGTCTTTAGCTCTCTTGGTGTTTGAGTGATTCTGAAAAGAATATTGAGACAGCATTAGTGGGCTATTTGAAAGCAACACAGTCTGTTCTGTGGGACATGGAGGCCTCCAGAGTCGGCAAACAGAGGCTTTAAATCACACTGTTTCAGTGAGTGCAACAAATTGGCGCACAGCATCTTTCTACAAAGATGCATCCGCTACTCGTGTCCTGTATAGCCGGTGTTTATTAACATGGCCCACAGAGAGACAAGTCACTGATGATGTATGGATGGTCCAACAAAAAAATAACCAGAACATCAAAAAATGCCAATACAATGCATATTTTATTCACTAGCACAGTGAATTCAACTAATCACTAGGGATAGAAGCTTATAATCAGCTGCGGGGATGAGTGAGAGATTGACAGTGTGCTGCTTCCCCCCCAAACAACTGTCTTGATAAGATTTACAGTAAAACAGAAAATACACAGAAGTGATTTGCTGGTTCAGACTCTACTGATTTCCACAGAGTTTTGAGCTAGACTGTGTAATGATCATGAAGCAGTTTCAAGCAGATCATGAATTATTAACCTCAAACTGTATCAAATGAATAATATATCCAGTTTTTTTCTCATTTTTCTCAACTGCTGTTCGACTACTTTGACTCCCTCTCAGTTTATTGTTAAAACAGGATGAGAATGAAATGCATCTAATGATATACACGACTGACATGAGAATTCTCTAAATACTGCAGTGTAGGGAGAGGTGTGGAACATTTACAAAGATATTGCACTCATAAAATGATGATTATTAATATTTTCGACATTGCTGTAGGAATTGTTGAATTGAAAGAATATGAATTTCATGGAGGATACATGAAGTGTTGGTCTCAAACCAGAAGTAACATTCGCTATGCTAGCCTCAGTGACCCAAAAAAATGAACTGATAACTAAGGCACATGTTAGACTGGCTCAACAGAAATGAGTTGAGTTGAGGGTTTCTTGACATGAATTCATTGAGTTCAACAATCCTAAACTCAATGCATTAATGCTGAGCAAACATATTTCTATTTAGTCAGTCTAACATGTGCCCAGCCTATTTTTTGAGCGTACAGAGAAACCAAAAGATCTTTAGAAACTCAACATTTTGACTTTGTTTAATTAGTGTTGTTGTAGCTGTTGTTACTAAACTGCTGTCACTAAGTAAAAAAAAATCTTTTTCTCTTTTTTTTTGCATCCTTGGGGTAATCATAATAAAAAGGATCAAAACTGGAACAAGTGATGGCCTAACATACACAAATCTTTAGAATAATGTACCCAAACTGTGTGGCGGAGGAGGCTCAGGCCCAGATTTGTATTAGATTCAGTATAGTCGCTGTCACACTGAAGGGTTTAAATGACTCACATCGATTAGCATAAACCGCAGATTTTAGCAAAGAAGCAACCGTGAAGATAAAAATTGCAAAGCAGATAGAGTCAGCGTAAGGTTTGTCCCATCGGAGCTACTGTAGAAACGTGGCAGAGGGAGCAGAGAAGCATCTGTGGCTCTCGGGATATAAATTGTTCATGCTGAAGTAATGAAAGCACACAGACTCTTTCTAAATCAATTTTATACCATTAAACACACAGTTTTGATGATTAAATTTAGATCCAATAGGTCATCTTAATGTTACATCATGGAGGTTTGAAACTGACAGCTCGAACATAAAACTTGAGTGACATTAAATATTAAAGGAGTAAATGTGAAACTAAATGTGACCTCTACCCACATTAAAACTGGCAGTTTTCTGGTAGTTTGTACAACTAGTCATCCTCTGCTGTGCTGTCCCACCTCAACCTGTTCAACACCCCATCCTTTCTTGTCCTGTTTCTTTCAGTGTTAGATAGTGCATACACCTTCACTTCTCTCTCCGTCTTTCTTCTCTCTCAGCTACAACGCAACTCCGGTCTTGCATCATTTCATGTGATCAGGGATGAGGGCTGGTTGGGGAGTGGTCGCACTCCATATGGCTGCCAAGGAGTTGAAAGACTTGACAGGTATTCGCCAGAATGTTCCCTCTTCTAATTAACGCTCTCCTCCTCACTCTTCCTTTGCACCCCCCCTCATTTCATCGTCTTTGTTACTCCGCCCTTGTCATTTCTTTTGGTCTGTGTCATTCATTCCTAGACAATTGAACACATTATTTCCTCCAAGGACACTGACAGCATGGCAGGAGTTAACTGTATGACAGCCAATCAACTGTTTATCGCCATCTCTGAGGAGCACCGCTCTCACCAGCCCCTCATTTCCTCCCCCTGTTGGTGCTTTTATTAAACCATTCTTTTCTTCACCACCAAGGGTGTGATTTCACTCCCTTTGTTCACTTATATTAACGCAGTGCATCACAGCAGGTATAGATGCCACGGCCATCGTCTGACAGGTTGAGTGAATTCTGACAGTTGGGGATGGAGCGAGTGCACCATCCTGCCAGTTTTAGTCTGTTTTCAGCCTCCTAAGCTACATGAGCACATTTATTAAGTAAGTAAGGAGGCATTTAATTTGAAGATAAAGTTATGTGGCTTTTGTTTCCTCAAAGCAATGTGGAACAAATGGATGGATGGATGGATGGATGGATGGATGGATGGATGGATGGATGGATGGATGGATGGATGGATGGATGGATGGATGGATGGATGGATGGATGGATGGATGGATGGATGGATGGATGGATGGATGGATGGATGGATGGATGGATGGATGGATGGATGGATGGATGGATGGAAAGCCTGTCAGGCTAAACCATGTCTACAGCTCCCCGGAGTGCACTGTGGACTTAATTGACTACACAGCAGCTGAGAAGCAATGGTATGATAATGATATGATAATTGGGAGGAAAACAGGGTTGAAACTGAACATGGGCCTGGATGCATAATCACCATGGAGTCTCAAGCTGTTTGATCTGATGTATGCTAATTCAAGACATGAGAAGCATGGTAATTTGATAGCATTTTATATTCGACAGGGGTTACCCCCATTTTCCAGACGAAACCTCCACCCACCCCCAGCCCCAGCCCCCGATATCTTAACCTTTTCTTTTTGCATACCTCAGCGCTGTCAAGATGTCAGGACTATTGTGTGCTCAGGATTGCACATAAAAGCAAAGGCAGTTACCTCTCATTTACTGGATAGAAATGGGAAATGCTAATCTAAATGGAAATGAAAGAAACCAGTAGGGGCACTTATTTTCAATTTGACTTTTCACATTATTACATACAAATGTAGCAGTCTGCTGCTGCAAACAGCATAAAGCATGAATGTCCATTTTATTGACTTTTTTCCCTTTTTTGTCGTTTGTTTTCCACAAACTAAAGAACTGCTGGCTTGGACTTTCCTATGTGTCTGACTTCTGAAATTGTGAAAAAAAGAAGAAAACTTGGCTTTTACTTTCAGCCAGAGTGTTGCCAAAATTATCACAAAATTATCAGCTAAATGTTCCCATTTCCTTTCAAATACGGAGTGGTGCACCTGCCATAAAGTGGTATGATGGAGGATCCAAATGTAGGCTTAAGCAGGCAAGAGACAAGAGGAGGAATTTAAAACTTCTACTTACAAAAAAGAAAATAACCAAGGTGCTGCCAAACACAGGAAATTCAGACAAACAGCAGGATACAACAAGGAAATTATCTGTCAAAAGACAAAGCAAACCAATCAGTATAAACACCAGAAGGGCTGAATAGCAAAGTGGGTGCAGGTGAATAACAAGACAGGTGGTAACATGATGATTTAAAGAAGATATGGGAAATATTAAGGAATGGTGACAAGAAATAACAGAGAGAACTCAGAGACAGACTAGAACCGTGAACTAGAAACGACACACAATAATTCAAGAGAGAAGAGTCCAAACATTTATAGCCATGAAAAAAAAAATCTTTTTCATTGTGTCAAAGAAGCAAACGCCACTTGCAAAAATGCTTCCCTATTACTGTTTGGAACTACCAGGGTACAGAACTGTGTGGCTGCATTTACACACATAGCAATATTCCATTATTTTTCTGGTTAAGATCTTACTCTGAATAATACTCGAATGTTAAATTTTTGCCTAAAGAAGATCATAATCAGAGTAATAATCGGATTAAGCTACATGAAGCATGCTAATCTTAACTGAGCTATGCAGACCTGTAAACATCTTATTCACAATAACATGTCCTACCTGTGCTTTCATGGCATCTTGCGACACACACTGCTGCTTTACGCTTCACACTCTCGGCTACAGAATTGCCAAGTCTGTTTTTAACGAGCAACTTAGGGCTTGTCTTTTAAGAAGGCCGCTTGTTTTCCGTGATTAGGTTACTTGTTTTTTCACCAGATCTGGCAACACTGGCTGGAGTAAAATGAAAACACACTTATGAGCAAGAGAGAAACCTGATCAGGTTATTGGATGATATGGATGTATTAAAGGCATTGGGTGGGTGTAAATATTGTAGTTGCATTTAGGAACTGTAAAGTGACCATGAGTCATAAATGTACTTTGAAACATATAAACAAGAATATGAATTAAATGAGTTGCCAATATGCAGCTTATGAACACATCATAATTGAAATCTTGTCTTATTCACACTAAGGTTAATAATCTGAATATTACTGTAAAACTGCGGTTAATTTTTAGGTTGTTAGTCTCTTTTGCTGCCAAGAGGAACAGATTAAAATGCTACTAAGACACGAGAAGGCAGACTGACTGGCACTGATGCTACGAATAACAGACAGACTCCACTTGAGTGGCCAAGTGAGGGTGGCATCTTAAAATAGCCACACAATGACATGATACGACGACCGCTTTAGTGCTGTGTCATTCTCAACCACTTCCCAAATAAGAGGAGAATTACCAGCAACTCATCAGGCTGTATAAAAACCATTACGTAAGAGCTGCCTCTGGTAGGACTGTGCCAGAGCAGAGACAGGTCACTTTCACGTTTCATTGCCTGGACACAAGCAACTGAATTAAAGAATTATTCATGTGATTGAATTGTGTGTTTTCCATGATGTAAGTCAAATCCAATTTAATCTTTTCAAAATTGTTGAAAAGATTTACTGCTGTCATTGGAGGGGGGGTGTAGAGTCAGAGAACATTGTTTGGATGTCTCGCAGGAAACAAGATCTGAAGTACTGAAAACACTTCATTGATGACTCTCCTATGAGAAAAAGGAGCTTAGCCCCATTCAAAGATTTGGAAGTGCAAATGTGTTCTTGCATGTATCTGTATTTAAGCCCCTTACTGGGTCTATTCTTGTCTGTGCCGACTGTAGCACACAGGTGATTACATAAGCTTAAGGAGCTAAACTGCACAAAGTGGTTGTGTGTATATGCCTGTGTAAGTAGTCAGTCTGACCTCATGCTGTGACATTCAAATAGAACAGAGGGCCAGATGACACTCACATTATGAACCCTCTCTGCGTCATCTATATACAGTGTGCTCCACGCTCACTCTGGCTTTACTGCACTCTGCGTAGGCCTTTCTCTCTCTTTCATACACACACGTGTCATAACACAGACAAACTTGCATGCACGTAAGGGGAATAAAAAGTTTAAGAACGTGTGTGTACGCATAGGCCCATTCTGCAGATGGAGTGTGACTGGCAAACATGAATTAATTAACACATTCAGCAGGCATGTGCACACACGCTCACCAGTCAGCATGTAAATGATTCCACCGACACACTGGAAAAGGTGATGGCACACATACTCGCTTTCATACACACACACACACACAAACTAGTCTCACAAAATGTAGGGTCAGTTAAATTCTTCCCTGAGTATAGAGTCAATTAGGAAGAACAGAGGGATGTGTGCTAGTGCGTTTGATAGATGTATTGTAGTATTGTTGTGTATGGTAGTTATCACGCCTCATCTCAACCCCAGCGGCATGTGTAAGGCCTGACTCGATTAACCTCCATTACAGAGCAAAGTCCCAGCAGTGCTGTCTTCAAAAAAGACTGTTGGAAATTAGATTTGAGGATTCACACAAACATACAGTGAAATGTTTTACACATTCAGTGTGTCCAGTAACTGACTTCCAAAGGGAAACACAGCAGGTGGTCCATTATGCTTTAGGTGGAAGAGTACAAAAGCGCAGAGGGAATCTAAGGTTCACACAAACTGAAGATACAGTGTCGGTACAGACTGTCATGTCTAACTGTAATGCTGCCACATTGGATGCAATCGGAAATCTTTATATTGTCATTTCATATTTTCCTCCCAGTATGGCCATCCATAGTTTGAAAATAGCTATTGTATAGATCTTAGCCTACAACATTAAAGCAATTCTTTAACATTTTGGTAAATAAGCATTTCTTTGGCAAGAATTACTTGATACAATGGTTACAACTAGACTCTGAATATTAAGTAACATATATTGAGCCTAAAATGACAGAAAAGAAGATGAGGGATAATGCCAGATGAGGTGTCCGTTATTGGAACTTCATCAACATGTGGACACTTTGACGGGCATTATTCAGTTCATATCATGTTCACTCTTCACAGAAAAAAATCTAGATGATTATGAGATGATACATTTTTCATGTTTTTTTACAATCAAAACTGAAAGTTCTACACAAGACATAACTAAGGGTTCCTGATAACACTTAAAGGTCTCACTGATTGGAGGTTCTAAAGAACACTATTTGTCTGTTGGAAATTGATAGACGCCCCACTAATCACAGTATTAGGCCATTCCATGGTTTAAGCTAAAATATTTGAGTGTTTTTCAAGTACCTAAGAAACGTATTTTATTACAATAGTAATATAAGAATTTTTACGTCCATTCTTTAATGCCATGCTAGTTCACTCCCAGTTGCCTTCACATTTATAACATACATTTAAGAAATAGGCTATACTAGAAACATGCCAGCATGAAGACTGAGATGCTAACCAGGCACTGTTTTGGAAAAATAAAGAAAAAGTTAAGAATCTGTTTACTTTGTACAAGTATAGATATAATAAGTAGTGATTTTTATCAAAGAATACCCAATGGTTAAAGGTTAGCTCTTTCTGCCTGCTTCTAGTAATAATTCTAAGCTAAGCTAATTGTCTACTTAACTGTCTGGACTTGTTTCAGCCTCTGATAGTACTACAGAGCTGCTAATGTGATTGAGAAAAGGTGTCAATGCAACGTTGGCTGTTGGAAATCGGCAAACAAGCTCAATTATCCCTCACTGACTCTGGGGAGTTATCTTAGCCTTAGAAATTAAATTTTCACAACTGCTATAACTGCTGTAACTGCTGTGCTGCTTGTTTCAACTTGCAAAACTTCCACTGAGATGGCTGTGCCAGTGAGCCTACTGCCAAAACTAGGTAAAAAGGTTTTGGTTTCAATAGTAAAGAATGTTCTACTTTTCACCAGAATAAAATGACGTAAAAGCCCAGACACACCATCATCCAGCCGGTGTGGCTTCATTTGGGCTTTATCATTCCAGGAACCTCCGACATGGGATGATTTTCCAAGAGCACGATTTCATGACATCACTGTTTAATCCATCTTCATCCCATCCTATTCCTGATCGGTTAGCGGCTTGCAGTCAAGTGTGTGTGACCTCTGCATCTAAATAAAGGCACAGAATCCTTGGCGAGTCTTAACATATAAAGCCACGTCTCGCCACATCATCGTGCTTACAAGTGTTGCTTGTTGGGTTTTTCTGGGAGTACCTGACTCATGTCTCCGTTATTTTGAGTTGCTCTTTTCAGCATCTAACAGATGTGGTGTGATGAATCCTGTGATATTTTGTTCTGGGATTTCGATGCTTTGATGATGAAAAGTTCCGAGATGTGACTGCAGCAGCACTGTCAAATTACAGGATCACTTTTAATAAAGGATCTTAGCTTTGAATACCTCTTTCGTTCTATCTTTGCAAGTGATGAATATGCATAAAAAAGATACGTTTGTGTAAAGCCCCTTTGTGACTGTGCGAGCATCTGTGCACGTGTTTTGAGAAAGGATTACAGAAGACAGAGACCCAGATATGAAGGATGCACATGGAAAACAAAAGGAACATCCCTAGAAAATCACTCGCATTAAACACAAGGTCTTTCCACTCTGTATTCTTTCAGGGGCATTAAAACCTACAAACCTAAGGAGATTAATTGTCTTAAATAAGCTTATGGACTTGAATAGGAAAAGCCAAAGACATCCTTACCATGACACTCCTTAGGCCTTTCATTGTGTGGAAGCATGAGAAAGAAATTGGGTGAAGAGGAAAGAAAGATGAAGGCAGAGGAGCTGAAAAATTAAATGCAAAGCTGCTAGGTCTTTGGTAGAGGATTAGTCTCTAGTCCCTACACACTCACAAATGAATAGAAATGCTGTTAAAGTCAAGGATATCACAGGAAATTTTTAATAAAATTAATAGACAGATGTACAAAGGTCTCAGACAAATTTGAGAGTGACGGTGGGAGAGTGGAATTATTGTTGATCTGACTTTTTCTGACCTCAACCTTATCAGCTCAAAGCTGTGCCAGATAAACCTACTAAAGGAATAATCACTATTTTGTCTGCGGCTGAATTTGCTGTTATAGCATATCAGAGCAAGCATCAAGCAGTCTTTAGTTTCTAACCAGATGTATTTTGGTCTTTTATCATTGTAGTATGTAAAATGTTTCCTAGATTCCCCATAGTCTGCATCTAAAGAACATTGATCTGTGATGTAACCAGAAATTATACATAAAAAGTGGGCATAGCTACCATCAGCAATGGTTACATGCACACTTCTTTCAAACTATGGTTACAGCTCAACTTGTCTATTTGACTGGACCACCGTCATTGTAAATGTATGTCCAAAATCCTGAGTTTATTTCAGAGTGAGATGGAAACATGATTCGTCACACTGGTTAGTGAATTGCCTTTAGGTATTTGGCTGTTGCTATCATTCACCACTAGTCTTTTTGAGCCAGAAATTACTATATTTGTTTGAGTAAGTGGAAAGGGTATTACATAATCCAATTAGATCAAATGATGTATCTTTTCCATCTAATAAGTATATAGTTATAAAATGTCCTAAGTGATCATCAGCTGATTGATCAGAAGGAAAGGATCTAGGTAATGACACCCTGATGACGTGGATAAAAACATATTGGTTAAGTATTTCATGATGCTTTTTTGTCTGTTGGAGCAAGTACCAGCAGTGGAGCAGTGACTACATAAATCTGTTTTGTTTTTTTTTCTATATGGTTCACGGATGTTGCAGCAGCAATGATTTGCATGCAACCATTTTGGAGAGACAGTTTGGGAATTTTAGGACATCTTTTGAAAAAAGGATGCGACAATCTGATCTGACTTATTTCTGCAACAAAAAGAGTCCGCTGCTGTCCCTCAGAAAGAATGGAGGACTAAAAAAACTTCCAAAATGGCCTCATTCTCATAATGATGATCAACATGCCATGTTGATGACATTCTATCGAGCTAACATGTAGTTTCTATGATATCAAGTCATTTGGAACAAATTTTAAAAATGACCTAATGATGCACTTGATGAGTCCCTGACATTATAATAACTCACTTTAAGAAGGGCATGAACATCTGTCCCAAGGAATCTAAACATTGTACCGGATATGTCATCCTCCTGGTGCCACGATTACTCTATTTTTAACTAATTCTAACCTGAAATTACAACAAAGACAACACATCTCTCAAAATCAAAGCTGCTATGGTCAGGAAACCATCCTCTAAGGATCATAAATGCCCCAATCCAATTCAAATGAATACAATAAATATTGTTATTGACTAATTTTGTCTGAATCTAAACATGTGGTCAACCCACCAGACAGACACAGTCCACCTTTTCAAAGTTCATTTCAAAGCAGGACTCAGCGCCATGGTTGTAGTTACAGAGTTGAATTGATGTGCCTCTGTTTGAGCCATCTCAGTTTGATCTGTGTGAGTTACCAAAGGTGAACACAGCAGCTTAACAAAGATGTCTTTTTTTGCACTCATAAGGCACAACAACTGTGTGAAAAGGGTTCAAATTGAGCCAGGAGCAGCAGAGATATGCTGACTTTTCTTGTGTTTTGCATTTGCCCATCCCACTTGTTTTAGTCAATAAGTTAAAAGTCCCTATTCATGTTAGGAATACTAAAAATCAACTTTTCTTTTTCCCAAAAGCACCATGGCATTACAGTATAGTTAGAGGTACAAGTTGATAGTACTATGCATGCACTGTCACTGTAAGAACAAGCCAAAATGCAAATAATCAGTAAAATACCAAAGCTTCCATCCCTTTTCTGCTATTGGCACCTGTGTTAGATTTTGATGTTAGGGATGGAGAAGAGTCAGAAATCCCACTTAAGTTGAAATTCAGTTATTTTATTAGGTAATAGGGACATGGAAATGTCTAGTGTCCAGTTCAAGATGTGAAAATGCTGGCTCGCCAATCTTTTGATGGGTCCAATGTCCTTTAAAAATCTGCTTTTCCTTCATGAGCTATCCTCAAATCTTCATTTCTCTGAGCATGCCTGCTCCAAGCAGGCAAAGCGCTGATGTTGTAAGAAAGTGAGCAGTTGGCTGCCAATCCACATTTGGCCAGCTCGTGACTGTGCACTTTAAAACAACCCCCTCCACATCATCCCTATATGCACCAGCTCCACCTGCTTGAAGGCTCCAGGGAGTGGAGCCCAAACCACAAGGCAACACTAAATTTACTCTGCTGTAACGTCATCACACGAGGAGAGCTGGAATTCACAAAAGCGTGACCACAGATGCTTATGTGCACACACATGCACTTTCTCATATCTAAATGCATTATGGTGCGCTGTGGGCAGCAGAGGAACACTGAAGCCTACTTTCACCCTTGTCTGAGAAGATTTTTCAAGTATGCACTGTGACCGTGAGCAGGTGTTTCTGCTTTTCTCTGCTGTTTTTGTTCATTCGCAGTCATCACTTTCTCCAGCACTCTAGCACAAGGAGATACTCTCACAGCCATACATTCAGGGATCAAGAAAAATTTATTTTCAATATACAAACGTGCACAAGGGTAGCGTATTTATGAAGCCGAGTGAGTGCATTTTCTTTGAAAAGTGTTTGGTTTGAGGCTTGAGATGTGAAAACGGTCTAACTGAATATTTAATGACCCAGTCTTTGCAGCTTTTTCCTCATGTCAAACGGAGTCCAGCGGTTATTCACCACAAAGCTAAGAGAGGTTTCTTCAGGACAGCACAAATCTTAATACCAGATTAACTTGTTCATAGGATGAACGCTGGCACAACATTAGAATCATGTCTCCAAATGTCGTGGTTCCAAGAACATTGGTTTCCCAGCTGCGAGTCAGAGAGGAGGGCCGCATCCAGCTCCATGATGTAATGTTATGTAACTCTTACAAAGCCATTAAGCTCAGGCTCAGCCAGGTGGAGATAGACTGACTGACAGGCAAATCTGGAGGATGATCGGGGAATTAGCGTTTTGATCAGGGCACAAGTTCAATCTACAAACCCATATTCAGAGATGTCTAAAATCTTATAATAAATCATTTGTTAATTTGTTTAAGCCTTTTTTAACACATTCAAGTCCAATGAGTGATTTTCGTGGACCAACTTAATCTTTTTTGAGAAAATATGTTTATAACTGTGGACAATAATTGTTAGAGTTTTGCAGGGGAATCTGTGTCCATTCTGGCTGGAGACAAGGTTTCGACTGCTCAATAGTCCGTGGTCATTGTTGTCTCTTTCTCCTTCTCATGATCATGATCCATTTCAATAGGAGACCGATCTGGACTGCAGGCAGGTCAGTCGAGCGCACACACACAGTGTCTACAAAGCCATGTTTCTGGCATCAAATTGAAATCTGTTTTCTAAATACCATGAAGCTGGACAGGGAATTCCTTGAAAATCCTTTCTTTGGATTAACAAATTATAGATTTAAGTTTTTATTGCATTTTAGGAAAGTTTAAACTTTTCTGAAAATGAGTTCTAGTTTCAGCCCCAGTACAAATGTGTACCATGTCGATGCAGAATGCAAAGCACACGAACCAAAGAGGTAACATTGAGAGGTAAAGAGGTAACATACAACAGTATTTAGAGGCTCCAGTGATACTGTTTGGTGACATGCTCACACCATCATATCACCACATAGGTGATCAGCCTCAAAATAATTATCTTCCTTTCACATGTTGACAATAATTATTTGTTGATGCTGGCTGAGAGAGCTCAGCATGCTGCAACCATGGAAAACACATGCAAATAGACAAAACACAAGCAAATTAGGAAACCATCGGCATCAACACAAGCAAGTCAAACCAACCTCACATTTACTGACCTTACTCAAACAAACCATTGAACTTTGTTCCATTTTGACAGTAGGCCGTGTCCCAACATAATAGCTGATACCTGATTTTCATGGAACATAGAACAGCATTTATCTAAGTCTGAGCAGCTTGAAGAGATATCTAAAGAGTGCTGAACTAACTTTGATGTCAGCCTTTTAGACCCATTGCTTCTTTGTACACAGCTGTTACACATAAATTAAGAGGCCCCGGTGTGATGATAGATAAAAGAGCTTCGTGGCAGACATTTATTTGTTCATCATGTAAATTGGCCTGCTAATTTAGCATCATGATGACCTTTCACAACTGTGTATGCCGACACATTCATCATAAACATTAGCTTACATCAGCTTAACATTAGCTTATATTAAGCACAGAGCTGAGGTTAGATTCACACATCTCTGCAAAGAGGTATGAATCACAAAATCAAGACGGTAAAATTAATAGAATGATTTGCTTTTTTTTCCACATCACTCATGATGATCACTTTTAAAGAATACTCAAATGTAAACAAGTACGAAAAACAAGCCCATTATGTGCTGGTTTGTCCTACTTTCATGTCCCTGGAAACGTTTCAGTTGTCTATGCACTGCAGCGTCTATCTGTGTTTGCAGTTTGTTGTGGAGATATCCTGGACAATCATCTATTTGTGTTGTATGCACTTGTGTTGTCATATTGATTTCCTAACTTGTTTGTGTTTTTGTCTGGTTGCATGTGTTTTAAAAAGCTGCAGCACTTTGAGATCTGTTTTTTATAGCTAGTTACACAATGACTGCTCATAAGAACTTCACATAAGTCCACTTAAAAACTAAAAAAGAAAAATCCTAACACTACACCAGAGTTTTTTACTAACATTACCATGCCTGCAGCAGTTTGTGCCAGAAAAGAATAGACTGGATCATTTTAAGTTGTTTGAACAAAAAAAAAACTGTGCTATCATTTTCTTTATTAGCTATGGCAGTTTTTTACGAAAACAGTAGCTGTACGTTACTATAGTATACCAGTCACGATAGTAAAGAGATCAAATCTCCATGAACATCTTGACTGGACATCATTAAGCAAGCTTTGGTCAAACATCATTACAATCACCCCACTTTGGATGTTGACAGGAAGATGGGAAGATATTAGAAGAGAGGCTGAAACAGACAGAAAGAGACAGAGAAAGTGAAAAAGGGATGCTTAGTTCATTCACTGCTTTGGAAAAAAATCAAGTGTAGTTAGGAGGTGGGTTCAGCCAGTGTGGGTTTGAGTCATCCATGAGGAGGTGTATGTAATGTGTGCTTTTGTGTGGGAAAACAAACTCTGACCCGATCAAACAGCTCACATAATTGTATAGAGTGTTCATAGAGAAAGGGCAAAGTGAGTTGTGTTTATCAGATTATCTCCCTCTACCCCACCTTTGCCCAGCTTCAAATGTGAGTGCGTTTCTGAATCTCTTGAGATGAATAACACATTAAGCAGAATTATGAATGAGTGTTTGGTGTTGTGTAAGCATAATTTTATGATGTCAGCGTCACACAACAGTCCACTGCTAGACTGTCACCTACACTACTGATGCCACCGTGTCCCAGGATGCACAAAAGAAATCTAGGGAGTTCACACACTGTTCCACTCGTATATCCTTTAGCCTACTATGGAATCACGTTGTACAAACAAGTGCACAACATTACAAACAGACACACACAAGAATCCACACACAGTGAAGAAGCTGACAGAAAAAAATTGCATACATGCAAAACAACCATGCAGAACAAGAACACACACACACACACTAGACATTGATTAATGAGCTTTTGTTGTTGCTGCATAACACCACATCTGCTACCATAGGGACTTCAGCACGAGCCCAAAACAATATAGCCTGTTTAGCCCATTACACAGTCACACTGAAACACACACACGCAGACGCACACACTGCTGCCCTCATTATTCTGTTAGGAACCTCCTACATCCCCATCTACTTTTCTCCCTAACACCCCCTGTCATCACAGCCATATGCCCATCACACTTTTTGTATGCAGCCCACCCCAACAACAGTCTACATCCTGAAGTGTGGTCCATTCAGAGTTTTTACCTCTAGAGGCAGACATGTTAAGCTGCACATGCTGTCACTGCCCTCACATTGAAACTTTATGAATGCTGATGATTTTTATTTTGTAATCTTAACTCCCACGTTAATTTAGTCTAGTTGTATGTCTCACTGTATATTGTGTAACTGTGCTGCTGTCTCAGCCAATATGCTCTCATAAAAAGGATTAGAGCTTTAAAGGTTAGTGATGACAATAACACTTATGCACACCAAGTCCATGCTGCAGAGAGCATTAAATATTTAAATGCTAATACTTAACTCCCTTTTAATGTAGTGCTGTAAGAGAGCGCTGCAATAACAGTTTTGAAAAGATCAAATCAATAGGGTGTCCTACAAAAAGTGAGTTTAACTAAACCAGAAACAAAATATTGTACAATTGACCAAACTCCCCAAACCGAAGAGAAGACCTTTTGGTTTTGATCTAGAGCACTGATAACCAGAGAAGAAGATTCTCTTTTAATCTAAATTTTGTTATTTTTGGCCACCAGTCAAACACATATGGTAATTCAAGCTTAAAGAAAGCTTAAACAGTTTTGTAAACTGAAATTCATCCTTTGGATTTCGTGTTCCAGCCAGTTTAGCATAAATCGCCTCTCGTCTTCCTCCTTCTCCGCTCCCTTTTGTGACGTATAGGGCTGGCACACGGTCACATGTTTCTGGGAGGAAGTTTGTGTGACTTGCATGTGGCCAGGTCACCTTGCATGAGGTGGGATGTGTGCTACATTTTTAGCTGTTGTGTTGTGTGTGTGTGTGTGTGTGTGTGTGTGTGTGTGTGTGTGTGTGTGTGTGTGTGTGTGTGTGTGTGTGTGTGTGTGTGTGTGTGTGTGTCGGGGGGGGGGGCAGCTTGGCATTAATGCTATGACCTCTGTGGGGGTCACATCAGAAGACAGAAGTTGAAGCCAAATGGTGAAACAAAGGCAGGGCGTGGCTGTGAGTTTTATGGAGCTCGTCCTATGTGTGTGTGGGTCCTCTGGGATAAAAAAGACACCCTAAGGACAATGGAGGTTATGTGTAGCAGCTGACTATCAGGAAAATTATTCAACAAGCAAATTAACATTTCACTCGACCACTTGGGATCACGTCTATCAATCTCGCTTTGCCATTTCAAAACTGTTATCGACATTTTCCTTTGAATATAAAGTATTCTGTTTCCCATTTACAGACTGTTATAACACAACTGTAGCATGTTGTAGCTATAGCACGATAACCATGTCAGCAACATGATATTTGTTGTGCTGAGCACGAAAAGGCACAATTCTTCAGTCTGAGTGTGATTCATTTAAATATAGGTGATTAGCACGGCAGCCTTAGCCAAAGTAATGTGAAGCATTAAAGGCGTTTCAAGACAAAATAATTTTGTATAATTTTGCATAAATAGAGTTGAAAGTATTTGAACCCTCTGGACAAGCAGTTAATTTGAGGGTGGAATTAGATTGAGGTGCTACGTGGATAAAGTGAACCAAAACAAAACATGTTAGGAGAAAGAAAAAAGGCTGCATTAAAACCGTATCTCCAGGGTGAAACACGATGGTGAAAGTATCATGATTTGGACCTGTTACCCTGCATCTGGACTGGGATGAAAACTTTAGATTCTGCCAGCAAGTTATAAAGAAAATACAGCAAAAGAACAGGTCTAAGCAACTTTAATCCTTCGCTTCAATATGGTATAAAAAAAAATAAAGATCTGTAAAGTCAAAGCACAAAAAAATCAACCATCTCCCATCTGTGAGTTGAAGGTGTTTGGGTTGGAAGAAATGACCCAACACATTTAGTTGAAGTTAGGTCTCAGTAAGAGGTCATATCAGGTTTACATGCTTTTACTACTCATATCAAATCATTTCCTCAGTAAATAAATTATCAAATGCAATGTTTATGCCTTAGGACTTGGAATGATGACACAGCAGTTCATATTTTAAGCAATAATCTGGCTTGTGAGTGCATATAACTGAACTTTTGGCTGTGCCAAAAAGCCACACAATGGCACACAAATTGTGCAGCAGCAATCACAGATTTGAATACACTGACTTATTCAAACTGAAAGACTACGTCCAATCAAATTTTGACTGGTACTTCATGTTAAAACAGTTAAAGCACAGGTTCAGTATCGAAACATTAATTAAAAAGCCTAATTCTATTTAAGGCAGCCCATTCGGGGACTGACATATTGTGTGTGCTGGCTCATTGGGAGCCCTTAAATGAACTGAGACCTTGTTAATGTAATAAAATTCAGCTGTTCTTTTTGTTTTTTTCATGCAAGGAGCCAAAATGTCTGCTGTGAAAAAAAAAAAGAATTTCAAAACAGCTCTCAGATTACATGTACTTATCACTTACAAGATACGGGACATGTAGTTTGTGACAAACATCTAGAGGAAGCCCTTCAGAGCTCCACATTCCAAAATGCCTCAAGCCAAAACAGCCTCTGGCGATCACAGACATCACAACGGCTGTAAAAACATGAGAATCTCGATTGATTGTCTTCCCATGCATTGTTTAAAGAGGAACTTAGAAGCTCTAATCAAACATACTGCAATGGTGGAATTACCACTCAAATGCACAGTCAATCGTAGCTATGAATGCCATGGAGCATTGCCTTGTGTAATGAGACACTGTCGGCAAGTGATGAGAATGTTTGATTTCATCTTTTCAGGGTATGATGAGCATGGTTTAAACATCACAGTGGGATAAGCCTATTCCCTTCTCAGCATTACTGCTCTGCCTGCTCTTTGTTGTGGATGCCATTAGCACACACAGGGAAAAGATACACATATATTATACTCACAGACATTTTTATCGCTAACAGTTAACGACCAGAGAAAAAGACTAGGGCTGTCTCAGATAATTAAACCAGAGGGAAATTTTAACAACCTCCTCTGCATCCCCCTCCTCCCAAAATCTTTTTTCTGTCTTTCTTCCAGTCTTGTTCATTCCCACTCTTATGGCTTGTCAGCAAATCAGCCTGGCTGCAGATGAAAACCGAGATCCAAAAGGAGCCAAAGCACTCGTGCCAACACAGGGGTCACAAAGCACAAATGCAAATAATGCTCTCCATCCATTTACAGCCATCTGTGCTGCTTCTCTGAAGTGCAAGGATTCAGTTGCTGCTGTTGGCTCGTGGGAGCTGCATTGCGCAGCAGACATCATAGGGCTAATTTATTGTTTTCATTTTGTGTGTATTCATTATCCAATTATAGGCAAAACACACACAGAAATATTCAAGAGAAACTCCCTCAGAGGGTCCAGATGGTTCTGATAGTTGTGCTCCTTGCTAGGTCTTTTATATGCTGTTTGCAGCATGATAAGGCTCTGCTCACCTCTGCAGCAAAGCTCATTCACTTTACTTGCACTTTGTATTTGTGAGAATGTTTGTTAAGTTCAAAAAGCACCGTGTTGGAGTGTTTCCCCTGCTGTGGTGTGTTGAGCAATTCATATCTGTGAGGATTCACAAACGCCTGTCAGCTGTGATGAGTTAGGGTCTAGTATCACCCCAGCACATGTACACACTTTTAACATTTATCGTTTAGCCCTGCAACACACACACACACACATATCAAAGGGCTTTGTCCAGAGAGGACAGAGCAGGTTGGTGTGACGTGAATGGGAGTGGTGTTTCCATGGTGACCAGGCCAACAGAAGGAACAGGGGGTCCGCCTCCTGACCCTCATTGAGTGGCTGAATGACTGCCAATGAGCCAAGGCAAAACAGGCAGCAGACACAATACGAGAGAGAGAAACGAGAGCGATCAGCAGCCATGTAAGCCCATCACGGCTGTGGGCCACGTTAGCTGCAGCGGTCAGTCTGAGGCACTTAACATTAGCATCAGAAAGACATTATGCTAATAGCATCAAAGGCAGCAGCCCCCATCTTTGTGTTTTCAGCACCAACCCAAGGGCATGGGAGGATTTTTACATTTCAACTGCCTCTCCAGTCCTGAACTCACAAAGAGGATAAAGAGAAGAGAAAAAATGTTGTGCATTAAGCAAATTATGCAGCAAAGCCAAGTTTCGAAAGGTCCAAAGTCCAAAGGAACTAAGAGGAAAGGCATCACGGAGAATCGAGATCCAAAGTGATGTCAGACGTGGACAGCTTAGTTCAAAATTGCACATCATTTCTGAAAACTCCACAGTACTGAACTGTTGTCACGTAACAAGCTATATAACAGCAATCGTTTGTCAGCGAGCATTTTTCCGCGATAATCCCAATGTTAACACCGCCCTTGACATATTGACTTTACAACATTTTCATTTCATTCATGTGATAGAATGGCGACCTCTCCATGATGTTCCCTGCATCTCATCAACTGGGAAAGGCTCCAGCCTGGGACATTTAGAAAGGACTATGCTTTACATTCAGTTTGCTGACTCTTCTGGCTTTATAAGTCACTACTAGTCTGTGTCTTCTCATTGGTCCAAGCGAAGGTCTTATATCCTGCCACTGCTGTTCTTCTTCCATTGGATTTTATAATGTAAAACGGAAAGTAGTGCTCTCTTGAAAATCCATAGACCCTAGAGTCAAAGCCACCACTCTTGTAGCATCACAACAAGGGTTTTGGAGATTTGGAGAGCATCTTCCTCTTCAGACTATTGCAGCTCCCTCATAAGATACAGGAGACTAGATCCTCCCTGCCTTCTCTTTGCTGGCAAAAAAAAAGAGTGTCATGACTACTGCACCATGTTTTCAGAATTATGCCATTATAGCAGTGATATAAGCCCTCAACAAGGTACTTGGTGTGATGGTGATCAAAATGATTATGTTTTCTCGCCGCAGTGATCATAAAAGCAAACACATTACCTGAGTGATAATGCTATTACATATGTGTTAATGGTGATAGGTAGGATTGTGTTTTCCTTTCCTCGTCTAGCTGGCTGATGAGAGCCAGGGCAGCTGGGAGTGCTGCACAGCACAGGTTTGTTAGGAGTGTAATTTGTGTGAAGCCCTGAGGCACCCCCTGAAGAAAGACTTCAATATTTACTTTTTGTAAATGTCCTCCACTTTATCATTTTTGCTCAACTGTTTGGGGATTTTGCTTAGCAAACGTTCGCGCAAGCAGAATTCACCAGAAGCTTCCACTGGCATCAAGGTGCAAATAAGGAAGTCGCACTCACAACAAAATCATTGTTTTGTCTGTCCTTTGTTCCTGCATTGCTTAGTAAGCCAGTCCATGATGGAGTCCAATTTGCCCCACTTGCCCCACCACTTGCCCTCATCCAGTCCAGTCCACTATTTTCATTAATTAATATTGTGGTCTTTTATGCTTTAGTAGTAGTTATATAACCCTAACAAAGCCTGGACTTTGGCATAGGTCCACCTCTTAATGTTTTAGTGTTGTGTTTCACTTGTTGCTTAAATGCTGGGAAATCACCTTCAGAGAAGCTATTGTTTACAATTTACAATGTATTTTCAAAGATGGTAGGTACCAGTGTTGTGTTAAGTCGCTCGACCAATCAACATATAATCATTATTGGACCAATCACATCCACTTTTGTCATTCATTGGATCCTATTGAGCTAGGAAACGAGGAGGAGTAGGAGCCTAATAAGCAGTTCTAAGAAGTGAACTCAGACACGGTTCACAGACACAACAAAGAATAGAAACTGTGTCCAAAGACTATGTTCCTGTGGTACCTATGGAGTCACCATACAACAACTAATGATGCTTATAATGCAGGTAGTGTGCAAGAGTAGTAAAGCAACATCTTTTCCCTCAACTCTTTGTTTTTCATCTGGTGAATTAAAATACATTTCTTTGATGCGTCCACCAAGGTTTCTGCTACAGTCAGTGCGATTACATGCAGGCAATCAGATCGGATTAATGGCTAAATTACAATAACATTGAGTTATTCAGCTCATGTAACAAGCTTAATCTGACCAGAAATCGAATCGGATCGGGTTACTTGCGATCGAATTAAGACCCCAGGATAACTCGATCCGATTGCCCACTGAACGTGCCTGGAGACGACAGTGGATAGGATCGAGCGTTCTGCGCATGCTCGAGATTTTTTTCCCCACAATCGTCACCCGGAAGTCGAAGGAGACGATATTACTGTTGTTGTCGCCGCCATCAAACAAATAATGCGGAGAATGCGCCGTTGTGCATCGCGTTTGTGCCATAATCAGCTCATCACAAATGTAGAGGGACATAGCTTCATCTTGTTCTTCGTTCGCCATCTTTCTCGAATGCCTTAGTTTTGTTGTTGTTGGTGGTGAAGACATCAACCGGAAGTAGCTCTATTAGCGATAGCTGAAATGGGTACAGCGCCACTTATCTACTGTGGTATTGCATGCTTTATGCCAGTAATTCGATTCATTCACCGTCATATATCCAAGGATAATTACCCTTGCTCAGATAAGGAGTATAACCCAACTATAGCTATAATCGAGTTTATCTCATCGTGTAAACCCACTGACTGTCTCCCCTCTTTAGCTCTGGCAAACCAATCATTGCCAGATGACATAAATTCCCTCCCTTCCAAAGTGCAGGAACGTCACAGCAGACATCAAATTTAAAACTCAACAATGCCTTGAAAGAGAGACTAATCGGCATGGTGTTTGGAAGGACTAGTGTATATGAATAAGTCCCACACTCCAGTCCCACACACCAGCTTTGATTTAATCAATCAAACTGTGATCAGCAACACTTTACACAAAGTACAAATCATATACTGAAGTATCAGTAAAGCGATGTATGACTCACAATGATTTAATACATGAATTAAGGCAGAGGGTATCATGAAATCCTACTGATCACTATTAACAACTGGACTGAGTCGTTATGACAACCTGCAGTTAATTAACACCTCATCAATCATCTTTTCCCGTGCATGCTTTGATTTATGTGTGTTTGCAACCTTTGCGCAGACGTCCAGGGGTGCGACTGTCTGTCTGACCCTCCACTCCCTTGAAATAATAAATGAAATTAAAAATAAACCAGCTTCTCTGATAATTACTTCACAGAGAAGAGGGGGATTTTTTTTTACACAATCTGCATTCATTCCAACCTTGTGTCACATAAATACTTGAAATTAGCCTCTTTAATAACATATTAAGAGATGGTGGCACATAATGTGCTGAAATTATATGCTGGCACCTTGGAAACAATAGTGGGTGTGACTCATTGGATAAAGTGGTCGTCGTTCAGCCAGAAGGTTGGCAGTTAGCTCCACAGCTCTTCCCCGTGTCAATATCCTTGGCAAAGACAGAGAGCCACCTGTGATGTGCTCATCTGTGTGTGATGGTAGAGAAAAAGCACTGCATACAGTATATAAAGTTCTTCTTGACAATAGGCTATGGGTTTAGGGTTAGGCTTATTATAAAGTAACTGGATTTATGTATTGTACTGGAACTGGTTTTCAAATAATCCAAAATAAAACCTTTCAATGTTATGCGAAAAAAGCAGTGGCTAAGTCATCATTAAATGGGCCTATTTTTAAAGGGGAGCCCAAAGGAGGACCTGAAGGAGGTGAGATTCCAGCTAAGCAAAAATAACTGCTTGAATCAACTTAGGTTTGAGGTGGTCAATTGGGCCAGTGTTTAATGTCTTTCTTTGACCTATTTTTATGTTTTCAGGGGATTTAATTAACTATTTAGAGCCTGCAAAGCATCAGCTCACCTGATACTCCACCAAAAGCTTCCTTACAATGTGATACCTGCAGGCCAAAGTCAGCGGTGCAGTGCCCTCATGCCTTTGTTTGTGAAAAGCAATTTGTTGAGCGCCTCATTTACACCATGAAATTGGAGAAGTAGGGGCCTCTCAAGCAGACAAAATGAAACATCAAAGGATCTGACAATTACAGTGTTTATTCCACCTAGTGCGCTATATGAACTCCTGCATTAAAGTACCATTAAGCTGGTCAGAATGAAAAGTAATCATGGGGGGTGAGAATCCTCCTCTGCGTGAGTCATTTAAATCAACCCCCCACACGTCCTTGAAACACATCAACGCTCCTGTGAATGTCAGTGAAAAGGTAAAAAGTGTTAGTCACCGAAAACGAGGGATGGACAGTTGCAAAAATGGGTCTGTGTCAGGGTTTTCGGCCCTGGTGTGAGAAAGGAGAGGAGAAGTGAATGACTCTGTGAATGAGTCATCCAAACTACTTCATATTTTCTGTACACTACTCACTGCCTCTTCCTTTTAGGCTTCCTCTGGTTAGTCAAGCATTACGAGACACGTCAACACATACAGTGTCACCCTGTGAAAGAAATGTCATGGGGCTCATGCACAAACGCAGCACTTAATTTAATTTCTGATCTCTCCGAATTGGCTCGTTGTTGGATTGAAAGGGTGCCCTTGACTGCTGCCGCTGTGATTAGCGGCAGCGAGGATGTTTGTCGTGAGCACACAGAGAAGCAGCCCAGAGGGTGAAATAAGGAAGAAATGAAAAGCACAGACATCCAGGCAGCTGACAGTAGATCAATGCTGTTCTGCGTGCTTTTGGGTAAAAATGGGGACTGTATGCAGAGTTACCATATGAGCAGATCCAGACATGGGTTCAGAGGAGTGTTGGCCCCTGCTGAAATCTTGCTGGCCCCTGAAGTGTCCAGGCCCATTCGGTGGTGGACTGACTGTTTAAAGATGAATAAAAGCTCAATTCTGTGGTGCTTTAAAAGCAGCTTACAACTTTTGTGGTGATGTCTTCATATCATGTTGGAAAAAAATGTATTTGTTCGAAACTGGTGTTTCATAATACATACAGACATAAAACGCAGCAGTGCCGCATGGATTGGATGGCAGCAAGATCCTGTATTCTATTTGAACTCAGAAGTGAGAATTTCCAAGTTTCCAGTCAGACAATTCAACTGAAACGCTACCACAAGGCCGGATTTCCAAATCAGGAAGTCAGAGAAACCTCACCCACCCCAACCTCAAAATCCGAAAGTGAAGATAGTGGCAGTAAGGAACTGTCTTTAGCACTTCTGTCACTTTGTGCCTCGCTAAATGCTCACATATAGTGCTGTTCTGCCTGTTGCTGTGGTGGTTGTATCTGCTTGTGTTATGAAGTAGGTAGGTAGCGTGATCAGAGATCAAACAAAGAACAAAATTGAAGTGGCACATTGTGCATGGGCATATATTTCCAAAATGGGTTGAAACACCTTGACACCTTGATTCTTTTTCTCTCTGTTGTAGATTTGCTGGTGTGTTTGGGATTATTAGCCTGTTTCATGACCCAGTTTCAGCCAAGCTCTAGCTGTCAGACAGATGGCCTCACATTTGACTCTACAATACTTTGGTATACAGAGTTCATGGTCGACTTGATAACTGCAAGGTGTTCGGGTCCTGTGGCTGCAAAACAAGCCCAAATAATCATCACTTCACTACCATGCTTGATAATTGATTTGAAGTGCTGATTAGCTTAGTTTGGTTTTCACAAATGGGGTGCTGTGCATTAAGACCATTTAGTTTTGGCATCATCGGTCTAGAGGACATTGTTCCAGATTTCTTGTGGTTTGTTCACCCACATTTGTGGTCTGAGATGTAGCTCTTGGGTTTCTCTGATCTCTCTGAGCATTATACAGTCTGATCTTGGGATGAACTTGCTGGAATGTGCACTCGTGGGAAGACTGTTTTCCACTTGTGAATAATATTTTTCTCTGTAGAATGATGGAATTCTAGAAGTTTTGAAATAGCCTGATAACTTTTCCCACATTTATGGGCAGCAACAATTGCTCCTCAAAGATTGTTGCTAATGTATTTCCTCCTTGGCATTGTGTTAACACACACCTGAATGCTCCAAGCCAGCAAAGTGACAAAACTTCTGCTTTTACAGATGTGCTCACACTCACTGATGATAAGCTAATCAAGTCCATTTGATCTGCAGCACCTGGATGCCACCCCCCCCCCCCCTTTTTAATTCCTGTGGAAGTATTGAGAATGTACTTCTTTTTTTTTTCTATAAAACCTTAGAATTGAAACCGGGTGTGGTTTCTCTTTTGCACGACTTACCTGGCCCCAGACTTGGAAAACTCTTAGATCTGCCACTGATTGTTACAGAAAGAGAACTATGTGAGGTGATTAAGAGAAGTTTACATTTCACAGGAGTCACAGGTTTCCTCTCTGATGTGAGACTTCAAAGGTGTTACACCAACGAACTTTAAATTAATACCAGCTTGATTGCCTGATTAGGCTATGGCTAATGCAGCTTTAAGTCTTCTGTGTTTTGTTTCTTTTCTAGTTACTAAACCTAAAATCTGATTCAGAGTGGGTGCTTTTCCACTTTATCACTGAAGTGGAGCCGACATTGTGACATGTGATGTGCAAAATAAATAAATAAATAAATGCATTATGACTCTTTTTGACTGTATTTCCTCGACGAACGGGGGAGCTCCATGCTACTGCCAGTACTAGAGTTTTCCATAATTGGGTATGTTCAGGTAAACTGCATTTTGATTCAGGTAACTACTTTTGGGTCAGTTAGGGTTAAGTCTGTCTTTGGGCTACTTAGGGATAAGGTCGTGTTTTTTAAAAATTAATTTACAAAAGTAACAACCAACTAGCATACTGATATCAACATTTTGATCATGAATGGTGTTTCTTCTAGCTTCCAAACACATGTAACATGTAAATTATTGCATCTCACGATACCTATATCTATGTTTATACAAACATTTTCCCCAAAACACAGCAAAGTAAGAGTAAAGTAAGCACCAGTGACAGGCAACAATGAATAAAACACTTACAGTTCATGCAACAGTTAAAAAGCTGAGAAATAAAAACAGAAACAGAATGACTGAACGACAGCAGCTTGAGGTTAAGTCCTCAGTCAATTCTGATCACCTAAAGGAGACACATGTTTGAAAATCCTCAGTGAAGCCTGACAGCATAGATCACAAACAAATAACAAAGCTCACTTCTCTCCTTCAGTCTCAGAGCGTCAGCCTCCAGTGTCAGACGGGGGTGACGCTGTGCTCGAGCCCCAGCAGGAGGAGGATGACGCAGTCCTGTCTGTCTCGAGAGCATCTGTCTCCTTGTTTCAGTGGCAGACTTTTCCGGACAGTATACAGTTCCAACACAAGACGCTCTTGAAGTGTCACATGAGCTGAACGATCCCAAAGAAGTTGGTGATATGTAATCAGGTCCGTGCAGGTCATATTATCTGCATGTGACCCACTGACACTTTTCCTCATGTTTCATTCATTACCTTCGACTGATTTGAAAGAAATCCTCAGCTAATAGTGTTTGAAACCCTTTTTTTAAAAAAACAAGAACGCTGGCACAAATGTTAACTAAAGCAGAAAGCAATGCTTCGCAAAAGGTGGTAGTAAAAAGACGATATTAGTGACTGAAACACAAATCTTCATGTTTTGTCTTTTTTCTCTTTATTTAAAGCCAGCATAAAGTTGGTACAGGGCATACTTACCAATAGGCTGCATCGTTTCTCCTTTTAACAACACAAAGGAGTTTGGAACAGAGGAGACCAATTGCTGTAGATTCCAATCAAATATTTGTCTGTTTTTTGATTGATTGAATAACAGATTGAGGTCTCCTCTGTTTTATTTTTGTTTCTTTAGAGCCAAATGTTGTCAGTGGATGGATAAGTGTGTGGGCTGCAGTCCGGCCACTCTCCCGTCTCGACTCTCACTCATGTGTTCTGGTGTCGTCTTACTGAAATAAGCAAAACCTGCTCTGAAAAAAAGATGTCATCCAGATGGTAACATAAGGTCTGGACACACACGTGCTCGCTTATAATGAATGGGCAAGTGTGTCGCTTCAAAATGTGTGCACATAATTCAGCATTAATGGTATCTTTATGGATGTTCAAGTTACCCCATTCCATCATGCACACTGGTAACAAGAAACATGGTCTCCCTCCACTTTAGCTTGGAAGACACAGCATTTCCTGAAAGAATTTCTGATTTGAATTCACTAAAAAGTAGCCCGAGTGCACCTATCTAATGATAACATCCTTAGAATACCAGCACTCACTGATGCATGTTCAATTTATTAAGGAGCAAATGCATTTCAGCAAGAGACAAAAACTAATCAGTCTCTTATCGACGTATCATCTCACCTGCGAATATTTTTTACAAAATCCTACAATTGCTAAGCATACACCCCAAAAAAAAAAGAACACAAACACACAAAATAAATTCAAAAAGACCATTTAATAACTGACGTGACAATCCCAACAAGTTACAAATAAAGACAGAACTGCTTTCAAATAACATTTGCATTCAGCCGTTATGGCAATTACAAACCTGAGCTCGATACAAAATGTTATGAACTGTGGGTGGTATAAATGTATGTTGCACATGATAAGGAAGCATTATAAAAAGTAGAGAATATGAGTATAAATAGACAGTATTTACACATGATGGGGTCAGTTCCTTAATGCAGAATCAGAGAAGACCCTTGCAATGTTTTCTTTTTTCTTTACAACTGGACACTGGGAAAAAAAACACTGCAGCCAGTTTCGTGTCCATGCATCAACAGGGACATTAAAAATGACCATGTACCCTTAGAACGCAACAACCCAGGGGTTTAAAAATAAGCCGCTTCTCCTTGAAAGCCAGCTTTAGATTTGTTTAAATGCAGAGGAAGGCGATGACTTGCTGAGTCAGGACGCTGAGCTGAAATCAAACCTTCTTCTTTAGGATTCTGATCAGTGACAGCATCACAGACTTTGAGGGGAAAAAAAACACTTGTTATCACATGTCTTTGGCAACCACAGAGCCTCCTGCTTGGTCAAACACCACTTGGGTTTTTGTTTCAGGGGTCACAGGTTGAAAGTCTGGGGCCAAGGTGCAGGAGTTACTAGGAGGGGGCGTCCTCTCCATGTATAGCTCTGTACTTGACCATCTCCTCCGGGAAAACTTTGCTGAGCTCGGAAATTAAAAGGCTCTTAAACTTCTGCAAGGACAGAAAAAAAAACAGTATAGTTTGGTTTGATACTGAGCTATAACTACTTCTCATTTTAAGCAGGATAAAAACTAAACTTGTGTGTTTAGGACAGGTACAACTGTAATACACTCAAAATAGATTGTCCTTGCATCCATTTCTGTCATCAAGCAAAGAGAAGATGTTAGCCACAATTATTTATAGGAAAAGTTACATTAACTGAATTGGATTGCGTTTCCAACTGGGCAGGAAAAAGCTGGAAAATGTATTCAACGCACGTGAAAAGGGTCATTTAAGAAAGAGATTTCTTAACTTTGCAGGTATTCTAAATATGCTTATCAACATTTCTTCAGCAGAATATTTTTACAGTTCTCTTCAGTTTAATTCAGGCACTGGTGGGGAATCTCAGTGTCCCTGGCATAATCTCTTACCGTCATGGTGTCTATCTTCCCTTTGACCTGCTCATTCCTCGCCAAGGCTCTCTCAAGACATTCCTTGGTGTACAGCTGAGGGTTTCGGCCTTGGTCAATATACCTTCAAACACAAGATTTCATATCAGAATATGACATTATGAGGCATCGATAAAAATAAATTATTATATTATATTGGCCCAATCTCTAAGCAAAGGCATTTTCGGCATTCAAGCCACCAGGGGTGACAGTTTGATTTGTTATACATACACATATATATCTATTTAAAGTTATTTTAACAGTATGTGCATGCCGAATGTTTATGCTGCTCTCAATAGTTGTGAAAAATAATATTAGAAGCCGTTTAATTGCAACAGGCCAATCGACAAGGAAGGACAGTATTAAATCCGGTGAGTTTTGATCAGGATTTGGCATGGCTTTCATGCAAAACTATGTGTATGATCTCAACGCAACAGCATGCGGAAAAGACAAACGACAGCAGAAAAATTCAGTGAAATATGTCACAAAGCCTAACGTGCTCAACAATACACGCTAACAGCCGCTGGACTCACTCAAAGACTTCAAGAGGAACGTTGATCTCATGAAGCTGCTGACGGCACTTCTCGATGTCTTGGAGCCCAGATATCATGAAATTACTGGGAAGAGAAATCAACAAAGCGGATTAACACATTGTCTATCGGCGCAGTTCTGCATCTGAACCGATCTGAGTTAAACATGACTCACAGTTTTTGGTTAAGAACTGTCTGACTGCTCGGCTGGAAGTCGCTGACGATGATTCCCAACTGTCGAATGTTCTCGATAAATTTTTCCAGATGTTCCTCGAGGTTATCAAATTTCTCCGCCATTTTGATTTAAACTGTTGGTAAACTACCAAAAGTCAATATAAATACCACTGTTTGAAATATCTATTTATCAAATTATCGCTGTTTACTGTTAGCAGCCAACGCTACGACAGCTACGATACTGCTGCACTTTACGGCCAAATACTCGCCAATCACTGTAGGCTACATTCTGCAACCTTGGTAACGGCCAATGACAGACTGTCGTAATGCGTATCAAAATGTCGTGCTGGCAGTGTGAGAGAATCTTCTTTGTAGAGTACATAAATTTAATTGAACTCGTAAACGATGCTTCAGTTTCAATGACTTTACATCTATTGTGTCAAATATCCTTTATTCAAGGTGAGACAGTGCAGATTAACACGGTGATATTTATAAGTTAACACAATTATTGCTTAAAAGACTTTGTTTAAACTGATTAATATGAAAATGGACTATTATATATACAAAGAATATGCCCAATATTTATATTTCTTGAAAAATGTGATCATTAGATACAGTCATGTTAAAAATTCTTGTCATATATTGTTGATAGCAGGCTTTTACTGGGGGGATTTTGGGCATCTCTCCTCTTTATCACTAGATACATCACAAAATGTTGTCAGTAGCAAGAATTAATAATTGAAACTTAACCAGTCAATGAAATGTATAAGAATAAATTCATTTAGGGGGAAAATATCTTAATAAAGGTGACATTTAAACTGGAAATACATTTTATATGTACCTTTTATTTTCAAAACATGTCTAAATTATGGTTTCGTTGGTCATGTCTTGTTAGGATTATGTTTAATGTCATAATATGCATTACATGGTACATCAATATAGTAGCCTGTCATTGTTTCAAAGCTAGCATGACTCAAGCTTTATTGGTTTATAAAGTAAGTATGTCTCAAACCTGACAGAGATGCATATAAAGCATGGCCTGCATGAGTTTATGTCAGGTTATCATTTTGTCCAGTGTGACCTTGGTGGCCTATAACAGTATTTTATCAGTACTGAGCCAAATGTAGTTGTAGTTTGAGGTATGAAACTGCACGTTCTCAGAAAATCAGGTGCATGTTGACTGCTTTATAAAACTAAAAAATCAAGACGGACCTAATTAAGCATTACACAGAACAATACATGAAAATTAGTGACTTAGTCCCTGTATACCATCCGGAAAGAAAAACAACAAAAAAGTTGTTAACATAGTCCAACACTCAAGTTGAACTGAAGAGTCGTTTCCAGTTAACCTGGAAAATAATGCTGAGCTCCGCTGACAGCGTCGAGCTACTTCACTCTTTGAAAAAAATATACAGACTTCGCTGAGAACGAAAGGGAGAATAAAAGTTTAAGTGAATGTCAGTGATGGTGACATTTCCTTGCTCTGGCATCCACCTTCCTGCCAGTTTTACTCTTTAAAGGAAATCCAAAGATACGAAGCTATATGGAGTGAGCTTGGGTTTGCCAGGAAATGAGTACTTATCCTTCAAAATAAATGGCATTTTGGGTCAACTAGTGGCTCTAATTTGTCTGTGTGTGAGAGTGTGCATGTTTTGTTTATTTGTTGTTGTTGTTTTTATCTCTGTACATCTCGTGTGATGGATTGCTGAGCTGTCCAGGGTTTACCCTTCCTCACACCCATGTAGTCTGGTGTTGTCTTGCCGAAATAAGCAAAACCTTCTCAGTCGTAGCTAAGACAGGCCTCAGCCCCTCCATAACCCTGAATAGATTAAACCAGGAGTAGGAAATTAATAAATCAATATGCAACATCAAATGGTTATGACAGCAACTACATGTAAAGTGTATTTTCCCGCTCGCTGCCTGTAGGGGCAGTAGTTTGGTAGATGTCCTTGAGGGTCGTATTTAAGGATATGGACAACACCTATTTCATCGTTTTGATTGGAGGACTTGTAGCAATAAGTATGGGCAAAAGATAATGTTGCCAGATTTAAATATTTAGGAACTGTTTCTAAGTTTCTGAAAGGATTGAAACTTCTGCCCCACCTTCTATTTGTGTGCTTTCCCCTTGTGTCATCATAAAAGGTCGCAAAGCCAGATACGTTTATAGATCGTTTAAAGTAGTTTAGCTGACATACGACGGTATGCGCAGTCAACTTGAGAATGTAACGGGGCTACAGCTTAGAAAAAAAGAAGAAGAAAAAGCTCGCCTTGAATTTCAGCGGACGTCTATACTTTTATTTTGAAACTCAGCGTCCAGCCGACGAGAACGAGACCGGCTGAAGAAGGATTACTGGTGGCTGGTTCGTCCTCGACTGCATTAAAGCAGGGAGCTGCTGCGGCAGCACACACACATCAAAGGTCCTCCTCCTCCTCGTCCTCCTCACTGCAGCTCCCACCGACGGCAGGTCCACTGGATGGTGGAGGTTTTTCTTCGTTTTGCACGAAGCGGGATCGGTGTAGATTAAAGGTGCAGAACGGGTCATAAAACGGACATACTCGGAATTTCATCAGTCTGAGGTAAGATCGGTTGCTCTCAAGCGTTGGGTCTGTCTGTACAGGCAGGAGAATACACATAATGGAAGGACTCCAGGAGTATGGACAGAATATGGACAATGTCTCTGAAAGATTGATCTCACCCAGACCTCATTGGATTGTGTATTTTTCTTTACTTAGTGGTACTATATGTCATGGTGCCTGACAGCTTGTTGAAGCCAGTGTGTGTCTTTATAGCCATTGTGAAATGGCACCATGAAAAATGACTGTTACACTTGCGTTTTTATTTTATATATGTCAAATTCCTATAGGAACATAACCTGTTCATCTTGTCTGTAGCAAGCTTGGATTTCATTGTGGTGTTTTTTTTTCTCTTGTATACCAGCTGTAGCCTTCCTGCTGCTTTTGTGTCTTCCTTTGGTTTTCCTTTCTCAACATATAAGATCACCTAACTACCTCTGTGTAACGCACCGTCCTTTTGGAACAACTGCAGTCATGATGTCTCTCCGTTTGTGAGGGGGAGAAAAGACTAGATTCCAGTGATCTGTTTGGCTAAACTGTTGTTATTTCAGGTGAATATTCATCTGAACCTGTGTTTATTCGCCGTTTCCATGTTTTTTGCTTTCAGTCGAGGCTTGTCGAGACGATGCACTGAGGAGAAAACAGCACAGGCTCCCCCGGTTGTCTTCATCCAGGCTGCAGCGAACGGAGGCTGGGGGGGGGGAGGGTTGCGGTATAACAAGGTTAATAATCAGCATCAGTAAAGGTCGTCTCTGTGAGAAGGAACCCACCGGAAAGGGTGAATCTCGCCCCTGTGCGGGGGGATCAGCAGAGAAATAAGTATAAAAATTATGGCCACTCTACTGCGGAAGATCGGTCTGATCCGTCTGCACGACCGAGACACGGAGGACCCAAAGCACCACCAGGGCTCGTTAAAGGGGACCAAAGGGAACCAGAAGAACAACGCCAACAAACACTGTCAGACCGCCAACGAGACCAACATCCTGAGCACCCCGGAGATTAAGGCGAGGAAGCTGGACCAGCACGGCAAAGATAAGCAAGGCAAGGATGCGAAGGAGAAGCAACAGACGGGAGGAGGCGGGAGTAAAGCCACCAGTGCCTCCTCCATACCACCGCTGGCGCCTCACCGGCAACACTGCACCCAGGTCCGGACGCGGAGGCTGATGAAGGAGCTACAGGAGATCAGGAGGTTAGGGGACAACTTCATCACGGTGGAGCTGGTGGAGGACAACCTGTATGACTGGAACGTCAAGCTGCACCAGGTAGACAAGGACTCGGCACTGTGGCAGGACATGAAGGAGACGAGTACCGAGTTCATACTGCTCAACGTCACCTTTCCCGATAATTTCCCCTTCTCGCCGCCGTTCATGCGGGTCCTGACGCCCCGGTTGGAGAACGGCTACGTGCTGGATGGCGGGGCCATATGCATGGAGCTGTTGACCCCCCGCGGATGGTCCAGCGCCTACACAGTGGAGGCGGTCATGAGGCAGTTTGCGGCCAGTCTCGTAAAAGGACAGGTGAGGAGGGGGCAGGGGGGTTGGAAGGGGCTGATGGGTGAGAGTTTATGTTTGGAGTATCATCAGCAATCCGGCACATTAATAATCTCTGGAACATGTATTATTAGTCATGACACGCACTGGATGTGAGCAATTCTATTAGGAATTCATGCGTAAATGAAGCGTTATAGCGCGTTTTACCCACATAACAAATGTCCATCCTGGCATTTTTTTTGCCTTAGACAGCGTTTGGAATCGATATATGTTTTAGTTCAACTAAAGAAATATATAAACCCGTATTTAGTGTCTCCATGTATTTCTGATTCAGCTCATAATCTATTGGATCAAGCTTATCTTTGACAGCTGTTTTGTCTGAAGACACATCTTTGGGACGATTTATTATGAATCTGAATTTCTGAAGGGAAATATCTTCACACTCCAACATTATTCCATAAAACTGATGTTAATTCTGTGCATATAACATTCTATGCCACTCTGTATGCTGTAAGTGCAGCACTGTTATATCCAGACTCAAAGCAAAGTCATGATTGCAAACACTATTAATCCTTGTGTGACTTTATGGCAGCCATTTCATGCAGAGCAAACCTCGGTATCCTCTGCTCTTCTCTGCAGTCACTCGCCTTTTATCGCCTCCATAAATCAGGTGCATCTGACAACAAAGACCTACTGCCATGCAATGGAAATGTCCCCCTTGCATGCCCTGATGCAGCTTCATTGTATCTGTACCCCCATCGGATTATTCTAAAGGAGGAAGGAAACAATTATTCAACACATGGTGATGGATAGAAAGACAGATGGAGTCATAGAGACAGCAGGTAGCCTAACCTACACTAGCTGTCCTCTGTGAGTTAGAGTGTCTGGATTATGTAACCTTGTCAAGTGTTGTTTTCACATCCTCGGTGCACTGCAGCAGCTCAGTGAAAATGGCTGCACCTCTGCATGCACTCCAGTTTAAACCGAGCAGATTTTCTCCTCTGCGTCCAGACTGCTGCCTCAAAAGCTCATTTTTACATCACGTTCCTGCCCCCCCTCCTCCTCCTTCAGTTTCACATTGGCAGTCTCTGACAGTGCAGTGGTGTCAGTCCTTATGTAAACTGTCACTGGACTCCCTTGCTCTCTCCCCATCAGCACTCCGGTGATATAACTGAACGTTGTTTCGAGTCATCTGCGGTCATTAAGCATCTGTCAGAGAGAGAGAGGGGTCATGCAAAAAAGTGTACCCACTTCAGAGAGAGTGAGGAAAATGTTTGTGTGTGTGTGTGTGTGTGTGTGTGTTAATCTTGATTAGCTGCTTGAGGAGATGAGCAAGCAGCTCTGCAGTGTTCCCTAATTATGGTGCAGTGTCTTCCTTCTCTGGTTTGCTAATGGAAACAATATTGATTAATTATCCCCATGTGTGACTTTGTGTGTGTGCATCTCTTTATCTCTCTATTTGCCTATTTTGGGCTGCGTGTGCACCGGCGGTTGCATGTGCTGCGTCCTAATTTTTCGGGAGATGTATTTGTCTCTCGTACATCATGACAGACAGAGTACACAGACCTATATATATATATATGTATAGATATATATATAACTGGAGCACAAAATAGAATCCTTCGTCCTTGGCCAACGCTTTCCTGTGACAATAGTGATCTAGCCTGTTTAGAAGCTTCCTGCCTATTTTTAGAGTGAGAGGATACATGCGGTGACACATTGCTGAGCTGAGAGTCAACAGAGTGTCTTCACCTGCAGATGTGAGGAAGCGCAGACACACGTACGATCACACAGGTCGGTGTGTGGGGATATTTTGTGTGAGATCTGACCGAGCTGGCGGTAGGCATCAGTCTCAGATACCTGACTTCCAGTCTTTGGCAAAGCGTGATCATCGATCTTTGGTCAGAGAGAAAGAAGACTCGTACTGGTCTGCAGGAGGCGAAGAAGAAAAAAATGTGTAATGTAAGGCAAACCCAGCAAAGGAGTCTTTGAAACGAAATCCAGTTTGGTTATTTATTCTGTAGTGCTGTGTTGTCACTGCAGAAGTGTTTAACGAGGCACTTGTGTCAAGAGTTGGATGATAGTCCGTTTAATGCTGACTAGAACCTGCTCTCCTCTTGTCACTTTACACTGCAGACACATCTAAAAAGATTTTTTGTTTATCAACCATAAAATGTGTCAGAAAAAGATGCCAAACAGGTTTAAAGATGGCCTCGTTTCGGAGCCACTTTGACATCTACTTGTCAGGGTGCACAGATGGAGATTTGTTGCTTCGACAGAATATGAACTGTGAATTTTAATGTAACATAGTCTCATTAAGTAAAGTGCAAAACTTTCACTCCTTTTTGAAAACCTGCAGATTTTCCTTCATTTTCATCAAAGTCATTTGAGTATTTGGGATATTTAATCTGTATTCATTTATTGGAACTGAAAAATGGCAATATCTGGGTTTTCATTGCCCTTTTTTGTTTCACATCCAGAGGATGGGGGAAGGGGGCAACACAAATGTGCAAAAAAGTTATATATTTCCTGTTTCTAAAAGACTAAATGCACGTTAAGCTGGATGGAAACAGTTTTGAAAATCATGTCTCACCTGGCAGAGAATAAAATGACATGAGTCATCAGTTTCTGATCTGAGACAATAAACTCATGAACACATGACTGACCGGAGTCTTCCCCAAGATGAAAGTAAATCCTGAAAAGGAACTCTCAACATTTACCTCTTATGGATGTCCACTGCTGTTGCCGTTTACTCCTCCTCAAGATTTATTTCTGGAGTTTCTCATTCGCATTACTTTCTTGCAGATTTTCAAAAGGTTACTTTAGGTTTGTATAGTGTGACTGGAAACCCAGCTAATAATTTTCAGCTGCCAACTTTGATGGTATTACTGTGAGGATGGCACCTTACCAAGCTACATCAATGGGATTTTCCTGCAGTTTCACTATTAGTTAAGTTTGGGGACGCACAACCTACTGATAAAGGTGAAAGAAAAAGTGAAAGAAAGTAGAAATAAGTTATTACGAAAGGATCGTCAAAGTCCAAGTGAAGCAAGTAGAATATAATGTATATTACTTGATCTCAAAGATACTCCAGTGTTTGATAACCAAAATAAGAGCTTGTCACTCAACAGTTTTTAGTATTAATCTTAAAACAAGAAAGCCAGGATGACATCAGGAGTTATTTTTACCTTTGGAAATCACCCAGCTGAACACCTTGAGGTTTCACAAGCTCAGTCATTGACCTTGTGATGAGGAAACAGAAACTTGCGTAAATTCCTTTTTCAAACTCCCTGTTTTACACAGTGGACTTTGTTTCCCTTTGATCCTGTAGCCTTGAAAAAATACAGTATCCTACCTTTAGGTGTCCAGGGAACGTAGACCATGGTATTTAACCTCTAATGACCCAGCCGTCAGTCCAATGGGCCTCTCCTTGCTGATCTGATGATGGCATCGATCCCTGTTTGTTTATCTCAACCCCTTAGAGCATATGTCTGCGTTATGCAATCCCACCCGACCCGAAAGCCGCTTCCCAACATGCACCGGGGCCTTCCCCGCTCTGCCCATTGACTGATCTCCATTCACACAATTACCCAGCAGCCACTCTACATAAGTGTGTCCCTCTCAACAAGCGAACGCGTAGCTGAGCTAGATAAACACTGACATGGCACTGCATCGGCCCAGGGCGATGCACAGGAACATTTGTTTGGACATTCTTTCTCTCATGAGCAGATTATTTTTACCTCCTATCTCTGTCCACTTTTGGATGTGTCACACTGAGCCATTCTTTTGGATGACTGCCTGCACAATGGTGCTAATTAGTGCCGGATTTCCCTGTTTCACGTAGGAGTCAAAAGACTCCGCATAGGCCTGTGCCTTAATACACAATCACGCAAATCAGTCTCTCATTTACAAACACACGTTCGTCCTCTCTGTACTTTGTTTCCGGTTGGGTGTCTCTGTCTGCCTTTGTCCCGCGGTTTTTCACGCACTCTACGGTGAAGGTGCCTGGCCGCAATCGGAAACAAGCATTTGACGCGTACAATGATTGGTTCAAAGGCAGCACAATGCTCTGCGGAGGGTGCCATCCTTCCCACCCTTGATCGCCATGGTAATCACACCTCGTTAACAATTGCCAGTTGCCATAACAATATCCCTACGAGGCAATGGTCTGCCATTTTGAGGTGGTGACAGCAACCATATGGGGGGTGGGGGTACACATGGATCATTAGGTTGTGCAGATGGGTTTGGGGAAAGAGAAGAATGTTCTTTAAAGAAATTCACAATGAGCTTATTTTTCCCCACTCTAATTCTAATCAACTTCAAACATACTGTCAGTGTTTGCTTTGTTTCAGTTGATTTGAAGTATTTCATGTGTAAGACAACATGGAACTAACTGAATGACTTGAAATGGTAGACGTTTGTGACTGGGATTGCTTTAAAGACAGCGTAAACAGAGGGGTCATAATAGATTGACATCTTCAGAATGTGTCCATCAGACGTGTAGAGAGACAAGTTGACAGGGAAAGTGTGAGTGTCTCTAAGCCCCGCAGTGAAACGAGGCCACCGTTGCTACAGGAAAGGAAACTGTAACCCTAATCTCCAGATCGTTCCGCGTTATCACCTCATCCTCTTTTATCCCCTGCATCACTTTTGACCCAAAATAGCCGGGCAAGTACGCAAGGAGACATGCTGCTCATCCATCACATGGCATGGGAGCAGAAAATTTTATATTTTTATGATTTATCTCACCGCAGTCCCAGAATAAACTTTTAGTAAGAGGACATGGACATTTTAACATCTAATTACTTCCACAGATGGGTTGGATTTTCTCTAAATAAATTAAATATGGCGCATTACAATGAACCGTCTTGTTGTTTGACTTAAATCTCATATTTGGGGTCTCTTATTCCGGTGTATTGCTTTTTCTTTTTTAGTTCTTCACTTAAACTAGGGCCAGTCAGCAGCTCACATCTGTGGCACAACTGCAGCTGAGCATTTTCATGAAAAATCTCCAAAGTCTGTTGGTGTTAGCTTCGCAGATGTAAAGATTAGCTGTTTCTTAGTGTGTCTGTTAGTAGTTAAATGTAAAGAAAGTACTAAATGCAGAAACAAGCATTACTGAAGCCATGTTACTGTATGTAAAATGGAATCTTAAAACAACAGATACCAAACATTCAACAGAATTCTGGTGTAACCTGCTGGAATTATTCGCTCCCACAGTAAACATTGTTCCTGAGCTGCCTGAAATGCCATGTTTGTGTTGCTTTGTTTTTCTTCAGTTGCATCACTGTGTAACCAGGCCTTATGCAACACGTATTCATAATGACTACTAAGTCACTTGTCTGGCAAAACGGAAAGAAAGAGAGCGAGGCTGAACCGCACTCCTCGTTTTTTCAGACGTTATTTGACAAAGCACCGTTAGCCTTTTGGGAAACAAAAACTGACCCTTTCAGACAGAAAGAGACGGCAAGTGCCGCGGTAGAGTATGTTACAAGGAAAATAATGCCTTCTTTTTTCAACATTGAGACTCAAACATTTTCTAATAGATTAACAAAATAAAATGATGGGCATGTAAATAACCATAATATGTGTTCTTTAAAGTGCAGTGTAATGCTTAGAGTCTTATAAGTTGAAATGCAAAACCGTACTCAGTAATGATATTTCCATTGGTGTCAATTCCCAAGAAATCCAATAAACTTAATTCCCAAAACTATTCCCTTAAACACCAGAGGAAAAAATGCTTAAAAGCAGATCTATTCTTTGAAGCATAGCAGATAGAGTGTCACTGCTACACAAAGACTAGCCTCTTGGTCCTCAGCTTTGGAATAATGACTCTATTTATGCACAGGTACTGTCTCACAGAGAGGCAGGGCAGGAGTAAGGGGCATACTATGGATGTGTAATCATATATGGGTGTTTTTCTTCACTGCACTGCAGCATGCAATTTCATTGGTGTTGGTTTTGTTGGAAAGCCTTGATGCCGCTTTCCCTCTGCCAAGAAAACACTCCTGGTAGAGGGAAATGGTGCTATGTTCCAGCACACGTACAGACAAATTCGAGTGTTTCGTGAGTCGACAACAACCAGATTTTCTGTATGGTTGCGGTATGACTGGTGGACAGAGCATCACCGTGCAAGTCAGATCTGCTTGTTTAGGCCTTCCCTTTGCGACGCTCCATCGTTTCTGAGATGATTTTGGTCCACGGAATAGCTAGTGCCACTGGTATGAATCACACATTTGTCACGGTTGTGTTGTCACTGCCATGCAAGTCTCACAGCATTAGTTTCTGCTGCATGAAGGGAGTAGTTTCTTTTTCACTTCGCCCTCCTACGCAGTCTTCTTCAGGGAAGACTTAGCGCTGCTGACAATAACAGAGTTAAGCAGCTTTATCATAGCAGGCAAGGCCCACACCTCTTTTCTCTGTTGCTCCCACCATCCTATGCCTTGTATATTATTAGCCCAGTGTGGGAAGGAGGAAGGGCTTCAGCGTGGTGTTGCCAAGGTGAAAATGTGCAAGTCTGACGTGGCAATGCTTTTCGCACGGAGCTGGATAGAATTTTGTGCACATATTCTGCAGTACGTGCAGCTTTTACATCACTCAGTGCAGCGGCTGCTTCTGGTCTCCTCTTAGCTCCCCATTGCCTGGCGTGCTGGAGGAGTGTATTTTCCCTTCTGATTGAACCTGACTTCTTAAAAGCTCTTTCTCTGCCTTTAAACATTGATCTAGTGTTGGTCAATCTGCGTTCAGACCACTCGTCCTGTCAACATCTCCCCTGTGGCAGCGCCTTCACCATTAACCCCATCAATGTGCATGTGTGGGCTGGGCTCTATCGTTACATGTGCACGGTCTGGAAAGTGTGTTAGCAGCTAACCGTGTTATCAGAATGAGTTGGGCTCAAACCAAACAGCAACATTCTCATGTGCTGGTTTTCAAAATCACTGGGTATTCTTAGAAAAGACTTAAAAAGTCTAAATCAATGTGAATATAGAAAATGATGATGACAAGCAAGACTAAAGCGTCATCAAAAAGAATGAGCTCAAAAAAAATCTCTGTAGAAGTTTTTTGATTTTCTTCCAAACAGAAATGATACTTTGAGAATTATTTAAGAGGAACAGCTGAAAAATGTGTCCATCAACGATTTAATATTTCTTAACGTAACCTTTTCCTTTTAAACTAAATTTGTTGGTTGCAAATAATTTGGCTTATTGTCGCTTTTCTTACGCTTTGAAAGGTCTCATTTCGTGATCATTTGATTATTGTGATAATTGAGTCAGTTTCTGCCATGTCACAGGTGGAACAGTTAATTGATTTTCTTTTAGAATGACTGGCTTATTAGTCAATAATGACAATAATTGTTAGGTGCAGCTTTGAATTCTAAACATAGTGGTTTCAAATTTGAAGGGCTTTTAATTTTGTGACCCTGCCACGACTGAAAGACTTGGAAAAAAGCCTTGGTCTCCATTAATTTGACACAGCTAGGCAGAAATGCATTAGTCACACAATGGCAGGGATCCCATTATTAGATCAGTGCCAAAATCAAATCAATAGTTTCTTTTGGCCCAGGATCTGTTTGGTTAGTTTTTTCAAGTTGGTGAAAATTTCCGCTCAGGGTGTCGACGTGTCTTTCTGACAAGGCACCAGAAAAACAAACATGTTCTATGAAAATGGCTAATTTGACAGATGAACTCAAAGAGACAAAGTCAAACATAGAGAGCTTGAGTGCTCTCCCTCGCCTCACCCCTTCAAATTGTTGAGAATAACCAGAAAAAGGTTTAAAATTCTCAAAAAAAATCATGTGTGAAGGACTCTAGCATCCAGAAAGCTCAGGAAAAAAGCTTTCCACACGCGTTAAATTGTGGTAGAAAGCCCATTTTATATCAATATGTTTGCTATTATAGAAAGTTGACTCTTGAATAGCACAATCAAAGGCAGGACACAGCTGTCCTTCATGTCGGCTTCGCCTCTGCCACGGTGTCCGTCATCCATCAGAGATGAAGGAGAGCTGATGTCAAACATGTGCCTGAAATGACAAAGTATGAGCATCTGCAGACATCACTGGGAATTCTAGAAAAACTACGGGATCTATCGCGGATATCCGTCAGTGACAAACTTAATGACTTCTACATCTTTTTTATCTGCCCACACAGTTCTAACCTCGTTTCCCTCTCACCCCCCCTCTGTCCTTCTTTCTGCACATCTGTCTCTCACAGGGCCGTATATGTAGGAAAGCAGGGAAGTCCAAGAAGGCTTTCAGTCGTAAGGAAGCCGAGGCCACCTTCAAGTCCCTGGTGAAGACCCATGAGAAGTACGGCTGGGTGTCTCCGCCCGTCTCGGACGGCTGAGAGCGCTGACACCGCCCCTCCCACCGCCGCGCTAGCCGGACAAACCCAGCTAGCCCCGACACGCAAAACGACACCGCGCTATCTCAACGATCTCTCATCTTCACCTCTGGCTGTTTCACGCAAGACTTTTTTTGTTTGTTTGTTTTCGTTTAGGTTTTGTGTGTCTGTTTCATTTCGTTTGCCACCGCCATCATCATCATCTCCAACACAACTGTCGGTGACCTGTGGGACACGCAGTTATCGTCGTCAGCACGCCACAAAAAAAAAGAAAAAAAAGAAAAAGAACTATTTTTTTTGTTCACCTCCTTCTCGCCTGGGTATTCTTCCACTCATTTCGGAAAAGGCCTGAGGGGGAGGAGTGTACGTGTGTGTATGCGTGTGTCACCTCATCAGACATCAGCTGGGAGTTCGCACACGTGCACTGGAGTTTGCGTCGCTTGTTGGTGGATTTCTTTTTCTTTTTTTTGTCTGTTTGTATGTTTGTGTTCCGACGCACACCCATGCACGTGCAGTCGACAAATCGGACACTGCGGACTTTTCCCACCCTTGTAAAAGACTACTGAATGATGGACACTCGTCTCCCTCTCCTGTTCTCTGACTCCATCCATCCTTCCTTTCTTCTCCTTCGCACTGAACTGGCGTCACATCCCACCGTCTCTCTCTGTCTGTCTCTGTGGCTGTCGGGTCATTTACATATAAATGAAGCTGTTAATGTTTAATAGGCGGGCAGCGCAGTGGCGTTGATACCCACTCATTCACTCCTTCATCTCTTTCTTTTTCGACTGTGCCGTTGCTCACAGTTCAATGCAACATAAAGATTGTAATTTACATGGAGCTGTGCTCTTTCTTTCTTTAACTCGCTTTGTTTCTCTTCTCTCTCCGTCTCTTGTGGCTAAATTTAGAGCTCACTGTTGCGTAGATGGATATTGATTCTTAATGGAAGAAAAAAGTCACATGTTGCTTTATGCAGAGATCATGTATGATAAGTAGAATGACAGTCAGTCACCTTCTTTCTTTCTCTGCTCTCATGTTAGAGTGTGTGCGTGTAGGAGTGGAGGAAGACTATAATTCCCATGATTTAGATACCAGATGGTACAGCTGAAGGCCAGGCCTCAGAACGTGTGCGAGTGTGTGTTTGTGTGTGTGTCTGAGCAAGGGAGACAACCCTTTAAACAGTGAAAATATGATTTACTGTGAATGACACTATGGCCTAAAGGGAGTGCTGTCTTTTTTGCTAAATGACACGCCGTCTTGTTCCACTGTCTGTGTCGGCTCCTTGTTGATATTACTGTAAACGTGTGCAGTTATGGCCGCAAATTCACGTGCACATAGGCGCGTCTGTCTCTGCCCCCCGCCCCATCCACATTAAGAACTAAAGGTCAGAGGGGGGAGAAAAGAAAAAAACCCAACAAGCTTCTGAATTTTAGCCGTGCTTCAGACACGCACACGCCTCACTCACGCATTTGCACGACACACGTGACAACGCGGCGGCGACACCTCGAAACGGAGACGGGTGAGAGCGTGAGCTCTGTCGCGGATGAAGTGGTGCTTTGCATGAGTACGCGCTTCAGAGCCCGCCTGAGTGATGCCTGCTGGAAGAGGGAGACTGAAGGCAGTAGGGAGAGGAGAAGAAGAACAACAAGAACAGGGGGAGAGGAGGGAAGCGTGCGAGCTCTGATCACTGCCGGCTGCTTCTGGGAAATGTCAGGTGGCTCGCAAAATAGCTGAAGACAGATATCATTTCCTCTACCCGCTACACAGAGCTCTGGAGTTCCAACCTTTAAAGGGACTTTAGAAATGTCTAATATTAACTGTGCCGCTGCAGCAGCATCAGTCCATCAGCATGTCTGTCCGTTCAGTCCTGTGGGCTCCTGGCGTGTTTGTTTAGCTATGTACCGGCTAAATGTCAGAAGGAGAGCTGCTAATTGGTCTGACATTTCAGCAGAGCGTCGTTAGAAAAGAGCGGGAGGAAGGAGGACGTCGAAACTTGACATAGACATGTCGTCACTTTCCTCTCCTGTCCCGATTTTGGAGGGAAAGTTGGGTGGTGTGGGGGTGGGGTTGCCTCGGTGCGAGTCATCCTCGAGCGGGCACACCGTGTTCTGATCGGGTGGCGTCGCGCTCGTGGCCGATAGCAAATGCCTGCCTGCACACGTGTGAGTACAAATGTGTGTTGCACTCCCATAGTTAAAACAAAATAAATAAAAATAAGGTAAAAAGAGACTAAGTCAGCAACACACCATCTGGTATGTGATCATGTGGGAAAGCGTGTTCGTGCTCTTTGAACTTGGCTAGTCCTTTCAGGGTCGATCGTATAGTGATCTCGGCAGAAAAAACTGTAAACTGAATATTGTTTAGACAAAATATCTCAAAAGCTGAGTGTTTGCCAGTTTCGAGAGAATAATTTTGTGATATAGTTTAGAGTGGTAGTTTGCAGACACTAACTGGGTGAACTGATTATGTTGTATTATATCTGCATGTGATATGTGATTGGTAGCTAGCTGCTGTATATCTTTTTTCAAGAAAAGCAAGAAAAAACGTGGGGAAAAACAAAACATGCAATGGCTTCTCTTTTCTTGGTATATATATATCTTTATATATATATTAATTTTTTTTCTTTTTCTGTACTGTATAAACTTTTCCTTTTTCTTTCTACGCGTCCTGAAAACGTCACATTGTGTTATATGAATGTTTGTGTTTTAATTTATTTGTGGTTTGCCAAACTGATGATTTGAAGCATGTTGCAGGTATTGTCACAAGAAAAACACAAAAAAAAATACAAAAGAACGATAGCCTATGTATTTGTGTGATGGGGAAGGTGTGTTTATTTTAGGCGAGGGGGGGGTGTGTGTTCAGGGAGCAAAGACAGTTGTAAAAGCCTCAAGATTAGAAAGGGGGTTATTTGGGGAGTGCATCAAAGCAGAATCAAGAAAATTCCCTCACTCCATGGAATACCTCCTTGTCCCCACCATGATGTCACTACTGTCCCTTCCCCATTGGTCCTGCTCTATACACTGATTTGGCTTGTGGGCAATGCAGTCGATAACTGGACTTTAGCTACCCTCAGTCACAGATCTAGGATCAGTTTGGCCTCCCTGTGCTTCAAATCTCATCTCGTCAAGGGAATCTGACCTGTGATCAGTCACTGTCGGCAACTTGGGTCCCACTAATGACCTGAGTGTTTGGTCGAGACCGAGGTCTTAAGGGTTTCAAAAGGTGAAAGGTCATTGCAAGACCAAACAGGAATGTGCAATAAAAGTTACAGCTTATTCAAACTCTACGTACTTGGTGGTTTTGTTTCATATCTGATTCATGAGCTGCACTTTTACACATTTTGATGACCCACTTCCAGCTGCTGTGTCCTCTGCCTGGCCCCTGCATTGTCCTACTTTCGTTCACTGCAGTTGGTGGCACACGGCTTTAAACGCCCTCAGGAAGGACAGGCTAGAAGAACGCATCCTGTACGCACATCACCTGGTTACACCAGATTGAAATTCAGTGTTACCACTGTGAGGCCAGAGCAGTCTCCCTTGAGATCTGCAAGGGAGCAAAGAGTCATAGTGAGATTTGAGTTTGGCTCCAGATGAACATAAATTTAAGTTATGTGGACTGTAAAAGACCATACAGCATATTAAAAATAGTTTTTGTTTCTGTTTTCTTTCTCGGAAACTACCACACTCAAGTCCAACACCTAAAAATTTTTCACTTTAACTATGTATTCACTTTTACTTTCACATCTACAGAACTGATGTTAAAATACAGCTGAACCAGTTTGTTTGGTGACAACATGTCTGTACCTGATACGCAGTCAAGGGAAAAGAAGTTCCACGCTGTCATAACTAATGAGATTGATGGACAAAGCCAAGAATAATTAACACGCACCAGAACATGAAACAATTGCATGGGACCAAATGCTCAAAAATGGTAGAATTATTCATTCTCAAGACTAAAAACTACATGCTTGTGCTCTACTTTCAACATTATTATGCCCAGCATTGTGTGAAACTGCATCAAATGTGATATTGCAAAACCAGCACATGTTCAGAACTGTTTACAAGGCGGTAGGAGGGAGTGGATTGTGGTTTTACAGCACACACTGTTGTGCAAGAGACCCAAACCGCCCCATTATTGTTCAAAAGCTCTACTGTCGGCTTGCTGTTGGTTAGGTTTAGATATTAATATAAAATATGATTGGGGTTTGGGATAAACAAAAAAACTCATGATTTGGCTCACATACTTACGAATAGACATCGCCTGAATGCTTTCTTATGCAAAACAGGAATATTACCATTTCTGGCAATTTATTGTGCCACTGCAAGATTTTGTGAAGGTGGTGGAACATACCTATTACCTGATTTCTTTAGAGACTGAGCTGAAAAAAAAACCATCCTTAAAGATGATATAGCCCCATCATTAGTACTGTATTACACAGTGTCACAGCATTGCTTGTAATAGTCACATTTTTGTTACATTCACCAGATAAAAAAAGTCTGCGGTCGAAGGTGAACAAAGTGGGGAAAGCTCTGTTAATGCTACACATGTTTGTGAAGACAAGGCCTTACACGTACCTACATGTACCATCACTCACACAAACAAGGTGAGTCCAGTGACTAAACTGTTACAGGTAGGGCATCCCACCATGAACCCAGTGAAATAATATTGTGAATATTTTGGCTGTTTAAAGCATGCCGTAACAGGATAAGACAACTTGATTTAGCTGTAGTATGAACAGGTAAAGGAGGTCAAATATCCTTTCTTTGGAAGTACATTTCCCCCTCAGGTCAAGAGGAGGTTCTTTTTTCATGCTGAAAGTTTGAAAAGGCCCAGCATGCAGTTCTAGCGGTGCCCTTTCAGTTATTCTTGTGTCATTTTTTGCTCATTATCTGTTGATCATGCTTACTCCCGCAGGATGATAAAGCTGTCAGGAAGAAACCGTTTTTATGATGACATTTTGACAGCATGACTAACAAGAGTCTAAAATAAACAATGACTGACTCAATTTAGTTGAGACCAACCTGTTCCTTAAAGGAATACGGATGGGGGTAAAATTGTTGTTAACCTTCGACTGATCTGAATCATGCTCTTGTCATACAGAACTGTACATACGTTGTTTTCATAATAAAACAAAGCCGGTGTGAAAAGATCACATTTTTACCCTGAAACTGTACAGGGAGCAAATATAAAGCTAAAAGTACTTGGGAATCAGTGGAATGAAAATATTTGACTGTTCTGATGTGACCTACTTGAAGTCCTGACTTCATTCCAATTATCATCTAAGGAGAGAGCTGAGATTCACTTCTGAGACACGGAGGCAATCAAATTTAGAGAACAGTTCACTCAGATGGGTGGGCCTGACTACCGACTGAGAACAACAGAAGTCTCATAGAGACTAATTTGACTGCATAGATTGTTTCAAAGGGTGTTCCATAAAATCTTACATAAAGGGTTACGTTACTACATGTGATGGAAACAGGGAACAGTCAAAACACGACCAGAGTTCATTGTCATGACTCACATCATTTCCCAAAAAAAACAACTAAAGAAAAATTCCCCAAACTTTTTGTTCTCTATTTTTGAAATATGACATAATACAGAGCAAAGAAGATTATTTTTTCCATCCCATTTTCATGTGAAATCATTGTCTAGGGGTTTTTCGTTGTATTCTTTGTGCCTTTGTTATAGCGTAGACCTTGGTTTTTTTTCGGATTTTCATGTTGTCTATCAAAGCCATTTTACTACTCTTATTATTGAAAAAAATATGTTTTTCAGATGGCATCTGCTTTTATCAGCTTGGCTTAAAGAAAATTGTAGTCTTCCATCTTATGGTGTAGTGTTTCATCAATATTTGAAGTATGCTTGTTCATTGTCTTGTGAAGTCAGCTTAATTTCATTCAAACAATGACAGCACATTGAATGCACATCAGGCCAAGCACATCTGGGATCTTTGATCTGCAGTATAACATTGTCCCTTTTGGTGGTAAATAAAGTATAACTTACTACGTACTTTAATATAAAATCCCATAATAGGTTTGTACAGACATTTTTCTGGTCTGAGGTCCAAACTTTCAGTGCCCACGATTATCTGCTCATTTTGAAAAACGGTCACGATTAGATGCAATTTTCAACTGTCGTGATTCTGGAAATCACACAATAGCTCACCGCCACTGTCATAAAGCATCTGTACTAATGACATTGGGCTGTTTATTTTTCAATTTTGAGCAGTAAGATAGTTTGTCTCTGCCGACCTTAGATAATTTAAGCTAACACAGCACGGGATGACGAGTGTCACAACCCTGCAAAAGAGTGCGCAACTTCCAACACATGTAGTTAGTTCATGTCTTAGTGGTAAGCTAAAGAAACTCGTAGCTCCTAAGCTTTTTGTTAAAAATAGATGCTAAAGAAGCTCTTGAGCTTAGAACTTTTGATTTCAAGTAGTTGTTTTGGTTGATGTTGTTGGCATTTATGTAGTTTGTCGAATTCATTTTTTTTTCCCAGAAAAGATGAATGAGAGCTTAGTGTGGATCTATCCAGTTTGATTCATAGCAGCAAGTTAGCTTAATTTAGCTTACAGAGTGGAAACTGAGGAAAACACCTTGACTGCCTAAAGATAACCTTTATCTGTCTTCACCTCTAAAAGCTCGCAAATTTACACTTTATTGTGTAAATTTCACAGACAATGGGCCTCATGCAAGCACATTTTCATATTTTTATTCTAAATCTCTCTCACTTTTTTTTAAGAAGGTCTGTACAAACTTAACTTATTTAAGTGCACAAAGATTGTAAATTTGCATACTCCATGCCCAAAATAATACCATATAAGGCTACGCTTCCTCTCTCCTATGCCAGGAAGTGTTGAGTCATGATAATGGCATCAAGGCGCAAAAAGAATAACTTTACAGGCTCTGAGATTGAAGTTCTGCTTTCAGAGATCCAAAAAGGAAAATCTGTCATTTTTAGCAGTGTCAGCAGTGGAATTGCAGTACCTGCTAAAGCAAAAAAAGCAATTACAAGTGCTGTTAATTCTGTGTCACCTATAGTTCGTAATGTCACCGAAATAAAGAGGAAATGGTTTGATATGAAAATGGCTTAAAAAAAAACAAACAAAAAAAAAACATCTCGCCATGGGCAGGCGCTCGATGACTGCAACTAAAGCCGTGCAATCAGTTATTCCCCCATCATGATGGCACTTTGATGGGGCAGTCCATGGGGGCCTTCTGGCACAACACCTTCTGGTCTGCCTGGGCTGGTTCAGGTAGTGGGAGACCCTCGTTCATGGCAATATTGTGCAAAACACAGCCTGCCTTCTATAGAGCAGCATCCCCCCCCCCCCCGCGTATTGAGACACACCAGGCCTTCAGCTCAGTGTGCTGTACAACGGCACGGGTGCTTTTACGCATATATGTGTGCAGTCTTGAGCTCCGATTATGTTTGACAGTCCAGCCAAGGCATTGGCCTCGTTATATACATCCATCCATTATCTATACCCACTTAATCCGTCGGTCGGGTCGCGGGGGGTGGGGGGGGGGGGGGGGGGGGGTGGCTGGAGCCTATACCAGTGGTCATCGGGCGAGAGGCAGGGTGTCCACCCTGGACAGGTCGCCAGTCCATCACAGGGCGCCATGTTATATACAGTCAAATTAACCTTCAATTAGTGCATAATTTAAGTCAAACAGAATAATGTCAGCATAATGATGGGGTATAGTGTATATATTTATCTATGATTGCTTCAAAGTAATTAAACACACAATCCATTAGTCAAGCAAACTTGATTCGAATAACAGCAGACTATTTTATGAAACTCCTACGACAGATCTCGATCACTCGTAAATTCTGTTCGTACCTGAAAGATACGAAAACATTGGTAAATGTGCAAATTCTCTTAAATAACTCGTACGGATGACTTAAGAACAAATCTGTTCGTGTGAACTGTTCTTGCATGAGGCCCAATGAGTCCAGTCTGAGGACTGGGTCCAGTCTCCAGTGATAAAACATGAGTCTTTATCCATATCTGGCCTTGTTAGTTTATCATACCAAAAATGAATGGAAAAAAATTTCTGTTGTGGGAAAGTCAGAAAAACTGTTTCATAAACTAACGTCAAAATACAGTCTCTGTCTGCAGATCATTTATAAAATGAAAGGTGCTGATTTATGCAGAAAAGTTTAACTGAACACACAAACACACTCTTACACACATTACTATCATCATTGTGAACTTGTCCCTGTTAATTATACCCTGAGCACTCTGGGTTTTGTCTTGAATTTCCTGCTGCTCATTAGGGCTGCAAGACAGAGCTGTGTACGTATTGTAGGGAACCAGCAAAACATTGATCACTAAATGCTCATATTGGATACTGTACAGACCTTGATAAAGGCAAATTAGCTTAATATTCTGATTAGTAAACACCAAAAGCATACAAAAGAGCTAATTCTTTATGCGTGTTTCAGTGCGCTCCCTCTTGAGTGGTAGCATGAGACCATAACATTCATTATTTAGGTATGAGGCAACAATACTCAATCCCCTGAAGATTACCTTGACACAGAAACAACCTCAGCAAGGTTCAGAGATACAGCAAAAATAGAAATTATAGAGCTGAGATGAAAGTGACCTTGACTGTGTTTATGTATTCAGGGTTTGGCTGCACAGTGGTCTAGTGGTTAGCATCCTCACGTCAAAGTAAGAGGAATCCCAGCTGGGGCCTTTATGTGTGGAGTTTGCATGTTCTCCCTGGATCCTCCCACCATTCAAAAAACATGCATGTGAGGTTATGTTAATCTACTCATCCTCCTGTGAATCTTCCGAAGTGACTTCAGCAGCTGAGCTATCTTCTCTTGCTGTCCAGTTCAACTGTCCTCCTTTCATCAGGGTGTTTCCGATGTCTCCAATGCTACTTTCTTTCTGTTCGAGTTTTAATTTTTCTTTTTTTATCCATTGAATGTTCTTGTCATGTCTCATTGGGGTTTCTCCCGGTACTCAAGCCCCCTGAAAGAGTGTGAGCGCTCATGGTTGTTTGTATTGTTTGTCTGTGTTGTCCCTGTGATGGATGGGTACCCTGTCTGAGATGCATCCTGCCTCTTGCCTAATGACAAAGATAGACTCCAGCATCTCTTTGACCCTGAAGAGGAAGAAATAGGAATAGAAATGGCATTTTATATAATAGACATTTCTGTAAAACTGCACATTCTTTTATTAGATTTTGCCTCATTTGCACTTCTTCGCATGAAATTTCAGTAGCATAATTGTCTTAAAGTCAGTAATCAGCTGGGGTCTTAGTTTACTTAGATACTTCAAAGATACTTTTCTTTCGTAGTGTCCCTCCTTAACAGAGTGGGAACAAAGTATATTTCTCAAAATCGTAATTTATTTATGTAATAAACAATCAAATAAACCAGAGCTGTGAAAAACACAAATTATGCAAAATTATCTTAATTTCTCAGAGTAGGCGGAGTCACCCCATACCATTTCTGCTTGTATAGCTCACAAATATGCATATTCCTTATTAGACATAAAGTCAGATCATCAAAAACTCTCATGCTCACTACAAGCATGCAATGTTCAAGTGAGTACAGAGTTGCTGTCACGACACTCAGCAGACACAGAAACAGGCTGAAAAAAGGTCAGAGAGGGAAAATCTCTGAGGAGATGCCATTGGAAAGCGTGTGCTGAATTATACATTCTCCCACCCTCCATACATTAGCCAGTCCATGATAAATTACTTTCAGAATGTATAAAGTACTAGAGGTAACTTTAAATTCATATATAGATCATACATTATGTATTATTTGCTACCTGTGATTACTCCCACAAAATGATAAACAATGATGCTGTCTTAAAAAATCCCATTTCAAAATGGAAGAATGCTCCTCCTCCACAGCAGGATGGGGAAAAAAAGCAAACATTGTGTGTGCATCACTTATGCACACACACTTATGCACACTGTATAAGTCAAGGCTTTACTGTGCTGGGACATTTTACTCTGAACAGCAGTAGGCATTATTCTTCCCCCATGCCCCATATGGAGGTATCTCCCTTTGAAATATGATGTTGAATAATGAATTTGTTTTCCACTTTCCATGTTGATACACGGATGTATGGATGAGACGAACTGTGTCAGTGTATATGTGTGTGTGTGTGTGTGTGTGTGTGTGTGTGTGTGTGTGTGTGTGTGTGTGTGTGTGTGTGTGTGTGTGTGTGTGTGAATACATATGTGTGAGTGAGTGAGCATGTTTTGGAGTCATGATGGGGACCTTTAGCTGAAAGGACACAAACAAATTGGGGTCTCCAGTCAATGTGGGGACCAGATTGCAGTCCCCATAATTCCAAAATAATTTTTGGGGGGTTAAGACTTGGTTTTAGAGTTACTGTTAGATTTATTGGAGATTTAGATTTAAAAAGTCAGGGTTAGGCATTCCTTTGTGGTTATGTGAAGGATACAGGTCTAAGAAATGTCTTGTGTCAATGGATGGGGATATAGAACAAGACGTATGTGTGTGTTAATGTGTGTGTGTGTGTGTGCATGTGATCTTTTTTTAATATTCAACATATTTAATATTGAAAACATGTTATATGTTTTATTTAACTGAAGCCAAAATCTGCATTGTGGACCGTGTAGCATACCCAGCTGAATGATGGTCATAGGCGTTGACTGATGGTTCACAGTGTTTTATTTTAGTGAATTTTCTTCATTCATGAACTCACCGTAAGAGCTAGAAAAGAGAACACAAAACATTTCTATCCCTTCTCAGAGAAAGCCTTTTGAATCATAGCTCTTTCACAACACAAACTAAAATCATGCATTCTCCAGCTATTGCAACATGAAAACAACGCCTTCCATAACCCATACCAAATCAGTAACAATCTCCGATAGTCGTATGCTATTGTTTCCAACTTACATTCTGATTTTCAACATGTCATTTCCGTATCAAACAAGCAGCTCCAACATACATACCATGAAAAACAACACAAGGCACACAAATACATTGTTTTTCCATTAATGAACACACTTGTAAATTAACTATAAAACGACCAGGAGCTCGGCTAACGCCGATTAGCATTAACGCTAGCAAAACACGTCTTAGCAGAAAAATATCCTAGAAAAATCATACAAAAAGCACAACAATTCCAACTCGTTGTTAAACCTTGTAATAACTTAAACAATCACAAACCTTGTGCCATATCAGCCAGGAGCTTATTAATAAGAGCATTTTCTTCTCACTCCGTGAATGTACTTCTCTGCACACTTTCACGCTTTCAAAATAAAAGTTTCCATGTCTAATGTAAATAATTAAATAATAACCTGGCTTCAAAGAATATTAATAAACTTAATGAAAACACTATGTGCTTAGAAACAATCACATCAAAGGTCATTTACAGATCGCTAAATTCACTTTGAGTAGATGCCGGCCTTGGTCTGGATGCCTAGGCTGAGTTTGAAGAAACATGGATGGGGGATAAGCTGCTGAGGCCAGTGGCCCAGATACAGTCCAGTAGCATTTTATTCATAGTGTTGTCATACAATCACCAAAAAATATTTCAAATAGATGGAGACACTAATTATTATGGACACTGGTCCCTCCAACAGAAGTTACCTTGGAGTCCTTGGTGGGTTCGGGCTTTTGTGAATTATCAGTCACACCTGTGAGCTGACGGTTCAGACTCAGTCCTTCAGTCACATGTTCAGCTCAGACTGCATCAGTTATGCAACGTCTTCATCATCATAATCAACAACAGCATGCAGAGTAATCTTTGCTGGTTAATGATGAATTACACCCACATTTGCAAGCTTGGGAAAACCACACAGTAACAAGTTGTAGCATTCTAAAAGGGTGGCTGATAAATATGGACTGCTGTTGAAAGACGGCATAGGGAAATCAGTCTTCTCTTTCTTTTCACGTCACTCCCTTTTTTTTTTTTTAGCCTATGCTTGTGTTAAATTCAGATAGAGTAAAGCATACACTCCTCTCTGTCAAACTGTATTTAGCTCTTATGTAAATTCTGGCACTAGGATGGAGGGAACTTTGGCAGCTACATCGTCTCTCTCTCTGTAGCATCTTTGCCATTCTTAGCAGACTAGGGCTCTCTATAAATATTTTATATGGCACAGTGCATGTGGGAAAGATATATTTTTAGCCTCTTTCAGTGCATTCACAAAGAGCCAGCTTGCTTGAAAGCCAGACAGATTTTTTTTGTGGATTCTTTTGATTCCCCTATTGTATGGATGCACATCTGCATTAGGGTTGACCTTGATTAATTCAATCAATTGCGACTGCTGTCCACAGGCAAAAGCTACAGCATTGATTCTCAATGGTTTCTTTTAACTAAGGATATCCTACGTGTGCCCTAAGGTCAATAAAGTTTGCGTTTCAATACCCGCATCTCACCACGTTTGGGAATTAACACAAGGTGATCCCTCTTTCCCTAAGGACAATTAGTAAGAAAGAGATGCTGATAGCACAAGACAGGAGCTATGTAGGAAAACTAGGAGGGGACTAAACCCTTTTGGAGGCATCTATCATCAGGGACTGATGTTGAAATGCAACGCACACCCTTCCCTGAGCAGAAGACAGGAGTCAGACACTCATAACTGTAGAAGATGCATTTATTTTTTGTGTGTGAGTGTGTTTGAACATTAAAGGAAATAGAAAAGATTTGACCATGTTTTTCTCTGTTCTGTTTTTGCTTCCCACAAGCTTGTTAGACTTGATCTTTTACTGTCACTATTTCTTTAACAAGTCCACAAGTAAATTGTTTGTGCACACACACAGAGAAAGAAATACTCTCCCATCCAGAGCTCCTTCAGTCTAACCCTGATCAATAATACAAATAATCACTACTGGTTGAAAGATACAATTGCACATGGAGTTTTTTATTGAGTTGCCTTCCTTACTCATTTTATATGCTCTGCAGCAAGATGCAGAATATAAATTAGACTCATTAAAAGACGTCATGCTGGCTTGATGTGTGGTGATTGTGTTTAAACTGGAGAATAACCTTTCAAAACACACTTTTACAGACAAATGTCTTGCAGAGCAACAAATGCTATGGCAACAACCTTGGGGTTTTGTTTTGTTTTTTTGTTTTTTTTGCACTCAATTTTCTCTTCTCTGTGTCTACTTTTTCTCCTTAATCCATCTCTTCCTCTTGCCTCTCCTTGCCCTCCTTTCTACGACGTTTTTCCTGACAGGAGGACAGCAGCCATCCTGACTGCTAATGAGGAGCAGAGTTTTTGCTGTGTGCAAATGGCTGAGTCTGAGGGTGAAATGCAGAGGGGTGGCATGATTGCATGAGTGTGTGTGTGTATGAGACAGAGAGTGCATGTGGCCTGTATTGGGATTTTAGAAGAGGGTACGGCCAAGAGCAGAAAGAGAAAAAGCAAAAAAATTAAATAAAATATAGGGACACATTCTCTCTAGCTCTTTCCCCTCTATCTGTTTCCTCTCTGTTACTAGGCAACACCTGCAGGCATGCACTAAGTAAAGTCTTGTACCCTCCATTCACCCCACTCCCTTGCCTCAAACTCTCACTCAGATTCCCTACTCATCACCTCATCCATCTATCCTTCTCTCATTCATCCATTCACAATCCAAGACCCTTGCCCTTCACCCCATCATCCATTGCTTTCACTTGTTGTCATCCTCTTCTTGCTTCACCCCCTCTCACAGTACTGTAACATTTTTTTTTTTTAATGTAGAGTTAAGGAAGCGGACAGTAAAGTAAATTAGATGACTGGCACCTGTGTTTTTAGAACTTTTCACTAACTGTACGTGGTGAATCCTGATCCAACCGTGACTTACTTCTGCAAATAAGAATACCGCCAAGATACACTGCAGAGAACAATCCAAAAACGTAACCTACCCTTTTCCTAATATTATGATCAAGGATTAGTTCCCAGGGCGTCTCGCAATGTCAGCTGAGATGTGGATGTATAAATCGTGAGTTTTCTGAAAAGTGAATACTATTATGTTGTTATTATGTTATGTGCTATTATCACCTAAGGCAGTCCCTAAAGATGGATCTGGTTGCACAAGAGTAAATACAAGTAAGCAGGTTAGATACATAATTACATTCACCAGTTTTAAATGTAAAAAGGAAAGAAGTCCCTCCGAGGTTCTTTGATTGTAGTTGGGAGAACTGGACCAATGAAACTTTAGAAATTTCTTAGCACATTCACTTCAGCTCTCAGTTTTTCACTACAATGTTACAACCACCTGCCAAAGATTGTGTAAGCTCTTCTCGTGTTGCCAAAACAGCTCTGATCCATTAGGGAATGGACAGCACCTGACCTCTGGGGGTGTCCTGTGGGGTCTGGCACTGCGACATTGACAGAAAATCCTTTGGGTAATGTGGTTTATGGGATAGAGCCATTAAGGATCGGATTCGTTCCTGCACATCCCCTCAGATGCTCTATCGGACTGGGATCTGGAGAGTTTGGAAGCTGGACCAACACTTTCGTTGTGTTCCTTAATACATTCCTGAGCAGTTTTTTAGGTGTGTCAGAGGTTATATTCTTGTGCCGGGGGAAGGACTCTATTGTCGGAGATGGCAGCTGCCATGTGAGATTTGCTCTGCATACAACACTGTTTACATGGGTGGCACAGGTCAAAGGAATATCGTCACACATGCCAGTACCAAAGGTTTTTCATTCCAGAGTACTGTATTGCATGTTTTTCCCTTTACTTGTCAGAAGGTCTGTTTTTTTCAGAAAAGCTAAAATTACATTGACTTTATTCACATTCCTGGGCTAAAACTATCCTAAAGTGCCCGGAGAATGAGTTACCACAGTTCATGACTTTGGTTTCCAGCCTCCAACCACATTGTTTTGCTGTATGGTCACTTGACATCTTTGTTGGGCTTTTAATGATGTCTTGGTTTCTTCAACATGAAACAAATTCATGAGTAAAGTTATACATTTGAAGGGATCATGCAGATGTTTTTTGTTTTTATGACAATGTGTTACATCCCACAACTGTAGGGGAGCCAAAGAGCAAAAACAAACAAACAAAAAACTTTAACTCATTTTAAGTCCTACTAAAGACCTGATGATTATTTTCTATGTCCTGATACATAAAACCTCAGAACTGAAAGTGGGTGTACGTTCTTTTTCAAATGACTGTAAAATTACAAAACCAAAAGTATCGATCTGAGTAAAGGCATTGCTGCCAATGTACATGTGAGGAATCCTATGAGAATGATGCATTATTAATACAGGGCTTGCCCTCACCTGGATTCAACCCTGAATTTTGAATTCCTTTGACTTGAGCATTTTAGTGCTCTTTGGTGATTTATCAGCAGGGACAGGACTGCTTAAGGAGACAGAGACGGATAGACAGCGATGGGCAGTAGATAAAGACAGCCCACTCGGGGGCAGGGGCAGGTAAAGCTAACCCCAAACTGTCATTCTGATATAGTACTCGATCTTTCTCACTGGGCTGCTGAGAAGGATAAATCTATGACCCTTATACAAGGACAGTCAAACTGACAGGTAGCAAGAAAGCACAGCTTGTAAGTAGTTATCTAGTTGTGTATGGGGTGAGTCCATAGATTCCATGGCTTTTATGATGTCAAATATTATGTTTGACTGGCTTTATTAATAGTAACAGTGAGCAACGTGTCAGCACATGTTCATTGTGATGTGGAACTGTTCAGTAGCTGATTATGGAGAGTGTGAGGGGGACCCAACTGTGTGTCTGCTAACCTGTGTGAGTGGATTTTAAAACACATCAGGTGCATTCAGGTGTAAACCCTAGATCCAGTCCTGGGAGATGGTGCTTTACAATACAGTGTTGCCATATGAGGAGTCTGCATGGACACTCATGCACATACATACATTTAGCACAATACAGGGGCAGGGGGTGAGAGGAGGAAAGAGGGTTTAAGCCTTCAAAAGCTGCTGTGTCACATGCGAGCGAACAGAGCCTGTGTCAGAGAGGGAAAAACAAAGATTGCTTACAAGAAGCAATGGAGTGGGAAGGAGGAAAATTCGTACATTATCAGCATGCATGTTCACACGTGGAAACAAACAGTCCCTGGCTTTTGCAAAAAAGAGCCAGCAGCTAAAACCAGAGATTTACAGGCAGATTTTAAAAGGGCGAGCACAGCGAGTGTGTGTGTGTGTGTGGAACTGAGTGGGATTTGGTTTAATCCAAACATGAAACACTAGATTCCCACCAACACACAAACATGACATGTACACACCACCACCGCCCGTCCCGTCCTGTGTGTGTGTGTGTGTGAGAATTTGCTTCCCGCAGTCTCTTTTAGTGTTGCGTAACAGCTTGATTATATAATCCCAGACGTATGTGCATCTCCACAAGGCTGAGCGCTGCAGGGCATGAACTATGCAAGAGCATCAAATTGAAGAGGATGATAATGATGGGGAGAAGAAGGAGCAAAGGAAGGGAAGAGAAGAAAAGTAAAAAAGGGACACTGTGGTACTTTGAGGGCACTTCTTGTGTGGATTAGCTCTCCAGTGAAATCACATATTTGCTCCTGCAAATCCATTCATGCTGATGTAACTTCACTTACACGTGAGCAGAAGAGGCAAAGTAGGCAGCTTGTTTTATGTCATTAATGTCCCTAATAGTACAAGATGCAATATAAGTCAGAGCTTTGGACACGTTTACTCGCTCTACATTACGAGATGACTTTGTATAAACTTTTGACTGGTACAGAACATTAAATAGTGAAATAGATATCCTGCATGATAAAATTGTCCACCTTAGATGGCTTGTTATCCCTTGATAGCACCAAAGATAAAGCCTTTTAGTGAATAAATTGCCAAATAATGTAGGAAGATGTAAATTTACATCTTGAAAAGTCAAAAAGCTGAGAGTTGGTTTAGTTGATTTTTACCACTTTGGGCCATAGCAACAAAAAGTGGAAAAATTAATCAACCTCCCAAGGGGTGGAAGAAGATGTCCACCCTTTCCAAGTCTGGTTCTGCTGAAGATCTCTACTTGTTAAGGAAGTTTTTCCTCTCTGCTGTTGCTCCCCACCCCATGAATGCTTAGGACCAAAGATCGACTCGGGGAAGATTCAGTGTGATCCATAGGTCTCCTTAGGTATGCCACTTTCATGGATTGGCATTGTATAATGAATGGCCCTGAGCTGAATCAAGATAAATTGGACTGAAGTGGATTATAACCGTGTTGAATCGGACTGCATCTCATTAGAAAAGTGCTGTAACGTCACACATGAGCTGACTGCAGTCCAGTTTCAAGTTGTAAACTCAGTAGGATTTTGCACAGTGATGAGGCCAGCAGATAGACAATTTAGAGATTGCAAACAATTTAGAGGAGCATCTTACGAATGAAAAACAACATTCATTACCAACAGAATCCAAGGAGTTAGCAGGGGAGAATGATAGGTACAGCTGGGTGTCGTCGGCATAGCAGTGATACAAGAGACCATGAGAGTGGATAATCAGGGTGGGGTGTACATTGCAAAGCAAAAGGGTCCCAACACCAAGCCTTTGGGGGACTCAGGGGGATTCTATGGGACAGGAGTGTTTTTTTTTTTTTGTCTTGACACCCTGAAAGAACTCCCTTTAGGATCCAAGAGGCTGCCTCACCTAAGACGTACACCTTTCCAAACTTTTCTGAAAGTTCTTGCTAGCTTCAAATTCAAAATAAGCAAACATTTTTATTTTAAAAGACTAAATGTATTGGCTTCAGCTTTGGATATCGTGTCTTTTGACTTATGGGGATTGCTTTTTCTTATGCTTCAGATCAAGAGCAGGACAACACCTCAAAACAGCCATGTTTTTGTCAAATTTCTATAAATACCCATCCGCCCTGCACACCTGCTTCTTTTCATTTTCTGTGCCCCACTATTTCTCTTTTTCTCTTCTGCTTAGCTACTCTCATTCTTGTCAGAGGTCTGGAAATCCTTGTGGTCATATAGTGCCTGGATCACACAACCAGATTCAGAAATATGAGTAACAGAAATATAAAAAAAGGAGAAACAAAGACATTGTAAGCTGAGTATTCAGTATTCAAAGCCTGAGCTCTATGTTAACATTTTTTCACATTCAACAGCATTATAGCATTATGCATATGACAGCAAATAAAGATGAAAACAAAGAGAGGCTAAATATAGACCAAGGTGAGGTACTGGTACTTTACTTTTTAACCTTGTTGAAACTTGAAAGCTTTCTGAAAAGACAAATCAGCCGTTACACTTCAGCAAGCAGGAGGATAAACAAAGCCAGAGACAACTCGGTTCGATCGACCACATTAAAAGGGACTAAACAATAAAAGGAGATTGCTGAAGAAAATAACCAAAGGAAGTGGCCTTTCAAGGGGGGAATTTTAAAAAAATATGTACTGCTGGAACAGTTCAGTGTATTAACATTCAATAGTAAAATGAAATTGGTGCATTAAGAGTTTTCTAACTATAATCAGAAAAATTTTAGAATCTGAGCTTTGGGAGGCTGCGACTCTTCCACAGAGAAACATAATGAAAATGGAGAGAAGACTGGAGGGGTATGAACAAAGTTCAAAGTAAAGAGAAGAGGTTTGGTTGTCAGTGAAGGATCAAAAACCCAAAAAGTTAACGCTTGTGTCATGTTAGTTTGGATGCAAAAATTGTGCCTCAAGGGCAAAAGTCAGAACTCACATTCACAAACCAGCACACACACGTTTTGACCACACAGATACTGGCTTAACTCAAACACTCCCACACACACTGACAGGCCAACGACTCCGTAACCACATTTGCATTATCTCCAACCTCTCCCAGTCGGTCAGTTTACTTTATTCATCGCCACCCATTCTCACCCTCCAACCACTCATCTCCCTTCATCCTCCCAAGGCTTTCATCATTTTGCAGCTCTTTCTGTTTTCATGTGGCATCTTCTAATCAGCTTGAAAGATTTGGGCATTTTTTCTCCACTTCTTCATTCTTGACTGACTCCACAAGCAGCTATTTCCATCCCCACTCACTGTACTTCCCCCTTACCCTGAACTAATCATTTGTTTAAAACCTCCCTTTGGCACATTGACCGATATTCAACCACTTGCTCCTCATCAGTTCCTTTTTTTTCAACAGTTGGTGAACAAAACAGGAAAAAAATGGCAGGTTTGCTTCCCTCTTCAGTGTCAGCACGTAACTCCTCTTGTCCCCGACTTCTGCATCCTCAGGCAAATCTGTCGTCACATACCTAAAGCCAAGGGAGCGGCTATGACAGCCGCTCTCCTGAATGGTCACAGCTATTGCTGCGCTGGTTAGAGGTCACAAGTCAAATAGAAAGAAAACAAAGAGAGGAAGAAGCGATAGCAAAAGGTAAACGCAAGGGAAAACAAGGAGGAGAAGCGCAGGATGCTCTCTGAGGTCCCTCTCTCCTCTCTTCCCTCCTGTCAGCAGAGAGGTGAGGGAGCTGGTTGTCATGACAGCTGTTGTCATGGCAGCTGGACTCGTTAATAAACAGGAGGAAGAAATGCCCATCCATCCAATGCAGGAAAGCTGCTGTGGCAACTGCTGATGAGATACAGCACGTATCCATGCCGACACGTGAAGCTTAATTCTGTTTTTAATTAATATTTTAGCTTTTTCAGAGCAGCCATCCCCTCGGACACTCTCAGCCAGTTTCATCCAGTGGTAGTGATGCTGCTTCAGAGTGCCGTTAAACTTAAATTTTCCTTAAAAGAATGTAAGCAAAGGGTTAGCTCTTTAAATTTCTTATGTTTGCACTGAAATAACAGCCAAGAAGTTTGCTGCCAAAGCTACAGACTTTTTAACAGGACATGATGACGTATTCAACAGGGTGTCAATACGAGCAATTTTAATTTCCTCCATACATTTCGTGTAAATGCTCTCAAAATTTAAGGTGGGTTTAAAAAAAAAAAGAAAAAGTTGATGGTTTTCTCTATATGCAAACATCAGATCAATAACACGGCAACCCTTTGAGACTTTATCATAGGCGACTCCATAGCTTTGCTTTTATTACAGGTGTAGAAACTGAGATTGCAGTTATTATGAACCTCTGAAATAATGAGATACAAACAGAGCTGATGTCACTTGTTCAATGGGTTATATTTGATAAAACACACAAAAAAAGATGTAAAAAAAAAACAAAAAACAAGCCATTAAACTAAAAAGCTGACTCCTGGAAGGGAGTTAAAACTGAAAAATCCATCACTGTGGGGGAATCCTTCTGCTCTGGCAGTGTGGCAAACCGAGGCACATCATCATAATCATCCTCCTCCTCATATGGTTTTTGACCTGGTAAACAGCATTTACAGCTCTAATCAGTCAGTTGTCCTTTTTCTTTACAGTCTCCTCTAAATCCTCAACTATTAAGTCTCTTTGCTGCCACTGTCGGTCTTTGGTTGTGATGATCCGTTTTGTTCGCCGTTCTCCAACTCCAGCTCTGCCTCATTTTCCGCTGTGGCCCCTTCCTCTTCCACCTCCTCCTCTACACCCTCCTTCCCTTCCTTCTCTCCATCCCTTCTTTTCTGCCCCTGGCCCTGTTTGTCTCTGAATACCTCCACGCCTAACATTCGGAGGTAATGAAACCTCTCGTTGCGGGGGACGAAGGCTCGGATGGATGTCTTTCCCCTCCAGCCACACAGCTGGATGGGACACTGAGGCTCTGTGGGATTACTGATAAAACAGAGAGAGATAGCAGGTGTCAGAACTAACCACAAATTAGACCATAGCTTCCAAAGATATTAAAAGGTGCACAAACAATAAAATAAATTGAAGAGCTTACTTTGGGTTTGGAATGTACTTCAGCACAGTGCTACCCATTCCTGTGGAGAGATGTTTTATAAGGATTAATAACTACAAAGTGAGTGATTTTTCCAATTTAAATCAAAAGAAAACGTGAACACGTTTGTCACATACTGAGATTTACAGCAAAATCTGATCATTATACCGCCTGCCTGAAAAGTTTTCAACAGCTGGAACTGTTCAGCTCCTTTTGTGAGGCTTTTTTGGGTCAGTGCCTTGCTCAAGGGCAGCAGCAGCCTCCGAGGAGCTTTTTACGCATTTGCTTCCCTCTGTCAGTTGTTGCCAGCGACGCCACAAACCTTCTGAGCACTAATCCGCTTATCCAGCCTCTATGGCACCGCTTCTTCTTAAATTCTGTTGGAAATATTTAGCGCCACATACCCATCTGCTTGGCCTGAGTGTGAGCGTCGTCCTCCAGCTTGCTGAGGAAGGGGTTCTCCTGCGTCAGCAGCACTTTGATGTCCTCCACACTCACTCTGATGATCCTGGAGCGAATGTACGGCTGAAGACTGTAGATGCCCTGGCAGGACGGAGATGAGAGTGCTGATCAACATAATAAATAATCATTCTTTACAGTTAGACTGCGAGTATTAAATTAATTCATTATCATGGTAATAGTTTCTCAGCTGTGTTCGTCGGCTCTGTGGCGGCGACAATAATAACAGCGAGAAGAATTTCTTGCGTGTTTAAACAAATTGAAATGTATTATAAACCTCATAAATATACAGAGTGCTGAAGCCAACAAAGTTTTGCATTCCACATCATGAGCTTCATTTGCATACAACAAACAGGATTCTGGACGTTGTGTAGCTGAGATTCAGACTCACAACTCCAGCAAAGGAACAAGTGGCTTTACACAAAACGATTTCTGCTCATCTGAGGATTATTTGAAGATCGGCTGCAACTCCCTAACAACTCTTTAAAATCCGCAGCGTGTGTTTGCGTTACCTCCTGAGCCAGCCTGAAGGCACAACCGAACTCCTCTCCATCACTGTTGCGAGACCACACCTTCACCCCTGTGTTAATGACCTAAGAAACAGACAAACAAAAAAAAACAGAATGCTGACAAACGGCTCTGCATTCAAACACAGTGATGTTTTAAAAAAAAAAAAAAAAAAAAAAAAAAGGGATTTATGGTGCTTATAATAATAAAAGATGCTGGTTAACTGTGTGGCAGGGTTTCAGGCAGGAGAACCGCAACTTTAAGCGATTTCAAATGTGAAATCCAAGTACACGTTTGGGATAAATATGCACCTCAGGGCAATTAAGCTCATTTTGTAACAATTTCATATGAAAAATATCACAGACTTCTTACACAAATGAGCATTCCTGACACTGACGCTGAAGCAGATCGTGCAGGTCGGTGCTGATTAAGCCCATTAGCTCAAAGTATGTTCCCAAAATCTGAATCTGAGTAAACGTGGAACTCGCCGTGCTTCAGCACAAGAGAAAAATCAAACGGGAACAAAGAGAAACACACGCACAGCCACCTGAGGAGGTGTTAGAGGATAGAGGACCAGAGGGATTTGGTTAAGGATGGGGTCCCATCTGTTTATGCTGCTTTTGCACCCCCCCCCCCACACACACAAGCCAAACTGATGTATTTCTGTGCTCAGATGAACAAAAGATTTTTACCAAGGGATCAATACCAGATCATTTATCTTTAGGAGCAGGGAAAACTAAAATTGATTATGGATCTGTTCCTAGTCAAATGAAAACATTCCATCGTTATCATCCAGCCTGACCCCCTCATGTGCAAGCTTGAAACCCCCCCCCCACACACACACCTTCATGCGCTCACTGTTGTTGAGCAGCACGTTGCGCAGCTCTTTGGACACCATGTACAAGTGTCTCTTCTTGCCCTCGTGGGTCCTGGTCAGCACATTGAGCTTGGGGAAGTCGGGAGACAGATTATAGAAAGATCTGGAGAAGGCAAGAAAGAACAAGGGAAAAAAAAACATTTCACTGGATTAAAATCATCAAATTAACCCTTTTTACATTCAATACACGGAGGCACTTACTGAATAGTGGTGAAGACGGGGTCATCCTCAGTTAAGAACACAAAGGGGTCTTCTTTATATCCAAACAGCCTCAACTTTTTAGAGGGCGGAGGCCTGAAAGAGACAAAACAACTTTTGTTTTGGTTTCTTTCCAGTTATCTCAGGATGGTGGCAAAATATCCCATCTGGAGGGAGGGTCAAATTTCATGTTTCTCACAGTCCAGTGATGGGTTTGAGGAGTTGCTCTTTAGCGCTGACAGTTTTTTTTTTGCTTTTTTTGTTTGTGCATTAGCTCATCAGACAAACATGACTCACCCACACACTGCATCTTGTTTAGCACCGGCCTCCTGAGCCACAGAAGCTCCTGGGGGCACCTCCTGCTCTTCCTCCCCGTCTCCTTTCCCTGCTGGGCCGCCTCCCTCCACCTCCTCCGGGGAGCCTTCGGGGAGTAGGCAGGGAGGGTCCGCTGGGGACGAGGCCGCTGGAGAACCTTCAGTCTGGGCCGCCGAGCGTGACGAAGCGTCCTTCCTCAGCTGGAGACGAAAAGGATGGGAGGGGATGAGCGGACAAAGAGGAGAAACATTTAATCCCAGCTGCCTGCGGTTAGAAAAACTGAGCAGGTACATGATGCCGAGGGGAGGGTGGAGTTGGAGGTTCAGCTGGTTTAACAGCTGTAACCACATGGGAGAATTCTGCAATCACCACCATAAAGTACGACACAAATATCAATCGTCCTTTAAATAACGAGTGCGTCTGTGGGAAGTACCTTGGGAAATCTTTTGTTCCAGGGCATCGGTGCCTTCTTCACCAGCACAGCCACAAAGAAACCTCCAGTGTTCTGGTGATGTGGCAAAATCCTCATGCTGGCATTAAAATACAAACACACAGACGCATGAGTCCTAGCTTTGAGTTTTATGATGCCACCTACTGTGGGAACAAGCAAAGAGTTTTTAAAAAAAAAAAAAATCAGCATTAAATAGCAAGTGCTTTGACAGTGTGGAGCAACAGCTCCCTCTGCTGGCAAACATCAGGTCAGACAGCGCACTGATGCAGAAGGGTAGAAATGACATCATCCTGCACAGTCAGAGTGTGGGTTTATGTGTGTGGGAAATCAGAACATTTCTCTGATATCAAGAGAACAAAATAAAAAAGGGAAACCGCCAAAACTCTTCAGTTCTAAGAAAAAAGCATCTCTTCATAGAAGTGAAAAAAGGTTTTGAGTGTTATGCTAAATAATGCAAAAGGGATTTTCACTCGTTTGCGTGCCTACCATCTCTCCAAATGCATGCTGGCCACTTTCGCCGGGTCTGTAGGGGGAAACATGGTGGGACGGATTTGGGTGCGCCGGCTGCTCGGGACCTCGGACCAGTCCGAGTACCACTGGCCCTCTTTGGTCATCAGCTGGAGAGAGAAGTGCACGATCGGACCGTGTGGAAGCTGAGCGACAAAACCCGGCAATAACGAGCAGTTCTAGAATCAAGTTTGCCGTACCTTCCAGGAAGTGACACCAGGCATCCACTTCAGTCCTGGCAGGTCTGCCGACGCATCAGCCAGCTCCAAGGCTCCTGCAAATGTGGACGGGGTAGAACATTTCTATTAAAAGTGAAGGAAGTTTGTGAGAAATCAAGGAATTACATAAGACAAATGCAAAATGGGTTAGTAGGCAACTGACAGGTTGTGACTAATCCTACATCTTTCATATTAGATTTAGCAGATTATTTTATCCACAGCGACTCCCATGTGAGGAGCACAGAGCTGTGGCTGCACTGAATGAGCCAGCCTTTAAGCTCAGAGAAAAGGGAAGAAAAAGACTGATAGAAATCCTCACTCACAGTTACTGAACCCACGTATTGATAAGTCACATGAAACACAATAAGTCACACAGAAACATCAGATTTATGCTGCGAGTTGTGGTGCAGGACTTTAAACGTCTTCCGGAAACAAGGGCTCGCCATCACATTAAGTCTTTCGGTCATTCGCCAAAGTCATTACTATGAAATGGATAATAACAAACTGAAGTTCGGTTCACACAAAGTCATCACAGTATTTTCCATATCCCGCAACCATGCGAGTGGGTTCGTTACCTTCACTCTTCTCCAGCAGAGCAGCTATAACAGCCTCGTCCTCTATGGGGTTGAGTGAACAGGTGGAGTAGACCATCCTTCCTCCGACTGCCAGCTGCTCGACGCCACGCACTGCGATACGCAGCTGGAGCCTGTTGAACACACGCCGCACACTCTAATGCTGCCTCCTCTTTTGAAAGCAGCCCCAACACAACACAGTCCCTGCCCTTGTCCAGTCGGTCTGGTTTAATCGCACGGGCCCGCAAATTCCTGCGCTGCCTCGCTCTCACTCACTCACTCACCCGTGGAGGTGCAGGCTGTTGCTGGTCGTCCACTTCTTCCACACGTCTATGTTCTTTCTCATGGTCCCGTCGCCGCTGCAGAACACAGAGCAGGGCTGGTCAGACACGCCTCTCACAGAGGAAAAGAAACGCCTGAAGCGCAAACTGAACGCTGCGCAGTTTTGTTTCGGCCGCATGTGGAAGGATGCTAAAATGTCTTCTCCAGCGGGTACACCAGAGCTTATCACCAATTTCCCTCTTCACTTTTTTTTTTTTTTTAGGCAGCTCCCAAAGGCAAACTCTCCTTAATTCTACTAATCAGTGACGCAGACACAAGACAAGAAAGCTTCATCTGCAGACCTGCAGGGCACGTCACACAAGACGCGGTCGTAGAAGAGGACGTCCTTTTTGCCCTCCGAGGCGATTTGAAGCGTGGGAATGCAGGAGGCGTCGTGGTTGACCACCATGATGCAGGGGCTGTTGAGACGCTTGGCCTGGTGCACAAGCAAGTAGCAGCGCTTGTTGTCCACGTCGTTGGCAATCACAAAGCCCTCTGAAGGGTGGAGGCGAGGATTAAAAGAAAGAAAGAAATCACATGCTGTTAATGCCGGGACATTTGGAGGGGGGGGGTTAAACTCATTTTGTTTGAAATGACTTTACCTGGAAATGGCACGTCCATGTCTGAGTGAAGCATCTCAATCAGCTGAGCCGTCTTTGACCCTGGAGCCGCACACAAGTCCAAGATCTGCAAAGAAAACCGAGTCAGAAGAAAAAAAAATGCAAAAAGTGCTGTTTGAGCCACTATGATCAACTGTTAAAAGCTCTGCTTTTACCTTGTGGTGCGGCTCGATCTTCAGGAGCAGCGGAGGGATCATGCTGACAGCTTCCTGGCGGCTGATGTTACCCTGCGAGGACAAACAAACGATGCTTCATTTTTATGACCGACTGAGCTCGGGTCGTCCGAAGAAGTTTTGGTGGATGCTTCAACAACTTTTTGTGCACCTGGTCCCGACTTCTCCTCCTCTCCCTGTGGTGAGCACACTGCTAATGGGCCACAGGTGCGTTGGCTGACTGGCAGAGTAAAAGTTTGTGTTTGGTTGTTTTTTGTTTTTTTTTAAGCTAGCTCAATGGCTCCAGTCCTTCACTTTCTTTTAAAATCCAAATCGCTTTAAGAAACTGCATTTCTAAACAGTCTGTGGCTGCACTTATTGACATCGCTGTTTCAGCATTTATAGATCCCGCTTGGAACAGCATTTATAAATCCTGTTTCTATGACTGCTCTAAAGTACCCGTCAGCTTTTGGAAACCATTTGGAGTTTCTGTAGAGACCTAGCGTGCGGGGTGACAGTTTACCTTGTTTTTGCTCATTCAGGAGGTAGACATGTTGTCTTTTGTTTCCTTTTATATCAGTAGGTAAAGTTATGGTTATAAGACTGGGCAGGTCTGATATTTTGTGATTTTATGCCTTTTGCTTGCTGGAAGCTGGTGCTCCTTGGGAGCTCAAAGCTAATATTTTTCACATTGCACCAGGGCGTCTTCTTATATATATATATACATACATATATATATATATATGTATGTATGTGTGAGTGACCACTCCTGGCATTTTGTATTCTTTGTTGATTCAACTGATTCCTTGTCATTGTTTTCTTTTCAAATCTTCCTTTTGTGTTGCATTGTACTCACAGACTCAGTCTCGCTGACCAGAAATTGGTGAAACTTCTCCAGCAGAGGAGACTTCCTAATGATCTTCCTGCTCATGTTGGTGTGCCAGGCCTGCTCATCAGGATACCTGGAGAAAAGACACACTGTCACCACGTGCTGACTTTTCCATTCAAGTCTGTGCATTTCAGGCAAATGTGAACTGTGCTACCAGCTGAGAGGCTGCGGAGCGTCGATCTTCTGGCCATCAATTTCAAGCTCCTGAATGTCCTTGAAGTATTTGTCCTTCAGGCAGTGCAGGATCTCCTTGGCATGGCTGGAACATGGCGCAAAGGAGGAAAAATTAACTTTTTTTATTTATTTTTTATAAACAAGGCAGCAGCGTTCCAAGATGACTGAAACAAAGCCACTTTCCTCCTTACGAACATATACTTTTTACAGTCAACAGGCTGCAAAAACAGCACACACATGAGCAGACTTATTCATGCCTCACCCTTTGAAATGAGGCTTGCCATTGTCTGATGATCAATCAATCAGGGCATTGTACAAATTCTGTTCAAAAGCATGAAAAGTGGGAATTCAAAGATGCCGGGGTAATGAGTTATCTCAAGGACTCAAAAAAAACATCCAAAATGACGATCTATGGGTTCCGAGCCCTGGTCAGTTAAAGGGTACATACATTTGACAATCTCTTACATAGTGAGGAGCATGAACAAAACAAAGTATGACTCAAAGTTCTGAATCTGTCCAGCTCACCTCTTGTATCCAGTGATGCGAATGGTTGCTGGCAGCGGTTCCCTCATTGCCTCCATAAATTGTGTAAACTCTCCCTCAGGCACCAGGCCTTGCTCTTTGTAGTAGTGCTCAAACAGTTTGTTCTCCTTAACAATGTCAGCATAGCCAGCTCCCCAGCCCTGGAACACATGGATGCATGGTTGTTAGCGTGGTTACAGCTCTGCTTTATGACAACCTTCTGAGTGGGGGATGATGCTACTCGAAATGTCTTCTTTCTGATCGTTTTTTTTTTTTTTTTTAATTCCCTAAGCATTGAATACACAACTAATGCCTTTCAGTGAATGTGTTGAATGCACTCTGATAAGTTTGGAGGCTCCTATATGGGTAACACAAGCCCACATTATCGTATGGCCATTTTATATTAACACATTTCAACTGAAGGTCGGATAAATGTGGAAAAACAAACATGCCATGCATGTCATGCATCTTAAAGAGTGACATATGGTGTTCACACATGGATTTGAAAACACCCGGTAGCTAACAGCAAACCTTCCCAAAGTTGCAGATGAGTTCCAGCCGAATGTTTTCTCAAAAATGTCTACTTAAAACGACCTGCATGAAATGCCACTATAACCGGCTCCCTTCTTTTTCATTAACTATAAATATCGGTTTTTGTTTGGCCTGACCAAGCTATTAACATTAGCAGTTTTCGCTACAGCAGGAGTGTGACTCTTACAGCGTTGTCTCTGTTATCCCTGCCAGCATTCTGGTTTTTCTGCCTCTGTCTGCTTCTTTTCCCCATGTTGGAATTGCAGAGAACCCTGGAGAAAATTCTGAAGAACAACTTGGCGGCTGGACGTGGAGAAGAGAGTCCAAAACACGGACAAACTACGAGTCTGTTGGGCGTTTTGAACATGAATTGCTCTGCTGTGTATTATCAGAACGTGTTGCCTCTGACGCACGTGAATCAGGACCTGTCGAGGTGGCCACAAAGTTTGCCTGAAATGTGAAAAAAAAATTTTAGTTCGGTTAGTTCGGCCATTTGTTATGAAATTTGAAATAGTATCAAACCTAAATATATTTTTAGTAGCTTAAGTGTAATGTGATATTACGCCTATGAATAGAACTTATTCAAAGATGACACTAGATTTGAAACATTTTTACCTTTAGGTAGGATTAACACAGGCAGAAATCAAATACTTTTTTTTAACCTTAACGTAATTAAAATGAATAATTGAATTTTGAGTGTTTAGTGCTTCATCATTATCATTATTATTATGATTGAAACACAGCTCACAGATGTCATAGAGCACATAGACATATATACACATACATATACACATAGACATAAAGATATGTATAGAGATCTTTATAATGTCTATGGATATACATGCATATATATCTATGATAGAGCACACCACCAATCAGAACCAGGGGGGCCTTGGATGCACACTTACAAAAAATAACTTTAAAAAAGCTTTATTGAACAACATAAGTACAGCATAAGACAGGATGCAAAAATAACAATCAGCAGTTTTTTTAGACCATCTATGGTCTATCAAGACACAAATGGCAGAAACCAATAAAAAAACATGGAAATTTTGTCTATTTTCATAGAAAGCCAACGGTAAACGTCTCATCAAAGTAGACTCACGAGGACAGTTAAAAAAAAGCTCAAGATCAACAATAGTAATATCCCCGTTATTCTATATCAGTGAGGTACGTTGAGAAAAACTGTGAGCGAAAAGCATTTCCCATACTGTAATGCTTGTTTGTGAAAGTTGTTAAGTTTTAAAGGATTTTTTGCCTCTTTAAAGTCACATCGAAGCAAGAAATCAATCACTTGTTAAAAACTTTGTTTGGAATGTGACACCACATAGAATGAGATTGAGAAAGACATTCTTTCAACTATTTAACTCTAAAGGCAGCAACAGCAGGTTTAAAGTCTACGGCTTTTGAACCCCCCATTCTCGTCACACTTGACCAGCTGTGACTTACATAAATAATGGTTTTGTGTTTCCAAAAAAAACTTGAATATGATAGAGTTAGACCTCTTTGAAACTTTGGGGGACAAAAACAAAGAATGACAAGGGTAAATGAGTCTCGACAAGCCTTTTGTTTTAGAAAAAGGAATGCGGCCCAGTAAAGGCAGATCTCGGCTAAGTCAGTGGTTCGAAGTAGTCAAAGGCCTTAAAGAAATCTAAAAACTAAATAAATATATTATGAGGGATTAGTGAGTTATGATCAAGCATGTCTAAGACTAAATGGGTGTGGTTTTATATATATATATATATTCATATGTCTGCCTTTAATGAACGCAGACTGAATTTCTTTAATTATTTTTCCAAGCTCATCTATAATTAACATGTGCTACAGGTTTGTAATGGGTCTCCAGTTGTCTAAAAACCTTTCCTCCTTATTTGGTTTTGGTATTAATCAATTCAATGTCATGTCTCATTGTTGTTGACAGAATAGATTATTTCAGTCCAAAAGTACTGTGACATCATCAGTGTCTGGAGACTCTCCACGAAGCATTTGGAACATCTCTTTATCTGGTTCATAAATTTTTTCAGTTTTCAGTGTTTGGTCCTGAATTCTATCATAAAAAAGCTTCACAGTCATTTCTAGAAAAACTGGATCTATAAAGAGAACTGTTAAAAACATGCGATGTGATTATCTATCTTGTCCTGATCTTCACATGAACAGTTTTCAATAAAGAGTTTATTAATAGCCATTTGGACCCGCCCTCTTCGACCCATCTGGCCTTTCGAGGGAATGAATGCACCTTTAGCTTTTTCAGTGTAAAGCTCATCAAGTTTGGTCTGTAACTGATATCTCATTGTTTCTGTCTTCTCAAATTTGCACCACTCCTATCTATTTATAGAAGTTGAATCATGAAGCAATATGACCTGGTTGAATAGCAACAGAATTCTATAACAGAAAGCGGTGCTTCTTAAAAGGCTGCTGTTGAATTTCCGATGAAGACGTCTTGGTTCTGGTTGTTCATCGCTTGTGGTAGCAGAAAGAGTAATAGCACAATGGTCTGTTAGAAGACAAGGGAATCTATCTTGCCATTCATCTGGGACAACATTAACTCTATCAGTATAGTAGCTACTTCTCCAGACATCAATCATGGTGCCTAAACTGTAAATCAAGCTCTTCCTTTTTGCCTGGCTGTTAAAGCCATAAATATTCACCAAAATGTTAGAGTTATTCATTTCTACAATAACAGAAAGTCAGTGACCTTCATTATAACTTTTACGCTCAATAACTTTGCCATCCTTTCGTCAACGAAAGGAAAGAAAGTGACATTAGAATAGCTTAAACAATCCTTACAGCTGGTGCGTTCGAATTAAGTCATGTAAATTAACAACTGCCAAGACTAAGAAAGTTAAATTTTTAAGGCTCAATGCCTTAATTATGCATTATGGGTCAAGAAGCAAAGAGAACCAAACATCTACTTTCTTCAGTCAAAAGCATTGCTCCTCAAAATTGCTTAAATACATGTGAAAACTGTAACCACAAGCCTCCGAGGTTGAAAATACCTTACTATTTATATGTTGTGAAGGAGGAAGTGATGTTTTATGGCAAAAATAAGGACAATTTATTTTATTCTTTCTTAATAACTTGAAGCTGAAGAAAAACAAGCGACATATGAAAGTAATAAAGCTATGACACATTTCCCCATCAAGTCAAAGTGTTCAAAGTGAAAACTCTTAAACCATTACAACAGTATTGTGCATTACATTATATGTGACATCTAAATACAGCAGTTCGTTTAGAATTTAAAAACGAAGAAAGACCGTTTTTCACAACACAAAAACGCTGTAGATAACAAATTTGGTCCTTCACACTTTCCTGACTAACGCCGTGATACGACTGCACTACGTCGGTAACGAGACTTCAGCGAGGGCGCGCTTCTTCCGCCGCGTGGACGCGGTGGTGTTAGTGGTGGAGCGGGTGACAGACCTCGACGTAGCACCATGCCAGAAATCTCACCCTCGTAGTCCGGATATTTATTTGTCTTCTAAGGATTTGGGCTTTATTATTTGAGTATACTGTCTGCTCGTCGTCACATGCTAGCTGTGTGAAGTCCTACTCTTAGCCAACTCCAGCCATAATTGCCGTTGAACATACAAAGGTGATCAAAATATTATGAAACCGCTCAAAATGCAGAGATTTACCCATAACACAATGATAGCTAAAGAGATCTGATTTAGCTGACCACTGACCAGTAGAGCCTGCAGAAAGTCCGCCTGTTTACTCCACAATTTTTTTACACGCCCTCTTGATTCCACACCCACTAAATAAGGAAATATTGGATGATAAATTAATATTGTTAGTAGAAGCAGTTGACAACGGATAGAGCCGAATATTGTCTTGTTTTTTTTTGTTTTTTTTACTTATTTCCTACTCAATAAACTAACACTTGTTTCTGTCGCCGAATAAGCGAGTGTGTTGTTAATAAATATTTATCAGCGACACGAGACAACCCAAAATAACGTTGAATAACGCTGATGCAAAACTGAGCCCTGTGATTGGTTAAAAAAAACTGTCACCATACCGCTTCAAATCTGATTGGACAGAATCAGTCGCGTGCATGTAAACAGTCTATGGTGTACTGGAGCATGGGCGTATAAATCCTCGCGATATTAAAAGCTATTCATACTATTTTGTTTGTGTATAAAGTGGTAGCATTAAGCTCCCCTCCGCAATGGACTCATTACTCTCCTCGCTCTTCTCCTCGGAGGACAGGGAGCTGTACATTTTGGACTGCTTGGCTCACTTAATGATTTTCTTTGCAGCGTGCACTTTCGTTAGCTTGCTCTTTGAAAACGTCCCGTACGGACGATATGCTACGAGCAAATACGGGTTTCCAGTTAATGTCAAGTTTGCCTGGTTCGTCCAGGAGTTGCCCTCGTTCTTGGTGCCCTTTTGTTTGGTAGTTTGGGCGTCCTCCGCTAAAACGTCTCTATTACCAAACCGGCTTCTCATTGCCATGTTTATTTGCCACTATTTCCAGAGGTAGGTAGCCACAATCAGGTATCACTGGGAGATATTCACCTGTTTTGTCGTTTATGTTCAGCTAATATTACAGATTGGCGCATCGTTGTCAGTACCCGCAGTTTCTGTAAGAGGGAGTTTAACCTCTCCCCCAAAAGTAAGCTGAGAAGAAGTTATAATGTCAAAGAGTCATTGCATTTCTGTGTGTCTGAGGGGGGCACACACAAAAAACTCTATTTGAAATAATGTATATTTGTTAAAGAGCATTTCTCTTTCTCTCTCTCTTTTCTACAGAGCTATCATTTATCCATTTTTAATCCGAGGTGGAAAATCTACACCATTCGTCTCATTTTTCCTGGCCTTTGTTTTTTGCCTCTACAATGGCTTCATGCAGGTCAGATATCTGAGCCATTATGCTGAGTACCCTGCAGACTGGGTTACAAGCCCGTGCTTCATCACTGGTAGGCGCTCAGTCTCTTCTGTTAGGAAACTGAAACTGGACTTTTTATTTGGTGTGTTAAGGTCACTACAGCATTCCTTAGAAAAAAATCCCTGGGTAAAGGATATTGAACTAATCAGAAAGAAAGATGCAGGCTTCTTACAGAGCGGAGTCTCCCTTCTTATGCAAGTCCCTTTCTCTTTGAATAAATCCCTTTGTCTTTAATACCAACTTTCTATCACGTTTTTAGCCTGATAGTCAGACAATTCAATGACCTGAACCCTGGCTGACATAATCGCAGCGTTTCTTTAGCCCCACTTTGTCCACAGAAGTCCAGAATCTCTCTCAGCTCATACAATGATTACTAAGGACAAACAACTGCATTGTTGTCATTAACAAACTGAAATGATTTCTCTTGACATAGACAGCTCATAGGTAGCTCCCTGGGCTTAAAAAAATACTGTTTTTTTTTAAAGTTGTATGCTGTGGGATGCAATATTTCAAGATTCTTTTGTGACGACTGGATGTGGATTACTAATTGAGTCGATAGAAGAAAGTTGGATTGAAAGCTTCACTTTGTTTATTCATACAGCACTTTTTAAGCATAAGTGCAACCCAAAAAATGGATGTTACGCCAGCTCTTTATAGCTTGTTTGTTACTTTGTGGCTCTTGTGCGAATATTAAATATGAAAAGACTGATTTGTAAAGCATTTATATGTGGGGAATACTGACCTTCGTTATTTTCATTGTTGAGCGGTGATAACGATTATCTCACTGTTGTAGAGCACACACACACCCTGCATTATGGCAGGCGGATGGATAAGATAGAAAGACTGTAATCACCAGGGTATCTGATCCCCACTCTCTTATATTTGATAAATCTGAGTCCTTGCTGATAACCCACAGTGAAAAACCCCTAAACCAAGTAAATCCTTTACAGCAAATCTCACCGCTCTCCTCGTGTTCCCCTGTGCACGTTGACGAATGCAATGTATTTATTTCATTTAAGAAAATGAAGCTGTCCTGCCTGGCTTTTTTTTTTCTGTCAAATCTCCAGCTGAGGCAGCTTCCACTTTGTCTCCAGGGTCTGTTTTGTGGTTGGTTGGATGGCTGATAAATTTACACTCTGACCACATCCTGAGGAACCTGAGAAAGCCCGGTGAGACTGGCTACAAGATTCCCAAAGGTGAGGCCTTTCTCTCAGTCCTGCACCTCCACAGTCCAACAGATATTTAGCCTTTGGATATTTGCATGAAATGAGGAATATGTGTGGCTACAGTGTTGGGAGCGTCTGGCCGGGATGCAGCTGTGCATGCTTCTTTGTCAACGAGCAGCGTCACCAAAAGCTTAGAGGATTTACCACCAACATTTTACATTTTGTTGCTACTTTTTAGGTTCATTCTGATCATTTTCTTTCCAGCCCTGGGTTGAAAGTAATCACATCACGGCACTGAACACGAAGATCTTTGGACAATAGCTGTTAACATACCAGTGTGGTGTCACAATTACGCTACACACAGAATAACAGGTTGTCACTAATTGTCTTTTTCTCCAAGCTACGCACTCTGTGCACCCTCTCATCAGGGTACGAAGAGGCAGACTCTAAAAATGGTTCAGCTTGGAGTGCGTTTGGTTTTTCTGTTGCTGACACAGACAGAAAAAAAAGCTGCACAGTGTTGATAGTAATCGTGTTGGAAAGGGAAGCCAGCCTACATTGGAACGTGTGCGATATATATATATATATATATATATATATATATATATATATATGAGCACGAGCACGCCAGTCTGACTCGGTTTTCATCCTGAAAGAGCATCCAGCTGGAAAACAAGTTAAGAATGCCAAATTTCTGTTTAAAAGTACCTGAAGTCTAAGACAAAAAAACAGTGGGGGAGGGAAAAAAGATGGTTGTGGTTTTACGGAGGCAGGTAAGCCATTGCTGGCAGTTTTAAGTCTTTTCATTCAACTAAACTAATTTGCTGCTTATATGCTGTTCCCTACAAATGAAGGAGGTACATTGTGCATGTATGCATCTTTTTCTCGAGAGAGAGGTGAGAGATAAACAAATCCAACTCTCAGACGTTGTCTGACTTGGAAAAAAAACAATTATTTGTGATGTTTCCGTAATATATCTTCACCCGGAAGAGGAAAATATAGCCTTATGAAGTTCTAGTGTTAGAATATAGGAAATAATCCCCAGATGCCCGGCTTTTGAATGCAGTGCGAAAGTGTTTAATGATCATTCAGCCCAGCGTCGGATGACTTTGCATTAGTGTTTATTCCAGCTTTGTTGGGCGTCCATGGTTACAGATGCAGGAAATGAAATGGTTCATTTTCCGGAGGATCCTGTGGACACAGTTCACTTATGCGGCTCCCAGAAAACCGTACTTCTCAAACTGGTCCAACACAGCCATCATCTTATGTTAGAGGCTCGTCTCATAGGAGTTTGGTGGTTGTTATTGGACCGGTTTTTGATACACTGAAGCCCCACAGCTTTGGAAAACCGCATAACAATGGGCATGTTGATGGGTTATTGTGTTAGCCCAAACAAAATGGGTCAAAAATCTAACTTCTAAAAACCGGACGAAAGGCCTTTGCACTCCAAGTCTGTATTTTTTCATCCATCATCCATTGCACTAAGTCCGATGCATTTTATGACTCTATCTGTTGCGTATGTTCGCACTGCGAGGCAAATTCATTTCCAATCCGGAGCTGTTTCGCGCAATAACCGGCCACAACCTGTCTCTGTTTCCATGTCTCTGCCTGTACAGTGGCTCTGAGGGGTCAAACATCTTTCAAAAAGCACTTGACTGATGCGAGAAAAGAAATGCAGGAAATTCAAACCTGTTTCCAAAAACTTTAAAATCACTGAGTAAATATGTCTGGCATAGTGTGTCTTATTCTGTTTTTTTATTTATTTTTTTTTTGGGGGGGGGGGGGGGGGGGGGGTCCCAGGACATAAAAATCCAAACTCGTTGTGTAAAGGCTTTAACGCAGCTCGACGTGTGAGAAAGTAAGTGAAAACCAGCACGCTGAATTAGTTGCAGACACTTCAAACGTTTCCAGACTGCAGAGCTGCTCTGATTAAATTCCTGATCTGATCACTGCGCTGTCGTCTTGGTCCACATCAGCTTAAAGACAACAGCTGTGCAGTGAATTCAGCTGTATGATGATCCCCCAGGGCGAAAGTTGAAAGCAGCAGAATGTCTCCAACATTTTCTCACAGGGTCCACGGGGTCGTGTTCGGTCAATAGCTCGATTCCCCTTCCGTGCATTTGTAACCATCGCTAAACCCTAAATTGAAATCTGGGTGTGCTTTGAATATGCTTGAGTCAACTTGCATTTCCAGCAAGATGAAAACCAGGCTAAACCTATCAAAGCAGGTGAGGTCTTTTTTTTTTTTTAGTGTATGACCTTTACCGTGTGGAAATGGATGAACAATAAGTAAGATGTGACATAGAGGGAGGCATGATTGATAAGGTTTTGATTGGCTGATGGCCTCGAGACCGAGCTGTATAGCTCTACAGCTTTTTATTCATCAAATTAAGCTAAATGACTCGGTATGTAATCATAACACGTTCACAGAAGGATTCTCCTCAGATGAGAACAATAGTCTTAACTCCTGCTGCTGCAACAATCCCTCCTGAACCCGAAAGGAAAATAAAACATGGAAGGTGGGGCCTAGAGGAAGCTGTGAGCTTTGTCGATCCAAACCAACTTCCTAAATCCACCCAGTAATGTGTGTTCCAGAGTTAAATGTTTGCATTGTGATTGGATGATAGGCAGACCTGCCCTGATTTCATTTTCCTCCGTGTCATAGGTGGAATGTTTGAGTACGTTTCTGGGGCCAACTTCTTAGGAGAGATAACAGAATGGGTGGGCTTCGCTCTAGCTGGCCACTCTGTTCACAGTTCAGCTTTCGCCATTTTTACCACAGTGGTCCTCTCCAGCAGGGCTGTGGCCCACCACAAGTAAGAATAACAACACACACACACACACACACTCTGCAAGAAGGTTTTCCTGGGGTGCATGTGTACGTTCTAAGGAAAACGTCCTCCCTTTTTCCTTGCTCTGCAGATGGTACCTTGCTAAGTTTGAGGACTACCCAAAAAGCAGGAGGGCGCTGATTCCCTTTCTGTTCTAGAAAGCACCAGAAAGTCAATGGAAGCTTGAGAAGGTATCGTATACGTTTACGGCAACAGTGTCGTTCTTTTTCTAACCTGAAAATTAGAAATCCAGTCTGTGCGAGTGAGGACTTTCCATGAATAATGTGATCTGCCTTAACTTCAGTGTTTCTCAAAAGTCATTTTAGACAGAAGTACAACAATCTCATCACATTTAAAAAAATATATATATATATACATATGTCTTTCAAGAAATAAATTCATAGACAAACCAAACTGACACTGGCTTTCATTCAAATAAAACTAGACACCCAGAGACGGTGTGCAGGTCCATATATGAGAGGTTTATAACTCAGCCGTTGTGACTCCTCATTTCTCTCTTTCCCAGTGGAGGCCTGTTTGCAACACTAGAAGGACCCAACATTCTTTTTTTTTTAATTTAAATGTTCCATCCATCCATCCATTTTCTATACCCGCTTAATTTGTCGGTCGAGTCGCGGGGGGGCTGGAGCCTATCCCAGCAGTCATCGGGCGAGAGGCGGGGTACACCCTGGACAGGTCTTTTTAAATGTTTTTTAATTCAAAAGAAATGTATTTAATCATGCTCTTATACACACGGTTTCATTAATAAAAGTGAAAAATGATGTCCTTGTGTCGCTGGAGGCTAAGCAGAATGAGGTCCTTCATGTTCCAGATTTATACTGTTTCCCTTTTCTTTTGCAGGCTTTTAAATCTGTGTGCATTTTATTTTCTATTTTTTATTTTTTTGCCACGCCTCTTGTAAATGCATCACTGTGTTACACTGCCAATGTAAAACACTCAGGCTCAGTCATGTGGGCTGCAAATATCCCACAACGAGGGCTGTCTTGTCACCTTCAACAGAGCTAACCTGCAGAGGAGCAACAGCTGGGATTTTCACTGATTCCAACTAACGCCGAAAATGATATCTTGAAGAAGACTCATCGTGCTTTTGGATTTTTTTCCCTTTTCTTCATTGTGTTACAGCTCAGAGTTGTTGTGCGTACGAAAGATCTGCAAAGTTTTAAAGGCCAAAGTCCACGGCAAAAGGATGTGATGCTGTGTTCAATTAGCCTCAGATGTAGAACTTGGAGATGGGACTAACCTCATGCTGGAGTTGATTGTGTTTGCTTTCTGACAAAGTTAGCTACAGCTAATTATGCTGTACTTTGCGCAAACACCATAGCCATGCATCCACTGGTAGAGGTGTGACAGTAATATGTGTGTAAGTAAATTAATGAGACACAAACTGACAGAGGTGCACTGCATTGCTTTAGTTGGCACTCCTTTTTGTGCACATGGCAGCCATGTTAGATTCTGAGGTCATGCGCCAACTTTCTGAGATAGAAATCTCGCGTACGTTTATCCTACAGGTTTAAATGGAACAGTTATCAAACACGTACCTGAACTGTCTAAAAGCCATTGAAACCGTGTACTGTACTAGTAGTACGTACTGATTTTGCCAAATTGTTGTATGCAGTATGCAAACTATAGCAAAGTCTGCAGTGTGCTAAAAGCACCCCGATGGTTCACTGATCTGGAAAAATTCTCCAGTGTGACTCCAACCAGTCTGTCGCATACTTTGTCTCATAATGCATTGTGTGACGGTGATCTTGAAACTTAAAAATAGCTGATTAAGTAGCTCTTGCATCGAGATTTTGCTTATTCTTGTGTTTTCCGCTCCAACTTTGTCAAGACAGGAGATTACTGTACAGCAGATCATGCCAGAACATACAAATGAATTATTTATTATCATCGGTATTCTTATTGTTCTTGTAGTATTGACACACGACACATCTGACACTTTTTGGTTTTGTTTTAATTTTATTTGACGGCTAGTTATTCTCATTCTAAAGCATCAAAAATGTCTTACAGGAGCTTTAAAGGCAAATGCCATACTTTCACTTTTCTAAACCTGGGGAAAAAATGCCGTAAAATACTATGAAATCAGTCGTTTATAGGGTTGCATACTACGTGACCTTAGTACACAATATGCACTGTGTGCTACCTACCTTTGGTATGCATGGTATGTAGTAAGCGGTTTTGAAAACGGCACTTGTTTGTCGTCAAGGTTTTAATTCCTTCATATGTCTACATCTCCCTGCAACACAGGTAGGGCTGAGCCATTTTATCGATACTGCGATATATATAAATATTTTGTTTCCCGATAAAGTATTGATTTTTCAGTCGCGAGTATCGATTTCTTGTTTTGTTTTTTTGCAAACTTTATTGAACAGTCAGACGTTACAATTAGTGAAAACACAGAACATGAACATAATACAAAACAATGCCAGGGGGGGGTCACAATATACAAAACAGTGATAAATTAGTTCATAAAAATGTTCTATAAAGTGCATAGCTCAGTGGTTTTGATGACTTTTCTGTTTATAGATGGTTTGTGATTAGAGAATTTGGATTTGTGTTTATGGTATTTAGCAAGTAAAACAAGCAGGTTGATGATGTAATATTCACAACATAAACATGAGGCTGCGTGCGCTGAAGACACGTTTGGGACATGTTTGTTTGTTTCCGTTTGTCTGGCGGTGTTGTCCTTCCGGCTCAAAGGACGGACCACCAGCCCAATCAGTGACGATTCATGTCAAATCACACTGTCCCTTTGAAATCTTTCAGAAAATGTGTATTAAATCGTATCGAATCGTTGGCTGAATACTGTGTATCGTATCGTATCGTATCGTGATATTAGAGTATAGCTACAGCTCTAAACACATGCACATAATACCTGCCTATTGGGTGGCTTTCTATGCCTCAAATGAATAAGCTGACCAATCAGCAGATAACTCCTTTTTTGGGGATATTCTTAAAGAGGCAGATGCTAGAAGAGAGCATTTCAGACAAAGTGGCAATGGGTGCCGCAGAAATGTGCGATGTAAGAAAAATAATGGGTTTTGAAGCTAAAACATGAACAGCGAAATGAACACGCAAACTGCTTTTGTAAAAAAGGAGAAAAAATGCTGTAGCCATCGCCTTGTCAGTTGGATTCCATATAAATGAGATCTGTGCCACCTGGTCCCTACAGATGCTAAAAATGTTGAAATAATTTCTATCTGTCTGTAGGCGGCTAATTTTCGTGTACATTTCGTGTAGCACGTGTACATTTTCAGCTTTAAACTGTTATTGTTCGTGAATTTAGTTGATGCCTGCTGAGCACTCCTCATCATAGACTGTATGCTGTCATAGGCACAGATTTGCAATGGAACCCAATGTTCCACAGTGTGATTATGCTTGCTGTGTCCATTGTTATGTATGTTGTCCTTGTATACCGAACGGCATGATTGTGCGAAACACCTAAGAAAACAAGTTTATGTGTAGAAGTGTAACGTAGCTGCTGACATGAATCCAGTTTTCCACTAATGTGGGTTAAATAACTGGAACATGCTGCAGCCTCATTACTATTCAAGCCACATGCAGCCTCAGACAACTGCTGCTTCTTTTATATTATCTACTATTACTGCTATGCCTCGAGCATGTTGTTGAGTTCTGAAGGCCTGTCCCAATTTGTGTGTATCTGCGTGTCTGTTGGTCAAACATATGTTTCCTCGTCACCAATGTGGTAATATAAAAGCTGACAATGAGGCAAACCAGCCTTTTGGCTCGAGCTGAGACGGTCATGTGAGAAGAATAACCTTCTCAGTCTGGCATGTCAGTCATGTCACTGCTTGGTTTTCCTACGGTGCAAAATAGAGAGTGATAGAAAAAGGAGCTTCATATTTCCAAAGGCTTACAGTGTGAGTGAGAAGCTCTGTGAATGCCTGAGTGTGTCATACAGGCAGTTACATATCCCAGCCGACACATAGAGTGCTTGGGGGGGGTTTCCTTCACTTGGTCACATGCTGTACGTGAGTAGCAGAGGTTGGGGGTGGGCATTATGCAAGACTCCTGCTCCCTCGTTCTCTCCTCGACATCCATAAACATCCTAGAAGGTGCTGTTCTGTCTTATCTAGCCTGTCCCCACTGTATCATAAAGCGGTACAGGCGGGGGGGATTACTGGGTCTGGGGTAGCGTGCTGAGTCTGGAATGATCAACACCACCTGCCATGTACTGCCCCTTGAAAGTGGCTGCAAAAAAAAAGAGAGAAAACGTAGGAGCATCTTTCATAGTAAGAGAGTGATGTTGTGTTTCCTTGCAGACCACAGTGAGTCTTTTCTCGTTTTCATGCACATAAGCAGCATTTCCAGAGCCAGGGGTTGTGATTGTGGCCCCCAGATTTTTGTAAAAGAGTTGCATAGCTTATATTTATCTTTAAGAGGTTTTACATGTTTTAAGCGGAGAGCTTTCCTTAATGATAACACTTAGAGATTGTGGAGCCATTACTAGGTTATCTACAGAAAAATACTGAAAGATTACACTGGGGAATGCTTTTTATACAAGATTCCTCAAATGTTAAAGCTGTACCAAATCCTTCAAGATGATTGGATGCCAACAGTTACATGTCATTCCTTGAAGATTCAGACGTTGTGTAAGTGCATACTGACAGGGGATCCCCTCTGAACCCACCCACCTGTGCTCCCACCCACTGGTGATGGTGGAGAAGACGACACGGAATGTATAATGACCTCTGGGATTCCAGGCCCGACCTGGAATCGGGACCCTCAGACCCCAGGTCCCTATTCATATTTAATATTATGCCTTGTACTTAACCTTTTGAAATAAATATCCATCAAATAAAACGTGTAATAGTCGTTTTATGCTATTCATCAGTTGCCCGGTTGAGAGGTGACGAAAGAGTGGGTGGATGGGGGCGCAGTCATCGTTTAAGAAATCCCTGGAAGAGCGCATGCGCTAGGATTTGAAGAGAATACGCCATATTGAATTCCCGTAGGAATCAGCTAGCACTCTTGCAGCTAGCGGTGTTAAGGGGCCAGTTTATCAATGGTCCTTATTCGGTTTAATGTTTAGTTTAATCTCTTTCTGGAACCCCGAACGGCGCAGCGAGCATTGAAAGATCCAGGGAGCGGCATAGATTGACAACGGGCTCGCAAGAGTTAGATACTTGTTGGGAGGGGAGGGGGGGGTTACCAGAGAGAGAAGTTGAATGGATCCGAGAGTAGCTTGGATTCAGCCCGAACAGAAAGGACCTGCGAACGCCTTATGGATGCACGTCTGGGAGACCTCTCAGGGAGTACGGACAATCTCCGCTCAACAGCAGCTCCACAATCAAAACCACAACCAGTGTGTGAATTATGCTGCGTTGGATGTTATAAAAAATGTGGCGAGCGCAGTGGCATCAAGCAAGAGCAATTGCAGCAGCAACGGTAACGTTACGGCCAGACTGAGCAACGGCAGCAGCCATCACAGCATCATGAACGGCTCTACACACAGTAGTAGTTTAAATGGCACTGCGATTTCCTCGCTGGGTTTAGCGCTGTCCAACGGGAACGTACATAACTCTTTTACGACGGTAAACCTCGTTGACCCAGGCGAGGGTAAAATCCTGCCTCAGAAGACCGGCACTGTCAGCTCTTCGTCTTCCCAGGAATCCAGGACGGACAGTCCCCCTGCAAGCTGCTCACTTGAGAGGACTATGGGTGGGAATGTGACGGGCAACTTTAATAAAAACGTTGGGGGTGCCAATTTGCTCTATAACTCGAGCGACAACATGGAAAATAATGTCAACCTCTACCACCATCACCACCGTAACCTACAGGAGCACCCGGCTTTCAATTTACAGCAGGTCTGCGCGAAGCGTCATCAGGTTCATCCCTCTGTACCTGTTAATCACACAAATAATCATCACCCAGGCCGAAGGAAAAGTGACAATAAGGCGAGCACCTATGGGATGAATTATTTGCTTTCGAACTGCACTAATGACAATTATGTGAACACTTGGACGCCATGGAAGACGAGGAAATACAACCCCGGGGTCCTCGGGTGAGTTGCTGAATACTGCCATTGCTCCGGGGCTTAAAGGCTCTAGTTGAGTAACGTCTGTCTTTTTGCCGTTGCTTTTAATGGCCGAAAGTCGGTTATTTTCTAATAAATGTGAGAAAGTGGTTGCTTGGTAAATACAGTATTGCTTATTTCGTGGATAACACTGTTCAACCAAAACTTTAGAATAATATAGATGCGGACTGCTTGTAGGATTATGTTTTTACTGTATTTTTTTCTTTCCGTTAGCTAAGTCGCTACCGTTACATAGCTACGTGAAGAGCACCGGAAGTGCCGTGATTTTGTCCACTGAAGTTTAAATTGAGCAGCTTGGGAGAATAAAGGAGGAAACGGGGAAAAGTACACAAAGTAGAAGCAGTTTTAAAACACGCTGCGAGAAGCTGTCAAAAAAAAAACATTAGCTGTCGAATTTTGTGACACATGTTGTTTTCTTGGTGGATCATTTACATAGACTTTGACCGGATATGCTTATTTTGAATGTCGTCCGTGACCAAGGAGCCTGCAGCTGCTTCGGCTAACGGTTTTCCTTAAAGGTTCGAGTTCGAAGTGTGAAAGTTTTCCTATTAAGTTTTCCCTCCAATTAGATAAAAAAATTAAAAATATATCCCGTTTGCAATTTATAATTTCAAATACATTGTATCAATCATTGTTACAAAAACACCTTCTCGTGCTCGATACTAAGTTTTTATTTTTGTCTCCTCCTCCGCAAGGACTAATAACATATTGTATTTCTGGTTTTGCTATTTTTCTTTACGCAAGTTTTGACTTGCGTCCCGACTCGTCTTGCAGTGGTTTGCCTTCAGGGTTTACCCCCCTGAAGTCTCGCATGAGTTTCATGTCGGATAGAATGCACAATAGAAAGTGACTGTTACTGTGCCTCGGTAATTCCACTGGATTCATATCACGATGATTTCTAGTTGGCTTGTAAAACGCAGAACTACGTAAATCCGCATTAGTTAACACCGTTGATTTATTTCATACGGGACCCTGAAGTTCTAGGTGTGAATTTGTAAGCCTAAGGAATCTTAGACTTGAGACGGCGGAGAGCCCTACATTAATTATCTCGTCTATTGGGACAGATAGGCCTTGCCCTGACTTTTTTTTTTTTTTACCAAGAAGTGGGAGCATGGGCTGACTGCATTTCCTCCGGGGCTCTGGTAATTGATTGTGACAGTCCTCCTGGTCTGTATTTCACACTGACATCATGGCCTGCATTCTTACAAAAATGAATGGCCACACAGAGTTGAACAGACTTCCACTGTTCGCAGGCATTTGACTGATCAGAAATCTTTATATGTGCCCCTCTGCTGTCGTGCACAAAAGCCATATCTACATTAAACCTGGAACTCTTCTGTTTCTACTCTAGAGTTGGTGGTTTTCACCATGCATGAACCAAATGTTTTTTACTGAAGATGAAAATCCTCCAGTCCTCCTCTTCCTCACTGTGATCCCTTTAGCTGCTCTTATGCACAGGTCTAGGTTGGAGAAGTAAGCTGTGATAGATATTAATTGTTTTATCCTAACTGAAGGGAATAATTTGTATGTGTCCACTATCAAGGTTTCAGACAGTTGCGTATTCAAAACGGTGTAGTTGTTTTTATAAATTCGGTGGCGGTGGCAATTTATAAAGGATGTTAATCTCTTGTAGCAGAAATACTTTGTCTACTCACAGCTGCACAGTGATGTGAGAGAATGGGTCTTTGGCACGCCATTTTTGGCAGCTTGCAAACTGCAGACGTATAAACACGATAACCAAGTCTAATATTAGCTTGACACAAAGTCATTAAATGAAATTAACTGCGGCGGCAACCGATCTGACGCCATTTGTCACATTAAACACTGAAAGTGATGCTCAGCACGGGTTCAAATGAGAAAGCCCTCTCGAGGGTTTTAAACGCTGCTGATGAGAAAAGAAATAAGATGACGGGGTTGTAGTAAACTGAGTTGAGTGAGTTTTGCTGTCCCAGGTTTTTGAAACGGAGTGTGTGACTAGATAATGTTCCACTTTGGACTCTCAAATGCTGTAAAAAATGAAGGAGAGCAAAGTGAAATCAGATTGTGTTGAGATTAGCTCCAAAATCAAAGCCAAAACATTTGCAAGATTATTGCGTAAAATGTTCAGAAGGGGAGAACATAAGTCCCGTGATTTAACATTATCATTCCTTCGGTCCGGTGTTTCTCAGTGGTCTGTTTGGGCCGAGAGTCACCCTTGTTTGTCGTCTTCTTCTCCATCCAGGCTCCACGAAGAGGTGATGGACTTCTACAACTTCATGTCTCCCCAGCCCGAGGAGGCCGCCATGAGGAAGGAGGTGGTCAATCGGATAGAGATGATCATCAAGGAGCTGTGGCCCACAGCAGACGTAAGACACACAACCTTGCTTCTTTTTGGATGAACTCTTCCCATCTTTAGGAGCTGAATATCTTGAAGGGTATTAGAGTCTAGTCTCTCAAATTGTACAGCTTTGTCTTGGAGGAAAAACCGAAACAACAACAACAACACAGAGACAGATGGAGATATTAGATGGCGCCTTGGTCATCGAGTGTTTTGACGCTTTTTCTCTTCATTTGGAAGCAGTGTTTGCGTACCGACCCGTTAAACACTGCAGTGGTTAAAAGTTAATGTGGAATAATAAGGTGTGCAGCTTTTGACCATGCTGTCTAAACTCCTCTTTAGTGCTCACGTGGAGTTTTAATGTTTTCTTTAGTGTTTTTCTGCCTGTTTTGACACCTTGTGTAACCCTGTTTGATGTGATCTTTTCACCCAACCCTTCGGATAAGCGTTCCTTTAACCTACTAAGGACTGAGATTTATTACAAAAGAAGGGAAAAAAAAAAACTCCCACCGAAACCTTTATTTCTCAACCTCTGAAGAAACTACCAATGTGAAAAAAAAAAAACCCAGAGGTTAAACCTTTTTATCTTTATTGTGAGCAGACATTGTCCCTGTGGTCGTCAACAGCTAAGTGCCGCCTTACCGACACTTTCCTGTGACGGGTTTTTAGGAACCTCTTTGTTATTTAGGAAGCACATCTTCCTGTTTGTGCCAAGATAGTTATGTTTTCTTCAAATACAACTAGCAAAAATGCATTATGGAGAAGCCTAAATTAAAAAGGAGTATTTCTTCATGTGTTTTAAAATGGAGCACTTCCTCCTTATGTGTAACAACGGGGCAGAATATTGTGCAGCGGGGCAGGGTTCATATAATGCCCCGCTCAATACTTCATCACGTAAAGCACGAGCGGTGGTGATTTGTTGGCTGTCAGCCTTTCCCACTTCCACTGTGAGCCACATTGTCAGGTAAATGGATCAAGTCTCTGATTTGCACCAGCCTTCCTTTTCATTTCAGTCTATTAATCCCGGGCCTGTCCTCGCGCTGTTGCCTCCCCGTCGTATTTAACAGACGGAAAAGGAGAGAACTCCATTCTACTTCCTTTGGAGAGCTTTCGCTCGCAGCGCCAAAGCGCAGCATTTTTATTTTTTTCCTCTAAGCCATTGTGTACTTAGTTTGGCAGCATACTCCACTTGGCAGCGTTTGCTGTCTCTGAAGCCGAGTCCAGAAATACAGCGTTCATGGTAGTTTGCAAACATTTGAACTTGATATATACACCATCACCACAAAGTGCCTCCTTTTTGTTTTTTTCTTTAAATAGGAGGTGATAGTTAGCGAAGGACGCAACAAAATAAGATTAGAAGGTGATGTGAGAGGTGGGGGAATGTCATCGTGTCTGCTGTGATTATCAGGTGATCAGTCCTTTTCATACGTGTCCCACACTGTTTTAACAGGTCCAGATATTTGGCAGCTTCAGTACAGGCCTGTACCTTCCAACCAGGTAAGGCTGAGTGTTTTCAAATGAAGGAAATGATCAACTGTCCTCAGTTTACTTCCTGTTGTATTTTGCTCAGCAGTAAATCCCTGTTCTTTTTTTTTTGCCCGCAGTGACATTGACCTTGTGGTTTTTGGGAAATGGGAGCGTCCTCCCCTCCAGGAGCTTGAGCAGGCGCTTCGTAAACACAATGTGGCCGAACCGTTCTCCATCAAAGTGCTGGACAAGGCTACAGTGAGTAGAAACGAATTGTGGCGTGCTTTCGCCGCTCTCCGAGCTGTGCAGACATGTTTCATGTTGTGTTTTCTGTTCTTCAAACGAAGCCAACCGCGTTCACAGTAATATTTTCCATTTTAATCTAGAAAAAGTGTTTGCCCGTGCCACATAATTTAGCTCAATAAACGAGCGGAATATTTTGAACTAAGATGCTGTCCTTACAAGAAGAGTCAGTTCAACCTCAGATGAATAAAGAATGCTAATTAAAAACCCGAGCTGGTCATAGGAGGCCCCGGTAAAGTGATGGCTGCTTCCTTTATGCTTGGTTTAGTGACAGATTTCAGCACCGACTCTGTTTATTTGGGAATTACAGGAAAGATTTCCACCATAAAAGCAAACTTTAGATCCATTTTGTTCTATAGAACACTGCAAAATAAAAGAATGTGGTGTTACCGTTATTAACCGTATATGTGCAGTAAATAGAATGTGCCACTTCAGAATCAAACAGAATATTATTTCCAAATCTGCCTTCAGACTGTCCACAGCGGATCAAATGCATGCATTTCTGTTGCCGTGTCTCTGAGTCGTCTCATCGAGTGTCACACAATTCCTCCCTTCTTCCACTATTTTTCTAAAATAACCACGAGCGATGGCCCAGGGGCTTCACGTAAGCCTTTGTGCCACATTTGCGCATAAGATGAAGCCTCCATTGCATCATGAGGCCCTTTGCTCGGCACATGCTCTGCGTTTAGGGAGGGGCAGCCCAGCTGAGATCAGCCCGTATAGCTGTGCATAGTGCTGTGGCTCAGGTGGTAGAGCAGTTTGCCCACTAATCACAAGGTTTGCTATGAACTCCACGGCCACGCCTCCTCTCAGAATGTCACTTGACCTCAAATTGATCCTCGTACCAGCGTTTTCCGTACAGTTATTCTAAGTGACACTTGTAAATAAATAAAAGGACATGAGAACGGTAATGATGCATTTCACATTCATGGCTCGCTCTTTAAGTGCTCCACATTTCTAAATGTGTAAAATGAATCTACTTCTTTGTGGTCTATTTTGGAGCAGTTGTAGCAGAGATGGAGAATGCAGCTTTTTGATGCAGTGCAGTTTCTCAAGAACTCACAGATATTCATGATGTCTGCCATAAAGTTGAAGGAGAAATGTTTGGGAGGGAATAAAAAACAGATTTACAGTAATCTGAAGCATCGCCTCCTGCTGGTTGTTAAACAGAATACACACTGTACTTTCCTAATGTGTGGAGCGCAGGGGTTGATAAATTCCCACCACTCTGTTGGATGATGTCATTGAAAGCTTTACTGTTGTCTTTTTTTTTGAATGACTGAATAAGACTGAGCAGACACTATAAAAATCAAAGTACTGAAGTTTTTCCAGCCAATGTTGCTGGTGTTGGTTAAATTCTTGGCTGTGATGAGTTCTCATCCACCGGGTGCAGTCCACTTAAACCTGACCTCACACAGTCAAACGGGATCGAGTGATTTCTCCCTGATGACACCATGCTGAACGATGCGGTGGTGCATTACTGACATCCCGCGGGTCCTAAATCTAAGGCACCTGCATTAACGGGATAGAAATGAGACGTTCGCGTGATCACAGCCTCGTTTTAAAAAACGCTGAAAGCACATCCAAAAGTTTTTCTTCTGATATCAAACGCAACCTGACAAAGAAAGCTGGAAATACGAGTCAGGAAAAGTCAGAGATTTTGAGTAAAAAGAAGTAGAAACCAATAGGAGAGCTGGCACAAACCCAGTTAAATTGATACTTTGCAGTGACTTTTATATTCCGAGTCGTATGGCTTTCCAATACCTAGTTAAAATTGAAACTTTCTAATCTCTGGAAGGAGTGAGGCAAAAAGAGGAAGTGCACTAACCCACAAAACTTATTTAATCTCCTCCTTCTCTTTGCCTGACAGGTTTGGTAGCCGTGTGCCCATTTTGTCTGATTAATAGCTCGTTGTTCATTTAATACTACTTTTTATATGACTGCGGGGTAGGTCTCATTGGCTTCGGTTCAAACAAAATGAAAACCTGTAATCTTTTCAGCTGAACTCTGGAACACTTCCCTTTTTGGCCCATCCCCCCCCCCCCCCCCCCTACCATAACTTCCCTCCATTGTGTCAAAGTTAGGCCATCGTTCAACAGCTCAGTGTAATGTGAGCAACAGCTTCTGCCTCCTGTCCGGTGTGAAGATAACTAGGAAAACCACCATCAGCCGCACTGTTTTCCACCATGACATCATTAAAAATAGTTAACAGACCGAGCTTTCATTTCTTTTAAAAGCCTCTCAGTTTGGGTAATGGTATAAGTGGGGTTGGCAGTTTGTTTGTAGATACAGATACAGACTCTAATTTCTACCTTTAACTTCTGTTCTTCCAGGTGCCAATCATCAAGCTGACAGACCAGGAGACTGAGGTGAAGGTGGACATCAGTTTTAATGTAGAGACTGGAGTCAAAGCGGCAAGCTTCATTAAAGACTACGTAAAGGTGAGACATGTCCTGGATGTGTGGTTTTAGTCAACAAAACGCATCAGGAGGCAAACGGGACGCACGATTCAAAAGCTGATTTGCCCATAAAACAATTTCCTACAGTGATCACGGGTTCCTTTGAAGTTACAGTCTAAATGAAATCGGCCGCCGGTGCACAGAACAAGCAGAATGTACAAATGGAAGAGTTTAGGAAACGGTCACGTTACCATATTTGACTTTTGAGAAAACACCAGAGGAGTTGCGTAATTACCATTTTACAGTAAGATCTAAATAAAGAACTTTGGAAATTCCCCGTGTGAATGAGGCAAGCCTGCAGTTTGAAGCATTACATTTTACTCCGGCCCTCCACACAGTGAAGCTGGCGCAGACCCCAGCGACCATGCTGAGTAGCACTTAACCCCACCCGAATCTGATTGTTGCTGAAGGCCTCGTCGCCAGAGCCGTTCAGCTGTGGGAAGTTTTACCCCGTGGCTCTGACAGAATTCCTGCCTCGGGGTGGATCTTTAGTCACGGTTATTAGCTTATGCAGGGAAGGAATTCCTAGAGTCGACGTTCCAACAAGCTGCCAGATTATTTCTTTTGTCTGCTGCTGGTTTACATGTCGTACTCGTATTCTCAGGAATTACGTGTCACGGCTTGAAAGCCTGCTGTTGACACCCTCACTCAGCATCAGTGCAGCTTCTGTTGATGTTGCTAAGGTGTGGGTTTGACAGATTCCAGTGCATTCTTGACACTTACGGGGTCATCCATAAAGTTAATTCGCATATGTCACATTCCCCAGCAGCTAGTCTTGTTTTGACTTCCTTGAAGCATATTTCTAAAGCCAACCGAGCTCTGCTGCTCTTTTGGGACACGCATACGGAGGCCGTGTTGCCTTTGGGATTAGAAGATGATCATACTTGTTCTACCCATTCCCGAGGATTTCACAGCCGTGTCATTGATATCTTGTAATAGGATGGATGTGGTTAGCAAAAGTGTTTTGTTGAAAATTTAGCTAATTTCGTTTCTAAAGAAGTGGCGATTGAATCAAATGGTGTCATCAGTAAACATGACTCCAACAGGAGCTTTTACTTTTGTTTTTTCAGCATTGTAGCTTTCTAAAAAAAATAACAAGGCAGCTCGGTGAAACAGTATGGAGATGATATGCAACACAGGGTTTCTGTTGAATGTGTGCCACTGAGACTGCACGGAGCTCTGTTAAATCCTTTAGGAACGTTAATGACTTTCCCCAGAATACTGTTTATCTGCATGGCTACACATGATGTCAATTTAATGGTTATTGAAAATCCCAGTTCTCTTCTTTGAATTGCACAGCTTACTTCTTCTTTTTAGGATTCTGTCCACCTCGCTGTTCTTTTCATCTAATCCACAGTTCAGCCAAGTGAGCCATTCTCATTCCACATCTGTCTCTGCTGTCTGCTTTCAGAAGTATCCAGTGCTGCCTTACCTGATCTTTGTGCTGAAGCAGTTTCTGCTGCAGAGAGATCTAAACGAAGTCTTCACAGGGGGCATTAGCTCTTACAGCCTCATCCTCATGGTCATCAGCTTCCTACAGGTACAGTAATAAAACCCAACAACACGCCGCTGTGGTGTTAGAGCTTCATTTGAAGTAGCGTTGGTTAAAGTGATGCAGATAGTTGCAGCTCTATCAATATACATATTATGGTTAGTTGTGTTGAATAGCATTCTTAAACATGTTGTAGATGGTTATAAATTATAATCTTGACTGATGAACAGTATCACTTGTCTTAAATGTACTGACTACTAAACTAGTGTCCCTGTCCCTTCGTTCCAGCTCCATCCTCGCATCGACGCGAGAAACCCAAATGAGAACTTGGGCATGTTGCTGATTGAGTTCTTTGAGCTGTATGGCCGCCATTTCAACTACTTGAAAACAGCGATTCGCATCAGGAACGGCGGCTCATACGTATCCAAAGACGAGATAATGAAGACCATGACAAATGGATACAGGCCATCCATGCTCTGCATAGAGGATCCACTACTTCCAGGTTGGTGTGTGTACTGTGAGTCATTACAATAATGGCTGGCTCTGAGAGCAAAAACTATATAGATTAAGTGTAACATCAAAATATAAGCTGTTTTATTGTCTTATTTTTATGTTAAGTGCAGTCAAACTAGAGTAACTATTCAATAAAAATCTCAAATAAAAGTGGCACAGAAATGAATGATATTTGTGGATTCCCTCTGACTGGTCTGGACAAACCTGCTGTGGCTGTGCTTCCCTTGTAAAGAAATGGAAAAGTTACCTGCTTATTTAATGTGGAGTTGTTTCATCAGTGCAGTGTTAGCTTATTCTGTGTTCTGTGTACCGAGCAGCCCTCCCAGAGAAATCTGTCAACTTAGGAGCGATGCAGCAATCTGGGTGCTCCTAGTTTGGGGAAGCAGAAGTTTTTCTGAGAGGCGACGTAAAGCTAAAAGCCCCAAAGAATGAGGTCAAACCTAAAACAAGAAACGTAATAGCAGCGGCCCATGGTGTGACCATGTTGGTACCCTGATTTTTCCCCGGTTAATAGAGTGTAGACACAAAGTAAACAATTGTATGATGCTGTGCAAAAATCCTCAATATAGCTTTGTTTGAATCATGGGACACCACAAGGTTTGAGTCATTTTTAGAGATGGTGAAAAGCTTTAAAAAATATATCCCTTTTAAGATGGAGAAAGGCTGACAATTAAGCAAGAGAGTATGTAGCTGCACAGGGAAGATACAGAAAGCAGTGGTGGTCAAATGATCTAGAAGGTTGATTTAAAAAGTGGGGGTGAGATGTTAACCACAATGCAGTGAGTTTGAGAGATCAAACTGATGTTCTACAGCCCAAATAAACCATGTCCAGAGCCCTGTGGAAAGGTGCCTGGTGGCAACGTTTTGTGTGGCTGCAGCACAGCTTTAATCTGTGTATGATGTGGCGTCACCACCCTCTGTTTATTCACAGGCAGAGTGGACACCTCCCACTTTGCTGTGCACACACTTGCACTCTTAATTTTCACTCGCTTCAATGTGTGGTGGAATCACCTAAAGCTGTCCCTCGGACAAAAAGTCCCAAGAAATTTTGGGTTGAAATGCCCTGCTGCCACAGGGTGTGAGGTTTCCATGTCAGCATGCTTTCTATAGCGCCAAATCGCAACAAACGTCACCTCAAGGCTCTTGAATAACTCTTTCGACACAACTCTCAACTAATAATTGTCTCTATTTTCTATTTTTTTCCACATAGGTAATGATGTGGGGAGAGGTTCCTACGGGGCCATGCACGTCAAACAGGTGTTCGACTATGCTTACACCGTCCTGAGTCACGCCGTTTCCCCGCTTGCGCGGTCATATCCTAATAAAGACGGTGAAAGGTAAGAATTGAGTCCATTTGAAAGCGCTTTGTTGGTCATGGATTAGACTAGTGCTCCTTTTTTAAAATGCCTCTCTTTCACACCTGCAGCACATTGGGAAGGATAATCAGGTTGACCCAGGAAGTTATCGACTACAGGGAATGGATCATTAAGAAGTGGGGGGGCAGAGATTTGACACGAGCAGACAATAGAGGTACAAATCAGACTTTGAATATTGAGTTAATGCAATCGCAGTGATGATTTTAATGTCTCAGAACAGGGTTGCGGAGAGGAAACTTAACGTAATACTGTGAAAATAAGCAACTTATCATATTCCCACAGTGTCATCTCCCAAGGAGCCGGTTCCAGAGCAGGAGCCGTGTGTGCTGGGTGGTGGAGGTGTTGTTGGCTCAGAGGAGCAGCAAAGGGACTCGGTGTCTCCCCACAGTGCAGACTCCCCCATGTCCATCTCCAGCCCTCAGCAGCACTCTTCAGCCTCGTCGGTCTCCTCACTGTCTGGATCTGATAACGTAAGAAAACGTGCACACACACACACTTGCAGGCTTTGCAGCATCGAGATGCAGGAGTTCCTCAATGTTGCTCACAACCTTCTCCTCTTTGACCTGCCAGGACTCTGATTCAGCATTGCCGTGTCCCCTCCCTCCACCAACCCTGCCAGCATACCCATCTTTCCCGCCCTTCGGCCTGGCTTTACCACCGACCCTCACCTTGGGCACCGGGAAGCCCGGCCTGGGAGGACACCATCTGCTCCTTCCGTCAGGTTCACAGGTGGGCACATTGGAATAGCTTCAGCAAAAAATTGACTTATGTTTTGACTGGAAATGAGGTATATTGATCCATCAGGTAGTATTGACAGAATTTGTCATTTCTAAAGATGTTTCCTAGCTTATAATTGAATGCATTTTAAAAATAATTGCAAGGTGTAAATGAATTGTTTATCTTCTCAATGCTCCAGGCTCGCGTCTCACTGCCCGGTGGTCTGGCATTGCACTCCATACCTTGCAGACAGGTGTGTATGGACACTGGGCTCCCCCCCTTCTTCCACATGCCCCCCCCAGCCCATGCTCATGCCCCTGCCCCTTCCAGCCCCCAGCCTCTGCCCAGCCCCCACTCCAGCCACGCACACAAGGTAGGCGCCGGATGCCACAAACACACTCAAATGCACTGCCAAGGCAGCCTTGTCTCACACACAGGTTTACACTTTTCCCATCTCATGTTTTGTCTCTCTTTATTCTGTCAACCTTTTCATTTCTCTGTTCACTCACTCTTTCCTCTCGTCTTTTTCTCTTCAGCCAAGTTGTATAAACGATGTAAATGCCACAAACTGTTATCCATAAATGATGAGTTAGGAGTGATACTATCAGTACCGCTCCTGATGTGCTAACATCTGGTGTGTGAGCGGCTTGTCAGAGAAACGGGGGCATGACATGCTTTCCTCCGCTTTTACTCGTGTTGCTGCTCACTGGCTTGTTAGAATAATATTTCAGCACAGGAGAAAACGCACTTGTTGGCTCTCTTGCGAGGTTTCGTGTAAAGGTTAATGATAAATCTTGTTGATCTTTATCTGCTTAAGCAGACCGTTTAAATCCCTTTCAGATGTGCCAAAACTTTAGGGAAATTTGCCTGGTAGGTCCTGGTAACATTTACACATCACTTTCAACACACCACAAGTCTGATCTACGTGCATTTGGGATGTTATAAATCTCCTAAGTTTTCACAGCGCCTCACCTAACTGAAAAGGAAAATACTACTGTATTTCCTTAAATAGGCCCAGGGGCCTTTGTTTAACTCAAGTGCAATGAGCTTTCAGTTTTTATTAGAGTAAGGGTTTTAATTCCAATTGTCTTCTCTTTGATATGTGTAACTACTCAGGTATAAATGCAAAACTGGGTTTTAAATCTCCTCTGTCCTATTAGAATGACTAAATCCTATTATTAACATGGTGATGAGTGATGACTCTCTGGTTCATGCTATTTTAAAGGGTTGCTTAGGTGGCCAATGCCATGCCGTCAATCTGGCTTGCAGTGCCAGATGGCATCAGACACTCTAATTTAAAGATCCAGCATTTAGAAATTTTACAAGCGTGAAACTCAGAGGGAGGGAAGGTGAGTGGAGCCAGAAATGGCGGCAGTCCTGCTGTTTCATATGTCGATGGCTGCTGCCTCTTAAGGCCAAATCAGAGCTTCTCCATATGAGTCGGAACATCGCACTATTTTTCTCAGACTATGTTACAAAGGATATGATATGGTCTATTCTAAGTGCGCATCAAAAAGATGGAGGTTGTGGTGTTCCAAGCTGTTAAACTGTAGCTGACTGCACTCTCAGATAAAAGAGGATTTAAAGCTTTACTTAATGTGACACTACAGCATTGTTTGAACAAAACGTTGCGCCCCTGACTGTCATATTGAGGGTACTTTAGGTAGCCGTGATGCAATTATCTGTTGCTTTTAACTGCCCTTTCAAAACCTCTTTGCACACTTTTGTCAATCATTGCAGAATTTTTTTCTAGAGCTTACCTTCTTGATTAAATCAACAAGGTTTCTTAGTCGAGTTTCTTTGCTCGGCTCTTTATTTTAACTGAGCAAAGAACAGCTTCAAACTTACCAGTCTGTTCTTATACTTGTACATCATTATCTGGTAAATACGAAATGAATGATGTAACTGTAAACATAATGGAGCATGCGTTAAACAACCAAACGTGACTGAAAATATACCTAATATTTTTAGCTAACGTCCAAATTCGCCCATTCAGGACTGTTACAGAACGACATTGCCTGGTCAGGCTCAGTGTTTTTGCCAAATTTCCCTCAATTTTTTGCCTTCCTGTTGGTGCCGTGCTAGTGTCTAAAACACACAGTCGGCCTTCACATATGTGCCTTAAAGCTGGGACTGATGCGCCTTTTTCATGTAGCAGGTGTTGTGTGAAAGCACAGAGGCGACATGGGGAGATGGAAGTTGATTTGCTGCTTATAGGCGTCTGAGCCAGCAAGAGAGGACGTAACAGGAAAAAATGGCCATGTGTCAGGTCAAGCTGACATTGTGGGACTTTCCAGTCTAAACTGCCACTCTGAATCCACTCAGTTAGCTCGAAGTCCGTAAGCACACAGTGATGCGGTGCTGAGACGCTTCTATCTGACAAGTGTGAATTACCCAGAGGAAGGGTTAGTGTTAGGGGGAGTCTTTTATGCCCCAATATTAAAATGGTTAGTAATCCACAGAAACCTTTACATGTAAGAGTCAAGAAATCTAATCTGCAGTTTTCAAAGTTCTTTTTAGCATCATAAGGCAAAACAAAATAACTTTTTGATTTCTCTCTCAATCCTTCTTCAGAACGGAGCAAAGTTCAACGTGAAGGGCTTCCACAACCCGCCGCTGGTCAACAATGCTGCTCTGGCGAACCGCGGACACACACACAGTCACACACAGTATCACCGCAACTCCTGGCGACGCAGGAAGAGGGACAGCCTGCCAGTTAGCCTCAGCAGATAGAAACCACTCATCTTCTTTCTGCCTTTCCTCTCCTCTCTGGCTGCGAACATGGCCCTTCATCCATCTTGAAGGCGGATGGACAGACAGGCAGATAGAGGACCAGAAACCAGCAGTTTTCAATTTGAGGCGCTTCAGCTACACAATGGAGGAGCCCCTCAGATCTGCATCTTCCTCCTGCTATCTTCACCTTTCCACTTTTTTGCGTTGCTTTTGTTCTTTTTTTCCTCACCCCCTCCCGCTTTTCTCCCCCTCCCTACAGTATTATGTTACTTTCAGTATTTTCAGTTTGTTCCTCATCTGTGTTTCAGGTCTGTCACTGTTTCTGTTTATTTTTGTTGGACTCAGTGGTGCCAGCATTGCCGGGTTCAGTCGACCTCATCTTGCCCCCGGCAGCAAAGCTGCTCGAGGTTTGGTGTTTCCGTTTTATTTTTTATACGACACTTAAGAACAAAACTTTTTTTTTTTTTTTTTCATTTTGTGCAATAATGTTTTTTTTTTCCCATTTTGAAATTAAAGTAAATGCTTATTTAATTTCGTGTGTGTATATGTAAAGGCATTTTATACTGTTTTTTTTTTTGTTTTTTTTTTTTTTGGTAGAGTTTTACATTTTGTTTACAAAACCTTTCCCGGGGCAGCATCTCTGGAGTGTGTAAGTGCGTATCGGTTGGTGTTTCTTTGTGTGCCTAAATATCATTAGGTTGAGATGGACCCCAGTTCAAAGCCCCCCTCCCCCACTCCTTACCCCGTCTCCCCTCCTTAGATGTGTCGAACCTTTTCATTAGGCCAAGTGGTCGCAAAAGGGGAAAGCGTTTATCGGGATGTTCCTACCCATTTTTTTCTTTGTGTGCTTTGTGAAAATGGGCAAGGTGAACAAAAAATTCCCCGTGGACGTTTTGTTCCTCGGCTCGGTTAGTCTGAGGGGAAAATTCAGCCGAAGACAGAACTTTCACCCTGATATCTCCTGAGAAACGAGAGAAGAGTCTCTGCTCCTGGTTGGCACGGAAAGGTAGCAGAGAGCCTTTAGCAGAGCCACCTGGGGATTGTGTAAGTGTATATCTCTGTATTTGTGTGTGTCCCTCATGGGAAAGTGTTATTGCCATATTTTCAGGTAGGAGAAGGCTGGCACTGCTCGTTTTGCCCTGGCTGACTTCCTCATTACTGGAGGTAACTTTTAAAAAAAGAAGCCAGACAGTGCAGGATTTTGGCCTGAGAGAGCCTGTCCTGCCAAGCCTACGTGCTCATGTTTCATTTTTGTGCTTGTTTTCTTTTTTTTTTCACATATTGTAGAATGGATGGGGCCCAAAAAGGCTTATCTGACTTGAACTTGAAGTTCAAGATTGGGGTAAGAGGACTGAAGGCCACTTTTTCGAGATCAGAGAGTCCTTCGTGTGCTTGCTCTGTCTAGAGGATGGGGTAAACGAGTGCAGACCAACACTAAGATGCTCAGTGATAAGGTTTTCTCCTTTTGTGGTCCTAGACAAATGGGAAGGAGGGAGTGAGAGAGGGGGGGGGTTCTTCCTGAACCACGGACCCTAGTGAAAGGGAATTATATTTTGATTCCATTCAGGAATCTTGTGTATATTTGATTGCCAGGTACTTCCGCTAATTGTTTGCAATGCCTTTCTTTGTGTTTACTTGGGAGTGTGTGTACAACGTTTTTTTTTTTTTCCGCGAGCGCACCGTGTCACATTAACACACACAATCACAGACAGGACTGTCAAAGGCTGCGACTCGCTCAGAACACTACACACGCCGGTGTTATTACTATGCAAGTGGATTACTTTTAATTATTGTGTCAACTCTCGTAATTTCCGTCTTGGGGTTCTTTTCCATCAACAAACGCCGCTTGTTGGACTCGAGTGAAGTTAAATGTCAGACTCGAGCCAACTCAAGTGGACTCAACCCCCCCCACCCCCCTCCCGACCCCTTTGTATTTATATAAAGGCCCCGATGTGTTTCAAAGTCTAGTTTTCTAAATCTAAGTCAAGTGTAAGGAATGCGGGGTGGTATTGTCGGTGGTCGGGTCTGAGTCTTTGTAATGTGTGACATAGTGAAACGTGTGTGAGAATTTGAGACTCGTGACTTGCCACCGCAGGTTTTTATTCGGACGCCCGACCACTCATGAACAGGTGCACCCAGAGAGCGACTTGCACTCTGCTGGTGCACTTCAAAAGGGGCCAAAGTGTCCACCAACAATTTGTTGTTTTTCCCTTCTTTTTCTTTCTTTTTTTTTTTTCTTTTCCTAAGACACCTTCAGCACTGTTGAAACTATTTATTTAGTTTTTCTTGAAAGCATGGCAACTCTGATCTGTCAGTCACAGCTGCACCTGGCGCCCCTTCGGTTGCAGATTTACCGGTACAGCCGGAGCAGAGTGGGCTGATCATCACCTCCAGTTTATAACTTTCTTTTATGTTTAACTGATTCGGCCAAAAACAACCTCACTGACACCTCACACTGATGGGTGTTTTTCAGAGGCGTGTCCAGCCGTACTGTCGGACACTTTCATTCTATTTTTCCTGTGGATGATTACTTTACAACCATGGGGGAGGGATCCAGATTCTGCAGTAAATGTTCGGCTACATGCAATCCTAGTTAAAAATGAAGAGGATAACAAGGTGGATACTTGGCAAGCTTGTGCAACTTTACAAGCCACCCCCCATGCTTTTAGAGATCAGAACCTGAAATGATGAGACTTAAAATGAAATCGGTGATGAAAGGTTGTTGGGGTTAGAGTTGCCTGCATCTTTCCAGCAAAGACTCACATGCAGTATCTTTTGAAGTCTGTATGGATTCAAATCTCTGTGCATCTCCGTGGTCCAACTCAGCCACATCTCCATGTTTACTTTCTCTCACCCTATGGTGGTGGAAAACCCGTTAAACGAGTCTTGTTGAGCCCCGGCTCGTTGTCCTCACTCCTTTAGATTGGTGTATAAGTGAGCAGGATAAGGAAACATGGAGTCACTTGGACCCCTGAGATTTTGACGTACGCCTGTACACATAAATGCAATGTAATATCCCCCTCCATTGAAATACAATGAGGGATTTTAAACTGGTGGCTGCTTTTAGAGAAAGACGGCAGCCTTTCACTATCCTGGCTGATTCATGTGGGCAGTGGCCCTCACAATGGACACTTGGCTACTCGTGGCCAGAGGAAACCACTGCCCAGCTTTTGTTTTTCCTTTTTTTGTTTTTTTTTTTTCTTTTGGCATTTTTATGTAAATATATTTTTTTCTATTTTATTTTTTAATAAACATTTTAAAATTGCCAGCCCGTGTTCTGTTTTTTTTTTTTCTTTTTTTGTTTAAACCCAACAATGAGGTAACTGCAAGCTGAAAAGACAAAAAGATCATTCGCATTGAATTGAAAAATACTAAAATTCTAGTGTTTCAAAATTCAACATACTATCAACAAAAAAAAAAAAGAAGAAATTTGGGGGTAAAAAGAACAAGTGGTAATCACAGAGTTGTTAGGTGGGCAGGAATTACATGTTGTAGTCCTTATTGCAGTGGAGCTGAAGAAGCCTCTGACGGAAGATATCGTCATAGGTGTTAAATCCAGTAAATTGTAGGTTGTACATTCCTCTTTCTGCAATCAGCTCTAGTCTCTTCTTCCTAATCCTTCTAAAATCTCCAATCATCGCCTTTGCTTGTATGTATTTAAGATGAGGTGACTGTTCCCACAATATGCCACAAAGCGGTCTACCAGTTCCTTGAACTCTGCTTCTTGTCCATCACAACTGTGGCTAATCAGCAAGTCAATAATCCGGCCAAATGTGGAGGCATTCACCCCAAAGAGGAGTGGAGAAATGTAGCTGGTTCAGGACTGAAGCTCATAGAGGTTATATTCACACTTTCAGTGGGCCGGAAACAACATTTATTCATCTGGGGTAATGTGGAAACCGGGCCAAGTTCAGTGATCTGTTTGGGTCTTCCTGGGCAGATTCAGGTCTATTTCACAGCATTCAGAAATCCTGGACAACTGCAACAACGAAACAACCCAGTATGGCTTCTCAGTTGTAGTTCTGGCCTCTCACTAAATATTTACAGCAAATTTCACATTGGCCAAGCCAGGCTGAGGACGTGTGACAAAGTTAAACCAGGTTTAAGTAACGCCAATAAGTTCTCACAGCTTTCATCAACAGACTACAAGCTTGATGACATATTTAGGAATCCTGAAAAGGAATGGACCAGGAGTGGGACAAACTTTACAAGCTGCTAAATCACTCATGGAAACTACAGAGTTGGGTGATTAAGATAAAAATTGCAGTGGGTTGGTTGCTATGCATCTTATGCACCTTATGTATTGCACAGAGTCATTCAGCTCTTTGATGATGCAAAGATATAATTTGGTACAAAATGACCTTTCTTGTTTCTAATTGGTCTAAATTCACAGGTTTTAGATCGTTACGCCACTGTGCCTTTATCGCAGTTTGAATGGCTTTGATATTGATCAGGCAGTGTGTGATTCTTCTCTTTTACACTGGGTGGTGCACATGTACCGCTGATAGCCTCTCAAATATCAGCCTGCTCTACATCTATAGCTTGTTGGTATCTTCAGTCGACTTAAACCCAGAAACCAAACATAGAGGTGTCAATTCCACATCACGGGACCACAAGCTTCACATTAAGTCACACTGGGCTTTCAGAGGATGGACAGATTGGTTCTGTATTAGTCGTGCTTTCTTTTCTGGTGGCTGTGAATCAGTCCATCCTAGTCAGAAACATATGCCTCGAACTCTACGTGTCCAACCTGATCAATCTTACTTAACCTCAGTTATATGAAGCTGAGTTGTAGAGGAGGCCTCAAAAGATCAGACTGGCAGCGCTGGTTGAGGGTGATTAAAAAGGGTCAAAATGTAAATGCATTTAAAGTGTAAAGAGACATATGGATTAGTGTTCAAAGCCTAAGTGACGCTGAATAACATAGACAAGGTTAGAAGGGAAAATAGGGAGAGATGAGAATCAAGTGATCTGAGTGCTCTCAGGGTGACAGACTGCAATAACCATGAAGAACACCAATAAGTAAATAGCTCATCTTTGTAATTGTGTCGATATATTGACCCCGTCTCTTCATCTTGAAGAGTGCTGTGTTTTCACGGCAAACAAACAGAAACTTTTTTTTAATACCCAAATGGAGGCAAATCTGTCCACCAAACAGACTGCTGGTCTGAACAACCGCAGCAGCGTTACAGCCTGGTGACTGAGGCCAGCAGTCTCTCCTCAGCTCGTGCAGAATTAAACCACTTTGAACAGAAAAGCCTCGTGCACGCTTCAGTGAGCATGAAGACTTTGTCAAGTCAGCGATCAGCTGCCTCCTCACTTGGTTTGATTCTTTAAAAAAGCAGAGCAGGTGGAGACTTTTGCACGCAGAAGAATGCATTAAGTGCATTAAAATCATTGTTCATTTGTTTGAAAAAAGAGAGGGGGAGCATAATTTGTGTTGAATCTAGACTTGAATACAATGTTATTGTGCCATCTCAAAAGTTGTTTTTGAAATGTTAAAGCAGTACATTCTTTATATATTTTTTATGCAACAGTCTTCGAGCATTTTTCATATTGCCAAAAGAGCAAAATAACTTTGTATAATGAGAGGGCTTCTGGCAATGAAAGGAAATGGGGGATTCTTCATCATTTCAAATAATTTAAACTTTTAAAAAAGTCATAACATTATGAGCAACTCTCAACTCTGCATTGGAAAAAGCAGGTGTCTCTGTGTCTTTCTTAACCGCAGGGCATGCGTGTAGCAACAAATGCCATATGCAACACGGTCTGGGCTGTGGCACTGTGGGGCAACATTGATAGTTGTTATGTGCACACAGTCTGTGTAACTTTTTGACATGATGTGGTGTAAAAATCCCCAACATAGCCTTCACTTGAACCGCTAAGAAAATCTTTGAAGTTTGCTCTTTTCATGGCCCCCTTCTGAGTCACTTTTAGCTTAGCTTGCTCATCAGGAAACCTTTTGATTCTCCTAAAGAAAGAAAAAAGCAGCGCCCCTCTCAATAAAACTGAATTGAATTGAATCCTCCTGATGTATATTGAAAGTAAGACACTGACTACTCATGAAGTACTTTACACAAGCTACTTCAAAAAAAGAATTAAAATCCTTTTAAGAGCCATGAAATTAGTTTTAAACCTGTTCAGCTCCAAGAGTCTTTCTGGGGTCCCTACTCGAAAATGCCAGGCCCAAAATGATTTGACTATTTCTCTGCAATTCCAAACTCTGTAAAAAAGCATCTTGGTGTCAAAATAAAACTAACACTTGACACTGCACCAGAGTCGGATCAAAGCAGATGTTCCCCTCCCGCCCCTGGTACCGGGGCATAAGGTTGAGGAGGTTAACCCATTGCCTTTGAATGAGGCCCCACATGATGGTTTTGGTTCTGTCTCACCACTCTATTGAAGCTCATTTCCAGCAGTAACATAAAGCTGTTTTCACAAAAAAAACCTTTATTTTACATGCAGGCTGTCACCAATGTTGTGTAATGTTACTTTTAAAAGTACTTTTTTTTACTCACGACTTTGTCAACATGAAAAAGTTGCTTATTTCGTTACATTATTATCCTCTGAGACAGTAACTTGTTTGAATGCTTGCATTCCCATGAAATAAAAACTCCTTTGCATTTCCTTGTCTATGTCAAATATGGTCACGAGGGCATTTAGTCTACTTTTACCTCACAAAGTAGCAACTATTCCACCACCACCAAGCCTGCTACTTTCCCTCCAAGTGACAGATATTAGCTAAACTAAAAAACTAGCTACTTGTTTTGGCACTTTAGCAGCTACACCATTCTCCTCCCTAGTGAACCAGCAGTATTGGGGAGCCGTGCTTGGCTTTTATTTGCTTCTTCCCCTTTAAAGTTTAGTTTTCTCACCACTGACAAATGCTTCTTATCGCTCTGGAACAAAAAATCTGTTTGCTTCTATGTTCCTTTTGTCCTTTTAACCCACAAATTCTTCAAAGTCTTCAAGGTAACAAAGCATGCAAGAGTTGAGGCAACATCTCCTAAACAAACATCTTGGAACTTATTTCAGGCTAATAACCCTCCACCCTCCTCAACAAGCCTTTGTTGCTCATTCATTCGGCCGGGTTTTGGTTTAATATTTTTCACCTGAATGAATTTGCATCAACATTTGTCATGGTTAATTAAACAAATCCAGGAAATTAATGAGAAAGAAGAGATTGTAGTTTACCAGCCTTCTATTTTCAGTTTGGTTCACTGTCACTGCAGAGTGTCAAGAGTGTTTAATGATGTTGTGAAGCTTCAGTATTTACCCAGGGAGTCTTTAAACTCAATGATCACCCACTTCAAGATTTTCTACAGCAGGAAATAGAGTCAAACAGCATTTTAACGAGCCTTGTAAGAATCCCCATAACAATTGTAATCAAATGCTATTAAATGCCTGATTCGTTTAGCATTATGTCAATTCCTAGATGTATTGTGCACCTCTCAAATGAGTCAATATCCTTAAAGGATCGAACAGGTTTAGATTGCCACGTGTTAAATCACAGCATTTGATTGAGGAAAAAAATGGATGTGGTTCTTAATGAGTCCCACAGCGTTTGTCTTAATGAGAAATCAGAAGTGTGGGTGGTATCTCCTTTCTCCCACCGTCCCTCCTTGATTGCTACTTATCTAGGTCATTGCAGTGTGTTTTAATCACTTGTGGGTGGAGAAAGACCCAGTTAGCAGATGAAACCCACTTTTCTCTCATCAAGGTGGGAAATATGGTTTATTTCGGAAACATCATCAGTCCTATTCTAATTATCAATGTTCATGCTCTGCTGCATTTCAGATCATACCCAAATTTATAAATAATTCAATATTCATAGGATGCTATTTCACCTTGCTTTTTAACCATGAACACCCTCAATACCTTTGTGTATTTTGCAAGATATAGATGAGCTATTTCTGTTTTAGCTTTTTCGTGCATGTGCACTTCAGAGAATTGATAACACAGTGATTCATCGCAAAAAAGACTGCTTGGCAGTTTTTTGCTGTTCCTGGTCAACATAAGCCTAAAACAAGCAGAGGAAACAGAGGTCGGGACACTGTTAAATTAAAATAAATACAGAATGTACAGATCTCATAAATATTTTATTCACAACAAAACATAGAAAACATCAAATGTTGAACATTAGATTTTTATTAATATTTTATTGTTTGTCTCTGTGTGACCCTGTGATGGACTGCCAACATGTCCAGGGTGTACCCCGCCTCTCGTCCGATGACCGCTGGGATAGGCTTCAGCCCCCCCGCAATCAGGCTGACGGATTAAGCGGGTATAGAAAATGGATGGATTTTATTGTTTATTTAATGGAAAACATCATCTTAGCTTGATTTGATGGTTGAAATACATTTAAAAAAAGTTGGGACAGGGTGCAAAAATGTGCTAATTAAAAGAAACAGCTGGAAGAACACGTTGCAACAAGTGATCTTATCTGGGAACAGGTAAGTAACGTGACGGGATATTAAAAAAAAAAAGTACCTCAGAGAAAGCAGAGCCTCTCAGAAGGAAAGAAGGGTGAAGGTCCAGCAAGCTGCAAAAAAACTATCTGAACATCGTGGTGGTGTTTCAAAATGATGTTTCTTAACATAAAATCCCAAAGACAGCATGGCTTCGTTGTAAAAGAGTCTGCACGCCGGACTAGTCTGCCTGCAGTCCAGACCTTTTACCAGCTGAAAACATCCCAAATCACATCCCAAATCACAACATAGAGCAAAGAAGACCCAGGACTGCTGAGCAGCTACAATCCTTTATCAAGTATGGGACAAAATTTCTCTCGCAATTCGTCATTTCCGGATGTTTACAGACTGAAGTTTTTGAGATGTGTTGCTGCCAACAAATTCAAGATGAGCTAATTTTTCATGAAAAGATCAACTGTCTCACTTTTAAGAATTTCTGTGTTTTCTGTGTGCTGCTGTTAATGGAATATTGGTTTATCATTGCCAACCCAACCCCACAGCAACCCAACCTATTTGGGGTTTTAAATGGTCTTCCTGTGCTCATGCTGCTCTCTTTTTTTTTTAAAAAGTGTTAATTACAGATTGCTCTCAGCAGTCCTGCCAGCCTCATGCATTCTAATTATTTATTTGATTACCAAAGACAAGCAAAGTGGCATGCATCCAAGAGAATGTGTCATGGAACCATGAATTAAAACAGCACAACAAAGGGAAATTTGGCTACACACTCAAAAAAGACTAACTCCACCACAAAGCGTCTGTGTGACTCCAGTGCCGCTGTCACAATGTACCTATTAGTACAATATTTCCCTAGCCATCTGAGAATGTACTCGTCAATGTAATATATATAGTTGAAAGTAGATCTTGTGGTAGTCATGTTTATATTTTAGTGGTTGTTAGGATTTAATAATCAGTAAGCAATGGCATTATGACCACAGAAAGTATATGATGTACATACTGTATGTTGATATACTGTATAACAAGTGCACAAGGACTTTTTGAAGCTGTATCAAAAGGGATAGCATTATGATCCTGAACTTGAGGAATGTAGGACTGTGCCATCGTTGCATAGCATTAACAGAGACAGAGCCACAGGAGGCTACTGCACCAAAAACCACAGGAGTCCAAGTTCAATTAGAAGGGGTATTATTTGAAGAGAGCATATCGTGCACCACAGGGCTGGTGCTTTATTTCACAATTTCAAAGAAAGTTGAGTCACATTCCCTCTCAAGTGGTTCTTAATTTCCCCTGCTCAAAGTTTCCGAGAAGTTTCATGACCCAACAAATGGGTGAGAGATCTCAATTTGATGAAGGAACAAATTGTCACGATCCATGTATTTTTTTCTGGTTAGTCTCTGTTTAGTTACATAGTTTAGCCTTGCCATTTCCTCACCTTTCCTCAGTTTCCTCCTGCCAGTCATCAGCTCCACTCCCTTCACCTGTGCTCATTATCCTCAGCTGTACCTTCTCACTAATCACTCTCCCCACACTCTCCCAGTTCTCTTCATTCTTTGCCAGATCCTCCTTTCGATATACCCATGGTTTTCCCACAACTGTCTTGTGCCTTGTAATGTACAATCTGGTTTCGTTATTGTCCTAAGGTATTTGCTGTTTTTACAAGATTAGCTTTTTGGTATTTCCATCTTGGCTGTGATTTTAATTTCTATTTTAAATAAACCATATAAGTTGCCTCCTGGCTCCAGCTCCCTGTCTGCACCTGGGTTCTCCTTCCTCACCTCCACTTCCAAACCATGACACAAATACCTATATACCTATATAATATCTTTTATTTATCTGCTGGGATAGGCTCCAGCCCACCCGCTACCCGATTAACGGACTGTCGGTATAGAAAATGGATGGATATCTTTTATTTATAGTTTACACAAACAGGGAAACGTGTCTTTAAAAAAAGCTGGAAACAAAATTGTGTTCCACTAATTTTGAAGAATTCCACCCGGAAAGTAGAGTATTAACATATGATTTGCAAAGCTAGAACTGCTTATTATTCATTATTGATGGAGAACAAAAACAACCCCATGTTTGTTTGTTTTTTCAGCACTGTAGCCAAGCTAAGTCATAGATCCACTGAGCCATTTATTCCTTTAACTCTCAGCAGTGACGACTTCATCAGCTTCTTCACAAATAAAATAGTTTAATTTAGCGAGAAAATTCCTGTCACCCTTCAATCTTATTTATCAAGTACAGCATCTTTGGTACCAGTAGAACCTGATTTGTGTATTAAGGTTTCTTCCCCTTCAAACTCTCTGAGCTACCAACACAGCATTCTATTACATATATAAAGCAAGTCTCTAAGACCACCCTCTTTCACCATTGTAATATGTAAACCATTGTAATATATAATTGACTACATCCTCTCTGAGTGATGCAGAAAAACTGGTCCACGCATTTGTGACTTCAAGACTGAACTGCAATATTTTTCTACATTATTGGGCTGCTCCAAAAATTCTCTAAAAAACCTCCAGCTGATCTAAAACGCTGCTGTGAGAGTTCTGATGAGAACGAGCAGGAGAGGTCATACTACTCCAGCTATAGCCTCCCTTCATCGGCTCCCTCTTAAACCCTGAAATCAATTTAAAAGTCTTCTCTTCACACGTTCACATGAGGCTCCACTGTCGCCTCGTTCATGCTCAAGATTGGAGACTGAATTGAAGGGAAGATTCAATGTGATCCATTGAATTCTTTAGTTAAGCATTTTTTTTATTACCATTTTTAGTAAATGGCAATATACGAACACAATTATAATGGACTCATTTGGATTTTAAAAATTTGATTTAATTTGATCATACCTGGACTACAGTTAACTGGATTGAATTGGACTGTATCTTTAAAGTGCCTTAAGATTAATTTTTCTTTTAATTGGAGCCATCTAAATAAAGTGAATGTAATTGAATGTTATCCATACTTATATCATAGTTGCAATGATAGCAATATCTCCCACAGCGCATGAAGGCATCTGAGCTCTCTGTCCTCACTCCATCAGCTTGTGTTGCATCGTCCTCTATCCTGACATTGTCTGTATGTTGGAGGGTGTTGATGTAGAATTGGTGTGTTAAAGCCCCTCATCCTCATTGTGCTCTCATTCTGTCACTGCTTTTAGCTCTGGATGTGTGTGTGTGTGTGTGTGTGTGTGTGTGTGTGTGTGTGTGTGTGTGTGTGTGAAGTGGGTAGCAGGTGGTCAGCATAGACAAACCTGTTGCTAATGTGATGGAGTATAAGAGCTTATACAGAATACACTATTTATAGCACCATGAACACACAGATGATGTGGGTTCACATCATGGTTAAAACAAAAGGGTAATGTGATATGTTTTTGACTTGATGTGTCTCAAACACGCTCACATAGGTTAGCGTGAGTTTGATTTAATGACTGGGGATGTACCATTAATTACCCCTCTTTTCTGAATTACACTCACAGTTTATGTCCAGTTTCTTTGTACGTGTCTGTTTCCATGTGCTTCTGGGATGGTGGTTAAAAAAAATGGGATTCCCCTAATTTGAGTAACATTGCTGAAGGGCTCATGAAAAGCAATATTTATCACACTAAAAGAGTGTGAAGTTGAATTAATGAAAATGGCTCACAGTTCAAACTGTCTCTCATTTGCACAATGACACACACATACATTAATGCACTCTGAAACTGTCATGCTCAGTTCAGTTCATTAATCGAGTCTTTGTTGTGCCAAGGCAGACCTAATTAGATTAGGTTACACACACTTATTCAGGCCAACCAAGGAAGGGGCACATCTTATGTTCCAATATGATATGAATACTCACCCATAGTGCCATAAAAAGACATATACGCCAAACTGCAGATTAGGACTTCATCCCACATTTGTCAAACGCCTCAGTTACCACTAGAAGGCAGATTTAATGTGACAATGAAATCCAGCTTCACAGCAAGTTCTCCGGGGTCACAAAGCCGTCAGGACAGACTCACAGTTACAAGAGGCAGGATGAGCAACACCGAGCGGCTGTAAATGCATCACACTTCATGTCATACAGCTATCAGCTTGTCAAGAAGAATCTGGGTTATTACGATGTGTGACTCCTGGCGTCAGTCAGCCCCTCTATCTCACTGTCGTCTTTCCTGTTTATTAAGTAAAAACTTGGGCTTTTGCTGGCTCAAAAGGCTGGATCATTCACATTCAGGAGGTTACTGACACTGAGAGCGTGATCCTCCTCTGCTTATCATCAGCATACAGCAGCTGGCCCTAATATAGTTGAAACTTGGTGATGCTTTTTTTTTCTTGAAAATTAAGTGCAAGTTATTAAAAGCCTTATGACTGTATCGTAAAAAGTTTTATTTTATTACTCGGCTTTAAAAGAAAAAAAATTACTCCGCATTATAATGTCCCTTGGGATAAATAAAGTCATTTTCATCTAATTTCAATTAAACGTTTTTTTTTCTCTACGACGATGTAATGAAGATAATTGTTGTTAATCTTCAGATGATAATTACGACTGCAGGACAGTTTGTGGGCATCACTCCGCTAAAACAATATGTTAAGTATTATGCAAATACTCCCTAAAAAGTAACTGTAGACTTCGCCTGCTTTTGCTTTTAATCCCAAGAGATGACAGAAAAGTGTTTTATGCAATGCAGTATATTAGCTAGGAAATATAAAATGTAAAGGTCAATGTAATTCAAAGTCTTGAGCCAATCCTCATTTCTTTGTTAGGTTTCCAAGCTGCCAGACTTTTTTGTAATATTTTAAAGTGCTCTTGAACAACAATTCTTCAGGCTTTATGAAGGCCTTTAAGTTTTCCTTGGACATGGTCTGCTGGGTTGACTGAGCCATAACCTATTAATCATTGAGACACAAAAAGTAATCCAAATCACGGATTGAACTAGTGTTGATTCTATACATCAATATTCTATCAACAGTGTCTTCAGGGACTTTATTACTAGCAGCCTGTCCTGTCACAAAGACAAAGTTTGTTCCCATTTCTATAGCTGCATGGAACGGAATAAAAGGCAGACAGCATCAAAAGAAGAGCTTTGGAATTTTCTTCAAGAAGCCTGGAAAACTATTCCTGAAGACTACTTAAATAAATGATAGAAGGCTCATCTACAAGGGTTCGGGCTGTGTTGAAGAATTAAAGGTCTCATATCAAATATTAACTTTCAAGCTTTTTACATTTTTAAAACTCAGTTTTTCCTTCATAAACTGTATTTCCATTCATGTTTGCACGTATTTAAAAAATATATATATTTGCACCCATTTCCCATTTCCTGGAAAATATCTAAAGGCTCAAGACTCATGCACAGTACTGTGGAGCCCATGTTATTCATGATACATCAATCATTCTAGGTTCTAGTCAGTGTTTAGTTAAATCGATCATTTCGACTATGTATTTAAAAAGAATACGAATAGTCATATCTAACCCTCAATGATGCCTGCTTTATCTTGCATAAGTTGCAGGGAGCTGCAGGATATCCACACTAACACTGGGTTAGAGGTAGGATTCAATATGCATATGAAAATGGATGCAGTCAGTTACTGTTCAAAGTGAAAACCAATGCAGGAGTGCCTTGCAGTGGATGGCCACTAGAAACAATGTCCAACACATTCAAGGCTGCAATAGAGAGTGGGAAGCTGACTTCATGAGGTGTTGAATTTTGACTAGAGGGTTATTGTTTTGTTTACATGCCACATGAGGAGGATCCCTGTTGCTCTGAGGCTGTTCTTTGTCTGTACAGTCTTTGCATACTGACCTTCACGATCATGTTTTAATGTTTTTATTCGCATACATTTGGACTAACTTATAAAAAAAAATATGCCTCAGTCTATTTCTACTCAACAGGGCCTGTGTGTTCCCTCTTTTTGATCCATCATATTTGACCACGTTGGCCTATCCTTAACTGAACAAAGAAGCAGTTGCAGGCAACAGAGAGAACCAGCACTGGCACTTCACAGACCAAAGCCACATTGGCTACATCCATCCTTTTTAATAGCCTGGCTGTATGTCAGCCCTTTGGACAATCAATTAACATAACACATGTCTTACTGATGTGCTAACAATTATTATTGTTCGCGACCCGCACAAAAGACTGATCAGTTAATTTTCTAAAACTTTTGACAAATTTACTTTTGCTGCCTTGTAGGTGATGAAAATGCTGCTGAGCTGAATGAAAATAAGGATATTCAGATACTCTGAAATGAAGTTGATGAACACCAAAGGTTTATGTCAGGAGTCTCCAAACCTTGTTAACAAGTTAGGATATTTGTTTGCAAAATTGCTGCCAACTTTGTCACTAATCTATAACACAATGCTTTTCAATAATCATTTTTGATCTTACCAGGCGGTTCAGTAGCTCGTAACATTGAAGACTGAAGCATTTTGTGCAAGTCTGAACTGCTGCAGCAACATCAACAAGTAAGCATGCTCTGTAGCTTTGGGTCATTATTTAGTACACATGACTCCAACTTCATTTTGCCTGACCATAACCTGGAGTAGCACCTAGCTATGTTTTCTTTTTCACAGTGCTTGACCCAAATGGCAAAAAGAAAAAAATCCTGTGAATATCTGCTCCAGCTTCTCCTCTTTCCGCACACAGTAAATGATGACGGTGGACCCTGTGCTCTCAGGTAAAAAATATCCGTTTTTCTGCTATGCTGCAACCAAAACGATGGCCAATCTGAATACCTCATGAGTCAGCTGTTCAAATGGCTTAAACACATAGAAAAGCAGTACATTTACGCTGATCCCATCCATGTCCTGCTGTTTCTTTGTTTTTTTTTTTACAATGACAAAGCATTGACATGCAAATATGAGTTATTGTGGCAATATGACAGGTTGTGAGAAAACTATGAGTTCATTAGGTTTTTGGTATTATACTTCACTTGATATATTGTTCAGTCTCACATGAATGGCAAGTATTTCTCATTGTGGATGTCTCCATTAAACATTAAACTAATGTGATTGATGTCTGAATGACTGAACGCCATCACTTTAACAGAATGATAAAGCCATTAATGTTACATATGTCACATCTGAAAAGGGCTCCTGTCTCTACTTTATTAAGTGGGTGATAGAGAGAAGCAGTACATTTGTTTGACCCCACGGCTACTGACAAAGACGTAAAAGTTGAACACATGCAAACATCTCAGCACTCAGCAGGAGGCTGTGAGCTGTGTGGAAGGGGAAAAATAAGAAAGAAAGGCAACTTTTCCTGAATGATCCCTTTAACTGTAAATACTGCACTGTACAGCTGTTTGACTGTTACTGATGTGGTGATTCTGTCACCCATGATTAAGACTGCACATTAAGATTTTAAAAATGTCAAGTAGCGTCTTGCAAGTGACTGCTGGTTAAAAGTTAATATTAATGAGCAATATTTCATATGGTGTATTGTTGGTACAGCTTTACACTGTCATGCAAATATAAGTTTGGATACAAATTACACTCAATCATCAAAGGATGTACCAAGCCTGGGAGCTCAGACTAGCACACACAGCAAACTCAGCTCCTCTTACAGCTATCGAATTGATAGAAAAATACATGACAGGCAACATGTTTGTCAGTGATTTGTCAGCTCACTGAATCACATATTTTTACAGGCACTCATTTGGTGTGACCATCTTTATTCACGAGGCAACCCTCAGACAAACTGACAGGGTTGTGTTATATCTGAGACATGCAACCAGACATAAAGACAACAATGATTTGGGTAGCTACTCATCACAGTCTCAGCAAAGACTGTCATGAAAAATACGTTCATTTTCTAACTGATGAACAGTACGGGCTTCACAGACAGCAGCACCAGTTTTAACCGTCGCATTGAAACAGACAACCTTTTCATGCAGCTTGGCTCTACACACCAGTTGGGCAGCTTTGGTCTGTCATGGGAGGGTAGTCAATAATCCTCAGTCTCAGCGTCCTGCTTTCCCCCTCCATCTGTCTTTTGGGAGATCTCTCCACATTGACAATCCTACATCTCCAAATGTGCGTCTTAGCAACAGTAACAGTGGCCAAGAAACCACATTGCTCCACTAGAACGACAACTAAAATATTAACAAACAACAGAATATTCCCTAAATCACGTGTAGTATAATTGTTGTTGGTTTTTTTATAATTACAGAAAACATTTTGGGCTACATATCTGTTCTGCTCTGCCAGGTTTTGTGTCTTATCTGACTGTGTACAGTTAGGATATTTGCTGGGTTTTTGAGGGTTAATGTGCAACAGAACAAGACCATGTCTGTATCATTATCAGTGTCATATCCATCCTTACTCTAGCCAACTGGAAAGTAATTCACTAAAGATTTCTCCCCTTCTTGCTTTCTCTGCAGTGATTGATTACACCGCTCTAACCTCCCTTCCTGAAAATTGCTATAAAAAGTCTCCTTTTTCTTTCTCCTGTCACATGAACACTGAATATCTGCATTGTCCTTTGCACCCTAAGATGTGTTTGTGATGATGGTGACCCAAGAGATGAACTTCAGTATACGCCTAAAACAACAGGAATAAGGTACAACAAAGCCTAAATGAGTCCATTCATGTGAATTTGTTCATCCTGCACCTGTGATTTAATGCATACTATTGATCAGGATTTTTAGAGATAACAGGGATGCATCAAGTGAGTGAAAGTGAGAGTCGGAAAAAGCTGAAATAGCATTAAACCTGTTATTATTGTTATCACTGATATTCTGCTTTCAGGGCCATCATTACAATTTTCCTTTTTTTGGCACCGACTAACTGTATAATCAGTCAAAACAGGAAGTAACAGAAAAAATAAAAAAAGCCAAAATGCATGTTTTGTTCCCATGTTAATGATACACTTGGTTCAAGTTATCTCGGAGCCAGTAGATGAGAGGGGTCTGAGTTCCCATGGAAGCAGTAAAATAATACATCTGTGGGGGTTGCTAATGCATTACAAAGTCAATAATGTAATAATAAATGATGCATTTATATGATAATGATTATTATTTATAGTACAAAATTACAAAGGCCAAAAATAAAAACCACATTTTCAAAAAAGAACTATTTTAACATTTCATTTCTTGATGATAAGGAGAGATTCATCGAAAGAAAGGAACTAAATAAATTCATATCAAGACTTCGGTGAGTTTTAAATCGATCAGACCAATTTATCTGGAAAAAAACGACGACAACAACAACACAAAAACAAAAAAAGAAAGAAGAACATTGAACCAGAGAGGCGATATCAGAAGTGAGAATTGTGTACAATTGAGAGTGTGAAACAGCTGGAGCGACAAAGCGAGTAGAGCATTAGGAATTGTTCATACACCTGGACATGTGGAGAGATGTGAGGGAACAGATAGCTTACAATTGAATCGAATTGAAATAAATTCTGCCTGAAATACAAAATCTCCTCATGTTCAACAAAAGGAAATGTATTTATTGTTGAATAGATGTAAATTCACTGCAGCAATGGGAGAGGCCACTTTTTGCAGTTTTCCACACCAGTTTTCCATAAATTATACAGCATACTATGGTTTCAGTACCAATGGCTAAATACGACCATATAATCAAAACGTATTAATCAGTTATCCAACCTGCCATACAGTGCAGTCTCTCTCTGAGATCCACCACAAAAATAAAAAAATGAATGCTATACACTGGAGGCAAATTCTGGAGGGGAAAGAGACCCCAACAGAAGCCAAACATATATGCATATCCATCAGAGAGGGAATTCCCATCATGTTTCTTTTTCATTATAACTTTTGATAACTTTAGTAAAAGCTTGACGAAGACGAAAGCTCTCAACCAGTTGTGTGGACACAGAGGCTTGGCTTTCTGTGATAAAAGAAAGGAGAGGCGATCAACTCCAAAAACAAGCAGGGTGACGGGAATGAAATGCTTTTGGAGCTTTTTCTCAGTCAATGGATCAAAAAAAAAAACAGAGGACTTCACTGGAGAAGTCAGAGTGGTCAAGAAATGGTTCGCACTTTGTCAACTTTTGGAGCAGCCCATCCGGAGTGATGGCGGACAAACCTTCCAGCTTTGACTTTAAGCTTGCTGAAAATCCCAGTTGCATGCAAAAAGCTTTAAGAATTTAGTGCCATGATGGCAAAAAAGGATTACTGTGAAAGGGTCTGAAGGATTTTAGGCATAGATTTTTTAAAAAAATTTTAAGGAAAATGGAGAAAAGGATTTTATGATAAGGTAAGTTATTATAGTGTCTGTTTTAACATCATGATAATTACGTTAATTATGTAGTTTTAATCGCCTAACCAGGAAGTAATGGGTTCTGAATCCATGATTGACTTTTCAAAAGTAAAGTTACTTTCAAACATTTGTGATTCCTCCAAATGCTGCCTTTTTCAGCCTCTGTCTCACCGTATGTGTCGGCACTCTGTTCCTTTGTCATTATCTTTGTTAACACAAAGAACGCGGAGAATTGTGTCTGTGGCCTTGAACAGACTAAACTTGAACAGACTAAACTTGAACAGACTAAACTTGAACAGACTAAACTTAACTGTGTATTTCGAATATCATTATACTGACAGTGGAACTTTATGCTCTCTAAAAACATTTCACTTCCTAAATATTGGCATCGGCATATTCTCAAAATCCAATAATACTCGGATCTAACTCAAAGATCTGGACACTGGTAAACATCGCCTTCGAGCTCTTTAACACAGTCACTCATGTTAGGAACTCTCAAGGCTCCTCTGTGAACGAGTACAGCCTAACAAAGCTGCTCGTATGTCAGTGCTGTCTCATCAGTTTGTGTAAATTTTCCTATGGGGCGGCTTAATTATTGGCTAAGACTGACTTGTTTGTTGCTTTTTTGCTGCTTGTCATTATTTTGGTCGCTCTCATTCTCTTACCTTTGTTTTCATAGTGGATAAGACCAGAGCTCAGCATTTATCTGAAAATGTAGAGCTTACAGTTTCCAAAAATAACCATCAGCTGTTTTTATTATTACCTGCAGTCTGCTTGGAATTCATTTACAGACTCTCTGAGGGCAGTGGAGAAGGGAAACTGTGGATTTTGCACACTGAAGTGGCTTTTTCACACCTCGCAGAGCATGGCAAAAAAAAAAGGGAGGGGGGGGTGCTCAGCGTGACAGAGGAGGAAATGGAAGAGGGAGAAATGAAAGCTAGGAGGAGGAGAGGAATATCGGGATTTTGGCTCGTCAGATCTTATTTTTACGCCCACCAACGGCGCGCACACACACTCTCAAACTTTCACTCATTACCATCACTCCTACCCCTCCCCCCTGTTTGAAGCTCTGGTCTCTCTTCCTCCCACACTCTCTCTGTCTCCTGAGGTTCTTTCCTTCCTGACTTTGTTTCTTCTTCCTCTTCCTCCCCGCTCTTCCCCCTCGTGTGTGTGTGTGTGTGTGTGTGTTTTACTTGCCCGTCTTTTTATCTCGTCGCTGGCTCCTGGGGTGGCATTTCATTCTTGTTCCCTCCACTCTCTGCTGCTCCTCTTGCTTCAGCACAGCTGTCACAAGCCCTTCTCACTCACTTTCTTTCTGCTTATCACACACACAGACACACATGATGACACACAGCTCTTCTTCCTGCTGTCTTCACTTCTGCCAATTTCTCACTTTTTCTCTCTTATGTTCATCTCTCAAGTAACTTCCTTTCTGCTGTACCTCGTAAAAACACAAATACACAGTTCGTGCACACATACAGTCATATACCAAATTTTCTCCATGTTTGCTAACCTCACACATCCCCATTCTCACATTTCCACTTGCTCTGAGAGGTACAGCACACACACACTTTCTCTCCACCGCACATCGGTACAGCCTCTCTCCTCTCGCTCTATGTCTCTCCCAGTTACACACACACACACACACACTCCCTCTCCCAGTCCTCATCTGCACCTCGGCAGACTAACATGTTGCCTCGTTGCAGCTACAGCGCAGAGCGGTGAGCAGAAGCTGCTAGCTCTCCATCACACTGACCAATCATAAAGACAGAGCAAGAAGCAGAAGCAAGAGGAGAAGAGCAGAAGTCACATCTTTCCCCCTCAGAGTCCAAGCAGCCCTCTCTTACAGGAGGAGGAGAAGGAAGATCGGTTTTCACACTGTCCTGACTCAGTTTCTCACTTCCAGCAGAAGGAGCAGCAGAGGATGCAACGGAAACGACAAGAGCAGGAAAGTTGGCGCTCTTTCTTTCAGCTGTCTATCCATCACTCACAGCTGAGCAAACTTTCTTAAAAGAGGAAGAGGGGGCGGTGGACCTAGAGGGTGTAGAGGGAAGGAGGGCAAAAACAAAGCACCCCTCACCCCGCTCGCCTCTCTGTGAACGTGTTTTCTGTCAGGGAGAAAGCAGCACCATCCATCCAGAGGCAGCTACCCATGTGGCAGGAGGCTCTGTGGACCCGCGGACGCTACCTGCTGGAGAAGAGCGATGGAGGGGAGGGGCCTGAGGGGCCCGAGAGCCTGGGAGATGGGTGCCCCGGTTTCCAGGGCGAGGTGTGCGTTGAGGGCGAGAAGCCTCAAGACTGGTTGTACGAGTCGTACTACAGAATGAGCCAGCAGCATCCGCTGATCGTGTTCCTGCTGCTGATCGTCATGGGAACCTGCCTCGCGCTGCTGGCTGTGTTCTTTGCTTCAGGACTGGTGAGTGTGAGCGTGTATGTATGTGTGTGTGCGTGTGTGTGTGTGTGTGTGTGTGTGTGTGTGTGCGTGTATACAAACATAAGTGTTTAGACAAGGTTCAGAGGAGTGGGTAGTTAATCCACACAGAAAGAGGTCAGTGTGGTTTGAGCTGAATTATAGATGCAGCATACCACAACTGTCCTGACAGGAAATGGAAGAAATGGAAGAACCCGGTGTTAAATGAGGCTGTTTTTTTCTTTTAATTTTTTGGGATGTACACTTATTTGCTTTATTTCCGAACTTCAGCCCGTTGTTGCCCCATTTATCTTTGAGCACGTCAGAGGAATTTCTTAAAACTCTGCTCCCAGAATAGTTTGGACATTGATTGAATTTTCTTTCAAAAAGAGTAAGAAAAAAATCAACAACAATGATGAGCTTATCATTTGAACCCTACATGTAGATTTTAAAAGAATAAAAACAGCAACATGTCAGTGTTGAAGCTGATAACCAGTTCAGCTCCCAGACTCATGGAGAATATAGTTTGATATCGTCTTGCTTCAATAAGCAAGATCCTCTCTGAAAAAGGCATCATGTGGATGGTGGCATGTGTTGCTCCAACATCCGTCCAAAATATGTCAGTCAGCATTAATGATGCCTTCATCCAATAACAGATGCCGGCTTTTAAACTGCCTATATCAAGGTGTACTATCCCATTCCCATTAGACATTGTGTCCTTAACTTTCTCACAGGATCTCAGACTGAGACACTTTCCCTTCCTCACCTCAGTCTACCTTCTATTACCCAGAGAAAGTGGCAGTACATCTGCATCTTGTGTATATATGCTGAATGCTTTTTTTTTCTTTGCATGGTCCTGCTTTAACTGGCATTTCAGGGTGCAGCAGTGAACTGAGCTCAGGGCCAGTGATTTCAGAAAGTGCTGAGCCCATGCTGCAAATTCCCTTACAGAATAATGTTTTCTTTTTTTTTAAATGAAGAGCTGCCCGAGGGCCTGAAGATCATAGCCGATCAATTTAGATGTTCAACCTCATCCCATTTGCAGGGTTTATTGTGAATATTTTAAGGACGTTGAGTACTGTGGATGGTGAATTAAGGCAAATGTTTTGTAATCTTTTGTTGAGAAACATTATTTATATGTTGTTCAATGAGGGGCCCACACAGTCTTTCACAGAGCAGTTAATCCTCCTCCCATCTGTACTGAAAGAATTAGGTTTTTGGATTTTCTTTTGGATATCATCATGATACTGACTTGTTAGCAGTTAATCTTATTGGTAGGGACGCTCAGATCTATATCAGCCTGTACCAGCTGATATTTAACTATTTATCTCCAAATAGGATAACATCAACTGATGGTAGTAGCTGATATTTATCTCGTGAGCCCTGGCTGTGTCGCATTGACTTTGCATTGAAACTGGTTAAATGTATCTCCATTCATGTAAGTAATAAGAAAATGATTGAGTTGGTAATGGCTTTTTCTTTTTGTGCAGAAAGATTTATGTGAAAGATTGCGATTAAGATTTTTGATACATTTGTCTGGGAGAGTTTGTGTTCACTCACAGACATTTTTAAAGGGCTGAAGAACTTTTAAACTACTCGGCCAGTTTTACAAGCATTTTGTTGACATCAAATTCAAAATGAACATTTCGGTTTTGACATTTAATACATTGTCTTAAGAGTTTACATTTAAACTTGCAAATCTTTGCAGGCTGATTTTATTTACCTTTTACACTTTTCTGTCTATATGAAGACACATCTTTATTTAATATTGATTGGAAAAAAAAACAGTTTGTCACATTTGATAGTATTAAATATCGAAAGCTGTGACACGTGTGTCTCATCACGATGCCAACACAACATCCTGTGTTCGCTGCGAGCTGCTTCTCTCTTTATCTTCTACCTTACGAAGAGTTTTGCTTTTAGCACTAGACTGAATGGGAGTGGGTCGGTGGTTTGGGGGGCGGCAACATATGGGTGTATGACTATGTGTGACAGCATAAGTGGCTGTGAAGTACTTCGGATTGCAGTTCTGGGTTTGCAGAGTGGATCGAGAGCGGGATGAGAGTTTAGCTCGCAGCTGTGTGGGAGTTGGTGCTTTTGTCAAATGAAAAGTGTTGTTTGGCGACAAACACTCAACTGCAAACACAAGCTTTTGTTACTCAAGTACTGCTTTTGTGTTTTATGAAATAGCCACACAAAAGGATGCCCACTGATTACTGCTGTTATTATCTTGAACTGATAGTTTGCTGCTATTATGTATGTTTATGACGGTCTGTACATTTGAGTTTTGTTCTATGCGAGTGCGTCATGGGCTGACAACATAGCATCTCGTGGTTAACTCTGAATTCCTCTTAAATTAATTTCAACTCAATAATGGGTTGTTTTTTGGAGCACCCCCACCTAAATCAATCCCTCTACATCTATTTAATTCAAATCAATAGGCCTTCCTGCCTACACTCATCAGTTTAATTCACTAAGTTCTTTCTTTCCTCTTGGGCTCCCATGCTTTGCAGCCGAAATTACGCTCTTCCCCCAATAATTTCCTCTAATTCACAATGGATATGGACAACTTTTTCCCTCTTTGTTCTCAATCAATAACAGACTAGCCCATATGTAGTGACAAAGTGGTTGTTCGGTGAGGCGTGTGTATTTATTACTCCTGGAATAAGAAGAATGGCAGGAATAAATAGGGGTGTGTTTAGAGCAGGGGACCAGGCGTCAGAGGGAGGGGAGGATGTTGTTGTAAGTATTCTGGCTTTATCAGCAAGCCGACAGAAACCCAACCAAAGCAGCGCTAATGCTCCCAAAATTACTGCACACTTTTATCTTTGTCCTCAGATCAGGGCTGGAGTGGGTAAACGTGGTATTTCTAAGAGCGAGACGCCACCACCAGTTCTGTGCTGCGTGTGTGTGTGTGTGTGTGTGTGTGTGTGTGTGTGTGTGTGTGTGTGTGTGTGTGTGTGTGTGTGTGTGTGTGTGTGTGTGTGTGTGCGCTTATGTGCATTCTTGTTTGTGACTGTGTGTCTTGTTTGGGTGGGTTTGAGGAAGTCTCGCAGTTTTAAAACTCAGTGTGACAGCTTAATTGATGCCAGTATTACATCTGGTGATGGTATTCTGGAAATGTATGAACTGGACAAAATAGCTCCTGTAATTTTCATGATTGATTACAGAACTGCTTTTTATTGACAGCGATGCTAATTTCAGTTCACATTTCAGCCTTTTTATGATCCCGTACAACATATTTTTCCAATTTTACAGTCTGCTGATTTTGATGTAAAGGAAAAACAGATTTCGTTGACAGTTTGATAGATGCAGCGCAGTGAGAGAAGTCTGTTTCTGTGGTGATGGATCACCAGCTATTACTGGGGGGAAGAAGGGTGAATGAACTGGATGGAATGGATGTCACCGACTGGGCGTGGTCAGAGCTGCATCGCCACAGAGAAAGAATGATCTCCCACTGCACCTAAAATACAAGAATTTTGATATCCACTTTGAGGAAAAAAGTCTTGCTAACTAAAATGCATCAAAAACAACACGTATGGATCAACATACTGTGTATTTGATGAAAGATCCCATACTGTAACCCATGTTTACAAGTTAACGTTGATCTTACATGTCCCTAAAATCCGACTTTTCAAGTTTCAGCTCAAAATACCACATGGACTGTTCATTTAGTCATGGATGTAATAGTTTAGGTTTTCCCCTTGTTCCAAACAGGCAGTTTCAATGCCTGTAGCTTCAAGATGAAATAAGCTGCTGTCAACTCCGTCCCTTTTTAGGAAGAGTGTTGTGCTTTACCTGCTAATGCCGCGGATACCGTGATGGATAGGGTCAATCATATCTGCTTGGGAACGGCTGAGAATCGGGTCACAGCATATAGTTGTGACATCACAACTGTATAGAACTCGCTTCAAACACTGACTGTGTAAAAAAAATATGTCAAATACAATATAAACCTGCATTCTATCAAACGGTGACTGCTGTGATTGCAAAGACTTTACACAAGTATGTGGGAAAGTAACTTCTCACCTCACGGTGACCTCAATGAACGCTTTCTGGATGAATTTCTTGATGAGCTTCAGTAAGTTTACATGATGAGTCGCTCGTGTCATATCGTACTCAACATATAGCATGATGTTTATTTTGTGTAAAATGGTCAATAATTACATTTGAAGGTGAATAGCGGGTAAAGCTGTGCATGCTTAAGGGCAGAGCAATGTGGTGATTGAAAAGCCACTATCCAACAGGACTGAGCAGTTCTCAGTAAGATCGACAGCTCATGGTTAAAAAAAATCTATAAACAAATGGTTCAAATCAAATTGCTAAACTTAGGTCAGCGAACAAATGGACGAAGTTACAGAGGCTGGGTCCATTTATTGAATATCAGTGATTTATTGAATGTTAACAGTTTTCAGCAGAGTTAAAAAATACTGGAGCCTATCCCAGCTGTCATTGGGCGAGAGGTGGGGTACACTCTGGACGGGTTGTCAGTCCATCACAGGGCTAATTTAAGTCTTCCAATCTTTTTTATTTTCAAGTAAAATCATGAATGTGTATGTTTATTTAGTCCATAATTCCACAATTTCACATATAGATATTTACAGTTTAAAGCTCATTCAGTTACATCTCACACTAGCATGCATGCTTCAACTTGTCTAATTGTACTTTTAAACCTAAAATCTCTGTTTGTTAGGTAAGTCATACTGTATTTAGGAATTCACACAAGATAAACCTATATTTATAGTTATTGTAACAGCTTTTGAAAAGTTCCACCATTTTTTTTTCACAGGCTGAGCACTACAATGAACTTTGGGGAAATTTAGTCCGAGTCAGCCCTTTGAGGCTTTAAGCCAATATGCAGTGTTTATCTGATGTTTCTGGGAATCAGTTCAAACTGGGTTGATTGATTCAGACCTTGACTGCTGGTGAAATGATCTTTCCCTTCAGCTGTCATCTGGAAGCCCTCTTAGGGAAGTGCATCATACACCTGAAATAACAAATTCACCCAAAATATGAAATGAATGCAATCCCGGCTGCTAAATTACCAATAAAACCAATATTCTTTTAAAAGAACTTACCTACACGTTGTTAAGGTTAATATTTATAGCCTTATTCGGATGTGCAGTATTTTCATTAAAAGACAGAGAAATGCCAAATGTTAGAGCTATGGGATAATCATTCATCAGGCTATGGCCATTTTTAAGATTGTAGACGAATCCCTGGCGCTGGACCTTTGCCCATGGGGTTTGGCTTAAGGAGGAGCACCAACTAGCAACATGGATCCACCCTCCTGTTGACCCACCAATTGAAGGAGGTGCCACGCTCTGGTGGTATGTGGTTTGGTTGTCTTAGGATTGCATCATCAGTAATTGTAGAATATGTAGTCCTATGGGTTTCACTGAGTGGAGACTTCCAGCAGGTACTGGGGTGATTTGCAGCTGAACGTGAAGCAGCCACAATGAGACTTAACAACTCCACGTCTGAAGCTGAGACCCTCAGTCAGGAAAGTGCAATTACCCACTTGGGATTGGGAAGGAGTTGCTGCCTTAAGCAGAGGAATCCACAAATCTTGGGTCGTGTCAATGACTCACAGTCTGATCAGGGCAGCGTCTGCAGTGATACAGATGCTGCCCTTACCTTTTACCTGGTTTTACCAGGGAAAAACAAGAACAAAGTCCAAAATCAAAGTGGGGAAATTCTTTTAAAAGGTTTGATTTGTTGAATCATAATCTTTTGGTTCACTATTTGATATTCTTTGACTTTCAACCTGTTCTGACATAGTATGTTAACAGTCCTCTTTTCTGCACATGGAGACCTAGTGGAAAGGGTTATTTATGAATGATGAATTTGAAAACCAGGCTTAGAGCAGCTTCAGGAAATATGCCACCAGTGCTGCTTCATCAGGCAGGATTAATATTCAACAGGCACCAAATATGGAAAGTGCATGAAACACTGCCGTGGTTTCATGGCTCCGTTCTGTTTCAACTGTTCCCTTCTCCTCAGTTTCTGAAATGATAACTTTGGTGTGTTTTGTCCTATTTCTGCTGAATACTTAGCTTGCTGCATCTCTGCGTCTCTTTGTGCTGCTGTTATATCTCCCTGTCCTTCCTTTTCCTATCACTATAATAGCTGGCTGAACCGGGCTAGGTTAAAAAAGGAGAATGATTGTTCTGGGTTACAATGCAGTACAATATGGCACACAGACACAACCCCCTCCCTCCATGAAATGTTGAGGGAAAAGGCTTTAAAAAGTTTCAAAGGGGTTTTAAGCGGATTAGATGGGCCACATTCAGAATTGTGCAAAGTGCAGATGCTTCTTTTTTTCTTCTTCTGCAAATAAGTGAAATGCTGCTACAGTGAATGAAATAGCAGCTCCATCCATCTCTAACCTGTGAATCAATGTGTGTGAGCATTTTGCGAAATGTGTTTTGATGCTAAAGGAATGTCCTTGTAACGAGGTGTGCCTCTGGTATTTCTGCCAGTTCACAGTCTTACTTACATTCTCATTGGGATCCAAGCTTTGCTTCAGCCTGACTTTATAACTGCTGTGGCGTCAGCAGCTAGGTCCCATGGGTTTCCTTCTCCAGACTCTGACTCATAATACCCTTTCTACATCAAGCTGCTACATAAATGCGCAGTAAAAAAAACTCTTATCTTGTATTTGCAGGATAAGAGCAGCTCTCGCTATCATCAACAAACAGCTCAAGTCAATAAACAGTCAAATCATCAACAAATTCAAAGCAAAGACTGTGATATCTCTTCATTCTGTTAGTAGCCTTGTTTCCACACCCAGTAATTGTCATTTTACTGTAAAATGACATGCAATCACTCAGTGACTTGCTAATTTAAGCTTCTGTACTTGTTAGTGTAATCATGACTTGACTGGAATAACTTAAAATGCTTTATGTGGGTGTTCGCGTATAGACTGAAGACTGTGAGAGTGCATTTGGTGCTAAATCTGTGGGCTCTTTGATTTAGCTTTTGTTTCATGATTTACACATTCTAAGCAGACAGGAGATAGAAAGCAAAAGCTACAGACTGCGTTCTGGAAAACTCAGCCATTTTGTTCACTGAGTCAGTATTCAGGATCATGTTTATCTGTACTAGAGTTCAGGAGTAGCTGCTCCTCAATTATTCTTAGCATGTAGCTAGCTGCTCTGGAATTTTAAATATGTGCTGATTTGCTCAGTGACAGCAAGTAAGCTGTAGTTAAGAGATCTGAGTTCAGAATAGCAATTTTCAGATAAAACAATCATGCGGCATTCAGAGTGCGAGTTTTGTACTTGCAGTACACACAGCTAATAGACATTGGTTTAATTGTAGGAGCTGTGATAGTGTGAGTGAAGTTTCTGTGACGACGACAATTCTTGTGTTGGCCCAACTGGTTTTGTCAAGCTTGATATGACTTAGACTTAAAGATAAACAGCAGGAACTGTGAAAGATGGGAAGTCCTGACTTTTCACACTGGTGACGAGCTGATTTTAATATGAACTCACTTTAACATTTTAATTCAACATTGTGCAGTTTAATTTGAACTCTTACAAAGGTTAAAGATTAATTCTAAGTCTGAACTAGAGTATAATAACAGTCACGTAAATACACTCAAACAGAGCTGGTTGTAACTCAAGAGTTCAATTTAAAGGCTAGAATGTTCTAATTGTATTTGTAATGTCTGTGAACCTGACTTGGATTAAGCGGGTATAGCAAATGGATGGATAGATGGATTTGTAATGTTGTTACTTCTAGGTGCAGCATTTCAGGAAGCTCATTGGTTCTGTCTGGTCAAATAAATCATAAAAAATATGTTTTATCATTGTTTGGGTCATGGTCAAGTGAAATAATTCACTGTAATTCTGAGCAGTGATGCGACATCTAACAGGGTCATATTGGCAAACATTTAAAAAAATTCCTTATGCTTTTTGTTTATTCTTTGACTTTTTTTATGACTGTAGAACAAGTACTTAAATAGATTCTATCTGGATTGAAAAATTATTTTATTTAACTGATGAATCTTGTAGTCTTTGCATTAATTTTGAGCCAAAGCTGGAGCAGTCTCATTCAGTTAATGGGTATATTAAATAACCTAACCTAACTAGGGGTTCTTGATTTTTGCAAAACTACATATCGAGAATGTTACTTCCCTTTCAAAGCAGTAGTGATCACAAGAATTATGGGTATACAGGTTTAAGGAATCTCTTTGTCAAATATGAAGTCATTTTCCTGACCCAGCTGAAAAAGTTGAACAGATGTAGGGACTCATTTGCATTTGATTCAAGGAGCAAGACTTTACAAGGCACAAGGCATTTTACACGGCAGAGTAAGGAAAAAGGATTAAAGAACTATCTTGTGTGGAAAAAGTGCTGATTTTCAACAGAAAGACCTGTTAGAATAGACAGCCTCTGTTGCTTACATCTTCTTGAATAGCATAGAAGACAAAGTGAATTCGACCTCCACAGTCTCTGTTGAGACGAAGGGTGAGAGATATGAGGTCTGAGGTAAAGAGATAGAGTGCGTGTGTGTGTGCGTATGTGTGGGTGAAAGATTTTAACTGCTGACTCTGACTGTGTGAATTTAGAAGTGATGTTGTTGCACATTCTCTGGGCTCAGACTGTCTGCCTGCCGATCTGCACAGCGTCTGTTCATCTGTTTGTGTATGTGCTAAAAACAATTCAAACTGAATGTCCTCAATGGACAAAAAAAAAAAAGATGATAGGATTAAGGAGAAATTAATTTAAAACATATTCCTTTTTAGTATATTGAAACAAACTTCATGCATTTGTTCAGTGTTAAATCAAATTGTTCTTCAACTTCAGCAAACTCTAAAAACAATAAAACTGTATTAATCAATCATTCTTTCTGTATCTGTCTGCCTCCAGAACACAAAGGACCACTTGACGTTCCTGATAGCAGTTTCCACTGCTCTCTTCCTCTTCCTGTCCATCTTCATCCTTGTCTGTATTGAGTCTATCTTCAAGCGGATGCTGCGCCTCTTCTCTCTTCTGATATGGGCCTGTCTGGTCACCATGGGTTACCTGTTCATGTTCTCTGGGGGAACGCTGAGCCCTTGGGACCAGGTACAATAGATTAATTCCAGTTTTTTTTTTTGTTGTTGTCTGCGTGTGCATCTGGATGAGTCAGCAAGCGTGTCTGCGTCTAAATACATTTTCAGATTACAGGCAAATCAGATTTTTTTTTTTTAGCATTGTTTAAACATCAGTGATCAGACCATAGCTGTACTTGTGATGTACTGTAGCTTTACAGCTGTAGGTTATTTCCAGCATTACCTGTGTAGAAAATGCCCTCTTGTCTATTAAATACAGTATCCCTTCAGCTCTGTCATTGCTTTAGATTTTAAATCACTCTGTTTGATGTTGCAAGTGACACAAAAGACACTTTGAAATCCCAAATAAGCTGCCAGAGCATCTAGCCTGAGACATGTCTGTAGATATCATTTGGAATCAAATTTCAGGCAGCTTCAAATGTGGTTTTGATTTGATTTGCAAAAATCAGATTTCATGTAGGTCAGCTGTTACCGTTTTTTGTGGAGTTTGCATGTTCTCCCCTGTCCCCATGTGAGTTTTCTCCAGGTGCTCCAGTTTCTTCCCACAGACCAAAGACATGTGATGTCTCAGATTCCTCCAAGCAGCTGATCATAAGCCGGAATAACACTGTGTTAATGTGTCTCTGTCTGTTAACGTGACAGCAGCTCAGACTTTTGCCACATGGAAACTGATATATATATATATATATATATACGTTCATGGATTTGACCTAGTCAGAACATATTACAGAAAAGCACTGGTGGGGTCATTCAGACATGACATCGACACACTCAGTTGTGGTATGATAACTGAAAGCAGTGTATGTCTGAAAGGGGCCTACTTTTCTCAGAAAACTGGCAGTGAACAACTGGAAAAAAATGGCAGTGAGCAAAACTGCTCAATTCAAGGGTCATTAAAATTTTTCTTCTAAATATTATCTAATCATTTTTGACTGCTGTGCTTTTCTGCTGCTTTGACATGTCAAAATATCTACCCTGAGAAAGAAAATCTATTGTACCTGCTAATTCATTGCCTTGACTGTCTGAAATTCTTAATTGAATTGAGTTGTTTCCACCTGTTGCTTTTACCCCTGACAACTCAAAATGTCTGTGTAAAAGTTCCATTGATTCAACTGACAGCTTGGTCTGCTCCACCTGTCACAGTTACAGTGGCCAGTCAAGTTTTCCATTGTCCAATGGCACATACAGGAGTCCATGCTGTAAAAGATTATGCCCATGACTACTTTATCTACAAAAATTGGTCCTCGATCTAACTCGGTCAGAATTGGTCCTTGAGCTTATTAGCTGAGATGACAACCTCCTTGATCGTATTTCATAAGCTGCATCCCTCAAGCAATGTTACCTCATCAAATATCATGACGTGATAAAAAAGACGTAAGGGCTGCCAGGTTGCTCACATGGTTAAGTAGATCCCCATGACACAGGGGGTGTCTGCCCATTTCCTGTCCCTCTCCACTGTCAAACCTTTTGCCGAACCAAAAAATTCTTATTTAAAAAAACTTAAATCTAGTGACAAAAGTCAGAACCTTCCCTCCTGCGACTTGCAGCTGCAGTAAGGTGACCTCGCTCACTGGGGAGACCAAGGTGCTCAGCCGGGGAATAAATGAGCAAATGGCTTCCTGTTGACACACAGCTCTCAGGATCATGGGAATACTCAAACCCCTCCACCACGTTAAGGTAGCAACTCTATGGATGGGTTGAAATAAACAGCAAATTAATATGCGAAACAGAAAACTCAAACCTGATAAATTTGATATGTTCATGAGTGTTCCAAGGGACTCGTATGCAGTTTTAGTTTAAGACGTTTTACAAATCTTTCCATTAATTTACGTGTCTTTGAATATGCATACATGCTTGTGTGTGTTTGTGACTGTGTGTTCCTGAGTGCAGAATTAATTCTGTGTGTTAATGAGGCCTGATGAGATCTGGGGGTGAGCAGATCAACAGACAGAACATTAGTTCTCAGTGCCAGACTCCCTCACTCTCTTAGTTTCAGAAGCCTTGTATATTCATCTGGCATCCTGTCTCCCCATATTCATCAAATAGCATGTTTCTCTCCACTACTCCCCTACCTGCCTCCTTTTTTTCCTGTTAAGCAGCGCCCTACCCACTCCTAGCCTAACTCCACTATGCCCAAATTTCCTGACTCCCCTCTTACCTTCCATTCATTCCATCTCCTCCTCCTCCTCAGGGGTGGAGATATTTATATCATCAGCCACCTGTGAGAGCAAAATCATTCTGCATTATTAATCACTCTTCTGCTCCCATGACTCTTCCACTAATACATCTATCTCGCTACAATGTGTGAATCCTTTAAAATGTTCTGTCTTCCTACAGAAATGCAACTTAAAACATTATACAGCTTTCACACAAAGTACTGAACGCAGACAAAGCCAGTCAAACAAATTAGATGAAAACTATTATACCTGTTCTTTTATTCATTAAGAAAAATTAACAACCATCACATATCTGTGAATGGAAAAATGTGTGAACCATAACTCTTAGAATGTGGCCCCCCTGAACATTTCCAGCAACTGATCACACCTTCACATAAGCTTGGAGAAAATGGAACGCAATCCTCTCAACTCTGAGATGTTCATGGCTTTCCATACATTTCCACCTCTCGTTCTTTCATGACATTTTTACTGGATTAAGGCCAAGATATTGACTCAGCTATTCCAAGACATTATCCTTTTTCAACCATTCTCCGGTACAGTGATTTGTGTTTGGAGTCTTTGACTTGTGGCATGAATTACTTTCTCTTGAAAGTGATGAATGTTTTTTAAATTTTCCTTTTAAAATCCCTGGTGTGATTCAGAACTCAATCAACCTCGCATTAATGAAGCAAAACAGACGCAAACCATGATATTACCGACACTGATTCACATATGCGATAAGAGTATAATGCTGGAATGCAGTTGTTGCTTTTCTGCCCTTTTTAACACTTAACACTCTTTTAACAAGGCAAAAAGTTCTATTTTTCCAGCAGCCTTCTGGTCTTAAACTGCAGGTGGGTGGCAGTGTTCTTTCTTTTTTTTTTTCTTTTTTTTTAGAGCAGTTGCTTTATTCTTGAACTCTGCAATTCACATATTTTTTGTTCTGTCTTCTCCAGATGTACTCATGAAAATGAGCATAAGCCAGTAAGGTTTTTCTAACCTTTTCCAGCCTGATGAGCCTAACAACTCTTTTAGAGAGGCTTGAGCTGCTCAGAAATACGTGTTGTAAAGATCACACTTAGATAGATGCTCGCCTTTTCAATGAAACACTGAGGCCACTCATGCTAGATGATCTCATTGAATGCAAAACCTGATTCTAATTCCACCTTAAAATAAACTACTAAAACCACTTTGGTTTTTTCATTTTCCGCAGGGAATCAATGACCAAGTATTTTCATGCCTCATTTGTTTAATTTGATTGTTGATATGTACTTTGTGTCCTGTTTTCAGTTAATGAACAGACAGAAAAGGAAACAGCAGAAAGAAATATTGACTGAAAGCAAGCGAGGAGGAAAGACAAACTTATAGGAGAGCAAAAAGGAGAACAGTAGAACTGCAGCCTGCTCTCTGTGGGTTGAATTGATTGTGATTACTGAGAGAACAGCATGTCTGATGGAGCACACTGAGCTAATAACAGTGAGGGCCTGATTTGGAAAAAAAAAAAGAAAAGGAAAGGGGGCGAGAGGCATTGAGAGAAACTGGTTGTCTCTGCAGCCATTTGCGTTTGAACCTGCACGCCACCCTGAGCAAGCTCACCTGCTCCCCAGCTTTCTGTGCACATAAAGCACAGCCATGTCTGCCACTATCTAGCTGCATTACCCCATTTGTCATGGCTACATTTTTCTCAGAAGACCAGAAAGCAGACTGAACATAGCTCTCACACCTGGTAACCCTCAATCAAGACATAATCACACTTACCCCTGTGGTGTTTAAGTGCATACTTGCAAGGTAACAAAAACCATAAGTGAGAGCTGGCATCCAAAAATGCTGTCAAGCTGCTGAGCTCATAAATGCTTAAGTGAGCATAGAGAGACACATTTCTGATACGAGTATTCGAGCGTACGTATCTCTGCGTCTGTGTGTGTTTACGTTGGGAGGCAGGTGAGCCTGTGCCTCTCTTGTCTGGTGGAAAAGAGAAGGGCTGTTCACTCAGTACAATACGGAGAGAGAAAAAAGCAATTGTAGAAGCCAAGGTGAGATGATGTCTGCAGCTCCCATCTCAAAGTGTTTGAGGGTGTATTAGGATTCAGGCTGGAGTGCCGAGGACATGGAGTGTGTCTGGCTGCCTGTGCAGCAGACAGAAACAGGTGATGCACCTGAAATTGGGATGTCGGTCTCAATTCTCTGCACCTACAAATCTGATTGGAGGTTACACACTCCAGATGCCCTTGGTTGTCAGCTTTTAAGAGGTAGAAGTTCAGGGTTAGGAGTTTATGGTTATGGCAAAAAATACACAGGACCTTCACACTGCATGTGTTCAGACGTCAGCATCCTTCCTGTTGTTGGTTCCCTTGGCAACAAAAGTCCTGAGCCTACACAAAACATCTCTCTCTGTTTTTTGAGTTCAGATCTTCTTTTAGAAGGAACTAGGTCAACCAACAATCACTTACATCAGATGTTCAAGTCATGACTGTTAAAGCTTGATGTAGCAGCTCAGAGTCACTGTAGTGGTGTCTCTAATATTGATGTGAGTTGCATATGAAGAGCTCTGCCCATCTTGTACTTTCCAAAAGTTAGTAAAGCAGTCAGAAATGTTGAAGGGGGAAAAAGGTATTACAGTTCTCATATATTTAAAGTTGATTCATGACACAATGAGGTCTGACAATTGTCAGGGAAATGATTTCCTCCAAGCTGTCACTCTCAGTGGATTCCTGTTTGCAGACCCACTTTAAAAGGCACAGGAAGTAAGCAGGCAGGCAGGAAGGTCACAGTTCATCATGCATCTCTGCTGAAGCTGTGACCCAATCTTGCTGCTCACTATCAAAACAGGAAGGGGTGGACTGACAGCATGGGAAGTGGACAGGGATGCAACAGGAGGTTAACATGGGTATCAGCAAGAAAGAGACAACTCTGGGAGACATTCACATGTTTTCTTTCAATAACATGTTTTCTTGTTTTCTCGGCAGCTTAGTACAGCTGCAGAAGAGATCTCTTTGGCAGTTTATGATGTGATCATGTAAACTTTTGATGTGCAGAATTATTAGCCAAGCAAATGTTCCAACTGGCTTGTTTTTCCTTTCTTTTCTTCTAAAGTAAGACCGGCAATTAGGTTACACAAACTAACATTTCCATTCATCCAAAATATGCAGTGATGAATGTTTTCTGCCTTCTTTCTAACAACTGCTATGAGCCTTACGTCTATAGAGGCTGTCATCAATTCACAATCAGTTCACAATCAACTTGGACTTAGTTGCAATTTGTCCTGTGTAAAGATGAATTAGAATTTATGGAACTGCTTTACAGTTGAAGCCCTTCTGTTTCTATTTATTAGAGCTGAGCCAGAATAAAAGACTTTGGATTTGTAAGTTAATCTATATTCAAACTCACCCTCTCACAAGCTCTGAGTAATGATTGAAGAACTAGATTTTGAACACAAGTGGCCCCAGAGACAGCATGAGGTGCTTGGAAATCCAAACTGAGCTCAGAGCAGATCTTCTGCTCCTTTGTGTTGAAATGAGCCGTCTGCAGTAGTTTGGGCAGCTGATTAGAATGCATCAAGGCGGCTTCCTTTGAAAGTTTTCTGGGCAAGTAAAGCTGAAGGTGAAGCCAGAATTCACTGGAGAAATTAAATATCCCCCTGGCTTACAACTTTTTGTAGATTTCTTGCATTAAGCAGAAAATGTTGTTGAGAAGAAGAAGAATTTTTTTGGTTTTTAATGTAAAAAATCAATCTCTTTTTGCACCATTTTACCTCAAGTAGTGAGGTTTTTTGATAAGTTTGCATGCATTTTATACAAGATTACATCCAATAAGCATTTGAGTTTATGTGGTTTAGTATTGGCATTCATAGAGAACTGTCAGAAAACTCACATGCTCAGATGAGGTATATAGCAGTTGTCCAGCGAAGCTGACATTATCCCATGTGTTTCTGGGTGAATGAGGAAAACATTATGGCATACTTTGCAGAATCTAACCAATGCTGAAAGTTGCTGAACTTGAATCTGGTTAATTTTGGATAAAATCCCCCTGTTTACATTTTTGTTTCCTTTTTTCCAGGTGTCCTTCTTCCTGTTCATTGTGTTTGTTGTCTACACCATGCTGCCCTTCTCCATGAAATGGGCCATTATCGCCAGTGGCATAACCTGCCTCTCACACACTGTCACTCTCAGCATCTGCCTGACCTCCTCTGTTAAAGAGCTGGAACCTCTGGTCTGGCAGGTAATATGAACAGTTGTCCACTCTGAAAAAATACTGAAGCACAAAAAAACATCTCCATTCTATAAAACTTCCTGTTGTGCTGCAGATGCGAGATGAGCTCTGAATGCATAGATGATTGTGCTGCTGCTCTGTTAGGGTTAGTTTTTCAAAACAGAATTGATGTTGTTCCACACACAACAAAACTGATGCGATACAACATTTTAATGAGGTCTGTGTTGTAAAATAGCAACCCTATTCTGTACTAACACGACACAACACATTCAGAGGAGCTTCCAGAGAAATATGAACAGCCTTATTGTGCGCTTCAGAGGAAACTCTTAAAAACCGGCTTTAACTGAATGGACTCTTCATACAGTGACACAATGAAAGCCTCACCACAGGCCGAGAAGATGGAAATAACAGCCGTAAACCTCAATAAAAGAATGGCAATTATCAAATGAGATAAAGCATGAAGTAAAGTAGAATTGATTGTGGATCACATGCATTTCTGAAGGTGACACACACATTAATACACTTTGCGTTTGACTCTTTGTAATCAACTATCAAAGTAAACACACTAATAACACTATAATCGCAACAGCGTCTCGTTTCAGTGTCACACACATGCACGGTGGAAAAGTACTCTGACAATAAAACATGCTCAAAGGCACTCAATATCCTTGGATACAGGGCCAGGTCCAACTTATTGATATGCTGGTCCACATTTTAAAGAGCCTGAGGTTGACACAGATGTGTGCTCTGCTGTGGTTTTTACGAGGTAATAATACAGGCTTAAGTGGGATGTCATATCAGAGGAAAATTGCAGGTACAATGATAACCAGATAGGGATTACCTCTTGACACTTTTTTAATGCCGTACTCTTTGCTGGTATGTATATGCATGTGGTTTGTTTGGCAGATCTTGGCCAATGTGATCATCTTCACCTGCGGTAACCTGGCCGGAGCGTATCACAAGCATCTGATGGACCTGGCTCTCAAACAGACCTATCAAGACACCTGCAACTGCATCAAGTCCCCCATTAAACTTGAGTTTGAGAAACACCAACAGGTACAGAGTCCGGCAACCAGGTATAATGACTGTCTCATATGATTGCTGAGAATGGTTGTGGCAAGTGAATGCTAGAAGTTGTTTTTGTTATGTTGAATCCTAATTTGTCTTGCAAAGCTTTTAGGTCCAGGCTGAAGTAAGAAATATACTCCATCTCTCAACTACTGGATGGAATACAGTGAGATTTAGCACTGACTTTCACAGTTTCCAAAGTTTTTATGTAGCACTGTGATGAGTGAAATGTTTTAACAGTTGGATGGACTGATATTTAATTTGGTTCAGACACTGATATTTTCTCATGTTTTCGTAATCCCCTGACTTTGCATCCAGCGCCAGTATCACTATCTGATGTGAAACTGTAGAGGAATGAAGCAACTCAAAAATTGCAAAACACACATTTCAGAGGTACAATATGAGTTACCTTAATCCAAACTTGATAAAGTGACTTTAGCTGTGTAGTCAACTGTTTCTCTGACTTCAGTTATGTGGTTATTATGCTAACTATTTATTTCCCTGTGTGAACTACTAAAGTGCACGTTGTTTAAGTGCACGTAAACAAATGTTAGTAAGTTTATGTTAGATATCATTATAAACTGAAATAGTAACAAATTAACCATGTTTCATGTCAGATACTTCCAGTATAATAAGTATGTTTGCCAGAATTTTAATGGTGTGGTCAAATTCAATACATGAAGATGTAAAGTACAATATTAACAACACAATAAGTGTAACAGTGATTTGTAAAAATCATTTGCTTTTTATTAGCTAACTAGCTAGTATTGACCTTGCCATCAATAGCGTTGATGATATTCTTCACCAACTGTCTGAGTAGTTGGTTAGCAGTCCCTCACATTCTGCTAAGAAGCTGATATGTCCACGCTGAGCTTTCTGACAGTTTGTAACTGTTAAATGTTTCAGCAAAACATTACTAAAGCATTGTCGTTCCTGACATTAGCTATCAGCACGAAGCTCAACAGTAAAGCCTACCAAAGCTGGAACCTTGACTAAAGCCCCTTCTTGTTATCTATTATCGCTGTCATACATGGTTGATATTAGCCTGAATTCAATTCAAAACATCTTCTGTTTTGTTATCTAAATATTTCACTTCTCATTTATGTCAGGGAAGAGAAGTTGGTAGGTCAGTCATGTCTTAAGTGACATTTTGCAGTGACATTTGCTTGACATTAGCGTCTTTGTCCTGACATTAGGCATAATTTCCAACCAGGGAAATGGCATATAAAATAACACAAATAATTGATGGGCTAGCTAATTAATTTATATGACTATATATATATATATATATATAATCATTATACTTTCCCATTGCTGAAATGCACACTTTTTGTTTTTAAATGCATGGTTTTGGTTAACATTACAAACACCCGACTGGATTAAGAATGATTAACAATGTATTTTAGCTTTTTTTCATATGATGGAAATGATTTAGATGACTGATGCAGCATTCATTCAAAATTACTGCAAACTTATGTCCAAACTTTTGACTTGTGCTGCAATCAGTTTAACACACCATATTATGCTCTTTGGTATCTCTGTAAAAGTGTGTTATATCAGGTGAAGATGCACACAAATACCAGTGCATAACTTAACTATGCCAGATGTTATTCAACAGCAGAATCCAGATCACATTAGCTCATTAATCAAACACACGGTTAATTAACACCTCTATAGCCTATTATACTCCTTGAGAGTGCCCATACTGTTCAAACTGTTTCAGTGCTGAATAAGTAAATAAGAGTGGATTGTGTGTGTTTCTATTTCCAGTGCACCTCCACCCAGAACCCCTCTCTGGACTTAATTTGCTGCTGTGTTTTAGGAAATGAGCCCATGGTGTGCGAACAATGTAATGACCCTCTTTACTGTGAGCCGCATTTATGAGTCACACCCCCTCAGGCAGCTGTTCACTCTGTAACATGCACACATACACCCACATGCATGCCCACACTCTCGCACACGCACTCCAAAATTACCCACAAACAACTCTCTGATGTGTTTGGTGCTAAATTAAAGCAAAAACTCACATGGTTACACAACAGCTGTGGATGATGGATCTTGCATCTCTGGTTTTCATTTTCTCATAACTGAGCATACTGTACAATATCATGACATTTCCAGTGCAGCTCTGGCGTAACTTCCCAGTCGAGCATATGTCCACTTTCTAAAATATCACCAGCAACAGGCAGTGTCTTATTCAAACAGCAATGGCCTTCTTTGTATAGTCGCTTTTGCGTAACAATAATGTATCCTACAAAATCATACAGGGAGAAATCCATTGCAGACGATTTAGTTGCCACTAACCATTTCATTGCCACTAACCAGAATTACTGAGTACAGTTTGTCTCGCTGCCACATTTGACTAAAAACAACTAGCTTTTTTCTTCCCTATAAAAGGGGTTTAACGGCAGGAAGAATCAATGGTTAAACTAGGAAATAAATCATATGTCTTTTAATTTTCACCTCAATTACCTGATGAAAATGAAAGATCCAAGTGCAGAGTCATAGGCAGTCATTGCTCTTCTGTGCTTGACACTGGCTTTCAGCACTTCCTGATGAATTAACCCCAGATAAGCCATCATTAAAGAGATGTAACAACAGAGCTATTTTTAGGTGCTAAAATATTAGCAGTGAAAAAAGATAATAGCAGAGAATGAAACACAGAAGGAGGGTAAATGTAGTACTCCGTATCAAACACTTCCCGTGTAAAGCTTTGGGTGTCTATGACATTATATGAAAGTTGTTGAATTACGTATCTCAGTTTACAAATCCTCCGAAATTGTTTGAACTGTTTGTAATTTCTCGGTGGAGAACTTACATCTATAATAATAATTTGGATGTTGTTATTTAGCTTTTTGGGAACGTAAAAGCTCTGCAAAGTTACAAAGCTCAAGTCCACACCCAGAGGATTTCCTCTTTCCCCACTTCAGAACATACTTTCAAAATGTCGCTCAATTTTAGTCCAACCCTAGGTTTTGAGGTCAGTTTTGAGGTCAGTTAGTTTTAGGTCAGTTCTACCGCTTTCAACAACTATTCAAACTTTATGAGAACACATAGAACACCTAGCCTCAGAGCTCACACTAGCATACACCCAACAGAAAAATATTTGACCAGCGCTTTTATTCTCACATACTTGATTTTCCTCATCTGCGGTTCGGCTACAGACAGCTGATACTATTTCCTATTTTAGGTATAATATCATTGCAAATCATGCACTGAACTGGCCCAGTACAGCCTTTTTTCCTTTTAAATAGAATTAGAACAAAGAGTGATGCTACATGGCCAGTTAAGGTAACTCAGTGAAATAGCTCTACTTTCATATCTACAGATATAGGCAGCAAAATGACACAGGTGTAATTATATTTTATTTGTTGGTAGTTACTTAAGACACACACATAAATACAATCATATTCAGGCAAACTTCCAAAATAACATGGCCCCCACCTGAGCTACTCCACAAGAAATGACTCAAGAAATGTTATTCCCTGTTAAGATGTTAATCAAATTACTGCCCCACTTTGATCTCATCCTCCCCTTTCTCTGTCTATAGGAGCGTTTACTGCTGTCTCTACTGCCTGCTCACATAGCCAGGGTGATGAAAGCCGAAATCATCCAGAGGCTGCAGGGACCCAACTTTGGTCGAACTGAAAGCACCAACAACTTTCACAACCTTTATGTGCAGCGACACACCAATGTCAGGTAAAGTTCTCTCTCCTTTATCTGTGCCTCCACATAATAAAGGTTATTATTTTCTGCTCTCATCTCAGTGCTTGATTGCTCCTGTGCCTTTACTGGCCTCCCCCTCATCACTGCTTATTTCTCGTCTTGTTTTGCCCAACCCTCTCTACCTGCTCTTAAATTTGGATTTCTGTGTTCATTCCCTGCCTTGTCTCTTTATTTCATTACCTCTCCTCTTCTCATCTTCTTTTTCACTATCTTCTCTACATATCATCTTCTTACTCTGTTTCTTTTCATTGCCATGGTGAAATTCAATTCTGATTCACCCACCTTGATTTTACTCCAAATAAAGATGAGCCTTTCTCCTCGGCTCTAAATGATATCCTTCTCTATGCTGCAAAGGTGCATAGTAATAGCATGGGGTGCTCAAGGCTTGGCTTACTAAAAGAGCCCCACCAAAAGCAGTCTTACATCATCCTGGAACAACAGAGACAGCATCACTGTCCAACACCAGCCTCAGCTGTGTGAATGGGGGTGAATGCTGAGTGTCCTCATGTTGATCTGCCTATTATCCTTCCACTAATAACAAATTCTCACATGGTCTAGCTCATGGTGACAGGGGAGAGGAGGACAATCTTTCCAGAACAAATAAAAGACAACCAAGGACAGGTGGCTATGTGGTTCGTAGAGAGCCAAACAGCGACTGCCTTCACTATCAGTTTTCTGGCTGTTTTTCAATAATTGCTGTGGTGGGAGACCGTGCCAGTTCTACTCTCTGGGAAATTGTATTTATTTGCGGGCGCTCAACTGTCTTGTCAAATGCCGTGGCCTCAGGTGAAAGCACAATGCATATAAATTGCCTTCCAATTTTCACATATTTAGCTGAAACATGGCTACATTTTGCGATTTTCAAAAATGTAGCTCTCTTCCAAAAATGTTGTGTTTGTTTTAATGCACCATATTAAACTCTAAAGTTGTTGTGGAGGATATAGTTTGTCATGCTGCTGAATTGTATCTCATAACACAGACGTTTTTTAATGTTTGCTGAAGATGAGACTTCAGCAAAGTTTATTGTACTTTGCTAAGAGCAGGGAATTTGCCCTCAATTTTGCCCCTTTTTTCTGAGGACAGTGCCACACAAACTGTAAATGAATAAAACTTAAGTCTAATCCTATTCGGCGTGACTACCCTTTTTCCTTAAAGCAGCTACAGTTTTCCTGACCAGTTGAATTCCTCCATGATGATGTTGCAAAATGTGTATCAACCTAAACATCTAAATGGAGTCTTGTCTGATGAATGAATAGTTAGAGAACACACCACGTGGGCTAGAATCACTATATAGCTCAATATCCGCATAAACATATAACATTGCCTCAAAGAATGGAAAAAAAACATCTCACACGTGTGCCACAACTCATGAATAAATGTAATTTTTAGGAATGTGATATTAAAAGAGTTTTTTGTTACGAATCTCTGCAGCATTCTCTACGCTGACATTGTGGGCTTCACCAGGCTGGCCAGTGACTGCTCTCCAGGGGAACTTGTGCACATGCTGAATGAACTTTTTGGCAAATTTGACCAGATTGCAAAGGTAGCTCAAGAAAAGCCAAATTTCATTAACATATATTAGATGCTGCATGTTTAAGGCTGAAACTATGAGAAATTGAGTGACAGGATATGAAACATGGGTTCATTTTTTCTCTTTTCCAGTCAATGAATGTTAATTAACTCTGGTGTCTTTTTAACTAAATGCCAACTTACTTTACACTCTATGGTGTCGGGTACCTCTACATAGTGTTTGAATGAGGCAGAGAAAGTACAAGAAGTACATTTCATCGTGAACTAGTTCAATGCTGCATCACCATCAGGTGCTTTTTCAATGAAAGATTAAAAATTCATCGAGAAGATAATGGCATATAAGTGACCTTATGCTCCTCCTCTTTTTTTTTTTTTCTTCAAGTGTAAATTTCAAAAACTTGGCCTCTTGTGAGGCCATTACAGACCCTTAAAACCATATATGATTTATGCCATATTTCCCTTAATTTTTAAAGCCTCAATAAATCAAATGGAAGCCCAGTATGGTATTTTAATCAAGAATTCATTTAGATTTAATGGAATAATAATGGATTTTTTTTTAGACTTAAACAATTAGTCTTGGCTCTCACAAAATGTTCTCAGCTAATTTGATCTGAAGTCTAGATCAGTTCACATCATTCCATTTGGTTAATTATGAAACAACCGAGACAAGAGAACCATGTCTGGCTTGTATTGTCAATCAGATGAAACACTGTGTCAAAATATCTTTTTTCCTCCTTCCTGAGTCCTCTGTCAGCCCTCCTGCTGCATCATTGTGCTTGTGTGGGCTTTTCAGAGTATATCTCACGGTCTCATGGGTGCTCAGCTATGTGGGTCTCAACAGTTGAGTCAAGCCCACTGAGCTTTATGTCCAATAACTCTGTCTTCCTGAAGCTGCCGTTGCATAAACCGAGTCCAACGATGAGCTGTTACTCATCCCACATGTGGAATAAGAGCTAATGTGTTGTGTGTTCATGTGTGGGTATGTGATTTTGGGCTTGATGGATGTGCTTCTTTTTGTAAGAGTACATAAAATATTAGAAATGATATTTGATTAAAGGTTTGTTGATGGATGCTCTTTACTTCTCTCTCTTTGGCTGTCTCTTGAAGGAAAACGAGTGTATGCGAATCAAGATCCTGGGAGACTGTTATTACTGTGTGTCTGGTCTGCCTGAGTCGTTGCCTCACCACGCCAGGAACTGCGTGAAGATGGGCCTGGATATGTGTGAGGCCATCAAGTAAAATACCACAGCCCTCCCTGCCTTTCACCCTCTCACACACAAACACAAACAAACACGCCTGTTAAACAGATTGAGCAGAAGGAATGCCAGAATGGATTCCAGCTCTGTTTAAACTCTAGAGTAAACACAATGTGAATTCAATATGATAAGCCACCAAACTGAACCAACATACAGTTCAAACAAATTAATATTGTTGTTTAGCTTTACCCCCTTCCCTCCTTTGCTGTTTTTCTCTCGCTCATGCATGACACACATATTAGTTTAACAGACCAATATGTTGGCTTGAAAGCACTGGCCTTTTACAATAATCAAGTTAAAGATACCTTCCGGTGTGGTTCACCGCTGACATTATGAAGTCTGGATTTCACTCTGGTTGTTTTTAAAGGATTTTCTAACCAACTACACTTAAACTGTGGATGAAGCACACAGTGTTTTGTCTTGATAAGTGTTTACAGCCTTTTATGTGCTGCGTTCCATTTGCATCGAAACTGTTAGTTGAAACTGTTAGTTGAAACTGTTAGCTGGGAATGATGTCATACCCGAGTCAGCCGTGTTCCAGCTGGAAGTAAAAAAACAACAACAAATTTTCTCATTGCAAGCTGATCGTATTGCATTAGAAATGATATTGCACATAGCAAAACAGCAGCACTTTATTCATTGATAAAGGTTGGAATGTGCAATTGATTGAGCAACCAAACTCATAGGTGCTAACAAACAGTTAATTACTGCAACTATATCTACTTTTCAACATGGAGCAGCCATGTCGTGGGGCTGGTGAGAGTCCTCTGACGCTCAACATCAGAAATGCGACTTTATGGGTCGTTTCAGTTTATTGTCATAAATTCCAGCTTCCGAGATCAAATTGAACGCACCAGTAGAACTAGCCTAGCTGTTTCCACCTGCTTTCATTTGAAACTAAGCTAACAAAAGCCTTAGGGTTCTTATACACCAAACCAATGTTTAGAACCAGCAGCAGCAGTAAGAGCCCAGGTGGGTCCTCCTCTGTTACCACCATCTGGTCAAAATAGCACACACTACTTCCAGCTGCTGGCCAGCACATACAATCCACAACTGTGAATACGTAGGTCCCCCAGTGCAGAAGTGGGTGGTGTCAGATACATTATTCATCCATTAAACACTAAGAGAATACATAAATAGATGGATAAATAAAACAAACTTTTTGGTAAGGTACAATTTGCTATGCGTTTGCTAAATTTATTCAGTCAGCATACTTTTTATATTCAAAATGCTGCCACTTACTGCCTTCAGACATGATGCTCAGGTTACCTATTAGATTTCTGTCATAGCTGCAGTTGACCTTCGCCTGCACTCGTTCCCTTTGCTGAAAAGCCAATGAGAGTGATCATTCTCACCGAAGTGTTTCCAATTCTACATGTTGGACTGGCTGAAAAAGGTGTCAATGAAAGTCTAAAGTTAGAACCAGCGCACACACTAAAAATACAAGAGAGGCAAACGTTTACTGCCGCTTCAGACCTGCCTGAAGGCCAGTTATCGTGTTGGTGTATAAGGCCCCTGATGCCTCTACTCTTTTGTGCTAAACTTTGCAACAGGTATTCAACTCTAGGAAGCTGATAAGCACTTCCTCTCCAGCTCCTCTCATTCGCTCTGTTCTCTCCACAGAAAGGTTCGAGATGCCACTGGAGTAGATATCAACATGCGTGTTGGTGTTCATTCTGGAAATGTCCTCTGTGGTGTTATTGGCCTCCGCAAGTGGCAGTATGATGTATGGTCACATGATGTAACGCTAGCCAATCACATGGAGGCAGGAGGAGTGCCAGGGTAAGATATTAATACAAAATACTTCAGAGTGCAGCACTTTCAAAGTAGCACTTCTCTATAATCGCTGCGCTCTTATACAGTCTGCACCAGGGTTTTAGGGGGTCCTTTCCTTGATCCCTGCAGTTTCAGCCATAGGAACCATGGACAAAAAAAGAGCTCTGTGGGAGCTTTAGTTTAAGGCCACAAAAATTGCCCTCATATGGAGGTAGTGATTTTGAGGCTACCCTGAACCTTTGGTGTGTAGCTTGCAGAGATGGACATTTGTGATTGGTCAAGCATTCCCAGTGTTTTATTTCCACCTTTCGGCCTCAGTCATCCTTGCTTTAATATCCACTGTAGTTCATAAAATTTGTTAACTGTAAGTTGTACTGCAGGAATAGTTATTACTGTCTGTAAACACAACGTTCAAACTCAGACATTCAATTTGTGAGCTCCAGAATGAATGAGGATACAGAGCTCAGATTTAATTAAGAAAGCACTTAAATCAGACACATAAAACATTCATGTCTAATTATTTTTTATTGTGGTTATGTTCCAAAGCTCAGATAAAAACATTTAAAACACAATAGAAATGTGTAATTTATGTGAATGGAGCTGACACGTGCTTCCTTGGGATTTTACTGCAGAGTGGAGGCCGGCTGTGGAAGTACAGCGAACAGTGCGAGCTGCGGTGGTCGGGCGAGGGCCATAATGGGAGATTGCTCCAATTTTACATGAGAGCAGTAAGATTTGAGCAATGAAATGGTAATCTCTGGTCTTCTCACAGCAGTTATGCTCCAGTACTCAAATAAAAACACCCAAAAGCCCATAGAATTGCATAACAGGACAGATTTTGAGTTAAAACCGGTGAAGCGCACCTCCTTGATTGCACGTTGCACTTAACCCCAAGGCAGCAGCAGTCGTGATAACAGAGATGTGATTTAAAGCAATAAAACATTCATCTTTATTCTTAAGCACAAGTAGAAACACAAAAACTCCATATTGATGTGTAACAATGGCAACTGAGGTGCATTTCTTGGTTTAACTGTGTGGCCTCGAGTGGCAGGGCCGAGATTCTGGCAAACACTGATGGGGTGGAGCAACACACTTCAGCAGACTTAGTTTGTCTAAACTACCCTGAACTTTAGACCTCAGTGGAAATGTAACAGAGCCCTGAGTCCTTTCAATTCTGGGTGCTGTTGGTCAAAATGCATCTTCCCTCTTCCTCGCCCAATTACAAAAAGGTTTCACATCAGGATATGCACTCATTATCCGAAGGGATTGGAACACGAGGCAAGTCTGTTCTAATTCTACCTATTATATAGATTCTAGTAAATTATAGCTACCTCGTTTGACCAAGCAGCTCTGCATTTGTTATGTGGCCATTACTTCTGCCAACCTGGCACTGTAACAAGCTTGGGAAAATTGGCCGGTGGGTAGGTGTATATGCTGCTCTGAAAATAAGCTCTCCAGTGCTACACTGTTGTCTCACTGGGCTGCTAATGGTTTGTGTGCCGCTACGCCCGCTGAGAGGTGTCTGAAAATATGTATATTTTTTTTTTAAAAGAGGGGGACAAAAAAACATATTTCCATCTTCTTCCACCTCTGTTTGTAGGGTAACAAATATAGATGAAAAGGGAGAATTGCTGGCCAGAGTGGCTCGACAGCTGGAAAGCAAATGATACGTTTGATAGAGCTGTCAATGGCACAATGACGCACGCACTTCACCTCTCATTATCTGTCCACTTACTTGTCTACAGGAGGGTCCACATCTCTTCGGTGACGCTGGAGCATTTGAAAGGTTCATACAAGGTGGAGCCTGGAGACGGACAGAGCAGAGATTCCTACCTGAAAGAGCATAATGTGGTCACCTACTTGGTCATCAATCCCAAGGTTAGATGCCGCCCCCTTCATGTTCATGCACACTCAGACAGAAAGCACGGTTTTATGCATTTTCTTCATATTATTCAACTGTAAGTTTTCCAAATACACTGGAAAAGTTTCTGTAAAAAATAAATGTAAAAAACATGATATTAACCACGATATGTAAGTATGATCTTCTGCCAGGAGGGAACATTTTGAAACAGTAGATCTATTACATCTGAAACAAGGGATGTACTGTAGTCTTTTAATCCCATCATCTAATATTGTCCAATAAATTGTGTCCTACTAGAAGTTATAATTCATATTTATTTTCCATCTATGAATTTTAAAGCCCTCACATCACTTTACAGACATTATTTTCCAGTCTGGAAGCATCTGTGGAGTTCCATCATAGGTTTGAGGAAAACTCTGAAGATAAATAAACACTTTAACAAGACAAGGCCTATTTTTTGTGCTCATGAGCTCTTTAAAAGCATGAGGGCTCAGGGCCGCCCCACTGTTAAACTGTCAAATATAAGAAGGTTCTTAAAAATAATATTTTTTTAAGACATCATTCACCCTTTTTGTGAATCTTTGCTCATAGTACATAGTGTGAAAATGTTTTTTTTTCTCTGTTGTTGGTTATAATTACACAGTTCTCGTTTCATACCCATTTACCTTCTCATGGCTTTTTTGTACAATGACAATTTTTTTATAATGTGCCTACATGAAAAAAAGAAACTTAGGATCAAGAAGTTAATAACTGCAGCCAAATATACCAGCTTATTTATTGAACTAATATAAGCTACATTATCATATGCAAAACTTAAACATGAGAAAATGATTGTCTTTGATATTGAGTCAAAGTGAAAACAGAGAAGAAATAAATCCAAATATTAATTTGCATGAGTGTGGATGATGTTAAGGCCGAAAGTCTTCGGGCTGAATTTTGCTTTAAACGCCTTGTCGCTGATAAACAAAAATTGGCAAAAGTCCGACAGCGGCAAATGCCAAATACAATGTAGAGTCATGGCTTTTTTTATATAATTGCAGTGCAGCATTTTCAAGCAGAGTGCAAGAGAGTGGCAATGGCGGTGACACTTTAACGCAGCTTGGAGCCAAATACTAAAGCCACAACTCACAATGATAATGCTAAAATAATGGTTTCTGGCAATGATTACATCTTATTTTAGTGTTAGCATGCTAATATTCGTTGATACGTTTGTTGAAGGTCATTTATATGTATTACATATAATGAGGTATGGTGGAAAAACATTAGGGTCTGTTGTTTTCAGCATTATGAACAAAAGAGCCCTCCAAACATTTGGACCTGCTGGTCAAGGTCAGGCACGCTCGCACACAAACACACACACTCACAAATCATCTACTTTTCACCCTCTCTTGGACACACTGGACTGCTAATCAATATTGACAATGTGAGCTACAGGAAAATAATAAGGTGTACCAATTTTTCAGTAGGTATTCAATCACACTCTCTACTCAGAGAAGATTATGTTGAAGGCACCTCTCTCTGCTTGAGGCACAGTGAGAGACACTGTGCAGCTCCTCCTGACAAACCAGAACATTAGGGGCTGATTAAGGGCATTTAAGGGATCTGCCTCTTCTGCGAACTGTCTGCTGAGAACATCTCTATCTAAAATAATGCTCCTGGCATCCAGACTGTGCTTGGATTGTTTGGCTTGGCAACTGAGAAACTATGTTCAATAGTCCCATTAATCCCTCCATAATTTGGACTAGATCCACCCTCTCCCCTAATTACAAGCGGCAAGACTTTCCATCGTTCTCCTTTAGCTGACCTTTGTTTATCTTCTGTAGATCCTCCAGATGGATTTTGCTACAAGAACATATAGATGAATCAATATCTAACTTTATCGTATGGGAAAATAATCTTTTCAGTTTCCATTGGGATCATTTAAATTGTCGATGTGAGTGATGAAGCATGTCTTGTTGCCTTTGTCTGTCTGCTGTTTATCTGTTCTGAGATCTTCGGTCCAACAAACATGAACATGATGTATTTTCAACAGGTACTGTTACCCAGATTCATTCTGCTGCTTTTTGCATGAATGGGACCTAATCTCTATGTAATCAAACCGTAGTAACCTTTCTTCCTCTACAACATAACATAATGTTCACATAGGAGTGTCTCAGCAGAATATGACAATGTACTACTGTAATTTCCACTAATTGCACCAAAGATAGCTTTTTGTTATCCTATCAGAAACTGGGGGAAAAAAAAGGCTGCAGGTGCCTTCTGACATTTGCAAGAAGCCCTGAATGAATCAAAGCCAAATATGGAGCCTAGATCACAGAAGGTGTCTGCTCTACTGTCATAGTCACTGTCATTGACTGTCACTGTCAGAGCTGGAAATAACCACAGCCAGCACGGACTGTGTCTGTTTCTGCTCTTACAGGCATGTGTGCCATGTTTGCTCAATCACAATGTCTGTCTCTACGAGCAATTAGAATGAATCACCAGAGGTCCACCACTTGTCATCTTCAAAGATTCTCTGCATTTCTGTCAGCACTGGAGAGGAGTTCTCTGTTTAAGACAAAAACTCTCAAAACAAGAGGAGAGCTGCGTCATTCTCGACTAAAAATGTTGGACAGGACGGTCAAAGATGTCAGAAGCTGTGAAGTGACCATTGTTCCAAAAGGGTCCAGAGTTTGAGCACACAGAATGGCTTCAAATCAGGTTTACACTGTAGCAGTTGTCAGCAGTCCCCTAACTTTTACTGTTGCTTTTTGTTTTTTACTTTTGCCTATATTTTGAAAGCCATAACATTTCAGCTGCTTAATGTGTTCCCAAAACTTTAGTAATGTATGACAGACTGTGAGCAAATATATTTTAGACTCATGACCGACAACATTGACCACCATGCCAGTTATGTTGCTGGTGCTGGACTGGTCTAGACTTCATGATCTCTGGTGGCGTCCTTTGGTATCTGGCACCAAGACATTAGCAGCACATCCTTTAAATCTTGTAAGCTTCTAGATTAAGTTGGTGCTAATCAGACTTGTTCCAGCTCATCTCTCAACAAAATCCATACAAAATGTTGGGGATCGCCTGCTAATTACCTGTGATCTCCCCAGACCGAGAGGCACAGTCCATTGTTAAGTGTGCGCTCACGATCTTCTCTGGATGGTGGAAAGATGAGGGCGTCTGTCAGGATGACGCGGTATCTGGAGTCCTGGGGAGCTGCCAAACCATTCGCCAATCTCCACCATCGAGACAGCATGACTGCAGATAATGGAAAGATCAACACTACTGTAAGTGATCTTTGTGTCTGTCAAAGGTCTCACTAGTTATATTAAAGTTCATTTATGGTCTGCTTCCTCCTCCAGGATGTTCCAATGGGTCAGTACCACTTTCAAAGAAGAGAAAGGTGAGTAAGAGAGCGTTTATGACAATTACACGTGTACTACTTTAATTTGAAATGGTTTTTTTATGTGTACATGCGCAGTTTAATTTTTTGTCTGTTACAAAATGCACTTTCCTCTCCCTTTGATCTAAGATCCAAATCTCAGAGGAGGAGGTTTGAGGAAGAACTCAATGAACGAATGATTCGCACCATCGATGGCATCAACTCACAAAAGTAAGTATAATGTCTACTTCACATCCCAGTTCTTCATTCATCTCCACAGTCACACATCTCTGACAGTCACCTCTGGTTACGGCAGGAAAGAGCCCCCAAGTCAACTCCTTTATGAATTGACTAATAAAAAGAATCCCCCATTTAAGAAAACTAAACTTCTGTTCTAAAAAACTTCTGTTCTAAAAACTAAACTTGACAGAAGTGACAGATAGATGTGGGCCTAAGACCGTTTGCTTTATAGATATGATGATGCATTTAAAATAAATACAGCTTATATTCATTCATTTGTGAAGCTCAACCAAGGTCAAACAGTCTTTATGTTCCATGTAGAACGTTGGAGGAACCAGGCTTGACTGCTTGCAGGGTGGGGCTCTACAGCTAATATACATGCATGCATCAGGGACAAACTAATTAAACAAGAAGCTTGGGCAAACCATGAGAGGAAGTTTTCTGGCTGCTTTTGCAGACGCCAGCATTCGTAACTGCCACAGCAGCAATTTTAAACACAAACATACTTAAGTGAGGCTGACTTCAAGTGAGATATCAGAACAGTAATGTATTCACCTTCTACTACTTTCAAAAATATTAGAAATACTCTGCTCACCACCAGCAGTAGCTGCTCAGCGGCAACTGGCATAGCCACAGATGCTTGCAGCTGTTCTGATAGCTGTTTCACCTGCATGTAACTTCATATAATTTAGCTTCCACTTCTTGAGGGAAGCTAAATCATAGATAATTTCAGGGTAAATAGGGAAGGCCATCGCCATGTGCTCGTGGGCAGGGATATGGGCGGGATTAGCAGATTAGCATATTCACTAATCTGCTAATCCCATTCAGTGAATGAGGGAAAACGCCTCACAAAGTCACAGTCTTAGCCATTTTTTTTAGGCCATGGGAGTTCATTTCACGAGAAAAAACCATTTCAGTGAACACAGATGAGTTTTTAGGGGTGATAACTGCTGGAATGGGACTCGTTACAATGTGTTCACTCTGAATACCACACAGCAGTAAAAAGAACAAAAGAGCACATCAAACTAATTATTGAAACATGAAACAGCTCCCTGGCTCAACTCACTGAGGGTTATACAATTTCATGAAATGTGTTGCACATCATGAAAATGCATATTTTACAAGCAATGAAAGCAAAAATCTGCATTCTTCACACTCCAACCGTAGATTAACACGAGGTGCAGTAGGGCACACCATGACAAATCATTGAATAATTTCCACATTTGTGAACTTTGTTGGCCGTGATTATACTGTACATATTACTTTGGTTAGTGTTATTATCATACATTGGTCATCCTCAAAATTAACTGTGCCTCAGAGCAAAAAGGAGCTGGAACGACTTGAGTGGCACAACAAACCTTTCCCAATCCCAAAGAATTTGAAACCACCTTTAGTGGTAGCTCTCACAACAGTAGATGTCTCACAGGCAGGATTTTGCCACAATTACACACACACACACACACGCACACCCACACACACACACTCAGGCAACGTGAAAGCAATGTCACCTGCACTATCACAGCAGGCAATAAGCTATCATGGGGATTGACTTCTGGCCCTGTGCACTGTCTGTTTCACTTGTGTCTCCAGACAGTGGCTGAAGTCTGAGGACATCCAGAGAATCTCATTGTTCTTTCACAACAAAGCTCTGGAGAAAGAGGTAGGCGAATGCATACAAAACAGCAGCCCCCATTGTTCATTAGGGAAACAAATCAATGAATTAATGTATGTATCGTGGTAAAGAAGTCATTACTGAGGCTGTACAAGGCTGTAGAGCACAGGGTCTCCACTTTGTATTCTGTGCTAAAACTTTGTCTTCAGGTTTGTGTTATACTCATCATTTATAGATTCTTCAGTCTTCATACTTATTTAACTATATATTCTAGTATAATATTTTGTATGGTTCGTATTCCTACTGAGCATGGTCAGTGTATATGTATACTATGCTTTTATATTGTTTCTGTGTGACTTACCTCTAATCTTACTGCATCTGTACCCATCTTGTCTCAACAGTACAGATCCACCACTTTACCTGCCTTCAAGTACTACGTCACCTGTGCCTGCCTCATATTCTGCTGTATATTCATAGTGCAGGTTCTCGTCTTGCCCAAGTAAGTCTGCACCTCTTACACGGAGTTAGCACTGTACAGTCCCAGCACCATAAGCAACCTCCAGCTATGGCAGCGGGTAGATGTGAAAGAACCGTGTGACGCCAGGTGTCTCATCAACAGGGGGCAGGGGAGCAAGAGGCAGAATGTGAAAAAGCCTATCAAGATGAAAGGGCACCATGTCTGCTAGTGATTATAGATCAAGTGAATCAAAGTGTGGCGTCGCTTTAATGGCGAGGAGAGAAATTCATGATCATGCTAATTTACTACTTCTCAGAGCCAAAGGTGTAATTCAGCGTCTGAGAGTCATTGATTTTTGTTAGTTCACTTCTCTTTTATGTGCTGTTCTTTGCTACATTGCTCTGCACATGTAGACATTACATCATCTGTTTTATGGCAGGCTACGTTAAATCAGTGAGATAGTGTTTTGCTTAAGAGAAATTGATACATGAGAAAACTTTGTTTTAAAGCCTCTGTACAAAATGCTCTGTTATGATTGCTTAGAGTAAAGAATTTGCAGGTCTGAGATTGAATACAATACAGTCTTCAAGGCTTGTTGGCCCTGGATGGCACTGCAGAGGACTTAGAGATGCCAAGAGTGTTGGGATAATGTGTGTGTGTTGCAGAACTGCTGTACTGGGGATCTCCTTTGGCTTGACATTCTTGTTGCTGGCTTTGATCCTGCTCCTTTGCTTCGCTGGCCACATTCTGGTGAGTTTGAGTGGATTTACCAATGAAATCCCACACCTGCAAACCTTACCCCACATAGCACTTATAGTGGCATACAAACACTTGGGCACCTTTCATGTAAATGTAAGCTTGTGTAAATATCTGAGTTTATATAAAGAAGACTAACATTTGCATAAAGTTAAAGAATACTTTTTCTTTTTTTTTTCTTTTTTTAAAGTTTGAAAAGAAAGAAAGATGCCCAAAGCATAAAAAGTACTTTGAAAGACCCCTTTTTAAAACCTTAATTTCAACACCTTTTGTCAGGTACTACAGCTTATTCACTCTGTTTACAGCCAGATAGGAGTGTTTTGTTCTTTGTTGGGGGGTTTGCACCCACTCTTCCATGAAAATCCCATTGCTCAATTCATCAGCTGTCGTGCATGCACAATTTCACTGTGGTGCGTCACAGATTTTTACTTTTTTGGTGGGTTTTACCAGTCTTACTACAACTCTATTAACATACCAACACAGTAACAGAGATCTTGACAATCCTTTGCATTGCCGTGATTTGTTCTACTTATGATCTTGAAAGCGTTTTTCAAATATTTGTTTCTTGGTTACTGCTATTTTTATATAATACTGAGACAGTAATTTACTCAAAGGTTTCATGTCTTTACCTCTCGCTTATGAAGACATTTTAAAGGTTTACAGTGGATGCAATAAATATCCACTCGATCTGCCACAAAATCTCCACACATTATTAATTCAGACACTCTGCATTTAGATAACTGAACTGTGCCTCATGAATAAATGATTTCATGCATTCTACAGATTTGTTCTCTTGAAACTGTGGAAATCACTAGGCTTGTCAGCTCACAAGATTCAAGTTAAAATTTACCCTCTGGACACATCATAGTTTTGTGCTATCACAAGATGAAACCATGACCTTTTACAAATGATTTAGCCATCACTGTAAGTTCTGCTTTAATTTTAGAAGCTACTTTGTTGTACTGAAAGTGGAAGGCTGTTCTCATTTTGTTGAGCTGTGGTAACCGTATCGGATATTTTCGAATTTGCCTGAATGTTTATTTTAGCTTTACAAGCTTTTCACTATCTCTCACATGGTTGTCCTTCTAAATGTTAACACTAAAGCTACTAGAAATTTCCACATTTACATAATGATGTATTGCTAAGGCACACTGAGATAGGCAAGCTTACTTTCTTTAACTAATATTAAAACCGACACAAGTGCAAATTGTACACTTCTGTATGACAATTTGCTGGCACAGCAGCACCTTGATCTGTTCAAGTGTTTTCAAGGAAAATACTTCTCACAAAAGCAGTGATTTCACTCTGAATGACTGAATGGACTTATTTAGTGACAAAAATGTCACCTGGAATGTGTTATTGTTTTATCGTTTTAGTAACATTTGCAAACCCAACTTCCAGATAAGCAAAGAAAGGTGTTTAGAACATTGAAGTAATGGTGCTCTGGGAGAGTCTACAGTCAGCAGATTTATTGTTAGAAGGTGAGGGTGTCAGGATTGGGTATAAAAGAAGCTTCCACCAAAGATTTTGTCTTTCCAAGAAATGATGCGTCATGACCCATGACTTTGGGCCATACTCTTTTAGAGAAATTTTGACCAGTTCAAATTGAATAAATAAAAAAATAAATTCTCATTTCAAATTGTAAAGAACTTTAGTCTTTTAGTATTTACAGTACATGATAACATGAAAATACTGAGGGAGTTTGGGGAAATTTCAGTGCCTTAGGGCCAAAGTCAGAAGCAACTGTTGGAGGCTTATGACCTTTGAGCCCTCTGGCAGCACTGCATGAGGACCCATCACGCTGCCATGATCAATATAACTAGATGGGCGCGCAAGGACCTTCTGCTCCATCCAAATATGTGACCTGAACCTATCTTACACAAAGAGGGAGCCATATATCAACTCTGCACAGGAACACTGCCAAGTTCCCTGGGTACAAGCTGAACTCAGATAGACAGAAATCCTGTTCTGTGGTCACACGAATCCATGGGAAATCAATGCTATTGGGGAAAATGGACACCTGGTTCTATGTGCTAAAGATGAGAAAAAAACGCCTGGGCTGTTTCTAGCAAAAACTGCAAAAGCCAGCATTGGTGATGGTATGGCAGTGCATCAGTGTTCATGGCATAGATGGTTTGCATATATGCGACTGTACCATTCATGTAGAGGAGTATATTGGAATATAGAGACAAATACTCCCATCAATCTGACCTCTTTTCTTGGGAGGTCTACAGTTATATCAGCAGGAAGATGCCAAACCTCATCCTGTCTGACAGCACCAGGGTTTGCTTGACTGCCCTGCCAGCAGTTTAGATCCATCTACTGTTGAAAATGTATGGAGCATCATAAAGAGGAGAATAAGAAGATAACAACACCTACCAACTGTTGAGCAGATGAAATTCTGTATGTAGGTAGAATGGACAAAGATTCCTTTTGCAAAATTGCATCAATTTGTATCGCCGCAACTCCCAAATCTTTTTAGATTTGTAGTTAAAAGGAAGGGTGATGTAACACAATGGTAAACGTGCCTCTACCCCAACTTTTTTTAATGTGTTGTTAGAAATGGTCTTTCTAAATGAATATTATATGCTGGGAAAAAAACCCACTGTCTCTCTTTTACTTTCCCACATACAATAACTAATTCGCCAATACACTGCTATAGTTTCTTACTTAGCACAAGTGGAGTGATGGTTATTATTCCCATGCTGACACAGGCTCCTGTCACACATATTTTATGGTCAATCAATAAAAGATCGCTCCCTTAAGAGCCAATTTCCTCCTTCCTGCTTAAGAAAGTATTATCACGCAGTAAGTGGGTCACTTTTAATTACTCGGAGGGTTATCAATAACCTTGGTTTTGTCCTGACCCAGATGTCAGTGTTGTACACCGCTTCATTGTGAACGCAAGGAGGGAACAAAAAGGTTTGAGTTCGTACTATCAAACTCATTTACCACTCAATATGTTCCCACTGACAGCTGCAGTTAACACTGGTTAAAGAGCAAATAATTGACTAATGAGAAGACATGTCTTAAATTCTCTATGTGTGTGTATGTGTGTATGCTGTGGCTCCATGTGACTGGTTGGACTCGTGGATCCCTTCATTAATGGGGCATATTATTGCTAAAGGATGTTCTCTGTTCATCTGTGAAAGAGTTCATTATACAGTTATTCTGATCAAATGCGGGTTTTGGAAAATGTTCAAGTCTTCAAGCAAGATGACATTTTCATCCTGTCACTGTTCATCAGGGATAAGGAAAAGCTTTTTCTTAGTTTTGCAAAGCTTCATCTTCGTGTCTACTCGTTTCGTAAGCACCTTTGTGCCACCAAACCAAAGACACGATCCAAGTGTGAGCATATAGTTCTTTTCGAGCTCATGCTGCAAAGTGAACAAACATAAGGGTGTGAACATGCATGAAGGGTGAGAAATGAAAAGTAACTGTCAAACTCTTAAAGATAATTTGGAACTGGAACAGGAAGAGACAATCTCTTGGAGGGCACGTTCGGAAGAGGAGGTAGTTTAGCTCAAACTTTTAAATTAAAATAAAAACAACTTTTTAAACCATCTTCAGTTAACTTCGATTCGGTATATGTGAGCTGATGTTCTATACTTCTGGGTTTGACGTAATTCATATAGAATTATGTGCCATGACTGAAAAAGATATCAAATATATCAAAAATTTAACTTTTCAAATTACCACCACCCTTTTTTATTAAACAGTCACAGCAGAGCTCAATGTCTCCAAAAGGCAGCAATTTTCAATCTCTAGAGGCAAAACAATTAAATGCTTTCCTTACGAGTTGTAAGATGTTTTATCAGAGACATGGATCGGGTTTATCCACTGCCTCTCCCTCTTGCTTTCATCTTCCACTTCCTGACTGTGTTTTTTTTTCCCTCCACAGCAGAGAGGGAAAGGGTCCTTCTGCTTCCTTCCCTGGTTCCCGACTTCTTCTCGCGTCATCGTCACCAATAACCCCTGGCTACGACTGGTCCTCACCATGATGACCACCGCTCTCATACTGGTGATGGCTGTCTTCAATATGGTGAGAAGCTTTTTAAAATGTGGATTTCCCTGCAGGAGTTGTGGGAAAAGTGTGGATCTATCTTTGTCCTGATAGCAGCTGCAGTAGCACTGTGGACAGTATTTGATTATTTTATTATTAAAGACAGCAAATTACTTTAAACAGCAATAGGTTCTACTCTAAGAAAATGAATGCAGCGGTGTTGGTGCTAAAAATAGTCTGTCAGTGTGACAGTTCACCAGAGCAAGAGTGAGTCCCAGGTGTAGCTCTTAGAAAGCTGATGCAACCTGCAATTAAACCAAATCACTACCCTTTTTTGCACTACAGTCATACAATTATAACAGCAGCCTTATCTAACACTGCAGTGTTTTAAGCAATTACTTGTGAGGCTGATCAAATTATTGTGTTTTTGGGAGCTTTGTAATAGCACTTCAGGTGGTGGTTCCAGGAGACTCAGTTGGCAGTAGCATGTGTAAGATTAAAACTCTTCCTGTGTTTGGAAGAAGGAGCTAAATTTACTGCAGGGAGGGCCTGATGAAGGCAGGAAATAAAGTTTCAGCACAAACATCCCCAGCATAAACTGACGCTTGGTAATTAGTGGTATGATTTCATGGAGAGACGGTTTTGAATAGTTGAGGACAGTTGCAACAAGTCTGCGTCACCGAAACATGCCACAGAGTCGACATTCATACTGAACGTGCTCAGTTAGAGCTCCTCACCAGAAAAATAGAAGATTCTTTCAACAACAGGTGTTTCATTTAATGTAAAAAAACTTGTTTAGGAGTTATGAAAGTCATTTTCTTTTGTGAAAAGCATTGTTTTTTTTTCTATTTCCCTGACCTTTGGTGGGAATTTGTCGTTGGCTTCAAAGTAACATGGTCCCTTACTTTGACAAATACCAAGCAGCATGTCTAGCTACAATTTGCACCAATTGCAGCATTTAACAACGTTCTTGTTGACAGTGAATGTGTCGTCATCGTTGTGACTTTACACATCCCACAGGTTGTACACTCCGGTGGAAGCTACATACCTTGCAATGATTTCTGCACCTGTCACAGGCCTAGAAATTCTGTATATACAACTAATGCAACTACAATCACGCACATGTTTAGTTATCGAAGCATAAAACTATGCAGCACCCTCACAGCAGACAGCACAACGGAAACTGAGAGAAAGTGGTGTTGAGGTTTCAGATCACAGCTATAGAGGAGAAGAAAAAGAGTGAGGCCAGCTGAGCCTGAGAGATGATTTTTGCACAACACCTGAACAACACCTGTAATGTAAGTTAAACTTTTGTTTTGGCCGTGACACAGCTGTCCTGCACTCTGACTCTGTCCTCACAGAGGTCACACAGCCAGTTACCTTTGGAGTGATGTTAATTGTGAGACTGAAGCATTTGTTACCGGGCTTCTGCTGCCTTACATGCTTTCATTAGTGCACGAATGATCAAATAAAGTAGACGATGCACTAAAAATAGTCGTTTTTTTTACATCAGTTTTAATTTTAGTATCTTGATGGTTATTAATAAAAAAGATTGATGAAGAGATGTGAACCTGTCTGCTCGGATAGCTGGGGGGGCCTGTGTTCCTATACTCAATTGCACTTGATAACACCATGTGCTATATGAGGATAATTCAGAGGTAATAAGAAAGTGAGAAATGAATTTGAACGACCTCACTTTGGGTTTATGAATTAAGTTCACAATTACAAAAAGAGAACTCTAAACATGGAATTGTTCCGTTTTTTTTTTTGTATGTGAACTGAACGTTGAACTAGCTCTTGTAAAGTGTAACCTTGCACAACACTGACAGTTTAGATAAAGTATCAGTTAGTCAGCATGTCAACATTCTTTGACAGCCCATTGACATCCTACGTCTCCATGACTGTAGATTAACTGTGATTAACTCCGCTTTTCTACTTCCCTTCCACTCACAATCCCCTACTTTTCTACGGTACTCTTGACAGAGAATAATAAGGGTTATGAGTTAAAAATATTTGGAATTCATTTGCCATGGTTGGGTCTATATTTTAGAAAATACATGACTAGGATCACAAACATTTAAATGGTTAAGCCAAAAATATTTTGATATTCAAATGTTGTTATTCCTGTTCTGTCATGTAGAAGTTGCCTGGCCGACTCACATCTATTGTGGTTATTATTCTGGTTATTTCACAACCAGTTATTGTGAAACTGAAAGTTTTAGAAAAGTGAATAAATGTGTGTATTCCACATTTTGTGGTGAGCCTGGGCTGGGTAATATGAAAACAAACCACTTAACATTTATATGAGGTTGGTAGGTTAGTACAGGAAATGAGTTCAAAACAGGCAAATTAATCTATTTTCTTGCTTATGATGAACAGAACAGGGAAACTACAGTGGACTTTTTAATGATCATTTCAGGTAAACCAAATGCTGACATTCATATTCACTTAAATTTGAAAACAGGAAAAGAAAAAAGCTTTTTTAAACATCTTCAATTTTGTAAGAAACATGACTGAAAAATGTTTATTGCAAATTGTTTCATCCTTCATGTTCCGCAATGACAGTTCTAAAGATTGGACATCTGTAACATCTGCAGATGCATACAAAAGTTGGTCTTTTGATAAGTTACTTAATATATCAAATCATGTTTAACTATCGTGGTTATTCAGACAGGAAGAAGAAGTTAACAATTGAAAATTCATGTATTTTTAACATGTTGCATCTGACCCTGAGCCCAACTCGGAAGTGATGAAATATGTATATTACAGTTGACAGTACTGTTGCAACATCTCACTTAATCACTTCACATAATATTATTGATGCATTATATGATATAATCTGTCTACCAATTGCAAATGATAACTACCATTAGTACACAGATGTAAGTCTTTGAGTTTCAGATAACATAAACGTAATCTCTCTGCCAGCAAATAAATATCTGAGGTGCAGAGATGCTTTTTTCTCAGAAACTTGTCCAGGATTACTGTTGTTAACTTGTTAACACTGTAATTCCTCCATTACTGCTCTGTAAGCAGTCACTGTTTGGCTGTATATTCTGGCAATTGAGGAGAGAGGCACTGGAGTCTGTAATACTACATTCCCAGGAGCATCTGTTTTATTTAGCAGTGATCTCACATTCCCCATGACGATCGAAGGAAAAAAATGTTTAAGTGTCTCTTCTATCTGTTCTGCTCCTGCCCTACATCCACAGTGCCGTCTCTTCAACTTGTCTGGGTTTCGAGTCTTATTCATTACTTAGGCTTTGGAAAGCTCAGTCAGCAACTCCCACATGTAAGCAATGTTCTGGTTGGCATGGTTTTTTTTTCATAACAGATGTTCAAATGGGACAGAAATACCAGCAGAAATCCCATAAGCAGCACAGCATCCAAACCACTGTGGCGAAATCTTCCAAAATCAGTGTTTTCATAGAAAAAAGCTTAGCAGAAAAACTGGTGATACATATATTTCATACATATATATATGTTAGGTAAGTAAAAATAGAATAGAGACAGTACATAATGAAAATAATCAGTGCAATGAAGTGTAAGCAGTACAGCTGACTGACACTGGCTAAATATATATACAGCAGGCGAAAAAATACTTAAAATGATAATAACATTCGCTCTCACCTTTTCCCTTACCGCAGTCATAAGCCATAGACATAAATAGAGGCTTCTACAAAGTGTTTAGCTCTACTTATCTCGTCAGATAATAAAAAAATAGCTTAAAGTTTAAAGGTTTTTGAAAGTGCAGCTTACCCAGTGAATCATTACAACATAGTACTCTTTAAATCAGCTTATTTTACTTTTTATTCCCCATCCTCTCTGTTTTGTTTGTCAGTTCTTTGTGGAGGATCCAGGAGGATCAACAGAGGACATCCTGCCAACTGCCCCCCCTGTGAATGTAACCAATGACAGCTTGTTTGACTATATAGAGGAAGAAGCAGATAAAAACAAGTTTTACCTGCCAGTAAGTACTATAGTGACACGTGATCAGCATGAGCTGGAGAGGATGTACCACCAGCACAGTAAATAAAATAAAAAATAACAATCTTCTTAAATGTGCACCTTGCTAATATATAAGTATAATTGGACTCTTTTTAAAAAAAAAAAAAAATCACACGCTGGTAAGAATACATTAGCTGAAAAAAAACTTTCATGAAAATGCTTTGATATCACTTCTTACAATCAGTCTCTTTTTTTCTTTTTTTTTTAGCTTGATACACAAGTTACAAACCTCACATACATTAAACAGAGCAAGCCTGACACAAAGTTTGGTGGCTTTGGTGTCTTTCATTTCCTCTGTCTTCAGTACTTCATCTACTGCTGTATTCTGGGTCTGGTGTCATGCTCGGTGTTTCTGAGGATCAACTACGAGCTGAAGATGGTGGTGATGCTCGTTGCCGTGGTGATCTACAACATCATCATCCTCCAGACACAGGCCTCTCTGCTTGACGGATTTAGTAAAGCTATGTACCCAACTGATAAACTAGATAGGTACGTGCGCTCTTTCTCTCTTTTTCACATACACTCTCTACATTCTATACAAGACAATAATAAAGCAATTAGGCCCACACAAGGTCAATATAATCAGTCTGAAACCCTCCACCCCCCAACTGACCCTGCAGCATCCTCGTATCAGTTAACCACATCCTATTAAAATGACTAATGAGACCGCATCATGGACTTGAGGGATAGACTGGCAGGATTCCGTATGACTATCAGTCAAGTGTAACCCCTGGACAGTAGGATGATGAGTGGCAGAATGAGATACTGCAGTTTGTGTTGAGGGATATGAATTCATTTTATATTTGACTGACAACTGCTAAAAAAAAAAAATCCCATCATCCCAAAAGTTTTCAGAGCACCAAGATAGACTTTTTCTCTCACTCTTATATTTTTCAGTTTATTTCTTCTTCTCACTTTTCCTTTTCAGTATGATGCGCTGCTCAGTTAGGACGTGCAAAATGAAAAGGAAATAGAACGGAACTGCCAAATGAATGCGTTTTTCTGCTGCGGTACCAATTTATGATTCATTTCCTTAGAGGATATTTTTGGTTGCATAATCTGTGTCTAAATTCTGGCCCTAAAAATGGGAAGAAAAAAATCTTGCTGAACAGTTTCCACAAGGAATTATTTAGGTTATTGTTATTGATAAAATTTAAGAGTCTAAGAGGTTATATTAAAACAACAATGTTCAAAACTCTCTTTTATCTTTAGGAAAACTAGCTGTAACAGACATTGAAACTAGCCTATTAATAAGTAAAGCTAAAGTTGGTTTGACTCGTTTAGCCGTGGAACTGTTAACGTTTGTTTTTTGTAATTCACTACAGCAGCAGAAACATAAATCTCTGGTTGCTGTGTTACCAGCATAATGAACGGGGAAAATGCTGTCTGCATTTGTGACATTGCAGTGTTTGTAATTTTGCAAAGGGAAGTTCCCTCAGCTGACATTCCTTGAGCAGGAAGCAGGTGATAGAGAGTGCTGTTTATGTGCACTGTGGAATGGCACGTAGATTAAGTTCTTTTGTGACTAGCTTTGTAGTAGTTTATCCTCAGGTTTCTCTATGACGTCTGGTTGTTTCTGTTTTTTCCGCCCCCCCTCCCTCCACCCGTTTCCTGCTATTTGTACACAATTAAAGTGTAATCATAAAAGCATGAATGTTGCAGAGTACAAACTTAATCTAAATAAGTGTTAACGTTAAGATTTACATACTGATATTACAGTACAGAAGATTTATTGCCTGTGATTTTCGTTATGTAAAAGGACCAATTATATCTATAGTAATGAGATACAAATACCGACAAAAATTATTTATGGTTCTAACTTTGTCTGCTATAGATGGTGCAAATAACCTGGATATAGCAGGCACCTACATGTGAAGTTGGTGATCATTTTCCAGTTTTTAAAACGTGTTTGAATGTCTGTCACTGTTCCCTGCATTTCATAGAGCCATTTGTTTTTATTCATATGCTGTAAAAATGAATAGTCACACTCAATGCCATTGTGTATGCATTCTCAATTACAGGAGCATATATAAAGAAAACAGCAGAAAGAACGACGACAGGTATCAGGGTTGTAAAAGGATTTTTATGCTAAATTAACTACTGCCAGCAACAATTAGCGATCTTAATTCTTCATGATATGTCACACTTTCAAAGATGTTGAAAATGCTTCATGTCTGTGTTTTCCCCTAAAACCATATTTCTGAATGACAGTCATGAATTATAATTGTGCTACTCTCTGTGTTCAGACCAGGGGTCCTCAAGGATCTGAAGACAATGGGTTCCGTTTCTTTATTCATCTTCTTCATCACACTGCTCGTATTAGCCAGGCAGGTGAGTAGCTTCCTCAAAACAACCCCAGCAGCGACTTAACGGCTCATACCTGTGTAACCTATTTTCTCATCTGCTGGGCCATCCGCTGCAGTCATAACCATGTTATCAGGTCATTCAACACACCACAGTCAACTGTCAAAGAGCAGAAATATTTTGAGGGGGATTTGTTTCCTGTGAATTCGAAATGACTTTTATTCCTTTGCAGAAGAACTGCAATGTTAAAGGATCTAATTTAATATGAGAGCAAAGAACTGTTCAGACGGATGTCTTTGTGGTGTAAAAGAGGCCAGTCTGGCTCCGCCTCCAACGATCTCAAATCGTACACAGATTTATTGTAAGGGGTTTATAATTTTTGGGGGTTACAATCCATCATTTCCAACCTCAATGCAAAAAGACAACTTCCAGAGCATCCGTGCCCAAAACTGGGTCTCCCTTGAGAGGAAGAGTTGGTCCAAGCAGCTTCTTGCATTGTTCTCATTCTGGGTCACCGTCACTCGAGGGATTGGAGTATTTCTTTGTTGCAAACTTCTTAATGGCCAATTATGTTCAGTCTTCCAGATGCTGCTTCGTTAGAAATCAGTGCAGATTTCAACAGCGATCATCAAAATAATTCTGGGAGCAAGGTAAAGGCTGTTCCCTGTAGCACATTCTGCAGAAAGACGTAAGTCAGCTCTCATTTTACATGCTTTTAGCCAGCCATTAACAAATTTGCTTTTCAAAAATCTCATCATTAGTCCTAATAAAGCCTTTTTCCAACGATTTAGTCGGAGGGAGGAGAAAGCAGGTTACAAGAAATGAGGCTTCAGTAATTCATCCCTCAAGAACAGATGCGCAGTGGAGCGAAACTCATTTACAGGCTCGTTAGCTGGTTTCTAAACGGCATCTGGAATGAGCTTTCTGTCTTCTGGCCTACTTTCTAGACTCACCTAGGTCCACAAGACAAGCTCGTGCTGAAACTCTAGGTGTATGTACACAGCTAATGTTGATTAATTATGCTCAGAGGACTTTCTTTCAGCCTCAGGATATGAACTCTAAAGTACAAGATCGAAGAAAAAACAGCACAGATCTCCATTGTTGCAATCTTTGAAATCAGCACCACGGTTTATTCTCCGGGGAAAGCTATTCTGTGCACACACACACGTCATTCAGACCGCTAACCACACATATGAAGTATATCTCACAGGAGACTGAAAATGCTCCCACACATCCCGACAAACACTGTAGGAACCAACCCACAAGTAGCTTGAAGCTTTCAGCTATAGGGGCATAATGTGGGTGCATTCAGGTCCCTGTGAGATGCACAAACCTTCAACCCTGGGAAGTCTTGACCTCAATATATATATGTAGATATATTCAAAACTGCCCCAAGCTTGAGCAACCAAAAAGCGAAAGAAGCGGTGGCTATCTTTTATGTAAAACAGTCTTGTCTCCTTACTGTTTCCTTGAGCAATAACAGCGAAGCTTCGTGCATTGTTTCACTGTCATTTTATTGGAACATTCGTTTTCTACGAATAGTAATCATTCCCTTTAGTTTCAGTTGGTAAGGTTGTTCTAGAAATGCAGTAACCTTTTCATGTACTTGCAATGATTAGAAAAGATGTGCACATGTCTGCAACAAGGCTAATTCTGACATCTGTAGCTTTTTTAATATATATAGAACTTTCAACTTTTAATATGTATATTCAAGTTTGAATGATTTCCTTTCAGTGAAAATTGTGTCCTTCCTGTTTTGGTGCAAGTTTCTGCTGAATGAGTGTTTGGAGTTAATGACATACTTGTCTTTTTACTCTGTGTCCTCCTGTGACAGAATGAATATTACTGTCGGTTGGACTTCTTGTGGAGGGACAAGTTCAAGAGGGAGTGTGAGGAGATTGAAACTATGGAGAACCTCAACCGGGTCCTGCTGGAAAACGTTTTACCAGCTCACGTCGCTGAACATTTCCTGGGACGCAACTGGAAAAATGAGGTGACTGAGAAGAGATTATGCTTTGACTACATTCATGTAGGCTAGATTGCCGTACATGTCTTTGATGTTTTGTTCATATTTATAGATGAAAAAAACACTTAACTTCAGTGCTGTGGAGGTGTTAAGATCCTTCTCTGAACAGCGCAAACACAAGCAGTGCTAAAAAAAAGAAAAGAATGACTGGAATTTAAGAATTAGCAAGTAAAAGTAAAAGTACTCATTTGTGACCTCTGTTATATTATCCTCATCTAAAATCTAAAAAGTATCTTTTTTTAAGAGTAACAATTTCCCCTTTGAAGCTTTTCACCAGCTGAACATAAAATAACAATCTAACTGTTCTGCTGAATAGCCTCATGATATAACACTATAACTCTGTGTGGGCTACAAACTCTTAGTTCTGTTTTGTCACCTCATCGATGCAGACTTTTCCATTCCGTGATGCATGTGAGAACTGAGAAATATATTCACCTCCACTTATTTTCCACTCTTTTGTCTGTTAAATGTGACTCTGGAACTACAAGCTGCCTAATTTAACACACTGCCCAGAACCTGAGTGAGAAATAGTGAGTCCGAAGGTTATAAAATCTGGCTGCCACCTCTGAAACGCAAGAAGCTCAGCCATGTCTCCCATCCTGTCCAAGTGGACAGAGATGCACTACTCTCCCCACCGAGTAAAAATAGTCACAGTTTAACAGTCTTGACGCCCCCCCCCCCCCCTCAATTTCTGTTATTTTGCTTTCATTGAGCCAGTTTCTTGTAATCTTTTGAAGTGATCTTGAGCAATGGTTCTCCAGACTTTTTAAAGGTTTTCTTTGGACATTGGCATCTTCCAGTCCTTGTACCTGACCATTTTTAAGATCTTTTAGGATGAAAGGTTTTTATTTTTTGTTTGTCAAGCCACTTAACTCCGACATGCAAACTCCATGGACAGGTGGCTGAGATGAAGCCATTCTTAAGAAGGGAAACAGAAAGAAAAGGGTGAGGCATACCCAATGACACCAGAACTGGACAGAAAATCAGTAACAAGTCTTATGGAGCTCAGACCTCAACATTATTGAAGCAGTGTGGGATCACTTTGACAGAGAACAGAGCAAAAGGCAGCCAACATCTAAAGAAGAGCTTTGGGGTGTCCTTCAAGAAGCCTGGAGAACTATTCCTGAAGACTACTTAAAGAAATGACAGGCTTTATTCTTCAGGCTGTACTGAAGAATAAAGGTGCAGTTTTTAATCTTTACTGTTTACATTTCTGCTTGCACATTTCCCATTACAGTATATAAAAAAGGGCTGGCTCAAGACCTTTGCACATTTCTGTAAAAACACATCATTTCTGGCTTCTGATATTTGACTGAATTATGACTGGATGAGGTGGAAGGAGTTGCAGTGCACCTGTCCCTTTCACTCCAGGCCCCGGCTCACTTCTCTCCCTCAGAGACCCACTTACATCTCTCCCAGCTGCTTATGTGGATGTGAACCAAAACAGTGGAAACCTCTGGTTTAATCTCTACAAGAAAGTAAAGAAGAGTCTTCAGAAAATGAATGTCTCTTGCTAATAAAGAGTGAGCCCCATTAGCAGTTCTACTATTTTTTTTTAATTAACAAATTGATAAATGAGACTAAATGCCCCCCTTTATGTCTGTCAGTGGTAGCTTTAAATGTTTCATACAGAACAGAACAGAACAGAGTGGTACTGATCTTCTAATTTAACTATCTGCTGTCAAGGAAAGTAAAGCGATGTTCAGTATATCAAACTGCATTTTCTACCAGCACTTTTAATTCATTTCTTATGTAGGGACATGGTTTCCTTGACAGTTACATTGTGCAACATTTTGGTTCCCAGATAAGTTTTCTGCTGCTGTTGCACGCTGCGCTTGCATCAGTGCTGTAACAGATGAAGCCTACTTGCCTAACACACTTTCCCTTCTCATATTTCACCTCTGTTGCCTTGTTCTTACATCTGTCTTTCCTGTGATGAATGCTGTTACTATTCTGCTGCGGTGACCCAGTGTCCCCGCAGCGATGATTAAAGCTTCTGCTTATTTATTTAAAGAGTCAGTGTCAGTGTTCGGTGTGAGGCATTCAGCTCATGGATTTTTGAGACCTAATGAAACCACAGACCACTTTTCTTTCTCTGGCGATCAATCGATCGCACATACAGCCGTTATCTTCCTCTTGCTTGTTATCAGGATCTTTATCATCAATCATACGAGTCAGTGTGTGTGATGTTCGCCTCCATACCGGACTTCAAAGAGTTTTATACTGAGTCTGATGTCAATAAGGAGGGACTGGAGTGCCTTCGTCTTCTCAACGAGATCATAGCAGACTTTGATGAGGTAAACTTCTCTCTTATTGATAATCCCGGCTGTCTGACAGGGTGGAAAAAAGAACAATTCCTGTTGCTTTTTTTTAAAGACATGTTGCCAGGACTTGTCTGAGAGCTGTCTGGCTTGTGGTCATGTGATGTTACGTGCTGTATTCCTCATGCGTCCGCAGCTGCTGTCCAAGCCAAAGTTCAGCGGAGTGGAGAAGATAAAGACCATTGGTAGCACCTACATGGCTGCAACTGGACTTAATGTGACACCAGGACCAGAGTGTGCACAGGCAAGCTTTTACACACAAGCAATCATGTATGCATGCATGCATTACGTCACAAAGTGAGGGAGCACACGCCGACAAGCAGAGTCCCCTTTCAACAAGCTTGTTATCTTACAGTTGTGGCTACAGGTGAAGCTTTCAGTCAGAAAACCATCTTAAATCCCACGATGTTGATGCTGAGATGGTGCTGTGCACGTTAGCTGTGTGTGATGAAGAGCTGAAACACCTTAGTGGAACAAAGTACTCATAAACCCTGCAGTGTGCAAGTCTTCTTTGGTGCTATCTATCACTTTTAACCCAGCACATGCTGCCTCTTTTAGCCCAGATGCGCTTGTTTTGTCTCAGGTTTGTAGATTTCAGTAAAACACGAGTGAAGTGGGGAGAGGGGGTCATCGTATTTGAATAGGAGAATCCATCTTCGTAACCACTATGTTTAGTGGGAGAAACAGCAGAAAACATTGGCCTTTTGAATGGAACAGTGTTCTGTACGATTTGTAGCCTGTTTTCATGCACACAATAGTTAGAATATAGCGGGTGTGCTCCTTTATGCTTGGATGTTACCACTGTATGCTCATCAAGTTGAAACTGAGCTCCTTACCACTGTATGTTCCTCCAGCCAGAAACAACTCTTATTTGTGAGGCTCAGGGTAAGTTCTTCCTTCTTTCTTTCTGTACTTCCTGTGGATAATTTAGTTGTCTCTGGGCTGTCCTAGCTACTTCTGTACACTTCTATGAGGCAACAGTGCGGGGTCTTTAAGCTCAGAGTATTAATTGCTTCCCAAACACACTAAACATCGTGCATGCGGCGGTGATGAATTACTACACATTTGGAGATGTGCAGTCACTTTGAACAAATAACAGCCTCAATCAGAAATGAGGCAGCGCGGCGCTTTGTAAAGCAATCTGCGTGACCGGTGGAAATCATTCGTAATTGAGTGCTCATGAAGCCCAGCCTCCCCTTTAGATACTTGGCGCATCAGTCAAGTTTCGTAACAGTGCATTTTATATTGCTACGGGCTCCAGATCCGTCACTCAACACCGTAAAGTCATTTTTACAGTAGGTTTTTGATGTCACTCAGGGGGAGACTAAAGCAGGCTTCTCCTTTTCTCTCTGAGGATTGTTGATTTTCTGAGCTGACAGCTGTTGTAGGCAGATTCCCCAATTACCACAAACTCTGTCAGTTTGTCTTCAGACCTTCTGATGATTCCAGTTGACTCATTTTAACACAGGTCTGTCAAAAAGTTGCAAATACGCATTTGATGGTTATACATGACATCACGCTGAAAGACTGAAGCTACATGTTTTAAGCATAGCCTGGAGATGATCTTTTCTAAAGATGGTTGACATGGGAGTGCATCTGTTTTCTGGCACCCAAAGATTACACATTATCCTTCCTTTTGAGTTTGGGCCAAATTTGACCTTTTTTTTAGTCAAAATATTTCATCCATCAATCGATGCTTTATACTTACTTTACCAACTCAGGGGCTGGAGTCTTATTTGATTTAGCTCATTCCAAGTTATCATATATAACTTATGTTATATTATGCAAATACAAAGGATGCTTCATGTTGCCATTATCTTCATTTAAGTGCTTTCAGACCAACCAGTTCTTGAGGCAGAGAGATTCTTGTGATATTATGATCACGCAAAAGAAAAATCCATCCTGTTCAAGTTTGGGCAAGACATTTGTGACCAGTCCATAGTTTGTATGTTTTTTTTAAAATTAGCATCCTAAGCTTCAGGCGGGTTTTAGATATGACAAAAGTCTCCTGGGAATTGTTTAGTCTTCTCTCATCGAGAAAGAGTAGAGAATGAAAATGAAGGCTTTTCACGACAGGAAATTTGTTTATGTGTTCTTCCTACTGGCCTTCGTCAGAGTTTGATTTACAAACTGGCTTTACTTTCATGTTTTGATTGAAGCTCAATAAATTGGGTAATGGACTGCATTTATGTAGAGCTTCTATAGTCTTGTTGACCACACAAAGGGCTTTGCAGTACATGCCACCTTCACTCATTAAGACAGCAATTGTTCATTCTATACATATGGTAAATTCTTTGAAAGGGTTTTCCCATTTTTACCTTTTCTGTGTAGCACATCATGTGGTGAGTGGGGTTAAGGGTAACTTGCTCTCACAAGAAATACATATCTAAAAGCTTTTTGTTTGTTTACTAGTCCGTTTGCATTTGCACCACCAATAAGGCCACTAACAGCCAGCCTGCGCTTGGTATATGTATTCAAGATTCAATTTATTCATCATTACACAACACTAAAATGATCTAATGAAATCACAGATGTAGTTCTTCTGCCACAAACAACATGGTACAGCAGGGACAAATAATCTTATAAACCAGAATGATGTTTGGCGGTTTTCTTTTTTTCCCTTTGCGAGGATGTTAATATTGAAAATTGTGGTGGTGCCAGGTCTCTAAGATGTGGACACAAACATACATTTCACTCTGATGGAACAGTAGTCTGAAGTAGAGAAGTAGGTCGAAGATGATGTCGCCTCACTCTTATCTGGGCAGTTTTTCTTTCCCTCTTTTGGGTGAAATGTTCTACTTGGGATGCTTGGTCTGACTTTACTTCATTAAGTAAGTTCTAAGAGTCTGCTGCACACTATCCAAACTTGTTCCAACTCTGAGAAGCGTAGCTATGTAAAGAAAAAAAAGAAGGAGAGGAAGAAGTTACAAATAGGCTCAATTTGTGTGGTTTAGAAGGTAGAGTAATTTCCACCATTTGGTAGGTCACTGATTCAATCCAGAGCTTCCACAGCTCACACGTCAACATATCCCTGAGCATGACACTGAACCCTATTGTCCCCAGTTTGTCCCACGCTTGTTTGTGGCTTTGGATTTGGATGAAGTGTGTCCTAAAGGAAAAAATGTAAATCTATCCAGTGGAAAAGACCCCTGAGAACAGAATGTGGACCAAAGAAAATGAGCTGCTTCTTCTTAATGAGCTGGGGAAGATACCCTGGAAGAGCTCTTATGTAAAACTAGGAAATTAAAGGAAACTGGGAACATAAGAGGAGCCGAGCCACAAATGTTAGCTCATAAGATAAGATAAGTATTCTGCTTGCTAAAACTTGGAGGAGTTGCTGGGTCGAACAGGAGCTTATAGTTAACCCCAGAAAATTTGAGCTTGGCTTTTGGAGTAAGCCTTGATCCCTCCCGCTGGCAGTAAGAATTGTAGCTTTCCTCAGTACACAGAAGCACGCCGTTTAATCTAAATAACAATGATTTTCAGTACAAAAGAGAAAGAACTTGATGTTATTCTCAATGCAGAGCTACAAATATCACCCACAGGGGGTTTATTGTACAAGGAAACATCAAGCTTCTTTGTTAGAATAAGCAGCAGGAAACATGTTTTTATTCTACTGTTGCATTGAAACACAGCTCAGGTAGCACCTTTAACTTGTTTTTTTCCCCCTATGCATTTCCCTCAGGAACATGACAGACAGTACATGCACATAGGAACAATGGTGGAGTTTGCTTTTGCTCTTGTTGGGAAGCTAGATGTCATCAACAAGCACTCTTTCAATGACTTCAGACTCCGAATTGGTGAGAACAGTCTCACGTAACATACACATCATGCACATTTGATTGTATCTATTAATGAGTTTCAGTTCAAATTAATTTCATTCTAAAAGATTATCCAGATGTTTTGTCTGCTGATATTTTTTTTTCCAGGTATAAACCATGGGCCAGTGATTGCAGGGGTAATTGGGGCCCAGAAGCCTCAGTATGACATCTGGGGAAACAGTGTTAATGTGGCCAGTAGGATGGAGACTACTGGGGTGCTGGGCAAAATACAGGTGGGATGTCTTGCAAAATTCTGAGTCATACGTCTCTCAAATCATTAGCAAATGTGTTCATCTCATCTGATTCTTTTTTTTTTTTTTTTGTGCAGGTAACGGAGGAGACCAGACATATCCTAACAGCACTGGGGTACATGTGTTCATGTCGAGGTATCATCAACGTGAAAGGCAAAGGAGAGCTGAAGACCTACTTTGTTCACACAGAGATGACCCGATCTTTGTCACAAGGGACTGTGATGCCTTGAGCACGCCACACTACATGAACAAATAGACTTGAAAACACAGTTTCACACACAAGGTGGCATAGAAGTGATTCATCATGCTCTGTAAGTAAAACCCATTACAAGAAGCCAGAAGTACAACGGACTGGCAATTGTGAAGAACCACTTTTGTCCGTAGAAACACAATGTAGATCAGGGCCGAGGTGCCCCGCCGCAGTCCTTCATCCCTGCACTTCGGGTGGCTCTCAGTCTCAAGTGTAACAAGGACCTCACCCCAAGGAGTCTATTCATTGTCGAAAGGAGTATCTGCCTAAAGAGACTTTTGCTAAATTAGTGCAGCTCTCAAGGACCGCAGTCACCCGCCTGTTCTATAGTAGTGGTGTGGAGCTAATTACCCACGCCAGTGTTGCTGTATTCCAAAGCCTTATACTTGAGCAAACTGAGCTGCCCGTTGAGCCTTTTATTTATTTAAATTTTTTTTTTATCTCTGCCTGGTTGGCACAGAGAGCCTGTTTGTTCCATTTCATTCCAAAATGAATGTTCTAATAGTCTCTTTGTCATATAGAGCTGTCGAAGCTAACTAATTGCCTGTGTGGTGGGTAGTTTGCCAAAAAACCTGTGATTTGTATTTGTAGCTTTATAGCTGCGTTTGTGTCCCACGCGAGCAGGTGGAATCAGACACAGGACTTTTTTTTTAAATCCCTCTGGAACCAAACCACCAACATGTGTGTAAATGTTCACTGCCATCCCTTTGTTATTCATTAAACATTTGTATATAATTTACATTCTCTGTGCATGTGTCAGTTTTTTAGGGTTCATGACAGAGTAAGTGTTCTAGTAGTCAAAAAGGTTGTAAGATTGTTTGAGTACTCAAAGAAAATGCAGGGTTTTATGAGGCAGATGCATTTAATAGAGGCTTTAGAAGACCACCACACGTCAGTAATATCGGCTTTTAATTCAGCAGTGTTTCCTTTTTGCCCAGTTATTTTCCAATGATTGCATGCATTCAAACTGAGAATATTGAACCACTCTTAGATGAAGACTGCAGCTTAGTTAAGTCTGTCATTTTAAATGGGGAAAAAGCTCATTTCAAATTTAGGATTTCTTGGGGGGATAAGCCTCTTAGGAGATGAGAATAAGCATGAAAACAGGTGCAAATAAAAATAATTCATGCAGACAGATTGCACATGCAATGTTTGTTGAGACACCAATCAAGAATGTGACATCAGAGTACTTCAGGACTTTCTTCCCTGCCCAACATTTGGTGTTTTTTGCAGATAGGTTGCATCTTGTTGCCTCAGTAAGCCTGAGAAGAGCTCTTTTAACGTAGAAGAGGGTCACGTAAATAAAACAGAGACGGCCCAAACAAATGTTGATGAGCAATGCAGCAAAAAATTCAAGACATTTACTAAAGTGTGCCATTATCCTCGACCAAAATGCGTTTTCATTCATGTAATTTCCGAATGTATTCATTACTTCTAGCTCTAGTTTCTATCCTCCAAAAAAAGTTAAAAAGTTAATGGCAAATGAAAACAAATGCTATCAGATAGGAAATTAATTCAGGTCTCCTGGATGACAGTCCTCAGACCCTCATTTGCCTCTTAACATTTATTTTGACCAGGTTTCCATTCACTAATGAAATAAATGATCTTTTAACATTGTTCCATTTCCATTGACTGGTTGGGAGTAAATAAACTAGGCTGTGTAGTGTCACCAGAGGGAGGCGATATAGGCTACATTGCTAGTGTGTGTAATTCAGTAGAAGAAGTAGTTGTTCTACGTGGAAACAAACCTTGCGGAGTATAAAACAGAAACAACTGCTGTGGACATCAGCAGGAGGCAAACAGAGAGACCTCCTCTTCAAGAATTACTTTGATCTCTGGGGATATCGGGGATATTGTATAACATGTGGGATGGTTCCAGTCAGGCATCTGAGTTTATCCCTTTTTGGCTCAGACCAGAAACAGCTGCTAAGCCTTTTTATTATCTGAAAGGTCAGACACAATTCGCAAAAGTTGTCTCCCTTGCTCCAATGTGCCTCAAGACTTCTTTGAAAAAGACACAAAAAAACACCTCAAGAGTGCAGACTTTTTAACATGCTTTTTTATTTCAATCATTACGGTTTCTCATCATCTTTTCTTCTTTACAGCTTCAAACTGCAGCAAAGGAAGCCAGGCTTTTGTTCCACATGACACTCCTGCATACATTTTCTTTTGTATCCATGTACACACACATAAGAGGTCGGGGCCATGTAGGCATAGCTCGTGTTTTGTGACAGTTGGAAAGTTGCCATGAGGCTGTGTTGTGTTTTTTAAAACTTTGGTTTGAGTTAATCATCGAGCATTAGAGGTGATGCTAAGTCATTACTGTACTGGGCAGAGGGCTTGTTGAGCTAAACCAGCTGGCTGCTCATACTCATTTAACAAACAGTCTCATGAAATTCAACACGTGTTTGAATACAAACTATTGCCTTTTTTAAACTACCTATCAACACTTATACTTTGTTCGCACGTTTATCTATCAGAAGTGGATCTGCCCACTCAACACGTAATGTGACTGTGGAGAGAAGGAGTGGATTATATTTTCCTGCAAGATATGATTTCTTCATGCAAAGAGAGCAAAGGTGACCATGATGAACAGAACCAAAATGTAAAAGGCTGCATTCACTTCAGCACTCAATCTGAAGCTGTATCTGCTGCTTGAGGTGTGAAACCAATTATTTCTAAAGGCTTTGGAGACCAAAAACTGCCCGCTGTCACATCTTTAGTTCACTCTGCAATTTTTTTCTCACCACTTTGTGCGATAGCTCCTGATCTGCATAAATAAACGCCACAGTTCTAACACCAAACAGATTGAAATAGCCCACTGCATTGTTTCTAAGAATAAAAGGTCTATTTTTTGCTAAAAACACAAAGACAGAAGCAAACTAAAGGCACTGTGTGGGTTCAGAATTTATACATAAAAAGAATAGAAGAAACCGATGAGTCAAAAGGGTTATTGAGCTACCAAACAATGTGTCTTTTTAAAAAAAAAAGGCAAGGGTAGCAAAGGAAAATCAACACGAAGAGAAGAGAGAGAATATGATGTGAGATGATGGAGGAGCAAATAGGATCTTGAGTCTCCAAGGCAATCTTTCAGCTGGTCTCTTCAAACTTTTGTTGCTTTTCTTTTTCTTGTATTGATTCTGAGGGATTTGGAAGACAGCTAGCCTGAAAAGTCAATAAATCAATATGACTTCCTATCAGTGCAAGGATCATTTCTGACACTGAGGACATCCAGCTTCATGTTAAAAGCAACTCTCATTTTGCTGAATCAGAAAACCAAGTCTGGTCTTTAGCCGAAATAACCGAAACTTCCATTCTCACTGAGGGAGCGATTTCAAATGACTGTAGCTTGAGATTCCTGGAAAATGTCCCTGTCTCCAAACTTTCACTGGCACTCCACTGCCTGTCACATGGCTGCAGGATTGAATTACAGTAGAAATGTTATACGTATTTCATTTTTCTAACTACTGATCCATCGCACTGAACAACACTGGTTTATTATGCAAAGCCCTCGACAACGAGGACAAACGCTTTCATATCCGTGCCGTGATGCGTTGGGCTTTCAAATAGGGACCACTGAGCCGTATCCTTCTGCCACATTCCAGATGATCCCGTTCTTCATGTAAAACTCGGATTTAATGCAAGCCACCCGTGCAAACTGCCGTTCTGTTTGGTAGAGGCTGGGAGCAGAACGGCGGCCATACTCTGAGGAGGACAGCACCGGCACAACTCTGGACCTTTCCTGACAATGAACAGAACAACAAGTCAGGGAGATAAGCATGAAATACTCCAAGGTCTAAAGGTGTCTCACGTGTGATGTAACTGCTGCAAATCTCATGACCAATACTAAGATTCTGGTGTCATTTCTATCAGTTAAACTCTGCACTTTTATCCTTTGGTGATGCTGAAGTAGTCATGTGAGGAGAAGCAGCTCAAAACGTGAACCTAAAGATCTACACACTATGAAGGATTGTGGTAATAGCAGAGAAATGTAGGGATAACAGTGGAAATACCACATAAATGGAGCTAACAGCACGGACTCTGCAGGTTTGTTAGCTAAGTTTTGAGATGAAATGAACATTAATCATTCGGAGCACATTTTGTGTAGGTGTAGGTTTGGGAAATGGCAGTAAAGAAACAGCTTATTAGCTGTGAGACCCGCTCCATCAGCTGTTTTTTTATGTTTCTGCTTCACACAACTTTCTCTGTATTAGTTTTTCCCCTGTTACAATTATTTTGTAAAGCTCTGCTGGCAACAAATTCTAAATTAAATCATATTCTTTATTAAAAAAAAAAAGAACAAGAGTAGTCAATTTCAACATCTAAGATGTTCCCATTGGTACTGTTTTCAAATGAACATCTGATTTAAAGTGCTTTTTGGGCAAACAGGATTATATAATGAGAGCGCCAAGACATCTGATATTTGTCAGGTCTCTTCACTTGAAACCACAACTGTAAGCCGAAATGAGTCATTCGGCTCATGGTTTCTGACAGACTCACATTGCTATTGCTGAGCAAAGGCTGCCAGCATGGCAAAGAAAGATCAGTTCAGTTCCCAGTTAGAAGTGATATACTGTACACCTCAAATTCCATGTATATCATAAGTTTAAAATAATGATATATTTATCTGTCATGTTTACTAAAGGGGCTAGAGCATGGTGATAGATTTGGCAACAGTTGTCATGTGATTATATTTTCAGCTCTTATTGTATCACAGCCACAAAGCCAATAAATCATCTGTACATGTCATTTTGGACAGGTTGCAAGAATAAAAAGAAAAAAAGAAGTTTAGAGTAAATGAGTCAGGAATAAACTAAACAGCTGTTAGGATTGAGATCTGTCCAGCGTCAAACAGATCCTTGTTTTGAATGCATGCACTCTCTCTGTTTCAATACAACTTGAATAAAAGGCTCAACCGTGTCTCCTCGTCTCTTAAGAAAATGTATTATCAGAGAGTCGTCTTTTCTCATCGAGAAGGCGGGGTGGTGTCGAACTTTAGCCGCAATAACCCCGCTACTGTTCCTAAAAAGCTCAATGTTTCTTCTTCTCTAGTTAAGTCTCATTCCATCTCTTTTTCAGAGCTACATGTCCAAAGGGGGCAACGCGGGCAGAAGGGGGATAAAAAAGGCCCCAAAAAGAGCAAATGTTAACTACGGTACAATGCGACGCTGGAGAAAAGTACATATAATGCTCAATGTTTTCAAAAGCTGCTTCACGGAGTTTTGAAAACTAAAAAAAAAAGAAGAAACTTCTGACTTTGGGGAGATCATGTGCAGAACAGACACTGTCGGCTCTGTGAGATCCGCTGGTGGTTTCATGGGCTTTACTGGAAACGGGGGCAGAAAATAGCCCGCTGCCACTACCCTGCGAATACTTAAATGAATAGTTTATATTACATTCATATTCAAATGTAATCCCGGGAACAGAAACGTACTAATTCAGCAGGAACTGTCAGCAACTCCGACAGCCAACCACTCAAGTCACCGTAATTACAAGCTCAGTAGTGTGTGCTCGGCTGCTTTGTTCACCACCCTGTCTGCTCTCGGTGACCCAGAAACTCACTCTGCGCCGGTTTTAGTTGACATGAATAATTACTCCACGGAAATGAAAAGGCTTCAAAAAGGAGTCATAAACAAATGTCATAACACTCAGAGATATGTCAGCCTCGCTGGATGGTAAAAAAATATTAAAATAACATCAATAGAATACGCAGTTTTTCGTGTACAGTCATGTGAAAAAGAAATAATACCCTGTTGTAATGTTATGATTTTATCAGAACATTAAAAAAATAATAATAACATATTATATGACATATTATACTGAGTTAGTATTGATTAAACCAGTGCAATGCTCAGAGGCATTAGAAAAAGACTAACGGCTACATCTCAGACTCTGCGGGCCTCAGTCAGCATGTTAAATGTTAAAGTTCACAACAATGCAATTAGAAAAAGACTGAACAAGTTTGGCTTGTTTGGAAGGGCTGCAGGAGAAGGCCTCTTCTCTCCAAATAGAACGTGGCAGCACGGCTTTGGTTTGTAAAGTTGTTTCTGAACAAACCACAAGACTTCTGAAATGTTGTCCTTTGGATGAGAACAATAAATAAAGGAAGTGAAAATAAGTGCAACATGTCAGGTGTTGTTGCATTTACCAGATTCATAGGCCTGGTGTTCACCGGATGATATTTCATCACCCCTCATTTTTAGAACTGAAAGAGGATGTACTTTCTTTTTCATGTGACTATACCCTCGAAAAGAGGTGCTTTTAATGAAATGCTGCTATACCAACATTTCCATTGCAATGTGAGCTGTATACGCAGAACTTCCAACACTGTAAACCTCCGACTTTGGGGAAGTCATGCTAATTACGTGCAGAACAGTGTTTGCAAGAGTTAGCAGGACACTAAAGGTACTTAAAGTCATGCTGTTGGTGTATTGTTGGCACAGAGAAGGCTTACTGTTTAAAATGTACTGGTCTGTGGGCTGAGAGTGTAGGTGGCCACTGTCAAAAGGCAACATTTATTGGCATCAGTATTGAAAAAGAGCAAATTTCCTAATGCATTAGATCATTTTATATAATCACATTTCTGCATCTGGAACATTGTTGTTGATTCTATTGCAGAAAAGTGTAAGAGCAAGGCAGTCTTTTTCAGCACGGCATAATAATAGTAGATTCAGTGCTGGGTCTGGTCTATAAAAAGGAGCATGGAGCACACTCTTAATTCTTCAGGAAGCTCAGATCCTGTGAGCAGCAAATCTTCTACCAGCCTGTTTTGGCAAAGTTGCATTTCCTTATAGCCATCTGCTGGGGCCACAGCGCCACAGCCAGCATTTCTAAGAAAGCTGAGTATCGAGAGTGCTGGATCAGTGTTGGGGACTGGTAAAGACGCTCTGCAGATGGTTATGGAGACAGAGATGCCACGCCAGCTGCTCAGCATAATGGACAAAACTAAACGCCCCCTACACGGCATACCGGTCAGACAACAGTGTGTTTCTCCTACCATAAAGACAGTTCCAGCCAGGAGTTGTTTGGTTTTTTTGCTGCTGAATTAAATAGCTTTCCATATTGACTCCCCTTTTAGTGAAGCTTAATTTTTCTTTCATTTTTTTCATGAAGCTTTTAGTTCATTATATTTTTTTCCTTGGTTCACCAACACTGTCTGAAAGCCTGTCAAGCTTTTGTTGAGGCTTCAGGACAAACAGTACAGGAAAAAACAAAGTTCAAAGCAAACTTTAGATTCTTAAAGCATCTACATTTTCTAACAACTCTGCAAGCTTAAACTTTTATTGTGATGTGGGGACTACCTCCTGATTTATGTCCAGTCCTCTTCCCCTCCAGTGTTTTCTGTCATCCCGGCGGAGTCTCATGTCAAAACCCTTTTCCTGGTGGAACACTTGGTCATATGTGGTGACATCAGAGGCCTACAGGTGAAGAGAGACGAGCACTTTACAACTACTTTTTCTTCTTCCTCTTTTCTTTTAGACACGGTAGGAAATCAGTATTATTAGTACCAAGGGCAACATCAATGTCTTTTTAGAAGTTATAGCCGAAGTTAAACACTGATCATCATTTAAAGGAAAACTCCAAATATTTTTTTTGATAGCAAGACTCAACAGTCTTGCTTTACAGTCTTTTTAGCAAAGTATTAAAACATTTTCTGATACTGTTATAGCCTTGTGACGAAATGTAAGTTTTTAGCTCACTTGTTAGCGCGCTAGTTACAATAGCTGTGATATTAGCGTAAACAGTGTTACCTTTGACTCTTTATTGAAGTAGGACATTTCTCTCGGTTCATTTCGCCGTGGTGGGATGTAACTGAAGGCAGACAAGGTAGACGGTGGTTTGGTTTTTGCCTCCAGTGAAAGGTCCATCTTGGTGGCAAAAACGAAAACAAACTGGGGGGAAAAAAATCCCTCAGTCGAACATCAGAGGAGTAAACTCCCAGCCAGGCGAAGCTAGAGTTTGTGGTTGCTAGGTTACTGACCCGTTCCAGCGGTTGAGGTCTGATGTGTTGCTTTCACGGTGATCTTGTGCATTTGAGTTTCATAGAGACATACCGATTGCCCATGTAGCAATGTTTTACTGATGTAGTGTTTAATTCGTTAAAAAGACATTATAAATAGGACCATATAGAATTATATTTAAGTGTTTTTATTTCTGTATAAAATAAATCAAACTGGATTTATGAATAGATACTCTACTACTCTTTTAAGTCGTGTAAACACTTACAAATTATTTCTGATGTCTGGTAAGTGTGCTTTTAATGCTTTACAGATGTAAACTTAATAAAAAAAAAGACTTTGTAGGGGTGCAGAGCTATTTTCACAGTAGAGCATTTACAAAAAGGGAAGTGACAGGGGCTCTTATTAAACTAATGGTCCCAGCTCCTTTAGATTTGCTTGCTGATAGATCTACAGTTGTTCCACTTGCCAACTTGGGGGAGCCCATTAAGATCATTCCTCGATCCCATTTTGGGAATTAAACTAGTTGAAGAGTCAGTTTGATACTGTACCACAAATGTAATTGGCAATATCATTCAAATGTATCCTCATTTCTGCCCTTTTCCTTTTTCCTTTTTTTTACTGAAATAACTAAAACTAAAAACTAAACTTGTAGATAGTTTGGCACTTGCTGGTTAATTGCAAGTAGTCCTACCAACCAGCTTTTTTTCTTCTTCTAAAGTGACTGACTGCAAATGATCAGTCAGCTCATAGATGGCTGATTTACTTTTACTGAGAGTCAGCAATGGACTAACAGTATCAAAGGATAGCACATCTTTGCACTGTTGCCCCAGTGTCCTCCTTATCCACCGATAACACTTGTCCCTTGAAGGCTCTTCATAGCTCTCTCATTGAATGTGCCACGTAAGTCTGGCAGCAGAATCACTTTATAACACTGGACAGACTACGCCTCAAGCACATTGTGAAAGATACAGTTCAGTTATGGATGTCAAGAAAAAAAAATCTACGTGCAGAAGCTTCAAATAAAGTATAAATAATTGCCCGGTCCCTGAGCGTTGTACAAAGATGTAAATGGTGCAACTTCAGTTAATCTTGGCAAAGTGAGTCAAAAGGTGAAACAGGGAAAGTTGGTCCAAACAACTTCAGCATGGGCACATATCCACACTGCAGTACAGAAAAGCTGAAGACAAATGCAAATAAATGTAGCCTTCAAAGTATTATATATGCTTTAATCTGGGCACAGAATGTTTTGTGTGTGTGTTTTGCACAATTATAGCACCCTCAAAGAAAGCTTATATCAATGACATGGCAGCTCAGTTAACCTATTAGCCTTTCCCACTTATCAGACTCCAGCCATGATACTTCTACACTTTATTTCTCTGTGTGCGTGTGGTGTGTAAGTGGGCCAGCCCCACCTGCTGTTAACACCCCCCCCCCCCCCCCCCCCCCCCCCCCCCCCCCCCCACACACACACACACACACACAGGTTATCTGGGTTGCTTAGATTTTGATGCAACTCCCAGCGATTCTCCGCATTACTTCAAGAGGCTTCCAGCAGCAGTGACGTAGCGGACAGTCGACATGCGTGGACAGAGAAAGGGTGATGGCGCATGATCACGACCAGCCTTCTTTCATTTCAGAGGTTGTCTCAGAGCACAGGAGTAATTACTGCTGACATTTCAGAGGGATATATTGCTATTTGTCAGGAGGTTGCTGTGGGAATGAAACAACATGACGACTGGGGTCATCCATTCAATGGTCCCGAGTTATTAAAGTGAGCCACCACTGTTACCGAGTCCCCTTCTCATCTTTCTATTTTTTCATCCAGCTTTCAACTGCTCAGTAATTTGGAATGAAAAGCTTTGCCGCCATCTTTGCCCATGCACATTTAATCAAGTAGCACTGAGTGTTTGAAATCCATGACAATGACACCAAAAATCCAGCTTCAATATGAATGTCTTGTACAAAATTATCATTGTTCCACAGAAGGGCAAAATTTCCCTCTGAAGTTGAAACATCTTTGAAACAGATTTAAACTGGGCAGAGAGAAAAAGTGAGGGAAATCATGCAACGCACCTCTGTGCACCAGACAGACATTTTGACAGCTTTTGAATGAAAACATGATCACATTTTTCAGGCGGTTGGCTTGTGTTGCCACCGAATCCAATTAAACCGCACCCACACACTCAAGGTTTTTCTTCTAGATAGATATTGTTGTTGTTGTTTTTTTGTGCCATCTGTCAGAAAGGTGCAGAGAAGTGCTTTGACAAAGTTTTCAGCAGTTTGATAAAAACTTAAACGGATGAGGCTTATATAAAGATATAAAAACATTTTTTAAAAAAAACACCTTTTGGCTTCTACTACCACAAAGATCACCAGTCCAGTTTTTTTTATTCTTTGCAGGGGGGGGGGGTACAACACAATTTAGATTAGAAAAAAAAATATGTGAAGAGGAGAGTTCTCACGCTTCTGCTTTCCAGCATCTGTATACCTTTGTGGCAGAGAGCCAGTTGAGCCCTTGTGGAAGGCCTCCCCCTGCTGGACATCACATTAACACATCAGCAGCTGCATAAGAACATGAAGTGACTTAAACAACTTAAAGCATAATTTCCAGAATTACTGTATAGCAATGTTATCTATCATACAAAACACTGATTGTACATACAATGCAAAATATGTGCATGTACTAAACTCCATAAAATATAGTATTCAAGTCGGAGCAACTCATGTCATTGATTTCACATACATTCAGCACATAGCACACGTTCTTCCCTTTCTAATCTTTTGGAACAATAATGGATCCATTCACAAAGACATCTGCTGTGTATGTGTGTTAAGTCTTCAACAGAGGGAGCTTGTACAATAAGAAAATAAAATACTGGGAGCATAATTTTGGGCCAACCCATCAGTCACAACACATTAAGCCTTTAGAGCAGACTGTCTGAAAGTAGAAGAAAGTCTCCAACAATGCCAGAATCTCATCACAGGATCTGCAGGTAACTCTTGGAGCTATTCATGTCAAAGTGCTGCACCTATGATCAGAAAGAAATTGACATTATTTGATCTGTATGTGGTCTGTGTGTGTAAAGAATCTTTTCTGACTGATAAAGAAATGAACATGCAGACAAAAACCAGGCCTTTTGGAGGAATGTCCCCTAAAGAGATTGATCAAAGGCAAAGTTGTGTGGCCATTGTGGTGTATTGGGGATGGTCGCCTTCAAACAGCCTGTGTGTAGATGATGCAGGAAGAACTCTGCTTACACAGACTTGGTTATACACAGAAACTTTTGTTGTCAACCAGGTCCGTATCAGAATTACAGAATGATGCATCAATCTGGGAAGGACCCCTCAAGCCTGAATGTGTGCAGATTCTCTAACTTTCTGTGGGTGTGCTTTTCAGTAAGTAGAATCTGCCTGTTTTCGGTGACCTTGAAGATGTTGCATGTTCTCATCAATAGGCACAAAGCCCGGATATGGTGTGCGCGTATCTATTGAGACTCTTCTGGACACACTAACTGGGGAGTGTGTTATTCTCAAAATATCCTAATTTAGCCCAAAACTCCTGTACACAGCTGGTAGTAATCGAACTACATATTTCTTTTTGTTTCCCAAAACTCCTTTGCACAGTTGGTAAAATCAGACACTTCACCACGGTAACACAGGACCTATCTGGCGCATATAAAGCCATTTTTTTCGGGAGAACAACGTCATTGTGAAGCATGGTGGTGGAGATGTTATGCCTTGGGATTGCTTTGCTGCTTTGAGTACTTTGCAGATTTAATTTTTTTCCTTTTTCTTTTGCTATAGTGGGCAAACACTAGCCTCTGGGACCAGAGTATTCTTATATTTTAAAAAGAAAAACTTTATGTCTTTTTTCTATTTTAGAGTTTTAAATTCCCTTTATTCAGCGGCTTTCAATGCACATTAGTTTTTTTTTATTTGATATTATATCCTGTTTTCATCAATCTCCTACAAAGCTATTTTTGTATTGCATTTATTTGACATGAAATGTGCTACATAGATAGACTTTTATTGGCTGATATGAGCCTCCAGGATAAGCAGTTTATTTGACAATTAAAGCAAGAATCTGGTGTTTTCAATTAATTAGATGACAATCAGCTTGGTAGCTGTTAGGATGTACAATGGTAGTCATTTTGGGTTTTAATTCAGCTGCATGTGCACATGTTTGAATTATCAATGTGCTAAAATGAGATCATTGTTTTAGTGTATCCTTACGGAGACAATGGGATGTAAAAATGTAGCTTAAAAAAGTGGACACGGCATCTATGGCCCTTCTATCACTGACATCTTAAACAAAAAGAAAAAATCCGGATTAAATGCTAGTGAAATCTAACCTTTTAAATGATTCAGTCATTTCAATGTTTGGTGGCATGTTTTTCATTATTTCTTTTCTTTTTTCAACCAAATGAGGCGTTATCTATTCATATATGGACATTTGGACATTGGACATTCTTTGAACAGAAACAGTTCCAGCCATGACCAGTAGATGGCGCGAGTCACACAGCTTAGATTACAGAGAACAGGGAAACCGACTGTATGACGGAGCCTCAATCAAAACAGCTGACCTTTACTGTTGTGGTTGTATCCGGGAGACTTTCTTATGCCTCGTGAAGCGTTCCTCAGAGTATGAGTTACGAAACATTAAACCACTTTTTATGGACACATCGATAAAAACAATAAGCAGAGTCCGACTAATTGTAGATTTGCTCCAAAACTTTGTCCTTTCCCAACATATGTCGCATAATTATCGGGTAAATGAGACAGCTCGTTGTAAACATGGCCTATAAACCTGTTTTTAAAATTATCATCATATTATGTTCATATTATTTTCCATGTTACTGTCTGTGTGTTGGTTTTTGATGACCTACATTTCGCTTCAAGTTGGACCGCCGTCATTCCTTGATGACCCACCGTCTGCTCATTTCCGAAAGCTTACGGAGATTCACCGAGCAGCGACCTAGCCCCTCCCGCTCCCCCCCCCCCATCTCATCGGCGCTCCACCGACTCTCCCCTCGGCTTCATTCCGAGGAGGAACCCGGTGCCCCCGGCTGATCGTTTCCAATTACGTTACCCCAAGATGGAGGTCTGCAGATGGCACTGCTAACGTTTACGAGTCATCTTAACCATCCCCGTGGCTTTCATGACGCTTTTGTCAGGACAGGAGTGATCCAGTGCTATCTTTTTGTCGATTTATTGGGGAATATACTTGGGAGACAGTGAGCTCCAGGTTCGGGTTGTGGCAGCCATGAGCTCCGGGGAAGGAGCGGAAGAGACGAAGAGGGACGCAAGTGATATAGAGGGGTTCTTCAAGACCGGTAAGCCCAAAAAGAGTGGGAGAGGTCGGACTGGGCTCCACTGAGCTGTTCCCCTTTAGTCCTGTTAGTGAGGGACATTGTTCCCATCCGTATATTCAGGTTTGGAGCTCACACAGAGGGGATTGTTGTAGGTTCCAACCCATGTGTTTTTTAAAATTGTTGTCCTTAGTGAAACACCCGGTAAATAGCATTGGACAACGCAACTGTGCAAATCTTTAAAATGTGTTTCTGGGATCCATTTCTCCAACAAGCTACACCAGATAGCTGATATAGCCTGTTCAGCCAATCAACGTTAGCCAGGACGCTAATACAGGATGGTTCCATCTCCGGACAACACCTTGATTTTTGCAGCGCTTGACGAGCTTTCCTATTGTGTTTTTTCTTTCTTTCACCACAAAAGTAATCGTTTTGTCGTTTCGGCTTCAATTCCAACTACTTAATTTTCACGTGAAAATGATCAACTGCTAAAACGAGAATATGGGATGTCGGTTTGAGTTAGGAGAATAAAAAAATAAAAAAATCAGCAAACTCATGTGTTCTTCCGTTTATCTCTAGACACTTTTGTGCCACAGTCAGCTGTTATTTGAATTAACGAATATTACATTGCATATGGGTAATTTGGTTTTGTCTGGAGATAGTGGAGTGTTTGTTGATTTTATTCACACAAGAAATGATCCGCTTATACGTGTCCGATAATGGACTAGTCACAGTCTCAACGTGTGCTTTCAATGCTAGCCTGTGAGCTAATGAATCCTGGATCAGATTTGGTGAATCCTGTCTGCTAGCTAGCGAATGCTAGGCATTGCTAGCTTGGCAGTGAGTTGACAAAGCTGGCTCATACCTTCACAGCTTATCTGTGCATTAAGAGGAAATACGGACAATTAGTGTCTGTTTATATTAAGCATTCTGGTAGCTCTTTATCTGTTGTTTTCCACGCTGTCAAAAATAACACAACCGTGCATGCTATGTAAACAATACATGGCGTGGCACATATAGCTTTGGGTGTGCACTGTGCAGTATAAGCTAGCTTTGTAAGAGCTATCAAGGCCAAGGGTTGCTTTTTCTCATTTTGCCCTCTGCCTCTTTGTGGTGGAACCCCAGAATATCAGTGACACGAGTTTAGTGATATACTGCAAAGTTTTCTTCACACCTCGTGAAATACTCACCAAATGTAAAAACATAATTGCTAACATTAGCCAAACAGGCTAATATATAAGTCAGGACTGTTTTGAAGTCCCAACCATAGCGGGCCTACAGTGATTTTACCGGCTGGCTGCAACAATGGCTCATAAACTGTTAATTCCAGAGTTTCTAGAGGAGATTTAAGCGGTCGCATAAATATAGAGTTAACATTTTTTTGTTAATTTAATCTAGCATTTCTTTGCATCGAGAAAACGAAAGAGGATGGCACATGTTTCCAGTTTCCAAGCGATTTCCATTTAATGTGCATTTTAACATTTGAGGCTGTAGGGATGGATGTTAATATTACATTTATCATAGAGCAAGCAGAATGAATTGGGGCTTATTGGAAGATGGAAGGTCTGTTTGCATGTTGATGTTTGTCATGAATAAGCTCGTTAGGGCAACTTGCTGTGTGAACTGAGATAGATCCAATGCCTGATGTCATGTTAGTTCCTTCCTCTAAATCCATTTGCTTTCATTGCTTATAAGAATTAAGTATTATATTTGTCTTTAAATTCATTGCTGTATGTAAATGATGGCATTTGCATGTTGATGTCTCCTGGTGGTATGTGCTTATAAACAGTTGTGGCGTTTGGAAGAAATGAACTGGCTGTACTTGTCCACTGTCATGTGTTGGACTTTTGTGATCCAAATCAGATTTTGAAGAACAGTTAGGACGGTGTAAACAACAAGGAGAGTGCGGCGTATTGACACGAAGCCTCCGGCTCCTGCAGTTTAGAGTCTAGTGAGATAATAAGCCGCAGAGGGAAGTTCAGCAGCCGTATTGAGCTGATCTGACGGCATCTCTTAAAGAGAGAGGCTAGAAGCATCCTGCATCTCTCGTGCTATCACACTTTGTATGTTTTAATGATGCCGAGCGCAGCTGCTGTCATTTCTGCTGCTTTGTTCATCAGATCTGTTGTTAATTTTGCTGCATGATTAAACTTTTTATGTGCTCTATCGTTGTCTTTTCACAAGCCCGTCTACAGTCCTGGTTTGCGGTTTAGAAATGGCTCTTTATGCATCAATAGCGCACTAAAAACCATTTACCAACTTTATTTCATTGAGATAAACAATGACACGGATGATTAGCTTTTGTTTGAATTATGCCAACGCCAATGCTGAAGCAATTAAAAGAAACTTTGGCAACAAAGAAAACAAATTGGTGTCTTCAGATGGCAAAAAAAGACCCCACACTTTAGGGATCATGAATGAACATTTCGTGCCGCTATCTGCCGCTGGCATTGTTAATTATAAGAATATTTTAACACCAGTATCATTTAAATTTCAGCCCAATCTGTGCTTGACGCAATCTCTTAATCATCACAGTTGTGGGCAGTCAACAAACTCGGCTACTGTCCGTGTCTTATTTTGTTTTAATGAGTTCTCCAATGCTTATTTCTTTAAAGCTAAAGATGAGCTACAGCCGTGTCACTTTTGTCATAACTAAGTATCCCTTGCAGGCATGTGTTTCTGTTTTCTTCTCACAAAAAGTTGCCTGGATGTACCTAATAATGATTAGAAACTGCCAGGTATATCCACTATTTGGAGGCTGTTAATGGGCAACAGTAATGGTAACTACTAACTTCTGTCTTTGCTGAAAGTGTTGTTGAGCCTGTGTCTTAGTTCCTCGGGTTCGTCAAGCTTTCTCGGCCTTTGCTGTTACGGAATGAATTTGTCACACGATTTGTAAGTGGAGCATTCTTGTCTTCCCTTAAATCAGTCATCTCTGTATCTTTGAAGAGCCCTGAGAGGACATTGGTTGTGATTTGGCGCTGCAGAAATAAAAGCGAATTGAATTTGAATGAGTCTCTGTGGTGAACCCGATGTAGGCTCAATTATAGACACCCCGCCACTGTGTGTGTACAAGAGGCGAGTTGGGAGGCTTGAGTGTCGCCCCTCCTCTTTGTTTTGCTCGTGAACTTCCTCCTCGTAGATCTGGGCATCTTGTTCTAACATGCACAGGTTTGAGTGTTTTGCCACAGGCAACGCTTTTTTTCGTCCCCAGCTTCGTCCGCGTCTCTTTTTTCCGTCCTTCAGCATTTGGTCGCTTTGTTTTTCCCGTATCTTCTGTCCTTGCTTCATTCTCCGCTGTCTTTGCTTGCCGCAGCATTCATTTACCTAAATCTGTTTCGTGGTTTCCTCTCCCCTCATTCTAGCATTAGCTCGGGCTTCTTTGTCCTGATGCGAAATGACAACCAATGAAAAAAAAAAAAAAAAAGAAATAGTATGATTCCTTTTGTCTCTTTCCTGTGTCTCCCAGACTGGAATTAATACCCAGGCCTCAGAGCTCTGGAACAGGGAGTTTGTTCTGGTATGCTGTCAATCATCAACTTGTAGCATATCTTTGGCTATATTGACAATAACTAAGAGCCTAACTTAATGTTTGTGTCATGTATTACTTGTTGATGTTAATCATAGCGTACAGTACTTAATCCTTTCCCACAGGCCTTTGTTGAATGGACGTTAAAGGGGCTCCAGCACGTCATTTTCTGCACGTTTTGAATGGGTATGTATGTGTGTTTGTGCAAGAAAACAAGTGAAACAGACAAGCAGGAGGGAGGGAAGTAGAAATCTGATCCAGAGCTAGCGTTTATGGCTCAGACCCATTCACACAGGATGAGGTCTGCACACATGCACATGTGCGCATACATGCACTCAAAAACTAATGGATATTGATCCAGGAGATGGAGACTGATTGAGCTCCCTCGGTTATACGTTTCCTCCAGGCTTAAAGCTGCCAAGTCAGATGCAGAGCAGAGGCTACAGCCTAATGCTGTACAAAGCAGATTTCTGTTATCATCCTGTCTCTGTGAGATGGAAGTTTACAGATGGTTGGGACGTCACTGAACAATTCAGCTGAAGGAAGGGAAAGTGACCTGACACAATGTTTTGTTCCTTTTTTGGTAACAGATTTAGTCAGAATCCACGATTTATAGAGAAACTGTTCACAGCATGACTACGGAACTTGGTATTTGAACCCAAACCTCCTACCAGCATGTCAAAGGGGTTTTATTGCAGTTGTACAAATTTTATAATATAGTGTGTTTCGATGAATAAATCAACTTGGCAGATTGGTTTGAACAACTGGCAATAAAGGGACACACTAGCAGGAAAATTATACTCTTTAGCACATCATGACAAACATATTCATTCCATGAGGTTCATACAGTTAGCCAGATAGATGCAATAACATTATATTGATTTAGCAGAGGCTTTTATTTAAAGCAACTTGCAAGCGAGGGGGACGTTGAGACTCAATGTGGGGTTCAGTTTCTTTCCCAAGGGTACTTCGACAAGTAGACTTGGGAATTTGGAATGACCCAACAACCTTCTGTTTGACAAATGAATGTAGTTACCGCTCTACCTACTGATCTACAACTGCACCTGTTAACTTGAGCTACCAGAAGGCTGATATCGGATTGGTTCCCAGTGTGAGCAGATGCAAATATTAAGCGTCCCGCTTATTGTTCACATGATCAATCATGTGGATAAGATGTCTTTCTATCGACCTGTACCTAAATGCACCTTAAAAAACATCGATGGAAATTTCTATAATACTGGCGCAGCTGGTCTATAAAGCAATAAGCGATCAGATGTTGGCATCAAAAATGTTTCTGAACACAGTACCGGTGCTTTTTAAAGAGGAATTGTGCAAAGCTCAGGCTGAGAACTTGAGAGGAAGTCTTCTCTGCTCTCATGGATGATGTTTTTTTTTTGTTTTTTTTTGCAGTGCAACAGGCTGTGTGAAACCAGTGTTCTTTGCCAACAGCTTTACACACACACACACACACACACACACAGGACCACTTTATCCTATTTGCTGTTCTCACTGACCCTGTTCTCTGTTTTTTAATGGTCACAATGTACCACTTTTACTCTTGCTTGCTTCTTTACGGTGAGCGGCTAGGAAATGGAAGCCAGCTCGAGGGACAGATGATGGGACTTTAGCCTTTTATTTAGTAACGCAGCTTCAATTGAAAGCAAATGGAGGACGGGGTGAAAGCTTTTTATGCAGGGGCTGCAGATGAGGCTAAAACACTGATTTTAAAAAAAAAAAAAAAAGGGAAAAAAGCTCCATCTGGTTGAACTACTCCCATTATTGTGCCATTAAATTGTAATATTTTAGTCAGAGTGGCATTTATCCCTTCAAATGAAGCACAAATGTGTAACTAAGCACATGATAACTAGAACAGCTGCATGTGCAAGCAGAAGCCATTCATGGCACAAAGAAAAACAGTTGCTTTATATATGTGGATAAGGATAGAAATCGTTTTCTGCTTTTATAATATATGTGTGTTTTTTTGCTTGGAAAATGCTACAATGTCAGTCTGTTAGCAAAATGTTGACCGAATAGATTGCTCTCATATCCCCACGGGAAATTAAGCAAACACATGATCTGCTTCACTCCCAAACAGGTGCAGGTACATTAAATTTTAAAGGCAGATTAGCAGAGCAGGCCAGGCCTCCTCAAACTGCTGTTGAGTGAGTCTGTGAGTGGGATGATAGTAGTGTTTTTTTTTTTTTCTCCATGTTTAAATTATCATCTGTAGAGGAGCCAGGCACTATGATCAAAGATTTGATCAATCATTAGCTTCCAAACGCAGAGTTTCCCAGTCTCCTCATTCAACGAGGATTAGAATGCAGAACCGGCGACAGAAATGAGCGTTTCCAGAATAGAAAGAAAACCAAATTTGCATTTGACAAAAAGCTCTGTAATTCACCGATTGGCCATGTGACCCCGTATCTGCCAAAAGTGGAATGCTCTCCAAAAGTTTTCCTAACAAAAAAAAAAAAAAGCAGTCGCAGCGATCTCAACAGAGGCGGCTGCTATGAGGTTTGAGTGCTTAAATAATCTTGTTAGCATAGTTTCCTTGTACTTAGTAGTTAATGCAACAACGTTGATGTTGATGTGTGTTTCTGGTCAACTGGTTTTTCTGAGCCCTTAATTTGCTCTCCTGTTTAGTTTTGGTTTCCACTGACTCCCAGGTTTTATCTGCTAAATCCTCCGCTGCCTTTGCCGACTTGTTGTTACCCACTGTGGGAAACGAGCTGGCACAGCACGTCATCTTGCTGAAGGCGTTTGCTGCCGCTCTCTGTATCACATCACTGATCTGTACTGGTCTTTAGGGTTAGGTTTACTCCGACACTGCAGGGATGTATTCCACTCTGCAGTCTTTAGTGTGCCCTCTTAGCTTTAGTCTTGGTGAAGCTTGCTGTTGAATCATCATCATCATGAGGTGAGCCAATTTTTTTAAGGTGGCAATAAAAGTTTCCTGTCTTAAGTTAAGCTGAAGACAAACAGAGGACGAATGGGGAACATTTTATGAGGTCATTGAGACTGATAAGCCAACTTACACATACAGACAAGAAAGGAATTGAGTAGAAGATTAACTTTCATGATAGAAATAAATCTCTATATATGTAACTTTCCATGCAAATGAAAAACTAAGATGGGCACAAAGATGGATTTGGGTCCACAGCAGAAATGTTCTGTTGACCAGACTCGCAGGTACCCAGCCAGAAGTTTTAGATCAGAACACAGTGAGCGAAGCTATCTAAAGCCATGACGGAAAATGATCAGCAGCACTGGATGTGTTTGTAGCCCAAAGCTCTTATGATGTCAGTTTGAATTTTCAGTAATATAATTCCCACACTTGAACAAAAAGTACCAGATTCCGTTTCAGCCGGAACAACGTTGGCTTCTCTGATGGTTCGATGGTTGTAAACCGTTTTGGTCCCGCTCTCTGGATGCTTAAAGCCATCTGTAACCGCTCACTAATAAAGTGGGAGGGGTTGTACGTCTGTTATGCTGCAGTGAAGTCACGCCCAGAAATGATTTTAGTGTGATATTCTTGATGTGCGTGTTGCTATTGAAACTAGAATGTGATGGACCATGATCCTCAGAGATGGCACGGAGTGTGTGGGAAGCAGAGTGGATCTGTGTGGCAACAGTTCCTGTCCATGTTTTTGTGTGCGTGTGTGAGTGATGGTGGGATGTAGTCGGCTCTAACAGCATTAGGCATTTTTAGAGGTGAGAGATCATTGGATTACACTCGCCAATCTAATCTAATCTGGCATTTATTTGTAAGGATTACCTTGTGTGTGCCTTTTCTTTTTTTTTTTACTTTACTGTAAAGTAAAAACCCAGTTGGGGTTTGGTCCTCATTATGATATATATACAAACACAGATGATCCGTATTCCATTTTTAAATTTAAGGTAAATTGCTTTGTCCCCAATTTGCCTTCACACATTCGGTTGTTTCATAGATGATATGTTTTGGAGGTGGCTGAAATCTTTATGGTAGTTTTGAATTGGTTTGAAGCGGCGATGTCAGCATTTCTAACCTGGAATTTACAAGTGATAAGAGAACCACATAAACAACACACAGTCATTGTAGAGCGGCTTGTCAGTCACAAGGTAGCGTCGGCTTAAGGGTCGCTGTAGCACTCTGAAAGGAACCATGTTAACATCTGTCTGCATTGAGGAATGTATGTAAACGGTGACTGGGATTGTAAACTCATCAGAAAACCCGCACAGGAAAAATCAATTGAAATCTGAGCTTTGTTTTTTAGACTGGAGGTTAGCAAGAGGTTAGATGTTGCAATCAAGGGGAGGATATGACTAAGAACTGCCCATATGGTGGCAGATTATGGCTCATTAGGTACTCCTGCTGAAAGCATAGATTATTTTAAGGTTTCTTTTACTCTAAAAAGTCGGAAGGATCTACTTCCCCAGTTCACATGTTGAAGTCTCCTCAGATAACATACTAAACCCAACTCACGTATACTTTGCTTTGGATGTAAACTAAATTAATCTTATGCAGATGTTATTGACGACTTGCAACTAGCCATAGAGACAACAAACCTGTTTTGTAATCAGAATCCCCCCCCCCACTGGTCGTTTGATAGAATTAAAGTTTAAGGCACTTGGTATTGGGTTCATTTTTGGAGTCGATATTCGATCTTTTATATTCCGTATGCGGGTGGCTTCAACCTTGTCCTCTAACTAGGGTTAAGTAATTGGAAAAGGTTATTTCCTAAAATGCCTGTTTTCCTTTTTTAAATTTATTCAAAACGCAAGCAGATTTACAGACACTTAACTTTATTAAAAGTTGGCAATAATACAAATCTGACCTGCCCTCAGAAGAGCACTGAGAGACTGAGCCAGGCTGTGCACCAGGTCACCATGTGTCATTTTCAAGCTAAAAAAGGATGTGAAGAATAGGCCCAGTAGATATTGCAGCATTTGTGTAAGGAATCTACTAGGGGAAGAGTACCTTTAGTCATACAGCTGTGTCTTTTGGACCAGACCATGCTCTCAGACTGCCACCATAGCAACGCCAGCTGTCATGTCAGCCTGCGTCTGACGCATGTTATTTCTTCAGAAACAGGCTTGAGGCTTTACTGCTCACACAAACAGACACACAACTTAGCGCCTAGATAAGACCAAAGGCCAGCTGATAAGAGCTGATGACAGTCAGTTTCTATGGTCTTGATGTAGACCACTGAGTTCAAGGGTGGATGACACGCTGCATTTGGCTGCATTATGAACCAGGTTTCACGGGTAGTGTAAACAGACACAGGAGGGCTCATGTGGTAACCGAGTCGTCGATCAGAGCGCTGGTGAACTGGTGCAAACAAAACAAGGCGATTGCAGTCGTATTCAAAGTAGGTAAGGAGTTGGTCTTTGCTTTTCCTATTTCTCCATGTAGTATGAAGGCGAGTTAGAATTGTAATTAATATATCAACATGGTCTGTTAGCCCACCAGCAAGGGAATTGAACCATTAGTATTTATAAGATTTGAAAAGAAAGCTTTTTGGCTTTTTTTATTTTCTTATTTTTTAGATTCCTACTGTGCAGCAACTCAAACACACATGCAATATACACGTGCACACGCACACACATATGCAAACCTCTCGCCTCCCTGTGTGTTTATAAAAAGGATCTTGTCCCACTTTTCCCTCTCATCCGCCGTGCTCCCGTTCTGTAATTTCTCCGGCGTGATAGCTAATTGGTGTGAGCTCGGGGAAAATTTGCCGCCCCGTCGGTGTCATCTAAAACAAACTGGAACGAGAGAGGGAAAAGAGTCGAGGCGGCAAAGAGAAAAATGGAGAGAAGATGGAAAAGAGGGAGAAGACAGGAGGTATGTCGGAGGGCGTGCATGTTGCAGGCTGCCGTGAGATCGCATTTGCAGATAGCGATTTTCTTTACATACTGAGGAGCGTAAGCAAGAAGTCTCGGAGGGCGTGAATGGTGATGCTGTCCCATGGAGAGAAATGAGTCTGCTCAGTGCAGGTGAAACAGAAAGGAGAGGAAGAGCTGGGAAATTCAAAGAGCCAGTGCTTGGAAAGATGATGTGGGGAGGAATAGCGTAGTGCCAACCGGTGTTAACAAAGTTCCGACTGGTTAATGAAAAGATTCCCGAAAAGAACAGGCTTATCTCTCAATTGATTAGGATCAGTGTGAAAGATTTGCCAGAAGGGTCTCTGCTCCTGTTTTTGAGAGAAAAGAGATGGCGAGAGATTGAACCAAACTAGGACAAGTCCTGAAAGACCATTGTACTCCTTTTTCTTTGGGTCTCTCCAGTGCATTCAAAACTGCTTTCTCACTGTTGCCCTCCCCATCATGCTCACTTTCTTGTTCCATCTCTTCCTCTCACCACTTTTCACCCGCCTTTTCTTTCCCTCATTCTAAGGGTCAGTAACCAAGAGAAATTGATCCACTGTAAATATCACAGTTGGTGGCCTTTTGTGTCTTAAAGCAAAGGCTATGGAACGCTGAGGTCCTTGAGATTGTCCCAGAGGTCCTCGGGTAGAAAGAGGAGCACTTAAACGCAGTGGCCTTTGGTACTGATCAGGGCAGAGCTGGGCCTTTTCATCTTGGTTATCCAACAGGGAGTCTTGTACACGTGGGATCCTACGTGAAGGCAGATGACGTGATTGGATAGAAAATTGCTTCTTGAAGCATCAGGACCAAAGAGTAATAGTTTAATGAGATGCTCAATAAGATATAGATCCCCTATAGTCCCCTTTAGTTGTGACTGAAGACGCAGCCACCCTCCCAGTTAGACATTCCACAGATGGCGATGTTTATTATTGGACTTTTTTTTTTTTTTTTTTTTAAATCCCTCACATGCACACTTAAAGCAGACATTAGACGTACTGATGTTGTCTATGTGCCTCACATAGAGGCAGTGAATGGCAGACCAAGTGGGTGTGTTGCTGCTAATTACCACAAAACATATTAGGGGGGGTATCAGACTAGCACGGCTAATGACAGTATATAGAAATGTTGTCTTTATCTCACTGTCAATGTGTACAGTGTCAGTATCGCAGAAGACTGCTTGGAATACAATAAAGGGTAAGGATGTAGGCTTTTTCCAGAATAGACCTTTTCACTGGAAATAGTTGGTTGGTCGACAGACTGAGAACAGCGATGGGTGACACGGCAAAATTGTATTAAGAAGTAAGAAGTATTATTACACAGATATCAGGCTCATACGATGATCGTGACATAAAAGGAAGAGAAAAAGGCGTATTGTTATCGTTGGAGTCAGAACTAAGTGTCACCTGAAGTGACACCATTGTACAAGCTAAAGGACCAGAGAAGAGGCTGGTTTTTGAAAACCTCGGTTTAAGTAATGACTGTTTGAGGGATGCTTGGGGTTGATGGAGAATAAACCATTGGTTAGCTCTCCTCTGGTTCGCTCCATACATTTGACTGTACAGAAGCAGTCACGAGGTTGATGGTGTGACACTTTTGACTGGTACGTGACTGAGCACTCAGGGTTTCTCTGGGCACCTGACCACGTGCACTTTAGGTACCTCCACTTTGCATGCGAGCATGTACACAGTGAGTCAGGATGTGAAGCACCTGCAGACTGAATAGCTCAAACATGTTAACATTAACAAATTACTAACTTCTGAGAGTTTCACTATTTTTTTATTTTTTTTACTTTGAGTTTTATTGAACATTCATTATATTCAGTAAACAAACGTGCAACCCTGATCCGTTCTATTCAGCTCGATTAAATTTTTAAAAAATAGTACATAAGAACTATTTAAGTACTATATAAGTACATGTAATAAGTACATAAGTACTTCTAGTACATAAACTATACAGTTTTTGCTTTCTTCATACAAATTTTCTTGGATGTGCAACCCTTTGTTTATCATGCTGTCCATTGCCCATAAGATTTCAACTTCAGTTTGACCTGTGCAGCTGTACTCGTATGAGGGCTCCGACAGCAGGTTCCTGCTCGTTGTTTTTGTGCCTCATACCTCAGTTCAGGGAGTGTGAGCCACACAATAGGTATTTTTCAAACGAGAGGGGTCTTTCCTATTTGTGAGTGAGTCAAACGATGAGTGTGCCTGACGAGAAGGGGAAGGCAGAGGCCCACAGAAAGGGTGGTCTCGTGTTAATGCGGGCGCCGAGGCAGAAAGTTTGTGTCGGGACAAGGGAGAGCTGTCTGTGGAAAGGAGCTTATTTTAGGATACTGTACAGTCAGTGTTCAGCAGAGCTCAAGTCTTGGTGAGTTAACTGTTGGAGAGCGGAGAGTTTGGATGCTTTATGGGATCGGGCCCGTTGAACCTTTGCTTTGTCGCTGCCTTGATGGCGGTTTTAATGTGCGAGAGATCTGTTGAACTTTATCCAAACAGTTTGGCTGACGTTCCAGCAGTTGGCTTATGTAGTCTCCTAACAAAGCTGGCTCAGTGTGTGTGTGTGGCTGGATTAACCCACTGCTCTGCCGGCCCCATCTCAGTGGAGGAGGCCTCCACTCCGGGCTACACGTGTCTCTTTATGCACACATTCATTATGCTTTATTTTCTGTTTTTCCTTGCATGTTTGACTTCTGGCTCAACTGTAGGTCTTCTTGTTTAGATTCTGATAAGTTGTGGGCAGACTCTACTGTATTTTGGTATTACATTGTTGCACGCTGTGGCTTAAGCGGACATCTCTGGCATTGCAAATATGTGAAGTATGTGGGGTGTTTGGTCTTTCTCCTGCCTTCCTCTTTTCCTTTCTTTGCTCTTTCATCCCATTGATTCTCTGAAGTTTTCCCAGGTACAGGGCTTTGCAGAACATTCCCATGAGATCTTAGTGCCTCTCTCAAGTGCTCAGCTATGTTTTCCAATATTGTGTGTATGTGTGTGTGTGTGTGCGCCTGTTGCATTGGCTCATATTGACATTAAGTTTGCCCTTGTGTAGTTTTATAAATGTCTCATCTGCTGTAAGTTCATCTATAAAAACATCAAAATATTCCTGTGTTACCTACTGGAGCAGTCGGGGGGGGAAAGTCCATGCATTATTAAGACTAATTAATGCAAGCGGCAGACTGATCTGATATGTCACATTCCTGTGGGATTACTATACGCTGAACTTGTGATTCTTCTGATGATAAATTGGTGTAATATCCTGTTTGTGTTCATAAATTTTCACGCGGCGTTTGACTCGTGGGCGGAGATGTACCGATAACGATTTATTTGGTCGTTAGATTCTTCTTTTTTTTTGGTTTTGTCAAATTGGACCGACCCATTTTGGGTTTTGTCGATTTCCTTTCTGAGAACTATAATTGGATGGAAGCCGATTCTTTTCCCTACTTTTTGTTGCAATTGTAACTGTTCCATTTTATCCCAGAACACACCGGGTTACGGCGCTTCCTCCCACTGCTCCGGTGTTCGAGTATAGTCATTTTTTCTAAATCTAAAAGAATAGAAATTACAGTATATCCCGCTTTACGCTTCAGATTGTAGGTCCTTAACCTTTTTTCAACTTCTCCTAAAATATTGAATAATATCAGTGTCCCTCTTCCCATCCCGCTGGGCTGCCTGATGCTTTTCATTCACCTGGATACCTGAACATGACTTCTACGCTGCTTTATGTTAACAAATAGCTGTTCCGAGTCGGAATGCTTGATCCTGAAGCTTATTGTTCTAAGTGATTAATCCCATTGTTTGAGCATATTTGATGGCATTTTAACCCCACCAAAGCATAAAGGCATCTATGGTGGGAATCTTCCTCGAGTTGATCTATTGTCCTGTGTTTTTATAAGTGCGCGCTAGCACAGATGTTCGAGTGTAATCCAGAGTTAAAGGATTTCCTGGTCAAGAAAACACTTTAGTAACACCCTTGCTCTGTATGCTTTCAGAGGAAATGCCACTTTCTTTCAAAATCCTTCTCATCTGATCCTTTCGATTAATGTGTGAAGTTAAATTTAGCTTTTTTTCCTTTGCTTTCATACACTTCAGCTTAAATGTAGCCACATCGTATAGGAAAGGAAATTCTGAAATGTGTCTGCATGTGCTGGAGATGGCTTGTGTTACAGTTTTATATCATTATCGGTCCACATATAGCCTACTACACATTGTAGTTGTGTGATGATACAGATCCTGCATTGATATCAGTGTCTCTCTGTGTCTGCGCTGCACTCTGTACAATTAAACGGAAAGAAGTAATCCTTAGTCAGAGCTGAGGGAGCGTGTCACTGACTCAGCCGGCGGAGCGTCCAGCCCGTTTGCACGTTGACAGCACATGACACTGACTGTATCTTCCCCTCAGTCACAGCAGCAGCGTCTTTCACACAAGCTATAGGCTTTATCAATGGAGCAATTGTTGTGTTGGCTGAGAAACCACTGGGCCTCGGTCATGAGTTATAGGGTGATGAGAAGATGAGTCCTGCATGTTCTGGTCCAGGCTGAGACAAGCAGAGGAATTTTTCTCACACCACTGGGTTCCAGCGTCCTCCTGTTTCTGAGAATGAACCGTTTCCTGCAACATAGATGATCTGTCTACTGTTTTTTTTTTTCTCTTTTCCTAACTGAAGGTGTTTTCTGTCGGCCTAACTCATAACACGCTTCTTTTAAAGCTCCAAAAAGCACACTCTTCCCTTCTTTGTTGCTGTAAAACTCTGCAGCAGACTTCTATGTCCAGCTTGGTTGATTCAGTCGTGTCTCAGGACAGTTTCAGCCCCACTGACACTACCTTTTAGGAGAACTCGTCATCAGGACATCGTTTCAGCTCTTCAGTCTATAACCAAACCCTGCATAAACAGCTGTGCATGGCATTTAATTGTAATCCACATGTTGGCATGCTAATTTGCTAAACTGAAACGGTAAACTCCTGTACTCGTCATGGCGTTTTGATCCCACCATGTCTTTGTTGGTAACATCTCTTTCTCTTTTCTGTGTGTCCCCAGATGGATCCCTCCCTAAAGAGCCAAAAGGAGATGTGTCAAGCCAGATAGCAGGTAAAAATCCGTCTTCCATACACACAAATACACTGTATGTGCCATGTTTGTGTGTGTGTCTGTGGCGTTGGTAGGAGAGAGGTGTGTATTTTATTGATGGCAAAGGTTAAAACACATTTATGCAATAAACAATATTGATAATTCAATGTGAAAGTGTCAGGTCATTGTCATCATAATGCCTCACATCTCCTTGATTGTCCTTCCGTCCTCCTCCGCCACCCCCCTCCCCCTACGTTCCCAAGAATCTGATTGGCTTTTTACATCTAGCAGCTATCTCCGTAGCGACAGCAGGCTGTACTTGATGGGTTCAGATGGACGGTGGCGTTGTCTCTTTCTGTTATGATTTATTCCCACAGCCTGCCACTGTCTCATCCTGAAACGACCTTTCTTTTGTTTCCTTTTTTAAAATTATTATTAGCTACTTTCTTTTTAAATATCACAGTACAGCTCAATACCTGCCAGACTGTGATGTGACATATTGGAGTGACATTCAGCCAGGTTGATATTTGAGATTATTACTTCTTTTATTGCTTCGTTTCCTTTGGACTCTAAACTTTGGGGGGCGCAAAATATTAGCTTTAATCTTTGGAGTATCAGAAGTGGAGTTGTTGTGATGCAGCCTTGAAAAGACAAAAACCCTTCAAACTGTGGCTATAAAGGAGGACAATGGGTTGGCAGGTTGCTTCAGAGCCTCAGGGGCCTTGATGGAGGAGGCCCCAGCACATACAGAAAGATGACGACAACACAAATGCATTCATATCCAGGGAATACTTGAATTCAGAGCTGTGCTTTTCTTATTATTCCCATTTATTTCTTAGTTTTGGAAGGGGATTATACCTGTTATGTATGGATTTGAATGCTTTTTGATCATTGACATAGAGTGCTATCCTGTTTTTTTTTCCCGTATAAAATACCAATGTAGAAGAGCCAAGCGCAAAACGTTTTTGAAAATGACTCCGGTCGAAATCTTCTTTACTCGAGTGAGTTGTGCAGGCCGAAAGCATCACCTCTAGATGGCACGTTGGAGCAGAAAGAGGCTGAGGCAGAACCTTTTCTGGGTTTCAGCAGGCAGACCTGGATCCTGCTGTTCACGGTGACATGCAGCCGAACACATGACTGCTTTGTTTAACATATCACAATCTGTTGCACAGACGGAGGGAAGTCTTTAAGTAATAACCTGTGTTTTTGGCTTTTTATAGATTGAAACTTAGCGTTGCAAACAGAGTTCCTTCTCTGTCTCGTCACGGTTTTTCTGAATGGGATTAGGTGGCACCAGAAGGTCCCGGAAAAATGAACGCTTGGCACCAATAACAAGCCGTCTTTCTCTGCTCTCTCTCTTGTCTTGCTTTCCTCCGTCTCCCCTCCTCCCCTGCTGTGTTTGGGTCGCTGGGGTAACCCTGGCCCGTTTCTCACTCGGTTAGCCTACCCTGCTATTAGAGGTCTGGATAGATGGAGAGAACAGCAAGGAGTGGGGGTTAAGGAAAGATGGTGTGCCGTCTCCTTCTCTGTCTTCCAGGCCAAATGACAGATTTGGGGACAAAAAGAGGAGACTTGGGAAGGACGCGGAGAGTCTGAGTGGAATGGAAACGCCGGACGATAGCATTTGCTGCGAGCTGTGTCTTTTGAGTGTTTTTTAGCTCTTGATTTTCAATGCAGCGTGAAATATTTGCCACACAAAAATCTTTTTTTTCTCTCTCTCTTTTCAGTCTTTTAGTCCACATTCTCCCTCTTGGATCAGAACAGACCTGTGGCCTGTGAAATCTTTCTAGCAGTCACAGGAAGAGTTTTACGCAACAACCCCAAAGCTGTCAAGCTGTAAAAAAACAGTGAAACTTCAATCTCAGCCATAAGAGAGTGAAGTGAGAGAGGGGGAGTTCCAATCTCCACTAAAACTTTTGCAACATATGAAACAATAGGTTGTAAATAGCCGTCCTTCCTTGTTAATTAGTCACCTGCTTGTTTGTGTGGGCACAGTCCCAGTGCCAGCTGTACCCGAAGTCAGTTCATTGTTATAGTGGCACAGCTGTGTGCCATCGCAGCAGCCAATCAGATTGGCTCTGTGCATTCCAGTAAGGTCACCTGTGCGCCAACCAATCAGATTCTCTTTACTAGGACTGAGAAGTAGGGCAGAAGTAGACTAATGACAGTTCAGGAGGAGTGGGATAAAAAAAAAAAAGACAGCATTACTGAGCGTAAAAACGCATGTAAAGAGAAATTTTTGATTTTGATGAACAGAAGAAGATGGAAGGTTTTTGGATTAAACCAAAATTGCAGACAGAAAGTCAAACACACGGTGCTTTGGTCTCCTGTAGGGTTATGGAGACTAGGAAGTCCCCTAAAGGAGAACATGCTTTCAGGAGCGCTTTTTTTCTCTGGTTGTGTTGCACCTCAGATTGAACCGCTGATGATATGTTGCAGCCAGCTGGCATTTAGTAATCCCTCAGCCACATGTAGGTTCTGTAAACCTGCTCTGTCCATTCCTCTGTTTTGTTCACACGTTTTAAAGAGTTGTTGCTAATATGGGCAGTATTTTGATCTTTTAGTGATATTTGCAAGGTTTTTTTCTTCTTCTCTGTATTTGTAATGACGGGATTTGTTGCGACTGGGGATGCAACGGTTCTCGGTAAAATATTGAACCGTCCGGTCCGCGATGCACGGGACAATGCACCCTTATGGACCGCGGGTTTTTGGTTTTGCAATTAATTTTGCGCTGATGCTTTACAGACCACTGTGTGGGCCTGCCCAAGCAGGTGAAAAGCCCTCCCCGCAACACCGACTTAATGTCCAGTCACTGTTGTGCCTCCACCCGCGCACCCCCTGTCAGTCACTGTTGTAACTGGAGGCGGGTTCAAAGAGCAGCTCGCACACGGAAAAAAGAAAACAAACAGGCATTGCCAGCACTAGCAGAGGAGTTGAGAGTAGTGGTGGACTAGCCATCGGGAACACCAGGACATTTACCGGTGGCCTGATTGCGATGGTTGGTGGGCCGTGTTGTGGGGGCCGGTCTCTGGTCTGGACAGCTAGGCCAACAGAGTCTAACAGCGGAGTTATGTTCCGATAGTTAGACTAATTTATGTTGCAGCGTGCATTGAGAGGGCGGCGTTTGTCTGCTGCTGCTAATGGTGCGTTCAAGTTGTACATGAATGTTGGAATTTCTGAGCTCCAAGTCAGAATTTTAATTTTAATCATTTGAAAGTTGTTTAGTAACTGTTAACTAGAAAGAAAAGTGTTATATTGTTCAATACACCAGTGATATTGGTATGTTTAGAGTTTATACTGACAAGCAAAATAAAGTGGGAAATTTGGGAGAAATTTTTTTTTCTCTTTACGCACAAAACGCATACCGAAACCTGAGGCCCAAAAACCGACCGTACCGTGGGTTACCTGTACCGTTGCACCCCTAGTTGCGACAGTCATGTCTTAAACAAGTAAAATTTACACCCATGTTTTGTTTAGACCAGTCACTGTGTAGTTTCATCACATACGATTCCCCTCCAGGAGCTGCAGTGGGCTGCAGTTCCTGCTGTATGAACAGAAAAAAAGAGGGAGTGCTAGCTCCAGCAGTTCCCCTGTTACAATACTGCACACCTCACTCTCCAGGTTTCCATTCGCCAGCAAAAGAAATCTGAAACGATCTTTTGAAAAGTCCCAATAAATATATGTGAAGAAGACGCAGCTGCCTTGCCTGGTTTGAGGTGGATAAACTGGGCTGTATAGTGTTGCCAGAAGGTGGAGAATACATTGCTTGAGGTTGTAATTCAGTGTAAGAAATAGTTTTTCTCACAAAAACAACCCCTTGAGAATGGGGGAAAAAAAACTACAACTGCTGCGGACATCCACAAGATAAACATGGAGAGTTGGACATTTTTGGATATCTGAGAATATCTGGGATACTTTCTTACTGTCTGGAAAGACAACTGGAGTTGATTTCTTCATCTGATGTGGCAAACTTTCCGCTCTTGTGAATTGTAAAGTGAGCAGATCAGTTGTTGGGATTGTACAAAATGAAGCTAAAAATAAAGTCTGGGCACCGCAAATGCTTTGACTTCTTGTAACTTTTATTAAACGCTCAGACCTTAAAGGAGCAGAATGCGGGGTTTAGTAATGTCTAGTAAAGTTATAGATTGGAACCAGCTGAACACCCCTGGCCTCACCCTCCCTTCTGTGTGTGAGTGAGAAACTACAGTGGCTGCAAACAAATGTGAAAAGCCTGCTTCAGAGTCAGTGTTGTCCTTATTCTTCTTTGTTATGTTGAAACTGTAACAGTACAGTGTTTTCCGTCATACATTTGGCTTTGTAGCTCAGGAAATGCCACAGAGTCAACATTTGGACCTTGGGAACTATAAAACATCTCCCTGTTGAGAGAAATCATTTTCAACTGTCAAAATGAAATGAATCCCTCTCAGATGTTTCCCCACATTGAAACAGAACTGTATTCATTAAGAAATACTACCCCGCCCGGTGTCTATTCTTTCGAGGCAGGCATCGGTGTGTGTGAGTAGGTCAGAGGGTCTATGTCATGGACGCACTATTCCTGTCCACTGCCTCAGCCTCAAGAAATTCCTGCCATTCCCACACATCCCTCTGCAAGGAATGTCTGGCACGATGTGAACGTGGGAAGTCCAGCAATGTGGGGATGCACACATATGTACGCGGTTCTGGTTTCTCTTGATTTACAACAACTGGCGGAGAACCAGTGTGACCAAGTCAGCTGCTCGGGAGCCATTATGAGACGGAGCCTGTGTGTAACTGCTCTTTACTGAAATAGAGAAGATGCAGTGAGTGTGTCCTTTTGTTGGCATCTTTTCCCCTCCTTCCCTCAGCTGACTGCACCGCCCATCCCATCTGTCCTTGTCCAGACAGCTGTTACATTCTCCATCTTTTTTCTTTTTTTTCCCCCTGAAAGCACTTATGCCCCGCCCCCCTCCCTGAGGCATTTGTTACAATCTCTCTTGGGCAATCTTGTAGTGGTGTTGTTTGGGTAAACTGCTTTGTTGTATCAGCGAGTTTAATGCCCACTTGACCTCTCAGAGGAAGTCTCTTAGGTGTGTGCTGAGTGTTGACATATTCTGACACACAAACCGTAACACGACCCAGCAACAGGCATGACCCGGACCGATGAGCTGACTGTGTAGCGGTCGTCTCAGCGAGGGATGATGGACATCTTTGGCATTTCCCTCTCATCTCTTGCCCTTTCTTACTCATGGGTGTAGCCTCGTCAGTGATAACTATGTTTCATCCACTTCACACTGGGCCAGTCAGCCAGGAGATCTCAGGACTCGTGCTCAGGGGAAATATTGTTCACGTCAGCATTTGGAGAGCTAATTCTTTGGAATGTAGGCCTGGCAGCGGACGCTAGTTTCTCTGAATTCCTGATTTTACACATCCTCATCAAGGTAATGATAATCTCTTAAGTGGTAGCTAATACTTTAAGCCAAGTTCAGATTACAAGATTTTCACTGCCGTCAGATTGTTGTATTGTTCACACTATGCAGCGTGCTTCTCTGGAGTTTTTACGTCTTACACTATGGTGCACGGGTGATCTGCGGCAGAAGGTCACACATGACAAGAGTTTCCAGCCACGACTCGTGTGTTTGATCTTTATCAAGCAGTTCCAGCTGTCATACAGACAAGTAAATCTCTCATCACTAACACTACAAGTCGACACAAGAGGCTCAATGTTGTTCTCGCCAACATTTGAGCAGATTTGAGCTAATTGCACAGTAGTAACATGTGCTTTCCACCCAGTTATCCAGAAAGGTCATTTTGTAGTGGGCTTTAGACATCGTAGAGCTCCCAATCAAAACATCTTGCAGTTTTCTTGACTGATGCATTTCAGTTGCGGTTTATATGAGACTCAGGTCATTTATTGTAGTAGGAACCACGATCACACTTGGTTTTGGGCGCTGGGGCATTTTATTGTAATTGTGAGCTGAAAAATGTATGTTGTTTTTATGCAATGTAAAAAAAATCAACTTTTTCCAGATTTAGATGCCTTAAAACAAGCAAGTGGGCGCCATAACGGTTCTGTTAATCTGTCGGTGGGGAGCGATGAAGTGTGCCCTCCCACTAAGAGGACAAGTGGACCTAAAGCATAGCGATAAAATGGCCCCCACAGCATAAAAGAACCTCTGGATCCCCTCACTGCGGCCTTCCAGGGCTCTGGATTTTCAGCTTGTATACCTTTTGTATCTTCACACAAATGATAGTGAATACACAGATGTGTCAGCTGCCCTGAACAGCTGTAGTTTGAAACTGTTGGCTGCTGAGTAAGGAAAGACCTGGAAGGAAGGGCTCTAATGTGTATTTGATGTTGTAGCAAAGCCTGCCCGTTACTGTAAGCGTTTTCCCATCAATCTAAGGTCTCCCTTCTTGAGCTAAGCAGCTTCTTAGGGTTCATAAATGCAGTGCAGGCATAATATAATTGCTGCCCCTCCTACACAATGAGGATTACCTCCGGGAACCTGCCTTTCCAAAAGACGAGCAGATTAGCAGCTCACCTTATGCCACATGAGATGCACACAGATCCACAGAGTATGCTTGAGTGTGGTGAAACCGTCCACAGTGCTAACCCAGTTTCAGCTTGGAAATGTTTGCTCCAGCTTTTTTTCCACACGGACATGTAGACAGCACCAAAATGGGCGGTTTTGGTTGTCTGAAGGATTGGAATATCTCCCCTCAGGAATCCTAGGATTAGCCTTAATTGCTCCAACTCTGCCCACCGTGGATCGGGATCCCTTCAGCACATCGGCACTCCAATCTATCATTAGCTGACGGTGGCAGCGGACTGTATTTCTCCATCAACAAACAAGGCCAAATCCACAGCAATTTATGGATTCTTTTCTTGTCTTTTATTTTTGTTGATATGCAATTTGTGGAATAATTATCAAGCATGACTTGCTGGACAGGCACTCACAAGTGGCAGTATGCGCATACTGGCTCCGCCCTCATCCCGCTGACAGGTACAGAGCTGCCTCTGGGGTGTTGGGTGGGTGGCAGTTATTGATCTACCATGAGGTCATCACCACCCTCTCCTTTTTCTTCAGCCTTCACTCAGTCCCTGTGGAAACGGAATTCGACTGCGCTGGCTTCAAATGACGTGAAAATAAAACCCACAGTAAAACAGATGGGAGGAAAGAAGTTAGAGGAAAAGAGGACAGGAAAAGCAAGAGACTAATTTGCCATGCTTTTCCCCGGGCTCACTCACTTTTCCCGCTCATTCGACTCTTGTCTCACACACGCTTTTTTCCCCCCCTCAGCCTAGTTATGACTGAAAGATTTATCTCATTAGCTCACAGCTTTCCCCATTTCTTCTCTTCTCGGTGGGTTTTGCTCATCATTTATCCAGAAACCCCTCCTTGTCCTGTGCATGTGCTACTGTGCTTGTGCAATGTGTGGGTGTGACCTGGCCACGCTATATTTAGCTGCTGTGCCACTTTCTCGGGTCCCAAAGAGCTGCAGAGTACTGGAAAGTGATGGGTGTGTGTCTCTAAACTTACCTTTTTTTGTTGGGAATACTCCAGTGTGATACCTCCGAGGTTGTTGCATGTTGCTCTGGTGCTTACTGAGGCATTGGCTCGGAAGTTGTAGTAAATTTCACTAACGGAAGCTGACGAAGGGAGATGCTGACTATCGGAACGCTTTGAGGATTCACAGATTGAACTTGGCATTTTACATCATTATAGGATTGTTGTGAAGGAATGAACAAAGCTGTTTTTCTCTGTCAGATTAAACATTAAAATGATCAGAGTCTGGCAACGAAAAGTAAGGTTAATGTGTGTGTGTTTTCAGAGGGCTGTGTGTGTCTGGGCTAACCCTAATCCAGCGACCGTTAAATTTTACTGTACAACAGCAAATTCACAGCTACAGAGCGCTCGCTGTGCGCATGTTTTGTACACACACACACACACACACACACACACACACACACACTAATTCCCGCACAGAAGCAGTCATTTTTTTCCGCATGCCGCCTTGTCAACATTAGGTTTTTCCTTGACCTTTGATTTTCCTCCCGCTTGATGGCAGCCGGCCAAGCAGACAGCAGCTTGGCATAACCAAAGATTGTCGCTGCTTATTGATTTATGCCATCCGCGCGGATGTGTACGGTTCTGACGCTTCAAGTATCGGGTAAAATTTTCGAGGCAGTGTGTCTAAAGCTGCTATGAATTTGATCAGATGTAATGATGTAGGCAAAGGTAAATAACAAAGCCACAAACCCTTTTATCTGTAAAGCGACATTTATTTTTTTATGTTGACTCAGTTTTCCATAAAAGAAGAAGCAGTTCAAGGTGTCTGATGCTGTGAATGATAAATACTCGCGTCAGCAGTTGATAATGAAAACCCAGCCCAATCAGGCGTCCTCACTCTTTCCAATGAAGGTGAAATCTGGCCCACGTGTGGCTCCCAGAACTGTTTACAGGGGCCGTCGCCTCTCATGCATCATCTGTAAAGAACCACTCCGTCTACCGGTTCTTTAACAGAGAGCGTGGTCTACTACTGGAGCGCAGTGGGAAATGTAGTCAGTCGTGTTAATTGTTATATATATTATATTTATTTTCCCCATGGGGGTGGTTAGGTGGTAAATGAACGGGAAAAGAAGAGCAAAAATAGAGCCAAGTCCTGATTCTCATCCATCTCCTCCGGTGGTGGAGGACGATAAACGTCTCTGTAGCGTCTCACTTGGGAATGGGGACATAATTCACTGTCGTAGACTGGCGTGTACGGTTGGTTGGTTCATAACGATTGTGAAACAACTAATACATAGTAACAAATTGTGTTTATGAGCGTTTCTCCAGTGGAGAAGGGCCCCTGTCAGACAGGCGCTCCTCTCCATTATCCTGATGGCAGCTGAACACGTCGGCGTCATGTCTGAGCGAGCACCCCCTTCCCTTTTCTGTAAGAGTCGAGGCAGCACTTTTGACATGTAACATGATGTATCTGTTAGTATGGCTCAAGTCTGAGGCGCCTGCAGTCACGTTTGCAGATGGACGCACACAAGTGGGAGGGGCTTCGTTTAAAGTCGGGGAGATTTTTTCAACTGCGCCCACCCACCGCCGCTATTTCTTTTTACAGAAGCACAGTGCACTTATTAGGCTGAAACGAAGGACAAAACGCTCCATTGCATGCTTCATACCTCACTTGATTTACTGTCCTGTCCCTCATGAAACACAATTATCACCCATGACTGACAGCTTTTGCTGTCACCGCCTTTGGTATTTGTGAAGGAAGATGTCACTGACGTTGACGCTAAAGTGACAGTGTCGACACGACCGACTCTTGGAGCTCCTAATTCTGCTGGGCTGTCTAAGAAGGGCTTTACTCTGATATCCAAGCATAGGGAAAGGTCTGAAATACCCAGAATGTCAAAGACAGAGCAAGAGAAACAGATACACATGGGCAACACGTCTGGGTCATCTGTCACATACACCAGACCACCCTCTGTCTCAAGGACGCAGTCTGAACCCATTCCGCCCCCCCGTGTGTGCACGCTCAAGCTTAGATGTGAGTGTAATCACTTAAGGGATTCCTGTGTCAGTGTACAGGAGGTTTTTTTCTTTTTTACAGTTTACACTTGCTGAATACCTGACAGCTGTTCATTCACTTCTGATAGGACCTTAGCACAGGAGACACTTTGACACATTGCACCACAGGGATCCAGCGTGACATTTATAGGCCGCAAATTAATAGTGCGGGTTATAGCAGCAAGGCTTTTTTTTTTTTTAGCAATAAGTCTGATTGTTTATTCCAGATAAACCTGTATGTAAAACACATCTGTCCTAAAGCGCTGCGTGTTTCCCCAAGGAAGAGGAGCAGTGTCGGAGAGCAGCTAGTCAAGTTAAGGTTCACACTGCTGTGTGATTGATAACACATCGGTGAATATAGGCGAGTAGTTTTTATCTAAGGAAAACGTCACAGATAAGAGAAGGCGAACGGAGCCTAACGAGGTAAAGAACTGGATTTCTGTCATGTTTGTGCTGACAGTTTGTTCAGATTCACTAAAACAATGTCTCCTCTGACTGAGGTTTCCCCAGAAAGAGGAAGAACATTTTGAAAGCTGAGATGCTTCACTTTCTGAACTTATTCCACTCGTTCAGTTGGACGTGTCCAGAGTTTATTCAGGTTTGGTGAAAATATATCCAAATACAACTTCAGCTACAGGATATAAGATGCCTCTCTGGCTCAAGGATGCTTCCTCAGTAGAACAGGTCCTTCTAAGTCCCGGCTGGTCCTTCTTTTTATTTGAAAAACACACGCTGGAACAGTCATAACAAGTTACGTCGCTGTCAGAGAGCCCTTTGCATTGGCTGATCTTTGATGGCCTGCATTACGATGCTAACAGCTCTGTGATGGCAGCTAACGCAGTGAAAGAAGCTCCATTTGAATGCGTAAAGTGCCAGCTCTGCTTCCCTCTTCTGTTTGCTGCATGGTGGATGTGCAAAAAGTGTTTTCAGAAGGCCAAGGATAAACAGAAGCATCACCATATTTGGAAAACATGTGATATGCGCAGTCCTGTTGAATATTACTACAAAGACATGACATGACAGCTACTGTCTCGTGTGTGGGAATCTTAATGTGTCTCATTCCCGTGTGGTTAAAAGTTGCAGATCTGTACACCAAGACAGGGAGCCTCGGCTCATTTAGGACTAAGGCTCTCAGAAGGGCTTTTTATTCTCCCATTCAAAGCCTCATGTTCTTTCTTTCTTCTCCCTCTCTTCAGGCTTTAGGAGAAATGAGGAGATGAGAGCAATGGAGGTGCTTCCCATCCTCAAAGAGAAAGTTGCCTTTCTGTCAGGTAAGATTGTGTCTGTGTGTCTCAGACTCACAAATCGATCAGCCCCGACTGTCTCATCCCTGTAAATAAGGTGTGCATGAATAAATTGTAAAGTCCTAAGCTTCTGTACACACACACACACACACACACACACACACACACACAGCTCCCATGTATTAAACCGTAGACGGTATGCTGCAGCTTTCTCAGTTTCTTACACACACAAACACACACTCCCTGACTGTGAAAACTCGGGGGATCGGGCTGAGGTCCACACACTTAACCCGTCTTCAAACACATTCGTGCACATGCAGACTACATGGAAGACACACACTGACACGCATACAGATATTCTTTGTGTAATCAGTGTCAACGGCACTTCAAAACACAGAGCTGCAGCTGCCTGTGTCTTTGCCCCTGTCCAAGAGAAGCTCAGCCATGTCCGACACACACACACACACACACACACACACACACACACACTTGAGTCATGCCAGAGAAAACTCACAGCAGGCTGAGCTGGAGATGTGGACTGCCAAGAACATCCTGCAGGATTATTTGTACAACTCACAAAAACATTTTTCATCCTGTTCGTATGTGTGTGAGAGAGAGCGGGTGTGTTATCACACATATCTATATGCATGTAAATGTTTCAGACAAACACTCATGCAGGAGAGCTCCAGAGGTAATAACACAGGGAGATGCATTAGTTTTGTTGTGTGTGTGTGTGTGTGTGTTGTGAAGGCTCCACTTTTTGTCCTTTTGTGTTTGCTGTGAAGGTCACAGGTAGCAACGGAGATGAGGACAATGACTCAGACAAAAATGCCAAGATTGTGAGAGGGGAGATGCAGGGCAGCGTTGCCATGGAAATGACTCGCTGTCACCTACTACATCCCATAGTAGTCGCTGGCACAGTAATTGACTTTGAAATGAAGGAGGGAGGGATGTTGAGGAGGGGCCGCTGGTGAAGAGGAGGGTAAATGAGCTAAGCCTGTTATCCTGGATCTGGCCCCTTAATAAATCGGCCGCGCTCGCCGCCTCTCATGTTTGCATGTCACCACGTGAACGTTTGATTTTTCTCCACTGAGGAGACTGGTGGAGCCAACAGGCACACAACAACCCGAGTGAACTCACTAATTTGCAGGCTGAACTCAGTCAGCCTGTGTTTACGAGTTCCCATGTGAGCGAAGCAGCTCTCTGCTTCTGTGCGAGGTTATAAAACCAGATACTCATCACTCAGGTCACATGACCGCGTGCACTACTGTGTCCAAAGACATTATTCTTAATGTGCTGCATCCAGGCTAGAAAAGTTTGGACGTTGTATTACAGAGTTGTACAGTTTTTTTATCCCTTCATCCTTTTCACCTCTCTCGACTATTTAAACCTGTCATCTGACCCCGTCGGACGTCTCTGAATAAGTTTTACAGACTGATTTTTGGTTTGTTATAGAGAAACTCTAAATTCACCGTGATCAGAGTCTGCTGGTCAGACCTTTAAAGATGATTTAGAGAATGGAACTGGCAGACAGCTGCTTCTGCACATCACTGGTTTCTGTACTTTTTTAACTGATGCTGTATTTCCTTTAATACTGGTAAACTGTTTTGTGTCTCCATTGAGGTTATATATATATATTTTTTAAAGTATTTAGATTGTAAATTAATAATAATGAAAAGAAAAGATGCCTACAAAGGGCAGAAAATGTGGACTTTTTTAGCATTTTCACAAAAATATCACTTTCAAACTGTTTCCACTTCTAGGAAAGAAACGCTGCAGCCAACACAGCCAAAGCAACTGTGTTTGAATGTTTTGCCCGTGTTCTTCGAGGCTTTGCTTTTATTTTCCAGCTCTCTCGACATCTGTCTCGCAGGGATTTGTAATACAGCCTATGTTGTTTCACTCCGATGACACATCTTCGCCTAATTTGTTCCCTCTAAACGAGTTAACCCAGTAAGACCTTCTGTGCCCTCCTCGGGTCCTGATGGGTTGTTTTGTGCTAATAAGATAACATGTTAAACTAAAAGCTGCTGCTACAAATGAGAAATGTGCCAAACACCAGAAATACATTAAAAGTTTTCATGTTTGGATGCATTTCAGGTTGAGTTATTCCCTTTGGTTTGCCTGTTTGTCTTCAAGCATGTCGCTTTTCTGAAAAAGTTGAGCCCTACCACTCATTTATTGGATTGCCTGCCTTCTTACCGCGAGGCCTTTTACTCTGCAGCAGACTTCTGTGCTTAACAGCTGTGTTTGAATTATTCTGCATGTGTGTGTGTTTGGCCTCAGGTGGAAGAGACAGACGTGGTGGTCCAGTGTTAACGTTTCCATCACGCAGCAACCACGACAGAATACGAGCAGATGATCTGAGGAGACTGATCGCCTACCTCGCCGGCATCCCCAGGTTAGACACTGATCCCCCATGTTCTCCTGTGTGTGTGTGTTTTGAGTCTGAATAGGAAAATTAGTGCCTCAAAACAGCTCAACCACCCAGAGCAAGTGGATGAAGCTGTCGAAGAGAACACGTGACGGGGATGTGACGAGCATGTGAGCGGCGAGTCAGAAGTGGTTAGCTCGCAGCTCCTTTTCCTGCCAGAAGTCCGTTATAGATGCACAGCGAGGCTGAGGGGGAGAGCCTGAGTCAAGAGGCGGTGGGGGTGGGGGGCTATAAGAGAAATCAAATGCCAGAAGGAGAGAGATGTCACGGAGGGAGAAAGCATGAGGGAGCGGGGGAGGGGAGGGGAGAGTGGGGGTTTAAACCAATGGAGACTGAGAGCGCATGTGTGAGGAGGTGTGTGCAAGCGAGGGAGCGAGCGAGCGAGCGAGAGTGTGTGTGGAAGCACAACAAAGTGTCGCAGTAGTCGAGGCAGTGCAGCAGCAGCAGTGGTTACTGTTGGCAAGTAGCTCCTCACCTCTCAGGTAAAACATCTGTCCTCTCTGTTCCCTTCTTTTACCCTGTAACCCCCCCCCCCTCCATGCCTTTGACCACCCATCACCTCCGTCTGCTCTCATCTCCATTTGGCAGATGATCCTTTTTGGACCCCTCCATCTCCCCTTGCACATTTAAAGCTACACCTTTCATCATTTCATGTTTTTATCTTCATCATCTTTCTGTGTGGTTTTTGGTGACCAGAGATGTTTCTATTTTGGGAAAAGCAACATCTGTGCACCGCTGCCTGCTGGCCATCTGCTGACAGGCTGGCACAGAGAGGGAAGGAGAGGTTTGAAAAAGAACGGAGGTGTTTAGAGATGCGGTGATGGAGGGAAACAGCGGGAAAATGAGGAAGTTTATTTTGCAGAAGCAGAAAATAAGCAGGCATCGTAGCATGAAGTAGCATTGTTGGAAACTGACAGCTGTTTATACGTGTGGGAAGATTTGACATAGTTTTCTGCTGTTTTTAGTCTTGGGTGTGCAGGTTTTGAGTGTGTGTGTGTTGGGTTTTGCTATAATAACGTTATCCAGGACATGGCACCACAGGGAGAAGAGGTTGCTGATGCACAAATGTGCTGATCTGTGCTTTTATATTAAAGCACTTGTGACTCATTTGTCACAGGTCTGTGTGTGTTGGGCTGCGTGGGCGGGTGTGTGGGACGTGCGTTTGCTGCGTAGGCTTCTCACAGTATAGAAAATGCGTCATCTCACTGTTTGTTTGTTTCTCTCTTCTTTTCTCCCGTGCTCTCCCATCTCCATCTTCCTCTCTCTCCCCTCCATCATCCCTCTCTCATCCTTTCCCACGCCTGTCATCTGTCTCCTCTTTTCTCTCGCTGGATTATATTCTCCAATCTCTCCCTCCCTGCTCGTTAATTCCTCCCACTCCCGCTGACCTCCATCCCAGCGAGGAGGTGTGCAAACATGGCTTCACGGTCATCGTTGACATGCGTGGCTCCAAGTGGGACAGCATCAAGCCTCTGCTGAAGATCCTGCAGGAGTCGTTCCCGTCCTGCATCCACGTCGCACTCATCATCAAACCGGACAATTTCTGGCAGAAGCAGAGGACCAACTTTGGCAGCTCGAAGTTTGAATTTGAGGTAGGCTCTCTCTCGTCAGGTAGCTTCTGTAATGTTAGCTCGTGGCACATTTGCACTGCATGCCATATTGATATTTTCCAGCACCCAGACTCTGTTTTATATATTTGCCATCTTTAATTGATATACTCATAAAGCCTTCTCCCCCAGTTTGCTGTCAGCTGAGTTGCGATAACAGTCACTGTAGCCCCCCCCCCCTTTTCTCGCTTAGCTGCTCATTGTCAGCACATTTCATTATCTTCCTCTCTCCGCTGCTTTGCATGTGCACATCACCACCCAGTTGTCTGCCAGAGGAAAAATGTCACCATGTTCCACCTAAAAACGTCCCAAGGCGGATCACACCGTCAAGCATTTGTGACGCTGTCAGTCAAGCGTTAAACACATTTTCACAGCTCATTTCGTGATGCGTTCTCAAAAGCAAGGCATGTTTTTACGGCCCCGCCTGTTCTATAGTTCTGAACCGATGCCGGAATGTGCATCCATGTGCTCTTACATCAGCAGTTAGCCTCCATGTAGATGCCCCGTGATGAGGATTAAGTAACATCGTACCACAGGTTGATCTGCCAATAAACAGCCTTGCCTGCTGTGGTAGGTTCATAACGGTGGAAGATTAGTTGTCATAATCTCGTGTGCTGCACCATAAGTCAAGAACTTTTTTCGTTGTTTGTTTGTTTGCTCTGTGCTTGGATTCTACGTTTGTGCTAGTCTGAGTGGATTTTTTTCTTCTCATTTTTTCCACTGGCTAAAGCTGTGGACGCTCCGTACGCAGCGGAGTGGAAGGACTTGCTCACATGCTCTTACGTGCACAGATCCACTGCAGTCTGATGACATCGTATTGATCGTTTGTTTGGAAGAGTAGCCTCAGGCCAGGGTGCAATTATCCACAAGCTGCCCTGCTGTGCAACATGAGCATTGACTGGATGCACTGCATGTGCCTGTCCAGAATTACAGGTGCTTAAAAAAAAAGAAATAAAAACCATACGAATCAATTCAGCATAATAAGAATGTTTAAAAGTTATTGAACTGCAGCAACGGCTAAACTTTTACATAGTTTAAAAAGCAGTTACTGCACTCTTTAAAATTCTTCTGCTTAATCTTTATTTTTTTAAAGACTATTGTGAAAGGGCTTGAAATCCCCGCTTCAGCAGTTTATGATGTTGAGACGTTTCACTGTCAGAGAAATGTAAAGATGCTCTGAGAGAAGAAGGCCTCTGAAGAGCTTCGGCCATGTGGAGTGGTGGTGTCAGCTAGCACCGAACTGCACGCTCAACCATGTGCAAAGGACAAGGATTGCACAGGGAAAGCACAAAAATTTGTGTAGAAGCTTCCATGTATGGGCAACAATCTGTTTGGGGTACTGTTGTATGGACAGGAATCCACAGAGGAGCTCTGTGGGACTGCAGTGTTTGCTCACAGGTGACTAAATGAAGGTTTTAGGAGAGAGAGCCCCTCTTACTGTGAAACACAGTGGAGGGTTTATCATGCTGTGGCACTGCTCTGGTGCCTCTGCTAATGGATGGGCTGAAAGGATCAAAGGAACGATGAAATTCGAGGACTACCAGGGAATTTTAGAGCAGAATGTGTTAGCCAGTGTTGGACATTTTAGGTCTGAGTTGTTGACGTCGGGTCTCTCTGCGGGACAGGAAGCGCACATCGAACAGCACAGAAAGCGGTGGTTGAAAATGAAAAGATGGACTACCAGAAGGACCTCGGTAGACTCAACAAAGCTCAAACGTAAAGCGGCGGAAGAGTGGCAGAAAGGGCCAGCAGGACAGAAGCTTCTCGATGGCTGCCTGAGGCGCTTTGAGGCTGCCGCTGTCTGCAGCTGAATATCAGTGCCAATAATTGTGCTCGGTGTACATTTCGTCCTTTTTTTATTATTTCACCGCGGTGCAAGTTTTTATTTCCTTTGCTTTGATTTTGAATTCAGGGATGACTCTGAACAGGAGAAACTGATCAGGACTGTTACTAGGACAACAGCTGCTTTGAACACGTGTGTATCCAGCATGTTCCCTTTAGCGTGCGTGTGTGTGGTTCAGGGTTTGTTTTTTCCTGGCCTGCCACATTTAAAAATAGTTAAGTCGCTCCATTCCTCTCCCCTCCCCTTGTATTAAATTCATACTGAGAGTCGAATTCAAGTTCAATTCAGATAATTTTTCTTGATAAATCTTGTGGTTTAAACGAGGGAAGGAAATGTTCCCCGGCCTGCTCGCCGTTCAGCAGCACGCCAATGAAGCAACACCAGCGGTGAATCTGACGGTGTTGGTATTTTCACCCGTAAGAGCCGCCTCGGTGCTTCATTACCGAGGGAAGACGGTGCATCTCTGCATTGTTTGGCCTACACAAAGCCTTTCCGTGCTACCACTTTGTCTCCATCCATCTCTGGCCATGTGTGTGGGGGTGTTGTGCGGAGGTGGCTCAGCAGAAACACAGAAGCAATGAAACCGAGCAAGGAGACATTTCCTCAGCTGAAGCTGATATTGTAATATGCGCTTTTTGGATAGAATTTTGACATGTTGTATGTTTTTCCTTTGAAATTTTTCGGGAACTGGGGCTCTGTGAGTGTAAGATACTGAGCAGCCCTGGAATATAGCAAAGAACCACAGAGGCAGAAGGTGGAAGATGAGACCCACTTACCTCTGAAGTGGCAGCCATCAACTTCAGTCGAGCTCAACACCCATTAATCTGTCTTTCTGAATTCTCTCTCCTCCACCTTCACTCCACCAGACCACCATGGTGTCACTCGAGGGCCTGACGAAAGTTGTGGACCCCTCCCAGCTGACAGCGGACTTTGACGGCAGCCTGGACTATAACCACGAAGAGTGGATCGAGGTAAAACTGGCCTACAGTTGTTTTAACTGTTTTAACACTTTTAAACAGAAACTGTCGGGATTTAGCATAAGAAGTAACTGACAGTTAACTTGGAGGTTTTGTTCGTGGCTTTTTCCAGGTGCGGGTGGCGTTTGAGGAGTTCTCTGGTCATGCCACTCAGATGTTGGCTCGACTTGAGGAGATGCAGGAAACTGTGTCAAGGAAAGACTTTCCCCAAGATCTGGAGGGGGCCAGGCGGATGATAGACGAACATGCGACACTAAAGAAGAAGGTCATAAAAGCTCCAATAGAAGAGCTGGACACTGAGGGACAGAGGTAAAAACTATCAGCTTGAATGACCATGCACTTGTCCTCGTTTTATGCTTTAATTGTACTTGCTTTAACTAAAGCTTTATGATGCACTTTTTGCTTTGAAAGTCTCACGCATCAGAATGGCCTCGCCTTAAGTGATTTGCATTATTTTCTAGCAACATGAAATTGAAAAACACAGAGCAGTAAACGTGACGCATGACTGCCGCATGTTGGAAAACAAAGCGGATTACACTCGTGCGTCCGTATCGTCTGCGTTTCGTGAAGGCTCGGTCAGAGTTGGACCTTTGCAGCTTTGCATTGTTGCACCACATGAAAGACCGTTTCTGTGACAGCTGAAGGAGAGAAAGGAATACCGCGTGACATCTGCTGCTGCTGTGGAGGGAGGGAAAAAGAAAACCCTGCGAGATAAAACTTTGCTAAAGAACATCAAAGGAGGCCTAATGAATAATTCGGTGTGCGTTCTTCAGTCAGACGAGATATGATGGGAAATCCGTCCAGGACAGTGGATGTGTTGCTCCAACCGTGTGACGGCTGCAACAAGTTCAAAGGGTGGAGGGGAGGCAGCAGTCGGAGGGACCGCTCCAACTTGGAATTACTTGACAGTTTCGATATGTTTCAGCCTTTGTTGTGTGCTGTAAATGAGAAATACACATTAAAAGCAGGTATATTGAAGTGTTAACTCAAAGAAAGCAACTTGGCAAAAAAAAAAACCAAAAAATGTGGCAGCTTGTTAGGACTCGTGTTTCACTGAGACGTTACAGCAACTAACAGGATAAACACCGTAAGGCTGGGCTGGAATAGATTCTTGTAGAATTCACCAGGATCAGATCCCTTTGGTTAGGAATGGAATTCTTTTTCCTTTTTTCATGACGTGCTTCTGGTCACGTGTCGACATATTTCAGGCAGGTTGAATTGTAGAAGCTCACAAACAAAAACAAATGAAAGCAGATCCCAAATTCTGGTTCAGCAGCCGAGGCGTTAACAAACACCTTCAATCTGTTTTCCAGGTTGCTTCAGCGCATTCAGAGCAGCGAGTCCTTCTCCAACCGCAATGGCAGCGGCGGGGGCAGCGGCAGCGTCTGTAACGCAGACACCCAGGGCCTGGTGCCACGGATCACCCAGCTGCTGGACAAGCTGCACTCCACCCGGCAGCATCTCCACCAGGCCTGGCACGTCCGCAAGCTCCAGCTGGATCAGTGCTTCCAGCTCCGCCTGTTCGAGCAGGATGCAGAGAAGGTCGGTGCATTGTGGGAGTCGGGGGTGTCGTTAGGCGTGAGCTGTGATGTAGTGGTAATCTATAAGTACAGCTGGTGATCACTGTGGGGCAGGCATCTGCCAATAATAAGCAAAAGTTAATTACACCCACAGAGAAGCATTGATTGATGCTGCTTGTGGAGATGACATGCACTGGTGTCCTTTTTTTTTTTATTTTGGTCCTCAAACGGTGCGTTAAACTTTATTACGCAAATACGATGTGATGTTAAAAACTAAATGGCCTCATCCTCCACAACGTCCCCGAATAAGAGGCTGGAAGATGGAGGAGAGGCTGTGCAGGTACGCGGGAGCCCTCTCTGAATGCCACCCTGACAGCTCAGGCGATGACAGCTGCGGCACAAAATAGAAAGAGACAGGGAGAGAAATTCAGAGATGGAGTGAGTGGAATGAAATAGCGGGCTGCAGCAGCAGAGAGCGAGCTGCAGTCTCGGATACACTGCAGTAGTAGGAGCTTGTTGCTAGGACACCACAGGCCACAAGTCTTTCTCTCGGAGAGCCTGAGAGGATACTCTTTATGGAGGCAGTCCGTTTCTCTGTATCCTGGTCTGTAAAGATGACAACTGTGTGAACACTGCGCTAGTGCACACACACACACACACACACACACACACACGTTTACCCACATGGCTGAGTCCCAGCTGTGTGTGTTTGAACCTGCTCTTGCAGTGAACTGTGACAGTTACTGATGAGCCCGTACTTTGCGTGTGTGTGTCTGTGTGTGTGTGTGTGTGTGCTAACTGCTTCTGTTTCTTCTGTTTGTGTGTGCGCTCTGACATCCTCGTGCCTCAGATGTTTGACTGGATCATGCACAACAAGGGTCTGTTCCTGGCAGGCTACACAGAGATCGGCAACAACCACCCCCACGCCGTGGAGCTGCAAACCCAACACAACCACTTTGCAATGAACTGCATGGTAATACATACACACACACACGCAGATGTGTAGCGGGAGTTAATGCTTTTCCACCCATCTGGATTGGAGCCATGCTTCGAAACCACAGAATCATATAGCTAATGCACTCAGCATCGAGCTGTAGTCCTGTTCGTTTCGAGCAGTCTGTGCACATTTTCTGCGTAATCGCAGAAGCACAGCTAGGTATTAAGTAATCCTTCTCTGCAGCCACTGTTGGCCTTATATAACTATTATGAAACTGTTGAGGTGAGGAATCTATCTCGCTGCTAGATTCTGCTCATGGGTGCGACACAATGACTGTTCCCCTCTCATAAGCCATCCATTGACATGTTTCTGAATGAGTTCTTACACCATCACCCCAAACTTACTGTTTAACCCCCCCCCTCTACCCTCCCCTTCAGAACGTGTACGTGAACATCAACCGGATCGTGTCAGTGGGCCAGCGGCTGCTGGATTCGGGCCACTACGCCTCCCAGCAGATCAAGCAGATCTCGGGCCAGTTGGAGCAGGAGTGGAAGGCGTTCGCAGCGGCGCTGGATGAACGCAGCACGTTACTGGAGATGTCAGCCAGCTTCCATCAGAAATGCGACCAGGTATCGTTGAGTTGCGGAAACGAAACAAATCTGAGGAGCTGAGATAACTTGAGCAGCTGCTGGCTTTAGCTTGTTATTTACAGTACAAATATGACCCCAGCGCTGATCATTTCCTGTACATGCTGCTTATTCATGTCCCCTTTTAACCTCGCAGAGCTCTTTGCTCTCAGAGTCCTGGCTCACTCGTGCTTCCCAGAGTTTCCGGGGCTGGAATAGGTGGCAGAGCTTTTAGCTGTCATGCTCCTCTCCCATGGATCTTAAATCTGTGGACGGGAAGCAGACACAAGCTGAAAGTTGCCCAAATATTTTCCTGTATTTGTTTTTGTGTTTGTATTGATAAGCTCTCTTTGAGGTAAACTTGTTTTTGCACATTCAAATATTTCTCAGCTTTTCTCATCATTTTACAAATGTCTTGGAGGTACTTTAAGTCTTACCAGTGTTTTTTTTTGTTTTTATTTAGTATTTTATTAATCCCAAAGAGATACGGTAGAATTGAGAAAAGTGCCATAGAAAGCAAGTTGATGGAAGTAGTCCTACTTTAGGTGTATTGAAAGCTGGATTCAGGTCAACTCACCCGGCAGAGCCGGTGACCTTTGCTTTCCTAATAGTCCGTGAAGTAGAGTATTTGTTATCTGCTGTTATTTCTGTCTGCGTTCATTAGCCGGGCCACCGTGGGATGATTCATGGCCTCAAAAACACACACAAGCAGAATCGCAGCACGGAAATATGGGTGATGCAACTTTTTCCAACCTGGAATGTTGCCGTCATTAGACCAACCTTTCATGTTTGTGAGCTGTAATAGAAATGTGGGGGGGGGGTTGTTTTTTTCCCTGAGGTGTTTCCCCGACTTTTCTTTTCTTTGTTCAGCGCACGAATGCTGTTCCAGTTATTGAGGCAGAGATGTTAAAGAAGCCGAAATCTCCCCAACTTTCTGTTTTTTCTTTGAGGCCAGTCGGTCTGGTTGTTTTATTTTCCATCCCTCCTGCAGAGGGAGGTGCAGAGAGCTCTTGGTAGTCACCACAAGGCCAATAAACGGCACACTCAGCCGCAGAGGATTCCTCTGAAAACCTCTTTGAGTGCTCGTGACTGCGAGCGGACACTTTCTCACGTTAAAGCTCGGGAATGATGAAGACGCTTTTCTCCAGGCGACGTCTTGTACACTTTGCAATGTCTGACTAAAGTGTGACTCGTGCAAAGAGCAGCCCTGTCTGAAAACCGTGCGTGTGCTTCTCCTCCTGCAGTACATGAGTAACGTGGACTCGTGGTGTAAGGCGTGCGGTGAGGTGGATTTGCCCTCCGAGCTGCAAGACCTTGAGGACGCTATCCACCATCATCAAGGCCTGTACGATCACATCACTGCTGCCTACTCTGAGGTAACGCCACAGATGATCCCGTAGAAACGTAGGTGGTGCCCGGTGTCGATGGTTTTAGGTTATAGGATAATGCCTTAAAGAGGGAACACGGTTTTTAACTACACCGTCACTCTTTTAACCCACAGCTATTGGGAACAGCTTCAAAGGAAATCCAAAAGCTAAATATGAACCATACACCAAGTTAACAATAAGCTCTACAGAGGCAATGAGGTTTAAGCACTTTTTCCGTTTTAGTTTGTTGAATTTTGTGTTCGTGTCCCCAAACACCGGGCTGGCAATATTTTGTCTGTCAAAAAACCAAACAAAACTAACCCTTTGAAATAAGCACACAATACCAAACGGTAATTGTTCCAAGGTGACACTGAACGCAGCGTTTTGGGCCCTGATGATACTGAACTCGGCATCGTTTTGGAGTTTCACTGGAACTTGTTATTGTGCTGTTGATGCTGCCACGTCCCTACTGATTTAGTTATTTTAGTACAATGCAGTTGTTTCATCCAGGCAAGGAAAACAAGGGCTGTGTGAATGTTATCAATGACGTGTAAATACAGCTGCAGCAGTTGAGAAACAGCTTAGTAATGCTGTCTGCATCCATATGCTAATTAGCCATGTGCTAGCTACTTTACATTGAACATCTATCTCAAGATCCTGGCTAGATATGTTTTGAAAATGTAAACACACCCCAGCTGCCGGACCTGAGGCGCCACGTTCACCCTTTGCAGGTTTTAGACTCGTCCCTGCTGCTTGTGATGTTGACATTATCAGATCAGTGCTGTGTTTTTTAGTTTATGACTTAGATAATCTGACTTGGATAATGAAGCCTTAACAGCTCAAAATACAGAATAGTTACTTGACTTGAGTCCAGTTCAGAGAACCTGTGTTTCCCTTAAATTAAATAAAAAGTCACCAACAAATAACAATCAGCGCCCAATGGATTGGAGCACTCTTACTTGTGAATAAGCATGATAGGGGCTTTTTAGAATTCACATCAAAATCTTTCCAAAACAAGTGTGTCGTGGTTTAACTTACATCCATATGTCAGATGGATCATCTGAACACAGCGAGCATAAGTGTGCTCTGAGCAGTTCTCAGTTAAGGTGGAAGGAAATGAAAATGTCTGTGAAATCCTTCAGGTGAGCCAAGATGGAAAAGCCCTGTTGGACAAGCTGCAGCGACCTTTGACCCCTGGCAGCGCTGATTCCCTCACAGCGTCGGCGAACTACTCCAAGGCCGTGCACCATGTGCTGGACATCATCCACGAGGTGCTGCATCACCAGAGACAGCTGGAAAACATCTGGCAGCACCGCAAAGTCCGGCTGCACCAGCGTCTGCAGCTGTGTGTGTTTCAACAGGACGTCCAACAGGTAAACACAAACAACACGCTGTATGTATGTACGTTTCCTTTTTTTTCCACTCGCACTCGCACTGGAACTCCAGCTTTCTCCATCATTGTCAGGTTTGTTCAATATAACACAAGGGGCTGGGTAGTAATATGAAAATTACAGGTTTGCACGCTGTGTAGAAGCTTAATAAAGGGTTTGTTTGCAGCCGCAGTCATGACTCCCGCGGAGATGTCCTTGAGCGTGTTGCTGGAACTTGGCGCGTTCCCTCGTCACACGCTGCATCGGCTAATTGCTCCAATTGTAAATTTCTCTCCAGATTAAAGGGCTGAAAACAAGTTCAAGGAGTGCGTCGTAATCCAATGGTGCGCTATAATAACACAGTTGCTGTCCAAATATCGTGGGCATTCTTGACTGTGTTGACATGGCAACTGTTGCTGTGGTAACGGAACTGGGTCATATGTCCATGCAGATGGTGTTCATCCATTCATGCCATGAAGGACAAAGTGCAGGGAAGGGAGTGTGTGAGGACAGGCTCAGTGCAGTGCCTCCTACAAGACTAAACATCATCTCTGTCCCTTTGCTCTCACACACACTTCTAATTATCATCAACACTCGTGGCTCCGAGCTCCCCCTTGTGGTTTCCCAGTGCCTGTCTCGCTTTTAAGGGAATGTGGTCTTTCTTCACAGGTCTTGGACTGGATCGAAAACCACGGCGAGGCCTTCCTCAGTAAACACACGGGGGTAGGAAAGTCCCTCCACCGAGCTCGAGCTCTACAGAAACGTCACGAGGACTTTGAGGAAGTGGCCCAGGTATCTCGGTTCCCGTCACTCTCTGATAGGGAAGGTTTATACGATATCACTATAACTGCTGGAGAAATAGCGTAAAATCTGCAAAGTAACTGTGTTGTTAAATAATGCCTTTAGGTTTGTCCTCTCTATGTGACACTGATGGGTACAAAATGTTATTCAGTACAGCTGATGGACCATTAAACATTCAGTTTATCTTGAACTAAAAGCAATTAGAAGATTCTGCTTTATGTTATTGAAGTCGCAGTTGGAAGTTTTATTATGATCATAATTATTATGAACTGTGCTAATTGGGCATTTTGTGACAGTAAAGGCAGAGCAGTTGTGTTCGATGACATGAAACCACTGAATGAAACATTCTACCTAATGAAAATGACTATTTTCTGCAGTCAATAATAACGCTCTCCCATAAAAAAGCGCTAAATGATCCTTGTTGGGAAGATAAATAATTTCTTCATAAAAAGGTATTTATGTAAGAACCAGCTGATGCTGCTGTTCAGTAAAAGTAATTTACTCTCCTCAGTCTGAGACTTTGTGAACAAATCTAAGCCACTTGATACAACTTCTTCATTACATTCTGTTTATTTCTACATCGTTCTGTTCACCTTAACCGTCTCTGTGCCTATTTCCTTTCACCACCCGTCTCTATCTGCTGCTCTGCTATCACTGACTCTATCAGCTCATGTGTCCTCTGCATATCCTGTTTTTCATCTACCCCCGTCTCTGCAGTTTCCCTTTCTCTCCTCTTCTGTAGAATACATGTTGCTCGCTTTACATTGCCCTCTTGATCTAATCCATCGTGCTCCGTGTCTCTGGCCTCTGCGTAGAATACCTACACCAATGCGGACAAGCTGCTGGAGGCGGCCGAGCAGCTGGCCCAGACGGGAGAGTGCGACCCAGAGGAGATCTACCAGGCCGCCCACCAGCTTGAAGACAGAATCCAAGACTTTGTTCGCCGCGTGGAGCAGCGCAAAGTCCTGCTGGACATGTCTGTCGCCTTCCACACGCACGTCAAAGAGGTGGGCAGAGAGGATGACGTAATGCTGAAGTGGATGGTGGGCTGTGTGCTTCTGTGGTTGAGAGCTTTCACAGAGCTCTCTAAACATTAGGGAAATAATTACCAGATGAAATGGACTGTTGTGTACATGTTATATTTAACCCAATTAGTTAGTGAAAGATGCTCAAACCGCTGTGTGATGTTAGGCTTACTGCACTTAGGTTAGGGTATATATTAAAGTGAGCCTGTGGCTGATGATCGGCTTTTGTAGCTGCAAACACAGAGGCTGTGTTTTTATTTGAACCTGGTTACATTCTCACTCTGAGTGAGACCCTGTCAAGTAAACAGCAGTTTCTGTTTACCTTAAAGTAAGTGAGGTCATGTTCAGAGTAAGCAACAATCTATTTGATGTATGCCGAGCACCCCAGAATAATCCACACAGCTCACATTAATTTGTGCTTGTTTTCTAAGACTGTTCATTTTCCCAGGCTTGTGTTAATAGATTGGGTTGCTTGTGAGATGGCTTCACCCTTATTTTGGGCAAAATGGGGGAAGCCTTCTCACATCTGGAAATGTGAGGGAGGGAGCAGCGGTGCCTGTCTAGAGGAGATCTGTGGAGATGGCGTGTCTCCTTGATGCCCGCTGTTGATACCACATGCATCCCAGCATGTTCACAACAGCACGTACACTCACTCGTCCCGCTCAGCGCTGATGTTTCTGAAGTTGTGTTTGCGCATGCCTCCACTCCAAACACTTCAGGACTGGTGTGCATGTGTGAAAAAGGGCCGGTGCGATGAGGGCTTTGAATTCACGCAGATATTGCAGTTGCATAGGGGTGTGAGCCATGAATCAGAATATGTTCTGTAACATCTTAACAGGAAGATGTGTGGAATATCCTGTCTGTAACTCATGCAAACATTCTAATCAACTCGTGGTTTCATTTGGATAAAGGTCAATAATCAGAAGGTTGCTTTGAATGTACGCAGAAGCGATGACATCATTGATATTTATTCTGTTTGCATGCTAAAGTTTTGCCGCAGTGTATTTGTGTGTATTTTAGCTTCAGACCAACAAACATGTTTACTGTGGATTTAATATGAACAAAGTGGATTTTAAATAAGCCTCTAGATCTAAAGACAGACTGATATCAGAAAACTGACGTCAGCACACTGCATGTTGTGACTCGTCTAAATAAGTTAGCAGAAACTCCTGACACCTCTCTCTCCCCCCCCCCCCCCCCAGTTGTGGACATGGCTGGAGGAGCTCCAGAAGGAGCTGCTGGACGACGTTTACGCCGAGTCTGTGGAAGCCGTCCAGGATCTGATCAAGCGCTTCGGCCAACAGCAGCAGACCACGCTGCAGGTCACTGTCAACGTCATCAAGGAGGGAGAGGACCTCATCCAGCAGCTCAGGTGCACATCTCAGAACACAAAGCGCCATAAAAGATTTGCTCACATGTCTTCTATACTGCCTGGTTTATTTGTTTTCCTGTTATAACCCCTCCGAGTTTCAGGAAAAAGGCACAAGCACTTCGTGTAGTAGCTCTAAAGTTGTGTTGCTATGGTATACAGCTGTGTAATAATAGTTCTGTCTTCCTGTAAGTGACGATGCTGCTCTGCCACAAAATTGATAATATCAGTAAAATGTGGTTGAGAAAGCAAAACGCATCATATGTCTGGTTACATAATGGCCTTTTTCTAGTCTTTTAGAAGAGCTCAGGCAGGGTAATTTAGACAGGCATGCATTTGGCATTTGAATCGATGTGTAAAGAATGAAGGGAGCTAAATATATGCAATGAAAGAAACGAGCATGTCATTCTGCAGACATTAATGAGGCGCAGAAAAACCTTAAAAGAAGCGCGAGGTGGCTGCAGTTGACCAGCTTTATTTTTATGCAGAGGATGTTCCAGTCCCTTTTTTTCCTCCTCCTTTTTTCTTTGTCTCCATCGCTCCATCCCCGGTGTCCTGGCCCCAGAGGGAATTCTCACATAAGGCTGCCTTCATGAACACGTGTCTAATTGTGCGGCAGCCACTCTGGCAGCCAACTGGAACTCCACTCACCTCCTGCTTGAGTGTGCAGGACTGTAATGTATGGGGGCACACGTGCACCCATCGGCATGCGCTCGAGCGTGTGGGGGTGCATCTGTCACCCTGATTAGTGAACCTAAAACCAATCAGGAGCCCAGCCACCTCACCTGCGCTGCCGGTGCAACTCAGAGTTGGCCTTATGTGAACCCGCTGATGTCTGAGTGTGGATACATCATGCATGTGTTCCAGTGAAGCAGAATCTGTGCAGCCCATTTCTTTTTCTTTTTTTTTTAGATTTACTCTTGAAGTGCCCTTGCTCATGTTGTGTGTACCAGAGTTAGAATTATGTGGCTTTAATTCATTACCAACGGGGAAGGTTCAACTGTTTATCACGAGTCTTCTTTTGAGTACATTAGGGTGGAGTGGGATTGATTTTTGTTAATTAATTTAATGCATCTAAGACAGCTGAGCACACGTTTAGCAATGTGGAACTATTGAGTCGAAAGAAAACCTTTGGAGTAAAAATAAATAAGTTTTTTAAAAATTGGGAGAAATCCGGCCATCGAAATGTGTTTGCCTCCTTTGAGCAGATCTCTTCTGTTTTAAACCACCAGCTCGCTGCTGCAGGATTCACTGCTGCAGCTTTTAGAGCAGCTGAAGCTGGCTGGCACAGTGCCTAACACTATCTTTATTGCTGTTTTTTTTTGTAAAAAGTGCACAGCCCTGCAGCCCATGGCTTACAGCTTAATTGTGCCTTTCTGTTTCAGGGATTCTGCCATCTCCAGCAACAAGACGCCCCACAACAGCTCCATCAACCACATCGAGAGCGTCCTCCAGCAGCTGGATGAGGCCCAGGCACAGATGGAGGAGCTCTTCCAGGAGAGGAAGATCAAACTGGAGCTCTTCCTGCAGCTCCGCATCTTCGAAAGAGACGCCATTGATGTAAGCGTATAGTCGAAGCTACAGACCCTGCTGATTTGTTGGCTGTTTTCAAGCTCTGGGGTTGGATTTGGAGGTTGTTATCCAATGTCTGAAGGAGAGGAAGACGTTTTATGCTATCAGCTAATTGACACGGCAGGGTGGATCTGTGATTCACATAATGTAGAATATTTCTGCTCATGTCTCCCAGTTTGGGCAAAATATTTAAGAAAAACACTAATATTTGGGGTGCGTTTGCACACATTCTGTTTTATACTAAAATTTCCCAAAGAGATCATAGAACCATCTGAGGTTTGTTGGTCCAGTATAATGGAGGCTAAAACAGAATTACAGTGAACAGCTTGCTGTTAATCGCTGAATGAGTTGTTAGTGAATGAACCTTGTGGGGCCTGTATGGTCCATATGACTTATCAGTCACTCTTATTGGCTCCCAAACATTTCAGTCGAGCCACCACAGCCCCAAATATACATCTTAGGAAGTCGGTGGGGTTGTGATTGGCCCCTCCTCTCTGGCTCCACTTTTTATGCTGGATGACTGTGTCCTTCTTTTATCTTTTCTATGGTCAAAATGAGCATTTACATGGAATTGAGAGGTATCTTTCAGTGCTGAAGGGACATTCTCAGTATGTTAACGAATACATCTCCAAATCCTGTGATGTGACAACGACTGCAGCTGACTTTTTCAGTTTTACTGAAATATTTTTTTCAAAAGGAGGTAAGAAAACAGGCCGGAACACGTGAGCTGGACTTATTTAACCCCAGTTCAGCTCCGAGGCCTTGCCTTTCATTCTCACAAGCGCACATTTCATCGGTCCTCCTCCTCTTCCACACACATAAAATACTGGTACATAATGGATATCGCCTGTCAGCCAGTTAATACCAGGAAACGAGTTTTGGTTCATATCATACTAACCAGATGATAAGTTTCTATCTTCATTAGCGCTTTAAAACCCTTCTGTGACACGAGCGAGCTTATTTTTATGAACTTGCCTGTCCGCAGATCATCTCTGACCTGGAGTCCTGGAATGAGGAGCTGACGGGTCAGATGAACGACTTTGACACGGAGGACCTTACGCTGGCCGAGCAGAGGCTGCAGCACCACGCCGACAAAGCCCTGACCATGAACAACCTGACCTTCGATGTCATCCACCAGGGACAGGAGCTGCTGCAGTATGTCAATGAAGTCCAGGCCTCTGGTGAGCCCCCTCCTCCGGAACACTGAGCTTCTGTAATTAGCTCTAGGCTGGATTTGATTTGATTTAGATTTATTTATTTTTTACATTTTCTTGGCGCGTTCTGCTCTTCATCATAAAGAATCAGTTAGGAGATGTTTGACTGTCACCTTGCTGCCACATCAGACACTACTCATGATCCAGCTGTGGAGTTAGAGCACAACACGGCTCATGTTCGCTGCCACTGCTCACACTTCTGTGTTCGGTACACAAGTTTTTCTGTGTAGGTGTCGCAGGTCAGAGCTTGTGATGAGAGGCACCCACTCACCATCCATAATAACTCGCCTGTGAACTCTATGCTAATAGCTGCTCTGTGAAAGCTCCCAGGGAACGGTTACCTCATGCAGCGTGTATTGAACACAGAGCAGTTATTAACGTGGACATGAATATGCTTTTCAGAATGAGTCCAAAGGTGACAAATAACACTCTGTGGAGTAAAGTGTGTGTCCATCCAGAAGTTCTACAACTTTGTGTCCTCTCTCCAGGAGTGGAGCTGCTGTGTGATCGGGATGTTGACATGGCAACACGGGTGCAGGACTTGCTGGAGTTCCTCCATGAAAAGCAGCAAGAGCTCGACTTAGCGGCCGAGCAACACCGCAGACGACTGGAGCAGTGCGTCCAGCTGAGACATCTGCAGGCTGAGGTTAAGCAGGTAGGACGCACAGCGCCATCTGCAGGCTCTACTTTCCACCTACATGACAGAGGTCAGAAAGAGATTGGAATAAAGTCTCAGCTGCGGCGCCATCTGATTACAGCTTTTCTGTCTTTTTGAAGGTTTTGGGTTGGATTCGGAACGGTGAATCGATGCTGAACGCTGGTCTGATCACAGCCAGCTCCCTGCAGGAAGCTGAACAACTCCAGAGAGAACACGAACAGTTTCAGCATGCCATTGAGGTGATGCAGTGTTTGATTCTATCTTCATCCTATTCGGTCTTCTGCTCAAAGTCTAAAGTTGGATTTTACTGTAACTGCTCATTAATATGGTAATTAAATTTTTCCCCCCTCTCTGCCTCTGTCCCCGCTGCAGAAGACGCATCAGAGTGCTCTGCAGGTTCAGCAGAAGGCGGAGGCTCTGCTCCAGGCCAACCACTATGATATGGACCTGATCAGAGACTGTGCAGAGAGAGTGGCTTCTCACTGGCAGCAGCTCATGCTGAAGATGGAGGACCGACTCAAGTTAGTCAATGCTTCTGTGGCCTTCTACAAGACGTCTGAACAGGTAGAACATCAATTCAGTTTAACTGCGTGGCAAATATTCCATTAAAAAAAACACAAACTGTGCAACTTAGTGACTTGGTTTCTGCGTGCAGGTATGCAGTGTGCTTGAGAGCCTTGAGCAAGAGTATAAGAGAGAGGAGGACTGGTGCGGAGGAGCTGACAAACTGGGACCCAACTGTGAAACGGACCACGTCAGCCCCATGATCAGCAAGCATCTGGAGCAGAAGGAGGCTTTCCTCAAGGTAATACACACACACACACACGAGGTCAGAATCAAATCAGAGCAAAGCTAAAAGTCAGACATCTGATGTGTGTTCATGTTTCAATCAGGCATGCACTCTGGCCAGAAGAAACGCGGACGTTTTCCTCAAGTACATGCACAGAAACAGTGTCAACATGCCTGGGATGCTGAGCCACGTCAAGGCACCAGAACAGCAAGTTAAAAGTGAGTATCAGAAAATACGCCCAATGTTTGGCTGCTCAGTGGTGTTGAACGTAAAGTTGGGCCCCCCTTTGAAGGCAGGCTAGGGTGAATCACAAAATGAAAGACAAAGGACTCAAATCACCCTGCTTTACTTTCTTGAAATCATTTTAAAGTAGTCTTCAGCAGTAGTTCTCCAGGCTTTCTGGTGCTCTTTCACTTTTTCCTTAGACATTGACTGCTTTTTCAGTGCAGACCTTGTACATGACCATTTTCAGAGGAATGTGTTCTTTCACTTAATACTAACAAACAAGTTTAGCCTAAAACTTGGCATATCTGAGCATGGGGTGCTTTGGGATGTCCTTCAAGAAGCCTGGAGAACTATTCCTGAAGACTACGTAAAGAAATCACAGAAAGCTCATCTAAGAGGGTTCAGGCTGAGCTGAAGAATTAAGGTCTCGTACCAAAAGTAGACTTTCACGTTGATTTTGGAACTTTCTTTCTTTCTTTTGTGTGTAGACATCCTCAACGAGCTACTGCAGAGAGAGAACCGGGTTCTCCACTTCTGGACTATGAGAAAACGGCGGCTGGACCAGTGTCAGCAGTATGTGGTGTTTGAACGCAGCGCCAAACAGGTACACGAAACACAACTAAACACTTTAATTTAGGGCAAGAAAGAGCTGACTTATTTACAAGACACACGCACAGAACTGAAATAATATGTGACGACGTGTGTATTTAGGCTCTGGAGTGGATTCATGACACTGGGGAGTTTTACCTGTCTACGCACACGTCCACCGGCTCCAGTATTCATCACACACAAGAACTTCTGAAGGAGCACGAGGACTTCCACATCACAGCCAAGGTTTGCCTCGCACACACACACACACACACACACACAACCAGGTGTTTGGTGTGTGTAGGACTACGAGACTCAGTGTGTTCCTCTGCTGCAGCAAACCAAGGAGCGTGTGAAGCTGCTTATCCAGCTGGCTGATGGCTTCTGTGAGAAAGGTCACAGTCACGCTGGTGAGATCAAAAAATGGGTGACAGCTGTGGACAAACGCTACAGAGACTTCTCCCTGCGCATGGACAAATACCGCTCCAGCCTGGAGAAAGCCCTGGGCATCTCCTCAGACTCCAACAAGGCAGTAAGCGGTCTGCACACGAATCATCTGATTCACACCAACACGGTCTTGGACTGTCTTCTAACCCCACTTTCTCTGTCAGAGTAAGGACCTCCAGTTGGACATCATTCCAGCTACTGCTCCAGGGTCAGAGGTCAAGCTCAGAGATGCTGCTGCACACGAGCTGAATGAGGAGAAACGCAAGTCAGCACGCAGAAAAGAGTATGTGGCCAACTTTTTCTGTCAAAAAGTACCAGCATTCTAAAGCACAAGTGAAAAACTGTTGTATCGGGTTCCCAAAATGAGAAGCAACAGAGAAGTCTTTGTAAGAGGTTTCACCACAAAGTGGTCCTTCATTGTCCTTGTCAATGCTGAACTCTGTGAAGCAGACAGTTCAGTTTAATCGTACATAATGGATTAGCATGATTTAAACTTCCCTCTTCTACCATCAGCCTCCTCTTTGCTGCGCCAGCACAAGAACTGCAGACGCAACAGTCCAGCTCTAACAAATGACTACATGTAGTGTGCAGGAAGAGGAGACTTTGTCATTTTAAAGAGCGCCACAAATCACAAGCATGATTTCAGTCACTCATGGCTGGTTTATGACCGAGTTTTATGGCCCACAACGCTTTCATTATTCATTAGTGTAAATGGATGAAGCTGACGGGCTGAAAGGGAGCGATTGGCATGCAGATTAATCATTGTGTGAAGAAGGACAGTGTGCCAACTGCAGCTTTGTGTCTGTTCCTGTAGGTTCATCATGGCAGAGCTGATTCAGACAGAAAAAGCCTACGTGCGAGACCTGCAGGAGTGCTTGGAAGTAAGTTCAACTCGACCCACCGCTGTTCAGCCCTGTCATGCTGTGGTTGGGCAGGGACTCTTCAGATTTAGGATTTTAGTTGTTTTTGCATATTTGAGCTGGTCCTCTTTTCTTCACGCAGACCTACCTGTGGGAGATGACCAGTGGAGTTGAGGAGATTCCTCCAGGAATCATCAACAAGGAGCGCATCATCTTTGGAAACATGCAGGACCTCCTTGAGTTCCATCAAAAGTACGAAAGGCACCATATGGTGTAACGTCACCCTTGAATGAAAGGAACAGGCACAACTCAGAAATAGAACATTTTTTAAAAATCATATGTAATTTGACTATGAATACTAATCAACCAAACTTTAAACTGATATGTTTAGATGTTACTTAATCTGCAGCACTTTGTGTTTAACAACCCCCCCCCCTTACATTTGAATCTTTCCTTCCTTGTTTTGTCAGCATCTTTCTCAAAGAATTGGAGAAATATGAGCAGCTACCAGAGGATGTTGGGCATTGCTTTGTCACGTGGGTATGTGTCATTTGTCCACAGGCATTTGCAGTGTGAAGTCGGACATCAGTAAAACATATCTTGGACTTTTTCTGTGACCAATTAGATTTGTAAATGAAATGTGTCACGTTTCCAGAATTACAGTGTTTTCTTTTACAAATTAAGCTTTGCAGCAGTAGATTTGACATTTGTCACAATCATGTGTTTCTCTCTCCTTTTAAGGCTGATAAGTTCCAGATGTATGTGAACTACTGTAAGAACAAACCTGACTCCACCCAGCTCATATTGGAGCATGCTGGGAACTATTTTGATGTGAGTAACATCTGTTTTTACAGTGATACAGCTGCTTCTTGTCTGTTACGTCCAGTCACATCTGTGTTCTTCCCTGTGTGTGTGTGTGTGTGTGTGATGACAGGAAATCCAACAACGGCACCAGCTGGTCAACTCCATTTCTTCCTATCTAATCAAGCCAGTACAGAGAATCACCAAGTATCAGCTCCTGCTGAAGGTAACCCACCACACCAGATCTCTGTGCTGCAGCAGCCGTCTCCACTGTTCCTGTTGTCATGGTTTCTGCGTGTGTGTTTAGGAGCTGCTGACGTGCTGTGAAGAAGGTAAAGGAGAGATCAAGGACGGCCTGGAAGTGATGCTCAGTGTTCCCAAGAAAGCCAATGATGCCATGCATCTGTCTATGCTGGAAGGTGGACAACACACTGCTTGTTATTTCGCTGTCATATTCATGTGTATAGATTTTCTTTTCTGACAACTTGTTATATAAACACATAGTCAGACAGTGTCATTCCTAATCTAACTCCCACTGTATTATCCTCTTCTTCCTCCAGGATTTGATGAAAACATTGACTCGCAGGGCGAGCTCATTCTACAAGATTCATTCCAGGTTTGGGATCCAAAGACTCTGATCCGTAAGGGTAGAGAGCGCCACCTCTTCCTCTTTGAGATGTCTCTTGTATTCAGCAAGGAGGTCAAGGACTCAAATGGCAGAAGCAAATACATCTATAAGAGCAAACTCTTTGTAAGTAGTCGTTTCCTCCCCTGTAGGTTTCTCTACAGTGATTTTTTTCTAAGTAGCAGCTTCTTGTAATGAAATGTCCTCCTTCTATTGTTCCTTGAGGATATTTCATCCTTTCTGTGGGCTGTATTACTATTCCACTGCAAGTTACTCTGATGAAGGAAATGTATTGTGTTCTTTCCTCCCAGACGTCAGAGTTGGGGGTGACGGAGCATGTTGAAGGAGATCCTTGTAAGTTTGCTCTATGGGTCGGACGCACCCCAACCTCAGACAACAAGATTGTGCTCAAGGTAAAACAAACACTGACGAATGCCAGTGGTCAACTAATGTATCTGAATAATCAATATGATCTGACCTGCTTGTTTCTTCTTCTCATTTTCAAACCTCTCCTATATTTCTTCTAACACTCTCTGTACTCTTGGGCATCTTGTTTGACTGCATGAGCTGCAAAGCTTTCTGTAGGCACTCCTCTGTCTCCTGGATTTTTTTCATCTCTTTCTCTGCCCTCTGCCAGCCTGTGTCCTCTGGTCTGATCCTGCTTTGTTCCATGTGTTAACAAACACGGGCACATCTGTGCATCTGGGGCTGTGTTTTCTGTGGATGTTTGTATCTCTAATTCTCTGTGTGGGCTGATATGCTTCCACCAACGCTGGTGACACTTTATCAGCTCCTGAACGCCCACGATCCACATCTTGGCTCTGTGCCACTTCATCAAAGTGATGAGTTTTCATCTTCATGTACCAGAGAGAAAACGCCCATTTCCAGACTTCTTCTGTGCGTTCTGCTGTTGAACTCCAGATGGATTAAAGTTTGTCAGCCGTTGGAACAGCATGAAGCCAGAATCCTAACACGTTCAATACTGAGTGTTACAACTCTTTCATACATGTTGACTACTAAACTAACCAGTGAAAGGGAGTCATGCAATGTGTATATTGTAAATTGTGTCATTACTAACTCTATACACACACACACACACACACTCACAGTTACCATTCATTACAATCTGATACGTATTTAATTGGCCATCATTACACTGTCGAGACAAATTCTAAGTGTTGTTCGTTTCTGTCATTTCAAACCATTTTGTCAGCATTAAAAAAATGTCCCATATATCCTCTAAAGCCAAACCAGTGAAATTCTCTATTTTATATTTTGAATTCAAAGCTAAGTCAGGGATCCAAACATGGAGCGACGGTGAGTACAAACTATTCCACAACACAGCCCTAAACCATTTCACACAAGTCTGAAACACTCCTCACTCCCTTTAGATGGGTAAATGCAGCACATTTTCTTCCTGAACTTAGAAGAACTATTTTCTTTGTTAAGATGCAGCCGCCAAATTCATTTCATGCCGGGGGACCAAAAGTTAAATGCAGAAGACTTAACATGAACAATGCCAATAGGCCAGGTCGCCACAAGGGATCAAAACAAGAATCGTGGGTCATTGTCCATGTTGTTGGTTAAAATGAAATGAGGAAAGTGAAAATAATGTGGGTGCTCTGAACTTGAAACACTCTTTGAGACAATGCCGTTCCTGCTAAAGCACAAACTCACTGTCCCCATTGTTTGGGTAGTCAGTCTACATGTTTGCATATTAGTGTATACGAGTCACTGCTATGTAGTCCAGAACTGCAGAATTCAGATTTTTCTCTATTGAATCAACCACATGCTTCTGCTCAGAGAGGAACAAAACCTGAGCTAACCCAGAGATGGAGTGATCGGTGAGCTTAGGTTTCACCTCCACTCTTTGCTGAGTTTGTTTTGGACCGGTTGTTTTATAAGTCCAACCTTACTGAACTTCAGCACCAGAGCATGGAGATCCAAACAATTTGCAGAGGGCCAGATTTAATCATGAAGGCCAACTTGGCATGTTGACTCCATAGTGGAAAGTTTAATTAAAATGTGCTGTTACTGGGCAGCGTAAAAAGAATCCATTTCAAGATGGAAGCTCATAAAATCTGACGTTGAACACTGGATTAGAGCACTATGAAAGCAGCTTGCAGATATTTGTACAGCAGTATAAAGTTGATCGTGGGTGTTGCTAAAGTAATGTGAGAGGGCAGGTATCTGTAGTACATCTGACAAACAACCACTTCTGGAGAAGAGAGTTCATGTAAAATCGATGTGAAAAATTAAGACATTAAGTGGGGAGAGGTCATTTCAGACTTGTGTGAAATAAGATTTTCAAAAGATGTTAGATTTTTCTTTCTTCTTTATTCTTTTTGGACAATTCTGAGTCTTGTCTCAGTGAACTTTTTCCATTACTGCCCTTTTACAGGCTTCTAATATAGAGAACAAGCAAGACTGGATCAAGCACATCAGGGAGGTGATCCAGGAGCGCACTATTCACCTGAGAGGAGCACTAAAAGAGCCAATTCACATCCCCAAACCAGCTACAGCCAGACATCACAAGGGACGGAGGTAAACATGTCAACTCCTGCTTCAAAGTCATTTAGGGAACAGAAAATGTGAATTTTCACAAATGATCTAGATCTCTAGAGTTTGTTTGTTTTGTATCTTAATTGTCTCATGATTTTAAGAACAACAGACACTGAGTTTTTCTTGGTCCTGTGTGCTTCCGTTAGTAATATGGGAGAGGACTTGGACAGCCAGGGTGAAGGCAGCAGCCAACCGGACACCATCTCTCTGGCATCTCGCACCTCTCAAAACACACTGGACAGTGACAAGGTGAGAACACACACTCAAATGATGCCCTACCTGCAGGTTTTGAGCAGCTAAAATGAAAGAATGCGTTCAGCTTCTGTACATTCAGGTGTATATGGACCATCAGCGTCACGTGGAGGCCAGGTCTTTATGAGTTTCTTGTCCTCAGCTGTCCGGCGGCTGTGAGCTGACTGTGGTGATACACGACTTCATGGCCAGCAACAACAACGAGCTGACGGTGCGTCGCGGTCAGACAGTGGAGGTTCTGGAACGCTGTCATGACAAACCAGACTGGTGCCTGGTCCGGACCACAGACCGATCTCCCGCTCAGGAGGGCCTGGTTCCTTGCTCCATTCTCTGCATCGCCCACTCCAGGTCGTCCATGGAGATGGAGGGCATCTTCAACCACAAAGGTATTAAATGTGCTGTGAACTGTTCTGTATTTAATGAATATAAACATTATCGAGATACTTTCAGAAATTCTGCATCACAAAGCAATTTCTAAAGCATGAATTTGTCTTTCGAAGACACTCTATCAGTGTGCAGCAATGACTCCATCATGCCAGGGTCGTCTGCTACGCTCCAGCCGGGTCATGGAATCGGCTCCCACACCTCACCAGGACCCAAGCGACCAGGTAGGCTCATCTGTGCCGCTGTGTTGGTTTGTATCTGAAATCCTGTTAAATAGTTCTTAGTTAGTTCAAATTGGGACTTGGATCAGATTGGTGTACGTGTGCATCCTTTGTTCACAATAAGAAATCACATAGCGGTGAAACCCTGTTGTATTCAGGACGCTTTACTTTTAACACCATGTCTCATCTCATTTCTAAGGTAACACACTACGGAAGTGGCTTACCAGTCCAGTTCGTCGGCTCAGCAGCGGCAAGGCAGACGGCCACGTGAAGAAACTTGCCCACAAGCACAAGAAGAGCCGTGAGGTGAGGAAGAGCGGGGAGATGACGATGGGCTCCCAGAAAGACTCAGATGACAGTGCTGCGACTCCTCAGGATGAAACTCTGGAGGAGGTGGGTGGATACAGGGATATTTCTTCATCTAGAAGCTTTCTACAGTTATTGTAAAGTAATCTTTGCTTTGCTGTCCTTTTGCGTTGCAGAGGGTTCGTAACGAGGGCCTGTCGAGCGGCACGTTATCCAAGTCAAGTTCTTCAGGCATGCAAAGCTGCGGAGAGGAGGAGGGTGAGGAGGGTGCTGACTCAGTACCTCTGCCTCCACCTATGGCCATTCAGCAACACAGCCTGTTGCAGCCGGACTCACAGGACGACAAGGTGAGGGCAGTTGGGACATCACAGAGAACATCAGAGAGAAGGCAGGTTGTCTGGGAAAGATGAACAGAAGGAGTGGGAGAAAGTAAATTACAGATCAAGACATGAACTGAATCCACTCGTGTTTCCCAGTTTTGGGTTCTACAAAGGCGAGTCACAGTTATCTGAAAAGTTATCGGTTATTGATACTTTTTGATGTAACATTATTTCCTACACAATGTGGTTATTTAATTGCAGCCATTGTTAATACTCATTCCTCTAGTTTCCTACCTCTGTTTGACAGTCTATTATCCCCAGATCTTTAAATACAGACAGTGTTTTGTGGCTAATAAAGGTTAAGAAAAAGTCAACACATACAAAATTGAACAGTAACTCAGAAAGGTACATACATGCAAATGTGCACAAAATAAAAAGTCAACAGCTTGTCGGGCTTTACAGCTTTTACATTCAACAAGCATTCGTGTCAAGTCCATCAAAAACAAAACCAGATTTGGTCAGTTACTAAAGTTGGTAAGAGGTTTTTTTCTTTCTTTCTTTATGAGTTAACTTAAAGAAATCCAATCCTCTCACGGTTTTCTTCCTTCTGGCAGTTCTTGGTTTCTGGATTACACTTTTGCTCATCTCAGTCTTGCTGTCTCTTTTTCTTTTTTAAAGGGCGCTTACTGACGCAGTTTGAGCAGCTCTTTAGTTTCAGTTAAGCATATCATCTTAGCTTGGCATGTTGAATTATATTCTCCCCTCTCATAAAGAAAGATTTTCACGCAGCAGCTAAAGCATAAACTCCTCTGACACTAATTTCTGTTTCTCTTTTGTTTTGTTTCCTGGTTGTTTTGTTTGCCATTCTGTAGCATTACCTTGATTTATGTCCTGTCTTTGCTTTGTCTCAGTTTCCATACCTCTCCATCTGAAAAAGCCCTTCTCTTTCCCGTCTGTTTCCTCCCCTGGTCTAATTTTTCAAATCTTTTTTCCCTTCCTCTTCAACTTTAAAAGCTACATTCTAAAGCCTGTTTTTTTCTCTTTTTTTAGATTTAAACATGAAGCTTACAGCTTTTTATAGACTTAGTTTTCTTCTTATAAAAAGCCATTCCTCCTAACTTTTGTATTTTAATTAACTCTTACATTCCTGAATTTCTTTAGTCAAGTTTTCCTCACCATCTCTCTTGTTTTGTTTTTCCTGTTTTAGTTGTTTTGACCTCTGCCCTGTTTCTTAAACACACTACTGAGATAGAGGGTCACCTGGCATACGAGCAGGGTATTAACACAGTGTACTGTACATAAAGAGAGGACGCATGTAGCTCTTAACTCTAAATGGAGGTTTCTTTTCTGCAGTGTCAGTGCAGATCAGAGGGTTGCCTAACTTGGGCCAGCATCATAATACCGTGACCCTGCTTGGATTACTCACAAATGCAACATTTTTCTGCATGTTTTATAAGTCGTTGATTGGGATGATACTGATTGCTGAGTGAGGATTAAAAGAAACGAGTAGTCACTGCAGAGTGGAAAGAAAAAAAAGGTGTCTAGGTTCCCTGTCAGCTGAGCAGGCAGCTCCTCTGGATAATCTAAGTCTGACCCGCACCGAGAGGAAAAGGTCAAACCCCAATCCCCCCTTTTCCCCATCATCCCCTGACCTTTTACCACCCCTCCGTTACCCACCCCTTCCCACTCGTCCTCATCTTCTTTTACCCTCTGTGCGTTAACCTCATTACCCATGCGAGTAATTGGCATCTAAATGCTGGCGAGGCCAGAAGGGCACGCAGCCTCACCCAGAAAACCTAATTGGGGAAAGTCTTGAAGCACAGCACAGCAAGGGTGAGAGTCTCTCCTGAACTATATTTACACACATACATGTATCGCTTTCATTCTCGCTGTTAGCAACCTTTATATCAGAGGCTGATCATCACCATCCCAGAAAGCAACAGAATCTTTCAGTCAGATCACCTTTTTCAACCTTCTTCCTATCACAATTTGAATGACTCTTCAGTTCCATTTTTTTCACTCAGCCTCATGTTTTTACCTTTCCATCAATAGTTTTTTCAATTTTACTTTCACGTTGTTCAACCTTTAGATGTAAACGCAGCAGTGCTGGTGTTTGCAGCACTGGAAACATCCCTTTGATGAACCTATTAAGCATTAAACATTTTTACTAAGTCATTGCTTGCACTGGTAACTAAAATCAAACATTCACATGAGAAAACTAATTCTGAAATCAGAAAATTAAAAGTTGGTCTTAGAAATTGATCTCAATCAAAACTATGGCATGACTCTTAACCTCAATATATTCTGCTTTTTATTTGCTCTATTTTTGGACTTGTATCAGTTCAAATCAGCTTAAGTGACACTATTTTAATCTATAGCAGAGCTATACCACATTTAGCAGAATAGATTAAATTTAGTTTAAATTGTGTACATTATCATTTTCTCACACCCGTTTTTCCTTCCTCCTCTGGTCTCTCCGTTTCTGCCCAGACGTCTTCTCGTCTGTCTGTCCGTCCATCTAGTTCAGAGACACCCAGTGCTGCCGAGTTGGTGAGCGCCATCGAGGAGTTGGTCAAAAGCAAGATGGTAGGACACAATTACTCCTACCTGGATGTAGCCAAGACTGCTTAGATAGCTGTTTGGTAATGATGGATGAATAAAATCATCTGAAATGTTATGGTATATGTTCCTAAAGCCATATTAGAAGGAAGAAATGTCGGCATCACCGATGTATAAATCTAGTTTATTCTAACGAGTTAATTCAGTCAAACAATTGTGATTTTGCCTTGATGCAGGCTCTGGAGGACAGACCCAGCTCTCTGTCAGTAGAACAGGGAGACAGCAGCTCTCCCTCCTTCAACCCGTCTGACAACTCTCTTCTGTCCTCCTCCTCCCCCACTGAAGAGATGGACGAACGCCGGACCAGTATCCTGAAGAAAAGACAGTACGTACACGACCAGCTGACACTAATTTTACTCTGTTTTACAAAGGACAAACACTGATTCTGATTTACTTTGAGCCCCAGATGTTTTTCATCAATTGTACTTTATTTATTAGAAATCCATAAAAAAAAAGTTTTGCAATTAGTTGATGTCAACATGATTACATTTATCATTTGGTGCAAAAGCAGTATCCACTGAAGGCTGAGTCTCAGAGCAGCAGAGGATCTCTATTTTGTCAACAAATGTGAGAAATCTATTGAAATGTTTACTCAAAAGAAGGATTGGAAGGGATTTGCATATTTCCCCTTTACAGTGCAGATTTAAACAGGGTACGGGCACAGGCCTAAACTGGACACCAGAGCTCTTTGATTCTTCAGACAGCACTGCATGGAGAGCAGTCATTCATCAATAGCTGCTGTGTAACCACAGTTAGACAGTGGGAGGTCTTTGTCAAGCACTACATTATGGAGTTTTATTCACAAATGCCGGTTAAAACTTCTCTGGTATGGATTAGAACACTAAATGTGTATTGTTGTCAGTCCAATCGGTATTTCAGATCATCTCCAGGCTCTGTGGTGATGTGGGATTGTATCAGTGCCCTCATTTACACTTCCACAGCAGAAAAGTTTGTCGACATTTTAGAGTCACTGCTTTTCCAGTGGACGTCCGTTTTTCCTATGAAAGACTATGCAAAACCACATTCTGCGCCCATTACAGAGGCACGGCTGAGGAATAAGAGGGTGCAGGGACTGGAGTTACCTGCCCACAGCCCAGATCTGTCCCTAATGGGGAATATCGGACAATTTTAAAGGAAAAATGCAACAACGATGACCCCAGACTCTTGCACATCTTGAAACGTGTTTGCAGAAAGAAGGGGTGAAAACAGCTGAAACTTCATCCCTTAGTATCCCCAGTGCTGGTATATCTTGAGTGTTGTGAGAAGGAATGGCAACATTACAAAGTGCTGAAAGCTTTACTGTCCCAAGTCTGCAATAAAGTATAAGTCAAAGTGAATTTAAAAAAATAAATAAAACTTTTTAAAACATTTTTCCATTATTCAAAACGTTCAGATTTGGAGTTGTACAACAATGTTTAGTGAGTTAAAGATCTGATTTACACTTCATCTGTGCGTCTCCCCTTTGATTAGTTACATTCTGCTGGAGTTGGTGGAGACAGAGCGAGATTATGTCAGAGATCTCAGCCTGGTGGTGGAGGTGAGTTCATGCTGCATCAGCGCTAACTGATAATTGGAATATTTGCTTTTTTTTCTGCCTCATAGCTGAACTTCTCGTGTGTGTGTGTGTGTGCGTGTGTGCGTTTTGTGCATCTCCCATCATCAGGGCTACATGACCAGGATGAAGGAGGAGGGCGTCCCTGACGATATGAAGGGCAAAGACAAAATTGTGTTTGGCAACATCCATCAAATTTATGACTGGCACAAAGAGTATGTGGCACACTCATATGGGGAATATAGATGTTCCTTGTTTAGAGTCACCAGCAGCATAACTTATTTCTCTCTCTTGTTTCCGTCTCTCTCAGGTTCTTTCTCAGGGAGCTGGAGAAGTGTTTGGAAGACCCTGACAGACTGGGGCCACTCTTTCTCAAACAGGTTTGTCCACTCTGAGTTTAATGCTACTTCTTCCTTGTATTCATTATTGAACCTTTGCTGAAACAGTTATTTATTTAACCAGGAACGGAGGTTAAACATGTACGTAGTGTACTGTCAAAACAAGCCTAAGTCGGAGCACATCGTCTCTGAGTACATTGACACCTACTTTGAGGTTCGTGGCTGGTTTCTTTTTAAAGATATTTTTACTCTTTGAGTAACATTAGATATTTGCAAACAGTTGCCATTACCTTTCAAAATACACTGTCGATTTTTGTAGGACCTAAAGCAGCAGCTCGGACACAGGCTTCAGATCACAGACCTGCTCATCAAGCCAGTCCAAAGGATCATGAAGTACCAGCTGCTGTTAAAGGTTAGTCAGACAGCAGAGGGTGCCAGAGCTCCAGCTACGATTCATGTCCTTTTATATGGACTTTAAGGGTATTTCTGCATAAGCTACAACCGTTTAAAAAAAAAAAATAAGTAAAAAATAAGTAAATTGTTGAGTCTGATTTTTAATATGTATGGTTTTGTCTCCATGTGATTTAGGATTTCCTCAAACACTCTAAAAAGGCTGGGCTGGAGTCTGTAGATGTAGAGGTAAGATCAGAAGCATGATGTTTCTCTTAAGCCCTTAAAAAGATCATCAGCATCTAACCTTTTCCTGTCTGGCTCTCACAGAAAGCAGTGGAGGTCATGTGCATCGTGCCAAAAAGGTGTAATGACATGATTAATGTCGGCCGGCTTCAGGGATTTGATGTAAGACGTTTATTATATTTCTTATTAATTCTATAAACAAACGGCTTGTATTGATGCCTTTCCCTCACCTGCACCTCTCATCTCCATCTCCAGGGGAAGCTTGTAGCTCAGGGCCGCCTTCTGCTTCAAGACACATTTATGGTGTCAGACCCAGACAGCGGCCTGCACAGCCGGGTGAAGGAGAGGAGAGTGTTCCTGTTTGAGCAGCTCGTCATCTTCAGTGAGCCCCTGGATAAGAAGAAAGGTTTCTCTCTGCCAGGCTTCCTCTACAAGAACAGCATCAAGGTGATAATGAAGAGCAAGTTTGTAGTTAACATTTCAAAGTTCTTCATTGCCACAAAAACTAAACATTTGTGACTCCCTCTTTTCTTTTAACCCTTTTGCACATTAGATAAGCTGTTTGGGTCTGGAGGAGAATGTGGAAGGCGATCCCTGTAAGTTCATTCTCACTTCTCGGTCGACCAACGGCACTGCAGAGTCCTTCGTGCTTCACTCCTCCCACCCAGGGGTGCGTGAGGTTTGGACCCTTCAGATCAGCCAGATACTTGAGAGTCAACGCAACTTCCTCAATGGTAAGATATCAAAAGCATACAAGAAACAGACAGTTTTGTAGAGCAGGCGTTTTTGTACATGGCCACTCTTGTCTTTTTTTATACCTTATCACAGCTCTGACCTCACCAATAGAGTATCAGAGGAACCATGTAGGGGCGAACAGTGGTCCATGTGTACCCAGTGTCGGAGCTCCAGGTGGAAGCAGTAGTTCCAGCGTATCCACTGGAGTCAGCGGTGGAAACTCCCAGAGTAGCTCCATCGCCTCAGGACCTCAGAGTGGCTCTCGTCGACCTTCCAGGATCCCACAACCCTCCCGTTTGCCCCAACCCCAACGTCATCTCCAAGGGGGTGATGCAGATGGCCCCAACAAGATGTCAGGTACGGAAAACTAATCTATAGTAAATTAGCTTTGTATAGCACAATGAAAGATGTGACTGAGGTGTGAGTTTTGCTCGGTTATGATCCAGGTTTGTCCCCTCGTCCTGCTCCTGCTCCCCTGATCCCTCCCGGGGGTAGTCCACAGGGCAAGCGTCCCATCCAGCCCTCAGAGGACCAAGCACAGACCCCCACTTCTGCCAGCACTGTAAACTCTATCCCTCGTGCCACAGTTGGGCCTCTGCCCTCCACACCGGCTTCCAAACCACGGCCTGGAGCCATGTCCCCTATGGCCACACCCCTTGCCGCTGGCAAGGATGCCCTTCCTCCTCCCCCTCCTAGCCCCAGCCAAAAGTCCGGATCTGGATTCTGGAGCTCCATCCCGGGCTCTCCAGCCAGCCGGCCTGGCTCATTTACCTTCCCTGGGGAGGTAGGAGAGACTCCAGTCCGTCAGAGCTCAAACCAGATCCAAACTGGTTCTGGGAGCCAAACCCACAGACACTCCACGCACAGCAAGGAAGCCGATCGCATGAGTACGTGCTCATCGGCCAGTGAGCAGTCCATCCAGTCAACCCAGAGTAACGGGGTAAGACTACTACCTGCTGCCTCATGCAGATTCAACTAACACAGAGGCAGAGGGAGGCCTGGTCTGTTCTGTCTGCCTATTGTCCTGCTGCAGCCAGCGCTACTAATCTGTTCCCTACTACGCATCTTTGAAAACCTTCACCGCTCTCCAAAGTCATCCTTTCTAGCTTTAGACCATTTCCGATGACAAAATCTTGCAACGGTTTCAACTGTCAATGTTTTCAGAATCGGCCTTCCATGGGGATCTTTTTCACCTCTTCACTGAATGATCTTTTAAGGTTTCTTCTCGATTTCTTAACTCTAACAAAGCTTATACTAACACCCAACCTTCTCTTGGCTGTCTTTCACCACGTTCCGGTCTTCATGGTGTGCAACTGAAATGTACTTTTTCAGCAACTAACCTCTGACGTTTGTGGTTCAGTCACAAATGTCCTCAGAGATCCTTCATTCAATTTAACACTCCTCCTCTCGTCTTTGCCTGGAGCTGCAAAGACGACTAAAAGGAAAATCTTCATCTTACTTCAACCTTTCTTCATCCAGTTACCGCTTTTCAAAAAGAAAATGGCAAATCCCTGCTTTTGTCTTTCTTCCACTTGAATCTAACCTTTTAACAAATCTTATTTCCAGTTGATAAGTGTTTTTCTACTTCTTTATTCTTACAATCTCCTTTTCTCACTTTATCTCACCGGGCATATTACACTTGTAAATTTCTTTCCCCATTTAATATTAGAAAGAAAATGATTGTACTTAAACTTTAATTTACTGATTGCACTTGCTATCTTATGCCATCGTTTTCTCCCCTTGGCATAGAGTGAAAGTAGCAGCAGCAGTAGCGTATCCACCATGTTGGTGACCCAGGACTACATGGCTGTGAAGGAGGATGAGATCAGCGTCATTCAGGGCGAGGTGGTCCAGATCTTGGCCAGCAACCAACAAAACATGTTCCTGGTGTTCAGGGCATCAACCGAGCAGGGCCCCGCTGCCGAGGGCTGGATCCCCGGATTTGTGCTTGGACACACCTCAGCCATGGTCTCAGACTGCTCCGAGGGATCCATCAAGTAAGACCTCTGGAAAAGTGTTGAGAACTGGGTGTAAAAATGGTTTAAAATTCAAGAAAACATTTCTTGAGTATAAAATCTTTAACTTGCACTTACAGGAACACCGCCTAAGTCAAATTTGAGCTGTTACTCTGTGTAGAGACTTGGGGCCAAATGCATATACATAACAGTGTGTCTGCTTTTTACTCCACACAAACATTTGTAAAGGAAGAATGTATAGCAGAAGTGTTCACTTTACACGTGCCATACATTAATGTAATTAACATTTCAACCCTAATGAGGTGGAAATGAAAAAAAGAGGCCATTATATTTACCATAAAACAAAGCATTTTCACTAAACTTCCTCTGTATGATGGTGACAAATTAGGGTAGAGTTCACAGGTTTGGCACAAGTTTAGTCTCATGATAAGTGTGATTTAAAAAAGTACTTAAGGCTTTATAAAACTGGTGAAAAGAATACATTTTGCCCCTTTACTGGTTTGATTTAAAACAATGTTTTCTGGGTTGACACACCAAGTTGTGAAAGCTAAACCCATTTAATTTATTTCCAATTCATCTCCGCAGTTTAGCTCATCATCAACTTGTGTATCAGATACTGACCTACCTTCTTTGTGTCAGTAGGAAGTCTTCCTCCTGGCATACATCCCTGCGCATACGGAAGAAGTCTGAGAAAAAAGAGAAAGAGGCAAAGAAAGAGACAAAGCTGGAAAACGGGTACAGGAAGTCCAGAGATGGATTGGCCAATAAAGTTTCTGTAAAGGTTAGTTTCAGAAGACTAACAATCTACAGTGATGTTTGTAAGGCATCTCTTTTTCCATCTGACTTCTTACTTTCTGTCCTACAGCTTCTAAATCCAAACTACATCTATGATGGTAAGTTCAAACTTAGTGTCTTTAATTATAATCATTTAATACAAATTTAATACAAACCCATATTGTTGGCTTATGGATTATAAAACATTTCTCCTGTCAGCTCCCCCAGAGTTTCTTGTACCTTTGAGTGACGTGACTTGTGACAACGGAGAAAGCGTCACCCTCAGGTGTAAGGTTTGTGGTCGACCCCGCGCTACCGTCACCTGGAAGGGCCCCAACCAGAGCAACCTCTTAAACAACGGACACTTTAGCATCACCTACAGGTAAGAAAACAAACACGATAGGCAGTTTGTTGCATAGGACTGTGGAATTCTCCAGTGGTGCATTTAAATGGATGAAAAAAGAAGTGTGGTTATCACCTTTAAGGCAAACAAGCAATTAGATTAAGTTCTTTTTAGTTGCACAGTTGAGAGAAAAAATAAATAAATAATCAACATTAGTGAACAAGTTGCATGCTGGGAGTAGATGTAAATGTGCATTTATGCGTTTCAGTGATACGGGTGAAGCCACACTGCGGATAATCGGTGCAGCCTCTGAGGATGACGGCGTATACACCTGTGTTGCAACCAACGAACTGGGGAGTGTAACGTCATCAGCAAGCCTCAGAGTTTTGGGTGAGGATCCAAATAGTTTGCAATACAAACCAGCCGTTGTTCAACAAACCTGGTGCTGAGTGTGCATTTGTGTTACTTGTTTTAGCCGTGTCTGCTGATGGGATCAGAGTGAGCTGGAAGGACAACTTTGAGTCTCACTACACTGAAGTGGTTGAACTGGGAAGGTAACAGCCACAGAAGTATCCCCATGGACAGAGACTGTACACTGATCAGCCATAATGTTAAAACCAGCTGCCTAACATTGTGTAGATGCCACAGAAACAGCCCCTATCCATTTTTGCCACAGATGTTTCTATTGTAGGGTGCATCCTCCCTGGACGGGGCCCGTTCTTGTGCATTCTGTATGTGCTTGAGCCAGTCAGGCATGTCATTAGTTTGGAGGTTTGCTCATCGCTTTGCCCTTTTGGGTTTATGTTGTGGCTGATCAGTGGTGGTTTTGCCTGTTACATACCTTAACATGTTGGGGCATCCAACAATAATATTCAGATCATTCAAGTGATATTCATCTAACTTTCTCCTCATCAGGGGTCGTTTCTCTGTTGTCAAGCGCTGTGACCATCAGGGCACCAAACGTACGGTAGCTGTTAAACAGGTGAACAAAAAGCTAATGAGAAGAGACCGAGTGACTGAAGAACTCAATCTGCTCCAGAGACTCCAACACCCCCACATAGTCAGCCTAATAGACACGTATGAAACCCCCGGCAGCTACGTCCTAGTCCTGGAGATGTGAGTATACCACAAAAACATTTTCATTTTGGATAAAGCGAGTCTCCATTTAATTAGCTTGACAAACACTCCAGATCTCCTGACTGCTGTTTTTGCCGGTGTTTCAGGGCTGATCAGGGTCGTCTGCTTGACTACATAGTGAGCTGGGGGAATCTGACTGAAGAAAAAGTGGCCTGCTACCTGAGGAATGTTTTAGAAGCTTTACAATACTTGCACAACTGCAGAATAGTACATCTGGATGTGAAAGTAAGTAGCTGCACCTACCTTTCTACACTTACAGCAGCTAAAGGGGATACTATGTACAGTTATGTGAAAAAGAAGGTACACCCTTTTTAAATTCTAATGAGGAATGGGTGTCATCACCATTGTTTAACCAAATTCTTCTTTTTAAGTCTCCTGAGCAGACTGTAGACTCTTTCTTGGTTTCACCATGTCATGTCCCTTGTCTCTTGCGCTCTCATTGTCTGTAACTGCTCAGAGACAGCTTGCAACTCCATTTCTGACTCCTTGGAAATATAAAAGAGGATATTCAGTTTCTGCAAGCTCTCAAGGGCCATTTGTCTGTGATGTGAAACTCTGGTTCAAAGTCTTGTAGTGTAGAGTTGGTCATCAGAGCTGGTTTGGCTCTGTGCTGGCCTAAGGAAGCAGTTTGGTGGTCATGACGTTTATCTAGAGTCAATATTGGAATAAATATGTTACACAGGATTCACCAGTCAACACTCATCCTCACTCTTGTTGCAGCCCGAGAACTTGCTGGTTACCCACAATGCCAACGGCCAGCCAGCAGTCAAACTCACAGACTTCGGTGACGCTGTCCAGCTCAACAGTGCCCACTATGTTCACCCTCTGCTGGGCAACCCGGAGTTTGCCCCTCCAGAGTTGGTCCTGGGAGAGCCTGTGTCTCTGACCTCTGACTTGTGGAGTCTAGGCGTGGTGACCTATGTGCTGCTGAGCGGCGCTTCACCTTTCCTCGATGAGAGCGCAGAGGAGACTTGCCTAAACATCTGCAGGTTAGATTTCAGCTTCCCCAGGGATTACTTCCAGGGTGTCAGCCAAGGGGCTTGCGACTTTGTCTGCCTGCTTCTAAAGACTGACCCAGGCAGAAGACCTCCAGCTGGGCGCTGCCTCCAGGAACCATGGCTGCAGGCTGGCCAGGGTGACAACCGAGCCAGAGCAGAGGGCTGCCTGGACACCTCGCGCCTCATTTCTTTTATAGACAGGAGGAAACATCAGACTGATGCCCGGCCAATTGGAGGAGTAAGGAGCTTCATTCAAAGTCGCCTTCAGTCTCGAGTTTGAACACTTCCATGCCCTGTTGCCTCCCCGACCCGATCATCGCAGACAAAAGCTGAACAGACTCCTCAGTTTGTTGGCAAGTGCTAAATTGTAGGGGCTGCAGGGTCCTCTGTAATGATTGTCCCTTTGTCTCGATGTTATACGAAGGAGAAACAATGAATGCTGATCTTATCCTCTTTCACAAAGCTCCTGTAGTCCTGTTAGTACTTCAAATGAGAATTGCTGAGGATTTTTTCATAACAGTTCCTCACCAATCACATGAGTTAATGGATGCCCTCATCTACTGCTGCTTGCTGGTTTTAACTCGAAACAGATTTTATAGTTAAGTGAACAAATAAAAATCTTTAAAAAAAAAAAAAGTAACTTATTTTCCATTTCAAGGGTAAAAGCTGATCAGAGGAGCCGTTTAATAGAGCTTTGACGCCACTGCACAAATGCAGAGCTTTCAGGAGAAAGTGATGTCAGCGGAGCTGGTGATAGCGCTGAGAGCAAACCGCCCTCCCTCTTGTTGCTAAGGATGGGTACAGACATTGTGCGTTTTTGCTCTTTTACACTAAAACTGTTACTCCGATACTTTGGAGAAGCAGACCTTTCTACTAGAAACAATATATAGAAAAGTACTGTCTCAGTTTTCAAATAAGTGACAAACAAATGTAGAAAATGCTCATCAGTTGAAAGTTGCTGTCCTGCTTTGGACTCTGTAGACAAATGGAGACAGTGACTAAGCTTTTTGATGGCTGCGCTTACAAAATGTACATAATCTCAGATACCATGATGACCATGTCGTAAGTAACAATGCCACATTGTCCAATCTGAGAAGGAACAATCGACGTCCATCATTTACTTTCCCTAGAACAAAACTTGTGTTGCGAAGATATGACATGTTTAAGCCTTACCTTGTATATAGACTTCTGCTTTCTGTCGCTTCACATTCACATTGGACTCTTGCCTTTGGATGATAGAACACTTGATGGCAGCAGTGATTGCCCGTCAGGTGAATGTGGAGGCCTAGGAAGACAAATTACTGTAAATGCACTCATTGTATTTTATGTTTGATTATCATGTGCAATGTTGCGGCTTTAACATTTTATGCAACTATTTATGAAGACATCTGTTGTATCTGTAATAAATCTAGAGAAAAGCATGTACTTGGTACTGCAAGCACTGCTGGTAGTTTGTGTTTATTTGATTGTGGAGTGTTACAACTGCCAGGCCACATTAGGGTCACAATCTACAATCATGGTTTGATCAAAAATAATTGAACACTTTTTGTACTGTATGCCTCTGTAGTATTGGTACACCAAAGTTGCTCTAGCTTTATAGTACTTTAATAAAAAAAGGTTTTATTGTGATTGTTTCACTTGAGTTAGATCTATGACCATGTGAAATGATTGTTTACACAAATAAAAACACTTCAGAGGAACTTAGTTTAGACTCCTTTACCTTTAGAAAAAGGCAGGAGACTGAAGACAGACAGACTTTTACTCTTGTAATTCACATAATGGATTAAGAGTTGAATGCAAGATTTTATGTATTCAAGGGTGTTTCTAACTTTATGTACAGATACTTATTGCCAAATTGTTTCATCCAGAAATTCTTCTTAACAGAAAAACAAGATTAAAGTTACAGAACAGCTATGGTGAAAGTGAGAAATTGAGTTTGGGGTTTAGATGCGTCATGTTTATACAAAAAGAAAGAAATAGCCCCCCCATTAGCTTTTTATTTATTTGAAAAACTTGTGCACAGGCCATTAAAAACAAGAAGCTTGGACTGGATACCTCAGTTTAGGTTTTTTTGTTTTCCTCCCATTGTTTTGTCTTTTCTTGTATTTGTTGACTGTTTTATTTGTTTGATAAATTACATGTTTCCTACATTTTTTTTTTATCTTTGCATGTATATTTCTTTGTACAGATCATACATATTCTCTCCTGTAAATATTCTCGTTTTGCCATCAGTTATTTGAAAATTAAAACATAATGAACACATACCCTGCTTGACATTTTTTTTTTTCCCCAGATCATTTTTTGTTCATTTCAAGAGTCAGTTTTAGGTGACTTATTTAAAGATGGCCATTGGCAGCCTGGTAACTGGACATCTTTCATTGGATTTTCTTGATATTTGCTACTCAACTTTTTTCTGTGAAAAATCTGATTTATTAATGCATTTTAAAACCTCTTGATGCATAACCCTGCCAATGGGAAAGTGTTTGCATGTGGAAGCAGCTGATTGAGATTTCCAAAACCCAAGTAATGCCTGGAATAAGACCCCTTAAGCTGTGATTATGCTGGCCATATTTTGAGGGCAAACTGTGACATCAATATAGCTCCAAACCACTTACAAAGCACTTCAGGCTTCACGCTGGACTCACTGCAGTTTTTGTCTGAAATGGTAGGTGTCAGTAATGAGACGATGGTGCCCCAACACCATGCGAATAGCTTCAAAAGTTGTTGTACAGGAGGCTCAATATACACAAACAAACATACCCCAAATACAGTTTCAAGTTCTCCATTTCACTTTCAAGCAGTTTTTTTTTAGTAACATTTAAAATAGTAAATACTGTCTCTACAGACCTGCTCAAACACTCTTACCTGTTGCTCTTCCTGTTTTTCCCTCATGCAACAAAGGCAGAAATCAAGAGTAGCCTCATCCAAAACACCATCCAAGCACACGGAGCGCCAGCTCATCAGTTCTGGTGTGCGACACTGTGTGCAAGACAACAACAACAAGCCTAAATTAAGCATTACCCAGATGAGTTGAAGAGGAGACGTCTACGATGCACAACAGGATGAAAAACGGAACAGAGGAGGAAATTCAAACCATTTCTTCACTCAGTTGTTATGGGAAATACTATACAGGCAGACAAGGACTGCAGTCAGGTAATCCTGCATTAATCTGCTATTACATTGCTGTGGTATAAATTACTGTTACAGATAGCTAAATTCAATTTTTTTAAAAATTATTTTAAATTTGTGGCATAATGGAGAATTTTGTTCAGAATCCTCAGAGATCAGCATGAATTGATTGGGGTGTTTTGTAGCTTGCCAACAACTTGGCTGATGAGTACACACTTGAGAGCAAATAACATAAGCAACTTTCAGTGAAAAACATGGACAGACACTCAGCCAAACGCTTCAACATCCTGGCTGCAGAAACTCTTCTGTAACAAGGCAGTCACTCTTCCTTTACTGTTACCTTATTGTCTGCGGTGTAGAGGCTTTGGAGTCGTTTCTGCAGCCATGTCTTGGTGAAATAAATCATTTTGCTTTGCTGACATTCCCACTGAGTCATGCTCAATTCTCCAAGCTTTTCCATTTCATCTGTCAGTGACCTTACACTTCCCAAAATGACCAAGGGAAGACCTGGTTTAAACTTCCTCTTTCTCTCTCAGTTTTGATCCTGCCATGCATCCTTAGCATTTCCTCTTCAACGCATGGATTTGGGGTCTTCTTCCAGGCATTACTTGGGATTTGGAAAGTTAAATTGGCTGCTCCCACAGTAAAAGACAAGATGGTGCGATGCTTGTTAATAACCAATAATATAATCCTGGTCCCCTGGAGTTTCTGCACCCCAGATGCTGAATTGGTGACCGAGTTTCTTTCCATGCTGTCTGCTGAGAGAGTTCGGTGCTGTGTGTGACATAATCAGCTAAGTAGTTAAAAAGCTTAAAAAAAAACAAAAAAACACTAATCCGTTCATGACAATCTCTGAACCACACTTCTCTCTGCTACACTCCAACTTTCTGAAAGTTAGATTTTCATTATCAATACTGATAATATCTCCATAGCAATCATTTGTACTGCCGCAATACCTCAGGGATACACTGAATTAAATATTAATTGCTAATCCCAAAATGGGAAAGTTTGACTTAAACTGATTATTATTGTATTACTAAATTTAACTGATAATGGTGAATGAACGGACTGACTGGGGTTTTAGTCAGACTGTTATCATCAACAATTGGCCAAAGTACAAAAAAATAAAAGAACAGAACTTGTACTTAACATACAGTAATTATCCATAACATTATGACCACCTGCCTAATATTGGGTATAATATTAAGTGTAGGGGAATCTCAGCGTGTAAAGGATCAACTGTTGGACTGCCATGACCTTCAAGCACTGCAGGAGAAACCAAATCTTGTATTTAGTATAAATGAATACAGATTCCTATAGTTCTATATTCAAAAGGTTTATGCCCTCAGTCTGCATTGTTCCTACTCTTATAGTATTTTCATTTCATCCTCAAACATGTTTAATTTTGGAGTGTAATGGCCACTTTTATCCTTGTCTTAGGTGATTCAAGTTAGGTCTTAAATTTCTTCTCATGACTCAGTGCTGATGATAGAAGAGCACAGTTTACCGCATCACTCAGCTGAAGGTCTCACCATACGGTTTACATCATGTCGAAGCCATAAATGAAACATTTAGGTCCTATCGGAAAACATTATGCTTTTCGACTCTTATATTCACCTTTTTCCCCTTTAATCCGACACCAGCAGCCACAACAAAACTGTTCCTGTATTATGCAGCACTAGATTGACTATCATTTGATACATTTGAAAATTGCCTTAGACAGATTATGAAGTGCCTTATTTTTGCTTGATGGATTGGATGTGAGAAAAGTTTCTTCTCTAAATTACTCTAAAAGTAGCATCCTTGATCCTGTGAAGTTTAGCGCCTTGTGAGATATACTACATGGTCTGCACTGCCCTCAAGTGGCCCATACCAGCAAAAACAAGGGGTTGCTTCACAAGCAATTTTATTCGACTTTGTCTTTAATATTTTTAATAGAACCCAATTAATTTTTTTGCAAACTTGTCTGGCATACTTAAACTTATAGCCCATCACAAAGCCACAGTTAACCGGTAACAATAACAGCCAAGAACGTTTGCACATTTGCTCATAACTGTAAAGAACTACTGGGTTTAATATGGGAGTAAATGGGTGAAATGTTCCAAGTTACCCCTTTTCAACTTGTAGCCGTTATCAGTACCTTATGCGGAAAAAAAAGTGACTTCAGCAGCTTTACAACATTTCAAAGAAAGAAAAAAAAATTAATGCAAATAAAAACCAGGCGATCTCAGACATATATTCCGCACACAGCTCCAGGTTCAGGCAGTGCTTACAGTAGCTCACCTTGACTACTGCATTGCTCTTCTAACAGGTGTCCCGGCAGCTAGCGACTGCAGCTCTGGACTTCTCCTGTCCCTCCAGAACTCACTGAACTCCACCGGTTTCCCATGGCTGCCTAAATCAAATAGGAGTCATTAGAGCTCATCTACAAAGTGACTTGGGATCTGTGCCCAGCTATCTAAACAAACAACCACCGCGTTCCCCTCAGGAAGGTCGTCTGGCACTGTCGTCTCTATAAACAATACAGTCTCAGTCCAGATTGTTTTCATTTGTGTCTCCATGATGGTGCCACGTGCTGTCAAAGCAGTGGTTTCCCACTTTGCCTTCAAGAATCTCTTCTAAACTCATATCTTCTGAGACCAACACCCTAACCTGCACATAAGTCCTGTTTATGCTTCTGCGTCAAGACGACGGTGTAGCTACAGCGTTGACATGGATCCCTACGCTGTAGCCTGACGTGCACCCCAAAAAAAATCCCAACTCCACGTCGAGTTGAAGCGGACCACAAAGGCTGTGATTGGTCAGAGCTCAGAGCGTAATTTCCAGCAGTTGCTTTTTTCGGTCTTAATGTTTTTACATGGCGAAGAAGTTCGTCAAATCAGCCCGTTGACATTCGAAAGTATCGAAAGTGCATTTGTTCATCCAGGTCCCTCAGTGGGTGAACCAGTGTTGTAAATTCACCCGTTCCCAGCCTCGACCGGTTTAGTGGTCGTACAGACCACCTCCGCAAACGTCTTTTCTGTGGCCTGCGCTTCAACATTTGCAATATAAGCATTTGTTCTTCAATATTGATGAGCTGCAACTGCCCCACCTCGGTTGCCATTGTTTACTGTTGTTAACTGTGACCTGAAGAAAAAGCAAGGATTTATAGCCCCTGAAACCACACAAACACACCCTGAGGACATGGTGAATTGCAGAGCAAGCTCCCTCGACGCAGAACTTCGAATGCTCAATGACGGCCGACGTGACGCAAAGCATAAAATAGGCTTATTTTCACTTATGTACTTGTACTTCTGTCATTTAAATAGAGTTAAAACTTAATAACTAACAGCTGGGTTTCTTGGTGTACTGAAGCGTGACTTATGAGTCTCACTTTCTCAGTCCCTTTGGATAAGAGTGTGTTAAATGACTAAATTTTGTATGGCTAAAACAATTTGCCACTACGCTTATGGACCACTACTGCAGTACAGTTAAAACTGGAAATACTAAATATATAAACACTTTAATTTCCTTTGCTTCTCTACTATTCTTTTGAAGGAATAACGTTTTTACTCGGTTGTATTTATCTGAATGTTTCAGTTGTTACTAGAATAGGACTATGTACAAAAAAATAAATAGTTAATCAAATATGAAGATTTGGTATATCTCATGCTCATGTGACCCAAGTCAGAAATTATCACAAACGACAAAGACTAACCTCAGTAAATCCGATGTAGACTCTGCAAACGTCCAACTCTTAAAGTGAGTTTCGACACCTCTCACAGCCAAACCGACAAATGCTCGTGGAGCTAGCTATCAGCTCTAGCATTGCGGGTTTTTTAAATAACCTCATGCAAAGTGCTTTTAATCGTTTGAGTTCACCACAAAAAGTTTTTTTTTTTAAAAACAATCCGCTTTGTGTGCTCAGTTACACGAAATAAAGACTCGTAAAAGACCGTGTCAACCTCTGTCACAGCAGATAGCAAACACTCAGGTGTTTTTAATGACATCAATTGTGGCCGTGTTCCATTTCGTTGGGTCAGAGTTTGGGTTTATATGGGAACGTGCAGTCCGATTTTTAAGATATTTACAATTAAAAGAAAAATATAACGTGTCACACTAATAAACTTTACTCCTTCAGATCTTTTATTTTAAGCAAATTTGACAGCGATTACAGCAAAGTCTTCATGGATATACCAGGACAAGCTTTGTGCATCTGGGTTGGGGATTTTCTGTCATCCTTTTCTGCTGAGCCTCTTAGGTTTTCATGTACCACACTTTTTTTTCTGGGATTCAAGTTTAGTGTAGGTCAAGGCCACTAAACCACTGTCCTGGTTGTGTTTCGGGTCTTGATCGAGAGTGACAATTCAGTCATGTCAAAGTTCCTGAGCTCTTTGATTCAGGCTTTCATTAATGACTATTCTCCATTCATCTATCCTTCATTCAAGGTAAGTTTTGCAATCCCACCAACTCCACAGCACAATTCTTCCACTGCCATGCTTCACTTTGGAGATGGTACTGAGTAGGCAGACACGATCCTTATAACTGAGGCCAATCCAGAGTTCATCAGACAAAAAGACTTGGTTCTCACAGTCTGGGAGTGGATGTGTCCTTTCACTTTTAAACCTCAGATTGGTGAGGTGCTGCAATGATGGCTGGCCTTATGAAAGATTATCCCAACACATAGGCTTTCTGAATCGCAGCCAGAGTGACGGTCTGTGTCTTGGGCACATCTTTGTGAGAGTTTTCCTCCAATTAATAAACTTTTGAAAAAGTAAACTTCTTCCTTTACATTCATTGCATGCAATTGCTGCAACCTTTGCTTTTTCTCAATAAAGCATTGTCAGTTATAAGACCATATACAAGTGTGCCTCTGAAATCAGTCAGCTGAACTTACCACAGGGGAATTCTTTTTAACATGTCATGGTGTTATTCCATTGTATAACATAAGTCATCGAAGTTGGCCTAACTAAACTAACCAGTCGCAGCTAAAGCTAGAATTCAAATGAGCCATTTCCTTGTTTCTGAATATGAAAATTCAAATTTAACACTGCTCCATCATATTTTATTTAGCCCAAGTTATCTTCTCTGTATTACTGAACAAAATAATGAAATTGAGTTTGAAAACCTTAAGACCAACCCAGAATACAAACCTGATGGACCCATACGCTGTGGCTGATGAGTGACTTTTCACCTTTAGATATTTCAAACTCTGAAGTGCTCCAGTTCATTTGTGTGTTTGTGAGCAGAGAAATAGAGCAGCAGTTCAGCCATATTTGGTTTATAGCAATGTTGTCTTTTATTCTAATTTCCAATAAACAGAGAATATATCAGTCCCTTATTTGTACAAAAATACCTGAACAGGATACAATGTAGATCCAAGAGCCACATAGACAGAATGAAGCAAAGCATAGTGGGCTTACGTGGAAATAAAAAAAATTAAAAAAAGAAGAGATTACGGTTAATTTGTTCTTTTTCTTTCCCTGAAATGTTTATTTGACTTCAGCTTATGATGACTTCAAACCAAATGATAAAACATAACCAACACTGTTAGTTCCACTTGCACCTACACAGTCAGTCACCAAACTCGTTGAGACTTGTATGCAAAGTTGACCTGACATTAGGGTTTACTTCCAGTAAAATTACATTTCACATTCACAACCAACTGTAAATAAATGTAGAGCATGGACGGATAGCAACTAATAACTTGTTACCGTTTAAAAAGAGGCACCTGCTGCAAGAAAAAGAAATTAACTATGCACCTTTAAATAAGAGTATATGAACATAAAGAAATGCACAATCCTCTTGAGCTACAGCGTATAATTGCACTACTTGTGATGAAAAAGTGTACAAAAGATACTATGAATATCCCCACGGGTTAAGTATTAGTATATGTGCTCTCAATGCAAACTCACGGCATCAGGTGTGCATTTGAGGCAGAAAGTCAATAAATCAGATGTCACAGAGAGGGAGGATATTCATGAAATGTGTTCTAAACAAAATAGCATCAGAATGGGATGCTGGTAGAGTTGAAAACTCTGACAGCCTGTCAGCTTATGCACACAACTGATGTTCTGAAATTTGACACGTGCCAAAAATCCAGTTTGATCTTCTGAAATAATCATATAAAAATGTTTGATTTAATACTGCAATATGATATATATATAGATATATCTATATATATATAGATATATCTATATATATATATAGCAATTTTGTGGCAAACCAAAAGCAAACAAACACACAAATAATGAAAAAAAGGACAAAATAAATCATTCTCAATTTTACATGGTATTATGAGCAAAAGCATAACACCCCATACATAGTGATCTGTGACCTAGGTACAGTGTTAGATCTACTTCTTCTCCATAGCTTCACATACTTAGAAAATGGATGATACTTTCTACTGGTATATTCAAATAATTGGACTTGTGTAAAAGATTGCATTGTAGCACAGTGATTGAACAGGGAGGGAGGAGAGGGTGGCAATTGGTCCCTGCTGACTGAGAGCGACGTAGCGTAGAACCTCAGCCGAGGACTGGGCATGCTGGGACAACCTCTAAATCTCAACCCCAAACTCCCATCTGCTCTAAATCCATGGCTTCACTCGACTTAACCCAACTAACAATCGGGGTTCTTTTTACGGTCTCTAAAGGGGAAGGTTGAATATAACAGTCTGGTCATCCACACACGCCTACGCACACACATATTCACAACAGGGTCATAGCTTACAGGCTGGACACAGGTGGGGGGGGAGGGGTTCAAGCATTATCCAATTTCTAGCACAGAGCTGGTGAGTCGGTTAAGTCGTGTATTTTCTTTTGATTGGTGGTGGCAGTGATTTATGTGTTAATGATAGTACTTGGAGGGAGTTTAGTTAAACAGGCAAGGAGTCTAGTGACCTCATCCTAACCCTCCTTGCTGTAAATCTGGCAGATGAGGACAAAGCTAAATATGTCTTATGCCACTTGTCTTTTTCCCCACCTGTATATTATTACAGGTACAGTTAAAGTCATGAACAAAATGGGGGGGGGGGGGGGGGGGGGGGGGGGTGTTAACTCATAATCTTAAAACCACTCTAAGTGGAATTGTTAAGCTTTTGTAGCATCTGGAAATATTTACTAATAGCAGCATACATTTCTTATATGTGCTGCCTCTATTCAACTCATTCTTAGTGACTCAGCTACATTCTGTTTTTCAATGCCACCACTAGAGGGCACCTTAGAGGGAAGTTTTTTGAGACAGTGACAGAGGGGAGTTAAATTTATGTCATTAAAATCAAACAAAAGTAAATAAACTGAATGTGAATAAAAATAAACAAACAGAACATACAATAAAATTACACAAGCATGCTACATATCATTATGATAGTCTCACTGAATGGGATTTCTTTTCTGTAGTCACTTTTTCTAGTTCTGTCATTTACTTTTAGTGTTGTGTTTTTTTTGTTTTTTTTTGTTTGTTCGTTTTTTTTTGTTTGTTTTAGTTTTGGTGTATACCTGCTCATGTGGGCGGGTGTTACCACATTGGCCAGTTATTTTGGAGCGATACTTTACTAAAAGATTACAACAAAGAAGCAAATCATCATGTGGGAATTTTAAATTGCAAAATGATGACTTTCTTGTTTCATGAGAGTTGTGAAATGGCAGTTCAGCTAAGTTTCAAGAAACAGCCCTTAGTGCTTGATAGTGTTGCACTGACATCACCGATGTTTAGCATGCATGCTAAAACAAAACTCCCATGAAGCTATTGGATAGATCTGGATATGATGTTACGCTTTACCCGCACACGAGATTGCCCCACCAGAAAATATTCTCTATATTATGTTTAAGTGGATTTTCATTTTTGCAAGAGCAAAAAGAGCAGAAAGAGCTTGATCATTTGTAAAATATTTGCTTTCGTGCTAAGTTATATGAGATTATTAATAGATAACACTGTCAAATCTTTTCTTAATTTTATCTCACTGAGTCCTACAAGATACAATTTCCATGGATATCACATCAGTTCAAGACATAAGACAGCATGATTGTCTGTATGTTAAATATGAAGCTGCTATACCGCCAGCTAGCTTAGCCTAGCTTAACTAGTCACTGCACCAGGTCAAGAGAGACTATTATGGTGTACTGTGCAGGTATGCTTGCCGCATTCGTCATTGCGTGAGTGAACTGTGACGTCAGCACAGTGCTATAAACGTTCATACCAGCCTTTCAGGTGTGCTGGACTCACTGCCGTTTTCTTCCTAAACAGCAGGCGTTGCCTCTGAGAAAATAGCGCTGCGGCACTGCATGAACATCTTTAAAAGAAGTTGTACTGGAAGTACAATAAGCATAACACAAACATAACTACACATTTTCAACTTCCCTGTTTAATTTTAAGCTATTTCGGATGATTTTGTAACATTTACAGTAGTTGTACCCTCTTGGGTTTTGATCGGTCATGCAGATGCCAGTAAAGCTGGACCCTGCTGCCGCACACTTCCCTACAGCTCTTATTTTTTTTCAAACATGCCCCTCATGCAGCATGTGCCCGGTTACTAAAATCGGGAGGTACATGACCAGTCGAAACGGCAAGCGTCCAGAGTGTCAGCTACTATGACGTCAATTTTGGTGGGTGCCCCCAGTCGCAAAGGACAGAATGGTGAGCATAAACCAAGCAAAAGGCCAACTATAACCAAGAAAATGATCCAAGGGGAGAGGAAAGAGGGAATCACAATTTCCAAGACTGAAACTTTTTTTTTTTCCAAACAACGGCAATTCTGTAGAAAATTAAGTGAAAAATCTGTGACCCTCCCCCCCAAAAAAACATTTTTGCAAGGTTGGATTAACTTACAACCCACATTGATTAAACCTGCCCCCAATGACCTAATACAGTTATACTTTGAAACTGGATTCAGCAATGAAGAAATCATTTTTATCCCAGATACCCACCGTAACAACATTCTACTGTGAGCATCCACACTTTGAGGAGACACTGATGGAAACTGGGCCAATTCAGAAGAAAACATTGATTTCAAATGATTTCAAGTGCAGATGCTGCCATGTTGCATCCCCTTACTAAAGTGCTTATGCAATGTTCCCTGTCTACTTGCTGCAACTTTAGCATGATGAGGTTAATCCAACACTGCAAACCGAACTGTATGGTTTTTGTAAATACGTGACTTTAATCTCAGAGAATTTGAATCTTCTCTAGTGAATTTAAGACTTCATAGTTTCAGAGAAAAGCTTCAAGTTTCTTTGTTAGTTGTTAATTTGTCAAATACTAAAATGTTATAAATTTAACCCTTCAGTGTCATAAATTTACAAGAGTAATTTTCTAGCTTCATATTTAGCATACAGATATAAAAGTGGTATTAGAAAGCAAATAGGATCATTTCACAAAATCTCGCACCATCCTTCAACATAATAGTTAATATTATCACCCTTGATGTCAATCCATCTCTTTAAAATCCCAAATGTGTGACTGTATGTGCATTTTAAGATAGTTTCTTCAATTTCATAAACAAGGCTCACAATTTTCACTTAAGGCGAGTGAAGCTCATTTGACCGTGTTCATGCACCGTCAACGGAGTTCACATTTCAAGTCATTTGTTCAAATTCCATATTAAAACTCAAAATAAAACAAAAAGGTTATGAGAGTGCTTTTGTTGCTTTGTATGAGGGAACAGTGGTCAGAATCCGAACTTGACAGCTCCAACCCAAAATCAAGATGATTAAATGTGCAAGCACTAAGCTCAGATCAGACTTAGGAAAAGAAAACATTCAAAGACAAATTCACAAACAAATATAACCCTTTAGATTTAGAAAAAAAAGAAAAACAGAAAAAGACAGAAAAATAACTGAAATGGTAGAAGCTTGGGGGTGGACACACTTTTCAGGAGCCTATAATACAGTCTTCCTCCTCTTCCTCATAGTCTTGAGGCGCTGCAGGCGGTTCGAGAGCACATTCGTTATTTATGGTAGTGTAGCCTTGTTGGTACGAGCCATACAGAAGTCCAAGATGTTTCTAAACCTTTCTGAAAGGCACTGCATAATCAGCTGTAACTCTGTGCTCCCACGACACCCTAATCCAATCAGAGCTGGTGGATATTCACATGCATGCTTTTCCGAAAGGGAGTGCAGTAGGAAGAGGAGGCAGCTTCTTGTAGCTAAAGAGCCGTCATTTGTCCGCCCAAGAGTGCAAAACTAGTTCTGCATTGAATCAACAGTAATAAAACAGCATTAAAATGACATCAAGTAATCAACTCTACAAGAGAGGCTTGTTACGGCCTTCCTGATAAACATTCCTCTGTCCTTTCAGCGAACCCTCGCCACTGCTCTGCTCATCTTGCCTTTAGCTACTTCTTTCGTCTCTCCAAACTGCTCTCTGAGCTTGTGTGGAGGCGGGATCAGGGTTGCACCAAGGGATTGTGAGTCAAGATGTGGCAGAGATGCCACGTCATGCCCGCTAAGTTGTAGGAGGGACAGGGTGTCAGCTTATCCAGACTGGACTGCACAGGTTGAGAAACTCCTGGATCGAGTTTGATAGGACCCAGAAAGGTTCCCGTCCATCCCTGATGATAAATGAGGAAGTCAAAAGGTGGCGCCTCCTGCCCGTCTCAGTAGCGAGGTTGGGGCAGGCACCACAGCTTATCAGGCCTGGAGGATTGGGGGAGGTTGATGGGGGTTGAAGAATGAGGGATTCTGAGGGATCTATCCAAAGAGACCCGCAGCATTCCGGCTGTAAAGATGTTACTGCAACGGTCTTGTATTTTGAGAAAATACCGTGTTTCTCCGGGATCAGAACGACAATGACAAATCAACCGAATCTCTTGGACGACATCATAGGAGTTGGACACCTGTTGAGTCTACAATCCTCAACACTTTCCTAACCATTCTCATTCAAATATCCAAACAGCGATAAGGCGGAGAAAAGCACAGCGTATTGTGGACATCAAACCTCCAACGCCGGCTGCCGAGTTGGTCACATCCCCAAAACCTATTTCCTCATCCCCAATGTGATGGCGAGGGTGTAGGCAACGGGGTAGAGGGGATCTCAGGGTGAGAGGTGTGCAAAAAAGGGGAGGGTGTTGGGTACGTGGAGTGTCACAAGGCCACAGCGGTACATGGGTGTTTGAGCTTGCAGGGCAGCACTCCTCTGTTGAGCTGGTAGAACTCCACCAGGTGGATCAGGTCTGTGAATTTGGTGGCGCCATCGTCGAGGCTGAAGAACACTTGACCGTCCTCCTCACACTTTCAGCCAAAGCCAGCAGGAGGAAAGAGGATAGTTAGCCACCACATGACAAAAAGAATAGCCAAAACAAGTTTGCCGTTTTCATCAAGAGCTGCCAAAGTTTCACTTCATTTATGAGGACAGCTGCAAGTAAATCTACCTGTATATGAATGTTTGTCCCTAAGAGACTTTAAAACTCAATTAATCTTAAGTCAGACAAATGGCAATTACAATGTCAGTCTGTCAGTTCCTTTAGCTCACATGAAAATGTTTAGACAGGGGTCATCTTTTGGGAAGCAGTAATGTCTGCACAAAATTCAATTTTCTTTTTTTCCCTCATTCGGCTAATGACTTAAGTGATCTCTGACCGTATCTCTTGTTTCACAGGGGAAGTTCAGACCAATACAGTTTCACTTTAAATGCATAACTTTTCTACAATCCCGACAAATGGTCACAATACTAGTTAGCAGTGGCAGAAACGTATAGATCATTGTATGACTTGACTGACCGGTAGGATCTGGAAGTGCTTGATCTTCTGGTGGTGGCACAAAGTGAGCACGAATGCCTTGGGATTACTCTGACTGTCCCGCAACAGGAACAACCTGATACAAAGGAAACACAGAGAGAAATGCAAAAAACATTCATGAAGTATTTATCAGCAGTATGATTTTTACATCATTTCATTTCAAATGTTTGATGATAGAAGTGTGAGAACCCTCTGCTAATCTCCCAAGTGAAAGCTGAGATGTGATGCTGAAAAGCTAAAAACCCTTTCAAGACACCAGCATTTTTCACACCAAAGCCTTTCATGACAGAATTTCGAGTACTTTGACAAGATAATCTTCCTTTGCAAGTTGTTTCTTCCTTTCTGCATTGCTTAATATCACATCATAAAAATTCCTAAAATTAGCCTCCAGACCTTTTCCCACTCACCCATCCACTTGGCCTTGTTGCATGATCATTTTGTGGGCTTCCTCTCTCATGATGCGACCATGGAACCATACCTGCGTTCTGTGGATCACTGGAAAATAAGACGTGTTTTGTGACAAAGAGTTTATTTAGATGTATTTGGAACCACACAGCATCAGTTTATCTATCAATGTGGGAAGGTTTACTGGTCGGGATGTATGTTAGTGGTTTAAATAGGAGTACCTGTGCTCAGAGAGGATGGATGCAGGGGGCTAGGACTGCCAAGGACATTCATACGCTGGCTCCTTTTCTATGAGAGAGATATTTATCATTATATATATATATTCATACACACACACATATACATATATATACACACACACACACACACACATATATATATATATATTTGCCTCATCAAATTAAGCTAAAACATGACTAATTAGATTTCGTTTAGTTCTTCATTCAGTTTTTTTTGTGTTCATCACAGCTTGACAAGAAGCATGTCCATGTTAGACATATTTTTTTTTCTACGTCTAAAAGATCCTTTCATCCAGCAGAGAAAGTTTCAAGCTCCACCTACTTACCCTCCATGTCTGTCCCTCCTCCAGAGCGGCGCTCTGAGCCTCGACAGGGTTGTCGATGACCCGACCAGTCCGTCCTGAGAAGTCCATGGCAACCAGGGAGTTCTCTGATACACTCCGCTGTTAGGAGGATGAGGATAGGTGGAGGGTGGGGGAGGGGTTACACAAGAAATAGGGTTGAGTGGTAGTGATTGAGGGGGGTGGGGGGTTTATAAGGGTCAGGGGTCAAATAAGCCAGACACAGTCACTGGAGCATGACAAATCCTGTCTGCACACAGACCCAGTTTAGGTAAAGCACGAATGCTGCTCTGAGGAAAAGCACAAGACTTTCTGGCTCGACTGCTGGAAGCATTCAGGTTACCTGATTGATTTCAACTAATTTCTCTTTCAAGTTTTTATATATATATATATATATATATATATAAAAATTGTGTGTATATAAAACTGCTTTAGTCGATTAAATAACTCGAAATATGTCAGATAAAATATCCACTAGTGAAATTTCTTCAGTAGGCAGGAGATACTAAGACATTTCTAGCGTTTTGTCAAAATAAATATTAACTCACATTCCTCAAAGTTGCAATTTTTCTGCAGATCAACCCAAAATACGTTGCCTACAGTTTTTGATCATCTGACATCACAACCCTTCCTGAACACTTTTTTTCTTTCAATCAAATCTCAAACCCGGGCTTCCTTTGCCATTTTGGATCTTTTTTTTTCTTTCCCAAAAACGCTGCTTTTTCTATGTTTTGTACCACTGTGAGCTTCTTCAAACTGTAAACCGCTTCACTGGAAATCACAGGCTCAGCAAAACTGAGTTGAACTATTTGTGGATTAATCAAGAAAAAAGGAAAAGTAACTTTGAGTTCAAGGTCTAAACTTTACACATTAAGAATTATGATAACATATAATGTTTCACCCAAAGTTCACACACAGACCAAGTCACTGAATAAATCTGTAATGTTCAAGCACAAAGTTTGTATAGATTCTAGAGACTTGTGACTTAATTTAATTCACAATCTTTCATAAGGAGCTTATGACACCTTTTCCAACACCTCATGGTGTGAGGGGATTAGACTTGGTGAAACGGCACACTTGTCCTATGAGTTAACATATGAGCAGATTTCTGCATGTGTGCGCGAGTGTGTGTGCAGCTATACACACTATGCATAGGTCTGAGTATTATGTAAATCTACTCAGGAATAAGATGTTATGTGTCAGGTGTACACTGGTGACAAATCCCCGGTGCAAATAGGAAACAAGCACTTGTGGTTGCAGTTTTCCTCTCAAGAAAAATGAAGAAGTGAGGCTCACAGCAGCCGCAAAGTTATCTGGTTTCCCATTTACCATCAGCTAATTATTGGGTCAGTCTTGGATTGATGTTGGTTGAGAGGGTGTATGTGAGGTGATGTCAGAGAGCAGATCCTCACCACAGGCGCAGTGAAAGGCGAGACGTTAGACTTCCTCTGCTGAGGCACGTTGTAGTTCTGATACAGCACTAGCCCGTACTGTGGAGGCAGGGGAGAGAGGATGGCATCAACTTAAGTTTACATGTAGCAACTAATCATTTAAAAGGGAACATTTAATTTTATTAATTTAATTAATCATTTAATTTATTTATTTCACACCAACTGAAAAACAGTTCAGATTTGCAGGGTACTGTTCCATCCCAAACCAGCTCTGAGCAGAATTATGTAACCTCCCCATTTTTATTTTCACCCAACTTTAACTTCAAATCATGCTGCAACCACTGTACTTAAGAAGTGGGAAGTCAAAACTTTGTTGCTCTGGCTATTGGCTTTGTTGTGACAACAGATTCTCAGCTGCAATTATGGAGTTAACTTAAGTTTTATATCTCGATATGGGAATTCTGAGTTGCAAATTGTGTTGTTTACTCCCAGTCACAAGGTGGCATTTTCAAATTCCCATTTGTTTCTGAATGCAGCATCAGCAGCCTCACAAGAACCTATCATTACAAAAGAAAAACATTGCTTATATGGGAGAAAGGTCACCCATATGAGCAACACTTCTGAATGTTAGCCTCTAAAGATTTAAAACAGAAGAATGGACTGACAGTGAAGCCAAGGGTTTATGGTGCCTGTGCGTCACCATGGAATTACAAAGTATTTGACTTGTGTAATACGTGCTGTTATGCTACTTCAGCCTTTTCTATCCGCAGTCCGGTGTTTTAACAACCTGGGTCAGTTCAAGACATGACTTTTGAAAAGCTTCCAGGCAAGGGTTTTTTCAGTTTTTGGTGCTGGCCACTGTGAGCTCTCAGGGTACTCCTTGGTTTCTCATACAGTGATAACATGCTTCAAGGGTTACTGAGTTAAAAAATAGCATCTAAATTTTAATTTGCATGGTTGCACAAAGCTGTACTACCAATTCCCTAACCCTAACCCTAAGACATGGCAGACTATAGAGCTGTCATTGCATCTCTGTGGCATTTTGACCAAAGCATGCAACAGACGTTTAAATAAAAAAAATAAAAAATTTTAATTTAAAAAAAGGGCATCATTTCTCTCCTTTTGTGCTGTCCATTCAAGAAAAAAATAATCTGCTCATTAACTATTGACCCAAGTGCCATTTAACATCAAAAACTGTACTGTAATATGACTTAAAGCTATGGCTAGAGGTAGAGGCCTTACTTTGAACAGTCTAAAGGCAGTCATCCAGCAGGTCCTGCTCTGTTCGTCCTCCGCACACAGCATCTTTAGCTCCTTACAGTCACTCCTCACTTTACTGGGCTGTCAACCAAACAGAAAACACAGCGGGGCACTAAATTAATGAGATACACATCATGAACACAAACACAGCAAGGCCTCTTATTTTTTTGTACACGGAGACCTTCAAACGTGTGGCGGTGCAAGAGCAAGACTGCCAAGTCACAGTCTTGCTGACACCCATGTTATATTTTGTAACACAGGTTCCTACTCTACCGATCTAGATTTGACTCGTGGCATTTTAGAGGCCTCTGGGATTTCAACAGTGTTGGTAATGGCCTATAATATTCAGTGATTTAGTAGTTTTACTTTAAGTACAATCCCAGGAATTCGGTGGTCCCTGATCATTGTTCTCAGACAGACTGAAACTAAAATTGCTAATTGTAAAGCCATCTTTATTGGTAAGCTGTAAAATTAAAGTATTATTATCAGGGAGAAATAACATCAAAAGTAGAACCACTAGTAAGAAGGATGTCAGACACACTTAAGTGCAACTACAGCAGAAAAATTCATTCATGTCGCCATGGCAACAGTCATTGACCCCCACCTTCCAAATCACCCAAACAAATCTGTTACCCAGTCCTGCTCCGTCACCCCCCGCTGACAGCCTCTTACATGCTAGTCATCTAATGTGTATGTGTGTGTCAAGCAGAGAGGTGAGGAGGTTAGTCGGGCCAGATTCCCTGTACTGTACCATCCCAGCTTATCCCACCAGGCTTATCCCAGATCAGCAGGTGACCACCGCAGATAACGCCTGGAGTGGGAGACACAGTGCTGAGTGTGTGTTTAAATCCCCACTGGGCAGTTAATCGTCCTCTGACACAGACACACATGTAATGATACAATGTAAGTTGAGAGGGAGCAGGCGCTTCTGTTATGAAATAGTTTTAAGAAATATTGCAGCTCGATTACAGCCACTTTGAGTGGGTTGAGGCTATAATACGGTTTCTTTTTCTGGACGTTTCACTTAGTAACAGTTAAGTTGTGAGTTTGAGGTCCCAGAAGACGTTGCAACAGTGAACATGAAATGAACAATAATAAAATAATATTGATTGCTATACCCTAAAAACACCCATCCCTGTATTTCATTGCAAAAAGTAAAACTGTGTGTTACCTTGATGCAAAACTGGTAGTCTGTGGGGGCGTTGTGAAGTTTTCTGCCCGTGATGATGGTGAAGATGTTACTATCCTCCAGATCTGACAGCAGCTGCAGGTGTCTGGGTTCCTGTTCAGTGGCGAGGGAGAGGAACAGGGGAGTCAACAAAAGAGTGAAAAAAGGACTTTTAAGAGCTGGATGTAAGATTTAAGATTTTATTGGAAAAAATATACATTTATGTAAAATAAGAAGTTAGAAATTAGAACAGAAACAAAATAAAGTGCACTAATTCACAAGCTAGACTATAAAATCAGTTTATTTTACACTTGTTTCAGAAGAGCAAATCTATTCATCACCTTAGATGTTCCTTTAGCTGAGTAATAGAACCCAGAGCGTCGCAGGAACATGTAAAGCTTCTTCCAGGACCGGCGTCCAGGCTCCTTTACATAGAGATAGCCTTGGATCTCTGGACAGCTGCTTGAGTTCAGAAAGTTCTAGAAAAAAACAAAAAAGTGAAAAACATTATAAATGTGGAATACTGATGGAAATGAGCTGAATGCAACTCAAATGGTTTCAGTTCTGCCTCTGATCACCTGGAAATGGCATGTGCGTAGATACTGTAAATGTAAACTCTCTTATGTAAATTAGCCTGGGATTTTTTTCTCCCCGATATCTGGCAGCGACGTAACGAAATGATCAGATTCCAAAATTACATACAGTATATAAAAGCGGGATAACTGAAGCAACAAGTGTAAGTATTCATTAACATATGGAAAGAAAACCTTGATAAATAAAAACTGAGAGGATAATGATAAATAGGAATTGGAGAAACACGTTAGACAGTTACACGGTCACCAATGAAATTACTGATCGTTCTGGAGAAGAAAATTGTTAGCACTTCACTTGAAGCCAGCATTGCGGAGGTCAAGTCCCCACTGAATCAGCTTTGCTGGTTATTCTAGCAGGTTATTTTCTGCTTCTTAAACCAGCATATCCTCAGGAGCAGGGCACCATTTCGCACTTGTCTGGGTTAAAACTGGGTTCCTCAACAAACCAGCAATATGCTGATGGTGTCAGTGTAGGGGGAGGGGTTCAGTTTTATGCCAATGCCAATTTAATTTAGTTATTCTTTTACTTGTAGGTTAACCAATAAAACTACTGTAAAACGTACATTCCTTGCAATCAAACTTCGATTACAAACAAATAATGTAATTTACCATTGCGAATGCCCTGTAAATTTACAGCAATTTGTTGCAGAGCAGGGACTCACTGTGTGTATGTGTATACAGGTCTGGAGATGACCAGAGAGATAAAAAAGAACTTTACTCCAGAACTGACTGAAACGCCTGCTGTTCTGCCTTTTTTGTGTCTGTTTTAGTGGCCAATCAGAGAAGATCTTTAGAGGAGTGGAGGACCTGAAAGAAGCAGGTACTAAAATGGAGCATTTCTAACAGAAAGTAATAACAGATGTTGCAGAAGTGTGCTGTGTGAGAAAAATAAATGTGCTTTAGCAATCAAGAAAGTATGCAATCCTCTTCTAGCTTTCTGTCTAATATAAGCACTTTAACAGAAATTTAAACATTTCCAATTAGATCTTTTACATTCTCTATTATTCTGACGGCTGCATGTTTTAAAAGGGTACTTTACTAAAAAATAAGGTGAATACTTTATCTAACAGATATTACCATGAATCTTCTGCAGTTGATTTACACGCATGAAAAGCATGTTTAAGCACGCAAATGAAGTATTTCTGCATAACTTTGCAGATGATAAATGTGAAGATCAGATGCAACCATGTTAAAAATTCCAGTTTCATTTGACTGATATGTTAAGAGTCAATGGTTTTTACAGAGGCATATCTCTTTATTACAAAAAAAAGGAAAACCTTTTTCTTGTATTTGAAACAAAACAAACAGAAAAAAAGCACTGTCACACGGAATCACGGATTGGAGAAGTGTAAACATGCAATCAACTGATCAATTCATAACTTAGCTCTTATGTTATGCGATAATACTTACATTAGATCAATAATTTCAATAAATTCAACCCATAGGATCCTGAGAAACACAGAAATAACACTGAGCCATGAATTAAGGGGTCATTATCACGAACTGCTGTGCAGTTTTATCATCAGTATGGCGTGTGTCATTAGCAGGCACACTTCGGCACTTGTGTGCCTGCCATTTTGTCGTTTATCATGTAATATTTTCAGGTTGATTATCAAAACAGACATTCATGCAGGAGGATTGGTAATAATACTGGGGAATCATGTCAATTAAGAAGGTTCTGGTTTTCTTTTCAATTCTTGTACAATGTGGTGGCCATCAAGCATAGAAGGATCTTGTGTAGGATTAAATTAAGACAGAGGAAACAGGCATATATGTGCATGGAGTCATCTCCTCACCTGTAAGAGCTGTGACTGAGGGATTGATCCATCAGACTCCTGACACCAAGCCACCATCTGCTCTGGAAAAAAGTTCTAAAAGGGGAAAAAAAACAAAACATGCAGAGTGACAAGAGTGACAGAGAAAGAGACAGTGTGTGTGTGCAAGCCAAGAGTGGGGTAGCATCTCTCTTTGCAAAGTGCATCTCTCCGATTGTGCTTGTGGGTCTGTGTGGGTCTGTGTGTGTGTGTGTGTGTGTGTGTGTGTGAGTGTGTGTGTATGTGTGTATGTGTGTGTGTGAGATGAGCACTGGGACACACAGACAAAGTAGCAGGGAGGAAGCGGGCACTCCTGCCGAGGAGGAGATGCAGTATGATCTCACCCGCTGATGTAATCCCCTTTAGCCAGCAGCGCCACTCTTAGCGTGATTGACAGGACACGGCCAGCACTCTGGTGTTTTACTGTGCTCATTACCACAGAGCTGAGGTCACCTGCTGGCTCTGACACACACCTAAATCACCACAGCAGTAATGTCATCGTATACCAAGCCAGCACGCAACAGCAGAGCCCCAAGCTGAGTCAATATCAGCAAAAGATGCCACGCAAGACAAACAAATGCTGACTAGTTCTGGCTTTCCCGATAAAAAAGAACTACATTTTAGCTGATTACCTCATCCAAAGAGACTTGAAATGAGCAAAAAATACAATGACTTTTTGCTGCTATGTCATCAGAAAGAAGAAAAGCAGGGATTATGTGAAAAAAAGAAATTAAACACCGACATGCATGCTTATTCTACATAATCTATTGTACTTTGAAATTAACAAGACAGTCCTTCACTTTCTTTAATTTCCTTCCCTCAACTTGTGTGACTTTGCAAATATCAAGTCTTACTGAAGCAGTACAGCTGAAATAAAAAGTCAAAAGTTGAAAGACGTCCAGTAAATATTGTTATTTATAATCTAAACCCCATGAAGAAGTGTCTTACCAACTGTTTTAAAACCACATAAGACGGGGGGCACTACCAGTTAGAAAAATGTCTTTATGCTACTCAGTGTTTCTATTTTGTTTTTATTCTGTTAAACAATATTTTTTAAATGGAACTGATCACGGACTCATGATGTCTTCTGACAGGCCTATAAGTGTAAAGTTTTTAACGCCACCTTATTATTTCATTTTGGCACATCTAAAGAGTACAACAGGCACAGACAACGGAGAGAAAGAGTTTGAATCCCACAGCATTGTGGGATTCAAAACTCTGGAAGCTGTTCATCAAACGTGGCGTCACACATTTCCAAACTGGAAACAGAAAACTCTCCACCTTTACTTCATCACCCCTGCATTCGACCCATCAGGGTTTTTAGCTTAGATCTTCAGTATGCTTACACAGAACAAAAGCTTTTCTATTATACATGCAAATATATTCTTAATATTTTGTATATAGATTTAAATACTTAAATATTGTTTCTTTAAAGATGCTTCCTCCCTCTTACGCTCTATATTTTTGTAATGGGGCCTTAGGAATATAGTTGGTTAGCAAATGAATAATCTAAATGAATCAAAAGCTCTTTAATAGACTTAAGCTCTTTTAATAGACCTTTTCTGCCACAAGTCGAGTACACCCATGTAGTGAAGCGCTTTGAGTGGTCAGCTAGACTAGAAAAGCGCTATACAAGTACAAGTCCATTTACCATTTACCATTTACACACATGCCAAAGGAAGCTGCGACGCAAAGATGACACGAAGCAGACAAACTCTGCTGATGAGGTCATGTGATTTTCTGTCTGCTGCAGTCCTGGCCAACTCGATCCTCCTTACCATCTGCATCCAAGACCTTATTGATTTCTAAACATTTATTCGCTTTTTACCCAATAATGTTAATCATTTGGACTGATTATCAAAACAGAAGCATTTCACATCACAGAAGTGAGTCATGACATGTTTTCTTTAGGGATCATGAAAGTGAATTTTTCAACAGCTCCATCAGCCTGAGCTGTAGTTATTCATTTAGTGCTTAATGACAAATGTTAGTCTGCTGACACACTGACCTAAGATGGTGAAACTTTATGCCCAGCATCAGCACGTCAGCATTGATTTATCATCATTCGTGGGAGCATGTAACATGATGACAGTAGCATTAGCTCAAAGGACCGTGGTGCTGAAGTACAGCTTCACAGAGCAGCTGGAGTGACTGGGGACTGTGCTTTGTGGCTATAAAAGATTTGAAGGGAAAAGTGATATTTTCGAAGCCACCAACAATTCAGGGGGAAAAAAAATAATTACCTTTCAGCAGCTTCTACCTAAAAATATCAGGGATGAAAAATAGTCTGAGCACCTGCTGGGGTGAGTGTGTGTGTGTGTGTGTGTGTGTGTGTGTGTGTGTGTCGGGCTGCGTGCTAAGCCAAAGCAGTCACAGAAAGGTCATTTCAGGGATGCGAGAGACTCACCAGGGGGTTCCTGAAGAATTCATATTTGGCATAGTTCTTCCTGAAGAGGAATTTACTGTCACTGCTCAAGGAGGCCTGAACCTGGACCACCAGCTCGTGGTCCTCCAGACATCTCTCTGCATGAGAACACAGAGACGCACCATGTCAGCCACCTCAACGGTGTTATCTTTAGGCCGTTTCGTCAGAGATAGTGACTGAGGCAAACCTTGTCAGTACTTTTTCTTAAGCCAGAAATTTCAAACATTTTACTCAAAACAATTACAACGTGAATTACTGTTTTAGTGCTGACAATGTCCATGTGAGAATAGAACCAAGCATGGTTCTATTAATAAAAAGGAAAAACAACAACAACCACTGGGGGGAGGTTACTTCTATGTTTGTTAGTGGATCTCCAGCTGTAGTAGTTTGTACAATGACACAGCAAGAAAAATGGCCGATTACTACGAGACGAGCGAGGAAGCAAGAAGTCAAATTCTTAGGGTTGGGGGGGGTGCACAGTGAGACAGGGAGGGAGGAAGTGAAGGTGGAGAGGAGAAGTGGTGCGAGATGGAGAACAAGGGAGACAAAGGAGGATGTGAGGTTTGGATGAGGGGAGGGGGCATTGCAGGAAAATGATGTCATGTATTTAGGCTGATTGCTGAGAGCAGCAAAGCCAGAAGCAAAGTACAAGCCACAGACAATAACACGGGCACACATTAAGAGCTCACAGAGGCCTATCCTGCTCACTGTAGCCGCACTTTCTCTGAAAGTGTGTGCGTGTTCGCCTTCTTAAAGTTGCGGCCATACGATCTCAGAGTAAGGGAGTTTGGAAACTAATAGTGTCAGGATGTTCCAGTTCAGTGTATTCATACAGACACATACACAAGACAACTGCACCCAGGATTCTCCTCCCTATATCAACTCATAAGTCTTGTTTATTAAGGCAAAAAACACACATGCAAACACACAAAAATTTGTACATATATTTTGGTGAACATGTGGTTGCTGTTTTTGCTAAAAACAGTATTCTGGCTGCACTTTAGGGGGTGGAAATGTCTGGGCTCTGTCTGTGTACATGCATGTGTGTGTGTGTGTGTGTGTGTGTATACAACTGCGTTGGCTACAACCAGGGGAATTTCCTGTGGAAGGTTAAGGAAAGATCGATTGGTTAAGAAGGCTAGGGGCTCGTCCAACAGAGACCCACGATTGGCTCCTCGCTGGTCTGGTATGACGCTTTAGTCCATGCCTCTCCGCCCCATTCCTCCCCCCTTCTGTCTCTTTCTCTCTCCTACCTTCATCTGTCCCTCTCTTTTTAGCCTCCCTCTCTCTTTTCACCTCACATTCCATCTCTCCAGTGCACTTTTTTTCCCCCTTTTTTTTTTTTCTTCCCAGAAACGCAGATCAAGCAGGAAAGCACAAAGCGATCCTTTGACTCTAAAAATACAACTCAGGAGTAGGACTGCCTCACAGAGGACAAAGACTGACCCAGAGAAGAAAAAAAGAAAAAGAAGAAGAAATTAATAAAGCTTCAAAGGGAGTCTTGGCAAAAGTGAAGAGGCAAAGCACGAGTCTTTCGTGCTTTTTTTTTTCCTTTTTAAACTCCCCTTCTCTCCACTCCCCCTCCTGCCCCCTAAGCAAATTATTTGGGAGGGAGCAGCATTGTAAGTACAACATGGAAAACGCTTAATCCCACAACTACCACACCTCCTTCTCTGGCTCGCACAGGCATACACACACTCATGCTATGCTCAAATGAACATAGACGCAAGCCACACACACACACATCAGAGTGTATCCACTTATGCAGGCACATAAAAAGGAATTTAGACACAGATGATACACTCATGCAGAAAAGACAAAGACTCTTAAAAACACTATGGTCACATGGTTATTCTCCCATAACCCAGTTTGCACACCTTTAAATCGACAGGCTCATATTAAACTCTGTGACATCATTTCAAGATGGATGAATTAAGCAGTGTGTTTGCTCCTACAAGACGTGTCTTGTAATAGAGAGGAAGTAATACTCAATGCTCTCTTTTGGAAAACATAACAGATAAAGAGACTAACTTTAATTCCGGCTACCCACACAGAAAGTTAGTCACCTTTTCATACACTGCCCGTGTCACTGCATACACACAAAATCTAAGCATTAATGTAAGGTTTGATGTTCATCAAATTTTAAAATAGATCTTTACTGGAACGCACACTGGACACACATTCTTACCAATGCCGAGAATGGGGTGGTGTTCCACCAGCGTCCAGGTGTTGTCGTCCAGGCAGTGGCTCTTGTACACCAGCAGCTGACATACATCTCTTGCCGTCATGTCTGCCGGAATCTCCACCACTTTGCCAGCTCCATCCTCACTCCACACCTTCACTATCTGAAGACACACACAAGGATTGATGTACGTAAGAGCAGAGGAGGCCATGTTCTCACAAGCAGGAAAAGGAAGGAATGGTCTGAGGAATGGTGCGTCCCGAGCTGCTCCCAAGAATTTTAATATGCTGAGAAAACCGAGATTATAAAACAGGAGCAACTGCATTTACCTCCATGACCAGGTGCTGTGTTAAGTCCGCCCTTACGAAGTCCTGGTCACATTATTCTGTCACTCGGACATGAAAGGTGATTTTGACAACAAAAAAAAAAGAAAAAAAAAAAGAAAAGAAAGACAGATGACGTCCAGGAAACGCTGGCCTGCCCCTGTGCTTTCAGTTCAGCCCTTTTGTCCACACCACAGGCAAAACTTACTCAAACGCACCTCCGCAATTACGCATCTGAACCCAAAATGACACGTTTCGGTCACGTGCAACAATATCTGCATTCGGACAAGTGCAAAAAGCGCATATTCACACTTGGACAGAATAATAACACGGTGCAATTATACGTGTTGCATTTTGTCATTAAAAATGTCACCGCTGAGAGCAGCAAGCGGGTAGGGTTCAAAGCTGGAGTACCTCCCATTGTTGCGCCATTTTGAACCATCCCAGCCAAGTGCCCAAAGCGACATCTAAACCGGGGGTAATCTAGCCTTCTTCAAGTGTGTTGCTGCACAGATAACCACAGACCAGCTGCTTCACACTGCTGTATGAGCAGATTCGCACGCACGCACACACACACGCATCACAGAGAGCTTGCTCTCACATGCAGCGCATTACAGAAACACATAAATATGAGCAAATGAACATCAGAAACTATAACGACGACTCAGATCATCTCCCAAGCAGAAGCAGTATGAGTGTGCATGTTTTCATGAGTACTCTCAAACACCCTCGTGCAAACATTTTCTGTCCGCAGTAGGGATTCTGCACAGAAAACCACCGGAGAGCAACTGTTGAAAATTACATGAAACAAGACGCAAAACTGGTGAAGGCCGAGGGGCTGGGGAGGAGGGGGAGGGCATGGAAAATCAAGTCGGACAATGCATCACAAAGTAGAAAAACACACCAACACGTTACAAAAACAAACAAAAAGGAGACAGCAACGGTGTCCTAGAAATCCCACTAAACATTAAAAGCACCAGCACGCCAACATGAAGACTCCCAGTGCAACCAGAAACAACGTCACGGCACTTTTCTCCCCTGCAAAGTCCGAACACTGCCTCGTCTCTTCCCACATGCCCCCAGAAAAGAAAAAAAAAAAAAAAAGTTAATCTATGACGCATGAGTTTTGTTTGAGAAAAGTTACAGAAATAAAGAGTTGAGGGGGGAAAAAATACGTCATGGTCCTCATCCCTCCAAACTGACAGTCTCACACACAGACACACACACCCACACCTCACGACAGACATCCGGAAAAGAAACACACAAGTCTCTTACCTCCACAGCCTGTAAGAGGCAACAGTCTGGTGAGCAGGATGGCATTTTCACACTGAGACGCTCTCCAGTGACACAGAGGGACAGAGAGAGAGAGGGAGGGAGGAAATGGAGCAGGAGGAGAGGAAGTCAGGAAGAGGGAGAGAGAGAGAGCGCGGGGGAGAGGGAGGAAGGGAGGGACAGATTGACGAGGCCAAGGCAGAAGAGGTAACAGGGAAAGAGGGGAGGGGAGGGGAAGGAGGTGGGTGACAGAGGAAGGACAAGAGTGAAGGAGAGACGGAGTGAACGAGAGACAGCCTGCCCCTGCTTCTCGTACTGGGCAGCATAAAGGCTGAGCTGCGAGGAGCGGAATGGGCAGTCACTCCTCTCCTCCTCTCCCTCCTCCTCCTCACTCTGGATTAACCCAGTGTGGGATTTTTAAACGGTGAGTTGCTACCTGTCACGTACTCTCTTATCACCAGGGTTGCGTTTCATCCACCTGATCCCCTGATCCAAAAAAAAGAAAAAAAAGAAAATCTCTGTCATCTCCTTTTACTGATGGCGCCACACCAGAAGTAACAGTCTTTCTCCATAAAACACGCCCACAACTCCTCAAACACACACATACAGATAAAGAACAAGTTCAAACTACTGAAACACACATCCCCTTTTCTTCTGCATCCTCTGACATTTTGAGCTGCCTGACGGTTTCAATTTCAGCCCCCTCCCTCTTGTCCTCCTCCTCTTCCTCTTCCTCCTCCTCAGCTGTATGTGAAATACTGTGCAAGAGTGTTAGGACCATAGCAACATGTGTAATGCACACTGAGGGCTCGAGGTTTGAAGAATGGGGGGAAAAAAAAAAAGCAGAGTGATTTGATCTGGAGCCGTATGGATCACATGCCAGGCGTTTGGGCTTTGCTGAAGGGGTCAAAGTAAAACTGGGGAGGGAGAGATGGATTGGGGGGGAGGGGTTGCTCAGCAAATCTGCCTAGCCTCAAGAGGTAGACAGAGAGAGAAAGAAAGAAGAAAAAAGAAGGGAGGGCGGCAGAGAGGAGTAGAGAAGGAGAGAAGATCCATGGAGGAATGTCAGTAATGCAATACTGAGTCATAATCAGGCTCATGTGTAGCGCACAGGCCAACCCAGCTGGCCCCTAATACAGTGTGAGGCGCATGCACGCACGCACACACACACACATTCTCAAAAGAGGAAGACAAAATGTAAACTATGAAGACCAGCTCCAGCAGTTTTTTTTCTCTACTTTAGTGCTCAACTTTTCTTCCAGCCTCATGCTACAGCTCACAAGCCACCTGGTCAGTAGTGCAACAAGACGCTCTAACAGAGTATATGTGTGCAGGGACATTGCATTTACATGCATGAGATGAACATGTTTAGCAAGAGATAACACAGATATGTCATTCTGAGGCAAAGTCCCTCCTCTTCCATTCGTTTGATTTCGATTTTCCTACTTTTGTTTATTTCTGTCTCCGATTGTTTGAGTATGTCTTTAAGTTTCTTGAAAATGTCACTACCCCCAACAGTCTTGTAAGTCTTGAAATCCCTGGTCAAGTCTCTACTTAGCAAGCTTCACCTTTACATGATGAAATCTACCTCACCTTGCCTTTTTCCTCCCCCACTGTTTCCCCTCCCCCACTCCAGCAAAGGAGGGTGAGGAGTGGAAATGTACAGGGTAATTTGTCTTCTATGCCGCTTATACCCCCCACCCCACACACATACATACATACATACATACACGCTCACAAAGAGGGCTTGGAGTCGCACCAAAATGGACTGGGAGGTCATGGACAGACACTTGTAGGTGCACACACACAAACACACATGAACAATATGATCAGGGTCGAAGGGCAAACACAATAATCTGCATCAGGGTCAGACCCACTTGACCAAGAGGTTTATTAGCCCCTAAACCTCATACATACACAAGCTAACACACACACACACACACACACACCTACATGCGCGCACACAATTGATCTGGTTGTTTTAAACCAGAGATTGACCCTTCCACAGTAACATGACCCTCAGAGTGTAAAAGCAATTTTACTCAGAGTGGATCTGGTTTTCAATGTATAAACAATGAGACCTGGAAATTTCTATTATATATATATACACACATATAATATAAATATAGATTTACACCCTACATCAAATCGAGCAAAGGCTTTAAAAGGTAGTTAATGGTTAACAAAACAATTAGCTCAATCATTTGTAAATTTTTATTTACAAGGCCATTTTTGGTGTGCTTCCTTCTTATTTTCTGAGCTAGGTTCTTTAAAAAAAGCTCAGGAACTTATCGTCTTCATACCTTCTTTCTGTTATCAGTTCCCAGAACCAATGCTGAGCCGGGAAAAGGGGTATTCTATTATGCTGCTCCCTTTCTATGGAAACGACTTCAAAATCGCGTAAAACTCAAAACTCAAATTGGTGAAATTTCATCCAGTGGGTTTTTGTGGCTCATACTGCGGCGCCCTCTATGATTTAGGCCTAAAATGCTGTATTAGAACTTCCTTCTTTTCAAGATTGTCTATTACATAAATAGATCACATTTTTCCTTATAATGTCCCTCATAAACTTCCAGTTCTTTTATCATCATTGGTGTAACATATCTGATCATTGCAAAATATGTTTAAAGACGCAAATATTTTTACAAATGGCTCAATTCTTGAAAGATCCCACATTCGAAATTTGAAACTGGTGGAAACAAACCTCCCCATGACAGCTGGCTGCGTGTTAGCGGCTGTTGGAGCAGATCAGCAAACCCATCACTAATGCCTGCTTTTGAATATTGGTCAGTGGTGATTCCACCCTGGGCTTTTACAGCATCGTCCGTCTTTCCTGTCTGTGAGGGGTCGTCAGGTTTCAGGCCAGACAGAGACGATTATCTCTGCAGACAAGCCAAACTCAATTTCACCTCACTGGAGCGCCAACACAAAACTTCACCGAGTTGCTCGCCTCCACACAACCCAACACTGACACGGCACGCTGTTGCCCACAGTCACTGTATCCAAACTGACATTATTTTCTTGGATATTTGCTAACCTTTAACACAACTACTGCTTCCCTAATACTAACTTTACAATATCAAACTAACATTAAAACATGTTTTCACCTTGAAATTTAATGGTTGACATTTCTGGGACTTTATGTTTGCCCTCACAGGCTAGATTTGTCACACAATGTGACTGTGTGAACAGACACAGGTTCCGAGATGCAGACAAAGCTATTCAATTCAAGAATGGATGAAGTAATGCAATATGTAAGGATGTAATATGAAGTTGCATGGGAGTTAAATAGGTTCCGGCAATCAAAATCATGTGCTTGAACTGTTATGGTTTATATATATATATATATATATATATATGGGGTGGGGGTGGGGGGTCAGCAGTGTTGTTAGACTTTAATTTAGCCTACAATACTCAGAAAACACATTTAAGCGTGTATGTGTTTAAGAGAAGCGAACACTCCCAGACAAATGATAAAGTTGCATCATCACATTGCAAAGCTATGCAAAATATCTTGTACTTGGCAAAAGTTCAAAGTCCTGTAAATCTTCATTAAGTCCAAACACACATTAACCAAGCAGAAACAGTCACTGATAGGTGCTTTTCGATCTCTGCTGAATCCTTTCCTTGTAGGAGATCAAACTTAATTTACACTGAAGCATGATGGTCTATGTTGGAATATACTGTCTGTCTAACAAGCAGGCTTACATGCGCTGCCATCATATCCTTACTGTCTTGAGCAAGCTCTCACAGCTTTGTGCACATACAGACATGTCCATGCACCTTGTCTAATTGCAGTGGGTCAGCAGACCATTGCGTGCAGAAGTACATCAGGTGACCCAAAAAGGAAAGGGGAGGTAGAAGTGCTAAATAGAGAGAGCGTGACTTAGAACCATTTTCTTAAATTAGCTTTCGTGACACTGCCACAGGAGATCAATCAAAACTTCAAAATATGTCTTTTGGAGGCTAATAAACATTTTTTTTGTGAAAATTAATTGATTCAAAAGAAAACAATGTGCATACAGCATTACCAAACCCCTTAAACCAGAGCAGATGTAAACTTTTAGAATTATTTAAAAAAATTCATTAGAATGTCAACAGTATGCCCTTTAAAGCAACACAACCAGAGAGAATAAAGTTTAAAGAGAGTGAAGACCATCTCGTTTAGTGTGCGGTACAGTATGCATTTCTATAACAACAACAATTCTTAGTAGTCCTAAGAAGAATTCAGCAATTTCAAGCAGGAAAGTTAAACCATACAAATCTAAAGAAATCTCTACAACATTAGCTCCGGACATGCATTTGGCATTAAAGACTTTCAAAATAAATCTACAATCACACTAGTAGCTGCAGTTGAAGACAGAGGTTCACATAGCTTGAAGGCAGTTAACTAATTATTTTCATCCACTGGTTTTATGACAGCACACTATAATTAAAAAATTCTTTAGGACAGTTACTTTAGGAATACCATGAAGTCATTGTTTTAACAGTTGTTTAAAAGCAGATTGTTTCTTTTTTTTTTTTATTTCACTATGGCCTACAATCCCTGTGGGTAATGAGTTTACATACACTAAACTGACTGCCTTTCAACAGTATGGAACATTCCAGGAAAATGAGGTCATGGCCATAGAAGCTCCTGATAGACCACTTGACATCATACGAGCCAATTGGAGGCCCTGTAGATGTGTTGTAAGGCCAACTGTAAGATGTTCAAACTCATTTCCTCTTTTCTTGATCAACCAAGTCCTTGGAAAAATGTCAAAGTGGACCATCACAGGTCATGTTCATAAACATCATGGGACCAAGCATCCGTCAAACCACTTAGGGAGGAGTCTCCTAAAAGACATCGAACAATGACATAGAACCTCGTGAGGAAGCTGTATGATGCAGATACAAAAGTATTTATGTGCACACTAAAGCAGGATCTGTATTGGCAATTTAAAGGCTGCTCAGAAAGGAAAAAGCCACTGCTCCCATTTTTAAACAAAAAAAAAATGGCAGAATACAGTCAGTGCACATAAGAGTAATGTCCTCTGGGCAAAGAAAAACAAATGTTACTGTAAGGTACAGCCAAAGAACACCAAAACGGTGAAGCTCTGTGGTGGCAGCAACATGCTCTGGGCATGCACTGCTAAAACCAGAGAGTCTTCTAAACAGACAGTGACCTCAAGCATACAGAACTTCCACAGACATTAGGGAGCAGAACTTAAAAACTGTGTGAGCAAATAGTCCTACAAACCTGACTGAGCTTCATTAGGTCTTACAGGACAAATGGACCAAAATTACAGCTACTTGGCTGTGTAGTGTATGGAAGGCTATTGAAAACATTTGACCCAGGTCCAGCAATTGAAAGGCAATGCTATCGACAGAGCAATGACTCAAAATGAAGGAAATGCGAAAAAAAGTTTAAATGTATCTAGCTAAAGCGGAAGTACACTTTAGCTTCAGATGAGGTTGCACTTTGAGCTAAAAGATACTAACATGATAAAAAAAAAAAAAACACACAAGCATTTCATGCTAACATTTGCTAATTGCAAGAAGTAAAGTACTACTCAGGCTGATGTGCCTGACACCTATAAAGCTCTTTAAATTTTGTGGCAGTTCAACCTGTAGTTGTTAGTTCTCGAGTCTGAACAAAGGTGGGGGGCCAACATCACTGAGCAATAACTTTCCTATTACTGGAGCCCCACACCTTGCATGGGTAAAGACTGAAAACGGCACAAAAATATGATTTTTATTTGCACATAATATGCTTCAACTTTTGTCAAATTTCACAAGCAGGAACTACTTCAGTCATCAGACCACACGGTTAATAACAAACCATGAGAAACTGACTTTTTCACATCCCATCACATCCTTCCACAGGGCAGTCAGGGGTCAGGCTGAGTTAAAAGAGGGGCAAAGTCAAAGCTGGAAGAAGTTCAACGTCTTGCTCAAAGCTTCTTCAGCAGAATGGAGGCTTGCCAACATATAGGGCATGAGCCCAAGTCCTGCACTTGTGACTGAGACAGTATCTTCAACCACTGGGGCTCCCTGCTGTCCCTGATGATCGTAATACCGTCTCTGGCCACAAATAAAAGCAGGAGTTTCATTACAAACACAGCCATGGTGCCAAAACAAACCAAACTGCCAAGCGATGACAGATGGGACCTTACTGAATCCTTGTGAAAGCAGAGGGAGCATGGCTGAACTGAATGGTGTAAGACTCCCACAACTTGCCTGGAAAATGGCCCTTATAAGAGTTAATCATGAAGTACAGAGAGCCTGCTGAAACAACTTTGTAGCAGATGCCAAGATCCATTTAAAGAGTTAAATATCATTTATCCTACACCTATTTCTAAAATCTGTCAGATATCTATAGTCATTAACTGTTCATGGACGTCCACACAGTAGCCTGAGGACAAATACATTACTGTCATCACAGGTAATGGGGGCCATAAACCAGTTATATACGTTTTTACTGTCTCATGAGCTGTATATAACTTTGAGGACTTAAACATACTTCAGACGTCAGTTCAATAAATATGACCATCCTGTCTGTATCCACGCTGTTGTATTTTCACAGCTCCTCAGACTGCATAATTCAACAGTCCAGTACATATGCAAGCATACAGCATACATACTCCAATTTCTCAAACAACCTATCTTTGCCTTTCTGCTAGCTTACATATCACATTACACAACATAGCATGGCTGCAATAAAAGGCCTTGGCGGAGACAGTCTACCAGTCGTGCTGTATTTTAGTAATGTTATCAGTTATGGCTTTATTCAATCAGCTAAAGACTAGCCACAGCTCATTTAGAGCGTTAGCGTATTAAATTGCATGACTGTTGCAAAGGCATTAACCAAAGCAGGCCAGTTAATACAGGGGCTGGTTAAGTAAGATGTTACACAATCTAAACATCATCATACAAGTAGCCATGCTACAGCGATACAGCCATGCTAGTAGCATGCTAGTAGCACCATGTTCTGCTTACCATGCTCACAGTGACAATACATAAACATTAAGCAAGCAATCATATTCTCTATTCTAGTTTTATAAGTTACCATTCTGAATAGCAGGCACAATACTGACTGTCACAAAACGCAGAGAACAGTAGATGTTACTGGGAATGTAATATATGGGAATAATTGAAGCCCTAAATTTATTTTTAAATATTCTTTCAGACAGGGGCATGTTTACCCATATTTATAACCACACTAAGCATCTGGAAACTGCTTAATCTCACTCAGAGTTAATTTCTTAGGCAAATTTTTCAGCTCCTCAACAGGTCAGCTCTTCCCTTTGTCTAATTTTCTGTTTCAGAATGCACTACCGGGTTCCTGAGTGCTAAACTGTCTGCAGTCAAGACCAGTCACCCATTGGAGACTTCTACTATGGCGCCATACTGTTGAATACATGCAGAGTGTGGTTTGGTATCATTTTGCTGAAATAAGCAATACCTTCCCTGAAAAAGATATTGTTTGAGATGGTAGCATATCTTGTTAAAAACCCGTCCCTCCTCTCTTTAGTCCAGTGTATGCTGCGTTTCTGATTTCCAAATTAATTTACTGATGGGGATGATGGCTTTCTTCACTGACTCATTCATCATAAACAAGCATAGGCCCAGACAAGGTATCAGCAATTTTGGATCTTGTTCATAAAAGGTTTTTTTTCCCCAATCACACAATGCAGTTTTAACTTGCACTTTCAGAATGCAGTGAAGCTGACAGTGACAATGATTTTCAGAAATTATCCTGAGCCCATGCAGATTTCCACCACAAAGCAGTTTCTGTTGTTAATGTAGTTCTGCCTTAGTAGTGACCAAAAGATAAGGATAAATCAGTAGTGGGTTCCATCTTGTTGCCTACAAACTGTGATTTCAAAGGATTCTTTGAATATTTTAATTATTATGAAACTTATATTGGAAATCCTCAGTTTCTTAAATGGGCACATGGCCCTTCACTAGGTGGTGTAGTGTACCTCCTCCCAAAATTTCTTCTGAAAGACTCTCTAGGGGTCTTCTTTTTTTAATCAAGTTATAACTAAATGAATTAGTTACGGAATGCTCCTCCATGTTTTTTTTTTATCATATTACATCTTTTCAGGTGTTTTGTTTCTTCCGCTCAAACTTCAGAAATAGGCATCAAATTCTTAAAAAAGTATGTATTTAAAAACACAATTTTATTACATGATGCATTCTCTTTGTACTATTTTCAATTAAATATAGGGTTTATTTATTCTACAAACCCGTGTTCCAATTCTTTGGGGAACGTGGCTCTATGCATTTAAGAATTAAAAGATTAATGGAAATCTATACCAGTATAAATCTTTTAACTCAAAAACACAAATTCGTTATAGGAGAAGTAAAGAGATCATTAAAGTGAGATTTATTAGATGGGAACCTTGAATGTGTCCCATCTGACACTACCATCCCTTTTTCAATCAGTCATGTTAACTCTGATTACAGTGGAGATGTTTCCTTAAATGGGTGATTTCCAGTTCCCATGATCTCCATCACCTCTTGACACACATTTATCAGTCTTGCTGCCACCTCTTCTGGTTCTTCAACCGAGAGATTTTCCTCTTTTGCTCGCAGTGATAAACATGATGGAACACTGGAGGTGATTTTTCCACGTGCCCTTAACTTCTTCCAGCTTGAGCCCTACCTTCCTATTTCTGTGCAAAATAAGTAGCATTGATGAATGTACCATCTGACTTAACCTGATTATACTGAGTGCAAAATTAACTAAAGAAGAAACGCTGCAGTTAGACATGTCTGGGTGTTCTAAGAACAACAAAATACACATTTATCAATAAATGGCATATAATTTGGATACACAAGACAATAGTGAAATTGGAAAACTGCGGACATAATGAATATGATCTGAGAAGGAGACAAGGAACATTTAGTCAGCTCTCACAGACTCGTGCTCACACAAAAGATCCTTTGTACAAACTGCAAACTTGCTTTGTGACTCCAGACCTTGTGAGATGATGTCAATGAAACACAAAAAATAATGCTTTGCCTTATCACATGTCTGCATGTGTGTGTGTGCGTGTAATGAATAACACCACGTGTGTGTGTGTACCCGTGCATGTGTGCGTGCGTGTGTGTGTGCAATGATGTAGAGAGAAAAAGTGAGTGAGAATCTAAAATAACTGATTGTTCAGGGTGGGCATCCTAAAAACAACTTAGAGAAGGATGGAACATTCCTGGGACAGGAGGCTTAACAGGAGGAAGGAAGGGCAAGGCTGTGAGACACACACACACACACACTCGCACACAGACACAGTGACGTGAACAGCCTGGGTCAAAGCGTGTGAACCGGAAATGATTGCCTGTCCTGCCAGAACCAGCAGACGGATTCAGAAGGTTCAGAGAGATCCGACCTGAAGACGTTCCCAGCCATATTCCCACCAATGGCACGGAAGTCTGCACTACGTCTGCAGCATCCTGGAAACCTTGCTCACCTCCTTCCACAGCAAAACATGAGTGCATGTGTTCGTGCACATGTGATTGATAATGATGACTCTGTAACAGCGTACACACCAGATAACCCAGGGCGAGCTGTTGTGTAATGGAAGAAAAGGCTGCGCAGTACACGGCCAAAGTCAACACATGCTAATCTGACCTGAACATAACAGGCCAGTCAGCTGGTTTCAAAACACACACATATGCAGTATGCACACACGAACTCACTCTCAGACAAAGTAACCCAAATGTTACATGAAATCCATCTCAACCACAACACAACTAACTAAACAAAGGGGGGGGAATAAGTAGCAACCCAGTCAGCACTTACGATCTTTTCAGTGGTTTCAGAAAGTGTGTAATGGTGTAGGTGACATGGTTTGGGTGTACTTGCATGGCTGTCGTTGGTCTGTATGGGGCTGAGAACAGGGGATCCTGCTGGGCTGCAGAGCTCTGGGAAAGGGTTGGGGATGGCTGGCAGCGAGGCCGGACGCAAGTGCTGCTCTTCCTTCAAGCACCTGCAGAGGGAGACACACTGCCTTAGCTGAACGATGGGAGGCTTAATCATTTGAATCATTTGTGCATGGAAAGGTACAGCAATCATCGTTTTTTAACTAAAAACTGAGTCTGAACACTGATCTTTGGTTAAGAAAACATTAATACAGTTTAATGAGTACAAAGCTATTTATAGTGAGAAAAGGAATTGCTGACACAGATCGGAAGAAATCATTAAAGGCAGTTATCATGCTGTTAAAAAACTGAGGCAGCACCTGCAAGTGTAACTAAAAAAAAAGGGTTTGACAACTTTTGTAAACTGGATATTTCAGTCTTAAATTCTGATTAATAATAATAATTAATAATAACAAAAAAACCTCTAAAAAATACTTTTTTTATTAATGAAAAAAGAAACTGAACCCTGATTAAGACGAGAGATGATTATTGTGCCACTGCTGATTGTTGTATCGTCTTTGTTGTTGTTTTCTTTATATAAAACTGGGCCTGTTTTGAACAACAGCAAACGAGTGCAAATTACACTTATATCCCCACCTATCAAAAAAAAAAAAAGAATAAATGAAAATGATAAAAATCGTTAAGTTTGATTAAAATAACTTCACTCTTCCCAGCCTTTTTTTCCTATTTTATTGCACTGAAAGCTGTTATTTAATGGACATGTTTGGGGATTTTCTGTACAGGACCAACACAAAAATTGTCCAATTTGACGAAGAGAAATTAGAATAAGCTATCAAGGTGGTGCTGAAATTTATTTTTCATTTGTCTACTGGTATGAAAGCAAAGTGTCATTATACTGCTGTGAGAAGGCACAAAGACTCCAACACCACTAGGCAAGCATCTCAATGAGGACCAAGGAGCTTTCCAAACAGTTCAGAGAAAACGTTCCAGAGAAGTACCGATTAGGATTAGATCATTAAAGAAATTAATTTTAAAACTTAGAGACAAAAAATGGAAAGAATGTGGCATTAGAACAACACTGTCAAAATAGGGAAAACCATATAACTCAAAGAGGGGATAAACCAAGAATCAGCTGCAAAGCTCCACAGCACAGGTTGGAGTGTTCACCACAGCCGTGGATCATGGGTGAGTTGCCAGTCGAAAAAAAAGCCATTGTTTTTAACAAAAAGAACAGAACAGAACAGAGAACACCATATCCACAGCACGGTGGTGACAGCATCATAATGTGGGGATGTTTCTCTTCATCAGGGCATGGAGAATTTGTCAGAATTAAAGAAGCAATGAATGTTGCCAAGTACAGGCAAATTATTGAGGAAAACATGTTGCAGTCTTTCAGAAAACTAAGACTGCGATAGAGGTTCACTTTTCAGAAAAACAATGACCCAAAACATACTGCTGAGGCTAAACTCAAATGGTTTAAGTAACTAGTTTTAAGTCCCAGCTGCCTTGGAAAAAAATACAGCTATGAGATCACCATAGAAGGCCAGGTCATGTGTGTTTACCTGACAGCCTGGATGTGCATGGGTTGAGAGTGTCTCAGCCTTTCCCTGAAGGGGGAAACTGGGGGAAGGGGCGGGGTGTGACGGCGGTGAGTCTGGCCGTGTCCCACGTAGGCAGAATGGGGATGATGGTGGTGAGGGGTGTGTGCATGACCGTTGTTTAGGAGAAGAGCTGTGTCTGCCTGTGTAGAGTGCACACTATCCATGGAGGAGTTCATGTCATTCACCAGTTGCTCCAGATCCACATCGTCGTCTGTAGAGGCAGCTGGGATGGCGGGGTGTGAAATGGGGAGAAAGGAAGTGAGTCATAGTGGAAGCTGTGTCTAAAACCAGCTGCTTGACATTCAAATTTACCTTTATGGTATCTGTAACTCTGTAATTTTTATAACATTCCAAATAATCAGTCTGGTTTACTTGTAGCAGTCAGGTTTAGTGGTGAAGAAGAATGAAGCAAAAAAAAGAATCAGCAGTTTTCTCTGAGGAAAGTAAGCATTTGCTACTTTCCCCACAGAAATGCCTATGTTAGGAAAAAACTACTGAAATTGTGAAAAGACAGAAAAATGCAGATATGAACTTTGGATTTCATCGGCTGAAACTCGATGATGCACAGCAACACTTAAAATGATTCCATCCCGATACTTTAAAGCCACTTTTCCACCAAATTTACCCACAATCCCTGCTGGACATAAGGAGTGACTCAATGGTGCACAGAGCCACACAAATCTGCATACTGGCACCTTCCTACACATTTGCACTGAGATGTGGTTGTTTTATATGTGCTTTTAGGGCATGAAGTAAAGTCACTGGCCACTTCCTCTGCACAACTACTGCTCCTTCCTTTTCATTCAACCTCTTGCCCACTTAAACTCAGCTTAAATGTTTACAAACAGTGACAACAATTCATCTATTTATATATATTTTTTCTTTCCAGATTAACAGATTCTACAAGCCACTGTGGTGACTGAACATGAGATGACTTAGACATGAAGCCGGAAATAAGACATTTGTGTGTTTAATTGACAATCCGTTTATTGGAAGAGTTTTGAAGTATTAACAAAAAAAAACACACATATATATATATATATATATATATATAAAGTAATTATATATATATATATAAATGTGTGTGTGTGTGTTTGTGTATGTAAAGCCCTTTGGTCCTCTGTAAGTCCCACCCCAGCACCACAGCAAAAATTCCAAGCATTCCTGTTGGAAGAAATTACAGCACTCTGGAACATTAACCAGCCTGTTCATGGCACATGGTGGCGGCTAAATGATCAACATAAAGTGGAACAGCAAAACAACACACATGTGCACACTTACAGACAAGGATGGGACACCATGTGCTCTCTGCAGCGCACACGAACATGTGAATTTGATTATACAATTAAAAATGAAAAACAAAACTGTGCTGTATGTACAAACACACAAACTTTGAACAAGGACAGCGGAAAAGTTGCTCATCTCAGAACACAAAGAGGTGTGCAAGACATGCCAGCGCACAGATGCAGGCACACATAGTCTGGGACACGGGGTCAAGTGATGTTCAGTTTCATGTGTGGGACATGAATTGGGCAGGTGGGGGGCCACAAAGGAAAAGCAGCAAAAGATCAACATGAAGACAGTCAGATATGGTTCTTCTGTAAAGCTCCAATAGTTTTTAATGCAGGCTAACATAACCATAGTGTAGAAATATGCCTTGTCATAGTAAAAGTATACAACGTTTCAATCAAATTCAAACATTAGTTTTAAGTTAATCTTTTTTTCTCCAATCATTACATGTGAAATGACTTTTTACACATCTCTGGTCGCCTATCAATCGCTTTTATTTTTTAGGGCTTCAGTACATTCAGAAATCATGTGGAGATCAAGAAAGATAAAAACCTTTTTTCCCACTGATTCGGGATTCAGTAGCTATGATATAAAAAATGCGTGACTGGAAAACAGAAGGCAGAGTCAGTGAAAGTACTAAAAGCTAATGCAATGTGAGTTTATTGGCTGTCCTACTTCTTTGATACAAACTAAAATGTCAGAACCATCACCTGGACTGACATAAAATTGTGATGCGATATCATGTTAGAACTTCACAGCTCCATTCAAAGTCTTGTCTTAATCGGGTAGAAACGACCAAAGCTGCTTATATCTCCAACAGCCTTTTGAACACAACAAATAATATAACTAGTAAATTTCCTTAAATTTTATTCCCATAAAGATGCTGACATTAAATTTTACTTTAAAAACAATATATTTCAAAATATCTAAACTTATTACCAACTCAAAAACACGATGCCGTCACTTATCGCCTAGGTCTAGAAATATCTAATTGAGTGAGTCGTTAAGATTTGCAGCGTCATTTTACATCACACACCAAGCTCAAAACAGAATAGCTGTTTGCTGTAGTTGCTGTATCTCAGAGATCAAAGTTCTTTCGCTGTTGCCGTTATATAGTTCACTACAGAGTAGAAATAAATGAGCAGATAATACTCTCGGAGTACTTTGTCAAATATCTTACACCCCGACAAGAAAATCGGACATCTTGTTGCCGTTTTCTTAGATTTTCTTTGTCGAACTAGAAAGATGGAAACTCCCAGTTTCAATTTGTCTTTGAATGCACCATCGCTTGAGTAACATTTTATTCTGCAATTACAAAAGAAAACTTGACAATATCGATGAGAAGTTGCTAATTTAAGCAGCAGGAGCCCTTTTAAAAACTTAAAACAACAGATAAGATCAAGATTTATCAGGGCCATATTCAATGGAAAAAAAAAAGTGATTTTTTTTACTATTTATTTTTGTTACCTCAGCATTCCAAACCTTGTTCATTTAATAATAAGACTTGCTGTGAGCTTGTACTTAAAAGAAGAATCAATATAAATAGGTCACAGCTAAACTACAGTTGAGGGTAGATATTTGAGAAAATTGTCTTTTCAACTATTTGCTGTGTGCTAGTGTGAGTTCTCGTGCTGGGTAATGTATGCTCTCTCTGGGGTAACAGCATGCTACAGGAGTTATTCTGTGTGATTTATGTGCAAATTTAAGTTTGCATAGCCATGTAAATCTGTAATACCCATCTTAAAGAAGGCACAATCCACTGTGGAGTGGGGTGGAATGGAGTTGAGTGGTTTACTCCAACCCCTAAAACCGCCTGCTATGAGCTGTAAAGATAGGACTGAAACGGGAGATTCTATATTCCATCTCTGTAATATGCTTTGGTAAAAAATACCACAGAGATTTTAGGGAAAGGTGCATATTTTGTCTCCTTCAAACTATCTCATGAAGCTGCTAATATGTCTGTCAAAACCAAGTTTTATTTGCAGTTACTGTTGCAACACTAGCCTAATACACGACAGATAGTAAAGTGATTAGCAAATTAACTTGACCGTGAGAGGGTAACCATGAACAGAATGCATATCAGTGCTCTAGCAATGGTGCCACATCTATCGTCAATCATGATGGGAAGGAAAGAAACCGGGTGCTAACGCATCTCTGCAAAACATCCAGTGACGTCAAGATGTACAAATGTGTTGTCGTGTTAAAAATACCATTCATTGGTTATCTCCAAAAATAACCACACTTATGTCTATTTTAGTTAAGGTATGTTCTCCATGACAAAAAGCTCAAAGATTTTTACTCAGTCCTGTTTGGAATGGCAAAAGTCCCAGTTCAAGATGGTCGTGTGCGACTTGAAAAAGCTCAAGAAACAAACAAAACAGTTATCACAGACAAGTCCAGATTTCTGTGGACAGTCTGAAAATATGGACTTCATTGCTCTCTTGGCAAAGCTAAGTAACTACACTTAAAACAGCATTTCGTGTCTACTCGTGGGTAGATACTCCACCGTGAAGGTTTTTGTGTTTCGTTTCCGTGTTGAAGGTTTTCTGTTTTTCCTCTTTCCTATTGCAGCAACCCTTTATCATTTAGGCTACTGGAATTATAGATAAAAATGTAGCCTTGTGTAGCTTTAAGAGGATAATGATGGTTTCATTGGCATTCCTCTCCCTCCTCCTGTGGCTGGCTTGGCCCACACTGTGCTGTTGGCTTCAGACAGTGAACCCAGGGAACATATAGAAAGAAAATGTCTTCTCCCTCTCGTCCACTAAGTTTGACTTGGAATGAACGAGGACCCACTGCAGCAGTTTGGTTAGCATATGACATCAAAACATGCCTTACAAAAGTGGCAAGTTCATTCCTCTAAGATCCCAAAATACATTGAATGAGTGCTCTCCTTCTCTGGCAACAAAAACAAGCAATTATTGATCTCTAACAACCACCTAGACGTCACTGAAGAGAGCTGGATGTTCAGGCTTTCAAGGGCAAAGTGGTAGCATAGAAGCTGATGAATGTCTATGCCTCCAGAAGCCTCTGTATATCACTCTACTGAAGCAAAGCAGGGTTAAGCTTAGCATTAATCCTATAAGTTAAATGATAAAAAAAAATGACAAAATATGGGATCTGGTACAATGCTGGTTAACATGACAACAACAAGCTGTAGTTGGAATTTATAAAGAAAGAAAAAAAATAGACAGGGCTAGCATAAATGAAGGGCATGCAACCTGAGCCAGCCATGAACTAAATATACATCACATCCATCAGTGAGGCTGATGTAAGGTTTCTCTGTGCTGCAAAGTCACAAAGAAACTGTAGCCGAGTGACTTTGACACCTGCCTTTTCACTTAAGTCCTCTTTTTAAAACATATGAAAGAATATCAAAGAAGCTTTTAACTGTCTAGGTCTATGCATAGATTCAGTCATGCAGATTCATGGTAATCCTAAGTGCTTAAATAAGAGGTGTGGAGAAAAAGATTGAACCTTAGATCCATGGAAGATTCTGAATCAATTCACAAATGTCAATAATCAATTTGCTAAAATGATAAAGTGGTGTGGTGGTTAGCACCGTGGCCTCACAGTGAGAGGGTTCCAGGTTGGATCCCCACCTGGGGCCTTTCTGTGTGGAGTTTGCATGTTCTCCCCGTGTAGGCGTGGGTTCTCTCTGGGTACTCCGGCTTCCTCCCTTCGTCCCTTGTTTGTCTTGTTTGTCTGTGTGTGTGATGGACTGGCGACCTGTTCAGGGTGTACCCTGCCTCTCTTCCAATGACAGCTGGGATAGGCTCCAGCCCCCCCACGACCCGACCGATGGATTAAGCGGGTATAGAAAACGGATGGATAAAGTAATGTTGCAAAAGGATAGCATTCACTACAAGCTTTTTACTTGCACGTCACAGTTCAGGTTTTCCTTTACTGGTCAAATTCTCCAGGCAGCGTGTGCCAATGAGAGATATAGCATGCACGCTGTCCACCGTGAGCATTTTAAAAGCGGAAGCTGTCATAACACAAGGAACAAGAGATCAACTAGAAACTTTCAGAGCATGATACATACTTACTGACGTACATTGTTCTGCTTCAGAGATGTCTTCGAGGAAATGTGTTTTTTGTAGGGACAAGTTGACCCATTTCAGCTTCCCCAAAGACGCAGCATTCTTGGATCAGTGGCCGTTTGGCTCAGACACGTAAAAGCTGGATCTCACTTGTTGCTCTACTCGAAAACATAGCATGTTTCTTTAAGTTTCTGCTTGTTTATGTGTCGTCGTAGAGTCCTTGCTGACACATGTACTAGAGCGCGTTTACGAGTCACTTTCATCCCGACCCTGATCCCTTCAGCAAATGTCCAGGAATTCAACCAATCAGAAGCCACTTTAGCCAGATCCTCTTATTCTCAGGTGGAAGCTTCTCTCAAGAGAAAGGTCACCCTTGTTCTGAACTAATCAAAACTTTTTGGAGTTATGAACTGTACAAAGCTAATCTAGAGATACCCTAGATTAAGAATGAAATGACTGTAAAATGATCATGCCATGTCCACTTTAAACTAAACCTGACATAATATTATATATGTATCTAATCTAATCTTCAAAGTATTCATTGCAAGTGCTTTAATTGCTGTACTGCTGACCCTGCTTAAGCTGAGGCGAAGTATTTAGGTTTGATTCATGTCTTGTCTCGTCATTTCCTGTTTTATTTTGAGATCACCAACTTCCCTCTCGTTTCAGGTACCTTTCCCTTCCTCCTGTGTCAAGTGTCTGATCGTCTTCCCTGATTCCCAAAGTGTTGCCACCTGTTCCACTTGGTTCCTCATGTGGTCAAATAGTCTGCGTTTTTTTCCTCCGTTTTTGGAGAGATTTTTTATTTGTTAATGTTCCATAGAAACCTCCATTAGTGGAGCGATTTTGTGTTTTGTTTTAGAAATCTTTTGCGCCGCCGTTAAAGGTGTGTTTTAAGTTTATGGTTAACATTTATAGTGCCTCTGTTTTCCAAGAGAGCTTCTTTGTTTATGTCTGCCTCAACAGGAGAGCAAGAGAGTTTATTTTGTTATATTTAATAGCCCTTTGTTTTCCTCCTAGAGTGGAGAGGTTTTGATTTCGATAATTTTTCATAGCTGCGCTCCTCTCCACTATAGTTATTGAGGAGAGTGCTTCAGGTGTTTCACAGCCCTTTTGTGTGCTCTGTGTGGAGATCCTCAACCTGCCTGTTGTTAATAAACACTCTTGATCTGAAACTGACCCTGCATCTGTGTCCTGAGGCCGTGACAAAGAGCAACACTTTAAAATCTGTTGTAATCCTGACAGGGACATAAAATGTTGTTCGTTAAGATCCAGTTTTCCTGTTCCTCAATCATCAATATATACTGCAATTAGTATTTTATATTTCACATAATTGCCTTTGCAACTACCAAAAAGTGGATGTTAAATTGAAACGATCAGTTTACACGACTTTATAACTACTTCTTCTTGATATGATAACAGATTTTAAAAGTAGATCTTTCCTTTTTTGTTTTAGATGGATGAGTGAGGCAAATCTAATTATCAATACTGAACTTTTACATCACAGTAATGCCATATTTGAATGGAAAACCAGTTAAACAAATCAACCTTCAAATAGAACATCATTGGTTATCTGTGGGGACTAGAAACTGCTCTCAACGGTAGTAAACTCAGTCAAGAATTCTAAGGATCTGAAGCACATAAAGGCCAGGTGATTGGAGAAAACCCCTTATTCTAGTAATGTTAGTACAGACTTGCATTAGCCTTTACTATCTCTACTTCTGCCTCACAGACCTGTGCCCTACTTGCACCGGTTGACCCATAAGCCTCTATAAAGCCCCCATCCACTATCTCCATTCATGTGAAGCCGTATTTATTTACAGTATAGTCACATGGGCATGACAGCCTCAAATCAGCAGAGTGGACCGGTCCAATAAACTACCCAAAGGAGAGAAAAAAAGAGCTTTCACCTCAGGTTGGCTACTTATAAGATTTTCCACAGTAGCTGGCAGGATTTATGATATATGTGTGTGTGTGTGGTGGAACAGGAGCTTAATACTTGTCAATAACCTCTCCATCTGGAGAGCAGAGCATGAAGAGATAGAGGGAGACAGTTTTCTTGATGGAGGGGAAGATGGAACAGCAGGGGGGAGAAATATCGAAGCAGTAAGAAGAATGTCAAGAGGGCCAGCAAATAGGTTTGGGCTGTGGAGGGATCCCACAAGAACGGGTATAAGAAGCAGAGATGATGTGTGACATATGCATAGAACTGGGGCTGCGCAATACTGGAAAAACCTGACAGAGCAAAACTTTCCTCTTCGTTAATATATACTGCAATATGAAAAAAAAGAAGCAGCAGTTTTAACCAGAGAACCTGAACATTATTTGGAAAACATTAATAATTTACTGTGTGTGAGTGTGTATGTGTGTGGATTGGAAGGGGGGCGTATCATTTCTTGAACTTTAACACTGGTTTCATTGAACAAAAATGCCAGAAGAGGAGCCAACTGCAGGAGGAGTGTATTCAGAGGACCTTTCTTATCATCATGTGTAAAAGGTGGGGGTGGGTGAGGAGGCAAAGATGCAGTAACTATAAGCAGTGACCTGTCAGTGGGAGAGCCGAGGGACTGGTCCATTGAGACCGATTGAAGCCAAGTTGAACTACCCTTCTCAGTGAAGGTCAGAAGGAGCACCGAGGTGGCAGATGAATTTTTGTTGTGTCTGTTAGAACTTCATATAGTCTATCAAGAGATAATCAAGTAGCTCTTTCAGAGAATCCCAATTAACTTTTGTTTGATGCACCAAAAAATAGCTGTTGAGTAAATGTTGGAGTAAATTTGCACTTGGCATAATATGTGACAAACGCTCACAGGGATGTTGCTTTGTTGATGCCTTCACAATGTATATTCTATATATACACTAATGCATACACTATATTCCATATGATTCTATTGAAATTACTGAATAAATCTGAAATAGGCTGGATAAGAATAAGGCAAGTGAGTTACCATGGTGATGTGGCAAAGCTTGACTGGCTGAGCGCTGAAAGCCTGAAACAATCAGCTCCTTAGACCTGCGAGAGGAAGTGCGCTCCATCCTTTCCTGTCAAGAAGAAAAGAAAAATGTTAAGGCAAAATCCAAATGGCAAAAAAAGATGGAAGATATTTTAGTGAAGGGTGAGGCAGCATGTTATTTTCAAGGTTCAGATAGTCAGACAAAGGTTTGGCTTGTGCCTCCGCTTTCAAATAACTTAAAGTCATATGTTGAGACTTTGTGACTTTCCTGGCCTCTCACTTTCACCCTCACCAACACACACACACACTTTAGTGTTTTCTGTGCATCAATAATATTTATGAATAAAAAAATTTTTTAAAATCCTCATAGCATCTTGAGCACACTTAAACAACGCCACACGTCTGGAGACACACTGTCAAATTCCTCACACATTGTCTAATTTGAAGCAGCCTCGAGGCAAGAAAACTGAAGAGGAGAAAGGGAGGAAAAAAGCCAAATTTTAAATCTTTCCTTTTCCAGGAAAAAGAAGAACGCGGAAGCATTGCTTCCAGGAACTGCTCATGGCCAGAGGTCCTGTTGTGCATGCATGCACATACACACCCACTCACAGCTCCCCTCTGTGCTTCGAAAACATCCATAAATGCCCAGAGTAAGATTTACAGCTCTGAGAAGCAGCAGCCAAAAGCTTTCCAAGGAAGGCAGCTTGGCTGCAGGGCCTGTGGGCTGACTGCAGGCCTCAGCTAGGGCTGCAAGCAAGTTTAAGTATTTACCCAAACATCCAACCATTTCTTTAAGACACGACATCCTGAAAATGCAGATAAAATAACCCACTGATGTACCCAACAATATAGAACTTATGCTAATACCGATCACCTGTCTCATAACTAGTCTAAGATTGAATTTTCTTTGGCACAAGGGTGTAACTCTGCAGACTGTGTGGAGTTGGGGGAAGAACAGCTCTTGGTCTAATAAGAGTTATCAGTAGCAGCACGGTTAACATATATCTACTAGCCAACCCAAAAAAATGCAACTCAGAGTACTGTCGCGGTAGAAGAGGCATTGAATGAAAACATTGCCCATAAAACCTTTCCACAAACTCAAATGGACTTTACAATCTTAAAAGTTCTTACAAAATCAAATTCAGCCTTCTGGGATATGTTTTGCACTATGCCTCACAGAACCACCAGTGATTGCCCCTTGAATGACCTAATTGTCTTTTAGCAGGTATTTAGTAGGTATAGTAGGTAGTAGGTATGACTCATTCCTAAGAGCTATGGCCAGTTATCTGAACAGATGGATCTATAGACAGACTGACAGGTGGATCTACAGATATTAGTTATGCAATGCGGTAATTCTTTCACGTGTGTTTGTTGCAAATGGACTTGTGCTTTTCTAGTCTAGCTGACCAAGGACGCTTCGACATGTATCCTGGGGAAGCCAGAGTCGAACCACCGACCTTCCGATTGGTGGGCGACTGCTCTTCCTCCTGAGCTACAGCCGCCCAAGTCTATTCATTCTCATGGGAATTCCCGTAATCTCCAACCGGTGTGTGAAACTCCGCCTTCACTTTTTCTTCCCCCTCTAAAATTTGTCTCAAGTACGTTGAAAAGTTCTTACGTTGTCGTGGATTTCAGCGAGAGACTGCACAGTATGCCAGGAAGTTGGATTGTCCATGTAGCGTACAGGCTAACAAACTAGCAGCTCCACAGTTGACATGATTTTGAACACATTCAATTGAAAACAACATCTTTCGAAAACACAACTGACAGCTGGACAACCTCTTTTAACTTACCTCTACGCTTGTTATGTTGCTGTTGTTTGGACATGTTTTTTAACCCAATCTTTGTGGAAAAATTCCTCTGGTGACTTCCAGAATGCAAAAACTCCAAAAACAGGTATGAAACATTGAAGCATAGTCTCTTAAGCAGTTTTCACACAATTTACTCATTCAATTTGAATCCTGTGCCTTACAGACTAACAGTTATACAGCATTTGAATGGATAAATGTGACGTGTCTTGACTCAGCAGAAATTGTGGAGGAAAACTTTGGCCTGGAGTTTCAATTACCCTAACGTACTGGGGTCGCTATGCATAGGCATCCTGTAACTTTTAAAGACTACTCTTTCAATATTTGCAAACTTCTTGCCTCCCCCCTCCCGCAACAGCCCACAGCATCATCTACATACTTTCAACATACCTTCTGTCAGAGTATCGGAGGCTACGCTTCCTCGAAAGCAGAAACACAACTTAGTGTGCCCACAGCCACTAACCTCTGAAGACATGTAGATACAAGAAACTGCAGTCAATCCTCTCAGACTGAGTAGATATGTTCAAGAATAAATGATCCAAAAACTGACGTTGGGGAAGAGGAGTTGTTAAATACTTCATTCTTTCCGCTCTTCCGGACAGCTAAAGCTCATGAGCCACAAGTCTGTGGACTGTGGTTTTTTTAGTGCCGTGCAGTGTGTGCACAAACACATTTATGTACGCATACTCATAAACGAGGAGATGGACGAGAAAAGAGAGAAGGAAAGCAAAAATTGTTGGCTGCTCAATATGAGACATCTCTGGCACAGATCCACGGTTTTCAGTAAGATAGACGGAGGTGCACGCACACCGACACACACAAACTGGAGACAAGCCTGGAATAACGCCCAGGTGCCCAAACATGCGCCACATTATATATAGAGTAATGCAAGTACTCAGAAGAAAGGGCTCATTTGCTCTTATCTACACACACTAAACCTACAGAGAAACTCCAAGTTTGCATGCATGTGCCATGCTGCCTCATGGCAAGCTTCACATAAGAACACACAGTAAAGCTGGAACCCACTTCTCTCCGTCTAACTATCAAACTCTGTTTTTTCTCCGCTTGATGCCGGGTGGAGGAATGTTGTTTTCTATGGGGATTCAATTCACTATTCACTGCAGTCTTACTGGTGCAAAACCCCTTCCTGGAAGCTAACGTGAACCAATCCAACTTAATGTCACCTCAACAGGGGCTCAACAGTCCCACGGTTTAAGTTAGCAGGGAGCTTCATGTTTTTACCTCCGCAAAGAGGAAAAAGGCAACTGAGGCTACGTCACCTCCATTGGTCCCAGTGAGATGTCACGCCATCAATCCCATGCTTGTCACACAACAAAGTCCACAGCTTGTTATTGTTGTTTGTTTAGCGCCCTATTTATAGACCTCCATGACGCTCTTTAGCCAAATTCTTTAGGTTAGTGGAGAGTTGGAAAGGAGAAAATCCAAGCTGAGAAACAAAGGGCTCATTCTGCAGAAGTTGGACACTGGAAGTGGGTCTGTTGTGTTACAGAGACGCCATATATCACCTAACTTGGCTGGGAGTCACTCGTTCTGAAGCAAGTGAAATCACACAAGCAACTGTGCACATGTATATGCACAGAGAGAGGTTTGTATATCTATAGCTATGAGGGATGTCCACTAACGAGGACATTTTTCTAGCCCATAACCAAAACATTTCCACTTTTTCAGGTTAGAGATAATTCCAAACATTATACATGGCCAATGAAATGTGATGAGCACGAAAATAAAGTCCACAATGGGTTTTAGCTTCTTTTAGCTTACCGTTTTGGTTTTTAAGCTGAAAGATTCACGGTTGGGTTCTTATCAAACTTGTGACCAATCATAACAGGTTTTCATGAATAAACAGTGTCTGGAAGGAAGAAAGGAAGGATGGGTACTGGAGGAATAAAACACCATTGTTGAAAAAGAAAAATTTCCCTTTATTTACTTGTGGAGAGTGGTATCTAACACCTTGGCCCAAAAATTTCCCAAAGGTGGTCAATTAGGTTGAACTCTAGCCCATTCCGGCTCTCTCCAAAAATGTTGATAAAGAACTGAAAAAAATAAATAAATAAAAAGAACGGATGTTGCTGTTATCGCCCACACAAGTCCAAATCAATGATAAATCAGCTTTGTGTCAACAGAGAATTAGCAGTTTGCTAACCCAAGATAATAAGGTCATCATTTGTTATACTGTTCCACTCTCTTTTTTGATAACACTTCTATCCATTAGGATAGAGGCACTGTGCACTTTCATTGCTGAAATGTGACAAACCTTACCTGAGATGAACCTTACAAGTTGTGAACAAAAGAGTTGGCCTTTATGTGCATACGTCCTAATTATAGAGGGAAGTTTGCTAAATTTGCTCCACAGCTGAATTCATGTGTCAGTTTGTCTCGGTTATAGCCAATGTGACAACCTGAAAACAAATGGCAGCAGTTGATGACCAAAGGTAGACTATGGACAAACTATCTCTAATCATTTAGGCTATAGCTAGCATATCATATGCTAACTCATTAGCATTCACAGAACAGCTGATGTTTTAAAACTTGGAAAGACACCTAAAAGGCTAAAAAAAAAAAAGTCAAGCTGTAAACAAATTCCTCAACGTTAACATTTGCACCAATGTTAGCATGCTAATGTTCAAGTAAGCATTTTTCATTTAGAAAGACATTTTTAAAAAATGCCTGTTATCACTGATTAAGATTTTGTAACTTTTGAACCAGGTCAAAAGTTAGCTTTATCGTACAGTATTTGAGTATATTGATTAAACATTTCCATGAGAACTTATGAAACACAAATCCAGACCTTCATATTGTCAGAGCCTGTTGAAACCTATTAAACAGTTCTGCTGCTTCTAAACTGCCTAGTTATTACTACTGTGCCCATCACAGCACAATATTATTGATACTAGCAAAATAAAGAGGGAGTGTCCCTTGAAATTTGAAGATGTAATTCCTAATTTACACTAAAAGCACCACTTGCTATTTTATAGGTACAGGTAATAGACCAACTTTAGCCCATAGAGACATCATAGTTCCATATTTTCCCCAAACAGAGCACTTTGCTGTCAAACTGCAGAGTTACATGCTGTTTCTCAGATTTTCCCAGAATGGAATGAGAAGCAGCCTTCTCTTATCAGCTCCCTCCCCTGTGGAACCAGCTCTCACTTTAGGTTCGGGAAGCAGAGAAGCATCTCTACTTTCATATTAGGCTTTAACCTTTTATTTTTTAAAAAGCTCAACGTTAAGGAAGGGTCAGGTGACCTGAACCATCACTAAAGTTATGTTACTATAGGCACAGACTGCTGAGGGACCTCCCATTATGCATCTTTCCACACCCTGCTCTCTTCACTTTTTACCCTCCAACCATGTACTGTAAATGTCATTTTTGTTAGCAACTTGTTCTCTCTTTTTTTCTCTATCCCACAGCAGGTATCCCTGGCCTGATGTTTTTTGTGTTTGTTTGTGTCCATGTCCTGTCCTCTCATTCCACAACCAATCGAGGCAGATGGCCGCCCACCCTGAGGCTTATTTTCCAGGAGTTTCCACTCAGTGGGGTTATATGAGTGCCATCAGATTGGATTAATGGCTAAATTACAATAAGACTGAGTTATTCAGTTCATGTAGACACCTTAATCTGACAAAAAAAACGGATCAGATCGGGTTCCTCGCAATTGGATTAAGCCCCCGAGATAACTCCATCCAAATGTACACTGAACGTGCATGTAGACGGCAGTGGATCGGAATAAGCATTTTGCGCATGCTCAAGATTTTTTCCCGGGATCGTCACCCGGAAGTCGAAGGTTACGATATTACTGTTGTTGTCGCTGCCGTCGAAAAGAAATAAACAACGCGATGGAGAATGCGCCGTTGCATCGCGTTTGTGCCATAACCAGCTCGTCTCAAATGTAGAGGGACGTAGCTTCATCTTGCTCTTCGTTCGCCATCTTTCTCGAATGCCTGAGTTATGTTGTTGTTGGTGAAGAGGTCAACAGGAGGTGGCTCTATTAGCGATAGTTGAAATGGGTACAGCGCCACCTATTGTACTGGGGTAATGACATGCTTTGTGCTTCGATTCATTCACTGCCATATATCCAAGGATAATTACCCTCAGATAAGGAGCATAACCCAACTATAGCTATAATCGAGTTAATCTCATCATGCAGACCCACTGACTGTTGCCCGAGACCTATACATACTCAGGATAGGGGACTGAATCAAACTGAAATGTAATTTGTTGGTTTTCTTAGCTAAACTATGCTATGTGTTTTTTCATGACATGACAGGATATGAATACAGTCAGAATGAATTTGACCAATTTGGACTTAATTTCGACAATAAATTTTTAATCTAATTTCATTTGGCGCAGACGCAATTTCATATTTGTATCGGTGACATATCCATCGTAAGTATAAGCCATAGTTACCCAGAGTAACTCCAGCAAGCTAAATTTGTGTTTTTGACATGTTGATGTCATATGCGCATTTTCATCATTTGAAATGGGGTAGAAAAAAGGTCGAAGATGTCCAGACCGTAAATCAACAGTGAAATCCGTAGTGGTACATAATCAGTTTCCTGATTCATGTGCTACCGCACACTTCTAACAGGCACACAAACACCGGGCGCATAAAATATTTACCTGATAGTTTGAGTGACGTAAGAAGTAGTCTGGGCATCCCGCTAAGGCCATGATGCTTTCTTAGAGTCCCCTCTTGCAGGGATCCCTCTGGTCTAACCAGCACCCTGCACACGAAGGAGGAACACAGCACAGAAATCAGGCAGAATAAAAAGGAGCACCAAGAATCCTTAAACCGAGTGGCTAAAGATTTTACATAGAACAGAAAACTGGTGAAAAGCTAATCATTTTTCATTTCTAACATGCAATCAAAGCTCATTAGCCATCCAACATGAGTGGTCAAAACTGACAACCAACAAGGATAAAACCCTACACTCGTCTCTTACTTAAAGAGAAAACAAAGCGTGCACATGCAGATGAGTGTGCACGCATGGACAAACATGTGTGCACCGAATCCAGTGTAAACAGAGCTATTGTGTACAACACACACAAGTCAGCTCCCAAACAAAGCCTGAGGCTAAATAAGAAACCCTCCCCACAGAATGAATCACATGACCACTCGCCACATGCAGCCTGACGTGGAAGAAATAAGGGGAGTCTTTCTTAAGCAACTTGAAATAGGAGTCAGCTATTTTCTTATCTGCTGTGAGTTAGCAGCTGGAAGTTGTGTGTACGTGTGTATTCAACTAGTGGACTCTCACATGGACAGCTTTAAACCCTGTGTTTATTTTTCCTGATTCGAAGGAGCTGAAAAGCTATCCTTCAACCTTTTTGGCAGACCAAGCACTGGTTCCAGTCTCATAAATAGGGAAGATCTTCATCCCAGCATAGTGTCATTTTGGAATCAGATTTCTATCTCCGCTTGTTTAATTGTTTTGGCTAGAAAGTCCTATACTTCACTGTTAGTGGAAATCACAGATGACCATCAAAATCCACTCAACAGTAAGAGAAACCGATCTGACTGTCTGATTTCAAAGAAAGTTGCAATAATGTGGCAGAGATATCCAGCTCATAAACTGGTTCAAGAACAACACCTCTAAGGGAGGCATGACTAGATGCAGCCTGCATGTAAATTTCCAGAAAGTGCTGCCTGTACTGGACACTGCTTCCAGCTACAAGGCTCAGCAAACTCAATCTACACATACACAGTGAGCCTTAGATCCAACTAAACTGCTTCTCACACTTCTGTTGATTCTATTCCGCCTTCTCTCACAGCATGTCTCCATTGTACAGATCATTATATAACAGATATCAGATGGTTCGAACAATATCTCTTCTTCCACCACCTCCTCCTCCTCTTCGCTCTCCTCCTCTTTTCACCCCCTCCTTCTCCTTTCACCCCACTAATTACTGTTTCCACTGGGGCTCTGCTATCTTTAGGTCACTCTGCTGACTGAGAATGCGTGTCCAAATGTGTATGCACAGTTGGGCACACATTGAAAAAGACACCCTGATAATTGCACACTCAACCCCCCCCCCTCTTCTCCTTTTTTTTCGGTCAGGTTTTGTATCTCACATGTTCTTCTTGCATGGGCTGCTCGCACCAATCAAAGTGCTGGCCAAAAGGGCAAGCCCTGCTGATTGTATGTGCGGCTAATAAGCCTGAAAGCAAAGCCAAAGCTCAGAGTGCTTGACATTTACTGACATTTGTGGTTCCTCCTGCAGAGAAAGGGAATAATTCAGCTTTACTGGTCATATGGGGAGATCTAGAGAATTAAATAGGCTACAGGGCAACTTAATAATGCCACATGTGCGTGTGTTTTTCCATATTGTACACCCACTCCTACACATCCTCTTAAGTACAAATGGACTTTTAGATACAGCTTGGTTTCTAGTGAATATGAATCCCCACCCACCCACCCTCCGATATGTTACTTGATCCAAAATTAGGCCTTCTTTATGGACCAGGAGGGAAGGAAGCAGCAGCATAAAGAGATTTGCCTACATTAAGTAACAGCCAACGGAGCCATATGACAAACCATCATCACACACTCAGCCGGCTTATCCTCCATGATGCAGTGGCTCATTAACTGGTTCAGATGACTGTCTTTCTAATTCAGAGTTGGCATTAACAAAGAGTAATAACCACTGAAAACACTGATAGAGGATCTAGGCTGACTGATGTGTTGAGGTATTATGTTGACTTTTGGCTGTACAAGTGAATCTCCTTGCACCATTACCAACCACCGACACATGTGACAGGGCTCAGGTATGCTCACAGAACAACTTTGTGTTGAAGCTGGTTATCTTAATAAAGTACGTCGTCTTCCAGAGATCAGTGCTTTGTATCCTTAAAAATTCTACATGGACTAGATTGCATAGATTTAGTGTGACACTATTAAAGGCGCATGCAAAGATTGTGGGTCTAGCAAAAAAAAAACAAACAACAACAACAACAAATAAATGCCTTTAAAGTCTCATTTCTGACAATAATAGTGTTCCTAAAAGGCGTCTCTGTGGCTCCACTCCACGCCCGTGCATGTCAAACAAGGCAACATGGTTGACACAGAGTTTAATAATAAGCGGTCTTCCTAGGATAAATTAGTTCCTAAACAAATATACAAAGCGCTTACGGCAAGGAAAGGGCAGGACGCAGCTCAAGATCTTGTCCAGGACGCACGACGTCGCAGCAGCAACAGCAGGTACGCCTCGACTATCCTCGACTGAATGTCCGCACAAACTGCCTCCCCCAAAAACTCTCTCCGCGGGTGTGTTGTCTTCACCTTATCCCCCCGAAGTGCTTTCCTTGCACACGTACCCGCCGCACAATCACGCTCGCACACATTCAAACTCACGCACGTATTCACCACGCTCACCCAGCACTTACTTCGACCAGCTGACTCACGTCGGTCTCTCGCTACTCTCTCGCGCGCACACACACTTACAGACGCACGTACGTACACGCAAGCGAGACCGCGCGCTTTCTGACAGAAGGAAACCTCCTCTCTCTCCCCGCCCCGCCCTGTTCACAACAGCACACTGCAAAAAACTGAACTTATTCCACAATGTGGTGATCAGTGTCCTTCTCTAATCATCGTATATATCCAACACTTTTCAAAATGATTGAAAAAGATCACAAGAGCTTTTTCCTATCTTTCAGAAGTTGAAGTTGTCACTTTAATTCGACAGAAATTACAACTTCAAAGCACAAACTATTGACAATGAAAAATGTAAAGCCGGTTTCTGTAGACGCCATCCTACTTGCTCTGGGGGTGTTACATGAACAGACATGAAATTATAATATCAGGTTAGTGTTTCTACACTCAAATCGTAATGGCAACCTCTAAAATCACATATCAATACTTTTCTGTACTGATATGTACAGAAAAGTACTCATAACCAAATGTTAAACATATCTACCCTTTACATGTAAAAAGAGAATGCATTTCTTATTACTTTCAGAACTAAAACACAACTCTATCATCAGTGTCGTGGCCCTACTACATTTGATTCTATGAAAGAAACACAGTACTATATGTATTTGGAAGTATTTGCAGTTTGTTTATCTAAATAAATGGTAAAACAAATAAAAAAGAAATACAATAATTGTTTGTTTCTTTTAAAACAAAAAAGCAGAAATCAGATTTTGGCATATTACCAGCCTGCTAAAAAGCAAATCTTTAATTCAGGGGCACGATTCAGTTCCTCCTGGTAAGGTCTCTATCTTTTCATTTCTCCATCTCTTCCCTTTTCCACTAGATTTGGGCGTTTTTTGCCAAACAAAACAAAAAATAGCCCGGCAATAATGGTCTTTAACGGATGTAACGCAAGAGAAGTCCTTAAAAGATGCTGCTCCCATCCCAGCATGCAACATGGTGCGTTGTACTTTCTTGTTGTCTATTTTTGTAGTGTGTTCGACAACTGCGTGTAACCCATCAAGAAGTCACCCTTGTGAGCTAAAGTGACTCAGTAATAAGTGTCAAACCATCCATTTGTTGTTACATGCTGCAGCTTTAGAATACCTTGTAAATAGCCTATAGCATGTGCTGTAGACGTCAAATCTAATCACATGTCACCTGTGGTAGGGGAAACAAAAACAAGAAGGATACCTCTTTCTTTGTAGGCATTTCACACCCTTACCATAGTATCTCAAAATAACAGCACAACAAGGTCACTAACTGCTAAGTACAATAAACAGGCTGTAGGTCACAATGGAATTTAGCAACGTGCATATTAGTGCAACATAAGCAGATCTTTTGAAGTACCTTGTTACACCAGTTTTGAGCAAAGTATATGCTTTTTAGAATGCTGCAGATGTGAGACCCGCTTCTCCAGAAAATGTTAAAAGCTGTAGGCCACAGGGCACTACCCAGAAACAAGTGTGGGAGTGATCAACCTTGGCTGAGTGCATCTGATTCTTGAGAGACTCGAAACACCAGACGCCAGGAAACTTCAGCGATGATGTGTCCAGATGTATCAAGATTATGCATGGTACAGGGTTATCCCCTTCCTTGGGAAGCGTTTATCAGTAGTATTGCCTTGTTTGAATTTTTTCACACTGTTCCACACTGTTCGTCCCTTCTTTAAGAATATCTTTGCTGAACCTTTAATGAAGTTACTCTGCTCTCCTAATCTGCTGTTAAACCTGCTAGTTTTTCTGTCAGTCCTCTCAAAAATCAATTCTGACATTTGCTCGGGAGACGTGCAACTTCTTTTAACCCCTGACCCTTGAACTGAGCATGGAACTTAATGTTGAGGCGCAATGTTGTTGTCCCTCAGTGAATAATTTTGAGAGAAGTTTTTCATGAATTAACACACGTCACTGACTTTATGTCCTCGACGGTAGTGGAAATAGGCCACAACAGATAAACGTAAGGGTGAAATTAGCAGATATTAGTTTGTAGTGTTGGTGCTGTTGGTTTGTCCATCATTTTGGTCCAGACTGAATTAAGCTCAACTACAGGTTGTCCTTACACAAGCTTTTGTGTGGCCCTTTGATGGACTGGTGACCTGCCCCAGGACGCACCAGGCCTCTCGCCCGATATCTTGTCAGTGCAGCAAATCGTGGTATGAAGTGCTGAGCTATGCACTTCAACATGTCTCAGTGTGTCAGAGCCCATGAAATTGCTGTTGTCAGGCTTGGTGAGCAGAGGAGTAATATCAATGAATTTTTAATTGATTGCTTATCTTGCAAGGTGGATTCTCACAAAAAAGCAAACACAAGAGAATCTATAGGCATCCAATACTGACAGCTTTAGGCAGACATTAAGCGTAATTACTTCATTACCTAATTACTGTCAGGGTTCATGAGCTGCGATTATTGATCTGCCTGAGAAAAGTCTGTTTGTGTTTGCCAGAAAGAAAGGTGCTTCATCAAGTCAGTCCCCAGTTTTTGAAAGCGCCCACCCTGTTCAAAAAGGTTTCTGGGGAGGGATTCCTGACTATTCTGATTTATTCAATTTATTCAATTTAGTTTTCCTTTGATCTATGTGCTTTTTATAAAGCTACAACACCAGTTTGCATGCTAATACTCTGAGCTAACACAAAGACCACATAACTACCTACATAATTAAGGTAATCAGCACTTTAGTATTGATACTGTGAACAGATTTGCACTCTGATATTAGCTTTTTAGCACAAAGCACCACTGTGCCTAAGTAGAATCACTAAAGTTGCCTACTCTTTTAATATTTTTAACTTCCTGTGTTAGCTATGATCCTTCGTGTGTGGGGGAAATCAGGTGAATATTAGGGTCATGTCATTCACGCAGCAGAGCCAAACAAATCCTCTTTGGTGATGGTACTATCCTCATTTCTAAACAAGTTTTACAGATAAGATCAATTGTCAGTACTTGAACTAAGTGGTTCAACATCATTTCCACACAACCAAACCACAGCAAATGTAAATAGTTAGAGCAGCAGCAGCAGCTACAACAGATGCTACAGATGCCATCATCAACACAGCTTAACCTATTTTACAGGCCATACATTCTTTGCACTGTTAGATAATACTTCACACGTTCTCCCTTTTTAACCACCCATCAGCCAGTGCCAATCTAAAAACACTGACACCCACTGACAGGTTAGCTAAACCTTCCACTTTATCCGTTTCATGCCTTGAACACATGTTGGGGTTGAAAGTAGTTGTTCATTTTACAGCACATAATTCACTTATTCCTCAAAGTCAGACATTTATGGACACATGCAACCAAGCAACAGCACAGATGGGGCGGTAAAATGCTTTGCTGTCGTTCCAAGCAAACGCTTTCCTGCGACTTGCCCAAAATCATGCATGAACCTGCATATGCATGATCCAAACGCCACATCTATGTCAGACAAGAGAAAGGTCTGCTCTGTAAATAGATTATAGTGTACAGGCTATTTAAAAAAATCAGGGCTCCGCGTAGGCTTTTGTTTACAAAACCAACACCAGGAGGTACATTGGGAAAACACATGGACCTCAAAATCACATGGGAGTGTTCCTACTAGTTGCAGAGGTTGGCTGAACTTCTCTGACATCTGTGGCAATTCTGTAGCAATTGAACTTATTAAAGTACAGATTGCAAGTGCTTATCAGGTCGAGCCTTTCAAACAGTGTGTTGTGGTCTTTTTGAGGTCAGATATTACTCATGGCCCTGTGTTTACAGCAGCTGGAGCAGGGTAGCTTCACTCACAGGAGCTAATAGTTGGCAGCACAATCAGTAACTTCAAACCAGTCCAGAGTCTAGTCTGAAAGGGATTTGTGAAAAAGATGACCCAGTGAGCTTTAAAACAGGGCCTGAGAGGTCAAAGGTCTTTCAGTGCACTGCACGGCCACATATTTTAGCAAGACAATGATTGTTTGGAACACAACGGACAAATGGATGGATGGCAAAAGTTTACAGATTATGGTGTATTACAGTTTTAGGGATATTTTTATACTAGGCCACTTGCATTGAAAGCCAAACGAATTATTGATTTTAATAGGTTAATCTCTGCTGTTTCTCAATCATATCTATCATTATTAAAAATTTTTGCAGTTCTCAGCTCCTCATTTCTGGAAATACTGCTTGAAGTGTGTTCTCCAACATACATATTACACATACAGTATTTCTGTTGTTCATTTGACCAAAACTAAGCTAAAATACAGAAACAGAACATGAAAGACTAGGTGCATCCCATGATTCAGCAGCCTGTAGAACCACATTTAACAGCAATAAAGTAATTGTTTTTTTTAATGATGTTATCAGACTCTAACATCATTGTGGTGGAACATTGGCCCACTGTTCTTTACAAGGTTGCTTCAGTTTCATTGAGGCCATTTGTCTATGCACAGCTCTCTTAAGGTCCCACCACAGCACTTCAATCAGGCTGAGGTCTGGACTTTGACTGGACCACTGCAACACATTTAGTATTTTATTTTTCGCACTCTGTTGTAGATCTGCTGCTGTGTTTGGGATCATTGTCCTGTTTCATGACCCAGTTTCAGCCAAGCTTTAGCTGCCAGACAGATGGCCTCACATCTGACTCTAGAATACTTTGGTATACAGAAGAGTTCACGATCAACTCAATGACTGCAAAGTGCCCAGGTCCTGTGGCTGCAGAACAAACCCAAATCATCAGCTCACCACCACAATGTTTGACAGTTGGTATGAGGTGTTTGTTTTGAAATGCTGCCTTTAATTTTCACCAAACGTGGTGCTGTGTGTTATGATCAAACATCTCCACTTTGGTCTCATCTGTCCAAGGCACATTGTTCCAGATATCTTGATATCTTGTAGCCATGCTACCATGTTCTTCTTAAGGAGAAGAGGCTTTCTCCTGGAAACTTTGGCTAACATCATGCTGACTGATTGCTGTAGAGGCTGAGATGAAGCTCTTGGGTTTTTTGCAGTTTCTCAGAGCATTGCACAGCCTGAACTTGGGGTGAACTTGCTGCGATGTCCACTCCTAGGAAGATTGGCAGTTGTATTGAATGTTTTCCACTTGTGAATAATCGTTCTCTCTGTAAAATGATGGACTCCAAATAGTTTGAAATGGCCGCATAGCCCTTCCCTGACTGTTGGGCAGCAACAATTACTTCTCTGAGATCGTTGCTGAAATGTCTCTTTGAAATGTCTCTCCTCCTTGGCATTGTGTTAACATACAACTGAATGCTCCAGAACAGCAAACTGACAACACGTCTGCTTTTATAGAGGTGCTCACATTTGTTGGTGATCTGTTTGCACTTTTTATGGATGCATTAAAGATGGATGGGTTTTTTTACACACTGATTTTGCATTTTGGCATAGTTTTAGTTAAATAAATGAGGTTGTGCAGATTTACCAAGATTTCAGGACCTGATAAGAGCCTAATGATATTCAATTGTGTCTCATGTTTTTTTATTTATTCTATTTTAGGTATTTGACATATTTTTTGTCCTATATACTGACAAAATACTGCATTATTTGGTCAGCAAACAAGCGCCTTCTTTGATAGTGGCACCTAAATTAGCAGGTAATGTAGATATTTTCAGCACAATAGGAATCAACATATCTAGCTGAGCTTCTTGAATGGCAATACAAAGAGCCAAATGCTGTGTATTTAGACCAGTTTTGGCTGTACTGTTGTGTTATCCAAGTGTTTGTAATGAAATGAATGCACAAATGTATAGTGGAGAACAAAATTATTCTGTAAGATTAGTTGGAGATTTTTCTCCTCATCTTTAGATATTTCACCAACTGGATTAAGAGTGGAATTTACAGAGACTGGTTTCGAATCAAAGAGGAAACTACTCTACAAATATAGTAGAACTACCTCTACTTTTCACATCCACACTGGCAAAAATATAAATTTTGGTGTATTTTGATTAAAGTCTTTGGTAGAATGAACCCCATTTGTAGCTCCCTCTTTCTGATTAAAGAGCACTTTTCAGGATTGTATGACTGCTCACGGCTCAGTGATCACAGACAAAACCCTGCACCTGTTCAGCCCCTCTAATCAGTAACATGAAACTGCTGAGCACATACACACGTTGACACACTTGTTGCAACTTTTTAAAAGAGGTTAAGCAGTCAACTGGATAACTGAGTCTTAAGTGTCTACTGGTTATCTGAAGGAGATTTACTCTGTATTTCACCCAGGGAGCTCATACTGTTTTCACTGTGGCAACATCTGTTTGAGTGCCTAAAAAAAGGTATATACCACGAAAAATGCATTATGTAACAAAGAGATCTACAATTGTTTTGTTTTAGCAACATTTTTAAATCAGCTTTGTTGGTTTAAATGCAATTTATCTTCTAATTTGTAAAAACTGAGACTAACTCTGTGTTCGATGTGATTTTAGTGCTACCTGTGTGGTATGAATGAGTCCTCACTCTGATTCACTCATGGAGTCCACCACTGAACCTTGTGTGTTGCTAAAAATCTGAGCACATGTCTTTTGACATGGAGACCATCTCCCACTTCAAAGCACAATAACTTCTAGGAAAGCCAACAAAACTTGAAAGGCTGAGGCCTGGCTTGGTCCAGTGACCGCCTAGTTCCACAGCTCTGTTTGTTTGCGTTTATAGGTAGAAATGTAACGGGTTACGCAATCAGCTGTGGCAGCAAAAGCAGCTTGACGCTTCCCACCAAAATGGGTCAGCCGCACAAGCACATGGACGAGCCTAGTGTTTTGAAAACATAAAAGAAGCATGGCTGTTACATAAAAATTCCACTGACCCTTCTAGGAAAATCGTTATGCATCCCAGATGTGGTAGAATATGAGTCTCTTCGGGGGTCATCTCATGCACATCCACACTGCTACTTACAATAGCACCATGGGCTACATTTTTCCTCAGTAGCGAGAGCAGTGTATGTATGTATATCTTATATATATGTGAAAAAGAAACATCAAAGCATGACCTCGTCTGAGTGTAGCTTTTCATGTGTGAGACAATTAACATTCCACGATTAGTTGTTTCACAAACTCTGTGTGCTGTCCAAGCATAGAGTCCAAGCACATGGAACCAGGTCATCATGGCACTGTGAGTCTGTGTATGTGTGTGTTTCTCCCAGAGTGCAAGATGTACGCTTGTGTTCAGCATGTTTTGCTGGTGATTCATTGTGTGAGTGTGTTTGTGGGTGTGGGTGTGCCTGTGCGGACAACTTGTCTGTGGCTGGGTGGTCCGAGAGCTGTTGTTGACAACTTACTGGTTTTTATTGATGTTCACCTCCGAGCTGGAATGCTGCTTCTTCTCCAAACATAATACAGTACAGAGGTGGTATTTGGTGCAGAGAGATGGAAAATGTGCCAATTAGGGCAAAGATCTGCACAAAGTAAAGTTGGAGAGATGATCAGTTCTTTTTTGGGATGGCAGTGTGATCTGTCACTCCACCAGATTGATCTAAAATGAAAAAATCTCAGTTAACTGGACAGACTGTTGTGTAATTTCACTCGACGTTTGAGTTTGCTGAAAGGTGAATTTAGATCATTCTCTGATTTCCCATGTCTTTTTCATTCCTCTGAGGCAGAGTTATGTTTTCTGAGCTGCTTGTTGGTTTTCCTTGTTTGTCTGTCTATCAGCAGAAAATCTATCAAGCCAAATTTTAGGAAACTTGGTCAAAGATGTGAGAAGCATGGCCAAAACAGGAGTTCATGACATCTTGATACATATCCAGGCCAAATATTTCAGTAGGATTTTTATGTAATTTCAAACGTAGAACAGTGATAAGGAAATGAGGGATGATGTTAAAGACACATCCAGGTCAAGTGCTAAACAAGAATTCTCAGCTCATTGGTGCCCATGCCCCAGAGGTGGTAGCCAAAATGTATTTATTTGGTTTATGACCAAATACTTGAATTTGTAATAGCACTGTTTAAAACCCCTTAACTTTCCGACATCCCTCCAGCAGGACGTTGCATATTTCAACATAACTCAGCCCCCCTTCCTATGTACCTATACATGTTATACACTGTTGGAAAGCTGACGTTCTTGAGATTCGAATGGAAAAGGTATTCCATTTCAGAATAAAATCATAACTGTAGACATAGTAAAAACTTATGTCAAACCAGCCACAAATACAAAAAATGATGAAACTCACCTGTGAAGCCTCACCCTAACCGAAGAACAGATACAACTCCAACAAAAATAGTTCTGTTACGTTGGCAAGGGTCCAATTAATGTACTCCAATAAAATAGTTCACAACAAGTATTACATTCATAAAGACACGCAGTCTGTTCAAAATTTCCTGTCAGACCATGCCTCTACTCCAAATGGTTCAAGAACAGCTTTAAATTTACTTTGTTGAAACACCAAAAACAATAAATAGCAAAGAAGTACGGGTGAAAAGATCTACCCCAGCTAAACCAGACTATTTATAATATAAACAGTTTCACTCTATGATAAAGCAAATCTTTGTCCACTTGGATGTCTCTTTTCCACAGTGGAGCAAAGCTAAAGCACCAACAACAGCAGACCAAAAATAAGAGTGGCCCACACCTCAGATTGTTCCACATATTTCAGAAACTGATAATATCTAGAAATACATTTATGAAGCCCCAGTGCAGAGATATTGCAGAAGTGTGTTCAGAGCTTTGGAGGAAACAAGAGCACTGCAATACTGTGATAGTTGAGTAAGCACCAGAATATATGGGCAGTGCAGTAATTGTTATAAGGAAAGAGAGAGTCAGCACGATAAAACATTAATCTCTCCACTTTTCCCAGTGCTTAGATTATGAGAATATCTATGACACATGTAAAAAACACCCATGACCTGAGGAAATATCTAGCATTATCTGATTTGTAGTGAATAAAGCTGAAGCATACTTCCTGACTTGTAGGTTGCTATGTGACTGTCACTGGGGAGGAGCAACACACCTGGACTTTGGTACCACCTACCTTTACAACTCAATGGAAATGCAAAAGTCACAAATTAATAATTAATCTTTTAGCTTTTCCAAAAAAGGTCTGGGCCATTTAAGTTTTAGGCACCATTGGTTGAAATAGGTCTTGTAGTACAGGTTTTCAAAGTTGAAGACAGTGACCTTTCTCACAGACAAATTTCAGGGAAAGGCAGGCTCCTTACTGGCAGTTAGTTTACTTGATTGGATTTGAATGCTTTTGGGATCAAGGCTATGTTATTTGATTTTACAGGCACTCTGAAAGTAGCCAAATGTTGACTACACTATGAATACATAAAAACGATCTTTCCTAAGGCATTTATTAGTGTCAGTCTCTAGAAAGTGACAAAAATAACAAAATTGTACAACTGATCTCTTTGACCAAATCTCACACAGTTAGACAATTTGATAATTAAAGTAATTATTATTATAGTACATCTTCACCTCCATTTACTGTGACAAGGGACAAGTTGCAATGCGTATATCACATCGCTGCTTTGACTGATTCTCACAATCCGTGGTTGTGTCTACCAGTGGTTGATGAGATGAAATTCATCAGTATCAAAATGAACAGTTATACTAATAACTGACCATAGAGAGTTTCAGTATGGTAGCATTCTGTTATTACTCCTTTTTTAATTTTGAGTGCAACCCTTTAGATCTGTTAATCTTGTTTCAAATCCCTAAATATAAGCACTTCATATCAAGCAGGTGAAATATTTGTTTTTCATTTGCAAAAAACAAAACTTTTATAATGTAAAATAACATTTTGGATTCTCTACATTTTGCCTTAAATGAACCAATATATTCAGATTTTTAGCAGTTCCCTGCTTACGAAGCATTTCTGGAAAGGGGTCCTCTTGACTTTACTTTTGCTTTACAAATTATCCTGCTGGGTACTATATATTGGAGCCTCAATAATCCCCAACACCTTGGTTATCATCAAATCTATATTAGTCACAAAAATGTTTTCCATCACATGGGATTGGGATATAATCAGGCATCTACATTACAACCTTAAATCTTATTAAGAGCTTGGAACACTGTGTCAGGGTTCCAAGATTTTGGTTCCTCTCAGTGCTAATAAGCCCTTAATTGAAGGTGCACATGCACATGCACACACACACACACGTACATTTTAATCATTGTATTAAGAGTAAATCTATATCCAGTTCAAGCACTGGAAATAGAAAAACCTCTCATAATCGCACCGTCAGGATCTATTGAGCATTTTCTTTGCTTGGGTTAGAAACTATATTAGCTCCATTTGTTTTTAGGCAGTTCAGAAGATGTGTCATTAGTGACAGGAGTATTACTGTAATCTGAATTTTTGTTGATTTACTATACAATAAGAAATTGGACTTATTCAGACTCTTTTGAAAGAATTGGCAGTGGTTTCAGTCGAGATTATGTTATTCATGATGGACATTGTTGTGAGCTTGTTCACTCTGTGTGTGTTTCTGAAATGTGGGCAGGCCCCCGCTCCCTTCCAAAGTCGCTTAGACTAAGTTAGGAGATCAAAGTTAAAGCTGTTGATTAATCCACATAACAGGAGCTTTTCCACTAATAACAGAACATTCTTTTCATTCTGGCTGCTCTGTACGTCAGTCCCACCAGGCCTCAACGGTTGCACTAACAGCTTTTTTAACCAGACTTCAACATTTTACTTCACATATGGTCTGTGACACTTACTGGGAAGTTGGGAGAAAACTTCTAATTCTGTGAGGAGAATATAAAAGTTGACACAGCTTTGGAGGTCTTTGAAGTCATTTCAAGATACAGTCAGGAGAAAATTCAAGTACTCCCTCTTTCACTTCCAAGGTTTTATGACTAGGTTTAATTTCGGACCCTTGAAAGGTATTACAATTAGGTCATTACAACTTCAGATGCACAACAACACATGACATATCACACCATGTCAATTTTAAACAGGCCAAAATAAAGACGCATTCCACCCTTACTGCTTCAAAAGAAATAGTTTTGGCAGTTTGCTGGTCTGAAACATTTACAATGATCTTAGAGAAGCAAGTGCTGCTGACCATGAATCTGGGAATGCCATTTCCAAACATTTTGGAGTGCATTATTCTACAGTGAAAAAGATTATGCAGAAGTGGAAGATAGTTATCAGTTATCCCAGGAGTGGATGTCCCAGCGAATTCACCCCTAGGTCAAATTAGAAAAAAACCTAAGAGTTACATCTCAGGCTCTACAGGCCTCAGTTAGCATGTTAAATGTTAAAGTTGATGCCAAAGTATTCTAGAGTCAAATGTGAGGCCATTGGTCCGACAGCTAAAGCTTTGCTGAAATTGTGTCATGAAACCAGGCAATGATCCCAAACACAGCAGCAAATCTACACCAGAAAAACCAAAGATCAAGGTGTTCCAATGACCCTGTCAGAGTAAGATCTCAACAAGATGGAAGTGTCCTAGTGGGACCTAAAGAGAGCTGTGACTGTCAACTGATGGCCTGGAACTTCAGTGAAACTGAAGAGAATTTGCAAAGAAGAGTGGGCCAATGTTCTGCCACAACACTGTGAGAGTTCTGATAACATCATACCAATAACAATCACTTCAAGTTATTGCTGCTAAAGGTGGTTCTACAAGCTACAGTCACAGTTCTACAAGTACAGGATGTACTTTGCTTTTCACAAACTGCTTCTGCATTTTGGCTTAGTTTTTGTAAAATGATGTGCGATATGCCACATATTGTTGTTAGTCTGAAGTTCTATTTACCAAATTTTAAGACTCGGTAAGGACCAGATATTCATTTATTCTTTTAATCATGTCCTGATATGTACATCCTGAGAATCAAAAGCGAGTGTACTTTTTGTTTTGCATGACTATCTGGCTGAACTCTAATGGCAAATGTTTTTGGATTTGTCCAAATCAAATAACTTGAGAATCCCTTTCTGGCAAGTTGATTTGTGTGTGAGGCCACAGAAGCTTCTATGCCCTTCTATACTCTATGGAAAGCTGAGTGACAGCTGATTGAGGGATGAGTTGAGGCTAGGGATTATTTGTCTGAGTTGAAACCTACTAAGCAGGTCCAAATCTACTTCCCTCTGCCGGAAGCAGTGAAGAGCAACTATTCTCCATCAAACAGAGAAATCATTTGTAATGGTATCACATAGAGCAGGCCTGTGTTTTGTCTCAGTGAGAAGGCCTCGGCCGTTGCCAGGCAGATGTTTGGGTTGGATCGCTGTGTGGTGAAACACCACCCTTGCATCTGGCTCGGGCTCTGTAAGCTACAGGAATAGAGTTCTAAGAAAGCAGGGAACACAACTCCCCTTTCAATAGAGATTGCATGATAGAGGAATGTTCTTCCTGCATCTCCAACTATTTTATTTTATGAGCATACCAGAAGAAAAAAAAAAAAAAAAGAAAAAAAATCTTGAGGAACAATCATTTGAGGAATTTAATTTTGCTTTGGCTAAATCACTTGGAATGTTTGCATTGCACCTCAGAAACTGAGTCTGAGTTTTTTTTATTATGTGCTGAGCAAATGAAGCCTGAGAGTGTGGCTGGCATGACATATCAGTTTAGCCAAGTAAAAGATAAATATAACAGCAAACACTCTATGGAGTGTAAATGAGATCTCAAGGGGGAATAAACAAAAATTTATATCTTCTGGTTAATCTTTCAACACTCACATTCTTATGTAGTGAACATCTATCTAGCTTGATACAATACATACAATACATACTGATACAATCATGACTGCCAAATAATTGCTAGTAATGGATACAAATCTACTCTTTGCTCTACTTTAGCAGAGAAATACAGTTGTTTAACGCATTAAACTGTCTCTAAAGAGCCATCTAGAGAATAAAAAATGAACTCAAGTTAGTGCTCATCAACTCTAACTGTGTCTAAACCCTTCATAACCCTGGATGCTGCTGTGTAATTGCAGATTCCTGATACATTAAGCGTCTGACTGTGAAAAAGATTAAAAGAAGGTTTTCTTAGGTTATGCAGCGATTTTCACCCGGCAAGCAGGCAGGGAGGAAGGTAGTTCCCTCCCATCATGCCTTGCCTCCCTCTTTAAGTATCAGCTATCTGCTGCCAGAGGACTGACTGGATATTAATAGCAACACACGCAGAATCTAAACCACATTTGTTTAGGTCAAGACTGAGCTCAGGGTCCATTAAACAATAGTGAGAAAGTCAAACGACCCTGGGAGCATAATGAGGAATAAGAGGTAAACTAGATAGATCTCCAATGTTCTGACCTTTTCAGACAGAAAAGTCAGTTGAAGAGGTTGAATCTTTAATCTTTGGGGTGAGGGAGCTTTCCTGTGTCAGACAAAACTATAAGATGAGGAAGCCAAGAGCTTTTTGTCACTTAAGTCAACAATGAGAAGTTTAAATTAGACGTATTGCTATATCTTAAATTCAGTTTAAAGTTTTTTTTAAAGGTTTGTTTATAGGGCATGTGTTCAGGACCTAAAAACGAGTCCAGCAGCAAAGAGAGTTCAAACAGAGGCAAACCTTGAGAGTGTGATGTAACACATAAGACTGTGAGTTACCAGCTGACTGTGATGGGATGACTGGTACCAAAAACCTGCTGACAAGGTCCAGAACATTGCCTTTTAAAAATGCAAGCTTTATTCTTTTAAAACAGCAGGAAAAACTCTAAAAGGACGTAGGAGGAAAGGAGATGTGTGTGTTTGAGTTCATATGTGTGTCTGTTCTGCAGGGTCCTGTCTGAACTTCTAATATCTGTGGAACTGGCTGTCTCCCAAACCTTGACACATCTGTTCAGAATCTGAAAGAAAAAAAACAAGAGGAAAGGAAGGGCAATCAACAAAAAGTCAGAACGCATGTGTTTATGTGTGTGCGTGCTGACATGTCCCCATGAGTAAGAGTTTAAAAGTTCAGAGCATCCTACAGTACTCATACTCCTGTGATCAGTCCATACAATAACAATGATACACTGTATTGTGCACAGCAAGCAAAGCCCGCTGCAACTGCGACCATGCGTACACACCCACAAGAGCTCAGTATGTGTGTTGAACAGGGTTAGGTAAACAGTAGCACTGATAACCTTGGGGTTAACCTGGCCACTCTGATTGGCTTATCTCTTCATGATGGCTTCAGAAACCCAGTTTTCCGGCCAATAAAAATAGTGGAGGGAACATGCTGATCCAGTCAATGGCAAAAAAACATGTTGTGTTGAGACATGGTGAAGGAGTAAATGTGAGATGAGGGTGACATACTGTGGTCTTGGTTACTGTACGACAGATTGGCCTGTCAGGCATGCCATTACTTGCTAGTCTTTTTCATTCCTTTTTGAGGTGGTGTTTATTCATACATAGACTTTTATTGTAACTGTTTTAACTTAAGCTGAAGCTGGGGCGGAGCGGTGCTGAAATCATGTTGGGGTCACAAATATCCAATGTACAAATGGTGCAGTCACACGAAGGGGCAAGCAAAAGCGTGAGCACTCAAGCCCTCATTACAGTAAGTCACTGCGTAGAAGATGATCAGGTTTCCAGGCATGAAGGCATAAAGATGAAACACTTTTGTTATATTTGTATATTTTATAGCAAGAAAGAATAAGAAAGATAAAGCACCTGAGGCTAAAGTTTGGGCACCCTGTTTGGTCAGTACTTCAAAACACCCCCTTTTTTTGGTATTTTTTAAATAAGGGTGGAATTTTTGCTAATTCTTCCTGCAGAAGGCTTTCGGTTCTGTGAGATTCTTGGGCTATCTTCCAAACTATGCTCTTGTAAGGTCTAGCCACTGATCTTGTTTGATACAAGAGACTATGAGGGACATGGCTACACACACACACACACACACACACAGACAGACATACACCACACTCCCAGGGACCACTCCAACTTCAAACAATTGAATTAGCAAAATATCCAGTAAAGACTGATGTTTACCCTGGTGAGCCTCAGATGCAACAAGTGCAAGTGAATGCACCATGTAATGTACTCCATTAATGTTTGCATGTTTGCACAGGCAGGAGCTACTGTTGGCAGGGGCATCAAACATGGCAACAAGTTTAATTTTGCTTACATAAAGTTTCATAATATGAAATGTCATCTTAGAGTGAGGATGCCGTAGTACTCGAAGATAACCCAATTATTCACATGGAGAACAGGCAAACTGAGTTTTGAACCAGGAGCCTTCTTGCTGTTAGGTGACAGCACTAACCACCATGCAGCTCAACAAGTATACATGACCCTTTAACAAGAGGTGTTGTTGTGCATGAATCTCTTCCGCCTTGAATCCCACTGAACCAGATATTTTCAATAAAATTGCAAATTAATAAATTTTTTGAAAGTTTCAAAGTGTGACACATTGACTGAGGGGGCATCAGGAGACATCTCAATCAAAACTTGGTAGAACTGTAGCATCAGAATCACTGACTCCTTTCATTCACTGTTTTGATTATTCAGGAATATCTCATTCTAATTCATTGATAAAGATCTGTACTTCAGATTTCATATCATGTGTTTTAGCCAAGGAACCTAATTTTTGTCCAGTGTGGCCATATAGTGGTGGAGCTTTTACTGACTGAATTGGAAGATGTCTAATAGGTGGTGAAATAGTCAAAGATTCGAGGGGCTAATTAAACCATCACCCTAAACCAAGACATTCAGCCAGCACACAAAACACCAGGGTGTATTGAATTTAATTTTGTTCATCATTACAATGTAAGTGATTATGCATTTGGTTTTCCTACTGGAGCAATATAACATTTGTGATCAAATTTAGTCTGTTTTTTGTAGTCTACTGAAGCTACTCTAGTGTATAGGGACATTGTGATGACTTCAGATTCTGTAGAAGCACATAGCTTGGATTCACTTGACCTCTGCTTTTGATCATGGAACACTAATTAATAGGCTTCATAATTTTGTAAGGACTTCTGGATTTCTTTTAGATCTGTTAATATCTCATCTTTCTGACAGGAGTTTTAGTGTTCACATAAATCAGATCAAGTCAGAGACTCCTTGTCCGTCATTAGGGGTCCCTCAGGGTTCCATTTTGGGCACTATTCTCTTATCACACATGCTCTCTCTTGGACAGATTGTTAGTCAATTCAGCAACATCTCTCATCACAGTTATGCTGATGCTATCCAGCTCTATTTGTCTTTACTGACTCACAATTTGATACATTTACAAAACTGACTGATTACTTAAAAAACACTGAGTACTCTTTAGAAGATAATTACTTTGAACTTAAACTTGAAAAAGCCAGAATGACTGATCATTGCCAGTGACAGTGTGATTCCACAAATCACTCTTTAGGTTCCTTTCTCGAGCCTGAGAAATTTAGGTGTTGTTTTTTACAAATCCATACCTTAAGTGTGCCATTCCAAACAGCTGTTTCACAATTGCCCTTTCCACATAAGGAATATTCCAAAATGAACAAGGTTGGTGTCAAATGCTTAATTGAATAAGATTTTTCATGCTTTTAGTTATCTTGCTGTCCTGACTGTAACACTTAACAAAAAGCAAAAGAACGACCATGATTGTTTTCAGATTCTAAAAGACACTGCTGCAAGGCCCTTTAAGGAACTCATGGAGAAGCACCTATGACTCCTGTTTTATCGTCCCTTCACTGGTTACCTGTTCATTTTAGAAATAATATAAAATCTTGGTGCAAAATCTTCAGGTTCTGCATGGTCAAACCCCTTTGTGTATTTCAGCTTCATTAAATCTGCACTTTTACGATCAGACCCTAAGGCCATCAAAAGAAGACTATCTATTGATCTATCTATTTATTATCTGTTTATTTATGTTATTGTTTTCTTGGGCACTTTGATTTTTACCTGTGAACGGTTCATTTTTCATCACCTCTATTTAGTTGCTATAACATGAGTACATTTCCACTGTAATATGCAGTGTACATTTACCTTTAAATTGAGTTTTGGTACATAGATTTATTTCCTAATTATGATTTAACAGGAAAAAAAAAGAAAAAAAATGTGGTGTGGGTGGGAAGAAAATGTTGGAGGCTTGTTTTTGGAGTATAGAAAGAGAAAACAAAGCAGGAGAGCCATCTTGTACCTCTTGTTGATGCATCAGCTGGCCTCAAACATGAGTAAAAAATCCAGAGAAAAGTCATTATTCTGCTTTCAGGGCTGGAGATGTTTTTATTGGAAAAAAGGGCTCGGTGGCAAGCTCTGGTGCTGGTTTAATGAGAGGTATACTGTGGACTGAGAATGAGAAAGGCCACGATGTCCCTTTTACAGAAAGGTCAGCTTTAAAATCGTGAGAGGGAGTGTGTGTGTTTATAGGGCTGACAGTGATAGCAATCCGCCATACCTAGAATCAGATAGACACCTATTTGACATGAACAGTGTTATACAATGCACAAAGATGGTTTTAAATGACAAGCTTACAAAAGAAGGTTTTGCTGTAAAATTAAACTACCCACCAATGTTTTTTATTTGACAGCACATGTGTCTGTTGCAGGGGGAACTGCACACATTAGTGCATTTGAAAGTGATTTTACTGGCATGGTTAAAGTATGAGCTGTTGTAGAGCTGCATAGCTCTGTGTTCTGGGCAGCCTGGTGCACGCTGCCACTGAAACACACACAAACACACTCCTGTTTCCATCACTTCAGAGGACATTACACTGACTTATATTCATTTCTTTGAAATGCAGCCCTACTTCTCACCACAGCTACTAATCGCCTTATCCTAGCATAAACCCAAACACAGTCTCGCGCTAACCTTAAACCAACTCTTCAGCCTAAAATTTGGGTGAGCTATAGCACTGCAATGTGACTATGTCAGGAGATTTTTGTCCCCACAACATGAGCAATACAAGTATACACACGCGCAGCGAGCAATTTTATCAAAGAGTGCCCCTAAATATAGCCGTGGCAGTGTTATTATCACAGCAGGGGTAGTGCTCTGTTATCTCTCACCCTTCACTCCCATTGTTTTACTACTCCAGCACATGACAGCTTCACCAAGGCGAAGGCCCTTTTTCTCTGTATATGGCATGTTATATAAGACCTGTAGTCACGTTGATAGCTTGTCCTGTTTCCCCCAACAAAAACACTTTGTAAATATTTGTAATGTTAGGTTTTATTTGCAAAAAAAAAAGACTTTGTCCTAAAAATGGAGAGAGGTTGGCCAATCACAGACCATTTAGAAAAAATTAAAAAATAAAAAGATGGTGGGGGGGGGGGTCCTACTCAGGAAACAGAACCCCATCAGCAAGTCTGTGTTGTTACTGTAAAGTACAAACAGCTGATTATGCAACTCCCTATTTCTCTAAGCAACAGTCTAAGCAACACCTGGACTCCAATTGTTGGCCAAGACCTGACTCCTTCCACTCACACCCACACAGAAAGGGGGAGCACTGTGTTTGCTTTCACCCTTTGTTGCAAAGCAGTGGCATGAAAATCTCCAATCAGGGCTGGCAGAGTCATCTATTCAAAACTAGCCACACTGAATGGAATGATTGGAGGCGCTAGGCCGGTGGTCCCTCAAACCCCCTACTGAGCAGCCTGGCCTGGGACTACCTGGCAAGTCCGGATACTCCTTCACACAAGCTATTGTTAGCCATGCTGGATGTGTGAGGCAAGCACTGGCCTGTTTCAAAATGTCCCAACAACAACAAAAACAAATAACTTAATATGCAGCCCCCCCCCTCAGCACACTGTTCTAAGCTAATCAAAAGTTTATGCCCAAACAGGGTTTTTTAGGGCGACTGGTACATACCTGGAAGGGCTTAGCATTAGCACTGTGGACACAGTGTGGACACAGAACGCAAACAGCAGCTGCATTTCTGAGAGAACAGGATTTGATGTGATGGAATAAACTTTTCAACAGGTTTATAGAGAGCTGCAGAAAAGATCCAAATCGCGTTGCATCAGAGAAAAAAATGGTCAGTTTTGGACAGATGTAGGCACCAAACATCTCATCTAAATTCTCCTCCAAATGGATGGAGATAAATGAACGACAGAATGAACTAAAAACTAGATCACTTTCTTAAAAAACTGAACATTAATCATACACGTGCCCACATGCTGTATATGAACATAGTGACGAAGATGTGTGTTCATTTTCTGAGCATTTGTTTTTTTCCTCACAAAAATGTCTCAATGCATTACAGGGTGATTAAAGAAAGCTCTCATCAGATCAGAGCTGATTTTTCAAATAAGCATGACTCAGATTTTCCAGACATGAAACACCACGGGCTGCTTCAGTCAAAATATTACAGTCTAACTGTAACCATCTGTGTGTTTGTGTGCACGCAAGCATGATGCACAGTTCATTACTCCTGTTTTGAGAGTCCAACCAGGGCATCCGATTCCAGGTCTTCATAGATCTGTAAAGGACTGAGGAGTGTCTGTTTACTGTTCGTACACAGACTAGAGCCACAAATTAAATGTGGCTCAAAGTACAAATTCACATTCTGCCTCTCTGACGTCACCAAGTGCCAGTGTTTTGATCAGTACAGGCTGAGAGGTCAGACAGGATTTCCCTCTCCGGTAGCTGTTGGCTACACAAATATAGACCTGAAAACAAACATGTTATTGGAGAGAAGGTCACAGGAAAAGCCAGACAAAGCACCTGTGACGTAACAGCTGAAAATAAGTCTTATTTCCCATCACTCACCAGACGTGAGAGCTTTCCTCACCAATGGCATTTTGTTTGTTTCTCAAGGCTTTGAGTTCAGAAATGCCATCGTTAGCAGTGCAAATAATCAACACACAGGCACAAACAGGCTGGAGGTTAATAATTGGTTTTGTTCTCCCCCTTATTACTTTGTACAGTAATCCATATCAGACTGGAATGCAGTTTTATTTTGTTTATGTGGTTTTACATCAGTGTCTTTGGTAAGTTTGTGTTTTTGAAAGTTGCACTTTGCTCAGTAAAAACTTATGATAAGGCATTTAATAACAGGATACTTCTATTTCAGTTCTACTGTGATTTCTTTTTTTCCAATACAAGATATATCATCATTATTTCCTGTCTCTGTATGGCGTCAAAGGAAGCAGGACTTTGAGACCAACAGTAGAGGTCAGCTGAAGAGGAGCAGCGGGGCCAAACTAACACAAGCCTGAGCCGTTAATTAGTACTTTCTCAATTTTTAACCGAATTTAGGGTGTGATGAGATAATGTGATTGGACTAAAACTGTCACAAAATGTATGCAATATAGTTTAGCAGCTGCTAGAATAATGACTTTGAGTGGTGTCTTTTGGCAGATCTCACCTGAATGTGGCTGTGCTGCCACCCAGTGGTACATCTGTGCACATACGCCACCAGAGAGAAGCGACAATATGGGTGCAAAAACAGAAATCCAGCAGTAACAGAAAACCAAAGTAAATCACGACTTTTGGCCAGCATCTCATTCTGGTTTTATTGTTAACAACATGAGCAACACATATTTCATTATGTCTTCACGAGTCACTTTTAAATGTGGACATACAAGCAACTACTGCAATGCCCAGCACTTTACAAAGAGGTTGAGCATAAACAGAAGATAAACAGCCATGCAACAGTGGAGTATCGTTTCTTAATGAAGAATCAGATCAAAACATCAGAATGTTAAGCCTGTTTGTTGTTAAAGACCACAAACACTACACAGCACTCTGCAGCCTCTCAAGACTGCAATGTTTGTGCTGTGTAGAATTCACCTTCCCATGTATTATACTTAATCATTTGTAGCACCTTCTTAAGCTCCTTAAGGACACTATCCTTGGCTTCCTTCCTTTTATCGGGGTTGTTGTCAGGTGTTGGATTTACTTCTTCATTTCTAAGCAAGTTGCTCAGACTCTCAACTTCAGCACAGTTGCCATAGGGCCACTCCTTTTCTTCAAGTGTTTGCAAGCCAAAAAGATTCCCGCATGATCTACAGGGGTTCATTTCTCTTCCACTGCTGATGTTATATGCCTGGCACTTGACTTCTGCAGGTAGTTTGATGGTTCCATCAAAGTATGGCTTCTTCTTCTTCTCCGGATAGTAGGTCATCACTGCACCAGCAACGTTATGTTCCCAGGCACTCAAACAGGAGCAACCAATCACAATTTTCCCAGGATTGGGACCACTCGTGGACATGGAGACTCCATAGTGCCAGACTGATGTCTTGGAAGTTTGACCACATTTAGATTTCTGAGATTTAATAAATGTGGAGACACAGAGGGTTGAGGAGACCAAAAAACCTGGTTCCAGATTGTTGACAAGATCTTTCAAACTCTGCTTTATCTGGTTTTCATTCTCCGGTTTCTTCTGCAGGACAATCTGGAAGCAGTAACAATCTTTCAGTGGTGGAACGAACCCGAGTGCATTCACTTAAGTACAGATTTCAGGTACTTCAAGTGCTTCAACTTTACTGGAGTCTTTTCCTTAAATTAATATTTAAATGTCATCTTTAATGCATCTCAGGAGGCAACATGGAACCTAATACTTCACTACATCTATCTCTGAGCTTTGTGTTACCTTTTACTTTACAAATGACAACGTTTGTTCATTAAATGCTTGAAAAGCATATGTTGTAATTGACTATTTCAATTTGATTGGGTTTGTTTTTTTTTCAGTAAAAACATTTTTTTGTTACTGTCCTTAAGTCAATTCTTCATAAAAGGCTAACTGCTAAACACACTTTTCAAAGACATTAACTGCAGTTACGATTTCTAGCCTGTTTCTACAAAGAAGCATCTACTTAAATCTGCCTCCATCTGTCCAATAAGCCTATAAAAAACACAACTGAGCTTCCTCAGGGACCCTATTTAGGACCATTACTTTTTATTCATTATGTTTGTGTTCCTGAGAGCTTGAATAAGCGCAACTAGACTCCGCTTTCTTGGTTCTTGGGCGTGTTCACCTCTCATCTGAAAGGCTGCTTCAGCAGAGGTTTATGCTCACCTGATTAATTTGTGTTATAGATTCCTTTCAGCTTATACGTGTGAATGAGCAGCTTTTTAAAATCAACTAGAAGTATGTAGTATGTAGCATTTTCTCCGCTATTTACTATACACATTGTTCATTATGTGCAACTCAGATTTTCTTTTTCTTTTTAAATACATTTGCTTATTTGTATACATGTATTTATTTACTGCCAGCCTGCTAACTGCAGTGCAATTACCGTCTAACTTAGGCTAAGATCTTACCATATCCAGCACACATGAAAATGGACTTCGCTTGGGAAGGTGAGTCAGATAGCTTTCGAAAGCTCCGGGATATGTCCGCTGCAAGTTGTCGTGCATGTTCCCATCAGGGATAATTTCACTTGGAGAAAACGGGACTTTGTTGATTTTCCCCAGGAAGAAGATGCTGTGAAGCATCTGTTGGTTGAAAACAAGTTTAAGCAGCCAAAAGAATGACTCAAGATGTCTGTTTAAAACGTCCCGTTGAACCTACCTCATCCACCAAGCGTCTGCTTCCATGGATCTTATTACACCAATCAACCATCTGATTAATAATCTTCAGGGCGTTTGTTTTAAAGGCCTGTTGACTTATCAGGAATGCTTCTCTCCTGAGTGAATAAATAAGGCGATTACGGGAGGCACAAGTGCACAACAGCGCCTTTACGCAGAATTATTACTTACCTCTTTCGCTCTCCATCCTACATCAGTCATCGGACAAAAAAAGAAAAGTGCATGATAAGTCGATATTTTACTGACATTAGAGTTAAATGTATAAAGCTGAACATATTTAACAGTGTCTGAGAGTAAGAAAGCTACAACTCACCGTTGCTGCCATGATTACTAAGAACAAAACTGAAAGCACTTTTTCTCTTTTTGATTATTCGAGACACTTCCTTCTCAGAAATTGTCGCGTGGTTTCCAGTAAATCCACTTTAACCCGTGGGCTGATACACCCAACCCTTAAATCTGAACGCTTACAAAGTGAATAGATTCCCAGTGTCACACATATCAGACCTAACTTAATGTTGCCAAACTTATAAAAGCAGTATCACACAATTCCATTTTCCAATTCTCAAATCTCAGCACTTCCATGAGACAGAACCAGAGTTTGGTGCAAAGCGACAAGCTTTTTGATGACGTTCCCTGTTGGTAAATGTTTTCTTCCTCAAAGTTATTTTCTCACTAGAGCTTTAGTCTTTTCAGCTTGTGTCTTTGGTGAAGTTTTGTTATGTTACATAATGGCTACCTTTGAGAAAGAGGAAGCACAGGTCAAAGGCCTTACTGCAGAGTGCAACGACGCGAACGGCTGTACGCAACAACAAAATGTCAGCAGCTGGAGAGAACATGTGAGCACTTTATTAAGTCAGTATGAACAAGTGCGATGGTACAAGTGGTTGATGTGGCTTTAATCAAATGAGAGCAGGGGTTAAACACACCACTTCCTGACCCAACCATGCTGGCATCCTGATAGAGTTACTTAGACACAACTTTGACATTTTCAACTGGATGAAAGTAATAAAATGTCTCTTTTGCTTGGGTGACAGGAGCCAACAAGAAAAGTAGTACAGGCACAATCTCAGAGGTTTCATGTTACACATGCAGCTTTGCTTAGATATTTAATTAAGTTGAAGGAGGAAGGTGCAGTAAAGTGTTGCTTCGGTGAATGTTTTAAAAAAGATGGATCCAAGACTTTTGGAAAGCACGTCTTTCTTCTGGGGCACACCAGCATCTGCGAGACAAACAAAAAAAGAAAAGAAAAAAAGACGCAGTCATCAGGAAAGGCCTCCCACTACAGATCAAGCTTCTATCTTCCACAATAATTAACACTGAGAGACATTACAGCCGTAATTTTATGGTTTGTCGAGATCCTCAAAGGCAGAATCTGTCTTTGGTCAGCGGCTGCATTCGCACATGCTGGAACAAGTGGGACATCAAGATCCACCCCACATGGAAGTCAGCATTAGACAAATACTCGCCTATTTTTGTGATTTTAAATTCTGCAAGAATGTTGACTTATGTTCTTCCGTCAGTTTTCGATGCTCTTGCTCCAAACTCTCTCCCACTTCTCCCTTCTTCACTTCAGCCCAGTCCCCCTCATCCTACACAGATCAGACCACAGTTTAACAACAGAAAGAAAGAAACATAAACTGTTCAGTAGCCCAGATCCTGCTGGTCCTCATTTAAGACCAACGTCTCACCATATCTTGGAAGGCCTCTCCGTTGTAATAGCTCTTGTCTGCTGGATAGGTTATTTTCTTGTTACAGAGCTGCTCCAGACTTGAGGCCACCTCATGCAGCTCATCTCCATCATAGGCGTACAGCTTTTTGTCTTCACATGTCATCAGCACAAGCTGGTCGCACAGGCATGATGTGCCTTCCACCACACCTAAAACCTGCATGTTTACTATATCGGGGAGGTAAAATTTCCCCCAGCCATTCACCTCTTCTTGCTTCGCTCTGTAAATGGTGTCCTCAAGCCCTGCTATCTTTAAAATGGCCCCAGGCGGGTACTTAAGGGCTAAATGTTTGTGTTTGTGGGTGAACACATACTGTGAGACCCATTCCAGGAACTCTGCACCTGCAAAACAGTAAAGAGAACATGCAGAAATATGGATAAACATGTCACAAAGAATAAAAAGCCAAACAATAAGGTTTTGTTTTCATGTGGGGCATAAATGTGTTGTTAACCTTCTTTTATTTTGCACTGCCGCAAATCTGATAAAACAAGTGGATCATCCACAATGGAAGATGGAGCAACCGGAAAGTTACTAAAATAGGCAGTCGCCATCCTGGCTCTCAGTCACCTAAAAAAAAAAATGTTTAAAGAAGTTCAAGCAAATGTAGAAACAACTGTGCACTTGCATAAACAGGTAGGACAAAATTTGACTACTTTTCCGTACCACAGCAATGTGATGTTACAAAGAATCCCGCTGAAAACCAACAGCGATCGAAACAGATTGACTCACACTTTATTGCTGTATAGGTCAATAAAGTCGTTCATGTGTTGGCTGATTTGTATATTAAGCTTGCTAAAATGACAGGTATCTGTATAAAGCCTGAAAGTGACAATTCTTTGCTTAACTTTCATTGTGAGAATGCTTTTAAGCAATAATGCCAGCACAAGGAACAAAAAAAAAGGCATTCATAATATCAACCCAATACGGGTTAACTTGCTAACTTGATACACTGAATCAGCGGCTGAGGGTTACGCTAACGGAGCTCATTACATACCAGAGAATTTTACGGAGCCCTCTTACAAGCCTACAGACATTCAGCCGTAAAAGACTACACATAAGCAATATCAAACAAATTCAACTGAGAGTAGTTACCGCTTAAACACACAGCCTGGCGCGACGTGTCCTCTCCAGAACATGTTTATCATCTGTAACGTCGTCATTATATTTCATTTGACGTCTAGCCACTCCTCCCCTGTGCTGCCTTCACTTGCTCAGAAATTATTTAAATCTACGTGGTCGCTTTTTGTCAAACGTTGTAGACTACAAGAGTAATATATGCTCTATAACAATAACAATGAGCACAATTTTTAAAGGTCACATGTGCTCACTTTTACCTCGTTAAAGTAAAAAAAAAACTTTTTAAAAACAGCTTTTTTACTTAGTGGATTTATCAATTGTAGAGTGTAACAGTCTGAAATTACCACAGTCTTGTACGTTCTTCGTTTCCTGGTTCACACGTCTGGGTAACGTGTGTAATAGCAGCACGTGACACTTTTATTTAGTCGTGTTTGTGAACTGATTCTGATATTTCGGTATACCTTGAATGCAACCGGAGACACAATAACCACACCTCTGGGCGATGGAAGCTGTACTGTTTTTTTTTTCTTCTTTTGGAGAAATTGGATTTACAGAAAATCAACGAAGTCCACCTCTTTATAATAACAAACGAGGATTTATCTACAAGTGAAATTGCATTAAATGAGAGAATAAACTAAAAATAAAGAGGTGATAAATCCAGTTTTTTACTTTTTTTAACTCAACAAGATGCTTATCGGAAGAGGTTGATCCATCAGCAGTCACTACTCAGAGGTTACTGCAGTTATAGACAAATTTGTCGATGGTATGCTGTGCGTTCATGAAACCTTGACAGGTTTTTGAAACAATTTTGTTGTTCAAAACTGGATTAGTCTCTTTGAATGGCTGAATGGCTGTACAAAAGCAAAACAAACACTGTGCAAATACTCCTTTATATTCTATGTAATAATCAGATTAGATTAAACTTTATTGGCATTACACATGTATAAATGCAAGGTAGCAAAATACCGTTAAGCATCTAATCAGAAGTGCAGAGTGCAGCAAGTGCGGTATATACAATATATGCAATATGTAAGTAAGAGCAGTCATGTGTAAATGATGGCAATATAGAGATGTGGGAATAGTTTAGCAGTATAAAATCAATGGGAATGAATTAGTATTAATGTACATAAGGGCAATATACAGATGTAGTATGAACAAGTATACAGATGTGCTATATTAATATACAGAGGGTCAATATACATATGTAGTGTAGTCAAATATACAGGTGTGCTATATGTAAATCTAAACACGGACAAACAGTGAGCGGATATATGTAGACTATGGGCCAGATGTGAGGAATGGCTGAGAATGCTGCGAGCTCGGCACGCACATCGCTTCTTCTCGACGTCTTCAATAGCAGGTAGTGGAGTCCCTGTGATGCGTTGGGTGATTTTCGCCACCAAGTGTGTGCAGAAGTACTGAAACGGAAGTGCATTCGCACATTTGTGGAACTGTGAAACATGAATGACAACCAACTTAACAATAATCAATCATAGTTTATAATTCGGTGAAACACAACCATTCATTTCAGCTCCATTTCTATGAAAGGTTTAATCTCCAACAGATTACACAGTGCCTTATAAACTCCAGATGTTTTGTGTGTCAAAATGTTTGTGCTTTGGATGTAACTAAAGCTCACAGTTGAACGTGGTAAGGTAAAGAGTTAAAAAAAAGTTCTTCTGAACAAAAAGGCAAATCAGATTGAAGTATAAAGCACAGGTACTTCCTACAAGAAGTAGCTTTCTATCCGGAAACTCTCATGTATGCGACAAATAAGTGAATCTGACCATAGTTACCACTAAAGAACCACAAAGTGTGTATTTGTTTTGTCTTTACAGTCCAGTGCAATTTTCACATACTCTGCGGCTGGTACAGGGTCGACAATACATACACAAGGAGGAAGCAAATGAGAGATAACAATTCACCAGCTATGTGCACAAATATCATGAATGAAAATGAGTGCCGACAGTCTCAGTAACTAAATTGGATTAATGGTCCAGCACCACTGATTAATGGTTGAGCAGGTTTGAGAATTTGAAGATGGGTATGTTGAGTCTTGAGCAGATAAGCGGGTGCAGCAGGAACTCATATGGAATCAAGACTGGCTGTGAGGATCAGGAGCATTCGGGGCTACATGAGAAGACATCAAGGGCCAAACAGAGGTGGTTTTCTAATATGGTTTTATTTAACACAAAATAGGAAATATTCAATCAGTTGAACAAATCATAACCCTTTATTACATCTAAACAGCCCCACAGTGAAAAAGTTGCTTGGCTATAAGACACTTTACATAATAATTGACATAATAACCTTTGTCACATATTTTAAGGCACCAAACAACCATGATACAAATACTAGTTGTATGAGTATGTAAGAGAATGAAGCAGCATCTCTTACCAGGACACACGCTCAGTCGCAGTGAATGCCCAGTAAGGCTAAATCGCATATTCATACATTTCATAACTCTGCGTTCTTTCTGAGATTTTGCTTGGGAGCTGGCAGCAACGTTTCCTCAAAAAGTCAGGATCAAATATTGGAGACATTTGCAAGTCCTCCTCTATAACATTGTTTGAAAATTTTCCGACTGCAGGGTGAAAACAGCCTGTGTAAAACTGTACCATAAACCTAACTGAAGGATTTGTGACTTGTGCCTCGGTCAAAATACCACAGGGATAAAGTATCACTGCTTTATATTAAAGGGGACATATTATGAAAAAAAAATGTTGTTTGTTTTATTTGGGTGTCTGAAGTCACTATCAACCCAAAAAACACATAAAAACACAATCCTGACATTTTGTATCATGGAAACACGCTGAGAGATGTTTTCAGACAAACAGTAAAACCACAAAAAAAATGCCCCTCCCCACTAAAATATCCTCTTTAAGAATTGTATATATAGTCTAGGCAGTGGGAAATAAAATAAAAACTATTTATATCACTGTAATTTTTGCTTAAAACTTATTGTTTCAGACAGAAGGTGACATAAAGATTTTAGAAAAAACAAAAACAAACATTTAAACCATTTAAAGCAATTAAAAGCTTGATGAACAAGCAAATGAGTCTACCCAGTTTCATCTTCCTCGTCTCTTACACTTTCTGGGCTGTAGAAGACACCATCCCAGTTGAACCTGACTTCATTTTTCAGCAAATTTCTAAGATGCTTTAAAATCTCGTCTTTAGCCCTCTGCCTGTTCTCTTCAGGTCTTGGTTGTACATTTTCTCTAATGCGGTTTTGGTGCATTAAAATATCGTCATTAGCCCCCTGCCTGTTCTCTTCAGGTCTTGGTTGTACATTTTCTCTAATGCGGTTTTCATTTTTAAGCAAGTTGCTCACACTTTCAACTTCAGCACAGTTGCCATATGCCCAGTACTTTTCGGCACGTGTTTGCAAGCCAAAAAGATTCCCACATGATCTGCAAGGGTCCATTTCTCTTCCGCTGCTGATGTTATATGCTTGGCACGTGACTTCTGCAGGTAGTTGGATGGTTCTATCAAAGTATGACTTCTTCGTCTTCTTATTCGGACAGTAGGTCATCACTGCATCAGCTACATAATCATCCCAGTAGCTAAAACAGGAGGCAGCAACGATAATTTGCCCAGCAGGACGACCTTTAGTGGACATGGAGACTCCATAGTACCTCTTCGAACCTGGGATGTTTATACTAGAGATACAGATTGTGGAGGAGACCAAAATCTGTAATTGTGCATTTTGCATCAGCTGATGGCTGAGCGTTCGCAGTCGACCTTTTATCTCGTCTTCATTCTCTTGTCCGACCACTTGGACAATCTGCAAACAGTCACAAATAATGTTATGATTACAAATCTTTAGTTGGGGAATTATAAGTCAAATTAAAGACGGTCTGACTGAGGTCAGTGTTTTTTTTTTACCCAAACCATTGGGCACGCTTGGGGTTTAAATAGCTACATCGAAATGACTTAGCGTGCTGTTCATGGGGACAGATGTAAGCATGGTCAACAAGTCTTTGCTCAGTTTGACACATTTTAATCGTATTTCTGTCAGATACAAGCACCCAAATTATGTTCTAAACATTTAACTGACAGAAAAAGGTGCGTAATGTTGGCTCTACAATGCAAATTAGAAATTTTGCCTATAATAAAAAAGAGGAAAACATTTTTTAATGAAACTTTGTATAACACTATGCAAGTGTATAGTGTTATACACTGAATAACACTGAATCATTAAAAAGGAAACACTGACGATGTAACAATTTTAGCTTTATGAGGGACATTATTGAGACGAGTTATCAGTTACTTTACTACTGATCATATCTTTCTGTTAAATGTCCAGACGGCTTTCCACAGAGACGTTCAACAGCAGCATCGCTGCAAAACATTTAGATCAAGAGGAACAAAGTGTGTTGTGTTGCTTGTACAGATTGTGCATGTTTTTATTTGTACCTTAGAACATGAACAACCTCTCTGAAACAAAAAAGGTCCGGTCTTTAACCGACTCTGAAAATACAGGCCTTATGCAGCTTTTTGTCCATGCCATGAAAGAAGCCAACTAAAAATGTCTTATTGTGGTGTTCGTCCAAATTTAAAGAAAAATGTTTGTCTTCCTCTGAGAAAGAGAATGTTGCTGAAAGAAGTGATCTAAAAGGCACACAACTTACTGTGCTCCTTTTGAGCTGAATGTGGTTGTAAAGAAGTTGCTAGTCAGCTTTCTCAGCAGGAAGCTGTTCAGAGATGTTGCAGATGGCTATGGGGTTTAGCTAGATGTGATTGTAAACAAAAGCATGTCAGGCCTTTGTTCAGATTTATATTTACCTCATTGTATTCCTTTTGTAGTGTGCGCCACCTACTATAGTACTGTACTCAGTCAGTTTTTAAGCCACAAGGTGCGTTTTTTGTTATTAATCCCATTTATTTGACATAATTTAGCCACTGGGGGAAACTAATTCTACCATGGGCAAAGTTACAGCAACAATATACGTGTATCCCTAAATTCAGTGTAAAGATAATTCAAGCTGAAGTAGTAAGTCTGTGCAATTTAACACGAAAAGATTTCATCATCTTTTCACGAAACACAATCTTACCATGTCCAGCACACATGAAAATGGGCTTCGTCTGGGTAATTGAGAGGAGTAGAGTTTGAAAGGCTGCGGGAAACGGTCAATCAGGTGATCATATATCTCTCTATTATCATCCAAAAGACTTCTCGGGGAAACTTTCGGACGGTTGATCGCTCCCAAAAAGAAGATGCTGTGAAGAATCTGTAAAGTTCAAATACACACAGCAATATATGATATTCTATCTTGCATAAGAGGCATTATATGTTCAAATTACAATTAGAGTTACACCTGATGTATATCAGACATACCTCATCCACTAACTCTGAAGTGTCTTCTCGAGTCTGGTTACTCAGTTCCACCATTTCAATAATAATTAGGAAAGCATTCCTTCTGAGAACCTCTTCTTCCGTCAGATAGAGAAGAACTTCTCTATAATGATAAACATCTATCATTGTTAGAGAACTATGAAGCAGAATGTCAAAACTAATGTTTCAGTAAATCACTTGACTCACGTTTTGTTCTGCTCCTCAGCCTGAAGGAATTGTAATGATAACTGAGTTATAAAAGTAGACTTTTCACAAATAACAGCAATAACATTTAACATAACAGAAAAAAATCTCTGTTACTCACCATTGTAGTTTCCTGGTAAATGAAACCGAGAATCAAACTCAGCCCTTCCCTCTGACTCTAAGTGCCTCTCCCAAGTTGATTCGCCAAAACTTGTGGTTAAATAGCAAAGATTTTTGTAGTTATCCTTCGATAAGAGCACTACACTACATACACCACACTTGTTTATGGTAATTCTCCCACTGAACACAACAGTGACAGCTTTATACAGCACGGCGAGTTTGCTCACATTGCAAAAGAGCAGGAAGTCTTTAGACTGTCAAATTTTTAACAGGCGGGGAAACGGAGACACAGGAAGAGCACACACAAGCTCCAGTCTCTAGATTTCAGTGAGTAATGCGGCTCTGAAATTACAAGTTGCTCAACTCAAGTACACAGAGACTGCTTTGGAAAATATGTAAAACCATTAACACGACTGCAAACTACAGTAACTCTACATTAGCTGGGGAATGGTTTTACTCTTGTGTGGTAGTGGTTTAGGTCACATCCTGGCACCGACGGTGCAAATAATGTAAAAGGTAATCTCCAAAGTATCTGCAGAGCATGAATAGTCCCAAACCCTTACTTTTAGGCGACTGAACCCTGTTTTGTCAAAGCTGAAGCCAGATGACATCATCATCTGTGTAAAAGCTCTTGTTAATATCTATCATTAGGTACAGGTTTCTAAAATCTAGCCAATAGCACTGAAGTATTAAAATATTTTATATAGCACACGGTACAGCCATAGCATTATAACCAACAATCCAACACAGATGTGTTCCTTCTCATGCCACTAACAGAGCTCTGTTCAGTCAGGGACAAAGAACATCAGGGAGTGTCTCGTACTGGACTGTTAGGAGTAGATCCTTTGGGCCGTGTAGGTTGTGGGAGGGGTCTCTGTGGATTGAGCTTGCGTTTCAGAGCCCATTAGATTAGCATCTGGGGAACTTGGGTGCAGGGCAAACACCTCAAACTCATGTCATCTTTGAGCCCTTCCTGAGGAGTTTTTGGGAGTGACTGGATATTTAAGAACCGCAACAGGCAGCCCCGAGGTCAAGAGTCAGCACCACCGAACACCCCATGCAAACCGATGGAAGGTGCTCCAGTTGAATCTCTCTGTGAAACTTTAAAGTCCAAGTGTATCCTATTATGAGAAACCAAACGCTTGCATGTGCCCTGCACCACAAGGTGGCAAAAAAAATAAAAATCACACTAAGATCTACGTGAATGTGAAGGTATAAGTTTTCCCAGCAGAAAATTTTATTATGAAAAGATGAGGAGTCACACTCATTTAATGTTGTGGCTTATCAGCCTGTAGGGTTTTTATTTTCATGTCTTTCATTTCTTTATTTAGAAAACAAAATACAACACACAGGAACAGAGTGCTTTATTTTCCAAGACTGGCTCCACACGCACACACACACTTCAAGTGTATATTACAGACATTAGTCTAAAGTTCTATTTTATAATATTCATATTTATAGTATGAGGGCACCTTTTTAGGAGTTTAACAATTTTCCTTTGCTTTGTAAATATATTTTATAATATATATATATATATATATGCGTGTCAAATATATATATATATTAAAAGGTTATGCATGTAAAAATATTTTGTCTTCAGTCCATTGCATTGTCCCTTTCTTTTAGAACTCAACTCCTTGGTATTTGAACTCTTTCTACAGATGATTTCAGGGAATATTTCAGGGTTTTTAAAGTGGGATTTGCTGTGAGAAGTGCTTATGAATGATCAATGTTTTACCTGAAGTAACCAGCACTCTCAGTTTGGAGAAGCAGGGAAATGTTAAAGGTGACAGCTACACAGAACAGTATATTACAAAAACAATGGATTTCACCATCTGAATTCAGGCCTAAAAAAAAAATAATGTAAACGTCGTTTTGTGTCAGTTTTGCAGCAGACGTATTCACTTTGTCATTATTTTTTTCACAGCCTTAACCTGTACAGGTGTGTATACACAGTATACCTACTCATTAACAGTTGCGAGATATTAAACATGTTCAACTTCCACCTTTCTGCACAAGCTGACTGAGGACGTTGTCAGGCAGGGATTTACCATATTTCTGATGACACCTGGAGAGAAGATGAGAAAAGAAGGATCAGATACCAACGCAGCACAAGTCTGAACTGCAACAGTCACATCAACAGATCACGTACAGTACTGATGGCTCTGAAGTTTTTTAAATATCAAAAACTGTAAACTAGAAAATTATGATCAGAAGACATGAGGTCTACCTCTTCTTTTGACTGCTGATTTTGAGATTGGCCAAGAGCCTGGACTTCTGCGACTCCACCAGTTTGTGATGCTCCGCGTCCAACCTCTTCCCCACAGGGCCCTGCCTCACCTTCTCCCAGTCGTCATCGGTCTAAACACAGTTGGATTACAAAGATATAAAAACCCAAGTCCAAGGTCTTATAACCCTGAATGTGCCCAGCTAAAGACTCACCATGTCTTTGAAAGCCTCCCCTCTGTAAAAGCTCTTGGATGCTGGATAGCAAATTTCGTCACTGCGTAGTTGCTGCAGGCTGGAAGCAACCAGATGCAGCTCCTCGCCATCGTAGCCGTAAAACTTCTGCTCCTCAGATGTCAACAGAACAAGCTGATCACATGGGTACGGGGTGCCCTCCACGTAGCCAACAACCTGCATCTTCACCGTTGTGGGAAGATAGAATTTTCCACATCCGTTCACCCCAGCCGGATTATCTTTGTACATGGTGTCCTCGAGGGGTCCCACTGTCAGTGTAGCACCAGGTGAACTCACAAGGCTGAACTTCTTTCGCCTGAGCTCGGACAACGTAACCGACATCCATTTCAGGTAGTCGGTACCTACAACACGTAGCACGCAGAGAAGTTGTGGAAAAAACGTAAAATATAAAATGATTTTGAAGATGAGGCCCAAATGTTTAGCCTACCTCTTATTCCATTGCACTGAGGGAAATGAGACATAGATGGGAACCTGGGAGAGAGAAAAGATAATGCTCTTAATAAAAGAAAGTTTTAACTCTATTCTCGTGGTTACTTCTGCACTCCTGTAGGTGTTTTACCATTATCCATCAAGTCTCAATGTGCTATGTGTCAAAGTTACAGCAATTCCTGGTGTTGTTTTTAACTTCCTGAAATCCATGGCATCACATTTATTCTATTGGTGTTCAGTGGTAATATGCTTTAGGAAATGAGCTGCTGTCTCCTCACACCCTGTTGTCAGTAAGAATGTTCGTCTTGCACTGGTCTGGTCTGGTCTATCGGGTTCTCCCTCCTCTCTTTGGAACTTGCCAGCTTCAGGTTTCAACTGAGACAGTGTGCCAGTGTTGGCTTTGTCTACGTTCTGAGCTGTTGTTGCTTTACACTTATACGTCATCTGTGGTTACTTGTTTAAACCTGTTCGTTCTTGTCTCTTCTGCCTCGGTGGAAACGGCGCCCTTAAATGCCTGCGATCCAGATCCAACCAGTGCTGGAGATTGCACAACATCCGTCTTGTGGCACATTCTTCAATCCATTTACACCCTGAAACTCCAAATTTCCATGAATCCACTTCATTTTAACACGCAAGCATGAAACGAAATGCCATTTGTGGATTATACTTCAATTAGCGTTGTTTTTGGTTCTGTAAGCAACACTCACAAACGTTCTTTCCAACCATTTGTTACGGGGTTGGCTCCTCATGCCTCAAAGGCAAATATCGCAAACAGTCACCACCTAAAGTACCTACCTGTGTGGCCTGACACCTTGTTTTTCAGTGCTTTCAATATAAAGAGCACCAAAAAACAGACTCGATGTAACTCTAGAAACTTAGGCCGACGCTGTCTTTGCTAATGATAGAAAAAATGAATCAGAGATTCGAGACATTTATTGTCATGTCAGTGATACAAGTGCAATCTTTTAAAATTATTTGGCTGTGGCTCTAAGTTGCACATGCCATACACACACACCAAAGCACGTTAATAAAGTCAACAGCTGTAATACAGTACAAAGAGGACAATATGAACCAATACACACCACATATACCTAGACACATGCAGATGTAAATTAACAACATTTACAATGGTAACGGCCGCACGGTGATGTGATGGTTAGCGCCGTCACCTCACAGCAACAGGGTTCCTGGTTCGAATCCCAGCTGGGGCCTTTCTGTGTGGAGTTTGCGCATGTAAGCATGCGCCCCGCCTCCTCGTCCAACAGCAGCTGGGATAGGCTCCAGCGTCCCCGCAAACTAAGTGGCAATAGCAATAATAGTAACAGCACTGAGTACAACTATATACACATTGGCACAAGAAGGCTATTGGGCTTTGGTGGGAGAAAAAAAAAAAAAAAAAAAAAAAGGACTTCTCTGCTTGCGTGCGATGTCTCCTCAACAAGATGGCGTCAGGGGAAACAGGCCGCAGCTTGCGCAAACACGTGTAGGCGGGTCCAACATTTTGACATAAGCTGCCAACTGGAGTGAAAATAAAGGGCAACATCCCCCCTTTGAGACAAATTGAAAGTAGTGAAAATTGCTAAGATGTGCAAAGTTCACGAGAAAACGACAGCGATCGAGTACGCTTGCTGTGCAAATCTTCTTCCTCCGGGAGGCTCGTCACCTGATCTCTTTAAGTTTCCACCAAACTGTTTACAGCACACATCGAATGCAACCAGCGCTCGTAAAACCCCCGAAAACTGCTCCACATCTTCTTGACTCCCATTCTTCACCCCAAACGCTGTCTGCAGGCACTCTGTTGACAGATTCTATTTGCACTGAATTCATTTTTAAAGTCTAAGCGTATTCTATGAAAATGTGTTCCTGCTATATTCCAGCAATACGTCAGGTTCTCTCTTTTCACTCGACTTTGGACAACAAGCGGATTGTTGCTCACCTTTGCCGATTTATAGTTACCGCCGTAGCGCCGCATCCGTGCACGTGTTGAAATACCTTGCTGCCATTGCAGAACTGGACTGAAACAGAATTCAAGGTTCAAGTTCAAGGTTTTTATTTGACATTTGTGCATTAACCACAGCTCACACACGTAGGAAATTTTGTGCAGGGCACTCCGAGTCGGTTAAAAAGAACAATACGAAAATTTAAATAAATATGCAAAGTTATAAAAAAAAAAAAAAAGAGGGTACTGTTCATGTGCGAGTTCAATATAAAAGAAGACGGGGGTGATTTAATAAATTAAGTAAGTTATTCCCTCTGCTCTTTTCGTGCAACGCTGGTTGTACATGTGGTCCATGGAAGGAAGTGTTGTCCCTATGATCCTCTCCGCAGTCCTTATGACTCTCTGCCTGTGTGGTGTTGCCATACCAGACAGTGATGCCTGCGGTGACGATGCTCTCCATCAGTCCTCTGTAGGCCTGGGTGAGAGGGCGACAGCTCAGACCGGCTTTTCTGAGCAGTCTGAAGAAGTAGAGCCTTTGCTGGGCTTTCTTCATCGTGGCTGTGGTGTTACTGGTCCAGCTCAGGTCAGATGTGATGTGCATTCCCAGGAATCTGCAGCTGTCTTCCCTCTCCACCTCAGACCCTTTGATGATCAGGGCCCTGAGAGGGGGAGGATTCTTCCTGAAGTCCAGGATCAGTTCTTTGGTTTTGTCTGTGTTGAGGATGAGGTCGTTCTCCTCTCCGTAGACAAGAATATTATTAGCCAGGGTCCTGTACCCTGACTCATCCCTCCCCTTAATGAGCCCCAGTATGGTGGTGTTGTCCGCATATTTGAGGAGGATGGAGTTATTCTGGGTGGAGACACATTCATGGTGTACAGGGTAAAGAGTTTTGGGCTGAGGCAGCAGCCTTGTGGGGATCCTGTGCTTACTGTGAGCTTGGTAGACACCCTACCTCCCATTCTCACCACCCGTGGTCTTTCTGTGAGAAAGTCCAGAATCCAGTTGCAGGTGGGAGCTGGGACGCCGAAGTTTGTCAGCTTCTCAGTCAGTTTGCCTTGACGGATTGTGTTAAAGGCAAAGCTGTAATCCAGGAAAAGCATCCTTGCATACGTGCTGCGGCCTTCCAGGTGTGGTGTAGAGCTATCACTACCGCATCATCCACTGATTAGTTGGGGCGGTAGGCAAACTGGAGGGGGTCGACAGTGTCCGGGACCGCGTGGTTGATGTGTTTCAGGAACAGTTTTTCGAGGCTTTTCATGGCGACTGATGTGAGTGCTACTGGCCTGAAGTCATTTAAGGTGGGTGTGTCCGGACTTTTTGGGACTGGTATGATGATGGAGAATTTAAAAATACGGGGGACTACGGCCTGGGATAGTGGCAGGTTGAAGATGTCAGTATACACACCGGCTAGTTGTTCCCCACAGGTCTTCAGGACTCTGGGAGAAACTCCATCGGCTCCCACAGCCTTATGGGGGTTCACCTTCTTCAAAGCCTTCAGGACCTGTGTGCGTTACTTGAAAGGCCATGGGGTTGCAGGTGGTTTTTGAGGCTGTGTCTGTGTTCAGCCTGTCAAATCTGGCGTAGAAGTTATTGAGGCTGTTTGGGAGCGTGGCATCTCGGGGGTCTGTGGTAGTTGTGGTTCTTCTGTAGTTTGTGACGGACTGGATTCCTTGCCACATACTGCGTGTGTTGTGGTTGAGGTAGGGATCTTCAAGTTTTTAGGAGTGGGCCCTTTTTGATGCTCTGATGGACTTCTGCAGCTCGTACCGGGCTGTCTTATACTCCGCTTGATCTCCTGACTTGAAGGCCTCCCTGAGCTTCTGTTTTGTGTCCCTGTTTTGTGTCCCTGTTAAACCAAGGTTTTTGGTTTGGGAACAGACGCACGGTTCTGGGAGGTGCACATATGGACGTGCACCAGCAGATGTAGTCACTCACAGTCTCTGTGTATTCGTGAATGTCATCTGTGGCTTCTTTGAAGGTGCTCCAAACAGTGGCCTCATGGCAGCCCTCCAGACGCGCACGTGCATCATCAGTCCAGGTGTTATGGGTTCTGACCACGGCTGGTTCTGTCTTAAGCCTTTTGCTGTATATTGGTTTGAGCCGGATTGCCAGGTGGTCAGACTTTCCAAAGTGGGGTTTTGGTTCAGCTAAGAAGGCGTTTCTGATGTTGCTGTAGCATTGATCCAGCTCTCACAATAATGCATTGCAGTTCTCTGGGCAGATAGAAAGGTCTTAGATTCATGGTTAGATATTCCACTTGTTCAGAGCAAGATTTTGAGATGATCTTACAGTCGCTACACCAGTATTGTTTGACGAGGGCAGCCGTTCCTCCTCCGCGACTCTTGCCGCTTTTTATCCTGTCTGAGGGTCGTGTAGCCATCAGATGTAATTGCCTCGTCAGGTGTCGTCTCCTCCAGCCAGGTTTCACAAAAACACAGCATGGAGCAATCCTGAATGTCCTTCTGCTTGGAGATCCTAGCGTGAAGCTCGTCCACCTTATTTTCCAGAGACTGAACGTTTGCAAACAGTATGATCGGAAGGGTTTGCCTGTCGTTGCTAACCAAGCGCCGAAGCCTTCGGTCCACTCCTCCCCGTCTTCCGCGCCTCCGCTTCGGCCTGTTGTTGTCAGGTGAGCTCCCTAACGGGGGCCGGCGTACCTTAGAGCCAGCATAGCATGTCAGCTCTGGGTAGTGTTCCAGCGTGTTCGGGGTGAAGAGTCCCAAGTGACTGCGCTCTCTCAGCTGTAGTAAGATCACCCGATCATAAATAATGTTAACACGGTTTGTCTTAACTCGGCACAAAAAAGTAAGGAGAAGGAAAAGCAAAATAAATAAGTTGACTCGGAGAGCTCTGCAACGTCGCCCTCTGGGGAGCGAATTGGTGACAAGAGTAGGGCGTTCCTTTACACGTAATAAACATAATACACATAATTCACGCATCCAGTCACTTGTGCTCATCTGATGTTTTCAGGTTGAGCAGGTTATTCTAAATGTTTCTCCTCAGCAGTCTTCTTTTGAGATCCCGAGGCATTCCCAGGGCAAATGGGTCAAACTCTGAGTCTCCCGAATGGGAATGTCTGGAAAAACCTCCAAAGAGCATCATCCAGTAGACATCTGAATCAGATGCCTGAATCCCCTCAACTGACTTCTTTTGACTTGACGAAGCAGCAACCACAACCTATCCTCTGAAGGTGAAGTCAATCAGTTCACGGGGCAAAACTAATTTCAGTCACAATCTTGTTCTATTGGTTACTACCGAAATCGTCGCCACTCTCCAAACCCACCGCCTCCTCCAGGGATCGGAGTCAGGTCAGGTGCTTTACAAGCCCGGCAGCAGGCGAAGGTGGGGGGCCTCCCCAAATAGAATTCAGGGCCAGCCCTGGTAAAATGACTGGCTGTGCAAAGGAGTCTCATCCAGTGTTTCATCAAACGGCAACATTTCCCACTACATCACAACATTGGGAACCATACTGTAACTTTACGTAATTTGAATTTACTGGGCTGTTGGTTGTGGGTGGAGGCAAGCATCCTCAGTCAAAATAACTTTTGACTAATAATGACTTTTTTTTTTAATGCCCAACTTTGAAGTAAACACATGAAATTCCCTCTCACCTCCATCACCCGTGTGTGGTTTCATCACACCGCGTGTTATATTAACCAAGCATGTTTGAAGTAAATCAGGAAACTGGTACTTACGAGTTACACTGCAGTTGATCCTTCGGCATCATGTTTCTTTGCAATCTAAAACAAAATAAATTGTTAAAACTACTTGTCGATTGATATTTACATCTGGATCGACGGCACTGACATTACGATAAAGCTGGAAATTTGGAAAATGGAACGTTTTCGAAAACTATTTTGTCCCTGGTTTTAACCAGTCTTGTTTTTTGTTTTTTTTTTGTTCGTTTTGTTTTTAAAATCAAGAAGATTTTTTTTAAATTATTATTTACTTCACAGCTCAACAACATATTACGCAACTAAAGAAATCGGCAGAAACATAGTTCGCCCTTTGTTTCCTCTAAATGCTCGAGTCGACACATTTCCGGTCCCTCAGCCCTTCTCTTCTCGTGAAAGTCGTCTCAAATGTTAAAAACAACGACCACATTTCCATTTCACCTTAAAACATTTCAAAGAAAAGTTCTAGCCATCAGATGTAATTGCCTCGTCAGGTGTCGTCTCCTCCAGCCAGGTTTCACAAAAACACAGCATGGAGCAATCCTGAATGTCCTTCTGCTTGGAGATCCTAGCGTGAAGCTCGTCCACCTTATTTTCCAGAGACTGAACGTTTGCAAACAGTATGATCGGAAGGGTTTGCCTGTCGTTGCTAACCAAGCGCCGAAGCCTTCGGTCCACTCCTCCCCGTCTTCCGCGCCTCCGCTTCGGCCTGTTGTTGTCAGGTGAGCTCCCTAACGGGGGCCGGCGTACCTTAGAGCCAGCATAGCATGTCAGCTCTGGGTAGTGTTCCAGCGTGTTCGGGGTGAAGAGTCCCAAGTGACTGCGCTCTCTCAGCTGTAGTAAGATCACCCGATCATAAATAATGTTAACACGGTTTGTCTTAACTCGGCACAAAAAAGTAAGGAGAAGGAAAAGCAAAATAAATAAGTTGACTCGGAGAGCTCTGCAACGTCGCCCTCTGGGGAGCGAATTGGTGACAAGAGTAGGGCGTTCCTTTACACGTAATAAACATAATACACATAATTCACGCATCCAGTCACTTGTGCTCATCTGATGTTTTCAGGTTGAGCAGGTTATTCTAAATGTTTCTCCTCAGCAGTCTTCTTTTGAGATCCCGAGGCATTCCCAGGGCAAATGGGTCAAACTCTGAGTCTCCCGAATGGGAATGTCTGGAAAAACCTCCAAAGAGCATCATCCAGTAGACATCTGAATCAGATGCCTGAATCCCCTCAACTGACTTCTTTTGACTTGACGAAGCAGCAACCACAACCTATCCTCTGAAGGTGAAGTCAATCAGTTCACGGGGCAAAACTAATTTCAGTCACAATCTTGTTCTATTGGTTACTACCGAAATCGTCGCCACTCTCCAAACCCACCGCCTCCTCCAGGGATCGGAGTCAGGTCAGGTGCTTTACAAGCCCGGCAGCAGGCGAAGGTGGGGGGCCTCCCCAAATAGAATTCAGGGCCAGCCCTGGTAAAATGACTGGCTGTGCAAAGGAGTCTCATCCAGTGTTTCATCAAACGGCAACATTTCCCACTACATCACAACATTGGGAACCATACTGTAACTTTACGTAATTTGAATTTACTGGGCTGTTGGTTGTGGGTGGAGGCAAGCATCCTCAGTCAAAATAACTTTTGACTAATAATGACTTTTTTTTTTAATGCCCAACTTTGAAGTAAACACATGAAATTCCCTCTCACCTCCATCACCCGTGTGTGGTTTCATCACACCGCGTGTTATATTAACCAAGCACGTTTGAAGTAAATCAGGAAACTGGTACTTACGAGTTACACTGCAGTTGATCCTTCGGCATCATGTTTCCTTGCAATCTAAAACAAAATAAATTGTTAAAACTACTTGTCGATTGATATTTACATCTGGATCGACGGCACTGACATTACGATAAAGCTGGAAATTTGGAAAATGGAACGTTTTCGAAAACTATTTTGTCCCTGGTTTTAACCAGTCTTGTTTTTTGTTTTTTTTTTGTTCGTTTTGTTTTTAAAATCAAGAAGATTTTTTTAAAATTATTATTTACTTCACAGCTCAACAACATATTACGCAACTAAAGAAATCGGCAGAAACATAGTTCGCCCTTTGTTTCCTCTAAATGCTCGAGTCGACACATTTCCGGTCCCTCAGCCCTTCTCTTCTCGTGAAAGTCGTCTCAAATGTTAAAAACAACGACCACATTTCCATTTCACCTTAAAACATTTCAAAGAAAAGTTCTAGCCATCAGATGTAATTGCCTCGTCAGGTGTCGTCTCCTCCAGCCAGGTTTCACAAAAACACAGCATGGAGCAATCCTGAATGTCCTTCTGCTTGGAGATCCTAGCGTGAAGCTCGTCCACCTTATTTTCCAGAGACTGAACGTTTGCAAACAGTATGATCGGAAGGGTTTGCCTGTCGTTGCTAACCAAGCGCCGAAGCCTTCGGTCCACTCCTCCCCGTCTTCCGCGCCTCCGCTTCGGCCTGTTGTTGTCAGGTGAGCTCCCTAACGGGGGCCGGCGTACCTTAGAGCCAGCATAGCATGTCAGCTCTGGGTAGTGTTCCAGCGTGTTCGGGGTGAAGAGTCCCAAGTGACTGCGCTCTCTCAGCTGTAGTAAGATCACCCGATCATAAATAATGTTAACACGGTTTGTCTTAACTCGGCACAAAAAAGTAAGGAGAAGGAAAAGCAAAATAAATAAGTTGACTCGGAGAGCTCTGCAACGTCGCCCTCTGGGGAGCGAATTGGTGACAAGAGTAGGGCGTTCCTTTACACGTAATAAACATAATACACATAATTCACGCATCCAGTCACTTGTGCTCATCTGATGTTTTCAGGTTGAGCAGGTTATTCTAAATGTTTCTCCTCAGCAGTCTTCTTTTGAGATCCCGAGGCATTCCCAGGGCAAATGGGTCAAACTCTGAGTCTCCCGAATGGGAATGTCTGGAAAAACCTCCAAAGAGCATCATCCAGTAGACATCTGAATCAGATGCCTGAATCCCCTCAACTGACTTCTTTTGACTTGACGAAGCAGCAACCACAACCTATCCTCTGAAGGTGAAGTCAATCAGTTCACGGGGCAAAACTAATTTCAGTCACAATCTTGTTCTATTGGTTACTACCGAAATCGTCGCCACTCTCCAAACCCACCGCCTCCTCCAGGGATCGGAGTCAGGTCAGGTGCTTTACAAGCCCGGCAGCAGGCGAAGGTGGGGGGCCTCCCCAAATAGAATTCAGGGCCAGCCCTGGTAAAATGACTGGCTGTGCAAAGGAGTCTCATCCAGTGTTTCATCAAACGGCAACATTTCCCACTACATCACAACATTGGGAACCATACTGTAACTTTACGTAATTTGAATTTACTGGGCTGTTGGTTGTGGGTGGAGGCAAGCATCCTCAGTCAAAATAACTTTTGACTAATAATGACTTTTTTTTTTAATGCCCAACTTTGAAGTAAACACATGAAATTCCCTCTCACCTCCATCACCCGTGTGTGGTTTCATCACACCGCGTGTTATATTAACCAAGCACGTTTGAAGTAAATCAGGAAACTGGTACTTACGAGTTACACTGCAGTTGATCCTTCGGCATCATGTTTCCTTGCAATCTAAAACAAAATAAATTGTTAAAACTACTTGTCGATTGATATTTACATCTGGATCGACGGCACTGACATTACGATAAAGCTGGAAATTTGGAAAATGGAACGTTTTCGAAAACTATTTTGTCCCTGGTTTTAACCAGTCTTGTTTTTGTTTTTTTTTTGTTCGTTTTGTTTTTAAAATCAAGAAGATTTTTTTTAAATTATTATTTACTTCACAGCTCAACAACATATTACGCAACTAAAGAAATCGGCAGAAACATAGTTCGCCCTTTGTTTCCTCTAAATGCTCGAGTCGACACATTTCCGGTCCCTCAGCCCTTCTCTTCTCGTGAAAGTCGTCTCAAATGTTAAAAACAACGACCACATTTCCATTTCACCTTAAAACATTTCAAAGAAAAGTTCTAACAAACCATCTTAGCACGCCGATTATTTAAGAAATCTTACCAAAATGTTATCAAATAGTTCTGACGCTAACACTGACTTGAAACGGCCATAAATAAGTTAAACGTAACATATGGTGATTAAATATCCTGTGTAAATAACGCTCATCGAATAAATTTAAATTTAAAAAAGTTAGTTACCACAGCGGTAGGATTGAAGTCCTTGCTGTCTTTTCGGAAAAGTCTGACTTCCGCTGTCAGGGTTTCTGTTAAATTTCCACTTGCGCCACACCCAGCTGCTGTGCTGCCTTCAAGGACCAATAAGACGTTATGATTTTCAAATATTATGTATGTTCCCAATAGAAACTATGTTGACTTTCTGGTTTTACTATACAAGCTCAATTTAGTAATAATTTCGATATAGATCTGTTTTACTGAGTTGCTAAGTTACAATCTCTGTAAAAACGGGTCCTCTTTACTTTTTATGATTAATAGTTTTAAATTGGGGTTGAGTAAATCAACTTATTTCCGACAATTTAGAGGTTCTGTGAAGGTAAAAAAAGAATGTGACGCAGAAGTTTTTATAAATCCCCCCATTGCATATTCACACCTATTCAACACTATATGAAGATTACTTTGTTGATAGCTTCCACATTTAAAACAGTTTTAACAGCAAGAACATTTAGGCTGATATCTATGGTATGTTTTTGGCGTATGATTACTGCGCATGTGCAACGTGAAGGCGGAAGCCGTATTTGCGCGAGACGGAAGCTGTAACGTCCTTTCTGCTCCCGGACTGCCATCATGGTGAGTTCGCCATGAGAGCTGTAGACTTTTCCAAGTCTAATTTCTAAACATTTATCTGGTCGCTGTAGAAAAACAATGTTAAAACGTATTGCTAACGTGCTTATACTCATACCCGTTCGCTGTTCTATAAAGTCTCGTACATTCATTATAGGTTTTAACGACGTTATAGCATATTGTCGGATACTCGCCGTACCACAACGTGGTCTAATCAGGCCGCGAAGGCCGAGCCGCCGGTTGTTTGAAGCAAAAGTAGTTCCTCAGTTATGTCCAAATAACATTTTAACATCATAATAACATCACTTTATAAAGTGCGCTTGGGTTCACTTCGCCTGAGTCATTTTAAGCTCAATGTTCTACAGTTCTGATGTATAAAAGGCTCGTACAATGTTATGAAAATAGGCTAGGTGACGATAGCTAGTCGTTGCTGTGCTACAAACCGTGTGTGCTTCATAACGAGAGCGTACTCCGTTGTCACGTACTGACAGTTTCTTGAATGTAAAATTTTAGTACATTCAGATTGTGCCGTTAGCAGCTGCTCAGACACAGGGCAGTCTATCTTATTTTCAGATGCACTACTCTGTAACGCGCTCCTGTCTTGTGTCCGTCCCAGGTGTTCACCCGCTTCGTTGAGATCGGCCGAGTTGCCTACGTCTCTTTCGGACCCCATGCTGGCAAGCTGGTGGCCATTGTCGATGTTATTGACCAAAACAGGGTGAGTGGTTTTAAAAATGTTGGGCTGATAAATGATAGTCGTATTTTGAAATTGATGATATGCTTATTTATTTATTTTTAACTCTGTACTTGCCAGGCCCTTGTTGATGGTCCCTGCACAGGAGTGAAGAGGCAATCATTGCCCTTCAAGTGCATGCAGCTCACAGACTATGTCATCAAAGTACCTCACAGGTGAGTTTGGATCCTGATGTCTGCAGGCTGATGTGTAATCCTAATTGGATGTATCCCCGAGATTATACTATTAAATTGGGTAGTGCAATTTAAATTACTTAATAGAATTGCACATGATGGTGCCATTGCTTATGTCAACATCGGTATTAACTCTGGTTCTTTCAGTTGCTAACAGTTGTAATTAGTAAGTGGTTACTTAGAAAGAAACACAAGATTTGTTTAAGATAAACAAGATCTACAGGGACTTAGTCTGAAATAAAGCATGCTGGTTAGTTTGGCAGCCCAATTCGCTCCTGACGTGTAGACAAGATGGAGGCTTTCGCAGGATTTTGAAACCAAAAGCTCTCTAACCGACTGCATGACCTCACAGGATGATGGAGCTTGTAGTTCTCACCTGATCTACCAGCTGATTTGTTTATGTTGTCTCATGAGTGTGATCGTTAGTGACAATTTAAACCTTGTTCAGTCGCAAGTGTGTTTGTTGTATGTTTTTTAGGGCTTATTTTATTCATCAAAATGTTTTGGTATCATAACTCTTTTCCATCCCTTAAACATAGGACCGATGCTCTATATGTTTCTGTTCTTTGTCGGTTATTTAAAGATGAATGGGTCTGCACAACAGTATTTTTTTTTTTTCTAATTAAAGTTATGGACTTTTGTGCTGCTGGTTTACATTAAATTTCATGTGAAAGTGAAGGGTTAACCACACAGATGGGTCACACATCTTCTGATTAGAATTTTAAGTGGATACAGTTTAATAAGCGTTTCTTTGGGCAAAGGCTGCTGTAGTCTGACTTTGCTGCAATTTTTTGCCTCTGCCTGCTGTTGCCATCCGCTTTCTATACAAACATTTCTAATGACGTACACCCCCTAGTCTCAGTGCTTACTGTGTGTGATGGTTCACAGTGCCCGCCAGAAGTTTGTGAGGAAAGCCTGGGAGAAGGCCCAAGTCAACGAGAAGTGGGCAGAGAGCGGCTGGGCCAAGAAGATCGAGGCAAAACAGAAGGTCGGTTGGTCACAGTTTCTGATCATCAATAAATTAGAAGTGTTCTGTGTGTGTGTGTGTGTCTGTGTGTGTCTGTCTTATTTATTTGAATACCATGTTTATTTTGAAAACTAGATTTAGATTTTTTTTTTTTAAAAACAAAATCGGTTCAGACATTCTGAAATACCGTATTCTTGTCCGAATTAAAGACATTGTGGGCAAATATGCTCAAACTCGCAGGTTTCCGTCTGTATTTATGGTAGGAGAGCCTTCTGATAATGTGCTGGTTGAAAACCTGGGTGCGAAGGTGTTTACTGAATGGTTTAATTTTCATACCAAACCAGCACACACTTGGGCACCCGCGTGTGCGTTGAGAGAAACTGTCATATTTCTCAACGTGGTACCAAAAGGACCGCAGGGCTCCTTCTAAATCAGTGTTTCTCAATTCCGGTCCTCATGACCTCATCCACACCTGATCGGCTCATCATCAAGCTCTGCAGTGGCCTGATAAGGAGCCAATAATTTGAATCAGGTGTGGTGGAGGAGGGAAACATGGAAAACATTCAGGGCAGTGGGTCATGAGGACCGGAATTGAGAAACACTGTTCTAAATGAACAGGAGAGATTTTATGACATTTTGTGAAGATGATGGATAAATCCATTAAGTATACGAACAATGTTGGAACAGCATTTATGTGCCGAGAAACTTTTTCACAGAATGTGGCACAGTAGTGACACAATCAAATGGATTTAAGTCACATTTCATTCCGTTTTGACTAAAAGTCTGTAGGGCTCGACACGAGTTAGACAAAAAGCAAAAGTATGTTTGTGTCGCTGACTTTTTTTCCTCCGATTGTCTTCGCAGAGGGCCAAGATGTCGGACTTCGACCGCTACAAGGTGATGAAGGCCAAGAGGATGGTAAGTACAACAGAAACGGTTTCACTGATGCAAGACAAGTTACTGAGTAAAGCATGTTGAGCTTCTTCCTAGTTTAGAGCTTATTTTATGAAATAAAATAAGTTGGCATAGTTGTAAAGTCACGTTGTCTAGTTCAGTCTGTGTGGAAAGCCTGGACACAGTTATCACCAATATTATTGTGCCACGGAGAGTGTCGGCAGCAGTCACTGAATGTGTTTTTTAAATTCTGCACTTTGTGTGTTTGTGCAGAGAAATAAGATCATCAAGCACGAGGTGAAGAAGCTCCAGAAGGAGGCAGCAAAGAAGTGAACAGTTTTCACTAAATAAATTTCATCTTCAATTGGTCTTCTGTGTCTTTGCGCCGTTATTCATTTGACAGAAATGTGTGTTGCTCTCTTGGAGAGCTTCTTTCTTCCGGCATCTCTTGTTAGAATTAAACTTTGATCAATGAGTAAATGCCAACTTTGGTATGCATTTCATTCAGAAAATAAATGTTGATGTAAGCAGAAACTCCATGTTTACACGTTGGCTTTGTTCTGGCTGATGCACTGTCATCATGAATGTTGCTTTTGTAACATCGATGGCAAAAGCTTATTACGGGTTAAATAAATCTAAACAAAAGATCACGAGTCACATTTAGCGGCAATTGTCCCTATTTTATGACTGGTATTAACAGAAGTTATCTACCATCTGAAGATATTTGTGGGTTGGTTGTTTCTCCTTGGATGGAAGTTCATGAGCTGGCTCAGTTAAAATGTTTCTGCAAATTAATAAGACAAGAAAACGAGTTTCTGTTACCTAACTAATACTAGCAGGTTCTTCAAATGATCAACTTTTAGGTAAGAGTTAAGGTTAGGCAGAGTATAACTGAACCAACCATTAAATGTTATTTATCTGTACACGTATCGATGAGGACGTCAACATAAGCTACTCCTGATTTAGTCTGACTCGATGAGTTGTACCAAAAGTATCCGCTAAGGGGCAGCCTCGGGTAATGGCGTGTTATCCCTTTGTCTATACTACAAACAAACAAAAAAATTCAGCTCTGCATGTAGCTTAAATCCCTTGTGTGCAACATGATCATCTCTACAGAGAAATTACACGGAAATGCTTAGGGGCGAGTAATCACCAACCTAAACTCATGTTGCTTTTTAAACAGCCTTTTAAAGATGTGTGTGTATGTATATATATATATATATATATATATATATTAAAGAATAGTCTTTATAGCGCGCCTGCTATACAGTCTTGGCTGAAATAAGCCACTATAGTGGGAGATGTTGTCACCAGCCGAACAGGTTCCACTTCAAATCTCTGAGAGATAAATATTGCATAACAACGAACTTGAACACTGGCCAGGTGGTTTAGTGTAGAGAACAGGAACACAGAGCGGTGCCAACACACACCCTCCGTCCCCACCACAAACCAGGCAGCCTGAAAAACGTGGCCGACAACGAGCGATTGTTCAGGGAGGTCTGCGGGCTCAGACGGCCAATTACGCGTTCGACTGTCTTCTATTTTTTTCCCTAAAGGTAGCACAAACGCTCATAGTCACCTATTGGTTTTTTTTTTATTTATTTTTTTTTATTTTCCGATGAAATATAACAATAATTAGATATTTCACCTTGGCCGTGGATATCTTCATGGCGAACCCTGACATATAAATGCGGGTAGGGTAAGAAGAACCAAGACAATCTGTGTTATTATCGTGAATCTGAAAAACACGCCGCTCTCTGAGCGTAGCTCTGACGTCAGAGATGAAAGATACCGAAGCGCAGCGATCACGGTGCTGCCATTCAAAGATACCATAGCGGAAACGGTATTGAACGGTTATTCAAAATAAAAGCATAGTCCCGTTTAGAATCACCGCGGGTTGTTTTCATTGGTCTTGAAAGTATAAGTAAAGGAGCAGTTTCCTCCGCTTATCATGAAAGACTCAACCAGTCTTTTTCATTCACTTGTTTTCCTTTACTCACAGTTATGAGTACGTTTTCGAAACCACCTGTCTCTGACAGTTGTCAGTGGTGCATGCCAAACCACAAAAAATAAGAAATACACGAATAAGAGTTGTCTTTTTCACAAGTAAATTTACACTGGTCTTTGAGTAGGGTCTTTGGTTTAGAAAATGTATGTTGTTGTTTTTTAGAAAATAAAGGTTTGCATTTGTATGCCAGATGCCAGATAACTAGGACTAAGTTGTTGTTGTTTTTTTGTTTTTTTTTGCGTGTTGAAAATGTTTTCAAATCGGATAAATAAACCTTCTCACAGAGTAAATAGACGTTTCATTAACTGCCCGAGGCTTTTCTTTTGAAAGTTCTAAGATCCGCATCTTCCTGCTACCTGTGTTTACTTGGCGCAGCTGGTAGCGCCACAACGAGAGCGAAAGAGAGGGCTTGAGTTGACGGTGTGACAGATTAACAGAGGGACTCTTTGGGATAATCTGCAGCCGGTTTGCCGTCATCATTTGGCGCGTTGGCCTGAGCGAGTGACGGTGGATTCCAGCCTCCTTAAAAGCCGCCCGGAGCCCCGGACGCTCCCGCAGTTTGGAAATGGAACAGACAGGACGCCTCGCGCTGCTTCGGATTGCTCTTTGGTAAGACGGACTCGTATGGGGCATGCGTGCAGGCTGTGCTGGCTGGTGGTGTGGGCCCGGTTATTGTGTTGAGTTGGCCGGGGACTGTTGGATTTCACATGTTTCTTGAAATGCATCATACTACCGCTCTGCCGGTGAGCTGTTGGCGCAGGCTGCTCCTCTCTGCGCTGTCATGTTATTGTGGATGCAGCCAGCAGGCATGTTGACAGCAGAGGGGGAGTGGGGGGGCTGGGCTGAGGGGGGTCCCATATGGGCAGTCGCAGGATGCTGTGAAATTATAACTGATACATCGCAGGATGATCATTTACCAGCTTGAACATTTACACAGCTTCTTCATTTTCCCGTCACTGTATTAAATGCTTGATGATGCCGTATGACATCCAGCTGGGGACACTAAGGGTCCCTGGATCATGGAATAGTAAATTTGCACTAATTACAGTGCTACAATGTGTAATAATGCTACGCAATACGCTATGATTTGTGGTTCTGAAGGAACACAGTGGTGATGTTCTGTACTTCACCGCCATATTCAATCCTCCGGTGAAGTGGGCAAAACTTCAAGTTGAAAACAAAGACAGTGTAAGTGAATTCCGGGGCATTTGATCTGTGTCAAAGTGCTTGCATGTGAACTAAACTGGGCATCTTTTACCCATTAATATCACAGTCAAATATACAAGGAAATAGATCTGACAGTTAATCAGTTCTTATCTTGAATCACTCACAGAATATGAGATATGTAAAACAGATCTTTGACCTCATGTGTGCGCTTCTGTACCTCTGCATGGAAACACATACATGCTGCCACATCATAAATCAATACAACCACCTCAAACAGTTATGCAAGCAGCATCGGAGCATGCATGACCGGTAGGCGGCTGCTCTGCTCGTGGAGAGAGAGAGAGAGAGAGAGAGAGAGAGAGAGAGGAGAGAGAGAGGGCTGGCTTTGTAATTGAACTAGCAAAATGTATCCTCAGCTGGTAATTTCATCCCCTGCCTGCTTTAAACTGATCAAGCGCCTCAACAGTCCCTCTTGAGGTAAATAAGACGTCTAGATTTAGACCAGCAGATCAGTCATTTAGAGATGATTACCAGGTTTGACTGAGGCCAAGTCAGCAGCTAAACGCCCCACCACGTCTCACCTGGCCTGCCCCATCATCAGAGCCGTGTGTGTGAGAGAATTGCCACAAGTGTATGTTTCAGGGCTTTGGTTTCGGGAAACATCAACACCTACATGTTGTCAGCGTCAAAGAGGCGAAGCATTCAGCACAGCTGATGTTACTTGTGTCTCTGCGTGAGAGGGAGATGTCGGTCTCATTTAGGAAAAATGACCCTTTTCTCACAACTGAGGGCCTCGCATAAAGTTTTTTCAGGATTCCGTGGTGTCATTAAGGCGACCACTTTCATCAGATGGGACATGCAATTGATTTTTTTTCATTTTCCTGGAGGTATGTAGTCGTGGGCGAGCTCCCTGGCAACTCTTATTTACTTTGACGTTCTCTTTGTGAAACCAGGTGAAGGGGGCACACCCTGGTGAGGAATGTTCTATCTCATACGTTGTGTGCTTTCAGCCGTTGCCGTGTTCTTTGCACGCAGGTAGATTCCTGCAGGTGGAATGGCATTCCTCCCCTGCAGTCGTTTCACTATCAGGGCTGTGAAGCAACATGCTGTATGATGGGAGTGCATGGGCTGAACAGGGTGAAGGGTCAGATGTGAGCAAGGCAGCGTTTTTAGATGAATCAGAATAGCAGGGTTTAGTCACCCGTAAGGAGTAAAACCTGTTCAAATAGCCTAACACTATTACTGAAAAGGTCAAAATCTAGCGGAAAACCATCGGAGACCTTATTATAAATGAAGATCACGGCATGTATTGGCTTAAGAGAAGTTAACTGATAGAAAATGATTTTGTAAAAGCTCTGTTGATTAATAACTGTCTGAGTTATTCAAACAAGAACATTGGAAGGTATTTATTTGTAAATTGGGTATCTCAGTTTTGAACTGATGCCACTTTGGACAATCAGAACTTCTTTTTTGATGTCTTTAAACATTTTACAGAAACAAAAACCTGGAGAAAGAATAACAGTGGTCGCTTGGAGCCTGAACTTTAACAGCTTTTTCTTGGAAATTGTGTTGCTGTCCCAGCAGAGCTACTGAAACGCCAACCCTAAGCAGGGGTGGTGTCGAAATGTAAAAAAAAAAAGAAGAAAAAAGCCCTCCAGAGTGTTTTCCTAAGCAGTTTTCTTTGACTTAGTTGGAAAACGAGGTGATGGAATGATGTAGGGAAAAGTTTGTTGTAACTCTCCCACGCTTAAACTCAGCTGTGGTGCGCATCTGCAGATGTTCAATAAAGCATGAAAGAAAGCACATTCAGTACTTCTCCCAGTGCATCTCATCACATTGTTTCACAAAGGTCTTAACATTGAGATCATATAATTAGATATAATATAAAATATTAAATCATTATCAAGGTTGGTTGATAAAGAAAGTTACTGAAAAGCTACAAAAACAAAAGATGCCAGAGGCTAGCATTTATTTAGATGAATCCCTGTTATTAGGAATGCATGATATTAATCAAACGCGTGTTACGAACATTACAGTTCAGAAAGAATAGGGGAAATTTAACCTTGAGTTTTACTGTTCTCCATCTCAGATCATGAAAAGATTGGACTGATTTGAGCTGAGCACTTGCAGCACAGCAAGACCACTAACAAGCAGGAGATCTGGCCTCAAGCATCCCAAAGCTACCTCAAGAAGCTGCACGGCTCATCTGTAATCGGCAGAAACTCCACCACCAACTTCGCCAAGCTTCAGTCTTCTCGGGGGAAGGGGAGATGGAGAACTGACAAGTGAAGATCAGCAGGCGACAGAAGGCCTATCCTCCCACCCGTCTGCCAGCAGATATGGCAGGGCTCAAACGTCATCACGATGGGAAGATTGCTGGGCTGTATGACTTGGATAAGACGTTGGGCCGTGGTCACTTTGCCGTGGTCAAACTGGCCCGTCACGTTTTCACTGGGGAAAAGGTGAGCTTGTCTGTTTCTGCTCGCACATGCAGCGTTTGTTGTCAAGGACTGAATGTGCTTGTGCTTAAATAGCCAGTTTCAACATACTGTGAAAGAGTTTGTTCCTCTTGGCTCCTGTAGGGGAATGTGAATTGTCTTCAGTCATGTCACGTGAAAAACTGAATTCTTGTAATGTTTTCGCTTGATAAGCATCGGTATAGCTTTAGTTGGCCATGAAAGTTCACTTCTGTTTTTTTTTTTTTTTTTTTCTCTTCCAGGTTGCAGTAAAAGTGATAGACAAAACGAAGCTGGACCCAGTGGCACGGGGTCACCTTTTCCAGGAGGTGCGATGCATGAAAATGGTGCAGCACCCCAACGTGGTGCGTCTCTACGAGGTCATTGACACAGCCACCAAGCTGTACCTCATCCTGGAGCTGGGCGACGGAGGAGACATGTACGACTGCATCATGAAGCATGACGGAGGCCTCAGTGAAGAGGTGAGAGGGCTGTAGGCAGCAGATAAATGTGCTTATTACTTGCAGCAGTGGGGGGTTACTGTGTTGTGACATCACATAACCTTGAACTCACCCTTAGATAAGATAAGAGAAAGGGGATTCATAAAAGTATAATATTAATGCTGATTATCATGGGACAAGATGATATTAATTCCCCTCAGAACAGTATAAGGAAGCATTACTTTTATTTGTTTCTAGTGGGGGGAGAAAATAAAAGAAGTTTTGGGGACATACAGTGAAGGACAGTTCAGATGTAGTTACTGGTTCACCAAAGCATCTCGCATACAGATTTATGAAGTTTAAAAATTCCAGATACCAGGGGGTAAGTGTGTGACATTGTGAAAGTTATTACATAGTAAGTTAGGGGGGGAAAAGAAAGAGATGTTCTCAAATTCTCTAAACTCGATAGGCTTGTTATTGAATATTTAGGTTAATTCACTGGTACTATATCCGTTTTTTCTCTGAAAATGATCTGTATGACCTCAAAAGAAGAATTTGCATAATATGCTTAATTGCTTTTTCTTTTTTTTTTCCATTTATCTTACACTGGCCATATATGCAGCTTATAGGTACAACTTCTATCTTAAAGAGGCCATTTTAGTTCTTGGCTTTTTAAAATAACACTCCATAAAGCTCTTTCCTCTGATTGGCCAACTTCCAACAGTTTGCTGCTGCACCCGTACTTCCTGTATCTTGTTAGTATGTTGCACCCTGAGCAGATAGCAGGAATTCTCTGACTGGCTAACATTAGTTCGGTGTGAAGTTGGAGGAAATACCTACAAATGTTGTACTTGTCAATTATTTGAAACTTAAAGCTTTTTGACATTTTTTCATTTGAACTTTGTAACATTAACGTAAAGAAATAAGTTACCGTGGTTTGACCATGATTGACGAAATGTGGTAAAAGCTATCTTATTTCTGTTTGTACAGAAAATGAACGCTACAAACATGTTTTACTATGTTAACTTTTTATTTCCATGTACTTCCTCTTGTGTCCTATTTATGATTTTCTGGCCACTTGTAGAGAGCAGACACAATTTCTTAACACAACAAGGTTTATATGCCCTTATTAGGCAACATTAGCTTTCATTTTCAGTTGAATTTGCTTATATTTCAGTTTTTTAGTATCTGGCTAGCAAACTGTCTTTAGCATTATTGGTTTGCTGTTCACATCTGGATAGGTGAAACGAGTCCAATGAGTACATATCCTTGTGGGTCTTGAGATTAAACCAGAGTGAATGCTTAAGTTAAACTAACACAGTCATGATAATGAAACACAGAATTGGTGACTGATACTGTTTCTGTCTTTCCCCTTCAAGGTTGCCAAGTGTTACTTTGCCCAAATTGTCCACGCCATCTCCTACTGTCACCGGCTGCATGTGGTCCACAGAGACCTGAAGCCTGAAAACGTGGTGTTCTTCGAAAAGCAGGGTGTCGTCAAGCTGACTGATTTTGGTTTTAGCAACCGCTTTCAGCCTGGGAAAAACCTGAACACCTCCTGCGGCTCACTGGCCTACTCAGCTCCTGAGATACTGCTGGGGGACGAATATGACGCTCCCGCTGTGGGTAAGTCTGAAAAACTGACTGAGAGTGGATTCTGGGTTACACAGTGGGAAGATGCCTATGCTGATTTAACTTCCTTATAGTGTGATCCCGGCAGCAGAGCATGATTCACACAGAACTGTCCTCCTTTGTACACCAGCCTAGTTCACTGATGCTTTCACATTCACACGCTCTCACAGATGATATAACTTAGGGTGATGGCTTTGACCGAGCTTTATGACCTACTGTACTGTACGTATGGAGCCTGAAGACAACTTTGCACCCTTTCAGCATTGTCAGTCTGCTGATAAAAGGAGGGGAGCTGTTCAAAGTCCGGAACATGCAAGTGTACTAGGCAGCATGGCACCGTGGTGATCGACAGCACTGCAGTCTTACAGTCTGAGCCTCAGTTTACTTTTACTGACAGACGTGGCCTTTCTTTATATGGTAAAATCTGATATCAGATCAAGCTGAAATTGGTTTCCTCTGCCTCATCAGCACTCTCTTCTTCTGCAATTGGAGCGCAGACACAGCTGAGGCAGCCTCACCATCATTGTCTCCTCTAACCCTCCCCGTCTCTGCCAGAGAGACAGCAGGGCTTAGATATCAAATTAAATTGTAAAGGGAAAATAAATCAAAACAGAAGCATGCAGATTAGGGGAAGAAAAAAAAAAAAGGAAAGAGACACAGGCAGAGGGAAAAAAGGCATCAGTAGACCCTCTGTCTACCCAGAGGCCAGAGCAAAAGCAGGGGGAGAAAACGCTCCAGCAAGAGAGGAGCATTTTCAGTTTTTCTGACTGAGTGGATATGCTGTGGCTATTTCCATCTTTCTCTCCTCGCGCTCTCTCCTTTGTGCCAAGCAGCCTCCATGTTTTGAAAGTGAAGTAATCATAGTCCCGTTTGACTGCCTGTGTGCTATTCTATGATTGCGTGAGGTCTGTCTGAGCACTTGTTTGTGGGTATTTTCGGTGCGTGCGTGTGTGTGTGTTCTGTTCTCCGGAGCTATTGCTCTGCCCCAGTGTTATTGTTCATTCAGCTGAGATGATGATGTTTTGATTGCTGGGATTATCCACCCGGCCAGGATGTTATGTTGTGCAAATGTATCTGCAGTGCAGTCTGACGTGGAGCAGGCCAAATGGAGGCCAGCCGTCCTGACGCTTGGGACTTGGAGGTTACCTGGCCTTGGGCCGCACCGTACGTGCTGACAGCGCGTAGGGCGTGGAGTTTTTCTGGAGGCGCGCCAGGTGGCGGCCAGCCCAGTTTGTCGCAGAGATAAAGAGGCTGTCCTCAGCTTTTTAAAGCTTTCTAAAGCCAGGCCTGTTTGAAGTCCGTTGCTCTTTTAAGGAGGTGCTGAAAATAAATTGAGATGTGAATCGCTTGCTCACGTAGCACAGGAGTCGTCAAGCACAAGCTGCACTCTCTAACCCTTAAAACAGACAGAAAAATACATTCATTAATGATTTCTAATCAGCGAGTAAGATCCTGAAATGTTTCCGGGGCATAACAGGAAAGGAAAAGTCCTGGCCCTGATAAAGACTGGATGCCATGCGTTTACGAACTGTGTTCAGTGTCTGGTAGATATATTCTGGTGGAGCTTTAAGTTGTCATCCCAGCTCTGTGGAAGTCCCTGTCATTGGAATGATTTAATCATCATACTGTAGAAATCAAAGCTCCAACGTAATAACCACAGGCCTCCAGCGCTTGCTGCTCGTCTCCTGAGATAATGTGAGAAGATGGTGAAAGAAACATTCTTGAACACTTGCAGGTTTGGACTGTTCAGGAGGTGGTGTTGATGATTCATTAGGCGCAGTGTCTGTTTGATATTAACTTTGCTTTCCATGGGATCCAGCCTCTCGGTTAAGTAGGAATGTCTTTCCGCATGACTGAAGCTGATACGAGAGACCTCTCATCAGTATGCTCAACAATGATTCTTTCATTGTGTCTCACCTCAGCAGGGAGGCTCCTTATGATGGCCGTGCCCAAAACAAGCTGTCTGATTTCGACATCACCGCGTCCACCACTAAAGCGATGAAAATAGAGTGCTGAGTATCATTGATTCCTTCTGAATAGGCCCCAAAATTTTCACTGGTAATGTGTACTGGAACTGACATTTAAGGCTCATCTCCGTGTGTGGAAAGGAGATGAGATCATCTCTGTGTGTGGAAAACCACGTTCTGTAGCGAGTTTTGGGAATTTGTTGGCATTTTTTCATCATTACTTTGTAATGACTATTTATATATTATTGTTTGAGTACAGATCATTGGGTTACCGCAGGGTGTTCCAGAATTTGCTGCTTTGAGACAATAAAACCCTTCTTTGATCCCTGACGTGTGAATTAACTGAACCTGCTGCTGCACGTTTAGTGATCTGTTGGTCATCATGGAGATTCCAGCCTCCTGTTAATAGAAAAACAGACAGATAAAGCCAGATTTGGAAGCCGGGCAAAATCTCGTAAAACTTTAAAGGTTGCAGATAAGCACCTTTGGGAGCTTACGAGGATGAGCTGATCAGCTCTTGCTTTTGGTCTTGATGTTTTACAGAATGCATCCTTTTTGACCTCGGGAAGTAAAAGTTAAATATAGATTGCTGGACTTAAAAATAATAACTTGCCTAATAGCAGTAACATATCCGGGGCACATGCATAATTCAGAGCACATCTGTGTGTAATGAACATGCACGAAATGTGAAGGTTTGTTTATTTTTAAACATGTTGCATAATGATGAGCAGGACAGGATGCTAAGCCTGGCGCAGGGTTAAGCATGCCAGGACACAAGGGACTGCTTATTGGTTTTCTCAGGAAAGCACCTGGGCTGAAATGCAACGAGCATGGCTGCAAAAAGGGATGTTCACACTCTCAGATGTCACCGCTAAGCCACCGGCGTCTTCAGTGACGTGATCAATGCTATCCAGAGATGTGTCAACCTGGTTTATAAATAAAGTTATCGAGGAAGGAAGTTTGGCGGGTGGCTGACGCAAGTGATGAGGGAGCAGGGTGTCGGTTGCTAGGATACGCTGTTGAGGGATAAAGAGGCGGCGGGGACTGCAGCAGCGTTGCTCCCTCCATCAGCAGAATGAAACAGTGCCTTGCAGCCTCAGAGCAATAAATACTCACCACACACAGTAAACCAACACGTTTACTCTAACAGATTGAATTCTCCGCCACGGCCCCGGCGACCTGAAGTGATATGAAGAAATATGAAGACATATCCCCAGGGTTGATGAGGGCTGTACATCCACCGGGGCTCTATAATTTGTAGAGCGATCAAAGTTGCAAAGCACAGTTTTTGACAAGGCAATTATCAGAGCACGTGCTGTTCTGTCTTTGCAGGAAATGCAGAAAGTCCTCTGTTTGTGACCTTTTGGTAGAACAGTTGCTGGATTGTCTGTGTGCCGGTGTCATTATTTGCAAACCTTAAAGAGAAAAAAAAAAGGCACACTTTGTTTGATTAAACCGTGATCTTAGCAAAGCAACAGCAGCAACCCTGCAGCTTTTAAGCTACAATAAATCAAATGAGTGTGCATCGAAGGACGCCTTTGCCACTTTCCCCTTGACCGTGCAGTTTGCCTTATCTCCATCAAGGAACACTACATCATTTATTAGCATCTCTCAGCTCTTGGTTTTCATTTTACAACATGCAACTTCACTGTTTTCAGTTGTCCACATCACCCGTGCAACCTCCAGCTGCAGGCAGTGTTTTTTTTTTGTTTTTTTATAATCGGATAAGATGAATCGTCCATACTCACAAACACAGCAAGCTAATATTGAACACTGTGGGTTTAAAGCGATGACACACTGCACTCACAGTTTGTAAGTGCTTTCTGTAACCACCTGGGATCGTTTCAATTCTTGGGAATAGGAATTGGACAGGAGAGGGGTCAGAAAATGGGGGATGACATGGGGGGGACACAGACTGGGAATCAAAACCGGAACGACAGGCTTCGGTCTCTGTACACGGGGCAGCCGCTCAACTGTCACCCAGTGTCCCCAGCTTCAGCTTTTTGTCAGTGTGTGATGTGTTGCGCCCACAATTTTCTTATACTGTAGGTATTCACCTGAATCCATTGTATTAGTCATGTACTGGGCTTGTGTTGTGGCTGCGACACGAACCCAAAGCATCATCGATCCACCGCCGTGCTTAATACTGGGAGAGGTGATCATTTTATGAAATTCTATACCAAGGAACATGTTTGCTCAGTGCGGTCATTAGTTGGCAAAAGCTGTTTCCAAAACGTTTTTAGCACTCTGAACTTCCAGTGCCAGATTTTGTGTTAAAGATGACGTGACCTTTTTTTCAGAAGACTCATTCCTTCTGAGTTGCGTTTGTGCAGGTGTCACGGCACCGTAGAAGAGTCCAGAACCACTTCAGAGTCTGCTAAATCAGCCCCAATGTCATTTGTTATGAATTTGATTTGAATTTTATATGAATCTGATTGCCCTGTCATGTTTTCTTTCAAGCCCTTAACTTCATGGTATTCTTTTCCCCTTTGCCATTCGAAAAATTCAACAAAACAGATATGAAGCACGAGTCTTTCTAAAAATGTTCTAAAAGTGTTTCTTGTTGACTTTGTCGCTCAGTTAACTCCCTCACAGCGAGAGACATTGTGACCAAACATTTGCATGCTGCTGTGGATCTCATCAATGATGCATCAATATTGTGCTTGTTCCGTTGTTGCGAATGGCCTGAAAACATTGATTATTGCTGCTCAAAAATCCCAGTCAGGTGGTAGTTGGTGTGTCATTTACTTCCGTAATGTGACGCGTTTCAGATTGAAATGGAAAATATGGTTCGGGGTTGATTAAAAGAGATGCTTTCCTCACCAGCGTTGTTGGATCAGGAGAAAGATAAGAAGACATAAATAGCTAAAACCTCCTCCACATTCTTAAGAAACACCTTCACAGGAAAATAGGAATGAATGGGGGGGGGGGGGGGGGGGGGGGGGATGGATCACACTTTACTTGCTAATTTTAAAAGATAACTAAAGAATTTCTAGAGGCACCGAGCATTAAAACTGCGTGTTGTACTTTTGTGACGCTGGTTTCTTCAAAAGACAAAAAAGGCCTCACTGTAAATGGAACGACTTGCTGAGAGAGGGTCAAAACACTGACTAATGAGACACTGACTGTGTTTTAATGTGACCGTGTCTCTGCTCGTAGTCGGCACATGAGCGCAGAATGTGTGTCAGTGGAGCATCCTGCTGACCAGAGCAGCAGTCGAAAGCCCTGAGCAAAACAATAAAAAAAGTGTCCTTTCAAAAATATCGGACCAATAGAACTGTTCCAGAAAATTAGCATTTGTGCGAAGCTTCGAGGGATGAACACGTTAACCCACTTTTCCTGCGACAGTGTTTGTTTGAGCGGGAGTGCATGCATGCGTGTATACGTGAGCGTGGAAGCCGTGCAGCTCATCCTTGGTTAGGCAGATGTGTCCCAAGCTTGCACATGTTTATGGAAATGGCTCTGATAGAATGTGATTCACGTCTCATTCAACTCGGGGAGGGTGGAGGTGGCTCATGTCTTTCTTTCTTTCTTTTATTTTTTATTTTTTCAAATCTAGGTCACTAAGCAGTGAGGACATTTGTGCTTTATTTTCATCCTTTTCTTCTTGTTGTGGCCTTCTTCTTTTTAAAAAAAAAAAAAAAAAAAAAGAAAGTCACCTTTTGCTTCCATGTTTTGTTTTTTTTTTTTGGTTTTATTTTGGCTCTCTTTGTTTGATCCGACGGCGTCCTCTCTGTGCCTTTGCAGATATCTGGAGCCTGGGGGTGATCCTCTTCATGCTGGTCTGCGGTCAGCCCCCCTTTCAGGAGGCTAACGACAGCGAGACGCTCACTATGATCATGGACTGCAAATACACTGTGCCTCCGCACATCTCCCATGCATGCAGAGAGTGAGTAATATCCAAGCACACAAACCCACACAGATGGACGGAGTACTCTGCAGGTGCTGCATATTTCATGTTTATAGATGTGTGAAGAAAAGAGAGCAAAGAGAGAGGGTGCGGTCTCCCTTCTGCTGCTCCTCGTTGTCCTGCTTTCTCTCAGTGCTGCAGTCAGCTGCTCCACCAGAGATGCAGTGCTGCGTTAAGTGTATCTAATGCACCCTTCAAAATCGGCCCTCTATTTTTAACATTGGGATGGTTTAACGACACATCGAAGCAGAGCAGGCACAAATGCTTGCTCAATACATTTTGAACGACTGTAGCTCTGAGAACTCTCATTGTGTTTGGACTTGACTTGATTAGGTTATGTTGACTGTCGCACAATACTGTTGTACAAAAATGTTGGCACGCATCTGGGTCCACATGTTGTTTGTTTTTTGTACAAGTTGGTTTCCCTTGTGGCCTTGAGGAAACAGCACTTCCACATGTTTGTGTACGAATTTAGCCTGCGGACATCTGCAAACGCTCCTGAGTTTTTCTGGATGGAAAGCAGTGTTTGTGGAATTGAAATCCTGTGAGGAGAAATGTTTCGCTTTATATTTAACTCTCTCTTCTCAACAGAATCTGTACAAACACCCAAACTGAGGTTTGAAGCAATAGATACCACCTGGCTTTAAAGGAAAGTTTTTGGTTTTGACTCTTGCAATAGAGCCAGGGCAATAACATGACACGTGAATTAGCCGATTAGCTAGTGCCCCACAATCCCTGGTTTATTCATTAGCTGTGTGGTTATGCAAAGACTCAACAAATCCTTTTCATCTACGTACAGCCTTGGCATTATGGGCTATTGCCCAACGTTTAAAATGCTGTTTGCTCACTGTCCTGTTGGAAGATCCAGTGCTTCTTAGTGCAATATTTTCTGCAGACTGATGAATTCTTTCTGCAGAATCTCAATGTTGCCCCTTTTCCAAATATCATCCAACAGCCAAGGATTTCTGGCAAAGCCACCCTGCTGATTGTGATTCATTTTGAAACCAATATCTGAAAGTAAATGCTCCATTGGACCCTGGCCAGTTCTGGTCTGCATAGAGGGTGATTTAAAAAAAAAAAAAAAGGACTCCACTTCACCAAGGCAGGCACCTCAAGACCCACCTCGCCTTTGCATAAGTTCACCTTGAGAAGATGAAAGCTTTTAGTCATCTACTCTGTGGCTGAATTAACTGAAAATTAAGATTTCTAATAAGAAGGGTTAGGGAAGTGTTTTCATTTAGCGAGAGAAAGCTGGAAGAACACCAATCCTACTAACAAGAGGAGTGGGCAATATTGAAAAAGGGAAGGGCCTACAGAGAAAATAAGGATATGTTTGAACGGGAAGGAAAAATATCAGGAAATCTGCAGCGAAAACCTGATCTTGAGTAGCGCCTGAAGTTCCAATCAGGCAGTGATCAGAAGCATGCAGCCAGACTCTTCAAAAAAATGGTTAGCAGGAACGGTATCAACATTTTGGAGTGGTGCAGCTGGAGTCCAGAGCTGAATCTTATCCAGAATCTGTGAACAGAGCATGGAGCCAGCATGGAGACCCTCCAATCTCTTCCAGTCTCAAAGACCAGTGGAAATATGCAAAGAAGGATAGTATCCCAGAGGAAATATGCAAAAAAAGATTGTTGACATTGATTGGGGGGGGGATTATACCCTTATCCTTTTACAGAGTTTACTGTTAATTGTGACTTAATGCCAGCTCAAAAATATGATTTTAATGAACACAAATATGAGTTAGTAGTGAATCCATATATTCCTAAAGCAGTGAGTAGACGTTTCTTTAGTTTGTCTCCCAAACTAATTTGCCCTGTGACTCCCTCCAGCCTCATAGGCCATATGCTGCAAAGGGACCCCAAGAAACGAGCGACCCTAGAGCAGATCGAGGGCCACCAATGGCTTCAAGGCGTTGACCCCTCTCCGGCCACCAAGCTGTCTACCCCTCTGGTGTCCCACCGCAGCTTGTCTGAGGAGGAACACAGCTCCATCATCCAACGCATGGTGCTGGGCTGCATCGCGGACAGAGATGCCATAACTGAGTATGTGTCCCCTTCTTATACCCACACACAAACAGACACATGAATTACCAAGCTGCTATCCTTTCCTGCATGAATCTCCAGAAATTTGTCACAGTTCGGTCATCCCACTGAAACTTAATTGAGCGTCGTAAACATTTTAATTGCCATTAGAAACCAGGTGTCAGTTAATTCTGAACTGTTGAATGTGAATGTTGAATTTACCCACCATCTCTTCCTTTTGGATCTTGGTCAAGTCTGGTGCTGAATTACAGAAGATGATGATATGTTTGTGTGATTCAAACTGAGCTTGATGACCCTTGTCTCAGGGCTCTCGAGTCAAACCAATACAACCACATCACAGCCACCTACTTCCTACTGGCCGAGAGAATGCTGAGGGAAAGACAAGAGAAGGAACAGCACAGCCAGACGCGATCACCCAGCCCCAGCAAGGCCCAATTCAGGTACATGCGCAGCCCAACACACCACACACAAACACAAACATTTTTCAGAGATAGACAGATTGCTGCTTCTGCAATCTTGCATATTGTCAATCTCAGGAAAATAATTCTGACAGAAGACGGACAGGCAGAGCCCTTTTGTTGAGCAGGGGATCAAGGACAGACTGAGAGGCTGCAAATCAGCAACACTGTCAGAGATGTACTACCAAAAATATCTTGAAATATACGGGGAAACAGTTTAAACTGTATTTCTACTGAGAAAACCTCACAAATTCCTGGTGACGAGGTGTTGATCTAAAGTCAAGCGTTCCAGCTGAATTAGGTATTGCTAACTGTTTTCACTCAACATTTTTTACCAAAAGTCTGGGGATTTTTTTATTGGAGAAAATTATATGTGCCTGTGTCTAAAACACCTTTCATTTTCTTGCTGGGAGCTCTCTTGAGTGTGCAGTAAATGCTAAGCTACGCTCAGGGGTGTACCGAGTGGAAACAAAGGTGGGCAGCTGGCCTAGCTCTGTACAAACAAACAAAAAAAACCAAACAAGTGAGGACCTAGGCTTTTCGTTAAAGATGTACTGTTCTTTTCATTATAAGGATAATCTTTATTATTGTTTCATTTGTCTATAATTATTACAATTATTTTCATATCAGTAAGCAACAGTTGCGCTTCATTTGTGTTGGAAGTATAAACCAAAGTTCTTTTAATGTTTGTCACCATTCAACACACTGTGTGCAAATCGTATTGTTAAGTATGTTCGGTTTAAACCTCTGAATATTGTATGCAACTGTTCACAGGCAATCTTGGCCCACCAGAGTGGATGTTCACCAGGATGTCAGTGATGGATTAGGAGGTCCTGCAATATCCCACCCTGGGGGGCCCCAGTCCCCTGCCCGTAGTGCTGAGAGCCTCCACAAAGGTCCCAGGCCCAAAACGGCTCTACTTGACCTCAATCAGCGGCTGGAGAACCACACTCCAGCTTCAAGCCTTGAACAGCATGCACGACAGAACCAGGACAGAGGTCTTTGGCCTCTAGGAAAGCCCCATTCCAACTCCCTCAGGCTGGGCTCTCTGGCTTCAGTTGGCCCTTGCAAACCTCGAAGTCCCAGCCTTTTTAGTGTGGAAGAGGATGAAGAAGAAGAATGGGGAGAAGACAAATGCTTGCCTCCATCTTCGCTGCCATCCCAAGTAGTGCTTCGTTGCAAAGCCTCCTCCTCCTCATCATCTATGTCTTCTTCAGGCAATCGTATGACATCTCGTATGAGTGCCCCAGTTTTGAATCAGATCCACGAGGAAGATAAAGAGGATGAGGAAGAGGAGGAGAGAAGAGAGTTATATGGACTTTGTCCGCCCAAACCCAGTCTCAGCCTCAATCTGAACTCTAGGATACCGTCACCTTCAACGGTGATGTTATCGCCTAAAACTGTCGGTGTTACAGCACCGGTTGCCACTTTCACTCCCAGCTCAGAGACTAGTGATGATGACACGGAAAGTCACTTTAAACCAGAGACATTAAGTATAGGTGGACAAGATGATGAGAGAGAGGGGACGGAGGAAGATGGAGAGAAAAGGGGGACAGGACAGGATAGTCCCTCCAACTGTGCCAGTCCTGGATCTGGCTCAGGCCAAGGTAAGGGCACAGCCAAAGCAGCAACTGGACTGGTGGAAAGCCTAAAGCTGATGAGCCTGTGCCTGAGCACTCAGTTCCACAACCTGACTGGGGGAGGAGGAGGAGGAGTTGTTGGTGGTGGCGGCAGTGTTGGGGGGGACTCTCAGGACCGTCCCATGTGGAGGATGTGCATGGGTGGTTCCACTGGCAGCTTGGACAAAGTGTCCCTGCTCGGTGGCCCTTCACCCAGGGGTAACCTTTACCACCAGCCCCCGCTGGGAGATGCATTAGCAGACCCGCTGCTGGAGGGCCCCTGCTCGGGAACTCTGAGGCTGGGAGAGCTGGACCTGGCCAGGGAAAACCATAGGAACATGAAGAACCGGGCACTGCAGATACCCCTGAACGAGAAGACTCTGTCTGTCAACATTCACCGAAGCCCCAAAGAGGGTCTGCTCTGCACCCCCACCCCACACAGCTGCTGCCAGGTCATATAGAGCACAGCTGCGTCATCCTGTGCACCCCCACACTCCCAACTCTCGCATTCACACATCCCCCTATTCTCCTGCTTTTATTTCAGTTGTGTCAACACTGTCTCGAGACTTCCTGCTGTTTTTGTACATTTTTGCTCGTCCCTTTATTCTTTTTTCTTTTTGTAACACTAAACGGTGGAAAGCTGGGAGAGAATCCCAATGCCAAAATTGCACATTTAAAGACACAAAAAGTCTCCATGGAGGAGACCGGGTGTAAGTATGTGAAGCACTTTGAGCAGATTAACCGGAACACAAAAGTGAGATGTCAGCGTGCAGGAGTGTTTAAATAAGAGACATTAACAGTGCCCACAAACACACTCATTTACTGTATGTACACAATGTTACCACCTGTTTCACTGAAATTAAGCTGAAAAAAGGGAAAGCTGAGGAGCGTTACATGTTTCCTTTTGTTCCACTGTTTTTTGTATGATTTCCTTTTTTTAAAATTATTTTCAGACAATCGTTTGATCTTTTTTAACCTGATGGAAACATTTAAGTTATGACTGTTTTCATTCAAATGAGGACAAATACAGGGAGAAAACAGACAACAGCACTTAAGCATGATGGAGGCACACGATATTTTGTAGTCTATCACTGTTTTATTTTTTTATCTTGAACATGCTCTGCGGAAAAGAAAATGCACACTCATTTGTTAGACCTCTGCAGCTGGACAGCAGCGTTTGTACATATGTGAATAGCTTAGCAGTACTCCGTACCTGTAGTATTAACAGTAAAGTTGTATTGCAGTAGAGAATGCTCGATCCTTATACACCCTTATTCTTCATTCCTACTGGATATTCAAGGTTTCGGTTGAACCCAGAGCTCGAAGGTGTTTGATGGTTGGACAAAGATTTAAACAGATCTCCACTGGCACATGCCCAAATTGTTGAAAATGCAATGGCAGCTCTTTAAATTAATAAAGTGGCCCTTGATTTATGCTCAGTGGGAATAAAATCAAACACTGGGTGGAACCAAAACCATGTACGTCCCGTAGTTTTCCAGGATCACAGTAGCCACTGTTGTAGCGTATTTCAAGACGACAACCAAGGGGTTTAACAGAACATGACACCCCACCCTCCCCTTCAAGTGCTGGTCTGTGTAACTGGATGTATGACCCACCCTTAGTGGAATATATAACTTGACAGTGCATGTGTTTTGCTGTAGCAACCTTATTCCTAACCCACCGAGGTCAAACCACCTGTTGTATCAACCTACTTAACAGATTCAAATGGTCACTTTACTGTAACCTCACAGCAATACCAGCGACTGCAAAATGTACAACAATGGATGTGCCATAAAATCTGTCTTGAGCATATTGTACTGTATGTATAAGATAGAGATCTATTACAATAAAATGATGTGAATGAAGTCTGAGGCCTGTTGAATTTTCTCAAGTGACAGTTGATGTGAAATTAGTGATCAGGTTCACAAACTGTAGGGAGTGATATTAGGTGACTTCTTGTGCAAGCTCATATTACTCGAGTTGCTTAAAGTTGTGTACCCCTTGGCATTTGTTCCCAGAAATAGCAATAGTCGTGGCTAAAGAACGTGAGCCTCAGCATTCAAAATGATTTAATATTTGAGAATGGTCACATTATCGGTGGGTTGTTGAAGCTCATCAGAAGGCATATTGGTTGTCCCTCAGTTGGAAGGTAGCTGGGTTTAATCCCCAGTCTGTATGTTAAGGTATCCTTTAGCAAGAAACTGAACCGCTCATTGACCCCTAATGTGTTTAAGTTGCTTTGGATAAAAGCATCAGCTAAATGAGTGAATGAATGCAATGGAGCTACAGCAAGAGTTTGGGTTCCACCAGTTCACAGTCAGATATCTCCAAGTCCATAACTGCCCAATCCAGAGGAGGTTGATGAACAAATCCATCATTCCAAAATAAAGATGTGTAATAGTCCTCAACTTTTAAACATCTGATGGCCACTCTTACATTGGTTATGATGTTTATGGGTGCATGAGGATAGTGCAATGGCGTTTAAAGGAGGGCTCCAGGGAGAAAGACGTTGCTCTCTAAATTAACTTTACGGCCTATCTGCAAGTTGGCATAGATCGATGAAACAGTCCAAAAGGCTGTCAGGAAAATGTTTTGGGGAAAGCGTTTGAACAGTGAAAGAAGAGTCATGCAGCGAGGCAACAACTCTAATTAAGAATGATTAGGAAGAATAAATCAAGTTCTGTTTGCGGATTGCACCTCTGCATTTAGCACCTTGCAGCCCCACACGCTACAAAACACATTGAAATGGCTGATGTTGCACTCTCAGCACGCCTTTTTGGTGGGAGCCGCAAAGTCCAGTACAGAGTCCCCTGCACTGTGGCATCTCTGCATGGTTTGGCAATTTGATAGTACAGTCCTACAAGTCTTAGGTGCTTGTTAATATCCCAATATTCAGCTTTGGTTTTGGTTTGACCTCCTACATTTTCAAGGATCACTTTTGTACCAAAAAGATAAAAGTTGATTTTCGTCACGAGGGGTACGAAACTGCTCTTTCAAAGGCACAGATAGAAAGTACAGAAATATGTTGATTTTTAAGGTACAGCACTGATAGGATACAGCTGGGGTGAAGAAGCATATGTAGCTTTTTGTTGAATGATTTCTGTGTATATTGTTGTGTTTTGGTTGTGATTTTTGTACGTGTTTATACCGAGGGTAAGTCCAACCCAGATTTCCAATTGGCTAAACAAAGCCAATCCCATTTTAATGTTTTGGACGGGCAAGTCAAAGTCCTGACCCTAATCCACCATCATCCCAGAGGTTAACCTGCTCTGTATGGAGGAATGGACTAAAATTCCTCCTTGCGGATGTGTGCAACAACAGGAATTATTTAGATAATGCTCTTATCTAGTTTGTTAAAATGTTCTTTTTTTCTTTTTTTTTTTTTGGAGACTACTTAAGGTAAACACAACTGTTAACAACTAATCATGATTGGAAAAAAGAACAAGACAAAATAATTTGTATAGTGGTACTACATTGTTCTCCCACTGCTGTAAGGGTCTGTTTTGTTTTTACCCATCCATCTGGCTGTCATTTAGCGAGATGAAAGGTAAAAAAAAAAGCCTCGACAGGTTACCTGTTTGTCACATGGCCAACACAGAGATTTACCAATTAACCTAACATGCATGTTTTTGGACCGCATAAATTAGTAGTAGGTGGAGAAAACCCGCAGGCACGGGGGACAAAAATGCAAACTCCACACAAAAATGACCCAGTTGAGAGTTGAACTTGTAACCTTAATGCTGTGCTGCAACAGAGCTAACCAGCACAGCGTTTTTTTTTAATTCAATGTACACTGATAACTTAAATATGTCATTTTTTTGTGACATTTCTTGGCAAAATTGTCAGAGTCAGTGAAGTATCATTTAACCTTTTGATTAAGCTCACATGCTCCACTTTCCACACAAAATTACTCAAGCTGACAAGTAACAAGTGCAGTTGAAAACCGGCGTGATTTTTAATGCCTTGGCTCTTTTAAGATTGAAATGATATGCCATCTGGCCAACAAAACACAAGCTTCTGAGCTGTTGTTTATCATCTGAAAACTGCCCTGTGGTTTGTGTGTTTCTTTTTCCTGAATGGTCTCGATGCTTCCCCCTCAAATACAGCAGGGAGCTGTAATCTCTCGAACATCTGGGCTACTGTTCCACATCAGCCAGCTTGGGGGAAATCAGATCAGACCAGATGAGCTCTCCAATCGTCGCATGAACCTGTGTGACCCATGGGCTTACACAAACACACACACACTCACTCACATGCAGACGCATTATGCCAAGTGCAATCACGGCTTCACCCAAATAAGCAGTGACACAGAGGCCATGTGGGATAACAGACGTATATATATGTGCAGGTGACAAATTTTGTCATGTGGGTTTCCAACAGTGAATGGATTGTTGAGGATAATGTGTCAGAGAAAAGATGTCATGTGTGCACCGAGACACGTGCTGGAACAAGATCCGGCCATCCGCCCACAACTGTCTCACAGCAGCAAGAGAACACAGTCTGATCTCACAACGTCAACCTGTACAGCCCTCACTACTAGTCATTTCATTTGCCTCTCAATGTGAAACCAAATCCATGTATTAAAGTTTGTGGTGTTCATGCAGGGTTCATGCTTGGTATGCAAGGGATCATTCTGGCTCAGTGGTTGGGAGGCACCGGCAACAATAACAGCAGCAGAAGACCTGACTCATTGTGGTAGAAGAATGAGCAGATCCAGCTGTATTCAGAGGAAAGCACAATAATAGTTCACTTGACTAGCAGCACATAAAGCAACGTGCAAATTAGGTGTGCAGCAAGTTTTTAAGTCAATTAAACCATCTTTTTCCTAATTCTACACAATTTCTTTGTGGGCATATCGTTGGCCAGATGAGTGGCTTTTTGCCAGCTTCTTGAAAGTCTTAATTTGTCCCTTTTGCTGCGCTATAATCTCACATCTGTCTCTGGGTAAACACTACAGGTACATATCCATCTGTATCACCTGTTTCAGAGACTATTTTCTTCCATTAGTGACTACAGGTAGTTGACACAAAATGATCAGACCAGTTGATACACTTCAAACTCACTTGCACAACTGATAATTTGCACAGTTTGAGCACTGAAAATGCCCGTAATTACACCATGTACACAAAAATTATCCAATTATAATATGTACTAATTGTTGCAGCTTTCAGAGGTTGCCATTTTTTTTTACCTATTTATTTTTAAATGTCTTTTAATCTTTTCCCATCTTTAACCACCAGCCCAAACAGCATGTGCTCTTAGATGACAAAATTGAACATTTGGTGCTGCACAGCATGGACTGATTTAGTCTAAATGAGCATTTCCCCACAGCAGGCAGAGACTTCATTATGCAGTAAATCTGAAAACAATTCTATTGAGAGAAAAGTTTGAAAAAAATTAGGCATGATTGCTGGTTTTCAAAAGGATATATACGTAGGGTATTGTGATTCAATTGTAAATCCAAAATATAGTGAAGCCACATAAATAGAGCTGCATATAGTTCTCATCAGGTTCATGGATCTGAACACTGCCTCACCAACACCTATCCTCACATCAGAAAACATTGGGCTCACCTATGCCACCCCTTCCAGCCTGTCTGTTTCCAGTCAGTTAAAGAGGAAGCTGCAGAGACTGCACTTGAGCAAGGCTGCAGGTTTGAATGTTGTTGACTCCAGTATCCTGAAAGCCTGTGCTGACCAGCTGTTTGGGATTTTACAACATCTCTTTGCCTGAGTCAGGAGAATGTTTCAGTATTGAGGGAGAAGAAGAAAAAGCTGCAGAAAATACCCTTACCGCTTCGGTTATTGACCAACTCACTAACAGACCACAGTTTGCGACACTTAAAGGATGATTGTGGATTTTAGGAGACTATGAATGAGCTGAGCACTATTTTTCATCCTGGTAAATGAGGTGGAGGTACAGATATTTGGGTGGTCTTATTAACAGTGACACCTGACAGCGATTCGTCTTGAACGCTATAAAGTCAAAGAATGCTGAGCTACAGATTCACACCAATGAGAACATTACCCCACAGTTTTGTGAAATAGAGCATGTTTATAAGGCAAACCACCAGCACTAATGCAATTCGTCTATAAGTGAAATGCTGATGCTGGCATTTACGGTGCGTGGTTTCCGTGTGGTTTAAACTCCAGCTGGAAGTGTGTGTCTGTCAGTGGGACATTAAATCGGAGTGTCAGAGGAGCTGAATGTGGAAGGTGAACTCCTGCCACCAGACATTCATTGGAGCTGCTGATTTAACTGCTGGAAGGAGTAACATCCCCCAACACACACACGCATGCACACACATGCAGAAAACAGCGAGCCAGGCAGACACTTTTGCAGGCTACAGAAACAGTGAACTCCATGCTATACCCAGCCACTGCCGCACACAAGCACGCAAACAGACAATTTATCTCAGGGAACACATATTGTTTGGGCATCAGATGAAGCGTTTTTTAAAAAGAAATTCACATTGTGAGGTGAGTTATATATGCTGTGTTTGTGCATGTGTGTTTGTGTCCATTTGCTTTCACTTTTGGTTTATTCAGAGTTTAACAGAAACATTGTGTTTGCTCATGTTACACAATGAGAGCTCAAGGTCTGACAGAGATAACAAGCCAGAGCGGGAGGCAGATACACGTACAGACTCACAAAGAGAGATGGCAGTTCAATTAAAGCTGGTTAAAGTCAAATGTCATGAGCTGTGACAGCCTGAGACAAGTGTAATAAGAGAGGAAGAGGACGGAAAAAGAACAGCTACTGACATCAAGCACAAGATGACAAATAAATAAGGTGTTGAAACTCACATGAAATGACCAAGAGTAGAAGAAAAAGAAGCCGAATTTGGTCAAAAATGTTGGGTGTGAAAAACTTGAATCATGAAGAATGCAGAACGCAGGACGCTGAGAGCGAAGTCTAAACATGGAGCTAAAGGTGTGAAAGTTATATGGGGGGCACTTTTGCATTTTGTTAAAAAGATAATTTCTCTCTTTACCATTATGTAATGAGGAGATCTGGTCAATTTTAACCAGTTGTGCTCAAATTTGCTTTGATTTGTAGTCTTGTCCCTGCACATCCTCTGACTACTCAGTCTCAATTCAGTTCAGTTGATTCATGTATTCATTAATATTCCATTCATTAATAGGGTAGATAGTCTTTTGCAACTTTAAATCTTTTCTGCCTGTCAACTACTGGCAGAAAAAAACATAAAAGAGGGGTAGTAGAATCAAACCAGAAAAGTTACAGGCCAAAAATATTTAATGAAAGACTCTAAAAGGCAGAAGAAGCTAAGTTGTGGATAAGCTTTTGACTTAACCGGGATGAGAAGTTAATCTACTCTAATGTTAATCTGTTGTTTTTGAAAATCCTAATGCTTCTTATAAATCTGCCAATTTAATTCTGCACATGTGCGAAACATATAGGAACATGGGTGATTAGTCTGGAAACTAGCCATCTGATAAGTGGCTAATGGAAGCCATGTAGTTTTAAATCTTTATTAACAGCTGGGACCAGTATGGAAATTTGGTTTGTGACAGGAAGGAACTTGGAGGCCAGATTTAGCTCTGCAGGGTCAATAGGTTCAATGAAAAGAGAGAAATTACCAGCTTTACATGATTTTATGCATCGGAGGCACTTCACTTCAGCATCAGTCTCACTGATGTCATCGTCAAGATGCCCCCCACAATTCCAAATGTGAAAGTCTCTATGCCTCCTCTGAGTCTTTTCATTCCTCCTGTGAGATGAAGAGAAGTCATCAGACCAGAAGCTTTTCCTGTGCTGTGTCTGCAGAGAATAACCAACCAGCTGGCAGGCTTGAGTCTGTTTAGTCTTTCCTGATGCACCCAGTCAGAATCTAAATGCTGTGATCATTAGGGTCTGTCGCTTTCTGTGTAATTTGAGAGCTGCGAGGTGCTGTGAAGTGCTCTCGCTGCATAATAACTGAGAACATTTTAGACTTCTTGGAAAATGACTGTAGCCCTCAGATTTGTGGTATGATAATATGATAATGAGTTACCATCCCAAAGAGGTAGACAGGAAGAAAAATAGTCCCTTCTTTTTAACAATAAATGCAGACTTTACATAACAAATTCGTATTGCGCAAATGACAGTCTGGCTGCCACCTTTGTGGGTAAAAATAAATCTCTGGCATGTAAATATCAGTCATTCACAGGCAAACTGTGATTGTTCAGAGAAGAGGGGAGTGGAGCTGCCTTTGTATGTTGCATACTTTTGATTCACACGAATTTCACAAGAATCAACTGCACGGCCTGTTTTTTCTACAAAGTGATGATACTTATCTCTAGTGGATACCTGACAAATGACTGGAGCTCGTCCAGCTCAGTCTCCTGAAGGACTATAGCCGCAGTCAATCATAGTCAAGAAGTCCCGATTGTTGCCTTTGTGTGGGTTAGTATTCAAAAAGAGTCAAAATAGTGAGTGAGACATCATCATCTGAGTCTTATAACTTATCCCGTAACATTTCAAACTGAGCTCCCAAAGCTTTACAGACCTGCAGTACAGTACAGAGCTGTATGCAGATATGCTGATTAAAGAAACGGTAAGACCTGATAGGATACCAGCAGCAGTACAACAGTGTGTGTTTCTGTGGTCACACACCTTTTATGTGCAGTTATTTCAGGCCCTCAGGCTTTCAATTATGTCCAAACCCAACATGAAAGCTCCTGTCACTTCTCTCAATGTTTTCTGTTTCATAATGAAATGATTTCACGACCACGTGATTGAGTGGGTGACAGAGAGACGCGATGAATAAGCTTGCAGGCTTATTAAGTGACTATTATGGACTGAGGCCTGGGCACATTTTGTGCTTATGTTTTCAACCCCAAGAGGCCGTGAACATAAGAGCTCCTGCCGAATTTTCTTCACTGCCTTGACAAACAGCCAGCAAGCGTTTTCAACAGCCCATAATTACCCCGTCCAACTACAGAATCACTTCCTGCAGGTCGGCAATCCAAAAGACTCAGTCTCCGTGGCTACCCTGTTGCCAGGAGACAGCTGGGGAGGGCTGGGTTGATGTCTCAGAAATGACAGAGATGGGCAGAGGTAACAGAGGAGCTGTATGGGTAAAGGCCAAGACACTATGCACCCAGAAATAAGACATCACCTGCTTATGTTTGCTCAGTGAATTTATCAAAGAAACACATTTTACTGTCTTGCTGTGATTTTACAGAAGGTCACACTGTCTCCTATGCTCTGTGTGTTCCAAAAGTTTAGATATGTTATACATAATCACTAACTTGCACTTACTAAAAAAAAACAGCTTTTCTGAAAACTTGTTTTAAATTGTCCAAAACCCACAATAATGAGAGAGACTGCAAGACAACATTTCGGCATTTTCACGAGGCCACATGGCAAAGTTTCCCTGCGTAATATGGGGCGAACATGTCAAATTATTTTGATGTTAAAAGTTTTAATAGTTTCAGAGAGTGTAAGAGTGTAACAGCAAAAAGAATGTAAAAATGTCTGAAAATTTCACCACAAAAAGGACAAATTTCCTTGGCTCATTTATTTTTGCAGACGTACAAAATCAATGTCTCCCATGAAGTTCTTTAAATAACCGTCGACACCTCCTCAAACATAAGGCCTATTCTTAGTCCAGCACACATCTTTGACCCTATTCTGTCACTGCAGTTGTGACTTAGCAGTGAGCTGAGTTTCGCACCGCTCTCAGAGCATCACTGTCCAGGTCTCCTGAGTAGGTCACTCAACTCAATATGCATGCAAGGGCGCTTTTAGCGGGGATTTGCTGTTGGCGTCCTGCAAAACCAGAGGAGAGGTGAAGCGTGAACGCAGTTAAGGTGCTGCCATCTGCTGGCTGCTCTCAGTCAGAGCGTTTCTGAGGAAGTGAGGAGGTTTCATGAGAATCACAGAGGCCCTTTGTCCTGTTTACTTCTGCCTCATATCTCAAAGTGGGTGAGAGGTCAGCAAAAGAACATTCTGTTCACTCTGCCAATACCAAAAAAAAAAACATATTCCTTTAAAAACAAGAGTTGCACAACTGTTTGAAAGCAAAACTGTGGCACACAACACAGACCGCATTTCAACTTTATTTACAAAATGCATCCATGTGAACCTGGAAAGCTGCGACTTAATCTGAACCCAAGCCTTAGGGAGTGTGGAATAATAAGTCAAGTGTTGTCCGTCAGAGATAGGTCTCTTGTAAGAGTAAAGTGCATTATAAAGAGGCTTACTGCAGTGGTTGTGTAATGGCTTTGTCTTTGTTAATCCTTGTGCTATACTGTGTCTTTTTGGTGTCACTGCTTCGTTCCCTCATCCTCGTTTTCCTTCCCCGTCCCGGTGAGAATCTGAAGGACTGCCTGGTTGAAGTCCTCTGGTTGGTCAGCAAACACGTAATGACCCGCTCCTCTGATCACCTGATGAGTTCAAACACACAGAAACAGAAAAGAGAAACTGATGTTTTGACATAAGGCAGCAAGCTCCTAAGGGCAGGAAAAGCTTCAGCGGTCACAGTGACTGTACAACCATGTGAAAAAGAAAGTACACTCTAAGGTTTTCATGTATCAGGACATCCCGGCAAGATTACCCAAAGTTTAGAACGTGTGATACTGAGAAAAACTGCAACAAAAAAACAAGAAAACAAAACTCAGTGAGCATGTTAAATGCTAAAGTTCATGACAGTACAATTGCAAAAAGGCTGAACACGTATTGTTTGTGTGTTGGGTTGGCAGAAGAAAGCCTCGTCTCTCTAAAAAGAACATGGCGGCATGGCTTAGGTTTGCGAAACTAAATCTGAACAAACCACAAGACTTTAGGAACAATGCTGTTTGGACAGACGAGACCAGAGTGGAGATGTTTGGTCATAATGCACAGCAGCACGTTCGGAGAGAATATCAGCACTAACAACTCATACCAACCCATAAGCGTGGTAGTGGGGGGGTAATGATTTGGGCTTGTTTTGCAGCCACAAGACCTAGAAAGTTTTCAGTCACTGAGTCCACTGTGAATTCTTTCGTATACCAAAGTATTCCACAGTAAAATGTGAGGCCTTTTGTCTCGCAGCTGAAGTCTGGCTCAAACTGGGTCATCGCCAGGGCAATGATCCCAAACACAGCAAATCTACAATCTCCAGTGTCTGAGAAAGAAAAGAATCAAGGTGTTGCAATCGTCCAGTCAAAGTCCAGATCTCAGCCTGATTGAAAGGACCTTAAGAGGAATGTGCATGCATCAAATTAAGTAACGTTGTAAAGAGGAGTCACGATTCCACCACAACAATAACGTCATACAGAAACCGACGACTTTACAACCGAAGTTACTGCTGCTGAAGACAGATCTACAAGCTGTTGAATCGTGAAGTGTAGTTCGTTTTTCCACACGCTACTTCAACGTTTTGGCTCAGTTTTTGTTAAATAAATGATGACACGATTGTAATATGTGTGATTAAGACCTGATGATTTTTCTCTCTGACGTGCTGATACGTGGAACCTTTGAACTGAAAGAGGATGCACTTTGTACTTTCTTTTTAACACAGCTGCAGTCTTTTTCTCAGTCGTATAAAAATGGACGCATGACAACATCCTTAAAATTGGTGTGTTCCAGAGAACCTGGTTTCGAGTTCTACTGACTGGAACAAGTTTTGGAGTTGTTCAAATAAATCAAAAGAAGACTTGCCATGATCCCGACATCTGGTCTGATTTTCTTGACTCCGTGTCCAGAATTGCTGTCGATGCTGGATCGAGATCCATAAATGAAGGAAATGGGAATGTCGGCTCGGACCTGTCCGATCCGCTCCAACATGGGCCTCTTCGCCCAGCCATAGGGAATGGTCATGTTCCTAAAGGCCGTCTCTCCACTGACACAGACAGAAATAACATTCAAGCCTGTGACGTGTGTTGAGAATGAACACCCCCCTGTGCACTTTGACTTGGAGAGAGCCCTCACCTCGGCGTCTGTGCGTTCAGGTGGTATATGTAGTCAGACACGGTGTTGTCGTCAAACACGGAGGAATATTTCTGCTTGAAATCAGACCTGATGGTCTGGACCAGCGTCGGACCTAAGAGAGGAGGGAATCACAAATCAAGGAAATATATTTCATAGGGTTTTTGGTAGTGCTTGCCATTATAAAAAGGGATGCCCTAATATCAAAAATCGACAGAATTCCCGCCGTTTACTGGTTTAAAATCATCTTCAGCAACTCAAACTTTAAATAAAAAGTTTACTGACACAAAAAAACACATGGAGATCTTATCTAATTGTGTCTTAGTGCAAGTATGGTTTCTTATAGTGTGTTTGTGCTGACCCAGAGGCCCAGCCAGCCTGAGCCCCGCCAGAGGGTTGAATGGGCTCATGATGGCCCCGATGGCTCTGATCCACATTGGGATGGAGTGATGGTTGGGGTTCTCAGGGCGTGCTGGGAATCCCCACGGCTCCACCAGCAGCAGATGTTTCACCCTGCGGACACGGTTAGTTGATGACAACATGCAGGTTAAAACACACGCCTGTACTCTTATCACAGATATAGTTTATTTAGCAGACTGTAAAACAGAGGAATGCTCCTGAATCTTAAGAGAAAACAACTGCGCCACGCACAATTAGTCCCGTCACTGTGCATGAAATGTCATTATTCTGTTCAACAAGGGCTGTTTTTTTGAGATTTACAAGTTAAATCTCCTCCTCTCCTGCGTTTAAGGTTTTGGTGCAACAAAGTTTATTGTTATGTTGCTTTAGATTAAAAACTAAGTGGCTTTAAAGCTTGTTGAAACATTCTCAGAATAGGCCACAATTCAATCGGATCTAAAAATAAATCTTGGCGTAAATCCATTTTAAGATTTTACATAATTGTCTCTAATATCAAATGACAAGAACACAAAGAATATCTCACTGACTATACAGCAGAAGCTGTTTCCCAACAACTACCACAAAAGCTGGGATGGTTTTAGAAAAAGGAATTTTTTCTTTTACTTTTCCTTTCTGGACTTTCTGTCATTTGTTACTACACATCAAGTTTTGCATTTCAGGCCTGCAACACATTAAAAAAAACAGCGGGACTAAGGCAATTTAGGGAGAAAAAAAAAGTATTCTAAATAAAGACTGGAAGGGATTTGCACATTTAACCCTCTACAGCGCCGAATATCATTAAATAATTTGGGACATCTGGAGGGATTTCACTTCATCAAGGGCAAGGGGCTCAAACCTAAGCAGTAAACCTGGGATCTCACCGGATTAGTAAACTTCTCTGGACTCGAATGTATCTGGGATGGACCATAACACGGCGGAAACATGTATTGTGGTTTTTGAGATCTTAGTTTGGCAGTAAACGGACACCATGTGCCTTGGACCAAAGACAAAGGGACTGTCCAGACAAAAGCCAGGTTCTGTGACGGTACCAGCGCCTTTAGGAAAGCTCATTTACACTTTAGTGATGGCAGCATTAGAGCAGGGCCTGAAATGCAAAAATGCATGTATACTGACAAAACAAAAAATAAAAATCAAAGTAATTGTTTTGTTTTTTGTCTTTGCGTTTTCCCGACCATCAAAGCTTTTCATAAAACTGGAATTTGCTCTAATTCGACCAAAACAGATCTCAAGGCCGATAGAACTGCCCAATGATTTCATGAAGTATGTCTATGTTGATGATGTCTGAACAACTGGGAAACTTGCATTAACGTTGACGCTGCATCTCCTCACAAAGCGACCCACACACAAACGCACCTGTTTGGGTACTTGAGTGTGTAGGCCGCAGACAGATATCCGCCAAGGTTGTGACCCAGCAGCACCATCTCCTCCAGTCCGACCTTCTCCCTCCACTCCTCCAGGGCTGTCACAAACTGGTCCTCCGCCGCCTCAGGGTCTGTGCTGAAGAGGGGGCGACTGCTCCTGCCGAAGCCCAGCAAGTCTAGAGCGTAAACGGGTCCGCAGCTGGAGAGGGTGTCCAGATTTTGGGCCCAGAGGGCAACCCCACCTCCAAAGCCGTGCAGGAGAACCAGAGGAGTCCCGGACTGGGGTGAGGGCTGAGGGATAGATGGGGAGCATGGGTGTAGCTGCGTGGAAAAAGCAAGGGTCCACAGGTAGTTGCCGTTGGATATCCGGACATGCTGTCTGGAGTACGGCCTCTTCACAGCTGTGACAGAAAGAGGGGATTATGAGACGAGGATGGAAAAAGAAGTCTGACCAAATCTGGCATTTTTTATGAAAATAATCTTTTTGATGAATCACAAAAACAACTGATGGATTCTGCTTTTTAAAATTTTTGTTTAATCAGGTCTTTCACTTACTCTTGAGCATTTTTTCTTCCGCATCTTTCAGCTGAGAAGGAGAAGTGGGGCACCAAGAGGGCAACCAGCTTGATATCCAGGAGCTGAGGTCCGGGGAGCAGCCAAACAGGACACAAAGTATGCACAAACACAACTTTACGTTGAACTTTGACCGTGCGTCGTCATTTGTTATCAGCGCAAAACATCATGTGCAGATTACGGTACAACTAATGAAGCCCAAACAGTTTGTCCAGTTTGGAACTCCGTGTTCGGTGATATCACTGAGATATTTATTTATTTTCCAAATGTATCTTTATAAGGCAGCCGATATAGTACAAGCATAATAAAGATATTTTGTTGCCCAAATTACATTATTATAACACAGTAACGCTAACTTTCTCAGCCCCCCAGCATGAAGGCTGTGCATATAACAATTACTGATATATTTAATTTACGTTTAATGTTGACTTTTTGCTTTAAAACACACATCGAGTCGGAGAAAAGTGTCTTTAAACGTACAGGATACCCCGAGTCTAAATTCGACGCACCTCAAATGTAATTAACAACAGCGTTACTATCACCAATTCAGCACTTGTGACGTGAAACAAGAGAAGATGACATTTAGGAACTACGAGGAGTTGTTTTCATGCAATAAACGTTTGCGAAGGGATTCAGTTGCAACCTCGAATAAACAAGCCTAAGTTCAAAGCCTAAGTTGCATGGAAGCGGTTATAGTTTTAAACAAAACTTGGTTTGGGTTGCGGTTGCGTTTGTCAGGGCTAGTCCTTCAAAAAAGTTATTATAAAACAAAACTAGAACGCGACGTTGGGTAACGTCCAGCACCCTCTGTCCTGGATTTAGCGACATGAAAATTTACACAACACACCACCACTTAAAGTTACAGTAGCTAAATAATAGTTTTAAACGTTAACAAAGAAAACAGATCTAACCTCTGCTCAGTGTAAGGCTGTATCTCCTCTGCCATCCTCCTCATGATGCACTGGTGATCTGTCCTGTTATGATCTCGCAAAAAGTAGTCAGAAATTGTTTGTGATGCGTTCAAAGACATCCCGTACAAATTCTACAAAAGTCAAACTAAAACGAAATAGAACTAACATGAACACCAACTATATTGGTGTAGCATGTATCTTAATGAGACTGGGACAGATAAAGAAATTCGGGAAAAAAAATCGCTTTTCAGTCTTTAATACTTGGTTGATTCTTGAGCTCGTTGTATGTTTGTCCAGCTGTACTTGAAGGCAGCAGCATTGTGTAAATCTCCTTGCACAGGTGGGCTAATTGTGACTTTATTTAAGCAAATAAATTGTTGCCCCCCCCCCCCCCCCCCCCCCTTTTTTTTTTTTTTACCAGAGAAACGTTTAGAGACGTTATACTGTGTGTTGTAGTAATACAGTAGAGGAGACCCCCGGTGACTTCATACAACAAAGGGAAACAGTTAAAAAAGAAGACGCCTCTACAATTAAAGAGGTACAGTAATCATTAAAGTAGAACGTGGGGCTTTTGCTGGGCTAGCATTAGCATGTCAGTTAGCATAACTCTTAATATCGTAAATCAGTCAGGTGATACAGTGAACTGAATGCACATATTTAGCCGCTTATGTCGCCGCCCCCCCCCCCCTGTTTTATATAAATATTGTCGAACATCACTAGTGTGAGAGCTACCCTTACACAACTTTTTATTTTTCCCATTATTGAATAACTTCGCATATTTTATACTCCTTGAAGAAGCTGATGTAAAAGGGCTCCTTTGATAAGATTTTTTTTTAACACCAACAGACTTTCCAAACACAAGACTCCTCTGTGTGCAACTATTTAAATACATTAATTCCATTCATGTTTTGTGAAGTAATGTGCAATAACTGAACGAGGAAGAAAATCTACACCGAACTTTCCTCGAGGTAACGCATACACAAATGATGGCACCTCACTTAAACCTTTTCTTATCTTTGTTTCCTGTTTTAATTTAAGATAAGGCAGAGATTAAATGGAAAAGTTAATTTAGTTCATTATCTTCGGGCACCTCAGTAACGGTATGATCATGTTGCCATAGGAAATGCACCTCTGCCGTCGTGCCTTATTTAACTTCTACTCTTGCTGTGAATCTCATTAAATCTTAAAAGGGGGTTTATCTTATAGATTCACGGACGTGTTACCCTTGAAAAGCTTGGGAGTATCCTTCAAGAAATTATTCTGTAGTCTGGGTGTGCTGACTTTACATTTACGAGTAATTTGTGTCTTTTGGAGACACACAATCAATTTGTCAGGATGTTATAGGGCCTGAATTACAAAACACTGAAATCACTGGTAGGAGAGGTAAATACGGTTGATCGAAAACCATGGGTCTTTTATGCAGATGTTACTTGACATATACCACAACCCACCTGACAACGACATTCCCCTACCGCAGGACGATTTGTGCAGTGCACACCACAAGATCTGCGTGGGAAAGGCACTGATCCACCGCCCGGATCCTTATCAGATCAAGCATCCACGGTATGCACCAGAACAAGCGCCTCTTAGTCATCATATCATAAATGGATTCCTGTATGAACACTCTGAACAGAGATGAGTTGAATAAGATAGATGAAAGTTGTGCAGTACTCCGAGGGAATCGTGGCCCTTTCCGGAGAGATCCGGAGCAGATGTTGTGGATCCAGGCCAGTAAAAAGGTGGACCTGGGTTCTGCGGGTTCCAGAAACGGGGAACTCTATGCAGCGCCCACTTTGTGTTTCAAACTGCAAAACTCTGATTTCTTATCATAAGATTTTATCGCTTGTAATTACACAGAGAACATAATTGTATGCATCTGAGAATTGTTATGCAAGCAGATTTTTCCTTTTTATGAACGCCTGACTTCTCAATGACACGTGAATCTTTCTATGAAAATGTCTAACCAGTTTTAGTCAAGATTAGTACTGGGATGTATGTGCAGTATGTTTACAGGAGGTGTCATTTCTTTAAAAACCTTATTGGGAACATTTTTACTTGTGATAATGGTGGTGCCACCATGCTCTTTGTCAGATAAGGAGAGCAGGAAACCCACATCAATAAGCAGGCGATCTTTCAGAAATATTGTCAGCTGACATTTTACACAAAGTCCATCTCAAAACTCTCAATTGTTAAGCGGCAATTGATGCTCTTATTGTTTTATTATTGGGTTAAAATGTGTGTTTTAACCCAAGAAGTCTTACTACAATTTCGTGACTGCTCGTGGTTTTGCCTGCTGGATGTGCATGCACCCAGTGATGTTTGCAAGCAAGAAGGAGTCTATAGGACACCTCAGAGATTCCTAATCACTTTGAGGGGTCAAAGCTGTTGTGATGCTATGAGGTGGCTCTATGTGGCAAAACCCAGGTTTTAGTATTGTGGCTAATACGGTTTTATTATGCAAAAAGGGACAAGTTCTACTTTTTCATTCCACTGATATATGCAAATGACCGTCTTTTGGTCACAGCGATGACTAACAACACAGTCATTCCTTTCCATTAAGGGATTCGTCATTTTTTTCCCCTCCACAGATGAGGGATGGCTTGAAGATAACCCTGTCGGCTCTATTCCACAAGGTGGCATAGTTGTGCTCTCACAGTGCACACACTGCTACAGACACACTCTCTTGTGCAACTTTGTGGTTCATTCTTCAAACACAATTTTCCTCTCATAGCACTTCTAGTGGCTCTCAGACCATGGGTTGACTGAGTGGTTCCTGAGTGCCTCATTTCCTTTGCTCCTACAGATGCACACACTAATTCTCACTGTGCATCCGTGTCCGTTCACTCTGCTGAGTACTCAAAATTTCATAAGGCAGCAGACAGCGAGGCTTTAGCCAAGCCCACAGACAAGCAGAGGTGGTATAGGGCTGTAGCCGTCTTGAGACCATTAACTGAGTGAAGCTTTTAGTGAGGAGATGGCATAAAGCTGCAGCATTGAGTCAGCCTGTTTATTGTGTCTCACTGCTAAATGCTAGTCATGCTAGCTAGAGGTTATATGCATCATCCGGGGATCAAAATCAGTAACCCGTGGTCTGGAAGCAAATTGACTTAAACAAAGAGTCTGTTCAGTCTCATCAGTCCTGAGACAATCAGGAGGAAATTTCACCAAACAGGCAAAGCCATTACAATCTGGTCTAAATTATCTGATTGTCCGTATAATCTGGCTGATTGTGCCTGGAGTGTGTACTAAAGTGTCAGCTGGGGTAGCATGCATCCTGTGGAGCTCGTGCACGCAGGAATCTGTGGAGTAACAAATGGGAGATTATCACAGTGCAGATTTCAGCTGTTATCCAGTGACCTTCAGAAATAATGCCATGTATGTCAAATATGAGTTTTCACCACTATCTCATTTGACTGGTCACTGATGTTTGTGCTTAAAACCAAATGCAGCTATCTCCTTTAACCACCCCAGCACACACACACATACATACACACACACACCCTCCCATAGTTTTCTGAGTTAAACAAGGAAGAAAGGAAAAGAGATTTGCATATGACGTGATTACAGGAAGTCAGCAATATCGTTTCCCAAATCAGCTCTAACTAGACATTTTAGCCCGATTACTTACTTCAGCAACATACTGAAATGTCTTCAGTAGAAAAAAAGCCCCTCAAATTCTTGTAAACTATGACAACATCATATTGGCTCGTGCTATCGGTGTAGCAAACTGCAACCCAAGCTCAGCTGACCCCTTCACAATAGTGTTAAACCTCATTCCTCAAACGCTGGTTTGAGAACAAATTAAAGTATGTTTCTGTTTATTTTTTTTTTTAACCAGGGATGTCAGGTTATATTGGCATGTGATCGGTATCAGGTGTTGGCGCTTTGAAACGGGTCCAAGAGGAACGGTGACGGACAGATGAGATGTTGCTGAGTAATGCTTGGTGTCATGCTCCCGATTGGGTGGTGTGTGTGCACAGGGCCGAACATGATGTCACCACTTCCCTGAATTTCAGAAGGGAGACACTTTCTTCATTTCCTTATTCTTTTTAACGTCTTTGAAATATAGAAAACCAACTGCTTGATGAATTCAACTGTTTTAAGGAGAGCACCGTGCCTGTCGTCTTGTTTTAGAGGTTTCACTCACTTTCCACATGACTCATGTGAGCAGAGATTACATTTGTTTACATGTTTTGCAGCTTGAGTTACGTTGGCATTTATCGTTGGGATTGTCTGATAGGGAGCATCCTCCAGCTAGATTTAAGTTTTTTTAAGAATATCAAACAAAGAAAAATCTAGAATGCTTTACTTTTAATGGAAGTAGTATGCTTATTTAGCCGGCTGATTGTGTGGCTCTGAAATGTATTGTATTATATGTCTGCATCTGCCAGTGAGCCATCACTGTAGGAGTAGGCGTGATAAAATGTTAATTCCACCACAGGAGGCACTTGATGTTCTCTGCAATTAGGTGGAAAAATATGTGCATATATTGGTATCTGCAACTGGATAAACTGAGTTGGAAAATATCGACATGTTGGATATAAGCAAAAATCCAATATCATGCACCTTTATTTTTGACATGTTCAGCAGTAGTTGAATATGTAATTTCCTGTGAGTTTCAGTAAAGGCTTTTAGATTTGTGGATGTTAACACGTCTATACAACCAGGAAACACCCACGCGGGTGCTTTCACTATGCCTCAGGATGCCTGGTGTCTGGGTTTGAGTGATCTGATGACTTCCTATTACTTTCCATGATCTGAATTTGGTGTCCATGGATTAGTATGTTGGTCGGTGAATGAATAAGATCACACTGACAGAGAGGGATGACATTTATGTAATTCTCCGTCAGTGTGAGCGAGCATCCAAGGAGGAGACACATCAGGGTCTGCTCTGTGTCCATTACCTGCCGTTGTCGGGGGGTCAGCTCCTGGTTGGTTTGTTTAGCACTAACCCTGCCTCCATCAGTCATCAAGCTGTAAGCTCAAACCAAACTCTGTCAGGAGTTTTTGGGGCATAGCCCAGAGCATCATAGGTAATAAGAGTGACCAGGCTGTTAGTGGAAGATGGAGAAGGCGATGGAAGAGAGGCGGAGGGTCTGTCTGGTTGCTAGGATACGTGGTCGGCGCCAACAGCGGATATGATTTATAATGGCTAGGCTTACTGTCTCGCTTTCTCGACTAGTTTCATTCTCCTTCTCACTTTTCCACTCACTCCCTCCATCCTCATGTCTGTTCTCAGTATCTCCATGGATCTATTTAGTACCCACTACTATCCAGGGTACTTAACGCTTGCATTAGTAGGGTTATTTTTTTTAAATTATATGTTATATTTTGGGTTATATCCTCTCCTGCATACATCTAAATCCCACTGAAATAATTCCAAGGTTAATTTGGTCATTTGCTTTGAGCTCAGCTCTTTTCAATCACATTCAGTGTAATTATTTACAGTGAATGCTGCATCCGCACGTTCACATGATAATGCATGTTCATACAAGCACATGAATGGATGATATTGATTTGCTGAGACTCGATCCACCTCAGGATGTGCAAGTCCACCGGGATAGTTAGAGTGTAAGGACGGAGCACGAGGTGATGAGGGGAAGACGCAGTTCTTTTCTTTATTCATGTTTTTTAGATTCACCTTAGAATTGTCTTTAGGACTACATATCCCACTAGAGGTATCTGCTGAGGCTTTTAAATCATCGACATTGCTTCAGTGCAGTTAATTGCATTTGGTGGAGCACAACTGAAGCACATTTTTTTTAAAACTTCTTTGTGGTGGGGATTATTTTGTTTGATAGTTTTTTCCCTGGGGACTGAATAATTCCCTAACCTCACCGACCGGTTTTCAGAGAAACTGCTATCACAGGTAGAAACGGTCCTGTGATTTATGTAGCGCGACAGGAACACCTTGTCGTGAAAAACATGTTCCTTTTTTTAAATTTTCAAAGACAGATACTGCCAATTTACTGAGAAAATCTGAAAGGCGTCAGAGAAGCTAATTTCACAGCAGACGGCAGTGGTGAAGAGAGAGAATGACTCTCCCCTCAATACAAGGCCAATGAGAATCGCCTGCATCTGCAGCACTTTGTGTTGTATGCGGAGTTAACAAGCTGAATTCAATTTTCAGCTTTAACAAATGGTTAGTAGTTGGCTTGCTGTAAGCTACTATGGTGTAGGTGCAGGTTTGGATTTCTCTGTTATGGCTCACCTGCCAAAACTAGAGAGATTTGCAGTTAGAAATTAGGCCACGCTATAATTTGATCACATCGCAACAACAGAAGTGCTCATTTACCTTTTTAAATCTGTGTTTTAAGTCAGTTAGGTGCATACTTAATAACTGTAACACCATCTAGACAACTTCCATTTTGACATGTGAAAATTAATATGAGACTGTTGCTGTAGAATACATGTATGGGATTTGTTCCTCTAATGCGAGATGGTTTTGTATCCTCCGTCGAGGAGGATGGAAGCAGGGAAGAAGGCGAGGGCGTTTATTAGACCTGCTGGAGAGATGCATGAGCAAAGGAAGTAGCATGGATCCACAACTTATTCCTCAAAACAGCAAGATGGGACAATGACCTATCTCACATTATTACTAAAAAGAACACTGAATCTTACATTCAGCCTTCACAAATGATGTTTTCACATTTTTTCTATTTTATCTTCAAATACCAATTTTATGCCTCATCTACGGTGGGAAGCATTAGAACTATGTTCAGACTGGAGGCAAATCAGATTTGTCTCTCAAATCAGATCTTTGAGATGTACTGTCCGCACCGTTATTTGCAAGAGATCAGATTAGTTTGTGTGTCTAGGCATAAGCATCACATCTGCTCGGGGATTGTATTAAACGTGTACGTGTGAGTAAGAAGGTGGCTGTGCTGGCTGGCAGCTTTACAGTGGCAGTTTCCCTCTAGCTTTGTCTGAATAGAAGCCCTTCCCAACCAAGCTGTGCAAACACGGTTAATGCTGTCACCACATGGTACTGCCGGTTGGAGCAGAATAGCGTATGGTGTAGCTGTGCACTTCACAGCTGCACTGTGACTGCTTAGCAACCAGGAGTTGAGCTGCCGTGCTTGTGTCACACGAGCAGTCCAGATGTTTGGTAAAATGTCTCATCCCGTAAAGTTAGCCATCGTCACTTTTCTATCTAAATTCTTCACTGATCCGTGCTGAATCAATTGGATTATTTAGCGAAACAAGCAGTCAGCTCGTCGCTTTGTTCTGCTTCAGTAAGTGATCCAGGAAGACATTCAAACTAGTGTCCATATTTCTCTTTCCCTCCGTCAGTCCACTGTCTTCCAGTAAATGGAGGATAATTTTAGAGCGATAAAGAGCCCAGAGGATATCGAGGGGAGGGAGCATTCAAACACACATACACACCCTATAAGAAGGTCCCTCATTCCCTATTGCACCTGCTGACCCCACAGGATCCTCTGAGATGGGCTACTGCTACTGCTGAATGTGCGGCTTCTGCACACACTCAGACACACACACATACAGGAATGCGTACGCACTTTGACTAATAGGCCTAATGCTTCCTGAAGAGGGCCCAGCACTGCATTAGCTACGGATGTGGGATTGATTTAGAAACTGAAAGCCTTCTAGTGTGTGTTTGTGTGTGTTAGAGTGTGAGAGAGAGAATAAGTTGTGTACTCATCAGTGTGTATTTTTCCCCCTCAATTCCACTTCTTTGGCATTATCTTTTCACTGACAAATGATGCACGCACGCAGAGAGAGACGCACAATAACGCACATGGGGGGGCTTTAACCAATATTAATAATAGATTTTCAAAATACGTCTGCTGTATGTGTTCCTATTAGTACTCCACAAAATCATAAGAATACATATTTTCCATGACATAATGGAGTTTATTCGTTGCATGAATGTTTAAACTGACGTCGCAGCGTGAAACTCCCCGACTAATTTCAGACTTAGCTGAACAGCTAATGAAGACAGTTTGACCTATCACACCAATTACATTGTAGTGAAAAAAATGGTCCTTCTAAAGTCGGATTTATTTTGGGCATCACTGTTAAAAAAATGAAATTCAAACCATGGACTATTTGTGTGGGCTTTTCTACAGCTGAGGACAATGAACAGGTGTAGTATTACAGACTGGTTTGCAGTGCTTTGGTAACACGAAGCAAATGCAATAACAGGTAACATGAGAATTATAGATGTGGCGTATGTGACAAGAAAGGTTTGTACAGTCTATTTTTAAATAAACAGACATCATAGTTGCTTTATTAGCATGCATTCTGGCAAACAAAAAAACTAAATGAGTTGAAGTTCATAAAGAAGCTTTGGAAGTTTGGTGCAGCCAGATCAAGTGTCACTGTTACTGTTCTCTTTTTTTGGCCTGAATTGTTGTTTTCTCACTGGGAAAATCATGAGGTATTTGTTGTCAGGGACTACAATAGATGATGATGAACCTCCCCTCTTGATTTGTTCGAACTGCTGAAGCTTCACATTAAGCTCCGTGGAAGTATTGATATTAACGTCTGTTTGCCTTCATCTCTTTTGAAATGGAGGTGGAAAGTAAACCTGAATGTTTGGCTGAGCAAGATCAAGACAGCTTTGTAGATGATATACCACAGATGAACGACATTTGGTTTATTAATTATACATTCATCTGTTTGAAACCACATTTTTAAAACAGTTAAATGTTTAACACCCGCATGTGCTTTCGTTTGCTCTTCTCTGTTTGAATATTTTACAATAATGTCAAACTGAAATAATATTTACATCCCCTCAGAATGAGCAGTTTCAGCCCACAGATGACAACAGCTACACTCTCTTTGCCTCTTTGCCACGTTGACCCAACACGTCACTACAGTAGCCCAGAAAGAACAGACCAAGCGAGACGGAGCGAGACACCAGTAGTTTCATTTGTCTGCAACTGTTTTACACAAACACAAGGAGGTCAGTCACTTTCAGCGCTGGTCAGATTATTGACACGCCTGAACTGTAAATACAGATTTTAGAATATCTGCCAAAATAAATGCAATCAAATCAGTTTTATATGATCAGAATATTAAAACCAGGAGACGAAAGTTACTGAAAGGCTTTCACATTTTGAAATGAATATTAGCAAAACTTCTACTCTGGATGAAATTTCGTTGTACCACCCTATACAATGACAGTAAAGACTATTCTATTCTATTCTGAATTCACGTTACAAAAGGCCTTCTTATGTTGTTCAGTAATTTGGGAATTTAAGAATCTGTGCTGATATTTCAAGGGGTCCCAACGATTCTGACTGATTGTAAAAACCATGTTAAGTCAAATGATGCATATTCTGCATCATTGCTATTTTTTCCCTTCTTTGTGTTAATTATACTTCCATTTCATCATGGTCACATGGCACGCCTCCTCTGGCGGTGTGTTTCTGGTATATGCATTATAAATCTGTTTTATAGTTCCAGTGAAGTTTGTGCAGTAGACAAAGTGCAGGGCTGACAATGACGGGGAAATCAGCACAATCCCTGCTGTGACAGCATTTTGATATCTTTATCGCTCACTGCATTAAAACCATAAACAAAATGTCACCAACACGTGGGTGTAATTCAGACATCCGATGAACTCTTCACCTTGAATAATCTTTAGCCTTGAATCTAGACTCAAAGTCTTAAGACAAAAATAGACACATAACGGGTTATCAGTTTCTGTAAAGCTCCTCCTAAGACTGCGTTCACGAATGCGTCAGCTTTAACGCTCGGAGTGTAGATTTCTGTCTGTCGAAACATAGAAAACATCCAGAGCTGAAAGAGAGGAGTTTTTACTGTCTTTGTGAAAAATATTAGCTTATTTTGAATTTGATGGCAGCAACACCTCTTTATAAAGTTGGGACAGCTTCATGTTTAGCACTGTGTATCATCCCCTCTTCTTTTAACAACAGTCTGTAAAAGTCTGAAGTGAGGAGACCAGTTAGTTGGCCCTTGGGAGAGGAGGCTTGTTCTATTCTTGTCTGATATATGATTCTAGCTGCTCAACAGTTTTGGGTCTTCTTTGCTGTATTTTGTGCTTCATGGTGCACCAAACGTATTCAGTTGGTGAAAGGTCTGGAGTGCAAGCAGACCTGTTCAGTGTCCAGACTCCCTCCATCCATCCATCCATCCATCCATCCATCCATCCATCCATCCATCCATCCATCCATCCATCCATCCATCCATCCATCCATCCATCATCTGCCGCTTCTTCGGGTTGCGGGGGCAGCAGCTTGAACACTTGAGCAGAGAAACCCAGACGCCCCTGTCCCCGGCCACTTCCTCCAGCTCTTTCAATTTTATGTATTGAAAAAATAAATAAAACAAAGCAAAGATATGCCACAAAACAATTTAGATTAATAGCAGAACATGCTGGCCTTGTAAAACTTACCTAAAACATATATCAAAACTTTTTGTATCCCAGACGTTCGTACCTTGTTGCACTTCTTCTGGCTTTTCTCACAGAATTATTATTTGAAGCATGTTTATCTAATGACAAGCAACGTTCTTCATCAATCAACTTCCAGCCATCTTGTGTAGCAGGTGACAGGTCGGAGCCTTTTTTTTATTTCCACCATTGATTTTCAATCAGATTGAGATCCAGACTGTTTGCCGGTCATGTCTTTCCTGAAGGAAAGTTGTAATGCTCTTTGTTGAAGGATGCATTATCATCCGAAAATATGACCTCAGCATCACCAAATCTCCTCCTGACTGATGGAATGAGAAAAGTGTCCAGAATGTGCAATTACTCATAATGTCATGATGACTGCCATCTCCCCTGGTCCCTCTTCTGACATCAACCCCACATCATCAACGATTCTGGAAATTTGCTTGTTTTCCTCATCTCTATATATTGCATTGGACATGCCTCAAACAGAAGTCGTGGTATCATCTCCCTGCCTAATGCAGGCTGGTGATTCATGGCCGAAACAGCCACAGTCCACGACTGCTTCTCTTTAGCCGTAACCATGTTGGTTTTCTGGTTTCTTACAGCTCGCTCACAAACACAGACTCCTGTTTCTGCCCATTTCTTTTTCTTTCTTTGTCGACCTGTATGTTCAATTTTACAACCTTTCCCATTTTGTTTGTCCAAATTTCTGACAAAGCTGACAGGGAACAGCCAACTTTGGTCACACTCACGAGCTGAATTACCTTCTTGAAGGAGATTTCTAATCGTTTCCATTGTTTCCACTGGCACCTCTCCTGTTGGGGGCATTTTTCCTGTCAATCAGCCAGGTGCAGCAGTTTTTTAAGTTCTGCAGTCGCTCTCTTTTAACTGCAGAATCATTTACATATTTAGTCTTTTGCTGGTATTTAACTCTGAAATGCAAATTACAATTCCAGTTTATTTTTCATTCATTTGTTTTGCTAACCATTGAGCTATTTTGTTTCCTTCACTTCATCTGAAAGAAGAATGAAAACAGTTCTTCTAAATTCTTTTTCAGGTATGCTTCACAAAGCCAGAACCTTCAGCTACCAAATAGTTTTGTGTCATATGTGCATTTTGTTTATTTTTTTACAAAGTAAAAAAGCAGACTGAACATCCTCCAAGTGTGTTGATTTCATCATTTTTGGCAGGAGGTTTACTACAAAGCCATGCTGGTTGTAATTGATGTGGTTTAGTATTTTTATGTTAAAATATTCAATGCCTTGTATGAAAAAGATGTCATCTGAATGCGAGTATATGTTGCTCTGAAACCTGTGTATACCTTCGCTTTCTGCAGATCATTGGCATTCGATGTGGATTTCCAGCCGTGTCCCTTGTTGCGCAGAGATGTCTCCAGATTCCCTGAATATTTTAACAATGATTTCTGCTGTAGATGCTAGAATATTCTAAGTCTTTGGGGTTTCACGTCAGCAAACATTATTCTGAAATTGGTCTACAATTTGGAGACACGTTTTTTGCAGATGCTGAACCTCATTTTTAGCCCATTTGAGCCCATTTTTACCTGAAACTCAGCTTCCCTCAGGTGCTCTCTATATTCCCAGAGTCTTACTGACCTTTTAGCAATTGATCTGATTTGTTGCAGCATGTTCCTCCAGCTGTTTCTTTTTAGCATTCAACATTTAATGTTTTCTATCTTCAGTTGTGAATTTAATACATATTTATGAGATTTGCATATCATTGCATTTTGTTGTATTTTTACATTTTTCACATTTTTGGATTTGGAGCTGTACACGGACGTCCACACAGAGCCTGGCGTGCCATCGCTAATAATGGATACCTGCGGAACCTAGAACATTCACAGGTGCTGCAAATATAAAACTGGCCCCTATCTTCCAACATAATGTACATGTTAGTAGTTAGTGCTGCAGTAAGATGGACCTTAAAGCTTCATATGGCTTCCAAATAAGAGTTGATTTGTCATAGTCCAGACACTTGAATTAATCTGCTTTAACTAGTTGGAAAATACATAACATCATATTGCACATATCATAAAGTAGCGTTTATCTCCAACACCCTCTGCAAATGATTCTTAAATTCTTGGAAACTGGGATATAACCCCAGGGGAAAGCCACATGGAGCTTATTGGAGAAACAAGGCCATAGTGCGAAGGTTGGTATTGGTACAGAACCAGGTGAATGGCAGTAGATGCTGGTGGAAACGACGAGAACAAGAGCTGAAGAGGAATGAGTTAAAGCATGCTGAGAGCAGAGAAGAGGGTGAGGTGGCCTGGGGGGAGGAGAAAAGAAAGCAGAGAAAGAGAGAAGCAGACGTGGAGGAGGTGGGGAATTGATGAAGCAGAAAGCTGGGTTAGTCCTGCTGTGAATCTGTGTCTATGCTGTGTGTGTGCTCGCACAAGTATGAATGGCAGGCTTTGGCAGTAAATGAAACTGTTTATCAGATCAATATGGCCATCATCTCCCAGATGACTGTGGCCTCTACTGAAGAGCAACCATAAATCACAACCAGATATGAGGGACGTCGATCTATACTGTGTGCGTTGCTTTGTGTGTGTGCGCGCACAGGCATGTGCTGCATGAGGATAGATGCACCTCAATGTTTTTTGTCTGGTAACTCGTAGGTTTTTGTGTGCTTGTGTGAAATAGTCGTCTTTCTCGTGCTGCTGTGCAGCCGAGAGTCCAGATGAAGCAGTCACAAAATGGAGACACAGGAAAGACAGACCGCTCCTCCTCTTAGGCCAGTGTGCAAAAATCCCACCTTCACAAGGAATGAATTAAGGATGTTCGGCTAAATACATATACATGTATTGCATGGCAAGTGTGACAGCCTCTGTCCTTCTCCATAGGGTTAACAACAGTGCTCTTGTTCTGTGTCTGACGGCCCCCAGTGCTCTCACTCTGAATAATGTAGCCTCCCGATATCAGTGACAAGAGTCTTGAAACCAAAATAGCATCTTGAGCTCCGATAAATATAGAAGGTAATTAAATCGGCAGCAGGAGAGAGACGGAGAAAAAGCAGGAAAAAAGGAAGGTCTGTTTTTATGTGTGCGGATGAAAGTCCGCTTTGCAGAAAACTACCGGGGATCGATTGGAAGGGAGCAAAACGCTGTTTTTACTTTCCTGTAGCTTCACATAACTAGTAACGAGTTCTTTCATTTTTAATAGATACTAGTGAACGCACTGGACGTGGAATTTAAACTTAATTTTTTGGGCCTGCCATGAGCACAGTGAGTCAGCAGTATTTTACCGGTTAGTTCTCAGGAGACTTGGCTGTATGTGAGCACTCGCTGCCATCTGCCTCTTGCCACACACTTGCACTTTTTGCTGCCTTTCTGCGTGTTTGTCCTATTCTACCTGCCCTCTTTTTCTCAAATGTTCTCACTTTATTCGGGTGTTTTGGAAGCAGAGGATTGACTCTAACTGTGACACCATCGGCAGGGGAGTTAGAGGAGTGGGGTGAAAGGTTACGAGGAGGGAGTCGGGGTTTGTCAGATCAGGCTGGCCCCTGTCTTGACACGATCGCCTCTGGGAAAGTGTGTGTGTGTACGTTTTCAATGACATGTTGTGACAGAAACTGATTGACAAGCCCTTTTGCAGCTCAACACCAGCCGCCGCAGAGAGACTAATGATGACAGCTCTCAGGCCATACACACTGCCTTCTTTTTCTCCCCCTCTATCATTCACACAGACACACACACACTATGTCTTCCTATCCCTCGCCCTCTTTGTCTTGTGTCTCTCCCTCAACTACCTCTTCTCCTATCACACGCCCACACAGACAATGGCATCCTGTATATTGTCTCCCTGACGCAAAGGCGCAAACACACACATTTTACACAAATGCTCCGTCAAACACACACACATGCTCGCTCATAGTCATGCGTACGATCATCCGAGTCTGCATCACAAGTATTTATCAAATACACACATTTATTTTCTCTTGCATTGTCTCTCTTTCTTTTAGACACACTCTTTTTCACACACACATATGGACACACACACAAACGATGCACTACTCTCTCTGTCTTGGAATTTTACATTTTGATGAAGGAGGAAGCGTGTTGTCCAATCAGATCAGTGGCAGCAGGGAGAGACCATCACAGCGCAGACAGCAGGGTGGTTCAGAGACAACAGACTGTTATCAGGACCCTCCCTACTATCTCTGCCCCCCTGCGTCCCCTTGTCTGAGTGCGCCTGGTGGTATGATCCGACAGGCTCGATAAGAACCCCTCCTCTCTGTCTCCCCCTGTTCTGTCAGTGCTAGGGTGTAGCTACTGATCCTGTACTACAGCAGAAAGAGTGAGAGTGAAAGGGAGGAGGGACATCAGGTGTCACAGCTCCGCAAGCCCAGTTGAGGCTGCATTGCCACGACAACCAGCTCCCGGGGTGCCGCCAGGTGAGTCCGAGGACATGCACGCAGACTCACTCTCACACTCACACTCTTTGACACTCATGCTGCACATTTACACAATGAAGTCACTGCACATTGCTTTCACACAGGGATGTGTGTTGAACTGACAGTTTTACTGTGCACAGGTGTACAGCTACCGATGTGCTCCGGGATGTTGGTACTGTCACTTTTAAATCTTATGATCATTGCACTAATAATGTATCAGTGTAGTGTGTGAGCGCTTGTGTAGTTTGTGTGTGTGTGTATGTGTTTTGTAGCTATGCCAGAATGTACAGTATGTGTGTGTACGTACTCCATCCCTCCCTGTGTGGTGGTGGTGGGAGACAAAGGGTCCCCTCCGTCTGGCACTGTAGCACCACTCACACAGCCGCTGATGGGTGGGAAAGTTCTCTCCGTCAGCAATCGTATCTGATCGGTAAAGGAAAAGAAGTCAAATACGTTCACCCTCCCCACCACCACCTCCACCCCTGTCGAACACTCCTGACTCACGATGATAGGAGCACACGGTCACAGCAGATGATCACCCAGTCAGTGGGGGTTGGGCTGGGGTGGGGGTGGGGGGGTGTGTTCTGAGGACACGGCGTCTGAGAGGAGGGGGTGGTAGGGTGGTTGGCGGTCATGACACTACTGTAATGTGCGATAGACGCACCATACAGAATGAGGTTTAAACATGAGTGTCCAAGGCAGGGTCATCTGCCGTGCACATGACTGTGTGAGAGTTTGTGTGCGTGCGTTAGAGAAGAAACGGCTGAGGGCTGGAGCATAACATGTCGAACTGTTGGCCATTACTGACCGATGAACCTAGACAAAGGGCTGCTGGATCATATGTGCAGGCTCGTGCCGTGTTCCGAGTGAGTACGAGTGAGTGAGGAGAGTAGGGGAAGGGTCGTATGTGGAATGGCATAAGCGGGTGCCCACACAAGCATGTACGCACAGGATTTCCGATCATCGCGTTTGAGCTCGTCCTATAAGGTATCAATTTAACCCCATATGATCATGTGCGCATTGCGCCGCGGTGTTCTCCTCTCCCCATCAGCCCCTGACAACCTCATTCAACCTGTCCTGTTTCACAGCCGGTCATGATCCCACCCTGACTTTCCACCGTCTTGCTGCCACAGCAGAGTCTCTTTCAGTCTCCATCTCACAAGGCTGTGGACTGGTTCAACCCTGTCCATATGACGCTAAATTATCAATCCCTTCTTTGTATCAGCTACTGTAATAGTTGTGTTCTTATCCTTAGGTGCCCTTTGTTAAATCCTGCCCATGTGATTGCAGATTTTTGTACAAGGGATACTGCCTGGTCTAATATATTACAGCAGTTTAGCAATAATTATAACATTTTAGATAAAATCCTTTTTAGAAAATTGCACGATCCATTCTCAAAAATAAAGAAAATTTGCATCCGGGAAAAAAAAAAGACTAATTTCTTTGGGACAAAAATAACTCTTATGTGAAAAGCGTCGAGTCCATCTTTTTCACATCGGGTTTCTGGCATTTACTGGTTAGCAGTGTGGGCGAGACAGGAGAGTTAGACAAGATAAGGTCTACATGGGTGGAGAACTGAGCTCACACTCATGACATGTAAGTGCACAGGTCATACACCCACTGAGACACAGAGCAGCATTCAGTGTGGAAAGAACAACACGGTATTTGGATTATGAAAGATAATGATGCGTGACAGGTGTGGGCTGTCATTCACCTTCTACCTAGGATTATTTTACCACAGTATTGGAGTTATCTGTGCTCTTGGCCTCGAGGGCTAACCGCACTGTGTATGAACAAAAATGGTGGCCACAAGAACAAGCTGTACATTTAATTCCCTCCCTCTTTTCTGTCTCCTTTCCATTTCCTCTCTTTTCTCTGAGCTCGTATGCACACACTCATCCCCTCCTCCACTGACAAGCTGTAGGGCGTGCCCCCCCCCAATCACCACCCCATACATTTTGAGCTGCGTGGCGTCCATACATACATGTGCAGTTCACACATGTCTGCTCAATAACTAAGCAATCATACATGTGAGAGACAAAAAGACTTCGAAGACATACAGCTGAGGACTTCCCTTTTATGTTTTGGATACTGTGATGGGAGTGTAACGCCACATTCATTGAAATGATACTTTGTTGCTTATATGAAGCCTGTGATGCTGAGAAATGATGGCGTAAGCAACAATTACCCTAATTGAACATTCCAGAGCAGTCCTGCAAAATGGCTGCCGAGCCGGCATGCAATCTGTGATGGCCGACAAGAGTGTGTAGGTCTGAGGCGTGTGCATGTATAGCTGCGCATGTCTGTATACATAATCAGTCTGTTTGTGTGCCTGTTTGTACAAGTGTGTGTGTGTTCTGCCTGGGTGTTTGTGCTAAATCTGAGAGTAATTCTGCATTTGCTGTTTTTAGAGACTGCTTTGTGTCAGGGGAAGTCTCCGCTCACTGGAGATCTCTGCTAATCCATAATTACCCACCTTAGTATATCCAGACTGAAGGAACCGTTAAGTCAAACTGCCTTATTATAAAAGTAGATCATTGTATTTCCCTTAGCCTATCAAATGAGTGTCAGCTTTGAGAATAAAATAAATGGCTCTTTGCTTTTGATAGTGATGGCACCTTTTAGCTTCATGACCACCTTCTTCAGAATGCCAGCATTTTCACAGACCAGCAGTAAGGTGCTAAATGTGTTCTGCCAAACAGCTGACCTTGTTGTTTCTTTACAGCTCTCTGCCTCGCCAGCACAGCACCCAACCGTCCGTCCAGCCAGCTATCCAGCAATCCACCAATCCATCCAACACGGCCAGCCCTGCCCAGAACTGGCAACCTGCAGGAGTCATCAGGGTTAGTGCTCCTTTGGCACGCCTCTGTGCCAGAACCATCTGCAAGCATCTGGCAGGAACTTGTAAATTTATAGATCTGCACTTAAACCAAAGGCCAGACAATCAAATAACATTATAAGAAAAGACAAGGGAGAAGTGGGTGAGCAAAGAGCCATCTTTAAAACACAGGCTGATTTATAACAGTCATTGGGATAAGTCAAGAGATGTACTGTATGTTTCTTTATAATCTAAGAGGAGATACCACATGTCAGACAGTTTTTATGCTCTTTTGACACAAAGACTACGATAACTCCTCTAAGACTAAGTAAAATTTCCCACATCAGTGTCCTTACTAGTTAATTGTAATTGTACGCAGTTTTTGAGGTAGATACCTTCTCATACATGCACACACTTTCTTACCAAGATAGAGGACATTCTTTCTTTTACATACCCGTTTTTCCTACCTTTCTTATTAGCGTACTCACTCTTCCACAGAGCACAGATTATAACCATCACTGGATTAAGTTAAAGCTGTGCTGTTTTGCTAATAATTCAAATACTGCAAGCGCTTGCATTTTCTGCAGTTCATCAGGGAGACGCAGCGAGAAGACAAAGCTGAACTAAATGACTACCAGCGCTCAGGCCTTATCAAAACTGTGTGGGTGTGCGGCTCGTGTGCTCATGTGTAAGAGAGACACGGCGTGTGTGTGTGTGTGTGCGTGCGAATGCGAGCTTTGAATGTGACAGTCGAGGGTCGGGCCTACACATAAAAATCCCTTTCGCTGTTTCTAATGCATTTGTCGAGGGATGGTGTGGTCACACCATGTAGTCGAATGGTGGAGATACAACAGCGAGGAAAGACGGCGACGGTGGAACACGGCGCTGCACGTTCACAGGCAACAGACCCGGGAAAAGGGTGTGTCTGCGGATGCATGGATTAATGCGTGTGTGTTGGTGAGACAGTATGTATGCAAATGGGGAATAATTCTGCTCTTCACGAAATGACATCGAGTCAATTACTGTCAGGCAGATTTTTTTTTCCCTTAAAAAATAAAATTTAAGTTAGAAGCAGTAACTGCCCCTCACAAATGTAAGCAAATACACAGTATGATCCATAAAATAACCTTCTGTTTTATGTGGACATATGTATTTTCTTTGAAATATGGGAGCATTAACTCAGTTGTAGTGCCAGATAATGTTCACACTATTAGCAGTAAAATAGAGCAACCAGAGGCCCATTTAGACGGTCTCATTTAAAAGGGCTTGTGGTATTCATTGCTGCCCCAAAGACAGTTTAAAAATAAGACCATGAAAGACACAGAGTCAGAAATGTCAGGGTGAAGGCATAATCTTGTTTTCTTAACCCATTTAAATGAAATGATTGGGATGTGCACCTTTGTGTAAAGGGGAACGTGAGGACATCACCCCATATGTGTGTGTATCTGTGTTTGGCAGAGGGCCTTTTAGACACGAGTAAAAAGGAAATGGATGCCTGGCAAATGCTCAGCCAGCATCTTTATCGCTGCTGCTCTCAGACCCGACCAACGCATCTAATAATGGACAGAGTCATTTCTTCTTGTGCACTCAATAACACCTCACAGCCTTCCTGCATGTTGCTGAGATGATATTTAGCCCGAAAATAAATGACTCATTCCGAGCTGTATGTATTAGCGTTGTCATTTGTCACCTGATTTAAAGATCAACAAAGAGGGGCGAAAGGCGAAGCCACGAGCGACACATTGGGAAAGAAAAGTATCTTGATATCTAAAATGTTTCCTCTGAGTTTCCTCCCGCTCTGCAGGAGGTGATGGGGGCTAACAGAAGTTAATGTTAGACGCGGGCGGAGGCCTGATTAACACCGCAGGTCTAAAATGCACAGGGAGCAGGCTGTTCTCCATAGCGAAGCTTTTCGCCTCCCTGGCTTCCATCTCAAGTGCAGACAAGAGACGTCATCATTTTCCAACTCAATTTACAGACGCATTAGGAGATGCTGAGACGCGCCCAGCTCACTCAAATGCAATCAGCGTGCCTGTGTGTTTTAAGAGGAAATTGAAGGGGCCATCTTTATCGACTTCCCTTTGACTTCTCCTCCCCTGTAGACCCATTTTATCTCTAAGATATGCAACATAAACAGCTGTATATGGCTTGAAATCTGAAACTAATTTCATAAAGCTTAATAGCTTAAAGATAATATTTTGAGGTAAGTCTAAAAGGCATCCAGCTACTTACATTGATTGGATCTAAATGGCAAAATGATGTCCGTTGGGTAACATCGATACACTTACGGTATTTGTCAGAATACAGATCTGTCTGTCAGTTGAATTAAAGTATAGCATTCAGTTTTTAAGTTTTACTGTTGAGTTGCATTTTCTTTTGTATCACTGTGTTTACTAAAGGTCACATTTTTTATGAATTATTTAGAGGATAGATTTAGGATGAAATACAAAGGAGTTATGTAAGAAGATTAATGCATATATACACAGACTAACACAGTCTTTATCAGTATATTTAGTTGAGTAATTTTGTTAATCCAGACAGGATCCAGTTTAAGTTATGTGTTTTTGTCATTAAATTGATCTCTGGTAGCACTAAAAACCTCATGACATTTGGCTTTGTGAAACCTGCTGATATCTCGAAATATCTGCCTGCTCTTAGAATAGATTTCCCACCTTTGAGCTTTATAGTAGCATTCTAAGTGCACTTAAGAGAAAGATTCAGGACAAAGTCAGTTTGAGAGGTACATCCACATGGTTCCTGTCACAGCTGTCTACAACCCTGTTCTGTTCATGTCCTGTTTGATCCTCAACTAAACTTATGACTAATTGAGAGCATGGATAAAAAACTGAAGAGAAGCGGGATGCCAGACAAAGGATGGGGGTTGGGAATGGTAGGAGTGAGAGGAAGAGATGGGAAAGAGCTGCTTAGGATGAATACAGTGAGAAGAGAGAGCCATTAGGAAAAGAAAGGGATGTCTCTGAAAAGGTGTTACACTGTTACACTCTCCTGTCTGCAACTATTTTTCAGTTCTTGTATTTTCTAAAAGAAAAAACGTGGCACCATATCTCTTTTTCACCATCCATTTCTCCCAGTATCACCTCATTTCTCGTACCAGCTGTTCACTCTTGTTTCACTTTTGATCGCCATTCCTCCAGCCTCAGATTTTTCCATCATATTCTTCCTCCCCCCCCCCCCCCCCCCCCCCCCCCCCCCCCATATCCTTTAAAAAAAAGCCTTTTATTCTTTTTTATTAAACACTTTTTCTCAGAAGGAGACAGCAGATTCATCTTACACAAATGCATCGCTCAAATATTCATTATTTCTCACTCCGTACGTGTAGAACTGGATTTGCTGAATTTATATGTGCCGTTAAACGGCTGCTTCTCTTCAGCAAACCTCTTTTTTTTCTTCTTTTTTTTGCCAAGCGGCAGCGTAGATCTATAGTGCTCAGGTGGAGGGGGTCTCTCTGAGCATGTGGACGTTATCTTGAAAAGAGGGGCTGGCTGCCATAGCAACCATATGATGAGGCAGGCAGGGCTATTTAAAGGAATTCAGCTGCTGCTCCCGTTCCCGTCAGCTTCACACCGGTCCAGTGGAAGACAAAGAAATAGACACGAGGGCAAAATGAATATTGATGCTTATCGTTTCACTTAAATGTGTGGTTACAATTGTCCTCTTAATTAAGAACAACATAATACAGCTTTTCACCCCAATTTTAATCTTCTACTTCTGAAATTCGCGATTTTTAAAAAAAAAACGCAACAGCACAAAGCGAAATATGCTAATGCACGGTCTTTTCGGTGAAAAGACACTGCACACGTTTTAAAGCCATTTACATGAAATGAACATGCGTGCACAGACACAAAGGCAGCGCATGTGGGGGAAAACAGAAATGAACGAAGGCTTGCTGTACAACTGTGGATTTTATTTGAACAGGGTTTTACATATGCTTGAAATGTTTTCAGAAGGGGTCACTTCAGTGTCTGATGCCACAAACGTTTACGGTCTAAAAAAGAATGCATACTTTTTCTCCCAAGACGTGTTTCTCAGTGGTCGGCTGCGCACGGGGAGACGAGTGAGACGCAGAACTACTGCACCTCCAGCGCTTTGCATGCCAAAAACACACAAAGAAACTATGTGTAGACAAAGCAAAGCACCGCGTTAGTGAAAACTCACTTTACGCACCTGTTTCTCCATCAATATATTCAGTTTTAAGGAAATCTGCACAGTTCCTGTTGCCCACTGAAAAAAGGACAGCGTTTTAGCTCAGCTCCTCGTATACGTCTCAACATCTGATACCTGAGGAGAAGCGCAGGCTTCTCTATTCTGTAGCTGTTGGTGTTCATTTAAAAGCTGCTTTATTATCCATGCCCCCCCCCCCCCCCCCCCACCCCCCCACCCCCACACACACACACACACCAGGTAACCACCAGAAGGAAGCAAACTGTTCAAGGTGTGAAAGGTGGTATATACAAGTCAGGGTGACAGTTTCATTGGTCACATTTTGTAAATTATGATGATTTTCTGTGACGCTTTAGCCATTTTGTGACTTTCTAACTAAACAAATATTGAATGAATTTATGACAATAATTGGAAGACAGCCCGACATGATTTCCGCCTATTGGTTTGTCCCAGAACAATCTTTTCTTGCTTTGTAAATTAGATTTAGCTAAACGCTTAAAGTGAAAACATTGAATGATTTGTCAGACTCACTGGTCGGGGCTCACTCGGTTGATAAGGTGGTTCTCCCTCTCCCATAAATCTCTTTTTATCATGCTGATATTCTACATTTCAATCTGAAGTGCACAATAATTGCTTAAACTGCCAGCGTACTTTTATCCCTCCACCGAGCCCAGCGTGCCGTTCCAGTGCCTGTGAGCACAGTCAGAAAGATTTAAAGAGCTTCACAGAAGCAGAATTATGAGTGACCTCTCTCATAACGCTCCCTCTGCTCTTCACTTTGCTCTTTATCTCATTCTAATCCCAACTCATTTCATATGCTAAGTAAAAGCTTATATTCCTCTTCACTGTACATACACACACACGTTCTTCATTGCCCCGGTGTGATTAGGAAATTTGCATAGAAGCTGTTATTTAGAGCAGTGGGGAGCAGAAGCAAAAGGGGTTGTGGGTGCTCTAATACCTGGCAGGTGTAGAGAGGTAATGCAGAGAGTCCCAGAATCTCTCATGTCTGGATTGTTCAAGAGAAGTCCACTAAAGGAACCCAGAGAAAAATTCCCTTATGGCTGTGTGTCTCTGTTCACCTCTAACGCTTTCCTCAGATCCTGATTTGCATGTTCTCTTTCCACAGCTGCCGCAGATGTAACAAAGATAGGAGAGAGATGAAGAGGCAGAGCTGACTCTGAACCCCGAGGGAGGACGCAGCGAGGTGGAACCACTTCTCTGCTTCCCCGGTGGAGAAAACACTTTCACCACCAGAGCGCCATCTGCTGAGTCGGTGGGGCGGGACAGCTGGTGTTGTGAATCAGGCCGCCACAGTCCAGGGACCGGCTACTTCCCAACACCAGGGTCTCACCATCACTCCTCACATCTCACTATCACCACACTTCTGGCTTCATGGAACATCCGAAACTGCTGCTTTGTGTTTTCTTACATTTGTCTGCAATGATCTTTTTTAGAAAATTACCTCTCATGGTCTTATTTGTGTAGGATGTTTTTCTGCTGCGTCTTCTGATAAAATGCTTATTAAAAAAGTAGTCCACCTTAGAATAAATACTATTTTGTCATGGATATAACAAAGAGGTGACTTAATGGGAAAAATGGTTGTTTTGCAAAGAAAAAATAAAATAAATGCTCTCAATTCCAAAAACTGCGTTTGTGGCTTTATTTTGATCATGACTCTTTGAAATATGAACAAACTACACGCAGAGTAAAATAAGCTGACTGGAAATAATGGGTTTTGGGAAATAAATAGTTTTCCAGGCAAAACAATTCAAAGGACCAAATCCTCTAGTGACCATCTAACAATTCGATCCCACATAGCTCCATTTTGGGGTCTGATTTCCTGAAGTCCCATAACACGCATTTCAAATTAGGTACATTTCCAAAACAGGATATTTAGTGCTCCATTTACCTTTCCTCAGTACTCTCCAGTTTCAGCACAGACATACCGAAACACATGCTCCTCAAACACTTTGTTCCCTGCAAACATAAGGGAGAAATTCAGTGAGTAGCGTGAGAAACACACAAGACTGTAAATGTTTAAAAAAAATCTTTCCATTTTCTATATCTCAACTCTTACCACTGCAGAGAGGCTCATCCCAGGGGTTTTTCCTTTTCAGTGTAGCTGCATAAAACAGGGCGTACGTGGAATTCTCTAACTAGATATTGTGAACTGGGCCTACTTTAGAACACATTCTTCGTGTGATTACTTGCATGCACTAATATACCAACACGACTGTATGATTCCAGGTTTTTTAAGTTTGTCTGTTGGATACTTTCAGACCTCGTGTTCAGAAAAATGGCAGAAACTTTGTGTTTTTGGTACATCTCGTGCGTTGAGTTTAACACTGATTTGACTGTCATGAGATGCACTCATGGACAGATTATGACACAACAGCTGCTCTGACATCCAGAGGACCCCGACAAAGAGAGACGCAAAACAACCACACACCATGCTGATATCATTATGTCGTGTCCTGCTGGGTATCTTGCAGCAAACGTTCAGCATTATGATGCGTCTCTCGTTGGTCTTGTCGTTTGTCTTGTCGTTTGTCTCATTTTGTTGTTGATTAATAATTGAGGTAATTCTGTGTCTTTTGGTTGTCAGTCTTCCTCTCTTTCTTTCTTTTTGTCTTATTCTGCAACTTTGCTTTGCCACGTTTATACCTGTTTGTCTCCTTTTGGTGAATTTGCTTTAAAAATGTTGTCATTTTGTGTCAGCCATTTGCCACGTGTGAAAGTCTATATGTCATTCTTGTGCTCTCTCTGGAATTTATGAGACATTTCTAGGATAAGACCAGGGCCCCATTCACTCCTTGGGCCCTGGCCCTGTAGCTACTAGGCCTGGTAAAAAACTATTAATTTTTCGGATGTTCAGCATCTGCCCCTGTGAATAGAATTACCTTCTCCCATTGTGGTTGAATTGCATACGGTTTGCAGTTATCTTTGTCCTTTTTTATTTCATGCGCTCTTCATATTGGTGGTTATTCATTGGTTCTCCAAAATACTTTTCTCATTTGAAAACAAAATGAGATGCCTGATAGCTCTTTACGCATGCGCAGTGTCGCCGAAACGCTTTGGATCCAGTCTCACCTCGAGAAGTTATTAAATCTGAGCTGCAGGGCGCGTGGTAGGCTCAATTGTTGACGTCGTTACGCTGGTTTAGCTTAAACAAAGTCGTACCTTACTGGAATTACTTCTATTTATTTATTAATTTATTGTATAGAAAGCAGGTTCAAATAACCGTGTTTAGTTAAGTTTGTTAGCCACGCTTTTAATTGTTATCATGTTTCCAACTTCCAGCAGAGTAAAACTCAACCGAGTGGCGTTAAAAGACGTTGTTGGGCTCAAACTAGCCCCGCGGAGGCGAACACCTCCAAAACCAATCACTAATATTTCAGCTGGCTCCTCAAAACAAGGAGAAAACGTAGTTTCTGAGTCGGCTTCTTTTAATAGCAATGAACCACTCCAGACTTGTTTAACACAACTACAAAACCCAGAAAGTGGGACGGATATGCCCATTGACATCCCTGGCGGAAAGTTAGAGGAGAAATGCGTAGGGACGCAACAAGCAAAGAGGAGAAATTATCATGTGTCACGCGATGATATGGAGTGTAAACAAAACCGGCCTAACACTAGAGGCAAGTATCAGCTCTACACTAGGAGCTCTACACTCTACACTAGGAGCAAAGGCAGGTTGGAGCAACCGGAAAGGCTCGGCAATTTTAGATGGAGGTTCGCATGGTGCGTTTGCGCCGATTCGGACAGCGAATTGTTGAAAAGCAGCGGGGTCAGCGGCAAGGTGAACAGAGGGTAAAAAAATACAATATGCCCCGCCGGGTAAAACTGACAAGCGGGGCACCACCAGTCACAAAGACCGCAGAGGGGCATACACAATTGGCCTTCGAGCCAGGTAGAAGATGTGGATCTGTAATGGGGAACGATAAAAGTTGTGTTAGCCGCGTTGCTAAGAGCGCTGGAGGTGGAGGGGGAAGGAGCTCAGGGAAGGCCAAGTCCGAGCTGTGTGACCCTCAGCCCGCTGCTGCACTTACGGGACGAGTGACGCCGTCAGTACTCTCAAGACCACCAAGTAAGGTGCACTATAGGTGTTAGGATAGCAAGCGACTGTAAGGTATTTCACTGAGCACATGGCACTTTGTCGAAATGTACCAGCAGTTCAATCGGCGGTTTGGTTGCAGATAGAAAAAAAGATTCAGCTAATTGTTGGCTAAGTTGCTTTTTTTCCCCCCTTTTTCTTTTGTTGCCAAGTTTGTGAGATCGGTGTGAGATGCTAAGCTAACGGCGGGATGAATCTAGCATCTTTACCTACTGAGCAAAATGGGATGTTTTGTTTCTTGGGTGTCCTGCAGGGCCAAAGACCAGATATTACCTAAAACCACACTGACATTAAACATCAACGAGGAGGCTGATAGTTTGAGTCCTCGAGGGGCTGCCATGTTGTGCTGAGACCCTTTTTTGCTTTAGTCCTCAATTAGTTGCTGTTAAGAAGCCAATTGGCAGCACTCTGTGCTGTTCCAAGTAGAGATGATTTCATGTTACTTAAGGATCATAGGGATCAGTTAAAAAGAAGAGCTCATCTATTCTCTTTGGGGTTTATTAACCAACATTTATTACTAGTATAATCAAGTATATTATGATAAGTATTGAATATTCATAGGTCTAGCATTCTTTTGGGACTGTCTCATCTGCATCCTGGGAGATGATCCCAGATGGTTCCCACTGAAGCTGCACTGCTCTATAACCTAAATGGGAAAGTTCATTCATTGTACATTTGCTAGCAATTGGTCCTGTCACCTAAGTTGTTCCCACTTGTAAAACCAGGATATTTTTAAAGCACTCCCTACATAGTGTAAATCTCAATTTTATGCGTTCAGGTGCGTTCCACTGATGTCATTTGAGGTTGGTTTGGGCCAAGTGGGTTTGTCACCTTTTATTGGAAGCTTGTTAGGAATGATTTGTTTTCCTCCTAAGCCAACAACTGGTAAACTGTAGCAGCCAGAAATACAGATAAAGGGTTAAAGGGATAAAGTGTCTACCTCCAGAGAGGGAGAGAAGTCCAATTTTCATCACCATTTCAACATGGTTTCTCAGTTTTCTTCGCCCCTTCTGTTGAGGTCTAATAGCACCAAGAGTTCACGTTGGGGAGTTGAACTTCTGATTTTCGACCAACTGCATTTTCATGAGCATCTGTTCTCATAACATCAAGTATTTAGTCACTCGGCCAAACACGACAGCATCGAGGTTAGGCTCGTTTTTGTGTTTTCAGCCAAATTAGAAATAGAGAGGTTAGAAAGTTGCACGAGGGGCAGCTTTTTGCAGCAAAAGGCCACGGTTCAAAGGCACCAAAAGACAGATCTTTCATGGCGGGTGTTTGGCTCACAGTTGATGTCGGATAAGATTTCATGATTGTGACAGTTTCAGGGGGCCTGCTAATGATGTCGTGGTGATCAGGTGCCGAGTGTTGCGCTCCTGTTATGGCACTTTTTTTACTTTTGTTTTTGTCTCCACCTGCAGACATTAATAGAAATGCACACCCAAACGCCACTGGACCTGCTGGTTTGAGAAGATCCTCTGGAGCCTCCCACTGTGTTGCTTGTGGGGAAAGTAACCACGTTAACTCTCAGCAGAAGAACTCGCGTAAGCAAGCGCCAAAAAGGTCTCGTCCGGGGTCAGAGCCACGTACCGTTGAGTTTAAGGTCAACAGAGAAAACGCAGTGGGCGGGGCAACTGACAAGATCATTGTGTGGATAAACCAGTATCCAAAAGTGACTCTTTGCGACGTAGCCAAAAAATGTGACGCATGCCGTCACAATTGTGGCTACGTGTTGCCGGACATTCTGAAGAACAAGGTTGTGCGCTGCTTCAAACGGGAAATGAGAGCTGGATTTCGATTTTGGCCCGGTTGTTTTGGGCGTGACAAAAATGAAAGAGAGGCAAGTGCTCAGGCTAAAAGTAATAAGTGCTGTCCCAGTGTTCCAGATGAGGAGCGAACCTGTCAGCCTCCAAGTCTGGATGAACACCTGGAAGAGGGCAGGGATTCACGGGCGCCGTCCTGTCAGACTGCAAAGCGTTTCCGCAGCTGCCGAACGAGGGAGGACTCTGCAACTCGTTCGGCTTTTTTCTCAAGTGGCAGACATGCCAAAGAGGGGGAGTACGGGACTGGCGTGTGGGGCAGAGACGCCTTGGAGGACACCGGTCTGGGATCTGACCCGGTGGGTGTAGAGATTCACAGAGACAAGAGAATGAAGCTTGGCGATAGCGTTGTGAGCAGCAGCACTTGCGGCTCAGCGGTGAAAGAAAACTGCATCGCCAAGAACCCTTGTGATCAGAGAGGAAGTCCTGCAGAAACTAATGGAGTGGAAATGTCATCGGAACCTTTCTGTGAGGAGGATGAGGCGGGCACAGATGAGGCAGAGTCATTCACTTGTCAGAGAGTGAAGGCGTACGTCAGAAGAATAAATTTTTCCTGTGCCCGCACATATGTATCTTGGCCCTTCTTAGGTGGGGGCCCGGCTCGTGCTGCTACCGCGGCCACTTCGGCAGGCTCGATCCATTCATCAGTAAGGGACAGTCCCTCTGTTAAAGCCAATCTGAACGAGGCCAGTTCATCCAGCGACCAAACTAAGAACCTCCTCCCGGGTGCACGCCGAGAGGCGCAACTAGAAAATGATGAAAGCATTTTGGAAAGAAGAAATGGGAAACGACATAGAAATGCATTCTTAAACACAGATGGAACAAATACAGGGATCAGAGGGCAGATAGCGTGGTCTGAAGAATCTGTTTCCTTTTCCTTCCACAGTCAGCGTGGAACAGAGCCTGGTGTTGATGCAGCACTTGCCTCATCTCTTCGAGGTAATGGGCCTGAAACCTACAGCTCCATGTCCACCCCTTCTCCGTCAGCCTGGGAAACTGACACTACTTTGTCTACTGCGTCAGATCCATCCACAAAGGATGGTCCAAGTAGGCTCTCAGCCACACCACCCTCCCTCCCGCTTCTGCCAGGCAAAGCCAGTGACCTTAAGTTGAAAAGCGTAGAAAACTTGCTATTCCACTGCAAAGAAACCCTGCTGATTTCTTGTGGTTCTTTATCCTCTGCTCCACCTAACTCGGTCTCCTCTCGTTCAGGTGAATCCTCCCCGCTTCTTCTTCAAAACACACACAACAATAACGAGTTTCTCCCAGAAAGGAGCCCACCAAAACTGGAGCCTCGTTATTACACAAGCACCATTAAACACGGCTGCTCATTCACCGGGGAGCATTGTGTGGTGACGGACTCCAGTGGGTTTATGCTTCCACCGATGCTTTCTCCTGTCACTTCGCCACAAATGCACTCGTTCCGGAGTAGCCTCTCGTCCCAGAGCTCAAGCAGTTCTGAAGAAGAGGAGGAGGAAATGATCGCAGACGCCAACAAAAACAAAGCGGTAACTGAATGTCAGATGTCACAAATCGTTAACCGCTGCACTGAAAACTCCATGGATTACCATGAAGAACGGGAAGCAGTTTCAATGAATTTCAACAGCCTCACCACCACTGACGCTAAAGAGCTGGGTGATTGTAACGAAGAGGAAAGCCAGGAGGAGTCAGATGACAAAGATGATGTGGAGCAGGGTAAAAGAAGTTCGGAACAAGTTCCCTTAAATCCGGAAATAAAGGCTTCCCTTGGCTCAGGTGTTCTGACTGAAGCCCACTCTTCTCCCAGCAGTGACGAAGAAGACGGCGAGGAGGGAGAGCAGAATTCTGCTGGAGAAGTGGACTCAAGGCCGTGTAAGATTTCAGGCAGGGAAAGGGATAGAACCAAAGCGGGGGCAACCGATGAGTCTCAGTCGGACATTTTGAACGAGTTCACAGCTTACGAACAGGACATCCTGCTCGTCGATGTGATCCAGGACGACCCGGAGCTGTTTGACAACCTGCCGGAGCAGAGTCTGCTGAAGCTGGGCCCTGCCAGAGCGACTGAGGCCCCCAGAAGGAAGCTGACCGCGGTGGTGAAAACATCATCAAGGATAGATGGCACACCGGCGGAGCTCGATCGGAGGTACGGTCTTCACAGCACAGTCTCAGAGGAGTTGTGCTTCAGCTCCTGTAAGTGAAGGTTTTTTTGCCTTTTCAGATTCACACCAGGAACTGGAGACTTTCACTGCCACAGCCCCGATAACACGGGTATGAGCAGAGGTTGCTGGAGAGACAGACAAGGCCGTGACGGAAATTTTGTATGTTCGCTCTCATTTTTCTCAAATGTGGTGCACTGATTTCGATTTTTGGTATTTGCAGAGGAGAGTGACAGCAGGCCATGGAGACCGCGGCGTGACACCACCCCAACCGAAATGCAGAACACATGCCCCGCCACAAACAAGCAGCCCAGACATGTGGTAATGTAATGCGGTCTGCGCTACCCCTGCTTTCTGTCATGTACCGGAGAGCAAAGACCTCTTCTCCCGGCGCCCATTTTGAAGCATTTTATTGCAGGGCCTCAGACATAATAATATCTCGGCTTTAGAGAGGAGCGTTTATAGTGGTTTGTCTTCCATAAAAGCTCCAAACTCAAAAGTGCAGAATGAAGACCGAGGAAAAGAGCGTGACTTGTTTCAAAATGAAGAAAACACGACACCCTTTTATCTGTTTTTAGGTTGAAACGACCAGGATTTTCACAGTTTTCCAATGCTTAGTTCGTGATTTAATGTCACACACTGGAGACGCTTAGACGTTACGTACAAAATCTGATTGGGTGTTATTAGAGGTGACTCTTCTTTTTTCCTTCTGTTTTTAAAAAGGGTCAGTCCGACGTCAACAACAATCACACGGACGGTGACCTGGAAAGGTACACACACAGGTCACAAGATCAGAGCTGCTTTGTGTGTACAGTGTTCAAATGTTGTGTTCGTGTCCACTCGCAGGAGTCAGCCCATCCACACCGGCTCCCCTCACAGCATCCCCCAATTACTGTCCATAGGCACTGGTGAGTAAAGGTGAAAGACGCTTCTGTCTCTGATGAAACTGAGACAGAAGCTGAGAAGATTCACTGTCGGTGTGAATCTTCGGCCGTGTTTTCCTTAAGTAAAATAAAACCGTCTGCCTCCCCTCGCAGGGCCGTGGATCAAAAACGCATCAAACGGGACTGATGTGAGGCGGCAGAAATCTAATGCTGTAAGTGTTTTCCGTTGTGTGAAGTATGATCACCAGCTTCCCTCAGAACAAGCCTGATTTATGCTCTTTTTTTTCATACATGATCACTGGGTTTAACTTAGATTAAATTGTAGATTGTTGGATTGTTTTTTTTTAAAGAATCTGTCTGGAATCAGCTGGTTGAATGACTGTGGGTGATGCATTAAATCTGTCGATGCAAATTGGACAAAAAGGGACATTTGTTCCATTTCCTCTGCTCTTGCAGCTTAGTAGAAAACATAAAAAAGGACCAAAGAGTGGTTTGAGTAATGAATTCTTTGGAACTGCGGTTTAGTTCTGTATGGCACACGGTTGGTTGCGGTGTTTGGTTCATCTGTGTAACGCAGCAAATCTTCTTCTAACTCTCAGTACTGCAGGCAGTTCTTCAGTGAATCTCTATCCTGTGGGTTCAAGATGTGTCGCTTCCAACATCTGCCTGTGGAGGGGGATGAGAAGGTACGTTGAGTAAAATGCATTCGTTCTCAGCTTGAAACCAGTGTGCTTAACTGTGAAAACACTTGTAGAGACCTGGTTTCCCTTAATTCAGCAGAAGAAGAATTGTGAACGGTACATTTTTCCTCCATCATTATGAGTATTGGAGGCGAGGTGCTGTGGGAGTGTGTTCATGTCAAAGCTTTCAGATGACTGTTGAGCTCCCCCTGCTGTGCTACAGCTGTGATTGCACGCTTCTGATCCTTTGAGGCTGTTCTTTTGTTGTTATGTCTCTACTAGTTCTGTGTTGAAACTGTGGCAAGGTTCAGCAAAAATCCAGCATGCCTTCAGAAAGCTGGTAAGTCCTCTTTTGGATATTTGATAAATTTGCCATGAATGCTATATCCGATGGATTTTGGAATAATCCCTGCTTCATGAGCATGACTGCTCTTTCCTGCCTTTCTGTGCCTGTCTGTAGGAGCCGTGTTTACAGGATACTACCACAACAACCCACCGGGAGTGTATTTCTCCGTGCCGGTCCTGCTGTCCCTGCTGCGGGCTCTGCTCAAAGCTGCCATGGTGTCTGATGTCTTCTCAGTCCTGAGTGTCAGCTTGGCCCACAGCATAGTGGTCAGTGGGGCGGTCGCTCATCTAACGTTAACATTAACATCACACTGCAGTATAGTAGCTGTAGCAGGGTCTGTGGGGAGTTACTGCTCACCTTTGGACACCGGATTAGACGTTGAACTTGTCCCCCTCCTCCCCTCTTTCTAGCCTGGCCATGAGTTCCTGCTGGACCTTTTTAACTTTGTGAGAGAGAAGGGTCTCGTGGGCTTAGTACCTGAACTAATGCAGCTCACATTCAAGGTATTTTAGTGCCCTTGTGCCGTATTTACAGCAGGCCGGTAGGATCTGCATTTGTTGTGGTGCTGGATGTTTATTGTGCGTGTCTGTTTACAGATGGCCAGTGTTGGTCTGGAGCTGAGCTTGGATTGTCTTGACTGTGTAAAAAACGCTCCTATGTTCCAGCAGACGGTCAATCCAAACTCAACTGTCGCCGTGTCTGCCAACCACAAGCAAGTGGAACTTTTTTTTCTTATCCATGCAGTGTTTTCCCCCCTAATCATAGTATAATCACCTGAATGACTGTCTTCATTCCCTAAGGTTATCCACCGCTGCACATTTTCCAGAGTACCTGAATTTAGCCCATGCAGTTGTTGAAATAGAGGTCGGTGCTTTGCTTCTTTCGCCTGTCATAAGCACGTTTGGTTTCACTTTACTGTCATATCTTCACGAAATGAATTCTCTTTGTCAGCTTTGCACCAAGCAAGAGGACTGGAAGCGGATTGGAGAGGTTTTCAGGTCCATCTGCCAGTCCAGCCACCACCCCAACCAAGTAGAGCGCATCAGTGGTCGCATTACCATTGCACTCCTGTGTGAGAGCAAAGACAAGCTGTCGCTGCCCTTTGCTGCCTTTGTAGAGACAGGTACCAGCTGTTTGTGAGCATCGCTCTATTCACTCGTGCTTATCACTCTCCTTTAAACATATATGATAATTCCTGATAACATTGTTTTTTTTTAGTGTGTCAGAATGAAGGTGAGGACAGCCTGATCAAGAGTTTTGTTGGCAGAATCGGAGTCTCGTTGATGTTAAGATACCACAAAACTCATCAGTGGGTCAAGGTAAGTGAAGCGCCTGCGTCTTCCAAAGGTCGTCTTCATTTTCCGTCTCATTTCTTATGCTCGTGGGATATTGTCTTGTGCGTCTACAAATGTAGGGTCGCAGGGTGGTGGAGATCATGTCTACTTCAAAGGTCAGCTTCACAACACTGAAGGGTTTGTTTGGGAACGAGGATGGAGCATCGCGGTGCTACCTGGTCACTGTGGCAACAGAGCTCCTCCTCCTCAGTGGCAGTGTGGAGGGGGCTCTAAACACACTCCGAGGTAACAACTCTCAGCTGACCTTATCAAACCTGTAAAGCTTTTTTCTGTAGTGGATTCTTCTTGATGGTGAGACTGGTGGGTTGAATAAAGGGGAAAGCAGGCGACTGCACTCGTGTTACACCCAGCGAGCAGCAAAAAGACAGCTGGCCTAAAGGCCGGGGACAGTTTGACTGGCTGAAACAGCTCTTAAATAATGAATAGCTCTTGTGCGATTGACAGTAGCAGCAGGTTCAGAGAAGGGTTTTCCTTAAAAGTTAAGAGAAGAGAACCAAAGAGATTTCTGCCATTAACAAAGACAAGTGCAATCTGACATTTGTCTGGTTTGTTAGCTTTCTGACTGCTAATCATTATTCTACAAAAGTATGACAAACCATTGACGTGATAAGCTGTTTAATGTCTCCCATGTTTAGTCTGTGTCAGTGCGTTGTTTTTACTAGTCGAGGCGACCTTATCCGGAACCCAGAAAGCTGATTTGGCGTCATTTACACCCTCATCTTTGCAGTACAACCTAGCAGTTCAGACGCTTTCAGGATTTTCCTCATGAATTTCCACATCAGCGAACTTGATCTCTGGCCAGATGTTGACGTCTGCGGTCCAGATTGTTTGGGAGGTCCCAAAGATCTCACAGCCTTGACATTCAGCCTATGTTACGGCCCCTGGTTTCAGAATATTTCTGATTATTTATTCATGCTGTCATTGTGCGATTCACTAACAGTTCAAAGTGTGGAATAAAAGTGTGTTTGATCCTTCCACTGTCGCTGTAGAGCGGAGAACGACATCATTCATCGGCCCTGGTCGACGTCTCGCCTCATATCTTTTTTATGAACCCATAAGTGCCCGATTTATCTTTAATGTGTAGATTTGCTTTGTATACGTAGTTTATAAGCTGGAACTGAAAGTGAAATATTTTAAGGAAATAAAACTCCCAGAGGAGGGCAGAGGAGACAGGATCCACATTCAGAGTGAACTGGACTTGCAGAAACTACAGTGTGTAAACAGACTTGTCAGCCAAGTCTTGACCTCTTTTTGATGTGTGGGTTTTCTCCGTCCTGTGACAGACTGGCAGGTCTGTCCAGGTTGTACCCCGCAGTTTGCCCGATGGCACCTGGGTCGGGCTCCAGCTCCCCCACAAGCCTGAATCGGATAAAAATGGATGGATGTGAATGCACTGACAATATGGAAATGGATAGCTGCTGTTTTTTCTTTCTTTATTTTGAACTGTTTAACTGTTCCTGTAAGTCTTCAGATTCATACTGATAGATAATGCAAAGAAAAAGCCCATCTTGCATAAGTTTTGCTCTGAGCATGGACCAAATGTGCAACTCAGTGGGGAAAAGGGTAGGAAATGATCTTAACGTGCACTGATGCAAACGAAAATCCAGTGAGCCTGAACTTAATGTTTATGTAAGCAAAAAGACGATACTCTACACTTCCCGCTGTAATAAAAAAAGAGAAAGTGGTGAATTATTGCACCAGCCTTTTTTGCATTGCATTACACTTTTATTGTTTTTCCATTGGACTTTTATGGGATACTTGATACCGGCAGATGGCTTATTTCTGCTTCTGTTGGCAGTAAATTTTCACTGAGTTCCAGAAATAATAAAACACCTAATTGGACTGAATTTTGACCCTTGAATAGAGTTTTTGTGCAGATGTAGCTTTGAGATCTCACCAGACTGCGTATGATTCTGTGAAAAGGTTAAAAAGCAGACACGCTTCAGTGCTTTTTTTGCCTCCGTCTTGTAAACCGCTTTACGAGCTTTGGCAAGTGTTGTTGATCTTGTTTGTGCATCTGTCCACTCAGAAAACAAATGGTTCCTGAGCTCGTCCTTGTGGCCGTGTGAGCCTGCAGATCTGGAGAGTCGGACTCATGTGTTGATGCGTCTGGCTGAGAAAACATCCCACAGAGACACGCTGGAGGTGCTCTCTAACCTCCCTGGAATTAAAGAGCCGAATGGTGAGCTGTGGGAGGGAGGGGGGGTTGGTTGGTTGTCAGATGCTTGGAGCATCGGAGAAACCAAACAGTTGAAAGGTTTTCCTTCACCAAATTTTCAAGTGTTCCTATAAGTATGTATTTAACTGGGTGTCCTCTGATCAGTTGGATTCCCTTCTTTCCCCTCAGACTTGATCGACATCTCCAGGTACACTCCCCTGTTTAAGTCCCACCTACAAGTGTGTGTGGACAGACTGATGCTTCCTGTAGCTTCGGACACGGTGGACTTCATGCTGTCTAAAAACTTGGCTGTTGAGCACTCGTTGCTGCAGACACTTCTACACAAACTGGGCAAGCAAAACATCTGGCTGCGGGCCCGGGAGGTCTTCAGACGTAAGCATCGCGCTCTGGTTTATTGTTTGGCTCATTTATGGCACAGAGGGAAAAAATGGCCAAAAATTAGACAATTGAGCTTTCGGTTGAGGCTATACACACGTAGCAGGAGGTCGTATTCCTGCTGGAGGAAGAGTAGGGTTAGGGTTAACATGGCTGCTCATTGGATCATCCATTGTCTCAGATGGGCATTAGCTTGGAGAGGCTGCAGATTATTTTTTCTAGGCTTGAAATGATCACAGCTAGGCTGACGAGCTACAAAATTAACCCCTTTGGCTACTAGTGTGCTGAAGGATTAGGATTGAAGACTTCAGTTATAGAGCAAGCAAATTTACAATTTGACTTTATTTTTTAAGATCTAATAGCAATTCAATTTAAGTTTATGGTGACACACACTGCGGTAACAACCTAGGCAACAACAGGAGGCCGGAGCATATTGCACAATCTGCCTCACAAAAAACGAGGAGCTAACAGCAGTTAATGAGTTAGCCCAGTTAGCTTTGGCACGCTAGTAACCAAAGCAATAGACTAATTTGAAGGTTGTCTGCCTCAGTATGATGGTTACAAGCCATGCTAATGCCCAGCTGTGGCAGTGGTCACCAGCTCAGAGATGCTAGTTGTTAGCCTCTCCAAGCTAACGGACAGCTGAGACATTAGGCGATCCAATGGGTAAAATGCACGAGTTACCGACCAAGATCCGTCACCAACCACTGCTACACTAACACGGCCTTATTTTCTCACCCTTTTACTGCACCATAGAAGGTTGACCTTAAATAATCGATCAAATTCAAAACATAAAGTTGACTAAAGAAAAGGAAATAATTTAATCTGAACTTTCAGAGATTGGTGAAATGATTTTTTTTTTTTTTTTTTTTTTTTTTAACTGAATGGTCACCTCAGTATGTGTGATCAACAGGTTCTTTAAGTGTGGGCTACTACCCTGGAGTATCTGCTCCCCCTGGTGACATGGCACTTATCGTCCCCTGTGAGCTTGGAGAGGTGGAGCTGGCCCTCGCCTTTGAGATGTTCATCACCGTCAATGCATCGGTCATTCTTCCTCTTCAAGAGACCGCCACTTCTTCTCTCAGCATCACTCTCAAAAGGTAAATTGCATATTTGTGTGAGAGAGAATTCCAGCTTGTTTGGTCTGCACGTACGTGATGGTCTCGCTTCCTCGTCTTCCAGGAACCAAAGCTGTGAGAGCGAATACCTCTCAGCCGGAAGCCGCCTCCTCTCTGCAGCTTGCATCCCGCAGCCCAAAATCATTGTCCACTACACCGCGGTTAACTCCTCACAAGAACAGGTCTTCAGACTCGACGTATCTACAGCGCGCCGTTGGCTTCGCCACAATCATTTATGGGCCAGTGAAGTGTGGACGCACTAAGCCAAATCTTTATTCCCCTGTTGTCCCCAAAACTGCTTATCTTCAACACGCGTTATTCAGTGAACTCCCTGAAGGCGACCGATGAAATCAGGAAATCGAGTGTACATTTTGTATCGGTTCAAGTGTCACTACAGATAAGATACAGAAGATCACAACCAAAGACTGACGCCAGAACTTTACCTTTGTTTTCTGTTCAGATTAGTTTTAAAATCTCTGTCCGAATAATTTTGTTTCCTGAATCATTTGTGTTCATCTGTAACTCACTATTTTATGAGATTTTCTATTTGAATACAATTATCTTTGGGAATGGAATCCAGTATAATTTTGCAGCGTCATTGTTACAGTATTGTGTTAATTGTAAATAGAATTTGAGTGTAAATAGATATATATTTATAATGGTGTTTAGTCTTTGACAGCATTATGTTACTGTGTTAATAATTGTCAAAATCTCAATTGTTGCTTGTTCAGGAGCTGTGGTTTACATTTTCTTTGTATAAAGTTTTTATTAAAAAAAAAACAAAGATTCTTCTGTGGTGGATTTGAAGTCAGTAAATGTAGTGTTGAAGAAAACTAGATTTAGTTATTAATTAATTATTAATCTCTAAATGGGGAGTCATTTTGCATCCTAAAGAATCAAAACAGTTACAAGTCATTAGTTATAAAAAGAAAAAAAAGTAATTGTGTAGAGTTATTGCTGTGGGGGAAGTAGTATGATTACAATCTGTGAGTGACTGGCTCTGGTGCTGCTGAGGCAAACGGATGGCTGCAAAGAAAGTTGTTCTCGTCTAAGACTTCTAAAAGCTACGCATTATCTTGATGCACGGTCAGGACTTAAGTTGTGCTGGAAATCTGAACTGTATAGAGTTAGAAACTGTAGAAGTACAGTTCCCTGTGGTTCTCACTTTATTAAACACAACTCTTCTAGGCTCACAAACTATGGTCTTTTCCAGGCGGTTGTGGGGCACCCCCCTGTATTTTATGCTTCTTCTTATAAAATTATAATATAATATAAAATAAAGTTGTTTTAAAAACACTTAGAGAGCTCAAAGAACATGATTCCCAGAGTGCTGCTTGTTCTGTCCAGGTGAAAGTAGGCTTGCTGCAGCAGGTAGATGATGACATCTCTGAATCCAAACCCAGGACAATTAGCAAACTCTAGTGGTTTTTGAAAGTTGATCATTTACTTACTGAGGTGAGCCAATAACGATCTCTACAGGGCTTTCATGATGTGAGGTGTTAGAGCAACTGGTCTGTAGTTGTCCTTGAAGGCTAAGGTTGAACAGAATCCCACATAGTTGTTCCACACAGGCCTTCAGGAAACTGAGGCTGGCACCATCTGGCCCTGTAGCCATGCTGCGGTTCTGTCTCTTCAGCTGCTTCTTCACCTGACTGCTGGAGACTGACAGGCTGGGCTGTTAATGTCCATTACTGAGCTGCAGGATGACTCTGTAGAGGATAATGCTGTGTGTTGTTTTGAACTGAACATTTTTGACAAGGTGTTCAGGTCACTATACAAAAAGGCTCTGTCGAGACTTTCATCAATCTGTTGTTGGAGAAGCACTTCACTACCTTGTGGGGATGATAGTATCCACAAGGATGCCGATATAAGCTAAGCTGTCACAGGCTTGGTTATAACGCTGGTGTCATCACCATGTGGCTCACAGATTGTCTTTCAGGCTCTGGCCTCAAAGTACCCCCTTCAGAGTTTCTCGAGCTTCCTGAGACCACCTCCTAAGATTCTGTTTGATCACAGGTTGCTGCTGAACAAGTACCAGATTGTCGTTTGATTTTCTTAATGGTGGATATTCAGAGGAGCTGTATGCATCTCTAACAAAAAAAAACAACTTTATTTTCTCTGGTGGAGCAGCTGACAAACTGTTCAAAGATTGGATTTGTAGAAACGTAGTTGAAATCTCCAGAGATTGACATGAATGTGTTTGGGTGTTTGAAGCTTGTCAGCATCTCAGCTAATGAACATGTTATATGTTTGGAGGGGAACTGAGTAACATACACACCGCTCCTATATTTATACAGGTGAAGTCTCTCAGTACAAATGTTTTCATTCTCAGTGACGTGTCCAGGATTCCTCCGTCTTTTTACACTCTTTCTGGTGTTGGTGTTTGCCTACATAATCTGAAAGTGGGGTCAAGAGGTGTTTGAATCCGCCTTATGCTTCTGCCAACATGTCTGTGTGAAAAACATTACATTGCATTATCCATAGCCCTGCTTTGTCCTTGTGAGTTCTGCAAGCTTGTCCATTTTATTTGCTAGCAGTCTCATATTACTCATGTGGATTTAGGGAAGAGATGACTTAAACCTCCTCCACCTCCTTTACTGACATGCTACCGCCCAACATCCACAGCATTTCCTTTTCATCTATGTGGGGTCTTTTGGGGGCATTAATTGGCTTTTTAAAAGTCAGCTGCTCCATTTAGTGAACAACTCTTCTACTGGCATGTTAACTCATACCAGATGTTAAAAGGTATGAGAAGAAATCCCTCAAGCATCATGGCCTTTAAACCAGCATTGAAAATCAGTGGAAAATCTAAACAAAATACACAAGAGGATCTGGGCTGCTGCAACTTACTGCCGGTATGGTGTGAGGCATTCTAGAACCAATTTCCCCATTTCATTTCACTGACAGTTATGAAATTTCCAGTGTTCTTTAACATTTCCAAGTAATGTGCTTCCCTTTTGTTAATGCAGGCTTTTCCACTGGTAGCTTCCTTTCATTGACATGCGTAACTTATAAGGATGTATGGAGCACATGAGCACCAATACTTTTTGTTTTGATTAGAGCTCCATACTGTATAGCACTGGCAACAGACACTGCTGTACCACAGAATACATTGTTTGAAAAAAATAAATAAATAAATAAATATATATATATGTGTATATATCAAATGTATCCCTACACTTAACTGCAAAATAAAGTTATGTTCCCATAGACTATCAAATATTTATATTCATAAGGAGGTGCAAGATATGATCATAGATGTCTCTTTCTTAATCTTTGTTGTGCTACAGAGCTAATCAACCACCAGGGGGTAGTACTGGATTATAGTGAGAAGACTTATTAATGCAGATGATGGGCAGTTCAGTGTAATGTGAATAACATTAAAAAGATTCATTGTTGCATTGGTGAAAATCTACCTCTGCTCCTATGGTTTCAGGTGTTCTATGCAAAATCTAATTGCCTCTTTCGTAACTTATTCTGCCAAAGGCCAGACAAACACCTTCTCACTTTCTTACACAAACTAATGGTGTAATCACTTCTCAAATCACAGCCTTTCTCGCTTCACTATAGACATGTGTTAAGTCTACCATCCGCTGCAGCAAAGTTTTTGTGACCTTTATAATGTCTAGATGCACCTAAGTGATACAGAGACAAAGTGAGGCTGTGAAGGATGACTTCCCATTTCCTAAAAATCTCCTAATCTATGAGACAGTCATGAGATGTGAGCTCAGAGATGAGCAAACAGGAAAAAAACCCTGCAGAGCTTCATGTGGTGGTCTGAGTCCATTAATGTCTGAGGGGATGTCACTAAATCTTAACATTCTTAAGAGGTCATTCAGTTAGATTCCATGCCAGTGAGGAAACAGGCGCCTAGATACATGTCATCTAGGGATAGAGATAATCAGAACACAGGCTTGTTTGTGTGAATTTGATTTGCTCTGGGCTCTGCTGTCTTAATCACATTCTCCATCTCCTTCAGTCTATCACGGCAACCTTGACTTCCCCTCACATCTTGGCATGTGTCATCCAAGGACTGATGCTGCGTCTGTCACGTGATACAGTTCAGTCTAACTCTGCAGGCACAGCCGCAGGGACTGTTCAGCACCGTGAGTGTCTTGCTGCTGCAGATTTATGAATGACCCATGAGAAACTTGTGGAATGCTTTTAAACCATTCATCCCTTTATTCACCCTTGGTTACTGTAAATCAACCACCGTCACTGTCATTCTTTCTTTAAACCTTGAGACAAATGGGGCAACGTGAACAATCTGTGTTAAATTAACTTACTTAAATGACTCATATGATCTCACTTAGATAATAACCAAACCATAATTCCATAAGGTGCACAGTTGACCCTTCAATGTTTTTCCTGAACTACGACTGCTTTATTAGTTAGTTATGGCCTTGTCAGAGAGCATGATTATCTTATTTTTATTTTTGCTTTTCATGTTGTTTTTCCTTATATTGCCTGAGGGCAGAACAATTACAGTAGACAAAAAAGCAGCACAGAAGTACAGGAAATTAATAAGAAAGGAGAGTGAACGTGTATGTAAGTTTATATTACGGTCTATAAGTCGGCTGCATATCAATCTCTTTATATAGATACCTGCGCCTCACAAGACTGTGCTTTTAAAATGTGACACGGTTGAATGAAAACGGGAACCTGTAATGTGACATTTGAATAGCAAACTAATGTAAATCACTTCTTCATAACTTTTTTAAACTAATCCAAGTGACCTTTTCAATATTAACACAGTCAGAGGGGTTGAAATGAGCTCTCTCATAGCTCCTTGCACAATCGGGATGGAAACAGGGAAATACCACAGTAGACTTCTACTCTTTCTTATTCGTGACATCCAACAAGTCTGTGGATACTCTATAATAACCAGAACCCATTCTCCCCCCAACACCTGTTGTCTGGACTGTGGCTTAGAACCTATATCACAGTGTAGCACCCAACAACTGACTCTGTCCCTTTTCAGGCACATGCTCACCTTCAACAGTCATTAAATTGACATAAAGTGACAATAAAATCACTAAAGACGTTTCAAAACTCCAACAAGCAGCACATTTAGAACAAATTAATATATTAACATGGACAGTGGTTTAATTCTTAATTCTCAGGACCTAATGCTGAGTTTTCCACTATCTTCTCGCCCTCCGTACACATACAAACGTAAAAGAAAGCATTTTTATCAATTCCCTATTTTGGCTACATTCACTAAGATCTCTCTTTACCGTAAAGTTTTTTTTCAGTTTAAAAAAAAAAAAATCATGGTGGACGTTAGTCTAGAACCTGTTCGTCTGGTCCTTGAAACGAAAAACAAATTATTCAGAGGCCCAAAGGTTACTGAAGTAGCCATTAGCCAGTCTAAACTCCACCCATATCAGTCCACCAGCCAGTCAGAGACAGAAATTCCTAAACTGGTGTCTGACCATCAGTCATGGTTTACTGTACGTGCTGTTTATCCTGCTCTCAAATCAATTCAAAGAATAACTTTTGTCCCGTTTTATTTCCCTCAACTTTTACCAGGACAAGGCCGAAGCAAAACTGTGCATAAGCTTGTCACTCAGCTGACCATCGCTCACTTGCACCATGGCACGCACGCATTCGCACGTGACCACACTCCCCCAGAGCCTTTGGCACACACCCCTCTCTCCTCCCTTAGGACGGAAGTAGGTCCATTTTTTCCTCATCCAGATAAGAACGGCTCGAGGGGCCGAAGCCCGTGCAACACGCGCTCGTGAGATGACTTAATATAATGTTCGTGTGATTGTTAAGCAGCGAAGAACGACAACTCAAAGGAGGCGGCGTAATTAACCGAAATTTTCCTGTTGCAAAGACACCATTTTTGTTTTGGTTGTTGCTATCCTGCCTGGGAGGAAAAACCCTGCGCATTCCTCCACGCAGAGAGCCACGGACTGAACGGGGAAGGAGAGCTGGAAGCGGCCTCTCCATGAAGTGGACCGATGAATTCACCCTCAGAGGCAAGGGATAAACATCCTGTCAGATGTTTTGGCTTTGTCAGAGGCACGCTGTGGTTGTTATTTGACATATAGGTGACCCAAGGCGCACTATAAGGTCGCTGCTTTGATGAATAATTCACGGTCTCTCGGTCCAAGGCTCTCGCTGCGACTTCCAAACGACCGTTGGCTGCGCCCGACGCTGCATGAACGGACCCCCATGGTGGACTTTAGGCTCGTTTGGTTGTACTGGTTTTTCCTAAAGTGGAGAGCAGGGAAAGTATGAATTCTGTGTCGCTAGTCTAGGTGCTGCTAGGTAGCGTTGAAATCATGTTGCCTGGTCTGTGGGGGAGGATAGAGGAAGCTTCCAGTACTTCAACGCCGAACCAGTGTCTCTCCGTTTTCGGGTTTATTTAATAAAACACAATCGGACACCTAACCTAAGAGTCGTGTCATTTTACAGTAGACAGGGACGCGGATTATTTTCTTGAACCACCGAGTTGAGCGCAACAAATCTCGTTTTTACTTATGTTTGTAACTATGATTAATTAACCGTTTAACCAGCACTGACTACCTCTTTGTTTTATATTCGACAAAACTGTATGATATAGATTTAAAACTCAGAACCAACTAGCAGCATTTCCCAGGTGATCTGACTGTAAATGCCCCATGAATCTACTTCAAATGCCACATTATCCTCTGTGTAACACAACGGGCTGATATATCCTCATTTGAATGCCTCAACCTCATTCCTGCGCGTGTTGTGAACTGAGCCTTGTTTCGCTGCAGATGGCTTCGTTTCCAGACTCGGACCTGCAGACGTGCCCGCTCTGCAAGGAGCTGTGCGGCTCCTCAGCTCCCATTTCCTCCAGCTCCTCTACCTCATCGTCTTCCTCGCATAACTCGTCGTCCTCCAGCCAGACCTCAAAGAGGCTCCTCGTCCTGCCCTGCCTGCACACCTTCTGCAGGCAATGCCTGGAGGGACAGCGCAGTCCCAGTGACCCGCTCAAGCTGCGGTGCCCCACCTGCGACCAGAAGTTCTCCATCTCAGAGGCCGGGGTGGACTCCCTGCCTTCCTCTAACTTCCTCTTCAGCAACCTGCTGGATGTGGTGGTCAGCTCAGAAGATCAGATCCAAAACAAGAACGGCCTCCACCATCACCGAGGAGGGTTAGTTGGGGGCTCCTCTGCTTTCCATCACCCGCATGGAGGCCTGCTGCACCCGCACAGCATAGGAGAGCCTCAGTGCAGCTCCTGTGATGAGGAGAACCCAGCTACATCCCACTGCCTTGACTGCCAGGAGTACCTCTGTGACAACTGTGTGCGGGCGCACCAGCGGGTCCGGCTGACCAAGGACCACTTCATTGAGCGCCTGGGAGAGAGCCTCCACCTTGGCCGGGTCAACAGCAACGCAGGCCAGTCGGGGGTGTCCGTGTCCCTCGCCCAGTCCCTGCAGAACAACTTCGCCCTGCTGTCTCTGTTCCAGGACCGCATGAGTTTCTGCCAGCACCATGAAAGCGAGGTGAGTAGAGCACAGAACTTTACTCACATTACAAACTGTTGAAACTGAAGGCGGCGGGGGGGGGGTCAATCCATTCCCAAATGCTATTACTTAGGGTGTGTTTTTTGTGCTGTGGAATCTAAACCTTCTGCATTAGTCCCACACATACATCCACAGATGCTCCCATAGTGTAATAGCATTATGTGTGTAGTATAGAACCATACTGCGAGCCATATGGCCTTAGTTTCAAAGGGAGCTGAGTGGCTCTTCACCTAGTTCCCTGGAGAGGAACAGGCACGCGTGTTGAGCTGGATTTTCACACACACGCACACACAAAGGCCTTATGTGCACATACACGCTTATAGGGCAACGACGCACGCAGAGTCTGGTTAATCTGTACCACACCACCCATTCAAGGCAGAGAGAGGCCCCTGTAGTAACTGCACACATGTTTCTGCGAGTGTTAGAAGTCCTGTCCATGGACATTTTGTGAAGACCTATCTTTTTCTGATAATGGAAATGACAAGTTAGAATTCAAAAGGTTTTTGTTTTTTTCCCCCACTGCTGTAGGCAAAGCAAGCTACAAAGGCCTGTAAAGCAGGAAACCTTTTTTTCTTTTCTTGGTTTAGTCATCTGGTCAGGAAGAATAACAAATAGCATTAGTAGGAGGTCTTGGAATGCCATATTTGCAATACTTCTGGTTTCTGTTGAGGAGCTCGAAGTCCTTCGTCCTGCTAAAGACTCCTACATGGTCGCTCTTTTGACTGAGTTGCTCGTCATTAAATGTTTGTCCAAGTCTGCTCACCTAATTCCTCCAGAGAATATAGTGGCAGCACGTTGTAGTAAGTCAGTCAATTAATCTACTGCAGAACTCAAAGCAGTGTTAAGTTTTCCACGTAACCAAGAGCAGATTGCGGATACTTATCAATCTTTTAAGTTACAGTAGCATGTGTGCGCCTTACTGCCTGGGCCTGCATTTAAACACTGCCGACCCAGCAGGATGCCATTCATTGCTAACAGAACTTTCGAAAAACAAGCTTGCGGTGCCCACAATGACTTACTGCCTGCATGTGAGTAGAGGTATAACTCAGAAGTTAAAATAGGTGTGGCTTCATAAAACTGCACATCTTAATTGTGACCTGGTAGTTAAGTGTATTTCTACTTGCACCTTAGATATCATCACCATACTTGCTAATTGTGGTGTAAAATAGCTATGTTTCAAGATTTTAAAGCTATGTGTTCTTGTGCCACAGCGGTTACAGACTGACATTAGACGTGTTTCCACTCAGTAACGAAACAAACGAGGTGATCTTTAAATAGTGCCAAAAAAAGCAAGTTAGACGTGTCTCCAATAACTGGTTTGAAACTAATAGAGTAGGCTGCTTAATGTTACAAGACGGGGGTGTCACAGACTACACAGCTTGTTGTTGTAATTCAGTAGAAGAAGTAGGCTAGTTGTCATAACTGTAAACGAACATCAAAGAGAAAAAAAAAGACAATCGGAGAAACTGGGGCTGGGTGATTATAATGATAGCTATCGAGGAATAACTTTTCCTCGATAGAGATATGAAAAATGGTTGATACACTTTTTGATAGATTACATTCGTCCATCTTTTGAGAGACAATACAAATTGCCGATGACAACGAGAGTTGTGCGGCGCTGAACCAATCACTTTGCTGGAATAGAGCCATGCCAGCAGCTATCCGTGGCATATTTGTTTGTGTTGCTGCAGCCGTATTTAAAAAAAAAAAAAAAAAAAGTGCTCCCTCAGAAGAAACGACAGAAAACACAGCCCAGGGCGTAAGGGCTGACATTGTTGATGACATTGTTGATAAGAAGGGTGTGGAGGTATTTAGATTTTTTTGAAGTCCAACACGAAACAGAGTACTGTGCACTGCCAATTATGTCAGGCACATGTTCCGACAAAGACAGGGAATACAACTAATCTTCTTCATCACTTGAAGCAGCGCCAATCGTTTGAGCACGGAGAGTGCAAACTTTTTTTTCACAAAGTGCTAATCTTCCCCCAATAACAACGCCTGTGCAGCAGCAACAGGAGCCCATAGAGTCTGCTTTATCCAGCGCCATGCCATGTGACAAAAGGTCTAACGTGCTATTACAAATGCAGTAGCTTATTGTATTGCAAAAGACATGCTACCAATAAGCACAGTGGAGTATAAGGGCTTCAAGAGGATGCTAAAAGTTATCGTAATGATATCGTGATATGACTTTTTGCTACATTGCCCAGCACTAGTGGAAACACTTTAAAACTCCAAATGATTTGTAAGGGAGACCTTTCTCCAAGGGGAAGCCTCCTCCTGAGAACGTGTGGATCTGGCTAAAGTGTCTTTTGATTGGTGGAATTTCTTGAAGTTCGCCAACTAGCGTTGATAAGGAAGCCAGGGGATTTTGTAGTGGTGGGGGGAGATGTGAATGAGCTTTCATCTCAGGACACGGGCAACGGAGGTGATGCTGAAGTGGTCCAATTGAAAACACGGGGTCTCGTCACTTCTTTTGCTTTGTGGTGTGGCTCGTCACTCCTTCACTCGGTCAGACAGATGTTTGTTATTAGTTTAACAAGGTTTCAGAGTTAGCGTTTGTTAGACCCCAACGAATCGGAGTAAAACAAAACCTCCAAATGAGGGATTCTTCTTTCATTTGTCAAGACTTTGATTGGTCAAATTGTGACAAAAATATTTTAAAAACGCACAAAAAATCTTCACGTTTCTCTCCTTTTTTTTTCTTTTTTGTTGTGTGACCCCCAACCCCCATACACCCCCCACCCCCCCATTCCACTGCCAGTAAATAGGCAGGTTCAGTTTTCCAGTAAGGGCCTCATTTCCCCCTCAATCACTCGCAGTTCTTCTGGCCTGGGGGAGGGAATGACACAGGAGAGGGCGAGTCTTTCTTTACCTGCGAGCATTGAGAAAGCAGAGCCATTCTCCATCACCCAGCTCTAAGTCCATCATATATTAAAATTCCCCGTATGCTTCGTCATTCTGCTGGTTAAAAACCAGCCTTGACTTGTTTTTGTTTGTCATAGCAGCCAGTTACATTCCAATTTCAAGTCGTCGGAATGTCAGAAGATTAGCTTATTGGTTTCTTTTCTTTTTCTTTAATGTATTATTTCTGCATTGTGTTTTGTAATAAAGTCCATGGTATGCTCAGGAAAATCACACGAGGCATGCATTCAGCTGGCCATCAGCTGTAGCCTTTAAAGGGTTCTCAAGTGCGACTCTCAACGGGGGCACGAGGCGGCGTGCACGCTTTTGTCTGGGCTGGTTCTTCAAGGCCGGCTTGAAGTGTTTTGGCCCCCGTTCCATTATGAGAGGAGTATGTGGTGTTGTAGGTTGCTTGGTCTTTCAAAGGCAATCAGAAATTAATAGTGTTGACAGATCCCAAGATGCTACCACCCCAAAAAAATGGGAAATTCTTACGATGAACAGTTTGGTTGCCATTTTGTGATATAGTTGCCTTTAATCCTCACCTTTTTTTTTTTCCTTTGTGACAAATCTGCCCTAAATGATTGGGCTCTCCTCTGGTTATTTGGCTTAAAATTAGAGGTGGACAGATTAATCAGTTTCACCATATAATTGGTTCCAATGGCACATTTTTCTCACTCTGTATGATTTGTGGCTGATGGCTGTGCAGCCTCCACCATCTCTGCTCGTGCTTCAGAAAATGCTGAAAGACATAACATTGTGGTCAGTTTCATTTAGGCCACTCTGTTGATCATGCAAAACGATTGCAGTTGGCTCCAATAATTTCAATTAGTCGGTTATTTTAACAACTGTGACAGGCGTGAATAACAGATGTTTTATGTGTGCTGTTGTCCAAGAGCGGACGTTCAGTCTGGTTTTGCTTGGCAGAGATTAAAGGCGAAACGCATCCAGCGAGGGGTCAATTAAAAAGCCAACTTGGTTAACCTGTTGAAGAGGATCTCATCAGCCCACAATGGCTTATAAGTCTTAGACAATGGTCCTGGTCTGTAGAGGAGTGGAACAAGATTTAACACGGGCGTAAGTAATGGCATTAGCATTGACTGCGTTCTATTTGGACACTCGTGGTTTTCAAGACCTTGTTATTGTGCGTGTTTGTTTAGCATCTGGTGGGCAAATAATTGATGTTATTATCTACAGCCATGTCTTCTTCGTTTGAAATCAAAAGGGCTGTTTTGACAATTGAAGCCATATGGTGTATAACAACACGAATGCTTTCTTGCTGACTGTCTTTTGTTACTTCTCCACTGCTTCTGATAATTGTGACAAACTGCTCGTATGTCATGTCTGACATACATGTTTACATCGCCACAGTCAGAAAGGATCGTGAAGAAAAACAGCAACAGGGAATGGACAAAATGGGTGGGTTTGAATGTAAAACAGATTTGCAGAAGACTCTATGACCTATCCTCATTAATATTGATTGAGAAACTTCATATTTAACCTGATCTTTCGCAGACTGAGAGAGACGAAGGCTGTGGAATGACTGTAGAGCTTACTTGCTGTGGCTTGAGTTTCTCCCAAAGCTGTGCACACACATAGAAATTGTACATCTGTAAATTTGAACCTAACTTATTGCTGATTCAAATGAGGGTCGTTGAAGCACAGAAAATGAAGAAACCGTAGAACCTTGTTGCTTCCCAACTGATGGAGACAAAAAAAAAGAAACGGCCACTGAAAGGAAGAATTTCAGGTGGAAGATAAGACTCCTCGGTGTCTTATCAGTGGCAAAGGGAGTCGGCTCCAAGCTGATAAGAACACGCAGGGTATATGTGCTGAAGAGTGTGCGCAGGCCTACCTAAGCAGCGCTGATGCCACTTTTTTCTCATCTGGATTGCAAGCATGTAGGGTGTCCCACGCTGTGCGTGAAGTTTAAAATAGAAAATTGGATTACATCAAAGGAGCGCCCTCTGCTCGCTGTGATGTCACGCTCCTACATACAAATGCATTACGGGCCCCGTTTGAGAGACTGCTAATGATATGTTAATCCTACGAAATGTCACTCCGCTCTTTAGATTGAATTGTTCTCGCCCTGGTTACGTGCATGGCTGCACACATGCATGACTTCACAGCAACACACACACACACACACACACACTCACAACTGGTGTTCATGTTGAAGGGGTGGGGGGCTACTGGAGCGGTCTGAGAGCGGACAGAAAGTGGTTGCTGGGCAATGGGGGGGGTGGCAGAAATGTGTTGTGCTTTAGGGATGATCTGAAGTTGAACTAATCAGTTTGATGGCCCTCTAATGCTTTTGTATCTCCTGAAGGGCCCGGTTTGTGTGACGTTAACGTACGAAGGACAGTCAGATGCTTGGTTCTCCTGGGAGGTCTAAGAATGTTGCGGCGGGTTGTTTCAAATTTCTACTTTTCTGGCTTTTTATTTGTATATTTTACAGCTCTATTGTCCTGTTCTGTAGTAAAGGGTTATCGCTTGGAACACATGCTTGCTTGGCTTTGTGAACCCCTGTTTTACTCCCCCCTCCTTGGAGGTCACTTGTGGAGAATGTTTGCAAGGAAACCTAACCCAACACTGACGCTGATACAAGTCCAGAGGAATTCCTGTAACTTGAGTTTATACCTCCTGGGTTCTCTTTCCCCTTCTCCCTCTCGCGCACACATAACACATACTGGGTATTTCCTCTGTCGACTCCTGCCTTTCTCATCAGCACTCTCGGCCCGTCTGTTCTGTGTCAGAGACGAAGGACGTCGCAGATACAGAAAATCTCCAGCATGATTTAGCAGCTGTTGCTGTTAAGGGACTAGTGATTACGTTTCATCACTCCTGGATGCAACTGTGTGAGTGTGTGGCGGCAGCGTTTTTCTTTTGCAAGAGCATCTTCCATCTGTAGGTAGTTATCCCCTGAAGAGGATTTCTCCTCCACACAGGCAGCAGAGTTCGATTATATGAAGTTGGACTTCCAGGGTTTTAATGTGCAACATGTGCCCAGTAATTAGAGAGCATTCCTTGTTTCCTGCGCGTTTCATGTAGGCTAAAGGGAAGTGTACGTGTGTGTGTGTCCTAGCTTTGATGTCCATTTGAGGACTTTTGTCCATATAAATTTTATGGTTTTAAAGGAAGGCATTTATCACATTCCCTTTGACAACAGGATTTAAACCCCATTCAAAAACTGGAACCTGTGCAGCTTCCTTCTCAGCGGTTGGGCCCAAATGGGCTTTTAATTGGCCATTATTTGACCTCACTCAAAAGAATTGTGCTATTAACACATTTAACTTTAAAGCTCTCTGCCCTGCGTGAGGGACACTGCACAGCTCCCAGATACAGTTTGTCCGCTGGAAGTTTTGGTACACATTACAAGCTTTGGAAGGCCTTTCAGAGTTCTTAGCAGCTGGAATAATCCACTGGTGCTGTTCCCATTGCTCTCTTTTGACTACCATTGCTGCTTAAAGAAAGCCTAAAGGTTTGTTAGTTTGTGTAAGTAAGTAAAGATATGTTTTAAGAGGTTTCAAAACATGAAGAACTTCCCTAAGGTGACGTTAGCGTAAGTACTGTGTCTATTTGATTGCGCCCACTTTTTTTTCTTTTTTTAACTACAAATACAAACGTTGAATGAGTCGAGACTTAAATATGTCAAGCACAAGAGTTGGAGACGCTTCACACCTAAAACAATGTGGGTGACCTGGAATCTAGTGCCTGTACATAGCTGTACCACTGTTCTGTTTAGAAAATTTGGCCAGTTCAGGACTACCATCTCTGACTGTGTAGCGCTTAATTGAGCTGAGGAGCATTAAGCATTTGGGTTGTTTACTATGCTATCTAAATGCACAGCTAGCGTGGTTACGTGCCAAATGGAGTCGAGCCACGGTTAGGGTTCGAATTGGCTGGTTGAATGGACCGCCGTCTTTGTCCCAGTATACATATACTGGAAGGGAATTGAGTTAATGACCGACTTTTTTGACCACATGAGAAAGTGTGGTTCTAGATAGCAGGATTTTGTTAGAGCAGAAAATGTCATAAAGTGCCTAAAAGTCTCAATGAGCAGATTTTTTTTTTTAATCGTAATTACTGACGTGTTTAGTTGTCTGACAAGAGAGAGCAGCTTTGTTGCTCTCATTTGGAACAATTGTACACACACGTGCACATTTGTTGCGTCCCAGCTGCTCCACATTTCATTCACACAGCTTCTCCAACTGATTGATTCATGAACCAAGCTTTGATTTTGTTTTTGTTTTTTCTCTCCCGTCTTCTTCCCTCCATCGGGCCTCTGTCGCTGAAGTCCCACCCTTTCCTTCGCTGTCATTTATATCTATGTTTTTCTCAAAGAGCCACTTGCACGCTCGCTGTCTAAGGAGAGCGACCAGCTGACTCTAGTTTGTTTTCCTTCACTTGCGGAGCTGCCCAATCAGAGCGCCGGCTTACAGCCACCGCCCCTCCCCATGCTGTATCTGGCAGACTTTCAAAACATCGGCAGGAGTGTCCGGTGGCAACGAGCCAACGGGGTTTGCCTCAAGAGGGCGGAGCAGTAGTCAAGAAGGAGAAAGAAAAATGGCAGTGAGAGAGAAAGAGGGAGGGTAAGAAGATGTCTGAACAAGATGTGGAGAATTTGTGGAAAAGGTGAGAGTAGGTGTCTGTAATTTTTTTTTTTTTAAAAAAAAGCCCTTTTGTCTGGTGGTTTTCCGGGTTTGTCTGAGAATATTGGGATCAGGCATTCCTCAGATTACTCACCCTGAACATACCAGACTGTCTTAGGGCTGGTGCTGACTCTTTAGCCTCTCATTAGTGGAGACATTTTGCTGATCCTTCCTCTGTAAACTAGCTTGACTTACTAAATCGATCACTTCCTCACTAGCGGATAACGAAAGAGGTGCTGGTTGGTTTTAACAACCCCCTCTTGCCGTGGTAGGTTTGGCAGTGCGGGAAACACACTCCTGCAGCTGGTGTAGCTTTTTTTTTCCCACCACTTAATAATAAGAGTTTCCACTGAAAGTGGGAAAGTTTTGTTCATTTCGAGCCTTGAGACACCTGCGTCCGCCTGAAGTGTTGAAAAGGGGGATGCGTTTGAGTTACGCATTCATCAAATACTGGAGTCTTACTGATGTGGCTGCCAAAATTTGACCAGCTAAGAAAAATGAAAAAGAAAATTCAAATCCGTCCGATCTGCATTTTCCTTAAACGAGTAGGAGCGTGTTGTTGTGGTTGTTCTTTTAAAAGAACAACTACAGCATGGGTTACTGTACGGTCTGCAGATGTAGTCGTTTTAATTGTGGTTTATTAATTTGAATTATGGTTTGATTTTAGCAAGATCTTTGTCATTGTTTTAGAAGGAACTCATTTTAAAAAAAGTGGGAAGCTGCCAGATATGCTAAGAGCTGACATCAGCCTTCAGAAATGTGTTTCTTTGTTGGCGTCCGTACCTTTCTGACCCATCTTGTTTCTGTCTGTTGAAAGGCAGCTAATGAAAGAGCTCACAGCCTGAATCACGGACACAGTTTACAAAATAAAATGAAATCATCAGCAGGGGTGATCGACAGAGGGGTTTATTTAGAAAAATAATTCAATAAAAGGATTGGATATAAAAGGCTTCTTATTGGAGGCTTTGCTTCTAAGTTTCTTTCTGAAAACACTGAATACGGTTATTGAGACTCTTCTTGGCACTCTTAAACGTATGACTTTTCGCTGCCTTGGTAGAGAAAGCGTTTTTAAGCTCGAGCCACTGCACAGCGTTGCTGACCAGATAAAGTTGCCTCTCCTGGATTCTCCTTTATTGAACCTGTTTTAGCACTTCACAGAGCCGCTCTGGTTTTTCTGGCACCACAGTGTGACATTACATGGCCCTCGTCCCTTCCCCCCACTCGGCTGTGCACGCAGGCAGCAAATGCTGCATGGAGTGGTTTTAATGGCTAGTGGAGTTGGTGCCCTCTCCCCCAGTTCGCAGTACCTCTGAGGGGAGGATGGGAGGGAGGAAAAGGGGCTGATCCTGCTGCTGTGTGAACACAAAGCCAGGCAGCTCACAACAATCACACTTTTCCTATTTTCAAGATCCCCACAAGCATGTTTACATTCGGAAAAAAAAACCCAAATGGCATTAGTTCAACTTAAATCATTTCCAGACTGTCACTCTGCTCTTATAAAGTCAAATCAATCAGACAAAATCACCATCCAGGTGACTTAAAGACGGGTCTGAGCAGTGAATTCGGCTCTCCTTGCATGTAGCATGAGCTGCTACAGAGAAAGTCAGAAGTGACGGGATGTTTGGGCCGTTCTCTGACACAGTCTGCAGCGCCGTGGCGCCGATATACTTCACATACATACAAGGGTGGCGGTCCACTTAAAGGACCAAGCCAAGCTGTAACCATGGCTCGACTCAACTGTGCATGTCTGCATTTTGATGCTGTAACTTCTGAATGAAATGAATGAATGAATCAGAGCGTTTCTCATCACGTGCTGTCGTTGGAGCCCTGCTCTATTTATAGATTTTGTTTGATCAAATTAACAAATGAATTACGCTAGAGGACACACTTTCTGTTGTTTATTTATGTAACTATGAACAAATGATTCATATTTGCTGATAAAGGTATAGCTGGAAGTAAATATTTTTGTTGGTATTCTGGATAGAAATTAGCAATTTATGTTTTTTAGTTTTTACTCGATTTCCTTTAATAAAAGGTAAAGTGTCAGCAAAAAAAAGAGGGAAAGAAAGCAAAACATTCAGCAACACTCTGCAGTTCTTTCAGTCTTTTGTTTTTAAATTTTTATGATGTAGATGAGAAAAGTAAGAATGGAGCCGTGCTGTACGACGGGAGGGAGAATGAGAAGCATCCGGTGCGCTAATGAAATCCAATAACTCACCCCCCCCCAGCTTGGTGGAGCCCTGCTGCTCAGAGCTCTGCAGCCGGTGGTGCCGTGTTGATTTCAGCACAAAATGCACATCCAGCTTGCCTTTCTGCTGTTTGTGGTTCTACACCACAACTCCAGCGTGTAGTTTTACTTTTTTTTTTTGCTACTTTGTTAAGTGCGATGGTGCAGGAGAATCGTTTGTGCCTGAAGGCGTCCTGTTCAGGGTGTTTCCTGTGGAATTTACAACCTTTGTTAGCACGTCACCACACCTGCTCACCATCTCTTTTGAGTTTTTTTCCATTTCTGCAAAAGACGAGTGTCTGCTGGGTCCTTTTGTCTGTGTCAGGGTGTCCGGCGTATAAACATGGGTATAAACAGGAGTCGCGCATCTGAAAAATCTATATCCGCCCCCCTTCCAAAAAATATTTGCTTAGTCTCTCGTATCACCAACCCCGGTTTTATTTTTTCTTTAATTCAACCTGAGAGGCAGAACTTGGATATAACATGAGGCTAACATGTACATTTCAGCAAAGAAGAAACGGGACTCTTTCCTTGAAAGAGGAAGCGCGTGTATCCTGTGCCAGTCAATAATATTGACCGGTATTCTAAGGTGTCTCTGTGTTATGTAACCTGCAACCTCGTGAGTGTGCAGGGGTGTGTTCCACCTCAGGTTCTGGTGTGCTGTTGATGACACATAAGCAGCAGGTATCACTGAAGGCATCTGTAGTTGTTTGTCAGAGGATCTGGTTCGTGAAACGGGACTCCTAAACGGCCTTCTCGACCATCCTGTTTCTCAGGCGGTCGCGCTTCCGCACACGCAAGCAGTGACTCTAAACAGGAGATGACACTCTCATGAACTATTATTGATTTCTGGATGGGTCGCATAAAATCTTATGGGAAAAATGGATGTTCCGTTTAATTGAGATTTAACTGTCAGTTGGTTCATTTACCCTTTTGAGTGTTTGATATTTTGTGCTTTGAGTGGCGCAGAAGGCCTGAATTAAACCAACCCTCGACCAATTTTAGCTCAACATACATCCATCTTTATGTGAAATTCTAAACCTGTTGGTTGTTCCTATTATTATCTTGTTAGTAGAAATGGCAATTAGAATAAATCATTCAACAAGTTGGCCCACCTTCATTTCATGTTCTGACAGCTGCTGATCTCAGACCTGCAGCTGTTTTTATATATATATATATATATATATATATATATATATATATATATATATATATACATAGGGCTATATAGTGCGTGTGTCCCCCATCAGAATTCATCCTACCATTTTGCACCATCAATCTGCATGTCCATCACCTTCCTCTTCTGCTCCAACCCAGCTGCATTCCTCCCTTTTGTGTGCCCCCTCTCCCTGTTGAATTCAGGAGATGTCGGCGGGGGAGGGATGGGACAGGAAGGCAGAGCAGAGGAGGGCAATGAGTGACAGGATGGTGCAGAGACTGTAGTTGAGGCCAAAGCTCAGCAGAAGGAGCGACAGTAAGGGGGGGGGAAAGATCCAAAGAGGAGGTTGAGCCAAAGGCAGAAAGGAGGAGGAAGTCAAATAAAAGAGGGAGGTGTGTGTGTGAGGGACTCATTAGATTAGGCTGCTCCCCAAGGGAACCGCCAATATTGATGGATTGATTGCAGGCCCCTCTCCATCCACTCAGTTCTCCCGCTATTGGAGGCCATTGATCCGGTGTCTCTTTGGGATATGATGCACAGTGCATATTTAATTAACCTTCCATTACAGCCAATCAGAATTCAGACATGGGGCCTTTAGAGCAAAGCTCCATTTTTAGCAGCAAAGGTTAAATGACATTTTTCCTTCCTGTCCTGAGGGACGGGGGGGAGGGTTTGGTCAGCGCTGTTTTTACTTAATTTACCTTGTACAACCCTCGTACCTTGTCATATAAATGCGTGTCTATTCCAAGACATTCTCAACTGTTTTTAGCTTGAAATATAGCACGTCATCCATTATGGCCTGATGCTACATACGTGCCTTTCATGTTTCATGCCTAAAGTGACGCACCCGTTTTCAAAACTTATTTCAGTTTCTTATCTTAAAAGGACTTTTCAACATGCATCCCTAAAATGTTCAGATTGCCCAGAATGAACATTGATCATATTGACGTGAACATCGACATGTGGAGGACTTGTTTGTTTAGTCAATTGTAGTCTTTTCTCTTTAATAAGTTTTAATTTGCTTTGTCTTTGGGATAGACTGATACTTCACTCACTAATTTATACATTTATATGTTTTTCCACTTTGCGAGTGGGGGCCATCTTTTTAGGTTTGAGGGTCCCTGTGTTTTGGTTTTAAGCTCAGTTGGGTGTCTTTCTGTTCTGTTTATGATGTGATCTTTTCTTGGTCAGTGATCAACGCGTGGTCTGCAAAAGGACTTTTCTTTATGCCTGCGCCACCAGGTGGCATTTCAATTTCTACTATTCCGAGAGCAAACCTAATTTGTCCGCTTGTGTTTCTCAGGTGGTTTTGTTCTTCTGTGAAACCTGCTCGGTGCCTATCTGCAGGGAGTGCAGCTTGGGCCGTCACATGGGCCACACTTCAGTTTACCTGCAGGATGCTTTGCAGGACTGCCGGGCCATCACCATCCAGCTGCTGGCAGATGCGCAGCAGGGACGACAGGCAGTGCAGGTGAGACAGAAACTCAAACGGGAACATTCAAAATGTAACACTTCTAAAGCAGTGTGTTGAAACTAAATACAGTCAGTTCGATAGAGCGAAGCCAGATAAACTTCATGATTTTAAAGTAAATCATCCCGACTCATCTCCCTCTTGGATCAAGACTCTGTTTATGATGATTAAAGCCTGTGAATACATCATCATCCATCTTTTAGAAAAGACTAAGTAGAGACCAGGGAGAGCAGCTGTGTCTCGGCAGCACAGAGCTGCTCCCAGCTATTAGAGCTGATCAGCTTAAACCGGTTTGAGAGTGACCAGTCCGTGGCTGCTGGGAAGCCTGGGGTTAGAGGTGTCCAGCTGGCCCTTGAAAAGGGGTGGGTCGCATGGGTTGAATTCTGGCAGGGGCAGGGCTCAGGGTCAAAGGGGAGGGGGAGTGGAGCGGAGGATGGGGGAGGGTAGGTGAGGTATTTAAAGGATTTTAGAGAAAGGAAAACTCCACTCCTCTTTTGAAGAAGTGGAAGACTTTGCCCTTCCCCTTTTCACCCCCACCTCTCGCTCTTGCTCGAGCATACACGTCACCTCCCTTCATTTACATTATTATTGTGGAGGTTGCAGCTTCTTTGACGGCCCAATTTCATCAGCGACGCAGGGGTGGGAAAAGGCTGGTAGTTTCAGAAGCAGCTTGTCATGCACTGACTTTTTCACAACAGTCATATGAGTTGCATTTTATCTCACTGACCTTAGGGCGGAACAATTTAATAATCATTGCTTAAACACCGAACTTTTAAATAGATTAATGTAGTCTTTTTATAAAGTCTAAATGGCAGGCAGCCAGTTCCTGTTTGTTCTTTGTGTGTTAGGACTAGTTATGTAACAACTGTATTATTGCCTGATAGTACCCCCCCCCAGCCTCCTCATTTACACACACAGAATGTAAACCAGCAGGGGCTTGTGGTTGATGCTGAGTGTGAAGCATAAAGATTGTAAACCCAAATAAGTTTGAGATGTCTGGGGTGTCCCTGGAATGAATTGATCAAAAATCCACCAGAGACCTGACATTTCTTTAATATCAGACAAAGCAAAGCAAATGGTTTCTGAATTCTGAATCAGTAGTAAAAGGCAATAATAAGTGGCAGCCTGCCACGCTGAGCTCCACCTCCACTAAAGTACTTTTTGATTACATTTGCCTCATTACATCTATGATGTTATTATATAAATCTAATAGTGGCTCAAGCGACAAATTTGATTGCCTAATATGTGAATGCGTGTACAGCTTGTTAGTGTTTTTGTTTCAGTAAAGCCACTGAATGCATCTTTCACCGCGTATGAATTAAAATTTAGAATCATGAGACTGACTGGTGCTGCAGTGATCTTTGACCTTCTGCTGACTGATGTGGGGGGGGGGGTGTTTCTTGTCGAACAGCGAATATGATGCTACAAATCAAACTAGTGTTTGCTGACAACGAGAGCATGACACCACCGTCACTCGGAAGGAATGACAACTGCAGAAAGGGATTATTTTTTAAAGGAAAAGGAGTTTCTGTTGTTGTCGCTGTGTTATTTTTCATATTGTTCGCTATTGATTTTGATCACTGCGTCAAATTTGGTTATGCTGTCAGCGTGTTTGTCTACCAACAAACTTTTTAGGAATATTCGTATGAATTTACAGTTCTACTCATATTTACGTGACACTATATTTTAGCAACATCTTCTGTGTCACTCCCATTAATGTTTTTAGTAGCTGCCAGGCTGCAGCGCGTTGATTTGGATGCTAAACCTAAAACTACGACGGTGACTTAAAATGGTGGTTTTCAGCCAAATTAAATATTTGAATTTGTCCAATCAACTGCCTCCGTCTCTGCTTTTCTTCCCCGTTCCTCCCCCCGCTGACATTTCCGAAATTCCAGAGTGACACTTAAATTCAACAGAGGGAGACAATAAAACCTTTAATTGCAGTTATTTGCGTGACAGCTATAAAGTCGCCTCAGATTTCACGATTGTGACAGACCTGTTTGAGACTTTCACTCAGTCAAATGGGAAGGTTTGAAGGCTCGAAAACGTGTCGCATTCAAGCGTTTCCGTTTTTTTTAACTCTACAATTTGGTGCAAAAACTGCGGTCGGCATCTTGAAATTCATTGAGAGGCAGTCATGAAATCATGAATCCCATCCATTTTCAGATTCCTAATAGGATGAGGTTGAGATTTATTCAAAGGAAAAGGAATTTGAATCCAAGCTTTATTTCGCAGTTCCATTTTGTTTGAAGTTTTACTTTAGCTCTATTCTACCTATTCTCTGACTAATAGGTCAATAAAAAATAAGGTCATCTTTGCAGTTTTCTAACAAACATAAGTTTAGAATCTATCCATCAAACGCAACTAACTGAGATGGGTCAGACACATTAATGTTACCTAATTTGCCTGGAAGGTGGGGCAATGTTGTGACCTTGGCAAATACTCACCCAAAACATGAAACACAAGCTTTTCCACTGAGGTCATATGACATTCTGGCATGTACTGTCTCCTTGATGAGGCATGTGCCTCTCCTATCCATTTCTTAACTTGACCTTTGACTGCCTGGGTCATACTTTGTATCTCATGGCTGGATGATTATGTCACTCTTGGTGCTTTTGAATTGTTCAGAAATTCCAAGATATGGCAACACGGACGTTCCCATCTCCAGGCCAAGTGTTGTAAACTTAGTTTAACGTTAAAATCGGGTCCCTCGGCACACATTTGGAATCGCAGCAACATGCTTGTTCGATTAAATGAAAAGCTCCGAAATGCGTGCTGTTGAGTCAGAAGACGCACCGCCTGCCATCTGCTGATACCTCGTGCTCTTTGGTGTGTGTGTTTGTCCACTTTTGTCCAGGTCACCGCCGGAGTAAACGCTGACGCCAGATAATATGTAAACACACACACAGATATACACGTTACACACACGCTCCTGTCCCTTGAGGTAGGAAATTTCCGCCCACTCTACACCCATTATCTCTCCTGACCCCTGACCCTGGACTTGTGACCTCCTGGTTGGTCAGAGCTCTTTGCTTCTGGGCTTTGATTGGTTGGTTGGTCTCTTTGTGCTCCAAGCTGTGCTCCTCTGGGAGTGCGGAGAGAAATGCGGAAGATGATGGAGACACAGAGACTGGGAGCAAAAGACAAATGATGAAGACGAGACAGAATATGATGTGTGACCGTGTTAGAGATGGCAGGAGCTGGTTCAGGAAGAAAAAGATCAGAGAAGAAAGAATATAACAAGCGCCTGAAAAGGTGTTGGATTTTAGATTTCACCATGGCTCCTTCTTCCATTAATTGATGGTGGCCCTCCCCCGATTCCTCCAGATTTCCTTTCCTGCTGTTTTGTCTCTGGAGGCCTGATTTAGTTGTTCCTTTAGCTGGCCATTTCAAATGGCCTTGCCAGAAAGAAAAGGGCCCTGCTGACAGGCTTTGTTCTTGTGGAGGTGCAATGGGGGTGGGCCGCATGTGTCTTAAGACAGGGATTGCGGATCACGACCTATAGAGGTTTAGGCGACCTTTGATCTTTGTCGCAGATATCACAAAGGAAGCCTTATCCCACCTCCCCTTCGTGCCTGTGAGGTCCAGTTCACCCTGCGACCTTCCAGAAAGCGCCAGAGGAAAAGCCTGATAAAACTCAGTGGGGAGAGGGTGACAATTTGGCCCAAATTGTGTGTTGTAAATGCTCAGACCTTTATTTTGATACCTCGGCTTTTTAGTGCTGCAGGTAGTAATAAAATCTGTCCTTTCATGTCATTGTGTCGACTCTGTCAAGCCGGATTATTTATTACCATCCTGTGAAATGACACCAAAAGTATCTTTGCACATAAAGCATTGTATTGACTGATGTGTTTTGATAACACAGGAAATTTGATACCAATGTGATCTTTTTTTGTATTTAGTTGGCCAAATCTTTTTTTAATTTTTTTTTTTTTTTTTTTTTACAGTTTTTGCCTTTTATAAAATACACTCGTCACAATTTGGTGAAAAACAATTCATTTTAAACCTGACACTTTTCAGTGCTCACTTTTAGTGCTCCCACAGCTGTGTGAGTGGAAAAACGTCTTCAAAGGCAGTGTTCTCACAGATCCAAGGGTGCAGACTCTGAATAAGACAAATGGAAATTGTTCAGATCCAGCGGGACGTTTATCATTTTGTGCAGTGTGAAGTAACTTCCTATTCCTGACCCACATTTCCTTTCCTCCTTGACATAAACCACCAAATGTAACAAAGGAATAGACTAGAAACAATGAGCATGTGATTTTTGCATAGACTTGCCAGGAAGATGTTTCATACAGTGTCCTTTATTTTAATGTTTCCTCATCTTCTGCTTCCTGTTGCTGGAGGTCATCTGTGTCCCTTTTGAGCAATCTGGCGTTTCCTGTCCGATCCTTTGCCACACTTTCCGTCTGTATTCATGACCAGTGGATTTTTTTGGATTTATTTGTAATACCGATTGTTCCAGCTCTGTCGGAGTGTTTGCCGCATAGTGATTGTCGCCCCGTTGTGTCGTGTGTTCTCAGCTAAGCATGGAGAAGGTCCAGGCCATGGCAGAGCAGGTGGAGATCAAGGCCAAGGTGGTGCAGACTGAAGTGAAGGCCCTTGTCCTGAGACACAAGAAAGCGCTGGAGGAGAGGGAGTGTGAGCTTTTGTGGAAGGTAAGCTACTACCAATCCTATTTTTAGGGTCCAAAAATAAAATGGCTGTATACACATGATATACAAATGATTTATTCCAATAATAACCAATCGTCTGTGGTTTACATTCTGAAACTCTGAACTCGTGAGCGCTTCCATGACGGGAAGGTTTTCCACTCTGCCATCTCACTAGCTTCAGAGTGGGCTACACATCAAATGAAAGACTGGCCTCCTGCTGAGGAGCAGATGTGAAGCCAAATGTGTCTGAGACTAGTGTCTTTCTCCATTTGTTGTTTTTTTTTTCAGTCATTTCTTTTGTCTTTATGGTAACAGAATGCGATGGCGGAGCACGGGCACAGCAACAGATGTTGACAAAGCAGTTCCAGACCACTTAAACTGTAAAAAGTAACACGGAATGAGTCATTTTTTTGCTTGTGAAATGGCATTGTTAAGGATGACCATATTGCTAATTTCCACAGGGGACAAAGCTAGAGGAAAAATGTGATCACGGTGGAGGGGGAAGGTCTGCTCTCACCAGCATGTTGTGGAGATTAGGAGCTCTCTTATGCACCACACGAGGGAGCTTAGGGGAGCAGCTCATAAGCTTCTTGGCACATATCAAGAATTTGCCAAATGTCTTTGATTCCGCTCTGTCTTTCTAACAATTATGTTGTCTTTCTTTAGATTAGCAAGCTTTAGGCTGTGTATCCAAGCTGCCTAATATTCTCTTTGTCAAAACCAATCGTAAAGCTCTTTAATGTTCACATTTGAGCAGCAGATCTGACTAATTTGGACAATCTGGGAGAAGAGACTTTTTTTTGTTGGTTTTTTTTTCCAGATGTTGGAAGATTTGATATTCCAAGTCAATTTTTTGGCTGCTTGCCTTCCTTCCAAATGTGTCTAAAAAGTGTCCAAAAGTTCACTTGATGCATGCATCAAAGGGCTTTTTCAATAGTCTCTCGCCCTGTCAAAATAAAGAAGACATCAGCTGGATACCAATCCTCCATGTCCTTAGTTAGCGTATGTAGTTGGGGGGAATATGTGTAATTCCTAACGCCCTCTAAATGGTTATTCTACGCTGTCTGTGTCAGTGCTTGGAGGAAAAGACATGTTTCCTCTCTATTAGAAGTTCTTTAGTCCCAATTAATGCCCCAATCACATCATCAGGTGTAGATGTGTTGAATGAGTAATTTGAGTTTCATTTAATTTGTCACTGCACAGCACACAGTTGTATAACAAAGTAACAGATGTAGTACATTTGTACATTATGCTCTAAACCCTCATTCCTGAGGCCCCGTAACCTCTGGATAAATGTTCCCAATCCCATAACAACATAGAATGTCAGTGGTCTAAGAGTATACTACATGCATATCCTTGTTCTTATAAGGCACACAAACTTAAAAAACAAGCTATGTGGGCATGACACTGAAATTTGATAAGAAAAATGTTAATATTTTGCTCTGTCAGTTTTTTTTTTAGCTTGACCCAAATGTTTTTTAGCTTGATCTAAATGTTTTTAATCATTCCCTTCACAGCAGGATTAATGATATCGTAACAGACCAGTGTCCCATACTGTTACAAACATTAAAGGAAAACCTACAAGCCTGGAGAAAAAAAAAAAAAAAAAGCATCTCTGGCCACAAAGAGCCCAACTCCCAGCCTCGGAGGACCAAAACTGAGTGAATGATCCGAATCAACAACTCAACAGGATTAATCAGTCCTTCTTCCACCTCTTGCTCATATTCCTCCTATTATTTGCACCGCTAGTTGACTGCGCCACCTCCACCTGGACATCCCTTACCACAACAGTCCGCTGCCCTTTCTCACGAGGAGAAGGCTGGAAGTACAGGTAGCAAGTTTATTTTTCCCGTGCCTTCAAACACCATACAGCCTGTGCTTCTTATACGGCCGTTCACTGAGGGATCCAGCTGCAGAGACTTTTTTTTTTCAACACAGATGACAGGCCTGCGCCTTCCAAAAAGATAACAACACACAGGCTTAGGCGACGACGCCTTCAGTTGACCGAAATTTGATTGGTTTAAAGTTAGCTGGAGCTGACTAAAGCCTGGAGGGGCTGACAACAACCTTTTTGTAAGAACAAAGAGGATGTAGCACCAGCTTAAGAAACAACAACAGTGCTAACACGGCCGACAGCAACCCACACCTGGCAGCAAAACGCTTTAACATCTAGATGTGCACCTGTAAGGCACCAACGGAGAACTGTGCTCAGCTTATTGGGGTCAGGCTACAGGACCACGTCTCGTCCTTCTTGCATAAGGACACAGGGGTGTGAGTCTGACTTGCTTGAACAGAACAGGCCCTGCTGGCAACTGTTCTGGTTCCCTTCATCTTTACTCTCCACCACGGACTTCACGTTTAACTCTGATTCCTCTAGAACTGCTGGAGAGTACAGAGGAGGAACACTTAAAAAACAAATGAATAAACGGATAAATTGGATCCTGTTTAGGGTTGCATACAGTGGTTCTTTTATTCCTAACGTATTTCTGTATTTTGTGCATACGCCTGTTGCTGCTGTGCTGCAGCTTCTCTTGTTGAGACACAAACAAAGGAGGATTCTGTTTTGTAGGTGTGGCTGTGGATGTCACACAGAGGCTTTTAACTTTACACGCGTCTCCCCTTTAATCCCATTTCCACCACTACAAGAGTTACTTTTCATCCCTGACCAAATAAAGAGATTACAATCTCTTTTCATAGCTAAGGAGACTCCCTGGTTATGCCACTGTGTTTCACCTTTAGCTTCTTCGCACCAAACAGCCAAAAGCGGTTTAAAGCCGTCCTATTGTGTGCTTTCGAATGGCCTGCTGACATTGTGGGTTTAGTGGTGTGTAGATGTAACGGCGTAAGTGTCTTGTGGGATGTTTTCCAGGATGCCGTGTCTCGAATAGAGCACAGTTACAGCTCGATTTGCTCATTTGAATAGACAACCGTCCTTGCCACGGGCTTTTCATGCAGAGGAGCAGAATTGAGTTATTTAGTGAGGTATGTCTGACGCTTTGGTGCTGTGGACTGTGTTTTTCTCCTTGGCTTCTTCTTCTTCTGTGGGAAATTGTCATCCATCTAAGCACAGCTGAATTAAGACATTGTCCTAAAGTTACTTAAATGGGGAATTTGTCAGTTGACTGCAGTTATGAAAATCAGGATTCTATTTGAGCAGAGCCAACTGTCCTGAGATGATTTAAGTGGTTTACTGCTCTTACCAAAAGATTCTTTTTTTTTTTTAAGAAGGTGGAATTTCAGATTGTATAGAGGCAAAATAGGAAAAATGCCAGAGAGCGAATGCTTTTGCGAGCCACGTTAAATGTAGCTCGGCTAATGCGTTTGTTGTCCCTTACAGTTCTGCCAGAAGCTTGTTGAAGCTTACCAAAGGAGTCTGGTCAAGGTTCAAAATGCTGGGTGAATATATGACTACTCTTCTTGGCAGAATTGGTAGAGTTAATTTGGGTTTTTCTGGCACTAACCAGGATTTTAAGCACAATCCATGTGTGTTTGCCAGCACTGTGACCTGGACTGAAGGAAGAACATTCCCAGTATTTTAGGAGTAATTGTCATTTCCGACTGGTACATCCTCAGCTCAGGAGGTAAGAACTTGCAAGCTAAATTAAACAGCCTCTGAGTCAGTCTGGATACTGAAAATGATTGCTGTAGTTTCCCGTTGCTGTTTTGATGACCGCTTGTGGTGTCAGAGAAATGGGGAGTTGAAACCGATTAAGCTGCTCCTCTGTGAGTCAGCATTGTATAACAAGCTATAGAGATTCACAGCCGGGACAGGCACAGCACGGGCTACAACTAGACTTGTAGGTTAAGTGTAACACGCTGGTCAACGTTTGTCTGGGCGTGTCTCATATTTGCTGTTGTGTGAATCAGTAGCCCAAAGTTGTGCTGGCCGAGGAAGTAGTCATTTTAAAGTAGTGCTTACAGCGCAGAACACCAATCGCTTTCTCTCGCTCTTGTTCCGTCTGTTCTCTGGGACTCTGAAATGCACACCAACACGGCCATTCTTTCACCCAGCTGAGGATCTAAAACTAGTGTGTCCGTCAGAAGGCTCCAGTCTTTGTTCTCACCAACCATAAAGTGTAACTCTAGTCTCACAGATGCAAATTGCAGGTCAGCGCCTTCTCTTCTGGACTCTTTGTTTCTTTCAGAGTCCCTCCCTAACCATGGAGGCAGTCTCCTATTGTGTTGGACTCTTTTTGTTGGTTGATGGGAGGTGAGAGCCCAGCCTCTGTGCCTCGGGTTGTATCCCACTCTTTAAGGCTTTATACACAGTGACTTTACTGTAACCTGATCTGGCTTCTCAGAAACACAAATGTGCCATTTATTTTCCCATTCCTTTTAACGATGAGCAGATTCTAACTAGTTTTTAAGGCTGGACTCTGACGCTTTTGTTAAAGCCAAGACTGAAGACATGAAGAAATATGCTCTCTGTGCTCTGTAAATAATCTTGAGCAAAAGCTTATGGTTAGCTTTAATGTTTTAACTAATGTCAGAGTGGTGACGGCTTCTTGTAACAACCACTTCAACCTCCCCTTTTTTTTTCATTTAATCTACATGCTGTAAGAACGCTTTTAATGCCGACACACTAAAACATTTGTCGCAATTGTGCTGGCAGCTGTTTGCAAGTCAAAAGCTTTTGTTTTCCTTCCCAAAGTGAATTGAACTGCTTCGCACATTGCTGCCACCTAGAGGGCGGAGTGGCTGTAGTTCCCTGTTGGATTCCAAGAGCTGTGACGCATTACTCTGCATTCGGTTTTACTTCTTCCATTTATAGTAGAAACCACACACTGCAAAGATGATGGCACTGCTTTAAACCTGTGTGTGTTGTTTTTTTTTCATTTCATGTCAAAGTGTTATGTGATCCATGGATCATCTAAGTGCAATCTGCCATGAGTTGAATTCTCTAGCTGTTGAACAGTTCTTACAATGACAGTTGCATGTGTTCAGGTTTTCCTCCCATTGAGTCATATTCTGTCTTTTTCCAGGTGGAGAAAATCCGTCAGGTGAAAGCCAAGTCTTTGTACCTGCAGGTGGAGAAACTCCACCAGAGTCTGACCAAATTAGATAGCACGATTGCTGCTGTCAGCCAGGTACTGGATGAAGGCCACCACCTCGATGTGCTGCTGGCCAGAGAGAGAATGCTCACCCAGATCCACGAACTCAAGGCCCTCCGGGGCCTGCTGCAGCCACAAGAGGACGACCGCTTCATGTTCACTCCTCCAGACCAGGTGGGTACTGGCACCATTTAAACTAATCAAAAAACTAGTGACCTTGGTGATACTAAAACTCAACTCACTCTGTACGTGTTCACACAGGCGCTGTACATAGCCATTCAGTCCATGGGCCTGATCAGCAGCGGAGCCTTTGCCCCTGTAACCAAAGCTCACGGTGAGGGTCTGAAAACCGCGCTTCGTGGCAAGCCAGCCTCCTTCTCCGTAATAGGATATGATCACGATGGCGAACCACGTCTTTCTGGTGGGGATGCACTGTCCGCACTGGTCATGTCAGTCGCAGATGGCAATCTGTCCGCAGTGGAGGTAACAGATCACCAGAATGGCTCCTACACCGTCAGCTACCTCCCTAAAACTGAGGGGGAGCACCTCGTGTCTGTGTTGGTGTCTAACCAGCACATCCAGGGCAGTCCCTTCAAGGTGATGGTGAAGTCGGGCAGGAGCTATGGGTCCCTCGGCTCCCAGGTGTCATCCTTTGGATGTGAAGGGGAGGGAGATGGGCAGCTGTGTCGTCCCTGGGGCATCAGCGTGGACAAGGAGGGATACGTGGTGGTGGCTGATCGCAGCAACAACCGCATACAGGTCGAGCACAGTCCTTCTTTTTCTGTCTACTATCAAGCAACGGCAAAGAATGTTTAGAGTTCTCTACAGAGCAGCAGAGCCTAACTGAATATCATTTATTTTTCTATGGATAAATATCATCTGTATCATCCACTCTGGCTTGTGTGCACTATATTCACCTTCAGGTCTCAGTTTAAAAATTAATTTTATGATAAAATGGAGAAATGAATGCGGAACATAATCTAATGGAACAGTCGTAAATATTATGGCTTCACTGACGTAAACTTTACAGCTTGCCCCACACAAGTGTGCTTAAGTGGCAGTACTAATAATATTAGTGTAATCCTCTCCTTAGTGGAAGAATTATCTGTGTTTACAACCTGCAACATGCAGGATTCTGTTCTGACCACGCAGAGCAGTTTGTTTACTGCGGTTAACCGAGAGCATTCCAGCTTACAGTGCTGGTTCTTACTGAGGGCTCTGCTGTCAGCTGTCTGTCTTGAAAGCAAATTGGTGAGCAGAGTTTCTTTCCACAGATATTCAAGCCTTGCGGTACCTTCCACCATAAATTTGGCTCCCTGGGTTCTAGGCCCGGTCAGTTTGACCGTCCCGCTGGGGTTGCGTGTGACAGTCAAAGACGAATCGTTGTGGCTGATAAGGACAATCACCGTGTGCAGGTATGAAAACCCACTTCTGCATGATCAACACATCCCTGCTTAGCTATTTTAAAAGCGGAATATTTTGAATTTGGAATATTGCCGGGAAAAATTGACTACTTTACAAAAGCCTGGGAAAAGTTTCCTTCAAAAAAAAAAAGTTTATACGTTGGTGAATGCATAGTTCCTCATGCTGACTCTTCTACACTCCTCGTGTAAACATGTCGGGCTTTGACACATTTGCTCTGTCTGACAGGTGTTTACTTTTGAGGGCCAGTTCCTGCTGAAGTTTGGGGAAAAGGGCACCAAGAACGGGCAGTTCAACTATCCCTGGGATGTGGCTGTCAACTCTGAGGGTAAAATCCTGGTCTCCGACACCAGGAACCACCGCGTGCAGCTCTTTGCCCCTGACGGCTCTTTCCTCAACAAATATGGCTTTGAAGGGGCCCTGTGGAAACACTTTGACTCTCCCAGAGGAGTGGCCTTTAACCACGAAGACCACCTGGTGGTGACTGACTTCAACAACCACCGGCTCCTGGTCATCCGGCCCGACTGTCAGTCGGCTCGCTTCCTGGGCTCCGAAGGCACCGGTAACGGGCAGTTTCTGCGGCCCCAGGGTGTCGCCGTGGACCAAGAGAACCGCATCGTTGTGGCTGACTCCCGCAACCACAGAATCCAAATATTCGAGGCTAACGGAAACTTCTTATGCAAATTTGGCACGCAGGGGAGCGGCTTCGGACAGATGGACCGCCCCTCTGGTGTGGCCGTGACGCCCGATGGAGTCATTGTGGTCGTTGATTTTGGAAATAACCGCATCCTCAAGTTCTGAAAAAGAAAAAAAGAAGAAGAAAAAAAAATCTATTTTTGCATTCTCTCCCTCCATTTGTCCTTTTTGCAGTTTTTTTGTTTAGTGAAGGAAATGGAGGTGAGAGAATGAAACATTGAGAAGGAGGCGCGTTCAGAGAGGACAGAGAGCATGCTGAAACGAAGGGGAAATTAAAACTATAGAGTCTTTTCTTCATCTTCACTTTCTCCAGAACACATCTCTGTTGTGTATACAGCTGAGTGGACCTCCAAATATTGATAATCAGTTTAAAAAGAGCCATATTTCCCTTCCCGACTCTCTGTGGCTCTCGGTTCTCTCTGTCAGCTCTCCTTTGGTATTCATCTCAGGGAATTTCTCACTTCTTGAAATCTTGTATCCTCTGCTCCATACCTACCTCATTTAGCTCTTTATGAATGTACTCATAGTCACTGAGCAGAGGTTTTAGTCCGTGAAGTTTTACAAAGAAGAAAGTCTACCTCTATGCTTTGTTATTTAAGAGAGACAAAAAAAGAATACTCTTGGGTTGATATTTGCACAGGATTAATGGAATTCTTGCTGTGCATTTCTGAAATATGAGTTAGAGTGAACCCCCTGAATGTTGTTGCTGAGACAATGCTCAGAGCGCTGTAGAGGCTGCATGATTCATTCTTATTAGACTCATTTTCCTGTTTTTACGCTACTTCGTTTTTTTGCTTGTTTAGATTGACCCTTGTCTCCGTTTGGCTCTGTGGAGTTTCACATGTCACGATCGGCGAGGAAAACTGTGTAAAGAAGATGCCAAACCTTGATAGAATCAAAATGAGCTCAGGTCATCATTGGGACTGATTGAAATGATCAGTGCTTTTCAGGCTCTCTTTCCAGCTTCACTGGCTAATGCTGATCAGATGAATTTATAGACAAATAGAAAGTTTTAGGAAATCAGCTCTAAAATCATCCCTGAAATGATCCCTGATATATGTCATTGTTGGAAGTATTTGACCGTTCTCCTCGTCTCTTAGGACTGGACAGTGATTGGGTAATGTTGGAAAATGTAACGCGTCAGTACTGTCCAGTCAGTTACTTAAACAAAGAATAATATGCAAAGGGAGCAGCGTCTTCTCAAAGGGGAAGACCCGCGAAAGATCTTGGAGACGAAACCTTCAAGATCTGGACCTATTAGACATATTCACATAGAGATTTAATCATTTATAATTATTGAATGAGACCTTTTAGATGTGGCAAGCTGTGTCACAAAAGCCTCAGAGGTAGACATTTAAATTTGGCTGTCCAGAGGACAGAAATGACATCAACTTAAAGGCCTAAAATAGCAGTCTCTTGGATTTAGAATGTGGTTGAAAGCTGCACCCTATGGCTCCTGGGGCCTAGGATTTAGTCCAATCCAATGAGAGGGCACCATAACGAAGCCCGACCCTATTTATTTATGCTTGGAGTTAAGAAGATGCCTCCAGTTTTGGCGTTAGTGGACTGATTCCTCTAATGATTGACGTCTGCAGACCTATTACTAGAGTAAACCAAAGTTAGAATTTCTGCACAGCGGCCAACTGTAGATTTGGCAATTAAAGAAACTTAAAATCCCTCGTTAATACATTATTTTTCTTTCTTTCTTTTAAAAAAAATAAATAAAAAAAGATTATAGTTATCAAGAAGCCTTAAGTTCCTGATACTGGTGGAGTTCAGTTCATCGCACTGTCTGCGTTAGGCTTTGAAGAATGGAGCGCACAGGGTGTCGTACCTTCCCTGCCTGTAAAGACCAAGCCGTGGCTGCGTGAGTGAATGCTCGGGTGTTTGTTTAGAGAGCGGAAGACACCTGCTCCAAAGAGAAACTCTTTGTCCATCTTACATCCGTTGCCTCGGTTCTTCAAACAACGCCATAGTTTGTTTTTATTAACATTAGCCCGTAGGCTCATTAGCATGTCAGATTAGCCTCTCCACCCCAAGTGGTGGGTACTAAGTCTTTGTGATGTGTTGAGGGGTTTCGAATCTCCTCACCCCTCATTCTATGTCCCTCTGGAAGCACTAGACAATTAAGATTCTGCCAATTTCCTCAGCCTGGCAAAGAATCTATCAATAAACATTCAGACTGGTTCTCACCTCTGAGGTGACGGCTGTCTGCAAATGATCAGGATCGACGTCCTCCTATATCAGATATCCGCTGTTTCACCCTTTTCTTCTATACCTCAACTCCGGAATACCTCAAGTATGTTCCTCATAGCTGCTGCGCATTGAAACGTTCAAATACCTCAACTCATTCATTCTGAATACCTCAATTTTAGTCTTATTTAAGCATGCCTTATGGGTTGTTGTTTTTTTTTGTTTTTTTTACCTCACAAATGGATACCTCTTTTGTTACAGTCCATTACATGCCTCACACCTCAAGGACCAAAGATCATGGCACTGTTTTGAGTTGAAATGGAGCTTCTGTGATGATTACTACCACTCCATGCTTGCAACCCTCAACAGCTTTTGTTCTGCTGAATCTACTGTAAACTGCCTGGTTAATTATGCCTTTTATCACCAAGATACCAAATATGTCAGATTGAAAGCACCGTGCCAAAAATGATCTGTGAGAGTTCTGTGCCAAACTGGGTTGGCATTTGGACCCCGCTGTTGTAGACGAAGTGTCACTGGACCATTATATCATTGACGCAAATGTTAAGTCAGAGCAGCTGAGGATAAATCCTCTCATCCTCTGACTGGATGCACTTAAGAGGGCTGGGCCCCGTTTATCTTTACCTCATGATGATGATGATGATGATGATGCACATACAGTTTCCACTTGTACTGTGTTACTGTGTGCCAGCGGTGAGGAGCTAATAGAGGAAGTGGCGTCTTTTTCGAAAGCGAGTTAACAACTTCACACGTCCGCCTTTTTTAATGCACATGAATTACCTCTAATCTCAGCACAATTAACCATTATTTCAGTGTGGATTTTAGGATGCTTGACATTAAGATGAGTCTGAACTTGACCATTCTGACTGTGGTTTAAACAAACGCATCGGAGCATTGCGCCTAATGTGTGACAGCAGGCTGGTTTAATAACTGAGTGGAGCTGTTAGCATGTTGATGACGAGCCAGCAGACCCTGCTGCTTTGAACACAACACCGAGTTTCAACCAATGAGATTGTTTTTTTTGCTTTTTCAGTATTACTCTATGAGATGTTAACTCGTGTTGCATCCGTTTTTTTTTTTTTTGTTTTCCTTTTTCCCCGTTTTTTAATTAAAATGGCAGAATTCTATCTTTAAGATCCTTTGGTCTTCACTCTTAAAGAGGAAAAAAATGTATTTTAAACCTTTATTTGTGTTTCATTTTGTTGCATGCTTTAAAAGTCCTTGTATTATACTGGTGTCTCCCAAATAGGTGTTGAAAAACTCAGATGGGGTGGGTAGCTGATTGTTGGGATGGTTTTTCCAAATGTATACCCAAAGATGTGTATGTGCGTGTTAGGATTGCGTTGGATGGAATTAACCTTTTGACCTTTGCGATTGTATTTTCCTTCTCTCAAGAGGCTCTGCAGAGCACAACCTGTTCAGCCAGCGATGCTTCGATTCCCGAGAGATGAAGGAGGTAGAGTTTTGGTGTGACACTTAAAAATTAGTGCTTAATTTTCTTTGACCCCATTCCAGTTCCTCCCCTTGGCCCTAACCCCTCAGTTTTGCAGAGTCGAGCTGCCCCCCCTTTGTCATAGGGATCAAGGACTAGTGATGTCTAAAAGAAAAGTGGCTCCTCACCTCTGTAAAATGGAAGGTAAGGGCCAAAGGGAGGAATTAGACTTCGACCCTTATCTCCCTGTAATATGCTTAAAATGTGTGGGCGTGTTGACTTACTGTCCTTTCACAAAGAACCCCTGTAATTTAAAGAGCTTGTAAAAGCTTCCGAGATAAATCCACAGAGCGGCCATTTTGTGTTTGACCCGGTGAAGAACGCCTGAGTGTCATGTGAGAAGCAGCTAGATTTCTCCAGCACAAACCAGCAATCGTCTCCCCTTCTCAAATCCAGGAAGTGAGGTGACGGCTGATGTGTTCCCCAGACTGCACTCAGACATGATGGGCCCTGTTTTTTTCTTGTTGTGCCCCTGTGGTTTATGTCCACCAGTTTATTCCTGGCCTCTCAAGACTCAAGAGAAAAGAGGCAGAGCTGCACCAGGTAACACGTGCAAGATCATAGACCTCCTTTTAAAATGATTGTATACTCTAAAGAAAGAATGGAAAACAAACAAACAAACAAACAAAAAAAGGTTTGAAAATTTAGAAAGGAAAAAAAAAAAGCCAAACTCAGGTAGTTCCCGGCAGCCCTGTGCTGCAGGTGTCTCATTGAAACGTGTCCTGTAGTGATAATGTAGTGAACTCTCAGTACTAGTCTGATTCTTTTTTTTGTGTGTCCATTTAAATATTATAAAACAAATTATTTCTCAATCTGGAAAAAAAAACAAAACGTATTTGATTAGTCTGCCTTGATTCGTCTCTCTTTCTTTTGTTTTGGGTTTTTTTTTTCTTTTACAAAAAGTACAAACGCTTCACATCGCTCGATGCTCGTTGGCCCTTTTAGAATGTATTTTGTGAAGTAAAGGGACAAATGGGATCTTGCTGATGCTCACTTGCAAACACCAGCTGCTGGGAGCGCAACGGAACAGAGCGGAGGCTGTGGAAAAACCTCTTTACCTGTCGGTGGAACGTGCAGAGCCGCATTTGTTCATAAACCCGCTTAAACATCAGCCCCTGGCAGTTCTTCCTGTCTGAGCTGTCTTCCCCCTGCTGTGTCCTGTTGTCCCAGCACCCGGCCGGGGGCGAGTACTCTGTTTGTGCGCTGCATCTTTGTTATCTAAGCGGAAAATCCACTGAATGTATCCTCCTCTCAGTCCAAGAGACGGGGCGAGCCAGCGTGGCCAGCTGAGTTTAGATGGGTGCTGCTGATGCTTTCATTATCCGAGCTGCTCTGTGTGTGTGCGTGTTAATCTGTCCAACCTGTTTGTGAATGTGTGCTTTCCAGCACGCCCTCTTAACACACACCCACACATTGGGCTGAATGGAAGTGCAGATGTCAGGTCTTCAGTCTAAATAAGGCCGATGAGACTATAATATATTGGCCACCTGCAGCTCTCTCTGTACTCTGGGGACTTTAAACATTTCCTATGCAGTTCTTTTGGTTGTTTTTTTGTTTTTGTTTTGTTTACGCTTTAATAAAGTTGTATTTCTTTGACTTCAAATCCTGCGACTGTCTTTGCTCTTCCACTGCAAACACAAAGCCATTGAGCATTGTCTCACACTGGAGACCTAAGATAGTGACTTAAGATTAGCGCTGCTTTTACCCAGCTACACTTGATACAGATGCACATATTAAACATACTAGAGCCAGAAATCCATGTCACATGCATCCCTGTGAGTCCCGGTGATTCGTGGAGAGATGACAAAAGGCAATCTTCGCAGAATCCAAAGTGAACAGCTAAACTGGCTCAAGGCGTAAAAAAACACGAGCTGTGTTAGTTGAGAACTGGTTTGGACAGTCCCTCGTTTCATTGGGGGATGGAAGCGAGCGCCTCCATCCTAATTTTAAACAAAAACACCTCTGCTTTGTCGCAACACATAACAAAGTTTGGGCGAGCGGTTCAGGAACACACTGTTTTTGCAGAATTTCAAGTCTGTGTGAGGAGATGTTGATTTGACAATAAAAGAAGATGCCATTTGTTGAATGTCTACAGATAAAACTTGAAATGAGAAAACATGAAGGGGGGAGGACATTTGGGCACACAGGAAATCACTCTAATTAATAAATAAATAAAAAAAGAAGATTGTATACTTGAATATTGTATAATCAACAATAGGTTTTTCTTCCTTTCAAGGCACATTACACCTTGACTAGTTCATCATGGGCTACTATCTCCCCCTAGTGGAGATGGCAGGAAGTAGACGTTTTTGTGATTTTTCTTTTGGTGCCTTCCAACCAGTTAAAGGTCAGCGGGGAGCCTGGGAGTGTTCAGCTTCTTTCCCAGCTTCGTGTCAGCCAGACACCTGGATATGATCCTCTGCTGGATTAAACTTTCAATCATTCCGACATCCCAACCGGCGGTATCTGCTTCGCCAATTACTCCACCAAAGGAGTCTCATGCATGCGCGGTAGATGGAGAAAGGACATTTATGCACTTCTTTAACGGCTTGCTTATTCACTTACAATTATATTTTCCAGCTTATGGTAAATAATGGAGGCAGGAGTGTACAATACAGTGCATAGTTGGTCCACTTCGAATAAAAAAAAGTATTTCTGGCAGCAGTGTATGTGGTCCTCCGAGGCCTCTGAATAAATTGATGTTTGGAGCTCGATGAGCCCTTCAGAAGGAAGATTTAAACCACTGATGGAGCAGCTGAAATATTTCAGTCATATCCCACAACAGCTACAGTGATGGCCAGTAATGCAGGCCAAAATGGCATAAAATCATTTTTCATACTGTACCCTCAAAGTGGTTTACGGTGTGCGCACTGATCAACATTAATGACTCAAAACAATACAAGTGTCATAAAAAAACACAGAGGATATTTCCACACGTAAATGGAGCACTTCCATTGTTAATCACCATCAATTGGAGCCCGTGTTTTGCCATCCCAGCTTGCAATTGTGTGAACAATCTTTTCACATTATCATCTACTTTTGTCAGTCAGACATCACTCTGGTGTAGTTTCCTGCCGCCACAACTTGATGTCAGCAGTGCTGCATTCCACATTCACCCTGAGAACAACGGCGGCTTAACTATATCACAGTAGATTGTTTTGTACAATATAGCACTTGAGGTGATCTTATTCAAATCAAGAGTCATTCTAAATGAGCCTGCGAGCTGCGTGCAATGTACTGCGAGGGATAAATGCGACGGGGATCTCGGGCTGGGAAATGTACTTCTTTATCCATCAGGCAGTGTGAGGCAGCAGTGAAGGCTGGAGGCAATTAATGAGTGGATGCTCGGACAGAGATGAGTCAGGTTTGCAAAATGACAATAAAAAGACGCGGCACCGGCTGCGCCGATCAAACGCAACAGCAGGCTGGTGGGGACTCCGACATCTCCGGAGCGGCGAGCTGGGAAAACAGCAGCACCTGTAGGCCTACGTGCGAGCCCCCAACAGATGGCTGGGAGGTCCTCGGTTAGAGTGTTTTTGCGTAGAAGTCCGCATCCACTGAATGTCTATGAGTGGCTGTAGGTGGCTCTCGGAGGAGCCAATTAGCTGTAGCAGACTGAGAAGGCGCCCCGGAGCACAGCGATCCAGACTGTTTCGCTTTGTTCTGCCAAAATCAGCCGGGAGCATCAGTCACCTTGAGTCACCAAAAAGATGGATTATGTTTTCATAGTTTTACTCCACTTATTTGTACTGCGAGGGGACACTCGACAAAGACACTGACGCTATGGAGCCAAATGTTCAATATGAAATTAATTATAGGACATGAAGTAGTCACAGAAATAGTCCCACGTAGGCTTACACCACCGTTAAATTGTGCAATTATTTCATTGTTAAACCTCACTCTCTACGTATTTTGTTATTTCATATTAATATGATACTTAACTATATAATCATGCAGTTACTATTCTGCCAGATAGTTGGCTGACTCCAGCTCCACCTGCAGCTTTATTTAAAAGAAGCCAAATTCTTTTTTATGTCACAGCTGCCATTAATAGCTAGCGAGTTAATTAGCAGGTGTAGTAGTTAGCATGTTAGCATTTTAGCAAATAATCGATATAGAATGTTGAAATAAGTTTCTGTGAATATATTTAGAATCATTTACAGTCATGTTTCAAGTGATCTAATGAATGTGAATCCAAACTCTTCAAGCTTGGCAGATAATTTGGGCAAATTTTATGGGTTTTTAATTTTAATTAAAAATGTATTTAATTAATTTTTAAATTAAATTAAAAAACTTTTATTAAAAATAATTTAATGGATTATGGATGAGCAACCAAAACTGTAAAGTTGAGTCTAAAAAAACAAGCTAAAATCAGTATGAAGCTCCAGAAAGTTAAAGGTAGCTGAAGACAATTTTCTGCTTGTTTTAACACACACACACACACACATATATATATATATATACGTAATTCTACGTCTGCGTAATTCAATCCAACAGATTATAATGTGTCACTCACTTCCATCTAAGTGTGTTTGTGGTATTTACTTTTTATTTGTGGCATCTGCTTTGCATTGAAACTGATGCAGCCTTTCAACTCGTCATTTGGATCTCAAGTTTACTGACTGAATATTACTCCCTGGCTCCATAAACATATTTCCACATAATATGGAGCTGCAGTGTGTAGATATGCTTTTAGAATACGTTTCTGTTAATGAGGCAAAATGAAATGTTCACCCAGGTTAATTTGAACATAAAAGGAAAAAGTATTGGTAATATCAAGTTTGATCATTTACATCAAAGTCTGTTGCGTCTTTCTTTTGTTTTTGTTTTTTTCCAGTAGAATAGAATTTGCATTCAAATACAGTTTAAGAACTGTTCCTCCACATGTGAATGAAGGCAAGGAGTAAACACAACTTCCCTTAACTCTTAACCTATGATACCAAGGTGTGGGTGGATTAGACTGATCCCACTTTCACAGATCAAAACTGGCAGCTGACGCAGTCCTGACTTGACGTTGAGGTGACGGAGGTCGTGACGTAGTCAGAGGAGCATGACCCACACCCTGGCCCCCATCGTGGAGATGCCTTCATATTCAATTCAACCGTGTTGGTGAGGAGAGTCAATTCTCACAAAGGTGTCAGGAAGGAGATAAAGAGGAAGGGGGCAGATGTGTCGGAGAAGCGGGGGGAGGGGTGTACCGGAAAGAGAGACAGACATTGATTTTGTCTTGTATTTTAAAACTCCTCAACGAGTTTTTCAGGCCCACTCAGTCCAAGTCTGAGCCCAGACATATGTACGCTTTACCTCATCAGGATGACCACTAGAAAACAACCCTGCTCATAATGAGGCTTTTCACCCATGAAGATAGCAAGATTCCCAAAGTGAGAACATGGAAAACCACCTTTTTTAAAAACTGGATTTGAGAAAAACAACTTATGTTCTGACAGTGTTTGTCATCATCTCATGAACATACCACTGTCAGCTCTGTCATAATGTTGCTGTATTGTCCTCTGTAGTATCCCCTTGATAATAGTTTTTTTTTCTCTTCAGGCTTGTTGTCTCACCACAAACAGAGCTGAGGACAGAAATGTACAGACAGATTTAGCTCAGCAGGGAGCTAAAAGTAAGGTGCTAAAATCATCCTTATGTCTTGCAGTGACTGTTGTTTATCTCTGTTGCTGCTGCGGGACCAGTTTGTTGCAAATCTTCCATACAAGCCAAGAGATCTTAGACCTTATCTACTGTACACGGGTCCTCCTTTACAAATGTACACCGCTGAGTATTTATTTTTCTGTTTACCCTTAATTTGCCTCTCATCGCCACACAAACTCTTTGGAAACTTCTCCCGTTAGAAGTGAACCTCCGTTGTGAGGAGGCAGAAAAGCTTTTGTAGTCTCGCTCACCTGCGTTCTTTAAGACTTTCAGACACAATTACACACACCCACCCTGTCAAACTTTGAGGAGGCATTCAAATAAACACGTGCACGCTTCTCTGAAACTGCGACAATGATACTCAATGAAGGCTAAACTCAGAAAATGATGACCATTTTTCAGGCGAGACAGATCGAGCTGACATGTTGAGTCATACTTGAGCTCATTTTACTCCAGCAGACAGGAGATGTTTTTCTTTTCTTTTTTTTTTTTTGTTCATGAAACCCTCCGAGGAAGATGGGACAGATGAGCATGGATGACACTATCTTGATGTAGCAGCTGTAGGACTTTTAGCCATTTGATTAAATGTCTTCTGATGAATTTATTTTCGTGGATTAATCGAATCATAACAACATCATCCTCATCTCTTTCTTTCTGGGAGTCATGGCAACCCAACTATCATCATCGTCAGGCAGAATGTGATTGAATGTGAGGGAAACGTAAACCTATGGTAGAAATACTGGCCCTGTAACCTCACATTTAGTCTTGATTGACAACGACTTTGCTTAATCATCATGCATCAGAGAAGTTTATCACACACACGAGTGCTTACACACACACTCACATGAGTGACCCATTACAGCAGACAGCGGACTGATAACCATGCAAAGCGACAGATGTAAGATGGAACCATGTAAGAGCTCATTGACCTCTGCTCTGTTCCGGACGCTGTGTTCACCAGCGCAAATTACCCATCCGTCCATCCCATGCATCCTCCCAGCAAAATAAGACTGACTGTGGATCAAGCACAAAAATAGCCCGCTCCTGTCTGGAAACTTGAACTTCTTTCACGCGTGTCTCAGAGATAAATAACCAAAGAAGAAATTTGGGGAGAAAAATAAAGTGAAAAGACAGTTGATGAACTGTCTTTGATGAAATGCCCGTGGAGTACAAGCTGCTCGAAAAGAAATTCATGCAAATGTTTGTAAAAAAGTTAGGAAGTAATCTAAAAGTAATCAGACTACAAATGCTGCCTCATGGTTGAACACCTCTGCTAACCTGTTGCTGAGTTCAGTATCGGCTTCACAGCCTCAATGTTAAATTTCTATCATTCTTTGGTTAGGTTTAGGAATCAGATCTTCTTGATTAGGGTTAAGAAAAAAAAAACTTAATTTGGGCTAAAACAGATTCTTTCCAACAGTCATGTCACCCTACATAGTTTTACTTTGTGGGATGCCTACGTTACATGCCCACAGGAGATATTGCATATACTTGTTGACGCAACATATAGAGATTACATAATGTAATCATAGGTGGTTTTGTTCCCTCCCCCACAGGGCTACATGCTGAAATCCTTCATTCCTGAGGGTGTTTTAGAGGGGGAGCAATTTGTCTCGTTTTACTTTGGCTTCTTCTTAACATGGACATGGTATGATCAATTCCAGTCATTTGATTTTTGATCTTTGGTAACTCTTGATTGGCTATTTGTCTTCACTTACATGTTTTTGTTCATCATCGAGGACCAGGCTACTTACTTTCTCTCTATGTGATTTGATATCTCTCACTTGTTATAATGTATATTATTTAACTAGCTAATTGTGATTTTAACTAGCTAATTTTGTTAGAACTGGTCTGCTAGCTGGAAAAATTTAGCAAAGAACTGAAACTAAATATTTATCAAAGCAGTGCAGTTTCAGGTCTTTACTCATTTGAGATCACAGCGAGATCAGGAAAAAATATGGAAAAACAGACACAGCTTGCTGCTTTATTTTACTATGAATATTCATCTATTGATTCATTGTTTTGTTTTTGTCAAGAAAACTTCACACTCTCTATAGAGAGTTATCTAATTGGACCTTCCATTTGTTTTTATAGTTCTCTCAGTCATTTCTTGACTCCTCTTGTTGTTACTTTGAGACATCTTAACAGCCGCCCAACTGTCAATATGATAATCCTACTACTTATTCATTCAGTATATCTGCTCATCTGCCTTGCTATGGCTTCCTCCCAGCTTGATAGAAATGGACCTCCAGATGGTGAGAGACCTTCTTAATATATGAATTGCGGATTTCCCGTTTTCACAAATTGCACAATTCATATTACATTGCATTCACAAATGTAATTCAAACGAAATTCTAACTTCAAGTTAACTTAAAGCCTCAAAGTGCCCTTTGAAGTCCTGTGAGAAAGTCAGAATGTCCTCAGTTTCTTTGTCGTCCTCCCAATCTTTTCCAAATTGGTCTTTACAATGTCTTGAGTTGCACCCTTTTTATGTATATTTTAGTCATTCAGAAAAGATTTCTTCCTCCATGACGACATCAAGAACCCAGCGGTGAAGTGCGTCAAAGATTGTTTCATGCTGAGGCACAAACCCCAGCGCGTCCTTTTGTTCTGAGATTCTGACTTGCCTTAGAACAATACACTGGGTATTAAGGAGATTTGCTCATTTTGACTAATTACTTCGTAATGTATAAAAATAGAGAAACACTGATAAGATTTTACTGATACCAATGGCACCACCAATCCATTTATCTATCTGGTTTGTTATCAATTCTCTTATCGACTCCAGACCCAGGTTTTTATGAGGAAACAGGAACAGTGCACAGGCTTTCAGCAGGAACACAACTGTCTACTGTCTGAAATCCCCAAACAGACAGCAGTCCTGAGAGTGAGTCCCATGTTGTGTAGAACGATGCTTCAGTGTGTTACTGGTGAAATAATAATATTCTTGAGAAAGTTTTCATCAACTTAAAATCGTCACTTCGTGTCTACCCAGGGCGAGCAGATTTCTGCATAGAACTACATACCACTACATGACTTACTTATGTAGTACTTGTCCTATCAAAGAAATAACTGCAGATGGACCCTTCTTACAGGTCCTTTCAGTGGCGTTACCCATTTTTCTACGAGAGCCCAGTTGGGACAAACCAAATTACTGCTACAGAGTGTTCCTCTTGTGCTTTTAACCATGGCCTCAGTAGGTTCTCCTATGCTACTTGGTTGCACATGCCACTTAAACCGAATTTGTTTTAAACCTTAAACCAATCTTTCTGTTTTCTTTTTTTTCCCCCTAATTCCACTTTGTTTTTTACGGTGCTGTGCAGCCACATCTTTTAAAGGCTACGTAGCCATCGATTGCAAATCCCACACATCAGCGTCATGCCTCAGTCTCTTTCATCTGAGGAGCTCAGACCTGATTGATCCGACATCCTGAAGTGTTTGCATGGAGCGTGAGTGTTAATGATTCTCAGGGGTACACGCGGGTAAAGTTTTATTCACAACGCAGACAAACAGCCCGCTGAGCTAAATGATATATGCTCAAGATTTAAAAGTCAACTGATAGTGAGATAAGGGACTGGGAAGGCCTCACTGTTTCATGTGGGCTAATGATTCTGTCGATATCAATAGAGCACAACAAACACAGCTCTATTGGCATAAAAGATCACAGATCAATTAAGAGTCGACAGCCAGCGAGCCATTTGGATTTAGACGTCTCTGTTTAGGTTAAAGCGTGCTGGGAAAATAATAATGAATACATTTGAAAGAATTAAACAGAAACATTAATAAAATTCCAGTAAACCTTTCCAGTGTTCAACCACAAGCCTGTCATCAGACTTGTTTCCTGATGCAACAGTTTCCTGTGTTCACTAAAAAAGCTTGAAAGACCACTACGTGCCAAATGTTCTGCACCATACAGTTGGTCACCTGCCGATGAACACAGTGGAGCGTTCGAGTGCTAAAGAGCCTGGCATTGCGTACAAACCAGAATCGAGGCACAAGGCGTGTGAATATTAGATTTTACAGTTGTCAGACAGCCAATTCTAATTCAAAACTTTGACGTCAGTATTAAAGCGTGACTCTCCGGTGGCTCTGAATACTCTTAACTGTCACTTCGTGTTAACCATCAGTCTTGAACAAAGACACAACACGCATGGGGACTTCTGCAATCAGGATACTAACTTTTCCAAGATTTGTAAAGTCAACATCTGTCAGCTGACGCCTCAATATCTGTGAAGCCTCTTGGCCCATCAAATATTGAAGGCCTGCACATTAAAAATGCACGAGGTTAACAATAGCTTGTTGTTTCTCTGATCCTTCTCCTAATGATTATCTTAAGAAGGCCGAAACAAGCAGCCGCTCACAAAACAAGCTCATCCACAGACAGACTTCCATCAGCATCACAGGGGTTTTCGGTGCTGTTTCACTCATCTGTCTAACCGGGAAAACTCTGTTTCAACAATGTTAACAGAGCACAAAAGGGGGTTGCAGCTTCTATTGCATGTGCCTTCTTAAATGATTTTAAAGTAATTTTGGAGGTGTGTATCTACGGTTCTGTATGTGTTTGAAGCTTCTTCAACTTTCTGTTGCATGCTTAAAAGAGTTGACACCGCAACCATTTCTCTTTGATTATCAGGCCAAGCAGCACCTATAATTATGCTCAGCTCATTTTATAAATATTCAGATATCATGCCGCATTACACTAACTCAAAAGATTCAGTTTCTCTCTGTTAAATGTGCCCACTGTTGAATCCAGTTAAACTTAGTACTCTCATGCTGTACATAGCAGTTACTGAGAATTAAATGCACTTTTACTTCTAATTTCTCTCTCATCTCAATCATCCATCCCTTGTCTCCGCTTCTTCCTTTCCCACTCAAAAGTCCACTTCTTCCTCTTTTATTCCCTCTTCTCTGTCTCTCTCTCAGTAACAAAGGTTGAGAATAAAGACTCTAATGAAGACCGGTGAGATTTCATATTCGCACGTCACCACAGAAGTCCGCAGGCATAAATAAAAGAAGAGGGGATGACAGGGAAAGAGTTTTTGCTAAGAATAAGCGTCATCAGCATGGTGATTAATCAACATGAAAAGCGTTACTCAGAGCTGAAAAAGGCATTTGAAGTTATTTGATGTGAAATAACTGGGGGAAGGACTCATATTTCAGCAGCTAGACCCCTCTATCGTACAGATTCCTTTGCAGCAGACATTTTGTGACCTGGTGTTGTGATACAACTCTGGGCTGCTGTTTTTGACATGTAGTGAGCACATCAAGCTCAAAAAGACAGCGATCGAGAGATCGGAAGCTGCGCTGCTGGGCAAACGGTTGTACATTTTTAAAGAGGCTGGTATCAGTGAGTATGTGCGTAGTATACATTCTCAAATGAACACTAATTCTCTTTGTAGTTTCCTGTGAGGGAACTCATTTTGACAGAAAAAAACATTAATAGTTGGTGATGCAAGGGTCACATCACCAGCATTCAAATGCTCCAGGGTAAAAGTAAAAATTCTAAAATGTTGACTTGTGCAGCACAGATTAGGTTTGTGTTTATCTTTGTATTAAGAGTTAAAGCATTTGTTTGTCTCCTTTGACTTTAACATGACTGTTAGCGAACTGAATCAGCTCACTGGGAGTTTTAAAGCAGTTTGTCGTTGTAGCTATTTAAGATTTTTCAGTATTGTTACAAACGTCTGATAATTCCACACTTGCATTAAAGTTTCCTGTAGGACCTACTGTACAGAGTCCAAACAACATACAACCCAAAATAAGAAACAGTTGGGACAGCATGGAAAATACTAATTTAGAAAAACAAAAAGCACTAATTCTTACATTTACTTTGTCATTTATTTCCCAGCAGACAGTATATTTCTTGCTCTGTTTTCTTATAAACTTCAGTTAATTTGTTAATATATATCCATTTTTGCATCACAGGTCTGAAACACATTCTGAAAAAACACTGAAAAAGCCCCTCTTGGACAGGTCTGAGTAAACTAGCTTGCAGGGGTTATTGAATGAATGATCTGTGTGGCAAATTTTAACAGCATGCAAGACCTACATTATCCGCTTTTTGAAAACAGCTTGTAAAGGGAAATCATCCCAACTTTCACTAAAGTGTAATGGGTTCCTCTGTTGCACATGCTCCATCGCTCCACCAAAGTAGTTTTTGTGTTGAAATGTTGGTAGAAAATCCTCAGCTGTTGCAGTGTTGGAAGAGCAACAGGTTGGGATTGAATGATGGAAGTTGTCTTGGAGACGCTATCTTTCCCTCTTTCTAATTAACAACCCCTCCGACAGTCGTCACTGCAGATTGTGCTTGGCCTTCAGTGCTCCATCGACAGCGTCCTCAAGCTTTGCTGATAATCACCACTGTTCAACATTGCAAAAGGTGTGAAAGCCTCCAGTGAACTGACAAGTAATCCGTCAAGATATCTATTTCTTCCAAAATTACACAGAACATTGGACACATTTTCTCATAATTGAAGGTGCTTTGGAAATCCCTCACTGGTGTTGCACTACTTTAGTACTTCATATGGGAGTTTAAGGCACTTACTGAAAATCCTTTGTCAATAGAATTGGAGTTCATGTGTTGTCTGTCTATTTGAAGTTATTGTTGACAGGTTGAGTTTAAAGATGCATCTGGGGATTCGTTGCAAGTTTTTCTTTTCCCCTGCTGAAATTCAAATATCCAATCAATGCTCAAAACCACCTCGATCACTGAAAAACCCAGCTGTTTTCTGGCCCATTAAGATTTGTAGAAAAATGTATTCAATGCATTTCTAAGCAAATATCGTATCTAATAATCATGTAGTTGAGCGACACAACTCACTGGGTGAGTCATTTCATTTCTAGTTCAATACTTTTAGGATTCGTGGATCTTTGGTATTAGGATTTGTTTTCTTGTCTGTGTTCATTTCTATTCTTTTTTCTTGTTTGGATTATTGCTGTTTTGAGTCATTGTTCCAAATTAGGATTTACTCAGTTTGCATTTGCAATTTATCTTTTGGTTTTTAATTACTCTCATGGTCTGTTTTTCTTGTCTTTTGTCATTACCCCTGGTTAGCCTCACTTGCCCTGTTTTTGGTTCTGTGGTCCTCTGCACACCTGTCTCCACTCTATCTGACGCACCTGAACTCAGTCACTAATCAGCTCCCCACAGCGTTTCACTTCCCTGGTTTCTCACAGTCACTGTCAGTTCCTCGCCTATTTTTCTTTTTCATTTTTTTTCCTGTTTTAACTCGCCACAAACTGTAACAATTGCTCAATAACACACATGTTAAACTTAGATGATGAATAAGTTAAACAGTTTTTCATCAGAACATCTGTGTTACCATTGTCAGGACATGTCATCGTGATGATGATCTCAACAAAACGTCAAACGGGATCACAGTTTGATGTATAATGAATCTGGACCCAAGTTCAGGATTTTTATTCTGTCAGGAACATCTGAGGTGTCTGGGAACCCCGTCAGTGTCGTTTTCACCCCATTTAGTCTGACTGGCTGCTCAGCTTTGCTGCAGAATCCATGATTTAGTGTGATTTTTTATTTTTTGTCTCCCCTTTGTCCCATCTTCCTCCACTACTAACAGGTCAAGTGTTGCCAGCCCCACTCCCAGGGTTGTCCATATACACAAACTACAATGAATCTATGGTGCGAGAAGAAAAATGGAGTGAAAAGCAAACTCTCCTTAATTTATGTCATCCAGTTTCCCCAGTTGAATACTTTAAATGACCGACTGACCTCTTGCACAGGCTTAGATAATACATCCTGTGCAGATCAATAAGTCTAAGCGGTGTATTTGAATGTTTTTTTTTTACCAGGTGTTTGCAATACAAGGAGTCCCAGCTTGGCACCTTTTCATCGCTGTTGCTTCTTGACAATGGTTTGGTGTATAATGCTTGTCTAATGTTTGTCATTTCTCCACATGACAAACAGCAGCGCTAAATTAGATCAAGGCACTTTGGGGTTGCTTTGACTGGTTGTGTCCTCACGATTTTTGGAACTTGGAATGCTTGGGGCTCGTTTGAAAGACAGAATGAGCTGCAGGGAAAAGTGTGTGAACAGGTTTGTCTTTACAAGCCTCTGCTTGAAACCCAAGAAAAAAACAAAAACAGAAATAATGGCTTGAAAGTTTGATTTATTCTTGATTAGCTTTAGGCATTCCTTTATCTCGAATACAGAACCATAAACAGTAGTATGGCTGTAAACTTTGTGAAGTCTAGCTTTATTATTCAGCGTTAAATCAATAAAATGTCATATTAAATCAAGGGATGTCTTCAAATATATAGATATATTTCATTTACATTAATCGCAAAAAACACATAACAACCAGAAAATTTTTAACATTTTTATTAGACCCTGATATTCATTCATTGTATCCGAGTATCAACTAATCTTTTTAACAGTACACTTTACAAAACTAACACCAAACTCTGAAGATCAGATATAGCCATATAATATAAAATCAAAACAATACTTAACTTAAATGTGATCATGAATATAGAGATTGAAGACAGTCATTTAATTTTCTTTTAACACTATCTAACTAAATTTTCAGGCTTTGCCATTATGACTTTAAAGAGGTGATCTAGCAGTGAATGAAACTTTATTAGTTTTTCCAAAAATTTTGAAGCGTACACCCCCCTAACTGCTTGAGATAGAGCCATCTGGGAAATGGGCGGCTTGGCTCCTCAAAGATTTTCTGTCAGACTTTAGCACTGCCTCTCATATTTGGCTTCATCTTTGTGGAATTCTCTGAAGATTCAGGTTGCTTTTCTTTTTTTCTTCTTTTCTTTTTCAATGCAGCCCGTGTGCCACTTGGCTGACTCATGGGTTGCCTGTTGTGTAGATAATGGTGACTCTGCCCAAGTGTAGGTCTCAATTAACAGCCCCTTGTGTCCACTCTCTGCATGAATCCACAAAGGAATAAGGAATATCTACTTTCAAAACACCAATTCTCTACAAGTTGATATCGTCGTATGATGCAACGACTGAAAAGTGAATGTTTTTTTTTTGTATCACATGGTTCCTTTTTGTCTGCTGGATCTGTCTGACACAGCAGCTAATGATGGGAAGGTTGAACACATAATGCTCACCTTCTCCCTGCTTTGTAGAGTTTGTCTTTTTGGTGAAGTTATTGAAGGCTACTCCCTGTCAGAACATCTTCTCTTGTGGTTATTCCCCCTGTGAAATAAAATCTGCTGTAATATGAAAAAAGTTATTTTAACTTAGTGCAGTTTCATACAAAAAAGTACCAGGGCTCTCAAGTTTTGAATGAAGGCAAGAGTGTGAATAATTTTACAACAGTCTGGTCAGAAAAATACATTGTTTTCCACGCTTAATTTTGAAACTTTTGTCACAAGCTTTCCCACTGCATTAATATTTGGAATGAGAGATATTAAACATGCTTCATGTGGAACATTTGGATGCAATGTGCAATTGTTCTTATAGCAAAGGCCAGATATCATAACTGTTATACAATCAGTCACAAAACACATTCTGACTGTCTGACTTTGTGCCGATAAAAATCATAGATTCCAAAAGATGAGGATATAACAGTTTCCCTTCATAAGTGACACATTTCCAAGCAATCCAGGGAATCCATTTTAAAATGAGGAGTTCAGTTTTAGCAAGAACTTACATTTGGAATACACAATCATTTAAATCCTAATAGAGTAGAAAACATCTCCTTTCTATGTGACGATAAAGTGATGCATTGGTGTCCTTACCAGATCATGCAGTTTCTCCCCTTCATGTGCCTCATATTTCCTGCAAAGGTCTTTAATTTGTTCCAGGAATAATGCACTAGTTAAAAAGGTAACATTTAACGCACAGATAAATGGTTATGATCCGAGTTCAAATTGGTCTGTTTATTCTGTGAGGTATACATTTATAAGCCACCTGCAATGCCTCGCCTTAGGTATTCCTCCTGGTTTGTTTGTTTTAGTCTGAGTTACTGCTGCTCGAACATGACAGACATTCATTTCCAAAGCTTATCTTTTACCCCTTTGAAGTACCTCATCTACTTTATATTTGTCTCTGTTGGATAGATTTTTGACTAAAGCAAGATTTGCTTTTGGAATGTAATCAAAGAGTAAAACATGACTCTTCCTTCTTTTAGCCACAGTTTCAACAGACTATTAGGTTGATTTAACTGTTGATTTAAAAAAAAAACTTCATTGTAAATTATTTAAAAATGATTTCCACATCATTTATAAAAGCCTTTTTTCCCCCTTGCGTCTTCTTGCAATAACAGTTGGCATCCCCAATGAAAAATTCTTGTCAGTCTAAAGTACATCCCATCTAAGACTGAAATAAATATATGGTGGAAATCTTGAAGTAATTGAGCAGCTGATCTCATGTTGTCAACCACAATTTATGAGACATTTCCTGGGAAGTGAGTACATACGTTGGTTTTTCAGAGACAAGAGAGACATTTTTTCAATGCTAACAACGGGGTCCAGGTGTACAGGAGACTGGCAGAAGATGGGACCATCTGCTTACCCAGACTGGGAATTCCAAAAATGAAACATTCATTATTATTAACAGAGACATACAAGCATACCATGCATACTGTATTTCAGTTTGGCCTGAGATTGTGTCCATCCATATGCAAAAAAAAAGATAACTGGATTACATATGTGTGTGTGTGTTTGTGAAATAGAGATTAGTAGCATGTGTGCCCTTTCAAATGACTGTATGAATTTTTAGTGTGGCTGTCATGGCTGTGTAACTAATTCCTTCTTGCCAGTTCTGGTTAGCATCATTTGGTGTGTCTTTGCCAGACAATGGTCATGTGTTCATGGAGGGGAGGGGAAATGTCCCATCATTCAAGTGTTAAACAAGTAATTTTGTTTGTCTGAATTGTTAGGACACCCTCTTCACGTTTGCTTGTCCATAATTTTATTTGAAAAAAGTCATCATCATCCTGGACAGTCCCTGGAGGGATTTATTACCAGTTATTTAAAAGAGGGATTTGAGTTCGAGCTATACAACATCTGAGCATACAAGAATCCTCTTCTCAAATTAGAAAAGACTTTGCTCATTTTTAAAGACAGTGATATATACCAGACTGCCATCCAGACAGGTGCATCAGTGTCCATGACCTTCTGTAACTTTATGGCCATGGAGCTGAAGAAGCCTCTGACTGAACACAATTCGTTGTTTTATCACTCTGTTGTGTAGAAAGTTTCAGGAGAGGAGGTTATTTCAGGAGAAGAACATTTGGTCTGTTCTAAGAGAAACACTGATCAGATTCTGATTCTGTGAGAGGTGTGAGAGCCAGATTTTAAATGACAGCACAGGAAACATTTACTCTTAGTTGTTTTTTCTGTTTATTTTCACTCACAATATTTCAAGGGAATATCCACCCATGAGCAGGGATACTGTTTCCTCATCCTTTGCTTAGCTTGCCCAGGTTGATAGTAATATGTGTGAAGAAATATAAAAAAGCCACATAGTTCTTTATTCCCTCCTTCTGTATGTGAAAATAAGTGTTGCCAGACTATTCCCAGAGGTGACACAGTGCAGAGAAGAATTGTGATTCTGTTGAAGGACATGTTCCACTTGGCTTATTGCCCAGGTTTAGGGAAAATGTAGCACTGTTTCTTTACAATAACTATTTTTTTCTCACATTTTTTCTCAGATACGAGAGCTATAAAAGAAACAGTAACAGAAAGTGGGACAATAAGGATCAAATCTAATAGATGTAATAGAAGATGGATCATCACTGAGCACAATCCAAGATGGAAAATCCATCTTCTCTCAATAACCACAGTCCTCATCTTTTTTTCTTTTCCATCTTTGCACCTCCCAGAGATCACCTGTCAATCACTCCTCAGCACTATGATGAGCCTTTCGAGCCTGTCCTGACTCTATATGACACCCTGGGAATAGGAGTAGGATGGTCCCTTCAGCCAGTGCTGCTCAGCTTCTTATGCTACCTGCTCTTTGTAGGCAGAACAGAAGTAAAGAAAGTTGATTTTTTTCTGACTGACTCTTTTATTATCCCAAACCCAGAAGGTGCAGATGTGAAATCGGCTTTTACAGACAACCGACATGACAGGAAATTTTTCCAAAGCAGCCTCATGTACACCTGTTACTATCTCAACACCATCTCTCTCTAGATATTTCACGTTCCCCCTCAGATTCTTCTTGGACACTTTTCTTTGGGTAATTGCCAAAGTTGTGTCACATCACTGTGCTGAACTCTCACGGAGCCATCGGCTTCCAGACTCCACTAATGTCTAATGAATTATACATCCTGTGGGTGGCAGAGATGGAGGAGTGTGTGTGTGCTTAAGAAATCATAAAATCCCCGCTTTCTTCAGCATTCAACAAGTATTAAGACACGGGTGACAAGCCAAGAGAGCAATATGAAAAGAGAGGAGAGAGAGAATTAACATTAAATGATGACTTTAGTTAAGTAACACTAATTTCTAGTGCAACATGGGTGTGAGACGTGAGAAAACATGTCGGGATTGTCTGCCAGTAGACTGTATGTCTATCCTTCATTCAAATTCAGCATAGCCTTCTGGAAAACACTGAGACACAGACCAGCAGTGACATAACAGAGCAGGCACTGGCTGTATCTGCCGCAGTCGCACCTTCAGTTTTCTCCGCCGCAAACCTGTTTCCACATTTTTTCCCTTTTGATGTAACACAAAGCAACAATTTAGGACACTAAAAGTTGTTGATAAGTGAGTTGTCTTAGCAGACTTTAGGTCTAACGAGAGAGTCTCCACTGCCATCAGATAGAGTGCACACATCAAACGTTCAATTACTGCATGTGTGAGCGCTGTATAAAATGTAAGAGAGAAAAGGTTCTCGAACACACTGATTAACAGTCAGCCTGCACCTCCCTCAGTTCATAAAAAGATGACATCACAGGCAGTGTATTTACCAATGTTCGCTGGTGACCAATGTTTGGTTATTTTGTTATGATTATGTTCGATAGTTACAGCTGCAGGGATCAATATGGATTGCGTGAGGTCATTTTAAATCTGGATAATGGTTTCCCTTCATGGCAGTTAATGACTGGAGATAACCTCCTTTTATTGGCCAGTTCCTTCCTGTCACCAATAAACACGTACAGTACAAAACGCTGGCATTATATCTGCATCAGTGCTCATCTCATATGCACACAAATGAAAGGAGAGTTCCTCTGTTTGACTGACCTTTGCCTTGTGATTAATATGTAATTTTATTTATTTTTTTAATCTAACACACTTGTGCTGATCCGCAGTGACGTAAGTTATAGATCCACGTCATTGTGGTGATTCCTCTCTTTTGAGGATGAAAGAAACATCACAAGGAGGAAAAACTGTCCACCAATGAAAATCTGTACCAGTGCTCCATCCAGCTTGATGAGAATTTTGTTATCGTTGTAGTGGTGACTAAAAAGATGAGTGACACTTCAGCTCGTCACTCAAAACTAATATTCACAATATATTTTTTCTCCAATTACATATCAAATAGAATATTACAGAATGTTCAGATTTGCCTTCAATACAACTATACTCACAGAAGCAACATTACAATAAGCATGAACTTTATTACATTTTTCTAAATTAAAAAACAGGCAGCAGACGGCCATCTTAGTAATGAACACAGTATTTTGGATAATTGCAGTGAGCATTACACTTTAAATTCTTTCACCAGGTCAGCAACATGTCTGTTTCTGTCTTTATCAAGAATTAAGTCTATACTGTGTCATATTAAACTTTTTTTTGTTTGTTTTATAAATGCTGGAAGCGATTATATGCCATGCCATTCCTTTTTCAAATTTTGGTACTTTTACCAGGAAGTGACACCTCTATCATTTTGCCTTGTTGATTCTTATAAATATTCCCCAAAAGGAAAGAAAAGAAAATCCAAGTAAACCTTTTTCTAGAGCGTTTTTCTCAGTGCAGACATTAAAAGGTCAAGCGTGGTTGTAAAAGTGAAGAAAGTTTGAATGTGCACACTTTCAACACAAGCACTAACCAGCTGCTCTTTTCTTATTAAAAACTACATGTTCTTGTAGCTGTATGTGTGCAGAGAATTCTGAAGAGGTTTCATCACAGCAGGTTCTTCATTTGCACAAGAAGACAAAGACAGGTGCAGATGCCACCTGCTAACATTAAAAAAAAAAACAATTTTCATGTTTTGTTGCCTCACAACCTGAGATTAAAATGGATTGTTTAAGAGTTTGCACCATTTCATTTACAGAACATGCCTACAACTCTGAAGATGTATCATTATTGTTCTTTTTTTAAAATCTTGAAGCAAACAAATAGGACAAAAATAACAAAAAACTTCAGCGTGCATAACTGTTCACCCCCCTAAAGTCAGTACTTTGTAGCCCCCCCCCCCCCGTCACATTGCTCCAGCTCCTTCATGTTGGATGATTTCCATTTTTGAACAGCAATCTTCAAGTAGAACCACAGATTCTCAATTGGTTTGAGATCTGGACTTTGACTAGGCCATTCCAAATGTTTCCCCTTAAACCACTCCAGTGTTGCTTCAGGAGTATATTTCGGGTCATTGTCCTGCTGGAAGGTGAACCTCCGTCCCAGTCTCAAATCACAAGCAGACTGACACAGGTTTTGCTCAAGAATATCCCTGTATTTAGCACCATCCATCTTTCCCTTGACTCGGACCAGTTTCCCAGTCCCTGCTGCTGAAAAACATCCCCACAGCATGATACTGCCACCACCACGTTTCACTGTGGGGATGGTGTTCTTGGGGTGATGGGATGTGTTGGGTTTGTGCCAGACATAGTGTGTTCCTTGGTGGCCTGAAAGGTTCGATTTTTGTCTCATCTGACCAGAGCACCTTTCTCCATTCATTTGGAGAGTCGCCGACATGCCTTTTGGCAAACTCAAAACATGCCCTCTTATTTTTAACATCAAGTAATGGCTTTTTTTTGGCCAGTTTTCCATAACGCCCAGCTCCATGGAGTGTATGGCTTACTGTGGTCCTATGGCCAGATACTCGAGTCTCTGCTGTGAAACCCTGCAACTCCTTCAGGGTTACCTTTGGTCTCTGTGCTGCCTCTCTGATTAATGCCCTCCTTGCCCGTCTGTGAGTTTTGGTGGGCGGCCCTCTCTTGGCAGGTTTCTTGTGGTACCATGTTCTTTCCATTTGAAGATGGATCCGAGGGATCTTCAAAGATTTGGATATTTTTTTTTAGAAGCCTACCCTGACTTGTACTTCTCAACAACTTTGCACCTAACTTGTTTGGAGAGCTCCTTGGTCTTCATGGTGTGACGTCTCTGGGGCCTTTCAGAAAAGGTGTGTTTATACTGACAGATCATGTGACACTTAGACTGCACACAAGTGGACTTCATTTCACTAATTATGTGACTTTTGAAGGTAATTGGTTGCGCCAGAACTTTTTAGGGGCTTCATAGCAAAGGAGATTGATACATATGCACAAGCCGATTTAAATTTTTTTAAATTCTTTTTTATATACAATTTTCTCGTTTCATTTCACCAACTTAGACTACTGCAGATCCATCATATAAAATAAGATTTAAAAACATTTGAATTACAGGTTGGAATGTAACAAAACAGGTAAAAAGCCAAGGGGGTGAATACTTTTGCAAGGCACTGTACATAGTATAAGATTAAGAAATTCTGGTTTAGTTTAGGGAACAGAAAAGATCCATGACAAAACTGACAGATGCATGGGACCAAGAGAAAGCCTTTCACCATTTTACCACTCATATTTTTAATTCAGATTCGATTCTAACTTAACGCAGCTCAGATTTGACTGTTCACAATCATAAGTAAAAGAGTTTGAATATTGCAATAGCACGGACATGTATCCATCCATTCATTTTCTACGACAGTGCTAACCCCTGCACCACAGAACAACCCACACACGTGCTCTATATTTTTGCGTGTTTCATTCGAATCAACAACAAATACTAAAACCGGTCATATTTGTGAGACCATTCAAGAGATTACATTTGGACACAAAACTATTTTGAAAAAGAAGCTATCGCAGCAAAGGCAGGTGCTGTATCTTGTAATGGACACAACACATTAAACATTTTAAGGCAGGAATTCAGAGTGACCAACGGGGACGGAGCCAAAGCTTCGACGCCGCTCACGCTGCTTTTCTGTTTACTGTCGCTGCAGAATGAATGGGTCGCAGCTGGTGCTTTTTTTTCTGAGTTTAACTCGGATCTCACCAAGTGATTGCATCCACTGTGGGTCAGATTTCAGCAGAAGCATTAGATGAAAAGGGTCATTTACAAGTAGACCATTTCATTTAAGGCTTTGTTGAGAGCTGCTGTGATGCAACTGTTGCAACTGAGTTGGTTTCCAAGTAAAAAAGAGGCAGAAGCCATCACCGATATCTTTTCACTGTGTGATGCCTGTATTTGCTCAGTGGGAGTAACCTATATCCACACTCCTCTGTTTGCAGGGACACGCCACAGGATCATTTATAATTCAGTGCAGAGTCCAAGTAGAGCCAGTAACCAGCTTCTTATGCCTCTCTTCATCCATGTATGCCTGCGTGTAAACACGTGGTAAAAAGTGTTGACATTTTACAGCTTTCGCTTCAGATCCAATGCAGATGAACAAGGTCGTTGCCATAAAACTTTTTGTCTGCAGCTGCACAACCACCCTAAGATGTCAGCTCATTTTAAGCAGAAATCCTCCTGGATGCTACGTCTTGGTTTATAAGCCCATCGCTTCTTTGTGACTCAAGCCGCCTTTAAAAATGCTTTTTAATTGCTTTGACTCTAGAAATGTGGCAGCTTTTAATGAACACTCATCAACTTAATTGGATGCAAAATATCCACACACAGTTATTATAGCAGCTGACTGCACAGATACAGATAAACACATTAAGCCTGCATACTGTACCAGTCAAATGCAAATGCACACAATTACAAACTTGCATGCTGAATCAGGTTTTTTTAATTTTTTTAAAGAGAAGCTGAGAAGATATAACAATCTGGCAAAACTGAAGTTGCCTCCAACATTTTCCCACTCAGTCCATAATTGAAAAAATAAATGCAGCACTTCAGCTCAAAGAAGTATTGATCAGCAAGTTTCACAGAGAGCTTCTTCGCCTAAAAACGGTTAAACCGCAGAGAAGAATCCTCACTTGGGAAACTGCAGGCCAGAAGGTTTTGGATTCTTCTTTATAAAAAGCAGTACTCGGTTTTAGTTGGTTGATCCATGACACGAGCACAGATTGTTTCCCTTCACCTGGGCTGTGTCCCCTGATGCAAACACTTGTCTAAATAAGAAAACGCTGCTGTTATATAACAAGTGAAGAGAACACGAAGATCACGACACGCAGGAGTGGTTTACATGAATGTAGCCCAGGGCGAAAGCCTTGTTTTTCCATACAAACATAGAAATAAAATACAGGTTGGTTGGTGTGTCTGAACTTACTTAAAGAGCAAAGTTAGAAAATGTTGGAAAAATAGATCTAAATTCTGATTCCTGTGGCTCGACAGCACTTTGGAAAATGAAATACCAAAGATTTTCACCTAAATTACAGCCAAAGAATGCTATCTGAGAACACCTGTCCGCTGTTTAAACAGTCCCTGTTTGCCAGTGAATCTGAAGCAACACAGGGATTGGACAATAAAAATGTCATGACTTGACTTCTAATCAGAAATGTCAGACTCTCTTAGAGCTACACTTTAACATCGCACAACAGAACATGTTGAGGGCTCCATCTGACACAAAGCATCTCGTGGCGAAGCTATGGACATTTGAATTGATCTTCCCTGCTTTTTATTCCCGGCTCGTCTAGTCTCACAGTGTGGTAGAGGCTAATAAAGCAGAATAATGTATACATGTGAAATACATGAGGTAAATTTATGACTATTCTGAAATGTTTCTGCAAAGTGTTGGCATGACACGGCCTATAGTTCATTTGATGGATGTCACTCCTTTGACATTACAGGAACCTCAACTAGAGCATTTGCAAAGAAAAACTTCTTTGGAAAGGAGCTTTCGGAAAAGAAGAGCCAGCTGACTTGTATACAGTAGTAACTTCAGCCACTGCATTTTATAAAAAATCCCCTGAGGCTGACATTAATGTCCCCATCGAAGGATTTTCATGATTTTTCTTCCATAATATGGCACCAGTATCTGACCTAACAAAGAAAACTATAAGAGTTGTGCATTTCCAGCACTACTCATGGTACAAACTAAATGTAATGAACTTCAGGTCTTCTCTGTGTGCTCAGTAAAATGGTGTGAACGTCTTGTGGATGGATACAATTACATTTCGATGCATTTTAGTAATATCTTAAAACACACACCGATATATTCTTGAATACTTTTGAATAAAAAGATTGTAACTTACTGACATTAGAGAATCAGTTGGACACCTAAGCTTGCGTCCTTCAACAAGACAGTCCCACCCGTGCCATGTTCCAGTGAAGCAGGTGACTCCAGCCCAGATAAGGACAGTCCAGTCTTTATTTTCATTTCAATGTATATTTTCATTTATTTTTGCTGGATCACTTGTGGCACAGTAACACATGCTTGGTGGAGGTGTCATCATGTAAAAAGATGGCATAGCCACACATTCTCCCCTGGACGATACTCATAGTGTTTCTTTCAGTTGTTCACATTAAAAGTATCAGACGAATAGTTGTGTTACTTTTGAAAAAGAAGAGAAATACTCCAGCCTTTCTTTCCCACGCGTACGTGAGGGTGTGAAAGTGTCAGCAGATATGGTTCATCCAGTTCTGATGTCAGACAGGTGCACGAGGTGGGAGTTCCTGATGCTGCTTGTCTGAGTAACAGTTTGGTTGGAGTTGTTTTTCACAGTAAAATTAGTGAAAAGAACCTCCTTTTTCATTTATACTTCAGAAAGTCAGTTAGATACAGCTGAGCTCTAACGATTTCTCATGTGATTTTGGTATGAAAATGTGGGGTATACAAAGATTTGTGGTGAAATTCTTGAGGATACCACACACTGTTGCAAGCTCCAACTGAAGATTGATTCTGAAAAGCAAGTAAAACAATGTTGTCATCAACACTAATCAATATTATCGACCTACTGGAGATCTTCAGAGTAACAGCTAAACTTAACTTGCTGTTAATTACTAATCACCAGCCACACAGTCACTCCCCTCCCTGCTCTCTTATCTGAGGCATCCTTCACTGTCTTCTCTTTCCTTTAATTCTCATTACCCCCCTTCTTTCCGCTTCTCTGCCTCATGCACCCACACTGAATGATAAAATGAGCCTCTGCGTTTTGCTCTCTTACAGCTCCTAGCTACCACCTCGTGCATTTGTATGCTTTTAACAAGCGATGGGAGGAGTAACACAGTGAAAAACCTGCAGAACAAGATCTGAGCAATTTGCACATCATAATACGTGTGACCATCTCCATCATAATGGGTCCATTGCTGCGGTGAGATGACATCGGGCTCATCAACCCGTGTGTCAGAACAATTGATGGGAAGCACACGGTGTAATAGGTCATCCTGTCTGTCCGTGCTGGTGCTTGATCTCCTGGGAGATTCATTCACACTACAGAGAAACGTCGCCTGCAGCCTGCACGAAGAAAATGGAAAAGCCTCATGTGTGGAAATGAATCCTACACATCTCGCAGACAGATGAAGAAAATCTGTGTGTTAATAACTTCTCCTTCTTGTTCTTAAAAAAAAAGAATTAAAAGAATTACGTGTAATTTAGAACGGGTCTTTTAGAACCAGGACGAAAGGATTAGAAATCTGCACAAAGAATAATGTATTATTATTTCTGGCAATGCAGCAAGTTTGCAATAGTTGGATATTTCCTTCCATGTATGTGTTGTCTTGTGAATGCTGCCTAATGTTTCAGTTTCACGGGGGTTAAAACTGAATTTATTGGAACCTAAGAGCTCCTGGACTGCACTTGTGGTGAGGAGGATATCTGTTGGAGCCTTTCAATGGATAATGTCTGCTGCAGCTAAGATGCTGACTACTAGTAAGTTCTTCATACAACCCCTCATACAAAGAAAAAGAAAGAAATTATTCAAGCAGCACTTATGTCCGACATATTGGTCATTGTACAAGCAAATTGTAACGTAGCACAGCGCTGTAGCTGTTGATCCTGGTGAGTGAGGAATGTAGGACCTGCTGCAGTCTTCATCCTAAAAAGTTGGAGTTGCTACTGAGAAAATGACACCACTGCAGGAATGCACAAACAGAGATTTAACTACACAGTTTCATATGATCTGTTTTACTTTTGAGCATAATTTAATTCAATTAAATTTAATTTTATTAATATAGCGCCAAATTACAACGAACGCCATCTTAAGGCACTTCAAAGACATAATCCAATTCAAGCCCATTAGAATCCATGACTGATGTTTTTGTTACGTTAAGCAACAATTTTACCTTATACACTCTTCCCAGCAGCTTTTCCTGTTTTTCAGCCTATTCACAGTGGACACGATGGCCAACAAAATCCATGCAGTATGAAGCAGCTGAAGTGACACCAAAGCAACTGGCGCACACAGTATTGTGATGTCAGTTTTGGCACACGCCACTTTTCACAAAGTCCGAAAAAGGCTACCATAAACCTAGCTTTACTGGAAAAATGTGTGTGGCATAGAACTCTTTTTTATGCAGCAGGTTTGTTTTAATCATAAGTGAAATCTTTGACATTTGAAGGTAGGGATGATACTGGTTATATAGCTGCTAAACTAAGTACTTTAAGTACTCTATAGTAGTGCTATAGACACAAATGAATTTGTATCAAACAAAAATACTTCAAAATAGGTCAAAATGTCAGTCGGCAAAAAAATCTATTTTGTAGGTTTTTTTTTAATGCTGTTTCAGAAAAAAAAATTAAAAACACTCCTTTTTAAAGTAACCATCTTTATATGTGCAAACCATGTTGAGACCATTGTCATCTGTCTGTAGATCTGACATGTTTAGAGAAGCTGTCAGATGGTTGTTATGTCGCTGAGGCTCCTGCTAAGCCTGAAATTGAAACACGACAGTAGCTGTTTTTGCATGGCTTGAACATGAATAATTCAACAGGTTTTCACAAGAAAATAAATCTAAAGTAGCTCAAATTTGCGAAAACCCTGTTTTCAGATTATAACGTTACTATTCCACACTTCCAGAAACTATGCACAAGTGATGGTTGAATAACTCACAAACCCACGTTTGACTGTGGTCTGGGACCACTCTGTAGTTTGGTCAGTTTCTGCTTTGGACACCTTGATTCTGGTCTCTTGTTGTTGACCGTTGTTCTCACTCGTTGTTTATTTATCTCTCGCTATCAAAACTGCTTCGTAAAGTTTTGGAAAATGTGCACTTGATGAAAGGTGAAAGAGATGAGACATAACCAGAGTGTCTGGAAATATGAAATGAAACATCACACTTTAATGACTGGGCTGGACAAGCAACTCCGTGATGTACCTCATGGTTAAAACGGTCCTCAGAGGCTTGTCGAGGATACACATTTGAGAGCAAGAGAACTGAGAGTGATGCATTAATAGAGCTATGCATTATTTAGTGTGTTTACTAACTGTATACAAGAGCTGCAGCAAATGTCTCCTGCAAGGGGTCTCTCACTGTCTCTATTGAGCACGCTCCAGTTTAGTTTCTTTCTCAAAATCCGGCATTGGACAGGCATTTAAACTGAACTTCTCTGGCCACATGTGCGTTGCATGAAATCAGATGGCTCGAGCTCACAGGAGTGGTGAAATTATGCTCGTCGGCGTAAAAACGATCATGTTCAACAGGTTGCCTTGAGGCTGCTTCCAGTCTATATCTCAAACTCAGACACATACTTACACTCACTAAGAAAAAAAAGTCCTAAAAGTGTATTCCTCACACATTTCACACACATGCACGCCTCCCACACCACATGGTTAATTAATTCTAATTTGAACGGCTGTGGCCTCACCTCCTACACTCATGCCTTCTGATGGTGCCTGTAGAAAACATTACAGCTTCTTTGGTGTGCACGAAAGGCAAGGCAGAGGGAAGGAAAGCAGAAATGTGAAAGGAAAGATGTGAGTGGGGTGATGTGATTGGGATCTCTGCGAGACACACAAGGTGTCATTCTATGTCTGCTTTGATGACCCAGACAAGAGTTGGACCCTGGGAGCACATGTTCTGACTCCATTCTTAGGTGTTTCTTACCAACAAATGACAAGATATTCATAAAGAGGTTTGACGGAGGAGGTGGAAAGCCGCAGGACTTTTAAACATTTTGGATGTGCTTTTGTGAAATGAGTAATAACATTGGGTAGTATGCCATGTGTTGTTGTTCTTCTGAGGTTGCATTTAACAAATTTTACAAGCCGTTAAGCACCAGATGATTTTCTGTTCAGTTCATGTACCTAAAACTTTTAAACCTTGTGACTGTATTCTCTGTCTTTGCATTGTATAATCTTCTGTGCTCACATTGCGATGCATCTTGGACTCAAGATATTTCCACTCTTGAACCATGGTGCATCATTATCATTCAAAAGGATTCACATTTCTGCCAAATGTAAATAAAAGACCAGTGGCCCACATTTTTATGGTGCTTTTCTAATCTTGTTGACCATTCAAAGCGCTTTAACACTGCAAGCCACACTCATCCATACATTTATGTTGCAGTGTTCTTTCAGCCTGTCTTTTAGAAACACAAACACACACTCACACATGGGGGGCAATGTCAGGTTCAGTTTTATACCAAATGAAACTTCAACTGTGGAAAGCCGGGATCAGACCACCAACTTCACGGTTAACACATGACTGCCCTACCTTGTGAGCCACAGCTGCCCGGTGCTGCCTTCACTCCTCTTTTTGTTTCAGGTAGAAACAGTACGCAGATGGTTTGAGCAAAAATTTGTTGATAGTGCTACTGAGTCAGATAATACGTTGTTCATCATTATGAGTGACTGCTTTCTTAAAGTTGCAGCACGCATAAAAGTCATATTCGGTTTTTAAGTGAAAATATGTTGGTGTAGCTTTTCAGCATTTCACAGGCCTATCCTATTGTATTCAATGAATGAAAAATTATATTTAGGGCATCATTTTGAAATGTTATAATTCTATTGTTTACATTTACAGATCGATTGGCACCATCTCATTAAACAGATCTTCTTTACATCCATTACTCTGTAAGAGTTAAATGCAAGATCTAGGTTAGGACAAAAAGATAATCAAGCTTTTGCAACGGCAGAGGTATAATATAAAACTAAAAAATGTTGCTTTTTTATGGCATTCGTCACATCAGTTGTCTCGTTCAAGTCCAACTTGAGCACTCAGTTTCAATCCTTTGTCTTTTAGTATGGGGCAACCCTGGTGTTTACATTTTGGACTGTTAATTGGGCCTTTAAACAAGTAGCAATAAAGGTTAGCATGCGCGTCAATTTAGTTTTGTAGAACCTGCACTGAATCTTGTGATTGTTTGTAATTAATTCATAGTTCATTGAACATCAGCCCTAATTTTAAATACTGATCACTGGGACACTGTGTGTTTGACATGTGTCATTCATATCTATCTCCAAATTGCAGAGTATTGCAGTGAAAGGATGTCTGTATTCCATCCTGTATAGTTTCCCCTGTGCATGTCAATGTTAGTTAACAGCCCCACTGAAGCAACATTTTCTCGTCCACATTGTCTCAGCGGTAGGTAAAAACAGCTCCGCTCGCCTGCTCCTGTCATGTAGCAGCGGACCGTCAAACTCATTATTAAAAACATTAACTCACAACAGCCAATCTATAGCTATTGACTCAGGCTGACTGATTTGTCACACCAGTGTGATCGATGGGCCGGGTTAATCCCGTGTGATTAAAGAGGGAGAGACGGTGGGTGGATCGTGGAGATGTCTCACTTCAAGCATGAGCATCCACTGACATTTAATACATGTGTGGGTGTGTAGAAATACTCACACCTACTCATGCCTGACCACCCCCAGCACCCACCCACGCAAACAAACAGAATGAATCTTTCTACAAAAATACTTATTGAAAATCTTTCACAATATGTCAACAGCACTTAGAAGTTATAGTTTTGATTGAGATAATACAGTCTTATGTGCACCCGTCTCTCTCTCACGCACACACACGCACGTATAGCAGCTAATACATTGTTAATGCATGTCAAACATGCAGTCCCTGGTGTTGAATTTTATGACAAGCAAATAGGCAATAAATCTTAGGCACTGGGCTGGATTGTTGAGGCTCCAACAAATGGCTCAGATTAGGCTCGCAAACACTCAAAACACTGTGGAACACGCGGGATGATGTTCATGGAAGCAAAGCACACACACACACACACACACACACACACACACGAACACACATTCAGAGGGAGCTGAGCGGGGAGTATAAAAGGGGCATCCTTCCCACTCATCAGAGAAGTACTGTCCTTATTCTCACACACTCCTCTGCCACGCTGAACCTCTTTTCTCAAGGTAAGGGAGACACTTTTTCTTGTTTGTTGTCTGACAGTCTAATAAGGGGATTTTTAGAATTTAAGAATATTTTACCTCATCATGCTCAATCTAGAATTCAAAGATGAAGGTTATACCAAGCTAAATATATTAATGCAAGGACCAAATTTGCCTAGTTTCTTTTTTGTATTTTTGTTTTAAACGTTTTAAAGTCATTTTAATGGAAGTGTTTCTCATGTTCCCCTGTTGCATAGAAAAATTTGTGACAAATCTAGTCTTGTAAGTCAAAGCTTTACCGTACCGTGATATATTGAAAACATTTCTGGAGATGTTTCCCGAAAGCAAAGAGGAAATGAGAAATGCTCTGCTTTGACTATCAGGTCAGTTTGACCTGCTGAAATCGAGCACGGGATACATCCAGAACAAGCTGCAAGGATTTGCGTGCCTTCACTGGAGTCAGACCGCTCATTAGCTGTGAAAGAGCACTTGTCGGGCAGATGCTCTAAACTGTCTCACAGTGGAAGATTTCTTCTGAGTCGTCAGACTGTAATCTCAAACCAGACTGCATCTCAACTTCTGTCTCATTAAACTGACACTGTGTGCTCCTGTCTCCTCTCTTTTTGTCTTTCAGATGACTGCAGGGCTGTGTGTGTGTGTGGTGCTGGCAGTCCTGTGTACAAGCTGTTTGGGGCTCCCCCTCTCCTCCCAACCCTTAGACAAGGGCCAGCGCTCCATCTCAGCTCCCTCTGAAGGTACAAGTCTGTTTCAGCGGGCAAACCAAAGCCCCTAAAGAGTATCTATTGATATCACACTGAGTTTTCTCATGTGACATTTACCCTCGTGTGTATCTTTGCCGGTGTGCGTTGAGCAGCTCTCCTTGAAGCTGACACCCACAGCTTTGGAGAGCCCCACCTCCGACTCAGCCGCTCGAGTCCCCAGCTGAAACCTCTTCCTCTGGCTGAAGAGGATGCAGACTCCCGTGCAAACCTCAGTGAGCTGCTTGCAAGACTCATCTCCAACAGGAAAGGTATGCGTGAGTCGTGTGAATCTGCATGCATTCACAGTCTTGAAGGTTATGCCGAGTAGATAAGTGTTTTCTGTGTGTCAGAACATCTGGCTGCATCAGTATTTGCAACAAAGGTTGAGTTTCAGAAACAACACAAGGATTTTCTTGCCATTCTCCTCCCCTTGGTCATAGCTAATTACTGGAATTAGTGCAAAGCCAGCTTTGTAAAATGAATTAGTGGCTCTGAAAAGCTTTTGTGGTTTTGAATAGCGTGTATTAGTGTGCGCAGCCTTCCGGTCGTTCCCCACATACCATATCATACAATCTTTTTTTCAAATCTTCTAATCGCTTGATTTCTTCTTCCTCTCTTTTTTCTTCCATCAAGAAACACACAGACATACAAACATACACAACCCTACCAATAACTACCTAACATGGTAAACATAGACACTCGTCAGGAACTGAATCTGAAACATGCACATTTTCACAGGGCCACAAACTAAATGTTTCAGTGTTTTTTCATTGCTTGCATCCTTACTGGGCAATTTATTGCTAAAGTGGATATTTTTTTCTGGATTTAAAGAAAAAACTGATACAAAAAAATATCTTGACAAAGACATTAAATAAGTTAAGTCCTAGTTGGACTAGAAAGCCTATGTGTTGCAAGTGTATGAAAACTCAAAGATGCAAATAAACTATAACACTTTCATACTTAAGCTCTAAAGTTTCTTCTTAGCTGTTGCATAATTTTTAGTAGAAGACTTAAGGACAAAAAAAATAAGCTTGGAGGCTGTTAAGTCAGACATAAAAATCGATGAAAAGTCAAAGTGCGCGCTGAAATTTCTATGTAATACCTTAAGGACTCTGTGCTTCTGCTTAATGGTTTGTGTGCGTGCGTGTGTGTGTGTGTGTGTGTGTGTGTGTGTGTGTGTGTGTGTGTGTGTGTGTGTGGTGTCTGTGCTCACGCTGTTCACTTGCACGTTTCGGTGTGGGAGGTGTCGTTGTCGAAGCCTTCTGCGGCCAATCTTCTCAGCGCACCGGGGAGCCAAAACGCTGTGTTTATGTGCGTGTGTGCATGCATGTACGTGCTGGTGTGTGTGTTGTGTGGGAGGATGTGGGTGGAGTGAAAAGTGCATCTCTGTGAGTGCGCAACTGATTACCAAACGGAAAGAAGCTCTGCTTCACTTTACTTGGAAAAATAAAGAAATCAGTAGAAATGAATATGGGATTTGGAGATCAGAGGGAGAGATGTTGTACGAGATGTTGGGGCATGAGGGGGAGGGGAGGATGCTGTGATCATTTACTGTGAGTGTATGCACACATTTGTGCACACATGCACGTGCAATCATGTGAATGCACCAAAAGGAGAGCCTAATAGTATGCTGTCAGGCTTAAGTCCAGCTGTTGCTGCATCCTGTTTCTTTGGCCACGTCGCACGTGTGAATGTGGTGTGTGTATCTATGTGTGTATTGTATGAGGGACTTAATGAGAAAGCAAGTAAAGAACCTCAACTGGGCAATTAAAATGCCCAAACGCAAATCAGCCCCACAGCGAAGCAGTCTCAAATCTAGATCAGAGGAAATTAGTACCCGAATAGAGAAAATAAACATTATCATTTATGAGTTGTGAGGAGTAACGTGCCTCCGGAAGGCAATATCATCAATCCGGGAAGGCTTGATGATATTGCTTGATATTCATGAACTCAACTGCCTGCCAACTAAGTGCCATTTTGATGCGGAAAATTTCATTAAAAGAGTTGCAAAAGTGGTGAATATTATTATATTAAAAGTATGAATCAGAGAAAATGCATTCTGCTACAGCTACATCTGTAAACAAAGCATTTACTTTGTGTGTTAATGATTCCAGTGCACCAGTTATGTCATGATTATTGAAAGTCTCTCAAATCAGTTAATATTCTTTAAAAAACAGTTTTCCTTCGAAACTTAAACCATTAACACCAGAGAAAAAAAAACTCAAAACAGACAAATACCACAGTGCTGTGACGTTCTCTCATGCTCTCCCCACTCCAAGGAGCACTGATTTCACGCGTGCTCATCTTTTCTCCTCCCAGGCTCTGTCCGTAGAAACTCCACAGCAAAAAACAGGGTTGGCGGACTGAGCGCGAGCCATCGGATAGCAGACAGGGACTACTTGGGCTGGATGGATTTTGGACGTCGCAGTGCAGAGGAGTACGAATACTCCTCGTAAGGGGCAGTCTGTGCTCCTGCCCCGTCTGTGGAGGAATATGAGCAAAAGCAGAAAAACCCCACGCAAGCTGGCTCCTCACTGTCTCACAATAAGAGTCTATTTATGATGTATTTGTTGTACATTTGTTTGTAAAACTGTAATAACGCAATATTAATACTGTATGCCAAATTTTGCAAAAAAGCTCTCACTGTTTATTTCTGGTTTGTTTCTCTGGTTTCTTTATCATTTGGGGTGGAAAGGATTTTGGGTCTGTTGAGACTAACTGAACTGAATAAAGAAGAAAAATACCCTCTGCATGTGAATTTTTCCAACACAGTGCACGTTGCTTGAATTAAATCTATTAATATTCATCAGGCACTTCAAACAGCACTTGGACTGTAGTGTTTTTTCAGCAATATTGAGGCATCACAAGTTTTTATACATCACAAAACACATCTAAAAACGTGCATGTGTTAACACTCATTTTGCATTTACAAGTTCTCATGTTGTAGCTTTAAAAGCTGTGACCATCAGAATTCAATAAAATATAAAGCTTTCCTTAAAGTCCTCGTGAAATGGCTAGCTCAGCATAATTTGTTTCCACATATTAATGTGTTTCCTGTTAAGCAGAAACTGAGGAGGAAACCTCTAATTTTAAAAAAGCAGCCCTGCTTTGATTGGTCAGTTCCAGTGGCCTGATCAGGCACCACCCACCACTCTGCATCAGCAGGTGAGCATATTGGTGAAGCATTTCACTGGTTACTAATTTAGTTTATGAAAAGGGAGTCCTCGTTATTTATTCAAAGAATTTCGAGAACGTTACAGCACTTTACAACATGTCTAAGAACACTTTCAAGTCTATTGCTTTGGCCACAATGGTGCGTAGATGATGTATGGAATAAGACAGATTTAGTAGAAACCGATAAACATCTAATTTAATTTTTTTCCTGAGAGTTTAAATTTCTGTAACCCAAAGTTGCTGTTTTTTGCCATTTGATTGCCATTTGATTGAAATGCCATTCAATTAATTTACTGAACTGTAGCTTTTGTTTGCATTTTTCATTACACAATATCAAGCAGAACGCTTTTGGTAGTGAATATACAAAAAAAACAAAAAAAAAACATGATTACAGATTTTTGTGGGTTTTTTTTCTTTCTCTGAAATTGGTATGGTAGGGTGTGTTTTTCAGTTCAGTTCAATAATATTTAGCAGTCCCTGAAGGGAAATTATTTTGCTGCATTACTTATTATCAAAGATATGCTATTGTTGTAGGTATCGAAATATAATGTACATAAGCTCAAAAACGTGTAGAAGTGTAGCAAAGAGGGAGGTGTGGTAGAAATCTTCAGAAGTCGCCATTAGTGGGTTGGGGTCTTGTTTAAGTAGCTTGGCAACAATTTAGCTAATGAGTGCACATGCAGCATTGACAGATAACACAGGTGAACTCTCAGGAGACAACATGGATGTGAACTCACAGCCAACAGTTCAGCACCTGTCTTTCTGCAGTCTCGGTCTCCACGTTTGGTTTAAAGTTGAGAAGAGAGGTGTTGGAGTTGTTCTTGTAGCCATGTCTCAATGAAAAAAGTAATATTGCCTCCCTGATATTCCTCGCTGTGTTCTCATCAGGAGTCCAAGCTTGTCAGTTTTATCTACCAGGGATCGCTCACCTCCATTATGATCAAGGGAAGAAATGGTTTAACCTTCTGTCAACTTTTTCTCTGTTTTGTTCCTGCTCTGCATCCTAAACGTCTCCTCTTCAACTCATCTTTATTTGGTGTCTCATTCCAGGCATTACTCGGGCTTTGGAAAGCTCAGTTAGCTGTTTCCTCTTCCCATTGTTATGCATCATAACAGATGTGAAAAATTGCTGCTGAAGCTCTTTCTTCCACAGTCTCCTCTAAACGATTTGAATTGTCATGCAGTTTCTTCTTGGTGTCATTTCTCGGAGGAGTCTGTGAAACCAAGTTTTGGTTTAGATGTTCTTTGTTTTTCTGATAGGATTCATAATGTTGCTCTTATCTTCCTCCCATATGTGTTCAGTTACGGTACTTTATTTCCTGCTCTTTATTTTTAACTTCATGCTTTATTTTGCTGTCTGTACTGCGTTTGTTCATTGTTGTAAGGCTTGCTTTCTTCCCATGAGTCACACCTGATTTCAGTCACCAACTGCCTCACCTGCATTACATTCATTATTTTGTTCCCTCTGTATATGTGCTCCATGATATTTTTTGTTCTTATTCTTATCGTTGCTGTTTTATATCAGTCAGACTTGTGTTTTCACCTCAGCTTTTCTTGTTTGTTTTGAGTACATTTTCTTGGAATAGGTGTTTTTCTTTTCTTCTGACTCCTGCCTGCCCCCGCCTGTTCAGTCAGTGTTTGGGTCCTTCTCCTACTCACTTCATGGGCAGAGACGGTCATAAATTACTGCTATAGAGATGATTACCTTAAAACCTTGGGATATTGTGATTATGTGTTTTAATCACAGAACTTCTGATGAACTACAGCAATGCTGACAGCACAGTGCTGTGAACTTTATATTTGAGACAGAAAAATTGGATATGATCAGCCTCTTCCTAAGCAGTAAAACACTCTTTCATTGATTAGTTAGGCCACATAAGCACAATGGTCTTCTTTCTCATTTTTACTGACAAACTCACTTGAAGTCATCAATAATGAATAAAAAACTATCTGGGTACATATCTGTATGTAGTGTTTGTAATTATCATTTAGGTCTGGTTGTGTCTAGATAAATTTGGGAATTTTATTTAAGTATTCCTGTTGTGACAATGTATATATGTTATATACAATAATGTGCTTAAATTCTGCAATTCCAATGATTCTGAGCAGCAATAACACTGTAACTAGCAACCATTTAAGCTAACAAAAGCCATTCTTTCACCCATTAGCTTGACTTACTTTATCCTGTAGAGGGAAGGGAAGTTGGAGTCTGTTCTGTGTAACACTGAGCTGGAGGTGGGATGGACAAACACAATAGATTATGATCTGCACCAAAGAAAAGGTCCAGCCACAGGTTTGAACCCAGAAATGTCTTACTGTGAGGCCACAGTGCTAACCACCAGAGTGTTCAAAGTGTTCCAAGTGTCAAAAGTCAGCGTCTTTGTATGATGTAAAATGATGAAAGCAAAATCCTGCATATATAAAGGTGCTGGACCACGGGTAATAATGCTGGTTTATCGAGTACAATAGATGTAAAGAAAGATTTGTCTGATGCTGGGAAACAGGGTCAGTCTGCAGCCTCAACAGAGGAGATGAAAGTGAGTGGATGCATCACTAACGGAGGGGGCTGAGCAATGTTGAAAAAATAGATTCAAACGAAAGCAAAGATCTTCATGAGCTACAGCATCTGTGGTCCAGAGCAGCTGGTATCGACTGAAGTATTAAAGCAGGCTCAAAATGAAATCTTAACAAATGTTATTGGTTCCAGAGCTCAGTGTGTTTTAGAGTGTTCTTAAAAATACAACCAGAGACTTTACATGCTATTTATTTTACAACAATCATCAGGAAAACAGCACTGCTGATCAAAGGCAATGATTATGTTACACAGGTTGTAGAATGTATTAGTAAGGGAAAGAGCAAAAGGGAAAGAACAAAAACCCACAGTGGTGGAGAATTGTAATGAATAATGCCCATTATGCTGCCCTTCACGTTAACTGATAGATGTTTCTATGTGAGTGAGAGGTGGAGAAGGGGATCGATGAACATCGCAGGTTGGGTGAATTATTCAGAGAGGTGGTTGCCCTGGGGAAAGAGAGAGTTTGCCATGTTTTTGTGTTTTGGACATTAAAGCCAATGGTTTGGACTGAGGACACACTTAAAGCAGAAACTTACAGAGACTTTAGATTAATAGCGATATGCTGGAATTGACCCAGCTTGGAATTTCTGTTTAAAAATCTGAGGAAGAAAGGCTTCAGAGTTCAAGCCTTACCAATGGTTTAAAGGCTTCAGTGGAACTGCTGGTAAATATTTCGACTGAGTGTGTGTGGACTCCTACGCAGACACACATATAAACGGTAAAAAAGACAAACGTGCAAGAATCTTTCCACATCTTACACGGAGCGATTGAAGCACTCATAAATGAATAAGTGCTATAGTTTTGTGTGCTAATGGGCAAAGCCACACACTTATGAAAGAAAGTTTCATAAGAGCTCCAAGAGTGTGGCTATATTGAAGCTGCAGCAACTGGTGGATGGTCCAAACTCTTTTCTGAATCTGGCTGAACATCCTGTTTTTAATTCTGTCCCTTCTCTCGCTCTCCTAAACCTCCTGTCTTTGACTTCAGATGAGTCAATTCAAATGCTTTTTAAAGGCACATAAAACAGAAGAACGTCAGAGATATGAGTAAGTGTTAAGCTTTACTGGATTCATCTATCATGCACGACAACATGATATGACAGTAAAGATTGTAACAAAGGAAGTACAACAAGAATTTGATTTAGCAATGAGCTAGTTCAACATTTTGATGCTCTTTGGCTTTCTGGCTCAGAGTAAAGGAGAACAGCACAACGTGCGATGGCCTATAAGCACCCCTGTACACAATTTCTTGATATACTTTATCTAATTTCTTTAATTTGTCTGGGAGAAAAAGAAGATGACCAAGGTTTGCTGACTATGTTTGGTCCAGCAGTCATTTTTGTGTGGATTTTACCTCATCAAGTAAACACTTCTAGAAGAAGTGGTTTTTGATAAGCTGACCTTGTATTACTCAAACATGATACAGACTGAACAGGATCCACGTCCCAGAGTGCGGTAAAATTCATAGAACTGTCCATATAACGGTCTGACGGCTTTGCTTTGCGGTAAGACGTATTGCATCACTTCCTGTTGCTTTGTGTGTGTGCACTGTGACAGTTCTCGCTCTTCTTGAACTACTAATAATCACCTTATTTCTCCCTATAATTTACACATCTTGCATAGTTAACTCTATCCCATACTTGTTATATTCTAACGCTCACTCTTACAGCTCTTTAGTTTTTATTTTTCACTTTTTAGCGTTGTGTCTGGTTCTCTAGCTTAGCATGGCTACCAGTTCTCTTCCTCTATCTCCTGCTTTCACCTGCTCCTTGTGTCAGATGTTTAGTTACTCCTCTGCCTCCTTTAGTGGTAATGGTACATGTAACAAATGTAGTCTTTTTGTAGTTTTGGAGGCAAGGTTATCTGAATTGGAAGCTCGGCTCTGCACTGTTGAAAACCACCCGATAGCGAGCCAGGCCCCTTTAGTCAGTGCGGAGCCACCTAGCGTAGCTAGCTCTGTTAGTCGTCCCCGAGCAGATCCCGAGCAGCCGGGACTTAAGAGTGGCTGGGTGACTGTCAGGAAGAGGAGTCATAGTCCTAAAGTCAAGCCCGTGGTTCACCATCAACCTGTCCACGTTTCTAATAGATTTTCTCCACTCAGCGACACACCCGCTGAGGACAAAACCCTGGTAACTGGCAGCTCTATAGTCAGAAACGTGGCATTAGAGACACCAGCGACCATAGTCAAATGCATTCCAGGGGCCAGAGCGGGCGACATAGAATCCTATTTAAAACTGCTGGCTAAGGATAAACGTAAATACGGTAAAATAGTTATTCACGTCGGCGGTAATGACACCCGGTTACGCCAATCGGAGGTCACTAAAATTAATGTTGCATCGGTGTGTAATTTTGCCAAAACAATGTCGGACTCCGTAGTTTTCTCTGGACCCCTGCCAAATCTGACCAGTGATGACATGTTTAGCCGCATGTCCTCATTCAATCGCTGGTTGTCTAGATGGTGTCCAGCAAACAACGTGGGCTACATAGATAATTGGCAATCTTTCTGGAGAAAACCTGGTCTGATGAGGAGAGACGGCATCCATCCCACTTTGGAAGGAGCGGCTCTCATTTCTAGAAATATGGACGAATTTATTAGTCATCCAAAAACATGACATCCCAGGGTTGAGACCAGGATGCAGAGTTGTAGTCTTACACACTTCTCTGCGGCTTCCCACCTGATGCTGCCCCCCCCTCAATCAAAAAACACAAAAGGAGCAAATCCTCTTGTGCAAAAAAAAATTAAAACAAAAACTTTAACTGAACAAAAACATCAAACTATTAAATGTGGTTTGCTGAATATTAGATCTCTCCCTTTGAAGTCTCTGTTAGTGAATGATTTGATTTGTGATCATCATATTGATATATTTTGTCTTACAGAAACCTGGCTGCAGCAGGAGGATCATGTTAGCATTAATGAATCAACTCCCTCTATTTAAATGTTCATGTTCCTAGAACCACAGGCAGAGGAGGAGGAGTGGCAGCTATCTTCAGATCAGGGTTACTAATCAGTCCTAGACCCAAGATTAGTTTTAGCTCTTTTGAATCTCTGATTCTCAGTTTTTCCCACCCAAAGTGGAAATCACAAAAACCTCTTGTGTTTGTTGTTGTGTATCGTCCGCCTGGCCCTTATTCTGAGTTTCTGTCTGAATTCTCAGAGTTTTTATCCCAGTTAGTGCTGAGTACAGATAAAGTCATTGTAGTGGGTGACTTTAATATTCATGTAGATGTTGAAAATGACAGCCTAAATATTAACTTTAATTCTATATTAGACTCTATTGGATTTTCTCAAAGTGTCCACAGACCTACTCACTGCCTTAATCATACCCTTGACCTTGTGCTGACTTATGGCATTGAGAGTGAACAGTTAATAGTGTTCCCTCATAACCCTGTCTTGTCTGACCATTTTTTAATAACTTTTGAATTTACATTACTTGACTACACGGTTTCTGAGAAAAATTCTACATATAGAAGGTGTCTGTCAGAGAATGCTGTAACCAGATTTAAAGAGTTGATTTCATCATCCTTTTCTTCACTGCCATGTGCTGATATGACAGAGGACGGCTACCTAAATTTTACTCCAGTAGAACTTGACTCTCTTGTTGACAGCACTACAGCTTCAATGCGTACAACACTGGACAATGTTGCCCCTCTGAAAAGGAAGGTAATCAGTCAGAAGAGGTTGGCTCCTTGGTATAATTCACAGCTGCGTGCGTTAAAGCAGACTGCAAGAAAGCTGGAGAGACAGTGGCGTTCCTCTAATTTAGAAGAGTCTCAATTAGTCTGGAAAGATAGTTTAATAACGTATAAGAAAGCACTTCGTAAAGCTAGAACTGCGTATTATTCATTATTGATAGAAGAGAATAAGAATAATCCCAGGTTTCTTTTCAGCACTGTTGCCAGGCTGACAAAGAGTCCGAGCTCTGTTGAGCCATGTATTCCTTTAACTCTCAGCAGTGATGATTTCATGAGATTCTTCATCAATAAAATTGTTTCTATCAGAGAGAAGATTAATGGAATCCTTCCCATTATTATCACTGATGTATCATCAAGTAGAGCAGCTTTAGAAGTATCTTTCGAACCTGAATTGTATTTAGACAGCTTCTGTCCAGTTGATCTTTCTGAGCTAACAACAGCAATAGTCTCTTCTAAACCATCAACTTGTATGTTAGACCCAATCCCAACCAGACTGTTCAAGGAGGTTTTCCCCTTAATTGACACTTCCATATTGGATTTGATCAATCGGTCTTTGTTGACAGGATATGTACCTCAGACTTTTAAGGTTGCTGTAATTAAACCTTTACTTAAAAAACCTACTCTTGATTCAGAAGTGTTGGCTAATTATCGACCTATATCCAATCTCCCTTTTTTGTCCAAAGTTCTTGAAAAAATAGTTGCAGTTCAACTTTGTGATCATTTACATAGAAATAATCTGTTTGAAGAGTTTCAGTCAGGATTCAGAGTGCATCATAGCACAGAAACAGCACTGGTGAAAGTTACCAATGATCTCCTGTTAGCCTCTGATAGCGGACTTGTTTCTGTGCTTGTCCTGTTGGATCTCAGTGCTGCATTTGATACGATCGATCACAGCATTCTGTTACAGAGACTTGAACATGTTATTGGGATTAAAGGAACTGCATTAGGCTGGTTTAAGTCATATTTATCTGATAGATTCCAGTTTGTTCTTGTAAATGAGGAATCTTCCTCACACGTTGGAGTAAGTCATGGAGTTCCTCAGGGTTCTGTGCTTGGACCGATTCTTTTTACTTTATACATGCTTCCATTAGGTAACATTATCAGACAGCATGGCATAAATTTCCATTGTTATGCTGATGATACTCAGCTGTACTTATCTATGAAACCAGATGAAACCTACAGGTTGGTCAGGCTACAAGCCTGTCTTAAAGACATAAAGACCTGGATGACTCAGAACTGTCTGCTTTTAAATTCAGACAAAACTGAAGTTGTTCTCTTTGGACCTGAGCGCTTCAGGGAGAAATTGTCTAGTTATATAGTTACTCTAGATGGTATTTCCTTGGCTTCTAGTTCTACAGTGAGGAACCTTGGAGTTATTTTTGACCAGAATTTATCATTTGACGCACATATAAAACTGGTTTCTAGGACTGCCTTCTTTCACCTTCGTAATATTGCTAAAATCAGGGACATCCTGTCTCAGGGTGATGCAGAGAAACTAGTTCATGCATTTGTTACTTCAAGATTGGACTACTGTAATTCCTTATTATTGGGCTGTCCCACATATTCTCTGAAAAGCCTCCAGCTGATCCAAAATGCTGCAGCCAGAGTTCTGATGAGTACTAACAGGAGAGATCATGTTTCTCCAGTTTTAGCTTCTCTTCATTGGCTCCCTGTTAAATTCAGAATAGAATTTAAGATTCTTCTTCTGACATATAAAGTTCTTAATGACCGAGCTCCATCATATCTTAAAGATTTAATTGTAAGATATTTTCCTAACAGAGCACTTCGCTCCCAAACTGCAGGTTTACTTGTTGTTCCCAGAGTTTCTAAAAGTAGAATGGGAGGTAGAGCCTTCAGTTATCAGGCCCCTCTCTTGTGGAATAAGCTGCCAGTAAATGTCCGGGAAGCAGACACCCTTTCCACTTTTAAGATTAGGCTTAAAACTTTTCTTTTCGATAAAGCTTACAGTTAGGGATGGCTCAGGTAATCCTGAAACATCCCATAGTTAAGCTGCTATAGGCTTAGACTGCTGGGGGACCTCATCTGTCACACCTTTCCTCACTTTGCTCTCTTTTTCCCCCCGTTTAATTTCAAAATTGATTTTATGTACATGTGACATTATTGTGGTTATTAACCTATGTTTCCCTGTTCCAACAGATATCCTTTGAATGGCGTTATGGTGTTTTTCCCCCCTCTTTTCCCTCTTTTCTGTCTTCTCAAACCCCAGCTGGTCGAGGCGGATGGCCACCCTTCCTGAGTCTGGTTCTGCCAGAGGTTTCTTCCTGTTAAAAGGGAGTCGTTCCTTTCCACAGTTGCCACAGGCACGCTCAGGACGGGAGATTGGACTGAAGACACATTTCGGTGCAATCTGTTGGTTTCCTTAGCTAGGATATTAATTTTTTGAATTAGCTCTATATGAATTAATTGGATTATGATTACAATGAATTGAATTCCAATTGGCTTGAATTGGACTATATTACTTAAGTGCCTTGAGATGACAATTGTTGTAATCTGGCGCTATATAAATAAAATTGAATTGAATTGAATTGAATTGAATATAATCTATTTAACTTTGAAAATAAAATGGCAGTGACATGTTTTCAAAAAGTTGGGAAAGAAGCATGTTTACCAGTAAGTTGTTTTTACCTCTTTTCCCATTCTTGCTTGAAGAATTGCAGCTGCTTTACATTTTGGGTTTTCGCTGAAAGTCAGGTGTGGACTGCAGATGTGTGACTCTAACACTCAATTTATACTCAGATTTACTTTGCTCATATGCTGTTGGAATATGTGCAGCATGCAGATCTCACCAAAGTCTTGCTGAAATAAGAAAGACATTCTCTGCCGGAAAAAACCTTTATAATTACACAACGTTTTCAGTCTTTAGTTGCCTCAATTTTTCCAGAAGACTACTAGCATCAAATTTAAAATGAGCACATATTGTGCAAATAGTTATACTTCTCAGTTTCAACATTTGCGTTATTGTTTTTGCATTATTTCATATAATATACTTTAGTTGTTTTAAATGATAAGCAAATGATTGCATTCATTTTTTTTCCACGGTATTTTACGGTGTCCAATGTCCTTTGGGAATGGGGTTGCACTGATAAATACATTCCAGATAATATCTTCTGAGATCATCTCATCTGGAATTTGATGAGTTTTCACCAAATTACCTACTGTTGAATCTGCAGACAAAGAAGCAATTTTAACTAGTGTGTGTGTACTGGGGCTTTCACTTTTTCAAAAAAATCGAGTTTGAAGGAATTTGTAATGAACTTGCAATTCCTCAAATGTTTTCAAATAGAACATTGGAATGTGAGAAATCGAGTCAAACAGTTGTACTCGAGTGAAATGAGATCGTTGTGTGTGATGGAGTTTAACATAGTTGCTCCAGTTCCATCGAAAGTTCTAAAATGTCTTTCCCAAAACAATACTGATGAGCCAAATGTCTTTGCATTTAAAGCTTGTAGTTGCATTTTTACAAGCCTCTAGCAGGAGATCTGCTATAGATGACTGTGCAGAATAGCAGGCAGTCAGACAACTTTGAACTCCAAATGTTGTCTTGCTTATCCTTTTGTTCTCCTTCTGCTGCCTTACTTGGATGTCAAGCTAGCAGGGGAGTCCCCACATTTGTTGTTATGGTAAAATAAGACAGCTACATTTTACAAAATCTACCAACAGCCTTATCATTGTGTGTTACTTTACCATTTACAGCATAAAAAGTAAAACGCTTAAATACACACACTGTTTCTCAGTTTATTTGGTGTTGTGATTGTCTTCTTAGGACATCTTTGCACAGTAGTTTCCTAGTTTTATTCACTAGTTTCCTTCCAATGTAGCAAACATGAAATTAGCTTATTTACTGACAGGTCACCAGGATGCTATCAGATAAAATACATACTAAAGTACTCCTGCTGTCCCTCAAGAGAAGCTACTTCCAACAGCCTGATGCATCAGCTTACACCAGCCTATGGTCTTAAACACTTGAAGAATTTTTATTTAGAACATGTTAGTAATGCCTAAAGTTTTCCCACGTTCATACAGATGTTGGAACTGAAAGAAAAAGTGACACTCCAAGCTTGCAGGGCTTGTAAAGAGGAACATATCTCCAAACTATCTCCACATTTGTCTTTTTTACAAATGTACGAAATGACATTTCTGAAGTGGAAACCGTTTTCTGGCTGTTTTGTCACCTAAGAGTGGATGTCCTCTTTCATCACTAGAGGTGTGCTGTGTTGCTCTTGGCATCAACGAGATTAGTGAAATGTAATTTTAGGATGACAGATTTCCAGCATGAAAGACGTCTGTGACATTTGAAACGGTTTCCTTTCATCTAATTAGACTTCCCTCCAGCGATTGTGGCATTTTTTGTTTATTGCCCACCTCTGGCTCACCCTTTGGCCAGAAGAGGTTTAATAAACAGTCCTCATCATATCCCTTCTAGCGCAGAGATAAAGATGGTGAATGGGTAATGGATTTATGACTGCACAAATGTGGACAGACAGATACACAATGTACTTCACATACTCACTATGTGTGAGTTATTTGTGAGCACCATCTGCTGGAGGAGGGTAAATAATAATCTCAAGTCTGGGTCTCTTTTTCTTGTCGTGATTAGCCCAGTCTGGAATGAGCCATGTTTTCATAAAGAGCAAAATAAGATTCCATAGAGAGGACAATTAGTGAGATTATTTGATGGTCTTTATTTGGAAAAACCCTGATAACATGCTCACTCCAATACTCGCAGTGACGTGTGGATCTTGGTTATGCACTTCACTTAACAATTTCTTTATAAGTGCGTCATTAAAGATATTTCAGAGAAAATGAGCAGTATATACAGTCAGCAGGGCAACATCGTTTTTATGAAAAATAGTTCAAACCCCGGATAGGATTATTGAAATAAATAAACACAAGCCCAACTATAGCTGTGAGCTACTTCACACCAACATGAGAAACACAAATTTGTAATGACAAAAAGGCCGAGGCACTATATTGCTTCCTTTCGATTAACATAAACCTTCAGGAAAACGTCCAAAACACACCAACCACAACGATGTTTTAGCCCCCAATCACTTCCCCCATCCTGCTCTTCGCTGTCCTCGTGAGCTGTGGCTTCAGTGCATTGATCTGTCCAGTTCAGTGAAAGCTCCATCCACCCCCATCTAATGGCCAATTAGGAAATGAAGAAAAAGCATCTTTAATACTGCCATAAAATCTATTCAGCAATTTGTTGACAGGGAATTGTCAGACTTATACTTATTTGCCTCAAGAAGGATGATGGTGAGGTCATGATGAGGCGATGAGGTTGACATATTTTATATATTAAACATAAAAGAAATTTGCTTTTCAAAACCTCTGCATCTTAATCCACTAGTGTTGAAGAAGAAAGGCATGGTTTAAGTGCTACAGTGACTACAAATAGCCAAACAGTGCAATGACAGATTAACCAGAGTGCACCTGTGTTTGTCTGGATGGGTGCAGGGCTTTGTGGATGTGTTTCAGAAAAGGCAAGAGTGGGAGTACTACATCTAGCCAGCAGAGTCAGTCTCCAAAGCTGCGGTGGGAGTGGATGTCTCAATAGCTCTATTTTAGTTTAGTCTGTTTTCAAAGGTCAGTTCACCCATTTATGTAAAAGGAAATTACATAAAAACATTTTTGTGTGTCCATAGTTTTAAATAAAAATTTGTTTTAAAAACTGTCTGCCAGAGTCTGCAGCAGCTCTGCGAGCTACCGTTGGGCTAGATCCAAAGGGTTAGAATGCTAACATGCCCAGAATAGCACCTTAGGTTGCACCTTAGCATGCCAAATGTTGCTGATGATCAACGTGCAGTTGAGTTCTAAGAGGATGTTTTAATTTTGGCTAATATTTGGGCTAAAACAAATCCAAAGTAGAGATCAGACCTACGAGTGCATGTTTGTGCCAAAATTGGGATCTGTTGAACAGAATGTGGATGTGATTTCTGAAAGTTTGAACTGAGAAAACCCAAATTCATCTCAGAGATTTCTTAGAATCTGGACACATACAAGCAAAACGTTTGAGTATATGCGTTGTACAGCTAGACATTAGAAGAAATATGTTAGACTATACCCTTTTTTGAGTAAACTAACCATTTATGTTTTTTTTTTCAATTCAAGCATTTGAGTGGATATTGTTCAGGTAGAACTGTAGTAATGATTGGAAGCTAGTAGGGCCATATTAGTGTTGATGAGTACAAACATTGTCAATCCATGTTTGGGCTTCCGGTGACCGCTCAGCAGTCCATCCACTCTGTCCCGCATGTCTCCTTGGCTACCCTCATGGCCAGTGGTAGTCCAGACTACTCCTGGGGCCCTGGGGCTTTCATGGCCATGCTGGCTCCAACAACAGCTGGATAACTCCGGTTCCTCCTCATTCCATCTGGTCCAAAAGGGGAGCCAGCCCTACGCAGCCCACCCAGAGGCCCCAGGATGGGAGCTGGACTCACTGCCCTGCCACCTCGAGCTCCAGCCACACCCAGCCTCTTCACCTTGTCCAGCAGGTTGAGGTTGTGAACAGTCACACTAACGTCCGTTTGGCTTTCACAGTCTCTCCCTCTTTGTCTGCCTCTCATCCCACCTGTCACTTCCTTTAGAATTGAACGTGCTGGTTTGGAGGCCAGGAAGTTGTCATAGGATGGGCTCTTGAAGTCGAAGCCTGCGGAACTTGGCACAGCTGAGGCACCTAGCCTTGTGGGGGAGTTTGGGGGGGTAGATGGGCGCATAGGATCAGAATTGGATGCTCGGTTTTGGGCGATGGAAGTGCTGAGCAGGACTCCTCCGCTGCCCTGGCTCTGCAGGCTCTGGTTCTGGTGATACATGGCTGCTGAGATGCCTCTCTCCTGGAGAAGGCGCACTAACCCAAGGGAGGTGCTGGTGGTGCGTGTGCCATCTCTGCACAGATATTAAAGACATTTACTTCTTATCCTGCAATCTGCATTATTTTGTAATATTGCAAACTAACTTTACTGAATCCAAGTGAATAAATAATTAGTAGCTAATTTAACTAATTCATTCATTTAGCAAGAATAAGATATAACTGGAAATAGATAATCGACAATAATGCTTGCATATGTGGTGCCTTACCTGAGGTTAGTTGAGGACTCAGAGGGCCTGAGGCTGAGCCTGCGGGGTGTGCAGGGAGTTGCAGCCGGAGTACCCAACAGAGTGCTGGTCATCACACAGGAAGACGACGCAGGCACAGGGTTTAGACTGGAAAGAAATTAAAATGAAAGAAATTACAAAACGTTTGGATGATTTCACCAACTTAAATCACAGTTTCATGAGCATCATAAAATAGGTAAATGGCAGTTTAAGTGCCCAGAGGCTGTATGAGCCATGTATTATTTAACAACTTCACTTAGCAGCAAACAGGCTTAATGTTGTTGTCTGGATGTGTTCTTAGTTAGCCCTGTTATGTTATTGACACTGAGTGCTCAATTAGCACACTATAGGCCTATGTAAGTATAACAAATATCAGCTATATAATAACAGTAGGCTGCAGATGTGTTTGTGTTTTTTAATGACTATAATTTAGTAGATTTTTAAAAAGCGTCCACCATTCAATGCAGAAGACAATGACCATTCTCCATATAGGTAAATACTGTGTCATCGTTGTTATTGTTGTAAGAAATACACAGGTTTTAGTAGAAAAGTTTTGCAATAGTTAGATTTGAATTAATTCTAGTGGAAAAGACTCAGAAAAGTGGTTTTCACACCTTATCATGCAGCAGTAAAGGGCAGTGTCTTACCTTGGTGTGACCTGCGTCTGCTCATCTGTTGGGTGGAGGATCCTGCAGGTTGTAAAGGTGTATGTAGAGCTAGTGTGGGCCATGCATTTACCTGGGTAGTATGCAGCTGAAATCCCCACAAAAAGAAGCAGCCAGTCACTGTCAAGCTCCATGACATGCCTCAGGTGTTTAAAACAGTTAAAACGATGTGAAAGTTTCCAACAGTACAGTTACAGCTCAGGAAATATTTGGGAACTAACACAGTTTTTGTACATTGTACATTTACCTGTTTACCAAAACTATATTTGAGTAGCATTTATATAATGACGGTGGGCTTAAAGGCCTTCCAACTTCCAGATTCACATGCAGGAAGAATTGGAGGTCTCAGCAATATGGAGAACCCCTCTTTCATTGGCTTGAATGTGATTTGACAAATTAGCCAACAATAAATCATCCACTTTTTCCTCCTTTACAAAGCTCTGCCAAGTCTTTACTGCTGCTGTGCTTGGCTGCTGTTGGTGGATCTCTGCCTTCAGTTTTGTCGTCATCAAGTGAAACGCTCCACAATGAGGTTGGGATCAGGTAATTGACATGACTAGCTTTATTAGAATATTCCACTTATCTATCTTCAAAAGTTCCTGGGTACTTACATGGTTGTCTTCGGTAGAAATTGTATAAATCCAGGCTATGTTACGTTGCTGAGCTGATGGCCTGTTTCATCTGTACTGATGGATACTTCAACTACGTATATGTAGTATATGTGTATATACAGTATATATATGCATACATATATTCATATGTAGCTTGCAAGTGAATACTTTACACCCATATTTATTATATAACTGTAACTTTTAAATGTTTTGGAATAAAGATCATTAGAAAAAAAACACCAAATATGTCCAAACCTATCTGTAAATGTGCTTTACATCCTTACCCAGTGCATCAGTGTTGCTGAGATGCGGTGATGGGGATGGAGAGGGCGGAGAGGGTAGACCAAGGCTAGTTGGAGGATGACCGAGGTTGGCTTCACCTGTGCTGGAGGTAGAGGGCACGGCTGGTGAGGCAGAAGCCGAGGAGGTGGGCAGGTTCTGGAAGTATTGCTCTCCTGGTTCATCCTCCTCAAAACCACCCCAAGGGTATACCTGCAGGCTCAGCAGCAGAGAGAAGAAGTCAAAATCTGCACTTTTAAAAGGTTAAACTAACAGGTTCTGGAGTTAAGTGTCTACCAGGTAATATCAATCCCTAATCGCTAACTATTTTTAACATACTGTAGATATATGATGTCTATATAAATTAATCAATTTTTCCACTTTGTTCTCCAAACTTTCCTATCCTCCATTAAAATGAACATACTTGATGGACAGCTCTTTTAAAACATCTAAACATTGTGGCATTCACAGCAGTGAAATGTCAATCCCCAACATAGCTGAAAATATGCTGAGCTGCATTTTTTTACAAACTTTTTCTGTCACACAGACCTGCTCCAGCTCTAGTTCAAGGGGCCTGTAGCCCTTTGGCACGACTCCCGGTCTGGCATCCAGAATCACACCGAGGTGAGGCTGTGCTAACTGCTGCCAGTGGTGCAGGGTGGCAGAGCCTTCAAACACACACACAACAAATTGGTGGAATACTTTTCATTCCCCTGAAAACACTTGCAGTGTCCCATGGTCTCAATTAAAAAGCTTTTTTTCTTCACATGGTATCTCTCACCTACAATAAAGGCATACTAAATTGTTTTGCAGTGTTATTGTTGATACAAACTGACAGCTAGTCTAAAGTAATAAAATTCACATACGCACAATGGAAAGCATTTGGCTACTTTAACACTGCAAATGATCTGATGTCAGCATCACAAATGACCAGGAAAGAATATATTTATTTATTGGTTATTTGGTTGTTAAGGAGACATTTTTAATGTCCGCATTGATTTAAAGAAAAAAGAAAAAGAAAATTGGAGAAGATAACGGCGTCAGTCCAAGCGATTGGGACGACCAGCCAAGATAATTAGAGGTAATGACAAGTGATGGAAAGCAGGGGAATAATGTGAAAATGAAATGAAATAGAGAAATAAAGAGTGAATGAGAAAATGTTTTTATTAGTCAGCTACATGTGTTATTAACAGATAATAAACAGAGACAGCAAGAAATGACAGTGACAATGGAAAAATGAAAAAGAATAAGTAACAAAGGAAAACATATAAATAATAATAATAGTGACAGAAAATAATGCCACTATTCATGCATATATATAAGAAGAATGCACCAACAAAACACAACACCAAGGCTGATGTGTGTTATGTGGGTGTTGTTTGTAAGCTTTTAGGTGAAATCTGAGTTATTACCAGCAGAGGGCAGCACAGGCCAAGAGCAGATGCCCTCAAGGGTAAATCATCACTGAACCACGAGGGCAATGATAAAATGCTGCCATGAATCTGTCTGAGGTCAAACTTTACAACATCAACTGTTAAATAAAAACAGCAGCGCAAGAGTAAACCCACATTTAAAGGATAGCTGTAGTGCACGGCTGCTGAACCTTATGCACATTCTACATTTAGTTTAGCTTCTCCTACGTGACTAAATTAGTTAAAGAACAGCAGCAAATGATCTGGCAGCTTTGGCTGAACAGAATGCCATCTCCCCTTTCTTCTTCCTCTGTTTAACTGCACTTGTGTGTGTGTGTGTGTGTTTACAACCACTCTCTGGGCTGTGTGTCTTTGTAATAGCTGGCTGACTTGTGATGGTGCATTAGAGACCAGAAGGAGTTGAAGAGCATCAGCGAAAGAGGCCTCTCCTTTCTTTCCCTTGTGCTCCTCCTCTTCCTGCCACTGGCCCGGTCTCTGGCCCACCTCTTTCCTCTCTCTCTCTCTATCCCAGCTCCAGTCTTCCTGCCCCATCCCCATCCTTTCTCTTTGTCCCCCTCGAGCATTCGCCCGTGCCAGCTCTCCCGCCTCCGCTCCCCCTCAATGCCCCAACCCCACTTGTTCCCTTTCTTTGTCCCGACCCCTCTGTGTCGCTCGCCTTCCCAGCTCCTCCCTGCCTTGCAGCCGGCTCCACACTCTCGCTCTCCCTCACCTTCAAGTGGCTTGACGATCTGGAGTTTGTCAGGAAGATAGGGCCCTCGTGAGGCCCATAGGTGGAGGTTCCCGAGGGACATGATACTGTCGGAGGGAGTTAACAAGCTCTCCTGGCCGAGGGTGTCCTGCAGCCCAGAGTGTCCTCCCCGCCGCCGCTCTCTCTCGTCTTCAAAGAAGCGCCTCTCGCTCAGGTTGTTTTGCCGACGCAGAGACAGGCGGCGCAGGGCCAGCCGCAGGTCCTCGGCCCCACTCACCTTCTTCTCTCCACAGTCTGAGCTGCTGAAGGAATGAAGTGGAGATGAGACCAAATGGTCAACCTCGACTTCTTCTCTAATGAATAACTGACATTAACCAGCTCCTCCTCACCTGTCCTGATTGGATGCCGTCTCCATGAGGATGCTCTGTGTTCGGTTGTCAAGGGCAACACTGCTCCCGCTGATGTCACCTCCGTACATGGATGGATGGGGTGTGGAGAGGCCGCTGGACTGGGGCGAAGTCCGAGCCGACAGGGACTGGTTGGAGCCTGGGATATTGGCGCTGGTTGGAGTCAGTGAGCGCTGACGGACTGTCTGGTTAACATTCTTCACCGTGTCAAACACGCGCTTCCGATGGATCCTGCAAACACAACAGTCTCAGTCTGTACTGTATATACTGTTTGCTGACACTTTGCTACCAACTCACAAAAAAACAAACATACTTCTGTTCTTCGCACTCCGGTTCATCCAGACTCAACTCCTTCCTCATCGTTCCCTCAATCTCAGCTGCCAGAGAATCCTGCAAAACCAAAGCTTATGAAGGAGGGGAAAACTGCAATGTGCACACATCCAGAGACACACACACATGCACTCTCTTACCATTGGGTACAGTCCCAGGGGGTGATAGCGGCGGGGGGTTCCTGCAGGGTAGTTTCTGTTCCTCAGGTTCTTCAGCTCCTCTTGAGCTTCGTGCAGCATCTCAATACACTCTAAGTACTTCTCCTCCAGCTCCTGCAGCTGTTGGATTGTAGACGATGACAGTTACATTTCAGAAACAGCTCTAAAATGAACATACTGTGATTAGCAAGTCTGGAAACTTACCTCTGCTGTTAGCTGCCTTTGGGCATCTTTGGCTGCAATAAGGTGTTGCGAAAGCTCCTCATTTTCTACTGCAAACTGGACACACGTTTACAGCACATTTGACTCAGCAGACTTAGCAGCAATAGATAATGTCACAAATGATGAACCTGAAACATGACTGCTCATGCGCACTTACAGACTTGGCCTTTTTTTGCAGATCTACTATCTGAGAGAGGAGGTGTGTGATCTCCTCTTGCTGCCGGGAGGCATCCTCAGTCTTCCGAGCCAGCTCCTCCGCTATGGTAGAGATCTGCAGACTGGACAACCCTAAAAGAGCCGGTGAAGAAAAAGTTCCACTCAGTAAGAAAAGAGAAGAATGTGAGTATAACATGTTGACCCAGAGCTGTGAAACACACCAACAGAAGACAAATCAAAGTGTCAGATAAAGCAAGAAGGAAACAAAAAAGTATAGAACAGAACGCAACAACAAAGCAAAAACAACCAAAAGAAGTGAAAACACATTATCTCAAGATTTCAGAGAGAACAGCTAAAAGTAAGAGGTCAAAAGTTGTGCTTTCCTAAATGTTGCTGGGATTTTACTTTCACGATTTGGTTTCCTGAAATGTGTTGTTGTGCTTTCTGAAATAATGTTGTGTTTCTGTTTGTGTTGGTGCGTTTTGTGAAATTGAGTTTTTTTTGTTCCACAATGTAAGGTTTTTGTTGTTGTGTTTGCCCCTCAGGGCAAAGCAAATGAAACAAAAATGAGACAAATTCCAATCCAAGTTGAATTCAGAAAAACTGTAAATAAGAGAAAGGTGGCAGTTGTCCATAACATGGAACAAAACTTACTGAGTTCTTTCACACAGTCACTGACGAGCTGCTGCTCCTTTTCTTCATAAGTTTCAGTCTCCGACTTCAGGTGGTTAGCCTGCGCACACAACCACGATTAAACAAAATTTCCTGAGAGTTCGTTAATCACATTTGCATTTGCGCATCTGTTTTACCTCAGAGCGGAGTGACAGGTTCTCCTCTTCCAGCTCTTTGAGTTTCCTCTGGAGTGTGTCACTCACAAAGAATCCTGAAGCTGCTTCTGCTTTACTCTTTTTACCCCTGATAGAAAGATATACACAGAGTGAGCATGAAACTCAGCCTGGGGCCAACTCACTGCACTGATTTAGCTTATTTTATTATCTTACTACCTTAAAATAACTCATATAAGTGTTTATATGTTTGAGAAATAACATTAAAAAGCCAAAAAAAAGCTGACATTGGGGAGCTGGTGGAGTCATCCTCACTCTCCTCAGCTGCGCTGGTGTAAAACTGCAGCAGCTCATCCTTCAGGTTGAGCTCATGGTGAAGCTGGGCCACCTGGAAGAGTAGAATACTTTCATTCTGGCACCACAACACTTGTCACAAGTCAATAACTAATGGTCAAGGTCAATGTGTGAATGTGCAGACCTCCTCTGTGATTTGTCCCACTTGTTCTTCCAAATAGTAATTCTGTTCAGACAGAGTTCGGTTCTTCTTAAGAAGTGATTGGCCGATCTTTGCAGCCAACTCCAGATCTCTCTCTTTCTGTTGGAAAGAAGAGAGAGGTTACACCTTAATACTGTACATGAGACATTGGGTAAATCTACAGCGCTGTGTCCTCTCTGGTGCAGCTTCATGTTGGGGTTTCATTTGATTTATAAAGAAATAAAGAAAAAAACAACTTCTGAGCGCCGCTTTGAATAACGCCGCCTGAACAGACAAAAATAGAGTATCTCACCTCCTCCAACAAACGTGTGACAGCATCAATGTCATTGTAGGTCTTCGTCATCTGGCCCACTCTGTCTGCACATAGCACTGTGGAAATGTGAAACATGCCAACACAGAGTGAACATTTTTGCACACACAGCTGCTTTATGTAACACACAAAGGCTGCATGGGTCATGTATAGCGTCCAACACCTCTATCAGCAGTGATATAATGCCAAAGCTTTGGAGAGCAGTGCAGGGTTAGGGGGAAAGGGTTGTTTTCCATGGTGCACAGCAGTTGACTCTGTTGCCCTAGGGTGGCAGCTGTTATTGACTTCAGAGGCCTGATCGATAACATGGTGTACAAGTTATTGAATGCATTATGGTAAGCCTCTGTAATACTCTCAGTGTTAAATGCAGAGCAAAATCACTAAATGAAAGCACCCAGGAAGGCCATTTAAAAAAAAAAAATAAAGATAAGCTAAAATGTTGATCCATCTCTGTCTCGCAATGAACCATGAGAATAAGAGTATGTTGGTGTGTGTGTTAACTGAGAGCCACAACAAAGCAATTCCAAGGCAATAAGATGAAAAAATTCATCTTAGTAAGAACAAAGCCTGAGACAATCTCCCTTGCTCAACTTTTCGCTTGAAGAACCTACAAAAACATACAACAATCGTTTCAAATGGCCACATTGCATCTCTAAGGAACAATAAACAATAAATGGAATATTATCATAGGAAGCCTGCAGTTATAAAAGTCTGCCTGCATATCAGCTAGCCTGCACAAAAATCAAACCCCAGTATTAGGAAGATACTCCTTCTTTCGGACATGTACCTCACCTTTACTGTCTTCCCCACAGTACCAGTCCTCCAGTTCACATTCATCCCTCACCAGTCCCTCCATCCTGGTCTTGCTGTCCATGTTTTCCTTCTGCTTCACGATGATTGCCATGCACAGATGTCCATCTGCCCGACGCTGATCCATTCACTTTCTATCTCTCTCAGTGCCACTGCTCAACTACAGTATAACAGGCTCAGAGACTGAATTACCCTCCTCCCACATGGACGCAGCTGAGAGTGAACATGGGGGAGGTGAGGACATGGCAGAGAGCGTGTATCTGTTTTAGAAATGCTCTCCAGCTACAGAGGAGAAGCAGAAGTGGAAGTTGCATCATGACTGGAGACGACAGGATGGAGGGTGGAGGAAAGATTCGCTCACAAAAGGTGGGCTGCAGGCTGAACTCCCATCTGACACCTTTTTGCCTTACTCTCATCACCTCACTTGCTCTCTTTTTCACTCTACAAGGCTGCTGTACACAGATCTGCTTCTAGCAGTTGTCACCATGACAACTTCCATTTCCAAACAAAACCCTAATACATGCTAGGCACATAGTCTCACTTTTTACCATTGATGGTGCTGCAAATATACATATTTGGCCTTACCTGTAACATAGAATGTAAACAAATATTATAACTTCCTCCTCCATGAAATAGGTTCCTCGAGTTACTGTAAGTGCAGCGTTTAAGCACAAACTAAACCAGGGCCACCAAGTTTTATAAAACTACAAAAGTTAGGACATGGACATCATGTCAGACTGGAAAAAGAATGGCAACAGTCACAGTGTTTTACCAGTAAAATTTCACACAATTAGTGGATCAAAGCATCAAATGATTAACAGAATCTGTCATGAAAAACTTCTGCATGCAAGGGCTGAAAACTAATATCGACTGGCTTCACGCTCTTAGGCCGCATTGAAAAACAGACACAACGCTGCAGCTGAAATCACTGCACATTCTTTGGAAATGATCTGAGAACCACTGTCAGTGAACACAGTTGTCGCTGTATCCACAAATGCAAGTTAAAATTCCACTATGCAAGAACATTCTTTCTGGAAATCTTTCCTTTTATAAATCATAGAGATAGCATGCTCCAGCCTAAAGAGGAGAGGAACCGTGCAGCTCATCATCAGCCCACAGTTAAAAAAACATCACTAGTGATAGTATGCTGGTGCATTAGTGCACATGAAGTGAGTAAACTACACATCTGTGAAGGCACCACTGATGCATGTTTACCGCTGTGCAGTATTTGTTCTTTTTTATCAACAGTCTTTAAATGTCTGGGGGCACTGAGGAGGCCAGTTGCAGGGATTTTGCCAGAGGAATGTTGCCCATTCTTGTCTGATATGTCATTATTTCTGCTAAATAGTACAGAGTCTTCTTTGTTGTATTTTGTGTTTTATGAAGTGTCAAATGTTTTCAGTTGGTGAAAGGTCTGGACTGCAGGCAGGCCACTCCAGCACGTGGACTCTTCTACTATGAAGGGATACTGTTGTAATGGAAACAATAAGTACTTAAGCATCATCTTGCTAAAATATGTAAGGTTTCCCCTGAAAAGGGCTTTGTCTGGATTGGACATACGTTGCTTTAAAAGCTGTTTACAGTAAAACTTTCAGCATTCATGGTGCCTTTTCAGATGTGCGAGTTGTCGGTTTCATCGGAACTAATGCACCCCCATAACAAGTTGGATGGTACTCATTTATAATACTAATTTTCAGCCGTGACCCGTGCTCAGAGAGACATCTCTGAATTTTCTGAATCTTTTGATGACATTATGTACTATAGATAACGTAGATGTAGAAAATTTAACATTGAGGAATATTGTTCCACAGTTTGCCGACACAGTATTTTGCTGATTAGAGAAGCTCCATCTATCTCGGCTGTAGCTCAAGGGTCCGCTTAGTGTTTGTTTTCTTTTCCTGGTTTTCCATCTACCAGCAGGAGGAAGGATGCCATGCAGCCCTGACACACCAGGTTTCTGTTTTCTCCTAATTACCTTCCATGTATATATACCTGGTCTTCTTTCCTATTCTTTGCCAGATAGTCTGCATTTTCAGTGGTTAATCAGGTATCAAGGTTAAGCCACAGTCTTGTGATTTTGGATTTACTATTATGTGTAAATTTGGATTATCTGTGTTGTGTCTGCTGCCTACCTGCTTCTGTCTGCTCCCCAGGTGATGCTTGTGTGTGCAAGTCCTCAATAAAGTGAACTTTTTGGAATATCATCTACTTCAACTGTTTCTGTGTCTCCACACTTCAACAAATCGTGACACTATCTTCACGTCTGAGAAACTCTGCCTCTCTAAGGTGCTCATTCTATACCCCTGAAGGCATTTAACCTTGTTAGTTACAGCACGTTCCTCCAGATATTTCTTTTTAGTACTATATTTACTTTTCCAGCCTTAAGTTTACTTCCCTCCCAACTTTCTTGAGATGTGTTGCTGCCATCAAATTCAAGATAAACTATAAAATGTTTTCTATATTTTGTTGTGAATAAAATATTGGTTAATAAGGTTTGTAAATCATTGCATTCACTTTGCTTATTTACATTTTACACTGCAACAAAACTTTTTTTGCAACTGGGGTCATAAGTGTGTAAAAGGGCTCGGACTAAGTTATGATCTAAAAGACAAAAATGCACTCAGTTCAAGAAAAAAAAAAGTCATTCCTCTAAATGTAATCACAGGGATTAGGTGACCTTATGTGTTTACTGGACGTTTCTCAAGTTATCCATATAGCAGTTTATTTAACTGAAGATGAAATTTAGCAGTTTAACTTGAAATAGCAGCAATTGCAAAAAAAGTATATTATCAATAAGTCAAGACAACTTCTATGTAGCTCAGTCAGGATTCTTTCCTCCTCTCTAAATGCTCTTTAGAAACACACTGTTTCATTACTGCATTGAATCGTTTTATAATAAAGTCCCAGCGAAGCCAAGGAGAGAAAATATTATCTCCAGTCCCCCCTTCTTCCATATTGCTGCATAGGAAACTACATCAACATACCACTGTGGTCAGGTGTGCATCTGCCAAACTTACAGAAATATTTTAGAGTCTCTTCGATCTGCTCGGTGGTCAGGTCGAGTCTGGCATCCGGTGCGACGAGGGGAGTGTGGAGCCAGTCATCGTTGTCGTAGCCGTAGACGGTATCAGCCCGCAGCCGGTACACCGGCAGCTGCTCCTCCAGAAGACTGATGATCTCAAACTCCGGCAGGTCAGTGCTGTTGCACACATCTGAACGTCACCGAACAGAAGAGAGATGAAAGTGGTAGATAAAAAGAAATAATATGCCAAAATAAATAAAAAATGGATTTAAAACTTACAATTATTTGCTACTTTTTGACATTTACAAATCAAATAAAGCAATATCATATATTTTTGCATGCTTCGCTTTAATGCTCTGGTGTGAACATCTGGGCTTGGTGCTTAAGTTGAGATTCACTTCCCAGTCGGTGGTTCAGACAGTTTCCTTTAGAATATGTTGGTTTAAGTCAGAACTCACTGTACCACTGGGGATGGCAGGCTATATAAAGATAGACAGGCTCAAACCATGATACTACCACCACCATGTTTCGCAGATGTGTAAAGGTTTTTGTGCTGGAATGCAATTCTCATTTAAACCAAAATAATCCACTTCAGTCTCATTAGTCCATAAAACACTTTTCAAAAAAGCCATATGGCTCGTTCTCATGATCTTTAGCAGATGGGCAGAAATATTCTTGACTTTTTTCCTCACAGCCCTGCTGAGCACTCCATTGTTGTCCAATGTTCTTCTGATAGTGAAATCATGACTATTAACACTAGCCAGTGTGAGTAATGGCTTTGGTTGTTTAGTAGCTGCCTCGCAAACCACTCCATGTGCGACTGATGATGGTCTTGAATTTCGACCTTGATAAAAATCTGACTGATGGAGTCAAAACTCTTTCAAGATAGTTTTGCAGCCTTTGCCATACTGATGGTCTAAATCAGCTCTTTTTTTGTACAACAGTACTTTCTACTGTTGTATACTGTGTCAAATGAACTCTGAAACACAAGTTGTGTTTTCCTTTTTCCTTAAACCACCTGTGATTTACCTGTGATTGTCTCGGCGTCCCTGCTGTGGGGTGGCACCGGGTCCGTGTTAAGCTGACTGTACTCGCCCTCGCTCACATACTGCTCCTCGTGGGTAAAACTCTGACTGGGCTCAGGGTCCGGGTCCGGGTCCGGATCCAGGTCTGGGGCCGGGGGCGGGGAGGGGGCTTGGGAAGCCAGCTTGGCTCACCTCTCACTGGTGGAGAGAAGCAGGGGCCATGGGCCACTGGTTAGCAGGTCCACTAAAGAGACAAAAGACAGCAGAAAAGGACACCTGGTGGGGACAGAAAATAAGGGGGATTAGGATCAGTTACTTTGCTGTAACTCAAAGTCCACACCGATCGATATGTCTCTCTTTTTACAGAGTCTTTAACTTCAAGTGGCGCTGCTGACTCTGCAGTGTACTGCCTGCCTGCAAGCTGCGGGAATCATAGCCTGTCTTCAGCAGATAACACTTTGCTTCCGTCTGGAAACTAATATGAAGGCAGGTGGGGGTAAAGTTGAGCGATCCTTGGTGACAACATTGAAATAATTATACTTAATGAAGTAAACTTGTTCATTTAGGTGTACGAGCAGGGCCCAGCATTATACCTGATTCATCCATTCAGTCCCATTCTAAATCCCACCCTTTCTTTTCTTCACTCAATATAGATTTATCTCCTTATCCATTCACCCACTCTTCCCTCTTTCTACTGTCCTCAGCCAAATCTAATGACAATCTAAAACAGTTCCCTTTTTCTCAAGCCACCAACTCCTAGATGAGCCAAGCGGAGGGGCCTTTGCTTCCAATTCTTTAATCTTACACATCCCAGGCATTGTCCTCAGCTAGATACAGGTATGGGATAAACTAAGGGATATGAATAAGAACAAACTTTTTACCTGCTTAAACCCAAACATCCTGACCTCCCCAGTCACCCAACAATGCCTCACACCGTCACAGATTGTACTGAAATGCTCAAGCATGGTGACCATGTATTCTGTCTGTACACTGCAGGAACCAGCGTTTGGCTGCAGATGCACAGAGTGATACAACAAGTGAACACAGTGCAGGTAGAGATCATGACATCAATGGTGGGCCAGATCAAACAGCAAGCGCAGCGGCTTCCAGGGCAGAGGCAGACAAAGGGGCCTGTGCATTTGCGTGAGTGTTTGTAGGAGCTAAATGAATGAAGAGGTGGTTTCCTATGTAGTTCCATAAGAGAGACCGACATGTGGTGAGGAATGAGTGCATGCAGTCTTTTATGTTTCTGTCATAGACAAGCCACTGCAAGAAATGTGCACAGAAACGCTGGCAAATGCTCTGTTTATGGCACATCTCTCCCACTGCAGCAGTTTGAAAGCTGAACACTCTGGTGGGCTTTGTGTCTTTAAATCCCTTTTCTATGGGCATAGACAAAATGTACATCATCTGTGGGGGAGCTGTAAACTGCCATCATGCAAGTGCAGATATATGATTGAAAGCTGTGCATTATAACACATTACACAAATCCAAATAACCTTCACCAACCAAATCAGCCTAACATATGTCAAGTTGCCAGTATTTGATCAGATAAGAATTGGACACTGTATTGTTTAAAGAGGTGGGAACTTAAATAAAATCAAAGTCGTTTGTATTTTCAAAGTATTCAAAAGAAAAGCAGAGATGAAAATCATTTATAAGGAAGCACTTGCACTTGCTTTTTACTGGTTGTCCTTCAATCACGCATTTTACTACTGTCCTGCAGTGAATGCTGGTCGCTGACGGTGCTGCTGGCAGTAAATAGGTCAGGGTTCATTCATGCATACCACATCAACAATGCCATTTGAATGCTGTCTGAGGATGTGGCTTCGTCTACATCAGCAGGTCGAATTACGCATGTGAATCTGGGCTTTCATAAATCGCGTCCTAGCACACACACATAGGACACACACACAAAAAAAGAGCCCGAACGTGATCAGCTGACTGTGTGATGCAAGGCATCGCCATTAAAACCATACAATCATGGCAGCGGCATTCAAACCCAGCCGGCGCAGAGCATCTACTCACATCCACAGAGGCTGATCCAAGCGTGTTGTCTCTGTGAGGTGGAGTCAGGTTGGAATGAAATCTACAGATGCTGGATAATGACGCGAGGATGGGCAAGTAGAGACGGGCTGTTCCGCAGGCCGGGTGGAGCGATGGTACAGCTGAGCGGTGTGGAGTCTGTTTACAGCGCTGCCTGCTCCAGATGATCAAGGGCACCTTAGGCTGATTTCACAACTCGCTCCTGACCCGGGCCACTCTTATGTCCCCTCAGCCATCTCCTTCTGTCTCTCCTCTCTGTCCCCGAATGAAGCGGCCGCACAGCGTCAAACTCCAGGGAGGCAGGAACAGGGTAGTTCCGGGCTTGACCTTCAGAATAAAATCCATTTTCCACGAGAGGATTGTAACAGAAGAACCTAAGTCTGAATATTAAAACAAACAAACAAGCTAACAAAAAAAAACCAACCAAACAAAAAACAATATTCGCTGTCATAATCATCTGAAAAACATTTATATACGTATATGTTGATTGGGTGTTTCCATGCTTTTACTTTTACGGCGGTAGTATATTTTAAACAACTGTCACTTGACTGTTATCTCATTCCCGACATTCAAAGACCCACATCAGGACCAAGGCCGTTCAGGGCAGAGCTTTGCTGACGTCACAGGCACCCAGAACATGAAGAGAATAGGCTGGACGAAAGACACTGTAGTTTATAACTAACATGAGATAGGAAGTTTGTTTCTAAGTCATCCCAGAATGAACAGCAGTAGGATACAGTACCCTGTTATGAGCTACCCCTAATTTTTTTTATAGCTAGATAGCTTTTTTTGAACATCATGGAAATAAAATAAAATAAAATAAATGATTTGTGGTTAATTACAAAATAACTGAACCACTCTAGCTCCAGGTTGGAAAAAGAGTAGGAAAAAATATATAAACATTTCATATCCTACCCCTTCTTCCAGATTTAATGATCATTTTTATGGAGCTTCCGGAGATCAGCAGGGAGACTGTGCCAACGTTTCACCCCACAAATGGAAACACAAAATGTTTTTCCATTGTTTTCCAATGTCTGAGCTTTACTTGCCCTTTTCTTCTGCAGTTTGATATTTAAGAACATCCTTGAATTTGAGCTTGTGTGACTTCAGAAACAGATATTAGTGTATTCCTAAAAACCTACCAGATCAACGATTCTTATTGCACTTCTTTTAAACATGCATAATGGTGACAGAGAGCTTTTATATGTATAAACTCTAACATATATGTGGTAATTAAGTGAACACTAAAGTATATAAAGTGACACATAGTATAGCTTCTACTTTAGATTTTCCAAATATCATAAATGTAGTGAATCTCAGCTGGGGCCTATCTGTGTGGAGTTTCCATGTTCTCCCTGTGTATGCGTGGGTTCTCTCCGGGGAATCTGGCTTTTTCCTGCTGCCCAATAAACATGCATGTTAGGTTAATTGGTGAGATAAAAATAAAGATAAATTGACTCTAGGAGTGAGTGTGGGTGGCTGTGTGTCTCGTTTTTCTCTGTGTGACCCTGTGATGGACCTGTCCAGGGTGTACCCCGCCTCTTGCCCAGTGGCGGCTGGGAAAGGCTCCAGCCCCCACATCTGAGTTAGATTAAGCGGGTATAGAAAATGGATGGAAGGATAAATTCAGTCTTGATTAAATTCAGTAATAATTTTCTTCTATCAAACCATCTTTATCGTTTTGCTCATATCTTCACTACCTGCCTCTAAAGGCTGCTGTAAAGTTTCATCCATAACAAAAAAAGGGGGTATCATCTGCAAATAAAATGTATTTTATTATTATTGATGCTCTATATGCGCCATTATTGTACAGACTGAAAAGATGAGTTTTGGTCTCAGTATTGATGCCTGGGGAACATCACAAGCAGTGTTGTATAACCCCAAGATATCTTTGATCATATAATCAGTGATTTCTTCAGTTAACTGATTTATTGCAATAGATGGTGATCTGTCTGACCTTAATCAATACTGATTTTTTTTTTAACTTATCAATAAATGTATCTAATCCGGCTATAAACAGATTTTTCAGTATCTTGAAAAATTGTGAAAGTAAACATGCCTGGAATTTGTGAAGTGGTGTTTATCTCCAGTTTGTACAGTGGTGTAACTTGGGGTCAGAAATGTTATCAGATTAGGTCCAATGCTAACAAAGAATCCATTAAAACGCTTAACATCCTCACCTATTTTGTCAGCACATTGTTAGTTGCTGATTAATGATTCAGTTGGTTAATGTGCTTCTGGACATTTTTTATTGATGTTAATCATTAATATGTTCCTGATCCTTTTAAATTGAGTTTTTATTTATATCTAATAGTTCACTGTATTCCTTTTTATATGTCATCATAATAGTTTTAAATATTTATCTCCTACCTCAATAGTAAGTATGTTTTTTTTCTTACAGGCATTTTGCTAGCCTTTTGTCCTCCATGGGCTATTTGTGTAATTAGATTATCTATTTCACATCTTTGTTGGACAGTATTTATCTTGGCAAGTTTTAAATATCCTTAAAAAAGTTGAATACATTATCTCACAATCTAGTTTTAGTAATTTGTCTTTAACTTCAATCATGGACTTATCAGTCCTGATCTGTTGCAATTTTGGTGTATTATCCTGTTTGTCCTTCCTATAATTCCAATAATGTTATTTTTGTTCATATCCATCCAACTCAAAAGTCTATTCCTTTCTCTTGGTTAATCCATGTCTCCTTTATAGCTATCACATTGAATGCACATCTGAACTTACTCAAACATACTCTGATGTTGTGGAAATCCACATGCAGAATGCACAGGCAACAATTTATTGAAAGTTATGGAAACATGAATGGAAGTAAAGTATACAAAGCAAAAATAGAGTTTGTCGATTGTAACAGGCTTGAAAGTCATATTTTGGTATGTCTAACTTTATTATTCAACACAGCCTGAACCCTATTCGACAAGCTTTCTGTCATTTCTCTCAGTAGTCTTCAGGAATAGTTCTCCAGGCTTCTTGAAGGACATCCCAAAGCTCTTCTTTGGACGTTGGCTGCCCTTTGTTCCATTCTCTGTCAAGATGATCCCACACTGCTTCAATTATGTTGAGGTCCGGGCTGTGGGGGGATTCATCCCTCCATAAGACCTGTCAAAATGGGTTCCTTGCTAAGTTGTCTGTTATGTGTACCATGGCACTGGTTCATCTCTTGAGTTAGGTGCAAAGGTCAGTGTTAGATAGCTAACCACAAAAATAAAGATAAACAAAGCATATTCATATGAAACTGGTCAGGTAAAAAGACTGCACTGAAAATGAGTGAAAGAGCAGCCAGTATCCAAAGAAAAACTTTGAAAGTCTTTCAGAATATCTGGAAAACTGTTGCTTAAAACCATTTTAAAAGATAACGCGAAAGTTTGGTTTCTTGGTTTTATTTGGCTTTAGAACATAATATGAAATGGATGATTAGAAAATATATAACTAACTCAAATCTTAAGTTGCATTCTTATTCACTAAAAACACAACATTTCCAAAATATGAACAGTTTTTTTAATTATTAAATACAGAATAAACAGAAGAGAGGAGCCTCTGTTTTCCATACAAATCAAAATGACAAAGGTCGAACCACATTTCCTCAACCGCGACCGACATACAGTGACCCTCGTCATGATTTCATCTCCTAAATTATTCTCCCCACTGATTTTGTGCGTTTCAAGTTCATGTATACAAGAAAAACTTTAAAACAAACAGAAGTTACATAAACCAAGATCAACAAAGAAGTAGCATCCCGTAAAAACGCAGAAATAAAAACAATGAAAAGATCAGGCTAAAAGTGTCAGAAAAGCAGTTCAAAATAACACATACAAGGTAACATCAAAGTGTTAAACACTACTTGAGTTAAACACCAATAAGAAGAGGTGAGTCTTAAAGGTTTCTGAGCAGGTTAGGAGCCTCTCCAAAGGCCTGATCACCTCCATTATCTTAGAACATCTAAGAGCATCTGGTTGGCTGATCTCAGTGTTCGAAACGCATTGCGATGACATAAAAGGTCCTATGCCCAGGACCTGGGGCCAGACTATTAAGAGCCTTAAAAACCAACAACAAAAATCTTTCAAATCAATCCTATAACATGCAGGAAGCAAATAGAGTGAAGCAAACACTCACGTTATGTGATGGCCTGTTCTGTATCAAAATCAGCCCATCTGCTCCATGATGCAGATCACCATTTATTACATAATGACGTCAGGTCACTTTGAAGAAGACAAGCCTTTTATCAATACAGTGTTGTCAGAGTTTATATGGTGTGTTGTGTGGATCTGCTTCGTTGTACTGGCCGACATTTCATTGCATTAGTAATGCAAGTTGTTTCATTTAATTTGTAACAGTGTTGTTGTATAATTAAGCATTTTCATCTAAGGGACGACTGTAATCTGTGCATCGTACGACAGCCTCAATCTTCAACCTGTTCATTAATCCAAAGAAATATCAAAGAGTGCACCTACGTAAATCTACCCAAAAATAATCATTTTATTCATATTGTTGTTGTTTATGCTGCATTTAAAATACTGGTTTAGAAATCAGAGAAGGCAAATCAACAGACACTACAGGACCCTGCCTTTTCAGAACCGTTGATTAAGCAAAGCCTCTGACACGAGATTACCTGTTCAACCAGTAGATGGCAGCAGAGGGCCTGTGAGGAAAACAGGCACGTTTTTCATTGTCAATGCATGGGGTTGAGATGCTATAGCCTATATTATGTATTGTACTCCACAAAAGCCTGGCAACTGGCAGCATGTCCAGGAAATGTTCACATTGTTTCCATAATGAACACCGGTCACCGTGGTCGCCTGCATGATCACAGCGCACCGCGGACGCACATCACATTGGAGGATCTTAGTGATTTTGTTATGTTACTATGGCCCTGCCCTGTACAGTAAGTAACACATACGTCACACCATGTACCGCGCCTCCGCTGCCATTCGTGTGTGTATGCCTCCACAATTTACATCGAGTGGAAAACGAGGGTACCAGAAAAAAACAACACCGGATGGGCTGTCAGATGCATGACTTCTCTCACTTTTTTTATTATTATTTTGCTTGAATTATGGATGAAATGTGTACTATTTTGCATTTAGTTCTCCGTCCATCTGATTAATCCACCTTTCTGGCTTCCACGTGATGTTGGGAATCTGCAGAGAGAAACTTTGTTTAAGGTTGTCATTATTTGGCAGAACTGAACCAACCTGTGTGAACTCTATGTTTGGAGGCAGTGGAGCTGCATGTAGGTAGGTGGGAGTGTGCCAGTGGGAAGATGATATCAGTTTGGTTCACGCTTAGACTCAATTCAGATATTTTCAGAAGTTGGTAGAGTTCGCCCGGATGGACCACATGGAGACAGATTTACCTTAATGACCTCGTGAATAACACACCACAGCCTCACCGCCTCTTTGACTCATTGTCTGCCGGGTATAGGCCTAATTACAGTCAGCCTCCCGCCTCCCCTGCACCGGCTGATCCACTTAAAAAGAGCGAGCCATCGATCTTGCTCATACATTTCCAACCAAGATGAATTTCGACCAAATCCTCGCTGCCATCGGAGGCTTTGGCAAATACCAGAAGATTTTGTACATATGGATCTGCTTACCCCAGATCCTCCTCGCCTTCCATATGATGGTGAGCATCTTTACTGGAGCCGTGCCGCCCCATCAGTGCCGGGAGAACTCCAGTTCAGGAGTCGGGAATCAGACCGTTATCCTCGCTACCGTCGCCTTGAACTCCAGCCTCTCGGACACCTCCTGCTTCTCCTCGGATGTGCTGCTGCAGGGCAACCGGACGGAGCGCGTCCCGTGTGGCCACGGATGGGTCTACAGCAAGGAGATATTTCAAAGCACCACTGTCACCGAGGTACAGTTGGAATTATTATCAACAATCAACTGTTACAATGCAAATTTACTCTCTTACTTTACTCTGACACCTGCAACACATAGACGGATCATTGTGTTAAACCTAACATTTACACAGTCTCAGCTCACCTTAGCCCTAAGTTTTGCCTCATTAGAACCAGGCTTTGGTCCCCACAAGATGAGTAATCTTAAACAGTCACAGACCTAATGAGGTTATAAAATCAAGAACACACTCTCACACACACACTCACATGCACACACACTCTTCAACCAAAGACACAGACAAAAATACTTTTAAAAAAAACAACCACACACCCTGCAGATAGGATTTGTGGCTGTTCTGTGTGTCCATAAAGGCATTCTGGAAGTGTTTTGCATCACTTCAGCACTTTGAGGTAATTTTACATCTCTCTCATGGTTTTTAGTTACAATAGGTGTGTCTCATTTTGATCATTTCTCATGTCTGTGGTCCCTATTTAGTCATATTTTGTATGATCTTGGTTGTTTTCTCTCTCCTGGTAGTAATTTTGCAAATATTGCTCTATTTTGCATCCCTTAGTGGTTTTGTAAGTCTCTGTAGTCACATTTGGGTCTTTATCTGTCTTATTTGCTTTGCTTTGCATATCTTGAAGGCCACATTTGTGTCATTTTGCGTTGCATTTAGGAAGTTTTCTAATTCTTTGTCGACTTACTACAGCTGTGTTTCCATCCCGCTGTCATTATGAACATTTTCAAATTGCACACACACACAAATCAAAATGGAAAGTCCTTTATTTAAAAAAGCTGGTGATCCTGTCTTAGTACCATTACATAATGCAAGATCAGTATCACCTCAAATGAAATCTCTTTGGAAAAAAATGAGTGAACTCAGCCGTCTATATCTAAGAAATCAAAGTTTACATGATTCGGTAACAGCACAGAAACTACCTGCTCTTTCCATCTGTCAGTGGGACCTGGTGTGCAGCAAAGCTGGACTAAACAGTCTCGGATCATCTATCTACATGTCTGGGCTCTTGGTGGGATCTGTGGTGTTCGGAGTCATGGCTGACAGGTAGGCTTTGTGGCTTTCTTTCACTGTACCGCCTTAAAACTCTGACTTTCTATAGATACTACACACAGTACAATCCTTTGCATCAAAGCTTAGCCTCAAAAGGCAGATGCAGCTGGAGTTCTTTGGCATGTGGTTGCTGTATGCAAGTAGGGCAGCTGACACACCACCCTCAGTTAGATCAGGGGCCAAAGATACACATGACAGTTTGACTAAAACTGTGAAGTTGGACCGACCTTTCTCACTGGTGATGTTTGTGCCTTGAACATAATGTCTTTAGAGAAATGCTAAAATACCAACCTTTTTCAGGAATTTTTTTTTTTTTAATTCTCGTTTAAGCTGGTGAAAATGCTAACGTTAAAGATAATGACGACACACAAACGCATTTGTAATTTTAGAGCTTTTAATACCGTATCTACGGGTTCTTTGATTAGACTCGTGTAAGGCCAAGCGTACAAGACAAAACTTGAAGAATTCCAATAGAGTGCAACGTCTGGCATTAAAGTGAGTAGAAGTGGAAGGACAGACTTTCTGACTTACAAGGCAGTTTAACAGTTCAGTGAAATCTTAGCGCCTTAGCACCCCTGATTCCCTTGAGATGCATTCTTGGTCATTTAATTTTGGAATTTGACATTTTGTCATAACAGAGATCACACATGGCTCTCGGTAGCAATACAAAGGTTTATATTTGGCACATTCATTACAAGAAACAGGTGTGTTTAAACAGATCCAGCTTAACAGAGCAAACTTCCACACAGTTTTACTTGCAAAGAAACATTTATATGATCATAGATGTTTTTTAGATTGTTAGTAGATTTCTCCAACTGTTTTACTCTTCACATCACAGACTATCTTTCACAACTTGAAACCCAATTTTAAAGTTGCACTCCAGCACTCTTTAATCCCGTGAAAACTCGTTCAACTTCCTCAAAATTGGACATGCAAAAGTATTTCTCGTGTAATAAAACTCGTGCCCTTAAAACGACTACACTTTTTTCCTCATTCAACGATTGGGGATGTATGAATATGCTAATCTGGCTCCGCCCACATCTCAGATTACGAGCAGCTGACACTTCCTGCCTTGTCTCCACAATTCTATACCACAGCCAGATGAAATTTTGGGGGGAATTCAGCTGTTCATGTTTGAAGTAGAGGAGGAAACTAAATCATACAATGTCGCGTGCAAGTGTAAATATCAGAATAGGAGAGGGTTGTCTTTCTAGCATTTGAACTTTATCGCTCTTTGCTTGGCTGGCTGATAGAAGGCAGCTCCCGGTGCAGTAGCAGATTCACCGCTTGAGTGCAGCAATTAGGAATAAGAGTGGGACAGAGACAAAATACATGAAAAACAAACTTGTGCCTGTAGACTCTGAAGCTCACAGAATCTGATTTTGGGTTCTCACATTCTAATAAACAGAACATGTCAGCTCCGCCATCTTCACAACAAGAGCCAAACACACCAAGTAACTCCTCCATCTTGCTTCTTCTGTCATCTCCACCTGCCGTCTTGTGCTAGCTTCTCATTTCTAAGATTTTTCAACAGCGCATGCACATTAGCTGTAAAGCCTGACCGTGCAGGTAGTGGATTGGTTCCTCCAATCTTCTGCGTAGAACATTCAGGCTGTTTCACCTCAGCTTCCTGAGACTGCAGGTCCTGCTCTGTAAAACATCAACCACAGCACCGATAGCCAATTTTCCTCATGATATGTTTTGTAACACATAAAACCATCTTACTAACATGTTACCAATGTTAAAATGGGATTTTATTATTAGGCTGACTTTGAATTAATTCAGTGAACGCTGAACAGCTGCAACTGAACAGTCATGGCTCTATGTATAAGAGTCACAAAGGAGAATTTTAAGACACAGCAAGTCACTATCTGCTATCACCACTCGAAGGAAGAAAGCACAGCACAAAATTACCTTTTGCCCAGTCAAGACTTTAAATTAGAGAGTAAATCATATAATGAGGACTCAATTACACTGATGTTACTAACTTTTTTTCTGAACATGCAAAAAGGTCTGCAGACTTAAAAAGCCTGATGTCCACACCAAAGAAAGCTATTCTCTCTGACATAAAACACTGCTCCTGAACTCCCCGAAGTGCCTCGTTTGTAGTTCGCCTTTTTTTGATCACTCAATGAAATCATCATGAAACATGCCTGTTTTTGTACACTGCCTGCTTAGTGGCTAATTCGCCATGACTCAAACACATATGGAGCAGCTGTCTTCTGCTCCGGCATTTTTGAATGACCAATTGAACAACGGAAGGCAGAAAAGGCCTTTCAGCTTCGAAAAATGTTTTCTTTTTTTTCTTTTGAACATTCGATTGTTTCAAACTTTCAAATAGACCATCCAAACTTAATGATCACGCCGTAAATGTAACCAGTAAGGGCTCCTTAATGCTTTATACATGTTTTCCAGTAGACTCATGCCCATCTCATCTCTCCGTCTAAGGTACGGCCGGCGTTTCATCTTGCTGCTGTCCATCGCTCTCCAGACTGTCTTTGGAGTTGCTGTAGCTTTTGCACCCAATTTTCCTGTCTATGTGATTCTTCGCTTTGCAGTTGGCACCACCATATCTGGAGTCATCATCAATGCTTTTGTACTTGGTACAAACCACACAAACACACTCAAACACTGCTGACATGATAGCATTGCAGGAACAAATGTATTAAATGTGTAGAAAAGTATTCAGTCCTGAAAAGGACTGAGGACATATGATAACATTTAATTTTTGCATTGTAACCTGATAGGTTACAGTTACAATTTCCAAAGATTTTTTTCTCTTCTTAGATCTCATCAAAACCCATCAGATTAAAATTAGATGCATGTGACCAAAGTTTTAGAGTCAACTTAACATTATGCTTTACTTACTTGTAAAGAGTTAGACTTGGAAATCAAAACCATCTTCATGTTTGTGTGGAAAATCTCAAGTTACAGCCAGCTGTTAGTTAACTTTGAAAAGAATGGAAACAGTAGAACAGCCAAAAAAGAAAAAAAAAAGCTGCCTACCAGCCCCTCTAATGCTCTCCGGACATCATACGAGAAGCAGTACACTACTTTACTTTAATTAGATTTTGTGGAGGAATTATCCACAAGTAATTGGATTCTTACTTTTGTGCACTAAAATGAAGTACTATTTAAAAATACAAATGTAAGGATACATGAAAAACGTATATATTTTCAGGTGTTTGTACAATAAGTCATCACTGACATTCACATTCAAGATGTTCCTTCAGCAACTGCTGCATCTTACATACAGCTCTGGTGGGAGATCTCTCCATAATTAGACGAGACGCCACCTCTCCCCGTTCTCCTGCAACTGTCATCATGGAGCACCTAGCTTGGACTTTAAGTATATTTACACTCATATCAGTATCACTGCTGGGGTGCTTATGCTAATTAACAGTTGGTCGTGTGCCTCAAGTTTATGATGAAGTGAGATTCATCAGTTAGCACTCCTGACTTAAAGCATATTTGTACAGACTGAACAGACAGAACACATGGCATCACAGAACTCCAGAGGTACTTGGAAGTAGATTGTGCTGAATTTGGACAGAGCTGGGATTACTGGTTCCCTACGGTTTCAATCTTTATGCTAAGTAAGGATCACGCCTCAGCAAACACACTTGACAGTAGTATAAATTTTCTGACCTGAACCCCTTTGTCCTGTACACATGGAGATGGGTATTTTTGATAACTGCAGATTTTTTTGTGTGCTTATTGTTCACATACAAATGGAGTTTTGGGCACCAAACTTTTTGGAAAATGCTTTCCACAGTGAAGACTTTCACATTCATGAGTGGATTGGAAAACCAGAGGTTTTGGCTCGCAATTTTTAATAGTGTGCCGCTATTTCCTTAGTTTAACATCAAAATATGCACTGATGTCTCCTTTGTTTACAAGGCATCGCCTGACTTAGTCGAGATGACGCTGGTGCTAACCTCACTAATAGGACTTTTTCCATGTTTTCACATAAATGTACAGTTACTCTTTAACTATAATGAGGAATGGAGGGTTCAAAACTTGTGTTAATACGCTGCTCCATAAAACAATACTCCAAGAACACAGAACCAGACATCAACGTCACCGATTTTGGACCAGGCCCAGTCAGAACTCAAGTTGGTGGGGCAACTTTGAGCTTGAGGTGGTTTTCGCTGAAGAATGGTGAGAGAATTTTTGTATGTCCAAGACGAACGACACTGTTTCATTTGTGACTGCGCTGCTTCATCCATGCACCGAAGGGCAGGAAACTGCTGTGAGATAAACCTGTCAATCCCTCTATGAAATTTGCATGTACCCTGTGCATCCAAATATGTCTATACGTTTTCATGTGAAGTGCTATGTGGTTGTGTTTTTTTTTGAAGGGATAGGGGTTGTTTTTAAGAATACCCATGTCCACATGTACATTGTGTCTGTGAGTTAAAAAAAGAAGCCAGTTTTAGGGAAACTAAGAAGATGGAAATACCAATGAAGTTAAATCGATTGTATTGTAATATTAATGAGGATATATTATAATTAAATGAAAATGAAATGTCAGAGGCAAGCACAGCTGCAGCCAATTTATTTTTACTGCCTTCAAACTTTAATGCTGTTTTTTGCAAACCCTTACCACTCTTTCCTCCACCTTAAAGCTCCAGCACCTCAACACCTCACTCAAACCCACTACCCACGATTCCTCCTCTCCCCTCCCCTCCTCTCCTCTGCTCTCCTCTCCTCCAAACCTTGCATTATTTTTCTCCATAAGGTACTGAATGGACGTGCACCAAGAGACGCATGCTGGCGGGTATCATCACAGACTACACCTTTGGCCTGGGTTATATGCTCCTAGCTGGGGTAGCGTACCTCATACGAGACTGGAGAAAATTACAACTAGCTATATCAGCCCCAGGCTTCTTGCTTATCTTCTATATACGGTGGGGAATTAAACTGGCATCTAAACATTAGATCCACTGTGTATTCATGCTATACATGAATGCCCTCTTTGTGGTGCTCACTTCCTCCTCTATCCTTATGTCCATCACTCTGTCACCGCTGTCCACTTTCACTCCCAACCCACCACACCACACCACACCATCTCCCCACTTCCCCACTTCTCCCAACACTTCTTCCTCTCCCTGTCTTTGCTCTGTGATCTGTCCCCTGTTAGGGTCCTTCCCCAGTCTGCCAGGTGGTTGTTGGCAAATGACAGGAGAGAGGAGGCCATTGCACTCCTTCGCAAAGCAGCACTTGTTAACGGACGGGTCTTACCCCCCGCTGTCCAGGTGTGTGTGTGTGAAAGAAGTGTTCTTTTGCCTTAATTCTAATTTTTGCCACCAAATACTATGAAAATATATAAACTCAAAAGTCACTTGGCTTAGCTTAGCTTAGCTTAGCTTAGCTTAGCTTAGCTTGGCTTGGCTTAGCTTTGCTTGGCTTAGCTTGGCTTGGCTTAGCTTTGCTTGGTTTAGCTTAACTTGCCTTAGCTTATTTTTGCTTAATTTACCTTGGGTTGGTTTAGCCTAGCTTAGTTTAGCTCAGCTTAGCCTAAATGACCGTTCTATTTGTTCCTATTACCAACTATTTCTGACACATCTGTTAGTAAATGTCACTCATGCACAGGATTAATTAATGCATTTGCTGGGACTATACGCAGCAGAAATGTGCCCATGTTAATGTGTTGAAGGACAACTTCTGACAGTAACACAATTTTGATATTTTTCCTCTGTACATCACCATAGTGACTAAAATGTAGTTTCAAATGGCTTTAATCATTTAGAAAATCAAACTTTAATTTGTCCCTCCATTTTCATTTTCTCAAAAGTAAATTAATAAGCTAGCACAGTTATAAAACATAGGTTTTTGTTTTTTTGTAGTCTTTGATGCAATTTCTTTGTGGTCAAATGGCTAATTTGAAAAAAGAACCAAGAACGCTCACAGGTTGCTTTTGTGATGCGTTTTGGGTTATAATCCATGTGTAGTTTCAAGAGGCTTCCTTTCAGGTTCCTAAGAGTCACCAGTAGTTTCCATTCAAAGGGAATCCAATGACAGTGGACTTGGACACTTTTCATCTATATCATCAAGAGTGTCTTTGTACTTCACAACATCTTGCCACAGGTTCTAGGGTTTTTTCTTATGGTGACAGATTTCTGCAGTTATCCACTGTGGTTTCCTTCAATGGTCTGCCAGTTCCTTTACTAGACTGAGCATGCTTATGCATCATTCCTCCTAGCCACTCATTAAGTTTATGCTTTGTTCTTTTTAACTGTCCTTTTTAAAAAAAATTTTCCAGCTGTATGATGGCCTTCTGCACTTGCATTCATGCTCTTTGGGGCGCATTGAAGTAGTGATCCATTCATTCGTCCATTTTCTATACTCGCTTAATCCAATTCAGGGTCACCAGGGGATGGGGCGGGGGGGTTGGGGCTGGAGCTTATCCTTGCCGTCATTGGGCGAGAGGCAGGGTACACCATGGACAGGTCCATTCAAGCACCCACCAAATGCAAATTCATCACTTGAGTTGAAATCAACTGAAGACAACTTATTTCCTTTTACCTCACCTATCTATGAAACAGCCAATCAGGTCACTTATTTCATTACTTTTGCGCTTGAGAAAATGAAAAAAATAAAATGAAATCATTTTTCATTTATTTGTCACAAGAGTTGAGTATCTATGGCACAGATAATTTAGGAAAATCAGACTGATTATTTGTGTTGCTCTTAAAAGAGCTCTTCTTACTGTATGAAAAATATAGTATGGCAGCTTATGCCACAGTCTCTGATTTACTTGTGTGTCCACTTGCATTTGAGGTTGAAAAGTGGGAGATATTAGGTGGAGCAAAGCAAAGTCACTCTACAATGGATCTTGTACGGACACCGAAGATGAGAAAGAGAGCGATCATCTTGTTCTACATTTGGCAAGTCTTGACTTTTAAGTGGCATCATAACAGACACAACCATTTATGTTTGCTGCTCCCTTCACCTCCCTATTTCTCCCGCATTTGCAACTCCAGGTTTGTGAATGTGCTGGTGTATTACGGGCTCTCCCTGGGTGTATCCAGATTTGGGACAGACCTCTATCTGACCCAGTTTGTGTTTGGGCTGGTTGAAATCCCAGCTCGCTCTCTGGTCCTCCTTGTTCTGCCCTTTAGCCGGAGACTCAGCCTGAGTGGCTTCCTAGCTGTTGGGGGGCTCGCCTGTTTGCTCATGCTTGCGGTTCCGGCAGGTAGGAGGAATGCAGTACACACTTTTCATCTTCAAGTACTTGCTTCTCAAACGTGAGGACAATTTTCTTCTATTTGTCTGCAGATCATCCAAATGTCCTGACTGCTCTTGCCATGGTAGGGAAGTTTGGCATAACAGCTTCTTTCGCTGTCATCTATGTATATACTGCTGAGATATTCCCCACTGTGGTAAGGTAAGATTTGTAGGTTTTTCCTAATTAGCCCATATTTTCCTCAAGTACACACTCCTTCAACTTTTGGTGCTGGTGTACTCCCAGGCAAACAGGAATAGGTGTGTCCAGCATGTTTGCGAGGATGGGTGGTGTGCTAGCACCCATGATCAACATGCTGCATAACCAGAGCCCAGCTACACCCCTCATCATCTTCGGCACCTCCCCTCTGCTGGGAGCTGTCCTTGCCCTGGCGCTGCCCGAAACTGCTAACAGAGCCCTTCCCGACACACTGGAGGATGCAGAGAGCTGGGATGTTGGGTACTAAAATGATACCTTGCGTTTTAGCGGAATAGGACTTTATCCTTTCTGATTTGGGATAAAAATAAAGTTCAAAGTAAAATTAGAACTATATTGATTCTTTCATTCCTCTTCCTATGGGAAAACTGCCTGCTTTGGAGCATGTTACAGAAAGTTAAGTAGGAAATGGACAAAGCTGAAAATCCAGATTACTTAAGCTTAACCTTTGTCATGCTTTGGCTCAAAGACCCATTTGAACAGGGAAAATGCCAATGGGTTTTTCCCATGTAAATCACAATGCAAACAGTTGTCTGCTTTGTATTTTATGTGCCGCAGGTTTGCTCCCACCAAGGAAAACCCAGAGATGTGTGATGACGTTGGCCAGCTGGCAGGCAGCACGGAGAAGCAGGAGTTACAAATTCTCGCAAGCCAGACCTAACAGTGTGTAAAAGGATGCAGACATTCCATAATTCACACAAGAAACAGCCTCAACTTTGATACTAGATAGACTACGTACCATAACACCCTCTATGCAATTACATGTCAGGATGTGATTCTGAGCTCTATGCAAGAAAGCCACGTTTCACTTGCCAAACTAGCACAAGGTGTTAAAGCACCGGCACACAAAGCAGGCATTCAGTTCTCCTGCCAAGGCCAGTAAGAAGCCTACTGTTTCTGTAGAGGAAGGTAAGAACCAACAGTCAGGAATAGTTTTGTAAATCCTTCATAAATTTGTACCTTTGACCCAGTTTTGTAAAGAGGTACGACACATTTTGGAAGACATTAGAAATAGTCCATCTTGGGACTTTACAGAGGCACAGATTTCATATTTGTGTACGTTCTTTTAAACCAGAAGTGATATGAAAAACAACATTCCACAAGAAGACTGCCAGAGCAGGCTAATGCAGCACTCAGTCTTGATGAAAACTTCATATTTACTAGACAGCGATCTAGTTTTTTATGCATTACTTTAAAAAAAATAAATGAATTTGTTTGTTGCATCTTAATGCGGTTTTGCAAGCATCTGCCTCATATTCTCTTGTGATTTCTAGCAAAAATTAGATTGCATGTATTAGTTACCTTTTTGTACAGAAAACATGAGATGTAACTGATCAGCACGTAACAAGTTACTTGATTCCAGTATCGTTTGTAGACTTTTTTTTTTTTTCTTTAACTGAATTATACTCAAATGTAAATCGACTGTGGCTGTGATGCCATCTTCGACCTCTCAGATAAGAACATGTTACTTGTGTTTAAGGGCTGATATTAAACAAGTGTTGGGTAAACTAAAAAAATTCAAAGCATGCATCACAAGCAAAGGATGTGCAGTAAGCTTCTGTGGAATTCTGATGTTACTCAGACAAAGGATTGTAGACATTTTAAGTTCATCATTTTACTGGCAAGGAAATGAAAGTCCAATACACTTTGAATGAAGAACCTGCAAATGAGGAGTGGTAACCAGTCATTCCACTGCATGGATTTAAGAAAGCATGCCTTACTGCTGGCTACAGCATGTGGTCTTTTCAGAGTTAACCAGAGATGTCACTGCACATTAATGATTTTTGAAGAAAGAAGAAGAAAAAAAAAAAAATCGTGTCACAAAATGTACATTACCTAACTGAAAAGGAGGTGCTGTGCCTCCAGCAATAAACTTGGATGAGAAAGTGGACTTGTTCTGTGTGCAAGTTGTGCAGCATCAAAGCAGCGATATTTAACACAATATTACCAGGCAGTTTATCTCGACGCAGTAACTGCATCTTCACATATTGAAAAGAAGAAGGGGATTTAAAAAAAAAAAAAAAGGGGGTGGAGTTAAGTGGAGATGAGGCTCGGAGTGCTCTTAGTTAGGAGAATCAGAAGCTTTCCTGATGGGTGAGTTAAAGCTAAAAGCTACATCAGAAGAAGATATTTTTCACTATCTAAAACAATAACAAAAAAATTCAAGCAGTCTGAGCAAGAGCTGCATCAGACAGTTTGTTTATGGTCTGTGGTGTGTTCAAAGAGTCTGCTTTGCAACACCGTGCAGCAACATGGACAGGGTTAGGCCGGCCGAGGCAGAACTGATGCAGTGTAAATATCAACAATATAGTGTTCATGCACACCTGTGTGAAATGTTTTAGGTTTGAATTTCTTTAGAGATGGCGAAAAAAAACAAGAAAAAACAAGTGCTTTTCTGGTGGCCCCGTCTGTGTAGCTTTTAGTTTTAGTGCACCTTTCAGGAAACCACCAGGTTCTCCAAACTGAGAGCACGCTGAGGACCCATCTACAGCAGCTAATACTACTCATGAGCACTGTACACAACCCCACCACAAAAATAACATCCCTGATGTGTCAGTTTAGGACCAGGCACTCACAAAGTGGCTTCAAGTGAATATCATTAACATTAGGGACACAAGCAGGATCTATGCCAACGTAACATATGTAGCATCAGTGGTGACACCACAGTTGTTATTCTTCATAGACATGAGGATATATCCGTCATTGCCCCAGTAGGTGGACCAAGAGTTCTTCACCAACCAGTACGGCTCCCCATTCAGGGTGCCGTATCCCACTGCAAGCACAGCGTGGTCCAAGTCATCTGCGGTACTACCTGAAAAACAAGAAGGAGGAGTCAGGTTTATGGAGAGAGGTGGTGTAGCAAGTCTGAGCACCAGTTTGAGGAAAACCCACCACAGGCAGGTTCGTAGTAGACGCCATGGCTGTAGAAAACGAATGACCGATGCGAGGCGTCGATACTGATGGCTGCCGGCCCGTTTTTGAAGAGAGCCAGCTTGAGGGCCTCTGCACTGCCAGATGTGACATTAGTGTAGCTCTGGATACGTGCTGTAAGCTGGGATGAGTTGAAATGGCATAACCCGTTCTGTTCAGGGAGAAAACAAAATAAACTAACTGACTAACAGCGAGTCCAAAGGTAAAAATCACTGTGGCATTGACAGCATTTACAGTTCCGTTTTAACCCGACTGAGCCTGTTGAAAAGCAGTCAGGCAGAGCAAACAGCTGAAATCACATTTCAGTGGAATTTGAAGTCTAGTCGTGGTTTAAACATGTCACACTGAATATTTATGCCCTGGTTAAAATGGCAAATGAGCTGTCAACTTCCTCCAACACCTCAAAAAGGTGTTTCATTTCACCAACCATTATGACACACTTTAACAGCAGCTTGCTTGTTTAAAAAGTTATTTTACTCCATGAAAGCAAAATGATCTCACCATTCCCATGTAGGCTCCATAAGTTTCTGTTGTAGCGATGCCTCCGTGTTTCATAATCCACTCATACGCCCTCCACTCCTCCCCTCCATCACAGCCGTCATTGCCAAAACCCCAGGAACAATCAACCAGCATCTGCTGAGACAGAACCTGCAGGAAGCCCGTCTGAAAGCCAAAAATATAAATCAGACAATTTAGCAACCCGTCCAGTTCTGCAAGAATCAAACTCTGACACTTGGTGCCATAACTGTCACCAGCTCCGACGTTTTATAGCACTAACACAAGCCTCTTATGACCAAAACTAAAGTCAGGGCTCCACAAAACACATCATGCGATAAAGACATGGTTTTTGACGGGTCAGGAGGGAAGAAATGAGAGTTGAGGTCCCATGACACAAAGAAAACATAACAAAACAGACTGAGTTATGTCTACATGGGTTGAGATGGGAACTGCAAAGTTCATAATGAGCATTTCTGCGCCAGCTGTTATCTACGGGTTGCTAGGCAGATGCTGTGAGATCACGAAGAGGTAAATTTAAAACTGACCCCCAGGGAGTGGCTCTGTTTATGAACCTGCCTGTGGGGAAGGAGGGGGTCGCTGATTCGTGCAGGTCGCTTCCTGCTGATGCACCGCCTCCTGGCAAACGTACAAAGACAGACTGCCGGGGGCCTCACAACAGTACTTCCAGCCAAATTAAACTGTTCTTGCAATCACTGCAAAACAATTAGGAGTACTCACAGAACAGGTCACTTCCTGAGCCCTTGATCCGTGGCTCATTGTTTTTGATAAGTCTCTCATTAGAGAGAAGAAAAAAAGAAAAAAAACACTGTCAAAAGGTTTAATATGTTGAGTTACGTTAAACGTGCAAATAATAACAACCTGTTTCAGTTTATACCAACCCAGCTTTCCCACATGCACCACTACAGCAATGTTAAATTAATTGGTCAATCATTAATACGCAGTAATTTAAGAAGATTCTTTGAGGTGAGCACTTTTAATATTCTCAGAAGGCTTGGACTATTTTATTTAAGTAAAGAATGGCTTCTCCCCCCACCCGGACCTGAGCAGGAAAAGCTATCGTGTGTTGTGCTCGTCCCAAGAGTTAAAGAATTTGGTCACTTCAACAGGGTGCCATCGAATCCCATAATAAACCGGTCCTATGTTTGGACCATGTTGCTAGGTAACGGGAGAAGGAATGTCTTTGAGCTATGGCCTCTGTTCGACAGAAGCAGGCTGAGGCCGACATTCACTCAGCTTCATTTATTCACGCTCACTGTCAAGTCTGACCAACGCGTGTTGAAATTTGCACAATGAATCATGTTGTGGACGTCCCCCGGCCCTAAAGGGGGGCATGACTCTTCTCCCCTTCAGGGAATAAGAAAGGCGCCTTTCTTATAATAAGCAGCTACATACAAATGATGTAACTAAGCTGAATAAATACAGACTGATTATAAGAAGGCATGACAAAATATACTTCTGCCACACTGATCCTAATTTCTGCAACAATTTATTTATTTCATACTTTGCTGTGGTAATCTTATCCATTCATTTTATTGGAATAGGCGATTTGTTTTCCATTCTGCGTGCTGTTGACGCTGTGAAGTGTATAACTCCCTTAACTTTAGTAATGTTTTATCAGTCATGCGTCGACTCTTTGGTTTTTGTTAAAGTTGCTGTAATATTCTGCCTTAAAGACAAACTTCTCCATGAGGACTAATGTAGCTGAGCCTTTTTTCTTGACTTAGCATAATTGCAATGACAATAAACCAAAAGATGGACAGATGAGGCACCGTGTGGAACATCTGTGGCTTCAAAGAGAATAAGGAATCAGCCCCATCAGTGGAAAAAAAACTGGAATGGAGCCAGTGACGGCGATGCCAGCCTCTTTTCTTTTCACCTTTAAGAAGAGAGCGCCCTCTACTGCTCCAGTGGTGGCAAAGCTCCAGCAGGAACCACAGATGGCCTGGTCCTTCACGGGTGTCACAGCACCTGGAAGGGCAGAGTTAAGATAAAAACTGGATGTCCTGTCAGACCGATGCAGCTCTGGTAAACGCTTCAGGCTTCCACGCACCGTACAGCCTCCAGTCGAGTGACTCGGGTACTTTCACCCCTTCATAGAGTTTAGAGGGAAAGGGGAGCCCTCTGTTTGGGGTTTTTCCACGTTTTCTTCCCCTCAAAGATGCTAGCTCCGACATGGTGCGATCTGACAGGGAGTTCAGAGCCAGGGTGAAGGACAGCCCAGCTCTGTTCTTGGAGTGGACATAACTGAAGTAACAAGAAAACAGCCACTGGGTCATCAGAGACCTGAATCCATACTGACCTGCCATCAAGAACCTCAATATGAAATATATGTGCTAAAGTAACACAGTTAAGTATGAAACATTCTACTCACCGGAGATTATGAACAAAAGCATGCTCCCTCTTCTCATGCTCCAATTCGTCGCTGTACTGACGCTGAAACTTCTCCTTGAAATGGTTGAACATCCTCTGTGAGTGGCCAGGAGCTGAGGTGTGGATGAGATCTTTCATTGGATTAGCCAGCATGTGGTGCTCCACTCCTGGACCTGGAAAGCTTCCACAGCTCATTCCTGTAGGAAAACAAACAAAAACCTTTATATCCCTTTGATTGTTCTGAAAGGAGCGGTTAAATCTACAGCCAGTATACGAACCCTCAGGCAGCGAGAAGACTTTGGGATCCAAATGAATGCCAAACTCCTTGTAGTCCACGAGGTACTTGTCGTAATGGGAGCCCAGCAGTGTGTTGTATCCCATCATCTCATAATGGAGGGGAGTGGCCATACCTTTTTTGCCATCTGCACCTTTTTCTGAATTGGTCACCCACAGCGTGTAGGTGTTCTTCTTGTAACCCACAGTGGTCACATTCTGCCAAACCTCGCACAGGGAACCCCCAAAATACTCCATTCTCAGGAACTACAGGTGTAAATAATATAGTGACTTATGAGAACATAAAGTGGAAAACGAAAGAGTGTTCAGTACCATGACTGAGAGAAACATGCAACTATAACCAATAATCTTCTATACCAAGTAGATGGCTTGTTTCAAGCTGTGCTAATGGTATGTATGTATGTATGGATAAAAGCAAATGTGGACGATCACTGTATCATTTTACGCATATAATAAAGAAATCTTATCATATATTTTGATTTCATGTTGCCAAGCATTTCTTTTCCAAATCCTGCGAGAGAGTGCTCGTGAGACACAGCTTCGCAGAGATTATTTCCATCTGATTACTTGGTTTAAAATAATTTAGAGTGGAAATGGTCAGAAGACTTGCAGCTTTTGTAAAAGGGGTCCAATCTTTCTCTTTGAGACTGTGGGGAAAAATAAGTGAGCAGAACTTGTGTTCATGTGTCCCATAGGAACTGACAGGTCCCAGACCTCCTGTCGGGCTCCTAATCAGGCGTGTCAAGTGTGGAGGAACCACGTAACACAGATGGAGGAAACCACTGGAGCCGACTGTCTCATTTCTGAACAGGCTCTGCTACAACTCCTTGCTGGAGGCAAGGGCACATTTTCCATTAATATGCAGTCACACTGCAGCCGTTTACAGTAGCAACAGCAGAGTGACATCTGATACCCGCAGGAGCAGCAAATCATTACATTTAGACTATGTTGCCACACTGCAAGTTGTTCACCATCTCTTTTTCTCTAGAGTAAAATATTTTAGAGTCCGACTTGTTACAGTGTGGGGAACAATGCTAAAGGTCACCAACAAGTTGCAGTCTTATTCATTAAGAGGGATGAGACTAATCATAAAGGTCCAGAGTGTGGGATGGGCATATTCATTCAGCTGCAAAGTTGCAGCCTGCAACTTTGTCAGTAAACTCCAGCTCATTCTCCACTTCCAAGCAGAAACTACAGTAGCAACATGCCGAATCAGCTCCCAGCTGTTGGAATTTTCTTGTTATTCTAATCTAACGAAAACATACTTGTGAATATCGTATTGCATCTCTGCCAACAGATCACCCAAAACGGCAAAGAGTGGAAGTTAAAATTATTCAGCCGCAAACACACACACACACACCTGGAAGCCCTGTACATCTGGCAGCGACGCCTGCGGTGCGACTGTTTCATCCTTGGTTCCGTTCACCTGGAAGCACTTCATCACATTTTGCTCCACCTCGGTGGTCTCAGGAGTGATTTTATAAGAAACACCAAACTGCTGCTGCGACCCTAACTGGTAAGTAGAGACCTGACCTGTTGATAGAAAAAAAAAAAAAAAAAAAAAAAAAAAAAAGGATGTTAAAGTCAGGCACCTCTGGCACCTAATAACCTCATATACTTTTACTTCCCAATACCTTGCAACAGTTACAGTTCAACCTGGCCAATAAATTGGGACCACCCTCCTTGTCCAAAATATATGTGCACAGGAGAGGAATACAAAATACAAACTGATGGAACTCTGCAGTATGTATGAAGCACCTTTTTTCTGGTTGAGTGAGTCGGGCCCTAACAGCCTTACGAGGGTGTGTTCATCTGGTTTTGAGAACCTTTTGGGAGATTTTGGTAAATTCAGACTAATGTGTTTAAACACAATTCAAAAGTCAGACTTTGGTCTCACAATAATTCTAGTTCTTTTGAAGTGGCTGTGTGCTACCATTAGTTTACACATAAAATGCACTACAAGGAGGGACACTTTCTGCAGCTCCATTGTTTTAGGGCAGCAGAAACTCTGGAATGTGCATTTTAGATCTGATCAAAACACTACAGATCTAATCATTCTTGCCATTTTGCTTTGCCTGACCCTGGCTCTGCTTTGACTTTCTGTTAAGAGTAGCCTCGTCATTTAATTATTAGGTTTCACAGTACACAATATGTCTGCTGTTGCAAGAGGGAAGCTGTAATCAGGATATTTAATCTACCATAAAGAAAAAAAAAGACCAGATAGACTTCACAAAAAGTGCTTATATCTCCCTTTTAACTTCCTGTTCACATGATGAAGTTGCAGTCTGCCCACTAATCTTTGACACAACAGGACATCAGTTTGGAAACACTTACCTAACCCATTACAGAAATTACAGAGACATGTTCAAGAGAAGTGGCCACGAGGCGACAGTTTTCTCACCATGGTAGTAGTCTATTCGACTGGACTTTGCAGCTTGGTCAAACCAGGCTTCAAATGGCTCCACAATCTCAGCGTAGGGCAGAGAAATGACACCTGCAATGGCAACGAGAGGCATAAATCCAACCACAAAGTGCACATAGCACAACCATCTGCCATTTAACGGCTTACCTTTGACGTGGTAGGTCTTCCCAAAATCAGGAGGGGATGGGAAGGCTTTTCCCTCTGCCCCTGAAGGTGGGAAGGGTTTCAATATTATTTTTCAGAAAATGTACATTTCTTAGCAGTGTAACAGTTAGGTGGCTTAGAATAATACAATTTAACCGTGTTTTAAAACATGTGCATCCGCCTTTCCTCAACACCGACACCGCCCTAACGTAAAAACACATTCGAGCCATTTTCTCTGATGTGTCAACTGTACAGTTTACTTAAGCTAAAAAAAAAAATTAAATTTGGTTAGATATTTTGCTCCCCGGTCCTCACACCTATAGCAGAGGCAGTTTCACTGAACAATGTCGTTCAAAATAAGAGACAATACATTGTTTTACGTTAGTGAGACTATATAAATGAGCTCCAACCCTAGCGAAAACTCAACAAATTTCAGGCTTTGGTCAATACTGTGGAATGCAGCGTCAGCCATATTTTAGGTGGTGTGTGGTTTTCTTGAAAATTAGCTTTTAAATTTAGGTTAACACGGAAAAGCTTGGCTTGGCAGTGAAACCACTTGTGAGGCCACTGTGTAGCTATTTGAACAGTAACGTAGCTATTACCAAACATTTTTTGGTCAACAATAGCTCTAATTGCTAGCTGAGATAACAGCGTGTAACATTCGCTGACTGGATTCAAGCTGTGGAAAAATAAATATTGTCTCTTACCACAGGCAGCCAACAAAAAACCGACTACAGTGTACAAACGCTGCATAATTTCAACAGTGTGCTCTAAATACAAGAGAACGGGAGAGTCAAACTACACTCAATGTACACGACAGGACATGACCACGAATGCTACTCTGCAACCTTCAAAACACTGGTTAAATAAAAAACAACACATGTGAAATTACTGATGTCCTCCGCAGACAAATCACAGTTTGGCGAAGGAGAGTGTCGTCCAATCACAAACAAGAGGCGGGTTCTAGTTGCTCGAATATCATGTGATCCGGGTCATATGACCTAAGATGTGTGTCAGCGTTAGTTGAGCGAATTATTGCTGTTTGCTGCGAATTTGAAAGGATCAAGGTGCGTTTTTGTGTTGTTAAGATAAGCTGCAAGTTTGACATTTCGGATCACGAGAGGTGGTGGGAGGACTGACAAAAACCGGAGCATTAAATTATTTTGAAAATCCTTTTTTGACAATTTTCAGTAACCAGAATAAAAACTTAAATTCAAGCATTCAAAGAAAGCCACATATTTTCTTTGGGTTTGGTTGGATTCGGAGAGTAAGTTTCAAAGTTCCTTTCAACCACTCACCACCACTATAATGCAGGCCTATTTAATATCTTCTCGATATCAAGCAGGTATCCTTGATATGTGATACATGTGTTATCTTTGGGGTTGGGGCTAGGTCGTTATCAAAGTATTCATTTATCCATTCATTCATTTACTGCTGTAATTGATTGAAAATAAATTAAGTTAGAAACACAGATTGATTTTTGCCAGTTCCTGGCACTTCTTCGCTCAACTCCAATGTCCAAAGGTTGTGCAGTTTGGTTCCATAGATTCTGATCTACAAACAGTTCAGATCACACCCATTTATACAAAAACAAAAGCTGGAACCTGGACAAAAAACAACAACAACAACCCTGTAAAAATAAAGCATATTGGCAACAGCTCAAGTGCTGTTACAAAAACAACAACAGCATCTCAGAGGCATCTCCAAATGTTCAGAGGCAAAGTTGGAGAAAGTCAGTAACTAGACTAATATCACTCAACATGACATTGCAAAGCATTAAGGGATTTCATCATTTAATGACACATAATATCATGAGATTCAGGAATTTCAAAAGAATCCTATAAGGGCTGAAAAATACTACATGTTCACGATCTTCTGTTACAGATTGCTTGGAAGTGAACCAGGTTTTAAGCAGGAGGTGAGTTGGATCACTGTTGAACCACTCTGAGAACACTGCCTGAGGAAGTCAGAGAAACAGGAGAGAGAGAGAGAGAGAGAGAGAGAGAGAGAGAGAGAATGAGCAGAGGAAGGAAAACAGAAAACCCCACAAACCCTAACATCTTCAGAATGTTGTGCAGAACTGCATTGAATACAGACGCATTTCTGATATGGAACTGCCTGCATTGGCTCAGGAATACCTCTGAAACCCAGTCAGGAAACACAGTTTATTTCTGCATCCACTAAAGCAAGTTAAAATATATATAAACAACATCTTGAAATGCTGCTGCCATCCCTGGACCTCAGTTAATGTAATATTGACTGAAGTGAAGCAGAAAGCCATCTCTGGCTTAACAAATCTCAGCTCATCTCTAACCTAAACATTTTTAGGAAACATGGAGCCCATGTCCTTTGGACTAAAGAGTCAAGAGGCTGTCTTGACTGTGCATAAAACATGGGTAAATTATACTTCAGTGAAAGCTCCATTAATACTGAAGGATGTACACTGCAGCTGGGGAACATGTGCTTCCATCTTTACCGCATCTTTATCAGGGCAGGGTGTTAATATTGGAGAAATGATGCCCAACCACATTCTGCATATATTACAGCTAATGAGCTTGGGTCATTTTTAGTTGACAAATGTGGCTTGAATGCAAATGATTGCATTCTGCATGTATTCGTAAATATCATAAGGCATTGAAACATTTTTGGAAATGGCATTTTGTGTGTGAGGTTTATGGCATCATCCCAAAACAATATAAATGCATGAAATCTAATTTGTTCCACCAAATCCATGAGAAATGACATTTAGAAAAATACAACATCTTGGTTGTCTGGAAAACTAAGTCATTTAACTGCAGCCAATAAGCATCAATGCATTCAAAATATGAAATTACTAAATTTCTTGTTGTAAATTATTGCACTGATGCAGAGGAGACACATTTGTGCTCACTACAGAGAGCTTGTTGCTGTAAAAAAAATTAAAAAATCTGATGTTCTACACTACATTTCAATGAATATATGTCCTTGATAAAAGAGTTCATGTCTTCTAGCAGACTGCAATATGAAGTGAGAGGTACTGTAAAAATATATTATGTGCCTGTTTTTATACTGCTGTTTTTCTAACTTATGCTTGATGTTGCTGTTTGTGCCATGTTTTGACAGTGGGATATGCACAATGTGAGAAAATTAAGGATGGAAAGAAAGTCCCAGTTAAATCAAACTCATGATAGAATGTCCACATGTAGAATCTAGAATGTTCTCTCATGCCCTCTGATTTACTGTATTCCTTCTGTGAGGTCACAAAGATGAAGTCATGTGTCAGAATGTTGGTCAGTCACTGCTTTCAGTGTCAAAGGAACTCACAGAATAAGATTTACAGCTGGGAGTTCAAATGGTAAGTAAGTGAAAGTTGTTACTATCCTGCAACTTAACACTACAACTCTGCTGTCAATTTTGATGACACTGGTTTAGTGGATTTCAACCAGTGAGGAAAGGCTTGACTACTGGAGTAAACATGAAATATTTCACATTGAGATAAGATGATGACTTCCTGTTTGGAGCTAATCTGCTGTTTCTAAAAACCTACCAGTGTATCAGTGTTTATGTACAGAATGAGATTTTGGACTTCTAAATAGATCATATATTTCAATTTGAATCACTGATTTCAATCTGGAAAGAATGTTTTACTCTTGGATGGTGCTCAAGTGCTGCTACAATAATGCTCTCTCACACATGAAAATCTCTACTTACTGCAGCGAACTGGAACGTAACGTCATAAATTATTCTGTGGGGGGAGTAACAGTTCTCCAATGATGATAATAATACACACACACTTGACAAACTCTGCTCAATGCATAATTTTTAAGAACATTTGTCCCAGTGGTTTATGTACAGAATGAGATTTTGCATTTTAGTCATTCTTATGTGATTAAAGTCTAACAATCACATTGTAGATAAATTCAGTTTCCAGATATTAAACTCTAAGGAGGATCCTTTCAAACTGATGGCAGGAAAACATCACTCTTTCACTTTTAGGCAAGTTGGGGATTTATTCTCATGTCATAGATGTCTTAAGAACAGAATAAAATCCATTTGTTACTGTAGACTGCACAATTGCCACTGTTAAAAACAAAGCAAGCATTTGGTTATACTTTAGGCTTTCAAACATGTGCTTCCTGTTGTTTTTTCGCCACATATAAATGATCGAATAAACGTAGCACTGTTTACAGTGACATGTGCACCAGGAAAAGCAAGGAAGATGGAAAGAAAGTCCCAGTTAAATCAAACTGATGATGGAATGTCCACATGTAGAGTCTAGAATGTTCTGTCATGTCCTCTGATTTACTGTATTCCTTCTGTGAGGTCACAAAGATGGCATGTTCCAGAATGTTGGTCAGTCTCTGCAACTCAACACTTCAACTGTGCTGTTGCGATGACACACTTAAACTCATAATGATCTGTACACACTGCAGCGTATTTTCAACACCATACTTCTGTCAAATTGTGAACTAAATGCCAGCTTTGATTACACTGGTTTTGTGGATTTCAATCAGTGAGAAAAACCTTTTCTACTGGAGTAAACATGAAAATATTTCACACTGAGGTAAGTTAATGATTTTCTGTTTGGAGCTAATCTGCAGGTTTCTACAGGCAGTGTGTTTCTACAATAACACACGCACATACACACCTGACAATCTCTGATCATTTAAAAAATGACTAAATCTGTCAAAGTGGTTCATTTTCAGGATGAGATCTTCAACTTGATTTGGTTCTCAGGTAAGATGTTGACTTTCCATTAAATTCCAAACAAAAAACATCTATTCATAAAGTATATCTGATTCTATCCAGGAGTGATAGTTCTCCACTTCTGACAACAAGCATCACAGTCGGAGGGCATTAATGGCAACACTCTTCAGTTTTAAAGGTAAACTGATGACTACATCAATAATCAAAGAAATGTTGCACGTTTGCAACATAAGTTTGTCAAAACGGTTTATTTCCTAAATGAGATCTTCAACTTCAATCTTTGAACTTTTCAAAGGAATTCAACTTTGTATTACAGATTCTTAAATTGTAAAAACACTTTCATAAATCGACTGGAAACATTGAGAGGATTTGATTCCAGGTAAGATGTTGATTTCCATTAAATTCCACCTAGAAAATCAACTATTTACAGAGATGACTTGATTCAATCCAGGGGGAGTAACAGTTCTCCAGTGATGATAAAAATGATGACTGACAAAGGAAAACAGTGGAAACATGTCACTCTTCACGATATTACAGGTAAACTTTGGATTATTTTGTTAATGAAAGAAATGTACGCGTTGTTTTTTAAGACATCTCAAGTCTGCTGCTCCCATCATACACTCACATGTTTGACTTTCTTCACTTACTGCACCATAATGCACCATAAATCTGTCAAAGTGGTTCATTTTCAGGATGAGATCTTCAACTTGATTTGGTTCTCAGGTAAGATGTTGACTTTCCATTAAATTCCAAACAAAAAAACATCTATTCATAAAGTATATCTGATTCTATCCAGGAGTGATAGTTCTCCACTTCTGACAACAAGCATCACAGTTGGAGGGCATTAATGGCAACACTCTTCAGTTTTAAAGGTAAACTGATGACTACATCAATAATCAAAGAAATGTTGCACGTTTGCAACATAAGTTTGTCAAAACGGTTTAGTTCCTGAACGAGATCTTCAACTTCAGTCTTTGAACTTTTCAAAGGAATTCAACTTTGTATTACAGATTCTTAAATTGTAAAAACACTTTCATAAATCGACTGGAAACATTGAAAGGATTTGATTCCAGGTAAGATGTTGATTTCCATTAAATTCCACCTAGAAAATCAACTATTTACAGAGATGACTTGATTCAATCCAGGGGGAGTAACAGTTCTCCAGTGATGATAAAAATGATGACTGACAAAGGAAAACATGTCACTCTTCACGATATTACAGGTAAACTTTGGATTATTTTGTTAATGAAAGAAATGTACGCGTTGTTTTTTAAGACATCTCAAGTCTGCTGCTCCCATCATACACTCACATGTTTGACTTTCTTCACTTACTGCACCATAATGCACCATAAATCTGTCAAAGTGGTTCATTTTCAGGATGAGATCTTCAACTTGATTTGGTTCTCAGGTAAGATGTTGACTTTCCATTAAATTCCAAACAAAAAAACATCTATTCATAAAGTATATCTGATTCTATCCAGGAGTGATAGTTCTCCACTTCTGACAACAAGCATCACAGTTGGAGGGCATTAATGGCAACACTCTTCAGTTTTAAAGGTAAACTGATGACTACATCAATAATCAAAGAAATGTTGCACGTTTGCAACATAAGTTTGTCAAAACGGTTTATTTCCTGAACGAGATCTTCAACTTCAATCTTTGAACTTTTCAAAGGAATTCAACTTTGTATTACAGATTCTTAAATTGTAAAAACACTTTCATAAATCGACTGGAAACATGGAAAGGATTTGATTCCAGGTAAGATGTTGATTTCCATTAAATTCCACCTAGAAAATCAACTATTTACAGAGATGACTTGATTCAATCCAGGGGGAGTAAAAGTTCTCCAGTGATGATAAAAATGATGACTGACAAAGGAAAACATGTCACTCTTCACGATATTACAGGTAAACTTTGGATTATTTTGTTAATGAAAGAAATGTACGCGTTGTTTTTTAAGACATCTCAAGTCTGCTGCTCCCATCATACACTCACATGTTTGACTTTCTTCACTTACTGCACCATAATGCACCATAAATCTGTCAAAGTGGTTCATTTTCAGGATGAGATCTTCAACTTGATTTGGTTCTCAGGTAAGATGTTGACTTTCCATTAAATTCCAAACAAAAAGCATCTATTCATAAAGTATATCTGATTCTATCCAGGAGTGATAGTTCTCCACTTCTGACAACAAGCATCACAGTTGGAGGGCATTAATGGCAACACTCTTCAGTTTTAAAGGTAAACTGATGACTACATCAATAATCAAAGAAATGTTGCACGTTTGCAACATAAGTTTGTCAAAACGGTTTATTTCCTGAATGAGATCTTCAACTTCAGTCTTTGAACTTTTCAAAGGAATTCAACTTTGTATTACAGATTCTTAAATTGTAAAAACACTTTCATAAATCGACTGGAAACATTGAAAGGATTTGATTCCAGGTAAGATGTTGATTTCCATTAAATTCCACCTAGAAAATCAACTATTTACAGAGATGACTTGATTCAATCCAGGGGGAGTAACAGTTCTCCAGTGAGGATAAAAATGATGACTGACAAAGGAAAACATGTCACTCTTCACGATATTACAGGTAAACTTTGGATTATTTTGTTAATGAAAGAAATGTACACGTTGTTTTTTAAGACATCTCAAGTCTGCTGCTCCCATCATACACTCACATGTTTGACTTTCTTCACTTACTGCACCATAATGCACCATAAATCTGTCAAAGTGGTTCATTTTCAGGATGAGATCTTCAACTTGATTTGGTTCTCAGGTAAGACGTTGACTTTCCATTAAATTCCAAACAAAAAACATCTATTCATAAAGTATATCTGATTCTATCCAGGAGTGATAGTTCTCCACTTCTGACAACAAGCATCACAGTTGGAGGGCATTAATGGCAACACTCTTCAGTTTTAAAGGTAAACTGATGACTACATCAATAATCAAAGAAATGTTGCACGTTTTCAACATAAGTTTGTCAAAACGGTTTATTTCCTGAATGAGATCTTCAACTTCAGTCTTTGAACTTTTCAAAGGAATTCAACTTTGTATTACAGATTCTTAAATTGTAAAAACACTTTCATAAATCGACTGGAAACATTGAAAGGATTTGATTCGATATTACAACAAGCATCACAGTTGGCAGTTGATGGAAACATGCCACTCTTCAAAATATTACAGATATATACATCAGAGCTTGCATCCCTATCTTTTTGTAAGTACTAACAGTTCCATATTACTTTAAAAAATAGGAACATGCACATTTTATTATTCAAGTCTAGTTTTCGATCGGCTCATAAAACTTCTGCTCTTCAATGAGATGCAAAGAAGTGTTGCTTCACTTCTTGTGAAATAGTAACGCAGCTATCAGTGAACTCTCAGTCTTCCAACACATCTGGGTCAGTCCGGTTGTGTTGCTTCTTTTGATAATCTGCTCAATGACATCAGAGTTGTTCCATCTGATGACCTCTAATTTCAGCTCTCATGCCTCAGCAGTCGTCTTTCAGCCGGCAACTGCTCTTTTTTCTTCTTCACATGATTAGGCTACAGAAAGTTTCATGTGAAAATCTCTCCCTAAAAACAATTCATCGTTTATTTAATTATTTAATATCATGACAACTATAAAGAATTTACCAACATAATACTTGGAAACAACCATTCTGATCCCTCTTTTTTACTTTTTCTAGGACATGATTGACTTCTTTCTCAGCTCGTCTTTGTCCTCCTGGAATCCCAACCAGCTTTCATTTTCTTTTTTTTTCTATCTGTCATGCCTGTTTTATGATTTCTCCTCCTTTGTAGATTTTCCTCATACATATTTACGTTGCAAAACTGGCATGTTCTCATGGAAAGAAAATGAAAATAAAACTGAAATCAATTTACATATTTTTTTTTAATTGTGTAAAACTTAAAGGTATTCAAGAAAAATAAAGGGGGATAAACAAAAGTGTTGTCAGTTAAAAACATGCCCATGTGGTGAGAAACAATATAACAGGTTAATTAGAAGCAAAGATATGAGGAAAGTCTGATCAATCAAAAAAACATTTTTCATGTTCTTAAACTGAACAAGATACTCTCTATTTTATTTAGGGTATAGAATAAACATATAGGGTATAACATTTTATCCCGAAATAAATAGGGAAAAAAACAGCATACAATAAATGGGGTGAATCTAAAAAGCTGGAGTTTTACAGAAATTCTGTCGAGTATTTCTAAAAACATAGACAGAAGAATATTTAAATATGTCATTTGCATAGTTATACAGCCTTTATATCCTAAAATGTATGATTCTTTTTCAGATCAGACATTCTATAAGTTGATCTAGCTTGTAAGTATTTGTCTTGATGTAACATTTCCAATCACTTAAAAAAATTAAATCTAATAAATTCCAACTCTCACATCCAACTAGTTTTATTTTGTCAAATAAGCACACAGCTCTGAGTGGGACTTATTTTTTCCATTACAAACTATACACACTTACAGTAGCACTATATGCTTTCTGGTAAAGTAAAACCGTCAGTGAATTTCCATACGATGAGAGTTTGTTTTCTAGATTGTCTCGGAAGTTTTTCAAAAGCTGAAGAATGAAAACAGTATCCAACCTCGCCAGTAGATGGCAGTATCTGGCAGAAGATGGCGGTATTATGGCTCAGCATTACAAAGCTGCTCTATAAAGCCTGAGTCCAAACTCATCTGGCACAGATATTGAAATCATAGGATACAACATAATTGAAAAATAGCATGTTATCAGGAAAATGTGTGGTTGGGCAGAAAGAAAACCCAGGACTGATTGTGCTTTGCTGAACTTTGTCAGGTGAGAGTCTCAGAGCACTAACTGAAGTCATGAGATAACAATACAACAGCTGAGCAGCCAGTGGAACGTAAAACAGTCAGCGTGTGTACAATGCAAACTAACAGCTGAATGGCAGAGGAACAGTCAGCAGGAGAAGGTGCAGGGGGACATTATTTCACGGGCACTCAAGCTAATAGCTAATGACTGAAAGAGAAACAAGACTGAAGATGAAAAAAACTCAAGAGTCTGGAAAAGGGTCAGCCTAATATGACTGCTTCAAAAATCTAGCTGGAAAAAGTGTGACAGTTACTGGGTCATAAACAGAGAATGACACTATGGCAGAACAAGACAGCTGTAAGTATGTCATCCGATGACTCAAGCTCAGTGCTCTTATGCAAGAGTTTCCCCCCGAGGAGCCAAACCCCAAAGACAAGCAGGAACATGTACTTTGCCTCCGAACATAATGTCATTTTTGTTTTTTAAATATGACTTTAAACGTCTTCAGATTTGAATTACACACTTAACCAAACTGAACAACTATTCTAGCTCTTTTTTGATCAAGGAAAATTAGCCATTTTAACATGTTCTTCAGAAGCAAAAGTATCTGAATCTCTAGGATAAGCAGTTTATTAGAGGGTGGAATTAGAATCAGGTGTTTTCAGTCAGAGTGTGAATGGATGCTCTGTGTTACTCAGCAAACGAACTTCTATCAATATCATAGTCAAACGTCTCAGAAAAAGAGTTATGTAGGTCAAATTCTCAGCTATTGTTACCCTCCTGAAGTGTGTCCCCCAGCAACGATTGGTCCAAGAGCAAGCTGTGTCACAGAGACCCAGTGAAATATCTACTGTCCACAGTCAAATATAATGGGAACCAGTTAAAAGATCACTGGAAAAATGTTCAACAAAGAAATCAGATCAAAATGGAATGTTCTGGGTTGAATGAAAAGTGTCTTATTTGGAAGAAGGAAGACATTGTCTTCTAGTTTATTAACCCTATCTTTGCCGTAAAACGTGGCGGGGGTACTGTCATGGTTTGAGGCCATTTTACAGCAGCTGGGCAAGGAAGGCTCACATTGATGGAACAATAAATTCTGAGTTACACCTGTCAATTCCAAAAGGAAATGTAAGGCTAAATCAATCTCACGAGAAAGCAAATGATGCAGTCACGCAACGACACTAGAAGTCAACACGTCACACACAGGACATGAAATCAATGTCTTGGAGTTAAAGTGTGGAGCTCAATGCAAAAGAGATGTTGTGAGAGGAGAACTTTCCATATTTAAAAGTTACATGAAACACATGTTTATTGCTTATAAACACAACAGTCACCACAAAACAGTTAATATACAAGAATACATGAGTATAAATATAGAGTATTTCTACTACATGGTAATATTTAAACATCTGTCAAAAAACACAACACACATTCACAAAAAAGATTCACTCAGCCACACAAACAAACTACCTCAAAATGGAGTTTGAACTTTGCACTCAGTTATACATTCACTCAGTCTTTCACGAATCCAAATGGAAGACCATCTATGTCTAAAAGGTGTTAGGTCAAATTTTAAGTCAGCGTTTAGTGCTCAGAGTACTGCTTGCACTCGACTTTCTTCCTTCACATATCTCCGAAATTGACTCCACATGCTTTTCAAAGTGATAGAAGTCAAAAAGGGTGGGACTCAAAAAATAAAGGCAGAAGAAGAACAAGTTTTTGTCCCATTTTGATCCTCACGTGGGATCAAAGTAAATAGGCCCAAATGTCCTTTAGTGGTGCAAACTGTAGCAGGTTAACGGGAATTAAAGATTACTACATTAACTTGGACACATCACTGCATAGCTAAAGACAAGTTACACCATTGCTGAAATGACTAACAGCCTCTAGAGTGTGAACAGAAGATTTGTCTTAGTTTTATGGCACGTAAGATGAGGAGTATGGCCTCTTATGGCCTCTTAGCAAATACACAGCAAGGAAAAGCCTATCCATTTGCAAACAGCTCTTTGTCGTGGAAAACAAGAGGTGTTTGGGGAAATGTTTTCACGACCCTTCAATAACACTAGTGCTAATACTGCAGATGTGAAATAGAGAACACATGTAGTCCTCTAATTTGTTTACAATATCCACATGGTTTCACAATTTGTTCAACAAGGGTATACTGACATTAAATACACTACATTTAGCACCTTTCATGTGATAATACTGATGTTTACACAATATTGAGACTGAGTCACGAGGGAGGGCAGCTTACTGTCCTGTTGCTCTCAGTGGCACTTTATCCTGCTGTGGCAGTGAGTCCATGTTGAAGCTTGAAGCTGAGCACAGTCAATGTTTCAGGTGCGACAGTGTCTAACGATTTAGACACTGTTGAGTAGCAGAATGGTAGTGGCGGAGCTGGGAGAGGAGTCCTCAGGGTCAGTGTAGTGGGGGTCTTGCTCATTCTCTGAGTCCTCTTGTTTTTGTGTTACTGTCAAGGTTAGCTTGCTCAGACCGGCTTCTAATGTGGCCTCCGCTCCTTCTGCTCTGTCACCTGGAACACAACAAAATAAGAGAAGGAGCACTACTTGATCAATCTGCAAAGTAAACCAGGGCCAACTGTCTGTACAATAAAGCTAAAGAGGATTGAGAACGGGGACTTTAGCCATGCTTGAAAATCCTAATATGAAAATTGCAGAATATACGTTTAAGATGTGAGACTCTGTGTGCTCCAAGGGTGTACAAGGGCTCCTTTTGTAATGCGAAAAATCTGAACTAAAAAACAGTTTGAGGTCTTATCAGTAAGAAAGTAGAAAGGCAAAGTAGTCAAACCACTTCCTATAATGCTTAACCCTTGTTGCACACAACTATCACAGTGAACACAGGCTCGCCAGTCTTGTGGCGTTTGGCACAGGCCAAGTCATTTTTGTGATTTTTGATCATTTGCATACCTATATGTAGGGTTGTGCATTGAGTCAAAAATGTTTGAGAACCACCAAAATAGACTAGCTAGCTAACTAGCTAAAGTGTCTCTCCATCCTGGGCTTATGGATGAAGTTGTGACGCTCAAATCCTGACTTATTTGTTCTTCCACCTTCTCTTCTTGCAACAGCTGTGACTCACTAGTTTTCAAGTTTTTTGTTAATGAATAAGCTACTTAGCAACCAGATGCCAACAACAACAAGCCATGACACTGATGCACAGCCCAGGCATACCCACTGCTATACAGAGTCATGTTCTTCAGCAAATATTTCAGCTACCTGTGCTTAACCAGAGTATTTTTACGTCTACATTACAAGTTAGATTAAAAGAAAAAAAAAATAGTAGTCCCATTTTTGTTCTTCAACAGAAACACTTCTACAGTTTCATACTGTTTCTGGATGGGAGTAATGCTGCTTTCACTGAGGAGAATATGAATACCCCACCACCCAATTTATTGTATGTTTTCTGTTTAAAGTAATATTCTACATAAGTCTTAATATTTGCCAATTAATTAAATCAACTCTAGATGTGATATGCATGGCTTTGTTTGCAAATTACAACACATTTTTACTTTATCAATCCCACTCTGGGTCATTTAAGAAAACATCTCCACTTCATGCTCCAGAAAGGATTTGGTAGCTACAGGTAAACTAAAACAGGCCTCTAGATAACAGTCAGGAACTAAGGATAAAAGATTTACAGATCTTTCTATCTTCCAAAGGCAAAATTTCGCCAAGCAGGGCAACTCAGGCCTTACCTTCACACACTTTGAAGTTCTGACAGTGTGTTGTTCAAACATATCTGTTTGTGAATGGGAAGACGTGGCAGCTTAATTCCTCTTCTCTAGTTTTACAGCGGCGTGCTCATCAGTGTGTGTGTGTGGGATAGTGAAAAGGTGCAGCTTGCATAGAATAGGAAGTGCTGTATGAATGTGCATGTGAATGCGAATTTCTCTATAAAGTGCTTTATAGAAATATCCCGAGATTACAAAACATTTATTGTACTATTTCCCCCAAAAAATGTAATTACTTCTTCAAACATTTGTCAACCAGCTGTCATTTTGACACACACCTCTCTCCTGATCGCAGTCTGGAGAGGAAGCTCCACTGCACTGGCTGCGAGGGCCCAGGAGAGGTGAGGCGTGCCCAGAACCGCACACTGAGTCTGGGTCGTGAGAGCTGCCGGGGCTCACTAAGCCCAGACCACCAGGACACAGGGAGGAGAGGATGGAGGAGGAGGAGGAGGGAGAGGAGGAGATGTAGGAGCAGGGAGTGTAGAGTGAAGGGGAGGGGAAAGGGCAAGGCACGTTGAGAGGGGTGGAGGCAGAGGTTGGAGGATGGGAGCAAGAAGAGTTAGGCGAGGAGGGCATTGCTTGGTGTGAGGAGGTGGTGTGAGTGTCGGCCTCCTCCTCTGAGCTGTGACTGCCCTCTTCGTCAATTGATACTGACACCACTGAAACACATACACACACACAGATATGTACTGTAAACATGCAGGCACACAGGTGCACCAACTAAATAAACAAAGAAAAGACAAAACAAAGAAATTTAATGTGGATTGATGAAGGGGGTGACTACTAATCTGTGAGTACCAATCATACTCACTTGACAGACCGTCTGACTCCATCTTGAAGTTGGCGATGTCCTCGTTGTCTTCGTCTCCCTCAGCACCAACGCCTTGCTCCCTGGTTCCCATGGCGAGGGAGCGTCGCTGGGCATGGATCTCCTCTGAGATGCTTTCCAGGTTGCGCAACGCTGTGCGGTACTCGGCTTTGGCGACAACAACTTTGGCCTGGCGCTCATCCACCTGACGCTTGAGTTGCTAGGGCAGAAAAAAATCAACAAACATAAATAAAACTGTGCAAATTAATGATATACTTCAAGAAATACAGGAAAGTTTTCTAAATGTATACAAGCAGGACATTTAGACGATCAAGCTTGTCTCCTATGAGTAAAAGGCCATTTTAACAGTGGAGCTTTGAGCTAAAATGGCAAAGTCAAGCAGATCTTTAGCAGCTACTCAGTCATGTGAAAAGGAAAACACACCCTCTCTGTCAAAGAGTTTATAAAAAAAAGTGCAGCTCTGCTAAGGTCCCAACAGGTTGAAGTGTGGATTTAAACTGGATCATTTCAAAACCTTGATTCTTTTCTTTTTTTCTGTTGCATGAGCCACTTTCAGCCAAGCTTCAGCTGTCAGATGGCCTCACATTGGACTAGAATACTTTGGTGTACAGAGGAGTTCATGGCTGACTCAATAACTGTAAGGTGACCAGGTCATGTGGCTATGAAACAAGCCCAAATCATCAGCCATGCACCACTTTTTTTTGACAGTTTGTTAGAGAGATGGAAGTGTGTCACTCTACTGTACAGATGAATAGAATAGAATAGCCTTTATTGTCATTATATATATATATATATATATATATATACAGTGCATACATCAATTAATGGGGCTAAAGGCATTGCAATTATTTTGAAAGCCCTTAACTGAAAGTCATAAACTGAAATTCTAGACATTAAAATGTTGACCTCAGCATAAGATGGAAGGTAAACTGTCCACCTGGACATGAGTTACTGAATGTGAGACATTTCAGTGTGGTGGGTGGAGAACCCACAAAGTCACCCTTAATCATAAGCATGCCAAAGATTTGTAAAAAGCCAGTTGCTTATCTAATATACATACCTCAAGCTGTAGATAATATTTGGCTTTCAGTTCAAAATAGGGTCTGCAGGGGGAGAAAGAGAAGTTAAACTGAGAGAGGAGAAACTGTGAGAAAAACAGTCCTCTGTGAGCACTCACATTCCTTGGCTCTTACAAAGGAAGCACACCCCAACACTGCACAACCACCACATGAAACATCTGGACAGCATTAGATTACTTAAATGGAGCCCCTATTTCTCTCACACAAACCCGCTCACATGGTAGTAGGCCCAAGCAGGGCGAAGTCATTTCCACTATCATAATGGAAGCACAAAACACAGACCTTGATTTGTTGATGGAGCGCTTCAGTTTCTTCTCCAGCTGTCTCATGTGGCTGATGCAGGAATTGTAGTTAGCTGCTGTTTTTCTGTGTTCGGCTTCGCTCTGGGTTCTCGCCTGCTCTGCCTCCATCACCTGGAATAGTCAGGACGGACGGTTTATTTTAGCTCAGGAAGAAAGAAGGCTTTCTTCAGTGTCGGTACTGCAACTGGCCACCTCCTGTTAGGACAGAACATTTGTGTAATTTTTGGTTTTGTTGCACAATGTACTTACTCTCTGTGTGGCATGGTTGAGCATTTCCTGCCAAGCAGAGTCAAATTGGCGGGTGTCCTCCTCCAGAAGCCTCTCCTCAGCCAGGGCGATGGTCTCCTTGGCTGCCCTCAGGATCTCCACTGCCCGCTGGAATTCCTGAGTGGCTTTTTGGGCCTCAACCTGAGCCTGCAGTTCAGAGAGAAAATAGCCCACAGTTATAGCTCCTTCTACGCAGACTGGAAACTAAGAATCCAACTTAAAGATACCGTTCAACTTTCAAGGAGTAGAGTTTAGGGCAAGGAACTCCATCACAGAGACAGATGATTCACTTAAAGAGCCAATATTATGCTCATTTTGCTACATTGGCATTTAATTAGAATATGATTACTTGCATTAATATTCAGAAAAACACATTATTTCTTTCATACAGTACATTAATGTAGCATCCCTTGTCAGCCTCTGTCTGAGATGCTCTGTTTTAGTGACTGTCTCTTAGAGGCACAACTTCCCATTTGCTCTGATTGATCAGAAATGGTGAAGATGAAGGTAGGTGTTCCCTCAGCAGGGGTTACACAAATTTGTTAGATTTAAACAAGTGACAAAAGAAAAGTCTGGACTGCAAACAAGGCAGTTCAGGTCGGTGACTTTTAATTACCCTTGTTAATTACCCTTGTAGTGGATTTGGGCTGTGTGACTTCACAGATCCTTTACATGCGCAAAAAGCTACATGATACATCGAGGAGAAGGCAAAAGCCGCAAAAGAATATATCCTCTTTAGGGTGTCATTAAAACTGAAAAAGTGACAGTTGGCCTAATCCATAACATGTTGCAAGCCTGAAACCAATTAAAATCTTCTTTTTGGTTGTAAATCTAAAGCAAGTTGCACAAATGTTACGTCTTAAATAGTCTCCATGCAGCCGAAGCCCTTAGACTGCTGTCGCTGTTTCTGTGCCTGTGTGCATGTTTGACCTACATTTCCTCTGCAGGAACCATGGTTGATTTTTTATGACAGCCTAAGAGGGACTAAGGAGATTTGCTATTGCATACACACTCATAGAGAGCGAGACAGCCATGACTTGATCCAATAGACAAACAGAGGATTTGTATCGAAGGAAATCTGACATGTTGTCAGTGGGCTCATCCTGCCCACAGTCGCAGTCAATAGGGGAACTATTGTCATCACCATGGACATATTTGGACCCACTTGCTCTGCTCCAACAGGCGTGAGTTAAAGGTCAGGCTATTGGCTGAATGCCAACAGTAAGCAGTTACTGTAACTGATCAGATTTCCAAGTATGAGATCAAAATCATTTGGAAAGTTTGGTTTGCCATGTAGTTCTTGTATTTGTAAATCAAATATAGACCTTTATCTTAGAAGATGAAATCCATTAGTTTAAGAAAAATAAAAAGATAAAAGAAAGAAAAATGATAGGGAACAATAATGAGAGGTGAGCACATCCCAGAAATGTTCTGTAATGCAAACGGAACCATTAGGTTTAGGTAGGGATCAATGTGAAACCCTGTGATACCCATCATAAAACAACACCATTGTTCAGATTTCCAAGTTAGAAAACAAGGATTGTTGATAGTAGTTATTTGAACTACTATTCATTTCTTTTTCACAAGTTATTTTTCATGGCTTAACAGTTCAATGTTGAAGTTAAGCTCTCACTCTGTCTGTTTTTTTTTTTGTCTTTTTTATAAATAGTGTCTGTCACAGTGGTTATTGCTCTGTTTTAACTATAGGCTACTGCTTATTTGTTTTGACTGTATATAAGAATGGAAAAAAACTTGCTTATCTACTTTTTGTTTCTACCCTTGGCTGTTTTGAATATATTATTGTTGCAGCTTTTACTATGAACTTAAGCCAGTCATTCTGTTTCAACCACCTATTGTTTGAAGGAAAGTTTTCCTATAGTAAAAGCAAAACCAAGATGCAATTTCTTCCAATTTTGCTTCCAAGGAGCAAGACTTTGCTTAAAACAATAATACATAAAACAATAATAATCACTTTACACTGATCGATGAATCATACAAGCATAGAAAAGCACCTAACGCAAGGAATGAACTAGTACTGTCTACACACAACAGACAACTTATCAAAGAACCGAGTTTAAATTTCATCTTTAAGCACTTTGTTACTAGTAGCCTGTTCTAACAATTTGTTCCCATTTCTTTAGTTGCATCTTTGGAAAATACAGTTTAAGCAGAAGCAACAGATGAGTCGTTTTACTTTTCAAGCCAGAAGCAACGCACATTGCATGATAACAGGTCTAATAAAGACGCTCGTACCAAAAATTGACTTTCAGCATTGTTACAATGGTGTTAACAAAACTCTGTTTTTGCCTTGTATACTGTATCTTCATTCATGTTTGCACATGTTTCAATAAAACCATTTTCTCTTTATATATATATATATATATATATATATATATATAAAGCTCATAGCATAAGTATATGCTATAGCATATATGCTATGCTCATAGCATAAGTATATATTATGAGCTTTGGCTAAAGACATTTGCACAGAATCGTTTTTATAATTAATTATTTATCATTAAAGATTCATCTCCCAAGAAGGGCTCCACACAAAAATTCCTTCTGTATACTGTAGACACTGGAATGTTTAAGTAAATTAGCATATAGTTATTGAAATCTGCATTTCAGTTCCAGTGTGTAACATTCGAGTTATTGGCAGAACTGCAGTATAATTTATAACTATGTTGTTATTCTTAGTGTAGAATAGAGTAAAAACGGAACCACTGCATGTTCACTATCATAGAAATGATCAGTTTATATCCAAACACATTGTGACTCGTCCTCCTCGTCCTCACCCTCCACCATTTTGCACTGCTTCTGACAGTAGCCCAGAAAGGACAAACCAAACAATAACTCTAGAGCTCATCTTGTCCCTTTTTGTAGTTGGACAGTAGGTAGGAGTACTACATTGTTGCAGTTTGTAAATTATGCCACTAGTCGCTGCTGTCAATACATTCTGCACACTATTGCTTTAAAATATTCTGACGTATTTCTAGTCTGCTTTTTCCTCTATAATGGTTTGTATCAACTGCAGAGGAAAACATTTGGCTGCGAATTGACGCTTAAGGTAGCTAGTGGCTGACGGTCTATCTCAATGCTGTATGCCAGAGAGGTAGATCATGTGTGCTTATAAAAGCTTTTTAGTTAGATAAGACAACATGTTGCAACTGTCATTCAACTGAAAGATGTAAGTAATTTTGTTCACACCCTTCGTCATGGCTCACAACAGTGTAAAATATTGCTAGTATGAGTGTTTCCAAGCCTTTAGTTTAGGAAACAATAAAGTCCTTATAAGGAGGAGAGGCGTGGAGTGGGTGGAGCAGCTGAGGAAAATAATTAATAAACCTAAAGGAAGAAATACACACACACACAGACATATATATACACATAGAAGCAAAATACACTACAATGTTGCTACACCATTATTTATTTAGTTTGCATACCTGAAAAGGAATGGGAAGAAGTGCACACTTGTTTGAGTTTAAATACATTATTTTTACAATGCTACTGTCTGCCACATGGACGACACTCTGCTGTTTGCCTTGATAACATGTAGAGAAACACATTGTAATAAAACCCTGTCATCTTTATTGAGCGTATCTGCCCGCAGGAACAAACGCTGTGTGGTTATGTTTGGGCACAAGAGTGGTGACAGTAAGCTGAGAGCTGTGGGCCACAATATCAAACAAATTAGCAGAAAGAGCTGCAGAAAATCCAGCCTGGGAACCAGACAATTCTCAGAGCAGCTTCATATGCTCTGGTAGAATGACAGATGGTAGAATTGACACTGGCCTCGCCTGTGCCAGGCAGATGACAACTATAGGAATTACATGCGGCCGGTTTGATATGAAAACTGAGGAGAGGCCGCAAAGACCCATTTTTGTAGTCAATCAAGCTGCTTCTGTTCTGGAAGGGTAATTTTTATAGGTTAACCTGTCAGTATATTGGCGTCATATTAACCTGTGTAGAACCCCATGTTTAAGATAAAGCCTCCAACAATGATGTGAGCAATCAGAGACAAATTATAGAAAACAAAAAAACTGGAATCTCCTGAGCCTTTTTTCTCCTCTTTTTTTCTAGCACAATCCGACAGCGGTTAGAAATAATATCCATGGTTGCTGAGGCCTCTGGAAGGGTGAAAAGATTGAGAAGAGGGAATATAACCACTTGAGAAACTGGCAAAGATGAATCCCTCGTTTTTGTACCGCATCGTGACCCATTTCCCAGACTCTATGAGGAGAAGGGTAAGAAGGAAAACAGACGGGGACGATGGATATTTGATGAGAAAACAGGCAGAAAGAGGAAAGGAAGCGAAACTCTTTAAAGCAACATCCATCATTGTTGTTTTTATGTCAGAATGGAGAGCTGCACTAAAATTCTCTGATTTCCTAAACAGAGCAGCCTTTCTCATACAGGTTCAGTGTGTTTTCATGACGTTTCAGTTACAGTTGACGTTTCAACTGTTGACCAGACGAGGTGGATATGGGTTTCTCAATAAAAAATGAGACAACAAATCTTTGCAAGTAACACCCAACAAAGCTGGAGGGCACAATTTCCCATTGTGTTTATGACACAAAGCTTACTGAGCTACAGACAACATGCACGTGATAGGCTTTGTTACAAGTTAATCATGATATTATGGAGCCCACATTTTGTGTTACTAAGAATATGTAATAGGATCATTTTCTCTAAAAAAAAAAAGAAAAGCATGAGACACCGTCACCTCGTGATATTCCCTGTGACTCCTCATATCACCCAACTAAAGGATGTTTCTGATGTGTGTGTGTGTGTGTGTGTCACCATGCAATAGACTCATTTCAATTCATGTCTCAGACACAGTTACAGTCTGGCACTTTGTCTCTAGAAATTCACTCTGTTTACAGTTTCTGCACATGCGAGATGGAGGGCAAAAGTGTAGAGAGAAGTGGCTGGAACACAGGCTGAAGGTGGGGGCGGGTGGGGTGAGGAGTGTGGGGACAGACAGACAGGCAGCGAGGTGTAAGAGACTGCTGGGTGAAAAGGACAAAAAGATAGGACAGGACAGGCGAATTCCTACACACTATCCTCCCCTAAGTCTGTCGGAATGTGGGGGGAAAAAAGGGGGGGGGCAGCGGGTGATGAGACTGGCTAATGGGTGGGGGTAGGTAGACTTTGGTCAATGCTTGTGTTTGTGCTGGAGGGTCAACCAGGGCAACTCTGAATCCTTTTAAAATGGGTCATGTTTTAAATATTAAACATTCATCCATAAATCATAACCACACAATTCGCCAGTTTAACTTGAGGCCAGTATCAGCTTTGGTTTATCGAAACACATACACTAACACCCCTACACGCACGCACAAATCCAAAGACTTTTGATCATGTCACATGAACACAGGGTCGATCAACAATCAAAACCTCCCTGTAACCCAAAGCCCACCACCTGTGACCATCAGCAGTGATGCCGGTAGCTGCTAGCCTGTCATATTGCAACAAGAAGTAAGCAAGAACACAGACAAGCGCATGCACACTGACACAAACATAAATACTCTTATAATCTATATATAATAATCTATTTCAGCTCTGCTCTGACACACAAATGTCAGCCTATTGAAATAGGGGGGCTGGACGTCTACATTTTTGTTGATATCCAATCAGATCAAACCTTTGACAAGCTGAAATATCTAGACCAAAAAGTACACAACTCACTGCAGGGGGAACTGCACAGTTTGGAGTTCAACCCAAGTTGAACTGGGAAGTTGCTCTACTTGGTAACAACCTGCACTTGCCTAGAAGCATTGAAAAAAATGAAATGCAGCAAAAATGAAATGAAATATGCTACAAGTCTGTCAACTTTCCTCTCAACGACACTAGCTTGGGAATCAGAGGTGAGACTGAGTTTAAAAATAGACACCACGTGACTGCTCCCTTTAAGTAGATATAAGCGGAGCTCTTTAAACTTCTCATCGCTAATCCTCAGTAAGCCTGCACTCACAATCTCTGTTTGCCAACCTCAGAGTCCCTCCAGCAAGCTCATGTGTGAACGTGTGCGAGTGTGTATGTACCTGTCTTGCCACTTTGCGGGCTTCCCAGTAGGGTTTGGAGTCATCCACAGCTCGCCCGATTCTCTTCACCAGCTCATCTAACTTCACCGTTGCTTCCACCAGCACCGCGCGAAACCTCTGACGGCAGTCCTGCACACATGCAAACATGCAGAAATAAGCATACAAACATCTTATGTCATACACAGTCAACTGAGCACGCTGCTGGTTGCTCACTGTGAGCACATTATCTTGCTGGCGTTTGCATTTGGCTGAAAGCACCCTTGTGTCTGAGTGCAGCCTCACAAAGTCACTTGTGAGGCTGTATTATCTCTAGTGTGTAATAATTTAATCATAAGCCACAGCCTTCCTCGAGCTGGCCCTGATAAATTTGGCACCGGAAAGAAACTCCTCCAATTCAAGTCTTCACTGAACTATTACTCAAACATACGTGCATGTGTTTCCATACACGGCTGGACAGTTTCTCATCCATTTTTCTTGTTCCTTTGGGTGTTACTGCACTCAGGGTGGTTGAGCAACCTTTTATAAATTCTTTGGTAATGAAGAACTCCTGCTTGTAAGAAATAGCACAGTACTAAAGGAAGTGGCAACGTGACATTATACTTGTTATTCATAGATCTCTTCTGATCAGATTTACCGAATCAGGCCTCTTTTCATGGGCTTGTCAACGTGTGTATATCTGCATTGGGGAAGTTGCGTCTATTTGGGCTGCAATTTGCAGAACAGGGGTTTGAAAGGTAGCACCTGCATCCTGTTCGCAGAACTGACGGAGAAGTAAATGAGAGGTTAACGAGGGAAAAGGGAGATTGTGCTGCAGGAAGCCCACTTCCTGTGACATCATAGCATTTCCTGACCTCCCACTCCTGCATTGAGATTGTGACGGGGCACTGAATCCAGGAGGCAAATCCTGTAAGTTGCACGCAGATACACGCTGTTGGATTTTTATGCTTCTGCCTGAGGCACACACGCAGTCTTATATCTGTGTCAAAGAACACATGAGGTTTAGGGTTGTGTTTCCAACACAGAGTCACAGAGTATGAGCATGGATTTAACCTCACTGCTGGACCTTTTCCTGAATACTCTGAATCTACAGTACACCAACCTTAATTCATTTCAGACTGGAAAACTTGCCAGCAACTCTTCCAACATTCTTAAGACCATTACATACATTTTTCTTCCCAAATAATTGCTTTCTATATTCATATTAGTCATCTTATTGTTGAAAGTTTCACAAAAAAATGACAAAGGTCCAATATTCGACTAGAAAACAGGAATAATATAAATGTTACACAATTCATCTGTCTCACTCTGGGGTGTTGTGCTTATTCCAGCTGTGGTTTCAGGAGTTTGGATGTGAATGTAGATCTAATGAGAAACAGACGAGGCCAACTTTTAGGATAAGTAAAACTGCGGCCTGGCTCTGGAATGTTTGAGCTTTGTCGAACACTATCCCAGCCAGCACACATCTGAATGCAAGCAAAGTGCAATAAAAGCCCACTTTATTAAACATCAATCTCTCTCTGGTTCTTCGCTTGATTTTACAGCCTTCTTCCTCTGTAAAAGTGTTTGATTTGTGTCTTTAAAAGAAGGTGGGGGCTGTTACAGGGCACTTAGGATTCAGAATGCTCCAAATGTGCCACTGAAAAATCAAATCTATAATTCGTGTAGAGGTTTGGGTTTATACAGTGCAGGAACTAGATTCTCCACTTCACTTTTTCCTCATTTTCCTTTTATCACATGGATGGAAAATGTCCATATTCCTGAGTCATTCCATGTGAACTGTTTCAAAGCAGTGACGCTGTTGCTAGGTGAGCCTGGAAAAAACACGCAAACTCACACTGGAAACAAGAGGAGCCTAAAAGATTTTGCACTTATTTAGAGTAAAACATTGGATTTAAAGAGTGAAAACTCTGACTTAAAGGTTCCCCCTCGCTCAGGCAAGGCTGCAAACATTTACCCACAACAAGGGAGACACAGTAATGATAACGACCACAGTGTTGGTTCTTTGTCTTACCTCCAGTTCACTCTCCCAGCGGTTGATGTCATCTGTAGACTGGTTCAACTTCTCCAGTTCTCCCTGTTTACAGAAAACAGGCATGCATGGGAACACACAGAGACCAGAAGGACTGTTAAATCAGATTGTATATAGAGAGGCTAAACTGTGGGACTTCTGTTTACCAAATTACTGAGCAGACAGCCTGCTGCACTGAGCATCTACTCACACTGGAGCATTTAACCACATTCAGCTGACAATTACTTATTTTAAATTGGCGGATACGGTGTACTACAGTGATCATATGATAATCTAATGTTCTATCACATTTCACTGGCACGGCACGGCACGGCAAATTGTATGTATAAACAACAATACAGACATCTGGGTAGTTTTATTCACTGGACAATCGTTATCCCAGTCGTACCACATCTGGAGCCGCTTTTCTGTCTCACCTGGATTCTGGGGTCCACCTCTTCTTCCTCCTCAGCACACTGCGAGTCGTCCTCACAGTTATTACCATTTAGTTCCATCTTCGTAATATTTTTTTTGGCAAAGAAGCGGGGGTCTTCGGTGCAGACAAAGCTCGGTCCCAGCTGGGTGCTGAATGGCAGAGTGATCCGCCCTGTCTAACCTTTCCGCAGAGCGCACTGCATGCTTCAAGCTGTTAGAGGATAAAGTGTGTAAGAAGAAGCGGAGGTGACAGAGAGTCTGCAGAGCTGCAGGGTGATCCAAAACATACAGCAAAAGACCAGAACCTCAAGGACCGACAGCGGACTGCGCGTATAAAAAAAAAAGCATTAAACTAGCTTTAATGATCAATGGGACTACTTCTGGTTCGTACTTTCACAGTAAATGTCAGGTTTTGCGTCACCTCTGTCAGGTTTAAGAAGGTCAGTCGCTGCAAACAGAGCGCTCGGAAATCAAATGTTCCCTAAAGAGTCTAAGGTATGACTTGTCAAGCTTTAATGATGAGACCATGGCCTGTTTTGAGGTCAGTTCAAGTCCAACACACAGAATAAAACTGAAGCAGAGAGCTTCATGCATTCACATATGCATGCTATTGGCAAGGTCTGAAGTTATTCAAATGTAAAACAAATCTATGCAGGACCAGAGTTTAGACATAACAAGCAACAAATATTAGCCAGAGATTCGAAAAACATAAAGATAGCCCTACAAAACACACCCAAGAGGCATAGTAATCCAACCATTCAAATGCACACATGCATTCATATCTCATGTTTTTAATCTATGAAATAGATAAATAAGATAACATTACTTTATTGAACCTTAATAATACTAATTCTACCAATAATTTCCCAAATCACTCTTATTTTGAAGAGAACCTTTTCTGGTGCATTGGGATCTTCTTCTTCCCAGCTTGCTGGAGCGCCAACGCGGGGCCTCACAGCGGTTCCACTCGCCCTCTGGTGGCACTGGCTCAGACTCCAGGGAGCAGGGAGGGTCAGGCTGGATAATGGCAGCAAGCTGGCTTTATGTAAACACTGCAGACAGTGTTTTTGTTCAGAAGTGGTTCCCACAAGAGAAGATGTCTAAAATTGTGTGTGTGAGTGTGTGAGTGTATGTGTCCAAGAAACTAAAAGACTGTAGTTTGATGCCAGCAGATAGTAGATAGGCACTATCTTTTATACTTTTCATTACCGGAAGTACTTAGTTTACTAGTCAATGTGTAGGCTATTTCTATTCTTTCCCATCACTCATTGGGATAGAATTACGAGTTATTATTAGAGAAGTAGGGGTTTTCTTTCTTATCATAAAATAAGGATGTTATACTAGAAAATATTAAAATTAGGTCCATTAACTGGCCAATGACCAAAAGGTCTGATAAACTTTTAGTTTCGCACAACTTTCCATCTGTATTCTAAGCAGATTCAAAGGCAGTTTAAACACACGCCTCGACAAATAGCTAAAACACTGCTCCTATAAACACAAGTAGAAAAACTGGGTGCATCATTTTCTGTGATTATGTGCGCAGATGCTTGTGTGACTTTTTTTTTTTTTTGGTCGACTTGGTCATGGCGTACTATTTTGAGGTTTAGTATATATGTTGTATCGGCATTTATATCAATTTCGTGGCTTCGCAGATGATTTCACCAGGTTAAAATGTTACAGTATTCTATCTGACAGAAACTTGGAGATTGGCCCGTAAGCACCCCGGAGATGGACGGCTGCCCGGCTTCGCTGTTCGTCATCGCGTTTTTTCCAGCGTCCTCCTGCGTATGCATGCATGCGACCGACGGGCTGATTTCATAACGTGGGGAGGAAGAGAGGAATGGGGCTTTGAGATCGGATGAACACCAGTCCCCGGTAGGATCCGTGCACAAGCAGCGTTATCTTTATTCCCAGGCCATGCAGAGGGTGCAGTAGAGGAGATGCTGTAGGAGGCTGCTGATGCTGCCGTTCGATCAGCTGTTATTTGTGTCTTGAGCATCATCGCCGCGACGGCTAGAGAGATAGAAATCAATCTCCGGAGCCAGGGACACCGTAGACCGGATAACAGAGGATGGAGTTCAAGCATCTGGTGGAGGCGGCGGAGAAGTGGTGCTCCGGGAACCCGTTCGACCTCATATTCGCCGAGGAGAACGACGAGAGGCGGCTGGACTTTTACGCAGAGCCCGGGGTCTCCTTCTACGTGTTGTGTCCCGGAGGTACCGACAGCTTTGTAAGTGAGCTGCTGCAGGGCCTCAAGCTCTATGTATGTGTGTGTGTGTTCTTGAAGGTGTGTCGAAGCTGGGTTGGAGGTGGGGTTGTCTCGGTTAGTCCCGGTTTTTCAGTTTATGGGCGTGTGAGAAAAGACGAGGGGGGCTTAAGGGCGAAGAGGGGAGGGTATGATGTCATTTCTGTTTGTGGGCAAAGCCTCTTTTCGAATTATCAGCAGTAACTGCATGTGATGGCAACACCATCAAGCTGACCGGGTTAAAAACAGCAGGCCGAAAATTTTAAATTTAAAACAAAAAAGGGGCCTCGGAAATTAAATTAAATATATATTTTAGAGAGGAAGATTGATGTCTACCTCTTCCCAACAGCAGATCCACTACGTGAAGACATAGACCAAAAATACTAGATAAGGAAAATCCCACAGTGCTAAAGAAAACATCCTCTTTGCTAAATATCAAAATTCGTGCCTAAAGATTTTGATTTTAGAATGTCTGACGTGCAATCTTAAAATTCTGAGCTACTATCCTTAAACATGACATTTCCCTTTCCTTTTATCTCTGAATTCTGATTTAGTACTTGAAAGATTTGAGGTTAACTTTTCCGATTTACTTATTCTCACTTAGCATCTGAAACATCTGAGGTTAGAATTTCTAACATAATATCTCTGAATTATGACTTTGCATTTCATAATGCAGGCAGCTCACAGTTTTGACATGAACCTTTCTGGATGAATTTATCAATATTCCAATTTACATACTATCTCTCAATTCTCGCTCAGTATCTCAGAGTTCTGACTTCTCGTGTGAAAATTTAGGATTTGTTCTTTATTTAACAGTGACGATTAATCTTTCAGAATTATTATTGAGTTTTCTTGCACAAACTGTCCAAACTTAACCTGCCCCTCATTAGAAATGTTTGCCTGTAGACCAAGACATGGTTTTTGTTGATGTTTCATTACATTGAGTTGGTAGATATTTTTATTAAAAAGCAAATTATTATTTAGAAAAAGTGGGGGTCAAACATCTTGCCCATCTTGTGAGTCGCAATATATAGACCATATATAGGCCAGTTAAAGATCAAACCAGCAATCTTGAGGTTAGAATCCAACCAGTCCACCTCCTGAGCTACATGAAACTGTTTAACAACAATATTATTTGATTAATCCAATCTATCAACATGATAGGCTTTTACTGTGGTCAAATATCAGATCCCTTCATTGTATTTATTTCCCATTAAGTAAAAGCCACATGTTCAGGCTTTGGACAACATCAGAATCAGCCTCAGAAAGCACAGTTCTTATACTGCCTGTGTTGGTAAATGTAACCTCTGTAGGCCATTAAAATTCACACATCTCCACCAGATATTAGAGCTCGATCTCTCAATGCTAGTCGCAGTATAGCTTTGATTGTTATTCACAAGCCATTTTGTAATAGCTCGCTATATCCTATAGAGTGTGGTGCAGTGGTGGCGTTATGAGTCCTGAAGCCCCAAGAGAAAAGGCCCGCCCTCATTGCTCCTCCCTCCTCCCTCCTCCCTCCTCCCTCCCCCCTCCTCCCTCCTCCCTCCCTCCTCCGGTGATACGGCCAACAGGGTGGGAGCAGATGGAGATGACCCAGGAGTCAGGGCGTCTGTTCAGTCAATAACATATTATGTCACACAGACCGTGCCTATGGTGTCTTTGCACGCTTTATCTGGACTGTCCCACAAACAACAGAGCAGCAACGCAGCAGTTTGTTTTGTTTTTTTCAAGCCTGCTGAAAAATAGCAAAACATTTCATCTGCACAATGAAGCCCTCCTAATGAGGATGTCGTCAAAGAAAAATGTGGCAGAGCTTTATCTAACGAACACACATGAAGCAAGTACTTTGATATATATATGCCATATGCTGTGTCTTAGCACCAACTTCTTTTTCCATCTTCCTCCTTCTTCTTTCTCATTATCTACCTCTCAACTCAAAGCTTTCCGCTGCTCCGTAATCTAATCCTTGTCAATTGTTACAGCCCTTTCACTCATGAGTGCACAGATACACACACTGCCCATACGGCCACAGTTCTCTGTCAGCTGTGCACTCTCAAACAAAGTAGAATAACTACCTGTCACTCTGCAGGACTCTTAAAATCTAGTTATTCTCTCTCCATTAATACTGCTATCAGCAGGGCATCTCACGTACCTTTTCTCATTCACAACTCCAAGTGCCTAACCACAGCTCTTAGTTTAAATCTACTTAAAACCAAGTTCTAAACTTAACTCTGAAACCATGTTTAAATGTTAGACTGTGCATAAATGATGGATGTAGCCTCTGGGTCTGAAGCATCTGCAGAGGAGTGCCATAAGCCTGCATTTTCACTGCTTCTCCCTTGAATTATTACCTCAATACATTTTCCTCCATGATTCTCAATCTCAGGTTTCAAGCTTTGCTTTAACTCTTATTCTATATGACAGGATACTTAGAGTGTAGATTATGGCCCTTTTAAGTATTGTTGATTATGCTTCAGGGCATGGCTACACTGATGAAAAAGTCCCGACTTTAAGGGCATCCTCTTGTTTTCAAGTCAGATTAAATCCAAATTCTGAGTACAATCTCTTAAAACCAACATGGCGATGGCCAAGTGCCAAGCTCAGTGCCTCAAAACTGTAGTCCATAAAGCAGTGACTGTGACTCTGTCTTTACATAGTTTATGATGTGAACTCTCAAACAGCTCTTTTAGGTGTGTGAGAAAGGGACTACAGAGGACATCACCTTCACTACCTCTAAACTTAAGGAATTTATATGTGAAGGGTGACATGAAAAAACAATGTAACTGTGCAAAAAGTACAGTAACAAACATATCAATATTTACATTAATATGCGTAATAGAACTGCACTGAACATTAAAGGAATACATTTTTCCTTCCTCGCAGATATAAAAAAAAATTTAATTACGACAAGTGAATATGAGTTGGTTGCCACAACCCATTAAAATTTATACTGTTGGAAAGGAACAAACTTGTCAGGTAGGTCATTTGTTCGTACCCATAAATATGACACCATAATGGCGTCCTGTACAGTAACGTCCTAACAAGTTGCACAACAGAGATATGACACATATTAGCATTTCCACATCAGAGCTGACGTCTTCCTTCAAAAAGCCACAGAATCCTCATAAGGACGGGGGGTTCATGCATTCATGCTTTGTTGATGCATGTTCACATGCACACGTAACACTCCCTTCAGTTTGAGTGTAGAGACAATACCCTGAAGTTAGAATTCACCGCCCATACAAATAAAAGACACCATCACAGGAAGTGAATGCATGACTGCAATATGGCATCTAAACAAACCAATGCATGATGCCAACATATTCTGTATTTGCAGAACAGTTAACAGTTCTGACCATTACCAACAACTACAATGGAAAATGAGCTGACCTGCAGACACTCTACATAAAGAAGACCACAGACAACACACCTGTTGTTTTACTTTTCTTTTTTCTTTTTTAGAACCTAAAAATATAACCTGAAAACATGTCTTTGCCTTAATAGTGAAGGACTGAGGACTTTCTTTTTGTTTCCGTGAAATGAATGCATGCTGGTTTTTCCACCTTTTTTAAATTCCCCGTCAGGCTATTGCAGTAGTTTGAAGCCATGTGAAACAGTGTTTAGCTGCTGAAAAAGCACAACAATTATGACATTTGGCTTTTCAGCTGTTTCTCTGCTCGTAATTTGATGGCCACTGAGGTTAGCTTGTGATGTGAAAACACGTACTCGTGTGACAGTCGGTCCATCAGTGGCAAAACTGGAGCAACAACCCCTGAACAGTCAGACAGAGAGATTGCCAGTAACTCCATCTGCGGAACTGTAGTAATATGTTTATAGACTGCAGTTAGTTTTATTTTATTTTCATGTCACTATCAGGACTTCCTCATGTAGGTGTGTCTCCATACATAGATTGGCACCCTTGCATATTAAGGAGGGGGTTTCAGGCAGTTGACCCTCCTCTCAGATAAAGTTTGGGAAGGTATTTTTCTGCTTAGCTTTACTCAATTCCTGGATTACAATTAGGCTGTTTATTCTCACAAACACCAGAGAGTCAGGTGGGCAAAATAGCAACATGTTGCTGTTTGACATATGCCTACTGCACTACATACTTAAATTGTCTGTCATAAGGTATTTATTTTGTTTGGGACTTTGGGAAAAACAGTGAAATTCTCACAGAAATGTGTCTGAGCGCATTAACACCACAGAAGTTGAAGCTAATCATTTGATACCCAAATGTAATATTTCCTTAATTCTATACCTGAGCCTGAAACAGTTTGAAAGCCTCCTGAAGAGGACTGCCTCACAATTTGAAAACCTCTGTATTAGGCATTTTACTGTTATGACTTATGTGCACAGAGTATTTTAGGATAAAAAGCTTTTGAAAGAATTATTTGATTCCCGTGATGTATAAAAATCTCTTGAAATTTTCTTAAATTTCACATGACAACAATTTCAGACCTTCCACTTAACCAAAATCCAAAACAAGATTCTCATGTACAACATCAGAAATCATGAGTTTCAGAGCTGGGTTACACCTGCCTGTTGTTCTACACGCTTGGCTGGGCACCCCTAATAGCTAATACATAACCAAACAGTGTGGCCTTTAGACTCCAATTAAACAACACTAAAGTAAGCAAAGTAACATCACTCCAGTGGCCTATCACACACAGCTTTATTTATCTAACAGTTCCTGTAAAAAGCTTTGAGTGAGTCGCACACACTTGTCGTAATTGAGGAAGTTGAATTTAATCTGATCAGAACTCTTGGATTTGATAGAAACTGACCCTTACTCGGTGCTGTTTTATTGACTGATAGTACACTTGTTTCCTTTTCTGATTCTCGTCTGAGCTTTGAAGTTAAAACTTCTCATCACAAGTAACAGACAAGCAGACTGGGTTACAAGTTAAAGTTTGAGATAAATGACTGTGTCGTGTACTTGCATGTGTAAGGACACATTTTACTGTTTGTTTTCAAAGATAATAATGTAGGTAATATAGAACATCAAGTCCTGCACAAAAAGTAAAAAGATAAAAATGAAATACATGAAGTAATCATGTATTCTTTGACTCAGTATGACACATCGCTTCCCTACAGGAAATGTTAATTCATGCTATGCACTACTGTTTAAAGGTCTAGAAATCTATCAAATGATTGATTTCTGATTCAGTCATCACATTTAGAATTTTTTCTTTAGGTCGTAGTTTGCTCTCACCCTTTCATGTCACTTGGACTTCTCTGTCCACTATATGTCTAAATGACTTTCATGAAAATATCTTTGGTTTATCAGGTTTCATTTTTGTTCTTTTTTTCACGCTGCATCAGCCCGGTTTCAGCTTTACTTATCAGATCATTATATGTCAGTGTGGCCCACTTATCTGCACCCATTTCATCACATGAAATGCTGTGTTTAAACCAAGTAAAATCAATTCTTGTCATAGTAATTGCTTGCATTGTTTCTTTTCTCCACGGTTGTTGAGAAAGATGTTAATCGCGTGTGTGTATGTATTTCTGCGTGTAGCATGTGTGGAGTGAGAGCGAGGACTGCCTTCCTTTTCTCCAGCTGGCCCAGGATTACATCTCTTCCTGTGGGAAGAAGACTCTGCTGGAGGTGTTGGAGAAGGTTTTCACGTCCTTCAGGCCTGTAAGGAAACAAAAGGCGCTCCGAGAACCACAGTTTACATTTTAACACACTGCTTCAGCCACAACCAGCAAACTTTAACTCTTTAACAGCCCCTACAACATTCTGCTCTCCCTGCTACTGAAAAATGTCATGTTGAAATCCACCCAGACATCTGATATTTCAGTACCGCCTTGCTTATCTCATAGCACATGAAAGTTACAGGAAGCCATGATTCAAGGCTGTATATTAACTTTAAGAATGTCCCTACTGTTTGGTGTTTTCAAAGGTTTTGAAGGGATTTTTATTTTACCTTTACAGTTGCTAACCAGTAGTTACAAAAATCTACCAGCTCAAAGCTCACCAATTAACACCTTATGTAATGGGGACATGAACTTTATAGTCTTATCTGGTTGTCTGGCAACTTTATGGTAACAAGATGAGTGGCTGTACCCAGTCAGCACATAACTTTCCATGAAAACAACTTTTCAGTTGGTTAAGCAAACATGTATAAGATTTCAAAGTTTTTTTTTTTTTATCCACTAGGTAAAGAGACCAGCTAGCTTGTTTACAGTATAATGCTAAGCTAACTCTCAATTAGATTTAGCTTAATATTTGTTGTACAAACGTGAAAGAGACATCAAGTTTCTCAATTAAATTTCTTTACTGAAGTAGATTTACAGTCATTTCAGTCTGATGACGAATATGCTATCAGTGTTAGCCAAGAAACAAGGCATCAATTCATATATGATCATAAAACTGTAGTGGAGATATTTAAAGGAGATCTTATTTTCTGCCATGCATTGTTTAACAAAGACACCTATGGACAAGCTCTACAAAGTTTCAAATGTGTCATTTTCTACCTTCTTGTCAAACTGTACATGCTCACAATAGATTTTGTGATAGCATAAAAGTCAAACTGCTCTCCTTTTGGAAAAATAAATGATGTATTAACAATAGTATATATCGGAAACAAGTGTGTACAGTTTCTGATTAAACTCCGGCAGTAATTAATCTTTAAGTTTGAAATGACTAAATCCAATATATTTCACATAGTTGGGTTACAGTTGTTGCTTGAGGCTGCAAAAGGCAAATTATAAGAGAACTTGAACTGTAAAGCTACTCCCACTTTGAAAATGAAGGGCTGGACATGAGCAACTTAAGTTCCCTTAAAACAAAGACATGTGGCTCTAATATAGTGTTCTTCCTCTTTCTCCTTCTATTAGCTGCTAGGTCTTCCAGACATTGAAGATGATAGTTTTGAGCACTACCACGCTGACATGGAGGGGGAACCTGGGCCCGACCACCAGCAGATGGGGGTTAGCCAGCAGTGATGATCCCCTAAGAAGAGGCATGAGCCTGGGCAGAGCTGTCCTGAAACTCAACACTTTTGCCCATTTGAACAACACCTTTCACACATACTTGCATTCAGTTTGCTGAAAATGCACCACCATGTTCTTGAATGTCTCAGTGGCTTTGCTTCCCAAAGAGTGCACTTTGTTGACCCCCCCCCACCCATCTCTCTTTTTCACACACACACATGCACACACACACACACACTTTGGAGCTACATGAGCAGTAGCCATGTACAATGCAAATATCATAATCCTTCACTGTCTGGTTAGTTAAAGTTCCACAGTACAGCAATATTGCATCAGCTTTGTTATGCAGAAAGACAGACAGATGTTACGGCAATATACAATTCCCCCTGTGGAGATGAATGTGGCAGATAGCTTACTTTCTCTGTTTGTCTCACACAAAGGATGCATGTGAGAAAGATGAAAAGGTAAAAACTGACAGTTTGCGGCTACATGAGGCAACTGGAGTGACAAGAGTTTGAGGAAGGAGAGAGTTCTAGCAGGTGTATTCTTCCACTACGTGGAGGAATCAAGGAGGGAGCCATGTAAGGATGTACAGTTGCTTCTGACACAGATTCAGGTGGGGAAACTCTCAATGTGTGGGAATTCAAACACACTTTACATCCTCGTGCAGGTTACAGTAACAAGCCCTCATCACAATTGCTCCCTGTGAGTGCAGCTCTTCAGTAGCATTCATTATATTTTGAAGTGTGTTTGTGTTTGCAAAGCAGTCCACCTGAAATAGTTTAAAGTCACCTTTTGGCATTCTAATTAGTGTTGCTCTCTTATGACTGTCACAGAGGCCCATGCTGCAGCTTAACCCGCCCCTGGGTCTGCGTGTTTCATAGTCACCTGACACCTTGTGTCTTGTATCCTGTTGTCTTCCTGGTTATTGGTGGTTTAAGGTTTGATCTCATTTCTTTGCACAATTAGAGGATATTCCCTCCTAAAGATTGCCAAATCTCTTTTGGGTGTGTTATTTTAAAGCTATCTCATTTAGAGGTTTCTCCAAGTCGTAAGTTTAACAAGGGCACACCCACACCCCAGGGCGATGTCACAGAGAGGGGGTGGGGGGAATAGTTGTTGTTGTTGACCACCCCCTGCCCTCACTTTTCGTTCAGCTCGGTGTCCCATCCAGTGCACTGCAACGCTTCAGGCCCCATGTCGCTTTCAACCACCAGATCCATATGCAAGACTCTGTTAGAGCTTCTCCCCATTTATTTGTTCATTTGTCTTTCTAATTTGCCTACTTGAATGTTTTGTCATGCTGCGTATCTTCTGTTTGTCCTCTGATGTGTGTGTGACATTGGTCAATAAAATGTGTGAACTGACACTTCCTTAATGGCCTCAAGTTAATGCAACACGAACACCAAACATGGAGGGATTTTGATATCTCAGAGTGCACTGGTGACCTACTGCGGCGCTCACAGCCTGCTGGTGTTACTTAAGCTGACGTCACGTGCAGCTGCGTCAAGCTGGAGTTTTGGGTTACACACAGGAAGCCAATGATTCAAAGTAAAAGCATGAAAGCTGTTTTTTTTTTTTTAAATAAATGTTGAATAACACTTTACATACATAACATGTTGAGCTCTTACAAAGTTTCAGTTTAACCAGCTACAACACTCAAGTGATAATTAAGTAATAATCAAATACATACAACATGTGTAAGTCTTGACTCTTTTTTGTTTGTATAATGTCAGAAAAACATGAGCAAAAATGAATGGAAATACAGTGTGAAAGGCAAAAACGGCACCCTGAACCCTCTTAGTAGTCTTCAGGAATAGTTCTCCAGGGGTCTTGGGGGACATTCCAAAGCTCTTCTTTGGATGTTAGTTGTTCCTTAGCTTTTGCTCCTTTTTCTACCAAGTTGACCCCACACTGCTCCAATGATACTGAAGGAATCATTCCTCTATGAGACCCACTGATTTTCAGTCAACTTCTTGTGTCATTTTTGTGGCTGGTGTAAAGACCAAGTCTCATCTGAAAGTGTGATTGCTAATTTTATTTAGTTTCCTTTTTCATTAATCGCCTTTGAAATCCAGGCATTTGTAGCATGCTTTTTAATGACCCAAATTAAGCTCTTGTGCTAATATGGAAAAGCAGAATGATTCAGTGTAGGTTTCAGGCTTGTTGCATTTAAAACTCATACAATGAATAAAGCTCAAAGAGCCTTTGCACTTGTCAATAAATTAAACTGACAGATTATTGTAGAAACGTTTAATATAGTTCCACTGGGCATTGACTTCTCAGTCAACGCCTCCGTTTTCCCCAACAATGGAATACGTTTAATTTGAAAGGACAAACCCATCATCATCCCGTGTACTTTGGTTCGTTTGACCTAGCCGCCCCGCCACAGGAGGAGGGCAATCCCTGCTTTTATTTTTCTTTCCAGACGGCCACAGTTCAGCACAAAAACAAACTTGGACCAGACGAGCTTTAGGCCAACACTTGCGCTTATGTTTTCATCTGAAGCGAGGCAGCTAAGGGCGTTTAATTGAACAGATCTAACTCGTTTTATTTTTTCCACTGTTGACACAAAAGGGAAGGTCTGTGCGAAGAAGAAAAAGAACAATTGAAACAAATCAAGTTTGGCGTCAGCGAGTGCGCACTTTACGCACGGGGCGCACCGTGAAACTGTGATGCTGGATCACCTCCCTGCACACGACTTAGGCTTCATTTCCTTTGTTGGTGTCATCTGTTCTGGACTCGCTGTAATTATGTGTCGTGGCTAAAAACTTTAAAGTGCTCACAAAAACCTAGTAGAGGAAAGCCCGGAAGAGCATGGGGGGCAAACAGAGCAGCCCAGTGTTTGACGGCAGAACTCGGGCTTATTCCAGCTCCGATCTCCCATCTGTAAACACCAGCGGAGGGGAAAGGATTGGGGGGTTCAGGTACACAAATGGTCCCGATGGCCCCCGGATCCGATACACGAATGGAGTGCCAGCCCACTCCGGGATGAGTATCCCAGGAGGCGGCAGATCGGGGTCACACAATCAGAGCCTCGATGCCACAGATGGTGATGAGGGCGAGCTGCCCCCTGAAGGCCACAGGCTCCTTATAGGGTCCTTACCGGCTCACCTGTCCCCTCGCCTGCTGGGAGGTAAGATTGTTACAAAATCCTAACGGTTAACCAACAAAAGGTTTTGAAAGACCAGTTACATGTGGGTAAATGTTATTGCGCAGTTCACTAATTAGAATTTTTTCATCTCCTGATCTCCTAATCTTTCCTTTGTCGATGTTACTCAGCAGTGATTATTGATCTAACAGTGTTTAATGCTGTTTATTTGATCTTTTGCTATATTTGTAGTTTATTCGTTGCTCTTAGCTGTAGCATCTGTAACATCCTTATCTCTTAATACTGCCCTTTTTAATCTCACTGAGAATAACTGTAACATACTGGCTCTTTATGACTCCAAACCCAACACGTTGCTTCATGTCGGATTTATTTAATTTTTGACAGTCATAAACTGTTACAGTCGTTGTCAGAGCTGCTGAGTATTTTTCCATTTGACATGTGATACCTGGGATATGTTAATAGCTGTCTGATGACTGAGCCCTTTGTTTAGCACTTCTGCACATTTATTGTAGCCACAGGTGGCTCTGCTGCGCTGCGCTGCCCTTTGTCTTCCTTCTTCTGCTTCTCCTCTGTTTTGTAAAACGGGCCTGTTTTTCACTCTGGCTGAGAGGGAAGAGTGCACTATGTAGGTCAACAGATAAGAGCTTCCTGCTGGTTACACATTGCATGACAGGCACATACGCAACCACGTACACACACACGCACACACACATACGCGCACAAACTTCCTGAATCTGCATGTCTAGCTGTTTCTAAACGAGGGGGTTGTCTCCAGATCAGACCACAACAAAACAGAAGTCAAACTAGCACAACAGGAGCGTTAAAACCGTTTAAGATCCATATCACTGAGAAACGAATGTTGCTAAATGAGCCCAGCTTTCCTGTTAGAACCCTTAGAATTGCCCTATTTTTTGTTTGTTTGTTTTATAAAGGGATCCATAAAAGTCCCCAGCAGAATTTTGGTCCGCCCTTTATCTAATCACTGGCATAGGTAATGAGGAAGTTTTATCACTGATGACCTGATCAATAAACTTTGTTCATGGCAGCCACGGGACTGTGACTCCGCAGGCTTAGCAACGCGTTCACAGACTTCACAAACCACCTTAACAAACACATGACATAAGCATGAGGTACACAGCTGGAGCAGTGATAATTGCCAGCTGTGCATATGATACTTTTTTTTTGTCCATCCTTTCTTTGTGGAAGTGCTACAATGTTTAACAGGAGGTCAGCTTATCTAAGGTCAAGTAGCTCTTGACCTAAAAATCTTTTTGCAGCATAGAAGATATGCAGGGAGGCTTTGTGTATGCGGGTCAATTATGAGTTAATAACTGGATTTATCAATAAAAGTGCAATCTATTGCCTCTGCTTAACTATGTGTCTGCTATTTGAATTGGGCGAGGACATCCAAAGCTTGTATTAGGTAAGCAGATGGTTACATATTATAGGAGAGGGAGCGTTGTGAGTTGCATGCAGGTGTTGGGTCACAAAGTGCTGCTTCAGAGAAAAGCACAAATAACAGTCCCACATCCTCTCTTGTGTACATGTCAATAAAAGGCTATGAGAGAGCTACATCAGGGTCCTCATGATTTTTGTCTTGATGTTTTCTTTCCAGGGTTCCACTGTCCTGTTTGCTCCAAGTTCATGGCAGGGGATGAAATAGAGAAGCACCTGCTCATGTGTTTCAGCAAAACACGTCTCACCTACAACAGTAAGGCTGTGGGAGCGGGGGATTCTGAAAAGTCTTTGATACTATTCATTGAATGATGCTTAACTGATCCCCAGGGGAAATAAGATTATTCTAGTACATATTAATGAAAATATAGAATCTAAAGTAAAATGTCACTGTATAGAGTCGTTACGCTGAAGAAGCCTCTGACTGAAGACACTATTTTGACAATATTTTGTGTAGATGGTGCGCAGCGTTTTTAAGTATGTTGAGATGCTTTTTCCACAATCTGTTCTAGGGACTCCAGAATTCACAAGTCTTGTGTAAAAGTTAAGCAGCAAACTATTACATCATAAACTTGACTTACTTTTTTTTTTGCTTAAAAGAAACACAAACAATGAAAAAGGCAAATGTAGGTGTCTCAGGACATGCACATCTGCAACTGCAGACACTACATATGAGCAGTTCTTCTTACTGATGCCTTATCAAACTTGTTGGGGTAAAAAATAAAAAAGTAATACTTATTCAGCAAACTCAGAATCACCCATGTTTGCATTTTATGGTGAAACAACAAGAAAATATCTAACAAAGGAAAATATCATTGAAAGTACTTTGTTTTTGTTTTCCACACTCAAAGTAACACAGTTTGATTTGCTCAGGGTTCACAGGAACCCTTACAGACTTTGGCAGATAGTAGAATTTACATAACATGGACCCACGTGGATCCTTAAGGACACAAGAAATATGAATCGGCCCTTAAATGTCAGTTATATTTAGTTGCAAATGTGACGGCAGAAACCTTTGGCCACCGGCTGAGAACGTACTTGTTCGCATTTTAGTTTCTGCACAGAGGACCTGATTTCAGGAGGTCGGCATCTACAGAAGGAGGCATGCTGCACATGCAGGCAACAATTCTTGTGAATGTAATTACAAGAAGTTTCTGGGACACAGTTGCCCACAGAGAGCCACATACAGACCCTCTGATGAAGCTATTTCCACACATACACGGCACTGAATCTTCACACACTTACAGATGCATGAAGTATGACAGCTGTGATAAAGTAACTTCCAGAAGTCCGTATGGAGGACTTTGTTGCGTATGTGCAGCGGAGGTATTCCGTACATGTACACAACGAATCAACTCAACAACATTTGTACAGAACTCCAAATGGAAACTCTGCGCCTCAGCAGATGTTATGAGTTTACGTGACTTGATATCACATTTCTGTTTTTTTGACCCCTTCAACAGCCCCCACCTTTGTAACCACGAAAATATGACCTGTGAATATTATTTTTTAATGATTACATTACTTTAGAAGTACAAGTCATTAAATTGGACCTGTTTCCAATCTCTTTATAACAATGTATCACATCTTAGATGATTATCATTGGTCTTTTGATCTTTTCAAAAAGTTACAGGTATAAGAAGGATTTTAGAGAAGGATTCCCTTGTACTAAATTGTGACAGCGCAGCAGGAAAATATCAAAACCTAACACAAACAGGCGATGCAGCTGCACGTCTGTGCTGCAGTCTGTATGCATGCATTTAGTTTATTAGCACCTGTAAAGAGTACACACACACACACACACACCTATTTGTGCACACGCAGGAAAGACTAACAGATACTGTCTTTTGAAACCGTCAGATACAATCACGACACACGCATTGTGGTAAAGACTTCCCAGGTTTGAGATTGCAGAATGTGTACAATGTGTTTTTTTTTTTTAAATTTACGCACATACACACCCACACAGCTGCCAGACCGCACACACTCACAGCAACATGCATGTTTCTGATAAACGTACAAATGCAGCTTGTATACTAGTCAGTGACACTTTACTTATCATAAATGTACAGGTTTAACACATGCACGCCATGTGTTAAACCTGTATAGACATTGCTCTATACCTCATCTAACTCAGGCTTGTTGCATTTAAAACTCAGACAATGAATAAAGCTCAAAGAGCCTTTGCACTTGTCAATAAATTAAACTGACAGATTATTGTAGAAACGTTTAATATAGTTCCACTGGGCATTGACTTCTCAGTCAACGCCTCCGTTTTCCCCAGCAATGGAATACGTTTAATTTGAAAGGACAAACCCATCATCATCCCGTGTAGTTTGGTATAAATACTTTATATGTACATTTGACTGGGTCTGCCTTTTGTTAAGTTTTCATAAAAACACTGCAGTGCACTAAAAGCAATAGTTACTCATTTACCTCTGATACTGACACAAAGGCTTATCACATCTTGTTTTGTGCGTAAATATAGTACGTAAGACAAAATCATCACCTGATAATGTGTCTGTCTGATCTGAGACTCTTTTTTTTCTCGGCTGTTAAATCACATTTTCACATAAAGAACAGAATGATTAATAGTGAAACCACTTTCCATACCGACCACCGTCTATTCCACTTGGAGACTGCTTCCCCCACTCTTATCTGTGCTTAGATGAGAACAGGTATTCTGGTATCAAAGGTTAAACAGATGATTGTGCAGGACTCAGTTGACTGAACATTTGGTGTGCGAGGCAGCTCTTTGCTCATTTCTTTTCTGTCCGTTTTGTCTTTCTCAGAGGACATCCTATCCAAAGACTCTGGGGAGTGTACCATCTGTTTAGAAAATCTGGAACAAGGAGACACCATTGCCAGGCTGCCTTGCCTCTGTGTCTACCACAAAGGGTAAATGATAGTTGTGACTTGGTGGAGATTTACTTTGTGTATATATAAAGTAAACAGACACACCTTCTTGCTCTTATGAATGTTTTAAAGGAATGGTTTGACATTAAGGGAAAGTCACACCTTTTTTACAGAGTTCAATAGTCAGATTGACACAACTCAAAGGCCTAGTCTACCCTGATTAGTCAGCTAACTGGTCAAATATGTCAGTGTATGAATAAGCTGATCATGTTTTCAGGCATGCTGAATCTGTGGTGCAGTAAAAGGGAGATTCCCAAGCTGCATATAGTAAGCAGAGGTCACAGGCCTTGGTGGTAAAATTCTTACAAGATGGGAGGTCATGTGTCACATCAAGCCTCTTGCCACACCATCAACTGCCACTGCTGTGCATTAGCATGCAAACGCTAGCAACCCACCGGAGTAGCTTGTACTGTTAGCAAGGCATTTTAGGTGTAGATTCAGACTTTAAGAGAAATTCCTTTATCATCAGATTTTAGTGTGGTCAGGGACTCAGTATTTGTACCTCAGTATTTGTACCTCTCAGTACCGCTAAACTTACATGTTTCCTCCTTGTTCCTTTTTCAGGTGCATAGATGAATGGTTTGAGGTGAATCGCTCATGTCCAGAGCATCCTGCCGACTAAGAGCTGCAAAAGTGCAGTTTCAGTCTGCAGTACATCACTGAGGCTGACTGTGTGCCCTGACCAAATCCCAACACTGCCTGTTCCAGCTGAGCATCAAAGTTCCTCAGGGATTAAGACATTATGATGCACAGAATCTTTCATATTGCCTCACGGAACCACGATGGACTTTGGATATGTTTCTCAATGTGATGCGACATTCAAAGAACCACTGGTGGAGCCATTTGGATGTCAGAATACATGTATAAATATTCCTTATGCCAAGTGTTGGCCTAAAGTAGGAGCATGTAACCTGGAGTCTGATCCAAACAGTTATGATGAACTGAGTGTGGTCTCACAGCAGAGGACTTGTCCAACATGTTGAAAAGAGATTTAGACTAATTGGCTGCTTTGAGTCACTTAGCCTAAATTAGAAGGCTGATGTTGTGCAATATGAGAGACAGTCAAATAGAATTAAAAAAACCAAGCCTATATCAGCTTTAAGGGATTACTGCAGTGTTGATGGTAGTCAGGAAATGGATCTCAATTTTATTCCAAGTTGGCTATCAATATTGTTTGTGAAACAATCATGTGTCCTTAACTAAATTGTCTAACATAAGATGGTCAGACTTTGTTAATCACTTGGCCACTTAGTACCACAGTAATATGATTGTGTAGCATAGTGGTGAAATTAAAGAAAGGCCTATTTTATGATGATTGATAGTCTCTCTAAGGAGTGCCATAATGTGCTGCTATGTCATAGACTGGAAAGTTTTCCTATAACCTTTGAACCTTATTGTTCATCATTCTCTCTGTTTGTACTGTAATGAATTGCACAACAATAAATGTTTTATCTTTGTCTTTTTTCTGCATAAGAACTGTTCTGTGCTTCTTTATACCTACATGTAGAGGAAAGAAATCACCTCACCCAACTTGGAAAGGAGTAGGGGGTGTATGACATGTGCTTTGATTTAATCTTATAAGGACAGATACGAGCAATATTATAAGTACTTGTATGTACTTGTATGATAAATGTAATTTTTAATTTTTTTTTTAAAGTATTTACAATGATAGTATACCTTCTACAATATGACTAAAGTTATCTTGAAAATTGTTCTTAAAATGCTTCAATTAGCTGAAACAGAAATCACTGAGCTATTCCTTGCAGGCATTCTTTTTAAGACTTACTCACGTTTTCATATTTTTTGTTTTAGTAGGACAAGAATCAGTAGGACAAGAATCAGAAAGATGAAGAAATTACAGATACAAGCATAAGTGGAGGCAAGTAATGGTCACTTTTAGAGATAGTAAGTCAGATTTACAAATAAAATGTTTGATACGGGAGCTCTTTGTGGAAACATTTTGCATATGGAGACGAACATAATCTTGCCCAAAATTATTCATCATTATTGATTATAACATGACAAGCACAATTTTTGATGAAACTATGGCATAACTGTCATGGAGTGTCAGTGATAGGTTTTTGGTTTATAACACAATGAGGAAATGTAATCTTTCTTTCCCCTTATATTGATGAAATACTTTCACATCATACAGTTAATAAGAAAATTTAAAAATTAAGTTTTTATGTCTGTATCAAAAGTAAAACCTAAAAATCTACCTTTAATTATTTTTATTTTTATTTTATTTGATTGTATTCGCATATTCATCCACTTACTTATCCAGGCGACTTTTTATTCTGTTTTTAAAAATTATCATAAATGCACACAATAATAGCTGAATCATCCATTAACTCCCAAATGAAACCGCAGATTGTGAACACTTAGTTGGAAAAAGTAAAAACAACGTTAAAGTTAGCGTGACGCAACTACAGCGCGTCTCTTGTGTCGCGGGTTAGATGACGTTGTGCTCCCTGAGACGTTTGTTTAGCGTAAGGGTACACAGAAGGCAAAAACAAACGTTCAATAAAGTTTTATTTGACTTTGAATCGCGAGTAATATATCACCACACTGAGTAGTTATTTTTCCATAATAAGGTAAGAGTTTGAATTTTTTTGGACGATTTCCTTGCTCAAAGGTTCAGTTAATCTCCCTTCCAGAATTTTCCTTAGATAACGTTAGCTAGCATCAACTCAAATCCCTTAGATACATAGCTAGCGTTAGCTTGCCAACCATGTTCGAGTACTCACACAGTGCTTCCCTGGTTCTGAGTCATATTAATCCACCCCATCTTTTAATCTGTTGGTTTTCAGATTAGGAATCGCTAACTCTGGGGCAAGATGTCGTATATGCTACCACATCTCCACAATGGCTGGCAGGTAGATCAAGCCATCCTATCTGAGGAGGATCGAGTCCTTGTTATCCGCTTCGGACACGACTGGGACCCAACTTGTATGAAAATGGACGAAGTTCTATACAGCATCGCTGAAAAGGTTTGATTAGTTTATTTTCTGTGTCATAAACCAGCCTTTTAGGAGTCTTTATCAGCCAGTTTACAGCATCATGTGTGCTCAGTCATACAATCTGCGGGTCTGATGTTGTTTCTGTACCTTATTGGGGTTGTGAGCCGTGTTGTGTGGACAGCCACTGACCCAAAAAACACGTCTGTATCTGAAAGGCTTAAACGGTGGCTGTCTGAACCTGGTTCTTATGCACTGTAGGAAAATTAAACGCCTGACGAGGTCACTGTTTCTGAGGTTTAGTTAAAACTCGCTGAAGACAACGAGGTACAGCATAGGGACATATACTGTATATATACAGCTAAAATGATTTTCTCAATCTCAAAAGTTGGGGCTTTCTTTAAAGTTTTAATGACAGACTTATTTGGAAGTTTTGCTTGGCCCAATAGAGATGTATCGCTTACGGTAAGAAATAATTCTACATATGACATTGAACCCATATCTAATTGTAGTGATGTCTGTAGACGGTCACATAGGAAAAATACACATGCTGTGACAAAGATTAGGTTATCAAACAGGGGAAAATTTCAGGTAGAACAAAAACAGTTTAGTAATTGAGGAATCAGATGAGGAAATCACTCACAGTTTAATCATTCACACATGGTGATGAATTCTACACTAATACAAACATGGGACCAACAGTGGATGCAAAATATCAAAATAAGCCTGTAGGGACACAGATAAATCATATCAATGAAGAATACGTTGCCCCGTATATATGCTGTTCCGCCAACAGACACTATTGGGATATTCAGGGGCATCATGATTTAGTTTGACTTTGATTTGTTTGAGTTTCTTTGTCAGAGTACATCAGATGAGGCCTGTTTCCAGGAGACAGTAGTGCTTTTGTTTTTTTTTTCCTTTTTTCCTCCCCAAGTGTGGATTGTATGCTGGGAAGGGTCATTGCTGTTTTCATTACTCTCTGAGGTTTATCATTGATGTCACAACCAAAAATCTCATGATAGTGTGAGATGTTGGAGGATTTTTTTTTCCCTTCAAACAACACTTTAGACGACATTTTCAGAGTGTCTGCTCAAAGCTATTAAGTAGTAATAAGCATCTCCTCTGTGTAAAACCATCCACTGCATATGTAGCTACACGGCCTGTGATGCAATTCATGGACGTCACATCTTTGTGCAGAATATTTTGATGTAAATTGATGCAATCTGATGCATTACTTAACATTCGTTTAATGGATACTTAAATTTTTTTTAAAGTCTGAATTTAACCAAGTTATTTTTGCAAATGTGGGAGTGGTTAGCTAGTTTCAGATAGACCCACATGATACAAGAGACCCGCGAACCACAAGTGTTTTGGTACATTATTGTACATAAAAAATGGTTGAAGAAGTTATCTTTCCAAAGAAATAACATATCTCTGTATTTATAACTTTAGAACAGACAAAATTAGAAAAACTCTTATTGTGTGAACAAACATGATATGCAGACTTTAGTATACATACTATTTTTATTTTTGGTGTTGTTTTTGCTTATGCTAGCTGTACTGGCACCCACCAGTTCCACATAGGTTTCACCTGATGAGTGTCTTACTGCTGTGCTCATTTGATCCACTCACGTCAGTTTTCACCTCACAGCTCACACGAGGCTCGCAGCTCATTTAGTAATAAACCCCGACTGATGCTCACCTGTGACATCCAGTGTTGGGGCGATTTCATTTTCTTCAGTGTCAACAGTTTTTGCTCATATGCTTGATTGCCAGTTGCATCATTCAGAGCGTTCAGACAAAGGCTCTGATTGGTCCATTGTCTGTAGGCAGCTGCAGTCATCCTCTCCTCGTTGGGAATGATTGAAAATAAAAGCAGACATCTAAAAGAATACTACACAAGTCCTTCCTTTTAGCAGGCCATTGATTGGTTTATGGTATGTTTAGACATGATTTAGGGGCCTGTTTATTGATTTGATGATATCTTTAATGTTAAATTAGGGTTCAGATGCAGGTTTCTTTGTGTGAAACGTATTTTAGCAGGAAGCTGTTGCTTTCAAAAGGAGGTTATCCGTTAGCAGGTTATGTGTCATGTTTTAAGGGAATTGTGTTGTTTACTTGTTGTCGTGCCTCTACTACGTCCTTACAGGTGAAGAATTTCGCCGTCATCTACCTCGTGGACATCACAGAAGTGCCCGATTTCAACAAGATGTACGAGTTATACGACCCCTGCACTGTCATGTTCTTCTTCAGGTAAGTCTCTGTAATAGCTTATATGCTGTATGTACAACCTCTGGCAAAAAAATGATGGAATCACAACTCTCAGAGGATGTTAATTCACTCAATTTTGTATTATGTTCTGTATGAAATGAAACGACTGCATGAACATCTGCCAAAATTGGGATTCCATCCTTTTTGCTGTTTGTTGTAATAAGCACATTTAAAAACACTTAACCCAAAGTGGTTTCTATTCAGGATGATGAACGAAATCAAATAGTGAATATAAGTCAATTTAAATGGTGTTATGGATCCTTAAACCCATGTTAGCGAGAGGGAGACCTGCTGTGGAGCAACGTAAGACGTGTTTCTGTGTGTGTGTCTTTCCAGGAACAAGCACATCATGATTGATTTGGGAACTGGTAACAACAATAAGATCAACTGGCCAATGGAGGATAAGCAAGAGATGATAGACATTGTTGAAACAGTGTATCGAGGAGCGAGAAAAGGAAGAGGTCTCGTGGTGTCTCCCAAGGATTATTCTACAAAATACAGATATTGATTTTTTTGTTGTTGTTGTTTTTCTCCACTTTTTGTTGTTTTGTATTTTTTTTCTGTTCCCTGATATTTTGACACAACACAGAGACTACAAACATCAGAAGAATATCTTTCACTGTTTTGGCTTTGCCGGTGAAAGCGGACATTATTCCTAATAATGGCTTTGACTGTATTACTTTGTGCCATGTATTTTTTGTGCGTGCAAATGTTTTATTTGGTTTCATAAACATCAGGTTGTTTGTGTTCTTCAAAGACGTATTTCTGTGAAACAAGTGCGAAAAAGGTCAGACATGTTGAACAAAGCCTCAGAAGTAACTTTTAAAATAAAAATGTTTTTTTTCTACATACAAAGTTTTCGGTCCCAGTAGAGTGCCTGTGTAGAAATCCCTCCGTTAGCTCTCCTATAGCCGCAAGTAGCCACATAACAGCAGCTATGTGCTAACAGAGCTATAGTACACGTTAGTTCATTCATTCTTCTTAAAGTATTGGTGAAATAAAGACAGATAATGCCTTATTTAGAGGCTGCATTGTCCCTGCCCCATTCACTCTGTTATATGGATATATGCCGAATGAGTTTTCTAAATAGCTTTCGAAGGACGCAGAATTTCGCCTAACTGTTCTCGGTGAGTAGATAAACGTATTTCATGCCAGAAATAAGGTCTAGGTTTAAAAAATACCGGAGTTCCCCTTTAACTGACGTTTTTGCCATGCTCAACCTCGGGGTGAATTGTTACAAAGTCTCCAGTAGATGGAGCCAGAGTACTCGGCAGCGAGCCCCGCAGGCCGCTGATTGCATCATTGAAAGACTTGGGCTATATGATGAATTCAAATTAAATGTATTAGCTAAGTACGCTAGTGTATTATGTAAGTTAAAAAGAAAGAAAAAAAAAATGCAGAAAGATGAACAGTGTATGCTTTCAAACGGCAAGGAATGTTCTATTTATAGAAATAGAGTTATGTCTGAAAACTGAGAATAATATTTCCTGCACATAGGCAGCATTTTTTAAATCCATTAAATGTACACAGCAGTAACTAAAGTAATATCGTGGTAACTGCAGAGTTTTATGTCCACACTGCTGAGATATGCTCGCATACCTGAGCCGAGTGTTCGTGAGTGTGATGTCCTGTGGGACGAAGCTGCACTCGTGTTTGCTTGTTTTGGCGCCCAGAGCTGTGGGCGCCTGCCAAATGGGAAAAATACACATACATTTTACACGCAGTGTGTCTAGGACGGGCTGTGAAGTGTGTGATGAACAGGAGATCTCACCTGAGGGAGCTTTATTTTTTCCCCACGGGACTTGACCTTCCTCGCAAGAGTGTCAAATTGTGGGCAGTGAGGATGTTAAAAAAAAATTTAAATTTTTTTCCTCATTAATGCAAGAAAAGAAATCTGCATCCACAGTAAACCCTTAATTCTAATCCTTCCTTGGGAATTGTTAAAGCCTGTTTTTACAGTATTTACACATGATGAAAACAATAAACGTTCTTTGTTAAACTGTCTGAAGATCACAAGGAAGTCCAGTCAACACAAGAGCTGCATCTTTCAACAGTGAGACTGACTCAAATATTGAGACGAAACAAAATACTTCAGTAATTAAAAAAGTAAAACAGGAATGTGCGGATTAGAGAAGCACGACTGTTAGCTCTCTTTTTCACCTCCCTATAATCAGACACCACACATTGCATGGGAGCCGGTCCAGCCTGTTGAGCGATCGATGAGGTGAACAGACGTATTCAGTATCACTGTCTGTTTCACTTTATGTGTGCAACTGTTTGGAAAGTGTAGCCTGACACCTTCCCCTCCCCTGACTGAGACAAGCTGGGAGTCACTTGGGCAAAGAACCCCCAGTATCAGAGCAAGAGTGTGCATCTTCTGTAAGGTGCAGTTCCCAGCTCTCCACTGCCAAGTATTTGACTAACTGCCCCTTTGTGCTGGCCAGAGGGCTGGATGGAGGAGAATATGGGGATGGCTGAACACCAGCTGGCCATTAAAAGGTGCTGAGGAAGAGGAGGAGAGGCACATAGCTGCTGTGGCTGCTGCAACAACCAAACACTTTGACCACACTTGGCTGCTCATGAGTGAAAACCACTCGGCCAACAAAAAAATACTTTTCAGGAACCAGAAAAGCAGCCTTTCTAGGTTGAGGCCTGTTGAATTTTTTTAGGTTAACAATTGAAAGTTGTAGCCTGATCATGACCCAGTTGCTCTAATCTCTGTACACTAGCAGTCATAAACATATTTGCAGTTGAAAATAAACTACTTTCCTCATGTTTAACTGTGTAGACCGTGCTGAAAGCCGACATAAGCCCCCTCCAGGCGTACCATGTCCTTTCCACTTGTATTAACAAAGAGTCTGGCATGGCTTTGTCTTTGTTTGGCCTGCCCCTGCAGGGTCCATGTACGCCATTATTGTGTCACTCTCTTCATATGGAGCACGGGGCCAGAGGTCGCTGCCGATGGTCCATTATAATTCGCATTATCATGCATTGTTGTTTCCTATTACTGTTAATCAGATCAGCCTCTAGGGAAAGGAGGAGGTCTGGACAACTAAGGGATAGTGGGAAACTCCAGTCTAGACATGAGCAGATACTTGGCAGAATGAACAGTGCAGCACTGAGGGTTTCTGTGTGAAGTTGGACAGAAAGAGGAGGAGTGATCGTTTTACCTAAAGACTTTATAGGGGATATACACAAACACCTCGAAAGCTTTATTAATCCAGGATCTGTTTTCAGCTGATAGCGTTTGAAGGGAGGGTCCAGCAGGCAGACCACTAGGATGATCTGGGTGCCAGGGGGAAGACATGCTGGCATCCCGCCAGCCTCTCTGTCTTTCTTTCCTCCCTCCCTCTTGCCTCTCTGGTCTGTCACTATCCATGTGGATACCCAGCACGAGGGCAGCGTGAGGGGCAATTGCCAGTTTTTTGGGATGCCCTACCCCCACCCCTGCAGGCTCTCCCATTGGCGCAGATACAAATGCACACACAGATACTGTCTTCCACCCCCTTACCTTCTCTCTGTGTCTTTTAGATCTTTATCCCATCTAAAAATGCATCACATGAGTCACTGACTAGCATGTGTCATGCCACTTTAAATTCTGCTCTTTACAACCCACTTGCAGATATAAAGCGATACCCACTTTTCCTGAGGCAGGGTGCACAGAGATAATTGTAACAGCAGAGGTTATAAAAGTTTTGAACTTGTGATGATTTATCATTCATTACGTATGAGTCATAATCTTTTCAAACAAGGATTTATACTTTTGTTCCCAATTGCCCAAACTCAAATTATAACTCTTTGCCAATATTACAGTGTTGTTTTTCTTTGGCGGAAAAAGTGCGATCAACAAGACAGATGCAGTTACAACAATTTGGCAGTGTGGGGATTTCGAAGTACAGCACTTTCCCTATATATGTTCTTTCACAATAGCAATGACCTGTAAATTGTGCACACACTTAAGTTAGGGCCAATCCCACTTCATCTCTTGCCCCTGCCCTATCCCCACAAATATTCTTTTTTCATTTCAACTTCTTTCTTAGCTCACAGATTCATTATGTGTCCATGACTATAAAACTGTTAAAGCAGCTCCACCTCCAGCAGCTCACACACTGATACTTTGTAATTAGCAATCTGATGATGTTATAATGGCTGTAATGATATATCTGGCAGAGGGACTGAGTAAGTCATTTTTACTTTATTTATATCGGCTTAAAGGGAACTCCGGAATTTTTAAACCTAGAACCTATTTCTGGCATGAAATATGTTTATCTACTCACCGAGAACAGTTTGGCGAAAGTCGGTATACTTCGGAAGCTATTTAGATAACTCGTGATCCATATAACAGAGTGAATGGGGCACAGATGATGCAGCCTCTAAATAAGGCATTATCTGTCTTTATTTCACCAATACTTTAAGACGAATGAATGAACGAACGTGTACTATAGCTCTGTTAGCTCAGAGGTGCTGTTATGTGGCTACTTGCAGCTATAGGAGAGCTAACGGAGGGATTTCTACACAGGCACTCTATTGGGACCACTTAATTTTGACTTTCGTCAAACTGTTCTGGGTGAGTAGATAAACATATTTCATGCCAAAAATAAGGTCTAAGTTTAAAAATACCGGAGTTCCCCTTTAATTTAGCTATGAATGCTAATGTCCTTTTATGTACCCAGAATTTTTTTTATTCAGGTATTTTAAACGAGCTGGAATAACACAGCAAACATTGTTGTGTTTGGTGTTTCCCTTAAATTCTTTTCCTTAAGTGTTCGGTCCAGGTTCGGCTTATTACGATTTATGGATTCTCACATGGAGTGACATGAGCGTTAGAAAATCCTGATCCATACATCACTACTTTCTAACTTTTCATGTCCTCACCTTTTCAATGTATAGCCTGAAGAAAGTCAATCCTGAGGTTAACTGATTCCATTCTTAAATGCGTTTGACCAAAACACATTTCAGAAATGAGAACCTGCATCACCAGCAGCTTCATGGCGCTCCACCAACCAACAAACTGCCATGGTCAAATACAGCAAATACAGAATTATTTCATCCTCAGTCCACTTTACATGATCTGTCTATCGTAAAATGCATCTTGCTGCATCAGAAATAATGATGCACCACACATGATAGCATTAGACATGCTGACCAACATATGTTAGACCCTACAGAACAATTTGGCCCTGGTTTGAGATTAATAGAAACATGTTGATCTTCAGATGGGGCTTCCTTTTTGGTAAATATTTCAATATTACTTTCACATCCCATCAGAGAGACTAAAGAAAAGATTTACTCTGTGGATCTTAATCTAAATTCTTACACAATTCTCATTAGAAAAGATAAATGTGTCAGTTAGTGATGTGTGAGTTGGATTTTTTTTTTTAATATCTGCATTTAACAGCCAATCCATCTGACCTTCTAGAGTATCAGTTCGTCAACAACCCAATCCTCAGCCAAGTGCAACACCTGTTTCAGTTTGCATATACCATAACTGTGATGTCTATATTTCTATCAAGTATTCTTTTTTTCTGGCCCTAATCCATTTTTTGTTTTTTAATAGACTATATGAAAGTAGACTGCTTTGTAGTTTGTAATGCAGATTATTGTCAGCAGCCAGGACAGAGAAAGTGGAAGGAGTTCTGGCAACTGAATGCAGTTCCAGCTAGTTATTATTAACGTAGATGGAATGCTGAAGGATTCCTCGGGTTATGGGTCAACCGGCACATCTTATAGAGGCCATTTGAGTACAGTGAAATCACTCATGTTTAAAAGAAGGAAAATACTCTGACATGGCATGTTTCCTGCTGTATGTCTCCATCAGATATTTCACTGCTGTGATCATAAAGGCGAAAATGGACTTGAAATGTCCAAAAACAAACATTTTCCACCCCATTACACAACCACCACCAGCATGTTTTCTGTCGAGGCTCATCAGACCACGCAGTGCTGCTGCAACCTTCCATTGTCAGATTTTAGTAAACTCAAGCACACTGTATCCTTAGTTTCCTGTTGTTAGCTGGCAGGTGCGGCAAGTGGCCAGCGAGGGTATTTTTAAGCACGCTTCATGCATTGGAACAGTCTACATATGATGTCAAACTGCTGCCACTCTCACATCAATGCGGTATTCAGTGTTCATGCACATGTAGTCATTTTGTCAAGTAGAAAAGGTTAAGAAGAAACAGTGAACGCAGGCTTGTCTCCAGATATCTTCCGAATCAAGATGCTATTTATTCATATGATCTGTTACCTTCATTTAAGACTGACTCAGTTGTGTGGGCTGAAACATCACTTTAGGTTTTGCCCAGTGGGGTAAATATTCAGAGTAGATGAAACATTGCCTACAGGTTGCCAAAAGATTAGCCAGCTTGGATGTTTCATCGTAATAACATGTCAGAACAAACACATACACAAACACTACACTCTTACTCCTTGTCGGCCTTGATTAATAGATGCTGACACACTTAGCAGTGTGTGTTACTACGTTAGTTAAAGCCCCCCCACCCCCCTCTCTTTTTTGCGTCTGCCTTTTATTCCACTCACGGTTATGTGTCTAAATGAATTTGCATCTATTCTCCCACTTAATTCCCGAAACAGTGTCATCCCTCCGTTTGCTAAAAAGCGAGGTGTCCACTGAGACAGATACCAGTACACAGAGGGGAGGTGTGTTTACGCAGTCCATGGCAATGCTGACTCGCTGGTGCGCTGTACTCACTCTGAGCAAACACACATGGATCGCATGAGGCCCCTAGCTCTCCAAATCTCACCTCCATTCATGGCAGCCACCTCCATTCAGAAGCTTAGACCCAATTAGCACCTGCTCGGTTCTCACAGGCAGACCAGGCTTCCTGCTACAAGAGAAGTGTGACGCTGACAAATGCTCCAGCTGAACCAACAGAGCGATCACACAAACACACACACACTCAAGCTTGAGATGGAAGAACTCCATTTTGTCTTTTCCTAATTTCAAGAGGTGCATAATCCATCATCGTACATCTAGTTTTGATCTTTTGAGAAAAGGTGCATTCTACTTTGATTTCCTTTCTGCTGAGTGATCATGCTTTATATTTGGACCTCTGCTTTTCTCACTGTTGCCCCCTTATTGGGTTATGATACATTGAAGGGGGAATGATACTGCTGGACTTATCACAGCTTGTGAATGGAGGAAAATCTACAGGACATCAAAAGAAGAGATTATTTTACAAATCTTCAAAACTGTCAGTGGAGTACGAAACACTGATTATCTACATTTGTAATATTGACCAGACAACGATTTTTGCTGGGTTTTCTAAGTTTGATTGATACTTCACTGTTACTATCACATTTAATTGCTCGGACAAGAAGAGCATGAGTGTACTTTGACATCCATTGTCAAACCAAAAGAAATATATTGTTTTAACCCATTACTAGTAAACATACTATGTGTTTACTGTTTAAAAGTAATTCCAAATTTCATTCAGTTGCATAGCACCTTGATTAGTTTGAGACTAAATTGTGATCACACTTGGTTGTATGATCAGATCTGTTCCACTGAAGAGGGCCTTCCTGCCATCAAAGAAGGGAACATCTAAAGCCTGAACAAGTCACGTTGCACCACAGACGTCCATACTGAAGCCCACGCTCTCTCTTCATGACTCTCACCAGCTAAATGTTAGGCTTCTATATTGATGAGTATGTGGGCTGCTGGTAAGCTGGCATCGTGCGCACACCACTCAGAGCATCACCACTAACACAATGAGACCGTAAATGTGTATCATGACCATAGACCGACTTTTGGACTTTAAATAAAATGTTACTCGGAAGTGTTTTGTCTCTTAATGAAACACATGAGTATCCCCAAAACCAGATACCCTCACCTACTTCTTCTTGTCATCCTCTAGCCTTCAGCCTTTTTTCTCTTTAACCCCACCTCCTCTTTCCCTCTGCCTATTTCTGTTACCTTTCTGGGGAGTCATTGACAGAATAGATGCCCCACACCCCACCTCATTCTCCTCCATCTTTTCTTCTCTATCCTCCCGCCTCACCCCACTGTTGCCGTCTCCCTGCCCCTGCAACACCCCCGCGGAGCTCACACGGTTAGTACAGTCTGCCTGTGCTCACTCCTTATAAGGGCAAAATACATTGACAGAGGCAGAGAGAGGAGGCTGTACCAGTGCAGGCAGGCAGGTAGGGGGGACAGTGGCTCAAGCAGGAGGAAAAGAAACATGTGATGTTGAGGAAGAGGAGCACAGATCACAGGAAACGGAGGACAAGTGGAGGGAGTGATGAAGATGACCAAGGAGAGTGATGGGCGATTGTGTTATTAGAAAAAGAGTCGTGCCATTGCTTCTGGTTATCTGAAAGCAAATAAGGAGGCAAGAGCAGTTTTTTATACTGTTTATTTTGTAATAACAGCATGTCTTTGTAGAAAACATGGGCAAAATAATTTAGACAGAGTAAACTCATTGTATTTGTACTGGATAAGATGTTATCGGAATTTTTTGGAATGTTTCTTATCTCTACATTTCTATTCATCCATCGATCCATTTTCTATACCCGCTTAATCCAGTTCAGGGTCACCCAGGGGCTGAAACCTATCCTGGCTGCTATTTGACAAGAGGTGGGGAACACCCCGGACAGGTCACCAGTCCATCACTGGAGCACATAGAGACAAACAACCATGCACTCTCCCACTCACTCCTAGGGTCAATTTAGAATCACCAATTAACCTGACATACATGTTTTTGGATGGTTTGAGAAAGTACGCAGAGAGAACCCACACATGCTGCTGGTTCTTCACGACAGTTTGGTTTGTATGAGCCCTAACATCACTAAAATACCCTTAGATTAGCAACCTTTGCACCAATTTCTAAACTCAGGGAAGGCACAATAAAGCAAACAGGGCAACCCTCCCAGCCAGCCCTTTCTGCTCTTTTTTGTTTCTATTGTGGTGTAGCACAAACACTAGAGGTGACACAATCACTTCAGACAGCTTTGACAATGATATTAACTCTGAATACCTCACGACATGTTGGTTACATACAAATGTAACCATGGCTCTACGGTAAGTATGCTTCTCAAATGCTTTTTCCAAGTATAGCTAATCAGACTTAGGTTTTTTTTTTCCTCCCCTGAAAATGACTCTGAAAGAAGTTGTACATAGGCTGTACCTGGAATTAGAACATGCACAAAGAGTGTAAATGTTTCCCATTATAAAAATTTAATAGAGACTGTGGAAAAGGGCAAGTACTTTCAAGAGAAAAGAAAGAATGAAAAACTTTGAAATACTAACAGGTGGTTGGATGAATCACTTGCCTATCTATGGGGAATAGATGCTACCATTATTGACAACTGATACCGTGGTTGGTCTGTTACTTTGCATTTTGGCCTTGAACAGCTTAAAGCATGGCAAGATGGGCTCTCTATTGGTTGTGATCTGGTGAATTTAAAAAATCTCCTTACAGACACCTCACAGAGTAATTCTGCAGAGGCTTTAACTTAAAACTTGCGCCTCACACTTTCAGCATTTTCATCACTGGCTGTGATGTTTCTATAGACTGATGGAGACATTTTCCTAGGCTCAAACAAAAGGCATAATTTGCCTGTCGCCTGAAATCTGCATAATTCACAGTAACTTGTCTACATCAAAAGCATTTAATCATCTTCATCCTTTTCTTCTTGCTTTGATCATCTTATGATATTGTCAAGCAGATGATGGCATGTTCTCATAAATATACATTTCCACAAGCTTGTGTATTGTTCAATTACACCACTTCATAGTCATCTGACACCGAAAGTACTCAATGGAATTTTCTTCTGCACATGCAGAAGTTAAAGTATCTTTACAATATACATGTGTTTACATATTAGTACCCCTAATTCATCCTTGAGCTGTAACAAACATGTTGGGTGCATTTACTTTCTCATAAAACCAGCAGAATTGATTATCGCAGCACCTACCTGTGTGTGTCCCTGTCAGTGCACGAGATTAATAAAAAACAGGAACCAGTTTATAGAAAAACTAGTTTCTATCACCACTATTACAGCTAACAATTTGTTAAAAATTTCTTTTAATAAAAAAGTTAAAGTGCAATTTTTTAAATAAAAGATTAATTCATTTTATCTGGATGGAGTTGCTGGGATTTCAGTTTGGATGCTGTCCTGTGCTATTTTCACTGTTAAGCCTGAATTAATTTCATTTCCCCAGCATATGGACTTTAAAGAAATTATATTTCAACTGCCTTTGCCAGGCACTGCTACAGTCATCCAGTAACCAACCTGCATAATGATGCGCTGGATGTTTTTGGCTTGTACCAGGACTTCAGTCCTCTGTGCTGCCTGGTGCCGGTGGCAGGGAGAGGGGATGTACAGCACTGCATTTTCTTAGCAGGCAGAAGTGTCCTGCTCTCTAATGGCTGCTTGTCAAGAGCTTCAGCTATCTTTGCTTTTACTGTTTCATTATATCAATTTACTATCTGTCCTTCATCACGACTGACAAGTTGATTTGCACGAAGTGTCCTTTTATCTCAATGTCTTGCTGGACCGGCAACTCAAGTTTAAATGCTCACAGCCAACACTTTCTGTTGTAACTTATGATTAGAGGACATACTCCTTAAGTGGAAGTCAGAGGGGACGTAAAGTCATAAATCTTACAATAATGACACAAGAATTGAAGACCAGAACATTTAGTTTGCTTTCAGCTTCAACCACTGTTTACTGACATCAGTAATACTTGGTTGGGTTTAGGGAACATGGCCCACTGGTTAGGTTGCTAAAACTAGTAGGTCAGGTTTAGACATCAAAACTACTTGTTTAGGTTTAGGAAACGTTTCTATTTATGGTTGTGGTTTGGTATAAATCTCATTGCTTTGCAAAGGTGATCTGGCACACAGGATAATGAAACACACTGTCTAACTGTACGTACTTCTTCACTGCACTGAAGAAATGTCAGTATATGTTTTGCCATACTACTGCGCACGTTTACATTACACTAGAAAAAAACTAAATATTGTATAAGTCAGACCAAAACCAGACTTTAAAATGTCTGTAAACATGTGAGTCTGACCAAAATGGTACAAAATGAAGCTTGTCAAAACCAAGCTAAAGCATCCACACTATGTGGCTGAGGTTCAAACGACTTAAAGATTGCCACCGTGCAGTGAATTCCTCTACGCTTATGTGTGCGATGATCTCCCACAGAGAAATCTATAAGCAGCAATATTTCTTGAACGTTTACTTACACATTCCACAGCGTCGGTGGAGTTGGACATACTTCAATAAGTTGATTTTCTTCCTATGTATTGATACAAGGACAAGGTCACTGGTCGTGTTAAGTGGTTAAGTCAAGCTGTAATTGTGACTCGACTCAACTGTGCTTGTAATCATGCTAACCAATAAAAAAAGCTCTATTATATATAGCGGACAGTCTTTTCCAGAATACTTATGATGTCTCAAATTAGCAAGTGATTTAAATAGTAAGGAAAGAAGAACTGTTATCTTATTTTTTGTTGAATTCTGTAGTTTCCATTAACTGTGCATTGCAACATCTCTGTTAAAATAAAAAAAAAAAGCTGCCCAACTTTGATAACTTTATACCCCTATCTTTTCAGTGTTTCACTTTAACGACAGACGAGCACTTTACTTATTCTTTTATTTCATAGAACAAGACTTTATTGAGACTAAACTCATCTGAGGACAGACTTGAACACTTCAGACAGTCTTTGCCATTCATGCAATGGAAAGTATGCAGAGGAAATTGACTTAAAAGTAATGAACACTTTGAATAATCCAAGGTGTTCCACCTCACGGTTGTTAGCGATAATACTCAGGTATTAATGTTTCAGATAAATAGACCTCTTGAACCTTTCCACATTACAAGCTGGGTTTAAAAAATTAAAACATCTTGTGCCACAATTATTTTGGGAAAAAAAACTGAAAATGCTCTTAGTTTAACAGCAGATGTGAATTTAATGGAGTTTAAAACTGTGAATATTAGTTACAGAGCCCCTGTGCAATTAAGCAGGCTAAGAAATCATTACTTCAGCTTTATCTAAAAAAAAAAAAAAACTGTATACAGTAGCAAACTTTCCCCAGAAGCGTATGCATTACTCATCATCCTTCCTCAGTATCCTTGGATACGTGTTATTCACTCATTTGTTCATTTTAAAAAGCAATGTACCCACATCAGGTGATGATCATGTGTCTTGGATAAAGTCTGCAGTATCTGCTGCTTCATCTACCACACAGACACAAACACACACACACGCACACACGCACTCACACACACACACAGACACACACAAAGAGGTGTGAGCGTAGTCTTGACACCATTCAGAATTGGATTTCACAGGGAGATGAGATGTGAGTAATTTAACAGTTTGTCAAAGTTCAGTTGGTCAGGAGGAACCCCCCATCCCAGCCCCATCAAAGACAATGTTTATTAACAGACAACAGGCAAAACTGTCCCCCACCCTCTCTTGTCTCAAGGAGAACATCTGGTTCTCTGAATATTTGAGTCGGGGGTGGTCCTGCTCGGTGTAATTGTGAACCTGGAGTATTTCAGTATTTGAAAACCTTCCAGATTCTGAATCATAAATGATCTCAGTCTTTGTTGGAGTGATACATGCAATGATATGACATGCACCAACAGATTTAAGTGTCTGAAACCTCAAGTGTATGCCCAGAAGCTGCAGTAATACCTACTCTTGAGGCGTATGCGAGCCCATTGTTTTTGCTCAGCAGTTAGATTTAGCATTTTTTTCACCAGAATGATACAGGATATGATTTCATTTTTTGAATGAACCACTGATGTTGGGTAACAGGAACTCAAACATGACTGACGTGGTATTTTTACTGAGTTTAACACCTGCTCTACAAACCTGTGAAAATCTCTGCTAGTTTTTTTCTTTTACCCACTCCTTACAGAAGACTTTTTAATCACCACAGCACCATGTTTTTGTGTGTTTCTTCCTCTGTAATAGAGAGAGCACAGCTGATTTCAAGTATGTGGCGCTCTACTAACTATTAACTTTTTTTTAATACTTGCCAGAGTGCAATGTATTTTTTCCCCTGGCATAACATTGCGTGAGTTATATTTGATTAATTCTGGTTATGTTTTCTTCTGATATCACATGTCTAAAGTGTAAAGTAATGATATTGTAGCCTACTATCACAGGGAAGATGAGGTAAGACAGAAACTCAGTTAAATGCTTGCATGTGATTAAGAATAGCCTATGTGATGCCTGTTAAGCAATGTTGGACATTGTTTGGTGATGTGAAAGTAGCAGTCAGAAGATCCACTTCTCAGACACAACCACAGAAACAGGAAGATCCATATTCGTTGTTTGACATTTAACCATCTCTCTGCTTCTTATTAAGCTTTAGAAGACAGCACAGAACTAGCTGTCAAGGGTGCTATCAACGATAGGTAATACAGAGCCAGCTGTTGTTATTTTGTTTAATCTCTTTTTGATTGATCCACGGTGACTTCCTATTACATAACAAAAAAGTAGATACATTAGTGGGTTGTTACTGGTTAACTTGTAAATACGTAGCTATGCTAATTTGTGGTATCATTTGCCATAGGTTCTGCACCTAATGTTTAGCTAAACAGGGAGATTCCTCAAAAAGTGTCTAAAGCTAAATTGTGGCTAAATGAGCTAATTTCACAATCTGACTGTTGCCAATTTTGAATGCCATTTTGTGTCATGTCAAAGTTTAACTTAGATGAATTCAAGCTTTAACTATTTTGCCTTAAAGGATAAGAGGTAGCTGAGCAGAAATTTCAGGGGAAAGCACTTTAAGATTGCAAGATTATAAGTGTCCTCTCTGACCCATCAGCTTGTTCAAATATTAACAATGGCCACAGTGGGAAGAGTTCATCAATTGGACTTTTCTATCTGCCCCTAAAGTCACTCCCATGACCCTTTTATAAAAGGGCACCAAGTCTTTGTGACCTCCTTATGGGCCTAACTGTGGCACCATAATAAACTGTGATGAAGTATTGCTCAGCAGCATTTGTTCTTCGGCTCTTCCACTCTGCTCCAGTCCCACGGGTGGGCTGCCACAAGCGCTGGTCTGGGTACAAGACCACTAGACAATGGACATTCTGTTCTTCCATACACACACATACCCACGCACATACACACATATAGTGAGTGACACTTTAGCCATGGCTGATTTAATGTCGCCCTTTTGTGTACACTTAGACTCTGATAGGGTCCCTAATGGGCAATTTTAACAGCCCAAAATCTTAGTGAAAGACAAGAGCAGAGGAGGGAGACACGCATACACATACACATACACAAACTAGTTTTTATACACATACACACTCACACACACACACAAAAGAACATCATGTGCAAACTTTTACAAATACCTGCTCATTTTTTCTCACACTCTTTCTTTACAGTTTGGTGTGACATTAAATACACATACACTCATTTCAGATAACCACAAATAATGTGAATTTCCTTCCCCTCTGCAGCGCACTTGCAAATGATGCTCAGCAGTCACCCACACAATTTGCAAAAATACCCTGATGCACATCCCTACTCACCATGATTCATTTTAACACAATGTGGACAGAAAAAGTCACTGCTGTTGAGACAGTGTCAAACACAGTACAACTCTGCACACATCCACACAAACATACATGCAGTTGTGCCCCCTCCTCTTATTGCCAGTAGGCTAGTGGGAGATGTTAGTCAAAGGGGGAGGGGGTGTTGTGAGGACATGCTGAATGTGTGTGCGTGTGTGATGGGGGTCTTTGTGAGCAAGAGAGGTAGGAGGAGAAGGGGAGAGGGAGGGGGGGACATAGCGTTCTATTTCTCATAGACCAACAGCTGCTGTCTTTAGTGCAGAGATAGAGAGAGGAAGAGGGAGGGCTGTGTGGCGTGAGGCAGTGCGTGTGCTCAGTGTTTAGGTGAATCCACAGCCCTCTGGCTCACAAGGATAAAGGATCCTCATTGAGGAACATAGAATAAAAAAGCAACACAGGGACTTTTTTTTGCCCTTTTTTAGTTATCTTCTCTTCTCTCTCCTCTTGCTTCATTTGGCTGCCGGTGTCTGCATTTTGTTTTGTTTCCTTCCTTTTGTTCCCTGCATCCATCTCTGTTTCGCCTCGCTCCAGAAAGAAGGAAGGAAGAGCAGAGTCCGAGGCATCATCCTCCCATCCTGCATGCCCAGCCGGTAAGCTGATATGTTTTCTCTTTTTTGATAGCACTGATAGCAGAAAGAAGAGGGATAGTCCCACCCTGCACCAACAGAAAAGGAGAGGATGATGAGCAGGTGAAGGAGGCTGAAGAGGATGGATGTGGGTCAGACTCTTGTTGGAGGCTGGCAGGTGACTGGTTAGTTTCAGCAGGTTTTAGCTGGATGGGGCGTACAGTGAATATGGCTATATTGGCTGAGTGTGGAAGGGTAGGTCAGGATCCCAGGGGTGGGCAGAGAGGGTGTGCTGACTTGAACCCTGTGGGGCTGGTCAGCTGGGTCTTGTCCTCTTTCACTGCAGTGCCTGGCCAAAGCGGCATGGTCCCTGCCACAGTCACTAGCACACACATCTCACCTCAGGAAGGATCTATCGTCGGAATCAATGAGGAGAACATGGAGTCCGTTGATGTTGATGCGTGACGATGTGTGTGCATTTTCAGTGATGGATGATGGTTTGGTCACAGGACATGATGTGACCTAGAACCATCACAGCACATGCATCATATATCACATTGATACACACTGATAAAATGCATGTCAAGCGTGCCTCGTCGCCTTTTCTGATCCATTATTACACATATCTTGTATCCGGAATTGTTGACATGAGCACAAAAGGCGCTCAGTTTTATACAGTGACAAGGATGTTTGAGATGTGCGCTGCTGCAAGTTGTTTCTGCAAACAGGCTGCTGAAAACAAAAGTCCCAGATTGCAATGCCGATCAGAAGGGGTGGGTGCACGCGACGGGGGTGGGGGGGGTGGTCAAGAGGAAAGCGGGGAGGGAGGGGGGAAAAAATGAATGGAGGGACAAATGAATGAGCGATTAGGCTTTTCTGTAGAGTTCAGTTCTTTCGAATGTGTTTAAAAAAAAAAAGTCTGGTGGGAGGAGGGAGGTGGGGGTGCTGCTATGTGACTCTGCAGGTCTTCTTTGTGTGTTGGGGGCAGAGAGAATCAGACGGAGGGAGATGCTGTGGATAGAGAGATGGCTAAATAGGAAGGCATAAAGAGAAAGCAATGATGGAGTGTGGAAGAGTGTGTGTGTGGGGGGGGGCATAAACTGACAGGAAAGGTGTTGAAAGTTCAGATCTACTGATTCTGGTTATAATTCATGTTGCTAGATTAGTGGATGATTTTATCGCCATGTTGACCCTCACAACACACACATGTTACGGTAATTTAATTTCAATTTGTTTCATACACTGCAAGTCACACAGTGCACTGTGCATATGTTTGCCCATGAATAAAAAATATATGTGCACACACACGTATACCTAGCCATGTCCATATATGGTCAATTGAACCAGCTGTGACACAATGTGAATGTAAATACACATGTTGGTCATATATGTTTAAGATGAAATATGAAAGTGAACATTCACTCAATATTGCATCTATACATCTATATCAATCAAAACTGTATTAATCAGAATGGGTATATGTGCACATATATACACATTCTGGAATTTTTTTTCTTATGAGATGGAAGAGTCGCTGCCATGGTATTTACTCCGCTGTTGCTAGGACACTCCCTTTGAACATTTCAACTGAGCCTTTTCATTGGCTCGTCGTGATGATGCAAGATTCCCTCACCCCAAATCTTTCCTGAGCACCCATGGAAACATGCCCGTCTGCATTTCCTCCACTCTCCTCACTCCTTTGCTGTCACTCTTTGTCTCACGCACCCCACCTCTTCTTCCTCTCCTTTTTATTTAATTCCTTTTACGAGATCACCCTGTCTAATTCTTCGTATTCGCCTCAGCTCTTGGTCATTACTTCATTGTACAATTAATTCTTGTTTTTGAATAATCCTTTCCTTGCATCGGTCTTGATCATGACACTTCTCTCCTCCTCATAAGGTCTAATTGCTCGCTGCAAAATGGTGTTGACAGCATGTGGCGCTGCACATTCATTCTCTCCTACTGTCTTGAGGGGCCTTAGTTTTTTGTGCTTCCCACTTCCTATATCAATTTGAGATGAGCATCGTATTAGGTTGTTTGACCATGTTTTAGGATGATCAAGTTTGACATGGCGGAAATCAGAGATGGGGGATGGGTTGTCACATTGGAGGAGGCTCTCTTTAATTTCTGTAAAAGCACATCACCCCAGGTTATTTTTCTTTTCTCCTCACTTGCAGTAAACAGCAGTTACCTCAAGTTCACAGCTTCTTGTAAAAATGGGTATTTCACACTGTGGAGGTGTGCAACCTTAGAGCTCCGGCATGTTGGGTAATGCACATTGACGGAGTGGGAATAAGATGGGACTATGTAAGATTAGCATCACGGGCACTCAGGGCAAAAAGAAGACAAGGAAAGGGGGTTTTGTCTTGTTTTCGGCTTCTTTCACTGTTTGTCACATTCGAAGAAGCACTGTCAATACAGTCCATGATGTAATGGTGTGTAGTCATCTCCAGCCAAAGGTCGTCGAGTCGAAAACCTCAACTCACAGTGACACGCATAATGATGTGAAAATGGGTGCAGCTATGCTAAACTGTCATGAACCAAAGTCATGAGTCAAAATATTTTTTGATACGGCTAAAAGGAGAAGCTGAGAGAATATTTAAAAACGGTCAATATGATGTGGACACATCTGCTCCTGCATGTATACTTCTGAGAAGCCACGATTAAAAACGTCTTTCAGACGCAGTTTTAGAGATACAGTTCTTCTACTTGCATCTTTGTCAGTACCTCATTTTGTTCAAAATATTTCTAAATGAACCCTAAACCATATTTGAACATCCTGTTCTTGACTCATTGATTTATATGAAAAAGAGAAACTGAGGTTTAAAAATTAATTATTGCTCTTTCCTTTAAAAAGGGAGAATCTAATCTGACAGACAGATGGTGGCGTGTAATATTCTAAATAAAGTACTGCATCATCCATATGTTTGTCCATGTGGCTCAACTGTTTTCCTTAAAATGCCTGGCAATCCATCAATTATCCATTCACTTCTAATCTTTTCATCCTAAATTTATCCAGCAGCAACATATGTCATTCAAACATCTCTCTCTCGAGCTCTTATGAGAGCTGTGAGGGTTCCACCTGAGTTGAGGTTGGATTGGCGTAGCATTGTTACCAGGGCTGAGATAATTCAGGAATTTGAAATATGATCCGTCTCTGCCTGGTATTCTTGCGGTTTTTAATCCATTGTTGTCAAGAATTAGGGATTACTTCCTTAGAGCTGACATGATCCTGTTAAAAGGGCACTGGGAGGGGCAGCAGAGGGCACAGAGTGAGGGCGGGTCCAGAAACAGGATTCCTGAGGCTTTATCTACTGTAGAATAGGATAGGAGACTATTTACTACTTGGGGCTTCAGTCAGAGGACTCACAAGGGATAAAAGAGAAATGGAGAAACTGCCTATGTTGATTCAGATAAAGTACTTTTAGACGATAGCTTTTATAATTACTCCTATATTTACTCTCCTTACTCATTAATCATTTCAGTTATTAGAGGAGATTGATGCAAATATCCGTTTTCTACTTAGTGCTTGTTAATTATTAGCTATTCCTGTACAAATTCTTTACAAATCTGTAAATGTAAAAATATCTTGTCCTATGTCTAAAATGATCATGCACAAACCCACAACTAACCATTATTACACGCTTACAATAAATCTACTAATTAAATGCAACTTGATATCCCAGTCTTACAGCAATCAAAGAAATAATAAAACTCTTTGAATCTATCGTTGAAATTGCAATCTTTTGATCAATCAAATTTGAAATATCCCATGATCATATGCTGCAAATTCAACCTCATCAGAAATTTGAAACATTTACAGAGCAAAACACAGCAGGTTCACAATCAGCCACAAGAATTATACAGTGAAGTTTTCCTTGCGCTGCTCTCTATACAGATGCTACTTAAGTTTTGATTTGTCTGCACGTCATATTCCTACATTTCTGTATATTTTTCTGTGAAGGTGTTGCTTCTGTTATAGCCACAAACGCTCATGTGGAGGTTGGAGGGGATGGCACAAGGTGCTAATCCATGGACCCTCAGCTACTTCTTGAAGTGGTTTGGGTCTCATCCTGCACATCTTATTTCATCTCATTTTTCTACTCCCCCCCCACATGCAAATTCTTACATTTATACTTTCCTCTCGGCCACGAATGATTTGGGTTGAGCGTTAAAATAGCATGGTTAGAATAAGAATTATTGTACATGGCTACGTCTACATATCACATGATACATGGTTAGACAGTTACAGAAATCTAAATGGTAACAGTTCACACATTTTACATCAATGTAAATCATCAATACATCAATAACGATTCCCATCATATCACATTGAAACTTCCTAAAAGAAAACCAAGGGGGGCTTGGGGTAATACATCATGATCTCAAGGTTTTTCATGGATTGTGACACTGCCATGTTTTGGACAAGTGGACAAATGTACGTAATACCCAATTTATGAATAAATTTGGCTGGTAGATTCATGATAAAGTAAATGGAGTTCATCTTTTGTCCAGCAAACGGTTAAGAAATACAAAGTGCTAGTGTAGCAGTTGTTGCAGCAGTTACTTGTACAGAGGCAGCTATAGCTGGTAAATTACCATCTTACCTGCTCTGACCCTCAACTTGAAATCAACACAATCTGCAAGGGTTCGTGTGACACGTGTGTAATCAAAGGGTGCTTGGGGGGCTCTGTGTGGACTTCCATGTCACTGTCAATCTGTTGTTACGCGCATACTTGTCATACTTGTTGAATCCTGCTGCACATGAGTGGAATGCTTCTTTTTAGATGCTTGGCATGTTTGGAACACACCCTCCAAACAAACCCCAGACTGGACCTAATAACAATTCAAGTACTCATTGGTTGGCCCCACTTGTGTGCGTCTACAATATTGAGACTCTGGAATTTTACATAACAGTAGAAAAAGACAAATTATTGTGTTAGTCCAACTAAAACTAGGCATTTCAAATATATGTAGACACGCAAGGCCGACTGAAATCATACAAAATCGAGCTAGTGCACCCAGATAATGCGGTCAAATTGATCTAGGCGCTCCACACGTGCTCCAAAGTTCTATCTTTCTGCATCGTTTTGTAAAAACAGAAGTGTTAATATATATTAATACAGCCAAATTCCCAATAAAGCTGCGCTCATTCACAAATTTCCCTGTTCGTTTTGTCAAATGGCTAAATACACCAGAAATAGTGAATGAAAATCAGCTCATTTAAGAATATACAGCAACTTTAAGTATCTTAAAGCTTTTCGGACTGTCGCTCTGGTCTAATAAAATCCGGATCTTATAACTGCAGCATCATCTGACAAAATGTATCTCTAAGACAATGTCTGTGCAGGAAATTCAGCTGTACGTACATGTACGATGATCCGCCAAAGAGAAAGTCTGAAGTGGCAAAATCTCATGAAGGGCTTTCTCACACAATCTAGTTTTGGCATCCGACACACTTCGGTCAATAACTCGATTCATGAATGTATACTGGAATGAGGAGGGTGGTTCAATTGAATGACCAGGTCCAGCTGAAACCGAAGTACATCTCATGTAACCAAGCCGACTGGAGTTTAAACTGAAGCGCAGGTTTTCGAGTAGATGTAGTAAACCCACTTGCCTTAGCTATGATTTTGTCAAATGATAAAAACTGTACTAACTTTATACTAATTTTATAGTCAGTCATTGCATATCATCAGTTTCATGTATAAGAGCTTGTAGGCTGATTAAACACAAGCACAAAATCCTCCAAATCCCAATCTTACTAGTTTAATAAGAAAATAGAGTCACAGCTGAAATGAAGGATTCTTGATTACAACAGATATCTCTGGAGCGCCTTACTAATATAAGTGAGGAAATAAATTGAGGAGACAAGGGAGCCAAGATCTAATAACTCTTGGATCATATTGCCTAACTGGACCGAAACTACTGAAAAGACTTATTAAACTCTGTTATCGTCCTTGTTAAGGGTGCCCTGCTGAAGCTATCAAAATGTGTGCCATTACATCCAGTGAGTTGCAGAAATGGGCCATAGTGAATCATCTCCTGCTTCTAATCAGACTTGACTTGAACTTTCAGATTCTCTCTTTGGCGGTGAAAAAAAGGAGGGTGAATTTCTGGATGTAATCAGATTACCTAAGATCTGCTCCCCGAGGACTTCCGACAGTATGATGGCCTGTTGTCTGTCGATGAGATCAATCGCTGTCCATTAATATTGACAGATAGCCCAAATGCCTACCCTCTGGTCATATTAAAGATCAATATCCCCAATTTAAGAGAAGGTGAAATAGACGAGAGCTATTGGGAGGATGAAGAGAGGAAGAGATTCTGTGCAACAATTAGCGTTCAATAAGTAAGGAGACAAATGATCCACATAACGACCGCTCCAACTATCTTATGTGTTTGGTTACTGAGGCTCATTGTAAATACATTGTGTCGCTGGCAAGAAAATTTTCATAAACAATCTATGGTACATTCAGGGGCTGCAGATTTAGGTGGGAAAAGCCAGATCATCATGGGACCTCATCATAGAACAACATCCACAGCTCTGTATCTTAACTGAATTTTGGGGAAGTTTCCCCTCCAGGAGTATGACTGACACTGTCAAAATCCGAAATAAATACAAAAATATATAAATGCCGAAATAATTAACTTTATTATAATTGCTACTGAAAAAAAATTCATGCAAAGATAATTGAATAGAATGTGAAATAAATATTTTTTTCTGCTTTAATTTAAAACTGCATTCATTTCAGCTTGTTTCAATGTTGCCATTGATTGACTTTGCTTCTCAGTTTTCAATTTTATTCGTTATTTTAATAGGAATATATTTAATTACCTTCTGAAAGACCGCCCCCGTAATTTAACATGATATGGGGGAAATGGATACAGGGATGTAAAATCGGAGACAGGGAAAAGTAAAAAAGAAAACTTGGAAATGAATGAGTGAGGGGAAATAAATGGGGGCAGAAAATGTTAAAGGGAAATGACAGAGGGGTAAAAACAACTAGAAAGGTGTATATGTATGGTGAAATCAAATATAAAATGATATAAATAATAATGAAACTATATGAAATAATGAAATGAATCATTTTGAGGGAATAAATAGATCAACACTATGTAAAGGAAAATAATATAGAAACAAATACAGGGATAACAAATGAACAAAGAATAAAAGTCAAACAGATTCCAATTAAAATAATATATAAGATTGAAAGCTAAGTGGCAAAAGAAATAAATAGCAACACTAAAACAAACTTACAAGAATGCAGTTTCAAATCAAAGCTGAAAAATGTATCTATTTCACATTCTATTCAGTTATTCTTGCATGAATTATTTTGTTGCTTAGTTTTAGTAGAGTTTATTAACACCCAATTATATATTTTTGTATTTATTTCAGGTTATGACAGTTTCAGTCCTCCAAACAGCAGCCCCCTTATAGATCATTCATAACAATGCTTTCTGTCCACGTACTCAACATGGTTAATCAACCTGATCTAAAGTATTTGGTCATTTTGATATCCTTCTGTCATGCTTGTGATGCTCTGAAACCTCTGTTATAGTTAAAAACCTCACCAGTGACATTGAAAGCCAAGAAAAAAAAGCATTAACAAAATGAGGGCAGAGCCCAGTAAAAATTGTTTCTCATTTACGTTACTGTGTGTTTGCAGTCCGGTCTTTCTATGTTCAAAAACCAGCATGCCACTATTATTGTGGATCCCATGTGTTCATGGGTCATTTTGAGGGTCATATCCTGGTTTTATGGTTATGGTTGGAATTAGGTTGCAGTGAGAGTTAGGGTGGTGGAACCCTACAAAGAGAAAAATGTGTGCGTGTCAGGATTCTTGCAACTATGCATTTATGTTGTGTTTGATAAAGCTTGTGAGACTTTTTTTTTTCCTGCATACATATGCTTATCAATTAACTCACCTGGAATTGGCGTTGACTTTATCTGCTGTACACTCTCTTGTTTTTTGCATCAAACAACATAGAAACAAAACTCAAAAATAGCTCTCCAGGCAGAAAAAAAACTGAAAAACAGCCAAGAACTCAAACGTCCACACCAGGGGTCCACCACCATACTTCAAATCTACTTTCTTTTTGGTCCATCCTCATCTTGTTCCATCATTTCTTTTTTTTTTTTTTTTTTGTGTCAGCTTAGGCCCGTACTTTACACAGAAGCCAATTTCCTATTTGAGAGGAGCTGCTGCTGCTTTCCTGCCCCTCCCAGGGGAACAGGGAATAGTGTAACACTGCATCCTCGGCCATGTCAGACACACTGCAGCACAGTGTGATGAAGCGTCGCCTCCGTCAAGGACACACCAGTCCTCCATGGCAGACCTCTATCCACAGTGCTAAATATAGACTTCAAGTTATACTGGGGTCAGAGGTCATCCCTTTCATTAAAACTCTGATTTGCCTCAATTCCATATTACATAGCAATATTATAACTCTGTGTATGTTTATATATTTTACCTACAGTATATATCATCACATACAAGCTGATATGCAAAAAATATGCAATATGCAAAAAATATAACTGTGAGCAGAAAATTTGTCTCAGTAGCTTTAGCTCAGTGATGTTTACACTGGTGAGTGATGCATCTGCCACGCCAACTTCATTTTCACTCCGCAGAGAAGCTGAAATATTTCCTGCTTGGAGCAGTTAAAGTTCTTCCCATCAAAGAACTTTACTAATTTAAGATAATTTATCTTCACAAGATGGAGCTCGGCTGCACTGCGGCTCTATCCACCATCTTCATGCATGTTGACATTTGGTGCAATTTTTCTGGTTCCAGAAAACGATTAGCTCAATCTCCAAAATTCAGTCTGGCTCAGTTCCTTTAACAGCAGTAAAACAGCTACTACTGAGTACCAGATCTATAGAGACTGGTGCAAAACTGACCTGTGGACATGGATCCAGAAGTCAGGGAAAAGACTAATTTACTACCTTTTGAGTTCCAGGGACATTAGGCAATTTTTTTTCATCCATAGAAATGATTGAAACTGTGACTTTGTACTAGTTAGCGCAAATTAAGGTTCAAATATCTAAAAAACTCTTCTTGATGCCGCATTTTAAACTAATGAGCAACAACTTCAGAAGTATTTTATTTAGCATATTCATTTCTTTGATTGTGTCGTTTCCCCAGTATGTATACTTTACAAATGTGTGTGAACATTTGTCAGTATAGGCATTATGGCCATGCTTTCTGATTGTAACCTGGACAATCAATAGCCCATAAATAAAAATGGACAAAGTCGCCATGATGTTAGCCATTGCCATTTTGAAGCCTTATGTTTTACATTTGGCCATGCCATCGTGGTCTCGTGGTTTCTAGAGCTGGAAGTGGTCATATTTGAATCTAAAGAGTGATTGACCAACAGCACACTGATCAGAACAAGATAATTTTAAAGGGACACCATAATAATTTTATGATAGTAGCTGATGCTTTGAATGGGAGTCAGTTGGAGCCAGATATGTTTTGAAGCTAGCAGATAGCATCAGTCTATGATATTGTACTTCAAGATGCTGTCACATCATCTTTTTGTCATACTTTAGAGGACTATGTCCATTTATTCTGGCTACATCCATCCAATATCAGCTGCAGCCTGATAAGAGTGCAAAAGAAAACAGATGCGTACCACACAGATGAAACGCAGCTATCAAGAGTCACTGGAGGATATAATGATATAGCCAATGTGGCAAAAGATAAAGAGGAGCGTAAGAGACACGTACAGTGAACAAAAAAGAGTGGAGCAAAAGGAGAATATAGCAATGTAGCAAGAAGAAATGGGCTTGAGGTGAGAAGTTCTGTAGTCTCCTCATTGACACTCTTTTTATATACACAAAAACAAACACCCTGATAAATTTAAATCAAATGCATTCGGTTCACTATCAGGTGAACATGCGCACAAGAGAATTGGTGAAAGCACCTGTCCAATCAAAACCCACTCCTTTCAAATCCACTCAACATGAGTGATATTTTATTTCCATCCCATTTTGCGAAATGAAATATGTAAATGTGCACACATGCGCACATTTCCCCTGACCCATATTAAAGACAATGCAAGCAGGCCATCAAGGACAAAGAGCAGCTGCCTGTAGAGACATGTATCTCATCTGTCTTTGTTTACAGATAGCAGGGGTTATGGGAAAAGGGGGCTCTATGATATTCACAACATGCACAACCCTAAAAGCTAGTTGTGTTCTCTTTCATAGCAGCTAATTAGCAGCATCCCACTTATCAAATAAAGACAGCAGGAGCTTACAGTGTATCCAGCTATCCTCTGATAGCTGAAGTACTTTAAAAACTGGAATATAAAGCAGTGATTTTTTTCAGCACTGCTTTCATAAGGTTCTAAATGCCCCTTAGCCAAACCTTTGTCTTAAAATATTAATGGCTATGTTAACTATAAGGAATATATTAATGTTAGTGGTGCAAAAAAAAAAAGAAAGAAAAGAGAGCACTAAAGCTTCATTACATTCCCAAACTTATCTTATGCTGGACACTTTTACAAACAAGATGCTCTAGCAAATGTAAATATGAACATTTAAGAGCTTAATGCAGAGACCCAAGAGCTCTGTTTTCATCTGTTTCTGAGTAAATAAGCCATGAAATCCCACTGGTTGCTTCCCCATATCTTTATTTCACTGGAGAAACAACCACAATGAAGCCTGTTAATGGATTCAAGTGCAGTTTAAACATCCTATAACACCTCTCTGTCTGTCGCACCAGATTCCTCTTTTCTTTGTCATCTTTGCAGCGCAGTCTCACAATGCTCATTTGCAATCGCCCTTTCACGAGGCACCATGCTCTGCTCTTGGACTGGTGAGTGTGTGTGGCACAGAGGGGAAGGGGGAGGGGCAGCAGAGGAGAATCGTTGCCTCCTTCTTCGATTTTCATCTCGATTTTCCTATCCGCTACTCAATCTTTTTCTTTATTTATTCTTCGTTCATCCTCAACTCAGCGCAGGACAGGATTGTCTATGTTTGTTAGTGATTGTGTGTATGAGGCCTGAGGCAAATTGGCAGTAGGATTCCATCAATGGTCAGTCCTAAGTAATGTTGAGTCTGATACCGCCACCTTCCATTTTACTCCTGAAACTGACTCTTTGTCACATTCCCTCTTATTTTCCTTTTCTCTTGTCCTCTCTTCTCCTAACAATGTAAATAATAACATTTTACATTATGTGGCATAGATCAGCCTAAAAAAAGTGTTAAAAAATATTTGCTTGCAAACAAAAAGGTAGATAATATGAGATATGGTGGATTCTGTCAATTAAGTTTGGTTCATTGCTCCTCTTGTCACTCCCTCCCTGTCTCTCATATGCCTCCAGTGCTGGTCTCTATTTTCAGGTCAAATATGTTGCGAACAAAAACGCTAATGGTACAATTGATTATGAAAGACACACGCGAAGAGGTAGGGGTTAAACGGGCGTGCGGTGAGATGATGAGTAAATGAACGGCTGCATGAAGGAGGAGATCGGAGGGACAGGGAGGCGGAGATAGGGGTGTGTTGAGAGACTGGAAAAAGGTTGGGAAAAAGTGAATCAGATAGAGGGTACATAGAAATCATCATCAGTGTCTGATGTTATTTAACAGAAAGACCTGTTTAGAGAGCAGAACTAACACAAGCTGAGCGTCTCAACAGACTCACAACAAAAACAGAGACAGATGTCCGCATGCAATGAGTTTGTGACCTTTGACTTTTTCTTTCTTCTTCCACCTCAGTCCCTCAGACTGTCCCTCCATCTTGAGATACATATCCGAACTCACGTCACTGAAAAGGCAGCTGCTGTGCATTTAAAGATTCCTTTCAGTTGGCCAGACTTCTCTGACAGTGTCTGCTCTCTGGAGACTGCAGAGTACTCTAATATTTGATTAACATGACACTGATTCATGATGGGGCACATAAGTGCACTGTTGATATCAAAGTCTTCCTGGAATCTGATTGATTAGTTTTGACTACTTCAAAAGTATATATTAACACTATACATGAGGTGCTCCACTAAATAGACTGTGACAAGGATGTGAAATGCACCAAGGCACCAGTACTTAGCTAAATTTTGAGAGATTTTGGAGAAACATCTTATCCTCTGTCTGTTTTTTCTTCTTTTATTTATGTGTCTGTGGTGAGGTTTCACCTTAACAGTGTTTAAGCAGGCAGGTTTATTGAACATTTTGTACAAGAGAGAGCAAGACTTCAACACAGAGCATCTGTGTCAGTGTAGCTCTGACTTACAGTTTCAGTGAATGTCGTATTATATCCGAACACAGGAGAAGAAAAAAATTTCTACGTATCAGACGATGCAAGCTAACTTCCTCTTATCTCTTGATGAGCTGGACGGCCTTGTGGAGTGCACAAAACAAAACTGAACAATGAAATACAGAAATGTTTGATTGGAAACATCTTATCTCTCTAGTGCCTCAGAAAGAAGATTAAGTCTTATAAGTGATGTCTGGGAAAAGAAGACCAAATTTCACAAGTAACAAAATAAATATTGTACTCTAACATCTGGTCCATCTAATGCCTGGGAAAAAATATCAAGTCTTATAAGTTATTTAAGCATGATGAGACACAAGGCTAAATAAAATTTCCCATTACAGTGTCCCTAAACTCAGTACAGTAAAGTGCATTTGCCATAAAGTCCATTTTCATGCCTCCCCCTACACAGCATGCACAAATATTGGGAAAATAGCTTTTATCGTGACTAATTTTACTGTTAAACAAATACACAGGGGATTATGTAAGAGGAAATGGTTAATGGCCAACTATTAGTGGGCAGAATTATAAAGTAAATTAATTGCAGCAAGTCATTTGCCTTACTCAATTGTTTATTCCCAATGTCAGAGAAAATGCAAACAATATACAACACAAAAAAGGCAATTAAATAAGTATCCCCCTTCTTTTCAGTTAACATAAGTCTTCCATCCATGGAGTCAGACTTCACGAAACCAGCAACCGCAGCCTCCCAAATGTGGCTCAAAGAGCTGTATTGTTCCGCCAAGTAAATCTCATATTATCTCATGAGAAGGGCCCACAAATTCTTAGGACTGAAGTCAGAGGAGAAAAGGAGCAGGTTCAAGTAGAAGTGTTCTGAGTAAGATAAATCAGCTGTAAGTTGGATTTGCAACTTTGAGACCACACAAGTTCCAACCTAAAATCCAACATTGCTCCCTGTGCTGAGAAGGTGGAAATATCAGCAGGGGTTAACTGTTAATCAATAGTTCTGTCATATTGGGTTTCATTAAGTCAGTTCTATACACAGTACCTTCCAACATCTTTTTAATGTGCAAAACAAATGTAGTGCGTTTTCATCCACTTGTATGGCTAAGAATAGCTAATCATGTCTGAGAGCAGATCCTACCGGTTCAGACTTGCACTGGAAAGGCTGTCAACTTCGGTGTGACATCATTAACCAGCTTAGAGCATCGATTTCCAAAGCAAACAGAACACTCCAAATATCACCGTTGAGGCCTGGTTGGCCAGTTGAGTTGTGGAATACATTTGGATCAAAACCTTTCTGAATGCTGCAAATATCTTCCACTGTGTGAAGTAAATATTTTCCAGAAACTGGCGGCATGCTTGGAGTTGATTTTTTTCGTCCATCCTTGGCTAAAAAGGTGTAATTAGCTCATCTTTATTGACAGCACACCCTAACCAGTACCCCTCCTCCATCCATCTGGGGCCAGGCTGAAAGTGGTGCCCCATATCCATTAGTGATTCACTCACAGACCCATCCATGTGCTCCATTAAGAGTCACTCTTGTTTCAGTTGTTGTTGATAAAAGCTTTAATATTTGTCTTTACAAATTTCTTTGTCCAGCCTTGTTAACTCTGAGTTCTTGACACCCCATACTTACCCTATAAGTATAGTTTACAAATCTGGAATATTGTTGCACTAGAGAATAATGAGTTACCGGTGATTTCATGTTGATTTTTTTAAGGTCTAATTGGAAAATATGAAAAGTTTGACTATTTTGATTGCAGTGTATCCATCTGAAGGGCATTTCTTTACCACAGTAAAACCTTTTCTTTAGCCCATTTTACCTGAAAAAAATTAAGCTGTCTGTAAGTCCTGCAGTCAGATATATTCAGTTTATTGCTTTAGGCCACACCTTCCTACCTTTATAGTACAAATACATGTCAGCTTAAAATAAAATGCTCAAATAAGCCTTCAAATTTCCATGGTTTGGAGTTGGAAATATGCGTGCAGTTGCGTCTCATATCCACATTAAGAATATGATTATATATATGGAAAGGGCAGAGATGTATACTCAAGTTTGCTATTTTTTAAAAAGCACTAAGAAAGCAAACAGGTAACATGGAGCTCAAATGGCAAACGGAAGCTCTCAACTAATTAGCAGAGCTGAAAATAGTAATCCATCAGCACAGTAAGGGCTCCGAGGCTGGGGTAAAATTAGATACTTGCTCTCAATTTGATCTGTTAAATGCTTTAATAGCCGTAATAACAACTGCAAAAAGCTTTGTGTAGTGAGATGAGAGATGATTAAAGAAAATGTGTTGATGGAAAATTCAAGCTTATTCAAACAATGATATTCACTTCAGCTCTGTCCACAAGTAGTAAGCTGCTGGATCTTTGTGTCTTAGATCAAGTCTACTCTTCCCTTGGCTTCAGTAAGAGCCCCACACTGCGCGGACAGATCAATAATCACTGAGTGATTAACCTGAATCAGTCATAGCAAAACTTCTTGTATGAGACAGAGGAAATGGAATTCCAGGAGTTTATAGTAGTTTGCTGCCCTCACAAGATAACAAGTACAATTATTTGTCTCCCTATTCATTCAAAAATATTGAGGGAAGTATAGCTATTCAATACATCTGACTGATAACAGTAAACTGTACCCGGCTGTACTTTGCATGCAAATAAGAGACTGTGTTTCCCTAGCAACTATTCTGCAAATATCCCGCCTTCCTCCTGTCTGCACTCTCCCCCGATGAGAGCCGATGATGCAAGGACAGCAGAGGCAGTGTTAATAGTTACACCAGTGGGTGGGTAAGAAGGCGTCGGGCTGTGTGTGGTGCACAATAAATGAGATAGGCTTAAAAAGCATAAATGTTAAAGTGAAAATGGAAGAGGTGCATTTTAGGTTTTAAGACTGGTGGGCTTAGCTTTTTAATTGTTTTAACACATATATAGCTTTGAATTAAAGCTACACGTCTTGTGTTATTTAGAACTTTACACATTATGTCTCCAATGGAATTATTCCCTCAAGAAAACTACTTGATACTTAAAGCAACATATATTTACAAGTAGTAATTTAGGTTGTTTAAGCTAGCTACTGGCAAAGGGTAAATAGCAAAAACCTAAATTGCAGCTGGGCTTAGTTGTGTAGTTTGTGCTTGCTTTATTTTAATTGATAATCTGATGTTGTGTTCACATCTTCTTTCTGCTGTCTATAAATGAGCTAAATATTTGCTATATCAAGTTTAAACACAAGGGAATCAAGTTTTGCTTTAGTGCTAGCTCTCTGTTGCTCTTGCTCCAGCATTGCCATTTAAAAAAATAAATAAAATCATGACACTACATTTCCGTTGAACGTGCTGTTGATTCCCTGTTCTCGGGTTTTCTGTCTGTCTTTGCCCATGCCAGGTGTCGGGTGCTGATGCTGTAACCACTGTGAGGAGCTGACAAGCCCTGGTTGATGCAGTGAAGTGTTCCAGTGAGATAAACACAAGTGAAGAAGGTAAGAATTAAAACTGAGCTATGAAAAAATTTAGAGAAAGAAAGAAAACATGAATATGTCAAAAATGAGGCCATCACACAGAGCCACCATATGGGAGCGTTGTGAAGAGTAGAGGCTGTTCGACGGCACCAAATGGCAGACATAAAGTTGAGTTGATTTGAAAAGAGATGAGAGCTGAGAGAATGGAATTGCTGCATTCCTTGTAAACACTACAACTGCAGAATGGGTTTGATTCAGAAGCCACTAAATGTTCAGGCTCTTACAAGCAGATTGTGGTTAGACAGCAAGACACACGAAGGCGAGAGGGAGTTTGAACAGGATTATTAGTGAGCTAATAGAGGTTAGACTTGGCAAAGATGATCAGTGCTGTTTCTGTGCTGAGAATATCCACACTGACGAAGCTCCCGGGCTGTAACAGGAGGAATCTTTCATCGAAAGCTGAAAGGAGGCTGAGAAGCATAGCTCCGCTGCTTGGCTACCAGTCTGGACCAGGTTTTCCTTTCAGGCCCATGCCGACGCTAAGATGTGTCTTTATTAAGGCTCGAGGAGCCCCTCGCTTTGGTTTCTCTTGCCGGACTACAGATGAGAGCTGTGTGTCCTGTGCAGTTGCATAAGAGAAGCTCTTTGCTCCACTTTCACACTGACTGACTGCAGACATTGTCTGTTTGCATGTACGAGAAACTGTAACCTGTGGCCACCAAACACACTTCCTAATTCACAGAATTCCATCCCTTAATGCTCAAACTGTGTGCCTGTCATGTATCCAATGGCTTTTGTGGAATGCACATTATGGACGCAAACGCCTGTTTGCGTGGCCCTATCATGATTTCCATTCTCCCTCTTAGATTTCTTTGCACCTAAGGGCCACCAGAGAGATTGAATGGCACCATGACAGATATGTGGTGTGACAAGACAAGGCCAGAGGAGCCGGGAGAGTGCTGCTGAGTGGTAAAATAGAGAAGTGAGGCAGAAAGGGGGGCTGCTGGGGACATTTTTGAGGAACCCATTCTGACGTCAGAAACTAAAAGAGAGAAGGAGTTTTCTCTATACGGGAACAAAGTGAGACGCAACAATCACATTAGAAGAAGGCAGAAAAAATTATCATAGCCTCAGCTCTGTGTGTCAGCAACCTCTCCCGCAGAAGACTAGCATCCTCTACATACACAGCTAGAAAAAGAAAAAAAACAGAAAAAGAATTGCATCTACCGCGCAGAGCAAATAGAGAAAACCACAGGCCTTTAAATAGATGGCAGAAAAAGAGAAGTGTGAAGTACAGAAACATACAACAAGACAGAGGGAGACAGAGCGAGCGCAGAAGTTTACATCAGTCTTTCAGAGAGTGGCAACTGGTGCCTCCGTGGGACTCTGAAACAGGCTAATCTGGGATTTACCCACAGCAACAATTTCAGGAAACAGATAGGAGGAAGACAGGGGGAAAGGACGAGGGAGAAGAAACCGGGAGCTTCAGGTGGAGGGAGAGACACTGCACTCAGAGGACAAGAGGGTAAGGGAAGAGAGGTGTGAGAGCCTGCCGACTCGTTTCTTCATTTCCTTGTTTTAAAGCTTGACATGTTGTGGGTTTGTGTTTGCCACAAGGGACATGCCATCAATTCAAGCACACATATCACAAGCGCTAACAACTGATGCATCAGATCGCTGTTGTTTAACTGACCCAGTGTCTGCGCAAGCAAGAGGCATTTTTTCCTCCATCTTCAGCTGAGAAGAGCAGACAATATTACCAGGCCAACTGTATCCTGGCAACCATCAGCCAAGTGCTGCTCTGTGGATGGACCGCATGCTGCTCCTGACTCAGTTTATGTGCGTTAATATGTGTGTGGATGTGGCTGGTGCGAGGCCTCCTCTAACACACACCGACTCTGGGCTTTTTTCGCACATCAGAAATCTTTCATTGGGTTGTACAAGGCTGCGATCTGGACCTCAGCTTGACTTCTCCTTTGCAATCACCTTGTCAGGCTGAAGAATGAGACTCTCTTATTCATATATTCACAGCCAAGGCTCAGTTAGAGTCTTGGAGCAGGTGGTCTAAAAGTCAAGGGTGACGGGGTGTGTTTTACATGTTTGGACTGATGCTTGCGGGTTAAAGCAGTGACTCAGCATCCAGCTGTGTTTCTTGACCTCTGAACAGATTTAGATGTGGATAGATATAGAACACAGAAGATGCATTTTTCATCTGAAACTATGGAGAATGTCAGGAAGCTGCCTCAGCGATTGGGCAGCGTAACTCCATCTGTCTGTACCTCAGTGCTGCATTGCAACACCCGTTCTTGCTGAGTAACAACGAAAAGACTGGGCCTTTTTTGTGCGGGATGGTGCCATCTCATAAACATGCTAATGCTGGCTATAAATCACTCCTGCAGGGTGACGCTGATAGGTCCCCGCTGTGTGCTAACATAGCACATAAAGAGGAAGTAAAACTTGGCAGCTGCTGAGCCTCTGCAACCGAAGTCCTCCTATGATCAATAAGAGAGGAGATAATTAAAAAAAAGAAAGAAGGTTTCATACTCGCACGGCTGTGAGTCATTTTTAAATATTAGATTCTGCTTCTGTCTTGTGTATTTTATATATTTTTTACACTCATGGGAATACAAAGTCCTCATAGGATTGCTCAGCCTACTCAGCCATCTCATGGGTTCTTCCCTAAATTTCATCATCTTATACCAAACTTTATGTCAGTGCCACATATAGTCTGTATCTTTATGAGGAGGAAGATGAATCCAATGAACTCAGTCAAAAAAAACACGCAATCTATATTTTTTATTCCCATTACAGTTTCAGATTATCTTCTGTGATTAGTTGAATACATTAAAAACACTATTGATGCTGTTAAGTTCTCTTTTCAGTATAGAGTATAAACTATTAGTTTTGGTAGGCCAATAAAGTAAAAAAAAAAAGAAAAAAGAAGAAGATCCAGCTCATGAATAGATCACATTACGTTATGACTCTTTATTGCTTGTGCCCGTGTGAATCCATTAAAACTTTAGTTCAGAGAGTTTACACACTAAATCATAACTTTTAGTTAAACCTGCCAGGGATTAATAATGAGAGAAAAATGGCAAATCATCTGGTGGGAATGGAAATGTATCCAGAAGTAGCCTATTAATAATACACTGACCTCGCAAATCACAACAGCTAATTAATCACAAATGGTAGAACAAACGCAATCTTTCATAACAGGAAGTGTTTTTTTGGAAATGGTACAACTTGTTCCACTTTGAAAAGTATTCGGTTTGCACCGCCTTCTGGTTCTGAGGAGGATTGAAACTGGGACTGGTGTCATGATCTGAAATACAAATATATTCTCGGATGGACCTAAACCTCCTCAAACGAGATTAAATAACACTGAGGTCATAGTGCCTGGACATCCAAAATTAATCTTTGTGTCCCTCTAGCTTCTTACGATCACCCTTATGTGTGAAGTCTTGGGGCTTATTTCGAGAGCCTTTTAGACAAGTTTTCCTCAGCTATTTGGGCAAGCTTCTCTAATGTCAAACATTGTTAAGGTAAAGGCCTTATTTCTCCATAAAGATTTAGAAAAGGGTATCCATGCTTTCATAGCACCTAATGGTGAGTACAGTTAAAACACCACACATCGCCTGCAGCTCGATCTCCTGACAGACCACACTAGTCCTGTGCTGTCCTTCCCGTTCTTTGCAGGTTTGATTTCCAGATTTTATTGCTGAATGTAAAATTCCTAAATGGACTAATGCTATGTTACATTGCTGAACTCTTTCATTGGTCATCTGGCCAGTTGCTCCTGGAGGTACCTAAAACTAGGTTTAAACTAGAATCGATGGAGGATGGCTGCCTCCAATGTGTGGATAAGTCAGTCACCCCCAAATTAGAGCTGTCCCACCCTGCAACACTTTAAATCCCTTTGATAGATCCATTTCTTCTATTTGGCCTTCAATTTGTGCAAAAGAAATCTTCCCATCCCTGCAGCTACTGTGTAATATATTTTACTATTCTTAGTATTTATCGTTTCATGTTTTTGTAATTCTTATATATAGCTGTTATAATTTATCATTGAATTATTATTTATTATTGTTATGTATTTTCTGTTCTGCTCTATTCTATTATTATACACTTTTGCTCAGCACTTTGGTCAAGTTTGTGCTGTTTAAAATGTGCTATACAAATGAACACGACTTGGTTCCTGTATGCACATGTGAGCGCGCAGACCTGCACATCCTGCCTGTCTGAGCCACAGTATCATCTATGAAGGGGGTTTCATAAAGTTCTGGCATCTGGCCTTTGGGTAGAAGGTATGAAAAGCTTGTCATGGAGAAACTATAGACCGCTGCACATAAAAAAGCATTAGAAGGGAGCGGTCTGTCCATGGCAGGATTTTATTGGGTTACTACAGTAGCGTAAATGGTTGAGAACCACTGCTCAGCTGTAGTGACTCCCAGCGAGTGAGCTAAATGATTCAGCACTGGATTTGGGCCTTCCTGTAATTGAATACGGCATTGGATGCAAACTGTGATCAGTGTCACTTATGATTGGAATGTCTGCCTTCGCTCTGGACAAATCGCTAAAACAGAAGGATCAGGGAGACAAGGAAGACAGGATAATTAGAGAAAAGCAGATGGGTAAAAAAAATGAAAAGAGTCCCAACGTGCTGTGTTCTCCGTGTGCCTGTTGTGTGTTGTCAAGCGGGCTGCCAGGTTCTGCGTACTGTATGCATTTTGTTGTTTCCTCCCGTCCAGGTCGCCAGCCATGGGGAACCTCATTAAGGTCCTTGGCAAGGATTTAGAGAACTGTCCGCATTTTTTCCTGGACTTTGAAAGTAAGTGAGCGCCAGGGTGTGTGCACGTGTCTGTGTGCTTGAGTTGTGCGTGTGGAGCAGAGGTGTGTCAGCGGGGGGCGTGTGCAGATGCGAGCTGCTGAGTTGTTGATGGTGTGGTGGAGTGTCGTTGAGGGTGTGGTTTGTCATTATCAGACGCTCTTCAGTCCCACTCTCTGGTTATTAATGGTATATATACATATATATATATATATATATATATATGTATATATATGCATACATATGTGTGGTGCATTTGCAATTACACTGAGACAAACAAGCATTAGTATGAATCATAACAGTAATATCTGCAGCAGAGATTCACATTAGTTGCTCATCATATGAAAGTAGATTCTTTCAATTAATTCGAAAAAAAATTATTCTAAGATTAAGTTAATAGAAGGAAACTAAACTATTATAAGAAAATAAGGACCTCAGAGGTATTTCCAACAATAATATATGAATGCAAGAAGGACTAATTGGAAAGATGACTCGTATCTGGGGTTTATAGCCTCATGCATTCTGCTTTCTCTGTTGCTGTTGTGCAGAATTGTCATTTAAGTCCATCCGTAACATTGTACCACTGACCTAGAATACTGCTACCATCAGACGAGGGTTGTTTTTACCCAAAGACAGCTCTAAATAAATGAGAATACATGAGAGTGGGATTAAAGATGCTGCGTGTTCATGTTGCCATGCTTCACCCAGGACATACTCCCGGCATCCCATTCCAATAATTCCCGCTCATCTGGTGCCCCAGCTCAGCACCTTCGCCTCTCACACACCAAACACACACACACATATGCATATATCCACGTGCGCACAACCCGACATCCATCCCCCCATCACCCACAGACTTCTCCCCTCTCTCTGTTCCAGGGGGCTCATGGGAAACCTCCTGAAAGTGCTGGCTTGCGCCGAACTTGAGCATGGCCCAATAGTTTTCCTTGACTTTGAACGTGAGACCATCCGCTTCTTATTTTTGTTTAGTTACCCCTTTCTCTTTGTTGCCTTTTTTTGTTATTCCATCCATCTTGGCTGACCATTGTGCCATCTTTATGTTCTTATTTACTCGTTTTCCTTCCCCTCACCTCTTCCCCCTCTCACCCTTCTTCATTGTCGTTTGGTTTTCTGCTCCGGGGACTGACATTTGAAAGTCATTTGGCTTCTTTCTAGAGAATCCTATTCACAAACACCACATCTTATTAGGTGCAGACAGATGCACAAAAGCACACTGACACTTTTGCAGAAATGACAACAATAAGCTTTTATCTTCACAGCCACAAAATGTGAGGAGAAATAAACAGTGAATGTCAGTCCTGTGTGGGTTTCTGCTGCTCTGGAATGACTATGTCAGACAAAAAGTCCATCGTCATCTCTTCATCCCCTCTTTTGTGTCTAACCTCCTTGTGTGTGTGTGTGTGTGTGTGTGTGCTTTCCTCTAAACAGTATGGATGTAAGAGAGTAAGACTGAAAGAGAAGCTAAATATTTACACCTTCCTCTCCCATTTTCCCAGTCACTGAATTCTAAACTTTGCAGTGTGAAAACATCCATCCTAACAAGTCTTCTTGTTGTAGTCATCAGGGTTAAAATCTCACAGTGCCACAGCTAACATATCACCCTACCCAGTCATACTGCTACCAGGACTGAAGATCTAAACTAATCCTAAATGTTTAAGGGTTTTCCTCTGTCGTTTCATCTCTTCAGACCAATTTTCACTTTTGTTTGCCTATTATAAGAAAATAGTCAACAATGAAGATTTAAAGACTGATTGGAAGACTAAATGCACTGTTAAGATGCAGATATTTTTGCACTGTCTCCCCACATATTCTGCCCCTCCCCTGCCACTTCCCCCCTTTAACAGCTGGCTTCCTTCTCCTTACCGGCTGTATGTTACAGTGGGAGTGGGAGCGCTCACTTCTGGCGAGAGACGTCAGCTGTCAAATAGGTTGCATTTCCCCCTTCTTTTATTATGCATGTGATTGACTCTACTTCAAAAGCAAGTGGAGTGAGTCAGACTAGGGACTGGCAGCTTTAGACCTCCCCTCCTCTCCCACCCACCTCTGCGCCATCTGTGAGCTCTCCCTCTCAAGCTGGGGACACACTCACCTCTGTCACACAGATCTAAGTTTGGTTTAAACCGCAGTAGGAGGAAACCTGGCGACAAACAAAAATATAGCCCAATTAATAATCAGGCCATTATGTTCAACCAGTAATCACAGTCAAAACGAAGTAAAACAATCCTGATCCTTCCAAGAAACGGCTTGAAATTTTAGGAAAAAGTACTGTTAGATGAGAAGATTGATACCACTCTCTGTGTCTGTGCTAAAAATGTGCAGCTCTAGCGTTGTATTTTGGTCCGAATCACCAAATGCCCACTGTTCTTCCAAGCCCTGCAACTGGCTGCTCATCCATATCAAGCAGGACCCTTTGGCCCCTCTGCTGTCTGCATGCTTTCAGATTCTGCAACACTGCAGGAAACAGCAGCAAGCCGGCAACAGATCAGCTGAAACGGGGATGTCGTGTTGAAGATTAGAGTCCTGAAAGGTTCAAAAGTAGGCGTGATCCAATATGCCAGTGTTGACAAAAACCATGATATTAGAAGGATAGAATATCGGTACTGTGATGTTAATACGCATAGGATAACAATGTGATAATATCGTATTGATCTTGGCCAATAAAAATCAAAATATTACTGAATGGAGATTATTTTTGTACAGGTTCCTTGCTTCTTACTTTGAGTGTAACTATAAAAAAGAGACAAAAAACAATGAGATGAGAAGAGTCTGACAGAATTGTATTTATCTTTAAGTCTTTTTAAGATTGTAATAATATCGTGACAGTGACTGCGAAAGTCTATCGATAAAACCTTTCACGCATAAATGACTAATCTTTGGACAGAGTCTGGCTACCTGTTGCTTCCAGTTGTTAAGCTAACCATCTCTTGGTTCCAGGTCCATATTTAGCATTAATGTAAGGGTGGTAATGATCTTCTCATCTCGGTCTTAGACAGAAAATGAGATTAGGTTGTACTTGTTCAATTAGCACTTATTAAACCTGTTGTTTACAAGAAGAGTAGAGGAGGCATTAGTGAGAAGTTACAAAAATAGCAAAATAGCTGTGCGTAATAGGGCAGGCGGTGTGCACGTAGGGTAGAAAATATCCCAAGATTACTACTCCTCTGCGGGGCTGCAGCTCCTCGGGGTGCAAAAATAATCAGCATGTGGAGAGCTGCCTGGGCGCTCTGACGCTCTCTTTTTACACCTGAATCACAGACGGACAAAAGACAAGAGACAAGAGAAGCAAACACAATCATGACTCAAGAGGACACATCCTAAATTGTGTTGCTCAAACACTGAGTCCCTCGTGTACGAACGCAAAGCGCCATATGGGCAAACAAAGCAGAAGTGGGACTGGGAAGAGCCCTGCAGCGAAAACATTAAGTTTACAGGATGGAGACAGAGAGAAAGGAAATGACTGGACATGCCCAAAGCTCCTGCTGAACGTTTGCAGTAGGAGGCAAAAGGCGAAATAGAAAAGTGAGATAAGGGGTGATTAAGACTGTTACATCAATCTGATGAGGCGGTAACACCCATCCAGGCCTGAATAGATCTCTGCTGAATGGACAATAGACCATTACAGTTCAAGAGTCAAACACATTACCCGAGTGATGCAGTCCTGAAAACTATTGTGTTAAACTACCAGTCGTCGCCTCCAAATTGTTCCCTGAAGTGAAATTGACTTGCCATCTTCTTGGCGGTACCGCCATGTAATCAAACCTCGCTGTGTGACAGAGAAAGTTTCTTGATATAATTCTGAGGGTAAATTGGATCATCAGTTCACTGGCCAGATTAGACCTCAGATATTTACAGATGGAGTGCTTATTTGAGTGTACTATCTTGGATTAAATGCAGTCATCTTAACTTGTGAAGGCTATGATCTCAGGTTTTTATCTGGCCTTTTAGGATATCATCATTTAAGCTCTTCCTCCCTTATTAATCTCCTCCTCTCCGCAAATCTCTCCTTTTCCCCCTCTCATTTTCTCTCTGCTCTCTGTATTACTTCCCCCCTCCCCTGAACATTCTCATCTCTTCCTGCACCTTGCATCCCACTTTCACTTCTCGCTCCGTCTCTTCCTCTTTGTTTCCCTCACCTCCCTCCCCTCTGGCAGATGCCCAGCCCACGGAGGCAGAGACAGCCGTGTGGAACCAGGTCAGCGCCGTGCTGGAGGAGGCTCATGGGATCCTGGCCGAGCTGCAGTCCTATAACGGCGCAGGGCAGGAGATACGAGAAGTGAGCGCGAAGCAGTCGATAAGTGCTGGAATAAAATCAACACCAATAAACCGGCGAGGCATAGTCCGGGGTGGAAACACGACACTTATGTGTGATTCATCATGCCAGCCAGGGTCACATTCTCATATGAAATGTGCAAGATTTAGTATAGACTGACACAGAAATGTGTAAAAATATTTCTTGAATAAATATTTCCTGGTATGGCAGAGGCATAAAGATCATCTGTGTCCACATTGAGCTTTACCTCGCTGACACATATCTGCAGACCTGTTTCCTCTGCAGCATGAAAAGGGAGCTTAGCTGCCTGCATACCTACATTTAGAAGTGCTGAATCATTTCCTCTCCTTGTTTGCTAACTCTGAGATCTTGGAAGCATTTTAAGGCACCATACATGTAAGCCTGTCTATGTTTCACATGGCTTGATGCTATTTTCTTTTAGATTGCACCTGCACTCAGTCAAACCTTAGCAGCTGCCACCCGCAGTGATATTTTTTTGCTTGTTTTATTGTACTACAGGGAAAAAATTCTGATAATAGATTTTAACTAAAAACCTAATTTGTCACTATGAATGTGATAGTCTCATCATCACCTTCCTGCCTTGAATACTAAGTATCAGTCGAGCATCATTTGCGTGTTAATTTGTCATCGAAAGTGGCTCCTGAACAAATGCACAGTTTACTTTTGTCTGATTCATGCTTTAAGGGACGTGTCGCCCTCATTTTAAATAGATATTTTTGTGCTGTTTTTAAACATTTACATCTCAAATTGCTCCAACTTGGCTCGAGGCAAGCCTCGGATAGAGCAGGGAAGTGAACATATTTTTGTTTTAGGCTTTTTTGATGCATTTGGTGACAGTACACGAAGAAAATAAAATAAGTTAGCTCCCTCGTTAAGGACTAATGTTTTCATTTGTGTCTGTATGGGACAGTTTAGCAAACGGAGTCTGAATCTCATTAGATTTAGATTCCTGAATGGCGCGTCTGTGTAAAATCGCTGCAGTTTGAAAGTACCACAAAGGCTGAAAATGTCTCTAATGTCATAGACGGCTTTAAGGTAGAGAGAGGAAGAGACGTGGGAGTCGTTTTTGATTCTGTTTGCAAAACTAACATCTGTCCATATTACTCGCCCCGCAGGCCATCCAGAACCCAGGCGACCTCGCACTTCAGGAGAAGGCCTGGAACGCAGTCTGCCCCCTGGTGGCCAAGCTGAAGAGGTTCTACGAGTTTTCCCTTCGATTGGGTGAGCGTGACCAGTTATGTTCAGTCTTAAAGTTAAACCTAAATCTAAATAGGAGCTATCTGCTATATTTAGATCTACAGTTAGGCTTAACTGTAGCAGTGAAAATTGCCTGCATATCATTAGGTGAAAGTGTTTTCTAGGTAAAGAGTCAGTAGAGTGTAGAGGAAGGAGAGTAGGAGGTAAAGAGTGCACACAGGAAGTGGTGCACCAACCGAGCTACTGTGGGCTTTTCTTACACTATGAAAAAGACGTGACCTCCTTCTCTGTTTATCACATTTCGTGACAGAAAGCTGTATGAGATAACCGTTTGGTGGAGTAATTTGCTCCATGCCAACAGTAGCTATTCTACTGTTTTTGGGCACCTATTCAATATACTCAGTATACTGAGTACAGTTAACGCCTACAAAATACAGTCAAATCACAGCTTGGAGGACAACATTAAAATATTAATTTAAAATCTGTGAAAATGGGTAGCAATGCCAAAAAGTCAATGTCGTTTTACATGCATTTTCAGTCTGATAGCATTCCTTTACACACGCACACACACACGCACACAGACTCATAAGCTGCAATGTCCTCTCAACCATCTCTGCAGCATCCTGACCCAGCAGCTAGACAGCCGTTGCTACGGAAACAGCGGTACAAGGTTGTACAGAACTGAGAGAGACAGATAGAGTGAAACAGAGTTCAGCTGCCGCCTCTGCTCTGCCTTCCAATAATACCTCCATCTCAGGGACATTGTGTTCTCAGCTTTCCATAATGTAACAGGGAAGCTGACTAATAATTGATGATGATGCGTCTGCGCTAATGTATCTATCAGAAACATCACAATGTCCGCCATGTTGGAGAGAATAATGATTCAGAGAGTTTAATCTACAACATCCCTCCTCTTTCTGAACCAACTTTGTTATGTTTTCTTATCTGATTAAAGGCAGCAGTAAATACTCAAGAGACACAATATACTATAAAAAAGAAATAGAGCTGGAGTTTCTCTCCATTCCAGTCGATCATTTTCAACCCTCAGGACAGTGGAGAGGGTTGGAGATTGTGCCGAGATGCTCTCTCTGCTAACAGCAGCAGGGAGGCTGGGGTATCTGCCCAGGCCCTTTAGATTAAACACTTCACTGCTGTATTTATAGAAGGCCCTTATGCATTTTTAATGCAGAGGAAGGGATGGGGCCTCAGGAGGCTTCTGAGGCACCACTACAACATGCAGCCTTTGAGGTCAGGTGTCTGATTTGTTACAGGCAGCAAAGCAGCAAAAAAGCCTGAGTTCAATGCCCTTGTGTGACACAGAGGGAAATGTATGGTCACTGATACAGTAGCCACAGGGACGCTCATGCTGTATGATCAGCCACAGTGTGATCGCTGGGCACCACATCGTATGCTCCTTTCATTTGGGATGTAGAGAGAAGTTTACTGTTGGTGCCAGCGGTCACATTTAGACTTTCCCCGCTGGCTGATCTGACCTCTCTGCTAAGAAGGGATCTGAAGGCCTCCTGTTTTGCCTGATGTCAGATCCAACTGTACAAAAAGTGCAACAGGCATGCTGTTATGCAGCACAGAGATGACTAAACCTGAGGAAAGAGATTGTATCTGCTTACACCAGTTAACATCCTACTACAACAGCATTTAGTTTTTAAGCTAGTGGCACAGAAGTCTTTAGATGAGATGAAAGTGTGAACAGTGTGACGAGCAGCTTCGAGTGAGTTTGAGTAAGCTGAATTTCTGAGGTGTGCATATCCTTGCAGAGAATGCCCTGCGCAGCCTGCTGGAAGCACTGACGAGCCCGCCCTATGCTCCCATGCAGCACCTGGAGCGAGAGCAGGCCCTGGCCAAACAGTTTGCAGAGATCCTTCATTTTACCCTCAGCTTTGATGAACTGAAGGTGAAAGGAATCATTTTTCTTGTGATTAACCTCAAAACCTGATCCTAACTATACAGAAATCAATGGAACCGATTAACCTTGTGAAACCATTTACATACAGTTTTCTCTCCCTGTGCAGATGACAAATCCAGCAATTCAGAATGACTTCAGCTACTACAGGAGGACTATAAGCAGGAACAGGCTGAACAACCAGCAGGTGAGACTGTGAAGGAGAGCTCTGGCTTACACGATGAAATGTGCCAAAGCAGTGCGGCTTTACTTTGTCTCTTTGATCGTTAAAGACTGAAGTGGGGGTGTTTCCCTCCTCCTAACAGCACAGAAAGGTGCACAATCAATATTTCATTTGGCATTCGAGTTGTACAAATTGCTGGCAATGATCCTTTTGTTTTTAAAATGTGACATCTGTTTCGTATGGGTGCACAGCTGGAAGCAGAGAACGAGGTCAACAACGAGATGGCCAATCGGATGTCCCTGTTCTACGCCGAAGCCACACCGATGCTGAAGACTCTGAGTAACGCCACCACCAAGTTTGTTTCAGAGGTACTGTTCTCAGAAATCAGCTCCCTGCAGTTTCTGTGTCAAGGCTCAGTTACAGAGCTGGGCTTCCAGCTTTACCTGTCGTTGCTTTGATTACTGTCACTGAGAAAGTGAGAGTCAAAAACTGAAGCTGAAGAGTATTTATAGTTTTTTCTTTCTTTGTTATAAGTCAGTGGTAGTGGAAGCTTTCAGATAATCAGTAAAAATAGCCATATGAAAATACAAAATATGCTACAGTGAGGAAGAGGAAACTATGGGAGTTGTAGCAAAATTTAGAAAGATGGTTTCTGTTATTGTTACACAGTTATCTTCTATATCAGCAGGCTTCTAATGAGAATCAAGAAAAGTGAGGACATGTTAGTTGTAGGACAGATTTTAAGATTTCACTCATTACTTTTAAAGTAACGGATCGGCCCTCAGAATATAAATCAGAACACCCCTCCAAGTGTCGACCAGAGACTCAACCTGAGATTTTCAAGATGTTAGAGCTCCTCTCCTCTGCCCACATGAGGAACTCAGGATATGCTTAGTCAGTATATTTTCAAAGTTTCTTTTGAAAACTATATCACAAGGCTTTAAATAAAAAAAAAACATGTTTAGTTTATTGTTAACAGATTCAGAGGCATCATTTTAATGTTTCTCTCTTCTTATTCTCGCAGTCTCAAAATCAAGCGTTGTATCTCGTATGTCCATCCAATACGTCAGGGCTTGAGAGATAAAACATTAGCACGTAAAGCTGCAGCACAAAGCAGAAGCACAGGAACAAATCGGCATGGAAATGAAAGCATGAAGTACCCCCAGACTTGTATTTTTGATTGGATGTACTTCGTTTAATTAGAAGAATAATCTAAAAATATCAGGCAAAGAATGACTACATTTAAGGTGCGATTTACTAGACCTGGGAGAGTTTTTGCTGGATAGAAATCTGAATAACAACAAATCATAGAGCGATTAACAGCAAAGCACCTCTGCTGATCACTACTTGCACAGATGCGGTTTGTGTCAACCACCTGACCGGTAAGTGAAGGTAGACTAGAATCATCTGTCAGAGAGCGCAGAATACCACCATGTGGTTGATATGGCAGAAGTGGAAAGAAGAATTCAACAATAAAAATAATTCTATTTTAAACATATTCTAATGAAATAGATGCTATGTTGTGACTGCGCTGGGGCTGAATGAATTTATTCTGGTTTTTACTTCATGCTACATTTGATTCTTCAGCACAGGTGCTCCTGGTGTGAAAACCCCCCCTTTCTCCTTTTCTTTGCTGTCAAAACACAGTTTTACTGTAGTGGCAGCAGTCTTTTGCTAACTTTCCACCTCACTGCATCCTGATGGGAAATCTGAGGAAAACAGTCGAGACTCATGCAAAATGTAGAGAATGTGCAGCTGAGGACAGCCACTTAGCATTTCACTCTGCTGATGTACTTTGTCTCCATCGTGTGGTACAACATTTTGTCCCTTCAGAGCTCAAACTGCACAAGAAGTTGCCACATGGAGGCAAGTCTCACATGTTCTCCGATTTCTCTTTTGTCTTCCTTCAGAATAAGACCCTGCCCATAGAGGACACCACAGACTGTCTGAGCACCATGGCCTGCGTGTGTCGCGTCATGCTGGAGACTCCGTGAGTGCTTGCAACACTTCCCCTTCTCTTCATCGTCGTCCCAGCATTTCTTCCTCGCTTTGTTTTTCACTCTGAATGTCAGAAACTTAAATTCCTACAGACCGGTTCATAGGAAAGAGGGACGAAGGGAGGCTCATTCAATAGCCTCGCCCACTGAGGCGTTCATTCTATATTTAAAGTTTTTCTCTCTGTTTCTCTTTTGCTCTCTTGTCATCTGGTGGTCATGTTGACTCTTTGTCCCATCATGCTCCTTGGTCCGACTGTAAGAAGAAAAAACAAACAAAGGAAAGATAACCACTTTCCTCTGTGACTGTTTGCCCCTCAGGGAGTACCGCTGCCGGTTCACCAACACAGACACCATGCTGTTCTGCATGAGAGTGATGGTTGGGGTCATCATCCTTTACGACCACGTTCACCCAGTCGGGGCTTTCGCCAAGACCTCCAAAATTGATGTGAGTGCTCTGTTGAATCATTTTCTCTCTTAAAAGTTACACGTGGCTTCATTATGAAAATATAAAAAAGGCTATCAGTCTCTACTGTGCTGCATGTGTGCTGTAAATCAGGGACGTGGTGGTTGATCTAATTTGGAGAGTGGGGTAAAATCAGCCATTTTTTTTACTCATGTAGTCCTCAAGATAAAATATGGCAGAAATACAGTTAATGCAGTTAATCATATCTCAGGATGTTTCCTGTCAATTTAAATGATCAGAATGCATCTGTGACAAAGGGTTCTCAAAATATAAATTAAAAATTTCATTAAAAGAAAAAAAAACTGGGATCCTATGGCTTAATTTGCTTCAGGTTCGGGATGAGATATTCCACCTTGGTGGGTAATTTGCACCATCTGGGGGTGAACCGACCATCTAATACACATTGAATTAAACCCATGAGAAATTTTAAAGATAATTTACCTCTTAGAAACACATCTCCATCGCCCATTTCCCACATTAGTCATGTTTATGTCCTTAAAACTAACATAAAACCAAACAAATGAACATTAAATGTCACCATCACAAATTATTTTGCATCTCTGAAACAAATGTGTTGAACACCCGCAAACAGACTAACCATGCGTGTTGAATAAAACTAGAAAAATAAGAAATACATTAAAGCTAAAAATCTAAACAGCATGGATAAATGCCACAGAAACTAATAGGCATTTTAGTCTAAAGACAAAAAACAAAAACTTGGTAACAACCCAACTGCTACAGCTTGAAGACTGAATAATCGGGTGAATAGTGTGAAAAAGTCATTCACACCAGAGTTGCAGGTATATGTGAATTCTTTCTCCCTTATCACTAAAACCTAAACTAAAACTAAAACCTCACCAATTCAGGAAAATGTTTAGCTAAATGATTTACATGATATTAGCAAATTATTCTTCAGTCTTTTAAGCCACTATCTCTGACCTGATAAAACGTTTAGTAAATTAAAAAATATAAATTTAAAGAAAATTGTTGCTCATCACTCCACCCATGTCCTTTTGCTCCTTACTGTCTGGCAGATACGATGGGTTCTTCCAAAATTAATAGTCAAGTGACAATGAAGGTCCACAGTTGCTAAGATACAAGGGTTGGGTCATCTAAAATCTTGCTAAAGTGACATCTTTCTGTCAAAAAATAATCACCACTGTGTTGCATCAGGTTATTCTACTTTGCAGACCTGCAGTAAAAGCTGCATAATGCTGCCTTCACATGTGTCTAGCAAACCAATTTTATCTTCTCAGTCGGAGTTTCAGTGGAGAGCTTCAGATGATGCCGAGATGAAAAGTCAAAATAACAACCACAAGAGGACACAAAGTTACCACATAGATGCTAAATGCCTTCACACGTGACCTACAGCTTTTAGTGGCCATAATTTTAGTAACAACCTCTGAAAGAGGCCACATACCAGAACAGAAATGTCGGCAACATTCACTGCTGTGGACACGTTCGAACATGGGGAACTGAAACCGGTAGAAAAACCATTAAGGAGCCTCCTCTGCTATTCTCAAAATGCTGTAAATTAAACATAGGGATTTCCAGAGTCTTTCTGCACCGTGTCCTGCATGCTCTGTGGTCCACCCAGACGCCTCTCTGGTGTATTTCATGTTATGAGAATATCTCCAGCAGAGAATGTCCCAAATGTGAAGTAGTTGTGCGAAAAGCAACAGCGCAAAGAGTCTGGATCCAATTCTCAGCACATTCTCCAAAAACATTCTCCAGTGTTCATGTGTGAAAATAGTTTAAGAGGCAGAGGCATTAAATACCCACAGATGTGTCAATTTGCCGCAAAGCATTACACAGTGTCCACAAACAGATGCACAATGACAACAGAGAGACAAAAAAATTTAAGCAAACAGGTGCTGATTTACTACGAAGAGAAACAAAATGGCTACTAAGAGATATGAACTGACCACAAAAGCTGTCTCTGAATCCGTCTGTGGTGATGCGTTTTCAACACCAACCTGTTCTAAAATGTGTTTATTTAATCGTGTTTGGCTGCAGCAGCACCAGCAGCAGGAGGTGAGGTTGATCTGTGGATGCTGACCTTTGTCCTATTGTGCTCTAATGCCCTGTGTTGTCTCTGTGGCTGGCAGATGAAGGGCTGCATCAAAGTGCTGAAAGAGCAACCGTCCAACAGCGTGGAGGGACTCCTGAACGCACTGAGGTGTGTGTGTGTGTGTGTGTGTGTGTGGCCATGCAGAAAAGCTGATGTGCAGACACATTGCAGAAAAGAAAGGGTGAAAGCGTTCTCATCGTGTTTTTTTTCCCCCGCTGCCCTCAGGTATACGACACGGCATCTAAACGATGACAGCACCTCCAAACAAATCAGAGCCCTCCTGCAATGAACGAAAGAAAGGAGAGGCAGAAAAAAGAAGGAGGGGGAAGTCAAAGACGAGTAGAGAAATGCCAGTGTCTGGGAAACCTGTTTGTTTACAACGAACAAAGAAAATCATCTCCAGGTTAAGCGCAACCTGATGATAATAAGAGGAATTTAATTATATATATTGTCAGCTGTCCATCATTCTGTCTCTCATTTTGTAAAGTAAGAAAAGAGGGAAAAAAAAGCCAGAAAAGAAGATATAGATATATATTAAAAGAAGCTTAACTCAAGCAGCAGATAAGAGTAGGTAGGATAAAAGATGATGCTATATTGGAAAATTTAAGGTCAGAACCAAAATGTACAAAAAAAGAAAAAAAAATGTTCCAGCAGTAGTCTGACAAGTATTTTTGCACACACTTTGAAAACAATGCCATCTTCTCTTCTCTGAAATCTGACCCCAAACCGGTTCCCTGATTCTTTCCGCTCCCCCCCCGCCCGCCTCACACACACTCAGCCGAAGCTGTCGAGGCCTCTCCGTCTCCCTCAGCTACACTGATCTCTGCATGCAGGTGAGTCATGAAGCAATGTGATGGATGCACTCCGGAGATTTGCTTCAGCCTGCGTCACTACTTTTCTACATCAGCGCAGCTGGGGGACGGGATAAAAGAACAGGAACCGCCTGTTTTTTTTTTGTTGTTGTTTTTTAACAAACAAACAAAAAGCCTCCGTTTTGACCCTGATTTCTTCCTCACCGTTCATCTTCCCACTCATACATGCACCTGCTGGATTTGGGTTTTGTTTTTTTTCCCTTGGCACAAGAAAATAAAGATCCACCCATGTAGTGTGCCCTGACGCTGTACACGTTCCAGAATAAAACCTTTGTCTGGCTTTACTTGAAAATGCCCTTCACTCTGCATCTTTCTCTCCATGGTGCTAATGTGGTTTAGATATCACAGTGCTAGCTTCTTAGATATCATTTGGCCTTGACCAGCTTGAGACATAAGACGAAAAAAAAAAAAAAGGATCCATCTTCTTTTTTTTTTCTCTGCATCAATACTTCCAATTTCAAATTCTGAGAGGAGCAGATCTGCTCGCACCTTTTTTCTGCTTTCAGATTCGTGCAAAAGCATGGACAAAGATCCAAGGGGAGCATTGTGGAAAACCACAGCACACATTACTTCTTCACCTAGTGCCAAAGCTGACTGGTTTACATCATCAGACCAGGCTACAAGGGAGTCTCATAGTCCTGTGACACACCACTCACCATCCTTTTAAGTACACATAGGAGGGGAAGGAATTTTATGAGATGGCAGACGAGTCGGGAAGTGGTCAGGCTTAGACGCACAGGCATTTTCAGAGAGATCCGAGAGCTCCAGTGTAAATATGTGAGGCTCGTCTCGGGTGACATCAACATGGTCCATGTGGGTCGTCTAGGAAAAAACACAACCGTCATCAACACCTGCATACATCTAGACTTCTTTCTTTTGGTACAAGGCTGAATTATTCATTCAGTGAGTGGGAAATGAAACTGAAACTTAAAAAAATTCTTAAGGAGATTTAAAAGAAGTGCTGTACTTTGGATGTCTATAGACCTTAGCCTAATTTAATTTGATCTTATAATATATTTTCTATACAGGGGTATGTGGACAAGCATATTCTGTATCAATACATAGATGGCATGTTGTAAAAGTTCTGACAGAAATGTGTAAATAAGGTGTTTTTATTCATTTTTAATTGTTCAGTGACGCTGAAATTGGGTATGTGTTGTCTCTCAGAATTACCATGCGTTTGGCTTGGACCATCGGACTTGCCGTAGTCATAGGTTTCCGAAATTCAGCTTCATTACTGCGAATGAACCAGATGGAGGGGAGGGGACACTGAGGGGGGTGGGAGGGGCAGGGGCAGTCCATTTGCTTGTTATTTTGTATATTTTGTGCAACAATAAACTTGTCATTTATTACATTCAACCCACGATGTCCCGTGTGTGTTCATGAGTCCTGGGACAGAAAGCAGTACAGCTCAGTGGTGCCATGATCAACCCATCTTTTACTTATCGAAATGAGTTCCCCCTCTGCTCCTCAAAATTAAATTCTGAATCAATCAATTCAGATGTGATTAACGCGAACACACCAGACTTTAATTTAAAGTCATTTTCATTCATTTCAGTTCCAGCATGTAGAAATTACAACCCTTTTTATACACACTCCTCCTCATTTCAGGGCACCATAATGTTCGGGACAGTTGGCTTCCCAGATGTTTGTGATTACTCTGCTGCGTTTCATTGCTTCATTAGCGCAGGGATAAAATATCTTGGCTTGCTTTTGTCGTTACCATTGTTCAACATGAGGAGAGAAGCTGTGCCAGTGAAAGCCAAGGAAGCCATTATGAGGCTAAAAAAAATAAAAAGAACATTAGAGACATTGGTCCAACCTTAGGATTACCAAAATCAACCGTCTGGAAGATCATTAAGAAGTAAGAATGCACTGGTGAGTTCTGTAATCACAAAGGGAGTGATAAGCCAAGGAAGACCTCCATGCTGAGGACAGAAGAATCCTCACTATAGTAAAGAAAATGATGAATGATCAGAAGCAAATTCAAGGAGGCAGGTTTGCCTTTGTCAGATACTTCTATCTGCAGAAGACTTTTTGAACAGAAATACAGAGGCTACACTGCAACAAAAACAGGATGGCCTGATTATACGTATCAGAGTGATAGCAAGAAGAAAGTGTGGAGACAAAAAGGCATAGCTCTCATAGATCCAAAGCACAGCAGCTCATCTGTTACACATGGCGGTGGGGCTGTTATGGGTTGGGCATGTGTGACTGCCAAAAGTACTGACACACTTGTCTTTATTGATGATGGGACAGCTGATAGCAACTGCACAATGAATTTCTGAGGTGGATAGAAACATGATCTGCTCAAGTTCCAGTAAACGCCTCCAAAGTCATTGGACGGGGCTTCGTCCTGCAACAAGATAATGATCCCAAACATCCTGCTGAGGCAACACGAGGGTTTCTCAAAACTTAAAAAAAAAAGGAAAATACTTGAAGGGCTGAACAAGTCCCCTGATTTAAATTCAACTGAACATGTCTTAAACATATGCTGAGGAAAAAACTTAAAGGAACAAGCCCCAAGAACAAGCAGGAGATGAAGATTCTCACCACTTGGTGATGTCATCAATGGCCGACTTCAAGCAGTTATTGTGTGTAAGGGATATGCAACAAAGGACTAAACATGACTGTGTCAATGTACCTACCATTACTTTTCCCCAAACATTGTGGTCTCCTGAACTGAGGGAGACACTGCATAAAAGGTTTTGTAATTTCTACATAGTGGAACTGAAATGTATGAAAATGACTTTAAATTAAAGTCAGAAACGTGCACTTTAATCATGTCTGAATAGTTTGATTTAGAATTAGAACAATGAGAAGCAGAGGGTAGCTCAAATAATAATTATGGAGAGCACTGTATTTTTAGCTAGTTATTACCTAATTTACATATTCAAACATATATATAAAAAAGAGCATTACATAGACTTCACCTGCAGCGTCTACCTGAGCTCAGGTAATGTTTTTAATGAGAGATTCCAGCATTGACTACTCACAAAATGGTGTCTGATCTTCAATTAGGACACAAGTATACAATAACACACAAACATTTGTACTTTCCATGCCTTCATTGAATGCACTGATAACTTCTTCAGATGCTTCCTTTAAATTTTTATGAGACTTGGATGACAATGCGGGGAAACTTTGGACCAGTGCCCCCCTAAAGGAACAGTTCGAGTTCATCAATATTTCTGGGACGTCTTGACAGAGCAGCCATCTTTAAGTTATGTCATTTGATCCCAACCGGCTTCATTCCTGGGTCATTTTGCTACACAACCTCTCCCAAACTGGTACAAATTTGTACTGCACGGTGGTGTGGTAGTTAGCACCATCACCTCACAGCAAGAGGGTTCCAGGTTCGATCCCTGCCTTTCTGTGTGGAGTTTGCATGTTCTCCCCGTGTATGCGTGGGTTCTTCTCTGGGTACTCCGGCTTCCTCCCACCGTCCAAAAACATGCATGTTAGGTTAATTGGTGTCTCTAAATTGTCCGTAGGAGTGAGTGTGCATGGTTGTTTGTCTCTATGTGGCCCTGTGATGGACTGGCGACCTGTCCAGGGTGTACCCCGCCTCTCGCCCGATGACTGCTGGGATAGGCTCCAGCCCACCCGCTACCCGACTGACAATTGACAGTATAGGAAATGGATGGAATTTGGAATTTTGAGATCAGACACTTTGAGCAAACGACACAACTTCAAACCATGACACTCCCTCCACCACGCTTCATGGTTGGAGGTTTTTGGGGTTGTGTACTTTGCCATTTTTCGTCCAAAAATTGCAGAGAATTAAAAATTAAAAGAAAAATTTTAGTCCCGCATTCTTATTTTGTGTTTTTCTTTTTGTGTTCAGATTTAAACAAACTGTACAAGTTGCTGATCAATCCTGCTGGTCCCAAAGTGCTTACAAAGTCTTTCGTACCCGTTGTTTTTCTGTAGGATGCAACGTCATCTTCTACTGCAGCATGCACAGTATCTCACCACAAGGAGGCAGCAAAAGATCATTCTAAGAAAGCCAGCAAAATAAAGCAGTTACACTATATAAAAGCATAAACTAGTCACCGGCTCAATCTGGATCAAAGGAAAGATTAAGATCAGTCACTTATAGAAAATTAAAACAAATCAAATAGGCTGTAATGCTAAACAATGAAGCAAATCACAAAGATTTCATCTTTAATCATAAAGTCTGTAATAAGTCTTAAAGTTGATCTAAGGGAGGTCTTATGGCTGTAGGGTCTATCTGATTGTGCCGTAGTGTGTGCACGCTGAGAGGTGTGAAGTAGGGCAGGGGGACACAGGAGAGCCTGTCAGGAGTTATATATGGAAAGCAGAGCAGCAGTAACATATCAGCGGGGGAAAAAAAATGCAGCCACTGCTTCAAGTGTAAAACAGCAAATGTGATAAAAACATATAACACGTATATGGTATTTGGAGGGTTAGAGTTTCTGTGTCTGTGACTTTGACCAGTATCTACGGGCCTGGCTTTGTGCCCTAACGGTCATGTATCGAATAAGGAACCAGTGTCTCAAATTACTTCCCTAATGGCAAGCATTCAAATTCAAAGTAGTTAAAATCCTGACGGTTATGTGGTCTGTTTCTTTAGACAATGTGTAGTGCAAAATATAACAGAAAGTTATGTAAGATAGGTGTTTCACAGCAGCTTGATGGACAGAGTGGCCGCACCTTTTTAACCAAACCTCAGTTTTAACTGTCTCAGACCAACAGGGTCTTGAAAAAGAGGAGCTAAGATATGCAAATTGTTTTACATAGCGACTGTACGTTTTAGAGTGAAACTTCATCGCTGCAAATGAGCCAATATTTGTTTTAGGCATCTCAAGTGGTGATCATACAAAAACTAACCCCAGCATGTCATTGATATGCAAATGTTCTTTTCTGTTTTTCCAACCGTCAAAAAGGATCTCAGAGAACTCTAAAGTTCCCCTGAAACATGAAGCAAATTCCCCTCTCGCTTCTCTGCCTTCCCTTCCCAACACTGCAGCAGGGCCCGGCCCAAACGGATCAAGTATTAACCGTTAACTGCTCCGAGGAGGGAACACTTTATCAGCCAAACCGAGTGCGATACACATTCAGTGGTTTCCCTCTGCTGGTTTCCTTGAGCAGCAGTGCACACACACACACACACACACGCTCACGGTTTCTCCTTCCTCATCATCCTCTCACAAAATCAACAGAGAAGCACCACTCCTGACATCCTTCATATCAGCCACAGTCGTTGCTCTATGTAAATCAGCCTGAGCGTTATTAAGGCCGGCCACCAACTGTTGAGCTGCTTAAAAGTGCTGAGCAACACATTTGTGCATTTGAACAAGCTCTTGTGCGTCTGTGTGTGAGCTTGTTTAAGGACACCCTTATTTGATAAGATTCCAGATTCAATGCCAACTAACTCAACATACAAATACTTTCTTTTCCTTGATTTTTTTGCCTGTTTTGCAGAAGAATTCAGTACAGCAATAACTTTAAAGGTTAACTTTACAGTAGGACGAACGCTTCTGGCCACCATCTGGGTTATGCATAATGAATGTGTACGGGACTTTTGATGTCTTCAGAATTTTCGTTTCTTCATTTATCTTTAAGTAGGCAAACAGAAACTCCTGCAGGGCATATGTAGAAACTCAGCAGCTTGCCTACAAACAGATGATGAAACAAGCTGGTCTTCTGCGTCGCGTTGCATAAGTCTTCATCATCTTCATTTCGAGATGCTTAAAACACAACTGAGTCATTCACGTACCCAACTGAGACAAATAGGTGCAAGAAAACAACACTACGCGGTCTTAAAAAGTGTTCCTCTTGCCATCTCTGCTAATTTTTACTCTGGTTTCGCTCTCGGCGAGTGTTCAGCTGCATGAGGACGATGTTTTCCCAGGAATCAAGATGACACACCAAAAGCTGCAGATTTGACATGACATTAGTCCTCCATCCTGCTGAGTACGTTGAAGCGTCATATAATAAGGCCCTTGACATGAAGAGTGTGAGAGTCTGGATGTGTGTTAAACAGTTGCTACCGGTCCTTCCATCTTATGTTACGTTGGGTTGCATAACACCTTTAAAACATGAGTGAGCCATGTGCTGCTCACACATGAAGCCACATCTGTTTTGAATACCAGCAAAAAAAAGAAAAAAAAAAAAAGAAGAAATACGTATCTAAAATACGAGAAGCATGGTGGAACTGAGGAGGTAAAAAGCTTGGATTTAGCCAAATGTCACCCGCTCACAAAACTACAGATGAGAAGCAAGTAGTGAGTGACAGTTCAAAGAACTGCGGTTTGAGCTACAAAGTTTAACTCGCTATTCAGCCTCAGTGCTACTTTGTGTCAGTGGGTTCACCCACCAGTGTACGTGATCTCACTGTTTTCACTTTCCTGGTACGCTGACAGGTGTGACAGTCTATGAAGCTGCAGCCGTGCCCGTCAATGCCGTCCTGCATATGAAGGCTTAGGTGCAAATTAATTCAAACAAGAGAAATTAAGCAGCCGGAAAAAAAACAAACAAACAACAAAAAAAATAAAAACATAAAAGGAACTTCCCCAATCAAATAAAATATTCTTTATTCAAAAAATAAATAAATGAAAAATCTTTAAACAAATCTAAAAGCAGTCATTTCAAGAGCTGAGCCTTTTCTGGCATGAATGGAATAAAAGTCACAGAGCCCCCGGGCACAGAGCTGGAACAGGCCCCTCAATCGTCTTACGGAGGACCAACAGTGGTAGAATGTATTAGAAACCTGCACGCTTGGTGACACACGCATCATTAGAGGTCTGGTTTTTGCTTCTTTTTTTTTTTCTCCATCTCTGTGCTCATTCTCAATCTTTTCGGTCCCATTTAGACATTTTGTGTCAGATTTTTGTTCCATTTTGGTGTCAAATCTTAGTTTTTATGTCTCAGTTCCCTCATTGCTTTTGGTGCAATGATATTTTTCTTTGAACATTTGCTTCACTTTGTAGCCCGTCTATCAGTCTTTGGTCATTTTGAGTCCCATTTTACATCTCTTTAATCACGTCTATTTTGCAGTTACAGGTCTACTGGGCTTCTGCCATCAGTCTGCATCAAAATCTAACCTCCTCTTTTATTTCATATTTGATTAAATAGTCAAATTGAAAATACGAGGGTGGATAATACTCAAGAAATACAGCACACAAGAAGCTTATTAGCTGTCGAAACAGTAAAGTCTTTTTTTTTTCCCTCCACTTAGTATTCTTTGAACATTTAGAGTCATGTAGACGTTTGCGCTCTGCTTGTGCTCTTTGTTTAGTTTGCCTTTCCTTATCAAACCCCAGTCCTTTATCTGAGCTTTAGCCTTTAGGAGTGTTTTTACTTTGCAAACTAGTAATGACACCCAGCCTGCCTGCTGCCTGCGCTTTGTTGGTTTCCAACCTGGCAGCGACAGCGTTAAGTGCTGCTGCAGGGGAGGTTCCCAGCACCACCCACTCTCACCCTATTTACATATCGGGCGGGAAGCTGTGGTGCTTTGTTGCTGCTGAGCCCAGCTACAACCCCACCCACAAAACACCGCACTGGCGGGAAAAAGCCGGCTCCACACTCTGACAGTGAGCTGTTTTGATTGCTCTTTTATGAGCCAGCACATCAGTTTCCCGCCTGAGGAGAAAAGTGAAAACAAGTGGACAGAGACAGACATGAGAGAAGTGATGGACGGGATATCACTTTAATCGTGTGAAGGCAGCTGAAAGAGATGGACAAAACCAAAGTGTGTGAGGAATGACACATTTATGTAAGGCTTCCGACACAATACACAAAGGATAAGCAGCTTTGTCTGAATTAATCACACAACATACAATACGTGACAAGTGAGTGTGTGGCTGAGTGTTAGCGCTCCTAACTGCTGCCCCGGGAAAGAGTTCACTGGGTTGTTGGAAAAACAGGAAGGCATGTCATGCTCTGGATTGTAGAGGGTAGAAGAAGAAGGGGAAAAAAAAAAAGTACCGGGCAGCCCCCGCATTACATAACCCGGGAGGAAATACGCAGCAGAGGGAGAGAGAGGCAGACTATAGGAAGCCATGCACACTCTGCACCTATGACAGTGTCCCACAGGCTGCTCACATCTCATCACTCATCTTCTCCTTTTCCTTAGGCCGCTTCTATCTGTTCATCAGTGTGACAGAGAGAGTGAGAAGGAGCCGCATGAACTCATTGAACCCCGTTCGTCCTTTAAGACACACACACACACATGAATGAGTGATGATCTGCTTGGCTCTGGATGCAGACATTACACTGAAATGTTACTAAGCACAATCTCAGGATTGGGATGAATCAGGCTGCGACGCACTCCTCTTTCACTGTGCACCTCTGGCTGTGTGTGTGTGTGTGTGTGTGTGTGTAATCCATAATGCATAGAGGTACAAACACAGCTATAGTGATTGTTCTAAGGAGGCCGCAAACACAAAAGCACCAGAGTGGTGTGGAGCGGTTTGGGTGTGTTTCTAATTAAATCATTGATAAGAACCCCCCCCACACACACACACAAAAGAAACAAGACATCACAAACACCTAACATAAGCACACACACTGAATACAATTGCTCTTATCTTATCAAGTCACACCTGACAGTGTTAAGCTTCTCATTTAGATGTGCAACGCCAAAGTTCTGAACCATCTTAGTCAACTGATTCTTCTTTGGACAGCAAAAAGCACTGACCCTGAATAGAGGAAGCAGGCAAACTGAGATCTTTCCAAACAAAAACTCTGATCTTTAAAGAAGGAAAAAGATGTCAAAGGGCACAAATATGAGCCCTCGTGTGCACTCAGGATGAGGCTGGCATAAACACACAACAGCTGGCAGCCTGATACTTGACCTTTTGTCGCGCTTAATTGTTTTCTTCTTGTGGCAACAAAAGAGATACACGTTCTGAACAAAGTCCTTCGCATTCCACATACTGAGATTATATGACTGTGTGGTGTCTAGCTCTTTTTTTTTTTTTTTCGCCACTCACAAATATTTCACCTCCTGCATCATAAACATGCACTCCGACCAACACTTCTCAAGAACTGGTCGTCAACAAGGACTTCGCCTGCAGCTGCGTCCCCGTCTGATTATCTGCACGCACGTCTGTCTGCGTGTAGGTGCGTGAGTGTTTTTTGTCTAGCCAGGGCCAGATGGCAGAGAATGTTTAGTCAAATGGGATTAGAGATTAGGATTAAGCGGACTTCAAATTACCTAGACGCACAGTCACTGGATGACACACTACTACAGTGGAGCTCTAAGGGGGGGAGGCTCTGGGGGTTTAAAGACAGATGAGATTGTTCAACTCTGTTGGCAAACAAAAGAGAGAAAACTCGCATATAAAAAGGTCTTAACTGGGGTGTAATTCAAATGTAAAAGACAACCAGTGTAGTATTAGTTTTATATTCCCATAGGAACTGACGAATATGCAGACCTACAGCACTGCCTTAACTGTAAATATTAAGCACCCTGCAAACTGCCCAATGTTCAGGGAGCACAAATCAACAAGTGGATTTTTTGGGTGGACAGCCTACAACGGGTGACAGAAAACACTCGCACTCTTTCCTGCTGACAGGTCTTGTGGTTTGTCTCTCATTCAGATCTGTATCTGAACAGTCTTTTTTTGTTATCAGAGACCCTGACAGTTGGTCATTCCACGTGTCCCGCGTTTGCGCATATTTCACTTAAAGGTCCAGTCTGTAGGATGTAGTGGCTTCTAGATGTGAAGTTACAAAATGAAACCAACCGAACACCCCCCTGCCTCATTCTTCATTTCCAAACGTGAAGAAAAAAAGTATGTGTTGAGTTTGTTTGTTTTAGACCAACGTGGGGGAAAAAAAACGGTGATGCAACATGAAGGACTTCAAGGGGAGGAACTTCTTTGTCTGTAGAAATAAAAAGGCTCTTTCTTTTTCCTTCACGTGATCTTGCCAATTGATCCAGTTGTGTTACGAATCCCATTTTGCAGAGTATGACCATTTGTTTATTTATTTTTCCAAAATGAGGGTTTTCCATACTTTAGGGGATAAGTCCAAACCCTCGTTACTGACTGCATCCACAGCCCAGGCAGACAGAACACCCTTGTGTCTCCTTGATATTTCCAGTTCAAGGCAGATCGGCTGTTGATGTCGAGGCTAAATACTCCTGTTTTCATTGTTCATCTGTTTAGCTTTCAGTACATGCACATCAAGCTGCGAAAAAAGAAAAGTGAGCTGAAAATGTGGCAGCTGCTTGGCATCCCATTGCAAGTGGTCTATAAATACAACAATGCTACTAATTTGCAGGTATTATGACAGCCCAAGTGGGATAGAAGCTGCACCGGAGACTAAACCTAAGACAAACCAGCCAGACAACTAACCTCTATAGATTGCAGCATGTGTTACATAAGTCAGGCTGCAGCTCCCCTGCGCTGGCCTCATGTGTGGGACAGTTTGTGCTGTGAACATTTACAGCATCGGATCGGCTACAGGGCAGAACTGGGCTGGACTGAGAGGGAGACCCAGAACTGCTGAGCTGAATCTGTGTGAATTATGGTGTGGCTTGTTGACTGATGCAGCCGTACATACAAACACACAGAGGAGAGATTTATGCCTGCTCCAGTGGCAGCAGTCATCTCATCACATACCGAAGAATGCAGAAAAGTCCATTTTAAGAGGATGCGTGTGCCATGAGGGGGTTGAGTGTGTCATGAAGGGAATTATTTGATGTGTGGAGTCTTTATGTCCACTGTCAGCAGCTAAGGAATTCACTTAGTGCATGTGTGTGTACGCGTGTCCATCAATGATCTAATGCATGTCGGTGCGCAAGGCACTAATTAGCCTTGTGACCACAGAGGCTGCCCTACTTCTCCACTTCTGAAAATGTGTATGCAAAGTTCAAGGGCCTTTGTGTCACCGAATGGTGCAGGCGGGATTTTTTTTTTTAAACGTTGAATGATTCAGTCGTGCCTGGAGGTGCCAAGCCAGACTCGCAGAGGAGCTCAAGATAAGAACATAGCACACGTAGTGTTACCGAGGAAAATGTGCGCATGCAAAAAGAGCTTCGGATGAAAAAAAAAAAAAAAAAAAAAGTGTTTTTCCACAAAGATTACTCTCATTGTTTCTCTGTTTGTTGGTTTAAAACAGTGAAGGGAAAAGAAAACAGAACGGTTCTTAAAAATATCTAACAGAAGGAAAGAAAAACAAAACGGGTTGTAAAAACCAGACACCAGTTGCACAGTGACCTTTGCTATCGCTGTGACTCCCCATACTGTATGGTAAGCTCCCAGTAAGCTTAAGGCCTGACCCAGTTTGGAAAGAGAGAATGTGGGACGCGCACACACCCACACACACACACTTCCACCTATTATATAGCTTGGAAATATTTTTAGTCATGCGGCTGAGGTTAAACACTCGGAGCCTGTGAACTGAACGTGAACAGAGAGAACCCGTCTGAAACTCCCTCAGACTGCGACTGAAAACTTAAAGAAAGAGATGATGGAGTGTCAGCCGAGAACGCAGAACAATTGTATAAGAGTGGCAGGAGAGAGGATGGAAAGGGAGCGCCAAAAGAGGGCCTTGGAGCAACGCCAGATATTGTGCAAGTGGTTTAACAACAGGCTGACACACCTTGGTTTTAAAAGGGTCACGACACGCCGCTGCATAAACAAACAGCTGCTGTGAAAACACACCTGACCGGGTGGTGCGAGTTGTCTGTCAGAGAGAAAATTAAGCAACTGGTCGTTAACGGCCTAAGAAAAGGCTATTTCATGACAATAAAGCGAACTGTATGCAGGCAAACAAAGCACAGTTCTCAGTACTGTGTGAGCATGCCAGCGAGAGGTCGAATGACAGAAAGATGAAACTACCGCCGTGTCACGTGAAAACCGCTCAAATCCATAACTATGGATCTTTCTTCTCTTTGTCCACTTTTCACTTGATAAAAATGCAACAACATCCTGTGAGCTGAGAAAACTCCAACAACAGATTTTAATTGATCAAAAACAACCTGAACTCTAAGCTTAAGACAAGCAAGGAATTTGAAAGCTTGAGATTTATCGTTTTAGATTCTTAGTCAATGGCAACAATAAGAACCATAGAGAAAAAATTAGAAGAAGAAATAACTCTCAGAATGTATAAAAAAAAAAGACCACAAAACATCCAATTCATCCTTTTAAAGTCCAAACATATAGAACAAAAGTGAACTGCATCAAGGACCTGCGCACGTGTCCTTCAACATCCATCAGTGCAAGTTGTAAGTAGCCCTATAAGGACCGTAAGTAAACACTTATTATTTGTGCTAAACACTGATGGAAACCTGAACAAATATGGACGTAGAGTAAAGTCTGCAGCCTTCAAGACGTCTCGGGTGCTTCCTTGTGTGTTGTCCTGGTGTCTTTGGAAGAGTCCTGGGAGGTTTCACTGCAGCCCAGGGCAACAGGAGCGTCCTCAGAGGAAGTCTGTTCTGCAGACACAGCAGGTACACGGGCACTCTGGGGTGGGTCACAGCCTGGATCAGACTTCCTCTTCTTCCTTATGTGATAGTAATGCTTCTTGGATTTCAGATGAGCTACAATTAGAGAGGATACACACACAGATCACTCCTGGATACGTTTGGTATAAGATAGCTCTCTTTAATCTCAAAGATACAAGTACATCATGAACCAAAATCTGTGTGCCTGTCCCAGAGGTGACCAGCTTTCTTGGAGGAAGTTTTATCAGCACATTTATGCTTAAGAACAGTGTCTCTGTTTCAGCTGAAATACAGGAGGCAGTTTTACATATTTTGATGGGTAAATAATTAGTAATAAGTGTGATTAAATGTCATTATTTGATGTAGGTGAGCAGCCTCACCCGTCCACTCCAGGTCCCCAATGATCACTTTGTCACAAAGATCGCAGGTATGGTGGCTCCTTTTGTTTCTCTGCGTCGCCCCCAGTGCTCTGATTGGTGCAGTCGCTGGCTCCTCGCCCTGATAACAGGACGCAACAAAGTTGGGAATCAAGTTTTTTTGAGTTGCTAAATGAGGAGTTAGAGAAAAGAAATAACTGTAAATAAAGAAATAAATACGAAGAAATTAGGGAGCAAAAGAAAAATATATATATTGCATAATGGCAGTGAATCAAAAAGGCAAAAAAAAAGACAAGGAAACAAGGAAGGAGCCAAATTTGCAAGTAGGAAAAAAAGGAATAAATTCAGATTAAAGGAACAGCTAAACCGGTGGTGAAAAGAAGATAGGAAAGAAGAGCGAAAACAGAGTAAGCTATGAAAAGACACTGATGAAGGAAAAAAAAGGGAGTCCAGAAGAAAGTTCTGTTACTCAGATACCAAGGAACTGATGAAACAGCTGAAAGGAAGCTGCCACTTTTAGACTACTGAGGCCCCACCTTACTGAGACTGTCCAGTATCTGCAGTGCAGGGTTCAGCACCGTCTCCTCCCACCTCGACACATCCGTCACATCCAGGCCATACACTGCTGGGATGCTGTCCCCAGGCCCTACAAACACATTCAGAACAAAATATCAATTTTAAAATGCCAACATAGGCAGCCATTAACACCAAGCTCTTCAGGGCTGATATTTAGCCGTTCTCACAACTTATTTCTATTGGATAGTTGAAAAGCCTGTGACATCTGTGCCGAGGTATCTGTATAATGGGCTTACTCACAGCAAACATGTTCATTTTACACCCAAAATGTCCTGAAATAATTGCATTCTATTAGATGTAGATCTATTAGATGCTCACATAATACTATATGTGACCTGCCCCAGCCTATTCTACCTGCAACAGGAAACAGGCTCCAGCTGGTTGGACTGGACCGGTACAAACTGGCAGGAAATGTGCAGGAGCAGTGATGTGCTGCAGCCGCACCCTGAAGCTCCGTCAACCTGCTGACTCACACTGGCTCGATAATGTCTCTCCCTCCTTCCTCCCATCCTTCTCTCTAGTGCACCATCTCTTTCTCTCGCCATCAGTCTCGCTTCGGCTTTCACTCACTCGCCATCTCTCGCTGTCTGACTCTTCCTCCCCCGTGTTTCTATTCTGCACCGATCAGCAGTCTCCAGGCCAGGCCTCAGCACTAAACAGCAGCACCAGCCCCTGTCTTGCTTGTCTCTCTGCGTGTCTGTCAGTGACCGTCTGAAGAGCCACTGCCCTGCACCAACTGAGACGGTCGCAACAAATACAACCAGGTATCAACTGGAGGTATGAATTTAGACAGATTATGGTTCGCTCCTGGATTATTTGGACAATCATTATGAAAACCTAAACATAACCACTCACCTTGGTAACACCGCTGCAGGCACAAATAAACTGAAATCTAGCACATTTAGATTCCCTCCCCAAATAATAGTTCAGGCATGATTTTATGTAGACAGATTGTCTGTCCACAGCGCAATGATGAGGCCACAGAGTTGCCAACATTACCCGACCTTTCCATCCCAATCCCTTGGGTTGCTGACCTCAGGGTGCTGAAGCCCAGCAAAGGTAGTAGCTTATCCAGTAGTTTGCAGGTTAGACACATGAGCTGCCACCGAAAGAGCAAACCTGAGCCATTTCTGAAGGGACCAAGGACCTTTTTGCTACAAGGATGATTGATTCAGTCCATGGAGCTGTCTGACGCAGAAGTGAAGCGGTGTAAAAATCCACAATACGGCGTTTGCTCGATTCACAAAGAAATATTTGAGTTTTAAGTTATTTTGGTGTCTCCCTTCTCAGTAGCTTTTAACTTTAGCTCACCTATCAGGAAACCATCCGATTTTCCAACCTGAAACCACACTAGCTGCTGAAGGTAAGACACTGACGTCTCATAAATACTATACACAACCCCTCTTAAAAAGAAAAAAATATCCCCGTATAAAGCCATAGTCACCATCTACAGAAGAGGTTTAGTGCTGAGCAAATGCGTCAGAGCCAGGGAGGAAGAATCTAATTTCAGTTAATATAAATAGGACACCATTTAAGGGACACTTTTGCGTGTCATTTTTACACACTAAGGTAAATCGCTCGTCATGTCACGATGACTCAAGTTAAAGTACAGAGCAGGATGTTATCCTGTCACCGTGCATTGTGGGAAGTCACAAGTGGGCGGCTGTAGCTCAGGAGGAAGAGCAGTTGCCCACCAATCGGAAGGTCGGTGGTTCGACTCTGGTTTCCCTGGGCTACATGTCGAAGCGTCCTTGGGCAAGACACTGAACCCCACGATACACCCCCAGTGCATCATTGGGGGGTATGAATGTGTGTATGAATGTTTAGAAAAGCACGTAGTTATGAATCTTAAGATGTGCTGTATGAATGTGTGTGAGAGGGCTGAATGCGGCATGTAGTGAAGCGCTTTGAGTGGTCAGCTAGACTAGAAAAGCGCTATACAAGTACAAGTCCATTTACCATCCATTACAAAAACATCAACAAAAGGTGCGTAGTTACAACACGTGATATGATTTGGCCCGTTGTAACAAAGTCACATCTCGCAACATCTTGGAAGGAGTGGTTTTAAATGAATCAAGCCAAGGGATTTGCCAAGTTTTGCACTGTGGAATTGAATAAATTTTGCAATATTGCTTTGTCATTTGCCAGCCTAAATAAATACATGAATAAACTGACAAACAAAAACAAAGTTGGGATAGGTTGCTTTGAGGAGGACACAAGTATTTGCGGGAGGAGTGCGCAGTAAAACTATGTTATTATAAGATATCAATTTCTAAATCACTAAGGGAACTTAGAAGGAATTTTGCAACACACTGGCACTGAAACTTTCTGCATCTCCCCGCATTTCTTTTATATTTGTGTCTAAACACTCCGAGCTACCTTGGGTGCAAACCTTCAGTCGTTACGACGGTCGCTGTAGTTTCTAAAACAGTCAAACACTTCTAAGTGAGGCTGGGATGGATGGGCGACTTGTCCCCGCCTCTGGCCTAATGGCAGCTGGGATAGCCCCCCCTCTTCCTCTGAATTGGATTAAGCGGGTATAGAAAATGGATGGATGGACTTCTAAATGAATGAATGTCACCATTGTGTTTTAGGTGCTGCATTTGTTTGCACGTCATTTGTTTGATGCCGTTTTATGTAATAAAAAAAATCCATAATGTGTGATATTTGCTTCTGCTACGTGAAATAAAGAAGGCCACTTCCACACCGAACAAGACTGAAATGTAGCTCTTTTTGTCAACACATTCTGTTTGCGGGAGGTGTTGTCTGCTCCTCAATGGACTGAGGACAAAACTTCTGAAGAAGCACTTAAAACAGGGGTGTGTTTATTTGTCTGTTGAGTTCAAATATGATCAATCTTCCTCCAGACTCACCAACCCCACCTTTAAGCACATTCTTATGTAAATTAATCTCATTAACCTTTAAAGTTCTGTTTGCCAACTCAATTATGGCTTAATCCTTTCAACACAGACTGAAGTGTGGATCTGAGGGCAGTAGACAACCTACAGACTGGTGTTTCCAACTCCACTGGGAACTGTCTAGGCCTCCATTATTACAGAGGAACGCAGAGTGCAAACTGGTCTTCTGTAGAACTAAAAGTACCGACTTTGTCAGAAGAAAAGAGTGCGCTTGGGAACAATGAGTCCTCACAGAACCAAACCCCCACAGCCGCAAGCTTAAATGCAGGACTGACTTTTGGCACAAGCCACATTTCAGCTGTTTCTGGTTTAAATTTGCATTTTGTGGGTTTAATGTACATTGAACCACTTAAACATGCAATGTAGTTCCTTCTATTCACCTCAGCGCCAGCTGTGCTTACTTGAATAGCCAACCAAAGGAGTAAAAGGAGAGTAAACAAATGGCAATTTAACACTTTGCGCCTGCATCATTTAGCCTCGCAGCGTGAGTTTTTCTGCGTTTAATTTAGCCCCAAACTCCTCCGTTTGTCAGTGTGTGTGTTTTAAAAACAGCAGTTACTGTTAATCACAGCTTCAGATTTCACTTGCATGGTTACTGCGTTTCAGTTTCTTTGTGAGTCACAAGTGGGCTCTTTTGTGTTTGTGGCACAATAGCGGGCAGGTGGTGCCGAGCGTCAGCTGGCATACCTGTGCCAGAGGTGGGGTTGGAGATCTTTTTAATACACCAAAAAAAAAAGAAAGAAGAAAACTTTAGATCACCCGCCACCACCCTATGTCCTCTTGTTGCCACCACTTCCTTACTTTGTTCTTTTATCTTTCTGAACACTGCCACCCCTCCCACAATTCCCCTTTTGCAGTCACCAATGTCCCACTGGGAAGAGTGGAGTGGTGGTAAAAAACAACAAAAAAAAAAAACAATGGGGAGACTGTATGGTGGGTTGCCAGATGCTGGATGGATCCCCCATTGACTGTTCCTGTGTGAGATCTGGTGAAATTCAACTCTGCTGATCCCCTATGTGTTGAATGAGGGTTGATAAGAAATGCTGCAGGGACAAAGGACAAGGTGTTGGTCTGCACACACACACACACACACACACACACACACACACTCACTCGCACAAACAGTTGACTTCAGAGGACATTACACTGACTCATAGTACTTCCTTACAGACTTAGTCAAAACATAACCCAAACTACCACTCGTCTAAGCCTAACTGTAATGTGCCTTCACCTAAATATGTAATGATTAACATTGTGGGGGCTTGCTTTTCTTTTCCATTAGAAGGACACGAGCTCATACTGTGCCTGCAAACAGCTCTAGGTCCCCATAACATGAGTAAAGCCTTGACCCACACACATACACACACCACAAACTGAGCATTGCCTTTCAAGCACACAGGGGAGATCACTTTGCCAACAAGGAGGAGAATAATCTGTCGCTGGGCAGCTGCTTGCCAGTGTCGAGTGTGCATGCATTGTGTGTTGAAACAGTAGTCCACCTGTTGCAACAAACGGGCCAAGAGTCATTTGCTGTGCCGTGTTTGCTGAGTGAGGACGAGCGCCTGTGTGTGCTTTGCTATAAAACCTCCAACAGCACCCTTAGTTCTGTGTCCCCTGGCCCAGCTGTGCTTCATTTGCTGTCGTCCACACCGGAGCACGACAGCTGTCCCTATTCGCTGAACGACCTCCTTCCTCCTTCCTGTAGTTCCTCTTCCACTTTTTGTTATCCTCACCTCCTGCGTTTTATCTGTTGTTCAATACCAACTGTGGTAAGTTAAGAGTATCTGTTTATTTGTTGCACATATGAACCTGTAGATTTGTTTGGCTACACAGAAATTGGATTTATTTGGATTTTTCAGTCTAACAATTTATGTCCTACATACATTATTTGTATTTTTAATGCTCCATCACTTATTTAAACACAGCAGCATCAATAAGCACCTCAATAATTTCACATACAATGTGTTATGGCAATATAACTCGGTCTTACTGACTAACATTTACATATTAGCTTCAAGACTGCACACGTCGGATCTGCTGCAGCTACATCAACATAAGGGCACGCACAATAGCGGCCCGTCTTAATATGGCTTATGAGCAGCTGTTAAGAGCAATCTGACAGACCGATCCCCTCCGCCCCCGCAACACAGCCAAGGTAACACAAACTACAAAACCCCTGAATGTTCACTGCAGAGTTATTCGGTGGTGCTGAGCAGCAGTTTCTCCTCTCTCACAGTCGAAAGCACGGGGATGACAGGGAAGATTGTGCGTCCCATAAAATTCTTGCAGGAAAGAAGCCAGAAAAGCCCTTTGGTAACACCGGATGCTCGGCAAGCTTAAACGAGTAGAAAAGCTGAACTTTCTCGTTCCAATATCTGTTTTGTATGACCACAGCAGGTTTGACTTCTAATAAAAATAGTCATGGGGATAGAACATCTAAGAAGACTCTCTAAAAACTCAATAAACACTTTGGTAAATGGACTTGATGTACCTCTCGGCTCTCGCAGTCGATCACTGTCATAAGGTATGACTGAATGAAGCCACGTGGAACATTAATATCAAAATGAACCATGTCTGAATGATATAGCATAAACAGATTAATGACGCCATTAATGTTGCAGTTTGGTAGATTTGGTAGCAAACAGAGTAAATAGAGAATATATTATATATCATTCAATTCTGAGTACCAGGTGTGACCAGCAGAAATCTGGATAAGAAATCCCCAGGTCAGCACTTACAAACACATATGATATAGCTAGTGAAAGCTTAACTGTAACTGGCATTCTGTTTTCCAGCTAATATGTTACGGAATGTTTTATTCGATGACCGTTTCGCACACGCAACCCAGCCATGCTTAAACGTGCCCCTCTAGCAGGGTTTTCATTCACTGGTGCAGTTGATCTGAAGCGATCTTTTGAAAAGCCGCAAAAAAGGGATGTGAATCAGACATGTTTAGCAGATTCGTTTAAAGGGAGAAGAAAAACAAGAACGGGGCGGCACAGCGTTGCCAGAGGGCAGCAGTAAAGGCTGCTTGTGGTTTTACTTCAGTAGAAGAAATAGTTGTCCAAATTGGAAGTGAACCTGGAGGAAGTAAAGAAACAACAACTGCAGGGGACATCTACAAGAAGTCAATGAAGAGACTACTTCTTCAGAAAATACTTTGATTTTGAGGAATATCTGAGATGTTATCTCATACTGGTCAGTCGTGTGAGTTTATCCTTTACCAGATCAGACTGGAAATAGCTGGTGAGTCACCTCATTTTGAGCTTTATCAGGTCGAGGAAGAGACTTCTGCAAAACTCTTTCCATTTGCCATAATAAGCACTCAATTTTCCTAAAAAGAGGCAAAAAAACTCTTCAAATGAGCAATAAACCTTCCTTTTCACACAGTGGAAGTTTTGATTTAAGTAATTTCTATTTTTACTGATTTAATTCACCTTTATTTCTCAGAGCTTAAAAATGTGTATCAAACATATCAATTTAAACACAGCTACTGATTACAAACCTCTATTAATAGATACTATCCTGACAGTTCATTGCAGCTTCTCACCATGGTAAATTTTGTAATAAACTAGGCTGGCTCTTCTGATTCAGGTGCCTTGCAGTGTTTTTTAACGAGCCACTGGAAGATAGACAAGGTTGATGTGCAACACAGGCCCTCGTCTGTACACGAACCAAGATGCTAAAGTCTTATTCCCCAATGATACACCTGCTTTGCTGGAGTGAAAATGTGTCATCTCTTCCTTTACATATCAGCTTTTCCACCTCAGCCTGTGGAAAGTCCCTCTTTAGATTTTTATTTCAGGGTTTGACATGTCCACTAAAACTACAAATAGAAACATACTGTTCCTATCACCCACTTAAACATGCTCCTCTCCATTTCTCCAGACTTTCTCCTCTGAGTAGAGGTCACACAGAACTCTTGGCACGACTTTATCTTCACAGGGGGTGAGGCCGCATTTGAGCGTATATGTGTCTGCTCACAAAAGCTTCGCACTTGCTAGAAGTCGAGAGTGTAAACTCGCTCCACACCTGTTGCCTCAGCTGAGTCAGATTACCTCCACCCTCCGTCTGCCCAGCTATCCATGTGCCGTTTCTCTTTCTGTCTCCCTTCATCCATCCATCCTCCACTCATTCACTTACTCTTTTGAATAAAAGATGCCTGCAGCTCCGTTACTTAACACTCACAAGTCAAACTACACCTGTGTATCTTGGTTACGGGTGGGGTGTAGTGTGTGGCTTGTGTGCAGGTCTATGGGGAGTTTAATCCCTTTAAGTTGATGGCGTTCCTCGCTTAAAAAGCAGCACTTAATAAAATCAATTAGATTAACATTTTCTTTAAGGATAATTATGACAAATGTCTATAAAACACACACACACAAACATTGTGTTGTATGTGTACAGCAAACTTACATATGTACTTAAGCTAAGTCACTTTAAGCTTGATTTCATTTGAGTTGGCTGACCTGGTGTTTAAATCCCTGCAGCAACTAAAGTTGAGTCTGTCTGGAACTACTTATCCCGCTGAAAAGTATTTAAGACTGGATGCCGCTTCTCTGACAGTTGCTGCTGAACGATCAGGGCTGTAAAGTCCGATTCGACTGGTCGACTTATTGGTCGATACGTTCTGGGTCGACCAAAATTCTGATTGGTCGATTTTTTTGCTGTGTTAATATCATACAGTCTGTGGTTAATTTCATCAGGAAGACAGTACCAAGTGCTAATGGGGGCGTTTTCAGAGCACCTCTGTTTCACAGGCAACAGCCTGTCTTCAGAGAACACCCCCCTTGTTTTCACTATTTTGGATTAGCCCAACCCGTTAGAGACAGGTAGATTGAAGAACGTCCGTGGTATTCAACCTCCGGTGGTTTGCTGAATATTTTATTTAATTTACAGTGAGTCCTCCTCTACCAAAACAGATGGCGGGAAAAAAGTCAAATGCAAAATTTGCAAACAACAGTTTGCATATCACAGCTCGCCTACAAACACAGAATATCCTGTAAAAAAAACTTAATATTTCAATATTATAGGCAATTAATATCATATTAAACATATTTCAATATTTTGGTCAAATAATCATTCATTCGTTTTATAACTGCAGGCGCACCCGCCCGCAACAACGGCAGCATCCCTTAGATACAGCCAGACCATGCTGGATGTTAAGCCTCCTCTATCAGCTTTATTTCGTTTGCACTTGTCCCGATCTGGGATGTTTAATAAAGATTATTTTCCCTGAATTGCCTTTTGTGTTTAGTTGTCTTCTTGTGCTGATACCAGTATAGTTTTGGTAATCATGGGCTATTATATTGTGCAGTTGCACGTGATGCAAAATGCTGTCAGAGCCGTCCGAGTCGAGTTTGCCCCCCCTTCCCGATTAGTCGATTTTTAGTAGAAATTTCAGGGTTTCAGTCGACCAAAAGAATTTCTTTGGTTGATTACAGCCCCATGAATGATTGAGCTCTAAAACTGGGGTCAATCTGTCCCTTTGAGGCATGTGATTCCACCTTTTCCGGTGTATTAACAAGTAAAGTCAATATTCAGGCCATTGCCCAGCCTCTCAAACCGACTTCATTGTGCTTGTTCAACTGAGGCTCTGTCCGTCACTTGCAGTTCGTCGTTCTCTTCAACGCACTGGCCTCCGTTCGCTTGTGTTGGTATACATCCCAGTGACCCTGTTGCCCAAGTTTGTGTGGTCATGGCAAATTCTCCGAAGCCCTGTAATGCTTCAAGAGATTAGCCCGCTCAGCTGAGGCCTGCCGGCATCTGAGTGAGTGCGTGTGGGGCTCAGACTAAACAGAAAAGAGGTCAGCAGTCACACCGAGAGTAAATGGAGAAGAAAGCTGGGTTGTGCAAGGGTTAAGACAACCCCGCCAGGGATGGACATGAGAACCAGCGTCCCTCGGAAAATCCTTAAAGACTCTGACACTGAACGACATCATGAAAAGATATTACTGCAATTTTCCTACTGCAACCTTTAAAAAAGGTATAAACCTGTCTCAGTCACCCTGGATGCTATTTTCACATTTTGATACGACGCGACAGCACACTGATACATCCCCTTTAGTAGTAGAGATTTGGGGAACAGACTAATACAAGCGTCATTATTGAGGGTAGAAAAATAGGATTGTTTAAAAGATTTCCAAAACAGCCGGCAATAAAGTTTCTCATAGCTCAGCATTTGCTTCAAGTCAGCCTGCAAGGCCATGTGGTGGCATAATAATGTGCAAGTGCACATTCCAAGCAGATTACCTACTAACATCAAGGCCTTCTCCTCATGCCATTTATCAGGCGACTGAAAAAAAGGGAAACTCTCCAAATACTTTACCATGATATCTGTAAAAATCCTTCAAATCATGCATCTGTTACTTCAGCTGGCTGTCCTGGATCATGTTTTCATGTCTCAGTGATACCTAAAGTAAAACGCAAGCACCAATAACAAATGGGTCTAATTTTCATGACTGGGTCCGACTCAAAGGAGGTCATTTTTGTTGTAACTCGCCATCATTTCGGAAAAGAAAAAAACTATCAGATGCAAACACATTGAAAAACTGCAGAAATCATTTCCCAGAAGCTTTAACGGAACAAAGGTTTCAGTGATTGCACAGAGCTGATTCAATCTGCAGCCACTTGCACTGTGAGACCTGATGTTACAGACTCCTCTGAACGGAGTTAATCTTCGAGGGAGGCTCTATGGGAGACACAACTCGCAGTCAAAAACACAAGCCTGTGCAAAACACAGACAACTCCAGACAGATTACCGTGTATGTAAAACAGCAGCCACAGAGCCACACACGCAAATGTGGTGAAGACCATATGGTGAGTGCACCGTGTAGGCGGGCGCTCAGAAAGAGGGGTATTGAGGTTTAGGGCCTAGCGTGGCCTTAAGCCACTTGGGCCTAACAGGATTAGGAGGCAGGGTTACTGAAGGGCATGCTGCAGGTGGGATAGAGACGCCAGGTTCTGTTTTGGGAAAGGGAAACGCACTCGGCCTCTTTACTTATTCCATAAAACACACTGAGGTTCCACTACCTTCCAAACACTGGTTAATATTGGACTGTGAAAGGCACATTTGTTCATGTTGCACCCAGCAGCTTATTTGGCAGGGAACGAAACACTGCGGTTTATTTCTATGCATTTGAGAGCATTTAAGGGACTCGGTGCTGAGAAAACACAGTGAAAGGTCTGAGCTGCAGGTGTGCAGTGAGGATGGATGATGAAACTTTATCCCCCGTGCTGCATCACAGCAGCTTCCGCATGCTGCACACAATCAAATTTCCTACTTAATAAGATAATCTGCTGATTTCCACTTAAAACTGCATCAAATTATTCTAAACCATAATGCTGTTTCTCATGCCTACGTTCTTGATACAAAAGAAACTTAAAAAAGGGCATTAAAACTATATATTTCTTACAAAAGCAGGAGACTACAGCTGGAAAATGGCTAACGCAGCTTAATACAGAGTTGAAGCACGGGAAACATCAATCCAGAAAGCTCATCTTTTAGACATGGCTAACCTAATGAGACTAAGCTAATATTAATTACTGATCTTTAATACGATTTCTTTCCAAAAGAAGCAAACTGCACATTCCTCTCTCCACTTCCAGCATTTATTGCCTCGCTGACGCTTCATATCTTTATTCGCAGAAATGACTGCGATGGCAGCTTTCTAATAAAAAGTATATTTGATGTTGAACTGCTCCCCTAAAAGACCTGCAGCGATTGAAGCCATCTTGCACAAAACAAAGAAAAGTTGGAGCGACACGAAGCAACCTTTTTAGATAAAAAAATGGCAGGTTCAAATCTTAAGAAAAAACAACCGAAAAACAAAAAAAGACAACAAGGTGACATGTGACTACACACACACCCTCTGTACCCTGGAACACAATACAGTGGCTCAGAGGCTTATTGTGCGTCTAATGAAGCGCCTGAATCTCATCTTGTTAAAGAGAGTGCTGATTGCGACGAAAATGGGCTCTGAAGGACAAACACACATACACAGAAGCACACACACACAGCCTGCATGAGCTGGGTGAAGGGTACTCACGTTTAAGGAAGCGGTTACGGACCCATTTATTCTGTTTGCGGGCGTAACGCTTTGTAGCAATCTTCAAAGCTTCTATACCTGGAAAGAGTTAAACGGGGTAACTAGATATGGATGGAAAAGAGACAGAAGAAAAAGATCCTTTCATCAAATCCTCTGGATGATCACCCAGCCAGAGAAGCCAAAGCCAGCTGAGAGACTTTGGGCAGGTATTTGTCTGACCTTTGTCTCTTAGTGCGTCTTTCTCCTGCGGAGTGCTGCTTTCAGGGGCAGTCAGGTAGTCGTGGAACTCCTTAAAACCGATGGACTGGAAAATCCCATGTTGATAGTCTTGACTGTGGAAAGGAAACATTGTCCGTCAACAGAAAAAAGTTTCTGTCTTCATGGTGACATTCATAGAGACCCCAGTGGCGATTCATTTCACCTTTTCCTCCTCCTCAACTCTTTCCCCACTTGCATGCAGAACATCAGGCAGAGCCCTTCGAGGGACAAAGATACAGACTGACATGAAGAACAAAAAACAAAATCTCAAAGCATCAGACACAAGGACCCACAGGTGCTAAAACTCAGTGGGCTGACGGGGGTGATGCAAGTTTGGAGCGGAGTCTTACTGGTAGACAGTACATGTGGAACATCTTCGTCAAGCTGCTGTCTACGTTTTGTTCAGCCACAAACGAGCAATAAAATCATAAATGCCACGGATGAGCTGGAAAGTTGTACATTTAACATGTGAAAAGGGGAACTTCCAGGACAATGTCAAATTTGTTTGAGGCTTAAAGAAGCTAAAAACTCAGTTATAAGAGTAAAAATCAGAAGCAGCGTTCAGCGCCAGGCCAGGATCAGCGGGTAAAAACGCCACCTAAGCATCATCATAAGAAGTGACTGTTTGTTCTTTGATTTGTAGGTTAACATCTGTTCAATTTTCATTACATTTCCCCGATAATACTGCAGAATCCCCCTCTGCACAGTAAGCTGCTTGGTTTGGTAATTCTTTAACCTAAATGTAGCCAACAGTTAAGAAAAATGACCAAATGACCTCATCCCACTCAACATGGAAAGTAGGAAGGTGAGAATAATGTGGCAACGCCGACTTTATAACAACAACGCCCTAAAAAAATGCTCCTTAATTAATCCTTCATTTCTGTACTTATAAAAGAAGAGGAAATAAAATTGAATTTGGCTCGACGGGCAGAGACAGAAATTTGAGAATAGCGACAGAGCACAGGAAATGTAGAGTCAATGGAGGGTGGAAAAGAAAGACAGAGGGAGGGAGAAAGAGATCTGACCTTGATGTCTGGGCACAGCAGCCAGCCGGGGGATGGAAGACATGAGGGTAAAGGAGAGAAAGACAGACACAGAAAGAGGGAAGTGGGGGGGGTAAAGTGCATGGATGATCAGATTGCTGAGAGGGCAATAGTGTCAGAGATGGAAGGAGAGAGGATGAGGAGGAGGGAAGAGGATGGAGAGAGAGAGAGAGACAGAGAGAAGAGTAGGAGGAGGCTGGCTGATGAGGTGGGATGGGGTGATGATAGAAAGGAGGGACAAAATAAGGGAACCAGCAGCTTCCTGGGCATCATTCCACCAATGCATCAACTCCCCGCAGCCACACCCCATATCTCACACACACACACACACACACACACACACACACACACACACACTACCAACACGGACTGCCAAAAGAGACCCACGCAGCTGCGTTGCCATATCTGTTTCAGCTGAAGCTCAAACACATATTTACAGTCCATATATTTCAAGAAGCATCCAGAAATCCTTCAAGAAAAAAAAAACTGCTTCCTTGAAAATTCCGTTGAACTGCAAAACTGTAGTCGTACTCGTTAAATTTGGTTCCAGTGGGAATACGTTGGATTCCTGTACTTTCTAGGTCCTTCAAGTTGAAAACAAGAGGGGGAGCGACAGGAAGGATATACAAAGCAAACAAAAGAAAACTAATATTCCAATTTAATACAATTTCTGTCTTGTGCTGCAGCATATGTTCAGTAGGAAGCTGCTGCAACTCAATTTAAAAATGTCCTGGAGGAGATAACAGACAATTTGTCCTTGCCAAAGAAAGTGCTTGTTGCGAAAAGTAAAAATAACACTTGCTGAATCGATTCCTGCCTGCTTGCAAGTAGAAATGTCAATCATGGCACTTTCCTTCTTGCCCGTTAAGCTGGAATTCAAGGACCATTACTGGGATTCCTTTAGCTTGAAAATGCTCATTTTTTTTTTAACGGTGCGGCGCAGAAACGGAGATAGAAATTTCTAATGTCTTGTTTTCAAAGGTCGAACACCGATGTCTGCGTTTCTGCTTCGCCAGCCAGAAAATATCAAAACAAAGCTGTTGATTATTTTAATGCAATTTCCACTCTGTCAACAATCACAGGCCGAAGCCCACAGCAGAATCAGAAGGTCGTTTTCTCGTCTCCTTTAGGCAGCCGCGCCACACGGGCGGTTTTTAGTTTCGACTGGAGTAAGCAGACAAACCAAAGCTGTGCTTCTGGTCGAGACGCTTACTCCCCATCCCGCACGAATGCATCTAACGAGTCAATGACACAATCCTGATAAAGCCCGACTGGGTCTGGTAAACTTTCATATTTTCAGACATGGACGATATGGAAAAATTCATATCAACAGTGGCGGCCTTGAAAGAATCAGAGAGAGCTGCCATGGAGCAAACTGAGGAGGTCAGTTGTTTGCTTTGAAGCACACTCAAAAGATAAAACCCATCATCCGTCTGAATCATGTAACCCAGAGATATCCCCACATACCACTGGAAGAGTGACACTGCTTCAGTATACTACTGATCATGCGGCTGCTGTTAAGAAAATGTCAAGCAGAAGTTGGTTATCATGTGGAGGACAGAATATTAATTTGATCATGTTAAAGTTAACTCCCAAACAGACAGCGATGTGCTGCATGTAATTTGTTCCACATCCGCCAGAATGTCAGTTAAATGTTGGGTCAAAATTCCTCTAAGTCATAAGCAAAGATCACCTTTTTCTGCTGTCAGAGCTAAGATTGTATGTAGAGGGGGGGCTTCTCTCTGAGATTATTAATAATCACTTGACATCCTAAAGAAACAGCCTTCCCACATAAAGTGAGCTTGCAGCAGTGTGGGCTGTATCTAAATCGGTCTTCGGGCCATTGGGAAACGACAGCGCACAGTACAGAGTGACCTGTCAGACTGGGAGGGAGAAATAAATAACTGGACTGTCGCTTGGCAGAGTTCACTTCCCTCCCACTGCCCTGGTTTCTTGGAAGAGAGGAGTCTGGGTCCAGACTGAATATCCAGATCATTCATTTAGATAGGAGGATGAGAATTCTGAGTGGCTTGTTCATTAAAGACTGGTATCAACCCATCTGCTCTGTAGAAAATATATATACAACTGCACCCAAATCCAATTCATTCTTCTGATCAACTGGCTTTTGGTTCACCTGGTTGAACACAAGCCATAGAAGCATTTCCTACGTTAAAGCGAAACTGCAGCAAATTTTACTCTTAAAGTCTGCTCACACGTTTTTAGGATGTTCCAAAAGGATCCAAGTGGCAGCCATGATAGGAGGTGGTCAAATAAAACAAGCTTCAGAGCTTTAACAGAAATCTGTTGCACAGTTCCTTGCGGTGGCAACATTTAAAGTGACAATTATTTTCTACACTGTTTACTAGCCGGAAGGGCAGCCTGCGACAGCAATATAATTCACTTTGGGACGTTTTCTTTCCTTTTTTCTCTATTTTCCTTTTATTCTAACCAAAAATATGCTATATTCAGTTGAAAAAAAATATGATTTATGTGTATTAGTTCCTGTTACTGTCTTTCCCCAAGTACTGAGGAGGAGGACAAATGTATCTTTCTTTAATCTCATAATGTTTTAAGGTCAGGGAAACTGCTACGGCAAAGACTATAGGAGGAAATCTATTCTGACTATTCAACTGTACCCACAGTGTCGGGGAGGCAGAAAAACACTTTCATAGTGAGCCGTTTCAAGTCTGGTGAATTGCCTCAAGAGATGTTATCGAGGAGCGCAAGACCGAAAATGAAAAAAACTGGGGGTGTGGAGAAAAATACAAATGATCTTATTAGTTCCCTGTAGCCTCCTCCTCAACTCTGCTGGAGGATAGCAACTCATGCACATTAACACAAATAAATCTCCAAAGGAAATATTGATAGTTGAGTTGCATTGTGGGTAAAGTGGACGCCGGGGTTAAACGGGGACTTGTAAGGGCTAATGAAGAAGATCCAAAAGGATCCATCATAAGACGTGATGTCCCAGATTAAAATGAAACAAAAGTGGAATTATCTTAAGCAAACATCAGGACTGAAGATGGGACGAAGCCAAAATTTCACAACATAAAGACAAAGGAAAAAAGAAAGATTCCTTACCCGTCGTTGTGGACTTTCTGCTGATTGTATCGGATATGGAAGTCTCTGAGCTCCTCTATCAGCCCTGCAGACAGCATCTCATCTACACGGCCATCGAGCTTCTTGTCAAGAGCTAAAAAAAAAAAACGCAGAATGAGGGTTAATCATACGCCTCATTTAAGCTCCTACATCTGTCGTGTCATCTCTGTGTTTCAGTTTTAATTCTATAAACAACGCGTTCTAAATGGAACCTCTGTCCTTACCTTCCATGTCCGCGTGCAGCCAGAAGATGCAGGGGTCTGGGTACCTCAGCGGTCCTCCAAGGCCATCGCTTCCCTCCTGCCCCCTCTGCTCATCCAGCCAGCGGCTGTGAGGGATGCCCGTCTCCACGTGGATTTGAAGACTTCTGGAGATGAAGCATGCGAATGGAGCGTTAATATAACTCAAATTTAAAAATTCTGTACATCCAAATCAAACCAACTTCCTTTTCTCAGATGTTTGACACAAACTTGTGATTCCCCCATACTGTCAGTTTGCATTCAACTCTACCAATACCAGGTCTCAGTAGGCAAACTGAAATTAGATTATCTAAACACCCACTCATCCACTAAATCCAGTGTAAATGAAAACCTCCAACTCCCTTTATGAGAAGCAAATTTAAAGCGCAGATTAAGTTGTATAAATGTAAACACATGCTGCAGCACAAACCCTCCCTGAGGACAAATGAAGAAATAAACAACAGCAAAGCCATGATTATGAAAAAACAACCAGTGTATGAAATCACCTCTCCTCAAGAGGACACAGTTTATGTTTAAGATTTAAATGCAAATCACATCCTTTCGTGTCACCAGACACTGAGGTTATGAGGAAAAGATGATTCCTGTCGTCTCCTGTCAAGTTAAAGAGCAGGGTAACCTAACCTGCTCACACACAAAAGACCAGAGTGCATTCTGCTTCTCATCACACCGTGTTTGTGTGTGTGTGTGTGTGTGTGTGTGTGTGCGCGCGAGCGTGTGCGTGCGTGCACGCTTGTAACGTGACCCTCTTTGCCGGTATAATGCAACTGCCAGCCTGGGAGAGCACAAGCTCTTCAAAGCCTCACACAAAGCATGAGAAAACTCAAAACACGGCATGCAAACAAGTTACCGCAACACATGGTAGGACACAAACTATCTGCAATTTCATCCCAAATGGGAAGCTAGCTAGAGTGTGAAGTGCCTGAACTCTGAAACACGGAAACAGTTTTCCGTGGCAAGGTTTTCCCTGTTCCAGAAAGGCCTCGGCATAACAAACGTGTTTTTGTCAAGTACTTCAAGACAAATTAAACAGTATTTTGACAAGCCGTTATTTTACTTTTCCAGCTATATACAGCGTGCCGAGATGTGAAAATAATACAAAAATTACAGGAAGCAACATCAGCGGCTTAAATGGATCTGTTTGAAAGGCTGCTGCTGCATGAGGGCTCTGCGTGCTCTGGGAAAAGTGGACCCTTGACGCAGCTTGAGTCACAACAACACCACATTATCAACCGAGGCTAAAGCCAATTATGTTTTTTCTGCTTTGAATTGCATTCAGATCTGGCCTTGCATTCCTCATACAGGCGTTTATCTTAAATAACCAAACACATTTGTTGTGTTACCTCGTGGTATGGCCACAAATTTCAAGGAACTGCTGACAAAGTACATAGTTTTTCCTTAGAATCATCCTTTCAGCAGCTGAAAAAAACCCTGAAATTGCCTTCTTTTAGGGACCAACTCAACATTTAACCTGTGACATAACATTGTGAGATGATTTCCATCACTTGGCACTGGATGTCCTACATTGTTATTATGCTTACGAACATGACATATTCGGTGCTGAAGCAGAAATTACTGCAACTCCATTGATGGAATACAAGGTCTTTCAGTATCTGAGCTATCCATCAACTGGTTTTACCACTGATTAAAAACCCCATCAAAGGCTACTGAAGGACAAATGATGTACTTACAGAATTGCAGTTGCAATCTACAATTTTACTGAATTGAAACAGAATTAAACTGAATAATACTTTATTAAGGAGAGGAAATTGAATTATTGAAGTTAAAATCATTGAAAAATATAAAACGTAAAAATGACAAGCTGGGCTAACATAGACACAAATAAAATATTTTAGACTACAATAACATCATTAATGTGGTTTGGAAGTTAAAGAAAGCCATGTTCAGTTCACATGTAACATCTTCTGATAAAAGGTTTTCAAAACAGGCTACTAACTTTGAGTTAATGTTCAGTAAAACGCCAGTTTTGCCAAACAACTAAAACAGTTTTACTCGACAAATAGGTGGGTGTTACTGCTGAACAGCCATGTCATATACTGTTTCAAACAAACTACATTTCAAATGTCCTTTGTTCTATATGTACAAGCTAAGCCAGTCCAAATAATTTTCACTAAATCTCAAACATGCTAACAACATGACGCGGCAGGAAACAGGAACAAACTTCAAGCCAATTGTTCAGTTTTGCTAGGTTTACATTTTAGTTAACAGTTAAAATTGAGACCAATGATATTGGGCATTACAATGTATTAAAAGAAAAAAAATTCCCACCCACAAAGTTCACTATTGTTGCCAATCTATTTTGCTATTAGCCACCTGACTAGCTAGCAAAAGGAAATACTCGCTAGTTAAAACACTGAAAACAAAGAAAAATTACAATATAGCGAGACTTGATAAGCACACATTCATATCACAAAAGGTGATAAAATTACCACCACGTGTTCACTAAAAAAAACAAAAAAACAATGCAGTGTAACATGTCCACCACACAGTTACCAGCTGTATCACCTGGCTATCTTGCGCTTGTCATTGGGGTGCAACATGGCGGCCATTTTGGGGTCCACCTGGGCCAATCTTTTATGTAACTCGGGTGCTCCCAGTTTTTCCAGCTCCATCTTCCTGTTTGGAGATCTATCCTCTCCATCCCCCAAGTCGTCGTTCTCCTGCTGTGAGACATGCTTTTATCTCATTTTTTAAAATTTGTTTATCTTATTTGATTCATCGTTAGGTTGTTGTTGTATTTTTTCCAGCCTTTACATAGTGCTGCTTTCACTTTCTTTACACGTCAACATTTTCCTCAGGGACAGCTGCTTTGCGTCAAGAATAATATACCGTGCCAGTAGAACTAAAGACCAGAAACACCCCAGGCAGTATCATTAACATGCATGATTATGCAGCATAAAGTCACAGCCTTTTCAATTCAATTCAATTCATGGAAGCTTCCGGACTAAAATTAAGCCATTAAGATATTACATTCTCTTTAGCTGTGAAAGCAGCCAGCACTGAGGCTGCAGAAATCGTAATTTCACATGGAAGAAAAAAAAAAGATATATATATATATATATCACATTATGATATACACAGCCTCAAAATAATATGAAGGACAAAGTGAAGCAGAATTTTGCCATCTATCTGTGCACTTACCCCTGTATCCAGCAAAACTCTCCACAGCAGAGACTCAATGTAATAGTTTGTCCCTCCAACAATGACTGGAAGTTTGTTTCTGCTGTGCATGTCATCTATGTTAGGAGTGTTAAGGAGGAAGCTGGACACGAATATACGAACAAATGAAATATTTTAAAAAAATGAAAAATATTCAAAGTGAGCTCAAATGGTAAATTCCAAGCCTTAATTACATATAAGCAACTCCAACTGGCTCTAGTTCAACAAGTCACTCTGAGACACAGTTTCTTTTATCTAACAATAAGTAAGCCAAAATATAGAAGCAGAGTGTGAAAAATTCTATAAATCATTAAAGCTTCTAAACGACTTGAGAGGGTAAATAGCAGCCAGGTGCTGCTGATCAAATGCACTCGAACAGCAGAGACCGCAGCTTTGGAAGCAGAGGTTTTGGCAGTGTGCTTGTCCGAAGCGTTCGGGTGCGAGTTCCCAGGAGTGGACGTCCAAGCAAGTTCACTCCAAGGTCAGATGGTGTAATGCTCAGGGAAACTGAGAAAAACCCAAGAGCTGCATCTGGTCCTCCTCGGGCTTCAGTTGGCATGTTAATGTTCATGACAGTACAATTAGAAACAGGCTGAACAGGTATGGCTTGTTTGGAAGGGCTTCCGGACAAAGTCTGCTCCCTAAAAAGAATTTGGCAGCACAGCTGAGCATTTCAGCATGAATCCATCATACCAACTATCAAGCACGGAGGTGGAGGGTAATTATTCAAGACCGTTTTACATCCACAGCATGTTAACACCTCGCATTCATCGAGTCGACCCGTCACGTGCGTTGATTATTGAAGGTTGTATTCACCAAATTTCTAGACCTGGTAAGGACCAAATGTTTTTTTATTATGTCCTGGTACATAACCTTAGAACGTAGAGGAAGGAGTACTTTGTTATTCACATGACTGTTCTGAGGTTTTTTTTTTTTTCAACCAAAGCAGTTCCAGTGTTGGTTTGGAGCCAGCTCCCAACCTAAAATCTATTTTTTCCCCTTTCCGATCGCCAAAGCTCTGGCACCAACTGTTTCTCGAGCCAGAGCAAAGGAAAAAAAATGTGCTGGGGGCAGGATCATGGAGACCAAGCAGATGTTGAGCCACGTTTCCTCTCCTTAGAGAAGCAGTTTTTGCTGTGGTGAAAAAACCCTCCATGTGTCTTCACCTTTTAAACGTCTCATTCTGTCCTTTCAGTATTTCCATATGGCCTGAAGATATACAGCTAAGCCAATTTTTAATACATTTAAAAACTACTTCAAATCTGTTTCATCAATCTTTCCAGGGCTTCTCATTCTCAGACTCAAAACAGCACTAGTGCTGAAAGCGAGAAACCTCGTGGTCACACAGACGAGGGCTTTGGTGCCACACCTTGTTGGCTCCGTCTCTTTTCTCTGTCGCATCTTCTCACATCTTGCACCTCTTCTTCACCCCCTCCTCCCTCCTTCTCCTTGCCCACCCCCTCTGCTGTGGGATAATCAAATAACCACTCAAACAAGATAAAGGCCCATCAGGCATCGTCACTCACCTCCTTTTACTCACACTCACACACACAAACACAAGGCTGCATCTCAGCGCCGGCAGACGACAAGCATTAAGTAAAATCAAGCAGGGGAAATTTGGAGAGCAGAGTCACAGAGGAAGACTTTCAGTGAACAGCACGATGAGTGCGGGAACGTCAGCCCGACGCCATGCCAGGTCCTACGTGCTTGAACTGGTGACTTCTTTTCGCTTTAAAGTTAAAACCCTCCATGCCACTTCCTTCCCTCCTAATCTGTGTTCATCTCTTCCCATGTCTCCCTCCTCCCACAAGCACACTCGGGCTGCACCGAGCCTATTCTTGGAGCTACCGCATCTCCACGCTGCACTGGTGAGCGTGCGTGTGCAAAAGAGAGACGAGTGTGTGTGTGCGCGCATGCCATCCTGATCTATTAATACCCTCTCTTGTTATCGCCTCCTCTTTCCACATCTGTGTGACGGGTAGTGTCTGCGGGAGGGTGTGACTGCCCAGGCTTTGTGCTGTACATGTGTGTGTGTGTGTGTGTGTGTAAGTGTAAGTGTATGTGTGAAGACGCTTCAGAGACCAGACACACTCCTCTATAAATACCGTCTCTAGTGATCTCCTGCTTCTCATTTTCAGTGCAACATCTGCAGCCAGACACACTGGCAAAACCAGGACATGTCAGCTCTTCACACTCTCTCATCAATGCCTTCAGACCAATTAACTGGAGCCAAATCCACTCAATTCCCCCCCGTGCAGTGTTACCACTAAATAATCTGGTGGAGGGGTGGAATGTGACAGGGGTGATAGCGATGTGTGGAAATATGTGACAGAAGACTTTGCTCCTCTGTTTTCACAGGTTTCCAGGAAAGGATATTAGGGCCAGGGCTTTGTTCCTGAAGTCCACCACTGTGTAGTTGCTTACCAACGGGTCCACAAAGCTGATCATGTGATGTCTGCACTGGGCGCGCTCCGCAGCTGTAACCTTATTGGTGATGATGTCCAGACCCTGGTACACCTGCAGGGTACAAAATGATCAGAAGAGAATAGCTAATGACACAGAATGACTTGAATAACAAGAGTAGACATCTGTAAAGGCACCCGACAGAGACAGACTTAGTAAATATGACAACTGAATAACAACCATCAAAGGGTAAGATAAATGTGCTCAGATAATGATGAGTTCTGTGTCCAAGAAGGCATAACACTCAGAGCATAACTAGAAACATGGCGTCCATTGAACCAATAGGACGCCGGATTGAAACCTATGCTAACAGGAAGGTGTGTGTGTGAGTGTATTTGTCAATGTCAGAAACTGGAAGCAGGGCCATTACAGAGGAGAGAAAGGAAAGCGCTGTCCATCCTCCAAGTGACTCTGATCACTCCAGCATATTATCATACACACACTCCACTTTCCATCACCCAGCAAGGGGGCTCCCTCATGGAATGTGACAGCTGGGTGTCACACAGCGGTCTGTCGGGCTCGTCTCTCTCACACACAGAGTAAGGACTTTTAAAGGGATGTCTGGGGATGCACAACACTAGTCTGTTCCACTCTTCCGAGAGGTCCCGACTTCAAAGTTAAGCTCTCCTGTGCCGCACGTCTCTGATTATTATGGAAATCAAACACCTACCTGCACTCTGTGATTCATGTCTCTGCTTGCAGTTTTTATATAAGAACAAGAGTTGAATTCTCAATCTATGAGTCTGGTAAAAAAGAAAAAGAAAATCTACCCTGCTTCACATTTGGTTTGGTGAATAAGAATATCATTGCATATGCAGTGTGTCCACACTTTTTTACCCCCCTTCTTCTTTACCCTCTCCAGTTACAGTCGAGCATATGTTGCCAAAGTCATGAGACTTCAGTAATGTAATCAGTGGCGGGAAAGGAACAGGCGGCTTTATTGTCTGTTCCACAAGTGCACTCTCCAAAAAGTATCTAAATATAATGTGTGGATCGTACACTAACGGGTGATGACAACTGTGAAATTAGTGGATGCTAAGGTGTCTTGTTCAGCTCTCTGCTGTTGGACTTGCTACATGAAAGGGAAAATGGGAATTACATTACATTCAAACGTCTTTTTTTTATTTTTTTTAATTGAGCAGACACGTCTATCTAAAGCTATTTATAACAGAGAAATGCATAGAAAGAAGTGCAACAGCTAATGCTAACATGGTTAAACACCACGAGATCTGACATGAAAATCATTGGGATTTTGGAGGAAAGAATTTATACTCTACAAGTTCAAAAGGTTAATACGCCCTCTATTACAGAGTAGTTAAGGATCACTGCTTTGTTGACAAGATACTGCTTATACATTAGAGCTGATGTGAAAAAAAATACATCTACAAAGCACTTCAGAGATGGCCTTTTATGTCACAGTAACAAAAAAAAAAGAAGAATTAAATAAAACAAGAACTATCAAATACGTCTTTCCTGTGTTGTGAAGTTTAAGGAAAGGTGAGGTTTTTTTTGTTGTATTACTGTTAACAAATCTTCTCAGGAAGGTCATTTGCACTACAAAGGCCTCATGCTGCTACATAAAGTGCACAAACATTTAAGAGTTAAGATTGTTTATTTCTATTGTTATATATTTCAATGTTCTACATCGTTTGCTACTGTGAATATGTTTTGTTGTTGTTGTGTCATTTTTATCATGTAAATGGAGGGAGAAAAATCAATATCGGCTTCAAGAATCTATCCAAAAAAACAAAAAAAAAACGGCAGCACATATCAGGGATCAGTTAAGACTGATGTCAAAATAATCGGTATCGTCATCAGCCTTAGAAGACCCCAATCGGTCAATCATAAGGCTGACGCTAACGTGCGGCGCATGGACACGACTGACCGCACGTTGGAATATTTAGGCCTGAAGTCTAAGACAAAGAAGAATATCGTGAGGACATTTCTATGGGTACTGGAAGAGCAATGTGTCTTTTGATTAACACTGAAAAGGGTTATCGACGCTAACTGGTCGATCAAATATTAACTGCAGGTGTAACTTTTGATTCCGATTCGTTACTTCAAACACTTCTGACCCATCCCGGCTGACTAAACCCCACAGAAAAATGTGATAAAATATACATGTCGGAAGAGAGAAAATAACTTTGGCTTTCCACACTGGATCTTTTGTCATATTTAATGATAGCGAGAAATTAAAAATAAATAAATAAATCAGCTCACCAGTTAAAGTCAAGTTACTTTATTCATCTGTTCATTCATGTTGTTAAAATAAGACTTCTGCGCTGTGGAGGGAGTCTGAATAACTAAGGACTGCTATGATTAAAGGATGCATTTCCCACTGAAATGCTGAAGACGTCCTTTTTTTCCCTTTTTTTTCTCCCCCCGTTAAGCAGAAAAAAAATGTGATTCAGGAGGGTTCCTTCAAGTTTTCCTGGCAGCTTCAGGCTGATTCACTTTCTGAGTCTGAAACATATCCCCTCGAATGGTTGATGGTAGACTATACACAGATGCCGTGCCATAGCAGAGGATGGGGAGTTTTCATCAGGCAGAAACAGGACCAGCATTAACCGAAGTTTCTAAATGAGCCCAGGTATAGTTTGACGCGTCATCGTTTCTTGTTGAGAATCAAGTATGCAGTGCTGACATATGAAACATATTCTTCTAGAGCTACTCAAAAACAGTGTTAAAAGATCTGGCAATGTGCTCAACCCCTGAGACAAATCACAAGTCTTCCTAGTGCCATCATATTAGAGCGATTTCAACTCAACTTGGTGAACTTTGAAATGTAAAGAATTTGGAAGAAAACTCAGGAAAAAAGTCTGAAATATTAGTAAAAGTCTACAACAACAAAGCAAAAGTCAGAGAACAATAGGTGCTATAATATTAAATATCAATTGTTTCACGGTGGTTACAAACCAAAGCACAAATGAATACACCCGATGAGGTGCACGGGTCCAAATAAGCCTGGATTTCCTGTTAAAGTCCCCTCTCTGCAGCTGGAGCTTGGATGTGTATACAGCAGAGAACACGGATGAGAATGATTTGAAGCGACCGCTGCCTATTTTTACACCCCTCACACCTGCACTGTCACTGGCAGGTGTCTCCACCTCCTCTCAACTCAACTCAGCACCACTTGTATGATGCTTTTCAAGCATTTGAAGCGCAATTTGAACAAAAGGGAGAAGAAGAACAAAAAACAGGAATGGGAGAAGTAATAAAACAGAGTAAAAGATTACAAGATTAGCAAGACCGTAATGCAGTTTTCAACAGCAGTGAAATATTCATACAACCAGTAATAAGAGCAAAAGTCAAAAAGCAAAACCTAAGGATGGCAAAATATATAAATGTAACAAAATAAAAGCTCTATCAAAGAGCTACATTTTTTTTAGCTTAGTCTTTAAAGCAAAAAGTGCAATTTAAATCCTGGACCCAAACTTGGAGCTGGTTCCACAGGAGGGGAGCCTGAACAGAACAGATTCTGGGAAGTGGAAAACTGAAATCTATCAGACAAATATCACTTACACCAGTCTGAAGCAGCACCCTCCATCCCAGTGTTAAGTTGAAGCTTTTTTGTAACCAATTGTAGTGGTGGATGGTGTCAGATATGACACTGAGATCTCTCAACACCGAGACAGGAAAAGTCATGTCCGGGTGCAACTTTCTGCTAATCAGTCTGCCGAGTGTTGAATCTCCCTGAACTGTGTCACTAATATGTTCTCGACACGGTCAGTAAAGACACAGATGATCCTTTGCTTTGTAGTCGTCTAAAAAAAAAAAGTTCAAATTAATTCATGAACGAAGCTTTGGTTGAATTTTTAGAAAAATTCCATTTAGAACAAGGTAGACCACATATGAAAAAGCCAGAAAACGCGTTGTCATACCAACTCGACTTTGCTCTTCAGAATTTTGTGGTCAAAGATGCGCCCACATCCTCTCCAGTACCTTCTAATTATGCCACCAGGCTTCTTCCTGTCATCCGATTCTTAAATTTCATGTCAGTCACAAGATAGACTCTTACCCTCGGATCGTGCACCCAGTGATCAATAAAGTTGTGCGGGACTATCGATGATATCCTCGGTGAACGTGCGTGTGGGGGGGAGGGGTTGCGTGTGCTTCACCAAATGTTCCTCAGCTCTGTGGCACGCCAAAAGTGGGGAGCAGGGCAGAGCAACCCGGGCTGATAAATTATTCACGGCCTCTCTGCACGACACCGCTGTCAGCTAAGGAAGGCTTGGATAGATGGATGAATGGATTGATTGGAGGAAAATCAAGGAAGATTTGGAGTGATTTTTGGAAGAATGAGAGTTTGATAAAAAAAAGGGCATGAATGTACATAAGGCACAGAAGAGCACTGTGTACTTGTTGTAGAGGACAGGATGCTCCCTGACAAATTTGCACACATTAACCGCCACCCCTCCTCTGCCTCCGCTGCTCTCTTTCTCTATATCTCTCTCTCTCACACACACACACACACACACACACAGACTCACACATAAGATTGTACAGAAAGAAAACAGGATGAGAGTTGGATGGGAGATAATACTTCAAGAGAGATACAGAAACAGATACAAAGAAAGACAGTTAGCGAGGGCCGTGTCATGTGCGTTTCATTTGAAGACCGACAGCCCCCCCAGTCACAAATACTTATTCCCCAAATAGAAAAAGACAGATGTGCTATTTAAAAACACACATGGTCCATACAATATCCGACCTACCATCAGTTTTCAAATATATCACACACTCCTCATCATGTGAGGAGCATATGATAGGAAGTTTTATCTCACTTTGACGCCCAGCTCGTCTTTCTTCCACACAAGCATTAATTAAGTTTCCTCTTCCCCATCCATCCTCCTCCTTAGCATTCCTGCCATCCTGTCCTGAAACTGTCCCGTCCTACTATCTTGAAAAAGCAGCACCCTCTCTAATACTCATTACGTAACCACGCCTTACAGTGCATTCACGCGGGACTGTTGCAAAAAACACATTGTGCCGATTTAAATTTCTCCATAAAGGGGACAAAGAGACCCCAGAGTAAGAAACAGGCAGAGCAAACCTGGAGTGTAAAGGAGGAAAAATTAAAAGAGCCACTTGTGTGGATGATGCGAGGAGGAGAAGGGAAAAAAAAAAGAGAAACGCTTTGAGGGGAAAGCTGCAAATGAGACAGAAAATGAGAAAGAAATTAAGACTTCCAGCGAGGCGGTTGGAAATGAGCTACAAATTGCAGCGACGCTCGAGCTCAGAGTCATAAAAGAATCAAAGGCAGAAATCAACACAGTTAATGGTGTTTACAAGTCTTCTGGAGGAAACTGGAAGACTAAACTGGAGTGCTTTTTAAGTAAATATTTGAAATGATGCAAATCATTTTCTAATAGATGGGTGATGGATGATACAGAATATGGCTGTAGACACAAAACGAGGGCAGCATTGATTCATGCAGAGGAGGTCATCTGGTCGCAGCTCTGGTCGTGTTTCACACCATCAGAGGCCCAAGCAGGAAAATCCACTTAGCACAATTTCTAATAATGTGCATTATCTTCATGGAAATGGATGCATGCATGGCATTGCAGCATAGGGATGGCACATTCATCATTCTTCTCTTTGAAAGAAGTATAATGGCTGTTTCCTGTGAAGTCCCCTCAGGAAATATTTCACAGAACAAGTCATCTTAAGATTTTCTAATTCCTAAAGTCGTAATTCACTTCGATATACTTCAATAAAAGCCCAGATAATGTGAGCTCAGCTGCCCTCTCCTCCTCGTCTCGCTCTTAAATGGATGTGGCCATGTGGCCGATGTGTGTGTGTGTTCGTGAGACAATGAGCTCAGTGTTTGGGTTCTGCAGAGCCTGCAGCCGGACAGCCCGGCCAACCTTACGCCCTGCACGAGACAGCTGTTCCTCTGCCACAAAAAAACAAGGGGAGGGAGAGCACGGGGAAGAAAGAAGGCATGAGATCGGGAGAGAAGTGAGGAAAAATTAAAGAGACGCAGAGAACAAATACTCATTCAGACAGACCAAGATCCGCAGAGGGCCAAAAAGAGTAAAAGGAAGTGACTCAGAACTTTCAGAATAGTGCTCCACCAACATGCTGCTTTCACAGAGTCCAAATTTCATTCATGAGCCAGCAACATGCCACTCAGCCACAAAAAAAGTGTACAAATACTTTTCTTTTTTTGTGGACAATCTCCAAAAAGAAGAAGAAAAAAACTTAGAATGTCTCATTAGTGTCCTGGGTGCAAATGATGGATAAAGCTTCTTCCTTCGTGTGCATTTCAGTGCAGTGGAAGACTCTTTGTAGTCCATCTAAAAAGTGAGCCAGCAAACATTCCACGCAACTGTCGGTGAAGATGAACGCATTCACACATTTTCCGCTTGAGAGAGTGAAGAAATGAGAAGTCACTTTATACATCAACACCAACAAGTTGCTCACCACCCCTGACCGTTCCACATCAACTCAGTAAACTGGATTATTACAAAAGTGAAAGGCTTCTACAAGCTACGACCTTTAGCCACTTTAAAAAGCCATTTCGCATTGTTGCCAATGGCTCAATGAGTTCACTCCGTCTATTCAAAAGCTGCATTTGTACCATTGACTCAATAGAATCCCAACTCCTTCTGACAAGAGAGGGTGAAATACAGGTGAACGGGGGAGGAGATATTACAGGCTGCGCTTCTCTCCTCCAGTTGGACTCCGTGGCAGGAAACGGTCAACAGCAGTGGAGATATCTTCCAGCTGGATAACAATTTCAGCAGAATCAAATGAGGCTAACTCACCTACACCAGTTAAATGAGACGGGGCGTTAAGTGTTATGAGACTGAAGCAGAGTAACGTATCATCTCATAATCCTGAGGCTGAGATTCAAATTAGCACAAGCCTGAATAAGAAGTCGGTTGAATGGAAACGCGCATAATTTGCAATGAGAGAAGGAGCACGTGTATCTGATAGGTGCTCTGAAGCGCCGGACAGCCCGAGTCTAGACGTGGGATCGGCAGGATCCCGTTGATTCAGCAGTACGTGATCTGAAATGGCCCCTCACATGAGGGACAAATTGGATTTCAGTGAGCCCATTTTGATCTGGATTATGTTTCATTGTTTTTCTTTCTTTCTTTCTTAGGATAAACACAGGACAAAAAGAGAAAAGAACAGATTTTAACATCTAATAAAGACACTCCCAGACATAAATATTCAAATGCTAAAAGCTTTGATCCTAACGGTCACTTGTAATCAGTCAACACTGTCTGCAGACGCTCCAGTTCCTTGTCCTGACCCCTGGCTCACTGTTTTTATCTTTCCCTCTGAATCCTTTCTTCTGTTACACTTACAAATGAATACCTATCTGCTTAGATTCTCTTTTTACCCTTTCTATTCTTTCCCTCAAGGCACCATCCTTCAACAATTTATCTCTCCATCTTCCTCTGCGCTGTCTCTCTGTGGGGAATGGCCCAGTAATGCCAGACTAATAAATCATTCATGCTGGAGCCCCACCTCCCCCCTCTCTTCTTCCTCCTCCATCCTGCTGTCCTCCTCTCCCTTGCTGCTTTACTGTAGCGGTGACCGCATCACCACACCCGCACACTGTAATTCAAACACACACACAGTGAAAATAAGAGTTCATCAGGCCTCGCTTTTTTTTTTTTTTTTTTGGCGAGCTCCTACACCGGCTTAGACGACTTAAAATGATGCATCATATATTGGCTGTGGGAGGCAGCATTGCCTGAGTTACAATACAAACAAATACGTCAAAGCCCAGACAGGTCATAGCCACAGCAGACAGTTTGAGAGGCAGAGGGAGGGGGAGGAAGTGAACTGGAGGGATATAGCACATAGCTGTGCAGTTATCCAATGTAGGATGTGTTTAATACGCAGATAAGCAGTTGGTGGCAGTGAATGTGTGTGTTGAACAACCAATGCAACCCTCATAGGGCTCAAATCACAGTGGCATGTTCATCATGCTCTATATTTACAACTGAAGGGGACAGTAAAGCTTCTGCATTTTCGCTTGAAAAGGCCTGCTTCGCTCCAATTTTACGTGATTGTAAGGGCCAAGATGACACTTGACAGCTTCCCTGCTGTTCAGGCCTCTTTTTCACATGCAGCAGAAAACGAATAAGCCTGAAAAATCATCCTCCTTTTTCACAGCTCATGTTGAAGAGAACGCGCCTTCTTTCAGACGCGCCACAAAGCAAAAGGTCAGCGGCCTCCAACACGTCCGAGCACAAAACAAACCAAAGCAGCGGTGCATGCGTGTGCATGACCTGTTAAATTGGCCCCCACGGCTTCCAATGGTCCTTTAGCATGATACCACCCTCACACCGGTCTCACCCATCCCTCCTCCTTGCAAGCTCCTTTTTATTACACCCTGCTGCGTAACAGCCTACTTTGAGATAAAAACATGTTATAAATGCATTGAGGACTTGAGTGAGCATGGAGAAAGCACACATCAGTGTGCAAAAGCTTTGTCTGGAGGGCAGAAAGTGATGAGTGATTCAAATCTTTATTTCTGGATTTACCTTTTCAATACTGCCCTGAGGTTTAGTATAGTTGCACTATGAACTTTTACTTACTTTCGAGGCACCGTTTATTGAACTATTCAGCTTAAGAGACTTGTCCAGCCTTGTTTAGATGGGAAGTTCCTCCTCTGTTTTGATCAGTAAAAGTCTCCCAAGCAGAGACCGCTACTCAAAACTCTCCCTTGTGCATTCAAGTGCTCCTCGGACGGGTCCCTCCCGACAGCCATTCCATTTCGTTGCATTTTAATGTGAAATTGAAATGGATATGTTTTGGGATTGTTTGTAATGAAACCAATACAACAAAGTGAAAGTGAAGTGAAAGTGAAAGTGAAGTGAAAAGGAAAAACAAAAAACTGCACCATAAAAAGACCTGTCAAGAGGAGGCAGAGCATCCAAACTCAAGAAGAAGATTACAGGGAGACCAAATGTAAGCTTGAAGGAGCACCTAAGCTCAACAGCAGAGGCTGGAGTGTCTGTTCAATGGACCACTTTTAGTCGTGCACTACAAAAAGATGGGCTTCACACACAAGAGTGACCTAAAAAAAACACTACTTAAAAGGAGACTTATTATGTCCTTTTTTCACAGGCTGACACAATTTCCTGAGGTCTAAATGAAATGCCTGTCACATGCTCTGGTCAAAATAACATTTTGACACAACTCTATTCCACCCTGAATGTCTGCCTCTTTTGAGATCATTAGTACTTTCTAACCCCTGGAAAAACGCATCAAGGTGTAAGGGACCATACAGAAAACAGTCATTTGGTCAAATTGGTCAGAATGAAAAGAATGATGGATCATATAGAGACATTCCTGAGGAAAAAAAACAGTTTCAGAATAGAGACTGGCAACAAAAATGACCAGAAAAATACAGCTACAGCAGTACTCCAGGAGTTTAAACCTTAAACCTTGTCAAAGCGCATATTTCAATCTGACTGAGAATGAGGGATTACTTCTACCCACCCAGTCTGAAGAAGCTGGAGGCCGTTCTTGCTTGACATACCCCGAGAGAACAGCAGCCTTTTTTTGGACCTTTTTTTCCATTCAGTTTTGTCTCACAAATAAGATGTTTTCCACCTTCGAGTGATAAGCAAATTGCATCTTGATCAAATGCTTCATATCCAGCAAAAATCCCATTTCAATTCCAGGTTGCAAGGTAACCAAACAGAAAAAAAAAAATTTAACTGGCAAAGAGGGTGAATAGTGAATACGGAACATAAAGCAAGCCTACAACTGTATTTAGGAGTCCTAAATATACCGAGTGTTAAGAACAGAGGAAGAAATGACAAAAATCTCTCAAGACTGCATCACTACATAAAAGAATCTTGGTCATTATCTAATTAGCATTGTAAGATTTGCATCTCGGTGCATCATGAATTGCCTCCTGCTCATCATCATACCCAAGCGTGCAAAAAACTTTAACAATTAAGTCAACCGTGGTTGAACTGCAGAATGTTGTACCGGGAAAAAGCAAGAGACGATCAACACGATGAATGAAAACAGGGACCGTCTCCACTGTGACAGAATCCACACTACACCTCACTGATATAATGCAGCAGAACACAAAGCTTATATAACGATCACCCCTGCTCAAGAGACACCAGTCTAATGTTTCAGTCTGAGCGCTGCTCACATGAATCACTCAGTCTGCCTCTTTACTGTCACCGCCCATGTCAACCGTTTTTTATTACCAATAACACCTCGGAAAGTGCTGTCGGTAAGTGAAGCCTTGATACATCCACCTCTCCCCCGAGGTGATTAACAAATGTCTCCGTTAGAGCTCAACAGGGGCCCCGATTTGACCCGTCAAACCTCGCTTCTTGCGCATTTCAAGCAGGTGGCGAGAAGCTTTCCACGTGTGCCGTTCCTTGAAATTCACACATCAAAGCCTGACGCGCACTTTAAGAGCAGCTGGAAGTGATTGGACGCCGACGCACAGCGTACGCCGTGCACGTCCACTTAATGTATTCCCAAATATTACAATGGTGCAGATCTTTCAGCTGGCATCTTTTAAACATGAGGGGGAACAATCTGAACAGCCATATCTAATCATGTCAGCTGGGTTTGAATGAAAGGCTTATTAGAGCAGAGTGTCACGGCCTGTTTGTGCGCGCTGTACAAGAAAATAAACCTTTAGAAATCAAATGAAAAACATCACAGAGTCCAGTTATATTTAGTACAGTAAAGACTGCACTGTACTATTGGCCTAGTTCTGGATTTCATCTGACTATACAGTGCTGAGTGCAAGTCTTGAGTATTTCTTTAATATTTTCATAGCACAGTTCATACTACTCTAACAAGCTTGACCGTAATATATTTTGTGCGAGTAAATTTATTCTTCAACGCAGCCCGAAAACTCTGACGAGCTCCGTTGTCATCTCTTTAAGTCTTCTTCAGGAACAGCTCTCCAGACTACTTAAAGGACATTCCAAAGCTCTTCGTTGGATGCTGGCTGCCTTTTCTTTGGTTTTCTCTCAAGATGATCCCACACTGCTTTAACGGTGCTGAGCCCTGAGCTCTGAGGAGTGTTCGTCACACGAAAAGACCCGCTGTTATTTTGCCTCCATCATTTCTGATGAGGCCTCAGTGGACAGCAGATGGATCTCCTCGGTCCGTGTCAGGTCTTTGCTGGGTTTTTATCCCCCTATTTGAGAGGAAATCACTTTCAGACACGGTTCATTTGCTGAACATAGTTCCTTAGCCTTCAGCTGGGGAGGGGGGGCTGTATTTCAAATTGCTATCTTTGACAACTAAAGAAATTAAAACACGTGTCTTTAAGACGGGCTGATGTAACAAAGTGCCTAAAGATACAATTTAAAACAGCCTCCTTACAGAGTTGTCCATTGTGCGAGACAGTACTAGTTCCACCCTTGAGGTTTTTTATGCTTTAGGGTTATTTAGTAGCTTAACAAACAAAACAAGACAATCCTTTTGAAAATACTCCGATATAAAGACTGAACTGAAAAAATGAGTGAAAAAGCTGCTAATGTCCACAAAAAAAATAAAATGTATAAGACGCTCTGGCTCGAGGGGGCTCGCGACTATTACACAGTACTGTAGCGCATCTCATCTTCTCTGCCTAAAATTACTTTGAATTTAGGACTTTTGAGACCTTATGAGAAGAGTTTGCCAGACAGAGGTGAGGTGAGGCTAAAGGTGAGGTGAAATGCTAACAGCAGCCATTCCAGCTACAGCTACATTGCTGAGGGACCCCTGCTGTTACCTGGACCCCACTTTGGGAACCACAGATTCACACCATTAGCCAGCGTTCCATTCACTAACAGTACAGCGAGGCACTTGTGTGTGTGCCATAGATAGCATGTTCATTTAATGAGTGAATAATATCCCTCTGCATGTCCAATGAACTGTGGGTTGGGGGCATGGGCCGGGGGCAGGAGGGGGTGACGGTAACACAATAGGAGTGTTAGGGAGTGTGGGAACCAATTCTCCACAGGACAATAGACACTTCCCAGTGGCCACAGCGTACCCATTCACTATCAGCTGCTGGGCCGGCGTAGCACGGCGCTGAATGTGCACCAGCTCAGCACAATGCTGCTTTCTCCCAAACAAGACCAGACTGTTTCCTATCCCAAAGACAACACAGGCCAGCTCTAGCCTATACACAGCCTCATTCTCACATAAGCAGTCTCTTTCTCGCTAACTCCATGTCTGCACGTCTCTCCCACTTTCTGTCACTGTCACACACACCAACAGGAGGGTATCGACAAGGCCAGGGATTGTGGAGACAGTGGCTGGGGCTGCCATGCTGTAACTAGGCCACTGCTTCTCTCCACCGGAGCTTCTGGTCGTGAAGATATTCTGGGCTGAAATGTTATTAGTGTAACCCAGTTTACCCATTACCAGGTGACTGCTGGAGGAGGCCCCTCCCCACAGAGACAGGCACACTCAAGGACAATGCAAAGGAAGATGGGGGAGGGACGGTGGTGCTGAGGTAGGAAGGTGATGAAGGATGCGATTAGTTAGTGGATGCTCCTCTCAGATCAGAGCAATCACCGCTGGACACTGGCACATGTGACTAGCTGGAATTACTGTCACTTCCAATTTGTGTTTGTGCGTGTGTGTCTGCACTGTGCTCTGACGTGACCCAGGCTCAAACTGGTACCCAACCTCTTCTTTTGTGTGCGTGCACTCTGGTTGCTGTGGCAACAGAGCCTGAGAACCAACAGGCAGGGCGGGGCTGCGAGAGCGGAGAGCGAATGAGACGAGCGTGAGAGTTTTTCCAGTGCCGCCACTTTGGCAGACACAGACAAACACACACATGTGCGCACACAGTCGTGTCTCCATCCCCACAGATCACATTACATTGGCTTACATTCATTTCCTGGAGACTTCCTGCCTGACCGATACCCAATTAACCAAAGCGTATAACTAAAAACTCTCTGTGGAGCCTCTGAGAGGATGCGAGGGAAAGTTTGGGAGCACTGGTTTAAAACCAAGTCAGCTTCAACTTTTAAGGACACACTACAACACGAGTGACACAGGGGCATACGATACACACCAAGGGGCTGTTATGTAAATGCAGGATACAGCCCTAAGCTACTGACTGGATTTGCAATAAAAGACAGTAATGGCTCATCATTCAAGTCGGCATTTACTCTATGAGCCTTTGAGTACCAAGTTTGCATTTAGTCACATGTTCAACATTAACATACCTGATGCAAAGCTTTCATCCTTCATTAAAATATTCCAAACCGGTTTGATTTTCTGCTTTTATTTCTTTTGACATCAGCAAAATGCCTTCCCGAGAGACACTTGACCACTCAGAGCCACCGTACATACAATCTGATAAACCGATTCACTTCCAGCACCCAGTGGTGTTCTTTTTACTGTGCTGCATTTAGGGTCGTCACGGCTGCAACATTTTCTCTGACGATCATTTTTAATACAGATGTTTGCGAATAGCTACCTGAACATCTCTGTTCATTTTCAAAGCTGCTACTATGCTATCAACCTACTATTAATGGAACAATTTTCCTAACCCCCTAGGATAGGTAACAATCATTTATTGGAAACAATACAAGAACGTGAAAATATTCACGAACTTAAACTTTCTCACAGCAGATATGCAAATCTGTGACTTTGTCAGTCAACTCAATGAAACGGTGCAAAACAAATGGAAAATATCGTTTCAAACTGATGAATTACATCGTTAGTTGTGACAAGCCTGCCATTACTGCCAGCAGGGTATCAAACCAGCCCACTGACACCTGGGAAATACGGGGGATAATTCCACAGCTCATTCATCAGCTGGTAAAACGCTCCTCGCACCGGTTACCAGATCAGATGGACCCAGTTCATCTTTTATTCTACTGTGAAAAAGTGTGAGGAGGAAAAAAAAGCTCAAATTTGCTCCATATGACAAAGAACGGACGGATTAGGAAAGCACCCTCGACTGAGCGTGAAAGCTCCCTGTGCCCAACAGTTTTTGTCAGGTGAAAGATTTGACTGAAAGCAGGTGGGCGAAAAAAGCAGACTATGTGTGCAAAAGGCTTTTTCTTCAATCTAACTAGCCATGCTGCTGCTGCAAAAAGATTTCTTTAAACAATATAATTCAATTAAATTAATATCTCACTGTATTACACAACTAGTGACGGGCTGCATCTCAGAACACACAGTAAATGCATTTTAACTGCTTTTCATTTGCCTTGTTTTTACACTGAAATCAAAGGACGTCTTCAAGATCAACAGGGCAATATTGGATGCATATGAAACGAACTGTAACTTAATACCGCTACCAGTCACAGTTTCACGCGTGGGCAACTGTCTGCTGTTTTAGCTGTTTCAGGTTTATTGTCTTTGTTTGCATTTAAGCCACCAAGGACAACATTTTGTAGCGCTTCCGCGTCATGACAGTGAAGGCCTTTGGATCCAAAAAGATGGGATAAAAAGGGGAGCAAAGGGTTTGAAGATAAATACCAGATTTTCCTCTGATCCACTGGGATCAGAGGCACCTGCTCGACATGCGCTCATGCCTTCTCATATGCTGCATCAGATCTCAATGCGTTAATATTGCAACTGACAACTACGGCCGAGTTTTCTTGCCTCTGATACAGTCATTTTCTTCCATGGAATCAAGTGAGTCTCTCTTATCGCAGGTAAATATCTGAGGTTGAACTATTTCACATATACATATAAAAATCACATATACGCCAATTTGTGGCTGTGACCCAAAGTCACATGTTGAGATGAATGAGTAAAAAGTCAGTGTGCTGAGTTACTGGATAATATCAAACCAAGCAGAGGCAAACAGATGTGACTCAAAGGTAATTCATGCCCCATATAAGAACTAACATTTAACAAAAGAACCCGTGTCACTATGCGCCTTCATGTCAGATGAACCTGGATCATCGCCAAGCTCTGTCTGTTATGGTCGACAAGTAAAAGATTTGCAGATGACCGTTAGTTTTACTTCACTGAAACACGAGATATCGGACCTGATTTTTTGTTTTACGCATTTCTGACTGAAACTGAGTGACGTGTTTTCTGCAGCTGCCATGTTTCTGCAGGGCCTCTTATACACGGGTAGCTCAGACTGCGGCTAACACATTCGAAACATCTAGGAACCACAACTTATACGCCGTTCAAATGCATCGAAGGAGTCCTTCAGCGCTCGTTAGAAGCCGCTACATCTTGCTTCTCATAGAAACGTAATACCATTTACACGTCCCGCCAACTCTTGCCCTCTGTCGCAGTAAAATTAGCCCTTTTTTTGCTAACTCACAGTTACGGCAACACTAGCTTAACTGACTGTGGGCTTCTTTTACATTCAACTGTGCTCCAACTCCCCCTTACAAACGAAATATTTGTTCTTCTACGCTCAAATTATTCCACATTACCGGTGTGTCACCCAAGCTATAATGGCTGCCTTGTCAAGGACTTTGTGCGCTTTTCTTCGTGTCAACACGTATCCTACCTGCATGGAGTCCGCGCTGATTATTTCTCCCTGAAGCTGTTGTCCGATCTCGATGGCCAGTTTGGACTTGCCGGTACCGGTAGCTCCTAAAATCACAACCAAAGACGGGACCATCGCTCTCCGTAAGGCATGCTGCACACCGACAGTGGAAGCCGCCATGATGCTGCTTGGTGCCCAGCTGACTTTCACGCACATGCGCAATCCGTGTAGACATGAGAGGTGGGCTCTGTTACTAGGCAACAGGCAGCCGTTACTGTGAAGACGTTGGTTGATAGGCGCTCATATGGAAATAGCCTTTTTATGATTATTTCGCCAGATTTTCACATTTAAGCCTTCCTGATTTGAGTTTTATTGACTGGCTCCCACAGTTTAACCCCTCAATAACCAGGTTCAATTCAAGCCTGGTTAAACAGTTTATCAGCCAAGAACATCCATTAACAGACTGGATGAAGCATCTGGGCACGCATCACTGCGATCACGTTCTTAAAATGCTTTACGGAGGACATTTTCCGCACAGCTAGTAAACAATACCTGCTGTGCTCTGCAGTAGTGAGTTGAGATGCTTGTTGCCATGGTAAAAGATGCCAGGACTGGTTGCCTTGGAGACTGCTGAGAAACAATAAGGGATAGGGGGAGGGATATTCATTCATATGCTTTTAATGGGGAACATGTAACACAACGAAACTCAGATTTAGCTCAAAACGCACGATGTTACATTCAATGTTCAAGTTAAAAAAGGACAAGTCATTTAGGATGTCAAACCATTGAATTTATTAGTTTTTTTTTTTTTTTACTCTTCATACATAGAAGCTTATGAGGTACAGAAAAAAAAACAAAGTGCTGAGACAAGGCTCCAAATATCACCAAAGTAAGTAAGCAATGTCCTCTGCCACAGCAGAGACCAGTGACCGAGACAAATCAAACAATTTTCAAGAAATCAGTGCAACCCCTTGCTGCGATGCACCTTCTCAGAAAAAAAACAAACAAAAAAAAAAACAGTCAGGCTAACTGGTGGTTTGTGCTGAATTAGCATTGATGCTGAAGAAGGGCAACATCAAATCTTTTTTTTTCTTACTCCCCCCCAAGTCCATGGAGAATCTTGTCATCTCTGAGGTTATTACACTTACAGTATGATGCTATCACATGAGCTACTGAGTGCATGATATTTCCTGAGTGCTGATGAAGCAAGTTATTTACAGTTCTAGATCCAGGTATGCTGCATTGTTCTGTCGCATGGCTTACGGGACAATGGGGAGCAACAGGCTTGTTTGAATTGCAAAAAAAGAAAAGGGGGAAAAAAAGAAAAAAAAAAAGCATTAAAATTAAGGTCACTAAAGGCTATACACACTGCCAGAAGTTTAATCAGTAGATCCTCTTAAGTCCCCACCACCCACGTCAGATCTAAGAGAGCTACAGCAGCTACAGTGATTGGATTGAATGCAGGAGCATTCAGGTGCTCTTCTCTCCACAGAGAAAGAGCCGACCATACATGCCAATTTTCAGCACGTAACCACCAATAAAGCCCTGCCCGCTACAATAACAAAAAACAGTCATTAGCTCACACTGAAACACAACTCGGTAGGAAAATATAGTATAAAACTTTTGTCACCTCGGACTTGTACAAATAAAGAGACTCCAGAGACAGAAAAGTCACAGAAGAAAACAAATAGGCTTCGCAAAGAGAGAAAAAGAAACATTGTGACAAAGTGGCTAGTGTGATCAATGTTTAAAGTGTTTTATTTCAACTCTTTTTTTTTTTCATAATATTTTTATTAACAAAAATAGAAGCTTTGAGTCATCTTTGAAAAGCCAGCAAGCATGGCCCCCGGTTTAAGACGTGGGGCCAAACAAAAACTAGGGTGAATATAGTAGACAGCTCTGGTTTTGGTTTGAAAGGGACTGTACAGTAAAGTAATTATATACAGAACATCCAGCTGGATAGTCTAGACAGATTGAGAGGCTTCTAAAGGCATTACATCAAATACAAAACAAGGAGAAAAAAAATTATTCAAACAAAAGATAGCATTTTGGATTGAATCAAGCCAATCTTTAAAGCGAGTTCATCAACTGAAGCCGACAGACATTCATCTTTTGGCTGGTCTCCATGGCACAACAATAATAAAGATACAGTGAAATCTTGGTAAATAATTTAGTAGCATCTTTGCAGATTATTTGCCTGTAAAAAGGATGAACCTCGAACAATGCCCGTGTGGCAATAACCCCCCGCCCCCCCTCCAAATAATGCTACAAAATGGGCTGTTACTGTCAAAACAGCTGCTGCTGTCAAAACAGTTCTGGTGCAGCAATGAAACACTGAAGTAAGTAACGATTTGAAGCTGCAGGCACAGAAGCTGAGACTTAACCTTGTATTTTCCAGACATGCAGAATGATACTCTGTCCCTCCAGCTGAAATGTTACTCTTCCATGTCTCAGGCTTGCATGAAATGAAAACTAAAACCCTCCCAACTGATGACGAGGAAAGGGGAAGGAAAAAAATAAATAAATAAATAAAAGAACAGATGAGTTTAGATGGTCAGAATGGTGAGCAACGCAGTGTAAAGGCTAAACTTGAAATTTAGAATTTGCATGCCAAGCACTTAAGAGCCAAGGGCCATAAAAGAGGTTAGATGTTAAAGGGGGGGGGGTGCACAAAAAAAGAAAAAGCTTCAGAAGAGACATCACAGCTGTGCAAGCACAACAACCCCCATCACAGTAAAGGGGAAGTCTGACCAGTGCAGCAGTTAACAGCACATTTGTAGCAGTTCAAATAACATCGCTGTGTTCACAGCAAGCTTTCTTACAACAGGCAACAACCTCAATATGATCACCATCATTTTTTTATTTTTTTAATAAGGGGAAATTTAACAGTTTGACAAACTTTTACTGAGTGACCATGGACACAATAATCTGCCCGCAAGACGCCCCACAACATTAGTCCTTAACTTGCCGTCTTGTCAATCACTCAGAAACTAATGTGCAAACCACAAAAATAACAAGTAGAGAAATAAGAAAAAAAACAAAAAAACAATTCCACCCGCACTATTCCAGAGTGACCAACTCAAAGTGAACATTAGTGTCTTTTCTCCTTCATCTAGTCCCATTCAGTTCTGTGAGTGTGTGACTGAGGCGGCAGCTGATCCTGCACTTCAGGACCGTTTGAGCTTTGCCAGCCTCTGCAGCAGCTGCAGCTGTCTGGCTTTCAGCTGCTTCCTCTCCTGAGCCTTCTGCCTCTCCATGGCGTGCAGCTGCTGCAGGTACTCAGTGGCTCGAGTCAGGATCGCCACTTTGGGCGTCTTGGGGCAGTCCGCTAAGCCCGGGATCTCGTCCCGCAGCGACAGGAAGCGCGAGCGCAGGTCGTTCCGCCGCTTGCGCTCGAGGAAATTGTGCGCCTTGCGTTTGTCTGTGTCCTCGCAGTCCGACGACTGGGGGCTGGAGAGCTGCGACGGGGGCTTTGAGGGCGACCTGTGGGGCTGGTGGGAGAAGGAAGAGGAGGAGGAAGAGGAGTAGGGTGGGGATGAAGGCGATGTGGAGGAGGTAGGAGAGGAGGCGCTGAGGTTCGGAGACTCTGACCTGACTCCTGCCAGGGTTACGTGAGCCTTTCTGCTGTCAAAGTTCAGGGGGGCGTGGCCGGGTCGAGGCTGGTGGTAATGAGAGTTCTGGTGAGGATGGGTCACAGGGGCTGAGGCTTCCTGCCGAACTCTCTTTCGGGGCGGCTCGGAAACCGCTGGCAGGGTGTCCGGGGAGGGGGCAGCGTAGTTGTGCTGCTGTTGGTGGATGGAAATGTGGAAACGCTTCATGCCGGGGTCATGGGGGTCAGCCCGCACCGTGATGGTCACCGGTTTGCGGGTGTTGACCAGTCGCCGAGGTTTACGCTGCTGCTTGTGCTCCACTGTCACCACATCAATCTCCTCTTCATCCTCATCCTTGTCATCTTCATCATCTGAAACGGATAAATTTACATTTGATCAATTAAAAACAGACGCTTGCACAACGGGTGACGTGGTGAACAAATGGGCTCCGAGGTGAAAAACCTCCCGTCACACTCAACCCGGCCTTTGCCTCGTCAAGTCAATCAACTCCTTACATAACCTCACAAAACCTGCTTGATCCATTACACACCAAAGAACACGCACGCCTCCAAATGCCCTGAAGCGTCACTGCTTTACCTCTGCTCCCACAGTGCAAATTCCCCCTCTTCGATCATGTGCGCAGAATTGGGGGGGGGGGGGGGGGGGGGGGGGGGTGTAAGACAGGGGTTGGGTGAGGAAGCACTCAGGTGCAAAATGGACAATTCTTCAGCTTGTCAAAACAAGCCAGCTAATATTCAACTCAGCACACGTTGAAAACAATTTGCCGCTCTGTTTACATGAGTGGAAACAGTCTTATCGACTCAATTCTCACAGACTGAAGATTTTCTGTGCTTTTATGAACCGAGACACATTTAAAGTGACTGCACCTCTGCCATCTGGACTGCTCAGAATGTAGAAATCTCTCAATGAAGAGAAATGGGCAAAGATCGTTGGAGTGAGGGAAAACTGTCTGTTAATCTCAACAGCGTTCACATGACAAAAGATTACATCTTCCTTCACAGGGCATATAGTAGTAATTATCTTCAGCTGACCTGCAGTGGACCCCCTCGTAAAAACTCAGGCATATGTTTCCTCCCTGACTTCTGAGGCTCCTCTTCATGGAGCACATATTATCCCCTGACATGTGGTAAGATGCTTCCTTCAAACCCAGGCCTAGCCGACCTCCTTAATGGGTAATCCCGCTCTATTCACAGCCCAGGCTGGCTCGGACCAAATCCACCCACTGACACATTTGGCGCCGCAGCCTGTTGAGCCGAGGAATGCAGCAACAAGTTCCCTTTGTGACATTCCACACACCATTATGCATGGTCCGAGCTCAGCGTCACATGGCAGCCTACATACCAAACTCAATCAGACAGGTTTTGGGAGTGGGAAAACTGGGGTGGAAAAGTAGGAAAAATTTAGGATAGATAATACAAAGAGTGGGTTGTTCCCCTTCTTTCCCTTCCTGTTACATAAAGGTCAAATAGCCTAACTCGCGCTCTTTATTGCATTCATATCAAAAGCAATCTGAGCAGAAGTGGAGAGGATACTGTTGTCATAAGTCAGACCTTGGAGGAGCAGGGAGAGGGAGCAGCTGGTCTGCTGGAGCCCTGCCAAGCAGCAGATGTTTCAATGGGTGTGTCTCTCTGGGCTTCAAGCATGTGTTGCATGCACCAAGGTAACGCAATGCAGTCATGAACCATGCCAACCACCACTGCCACACAATGACCAACAGAAAGGGAAGACTAACAACTGAGCTGCTAAAAAAAGAGTTTAAATAAACCCTGACATTAAAAAAAAAAAAGATTTGTCCAGATACACCAATGGGGTGAATTATAGAAAGTATGTACCTCCTTTGAAATTTTAGGAAAAAAGGTGGTAATACCACGAAAAAAAGGTACCTGGAGGTGCGTTTGTGAACTGCGAGCTATATTAGAACAAAACTCAAAGCCCATTAGGATAAATCAGAGGTCAACGAACACAGACCCCCTCTAAGCCGAAAAAAAAAGCTTATTGGTTACTGACCTGATGAGTCGGTGTGAGACTCTGAACCAGAGGACACTTGTTTCTTGCATCCAGCGGTTAACGGAAAAGTGAGCACCGCAGCCGGGTCCACACAGTCCGCAGCCAAGCCGCTGACGGCCGCCGTGTCAGCGAGAGCACCCTGCGGCCTCCCCGGGGACGCAACCGTGGGCCCGGCTGCGACTTTGGCAGCCGGGCCCGTCCCGGGACAGGGAGCGCAGCGCTCCCCTACAACTCTCTCCAGCTGTTGTCCGGCGGAGAAGCCGCTCCACATGCAGTCCTGGATGATGATGGAGCTCAGGTTCCCAAAAGAGTCACCGCTCGTTGCCAGCTTGCAGGGCAGGTCCTGCTGCTGTTGCTCGTCCTCCTGCCCCAAGAACTGGGACACCCACTCCAGCTTGTCCCCGAGGGACGGGTACAGGAGCCCGACCTTGCCCGAGCCTTCCACCGCCCGGACGGGGGACATGGGCGGGGTCGGTACCAGCTCGAATTTCTTCCATATGTCCTCGCTGGGCGCAGTGGACTTGAAGAAATCCTCGTCCGGGTCGTGGTCGTCGTAGAAATAATGTTGATAGTGGTCGAGGTGGTCCATGTCCCAGTTTTCATAACGAGGCGCGGTGGAGCTGATGCCCGGCATGGGGGCTGCAGGCGGGAGGGGCGTGAATCACTCCCTGTTGCCTCTGTCTGTGGAGGGATACACAGTCAACAGTTGAGTCAGAACTGAGCCTTATTCTGGTCCCAATAATCACCCCGCTGTTTGCAGACATGTTGCCCTCCGGGGGAGGGGGTTATGGGTTGCTTCTGTGGCCACGCATAAAGCAGCTATTTTGCATGCGTCAGACCACCGGATAATTAAGAGTTTGGACATCATGCAGTTCAGGGAAGAAAAAAAAACTCAATGTAAAAGCCTGTAAGAGTGCAAGGGCATAAAATGTCTTGTTTTTCGACTCATGTCAAGAATCCTCTGTTTGTATGTAGTTTTTTTTTTTTTAAATAAAAAATAAAATGTTGCTGCTGAGAAGTTCAAGTTTCGCAACGCCGTTTAGTTACATAACACTGCTTTAGTAGTATACTGTGACAGAGACGCGGAGGGGGAGGGGGGTGGGGGGGTTTCAGTGGCTGCTCAGCAGAAAATAGACCGATTAAGTTAGGCCGAAATCGATTAATTGGATAGACAGGTACCAGCCTCGCCCGCCAATGAAACTGTTCCCACTAGGAAGCCGTATGGAAAGTAGTTGATCTGACTCCTCCTCGGTTCGGCTCCTTATCAAGCTCAAAGAATTCAGCTGCGACTGAAGAGCACCGATCAGCTAATTAAGCTGCAAAGCCCCCGAAACTTCAAGCGGCCGCTTTATCGCCTTTGAAAACCGCCACCACACCGTGCTTGTGTGGTAAAATCATCAGAGGTTGCTGTGAATTTGTTACATACACACACACACACGCATATATATATATATATATATATATATATAGAAATATATATGTTAAAAAGGAGCGGGTTTTACCTGCTACCTGAGTCTTCATAGATCCACCGTGCGCAATATGAGTGTCCAAAAGCAGCAGCGGTCACAACGAGTCTTTACGCGTAGCCTGGTTTAAATATAAGCTCCTCTCCCGCGTCTCCTGTTCGCTGCTTTTTCCCCCTCTCTTTTGTTGTTGTTGTCGTCGTTTTTTGCTTTTTGTTTTGTTTGTTTTTCCCTGGTGGTAAACCGTCGCAGAGGGTAATGAGTCCGTTCGGTCGCAGTCCCTCTGTTCCAGGGGCCGGATAAGCGTTGGTTGTGCCTACTTTCTTTGCAGACTACTGCACTATGTGATCCAGGGGAAGGAGAATTGGATGTTATGCATAAGAGGCGGGACGTAGTAGCAGAGCCACGCCTGCTCTTTAAAGGCGCAACACACTCAAAACACACGTATACGTATACGCGCGCACACGCGCGCGGTCCTGCAGAGGGAGTCTTGCGTGGGCAGAGGGTTACATGACGCTACTTTCATAAGAAGACAGTTCGATGTTTTTGTAAGCATTTTGCAGATATAATAAGAGCATGTGTCTGTGTCTATGAGAGCGTGTTTGCGCAGCTGTACAAATGCATGACCACCTGTTTGTAATAATTCTGCTGCGTGAAAGAGGAGCTTTTCCACAACAGGGAAAGGTAAGCGGTTATGAACGTGGGTGGGTGTATGAGTGTGGGTGATGGTCACATTAATTTCTTGTGGACATATGGCTGAAGTATCTGGTGTCCACCCGTGCATCTCATAGTCCCTGTAATCAATATCAAGCTTATGATTTAAAGCCCTTCCTCTGAGAGGGTCAATATGGAAGCAACGCTCCATGTCTGTCACATCCTGCATGTGTGTGCGGCGTCTCAACAGCTGCACACACACACACACACACGCGCGCGCACGCACACGTCGCCAGCAACTGCTGACACTTGTTTTTCTTGCCATATGAAACCAACTAACTGGTGCCTTTTTGGAGTCATGAAGCCATGCCGCAATCTTGAGGATGAAGATTGGGAAACATCCTTCCTTAAATGTCCCTCTGAAGTAACCCCGCCCCCCTCCTCTACTGCCGGGCGGCGAAGCCTCATCAAACTTGGACCCCCACCTTCTCCTCCCTTTCTCTCAAACCCCAACTTCTGCCACTCATCCTCTACTCTCCTCCTCTCTGTTTTACTTTTCTCTCCCCCGAGCCCCTTCTCGCTCTTTTATTCCCAATCTCCCCATATCAAAAAAATCTTGACCCTACAAGAAGCGAGGACATTTTAGAGGAGTTATATCCTGGGTTCCCCGGGAGAGACGCTACAAAGTCACAGAACAAACAGGCTGCTGAAACAGAACTGACAACCCCCCCCCCCCCCCCCCCCCCCCCCATCCCGTCTGCATCCCTGCCCCCTATACCCCCAACCCATCCTGATCCCTCTCACTCTTGCATTGCAGCTTTCATCTCATTCCTTTCGGCCTCTGCCTTGTTTCACACTTTGAAATGCTTAATCTGCTCCCATTCTTTGAATTAATCATCAAAAGTGAATAAGTGCAAGAACGGGCTCCTTCAAATGTACAAAGAAAGGTCTACTTAGATAAAAACGACTGAGTTTAAGGTATCCCTGTGGGGCGACAATAACATTTAATCGATGTGTAAATGGGAATGTGATTCTGGATCATTTCAATCCTGGCATGCGAGTGTTGTGGCAAGGTCTCACAGGGGAATGGTTCATTTACAGTTATTCCCTGATGGTTCAGTGAACCTTGTTAGCGTGGAAACAGGAGGTGTAAGTGTTGTGTGCAGCAGCTCTGATCTCATTCCCTCTAGTTTTTCTTTTTATCTTTTCCCTAAACAAAACACTCACATAACAATGTAGACAAGCTGAAGATAGCCTCAGGGGACAACTGAAACATTATCACTCATAAGGTATCAATTAAGTGGTATCTTCTGCCAGAATAGGGAATGTGATATCTACTTTACATTTAACTGTACAACAGCGCAGTGCTGGTGTGCAACAGCTTAAAGCAAAAATGTGTGCTGAGGCTGATGGGAGTATGTTTGCTTAGCATAACGCCTTAAAAAAAAACCTGCCGTGGTTTTTTGTCTAAAGATTTTAAAAAATGACTGTTCCATAAGACGCCAACACTTAGGTCACAATAGAACCAAAAGTGGAAAGGAGGAGCCACAGCATGTGAGAAGAAAGGAGGTCAGGGTGATGAGTGAGTTGATTAAACCATCATTTTAGTACAAGCAAGCGTTCTTATAGACAACACCTGGTGCGGTGGAGCAGTGATTACTGTAGCACTCACATTTCCATGCACAGTTAAACTGAGCTACGGTTACAGCTCAACCAGGCCATTGAATTGGTCTGCTTGTCCTTTTTAACATAAGCCCTGATCTCTCCAAAAAACATCCCAAGCTGTTTGTGCTAAACGCTAGCTGATCAGATGCAATCTACAGGCAAGTTTTCCTACAGGTTGTATTGAAAACGGAACAGCAAACAGCGCTTGCATGTGGAGATTCAGGATGGAGAAAATCTGGTTCCAGCACACTGAGTGCAGTGATATTTCAGTCAGGATTCTTGGGAACTGAGAGAGTGTATAAGTGTATCTTTCACAAATGCAGAGTTATTGCTTTAACAGACAGCAGCTATGACAAAAACGTCCCTCCATCATCTGTAAGTTCACTCAGCTCACTTTACTTTGTTCCCAGAGAGATAAGGAGAATTAATAGGGAAGCAGTTTGCCATAAAAAAAAGAGCCGGAAGATTTTTTTTCCCAAATCAAAGACACTTGTGTGTGACAGCTGTGTCGTGGATGACATATGGTGTATAGAATTCTGCATGTGGTTGCCTCTAATTATTAGATCACATTGGACTGCATCAAATAAAGCTCTATTGATCCCCACTGCAGCAGCAGCGAATGGCAGGACTTGGTTTTTCAGAGAGAGAAATAGTGTTGCAGAGGGACATGAGTAAAGAGGTGCCTGGGTGAACTTATGAGTGTGCGAATGCGCACTGTTTGATGTCATTCAGATTGGTTTAGTTTTTTCATTTTATGTTGCTACTAACTGAAGCACCTGCAGACAGGAATGTAAACTGCCACATAAAAATAATGAATTGGTAAAAAGGAAGAAGAGGAAGGAAGAAGAGTCCTCAAAGCCAAGAAGAGATGAAGCTGGAAGAAAGGGATGATGGCCAGGAGCGCAGGAAAGAGGAGACCATAATTTAACGTCAACCCCATCCAGCTTTAGGTCACCCTTTCTGTAATTCCTCCAGCTTCCCCCACTCCATTTGACTCTGACCTTCCAGACTAATCAATGAGCACCTAGTCTGGGACCCACCCATCAGTATGTCTGTGGCATCTGTGACGGCCACGGGTTCACTTCATGTAATCTGGGAGACTGGAGAGGAAAAGCGACAGCTGCTACCCACTGGATGGTGTTGACCTCCTGCTGACACATACACCGTAAGTGAGAGGATTGCCTTTCAGTCCAGATGCTCGTTACGTCGAGAGCTGTGTACACTTACAGCATACATCTATACTATAAGTATAGATACTCATCCATTTTCTCTGCCTAACCTTCCGCTTTCTTTAATCCAAGACTGAGTTATTAAAGGCCTTGAAATTCTGAGAGCAAACTGGGAAACACACAGCTGTGCAGAAGTTAAAGGAGCTCTCGGAGTATATTTCACTTTTAGCGTTTTTGTCTCTTTTTTGATTTGTGCATCTTTTAGATGGAAAAGGGTTACGTCACATGATCTAACACACCAACAAAATTCAAGTGACATTTGAATTCAATTCTATGGCACATTTTGTTCTTAGAAAATTACTGCAAAAGCTTAACCTAAATGACGATCATGGTGCATTAATGCCCTTGCTGTGCAATTGAATTGATTTAAACCAGGACCGTGACACATCTAACACACACAACCTGTGTTGTCGGTTCTGTTGCACACCGTTTAGCAAAAACAAGATGGAAATGGTAGCAAACCTGTGCACTATATTCTAAGATTGGACGTGTCACTGAATATCACAGTGGGTCTCAATTTGCTGGTCATGTCAGTCACCAGAGTAGAAAAGTTACCATTTACACGTTTCTGCACACCATTTAAAGTATGCACACCATTTAAAGTATGCATAATCACAGCATGGTTTTAGATACGGTACAAGATTGTTGTTTTTTTTGCTGATATTTGAACACACAGTGTTTAGTGACACTCAAAACTGCCTCATGAAAAAGGAACACAGTTTGTGGGGGAAGTGGTGGAATAAGTGACAGAATTACATCCAGGATTTCTGAGTTTGAGTCACATAAAGTACAGCTTTTTTCATTGACTTTTATATCTGACACCACCATTTGAATCTAAAAAAAAATACAGTCTGAAGCCTAGTTTTTCTTTTTTTTTTCTTCCTCTTTGCATTTTTTTTTGCAACCATTTGCTTTCTTACATGTCATCTCTCAGGAGCATCTCTAGGACATTCCAGGACTGCAGTGCTTGTGAAAACTATGATATTCTGAAAGAAAAGTGGCTGTATAGTAAGTCACAAAACCCTTGAGACCTAATCCAGACTTTTGTCACCTGTTAGAAATGTTCCTATGTACACTATAATTCCAAAAGGAATAGGATGCTGTGCAAATTGTGGGTTAAAGAAAAAGAACACAGTGATTTTTAAATCTCGCAAATCATTATTCTGTTCACAATAGAAAAACATTGAAAACTAAAAGTGAGACATTTTACATTGAATTTGATGGCAGCAACATGCCTCCAAAAAGTTGGAGGTAAGTGGTTCTAAAAAGAAACAGCTGCAGGAATGTGTTGCAACTAATTGCAGCAGGCCAATAACATCACTGGCTATGAAAAGAGCACCTTTGAGAGGCAGAGTCTCTCAGAAGTACAGATGGGCAGAGGTTCAGCAACCTGTAACTGCATCTGCAAACTGAGGCGCAACGTCGGAATAAAGTTTCTCATTTTAGAATTGCAAGGCATCTTTGCACACATGGAACACTAATGAAAATCAATATTGGATGCCCATCATCAAATGGCCCTCAGGCAGCACAGCATTAAAATCAGACACAATGCTGTCATGGAAATCACTGCATGGGCCCAGGAATACATCCAGAAGTCCTTATATGTAAACACAGTTCACCGTGCCATCCACAAATGCAGGTTAAAGCTCTATCATGTGCAGAAAAAGCCAGACATGACCATAATTCAGACACACTGCCGTCCCCTCTAAACCAAAGCTCATTTAAAAAGGACTGAGACAAACTGGAAAAACTATTCTGTGGTCAGATGAAATGAAATTTGTAATTCTATTTGGAAATCACGGATGCCGGCACTGTCAGTGTTGAAAGGCATATAAAGGTTTTAGAGGAACATAAGCTCCCATTCAATGTCTTTTTTTAAGGAGGGATTGCACATTTCACCAAGACAAAGCTAAACCACATACTCCACCCACTTCAACATCATGGCTTCATAGTAGAGTTGTCCAAGTGCTGGATTGGCCTGCCAGACTTTTCAAGCATTTAACGCATAGTGGGAAATATTTCCATGAGCCAATATTTTTCATATAAACAGTTAAATGTCTCACTTTGAACTTTTAATCTTTTCTATGTGCTATTGTGAACAGAATATAGCTTTATTGAATTTGCTAATCAGTGCATTCTGTTTATGTTATCAGTACACAGCATCCCATTTTTGCAACTGGGTTGTATATACAGCAATAAATCCTGTATATGCAGTTATATCATGTTCACATGCTATCGAAAAAAAGGTGTTCTTTGACTTGAGTCAATAGATTACATCTTTTGACAGTAAAACAGAGTTCCGACAGCATATTGAAAAACGCACAAAAAGAAATTCACGACCTGAAGCCAAGTGATTAGAAGGAAAGTGTTCAGTTGGGAGCCAAAGTGGGCTCTTTTGACTCAGAAACATTGAGATTAATAGTGGCTGTTGTTTGCAAAGATGTACCATGCAAAATTTATTAAAATAGAAATTCAGACAAGGGGTAATGGAGTAACACCCACATTTTTGTTGTGTTCATCCAGTTGTGAATATCTGATGATGTATTCATTTCTAATTTGAAGCAGGGAATTTAAAATGTCTCTTTATAGGCTTTCAAGTAATGGGTGGGAAAAAGTTTCTCATTTAACTGGAAAATCAAAGCATGAAATACAGTGTGCCATCCATTTTAACTCCCTCTCACAGTATATTGCAGTATATCTTGTTTACCGTATTTGTCTCTGGGTGCTGGCCACATTTCTGTGACTATCCCTATATATCTGCATCTGCGCAAAAAAACAACAGCTGTGCGTAATCAAATGAGACATTGATTTTAGTGGAATGGTAGCAGAGCTAATGATTAGCAGTTACAGAAAAAGCATCAAGGTGGCAGGAAATCCATTCAACCTCATGAGGACGCAGCTGAATGCTAAAAGTGCTTCCACATGTAACAAGCACATGGCCACTGTAATGTCTAAACAGGTAAAACTATCTCGTTTGTATGTTTGTCATCATGAGATCACAGTACAGCCCTTCGCAAATTACACACACACCCATCCACCAGTGCCGATTGACAAACAGTTGATACTGCTGCTGCTCCTCCTCTTCTTTCTTCAATGACTTTTAATTCATTCTCAGTAGAAATCAATTCTGGAGGAACAAGCTGTCAGCACAGACTGTACCCCGGAGAGACAAAGATATAGACAGGGGTCGTGAGTATGAAAAAGGAAGGTGTATGTGTGTGTGTGTGTCAGAAAGCATGGGAATAACAAGTCTCTTCAGGAGAAGGAGAGGAGAAGAAGGATCGAAAATGAGGGAGAAAGATGCTGGGAAATATAATGAATTAAAAGGAGGGTGGGAAGAATGTCTGGACAACTGAGAAAGGGATGGATGGAAAATATCATCTATCAAGGCAATGAGGAGAGGGGTGAGAGGGAAAATTGAGATGTAGGGAGGTGAAGAGATTTCACAGGAGCAGACTTGGAAAAAGCATTCTTGAAGCATTGCTCATACTAACGCATACACAAAGACACAATGACAGATACATACACAAACTCTCACACACGGTCAACATGGGAGTACGGACAATCCCACATTTACATTTAGCCCCATTTGAAGAAATTGCAGAATACAATAATATACTTGTGTATATACATATGTATATGTATATGTATGTATGTTCACTGGGGAAATGGGAGGAGGCAAACATTCCACTAATAACAAGTTGGTTGCTTCTTAATCGGTTGACAGCATGAACAACCAAGACACTCAGCCATCACCGTAGAAAAGGCTGGCAACCACATCAGCTTTAGGAGCCCTGTTTTTATACAGTAGTGGCTGGAACAGACCCTGCACACAGAGAAAATGAGGAGAGGGTCAGCAGGGTTTATGCTAAATATGGCTAAAAGGGATATTCTGCTTTTCTTAAGAGGGGTTGAGTGAAATACTTATGAGTAGTCAGTGTTATACCAGCAGAGAACTCTCAGTTTGGAGAAGCAGAAAGGATTCCTCACAGTTCACAGCTTCTCTGAATGGGACCACTGAACATCATACAAACCCCAAACATTTTTCATGGCTTTAGCAAATGCTGAATTGTGAATCTCTAAACCGCTTCACTTTCACATCAGACAGATATTTACTTTGTCACTACACTTGTCACTCGCTAACCGCTGAGTGTTGCAATGCAATCTGCAGTCTGTGTAACTGTCAGATGCAATTATGACTTGGGGTAAAAATACACAACTGCTCTGAAGCTCCAACTGCTGTGAAGATGTTGTTGTTGAGGTTAGAGTAATCTAACATGGTGACGACACCCCTTCTCCTGTGGCTTCTGTCTGAGTAGCTGTTAGCATGCTATGCTTCTGGGAATCCTCTCTGTTTCTTCAAACTGAGAGCGGTCTGACTGCTGTCAACTACAAGTAAGACAAAAATGTCATCTAAAAACTTTACAAAACCCACTTCAAAACAAACAAGCAAACACAAAATATTGTAAATCTCTTTGGTGGGGAAAAAAATAGAGGCTCTGAGACATATACACAGCAGCAAAATATTACGCAGTTACGTTTTACAGTGTGTCAACATTCTTGGAAATGGGATTATATCTGTGTCCCTGCAGCTTTTGGAGCATTGCATGTAAACCTCACTTTCCTCTCTGCAGCAGATCAAAACATATTGTTCAGTCGTGAGACATCTAGTGGTGGAAACTATTGTCTTAGCCCTGACTAGTTGAATAAGGCTCTGGCCTTGACGCTGGAAATGCAGAGACACAGATTATGTTTTGTCTGCACTTCTTTTTCTTTCGTACATTCAACCACACATCTTTGCCGAAAGAAGGCAAATAGCTGTGAAGGCATTAAAGCACACAATAATGTGTACATAGCAGCAAGAGAGCTATATCTATTCATCAGAGAATGTACAAGGAAAGATGAACAGACTGTAGCTGTAGTCCTGGTTCTGCTTGTTGCCTCCTGACAAGAATGAGATCTTGCCTTGACTTTTCTGCACGAGATCAAACCTGTGGCTGGCATTTATACAGACTAAAGCACACAGATGGACAGCAGGTGTCAAACCCACAGCTTGGACAAAAGTATCTCATAACTATAATTAACATCAGGAAAATGACAGATGTTTTCATTCCAAAAATGCATGGTGAAATCTTCAACATTACCGATTAAAAGGTAACAGGAATCAGCATCTAAGCACAGACACCTAAGCTCTGACACGGATCAACACCCCTGTGCCTCCATTAACCTGCATGTGTTTGGACTGCAGAAAAAAAATCCATCCACATCCTTCCTCCTGTGCAGTGACAAGCGATCTATAAAACTAGGCAAATGTTGACATGTAATGTGAAAGGGGGGCTTGCTTGAAACAAATCCTCAGAGAATTATTACCTGACTCCGCAGTTCATCAGCTTTATGCAGCTTGGATTTGTATTGCTGCTGGCTGTGTTTTAAACTGAAGTGAGCATCTTTCTTTTTTCTTTCTTCTTTAAGGAAAAAAAAAGCCTTGATAAACAAGTAAATAATTCACATAACTGAGAACCACCAAATGTTCTTTAACTTCGGCAACCACATGGTGAACATGGTGGAGCAATTAGCTGCTAAAAAGCTGGATACCTCCCTCAGGGGTCGGGCTAAACCAAACAAGGGCTGAAAGATGTGTGAGTACTGGACTTACATTTGCCAGCCAGCAATTAAAACCTACTAAATTGATGCATCTGTGAGCTGAGTCTGCTGGATCTGTAAGGACACAACTGCTACCACACACAATGGAGCAGCTATATATGGTTATGGCTCTTTCTTTTGAGTCAGCTCAAATGTATTTTAAAAGAAGATCTTGCCTGGTTTACAATGAGGAGGCATTTGCTTTTTTTTCTAGTTAGTGGGAGGTGCCCAGTGTTCCACGGGGAGTTAAACAGCTAAAGTGGAGGGTGCAGATGGTAAACTGACTAATTAGTCTTTGTATGTGATGCAGTAAACATAATTTTTAGCATGTATGGATAATTAACAACATAAAACTAGTAATCTAGACACACTTAAATCAAGTAGGGAAAATACAAGGCATCGCTCTCTTGATATTGAGATTCAGGACATTTTACAACCCTAATTACTTCAAATTTGTGATTCTGTCGACAATGCAAATTCTACAAATTCTAGTGTGATTCAAATTTCAATTTATCTAACCACAGAAGGGTTTTCCACGATGCGTCAGTCCATTTTACGTAAGCTTTGGCCCAGAGGAGACATCAGTGTTTGGGATTAATTTCCACATGTGGCTTTCTCTTTTCACAAGCTTTAACCTGCATTTTCGGATAGCACGGTGAACCCTGTGCACAGACAATGATTTCTGGAAGTGTCCCTGAGCATATGTAGTGATTTCCATGACAGCTTCATGTCTGTTTTAAATGCAATCCCAACCTGAGGGTCACGAGCCCCGTCCCCTGCTTACGGAAATACAGATAGAGAGCGTTTCCACACTCTGAATCTTTTAATATTATGTGCTGTAAATGATAGAATATTCAAATTCTTCTTAAATTTACAATGATGAACATTCATCTGAAAATGCTCCAGTTTTTAGACACAGTTGTTTTGAAGATTGTTGAATTTTTTATGGACATTCTGCCTCTTTAAGGTGCTCTTTTTATACAATACAATGTCCTTCCTGCTGTTCTTTTTTTGAGCCACTTACTTTTCCAGTATTTTGTTGCCCCCGTCCAAACTTTTTAGAGACATGTTGTTACCATCAAATTCAAGCCAAGCTAATATTTTTTCACGAAATAGTTAAAGGTCTCACTTTGAAAATTTGACATGTATTCTATGCAAATAAAAAATGTTGGTTCAAGACAATTACAGCTCATTGCAAGTATATCTTTTTATTTACATTTTTACACAGCATTCCAACATTTTGGAGTTGTAATCTAACCCAGTTTGGTTGTAATTTGGACCTATTTCTGTTTTTAAAAAGCTCAACAACTGTAGCTCAACAGGATTGATGGGCTTTACAGCTGTCGAATTCTAGATCTGAGCTGGTTTTGTTGCCTTGAGGCATGTAATATAAGGATACGTGGCAACCTACAGATGAGAGAAGTAAACACACATGAGGGAGCACACACATGCACACTCTCATGCATTCAAAGAGCCTTGCAAAGAGATCAAAGGAGGGGGTGTGATTCTAGCTTGTCAGCAGTGAAGACTGATAGCAAGAGGCATCTGTGTTAGAAAATAGAAGGAGCTGAGTGAGGAAGGAGAGATCTTTGCATTGTCTTTTAAAATCATCATCACGTACAAGGAAAGTTTCAGTTGGCTATAATAGGTTAATTCAGGACTCATTTCATGTGTAATCTTAAGAATTCTGCAAAGCTTTGAGATATACTGCTTATTAGAAATGCAAACCTCAATATCATATTGATGTTATAATGGTCATAACATGCCTAAGCTACTGTGTCACAGAGAATGACAGAGTTGCCTACATAAAAGAAAAGATCAGTGGAGATGAAAGAAACTGGGAGAGCCCACCTTGCCTCATAATTATTCCTGGTTAAGATTAATTGCCTTTCGGAGTGAGAGGTTGATTCCTATTGGCCCTGTGGGTGTGATTCAAAGGATGATTCAAAACAAAGCAAGACTGTCAACACTGATCTCCTCAGTAGTTTGCATTGTCTCATAGTACAATGCCCGAATCATTTCAGCATATTAATCTCAGTCCTCCTGGAGAGCTCTGCAAGACTTCACCTTTTGCAACTGCTTCTACTAGAAGCATTTGTAATGTGATCAGAAGGAATGTTACCAGCTAAGTGGCACAAATCTTTTTCTCCAAAGCTTCACAGATCAACATTTTTAAGTCAGCAAAGGATCACTGTACTCTTTTCACAATCTGAGTTGTTCTGCAAGTGTAATATAAGTGCATGTTGGAAAACTCTATAAAAACTCCTGGAGAATATGTCTTCGCTGGTGTCACACAGACGGATTAAAAATGACTAGAAACTTAACCGTTGTAATTTTCTGGATATGGAACAATCAAGAGAAGTCTAAAAGGATGCCACACTCACAGTGTTATTAAGACTGCCCTTTCTGTTGGTTGTATACAAGGGAAGCATTACTGAAGTGAAGATGGAGCTTCTATTACCATACAGTTATCATACATTGAATCAAAAATCCAATCTCTTGTGCAGAGAAACCAGACGAGAATCCAATTAACTTTTTGCGTAATGCCAGGTTATCTTTGACAACACTTATCTTCTCTTTCTCCCAGACAGAATAACAGAGATCTGAATGTGATGAATCTTCCCCAGTTTGTGAGAAAAGAGGTGTGGAGGAAGAGAGCATTGTTATGTTGAAATAGTAACACTTTTGGCTAAAATATAGGTGCTGAGCTGTCAGTGATGGCCCAGAAGAGTTGTGGGAGTTTCTCTTCAATGAAGCGCATTCTTCGTTGACTGAAGATGTCTTCCAAATGACACATTGAGTGTCCAGCAGCCAAACACAATCTGCTATTTTTATATTTATTGGGGCTGTTTGGGTCCTCACTTCCCTACAAAGAACTGCTGCTCCCAATCTTCCGTGAGCTCCCCCCACCTCAAGCACAGAGGCACCAAACAATAGCCTCTCACCACCCCTGCTGAAAAAGAGACAATGGTTGACGTTAACAATACCTTCTCCGGCTCCTCCTAAAATGTGGCAAGTCAGCCACCGTGTGTGTGGGAATGTGTTTGTATCTTTTACTTATTGTCTGCGTGGAGCATATGGCCTTCTGACATCACAACGAGAAGGTCACTGACTGAAGGAATTCAAGTCACTCTGGGAATCGTCCTTTCGCCCTTTCTGTTAAACAAATCTGGTAATGAAGCACTCAAGCTTGAAAGTGCAATCGTAACACATGAACACACAAACAGGCATCTGAATGCACACACAGGCTGTAAAAGCACATATTTGTCCGACATTGTTCATTCAGTTTGATGTGACCTGTTTTGCTTTGATACACCCTGGTAACATGTCTTGTGAGCCCAAACGGTTCGATTTAAGTTTAGATTCAGCAACTAATTAATTTACAATACTTTCATACTGTGTCTAAAATTCCATCAAGTGATTGCTTGGCCATTCTGAGGCAAATGAATCAAGCTGTTAAGGCTGTGGGTGAATATGTTAACATGCAGTTGCATGTTGACACACTGCTGAGCAGCTCTTCTTTGTACAATGCGTTTTATTTTGATGGTTGAGTTTTAACTTGTATCTTTAACTGTGTTCACTGACAATGCTCTTGAGATGTGTGCTTTACACCATGCAGTAAAATCCACTACAGAATTTACTGCACTGCTGCGTTAAAGGGGAAGATCACAACTATTCAACATCAGTTTTCAGCCTTTGTACTACCACTTCTTCTCTGGGTTCTCAAAATCTTTAAATATCATATTCTGTAGATGATGAAATCTCCAAATTTGTTTCAATTCCTCTTTTAGAAATCATTATTTTAAATTGCTCAACTATTTACGCCCACACTGTTTTTCACAAAGTTATGGGCCAGTGCCTTTCTTTAATTATAAAAGACTGACCTATTTGCCATTAATATAACTAATCTAATTAAAAAAAAGGTGTACATCTTAAAAAAAAATAATGTTGAAATGTTGTTTTAATCAATTAACAGCATCCTGCCTACGAAACCTTTTGTTTTCTGCACTTTAGCTTTAGCTTGCAGCTTGTGATTATGATGAGAAAATACAACCAGTCTAATGTAATCAGTGGAAAGTATCTTGTTACATCTTAACTATAGGGCAAGAGAGAGATTCACTGAATAACACCCACTATCACTATTGTAAGGCTACCGTTTCTGCAGCAAGGGATAAAAGTGGGGGTGGGAAGAAGATCTTAATCTTGGCCAAATGTATTTCCATAAAAACAGAGAGGTGACAAAGCCACAGGAGGTGTGAAATAGATTAAAAAAAAAAGAGGAGACATGCTGGCCAAAAGTGGAGGTTGAATATGGAGCTGGGATTGGGTAAAGGGATGTGGTCTGTGCAGGGAGAAGTCATCCGACCTCAGGGGAGAGACTCTGATGGTGGCCTGTAGTTTCTCATGAGGCAGCCTCTGGGCTCTGGGTGGGCTTACATTTGCCAACCCTGGATAGTGACAGATGTCTTTCTCTTTCTCACTGAAGCAGAAAAAAACCCTTCATCAGCAGATGATACTGTAATCGAGCAGGAGATAGGCTACAGAAAGAGGCGGATAAGGGGAGTTTCTCAGTGTTAACATACTTGCCCCGAAAAAAAGTGTGATGCATGAAGGAATTCTTCTGCTCTTCTTCACACATCTGAATGCGGTGGCATTGGCTCCAGCACGGCACTCTATTCGCCTGACAACTGTCTCCTTTTCACTCCTATCCTGGCAACATGCAGCAGCCACCATGAGAATGTGTCGCTGACATGAATAGATGGTGAAGATCACAGCCTGCATGTGACCTACTCATGGCAGTAAATCCATCTGTGCTCTGGCTGGTATTAAGCAATCTGTACCTGGGTATATTTCTCAAATCTTGACACTTACTGCAAGAATGGAAGGGGGAGAGAGAACCATTCAACAGTCACAACATTGGTTGTGCAGTTTATGTGAGCCTTCACATCAACTTTAGCTTGTATTGTATAGATTGTTTTTTTCTTTTAATATACATTTAATATACAGCTAGTGCATCTGGAAGCATCTTTGTGTGTGAATGCCTGTTTATGCCTTGTGTCTGACTGTGGTGATGTAGTATCCTCCAGGGAAGCCAGCCCTGAGATCGAGCCTGTCAATCCTTGAGATTGATCAGTGTTGTGCCCCTCCCTCCCTCATTCGAATCCGATCCCCCTCACCCTGTCCTCCTACGCCAAAACCCCCTCAATGATTAATCACTCAGTCGGTCAGACAGGTAGCAGTGACATCATCCAATACTTCCTCGAGGCAGCTTAAAGAGACACATTGAGGAAAGATGGGCAAAGTGATCAGACAAAATCATCTGTGCCCCTGCAGTCATCATCTTTACATTCTCTTTTATTCACACGGTGAAATGTAACAAGGCCAGCAATGACATCATTCAACTTGGAAATTACTTTACGACTACATGGACGAGCTTATTTGTTGTGTCTTTTTAGCATTATGCATGTATTCTCTTTACAGTCCTGACAACAAAGCCTAAAAAAGAGGGAACCAAGCAAGGAAATCAGTTTATACAGTATATATGCAGCAATGCTCATGTAGCCGTACATCTGAGGAAGAGGACAATACAGTTGACCTCTGCGAACAGGGTTGCAGCCTCAAAGGAGCACACACTTGTGAGGTCATCTGAACTGTTGCAGGAAATTTGTGGGATAGTGGACCGACAGTCTGTTCTTTGTTTAAAATAACGTAAAATAAAAGTACGTCGTGTTTCGAGTAAACATCTTTCAAATCCCCTCTTTGTTTTCAATATGCTGCTGTCTGAATGTCATAATGAATCTAGATACATTATGCTTGCTACAGCTGAGGTACCCCAGACTGTCCGGCTGGCATTTACTAGAGTAAGGAAAGTGGTTTAGGTTTGTTTTATTTTGAAATTCGCTCATTTCTAATTAAATTTCTGTTTTATTTCAAAGGTAGTTTTCCCATTTCCTGTGTCTCGCTCCGCATTTGTTCAGAGTTCACTTGATTAAACCTCATCTTTGTTCTGAACCTTTGACCTTTGAAATATGCATCCCCTGGGTTAGGGTTAAAGAGAGTCTGGGATAAAAATAACTGAAAAAAGGCTCTAAGACTGCATTTTGCTCTGCTTACACAGAAGATGTGGGAATTCCATGCACATAAAGCTCACCTGGGCTGATTTATTATGGGGGGGTGCATATTTCAGCAAAGGTCTGCCGGAAAATGCATCCCCCTGCTGGTCATGTTTTAAAGACAGTCTGGAATAGAATGATCTAACTATATCATAATTTGTTTACCTGATTGAATTAACAGAATTTAAACAAGTCCAAAATTGTCTCTAAAATGAAAATAATCAAATTTCATAGTTTTAGGTTAATTTTTAGATAATTTCATCTGGGCTATATTGAGTAAAGATTGTTCATAGAAAATGCCTCCAATTTATTTCGTATTTCGGACTTACTACAAAAGTGTTGGTCACAGTCCTTACTTTAGAATATTTGTACAATAATATAATAATAGGTGAAAGAGATGCTGTGAACTGTACAAATGTCGGATTATTATAAGAGCACATGTATTATTCATCTACATGAAGATATGAGAAAAAAAGATGAAGGAATGAAACACCTTGTCAGCTCAATATCATCACTGTAACTTTATTGGATAAATGTAATAATCCACACCTGAAATGGCTTCTCACAACACATCTATGAAACGTTTGTGTAGCTTACAACACTCGCCCAGAACTGTTCTGTTTAAACCCAAAATTTTCAGAGATGTGCCCTCAAGTCGCAGTCACTGGTAGTTCTGAAACTTTATAAACTTCCAATCTTTTATCATTATGAAACACCAGAGAGGGGTCAGAATGATAGATAAATCTTGCAACGCGCGCTCCCACGAATGGGGATGCATTTCTCAGCATAACACCTGTTACGCACTTCTGGTTCTCATCAGTCTTTACACACCCGGTATACAAACTCCCTGGTTTATTATTTTCATTTGTCACATCCTCATCAGCGATCAATGCTACACCTGAGGATTTCTGCACCAACTACAGACTCAGAAAGAGAGATCAGACAGTCCTCGCGTTCTATGTGGAAAGTAGAAAAGTGTTGCAGTGTGTGAGGAACAGGCTGTAATGAACACTTGGCGCAAAATGTCACATGAGAACTTTGCCACACAACATAAATGCATGCACAGAACCTGCAAAGAAAAAGAGGGACATCTGTAGTATATATACTGAGGGAAAGTAATGACTAATGTGATGCAGGTGTGGCAATTAGAAATGAGCGCCAGGTGTGTGGGGAGAGCAGAACGCTAACTAACTGAGAAAAACTGAAAACAGACTATGGTAATAATAACATGAAAACAAAAGCAAAGAACCCGTAAACCAAATCGAACTTAAGTAAACGAAACACAGAAACCACAGACGTAACTTTGTACATGAACTGTTTGGTGCATGCCTGCTCAGGTCCAACCGAACAAGCCGGAAACTGACACGTTCTTAATATTACAGAGAGAGCTTTCACAAAAGCAAATAAATCACCATTCTTATACTTACCCTTGGATACAAACTTTTATCATTGGGCTTATTCGTCTTGAGAATCTGTCTAATTCAAAGACTCAAGGCTGAAATGTTAAAAGTGCCAAACAGCACATGATATAAACAGAGATGGAGCAGCAGGTCCTGTGGTGTCATCTGCTGGCAGAGGTGTGGGCAAGGAAGGATAAGCATGTTCATAGATCCACGTTTACTTACTGGGGAAAGACGTATGAAGTCATACCCCGAGTTATGCTTAAAGCTCCAACATTTTTTTTGTTTGTTTTTTTCTTTTTGCTCACGATAAAACCTTCCAAATCTACAGTATATCTTTGAGAAACATAAATAAGTGTTTTGGGAATGCTGAAGCAGGACTTTATGGAATTTGTTTGTTCATTTTCACCTGTTTTTCCCCTCTTATTCCTGGATTGTAGTCTGCACTTGGATCCTACATCACTAGCAAACACAACAGATAGAATCCTTTCACTCAAACAACATTAAGGTTCCACCATCTTTTAGTTAAAGCTGATAATAATATAAAAGAGACCATGTAAACATAATCATGAATGTATTCAGCAACATTTTTTAAAGGCCAGGGTCTTCTTGCTGTAAGGTGACAGACTCATAGCTATAAGATATCTTATGACCTCACCTGGTTTTAAGTTAACCCTGCTTGGATCCTAAATATCATTCTTTTTCATTGTTTCTTTTCAGCTTAATCAAAAAGTTCAGCGTTCCTTGATTAAAAACTATGGGAAACATTGACATGTAAAAGACTTTAACAGGAAAAACCTATTACGTTACTCACAACCTTGGTGTGTTCTTTTCATTCTCCAACTCAGCTTCTGAGTTTGAATGTGATGTGTCAATACACAGAGCAGGAAGAAGAATTCTCCCTGATAGCCTGAACGCTATGTGCAAGCTTCAAGGTCCTCTGAAGAGGTTTGTTAATATTGTCACCGAGCAAGAGAACTCCATGTGAGCTCATCTAAACACTGGCCACCAAAACCAAGTGTAACCTATTGATGATTTCTACATTAAGCCCATTGCTAGTGGTATAATTGCTGTTGTCTGTAGTGTATAGATAAGGTTTCCTCAAGAAAGGTCAGCATCCCAGGGGCTTTTGTAGGCTTTTACCTGCAGCCTCCAGTTGGGATATAATGGACTGTTTACTAGGTTTGCCTCACAATGCTATTCATCATCCAAAATAAAATATCTTTTGTGAAAGTGAATTGTATCTAGTACATTCTGAAGAAGACATGTTTCTTGGAGAAGCCACTTTGCAGCTGAAGGACGTCAACAGTCACTACTACAGAACTGTGCTGCTCCCTGGTGGACAAAATACTTTCCTGCACACAAGCCCATTTAACTTATTTATCATTCTATTCATATTTTCCCCTATTTTCATTCATTTCCTTGTCCTTGCTTCCATTCTTGTTATTTTACTTACTTTTTAAATATAAAGATATCTAGCAAAGTTCTCTTTACTGAGAAGAACTTCAATACAACATTTAATCTAAAATCGAGAAGGGCTCATTTCCATTCGACACGCTGTTGGATCAGCTTTCTGTTGCACAGCTATGTTTGGATAGATTAAAAAGATCATTCGCTCTTAATAAACAGTCCCACCTCAAAATATCACATCAGAGAAGCTGGAAGGTTTAAAACGAAAACCAAGAGTTTGCAAATTATTCTACAAGAGGATAATATTCAAAGCAGCATGTAAACATGAGGATAAGTCACTGTTCATAGGACACGTTTTGGTCGTGCTTGGCCTAAAATGACCAGTTTTGTCAGCACTGAAGTGATTTGTGTCTTGTCTATTTCCACACTTCTGTAAAATCTCAGCAACACAGAAACTGTATTGCCACAAATGTTCCAGTAGGCAGCAGCAAAGATCCCAAAATGTACCACATGTAGAAAAAAAGAGCCTTCTGTCTTTTCTCAGTGTATGCTGCTTTGTTCTTTGGAACTGATTTTTCAAACATTCTTCTGTGAAAGGACAAATCAGATTCACATGACTTGGAAATCCACCAAGCTGCCTCTAAAGTGTCCTTGGGGTGACTCCAGATTTATGGAGCAGCTCCAGGCATTCAGGAAATTAAAAAGTAGACTAAAAATGTGAGGCGAATGAAACGACACTAGAAAATGCAAACAAACAAAATTTCCCCTCAAAGAGCCACCATTTGAGAGGAGATAAAACGGTGTAATGTAGAGCAGAAAGACAGAAGTAATAAAAGAAATATCTCCGGACAAGTTGTAAAAATACTGATATCATACCACGGTTTACTACTGGAGATAAGAAATAATCTGACAAGTGTGTGTTTAGGGCCTTACTGGAAATAGTTTTATGGATGTGTAACATGAATTTGCACGTAATAAAATGTATATCCAGTTTTGTCCACAAGAGCCCTCAAGAGAGTCTTTTTTTTTTTTAGATTGACATAAATAATAGGAACACAGGAAGAGCATGAACCTAAAGTCAACCGGCTGACAGCAAACATGTGAACTCCAATTTCCCTTGACTGTCCTTGTCTATTTTTTGCCAAAGGACAGCGGTGCACATGCCAGTGTTTTAGTGTACCACACACACACACTCATACATGTGTCCCACTCAAGAAAAGGAACAAGCTCACGTCACAGTTTCCATTCTAAACATAAATACACCTTGAGTGCCCCCTCAGAGCATAGCCATACACAGTCAGCTGTGTGATCTCTACCACGACACCCATCTGCCGTGTTTGCATGCTTTACATGATGTGACATGATGACGGAGTCAATTAATGGCCCTCTTCTAACATCACCAGACACAATCAGAGCTGGTCACTCACCTACACATCAACTCGTGCAGCGTTAATGACCGATGCCGCATCTACGTCTGTGTTTTGACCTTACCCATGTTTTCAAAATGACCTCCTGTAATAATTACACAGTCACACTACGCTGACCTCCTACTGAGCATGTGATCCGTTGGGAGTACAGTCACAAACTGGATAGACAGCCGATGTTGTGGTGTGTGTTATTTTTGAGTTTGGGGTCTTAACAACACATCTCAGTCTCACAAGTAAACAACAGGACTTTGATTTATTGCTGCTTCAGTTGGTGTGTGCTTGTGTGTAATCGTCATATGTGAGAGTGTAGTATGCCTTTTTTTTTCTGAGTTAACTAAAAGGACTGATACCCTAGCCTGAAGCTAAAGGCAGAAAGTCATTAACTTAGCACAAAGACTCAAACTGCTAGCCTGACTCTGTCCAAAGGTAACTTATAATCTTTCTTATTAAAGCTGTAATAAAATCCAAATGATTTTATGGTGGGGTTATGATTTTCTGGCATCTGCAGCTGTGTCTTACATTCTTCACACAAACATGGTGGTTTAATCAATGATTTAAGCAAACTATCAGCAAGGAAACACACTTATTTGTTTTTCCCAAATCTCAGCCATACGTTGCAAGCCTTTTATTGTGCCAATACTCAAGCTTCAAAATATCATCCTAAGTTGGTGGGTGAATTACTATTTTCTGTACATATTAAAGTGATTATTCTTACTTTGCAAACCATCGTTACTGAATACACCATACTCACGGATTATATATAGTTCATACTGCATGTATGTGCATATGAATTATAATTTATCTAATGTTTGATTGGCAAATGGTCTTTTCTTCCATCTAAACTCAAAGGTAATGAGCCCAGATGATAACATGAAACTAATGAGCACAGCTATCGCCCAATGCAAGATGTGAACAACCCACATAGGATTCGTTTGAGTTGTGGTTCACTGTATTTGCTGTTTTATTCATTCGTGTATTCTTGATAAGACGGAACCAACTAAAGGGCCCCTGCAATTTCCAACATCTGCTTTATTCGGCTGAGACTTCGTATCTGTATCATTAACAACAGTAACCACAGTAACCATATGAAACCATGCCATGCCACTTATAAGGACTGCTCACTTGCCATTTTGACACATAGGAAGCGTTTCACATCGCCTCATGCCATTTCTCAGTTGAAAAGAGAATATAAAGATCATCATTGGCAGAGTGTTTGTCAACTAAAAGATTAGCATTTCTAGATGATGGCCTCTTCAAAGAGCAATTTCATTTGTGATGTCTGACGTATTCTTAAATGATTCTGGCTTTGTTGGCTGCAGTTTAAACAGTATTAAAAGGACTACGTTTTTTTGGCGTCAGTCACCTTATTAAATGACTTGATTTTGGATCTGTAGTTTAAACACTCACATTTTGACTATAACTGACCTCCCTGAAGTTGTTTTGTTTTGAGCACAAACACGATAGTCAGGTTGGAAACAGCTAGAAGGACTTCATGTTAGGAAAGTGGACTGAGCCAAACATTTTCTTATTTCTTGATAATACAAACACAGCACTTCTTTGTTGCAGGTTCGTCTGTGTCATCTGAGCATGTTAACATGTCTTCTTTGCTTTCCCACAGGTCTCCTGTTCTCATCTTATCCCATAAGAGACGCCTGAAACCCACTAGAGTTTCTTTGATATCTACAAGATTTCACCAGGGTATCATCTGAACCCACAGCCCCGCTGACATTAAAAACAGAACGTGTTATCCCTCTACGCATCTCTCATTGTACATCACTGTGGTATTTTATAACATCTTGATTCGCTCTTTGTTCACCTAATGCCCTGTGTTGAAAGAGGCGTGAGTCGCCCAGGGACAACCTGCTGCCAGGGTGAGATGGCAGAACAGCTCTCTGAGCCGGTTCAAGGTTTTTGGGCGTCAGTACAGTATATGAGACTTCCCATGTGAAAATGCCCACTTCACCCATGTGCTTTGAGACAATCTTTATCAGCATGGCACAGTATGATTTCTGGGAACTAAAGATAATGATATTGAAAGATATCCAGAGCAGCATAAAGTATGACACTAGCTAACATTAGCCTAACACAGCCAACATAAACACAATGTCATTGCCAAACTAGGTCAAATGTCATGATGCCATAGGGCTACGCCACCCTGATAACAGCAAAGTTCATTGTCCTATTGCTCTGAGCCACATTATCAAAAATCTGGACTTTGTAGCTATCATTTCATTACCGTCCACGTGCTGTCTGTTTGTGTGTGTTGTCAGAGGCTGTTGTGTCTGCTGCACACGTGGGGTCATGACAGGGACAGTCAAAAGCAGTGTTTTGCACTACTGAACAATCCATTTTTTAACCTAACTACTTTTTTACCCTTGCTTTTTGACATTCAAATCTTTATTTTCACACAAAGAGGAAGGTGCGTTGTCACACCCTCTTCTTTGTGGTTTTCTTGCCAACATAGGGAACGTGAGACAATGAAAGACATGATGTGTAACTCTAACGAGAAAAGCAAACTTGATATTCCGATAAATGTGCTAATATCTGTCAAACCTATTTCGCAGGCGCATCATGAGCCCCCGCACATTCTTCAAATACAGTGTGTTGCTTCCACTTCTTCGACAGACTGAAAAGATTAATGACACGTGAAAGCTGCTTTTACAGTCACTTGAAATAGTCCCGTCCCTTCTTCCATGCAATACCGACACAACACAACTCTTAAGGCAGGAAACAGTGACTGAAATGCAGGAGATGAGTGAAAGCTCAGAAAAAACAACTTCATTTGCATGACTGGAATTTGTGAATTATTTTTAAAGGTACAATCTACAGTTTGTTAATGTACAACAAATGCAACAGATGCAACAAAAAAAAAGGGGGGCTCGTAATTGCATTCATTTAACTCAAAGCTAAGAACGAAATGTTCTTTGTCCTTCCAAACTTCCAAAGGACGCAAACCCCATCATTCACAAGGAATCCTCCAGAAATGAATCACCACCTTGCAAAAGTAACCTTTCTGACTAAACGCGCCAGTAATTACACAACACATGAACAGTCACATTACCTTTCACTCCAATGCAATTGTGACACATTACAGTCATTTGCCAGGCAGGAATCCTTCTTAGCAACAGCCTGGTTGAAAATTCAATCACAGATTTCATAACTGAACCCTGCGTTTCATAAGCACATTCAATTCTTAGACATCAATGGAGATCTGAATATAACTAATATATTGAGCTTTGGCCGATAGAGAGATGAGTGATTAGAGAGCAATGGATATTCCAGTAGTTAGTGCAGGCAACTCTACCCTTCATCAGTGTTTGGTATGAAAAGTGTTTGAAGTGCCCCACCCTTCAAACAATTACCTAAAGTACAAATCAGGGAGGGACTTGACATGTGTTTACGCTGCCTTAGTACAAAGTCAGTATCCTAAAAAGGTCTTAGGTGGAGGAATGTTTAGGCCGGTATTAAAAGTAGCTCTTAATGCAAGTCATAACAGGCTGAGAAAAAATCTGAAGAGGAGCGATGCTCGTAGAGCCCTGGATTGACTGATAAAACATCAGGCTCCACAGAATCCAGGTCACATTTTATTGCATTTCACTAGCATTCACATCAGATGTGCATTATAAAAGGCAGCATAGCTTACACTAAAAAAACCTGAGACGTGGGCTGGCTTTTTCTTCTTTTAACCTATAAGATGACTTTTATAAAAAAAGGTTATATAAAAAAATATATGTATATTAGGGTACGCCTATAACCCCTAAACTTGATTCAGACTCGACTGGCACAATGTGTTCCATGAAGGGAATCTCTTTATAGTTCTCTGAAGCCTTTTCATGAGAAAACATTGGGGCCCTGGACACAAAGCACATGACAACTCCCCCTCACACAAGATTTTTGTGTCCATCCCACCCTCCTAAGTTTCCACCCCACCTGTGGCTATGTATATTCTCCTGCTGGGTTGACGCACACAGTGTTTAACCTACCGGACAACCCCTGCATTTGTTGCATTGCGCAGCTCTCTTGGACTTTCACACACGCTGTGTTTGGCAACAAACACACACAGTCTCATTTTCGCACACACAATAAATGTGTCCACTTAGACAGAGTAGACTCATCCAAGGTGATGTACAACAAATGGCGTGACTGTAATATAAGCCTTGCATCACGCGCACAGACACACACGAATAAAAAAACTCATGCTTGGCTGTCTGTGTTTGGGGCCTGGATGATTCTTATCATGTGTAACTGATGGCACTCATTTGTGCAACAAAACGAGACAAGAGCACAAATTAAACCCAAGGCCTCCTTCTACAGTTTGTGACACTTTTTTCCAAGTTTTCCAGAGTGCCAGTGGTGGCTTTGGGACTGGAATTGAGACTCTCGATGCTTTTCAGTAGCCCTGCTGAAAGAATTAGGACAGGTAAATTGAACCATGGGAAAGTACAGCGCCGGATTAGGTTTGTGTCTCTCATGAGGCGAAAAGAGCGGAACAGTCTTTGTATTGTTGCACTAAAATACGTAAGGTGTGTGTGTGGGAGGGGGGGTTCTAATCTGTTAAGGGCAACTGTCGGTTGGCCTCGAAAATCACTGCAAAGAGCAGTGCGTTCATTTACAATAAAACAGCAGTGCCGAGCTGAAGTGCTCAAATTACCGGTGCACAAAACTCCTGTGTTTGTCTCAATCAGGCCACATGACCGTAAACATGTCTCAAATCTTCCTTCCTCCTTCGTCTTGCAGACAGATTAATTTTGTTCTTCCAAATTGGCAAACAGTCGTATTTCCAAATGTGCATCGACACTTGGCGATAAACCACCCACTTTTTGTTACTTCAGTGGGGTTGCGACAGATCTTTTCAATACACTGAAATAAGCTCAAAGGCTACCAGACGACTGGCAGAATGTGGGGACTGTTGACTGAGTTTAGGTGTGGAGTGCTGTCCCGGTTGTGAATGGGATGTAATGTGTTCAGTTTTTAAAGGCCACTTTGATAAGAACAAAAGATTTTTGTAACTGTACACACAAAGAAAGACCCTTCCAAAAAAAAAAACCCTTTCAAATCCAGGAGTTCACCTTTTTCTGCTTGGATGGAGATCTTTTTTTCTTTTCCTTTCTTGGAGGCAGCGCACACTTTGGAGCTGGCTGCATTTACCAACAGAACTCCCAACAGCTTTATCTAATCTGCTGTATGTTTACGCACATTGATTTATCTGAAACGGTTACACAGCACGTGTGCAAAAGGTCTGAACTTGACCGTCCAGTTGGCAAGGTCAGGGTTCAGCTATGGGAGGTTTAACAGCACAGTTGGGAGAGCAACTCTTTCAGGTGTGTGGGCAAACAAATAGGACTCCTGATATAAAGCTGCATTGTAAATGTGTGTTTGAATAGAGGTGAGGCAGCAGGTCTGTGGCCTCTGTGAGGTGTGTTAAAGTGTATGTATGTGTGATGCCATGAGTAAACATTGTAAACGTCGATACATGCGTGATCGAGAGGTTCTTCCTCGAGACGCACAGATGAGCATTCAGACCGGTGGTGGTGTGTGTACATATGTATACTGTAGGATTCATGGGATGTATGCTCAGCTAAACTGGGAACATACACAGCACCACAGCTTTGCCTACAAAGACCTGAGTCAGACACGAACCCGCAGGACGTGAGCGGGCAATCTCCAGACATTAGTTCTCACCACATATGATAAATCCTGTGTGTGCTTCTATTGAGCAGTCAGGCTATGTGTCGATGTCCATTTTGAAAGGTGCCAGAGCTTTGGCTTCACTGATGGTCAGTACAGAGGAAGGCGGTCACTTTGAGACACCTGCACACAGGAAGAGTGCTACATAACATGACTGACCTGAGATGGTGTGGTCACAAACAAACACCAATGCAGACTCAGACATGTGCCTAAACACACAACTGTAAAAAGAAAAAAGAAGAGTGATCATCTTTGGACAACACCACTGGCAATGAAAGGTGCAAACACTGTGGACTACAGTGTAAACGTTGGCAAATCATAAACTGTATTTTGGGCTTAACTTTCAAAATCTGAAAATGAATATGGACGGAGGCCTTTGTGCTGTGTGTTACATTATTATGCTGCCCACACACAAATAAAAGCTCAAATGAAAACTGGGACCAAACCGTAAAAAACTCCCCAAATTTCAGGGAAATCGAAAAAAAAAAAAAAAAAACGAATAAAAAATATTTTTAAAGGCTTGAATCCCGTATCAGTGGCATCGACCTGTACCAAAAATGGTAGAATTGTTGATACACGTGGCTCTGTTTCGGAACAGCTTGAGCCTGTACACGTCATACCAAGAAAGGTGAGTAACACTGAACTAACACTGAATCTGTGAAGAGTTTCTGAGGAACTTGAAGAGTTGCATATTATCTTTCATACACACGAAAGAAGTCAGCGCCTGAGACCGCCTAAAGGGGCGGGGTGAAGAAGTGGGGTGAATGATAAATTATGGGGGGCGGGGTCAGAGCGCTGAAAACCATCACATCTTCTCAGTTTTCACACACATTGCCGACCAGTTCGGTATCGCAGAGCGTGGTCCTCAGACCTTCTCGGGAACACCTATATCCAGATTTTTTTTCTCTTCTCTTTTTTTCTTCTTCTCCCGTGTGTGCGTTTTGTTTTTAAACAAAAAAAAAAGGAACCATCTATTCTGCGATGGCAAAAGGAGAAGGCGGTGAACAATACTCCAACGCCAGTCTGTTGAACAAACCGGTCAGCACGGATGAATTAATACTCGCAAGAAAGGTGAGTTTGTTTGTTTAAACGTCACTTTCGAGATGTTTTTCTTCTTGTTTAATTTCCACCATACAGCCCAAGAGGCAGGAGAAACCAGGTTTTGATGGGTGTGTAGCTCGAACAGTTGAATGAATGGAGCACACCGGCAGAACTGACATTTTAAGCGAGTGAACGTTGTCGTGTACGTTGAGCGCGCGACGATCAAGTTGATATTTCTATACATCAGAGGGCCAACGTGCCTCATTTTGAGCTCAGAACAAACTTTAATATATACAATATATATATTAAACCTCCACGAGGCCCTCCGTCTTTTCACTGATCCGCAGCATATGCCAGGATATTCATGATTCCTTATGTGACCAGAACCGAAGGCGTTCGACGTTTACAGAATATGACAAGTGTAAATCGTAATTTGTTTGCTGGCTATAATTTTCGTTTATTTGTTTATTTATTTTTTTGTTCGTGCACGTTCTTCAGCCACGAAGAGCTCAATTTAAACCCCAGAATTCAAATTTGACTGTCAACTGCACACTGAAGGTGGCATTTCCTTCCCAGTCTCTCATTGAAATCAGTTCATTTAAAAATGCGAGTTTCTGGACTGGAAATTCACACTGTTTTTTAGAAACTATATAGGATGCTGTCTAGAATTATCGTAAAAAGGAAAGCGATATCGGTTTATGCATGGATTTTGACGGCAGATATATGTTTCACTGCTTCGTTCATGGACACGTCTGACGCCCTCACGTCAGGGAGGGGAGATCTTAATTGTAAACCTGTCGCCGTATTTCAAAATCAGGACTGTGGGCTCTTGCGAAAAAAAAATTGTGGAATTATTGGTGTACGTTCGTTCAGCTTCAGAAATAACGAAACGGTGACTTGCAATACTGTTAGAAAACGAAAAAGAGACAATTTGCCTTGGGGCGTAAGGTCGTTGTCATAGTAAAAGGCTGTATTGGAACAGCCTAGACACAATCAGTTTTTCCCTGTTCCGTTTTTACAGTGTCTTTATCTTTTCAAAAGTCAGGTGATGAGTATATTTTCCAGACGATTTTGGTATTCACTTTGCTTTTCCTCGTAAATTGCCATATTTCCGATGGTTGTGAATGCAACAGGAAGCACATTCCAAGGCCACGTCAGTAACATACAGATGGAGCAGAGGGAGCAATATGCGGAAAAGTCTTCTCCAGAGTTTGAGATCTGTCTCTGCAGCCATCCAGCTTTTCACACCAGTGTGACATGAACATAAATGTTTAGGCATACTGTGAATGTTTGGAAAAACTCGCAGGCTTCTTGCAATCCTTCTTATCAGTTTACAGTAGTTGGATATAATAACTGGCAGCACTGATAAAATACTGCAAAAACAAGTCAATACACCGATAGCAGACGTTGTCTCCTTTTGAAGTAATCTAAGAGTCACATTTTCAAAACCCAATTGAATTTCTTAATGAAATAGACTGGTAGCGTAAATTATTTCTGAAGACTATGTGTAATCATCCGATAAGATTAGAATGCATGGCCCAATGCGTAGAGGAACTTTCTCAGTTCATTGTTCCAAAGCCTTTTGACATTAATACAAAGTCATTCCTGTGTCAATGTGATAGTGTGTATTTATATTTTTGTATATGATGCTGGTCTATATTTGCGTAATCCTATGCAGACGGGTAAAACAGGCAACGTCAGACAGTGCAGTCATAATTTTTCCCTTGTCCTGATGTTGGTGTTCTCTCATTTCAGCTTGTAATTTTTTTTTTTCTTTTTTCTTTTTTTGTCACCTAAACAAAGGCTGAGCTGGATGTATCAACAAAGCAGGGTCTGGGTTACTCGGTTGCAATCGCTGTGGTGTTTTTGTGCTGTGTTTGGATCCAAGGTGAAGCCATGTCCACACATACAACAGCAGTGCAGAAGCGTCAGCGGTTACTGATCATTTCCATAAGCTGATGATACCTCGCATGTTTTATGCTTTAACAGTAACTGTTTCCTCATTCTGTGCCGGTGGAAAAAGTTTGTTGACCGGCTAAAATGAGGTCAGACCAAGCAGCGTTTTTATTGGTTAGGGCGAGGGTGTGTTTTCACCTTTTTCTCTCTGTGTCCAAGCACCAGTCATCCTGGCAGCCATCCCTTGGGGCAAAAAGTCAGCTCAGACTGCTGCCAAGGGGCTGTCACCCTGGCGGCTTTTGGTGTGAATGACAACACTGTGCGGTCATGTCCTGGCACTATTCGACTCAGATTTGTGTTGCGATTAAAGGAGTTGTTTAGTTGTCTGTCTACTGAGGAAATTATTACATGGATGGCAGAGAAAAGGGAGAAGAATGAGCGCTTGTTGGAGAACCAAGGCTTTCTTGTTTCTTAGTGGCTGCCTTTGACTTCAGCCAAATGCACTCCATGATGATTAGCATTTACGCCAGCTAAAGCTAAATTCTCGGACTTTTGGTGATTAAGAATTTAGGCTTAAGTCCCTATAAGGCAGAAACTGAAAATGTTTCCCGTTTATAAGCTTTTGGAAATCAAACTGTAATGTTGCTATATTTCAGTCAACCTGTGAGGATTGTTCTACTGTCCTCAACTCCACAGATTTGACCCCTTCTATAATTTAAAAAAAAAAAAGGGCTCGGCCCTACTAGAGTCATGAATATTTGCAGATGACTCCATCAAAGTCCAAAAGTTGGTCAATGTTGAATGTGTAATGAATGTTTAAGTCGTCAGTCGACAGACAAATTTCCTTGCTTAATGCCGTGTCTTTGTTCTGTTCTTTATTTTTGTCCCCAGCACGAGAATAGGAACAGGTTGTCCGTCTGCAACAAGTTATGCTATGCCATTGGCGGCGCGCCCTACCAGATCACTGGATGTGCCTTGGGCTTCTTTCTGCAGATCTATCTACTTGATGTAGCTCAGGTGAGTAGTTTCAAAAGTCCTCCATCACCCCTCTTCAGACATTTAGTGTCGCTTTCATATCCCAGAGCTAAATATAGAAAGGACTTGGTCTTTAAATGTCCAGCTTATTTGGAACTGGAACATGGTGCACATCCACAGCTGTCCTTCCTCTGCTGTTTGACGCTAATGTGTAATATGGGAACGGTTTGGGGGGGAGCATTTAGAGGCTTAAGGGTTCAGAGTTGTAACTGATCCTTCCTGTTCCTCTAAAGCAACTTCATCATGAAGGCACATGTAGAACCAGTGGACATCAAAGCTCTCCAACAACGGGACGGACTGTCCTGGAAAAAAAGTCTTTCTTACTTCCATTATTGGCTCAATGATGAGGCCCCACTGTACTTACAGGGAGCTTGTTCTGGAAATCTTTGTACGGTGGCTATGCGGAGAGGAGGGGCTCGCCTTAATTGGCTCTGACACTAATCTGATGGTTAAAGCGACAATAACATGCAAGTCAAAGGTGTCCTGGGGTTCCGCTTTATTCAGCTTCCAAGACTCAATCATTCATTAGGAGTCTATTGGGTGACGCAGTGGGGCGCAGATTGTACAGTCAGGAGTCAAGCATTCATTGTGTCTGGCCTACAGTCGAGCTGGTCTCCTCTGCACAGAATTCTGTCAGAATGGCCCCTAAGTAGCACCTTCACTATATCGCTTGATTGTTGTTAAAAGTTGCCTTTTAACCAGTGAGTCCATAAAGCTGGTAACTAAATAACTCTAATTACAAAGTTTATTGCTTTTTTTATACTGCTTCTCTGCTGTTGTTTAATCATATGTCCAAAGGTTATGTGAGGTAAACTTTGCTGCTAACTGATAACTGTATTGACACTTGTCTTTGGGCTGTCTGTGAATATTCTAGCTGGATCCCTTCTACGCCTCCATCATCTTGTTTGTCGGCCGAGCCTGGGACGCAGTGACGGACCCCACAGTGGGCTTCCTGGTTTCCCGAACCCCATGGACGCGTTTTGGACGCATGCTGCCCTGGTAGGTCTTAAACTTATCAAGAATCGGTGAGATGCAGTCTGCTCGATAATGTTTTACTCAGACTGTATGAGAGAAAGGTCAGTACTTTGAAGCCTGGGTTTGTGTCTTTCCTCCTCCGGCTGTGTTTGGCTCTCTGCCAAAGCCATTTCCAGGACCTGCTGATAATTATCACATGTTTGCCATTGGAAATGCTTAACGAGGGTCCCCTGTCCACCTTGGCGAGTCACAGTGGAAGTTTTCCAACCAGTGTACACGTGTCAGTGTTTGGGGGTGGGGCTATAAAAACCTGCGTCATCTTCCAAGGGGATTTACTATAGGGCATGGTGATGCAATTGTGCTGGAGCATTACCTCATTGCCCACACATGCGTGTATGTCCATTCAAACTTCCTGCCCCCTTTGTTTCCCTCTAACACACTCGTATGCATTCTCAGCTTTTGTCATTTACTGAAAACCACATAGAGCTGAAACGGTAATTTTTTTTTTTGTTGTCTCCTGAGTGTCGGGCGGGCTGAGGGAGTGGGAGCCTGTAACATTTCTGCATGAGTTCATCTCAGTTTTAAGTTTGATTGTTGCACTTCTTGGTACAATTCACACTCTTAATAGGAGAGACCGATGGTGTAGGGTGTCAGCAGAGCTGTTGGTAATAGAAGAGACTGCCACTCTCCTGCCTGCACATTAGATGTTTTACAGCCCCTTCAGTGTCTCAGTGAGATTAGGATAGAAATGGATATGAAATGAATTGGACGAAAAGGCAAAATGGCAACAGAGGGCGAGCAAGTCAACACTTGTGACAAGGTGAATGTTGTGGCGCTCTACTGTTGGAATGTTGGTGGTGACCACCAACAGGAGATGGAGGGCCGGGGTGTCACACAAGCTTTCGTGCCGGTGGACCCAGTCAGGGCCCCTGTGGTTCTCTCCTCAGTTTCCCTGAGGTCTGCATAGCTCCTGAGCATGTGTATAATTAAGAGCACAAGGGAATTCTCCACCTGTTCAGATAGTGATTAAAAGTTCCTGAGAGCGGCGGAAGTGTTCCTCTCTGGTAATGAAATTAAGCCGTGGCGGTTGCAGGACTTTCTCTTTTTTTTGTTTTGTTTTTCCCATCCAAGATGTCCACATGTGAACTGTAAACACCACAAAATCCATGCATACTTCGGACATGCTAAGATTTGCTTCTGATAGACACATTTCTACATTGCATTTACTGGTCATATGTGCTACAGGTTAATGTGTTGAATATCATGATGGCAATTTTCACCAAGTATCCAGATGAATGAAACTGCGTACATTCATGACTAAAAGTGTGTTTGCACGCATGCGTTGTTTTTGCTAGATTTATGAATCGTTGTGTACGTATTCTTTTATGAATCTCGATCACTGAGTGTCTACACGTAGCACAAACTTTCTATCCACTCTCATTTTTCTCACGAATGGATGTGGACACTTTTAATTTGTCATTTGCATCACAACACTGTTAGCATCACAGCTAAATAGGCACGGTAATGGAAAACGACATTAAACGAGCGCAGATTCACGGTTTATAAGACTGAGACACCCATCAGTGATCCAGGGGAAAAAGGAAATCTGATGCAGCAAAGATTTAAAAGGAGAAAAAAAAAAAAAAAGTGGTCGGGTTATAGGCCAAAATGCACATCTGCTCGCACATCACATCAGGGCTACAAATGAGGGGCGGTAACTGTTGTTTTCTCTGCAACGGATGAAGCACAGCCTGAACTGTATAAAGTCTGTGTGGAGATCTCTTAAACAGTTCTGTGGAAGCCCATGAGACACTCCTGTGGCAGCAAATCAGGACAAACTCTTAACGATTCCCTTCCTTTTAGAGTCTCATTTGAAAAGTCTTCCATAGGCATAGCCTATGAAGCATGTTGTGAAAACCACCTCATATCAGGGTATAAAACGTATACGACTGGTCTGAAGGAAATCTTGGATGTGCTCGTTCGTTCTTTCTTTCTAAACTCCAGTTTGCGTGCAGGAAATACCGTACACGTTAATTTTAATGTGTTAGCATCGTTAATGCATCTGCCTCCAGATGCTGAGATCTTATAAGTGGGTCATGCAGGATGCTGCCTGTGCTAAGCGAGGTTCATTTCCTGCATGTGTCGTCAGAGATTGGGTGTGGGTTTGTGGGAGGAGGAATGGTCGGCATGTTCAGTCACATTGCTGTCAGTAGTAGAGATGAGAGCAGGGAGGAAGCAGGCGAGCCACTCTTTTGTGTTTAGGTAGTGGGGGAGGGTGACTAAGAGTGAGCTCGCTTCTCATTGGTCTAGCCCACAACACACCACCTGTCTTGGCCAATGGCGTCTCAGCTCAGGGCTGCAAGACTTTTAAATAGTGGTTGAGGAATCTAGGAGGTTACTGCAGTTCAAGTTACTGTTGCAGCAGAGGTACAAGTGACAGACTGTTCATGTGTTAGATATGTGAAACAAATAAATGGAGGCTGTCTTATTTGATATGAATGTAAAGATTCTGCAGAAGGTTCAGTTGTGGGCTTTCTGCCTTACAACTGATGGAGTCATTTCAAAGAATTTAATTCAAAACATGACACATTTGAACATTTCTTATTATTATTTATTTTCTTAAATCCTAGCTGAAAATCAAGTAGTCAAGGCCTTGAATTAATCATTTCTGGTCAATTTCTCAAACTCTTATGAAAGCTCTTGACACACCAGCCCAACGATGTCTGCTTGAAGAAAGAAAGAGAACTGTTGCTTCTAGCTCCAGGCTGATAAAGCAGGTTTTGAAAGGTAATTGATGCCAGATTGAAAAGTGTCACCGGTTTACATAACTTGCTGAGTTAAAGTCACACCTCAGAGTCAGCATGTCTATAAATATGACTAAGAGGGGCATCAGGTTAGTTGTATGGCCCACCACATCACTGCAGTTCTGCAAGAACAGTGTGAGTCTTGGTTCAGCTTTGAAAACACTGAAAAGTTGGGATTTTAGGTAACAGTAACACTGAAATATTCTTAATAGGCTTTGTTCTGTCTGTACTGTGAGATTTCAGAAAAAAATGACTAAATCAAAGCCAACTGATTTGCCATGGTTTTAGTATGAGTTCACCATTCCTTCAAGTTGATCTGCCGATCGAAAATCTGCCCTAACTTGCACTCCACTCCCACAGCGACTTCCCACAAGTGTACAGTTAATGACATTACGTGCGTGTGAAAGAGCAGGCTAAATGTGGCCCCTCCTTATATTTCAAGCACCTACTGCGCATCGGTGTTAGATTATATCTGGTCTTAAGTTGATTAGCAGTAAATCTGAAGCGAAGCTGAGCACTTTCACTGGTTACTAGTCAGCAGAGCCATGGGATGAAGCCGTCACTGTGTTTATATACAGCAGCTTAGCCTCGTGCCAATCGGCCATTGTAATGCGTGCATGACTTCATATCCTCGCTGATGAGCTATTATCAAAGATTAAATAAATAAATAAATAAATCACCCAAGCAGGATGACTTGGCTGCTTGCTCTACAAGCTTAGCTAGTTTTTTCTTCTTTTTTTTTTTTTTTTTTCCCTCACTGCAAAGGTGTGGCTTCACTCTCCCTTCTGATTGGAGAGTGTTGATCTGACCATAGGAGATAAGCTCATAGGGGTCAGGAAGGGACTGTAGAAGTCTCACTCCCACAGGATTCAAGCTTCTTTTTTCCTGTGTGGATTTACAGGATGCTGATTCACACACATGCAGCCATCGGACATCATTTATGCAACCGGACATGCTCAGTCACTCTTCTGTACAACAGCAGACCCATTGTTTACCGCCGTTGCTCATTAGTTCAACCCAACATAACCCTCAGATCACACAATACACTGTAACTTAGCCCGTTTCTTACTAGTTATCACCAGAAGAACAGCTTCCTATTGGTGATAATGGGCGTGAGGGATGTCAACTAAAAGCAATACACACAAGAGGGAAAGTTGGCACAAGCTGAATGAAAGACTCACAAGAGGCCCTGCTCGTTATAATTGTGAACACGGTGATGGCATTTTCAAGCGAGATTGCGATCATGTTGTCTGTTACTGATGTTGTTCTCTCTTTCATCCAACTATAGGATCGTGCTGTCGACCCCTCTGGCTGTGCTCTGTTATTTCCTCATATGGTACGTTCCTCCCTTTGAGAATGGCAAAGTCATCTGGTACCTATTCTTCTACTGCCTCTTCCAGAGCCTTCAGACTGTGAGTAGCTCACTTGCAAACACAGAAATGAGCTCAGAACTTGCTTGTCCTGTACATGCAGTGCAGGGTCATGGCTTTACATGAACACTACAAGTCATGCGTGGCCTTTGCACTTCCTCTGTGGTGTTATGAGTCACTTAGATAACAGTTAACAGGATGTTTTTGAAAAGTCTCACTAAAAGTGCAACTTAAACTAATTTCCTATATTTTCTATGGTTTGCTTTGATTCGTCTTCATCTGTCTGCATCACCCAAAAGATGAATCTCACCTTGTTTCTGCTTCTTTTTTCTTTTTTTCCCCATCGCCTACAGTGCTTCCATGTGCCGTACTCTGCCCTCACCATGTTCATCAGCTCAGAGCAGAAGGAGAGGGACTCTGCCACTGCATACAGTTAGTATGAAACTCAGCATGTCAACGCTTGATCTTTTAAAATGGATCTCTTGACACATCTGATGCCTCGTGTGTCTCTGCCTCTCTAATTGTTCTGTCCTCATCAGGGATGACTGTGGAGGTTTTGGGCACTGTGCTGGGCACAGCAATCCAGGGGCAGATAGTTGGCATGGCCAACGCTCCGTGCCTCCCAGGACCCAGTGAAATCCTGGCAAACCTGAGCAATGCCTCGGTGTCTGTTGGCCTCAACGTGTCGGAGAATGGCATTTCACTGGAGCACACGGTAAACAAAACAACTATATATATGCATATATTTCCCCCATCGGGTTCATGACTATTTGCCTGAAAACAAGCGCTGATAGAATAGGTTTAAGTTAACTTTGGAGTTCAAATGTTTGCTAAATGTCCTCTTTTTTTTCTTTTTTTTTTTCCCATGTCCTCTCACAGAAAGTAGCCTACATGATTGCATCTGGTATCATCTGCTTGATCTACATCCTCTGTGCTGTTGTCCTTTTCTGTGGTGTGAGAGAACAAAAAGGTGAGATTTAGGTTTATATTCAAAATGAACAGGAAAAACTCACGAGTCTCCTTAACCTCAGTTAGTCGAGCTTAGCGTCTTGATTGGCTGCAGATAAACTCCTGTCTGCCATGTGATGAAGCTGTTATGACGTCTCTGTTGTGCACCAATGAGAAGGCACAGTCATAGCTGTGCGATGTCGTATGACTGTGGGCCGACGGGCTGCGAGAGAACACCAGCTGTGGTTGCAATCGAAGCCTTGTGACCTGCAGTGGGACTAATAAGATGTGTTTGTTCTGTAAAGGAGGAGCCTGACAGACGGCTCCTCATAAACTATGAAGAGAAAAATCAGGGAGGGGACGAAAGGATTTTGGAGGTGTTTTTAAAGAGGACGTAATGTGGCATATTTAGCTAATTCTCTCTGTTTTCTCTCTTTTTATAGACTCTTGTCGAATCAGGACAGAGCCCATGTCCTTCTTCCAGGGGATTAAGCTGGTGATGGGGCATGGACCATACGCCAAACTGGTCATGGTCTTCCTTTTTACCTCACTAGGTTTCATGGTACGTATGAAGGTGCATGCAGTGTGTAGCGTAGTCTTAGTCACTATTGTAGAATTTTTTTTATTTGACCCATTCCGCTCCTGGCCAGTGTCTACTTGGCATGCTGCACAGCTGGTCTCAGCTGTGTGCGCTGGGCTTTTAAAATGTGACTGAGAGCAGCGTCTGTGTTTCTCCCTGCAGCTCCTGGAGGGAAACTTTGCTCTGTTCTGCAGCTCGACACTGGGCTTCAGAAACGACTTCCAGAATATTCTGCTGGTCATCATGGTGAGCGCACACTTGTTCTCCCACACAAACACTCGCAGGTGGCGATGTCAGACAAACGCTAATGGAAGCGCTGTTCCCAAAGCAGTAAAGCATTTCCCCTCTGCATATGAAAGCCTGAGCAGCTCCTTTATGTGGAATAAGTTAAAACCATCAGCTTGAAAGTGCAGACAAAAGCTTTCTCTCCCAAGGCGAACACATAAATTGTCTTCAGTAACAAGGCCTGCTCTGTAGTTGGGTACAAACCAAGGCTCCTGTCTGGCTATTTCCATGATGCGTGTTCACTCTGACTGCCCTGCCTGAAGGCCAGGCCATTCCCACAGACAGTAAGGGAGCCACCTCTCTCATTTGATCGCCTCTCCTTTCATAATAACCTGAATACACGCCATATCAAAGGCTCATCCACCCTTCAGATCCCACAGAAGTGTCAGAACTGTACAGTTAGAAAGCACAGGTTAGTGAGGTTGAAAAGATTACATGCTTTGAGCCTTTGCTTTGCAGAAAGGATTATTGAGCCAAGTCGGGGACCTTGATTGAAGTACCGGAACATTTATTTAACAAAGTGATTTTGGAGAGGCCTTCAGAGAAACTGCCCCTCATGTTTCACACAATCAACACTACACAGATCCTAATGTCCCGACTCCTCTGATCATATCAGGACTAAGTTGTTTTTTTTGTCTTTTTCTTTGAGAATGAGAGGCACATTGTTCCCCAGCACTGGTGCAGCAAATTTATCCATTTTTAAATCAGTTGTGCTCCTCAGTTTCATTTAGCTCCGATGCACTTAGGTCAGTTGTGTGAAACACGCCTCACGAGGTCGATTTTAAATGATAAAAACCTCATTAGTTGATAATGGTGTTTTTTTTCTGAAGTATTTCTGAGATGGCGGCCGATAAGGTTCCGGGTGGTTTCTGATCATGGAAGTGTAACTCACTGAAAGCTGTCGATATCAAGTTCAAACCCAAGTGCACACACAGCTTGCTGATGCAGCAAATCTATATCTACATGTATGAAAAGGAAAGTGAATGAATAAGCTCATTTATATGGAGCTTGGAGCCATGTGACAAAGCTTTATCGTAGCATTCATGAGATGCTGCTGCTCTGTAGCTTTGTGAAATGTTCACCTGACTCAAACCTGTAGGGGCAGAGGTCAAGCTGATCTGTGAGTGACACGTTACTTCCACTGCTTTCTGCATTACACAGTTCAGATTTGTTTTGGGAAGAGCTCCAGATCATTGGCGGTACGTTTGGCTCGTGGGAGATGAAGGTGCTCCTATAACACAAAGTCCCATCAGACTCGCTCACACACTGGTGACTTCAGAAGAATGTTTCTCTCGGGTCGCTGCTCTAACCTCCTCTACAACCCTGACTTTGACATGCAACAGAGGGCCTTTTTGTGCGATTTATGGGTACTTATTTGAATTTTGGAAAGCAGCTCGCTGACCAGATGTGGATGTTTTTCATCTTTGCAGCTCTCGGCTACTCTGGCCATCCCCTTCTGGCAGTGGTTCCTGACTCGCTTCGGGAAGAAGACGTCGGTTTGCGTTGGCAGCTTGGTAAGAACACGAATCCTGTCCAAATCAAATGAAACCTTGAAGAGTCACAGGAATAAACTGCTACTCTGGAAGTCATAGAAAACTATTTACAGATTCGTTATGAGAAGCTAACCCTCCTCTCTCTTTGTGGTCTCCAGTCTGTGATTCCCTTCTTGATCCTGGTGGTCTGCGTTAAGAGCAACCTGGCTGTCTCCTACATCGTCTCCTTAGCTGCTGGGGTCGGAGTGGCTTCAGCCTTCTTGCTGCCCTGGTAAGACCTCACCTTACCAGTCTTTCAGTGGGGCTTGAATGTTTTTGTCATCATTAATGAAAATATGACCAATTCTATTGTTAACGCTTGACAGGTCCATGCTGCCCGACGTTGTCGATGACTTCCAAGTGCAAAACCCAGACTCCATGGGACACGAAGCTCTCTTCTATTCTTTCTACGTTTTCTTCACCAAGTTTGCATCTGGAGTCTCCCTGGGCATCTCCACTCTCAGTTTAGAGTAAGAACTCACACAAGACCAAACATAAAACTGGATTATGAATTCAGAGCAACTTTGCAGGTCTCAGGTTTTTACCAAGTGTCTTGGTCTTAATATAAGAAGTGCAAGTAGACTGAGTCAAATCTCCCAGCACCCAAATCCCACATCAAAGCACGGAATTCTTTCTCTCACTAGATTATGTACAGTAAGACGGTGTGTGTGTGTGTGTGTGTGCTGCGCGCATGACTGACTGCAGCAGTGTTGCCTGTTTTGATCAGCATTTCAACATCTGTTGTACTAAAAATGGATTTTTTTTTTGTTTTTACTTGTTTGATCTGTAGTTGCAAAGCAATTTACTTGTAGGCATTATTCCAGTGGAACTCAAAGTCGACTACAATGCTACAGAGCTGCTACAATGCTCATTTGAAAACGTGCCACTCAAAAGTCCATTTCCTGTGGATAATTATGTTCGTTTGGGTCTTTTTCAGCTTTGCAGGCTACATCAGTAGAGGCTGCTCTCAACCAAAAGCAGTGGACATGACCTTGAAATTGCTGGTTTCAGCCGCCCCCATAGCCCTCATCATAATTGGCCTGGGAATCCTGTACACCTACCCCATCGATGAGGAGAGGCGGCAGGGCAACCGCAAGCTGCTACAAGAACAGAGGTGAGGCTGTGGGCTGAAACACTCGGCTGTCTTGCATTCGTGCAGCTGTGATGAAAAGCTGAAGTCTCTTGTTCTCTTGCAGGGACAACGAAGTCGATTCAGAAACGGACTCGGCAGAAATGGTCAATATGATCTAGTGCTTTTTTTTTTGGGCGGGGGGGGGCATACCACGGACCAATCGGGAGATTGGCCGGCATCAACTGGCGTTTTGCACTGGGCGGGACCAATGGACCTGGGCCTGTAGGATCCTGCAGACACAGCCTTGTCCAGCCAGACTGCTGCTGTTCCATGTACACTTTGATCGACTGTGCGAGCAACACCGAGGCCTTCCCGAAGACAACTGTCCCAAGCTCTGTATTTGTGACGTTTTCCTCTCGTTTGTTCTGTGAGATCTCAGAAAGCCTTACTTTTTTGTACAACGTACTACTTTTTAGTACAGCGGGGAAAGTCTTTTTCTTTAAAGGTTGGTCTTGTTCTCGGTTGAAATTGCACAGAACGGCGAAACTCGCCCTGAACATGTTTTTGACAGCATTATTGGTGCTAACTGGAGCTGCGAAGTTTCCACCCTTGTAAATACCACACTGAGCATTGATGACCCCAAGCACTGCACAGAAATCACCTTTATGGTCCTGACATGTAAACATTGAGTAACTTGAACAGTAACACTGCCTTATTTTCTGCTCCATTTCGGGGATAAAAATCCAAAGTGGACAAAACGAAGCAAGTGTGAGTCGCTCTGTGTGTATGTTGAACGTTTAAATGTGTTGTAGTTTAACAGTATCTCTTCGTAGTTTACGACATATTTATTAATGTTTCCCATCATAGTATATATACGCAGAACAGTCAGCTCCTCGGTTTCCTTCTCATTCCCATCCCACTGGCTCTTTTTGATCTTGTTTATTGTGGAGGAAGCTGTGATGTGATGTGGGGGACAAGTGGCCAAACTGTAACGTCTGTACTCTGAAGGGCTTCAGATCGCCATCATTAGTCGGTTAGCACAAATAACTGCAAAGCTTATTCAGCCATCGCTTCTTTACACTATTACTTTATTTAAAGGACAGCTACTGAAAACTGCATTTTTTTTCTCTCTAGATGCTTTAATTTCTTCCAATACTTAGAAGAATGGTGACTAAAGGGGTACACATTAAGAAATTGCATTATTTAAATATTTATGAGTTTGGAATTTTTTTTTTTTTGCTGGTTCTTCAGTTCTTGTTTTCTGGAGAGTTGTGCACGCAGTATTTAAACCCATGAGGCCTGTATACGTTTGATATCGGCCACTGAGACGCTCGGGACAGTTTGAGCTGGTCTTTTTCCGCTGCGGTTCACCTGATGCAGAAATGATGCCGTTGAAATTTTTCTGCAGAAAGTCTGGAACGGATGTGGTTTGAAAATTAGGATAATGAGGCGGGAGACAAACTGTAAAACATTCAAGTCGCCTTTTAATGCATGTTGCCATTGCAAAACTTTTAACCCCAGATGCATTCAGAAAAAGGGAATTGCATAACTGTGTGGGAGGTGGGGAGCAAATAGTGATCATGTATTTGTTTTTCTTTTGTTTATACAATTGAAGAGATAACCAGGATGTGTGATCATCTCAATCCCCACACTAAAAACGAGGATTGACATCTTTCATATCTGTTGATATGGAATTGTATACATGCAGTGTCATATGTTATACATACTGTTACATCTTCAATGTGACAACCGAGTTGCCAATGTGAAAAATTCACCCTTTTGTTCCTCCTGATGATCTTTACTGTACATGCCAATATGGTGTCAGTTTGTAACTCCCCAACCCTGTAATTATTGTACATCTTGTAAATTGAATCTTTTGGTCATTGTGTTGTCTTACTGACTTGTCTGTGAACTTTCTCGTGACTCTGGCCAAATGTGAGCTCGCAGGCACAGTGTATAAGCCTCCTGTATATATGTAAATATTGTATGTAAGCCTGTAAATATCTTGTTGCTGCAAGTGGCATGTACACTGTACTGTAATTATTTAAGATTACAAAAAATAAATTTGAAGTTGCCTTGGAAAAAGGCACAGATAATAAATACTAATTAAATGTACTATGAGCAAGTTGCCAGAATTTTACTTTTTTCCTCTTGAAACACCTCCATAATCCACCTTTGAGGCAGTTTTCCATTTTTAGAGATTTAATTCTCACATGTATCATGGATGGTTGGTCTAAATCCTTAGCATTAATATTAATGCATGTCATATTTAAGTAGCACCTGATTAACTCGACCTTTAAAAAGGTCGAAAACAATTCTAACGTGACAGAGCATACTGTTGGCACGTTAAAAAAAACGCATCAAAACTGTACATATGTTCGGTTTCAAAGTCTATTAAAATTTACAAAATAAAGGGAGAAACTCTGAACTCTTACATTTGCAACATTGGGTTTATATGAACACATACTGCCACCTAGTGTTAGTCTCGAAAAACATTTAGACGAAATTCAATTGCTCCAGATAAGAAATATGCCAAAAGAAACAATTTTCCATTTTAAAATAGATAGAAAAAATGACGGAAATAACACATTACAAAGCAATTGTAGTCCTATTTAACACAGAAGTGGCTACTTTATTTTTGAAGGTCTCACTCTGAAACCGGAAGTGCTTCCGTCCTACTAGCTAAACAACAGAAAGCTAACGGCTACAAACTGCTTCTCTAATTTCGCACGCCAATGTGTCCGTAACGGTGACAATATCGAGTTAACGTAAATCAATACGCCTAAAGACCCATTTGATCTGCTTCATGGATTTGTGAGACTTCTTTACAGGCTTGTTCAGCTATTATGGCCGCCAACCCCCCAGGACAAGGCTTTCAGAACAAGACCCGGGTGGCCATCCTGGCGGAGCTGGACAAAGAGAAGAGGCGGCTGATGCAGAGCCCCGGAGCCAACATCTCGCTGTCGTCCAGACCCAGTCTGAAGGAGGTGAGAGACAGCGCGGAGCAGCAGCACATCGCCGCCCAGCAAAAGGCAGCCCTGCAGCACGCTCACGTCCACTCCTCCGGCTTCTTCATCACTCAGGACTCTTCGTTTGGGAACCTCATCCTCCCGGTGCTCCCACGGCTGGAACCCGACCTCTGACTCAGACTCATGAACTGACCCGCGGCCCGACCCGGGTGCGCGGCGACCACAGAAAACATAAAATATATTACAAATTTGCATTTGTTTGCTCAACGTCTCCTGTGTTCTTAGTTAGTTGGATTTAGGTTTACACACCACTTATTAAAAAAATAAATCAATAAACCATGACATCGAACATGATAAGCATGCCTGTTTTTGGTTGTTGGTTTTGTTTTTAAAGTAAATCTGGATACCAGCTCATGTCAGATGGCGTTATTTCACACATTCTTTTGGAATAATCGAGTATGGTGACTTTTACCTGTTGTCATGATAACACGACACGTGCACCTCCAGCAGGGATGCCCACATTCAGTCCACGAGGACCGCTGTCCTGCAGATTTTAGACGTTTCCCAGCTTCGGCACACCTGTTTCACATCAACGCATCATTAGCAGGCTTGTGCAGACTTAACCACCTTGTGAATAGATCCATTTCATCTGAATCAGGTGTGATGAAGCTTCAACAGCTTTACCAACGCTCACAGCTTTAAAAGAAAAGAAGCAGACTGATTTGGTCTACACCAGAGCACATCTACTTTATTTAAGTTGGAAATAAAGCGCCGTTTTAAACCTATAAACGATTATTTTCAATGAAAGTAAAGGGCGGTTACAAGCTAAAGGAAACTTAGCGTATTTTATAACATGACTTATAAATATTATATTCAAACATGACATTTATAGAACCGGGAGGGTTCCTGTCGGTATCAGTTAGTTGAACAACATTCACCTGTGGCTTCATGTCTTATAATGACACTTTTTTTTTATCCGTTTGTCTTGTCTTTGTACCGGTGGCTTTTAAAGCAGGTCGCAGTTTCCTAACATTCTCCTCCAAAAACATTAAAATAAAATAAAATATAATGATGGGTAAACTCATTCAATTAAATATTTTACTTGGCTCTTCAGACAAAAGCAGTAGTTTCACGGTGTGCAACATCTCAGCGCTCGATTGCTTTTCCCTTGGAGCTAATCGATAGCAGAGCCAAGGCAGTCGCTGATGCAACCCACTGTCAAGTTCTCTCAGCCGGTTTCTCTCACCCCCGTCTAACTGTAAGAAGATACGCTCTGAGGTATGTCTACAGCTTTTTTTTTTACTTTAAGAGGGTGCGATATCGCTGTTAAATAAGCGAAAAACATACCTGTTGGCTCGTGCAGCCAACGTAGCTAGCAGCTGGCAGTTTTAAAGGTGCACATGGTTCTGTTGCTAACTAGCTATGTAGAATTAGCTGGCTTCTTCGTTCATTTATCATGTCATCGGTGAGCACTGCGGTTAGGTGGCCAGCATTTTGTATTAGAATTGGTTAAACTGAATCTGGTGGAGCTCACGATGATACCCCTGTGTTAATTAAAAGGTTTCGTGTTTACATCCTTTTTCCTTCTCATTGAGAAACCTGCGACACGGCTGCTTTAAACGATTACTGCACGTTAAGGCTCGGTGGTCATTTGACAACAAGTTAAAGCTGCTTCCTCTCTCTGAGAGACTGAGATCAACATTAAACCTAAGGGATGCAGTCGGGCGTGTTTAGATGGAAAGAGGATTTAAATTAAACGCCTGACTCGCTGTCTTTGTAGTCAGAGGGGCCCTGCATCATGGCAGACCAGCTAAGTCCAGACGACAAGTTCAACCTCATCACCAGGAACCTCCAGGTGGGACATGCTAAGATGTATTCACAGTCACTAAAGCCATCATGTGGCTCAGTCTCATCAGGATCTGTGTGTTGCAGGAGGTGCTTGGAGAAGAGAAGCTGAAGCAGGTTCTTCAGGAGAGGGAGCTGAAGGTGTACTGGGGCACAGCGACCACAGGAAAACCCCATGTAGCTTACTTTGTCCCCATGTCCAAGATAGCAGACTTCCTCAGGGCTGGCTGTGAGGTGGGTAGATTTCATCAAGTCTGTCGGAATACGGCTGTATTTGTAGTTCCTCTAAGTTACCATCTGCTTTACAAATGCTTTGGTTTCTGCCTTCTTTCTGCAGGTCACAATTCTGTTTGCGGACTTGCACGCCTTCCTAGACAACATGAAGGCTCCCTGGGAGCTGCTGGAGCTGAGGGTGAAGTACTACGAGCAGGTCATCAAGGCCATGTTGGAGAGCATTGGTGTTCCTCTGGAGAAACTTCGGTTTATCAAAGGGACTGACTTCCAGCTCAGCAGGTCACAGACTGACTGAACGAGCGCTTTTCAAACTTAGTCTCCTCCTAAAACATGTTTGTGATTTTCTTTACTTAACCTGTCCTTTCAGAGAGTACACTCTCGATGTGTACCGCCTGTCCTCCATGGTGACAGAGCATGATGCTAAGAAGGCGGGAGCTGAGGTGGTCAAGCAGGTGGAGCATCCTCTGCTGAGCGGTCTGCTGTACCCGGGACTGCAGGTAATAACACTGTTATAGATGAACTACTAAGATCATCACATGACTAAGCCTTGGAATATTGGTTCTCCAGTTTGACCTTATTAAAACATCTGTTATCCTAGCAAAAAAAAAGGGTAAGATATTCGCTTTAGACTTTATGACATTAAATGAAATTTGTCTTTGTCCTCAGGCTTTGGATGAGGAGTACCTGAAGGTGGATGCCCAGTTTGGAGGAGTAGATCAGAGGAAGATTTTCACCTTGGCAGAGAAGGTATATTTTGTTCAACCAAAGGATTTCTCTACTAGCTTTTGTGCGGTGGGTCTCAGCTGCGTCAACTCTCCAAACTGTGTCCCACAGCCAGCCCACGTCCTCTGCACCTAAACTGGAGACCAGAGAGAAAAGTCCTCAGGACTGTTTTAGCTTCTGCCGGCGTGGTTTGGAGTTTAGTTGGACACCACTGTCCTTGTCTGTACACTCAGATAAGAGCCGGAGTTGACTGGTGATTGTCAGCATATTTTAGCATGTTGGTATACACACATTACCATTCAAAGGTTTTGACACACCTCCTCATTCAAGATGAATGCATCATTTCTGCTGAGTGAGCATTTCTTTAGATGAAATAGATGAGAATTTGCATTTGCTTCTTAGTTTTGAATGAGTTGGTATATTTGGTGAAATGGAAAACTCTAAAATTATATTGAAAATAGCTTTTTTTTTTTTTTTTGGACCGACACCGCTGTATAGGTGACATATAGCACAAGAGACATTCTGTAAGTAAGCTTAAATGTTTATTGAAATGGTCGGAGACGACCAGCGTACAATTCCTCCTCGTCGTAAGCAGCTTTGTCCGTAATGCATTTAGAAAAAAGCAGTTGGTGTTAAATGTAGCACAATGTGAGCAAACTTCCCTTTGAAGAGGATTGCTGGAATAGGGATGAGGAGCTCCAGCTAAATCATTTGACACGCTGTTAAGCTAAAACTATCTATCTATTTATCTATTTTTCTTTGAAAAGCACCATCTGTGAGTATTACTGTAAATTAAAACACAGGGCTTCATGGTACGTTCAAGGTCCACTTCGTAAATTCTGGAATCTACACTTAAATGACTGACTGTTGTCTTTAATGTCTATTATTATTATTATTATTATTTTTTTTTAAATAATTCAATTTTACTTTGCATAACAGCAGAGTTTTCAAACGAAGTTCCATTTAACGTAAAACTTAATGTAAAAAATGAGATTTCCTAACCATGATGAATGTTCTGCAGTATCTGCCCTCCCTTGGCTATGCAAAGCGCGCTCATCTGATGAACCCGATGGTTCCGGGACTGACGGGGGCCAAGATGAGCTCTTCAGAAGAAGTAAGGCCACAGAAGTTTTTTTTTTTTTTTATATATTAAGGAAAGGAAATGTTTCCTGGCGCTTACAGCCAGATGTAACTTTATCATCGATTTGCGGCTGCAGGAGTCGAAGATCGATCTACTGGACTCCAAAGAGGACGTGAAGAAGAAGCTGAAGAAGGCTTTCTGCGAGCCAGGAAACATCCAGAATAACGGAGTTCTCTCTTTTGTCAAACACGTCCTCTTCCCTCTACGAGGAGGTAGAAAACTGCAGGGTCACACTTGCTCTGTGCATGTTTTGAAACGTACATGAGATGAAAATTGGAGACCTTGTGTTTCAGATTTCTGCGTCAAAAGGGATCCCAAGTGGGGCGGAGACAAAATTTATACGGTCTTCGAAGAAGTGGAGAAGGACTTTGCTGAGGAGGTGAGCTACAGCCGAACTAGATTATTAGTAAAAACAGAAGTTTTCTCCTCATGTGCTAGTTTGACCAATTGGACCATCTCGCTCATTTTAGTTGATCCACCCGGGGGACCTGAAGGCTTCAGTGGAAGTGGCACTTAATCAGCTCCTGGATCCAATCAGAAAGAAGTTTGAGACTCCTGCGCTCCGCAAACTCACCAACTCTGCCTATCCCGATCCCTCAAAGACAAGTCGGTGTTTAACCGTTGGAGTTGTTTCACTGAAGTGGGAACCGGTTTCATGTTGAGACTAAACTCTGTTTTGCATGTTTGTTATCAGAAGCAGGAGGAAAAGGCGCTAAGGCAGGGGGGGGAGGTGGAGGGGAGGATGATGAGCTGGCTCCCTCCAGACTGGACATCAGGGTGGGCAAGATCATCAGTGTGGATAAGGTTAGTGATTGTGATCATTTTATTAATGTATAATGGGATCTTTTTTCTTCTTCATGTTGTGGAAATGATGTAGTAATATTTTTGCCATCTGCGTTCACTCTCCGCTGTCGAAACTGCAGCATCCTGACGCTGATTCGCTGTTCTTGGAGAAGATTGACGTGGGAGAACCGGAGCCGAGGACAGTCGTCAGTGGGCTGGTGGCCTATGTTTCACAGGAGGAGCTGCAAGACAGAGCGGTGCTGGTGCTGTGTAACCTGAAGCCACAGAAGATGCGAGGGATCGAGTCTCAAGCCATGCTGCTCTGTGCCTCCGTGTGAGTGTCATCTCTGTTTCTGATTAAAACCATCGTTTCAGGGTCACCTTTTGACTCCTTCAGTGTCTCTTGTTTATTTCCAGAGAAGGGGAGCCCCGGAGGGTGGAGCCTCTGGATCCACCAGAGGAATCGTCGCCAGGTGAACGGGTTTTCGTGGAGGGATACGAGACTGGCAAGCCAGACGATAGACTGAACCCAAAGAAGAAGGTGTGGGAGAAACTACAGGTACGCTCAAGCCAAGTTGTAACAGTCCTCCTTAATGGAAGTCAAACACATTGCTTAAATATAAAATATTTTTTTTTTAACTCTAGCTGGACCTGAAGATCTCAGACGAGTGTGTAGCTCAGTGGAAAGACAAAAAGCTGATGACCAAACTGGGACAGATCACATGTAAGACGCTGAAAGGAGGAAACATCAGTTAAATCCACTCATTACAGACATCAGTGACGCTGCTGCTGTCGACCACACAACGACCTTCATCCACAAATCACCATGGCAGCAGCATCAAACTTCATCTGGAGGTTTCTTGGAAGATGATTGGACATTTTTGCCAAAAGTTTTAGATGCTTCAGACCAACCGTTATCTCGCTTTGCCTCGACAGAGAAAAAGCACGTAATTCTTAAACATAAGAGTCATTTACAACAATAACTGTGTTTATTTATCAATCTGTGGTTCATTACTTTGAGTTGTATGGCATTACTAATGCTTTTAAATGTACACAGACAACCAACTGAAGCTAAATGACCTGGAAGTAACCACAGAAAGAATATCTCAGGCTTCTGTAAAGGGACTTCATGTTTCAGTGCTTTTCCAGGTGGACGTTACACTATTTCATTGTTTGCCATCATGATAAATGTCCATGCAGTGGCCAGTCCGCCAAACCTGTGGAAGCAGAATGCTTTAAACGTTCTGGACATCGGCCGTATGTTTAAAAAAAAAAAATTTGCCTTGTGCGAAAAAGACGGTTGTATTTTGGGTAACGTGTCACACATATCCATATCTGAACACTGTTGTAATTAATTAATGCATCATCTTTAAAATGAAATAAACGCTGGCTGAATCAGTGGTCTTCAAGGAACAAAATTTGTTCATGTTGATGAGAAACTGCAAAACGTGCCACTTTTCAAAAAAATGTTTTTTATACGGTATGAAAAACAGGAAACGGGTTTAATACACTTAGATTTTATTTAGAGAACTAACGACTGTACACAATTTATTTTTTATAATCACTAAAAAGTAGATTTCTGACCCCTCACAAAGAGTGTAAAATGTACTCACCTATGATTCTGCTGGAAGGGAAAGTGTTTTGTGCAACTAGTTTGGAGCTGGGTCTTTCATTTGTTAAGGGCTTGAGACAAAGACTTAGATACAGAACATTTAATAAAAACAATGACCTCACACCAAGGCTGCTCCAGTGTATCAATAATCCTGGGCCAGCCGCCGCGTTCGCAGCCCAAAAAGTGGTTTTCAGTTAAAACGGAGCTTTAAATATTTAATAACTGGCAGCAGGTGAGCGAGAGCTATTAGTGGAAACGGCTACGTATAAATAATAGGACACTTGTGTTCTCAAAAGATTTCTTGGAGTGAAGAAAGCATCCAACTGACAATATAGCAGTGGCTGTACTTTACAAAAGTGCCTCTGTCCTAACAGACTAAACATGTTGCAGCATCCCTTTTTCTCAAATACTTTTACACACAGTGAAAAGCAGGACTGAGACTAAGCTTGGCGATTATCTTCACACAGATGTGTAAGCATAGAAGTGACGTCTTCTCCCATGATAATTATTATGCATTATAGTACAACAGAAGATGTGTGTGTGGTGGGGGGGTAAAAGGTTAACCTCTGTGCAGAAGTTACTCTTTTTGAGCTTCAGGTAGCACTACCTAGTTCGGCCTCTAGGAGGCGATCTCAGCACAGCTAACAGACACCACTTCACCCTGAGGGGCCTTAACAGGAGATAGACTATAGCTTAGAAAAATACTCCAGGATAAAGCTTTCTTAAGAAATTAGGAGTGTTACTTTTTTTTTCTTCTTTTTTTTTTTTGCATAAATATGTTTGAAGGCCATAACAGGCTAAGGCTTTTGGAGAAGACGGCACACAAAGTCTCGGTAATGTCGGTGAATCCTTGCTGTGACCTCTCCTTTTCACTTGCTTGTAGTTTTGTTGTTCTTGCCAGTGTGATCACCGATCCCTTTCAGAACAGTGTTTCAATTGTGTCCGCCGTCACTCTTGTAGCTGGAGGTGGAAAAGGAGAAGAGGGCGTTAGATACTGTAGCAACGTAATGCAGCTACAAGAACACATGCTGTGGACATCTGGCAATCTAACTGAATTACTGAGAGAGTTGCAGGCAAGTCAGCAGCACTATGTGGGCACAAAACACACTCTTTAAAGCAATATCGCACCTTGCTTTCCAAATTCCTACTGATGCAAGGATTAACCTTGTGCTTTGTCATGACAAGAAAGAAACGCAGCAGGTAGTTTGTGTAAGTGCTGAGTCAGCCTTCCAAACTGCCTTCCACACACCGACGACAGCTCTGTACGCTCACAGCGAAAAGGAAAGATGAGAAATGCTGCTCTTACTTGTTTCAGGCAGTGCTGCTCCGCTCGAATGCTGCACTCCTCCGGCCGCTCCGTTTCCTTTGGTGCTGAGCTCCATCTTGGCCGGACAGCTGTGAGAATTCTGTGCGGCACTCAGGCTGCCGAGGGCTGGCTTCTTCGCTACCGGTGGAGGAACTTTGTCACACTTCACCCCGCCATTGGAGAAAGCGGCAGCCTTTGATTTGTCAGACACCTGCATGAGCTCGGCCGCCAAGCTTTGCTTCAGACTTGCCTGGGCCTCCGGGGAGGGGGCAGCCGCGGTCTCTATGACGACCTTTTTTGTGCTCCTGGAGAAGATGAAGCTGGCGGTAGAGGCTGGGGACTTGTGCATTTCGCATCCATCGTGTGGTTTCAAAGACTGAGCTCCTGGTTCGCTGACGCAGCTGGAAGCAGGGGATCTTACACCCACTCTGGAGGGCAGATTGTCTCTCGACATGGCTGCGGTTTTCATACGTATGGCCTCCTGTAGGCGCATAGAGGGAGAGCTCATTGCCACAGAGGGCGTTTTTACAGTCTGAGGGAGAGATTTCAGTGACAGAGACTTGCGAATGGGCTTTTGAGGAGTGCTTGGAGGTCCTTGGATTGAGAGAGGATAGTTCTCATGAACAGGAGACTCCTCATTTTTTGACTTGTCCTCAGATGGAGCTTTCACCTGATCTTCAGTCATGCTGACTGATCTGAGGCGAACCATCTGAAGCAGAGAGGGGGTGACAAGCGGAATGTTAGCATCCTCTTTAGGAATGGGTGTGCTTTTGTGGCGGGAGAGGAGCTCCTTGCTCCTGGCATCTCTATATGCTCCACTGGGCTGCCTTTTGAAATGAACCCCATGGGTTAAGTTCTCTGTCGGTGGAGGCGGTGCTGCCGGGACAGAAGGTGGAGATGGAGGTCGGGCACAGGCTGGAATAGCAGAGGGAGACTGAGCTTCAGTTTGCAGAGAGCTTCCCTTCACTGGGCTCTCTGATTGTGGAAGAGGTGGTGCAGGAGGTGGTTTCACTGGTTGAGGTGAGACCCTGCCTGTGACAGACGAAACGTTCGGTGCAGGTTGGCAGGAAACCTCTTCGGGAGCGTCAGCTTTTGAATCTGAGACATCGACCATCGGTCGGTTGTCTGCCACAGCTGGTTGTGAAACAGCTGCGATTAAATCTTGATTTCCTGCAGTCTGTCCCTCCGGGAGGTCCATCTCTGTTGCACAACTGTTCATTTCATCCATCACGCTGTCCGTTATTAAGGGTGGAGGAGGCGGAGGAAAATCTTCCTCATCGCCTCCGTCAAACACAGACTCTCCCTCCAAAGGAGGCGGAGGAGGCGGCCAGCATGACTCCACGACCTGGGACTCCTCCTGTACCCTCTGCAGCTCATTTGGTGGGATCAGCACTGATGGGGGAGGTGTTTTCCTTGACAGAGGAGGGGTAGGGTGATAAGCTGGTGGAGGCGTAGGTGGAGGGGAGATCTTATTCATTTTGGGGGCCTCTATTGAAGGTGTCCTTGTGTGTGGGATCTCCCCTCTGTCCATCTCGTTCTTATCAGCTGTAACTGTTAGAGCGTTCTGTGTTGATGTATTGTTCTCAGCAGGTAAATGAACCTTTGTTGGGGCCTTGCTGCTCATTTCCCTTTGTTGTGTCTCTAATGGCGGCTCTGTTTGGCCTCTGTGCAGTACTGTCGTGGGCTTTTTCATGACAGGTGGGGGATCTTTCTTTGGAGTCACCTCTGGACTCTCCTGAGCTTTAACAGAGCCGCTACTCTGCTCTTCTCTCTGAGCCTCTTCGTTAGCCTTTTCTTTGTCCTGGACTCGTTCTGCCGCTAGACATTCCCTGACCTCCTGCTCCATGTCGCCACCTTGAGGACTCATTGCTGACAACGCTTCGAGCTTTGCTTTATTTTCTGATGTTTCTGAGACAGATCTGTCTGTCGTTGTCTGGTTTTTAGCTACAACTTGCTCCTCTTTTCTGGTTTCTGTTTGGGTTTCTGCCTGTTTATCTGTGATATCCTGAATATTTGCTGGTTTCTGGGCCACTTGGATGACGTTAGGACACGGTCCACACAGGAGGTCAACCGTCAGTCTGTTGTGAGCCCACGTCTCTGGAGGTGGAGGACACGGGGCTTTGACTTTGGGAGGCGGCGGGATGTTTAACAGCTCCCTGACTTCAACTCTAAAAGCTGAAGGATTGTTACTGAGTCCTTGCGCAGCATCAGTTGCTGAAGAACCCTGCGGAGACAGAGTTGGACTACATTTGAAAGCCTCTGGATTGGCAAGCTCAGATGTACCTGATGATAAAGAGGTGAGTGAGGAAGAAGGAGAGGCTGCTGAGGATGAAGCCCGAGAAACAGATCTCTCTGGTTTGACTGGTTTCTTAGGTTTGTTAGGGGAGGTTGGGGAGATGTCTTTTGGGGAAAGCGTTGGAGTGCCACTCTGACTAGAGTAGCCACTGGAAGGGGACATAGTCCGTTCAAATTTCCCGCCTTCTGGGGGAGTTTTCAGTGGGGAGGAGGTGCTTGATTCTTGCGGGGGCTCTGCTGCTCCTCCAGCCTGGCTTTCAGGGGCCTGTGAGGGGCTTACAGGAGAGGAGGAAGTGTCTGCAGAGTTGGATACAGGTGTGAGGATCATACTGGTGTTTGTGGTAACCACCTTCGTGCCCGCCTCTGCTACACTCTTTTCTGTGGAAGTTTTCACTTCATCAGAAGCAGAGTCGCTGAGATCTTTGATATCCACCACAACCCTGCAGTCACTTCTGATCCTATTACTATGCAGAGAGTTTGTTCTCCGAGGAGGCGCTGGAGGTTGCTTGGTTTTCATCACTGAAAGACGAGTAGAGTTGCGCTTGTTATTTGCTTGTTCCCCAGCAGCTGTTGATCCCCTTGCATCTCCCTCAGACCCTGGTCCTGTAGCATTTTCACCTTTACTACTGGGGCTGTTAATCCCACTAACTGAGCTATGGGTACTTGCAAGCTCCTGGTCCTCTCCAAGTTGCTCAGCCTGGCTCTCCTGCACATTAAGACCTACTTTCTTGGACGATGCAGGTGAGGAGTTTGAAATAATCGTCTTTGAGGACTGAGACTCGCTCCAGTTTGACCCTGAGGCTGACGTGGGCATCGGCGTGGAGTCGTTGCGGGAATTATTTGCCTGGGAGCCGTCACCATCTGATCTTCTGGACAACAAGGGGCTGACTGATGAGTCCCCAGATGTAAGGCTGCTTTTGCTTACAGTGCGAACGCTGCTGCCATGATTGACATTGCCGCCATGAGTCCGGCTGGTGCTGCGGTCAATCTCAATTACTTCAACCGAGGCTGGCAGGACAGCGTTAGGGATGATTGTAGACAGGTAGGTTGCCTGAGGAGAGATAGACATTACAGGGCCCTAGAAGGAAACAGAAACGGGTGATTATATTTTAAATGTCCTGGATGCTCCAAACACAAAGAGGTACTCATGACTTAAGTTTCAGAAAACTACTTTTACTGCCAACTAACAGCCTGATAACATTCTTACCTGGGGCTCCAGGAGGAAGTTAAACATTGAGGGAGAGACTGAAAAAGAAGTAGTCATGCCAGGTACTGCGACGGACTTTGGTCTCAAGGTGGTTGCGGGGCAGAGATGGGAACCCTGGTGATTGAAGGACTGCTCATCCTGGTACACCGACTGGAGGTGCTTCCGCACCAGCTGTTCATCCCTGAATGCCTGCTAAGCGATTAAGAGGGAACATTGAATAAGTGGCAACGGCACATTGAAATATGTTGAGAACTGATTTTTTTTCTATGAAGAACCCTTTACCTCCAGTTCTGAAAGGTGCACTCTGGCTCCCTCCTTATTCGCTGTGGGAGTCCCTCCATCAACCGTTGGAATGATAACTACACCTGATTGGCTCTCGCTGCCATGCTCATCGGGATTAGGGAGCTGAGTAGAAATAAGTGGCTGAAATGTGGAACTTCTGTTCAGAGCTGTGAAGAATGTGGGTCACTGTTATTAACACACTGCTACCAAAGATACATCCCATAGTTTCTCTGTCAGCGAGCGATGAGGCTGTGGACTCACCGAGCTCTTTCTGGACCTGGTTAGGAATACCCATGATGGTGGTTCTCCTGCTCCTCTTCCTGTTCCTTTCTAATCTTTTTACTGGATTCAGAGGCTTGAATGTAGAACCTGACAGACGGAGATGAAATATAGCTGAGCTAAATGCTCCCATCAGCATGCTAACATTCTTACTACAATCCCTGTTTCCACCTTGGCTTAGCAGGCTAGCATGAAAACGCCTGCAAAACGCCACTAAACACAGGGTACAAACTGGAATTTTGTTAGTATTGCAGGTGGACTGGACTAAATAAAAATTTCGGCCAGATGATGATGAAAGTTGCACTACGGCAACAAGAAATGGTCAATGTGTGCACCAAATTTAAAAGAAAAACCTTCACCGAGTCAGTGGGATTCAGCATCATCCCTACAGACTCTCACGACAATGCATGAAATGGTTGCAGAGTTTTCTCTGTCTGGAACAAAGTGTTGGAGTTCACCAACCCACCCTTTGAGCCACACTGCTTACAGGGGGGTAAAAATGGTTTTTGTCACATAAGAACAAAGTGGTCAAATAATGAGAGCTGCGCTTCCCTAAAACTCAGGGAAGCTTAATGGGGGAGCTGCCGTTCTTGAGAATTTTAAAAACGATGCTAGAAATATGATCTGAATACCAATCGCTCTCGTTGCGTGGGCACACACACACACACACATACACACACACACACACACACGCACACACGCACACGCACACACACACGCACGGGCTGATGTGCTTTGCCTTTCAGCTTTGATGTGCAAAGGCAGCCGCTGAGCTGTCTTTAGATGCTTTGAGCGTTTGAGTAACCCCACCAAAAAAAAGAAAAAAAAAATCCTTAGCAATGTATATGAGTGTGAGTCTGTGCGTCAGCTTCCTCTTTCTTTGATTTCACACCATAACTGCAGGAGTGCCAAGCAGCTGGGGATGAGGCGTGCATGCTAAATAAGTACCCGACTACCAGTCTAAATAAAGCCATAAACTCAGAAACCTTTTTTTTAGCTGCTATTTCTTTAAGATAAAAAATATATATAGATAGATGCTTCCTTTCCAAGCGCAGACACACAAACAGGGCTGACGTTTACCTTGGCGGGTAAGTGCGGACTGAGTGTCTGTGGTGTCTGTATTCCCGGTGGTGGAGCTCGACTCTGGAGAGCTGCCTCTGTCCTTGCAGGAGCTGATCTCCTGCTCCGGATGGAGAGTGTCTGTGGACTGCAGGCGATACACACGCAACAGTGTAATATTAGAAGGCATTAACATGGTGTGCAGTAAGAGGAGAATGAAAAAAAGATTCCACAGAGCTTTTGGGGCACTTACAGCGATGCTTTCATTTTCAGCAAAGTTCACTTCGTTCCCGTGTTCTGTGTGAACAAAATGAAACATAAAAAATATGTCCATGTTGGCTTGATTCTAAAAACAAAGGTATTTTCATGTGTCTCACATTGACTCTCTGAATGTGTCTGACCTTCCTGCTGTTGTATTTTGAGTCCCTCCTGAGCTTCAGTGTGCAGGTCTTCCAGGTACTGAGGCCTGCTGCCCTCAATGAAAACATTCTCCTGGTGGTGCCGGGAGGCTGTGTAGTGGACTGCCAACCTCTTCTGGTCTTCATTTCCTTTTGGGCCAGCTGTTGAATTGGTTGGGGGTGCAAAAAGAGCAGAAAACAAATGTAACGGTAAATATTTTTGCTGCTGCGTTTGAAAGTGAGACGGAAACAGCCCGAAAACAGACAGAAGTCTTCAACCACAGCTCCGATTGCTGCTGCTGGTCATCGACCTGAAAACTGAATTCAGCTTTTGTTTGAGGCGCTTTTCATCGTGCCACTTTTCTGTCCTCTCTGGACAAACACAAACATACAGCTAACAGGTGTTCGTAGGCCGAAACTTTCATCGGCTTTGCGGGGAATCCTGTGCACCTCCAGCTGGCGTGAGCGCAACGCAGATCACACGTCAAATCTCCTCAGCCAACTTTAGTGGACACATGTCACAGCCTTGCCAAGTCTTTAGCAGTCAACCACAGCCTGGCTAATCTCCTGCAGTATCTTGCTTCCATGCTACTTCTTGTGGGATAAGATTATCCACCTGTAAAGATGCTGCTGGAGGCAATGCTGTGGGAACAGGACTGAGCTCTCCTCCACGACAGCCAAAAACAGCAGACACTCAACAGAAACCCAACTTACCTTTGACACGCACTTCTATGTCTACCTGCCCTGGGACCACAGATATAAAACATCCTGTGGCTAAATCTGGTGCATCTCTTTTTCCTGTGAGACTCGTGTCCTGCTGCACGGCCCCTGACAAATAAACTTAAACAATATATAGGCCAAGGAAGCAGGGCCAGTTGTTACCAGCTTTAGTTAAGTTGTCCTGAAATAAAAGTCTAACTTTGCAGGAAAAAAAGTGGAGTAATGAGAACACAGAGACAAAAAAATTGTTTGAGAGCTTAAATCTCAGGCTTTCCTGGAAAGAGACTGACTTTTCCCTCACGTTTATCAATTTAAATAGTTCGTGTGCCCTGAAGACATTGATGTGATGCGTGCTGATCCAGGTTTGAAGGGTAAAACTACACATATTTATCGCACCAGGTCATAATGGGTTAATTATATATTTAGTGAATAAGGAAGTTAGACTTTTGAGTGAAATCTTGAAAAGCAATAGAACTTTGTATATACAACCTATTCTTTCTTCTTTTTCTAACTGTTTCTGTTGTATTTTTTATTAGCACACTTTGTGTGCGTTTGTATCCTCTATTACTTTTTTCATCCAGTAGATTTAATTTTCAGAAATGATTACTGGACACATGCTGTTGTGCTATGATTTTTAAGCAAATTTGTGGATTTGCGCTTCAGTTTCAGTCCCCTCGAAACATAAAACACAACAACAACAACAAAAGGAAGTCTCATGTTGAGAGCATGACTGGGAAATCAGTCATGCCGAGTGGCTCGAAGCACAGCTAAACTGGGCTCAGTGTGGGGTGTCTGCTTTCCCTTCTTTTGTCCCTTTCAACACTGCCTCTCAGTCTCACCTGGTTAGGTAACATGTGTGTGTGTGTGTGTCTGTGCAGGTGTGTAAGTAACGGACAGTCCCACCCCTTTCCGCCCGCATTCACACAGTTGATGCAGCCTAAAATACACAATGTCCTCTCCTGTGTGTAGCTGTGAGAAATCTGGACCCATCTGATCCGATCCGAGAGAACGAGGGGAAGTCTACAAGAACACCAACGACCGCGAGCGTTTCCTCACATAATGTGACTCGCATTTAAGTTGCTGTAATCACCAGTTGCATTTAATTGGTCAAGTAGCCCACCCATGGGATTGTGCCAGACCCCTACAGAAGATTTAGGGATTTTGGTTGGCTAAGGCGATCGCTTAAAAAGCCAGTCAAGCCCTTTTATCTTATTAAAGAAGACCCCCAACTTGTGCAATAACACTTGTGTGCCAGTGCGTCTGTGCTTGAGAGAAAGACTAAAAAAAACAAAAAAAAACCTGTTGCCGTAGGGTGCGTTAAATGTAAGGAAAAAGGTCAGCTAAACTCCACAAACTCCGAGCATAGTAATCCTAAGGAGTAAGAGAGTTTCATGAACCAGCGCTAATTTATCATAAGCCCTGCATGTGAGTCTGCACTCACCCTTCTTCTTGAAGACAGACAGCAGAGAGTGGATGCTCTTCCTGAAGTAGACGACCATGCCTACAGCAGCGCCATATCAGATACAAAATCCCCAAAAATATTGGTATAAAGTTCAGGAGTCTTAACGAGCCAAACAAGTCGGTGTGATTTCCAGAGAAGATCCCGATGCTCTGACCTCTGAGGGCTGCAGAAAGTAACACACAGCCGGCAGCAGACTGGCAGTTATTTACCGCAGATGCTTGCGCAGAGTATCTGAGCGACTTGTGAGGGACAAGCGCACAATAAGATCAGCTCCCAGCCAAAGCTGCCTGTCCCAGCTGCCTTATCCCCGAGTCTGATACCCTCCTTCCTTCCCTTCCCCCTCTGCTCTACCTCTCCCATCTATTTTGCTCTCTCTCCAATGTAATTCCGTCTCTATTGTCAAATGATGAGACCCCTCCCTCTCTCCCTCCTGCTGCCAGTGAAACGGCTGTCAAAGTTTGGCTTTCAGGAGGCAGCCACCCCCACTTTACACAATATAGACAGACACGTGCGGGTCTGTACCTGCACACACACACACGCACACACCACCCATCCCACCCCAGTTAAATCTGTCTCTTATTGATCTGTTTGAATACATTTTAGAGCTTAGAAATACGACAGTTTAATCAATCAGGGAGAATGCAAAGAAAACAACCAAAATTGGATCAATTCGAACGGTTTTCTTCCTGTAATAAAGTTAAACCAAAAAGTGCTTTCTCGAAGTTCCCTGGGGCAGCACTGGAGGACTTTATACTTGTGTGTAGGGTTATGAATTTCAGTTTAGACTACAAAAAAATCGAAACCTTTCCTCTTAATCACTGAAATGTTTTTGGGTTGGTCTTCTCCCTAATGGAGGCCCTAAGCGCCACTCTTCTGTCTGATGCTGTGTGTTATTATGGAAGGGCCACAGAGGCTGCATTTGACAGCAGAGGTTGTGTCCTCACAGTGAAAAGCTAAGCAACCACTTCAGTGCTCTATATGTTTTATCCTCCTCTGTGACACATCATTTCTCTGGTGCCTTTTCTCCTCTCCCTTTGTTTCCGTCAGTCTCCCCTCCTTCATATCTTTTTTTCTGTCCGTCTGCCCGCTGGCCTCATCGCCGGCAAAGGTCTAGTTTGAGTTATAAATAGCCGACACCGCCTCAGTTCATCATGTTTAATGATGTTGTCTGGGGATGAGGTTCTGTGCTCCCTGCTAATGTTTCCTGACAAAGTGCAGAGATTATAAAACACAACACAGTGGCGGAAAAACTAGAAACCAAATGCAGATACTGGGCCAAACAAAGTGCGAGCGCTCTGTTTCAGGATCGTTTTCCCGATGACGAAGGAACACTTTGATCCACTTGCCCTCTGAATTAACGCTTTTTTCCAATGAAGTGGCACAGCAGGGGCTACAGCTGGCCCGCACCAGCTGGAGGGACACGCAGGAGGATAGTAACACAATTCCCTTCAACAGTCCTCACCCTACACAGACAGAACTTCTGGCACTGGATAATAGAAGTGGGGATGCAAAGCTTCTCCTGCGAAGAAATCTCCATCCCAGAGGTCAGACCGACCAGCCTGAGGTGCTGGCAGCGCTTCGGCCTTGGGGTGGGTTGGGACTGGAGTAAGCTGAAGTGCTCAGGAGGGGGCAGCTTTAGACCTGGGAGCCGTGCCAGAGGATTAACTCTGCCACTAGCTTAACCTGTCCATCTCCTCACCTTACACTCCCTTGTACCTGACATTTGCTCTCACCTCAGTCTCTTTAATTTCACTGCATCACTCTTATACTCCATATTTTGATCTAATCCACATTAATTTCTGCAACACTGTTTACCAATATGGAACAAGCAGGGGCTCATAGAAATATGAAAAGAGCTTTGTTTCACTTGATTTCACTGTGGCGCGTCCATTTTAGTTCCAAACACCCCTTTTTCTTAAAGAATAAATCCCTTGCACACCCAGTCCCCTCAACACATTCCCTTTACTAGGGGCCAGGTTTTGGGGTCTCTGGCCAAACCAGTATAGCCACCCCCCCCTACTGTTGTTAACCAAGATCCCTTGTATCAATATTCATTAGAGGGCCTGAAGGGACACCATCTGGTCCTGGGGGAGAGGGCAGAGGGGAAAGAGGGGCTTCACATGCCTTTGATTCAGTGCAAACAACACCCCATTCCCCTGCATGAGCAGAATAACTCATTGCATTACAAAAGGACAAAGTGAAACATGCTAACTTAATTGAGGATAAATTGCATTCCAACCACAAATGTTTCCCAACAGACTGTGAAATACTTCCTCACAACACTTTCACATCAAACAGTGTGCCTTTTAAAGGAGTCATTGGAAGTTACTTTAAAGCTTTCTCCATGCAAAACACTCGAGGCGAAACAATAAATCCCCGCTGCCACACTGGTGGACTTGTTAGCAGGTCAAATAGTCTGTGAAAGAACAATCACAGTTCAGGCAGCCAAATACAATTGCTTGTTGAAATGTCAAAGGCCAAAAAAGCATACGCGCCATTTGTTACAGCCACACAAATAAGAGAAAATGCCAGATATGCTGATCTCCATTACTCATTTGCATGCCCTGTTGTAAATTCCTATCAGGTACATATGTCAGAGTAAAATTCCCTTTCACTGTCTCTTTCCCGGTGTCTACCCCACGTATAGCCGGTGAAATTTTGCGGGTCGCTGTCTTTGAACAGCTCCAAAGATGAGGCAACCAAATTACCTGTTCGCTGGGGTTCCTGGGCTATGTCTGGCACGCGATCTAAGGATATCACCGTCAGTCAGCCTCTGGGGAAAAAAATGAGACATACAACATATGGTTCTCATATGCTGCGGGTCGTCGCCCTGTCACTGTCAGCATTAGTCAGCAGCCTCTTGGAGGGAAACATGGAAAATCGTGAGGATCATCTACATCCAAGAGAGAATTAACGCGCATGGAGTGAATTTGTTAAACACACTGTGTCCATTATGCCCCTTACAGATAATCTTCTGCTCCCATTTAATGAGATTAAAAGTTAATTATCTTTTCCTAAATATCAGATCGGTTTGGCCGGTTATGAGAGTGCGATGATTAATGATGTTGGTGTGTGACTAGGCTTTGTTTTGTTTTATGTGTGTGTGTGTGTGTGTGTGTGTGAGAGACTGATACGTGGAGGGATCTTTACTGGGCGTTGCCTGCGAAGGGTTAAAATGAGTCATTATTAGGGACTGATAACGTCATGCGGAAAACAATTACTTTGAAGTTATTGCTGCTAAAGGTGTCTCCAAGCTGTTGAATCATGGGATGAGTTTGGTTTTTCACACACTGCTCCTGCACCTGGCTCAGTCTTTGTTCCGTTAATAAGAACAGAGTGTAATTTGTTAAACGTTGCTGTTTATCTGAGGCTGTATTCACCCAATGTTAAGCCCTGTTCAGGACCAGATGACTGATACACAAAACCTTAGAATGGATCAGCTCTTTAGACGTCCTTAGGTTTTGCCTTCCTTTGCTCCTCGCTCCTCTGTGACATTAAGCTTCACAGGCTTTTTTAAGGAGTCTCCATGGACTTGTGAGCATGGACGAGAAGCTGCTAGTTCCACTCTTAAAGCGACATTTGAAGCACACATAAACGTGCTGCACTTCAATCAAATTTTTAGCCCTCGTGAGGAGCAGGCTGAAAACATACTGGCTCCTGATTGCGTCTTTCATCATGTAATTTCCCAACAGCCCAATTCTTCTTCTTCTTTTTTAAAAAGCTTACATCTCCACTTCATTACACGTATCTTGTGCGAAATATAACTGGAGCTCATGCTTAAACAACTCTGACTCTTTTGGAATGTTTCTCGGGAACAACTGATAGCATCACGAGGGTTCATTTATTTCTAATTTCTGAACGCTCACACCCGAGCTACAAAAACAATTTTGAGTGTTTAGACAGATTGTACTGTACTCTCCACCCAGAATCAGGAAATTCAGCAGTGCCTTGCTCTGCTGACATCAACCCAAAGTGACCCAACACACTTATTGAACACTGAGGTAAAATCCGGAATATTATGCTCTGTTTTACTTGAGACAATGAAATTATTCACAAAATAACACATTAAGGCTGTTTTAAGAAAAAGGGAAAAATACAAGTACTTTCAGAGCAAATATAGAAATATATTTCCTTATTTCTTACAGTGATACCACTTAACATGGGCTGGTGTGCATCATTCTTTGAACGTACTCAAATAACCTCATGCTCCACTACAGAGTGCTAAATCAGCTCTGAGTCTGCTGCCATCACCAGTCGGAGACTGAAAAAGCAGCCGGTCATCTCATGAGGATGTTTACTGCGGATGGCCAGTTCGTACTGACGCTGAACAGAGAGCAGTCAAATAGAAAGTATGACTCCCAGTGGGCTGGCCGAGCACACTTATTGGAAAATGTAATCCTTTGATCACATGGGGTGTATTAGCTCATCTCATGTCCTCAGCTCGCCCTCTCATTTGCTGCACATGGAGGCGAATGAAAGAGAGAGTAAAAAGGGATACACACCCCGCCTTTGTCGTAACCTAAGTAACCGACAGTATCAGGTGAACCCGCAGGCCGCGCGACCCGGACAGCGTACAGGGTTTCCGCTTAATGCCCGGCTGGGCTTGAAAACTGCCCCGTCTAGGCGGAGCCCTGGTTGTGTGGTTGGCCTGTACCTGTTAGTATCACAAGAAACAAAGTAACAAAGTGGGAGGACACTGTGTGAATGTCAGATATGAGAATAGATCACTGTTTGCAAAGCAAGAGCAGTGTTTTCCACCAGGCCTCAAGCAGACCTGCAAAGCCTGGATTACAGCCTGTTGTCTCAGGGAGAACCTTGGAGCATGTCCTCTCTTAGTTTCTCAATTTCTCAGAGAGATTTGCTGGCTTGATTCTGTGATTTCAAAACCTGTTAGTCAGATTGATCTGTTACTCATAAATCAATTTTTTTCAAGGGATTTGTTCAATAAGAACACAGTATACCACCAGCTTTATGCTTGAGGATGTTATACAAGCTACCGCAGATTCTTCCAGTTGCCGTCACCATCCTGAACCTGCCCACGTAAAGAAAGAGAGGGTTAAAATGTGTCCAGCTATAAACTTCCAATCAACCTAACCCACATACACACACATGGGAGTTGTTGGTCAGATCATTGCTGTGTCCCTGATTTGTATTCAGTGGCTGCTGTGGTGGAGTTGAGTTATGAGCTCTGACAGGCCGAGAGGTGTAGCATTAACCAGAGAGAGAAGAAAGGCAGGCAAGCTAACCTCTATCTGCCACGCACATATCTAAAAGAGTATTTAAGGTATGTGGTTTTGATAATCTGGTGATGTCTGCTCAGGTGGTATGGTCGAAATGAAATATAAATGACCAGAGTAGGCCCATCTGTCACTGAATCTATCTGATCAGAGCTAACAGTCGCAGCGGGGTCATAAAACCAAAACATACAAAACTCAATGATTAACAGAGGGTGGGGAGATGAAAGTGGGGCGACCAAAGGAGACCAAAAGAAGGTGAGGAAGGGCACAGGAACTGGGGGGGAACACATAAGGAGGACATAAATCCCTGCCTACAATAACTGTCACCACCCATGAACCACCTGAGATGGAACAAGAATAGAAGACAGTGGGTTGAATAGAAGGGACGAAGAAAGTCCCAGTCGACCGTGAGCAAAAATGTGTTAATATTTGTGTAAGATGTCCAGTCATTTGTGGGCACATTTGATGATGTGTTTCTTTCCTATTAACAAGCCAAATTGACCTGCAAGATATGTAAGATAACAGGCAACTGATACATTGCTGTAGATAAAAGAACAAGTTCAGGCAGGTCACTAAAAAAGATATAGGTCGAAACATAATTGTAGATAATGTGCAGGCTTTGAACAGTTAAAGCTCAAAGTCCAAAGCTCATTCAAAGGACAGCAGAGCAGGCAGAAAATGGCAAGAGCAAGTAAAAAAAAAGGTAATAAAACAAAGTGTGAAAAAAAGGATGTCAAAGCAAAAATCACAAAAACAAAAAGTCAAGGAAACCAACATAGTTCTGTCAAGCAGCTGATCGTCATATGTGCTTAGAAATGACACAGTTTAAAAAGATCTCTAAATTCCTAAAATGAACTCAGAGGACTGAGGAGCCTCTGGTGGGAGAAACCAAGATGTGAGAATAGGAGGTGAGGATATATACATCTAAGAAATGGAATAGAAGATGTTGTTTGATGATGCTATGAGGTAACATAACAAGTAGCCTTAGGGAATGCAAAGGTATTTGTTAGAAGAGTTAAATTACTATATGACGCTGACATGAAAGAGATTAAAGGGACGCTTGTGGAAAACAAATGTTTCGAACATTACAATTTTCAACTACAGCTATGTTTAGAGCTGAAAAAAGTAACACCCATGAAAAATACACACATGTACTATGTAGCTGAGCTATGACTGAAATAACTGAGAATCTTAGGGGGCCAGACTGGATTAGGCTGTAATAACATTTGGCACCACTGGATGGGAAGTAGCATCTGGTCTGATCTGAGCCCACAGAAGAAAAAGAGAAAGCTGTGGATTGCACCGACAGTGCTAGCGGAGACCATAGAGGTGACTTGGCAAGAAGTTGAATATTACATATCATGTAATATTACGTTAATTGAATACTAACTTCACCAGCATCCCATTGATCCCATTAAGGGTGATTAGCTACATTACAACTACTGTTTAGTCATCACTCCCTTTAGCACAAACAGGCCTAGCTCAACAAACACTGGTCCTTGATGATTCATCCAGAGATGTGGACTGTAAGCCCATTCTTTCCTGGCTAAATGCTGTATTTGCTGCAGTCTCTCATGGTGACCTAAAACAGACTTAATTCTGATTGGAGGTGACTGACTGCACCTCAGGACCCTCTGTGAGGGCACACAAAACGCAGAGTTAAACTTAGCTGCAGCAGCAGCAGCGACTGTGCGTAAAAATAGGAACTGCCATTCTTTTCCTAATTATCCCTCCCTGTCTGTCGCCCTCCGGTTGATTCTCTTTTGACCTGACAAGGGGATTGTGGGAATGTTTCCAGAAGACCGTGAGCTGTACTTACTGCTTGTCGTTAACTTAAAAGCTTTCTGTGAGCCGAACTGAAATCTCTGTAAATACAGATACAGATGTGGATGCCTCACAGCAGAGACACAGTTCATCCTCTGTTCAGTGCATTCATCTCAAAACAAGATAATAAATCTGTTTGTTGCCAAGTGGTGCGTGGGAGTGAGTGCAAGAATCCCCTCGGTGACCTTGGAAAATTAAAGGCCACTTATCGACGCAAACCGGGCTGAGAGAAGATGTAAGGCTGTAATGCACACTGCAAAAAAACTGTCCTGTAGAGTCACAGAAGCAGATGCTAACTGATGCCAAAAGGGATAAAAACTCAAAAGTGTAGAAGCAAGAACTTAAGAAGAAATTATGCAGAAAACATGTAGAAGCTTAAGTGTTTTGTAAAAGTGTATTTTGTCCAGTGGCTAAGTGCACAAACACATAATATCCCTCGGATACGCAGGCAACAGCTGGAAATAAAAACGCAACAGGTGCTGCAGGTTATCAGAGGCCACGTCTCCCTAATGGTGCAGGGTCTCATTTAGTGTGATTGATGAGTTAATGAGAGACTGACAGCATCCGTGAAGACTCATCTGTGAGCAGGACAGAACAGGCCTGGCGCGCTCAAGTCGGAATCCTCATTTGGAGCTAAAACTCCCCTTCTCAGCGAGGTCCGACAGCTCAAGTGGCTGCTTTCAGGACGTTTTAGGCAGATAAATGACCATTTTGAAAAATGTCTTGCTTTTCCATCCACCGTCATGTTTTTGTTAGAGCTCTGTAGCTCCAAACACTCTGTCAGCCTCTGCTCCCGAGGCTGATGCCAATCCAAGCCACCTCTCACTGTGCGCCAAACAGCTTTCTGCGCACGCTGGAGTCTGCAGCCGGATGGGGCTTGCACGACCACATCATCTGCGAAGAGCAGGGATCCAGTCCTGAGGTCGCCACACCGGTCACCACCATTACCTCTGCCTTGAGATCCATTTCATAAGGAGAGGAATCAAGTGCTTAAGTTCAGTCTGTAGGAATTCCAAAATCTGTAAGAGCAAACTTAGAAGGCTTGGAAGTTGTGAAAAACAAACTTACAGAAACTTTGGGGTAGATCAGTTTAAAAAGAATAGATGTCAGTCTACTTTGAAAGCGGTTTCATTCATTTATTGATCATATTCAAACATTTGTCTAGGACGGGAAAATAACTTGTTTTCCTCAGAGATGACAACCACAGTAGAGTCCTCAAGCCTTCAATTCTAAGCGTGAATGTATATAGGCATCTGTTTGTTGTGAAAACCTGCTGCACGTCTAGCAGCTGCTCAAACGTCTGACCTCCTTAACCTTTTCTCAAATTCAATTGCTCGAACAAAAAAGTCCAATTCATGTCATTTTATGCACTCATCTGCCTCTGGAAATGAAAGAGATTGAACATTTTCCAGACGTGGACTTTTCTGTGGCACAATAATCCCTTGTTCTTTCCTGCACAGGGACCTTGGGCCTATTATGATAAATGAATGGCATGTTAGTCAGCCCATAAATGCTGCGACACAGGGGAATGGATACAGAGGCTGTTTCCAACGGAATAATATAAAAGCAGGGCTGTGTCTGAAATAACCCTCTCAGATACGTTTATCATTAATACTGACGATCAAGTAAGCTGTTCAGAAGAAGAAGAGCCTTTAAATGGAACAAATACCCGCTGACTTCGTCCATCTTGAGTAACGAGAACGACAAATTGTGTGTCATCTGAATCACGCCACACACATCAGACTCCAACAGATTCTCTAATATTGGCACTAGAACACATAACTGACTCCCACATGCATGTCAGTGCACTGGCAGTGAAAACACTGGTGTTTATCTGCTGTGTAAGTGCAACGATATGTATGTGTGTGAGAGAGACATGAGTTAGGCCTGTGTGTGTTAAATCATGTGACTTCTGCCCACAGAAAAACAACGACTCATTCTGCCAACTGTGAGCCGTGTCCCAGACACAAATTCTTCCTCCTAAGTCTACCTCAGCGGCATTCCGTCATGCACGGCGCATGAACTAACCCTTCAATTTGAAACAAGTCAGAAGCACTTCAACGGGAAGCGGGATGGAAACACCTGTAGATCCACATAGAAAGACGACTGCCAAATGTTGGGAGCGCAAAAAAGAAGCCGACGCAGGCTCGAAAACCGGTTCACCGAGTCCAACAGCCTGCTCGAGTCCAAGGTCTTGAGCTGCAGAGAACTGGAGTGTTTTCTATAAACTCAGAGACTGTTTTTTCTTTTTTTTTACAAATCTACAAAGAGTGACTTCTGAAAATCACAACCTTTTAAGCTCTCGTTAGACACGATTATTCCAAACATCTGAAGCGATTCCAGAGAAAAAAACAAATCTGTGTCAGTCTCCTAAAAGCCACGCTGAAAGCGGGCCTCAGATATTAGATTCTTCGGGGATGGTTTTCGTCTCAGTTCTCTAACCCTTTCCAGAACACAGATCAAGGAGTAATTACAGCCGCTTACAAACCAGATTTATTTGAACTGCACTCCAAGAAAAGTCTAAACGAGCTGTTTGAGACGAGCAGTGACGGCCTCTCTGACTGCTGATGAACTTGATTTCAGTGATGTTTAATCTTACGTTGGATGTTCTTTTCTTGTCCCCCAGCTGGACGGGACAAGCTCAGATGAGACTGTCAGGAGTTTCAAATTACAGATCAAACACTGTGATGTAGAGAAAATGCAGCTTATGAAGACGAAAAACATGCGTCAAATCCCGATTAAGTCCAAAGCTGGAACACTGGGCAGTGATTGCAAGCTTGGGAGTTTGTTTGTGTGCACAACGCTCAACAGCACGGGGCTGATGTTTTAATTGAATTTAGGCGCTCATACAGGAAGCCAGTGGACTGAGCCCCATTACAGAGCAGTCCACAGCCACAGAAGGCAGAGAGATCACAACAACTGAAGCTACCGATGGCTTCAGCGGCGACATGATCATAACCGGTGTCTGCTGTTACTTCAATGAAAATCCAATAATGGGACGTCAACAAAAAAAAAGTAGCCATTGCTTTTCTTAGCACTTTCAAATATCAAAAGCAAACAACAAGCAAGACCATTTCCACTCCTTCAGTTTGAAACTGCGGTCATTTATGTTTTGACCTCTCGGGGACACGTTCAGTAGGACATCAGTGTTTCGTCTGACGTTGCGTTTGTGCCCACAAGAAACACGTCTCCGGTACTTTGCTCTGCCTTTACTTAGCTCACGGGCTCACAAACATTTTATGATTGCTGTTTGGTGCTGAGCAAGTAACTATTTGATTTTTACTGAAAACATCTGCCTGCTGCAGCACGAAATGTCATGCGGAGGGGATTTTGGGAGTTGGACTTATGAATGAAGGCTGAGGAACACTCTCATGGGCTGTGGTCACTAATGTGACTCTTTTGTTCAGTTCTTTTGGCATTTCTGATCCTGTTGTTACTCCTGCTTGTTTGCTCATTTTGGAGCCGTTTTTGGTGGATTTGGTGGAGTCCTACTTTAGTCCATAAGTTCCTTTGTTCTTCATCTCGTTGCCTCTTGAGTGCTCCTGCATTTGGATTCAGAAAACCATCTACTGGTTCATCAGAGATCCCTTTAACACTACTCAACTTTAATTGAATTTGAAAGCGAACAAAACACTACTCTCAGGATTTCTTGAATTGCTGGCTGCACGAGTTAAAATTTAGGTCAGGGCATAGCAAATCAAACTCACTCCAAATCTCACTTTAATTGAGCATTCTTTCTGCATAAATGAGACTGATCTTGAGCTGGGAGTAGATCAGTGAGAGAGAATCATTCTGAAGATGCCATTCAGTGGCTAAAAATTCTTCGACGACATTTAGGGCCAGAATATTCAGACTAACCAAAATTGCATGTTGCCAAAAGTGTCCTTTCCTTGAAGGCGAGAGGGAAAAGTTTAACTCCTTGCTAAAGAGAAGCAGAGGAGAGAATAAAGGATGACAGCGCTCATTTTCCAAAGGACAGGCTGAGGAAACTTTGGTGCAACAGGTCAGAACAGGATGCTACAGGTGAAAAGCCTATGGTGACTGCTGAAACCAATGTGACAGGAAGGAAGAAAGCAGTGATGAGGGATTTCCACTCCCTTTTGGACTGAGAGCTTCGGACCAAGTTTGAGGCATAGATAAAAAGTCGTAGGTGGAGAAGAAGGAGGGCAGAATCTGTTTTTTGGAATAACTTCTCAACTTTCCCTCTTGAGTTACACGTGGCAGGAAATACAGCCTCTATAGAGTAGGGAAGAATCAAAGATGAATGGCATACAGGGCTATATGTGTAGCACAGAGATGCACCTGGGTTTACAGAAGCTTTTAAAGCAGAGGAGAGCAGTGAGATGCATAGAGAAGCATTGGCAGAACATAGCAGATTAGTGCTGGAGAATGAGATATGACGAGGGGAAGGAGGGATATCTAGCAGAGATGAAAAGTCATCCTCTCTTTATTTAACAGTGTGTTGCCTAAGCTACTCTGTGGGGAGTCCATGACTTAGTCATTGGCACATAGTAAATGGGATCTTCAAAGGAGGCCCTGCTCACAGAAATCAAAAGGCTTAGGCGAGCCTTACGCGGCAGGATAATGAAAAGTGGAATATCACACCCTGTACAAGACAGTTGGAATGAGAATGGAAAAGAAATCTGCTAGCAGTCTTGTTCCACAATTATACACCAGACACATTTTTCCCCGATTATCTCTAGGCTCGAGTAGCTTTCTTTACGTTCTTCCTCCCTATGTCTGTCATTAGTTTTCACTTTTCCTGACCTCAATTTCCTTTTTTTGCCCACAAATCGACTTTCATTTTCACTTATCATTATAAAAGGTGATCAGTCAGTTTAAATCCTACTGTATCCACATGCGAATACGGCTCCTTTCGAACGCCGGTAGATAAATAACAAAGCAGCGATCCAAGGTCAGGAAGATGGCTGCGTAAAAGAGAGGAAGCGCAGAGGAGTGAAGAGGGAGCGAAAAGCCAGAGGAGGGAAGCGATTTCAAGGATTTTCACAGATAATTCAGGTTGAGAAAGACACTGTTTTATTAAACGGCTCGTTTGACATCTTATCTTATCGAAGACAAACTCGGAGGCAGGCTATCCTGTGAGGAGAGCCAGTTGAGGTTCTCCCTTAGGAGTGGACAGTTATGAGAAAGTAATATGAAACATCTGCAAGCCCAGCAGCTGCATCACAGGATTTATATATATATAAAACTTAAATAGGGTTCTAGACAGTCAGTTTGTGCATGTTCCTGGCTCCCTTTGCACTACTGACAACCTGTAGCTGAGGTAACGTGTGTTCAGAATGAATCAACCTCATCCACTGTAGCCACTGTCGTACTGCTCTAATCTCTACATGAGTACGGTTTCAATTACTCTCCTATATATGTTCTGTTTAGGGTGAGAAAGAGAGTGAAGATTGATCTTATATTATCTTTTATAATGTGATTTATGTAGGCAGAAAAGTTGAAAGTCTTGCATGTAAACGACCTCTCAGGTGAGACAAAAGGCAGGGCCCATGCACTGTTGAGGCGGCTGCCTTCACCGTGGCGTCAACCCACTAACAAAAGGTTTACTGGTATATCAATAAAGTCAGCTTCAGGAAAACTTGAAGTTTTCTGTCGCTCAGTCTGGCTTTGTTTTGGCTTTTGTGTTGCAAAAAGCAGCTGCCGTCACCTCAAACGCGAGAACTGAGCCTCGTTTTTGCCATGCTCCAGGAATAAAATGTGCGCCAGGGGTGCCCGAGCGTAAGTAAACTGGCTGGAATGCAGGAATGCGTTCGCTCTCCAAAGTTTCTGAATAAACTTTCCATGAATGAGGCGTTGAAAACAGGAGAACAGAATGCTGCAATCATACCGATGTTCGACCACCCTGAGAGAAAACGAGCTTGTGCTTCTGTGCTCACTCAGCCGTCCCTGATTTGTGTACACATAAACACACAAATGCGTAGAATGTAGCTCTTGATAAGAGAAGCCCTTGTTTAATGGACAAATGATGCACGAATACGCAGCAAAACAAAATGAGTTCAGCTGTGTTGGTGAAACGCTGCTGTGCCCGAGGGCCAAACTGAACTATAAGATAAATACAACCAAACAAAGTACATAATTCACTATCAAACTGTTGCATGTATTTCATGTCGAATTCAAACTGCAGTCAAAAACACAACCAGAGGAGAAACTAAAATCTGGAGAACAGAACAGCCTTATGTTTCTCTTAAAATTATGAGCGACAATGTCGAATAAAAACTCTGATCCAGCCTCCAGCCATGTTTACAGACAGTTCCTTGGATAGCAGTCAAGTTTGTAAATGAGTTTAAGTCAAAGTGAAACTATGTGTAGGGTTTTAATTCTAACTGCCAGTTATTCCTTTGCAGAGTGCAGAGCAACCCTGAACCTACGCAGTTTTAACTCAAAAACAGAAGGAGCCAAAGAGCGATCCGCTTAAAATGTCACGACCTGACAATCAGAGGAATAAAATGTAGAATAAATGGTTTCGGTCAGTCTTGGTTTAGGACAAAAAAACAAGAAACAGAAAGCTACTTCTCAGAAAAAGATTACATCAGCAGAACCCGAGCGAGAAACAGTTCTCAGCAACGAGCCTTATCTCCCAATCTGTCTGTCAGTGTGAGTTTGTGTTGAACCAGTTAGTCGGGCTAGTATTTTTTTTTTTTGTTCCTTCGGGAAGCGTTAACAGAGCCAAATATCAGTGTGGAAAAGGCTCAGAGTCAGAAAAACGAGTCCCACTCCTAGTGACAAGATCACACCCACTTCCACTGGACCACGCAGCGCTGCATCGGGAAGGATGGAGACGCGGCGGGAAAGCGCTTACGTCAAATATGTTAAATTCAGAGTCAGTCTGGAATGAAAATGCTCTGTTTGTCATCAGGAAAAACACATCACCGGAACAAAAACAGGAAGAAGGAAAAAACACTTTTGCCGACTCACACAACCCTCTTCTGCACACTTGTGCAATAAGCAGGAAGCGTTGAAGCTGACTAAGATAAAGTCAGCATGGGAATATTGCCACTCTGCACCTGAAACAGCTTACTGTAGGAACTCATTCTCATGACCACACACATGCTGGTATACACAGCCAACTATCTACATCAGCTTCACTTTCAGGTCGAGTCAAACTTCTCACGTTTAAAAGTCCTGTTTCACACATAACCTCCTCCTCAATGAGGAAAGCATCACTCAAGGCATAGAATTGTAAATGAATAAACACTTTTGACAGACTACCCAGACATCCTGCTTTCCTCTTACCTGTTCTCAGCTTGTGTGGACGTCCCAACAGCCAGAGGCCGTTTGGTTTTCCCTGGTTGAGGGATGGAGGGGAAGACAAGTTATTTCCTGTCTGCACCTTCTTCTTTTTCTTGTGGATGCTGTTTCCCATTTTGGGGAGGTTCTGAAGCCCTTAAAGTGGGTCTACCATCTTGCCTCCAAGCGACATTACATCTGTACACTCCAGCTTCCGAGTCCCTGCGGTCAAATCATTCCTGCTGATTCAGCCCCTCTGACACACGCGCCACGCTATTGAGTATCTGCGCTAAAGACCCACTGACACCATTTCTGTAAGACAGACGAGCTCCAGCTCGGATCATCAAAGTAGAGTAAAAAAAAAAAAAAAAAATGAAGCAACACACAGAGGCTCTGATGATGTCGCCCCGCTGCTCATGCACATCAAGCTCCTGAAGGATCGGCAACATCCAACACTGACAAGCTCAAGTGTGTGCATGAATGTATGTCAGCGACTGTGTGTGAGTGCCCCTCCCACTCCCTGCCTTCACCATCGCTGTTCTCCCAAGCCGAGCATTCACACAGCTGAGCATACTCACACAGGCACATACACAAACAGCTCCAACATATAGATCCTTAAATACTTAAAACAGCAGTCTCTTATGCCAAGTGACACCTCCTCTAATTTTCTCCTATTGTTAGTGGTGATAAGTAGTCTTTATTGCAGATCATTATAGGCACAGCTGACAGTTCCTGTCAACACAGCCTGATGTTGGAGAAAACACAGATTCCCCTTCCACAGTGTCTCTTAGACACACACACATACACAGAAATCAGCTGATGGTAGGGGAGCGGTATATCAGGGGTGTTTGTTTCACAAAATATGAGGGCTAAATACTGACTGATAAAGCTCTGACAAAAAGAGTGGCGACTGAAAACGACGATGGCGGGCTTAATTATTCAGCTGATCGTGACGGGCGCCACTCTTTTGTCTTCTGAAATTCCTGAAGCACACGTACGATAAAGACGGAATCTGAAAGAGCAGAATCTGTGCCAGCCAACGGGTCGCACACATCAAAGCTGGTTTTAAGATGAGAATATTCCAACTACGCTGGAGGAAATACAGAAGGAAAGATGATCGGGAGCACTAAAGAATCAGCAAAGACCCAACATATCAGTGTTTTCTGTCAGTTTTTTGTCAAAAAAATCTAGCAGCAAACACATTTGCCCCTAAATACTGGGATCATGATGCCACAACCTTTTATCCCTCTATGGCTGTCGTTCTAAAGGCAGAGCCTGTGGATCGATAGTCATCGTGAGCGAGGTCAGAGGGAGGCTTATGGAAGGTAAGAGATGATATGACACCATCCGCACAAAGGACGCTGCTGACATCACGTGAAACTGAGATTCCTCATAGGAAAGAAAAAGAAGAGGAGAGAGGGAGAGGGGCGATGAGGAGCAAGAAAATTAAACCAAACGCTTATCATCGTGGTCACTCTTTCCACGTTTCCTCTACATTTATGTTTCCCTGCTCCTGGGATGTGCAGAGAACTGCTGAGAGATAAAAAGCCTCCGATAAAAAGCAGATTTACTGTTTCAGGAGGGGATGAGGTGGGGGGGTCGTAAGGAGAAAGCTGCAAAGAATTTACAATCCCTCCTTTCCCTTGAGGAGGGATCGATTTGAGCAGCAGGACTTGCTGGGACTTTCCAATTATGAAATATAATTGCTTACCAAATGCGGGCTAAAATGCATTTGCATTAGAGAAGAAGAAAGGAATATATGTGTCTGTAGGATATCACTCAATACTCCTATCGCAGTGTAAAATGATCTGTAATGATGCACTCAGAAATCCTCCTAATGTAGCCCCAACAGAACCGCACCCAGTACATTTGTGCTGGTATGGTGCTCCTATCTCATCCGTCATAGAGCTGAAAGAGTGCACTTAAGAGTGTCTGTGTGTGCACCGACTGCTCTGTACTCTGCCTTCACATATGAGCTGCAAAACATGATGCCAAACATGCCCTAGATCCATTTAAATGTGAGAGCGATCAAAGTCTGTGTCACTGTCATGAGATTTTAGAATATGACAAGTGTGGGGAGCTAAAAGGCGAACAACAGTGCATGTGTACATGAAAGGGCAGCGGTGTAGAGGAATGCCGTTGTCAGGGGATAGTTGTCAGGGAAAGTGGTTGCCAGGGTGATCATTGCAAGGGTCTTGAGGACCACCTTTCTAAATGTTTGAGTTTGTAGTCTTATTTGACTGGGTGATGGAGTGTGGAGAGGAGTGAGCTGGGGTCCGAAAATAGGGGATTTGTTAAAAAAACAAAACAGAAGTTAGAAATGAAAAGACTGACAGTCAGCATGCATCGTCCTGCAATCTGTGATCTTGGTTTGAGGCTTTTTAGTTCAATATAAATCAGCCCAGCGCTCCCATCTTGTGGCAAGGTTTAGCTATCACCATACAAGCCCTACACGCAAAAAAGTAAGTGTTAAAACTATGGAAAACCTAAAGCAACAAACCTCTCCTCTACTCACCTGGTTACCAGGATGAAGAGTTCTTCTCCAAACTGCTGTGACAAGATTTTACATGCACTTTGTTCCGAAGAGCAAAGATCATTTCTGGCTGTCACAGTAAGATTACTTCAGGACGCCAACCCATACTTTTTCCCCTGAACTTAGTTCAGTGTGTTAAAGTGTTAGAGGAGTTCAGTCCTGGTTCTGTCCTCTGGTAGTTGAAGTAACTAAAACACAGGTTGAAGAACAAAATGATCCAGTGGTCACACAGCTTCAAACCAGCAACATAACTGACTAAGCCTCCCAATTTTTGCATCTCAAACTTAACCTACTCCGCCGATGAAGGACAAGCAGCAGTCTGGTCCGCTGTTCGCAGCAAGACAAGATTTTATAAATACAGTTAAACATCTTAATTAAGCCTAATTTCACCTTCCGGTGCGAAAATAGATCTGTTTTTTCTAAGAAGACAAAAAGAATCAATATTGACCTAACTGTCAGCCCATCCGCAGAGCTCCACTTACTTACAGTAATGCTACATTGAAATAGCAGAGGGCCCTGGTCTTCCCCTGATGCTAGTTGCTCTCGGTAGCAAGGGCCTTTTTTTTATGTTCCATTCATGTATACGTGGCTCCAATTACAAGGTGGTAACATCTCATTTTGACATGTGGCTCAGTGGGATTTGGACACTTTCAAGTTCGGCCCATTTCATGTCACTCCAACATTAGGTGACAGACTTCTCTCTGGGGGGGGGCTGGGTCCTATCCAAGCTGTCATTGGGTGAGGGGCGGGGTACACCCTGGACAGGCCGCCAGTCCATATAAGAGTTTTATCTCAGTTCAAAGTATTTCAATCTAATCTTTAGGAGGAGAAAGTGCACAAACATAAGCATGTGTCATAAGCTTCAGCAGCAACGAAAGTGGTGACTGCCATCTAATTCTAATCGGGTGTGGCCCAAAAAAAAACTTACGAGACAGTTGTATGCTACTGCATGACCAGCAAGGGTGGAGAAAGGTGGTGCCAGTTTTATGTACATCTTTATCTACAACTCTGAACTGCTGCTGCTTTCATTTCCAGCTAAATATAAACCTTTTAGGAGTTTTTAAAGTCACAAAAAGCTCCGACAAGAAACAAGAATAAGATAAAATAACACCGTTTGGTGCTCTAACTCACTTTTACAGATCACAGATAATCAGAACATATATGGCTGTGAGTGTCGCTTTACTCAAGACTGACTGAATTCCTGGGTGGCTTTGTCATTGTGCAGTCTGTTCTTCTCCGTGTAGGGAAAAAAAAAACAAACAGCAGCTGGATGAGTAAACGGTGCTCAACAGGTGAATCTATTGCAACACATTATATAACAGGAACCACACACACACACACAAACTTACACATGCAGTCCTGAGGGGTAAACTTGTTGTGGTTCTCTGTGTATACAGACTCCCACTACCCCAGTCCTATGCTGATCTCTTCCAGCTGCTTCCCCCGCCACATCAAACACAGGACATCCCATGAAACAACCCAATACCTTTAATGCCATAAACAGCACCTCTGCAAAACAAAGCTGGAGGATGATGACAAGAGATTTTAGTGACCTCTCCTAAGGTACACGCGTGTATTTGGGTGGGTTGTACAAGAGGCATGCACATAAATATATGTTTCTCAGGAAAAAATAGATTTAAAATGACTTAAATAAGCTAAAAAATGGTGATAAGGACAAGTGTGGCTTATTTGGGCCGTATCACCCATGAAGGTGAGCTTCACGTTACCCCTCTGCACCGCTGCAGCACGTCTCATCGTGTCACTCTTACCACACTTTGGGCCCCCACATTAAACGTGACCCGAGAGACAATTAACGCTTTACTCCAGACGTCACAGCCGGACGCTATTGTTGCCTCGCAGTATTGCTGCTGCAGCAGTGCGCCCCTCACAATGCCGTTGCCTGGGAGACGTTTACCTCTCCGACGTAGCTTTAGGTCCGCGGTGATGGATGAGGGCTGGCGGTGTCTGCTTACCCAGGTAAAATTACCTCACTCGTCCGTGTGTGCGTGTGCCTGTGCGGTGAACGCAGGGGACAGAGTGAGGATGCATTAAACTTTCACACTCCTCCCTATCGGCATGCACTCCACTCTCCGCCTCTATCCTGTCAAACTGCATTAAACTGCTGAGTTGTGGCCTGTAATAAAGCTAAAGCTGTATACAATACTTTTTATGTAATGAGATGTTTGCTCCACAGTAACTCTGCCAGGTCTGTAATCTACATTAGAGTTTGTGAGTCTACACACCCTGACTGTGATGTGGCTGTCACACACATGGACAAACCCGTGCATTTAAAGGAACTCCAGCAAAGAAAGGGATCCATTGCAAGCACACTTACGAGGCCTGCGTGTGTGACACAGTTAAAAGCGCTGTCACACTGACGCAGTCACACACGCGCATGCAGAAAACAATGGCTGCACACATGGAGACACACATGGAATCCGAGGGATTGCGCAAAATGACCTCACCGCTCAAACAGCAGCCAAAGATGGGCTGAGCGGGACAAAGCAGGTAGTTGCGGGTGCCTCCGTAAGCCCTCATGTGTGTTGGTGTGTGGAGGTGATGTAATGACCGTTGGCGCCGCCCTAAGCTCAGCAATATGCAGCTGACACACAAACACAGATATTCCCCCCTGATACAGGGTAGCAACCCGGTCACACGCCCTCACACACAGCGCTGCAAGATATCCACACATCGCTATGAACACACACTGACTACACAGTAAGAAGCAGCAGAGAGCAACACACCCGCAGTGGTGCTGAGCGCAGGGCGTGAAGCAAGCTGAGGTGTGAGTCAAAAGCAGCGACACGCTGCGATGAATACAAAAATCTATGAAAAAGAGACGTGTGTGAGTTTTCTGAGAAGTCGCTCTAATTAAAAAAGCCTTGAGAGACTGTTCCCTAAGAGTCTTCTTTAGGCTGAATGGGGCTTTGTGATTCGTTGTAATCTCTCCCCTACATCGCATAACTCCAGGACCAATCTGGCAACCAACAAGACCAGCAGACCTTGGCGCGCGCGCACACACATGCACACAAACTGCTCTGATGCACGGCTCCAAGGAATTCAGCACATCAAAGAGTGTTTCTTTTTTTTTAGCAATAGGAGAAGAGTCTCTGAAATTTAACCGACGGCCAGAGCTCTGGATCACGGAGTAGCAAAGCTGAGAGAGTTACCTATCATAAAGATGTTCAGTTTTACCACAAAGAAGCAGCGGGGCGCAGCCGCTCAGTCTGTGTCTTGTTCTTACCAAAACACGTGCAGTCATGTAAAAAAGCAAGCGCACCTAATGGAAACAGTTGGCGGCATTTTTGGGTTGACAGGAGCTGACGGGAGAGTGGGGGCACCTGCGTGGAAACTCTGAGCCACGCAGGCAAACATTTTGATGGAGAGGGAAAGCATGCAATGCGGATAGGAAGGTGGCAAAGGCTGATTGCGTTCATCAAATGAGATAGCATCTGACTTTCTTTTTCTTTTTTTTCAAATTACACATCCACTTTATGATAAACACTAGAACCAGCCATGTTATCTGTGACTTCACGTGTTAGTCACAAAGGCTCTACTGTATGAGCAATTTCCAGTTGCTTACTTCAATTCAAAACAAAATTGCCCTCAATATTGCATCAGCAGAGGCTCATGGGCTCATACTTCTCAGGCCTTTAATGCAGCAGAGAAGCCGGACTTACGCTTAGTGGCAGATGTGAACTCCAAGGTGCTGTAATGCAGCTTGATTCTGGGATGTGGCAGCTGGTAAGATTCAGTCTGTCTCTTTTCTCTCTGACTCTTCTTCAGCTCAATCACCTTAACAAAGATCAAAAAATATCAAATATGTAGTAGTGGTGACATACCAAGGTGGCAGGATTGCACCGGTTGTAATTTTGGCAGCATTTAAAGCAACAAGTCTTATTGCTGTGGAACGTTTAAATGCTGCTCATAAGCATCTCGATGTCTGTGCCGAAACTGATGTATTTTCAGCTCCCGAAGCAGTGAAGCAACCCCGAACCATAACCCTGCCACTGCCGTGCTTCACAGTTTGTATCGCTTTGTTTTTCTCCTGAAAAGACTGCTTTGGTCTGAAAAAAACATGTCTTAATGTGGCCAAACAGCTGTGTCTAACGTCTGTCCTTCCAGAACACTTCAGTCCAAAAGGCCTGCGCCACATCACTCAGGCAGGTCAAATGTGTGCGATTTCCTTCTGATTGTAGACGCAGTACGTGAACACAAAGGGGGATATTTGGGTGGGGGTTTCTTGGAGACTTATTTTGACATCAGTTTGCTCTTGATCTTGCAGAGGCAGCCCATTCTGGATAATTTAGCAGTTATTTCAATGCAATGCAACTTGTAGAAGATTTTCTTTGCAGTGACTGACTTATCTTTAAAAGATTTGGAGAGCCTTTTTTAGCTTTTCAGACAATAGCACATACTTCAACAGCATAGATGTAAGAAGATTAAAAAAGATTCCCTTAGGAGATGACACGCTTAAGCCTGTAATCTGGAACCCTTGATTCTAATGTTATGGATTTAAAGGTGAAATAGATTTACTGACTATTTCCAAGTAGCTGATTGTTTTAAAATCTAAGTACGCCTTCCATTTCCAAAGAAACTCTGAAGAAAGACAGAAAAGTTTGCAGAGTAAGTGACAGCTTGAGGTGAGAATGTCAGGATTGGGTATATAAGAAGCCAACACTCGGTCGCTCGTGGCTCACTACTTTGTGCCAAACTCGGTCAGAGAATCCTTCAGTCAGTTAAAAGAAATAACAGTAATGGATGAATGGTTCCAGGTTGGATCCCCACCTGGGGCCTTTCTGTGTGGAGTTTGCTTGTTCTCCCCATGTATGCATGGGTTCTCTCCAGGTATTCTGGCTTCCTCCCACCATCCAAAAACATGCATGTTAGGTTAATTGGTGACTCTAAAATTGTCCTTAGGAGTGAGTGTGAGCGTGTGTGGTTGTTTGTCTCGTCTGTGTGGCCCTGTGATGGACTGGCGACCTGTCCAGGGTGTACCTCGCCCGATGACCGCTGGGATAGGCTCCAGCCCCCCCCGCGACCTGACCAATGGATTAAGGGGGTATAGAAAATGGATGGATGGATGAATAAATTAAATATTGAGGGCGAAAAGGAAGAAAGAAAATCCTCAATGCAAAATTTCATAAAAAACTTTGATCTTCTAACATCTACAGTATAATAGCATAATATTGTGGAAAGAGTCTGATTTTGGGGAAATCTCATTGCAAAAAAAGCCAAGGACAGAAACCACATCTGGATGCATGTGACAATGTGACATTCGAGTCCTTGAGGCAGCAGTGCATTAAAAAACAATCATGCAGCTGCATGAGCCCAAGTGCACTTTACAAAACCTTTGCAACTCATCCCGGTCTTCTGCTGCATCCAGAACTGTAACCTGACACTGTATTATGCAACAAGGAAGACCTGCTGTATATCAACTGTGTGCAGAAACACAGTCGAGTTCTGTGACCCAAGGCTCATCTCACTTTGTGCTGTGCTTTGGTCAGATGAGCCCGTCGTCCAGCTGCTTTTGGACATTACATGACTTGTATTTGTGCGAAGGCATCATTGATGCAGAGGTGCATATAATGATTTTGGAGAGACATGTGCTGCCATCAAGGCAAAATCTTTTCTTGGGACAAACAATATTTTCTCAGCAGCGCAGTGACAAACTGCAGAGCTTCACAGACAGAGTGTGTGTGTGCTTGCCTGGCCTGCCTGTAGCCCATTTCTACCTCCTATTGAAAATGTATGGAGCAGCAAGAAGAGGAGAATCAGACAGTCAGAATGGACACTGACACCATGCCATTTAAAGGAAGTGTGATGTAACATTCCTCGTGTGTTGCTGGCAACAACCTCTAGATACATTTAAATGGTATCAGTCCACACAAGTCGACAAACTGAGTCAAAAATAAAAGAACAAAAAAGTAGAAGCTTGCTATTACCACAACCAAAAATAATGCTGTAAAACAAAGATTACAGGACACCAGTGAACAGCTCATCTATATTTCGTCCCAATCTTTCTTTTTATAGCTGCAGCTCCTGGCCAAGCTGGGGGCTCTTAAATCTTTGCTTCACAGTGGAGATTTTAAGTCTTAAAATGGAAAAACTCACTGACAAAAAATGCCAAAAAAAACATGGTTCCCACACATCAGCCGTTGACCACATCCTCTGCTGGGGAATTATTAGCAAGACTGCTGGTTAGCGTTTGGTTTCGGATGGAGTCGCTGTCTCTTACTAGTATGTTAGGCATACTAACGCGTCCTGGAAGTCCCCTCTAGGTGAAACGAGTAAGAGAAAAAAATGGGACTGACCAAAACAGTCAGAGGTAAATCTGGGTTGTCAAGAGTTACAGCAGTAATCACACACACACACACACACGCACACACAGTGACATAGGAGAGAGGGATGGGTTTAGAGGTGAAACAAAAACAGGAAATGGGGACTGTGGGTAATCTCTGTGCTGCCGACCAAGCAAACGCATCAGTAAACAGAAAAGGGGATTAGACGGCTGTGCCAATGTGTCTGTGTGAGTCACTTTTGCCAAGTTACAGATGTACAGACTGATGTCCTGACAATGAATAAAGCTCTCTTAACTTTCCATCTTAATCCAGAATTCAACAGATCCCACAGAAACACGTCATCCACACATATTCGGTGGTGAAAAAAAAAGACAAAATTCCACCGCAAAGTTACCAAACAAACAAGAAGAGGCTTAAAAAAAAGGCTGATGCTCAACTAACCCTAAACTTTGATGGAGGACATCAATGACAAGCTGTTACAGAACTTTAATTAAAGAGAGAATATTCTTTTACTCTCTTCTATCTAATCACTAACGAGTGCAGTAAGAAGCAACATTAACCTCTGCAGTTGGACATTTCCTGGTTTTAAAATGGAGAAATTTTGTGCAAGTATGTCCTCTTAAGTGTTTTCTCTCTTGCAAAATGCACTGAGTGACTTTTTTGCCACTTGAGGGGAAGGAAAGAAACGATACAAACTGACTTTAATAGCTTGCATCCTGGGTGATTCAGTCACAGGTGGACAGCGCTAAAGACAGGGCCGAACGCACTCAGGGTGGCTTTAGGATGCAGTCAGACTGGACTGCTCAGGCCACATTCAGAGGTGGTCCAGTAAACAGCAGCGGAGCAGCCACGAGAATGTTTCCCACTCCTCCGTTTTCAAGAAAAACTACAATCTGTAAAAAGGGAGTTAAAGCTTCTGGCTCATTTAAAATGATTAGACAGTAATCTGTGGGAATGTTATGAAGAAACTATTTTTAGAGGCAAACATTTTTTTTACAGAACTGGACTGCTGGGGCCATCGGTAGCTTACTAAGATGCTTCATGGGTGAGTTGCCTCAGTTTTGTACTGTCTGTTTGAAACCTTATTGGCAATTATTGCACCCGACGTGGTCACTGTATCATAAAATTCTTTGCATGAGTCACGACACAAAAATCCTTCCTAAAGCAAGCAGCCACTTATTGTGCCCACAGTCAAGTTGTGTAGAAAGCTGCTGAAGCTGTCAGAATTCAGGTGGGTTAAAAGCTTTATTTTTCTTTTAAATTCATTTTATGCTTCTTTACACCTCTCATATCTCAGCTGTAACTGTTTCACTGTGTGCAGGGCGGGAAACTGAGAAACAATCGTATGTGGTCGCTCAGGACGCACATGAGGACCCATTTCAACTACACGTATGAACACGTGTACTTGGAGCTGTCCACTTGTGATCACATCACCCAGGACCGGATGTTAGCACCACGGCCCTTCAGCTCACTCCTTGGGAAGGTCGTGTGAGGATTTTCCTGAAAACAGTTGCTACTCAGAGAGCAGGAAGAGTGAGCGAAGCAATAAGAGTTGCGTAAAACCAAAACAGTGAGCTGAGAAACGAAACTTTCCCTCGTAGAAGTGAGAGGAGACAGAATCCCGAAGCGCATTACTGAAGTTATACAATGGAAGATTACTGATTTAGATTAAGGTTTCAGTATGTTCTTCCTTTTATTCATACTGAAAATAAAATACACTCTGAATGCTTCGTATGGCATTTCACTCAAGGACCCAAAGCTTCCTGTTCTGATCAATTCTAATACACTCAAACTGTTTCTGGTCAGCTGCTATTTCATTCTTAAGCTTTTCATTGAGAAATGAGATTGAAAGCCCTTAGATTTGCAAATGCGTCATTCAGTCAGTGTTCTTTAGGGATGTAAAGCATCAGTTAAACAGCAGGAACTGAAACCATCAAGGGTGACACAACAACCCACTCACCTTTTGCAGTGTCATGGTTCTGCAGTCCAAGTTTGGCATCTGTCACACCACTAAGAGTACGGTTAAGTCCATTGCCAATGCTCTTCTTCCTCCGACTCCCCCTCAACCAGTTTAAGGCCTGTCCCAGAGAGCTTCCTGGCTTCTTCTGCCCACGCTGAGCCCTCGCCTCCCGGGCTAGGATCTCAGTGATGTCCCTGGGCACCAGGTCACCTGTAGACCTCCTCCGGGACATCCTGAGGCTGGTCGTGGAATCTGAGGCTCGGTACTTCTACCCACAACAGTGTGCTTTCTGTGGGAACACGCCACGGGATCTAAAACCTTGCCGCTCGCCAGGATTTGATGAATTTCTCTGTCCCTCTTTGGCCTCTCTTAGTATCTATGTTTTTCCTGACTGTCACCACCTGGGATAACAATGAGATCAGCAGGATGAGAGAAAGAGGGCACAAAGGGAAAGACACAAAAATAGACTGGGAACGAAAGCCAGTGGAACAATTGCGTGGCATGAAAATCAAGAGGAGAAAAAGAAAAACGCAGTATAAACTGAAAACTACAGATCAACCGAATAAGTCAAAGTGGTCAGGCAACATGGAGTTGAGAAATAGGATGAAACAAGAAAATACATCAGTTTGACTTTACACAGTATATTAAAAACATTCCCACATTGAACTAATACAGTTTTCCAGTCACACTTTTGCTCCCCCCCACCCTCCACTTTTCTATTTTCAACTGTTGTGTGTATCGTGGCTTCAGGGTGGAGGGCTCGAGCTCTGCAGTGTCCACGTTCTGTACGTGTGTGCCTGCCTTTGGCTCCCATTAGCAGAAAAGTGTGTATGGATGAGTCAGAGAAAAGAAGCAAAGTCAATCCAATCAAACTAGCAATGATTAAACGTGCTTATTTCTTTAAAGACATGCGACTAAAGCCCACGGAGGGCCAGACACCCAATCTGCTTCTACACAATGCTGCAAACAAAGCAAAAGAATTTGCTGGGAAACAGTTAGACGAGACATGAGCGTTTACAACTTACTCAGCGAGCGTGCTGTCCTCTCCTCTGCTCCCCTCTTTTCTCTCAGCCTGAGAACAGCTTTGCAGGGCATATGTGTGTGTGTGTGTGTGTGTTTAGCAGAGTAAATGAAGCTCCATGCTCTCTGAACACCCAGTCCCTCCCTCTGCATGGGAGCCAGCCTCTCCTCCACCCTCTTACATTGCTGTTTGGACGTAGCCACACCACTCCAGCGCTGACTGCTTCTCTTTACATTCCAAACAGCTGGGGCTTAGCATTTTAGCTTCATTGTTGAGTCCTTTTCCTGAGCTGCGCAGGTCATTAGTGATTTCTTGTACTGCAGTTGGACTTCTTTAGCATTTTCTCTTTTCCCAGGGATCAGGTGCATACACTCAGGGTCCCTCAGGAGGGGAACTCTCAAGTCATAATCCATCATAGCAGCAAGAAAAAAAGAAAAAATACACACCTAGGATCAGTTTAACGGGAGATAGTTGATTCTATGTCCGAAGAACAAGACAGAAATACTTTACAGAAATACAAAGGAAACAGTTTTTTTCTTTTTTGCAAACTACTGATCAGCCAAGATGTATTTCCTTTTTTGCAGATAGGATGGGGTGGCTCTCCCCTGACTCTGTGTAACCAGGTGGAAACCCAACACCCCTTGTTAGATGTGACACACACACATAATTAGGTCGGCAGGTGGGGCGAGTCACAAGGGGCTGGTTACCTTCAAGTCGTGTTCAGGTGTGCTCAAGAACTGAAATCTGACAGTAGCATCAAAACTGCTCTCCAGTGGGGTACAAGACAAGCACAAGACAGTGGTGGGTCTCGGTGGGTGGGTCACTTATTAGTAGCGGGTGGAGTTCATATAAATGTGTGGCTGTGTTGCGGGTGGGTTTTTCTGGTAGGAATGAGAGCTTCTGGGGTAAGAAAGGGGAAGTTGGAGGAAAGGGGGAGGAGAAAGTGTCACAGCCTGGGGGCAACAACTGAGTCGAGCCAGTGGCTACAGTCAACAATGTGACTAATTAGCAACAGCAAGCTTCACTGAAGTTGTAGTGTATTCTATTCAGTGGAACAGCATGGTGTTATCTAATAATTCCAGTTCATCAAGACAAAGAATATTGACAGACTATTGAATATTGACTTGAAAATTGAGGACTAAACTTCATAACTAACAGAAATATCGTTGAAGAGGTTGAATTACTGTTCGTTTTCAATAAAGTGAGATAAAAAATCTTACAATGCAGCTCCTGCTTATTACTCTATTTTTCTTCTGTTTTGCAGCTGGTCTATAGAATGAAATCAATGTCTCCTCAACATCATGCAACTTGCTCTTTTGGCTGAAATCAATTTGCAACTAAATTCTCCATTTTGCTCTCGACTAGCATATGTTAGAACAGATATATATATAGTCTTTTAATAAAGCACTTGTTTTTTTCCCCCGTGTCTGCTTCATATATAGCCAGCGAGCCATGGGTCATTGTCTTCGTTCCACTCCTGAGACGAGGCAGCCAAATTACCTGTCTGCTGGGATTCCTGAGCTATTTCTGGCACACGACCGAAGGATATCACTGTCAGTCAGCCTCTGACAAAAAAGAAAGAAAGGGTAAAAAAAAGAAAAGTCATACGACATATGTTTCTCATATTCTACAGGCCAACATCCCTGGAGCTGATCTTACACTGTCAGCGTTAGTCAGCAGCCTCTTGCTTTATGTCTCGAAAAAACATCATCAGAGTGACTTTGATCAACGCGCCGTGGCCATTGTGTTACCTTTACATCCAGTGACAGATTCCCTTCTGCTCCCATTTAAATTAATTAAAAGTTAATCAACTTCTCCCATAGATCAGATCTGTTGGCCGGTTATTACTGTGAGATGATTAATGACGTTGGTGTGAGACAAGATTTTGTCTTGTTTTTTTGTGCGCGTGTAAGCGAGACAGACTGATAGGTGGAGCGGTCCATACTGTATGTGTATGCTGGTGTGCTGGGAGGGGTTAGGATGAGTCATAGTTTAGTTCACTCACGCCTAACAGGCTGAAATGTTTAATGTTCCCATGGCAATGCAAGAGAAAACAGTCATCCTCAGGATGTCAGCATGGGAGCTATGGAGTCTCCCTGCAAATATGTGTGTGTGTGTGTGCTGTATGAGGTGCAAAATAATTAACCAACACAAGAGTATGAACCAACTGGGGAGTTCATCACCAAACCTTCCTGACTCCGTAGCTACAATAACTGGCTTTATCTTCTAAAAAGCCTTCCTCCTGCCATACAACAATTGCACATTAATACCTTTGACACAGTTATGAAATTGAAACCGAATACATAAAACTGAATAAAGGCAATAGGGCCACTGAATAGGTCTGGGCATCTAATGTCATAAGAGGTTACAGAAAAATGTTTTGCCAAAACCTGTGATGTTGTGGCATATGTTACAGTGTTACTGCAGCAGTTAGGATCGAGAATGCTGTATGCAGGTAAAACCCAACTACTGCTTAGAACTAGTATAACTAAGTTTAAACAGACATAGAGGCATACACTTATGGATTTATAGTGTCAATCAGATCACTTTTGGAGAAAAAAAAACATTCCCATGACCATTTTCTCCCCTTCATTTCTTTTTTTTAACTATAAGGATGAAAAGTGGATCTTTATGACAGACTAAAATAATCCTGACATGGATCAACCTCAGAATGTTGAGGCCACAGATGGTCTAATCTGGCAGAAACTGGCTTAAAGAACGGCCCCAAAACCAAAGAGTAAAACGTTGCATATTTTCAAACCAAATCTCAATACAACAAATAAAAAGAAACATGCATCGATAATGAAAAGTAATACCAATACATAACTATTAATTTTTTCAATTTTCAACCTATCAGATCCATTAATATAGTGATCTGAAAGCATAATGTCTGTATACCAGAATGTCTATCCTCTTGCATACCAGAATGAGACATTAAAACAGCTTAGTGTCGTAAACAGCCATGAGCAGGTGGAACTACCACAGTAATGAGAGCAATATGAACTTTCAGTGAGTGACCTGTGTGTGTTTGATGTGACCGAGAGGAGACTGCGGGCAGGAAATCCATACTGCCGGTTGGGATAAGCCCGGCTCTCTCAGACCGGCATTATCATTCCCGACCTGCTTTTGTCCTGCGGCAGAGGCCGTGTTTCTGCAGCGATCGCTTCCCTCTGTTTGTTTCTGAAACAAAACCAAACAACACTGAAAGTCCATCAAAAACCAGGAGCGTGTGTCTCTTTTGCACTAATCTAACGTGCATTTCCATGTTTATCCACCAGCTGAGAGGATGGGAGGAGTGGAAAAGGAGGTAAGGCAGGACAATAAATGAGGACAGCAAGAGAATTGTGGCATGTAATAATAGTTTTAAAGAATGGGGAGAGGTTGCAGGTTGATTTTCAGCTGTGAAGCACACAGAGGGGATTCCTCTGTGTAACAGAGACAGCTTTGTCTCACCTGCTAACTGTGCGTGACCAGAACAGAGGATACTTATGGCAGTGAGATCTCAGGGTGTGGGAAAAGGAATGAACAAAACGGTACCTAAAAGTTTGTGAAAACTGGGGACTGACAGATCATTTGAAAGTAAAGTTAGATTCAGGTGTTATGAGTAAAGAGGATGACAATCAGGTGCACACGGATGACCTGTTTTACTTTACTACAGACTACAAGATCATCCCTTAAGTCTGATCTTCACAACACTCGTATCACTTCACCAGATAGGGGTAAAAGAAGAATTAAGTCGTGGGTTTGTAGAAGCCGTGTCAGAGGGGCCAGAAGTGCTGAATCTTAAGCAAACAGGTATGTTGAGGAAGAACCTGAAGTGACGAGTTTATGTGAGAAAACCCACGAACATCCCGGAGCCGAAGCTTTTCTCTAACACTCTGTATGTATTCACATGTCTGTGTCAAAGATAAATAACGTAACATTCATAATGATAGAAGTCCGATGATGTTTCACCATATTTATGAATACAGAAAGTTACACAACAACTTAAAAAGTGTTCACAAAACGTCAAGCACCACTGTATGAAACCAAACAGCTAAAGAGTGGGGAAAACGGGAGGGAAAACAAGACAGAGGAGGTAAAAAGCATTTCTCTGACCCCCACTGCACAGGTTGTTCCTGTCCGGGCATGTTGTGGCCCTTCCTCATGAAAGCAGCTTCTCACTGTCCTCGATGCCTCTGACCTGCCTCTTTAACAGGCACAAAACACCAGCTTATGAAGTTGTTAGAGAGGGGCGAGATTTCATTTTCTTCATGACAAAAAGGGTAAAAACCGAAGAAATACAGTCGAGTTGTGTCTCTGTCGACAGGTTTCAGTGAGACAAAGCAGAGAGAGAAATGAAAGCCCAGGTGTTTTCCGCTTTATTCTGCCTTTGCGGAACAATTTAGCGACGGAAACACGTGGGCTAAAGGACGGTCATTTCTGGCTAGTTGTTAGTTTGCAAATTATCCTTGAATTCGTCACTCTTAAATTTAGCACATTTATTTTTAAAAACAAGGGTGTAATTTGTTCATTCCCATGAACCGTTTCCTTGTCATTGAGATGACAGCTGCTGCTCTGGAGCTGCCACAAAGTGCACGTTTTATCAGCTGCAGTGCTTCGAGAAAGGCAAGACACTGAACTGAAGAGCAGATCCTAGGTCACTGTTTGGGGGATTTCCTCCTGTCTGATACAGAGGAGGAGGGGGCTATAATTTCAATGTGCCTGTGATGCATCAGCTTCCTCTAAGCTGTTCATCACATTTTATGGGCCAATCAGTGTTTGCCTTTGAGTGGACGAGTTAAATATGGCCTGCATAGTTTCACCTGACCCTTCTTTCACACATATGTACGCAGACATATATCAAATATAGGGAACCACACATTTATCAGCGGTGCATGACCATTTCATTTTTAATGAAAGATGGAATAATAAAAAAGTCAGAGCAAACACACAAAGCCCCGTGTGTCTGGTGTTCAGAGTTAAACTGTTTTCACAACGGACAGTGAAATATTTCTTTGAATCCGGCCGGAGTCTGAGCCAAAACACACTGGCTGTAGTGAGAGCCATCTGGCTGGCAATTAAAGCACAAATGAAGGTGGAAATGCAGACGTTCTTCTTTTTTCTGCCTTTTCTTTGATCGGAGTCTGCAATTGTTCCGCTGTTCTCTTTTACCCATAAGAGTTTTGCTGTTTTAACTGATTAAACCTGGACCCCAAGGTCCATACATGATGAATATGGCATTTACTAACGGTCTCCTCTTCTTGTGCATTTTATGATGTACTCGCAAGTTAATAAAACATTAGAAAAGTCCTCAGAGGACAAAGAAAAATATCAACTAAAATATAGACCCATACACATGTCATTCTGTAAAATGGAGGCTTTGGGTTGAACATGGAATTGTTACTGCTGCTTTAAAAACTTGAGGTGAAATCCTTTCGCAGCAGGAATTCCTGAAAGGGTGTGGTCGCCGCTGGGTTGCTTTGGGGCTGGACAAAAACAGGCCACAGCTTTCCAGCAACCCCATCCAACTATCCCTGTTTCTGTCTTTCCTCATCCCTCCCTCTCCCCTGTTCAACTGCCTGTTTTCTCTCTGTCTCCTGGGGGGGTCTCTCACTGACGTCACAGTCAGGAAACCTGGAGCGACCTCTGTCACTTCTTCACTACAAAAAACAAAAACCAGGGCTGGCACTCGCTCAACATCCAATTAAGAGAGCTGAAACCAGAGCAGCGATTCTCTCCATTTCTGAATTCGTGGGTAAAGAGCTTTTTTGTGGGGTCATAGTCTGAGGCAGTTTTCTGAACTTTTGATCTGTCACAGTAGTTACTGTGCTGCTTCAAACTGATATTTACATCACAACATTTACCATCTTAAGACAGCAAACTGCAGCCTCTTCAACATGATGTTAGCACACTCGTGCACGTGGACATAAGGGCTCGTATTTACACCCACGCCTGCCGATGACTCATAGCACAACTTTAAATCTCAGCTTTACGTGTTTGGATTGAGAGACGGCTGGATGAGTCTCGTCTGAGTACAGATGAGTGGAACATAGTTTGGGACAAGTAACAGACCTAAAGGCAGCCGAGGATGACAATAGCTTCTAAATGTCTCGCTAAAGGTCAGACAGATGAGTACGACAGATTTAATTCTTCCCACAGTTGTTGAGATTTCCCTGATGTTGGATGTTTCAGCAATTTGATCACCAAAGTTAGAGTATGGGGGGAAAAAATAAAGTGTCAACCCACAGATGGTGGCGGGGATCATGATTTTTTGTAAAAAAAGTCCAATTGCAGCCTACACAACAGGTGCTGACATATTTCAGAGTGGACCGAGGTGGCTAAAGACTGAGAGGCCTCGCGAACAACAACGTTCAGGGTCTCTCTTTCATGACTGAACGCCACGGCACGATCCACACCTACTGAAACAAAGGTGATGTCATCTCTTCCAGCCTTTCTTGTCTCTCCTTATCAGCTGTTTTCATCTGCAGTGTCTTTTCATGGGAAGCGGTTGTGCTTGTGCAACATCATAAAGGTGATACATTCAAGAAAATGACCGTCACAGAAGTTTGACAGTAACAATACCATGAAAAAAAAAAAAAAGAAAGTAAAATCTGGGCTCTTTGTCAATGCTTTGAAACAAAGGCTGCTTCCAACACACACAAAAACGCCTGGAGAGTTTCCTGCATTTTCATTTCAAATATAAGTCGGCTTCTTTGATCAAAAGAGAGACGAATGAGCAAATCAAAGGAATCAAGGAACCCGCTTTAGTTACTCTACCTTTTAAAAGCACAGACAAGCATGTCTGTCCTCTTTAAATAAAGGAAACATTCTTTATCCAGAACAATGGAAAAACAAACTGAAAGTTCCTTTTTTTTCCAGTGATCCATGAAGACCACGAAAAGCAAACTGGTACAGACAGCTGGTGCCTGATGACAGCGAAAAGACTGCGGCTGACGATAACGTAACAGAAACACTCTCCTCAAAGTAAACACCAGATAAGCTCTCTGTCATTAAGCGCCTCTTAGTTGTAGTGAGACAGCGCCGGATGATGCATGAAACGACAGAGAGTCGACACCAACAAAAACCATAGCGAGAGAAGTGAAGATAGGGTTTGAGAATGAGCCACCTATCAGTTGGACGAGTCTTTGAAATCGGAGGACAGGTAAAAGAAGACGCACCTGGGGCAACACAGAAGGGCCCACGTTCTCCTCTAGCCCGACAAATAGTTGTCAGGGCCGTTCATAATTGATCAAATAGTAGATTGAGACTGAAAATGGTGTCCATGCACACTTATTTAACTTTTCTTCTCCGTGCAGTAAGGAGCACAAACTATACTCCTACTACCACACCACAGATAAGATCTTTGATCTGTTCACAAGTCATAAAAATGGCCATGATATTAAAACAGGGCAGGGGGTAACCAGGTGACTGCCACAACAAGTTTTTTTGCCAAGATTCTTATTGTCATCTGACACCCTGGTTACTTAACACTGACACACTTTATCATTTGCTTCCCACAGACTGCATACTGAGAACAGTGTTAGTCTTAAATAACTTTTGAAAACACAAGTCCTTTCATGAATAAATCCCGACCTGATCACAGAATGTTTTGAGGGCAAGTCTGAAACTTTACGGCGATGCACTGGAGGAGCCTAAGATTGCTTCATTTCAAATTTTGTAATGACTTTAGCAATGTAAAAGGATGTGCTTGTTTTCTCCTGAAAACATAGAACCAGAACGGCAAACCGAGTGACTGCCCTCTAGGTGAGTAGAGAATATTTGGAGTGGATTGTCTAGGTTCATCATTCATTCATCAGCTATGACATTAACTCGTTTCAAAATCACGCAGCACACAACTGACCATACCAACAGCTTGCTTTGAAATATACAACTGTTACGAAGAGGAAGTGATTATATCCACCAGACCAGATTCTGGGGAAAGAGACGCAGCATGATGACGTGCGCAGGTGGTCCTCCACCAAAGTCTGAATGCGAGCCAAGAAACTGCCGGCTCCAAATGTCAGCGGAGCTTAGAAATCACAACAAGATAAACTTCAGCAACCTTTAATGTCTCACATCTCTGCAATAAAGGAAACTGGTGACACAGACAAAAACCTTTATGAGTTCAGCAATAAGTCACTGCTGTCTGCAAGACAGCTGAAGGGTGGGAAGAGAAGAGAAACAGAAGGTGGAGGAGGACACACTGACAGGATGTTCTGCTGGGTTTGGACAATACTGCAGATTGGAGCAGACAGTAACAGAGCAATCCAAAAGAAAGTCCAGCATATGGCCTATCTCAGTGGGACATTAAGTCCTCAACCACAACCCCCTTAAATATTTGGTTTACTCCTTGTCCTACGCGCACACACACACACACACAGATGATCTCCTCATCCTCCACACAGGAAATGAACAGAAAAGAGTCCAAGAGGAGCTAAAGATATGGCGAGTTCGTGAGGGAGAGTCTCAAAACCGCGTTCTAGATCCCAGTGGCTGTGTGGGTGTGCATCATGACAGCGTTAATGTGTTGAGCATAACGTCATGTAAATTACCGTCTCCTTGCCAAAGCCCAGACTTGCCAAATTGCGGAGATGAAGTGGTCAAGAGGGAAGAATTAAATAAACATTACATCTTGTCTTGAGCGCAAGGGACCTAACCTTTTCATGGAAACACTGAATCAGAATCACCATATCATTGACTTAAAGAGTGTTGTCGCCAATTAAAGTCTGTTTAGTAAGGTGCTTTAAGTAAATGCACCCTGAGGAGGGATTTTCCAGATGTTAATCTTGGATAGTTTAAATCCATCAGTGATTGTACAGCAGGAGTTAGCTTTGTAACAAGATATTTGAGATAACACTGTATGACAAAGACAAACACAGAGTATATTAGTGCAGCCATTTACAGTAGAGTCATCATCATTTTACTACATTTGCCACATAAAAGTGAACTGTTAAATGGACGCAGTGATTGTGGCTGTTTCTAAAACAGAAAGACTCAGCATTTTCTTCCGTTACCTTTGGTATAAAGAGTTCGAATTGAACAGTGGCGCCACCTAGTGGTGCTGGGTTGTTATACATTTTCCCAATGCGCCATGAAAAGGATGAAATCTGTGAAGAAATAACAGACATATATTCATGTATAGGCCATTTATATATCCGGTAAAAGAAGTTGAAAGTCTACAATTAAAAAATAATTCTAAAAATGAAATTATTTGTGGATCAACGAGACGGTTTGCAGTAAAATCTGTTTGTCACTGTTTTCTCTCAACATTGCATTCCCTTGATCATCATTTCATCATCACCATCTCTGCTTTCTCTGTTATGTGCCTCATCCTTTCGTGCTATTTCCGGCCCTCTCGTTCTCAAGCTCACAACCACCTGTCCGCTCAATTGTTGGGGTCAGAAGTTTAGGTGAAAACCAATACTCCCCTGGGAAGTACCGCCACAAAAGTAGAGGCAGCTATTTAAAGAGTCTTTGATAATGAGGAGGCACGGATGCAATCCTGGAATGAGGTTCTTTTATCATAAACCCCTCACAAACACACACCTCAGCTACCGTAACACATTCTTCTGGATGCAACACCTCTGGTCTCACTGGAATCATCGAGGGAAAGACGAAGAGATGTGCGTTCGAAAAGTCATCATCCTGCAAATCCATTTCATTTGAAAGTCTTTCTTTTAAAAGGTGCGATTTCTTGAAATAAGGGCGACCGCTCTAAGACAGCGGCGAGTTATTGATGAAAATGCTTAAAAGAGTCTGAATCCTTGACGATCATTTTCAAAAGAATCTTTCACCTCTTGTGCTTTGAAACAGCCTGCTGTTGCTCCTCTTTCTGCTTACCCAGGGTTTATTAATAAACCTAAACAGATCCGAGGTAGTCATGGTCACACATAGCAGCAGAGGGACTGAGGGAGAGGAGGTTGGTCCCCCTCCCCTCAGTCCATCTGCACACACTTCTCCCGCTCATTCGCCGCCGCTCACTCCGCTCTGTCGTTTGAACCACAACCTGTTCATCTTGTCCAAAGAACGTTCCTCACCAGGATCCAGCTCAGGGACGGAGGAAAACAAGGATACATGTTGAGCGGTAAGTACAGGTATGTCTGAATTCGGCATACGGTGGTTTGTAATAACGATGCTCGTTAACTTTTCACACAACTCAGTTACCCCACAGTATTTGCTGTGCACGTGAAGTCAAAGCTTGCAAAAAAAAAAAAAAGAAAAAAAAAAAGTCTTAAATCTTGAGGTTGTTCTTGCTGAGCAGGAGAGGAAAAGTTCATGTTTAGGTTAGTCGGTAAATGTAGGTCAGAGCTTCCTCCGGGTGGTGAAGTTCTGAGGGAATGTTGCCTGGTGCCAGTGTCTGCCTGCAGCAGGACAGCCGGTCACTGGCAGGTCCTCCCCAGAGCTTTGTAGGGCCGGGAAAACCTTATAGTTCATATAGATGTTCATGCACTCAATAGTATGTCTATCGTCTGACCTAAATTAACAGAAACACGAGAGCTGAATATTGAATCCTTGTTGGAGGCTGTTCTCACAGGAATCACACAAGCTTGTCTTCCATGCCCTATCTATATTACACATCTCATTACAGGGTCAGTTTGATCAGTTTGAACTTGTCTTACACCTACAAGAGTATAATTCCAGCTACATTATTTTCCAGAGAAGAGAACATAGGCCCGTCTGTCAGCAGGCACAAAGGCATGTTATGATAATGGTCTCGCAAATGTAATCTGCACGATGCCAGTTGAGGGAGCTTCAAACAAAAGCCCCCAGCATGAGTTGATATTATCAGTGTTACACTGTTTAATGAATGCATGAGTAGGCCTGTCTGAGGCGTGTCTCATGGCATGGCATCTAGCCTAAGAGAACAGCTGCCAGTAGCATGCCCCCTGCTTAGCTGTTCCACTTCACATTCCCACATGTGCTAATACATCCCATCGCATAGCTTGGAAACTCTGGCAAAAATATTAACACCTGCTCACACCTATGTTATTGTGCCATCAGTGACAGCCAGGCTTAGCATTTGTGGCGTGCGACATGATGCCAACATTTACAGCTATCGATTTTCTACAGCTCTGTGAAAAGAAGTCTTGAGCCGACAGTCATTTCTTTCTATATTGCCGGAAAAAGAGGAAACAGATGCAACTATTTATTGAGCGCCTTTCTTCTTCAAGCCTCTTAGACAAGCTTTCTTGTCCTCAGGAATAGTTCTCCAGGCTTCTTGAAGGACTTTCCAAAGCTCTTCTTTGGATGTTAGCTGCCTTGTTGAGGTCCAGGCTCTGGGGAGGATTCATCCCTCCATAAGACCTGTTGCTGCTGATTCTCAGGCCAGTTCTGGTGTCATTTGACATATCCTTTTCTCCCCATTTCACTTCCTCCTCAGAGCCCAGGCGACTACTATATTCATCTGCTTTGATCAGAGGGAAGATACAGATCTAAAGGAGATTTCCACATCTAAAGTGGGTCATAAGAAATGGATGACCTGAATGAAGACATTTCATCTACTGGGTTTGAGCCACTCTTCATCAAAGAAGAGGATGGGGATCCAGATAGATCCTCCGTGGAAGAAAGAGAAGACCACAAAAACCCAACTGGACTCACAGGAACGCAGCTCAAACAGTCGGCTTTAATAAAGCCATACCTACAGGAAATGGATGACTTACTGAAGAGCTGCGAAGAGCTTACAGGCATTTCGCTGAGCTCGCAATACTCAGCAAGTTACAATAAAACAAGTCGGAGTGAATCAAATCACTGTCAGGGCAAAGAGGAGGTTGCAACAGGAAGCTATGGAGGTACATCTTCTCAAGCCTATCTCTCCACCAGCTACATAGACACGCATATAGAAGAGGTTGGAACAAAAAAAGATCCAGTTCAAAGTGAGCGCTTGGGCACCAGCATCGACACGTATGACATTTCTCACCAGGTGGAGATGCCTCTCACCTCAGCAGGTAACAAACTGAGGGAAACCATGGTGGACTATGAGGGCCAGCTGTTGGGGATGTTAGCCAAGCTGGAGAGTTGTATGGAGGAGGCTGGCATGGACTTCGAGCCGCAGGATTGGGTGGCAGATTCAAGCCAAGAGTATGTCCACATCAGGAAGAATCCTCATCATTATAGGGGTACGACACTGGTGCCCGTTATGCAAGAGAGGCCACTCAAGCTGGACACCCAGTCAGTGCAGTTTGAAGCTTTTGTGGAGGGAGATAAACCTTCTGACGACGGCAGGAGGAGAATCCCTGTGGATTCAGCCCCTGATGGAAGCCAAAACCTTATGCCCAGCTGTGAGAAGTTGGTGAGCTTCTCAGTGGAAACACCAGAGGGGCAGAGCAATTTCAAAGAAGACAGAGGTGTCCAGTTTAGCTTCTCTGGGCTAAAAATGCTTTTAGATAACACAGAAAAAGAAGAAGAAGAAGAAGAAACAGAGACAGGACATATGCTTAATGAGGGTACAGAAACAAATGGAGATGTAACTGCGACTGATGCAGAGTTACCAGCTGAAGAAAGAAATGAATTCAAGATGCACGCCACAGATCTGGGATCTGGCACAGACGAATTAAAAGCTTTGGGGGCCCAGATGGAGGCCTGTATACAGGAGGTGCAGCGATTAGAGAAGAGGAGGAGGGAGCAGCTGCTGGAGGTGCAGCAGCTAAGAGGGCAAAAAGAAAGAGAGGAGGCAGCAGGGACCAGTGTGGAGGAAGAGGAGACAGAGGAGTGGATCGACAACAAGGTGGTAGAGCTGATGGAAGTTATCAAGAGGGAAGAGGAGGGAAGAAGGGAGGAGAGGAAGAGGGAGATACAAAGCCTCAAAGAAGAGAGGGCGGAAGAGGAGAGGAAGATGTGGAAGGTGAACCTGGAGAGGCAGGGGCTGCAGGAGGAGCTCAGAAAGCTGAAGAGGAAGCTGTTTGCAACGGCCAGGGACTGTGCCCTCTGTCAGGCGACCATGAACAACCAGCGCCGTGGGGTGGAGCTGCTGAAGAGAGAAGAGGTAGGACCCCTCTCCAGAAAACCACTCAAACTCCATGTGCACCACAGTTCCAGAAAAACCTCCACATCAAGGCTCTCTTTTCTCTTATTTTCCAGGAAAAGATCAACTCTCTGCTCCTCCAGCTGACAGAGGAGGGCTGCCAGCTCAGGTCAGCCCAGCAGCAACAGCTTTTAGACCTACAAGCACAACTCCACACCCAGAGCTCCAATCAGACCGCCAACACTCAGGAGGAGCTGATCGAGGGCAGGAGGACTTCCTGCGGGGATCTCCAGCAGTATCTGCAGGGAGGGCTGAAAGCCCTGGAGGACAGGTACTGTTTTTAAAAGATTTATTCACAGGAGTCGCTTATTCCTTTCCGTGTCTGGTATTCAATTCCCAGGCATTAAACCCCAGTTAGGCTATTTGTCCATAACTCAATTCACTATCAATACTTCGCCATCCTCAGGTACGAACCAATTTTGCTGGCACTGCTGAAAAGGAGGGAGGCAGCAGCTGGCGCGCTGCTGAAAACAAAGGAGCAAGCTCAAGAGCTGAGGGCCCAGCTGAGACCTCTGGGGGAGGAGATTCAACAGCTGCAACTGCAGAGGGCTTGTCTGGAGGAGAAGCTCAAACTTATTCACATACAACGATGGGAGGACGTGGGCCGATACAAGGTAATAAACTAAATCTGACTTCACGGTGGCGCTCAGACTCATTTAGGAACAGGCGCTGTTTTCGATGGTCACTAAATCACAGGGGGACCTGATACACAAATGAGTGAAGTCGTGTCTCACTTACAGGAGACGGTGCATAGTCTGGAGGAGAGCAGCAGGGAGCTGAAGACGGAGTTAGAGATTCAAAAGAGAAAAACTAAAGAGATGGAGGAGTTGAGAGACAGCCTCGCCAAGCAGCTCCTACTCCACAGGTAACTTATCTGATCTTCAGCCCCAAGTCCCCACAGAATGCGAGGATTGGTTTATGCAAATTTCACCAACCAATACATTATTAATAACAGAATGTAGAAATCATTTCAGGAATCGTGTCTGTTTTTAATACGAGGGACCAAAGATCTCAAGCATCCAATATGGATTTTGGGCCGTGACCCTTGAATTCGGAGATTTCTCCAGGTCCCTGAATCAGTTGATATCATCCAACATAAATGGTGGAACATTCAGAATTCCCAGCTTCACGTTGAGGAACAAGATTCTGAAACAGCAACAGTTTGTAGGTTTGCAGACTGCTGAACCTCTGCCCAACATGTTGCTGACCTGTTACCAGTTTACCCAATTAGTTCCAACATGTGCTTCCGGCTTCCTCCCACCGTCCAAAAACATGCACGTTAGGCTAATCGAATTGTCCCTCGGAGTGCGTGTTAGTGTGCATGGTTGTGTGTCTTGTTTAGCTCTTTCTCTTTCAGTACGTTGGATGTTTTCTACATTCTGTTTAGAAAATGTTGGCTTTGCTAAATCTGCACATCAGTTAAGGCAGCAACTATAACTCGAGTGCTTTTCTCTCAGGGCCGCCACTGAGGACCACAACAAGCACGATCGCGAGGACACGACATGATCGTCCTAGCTGACAAAAACAGCTGTGATTTAACCCTTTATTGTGTGTTTTTCTTTTCAATTCTCAGCACAGTGAATGCACTTTACACATAAAATTGACAAAAGCTTTTAAACTGTCTGTAAAGATTAAGCAGACTGCAGCATGTAGGAAGGTTTTTTGTTATGAATAAAGGTCTGCTGTTTCTCCTGGTCCAAGTGCAAATGATGAGTTAACGTCTGCCTCGTAGGAGCAGAGAGGGCTTCTTGTACTTATATGGGCAAGCTGTCTGAAGAACTAAACGGTGGGACATAGAATAATGGAGTGAGAATGAGGTCAGGAAAAGCAGAGCACCATGACATCACAACATACACAAATACTAAGCAAAGCAGCAAGGTGATGCCAACTCTTAACTAAAAAGTACTATAACAGATTGTTTAGGAATACCTGCTGGATTAGCAAGACGCTCGTTCTAATAAATACAAAGCACTACATAAACGGAAGCGTCGACATGACATGAAGCAGGCCCAAAGATGGGTTAAAAGCAGTTAAAAATAACATTTAGATGGTGACCAGACTGAAGCGGCTAAACTGACACATTTTGGATACAAACACCTGACGTGCGCAACATATTGCAGAAAGATTAGTGGAAATGAAGACCGGTGCGAGTAAGACTACGAGCTTAGGCTCAGGAAAAACATTTTATTGTTTTTTTTGGTTTGATAGAAAAAGCATTGTTTAAAGTATTTCAATGTACAAAGAAGAGCAAATCTGATTTCCAAAATATTGTAAGTGCACTGCGACAAAACAGATGAGTTTTTTTTTTCCTTTTTTTTTTTGTTTTTTTAGAGGCGGTAACTAACTGAAAGGACAGGTCTTTTATAGAAAAAGAACCAGGGCAACGCACATTAGGTCTTTCAAGTATTTACAGTTAGCAGCATAAAGTGGCCCGCTGGTATAGCTGCGGGATGACTGGGCTGAAGGTGAAGATGGATGGAAAACAGCAGACATAGAGGTTACGCTGTGGCTACGGGGTCTGTCGTGCCCTCAGGATCTTCATCGTTGTAGATGTTCTCAGCCTAAAAGAAACAGGAGAATCAGTGTTGATTATTCTGCAACAAACTGTCAAAAGGGTTCAAATACTCACAAGTTTCCATATTTCCAAATTCGAGACTTGGGTTTTCCCAAAGAGACTAATTTTACCCTGTCGATACATGCCTAACTGCTGGCTTTACTGACATTCATTACAGTAGTCTTCAGACGTGTATTTTAGTAGGAAATAAAACATTTTTTAAAAAGCATGAGAAATAATTGAAGAATCCTAACACACAAATGGGTTATTACACTTACCATTTTCAAAAATTCTCTTCCATGTCCTGACTGTGCCCTGATCAAATCACTCCAAATGTTAAATAAAGAAAAGTTTCTTGACTGCAATTTTCTGTTTTGTGGCTCGCTGAAATGCCAAGGAATCTCCCATCACACCACTTTTCCTGTAGATTTATTGTTGCCTGTTCTGACACTTCAGGGTATATCGCCTGTCACTGTAGTGTTTAGGAGGAATTTGTATTCCCTCTGCAGATGAACACAGTACAGAACAACACTTTTTAGCCATCTTACCATTTGCCAAACTTGCATAATGTTGTCCTCAGACACAGAGCAGATGACCCAGGGCTCGTTGGGGTTCCAAGAGAAGTCAGAGATCTTGGCTGTATGGCCTCCGTGGATGAACTAGTAAAAGAAGAACAATTTTTGTCGTGCATCCATACACAATGTTATCCATGAGCGAGGTACTAAACCAAGGCAGGCATTAAAAAAAATAAAAAAAACTTACCAGCAGCTCAGGGGGGCCATCTTCTGCGTCCTCTTGTGATTGCTCCTCTCCAATTTTGCTACAAATGCATAAATAACAGGAAACAATGACAAACCCCACATGACATTTTTAAAAATCTTGTGTCTTCAAGATCTCTGAGCTGGATTCGAGTTTTACACAAGCTGATCCTTTCACAAACGCTAAAACAGTAAGTTTTATACCTGAGGTCCCAAACGTTGAGGCGGCGGTCTGTTCCACTCGATGCAAGTATGGTTTCATTATGAGGTGACCACTGAACCTGAAAAAATAAAAAAACAAAGCCAGTCAGAACACACAAGGAAACAAGTTTGGAGTTAGAATAAAATTTAAAAAGTACTTAAAGGTAAATACTTCACCTGGAAGATCTCATCCTTGTGTGACTCAAAAGAGTGCAGCTTCAGTTTCAGGTTTCTCAAGTCCCAAAGAGCTACAGTCTGTGGGCAGGAGACAGATGGGATGCAAAGATACGCTTTATCTCAACAAAACGCTCGTTTCAAAACAGCAACATAATCATCTGCATCGACAAAGATTTCTAAACTGTATGCACCTGCGCTGATACTTAAAACGTAATGGAACACGGAATTACCTTGTCTGCTGAGCCAGTGGCAAGAATGAACTCGCTGTAAGGGTTAAATGACAAACAGTTTACTTCTGCTACGTGGGCGTCGACCGCGTGGCTGGGTTTGGAGGTATTGTTTGAACGAGTGTCCCAACTAAAAGTGGGAAAAAAGGCAGGTGGTAATTGCTTTTGTGCTGCTTTAACTTCATTTGTTTGTGAGGTTTGAGTTGTGCATGAGATTCTCACATCATAAGCTTTTGGTCGTCTGCCACAGATCCAAAGAGCGACTCGTGGATGAGGTGCCACGAGACGTCTTCCACCACAGCGGTGTGACCGGTGAAGACCGTCTTAGCGTCTACGGTCTTGCTTTCTTTTGGCGCGGCACTGATGTCCCACAGGCAGATTGTCTGCATATGGAGGAGTGACCAGAAATTAACACCAAGCTAATATTTCAGATCTAATCTTTGAGGACCTGTTCATTTCATGAAATATATTCAGAATAAATACGACAAGAAATGCAGATTGCTCAAAATCCCCAACACAGAATCATGTGAAGAAGAGGTTTTATACACCAGGATGTAATAGAACAAAATACAAATTAGCTCGCACTTAACAGGTCTGAAAAGGCTTTTGAATGCTTTGCTCAGATGAGCAACTGCACATGACCTACAACACTGTGACAACTTGCTGGTTTTTCCACTTGTTAGTAAACTTTCCCACTTATGTACTTGATTGTCTTTTTTATCCAAATGTAAGTTCTGTGAAAGACCAGATGATCTTTCAAAAAAATGTTCTGATACATAAAACCTTAGAATTTAACGAGGGTGTAGCCCCAACCCCACACACACAATTTTTTGTGAAAAACACTTCCATCAAACCATCAAAATGTATGTATTTTGACTCACGTGGTCATCTGATGCACTAAGGAGGAATCCTGACAGATTTGAATTCCAGGACAAACCGTAACCTTCTTTCTGATGGCCTCTGAGACGCAGATCAGGGTGACATTCTCCTGAAGCGTCTATGGACAACATCAAAAAAATAAATCCACTGATGCCTTTTTTTTCAGAATATCAGAGAAACAGAACCTATTCCACTTGTATTTTCATTCATTCTTTTCTCTCAGCGGCGTCTCGCAGTGCCTGTGAGCTCCATACCTGGCTTGGAAGGATGCTTGGTGTAGTCGAACACCAGCACATCTGAGGTGGGGGTCTTGGTGGCGATGATGCAGGGGTTCTGCGGCATGTAGCGAGCGCGATTCACCTCTCCTTCGTGGCTGATCTTGATTTCTATCTCAATTTTTCCACTAACTGAGCCAAAGCCTCCAAACTCTTCAGGGACATATGTTTACATTTTACCGTTACAACACGAAGGCGATGCAGTATCATTTACAATTTGGCCTTAAAACAGATTACACCAGCATGTTATCAATCAAGAGAACCTTTTGATGAAAACAAAACATCTGACTTTGTTAATAGTATTATTTCTGAACATGTAGAAGTCTCCAACCTCCTTTTTCACTGTCATACTGGGAGGCGTCAAACTGAGCATCGTCATTGGGCAGCTGGACACTGGCAACAATCAAGTGATTCTGCTCATCTGAAGTGTGAGTGCCCAACACCAGTCGGTGCACGCTGTAATCCTTCCCCTCTGGTCTGGTGAAAAGAACACAAAGCTTGATACTAATGTGAACACCTCTGGGCAAAAAGGGTGCACGTTCACATGGCGACAAATGGCAACTACTATGAGCCCACTGTGCTAAAAATAAAAAAAGAAAGGCCTACCTGGAAACATCAGGAAGCCACTGAGCAGTCAGGCTGGGCCACTCCAAAGCATGGGTCATAACGAGGTCATACAGAAAGGGGGTGTTTTTCTTCCAGATCTTGTACTCCTCGTTGATAACCCTCTCTTCCACCGCATCATCAAAAGCACCAGCTAGAATGGGCACAGCGACGGCAGAGCCAGTAATGGGTGATGGCTACATTAGAATAATCTTTTTTACTTAAGATCCACCAAAAATTCACTTGCCGTTTATTTAAACGGGGTTTATGCTTCTAGGCCTTAGCAACAACTATCTAAAGTTGTGTTTGCGCCAATAAGCAAATAACAAATTCACAACCAGTTTGTATTGTGCCCTCGGCTGCCACCAGAAGATTACACAAGCTGTTGAGAAACAATACTAAAACAAAGAACGAACGACCTGCGGCGACAGATTGCCAAATTCTATGCAGCTGCTATCCGAGTTAGCTGGGTAGCTAGCTCACACAGTGTCAGACATTGTTTTTTTGTTGGTGTAATTTAAGACATTTACGTTACCGTCCTTGTCCGCCATAGCGCGTATCTTCAGTGGTTCACAGGGAACAGATACTTGGGGATAAACGAGATATAAAGTCAGACAGCGTCGTGTCGGGTGCAACAACGCAGTTCAGGAGCTGTTTTAATCAGGAGTGTGACAACATTAAGCTAACGGCTAGCTAACCGTGGCAATATGAGACGTGAGTGCATTCGCGGGCTCAGTACAAGCGAAAGGGGCGTCTTTCCACCAATCACGGTACAACTCCTATGCTCGAGGGGACCACGAGAGGGCAGCAATAGGCTTGTATTAAAAGAAAAAGACTATTCGAAATAAAAGGACACGCTACGAATACAACTATGACCTAATCCCACCCACATTACTCTAAAACAGAATAGTCGTCTCTTTCTTTCTTTTGCACCTATTTTAAGCATGTGTTTTTCTATGTGTACTCAGTTTTTTTTTATTAACGGTCAGATAATACAAATAAAAAAAGTTGAAAATTTAAGAAACCTCGTTGCTTTTTATCAGTGCTGTTTTTTTATATCGAATCATAGACCTTAAAATTACATGTTTATTTAGTCTGGTTAGTTTCCTTGTATTAAGTTCACACATCGCTGCAGCGCATGTTTCACAAATGCAACACACTGTTTCCCAACAAAAAATATTTCATATGCAGCTGAGAGATACAATCGTTTAAGTATAATTTTTTTTTTTAAATTTATGTTTTGTTATTCACTTTACAGATGGAATTTATTGTTTCCACTGTGGTCGAAAAACAAGACAACATGCCTTTTCGAGTTGGCTATTGGTCAACTGCGAATTCCAAGTCAGTGTGAGCCTTTCTGATTGGACACTTTTACTAAACTGATATTTCATTTGATAAGCGCAACGCGGGCCATTAAAACACGTAAATTATTGCCCCAACGCAGCAGCATTGTTAGCAGCCATGTAGATACTCTTCCTTTTCTAAAATTATTACAGCGGCTTCAGGCAGTCGCTATGTCGACGACTGATATGTCCGGTGTGCTCAACATCGTCCGGTCCCTGTATCGACACACACAGACCCTGGAGGAGTTTGCGGACAGCATCGTGTTCAGAGAACAACAGAGGGCAGTTATCATTGAGCAGTCAGATACGAACCGCTTCAAATCATTCGTCAGGAGTGTTTTTGTGTGCTCTGATAAGGAGCTGCAGCAAGTCCCAAGCTGCAGCCAGGTAACACCACAACATCTTTCATGAGATGACGTAGCTTAGACATAATAGCTGTCGCTAATTTCTAGTTCAAATGAACGTCTCTATATCCATAATCTATTACTGACGTGGAAACCTCTTAGATGACAAGCTTTGTAATTATTATTTTTATTCAAATGATTAACGATGACAAGAGCAAAACCACGTGTCACGATTTAGTCATTTCAAAGTGAGATGGTTTCTTCTGGTGTTAATGACAATGTGTTCTTGGTTTATTGTAGATTTGCACTCTCCCAGAACTACTGGCCTTTGTCCTCAACACTCTGAAAAGAAAAAGAAAAAGGAATGTCTTGGCACATGGCTACAATATTCTGGCCCTGGCACAGGAGGATCGGGATGCAGACCACTTCAAATTCCAGGGAGAAGTAACTCAAAGTGCTGCCTACATTCATGGCAGCGACCTGTGGAAAAAGGTTACAATACGCCTTGGTACAGACATCACACGGTACCTGCTGGAGAGCTGCTCTGTATTCGTCGCGGTTCCTCCTTCGTGTGTTTTTCAGGTGTGTGGTGTTCCAGTGTATGACAGGGTGTCCGTGACCACTGCCTCAAGTGGGTTTTACCTCCAGCCTCGATTCAGGAAGCATAATTGCTCTCATTTTGTAAGAAACCTAAGTTCAGGGAGCTTGAGAAGCAAACATGCTGTTGAGAATCCTGCAGTAAACCTGAAGAGAAAGCGAAGGGATGACAGACTGAACAAGCGGAAGAGAAAGAGAGGTCCTGATCAGCAGGATGAGGAGAGGGTGCCATGTTCAAAAAGAACGAGAGGGGCAGCACACCAAGAACGCAAACTGGAAGTGGAGGAAGGACAGCCCGTGTCTGTTGAATCAACGCTGTCTGGGAGAATTGTAGAAAGTAGAACGATTGGTTTCAGGCAACCTGTTGAAACGCCAGCAGCTGTGCTTCCTTTGGAGGGTGGTCCCAGCTGGAGATCAGGGGTTTTCCCCCCTTTGCCGCTGTCGCAATGTTTTATCCGCACACTGGGATTCCTGTATGGGGGTAAGGGCATGCATGGCTTCCTCCTTAACAGGAAGATGAAGAGTGCTGATGGATCCAGAAGATTGCAAGGGAAAGATTTGGTAAGAATGGTCTTCTTTGAGGGCCTGGCGTATTTAAACGGTCTTAAGAAGAAGCCAAAGAAACTCCCCCGGCGATTTTTCAACATGGTTCAACTATTCAGTCAGCTGTTGCAGCGTCACAGAAAGTGCCCCTACAGCAGAATTCTGCAAAGGATGTGCCCGCTGGTCGAGGAGAGCAGTGCAGGAAACGGAGAGATAAACTCCCTTTTACCTAAGCACTGTGCTCCTCACCGGGTCTACCTTTTTGTCAGGGAATGCCTCTCTGCTGTGATCCCACAAGAGCTGTGGGGCTCGGACCACAACCGACTCCTTTTCTTTGTCAGAGTAAGAGGCTTCCTGCGCAGCGGCAAGTTTGAGAGGCTTTCGCTGGCTGAACTGATGTGGAAGATGAAGGTGAATGACTGCGATTGGCTGAAGATCAGTAAGACTGGTGAGATAATCATGGATGGTCTTTTTTTGCTTGTGTTTTTGGTTGCTTGCATGTTTTTGGTGGTCTGAATAAATGATCTCCTTTGCAGGCCGCTTCCCACCCAGTGAGCTCGCATATCGGACACAGATCCTGGGTCAGTTCTTGGTTTGGCTCCTGGACGGCTATGTTGTCGGCCTCGTCCGAGCTTGTTTCTACGCCACAGAGAGTGTGGGGCAGAAGAACTCCATCAGGTTCTATAGACAGGAAATCTGGACCAGACTTCAAGACTTGGCTTTCAGGTACACACACACGCAAACACACACACAACATTCACTTAGAGAGGCCCACTTGAGACGTCATCTCACAGATTAAAAAACAACCTGCTTTTCTAACAGGGGTCACCTTGCCAAAGGCCAGATGAAGGAGTTGACTCCAGCACAGGTGGCATCCCTCCCCAAAGGCACTGTCATTTCTCGTCTTCGCTTCATTCCCAAGACTGATGGCATGAGGCCCATCACACGAGTCATGGGAGCAGATGGCAAAACAAGGGTACGCCTTGATGCTGACCTAAAGTCTCCTTTTCATATCTGTGAGTGTACCAAGTGCTGCGGGCGTTCACATGTTTTTTTTGTAATATTACTTTTTCCTCCAGTTCTATCAGGGGCGGGTCCGGGACTTGCTGGATATGCTGCGTGCCTGCGTGCTCTCCACTCCATCCCTCCTGGGCTCCACAGTGTGGGGCATGACAGATATCCACAAGGTGCTGTGCTCTCTGGCACCAGCTCAGAAGGACAAACCACAGCCCCTCTACTTTGTTAAGGTGACTTGTGACACCTGAGTGTGTATTTTCCATAGTGTGATTGAACTTATTAAGTCGAAATTAACCTTTCGTCTGTCTTTGAGGTGGATGTGAGTGGAGCCTATGAGAGCCTGCCACATGAAAAACTGATGGAGGTGATTGGCCAGGCCCTGTCACCTGTCCAGGATGAAGTGTTTACCATCCGCCGCTACGCTAAGATCTGGCTGGATTCCCACGAGGGCCTGAAAAAGGCCTTTGTTAGACAGGTAGCATGATGCTCACAAACATGAACGTGTGAGCATACAGCTGAAAAAGTTGTGCACCTATATAATAAAATTGGAGTATTCCCTCCTCCTTACAAAACACCTTCAGCTGGGATGTTGGTGGGCTTCCTTGAATGCATTATTTGAATTAGCCACTTGCCATTTTTGTTCACATAGGCAGATTTCCTGGAGAGCAGCATGGGATCCACAAACATGAAGGGATTTTTGATGTCACTTCAGAGGAGCGGCAAAGTCCATCATGCCATCTTGGTGGAGCAGGTGACAGTGACATCCTCATATGTTTCCTCATACATTTATTCATTTCAATGCAAAGGATAATTCCCCCCCCTCCACATTTAAACCTTTAATTACTTTTCCTTATTCCAGCATTACTGCTCAGATCTTCATGGCAGAGAGGCGTTGCAGTTCTTCACCCAGATGCTGACTGGCAGCGTTGTTCAGTACGGAAAGAAGTAAATTCTGCATTTATTACCTCATTTATAAATGTGAGGGCGTTGTTTTGTTTCTTTCTTTTAAACTTTCTGGTTTTAATGTCGCCCCTCTTTGTTGCAGGACGTACCATCAGTGCAGAGGAATTCCTCAGGGATCAGTCGTGTCTAGTCTGCTCTGCTGTCTGTGCTACGGCCACATGGAGAACGTCCTGTTCAAAGGCGTCACTGAAAACAAAGGGTACAGCTCGTCTGTCTGTAAAGATTGTCATAACGCATCAGCAGCACAAGAGGGCAGCCTCTCTGTATTGCCTGGTTGTTGTTTTTTTTTAGCTGTGTGTTATTTTCTTGTCTCTGCAGGCGTTTAATGAGACTCGTGGATGACTTCCTTCTCATCACCCCAGACCAACACGAAGCGCAAACTTTCCTCAAGTATGACGCCCGCGTTTTGTCAGACATCAATCTTGACTGATGCACTTCTCCTTTCTTTCATTTCCTGAAACTACCTTTTCAGTGGGGTTTAAGACGAAGCAGTAAAAACTGCGCTGATGCATTTCATCCTCATGTGTAGGATCTTGCTGGCTGGAGTGCCAGAGTACGGTCTGGCAGTCAACCCGCAGAAAGTGGTGGTCAACTTCCAAGTGCCAGGAGGCGTGGGCTCTTGTCCCGGCATTCGCCTCCTGCCTCCTCACTGCCTCTTCCCCTGGTGTGGACTGCTCCTGGACACCCACTCACTGGACGTCTATAAAGACTATTCCAGGTGAAACCTCTTGTCAGCTGTAATTAAACAGCATCAAGGGTGTTTCCAGCGTCAGTAGTTATTGGGCTTTTTGACTGTCTTTTACGGTTTCTTGTAAAGCGTGGGCCACACCCCCCACCCTGGACTTTGCACCTACTCATAAACTTCCAGTCTGATAGAAATTCTTGTATAAACTCCACTGTTAACCTTTTTTTTTTCCTCCATGCTAAATTCAGTTTATAGTCCTCAGTACTTTTCCCCTCTGCTTCTCTTACGTTAAACTTTCCATCTCTCACAGCTACGCGGGCCTCTCTCTACGCTACAGCCTCACTTTGGGCTCTTTCCACGCAGCTGGACAACAGATGAAGAGGAAGCTGCTGGGCATCCTCAGGCTCAAATGCCATGCCCTCTTCTTGGACCTGAAGGTTAAAGAGAAAAAAAAAAGAAGTTTTTTTTTTGAAGACATTCCCTTCATTTTTAGCTTTAATCTTTGATTGTTCTGTACAAGAACAGCTTCCTCTCAGACTCAGACTGGAGGCTAATCTTTTGTCATCATTTGTAGACAGAAGACCAGTTTACATTCAAAAAGGTTTGTGATCCTTTATGGCCCTCAGGTGCCCCCAAAGAACCGAACGTCAAGGAACTGAAACTGCATTTCATGAAAGCAGTCATGCAGTTTGACAGCTTTAACAAAATTCTGTAACAGTTTTCTGGGACTCCCTTAGATGGCTACAACATGGTAAATGGTAGAGTTTCCCCACAGTTTCACAATAACTGTCTTTATGAAATGTAAAGTTTGACCTCTACACATAATTGACAGACACGTTCACCCCCGTGCAGGCGTGGGTTCTCTCCGGGGGCTCCGGCTTCCTCACACAGTCCAGAATCACCAGCTTAACTGGTGATTTTAAACTGACCTCAGGAGAGAGCACGCTTGGTTATTTGTCTCGCTTGTCTCTGTGTGAGCCCTGTGATAGACTGGCAGTCTCTTCAGGGTGTTCCCTGCCTCTTGCCTGATAGCAGCTGGGATAGGCCCCAGCCCCCTGTGACCCAACTTTCACTCTGCAACAAGTTATTCAACCCTAACCGATGTCGTCAAAGAACAAATGCTGTTTCAAAAGGGTCTAATTATTGGTGTGCATCAAGCAAACAAAACAACTGGGGAGATTGCTTAAAGTACGAAAAAAAACAACTGTCCAGTGCATTATTAAAAGCTGGGAGGATGGTGGTTCACCATCTCCTTAGAGTAAGAAATGTGTTCCAGAAAGATCTTAAATGGTTCCCTGAAATTACTTTAAAGAAGTGAACGTAAGGCGTTGGGACCAAACAGCAGTGTGGTCTTAAGAGATCTCATGTTCCACACATGGTTTGGCCGCCACAGAGTCCAGATCTAAACCTCATTGAGGAATGTTGCGCAGCACTCTGCATCTCAGGTCATCAATGCAAAATCCAGCAAACTGTGTGCTGTTTTTTTTTTTTTCAAATAGAAATGTATAAAAGCAACGGATCTCTCTTTCAGACTAATTCTCTCGAGGCCGTCTACAAGAACATCTACAAGCTGGTGCTGCTGCAAGCATGCAGGTAAATGGCAGAAAGCTTCAATTTTATCTGCAAAACTCATCTTTTCTGTTGTACCTGTTCAAGGAACAGTAAAAGCCATATGCTGCCATCACCCGCACCTACTGTTGAGACACTTTGGTGATGAACAGACGTCATAAACGTCACACATGACCCACATCCGTTATCATGTGAACTCTGGCCTTGACTTGATAAAAAGGCCTGTTGAAATAATATTTCTATTAAGATGAACACAATGCTGTTAATCAATATCTGCTTTGGACTGAGACATGATTATTCTGCCTTTTTTATCTTAGAATGTAAATATGTAAAAGGCGCTTTTCTCAGCTCATTCCCACTTCTTTTTTTCTTCTTGTTTTCAGGTTCCATGTGTGTGCCCAGAGTTTGCCCTTTGGTCAGACGGTTGCTAAGAACCCAAAGTACTTCCTGCAGATGATATGGGCCATGGCACAGTATGCCAGTAAGCTAATCAGACGTAGCAACAAAGGTAACACTTACACGTCATACAGCTGAATAAAAGATGAACTGAAAAAGGTGATTTCATCATTTCATCTCTTCTCCTTCCTGCAGGACTGATCTTAGGCGGTAAAGCCCAGACAGGTGTAATGCAGTATGAGGCAGTGGAGCTGCTTTTCTGTTTGTCCTTCTTGCTGGTGCTGTCCCAACACCGTTCACTTTATAAAGACCTGCTGACGCACCTCCACAAACGTTTGTACCCACAGGAAATACTCAAATATTCAAAGAGTATAAATCGGGTAATCGCTTGTGTATTGGTCTGCAATTTTTGATGCTTGCTAAATGAATCTTCGCAGAAGTTTGCTTCTTGCGAGCTCTATTCATAGAAAAGCAAACGTTTTTTTTGTTTTACACTGTGTACACACAGTATTTGAACAAAGACCCTGCGCACGGCTTATGCCACACACAGACTGGTGCTGGTGTAACGGGAGAATGTGGGGCGAGCATGTGCCTCACTCAGTCAAATATCCACGTTTTTTCAGAGCAAGTCAGTACTGATAAAATGAAGTGGAAAGGGAAAAACAAGGCAATATATTTTATTATTAAACAGCAAGTGTTACAGAGCATTTGATTTACAGAATATGTGTGTGTGTGTGTGTGTCATTTTTTTTATTGTCTTACATGAAGAGGGGATCAGTTAAAGGCAGTTGAATCACGATTCCTGTTAACGCCGTAGTTCCTTGTGGTGTTCCTGATTAGAACTGTGTGGACTTTGTGATAGGTGCACCCAGGCCAGCAAGTCTAGCCATATATATGCTTCTACATATCTGCAAGTCTTTATTTGCCACTTTTTATCTCATCTCATAGCTTTGAGGAATGTATTTCACAGTTAAAGCCCAAAGCAGGAAAAAGCATCTCATTTTCTGCTCTCATCCTCTTGACAGGGAAGCGCAGTCTGGAGCGACGTCTGGGGGATCTGAGGTTGGCCAGAGTCCGACAAGCCACTACCCCCAGGACTCCACTTGACTTTTTGGCCATCCAGACGTAGTCCAGTAGCTACATCCACGAACAGTTCCCAGCACAGCCAAAGAAAAGTATCTGATTTTATTCGGTCTCCCTAAAATGTTGGTGTCAGTTTTTCCTGCAGAATTTTGCACATTTTCTGTCCAATTTAAGATTTATAAAAGCGATTATTTTTATTTTTTCTTCTACTTGTTGGCTGGTCTAATTCTCAAGCTACAACGGAGTGGGACAAACTGTACGTTTAAATCAGCAACTTGGATTTATGCGCTCTGTCAGTGGGCCAGAAGAATTGGTGATGTATCTGACTCATTGTAGAAAATGAGAGGAACAGTCCACATTCGTCTGTTATAAAACACTTAAGTGATAAAGCTCAGTCGTAACACGCCCTGAAGAACAACAACTTGTCCGGTAAAGAGGAATATTTTAAAATCTTCCAGCTACTGTGGTGGAGCCGGTCTCATCTCACAGCTCTTAGTCTCCCTGGACTTTGACTTGCACTCCGTGGTATTTTTCCACAAAGACACTTTGAAAATAATTTACATGTAAATAAGTGCTTAGAAACCGTGTGAGTCATCTCAGAAGGTCAAAGGTTTTCTTTTTTCTTTTTTTGCTGTTCAAGTTCATGGTTTTTTGCACTGCTGATTTCCTGCAGTAAGCATAGCATCTCATTTTGTGATGTTTCCCGGCCTCAGAATAAGTGTTAAAACGACAACAATGTTGAAATGAAGGATTTTGTAAATGTGGAATCCAAATGTGTGTTTCCAAATGATATCTTGTTTTGAATGTCTTTTACACACAGTTTGCAAACACTGTACACGAGAACTTCACAGTTACATCGAATGGCTTTGTTTGTCAGGTTGCTCCCTTTCGAAATCATCAGTATTAACAGAAAAGTCTATATCAGAATTAAAAGAGTGATTTCTTTCTTGTTTCCTTCACGTCAGCTGTCAGGTGAATTTGGGATGAAAAGTGGTGATAGCCATCAGAAAGTCTTTCTCTTCTCCGGAAAGCAGTAACTTTGGAACTTTCCACATTCTTTAAACCCTTTGATTCCTCTCTTCCTGGGTTTCAGCCTCAAAGCCGCCATTGTTGTAGGGATTTAGGTCCATGGGAGTCGAGGACTTTTTGATTCGAGGGCAGATCAGTCTGTAGAGAGCCACGAGAGGGATGGAAATCACGGGTACCACACTGAGGAGGATTATGATAGCAAACACCCAGCCTGGGTATTCCTTCACTTCCGTTTGAGGGAATAATTCCTAGAGGAAAGACAGAAATGTAAGAAAAAGACTCATTTTTGGATGACGTCTTAGAAGGTGTTCACACTTAAGTCTAATTATTTATGAAAGAATGAAACTATTCTTCAAAACTTAAGGAGAACATGTAAACATATACACCCTTCAAACACCGAGCATCTGTTTGGGATGGTGTGAATCACCAGCTGGTGAAAGAGCCAAATATTCACACACTTGCTGCTTTGTCTTGAGGGAAACCTTTTGGTTTCAAAATGATCCAACAGTCTGATATTATGTCTTCTGCCGTCTGTTGAACAGATACTGTGCAAACAGTTCAGAAAACGATTGTAGGAATGGACAAAAATTGTCATTTTTAAGAAGATTCCTCACACGGAAGAGCTATGGGGAACTCCATCGCTGATATCTGTCGACTTTTCACTACAAGTATACGACTGCTCATATAGTCATAGAGTCATCTCGGTCCGTTGCATATGTGGAATTATTTATAACAGCTTGACACTGTTTTCTTTCTTTTCTCTAACAAAACTGTGCCACACACACGGTATATATTGTTTTATGTATGGCTATTTTCAAGCTAAGTGATGGTTAAACACCTTTCCTCAACCTAGAAGACCTTCCTGACTTATTGCAGAATCACGTAAAAAAACTAATAGGCCGGTTTTCGTTAAACTTGTTATGGAGGCAGGGCACGATCAAAGTAGGAACCCCTGACATGTTCGTGCCATAAGTACAGAAGTTTGATCAGGTACTGCTGGATTAGACAAGTTTAAAGCACCTCAATGAGTAGACACCCCCCTCCCAAGATGGATATTGTGTCATATTGGGTGTTAATATGTATATTAATGATAATAAGAAATAAATAAAGGAGAAGAATTTTCAGTCTTTTTTGTGTTTTCTTCTTTGTCACAAGTTCAAGACATCTCAAGAAAAGTCGAGAGTTGCCTTTTGGCCTTGATGGAGGTCTCCTTGAACCCCTTTTGTCTTTTTAATAGAGTTTTGCTGCACTTTGATCCTGTTCAACCAGTCATAGGATAACTTTTGAAATCATAATATGTACTTCATAAATATATTTATTGCAGTTCAAGAGATTTATAGCTTCATTTTGTACATCTACGTGGTTTATATGTCTTTCACTTGACTTGCTTACATAATCTGGATTCCACGTTGGATAGGTTGGGTGTTTCTGTGCCTGGATGACCACGTAGGCCACAAACACCACCAGGAGCATTAATGGACTGATCACCATCCAGCACATCTTCCAAAAGAAGTTGGGCCTCTTCCCCGTCATGAAGTAGAGGTCTTCACTGAAACTGTCAGAGAAAACGAGAGAACCAGAGAAAATTTGAAACAAAATTGTATGTGATTTTCAAATAACTCAGGAAGATGGGGAGAAAGGGAGAGAAAGTTACTTTTTCATTCCATAGATATAAGTGACTGAAATGATCTCAAAGAATGCAATGATGAGCAGCGGTACAGAGCCCACGTAGCTATTAAAGACCTCCACCCAGTAGTTGCCTGAACCCAGGGCAAAGATGAGGGCCACCAAGAAGGATATCAAGCAGATTATTCCTATGAAAGTAAAAGAAAAAACAAATTCACAGAGAGAATTCAAATGAGTTCAGAACAAGTTAAGCCGATTTGCAGGTACCTGTCACAACTTGACTGGGAATCCACTTGGGCACCAGTTTGAGGTCGTTGAGGGGCGTGAGGACCCCCTCTATGTTGCCAAACATGGAGGAAAGACCCAAGCTGAAGAGCATGATGAAGAACAATATGGACCATACCTGGGAGCCTGGCATCTCAATCACTGCTTCAGTGAACACAATAAAAGCCAAGCCAGTGCCCGAAGCACTCTGGGGGAAAACGATTAAAGAGACACGAGACAGTAAGGATGAACGCTATGGTCCGAGAACAAAGGTGTGCAGCTTCGGTATAGTATGTTGGGTTTTTGAAGTTAAAGGTACCTGATCAAGGAATTTTTGTAGATCACAAACTCTTAGGGACAAGCTGGAGACGTCATGTGGAAAAGTCTGATTTAAATGCTCAAACCACTGATCATAGCTGTCTACAGTGATGTTCTGGTCTGATATCTCAAAGTGGTTGGTCAGAGTCAGGATGTTTCTGCAGATGAGATTGGAGGAATAACTTCTCAAAACGTACATAATTGTATCTCAACGATCGAAGCTTTAAAAGCAGAAAAAGATAAGCCTACTCTTGCAGACAGGAATTCAAGGCACGGTTGGCTTTAAATCCCAATATGGAAAAAATGGGGATGGATCCATAGAGAGATGTGGCACTGTTTATCACTCCCACAAGAACGGCATCCCTCTCGCAGTCATTCCTGAGAGACAAAGAGAGAGTAAAAAAGGGCAGAGTTTTGTAATCACTCGATTCCACCAGGTGGAGTTTGAGTCTTTACCTCTCATCGTTATAGCTGGAGAACGCTATGAGACCCCCGAACGCCAAAGAAAGGGAGAAGAAGATTTGCGTGGCAGCATCCAGCCACACCTGTGGGTTCTTCAAGATCTCCCACTGGAGCAAGAAGTAGAACAACACATTTGTGTCTGAGACACAGGAAGCAATCTTGCATCACGCGCAGAAGCAGGAATTACCCAGACTCACATCAGGGGTGAAGAGATACAGCAAACCATCAGTAGCTCCTGGCAGCGTGAGGGCACGGATCAGGAAAATGGTCAGCACCAGATAAGGGAATGTGGCTGTCACATAAACAGCCTGAAAAGATTAAAAGAAAAATAAAAGACAATATGGTTGACTCTGTAAATGTGGTTTAAACATTCATCACCTGTGCTCCACACTGACCTTTCCCATTGAGTCGATGCCTTTGATGAAGCAGACGTAAACCACACACCAGGCGGTGGCCAGACAAACCACCATCCACCACTGCAGGGAGCCGCTGGTCTCAATGTTAGGTGTAATGTTCAGGGTCTCACGGTACCAGAAATAATTCACTGAGGTGCTCTTCTCACACTCCATATCATAGCCTAAAAGTAAAAAAAAAAAATAAAATAAATATGACCATAAGAGACCGGTTACATCTAAATGAGATCAGTTTTTCATGAAGATTCCCAACATACAATAAACACAAGGCACCTATCAGGTTAAAACAAATGATCAAAACAACTTGTGCTGTTTGCCAAAACTTACCTTGATTCATTTATATGGAAGTGCAATATAACTTTGTGTCATAAAGCAATCTTTTTATATACATAATAAATCTTACCCGAAATTCCACTTGGAGCATGATAGCCAGTTTTCTTTGTGATAGTTTTTAACTTTAGTCTTGATATTATGAAAAATCCACACACCAAAATTGGCTACATTACAATCATACACCTTTCAGGCATCACTTTAGTTGCTGACATGGTTTAGCATCACATCACATGATACCGTGCATTTATCATAAGTAGCGAGATTGTCCAAGAAGAGAGTCTTCTTCTCACCTGTCAGGTTGTCATTGAGGGGACAAGAGCTCCAAGGCAGCGGGTTTTGAAAGGAGTGAAAGAAGTACCAGAGCACCCAGGCCAGGATGGTGTTGTAGAAAAGGGACACCAGGAAAGATACAATCAAGGAAGCAATGCCTGTAACCAAGAAATAAAATGAAATTCAGCTGAAGACAGAAGGATTGCTCTTTGACCTACATACTTTCATAGAAATGTTCCCTCAATTGGATTTTTCTAAGTGGAGTTGTTAGGGTTAAAGCACTTTGTTCTCCAACCTCCAGTCCAAAAATCTGCCTAAGTACATAATTACTGCACCCGTGTGCTGTGTTGCGGTATATTTTTTAAAATGCAGTGAGTGTAATACTCAGTTATTCAATACATTAAAGTCAAATAATAAATGGAGATATAACTGGATCTTTCTTTTTTTTTTTTTTATTAAATAAGATTTTACTAATGATTACAGGTTACCCACCAACTCCACCAAGCAGTGGGGAGATGGAGTTCCAGACCCCAATGCTGCCCATGCGGAGCCTTTGCCCAATCGCCAGCTCCAGGTAAAGCAGGGGGAGGCCTTCAAACACCAGTGCTATTAAATAGGGTATGAGGAATGCACCTGATAACACAACAAAACATTACCTCACAGTTAGAAAGCAGCAATAATCAACTGGATTTGTTATCTTCATTAAACAAAAATGAGTAATATATTAGATAGGCCTGCAAAATTTAAATAGAAAGAGATGCATTTAGATAACGAGGATCCATTGATCCATCCATCCAAGACTTTTTTTTTTTTTTTTGAAAGTTGCCAAACTCTTCCACCAATTTTCCCTGCATGTGTATGAAAAAAACCAACAAATTTAAAGCTAGAATAAGTTAACGTTTACCAACTGCTCCCTCAGAGGGGTCATATAGAGGCTCAGCAGTGTCTCAAACACATTCTGTGGGAATCTGAATCTCAGAGTCAATACATGAGGCTCCGAGCGCTTTTCAGGATTACCTGTTTGCGTAACTTAACCCCGATCATGGGTCTTTTGGAGTTTGTGGCTCCACATATCGCACTGGAAACTATGAGGAAGTCAATACAGTCCCCGATTTATTTATTTTTTTCCCCATAATCTTTCAAATATTAAATGGACTCTGCAGTTTCCAGTCACAGATGCGACAATTACACCAGTTAATTTGTTACTGATTTTGAGAACTGAAACAATTAGAATGTTAATGGACCGAAGCATCTCATGAGTGCAACATTTGCAAGAGTAATAGAATATTTAAATGTGCAACAGCAAACTTCACTGAGCTCAAGGGAGCTGGAGAAAATGTGTCTCAAAGGTAGCATCTCACCCCCTCCATAGATCTGGCATAGGTAGGGAAACCGCCACACGTTTCCAACTCCCACTGCAAAGCCAATGCATGTTAGCAGGTACTGAACCTTGTTGTCCCATTTAGGTCTCTCCTCCACCCCAGAGTCTTTTGATTTGCCCATCTTCAGCAGGTGAAAAGGTTCAGCCCAATCCCAGTTCTCTTACAAGGACTTCGGTCTCTTGATCCTAGCTTTCACGCCAGTCAGGTAGTATATATATATTTAATGTTGTCCAGTATTCTCCACCTTTGGTGTCTCTTTGCAATGTGTTGTCAGAGTAAAATCTGTCTCAAGTTGTTTGGTCAAAGTGATGTCCGCTCTTGTCCAGACTCTTCTCAGCGGGATGTCTTCTCATTCCCTGTCAGTTGGAGCTTTTGATCCGGGAGCACAGATTGTATTGGCATTTATAAAGAAATCAGGCAACCACGGAGGGAGTGAGAACACCTGGCATAATGATTTAGTGGTTAAACCTCCCTCCTTGTTTGAAATGGGAGTGTGCTGAGCCTTGAATTAATGGATAACCCGATGATGCTGTCTCAATGTTACACTGACCTACAGGAAAGCAATCGCACACAGTCCGTAAAAGAGACCACATGACAGGTGGTTCACAAACAAGCTTTATTAAATAGTTCTAACATACACATCAAGCAGAGTTTGCACATTAAATGCAAAGCAATTAGTTTTCAAAGCAGGAGATAAAAACTTGTCAGCATTTTTCCCCCTTTTTCTGTTTCCCTTGAATCTCTGGAAGCTTTCGTACAGGACAAGTTGTTATTTTTCTCAGATGTTCTAGATATCCAGAGCAGATCTGAGATCTTTATGTACCAGTAGTTGAGCCTACGGTTTGCAGATTGAAACAAATAGTGGTTTTCTTTGTGTGTGTGTGTGTGTGTGTGTATGTGTGGTGGTGTTTTTTTGTTGAGTCCATAATAGCTACACGTTTGCATTTCTTGTTGGAACTAATTTATTTAGCCAGTCATACTTGGCAAATACAACACCAGTTCCAAAATAGATGGGATGCTGTGTAAAATGTTAAAAAAAAAGAGAATGTGATGAAATCTCATAAATATATATTTCATGCAGAAACTAACATAGAAAAACATAAAATATTGATGTGATTCTTTCCAACATTTCAAGAATATTAGCTCATCTTGAGTTTGATGGCAGTAACACGTCTCATGAAATTTGAACGGGGACCGTATTTACCAATGTGTGGCATCCCCTGCTCTTTTAGTGACAGTCTGCAAACATCTGGGAAGTGAAAAGATCAGCTGCTGGACCTTTAGGAGAGGAATGTTGTCCCATTATTTTCTAATGTTGGATTCATTGTGCTTCTTTCTTAAGTTTCATGGTGCTCTAAATGTTTTGTGTTGGTGAAAGGTCTGGACTGTAGACGATCAATCCAGGACAATAAAGCAATGCTGTTGTAATAGATGCAGTATGTTGTTTAGCGCTGTCTTGCTGAAACAGCATATCCTTCCTTGAAAAAGGAAGGATATGCTGTTTTAAAACCTGTTTATACCTTTCGAAATTGATGATGCCTTTCAAGATGTGTAAGTTGCCAGTTACGTGGGTGCTAATGCACACCCATCCCATCAGAGATGCAGATTTTTTTAAATGAGCGACGGTTTCTATATCATGATCACATATGACCTCATCTTTGCATGATAAAGCTTTAACCTGCATTTTTGTAGGGCACGATGAACAATGTTCACAGACAAGGATTTTTGAAAATGTTCTAGAGTACATGCAGTGATTTCCATGGCAGACTCATTTGTCTTTTTTTTTTTTGTACAGTGCCATCTGAGGGCCTGAGGATTATGGGCATCCAATATTGATTTTCGGCTGTATCCGTGTCCAAGAGTTTAATTGAATCCATTGGATGTTCCTCTCTAAGCCTGAGAAGAAAAATGCACGTGTTGCTGTTTATTGCAAATACAATTTTTGCCTACATGTTCCTTTGTAGCCTTCTGTCACATCACACCAGTAATTGTGAAACTACTCATTCATTCATTTTTATCCGAATGGAGATAGTGAAATGACTTTCCTCGTTTTTATTCCCTGTGCATGGAATGATCTTCAAAATACCATCAGCCCACAAACACCCCTCTCTTTACACACCTTTAATCGTATTTCGATTGAAAACTGAATGTAAAAAATTAAATGTTGTATTTAGTTGGTAAGACTTGGATACCAATGTCTCCTTTACTGCTGCTGTGTTTGTTGTGCTTAGAACTGAAATTTTTCATTTTTTTGTTTGTTGATTTATGACACCATCGTGACCAGGAAGAGGAGATGTTTTTCTCAGTATAAAATAAATCAATGGCTGGATCAATGGAATGAATAAATGAGTGAGTGAGTAATAAGTTAACATTTTAAATGTAAAACAATTGTATTGATGTTTGAGTTGTTGGTTTATATTAATAGTTGCAGCTGCCAAATACAAACACGCTGTCTGTATTTCTGTTGTCTGTACCTGCCACAATGACTCAGTCACTGTTGGCATGCTTTCAACCATTTATGTTGCAATTATCTTTATTACGGTCATAACAAACAGTGATGCTTGTCTGGTTGATAAAACACTGCCAACTTCAGCATCCTGCTGGGGCCTTTCTGTGTCAAGGTTATTAACAACATAATGTATTTCAGTATTATCTATATTGGCAACAATATAGTCATTTTTCTTCTCATTTGTCTACCATGCAGGCAACCTTGGTATATGAACTATGTCCAATACTGATGTCTCTGATTCTGTCTTCGTGCACAATTCTAAGCCGGAGGGAGATCTGAAAAAAAAAAAACTCAAAGAAAAGAAAATTGCTGAAACAGGTCACAGAGAGGGTACAGCTTTGCGAGCAATAGAATAATCAATGCTCTCCTTGATTATAGTGGTTTATCTTAACCACTGAAAAAGTACTTCAATTCTCACATAAAGCCACATTTGACAAGTTCTAACAAATGCCCAGAGAACACTTATATGTATTATAATAATAATATGTATTAGATATGGAGATTACTGAGAGAGGAATTTATCAATGAAATTATTAAATTGACAGTGCTTTATCCTTTTTCATTTGGCCTGTTTACTCAACCAGGACATAAGCCTATTTGAAGAAGAGTTTGAGAAGAGTTTTTCTGTGGCATATGCTCACACTTTCTGCAGAGGCAGCTCCAGCTTTGTGTACTCATTGTTTTGGCTCAGTTTTCGCTCTTCTTTTTAGCGAGAAAAAGGATGTGGCTGCTCGGGAGCAGTACAACAGTACAGAGAAGAGGGATGTGTACAGTACATGGAGTCCAAATACAAGCTGTAACATTCCTTCAAGTGATGGTGTGTTCAAAACTGGAATACAGTTAAATAAAAAACAAGAAACAAACTATAGCATGTAAGTGTAAAATTGTAGTTTTAGTCTCCTGTCAGTTTGCAGTGTCCTGGCCTGTTCAATGTACAGTATGATCCTATCAGTGCATGATATAAAACCAGTCTACGTTCTGTCAGTGTGAGTTCCCTCTCCTGGCCAGCTGGCCTCTCTACATCCTCTGCCCATCTGAACTGTCAGTAAATATTCTGTCCATCACATTGCTTCAAAATGGATTTTCATTTCTGTGTATACAGCGGCGCTGTGAGTTAGTGCATATTTGTTATCAACAAGGGATGCAGTTTAACTGCATCTGGTTACTGTATATTTCAATCAGTCAAACAGATTTTAATGGCAAAACTTAGGAAACCATGTTCATACAAAATATCTAGAGGTAAAGAAATCATCATATTCTGTCTGCGTCTTTAATACAGACAGATTCAGCTTTGTTACAAAGTACAATGAAACTGCACAAACCACGAGCAGAGCATTTAGTAACTTATAAATCAGTAAAGGCAGTGCTGGAAGAACTTGTGCATGAATTTAAATATGCAAAGCACTCCTCACTGTAGTATTTAAAATATTGTTCAGTCTTATATTGGTCAAATCTAGCAATAAATGATTTTACATTTTATTGTATTCTACAATGTTTAAGAGAATTCATCATTTTTTTCATTGGATTTTCTCCTTTGCTTGAAATAAACAAAGACTAGCCTAAATAATGCGTACAGAGGCACTGTAAGGCTGGGAACTCCTGCCAATAGAAAGATGATGGCACTAATCCATGAAGGGTATGGTACTGATGCGAGAACTGGAAACTTCTCCTGTAAATCATAAAGCAGAACCAGCAAGTTAACAATATTTCGTACATGCTATAACATTTACCATTTCTGATGCACATACTGTGAATGTATATGAACAAAGGTTATCCTTATAGGCTTGTGAGCTTACAGAGTTGGGGTCCCAGACAAGATAGGTGAGTTCTTTTTGGGCTTGAGTAACCAGGTAGAACACTAAGATAACCAAGATGATTAAAGGACTGATGAACCTCCATGAAACCTGCCAGAAGATGGATGGTTTATGTCCAATCATGAACTTAATGTCCTCATTGAACCTGCCAAAGAAAATCATTTTAATTGAATTAGAAAACTGAACTCCATTTACTCAGGAGCAGATTGCTGAGCCGATTCAATTCACTATAAAATGACCTGTTTGTTCAAGCCTTGATAAAAGTAGCACAGAAAAGACAGAATGTAAAGGTTAGGCTTCAAAACATGCATAGAAGATTTCTTATAATTGTAATATAAGGAAAAAATCAACAGTGGATGATTTAACATGGTGGAAGCATTTGAGTACTCCCATGACCCTGAAAAGCTACAGGATGTAATCTCCATGTGGGCTCAAACTCCTGGAGAAGGGCTGCTGGATTCTTAGCCCTCCAAACTTGCCCATGAAAATCGGATGGGCAGGGGTATACTCACAATCCCTGACTGCGCACTTCTGTGTTCGAGTTCTCCCCTGTGAGTGAAAGGGTTCCTCCCTGTGGAGTGAGTTCCAGGAGGAAAGGCTCTGGCTGTAGTTTGTGCATATTCCCAGAACAGCATTTCTCATAGAGTATCTGGTCTTCTTGGATTTTCCGAGTGGGGTCCTCGTATGGGTTGTCACTGGAGTATTCCAGTATGTGGGCAATGACGATGTAACGAGGAGAAAAGGCCTCCGGGATGAGAACTCAAGCAGTGTTTTGTTGTTGGACTTCTCTTTGAGTCATTAATTGTCCATCACAGACACCATGTTCAAGCACAAGGTGGTACATAAGTGTACTTGGGACCAGGCTACCTTAGGCTGAAGGTCGATTCATTTCAATCAACATTTCAACCTGTGTCTTGTGCAGTTGGGTGGAGAGATGAGCAGAGCTGTCAACTGATCACCAACAGGTGGTGGGTACTGGCAAGTACAGACATCAATAACAAAAAAGGCCACTTCAGTAAGCAAGTGAATTTGTTATTTGTAAAAGTGCCTCTGGTTATCAGTATAATTATTATCAAGTAATAATAAGGAGAAAAGCACAAAAAAACTATCACAAAAAAATTGCAAAGAATATTACCGCAAAAGTACCACAGGTGCCACACCATCTTGCAGAAAAACTGAGTATAATAATTAGTATTGTTGTTCACCATTTCATATTGGGACATCCATTCTCTTTTACAACTAATGTCACAGAAAGAGTTCACACACTGAAATTGTGTGGACTAGTTCCAACAGATCTATATTTCTACAGAATTTTCATTCTGAAAACAAATATAATTGTAATCACAGGATTGAATCAGAGACTCTAACAAATGGACCTGTATAGCCTCTTTTACATTACTTCATTGGGCTTAGGGTGGTTTAAAAGTGGCAAAAAAGGCCAGCTCAAGTGTTCTGGTACACAACAAGCCAGGATTGCAGAACTCACAGACGATGCTGTTGTTACTTGGCTGATTCTGCAACGCCAGCTTGATATGTTTAAGAGCACAGTGATGTTGGGTTGAGCTATTTGTGTTACATGTGTCAATTACAAGGAGGAACAACATCAGGTTAAAGAGTACATCTTTTTTTCACCTATAAGGTGCAACCTATGTGTGAAAGAGGCTTATTTTTTGATCTTGGTATACATTTGGAATATCCCCCACTGGGGGACGAATGAAGTATTTTTCTATTCTATTCTATTTGTCCTCATCATAGAAAACTAGTGAATGTAAAGTTGACAAAATATGTCAGGAGTGTGGAGCCAATCACAGCTAACCTTAGGCACAATAACATGTTTATAAACTTTATTCTAAAATAATCAAAAGTAATAGCCATTAGCCCCAATTCAGCTGATTTTTATGTGAATGTAGGCCTAAAAACAGTAAAGCTTTTAAACTCTAAAAGTAGATCATAAAACTGTTTTACTGTAAGGTAACTCTATTAATTTACTTGCATTCTAATCCGTTTGCATGTAAATCCCTCCATTACATTCAGGCAAGTACGTATACGTTCAGGCAAGTATACTTTTTTTTTCAATGAAATTTGTTTTAGCAGGAGAGAAACCACCTATGCCTTGTTAACACTGCAGTGCAGCTGTGCCACTTGAAAACTTGCACTATTGACTGTACAGCAATTGAAATCGATTGAAAAGGCATGCTATCGACTGAGCAGTGCATGCTGTAGACTGGGCAGCTCTCACTGACTGACTGAATAGCGTGTCTTGTTTGGTTAAGCTTATGATTTGTACAGCCTGCCATACATCGTGCTTGTTGTGGGGGCATCCACTGCACTCGCTTTTGGACACTGGTGTTGGAGAAAGCTGTAAAGCTGAGGAAGGATGCTTTTCGAGCTTGATTGTCCTGGGGCTCACCTGAGGCAGTTGGCAGGTATCATGAGGCCATAGGACTGTGACGTCAGTGGTTGTAGATGTTAAAATTTGGCTAGGGAAGAAAGGTGGAGAAGGAATTGAGGTTGTAATCAAGGAACTTCTTGCAAAACTTCCAAACTAGGAACATCATGGAGCGAATGAAGAAACATTTTGATGATTTCCTTAATCTGGTCATCATGTTCTCAAACAAGGTGGAAGATTCACTCCCAGATGCTGAAGGCTCTTGACACTGTGGGATTGTCTTGACTGACACACGTCTAAAATATTGCATTAAGGTCCAGAACAATGCCTATAACTTTCCTAATCTGCATATATTTAGTGGACTTCAGGAGGTATTATGACTGTGTCCCTAAAGGATTATGTTAGAATTCTGTGGGGGATGCTCTGAGAATACCAAGAACCAAACCCATTTCAGCTTCCTATATAACCAAAGCAAGGGTTGTGTCTGCATGCTTGGCACAAAGCCAATGGCTGCCCATTGTCATTGATCCTGTTTGTGGGGTTTATGGACTGAATCTCAAGGCGTAATGTGGAGAGAGGTGGGCATTTGTTTTGGGAGAGTCAGGACTGCATCTCTGCTTTTTGCATCTAAAAACATCAAGCCCTGACCCTCAGTGTGTATTAGTGCAGTTTCCAATGGAGTGAGAAGTTGTTGGGATAAATATCAGCCCCTCCAAATCTGAAGGTATGGTTCTCAACCAGAAAAGGGTGGAGTGCTCCCTTTGTGTAGGTAGGGGATCTTTGTCTCAGCAGAGGAGTATCTCGTCATCTTGTTCACAATTGATGGAAGGATGGAGTGAGAAGTGGAAAGATGCATTGCAGCCTTGTCGTTCTTACTGAGGGCTGAAGAGGAAGCTGTTTTCGATTTACTGGTCCATCTACATTCAAACCCTCATCTAAGGTCATGAGATTAGGGAGGTGACTGAAAGTAGAAGAAAGCAGATTAAAGTTACCCTCTGAGGTTGACTGGGCGAAAACACAAGATATCTTAGACATAAGGTGAGAGGCTTGTGCATCTGGGGGGAGCTTGGAGTAGAGCTGATATTCTTCAGCATCAAAAGGACTCAGATGAGTTGGTTTAGGCATCAGATGAGAATGTCCCCGGTTGCCTCCCTTTGTGCCGATCCAACAGGGAAGAAACTCCTTTGCAGACCCAGAACTCACAGGAGGGATTATAACCCTTCTTGCTTGAGCTTCAGGATCCCCCAGGAGGTGCTGGAGAGTATCGCTGGGGAGAGGTATGTCTGGCTCTCCTTTCTGGACATGTTCCCTCTGCCACCCGACTTTGAGTAAGGGGAAAATAATAGATGGACGGATGGATGAATTTGCTTAGCCTGTAAAACGTAAACAAAAAACAAAACAAAACAAACAAACAAACCTAAAGAAATGTGTTGAAACAGGTCATAGAGGCTACGTTCACACTGCAGATCTTAATGCACAATTCCAATTTACTGCTCAAATCCGATTTTTTATTTGGCTGTTCACATTATGTCTTTAAATGTGGTCTGTCTACAGATTACGATTGTGAACAGCTCATGCTCCTGAAGTGACCCGCATGCGTAGTTGATCATTGCCACAATGGTGTTTCAGGAAGCGACCATGGCTTACCGGTACTGCAGGACTGTATGGCTTAATGCTAAAAATCAGGGCTCCCAAGTCACGCAATGAGCGTGAGACACATGCATTTCAACAAGTTTACACTTACACATCACACATGGTATTTCTCATGCAGAAAAAAAAAGTATAATATAAATTTCTCTAGCTTGCTGCTATTGCTATGGAAATGGCAGGAAACAAGCGAGTCTTCCAAGAGTCTGAGCAGACCAACACCAACAACAACACTAATAATAATATAAGTAATGAAAGACCTGTGCCCGCTTGGCTGGGTTGCAGGAATGGTGGGGCGGGATTCTCATATTCTTGCCTTCATTCAAAACTTGAGAGCCCTGCTAAAAATAGTGTGTTGCGGTAGCCGGAAAATCTGTGACATCACGAAGGAGCAAGAGGAGAAAGAAAATTCAGATGTAAATGATGGCTCTATGCGGAGCAATAACTGCAACATCCGCACAGAGAAGTATTTGGACGCGGCGTCGGAGCCAGGAGTGATGGGATCAGGTTGTGTCTGGTTACACGGAGCAGGAATTCTTCCAGAGCTTTAGAATGTGGAGAAATACCTTTCATCACATTTGTCAGCGCCTCTCCATGAGACTTTCAAGAGGAGACACATCGTTCAGGAGATATATCTCCTTGTGAAAGCGAGTGGGAGTGGGGCTATATTGGGTAGCAGACCTTGGCCAACCTGTTTGGCATCGCAAAGTCCTCCGTTTGCGCTCATGTGCATGACTTCTGCAAAGCTGTGCACCAGGTCCTCATGCCTGAATATATTAAACTACCCTCGGGAGACGATCTCCAGGAGGTGCTGTGAGGCTTCAGGCAGAGGTGGGGTTTCTCCCCGTGTGCTGGGGCGATCGACGGGAGCAGTGCAGCGTGGATCAGAATGATGTTAAAGTCGCATTAAATGCGACCTGGCTGTTCAGACTGCAGTCGCATTAAATCCGATTCAGTACTACATTTAAAAGTGGCCTGATTCTGATTCGAGAATGTCAGATTCACTTGTGCTGTTCACACTGCCAAAAGCAAACCAGATATGGGTCACATATATGAGCGAAAAAAAATGGGATTCAGGTCACTTGCAACTGCAGTGTGACAATAGCCAGAGAGGAGGCACAATTATGCAAGTGAGTTACTGGTGAATTTGTCTTTATGAATGAACGCAGTAACATTTGTGGTAGACAAGCCTTTACATAATTTTCTGTAGGCTCCGCAATTTTAGTTTAAGCTAATTCAGAGATTTGCACAGAGACATGCAAAACTCTAAATATCATAAAAAGCCAATAACAATTTTTTTTACTGAATTGTTGATTTAGACCTTGAATAGATTTTCTGTTCATGATTTATAGGGCTGGTCTGAAATGAGGGATCTATGAAGCAGTGAATTCCTGATTTAGTTTAGCAAAAGTCACCCCTGTCCCTAACACTTCTATATTATAAATACAACTACTGTGTTTAAGCCTTGGAGGAGCCAGCCATGCCATTGAGCTGTTTGCTCTGCCTTCGTCACAGAAATGTAACTTCATTGAATGCTTTGGCTGCCTTCTTAAATGCAGAAGAATAATGAGAAAAAAGAGGATATATATGATACCATATGACATATGTAAGCTGCAGAATTTATCAGTGTTGATAACTTATTCTGTAGGTGCAGGGTTTTCAGAGCAGAGAGCGCTGCTTTTTGTCTTTCTTTTGAAACCTAATTCTCTTTATTTTTTTCACATTTTTTCAGTGATGTGACAAAGTCAGAATGCAGGTTTGTTTGTTTCACTTGTACTTTAGGCAAATACAGAAACTTTCCACACTCACCTGTCTATGCCGTAGATGTAAACAACAGCTATCAGCTCAAATAATCCAATGGTTAGCAGTGGAACAGATCCAGCAAAGTTGTCAAAGAGAGTTACCCAGTAAAGTCCTGAATTCTGCGCGAACAGGAGACAGATGATGAAGGAAACAATGCATGTTATTCCTGTAACACACAGAAAAGAAGGGGGGGAGCAAGGTAGTTTGTTTCAAACAAAAAGTCTTTTAGAGCTTGAAAAGCTGATTTGTAAAACTTTTTTAGGCTAGGAAACATAATACCAGTCACTGCTTCTTGGGGCCATTTTTCAGGCAGTATTTTCAAATCTTTCAAGGGGACCACCACTCCCTCAATGTTGCCAAAAAGAGTTGAGAGTCCTAGGCAGAGAAGCATAATGAAAAAGAGGACAGACCAGGCTGGGGAGCCAGGCATCTTGGTGATGGCCTCAGTGAAGACGATAAAGGCCAGACCTGTTCCCTCCACTCCCTGAACAAACAAATACAATGTGGATTGGAGTAAAACACAATATTATTGGAAATTTCACAGATCTTCATCAAAATAGTCACCTCACTGAGAAGTGTCTGCATGTCACAGGTGTGGATGTCGAGTCCAAGTATGACATCATAATTGGAGCTGTTCAGATGATTAAAGGCTGCATCGTAGTTGCTTGCAGTGATGCTGTCCTCAGGAAGTTCAAATGCATTTGATAATATCATGATGTTTCTAAGGAGAAAAAAAACAGTCAGAGAGATCACTTCAGTTATTGCTTTTAGAGTGTTAGAAATGTGCATATACAGTATTTAAATACTATGAATGAGTGAATAATGAATCTCACAAAGCAAAAGAAAATATACAATACTTCTGGGTCTCAGTGAAACTGAAACTCATGACCGATAACTACTCACTTTTCAATGCAGCTGTCATATTTCTCAGTGGCCCTGAAGCCAATGATGGAGTAGGTTACTGTTGCAGCATAGATTGAGGTTAGGCCAGTTACAGCAGTCAGGATCACAGCATCTTGCATGCAATTGTTGCTGGGCAAAAAAAAAAGAGCAGAAAATTGAAACCACATAACTTATTGAGCAGTTACTACACACACCTGAGTATGTTCAACTGCCGTAAGAATATAATAATGCACAATGGGACTTCTAAATGCCTCTTACTGAACAGGGTTGTAGCTTGAGAAGGAAATTAGGCCTCCCCACGCTATGCTAAAGGCGTAAAAGACCTGGGCACCAGCATCCAACCAAGTTGTTGGGTTAATCAACTCCTCCACCTACACACAGGAGACATCAGTTATTATGAAGAGTTGACGTTGGAGATGTAACTTTTTTTTTCTTTATTGGATGATTTTAAACATACCTCTGGGGTGAAGAGGAACTTAATCCCACTGAAGGAGCCTTTAAGAGTCAGTCCGCGGATGAGAAAGATGGCCAGCACGATGTAAGGCAGGATTGCTGTGACATACACTACCTGAGGTCATGGGAAGAAAATGAAAAATGTAAAAGGGTTTTGGCAGTAATGGTTAGATAATGCTTAGTTTTTGACTGCAGGTTTAATGCACCTTTCCTGATGTGTTGATCCCCTTAATGTAAGCCATACAGATGACTACCCAGGCAGCCAACAGACAAACCACCATGGGCCAGTGGATTCCTCCAGAGTCAGATATGGAGGTTGAACTGTTAAGAGTCACTCTGTAAAAGTAGTAATCCACAGTGGAACTCTGTTGGCATTCTGGTATAAATTCTGATGAGGCATAAAAAAAAGTCAGTTAATTTGAGAAGAACTGCGTAAGTAATGGGTTTTGGAATGTGTGTCTATAGTTTAAAAAACCTGTCTTATTTTCATTGAGAGGACACTGGCTCCAAGGCAGCGGATCTTGAAAGGAGTTAAAAAGATACCACATGATCCAAGCTATTAAGGTGTTGTAGTACAGTCCAATCAGTAAAGATACCAGCATGGACGCGATACCTGTGAATAATAATTCATTAACTGATATTGCCCTGACCAGAAGCCAGATATCCAGTAGAATATCAGTGTTATTGTGCAGCCAAAGACTTTTATGCCTCTGCCAGTGATACTCACCAACACCAGTCAGGTAGGGGCTGATGGCCCTCCACACTCCTACGCTGCCTTTCCTGAGACGCTGGCCAATGGCAAACTCCATAAGCAAAAGAGGCATTCCTTCCAGCACCAGCAGGATCAGGTATGGAATCAAAAAGGCACCTGGAAACAGAGCAATAGCATGATAATACAGATAGACTGTGGGCCAGGGTTTTCAAATTCAGGGATTTCGCTTAAAGCTAGGAATAAAATACTCGACTAAATTTAGCTTAATCCTAAAATGTTTTCGAGATGTTTATGATTTGTTCATTGACTCTCACAAACACATACCAAGTAAGCCAAAGCCAGATATTGCAGTTTCGGAAAAAAGGGCTGTCTAAATTGATCTATTTGTTTTTAACTCATGAGCATTATCTATATTTGGGCTGTTTTCCTTTTTTTCCTGTTTGTGTGGTTAATTTTTCTCTTTGTTGTTGTTTTGAGTTGACAGGTTTTTTCTTTAGTCTCTTTGTTATGATTTATAATTTCTTAGTGTGTCACATCTCTTCGTGGTCATTTAGAGTCTTGTTGGTTGTCTTTACTTCTCCTTTGTGTTGTCTTATCTATAATCTTATGTATCATTTTGATTGATTACAGAGCCTTTTTTGTCATATATTGTTATTTATTGTAAGTTTGTAGCCCTTTAGTCTCTTAGTGGTTGTTTATATATGTTTTTGGTTGTTTTGGCTCGTTGTTTGTTTCAATCTTTTGTGGTTGTTTTATGTCTTTTGGGGGAAAAAAAGGTAAAATTTGTTCCAATTCAAAGTACCCATGAACTGTCACTTAATTCAAATCTCACACATGGAACATGGCATTGTGATGATATGAGAAGTGTTACTTTATTTACCTATCAGTGTTACTAATGTTATCATTCATTGACTCATATTCTGGATATATTTTCTTTTGATTGTTTCACACAGCCTAACAGGTTTATTTGTTAAAATCAGCAGCCAACAACAGTGTATAGGCTCTCTAGAGCCATAATAGATTGCTCTGTACGTTTTATTTTATGTTCACAAACATTTTCTGGTAAATTCCCATCTCTGTCAGTTATTTTAATAGTTTTTGGTTCTTTAGTACACTTTTGGTTAAGTTTATTATTATGATCATTTCGTAAATATCCATAAGAAATGTTCATGTTTACTCCCTAAGAGGACTAGTGATTGGACCTTTTTCTTTAGCGTGTAAATGTTTACAAGCAATATCGATACTGGAACCAGAATTGCTAAATTCTTAACAATTACCATCCCAACCAATGAGTAATTTGAACAATTAGAGTTGTTTACACGTGGAAATACCCATGCAACCCACAATGCTCACAGTGCCATGGCATGAACAGTCCAAAGTGATGTTAAATAAAAGAAACAGAAACAGAAGTTTAGAAAGTAGCCAAATATCAATGTATTACAAAAAGAAATGTGCTTTTTGACTGGATATTTTTGATGAAAGTGTGACTATTATTTGCAAACATTCTTTCGATGGCTCATATTATTGTAATTATATTATTATAAACTCTCTCAAATATTTGGTTTCTGTGTGGGTTAGTGCCCTGAAAAGATCAGCTAAATTTGCCTCCAATGTCATTACACCCCAAAGCTGACTTAGATAGTACGTAAGACATTTTTCTGGAGTATTACTTCAAAGACGCTTAAGTGTGTGAAAAATGTACGAGACGACAATTAAAGTAACCAAAAACATCTCCAAAGCAAATGTACCAAAAATATCGTGACTAGTTCACTTTCTCAAGTATGTTTCAATGAAAAGAACAAGTTTGGTCCCAGTATAATATAAATAATACATCAAATCCAAATGAACTCAAATAATTTATTTTCAAGTTTGTGTCCAATAGATACTTGTAGAGTATTGTCTTATCTCAGATTTGGATACTGCACATGCGGTAGTAATACTATAAATCTGTGTTAGATACAACAGGCTTTTAAAAAAGAGAAATCACAGAAAATCATTTGATTCAGTTTGATTCAAAGATTTTCAATGCTCTGAGGTTCAATCTAAAACATTTCAAATGTTTTTGTAAGAGAAAAGATTAAGAGAGACTGACTGGCTCCTTACAGACCTTTGCTAATTGTACTAGAATAATGATGTAAACAGACAAATAAAAACGGGATCATCAACCACACTCTAACTAGTTACATGTGAGCTTACCTCCTCCGTGACTTTGACACAAATAAGGGAATCTCCAAACGTTGCCAATTCCAATGCAGAAGCCTACACAAGTTAATATGTACTGGGCTTTGTTGTCCCATTTGGGCCTGTCACCAACCTCCTCCTTCTCCATCCTTTCCAAATCTTCATAGTTGGGGATCCGGAGATCCAGTTCTGGGTTAGGAAGTACCAGTCTCATGGTGCCTCTTCTGAAAGTGGAAGTTAGTGTGAGCACTTACCACAAGCTTAGCAAGGTAGTAACCAGTTTATGATCTTTTACTGATTCTGTTCAAGATTAACAGGTGTACTCTGCCCTATTCTTAGAAGTTATGCCAATTCAATCAAACATTAAACATTCAAAACATTGGCACTGTGTTCCCTGCCATTGTGAAGATCTTGTGTTTGAATCCAGAAATTCTAAATTTTCCAAACTTTTGTTTGTAACTCAGTCACCTTTGCAGTTGTTGTATTGATGTGTCGTCCTCAGGTTGAATAAGGTTGAAAGGTACTATATAAATGTGGACTATATCAATGTCTAACTTTATCCCGCTTCTCACAAAACAGTGTAGGGTAGTGGTAGACTAAGCGTGTCAAAATAAGGACTCAAATTCAAACTCGAAATAGCAAGTTGAAAAGCAACAGTGCCAAGCTTGATCTGAAAATACAAGCCCATTGCTCGAGAGTCGGGTGTCCGTCCCTTACAAAATTCTTCATGTGATCCGTGTTACCAACACCACTGACCTTTTCCTTCAGCTGTTTACACTAGCCAAAAAATGTCGCATCACTTACTGCTGCCAAAGAGTAACTGGTAATACGTTACTGTATAGCAGTGCCCGTGTGTTGAAAAGAGATGATATTGAAAACTGTGTAATTAAAGCGGATAAGAATGCAAGAATGTGTTGAAGAACCACAAGTAAAACTGCTATCCAAGAGCAAAGTTCTCTGTTGTGACAATGTGAAGCAATGATGTCTTAAAGAAACAATAAAAAGCCATTAGGGGTTTTATATGTACATGTGTAATTCCATTAACTGATTTGTTTCATCCAGCCAAATATAGCTGGGTATCATCCGCATAACAATGCTAAAGACTCATCATTGGCACAACCTTACTGGAATCTGTTTGATGAATATGACTTAAACCAGTACACTACAGTTCGTTTAACTCCAATGACAGGTTCTATTCTCTGCAGTAAAATGTAGCCATAAATCCTATCAAATCCATGTTTTTGATTTTTGAAAACATGTACTAATTTTAAACGATGCTTGCAACATGTTTCAGAAAAATTGAAACAGGGAAAACAAAGGACTGTTTGAATATTCTGTTTGAATATTTGACCACTACACTTGGAAGAACAAGTGGAATTCAATTTAATTGGCTTTCTTCTACATACTGAGATTTAAGTTAAGAGTGCTTTCAGTTTGGAGAAGCAGTAAACATTTCTGACAGGCTAACACAGAGCAGGGACAACAGTATAGCCTTTTTTTGCCATCTAAAAAAAAACTTTACTTTTAAAAAAAAATATCATATTAGTTGAAGTGGAAAAACGGGATCCTCAACCACACTCTAACTAGTTACATGTGAGCTTACCTCCTCCGTGACTTTGACACAAATAAGGGAATCTCCAAACGTTGCCAATTTCAATGCAGAAGCCTACACAAGTTAATATGAACTGGGCTTTGTTGTCCCACTTGGGCCTGTCACCAACCTCCTCCTTCTCCATCCTTTCCAAATCTTCATAGTTGGGGATTGGGAGATCCAGTTCTGGGTTAGGAAGTACCAGTCTCATGGTGCCTCTTCTGAAAACAAAGGACTGTTTGAATATTCTGTTTGAATATTTGACCACTACACTTGGAAGAACAAGTGGAATTCAATTTAATTAATAAGAGTGCTCTCAGTTTGGAGAAGCAGTAAACATTTCTGACAGGCTAACACAGAGCAGGGACAACAGTATAGCCTTTTTTACATTACATTTTATACTGCGTATCAGTAAAATATAAGAAAGAAATAAATTGAACAGAAATTATTCTTATATTTAGTTTAACTGATAGACAGTCCACCAAAGTAGAAGATTGTCTCGGGGCCCCAGAGTTCCACAGACCTGCTGATCTTCACTGAATGGAAACTTGTTTTGTTGATATATACACAACTTTGTCAGCGATTCAACAAAGAAAACATACAGAATCAGCTAACTAGTGTTTTGGACATTTATTGATTCCAGTTGTTTTTTCATGTTCATGTTTCATGTTCCTTATTTCCTTGTTTGATAAAAAGGCCACGCGTCACCCAGGGTCACGCTTATAAAGCCCTATCCCACACCTTCTGAAACACAGAACATTTCTAATGTATTGTTCATAATTTGATTATGGAAGGATAGTTATAGACTTTTGATTGTTAATGGAACATACATTTGAGAATCATGATAATTTTCTTTTCTTTTTAGCTTCAGTTATCTGTTATGAGTTTAAACAATTGTAGAGCTTTTTTAGAGTCATTGACTCTAAGTGTCATTTGCACCCATTCAAGCACATGTTCAGACAGCACTTCTTTGTCAATACAGTCTTTCCGCTATATCTTACCCACTCACAGACTGATTAATACATCACATCACAGGCAATGAACGGTTTAGTATCTTGCTCAAGGTCACCTCAACATGTAACTGGGGAGGTTGGGGAATGAATCATGAACCTTACATTTGGCAGACAGCTTCTCTAATTTGTTCTCTCGCATCAGTTTTGATTGTTAATGGAACATACTTTTGATAATCCTGATCATTTCATGATAATCTTTTTTTTAAGCTTAATTCCCTCTATGAAGCATCTGTTTTCAGTTATCTGTTATCAGTTAAAACAGCTTTAGAGCTTTTTTAGTGTCATTGACTCTAAAGTCATTTACATCCATTCAAGCACATGTTCAGACAGCAATTCTTTGTCAATACAGTCTTTCCGCTATATCTTACCCACTCATACACTGATAAATGCATCACAGCACGGGCAATGTGCGGTTTAGTATCTTGCTCAAGGTCACCTCAACATGTAACTGGGGAGGTTGGGGAATGAATCATCAACCTTACTTTTGGCAGACACAATATTTTTCCCAAAATCAGAGGCAGCTGATGATATACAGTCAATGATAATTTATTCATATACTGTAGTCGCTATATTATCTGTGTAAAAGTGGATGGAGCATTTTCTTCAGAAGATTTATATCTATGGCTATGACTTTTTTACTGAATTAAATGGGCTTAAAATGATAGTAAAGATGTTAAGGCTGAACCCTGTGTTCTCTACAGCATCGTGCCAAGTGTAGGTTCATCTAGCCTTTATGATATATTTATCATTCATTATAGGATAATAATGTTGCTAGCAAGAGACAAAGTCCAGTTTGGCTAGAAAAATAATCAATAAAAAGTTACCCATTAATCTATTTTATGATATTTAGTGCACATAGTAAAACTATACACATGACCAAACCACTTTAGCTTTTGCTTGTTAATTATTACAATAGAAAAATTGTTGTTTGGGATTTCACAAAATTAAATCAATGATACATGTGACGATGTGACGATACACTCAGCTCACGAGATGAGACGAGACGAGACACGAGATTGGGTTCACGAGATGAAACGAGATTTTACGAAAACTACCATGACAAAATATATGACTGGACCAACATTTATTTAACCCAGTTGCATATGCATTTTGAAATGTGTTATTATAACTCTTTACATGCATGATGTAAGCATGAGCTTTTAATGAACTTCTTCGTCCACAAATTGAAACTAAATTGCTGCATTGCCACATGTGTACGGTATTATTTTCATACAATGCCTATTGTCCGTGTCTTATCAGTCACTCTACTGCCATTTATCATTTCCGCCAGGTACCCAAAATGCTGCCAAACAAACGATGTGAAAGTGGCGGAGGCATCTTCAATGGTAATACCGAAGTCATTCTGGCTGCTTGCTGCTTCCCCTCCTCCTCCTCTTGTTCTTTTCCTTCTCCTTCTTTAGGTTCTGGCAAGCTAGATGTAGCAAAGGCGTGTTACTGCCCCTAAAGGTCACAAATAGAATTTTGGATTGCCCCCAAACCCCTTGAGACCCCTCGTCACACCCCTAAATTCATCAAAACCACCATATTTGTTTCCGCCCGCAGCACTCAGGTTGCAGCATTTTCATGTGACCAGAACAAGTGGAGTAGGAGGAAAATCAGTGAGAGACCGAAAATTTACGTTAATTGAAAGATGGCAGGAATATGTTTTTTCTTCCTGCTCTCAACAAAGGCGGTTGTATTTCTCTTCTCTCCTCTAACTTCCCTCTCCCTTATCTTCCCTGCTTTTCTCCACGTCTTGTTCTGTCTTGTCTGAAACTTTGGTGCCTCTCTCTGCATTGCTCTCAAAATTAAAATCATGGAATTGGTCAACTGGGGCCTCATGTACAAAGATGTGGATTTCCTACTGAAACATGGCGTACACGCAAACCAAAATGCCCTCTAACTTACAAAAATATCCGGATGTATCAATGTGTGCGCAAGCAGGAATCCAAGCACATTTCTTTTGTACATCCCAATCAATGTAGAATTGAGCGCACATGTGGAGTACCCGACTCCTCCCTGTCCACGCCCCTACTTAAATATGCAAATCATATTTAAATGAGCCCTTGTTAACAACAATGCTGTTACTCAGAATGTATGAGTCGTGCATTGAAACCGGCCACCTCGCCACAATGTTAGTTAAGTGCATTTGCGCATCACAAATGATCTGTACATTTTCTCGAATTTTCTCGATGAGAAGCTCGGGTTCAGGGGAACCCGTCTGCCCTGATGGAACGTTCGCCGCTGGTTACACAAGGGACTTCTGGGACAAGTGGAGGGTCATGTGCCTGGCAAAAACCATAATTCGGAACCATGATGACGGACTATCTGCTGATTGGATTAGGTCCGAGGCCCCAAGCTGCCCAACATGATTGTAGCAGGTGTGCTGCATTGTGATGGCGTGCGGCGTCCTTCACAACACGGCAAACCGGCACGCAATACCACTGCCAGAGCAGCATATCACCCCCACCAGACAAACCAGAAGCTGGACCCACGTGTGTCCTACCCTGGAGGCCATTCGGGCCCTGCAACAGTTGATTTCAACCATGTAAAAGAGGTAAGCATGCAGAATTCACTTATTCACCAATGCATTTATTGATTCCCCTATATTTGTGAGGACGCTTATAAGTTGATCTAGGCGATCATTTATGCCGCCTCTTGCTCTCACGATTTCCTCCTGTGATTCCAGCACAGCACGTGTGGGGACACAGCCAGTTGGAACGACGGCAGCAGCTGGTGGTCGCAGCGTACTGGCGCTGGAGATACTGGGCATGCCAGAGGAATCACTGGAGTCTGTGGCACGTGGCTGCAACTCCATGTCCTCTCCTCTGTAACAATAAAATAAATTGAGTAATCAAACATGAGTTAATGTCTTTAATTGAACAGATTTGAAACCACATCATACAGCATTTACGCATGAACCTCTCTTTTAGGGCTGTGAGCAGGATACGGTATGAACACATTTGTTGTGAGTTACACAAATACATAGGTATTTACCTTGGGGGTTGTTGGAGTCACCCACATGTGCTCCCACCACCCCTGAGAGAGCAGTGTCACCCATAATCGCGCTGACTCAAACAGGGTGGGCCCCTCTTCTCCTGCCCCACCGCCTGTTTTGACCGTGGGCAGCCAGTCTCCGCTTCACATCGACCTTGATGTCGGACCACTTCTTCTTGACCTCCGCTTGTGTTGGGTTCTCCAACCCCACCGCATTCAAAGCCACGCACACGCTCTCCCACCTTTGCTTTACCTTTGCTGCTTATTCCAGATGATAGCATGCCAAAGAGCACATTTTTGCGCGCCTCCACTTCGGAAAGTAGCACTTCCATCTCGGTTTCGCTGACTTTTTTCCCCATGTTACTCAGTCGTTTTTCCTCTGTTTTCTGATCGTGCAGAGAGAGGAATCGCAGGTGCAGGGCTCATTTAAATATGATTTGCATATTTAATTAGGGACAGGGAGGAGTCGGTTACTCCAACATGTGCGCTCAATTCCACGTTGATTGGGATGTACAAAGGAAATGTGCTTGGATTCCTGCGTGCGCGCACATTGATACATCTGGATAGTTTTGTACGCTGGAGGGCATTTTGGTTTGCGCGTACGCCATTTTCAGTAGGAAATCCACGCAAGTCTTTGTACATAAGGCCCCAGGTGAGGCGCCCATATTTAATTCATTGCAGCGAAGAAAAACGGTTGGCAGTATGGTGAATTTGAGAGCTAAGCATATAAGTTGCTCTGTTGTTGGCTGCAACAGAGCAACTTACAAGAGCCTGCATAAGCCCCGAGTCTCACGGGAGTGGATAAAGTTTATTTTGAAGTTCCGGCCATGGTCGGCATAAACCTATCTATGTGTGCCAAACATTTTGACATGAACTGCTTCCACAATTTGGGTCAGTACAATGCAGGACTGGCAGCAAAACTTTCCCTATCAGAGGGATCGATACCGACCATCCGTGGGGAAAGGACAGAAGATGTAAGTGTGCTTGTGTTTCTTTTGTCCGATTACCACAAGCTAATGCTAACCGCTAGTTCATGCAGGTACAAACGATGCTGAAATAAATTATTTATACAGCAGCTTGTGTTATCTAAGAGTATATACAATCTCAGGGTCTGACTCTGGCTCAAACATACATGCAGGGTGCGATTTGTGAAAAAATAATTTTGAGAAACATGAAGTCCACTTTGGCTCAAACAACGATGAATGGTGCGATCTGACACTGATGTACCTTGGCCTTGGAGTTCACCTTTAATTTCTTTGGAGGTTGTCCTTGGCTTTTTGGATACAATTCGAACGATCTTTCTCTTCAATCTGTCATCAATTTTCCTCTTGCGGCCACGTCCAGGGAGGTTGGCTACCGTCCCGTGGGTCTTGAACTTCTGAATAATATGAGCCACTGTTGTCACAGGAACTTCAAGCTGTTTAGAGGTGGTCTTATAGCCTGCACCTTTAAGATGTTTGTCTAGAATTTTTTTTCGGATGTCCTGGGACAATTCTCTCCTCCGCTTTCTGTTGTCCATGTTCAGTGTGGTACACACCTTTTCACCAAACAGCAGAGTGACTACTTGTCTCCCTTTAAATATGCAGACTGACTGATTATGAGTTTGGAAACACCTGTGATGTCAATTAAAGGACACACCTGAGTTAATCATGTCACTCTGGTCAAATAGTTTTCAATCTTGTATAGAGGTACCATCATTTTTGTCCAGCCCTATTTCATTAGTTTTTTAAAAAAAATAATTATGTTAATCAATATTTAAAAAATAATGGCTGATTTTGATTATTTAATTTTCAATGAATTTTTCTTTATTGTTACTTTTGTAAGTTTCAAGTGATTTCAGTGAGAATTGTGGGTTTTTCCTTCTTTAACTGAGGGGTACCAAGAATTTTGTCCACGTGTGTATGGTTGCAACCATAGATATTTACACGTAGATGCCACATTTGGGCTCGTCATGCACGTCAACACAGCCGCCATCTTGGGACGGGCTTTCTGACAGCAGTCAGACTGTCAGAGCGGGTCTGACAGCTGTGCATCTGGCAAAACGCCAGATTTTTGTGCTGCTTACGGATGTTCCCGTGAAAGAAACGCCGAAATGAATAAACTTGGAATAACATTTCGCAAGTAAGAAGTTGTTTTATATTATTTAACTGTTATGAACGTGTTGAATTTGATGTATCTCTTAAGATAACATAAATTAAACTAGCTTATTACTAGCTTACGTCAGTACAAGAAAACAAAAGATGTTTTTGTTAGTAAGACATCAGTAAGATGATGAAAGTGACATTTGCCAATCAGCCACTGTATATAATTGTGCGAAGTAGTTCATGTTATTCCTAAATTATCTATTAAATCAGTTTCATAGCACTAACATGAACGTTACTTGCTAACGTAAGTTATGTACCTGAATTGTAGCTACATAAGCCTGGAGAACTGAGCATTGTGCAGATGGAGTTGTTTTGTGTGTATGTTTCCAAAAGATAAATGGAAGAGGCAGGGATGGGCAGCAGCACTCAGGGGAGAGGTTTTATCCCAAAGGACCGTTCATTTGTCTGCAGCTGATAATAAAATGCACTATTAGAAATGGTTCCTATTGAATGAACCCTTATATAAACCTATAAAACATCAGTGTCACCTCCCTGATGTTAAAATGCACAATTCTAATAACATAGAAGACATACTTTTAAAAAAAATTATTATTATTTTTTTTTTATAAACAACGCATGATTGAGTTATCCTTAAATACCTGAAATATTTGTCTAAATGATCACATTTCTAATGTATGTATGATATTTAAATGGTTCCATCTATGGTTGCAACTGTGTGCGGGCAGCCATGACCAGTGCTTGTGCTCAGCTGTTGTCATAGCAGCCTGACGCCGGACGTTGGGCGGAAGAGGGGGGCGGAGTGAGCAGCAGCTGCAGCTGCAGTGGCAGGAAAAGCGACCGACTCAGCGCTCGAGTGCGATAGACGGTTTACAGAGTGGGCTGCTGTGCTTGTTCCGTGACGAATTTAATTAAATTATTTCACAGACATGTCATGAAGGTGCCTGGGACCTGTGTGAACTGGTGGGAAAGGAGTATAATTGTTTTACTTTAATGATAAAAATAACATACTTCTAAGCGACAACAGACTGGTCCTTAACTGACTTACAGCTCAATAAGACAACTGGCTTGTCTCTTTAACTAGTTTACCAAATTAAAGATGAAAGGATTGCACCACTAAATAAATGGAAGCTATACTGTTCTTTAACTGACTTGTGGCCCAATAAGACAATGAAAATAGACTGTCTTCTACATAGGGGTGAAAGTAAGCCGGCCCGGTACTGCATACCACTAAAAGATTCAGTGGCAGTACCAGGAAGAGGGGAGACCGGCTGCCTGCTATAAAGCCTAATTTAGAACAAGTCACGACTCCGCTAGCAATATGCGGTCTTTAAAACTACTTTATCTATTTAAAAATGTATTTTAATTCATTCCAAATTATTTCTGAACTGTCCGTGCTGTGTTTTAAATCGAGTTCATGCTGGACGGAGCCTTGGCCGAGCATCTCTCTCTCTTCCTCGACGCTCTTGCCCTGTTTCTCTGCCCCTCCCCTCGATCTCCTCTGCATCTAGCCTTTGAAACGTGTCCCACACGTTTAATGTATTTACGTTCGTTGCAAAATGTCCCAATTAAAATCAATTGGAGAGTAAGCAGTTGTGTTTCGTGTTATTTTGTTCAATTTTAACGATACATATCAGCTCGGAAAAGAAACCGATTACGAGTTTATGAACGACCGGAGATTTCATTCAGCAGTACGTGAGTGCGCATGCGCGTCTACTTCTGAAACACAGCGGTTGCTATGGGGATCGGTGCGTTTGATTTAATGTAGTACCGGCAAGAATTAATTTAAAAGTACTTTCACCCCTGCTTCTACAAGTATAATATGGTTAATCTGAAACTGAACTGAATCTGAAAAGCTGGTAGTTGGCCCAGCTTTCCATCTTAACATAACACATAATGAGTATAAGAAAACACGCGTTTGCCGCGTGTTGCCCGAACATGTTTATCTGTTGGAAATCCGAGGGTGAATGTAATGCGTTTATCTATACTATCTTGACTTAAATGATTGTCTGATTCATTCTTAACCTTTTGAAACCTGTCAATTCCAAAGGTTAAACATGCTTTCCACGCTACTGTACACTGTTAGTTAACATTTTAACAACTGAAGAACCTTAGACTTTACTGTCAAAGAATTTATTGTTTGGCAACACAAATGGTATTCATTGTAGATCTGTGTATTGAACGTAGTTCAGCCTGACAATAGCTTCAATGTTCGGACAGTGTGAGGTTTCCTCCTTCTGGACAATTTGGTGCACTTCATCTTGAATTTGTCAAACTATTAGCACTATACAGTTCTCAATTATCAAAGAGAAGATTTTGTTTAAGACCATGCACGTTTCTTTTTTGAGTTTTAACTTAAATTTAACAGCAACAAAGATGATAACAGTAGAAAATCTTTTGTGCACACTCTGTGCTTACTAATGTTTAGAGAATGTGCAGCTGTACACAGGATAAGCATGACCAAAACACGAATAAGTGGAAAAGGGGAATAAAGAATAATGGGAGTACTTTACTGGAGTGCATCAGCAAAATATATAAACATTTTGCTTTAAGAACCAGAAAGCCATTTAAATGGGCAAAACACTGGATTTAAAAAAGATTTTTATACAACATACTAAGTAATCATTCTGCTGTTTGGTTGAAAGTGTGACTTAAACACTTGAGGAGATTTGCCTCATTTTTGCTCTTGAAAACATTTTCTTCTGCAACAAACAACGACCAGCCTACATAAAGCATACATGGGCACTGCCAGGCTGGGGACTCCTGCCAAAAGAAAGATGACCGCATAGATCCATGACGGGTATGGTACTGATGCCAGAGCCGGAAACTCCTCCTGAAAAACAAAAACATGGATGATTGTGGCATACAGTATGCTTTGGTGAATTGGCTTGATCTTGATTTATCTGATCAGAAGATATGCAAGCATGTCGCATAGCATGTGAGCTTACAGAGTTGGGGTCCCAAACTAAATAGGTGAGCGTCTCTTGCGCTTGAGTCACGAGGTAGAAAACTAAGATGACCAAGACAATCAGAGGACTGATGAATCTCCATGTCACCTGCCAGAAGATTGACGGCCTATGTCCAGCCATGAACTCTATGTCCTTATTGAACCTGAGAGCATGCAAACACATTGTTATTGGTGCATCTGGAAGCACACAAAGTCATTGCGTTGATTGAATACTTGGAGTGAGCACTAACCTGTCTATGCCGTAGATGTAAACAACAGCTATCATCTCAAATAATCCAATGGTTAGCAGTGGAACAGATCCAGCAAAGTTGTCAAAGAGAGTTACCCAGTAAATTCCTGAATGCTGTGCAAACAGGAGGCAGATGATGAAGGAGACGAAGCATGTTAGTCCTGAAACATGTAGGCAAAGAAGGGAGCAGACGATCAGTTCATCTCAGGTTTGTTGTAAAGAATATTTATAGACTTTTTAGCTATAGGAAACAGAATACCAGTGAGTGCTTCGTGGGGCCATTTTTTTGGGAATACTTTCAAGTCTTTCAAGGGGACCACCACTCCCTCAATGTTGCCAAAAAGAGTTGAGAGCCCAAGGCAGAAAAGCATGACAAAAAAGAGGACAGACCAGACAGGGGAGCCAGGCATCTTGGTGATGGCCTCAGTGAAGACGATGAAGGCCAGACCTGTTCCCTCCACTCCCTGAACAAACAAACACAACACAGACGGAGTAAAGCACCAGAACAGCATGGGGAATCTCACATATCTTCATCAAAATAGTCACCTCACTGAGAAGTGTCTGCATGTCACAGGTGTGGATGTCGAGTCCAAGTATGACATCATAATTGGAGCTGTTCAGATGATTAAAGGCTGCATCGTAGTTGCTTGCAGTGATGCTGTCCTCAGGAAGTTCAAATGCATTTGATAATGTCATGATGTTTCTAAGGAGAAAGAATGCCAGTGCTTTGTCATTTTGGATGACTCTGATGTAATTACAGGATAGCTTTCTAATTATTTTTTTTATTTTCAAAGTCTTTTTTTTCTGCCAGTGCCTATGTCCAGCAGGTGACTCAGGTCTTAATCGGTCAATGACAAATGAGGTCATTCTTTGCTTCAAACAACCTAGCTGAATGCCAACTATGAGGCTTTGAAATGGTAGTAAACAGTACTTCTTTTATTGCAGCTATTTCAAAAACTAAATATAGAGGAATGATGAAGATTAGTAACTTGTTAAGTATTTGTAACGACACGTTAAGACTAAGTAAGACAGACGGACTTCTGCGCCCATTAATGCAATATATTAAACTTCAAAGCCTTGAAACAAAATGTACTCACTGACTGATACATGAGTCGTATTTCTCAGTGGCTCTAAAGCCAATGATGGAATAGGTTACCGTGGCAGCATAAACTGAAGTGAGGCCAGTCACAACAGACAGGATCACAGCATCCTGCACACAGTTGTTGCTGGGGAAACAAACATTGTTTCAATAGAAATGAGTAAACAAAGAAAAACTGCACATTACGAAAACCACTGGATAGCCTTACTGAACGGGGTTGTAGCTTGAGAAGGAGATGAGGCCTCCCCATGCCAAACCAAAGGAGTAAAAGACCTGGGCACCTGCATCCAACCACGTTGTAGGTTTAATCAACTCCTCCACCTATATTCAGGAGATATACATTATTGTGTCGAGTTGATGTGTAAGATGTGACTTACACTGTCTTTTTTTCATTTTAAGATTTAATACATACGTCTGGTGTAAAGAGGAACTTAATTCCACTCAGAGCGCCTTTAAGTGTCAGTCCGCGGATGAGGAAGATGGCCAGCACGAAGTAGGGAAGGATGGCTGTGACGTACACTGCCTGCGATCGTGACAAGAAAAACAGCGGAACGACTGGTTTTAGAGCTGCCATTAAAGTGTGAAAATGTAATGGAGTTTTTCAGATTTCAGTATTTCATGCTGATTGCTTTGTGTATTGTATGTAAGCAATTTGAAGCTACACAGCAGTCCAAAATAAATCTTCATGTCTTCTCTATGAATCATTTATTAGTAGGTTGGCTAGCTTTTTGCTTTCAATATGCAGCTTTAAAGGTTCCATGGCATGCTTTTTTATGTTTTCTACCTTATCTGTCGTATTAAAGTGAAGTATTACCACTTTAAATGTCAACAGGAGAATGTTTCAGTATTTTTATGCAGAAGATAGTTGTTTTATCCAGCAGCCTCGAACTCTCTCACTCTAGCCTTTTTTCTGTAACTTGTCACTCACACATCCCTCAATTTTTTTTTTTTAGCTTTCCCAAAGACACTCTGGGATCAGTGGATGATTTTTTTTTTGCTGGCCAGCAACACAATTGGGGAAAAGTTTTGATTTTGTTGCTACACGTCACACACAACAGTTTTATGAAGAAGGCCCACTACGACTCTGGCTTTGCGTGGACACTGAAGCTAAAAGCAGAGAGTGCTCCATCGCTGAAAGGTCTTAAATCTGACCTAAGCTGTCAGTGAAACTGTCATTATGACGGTTCATCATACTGCTCACTTTAATATCCAGGTGGGATTCTGGCTCTGATTTTCATGCTTAAAATAATATGTTTCTCAAAGATTGATTTTGTTCATGTGCTCTTGTGGCTTTCTATTGGGCAACCACAGGAGTGCCTGTTCAGTCATTTCGCTCGTCCCTTTTCCCACCCCCTTGGCAAACCTCTGTGAATTTGACCAATCAGAAGACACTTTAGTCAGGTCCATCCATTCTCAGGAGGAGGCTTCCCCCAAGAGAACATTCTCCCTCGTTCCACACTAACTACTAACTGTTTGGAGCTGGGAAGTGTGGAAAGCTAATCTAGATGTACGCAAGATGAAAAATGAAATGACTAGAAACGATCACTTCATGTCCACTTGACATTTAACGTACTAAATGTAATTTATGAAATGTTCAGCGGGGATACTATTTCTAACCAGCTTACAAGTAAATAAGACTTACAGACCTTGCCAGAGGTGCTTATTCCTCTTATGCAGCAGATAGCAACAACTGTCCAGGAAGCTAACAGACAAACCACCATAGGCCAGTGAATTCCTCCAGAGTCAGCTATAGAGGCTGAACTGTTCAGTGTTACTCTGTAAAAGTAGTAATCCACAGTGGAGCTCCTTTGACACTCGGGTATAAATTCTGAATGAAATATTTGTATTGAGGAAAAAAAAAAAAAAGATCAGTTTTGAAGTTTAGGTACTCTAGTGCATATATGAGGGCTGACAATATATTACTATTATTTAAGATATTACCTGTTCTATTTGCATTGAGAGGACATTGAGCCCATGGCAGCGGTGATTGAAAGGAATTGAAGAGATACCACATGATCCAGGCTATTATTGTGTTGTAATACAGTCCAACCAAAAAGGACACCAGCATGGATGCGATACCTGAGAGACAGTATCTTGAAATGTGAGATCACACAGGGAGCGAGAAACAATTATTTCTTATTGTGAATATTTTGCTCACCAACACCAGTCAGGTAGGGACTGATGGCCCGCCACACTCCCACGCTGCCTTTCCTGAGACGCTGGCCAATGGCAAACTCGAGCAGCAGGAGAGGCATTCCTTCCAGCACCAGCAGGATCAGGTAGGGAATCAAGAAGGCACCTGGAAAAGGGGGTATATTTAGTGCCATGACAGAATCAACCAAAAGTTAAATGCCTCGGTATGATAGAACAGTGCTGGTGTAGTTTGTCATGGATTTCTTTTTTTTACAGATATACATGGTTATTAGAGCAGGAATCTTTATGACTTTGATGATACCCTAACTTTTTTAACACCACAGAGCCTACATATTGTGTAATAGCAACATTTGTCCACAGCATAATGTGTTGCATTAGTTTTAAATGAAAGACTTGGTGTGAGAGGGGCATGTTTTTTTCTTTTGGTAAGACCTGTCAAATCATAAAACATAGAATAATGGAAAATCAAGCTTTCGCTTAAACCACAATCTTTAATCAACCACAAGCAATAAATAGCAATCCTTAACCTAACTGAACCTCACGACACAGAGACTGTAAACTGAACTAAGTCTACTAAAAAGATTTAAGAAAAATAACCGAAATCCTCAACCGCAGTCTTCTGGTTTGAAGTCAAGCATAGGTGCTAAAACGCCAACGCATACTCCTACCTCTGAAGCATGTAACGTCATCACTGCTTGCTCGTTGGTTGGTAAGTACGGCTTGTATGAACTGCTTTGAGGAGACATAGAGTCTCTGGGTAAAATAATTTCAGCAGATTTTTATATTTTAAAATGTTCTGGAGAAAGCATTAAGAACTGTGTGCTTCTGACATATTTTGAAGAATGTTTCGTGTACATTTCCAGGTCTGAAACTGCCCCAGAATGACCAAAGGGCTGAGATATCGCATGTTTGTGTCTTCTTTAATATGACAACAAATTTAGGTGGCTATAAGTTTGCAGGGCCCACACAGAGACTTTTTTTTTAATGACAGTGGCGTTACATCCCACTGCTGTAGGGGGAGCTAAAAAGCAAGAAATTAGTCAAACTCTCTGGTGTTACTTTAACAACAGGAAGACATAATCCAGCTGATGAAGAAGTTGGCAGGACTGGAATTTGGCATGTATGTGTTCCAAGAATAACACGTCTGATAACAGTAATTATAAGCAGTTAGTCATTAACTGTGTTATTTACAGCTGTGGTAGGAAATGTTACTGATGTTTTGTTCCATTAAGAGAGGTTCTTTATAGATTAAAAAAAAAAAAAAAGTGAATTACTATGGTAACACTTGTTTAGTCTAAATTAAGACAGCGGTACTTGACATCAGTACGCATCAACGATAGAAAAGTCCCACTTTATTGTAACTGATGACATGGCCAGTGAACAGTGGTTTAAACTGTAGGGACCTAAACTTTCTAGTTAACATGTCACAGAGATAAAACAGATTATATTTTTAAATCCTACATGCTTTTGAACCTGTTGCATCCCAAGTGACTAAATATGCAGCACTCCATAACAATGACCTACTTAACAAAAATGCATATGAAAACACACTCAAATGTAAATTCTGTTTAAACTTAAGCAATCCACGGTCTGTGCTGAAATAACATAATTGTACAGGACACAGGAGTCTTTTCTTTCTTTCTTTCTTTTAAAAAAAAAAAAAAAATACTCTTGTGAATCATTAATATAACCTGATGGTAAATTCATGAGCCTTCTCTCATAGCCATGAATGAGTGATATATTTAACTTTTTAAATGAGTTATGGGTACAAAGGACCAGAGATGTTCCTGAATGTAAAAGCACAGAGCTGAGCTGGTTTGCGATAACTTTTGACTTTCTTAAATGCTCCAGAGAAAATGCATAACTTGGGCATTACAAAACGCAAAATTTCATGGCACTGTCATAGTGAGCAGGATCTTAACAATTCCTATATACCATATATATATATATATGTACATTTATGGTATATAGCTACACCATACTGTAAATCTGTACTGTTAAGCAGTCATTTGACACTTACATATGACTTGTCCATTCACTGTCTCTGTCTCGACTTACCTCCTCCATGACTTTGACACAAGTAGGGGAATCGCCAAACATTTCCAAGACCAATGCAGAAGCCCACACAGGTTAGTATGTACTGGGCTTTGTTGTCCCACTTTGGCCGGTCCACTGCCACCTCCTTTTCCATCCTCTCCAGATCCTCATGGTTGGGGATTCGGCGATCCAGTCCTGGGTTAGGAAGTACTAGTCTCATGTCGACGATGATGTGCAATGAAGCATAGAGGTTGTGTCTGCTACTGCTGAAGCACAATGGAGGGTTACTGCACACTTATCTGTATTAAAGCCTTCGGCAATGTTGAAACAAATTTACGATCTTTTACTACTGTGTTTCTCACCTTAGATTAACTTAGGAACACTGTATTTATTTATAGTCATGCAGTTTTTTTTAAGTTTGATTTCGCAAACAGCAACTGTACCAATCATGGCAAGTCTTTAAAAAATTTGCAGAACTAAGAATAAAGCTCTTTTTTTTCCCTCTAGACATTTGTTTTTGGAAATAAAAGCAAATTTTGAAATGATTCCATATTAAAATGAAAATGTATTGCCAGACAAAATTGTTGAAGGTGCAACTTCCACTTAATCAGATTCTGCATAATTTAGTTATTAATTTTGCTGTGAACTGGTGAGATGATTATTTAAACGTGATTCAACTACATTAGTGTTACAAATATTATATAATTATGTTAAAATACTGTATAATGAAAGCCACAGTTGCCACATTGTCAATTTTTTTGCATCTAAAAAATATTACAAGATGTAAAAGACTGAATTGTTTCTCTAATGGGGATTTTTTTTACACAAACAACATTTATATTGTACAATTAGCAAAAAAAATTGTAATTTAAGAATAAATATTTTAATAAGTAATTGAATAATGGAAAGGGTTGATTTTAAAAATGTAAACCTTGGAAAGGGTGTAAATTTTGAAAATGTTCTTATTGTATAAAATAGTATTAAAGAGTAGTAAAGAGTATTCAGATATTTGGAAACTTATCTAGTTTGCTCTTACATATTAGCATTAAACGTGATGCTACAACTTGTTAGCTTACTGTGGAGAAAGAAGTAGAAACAGGCAGGAACGGCTAGATTGCTTCATCCAAGTTGTGATTTTTATTAACTTAGAATATTTTTATATTAAAAAAATAGAATTGTTGAGCTTAAAAGACACTTGCAAGTACCTTGCCTTGGAACATAGCCAAGCTAACTATTTCTCTCTGTGTGCAGTCTTTGTGCTACGCTAATAGGCTTATCTTAGCGGTCACGTTTTGGTTGTTTTCTATCCCTGTTTTACCTACAACAGAACCTTTTAAATTTTTATTTTGAATGGTATAACTCAATTTCTTTGAGGTAGGGTTTGTCACTACCTTTTGGGAGTTCTTGTCTGATGTCAAAGTAGCTCATTTACATGGATAAACAAAACAAGTCCACTATCTATGGGTCATACTAAGAAGCATATATACAATTTTCGCTGTTTCTGTGGATATTCATTTGCAAATGGGCTTATGTTAATCACTGATTTCAGTACAGAGAAAACCGAGCAACAGCAAATGATCTAAAAACAACATGTCTTTATTCATGGTGGGCATAAGAAATTTAACAGTGAAGTCTTGTAATTCAAGTAATTCTCAAAAACACTTTATTATTCAAATATACAATGAGGGTTGCATATACAGTATATAAAAATAATTGTATTAAGTATATTCATATATGAAGGAGCTTGTTCTGTTTTCAACCTTTTCTGTTACATTTCCTGATTTCCATTCTGTTGTGCACCTCAATTTCTAAGTATCTGAAGCCTTTCAATGTTCTGCTTGAAAGAGATGAGCTCTACAACATTTGAAAACCACATTTAAAAGAGGCAGTTGGTATTTAGAGCATTTAGATCAGAGTCAGTAAACACTGGAACACACCATAGCATTTAGACAAGGTCACAAATGTTGATAGCTTTCAGCCTAAATAAATTTGATTGGGTTGCAAATTTCACCAACCAGTCACCAATTTCATTACACCAACAGCAATATTAGTCTATAGGTGTGTTCGTATTTTACTAAAAGAACAGTCAGTGTCTGAACCCGACAAGTTCACCATTCACGGATAATATTTGTGATACATATATAAATACCATGACTCCCTCCATGTTTGGGGGGAAAAAAGTTCAAATAAATGCAAAAAGTTGGGTCAAAATATCTACAGTAAAATGGGATCCAATCAGACCATAGAAGTTGATGTTATCTATACTCTCTTCAAAGCCACCAGACTCCATTAACAAAAGGAGGAATTTTAGCTCCCATAACCGGAGTTGCTGATCTGCTGCTGCCCTGAACAGTTAGTTTGTAGAACTGTGGACTTTGATGTTGTGACAAGTTAATTCAGATACAACCTAAAGCATTAAAACAGAGAAGCCACACAAAGTTTTAGCTTTTGTTGATACTACACCGGGGCACAAAGATGCATCTGGATCGCATTTTAACCAAAAAGACTATTTAACACTTGGTATTCATTCAAAACAATTTCCCCACTCTTTTTTTTTTTCACCTGCAACAACATGCCAGATGTGTTCGCAGTGTATTGTTGGAATTCTGTGTACTGTTGAATATAATATAGTGAAAAAATTGTTTCACCCAGAGCAAACATCCCACAGCGTCAAACTATTCAATGAATGTACAATGTAAACTTATACACTGAACAAGTTACAGAAGGAAACTTACGTCAGAATATAAGTATGTTAGATTATATTATACTTACAAGCCTTTTACTGTTAACACTTTAAAAATTTGCCATGCTTTTTAAAGATAAAATCTTCAGTCACTAAGGTATACTTATCACCACAGGTGATAATAAAAAAGCAGCATACAAGTTGAGTCACATTGAATATTCATAGAAAAGTAATATCCATCTAAAACTTATTTTTATCATTCATTTCTATTTTGGCCGAGACTGTGACCACTGCATCATCATGGTGGACCTTCTGCTTGCAACATTTCATCTGCAGGAATTTGAAGAGGGCAAAGAAGGGGATGGCCAAACAGGGAATGCCAGCCAGGATGAAGATGATGGCGTAGATCCAGGAGGGATAGGGACGCGCTTCAAGGGTGGGAAAACTCTCCTGTTGTCAGAGTAAAGGAGAATGTTGGTTACACAACAAGAGGTCATAAGTTTCAGCTTGTTTAGAACCATCATTAAAGGGAAGATGTGAATTTTTCACAATATATTATTCAGTTAGGATTATTGATTATTGATTATTGGCAAAAAAAAAACTATCCCTATACTGTTCACACTTACCGACTCCTGGTCCCAAACCAAATAGGTGAGAGTCTTTGTGACTTGGGTAACAAAGTAGAAAATCAAGATGAAGATCATAATGAGTGGGCTAATCACTCTCCATGTCACCTGCCAGAAGATATTGGGTTTGTGGCCGATCATAAACTCAATGTCCTTGTTGAACCTGTTTGGAAGCAAAAACAGGAAGGAATAATGTGTATAGGAAGTCACAGATAAAACACAACCTTGTAGTTTTATGAGTTCTAGTACATGAAACAACACGTGTGGCTGTTGATCTTTGCCCAACAGACTGATGCTGCTGACTCCGGTTTGTTACCTTAGTATAAACCAACTTTGTGTCCCAAATGTTTGAATAAGGCAAAACATGATGCCATCTATAGCCCAATTCACATACTTTATCCGTTATGATTAACTTAATGTAATGCAGAGTCACTGCCTTCATCAACAATATCATTGAATCTGTGACAAAAAACCAAAACCACATATTTTTACCAATCCTCACATAGTTTTGCAACATCACAAGACACAACGTGTACTTCCTTTATCTTTTCTATGATGACTGAGACACATTATCTTTGCTTCAAGGTCGGAATTCAAAACTCTTTAATTTCCTGCTTTGTCTGAACTGCAAAAAAATCTGCTGTGTGGCTCACTGAAGACCACAAACTAGCTTTGGTCTGGTCAGAGCCTGAGCCAATCAGCGTCAAACATAGTGACATGCTAATTAAAAACTTCTGCAGCCAAAAAAATGTCCCCTTTGGATTGGAAGGCCTTAAAGGTTGTGCTACAGTTATGTAACATCTGCATGACCGTCACACCTGGTATTAACATGCGTTCTTAGTAATCCAATTACAAATTCTAAGTGCAGGTGTGGACACAGCCAGGGCACTGTCAGGACACACCCATCTCCGATTGTGTCCTGTACAATTATATTCTTTCAGCACAGTTTAACAAATGTGTCCTCGACCAGAGTGCAGGACAGCTGTTTACAGAAACTATTTGTGGTCCTCTTAGGAAAACCGTTAGCACAGACCCAGCTCCTACAGTTTGAGGCTAATAGAAGCTGCTGTTAGCTTTATGGTTTGCATGAGGCTGTTGACCAATTGTACAATCAGTTTGAACATTTTGTTTGATCATGAGTCAATTCCTATGACTTCCTTTTGCACAAAAATTATGAGGGCTAGTTGATTATTCGCATATAGAATGGGAAAGCTAGCCCATTGCAAGTTGTCCCTCAAGACTTATCATCAAGATGTCAAGGATGGACTAATGTGCTTGGAGCTGTCCTGTTGTGAGTGGCTCACCCAAGGTGCATGCTTATTCCGAGTATAAACAGAACCTAAAGCCCCCTCAGCCCAGTAAAGCTTTAAGCTAAAAGCTAACAATGCTAAAACAGCAATTTTATTATTTTATATTTGTTAATAAAGAATAAAGTACAAACTAGAATTTCTTACACTTGATCTATAGCCTACAAGTGACTCACCTATCTATACCGTAGATGTAAATAACTGAAAACATTTCACAGAATCCAATGACCAGAAGCGGAACAGAGCCTGCAAAGTTGTCAAAAAGGGCTAGCCAGTAGTTCCCTGAGCGCAGAGCAAATATGAGTCCCAGACCACAAGAGATGAAGCAGGTCAGAGCTGAAAAAAAGAACACAATGAATTGGTTACACTCAGATATTCTAATGTTGACTAAACTTTTCATACTCAATAACAAATATAAGAAAATTACCACTGAAAACTTCTTTTGGCCAAGACTTGGGCAGCACTCTAAGGTCTTGCAAAGGTACCACTACTCCCTCGATGTTCCCAAACATAGTCGAGAGGCCAAGACAGAAGAGCATGACAAAGAAAAGAACAGCCCAGATAGGGGAAAAGGGCATCTTGATGATGGCTTCTGTGAACACGATGAAGGCCAAACCTGTTCCCTCCACACCCTGAGGATATATAGACCATGTCTTTTAGAACCCGGATCATTTATGGGACACTGATTTTGACCAGACTTTTATCAAATTAAAAACAGTAGTTATACCATGAAATAGACAAAACAAATAAATTACTCTAACCTGACTAAGAAAAACCTGCAAGTCACAGGTCTCTAACTGCAATTGTTGGATGATATCTGGACTTGTCTGGTTGAGTTGAGCCAGAACCATGTCGTAGTTGCTATCTGTGATGCTGTTTTCAGGGTAGTCAAAAGTATTCATCAGCTTCAAGATGTTGCTGCAAAATGACAAAAACAAAAAAACATCTTAGTGTAAGTTCGGCCCTGTTTTGCTTGCTTGTAAAGTCTTGTTTTGGGGAAAATGTGAAACCCACCCGCCTAAGCACGCATCAAAATTTTCTGTTGCCCTGAAGCCAATGATGGAATAGATCACTGTTGCAGAGTACACAGAGGTGCAGCCGTTGATGATGGCGATGATAACAGCATCTTGTTCACAGTTGTTGCTGTAAGAACATATTTTGGGTGGAGATTGTGTGAGAAGAGCTAGTAAACTGAGGGTTCCACAATGATTCCATAACTGAGATGTTTACTCACTGAACGGAGTTGTAACTGGAGAAAGAGATGAGACCACCAAAGGCCAAGGAGAAAGAGTAGAAAACCTGAGCCCCTGCATCCAACCAGGTCGATGGATTTATTAACTCATCTATCTGAAAGAGAATCAATAGAAATTTTGGAAAAACTGCAAATGACTTCCTGTTGACTGTTGTGACGATCAACACTTTCTCACTATTGTGGACGTTGTTAATAATCAATGTGTGAGGGTACACTAGGATTAGAGTTTTGTTTTATCTTATGTTTGACCTTCAAGGAGACACAATGCAACAGGAAAGAAAGGAGCTGTTATATGATGGTCGGTGTATGAGCTTGATCAATTGCAACATAGAAATTGTTGTATACTCTGGGTTTACTGTATGTCAACCCTCATTATCAGCTTTTATCAGTCTTGTAATTAAGGTTTATGGCAGGCACCATTATAAATTCCATATCAGTGGTCACTCGTGGTTGTTATCTTTTGTTTCTGCACACCTTAGAACACCGTGTCTTGAGAATAGCAAAGCTGTAAAGGAAGAGCTAAGCATTTCTGAAAATGCACTCTCTTTTTTTCAGTCTTCCAGTAAGTGTAAGATCACAAATGGCTTCCCGTAACTTTTTGGTGTCTGGAATAACTTGTGTAAGAAGTATTTGCCATATCACCATTGTCATCATAGGACAGCGGATTAGCTTCCTGTTAGCTTAGTATAAAGACTGGAAACATGGACAAACAGGGAAACCTGATTTTCTCCAACATAAAAAAAGCTTGCCATTTATCAGATAATTAAACTATACTTCAACCAAAACCACAAAACATTATGTCATGAGCCATAACAAGCTGATTCAACCCCTTCACTTCTGACTATATAGTGCTATATTGAATATACACTGTGTCTTTACATAAGGCTATCATTAGCAATATAGACAATGCTTTTTGATATTGTTACACCAATACAATAAGAACTTTTTACAAAAGGTCAAACTGCTCTGAAAATCTTGCATGACATTAATAATGGCAACGGTGGCATATTTTGTTTGGAATATAAAAATGCTTACATCTGGTGTGAAGAGGAACTTTATTCCATCTACAGAGCCTTTGAGAGTCAGTCCCCTGATGAGGAAGATGGTAAGGACCAGATATGGCAGAGTGGAAGTGACGTACACAGCCTGGGAAATGAAATCATGGCATATAATCCAAAGACCAATCCAACAGTCTATTATTTTCAGCATGTAGGAAACGCTCCCATAATACATTTTTTTGATTTATTGCTACTCTCAGACCTTGCCAGTTGTCTCAATCCCACGGATGCAGCAAACGTAGAGCAAAGTCCAGGCAGCCACCAGAGACAGAACCATCCACCACTGCAGACCTCCAGCCTCATCAATAGCTGTTGAAGTGTTCAGAGTCTCTCTGTACCAGAAGTAGTCAACAGTGGTGCTCCGTGCACATTCCTCCACCAACCCTGAAAAGGAAAGATTACATTTAGGATGTTAAAGTAAAAAACAGCACATTTTTACCAGCTGCTGTAACATCGCATGTGGGTTTGTGGAGCTCTGTTACCTCGATAAATTAAATCATACCTGTTCTGTTAGCATTGAGGGGGCACTGGCTCCAGGGCAGAGGATCTTGAAAGGAGTTGAATAGATACCACATGATCCAGGCCATGATGGTGTTGTAGTACATTCCGACCAAAAAAGATACAAGTAAGGAGGCTATACCTACAAAAACAGCAAGAAAAAATTTGATTGTACTCACCGGTAAACTCATATTAAGCGGGTATGATGTTTACCTTAGTCATGATTATAGTCAAGCACCTTATCTTGACAGAATTTGCATAACACACAAAGCACAAAACACAGATGAGGGAGTATAATTTCTTTGGGCTGTATAAGGCCTGATGGTGGTTGTAAATTAAGATTTTAGGCATTCCCAAAGTCATAGATCACACCATAAATGTATAAATGTTTATTAATAGTCTTGTGAGACAGACTATAGCAATCTGTTCAGTAATTGTAGGCACAAAACGTGGAATCGTATATCATTTTCACCAACATGGTCCTTTATAAGGAATCAGATCCATGTTTTACTTTCAAACAACATTAAAAAAAAGAGGTGCCAAAGAAAATTTATCCAAACGACTCCAAACGCTGCTGTTCTTCCAAAGTTTAACCAAGTGATGCGTGTGCAGTGGAAATTACAATTCCTTTATTCTACATACTGCTGCATAATGATGAGTTTTAAAACCCATCAAAACACAGCCGCTTCTTAAAAAGCACCAAGGCTGAACCAGCAGCATTGTGGAAGAAAAGATGCTTTGGTGGTGCTACATAAGTAACAGGACCATCAAAAGTCGTAGGATTCATAATCTGAGAACCATGATGTACATAGCTGTGCATAATTTCATGTTAATTGATCAAATTTCATTCTTGATCAAAATGGCGAATGAACAACAGACAGATGTCATTTCTATCCCTGGGCCAGGCTGCTAGCATTGCTGCAAACAAATGCTTTTTTGTTTTATTATTTTTTCTTTACACACCAACTCCGGTCAGGCAAGGGTTGATCGATTTCCACACTCCCGCGCTGCCCCTCCTCAGCCGCTGGCCTATGGCAAACTCTAAGTGCAGCAGTGGGATTCCCTCCAGCACCAGCAGGATAAGGAATGGAATCATAAATGCTCCTGGAAGTAAAACAGTCAAATTTGTAATGAGTTAGCTATGTACCGTTATTCCCTTTTTAAAATGTATTTACTCATTTATTTATTTTTTTTAACAAAGGAAAAAAGTTCCCATAATAACAGCCATGAACTAAAAGAGCTATACATGTTTTATTTTTTTATACTGAGCAATATAGGAATCAAGATTCACTCTTTCAACTTTGCATGGCATGATCACGTTAGCTACAGAAGTGTGAATAATTCATGGTGTTTCGTTATATAGCTGTTTTCAAATAGATACCCACATCAAAACACCTCATTGGGATGAAAATGGGATAATTTTAGACGGAATGAATAGATATTTCCAGTGTGAAGGGTCATAACAGTAAAAATTGGTTTATTTTTTTATTTATTTTTTAAAAGGAAATTATTAGATTTAATTTAGACTTTTCTTAAAAAAAAATGTGTATCAAGCACCCCAAAACGCACAAATGATATGAAAAGGTATAAAAACACGAGTTTTTAAGTTTATCAAAATGAAATACACATACTGTGACACTTTTGTGACACTTACTCCATAATATGGACCAGACCAGTCTAAATATAGCCCTTCTATATAAGTCTATAAAACAATATTTGTAAAATCCTGTCCCAGTCCTCCCTGCTTACCTCCTCCATGACTCTGACACAGGTACGGGAACCTCCAGACATTACCAAGTCCCACACAGAAGCCCACACAGGTGAGCAGATACTGCGCTTTGTTGTCCCATTTTGGTCTGTCCCCAGCCTCTTCCTTCTCCATCCTCTCCAAGTCGCTGTGAGAAGGTATTCTGTCATCCAGTCCTGGATTTGGTAACTTCAGTTTCATGATGGCGTTTTGTAAACTTCACTTGACACAAAATTTGAAAATGTTGCCACTGAGTCTGCCTTTGATAACCACTTGGTAATTTTTGCTACTTCTGCCAACCTTCAAGCGACTTGCTGAAATAATCCCCTCTGTGTAAGCACTGACTGACTCTCTGTGAGCTAACTCTCCCTCTGAGTATTCTGCCCCTGCTGTGCGTCCAGGGAAGGGACACTGAGATACTTACTTTGAACTGTGGCACCTAAAGCACAGTTATCAGTAGCTCATTACAGTCAGTGTTGTATTATGTAGTGTCAGCAAAGTTAAACAAGAAAAAGGTCCATCCTCCTTGATAATGGTTAATACATCACATGAGATGCTGTCACCGACACTTTCCCCCGTGATGAGTTTGCAGTTCACGAGTTTGTGAAGCCTTAACGGGAAATATTGATGGGAAATTTGCCAGAAAATGACAGGCCTTATTTCTAGAAGACAAGTCTTGAAAATTAAACCAGCAAATATGGCCACACCTTTCTATTAAATCTGGCATTTCATTGCATATCTAAAGCATGACACTGTCAAAAAAGCACAGTTTTGTCACATTTTGTTTGACAGAATGAAAGATTAAAGTTAGAGGATGCATGGCTATCATTACGGTCTATCTCTGATAAAGTGCACATAAACCTTATCTTCAGATAAGTGCTTTCTTCAGATGCAATAATTAACCAGACAGAGACAGATTCATATCAGCATTTACAGAGTATTTACACTGTATTTCTAAAGCAGTCATGTGTAGTTATTTATAGGAATCCCATAACACTACATGTGCATCAGTAGTATCCGCATCACTCCTCGTGCTGTTAAAAATACTTATGGCTGTAAACGTGAAGGCTCCAGAGTAATTACATTTAGATGAAGACACCTTGGGAGAAAAAGTTCAAATCAATAGCTGGATGAGTGGATATCTCTGTTTTTGTGTAAAAAGACCATATTAAGTATGTTTTTTTTAAACTTTTTGAATATAATGACAATTTACATATATGAATCAAAATATTTGGAACACGATGCAACACTCTAGTCTGAGGTACAGGGCATCTGTGATTTCTTGAGAGAATTTCGAATTCGCAGATGAGGATTTCTGGACGTGTTCCTGAGCCCTTGCAGTGATTTCCATAACGGAATCATGAATCAGAATCATGTCTGTTCTTAATAAAGTGCTTCCTGAGGATCACAGCCATCCTAATTTTCAGCCATGACCCTTGCACTCAGGGATGTCTCTGAATCTTTTCATGATATTATGTACTGTAGACGATGGAATTTGCCCATTTTCATTGTTTATTATTAAGCTTCACCCCCTTTTATCTGTAGGCAATATGAAATCTTAGAATATGTCTAAAGAAACTCAACGGTTCTCATGACCTCATCTGCATGATTGTAGGACAACATAAGTATATGGTACATGAATAAATGCAAACACTAGACTGTAAGATACTTTATATCGAAAATGAAAGCTTTCAATATGGCAGTGACCTGATAGAATTATAGTTTCTTGTTTATTACCTACTGCTCAATACAGAAAAGCAATCTGAGCTATCTCACACAATAAAGAGCATCGGAATAGGAACATACATAACAGTGCTAACCAAGTGTTAATCAGGTAACCGGTAAGAAAACTGCTGAACTATGACAGTGCTGGTTGAAGTTGCCTGATAATATGTGTTGGTAAATGACCTTTTCCATGGCAGATATTTTATTATCGTTAGATTAATTACAGTATTTCTGGATTTGAACATTCCATGGTCTTGTGTGTGGCCCAGTAGCCACTCAGTGACCCCCTCAATGGAACTGAAGCCGTGCTTTTTCTTTTCTGCTATCAAAAGCAAAAAATATCTGCTGTAAAAAGAATATATTATGTGTGATCAGCAAATTTGAAACAAGTGAGAAGATGTAAGATGTCCTGACCTAGCAACAAAACCAGCAGCAATAAAAGAGAAGATGCTAGATTAAAAACTTGCTACAGAATACACATTAACTCCATTAACGCTGCAAATACAGAGCACACTGCAGGCATGCAAATCATACACCGGACACCTCTGCAAATCTCCTGACCTGTCTGTGACTTCTGAAGAATTCAGTGTCTTTCTGTAGCAGAATTATGGTGCATTTTAATTTAAACTTGGATGTTTTTATTCTGTTTGTATTTACATTTTATACAGCGTTCAAAACCATTTTGGAATTGAGGTTGCATTTCCAATACTGCCCCAAAATGACGGCAAAACTCGTAAAACACGAAGCCCCGACACAAAAAGCCAGCAGAACTGTTTGGGCCTTAATTAGCAGCCATGTGTAAACTTACCAGTACCAGTCAAGCAGGTGTTAATTGCAGCCCAAACGCCTGCACTGCCCTTTCTAAGGAGCTGCCTGATGCTGGACAACAGCAGAATTCCCTTTAGAAGAAAAAAATAAGAGAGGGGGTAATAAAAGCACCTTGGGATATACCCAGATGAATATAGAAAAGTGGAAAGGTAGGTGAGATAAGCTTACTGCTTTAGATACAGCTAAAGAAATCAGATATTTCTAAACCACTCCTTTGATTTGACATTTTTTGTTGTTTCTTCTTTGTTGTGCCAGTAAATGACCTTTCTGTGTTTACTGTTGTCCTCCCATTTTTAATCAACAAATGAGTTCATTCTATGCAATCATAGATAAATTGTCTTTAAAAACTTGCCATATAACACTTACACCGTCCATAAAATGGCCTCTCAGGAAAACAGAGTTATCAGAACTTTTACTGTCTTCGTTATCAAGCATCGCGATGCAGGCGGAGCAGGGACGCGGGTCAAAGTTCATTCTGCCGTCACAGAGTGAACTCCCTTTATGTAGCAAAGACATAAATGCTGATATGGAAAAGCTGAATGATATATAGCATTATGGTCTTCATGAACTACCATCTTAAAGTGTAGTGTCTCATTGATATTTTGTGCTCTGTGAAAAAACATTGTGATCACATTCAGCTTCTAATTATTGTGCCGCTGAACTTTCAGTAGTAACATGTGCTAATTATTAACCACTTTGGGTTATTTCAGGTACCTCTGAGGGTTTTTTATCCTGACACCAGAGATGATATAAGAATGAGACTGTTTGGAAAAGATATAACACTGTCACTTTATTTAATAGAAACATTCATACGCCTCTCAAGAGACGTTTTAATCCTTTGATGAGTCATTAATTTTTAATCTTGTGCCATCGTCACATCACAAATGAGCAAATTTTTGTGGTTATGGCCAGACTTTTTTCACCATCTTGGCGAGGGTTTGTATCTGATTTAGAATCTGCAGGCTATAAGGTAGTGACTAAATCACAATGTAGCCCTTCCCTAAAACACTCTAAATAAGACAAAGTGAGCGTCAAGATTTCTAAATGTGAAATTTTTTATTTATTAATGTTTAAGTGTGCATGTGTTCCTTGAAAACTTAAAAGCATTGCAGGGTGTATTGTGAGTTTGTGCCCAATGATAAGTTTTCTTGTATTTCAAATTGCAGTTGAGTTGATGTGGAATGGTGGCCTGACACTGACCAATCAGACTAGATTCTCAGGGAAGGTGGCAGCTTCCCTAATTTTTAAATGTGAAAGAGCAAATTGCACTCCAGAGGCAATTTCAGGTTTAAGTTGCTTGCATTGCTTTTTGCAATTTTTCAGATCTAAAGACCTTTTCTCATTTATTTACTGCCCTTCTTTTTTTAACTCAAGTTTAAGACACAGAAGGGGCCTTGCAGTATATGTTGGGCAGCAGTGTTGTTCAAGCTAACTCAACCAAGCCATAAGTTATTGACAGGCAGCTGTCCCCTCTCTGCCCATGGATCCAGAATGTCACAGCAGCGCGTAAAGAAAACACGATTAGATGTAAGACAGAGATTATTTTTGTGTAAACCTTTTTTTGTATCATGTTCTGGCTGCAAAGGGAAGAGCCTTTGGTGTAAAACCCAGAGTTCACAGCTAGCATCCAATCACAATCAGCTTTTAATTCAATTCAAGAAATAATGTATAAGCATGTTAAGCAGAACAACAATGATATTAAGTGCTGTTCGCCTGCTAAATACAAGCGTCTTAAGACCCTCTCCGTGTGTCATGTAGCATGCTGAAATGTAACTTAAAGTTCTGGTGTTCTTACGCAGGCCTCACAGAGTAGTTGGCATGGCTGAGGATGTTTCAGTCTGTATGAATGTAATACATTGACAGCTTTTTTTTTTTTACTTGTACACTTTGGGCCTTGCTGCTGTAGTGGTTGATATGAGTGAGTGATATCTATCTGGCAGTAAGGACATATTTATGTTTACAAGTGTTGACGCATTTATCACAGTCAGGAGGCAAAGTTCAAGGATTCTGTGAGAACTCCTTGATTCCGTTCGCGATACTTCACCAACCAAAACAGTTTAAAGTTGTAAACCACCAACCACCATTTTTAAGAAATCTTCACTCAAAAATAAAAAACAGTATATAGTGGTTTAACCCATCATATGTTCTTTAATGTAAAATAATCTTTACTCAACAATGCCACTTCACCTGTCATAGTTACTATTTAACAGTGATTACTTTGCTAGTCTCACTATGACACATCATATTATGCATCATGCATAATAATGCGTCAGTTTATGGCTTTAAAGAGTTTACAAAAAAAATAAAAAATCCTTTCAAATTGTCTGTTTTTGTTTTTGTTCTTTCAGTTTTTGGTTTCAACCAAAGACCAAGCCTGGGAAGAAACAACCTCATGGTGTCTGTGGAGTTAAACTCTGGATGCTGGTTGTTGGAAAGCATGAGCGCTGACAGTGTGTGAGACGATCACTTTTAATATTTCACCTTGGAGATTATCTCATCTATCATCTTGACAGGGCGATTATAAAATATCCCAGGCAATAACTGATAATATGCCTGGATTAGTATGTTGCGTAGAGTTTGATATACACACATATACACACATTGCTGGGTTCACTGTGTATCAGTGCATGTAATTGTGTCCATTTAAAACAATTCCTTGACCGTACACTAATATGCTTTCACATGTAAGGAAATTAGTAGCTCACAATATATTTGTGGAGCCTGGCTGAAGACGCTAGCCTTGGTTGTAGATTTATAATGAATAGTTTCCAAATGAGGCATAATGTGTGCTCTCCTTATTGAATTTTAGCCATGGATTTATTTTACAGGGACTTCTCTGTTCAAATTTAAATAAAATGTATACAAATATGATCAATAATTACTAAAGTAAATATGGACTAAGAACGTCGATTTTGTTATAATGGTTTTTCATTTTGAATTTTCTGGCAAGAAAACCTTGCAAAAATGTTCAGATCAAGGCAGCAAAAGACTGGAAAACTTGGATGTCTCTAAAGTGTGACAGCAAAGATAATGAGCCTAAGTGACTCTCAGGGTGTGTGGGGAACTCTTAACATTTTAAGCTTTAATTACAAACAGCCATTGACTTGAGATGCATTCTGGGTAGACAGTTTCTCTATGTAGAAATTGAAACTTTCTGCCCTCTTGCGGTTTGAATGAGGTACTTGTAAATGGTTTTCCCTGTTTAGATGTGTCTCAATAGGACACCGGATGCTACAGGCTAACACAGATGTTAACCAAGGTCTTGGTAATAAGTGAACTAGTAATGGAATTGATCTTAAAGAACATCTTAAAAGTATTTATTTGTCTTCTCCAGACTAAACATGGAGAAGCAGCATTTAGCTGTTATGCTGCAAACAAGTGGAACAAACTGCCAGAGGAGATTAAACTGTAGACATTTTTAAATCCAGGTGAAAAACATTTCTTTCCTCATGTGTCTATGCGTGAAATCTGCACTGTATCTTTTAATTTATCAAGACTGTTGCTTGTTTTTAATGATTTTGATTAATTGTAATTATTTTATTTGTTTCTCTTTATATTATTTTATGTATTTTAATGCTTCTTCCTCTTCCCGCTATAATGCTTTTATCTTATGTAAAGCGCTTTGAATTGTTTTGAACATGAAATGTGCTATACAACTAAACTTGACTTGACTTGACTATTCATATATTATTACTTTTTTAAATGTGGAGTTGTGAGAAGTACTTTTTCACCCTGTTAACATGTTCATATAGTGCTTATATGTGTTGCATGACATATCACGAGCATATTCAGCCAAAGATGCTATGGCAGAGGATTTTCACATTTATCCTAAAAAACAAACATCAGACAGCCAGCATGTTCTAACTAAACAATTTGGAGGAACCAGCACCAATCACTTCTGACTACTAGCTGGGTGGGGCTCTCGTAAGTAAGTAAAAAATTCAGTAATGTTGATAAGGTGGAGAAGCAAACTCCTAGGTGTTTTTTCCTCTGCTTGATCAAATGGCAGACTGGACATGTTCTGTTTATGCCAGTAGCACAAAATCAGAGTCTGTAAGCCTCCCATGGCCTTCCAAGGACAAAATGTAGCAGAAATTGATCCTATTTATTTTTGGAGATTTTGCAGTGTCCCATCCAAAGAACGCCTGTAAAGGATACCAGCGAGGACACAGGGTTGCAGTTGACATTTATCAGGAACCCAATTCATAATTTTGAACCATAAACAGCTTGGTTTGACCACTAATTGCAAATTTTGACACTTTGCCAGCCATTTATCTGAGACATATCACGAGTATTAGCAAGCATGTCTGATAAATCCATTTTTTCTTTTTGTGTGTTTTCTTGCAACACCTGGGAACATCTGTGTCTTCTCCTAGGAGAAGACACTTCTCCTGTGAGATGTTGCGACGCCACTCTCCCTCACTCTCAAATTTGATTTAAAAAACAGCTGGATTTGCCTCTAAATTTATCATGAAGACTGGTGCTATTCCAGCCATTTATCTGGGACAGTACGAGAAGGTATGTTGAAAAGCTTATTTTCTCTAATGTGTTTTCTCTCTGTCCCACTCCTGTTTGCAATTCATGCTGCCGTGGAAAAAGCCATGAACAACACCACCAGCAGCTTGGCTACAACCAACCTGTACTTCCAGGCTTCTCAAAGAACAGCTCAATAAAAAAGGAAATCACAGTAGTCCAGTCTTGAATCAACAAATGCATGCCCCAGGTTTTCACCCTCACTCTACACTATCACACAAGCTCTACTGGGGCCAAGATTTCCCATAACCCAATCACATCTTTATAGCATAAAGTCCTGCCACCAAAATTAAATGTGCAATACAGTGTGTTATATGAACTTTCCTTGCAGAACTTTCTGTTTCCGCTACTGTTACACAGCTGCTGGTGATGTTGCATCAAATGGTAAAGGTAAAAATAAAAGCTGTAAATCTTCATGAAAAAAATATGTCCAGATATATCCCTAACAATGACAAACATTTGGGCATAAGAGTCTTATTGTGCTTGGGCAAAAAATATCACCAAGGTGTTATGTGTTACTGTGGCATCCGCTTCTTCAGTTTACACCTCTGGAATGTAGCCTCTCCTGTCTCTCGCCTATCCTTTATGCTGCAAACATAAAAGCCTAAACAGAATTTAGAGTCTTATCAGAAAGATTAACTGTTCCATTTAACTTTATAACATTACTCTAACCAAAAATTACAGGACCTACATCAATCTAAAAACAAAACAAAAAAACCCCCAGAAATGACTAAATTATCAAGGCTTGATCAAATACTTCGACTAACTGTCTATTTTGTACATAAAATGTACAGTAAAGCCCAACTTTATCATGATAAGAGACATAGTAACTTTTACACCATTTAAAGCCTGATCAGAGATATAAGCTGTCCAATATGAATTAATTACATAGTTCTAAATTAATATACAACAGTATAGATTCCCATTAACCATCCATCACCTTCATCCCAGTTAAGGTTGTAGTTTGCTACTTACTTTAGTCTTTATATCTTGTGATAATGTAGCAATATTATGTTCTTTTTTATTGAAAAAAAACCTCTCCCCATTAGGCCTATTTTAAAGGACACTGCTAGCTTGTTAAAACTTTTATGTAAGATTATACTGGGGCATAGCTAATAAATATAAAGTCAACGAGACCCTTTAGGCGTTGCCAAGAAGCACAGTATTAATCTGTGTTAAATATTACACCAACAAGTACTTCATACAACCCCATTTCAATAGACAGATAGATAGATAGATAGATAGATAGATAGATAGATAGATAGATAGATAGATAGATAGATAGATAGATAGATAGATAGATAGATAGATAGATAGATAGATAGATAGATAGATAGATAGATAGATAGATAGATAGATAGATAGATAGATAGATAGATAGATAGATAGATAGATGTATAGGGGCGAATAATGAAGCTGGAATTTCAATGGTTGATTCAATTTAAACAGTTTGGCCGCGAGAGGTCACCATTGATCAAGGTTGCGCTAAAACAAGTAGTTCAACCGTTACGACCAAGTCATTATCCCATAAAGTTATATATATATATTTATATTATTGCATGCTGCCAACGTCTAACTGCAATGAATTGAATAACATTTTTCACCTAATTACTGTCCCAGGTGGTTCTAATAGGGCCATAACACTCAGTATAGTGGAGACTAAATCTTTTTCATAAAGCAGTTTGAAAATAACTTTAACTGCTTCCATTGCTTTATATGGAGTCATATTCAGTTTGTGTTTTTTTTTCTTCTGTTCTTAAGTTTTCAATGCTGTCTTCAGTCATGCTTTCAGGTTAAAAAATTGCCTTGCTCTTAGAAATAACATTGGATTAGTGCAGTTCATTTTCATATACGAAGCCTCCGGTAAACCGGAGACAGTGCTCCAAAGGGAGGGGGAGGAGGGAGAGATGAGGCAGAGGGAAAAATAGACACAGCAGCACGGGGTGAGGGGGGTTGGAGGGGGGTGGATTTACAGAGACTCAGACAGCAGACCGGCTGTCCCAAGCTGGGCTGATCCTTCACTCTCCAGCACCAAGTTAGAGTCCGCCTGCTGCCTCCCTTTTATCACTGGCCACCTGCTTTACCGAGAATAACTCAGTGGCATAGAAAAAAAAAAAAGCTCGAGCAATACCACCACAAGGAGGCGAGACAAGATCCCCAACGGCGTCTTGTGCCATCTTTTTCGGCATCCACTCCGCCTCCAGTTGCGTCTTTCGGGAGAACTGTCTGCGCGCACAGCGCACTTGGCTACAGGGATTTGTTGTTGTTACAAGCACAGGAGCGCTCAGCGAGTGGAGCTACAGCCGCACAGCTCACACCTAACCGGGCTGCTCCCTCAGAGGAGCCACTTGCATGGATGCACCATGGCCACGTTAGTCTGCAGGGTTCAGTTTTTAGATGACACCGATCCGTTCAACAGCACGAACTTTCCAGAACCGACAAGACCACCGCTGTACACCTTCAGAGAGGATATCCCCCTCATCAACCAGTTAGCAGGCGTCCACCGGCTCCTAAAAGCTCCTCACAAGGTACGATTACCACTGTAGTAAACAGCTCTGGTTTGAACTAACTTTTTGTAAAGAGATGGTAGAAACTAAGTGAAACCACTGAACGTCTGCAATAAAGCAAGATAATGACATGGAATTTAATGTTTAGATTCAAGCGCAACACTTGTGAATACTTGATATTAGGGCAGATAACCATAACCACCATCCAGGGGCTAGTTTGAGAACACCGGCAAAAACATCTTATTTGCTCTGCAGCGCGAGGAATGAAACAAGGTTGCAAAGGTTTGCCTCAAAGCCCTCAGCAGCATCAAATATGGGCTTCAGTTGCTTTAGATAAAATATCCTCATTTAATCCCATGTATTAACACATTTACTCCAGTTAAGACTCTTAAATTTGGATCTTTTGATTGTTCTAATGAATCTCAGCCATGTATTACAACTGAATATGAATGAACCTGTTTTTTTTCTTTTTTGTGCTCAGCACTGTAACAGGTGGCTGCAAAGGCATTAATGTAACCAGATATGACCCGAGTTGCCTTATTCATCTACGAGTGACAGTCACTCACTCCTCAGGCACCCTGCAACTGAAATCACAGATAACCAAAGTCAGTGCAAAGTGTTTAGATATAAATGTGAGTGAGGAAATTCTAGCATTTTCCGTGTTCAAAGCTGTCCAGAGAGAATAACAATACACTCCTTCCTTACAAGGCTGGCTCAAGCATACATGTACACCCTCAGGGGCTCTATAAGTCAAGCAGAGGCTTTATGGTGTGCAACATTATTTTTCAAGATTTGTATGTTAAGTAGATGCTGAATGGTTGAAGTTGAAAGTACAGAATCTAAATTAACAGTGAGGCGCAGACTGAAAGAAATTGGAGTTTTGACCGCTGGCACACAGCTCTGTCAGCAAACCAACATTCAACAGCAGAGCGGTTTTCCAAACCATCAGATCTTTTGCTGCCCGATCTTTAAAAGCCACAAAACAAATGAAAAATGGCCCAAAGCGCAGAAAAGCTTATGATTACAACATATACACGGACAGATGGTGCAGCCTGCATTTGTCTTTTGCAATATTTTTTTTTCCATCGGGAGGAAGACGCAATGGCAACTGGATATTGGGTTTAGATTATAGGGATGAAATTGAATGGTTGCAAATTTGCCCATCAGACTGTCCAGATCTCAACATTTGAGCTTCTTAAGCTTGTGATACTATCGGAAAATGTGAAAACAGCTTAGCTTTTAGTGATTCCCTTCAGTTTTTGGGTTATTTCTCAGGCTGTTAAAACAGTCTTTCTCTCATTTTGCCAAACCTCCTGTACTCTTCTCTTAGAAAAGTCTGCTGTATTATTATACTGTGATGGGAGAGCTCTGTGCATGGCTGGCTGGGCTGCATTTAAAGTATAGGTCACTTGTCCCAGAATTCCTGTGGCCATGGCCTGGATCCTTGTGACACTTTGTTCTCCTCACTTTGGGTGCCGTGGTTTTCCTGACCTCTTCCTCCACCTCCTCTTCCACCTCTTAGACTGTGCACACTCAAACACAAACAGACACACATACACACACACTTAAATAGAATGCTGCCAAGTCTAAATCAGAGTGCATGGGATGTGTCATTTTGTCCAAACTGCTAAACAAAGATGTTTCCTTTTGATTCTCACAGAGGCCGTCACTTTTCCTCTTCAAAACCTAAACAGTAGAAGGCTCTGCAGAGTCCATCCTGTTTAAAATGTGAGGATCAGGGAGTTCAATTAAGATAAATTACCCTCCGAAAATGAGTGATCATGTTCAGCTCAATGCAGAGTCTTCACCATCAGTCAAGCAGCTAGTTTTGCAATGAATAACTCCCATCAACTTAAAAAAAAAACAAAAAAAAAAACAATGAAACCCAGACTTCAGAACTTTTATTTCATTACCAAAGGGATCCCATTAAAGCAACATTGGTAGATTTAATGGCCACGTGGAACACCTCCTTCTCCCATGCTCTTCAAAGAGCCCGATCCTCTTCGGCTCTTATTTAGACAGAACAAAAAAAACGCTCAGAGACTCGTCATCTAAGTTACGTAAGAGTATCGTTAACTGTGATCGCCGGCAGGTTTGGTGTTGTTTTAACATGGAAGTAATTACACCCTCCCCACCCCACTCCCTTTTTCTCTCTGCCGTGCTCCTCTGGGAGAACTTGATTAAATGAGTGTAAAGTATACCAGCCCCATAAGTGTTTCCCTGGCCTGTCCCGCAGCTTTGAGCTGTGAAGAAGCCATGGTTCCCGTTTGGAGTCGCTTGCCCTCCATCTTCAACCAGCATGATGTTTTTTGTTATTTTATTTCTTCCGTTACCCTAACTTAGAGCCTTTGGGAAGACACACACTTTGCTGGGTGAGCTGTTAACATATAGTGTGACAAAACAATCTGTGGTGCACTTCTTTCTGCCCAAGCAATATTTGTTTGATTATTTAATCCATGGGGATAAAAGAAAAAAAAAAACAGGTAGCAGAAGGGGAGGTGATTATGTTCTGTAGTGGAGCCTGTGCATTAGACCGAAGGGAGGAGGTTTCAAAGGAATGAAGAAAGCTCCATGGAGCTGCTATATAGGACAAAACATACTCTTTGGGCGGAGTATTGTTAAAAGTGCTGAACAATGCTAGAGGACTTCGCCAAAGAAATGTTTTTGTCTTATTCCTACAAAGAAAACTGGGGCAGTGGGACAAGGCATGATTAACCTACTCCCACTGCTGTTTCCAACCCCACCCCCTTTGCCTCAATCTGAGATTGATCATATTCCACAAAGTGTGAACAACAATGGCATTGACTGGGTTTGATTTCAGGTGGATTCAGCTTAGAGTAAGAATGATAGTGCATTTTTTCCCTTGATGTTTGGTTGATATTTTCGAGGAATGCAGCCGTAGCCATCGAACATGTTGTGGTGATGGCAGCGTGTTCTGTTCTTTGTGTGATTTGAGGACAGAAACTTGGCTAATTACCAGACTTTTCTTTAGCACCAATATGAGGCTGAGTTTCCTGCGGGGCATTGAATTTTATGCACAAATCTATGTTCCTTCTTCCTATGTAATCTTTGGTAAATATGTTTGGTTTGTGCAAAAGTAAGTATATGACCAAAGACCTCCAAAAGCAATGTCTTCATTTTTTCAGCCTAAACTCTGCTTTTTGTTGTATTTAGCAAATGTGATTGTGCTAATATGTCAAACTAAAGGATGACTTATGTCTGCATGTTTACATTTATTCCCATAGCTGTCAATCAACGCAGACTTAAATCTCACCTCTACCCATCCTCCTTATTGCTTGATCATATGTTTAACAGCCTGAAGTTTAGGTTCGTTCACATATTTCTTTAAACTGCCCCAAAGTGGTAGCAGACAACTACGACAGGACCTTGAGTTTGGCGAGTATGTTGGCATTTAAGCATGTTTCCATGCTAAAGGTAGCATTTAAAGGAAGATCCAGGGATTATCTTTTCCTGAGCTTTTCCTGAATTTATTGCTCTGAAAACATCCTTTACTCCCTATTTTTGAGCTGTCCTCACTGTATTATAGTGTGCATTACTTTAAAACAATGGCAACATTTTAAAGAAACAAAAGAGTAAGAGTTGTGTTCAATAGCTGTGTGTTTTGTTAAGTGGATTAGCTATTTGACACAATTTTATTGAGTAATTTTATTGTGAAGGGGAAAAAAGGGAAACTGGAGCAGGACTCTAAAGCCATCTTGTTTAAATATGGTGTATAATTATGGATCTCGATTCTGGGATTGAATTGACTGAGTGAAGGATCATCTGTTCCATGGAGTCTCTTAGGCTATGTTCAGACTGCAGGCAAATCATATATTTTTCTCCAGATGAGATCTTTAGGGCATATGTTTGCAGCGTTATGTGCAAGTAATCCAAAATTATTATGCCTGTCTCCATGACTAAGCTCCATTGTTGACGTGATTTTCCAAATTTGTCAAAACAGAATCCTTCCCCCAAATACAAGAGGACAGTTTGTCACTGTGGCTGTGTACAAAATTTTGTTCCCTGCATTGTGCTTCATAGCCATCCGCTAACTCTTGGCTCTGCTCTGTAATTGCTCTGGATTTGATGTCATTGTTGTATGTTCCATTGCAAAAAGGCAACGCATCATGCAAAAGACCATTTGAAATCCGGTTTGTGCAGCGAGCGCTGGCCAGTCTGTGGTCCAGACTGAGACACGTCTGTAGAAATCAGAATAAATTTGCATTTCCAAACCATCTTCATCTGGTATGGATGTGATTTGCAAACAACAGATCCCATGTGGGATTCTTTTGCTGTCCATATTCTATAAAACCAATATGGATATAGACTGGATATAAAGAGATATAAAGTCAGAACGTTGTCCTGCGTAAAACTTTGGTTTGTATTTCGGTTGTGCTCCCATTTGACTCTCACCCCCTGTGGACACACCCACCCTTCCTCCTGTGTGCATGCTGCCTCAGAGAAGAGTAAATATAGCAAGGTTATATTTAAGCTGTGAGTCCATCCGACAGTCCGTCTCTGTTTCCAACGAAAAGGGAGGGATGGGCAGAGAGCGGCAGCAGGTCTTGTGACCTGTGGTCTGTCCTGGTCAGAAGGTGTCATCCAACCATTTGAATGGATGTCCAGGAGGGTATTTGGCAGCACACCAAAGACCTAGCTGGGTTATTCCTACTGATACCACCGGGCTGCTAAATGCCATTGCATGACTCGTCTGATCTCATTCACCTATTCATATATCAGCAGCTTTAACCAGAAGTTGCAAAACTCACCACCGATTGTTGCAACGTAATGATGTAAGTTGCTTTTTATAAGTGGTCGCTTGGATGGCTGCTTGCACCTGCTCTCAACTTGTGACTGTACTCATAAACATCAATGCCAGTGGCTTGCAGATATATTACCACGCACATGGTTTCTAACTCAGCAGGGTTTCCCATTAAACAGCATCGTGGAGCAGTTCTGAAGGTAACTCAGTGTTACTTTAGATCACGGAATCACAGATGTATGAGTGTGGGACTGTTGTGTTTCTGACAAACCAAACAGGAAGAGCACAATCTGTCATGTGCAAAACATACAGAGGAATAATGTTTTTGAGAGAACAAATGTTGAAACTCAAATATAGGCATTTGAATCTGCTGAGGCTTCACATTGTACACAATTTAGGCAATATTCAAGTGTCATATTTCTCACAGCTGGTATTTAAATGTGTTAAAATCTGTCCTTCGTTCTGTGTTCCACTCTGGTTTTGGTTTCATGTCCTGCAGCTTTATTACGAGTTAATTCCCTTAACAGCTCTGTAATGCCAAAAGCAGAGACAGGCTGGATATGGCTCTCACTTCTTCAGAGACGACTGTACACACGTGTTTAAACGCCTGGTCCATAAACTGGCTTTATTTTACAGGCTTAAATTGTTTTAAAAAAAGGTGTGAAACATGGATTGACATAGTAACTGGGCATGTGAAACAGTGAGCCCGTTCCTGACAGGGTTTATGTTTGTACATCAAACACAAAAGAGAGTTTACATGCCATTTTATGCCTACTTGGGTCTAAATGACAGTTTAAAGGGATTCCACTGAGCATTTCCTTATATGGCTCAGAACAAATGAATCATCATCAAATATTTGTATTAAAATGATTTCTTTATCTCGTTTCATAGCTTGATGACTGTGCACTTCAGCTCTCCCACAATGGAACCTATCTGGATCTGGAGTCCTCTTTGGCCGAGCAAAGGGACGAGCTGGAGGGCTTTCAGCCAGATGACACAGGGTGAGACTCACACACATTTATACCCCTTAGAACAGACAGCCTCATACACTCACTACGTTCAAATGAAAATACACCTTATAAGACAAAGTGATTAGATGCCTTGCACCCTCTCTCCTTCACACGCATATTTTCTGACTTTCTTCATTCTTATAAAATGAATAGAATCACAAGCTGCTGGATTTGGGTTTCTTGGCAGCACAAGTTCATGGAAAGTATGAAGCGCGCTGGAAAGCGGGTCAGATGTGCCATCGTTTCCACAGCAATAGCTCCTCTGTCATTTTCTTTAAAAATTATTGATATACTGGTCCATTATACGACAAGATTTCACAGCTTGTCAACTTGAATGTAGCATAGACAGCATCATAATGTTGAATTAGAGCTGTGGTCAAACTCTTTCAGTCTCTATGAGTCAAAAGAGAAATCTCCCTCCAGAGCTCAGGATTGCAGAAAACTCCATGAGAGTTCAATCCACCAAGATGTTGTCTTCGGGGTGAGTTAGAGGCCTTTAGGCAAGGCATTACTGCTAAAAAGTTTTTTCAAGCATTGGTCAGTTTTGAGCTTCTGGACGTTTCTGCTTCCATGATAAAAGATACCTTCAGACTAAAAAATAGCTTTTAAATAACCATCTAGGTGTTGACAGTAGCCAGTAATGCACGACAAAACAAGGTCTTGCTCTGCCGCCGGAAGCATATCTCTCTCAGCCTATACTCTGCTCAGGCAGTGGCACAAACTCATTTTTAGAGAATAAGCTACAAGCAGTTTTCCTCACAGCTCTGTAGCACTTCCACCGTTTTCCATTTCTAAGATATATTTTCATTTAATGAAAGTGCATCAATTTTTAGTTAAAGAGAAAAACTTTTTATTGATTATTGGCTGACCAGCTTTGCTACCCAACACCGTGGGAAAACACGAGGGTCTCACCAGAACGTTAGCTGCAACAACTAAGATGCAACAAGGATAAAATGGGATAAAAAAAACAAAAACTTGAGCCTTGACTAGGAAGTTATACTGTAAGTTTCTTAAAACTATAATTATGTCATTGTGAGACAGATTGTCATCTGCTAATTTAGCAGTTTTAAGTGGTCAGAAATCTGGTTAGATTAAGAAGCCATGCAATTAGTTAGCAAACAGTATTACTACATTAATCCTACCAAAAAGACAAATTTTAAGGTACGTTGCTAACCACGTTTGGTAGTCAGCTGTTGTGTAAATCAAGCAGTTTAACAATGATCCATTGTTGCTAACTGACCAGGTGTTTTAACTTTAGCTAATTTGCATACAGGTTAACTTCACAATTAATCCATCTTGTGTCAGCGCTCCTTTGTATGTGGAAAGCATGGTTGTTTAGAGCTTTGAGAGGTTTACTGAGAAGGCGGCTTTTAACTGGCTGCATGTATGAGTGTGACAGTGTGTGTATGGGGAGAGTTTTGGTATGTTTATCAGTTTGGGACTGGGGGGGCGTGTGTTCAGACCCACAGAGGCGAGCTGTTTTCCGTGTCTATTTGTGTGTGTTTCCATGAGGCCATTTATTTGTTTGTGAGTGTGTTTATCTTGTGCCCTTGGTAAGCCATGTGACGTATGATGGACAGGTGAATAATGGCTTGTGTGTGTCTCTGAAGTTGGGAGCTCTTGAGGAACTGGTTTGATTGGCTCAGCCTGTGTGTCACTCTTTCAAACTTTTACCAAGGTCATACTGAACTGACGGAAGGAAATGAGTCACACTTTTGGTTTGGATTTGAAGCTGTAAAATGTCACAGAGTTTCAGAAATGGAGGCTTTTTACTGAGCCTGTCCTTACTGAATGTACACAGTGTCAAAAATGGATAAATTAAACACTCATTTTGTCAGCCTCACACCATATGTTTTATTTGTGCCTTAAAGTAGTTTTTCGACAGCTGCTGTAACATCTTAGCACCATCTTAGAAAGAAAAAGTTGGGTGTAAATTTGATCTGATGTGTGGTACTGAGCTGTATTTATGCAGGTGTTAGTCACACATTCAACTCTCAAATCTCACAAGAGCGTCCGCTTTGCCATCATTGTATGCACCTTTAAAGACATTTTTATACTGCACATTTACATATCATGGACGACAGCAGAATTTGAGAGTTAAGGCTAGTTTACGAAGCAAACTACTCACAGAAAAAATCCAGCACTTTATCTATAATAGGGCAGTTATGTTGACTGATTTTCAGTCAGAATGTTCCCACACATCAAAAATGTGTTGTGATTCCAGCTGTGGTGGGACACTGCTCACCACAGTTGACAGTAAACAGAGTCATCCAGTGACATGGATAGCTCAGCTTCCACAGAGGGAGAAGAGAAAATGGGAGGAAAAAAGCTGTGCGATTGTGATGCACATTAATCCCCTGTGAACCATTTTCATCTTCCTTTGTAGGAAAAATATCTTAACAGAAATCAGAAACATACAGATACCTCTAAACTATGTTTTTCCCCCCAACCATGCATTGTTGTCCCCACAAATATGTGTAAGTATTATAGTTACTAAGTTTTTTCTCCTTCACTTCTCTGACAAGACACGTTCTGAGTCATTGCTTTGACTGTCATCTTCGCACAATAGGTTATCGGAGGTAAAAATGAATTGATTCAATCAGCATCTCAATAGATTGTGTTAACATTTTGCTTCGTTTCCCAGCAAAACTGATAACAACATAATATATGGATAAGAGGCCAGCTGCTCTCTTGTTTGGGCGTGTGTTCCCCTCTGCTTTTGTTATGTGTAACGGGTGTTTTGGTGCAGTATGTGCTATCAGAGCGAGTGCTTTCCCTGCTTGTATTTGATGGTATCGGTATGTTAGTGATGGAGGAGTCTGATTAGGCCCGACAGATTGGACGATAAGAGAGAGAGTTCGAGGGTTGCTCTTAAAATGTCATCATTCCTTACTTCGATGTTTGTGTTTTCCTGTTCCAAATGTGGTGTCTGCGAATATGCGCTCATAGGAATGATGGCATGTGGAGGTGTTTTTATATTTGTAAATGTGTGTTATGTCTGCTGCAGTTCTGCTGTCTGTCCTCAAGGCTCAGATGTGTATCAGTATAGGGGTGCAAATTTAACGCAGCTCACTGTCTTGCAAAGTGTAAAAAGCCACTGCTTGATTAATTATGGGATCCTTTTTTTTCATGGCATTGTTATCAGAAATGTTACTGGAAACATTAGTAACGACATTTTATTTTCAGAAATTAAACCAATTTGTTAGCTCTGACTGTACGAGTTGGCAACAAGACCTACTGTCATGAAAATACTTTTAAATCAGTAATAATTACATTTCCTTCTGTCTTTCTCACTCCCTAAGGTCCAGGGGGAAGAAGCACAGTGTTATTTTACGGACCCAGCTGACTGTCCGTGTACATGCCTGCATTGGTGAGTACTATTTGACATGTTTATACTCATGTAAAACACGCGTTTCTTCATGACCACACATGCACTAACAGTCACACAAATGAGCAAGCCAGAGAACACCTCATACCACAAGTTCAGGGCTGTGAGCTGTTTATATGGTGTGCATATTAGACCTGAGACCGCCCACTTCAACGCAGATTCGAGCGGTGTGTGAAATCTCTCTAAATCTAAGGCAGTTACTTCATCATTTCAGAAACCGGCTGTGGAATTGTGTAAATTGGCTGTGAAATCCCATAGGTGTGTAAGTGTTATCACAGTACGGCTCAGCTTGCACCCTAAGGAGAAGTCTTCGCTGTCTGATGCCCTCGACTTTTCTTACTTTGTAATGGCGAAGAGGTGCGAGTATCGCTGACTGTTAATGGGTGTCAGAAAACAAAGACAGCTGCTCAAAATGAAAACAATACCATGATAAAAGTAAGGAGAAAGACCTGAGTGAGATATTTGCTTGAGAGGGAGGTAATGATAGAAGATTCAGAGGAAGGGCAGCGAGGTGTCAAGCAACACAGAGCCAACAGCTCTTTTTAACACCTTGTAAAACAATGCTTTTCTCTCTTTTCATCAAACTTGATTTATGATGATGAAGTATCCTGTTAATACTGTGCACACGTACCACGCTGATGTACTCAAAATATGAAAATGTTCAAAAATGATTAAACACAGCGGCTGCAGGACACCCTGTACTGTATTCACATTCTCTGAAGAACTTTGCACTAGAGAGAGCGTCTCTTGCTCTCATACTTCTATAAGCTCTTTTATGGTGCAACAACCTCTAACTGCCTCTACTCTGTCAGATGTTTGTCAGCACGTCATTTTGGATGCGGGTGTAGCCTTTATCCAGCCTACTGACAGCTATTGTTGAGTTTTTTTTTGTTGTCGTTCAGAACAGAACTTTCCATACTGTCACAACTGTGTAGAGGCTGATTTTTTTTTAGCTGGATCTTATTTTAATGTGCATTCTCCTTGCTAAATTTTTGTAGATCAATTGGAAGATGCTTTTGCTTTGATGTTTTCACTCGCCATGAATTTATTTCTTCTTTGTCTTCCTGAACTTATGCAATTACACTCGATCAAACACTCTTTTTAGCCCAACAACCTTAATTCGACAAACTACCCACTACACTGCCTGTAAAATACAGCAGAAAATTTCTTCAGATAGCCTCCACCCAAAAATCACTGAACGAAAACGTAACTGTTTAGTCACCAAATTAAAACTCTAACTTAGACTCAGGCTTTGTTTCATTCCTTGGTGTGAGTGCTTTTCACTCGTTTTCCTCCATGTCTTGTCTGCATGGTCGGCATTCTCCGTGTCAGTGATAGCTGGGCTAATTCTGGATCCTAGAATCGGTGCCTCTGATTGGTTGAGAACGTGATGAGGTGAAAGGTGCCTCTAAGTGGGGCTTTGGATGTCAAGGAGAGAAAATGCACACGTGCAGAAAAAGAATCTGTATTCAGTTTATGGTATTTGTGGCACAAAAACTTAACAATAAACTACATATGTAGCAGGATCCCCTCCTGATTGCAGGTTCACTACCAGTAAGAACCAGTAAGATTAGATCAATAGATACTTTAACTGTTTGTGCAACCTGTACAAAATATCAGGTTCCATTTCTGCAGTCATAGGCTCTATATTCGCCAGATTTAGCAGATTGCAATGGACATATGGCTCCCTTCCTCTCATGAACAAATGCTTTCTTAAGTCCCGGTATGAGGATTGTTGCTCTGAGATGGATGAGAAGTGACCCGAGGCTCCAGATAAACACTGTATGCACGTAGAAACATTTCATGTCATCCCTTCATGAGTGAACATTGTGCAAAAAGGTGTAAGCTAAATATGTCTCTCATGCTGGTTCATAGATAATACACACAGGCTCAAATGCTTTGGGTTAATGTTTCCTGGTCCCCTTCTTTTTTCTTCAAATACAGGTTTTTATAAGAGCGAGCGACAAAAAAAAGAAAAGTATCATATTCCTCACATGCTATGTGTTTGCTTTTGAATGACTTGAGTGAATTTTGACAAACACAGAGCCTGATGGTGGCGTTTGCTCGCTATTTTTACCCCAGTCCAGATTACATTCAGAACAGCACAGATGCTCTACCGCAATCAACCCTCATTCGGAGCTGAAATTCAGAAGTGTGTGACAGTGTGTAATTCTGTGGCATTAAACAGACATTCTGTATAATCAGACAGCTTAAGTGAGTCAGAGCGAGCCATTCACTCTAGAGATTGACTCGTAACCCTCTCAGAGTCGTTTCAGCTTTCCAATCATTTACCCATTCCACTGTCTTTAATCCCTCCGGGCCTTAGCCTTCAGATCTCCACAGCAGTGGTCAGCAGACTTTCCACTAAATGAAAAATCTGTCACATTCAAACATCACAACTGCTTATTCAGTGGAGAGTTACATGTTAGTATCAAGCATACGGGTTGCTGATTATGTCGTAATGCTTATTTTTTTCAATAAAATGCAGAATAAATGTACTTCTTGACAGATTTTCTTGATCTTACCATCTTCCCAAACTTCCTAGTTTGACTGGCAAAGATCAGGATTTGATTGCATTTCTTTTTCCATCTACAGTCATCCACTGATCTTCTTTCAAGGCCACAAGGGTGAGAAAAAAAAGAGCATGACTGTGAAATACAGGGCTCTCCTGGGCATTTAAGATCAAATTACATGCAGGCTTGCCAGCTTGGGATTAAAGAAGCTCTGTGATGCGTGTATGTGTGAGTGAGGGTGTGACAGCGTTTGCCAGTTAATGAGTTTTTTTCTGCTGCATATGAAAAGCAGCAGACATTGGCGCGGTCAGCAAAACTTTAACTGCTGGTACGAACACTACTACTCTGCGAGCAGTCAGAAGCCCTTGTAGCCCTTTAATGAACCAGGTCTTACCAACATATACTACCTGATCTGGGAAGTCCGGTTGTTTTATCTTTTTATGCAGGGCGGGTATCCAGTATCCCCAGTGTCAGCTTTAGCTTAACAAGGTGTGGTCTGAAACTCATCATTTTTCCCATATTTCTCTTGTCTTCTCCTTTATTCATTATCTGCTCATTATTCTCACGTGCACCCTTTCTCCCACATTCAGAACACTATCAGATCCTCCCGTTTAAGTGTTAATTTTAGTTGTCTCTGTCACAGCAGCGTCAGTGTGCATCATGGCAGAAGGGTGCAGAGCGGCGGGGTGAAGTGGAGGCGTTATCTTTAGAAAGTGTTGAAATACTGAAACATCCAAGGCAGCCACAGCACACTCTGCTCACTAAATGTTAGAGTTACGGAAGCAAGAAGGGCAAAAAGGATGGATGGGGGCAGCAGAGCGGTAAAGATTTATAGATTATTAGGTTTGTTTCACCGTTACTAGATTTCCTTTTTTCTTTTAAGACTGGATTCGGAAGAGTTTCATGTAACAAGAATGGAAGTCTGCGCTCAGCTGCATATAGCAGCACCCAGAGGTGCCACCGCTCATTACATCCAAAGTATGAAAGTGTCAAAACACTAGCAGTTGTTTGATGTAGTTTTTTTGCTAACATATGGCCATGTATGCACTTAAGGACGTTACAGTGAATGAAGGATAATGATGGAATGCCAGAGCCTCAACATAACAGCTGGAATGAAAACGTTGTCTTTAGATTTCTTTTAAAATGTGGAAAGTCCATTCCTGCAGGCTCATGCCCAGCATTGCTTTCAGAAGGCAGCAGAAGGCTTCAGGTAAACTTTGAAGCAATAAAAAAGTTAAATCAGGCTTACAGAAGGGGGGAAGAGGGGAAAAAAAGGTAATCGCTCTGTCTCTGTATGTAACTTTGCTACTTTAACTGCTTACAAATGAAGCATCTGAGTCTTGAGAAACAACAACAAGCAATGACGCAGCGGAAAGACCAACATGACCATCTTCTCATGTTACTGACAGTAACTGTGTTTACATAAACAGCACATTTCTCACATTAAACTGATTGAGAATTTACTCTGAAAGAGACGCTGACATGTAAACAGCACCTCTACCTGAATAAGCTGACTGAGCAATTACTGAATTGTTCAGTGTGGGGTATTTCAACCCTAGCAACATCATGCAGACATGTATTCAGAATTTCTGCTTTACAATATGTGCCCTGGATTTAGTGAATTTCAAACAGGACAGGTGGGGCTAAAAAAAGTGAAGACTCACATTTCCAGAGGAAAAACCAGAGTAATGTTATGTGTTTTGACGGTGATGGAATTTATGAAGACTTTCTAAGAAACATCAGCAGCAAATTCAGCTTTTGGAATTGGGGACATAATGTGGATGTGAGTCATTGATTGGAGTATGCTCTAATGCACATACAGATGTTAATGAAGGGGATATATCAATTAGCAACTTATAAACACCATCATCAAAAACACTGGACCAATCTTCATCCAATACCAGCAGCCACAGGCAGGTTAAAGTCAACCCCAGATGGATGACTGGTCCCGCGGGCAGCGTTTCACCGATCTCATTGGTTGGAAGGGTAGTGATCTGGTCCATCGACTTCTGAGATGAGCAAGTTTCCTCTGATGGAGAGCTGTGAGGGATGTTAAAAAGTTATTGTGACAAAACTCTGTTTACATTACTGTTTCTGTGGAAAAAATGGTGTGAATTTCCAACTGGATTTACAGCATTTGTTTTACAACTTAATGAATAAACAGTGATTGTTGTTCACTACTGACATGGCAGCTGAAAATGAAATCCTTGTCCTTTTCGTGACATATGTTCAAAAATAAAATTTAGATCAGACACGTTTTTATGAGACTAAGAAAATTATGACTTTTGTACTAATTGATTGATAACTTATTTAAAGAGTATTCGACGAAATGGAAACGTTTTTTATCCCCATTTGGGAGCATGAATGTGCTCAGTAAATTAAAAACAAATGTGAGTTTAAACTGTCATGTCGTCTTTTGTACGATTATTAAACAGAACATTGTGTGACAGAATGTCTTCAGATTCCCAAGCTTTTGTTTCCCATGCAGCTTTGTTTCCCAGCCTCTCCTGAAGGGATGTGCTTTAATTCAAGTAATAAATTAAGAAGAGGGGATGCAATCTGACAGGTAAAGCTCCCTGTAATGAGAGGTGCAGCAGGTGAAACAAAAGAGTCAGAGTGCAGAACAAAAGACTTTGCATGTGTTTTGGAGCCTGTTCAATCCCTTGGCATTGAGCTCTGGAATTTAGTCCCTTTTTTTGCAAAACTTGGCTCAGACTCTTGGATTTCTGCTCCCCAATTATCCATCTCTAATCACCCCCTGCAGGATTGTAAAGGAGAGGTGGGGAGCTAAAGGTAGAGAGTGAAGTTTGACTTGCTTTGATTCTCTCTGGCTGTACTGTTACATAACAAACCTGCCAGAGATTGTGTGGCATCAATCTGAGCTGCTTCTGCTTGTCCTTAACTTTCCTCTGCATAACAGAATTCCTTATTCTCAAACACGCCTGCCATCACGCCACCTCTGTTCCACGTTCTAGTGTTATGCTCTGATCCTGCTGTGATTGGATAAAAAGGTGAGAATAAGCTACTAGTGTCTGCAACAACTAGGGTTTTATTGACTGTATATTTAAAGTCTGTATAGGAATTTTTTGACAGTAACAGTAAGAGCCCCACAAAAGGGCTTTTCTGGCAGGGTGGTCTCGAGTGTGAGGGCAATAGTGACTGCTCAGTATGATTGCATTGAGAGGACCACGGTGGTAGTGACAGCAGGCTGTCCTTAAGATGCTGCAGATAGAGATGACTGCAGCCGGTTCTGACAGCAGTTTACTGTGCTGTGTCCCCCTGTGGTGGGTGATAAGGGCTGGTAATGGCATGGTGTGACAGGGAGATAATGCTTGGTAAAGGGTAAGTTGGGATGAGACAGAGGAACAGGACATCAACAGCTGTGTAGTCAAAGACTGGACGCATTCAATAATTTTGCACCAATATCTGTGTTTTCTCATTTCAAACAGCTTTTGCTTGTTGTTGTTTAGCATTTCTTTCTTTCTGTGGCTTGTATGCTGCACTCTACAAATCTATATCTAGCTATTCTGCTCACCTTCACCTGCTTTTAGCGACTCTTTGTTCAAAAGTACACCTGTGGTTTTGGCTCAGGGAGCAGTGCCTCATGATCCTGCAGATGGCTTCTGAGTCAACAGGATTCTCTTGCTGTGCTTCTGAGTTGTTTGCATGGTGTTTGACAGGTTTAGACCCGTCACTCACTTTGTTTTATCTCTGCTTAGCCACGATACCTTCCGTGCAATTGTGTGTTTAAGTGTCATTGTTTTGTTTTCACTGTTATGCTTTTTCCTAAAATCAGCAGCATACATTCAATATACCAAAACACCCCTCACCTCTCATTTTATCTGTTATACAGTGAGACGGAAGGAATGTGAAAAACTCTCTCACATAGTTTCCCTTCCACCCTCACCAGCAGCTGAGACCCATAGGAGTGCCCACATAGGTCATGCTTTAGTTACTGCTGTGGGAGATGGACAGATGAAGTGATGAGGCATCAGGGATGGAGGTGTGGAAGTGCTGACATAACTTCACAGCAGTAGCTGCTATAGAGAAGCCAACTAAAATGCATCCACCCAGTAGCTGCTCTCAGTAAAGTTCAAATAGTCTCTGCATAAAACAGGCTGGCTGGACTTGTTTTACAGTTCAGTAGACAATTGGGTTTAGGTCGAAGATGCTAACATGGAAGGAAACTGCTCTAAACGAGTTTCTTTAATGTAGACGAAAGATTTTCTTCTTTTTCTACTCCAAAAAGTAAAACAAATAAAATAAAAGTGAACTTACATTCTATATTGTAATAAGTAATAAATTTGAAAGTTTTATTTTTTCCTTTGTCAACGTTAAAGCCCATGATAAGCTAACTTTGAGATAGGCTAACATTAGCGCACGTGTCTCAGCCCATAGACCTTTCCTTATTCATCACAACCTGATGTTACATATGTAGGCTTTGACTTTTCAAGCCTGAAACCACATCTGTGTCACATTAACATTTTAACACACACAAACACTTGCAGCTTTCTAAAATAGATACTGACAAACACGAGGACTAAGTGAGTCATTTACGAAAAGCGAAAGGGTTAGCATCTCAGTTTGACATTTCCAGAAGACTCCTCAGGCTTTTGTAGGATTTCTAAAAAGAAAACTTTAGTCGTAATGGGTTAAACACACTGATACTGTGTTAGTTTGAAGGAGGGAGGGATTAATTCCCTGTGAAGCAGGCACTAGAAATGGAAAAAAAAGGCTAAAAAAAGTAAAAGTCTGTTCCTGAAGACACAGAGGCAAAAGCTGAATTGGTATTGAAAAAAGGTAGCTAAAAACAGAAACATCTGAGACAAATCATCATCTGATGTCATCTATGTAGAGGCATTCTCAAATGCCCACCCAAATGAGACTTCCTGGTTGAACAAATGGGCCAACTTTGCTTGCACTTCAGGCCGTAGTCCTGTACTCCCCGAAGATGATTGTGGTTTGTACGACAAGGAGGTTGTTTGATTGATTGTTTGTTAAAAGTTCTTTAATCATAATGATTTTGGTGTTGAATCTCTATTCACAGTGAAGTTGTTGCTTTTATTTGTTAATACAGTAATCCAATGCAAAACTGTATCTGAAATGTTGCCAACAACAGTCTACAACTCTGTGCTGAAACAGCATTTGAAGCTGTACTGAGTACAAAATATGTTCTCAAAACTTCTCTATTTCATTGGGCGTGACAAAGTACCCTGCCCTCCCTTACTCCCCTGCTGTGTGTCTCCTTTTTCTCAGTTTATTGATCCGCTGCTGTGGTGCGGTGGGTGCTCCATGTGGATGTGGCAGGGTTTTCCCCGGGCTCCAGTTATGCTGACAAACTTGAGAAGCCCAAAGGTTGCGTTGTGGCACAACATACTGCTGTTTGCGGTTTTTTTCTCCCAAGCCTGTGTGGGCTTACTGGAAGAAAGTCTGAAATATACCACTACATGAGTGTGTGTGGCTGTGCTGTATACTCGTCTTGGTGTTGCGTCTGGGCTTGTTCGTATATGCACCCTAGTGTACCGGAACAAACCTCTGGCTTGTCTGTTTTAATCATTTTGAAACTATTAGATAATGCCATAAACCATTACCATTACCACAAACTGAACATGCAGAACACACACTTGGCATCTTATCCAGCTGTGGGGTTGTAGAGATGATGGGTTTAGGGGATGTGTGGAAAGAAACGGGGAGAGAGATGGTTTCCAGGGAGATGGTAAATCACTTAAGGAAGGAACACGAGGGAAAAACAAAGCACGGAGGAAATGCACCTGCCAGACAGAGCAGTAGAAGTGGGCCAGCAGCTCTGAATGTTACATCACAGCTCTTGAGGGCTGCTTGCTTACAGGTGAGGAGAAGAAGAAAGTGAAAAGTACTGCCACGGTGGCGCAGTTCTGTTAAATTGACCAGACCTGGCTAAATTTTTGAGTATATCCAGTGCGAGCCATCATTGAATATAAGCCCAATGTGTTTTTTTTTTATAGTGACTTATGTCATATATCAGTGTGCCAGCTGTATCAGGGAGACACAACATACAAACTCACAAGGGAAGAGTATAATAACAGGCAAGCACGGTATGAGTCAGAGGGAGATTTCACTCCGTTAATCCACTCAGCAAGCAGCACATATCCTCTCTGTTTACTCGCTTTGACTCCACTCTGGTTTCACCCTCTGTTTATACTGTTTGCCTTACTGGCTTGTCTGTCTTTTCTATCTGCTTTTGTCAAGCTCCTGTCATCTTTACTCAATCAACACAACTGATGTCTATGATGGTTTGGGAATAACCACCTTGCCAGAGAGATATTTAAACCACTTTTGAATCACCATTTAACAGTCTTACCCTGTATTGTGTTCATCAATGTTCACTATAAGAGACAAAACTATAACAACTGAAACCATGTTGCTAGACGACGTTCTTATTAAGCTCAGTTGCTATGCTTGTCTAATTTCTTACTCACACAGTGCACATACCCGGTGAAACCAATTAGTCAACAATAGTACCAGCACCAAGCGTGAGAAGTGAAAAAGAGAGTGGATAAGTGAAACCAAATGACAAAGAGTGGGGTAAGAGCAAGGGAAGACAGTGGGCACTTGTTTCATGCGTGCACATTTGTATGCGGGATGGAACACCGCAATATTCCCACAATCTGCTTTTATGTCTGGCTGCACACAGAAAAAAATCAGTGCAGCTTTTTAAGAATGCGCTATGGATGAATTACAGTTACAGAGCGATAATAGACGTAATATCAACTGCATGCTACAGTTGAACAATAGTGGATTACAACAACAATATGACGTTAAGTGGGGAGAACTAAGGCAGTGTAGGCTGCAGTGATCTTCATCATTTACTTGTGTACTGCACTTAAAGAATATAAAGGCTTTTTTAACAGCAGCTAAAAGTGTTAAATGTGAAGCCAGACGTGACTCAAAAAATTAGACAGGGAGGAAATGTATTAAATTGTATAAATAGTATGAATGAGTAGCCAGCGCTCATGTGGATACAGCGTAGCAACAATAATCTGTGTTTGTGCCTGTGTGTGTGAATGTGGAGCAGTGAGGCTGAGGCCTGTGGTGACATGGGGCGCCTGTAAGAAAAGCTGGGCATGTTTGTGTTGTGAGTAACTATTTATGTGCGAGAGCCTTTGGATTTACTCAGAGGTGCCAGGGACATAGCAGGATCACAGGGCATGTTCTGCTTTTGCACTGTGCGAGGATGTACTGTATTTGTGAGCGTGTGTATTTTTATGTGCTTGCATGTGTTTATGTGGTTGTAAGTCTCCTTCCTGAAGACATCTGCTTTTTGAGCTTCTTGCACAGCTGATGTCCTTCATGAGTTCAAGGATGCAGTCCCGAGCTCTTTTAAAACACATGTATGGACTCATTGTTTAAGTTATCATTGATGTTCATTCAAGTACATTCGCATATAGGTGTTACTTGTTGTATCCCTCTGCCTATAGATATGGATCATAACTGAAGTTCATGGCTGGACTTAGTAAAATTTAAAGGTCTCACATTCCTTTCACTTTTTTTTCTCTCTCACACACATCGTCATCTGTACCATCAGCAGCCTCCAGCAGTACTACTGTAGGCCAAGACCAACAGACAAAAAATAGACTGTCGCAAAATAACCGAGTTGTCCTCAGCAGTTTGACCTTTGCTGCCTGCCAACTTTCCCTTTTCATTTCACTTGACATGAGACTGAAATTGTGCATTATTGTCCAAATATGATTTTATGGCAGATTGATAGCATATTTAATCTTTCATGCCACTCCACAGATGTGTGCTTACATTGAGGAACTACAGTCCACTTGATGTCTTTGCACGTTTACTGACACTAATTGCTGAAAACCTGCAGGAACTAGAACCTGCGTTAAAATTGATGTTTTCTCATGGGCACAACAACTTGCCTTTTCCTTGACTTATTATAAAGCCTACAAAGCAGCTGTGCACTGCATGACCCGGACAAAACTTGAACCCAGTATCTTGGGCTGTTACAGTATGCTTGACACCTAATGCTCCTATATTTAGCATGATTGCACAGACAGGGAAAGACTTCCTAGGACTGAATCAAGCTCTCCGGCGTGCCAATACACCTCACCCTCCTCTCGCTTCTTTATTTTAGATCTCACCGAAGACCAAATTTTAAAGCTGGCTGACTGATTGACCCGGACAGCCGTGTGGGGGAATTTTTTTTAGGGGTGCAATGAAATCCCTAAGAAACATGAGTCATCAGTTATAACTGGGCTTAAATGCAGGACTATCAGCTGTGATCCAACCCTTCACTGCCTTGCATACATATATTTGAAGCAAGCTGAAAAATATTACCCCTGGTTGACCCCAATGCAAGCTTGTCTGTAAATATCCTGTGGCCTAAGAAAGTTGCATGACACAGAAATAATTCCCTCTTGCCAGAGGGCATGCTGTAGAAGTTGCAGGATTTTACTTTTGTGTTCTCTACTTTGCCTACATGCAATTCCTTTGCCTTATCATTCTTCAGCTTTTGGTATGAAATAAAAGTTTTTCATCATTTAAACTGTACTCAGTCCTTCAGTTCTTCCGCTTCCTTGGTGAACAAAGCAACAACCCCCAGGACATATATTTAGTTTGTGAATTTAAGCAGCTGTGTCCCATTCTCCAAACCCAGAACAATCAAGCATCAAGTTGTCCTAGAAGAAAAGAAGCTGCAGGAATTTCTGCAAATGCTTCAGTTAACCATTTTTTAACTGGATTTGATTGATTTACATTTGTAGATCAGCAACACATTTATGTAATCCTACAAACTGTAAGATGACTGTTATGTTATCATCTTATTTGACATTCAGTTCAAGGTTTCATAAAAAAAAAAAAAAACTCCATACCAACCAGCCTAAAAGCCCATATCACATTATGATTGACTGGTAATGTTGTTGGATTTATCCCAAATTAATTGAAAAACAGCATGCCTCACCTGTGTGTGTAGACACTAGTAGCATGAAAAAGCTAGCACAGCTGCTAGCTCAGACATCAAGCTGAGCTTCTGCTGTAGTTGTTCATGTTGGATTTCCCACTCTTAAAACCTAAAATTCAAATGAATGCGGTGTTTGTGTCATCTTGTCAGTTTCTGCTCATCGAGGCTTAAGTATAATCCTGAAGGTTTTAAGCTGCAGTGTTGTCAGCAGTGTTCACAAAACTCGCCCTATCATTCGTCCTCAAACTCTCGATGAGAGTGGATATTAGGCATAAATGTATCAAACATTATGAATTATGAAAAAAAGGAAATCTATTAACCTAGATGGACACAAGACTTTTGACACAAGCTTGTTGGAATACAATGCAAGGATTTGGGTGTTTTGTTTCAGACAGCATGTAGGACGAATACATTAATATTTTGTCTACTCTTAGTTTTACAATTGAGTCCAGAGGAGAATACCTGGTCCTTTACATGCTCCAAAACAATGCTCACAGTGTGATGAGGGTAAAGTCTATAAAGTTGATTGCTTGTTTTTACATTATCCTTATTTGTCTGCCTGCACCATCTCACTTTTATACAGCCAAACTAACCATGTCCCCTTGAAGAAATGTTTACTTAACTACCTCTCATTAAATCTGAGGACTAAGCAATGTAGCGGTAAATTATTTGCTGAGGCTGACGAAGCAGGATGAGACTACAGTCACCTGGGGACTTTTTTACTTTGCCTTTGGTGTAACAAGTGCAACAAAAGAGCCTACAGCCGTATAGTGTGGATCTGGGTGTTCTTGCAGCGAACAAGGCCTTGCACTGCAACTGTGTTGAGATGTGTTTTTTGTTTGAGAATGTGTAGATGTTGCAGTAAATGTTGAGGGATTAGTCAAAGCTGAAGGGTCAGGGCATTAATCTCATTATGGCAGGAAGGGAAGTAGGGATCTGACCACTCCTGAACGGTTGAGCAGACACCCTGGGCATTTGGGGGATCTCTTTTTCATTGCAGATAACACACACATGAGCACGTGGGATAGTTAAAAAACACACATCTCCTTTAAAGAAATGCATAGTGTGGGCATTTTATGCTGATTTTACTTTGAACTGATTATTCTATACAATGTTTGCATCAGGTGGATGCAAATACAATTCGACTTGTTTTCCATGTGTGTTCTTGGACATTATTAAGGAAAAAGCATCCTCTCTACTGTTGTCAAAAGAGATAAACATGAGCATCACATCACTCCAATAAATTAACTGCAGAGTAGCTGCAGGAAAGAAAGAGTTGCTGTTGTTGCCTGTATCACACAGAGCCATTTTTTTGCACCTGTGATTTTCTCAGTGATAAAGGTTTACTTTGTGTCTCCCTGCTGGTATGCTGCAGATTTTTTCATTCAGGCAACTGCTGCAATTAACAGCACAAATCTGAAAAGCTACTTCATACTTTAGTCCATCATATTGGCAGGTGGGGTGTCTTGTATGAGAAGTGGGAAAGTAAAGCTACTACTCTGAAGCAGTTAAATCTGTTTTTTATGATCTAATGATGATGTTTCACATCTGTGTGGTCCTCTCTATCTGGTGTTTCGACAAGATTAAACTGTAACTTCACTTTGGTTTCTGTGTTGCTCGTCTGATAAAGCTTTAATAGCAGTAACAGTCCAGCTTTATAGGAGAGGTTCTGATATTATAGGTGGAGAGTTTTCATTTCAAGGCATATATGGAAAAAAAGTTTTGTCTTTATCATAATGAATTAAACCATCCAGCCATATGATTACAAACGCAAGCAACCACATTAGAAACAAATGAAAATTAGGTATTTTTGCGGTGGGATCAATCGAATCTTTAGGAAATTCTGATGGAGCTAAATGACTCATCATGACTGACATGTTGTAGTGCACGTGAGGCCATGGTGAAACAGCGTGGACAAGAACTGAAAGTCCTCCAAAACAAAACAGTAAAAGAGGACCTATAAATGAGATGTGCCTGTCTGTCTGCGCTGGCTTACACATGGCTGCGTGCACGTGTTGGCAAGTGAACACACACGCACACATGCGCGCCGCACACAAGCACATGTACAAGCCACAGTGACACATCCCAGTGAGAGTTTAAACTTTTCTTGTGACCATAATAAAACCAGCGGCCAGGAAAAAGAGACTGACCAATAGAAGACACGTGGATGTCCCGACTTTTACTTCTTTTTCAACATCTGCAGATTTGTCTGTCAAGCCTGCGGAGCTCGACCACTGTAATTAAGATGTGTTGTTTTCATAGTTGGTGGAGAGCTGCTGCGGGATCTGAGGAAGAATCCAGCAGATTTTGTTTATCAAGACTGTGAGATAAGGCACTGCCCTTGGTGGAGCACATTCTCATATTTGTGAGATGGAGGCGCTGAAGCAGTGTTGGTCAGTCGAGGTGGTTGGAAAAGGGCTTTATTTATGTTTTAATTATTTCCAGCTTGTTTCAGTTGTGTTTACACTGCTGGAGCGCTTAGTTTCAAAAGGAGAATGGTCTATTCATTATTTAGTATTCCAAATTACATTTGAGCAGACTAGTAATTATGTTGACAAGCCTTTGTTAGCAGCTTTCAGGTGATTACAGGTTGTTGCTGTGACCGCACTAATGCTGTAATAGCTTTGTAGTGTGAGGCTTTCGTTTCACCTGTGCCCTTTGAAAAGATCCTAAACAAACTGAGATTTCTCTCAGTGAAAAAGACAAGTAATTCAAGATCATCTGTGAAAAACGATATCACCGTACACCTGACTTCACCACTAGTGGCAGACTAAAATAAATAAAGCCAAGTTTGAGCCTTATCGCTGCTGCTGACATGCTCCTGATGCACAGCAGACGTTTGGTAAAGGTTACCCTGACAGCCTCACTCGTGGCCTGATGAAGAACACAAACAACACACGTGAAGGTCTGCATTAAACCATGAAACTCAAGGGCCAGATGGAGTGTTCAAGTGGCCTCTTGATATCCTGGGAACACCTGGAGAATAACAGGAAATCTGATCAAACTGTCATTTTGAACGTGTGAGTTACAGCTGAGCCTTGTGTACGACTTCTTAGTATTTGTTTGAATTTCATTTCTTTTTTTCCCCTTTGTGACATATCCTCCACCAGACTAATCACGTGGACGATTTAATGACCTTCCATAATTTCATAGCTTACTGTAGACTATCGCAGATGTATTCCATGAATGCCGCTGCTGATCTCACACAAATGATCCTGCAGATTGGAGAGGCAGGCCTGACAGCCCTGTAATTCTTTGTTTGAGTGCGGAATGATAATGATTTTGACCCTGGCTTTGGGTTAGCCTTGCCTAGCGTAGCAACTGTTACCACGGAGGCAGCCTAGCCCAAGTCTGCACCCACATCAGAGTGTATATATTGTCCTTCCTTGCCCTTATAGTACATCCATACCCCAACCCCCAACACCCACCTCTCACGAGGGATCAGAGGTTTGATAATCGCCACACAAACTCTACACTCATATGTGTGCACACGCACACACTGATCCCTAGACCCCCATGCTGACACGTATTTGAATGCACAACAGTTCATATGCACAAACTGATGCTATGGACTGCGGCCTGAACAGACTTTAGGCTTAATGCAGAGCACTTAGGAAGATTATTTATCATCTGATAGTAGAATCAAAATGGTGTATGTGTACATATGTGACGTAGATACACAGACACAGAAATAATGATCTACCTGATAACAAAAAAGTTGAAACGTGATTATATTAAACTGAAATGACAATTTGACATCAAATACTCCCTCTCCAGAGACATACATTTGTAAGATCTCGTGTAAGGTATTATAGAAGTGTATTAAAAATTGTATTCGAAGCTAGAAGTAACAGTGTAAATATGATTGTCATGGTATACAAACCCAAACCTGTTGGTCCTGAGTGGTTTCTGTGCCGTGACCTGAATACCTCAACATTGAAACCCAGCCAGCAGCTCATTAACATTCCGATACGGCTCTAATCACCTCTGCAACGTGCGCGTGTGTGCCTGAGTGTGTTTGTGCGTGGGAGACAGATCATGCACGTGTTGCTCTGTGAGTGAGGGCACAGCGAAAGTGTGTGATGAAGTGCCTGCCTCAGGTGATTGGAACCCCACGGTGTGATTGGCCCCATCAAATTGCCGCCTTCCGCTCACCTCTCGGGCTGTTGTGCAGCTTTTGCACAGCTGAGACTCATTTTACCATCAAGTTTTATTGATCCACTCATCGGAATGAAAAACATGAAGGCTGGTGAGAGATGAAAGGGATGCAGGGAGAAGTATGAGACATCAAGTTTGTGTCCAAAGAACTTAACTCATTCTTGGTAGAAACATGACTTTTTTTCTTTCATGTTGCTTCATTGCAGCCTTTGTTCAGTTATATATGAATATACGCTTGTGTTTCCTCCTACAGAAAGACTCTATAACTCCAATGGACGTGACTTGAGGAGGGCACTGTTCTCTTTAAAGCAAATTTTTCAGGTAACGCACCCCCCCACCCACACACACACACACTCTTGCATATTTTACATGTAATTACAGTTGGTTGTTGTACAGAATACGGATGGTTATTGTGGCCACTGCGTGCTTCTGTGATGACAGAAATCTGCATCAACGTGGCATTTCTCTCCCTGTCTTTGCCTGTGCGTGTGTGTGTGTGTGTGAGTGTGTGTGTGAGAGAGAGAGAGAGAGAGAGAGAGAGAGAGGGAGAGGGAGAGAGAATCTTTTAGTTTACAATGGGAAGAGCCCGCTTCTAAAATAAACCAAAGGACCTATTTTCTACAGCACATGCACAAAAAGCAAAAGGCTTTGGAAAACTAGATAGTAAAGAGTGAATTTAACTATTTAAACTATGTGCAGCATTAAAGTAAAAAAAAAAACAACAAATTGTACTTTTCTACAAAAAAACGTGTTAATACTGTTCACCCTCCTTTTCACCGCTGTCTCAGATGTCCCTTACATATGTTCTGTCAGGCATTTTAAATTGTACTCATCGTCCTTCTAGTTGCGTTTTGCTGTAATGCACAAACATTTGTTTACAAAGCGGACTGTGTATTGGAAAGTCTTAATCTTTTAATCCTAATTTCGCACGCTACTGCCATCGTGTGGCGACACAATAAATGGCAATTTGAATGCATAAACATAAGTATGACTTTCAGCAGAAGTTTTGCTTTGCTTTTGGCTGTGAAAGACCACTGTATCTCAACATGAAGGTGATTTATTTCCTTTTTTCTCTGCCTTGAATTAGGATGACAAAGACCTGGTCCATGAGTTTGTGATGGCTGAAGGTCTGACATGTCTCATCAAGGTGGGAGCAGAAGCTGACCAGAACTACCAGAACTACATATTAAGAGGTATAGTCTCTAGAAATGTACATCAATCTATTTTTTTCTTTTCTGTAATGAGGCTCAAACTGTCTAGATATTTATATTGATACATCAAAAGTGCAAACAGATAGCGCACTACCATTTCCAAGTGAATAATTATAAGATTAGTAATATAATTAGTGTATAAGTATTGTGTTCTTCAGATAAACTATCTTCTGGAAAATGATCTAATCTGTCTGAATGATAAAATTGTACTCTTCCGTTCATATCCATCAGAGGTAAGTCAACTCAGTTACCCAGAGAGGTTGTTACTATTTATCTTAGACATTTAAACATCCACACACACACTTTCCTTTGGTGTTTTCTTTTTCTTTTCTTTTTTAGTTTCCTCACACCAAACATTTGCTTCCGAGTACATAGTAATTATGTATATTACTTGCATAATGAGTTGCTATTTGCAACCACTTCAAAGCTCTTACTTCAAGGAATTAAAGCAGTTGTCAGAAGGCTGTTTCTGAACAAAACATCTCAGGGAGCTATACTACAAACCCAAAAGTGGCTAAGGCCTTTATAGCTCTTTGTTTTCACGATGGCACAGTATGTCAAAAATACTCAACACGCTTGTCTGTCAAGTGGAAATTACCAAGCTAGCATGAGAGACTGGGCAGTTTTTCCACATGTGGTTATAAAGTTTTAGTTTTTGTTCAGAAATGTAAAGTTTCTATCTTTGAGTCCAAATGCACAACTGAGAAATACACGGGCAAATGTAACCACTGTGTTTCCTCTTCACACTATGTATGAGCAGTTTGCTTTAAGATTAAAACAAAAAAGGGAAATTAAAGAATCATCGGCAGGATACTTGAGGAGGAAGATAAGATGCTATGAATTTTATTATTAATACAATTACACAAATTTCTTAGTATGATATACAGTATAAGTGACAAGTTTGGAGCCCCTACACCGAATTCACCTTTCTGCTGTTAGTTTCTCCACCTCCACCTGCTTCATTGTGGACGGGTGTGAGCCAGTATGGTGTCTTGCTGCAAATTTGTCTCGTCTCTGGATTGATTCGATTTTGACTTTTCTGTCTTCTTGGATCTTCTTTGCTCCATCTAAGATTTTTCCGTGATATGAAACGGGCCACTTTCCAGTGACTTCTCCATCCATTGGTGCCCAACCAGGTGTTTCCATTTGGATATTTACCTTTGACCTTTAAGCCCATGTGATACCAGCCACCTGGACTCTCGTAATAATAATTTCCTCTGACAAGCAAAATAAGTGTAAAAAAAAGTCTTTCACGTCTCTGAAAAGCCCCTTAATATAAGTCTGATGTTTGTCATCGAGTTTATAATCTCTGATGAGCACTATGTCTCTATAAAATTTAACAATTTAAAATTTAAGTGCTACTTTCTACATATCATGTGGAAAATTTAAAAGCACGCATACAGCTGCAGCCATTCACCACCTAAAACTCTTCTTACATTTTGGTAAGTGTCCATTTTGATCCTGTCATGCTACCAGGAGTAAGTGTCCCAAATTCTGAGAAGCTGTTTCTTCCATCTGATTCCACAAATCTTCCATCCAATCCTGCGAACTGAATGGTAGTTTAAGGCGGTCCAGTGAGGCGGATGATAACTGAAGTCGCCATGCTGTGTGCGAGGGATCTGTGGCTTCTATTTTAAGCCCTGACTCAACTTTCCTTCTGTTGCTTTGACACATCAGCAGCAGTGCAAAATCATCTTTCATCACAAAGCAGTCTCACAATTAGTAGCAATAAAGCTGTTGTGTTCAGCGAATCAGAAGGAACTTATAAGAACCTGATTTTAATTCTATATTGCTTAATTAATCTGGATCAGTGGCTGCTATCATTTTAATTGTCCAGCTTCTCTTCTTGTCCATACCTGCAAGTGTTCCTCAGTAAAATACCTTACCCTAATTACTCTAGATGTCTTGGTCATAATGACCAGATTGATGATAAATAAAGCCTCCCAACTCAGAGATATGATTGATTTCTCTTGGCGATTTGCACATGGATTCATGTGATGTGATGTGTAATCTTTTTATTAAATCAGATCCAATGGGGCCAAATTACATGTGAAAAGAAAGAAAAGAGTCATACATCTAGCTGAAATAAAACTTGAAGGGCTCAGCGGGGCATTTTAATTTGGTCATATTTATTTTGTGTGTCTGGCTTCCTATTTAACCAGAACGACAGCCCGGTGTGTTGTTGATTGTTGTATGCATGATACGGGCTGAGTTGTAAAAAACAAGATATGTGCCCGTGCAGCAATATAGAGTTTTTCATTTTTCACCGGTGGTTTGATTTTCATACAACAATTAGGACATTAAGTGTAATGAAAAAGATCAAATATGAAACACTGGTGTGCAGTAAAGTAGCTTATATGCATATATATATATTACCATTTCTGAAAATGTTAATTGAAGTTAATCAGCAGATGGCTCTAATGAGCATTCAGAGCCTTAAAAAAATCAACCATTTTCAACACAATTTTCTGGATAGCTTCAGTGCTTCAAGAAGCTTTATCTGGCCACTACTACTGGTGAACCCTCTGTAAACTTCACCACGTATGTTTTCCATGCAGTGGAGGGTGCAGAGGGGTGTAACTGCCTTGTGTTGCAGCCTGCTCTCATTTAGGGGTAAATAAGGGGCTTTATAAAGCACAATAAAAAATGAAGTCCATTTTCTAGATTAACCCATCCAAGTCTTGGTAACAGATGTGAACTACAACAGGGGGCCCTTTAATCTTTCCCCACTGGCTCACAGAAGCTGCTTTATTGTTTTTACTCTCCACTGCATGTTTTATCCACTACTGAGACGTTTGGGACTACACTTGAAGGAGCTTTTTCACATTGACATGCTCCTGCTGTATGTGAACTGTGTTCACACAAACTTACATTCAGCATGTTATGCAATTTACCTCAACTTGGCTGTTGTTTTAGGCTTAATATTGTGTGTGCTACCATTTTGAATGCAGCAATGTAATAAAACCACATTTGTTAATATAATCGTCTCAAAGTAGTTTGGTTTAGCTTTTAGCTGGCCAGTGATGTGTAAGAGAAGATTTTTAGCAGTTATTTCTAATGAAATAAGTTAGTGTTTTAATTGGCTTGCCTCGCACTTCAAATACTGGGAAAAAAAAAGTACTATGGCTGAAAAACATTTTCCTTTCTGCCCTTTTGTGTTTTCACAAGAAATCCTTGTTGGCTTTTTCTCTTTTTTTTAACTTTGTGGGCTCTAACCTTTTGTTTCTATCTCCTCCATCCTTTGTCAGCTCTTGGGCAGATCATGCTGTATGTGGACGGGATGAACGGAGTCATTGGCCACCCCGAGACAATCCAGTGGCTTTACACTCTTGTTGGCTCAAAGGTAAAGCCAAGCGAAAAGGGGAAAAAAAAATTAAAGGCTGTAGGCTGTCATTAGCTCTGAGCAACCATCCATTGTTTGGAGAACATTATTTTTAGCCTCTATTCAAATAAACACACACAAACACATCCCTGATGTAGTCTGTGTCCTGACCCGACATGGTGCCGTCTTCGTATTTCTTTTGTTAGTTTCAAAAACACATATCCAGGTTTCGATGCAGCTAGCTACTCTCCCCATATCTTACAATAAACTTGTTGGGGAACTGATGCACTGATACTGAGCCTCTTAAACACGAGCACACATAACATGCAGTGTACAGGGCCTGATGAAGATCCTGTGAAGACTTAACCTGACCATAACAACTTGACTCGCTGAAACTCTTACTCTAAAATTAAAACTAACCATAACTATACCCTAACTTTAAACCAAGTCTTCAGTCTAAAATGCTATGATTTATATGTCTGGCCTTCTTGTGCCCAAAAAGGAGGCGAATCCCCACAATGAGACTTTGTAAACACATTTCAGTCATCCCAACATGCATAATACAAGTCTCCAGACACAAACAAGCAAACAAGCAACAAGAAAGTTTGTATTTCTTTGTTGCCAGCACTTCTAAATCTGCGTCCCATGCATTCTGTCAAACCATACGAACCCCATAATGCATGCAACACACATATTTCTAACGCCACTCACACCTTTCCACATGTCATGGTCACAGGAGTGAAACATTGTGTACCCATCTTTTGTGAAAACTATGTCTCTTTGTCATTTCTCCACTAGTTCCGTCTGGTGGTGAAAACAGCTCTGAAGCTGCTGCTGGTGTTTGTGGAGTACTCCGAGTCCAACGCGCCGCTGCTGATACAAGCCATCACCTCTGTGGACGCAAAGAGAGGTACAGATAGGCTAATGTGAAAACAACTCCCGAGGAGCTTACTGTCATTAATTATTCTGTTTGTCTAATAGAGCATTTGATTCATCCTTAGTATGATATACAGTATAAGACAGCTACTCATTCAACTGAATTGGTTGGTGTCTATGAAATAGGGCTGTTTTTTGTGATAGTAATAAGATAATCAATCAATTTCTGTCTTTATCTACAAATGTTGACGGAATGGTACTCAGGCTGCAAGCCGTGGTCTAATACTATGGAGATCTTGCATGAGAAGGATGGAGTGGACACTGAGCTCCTCGTCTATGCCATGACCCTCATTAATAAGGTATGTATACCTGTATACATTTAAAAAGCTTCTTTATAACTCAGCCTCAGTCATACCTTTATAACTTATCTGTGTCCTGTCTTGCTGCAGACACTTGCAGCACTGCCCGACCAGGACTCCTTCTACGACATGGTGGATGGTCTAGAAGAACAAGGCATAGAGTCAATCTCCCAAAGACACCTGGGACGAAAAGGCACTGACCTTGACCTGGTTGAGCAGCTCAACATCTATGAGGTTTGAGACAAACAATTGTTAAAAGTTTCACAAGCTTTTTATTACAGAGCACAGATCGGATTCTGAGTGTTTTTTGTGTCCAGTGACTATGATGAAGCCTGACTTCATACAGTATTTATAGTGCAATAGCTCAACATTTGATATCTTGAGAAACACCTTTCATCCCCCCAATCATTCTCCCCCATCAGACGACCCTGCGGCATGAAGATGGTGATGACGACAGCCAGCCCCCACCTATGGGACGGCGGGACCGCCGCCGAACCAGCCTTGGAGGTGGTGACAAGCAACGAGGCCTAGAGAGGAGGCGGAGCCGCCGAGCCTCTCTCGGACGATCTGGTCACGCATCTCCCTGCAGCCCTGCATCCCCACAAAGAGCCGGCTTCCAGCCTTTCAGTGGACACAGAGCTGAGGACTTGAGTGAAAGGTGAGAAACAGAGGAAGGCAATGAAGTGCCAGACTTAGTTAACTGTAGGGAGATTAATAAGGTGTCATGACTGAGCAAAAATTTTAAAAAAGCGTTGGTTTTAGGCATAATAAATGATTGTGGTGCCAATTAGTCCTCCCTGAGCTCAGAGGGCCAGATCTGACTATTGTGCCACTTTCTGCTCCAGAGCATTGTCAGGTTTTCTTCCATCCATGTAAGTCCAAACATCACTCAGAACCACACCAGCTGCTGACCTCTTTGGCCTCCACTCCTCACACACTTATTGTGACAGCCACCAGTGTGTCCTCACAACTCAAAGCGTGGATTTTCCATCTGAAGCCAAACTCTACTGAACTGCAGCCCCACATGCTAATTTTTCTGAATAATAAAATAATTCTCTTCAGCAGCACACGCATTTAGGGTCTAACTCTACCACAAGCATAAACATTAAACCAGCACGGTCGTATTGCAGTGCTGTGTGCATTTTACACGAAAATGGGAATTTCAGTGGGATTCGAGCTGACTAACAAAGGTGAATCTTTCATCTTCTTCCACTGCTCCACTGTTGCTCCTTCACCACCATTACTACATGTGCCTCCTCTCCGTTTCTCCATCCTAACTGTGTGTTCCAAGCCGCAGATACTGTCTAAATGTACTGCCGGGATGAGTGCGTATCTTGAAAAAGAAGTGAGAATGTTTGATAATTTTTTTTCACTTTTTAAAAAAATATATATATATTGTTTTAATGAAATGATAAGTGAAAGTTATTCATGTCAGGGACCACATCCTGCTCCATATTTTGCATGCACACACAGAAAAACAAACGCAAGTTTTATTGGCCATTCCATTCGTCACACACATGGCTCTGGTCTTGTGGAACAACACCTGGTACACACAGACTCGAGTGCAACAAGGCTCATCTGGTTTCACTAGACAAAACAGTGCTGGTGGCACTGATCTCAAGTCACTTTTTAGCCTTTCACCCCCTTCCCATACCATCATATTTTGCCTTCATGTGTCTGTAAAACCACCTAACTGGAGGCATGAAGTGTGTAATTTAAAACATTCATCCACAAGTGATCTTATTTCATGTCAGTGTTCTCCTTCCTCTCTTCTGTTTTCTTTCTGTGTTTTTTGTCTGTCTTGATGTGGTATTTGTCACGTCTTTGTTTGTAGAGTAAACGTCTGTTAGCTTTTGCTGCACAGATTTAAACATTGTTTCCATGCATCGGTCTCGTCTGAACCTCCATCTTTTCTTTTCCCCTGTTTTCAACACTTCCTAATTTCTGTGGAGATTTCTGTTTGCATGCTACTCTGATGTATCACATCATCTCTCCCTCAATCCTCAAAATCCGTCTGTGCATTCACCCCTCCACCCACCCACCCGTGTCTATAGAGAGGAAAAATGTGAGGCTGGCATAGAGGAGGAGGAAGAGGAGACTCCTTTGACTGAGTCTGATTCGGATGAGCAGGAGGGGGCTAATCAGACCACCTCCAGGTATTTTAGGACTTGGTGGTGACATGGAAATTGAATATTGTCCTGTTTCTTTGTGATCTGTAAAAAGGGAGCAGTTTATTACATGTGTCTGTTGTTTAGTGTTGAATATGTGCACAGTTTGACCCGGGTAGCCCTTAAATCTGTTTGAAGGGCACATACTTCTCTCTCCACCGACCAGTTATGTTTTCCTGTGCTTATTCCTCTCAATCCATTCCTCTGTTCCTAGCCTGGCTACATCCATCGTTCACAGAACAACCCTACAGTCCATCACCATCACTTCCAGAAAGGAGTGTATAAAAGAGGATGAACACAGGAATCGTGCAGAACCGCCTCCAACAGCCACCTCTCCCCCTTCTACCCCAACCTCCTCTTCTGCAGTGTCCTGCACTCTCAGCCCCCCAGCACAGCCCTCCCTCCTGGCCACGCTGCTGGCCAGGAAAAGGTCTATCGTCACCGTCCCGGCCACCAAGGAAGTCAGTCCACCATTGCGTGGAAGCTCCCATCCCTCCCCTGACCGCCTGCCCTATCTCCCCCACTCGCCCTTCCATCTCTTCTCATATGATCTCGATGAGGAACCGTCACCTTCAGCTCAATCTAAATGCAGCGAGGAGCCACCCAAAACCACATCTCCCAGGTCAGATGGGACGGCATAACGCAGTCACCCATAACTTCAAGAAGCTATCCTTTTATTTCCTCCACTTTCCACCTTTATTTTTTCACTTTCCACTTGTGTTTCTGGCTTTTATCTTGGCACCAGCTTGGATCTTTCTCTCTGCGCCACTTTTGTTGTTCATCACCTTCCCTTTTCACTAGTTCTTTTCACGTCTTTTACCTCACAGCCTCTCAACTCGAGCCTGTCAACGCTCTTATTATCACCTTTCATTTCTTCACATATCTGTTCCTAGTTCTCCCACTACTTTGATAACCCACACTTGTTTGCAACCTGTACTTTGCTCCTCAGTACCTTGGCTTCCCCCTCCTTTCAAAGACGGCATAAGCAGATGTCTTCCTAACCTCTTCACTTTTATGAGCAGAATACCCTTGCTTCTTCCTTTAGGGAGAACTTTTTTTTTTCTTTTATCATAAATTTTTGTCTTTAATATTCTAGACATAGTATTGCAGTTTTTATCTTTATCAGTTTTTTATCTCTTGCTGAATGAGATTAGTTTACAATACACCCCACACCTGATCTATCGTGTATGTTTCAGTCGGTGCTTCTAATTGTAGCATACTATCAGGCTTGTTAGTAAGTATGTATAATAAGCAGAAATAACTAGAACTATCATTAACAGAAATCTGATGCTAATGTTTTGGAAATTAGTCATACTTCTCCTTTTACACCACCATTGGGAAATATAAATAATATGTCACCTGTTGTTATTTTACGTGTGGCACCAGAGCCTTAAATAACATGCCAGTAGCTGCTGCCTGCAATGGCTAAACGACTTGTCAAGGTAAATATGTTTTAGTGAAGGGTCTTTTCAGATTCAGAGGGCAGTAGGTGTGGACAGACACCTTGTCTGGAATTTTCCTAAAACTTAATTGAATAAACATCATAGAAGTTAGTAATAGGGATCCCTCGAGTGTTGCACCAACAGTATTCCTGTTATGTAAGCGGGTGTCACATTTGGTTCATGCCGCAAGTCTTACGCAGACGACATGGTGTCGTGTAACTGAGCGAATGGTGAGCTCACTCGGTGTCACCCGCTTTCTCACCGGCATTTTCTCCTTCAGGAATGGAAGTCTCATGTCCTACTCCTCTCTCAGCACCCCAAGTACACCCACCAGCTCAAGGTGAGAGGACTGCTCACCAACATGTGCCTCCACACATGCCTGGGAACCGCCCTAAAATACACAGTCCATGTACTGTAAACAGGTTCACATAGAAGTACACATTCATGTGTGTTTACAACAGCAAACGTGGGCGATAAATGTAGACAACGTGCGGTGCCCTCTTGAAATACTGATGTGAATCAGCCTGCTGGTTTCAGAACTTTCTCTTTTCTCCTCGAAGGACACAATCATTTATACATGAACTATACCTAAACATGTGGAAACTCTGCTTACTCAAGGCGCATGGGTTGTGTTTTATATCTATAGCTGTTTATCAGAATGGTACAAAATATACAGGATTAGAGACCCATCAATCTTAGAACATATTCAGTCATTTTAAAAATGTACATGTCATTATAATCAATCATACTTTTCTTTCCCGTCTCACTCTCTCCCACAGGCCAGCTGTAGGAGGACTCCTGTCCTCCTCCTATCGACAGCACCAGGAGTCTCTGGCTGCTGAGCGAGAGCGCCGCCGAGTGGAGAGAGAGGAGAGACTGCAAAAGATAGAAAGAGAGGAGAGGAACAAGCACAGGTGAGGCCTCACTAGCTTTGTTTTTACGAGGGCCTGCATCTGTTTGAGTTTGGATTGTTTTTAAATGATAAGGGGAGGACCCTTATCATTTAAAAACAGTATAGTGCTGTGCTTTCATAAAGGGACACATTTTATTTGAAAATGACCAAAATCAGCAGAGATTGAAAGCTCTGATTATTTCATCTCTACAATGGGTCAAACTGGAAAGAAGCAAATACCAGAATACAACTCAAAACTGTTTTTCAGTAGATCCTTGCTGCCCTCCAAATGGCCATGGCTTTCAAATGCAAAACACCTAGTATGATGTCATCATGGTAATTTGAATATAAAGCTCCTATCCAGAACCATACCTTCATACGTTTTCTAACAATGTCCAGTAATAATGCTAAGGTAAGCTAAGCAGATGGAGAGCAGTGTTGATCTTAAACTGTAAAAAAATCAAATAACTATTCACCTTTCAAGTGATAAATAAAAGGAGACCAGACAAGTTGAGAGGCACACAATATAATATACAGTGTCTATTAAAAGTGAGCATACTTCAGTCGAATATAACAGGTCAAAAACAAACTGCTCTCACCTGTTATTCAGAATCTTGTGGGGATGTCAAAGCAAGCAACTAATACAACGTAGTTTCTGCTTGATTATTTATCAGCTGCCTTAGTTAACATTAGCCCCGCTTCTGTCCTGTGTGTGTGTGTGTTAGCACATAAATATTCTTGTTTCAGTGACTGTATCCCTAAAGCTGTCCTCATTTTGAAACCGTGATGTGTTGCATCCTTTCAACTACAACTGATTGCCTGCTTGTGATGCTTTAAGTTAGCACTGCTAAAGCCTAGTTCACACAGCAAGAATTTTAAGCCTGATTTTCACCTCGCAGGAAAACGCTGAAGGTCACTGACAAATAGCTGAGACAAATCGACAGTTAGATCAGTTACTAATCGCTATGTGTGACCGCTCAAAAAGATGAGATATGTGAGGTTCGGGGAAATACCCCAGTCTCTGACTGATAGTGAATGGTGTTGAGCCATTGACCAGGACGTACAGCCAATGGGAGCAGAAAAGAAGGCGTCACGATTTGGGCGAAACCCGAAAAATAAAAAAATACAAACAAACAATAAGCATAACAGTGAACGTGGAGGAGGAGTCTGCTCAGGAGATTTAGCAGAATTTAGTTAGACGCTGGCGAATATCAGACAGTGCAAAGGCAAGGTGAAAAACTACTAGATCTCTTCAACAACCAGGTGAGACGAACAGACTCACCTGGTCACCAGTGTGCTCTTTAATTATATGCTACTGCTAACAATGAGGAAGAGACTAGGCTTCAGGAGAGCTGGAATCACTGGATATATAATATAGGTAAAATCAGTCAAATGAGTTTGGGGTTAGGTCAGGTGAAAAATCTAAGACAGTGTGTGACCCCCTCACACAGATTAGCCATGTGGTGTGAACACTTACAAACTCCCAAGCACAAGACAGACACGTCTTGTAGTGTGAACAATACAATTTAGTGAGAATGAAAATCACAGAGTGTGAACTTGGCTTAAATCTTAGCCATTTAAAATCGTTTCCAGGACATCTCTTAATCTCTTAATTGTAGGTACTAAAAAATGACCAGGGTAACACTCCAGAATAGTCACTGCACTTTTTTTAATCAGAACATGGTATCATGTGTTGGGTTGGCTCTGTAACTGCTTACATGTATTATTTGCAGCCATCTTTTATTCACCCCAGTGGCCATACAGGAGGACTTGGTGGTGTAGGGCATGATTATTATCTTTAAAAATTCTGTTTGTCTGCCTCTCACAGCCGCGGCTATGTGGATAAAATGGAAGAAGCCAGGCTTGCGCGGGAGGAGAGGTAAGTGTGCACATTAAATCAAAACAACACAGAGCAGCTGAACCCCCTGGGAATATGTTTGAGCTGGCGGTTTGGGAAGCTTGGTAATAGTGTAATTGTTTTCAGGTTAAAGCGGTGCCCTCAGCTGCCAGAGGCTGGGGGGCTGCTGAACTGATTTTCCTCGCTGTTTGCCTGTCTTCTCCTTTCTGAAGGAGTTGGACTTTAACTGCTTCTCTCTGCCAAGGGTCTGATTGTTTTGGCTGCATGCCATGAGAAAATCAGATTCCTGGATTTGTTGAGCTTTTCACATTGAATGCACATGTAAATACATAAAAGCATGTGCACTCACATCCACTCAGGAAGAGTTTTCATGAGGCTTATAAATCTATGTTTGTGTGCAGATGGGAATCACAGGAAGCAAGAGATTTAGTCGAGAGGGTATGTGAGGTCATGTCCACATTAAGGACGGATCATACTCAGAGCAGTCATTTATCAATTAGGACAGATAACAACTGTATCAAAGGAAAACCCAGTTTCACCACAGTATTTCAAAATATGCAAAAACACCTTGCTATACCTCTTCAGCTATTCCTCATTTCTATTCTCTTTCCACTGGCAGTCTGAGCCAAGTGCTGTTGCTTTTCCTCAAGGCAGTCTTTTTCACCCTCAAATAAAAGCACAATTAATACAATAACACATGAAAAATAGAGGAGCAGGGAGAGAAACACAAACATTTGATTCAATAACAAACAGAAGAAACAAGCATGAGAAAGACATTCAGAGAGGGTCATGATCATATGGGGCAAGTATGTGGGAAAAGCATCCTCAGAGCAACACTGATTTATAGGATGCATCTGCACAGTAAAACCTGGTCGAAAAGAACACGCACGACATATTAGGACTTTAATGTCAAATAACAAAAATTATTGCTGAATGTACCGAACTGTGGTTGGACTGAACCATTTTCAAAAGCCTAGAGTCATGTTTGGTTTGGTACATCATTCAAGCAGTAATTAAATTACATTACAACATAAGACAAATTGATGAGCTTGAAAAAAGTGGTAAACCTAGATATGCTTAAAGTGAAGGGAGTATCATTTGCTCAAGTGCGTATGAGCTTAGAGCTCTGGCATGCTGAGATGCAGGCAAACATTCAGATTTTTTTCCTTTATATATAATTACCAATACTGCAAAGTAGAACTAGATCATTATAGCAACATTAATGTGAAGGCTAAAGAATAAAAGTACTCCTAAATCTGCAGAAGTTTTTCTCAGAGCACTGATTAAACAGAACCCAAATCTGTTCATTGATGTAACATAGTTTGATATTTTCTTTTTGCTTACACAAAAATGATCCATTTATACCTTAGAAAGGCTGAGATGCATCACAACTTTTGCCTCATTCAGCATTCTGTGATCTGCGAAAAAGCAAATTAGTCTCACATCTCTCCTGTGCTGCTCGCTGACCTCCCCCCAGGAGTTTCCAGAACACAGAAAAGGCTTTGTGTTGGCAGATTAACACTTGTTTGGACTACACAAATAACTTTTTGGGAAGCTTTCCCTCACAGTAATGTGACAAATTGTGAACATGTCAGATGAAGCACTTGCTGCACTTAAATCTGCTTTGGATATCAAGGTTATCAGTATTTGTTTTTCCCACGATACTCACAGTTGTGCATTTATATAGGGGATCCCTCTCAGAGGAGATGCACTGGAAGCTTTTCTTACTGTTTACATTTTACTAATAAACACCAATAAATGAGAACTAGATCAGAAGGAGAGCAGCAAAATAGCAGTAGAGACTTACAATGAGCTTAAGTAAGAAAAAAGTGCGCAAAGATAATGCAAGTTTTCAATTTGACTACATTAGCACACAGTTAATGAGTTGCTAAATGCTATTGTCAGATAATCCTTTGTTCCAGATCACCAGCCCTGAACAGTTATCCTATAAATTGAATGGATTGGTTCCTTGGCTTTGTCATGTATGAAACTTTTAGAGACTCATTGGTGCACTGCAGTTCCAACATGGAAAAGCTCAGCCAGTCTTGACTGAATTTTTCGTGTATTATTTGTTCAGTTTATAAAAATGTATATACAGCCTTTGAAAAGTATATAACAAGTAGTGTATTGCATCTTTGATTCTCAATGTTTTAATATTTGGATTATATTGTTGGTCAGTCACTTACATCTAAAGTTGAAATATACATGTAGATCAGGAAAGACTACATTTGGTCTTTCACTTTGAGCCTCACACTGAACAAACTTCAATTGAGAATCCAATATTACATATTTGTATTGGTTAAAAATAGCTTGCATAGACATGCCCTGTGCTCAATTTTTCAAAGAGTGATTAATGTATGCAATCAGAGCTCTCAGTGAGAGACTGCATATCGGTGTGTATTGCAAACTTTCACTCAACACATTTTATTTTCATGTGTAAGAGGCCATGTTAAAGCCCACAATACACACTTGGCTCATTCGCTCAATTTCACTCTTAATCGCATGCAGATCGACACGAACACACACATGTGTATTAGTGTCTGGTTTCTTCAGATGTCTGAAGTGGCTTGATGCTAATGAAGTCTGAACAGAAGCTGCACACATTCACGGTGCTGTGGGAAAGAGGAGGAGTTAGAGAAAGAAAAGAAGAGAGAGAGGATTGATTCAGTGCCCTAAAGCTCAATGCTGGTCGGCAGGTTGAATGGTAAAGTTTGGTAGAAGGAGAAAGGAAAGGAGAGAAGACGAGAGAAGGAGCCAGACAGTGGAATTGGACAATGAAGGACAGCTGACTGGGGCACATCTTGAACAGGTTCAGTCCGATTAACTTCTAATCTGTAGCCTTTCGCGACCAAACTAACATTAACTTCTCCCCATCTGTCCCATTCTTCTTTCCTGCTGTTCTCTCCTTCTCTACAGCCTCCTCCCTAATGCTTCTTTTGAATTCTTCTTGTAGAATATGTGGACTGCTTCTGAAAGCATAGCAGACAAGACAGGAGAGGAAAGCAATATAGGGAATCTTTTTCCTACAGCAAATGAGTGATGAATACATTGAGTATCTTGTGAACAATTAATAGAGCGGGGTAACTAACAAGAAGGGATTATAAATGTAAAAAGGAGGTGAAGTGAAGTGAAATTGGGTCCCTTGGCAGAGAGTAAAGAAAAGTGGTTTAGTTTTGGCAGTTTGGCAAAGACCAAAACTGAGAACAGTATTATCAAGGAATGCAAGACAGAAGATGCATTGTCTAAGATTGTTGTTTTCCCTCTTTCATCCTTCCCCTTTCTCCTTATCCTTTAGGTATAAGAACGTGGAGCGTCTGGCAGCGGAGGAGTACGAGAGGGAGCACGTCCGGGTTTCAAGAACTCGCCCTGACCTCAGTCTGGCCTTTGAACCCTCAGAAGCCTGGCCCTCCTCATCACGTAGCAGCACCCCGTCCTCATTTGCCTCCCAGGAGGAAGCAGAGGCTGAACTTGAAGCCGAGACCCCCACCACTGCCTTGACACCCTCCGAGACTGGTAGGAAGACCAAAAGAGTAGAGTTGAAAGAGTACATTCATGTGTTATTAACAAACTGAGAAATAATTTGAAAGACAAGAAAAACTGTTAGCACTGCACAGCTGTCTAGTATATATGATATTGTTTATAGAGGAGTTTAGACATCTAAGAGAAATTAAGAATGCTCAAAACACATATTATATAGAGTTGAATGGATTTTGATGGAAATTGTGACACTCTTGGTTCCACAGGGTAAAGCGAATGCAGTGTAACACTACATTTGCCACATTGATTTGTGAACTACTGTATTTAAAGCCTTGCGTTTCTCATTTGCCTGTCGTTGAAGGAGCAAGGGAAAGGTCTGACACATGTACACTGAAGTATTGACATACTTCTGAAAGCTAGGTCACTTCCACTCTGTGACTATTGTTAAGCTGCAAAAATGTCTCAGAAAAGGACATTTCAACAAACTGAGAGACTTTGAGTCAAGCCTTTGAGGAGTACAATAAAGTAGTTTTGCTTTACTGTATCGTTGCACTAACACCAGCTAACATGCTAACGTTTGAAGCCCTTCCACCCTTTGTCATGTGCCTATGACGTGATTGTCATGCAACTAAATGCGTATAGATAAGTCCTGAAGTTTTTGAGCAACACACAAGACAGACTAGAGCCATTTATTGATATTTGGTAGAACCTTTTTTTGGTTGCCTTTCGTGGAATGTGGAAGAGAGTGCATACAGGCTAATAGAGTCATTTCCCCACAGTTGTCTAAGCCTCCTTCTGGCCACTATAAAGAATGCAGGTTTCATGCAACTTTATGTTGGCTTTAATTTTTAGACCTGCTGGTTACTTCTTTGATTTATACACATTTGAAAGTATTTTAAGTCCATCCAAAGAAATCCATCTGATGAATTCTAATAATCAAGAAAGTCAAAAATCAAATATTTTGCTAAAAATCTAGAGATGTGTCTATCTCTTTATGGCTCTTACTCCTTATTGAATTTAATTGTCCACGATTAACTGATCTGCTGAGCTAAAGTGCTTGAAATAAAAATCATTGTTGTGATTGTTCACGTCAGTTCACTGGATTTAGAGACCCTTATGCCTGAATTACTAAAAACTAAACTAAAGTGAAAAGCAAAAAAAGAGCATAAAAATGAATTTTATAAAAGAGAATGCATAGCAATAAATGCAAGGTTTGACTTGATAAACATCTAGAACTTAAAGGCCATGTCTCTGTGCGAAAAGTTCAGGTAACTTGTATTACTTTGATCCCTGTTGTTTAATATGTTGTTGAGTCATAATGAAAACCAGAAGGTTGTTAGTTCAATTCCCAAAAGTGTGGCCCTAAGCAATAATTCTTCACCTGAAATTTTTTCACTTTGCAGCCTGAATTTAAATTAGCATGCAATCAAGAGCAACAGACGAAGAAAGGACAGGTTGTGGAAAGCAATGAGCCAAAAATAGGGGAAAACATCAGGGGATTGGAATGAAAAAAACTTGCACACACGTAGAGGACATGGGTGCAAGGGTTTTGAAAGACCTATTTGAATGAGTTATGCCCAAACATCTTGTGCAAGAAAACTGCCTTATTTTGGAGTGCCTGTGCAGCCACGAGCAGAGGTACTGTGGCTCACACAGGCGAGTGTATGAGGCCTCATGGTGTCGTGTTTTTCTAACCCCGCATGCATCAGTACAAGGACTGTGCTGCTGGGTTACGTATGTGTACGGCGTACATGAGCATGTTTTGATGTAAACAGGAATTTAATTCTTCATTTCCTGCTCATATCCTGGTCCTGCTGGTCCTGCAAAAACCTGCCTTTGTGTACCTGCTGCATTGCTTACATTAGAGCATGGGTGTGTGTTTTTGTTTTTCTTGTTAGTGTGTGTCTATGAAAGTGTATCAATAGAGGAGTGTCCTATACACGGCGCAAACAGAGATGGCTTTAAATAAAAGGCTGACATCTGGCATGTTTCAAACAGCATTTCACGACAGATAATCTAGAAACCTCACAATAGGTTTTTGTGAAAGTGATTATAGCTCCGATGTAAGCTGAATCAAGGCATGAACGATAGAAGATAACACAAATTTTCTTTTGACAGCAGAAGCCGACAACTCCAGTGCCAGTGTAGACACAGGGGAGAAGGAAGCAGAAGTCCCTGCTGAGGAGGAGGAAGAACAGAAAGAAGAGGGAGAGAAAGAAGTGCAGGAGGAAGTGGCAGCAGAGAAGGACGAGGAAGTCGAAGAGCTTGAGCAGGAACAAGAGAAGCAGAGAGAGGAGGAAGCGGAAGAGGACACTGGCATCCTCAGTGACAAAGAACGACAAAATGAGGAGGTGAATGAGAAGGACAACTGCTCAGCCTCCAGTATCTCCTCTGCCAGCAGCACCCTGGAAAGAGAGGAGAGGGGGAGCAGTGAGAATGGTGGGTTGCCTTTCATGCAAAAATATTAGATTCAAAGTGAGCCTCTAAGTTTTGTAATTGATGGCATTTATCTTTTTCGCAGGCTTTAAGGAGGCAGAAGTGAGTGAGAACTGCAATAAACTCCTCAATAGCAAACTCTTCATGCTGGACATGTTGTACTCCCAGAACAAGAAGCCCAGTGATGAGGAGGAGGAAGAGGAGGATGTGGAGAAGGAGAAAGAGAAAGGAGATGGGGAGGACAGAGAAACACAGCAGGATGCTAACGAGCAACAGAACGAGGACCAGGGGAATGACAGCGCGGATGACAAGCATAGAAGCATCCGTCCATTAGCTGAACGCTTTGGAAACTTGATCAAGGACCTCAGCTCGCCACAACCTCACCTGGACAGTCCAGCCAATGAGCCCCCTGCGCCTCCACCCAAAAAGGAGTCGGACACAATCTGGGACCAGCTCCTTGCCAGCCCTCGAGATCTGCGCATCGGGGACATTAACTTCACTGACCTGACGGAGGAGGATGACAAGGACACTCTGGATGCCATTTTGATGGGAGGATGTGGTGACCTCCCTCCTCCCCCTCCCCTTCCGCCTTGCATCCTGCGCTGTCCCCCTCCCCCACCGATGCAAGGTATCTGCCCTCCACCCCCTCCCTTAATTGGCATTATGAGGCCTCCGCCACCTCCATTCTCTTGCGGTCCGGTGCCAGCACCTCCTCCCCTGGAACCACCTCTCTTCAACAAAAAAAGGAAGACAGTCAGGCTCTTTTGGAGCGAGGTGAGTCAAAAAACACCATTTTGATGAACTAAGTGAAACTTAAGTTTGCTTGACCCGTGCATGTATGTGCTTTATGCAGTACATTGCACGAGCGATTTTTATCGTTTTTCAAACAAACAAAAGAAGGCCAAAGTGAAGGATTCTTTTCATTAGTCAGTTGGGATTAAGGAGACTTAAATAACAGTGATTCACTCAGCGTGTTCCTGTTGATGCTTTATTTTTGTGGTTAGCTGTGTTCTCTCATTTACCTCTTTTATTGTAGGAAATGGGAGTTTAACACATGTGTCATTCTTTTTATCATCAGGTGCGTCCAACAGACTCTCAGTACAGGGACTACAAACGGAGTGGAGACTCATTCTGGTCCAAAGTGGAACCAGTAAAGTTGGACACTGCCAAACTGGAGCACCTGTTTGAGTCGAAGTCAAAGGAAATATCAGTTACAAAGGTAAAGAAAAACAGTCTGAAAATGGTTCAGAGGTTTGGGACACTAGTTTAAAATTTCACAGTTGGGTCCTGAATATATGCTGAAACTAAGAATCTTAGAAAATGTTGTCAGACTGACTTCTTATTTATTTTCTTTACACATAACAGACTGACATATAAGGGCTGCTTGATAAAGATGAGGAGGGGGCGCATCTTATAATTGAGGTTTATTATAAAAAAAAAAGCATTTTTGTCATGGATTGTAGAAAAATAACTGGTTTCCTCTCATCAGGTACCAACCTTTGAGATTAGCTTTTTTGAGGTTTTAATAGTTATATTTTAGAGCTTCTAATGTAAATGAGCAAGTCTTGCAGGTGTCATTCACTCTCTATGTTATACTTGTGGTATTTTATTCACTTGATGACTTAATTAAAAGTCTGACAGTTCATCTTTTTTTTGTGTCCATTATTATCTAAAAGCTGATGTTTTAAGGGTTAAGCAAGGCCTTGTGTGTTTTATTCCTGATCAAACAGGAGTTTTGATTCCTTTGTAATTCCCACAAAACCTCAAAGTGAGAAAAGTACAGTCTTTAAAGAATACGCTTTGAGCTCCTGAGCTCCTGAGCTGCTACTTGAAAACCACAATTCATGTTAGAAGTGAACCAGTTACAACCAGCTCTTGCCCTACCCATTAAAATACACTGTTAGTTTATTTTTTATTACTTTTTTATAACATAATAGCGTAAACGGCAACTCAGAAAGTTGAGCTGTACTCTCTGTACTCTAGAGCAAGTGCACTGGGGTCCATATGGTGGGTATATAGTTACCATGTGGTAGCAACAAGGCCTTAGCACCTACTCTGTTACACTTTTATGTGGTGATATATTATAACTTCCTTCCTTTTAAGAGTTTATAATGGCCTCAAGTGCTGGTGAGGTCATCTGTGGACATACAGCATGAAACATGATGTCTATAGATCTATCTAAACGCCCACATAAACGTAGCCTCTAATGGTATTTCCTGCTCCCAGTACTCATATAGATCCCACAGCTGCAGTCATTGTAACCCATCTGATGATCCCTCTAATCCTAACAAGCCTATAAAGTAGACCACAGCGAGAGAAGAGGCAAAGACAGAGGGGGGAGGGAAACACATGCACATCCAGCTTTGACCCTCTTTAAATTTATTTAAATTAATTCTTTTTTTTCCCTCTTTGGCTTAGAAAGCAGCAACTGATGGTAAACGTCAGGAAATCATCGTTTTGGATTCCAAGAGAAGTAACGCCATCAACATCGGTCTGACGGTACTGCCTCCGCCTCGCACCATCAAGACAGCAATCGTCAACTTTGATGAGTATGCACTCAACAAGGAGGGCATAGAGGTAAGAGAACCGCACAAAGATGTAGCACAAACAAGGAAGTACCTAAATCAGATGTCACTCCCTTCACCCTGTGCTGTGCTGTTTTTGTCGGAACCTTCATCCCACTCAGAAACTCCTGACGATGATCCCGACCGAGGAGGAGAAGCAGAAGATCCAGGAGGCCCAGCTGGCCAACCCTGATGTCCCACTGGGCTCAGCAGAGCAGTTTCTCCTCACTTTGTCCTCCATCAGTGAGCTCTCAGCCAGACTCCAACTGTGGGCCTTTAAAATGGACTATGAGGCAACAGAGAAGGTCAGTTTAAACACGAAGTTACTCCTGACAGCTAAGGATAGAATGAGTAAAGCCGAAGAGAGTCACAAAAGCGGGGATGAGTTTGAGACTGAACTAGCATCATCTTCCCGGACTGTTGAAGTAGTTCATGAAAAAGGTCTTCCTATGGAAGTGGTTTGGTTTCTGTAAAAATAATGAAGAACAGATAAATACAAAGTGCAGACTTTGTTGTCGGTTGGTGTACGCCCAAACAGGAAGCCAGACTAATTTGTTTAATCAGCTGAAGAATACCACTCCAAAGTCTACCCAGAAAGCATGAAAATTCAAGCCGATGCGACGTGTCATCAGTTGTGGATGCCACCCCATATGAAAAGCGCGCAGTACGAAGCATATAGATTACAACAGTAGTGTCATTTTTAACAGCAAAGGAAGTGATTTAAATATACAGGAGTCACAAGAGTGTTATTTGGAATTTGTAACAGATTTTGGCCTTACATTCGTAGTTTTTCTTTTCTACAATGGGAGAAAACATGTATTGTTTTCACAGGTGAGCGATTATATGGTGTCACTTAACCTTGGTTAATAAACTCTGTTCTAAAGTTTATTTATACTTGTTTTATGTATATTGCGGTCATTATTAGTATACTTTTGAAATTGACAGCTTTAACAGACTATCGTTATTAATATCGAGATCGGTCAGTATAAAAATCAATATTGTGATAACATTTTTTGCAATATAACTCAGCCCCATTTTAAGCCCCTCTTCACTAAAAAAACAAGCTCTTGACCTTATTAAGAAGTCTATAAGGTGTTTTTTGTCTGCTATATGACATATCACAAGTTTAATCACCCATCAGTGCTAGTGCTGAGGATTTCTGCTTTGAATCTCAGGAGTACCACCTACGAGCATCTTCCATCTAGATAGGTTAGACAGGCCATATGTTCTACATAAACAATTTTTAGGGACCAATCTTGACTACTTGTGGGGTGAGGCTTCACAGCTAATTTGCTTGCACTGTGAGAAACCTATGAAAAAGACCAAACGAGGTACCACTGCTCCTGGCTAGCTGTCTGAGCAGGCCATGGGGCCCGTACCTGGTCAAGAAGCTAAATGACTTAGCTTTCTGCTAGACAAGCTAGCTTTGACTGGTACTGGCTCACCACAGCTCTTGGCCAGCGAGCAGTGCCTTGCTAATATTGATGAAAGCCATAGAAAGGAAGCATTATACTGTTCTGATACTGCAGTTTGCCTGCAACCTTGTATAATTTAGCAGCCTCTTCCTGAGAAATGCCCTCTGGTTCAAAATTCAATGGCTGAATTACCCCAATATTAGCAGTTCTATCCAGAGCATAGTGTACCTGGGACGGCTGGCAGACAAAAAAAGTGGGCTGGACAAATTAGCAGATTCATGGATCCTCATTCACTGAATCAGGAAAAGGTGAAGAACCATCAACTCTGAGCCTTCTTAAGACTGAGAGTTTGTGTGTGTAGCAAAAAGTACTACATGTCCAATTTTGAGTAAAACAGAGTCTTTCAAGGTATTAATAGCTGCCTTAGTAGAAAAATCCCAGCATGGGGATGTACTTTTGTGAAAGCAGAAACAGATACTGCTAAATTATCTCTGCACTGGGGAGGTTTAGTTAAAGGTGTATGGCATGTGTGCCTTTGTGTGTGTGTCTTATACAAGCGACAGGAAGTATCAACATCCTTCTAGTACAAACAACATCCGCAAAACATCAGTGTAGTTACATCACAACAAAATATGCACGCTTATTAGCAGCACCTTGTGTTCTTCTGGCACACCATGATTATTCGAGCAAAGAATGTGTCCAGGAGGAGAAGTTCAAAGTCTGAGCCCAGAGAATGAGAAACATGCTGCCTCTTTGTTGCTGTCTTATAAATTTTACAGCTTTCAGCAGGATGCAGTTGTCTTTTATCTCTCCGTGGAAGGCACGATACACAACTGCACGTGCGCCAGAGCGGCACACACGACTTGATCCTGTGCAACGATCTGCTCGTGGAAGCTGTAATGCAGGGCAACATACCATGCAGGCAAACAAACACATGCACACAAGAGAAGCTGCCGCTGCACTAAAACAAAACCTTCACGTAACCGGGAGCATATTTTACCGATAAGGAGCAGCCTTTAAACAACCTCTCATGACCTTAACCGAGAGCAGATGATTTGTGGCAGGAGATGGGCTGCACCTGTTCACTGCTTTTATGCTCACTGGAGGCCAATAAAACACGAGTTTTCTGAGAGCTCTGATTAGCTCGACTAATGATGTATGTGTGCTGTGTGCGTATGTGTGTGTCCTCGTTCCAGGAAGTGGCAGAGCCACTGCAGGATCTGAAGGAGGGAATGGAGCAGCTGGAGAAGAACAAAACTCTGCGCTACATCCTCTCTACACTGCTCTCAATTGGAAATTTCCTCAATGGCACCAGTGTGAGTAATGACCATTACAGGTTCACTTAATCATACTGAGACATGATGTAAAGTGCCCTATTTTTTTTGTAGTGGAAGTCATGGTAACAGGGCAAAGTGGTATTGTTTGGTAAACTGAAAACAAAGGGTAGAGTAATACACCATATGTATGCTTTACACACTCACAGTCACATCGTTTCTTTGAAGGTTTTTTTTTCTTCTAAATACAAAAAAAAACAAAAAAAAACAGAACACACTGATTTCTTTTTAAATAAGCAATGTGCTCCTATTTTCAGGCCAAAGGCTTTGAGCTGACGTATTTGGCGAAGGTTCCAGAAGTGAAGGATACAGTCCATAAGCAGTCTCTGCTCCATCACGCCTGTTCTGTCGTGGTAGAAAACTTCCCTCAGAGCACCGACCTCTACTCCGAGATAGGAGCCATCACACGTTCTGCAAAAGTATGCTCATATTGCAAAACATTTCAAAATATACACACGCATGCACTTTTTGCATCCCTAATCAACTATGTTAAGTTGACAGGACTTAATCAAGCAAGCCCTATTAACATCTTGGTAACATAGCTGAATCATCAGGCCTCACTGCATCGGTTTATACGTGTGAGGAGACGGAGTCTGAAAGGCCTAGCAATTTAACTGATTTGATTGTCTTTAAAAAAAAAACAACTTGTTCTTAATTTGTTGTTTTAAAGTCTTTCACTGTGTTTTACTTAAATCTGGGTTTTGGAAATTTTACTCTAAAATACACAAATCTGGTGATATAACTTTTCCAGGACATAAATCTAAAAACGGAATGAAACCAGGTTCAAAATGGTTGGTTTTTGTGAAGGCGTTAGAGTCAAAGGTGTTCACTGAGGGATTTTGGACATTTCTTTTTTATTGTACCATAAATCAGAAAATACCATGTGCAGCCTGGAAAAATGTGTTCTTACCATATTTTTAGGAATGAAATGCTCTATAAATTCGGCTATAAATGATGTTAGAACAAATCCTTGTGTAAAACCTTCAGAATGTACTGTGGGCTGGGATAAAACTATCAAACTCTGTGTGCATGAGTCGTTGGTGATTGCAGGTGCTTCCTAGCAGAAAACAACTTTAGGCCAAAGTATGAGAAATGCTCATCCAACTGACTTGGAAAGGGAGCATTGCTCCTCTCTGGGTCCCCTGTCATACAACTGCCAAGTTCAAACCAGACTGGATGAACTTCTCTTATTTTTCTTCGAAAAGTGAAGGACACACAGGCTTTGAGAGATCTCTGCATTTTCTATAACAGCATCATCTTTCAAATCATCTCTGGTTGTTTTGTCTCTTTAGATACTCGATTAGTTGTGTTTAGTGAACTGGCCCTGCTAAAGTTGTTAAAACACTTCAAGTTGCAGCTCTGAAATTGGCCCAAAAATGACAACTGGAAATCCAATATTCACATGAAGGTTGGAAAAGTCTAACTGGATGTTTTAGAAAGATTTAAAACCGAAGGGCAAAACAGCAACCGAGAGGACTTCCAATGCTCTGGATGCACTTTAAGTACTATTCCTCATGGCTCATCTGTGCATATGAACATCCTTCTCATCAGGTGGACTTTGACCAGCTGCAGGAGAACTTGTGTCAGATGGAGCGGCGCTGCAAGTCCTCATGGGACCACCTGAAGGTGATTGCTAAGCATGAGATGAAGCCCCAGCTAAAGCAGAAGATGTCTGACTTCCTCAAAGACTGTGCTGAAAGAATCATCATCCTCAAGATAGTTCACCGCAGGATTATCAACAGGTAGTTCCACCCCAAAACTTTGATTCCATTAGTCTAATTTACAATACACAATGAAAAATAAGTAGAAAAACAAACCAGCATGATGAGTAAAAACAGATTAGCTTATTAAGACATAAGCTCACATGTTACATCAAGTTTCACTTAGTTAAAATACCGTTATTAGTATCTTTTCATAGTACTTATGGTCATTTATCTCCTCTCTCACCATTCACCCAGGTTCCATTCATTCCTGCTGTACCTCGGTCATCCGGCCTGCAGTGTGAGAGAGATCAGCGTCAACAGGTTCAGTAGAATCATCAGTGAGTTTGCGCTGGAGTACAGAACCACCCGAGATCGAGTGCTGCAGCAAAAACAGAAACGAGCTGACCATCGTGAACGAAACAAGACCCGGGGAAAGATGATCATGGATGTGAACACTCCTGTGAGCATCACATGCACAGCATCCCTGACACAAAGACACACTCATAGACTTTCAGCTCTATTTTCTCGCCTTAAAAAAAAAAAGAAATCGGGCCTTTTTTCACATTTTCCCCTTGCTTTTCTTGATCTATTCTCTGACTTTCACTCTTCCTTTCTCCTGTAGTCTGATGATGAAGAAGAGCGTGAGGTATCAGCCTGTCTGCACGAGTGTGTTTGTGTGCATGCATGGATGCACTAACTTTAAACTGATCATATTTCCTCAATTTTTTCACTGAATATCTGACTGAATCAAACTAATTGTAATCTTTACAGGTTGGATGTTTTTCTTGAATCATCTTTGGTGTGTCTTGAAGTCCAAAATAATGATGACTGATGATCTGCCAAATTCTGATAGTCTGTTTCAATCCCCGCAGTGTGGTCGGCGTGGCTCAAACAGTGGTAACAACAGCGCCCCTGGTTGCAGCCAGGATATCGAGCAGCCTCAGGGTCTGGACCATGCTGAGGATGCTGCAGAGCATGAGCACATGAAAGCCGTGCTGAGAACCAGTCTGAGTGGCGGTGACAAGGAGAGCAGCGGCGTGCAAGGCCTTCGCACACGGACCAGATCACGGCCTGGACGAGGAGGTGAGGGAGAATGGGGGGTTCCTTAAAGGAGACTTGGTTGACTCAAAAATGATTTCTTTGGTCACGCAAAAGCTTTTATTCCTTGTTCCTATAGGTCGCATTATGCAGGCGTGGACACCACCTGTGGAGGACACTCAGACTTGTGGAGATGATGCCGCTGATGAAATCATGGAGCGTATAGTGAAGTCTGCCACACAGGGTCCAGGAACCAGAACACAGCCCAGAGAGCGGAGGAGGTCCAGAGCCAACCGCAAATCATGTACGAGCTCAAGGACACAAATCCATTTTGCATCTTTTTGAACAACATATTAAAGAGAATTTGAGGTTGCACTTTGGGATGGAAGCTCCACCTTCTGTGGAATACAGTTGCGGTAACTTTGCTCGCCTTTACTGAGAGAAACCGAATTTTGCTATTTAGGATCAAGATAAACAACATAAATTCATACACTATATTACTGACCCAAATGCTCCGTTCGGGCAGGTTTTAAGGTGCTGTATTGTCTGGATGTATTGGAACTTGTTAGAAATGTGTTTTTAACTTTCAGTGGGCAGCATGACATGTAGAAGTGGGCTGAAGCAGGATTTTAGAGGCTAATCTTACAGAATGTGAATGAAGACATCCTCCTGGAAGTTACTATGCAGGATCGTTGCATAGCTTTGACAGCTTTAGGGCTAGTGTAATCCTTAAAATGCAGCGTATAGACAAAGTAAATCACTCATAAAGTTTTGCACGATGTGACATCTACTTCATATTCTCCCTAAATCTTATCTCATGACATGCACAGTATATAGTAAAATACAGAGTGGGAACACGTGACTATGTGTTAGATAACTCTCTTTATCCTCTCTTGTCTTCTCACAGTGAGGCGGACTCTGAAAAATGGCCTGACACCAGAAGAAGCTCTCGCTTTAGGGCTAACCGACTCTCCAGAGACATAAAAGCGGTCATCCGTATCCCACCCGTCCTCGTGGTGGTGGAAACACGGCTTGAAAAGTCAGGCAGTTACCTCTGACAGCGTTTGCCACACTTTAGAGTTTTAGTCCACCAGCCACAAGCCTCTTCAGGTTTAAGCCAGCTGCTACGACTGATGTTTCCGAGTGAAAATGCTGCCAACATGATAGTGTTTGTTGTTTTCTTTTGTATTCAGTCAAACAAGAAAATCACAAGAGACACGGGGGAGGTAGAAAAAGAATGTGCTCCTTGAAGCCTCCACAGTAAAATAAACTTCTTTTTTTTATTTATCCAGACGTGTATTTTGAATGAATCCAAAGGGATAATTTTTGCTTTATTCAAGCTGTGAATTTGTGTTGCAAAGAGCTGAAGAGGAATTTCAACCCCCCCCCCCCCCTTTTTTTGTCCTGTATGAAAAAGCAAATGTTTGCTTTTGCAGCAGCACATTCGAAAAGCACAAGTGTGTTTTGTAGGAATGTGAAAGGTTTTCAGTTCGATGAGTGCCTTTCATTTAAAGGGGACAACGCTGTTCCTTTTTAACAACCTCTCTCTTTGTTCTTATAACCACACCCTGCTTTTCCACCAACTGACAGATTTGACATGTGTCGTTCTATCAAGCACTAGTGCTGAAACAATGAACTCTCTCAGTATTTATTTGCAAAGCTCCGACATCTTGCACCTTAACTGACACTTAAAGTCTTGCTGAAATGAAAGACTGAGTGAAAATAGAGAAAAAGAGGACTTTTTTTTGTTAAATCTCAGAGGAAATTTTTTTTAAAGTGTAAAAAAAACCTCAAAGATGGATTTTTTTTTAAATGTATTAATCTTATCTTGAAGGAACTGCAGAGAACTCTGCATCAAATATGTAAATGCCCTCGTCAGCTGCCAGGTACAAAGTCCTGTAGTTCTACAGTGTGCATGTTTAGTGCGGTTGTGTATTATTTTTGTAGACACTTGTATTATAGTCTGTAAGAAAGAAGGCTTTTCTGTGAATTGTAATTAAATAGAATGTTCTAGAAAGATGCGATCCTCTTTGTTTTTTTTTAAATGTTGCTCCTTGCTGGGAGTTGGGAGCAGTAGTTGGACTTTTGAGTTGAATTCTGTGGTTACGTAAAATTTTCTTTCTCTTAACTTGAACTGATCGTGTAACGCTTTGGATGGCCGAAGCCCCGACTGATATGTCCACTCCTCTCACAGCACAGCAAGAACCAGGAAATATCACTGCTACGGCGTTATGTAGTGACGCCGAGACTGTACACGAGACTGTGGTGACAAACAATTTCACTTGAAATGCTGTGTGTACACAATATGCAATAAAAAAAATGAAAAAAAGTAAATGAGTGCAAAGGTCTTTTTTTGTCATTCTTTTACTCTCTGAGTTGAACTTCAACATGTGGGTGTGGCTCCACCCAACAACCTTTGTGTTACTGGCATGTTATAATGAGCAAATGAGGCTCACTCTAAAGTATACACAGCTGCTGTGTCACGCCTGAGCATCTTTCCCCGAGTTTGTAGCCAGGTTTGTGTCTTCAGTAACTGCATCCATGGCCAAATCAATGTCACTGCTGTGGGCGGCTGGATCCACTCCCAGCTGGCGTGTTATGATCACACTGGAAGAAAAAATGCTGCAGGGTTACAAACACAAAAAGCTGGCCTTTGAAAAAAAAAAACCAGCATAAATCTCAGGAAGTCTTGGAAATCAATCCAAGAGGGCAGGTAGGTGCCGCATGCTGCTTTTCAGTTAAACATACAACCACAGAGATCCTGGTTTTTCTTTTTTTGTTGTTGTCTCTTTAGTCTCGGATAATCATATTCTACTCATTCTGCTAACTCAGAATAGGGTGCAGTTTTGGTAGAGGATCAGTTACATACTGTGGTTAGTACGAGAGGCTGAAGTAACCATAGCTCCATTAGTTAAATACAGCTGTCGCTCTAGCTGAGAAAGCAACAGCGATATTTCGTCTTGTTTCTGGCTCTTTTTTTGTTATTTTGTGTCTTTGCCACTGAACACATTTTATTTAGGGCGGGGGTGGTCTCAGTCTCATCTATGGTTATAATTACTGTGTTTTCATTTAACTTCTGCTCGTCTCTGTTCTGTTTCCTGGGCAGTAAATATGTATACATATCACACACATATTGATGCACTTGCGGCACAAAGTGCCCCACTGAGTGGGAACAAGTGCACAGCACGTTCCTGCCTTCTTATGCTCATCATCTCAAAGTCTGTCTGCCAGGTGCCTACCTTCAAACATGGAGACAACATTATGAATGAGTCCGGTGCAGCATGTTTATACCTAGAGGTAAACTAAATATGGAGCATGATAAATATTTTTGTATTGTTAAAAGAAAACAGAGGTCAGATCTTTTTTCTTATTCTCTGCTGTGGTGACAGAAGAAGTCTCAGGGCAACAAACTGATCCCTGACAGTGTTGCGGAACAAGCTCGGATGTTCCAACATGATGATGGAGAGTCTCGGCCTCCCTTTAAAACTCAGTAAGTTACGCATCTGCACATTTACTAATTTAAGGGTAAAGAAAGGACTGAAAGGCAATAACAAACCCTCAGCACGACGTTGTTAATGTTGGATGTTCTGTCTCAGATTTAGTGGTCTATTATGACTTGATGGTCCCTGAAGAAGAGAAAACTGTGGCTTTAAGAGGAACAAAGAGAATCTGGCCACTGAACTCAAACTATGGGAGGGCTAGCTGCAGAATGTATGTGAACAGCGCACAAATGAACACAACTGCATTTGATCACGCAGTGCATTGACAGCAGGGGTTCATTAATTTGCTCCCTGCATCTAGGTGGCTGCAGGCTCATAACTGGCGGGCGCCTTCTCTTTGGTCGACGTGGTCGTCTTTCCAGACGTTGCTTATGCCTTTCGTTTTGGGTAAGTGAATGAGCACAGCTATGCTGGAAGATGGGGCCCAATGTGCTTTTCCACTGACATGAAGACTTTGTGTTCTCTCTGTAGGCTTTCTGAGGAACGTTACCCCAAACTGGCTAAATATTACAATCTGCTGAAGGACGGCCCAGCATTAAAGCTGGCTGGCCCCCACACTGGCTGCACAGCTCTCTGGGTGATGATATTCTGAAGGACATCTGAAAGACAAAAACATTGTTTTCACCTTTTAATGTATGCTAGAAAATGTGTTGTTGTGTACTGTCTGTAAATCATATTTCTCATTGAATTCTGATGCATTCTTGCAAACTGTCTCTCGGATTCAGTAAATCATCTGTTCACGTGGTAAAGCAAGGATGAACTAAGATTAACGGAAAAGCCCAGAATTTGTTCTACGCACACTTTTGGTCATTCTACAAATTCCAGGGACTGTTTGGATAAAACTGTGGCCAAAACTCTGAGATTTCAGCCTTGGAACTTTTACAGTGAAACTCTGCAATGCGAGAAACAGGAGCTTAACGGTGCATGACTGCATCTGTCTCCCTTTCTCTCCATGCTGGGCTGTGGCCAAACTGGTTTGATCCACCACAAACTGACGCCAACACAAACACAGACAAACTACTGATGCAAAAACTGATAAAAGCGACTAAGTGCACACTTTTGTGTATAAAAGTACACATTAGATGAAGTTACACGTGATTAATTTACTGTTTGCAGTCATAGTTACACCTTTTATGAGAAACGGTTAGGAATCACAATCACAGCCTGTTGCTGCTGCTGATAAGACCACCATTTGTGCTTCTGCTGCTTTTCTAAGGTTGTGAACTTCCTCCAAGATGCCAAAAAAAATAGTAATTTGTTTGGCTGAACAGGACAGGATGGGTGGCTTTTACAATGAAGGCAAATTAAAGGCTATTCGACTGTTATTCATACTATTAGCCGAAAAATCCTACTGCTTACCCAGATGATTAAAGCACAAATATTTCAATTAAAAATCTGAAAGTCGTACCTATTGATCCATTCAGAAAGATAACAATTTCAACTGGTTATCCTTGGTATGACTTAGTGATTTATCCACTTACAAAGCAGTCAGTGTTAGTCTAGTACTATTAGCTTACAATTTATATATATATATGGAAATTAGTTTTTACAAGTACTTTTTAGTCTTAATAGTTCCTGCATTCATTTTAATTGCCTCTTTCTACTATGTACCTTTAGATAAGTATAAAGTTCCCTGATCTTTGTAATTCCTCTGCTCATCTTTCCACTTGCCCTCTGACTACTGCCACTGAGATACAAACTCTTGAATAACTGACTTATTTGGCATTTTACTGATCTTTATGAACTGATATCTGAGATACCTTAACAACCACTGTAAAATCTATTCATTTCATTTTTAAAATGTTGATCAGGGTGATCTACGAGCACAACAATGTCAGGCTTTAGTGAGTCATCGCTTTTAGCCAAATTTCATGGCAGTCCAGCCGAAGGTCGGGTCTTATTAGACCTCTTAAAGACCAGACATATCATTATCCTTTAAGTAACTTTCAATGAATTGTTAAAGCAATTTTATCACAGATAAATCCCAATTTTTCAAAGTTCATCTTCAGTTTGAGAATTTAAAGAAAAACAGAAAAATGAATCGCGCTTAAGTTATATGAAAACTGTGAAACTATGTGCATCAACACTGAAGTGGTGAACAGGAAATTTTTATGAAGAGACGGTATGAGAGAGCAGCCACTGATTTAACACCAGTCAATATTAAGTCTAGCTTGGTACATACTTGAGACATGCTAATCCCATATGTGTCATCTGGTTTGTTGTTTAAAGTGACCACAAACTCAAAAAATGACAATGTAAAGAAAATAGAAAATCCGATCATTTTGTCCTCCTGTTTCTATGAGCACGTTTTGAAACTTGCGATTAGACATTACTCACAAGATGTGTATTTGCACAGAATGTAGTTTGTGATTTGTGATAGCTTGAAAATATGCAGGGAAGAGTGACAAGTTTCCACATAAGACATAATACACTAAGGAAACATTCAGTGTATAGTGTGTGCTTTATTTTTGATGCAAGTATCTATGAATTGTTTTTCACTGAGACACTCAGACCACAACAGTCGAACCCTGGGAAAATATACGTGAGAGGTATTAAAAATCATCTAAACAGCAGACAACGCACTCCAAGGGATCAACTTGAAAGACTTAGGGTGCAGTTTGTTTTCCAAACCAGTAGGTGGCAATGTGTGCTTGTATACAAAGGATGACAACGCCATTCAACCGGACATACTCTGTACACAGTCCGTCCACGGTTGCTGTCGAAGGTGTGTTTTCTACGTATCTAAATCTAAAATCATGGCTAAGGACATGACTCTTCTGTGGGGCTCCGGCTCTCCTCCTTGCTGGAGGGTGATGATCGCTCTGGAAGAGAAGAACCTGCAGGGCTACAACCACAAACTGCTTTCCTTCGACAAAATGGAGCACAAGTCCCAGGAAGTGTTAGATATAAATCCCAGGGGCCAGGTACGGGATATCCTTCAGCAAACAGCAGCAGTTTGTACTAACGTTAAACTTAGTAACATCTGCTTCCTCAAAGTGCACTGAAAGCTGCAAACCCCAACGTTAATCCCAAACTCCAGGCATGAAAAAAAGTAATTTGATTAATTAAGAATTCACATTCACACACGAAGCAACCCTTTTAAACTTAACCCGAATCCTTTTACAAAGCAACAGGGTTGCACTATTTTTGGTTTGCATTATTCAAGCAGGCGACTGTGTTACGTAACACTGTTGATGTCACAGAAAATGTATAAAGGTGCCTCAAAGCCCACTGTGACAAGCAGCGGACCTGCTGTTTAAATTTCATTTGCCTTAAAAACCTTAAAAAAATACTGTTTCGTCGTGTCACTCTTTACCCCCAACCATGTCTCTGTAGCAGCATCGTGTGAGGTCGTGAAAAGAGTAATGCAGAAACATTAAAAGTTCAACATAATATCTTCTTAGCAGTCACTTCCAGCTTCCCTTTAATGCAATGGACAAGTTTCAGTACAAGTCACATGAGTTGCCAAAAATTGCCCAAACTAGCTGCACAGGAAATGGTTACAGCTTGAAACAAGCCAGTGCTAATAGATTAAATGTTTAGCTATAAGTATGGCTAAAAGTTCAGTTTATTTCCTGAGAATATGGGTTAAGTCGTATTGGTCAAAAAGTGTTAACTTATGAGTGGTGAAAATGGGATATACACTTGAAACGTTCAGCTAACAGTGTGAATATACGTAGTTAATTCATGAATTGTTTCCTAATAGGACAGACAGTTGAAATAAGTAGCTAATTGTATGGATAAACTAAGTTAATAGCAGGGATGAACATTTGGCTCTCTGAAATCTTGAATTTTTCTTATTTTGTCTACATTTGAGAAAGTACCACTTGCATTAGGGGCAGCTAATACCATAGTGTATACGTTTTAAACAAACAACTGGAATAATGAGGCTCAAAAACTTGAAATCGTTAGCTAACAGACTGAAAAACAACTGAAGTTGTTGTTAGCTCAGAGCTGGATTCTTATATAAAATAAACTGTTAACTATTGGTGAATGGGTTGAAAAAAATTGAAACAATTGGCCAGCCCAAGTTTGTAAATGCATGAATATATGAATAAGTAGCTGAATGTCATCGTCAGTTTGTCTGGCAGTAAAGGATAAATGGTGCACTGCAGTAATGGGGAAAATAACTAATACCAAAATGTTAAATCAGACAGTCCTGTGGGAGTTCTGAACAGAGGATAAAAATGTCTCATTTGGTTCCCACAAGTGTTAGTTTCAAAACATGAATATGATAATAATTCAGAATAGCTGAGAATACTCTGTCTTGCTCACATTGTATCCTGTATTTTTTTTGTTTTCTAGCTTCCATCTTTCAAACATGGCGACACCATCGTGAATGAATCCTACGCGGCTTGTTTTTACTTGGAGGTGAGAGTGCATAAACAAACCAAAAATAAAATGAGTAACACAGTTTTACAGATGCCGCGACTAATTTCAGCGTCAATAATTGTAAGAAATTCAAGTGTTTTTTTTAAAACCTCCCTCTGTTTTTTTGGCAGAGCCAGTTCAAGTCTCAGGGAACCAAACTGGTCCCGGACCCCCCCGCAGAACAAGCTCTGATGTACCAGCGCATGTTTGAGGGTCTGACATTCTACGAAAAACTCAGTAAGACTAAAAACTACAACTTAGTGACTACTACTGTTGAAACTATAATAAAACCAGGGCTACTATTGTACCATGCTGTGGAGGTGCAGGTTTTTTTTTTAAAACATGGAGCAGTGAAAGCGCCCCCCCCGCCCCCAAGTAGTTTCAATTATATGATTTATGATACAATTTCATGGTAAGTGTGAAACGAAACTAAGTCAAATCCTGATGTGCGTTTTCCCCCTGCCCCTCGCTGTTAAATGAAGTGGCTGGTGTCCATCACCTCGAATCGGCAAATACTCAGCCGGCCAAGCAGCTGTGCTGAATAACATGGGTACACTCTGTTCCAGATGCAGTCATCTACTATGACTGGTTTGTCCCTGAAGATGAGAGGCACGACTCGGCTCTGAAGAGAAACAAAGAAGCCCTGATAACTGAGCTCAAACTCTGGGAGGGTTACCTGGAGAAGGTGAGCGAGTGAACGGTACAAACACAAACCCACTCAGCCTGCAACGATAAATTTGAGCTTGCTTGTTTGTTTTTTTTCTCCCTCTTTTCTCTCAAGCTGGGCTCGGGCTCTCACCTGGCCGGACCGTCTTTCTCGCTGGCAGATGTGGTCGTTTTTCCAACGGTTGCTTTTCTTTTCAGATTTGGGTAAGAAAGGCAGAGAGAGGAGCGTCCTCTGTTTGTCTGTTGAAAACAAGCCTACTTTTTCTCAGGGTATCACCACTGATGATGCAGTTCAAAAAGCCCCCTCTCCTTCTGCTCCATAGATTGTCTGCAGATCGTTACCCAAAACTTGGAGAATATTACGCTCTGCTGAAGGACAGGCCGAGCATCAAAGCCAGCCGGCCTCCTCATTGGCTGGAGAACCCCAAGGGACAAGACACCCTGAAAGACATCTGAAAAAAACACCCAGTCACATTCGTAAAAGTATTGTTTTGGCTTTCTTTTACCTGTTTAATATAGTTTCAGTCGACAAAAGAAAGGTTCAGGAACAAAGTCTTTGTACTCCAATAATGGATGACTGAAGTTAGTGATAAACGCAGGTCATGTTAAGCTGTACGTCATTTAGTTTTTGCAGGGTAACGATGAATAGCAACAGGCCAGTCACCCGATGACAAAAGCTTTTTTTATGTTATCTTTGACTCATGCATTGTGAGGATATCTTGCATCTAGATCTCGACTCATATTTGTGTGGGCTGTTACAGCTTCTGCAGAATCAGTAAGTAGGCGGGGTCTTTGTATATTATCATTTGAATGCTTTGGCCATAAACTGGTTTGCTCTACACAAAGGTAACTCAAATGTCCTGTGTCCTCATGACTTGGCATAAATCGCAGGCTTCAATTTTGCATTCTTAGCATGATATTGCATTTCAAGTTGAATGCACAGCTTTACGCTCTGGTAGTCAGTGTCACGTCAATAAATAAAAAATGTGTCACCTGGACAGGTTTTTCTGTTTCTGTGAGCGATCCCTATCTTGCGCCCCTAATTCCTTGTGTCCTTGTTCATTATGCCACCGTGAACTCCTGACACCTCTTCCTTCAGAGACAGATTAGAGGAGCATTTACTATTTCACCTGGCATGACAAAGTAACTCTTAACGGCTCTTCCATCCTTTCCATCAATCTTTTCTCTTTTTTGTATGTGATCAAATAGCACATCCTTTATCTGCAGCTGCATTTTCCAGTTTTTGATAAAGACACTGGAATAATGCTGCATACTATTAATCAAGTGCTCTCTATAAGTCCAGTTTTTTAGTATTCCAAGATGAAAGCTAATTAGTGGGGGAAATAACTTCTGTGGGATCACCAGTTGTAAATCATAAATATCTTATGATTTAGAGATGAAAATGTGCCTAAGTTGTGCTGTGTGTATTGCAGATCCATAGAGCATACTTTATATGCTCCGTTTGCAACCATTGTTCAACCTTGGTTTATACAGGTTGTTTGAATACAGTCTGCACAAGATGATGAAGGATCTGAGTAAAAATCAAATAATTTAACATGAAACAAAGAACAAAGGGACAAAGAATAAATACAAATGAGGACGTGAGAAAATAGGAAATGGAGAAAAACGGTGCTTTATTTCTACATTCAGTTTACTATTGTTGACTGTGACAACTATTTGAGTCACTTGCAACAAGGACAAGGTCTCTTCATGCATAAACATGACACAAATACACTTACTTTTACCCTTTATCTGCATTCTCTTGACACTGGACTGCCTTCTTAAAGTTTATCTCCTATAACTAAAGCCACTAACTGGCTCTTATTTCAGCGGTTTCTGGGTATTACTGATCATTCTAATGAGTAGTTGCAACCAGTGAATGTCTGTAAATAAAAGAAGCTGGAGGCATAATTCATACTGAAGTAGGCAATGGATTCAGCAGTGCAGTTTCTGAATAGTAGGGAAGATATATTTACAGTCAAATCATGCTGATTTGGACCAACAAAATGAAAGTTTGTAGAGGAGTGTGGTCGAGCTAGTACTGAGTCACTGATTGTTGGCAATAGCTCAAAAATGGTTAAAGTCCACCAACCATATGTGGACAATCCGAACTTGCTTTAAAGATGCATTTGTGAAGCCGCATAGACGCACTCGTCGTCCTCCTTACACCACAGTAACTACCGCTGTGAGGTCCAAGAGTCCACTTTGAAATCATGGCCAAGAACATGACCCTGCTGTGGGGCTCCGGCTCTCCTCCCTGCTGGAGAGTGATGATTGCTCTGGAAGAGAAGAAGCTGCAGGGATACAACCAAACACTGCTGTCCTTTGACAAAATGGAGCACAAGTCCCAGGAAGTGTTAGATATAAATCCCAGGGGCCAGGTAAGGAGTCTTTGGAAAACCATGCAAACACCAAAGCAAAGAAATGAGAAATCGCTCCGTGCTGATGGATAAGTAATAAAAGCAAAGTGCAAACTGAAAGCATAAATCACAGAGGTAACAGATAAACTGATAAAATTGTCGGCAGCAGGTTTTGCTGGTTGAAACTAACTGTTGCTATACAGGAGAAATGACTCGCTCGTGTAGATGAACAAATGAAACAGAGCTATCGGTGTCACTATACTGTCGAGAGGCGCGTTAATTGTACAGATAAACACTGGAAACTGCTGGCTTATAGTATGCATGAATAGTTGAAATCATTTTGCTGCCAGTTCCTAATCAAAGAGAGAAAAGAGTTGAAATAATAATCTAAAAGTGAATGATGAATGATTAAAGCAGTGAGTTCACTATGAATAGTGAATAAACTGTGAATAAACGGTAAAACCATAAGTCATGTATAGAGTAAAAAGGAATGGATATATTTCTGAAAAAAATTCTAGACAAAAAGACTGATGTTAAACTGACAGTGCATTTACCTGACTCACAATTAGTTGCTGAAAAAGGTCCAAAATAAGCTCAAATTAAAAGCATTGATTGGTGAGAGGAGGTGGTTCAGATCAAGTAGTTTGGGAACCACTGTGATGTGGCACAACACTTTGGCTAAATTAGCTACAAGTAGCTCCAGCCAACTCAAGAGGTGCTCTAGCACCTAAATATGATTGTAACTCAGAGCAGCTGTTAATCCTTAAATATTCTTTTACACTCTTTTTTTCAGGTTCCGTCTTTCAAACATGGAGACATGATTGTGAATGAATCCTGTGCAGCCTGTTTTTACTTGGAGGTGAGAGAGCCAATCCTTCAGCTAGAGGTTTCAGTTAAAAAAATAATTGCAAATGGTAGTTTCAACGGTTTGAATGGGTTTTTTTTGTCTGTTTCTCTATCTTTGTTAGAGCCAGTTCAAGTCTCAGGGAAACAAACTGATCCCAGACAAAGCAGAAGAACAAGCACGCATGTACCACCGCATGTTTGAGGGTCTCCAATTCTACGAAAAATTCAGTAAGAAGAAAGATTCCGAATCAGAATTTTGATTCAACTCTGTGTGTGCTATTCTGTCACTTTATTCTTTTTGATATAAAGATGTGGAGTAGAGAGCCCTGCACAGAACTGTTTTCTTAAAAATGTTTTGCCTGCTCCTGCTGGATTTCTGACTGTTACTGAATATCCCAACTATTCACAAACTAGTTCAATTGATTTTTGATTTTTTTTCCATTTAATGTGATAAACATGTTTGCAAAAGAGAAAACTGTCCAGGGGCCTGTACTACAAAGCACATTTAGTGGCTAATTGAGGTACCTTCAGATTCAATTCTGGGTTTCTCTTAATATATCAGGTTGTATCACCAAAAGCAACTCATACAGGAAAGAGATCAACACATTCGCCTTCAGACCGATTGTGATTGGACAGTGAGACAGTCTCAGTCTGATTCTCTGACAATGTGCTTTTACCGAGAAGATTCTTTGTGAAAGATACGTCAGCAAAAGAGAATACTTAGTTTAAAACCAAGACCGATTACTCTCAAACTTGTGTCTGTTGACTTTTACTGAACCTGAATGATTTACTCACTGTCTTCTCCTGAAGTGCAGCGTATCACACTCGTCAAATCGAGTCTAAACATGTCTGTATGTTTATGTTCATATCCATATCTACACTATTAAATGTTTTAAAACTAGGCTAACTGGGTTACTGGACCATTACAAATCTTTTTATTGTAGTTCCTGGGTGATGAGGGGAAAAAAAAGAACTTAGATATTCACTGTAATCCCACTGGCTGCTTTTAAATCCCTTTTTCTGTTTGTTGTTTCTTTGGAGCAGCTATAACAGCCAGCATTGCATCGGCAGAGTACACAATTGCACACCATCAGATCTAGATCCTCATGCTTTATCAATGTTGCAGTGATACTGATCAGATAAATCTACACATTCACATAGTCAGCATTTTTTCCTGTGATCTCTCCTTCCTGATTTGGCTGCAGCGATCAGATTGGACATCTGATAACAGCCCTGTGTTTTGGAAAAACTGGTTTGATTTATCGAGTTGATAACCAGCATCGTAGTACTGCTCCTTTTTTTTACTCCAGCCATCCTGCTCTGCACTGAACTCCACCAGTACTGGTGTTACCAGATCAGGTGACAGAAACAACACTCTGATCTATGAAAGCAAGCTCAGAATAAGCAATGGTGTTCTTTAACAAAACAAGTCTTAAGTTACTTATAGAAAACTGACCTGGCAACTTATGAGCCTAGAGCATACGCTGTAGAGAGGGTGTGGATGTTGCAAAATGCTGCTGCGAGTACAGTAATAATCTGATTAAGTGTAAGTGTATATTAAGTATACATGCCAATAAGATCTAGGTTAAAATAGTCCTTAAGGTGCATTATTTTCAAGACCCAGTACACATTTGCTACAAGTAAATGTAAATCAATATGTATAATGTTGTTTATAGACTGTCACAGTGTCAAATGGACAAAATAGAAACTCCACAATAGTTGTCCTTCATAATTAATTCAGATACTTTTCAGTCTTTTGATAGAAATACATGTGTAGGAGTGAGAGGAGTTATGAACATGTTTGTATCCCTGTTTGCATGGGTAAATGGTCCAGATTTCATCAGAGGATTCCAACTCCTGAAATTTGACCTCCTGGCCCTGCTGCGCACCAGACGTTTCCTGTATTGTGCTCAAGTGGGATTCCACGGTTGAGGCTGCTCTCTGTTCTAGCTTGATTGAGTTGCACAACGGCCGTACCGTGACATGGAGCACGTTGCCAGACATGATAAACTGAAAAATCTGCTCTCTGCCTGACAAAACTAAAAACAGAAGAGATTGTTAGAATCTGTTAAAATTGCAGAAAAGTTACCATATCATCACAAAAAATCTTTACAATAAGACAAGTGAACAATAACATTCATATGTCCTAAACACTACTGTAAGGTATTGTTAGTTTAAAAAAATGTTATTTTGTAGGTATTGCAAGTATTTGAGGATGATCAAGTTGCACATCAAGGGAAGTTACCCTTAGCCAGATATATATATATATATATCATTACATATAAATACATATTTATCACAGCTTTATTCACAGCTTTTGAGTTAGAGTTAGTGCTAAAGTGGGCATAGAGGCTAGGTTATGGTTAGGGCTAGCATCTGGGGTATATTGTCCACAAACAATAGAAGTATTTAAATGTTCAGCTGTACAAGCTTGTTGTTTGTGTGTAATCTAAATGTTTTCCCTCTTTCCAGTCTCATTTGCTTATTATGACTGGTTTGTCCCTGAAGATGAGAGGCATGACTCGGCTCTGAAGAGAAACGGAGAAGCCCTGGGAGCTGAGCTCAAACTCTGGGAGGGTTACCTGCAGAAGGTGCGCGAACGAACGGCACAAACAGAAATCGACTCAACATAAAGCCATGTATTCAGACCTGTGGAACTTTTCTCTTTTCTTTCCCTCAAGCTGGGCTCGGGCTCTCACCTGGCAGGGCCATCTTTCTCCTTGGCAGATGTGGTCGTTTTTCCAACGGTTGCTTTCCTTTTCAGATTTGGGTAAGGGAGGCAGAAAAGTGAGAAAACGTCCTGTTTGCATTTGCTTGAGGTTACACCAATTAATCAACTTTTGTTCTGTACTGTAGATTGTCTGCACAGCGTTACCCCAAACTGGGAGAGTATTACGCGATGTTGAAGGACAGGCCGAGCATCAAAGCCAGCTGGCCTCCTCACTGGCTGGAGAACCCCAAGGGTCGAGACACAATGAAAGACATCTGAAACACATACATTTCATTGCATTTGTAAAACCATGTTTTCGTTTGCTTTTTACAACATCGATTTGACGTATTAGATATATTGTTTGATATATTTTAGCTTGCTCAGAGATTTTTCAAATGTTGAAAAAGAAAGTGTTCAATAAATAGTATTACAATGACACATACGTTGTTGTTCTTTGTCAAAATTTTAATTAAACTCTGATTTCTGTCAATTTTTGACTAAGGTAATTGGTCAATTTATGTTAAGCTGTATGTAAAGTGATGTTTGAAATGTAACAGACTTTTGCTTGCAGCAGATAAAATGTCACATTATGACAACATCTTTGCACCATATACATTAAACATACATCTAACTTAAATTATTTAATGTGTATGTATTCAGTTCTTTAATGTGAAACCCCTCAGTTTGGATCTGATACTGCTAGTTACTTTCAGAAATCATATGATGTCATCTACACCTGTTGAGAAAGATCTCAAATTCTGGAACACAGCTAAATAAACAGCCCCAAAATACTCTAAATTCAGATTAGGGTTGAGTTTAGAATAATACTGAAAACTTTCACAGAGCACTCGCTCAAATAAATAAAAAGAAGGAATTACTCCGATGAGAAAAGACTAACATTGAAGTTGTTGGACGCCACTGTGCTGCAAACTTAGCACCTCTACAAACTACAGAGAAGTTTGGGGATTTTAATTAGGATGGCCTGAGGAAAGTTTGTGAGGAAAACTTGCTTCAATCATATTGAGAATTAAGGCTGGGATGGAGATTTGCCTCTCAGCATGACCATGGCGACACATGCATCACTCTGATCTGATTTGACCTCTTCTTATAGAAGGCTTTGCAAATAAGATGTACACCAAGGCAACACTGGACTCACAGTTTCACAGCCTCGTATTTCAGATTTCAATGTACAGAAAGTCTGATTTGTGCTCTGACCTCCATTATTTAAGGGTTCTTTTCATTTGTCCAACAGATGCTTGTCCACAAGGGAAAGTAAACATGAATATGAAGTATGCTGTGTTGCATTTTGTGAATCGATTTATCAGACATTTCTCAGCGGTTTGTGATTGCGGGAACAGTTTGACATTAGATGTTTTTTTTTAATGAAGGGAAGCATGCTGGGATAATCCCTGACTGTTGGTGGTAGTTGAAATTATTGTAATTTCCCACAGTGATGACATGCAGGATGTATCAGTGTCTATGATGTGGATTATTAATTAAAAAAAGCATCGTAAGAGAAAATGTGAAGTTTTGAGCACAAGGTTGCTGGTGTATGGGGATATATTGTGTCTGACGACAGAGAAAGTAGGCAAATGCCCATTTGAATACTTTTGAATACTAGCTCAAATGGCCTGTGTTGTCAGGACTTTGCATAAATCCCAGTGTTCAATAGTGTGTCCTTTGTATGATTTGCATTTTATACTGAATGTGCTGCCTCCTGGAGAATCAACACCATGCTATGTGTCAGCTGTATTACTTTTAAATAGTAGAACCTATGTGTGATTTTTGTTGAAATGTTTTTTTTTCTGTTCAGTAAACATTGATTCATATCATTCACAAACAGGTAGAGCAGCACCAGAAGACATTCTTGCATTCTTGTGTGCACTTGGGGCTTCCTTTATGTCTTTCCATCTGATCCAGCTACTTTAATTTGGCCAAATACTGTATACTTAATTGATTGTACAATCCATATCTGCAAAACAAACTGAGCTACTGAAAGACTTCCTACAAGCCCTGCTTTATATCTAAAGAAATAGCCTAAAAGTTGTTTAAAATTTTACTTTTTTTTGTGAAGATACAAGTTCTGACTAAGGTTTAGAGTCATGATTTAGAGTTTGAAGCATGCTGGTGTGTTTGCTGTGTGTATCATAGAACTACAATGCAGCTCTGTGTGTGTTCTCATCCATTCTTTTAACCTTTATTTATACAGGGTTGGTGAATGAAGCAGTCGTTCTCTTTACAATGGGTGCACAAAGGAGACTAGCATTAAATTGAACAGGCATAGAGTAAACGAAAAATAAAGGATGCCATTTAAACTGAGAAAGGGTGAACAGGAACATAGTTTTGTGAAAATGCCCCCCGAAAGGCCAAACCTTTCCACCTGTTCCTCTCTACTGCACGTTCCGCCAAAAGAAAAGGTTTTTGTTTTGCTGTCAAAGCAAACATGAAATAAGCCTCTCTCACGCACACTCACAGGAAATACTCATCGGGACTCATTAGACTCTAGCCTGCATACTGATAAACACTTGGGTGGAGTTTTTCTCTTTCAGTGGCAAGAACTTCAAATGGAAAAAAAACAGATGAGGTAAAAAAAAACAAAGCTTAAAATGTTGTTGTTGAAAGAGACATTTTCTTTACAACACATAAAGTTGTGATGATGATGATGATCTTGTGATATCTGGAGGAGTTTTTCTGTCAACACGTTGTTTTTCTGAGGCTACAGCAGACTAAAATAATCAGAGTTAGTGCTACAGAGTGCAAACTCTATCAAACACTTAGGAAACAGTTTGTTTTTTCAAACATTCCGCTACCAAAGACAGGTTAAAAAAACTGCCAACATGCACAATGAGCTTGCACCGTGTGCTGATTTCTTCCATTGAGATAACACCTTATAAGGTGCATATAAGCACCTTATACAGTATGTGCATATATGTTACCTATCACTTGTAAGATAAATCAGATTGGTGGTGTCAGTTACACTATAGGCTTGTGTTTGTTTGTGCAAGGATACTCATTTTTAGTGTGTGCAGGAGAGAATGAAAAGTGCTGAGTCACTATGAGCTGTCAGGATTTTGTGCACATGCAACAGTAAGACAGAACCCAATTTTACGTGTTAAGATGAAAACTATGCAGAGGGACAATTCTGTCAGTTATTAAAAGATGAACATTTTCATAGTTGTGTTTGCAGGTATGAAAAAAGGAGTAAAACTTGCACGATAGAGCCGCTGCAATGACAAGATCCTTATTCATCTTGCAATGGCTCAACTAGAGGGAGTACAGATGGAAATGTAACCCAAATACTTATATTGTTACCTTCAATTGAGCACACACTTTTTCTTGAGGCTTGACTGTTTTTATTAAAAAATGTTTTATAAAGATTTCTCACCATGACAAACAACGGTTTAATGTTCAGGTTGGACTGTAAAGAGTTTGCTCTGTATTAATGATAATTTCAATAGGTACCATTACATTTTCCACTCTTATATCAAATTGAACGTCTTTGATTTTGAATTGGAGTTTTTCACTTTTCCCCATACTGCACTGAAAATCAAAGAGCAGCAATGCAAAGCAAGAGAAGTCTCCGCCTCTCACAAAACTTTAGCATTCCTTTTGGATACAAGCAGATGGGACCATAATCCTCTGAATTAGGTGTTGATTTAAACAGAACAGATGGAAGTTCTAGACTTTAACTGTCACGTCATTTTGCTCTGCATGACCAGAAGGAGTGCAGTTTCACGTCTTTAGAATGAATGTGAACCATCTCAACGGTCTTGAGTCACTGATCTTTGGTCATAAAAAAAAATGGGATGGGACATTCTTCCTCCAATCCGGATGTTGAGCGTCGGAGCTTGTTATAAAACCAGGCTTGTGCAGCATTCTAGACTCATTCCTCACCTCCTTCACCAGCATACCTTCATCTGTTAGCGGCAACAGTCCACTCTGTAACTATGGCCAAGGACATGACTCTGCTTTGGGGCTCTGGCTCTCCTCCCTGCTGGAGGGTGCAGGTCACTCTGGAGGAGAAGAACCTGCAGGGATACAACCAGAAACAGCTTTCCTTTGAGAAAATGGAGCACAAGTCGCAGCAAGTTTTAGATATCAATCCCAGGGGGCAGGTAAGTTCATTTCCTGCTTTTCATTACTTTAGAAATCATTCAAACTCTTATAGAAATAATGTCATTGTATGTTTGTCCTGAAGTGCATTGACTCACATACACTTTCTGATGCAAATAGGAATGCTTAAACCTAGAATAATTAATTCTAAGTTATACCTTTCTGCTATCTTCCTGCCTTCAAGCTTCCTGCCTTCAAACATGGGAACAATGTCCTGAATGAGTCCTACGCTGCCTGCTTGTACCTGGAGGTGAGAACCTGCCTTGGCCCTGCATAAAGTTTTATTCAGCCAAATGTTACCAAGGGGTTAATGAGTGGGAGGGTTGCTCAACCTTGCATGCCTCACAAAGCCTTGCAGACAATAAGACATCCTACACCGCAGAGGAAAAGAAACCGGAGCTCTTCATAACAGCTGCTCTTTTCATGTATCCAACAACAGAACCAGTTCAAGTCACAGGGAAACAAACTGATCCCTGACTGCCCCGCTGAGGTGGCACTCATGTACCAGCGCATGTTTGAGGGCCTCTCGCTCGGCGAAAAAATGGGTATGTATGTCCTGACATGTAAAAAAAAATTGTATCAGCGTTCTGCAAGGCCAGGCATACCGTTTGACCCTGAAAATCCAACTTCTACCACTCTTTCTCGACAATACCGCCATAATGTCATAATGAGTTGCTGTTGTTGTCACTCGGAGGTATTCCTTGAGAGACCTGGAACCGCATTACTCTTGGCAACATCAAACGCCAATCCGCCACCTTAAAGCCACTGAGACGCAATGTCTTCAGTCAGCCTCCTCAGAGGCAGCCTAACATCAGCCGCTCCGGAGACCAAACTGGTTCAAAACACATGCCATCCACTAATGAGCTCTGCACAATTAAGGCATGACGCAATGCAGCAATTCCATAGAGCGCAACCCTCACAACAGGCAGAGATAATGAAAGGTCATAAATGAATCCCACAAAGGATCACATGCTCAGACTGGCTTGCACTGCTGCTAAGTCACAAGATATAGCACTCCCATTTTGTTTTTGCGGGGGAGGGGTGAAAATATAAGAGTTGAGCTCCCAGTCACTTACAATCAACTTGGGCACAGCAGGGTCAAAGTATTTTATATACAGTATGTAACTGATATCACGCAATATCCTGAATGATCCCACCCACTGCTGCTAAAGGGAAATGAAAGTGATTAGCACATGTGGGTGTGATTGTTGTCCAGTGAGCAGACATATTTTATTGATATCACTCAAAGTTGTCATGCTTCATGAGTGGCTTTAACTAAATGACTGTTGGACATTTTACAGCGAACGTGATCTATTACAACTGGAAGGTCCCAGAGGGAGAGAGGCACGACTCTGCTGTGAAGAGAAACAGAGAGGCTCTAAAAGCTGAGCTCAAAATGTGGGAGGGGTACCTACAGGTAGGTCCTCAGCAGCATTTTGTGTTTTGACTTGTCTTCCTAACTTGCTCTAACTCTTATCTCAATAAGTGATTCACAACTTGTATGCAGAATGAACCTAATATCATTGTTTTGCTCTGACTTTCAGGGATCAGGCAGTTTCCTCGCAGGAAAGACCTTTTCACTGGCTGATGTAATCGTTTACCCAGCGATTGCTTATGTCTTCCGTTTTGGGTAAGCAGGTCGAATGATCAGAAATAATTTCTGGTCCAACGATGAATAGATGGATAACCAATAATGAATGCTAGAAAATGTCCCACACCAACGCTTCTTCTGTCTTTAGGTTATCAGAGGAGCATTTCCCTAAACTGGCAGCTTACTATAACAGTCTGAAGAGCAGACCCAGCATCAAAGCCACCTGGCCTCCTACCTGGAAGGAGACACCAGGACAGGAGATGCTGAAAGACCTCTGAGATTCAAACTTTGAATCTGCTGTTATGTTATTATGTAACCACTCCTTGCTTTGCACTTTTTCTCTCACCTTTGCTGTGCTTGATAATTTTCTAAAGTAAATTACATGTGACTTACTTTATGGAAGGTTCTCTGAGGAAGAAAAATAAACTGAAAAATGAATTCCAGTTGTGTCTGTTTTTATTATTTTCAGTTCATTATCCACACAGACCCTTACTTCAGCCTATTTGCACTTCTGATGTTTTATTAGGTCTGTGTTAGGGGCCATAAGTTGGTTAGATGCTATTGAAATGTGGCTGGAGTTTCTTGACACATATCTGGTCTGTCATGGCAAGCGACACAATATCCAAATAGCCAATGCTATTTTCAACAGCAGTGTCTTAGACTGCATTCCTGATATTAAGAATGATTTGAATCAATAGGTTGTTCCAAGCCCCACCACTGGTTAAAAAGCAAACTTTTTGAGGAAACCTGCAAACCATCAAAACAGAATGAACCAACTAACTTCATGTGATGTAATACAACTCTCAGTTGCACTCTCTTACCTTCTAAGCATTTTTAATTTGTCTGGGTTCTTTAGTTTTACATACTGCTAACACATGAGTCACAATTGCTCTCCAAACATGCCACCTTTAATCTTAATGGGGACCGAATGCTTAATTATTATTTTTCTTTGAGAAAATAAGATGACAGATCAAAACTAAATAAAACACTGTCCTCAGGTCTTGGTGCCACAGAGCACTCATACATTGTTTTTTAATGAGAACTTTACGTAACACAGTAAGTTGAAAAGAGGTCAAACTTCAACTATGTTGTGCAAAGTCTGGCACAGCTGCAATTTTTAGTTAAATACAGATAAATACATTTTAAAAAACGATAGGAGGGAAGGATTACAATTATTAAAGTGTTTGATATGTTCTCAGGACATACATTTTTATTCAAATATCAAAACTATATCAAAGCATTAGTTTCTGTTCTTGTTTGTTGCTCTTTGGATTGGACCACTGCAAGCAAGTCATCGATGGTGTCCCTTATCAACTGTGTAAACAGAACGTCACAACATTGCAAAATTGTCCTTTGGCTAACTTGCATTTGCTGAGCCATTTCTTTGACAGTAGCTTTGGTTCAGTAGCTTAATTCTCTTCAGGATATCAGCAGTAAAAGATGGTTATCCATTTGGTTTTATTGGGCCTGCTGTCTCTCTGCAGTCTTTCCTTTAGTCAAAGTAAAACATACACTGTGCAGTATTTTGTGATGAAAGAACTGGCTTTATTTTTGTATTTCTTATTTGTGTACGTGTAAATTTTGTCTCTTTTATCTTTTCTCCAGCATGTCAACCTGAGTTCCTGGAGAATGTGGATTTTCCAGGATCAGATATAACATTTCTGTACTCTCCTGATGTGGAGCACTGTCAGCTGCTGTGCACCCAGCACCCTTCGTGCCTCTTCTTTACTTTCATTCGAGCTGACTGGACCAAAGATGAAAGGTATTACATTGACAGAGTCACACAAGGGAAGCGTTAAAAGTTTTTTAGTTTTTTTTTAAATGCTTTCAGAAAATAAAACATTGACAATACATCTTGAATTGTACAAACTCGAAAGCTTAATGAAACCAAAGATCAGCAAAATTATGTGTACTTTAAGAGGCAAAAAAAAGTAAAAAATGCATTAGATATTTTTGCTTTTTGCTTAATTGCATTATAGACTTTATGAAGAGTGGGACTATTTTTTAAATAAATCTGGATTTTGTTCTTATGTATTGATTTTGCAGAGATATTCTTTTCTATATTGTTTTTTGTTGCAACTGTGAGGGTGCATTGAAAAAAAAATATAGAAATAGAAATAAAATATACAAATATATATTCCTCATCTCCTTCACCGGTATATCTTCATCTGTTAGCGGCAATAGTCCACTCTGTAACTATGGCCAAGGACATGACTCTGCTTTGGGGCTCTGGCTCTCCTCCCTGCTGGAGGGTGCAGGTCACTCTGGAGGAGATATATATATATATATATATATATATATATATATATATATATATATATATATATATACACAAATCTAAAAAACAATACATACATGTATGTATGTATATATCTATATATATAAATAGATATATACATAAGCAAAATGAAACTTGAAAACTTTCACCTCGTCTTTTCAGGCACTTCTACTGCTATCTCAAATCCACTACATCTGGAAAGCCCAATTCTCAGACTCCACTACAAGGCGTCACATCTGGCTTTTCTCTCAAACTCTGCAACCCCGACTCAGGTAGGCTCACAACCATAACCATTGCTCATGTTGTAGTCATGTTATGTCCACCTTCAGCTTCACAGTCTTTGTCTGTGTTACTGTTCTCTGTGCCAGAACCTTGTCTGTCTCAGGTGTACCAGAATGTGGACTTCTTTGGATCAGACTACAAATCCTTGTTCACAACAGACTATGAGGAGTGTCAGAGAGCCTGCACTCAGGATCCCGCCTGCCAGTTCTTTACTTTTCTAAATGGGGATTTCACACCACAGATTTACAGGCAAATATGGATTACATAGTGTTACAGTATTATATATGTTGTGTTGCTAAAATGTTTTCTTATTTTTAAGCAAGGTCTTGTGAAGGGACAAGTAATGTCCACATTTAAGATAAACCTCAGTATAGAAAGGTTTGTGGGATTAACTGTTTATAAAGGAGAAAGTAATATTATAAACAGTTACCAACTTGTACTATGTCCTGGCTAAAGAAGTCACACTATGACAGAAATTTAAACAAGATCAGATGTGAATATCTATAACTGATGGTAAGTAAGTGAATGTTTTAAGTGAAAAAACAAACAAAACAAAACACAAGAACATACTAATAAAGCTCAGGCAGTGTCAGCAGATCCACAGACACAGTTTGATACTATAACCAACCCCAAGGGGGCAGCCACATTCTCCTTTTGCATCCCCACTTGGATATGGAATAATAAGAGTGCCACAAAAAATAAGAAATGTTAAAGCAAATGAAAAATAAACAAGGGAATATGTACAGAAACAAATGAACAAATGTGTAAATATAAAGCCAAATAGATTTAAAAAAGGACTAGTAAAATAAAGTATGTCATCATTGAGTTCTTGTATGTAAATTACGTTTTCACTACATTTTCTAATTTACTTATTCATTCATGAATTTAGGCCTTGTAAATGTAATATACTGTAGATAAACTATTGTGTTTATTCATAGCATCAAATATGTTCATATTTTGAGGTACATTTAAGGTGGAATAAGTGATAGATGCAGTATCCTTTTTACACAACTTATGCTTAAATCTGAAAAGAGAAGAAGAAATGAGTGACATCATGTGGCTCCTTTTTTAAACATGACAAAGTACCTGCAGATATTATTTCTCCCTGTTAGAAAATACAGTAAGTGAATACATTAAGTGTAATGAAGACAGTGTAGCTCTGGCTAAATGATCTTTACTGGATGATGTAGTAGTCATAAGTTAACAGTGTCATTTCTTGATCTGTTCTAGGTATAAGTGTCATCTTAAATTCAGCTGGAACGTACCTAGGACTCCCATTGTAGAAAGAAAGGCTGGCGTCATATCTGGATTTTCCCTAAAAACAACAAAAACTCAACACCTTCATGCAGGTACACAGTCATAGCTATAGTCTTGGCTTTAGGGCAACTGTCTGCACTTATTTGTACACGTTTACTGGTTGTATTGCCTTTGTTTAATACAGATTGTCAGAACAAGTTTTTCCCAGTCACTGACATCGAAGGAAGTGACCTTCAGATGCTGAAGGCTGTCTCTCCTGAACACTGTCAGTTCCTGTGCTCTGCTCATCCACAGTGCACCTACTTTTCTTTTCTCAGGTACTATAAGTTCCTCATAGAGTGAAATAAATGTATTCATTCATTTATTTATTATAATTATTTTTACATATACCACTTTTAACAAATAGTGTAATATTCAACATACAGCGAGTGGTTATTAATATCATTGGTGCTCATTCAAGCATTATCCTAACTGTACTTGACTGACTGATTCCACTTTTCAGTAAATTCTGTTCTCTCTTCATAAGGCAGAATTTAGAAACGTCTATTCAGATAATTTTCTTTATTTTTGCAGTAATGAATTCAACTGTTATTTAAAGAACAATCCAAATGAAATGGTGGCCAAACCAAAAGAGGGAATCACCTCAGGAATGCCAGCACGCTTCTGCCAGCTTGATGACAGTATGTAGCACTATTAAGCACATAGACTATGTGACAGTATACCCTGCTGTAGCCATGTCTCTGTATTGCACATAATAATCCATTCCTGATATTCCCGGTTTGTCTTCGTCAACGTTCCAAACAAGTTATTATTTGCCTGTGACCTCACATTCCCGTTGATTATTGTAAGAAAAGATGGTTTAAATTTTCTCTTCCTTTGTCTCCATTTTGCTTCTCGTTTACATCCTCTTCCACTTGTCTGGATTTGGGGTTTTATTCCAGGCATTATTTGGCTTTGGGAAAGCTGCTCCATCTTATAAACAACTCTGCTGCATCGTTACTCATAGGAACAGATTTTAAAAAGTGCCAGAATTACTGGTTGGACCACATCCAAACCCATGCTGAAAACTCTTTCTTAAGTTATAATTTTAACAGAAAAAGGCTCAAAATACAAAGACATATTCCCAGTCAACAGCATGGGTCATTGGGTGCTAATTCCATTCAGTCTGTTAGATGGTCAGTCATTTTCAACTTGAATCATCACTTTAAGAATCAAACATTTCTAGATCAGTTGGCCCAACATTTTTCTGTCATGGAGTTCTGAATCCAGCAAAAGGCCATTTTTATGTCATAGTGACTTTCATCATTTGACTTTAATAATTTATAATAACACTTTACTGGACGTTGGACAAGTTCAAGAAGCTAATATTTCAGATTTGGTTATTGTAAAGTCTAATATTAATCTAACCGTAACCAATCTGGACGTGAATATCTGGCATATTCGCATTGTTAGTCTCGTGTGCTGCAGAAATTTAACCATATTCATCTCTGTTAACAGACTGGGCTAAGGTGGCATATGAAGAACTAGATTTCCGAGGTTCTGACATTAAATTTGAATTGATGGAAAATGCTCAAACCTGTCAGAAAACCTGCACTGAAGATCCTAACTGCCAATTCTACACATACGTGAATGAAAACTTTTCTGATCGTAATTACTGGTACAGTATTTCTTATTTAACCTGCTTAAACACAAGTCATGTAAAATATGTATTTGTTATTAAAATATTTTTTGGATATAATGCATGATTTAACATTTATTAATCAGGTGATAGATACTCCATACTAAGTCATTTGTGCTTAATCAAAAATGTTGTTGATTTTGTGTTGTAGGCGCCGCTGCTATCTGAAGCGCGTCATCACCATGGCTTCTCCTGCCAAAGTTAATCAACTGGCCAATGTGGTGTCAGGCTTCTCCAAGAGGAACTGTGTGACAGCACTCTAAAAGACAGAGAGGGTTCAGTAGAGAGAAATATTCTGTCTCTCTTCACAGTTTTACTGTTCGTGTGGGTTTGTGTGTGTAAATGAGAGCAGTAAAACAGTCAAGATAATTCAGCATTGATATATTTTTTTCTATCTGTATAAAATCCTGAGCCTCCTGGACCCATTAATTATTATTTGTATTCAACTGGAAGCCAATGAAGATAAGCAATAATTAGATGAGTATTATCTCTCTGATAATTCTCATCCAAACTTGTGTAGGAAGGGGAACAGAGAACCGGCTCCCAGTGGTTGGATTCCGTGGAACCGTTAATCCCGCCTGCCTAACGACCCCGTTTATAGGTTCTGCTAACGTTTGACGCATTTGCGCGATGACGTCATGTGTACGCTTTTTATTTTGGCTCAGAATGTTTCTGACATGGCGTCGAGGCAGTAGCGCTCCAAAGTTTGGTTATATTTCACCACAAAGGACAATACCAGGGTCAGTTGCAACACGTGCAGAGCTTTGATCACATAAAAGGGGGGAAATACCTCAAACTTGCTGAAACATTTGACCACACAGCAAATTACTTTGCACGAATGTAAAGTCTTTGACACCTGCTAATCGATAGTGGCAACTCTCGGGGGAGCCTGTGGCACAGTGTCTCAAACGTCCCAGGTAACTTCCAGGTCCTGTTGATTGTAATAATGTTAGCGAATGTATGAATAATTTCCATCTGATATTAACATTTAGTTGACGTGGACGGCAAGAGTGAGGCAGGCTCCTGCATACCTGTAGCTACCCCTTTCATCGATGCTGGGAAAAGTAAAATGACAGAGGCGAAAATAGATAAAATGTTGGTGCATACTTGAATGAAAGTGTGAATGAAAGTGGTACTATATATAGTACCATTTGTACTATATATAACTGGATGAGAGAAAGAACCGATAAGGAACCAAATCGATAAGCAATATCGATAATAATAACCAGAATTGCTAAATTCATAACAATTCCCATCCCTAAACTTGTGCTACGTTATTTTGGATCGGCTAGAGGCTTTTAAAAGTGTTTTGGAGACGTCTTTAAAGTCAAGAGCAATAGTAAATTGAGACAGTGGTGTTGCTAATGTTTTATCACAATAGTGAAAGTATGGCGTGCCAAAGCCCCTCAAAATATCACTATGGACAAAGGTGATGACATCAAGCCACTTATATCTGAATCTAGAGGCAGAAAATACTCACCCAATTCTGTTGTGTATGAGGAAAACTCATTAAATAACAAAATCTGCATCCATTTTCAAGCAAACCTATCTGTGAGAATATCAAAATGTCTGACACAAACCACATTTTTCAAACCATATTTTCAAGGATTTTACAAATAAAGGGGAAATTGGTAATTGGTCTGTAATTTGCAAGGAGATTTGCAGCCAACACTGATCCTGGAGATGAAACTCCACAATGCATAGCAGTAACAAACCAAAAGGGAATAAACTGAGAGGGAGCAAGCTCAAGCCAGATAGGAAGTCTTATCTGCAATCATTCTTGGGGAGCTTGAAATAAGCACTGGACCTTGACTTAGTTTTATTGACTAAATTAAAAGAGTAAGAGGATCCCCAGGATTTGTTCGAGTTTGCAGTAGCAGACACAGCTTTCTGTTTCTGCCACCAGCAGGTGGTCACCAGCAGGTGGCAGAAATACTCACCAGCTTTCACATAAAGGCATCAGCTGGCTGCTGCAGGCAACTGTTTCTTTACCTAAACAGGGTAGTAGATTGTTAGAATTAGCAACACCGTAAAGGTTAACAAAGCTTGTTTGATATCAAATATGCCTTTTAAATATACACACATGTATGATATAAAGCTGTGTGCCAAGAGTGAGCCAGACTGTTATGCCCTGTCAGGGGGTGGCCAAGACACTACATGAACAGTCTCAAACCATAGCAGTTACAACACCCCCTTTCCCAAAAAATAAAACATCCCTACAATGTGTTATTCGATGAAAAAAAAAGAGCCTTATAAACAATCACAGCAGTTTATTAACTACCAAAAACACACTCCAGCCCCTATCTTAACATTAGGATGTTGACTCTGTTGTAAAATTGTTGCGATTCATTCAATAATTATATTGTGCTATAGGCCAACTAGTTATTCCTACCCTCCACAATACTTTATTACTTTACTCATCATTACAGCTGTTTTTTGCCTGACAAAAAATGATGGCTCCTAGCTTGAGACTGAAAGTTTATTTCTGCCTTTAAACGGCTTGATTTCATTCAAGAGTCTCATATTTTCAAGGCTATATCATGCCCAGCCTATAGGACAGGCAGCGATAGCTGTTCTTCTCTACTACAGACTAGATTAAGGAGGTTTATAGGGTAATTGGCAGTAGATCTCCCATATTCAAACGCCGAGTTATGTCAGATGATCTGGACTGAGGATCCCAACAGCCAGTTTTACAGCTACGTCATCAACCAGATGAGTAATGCATGCACACGTTTTAATTATCAAGAGACCAAGAAGCTCCAAAATGAATTCTAAATTAGATGTTTACGGACTAAGGTAGTATATATGTAGAATTCATCATTGTGCATAGCTGACAATGCATTTGTTGCTGAAATCACAGGCGCCTCTGTTGTCTGAAGAGTGTCAAGATGACAATGAAATCCCACACCATGTAATGTAAAGTCAAGACCATCTACACCGAGACTACAGAGTAACCAAGATTAAATTGTACTGAGACTGAGGCCCAACCAGGAAAACTTGAAAAACTGTGTACCTGAAATATGTCAGTTATGATAAACATATTTTACAAACAATTGCATGAGAAAGTAATTATTGTTCAGTGACTGCATCGTCTAATTTTCCCACAAAAATATGAATGAAAGGTGAAAGAAAAAAAGGCCAATGAGATTGTTTTGCTGTTGTGTATAGGAATGTTTTAATGAGCTAAACTTTAATATTACTAAGAAGAAAAAACGTGAAGCTGGTGTATTTCTTTTGTTTGAATTTTGGTTGAAACAAAAGCGTTCTGTCAATGCAATTCCTACTTTATTTGGAATTTGTAGTTTGCACTTTTGTAAATATGACAGCAGGGGTCACTCAACTACATATAAACCACCTTAATCCAACTCAGGGTGGAGGAGCCTGGAGTCTATCCCAGCTGTCATTTGAAGAGAGGCAGGATACACCCTGGACAGGTCGCCAGTCCAATACAGCCAGGTGTATACTGGCCAGACATTTTCTCAGTAATATCTTATTTGTCTGGTTTTGCTGTGTTTGTGATGGCAATTTTGCATTTGTTTTTTAGGTTTATAGACTGAATTACATTACTATTACTGCAGTGTGATTGGTAGACATAGTCTGTCACAGTAGATGCTAAATTTATATATTTGGTTGTTTGGAAGGGGTGGATTATGCTTACCCTGAAGTTAATCCAATAGTTATAATAATCCAATAATCTAAAAAAAAAAAAGAAAATAATGATAATCTATTATGAAACTAAAAATCGATTAAAAACTCACGTCTTTCACAAAAAATAAAAAGAATCATGACCTTAAAACAGCTTGAGGTATGACACAGTCGTTTTCGTCTTATTCAGTATAAGACGATCCTTGAATGAGCAAATCCAGCCTTGTACACATTTCCACCTGCCAACAGATGACAGTGACCTTACCTGTTCAATCTGTCTCTGCTATGCTGTGGTTTGTTCTCTGAAACAAAGAGAAAACTGAGCACTTCTATCACTTTTCACAATATAAGGAATGCACTGCTAGTGGCTTGCCACAGCTGGAGCTTCTAGCAGCTAGGGTGGCCTGCTTTGCAGTGACCCTGGCTGACCTTTGTGGCCATGGATGCTGCCGGCTGTAGCTGCAAGACAGCCACGAGCGTTACTGGCTAGACTGGCCTTTATTCGCAGCTTAGCAGTAACTGCTATGGCTAGATGGGCTTGTAGCAACTACAATGCAAGAGCCACAGCTCAACCAGCTGGCCCTGTCCAATTTTATTGCAAGCGACAGATAATGAGTACATTAGAATTTGTATTCTTCCACTTGCATGTGATCTTTGCTGTTAAAGTAAAGTTAAGTTAGTAAGTACGTTATTTTATTTAAAGTCACTGTTGTAGCAATACTGGATGTTAGTGGCTGCTCAGAGAAGCTGGACAACTTTTCCTCATAGATTGCTCTAGTTTCTCATTTCATCAGTTTGCACACAATGCATGTACATTAGCTCTAAAGACCCACCCCACAAGTAGGCAGAACGGGTTCCTCCATTCCTCCAGTGTTCTGCATGGGACGTATGAGCTGTCTGACCTCTTTATCTGAGACTGTGCTGCAGGGCTGTGCAGACCTTTGGAGGGGCAGGGACTCCAAAAAATAAAAAATAAATAAAGAGAAGACACATGGAACAAGATTTGAAAGAGATGGAATCTATTAACCTATTACCATTATGGGAACAGTCAGGTGAATTATTATGCATGGTAGCAGGCTTATATCAAGGAAAGGGGAACTTTTGAGCGAACAAGGCTACTGCCAGCCAGGATTGGACAGGAAACATATTACCCAATGTGAAAATGTATTTTGTAAACGATGTTCTTTCTCTTAGTTATTTTCAGCTCATTTTCAGAGCTAAGCTGCAATATTATGGGAATGGAATTGAGCAATAATAAGTTTAATCTAGCAATTTCAAAATCATGTTTGTTTAAAAGGCCCTGAAAATATATTATTCAAATAAAATGAAATAAGATAAACCTTTATTCATTTTTCAACATCAGCTGAATAGTTTGGAGATCATAAATAACCGTCACCATTAAAGTGACCTCCATGCACCGTTTCTTCACGTGAAACTTTACGTGACAGCCATAGCTGACATTCCGCTTTGGTGGCAGCAGATATTTTAATTTATAAATAAATTATTATTTAATCAAAATATGAATTGAAGCGTTGTTAAAAAAAATGTTCACTAATTGTTAAAATTTCAAAGGTCCTCTCAAAAGGGCACTTTGGACATTAAGAGGCAGAGGCTCAAGCTCCTAAAGCAACCCCTTCTGTACATGCGTGCTATGCTGATTAGTGGCTGGTTTTGTCCAAGGTATCTCTTGTAGCCTATAAAAATGTTCTCACTTCCCTCCCTTCTTCTCCCTTCTACCTCCACCCTGCTGACTGAGCCCTCCTCTTTTCCTATTTCAGCTTCCATATTCCTTTTCCTCATATACACAACACTTCCCTCCTTCTTCCTCTGTTGTTCCCTTCCCTCCCTCCTTGCTGCTCCCTCTTCGCCTTCCCTCCCCCCGTGGGAAATCCAGTGCAGTGTGACTGTGGTTGTCCTTCCTGGAAGCTGTGGTGGTGACTCTGGCTCCTCCGCTCAGAGGCTAGAATAGTGCCAGCCAGCTTGTGTGTGTGTGTGTTGTCTGTGTGTGTAACCATGCATGTGTGCACGCACCCTTCACAAACATTCCACCACCATACCGTCCGTCTGACCGCCAGCCGGCCTCGCACGAGAGCCACGCCATCACCGCGGTTCAGTCCTGACGCCAGTCCTGAATACTCACATTACACACACGCGCGCGCGTGCGCACACACCCACACACACACACACGCATAAACAAAACATTCAGTAAAGCACACACACACACACACAAAGGGAATGAAAGAGCTCAACACTGGCTCAAGCACACACTAGCACACTCACATAAACAATATGCACTTGCGGAACACACACATTTTTGGACCCCAGACCACAAGCATTGCATCCTGAAGTAGATAAAAGCGCTTGCCTGCAGTAAACACACAAAAGTCTTCTCTCATCCCGAGCAAACGGCTTTGGTGAAGCACGGCACAAATAATCTTCTAAAGAAACAACTCTTTGCAACTATCATTCATCACTGTTTGGGGATGACTTGTGTGCTCTGTATGCGATGGCCAACTCTCTATGATTCACACCATTTCTTAAAGCTTCACAGTCCCTCTCATCTACCCCTAACCCTGTCTCCCACCCTAACAATGTTATTGAACGTCTACACCGAATCAGTCACTTGACCACAGCCCTTCAGATCTTTTCCTTTGTCTTCCCCTCTCTTCATTCCTCCCTCTTGCCCTCATCTTTACTGTCTGTCCATTGTTGAGGAGACAGTGGCTCAGACAAACAGGGAGAGAAGATATCCGCTGGTGTACCACAAGATTGGAGAGAAAGAATGGCAAAGAGACAGCGGAGGAGAGGAAGATACATGGGCTGATATGAGGGTAAAGTTAATTACAGGGGAATGTCAATTAGAGGGCACAGTGATGGGTCTGTTTGCCTCGCCGCGGCATCCCAAAAACATCACCATCTCCCACCATGTTTATCCTCCGCAGCCACGAGACCACAGCTCCCACCAGCCTTCACTGGAGACAGCTTACATGCTGAAAGGGGTTATGGCTGGAGAACATGCAGTGTTTGCAGACTTGAGTGATATGGATAAATGGGGAACATAGGCTTTTTTTCAATATCTTTTTACCAATGCTTTGCTGTTTGTATCGACAGTAGCTTCAAATATATGCTTGCATGAACTCAAACAGCCTCAGAAAAAACAGAGTACGTGCACAACAGTAAAGGCACTTTGTGTTTATGAAGGCTTTGTCAAACATTCTTCAGAAATGGAAATTTTGATCAGATGTATAAATGTTTTACAAAAAAAAAATATCACAGTTCAAAGATCAGTAAAAACCCAAACCATCTGAGTTTATTACTGTGTATATGGCTCTGCTGGGTACTCTATGTCTATAACTCTCAGTCAAGAACATGAATTATTCTAGTCTATTCCTTTACATTCCATCATATGTGATTGTAGTAATCTGAAACTTCACTCATCCTCTGATATGGCTTTTAGAGTCCCTCAAAAGCAGAGACAATCATCAAAGGTTCAATGTGTCTTTCCCCGAAGGTATCATATTTGCTACATGGTGCATATGGAAGCTCCATGTCCACCGGACAGAGTTTGTTTGGAAGACGAACTCAGAGGTGATCCTCAGAAAGCTCCGATTTCAGTCCCCCATCCCGAGGCTGCCTTGGCTGATCCACTCAAGCCCCTGCGCTGGGCTGTGGGAGACCCCAGAGGTGCAAAGGGCCGGAAAGAGACTTGTGTAGGGGCAGAGGATGATGAAGTAGAAGCGGAGGTAGAAGGAGAGGAAGATGAAGGAGTGGGAAGAGGTAGAGGCGAAACCCTGGTGGTGCTGTGAGGGGAAGGTTGGGTCAGTCTGGAGGGGGCCAGGGTTGAAGACGCTGTGAGAGAGGGCAACCTGTGGACAGAGGCCAGAGCTGATGGCGCAAGGAGTGGTGGTGCACCCTGCTGGCAGCCAGCTAGGGGAGCGAGGCGGAGAGAGGCAGGTGACGGGTAGCTCCCCAGTAGGGCGAGATCTCTTCGCCCACCAGAGAAAGGGGATGAGGAGGGAGCAGGTGAGCCTGGAGCGATCTGAGGGAAGGGGGTCCAGGTCCAAGGAGGGAAGGGCAGGGTGGAAGCAGGTGGCGACTGAAGGAGGAGAGGGTCCAGCTCACTTGCACAATGGGAGAGGTGGGAGACAAGGCGAGCTCCAATAGGATCTGGGGAATCTCCCTCCAGTGAGCTGAGGTACCGTACCACTTCTCCAACACACTCCCTGAAGCCCAGGGTCCTGTAGTCAACTGCCAGAGCCCTTGCATCAAAGTATCCTGAGAGGGAACAACAGAATTAGTCTTAGAATGAGTAGTCAAAAACAAAGAAAAAAAGGACTTCTTTTTGAGCCATTCTAATTTCTCTGTCCATCAATGTTTCAAGAACTTTTGTGTCCTTGTACCTTTTCCTCCCATGGCATGCAGCAGTTTCAGATGGTCCACAGTCATCTGCAGAATCTCTGCTTTCTCCAATTTGGAGGAACCCTTGAGGCAAAATTGTCAACATTTTAATCCATACCACACTGATTTATGGAGCTGATGTCATTATCCACTTATGAAAGTGATTTAAAACATTTTTTCAAGAAATTCTTATAAGCAAATACCTGTTTCTCAAATGCACTGGGCACCAGCCTCCGCAGTTCTGACAGGCTGTGGTTGATCCGGTCTCTGCGCCTTTTCTCTATGATCTACAGAACAAAAGGAGCTTAGGGGCGTTCAGAGCCAACCAAAGAGAGTGGAATAAAAAGATGAAGATCCAAGGGTCTACTCACCCCTCTTCTCTTCTTTCGGGCCAGAATCTGCGAGGCGCTGCCTGGAGACATGGACCCAGTGACTGGGCTGTATCGTGGAGATAGAGAAAAAACAGAGAAGATGAGAGAGTTGCATTTACAGAGAAAAAATGCTGGAACTTTGAGTCTCCTGCATGTTGTTATTATTACTCTCCTTAATCTGACACAGAGACAGGATGGCACATCAGCTCTCTTCAATCTAATTTGTTTTTTGGGCACAGAACAGCGTAGGAAAGCAGGGAAGATGAGAATAGTTTTTAGTTTAATGCGTTTTTGGACATTAGTGTCAGTGAAATGATATGCTGTTCTCCTTTCCATTCAAGTGAAAGCACTTTTAGAAAGATGATTATATAGCCTTGGGGCGATGCTTTCGCTCGCATGGAGCTCCGACATGCAGCATGGGAGCTGAGCTCCTCCAAGTACAGTCACTCAATATGGATTGTGTTTGTTTGTAAACTCTCATCTTACAGGCCTGAAAGAGCTTGACAGCTTGGAGTTTCCTTCAAACTGCCCCACCAGACTTATTTCATGTCTATTAGATTTTAACATGAGGCCTGCCAACTCAGCTGAGTGTTTTTGTTTAGGTTTATGTTTGATGGGGCTGACTTGAAAAGGCAGAGCTGTCTTCTGTTTGCATGTCACACAGCAGTTTAATTAATCAAAACCGTCTTCAGTGTTACTGGCTTGCTTAGAATTTGTGATGTAAACGGTACGTCAGTGAGCAAATTTTTCTACACCAATGTTGCAAATGCACTTTCACAAATGTTTCCCAGAATCCAGATGTGTGTAGTTCTAGCCAAGAAACATATGAACCTCAATGAATTATTGACTTTTAAAAAGACTGGGCTGTGTTCAGAGTCATTTTATCGCTTATCGGTCATTTTCCGCAACACTGAAACAAGTCATATGAACTGGTCTGGGCTTAAGGAGCTTGGCATTGTAGGTCACTTTTGCATTGAGGGGTTCAAAGAGCCGTTCTTTCAGAAGTATTTCAGTTTGTGCCAATAAGCACAAGGAATGAAAACACACAAAAAAAAACAGTTTCCTGTGTCAGCTTACAACAAACCTGACAAGATTAATGCACTTTAGAAACTCTCGAAAAACTATACAAATATTAAATTATTTGAAAAAAGTCCTTCTTTGTTGCTCTAGTGTTCATTTAAAATGTTATCTGTTTAAGTTAAGAATAAAACATGACTTATAGATGCCTGAAGTCTGCATAACAATAAGTTAAAATTTCAAAATAACCTGAGGTATTTAATACATTCCAAAAATGTTATCCATGCATTTAATATAATCATATTTAATTTATTAAATACATTAAAAATATATTTTTTATGACCTTATCCCATCTTAGTATATCTCCCACAAATGTTGCCTTGTATTTTTGTAATGAATTTTATGTGTTGACTGACATTTATCTAAAAGCGCTGGAAAGCGGTGTTTCGTTGAACACAATGAAAACTTATTTTTGAATTAACGATTGTGACAGATTTCAACTCCGGCTCATTAGACAGCTTTTGTGTCGCTGTAAAAACTTTGGTCTAAATGCTGAAAGCTTTGAAGAATGTGAAAAGCTAATTCTTCATTGCTTTATGTATTTTCTAGATACCACATCAGCCTCTGGGAGCCTCTTTCCCACAGTCTTTGAACTTGAATGATGCGTAACACCCACATCTCGCTGCAAGACATGTTTAGAGTAAATGTATCTTGAGCCACTAAAAGCAGCAGTATAATTTCCCTGTAAAGTGTGATTGGAGGGAACGTGTTTCAGCCTCAGGTGTGGTTGGCAGATGCTCACCAATAGCTGTCTTCTTGTCCCACGTCAATAAACTCGTCTGTGTCCGAGTCTGGGGAGCTGTAGTCGTGAGGTCTCTTCATTTCTCTGGCCTTTCCTCCCTGGCTGGACGGATGATGATCGATGGTTAGGTACACGGATATATGAGTCTTGTTGGTTGCTCTCTGTGCTTCTTGAAGGCACTAAACACTGTCAAGCTTCTCCCTGCGTGCCCCTCACTCTCAGCACAAGTCTGTCTTGTGCTCTTATAAAAGCCTTGTTGTCCTTAGTTACTTCGTGTCACTTGCGTTTGTTTCTTTTGTTGTTTCTTCATGTGCCCTCAGTCCTTTTCTGTGTGAGTCAGTGGTGCCACTTGATCAACCCCCAAGGGCCCATGACAACTAAGAAAATTCACAAGCTGCTTTAGTCTTTTACTCCATCAGTGGCATCCAATCATAGTTTATTTCCTTGTTATGTCTCTCTTGGCTCACTCTCTCCGTCACAGCCACCCAATGACAAAATAGGACTTTGCCAGTTGGGGCAGGGCTGCCAGTTTCGGCTCCCCCGCCTCCTCTCCCTGTACCTCCTCCCTCCCTTTAATCTACCCTTCCCTGGCTTGTCACCCTCCTTCCCTTCCACCACACCCCCCTCAGTCCCATCTTTCCACCCTTTTGCTCAGTCATCCTCAGTCAATTAGCCTCCAAACTCGTCCTGCTTTCCTTCCTTCCTATTTTCTATCCTCCTTTCTCTTTGTCTTTCTCAGCTCTTTTTAATTTTGTCCAACAATGGCAGCAGGAGGTGGGGGAGGAGAGAAGAGAGGACTGTGGGAATTATGAACTGGGAGAGAGTTGGGATGATGCACTCTGCCTAAAACTCACACAGGTGAATTGGAGAATCTCGTAACGAAGCTACTTTTTGGAAGTATGTTATTGAAAAAAAAACGCAGTGATCAGCAACACACCCTGTGAGAAATTGGAAAATGATGCACATTTGAACCCATTTAACATTGCCATTAACATGAATTATCAAACACATAGCTTGATAAACTATCATCAATGCTAATTAACTACATTTAAACACTTTACCAACACTATTTTTTTTTCTTTATAATACCCTTTACGTACCCTAGTTCAAAGAATAACTATAAGAATTATTCAACCATGCAACTGCTGAATGTTTGGCTTTGTAAGATGCAATTTTGGACCCAGATTTGGCTGCATTTTTATCTGAGATCGCAACATCAACAAAAATTTAACAGAATTGAGGCATTTAAACCCGACTTGTTCCAAACTGTTTCAACCAGTCCTGTGTGAGTGCCAATGTGTGCAGAGATGAGGGCAAGCAGGGAGGGGTCAAGTGAGAAATCAGCCCAGTGAGTGTCTGAACATCTGTGCTCTTCAGCGGACAAGATAGCGCTCTCTATACTCTCGTACTCACTCACACACGCACGGCTTCTTGCAACACTTAGCGCCGGGTTCCGCTGCCACCGTGGGAAGATTGCTGGTACAGATTGCCATGGAAACATGAGACCCAGGCGCCGGTTGTTAGGAGCGATGCCTGACTGACCCAGCACTGTGTGCATATGTGTATGTGAAAGACAGAGAGGCCAAGTGGCATGCCCCCTTCCACACAATGCCCAGCTGAGTGTGTCTCTTCCTGCCTGGCAGACTGGAAGGGTGTGTTAGTTTAAACATACTACAATACATGAGTGCAAGATCTTTGTGTGGACTTTTGGAGAAAGTTAAGTGTCCTTTTTGAACAAAATTTGCTCCTGTAAGTTCCAGTGAGCTCCTGCAATTACAAACCCCATTTCCAGAAAAGTTGAGAAGTTTCTGCTAACGATAGAACATGCATAGAAAAATTATATCTGCATTCCATAAAATTGCTTGAACCTTTATTTAACAGACACAAGAACAAAAGAAAGGATTATTGGTGTTTTCACTGATCAAATGAATTGTTTTTCAAATGCATAAACAAATGTAAAACAAAAAACATCCCAGCAACTCATGGAAAAAAGGTTTGTATGAAGATGCTACCATTGTGTTCACTCAGTCTTCTTTTCAGAGAAATCTGTTTTCATTCTCGCTAAAAAAAAACCAAAACATTTCAGATGATTAGCAGCTTGTGGTAGTTGTTGTCTAATTCTCATCACTGTGATGATCCATACATTTTCACCCAGACAGATCTGGACTGTCTCTGAAGCCACAGTGTTGTAAGTCACGCAGTACAAGGTCAGGCATTCTCTTGGTGAAACAACCACTTACTTCTTGGGAGGAGACGTCACCTTGGCGGTGGCATGTGTTTCTCCGAATTTCCAAACAATGCGTCTGCATCAATGGTACTGTCACACATATGCATGTCACACATGTCATCGACACTGATACACCCCCATACCATGACAAATACTGACTTTAGTACATTTTGATAATAATGGCCTTAATGGTCTTTCTCATGTTTGGCATGTAGTTTTTTTTTTTATCAAAAGAAACTGAAACATGGACTCATCTGACCACAGAACACGTGTCCACTCTCTTTCGGCCCATCTAAGATGAGCTCTTGCCCAGAGAACTCTGTTTCCGTGACAAACTGATATATGGCTTCTTCCTGAGACTGTAGTGGAAGTTTCAGCTTGCATTTCTGGATGCAGCAGTGCACAGAAAAGTATTTGTTTTAAATTTTATAATTGATTCTCTGACAGAGTTTGAAACAAAGTGGTGAACCACAACCCGTGCTAGCATGGGAAGAATAAGTTTTTGTTGGTTGCTGCTTTTACACTCAATTATGAGCTGATTGTAGATTCGTCCAAAAAAAATACTGCTCATCTGTCTTTTCCTTTCACCCTTCTTTTTAATATAATTTTATTTCTAATTAATCAATTTATTTCTGAGTATGTTGGCCATTAGGTGTCGATGCTGAAAATAATTACCTTTCTACTTGTGTCTGGATAAAGACTCACTAATTTAGAAATGACATGTTCTTTTTTTTCGTCACATTTTTTAAAACTTCCCAGGGTTTTCTGGAAATAGATGTATATCTGTGTTTTTCCTTTTGAAACTGGAACAAACTGGCATCAAATTCAAAATGGGCATACATTAAAAAAGAAACACAAATCATATTGCCAACACTAATATGTTGCCTTTCTCCTATTTTGATTTACATAAAAATCTTTAATGTGTGTTTAAAATTCTCAAAACCTTTCGGGAAACAAAGTTGGACTAATTAAATCGATGCTTATTCGGTTGGTCAAACTTATCAAATAAACTCTAGATCTGTCTGCTTTATCTATTTATTCCATTTTTTTTTTTTGGGTTAAATCCAGCTTTTTGTCATGTCTTCTGTGTAAAGCAGTAAACTAAATTAAAACATATGCATGAGCGTGTGTTTGTAATACCCAAGTGTGAGTCATCCGTGTGGCCATCACCCGGTGGGGGGGGGGGGGGGGGGGGGGGGGGTGTTAGAGGGTCTCAGTGTGGTGGAGTGTGAGTCAGGACAAAAATAAATCCCTTTTTCTTTCCCTTCCACCCCCTCCACATATCCTTTCATTACCAATCATTCCTTGATTCAGATCTGGATCTCATTTCAGCATCAGAAAACTGGAAGAAAAAGGAGAGACTGAAAAAAGACACATCTATGAAGTCAGTCTTCAGTCTTTCAGTCTGTTGTTATTTTTATTACCGCCCTCCCGTCTTTCCTTCTCTTTAAAGATTAACTTTCCCCTCTGTATCGCAAGTGAATGAAATCACTGGTTTCCACTCGTATACGGCCGGCCACGCCTCCCAGCTGCTCCATGATGAGGCAAGTTGCATGAAAAACATGCAAGAAGTGGAAAGTAATTAAGAAGATGAATGCATAAATAAATAGATTAATTGTGAAAATGGTTCCATGGCGAGGTTGCGTGAAGAGAGGGTGATGCAGACCAACATGTGAGAGAAAGGGAGACGGAGGGGAAGCTGGCACTGGATAGTGGGATGGAATTCTGGGAGATTTCTGGCGATCTTGGTCGGCCACTTCAAGTCCTTTCCTTCCACTCCCACCAAACCACAACAAGGCGAAGTCCCTTATTGAAATTAACAAGCTCATACTTTTACAATTTGCACACACACGCACTGCTCAAGTATGAACGTGTGAACGCTCAGGGACATATACGCACACAAGGCCGTGAACTGATTCATACAAGCACACACATACGACTCACTCACACGAATGTGGACAGTGCGTACCCACAATTTATAAGGCACAAACACTCAGCTGCAATTATTGTTTCTGATGCATGACTATTGCTATTGTTTGAAAGTCTGTGAGATGGAACTGGCTTAGCAGAGTATGTGTTTGTGTCTTTTTCTCTGCATTCATGTCAAACTATATAACTGATCAGATACAGCATGGCTGACTTTGGTTATTTATCCTTTGTGGTGCAGCAACAGAGGACCCACTGTTCCTATGAAAATAAAAAGCTCCTAATAAATCATCAAACATATGATATATACAAACCTAATTTCAAGTAAAGTTGGCAAGTTTTCTAAAATCAAACAAACGCTTGAATCTTGATGGTGTTACTTTGTTTGAACCTTAATCAAAAGACACAAAGGAAATTATGTTAATTGTCTTCATTAAGAAAATTCACTGTATTTTGACTACGGCGTATGAATAAATCTATAAAGAAAATAGATAATTGAATAAAATAGATAGATAGATAGATAGACAGACAGACAGACAGACAGACAGATAGATAGATAGATAGATAGATAGATAGATAGATAGATAGATAGATAGATAGATAGATAGATAGACAGATAGATAGATAGATAGATAGATAGATAGATAGATAGATAGATAGATAGATAGATAGATAGATAGATAGATAGATAGATAGATAGATAGATAGATAGATAGATAGATAGATAGATAGATAGATAGATAGACAGACAGATAGGGATTGAAGCAAAGAGAGAAAGGTTTATAGACTACAAATAAAACTGTCTGGAATCATTCAACATTAAGTAGATTGATTATTAAGGATGGGTCGTAGGTGACCATTTTGTGCTAAACTTCACCTGAGAATCATTGAACATCCCAAAGAAATCAATCAATGCAAAATTGCAATTGAGCTCTGTTTTTCAACTTCTACAGTGATTTAAAGATTTAGTGATATCAGGAAAAACTCGACCTTCAATCCTTCAAGTGGCACTGGATGCAGAACCACCAAGCCACCATGATCAGTATGGCCACATTAAATGCCCATGTGGCATGAGTTAACCGATGTGGCCAATTATTACGATGAAAAATCACACGACATCTAGTGGTTGAGGGAACAATTGCATGTGAATTATGAAAACGGCCTCCTTGACAGTGATTCATTGTAAAAAGAATGTTTTGTTTTGTTCTGGGTTTTTTTCAGGCCAAATCATCATTTTGTTGTAACATGTTGTGTTTCTGTGTAACCAAGGCATCCAGAAAAGTGTGTCAAGCTGCGAAAAGAATGATGTTTTGGCCTTAACCCTGATCGTTTTCTAACCCTAACCAAGCAATGTTGTTGACCAAAGACAAACCAGGAAGTGACAAAAGTGTCAAAAAGTGGCACATCGTTGACTGAAGTGTGTTGGTCTTGATCTCGCAGGATGTGGAAGTGCTCATGTGAGTCGTTTTTACTTTCTGTCGTTTTTATGGGCGCAGTACACTACACACTGTAAGCTGTTTACTGTAAGCAAACTGTAAGCAAATGAGTTCATTTTCAGACAGGGGACACAGTCCACTGCTGCATCGACAGATGTAATCTTAAACTGTATTAAGCAAGGAGCAAGCCATATATCGACTCTGTGCAGGAACAGCACACAGATCTTAGAGGCATCTTTCAAACAATCCATCCATCCATCCATTTTCTATACCGTCAATCCGTCGGTCGAGTCGCGGGGGGGCTGAAGCCTATCCCAGCAGTCATTGGGCGAAAGGCGGGGTACACCCTGGACAGGTCGCCAGTCCATCACAGGGCCACATAGAGATATACGAGACAAACAACCACACATGCTCACACTCACTCCTACGGACAATTTAGAGTCCCCAAATAACCTAACATGCATGTTATTGGAGGGTAGGACGAAGCCGGAGGACCCGGAGAGAACCCTCGCATACACGGGGAGAACATGCAGACTCCACACAGAAAGGCCCCAGGTGGGGATCGAACCTAGAACCCTCTATCTTTCAAACAAATCAATGTAATTTAAAGTGCTTCACAAATGATTGACAAAACAGATTATATAAACAACAAGAAGCCCAAGTAACATGGCAGGCAAAGACTTAACCCAATATGGTCAAAGATATCATAAGTATGGGGATGGAAGTACATCAGTCACTGACACTGAGTTTTAGATTTATTTATGATTTCAATTTATGATTCATGATTAATAATGTTAATACAATGAAGATGGTCAGTAAACACGCAGAAAACCTTTTCTTTGGTGCTTGATGCAATTTAACACATTACAAATTTTGCCTTTGAAAACTTTCCAATATATCTGGGAATAGTTTTTGCACAAACTTTCCAAAACGTTTTTATCAATCCTAAAATTGCTCATTTCCAAACATTCCTGCTGTGAAGATAATGAGAGTCATTTTAATAAGATTTCCTTAAATGGGGAGATAGAAATGTCACAATTGCAGAACACACCTTTGCATCAATGCAGACATGAGCATGATTAAATAGAAATTTAAATTGATATGAAAATGATAGATTGCAGTGGTTTGGGAAACATGCCTTTTGAATTATTAGATGTCCTTGAAATATTGTCAAATGTCAGAAAACTGCATTCAGCAAATTAAATGTTTGTTTACTGTCTAGAAGCCTTGTCCCGGGGCCAAATGTGGTCAAAGAAGCTCAGTATGTTGTCCTGCTGCATACAAGTGCTACTGACATATACCCTCAACATCAGTTATTAGTAAGAGTCCATTATAATAGTCAGTCTGTGGCTGGCCGCTCAGTCACTGAGATCAAGATCGGATTGGCATGGGAACTGGCATCGGAGTGGCTTGGCACTCTCCAGGCTGTGACCCATGAGGGAATTATGTCCTCCTCAGACAAATAAGGAATGCCAGAGACCTGTGGCAGTGGCTGTCTGGTCCTCTTCACAAGTCTCGAAGAATAACCAGAATATGTGAGTCATTCCTGCAAATGCCAGGTTTCTTTGTTGCCTCTGAATTCTTGCACTGTGTTTTCTATGACCTGAACGAACTGATATGAGGTGTGAAATAAGAGCCAGATACTCACTGTTAGACACAGACAATATATATGTTTGAGGTAGTGGCTGGGTGCTGTGATCTGAGGTGTCAGGAGGGCAGGAGGGCTCCAGCCATGGGGTCATGCTGTCTGTGAAATAGCAAGAGACATAGAGGGCGAACAGAAATAGAGAGAGAGGTCTGCCTCTTCACCCCCCTCTACGCAAAGATAAATAAAGAGGCTAAAAGCTGAGGAGAAGAAGCAGAAAGGCGCTTTTGTGGCTTCCGAGTGGGGTCCCTTTCATGGCGGTTCCCACAGCACTGGGCCTGTGATGACATTCACCATGTTTCACACACACGCTGATGGGCCCTGTGACTGCGGTGACTTTCGCTGGTGCCGGGCCCCAGACAGGACGGCGAGGGCCCCGAGAGCCACAGGCAGCTATTGTGCTGTCGCCGCGGAAACCAGCCTCTTTATGTCAGACATGTTTTTCTGTTTGTTTTCTTTTTTATCTCTTTAATGTGGGCAAGGGGGGAATGTTTCCCCTCTCATGTGCCCCCTCCCCAACACTGCTCTGCGTTATTTCGCCCCAGTACCCATCTTCCTTCTCCTCCCACCAATCCAACCAGATTTGTTTCTCCACTTCACCTCCCCTTCCTCCCTCATGTTGCCTCCCCCCCGTTTTCCCCCTGGAGATCGTCATTTGTAAAGCTCTTTGCTTAGACAGCCCGTATCTTTGTCGTGGTGTTGCGGCCTCCCTCTCACTCAGCTCCTTTTTATCTATACTTCATGAGGTTTTGGCACAAACTGGGCCTTTTTCTTCCTGTGCAGAAAAGAAAAAAAAATGTGCACAGCTCCAAAACAACAAAACATCTCCCCAAAAGAATTCTGCCTTTCCCACGCTAAGCCAATTTTCTTCATAAGATTAAACAAACGTACCAATAACAAAATGAAAGAAAGTAGGAGAAGGGGGTGAGGGTGGGCGGTTGTCTAAAAAAAAAAGAAAGAAAGAACAAAAAAAAAGAAAGAAAAAAATCTGGATATAATTTGGGTCTCGGGAAAAGCTAACAGAGGATGCCCCAAAGTCCTTCAATGAGAAAAACAAACCTGAAAAAGCTAACTGTTGCTATTTTTAAGTACTTGAAGAATGCAGTTTGGTGCCATGACTCAAAGGCACGCTGGCTCTCCTCCGTAATCAGTCCATTCTGACTGCGCTCCTCTGCCACATCACACACAGGATGCAATCTTTTATGAGCCACAGAGCAAGTGACGGGGAAAGTGAAAAAAAAAAGAAAAAAAAGAAGTTCAAGGCTAATCCGCTCTGCCCCCTCCCCAACACACGCATGCGACTCTGCCTGATTTGATGAGTTGGGGATTTGAGACTAATATCAAGCACTGTAAAATGAATGTTAATTAGGATTTTCTTTACTTGGAAACTAGCTATCATTTAAGTTTATAGCATCTTACATCCTCCACAGCTCTCACTTTTTGTCTTCCAAAGAAGAAGCGTTCAGTGTGGAAAATGCAGTTCTAAACTTTACATCAGGGCTGTGTTCAAAACAGTAAACGTGGGCAGTTATCCCATGCGTGTGCATGAAGTTTTTAAATTTGGACAAATTAGAGTCATAAACCCTCAGAAGATGCTACTCCATCCCCATTCCTCTCTCCTTTGGAGGCCCGAGACTGCAGCTCTCTGACAGCCTCTCGCTTTCCCAAATCCCTCATATAACTTTACACCTCAGATTACGGCATTATCAGGGAAGGCATCCTGCCGACACCTTGTTCCGACAGCAGCTCTAAAGAGCAACCATAAGCCCTTAAAAAACCTGCTCAAAAACTTGCCACCAGCGCACTGCCGGCTCATTTCTAGTGGTCCTAGAGGAGGATTATGGTGAGTGTGTTTGAAACGGAAGGGAGACTTTGATGAGTGAAGGATGTATTGAGTGTGTTTTTATTTGATTTGATTTTTTTTTTTGTTTGACTAACACTAAATTACTGAAGAAGATTAAAGATACAGATTAAAACATCATGGAAAAATGACCCTTTAAATTACTCTTCACAGCCGCTACCAAATCTTTCTTAACAGAGGCAGCCACACCCCTGATGAGCTCAAGTTCCTCAACACAGTCACAGTTCAAATTCCCTTTTACGAATGGATTACAAACAAGATGTTGTTTCACACTATTCAGTAGTCATTAATAGATATTTTACATACAGTTTCCACAGCCTGAGAAGCAGCATGTTCTATTCATTATGATAGATTTTCCAATGTACTCATTGCCACGGTTGCAAAATATTTTTATTTGGCAACATATCACCCACAAAATATAAAATAAATAAAAATTATAATTGCAACTCCCCCACTGAAATATCTTTATCCTTATGGTATAAATATGTGTGCAGTCATGTGAGTTTTCAAACACTTAGTTTCAGATTTGGTGTTGAAGGCTCGATGTGTAACATTCAGAAAACCCTTTTTTATGAATGACGTGGGTGACATTGAGTGAACAAGGGAGTGTCGTGGGTACCAGACCAGCAACAAGACATACCAATACTTTAGCCAGTATTTTCTCTTTACTTTGTTGCCAACAAAAGAAAGGAAAAAAGATCACATCCACACAGCATTGTTTACAAAAGATGTCTACACAAAAAGAACAAGTTCCACAGCACTGGACAGGGTACAAGTGATATATATTTGCATCATTATTGCCCAAACCTGTTGAATTGACAGTCCAAAGGCATTTGCTGTCACTCACCTGCTAAATGGTTCTGTGTGTAGTTCTGTGAGGGCGCTGCCAGCAGTCTTCCTCTCAGTGTTCCACTCGTTTGTTTTATATAGTTTCCCTTTGGGATTTTTTTCGTTTTGTTTAATTTTTTTAAAGACCACTGACAAAAGTGCTGTTCTGTGCAGCAAACAGTCACATCTGAAACCAACAGCAGTGTTGACTGGTTCTGTGGTGGCTCATGTGGCAGTAAACACCAAAGCACATTCTGATGCCATCGATTTCCAATAAAATCAGAGAGTAACCGTAGAGAGTGTGTGCAGAGATGTAAGAAGTTGCAGTTGTTTAAAGGCTTAATAAACCTCAGGCTCCACTGTCACTCTATTCCCCCTTTTCTTTCTGTCTTTGATTTTCAGAGGCTAATTTTCAGAACTGTTGCTCAGACGACCAGCTTTTTCTGATGTTTTTTTTTTCCTTCTCATTATTAAATCCCTGTAAATTTTCACACAATTATTGTCGCCTTATTTGCCCTTTTATTGTCATTATTAACACCAAGGTTTAAATATATATATTTTACATGAAAAATTAAAACAGATGGAAATGTCTTTCTCCATGGTTGCAACTAGATTGCTAGCTAAGAGTAAATGTAAACTTTAAGCAATCATTTTATGCTAAATGAATAAAATCGAATAAATCCTGCGTCATTACTTTCAACCTGGTGGGGCTTTTTTGTAACATTCCTATGTGAAAATTGTTAGCAAATCCAGCTTCTCATTACAGCTCTGAAGCTAAACAAAACAACCTTTAGCTGCATGGAGGAGAGACACTGGGTGACAATTCTGGGTGAGCCTAAATCGTAAAGGGATTAAACACCCTCTAACAATTAGTCAGTTGACTTTAACTTTAACTCTATCAAATTTGATTAAAAAGAAGTGAATTGTAAGACACTCTACATGCATATTAATCATTGTTTTGCTAAAAAAAAGACTCTTGAGTGTTTGTCAGCCTAATAATGTCAAACTCAAAACCATGCTGTTACAAAGCTTGACTCATGTCGCAGAGATATATAGATGCAACAAACGCTAAAACTTTTTCAGACTCAGAAAGTCGTGCATACTGGCCCAACGAGAGGCAAACCTGCACACTGAGCTATTTCTATACACTCGACGTGTACAAACACATGCTGTCTTTCTCAGACATGAGAACTTGTTTGAGGTCAAAGCTTGAGGAGCTCACTGTATATAGTACAGGAGGCTTTGATCTTTGGACTTGGCTGTGGCAAAGACATCTAACCAGCGCTGAGGCCCCACGTTACCGGAAGCTTGTGGTCTAGTATGGTTCCATTTGCCACTCTGTTCTGGGGCTAAATATACAATAATAAAAAGGCTTGCAAATTTATTTCAGACTCATACATTTCCTCTCCAGTGAGAGAAGAAAGGACCAAGAAAGAGACAGATGTCTCCAGAGTACCCAGGAACATTAAGTGATAATTACAGAGAGATAGAGACGAGGTTTCCCCCTCTTGCTTTTCTCTTCCTCTTCCTCTGCCACCACAGAGTGGCGTCTCGAAGCTAAAGAGGGGCGCCCACTGTATTAGACGTCCAATGACTGGCTATGATTGCATTGTCTGATCCCATGAGGGATAAAAGGACAGCAACACACTTACCACATGCCTGCATTTCATTGCTCAATGATCACTGCCTCCTTAGAAGTCAAAACATGGCCTTCTTTGAAAACTTCTTTACACATGAAGCCATACAAAAAAAATGTGATTCAAATTCAAACATTGTTTTTTTAAAAATCTTTTTCAAGTTTTCTCAGACACACATGCACGTACACGCATATATACACTCATACTCCACTATGTACTCGACTTCCCCACCAGTCCACCGCACTCCTCTGAAAGCTCTTTGATCCTCGATCGAGGGTCCTCTCCGCGGTGCCTGTGTCTGAATTCCAGAGATTCTGGGATAATTCAAACGTTTCACGGCACATACTTGGTCCCCCCAGGAGACAGTGGCGGAGATGGAAAATGCCACCATGGTCCCCGGCTCACTCTCCCTCCATTGTCTCTACTCTTTAATCAGGCCCTCTCTGTGGCTCGCGCTGCCACCGTGGTGTGTTGTCTCAGCCTGGGAAAATGCCGGCCTAAGTGGCTGTTATGTGCTGAGGCGTAGACCACAGGGACTCAGAGGGGTGCTGCTGGAGCCCTCTGTGCCAGCCGTTGGTCTCAGAGTGGCTAACACGCACAATGAGTGAGGTTCCGAGTTTGGATGAAACCTTACATAACAGCGATCGCTACATCTATTTACTTTTTGTCTGGCCTTCCATCAGTAAATCATACGCCATCATAATCACAGGCATGAGCCATAACCCAATAATAAATCATCAGTGTTATTTGTTCCTTAGGGGCTGCTGGGTGTAAACCAGCATTTAACTGTCACAGAGACATGGCAGTATTGTAGGAACTTCAGTGTGACTGCTTGGGTGTGAAAGGTCTGTAGAGAGGGAGTTTCCTGCCATGAAGTCAACAAATGACCAAAACAAAGGCCTTGTGTTTCCCCAAGTCACGGCGAGGAGAACTACCTCAGAGTTCAACCCAATTCTGTTTTGGGACGGACTCGTGTTAGGGCTGGGCAGCTGGGTCAACCGCCATCTGGCCATGCATTCAGCCGGACACAACGCTTCCATCAGGTCAAGTTTACAAGGATTGAGCGAAGCCCTCCTCTTTTATAATAGTTTATATTTACTGCTTATCAGCATGAATAGAGTTTTTTATGAGGTGCCATAAATTTCATTTTCCAAAAGAGAGTGAGTGCGGAGGCGCATGTACGCCTATCCTGTGGTTTCTCTGGGCCAACACGAAGCCTTTGTGTTTGGCCCGTTTGCCATGGGAAAATATCTGAAACAAATAAGTTGCCTGGTCGGCACCCATCAGTGTAAAAACACTTCTAAGGACTGTGGATTGTGCTGAGAGGGTGTGGTGCAGTTCTGAAGGAACTACTTGTTTACTTTTTGCTGTGTCTGAAAATAAAAAAGGGAACTATTTTTTCCCCAGAATGGAAGGCAAATAAACAAGTATTCTTGAGCAGACAATATGGGCAGGCGCAAGCCGCCTGCGGTTGCACAGCGGCATGCTGGACTGGGTATGAGAAGGGGGGTGACACTTGGAGGATCTTCCCTAAAACATCATCACCATCATCATCACTGTCATTATAGATATCAATGAGTTAAAGCAGAAGGGAAAAAGAGGCACGGAATATCCCATCTGGGTACATTCTGGGCTGCATGCATAAAAGTTATTTTTATTCTTTTTAATGCTCCTAAAGCTTATAAAGCCACAACATATCAGGAATATTAATTTTGGTGCCAGAAATTACTATGTACTTGAAAATAAACTTTTTCCGGGAGTTTTTCAAGGCAAGTGGCACAATTTCAGCAACACCTCAAGAGCAAATTGTTTCCTTTTTTTTTTCTTATTGACACATCTCATAGGTATCTATAGGTATCTATTTTATAATCAACATTCAATCAACAAGTCTACGAAGGACATTTGTAGAACCAAGATAGACATGCACGCTCACACTAACACCTAGGATCTGTTTCACCAATTAACCCAACATGCATGTTTTGGGCCTGAGTACCTGGAAGGAACACACACGTACAAAAAGGCCCCAGCCAAGACTGAAACTGGTAACCATCTTGCTGTGATCACCTCTTTATGCAGCGGCACTCATCTGTTTTAGTATCACTTGTAAATGTTTGGGTACTGAGGACACAATTTGCTGACTGAGGACCAAAATATCACATCCTTTCAGTCAGATTTTGGCCGTGTCTCCTGTGTACAGAGATGTCTGCAGATTGTCAACGTCTTTTAATGATAATTAGTAGCATACTGCTCCCTCCAAAAGTGCAATTTTGTCCAAATTATGTTTAGATTTTATAGCACAACTTTGATTTATCTTTATATTTATTAACATACAATGTAGTCAGAAAATGCAAAAACCTTTTTCTGTAAATAACAACGCAAGTCAACATCGAGATCAGTTTTGTTGACATCAAATGTTCGAGTCCTCAAAATAGCAGCCTTTGGCTTTCATCACAGCTCTGCAAACTCTGCCCAACCTAGCAGTGACTTTCTCAGAGTAGTTTGCTGCCAACTCTCCCCATGCAGTTTGAAAGCATTTTCAGAGCTGCTGTGCATTTGCTGGCCACATGGTTCGAAGTCTTCAGACAAGCTGATTCCCAATCCAAGTTCTATTGGGGCTGAGGTCGGGTAATTGATTGTTGGCACGCCATTATTCTCTTTTTCCTAACAGATCTTTTTAGTACAGCTTAGGGGTTCTTGCTGCGCACAAAGTTTAGACATGTCAAATGAGTTCAAGGTATAGCAGGGTGCAGGATAGAGTGACCCTTTGTCTTTGTTGAATATGCCTTTTATTCATACCTTGGGTCTTTACTATTGTGATCTATCTCAAGCTGACCTGTTTGTCCATAAAACTCCTTCAGTCATCTTCAGCTTTATGGTCCTTGGGCTACTCCAGCCTCTTCCTCTAGTTTTTGGGGGCATTATATTTTTTTTATAATTTATGAACCTTTCTTTATCAACCTAATTAGTATTACTAACTGATAAGTGTTTTTCTTTCTTTCTTTCTTTTTTAAAGAATAACACATTTTTTCCAGTCACGACTTTCAATCAATGACACGGTGTAAATAATTTCCAAACAATTCATTTCTGTTATTGTTTACTTGTGTGTTCAAACGTTTTCCAAAACAGTTTGTACCACGATTTGTGTCCTCACCACAAGGCCCACAAAACCACGCTCGCAGGCTTCTCCTCCGTCGGCCACTGATTGGATGAATAAAAAACGTCACTGTTTAGTGAAAGCGGAAGTTTTTGACTGTTGTAGAGATGAGACAATGAGCATTGCTAAACTCTGTCTTGTCTTCCGTTCAGGGTAAAGGATTTGTCTGGGTCCGCGTAATTACACAGGTGAGTTCTAATTAAACGCACATGTCATAGACTGTTAGAATGATAGTAAAGCATAGTTTGTCTTATATGCTTGGTGTTTCGACTGGTAAGGAATTAGCAGCTAGCTACATAGCGCTAGCAATTCTCGCTAGCTTGTAGGGAAACAGCAGAGCGAAACCATTTCCGTTTCACTTGTCTGTTTGGGTTAATGTTTTTGTGTAAAATCCTAAACATTTTTATTGTTTCTTTAAATATTAAACGTCGCCAGAACTTAACAGCTAAATCAAACTAGCATTAGCTGACTTTATTCGTCGGAGTATTCCCTCTAAACCATTTTCATTTGGAATTATAGCGGTGATATATGGCTGTTTAAATACAGTGAAGCTTCAAACGTGAGAGAGTCAAGCTTCGGATTCATGTGGGATTTATAACCGGAAATGTAATGTCAAGACATTTCAAATAAGATAGTAGCCCAAGACGTCCAGAATCAGACATTTTTAGTTTTTTCCTAATAAGTCCCTTATCTGTCTGTTTCCTTCTCCTGACAGAGCCAAGTGAGGTGTAAACATGGAGGTGCCGTGTTATCTGCCCAAACTGCTGTTTGAGCTCAATGAGCAGCGGAAGCGGGACTTCTTTTGTGATTGCAGTATCCTTGTGGAAGGCCGTGTATTCAAAGCCCATCGCAATGTTTTGTTTGCTGGAAGCGGCTATTTTCGAGCTCTTCTGGTTCACTACCTGCAGGTGAGGATGTCGGCCCTTCCCATGTGTTTATTTTCAATTCCTATGAGAGGTGGGCAAGCCTTGTGGCATCTTAAAGGCAATTTTAAGTGTGCAATGACTTTCCAAATCCAGATTGGTTCAGACGTTAATTTTTGAGCCATGGTCTGGGAATGAGGGGGTGGGGGTGGGGGGTAGTGGCAGGAGAGATGTAGGCACTATTCCTTATTCACACAGTCGTTAATGTAAAATAATAATAAATAAATAATGTTATTCTGGTGCATTTATAGTTGATTTTTTTCCCCTGAACAATGTTTGTACATCACAGCTTTTCCCAGACTTGCTGATGCTAAAGTTAAGGATGTGGAGACCAACCAGATAAATTAAAACTTTAAGTGCTAAGTTTGCTGAATATATTGACATTCACCGAACAGAATCTGCAGCTAGTTTCAAAAAAGGGTTGGACTGTTTTAATATTACCTGTTGTCCTGTGAGAGAGATCCTGAGACAGCTTTGAAAATGACTCGTCAGCTTTTGGAAACAGCCTTATCAGACAGCCTTTTGTAACTTGGCTGGTGATATTAAGACATTGATTTGAAGGGGAAAATGAGACAAATTGTGAGGATAAAATTTTTCACTGCATTGTGGTCCTCTGCAGAAATTCAGAATACTCCAGGTTCAAAGATAAATTGGAACATCTGTTTAAAGTAGGGTGACCAGGTGTCCTGCTTTGTGCGGAACTGTCACGCACTTTCAATACTTTTCACATGTCCCACAAATTGAGATGTTGAACTGTGGAATAGTATGAAAGCTCCATGCTTACTATATTTTCTTATGTGAGAGAACTTGGGAAAGTTGTATTTAAATAAGATATATTTGTTTATTTGCAGTCTGCTATGTGCCACTGAATCAACTAGATGGCAAAGCATCGTAATGTTACAAGTTAAGGGGCAGAATAGAGATATTTATTTTTTTAAAGTTATTTTAGACTACCTCGATGCATTGATTTCCCACATTGTCCCACACATAGTCTTTGTCCCACATCTGGTGAATTGGTGTCTGGTCACCCTAGTTTAAAGTGATGAGACTTCTGAGTTAGGCTAAAAAGGAAAACAGGGTTTGGCTCACCGTGTGGTTCTATGAACTGTGCGACTTTACTTTCATGTAAATGTTGTGTGAGATAGTCTGGAACTCTTGAATCCATCTCTTCCAGGACAACGGACAGCGGTACAGCACAGCATCCTTGGACATCGTCACAGCTGATGCCTTCTCTATCATCCTGGACTTTCTCTACTCTGGCCGCTTGGCCCTGAACAGGAACAATGTGATTGAGGTGATGTCAGCTGCCAGCTACCTACAGATGACTGATCTGGTGAACTTCTGTAAAGATTACATCCACTCATCTTTGGAGATTTGCAACAAGGAGAAGGAGAGGAACACTGACAAAGAGAACCAGACGGAGGACGGCGCAATAGGTCCTGCAGACAGCGGCACTCCTGCTGCTACAATCTCCAGTGGCGCAGGGGTTGCAGAGACACATTCACAGGCCACAGAGGTAGATAGAGGATCGGGCTTAGGTCAAGAATCAACGACCTCAGTTAGGACCCCCCTGACTATTGAGGTCACAACACCACCGAGCTCCAGCAGGGACATGGACAGTGCCTACTCTTCCAGAGAGGGTTTCTCATCGGGGAGTGAAGGACAGAAAGGGCATATGGATCAGACTAACCTCTCATCGTCCTCATCTTCTGCTTTGACTCCAGAGTTGGTGAACCCTAAGATTGAATATGACCCCGATGAGGAGCTTATGGAATCCTCTGAAACCAAAGGCCTTGCATCATATCCTGGGCCTTCTTTGCATAATACACATCATAGTCGGTTACTTCCCCCAAGTCCCTCCCCCTCCAATGAGCGCTCCCATTCAGGATACAGCCCTTCCTTTAATGCCAGGCAGCTTATGGAGTTGTTGGCCAGAGGTGAAGGTCCGAGAGGCCCCAGTCCTCTGGGAGACAGAGTAGGTCCACGCTTTAGCCAAGGAATAGGAAGCAATGCAGGAGGAAGCAGAATGGATGAAAGTTTAGGGTTTGTGGGTTCATCTATCATGGAGATCCAGACTGATTGGCTTGGAGAAGACACAGGTAACTGCGAGGATCAGTCTGACCCGATCAAATAAATGGGTTAGGATAGCATTTTACACCTCTTCTAAGCAAAGGGTACATTCAATAAATTCTCAAGCAAAGGACTGAAGTAGATTTGAATTGAAGTTGTCTTTCTCCCCCTGCAGGTGATGGCTTGGTAGTGCCAGTGAAACTCCACAAGTGCCCTTTCTGCCCATACACCGCCAAGCAGAAGGGGATCATGAAGAGACACATACGTTGCCACACAGGAGAGAGGCCCTTCCCCTGTCCCATGTGTGGCAAGAGGTTCACACGACAGGAGCACCTTCGCACTCACGCCCTCAGTGTAAGAGCTTTGAGAATATTGCCCCGTGTAATTAGGTTTTTATTTATCTGCCTCTATGTCAAAGCCGAGTTCAGATACTGATAATGGATTTATCAAATTACCAGATGGCATCTTGCATAGTTTTTTTTGCCTCTTTGTCAAGCTTTTTGGTCAGTAATTATCACGTCAGGTAATGTCAGCACAGATTGATTTGAGAGATCTTTAAACATGGGGATGGGTGTTTTAAAGTGTTGGTATGGTGATAATTACAGTCGCAGTCTTTGCACTCTACAGATTGATTGCTACATTTTGACTTAGTTCCTGATAATTGGCTTCTCCATAATACTTAAGAACAATAGAATTGTTGACTCAAGCCCACTTTAAGCCATTAACTGCGAGCGGTTACTTGTAAACTGTAATTACCCATCTCATTGTTTAAATGTGTGCTGTTTGTTTTTTCCTCTTAGCATTTTGTGTTCAGTGAAGGAAGTAAACGGAGTGCAGTAAATCTTTTGGCCCCTTTGTTGTTTTTCCATCCGTATTTATGCGAAAGTTGGCAACTGCCCATCGGAATAATTTTCATGATCATTGTGTTGACAACCACAGGTCCACAGACACTACTGGCCAGTATCATGCAAGAGCTGCAGGCGAACCTTCACTGGATCGGGTGTTTCACCAGGACTCAGACGCTTCGGGATCTGCGACAGCTGCAACTGTGTGACCACCACTCACGATGAATCTGCCCCAGTTCACCCCTCCAGCCAGCCAGAGCCGATGGAGCGCGCGGACGGGGGCACAGATTGGTCCAGTTTTATGGACGATGTGGATGAGGTCGAGGTTGGCAGGGTGGAGGACTTGGTGGAGAAACAGATGCTTGAAAGACAGCTGGCTGTCTGCAGTGATGTAGGTCACACTATGTGAATTTCCAGGCCATTGAAAACCTTCCCATGAACTCTAGCCACACTGTTACTGTTGTTGAACAATTACTTTAATATGATTTATTTATTGACACCGTTGTATCTACAATATCCAGTCTTTAGACTCTTCTAGATAATGTGCTCCAGTGATTTGCCTAGCAGGAAACTAGTTTAGTATTTCTGACTCAGAAGTGGTCTTAAAATTTCCCAAACATTAAACTGGAAAAGTTAATGAAAACAACATATCTCTGTAAGATGTTTGGTTGTTTGTTATTTTTCCATTAAAATGACAGTTTGTACAAAAAATGAAAGCTTTGTGGTTTAAAGTTTGGCCACTGGGGGTTTTGCTGCAATAAAAGTATTGTGTTATTGTGGAGCTCTCATCTTTTTATCTTTTTTATTTTTATAATGGTCTTGGACTCCAATATAGTCATGAGTGAACATTTGGGTTGAAGTTAATTTCCCCAGACGCATGTCTCCTCAGCTTCAGATCCCCACCTCGCCTGCTTTTTTTCTTCTACACCAACAGCTGCACCTCTGTCACACTCCTCAAGTTTGCAGATGACGCCACCCTCATCTGCCTCATCTCTGCTGGGTTTGAGTCTGCCTGCAGGTGGGAGATCAACCATCTGTTGACCTGGATCAGTCAGAACAAGCTAGGCGTAATGGTTTGAAAACAGTGGAGATGGAGGTGGACTACAGACGGATTCCAGCCCTGCATGTCCTCATCACCCTGTGTGACTTTACAGTCAACAAATAGAAAACGCTGCATAGGATGGATTCTGTGGCAGCAGGAACTTCTTCAGCTTCTTCATGACCAGTGATGGTGATCAGCTACAATCTGTCATCACTCCAGGATCGGTGCAATTCCAGGGCACTGAAGAATGCAGAAAAGATAGCAGCAGACCAATCTAACCCAGATACATTAATGTCTTACAGAAACACACCCTCTCCCACCACAATAATTTTTAATGTACATGCTGTCACTTCCTTTTTATACTTTTATTTTGATTATCCTAGCTATACATCCACTTGTTTTTGTTTTTTTGTCTCTTATGCAGATATTGTTTGTGCATTAGTACTTTATTAAGTACTATTAGTACTTTATTTAACCTCTAGTTATCTCCACTTAGTATTTTTCTGAGTCTGTTTTTTGCACTCACCCTACTTGGCATAAAGGAGAATTCTGACGTGTTTTAACCCCTAATGCAGCCTGTGCTGCCATCTAGTGACTGAACCCTTAAAGTAAATGTGGTCATTTAGTGCCACCAGATCCTGTAAATCTGAGCCCTCACATGACTACGGTTGGAGCTCCTACAGTGACTGAATTTACCTCCAGATAGTAACCTGCATTATATTAATTTCCCATGTCTAAAACAAGCATCTGACACATTTGTATTTCTCACTAATTTAGATGTCTGACAACATTTGTCAAATGTAGACCAACAATCTGGAGTCAGTCCATATATTTCTTTCATTTTATCAACTGTGCTGAGAAATTCTGTCCCACCTGAGTTCCCTTGAAAGCATTTAAAATGAGCCTGAATCATACTGTTGGATCATGCCGTCTCACTGACATCTGTCCACCAGTGCTGTGCAGTGAACTATCATGTGGTCAAATAAAACTCCTGTATGATCAGAGATCACTTAATAGTGAAAGCGCGCTTTACTAGTGCATTTTTCCAAATGTCAGTTCTTGACAGCCTTGTTGCCACTTGGAGGTATGTTCTGGTCTAATGTTACAATGGTAAGTAGTGAATCATGTGTCTTCACTTGCTGATACTGCTCCGACCAAAGTCAGATTGATATAATAGCTGTGGTGCCTACTGTTTCGGGAGAAAAAGCATCAATACTGCATTGCATTATGCAAAAGTGTAGTGTTCGGTGCTTTCACGCTGCAATATTACCCCTAAAACAGTATTTACTTTGCATATTTCTGGGTGCATGCCAAGATTCAGAGAACACTAAATATTTCCCAAACTAGTTGATAAAATAAAATAAAATAAGATTAAATGGAAACATACTTAAGATATCTCAAAGGGAAATTATACTGTTGCAGTATTTTCTTCTCCAACAATCAGCTTTCTTTATGGATGGCAGGAATGTCCTCCTGTATCTCTCTGTGTTACCATGTAGCTCAAGAAGCCTAACGCTGATCACACGCTGTCGTTTCAACGCTGTTTATGGAGAGGGCGTGCAGTGTTGTACTTTACCTGCATCAACTTGCGTAGCATTCTTCTTAGTACAAGAAGAAGTTGGATGCAGCTGATGACTTACTGTTATTTAATGTTCTACTTGTGCACACTTGATAAGTGTGTAAGATTCTGTACATTCATATTCACGGGCCATCAGGCTCCAGAAAACAGAGGAGGGCAGAAATAGTCACACAAAATACATCAAATAAAGTTCACACTGCCTAAAAAAAAATTAAACTGTCTTTGAGACTTTGGTTCATATGTGTCCAGTTCCCAAGTTAGAGGAGATATCGAGGGTGTTACTACCTGACCAGCAGCACCCTCTGTAATCCCAGACCTCCACATTAAGCAAAAATGATTAAAAATCAAAGCAGTCGTGGCACAGCAAGGAGAAACAGAGGCTATACATGAGACATTATGGATGATTTTCTCAATTTAAAAAATAATAATAATAATATCTGTCACGTGCAGTGTTTGTAGCCAGTGTGTCTTTAAACGTTTAGTAATAACACAAAAAAAAAACAGTGTGCAATCACGTGACCGCCCATGTGATTAAAGTCATATGACAGGGAAATAATTCACCTGCAGGGTGCAATCTGAACTGAAAGCGGTCTAATGTAGCTGCCGGTGGTGCTATGACTTTGTTTAGTTTATATTTCAGATTCCAGTCTGTTGAATGCTGACTCGCGGAGCTTCTTAGCACCACTTTTCCGCCATGATCGCCGTTCTTCTCTTCTTCGTTGCTTTTGTGACCCACACTGCGGCTCTCTACACCGCGGACTGGGCGAGTTTGGACGCCAGGCCGCTGCCGTCCTGGTACGACGAAGCCAAACTGGGGATTTTCGTCCACTGGGGCGTGTTTTCTGTCCCGGGCTTTGGTAGTGAGTGGTTCTGGTGGCACTGGCAGGGCCAGCAGCCTCCAGACCCGAAATGTGTGAGCTACATGTCCAAGAACTACCCACCCGGGTTCAGCTATCCGGAGTTTGCCCCTCAGTTTCACGCCCAGTTCTTCAACCCAGAGGAGTGGGCCGACATTTTCAAAGCTTCCGGTGCAAAGTTAGTTGTATTTTGTTCAGTGGCCAACGGCCTCAGGGCATCTTCCTGTTCACACTTTATTGCGCTTCACGTTAACGCAGATAGCGACAGAAAACGGCCTTACTGTATGTTTCACCTCCGCACTACCTCCACTACAGATACGTCGTCCTGACAGCCAAACACCACGAAGGGTTTACAAACTGGGAGTCTCCAAACTCCTGGAACTGGAATTCTGTCGCTACTGGTCCTCATAGGGACTTGGTGGGAGACCTGGGAGAGGCAGTGCGCAACAGGTAGGAAGTGCAGTCAGTAGTAGAACGTTTTCCCCTTGTAACCAGAGCTTCCCTCTGTGGTGCTTCTATTAAAAACCTCTATGAAGTCCACTGATGTGTACCTGATCACGAGCACCGGGCTCCGAACATCAGCTACCATCGTGGTCATGCACTCTGCATGTTGGCCACTCTGTTGCACGGTCTAATGAATGCAAGATGTTTCCGTTTGCAGTTGTTAAACATTAATTTCCTCATTTAGGTCATTGCACTATGGACTCTACAACTCCTTGTATGAGTGGTTCAACCCTCTCTATCTGAATGACAAGAAGAATGGCTTCAAGACACAGGAGTTTGTGATGCATAAACTACTGCCAGAGCTTTATAACATGGTTGTAAGGTGTGTAACTTGGTGCAACTTTTACCTGTATGAAAGTGGAACTGGTGGTGTTATTTCCAAACCTTTTCCCCTTCTTTTGCCTTGCAGGTACTGTCCTGAGGTGATCTGGTCTGATGGCGACTGGGAAGCACCCGACACCTACTGGAACTCCACCCAGTTCCTGGCCTGGCTCTACAACGACAGCCCTGTTAAAGTTAGTGTCTTTCTTCTAAGGAGACACTGCTGTGCAGGGATGGCACAGATGCTTATGTAAAGCAAGCAACAAGTTATCAGGTGTTTCAGCATGGTTGCATCTGTCCTAGGATACGGTCGTGACCAACGATCGATGGGGAGCCGGCTGTGCCTGCAAACATGGTGGCTACTACAACTGCGAAGACAAGTATACTCCAGGCCAGCTGCCCAAGCACAAGTGGGAGAAATGCACATCCGTGGACACATTGTCTTGGGGCTACCGTCGAAACATGAGAATAAAAGAACTTATGGACTTGGCCACGATCATTAATGTGAGGATGCAAAATAGTTTTGTTCTCTAACTGATTACTAAATCTTAAAAGATTGTTAAAGTTGTTTCTTTTGGTATGCTGCTGTCATACATCCTGTCATACTTTGAATTTATGCTAACATTTGTTGCTGTCCTGGTTATTTTATTTTGTAACTACAGGGATAGCTTTATATCTGCCAGAGAGGTTGTGGTATGAAATGGGGGACTGATGATAACTTTTATTCTGTATTCCCACCCCAGTAACTGGCTCCCTCTCGTTTTGCCACAGGATCTGGTCAGCGCTGTGGCTCTGGGAGGTAACTATCTTCTTAACGTGGGTCCCACAGCCGACGGGATGATCCCCGCTGTGTTTGAGGAGAGGCTCAGGGGTGTCGGAGCCTGGCTCGAGATCAACGGGGAAGCCATCTATGCCTCCAAACCATGGAGGGTCCAGATGGAAAACACCACTGTGCCAGTCTGGTAAGAGAAAAGGGAGATCTGACCTGGTGTCGTGTGGCCTTTGCGTTGAATTATCACTTAAAATCGGCGCCTGTTTTTGAGAAAATGCAAACTTCTGTAACATAATGGTTTGTGCCGGTTCTGAAGCCTTCTTAAATCGAGAAAAACAGATCTGGTAGTTCCCTACTCAACTGCTGCTTCAAACTAAGGAGCTCTGTGAGGATGCCTGCTTGCACATTGTGGCTGCTCACAAGACCAGGAAAGGTTTTCAAGTGCCCGAGGCACAGAGAGGATTCTTGGACGGCACAAGAGGTCATCCCTGCCCAGAGCAACTGTCCCAAGCAATATAATGTGTATAATTTAGACAAACTGTCGGTGGTGTCACAATAACCGTAATTCCATTTTGGGATTAATAAAATACTTTTTAAATTTCATTCAATTTATTCGTTGGACTTCTCAAGAAGACAGTAACTGGAAACACTTCTATCTTTGCTTTAATTTGTCTATTTTTTTTTTTTTTCTTGGGCCAAATGCAAAAACACGAGCTGTAGTAATACTGGACTGTTTGTTGGTCTGATCATGTGCAGTGGAAAGCAGATTGTTGAAGCAGCTCTGTTCTGTGTTGTTCCAGTTATACATCTAAAGGTGCCACAGTCTATGCCGTCATGATGGCAAAACCCCCGAAGCCTACATTGCAACTGTTGATGCCCGAAACATCAGCAGCCACTCAGGTAAAGAGATGACTTCAGTTTGGACACACCTATACATTAATTTGGAAGGAGTAGGCGTGTGCAGACTTTTGACTGGTCCTGTAGGAGTGAAACGTCACAGATGGAACACGAGAAACAATATCCCGTCTCTTCTCTTGTCCAGGTAACCCTGTTGGGGAGTCCTGAGCCCTTATCCTGGAGCCCTCTTTCCCCCAGTGCCGGCCTCACCATCCTTCTGCCCGAGCTGCCTTTCACTCCGGCTCAGGCTTGGACACTCAAACTGGAGGGTGTCCAGTGAAGTTTAAACACCTGAAGTGTTGAAGAGACTAGACTGAATGCTTTTATTTTTTGTAATCAAAGTTGATGTGAGGTGATCACCCTAAAAGGGATTTTTTTTCTATATTTTTACTTGTCTTAAAATGTTGAAATACAATGACTTGATTAGTCTCTCATTTGTTGTCACTTTCTGTCAGCCCAGCGGACATTTACAAACCTCAAAATAGCTTTTTAGCAGAGAAATATAAGCGAATAATTCGGTGTTTCACATTTCATAATGTGGTCACGTTAGAAGGAGATGACACGAGTGCCACTAGATGACTGTTCTGATGTTCTGTACAGCGCTTGTTAGCACTTTGCAACAGGTCCCCGCTGTGCCTGGGAGGACATTTCTCCCTCATCTTTTCCACTTTGATAATTTAGTAACTGCTGCGTTTTACTGCAACCTTCCTCCATTACCCTGAGGCTATTCCTACATGTTCTTAAATCGCTTCTGGATGCCTTAAAAGTAACAGTTGCTGTAGTGTGAATGGACAAAAATATCCGACCCTCACTGATTAGAGAATACCCTCAGGGATTGTACATTTGACTCAGAATGGAAGCACTAAATAACTCTCTGTCCTTGTTAATCGATGTATGAAGTCTGTTCAGCATTTGCAATGTAAATTCCTTAAGTTAGAGACGCACAGAAAATGGAAATTCCTTTTTTTGACCTCCACGTTGCATTTATTGACATGTGTTAGAAAGGTTAATGCATTAGCAAAGTAGACCATAAGTAAAGAAATTCATTCTTAGGCCTTGTTAATGGTCTGAAAAGTCCCTGAATCAATACAAATATAAAATATTCAGATTGCAAAATGTCTTGAAAACCTAATATTACGTATAATTTTGCCAAGAGTGAGTGTTATTCGATAGATGTGATTCAGATAAAAGTCCTCATCAGTGAGGGGCTCCATGATATTGTCTGCTTTGACTTATATACCATTATAGGCATTACATTTGATATCACTGACATCCGACTACTTCTCAGCACCTTTAATGTGTCCCGCATTTTGTCGGGTTTGCTGGGATCGGTTCGACGTGCTACGCAGCTGGCAACTGGTTGGCATAGTGTGTATAAAAAGTGTGTGTGTTGGTCACTACAAACTCAAAAACAAAAGTCTGGCACTTTGTTCAGATTTGCAGGGAGTTTCTGTCAAACTCGCAGCTCACAGTAGAATAATTCAGTCTCTTTATTTTTGACCTTGACGCACAAAGTTCAAACTATTGCTCTTGCTTTCAGCTTCGCTATTAACGGATTCTCATCTGTCTCATCAACAGTTAGAAAGTTGACTTGTCTTCAGGCAGAAATAAAGTATTAATGTGGAGCAATTCTAGATCTGTTTATGTTCTCTATGTACAACTGAATTGGTCAGCGAACGCACTGAAAAATGGTCTACTTTGTAAGTAAGAAAAAGAAATGACAGCTTTAACTTGTGGTATTAAGTTGCATCATTTAGTTTAGATTTAACGCTGACAGATCAGTGTGATCAGTACAACATACAGTTTGCAAGTGTTCTTTAATATTAATTTTAACCAATTCCGTTCATGGATATTTAATTTAAAGGAAAACATTCTACCGAGTTGAATGACAAATGGATTCAGTTTTCCGTTGCTCAAAACATTCAGAAGAGTCAAAGGAATCAACACACAAGAACGACAAAAGAGACGCAGCACCCCTCGTTTAACTCGCTAAAATAGCTTTATAATAATCATATTAATAGTAATAATATAAGCCATTAGAAAATGTTTAGACAACGTTGACAGTGTTACATTCTGTGTTGGGGTAAAACCACGTCACAGTGTGCCATCTTTCTGGGCTTCGGCGCTATCAGACGTGCTCCCTTTGACACATCGAGATCCATAAAACATACGAGATTAAGAAATAAATTTGTCTGTACAACATGAGAAACAGAATTCATGATTTACACCGTGCAACGTCCTCCTCCAAGTAATTCAGTCTAGACAACCTCCTGGTCACCACTGGTCTTCTCATGCATCTTTTGCGTCCACTGGTGGCGTCAGGAAAGTTTGTATCGTATGGCGACTCTATTGCTTTGCTCCAGTCGATTCTTTTTACAGGAGGAAGAGAACGAAAGAGAGAGGAGAGAGAAAAGAAGTATGTTTGTATGTACAAAATACTGTGTTGGCACTGAGTCGAAGGTGTATAAAAGAAGTGAACTCATGAGTGAAGATGAGCTTAAAGACAGAAAAAGCCTGGAACAAAGCCCTGTGATAAAAACTGAAAGAGGAGGGGAGAGTTAAGAGTGAAGGGCTATGTTGTCTTTGCTACATTAAAGAATAGAAAAAAAAAAAAAAAGAGTGAAGGGTCTGTAGCAGTTTGATGTCCATCTTGGTTTCCTCCTCTGGCAACACTGAGAGTTCAGAGTGGGTGAAAAACACATGGAGAAAGAGGGTCTAATAAATTTGGATCATCCATTTAACAAAGCTTACTTCCCTCTCAAGATGATCCCTCCCTCCTCACGGGGAACGCGCATCATTGATCCCAGAGAAAAAGGTCTTCCCAGAGTTAATGTCAGTCTGCTTTTCTTCTACTCCGTCTCTTTAGCAGCAGCAGTTTATTGAACTCATCATAGATTAAGCTATATATTTTTTGTTACTGTACACAAGACTCATTCTTGAATAGCCTACAGAACAATATTTACCCATAGCTATTATTGACAACACCATTTTAATAATGAAAGTAATGGCAATAATCAATCATTTTAATGACAATACTCATACTAATAATAATCATATTGTAATAACAATATATGTAATATTGAGAAGAGCAATGTCCAGTGGTAACAGGTATTTACAGTTTTGTAAACATGGCGGTGGCAGGGTGTGTATATACATATACTTTTTCTTAATTACACAGTAATTGCTCAGTTGTCTCTTTCCCTCATGGTGAGCTGTGTGTGTGTCCTGTAAAGCCACAGTACAGTGTTAGTATACACACACACACACACACACAAACAGAATCACACCTCAGTGCTAAAGGCACATTGGAGTTTCAGTTAAACATCTGCTTGGGTTTGAGCTGCTCTGGAGCCCAGAAGGAATCAACAAATGCATTCTGAGGAAGTTTGGCCAAAGCATGAATTAAAGCATTATGGATGTAGACCCTTGGATATTCATTAGATCAGACTAATGCTTATTATGCTCAGCGCTTTTCAGCAATAGCTGTTAAGTGACTTTACAGTGTGTAATTACTTCTCTGTTAATGGCACAGTCTGCCAATAACGTGCCAAATTCAAAGTCCTACTTACACACAGGGGAGTCGCAGGAGATGATGCTTGTAATGCAATCCTGCACAGTTTCATCTTATTGACATTGAGCTCCATTAGACAGGTTCCCATATATAATTCAAGTTTTAATCCCATTTCAGGCCTTAATTGTCCACCTGGTGGCCATTAACACACCCGATTGGACAATTGTGGCCCAACCTCAAAGAAGAGGGCAGAACTAAGGATGTAATTAGATGAGCCAAGACAAATCTCTTTTTGTGGAAATAAGTGTATAGAATGTTATCTAAATATGACAATTCTATTCGTATTACGTACTAATTGGAGCATCGTTACCGGTTCCTTTTCACTCCATGTAGATCTTTCTCCATTTAACTTATTTCGCTAACGTTGTATTGTGTTTACTAGCTACTGCCAATGAAACAACAACATGTCCTATTCTTCCTAATAAGTTAAAAGCACTCAAATGCTGGTGCTGATAAGTCTTCATAAAATGATCATTGACATTTTGTTTTTATATTAATGTTTTAACAGGAACAAGTTACCTTGCATGAACTAGCTCCTTAGCTTCCTCTACTGCGAAATGAGCTAACTTTAATCTCCAGAGCAGCTCTACCTCACAGGAATGTCAAATTAAAACTCAAATCTGCTGCTACTACACCCCCATCCACCTCAGGTTTGTTGCAGATGCACAGTATACACAGCACACACACACAAATCGGCTACAATTAAGCTGATGCCTCGGCCACCGCCTCATGCTATCCTCCAGTCTTGGAAAAAAATGGCTGAAAGAGAATCTGGGCTTCAATGGCGAGTGAGCTCCCCTCGCTCAGGGAATATGAGCAACATTCCTGCAGGAGGGATCGGGCCCTGTGTTTTCAGGGTCTTGTCGTGGTTGTTAGAGATTCCCCTGAGGACAGAGGCCTGGGCTGGGATAGGAGACTCTGCTGCTAGAAAACTGAGGTACTCTGAGTTGACTTGTTTGTCTGGCTGTCCATGTTGGGTTTTTGCACATCTAGAAGGAGCAGTAAGGGTTCAGATAGTCTGTCTGCCATGTTGGTGAGTGCTCACGTCATGTTAATACACACCCAAGTGTTTGGCTTTATACTGTGCAGATAAGACAACTAATAGGTACAATTTACTGAACAGAAAACATGGAAGTCACAACCACAAAAACTGTGTTTAGCAATGGACCTTTATCAAGGCAAGGTGGCTGGCTGACACCTCAACTTGTGGTAGAAAGCATAGAGGAGAAAGTCAGCGAAAATGACGAAGAAGTAGTAGTTGCTACTGTGGATAAATATCCAACAAAAGCCTCTTTGATTCCTGGTGTCCCTCAAGGCCAACTTGCAATGGAAAGACCTTACCATTCCCTCGCATGTACGATTGAGGATTGTAAGGGTGGAGTCAAGAGTCCTTCACAGTGGTGTAACAGTATTAAAGCAGTTCTTTGTGCTTTGTTTGATGAGGGCTGTGTCAAACACCACTGAGATGTAGTCAAGTTTGAGGGTAACAGAGAGGAAGAGGTGAGGGGATTAAAGGCTGCTCTACATCCCACACTGCTGCAGATAAACTTAACACGGTGCCCCCACTTTTCTCATTGCAAGGGCAGCTTGTTTCGCGAAGGAGGCTGTTGTATTGATCTCTAGAGGTTCAACACAAAACATCGGTTGCCGTGTTCGAGGATGTCGGCATCATTGTCTCTGAAAGAATAGAACTGTTGTACAAACAGGTGACTCATTGTAACAACCGCTCTGCAAAATCCTTTTTTTCCCAGTCACAAAAAAGATTCGTCAGCTAGAAAATTTGCTTCCCTTGTATCGGTCAAAAATGAGATTCTGCTAAATTTTTTTTTTTTCCAAAGTAGGCTGTCTCAAAACATGCAGTATTAACATCAACAAAATGTGCCAGTCCTGTGTGTGTATTGCCAGTGAACATGAGGGAGATGTCAGCACGATAAAAACATTTTCTTTAACAGTATTCTCTGCAGACGTCATACTTTTCTATTTACATAACTGTCTATATATTTATAGTGTAAACTGTGTTCAAAGGAAACCTCCACATATAGCTGGTTAGGCACATGTAGTTGGTTCTAAAGAGGAAATACATGGAGGGGATACAGCAGTACATGTTGTGAGAACCACAGACAGATATATAGTATTCTTGCCAGTTATACCCTGTGTACCTGACTCACAAATTCAACATAATAATAGTCGATTGAAATTCTTTTTCACATGTACTGAGTCTGGATATGCCACACAGCTGTAGTATAACACAATGCTATAATCTATCATAATGATACTGCAGTATTTCACATTTGATATATGATTTTGTACATATACTGTACTCAATAATCTCTACTAATCTAGAAATGTAGATTATATTAGAAAATATACATCTCCCATTAAAATATTCCATTTTGCCAACACATTCCATCGAAAAAACCAAACAAACGAAAAAAAGAGGTCATGCTTAAAAATGTTAATATTTTGTGTTTTCTCTCTTCAAAATGGTAGATTTGGATTCTTTTTACTTTCCACTGGGCATCACACAGCTCGTCATATTCCAGTGCATTCACGCGCAAGGCATTACACAACAACCGTACAAAATACCTACAGTTAAACGATCTCTTCTAACATAAATGAATAAAATGAGACCCCTACCAAACTTTTAAACTCATGCCACCTCTGTTTAGGAAACACCATGTCGTATGATTTCAGGAAGTTAATTAAGGGAAAGGAACACGCAGAGCAACAAACAAACATAACCATTAAAATCAAGTGTTGCATCCTTTCCGTAATTTTTCCCACCGTCGGATTCCGATGGGCTGTGATGACTCTTTGGAAGGGTTTGGAACGAGATACTGTTTGTTGTAGATGACTCCTTTTCTTTCAACCAAAGAAATCCTTCCTTCTTTCCTCAGTGCTGTGTGAAACTTCGTGTGAGGTTTACCTTGTGTTCTCTTTCTTTAACATAAAAGTAGAGTCCACTCGAGCGATATTTAGGAGAAGGGAGAGAATTGAAAAAAAAGAAAAGATTCAGTATATAAACTGATCTTCTTTCATGGCTGTTTTATTGGGGCGTTTGTTAATTCCTGACTGATCTCTCTACAGACCACTGTTAGTTTGACCACCTGGTGGTGCTTTAGTCTCACAGTGAAAGGGGGTTTTCTTAACCAAGTCCTGAAAGCCAACAAAATATATCCCCCTAAAAACTCTCAGAAACCCCCCTCCTGAACACTTGAATCTACAGAGAGATTACGTAAGACGCAAACAGCTCTGTTTTTTTCTTCTTTCTTCTTTTCTTGTCTGTGATGCTACCCTGCAAATGCTCCTGTTGGCAAACATGAGTGTGCACTCTGTACAAATAGCACTTGCACATTCAAAGGGCCTCACTGCTGGTTGCAGAGGGTAGTCGATGTATGCACAGAACGAGAGGAGTGACAGAGAAGGATCTAAAATAGCGTCATTCTTTAAATGATATCCTATCGGACAGATAACACCTGGGTGTGAGGTGCCATTTCTATTCGGGCTGTTAATGCGTGTGGGGTATTCTTTGTGGTTAACCAACTGTCTCACTTTAAGGGCATTTAATCTGATGCTGAGAAATCTATATGATCCCTAAAGGCAGCATCAGTGAAAAGTATGTATACTTCTAAGGTTGTGAATCAGAAACCCCACAAATGGAACATGGAGCTTTACAATTAGCATCTGGGATCCACACAGGGATAATTCATCAGAGGTCTTGTGCCTGTTAAGCCCTTTATTTTCTGTGATGGAGATGTGCTCGGTGAACCTGAACAGGCATGCTACTACTGCGTGAACTCCGGCCAACTGCTGTTAAAAAAGTCGACTGATTCTTGTCAGCCCAAATGATAATAAAAAAGAAATTCAGACGTAAAAATGTCTGTAAGTCTTCTGCTAGCTACCATTTAAAGTCTAGGCCTCTGTGTCGGTGAAATGTCCGAATTTCAAGACACTAAAATGGCTGTCATTGCTTGTTTGATAAGTATGATAACTGAATCTAATGGAAACTGCTGAGGGGAGTATAGCGCATAAACAGCAATGACTTGCAGAAGATCTAAAATTTGCAGGGGGTGAGGATGAGTGAGGAGATTGCGGGGAAGGGGACTCCTCAGCCTTGTCTTCAGAGTCGAGTTTGAGCTTCGGGGATGTAGATCTCGATACTGTCAGCGCTCTCTGTGGCCGAGTTCTGCCTGAAGGAGGCGGTACGCTTGGTCTGCAGCAGCCTCCTCCTTGCCTCTGTCCTCTGACGGTCAATGAGATCTAGAGATTTCTCCCTGATGGGCAGGGTGTGCCCTCCTACACGTGGCACCACCAGGCCACCCGACCCACCTCCGGCACCCCCATCTCCTACGCTATCTGCTCGTAGGCTGCCGCTCACCCCACCTGCTGGCTTCTTTGGTAAGGGCGGAGGAAGCTTCTTATCCTCCTAGCCCGTCGACAATCAGACAATGACAGGTGACGAAAACGGACAGTGGATGTATTGCGTTGGATGGTGAGGTAAATGATTAAGATGATGGAAAGGGATGAAAATTTTGGCAGATACAAATAAAACACGAATAATATGAGAAACAAAAGGGAAAAACAATAAAATGGATCCAAATTTCAAGTGGGGAGGTATCACGGGCCAAGACGTTATGAGAAAGACAGAAACGGTCAGTAAAGGACGAGTGTTGGATGGCACAAAATGAAAGAAGAAAAGGCAGACAAAGGTATGGTTAAAAAGAAAAAGAAAGAAAAAAGACATTTGTTAGTTTTTTATCCACAATTATCTAGGTAATCAGTGAGAAGACGAATCTTTATAGAACATAATGTAACAGGCATTCTTTTTTTCTGACACACTGCATTGAATACAAAGAAAATGTGAGGGTAGCTCAGCTCAGTTCCACTTGCTGTTCTGCATTTTCACAGCCTGCAAAGGCCTGGACGGCACAACCATCTGCGCTACTCGTCTGCACACTGCCATCTTAGCTCTGGGAGAGTGCTGAAGGGAAACCAGGGTTGTTTGGACCCCCAGGTTTCTCACCTTCTTTTCAGGTGGGAGTCTCCAACCACAGTCCTTGATCCTCTGGAGGTCCTGAAACTTGACCCTGACGTCCTCTATGTTGAGCTGGAGCAGGTCCCAAAGGGAAGCAAGGTCCTGAGATGTGGGCTGGGGGTAGGCTGATGGGTCCTGAGTGGGCAGGGAGACAGCAGAGTATGTGAGGGTTGGCAGAGAGATACTCTATTGTGGAAAGTTTGCAGATGAGCAAATCTGGCCTGTAATCATAAAACCATGCTCATTGTTCAGTGAGTGTTGTCATGATTTCACATCTTCTTTGTTGGCTTACCACACTTTGTTGGCAGAGGCGGAAGAACTGCTGCACTTTCTGAGACATGAGCATCTGGGCACTGCCAACTGCATTTCGGATAAGCTCAAGAACTGGGAGGCAAATGGTACATATGTATTTTTAGAAATCTGGGAACAACTCATTGTTCAACTTATTCATCTCTGATTTTCTTTGAAAACTCACTCTCCTCTGGAAGTTCATTCTCCTCCGCTTCTCTCTCCATGTTCTGGCACCAGCCCTCCATCCTCTCCACCTCTGTCTGCAGGAGGCGTAAGAAGAACTCTCCATCTCTCATGCAGGGCGAGGCTCGGCCCGAGTCGGGCAGGCTCCTGGGACCCTCTAAGGATGGTGTCCCCGCCCAGGCTCGCTCCGAGGTCATGGGCAAAGGAGAGTGGGAACGAGGAGGCAGGTGCGGGTGCTGGTGGGGTCGTGAGTCTGCCTGGCAAACCTCTGTGGTGTAGCCACCCTGGATAAGGTCCTGGGTTAACATGTGAGAGTTATTTCAAATCTTTTTTTAACACATTGTATTTGATCTCAATCTCCCAAAGATTTACCAGTGCAGCCCATCACAGTGAATGAGAATTTGAATACAGCAGCTATACTAATTAAATTAAATAGACTTTTTCACCTTTGCTCAACTCACAAAGTGAATGACAGAATGTAGCCACTCGCACTTTGGTGAATATGACCCGATAATCACAATGCATATTTGTGTTTTGAAATTTTGAATCATTATCAGCGAGAGGGAATTAAAGCCTTAAAGCAGATTCTGTAGGTATCTGTGGAGGAGTCAGGTTCAAACAGTCCACATTAGGCTCATTTACAGACTGACATTTTATTTACTGGGATATGTTTTCATACTCAAGTGTCAAAACTAACTGTTTTCTCTTGCTGAACACAGTTATCTATAACTATCTATTAGCTCCTACCTCTTTAAGGTAGGTTCTGAAAGGACCGGTCTGCTCTGGTCAAAAATGGTAGAATGAAAGCAGCTGCTCGTTCTTTGCTTGAGGTGTGCCAAAGCAGCCAAAAGGCAGGTATTATGCAAATATGTTACATGATGATGTCATTGGTGAAAAGTGGATGCAGCCTTTCAGGCAATTTACAAACAGTGTTTTCTGAGGAAGAGAATAACTTCCTCTGGTGCGGCTTTGTAACTTTGCAGACCTAAAAAGTTATATGACCCACTGTTAGGAAAAAAAACAAAATAGCACAATGACTGTACGTAATTATCCTCTGTGGGGTATTTAATCATCAGCAGTGCTCTTAAGCTGGCCTTCATTTTGTGTGGATCTCGTACATAAGCATGTGGCAAATAATATTAACAGGCCAATCAAAGATTTTATGGAAAGGCAGGGAAGCAGGCGACTGTACAGCAAGCTGACTAACAGGAACTATATATATATATATATATATATATATATATTGTAATTACAGAGTTTTATATGATTACAGAGCTTTATATGAGGAAGATGCCCAGGTATTAGATTGGGATAAACTCTTTGGAAGGAATAGGCTGAAGCTTAAACTTGTTTCACCTATACTTTTTAATTCACTTATAGACTTTTTGAAAATAAAAAAGATAAAAGTGGAAATGTAATCTAGTACAGAAGTTGAGCTGTAATTCATTTAGATGGGATCATTAAACATTATTTTCAAAATGTAATTAAACAGAGGTAATGTGGTGTGAACATGATTTTGGTGGATAAGTCAGAAAAGACTTATCCACCAAAATCATGTCTCTAAATTAAATTAAAAAAGTAAAGAAACTATTTGTTTTTTTCAGCAAACAAGACTGGAGAGAATGCTTTTTTTTTTAAAAAAAAAGCTGCACTGTGCTTTGTGGAGGAAAACACATTCAGCGTGTGTTAGTTCTCAAAATTACAAAAGATTTCTTTTAGTAGAAAGCATTAGATGGTCGCTGTAATCAGAGACCAGACCCACCTCTCTGTAGGCCCACTGCCCCTGTGTGTGGACGGTGCGATGGCACTCTGTGTACTGGCTCGCAGACTCGGGCTCAGAGGAGTGTCGTTGGAAGGAGCAGCCGAACTGGAGACTCTTATCCTGTGTCGGCACGGCGATGCTGAGCGCCGGGAAGCCCTCGGGGTCCAGGTCGGCCTGCACGCTCGCTGTCACGCTGTTGGAGCGCTTGAAACGAGCGCGCCTGCAAGACAAGTGAGTCACTTAGTCCCAGAGCCATCCAGTCACAGACAGAAGAGCACACGCAAGCTTTTCTCAGTTTTTTTCTCCTCTTAATTGCACATTCCAATTTGAGGAGGGCCGTGCTGTCACAGCGACTCGCGTGGTTGTGAAAAGTCCTGCTTAATCCTCTGACATATGACGCATCAGTGTGTGCAAATATCATCTCAGTGGGCTCGCTGATGAGTGTTTACTCTGTTGCAAGTTTATACCCCACCTTCCCTCACCCATCTTTGCAGTCTGATGAAGCCTGTAGTCTGACTCAGATTTAATGTTGTGGCCTCCTGTTTTCTCACCAGATGTCCTACTGTCATCTTTGATGAGGAAGTGGGGGACATTGTTAACAGGTGCATGATCACCCACTGCTCAACATTTGGGAATATGTGGTGTTGTGTTTGCATGCGTGCGTGCAAATCTGACCCGTAAGCATAACTGGATATAATTAGGAGAAGCACTGAGTCACATATGAAAGTCATGGTGAGTTTATGATTTGCAGTTGTCATGGTTACTGTCACTAACAGTGAAAAATGCTACTGAGATCAAGCTGCGATGTCTGATGAAATGTTAAATGAATTAATAGGACCTAGACTAGAAATCAGCTATGGATGAACGCTCTGTTGGGCGCTCCGGCGGATCAGGGCTTTTTTTTTTTCAAATTATAATTTAAAATTATTCACATAAATTACTGTACTAACAACTACAGCGCTTGATGAAGCCACATACTTTGTGGCACAGATAAATTAGGAAATAAACAAACACCCGCCTTAGTTAGCAAGTTGTGTCATTGACAGAAACTGAAATGCCAAGCTGTATAACTCAATTTGGACTCAATTACCTTTTCTCGTCTTCCACTTGGACTCCTATAGAGTGCACCTCTGTCAGAGCCTTACCTTCCGCTTCTGAATCTGACAAAGTCTCTGAGCTGTCCACCTGTGGTAGAAGATGCAACGACTTTAACAATCACAGTTGCAGCACACATCATGAGGATACAAGTATAGGTTGAAAAATTCACTCATAAAACCCTAATATAAAAAAAAAAAAGCACCTGATTTGAGTTTTTGTCTATTCACAAATATGTGCACATTAATTTGAGAAACCTGTGGGCAAAGGGCAAGATTGCTGCAATACGATCTCAAAACCATTAGTTTTGATCTGACACCAATTTAGATTTTTGATCATTTTAAACAACAGCCAGAGAGTGGAACTCGGATCTCTGGCCTAGATATACATCATCCAGTATATCTAGTCCTGCTTTTCAACTCTCCAACAAACTGGTTTGCATTTGTACCACTGAGACAAATGCTCTTGAACAGACCTCTTGTAATTTTTACCTTCGCCATAGTTTGGGGATGTGGGGAACCCATCGGGTCCCGCAGACTTTAACTGTTAGGTTCCAAGTCAGCCGCAGATTGCTGACATTTTACAAGCTAAGCAGCTACTGAGCCCATCTTTGCTTTGCATGTGTTGTCATATCTAATCTTTACACAATCAAAGGCTGGTTTCAATTAGCATATTTTCTAAAATGTAAAACTGTATTGTATAGTAGACGACTGATGTTCTCCTAAGACTGAAGGAAAACTTCAGCAAGTCTTCAAATCATGCCAGAAGCAATGTTGATCTTCCCCTTTACCTCTCAGCTTTGACACATGTACATTCTGAAACTTCACTCATAAAAGAATTAGTTTCTTTTCTTGTAGGGGATTTGTTGGCAATCTCAAAGGTAAAGCTATTGATCAACCAAAAAACCCAAAGGCACCGTTGTTCCAGTCTGCTAAAGGTCCGTTTTTCAGTTGGTGGTTTTGTAAAATGAGTTACAGATTTTGGATTTAAAGCAATTAATTTCTGACTAAAACAAGTATTTCAAAATGTTGTAATTTTTCATTACTTTGCTTTCATTTTTTTTTCGGACAAATTTATTATGACAAATAGAGCAAATAAACCGACGTTTTTTTGCAAAGCACAACTGTTCATTGTCACCTGCACAGCTATGGATGGCCTCCACTTTCTGCCTCCACGTCCGTCATCCTGCCCTCCTGCTTTACTCAGCATTATGCTGTTCTGAGGCAGAGAGACTGTCTTCCCCAGGCTGCCTCCGACCCTGCTGTCCCTCTCCCGAGCAGGCCTTGGTGGCCCCTCCAGCAGGCTGTCAGCTGAACAGCTATGTTTGGGCCTCACACCGACCCCCGGGCCGCCTCCATAGGGCACCAGCTCTCTTGAACCCCTGACCCCATCGAGACTCTCTGCAGAGTTACTGTGCTGACGGGAACGCCCGGGACCACTGGCCGTGTAGTAGCCTCCTCTTGAGGTGCGACCCGAGGGCCCGTCAGAGCTACCCAGGTCCATGGAGTTGCTGTGCTGCTTGGGACGCCCAGGGCCAGAGCCTGAAGCCATCTGTCCGCCGCTCTGGAAGTAGGCATCCTGGGTGGATTCAGTGCTGCTCTGTGCTCGCACTGAGAGCGAAGACTTTGACATGCGAGGTGGGAGTGGGGGAGGAGCACCTTTACGATAAGGAAAGACTGAAGTGTAAGAAGAGCAGGGGAAGAGGAAAACAGAAGTACAGAAGGCAGTTAAAAGCAAGTTATGTCAGCAGGGACATACTTACAAAAGAGACAGACTAAAAGGAGAATGTGGCAGAAAAGTTAAACAGGTGAAAAAAGGAGAACCAGCACATAGAGGAGGGGAAGGAGAGAAAACACCAAAACTATTAATAAAAATGAAAGTTCATTAAACACAACTCAAAGGAGGCATTTCTCCTCATTAAAAAGAAAAAAAAAGAGTGTGTGGCAGAGACGACAGACAGAAGTGACAAAAGAAAACTTCCCCTGAGCCAACTTAACTCTGCGTCTGCAGAAGATAAAGCAATTTCCCGAGAGAAACAGTCTGCAGATTCCGTCTCTCCCTCCTCCCTCACAGCTCCTTTAAATCTATATGCACAGTTTATTTTCAATCTGCAAATATGCAAACTGAAGCTTTAACCTCCCATGTGGGCAAACATCTACGTAGGTGTGTGAGTGTGTGTAAATGTGTGTTTGTGGTTAATGTAGACGATACTTCACAGAGACTTTAATAAATCTCCGGGGGCATTTGCAGGAAACTAAGAAATTTTATTCCTACAAGGGGCTAAGGAGGCTCCACTGTTCAAACGCATTTCTGCAAATACATGCACAAACACACACACAATATCACAAATGACTTGTACAAGCAGGCGAAAAAAACCCAGTACACCCTCTTTCTATTCGTAGGTTTTACAGATCGTTAAAACGTTAGGTATATAAAACTTCAGATGAACAACACCACACACATTACACTGCATCATTATTCATTTAACAAAAATGTAGAATCAGTTTGTGAAAAACTAAGTTAACCCTTACAACTTCCATAGGAATTAAAATAGAAAGTAGCAGCCAGGTGCTGATACTCAAATGCACTCGATTAACTGGTCACCAGTAAGTGTGAGCACCTCTATAAAAGCAGAAGTGTTGGCAGTTTGTTGGTCTGAAGCATTCAGGTGTGTGTTAACACAATGCCAAGGAAAGACACCAGCGATGATCTATAAGAAGCGATAATTGCAGCCCATCAATCTGCAAAAGGTTATAAGGCCATTTCCAAGCTATTTTGAGTCCATCATTCTGCAGTGAGGAAGATTATTAGCAAGTGGAAAACACTGAAGACAGTTACCAGCCTTCCCAGGAGTGGCCATGACAGAGAAGTTCACTCAAAGGTTAGATCGTGCATAGAAACTGCAAAAAACCCAAGAGCTACATATCAAACTCTACTGGCCTCAGTTAGCATGTTGAATGTCAAAGTTCATGACAGTTCAATTAGAAAAAGACTGAAGAAGTATGGCCTCTTTTTTTGGGGGTGGGGGGTGGGGGGGGGGTGGGGGGGGGGGGTTGGCAGGAGAAAGCTTATCATCTCTAAAGAGAACATGGCAGCACAGCTTAGGTTTACATCTAAACAAACCACAAGACTTCTGGAACATTGTCCAGATCCAGATGTTTGGGCATAATGCGCAGTTTGTAAAAAAAAAAGAAAAAAAAAGAAGCAACCACAGCATGTCAACACAAACAACTGGTCTAACTGTCAAGCCCAGTGGTGCAAGAGTGATGATTTGGGATAGTTTCACACACAAAACACCTTACTGTCATTGGGTTGACCCTGAACGCATCTGTACCAAAGTATTCTACAGTCAAATGCGCGGCCATCTGTCTGACAGCTAAAGCTTGGCTGACATTAGTAATACAGCAGGGCAATAATCCCACATATAGCAGAAAATCTACAACAGAATGTCTGAAAAAGAATAGAATCAAGGTGTTGCAGTGGTCCAGTCAAAGTCCAGACCTCAAACTCACTGATAAGTTTCGCTGGGACCTTAAGAGAGCTATGCATAAATTAATGGCCACAAATCTGAATGATTTCAAGCTAATTTGTACAAATTTGAGCAAAGAGAGGATCAAACTTCTTCCACAATGATGTAAAAGACTGATAACGTAATACAGAAAATTATTACTTGTAATTATTGTTGCTGAAGGTGGTTCAATAAGCTACTGAATTGTGGGTTGCACTTCTTCCTACACACATTTCTGCATTCTACTTTTGATTAAGTTTTTATAGAAAATGACATTGTGTAACATGTCGTTTGTTCATCTGAGGTTGTATTTCCTCATTTCAAGACCTGGTAAAGACAAGAATTTTTTTATTTCTAACTGTTCTGATACATAAAATCTCAGAATAAAGAGTGCACTCTCTTTTTCATATGACTGCATATATCACATATACAGATGGACTGTACATACTTGAGCATTTTTGTGATGCAAGATCAGAAAAAATGGACCTCATCAAGAGTGATGAGAAGGAAGAGGGCAAAAAATTAAGAGCATACCAGGAAGAGAGACAAACAGAAAGACAGAGAGACAAAGTCAACAGGAGACACTGTTATCACAATCAAGAATGTCCCTGTTCCTATTACTGAGCCTGGGATATCTGCAGTCACACAACGAAGGAATAAGATACAGAAGAGAGGATAGACACGAGAGAGAACAAAGAGCATGAGCAATGCAGGACAAACGTGCAACGCTGCGCCTATAGCATGCACATATGCACCAACACAGAAGAGGAGAGGGTGGGAAAAGTAAGATCAATAGAGACAGAAAGAATTCAGAGGAAAAAAGGCGAAAAATTAAAAATGGATGTGCACGGTGCACATTACATGTGAGAGTGAAGTCTTCTGCACAGATTTGCTTTTGTCGGGGGGGAACAGACACAGGCCGTTTCCTCTCCCACTGTGTCTCCCACCAGGCTGCTGCCACAAAAAAACAAACCACACATCATCCTACCACACTCACCGGCCCCACCCTTGATGCTTCCCTGGGGGCCTGACATGGAGAAGACAGAGATACAGTCGTCGTCCTGGGAGCAGCCAGCTTGGATGGCTCGGACGTAGCTGTGGCTGCGAGTGCGGAACACACCTGGAAGATCCAGAGCCTCGACGGCCTGAGACTCCACCTCCCCAAACATGGTCTCACAAACGGCCTCAAACTGATGGTTCAACGTGTCTCCCAGCTGAAGAGGAGAGGAGGAGGGCAGATCAATCGTTGTGTGAAATCGAAACATCACAACATCAAACATTTAAGCAAACGCATCGTGTAAATGTTCTCACCTGTGAGCTGGTCAAAGAGCGGGTGTAACTGCGAGAGCGGGTGTGGCTTTTGGGTGCGGTTCTGCTGTTAGGGTAGGAATCTATGCACTGCTTACACGAGTACCTGGAAATAACAGACAAAGTCAACATCACTGGTAACTTTAATAGCAGCAGCACAACCACAATGAACAACAGTGCATGACGCTATATTCTGGCAGTAGATCTACAGCCACATGGTTTGCTATTTTTGTCGATGATGTTTGTAATGCACGCAGAACACCATTTGTTTCACCACAACTATCCCAAAAAAAAACCCCTTCAATGAGTCATGTTCAGTGACTGTACCAGTCGGAGTCATTCTGAGTATTACAGCATTCCTTTCACATACAGAGAAGCAAACTAGAAAAGCTAAAAAGTTTTTTTTTCAAATTTTCAAAGATTTCATATTTTTCAAACTGGCTTATACAGAGGTGAATTTAAGTGTAAAAACTAGTGGGAACTCCAAATAACCTGCTCAAATGACGGTATTAACTTAATTAGCTCCTTTTCTACACTGCATATCGTGTGAAATCTCAACTGTTTTCTGCTGTTTCACTGTTATATCTAAATAAATGCAGTCTCTGAGAAAAAAAAAAACTTTAAGAAAATGCAGTTATTTAGGAATTTAGCAGAAGTACAGCTTATAGGCAAACCAGCCTCTATCTACGTTATGCTGCAAACTTATAGGATTGTATTTCTCCTCTGTTAAAAAATAAATCTCTAAATATCTTTAAAGGCCACTTCACCCTGCCATGTAAACTTTTCTTTGAAAAATAAAGTATAGGAGGCAACAACTGAGTTTATACTATTCTAACCAGCTTGAAAGTCAATATTTGATTTGAGCACCTTTATTCTTCAGCACAGCCTGAACCCTCTTAGACAAGCTTTCTTGTCATTTCTTAAAGTAGTCTTCAGGAATAGTTCTCCAGGCTCCTTGAAGCACTTCCCAAAGCTCTTCTTTGGATGTCGGCTGCCTTTTGTTCCGTTCTCTGTCAAGATGATCCCACACTGCTTCAATAATGTTGAGGTTCAGGCTCTGGGGAGGATTCATCCCTCCATAAGACCTGTTACCACTGATTTTCCCCTCAGTTCTTGTGTCATTTAGCATACCTCAGCCTTTTCTTGAGAGACACCCTTTCATGGAGACCAGTTTTGATGAGACTTCAGAGAAACATAGATGGATGAACTGAAAGGCCTGATGCATCTCTCAGGCCCTGTGCTATGTCTCTACTGTTATCCCCCCCCTCTCTATTTCTCAAAGACATCACTTTCAGGTCCTGTTTATCTACTTAATCTGTTTGAACTTTCAAAGGACACACTGCACATGACTCTGAGATATGCCAAGTTTTGAGCAAATAGCTCTTTGGGAATCACTTTGTCTGTGCAAAAAAACAGCAGTTCATGCCTAACAATCTTGCGTATTTTATAGCTATAATTTAAAATAGATTCTTTGGTTGGTGATTTATGTTGTATCTAAACACAACTCTGGTTTATAATTTGAGTCAGGTTTTATCCTTGAATGATTACAGATCATGAGTTAAAGTGGTCTAACAAACAAAGAAAACACATTTCTCTAAAAGTGGTCGGGTACAATGACTGGACTGAAAATGAGGGAAAAAGCAGCCAATGTACAAAGAAAATGTTTGAAAGCCTAGAGATCTATTACTCAAGATTACATAATAGGATTAAAAGAACGGCTCACTCCTTGGATATCAAATATATAGAAATGAGGGGTGGCTCAATACTTTTGACTCTACTGTAGATGCAGTATTAAATATCTGCAGTACTATACATACTTACACACTTAAAATAGTGTGTGAAACATATATATATATATGTATATATATATATATGCTCACATATGCCTTTATTTCTTATAAACAAGGTTAAAAAATAGGCATTTATTGGTGCAGTATTGAGTAGTTACATGATATAACACTAATTTTGTTTCAGTTTGAAGTCTGCTCATTAATGACACAATCAACAGCATAAGCCTGGAGCTACTTTAAGCACATCTTCCAAAACAACAATATATCACTTTTATAGCATTGTGTAAAAATGTTTCCAAGGTCAAATGTCAGCTCTGCAATGAAGCAACCCCCTTTTTTCCCCCCCTGCAGGTTTGTTTTTCCCCCCTGTCATTTTTTTGTATGGTATACCATAGTACGCTAATTATTAAACATCTATGTAAATTGTCCATCACTAGTAACTGCAGCACACGGTCTGTTTTTTTTCTCTTTTTCTTGCCATAAATCAGAGAGACGCAGCTTCACGGTGTTTCAGTAGTAACACAAACACTGCGTTAGTGGCATTTGACCTTTGATCCATGCTGATAGACCGTCTGAAGGCTTCCCTCTGGGCGATTAGTGTGGACTTAGGCGAGGCTTTAGGGCTTGTGTCTGAGTCGGCACTATCATCGTCACCCATGGCCTTGATGTAGCTGCCACTCCGCATCCGACGGCACGGAATCTCCCCTCCACTGTCCGCTGCTCCGCCGCTGCCATATCCACCTCCCCAATCCTCTGAAGGGACCTGGGACACATTCATCCAAACATACACGTGGTCAAAAGTGACCACAAACATCCCCAACTTGGACTGATCTGAAATAACAACATATAATGAGTAAAAAACATGACAGTTAAATACTTTTAGTAGGATTCTCTGTAAATGTGTTAAATGGTTAAATGTGTTAAAGTAAGTATGCATTCCTCTTTGATATTAACTGTTCAGGGAGAGGCAGTTAAACACAATGCAGATTAATCAGTCTCGAGATATTGAAGATGACTTCATTGCACTTTTGGCAGTTTCTTCACAATATCCGTTTTTACAGTCCAAGGACAGAAATATGTTTCATCACTGAAAAATATTTCACACATAAGACAGAAGGAAGGCAATGATTCAGACATACAGACCTAAAACGTGAGCACACAGCATTGGTTGTTAAACAAACACCTCGGCGAGCTCAGCCATGCTCGTGCTCACAATAAGAGCAAAAACATGCATATATATGCGCACATGGAAGAAGATGTATGAGAAAGAGAGATAGCGACAAAGGGACTTACAGAGAGAGAGAAACTCTGACAGCTGGAGAAACACTGACACAGAGAAATAGAAACAGTGTAAGCAAGAGGCTGACAGATGGAGAGCAAATAAACAAATACCCAGAAAGGCCAGTAAAAGAGCAGAGAGGACGGCAAACAGAAAATAGAGGAGGTAGCAAACAGTGTGACCACACATACTGTGCAGCGCAACAAAACATGAAACAGAAGAGCAAAATGACAGGCTTCAGTGTGCTGAGAGCAGGAAGACAGATGAACAGAAAAAAATTCTCCAGTGGGAAAGCTAAATGAAACGCACACACACACACACGGGAACACAGTCAAAATAATAATAATAAAAAAACTGTATTAACTGTAAAACAACTATGGTTGAACTGTTATGAATTGTCTCAAGTTTAAGTTGTTTCAAATGATGAACAGTTTGCTCTTTTCATGGTTTTCTGAACAGCATTTAATTCATTTAATGTGTCAGAAAACTTGCTGGCTCTTCAAACTGAGAGTGCTCTGACTGCTGTCTACCGACTACTCATAAGTACTTCACATAACCCATCTTAAAAAATACTTGCAGTATTTCTATGAGATCAGCTGTAGATCAAAACATTAAAAAATTAACAGACTACGAGCCAGATAAGAATATTAACAATATTAACTGCTTTTAGCATGCTAACTAGCTTGCCATGACCTGTACCTCAATGCAATGTCATACAATGTAGCACCTTCTGTGCCCTCACGCCATTATAAACGGTGTATTGCTTCCAAGATATCGTATTTTAATTTCATAGAACCTGCTATTTCAGCATTATGTAAAACATGGTAAGGGCAGTTAATCACCTGTAAAAGATGGTGAATGCTCTTAACAAACCAACACTTGAGAGCTAAAAGGCCATGAAACAAGCTAGGCTGGGATTAGTTTTTTAGCATTAGAAGTTTCCACACTCATGTTTCTTTGTACACTGTTTATAATCCCCCCCCACCCCCATCAGTTTATCTTTTATGAGAATCAAATAACAAATATGAGTATTCCAAGATGAAAGTGGCTTCAGTATTTCAGATCTTATTAATAGCAACACATTCCTTCTACCCACCTGTTGAGCATAATTCCAGTTACAGTTCAGCCCATTTTTTTTTTGTTTTACTATCGGTCTTGAACATTTTTGTTGAAAACAGCTCCATTCTGAGAGTTTATGGGTCAGACAACAAAAACTATGAACCACAGGAGGCCAAAAAAGCTCTGGAAAGCTAATGGGACTCCAGAGTTAGGTGAGAAATGGGTGTTTGTTACCATGACTGATCCCTTTCATATTTTGACAGTGAAGTGAAGTGCAGTTGTAATTACCATTATGGTAGATGAGTACACTTATTAACCCTGCACACATAACAGCATTCTGTTATTAACTCTGTTTGTTATGTTCAATTTTGCGCACGTCTTCCACCCAATCCCATTTCTTTTACTGTGTGATGAAGGCGAGTAACAGCAGCTCCTTATGCTTTACAACGTCTCAATCTTTCAGTTTTTGCAAATGCAGTGAGGTAGCCAAATGAAAACACCTACAAACATTTCCACACACACAAACTCATTCACAGTCAGGGCCCCAGGCTTTGGCATCTAGCTGAGTGTGTGTTTTTAAGGTCACCGTTTAAAAGATGATTCAGCCTAATCTCCTGATCCCTGTGGCCTTCCACTATCTCTCTCATTTCCTCATCCGGTTATTTTCCTCCTCTTTCTGCTTTGCCCCCTTGGCAATCATCACCTCCTTTATCTCCTTTCTATCCTTGAGCTTGCTTTGCTATCTCTGCATCCATTTACCTTGCTCTTCTTGCCCTCTATCTTTTCCTCTTGCTCTATATTCTCATAAAATAATTTCTTATCTATCACTCACAGGCCAAGGGGAAGAGGGTGGAGAGGGGCTTAGGGAAAGGAGAGTACCATGTTCTGACGCCACACATTGTGATTGGTGTTGACGCTGTGAGAGAAAGCCTCTGACCACTGTAATTCAGACTTGTGAAGATTGAGTCTCTTTTTTTCTTGCATGCCCTGGTCTGCGTTTTAGCAGCAAACTTGAGAGTATATATGTCATGGAAAGTAGGACCCACTGAGTTTGACTGCAGAAGACCATCTGTGCCTATACTGAACACACATCTATAATGCAATAAGATGGACAACAGTGAGACCACTGTTGAGCAGACAGGGGCTATATCCTTTGCCAAAGCCACCCACCTACGGATCTGACCAATGATGAGCTGGCTGGTAACTGATAGGCGGGTGGTACAAATACCACATGTTGAAATTGGTGAAATTAGTACTAGTGAGTTTCTTCTGACTTTCCAGGTTGGAAATCTGACACTTGATTTTTCAATCTGGGAACTCTAAAATTCCAACCTCTGAGCTCAGATGGAATACACTAAAGCATTCCTGCTCCTTTTAGAAATGTTTTCTATCGAACTGGTGTCATTTTAACCCTATATCACAAATAACAGGCTCTTTTAGCTGCTACAGTAACCACAACCACCAGTTAGTTTCTAACTTAATCCTTCAACCAACCAATGGTTAACAACAATGTCCCTTTCAACCAAAGAGCTAAAATATCATTAAAAAAGACTCAAGGAAATGAAGGCTCTAGGTCAATTTAAATAGGGGTTCACTTTTATCATTTCGTTCTGTTTTTTCCCTGGTAAAAGGTGAATTAATATGACATAAAATCCCAAATGTTAGAAACAAAATTCCCAAGCCCCTTTGACCTCCTGAACTTGCTCAATAATTCAAGTGAAAATTTTAAAATGCATAATACTCTCTGTAAAGTGATGAAGAATTCCCACCGGCTGAATAAGATGTTAAATCTTTGTCCGCTGTCTCAACAAGGATTCATATAAAAGCATTTGAGTTTAAAGTCAGTCATTGAAAACAGAATATCTTCTTTTGCTTTCAGAAAAGAAGGTTTCAGGTTCTGGGCTGTTGCTTCAAAGTAGCACCTGAGCTTCTGATGCCCACCAGGTCTTGTCCTGGTGGAACAGATCTGAGCAGCTCTGTATCTGCAGCTCGAGGCAGCTGCCAGCTCTGCTGCTGTGGTTTAATCTGCTTTGCCTGAGCACATCCAGGTGCAGCACAATATTCACTCAATACACCAGCTCTCAACTCCTCCCAAGACTGTTGGTGATGCCTGGAGATACGAGAAAAGCTGCAGTAGGGAAGTTCATTTCTTGTCCTGAGGTGTGAATGTGATGGTAGCCTAAAGTACAGAGGCGAACTGTGTAAGGTCTATCCTTAGGGAACAATAACACACGCGACCCTGCTCTCTCTTCTATCAGCAGACCTCAGCTGTGTCTAAAAGATGGGAGTTGGAAAAACACCAGGGACTCCAGTGGCTACCTGCTGTTTCCGTAGAAACACAGCCTGCACGGCAGCTCTACCTCAACACAGCTGGAGGTTTGTGTGTGTGTTTTTGTGTTTGTGCTCTCTCGGCTGCCTTTTTAGATTCATTGTCTGTCGCAGCAATTTGCTTTTTCATTTTAGAAGATTAATGTCTACAAAAGAGGTAAAAGGGTATTGGAACTATTCCATTTTAAATTACAGTGTGTGACTTAACGTTGGAGACAGATTGTTTAGCGAGGCAGGTAAATAATACGTGGGTGACAATTGATGTAATCTAACTAACAATATTAAAACAGTTGACCTCTTCTCGTCAGGTTCTGTATTTCTATTTTCAAAATTTTTCAATATCAGATGTTTTATGCAAATCAAATATGCTGAATATCAAAAGGTTTGAACACAGTAAATACACAGTGACTTATGAGGAGTGCCAGTGTTGCAGGATTTGAAGCCATCAGCTGTCTTAATTTAGCTACATTCAAAGTATAAAGTCAGGGGGACAGGCTTGTTTCCACTGCAGGATCGGGAACCTTTTTAATAACTAAGCATCCCTACCTGCAGGCCATTTGACACTAGTGGAAATTGTGGCTGCCAACCACAGATCCTGTCCTTGTGAAACATTTTTCAGGGATGTTTATGAAGAAGAAAAAAGTTCCCAGTGAAACTGTTGGGCTACCGGTGAATGTCTTTATTCTTCTCAAAGACTTAGATTTATCCGGCTGCAAAAACTAAACCAACAGTCAAATAACTTCAGGAAAAGGTTTCTAAAGTCCTTGGAGAACTGACACAAACTTGAATCATGTGGAACTGTAGCAGGTGAGCATCCATCAGAGATATCAGATAAATGTAGCCATTACACACAATGTACTGTTTTTTTTTTTGTTGGGACACTGCTTCACTTTTTGACCTGATATTTTAATTTCAGGTGAAACGTGAACCTGATCAACCCATCAGGACCTGTAGATTATGGAGCGACCTGAACATCACTTGCATGATTCTCAGAAATATGTCTCTGTGTGAGAACTGTAGATGAAAAATGATGCAAAGAAACAGATTTTTCACATAGCCCAAAGCATATAGTTAACATTTGTTGATATGTAGGCGTACACAAACCTGCAGATAGTGAAAGGTTCTCTCCTTCATCTTGTTCTCAATGGGCACCAGGGCTTTCTCATAACTTCCTCCCCTGCTGGAAGGATACACCTCTCTGGCCTGACTCACTGTCATGGCTGACCAAGTGCTCCTCTTTAGCGAGTGACCGTGGTGCCCGTGATGTCCTCCTCCCTCGCTCCCTGCCAGAGCTAAAGTGGTACAGGCCACGCACTCGCCAGACCCCGGCCCGCCGCCTCGTTCCTTAGGTTTCTTCATGGTGAGCTCCTGAATGGCAGCATCCAAGCTCTCGTGTCCACTGGGATACCCCCGTCTTCCCCCGCTGACCAAATAGCTGCTGTCGCTGTCCAGGTTGTCATCAGAGCTCCACCAGCCTGCCGTCCTGCTGCGGTGGCGTCTGCCCGACTCGTGCCGCGAGTCTCCACTTTTGCTACGCTCTCGAGACTTGCTCCTCCTTGTAGAGCGAGACTGGTGGCCTGAGTAGTGGCCTTCCTCCCCTCCACTCCTGTGCCCTCCCCCTCTCTCACTCCGGTATTCCCCGGCTCCCCTCGTGCCATTGTACTCCCGTTTGGATGGTGCTTCCAGAGAATGGGACTTGGCGAAAAGGCGCTGCACCGAGTTCACCAGGTGGCGGATACGTGAGGGACTCTCGCTGCGTTGCTCAGCACCCCCACTAGCAGTGCGCTGGTACTGAAGTGTGTGGAAGCCATCAGGGTGGAAGGGCACCTGCTTCTCTAACTGGTCTATCAGGTTAGGGGGAATGTGGTGCATCTTTCCTCCATGGCCCGAGGATAGGCAATCTTCACAAGAGTCAAATGACTGGAGAGGTGGGTGCTGGCTGGGGTGGGAGCGGGGGAAGGTGCCCCCACCAGAGTGGCTATGTGAGTGTGAGTGAGCGTGTGAATGGGAGTGATGCCTCTCCAGTGCAAGAGCCTCAGCTGGACCTCCTGGAGGGTAATAGTGGCCATCGCTGTGACCCTGATAGTAGTCTCTGCCATGGCCATCACACTCCTCTGGCGTACAGTGGCAGGGGCCTCCTCCGCCACCACCGGAGGAATGCTGAGACATGCTACGGCTGACATGGTACCCTTTCATAGGCGCCGGGGCGTGGTGGGCCGTCCGGGCCGAAAGGGGGCGCTGCGGGCGTGACAGGGCTGCACCGGTCTCACCTGGAGCCAGAAAAAAAAATATTTTGGCATTATAAACACACAGTGTTGATGACAGATAACATTCACTTCAGCTGCTACTGAAAAACATTCTCCACAAACAGAATCTGTGTCGACAAATCCAGAATGCAGAGCAGAAGATAAAACCAAAGTGAAAATGGGATTTCAGACGTGGAAAACAATTTCTGCACTGTAGATGCTTGTGTGAGACACGAGTGTGGGAGGCTCAGTGGAGTGTAACTCTTACAACGAAAAGAAATGCATTTCTTTGATTGATGTTCAGATTATTTTCTCTTCGATAAAGTGTGTCCATAAATTGAAAGTGAAAACAATGTTGTTGTTTTTTTCTCCTCTTTTTCTGATGACCATTTTTATTGATGTTGCACTTCATTCTTTTACCCAAGCAAAGACGAACAATGCAGGAGGGAGCGTTCGCCTCACAGGCAGCAAGAAGCGATCAACGACGGCTTTCCTCCTCACATTCATCATAAAGACTGCTCTGCTGGTAAATCAGAAATATCAGCCTCCCTTTCCCTTCTCTGCCTCATACTCCTGTTTAACACCATTTATTGTTTCATTCACATCCAGGCGCTCCTTGTTGCCCGTCTTTCGCTCTGTCCAGGCCTGCAGGGTGTCTGCGCGCTCCTGTGATTTACAGTCGAGGTGTGTTTATCGATCACGTGTATCCTAATGCAGAGGAGATAAGAGCTTCTGAACGCATAAATATCAGCAGTCCATTACAGAGCTGTTACCAGATTACGGTGGCTCTGAAGGGCAACATACAAAAAAACAACAACAATAAAAGTATCATAAGGTATACGTTCTAGTCTTTTATGAGGTGTTGTGTTTTAAAAAATGTAGCTGTATATTATTGCTGTGTTCAGTTTGCTGTCGTGTTTCTTGAAATGTTTTACTTGTCCTAAAATGCATTTTTTTAAAGGTTCTTCTTAATGGTGCTTTGTACGTATAATTGCGTTGCCTGTTTTGGTGTTCTGTGTGTCCGTAACGTTGTGCTTCTGAATTCATCTTACATTCGCCAAACTTTGAGCGTTATCATGAAATGTTGTTCATTCTTTAGGTTGTTGTGCTTTCAGTGTGTTGTAGTTTTTTTGTGAAAGGCACTATACGTTGCTGTGTTCTGGTCTGCTGTTATTGTCCTGTTTTCTCTTTTCTTCCGTCATCGTGTTTCACCTAATGTTGTGTTTTGCACTTTACCGCCTCTGTACCCTGTGGACTATGACATGAATTGGAATATCCAGGTGACTGAGATAAAAGAAACCGGCTGTTGACTTAAAATAATCCCACATCATGAGAGAATGTAATCTTCTCAACAAAGCAAATGCATTAAATTAAATCAATACACCTAGTCAGGTTGCAGCAAGAATATGGCACAAGATCAATATCCAATATCAATATCCAAATAATATGGCTGATGTAAGCAATAGTAAGCCGAGTGTAAACAGGACAAAGGCTTTCTCTGGATTGCCTTCTTTATAGTACACTGATAACAGCTGAGATTACATTCTAAATGTGGTAATCATGTACTTTATTGGACCGGCATTAAATGCTGCTGCTGTAATAATATCCTCTATTAACCACCTCTTTGCTAACTATATAATGAATCACAGGCACACAACTGGTTCATAATGCCCACAAGCATTTCCCCTGATTTCTAAATTTGATTAGATTAAGATGAAATTACTTGATGAGCGCCAGAATGGAGCTGCTTGGCTGGATCACATTCACTGGGCTCCTGTGAGTGCATTTGCACTCGTATTTGCCAGCTTTCGCACAGATAGAAAAGATCGCGGGGACAGATGCTGGGATAATCATTAAATAGAGCGTGGCCTGTTTGCCTTGATTGGGTGAATGAGAGCCGCAACAGAGTAAGCTCACCCACAGCTTGCTGTGTCATTGGTGTAGCCGTGACGACCAGCCTCTTCAAGTCAGATTCCTACCGTGAACAGATTTCAGACAGCCGTGGCACCTGGGTGGACTTTCATTGGAAGAGTGCGTGTTTTTTCACAATATATATATATATATATATCATCAATCAAGCCCCCCTCCCGTTAGTGTGTTATGCAGCTCTTTTTGTGCATGAGCAGGTTGTGCAAAGTTACAAGTACCAAAGTTCACACTCACTACTTGAAACACCTTGTTTGTTATATAGACATTTTCTTCTTTCCTTATTATTTCAAATCCCGAAACACCTGCTTATCATCTGCCTAGAGTCAAGTTTGACACATTTGAAACAGAAAATGAGACGCAGCCTGGCATGCTACCATTTATGGCCAATCAAGGCAGACCTCAAAATAAAACAACAAAGCAGTAAATGAGCTTGTTGATGTGTTCTTAAAAACTAAACTGTCACAATTTCTGAGAAAATACACTATAATGATGCTGTTGCTTGTTAAATCTTGTTTTATCTTTGAAGGATCAAGATGAAGAAATCTAATAAGTGCTTAAATTGGAGATGTAAAGCGGGCATATACTGAAAATAACAATGTGAACGGTTGTAGTGCCAACTTGTGTAGACATTACACTAATCAAACATTTGCAAACTAAAGGAAGACGTTCATGTCACCTGGGGAACGTTAATGTGGGTGGTGCCATCTCTGCACACAAGAAAATTAACTTATACTTCTTCCTAATAAGTAAAAAAACAGGGATTTCTTTTAGATGACAGCATGTCATCCAAAGCTTTAACAATGACTCAACTTTAAGTCACTATATCAAATAATTTGTTGTGACAGATTTTTCACAGTGTGTTATATAAATGTGTGTGCGCTCATGAATAGACTGCAAAAAGAGCAGTGCTACTCTGCCTGGAGGACTAAATTAAACCACATTCTGTTTATTATGAAGTCTTTGGCTGTGGAACAGGCTTCCGGCTGGGAGCTGTCAGTCACGGCTATGCACACATGCATGAATTTGTGGCTGTATACACACACACACATCAATAAGAGAAACATATGCACACACTGACAACTGATGTGATAGTGATAGAGGTATAAAAGACAACTGAATGTTAGCTTCTTCTCATGTCATTCTTTCTATCCATCTCACTATGTCCTCCTTCCTCTCAGTCTCTTCTCCTGACCTACTTATATCCATCCTCTAGTCTTGTCTCTCCCTCCCCATTTCTCATTCTTTCATTGCTTTTTTTTTACCTGTCACTCCATCTGGCTCTGTGCCAGTAAGCCTCTTTGCTGAGTTAATTACAAAGTTTACTTGCATTCAATATATCTTGGCCTCTGCTGATCTGTCAGTCGTACATGGTTCTCGGTTATAAATTTCTTCGTAGATAATTGTGGTGTTACAGATTTCTGTTCACACATTTTACGTAACAAATTGCATACAAAGACTTTTAAGGTACTTCTTGTGTTCTCTCTCAGCCACCTTGCCCTCTACAATTTTAGACATCTATTCAAATGAAAGCATGATTGCACTTCCATTATTTAAACTGATCGTACCTTCCTCCTTTCCCTTTGTACTCAGTGTCCCTTTTTTTTTGTTTTCAATCTACATTTATATTGCTCTTTGGACACCCCCTCTTCTCAGTGTCACTTGAAATATTCAGGAACAGCTTATTTGGAGCTGTTCAACATGCTTTCACTGTTTAATAATGCCTGAAGTCGATGGAATTGTTACTGAGGCTTCAGTCTGGAGCTGTTTCATTTTAAATATTCATGCGATCATGCCAGCTGCTCTGACCCACTTTGCTAACAGCTGAGTCTGCCTGCTCTCTGTCAGCACTGGGTCAAAAGGTGTTTCGAATCAGTGGAACACTATAACTCAAACATCTGGAAAAGCTGCCTTGATTAATGCTTTCTGATATTAGTTTTTGTCCGTCTGGAACCAAAGTACCTCAAAAATTCACAGCAGATTTTTTTGTGAAGTTCAGTGAGCAGGGACATACTGAGCCAATAAGGAAGCCTTTCAATAGATTTAGATGGTATCCAGTTGTGTCAAATTAAAAACTTGACGAGAGATTTTAACCAGGAAAGGCTAATACATTCACATAAAACAGATATTTTCATTCTGGAAGACAGAGAAGACGAATTCGTTAAAAGCTACAAAGATCTGAATCAGTGATTTTGTATGATGAAGCACAATGTAAATTAACTGATGGTGGAGGGAAAGTAAAGTAAAGTGGAAGTAAAATGCTATGAATGAAAAATAGTGAATACAAAGTAGAATAAATTTACAATAAATAATTTGGTCTTTGGAGAAATATGCTTTTCTGCCAACAATTACAGAAGAAGACTGATACAACATGGACTTATTGTTTGGTTATTCAGGGAATTAGCTAGCGGCTGATTTGCATGTTTTGTCCCTCGGCTAGTAAACAACCACAGAACAACTAATTGCAATGCAGTCTCATTCAAGACTTGTAACAGCTCCTCTGGTCGACAGCAGAAAACATAGTCTTATCGTAAAGGGATATAGAACTGTAAAATGTTATGAAATATGTTATTCATTTTTGTCATTAAAAATTGTGACATTCTTTTGTTTTGTCACAAATTTCATGTTAGCCACTTTTAGCATAAAAAACCCCTTGTTTTCACATTGTGGTGTCAGCTATCGCCAACACTTCAAATGCCCTCGACTTAAAGCAAAAAAACCGTGTCACCTCACAATCTTTTAGCCTTTATTGTTTTTTATTACTATGGTTTCATACTGTTGACATATAGCTATTATGCATTTTTGAGTGAGACTAAAACATTTTGTGTCTCAGTTTGGACAACAAATTATAATAATATCTTCATTGATAAGTAAAACTGTCTCTCTCAAGTAAAACTTGCTAAGCTAACAGACCGTTAAGCTTAGCTTAGCATAAAGACTAAAGGCATAAAGACTCGAAACAGCTGTTTTAGCTCTTTCCAAAGGAAGTTAAAACAAATCCATGAAACAAAACCTGTACAGTAAAGATATAACCAAGACATATCTTACTCCTTTAATCCACATAAAAATAATATTTGGATGTATTTGGGATTTAAAGGCTAAAGCAAACTAGTCATATCTATGCTAACTGTATGAGGTGTGTATGAAATATTTTTTAACATCTTTGCTAACAGAGTGCACAGCTTAATAAGGGACAATAGCAGACAATCCTTTGGACAAGTCTCTCATGGTCTTGGAATTTATTGAAACGGGCTAATGCTGCAAGGTATTGTGTGCCTGAATACTGGCTTTGTTTGACTGCAGATACAATGAACCAAGCTACAGCATGGTCAGAGGCAGATATGTCGACCCATTTATAAATATGAGAGGGTAAAGTGCCTACAGAATTGTAGTTAAATAATGGGAAAGTCTGGTATCTGTCCATATGTGCCAGTACAGTAGACTTCAAAGATACTATCAACCACTGCACACTCTGAACCCATAATGGAGAGTGGGACAATAGTGAAATGTGTGAATATGTGATTGGCTCATCTTTGTGTTGGCATGCTCCTCCCTCGGTGCCCGCCAAAAATATGCATGCTGTGAAACTGGCAGAGAGATGAAGTTTCTTTTTCTCAGCTTTTTGCCATGAATGAGCCATTTCAATTTTTTTTCACTGTTTTTCTCTGATTGGACACACACATTCACAAATTGTGCACAAGCACTACACACTCTTCTGTGGCAGTTGAGGGAGTGCTGTAACTAAATCATACTGATCCAGGGAGAATAAAAGATGATGGGAAAGATGCAATATTTTAAGTGTGAACTAGGGAAAAAGACCTGTAAAAATATGTGTGGTGCTGAGTCGGGCAGCTGGTTGCAGCTCATCAGCTCTTTACAAACAGAAAAGACAGTAGATGTGGAATAAGTCCGAATAAATCAAGACACAAATACTGTACATATAATGATTTCAATATCTTTCTGGAGGGAAGACATTGTTGCAGCAGAAATTTTGGCAGGAAGTGGCAGAAGTTAATATCCAAAGATAATCTTTTAGATAATATCCTTGGTGCAGAAGGTAACCGACCACTGACTATTTCCTAAAATGCCTAAGAGGGGGGAAAAAGTGAATGAGACGCAAAAAAAAGCAGTGATAAAGACAGAGAAGAAATGTAGGAATGAAAAGCTGTGGGGGTTTTACAGTGAATGTGTGCGTATAATAGACAAAGAGAGACACAAGCCCAGGAGAAATATGATCCCTTCATATGGGCAAAATTGAAGAGTGCCTAGGGGGCATTCCCTGTCTGAGTCTTTTCTTCCTCTAGCCTCGTTTCCCCTTCTCTCATGTTTGCCATATTCCACTGCAACAACCTGCTTTTTCTCCTATTTTTGTGTCCCACAGTTACACCTCTACTTATCACTTCAGCAGAAACTGTTCAACAAGTCCAATGTTTTATAGGAAATGTAAGATATTTCAAACAACAATATATTCAACTTAATTCTTGCGACTTAATATTTCAAAATGCAGGACTTGTTTGTGATGGTGGCCCAGAACATCAATTCCAAATCTAAATCTCAAAATCAACACGATGGACTTATACCCGTTTGACTACAGTAGCAGTACTGTCCTACTCAGTTCCTGTTTGGTCAGGTTTAGGCACAGGAGTTAATAAAGACATCCTGTATTTGAACAAAAAAAAATACATATTTTTTTTATTGCCCTTTAAAAACCAACCATACGAGTACATTTAGATTGAGTTACTATTTTATGCCATCTCTCTGGTTTAGCTTTGGTCAGTTTCAGACAAAAGGCATCGTGTAACAGGCAAGAGTTTGTGTTGTTAAGCGGGATTAATGAAAATTTAATTAATTAATCCCAAATTGGTTCAATCTGTAATACATGCCAGCTGAGTCTTCCCCTTTATGTAAATGGTCCAGGTAATGTGGTTGGGATGTACAGTAGCTCCAGGATTTTAATGAGAGCAGATTAGGGCTAGTGCACCAATGGATTGGTCAGGGAGGTTAATCTGGTGGAAAGATAATTAAATGACTTACAATCAGAGTCCAAATGGATCCAGAGTAACTCATCTAAACGTTGCACCATGAAAGTGTCTCAAAAGTGATAACTAAGCTCCACTGATGCAAAGTCTCAACAATCACATTCTGCCTCCTTGAAACAGCAGAGTTGATGCAGACAGTAAAAAGCAAGTTAGCAGTTAACCACCAGGCAACAGTAGAGACACATTACTACAGACTGGGAACAGTCCTGAAAAAGGGAACTGGAAGAAAATTGTTTAGTTGTGAGAGGTTGACAGGTTGTTTCAGCGAGTCTGTCCTAAAGGGCAACCGTACAACTCATACAACTCATCAAAAACAAAACACCAAAGAAGATGTAGTTAGGCAGCAAACAGGCCCAAAAACCAGTTACTAAATATTGGGACATTGTCAACTGTGTCCTCCAACTCTAAGAGGGGAGAGAGTCATTAAATGTGTGGCTGCTTTATGCGCTACGGATGTGTAGCCTTAATCAGTTGGTCTTTACCAGCTGTTCAAGCTGTCACAAACTTCCCTTTACAGCACACTGCAGCCAAACTAGAGCCGAGAAAATGCCTCAGTTTGCAAAGCTAGTTCAGTAGCTATTAGATGTGATTTGTGTATTTAAAAGATATCCGACTTGTAGGTAACACACAGTATGTTTAGTATTGAGAAGGGTCAGTGAGGCACTGGTACTGAAGCAATGCAGCTTTTTCTATGAAACGACTGATTTTTTTTAAAGTACTAAACAGGCAGATAAATTTGATTGATATGACTGATTGCATCATTGACAGAGTAGAAATGTGCAGTAACACAGTGATTTGACATTGCACTGCATTTGATTGCAACCTGCACAACACAACCAGTGTTGACTGTTGTTGAAAAAGATTTCTGAGTAGGAATTAAATCTTTGCAGGTCAATCCTAAAAGTTTTGTGGCACTCGAGCAACTTTCTCCTGTTCCGCTTGTTAGTATAAAAGTGTTTGTACTGGTCACATTTTTATGACTTAAAACCACCTCCTGATTGGTTGCATTCATGTTGCACGCAGTGTGTTTTTGTAGTCCATTGCAAAACCTAATACAGTATCACAGATGATATCACAAGAGGACTCTTCTGAACATATCCACAATAAGAAGATAATGGCTGGTAATCACCAGAGATTTTTTGCTCTCCCCTCACTCTCCTCCAAAGTAATCATATAAGTGCTACAGGGTGAATATTGTATCTTTTCTTTAAGACAACATATGCTGTCTCACATTCATTGGTTTGACTCTGAAATTGATGAAAAAAAAGATACAATTAGACTAAAGTTGTATGTTTATGCCACTGAAAACAGCCTGAGAGGGCTTCTGACTGTGACTTAATGAGAAGTAAAATACCAACACTACTTAGAGAGCTGCTCACTTGTACTTGGCCTTCATTTTCCCTCTCTGCCTCAGATAACATGAGAGGGGGAGGGGTTAACAGCGATCAAAGGCGGTGAGAGAATAGCATAACTGACTCATTTCTGAGAATCAGTCAATACACTTTAGGACTTAACCTTCTGCTGGAAAGCTCCAGCATACACAAGTAAAAAGCATGCGCAGTTATGGGGAATTTGTATTCTTCAGAATCAATTTTATCCTTGAACAATTACGTAGCTCCGAGTCAATCTGAGATGCCGTTGAATCTCAAACCTGAATTTGTAAGGAATGCAGGTTTAATATTTCTAAGGGGAATGAGTAAGTAGGCAACATTTGGAACAGCATTTTTGGTCCTAGTCAACAGTATTAAGTCATCGTGTTTCCATCCTTCTATCTTAAAAATCCGCCATGATCCTTCAAAATCTATTGTCTGTCAGGCTCTTCATCTGTGTATCTGCCGCAGCAACATCTACCCCATTCCTTTCAAACTGGTTTATCATCTTCCCTCACAGTAAATGTAAAAAATGGGCAGTAAAAGGGCAAAAAGTTCTCTGTATGTTCAACTGGATGGAGCCTTGTTTTGCATAAAAGTCTCAGCCCTCTCAAATGCTGTGGACTTCTTGCTCTGTCGATGCAAACTACTGCATTTCCTTAATAAAAACTAAGATTAAAAGCAGGGTCTTTTATAACAACTCTGGGTGGGGTTGACATCAGAGCTGGGGACTCGGACTCGTGACTCGGACTCGAGTTGCACTTAGTCTCACTAAACTGTGACTTCAGACTCAACTTGTACTCAACCTCAAAAGACTTCAGACTTGATTTCATCTCTAGGCTCGAGACTCGCGAACAACCTTTATTTCATGTTATTATTACTAATAACTCATTATTTGTCTGTCATTCATCTTTTTGTATGATCTCTGGTTCTGAGCTAGATGTAAACACCAATGTCACGTCGCGCATAGGCCATGTGTGAAGCACACATCTTCAGTATCATACATTTGATGCATTACTTCAGTATCAAACAATGGCGAGTGCGAAAAGTTCAGCAGTGCCTCAAATCATAACGTATGGATACAATGCCTTCACACAGACAGCCAACAAGCGGACAGCAGTGTGCAAAGAGTGCAGCAAAAAAATGCAAGATTGTAGAACTACATCAAACTTCATCCAGCATCTGAAAACCCACCCAAAACGGTTAGTCATTTTAAACATTAAAATTAGCAATTAGCCATCAAACTAGCCACGACGAACTGTGTGTGCTAATGCTGTGAACAGGCAGATTGTATATTTGCTGTTGGCATATGATGTGACAGACTTTGGGTTAACATTTCACCAGGTCTAGGATGTGTCAGATCATTAGTCTATGTCATACCAGCCAACAACTGAGTAGTAAAATCTGGAAGATTTTATGCTAATAAAATAGCTGCCAACACTCCTGTTTTTCCCTGGTTCTCCCATATTTCGAACCCATCTCCCACTGCCCTACAGTTTTGTCATTTCTCCCGAAATTGACAAGCCCCAAATTTATTTGTTAATAACCATAATAATAATAATAAGAAGAAGCGCACAATAGCAAAGGTTTTATTTTGAAAGCTCAGACAGGAAACCACCGTGACTCGTTAATCATTAATAATTATTTTTTTGTATTTTTTTGTTGAAGAGAATGCAGTTATGGAATAGAAATAATTCATAGTGTGTGTCTTCACATCACATTGCAGTAGATTATCTATAGTAAAACCTACATTTGATCAATTTTCATACTGTCCAATATCAAGGTCAAGGTCAAGGTAACTTGATTAACACCCGAAGGTAGATTTGGTTACAGTTTCAGGAGAGGGCATCTCAACATACATATAAACTTCAGTGACAGCAGACAGTTAAAACACCACGAAAACAGACATGGGCAGGTGCTCGAAAGGCTAACTGATCAGGATTAAGGATTTTACAGCTCTATGGTCAGAATTTTAATTTGATTTAGTGTTAGCGAGAGACTTGACTTGGACTCTTGACCAGAGACTTGAAACTTGACTTGAGTTTGCCCCTCAAAGACTTGAGACTTGACTTGGACTTAAGCTCAAAGACTTGAGACTGAGACTTAAAAAGTGGGCAGGGAGGGGGCATAAACAAAGAAATGCGTACCTGTCATTACAATTAACATGTCAAAGACATGATAATGCTATTTTTAACATTCTGTTGAACTATTATAAGCATATGACAGAGTGACCGATCATCATCCAATGGTGCTTTTGATTCCATCATTCTGAACTATTTCAAGTTGGTCTAGTAAACCGTTGCATGTCAAGACAGTAGTTTGTTAGTCTGTTTGTTTTCTCAACTTCTTGCCACATGCGGAGGTGTCTTTTTGCAAACCACCACAAAAGTTAAATTTTTTTCATCGTACTAGAGGCAAATTGCAGAGAGGAAACAGACAGCAGGATTTTGCACACCTATTGGAGATTCTTATAGGAATGAATAGACTTCTGGTTGATTAGCATACGATCACACAAGTGTGCAGAAACCAGAAAAATTTAGCTCTTACGCAATGCCCTCAGCAGTTAAAAGTAAATAAAGGCCTTGGCCTCCATTTGAGGAAATATGGTAACTTTCAGAAATCAACAGCATTATTGATCCAGTCTAGGGTCCATTTTTTCACACCATACAAGAGTCACCCCGATTTCTCTGTTCATAAAGCCTTTGAAAAATCTACTTCTCAGGTTTGGCTTAATCTTGACACTTGAGACTCTTTGTAGCTCTTATTCAGAGGGGGTCAGGTTTCAGCTTTCTTTGCAGTGGACGTGTCTTTCAGCATTTGACATTTCTACCCTACTAGAAACTACAAAGGTGTATTTGCGAGCTAAAACATGATGGCGCTTGAGGATAAGGGGTCCCTGATTCCCTCTCTTTTTTTTTTTTTTGATATTTCCTCAGCTCCTTTTATTTGTCTTATTCCCACGTTCTCTTAAATTTCCTGACAGCATCTCCCCTCCTCAGCTAATACGTAGGGTACTTTTCATCACGATAATAGAACTCCTTGATTCCTGCACTTGCATCCCTCATTCGCATACTTTCCTTCTTCCTTATGTCATGACACCGACCCTGTTAGGATGTGGGACAGATGTGAGGAAGGACTCATTAAAGATTCCTTGCTCTACACTCCTCCAGAAGCATCCTATCTGTCTGTCCTTCCTCGGCTACATTTAAGGAGAGAGGACGCAAGGACGCGGGAAGTTTGCATAATGAAAAGTCTAATTATCCTTCCCTTCTTGCATCTATTCCTCACTCTCTTTTTCTATCACTCTTTCTAAGGGTTGCTCCTCACTCTCCTCCTCAAGGTTTCTCTGTTCACTTCGGTTATGGTGTATTTCTAACTCACCTACCAGGAAATCAAAGGTGCAGAAACACAGCTCGGAAAAGAATCAAGACACACATACACACACACCAGTAGCAGATTTGCATTTGTCCTGTGTCATGAAGAGCTGTTGTTACAAGTACCACTCTTATCAAGTCAAGACTTAACTTGACTTCATTTGATCTTCTCAGCTGTAGCCTGGTAAGAAACTTTTTAAAACTTTCTTTTTCAAATATTCACACACATACACACTCTTTTCTTGCTCCAAAAATACAGACTTCGGCTAAACTTCTCCAATTGGAAAGGGAATCCCTCATCCTTGGAAGAGTGAGCATTCACAATCAACTGAATGAAATGCAATCTGCTAAGGATAAATGTGTCATATCATCAAACTTGTGCAGACTTTGTTTTTCCAGATAAAGAAGGATCTGTCAGTATATGCATAATGATGAGACTGGCAGGTTAGCACAGGAAAGCAAAAATCAAAGCAAGATGTGTGAGAATAAAGAAAAAGACTCGGAATTGACTCACAAATTAACATCACGCAGTGAAGTGGATCGTTCTGATAAAATTTACAACTTCACCAGTTCGATGTTTCCGGACGCTGATTCCCGGAACACAAACAATTCGAGCGCCTTCAAAGACTCCCCGTACGTACTGACTGTGGATATGTTCAGGGATGCAAATCACACACAGACGAGCAGAGGGATGGACAGAAACTTACTAACCAGCTGACTCTGGTGTTGCTAGGTAACTTGGTGAACTGGGTTACTACATGTAGAACATGTTTGCATAAAGCTCACATGGGTGTTAATACACCATGAGGGAGAGAGAGAGAGAGAGAAACTGAATGACAGAGTATGGCTGTCTACTGGGATCAGGAGTGGTGAGCAGCTCATCTGCCTGCAGTGCAGCATTATCAGGAACGCTGCTCGGCTTGTTTGGGTGTGTTTAGGTGCAAATGGAAGGACATTCAAAAAGCAAATCAAGCACATTTGCAAAATCTATACATGTATTTGCATAATGTATGTATGGTATGTGCGTGTGTGGCAGCTTTTGTTGGTGCTTTGATGTGAAAAATTTGTCATGTTCACTACCCTTTAGGCAAGAACCGAAACAAAGCTAGCACACTTTCCCTATATTTCCTCATCTTTATTATCCATGTCCCTTCCCGGCCAATCCACCTCTTTTATTCCCCTCACAATGCCTTATTAGAGCTAATTGATATCAATGCCCAACGTGCAGCATACAGTCTGCAGAACTCCAGTAATGAATAGAGGCTTAATCATGCCTAATCTCATTAAGGTGCAAAAGAAATAGCTTAACTAAATAGGGAGTGTATACATCAGTCAGTTGAAAGGCAGTCCCCTGCTCGTTGTCTGCTGTGCCACATGCTGCACAATTCAATAGTTGCGTCAATTTTGCGCACACATGCACACAAGTGGAATAAAAAACGCACACACAAAATGCAATGCATTGGTAAATAAAGCGAATTGTGATGCATATGGAGAGGCGCAACTGTGTAACAGGAGCTGTGAGAAGAGTAGTGAAAGCGGTTTTCTGCTCGGGATGTGTACCGTTTTCCTCTGCTATCTGTGCTTGTATCACCAGCTGATCTATGCAGTGATAGAACCATCAAGCACACTCGTGTACAGACTAAGAGGAGAACTCTGCCTGAGAATTCCACTAAGGTTTATCATTCAGTTATTTACCCACAATCTAGAAAATAGTCAAACTGTAATAAAATAATTCATAGGCCACATCCCAACTTTTAGCTGGGACATCATTAGTAGAGGCACTGCTCCACCCTTAACTTTCATCTTTATAAGGGATTTAAACTTGTAAAAACCTATTAGTGCAACACAGGCTTTTTAATGGTCTGCAGGACCTGGGGTAAAAGTAGCTTAGTTTGAAGAGCGATGACACGCCATCAAACATACTTCCCCCAGAGTGAGAATTCTCCCGAAACATTTAAAAAAAAAAAAGGCTTGTGATGTGAGAATGCGTGACAGCGTTTCAGGTGTTTGTGGACAGGTACAACACCCAACGCGTGCTTTACAGCACCCAGAGGACATTATATATGACCTTTACTGAAAATAACCAGTTTCTCATTTTAAAGCTTTCTGGTCTTTTTGTGTAAATGAGCGATGCATGTAATCCCATCACGGTGTTAATTAAGCACAACACTGCCAGACAAAAGTAATCCATTTCACTTTTTATATCAACTGTGTGACAGAGAAAGGAGTGAACGAAGGAGGAAAGCCAATGACGGGAAAAAAACTCAACCACTTTGAAATGAAGCCAATCTCACATTCAGATCCAGTTGCAGCTGTGTTCCATATGAATGTATAATTTTGCCCACTCGATTCATATTCAGCACCGAACACACTTGCACTTCTATTAGCCTATTATAATCCAGATCAAATTAACTGAGTGTTATTTCATTCCAGTAATAGACACCATCAAACAGGCTATGCGTACCGCCATGTAGCATTACAACCGCTGATCCTTCAAAATACTGCCAACACTGGCAAAATCCGTAAGTCAGTCATGTCATTTAAAATCACATATGCACAACAATAGAATTTGATGAATTGGTGTTTATAGCCGTTTACACACTGCACAGTGAAAAGTCAGCTGTGTTGCAAATAGAAAGGTCTCCTCATTCATTTCCCTCACCATTCATGGAAAGAGTCAATGAGAAGCGCTCGCACGAATCGAAGCAGGCGAGACAAAAAGAGTGACATTCAGGAGTTCAGTCACGCAGTCACGGAGGGTGCTGACAAAAGAACAAATATCGCTGAGGAGGAGAAGTGAAAAAGTACTCTCCTATTGTTCCCAGTCTCATTACGAAGTAAAAAAAAAATCACTGAAAAGCAAGCAGGCAACACGATGACGCCAGACGAGAGCGCAAATGAAAAGAGGGGGGAAAGCGGGAGATAATGAAGACTTCATTAATCAGTGCTGATACAAGCCCTCGTTTATCATGTCATTGTTGAAACCAATACAAATTTCTCCACTGAGATGCCCTTAAAAGGCCTGATTGTAGAAACTTTTGCACTTGCTATCACACTGGAACAATCAGTAGAATTGCACACTGAAAGTAGGCATATGCCTGAGGAGCAATCCAAACATCTTTACCCACTCACATGGCGAAATTAACAGGTGGTATGCACTTTGTGCTCGCAATCAATTCAGCTGAGCAGCTCTGAGTTCAGGAGTGAAGGGAGGAACGGTGTGTCCCTGCTGTTAGCAGCTCACTGTGTCTTTGAATTTTATGGCGCTGAAAGCCGCCAGTTTAATAAAAATGTTAGGGAGATAAAATTGTCAGACACAATGAAAATTAGCCTGCTAATCTAATAAAATCATCAAAGAAAAGATCAAGGAAAGCAGCAGGTGTTACTGTAGGTTATGTGAAATGAATAATGCAAGCCAGCTCATTTCGTTTCTGGGTGGGCTGCTAATAACGGTGTAAGCGGTCCGAAATGTTCCCTGCAGTCATGCGGTGGTGTATGTAAAAGATATTTCTGTCCTCAGAGGAATAAATCAGCTGAAATGAGATGCGCGTCTCTTTGTGAAAGTTTATATCACATGAAAGGGTTGGCGATTCTCTGTAACAGGGAAAAAATAACAGGGGCTGCGATATGAGCTGTGGCCAGTACGGTGCTGGAGAACTTTCAGGGATAATGCAGTGGCTTCAATCCCTCCAACATATTCTATGCTGGCTTGTATAAAGTCAGGATGTGTCATCTAAATCTAAACCTTCCTGCATCAATGGAGTAGCAGTGGAAGATACAATAAACTGTAAGAATCTCTTAATCGTTTCCTTTAGATGGGGAAATGGGCGATCCTGCATCAATGCAGCCACCAAATATAAACGTGAGTTTGCATCTGCTGAAAGAACTGGAAATTGGTGTTTTTATGGCCTTAGTGGTACAACAAATTGCAGCTCATGTGGTATGTTACTTCAACTGCTGTAAAACATCACAGAGGAAGAAGAAGTTGCATCACGTTGCTCTATGCTAACGTTGGTGATGAACGATTTGGTGGAGGAATACAGAGCTTAGCAAGCAGTGATCAAAACTAAATACTATGAGCAGTGTGTTAAATCTGCCCCTCAAAAAGTGATTATGCCATTATGAGGAAACATACAAAGTGTTTTCAGCCCATTTCCAAACTCAGGGAACACAGCCAGTCTGACTAATCATCCAAGAATTAATAAAGCTCTCTCAACTCTGTCCACAAACTCAAAGAGGAAAGAGAATCACCAAACGTGTGGCAACTTTCACAGCTAAGGATCTATGAATACTGGGTTAATATAAGCTGCGTCACAAATCCCTTTGCAGGAACAGCTATACCTGCATCCAAAAGCCAAACTAAAGGGATTTGATGAGTAAAGCTTGTCAGCAGTGTTTTAACAATGCCAAGTCAAGTAGCTATACTCTAAAAGCTGAAGATTAGAAATGGTAACATGTAAGAGTATTCCTGCCATGTCGTATTTGTACACTGTCGCATACCTTCAGTTCATCGGCATCAGGCATTAAAGATGAGTTTCAGTATGAGTAAGGATCAGTATCTGACCTAGCACTAGATTTCAGCCTGTGAGAGGCCCAGTAACATCTTGTCTTTCACTTGCAGCACATTACTAAATACGATGCACATCAGAGGGAATTAGGAAGTGTGTATACTGTGACTGAAAACTGAAAAAAAAAAAAAGCTTGTATACTCAATAAACCCTCACATGCCCTGGACTGCCCTACTGCCTGCCAAGTAGCCGTTTCATGTGCTGTGGACCTCAGAGGCGACTGAATCTCGACTAATGAAACATACAGTAACAGAAACAAACAAAAACAAAAAAAAAAAACTGAATTCCAAAGAATCTGACTGATGTGTTATTTATCTGAAGTTAGAAAACATCCTCAGATTAATAATATATGAATCATAATCTAATTAAATCATGAGGCCAGTAAGAATGGTCAACTCTAGCATAAGGCACACTTTATAGTTGAGAAATATATCGGTACATGATCAGGAGATGACGAGTCAGCAATGTCCCCAGCTTGACTTCTGCACCAAAAAGTGAGTCCGTCAGTGTTTTTTTTCCCTCTTTGAAACGGTCTTTACTGGAAACTGATAGCATTTCATAAAAGCAAATCATTCACAAAACCAAAAAGGAAAACAGTATTCAGTATTATTTTTATCTTTTGAACCAGTCATTGCATCACTTGGGAGCTCAGGATCATTACCGACGGTGCACACTGTTGTATGGTTCTTAACCAACCCGCTACTAAAAAACGTTCTCTAACATAACACAAACTTGAAATGCCGTAAAAAGGCTCGCCTGTGAAGGTGGGCTTTTCAAGTAACTTTGGCAAATTGCGTTTTAAAGCTAATGGCTCGAGGGATAGAGGCGTTTGAGAGGCAGAATGAGGAAGCTAGAAAAATATATCTTTTGAGAGTTTACACAGTTCTAACTTCAAAGGAAGCCAAAAGAGCAATGCAGAAAATCTGTGCTGAATAAGAAGCTGAGCAGAGACCACTGGCAAACCTCAACCAAGAACTAAGTGCACACAGGTGGAGAAATACTCAAAGAGGCTGAAGAGCATAAAACAGTGAAACTCCAAACCGGTGCCGAGACATTCTGTCTTTTCCAGTCCTCTTAAATTAGCAGTCAAGCTCCATTAATGCCTCGTGTCACACATCCTTTTTTTAAACCCTTCCTTGCCGGTAAACTACATGTCCCCGTTTTATGTCTCGAGTTGAATGAAATCAGTCTGCGTGGTCATGGGCTCCTTTTAGCTAATTTCACATCAAAATTGATTTAGCCGAAAAAGTAGGCCAAGTAGAATACCTAAATTTGGCTGCGTGCACGCATCCTTGTTGCTTTTTTAAGAAGCCTCTGTTCTTGTTGAGCCAACTTCTTCAGATCCACAGACGCTCTAATCAGAATCATGGAAGTAGTGGAGTGAAGAGGAAAATACTAATGAGAGCTAATGAGGAAAGAACTCGTGGAAACAGCCACTTGATTACCTGTCTGACTCGCAGTAATGGAAGACAATGTATCCATGATTAGTGTGTTTCCAACAGTGAAATTGGAGTTTGTTTGAGGGTGTATGCACAGCACATAGTGCATCAGAGTTTCTTTTCCCTCTGACTTCGGGTATCTGCCTATAGGAGTTACATCGTGTGCCGACTATTGCCACAGCGTCACATACATGCATGCATGCATGCGTCACTGAGGCAGCAGCAATGATCTGTCCACACAGACCATAGAAAAGGGAAATATCCACGATCAGCAGGAGAGCAGATTTAGGATGACTCACAAGGACATGATCGGTAAAACTTTTTGGTGGAGGTTTGGATCTGTGGCGAGTTGAAGGCTGTATGACAGACAAGCCATCTGTGCGAAACAGACGAGCTCGTCTGATATATCTGAACAAATCTACATCAGTTCAAATGAACACAATTGCAGAGGAGTCTGAGGCACTGCAGCCCCAGTCGTCCCAAAAATATCAGCAAAAATCAGACAACAAGAACTCTGCAAGGACCGAGTTCTGCCTTTTTTTTTGACTGATGAACATGAAACCGTTTTGTGAGCCGTAGATTCAGCTCAGTTACCTGCACAGTTGAGTCCAGCTATGGTTAGAGTTCATCACCGCTTATATAACAGTGCACATGCATGAAGAATCGAATAATTTACTGAGGTAGAAGCAGTCCGACGCTGTGATCATCGTCCATGTAGCCGAATTCACTGCACAGATGTTGTCTTTAAGTTACATGAATGGTGAAGTTATAAAATCTGATTTTATTACAGCAGAGCGACAGTCAGGGAAATGTATCAATACTCACTTGCACTTTGGAGCATGAACAGATTGCCTTGGCCAGTTTGAGTCAACTGGAGTAAATATATGCAGGAGGGATTCGAAGTATTACTCCAATTTTTGACTGAACTAACATGTGTACTTGCATTTTAGAGTCTGCTTTTGATTGGATTAACAAGGTTATTATTTACAGCTGTCGTATAAACGTTCCAATTGTATTTTATGATGATCACAAAAGGGAGAATTTGCATTTCTTTGGTCAAAGAAATAAAGAGAGTGGTTATACAAAAGTGCAAGTTTGCTTGCAGTCGTTGGTACACTCAGCATTCGAAGATTGCCAGGTAATGATGACAATCATTTGTTGCCAATGATTATATTATTCTGCATTATGAATATTTATTCTACTCATCCCACAGACACCTCCTCAAACCCCAGAACCACAGAGCAATTTGGCTTTGTATGAAAGAACTCATAAAAGTCAGCGATGATTCATTCAGTGGTACAAGTGGTCCAAATTTCTGATTAGAAAAGATTCTACAAAGCACCACTTGCTCTGCAGTCCTATTTTCAGGCAGCTCTAAAAGGATGTTTTACAAGGATGAATATACAATTCCCCACGCTTGAAATAGAAGAGGACTAATTTTGTTGCTACAGAACTTCACCTCAGCAATAAGCTGAAATGACTGACCGATTTGATCACCGAGTGAAGTACAGCACAATGAAAGCAATGGATTTGACATCATTGTTCGATGTCAACGTGTAAGTGATGGAACATCCCATTTCAGATCCAATTAGAGTATCCAGACTGAAACACACATATAGAAACTGAATCCAAATCATGTTACAGATCAACTTCAGATGTGAGCTGAACATTTCTTTCCCCCCCCCCCCCCCCCCCCCCCCCCCTTGTCCTGTTCAGCATTATGGCAGCAGAATTAGATCTTTTCTTTTTTTTTTGGGTGGACGTTTGGGCAAGCTCTAATCTTTTGTTCTACTGTGCAAAACTGATTTTCTGAGATGGCACCGACAATATTTTTTTTATATTTTGAAGAGCAAGAATCCAGTCATTCTTGACATTAAAGTGGTGACAGACAGCCAGATCTGTGCGAGGGAACAGCAGACAGGGTGCAGATATAAAAGAAAGCTCGGTGCCGAGGTTCACCAGCCTCGTTAGTTCTGCCTCTCCCAGGAAGATGATCTCTCTAATCAGAATGAGCAGCCTGTCAGCACACACTTCTCATCATCCAATTAATTACAATCAGAGAAGAATCTACAACACATTAGCTCTACCTAGACGTCCCTCAGATTCACATACTTGTTGAGGGCACACAAATAACAAGTGGCCTTGCCTCATTCCTGCTCACCGCCCTTACACAGGTGCCTGGGGTGCTACCTCACTATGTTTCAAGGATGCCATGAAAGCTGAACAATTTGAGCACATTGAATCGATACTCATCCTTAATGGTCCTAACTTTTCAACCAGCTGGGACAAGGGGGGGAGAAAAAAATCCTCAGTCAAACTAACGACGGATAAAGTCACTGAGGCGGAGAGGGGGGAGGAGTGAGAGTGGCAGAGACGAGTCAGGAGAGTCACTCAGGTAGGGAGCGATTTAAGGAAGACTGTCAACCACTTGTTCCCATTCTTGACTCCTTGAGGATGAGAAGAAAGGTCAGTGTCATTCGCCTGTCTGCTCTCTGAAGCTCCAGACCTTTCATGTCGTGTTGTTGTCTTCAGGTGCCCCAGAGTGGGGGAGCTTATAGCGCATCAGATTTGCTTTCTTTGAGGCATTTGATAGTGCTAATGTCCAAAAATGGAAATTAACATCTATACGAAGACCATCAAGTATAATACAGTTTCTCCATTTGCAGGTGTTTTCTTCAGTTTGCAAAAAAAAAATATGAATAAATAAATAAATAAATCAAGAAAGGAAAAGAAAAGAAAAGAAAAAAGAAAAGAAAAGGTTCGGCTTCCAGCCAGTCCACCGTGCCATCAGAAGTGATTTAACATCAGAAAATCCAGTTTCAGAAATGCATCAAATGTGATGAAGTGAAACACTGTACAGTTCTTCTCTTTTCAGGATGAGTTATGCATCTTTCTTTACCCATCTTTGCAAATTTCAATTAAAAAACTGCTGCAATTTTAATTACCAGGGCATACAATCCTGCAGTTTTGTCAAAGCTCCTGGTGTCTCTGAAACAATATCTAACAAACAAGGCTTGACGCGATCCTTGCATCAGCTAATTTTCACAACTCCGTAATCAGTCATTGACTAATTACTTGATATCTCATGTTAGTGCTTGGTTAGGTTTAGGAAAACAATCACAGTCAGGGCTCAAAGACACCCCTGCACTACAATACTGTAGCAAATGGGAAAATGTTGAGGAAACAGAAAGGTGAGTCTCAAGGCTACCATTTACACTGAGAAGTGCACACTGTGTCAAATAATACCAACACAGCCAACCAGGCCTATTTCTAAATGTCTATGAAATGTCTAGTTGTATTTCTTTCAAATGTAAGCCCTTCCCTACGTCTGCATATTTCACTTTTCAACAGTTGCTGATGGACATGCGTGTTCACTCCTGGCAACCTTGAAATCACAGAGCCTCTCCTGATTATAAATCCCACTTTAAGCCCTGCTGATAGTAAAAAAAAAAACAACAACTATGTAATGAGGACTATGCAATCTGTAAGAAATGTGTAGAGCACATGCAATAATGCAGATGATGATTATTCGTTCACCATTTTGTTCAGAGAACAGTTTGTACCGTGATACTTGTAAATCAGCCTGTTATGGATATGATGATTCTACTGTATAAAGGACATCTCTCATCTCTCAAGGCAGCTATCATCATGAGAATACAACTAAAAGTCACGTGAGCTTTGTTCTCTTCTTAAAGTGACACATTGCGATTTAATTTGATCATTTGCCTCACGCACCACTGTCATCTGTTCTGTGATAATACAGCAAATGAACACTTGGTTTTATTTACATTGGTTTAATACATAAATGCCCATGCTGTCAATGTGCGCGGAACCTCGAAGATAAACAGCAACTTTTTATGCTAATAAGTGTGGATAGGTCCTCCTGTTGACTTAAGTCAAAATTCAAAGTCAAATTAATTTGTATAGCACATTTCATGTACAAAACAATTCAAAGTGCTTTACATAAAATAAAAGCATTGCAGCGGGGAGTGGAAGAATCATTAAAAATATATAAAGAGAAAGAAATAAAACAATTAAAATGAATAAAAACAAGCAACAGCCTACATAAGTTAAAGTATACCGTGCAGATTTCATGCATAGACACATGAGAAAAGAAATGTTTTTAACCTGGATTTAAATATGTCTACATTTGGTGACAGTTTAATCTCCTCTGGCAGTTTGTTTCACTTGTTTGCAGCATAACAGCTAAATGCTGCTTCTCCAGGTTTAGTCTGGACTCTGGACTGGACCAGCTGACCTGAGTCCTTGGATCTAAGAGCTCTGCTGGGTTTACATTCTCTGAACATATCACAGATGTATTTTGGGCCTAAACCGTTCTGGGATTTGTAAACCATCTGTAGGCTTTTAAAATCTATTCTGTGACTGACTGGAAGCCAGTGTAAATATTTTAAAACTGCTGTGATGTGTTCAGATCTCTTAGTCCTGGTTAAAGCTCTAGCAGCAGCGTTCTGGATGAGCTGCAGATGTGTAATGCTCTTTTTGGGATGTCCAGTTAAAAGACCATTACAATAATCGAGTCTACTGGAGATGAATGCATGGATGAGTTTCTCCTGGCTGAGACAGACTAGATTTATTCATAGGGGGCAACTCTGTCAGATGCATTGATCATCTCTTCTAGGACTGGCAAAAGGGAAAAAAATATTAAGACTTAAACTAAATTCATTGGCCAATTTAGCAGACGCAGTGTATTCGGCGCAGTAATAGCCCATTTTCAAGCAGAAAAGCATGACCTTTGATTTGCGCAACAACAAAAAGCGGAGAAAACAACTCCCTGTGTGTGTCGGACCTCCACTTTGTAATCCAGTGGAAAGGTTATCGAGCAGCAGGCTGACTCATGCCCAAAACCCACCAAAATACAAACACCCACATGTCTGCACACTGACACACTGACAGGACGGAGCGGTTGGAGAGCACTCTGAAAAGGTCAAGGGTTGTGGATCAATTTTGACAGGGCCACCGGGATATGGACACAGATGGTGCATAATCTTCCATCCCCTCTGAATTATGCAGCGTGACTCCCCATCTAGTCTCGGGCCAAAATCACAGCCAAAACATTCACTCAGACCTAGTTACACTCTGATAAAAGCCGTTGTTGGTTCTCATACCAGTGACACAATGACAGGAGAACCAGTGCTCAGATAAGCCATCAAAGCTGCTCACTGTGGATCTTACTCCAAATTTTATAGGCTTCAACTGACTCAACAAAGATTAGTTTTGAACAGGACAATATAACTCCTACTGGAAGTGTCATCAAGAACATAAAAAAAGATTAAAATCACTGTTAATATGTAAAGATGCAGTTTTTCATGCAAATGTAAGACCCTTCATTACTATTAGGGGTGGCTGTAGCTCAGGAGGAAGAGCAGTCGCCCACCAATCGGAAGGTCGGTGGTTCGACTCTGGCTTCCCCAGGAGCGGTCAGTTAGACTAGAAAAGCGCTATACAAGTACCATTTACCATATTAGGTAATTCAAAAATGAATTAAAGTAAAAGGCTTTGATTAAAAGCACAGAAGATATTAAACCGCAGCTTTATAGAACATTTCTTTGCTGTTTACAAAAGCTGAGACAGACTGTGGGACAGCACCGAGTCAGCTGTGTTCATTCAGCCCATTATCACAGAATTATAAAAAAAAAAGCATTGCAACAACAACATCTGTTTTTTATGCCTTCCAGCACAACTTCCAAAGTGCTGAGATAAAACTGGGAGTAAAAGCAAAACTGACTTAGAACTAAAGTTAGTTGAAGGCGAGGCGAGGTGAGGAGGGTCTCCATCTTGATTCCCGCTCTGCAACCAGGAGAAACCCCTCTGACATCCACATGCAGACTTATCCGATGTGACGCAAGAGCCAAAACTCATCTGTTTCACAATACGCTATGACACTGTTATACTCCATAAAGTTATATTTGTGTGCCATATTACAAAAAAAAGAAGATAATATTGTGTTTGTTCAAACGAATCGATAAGTACACGACTGTTTCATATTTTGCCATTCGACCACATAGGTTCATAATACATAACTACGGTATATAGATTGTCTGAAAAATACTAATGCTACAAAAAACAATGATGCAAACCAGTATAAGTGTTATGTACACAAGAGGGAAAAAAAGTCTGAGAAGGGGGCACAGGATGAGCTCCAGTGCCTTTCAATTACAGTCCCGCTCTCTTCTTCTACTCTTCCAGCTCTCCTTCGAGATGGAGGAAATTGAATTGCTGAACACATCTCAACAAACAAAGCAACTCTCAACCTATCTGCCAAAAGAGGCAAGGACGAGCACTGTGACAGTGACAACACACCCATGTCAGCCTGATAAATCCACTAAGTGTTGGAAGGGCAACAAATCTGTGGGCTTAAATCAAAAGTGCAGTGAAGCAACGAATGGACCGGGGACTCGGGAGAAGCTGGTGCACTGTATGACTGGTCATGGCTCGGTGCTCTGAGACACATTCCAAGATGTGCTGCTTCAACTGGGTCTTGTGGAAAGGTTTAGATTTGGTTAAGGGAAAAGTGTATCTTGTGGAAAGGTTTAGATTTGGTTAAGGGAAAAGTGTACTGCTGTAAGTAAATATGTGACTTCATTCTGTTCTTAAAAATGCAGATTGGCATTTAGGGAACCAATATAGATGAGAATCAGGTTAAAAGATTGTTGTCCCTTTTTATTAAGAACAAGCAGTTGGTTTTTCACAAAGACTGCAGCAACAAGCAGAAATAGCTTCTTATAGAAAACAAAGCTGCCTGTCAGCAAACCAAAGCCAAACCGTTAGCATATTAGAATTCACTGATTAAACTTTTGAAAGAATGCGTGAAAATCCTTCTGCACTCAAAATGCTGTGTTGTTAACAAGGCCAGTAAAATGAACTGGCTTCAGGTTAAGCTTTTGCCCTTATGGTTATTTAATCATTCATTCTTCGTCTGTACCCGCTGCATCTTACACAGGGTTATTGGGGAGATGGCGCTTATCCCAGCCCTCAATGCGTGAGATACACCCTGAACTGGTTGCCAGTCTATCACAGGGCCAACACAGAGACAAACAACCATTCACACTCACCCTTACGGTCAGGGTAGAAGCACAGATGAAGCTGTTTTTGGACCGTGGCTTGCGTGTACAGGGTGAGCATGAAAACTCCACTCAGAAAGTTTTTATCTAATTATGAATCACGTTGTTAAAACCATGTTACCAAAGTGGTAAATCCACATTTGGCAGACAAAGTAGGATTTAGAGTGACAGCAACGTTCTCTGTCCAAGTATATTGGAAAATCATTTAGCAGATTCTGAGTGACACTGAACTTTCCCTGGCAGACAGCCAGTCTGACATCTGCAAGTTGGAATGTATTGACTGTATGGTATGAGTGTAATAATAGACCATGCAACACAAATTGCTCCCTGAAGACTTTAATTGTCCACGCTCTCTTGTGAGAAATGTTACATAAAGCACTCCACTACACATTTAGTAGGTGACTTACTGTGAGAAAATTGTGTGCGATTGGTTATCTCCAACTAAAAGTAAAGGAATATTTGGTCAGAGCACGTTTTTTTTTAGGGCAACTAATTCTGGTCAACTGCAGTTGCACTAACGATTGCCTTTTTGTTAAACCTCTTTGCTTAATCTCATTGCTTAGCTAGCTGTGGCCCTGAAGCAACATGTTAACTTTCTCAGAGTTTGGAATTAGGTTTATCTCTTAATAAGGGGGAAATAACTTTTTGCCATGACACACTGATGAGCCTAATATCTAGAAATATGTCAGGTAAAATATCTTTGAAATGTCACGTGTTGGAAGTTAAATTTTGTTTGGTAATCAATGGTGTGTCAATAGTGCAAACTTGTGAAATTTGTGTTTGGCGCTGCAGTTCACAGCGACTTTCTAACATCTGTTCTAACAACATCACAGATTTATTTTTGTGTCCAACTCTGAAAGTGCTCAACAGAACTTTCTCTAAGACTGTGATTATGATTCATGAGCTTTCTATCTCTCTTTTTTTAATCTTCTTCTTGAAAATAAGCATCTGCTGTTAAAGCAGGGCTGGATGCTAATATCACTAGAATTTTGGTTAGATTCAGTTACAAATTCGAAGTCAAGTGGCTTCAAAGCTCCATAAGGCTGTGAAGAACAGAGAAGATCTATAATAATTCTCTGTGGAATCATTGCAACACCACAAGAGACCAATTTCATATTATCAAAGAAGTATTTATTATAGCTGTGCTTAGAAGTTGTTATATTTTAGAAAACAGGCCAGAAAATAGCCCATCTTCCCTGAATTATTATCGGTCTCTGAAAGTAGCTGTATCGTGTAACAAAAGGACATAAACACATGGCTTGCATGATTATAAAAAGAGATCAATTCCCACTGTACGAGAGCAATCACAGGAAAAAAAAAAAGAGATAGTGTATATATAATTGGCCTCTGCCATGCCCCAACGGCACAGTAAGGTCGTTGCAGTCCCCACTGTGTGTGTGTTGCCCCGAGGTGGACAACAAACAGTGGACAGACAGTCTGCCTAGTCCTGCTGAGCTCGAGCCCCACCACCCCAGATGCCCTGGGGTGCCCCTCAGCCTACCAAACTTCCTTGGGCGCACAGTTGGTGATCTAGTTTAACAAGCTGACACATATGGGATTCCTCTATTATTTACACTCCAGGGAGGTGGAGCATTGGAGTCTTGCTCTAGGGTGGCGGGGTGCGCAGAGGGGCTGTTGCTTCCTGGTTTCCACATTGTGACAGGGCGTATTTGTGTGTGTGCTCTTTACTTCTGGATAGAGGGCGCATTTAAATATGACAGGGGGTTACGTAACACGTCAGATGATACCGATGCAGCCTCAGATTGCGAATTACAAAGTTACTCACACGCACAAAGTATGGTCGAAAAAGTTTGTACTCCCCATGGAGAAAATACATTCATTCTCACAAAAATGAGCCTGTGTGAATAAATACGACCAAGCAGAAGCACACACACACACACAAACTGATTACCCTTCTCTTCTCGTACATGAGTGGACCTCTGGCCATGCAGAGAGAATTACAGACCATTATCCATTACATTAAAGCAGTTAAGCTGAAACCTGAGAGCCGTCATTAGACGGAAGAGATGGAAAGAGGGATAAGAAACAGCAATAGAGAGAGGAAAGTTCAACAATTTGAAACGTGAGAGAAAACAGTGTACCGTAAGGCACCGTTTCTCTTCCACTCTGCATTAGGTGAACGTGGATATTGATGCATCTTTCTGATTTCTTCCCCGCTTACCTCCTCCTTCCTCACCCACTGTCCTCTTATGACACCTCCCCTCCCATCTTTGCTCTCCCTCTCCTCTGTTTTCCCCCACCCCCGACACACTGTCACAGTTTTGTGCTTTCTTTGGAAAGATGACATCACGTCAGTCACAGTGTTTAATCAAATGCCATTATCATTTCACAGAGCTGCCTTTCTGCTTGTGTGTGTGCATGTGCGTGCCACTGTGTCAGTAATGTCACTTCTAGTTTTGGCAGGAACAGATGACGTTACTCTGCAGGGTGTCACATCACAGCTCTCAGGGGAAATATGAACAAAGCAGAGGGGAGAAGGGGTTAGTTTGACAGCAGTTCAGGAGAGATGAGGCTGAAACAGTAAGCGCAATAAACAACAGATGAGTTCAAGGAAAGACAGAAAGAGAGAGTCTGCAGGAGAGATGAGGACAGGGGGTGAAGGGAGGATGCGGAGCGGTGATGTCCTCGTCGGGTGGGTGTTGGTTGGTGGTGCTGGGTGTGAGCGGAGGATAATCCTTGTATTCCATTGTCTCCTGTTTTCAAACCAATTATTGTCATCTGCAGCGCCATAAAAGAGAGTTAATGAGGGGAGCAGAGCTTTGGAGTGTCAGGGCACAGTCAGGGGAACGGAGATAAAACACTGAGGATGGAGAGAAGAAGGGGATATGGGAGAAGACATACAGCGGCGGTGGAAAGGGATAGAATTATAATAAGAGGAAGCGAAAAGAAAGAGTCAAGTCTCATGGAGACAGGTAGCTCAGTGATGCATTTCATATGGCCTACACTCTCTTTTCTCTGTGCTCTGTCACATGTCTTGACTTACAATAAATCCACACTCTCTCTTTTTTTATCTGCTTTTTCTCATTTCTAGCCTCCCCTAAAAGAAAATGAAGACATGAAGTATTATCCTTCTGCAGGTGACCACATTGTATAATGAAACACGTCAGTTTATGAAGCACAACTTCATTTCCCAAAATGAAATGCTGCTGCACCACAAGTTCTACCCATTACTTTTCCAGCCTTTGCTTGGCCCCGCCCCAACTTTCTTTCTTTCTTTTTTTTTTTAAAATAAGGAGCAAATGCCTTTCATGAAATGTCTCACAATGTCTCAATGTCTCACTTTCAACATTTGATATGTTTTCTATGTTCCTTTGTGAATGAAATGTTACCTTTAAGAGATTTGCAATCCATAGCATTCTTTGTTCATTTTTCAGAGCCTCCCAACTTTTTGGGGGAATTTGAATTGCAAATCCATTCTCTATTCAGGAGATTTGTTTATTTAATTATGTTAGTCGTCCTTAAAATGATCTCTGGCTAACGGAACAAAGCGGATGCCTCAGTGTGCTGAAGTGCATCACACATCTTCATTCAATGTGATGACACAGGTAACAATACTGATAAGATTTAGGTCTATACATTTGCATGAGCAAAAGTAGGTCAATGAAATCAGGTAATGCACAGAGAAAAGGTATAATGATAAAGGAATTCAACGTTCCACAGAATATAGCCAAAAAAGAAATGTCTCTTACCAGACCTAACACTAAATAGGAACCCTTCAAATCGATCATGGTGGCACCAAATACACTAAATGTTCTGGCAGTGCCCCTCAAAGAAAACCACCAGTGCACCAGTACAACCAACAGTCTGGAGCCCAGAGCAGTATTCGCAGTTTAACAATGCTATTAGTTTCAGGATAACTCCCTGTAGCTGGAAGGCTGCACAGCTCCGATGAAAGCCATGACTCTCCAGTAATGAGCATGTGAGAAGTGACCACAAGCTATAAAGCAGTAATAGATACATTTTTGGATTAGTATACACGGCACTGGGTATTTCTGAGGAGTAGTGCGATTTACAGTGAAAATCGCTTTGTATCGCTATATTAAAAAAAAAAAAAAAGTCTATAAAGAGGTTGAATCGGCCCTTAAATTCAATGTATTTTTTTATTCGTTTAACAAAGAAAATGGATGATGGTTCATAACTCTTTCAAACGTAGCGTAATTTGTGACGCATGCTATAGTGCACCACACTATAATTAACACATCTATATGTCAATGTCACAAGGATGGCGTAAAGCATCAACTTTATTCCAAGCAGATCAGATGTGTTAACATTTTTGTTGCCCACGTGCACTCCGGGTGTCTTTTCATTTTACATACACATACAGTTCCAATTTTGCAGCCTTCTGACAGGTTGCCAGATATAGGCTGCTGTCACCATGGTAACCATAACTGCAAACAAATCATTTTAACCTTGGTCACTTCACTTACAAGGTCTCTGGGTTTGTCAGCCATCTAGTTTGTCTGATACGTCTGCTTTAGGACTAAAAAAAAAAAAGAAAAAAGATCAGTGTAACATGATATCACAGAGATCATCATTTCAGCAGCTTAGAACAATAAGGGATCACATCCAGAGCAAATAGGCTCTCAGGTGAGTGTCGGGTGTGAGTTACACGCATTTCAGTTGCGTTAGTGACTTACAGCTTAAGTCCTGGGCTTCAATAAAACAGTGATGCCATAATTCAAGACATTAAGTACATCTAAATTCTGTGACCTGTAAATAAACATAGTTGCGATAGTCATTGGGTGCTGGCACTGTGTGCGTGTCCTGTTCCGCTGGTGTTGTGGCGGGACGAGCGCATGTTTCTGCTGTGACTGACAGGACAGGTCGCTGAGGGAGAATAAATGCTGCGAGTGACTGGCATTTTCAATGACCTTCATTTTTCCGCCAACACACAGTCGCTCGTGTACTGAAACCACAGACACACATTCGAAGAGGAGCACATGCACAAGCACACACCCAGCATGCAAAGCTTGTATTTGGCTGAATTTTTACAGCCTCAAAACTGCTCCTACCTCACTTTAGCAGCTGCTTTCCGTGACGAATGGGATCCGTTTTAGGCGCAGGCCATCTTATTACCGGCACTGACAACTTCGTCACAACTGGAAATGAAATGCAGCGAGAAAGCCGGCATCTGAAGAGTTGATGAGGTGATAATGCTAAATGAGGATGAGATTTTCATTTGCAGGCTTTTTTCTTTTTTCCAATGTGTGACTCTTTTTATATACGCACACTGGAAGGTGGCAGAGGAGGAGAAAGTGAGAGTTGTGTTGCAGTCGAGCGAGACAGGAGAAAAACACTGAAATCCCAACACTGCCCTCATGTCACTCGATACAATCAGCAGGAGGATATCTCACAGATGGAGGAGTGGGACTAGAGCAAGGTCTATCAGTGCTCTTAAGCAGTCAGGAGAGTGACTGATGTTAACACCCAAGATCAGCACTTAATATCAAATAATTGGCATGCATTCAATAGGATGAAAACATTCATTAGTCTATATTGTTTTAAATTCCTACAAGAGGCTATAAATCAGCTGCTCCTCCTCATCAAATCAATGTCAACACACAGAGGCGCCATCAAAACAGGATCACTCAAAGCGTGAAGGCTGCATTGTTGATTGATTATGAACTAACACAATAAAAAACACATATTAACAGGATTACTGCTAATCTGCAGTTTGAGTACATATCCTCCTCTGATATGCATGAAATTGGCAGAGCCATCATTTAATGTTTTTAAAACATTCAGCATTCACTGGATTTTTTTTTGCCTGCATGGTGGTAAATAGCAACACTGACAAATGATCAAAAATCTCAGGCTGTCTGTTTCCCTGAGAACATGCAAACCTGTAATCCAACTATAGTATGCTTGATTTAGGCTAAATAGTTAGTTACTGTGAATATAAAATATAAAATATAAGAAAAACTTGCTACGGAAATGGGAAAAAGGTGCAAAAACAGACTTTGCACAGTTCCAAAAGGCTTGAAAGTCAATATTTAATCTGAGCACCTTTATTCTTCAGCACAGCCTGAACCCTCTTAGACAAGTTTTCTGTCATTTCTTTAAGTCGTCTTCAGGAATAGTTCTCCAGGCTTCTCGAAGGACATTTCAAAGCTCTTCTTTGGATGTCGGCTGCCTTTTGTTCCATTCTCTGTCAAGATGATCCCACACAGCTTCAATAATGTTGAGGTCTGGGCTCTGGGGAGGATTCATCCCTCCAAAAGACCTGTTGCCACTGATTTTCAGTCCACTTCTTTCATTTAGCATATCTCATCCATCTGTCCATCTTTGTTTGTGCAGTTCAAAGTTCTCTGGCAGTTGGAGAACTCTACACTGCAGCAATACAGAATTACTACCAATACAAATCCTGCCTAGTCAACTAGGCATCGAGAAATAAAAGTCCCCCTGATGGAGACCAAGCTGCAGTAGACTGACGGGCTGCTCAAACGGATCCCAATCATCTAATGATCACTGAGAAAACCCAATTTCAAGCCAGCATGTGACGGTTCTGGAGGTAACGCAGTGACAGCAGAGACCCTCCTCTCTTTTTTTTTGACTGCGATGCATTTGTGTAAAACAAGAGAAGGGTGTGAGTGCGCACGTGTGAATGTGTGCTCTAACTGATGGGCTCTGGTCATGCGATCCATGCTGCTGTCTAATTATCCAGATGTGATGGATGGCATTGATTAAATCATGTGAAGTCTGAGACAGTCACTGGCTCCTTCTTGCTCTCGTTTCTCAGCACCATCTCTCGCTCTTTCCTTCTGTTGCACTGATGCAAACACACACAAGCAAAAGCACATAGCTTGCCATCCCTGCCTTTGAGTCTTTTCTTTTTTCCCTCCACTATGATTTGGGACTTGAGTAGTTCCAAACAGATGAGCCCTGCTTTCAGCAGTGATAAAAGATATCCATAAATCATCTGGAAGGAGGGAAATAACTGACAGTAAGAGAATTAAGTTTGACATAAAAGATGGACAGCGTTAGCAATGCAGTCATTCTGAAAGAAGAGAATATTACAAACTGCTGATACTTGTTTATTATAAGGTTTCACACAGAACAGACCACCCGCTCTGCTGACCTAAACTGGGAACAGTTCTACTTGTGATTTTCGGCATTTTGTGAACCACTTCTAATATCCTGTCAGCATTATTTCCCTGAGCAGAGTTTGGCTTTCTTTTTCAAGCTTAACGACAGCACAAAGATCCCCAGTAAGCATGTGGAACTAAGCAGTGGATACTTGGAATGCATGTTTTGGCCTCTTTTATACTGTCAACAATCCCAAACTAAGAGTTGCTTTGATGGACAGCCCTTATAAAGAGCCCTTATATAAAGAGAAAAAGTTACTGATCTGAACTAAAAATTGAGGAATTCTATTAAAAAGTTAAAGTGAAATTCAGATTATGCTATTTGAAATAAATTATAAGTTCCAATATTCAGTTGGTGAGAACATGTTGACATGCACGGATGCTGAAGAGAAAATGATTCCCAGACTAATTTTAATCTGCTCCTGATAAACTGTACTGCAGATAATCAAGAAACTCACTTGGTAATCTGTGAACCTGCAGGTTCTGATCTGTCCAGCTCATCACAGCTGAACAAACCAAACTGCACACATCCTAGAGTGATGCTGTCATCAGCACTACAAAAAGCTGCTGTTTGGAGTAACTTGCCCAGAAACCATGAGCTGACGGCCGGAAGGCCGGGCACAGAGCCACAACCAACACGTGTGAGCACAGATACACCCAGGCACTCCATAATGTGTGTGTAGATACACACGTGGCACCAATACAGAAGTGAAACTTATTTGGGAGGGAAGGGAAGGCTGCAAAATAACTCTCACATGACCTCCATTGAAAACTTCTCATGGAGTTCAGTGTACTGTTAAAAAGTCAACACTTTGCTTATTTACTGGCTCATAAGAGTTGTCAGCTGCTGACAAAACCCTGGGGTTTAGCGCGCGTTTACTCCAGAATCAGACTGAAAACAACTAGAGACTCTGCAGAATTGGCTGCGTTGCATAAAACAAACTGAGGTCAGGCAGTGAAGCTACTTTTAATGTAATTACTCACATCGTGACTACCTATTTTTTCACAGGTGTACTTTCAGGGAAATTAGCAGCTCGCCAGCTGAGTTTAGCCTGAACTCTAACCCACTCTCAAGGCAAAACATTGAATAGTGCTGTCATTTATGGATTCATGGCCACAGACATGACTTTTCAACCGGATTTGTTTGAGCTATTGAACACAACAAACACAGCTGAACTGCACAGCACTCCACAGAGTAACACCGTGTCGCAACATTTTGGGAAATAGTCATGTGATGACTCTTGCGTCGCATCTAATAAGCAAAAAAGGTTCACATGTGGAGGCCAGAGGATGGCGCTTCACATCTAAATAACAAGCAGGAGAACCAAGATCAAATCTAGTCCTAAATACTGGCGTATTTATCTTTAAATGTTGTTTTTTTCCATCAGTCCCTCCTTCCTTGCATTTTCACTTATTCAGTTGCTGTTTTGGAGATTACAAACAACTTGATTTCCTGGATTACTGGCTGACGAGTCCAGCCCCCTCAGCTAAGCACACAAAGCATGCTGAACACAGGAACAAGTCCCTAGTCCCTCAGCACCTCAATACAGCTCTGGGGTGCAGTAGTACGATCCAAACTAAGGGAAATATTAACCACATTAGCTTTAAAATGTGCTCAGACTTTTTAAAGTGTCTTGGGAGGACTTCTGCTCAGAAGTGGTGCAATATAAAATAAATAACTAAACTAAATAAATGACTTAAGGACACATTAGTGCTGACATTATACAATTGGGCATCTACTCTCTGTTGGGGACACAATATTGCATGCTTAAATTATGAATTGTGACATCCAGTCTAATTAAGTCTATCAGCAAATCTAAACATGAAAAGTTACCCTGGAAGATAAACTGAAAGCAAAGAGTTTCAGTGTTGAACGAGCTTAACATCTCTCAGGGCAAAACTATCCCGACATGTCTCTGCTCGGATAAGAAAAGACTAAATGAGGCTTCATCGCATGGACAGAGTGCTGTGTCAACGATAATAATAAATCTCAAAAACGTGTACATGTAAGTATGTCAGTCAGGGCCTCTGACCCTCTCATAGGTGTAGATGAATGAGATTTAGCTGCAAGACAGTATATCCAATTCATATTTGTCTCATATTCATATTTATATGTAATTGATGGCAACTGGGGACTCAGAATGTCTGATCTCTGCTGGATTTCCAAGCCGTCATTCCCCAAAAAGGCAACTTACACAGTCAACAACAAAATCTTTCTTCCATTATTCCTAAACAGTAAGTTTTAAAGATGTTTTTCAGCTTCATTTATTTGAAGCACTTCACCTTTGATGAGCCGTCACTGGTAATAGCTACGGAGCAACCTGGAGGCAGCCGTGTTTTTCCCCCCCTTTGAGCACTGAATTCCTGGAGGCTGAAAATGAGTTGATTTTGAGTTTCAGCTTCCCTCTTCGGAGGTGCATCAAACCCGGCAGCATATTAGCTGCACTAACCAAAAGTCTCTATACCTTCCCATCCACATCAGCCTCTGTGATGTTCATCTCTATCAGCCTCGACTGTGAGGTATTTTGACTCATAAAGATAGAAAAAGCACGGGTTTTACTGATGATATGAGTGGTGGCTACATTCCATTTTTGTCCCAATTTGTATGAAGGAAGGTTAATTACTTTCTTTTCTACAGAAAAGCTGTAATTTGCCACAATGTGCAAAAAGACTCAAGGACGATTATGGACAATCAGTATCATTCATTTGCTATATGAGGACATTTAACTGTGTGTTATTAGGAACATAATAACATCTGACAGAAATGTTAGGGGACACTTGGCAATTATAGACTCACGCTAATGGAATCATTTCAGACACTGTTCTTCACCTGAATAACGAAACGCAAGACCTTTGTGAAGGAAGAATTACTGGTAGGTCACTGGAGAAAAGTGTGACACACTGACCCTTTAATGGATCCGTAGGAAGGAGGACCATGTTTATCTGAAATGTCCCAAACACAACTTACGGCCTAAATCAGAACAGTGTAATGAGAGGATCGTCTTAATAAAGATAACAAAAAATCTCCTGACAGCTCAGATGGAGGGCAGGATTCATCCAGAGACAAGGTGCTTTAAACAGCTCACTGCATTAACCTGGAGTTTGACCTGTCAGATGAACATCATTTACCTTCTGAGCCAGCGTTAACAAAGTTACCTCCGCAGTACCACAGATGTAAATGTACAGATTGCTCTTCGAGAACTTTCCCCTTCTTCTGTTGTTTATTCAATACAAAGGAAATAATCTGACACCCAGCGAGCTCAGAGCAACAAACAGGACTTGAGTAGGTCGACTTGTGTTTCAGGAAAACCCCAAATTACATTCAGTGACAGCTGATTCATCTTAAATTAATCTAAAGGCTGTGTTTGTGCCTTTGTGCAGATAGCCGTCTGTGGTGCTCTCAGCAGATGGCCATTTTTTCAATGCAGACAGACAGACATGCTGTCCGCCTAAAACATAATATCCCAGACTGGTGGGATGATGCTATTTGGTTGAAACGCTGATTGGTTGAAAGTTATCTTGTGCCAAGAGTGACCGACAACAACAGATTTCACAATAAAGATGACAATGACAACCGCTGCACCCAACAATCTTTATTATCTTAACACTTAGTTTCACTCCTCACAAAGCAGGTCTTTATCCTCTTTGATTTCTGTCTTTTCCACAGCAGAGCAAAGGTAAAGGAACAACAGCTTTAACCCCGATAACAGCAGCTCACAGCTCAGGTTGTTCCACACATTTATGAGTCTGCTCCTAAGTTGCAGCATGCTCACCTCATAACACGTTTCAAATCTGAGTCTCATTAACTGCTGCACTGTTACAGGCATCTCAAGATGTTATATAAGAGATACAATACAAGAGAGGTCAAATATACATTAAGGTTGGTGCTGGAGAGCACAGTGCTGTGGTTCCTCAACACAGCTCACCTGGGTTAGAGTCCTGAGGCCCTTTGCTGCACGTCCTCCCACACTATCTGCCACACTTACTGGGAATAAATGCCACCAGTGCCCAAACACCCTGGCCTTCCAGAGAAATACCCTTCCAGAGAAATGTTACATTTTCTGTAAGGAAAGTGGAGATTATGTAAAAGTTACCAATTCTAAGCATACACAATTACGTTTTCTAAGAGAAACACCCGTGAACTTCCGATGGAGAGATATCCAGCTTAAAACAAGAGGACAGGAATAGCTTAGTTCAGGACATGAACACTGACTCAAAAGGGTTTTTGTTGTTTGACAAAGCTAATGTTGTGCATGTGTCCAAAAAGATTGAGGCTGCGAAAGTCATGAAAGTGTAAAACACCACAACGTATTCTCCTGGTGATTGGGCCGTGGCAAACATCTGCGTTTTGCCATACAAACCAGTCTCCGTGAAGACGTCTGAATAAAAATCTGAACCACTTTAAGTTCCGTAATCCATCTATGACTTGCATGTGTCCTGTGATGTGAACTAACATACCATCCTTCTGCTTCCAACACCTCACATGAAGTTAAGCTCTGTTAAGCTGAAACTCGTGATTAGCAAACTACCTATCGGCTATGAACAATCTGTGTTGGCACCCACGACCCGCAGGATGGACCAAAAGCAACGCGCTCACTGTTACTATTCACACGAACGCAAACAGAGGGGGGTGACGGGTCCTCTGCTTTTACTGCCTGGATGTCAAACAGCAGCTTCCAAATAAATCTCTACAGACACGTACCTGAAGCCGATGTGTGGGGGGGTTTCGGGATTGCAGAGACTGGACCGAATAACAGTGTTTTTACAATCATCAACACTGTCAGTGCAAATTGCTAAATTGTTTAAAATGACAAAGTTGTGTTTATACACCATCGCTGTCTCAATAGTGCAAAGCCATTTTGGTCATGTTACGTATATTGGAGAAGGTTTTCACTTCAAACTGATAATTCTAACTGCATGGAACGTCACAACTCATCCCCCTCTTCCATGCCATCTGAGAAAAAGTACACACACACACACACACACTCAAACACACACACAGTGCATTTAGCCATTTAGTGGCCTTTTCAGTGGCTAAGTAGAAGCTTCAGAGCCCTGTCAATCCAACTCTGGACCAAAAAGAGAGATGCACTACTGTATCGGTTGAGAAGTTGCCAGTGAAGAGGAGTAATGATTACATAAAATAACAAACGGCTGGCATGTAGATCAGTGAAAGGCAGTTAAGTGACTGAGGTTTGAGAGAGATTGAGAGAGAATACATCCAGAGTGACACCAGATGGAGAGTGGAACACTGACGTCACAGCGGTAACACAAGACTCAAGAGAATTCAGAGAAGAGAGAGGGAGGAAAAGCAGGAGAACTAGCCTAAGAATAGCAGTACAACCTCAGGCCTGCTCAATCGGTCAGCCCTGCCTGCTATTTTTTACTTTACTATTGTACCAGCCAGCTCTTGTCTGACATATTTCTCTCCTCTCTTTCCATTTCATTCTCTCGTTTTTTTTCTCAGCCAAACAGTACGAGAACTTCATCGCATCCACTTGCCACAGCCCCTCTTGCACCTCATATCTGTGCAGAGGTACAAGATGTATGGTTGAATGTTGTCTTTAGCAATGCGAACAGCAACTTCAAAAGCTAATCATAGACAGATAACTTCATCAATCAATACCGCTTCAAATGTAAGATCAAACGCAACGCACCACAGGCCATCATGTACAAGCAACATGCTTCTCATTCCCACTTTCTCAAAGCTCTTTGAATGATGTGGGTTAATCCTTGAAAGGTTCCACCTCTGCACTCCTCCAGGGGATGGATTTAGAGGATGCACAAGACAGAAGCCAGATTTATTCACCATATGAGCACAGGTGACAAGAAGCTGGAGGAGTTCCACTTTAGCATGTGTGTGCTCGTGCATTATTTCGACTTACCACAGTCTCATCAGGAAATGGTGTTCCATGTCTTTCTGTAGATGAGAGCGGTAAAACAACTGAGTTCCAACCAGTCTGCAGAAAAGAAGAGAGAGAGAAAATATGAAGAGAGCCCAGACTAGAAAAACATTGCATCTGCATCACACTGTATCATACTCAACCTGGCACGGAGAAATTCTCTTCATTTCTCTCTCATTCCTCTACACCACAGTTTGTTCCTCTCTACATTATGGGAAAAGCACCCCTCCCCATAAGCTCTGACCTGTAAATGGGTCCCTGGCGGCGCCTGCAATGTGGTGGAAAATGTGCGGCTGTGCCTGCTGGTCCCAAAACAAGAAGCTCCCCTGACTGCCTGACTGAGACTTCAGCTACCCCGTTTGGAGCGCTACAGGCCTCAGAGCCACAAATGCAGGGATGACAGGAGGATATGAAGAGAGGAAAGGGAGGAAATAGTGGATAGAGTGAAATTAGCCATGGAGATAAAAGGCTGTATCAGAGAGAAAGAAAGAGGAAGGGGATGACCAAAACAGCTTAAATGAATGAGTGCTGCTTCCAATTAGGGCCTTAAGGTAGCAGAATGTGTGAAATGACTTTAGAAAACACATAAACACACATACACACGCAAAGGCAAGGTACAAAGCAATATTGTGTATCACTTGATACGACAGCATGTGTATCTTTGTGTACCTTTGTTCATTCACATGGAGATAATAAGATAAAATCTGGAACATTGTGTGTACATTCTCCAAAGCTATGTTTGTGTGAGCTGACTGCTAAGTGCTAGTCAGCTAATAGCACTCGCATTACAGGATGCCACAGGACTCCACGTATTATTACTCCTCCATTAGCCTTAGCATTATTACAGTAATTACTGTTAGCTGCTAGCATGAGCTCCCTGCCCCCCTCCCTCTCATTCTGTGCATCATTACAGCTAACGCTCACTGTAGAATGTGTTAGTTATTGGCACCATGGCAACAGCGGCTATAGCATACAGTCTGCATTTACACTGTCTGAATCCTTGTGAGGAATCATCTACTAGAAGACATGTTCCTACAATTCCCAAACGCCACAACAACAGCCTAAATTCAATTTAGCCGAGTTCACCTGATAATTACATATGCTAAGCACAACAGAGCTGTGTGATGTGCAGTTGCGCCTAGAGACCGAAGGGCACAGTCATCACAAAAGGGTTTTAATATGCAATATGTGACATGAGCTGACGCATTTTTTGCCGTGGATGATCTGCGGCTGTCGCTCATCAACCAGAGCATGGCATCCATTCGTATGGAAGTGTTTGTTCTTATGCCAGTGCGCACGAAAGTGTGCGAGTGAGACGTGTTTTCCAGCTAGCAGCAGAGATAATTAGAACACAACTCTTTTGCTGTCCCTACAGGCGACTGATCCAGCTGCTTTCATCTAATATAGGTCAGCTGTGACAAAGCCCTCAGCATGGACACTGATCAGCTCTGTTGACTCTCACATACACATGCAATGAGGTTAAACTCACACATAACCCCCCCCCACCCCCCGCCAAAACACAGACATGTGTAGAGCACAAAAAAAGACACACAAACACAGCAGGTGAAGGCCCACACCGGCCTCACATGTGTTTCAACCATAAATAAAAAAATATATATAATAATCTGCCAGACTGAGTCAATGCAAATTCATTCACTTGCTTTGAGATCGATGCTCAACTGGAAGTTGTTTTTGAATTGTCTGTGCATCCAATATTCAGTGATGCACAACTGCTTTCACTTGTAGTTATTCATGGTACTACAAAAATGGATACAAGTACCACAAATATAGTTGCACTGTAGTATATTATTTCAAGTACTTCAAAGATGAATATGTGCAGTTTACACTAGATACATATTTGTATGTAAGCACAGAGGCATCTTTATTCTCAGTGGAGATGTGCAGCTGCGTGTGATTCAACTGTACAATATACAAAGTATATCGTAACAAATTGAAGGGAAAGTTTCCTGGGAGTGTTTGTAGCATCAAAGTACACAAAGATACTTTTTTTAAAGTGCCTCAAAAACGGTGTTTTTGCATACATTTACTTTATTCTTTTTTATAAGAAAAATTATAGAAGTTGCATGTCATGCAGGGACTTTAAAGTATCTGTTTTTATAACCTACATTTGAAGTTATGAAAAGATCCCAAGCACATGACACGTTAAATTGCCAAGTGATAAAGGAAATAAACCGTCGGAGACCATGTTTGTGTATCCGGAAAATTATTGAAAAAAACTAATCTCAGATTTATTCTTTTTCTCTGTTCAGATTTGGGATTGACAGGAACAGGGATGGATAGGAATGTGACTGGCCTTAGTAGAGTCTTAGAGTAGAGTACAAGTCTCGCTTTGCTTCTCTGTGGAGTTTCCCATTTATGTCTTCTTTTCATTTCAGCATTGCTAGAGGAGCTAATAGACTTGAATGCTCTGTGCTTTGGCAGGCATTGCAAGACTCAGAGTTCTCCTCTTCATAATATCTAAATATGTAAAAGTGATCTTTACATATACAGCACAGCATTAAACATTTAATATCCAAACAGGCACGAGAGGCAGAGGAAGTTGCTCCTCTTAAGTGTTTTCTGAGAATCAGAGGTACTATAAGACAAGGATGACGAGGCAACAGGTAGGGAAAGAGAAAAGCAATGATGTTGTCTTCTTTGAAAAGGCTAAATTTATTAAGTGCCACAGCCAATACAAAGAATAGAACCAAAGTGACTTTGTCTCCTCAGGTGTTTTACCCAACCTATTATATTGATGACCAACTCAAGAGAAAAGCATCATTATCCTCTGTCGCCCTACAGTGGTCTCACTAATGGAGCAATAATTGGTGCAAATTACAAAGTGAACAAGTTGTGGCGTAGCCTTTGGGACAGTGGGATTAAGAAGCCTACACTATGTCGCATTGCAGGAGAGCCATACATTCTCTTGGTTTGACTAATCACCTCCTTTCTTCCACATTTGGCCCGTCTTTATTCTTCTAAGCAAGTGAGGTCATGCAGGGCTTTAAACAACTGCGGCAGTTTATGCAAATACAATCAATATTTGATTGTCCCCTTTTCTACTATCTCTCTCTTCCACTTCCTGTCCTCATCTCCCGACCAAACAGGGGACTGCAGTAAGGATATTAACAAGGGCCAGACATGCACCAAGGACTCCCACAGGGCTGTGCAGTGAGGCCGGCTCATACTAGGTCAAGAGAAGACAGGTTAGGCCTCACCAGTGCAACCATGAAGACCATAGAAATGGCAGCAGCCGCATGGAAAGTCCACAGGAGACCTGCTTTACTTTTAAAGCTCTTTAACCAGCTTTCATTTATCCTGAAAATAAACAACACAGCAGAACGGCAGTTTGGCAGTTAGTTTTCATTCTTAAAAATGTCCCAATCAACCAAATATACCAATAACAGTGACTGTTCAAACTGTTTACTGTTCAAAATGCATTTCTTTTTTAATTATTAGTTTGTAATTTCAGTTAGAAGAACATTCATTTACTTTCTGGGCAGAGAACATTGGGTTGTTTTTTTGGACCCAGAAGAAATCTGCAATTGGGAGATTTCAAAAGCTTCAAAGCCTGTTCTAACAGTTTGTAGAAAAATGGCTTTGTGGAACAGATATTAAAAAAGGGCATTCCAGAGAGCCTTAGTGTTTCAGAGAAGAAACACCTCTGTGGGAATAATGACCGTGTGGGCAAACAGGTCAACAACATAAGAATTCTACTAAAATCTTTCAACGTAAATTTGCAACAACTTAGTGGAATTCATCACCCAATGTTCATAGTATTTTCAGATATTCAGAGAATCCAAAGTCTGAACACATCAGGCAGTGCTACAATTAAACCAATCCCAATCCTTTGGTGGAACACCGCATGGGCTGATGGACACTTCCTACCCAGAAGCACCATCATCCTCTCTGCGGCTGTGCTTGTTTAAGCTGGACTGAGGTATGATGAAAACTGTCTTGTGGTCTACAGAATTAAATTTTAAATTCCTCTAGGGAGTCATGGACACCATGCCCTCTAGAATAAAGATAGAGGTACTACCCAGCGTTTCATCAGACAGAATCCAAAGTGGCATGGGAGTGAATTAGTGCAAACAGCATGTCAGGCATCATTAATCTTGAATGGTATCTACAGCTTTTAGAGCAACATGTGCTGCCATCCAGATAACATATTTATCAAGGAAGGTCTTGCTCATTTCAGCAAGATGATCTCAGACTTTGTTTTAAATGAATTACAACAGCATGGTTCTGAGGTAAAGGAGTATTAAAGTGGCCTGCCTGCAGTTCAGCCCCGTCTCCCACTGAAATTAAACACACAGCAAGGAGTTCAAATCCTCCATCAAGCAAGAATGAGAAAATATTTGAGTGTATGAGTCAGGCATATTCACAGATGTTTTTGTCTTTTTAGTTTCAACATCTAAAATGTTGTCTTTGTGCTATTTCTATCTAATATGGTTGAAATGATTTGCAAAGCATCACACTGTGTATTTACTGACATGGAGGGTTTTTTTCATTTTTTTTATATAGGTTGTGCCTGACATCCCTGCCTTTGAAGCTCCTTTTTTGATCAGGACGAGGAAATATACTTTTGAAATATTTGCCAAAGCGTGTAAGTCATTTTTTTCTTCCACTATAGAGCTTTTGTCGAAAGCATCGTAGGTCTGTATTCTCAACTTTGAGGCAACTGCTAAGCCCAAGAGTCTGAAAGATTAGTTCCGTTGGCAAACCAGTGTCCTACATTTAGGACACAGCACATAGATTTTTAATAACGTCTTAAGGATTTTCACAGGATTAGCTTCAGACAACCCATGCAACTTCTTTAACACCAGTCATTTCCAATTAGATCCTATTAACTGAACACTGATTTCTGCTCTGCAAATGCCCGATCTGTACCCATCCAACCTATAGGGTATTTGGCTTAAAGGGGAAAAGTTGAAGAACAGTTGCCTGTATGTATATATGGTTGCGGTTTTCTTCCATCCAGCTCATTAACTTGTGAGAATCCAAACGGTGCCCGTTAACATGTCGGGATCATGCTAATAACAGAGGAGATCATGCATATTTTCATGGCATGATGCACCCTGTCTGCTCAAAAGCGCCTGATTAAGCTGCGAGGAAAATGACGGAGCTTTGCAGACTGTATGGGTAAAGCAGAGGCAAGCTCTAGAGAGAAGAGCAGAGAGAGGGGTAATGTTGGCTTTTCCATGGAGACGTACAAAAGCAGATGCAGATGTAAAGGATGGATGACGAAATCCCATGAAAAAGATGCTTCAGAAAGCTGGTTTTCAAAGTGGGGGGTGAGGGCCTTGTAAAATATAAAATGTATAAGATATCGTCTAAGTAGATGTACTCGATTGAAACAGAGAAAAACAGATGCTTTCAGCCTTTGATCAAAACAGTTTGCAACTTAAACATTTCCGAATAATCGCTCTCAAATTCAACACATCCATGTGAATCTTTGTCTGAACTGAAAATCATTTTCACACAAGATTAACGTCCCCTGTGACACTATTTCATTATTAATAGGACTTACTGCATACACTTTTTACACATCAGCAAACAAATGTTGTTCTCACAAGAAGAAAAATACCAGTGTTGCTTTGGCTCTAATTCCATTTCAGAAACACATTTCTCGCTTTTCTCTTGACAACTTCATTACGTTGTTGTTAATATGCACCCGTCCTTGCATTTCAGCTCTGCAACACATCACAAAAACGTTGGGACAGAAAAAGTGTCGCCACTTTGTAATGCTGCTTGTCCTATCACAACACTCGAAAGACATTCTGGCATTTAGGGAAACCAGGCGAGAAAATTTGTTATTTTGACCAATTCTTCACACAAACACATCTAAAAGGTGTCCATCAGTTCAAGGTTAGCGTTGCATTTTTGTTTCAACCCTCCTGTTTCTCAGTCAAGCATTTCTAATGTGTGCAGAATGTGCTTTTGCATTGAAAAATGCGTGTATGTCCCTGGAAATATTTCATTGTTTAAAAAGGCATATGATGCTCAAAAATGTCAACGTCCTTGTCTGCACTCATGCAGCCATCACAGAAGTGTAACTGAGCTTAGCCAAGGCCAATGATACAATCCCACAACATCACAGAACCCGCGTTTCAGACTCAGTGAGCACAGTCTGGACAGTCATTTTTGGCTTTAGGAGCACATGGTCTGCATTTCTTCCAAAACATCATAAATACTAATTGTTCTGACCACAGTCACATTTCCAGTGTAATGCTCCATGCTAGATTCTTCCATGCCCAGATAAGCTGACGCCACATTTGGACACATTAAACATGAGGCTTCTTTTTTGTACAGTAAAATTTCACATGGAAATTGTGAATTTAACTCTGTGCTGAAGCGCATGACAAAGGTTTTTCACAGTAATGCCCCTGTAATTGCCCACTGTTGTCAAATCAGCTATTGATTAATTAGTATTTTTGATGCAGTGCCATTTGAGGGATCTAAGACTGCTGGTATTAGGTTTAAGTTTACAACCTTGCCTCACACTGAAATTGCAACAGATTCTTTGAATTGTTTAATGGTATTATGGTGTGTCAGGAGAGAAACATGCAAATCACTTCCCGCCTTGCTTTTAAAAACTTCAATGATTTTCTCAAACATTTATTGACAAGCTGGGGATCCTTTGCCCAACTTTGCTCCTGACAGACCTTGCTTTTTGTGGATACTGCAAAGAAAAAAAAATCCAAATTTAAGTTTTTACACTATGGATGGTAAGTAAATAACTGCTGACGTTTTGGCTGTAGAAAGCAGGTGGCTCCCTCAACAAATCTGTGGAATCACTTGCTAGCTTGCAACCTAAGTGAAGCAGCAGAAATACCATAGACGAGTGGAGCAGCAGCACTGAGTGTGATGTGACTGCGTACAATTGAGCAGGCCGACCTCTCACTGCTCCCCAGAGGCTGTTAAACGTTGTCACTCCTGCTACCAGGAATCTGGATGCTCTTATTTGTAGTAAATAGTGTAGTTATAAAGAGAGAAACACAATTAATCCTTTGGTTTAAATTAAGCATCATCCGTCAGGGCTGGGATTGGGGTTGGATATTCAAACTAATGCGAACAAACTATGCCTCATTTTAAATGTGTTCCAAATGGATTTTTGAAAAAGAAAGAAAAATCTAACAGAATAGCCCTAACACACACACTGCATGCTAAACAAGCAGCCCCCATGTATCGTTTTAATGGGCTTTAGATCATATTCTGGCTGTACACAAATCAGATAAATGTACCAGCTCAGGCCATGCCCGGAGACATAGTGAGCATCAGACTGAGGCTGCAGTGATGTGGTGCTTTTAAGCTGGCAGAGCTGCACGCATAAATCAGAGGCAGCACAGCTGAGCTGAACAGAACAGCAGAGATGGGCAACGGATGGCTGAGACGAGGGTAAAAGGTCCAAACAGGACTCGAGCAGATGGAATGAAATGTTTCAGGGAAATGTAAAAACATCCAAAAAAAAAGTGTTCATTTGGTTGCATACAAATGAATCCTCGCTCTAGTTCCATCCGTGTACATGTGCTGCGGTTTCACAGACGCAGGTGTTTGCTTCATGGTCATGTAACTTTAGCAGTGCGCTAACATGCACACTCTCCTTGTGAGCAGAGCAAAACACTTAAAGCTTTGCTCCCCCTCCTGTGCTTAACAGACAGCTCACCATTCTTCATAACATCTCTCCCACTCTGTCTTCTTTCCCGGCCCTCCACTCTTAAGGATCCCTCGGTTCTCATGAAGTGAATTTTTGCCACAGCTGGATACAATCCGTGAGTGTTTCTTCTCCTTTAGCTTTCCTTTCAATTAGTCTTACTCATGCCTCTGACCCTGATGCTACCTTCCACTTTCACAACCTTAAAGCCTTTCTTCCCCTTCGTCCTCTTTCCTCACCAATGCTTGGCATTTTCACTCACTATTGTAAAACTTTTTGGTTCTTCTCGGATACAAGGACAGGCCGATGGGAAACAACAGAGCAGCAATGTTTGAATAACACCAAGAACAACCTGAAATCTAATTTGTACTGAATACAAAGTGGCCCTGCATTGCCTTCTGTTTTTTGTTAGTCACAGACAGCCATTTTTGGAGATGACTAAACATATGATTAATTCATTTCAATGCTGCTGGTGAAAATAGCAGTTCACCCAGAGGATCCAAACAACTGGTATATTTCTCATCAGTCTCAGTCAGACCTGCAAAAAGATTTTTTTGTACATGTGGGTGATGGAACATATTCAAAGTGTGCATGCACACGTGTGATTCTTTTTATCCGTGTCCCTTCACCCAAGAATCAGTTCCAAGCTTGCAAATACGTCATGGCTCATTAGATAAACATACTAATGGTGCACTGATTACAGAAACAAATGATGCATGCTGTTTAGCCCCACTGTGTGCGTGTGTGTATGTGCATTTCTGTGCAATTGTGTGTTTTCAGACGCTCGCAGAGAGGTCATTTAAGAGAGTCACTCTGTAGGCAATGAATAGGATGTCCATTAGTGGCACAGTATTGGTAATATGACACGAAGGTTACAGCTAGGGTTTACAGCGCCATCCTAAGCCTCCCACTCAAGGTCAAATGCAGATAAATACTGACAGAGAATTCCAATTTCACATCAGCATACACAAGTAAAAACACAAAGATAGATGATGACTGTTCTGGAATTTCTTACACACAATAGGTCTCAATTATCTCCAAATTTTGCCTCAGATTCAAAAGATTTCCAACCCAATATACATGCTGATTAAATTCCAGCGATTTAACAGTGATGACTAAGCTTTTATCTTGGCCCAGTTGCCCGAGTTAAACAATTCTACTTTGAAATTTTGTTTTGAGAACCCATGATTACATGTAATCTCAAAGTTTCTCAGAAGACGAGCTCAATCTCACCTCCTTCCCACCTCATAATCTGCTGATTTGTGAAGAACGTGCAGGGTTTCTAAAGACTGTATTCTACATCTGCCCATGATCTTTTCCTAAACCTAACCAAGTAGCTTCACAGCCTTTACAGTTTACAGTTAATGACTTGCACAAGACAGGGGTGTGGTAAGCATTAACTGAACCTGGCGTAAAGAAAGGGGCAGGCAGCAAAATGAACCAGAATGAACAAAAGGAACAGAAAGTCAAGCTAACAGGTACAGAGGACAAAACAACACTGAGACCAAAACTCAACTAAAACCATAGACCGTGACATACATGTAGCTGTCTAAAATAGAGAAATAGCCTATTTCTTTTAAACAAACATTCCCCTTTCCCTTTTAATGCACTTAATCTTTTTTACTCTCACAGTCCAAAAGACATTTTTACTGCTTTAAATGTTTTTACTCACATTAAAGATGCCACTGTAAGGAGATTAAGTGGGACATCTATGTTGGCTTCATTTGTACCACTCAGATAAAAGGACATCTTCATGTAAACGAACCGGATTGATACATTTCTGATCAGTCATTTTTTCAATGAACATGCCAACTTTCAAGTGAGCTTTGGATTGCCGTTTTGCTGTTGATTTCCACTCGATGGATCCTGTTTCCTCTGCTTACCACTTTCTGCCACATCCCAACTGACAGGCTGTGAGAAATCCTGACATTAGTTCTCCTTTCACCGTATCTGGCACAGTGAACATAGGAAATCAGGAAAGCAAAATCCCACCGGGAGGTGAGCTTGTCAAATGGAGGAGGGATGGAGAGGGGGGTGAACAAATTAGAACCAAGACTGGGGGGGGGTCACACAGAGGTCACAGATGATGTTGGTGAGTCTCTTCACGTGAAGTCATCAAAGCCTTATTATTCCTTTCACTCTGGTCCGCTCGGGCAAATTAGCTTTAGCAATCATTTGTGTTTACATGCATGTGTGTGTGTGTGTGTGTGTGTGTGTGCGTGTGTGTGTGTGTGTCTTGCAGTCTAATTTGTGGCAGGGTGAATTCGTTTTAGTATGCCTGTGTGCATACATGTGCGCACAGGTGCTAATTGAGTTTAAAGCCGTTCAAAGAAGCACACAGCACTTGTGGTCAGATGTTGTTCTGGGAAAGAACACATCATCAAAAAAAAAATTTCTATCATCAAACAGATGCAGTACAATGGCAAGAATTAGGAATGAGGCAGAGAGAGACGAGGAAGCGGGGGAGGATGGGCATGAAGATTGAAGAGGGGAATATCTGTCTTCCACCTAGTGAGCCATTCCTATTGTTTACATTAGAGGAAGCGGTTTCTCATCTCAGTGAGAAACAGATACAGGGAGAAAAAGTGAATATAAACGAAGAAAAGAGGAATCTATTTATCTTAAAATCATTCCCTTCACCAGCAGAACCACTGGGCGTAACATTCGCCACTGACTGACTGCATCTAGGGCAATTTGCATATTACCGTCTGCATAATTCGCATAGGTTTGTGTATCTAATTGCAGTTTAATAACGCATCAAAACTGCTTGGGTTTCTCTTTCGTTTGGGGAGCTGATCTAAACAGTCATTTGAAGAGTGTCCGTATGTGTCTGTGTGTTTATTTGTGCCCGTCGTGAAAGCTCGTGAACTGGTTGACCTTTCAGCAGAGGGGGTGGGGAAGAAAAAGGCAGCGATGCACACATATTGGTCACAGTGGGTTAGATTACCAGTTGGGCAGATTGAAGGTTCCCCATATCCGGGGAGCATGTAAAACCCTCCATCACGTCGAGCATCGCTAAAGGCCACTGTCACAGCTGCTTTGTAAGTCACTTGGTAACTACTGCACCCATTCTCTACATACACCCACATGACAGCAATGGACACTGAGCCTCATGGATACAAAAACCTTCCACTGCAGCTCTGTCATGCATCAGGCAGGTACGGCGCGCAGTTCTCCTCAGATAATCAATGTTGCTTGGCAGATGTGGATGAGATAAAAGCTAAATATACGTGACAAAAACTGCCAGCATTTGTTTTTCTCCTGAAAAACAAGAGGAAAAACAACTGAGGCAATTTGGAAACTATACCCATATTTAAACTCACTTTCTGACCACATGTATATGCGGCTTAACCCAATTAGCAGGAAAAAGTCTGCAAAGACTTATATTGCCCTGTAAATGTCAAAAAGAGCCACATACGCTCCCAGTGGAGAGAGACAGAAAGGGAGATGAGGGACAACCAAACACTAATTGGTGGATGGGTGCAGAGAAGCGCTAAGAGTTTTGACAATGAGAAATGTCGTAATGTAAAATCTACCTCTCATCATCTTTCTCTTCCTCCTCTTCCTTCCAGCCCCTCTGACTAACTGCCTGACACACTAATGCTCATTTAGTGTGTGTGTGTGTGTGTGTGTGTGTGTGTGTTTGCGTGTGATAATCGTTGGCATCAGACCACCGTGTGCTGTGGTTGCCAGCGGTGATGATGTGACGGTCCTGTGACCCAAACACATACACATTTCTTTTTCGTCCGTCCTCTTCCTTACCTGTTCCTCCACTGGTTCCAGCCATCTATCAATTGTTGGACATTTTATTAATTTCAGACTCATTTTTGTCTCCAGCTCTGCTGCCCCTAACATTATATCCACCCCTGAGCGCACACAAGGGTCGGGAAGTCAGGCAAGACTATGATAAGTGGGTGAATGTAGAAAATGCCAGCCAAGTAATAATGAAACAATGAAATGCCAATGTGTGTGTGTTAGCCAAGTGTCCCTGTGTGTTGTGCGCACATATGTTTGCTTAGAGGACTGTTAGAGTTGAAAGGACATAAAAAGGGAAAAACAAAAAGTTACCATGACTCCACAAAGTCACACAGAGAGGAACAAAGTGAAAAAAAAGTAAAGTAAAAACTGAGATAACTTATTTTCTCTCCCACTGAGATTCATCTGTGAGCTGTGGAATTGTGCTATGCCATCTTTAAGGCTTGGCTTGTAGCCCTTAAGCATTACGGGGATTAGTGTAGAATTTGTTCCATAAAGCTCCCGCTGTACTATGTAGATCTAAAGGAATCTATCTCAGTGCATTAAGACCTCAGGGGAAGTTTTGTAAAGAGGTGGGAAAAAAACAAAGAGACAGAGGTGTTCAATAAAATACAATCTTATAGGATTCTGCCTATGATGTCATGGTGTTAGATCTCTCCCAGACTTTGGAGAACGGCAACGACATTGGTGGTCAAAAAATCTGGTTGTCAATCAGCCGCAAATAGCAAACCTCACCCCTCTGTTCATTGAGCTCCACTGGCTACCCTTAGCCGCCCCCATCAAATTCAAGTCACTGATGTTAGCCTAGAAAGAGCTTAATGGAACAGCTCCCATCTACTTGAATGCTCTTGCAAAGGCTTTTGTCACGACTCGGTCACTCTGCTCGTCGTCTAGCAGTGCCTACACCCCACCTAAGACAATCCAGACTCTTTTCATGTGTTGTTCCACGATGGTGGAATGATCTACCGAGCAATACAAGAACATGGGCATCCCTGTCTATCTTCAAGAGACTCTTGAAGACCCAGCTCTTCAGAGAGCATCTCCTATCCTAGCACTGACCCTGTACTTCCCTACCCCCTCTACAGCACTCTTTCTTTCTGTACTTCCCTCTTTGCGTGCACTCTATCTCTACACTGTCGCCCCTGTCACCTCTGACAGAGTCTGACTAGTGGTTTTCCTTCTATATAGCTTAATGTTAGCTTTGATGTTAGCTGTAATGTTATATCCTCATTTGTAAGTCGGACAAATGCATAAACAAAAACATTACACGTTACCTGGCAACTTCAATACCTAGTAAATGTGCTGTGATGATTCCAACAGAGGGGGGAGATTTTATAAAGACTGTTTTGCTCTTTTGTATTTTGCTACTGTAATGCAGAGGATCGCTGAGGGACTGATTTCTCAGACATCTGACACGATGCTACATCTGGCTCCGACTTTGTTACTTAGTAACATGGAACTTTTGCTGTTGCTGTTGCTGAGTTTTTTTCACAAAGCATGGTTATTTTTCCACCTAATTCCTCCGTTTACTATTTTTATTCTCCATTAAAGAGAACAAAGGCTTTTTCTTCTTCTTCTCTCTTTGTGATTACTGAGTTACAACACTCAAAGTAAAGGGAGTTATTCTTTAAAAAAAACAAATAATTTCTCCATTTCTTATCCTGCCTTTTAATCCGTTACTTGCCCACATCGTCATGGACCATATCCTTATAATGCTTGCATAGAAGGTAGTCTCACACGTCCACAAACAAGGAAGTTAGAATGAGCAGATGCCTGCTTCTGCAAATGCTAAGATGTCTCAGACCTGCATAAAATATTGTGCCATCAGCTGCCACACTTAACCTGAGCAGCCATATGATACCGTTAACATTACCTTCAATAATGTGTGCCAAGCCAGAGCTTAATTCAAATTGTAAAGTTGAGAGATTATTTGAAATTGCTGAAACTTTAAGACTGATTTGAAACAAAGAACTGAATGTGCTTTACTCTGTTTTATTTCAGCTTTTATGTTATACTGCAACCAAAACTCAGCTGGCTGTAGCATTCCCTTTCAGTACATGTGCAGTACATGCTAAACCTTTCCTATCTTTTCTTCTGAGAGTCTCTACCTCTCTAAGGTGCTCGTGTTATACCCACATGTTCCTTCAGCAGTTGATTTTAGTATCACATACTGTCCAAGTCTTATGTTGCTGGGTCCCAACTTTTTTGAGAAGTGTCACTACCATCTAATTCAATATGAGCTGATATTTTTCATGAAAAAAGAAAATTTTGCTGTTTTATTATCAATAAAATATCGGCTTATGAGATTTGCAAATAATTGCATTCCGTTTTTAATTATCATTTTGTATAATGCCCCAACGTTTTGGGGAACTGGGGTTGTAGAAGTGGTTTCTAATGGTTTCTAATTCCTAATGGCGACGATGTAAATACAAGCAATATGTAATCTACTTCAAAACATTGTGCAAAGCTAACCTAAACAATTTTGAACGATCAGGAAGGAACTGAAAGTGATGTCATAACAAGCTGGCAAAACCAGCTTGTAAAATTCCTATCGGCTTAATTTGCCTTTTGGAGCACAGGCAGGTCTGCTGTGTAGCTGAACTAGCAGGGTGCTGAAATTTTGAACAACTGTTTTGGCACTCTCAGTCTCTTCCTGTGATGCCGTTTCTCATTATTTTCCTATGTTAATCCAGATATCTGCTCATTAAACAGAGCAAGAACATCCAAACTCTGTCAGCAACTCCACAGGAACAAACTACCGTCACACCGGGAAGTGTTCGCATGCAAAGAGACACAAACCATATTTCAATCCCTTCACGTCGTGTTATTTCTGCTCACATGCTGGGACACTTCAGATTTCCAATACGAGGACATGTGGCATTTCATGACTCAATTTCTCATACCTGACAGTCTGTATGAATGTCCCAAAGGCATATTTTCACAGTAAATCATACTGGTCTGACATACCATTGCATGTATGTCTGCAGCAGAATGTATGTTTCACAGTCAGTGTTTTAATTTCTGTTTGGAGTATTAATTATCCCTCTCTAGAAACAAATACAATATGTATCTTTGGCCACAAAAGCTGTCAGGCTGCCCATGCCTGCTGTGTGTGTGTCTGTGCATGTAGCTGTTTGTTTGAAATTTGTGCATTTCTCACACACTGAGCAAACTTTCTCAGAATAATTCTCAACCAAACTGACCTGCTCAAACCGTGTACTGTAAAACCATTTGACACGAGGTGTCAGCTTGCATAATGTTGCTATGATATTTTGCTTGTTTCCAATCCCCAAACACTCCCTCGCAGTGTCGTCAGAGCACTCAGTGACGTCCACTTTGCATGAAGGAGAGTGGCAGCACAAATATACATTAGTACACACGAGCAAGTGTGCATTAAATTACCCTCAAACAAACCCTTAGGTTGTTCCTAAAGATACAATTGAAGTGACAGCCTTTTAAAACCACATTCTGTGATGGAGGCAGATGACTTGTTGAATTACATCAGAAAAATTGCAAGTGGAGAGCCAAACTAGCTGCACAAAGTCCCTGAATCAACTGAGGTGGTATAAAGGCTGATAAAAGTGAACAGTTAGACATGGAAGTGGGGATGGTGAAGGAGTAACACAATAGTAAGACCTTTCAAGAGGGGTATGGGGCTCGGTATCACTGTAAGGATCATTGCTCTGTTGTCTCTGTTTTTCAGCTAGCCGTTAGGCGCACTTTTGGACACAGTTCGGATTGGTTCAGATACCACACCTGCAGTGCTTGATCAGGTTTAGGCAGCACAGCCTCACAAGAGAAAACAATAACCATTCACAATCTCAAATCTCTGACCTTTTCACAGAAGCCTGGACTGCGACTCGTTACCCTGGTTACCAAGGCAACGGAGGAGAAGCTTGTGTTTGTCCGCTGCATGTCTAAACCCAAGCAAAAGAGTGCATGGAAATGAAAGTAAGAAAGTCTTCTTGTGAATGGCTCTCACAACCGTCCCCTCCTTGCTCTGATTATTGACTTTTCTTGGTCCTAATACCAATTCAGTCGAATGAGAGAATTCATTTGCTCACTGTGACAAAGAAATTTATATGTCGTTCATGACAAAGTCGCCAACTGTGATACTATTGCTTTCAACAAATGATATGCCACCAAGAGGGAATACAGTATCAATCAATGAGCAACACTAATGATGAAGAGTTCATAAGTTCAGGTTTGGGGCAAACTCCCCAGATAGTTTTTTCTCTTTTCCTTGTAGTTTTATTAATTCATCAAATGGGAGCCAAGCTCCATAAGCACAACAGACCACAATTTATTATGCAGTCAAGTAGCAGTTGGAGAGTACATTAAAGTTGCATTTTCATCTTTTTTAGAGATGAGAGATGACTTCAAGAGGAAAAGTGTTAGGCACTGTAGATAAACAGACAAAATAGGAGATAGGCATTAGCTGAACAGAGGTAAAGAAAAGATTATCTTCAGTTGTATGACAGGTGGTGAGTTGACGACAAAAAAAAATAACATATTGCGAGGTTTCTCTGAGGCTATATCTAATCTTTCAACCTTTTCTTTCCTTCTTTTTCTTTTTGGTGACTTAAGCTCCACGTTTGCTCTGAGGCTATGGGTTGAATGCCAGCAGAGAGTGTGTTTGTGGATCCCCACAGAGTGTGCGTGTAAACTTGACCCATAACTTACTCTTGAGAACTCCAGTCCATCACATTTGCATATGGTGGGCAGAGTTCACCCAAAGCAAATACGGTTTTTCATTTCGTTCTCACTCATAGTCGTTCTCACTGCTGTCATACCATTGAAAATAATTGAGAGAAAAAGTACAGAAATGAATGTTCTCACTTAACAGTTGCCTGGGAATGAAGTTTGGCTTTTTAACTGCAGTCTCGCCAGATTGCTTTTCAGGTCTTCCGCTCTTTTCTGCCACCATTTTTTATTTCAAATCTTGTTTTTTTCTAGCCTCGCATCAGTAATTTCTTTTATTTCAGCAGTGAAAGTTTCAAGCTGAGAAAACGTTGCTCTTGATGAGAGAGGTTCACATAAAACTTCACAGTGGGCACCCTCAAAGGGCTATAGTGTGATGAAACAAAAATCTTCCTCACATGTGTGAGCACACACAACTCTTCCAGTCTCTTAACCTGGAAAAATATAAGACAATCTAAGAGTCAGAAGGGCGGATCGGGCTTAAAAACCCTGTCAAATGTCCTCACTCATGGTGCAGCACTCTTTGAAAGGGGATTGTTATTTTTCCACCAGGATGCTTTTCCTGGCAGGTATGGGTGCTCTCAGACTAAATGAACTGGGATCCAATGAGACAGATCTCTTTTTGAAGTACACTAGAAGGTATTTCTATACAAGCCTGTTCACAATCCCATCATGATGGGATCAATCACGCCCTCTCCCAAAGAGCAATTCGTGCCAAAATTGATGGACTTTGAACTTGTATGGTGGTGATGAGTGTTTTTTTTTTTTTTGCCACTGTCCAAAAAGTTTCCCTGAGTTCATACAGTATAGTTAACGCAATATAATGTAGCCTTCAGAGATTCTCAACAATGGAATGCGTCACTCCATAAGGTGAAAATAAATCATAAAGCCCTTTAAGCAAAGTTCACCAATAAATACATTAGAGCACTTAAATATCTTTTGTCTAAGTTTGTAAGTGTACATTTCTAACCTTCAAGTGTAGGGCATTTTTTTCTTTTACATCAGTGCACCCTTGAATAATCCTCGGTAATGGATGTGCAGCCTCCTGTAAAATGCAATATGGATTTCAAGTGATTAACATGTAAATCAAAACATGCTTGGCTTCACATGGACAACTGCATATTCTGATTCTAATAATATGTCCTGCTCCTAAACATATCCAATAACAGGTTTACAGTCAAAAACAATAAAGCTGTATTAATTATTAGCAGGACAGAACAATGCAAAGATGTGTTTTTGTGCAACAGTCATGAGAGTGAGAGACCTCAGGGTCTCATCGCTTGTGTTTGGTCCACCCATTACTATTGCTTGCTCCATAGAACTATCGCTTAATTTTTCCAAACAAGAGATCACTGAAACCCTCCTACGACACTGCAGTCTAAAACATCTGATGAAAACAGAATGTAGAACGTTGCAATGAAAGAAAAACAGATCCTTTCCTCCTGAAATGAAATACTCTCACAGTTCATAAAGGGCAAAAATGTAAGTCTTGCACAACTCTGTGTGCGGCCGAACATTTGTCGGGAAAAATAAAAACTTTAGGACTCATACAGCCAGAAAAGACTATCTAAGACTGCCCATGCACGCCAAAACAGTCTATAATTGCTGTACCTTTGAAGAATATGCAACCTCTCGTGCTTATCAGAGGAATAGCATACAAACTTCTCAACCTCCTTAACGTAGCAGGTTTAATTTCTTATCCCAAGCAAGTCAAATTATTGCCTAAGCTAAACTAGGAAGTGTCAAGATGCCATCATGAAGTGTCATGTTTACATGTAATCAAAGCAACCATCAAAAAGGTTGCCAACAGTAGCATTGCAAAAAGAATGTATTTGAGCTGTAAGCACATTAGGTTCTAACCCTGCCTAAACAAGTAGTGTTATTGCCTGAACACAATGAGGAAGAGACCAAAGTGTCAGATATATCAAATGGATGTAACTCAGAGGTGAAAAAGCAGTTGTTTTACATTGGTCTGGAACGTGTGCTTCTTGTGGCTGTTCCATGACTGAAAGCGCTGCCCGTGACACAGCCAGGTCTCTTCTCTGGAAGCCTGACCATTAATGGAACTGGACATAAGTTCAGTGCATCTAAACTTATTTGGAAGAGGTGTTTCCGGACAAGCAAACATAAAAGCTTAGCCTTTTCTAAACAGGAATCTATCAGGTAAGGGTGCTCTGATCAGGACTTTTGGGGCCTTTAATTCATGCTGTGCGTGTTTAAAAGTGAACAACAGCCTGAGTGTCAGACATAGGCTCTAGGCTCTACCTCTGCCCATAACTCATTCAAGACGAACTGACACTCATTTAGAAACATTTATCAAAATGATGGTAACACAAGGACTTGTTGTCATCACCATTGAAGCTATCTTTGCTTGTGTGTGTGTGTGTGTGACCTTCAGGTTTTTTTCCCAGTACATGGAAGGATGTTTAAAGCAAACAGATGATGCTCAATGTTCAAGAAGTTGAGATGAAACCTGAACTGTATGGGCCATGGGGATAAACTGGAGAGATGGGAAAGTAAAAATGGCCAAAAAACTTGATAACTAGTCCCGCAGGATGAGTAACATTTTCAGGTCATATGTGGGGGCCTCATAACACTAAGTATCAGATCTCTCCTGATGAGATGATTAGTGGAATGAACACAGTCCAGTGTCTGAATTTAAGATGCTCTTCCAGCCATGCATGGATGGTTATGGATACACACTTAAGTACGGTGACATGCTCATAGTTTCAAATTAGCACAGATACTTGTTGTAAAGGGCAAAACTGTCTGCTGGCTTTTGAGTATGACACTCCTCCAGTAACCTTCCAGTCATCACGAGGAGGAAGGGTAAAGGGAAGAGACAGATAAGGCCTCTCACACACAAAGATCAGCAGACTGAATGTTAAAACTGTACATGACTTTGAAAGGCTGCTTTTTTCTGTGTGTATGCACGATTGGTTGGTAATGTGGTCGCTGTTCACACTTTGTCATCATATCATGTCGTGCGTGAATCATCTCTGTGAGGGGGTTCGAACCTGTTTGACTCAAACAGAGCAAAACCAATACAACTTCCACCCTTAATCTTTACTTAAACTCCTGTACATCCCATCCCATTTTTCTCTTTTTATCGTATAGTCCTCTAAAAGTCAATTCCTGTTATGCGGCGTTTGCTAAAACTAAACCAAACCCTGTGATGCCCTTTGCAGTGAACTCTCAGAAAGAGGCCAAAATGTCAAACTGAAGCAATCGATGGCAATTGTGTCTGGAGTGGCTGTGACGGTGTAAAGAGAGAATGGTGGGGCATGTAATAGAGATGGAGAAGCAGGTGGCTCGCACATGTGCACGTGGAGACGTTAGAGAAAATTGGCTGTGAGGCAGTGTGACGCTGAGGGATTTTCAACGAGAAGAGCAACAGTGTCAATTTACTTTGAATCAACTTCTGGGAAAACTATAGACTGATGCTGTGAGTTAATACCATATTTGAGATGATGATCATTTCTAACATCAGCAGGAGAGGTTAAGAGGTACTCGGTCTCATACAGTTTCTCCAACAGATACAGTCACATACACACAAACACAGACACACACACACACACGTCTTTCAAGGTGTCAGTGGAGCATATACAGTAGGTGAGCTGAATGCTGTGATGGACTTGAAGCTCAATGAACCGCAGGCCCCCTTCCACTCTCTCACTCATGTCGGAGCAGATGGAAACACTACCAAGCCCCACACTCATCTATCATTCACCATTCACTTAACTGAGAAGTGTATGAGCTTCTGTGTTTGTGTGGGATTTTGTCCACAGTGTACTTTTAGCTGAAGTGACCCTGAGGAGACGGACTGGCAAAGGGGTCGCCACAAACTCAAGCTCATCTGCATGATTTGGGCTCTTTTTTCTATTCCAAATCCTCCCATCAGCACTTAAGCTTAAAATATGCATGTGTCTAAAAGTTGCCGCACATCTGGTCGGACAGAAAAATGAGAACATCCGGTGGGTTCAGCAAATTGTGAACAAAAGTTAATCAGTGAGGCAATATCGCCAGATGACGGATGCCATGTGTCAGCGACGGTTGTTGTGAACACCGCAGCACAGCGTCAAAACTCCCCCAGTATTCGCCTCACTCTCTACCCTTTGAAGCACTGGAGGAAAGGAAGGGCAGATGTGTAGTATTGTTTCAACTCATCTCCCCCATCTCTCTCCATCCTTGTAGTCATTTCTTTGAGTATAGAGTGCCTCGAGCAAAATGCTGAAACCATCTGCTCCTCTACAGTAAGTCTGTCTTTATTCAACTTTTGCTCATAGCTCTCCCAGCTCTCGCTACCTTCTCCTTTCTTCTCCCTCCCCCTCATAAGCTCCCCTCATAAACTCCCCTTGTTTTTCTTATAAAGCAAAATGCTTTGTTTGTTGCTTTGTTTAGTTTGTCCAAGGTAACTTAACCCTGAATTCAAAGCGTGCTTATGAATTTTTATGCTTTTCATCACAAAATCAAGTTGTATCAACATTTCCTGCAATTAAAATGGTAAAATGTGAAAGCTTTGAAGTACTACTGCCTTTGATTTCTCTCAGAATACATCTCAGAGAAAGCTGATCTGTTTTTCCACAGGTATCATCTGCCTAAAACCCTGCCAAGGCTTTGTCTTCCTCACCATCTGCTTACAGTAGCAAGCAGTAGTGAGCTTAAACGCACGGCACCTGAAAGGACAGCAAATTCTGTCTACTCGGCTCGTGTTTGAATGTCAGCGTATAAGATAACGCAAGATGTTACCAGTCTTCCCATGTCGCCTTCGTTCTGTCAACCCTGAAGAGAACAGCTGGATAAAAGTTTACGCTGACAGGACTGTGCAACAAGGGCCTTCGTGGTTTCACACTCGTCATGTTTACGAGGCATTTTTTACTGACAAACAGCTTCCTGTTACCTCTCCAGGCGTACACAGCTAATTCTGGCCTTTAGAACGAACCTCGTCCTGAGTATGCATGACCGATGAAATACATTTCATGCGTGCAAACATGCATAAATTCAGTTCATTTTAAGGAGCCTGCTATTGAAGTTGATCTTTTTCCCCCTTTTCTGAGTTCAAGTTGAATTCCTGATGGTGTTAAAATAAATATCCTTGCTCTTGCAGTTTGATTTTGTGCCATATCTCACACAGAATAATGACAGGCAAGCTCTTCACTGAGTTCAGCAGCCTTCTATGAAATCGAATCCGTCATGGATGTCTCAGTTATATCGAAGTACAAACCTATAACAAAGAGATTCACTCTCTGTGTCACAGCATTACACTAAAGTTCAGTAGCTTTGTTACCAGAATCACAATTAAATTTATTATTCACTACTCAGACAGTCGTCTTGTGCCTGAAATTAAAAGGAAAAACAAACTGCTACACCTTTTATCATATACATGATACTTCTAACTTACATCATGTAAAACATTACTCATTTAGCCAAGAAAGTGGGCAGAGAAAACTTGAAAATATCTCCTCTTATTACTTACATTTTATGACAGGTTTTGCACTGCTGCTGCTGGTCAGCCTCACGCCGTTCGTCTTTCATCGCAGTGCATTGTGGTACGTATTTTCTGGGTTAGCGAGCACTGATCGTGCACCACTTTTCATGGTACGTTGTGGGATGTTTTGACTTCACAGTGAGACTATAGGAATGCAAAGTCTCACTGTACATTCAGACGCCGTTATAAAACACCCAAACACCAACTCAATTCAATAAGATAACATCTTTCTCTCATTCTCGACATAAACTGAACATTTCTCTTCAGAATCTGGAGAAAGAAAAAAAAGCATTAATGGTGAACTGTGTTTGGAGCTAAAGGTTGGAAATTTGAACCCTGATGATGATTCCAGTAATCCTGTGCCGTCCCTTTCCAAACAGTTTCCATCAAATGCTTTTTCCTCTTGGTGCTTCTATGTAACAACCATCCGATGCAACAGGTTAATCTCACAAATTACTGTGGTTCCTGACCCCAGTATGATGCCCAGCCACAACCTATTTAACCATACCACCCATTATCTAATGAAAAACAAATGACCACTTAGCCAAATCAATATGAAGAACAACACAAAAGTCCAGCTTCTTCCCGGTGGACCACAGCATTTTGGAGCACAAGTCTGACAGAGGAGTGGACTGAACCCAGAGCTCAGCATGGTTGAACGTCTCCCTACTTTGATTCTAGGATATTTTCTTTTTTCAGTGCATGCATAAATTCAAGGATGGACGGCTTAGATGTTGGTGTGACACACACACACTCCAGCGAATAAGTGGTAATAATGTATTCATAAAAAGATACTGCACTCTGGACCTGGAACACGATGGCTTCTGTCCACAAGCAGGCAGTTTTTAAAAAAAAATGTTTCCAGTACTTCAGCCAATGAATTATTCTGTTTAAATAATGCTTTTATTCTGCATTTGAGAGCCAGCGCATGAGCAGGCTGCAGAAAGTCTCATGCGTGAATATTTAAATTTGTTCTGAATAAATGTTACAACACAAATTATACAATTCAGTATATAGCAGTTATTTCAAAAGTAGAAACAGAACAAAGAGGTGTATGCGTTTGTGTGCACACGTGAGGCTGCGAAAAACAACTCAGCCATGCAAAGTGTCAGAAGCTACATATACTGCTGATTCCATGTTTAGGCTTCTGTTGGCAGATTAAAGTCCTTTCCTCACCTTTAGTGTCCAGAGTTACAGTCACTACAGCATGGATCACTCCAATAGTCACCCTCTCACAATCTAAAATAAACAACTACCAACCAGATTAACTAATTTTGTCAAGATTTATATCTGGACATGATTAGTGAGAAACAAGGGACAATCTGATTGTCATGGGCTTGGATTAGTTTGAATTCTCCCTAAAAGCTTGAGTTCAACTTCACAACTTTGAGGAGGTACGTGTGACGGACACAGCTGTGACATTGGTCTGTCTCACACCTCTTCGGTCCGATCCCATTAACAGGTTGGAAAAGCCTCAGTGGTCTCGCCTTGCCTCTCTCCAGTGGCTGCACCTTTTTTTTTTTCAGTTCTTCCACTATCTATCACAAAAGAAAGAGTGTGGTGAGATAACAGATAAAACTGAGAATTGGCAGATTAACACCAGATGGACAGTGATGACCAAGGACCTTCTTCCTAACCACCCAGATCTTTTATGGGGATCTTCTGTTGATTCAGAGTAATCCGGTGGTGGGATGGGCAGCTGTTGTCAACCGAGAACTGGCTTAACTAGCAAATCACAACTTAGTCGTGACAGTTTATGGAAAGTAAAAACAAGCAAAAACAAACTTTTACTTTTTAGATTGGACAAATCTAAATTAGATGCCACTAGTTTTGAACATTTTTGTACTATAAGATAAAATGCTGAAACGAGCAGTTGACCTCTGAGTGGGTTTGTGAGGTTTGCTCTGTAAATGGCAACAGTGCCATAGTGTGTCACATGATGAGCACTTTTGTTTCCTCTGTTGCTCCACTCCACACCCCCGTCCAGAGAGGGTGCAATCTGTTTTCCCAACTGAGCAAACGGGCCAAATCAGAGCAAAGAAAACAGACAAGTGTGGACACACGCACACGAACAAACATAACACAGGCATGAAAACCCACTTGCATGCATAAGCACATAGTGCATGTGCCAGATAAACAACTCAAGAAGAGCTGAAAATATTCTTGCACTGTGCAAACTGTAGCAGGGGAGCCACAGCAGGCAGAGATTGGCAATATAACTCGCCCTTAGTCAATGGACTCTGTGAGAGTATGCTTTTGCATGTGAGTGTGCGCTATTTGCTGCTCTCAGCGATGTGGGAGTTCTGATTTGTAGCTGTAATATCGACAGTCAAGGCCTTAGAATGAGGTCTTTCCTTCGGGGAGCCCTCCTACCCTTTGTACTTGTGCAGAAATGCTCACAACAACAACAACACAGAAATATCTACAGAAATTAGGTTTGTATTCATATGCCGGGTGTGTGATGCAATCCAATTTCTCACACCTAACCTTGCTGTTGCTCTGCACCATGTGCACTACTTCACCCTTCAGAGCTACTCATGAAAGCATTCAAAAAACGATCCGTCTTCTCCATTTCCCCCCCAACTTTGATGCACTTTAACATCCATGCCACTGATGAATAATATCAAGCTGTCCTGGTTATGCTGATCTTCCAGGTAGAGGAAAGTCACAGGTTCAAGACTGCCGGAAGCTATTTAGCCAACTGAATACCATCAGCAAACAAAATAACCTCCCTATAAGTCTGCATTAGGTCCTCTTGAAATGTCTGCTTTACATCACTGTGAAGAGCTCCATTTTAGTTACAGGGAGAAAATCGAGATATCGATTAAATCGAAAAAAACAAAACAACCCTGGCCCACTCTTTGGGCTCGACCGACGATCAAACCCAGTTTGCCCTTACCTGAGTGAAACTCAATGAGCTATACACACTTCTGTGAACAATATCACATCAACTGAAAAACTGTATTGTAACACTGCATGTATGAATGCACACACACTCCCTTCACATATGTCTAATAAATCTCTCATAAATGTCCTTATGTTCCTTGTGATGATGAAGGGAATTATATCCAGGAGACCAAAAACAGGACCTTCCCTGCAAGCCTGATTTATGTCTCATTCAAAACATTGCACAAGACCAGATGACAACCCCTAATGGACCTCATTAAAATCCCACTAATGTCCCGCTGTCAACGGTGTGGTGGGGAAGCTGTGGTGGACGCTGTAAATGTGTTATGGATGTCCAGGGGACTTCAATTGTTTGCGGGGCAGATGTTTATGAAATGGGTATCAGATGTTCTAACCTTCACAGTGAACTGTGGAAAAGTCCTGCAAGCAACCAAGTTAAGTAATGTGCTAGTTGGAACCTTGCCAGCAGGGCATTATCAGAATTATCAGCTAGTTAAGAGTCACAGTAAACTTTTATTCATAAAACATGAGCTGTTCACAAAATGGTCATGGAGTGTCACAACCTTTGAGTGAACTGTGTGAAGGTAATTTCCTGCTAGCAACCAAGTTAATTATCTTGCAAACTGAAACTATGCTCTTTGCAGAGTGAAATGATTTGCATTCCTGATTTCTAAAGGGCGGGAGGCAGTTTATGGCACAATATTGAGAAAGTAGGTCTATAAAAAAGCAATTATTGTAGCTAACTATCAAGTATTAGGCTCTCTAACTACAGGCATTACGTACCTCACCGGCAAGCCTGTACAGTAGGAATAAAAAAAATAAAAATAAAATCAATAAAACATAACAATTAGTGATGATTAAATTGCCAACTCTAGCCTTATGTCTCTCTCCATACCCAATTCTAATATAACCTTTAAACCATATACTGGGAAAGCAGTCAGTTTTAGCACAAGTCAGCCAGGAATTAAATACCAATAACAGGCCCTAAAACACAGCTTTCTCCCCCCTGCTTACAACACTGAACACTCGACACAAAAAGGAAGCTAACAAACAGGTAACAACGCATCTGTGGCTGCTACACCTCTTAAATCCAGTGGAGCATGGAGGGGGATGATGGACCTTCTCTCAGCAGTGGTCCACTCTCTCCACCATGCTCCTTTACTGGCACCTTGGCCAATTAAACTTCTAAACTCTGACACTCAAACGGCCTGCTATTAGGTGGATCTGGGGTATTTTGCGGTGTGTATGCGTGTCCCGTGTGTGCAGGTGTTTAATATATTCATTTATTCATGTAATCATGTATGGCATTTCTATCAGACAACAGACAGACTTCTGTGTGACTCAGAAGTTGCAAAACTCTTAAGAGCTATGACACAGCAAAACAAACTCAGAACCCCCCCCCCCTTGCATAATATGGCATATGGGAGAGCTAAACAGAGGGCTCTTTAAAAGCCTCTGACTTTCCCTCCATTCTTCTCTGGAGTCACTTTAAAACATACTGAGCTGTTTGTTGTCCACGCACAAAGTTTTATCCATGAAACTTAGCCAACCTACAGTGCAGAGAGAAATGAAAATATCTCCTTGAATGCCAAATGGTTCATCCTGAAACGACAATCAGGCTGGGCAATAAAGACAATTTCACCTCCAGCTAATTAAGGAAAGCAAGTCCTTCACCATATTAGTTAACTGCAATAAAGCCTAACTTGAATAGTCGTGGTCATATTGTAGAATCATTATGGTTTACATTATTTGAATGATGGTAATCAGATATGTTTAATGTATTTAACAGACTCATGAGACTTAATATTATGCTATTGTAAGTAAACTTCATTCCACATACATACACAGAGGCTCCGAAGGAGTCGCACACTGTGTCAAAATTTCATCATTCATGTGGTACAAAGTGAGAGCAAAGAAAATAGTTCAGACACAATCATGTAATTTACAGGTGTCAGGCTAAGGATGACTGAGAGACTCATTGACTTAGATCAATGTGAAAAAACCCAAAGGAGGTGAAAAAAGGCGATTTTGAAACACGTTGAAACTTTGAAACATTCAGTTCACACGTGAAAAATCCTATAAAGATTGCAATAAAGATTGGTGAATTATTGTCACTTGCTGACAAACCATTTCTGAGAGTTCTCATAAATGTCCACAACAGGTGCTGCTGTACCTCGTTTTTTTAATGGAAGTCTAAGGGAGAGCGCCCGCAGCTCGACTGATGTCAGTGTGCACGTGCATGAGTGGATGTTGGTGATGCTGATTGGTCGAGTATCCACACAGGATTATGGGAACGCTTGACGAAGGTTTTTTTTTTTAAATCCTGAAACGAACAGTCAAGGAGACGACAGCTTGAAAAGGACTTCATTCTTCTTGATTCGACATGGCTGCACCAGAACTGACCTCTAGCTCTCAGAGAAAAAAGGCGTTTTGTGGAATGAATCAACCAGATCGACTGTCAGTATTTGTTTTGTGCGACAGCACTGTTCCTGTTAGAAAAAACCCCCAAAACGTGTCTTTTTACAAGTTTGTGTAAGAAGCATGACAAAAAGACTGGTATGTATTATTGTGTGTATGGCACCAACTGTGTGGGCCCTGACACCCAGCAGTAAACAGTCACTAAGCCTGTTAGCCTGTTGATAAAAGTGAGACCTTCCTTTGGAACATAAGACCAAGCCTCTCCCTCACCCTCCTTTTCTCCTCTCTTTTTTTCGAGCCAAGAGCAAGGAAGGGGAGGCGAGGACTGTGGGGAGACTGTGGTAACTGTTCACAAAATTTCGGCAAACGGAAGAAAAGAAAAAAGACATAGTATGAAAAAGGTTTTGTGAAGTGTCTGATTGGCCATAATCCATCCTGCTCATATGCTGATTTAAATGAGAGAAAACTCCATTTCTACAAAAGTTTGGACACTTTTTAAATTGCAGGAAAAACCTAAATCTGCCATTTCTTGACGTGTAACACAAACTGTTGGAGTTTGCAAGAGAAATAGTTGCTCAACAACTATCTGTCACGGTTGTCCGATTCTCCTCTTAATGACACTCCTGAAGTTTCAATAAGAGACATATCTGGACTGTAGTGAAGCCAGAATGCACAGTGAGGTCTGGCATTGTCCTGCTCAAATAACCACTTTTGTGTCTTCAAAATTCCAAAAAAAAATACTTCTCCACCAATGGTACCTTCACAAATGTGCAAGTTTCTGCCTCCCATTAGCAAAGCAGATCAGCCTCTTCCCGAAGCATGAAATGTACTGTACCTGCTCCACCACATTCACAGATTCAAACTGCCAAGACAAAATAACGAATAAAGAAGCACAACACAAACTATGCCCTTTTCCAACTGTAGTAATGTGTCAAAGAAGTTATGACCCAACACCAGCTGGTCACTCAACATCTGTCTGTGTAGGATGAGAGGCGAGTCAGCAGGTCACACACGTGCAACACTAAAAAGGAGCTCCGCGACCTCGTCGCTGATCAATTGCTATATACTTTTTTTACTCAGCAATCAGGGCTCAGACATTTTATTTGACTCAACTTTATTATAATCATACTTGAAGTGAGATGACAGAGTGCTCCGAGGGTAGGTAAAACCGCTGTGAGGTCCACATCACAGATGTGCACGGGGGGCTGATTAAAATGTGTAATGATAAGCGCCTGCCTAGCTTTAAAGGCTCGCCCTGCTGACATGCTGAAACTGACAAATTATAACTGTTGCACTGCCAAATATCTCAAAAGCCAACTCTAAATGTTTTTTTCCAGGAACGTGAGCATAAAAAGACCGATCCGACAGAAACTTGTGGGATGATGGGGCTCACTTTAAAGAAGTCTTAACCAAGCACACGTGCCATTAGAGTCCTAATGAAGACAGGCGATGAGATGTGTGGGACGGAGGAAGCAGGTTATTTGAGAATGGAGTTGCAAGTAGAATGTACATCCAAGAAACTACGAAAAAATAAGCGTGACTAGATGGATGGATGAAAACGATCAAACAGGAAGCCTGTAGAAAAATAAATAAGGGTGGAATGGAAGAGGAGATAATATAGGTACGAGGCAGGATGTGTTCGTTAGTGTCTGTGTTTGTCAGAGAGTGTGGAATCTGGCAAGCGTTGCTTTTCGTTGCTTTTTGGCCTTCGTTGAGAAGCTGATAAATCCACAGCCATTTCCCTCGTGCCAGACACCTCCCTCTGCACACACACTACATCTCCATCTGTTTGACTTGTGCCAGTTGCCCCCTTTCAATTACCCAGCATGCTTTGCACCCTTAGAAAAATGAGTCTATTCAGGGAGTGCTGTGAAAGAGAGACAGATGGACAAACATAAAATACAGATAAAGACTTTAAAAGGGGATGACGAGAGCTATAATTATCCTCTCAGTCACCTGAGTTTATACTCCATCTAATGAACATGTAAGTTAATGCTCAGTAATCTTTTCAGGTTTTGCAGGTAATGGATGACAATATGGGAGAAATTAACACATGGTACTGATATTGTGTTTTTTATGATGTTCTCTCTATGTATTTACCCTCATCAACCTCAGACCAATTATGAATTACTCATATTGGTGTAATAATAACCTTGTGGATGCACAAAGCTGGTCTTTTTAAAAGCATTTTGTATGGTGATATATTCCAATTTTCAGATGATTCGGTTACAGTATGTGGATACAGATACATGGACATCATGTCTTCTCTGTAGTGTAATTAACACTGGCAGGCCTACTCTTATTGTAATGGCTCTATAGTGCGTACAGATAGAAATTACCATGCTTTTGAAATGTACATGTTCATCTATTTTTTTGTAACATCTCAAACAAAACTGAACTAAGGACATACGATATTGGATTTTAGCAGAGGTACAACATACATATATTTCCATTTAAAGTCTTTATTGGCTGATACCAATACCCTTTAACATACTGTTTGTGCTTGTCCAGGCAATACTTGGCAAAATAAGCCAAAGTTCCGTCAGTGTTTGTTTCTTATTGTGGTGTAGCAAAGATCATCATCACATGAAAGGTGGCGTAAGATTTTCTGTGACATACTTTAGCTGCTGAATTAAGTACTAATGTGCTTGCCAGCTGAGAAGAGAGAAGGTCCAGTAGCTCTCTGGCAGTGCTGTTATCCTATTACAGTCCCAAGAGACAACGCTCATTTTTCCATGATTAGCTTATGGTGTTCTCCATTTTACAATCTCTGGCTTGAAGTTCCCTCTACAGGAAGGTCATTTGTTGGTCAGCAGATGGCATTTTCATGTCAAATTTGATCAAGGTTCAGCTGAACATGAAAAATTTGGATGGACTGGCTTTGCTATTGTAAGCAAGGGGACTGATATGAAGAGATAGGCCAACAGCTAAAGAGAGACGGGAGACCAGAAGAGTAAAAATTCACCATCTACAACAAGTAATACCTCAAAGATTTCATTAAAGTTTGAACAAACATTCCATGGGGAATTTTACATTGAGTGCTCTCCTCATCAGCCCTGACTCACAATTCCGCCAGTCTGTTCCCAAAACACCATTTACAAGACAGTAAAAATGATTGAACATCCTGGAAAATAGACATGTACCCCGTTTTGAATCTTTACAAAAGCAATGCCCAACTATTAAAAAGGATACCTTGAGCAGTCGTTGTACATGCAATGTTCAGAAAACAGAGAGATCGGAAATGACACAGTGTAAAAATGACCATCAGTAGCAGTCGCTGGAGCCACTACAGCATTTTTTAGGTTTAATTTGTTTTAAATGGTGGAAATTTGGCCCCATTCGCTCTGACTGCAGTTTACTGTGGGTAAGACCCTGACTAGACTTAAGTATTTCACATCAGCAACACCTCTATAAAACACAACAACAACTAAAAATTAAAAAAATCTAGAAAAAAAACTCTTTTAATTACATGACTAAGAAGAGGCTTCAATGTCTTTTGAAGCATCAGACCACTTAACACACCCTAAATTTTGTACGTTAACACAATAACTTAGTCAGAGAAATTAAAACTTACAGCAACAGAATGTCTTCGTAGTTCCTGTCTCAATCACACTAACATCGTTATCAGCTTCCAGGCTACTTACTCACCAGACTGCAGTTAAATCTGTTGCACTTGGTAAAATTGGCTCCATACTTCTCTATATCCACATTTGGAGCGCACCATCCACAGTGCGAACTCTTCCTTCTCTCTAAAAAGGCTATTTAAAATGCTCAAATGTTGCAGAAGAACCATTAAGGTAGCAACATTGTACCTCAGCAATAGTCACTGCATTATTCATTGTACCTGTGAATGTTTTGTGTGATAAAGGGGCGTGTATTTTGACATGATGGCCAGACACGTTGGCTGTTGTTGCATTTGTATGTGTTGATTAAGAGGCTGTTGGGCAATCAATCAACTGACTGAAAATGTAAAGTGCTTATCACTGAGATCGATACAAATCTAATTTTGATCTAACTTTGAGATAACTCTGTACCCCAGCCCTTGTGGAGTCAGTTTATCACACAAAGTTTGCTGCATCTCCCCTGTGTGGCCACATTATACGTCCTGTACACTATTAAATGCTGCCACGTGTGTTAGATCAGCTCCCCTGTAACAAGTGAAGGCTGTCCTGTCAAACAAACATGTACGTTGTCAGATATGTGGCTCTGAAAGGGATGAAAGACAAGGAAAAAAAAAAAAAGGAGATCGTAACAACAGGGCCTGATTTGCAGGTGATATGCAAGTGAAAACTCAATATCATGGACTAAAACTGCGGTCAAATCTTCAAAGTGCCTTAATTTCTTTCATTAATTCATGCCCATCTAAGAAGTGGAAAGATGGGAGAAAAATGCTGTGAGCTAGCTTTATGGATAGCTATCTCAGGCCTCAGGTGAGTCACGGTCACTACAGTGCATTAAAATGGCTGCTGAGAACAGCATAAATTCAAAGGCTCAACACCCGGTGGCCTGCAGTATAAACCGCCATAAATCCTTTTTGGTCATTAAGATATTCCTTGGAGTAAACGGGCTAAAGCGGCACAGCTCCTTAGTTGTTCCTTTGTGGAGTTTGACAGTGTTGATTAACGTGCAGCGGTTTCCATTCTGCTGACTCCTTCTGGGACCAGATCCTCTCCTCGTCTCGTTTAAATAGGAGGACAGCAGATAAAGGGCTCCACTTGGTCAAACACTGCCAAAAAAGCGTGAGAAGGACTAATAAGAGCTGCGTGGTCGGTGCCTCCAGAGTGGATTATGTGCACCAAAGAGAGAAAAAAAACTTTTTTTTTTGTTTACATTTACAGCTCAGCCTGCAACATTAATAAGGAAGCAGCAGTGAGGAACAGCTACTTTGAAAACAAATCACACACGCAAAGGTTTAAAAAAAAAAAAAAAAAAAACGACAGGGAAAGCAAGTCGAAGTTAGCATTACATGAACGAGTTACAGGCGCACACCCAAAAACTAATTGGCGTGATGTAATGCACAAAAGATGAAAAAAGAAATAAATAAATCTGACATCATTTCAGCCTCCCAGCCTGCTGCTCTCTGCTCAGCTGCTGTAAGTAGGGCACATCAATTTTTCACACTGCCTCTGTCTCTCACTCAGTCTATGACTGAGACCATAGCACCTCAGTATAGTCCTTCCTATATGTCCTGTCACACATTGTCCCGCTGATCCCTTCCAATCAGCCTCCACATTTTTCCGCCCTGCTCCTACTTCGCGTTCGCTTTGGAACACTCCTCCATCCATCTTCTTCGTGTCTTTGCAATTCCAGCTCCCTCAGCTGTGGCTCTTTCACAGTGGCGTGCCATCTATCCTCTGATGCATGCAATATGTGATAATCATGAGACGCACACATGCCAAACAGGGGTGGCTCTGTAATAACACTGAGATTGCATGGCTTATTGCAGGAGTTCACCTCTGCACCTCCACACGTACAAAACAGGGATTTCTAGACTTGTACACATCAGACTATTCCAGATACAAACCAAATCTACCGCACAGCCTAAGCATCAACAATCAATGGAACGAGTTTGCTGCCCCAGGTCTTGCAAGCTTTGAAAATATTTCCTTTGCATAATACATTCGATTTTCTGTATTAGTGTGCACTTTTTCTTGCATTTACATCATCAAGTGGGAAGAAAATATGGACTTTTTGAAACACATCAAGGAATTGACTTTTTTAGCTAAATACTTCATATAACAGTTTAACTCATTGCTTGTGTACAAAATATGGTGTTTAGAAGGTGGGAAATACTGTGGCAGTGTACAGACATGCACCATTAGGTCCCCGTTTTGTGAAGTCAAGCACATGGACAAACCCCCTTTTATTTAAACAAAACTTTAAATTCTATACTTCAGCTCAGCTTTTCAAGAATAAAAATAAAGGATCAAATAAAGTTTTATATGAACCTGAAAAATGTTGTATAATCTATAATCAAAATGGACAGTGAGACACTGCAGAACTTTTTTTTTGCCAGTTTATCTTCATCAGACTGATACAGAACTAATAACTTGCATGATGTCAATAACCAGATAAATAAACATAAGCATAAAGTAAAATGATTCACGAGTAGCATTAGCTGTTAGCGCTAACACCGCCCAGCCTGTTTCTTTGTTAAATCTACTGTTGGGGCATTTACCATGGCTTTCAAAAGTGGCTATATCCAAATTTTCTGTCATGACTATGTAAAAACAACAACACATCTGAAGTTTAACCCATAGCCTTAAGAAGTTTTAGCTCACTGTTAGCATCTGGCCAATCCTTTAGTTTTTTTTTTGTTAATTTCCATTTTTGACAGAGACTTTAGGTTTGAATTGGAAAAAAGAAAAATAGTCATGGCTTCAGAACCCAACAGCAGACAAAGGTATCATGCTGGTAAATACTGGAGTATTTAGCACTTAAACAGCTCGATTTCCCTTTTGTATGTGTGCCAATTTTTATAATTCATGCCTATCATTCCGTTCTCATTTATTGGCAGAGTAGGCAAATTAGGCCTGTGAATGTGGTATGTCAGTGTGTTTGTTTTACATATCTCATCAAGAAAGGGACTGAAGAAGAGCAAATTTTTGCGATAGAAAACAACTCAACTCTCATACAGCAGTTTGAATAAGCCCTACCTTCTGAATTATTACATTACTTCCCTTTGGGATTTATATTTTCTAGGCCAAAGAATATCCATATTGTGATGGCTGAGTGCAGCCACTACCGACAGATGGCTGTGCACTACCTGCACAACACTGATGTTCTTTGGTTGAGAAATGTAATGTCAAAGAAAATAACCACCTGAAATAAGGGAACCAATGTACAATACCTATCATTTCTGCTTGAACTGCAAGAAATGTATCAGGTAAGAGATGGTTTAGATGGTACATCACAGCCCCCCTCCCAGCTTCTACCAATTGAGAGTGCTCTGACCTTTGTCTACTGCAGGTAAGACGCTGACGAGTCATTATGTAATTCACACAACCCCACATGAAAAAAGTTGTTTCCCATTTTTTTCCAAAATGCTTTGATCAAGATAACACGCAAATCAGCATATTTTTTCAATGTCATAGTTATAAAGTGAAATATGCAGACCCCCCAGTTCTAAAATTAGCTGATAAATTAGCGTTTGTACAGGTTTAAAAAGAAGAAAAAATAAATACTTGACAAAACTCGAAATCAGTGGCTTTATGTCAGGGGATGACGCCACTGAGACTACCACAGTCTATAGGAAGCAATGCATGCTAGAAGCACAGAAGAACAAAAAGAGAGTAGCTTGAGGAGATGGTTATTAAACTGCAATATTTTTCTGAATTCAGTCAGATTTTGGGAATGAATCGGATTAATCTTTATCTGTTTCATCAAGTGAAATAGTGCACCCATTTGAACACTTACACTCCAGCTTCATAACACCACACAGTAGCACTTGTTCTACTTGTTCCATGTAGGAAAAAATGGGAAATAAATTCAAGGTCATGACATGTTGAATTTGTCTTCGATGTATCCACTTGTGAAAAAGGTCAGGTCAACTGGTGCAACAATTAGAGACAGCAGTCTTGCAGTTGATCCTTTTTTTCCTAGCAAAGGGAGCCACATGTGACTGACTTAAACCTTTACTGGAAGCTTCCACTTTGAAAATGCTAAATAATTCACCATAAAAGGACATTTTGTAAAAGCTTTAATCACCTGTTCTAACCTATCCAATAATATACAAGGGGAAGGCTGACCCTTTTTGACTTCAATTTCATTCCACAAGAAAACTGATATATCTGTGGTACTACAGGGGGCCACTGAAGAACTACTTCATATTAACATTTAGGTGAAGACAAGGAAGTCACTGCAGGTAATGTTAAGAATTTATAAGTTAAGTCGGCTAGAGAACGCAACAGATTGACTTTCTTTAACTATATAGATCTCATTGTTAAGATACATGTGAGTGATGACGAGACATGTGGAAAGACACCTCGAAAAAGGAATAAGCTGCACCATAATATGTGCATGCCTGTGTTTGCCTGGGCTGTCGCTTCACCAATGACAATCTGCAAAAATCACAGCTCTAAAATAGCTGGAGCTGGTAAAATAAAGAGGTATGGAGAGGGTTATGTGTATCTTTGGAGGGATAATCCATTTGTAAACCACGCTGTGGGCTAGGGACAGGACCCAGCACACAGTGACAGACGGCGAAGAGGAGGAAGGGATAACACTTGGCGGTGAAGACGCAAACAGAGAGGAGGGGTTGGAAATAAGATTGAAATAAAACTGGAGAGGAGGACAAACAGGGAGAGAAGACTGAAAGGAGACCATCAAGTGATAGGACAGATGGAAGGTGTAAACACAGGAGAAATGGAAAGAGGAAAGTGAAAAAAACTGAGTACGGAGTAACAGTGACAAAAGATAAAACTGAGGAGATCATGTGGGGAGGAATCGACAAGCAAAGACTAGCTGAAGGCTTTGAGATATTGTTTAAGGTAATTAGACAAGTGGGCATGACAAGGAAGTCAGAGAGAGCAATCAGGGCAAAAGGGTGATATGAAGTGAAGGAAAAAAGACAAAATGCGCAGAATCCAAAAGAGATTTTTTTACATACAGATGTGAGATCTGTATGTAAAAAAAAAAGTTAAAAAAGAGAAAGTAGAAAGGGGGTGAGAAGATGGGGATTAAAGAGAAATAAAAACAACAACGGAATGAGAGAAAAAGAGAAGATAGAGACATGAAGGGGAAGCAGAGCGGCTAAAATCAATTCCCTTCGGGGGTCACAGGATCGGGCAGTGAAGTGCAAATGCTACATTACAAACACTCAGTAGGCAATGGCCACAACACAAGCCATCAATTTGTCCTGGATGTGCAGTGAAAGATATCCTCACGGCTTCCCTATCATCTATTTTTCAAATGAATGGAGCTGCCGTTAACTCACCGCATGTACAGGCAGGAAAAGTTACTTCTCAGTGGGGATGGGAACCGGTTCCACTTGAGAACCGGTTCCCATTTTTCCAAATCATCGGAATGGTTCGCTTCTCAGCTTATCGTTTCCTCTATTGATGCCAGTGGGTGCTGGCAAATGCGTACTGATTGTGAATCAACAATGTTACTTATGCAGGTCTCCATCTTCATCGAATGTGAAACTTACAAATCCCACTTTTCACTCACTGTCACGCCACAAATGTATTTTTCCAACTAGTAAAAAACCCCAAAAACCTATGTCAGATTGTAAAAAGAGGAGACAGACATCGGCAGCGTTGCCAACTTCCCAATTTACACACCAGAGCGAGATCTCTGCCCCACAGCAGGAACACCTCTGTTGTGCTTGTCGTGTGTTATAGGAGGCTCTGAAGGACTGTGTGAGAAAACGGGCAAGTTCCGTCGCTTCCAACCTTCTCCAAGCACAGCTTAGTACATGTAAATATAGCTGAAATCAATCAGATGCTGTCTTTAACTTATTTGGATGCCGTGGTTTTCAGATGACGCAGCACCTACCAGAACAAACATGCAAAGTAGATCAGCAGCAGTCTGTGGTGGCAATTTTACGAATATTAATCACCAATGTAGCCCACACAGTCATATGATGTATGACGAACCAGAACTTTTGTTTCCATCCGTTTTTGGACACTTGCACAAGCAAACCAAAATAGTTATCTCTAAAAAGTATAAATCACACTTTTTCATTCATAACAAAGAAACTGAATAAATACCACCCAGAGCCTGCAGCCTCCTGCTTCACCAGAACATTAGTCTTTGTCTCCTGCCGGGCCCCTCTTGAGTTGTTCATTAATGCACAAAAACACGTGTTTTATCAGTGACAATAAAAATATAGCCACGGCGGTTGAGAAAAGGCTCGGGTAATGCACATGTATAAAGCCATTACCTAAGCTATATTGTCAGTATGACAATGCCCCCGCTTCGAACAAAAGGTCGGAGATGGAAATGTTGTTTTAGTGCCGATACATTTAGGAATTTCAGTCAGATTGTGAGAAGTGGTTTTGTCACCTTCATAAAAAAGTGGCGGAGCAACATTTCAGTGCATTCCAGCAGCATGACACCTATAGTTCTCCGAGTAACCACGAGTTGTCACTTTGCCTTATTAGGCTGCTTTTCAGTCACAATTTGAAACTCATTTTACCATGTGAAAGAAGAGGCGGGGGCAGGATAATGAGGGCCGCTTTACTGGGAATATGGTTGAAACATGGCAAAGGTAACGATCCCAGTAACTATGAAACTGGGAGAGGACCACATCAGGCTCTTTAGTGAAAAGCTCCACAAAGTCCAAAGCATGAGCATCATGTTGCTGTAGCCCGTCAAAGGCAGATGAAGCAATAAAACAACTCACCTTTGAATGTGCTGACGTAATAGGGCCTAGAGTCACATTCATCTCCAGCTGCAGCGTCAACATCATAGGATGCTGTAGCTGAAACTGTGGTGTCATTTAGATGCCACGCTCACGGAGTCCAGAAGAACTCAATGTCACCGCTGATGGCAGAACAGAGCACCCTATACAGTACAGGGAGAGGCAGAGGTGCATATAGCCAATGCTATACAGGGTTGCTGTGGGATGTTGTGCACCCCTGCCTCCTCAGTATCAAGTCAAAGGGTTTTCTCCAAAGCCGGAGAAGTCATTCATGAGCATAATCACTGCTCCATCTTTTGAAAACACTGCAATAGTTTTAATAGAAACGTCCTATTGGATTTATTTAAACATCGACTGAAATCATACTTTTGTTTAACCTAGACCTCTGCTACCATTACCCACATTAGATGAATGAATGAATGAACTGCGCAAAAATAAATTAAGGTATTTTCATTTCTACTCTTGGCTGGCATTATTCCCATGCTGACTACCGCAAGACTGCCAAGAGGAAAGCTTCAAGGCTTCATCTGGTCATCACAACTAAAAACTGCAAACAAAACTTAAACAGCACTAAAGACAACAAACCAGCTGATCACAAGAAAAACAAATCACACAGGGGAGCAAAAACTAACGACCGACTGACCTACACACACTGGTCTGGCACCTGAATAAAGGAAAACCTGGAGAATGTATAATGAGGGAGGTGATAAACCAGACACAGGTGAGGCAACCAGAAACTGAAGACCAGGTGTGAAACCAGAGGGGAAGTAAACTCAAAGGTAAGCACAACAGAGGGGAAGCTCAACAAAATAAAACAGAAAGCAAAGAAAACTCATATACAAGATGAAATAACTGACAGAAGTTAATTAGAATACAGACCATACCGAAACACAAAAAAAACGTTTCTTATTCACATTTTCTGCATGCAGTTAACAAAGACAAACTAAAAGTTTACTTTATTTGGCTTTTCAGATAGTAAGTAGTTGTGTTGATGCTGAAAACACATGTAGGATACTTCTTTTCCCATAGAGAAGCAAGTCATGAATTGAAAAGGGAATTGATAAAGAACCAGGTCTATAAGGAAGCATCCATAATCCCATACCTACTTCTCTGAAGGCAAGCATCCAGAGTATTTCACGCTGCCATCAATGATGGTACATTTCCACTCATACTTTCAGACCTTTTGTTATGGTGTTCCAAACTGTGGTTCAGGATGTCTGTTGGCATCCATCAAAAAAGCAAAAAGGAACAAAACGTTCTGACACATTCAAGAGAGATCGAAATTGAACTGATTGGACGTAGTCTAGAAAGGAAGACGCTTGTGTATAAAAAGGGTCCCAGGAGAATAAAGAAGTTAGGAAATCCTTAAAACCTGAAACATAGATGTTGATGATAAAAACGTGGCAAGGCACAGATCAGGGTAATGTTATATGACCATTTGTAATGTTATATGATCTGCAGGACTACAATGGCTTCAATAACCGTGTACTTGTCTTAAATTTGAAAACTGCCGAGCCCTGTAAGGAGATGGAGCTGGCTGCCTATGAGTAACAAATGCCTTGCTGAAGCAAAGAGGCAAAATACGATATAAAAGATATTCTATGATATCATAAGTTGGTAGAAGAACTGCCACAGTATAGGTAAACAATGAGCATCACTAAAGGTAGCAACGTCATGCTAAGGGGCTCTCCTCATCAGAATGGGACAGGGAAAAGGATGGATACAGCTACATGAAGAAATTCATGAAGAAACCCTGCCTTCCAACCGGAAACTGGGAGATTTTTCATGTTTCACCATTAAAATACGACTGAAGATACAACCATGACAATGCAGGAAAGGCTTTAGGACAAATCTATGATGGTCTATGAGTGGCTCAGCTAAAGCTAAACCTCATACAACATCTGTAGAGAGACCTGAGGATGACAATTCAAAGGTTCTTCCAAGTCTGACAGAGCTTAAGAGGAGGTGCCAGGAGGAAGGGATAAACTGTCCAAATCCAGGCTTGCGGTTACTGCAGAGACCAGCCTTCGGAGACTGAAAGATGTAACGGTTGCCAAAGATGCTTCTGCAAAGAACTGAAATAAGTATTTGCATATTTTATAACACAGATTTCAGCTTTTTTTTTTTTTAAATGTCTGTTACCAAAACAGACAATTATTTATGCTGATTGATTACAGTTTTTATCATCCAGTAAAAACAACAACAGACCGTTATCTTACAACATATTCATTATTACATGCTTAACAGAAGACCAGAGGTTTGTCAAGTCAGAATTTGTTCTAAATGCACACACCACTTTCAAGCACAGGCGTTGAAAATAGCGTGAGGATGGTTTAAGCGCACTGTTCGGATGAAAGACTTACTGATAAATGACGCTGCAGATCTTGTGTCAAGCAAAGAAATTAAAACTCATCGTGTCTGGATGTGTGATGTTTTTTTTGTACCCAATAGGCTTAGATTGGGCTTGAGAGGATTGCCAGCAGTAGTAGTTCAGAGTTCTGAAGGTTTTATTTCATTGATAATATCACCTTGGCAGCCTGAGCCCAGACTTTATCCCTCAGTGCTGCAGTATGTCAAACCTCTGCCTCCTCATTCTGCTCTGTTCCCTTTGTCTTGTCCTAAAGAATTCCTCGCATTTGTCCTTTGCATCTGCCTTCAGATTCTGTGGTGTCAATAGTTAGCCATCAGTGTTTGTTTATGTTTTTTTTAATAGCATCACACACAGATATGCCCTCACTAAATACTAAAAACCCATGAACATATCTTGCCAGTGGCATTGTCATTATTAAAATTCCTGACACATTTGCTGACACACATCGTCTTATAATGGCTGGTTTTCATTCATTCCGCTGTGTTGTTTTCCTTAAGTCTGTCTGCTCTTATTTGCCATTATTTTTCATACTCTCTGCCCTCAAACTGGCTGCCTCAAAGCCACACTAATTGCATTGGGGATCGGCCTTTAAAGGGTTGCTATGGTGACCAGTAGAGCCATCATTGCGCCACATGCCTTACTTTAGCTAAAGCTTGATCGCTCGCGATCTCTCTCATTCCTCCTTTTATGTGTCACTGTACATCCTACTTCATCTGTACTTTTCCACTTCGTACAGTTCAGCAATAATCATTTCGCACTTTTCCATGTGACTTGATGAAAGCAAGGGAGGCCTCCCAGAGGATGAGAGCTCTGCAGATGTGGGAGGGGAAACATGTAGCCAATAAACACTTGACATATAAGCATGAATGCGCATGCATGCACACACCCACATACAAACCTCTATCCGACCCCAGGCTTTGAAAGCAATCCTGCTGTGTTGGACAGGAGTGCAGCAACAGGGATTGAAAGGAAGCCCAGACAGAGTGGTGTGTGCATCATCACAGCTGGTCAGCACAAAATGCAAGCTGGCTGACAGCTTTCACTGTGTGAAGACAACGCTGTCAGTCAAAGAAAAAGATTTTTCTCCTGATACTTTCTCACACCTCAGCTTTAATCAGTGAGGTGCAGGTGGATGTGTTACAATGACAGCATCAAGGACGTCTTGCTGGTGATTTTTTCCAGAAAAGCAAATCCTTTCTAATTTTTGATTATTATTATTTTTTTTAATGTTCAGCATTCACTGATTTGTCCAGTATCAACAGAAATGAAGTGGAATAGGAATGCTCGTCAACATTGTGTAGCAACTGCACAATATCATCTTAAAGGCTGTGAAATGACAACGTTTTGGTAGGGCCGTTGTTTTGCGGTACATGATGGGAACCACGACCAGTGAGTAAAATTAATAGTTTTTCAACCTGAACCAGGTATTTTTGAACATCTAAACGTTTTATCCAATTCAAGAGTGCCAACAGTTGATATCATTACATCCTGACAGGAGTGGAAACGTCACCAAAATAAAATGTAGTTATTGTTCAATTTTTTAAGTCTTTATTGTTGAATTGCAGCATATTTTTCCGCCAGATTGATAAAGGGAATTTACGATCTGCCGTGAGATCGGGTTGCACTGTTATACGAGTATACGAAAAAAAAAAATGTTCAAAATATTTCAGTGCCACAATTTCTAATAACCAACTGCATCATGGTTAATATAAGGAAAACAATAACTTAATTTACTTTACTTAACTTTAATTCAGGGAGATCTTAAATATAATTGATTTAGTTATAGATAGATGCTGAAAAGAAAGGAAGGAGTTTAGAGGAAAAAACTTTGGGGTATCACACCCAGCAGTCCAAATGGCTGTGGATTAAGTGGCTGTTATCTGTGCCACCTGCTGTTTAAACTGTAAACAAGTTCCAAGCGTGCATGTGTGTGTGTGTGTGTGTGTGTGTGTGTGTGTGTGTGTTTGTGTGTGTGTGTATGCATTGCAGATGACATTGATTTGCAGCCATGTTCAGCTGAGTGCTACAAAGCCAGCACTGGGGGGATGTCAGTCTCCCACTAGACAAGCCAGCTGATAACACACAGGCACACACACACACATGCTGAGTTCCTCTCTGTGCTCATACAGTACACACACGCACAAAGTTTGCAAGGAAAAAACACTGACATGTCAAACATAGCAGCAAATGCACTACCAGCCTTTGCAGCTACTTAACCTGAGCACGAGGAGGACATTAGCGCACTCTGTGTTTTCTGTTCTTTTCTTCGCTTCCAGTCCCACAGGCCACACACATTTCCAAAACTAGTTAGACACCGTTGGGTTAAAATCCCCTGCTGATCTAGCCTTTTCTTCTGTACATCAGCATGCAAACCAGCCACAGGGCAACCTACAGGTTCTCCTCATCTCCACGTCTCTCTCTTCCCATCTCTCCTCCTCTTTCCCTCTTTTGGCATCTCCGCCCTATCACACATTTCTTTGTATTGCCTGTTCCTTCCCAAAGAGTCTTCTCTCGCTCTCACCATCACTGCCTCTGCTCGTCCACCTATTTTATCGCCCCTTCATGCACAAGTTCACTGTTCACTTTCCATCATTTCGTCTGCCTTCAATAATTCAAGCAGCTTCTGTCTTGGCATACACTATATGAGTTAGCAGTCCCATTACAACCACAAACAGAGAGCCTGAGAGCTTAAATCTCCCTGATGAAGGAGTGTGTGCTTGTTTTTAGAGTGTTGTTAATGTTTAAAGATGAAGAAATGGGTTCTTTGGATAGATAGATGTAAGAAGCAGTGAGTAGTTTTATAGTGATATACTAGAACAGGCTGTGTACAGTAGGTTTATCTACTGTATCGTACTATGTATAAGATAATATATCTTGATTGCTTACCTGAAGAAATATGCAACATCTTTGACATAACATTTGGTACAAAAAGAAATACTTAAACTAGAAATCTCTACGTTACAACCAGTTTGTGTAAGTATATCCCTGTTAAATCAGTCACGCATATCTCTCCATGTTGTAACTCTTTATGTTATAACCAGGCCAAATCTGGACAAACTGCACAAAAAGCGGTGCAACAGGATCAAGCTTTTAAGTAACTGGATGATACCGAAGCCTCTGTTTAGAAAGATGAACAGAAACGTATGGAAAGCGACACGAAAAAGAAAGAAAGAAAAAAAGATTTCAGAGGTGCCCTCAAACACAGAGCAGATTTATGTGGCCAAATACTGAGTGTGAATAAAGCAGGTAAACCCACCAAATCTTTGTCTGTCTCGAGGGCTCTACAATGAGTGAGAGAGAAGAGCATTGGAAGGGCATGATGCAAGAAGATAATGCCTAAGAAGAAAGCCTCGCACCATTTCTTCCCAAGCAGTGAAGGGGAATTTTAGGTCAAGTAGGAAAGCAGCTATCGAGTGCACTTGTACCAGCCTCTAGAGGATTTCAAATGGGAAACCATTCAACTTGACAAGGACATTAAATTCCAATATATTCACATTATGAGGCCTGCAGAGTTTCTGAGGTTATTTTGAACAGCTCTCCTCCACGGAGCATACACACACGCACTCACACAGATATATCTTTTTGTGAACCTAGGACAGTTATTTTGGTGTGTCATAAGCAATATTAATCTGAATTTGCCACTTTAGGTACTTGGCCACGATCCCAGAGACAGTATAAGCCCTATCACTCTTCTTGACTGCTTGGCATATGCTGATGTCCATAACTGCAGATTGATTTGGAAGCTTGAAATGGATGCGATTACACACACGCACATACACTCCCTGATTTCTGTGGATGTGCCTGAATACACACATCCTCCTAGTCCTCAAGTACTTAGACAGTACATGGAAAAGTAGCACGCACCACAAAGCGCAAACAGTTAATAACGTGAAATGGCCGATGATCATCGTTTACCATTGATTTAATAAACGGCTACATGCTTGTAATGAATGACATTTGGATGCAAGTTGGAGTCTGCACACTAATGGGAAGGTAGGTCTGACATTTCATTCCTACAATTACCTCTTGACATTTCTGCACCAGAATCATATTTAGGCCTCTTTCACTGGACGCAGGTGAGGGTGTGTGTTAGAAGTGGACAATTAATCCTCATAGTTACATCCACTGTAAATATTTACAGCTGTCATTCTACTTCTGGCTTTGGGATGGAGGCGCTGGGTTTTCCAGTGGATCAGTGTGGCTGCAAATCCCCGCTATGGCCACAAACACAGCTCAGTCAGGACTTAAAGGAGTTCAATTCTTACCACTTTGCTCTCATTTAAAAGGAGATAGGATTACATTTATTTATTTTATTTTTTTCTGTTGCTCAGTTGCAAGTGTGTTATGTGAAATATCACAAAATGGCAGAATAAATCAAAGGCCGTTTGAGCTGCACTGATATACCCTTACTTTATTGGGCTCTAAGGAAGCAGCTACTGTGTGTGTGTGTGTGTGTGTGTGTGCGCGGGTCTGTTCATGTATGTTGCTGCTGCTTCTTCCACATTGCCCAACTTCAAAAGCATCGTCTCCACTTTAATCTTCTCTTCTCCTGCACTGCGGACCCGAAAGAAAGACAGAGGAAAGAAGCCCTGGCCCTTTCTGCCCCTCCCATGCCTCCGTGAGATGCCTCCATCTTTCTGTATGCTGCTCTCTCGCAGTTTCTCTCTGTAACATATGGATCATCCACACATACACTTACCCCATCCTTAAACTGCACACACTCCCTCTCTCTCTCACACACACACACACACAAATATTCAGATACTTGCTGTGTAAACACTGCACTACTTGGCCTTGTAAAGAATTACAGTAACAGCCTCATCGTTTCTTCTCCCGATCCCTCTTGCAAGTCACATTGCATTGCAAAGCGTTGGTGCAGTGAGGAGAATGTATCAGGCATGTTAAGTCATACCAGGCGGGGGCAGAGCTGTGAGTAGTGAGAAAGCTTGAACTGGCGCCTTGCGATTTCCACCGCTGCTGCGTCAAAAATTGAAAAGCCAATTCCAATTGGACCCCAGTAATTAGAACTGACCTGCATGGCTGCGCTGAATGTGAAATGAGAGAGAAAGGAAAAAGAGAAGGGCAGAGTGGAAACTAGGACAAATGACCTACAATTCAAAAAGTGTTTCAATGGATGGGTATGAATGAAGCCCGTGGAAGCTCCCTGTCATCATAATGACCACATGATTATGTTTGACAGTCATGTTGGCTCCATCTAACCGATTCATGCCACGTTTGAAAAAGAATTAGCACATCATGAAGGGGAAACCAGCTTTCTGCTTCCTGTCCTTGTTTTGATATAAAAACTGGAAGTTCAACAGGTCTGCCTCGGTTAATCAGTCACTATGAACACCTCTAAAGGTCTCTAATGAATAATTTACAACTCAAACTTTTATCATAACCAAACTGTGACATTGCTATGGCAAATCTTGGGTGAAGGCATCTTGGGTTTGTGCTTCCTCACCACTTAATCTTGCCCTGAAAGTTGCCCTGTACTGCTATTCAAATGTTCCACTGAGACTTTTTAATCAAATGTATGAAAACAAAACAAACTTGTCATGTGGTACCTCACAAATAGTGCACAGAAGCTGTGCAATGCATCAGTCTACACAGATGTGCATGAACTGCTACGGAGCTAAAGGTGTGTTGCTAGCAAACCTTAGCACCGACTTCCGCTGACGGTAGCAGGTTGTTATTGAGATTACCTGATGAGAATGCCTGGTGAGCAAATAATTCTCCTCAGATGCTTCAACCTTGAAGTGGGTAATCTTTTTCTGCCTGTGATGCAGGATTTGAGAAATTATTTGTAAAATGTGCACCTGAACCATATCTGCATCTTAAGTTGTTCAGTTTCAACAACAATCATGTAGAGAGTAAGTTGTGATGTATCCTGTTTTTTAAACATTTTCATGCGAGCTACGATAACGGGGCCACTGTGGCTCTACCAACAGTTGTTTTGTTCTGATATATTTAAAAGCTTTTCAGCCTTCGTTAGTATGTTGAAGATCAAAATCATATACAGCTGCAGTCAATGCTTTAGACTTTGTAGACTAATGCAATACAGTCTAAAAGAAACTTACAGTTTATACAAATCACACACTAGCTACATTCATGTAGTATTTGAAATGCTTCGGCTGCTGTCTGCAACCATCTACTCCTATAATTCCAGTATATAGTGGACGAGTGTTGTATTTGCTGTGGTTATGCTTTTGTGTGTCTTTTAGAATTTTCCATAATCTCCATCTCAGATACTCAGATAGCTGTACTTCCTTTTTATTTTGAAACCGTTTCTTCCCCATGAATTTCACTTCGCTTTGCTTCACGCCGTGGCTCAGTTAGTTAACTACCTCTGTTTTTCCCCCCCAGTTTATTTCTCCAGCTCTGCTGTCACCCTGTTATATTTCACTCTTTAGATTCCCTGCCACTGCAATGCTTTTGGTTTCTTACCAGTGAGTTTTCTTTATGGTTCTTTTCTGTGTTTTCATGCCTCCTGCATTTTGGGTCAAGTTTCAACAACCACCACTCCTCTGTGGTGCTTTGGCTCTATTCTCTAACTTGAGATGCATCATAAATCTATATTCACAACAACTGTACTGTTGGAAATAATAAGATAAAGGTCATATTTTGGTGTGTTTTAATGACATGGAGTGATCCATTATGCCCTATACTACTGTATAACTGTACTGTCTGCATAACTTTTAACTTAGGGCAAGGGTAAAGTTAATTTTGTGTACGGTCAACATGAATATGTTAGCTGATTAAGTTAGCTAAAAAGAAGAAGCCAAACTGAACCATTATCCCTGAATGCTTCATACTACTAATAATAACGTAGTTGTGTCATGTCACCCTGCTGCTCTTTGCCTTGAGACGATTTCAGCTGAATTCTTTTAAGACTTTTGGCATGACTCTCAGGAAGATGCTTTGCCAAGCTGGACATGTTGGCTGCCATCGCTTTATTTCACAAAATGTAAAACTTACGATGTTAGTTTTTTTTCGCTTTATTTCACAAAATGTAAAACTTACGATGTTAGTTTTACATAGGACCTGCTTTTCAGAGCAGTTGCAAAGATCTTGTCATTAAATGAAAAAATATCGGTGCTAAAACTTACCCACTCCTTACTGTACAGAATTAGGATAAAGTTGGCATCACTTTGTACGACAATAACCTAATGTGCTTTACAGGTATGCATCTGTCCAGCGAAGAACCATCTAGAATCCTTTCTATATCTTGCTAGTGTTAATTCAACCAGAAACTTTTACAAGGAGGAAGATGGGGATAGGATGGTGCAAAGCACTAATGTAGAGACCCCTGTGCACAAGACTGCTAGCTCAAGATTTGTCCTGTAATTACATGGATATCTCTGGCTACCACACAATAAAAATTGACATATTTTACAATTCATATGTTGTCATTCCTGTCAATGGTACATTGACACTGCCTGACAGGAAACAGCAGCAGAACGCTACATTATTGTCTTACAATTTACAACTGTGGATTGTGACATTTGCACATTTCGAACGTGTGGGCAAACGTGCTTTCTGGCAGGACTGAGCTGTCTATAGGGTTCATTCTGATTAAGATATATTGTCACACTGTCTACTGGCCAGATCCTCCTTGATATCACGCACCACTATTTCTGTTCCATGCATCTGACCATTATATACACATTTCATACCTGTAGTTTTGGGTTATTCAATGCTAAATCAAACATTTTTAAAAATCTAATCAATAAACCTGTTTTATGTTTTATGTTTTATGAACATTTGGTCTTTCATTTGAAGGAAAAGAAACAAGTAAGAAAGTGTTTGTTCTTTTTATTAAAAAATTAAAATGAATTCCATCAACTCATTAAGAGGTAATGAGCCAGACTCAGCAACATGGATCCTGGACCTGCTACACCTTCAGGCATTTTTTTTTTTTTTCCAGGACCATCGATAACACCATTGCTTTTCCCACAATGACAAGCTAAAATGTGGAAAAGGTTTATTGTTTTTGCTGCTGCTACTGTTATTGCTGTTATTATGGCATTTTATAATCCACCCCAGCATCTGCTGAAGTTACCTTTCTCTTGGGGGAAAGTTAATATCACTCTCGACTCTCTAATGCACTGAGCTCAGTGTTGTTTTGTGCATGGAGAGACAAGCTCAGAGTCTCACAGCCAACATGAACAACACCACATATTCATTTAGGACCGAATATGTCAATCTTACATGATGCGCTGTACCGACTTTATGCAACTATGCAGCCTTTGCGTTAAGCTTGGCACAATAAAAACATAAACCGGAATGAACCAATCACTCAAAATGTCTCGGTCTCAAATTTTAATTTAGCTTCAGCCCAGATGATAATACTTGCTTGTAGAGTAAATTAATGAAAGCTACTTACTATGGGAAAATACAACCGGGAGGATTTTTTTAATAGATACTGTGTTTATTAAAAGCCTCTCCCTCATCATTTCAACACATCACCTCCTTATGACCACCACCCTCGTCTCAATTCATTCAGCACCTTCATCCAACCTCTATATGGTGACCCCCCCATCACTCATCCTTCCTTTGGACTGTCCAATTTCATAGTATGTATCTATGAAAATTCCAAGCTTTCCATCACACTGACCCTTATATCTTTCTCTTCGTCCTCCTCTTTAACTCCCTGTTGGTTTTGCCTTGACCCTCATCTTGTCCATCAACGTCGGTACCCTCCAAAGTTGATGTCCAGAAGTGGCGACCCTGACGGACGCCAGAGTGGGGAAAATGAAAAGAGGAAGGGAAAAAAAAAAAGAACACGTAGACCAGGGGGCGCAAGTTCAGAGAAGCTAATTTAAAAAGGTCAACAATGAGTGACAAGGGAAATCTATAAGTCTGTAGGGTGGCTGCACACGACATGAGATGTGAGCAATGGGAATAAATTACACACAAGTACACACACACAGCAATGCACATCACTATGATTCTATTAAGTCCAGGCAGCTTCCACAAAAACAAAAAAAAAAATCTATCACAGACAACAATAAACAATATCTAACTCATACACGCCTAACAGTTTGTGGATGTAGTGCTTTTTAAACGCGAGCAGAAAGATTAAAGCATCAATAAGCTGTTTTGTGCACTCAGCATGTAACAAAGAGCACAATCAGTAATTCAGCTTCCAAACACTACTTAAATTGGACCAAAAGATTTGCTTCTTTGCTTCTCTTATCAGCCCACATATCTAATACATAGTGCACTTATTAAAACACAATGTCCTCATTAGGGATTCAACCAATGATCTGAACCCTGCAAGGTTAGTTTTCCCTTCCTGATATACGACACAAAGACTGATAATCAAAATGGTTAGAGGAAATTATCTCTCTAACTCACTGTACATGATCTGAACACCACCACAGAGATCAATTTGACAGCGCGTGCCGATTCTCTTCCACCAAAGCAAGTCAGGGATGAGATGGGCAGCTGACGGATGAGCTGGGGTAAAGTAGCTGACAGGACTGTATATATTTAATGTATAGATACATTTAGAGGAATGGGCTTTATGTGTTGTACAGTTACATATACTGTATATGCACTGAATGCTTTACCCTTGGGTAACAATATATCCAAACTGATATACAGTACACACACACACACACACTCTGGCATGGGTAAATGTATACCATTAGTGGGTGCTGCAGCTACCAGATCTCTGGTCGTGCTCAGTCTCTAATGGCCACAGTGTTGCAGCCTTGCAGTGATCTAGCAAATGCAACCAACTATCATCCTGACTGGTGTGTGTGTGTGTGTATTTGTATGCACATCTTGCTCAGATGGAGCCTATATGGAGCTAGTTTTATTTTCTATTTATATGCCAGTTGGTTTCTCTGCGTTTTCACAGTGAGGAGTCATCTATTCCATTTAAACCTGCAATACACCATTTATGTTGTACGTTAGGGTACAAATAACTGGATATTTATCTTTGTCATAACAAATAAACAAGTTAATCTCTGTAAAATTATTCTCTTTTCTCACCGGGTTCATATTCAGTGCAGTTCCTCATTAGCTGTAGTCATCACATCCCAGCCAAAGGTCAGGGTCCTTGCAGTATCATGTCGGGTCAGTGGACCTATGCTCTGCTATATGTAGGTAGGTCAGAGCTGCACGACAGCAGTGTGACCCTCCTGGCACCGGCTGCTGTTACTGGGCCTCTGCCAGCAGAAGCACATTTTAACCTGAACTTGCCCCAAATGGTAATTAGACTTCCTGTTATTGTACGGTGACGTGATACAGAGCCGAAGTTTTCACTTTCAGAAAGACTTAAATAACAAACCCACAATTTAATCTGTGGTTTCTACAATGCTGGTTTCATTTAACTGTCAAATTACTTTTCAAGTCATGATCACGACTTAAATGGATTCTCTCAGCTGGAAACAGACTTAATTCAGTGAAGTGTTCAGCTAAATGAAAACATGCCAAGACAATCTAATGCATCTGATCCCACTGCACAATTTGTTATTGTAAGGTTGTGTCAGCCAGTGCCATATTTCTTGCCACTTAAGTTTACAATATGAAACTGTATTTGGGAGTATTGGAGTGTTTCATCTAATGGCCATGGAAAATTCGGCAGATCCTGGGCACTTTTTTTGTGCAATAAGGTTAAATAATTGATTTTGGCTCGAGCTTAACCACCATGATTTTATTTTTTGTATGTTGGCATCTACAATTTCCAGTCATCAAAACTGATAAAATTCACTTCAAGCTGTTAAGGACAGAGTGAGCACAAACTGCGCCTGTCACAATAACTACATTATCTACTGGAGCCTGGCCGATTAGCCAATTTAGACGCTAATTTTGGCCTTTCGTGGATATAGTGGCACATGTGTAAATGTTCTTTGACATGTGCTGGTGGCACTTATTTTGCAGAACACATTCTACAGGAAACAATACTTAGAGAGATTTCAAATAGGTCCCTAACCCTAGAAGAGAGACATCAGGTAGTTTTCACCTACGGGATTGTGGTTATATGAACCTAAGCTGTTATTCTTTTTCATGAATCTCGTTAACGATTCCCTCATTTTTCACGAACTTTAGAGCCTTTTTACAGGCAGCTGAGAGAGACCGCTGAGTTGCCAAATAGGGCCGCATGATATGAGGAAAACATGTGATGTGCAATGTCATCGTTGAAAATTGTGATAACATCAACGAATTGCTGAACATAATCACACGATCTTTCCATCAGTTTGAGTTTCCTGATATTTAACACTAGGGGGCATAGTTGGCATTTTGATGATGTATTACTAAAGTTCAATATCTTATTGCAACTTATTTGTTTTAGAGCTTCTGCGTTGTAATTTTCGTGCCAAATCTGTCTACACAGAAGAGGAATATCAATTCCTGACCAGAAATGAATCGTTTTTGCAAACAAAAAAACAATTAGTGAACTTTCTCCGTGAAAAATTGGTATTGGCGTCAGTTCTTCGATTTCTTATCAGTATGGCTCTAACGTCGACATGAACTCGTTCCTTTTAGCAGACCACGTAAAGTGAAGATAACGTGTTACTCAACTATGTGTTTTTTTTCTTTTTATCATCTAGGTTATTTTGATACATTTTCACATCTTCAAACTTCAGCACTTGCAGTTATTTCTTGGACAATATATCACAGAAACAAAATAGCTAGTTATTGTGACAGACCTTGCAGTAAAACGTGTTAATGTGTCGACGACGTGCACTTCTGCTGACATGCGCATGTGACACAGTAATGAATCCCTCCATGATATATCCACAACATGATGCCGAGGGAGCCAAAGCATTGTTAGAAGTGTTAAAGCAGAGCTTTTAGGCCCTTCATTTGTCGGCTTCTGGCAAGAACACCACCTTCAGCTGACACTCTTGCACGCGCTGTATCACACCTATGACGGGAGGGTGAAATATATGACAGGATTTTCGCTGTACAGATTACACACAGACTGAAAGACAAACTCCCACAGACAGAGACAGCAGGAGAGGGAAATGGAAAAAGATATATTGCGCATACAGGCCTCCCTGTGTTTATGACACCCGGAGGGAGGAACAAGACCACTGAGACTTTACTCCTTAAAACCCTCATTTAGTCTGCCTCTTTGTCTTCTTTTCTGCCTCATTCTGTTCCCTGTCACAAAGCACCGATCTCTCCATCATAACCCAGAGTGACTCAACACCTGAGTGATCCCACTGTCTCGTCCTACCTTTCCTCCATTTTCATCTCCCTTCTCCCACCCTGCTGGATTTTTTTCTGACAGACAGTTGAAGGCAGCCACACAGAAACATCTCCCTAAAAATACCCCCCTGAGGGACCAACCCTGTATTCTTGAAAAGCAAGAAGCTCCCTCAAGGAGAAGGCTTTGGACAAAAAAAAAAAGTGACGAACAAGCCAGAGAGAAACTAACAAGATAAGATCACAAAGACAACTCACTCTATCTTCATTCCCCTTCTTTTCCTCAAGCAGCAGTGCACAGCTAGGAGCAAGGACAGCAGGAGACAATGAGGCTTTTTTTTTTCCTGTTTAACAGCTACACTTGTTTTTCTCTTATGATGTGTTACAATTTTTTGGACCTTTTCCAGAAGACAGAAACTTTGAAAAGCCTGTGAAGCACAAAAAGTCTTTTTTTTTTTCCAGAACTGTCAGTCAGGGCTGATAAATCTAACTCCATTAATTCAAGTCACTTTCATTCCCTGAACTGACAAGCAGCCTTACAAATCGTGGCTGGATATTCTGATGCAGCCAGTCTTAGATGAGATGAGCAACCTGCCAGTCCATAGAAATAATGATCATGACAGAATGAATAACAGAAAGTCACCAGTGTGGTGGCTTGTGAGAAAGACACAGCTGAACAATCACTCTTATAATTATGTTTCATAATAGCATGGCATAGGATCAAATGACAGGCAGGTAAGTAGAAGCTAAGTTCATTCACAGTTTGTTGCGATGTAGAAACCTGCTGCTGATGCTGTACAAAGTAGATTATCTTCTATTCTATGATTTATGAATGTTTATCTACACTATAACGAGAAAGTATGATTCCTGTCAACTGTAGGTGCTGATTCCAGTTATGCCCAGGTTATGACTTTTTTCTAAACTGCTATAGAGTAATAAATGTGGTCTTAGATAAGAAAATTCAAATTCAAAAATGTTCCCTTCAGTCCATATATTTAACCTTTAGGGGCGCTGGAGCCTACCCCCGCTGATATTCGACAAGAGGCATTTAATATGCTGGACAGCCAGCCGTCCATCACAAGGCTAACTCAGACAACCATGAAAGCTCACACTCAAAGCTAATTTACAAATACCCAACCTAATAACCCTGGACTTTGGGAGGGAACTCCACACACCAGCAATCCCTGATCGGGAGTCAGCTTAGATAAACAATGCTTATACTAATGGAATTTACGGCTTGCAGTGAGGTGTGCAGATTTTGGTACGCCATCTAAAAGAAAAAGAGCAGAAGAGTGGAAGTGTTGGAATCCCCAGGTTAAGGCGGTATAAGAATGAAGCCACGACATCAAGAATTATAAGCCATGCAAATTGACTTACGCTCACAATTTTTGTTTCCAGACATCAATTCCAGAACAATTACAAATTGCTGATAGGAAAGAAGTGTCTCTCATAGGACGTACCATAGGGGTGTACAGATTAACTGGAACTAATCTGGATCTGATATTAACCATGTTAATAATGGATATAATTACATAACTACATGGATTTGTAGATTATTCATAACAGGAAACAACAAGCTCTTTTACAGACATATTAAGAACTGTATCGGACAACACTGAATCTAATTGAATCCCATCTAATCACACTTGATTGTTCTCTTTAAATATTCATTGTATCTTAAGGAAAAGATACACACCCCTAATGCACTTGTACATATTTAATGTCTTGTTTTAGTGTCAAACCACAGGTGCCTCTGTAGACTCATTCCTCTGTAACAATGTCATGCTGCTCGCTCCTTCACCCCTTATGGCCATGACACTCATCTCCTACTAATACTACACATCTTTGTTTCCAAAAAAAAGATACATCCTTTATGGCCATTTGCTGAAACAGCAAAAGCTATTGCTTTTCTTAGGAGGCCAGTACGAGTCAACTTTAGGTGTAAAGTATTAAAAAACAAAAAAAGCCATCTTATGAGAGTATGAAGAAATCCTTCTTTGCTCTTAGTATCAATATTGCAAGGTTCTGGGCTGGTTTATGCATGTCACCATCAGTGATGCCTGGCAACAATGCCTTCAGGATCTTATGCATTATTCAAAAGGCCCAACAAGCACTAGGCTCTGCCATTATCTATTTAAATCTGAGCACAGGCATGTCCCACTGAAAGCCTGTACTCACTGCCACCTGCCCCGCTTATGAGGGAAAGAAAAAGCTACAGAGAGGAGACAAGGGACCACTCCATGTAAGAGAAGACGGAAAACATGGAAAGGAAAAACACTAGAGTGAAGAAAAAGTTATTATTGGGGTGGGAGGGGAGAGGGTGACAAAGAAGCAGAGAGATAGATAGAGGTCATAAGAAGATGAGGAAACAGAGGTGGAGGAGGAATTAAGCATGACAGCTGGTTAGGTAGGAAGGTTAGTACAGTACATAGGGAGACAAAGTCTTGTAAGGCAGGGTAAGAGGCAATAGAGGCAGATATTATGGCAGGAGAATAGACTGGAGGAGGGAATGAGATGAGGGGAGAAGATAAGAAGGAAGAAAGTGGAAAGAAGGAGGGAGGATAAAAGTGGGGATGCAGCGCGAGAACTACCAGCCAAAAGATAGGAAATGTGGATGATCAGACTCAAGGCAAGAAAGGAGGAGAGGAGATGAAGGAAGGAGGGAATCTTGTAAATTTAAGAACTCAAACTGAGAGGAAAAGACAAGAAAGGCCCGGGCATTAGAAAAAAGGTGCACTTTGACGATGGAGGAGGTAAATAAAATGAACAAAAACCACATTATGTAGCCTTTAGAGACGACTCCTCTCTGTCATTCTGCATCGCTCTCTTCCTCCCACCTCACCCCCTTCCATCATCCATTCATCAAATGACTGCCACCCCTTCATCCTGAGTCATCGATGCAATTGCTCATCCACTCCATTAGGCTATCATCCTAGCCTCTTTCATTCCTGCCCCCACCCCAACCGCTCCTCTCCATCCTATGATCATCTGCGGGTAAAACACATCCCTCTTACAGTGCAGCCAGGAGGGAGAAGCCATGTCTATGGCACAAATAAATCCAGTCAAACAAGTCAATTCATTTGACATCAAGTCTTCCATAATGCCATTTCCATTTCCTTGCCACTGGGGAGAGATAATTTCACATAGTCAATCAACCCATTTCAAGGATTTTCCATGAATCAAACAAATGCACTCACTGCAGCAGCTTTATTTGCAGTTCAGAACAATGCTGCTCCTTTCTGTACATGTTCAACATCATTTGTGAAGGCATGGACCATTACTTGTCTCTGAAATACAGCACAAGTTTTTTCCATTCTAAAAGATCAGGTCCTAGAATATCTCTACCTCATTTAAGATACGACCGATATACGTTTATCTCAGACATTTGTGAGTCACAAATACATGTAAAGAGGTCAACAGGGTGGTGGATGTGGTAAGTTGTAGCAGTAAGACTTTGGGTCTGTCTACATGGAATGGAGCATGCAGACAAATGGAGCATCAAGGACATACAGTATCTGTATGGATTCTGGTTTGAGGATTACACACACCCATGAAAAATAATAAAATGTCCACACAGAGCCTTGCACACTGGAATATTCTAGACAAGTGTGTGGAACATCAGCATAGGGCTGCACAGTTTCTCAAATAATTAAGTACTATAGCACTATTAATATGCACTATATGAATATTGCAATAACAAGTACAATGTAACAAAATCAAATTCTCCAATATCTTTTGGGAAACAAGCAACTGATTACATTAAAACTACCCGGTTATTAAGATAAGCTAATGTTTTCTGGCTAGCTTAGCTGTGTGACATCCAACGAATGTGAACGTCAGCTGTAACAATGAAGAATAAGTATAAGAGATCTCAGGTTATGCATGGAGCAAGTGCTGTCTGCGCTGTTGACTTAGCAGGGTGTTGCAGGAATTTTGAAAATGAAGGTTCTCTTGTCTGACATTCCCTGAGCAGGAAGCAGGATGTAGGGAGTGCTGTTAAAGCAGACAGTAGAATGAAATGCACAATATACACCAAGCTGACAATCGGCCATCAGAAACATCTTGACCATTTTCAGTGTGTAACAAACCATCTGCCTTCAACAGGTGCAACAGGTGTCAGCGAGGAAAATCAGTGACTGTTTTTTTTTTTGTTTTTTTTTTTTAAAACATAGCTGAACAATCCATGATTTCACCAACTTAGTGCGGTTTCTCCTTATTCTTCGTCTTCAACTCATCCTATGTTCTCTCACAACTTTCTGAATTTCTTTTTTTTTTTTTTTACTTCCTTGAAAGAAAGTTACTTGAGAGATTGCAAAGTCACTAAATCTAAGATGCCAATAGTATTAGTTGGTCAAGAGTTAACATGCGTGAGCGGAGAGGAAAAGCCAATGATGAATCTTACCATCAGACTGCTGAAAATAACTGGGTGGCCTGGCTAAGGAAGGTCCACGCGTGGGGTGAAAACTGGAAACATCTGTCATTTCAGCAGGAAATTCAGTAGAAATGACAACTGCAGAAAGTTGAAACAGGCCACTGACTTATTAAATGCAGACAGAGACATTTAGGTGACATTATGTGGGATTGATACACTTTCTTCAGCACTCATCAGATTCAGTAAACTCAGTAAAGATCCATTTCCAGGGAAACAATGGGTCTTATTTATTAAATCATGCAGAAATAGAACGTGCGTTTCACAACTGGTTGCCAACTGTCTCCTGTTTCCAACTGCCACGGCAAACACTGCACAGAATGTGTGCATTTCCTCTGACTACAGAAAATACAGTACACAGAAGGAGGCAAGCTGGATTTATTCCATTCTCATTTTGTCACGGTTCAAAAAAACTTGTGAAATGCATTCACACACATGAATGGATTCCTATTTTTCTTTCTGTGTCACTTGAACTCTAATCTTTTCAGCGTAGCAAATGGCAGTGAGTCATGGTCATCTAGCCCAGAATTAATCGATTCATCTATCAAGAAAGAAGGCAAGACTGTAAACACACAACCATCCGCAAACACACACTCCTCTATCAATAAGTGAATGAACATATGCTAATGTGTTTTCTTTCCAGAGGCACTTGAACCACAGTCCTCTCGGTTCTGCCTCTGATTTTAGCGTGAAGTGCCCCCTGATCATTCTGCTGCAGTTCTCTATGCAGCCCATAATCACTGCAGCACTTGCTCACTTATTCTGTCAGTCAGGAGGAATGAAGAGAGCCCAGCTGATGCCCAATACTCCTCCACACTCTGTTCCCCATAACCCCTCACAAACACCCTCATCAACAAACACTTGAGTAAACACTCGCAAAAAGTGCAGCTGAAAGCAAACAGACAACCCTGGTGCACAAAGACACACACACATGCAGGAAAGGCCACCTCACCTAGCTTGGGATGGGCAATGAACTTAGGCTTGCGGCTTGCTAGGGTGGAAAAGGGAACAATTTCATGCCCAAGTGCATCAGACGAGAGTACACTGGGTACACGAGCAAACATTTTTCCACCCAGATAGGTTACAGCAATTACCCTCGCCTCTTTAACCCTGCTGCTCGCCTGCGAGCTCTTTCAGGTCTCATCCGCGAGACGATTCAGACGCAGGGTTTGCATTGGAGTGCTGGAGGTTGCCAAGGTCCGTTTCTCTCCATTACATCATTTTGGGCTAGATAAGCGGTCTCCGGATCGACTGAGAGTGTGTTACTGTACAATTAATGGCGAGTTCTGGTTGACCCGCTATGCTGCAATAACAACAGCGGGTGTGATTAAATATGTGCCATCAAGGGGATAAATGTGTCGAGACAAGGTGCTAACACTCGACTAAGAGAAGCTCTACCGTGGTTACAATGATGTGTGTAGGGGTGTGTACAAGAAAAAAGAAGAGAAGTGTGTGTGTGTGTGATGCCCCATGTTCCACCTAGCCTAGATTAACAATACACGGCCTTGCTACTTTATTAGTGTTTGTCTCATGGCCAAAATGTCTTCTTGCCAGAAGAGGGAAAAAGATTGCCTTTTTGACACAGAAGTGTCCATGTATCTACAAAGAGCTGAAAAACAACCTTTAGTTCTGTATGATGCCTGGAAAGATTATACTGAATGAACTAAAATGATATGAGGATATTGTTTAATGACTATGAGGATGTAGAACAGTCTTAAAGGCCCATTTTTAATTTCAAAGGCAACATAGCCTAGCAGAAGTTAAATGGAGGAGACCATCTTTCATGATTACACTCAATACAGTACATTTGTGCTTTTCTTTTCTCATTTCCAACTCAATCAGCTGTCTGAAGCTCTGGGCAATTAGGGTCCTCCGTAGACAAGTTATTTTCAGTATTGTTTATTGGGAGAAATGCTTTACGGGCACAGAGGAGTGGCCCGTGCGTTTCCAGTGTGTTATTTCCTTTAATGTGCTATGTGGGAGAAGTAATTGATTTCACAATCAAAAAGTACATATGGAAAATATACTGGGATTTACAGGAGCCCTCTAATGACAATGCATTTCAATCTACAGTAGACAAATAGGGAAATGAAGATGTGAAACAAACTTCCCCTGTTGGGGAACAGATTGTTTTGATCAAAGGCCAAATTTGTCCCATGAGCAACTACTTCCCAATCTCTGCCATAAAGGGAAAAGTTATTTTGAGGGACCTGCATGGGAATGAAACCCTCTCAGCTGAGCAATCAGTAGTAGTAAAATCATCAAAATACACCTACATTAGAAGGCTTCTGGATCACTGGTAGTCAGCAGTTAACACTGAAACTTTGTCTTCAAAGTTTAAACAGTTGTTCAAACAAAGAGAAAGTTTGAATTTGTCATTTGTTGGACATAAACACATTTTAAAACCAAAAGAGAAATCTCATTTGAAGCAGCTTCAAGTTCTCTGCACCTCAGGTAAAACCTAGTAAACAGGGGAGAAATATCTGGAAGATAGCTGCATGTCAGACACTCTGATGTTTGCACAGTCAAACTGACCGCCAGAACATTGAACTCACGATGAACAACTGCAACACACACACACACACACACAGTAACTTGGATTCCCTGCTAAGAACCTCATAGCACTCTGTCATCTTCACACAGTTATTTACTCCAATGTCAGACACGCCTTGGCTTGCAAGAAAATCTAACACATTCACAGTCCAAGGTGGGAGAAACAGATTTTCTAAGAAATGTTGTTGAAACAATAAGAAAAGTGGCCAATGTTCTGTGGAATAATACATCAATAAATGTAGTTTTTCTAACTTTGCAACTACAATATAATTCCTTTACGTTTGGATATCACTTTGATGTCAGACAGGACCCAGCTGTCCACTGGATCCATTCAGTGAGCTAATTACACAGAATCTATTCTCAGAATCTTTACTGGATGTATACAGGATGTATGTATTGTATTACACTTACAGCTGGGAGACAGAAAAGAATTCAAAATTCAAAGCAGCAGAGGCAAGGATTTGGATTTTTTTCCATGATGCAGCCTGAAGCCCCCCCCCCTCACCATCTTAAAATCTTACAGCTTATCCTATCACAAATCTGTGATCTCAAAGTCTGAACCTAGCATAAATAACAACGACAATGTCAACCAGTTTTATTTATTCATTTCACATGCTAAGCAGTGCTGTTCATGATGAGGAAAGTGGCATTCATGGGTAATCAACATCAAAGTGATACAAGTATTTCTTTCAACTCTCCTAATGGATGCCAACAAAAGAAGGTGACAGTGAAATGAAAAAAATGAAGGTTAGTTTGTTCAATTTGACATAATTAAAGCGACTCATTCCACTTGTATGACCTGGTTAGAGGGTCTGTAAAGCAAGCCTAATGCTGTGTACACCGTCAAAATACTACGTCTTTGCTGATTTGTGGTCTGCACAGATGTTGCACCACAAAGCAAGAATGGCAGACTTTGCATCTACAGCAACATTTTAGCAGGTACTAAATCAGTTCTCTGCTTGGTAATAGAGAAAATAAAAAAAAAACAGGACTGTCCCTGGTTATTTTAGTTTCAGTTATGTCTTCAGCATCTCATCACGTCATCTCTGGCCGCCTCTCTCATAACAGTCCTCCCCTCCTTCCTGCTTTTTGGCTCTGCGAGGAACACACAGCTGCAGGACAGACAGCATCTTAAATGACTAATGTTCTACCCACTGATTAACTCCAAGGTAAATGTTATACTGTTAATTACCTTAGCAAGATCTTTACAAGCAAATCCAATTGGACCCTGAACCAGTCGTGGTAGCCTCCTCATAACTGGGTCAGTGTATTATCCCATCAGAAAATTAACAAAAAAAAATTTTAAAAAATCATTCCGTGTCTCGAGTAAAAATCAAGAATTTCTCCAGTTTGCATCATTTTTGTACTCCGATTCGTTTGACTTCTGTTAACATTGAGAGGTTCAATGACTACTGAAGCTGTAAGAACAATCGAGTTGATAAAAACTCCTACATGATCGAGCATGGTGTGCTTACATCAGACATTCATGGTCGTCACACTTTGTCAGTCTGAGCCCACTAACAGCCCCGGTTTTACAAATAAATGCTCCTCATTGACATGCAATATGCAAAAGGGCCTCAGTTTGGGTCGTAGGAGTCGGGGGGGCTCTCACAGGAAATACGGATGGAAGTGGAGAGGTGAGGATTCTGCCTTTGTGCAAATACACGTGTACTACCATCAGTAGTGTCCATTCAACTTTAAATGAGAGCATTGGAGCCATATCGAGAGCTTTTCTTCTAAATAACAATGTGCTGCGCCACAAGTTTTTTTTATTAATGCAGCAGTCGGCTTTAGAGGCAGCTGTAGTGATATGAAAACACTCAAAGCCCTTCACCTTGTCACACGGACCTCTATTGCTTCCCTCCTCCTGCAGGATGTCAGCACTGAGCTTTATTCTGTGGAGATGATAACAGAGCTTGAAATGGCTATTCCGTTAGTTCCGGATTATTTGGGGGAATTAAGAAATGTTAAATCGGAATGGTGATGACTCCAAAGCAGCTATTATCAATGGCAAGGAAAACCGATATCATGGCTTTACATTTCAAACATGGCCTACACATGCTTAGTGTGTGACATAAAATAACAACTGAGCTTCGAAGTCGGTTTTCATATAACGTGGGATTATTAACAAGCCTTCAGAAGCAGACTGTGGCTCTCTGGTGACTAGTCTAGTTTGGAAGCTGCTGGTGTTTAGTCATGTTTGTGTGCACCATCAGGAATGACTGTCATGGATGGAAAATTGCCACCTACTATTAGACAGACCACCATGAAATTTTGAACAGATGTTCATGGCCCCCACAGAATCATATGAAACCTGGTTCTATTTCTCTCTTTCAGGCAAACGTAAGGTTTTCAATTTTGGCCGATTTTAAATCTTAATTAACCAGCATGTACAATCATCCCCCCCCCCCCCCCTCTTTCTCTTCTCTTTTTGGATACTTTACTGCATGTGATAAAACATGATTACCAAATTACCAAATCTCTAAAACTGTACAAGGTTGAGAGTTTTTAAAACTATATCATTGTAGTACATCATTATTTATCAACTGTTAAAAGGTTTGAATATGTTCAGGATCTTCATATATATGCATTTTTATGTGCATACATACATCTGCGCTTGGTTTCAGATACCTGTGGCCTCCAGCTGGTGAATCCTAAAAGCTTTAAACTATCTACAATCATGTAGTCTCCAGCAGATCTTAAAACTGGATAAATAAAGCTTCAAAAGAACAATACCTGTTATATTACAATATGTCATTATTTATTACACTAAGCTCAAAAGAAAGAATTAAGAGAGTAAATAGCAGTCAGATGCTGCTAATCAAATGTCCTTTATTATCATCACCAAGTGTGAGCACCTTTATAAAAGGGGTAGTTTAGGTAATTTACTGGTCAGGAGCATTCAGGTGTGTGTGAACACAATGCCAAGGAGGAAAGACATCAGTAATTATCTTAAAGAAGAAAAAAAATGGTTGCTGCCCATCAGTCTGGGAAGGATTATAAAGCCATTTCCAAACAATTGGAGTCCATCATTCAAAAGTGAGTTTATTAGCAATTGAAAAAGATTCATATCAGTTTAAAGAAGAATTAGTTGTGATCTGAGTGCGTTTCAGTCAGTTTTGGCCCAATTCCAGGCAGTTCAAATGCCTCATGCAGGCATATAGGTTGTACCAGAAACAAGTACTGCTTACATGGCTCACAGTTTCACAAAGGCAACTTCAAGCCAGGTGGTATCAGGCAGTACGGTAGTGGAGGGATGATGATCTGGGCTTGTTTGTGGGCATCTTAAAGTTATCTGCATACCAAAGCATTTTAGAGTTAGGGAGAGACTGATAATGTCATAAGGAACTGATTATTTCAATTTTGGAATGCTAAAAGTGGTTCCACAGGCCACTCAAACATGTCAACTTAGTTTTCCACACACTGCCCCTGTATTTTGTCTTAGTTTTTGTTAAATAATGGACTTTTTTTCCCCCACAACTGTCCTTCTCGTAGATATCCAACTGATGTGTGCATCACTTTGGGACAAGAAACTGTTTCTGAAGACACGAAACAGAATAATAAACGGATACCTCTCATTGTCTGTGCTGCTTTTCCCACTTCCTCAGGTCATTTCATTCCTGTGAGAATGGAGTGGGCAGGGGCCTTAAACAGATGCCAAGATGAGCATTTAATCCTGCACCCATCAAGATGGAGCATCTCCACTGAGCCTCTTCTGTGCTGGTGAAGAGAAAAGACTGGGACTGTGGAACGTACCAACTTCAGCCCTGTGTGTCTGTGTGTGTGGTTCGGGGGAAAGAAAATTAATTTCAAGTCTGAATGAGATAAAGAAACCATCATTGTTACTGTATCTTGCTTTCTTAATGAGCTGTCATTTCTGGTTAATGAAGGAGAGAGTTTGAGCTGACAGATTGGGATTGTCTCTAAATCTGCTTTTTAAAGCTGAGAGACTGTTTTATTTGTTGTTTCCAGCTTTTACTTAAACCCAGCGCATAAAAAGTTAGAATAGAAAAAGCACTGATAATGAGTCAGCATCTCTTCACTGACAAAAACTCAATAGTAAAACTGGGACTTCTTTTGTGTCTAAAATCATTCAATTTCTTTGTCAAACTAACATTTTTTCTTTTTTTTCCATTTGAGGGACAAAATGAGCACTGTACTGCAGAATAAAAGAACCGGATGCTTCATCATAGCATTTTCACAACTGATGGATTCCAGAGTCAAAGAAAAAAAGAAAAATGCAATTTATTGAAGACGTCACCACTGGAAACAGAGCTCCTTCTGAAGACTCCAATCTCAGCATCACATTGTCTGAATCATTTTAAAGACAAAAAAGGGGGTTGATAATCAGAGAAACATACCATATTTACAAAGAAGAGAATCTGACACCCCTTTGTAGCATTAATAATTCACTGCACTGCCTTAACACTAAAACCTGAGATTTTAGAGGCTCGGTTGAGTTCAAATGTACCTAATGCACACAACCCATACAGTGATACCAATGCTGACGTTACCACACCCTCCTATATATAAAAACACACTAGCACACACACACACAATGCACTGCAAACTGGATCCATGAAACAGAGGGGAAAAAATATTCAGGTACATCGACTCAACTTCATATGGACACTGACAACCCAAGCTTACATGGTCATCTATTCCCATCACACACCACAGGAGAGTCAAACCAACCATTTTCTATGCCTGAGGCATCTGATCTTTTGGCACATCATCCAATACAATTAAAGCCATGCCATATAACAAGCCAATGCCAAAACAGGGGTTGTATTGCAGCGGCATAGCAGTAAAAGAGGCGGTAACTGAGACTATTCATCTGAAACTGGATGTTGGGGAAGAGATGATCACCATCTTTAAAAGGATACGGCTGTGCTGTAAAAGCTCGCCTCGCGTACGGGTAGAATATTATTAATAATAATAATCATCATAATAATAAATGTGCAGCATCCAAAACGACCCCACCTCGGTACTAGTATCCCCCCTGAGGGATTCCTGGACCGGGTGGTCCTGAAAGAATCATCTTCACGCTCTCCCAAGCGCCACGCGCGTTGCACGCGACTGTCGTTTAATCAATTTAAATGTCGTGCACCACTGCTTTGCGAAGTAAACACTCCACTTATGCAGCCAGCGCGAATTCCTCTCCGGGACACACACTCACACGTAGGCTATAGGCTACCACACAACTGAGAGAGGCGCGCTTTCACGGTCAGCGAACATTTACGCACGAATCAAAGCCGCGGATCGCAAACAGACACCCGAGTGTTTTCCGTGTGGGTTCTCAATTTCCTACCAAAATCACTTTGGTGCTTTTGTTTGTTTGAGCGTGTGTTTGCAAAGGGGAGGGGAGGGGTGGGGGGGTCGTCCTGCGTTCGGAAATGGCGCAACTTCTCATTTTTCCTGACAAGTTGACACAGCTGGGAGCCCCGCTGGCAGCAAACCTGCGGCTCCCTGATGTTTAATGGAAGACTGCGCCAGTGGAAGCGAATATCCAGTCGCTATCCTCAGCATATAGTCGAAAAACAAGAGCCACATGACAACCCTGCTTCCACCGCATGCACGACACTGTGCGTTCAAAGAACAATCGCAACTGCATCTTTTTTATTTTATTAATTTATTTTTTCATCTTATTCAAAGGCGTCTATCAGTCTTCTTACCTTCTTAAAGTCGGGCTTTCGGGGCGATGCTTTCACTGCGTTTGTCTGCGTTAGAGTAAGAGGAACACACGCCTATTCCACAGCTCCCCGGTCGCTGTGCTGAGAAGAACGGAGGATGGAGAAGCAGCAGGGACAGCCAGCGGTGTCTCATCCTCTCACTCTCTCGCTCCACACTGAAACCGATTGGTCCACAGGATCCTCGGCTGCCCCTCTCTCCGCTTCTCTAGGAGGGGCCAAACGAAACGAAACCGCCAAGTCCGACTCACTGGAAACGAATCAACCTCTGTATCATCTTGTCTTCATTTCAAAAAGCATCATCTATCTTTCCATTATATATCGCGTTTTTTCACGGTGCGGTTGCACAAAGTCAGCCAATAATCTTGACTCCTAAACAGGTGCTTAATAATTATTAACTTTTAACAATTTTATAAATTTCTAGTCAATTATAACCACTTCAGAAAAGTTCTGACAACAGAAAAAGAGAATCCAATTGAACAAACGAGACTGAAATGTTAAACTTTGTCTTCTTATTCTTTTTAATAGGGAACAAAATGCCGGTCCCGCCCATAAACTAGAGAACATTTTTGATCTTTCCGCCCAACAGAACGGTTTCAACTCTGGGTGTTGGTGGGTTACTTCACAGCTGTACCTATTTTTCAACATTTCTGTCGGATTAAGGTCAAGGTGACTTTATTCTTCTTTAATCAGTTTGCTCCATGATTCACAACTCACCTGAGATCCGGTTCTCCAGCAGATGTCCTGACCATTTCCTTTACAGTTCAGTGGTTTACACATACAACATTTAAAGCATTTTGGCCCACATCTGCTACTACAGATACTACCGCCACCATGTTTCACAGAAGGTTTACTTGTTCAAAATGTAAGGCTTTCCTCTCTCCAAATAGTGTGCTTCTTCAAATAATTCTATTTTGGTCACCTCTCTACTAAACTGAGTGTGGGAGGAAATGTTTTTATTCACACCAGTCAGACACTGGTTCATGTTGAAATATGCTAAACTTTACTAAAGCAGTAAGAGATAGGTAGAACAGCAATTGTGGGGGGTTAATTATGCCATTATATTTTTTCTGTTACTACAAATAGTGTTACGTTTGACTACACAAATTAATCAAATCAACTCAAATGTCACTTCTCAGTAACATTGCAGTCCATTCTGAATATGGCATAATGGAACACACTTAACCTAATCTGCCTGCTGTAAACAATTCAGAGAAGAAGGCAAAACAGTGGAAACTAAGACATTTTCAATAGGCCTTACGGTTAATTCAGGATTGCACAAGTTTTTAATTATGCAATGAAAAAAAAAAGGATTTATTCCTATGATTTTGTAATAAGAGAAGTGTTGTATACAATGCCAGGCAGCTTAAGCCCCTCGACAATGGTCATGTCAAGGCTTGTTGTATTAGCCAATCCTTTATTTATGTAATTGTTCATCAATTACTTTATTTGTTTGTCCATAAACAACAGGGAGACTTTTTTTTTTTTTACAGGCGCTGGAGCATGCTTTTAGCATTAATTTCTCACCATGATGCAGAGATCAATTCAGGGATAGCCTCCTTTGACCTCAGCGCTACAAAAAAACACACCTACATGGCTCATTTACTGCAGCAGTGAAGGCCTTTTGCTCCCTCGACAATCACGTATAAGTTTTGAGAGATCAATGTACTAAAAAGGAATTGAGGATTGCACATGATAGTTCCGATATTATTGCCTCTCAGTATCACTTTATGCTCGAAAACATCTCTGTTCAACTCTTTTTCTTTCATTGGCAAAAACAAAGTTTTCCTCTTCCAGGACTGATAAATATTCATGATATACACTGTAAGTCCTTTCATATTTAAAATGTCCAAGGCCTAGTAGAAAGTGCAATTTTTCAGAAAACATAATAAATTATTCTACTGTATAACTTACTGTTTTCTTCTTGTGATTTTCACCCACAGGCAAACGGTCATGCAGCATTCCACCCACCCTTTAATTTGTGGCTGCAGCACTTCCAACAACAACACAGTTTAAGAAAACGTTATCGCTGTAAATGATGCAGATTTCTAGTCATCAGTATTTGTGATGAATAATTGATTGCTTAAAACAGACCTTTCAATTTGTAAACAGTAGCTGTGGAACAGGAACGGCTTGGTTGCATCGGCAACCTTTAGTTTCAGCACCATGGTCAGTGACACTGATAAAAGTGAGTCGAGTGAAGCTGTCAGCGTTTTTGGGTTGTTTTTTTTTCTCTAACTCTTCTCACCACACTGCTGAGTAAAGGCAAAGATGTGTCGGCTCTCAAGATGACACTGTTAGCGAGAATAAGATCAGAGGAGAGACTCTGCTTAGTGTCAGATGCTCGTGTTAAACTTTGCTTCACACTGTCTGCCCTGTTGGGCTCAGTGTGATCACATCTGTCTTTGATTACTTTATGAGGTGGGGTTTCAGATCATGGGGGATGCTTGGAACTGCTCGAGTCGAAGGACACTGATCTGCATGAGACATGGGCTGCACTACACTCATTCAAAATGCCACGACTAAAAAAGTAATAGGTGGGTAGAACAAATGAAATAATCAAATCATTACCAAGTGACAATGCAAAGTATAGAGCAACTCATCTTTTGGTTTATTAGCTTCATTATGTTTGTGGTGCCCCTCGTTTTCTTGCCAATTGCCTTCCCAGCTGTGGCACACCCTGCTGCATAACCACCCCACTGAAGTATTTGTAGACTCCAGCTCTCAGTGGAAGGCAGGCTAATGAATATTTATTGGTTCACTGGGTCAAGGTGTAATATCCACTTTTTCGACGCGGCACAACATGAGCTTCTGCATCTCATGTACGTGGCAGGGCATTCATCACCAAGGTGGAATCGTTAACAGCTGAGCCTTGCACCAGCTGCTTCGCAGCCTACCCGCAGATCTGTTTGCGTCTTCATTAGCACTTGTCAGAACTGTGCTCAAAGCAAGACCTCTGAAAGCCTCGACTTTGACTCACCACCACTGTTAAATTTTGATGTAAAATAAGATATTTTCATATTAGTTTTCATACTGCATACAATCATCTGAAGAAGAAAGGATATCCTTTTTCCAATTCTTACTGTTTACATGTCAAGGCATAATGAAAAATCAGCTTGTCCTGACCAGATTTGGAAATCAGGTCAAATTAACCTCCAATGAGCAACAGCACATAAAATATTACACTGTGCCATCATTGTACAACAAACCAAGTCAATATGCAGACAAAGTGTGTGAAAAGCAAAGTCCATGCCATGATTCAGCTTTTAGAGGTACCTCTAGCAGTGGTAACTTGAAGTAATCCTTTTCTGGATGTTATTTCACTCCAATCATTGTTGGCTAATTTTACTACTCTTCTTAAGAACGCATCTTCGGTTTCACTGTGGTTTGCAGGCATCCGTTTGTGCACATATGCCTGGCATTTTCCCATCAGTCTGTTGCAGATTTGCTGCTGTGCTTGGTAACATTGTTCTGTTGCAGAAACTTATTTCAGCTAAGCTTTACTTGCCAGACAGATGGCCTCACATTTGACTCAGGTCAGTGATCACAAGGTGTCCGTGTCCTGCGGCCGTAACTGAAGCCCAAATCATGAGCCCCCCACCACCATGCGGCTGGTATGAAGTGGTTGTGCCAACATGCTGGATTTGGTTTTCACCAAATGTGGTGCCGTGCATTGTGGCAAAAGCATTTCCACTTGGGTCTCGTCTGTTCAACAGAAGTGTTGTCATTTGTCCAGACGCAGCCTAGCAAACTTACACTCTGCTCTCCTTAGAGAGAACAGGCTTTCCCTGTGGAAACCCCATAAACCATACCTGTTCTGTCTTTTTCCATTTGTAAGCTCATGAACTTTAACATTTAATATGGTAACTGAGCCCTGTAGAGCCTGGGATGTAGCTCAAACATACAGATGATGACTACCAGTCCCCGTGTTGCCCTAAGTACAATAAACATTTCCAAACGAGGGTTAATCTACCCAAACCGAGAAAACACTTCGACATGGAGCTTACATTCGACAGTTTGGGTACATTTTCAAACACCTAACCTGCATTTTGTGACAGGTTTTCAACGTGCACTTATTAGCACATGGCTAATTAGCATATGGATACAGAAGGTATTGTAAAACTACCTAAACCGCTGTAGCTGTATTTATACGCCTCTGATACAACACGACACTAATTTTAAGCATGCATAACAACTGCAACTTACCAACATACCACCAGTGGGACACGGTGTCATCAATAGACGATGAGAGACAGTGACATAGTCTCATGTTCCAGAGGGGAAAAAAACGACATTGCACTCAGTTTAATTACGCACAACACGTTGCGTTCAATGTCATTACGAAAAAAAAATCACCGTTTAATATTATATGCTTATTTAAAAAAGATTTCTGTAGGTTTCCTTCTTTGTTAGCTTGCTTGCATCTTTCTGCCACCTAACAACTTGAGGCTCGGTAAGCAAAACTTCATGGCCTGGTGGTAGGGGATGCCAGGCCAACACAACAACAAGTATAAAAACAAAATGGACAAATTTAGTAGGGGTACTCTTAATTTCTTTTTGACATTGTGTTAAAACACACACTTGAATGCTCCAGACTAGCAAACTGCAATTAGTCAAGTGCACTTGATTAGCAACACTTGACTGCTAGTACACAGCTGACATCTATGAAAACAGTTAAGGTGCACAATGCTTCTGCATTTTTGTTATATAAGCAATGACAAGTGTAATATATATTTTATTGTTTTTTTTTCTAATGTTCTGGTACACCAAACCTTAGAATTGCAAAGAGCACTTCTATTTTCACACAATTGTCAGTTACCTTTATGGAGATATACTTTTATGGAGATCTTGTGAGCCCTGAATTGCTATGGTCACAGGATCCACGGAAATGTGTTTTCTGCAACTGAAACATATGTACGGTGTACATTTTAAAACTTTTTAGCTGATGCCTTTCAGTCTGGCCTTTTTTTTTTCTGAGGCCGTTCATTGTGAAAAGTTTTTTTTATGATGCCTTTTGGTCCGATTAATTTTTTTTATGTGGCTGTTTGATGCGAGTGTGACAGAGGTTTTCCTGAGACCTTATACCTTTTCATCTGAGGTCCGATTCTGAAGCCTGATCCTGAGGATGTCCTAAAATGTACACCGTACATATGTGAAAAAAACATAACGTCTTTAATGTCACAGCATCACAGCATATGTGTTTTTGATGTGTTGGATCTATTGAAAGAAATGCTGGGGATGGAATGATAAGGAAGACTAATATATTGTTTTTTCTTATATAATTTTGAAAGAAAGTTTTAATCAGAGTGCTGTAACTCAGTGATGAAAGGTTTTGAATTCCAGTTCCTGAGGTCACAGGATCATATTAAAAGGTATCTATTTCCCAACTAAAACCCCCAGTAAAAATGTAAAATATGCAACATAACAGAACCCAGCCCAGAGTAATGAAACAAAACAGCTCTTATTTAACCATGACCAATCCTTCAGTAACAAAAAATACTCATAAACATAATATTGCATTTCTGCCAATAGAGCTCCCTAAATATCAACTGCATGAATTTTAATAGCCAACAGAAGGTCTTCTCTTTGTGATAGCTCACCTGTGGGTCGAGTTCATTATCCTCATTTGACAAAACCCATTGATTACCTTCTAAAATCCAGCCACTGAGTTGATCCCTAACCAAACATCATGACCTCAATCTGAGGTTGCTCTCCTTTGGGTTTTATGATGTGCAGAAACTTGCTGATTTGCTTTGCCCTCTTTCCTAATAAAACTGTCATCAGCTGCCAATGTGCACTTCAATGGCATTACTCCAAGATTTGGCTGATCAATAGTGCCTGTCAAGGAGTGGTCCCTGGGCCTAATAAGATTGGGATATGCATGAAGAACACATAAGGATCTAGGACACATTCATTTCAACGGTTGCTTGGTTTACACATGGCATTGCAAAGAAGAGTTGAGTATTATCTATATATACCCAAACCAAATGAAAAATGAAGAACCAGATTCGGGGTACAGCTTTTGAACAAACTTGTTCTTGTCAGCAGAGTGGTAATCTTAAAACTTGTAACTTAAAAAACTTGTGTTTTTTGTTCTGTGACACCCCATCACCTGTCTTCTATCAGCCAACCAGGCTTCAACACATAGTCCCTTCAGAAGATCTATAGCTGAGCCAGTGTCATGCATATTTAATCAAACAACATGCAAAGCTGTGGAACCCAGAGCCCATCGCTCATGTAGCTTTGACGTCTTCACTAACCAAGCAGCACTGATAGAAACACTGTTTTTCCGTGCTGGAAATCTACTGTTAAGATGACAGACTGATAGAGTGAGAGACACTGTTGTGCTGTCCCTTAAAAACACACACTCACACAATACAGACAGGCTCCACTATATCATTTGATGTCAAGCCCTGTAGAAGTAGAAATATTTTTATTTGACATTTTCCCTACAGATTAATATTGCTTGATATGACATGGGACAATGATTGTTCCACTGAGACTTTTTCATAAGAAAGAACTGCAAAACCGTGATGTTTACGGATGTGCAGTGTTTTTATTTATTTAAAAGAAAAAAAAAGTATTTTGATAGTTTGTTTATTAGTGGTGTAGTTAAGTTAGGCTTATTGTAAGCACCCCTAAAAACAGATAAAGATAAAACCAGCTGAGCAGAAGGAACCTCAGGGTTCAGACTTTGATAATGAACAACATTTGAATAAATAACATTTTAAATAACATTTATGACACTATTTGTGTAAGAGGTTGCCTGTTTGAGACTTGTCCTGCAGTCTTTTTAGCAGCCATACCTCTAAATAGTTAAGCTGCTATAGGCTTAGACTGCTGGGGGACCTCATCTGTCACACCTTTCCTCACTTAGCTCTCTTTTCCCCCTGTTTAATTTCTCAATTGATTTTATGTACATGTGACATTATTGTGGTTATTAACTTGTGTTTCCCTGTTCCCTGCGTTATGGTGTTTTTCCCCCCTCTTTTCCCTCTTTTCTGTCCTCTCAAACCCCAGCTGGTCGAGGCGGATGGCCACCCTTCCTGAGTCTGGTTCTGCCAGAGGTTTCTTCCTGTTAAAAGGGAGTCGTTCCTTTACACAGTCGCCACAGGCATGCTCAGGGCGGGAGATTGGACTGAAGACAAGTTTCGGTGCAATCTGTTGGTTTCCTTAGCTAGGATATTAATTTTTGAATTGGCTCTATATGAATTCATTGGATTATGATTACAATGAATTGAATTCCAATTGGCTTGAATTAGACTATATTACTTAAGTGCCTTGAGATGACAATTGTTGTAATCTGGCGCCATATGAATAAAATTGAATTGAATTGACTTGAATTGAATTAAATGTCACTAGTTCCTTACTTTTTTATTGGGCTCTCACTTGCAATGGTTAGGGTTAGGTGTTAAGCGTATATGGGATGGGTTAGAATGAATGTATATGGTTAGCTCTACACATTACAAAAATGCTTGGCTTGACAGTTCCAAAAATTTACTTGGTTACAGTTTGCATATTTTCTCTATCTGTGCCTTTCATTTCCCGTTGTATGAAGGCTGCACCACAACAACAACAACACCAAAAAAAAAAAAACACAGCAAGGGAAAGTTACTGTCACAATTTAAAACCGTGGATTGTGAAACTACTACATTTTGGACAAGCTGACGAACAAACAGGTTTTCAGGGTGAGACTGTATCGTCTTCATCTTGGTGTAACATATTAGCATGCTAATATTAGCAAATAGTATTCTAACTCACGTGATGTTCACTGGTGGTTGGCTATTAGCTAACAATTAGCTCCATAAGCCGAATAGCATTTTCCTCCCCAACTGCGATTTGCATGTTACCTTTAGAAAAATTTGAAAATTAACAAAAAAATCTGCCTTCAGGAATCACAAAGCAGCAACCTACAATCTAAAAAAAGATTTTTGATGAAAATTTGGATTGTGGGATATGCCAGCAGGAGGCATACTGGTATGTTTTGGTGGATGGTTGGAATTTTTTTCAAATAATGTGTATAAATCATGTGCTGGACTGACTAACTGTTGGTATAGCTATCTGTTGATGTATATTTTACGTTTCAACTCCTCTAGTCAGATTGTAATTTGTGGAGGGGGCAGCCTGCAGCCTCCTTTACTATTGACAATGCTTGCACTTAATCATTTAGGAAAGCAAGGGTGATTTAACACTCCTGCCATTATTTATTCATGTGAGAATATACAAACATGGGCATGATTTGTAGGCTGTCAGTACCGTCTTTTTTTCCAAGGCAACCAAAGATGTTGAGTAAATGGATGTCTTTGGTCTTTGGTTGTTACATTTTAACCCATGACGATACATCTATCTCTAGTTTTTTGTTCAGTTGTTTTGTGTGATTTTCTGGTTGAAAACAGACAAAAAAAAAAATAATTTCCACAGATCTTAGACCTATAACTTCACAAGTTGATGCCGTAACTCCTTTTTGGATTAGTGTTGCCATTCAGTATTCATATCTGCATCATTGACTTCACTGATGTACACTCAGGACTAACTCAGTCATGAAATACAACAGTGAATGATAAAATGTGTCCAGCAGAGAGGAATTGATTGAAGCTGAAGCTGGCAATTTGGATAGGGAGGCGAGCACTCCCCCATTTCCTCACCGCTAGAACACAAGAAGGCGTAACACATCTCCTGAATAGAACCAGTTCTATTACTTTCTGTCAGCTGTCCTCACTTCCCTTTGAGCCATTCATCTACAGATGTAATGACCAAAGAAAAGAGCAAGACGCTGATATGTCAGAATGATTCACTGTCAATTTACCAGGCTTTTGATAAAGGTCTGCTCTGTGCAGCAGCCTGTTACAATGACCTAGCCTTGTTTTTTATCATCTGCATATTGACACATAATAATGACACAGTGATGATTAAGAATAGCTTTGAGAACACGACTCTTCAGCAAAAACTGGTATTTGACTGAGTGTGTATTTAAAAGGTGGGCTGGCCATATGTGGCTGGACAGGTGCAGACATCTTATGACACGTGATCTGGCGCTGTACAGTGAAATGATGAGTAAAACGGTTTCTGAATTGGTGCTATCATGGAGTAGAGAAGCACTGTGTGAATTTCTCGTCGACATGAGAGGCCCATTGTGTTTGATGGTCATGACAGTGTGTAACCTAGCTTGTGTTGCAAGTGATTTAAGATATATGCCAGCAGCCTTTTATCTAAACACAGAGGGGCTTGTTTCTAAAAAGAGTCAATTTTCTATCCATTTAATTGTCACATGGTTTTGTATCTAAACCTTATTCTAAAATGGCTGGGACTCTGAGTGTATGTAAATAAACAAATATAATATGAATGTAAATAAAAACAGATTGCAATGATTTGCAAATCTCACAATATTCTATTCACAATAAGTGATAGAAAACATAACATTTCGAACGTGTGACTTTTTAGTATTTCATGAAAAATATTACCTTTATCTTGAATTTGATGGCAGCAATACATGTAAAAAGAAAAATTGGGACAGGTCCATGTTTACCACTGTGTAGCGTGCCCTCTTCTTTCGACAACAGTCTGTAAATGTCTGGGAACGGAGGAGACCAGTGACTGGACCTTTGGGAGAAGAATATTGTTCAGTTCTGGTCTGATATAGGAGTCTAGCTGCTTAACAATCCTGAGTCTTCTTTGTAGCATTTTGACCTTCACGATGCACCAAATCTTTTCAGTTGGTGAAAGGTCTGAACTGCAGGCAGGTCAGTCCAGCCTTGGACTCTTCTACAGTCAAGCCATGCTGTTGAAATAGGTGCCGTATGCTGCTTATAACTGATACTCTTAATTATATATACAAGGCACAAAGATGTGCAAGTTGCCAATTCCACAGGCAATAATGCACCCCTATACGTATTTGTTTTCGAATCATGTTCACATATGGCTTCTTCTTTCCATGAAAACAAATTTAAACAGAATTTGTGGATGGCACGGCGAAATGTGCTTACAGACAATGTTTTCTGAAAGTGTTCCTGAGCCCATGTACAGATTTCGTACAGACGCATGCTTTTGGAATCATGGCTGTTTTTAAAGCAGAGCCACCTGAGGACCTGAAGATTACAGGCATCCAATATTGATTTTTGTTCTGTTAATCAAATATACATGAATATAAGCAAGTGTGAACACCTCATCAGCATTCAGGTGTGTGTTAACACAATGACAAGGAGAAAAGCAATGATCTTAGAGAAGCAGTTGGTGTTGCTCAGCAATCTGGGAATGGGAGATGAGGCTGTTTCCAAAACAAAAGTCCATTATTCTACAGTGATAAAAATTATTACAAGCAGCATAACATTCAAAACAGCAGTCATTTAGTCTTTACTGTCACCGAAAGGTGAACAGATGCACAGCATCTGTCTGATAGCTCGAGTTTGGACAAAAACTGGGTCATGCAACAGGGCAATGAAAGAAAAGAATTAAGGTGTTGTGAAGGTCACGTCAGGAGTCCAGATCACAGACTGACTGAAATGCCATGTTGGGGCCTTGGGAAAACGGTTCATAAAGAAATGCTGAAAATCTAAATGAACTGAAGCAACATTGCACAGAAGAGTGAAGACCTCCGTTGATGTGAGATGCTGAAATTGTCATACAGATTTCTTCAAGTTATCGCTGCTAAAGGTGGTTCTACAAGCCGCTGAATCGTGGGGTGCACTTAGTTTTTCACACAGCTGGCTCACAGGCTGAGCTTTTGTTTAATGAATAATGACACAGTGTAATGTCATGCGTTGCTGTTCATCTCAGGTTGTACTGACCTCATTTTAAGACGAGCCGAGGACCAGGTGACTGTGTTTATTATGTCCTGACAAGTAAATGCTGAAAGAAGGTGCTTTTCCTTTTCCACACAAATGTCTATAAATACCCTTATTTACAAGTATCTGGTTTTTTTTCAATGTAAAATCTGAAAAGGAAGATGCATTTTACAACATCTGTGAAGATAAGAAAAAAACAAAACAACAAAGACACAATTTTCCCTAGTAAAGACATGAGCGAATCAAAGCATGGAGTTCCAGAAAAATCCATTATTACATGTACACCTAAAGTGGAATCTTGATAGTTAGACTGACTGTAGAAAAAAAAAAAGAATAATAGTGTTTTTATTTAAAAAAAAAACCCACAACGTTTAGGCTTCTGATAAGAATCTTAAATGAAACAAATCAGCTGAGGAGTTTCATTGAAGTCATGTGCTTTCTGCAAATAAGGTGACTGGCGCCATTATGTGGCATAATAGAAAATTACACGAGTCTGGTCGTCAATCAGATAGTCAGATAATAGTCCTACAGCTGTGGTCAATGAAATAACTTGTTTAAGTTCTCTACAAGGCGTCCGACAGCAACAGTAGAGATGCGAATCTTGCTAATCTTCACATTTACTAGTTGGAAGCAGCTAAACGTGGTAATTAAGTTCTTCTATTAAATTTCAAGAGTGCACAGCGTTGCGAATTCTCCTGAGAGGCTGCTAAAACAGGTCGTTTTTGTTCGCCTACGTTAATAAAAGTATTTCTGCCACTTTAAAACGACATTTATCCACTTTCTCTCCATCCCAGCCTTTAGCAGCCAACACGCGTCTCGCCTTTAAACCAAGTCACCTCCAACCTTTAAATAACCGAAGGCGAGAGTTATTCCCGGGCACTTAATGCTAATTGCCTGCCTTTTAAACAAATTTAAGAGAGAAACAAACAAAAAAACAAAAAAGAACGTTCGCGAGCAGTTACCCAGAACCGCTCATTACGTTTCCTGGACGAAGTTCCTGAGGGGAGGGCCCGTGAAGCAGGCATGGGAAAGTTCTCCCCACTTTTTCCGATTACATCGAATCTTTTTAAAGAAGGCGAACCACCCGGAGCGGACTGACATTGAAAGTGGAGCCCAGCAAAGACTGAAAGGAGACAAAACCCCGCTTCACGAGAGAGAAAGGTAAGACTGATTTGCTGGGGGGAAAGAAACGGGATTATGGTTGAGAAAACATAATCATGTGTCCCGGTGCTGTTCTGTAGTTGTGAATGAGTACATTGTACTACTTTCTTTTCTTTTCTTTTTTTTGTGATTTTCCTCCGTAATGATGGTGTATCTGTGATATTTGTACCTGCACTGTAATTAAGACTGGACCTACTTTCATTTCAGTCACTTTAACTCAAATAGTTTCTTGAACTCAGTCAGTCTGTCATTGTTGGTGTTTTTCTTTAAATTCACGCGGATTCCTTAGAATTGACATGTGACACAAATGAGTAATAACTGACTTTAAAAGTGGACTCTGTGTGATTCGCTCACTATTTTATCATGTTCTTTTTCTTTTCGTTTTCTTCTTCGATGATTTGTTGAGATTTTGTGGTATTGTTGTGTAGAAACGACAGCAATCCCCAAAAACAATGCTGTCCAAATAGTACCAGTCCAGATTTATGATTATTATCATATCTGGGCCCGTTCGGTGGGCCATGCATCCCTGACCGTCCATTGTCCCCTCTCATCCGCTTCATATATATTTACGACTGAGGAGGGAGTTCTTTTCTCAGAGGGGAGAAATAACAGAAAAACATGAACAGAATAAACAAATGGACAAGTGTCACAGCAGCGCTTGAACTCCCCCACACAGGATGTTTATTTAGATGCTTGTGCGCGTGCGTGTCCTGGCCTTCCCAACAAGCTGCTGTGTCGTTTCTCCTTCGCAGCATCCAACATCCTCATTCGATAATTCCAAACAGTACTTTCATTAAATCAATAAGATGATGTAATTCGGACCTGGATGAAATAAATCAGTTAATGTACAAATCTGCACGTGTTCTGCAAACTTGAGAGCGGCCTCTCTTGGACTCATTCACTCCAGATTTGCCTTGAACGGGGAAAGTGCTCCATATTTCTGTTCATATTAATTCTAACTTTAGCACCATGTGTTTTTGTTTTAGTCTGCTTTACTGTATGGGGGCCTTGCCTCTCACAGCTTGATGATGAGGAGTTAGAGCCCACCCCAACAACACTGTGAGCTCATGGAAGAACTAATAGAGGACTGCAGCCAGATGCACATGTTCCTTAGCAAAAAGAGGAAAAAAGAAAGACACCTTTATTTAGTAAAGGTTGGATAGTCTTAGCTCATGTGTTGCTTATTGGAAAAAAAAACCCAGACATTCATGCTTTTGTTGCATGTTTCTGAAAGCTTTGGAGACTTTAGTAATGGAAATAAAAAAACAAACTACCTGTTGAGTTTGAAGTGGTGCATTAAAACCAATCTGTTCTGCTTTCTGGACCAGCCTGAGAGTAGCTCAGCTCAAGATGTGTGGGAATAAATGAAAACTATTGTGGAACCATGTGCAGACTTTAGTGCAAATGGAACATATAAAAAATCAAGTTTTCTTGCATTTTGAAATTGTTTCGACGTATTCCAAAATTCATTCGCTTTGTAATCTTTCCTCAGTTTAGCTACACATAATATGTCTAAATAGTTTGAGTGTTTTGTTGAAATATTTATCGGACATATTATGCTTTTTGGCTCTCTCCCTTTTCTTAAGTTTGTTGCTTTGCTGTGCCTGTGAAGGGTCTGCGCAGTTACAAATCCCAGAGGTTTAAGTTATTTTTCACCCACAGAAGATGGAAATATAAGACCCCCTTTGCAGTTGAGGCTTTTAATTCTGAACTTGAAAGAGTCACCATGAATCCCTCTTAGTGGTATGCTTTCTCATTGTTGACTTGTACCCAGCCTGAGATCTTGACTCCAAATCTTTGTCATCTTCCATCTTTCCCACTGTCCTGCTTAATAGTCTCATAGTATCTTCTGCAGGAAAAAAAAACAAAAAACAAAATGACTTGTTTGACTGTAGTGATGTTATTAATGAGGCATTGCTCAGTGTCTGGTTTCCTCTGCACATAAACGGCTTGAATTATAGTCAAATGGTTAAGTATCCATTTAATCAGATTAAGGTATTTAGCCTCTTGTGGTCTAGGAGTCATTCAGGTGCCTTTTGATGAGCACTCAGAGGTCTGTCACATGCTTGTTTTGATGAAAGGCATCCTCCATAAAGTCGCTCCTCCATAAAGGCTTGATTGGTGGAGTGTTGCATTGATGATGTGCTTCTCCACAAAGGAACTATGGATCTCTCACACAGTGATGATAGGCGTGTTGCTTACCTGTCACTCCACGATAATTTGCTCCTGATTACCCATTTGGCTGGGTTTTTCTTTGATCTTTTCTGAAGTAACAAGTCATTCCAGGGACTTGTTTGTCAGCTCGTGAGAAAGTGAATTGATTCCATTTTAAGATGAGGGTGTGTAAAACTGTGAAAAGTCTCTGTTGCATTCGGTAAGCTGGAGAACTCCTTGTTTGCAAAACCATGTTTTCTGTAAATAAACATTTATAAAAAAATTAAAAGAGGATGTGGATTATATCGCTATAATAAATGTCTGGAATGCAAGGGGTATGTTTTTGATATGCTTTGTATCTACTGTATTTGTTGCTAAAGCATTTCCTCAGGGGGAAGTCTGGGTCCAGAAATGTGCTTGTCCTGTTTAAAAAGTTATCTTCCTCCAGTATGTTCAGTTATAGCTTATAGGTATCTGTTAGGTTAACTTTGGTTGATTTGTTTTCTAAATACTGTCTTATATTTTAATCTTTTATCGATTAACTTTCCCTCCCAGGAGCAGAGGATGTCCAGAGCTGACTGGTCCTTCCTGGAGCACCTGCTGGAGGAGGGCCAAGAGTATTCAACAGCCATTGGCCGTGTCTGGCTTACAGTACTCTTCCTGTTTCGCATGTTGGTGCTGGGAACTGCTGCTGAATCTGCGTGGGATGACGAGCAGGCCGACTTCGTCTGCAACACCAAACAGCCCGGCTGCAACGCTGTGTGCTACGACCGAGCCTTCCCCATTTCCCACTTCCGCTACTTTGTCCTTCAAGTCATCTTTGTCTCCACTCCGACCATCTTCTACTTTGGATATGTGGCTATAAGGACTAACGGCAAAAGAAATGTTGAGCTGAAGGATGACAAGCGCGCAGGAGCAGGTGGTGTTGAGAGTAAGAAATGTGAAACTGGGATAAAAAGGTATGATAATGCGACGAAAGACAGTGCAGAGGTGAAGGAGGAAGACAAAAGTGGGAGGAGTGGGAGAAAAACTAACAAGGCCCCTGTTGAGGCTCCCAAACTGAAAGGCAGGCTGCTGGTTGCATATGCACTCAGCATTCTGCTAAAAATCCTTCTAGAGGCTGGATTTATTGTTGGACTTTGGTTCCTTTACAACGGCTTCTTCATTGCTGCAAAGTTTGAGTGCACAGCGTGGCCTTGTCCTCACACGGTGGACTGCTTTGTCTCCCGGCCCACGGAGAAGACCATCTTCACCATCTACACTCAGGCCATTGCTGCCATCTCCCTGCTCCTCAACTTCATTGAACTCATTCATCTAGCCATGCTCGCAATATCCCATCAGCTGGAAAAACGCTCACGCACCCAGGACTACCGTCCTCGGTTTGAGCAGGTACTGGCACGGCAAGACGCCCCAGAGCTGGGAGTCACAGAGGTGTCACATGCTTACAGCACGGGGAGCCACGTCACGCTCCCCATGCAGGGAGAAGCTGAATCACATACCAACCCCTGTGAGAGCTACGCTGATACAGCGATCGAGGTGAGCTGGGAACCTGCAGAGGGTGGAGGTGACTTGCTTCCCAGTTATGTGAACTGCATGGGGGCCATGAGGAAAACACATTCCCTGAGAGCTCATTATAAGAAAACCTCACACCACACTGGGAAAAATCCGAAAGGTGCCAACAAGGGACACTCAAAGCTAAAACATTATGTGTGATCCAATATGCTACCGATGTACATGAAGGCTCTGTTTGGTTCCTGAGTCTCCTTGTTTTCTTATTTTTTTGATAAATACTATCCTGCACATCACACTTGACGAAAAGGAGTGCGTTCAGAGCTCAAATGGGAGGCAACTGTCGAGCAGTCTCTGTTTTGAACTCAGTGCCCCAGAGGCAGATGTTCAGATTTACCAGATAAATGAATCTATTCAAAATGAAACATTCTGAGAACACTGCCCTAAAGGCAAAGAAAAAACGAGACTGCACAATAAAAGAGGATTTAAGTCATAAGATGCCTCTGCACATTTAATGGCTTCTAGTGCAGGGTGTGATTTGGAGAGAAAAAAGGAATACTTTAATGGGGAGGGGGTCGTCTGCGGAGGAGCTGAGTGTGAGTTTATGGGAGGGAATGCAAATTTAAACCTATTCCCCTGAGATTTGCACTGTAACCCCTTGAGCTGTTTGAAAGCCCCTTGCTCTGTGTCCTCACCATGGAATGTTCTGGTCTCTGGATCCAGCTCAGCTCCCGGGAGGATAATTGCTGCGGCGTGGATGCAGGCATGCATGCATGCACACACACAATATACATTTCCCCTTTCACCCAGTGAGTTCTGGTCACTCAGGTTGGGGATGTGGACTGGGAAAAAGCAAAGGGAGCTTGGGATTTCTGCTGCTGAGCATGTCTTGTCATGGCCAGTGACTTATAGACAAACATCCAGTTTGAAACCATTCAGTAAGAGACAGCAAGAAGTCAAAGTGTTTGCACATTGGAAGAACTGAAAGCGGTACAGAAATGTACAAATCCAATGAGAAGAAATGGATGATGATGTGAAAACTGTATTTAACTGAATTTTCTAAGTTGTTGTGAAGGACTGCAAGTGCTGATATTTATTATTTGGATGAAAATAAAGTTTTAATTACTGCTAATTCATGATGATGCAGTCAGCTTATGATAGAACTGTCACATGATCGTACCTCAGATAACAAAAAAGTCTAATAATCTCCTGTTCATTTGGTATACAGGCTGGTATGACATTGCTTTCCACGCTGCCAGACTATCTTTACATTATTAAAAGTGGTTTTGAGCAACAGTTCTCCAGGCTTTCTGAAAGTTACTTTTTGAACGCATTCTTAGTCCTGTCTTCTTTTTTTTTTTTGGATGATTTGAATGAATCCGTGTTCTATCGACACATAACAGGTGACTTAGCAAGAGCGCATCTTCAACAGTGTCTTTAGGCACTTTGTTGTTTAACAGTCTGTTGCAGAGACACATCATTTATTCCCACTGACAGACATTAAATGTTTTGGTTTTTTTCACCAACAATGAAATTCGAAAAGGCCCTTCAGCTGAAGACTTGACGAATCTCAGCATGGTGTGCGGGGTGTCTTTAAACGACTGAGGATAATGTGGAGGATAAAAGAAGAAGTGGCGGGCTTTAAAAATTCATCAACAGTAGATGAAGGAAGGGAAAGTGTTTTAGTCTAATATTCTGTATTTCCACTTATGTTTGCACATGCTTCAATAAAACCTTGCACCTCTTCCCCCTTGTCTTGGAAATATAAACAAAAGAGAAGTTTTTAGATCACAACGACTTTTTGCAGAATTCTGTGAGCTCTTTTCCTCTGAAATGGATCGCTCAGGTGTAGGATGGTGTACAGGCTGGTTTGATTCCCTTTTCCTTTCTGAATACGATATGATATCTGTTTGGGGGAAAAGAAATCTCTGAGGAGAATATTTCTTCCTTGTCCAACCACACACTTTCCACTATCCAGGCATTGTGGCTGTAAAGAGGAATTGGATCAGTCAGGATAATGGAATAAATAGAAGAAAGCGATCTACACAAAGGTGGGGATAGGCATTACATGGTATCATGAGCATAGCCTCCTGGGGGAAGAAATGAAGGGAAATATCTTTGATTTAATATCTGTTTTCAGATCTGTGGTCCTGGCTATGCACGGAAGGAGGGCATCACTCATAAGCCAGTACAACTTTATACATGCTGGAGCCGTACTTTATGTTCTATTTAATATCCCCTGGAGAGGCCTGGTTGTTAAAGCTTTTTTTTCCTTCATTTAGAGGACCTGATAAAATCCAGAACTCTGCACCTTCAACATGGGTTCTCGCCCATACTCTGAGAATATGAAGCCATATGTCTTTTCAGAAATGTAGCTCCAGCCTTCAGCTATACAGTATTAATCTCGTGTAATTTACTGAACTGTCTCCATGACGATAAGCAGCAATCTATGGTAGGGAAGGGGGATTATGGGAAATTCAAGTGAACCGCTTCCTCCTTGTACGAACAGCTTGAACTGTGTTTGAGGTAAAAGACGAACTGTAGCGAGCAGCTGAAAAGCAAATGAGGAAAAAAAAAATCCAGCATTCTGATTTGTTTTTCCTGTGGTTTACCAAAATGTTTCAGAATTTGATAATGTTAGGAAGGCAATGTCTCAGTCCTGTGAGTGGAATGTGTTTTTATTGCAGGCCCGTGTCAGGGATAAATTGGCAGTTACTGTTGAGAAAACAATCAGAACAGCTGCCCACATCAATGCCTGCTCACGAGAACTTTGCTGGCATTCGTTCAGGGCCTTGTTATCTCAGACTGCATGTGTGTGCGTCCATGTGACTGCTCATGCCTGTGTTTTCACAAAAAGCCAGGGGGTCATGAAACAGATTGGACAGGGCGACCCACACGGGCCCACTGTCGCCAGCCGAAGCCAGCAACAAAACAGCAAAGCTACCTTTTGCATCTTTAGTACTTGCAGCCGATCCATCCGGAGAAGCTCAACGCCCTGTTCTATTCTTTCCACAGACTAAACTCTCACCTCCTGTTCTGAGAAAATAGAAACTTGCAGGTTGAAAACATCAGTGAGAGCAGGTTATTTGCTGCTCCACAGGACAGTTCGTGAAAATTCTAACCCCCTAACAGTGCAGATAAAAGTTATGTTTTGGTTGCTCTGTCAGAACAATGGGACATTAATAAAAGGCTTCCCAATTCATTGGTTTGATTACCTATTAGTCATGTCCATACTGTTTCCTATAGTCAGAAATGCAGTATTATTCAAGGGATGCCTTAATAAAAACGAAACAATGGAGATAGCTCTTTGTGTAAGGCTGTGAAAATAAAGTGAATTGGGTGTTTTTGGGAAGAACTCTGTCTCTGAGTATTCATTTAGTTATCCTCAGTGGTTACACAGGGATCAGATACAACTGTGACTGTATTTCCTGACATTGTTGAAGTCACTGCTGATCCATTTCCTCTCTGTGTGAACCACATGCCGTTGATCATACACAAAGAAAGGCAGTCTTGCAGTTTGGTGAATGACTTTACACACAGCTACAAAGTCTAGGGACACACACTCACACTATAAAAACAGGCATTTACATTGTTGAGCAGTTTAAAGGGTCATCAAGCTCCCTCCTTTCAGGAAATTCTTACCGCTGTACCCTGGCCCGTAACTCTGGACTTTTAAAGGTTCACCTGCCCTACCGGCCAGGCCTGGCCAAAAATTGTCAATCTTCTTGCCAGCTGCAATGTTGAAAGCCCTGCATATCTTTAAGGAAAAACCCTTAAAAAAGCACACAACTCACTTAGATGCAATGTCATACTCTCAAGAAATCAGGAATGGTCATCATGACCTCCCTTCGCAAAACTCAAGACTTTCACATCCACAAAGATCAACAAGGGAGCAGCAGGTCTTAAAATAGCAGCCACAGGGTGGATACGGTCACCAAGGTTATGTAATATCTCTGTATTTGGACGACTTTAGAGGTTGTGCACTGTGCATAACATGGAGCGCTTTCAGTGGTTTAGTGTTTATATCACAGAGAGCTTATTTGAGGAAAAGACAAAAGTGTGCCAGCCCCTTTTGTTTTTCTTGACATGAATTCAAACAGTACCCACACACGACTTTGTCTGTATCCATAACAATGTCATAGTTGTGCACCATGCTCTTAATTTGGGTATTTTCCTCTCTCACAGCGGCACAAAACTGCTCGTTCCTAAATTTAAATCTAGGAAGTGGGTTTGTATCTGTTTCCTGGTCCAGTATTGTTTCCTCCGAGGGACTGGTTGATGGGGATTGTTCACACTGACAATGGCCCTGTTGCACGCATTGTTGCATTGTTTTGTGCTTATTCCCTCATGCTTGTTGACCGAATGCCATAGCTGCACCATCAAAGGCCTCTAAAAGGATGGGGAGGGATTGGGCAAAAGTCCTGCTGTGTGGCTGGAGTCAATTAAGAGGACCAGTACAACATATAGCTCACAGGCATGTGTCCACGTGTACAGGAAGGGGGTTGAGTTAGCTGGTTTAGGCTCCTTTGCTGGTCCTGCAAAATCGTTCTGTCATATAGCTGAATAATAAGTACCGTCCTATTGTACATCCCTTATGATAAAACGGAACTTACAACCTTCCAGGTTTTTAATATTTAAAGCTCCGGTGGTCCATTAATCACTGACATTTCAGCACTTCAAATGACTAACTTGATGTTAAAGAGGTGCCTGTTCAGTGTAACTCCTCTCTATATATTGTACTTTGGTACTTCCAAATACTTTAGTTAAGCTATGATTTTCTGTATTATGCCAAAATCCAACTGCTCCCCCCTCCCAATTCTCCTGCTGGCCAACACTGACATCACATCAATGTTTTATATTCAAGTGCCCTTACACCATTCTTCATGCTGTACTTGTATAAACTGAAAAAATGTGCACCTAATACCAATTGACTGTTTCTACTAACTTTTCAGAGGAGAGAAAGTAGTGCAGAGAACCACTTTTCCGTATTTCGAAAAGTGGCAGACTGTGCACTTATGCTCATGTTATATAATGCAAGAGTCTTTGGTTTTACCGCACTTAACTTTGATAATTCCATAGATGCCATCACATTTTCACCAGTGCCAGAATTGTACATGGTTTTCCACCACAAATAGTGATTTAATTCTGCTAAAACAGTGTTTCTATGAGGTAGTCTTAAACCAGTCTGTACACCCTGGCTGGCAGTTGAATGTTGTTTTTGTGGTGTGTTCATTGGCTTCTTAGTTTGCTCAGATGCTGGTGAAATGAGGAGTAAAAGCAGGGTGTCTTTTATTGCTACTGGTTCTTCGTGTCACTTTGGTGAATAAAACCCCCCAGAGACACGTGTTGGTGACCAGATTTGATTGTGCAGCAGCCCACACCCCTGGGTTGCAGTTGAGGGTTTTGAGTGATCTGACTGACAGAAGGGTCAGATTTATTGTGGTTCAGCTACAAACCAGAGCTGGTTGTTTTTTATCTAGGTAATAAGAGATTATTAAAATATCACGTTGACCCTGAAGAGCCCACAGCACGTGCCCACAAAAACTAAAAAAAAGCTAAATATCTCCATGGTTACAAGGCATTCAATTCTCCATTATTTGGGTATAAATTTTTTTATATTTCTGCAACTGACTCCAAATATTTTACTACTATACCGACTTGTTTAAGAGCAGTGGAGCATAACCCTGCCTGCCCTCAGCTCCTTCTCTACTTCCAGCGCTCTTTAACCAAGAAAAGCCAATCCAGTGGCAACCTGTTTGTCCACATTGTCAATCACTTTCCAAACCGCTGCAGTGTTCTCTGTCTCCATGACAACGGCTGCTCCTTTCTTCATTTCTGACATCTTTGCCAGGTGATGCAAAATGCTTATTTACCACTCTCAGTGCACCAGTGTGGGACTGTTGAACCTGACACAAAACTTAGAAAGATTCACCCCCTGCCGCTCAGTACTATCAGAACTTCTTTGTCGAGAGCTTGAGTGTTGCAGAGTTTGATTTACTCACATCTCTAGCTTTGGGGTAGTTTCCTCCTTTGTTTTTTAGTTTAAAGACATCAGCAAACTAACCTCTGTCGGGAAGGCTCACAGCTGTTTGGCGCTGTATTTAGAGTTTATGACGACTCAGTTTGCTCTGTTTGTAACCACATCTTTCTGTGTGACTAACTTGAATTTGAAACCTCCCCACAAGCACATAGTCAACAGATCATCTTTTCTGAAATCTGATCTTCCGCGCAAAAAACGAGGATGACACTAGTTCACATAACTTTTTTAAACTATTTCCTCTGTGTAAAGGAGTAATTCTACAGGGTGGACAATGAGGAGCAGCAGCTGCAGTGTTCAGACCATAAAAGTTGGAAGTTAGCCAAGAGCTATGGCAACATTTACTGGCTTTCCTAAAGGAACTTCAAACAAGATAATATCAGTATGTTCTGATAAAAGCTTGTTCTGCTGCCCCAGAATTGAAAATATAATGCAGTGTTAAGAGTAATTGATAAAAAGATTATATAAATATTAGAGCTTTTATGTGTTTATCCTCAGCATTTTCCCTGGTTTCTGTGTTCATTTTTATATCACTCAAGTAAGGACACTTTGGGAAGGTGAGGACATTTAGATTGGCACAGGATAGGGGAAGGGGGATGCATTATGTCAACGAATGCTGCTGTCTGTGTGTGTGTGTGTGAGTGTGTGCTTGTTTAATAAGGGGATGTGGTGCCCTTCCAGCAGGCAAGCGGCTCTATTGTTCAGACGGCAGAGAGAACACTGTCTCCTGCCTCTCCACTCAGGATGTAAGATTGGACCTCCTTAAAAAAAAGGAAAAAAAAAAAAAGAACAGCCAGCATCACCCGCACCCATTATCCCCATCATCCAGCAAAAACAATGGAGCACCTCCCAACATCCCCCTCTATTCCCAGGAGCCTCAGCGCACAGTTCCCACAGTAGTGTCCAGGTTTGAGGCGCTGGGCCATTGTTAGATGGCCAACCTGTCCTCTGATTGTTCCTTGGAGGATACAGACACACACAAACCCACACACACTTTTAACACACTTAAGCACAACAGGCTTCCCGTTAACTTTTAGCAGAATTTTGTTGTAGCCTCACCGCCACTTCTCCATCTTTACTATTTTCAAACGGAAACTTCCACCAGCTTGAAGTAATTGCTTCTTTTAAAAGGCCCAACCGAGGCCACTGGAGTGGAACGGGTCATTTCGCTGATAGCAAACTTAAGAGGGGAGAAAAAGGCTCAAGATGGCTGCAGATAGCACAGTATTTACCACACTGGTGCCAATGTAAATCCGGGTCACAATCTTTCCCATTTTCCCAGCCGGCAGTGTAACGTAGCAGAACCTGTCCTGGCACAACGGAAAGGTTGCAGATCTGTTTTTACTACAAGGGAAAGCCACAGAACTAGACTATACATACTAGTCTAATCGGTTCTGTGCTACATTTGTTAACTGATCTGAGTCGGTTCGTGATTAAACGCAATTAGTCTTTATTTCCTGATCACAGCTCACAAAAATGATGAAGATGCCCATTTTTTTCTGGGTTGAAACTGTCAATTAATTAGCTTATTAAGGTGATTTTTTTCCTCTTTTTTTTGCCTGGACAAGCTACAACATTACTGACGGAATTAGGACCGCGGCAAAATGCCTTTACAAGGACATAAACGCTCCATTTCGCTCTGCGGATGCACAATAGGAAAGAAATGTTCACTCATAACATTCTAAACGTAGATATAAGATGCACATCAAAGTTCACAGCCCTGCCAGTTAACCACTCCCTTTATCCAAAGTCATAAAGCTGCACACACCCCATCTGTTCAGATATGTTTGACCAGTTTATCGCAGCAAACTATTAATTCTCATCCACCAACAGAGACTCTTTGAGAGAAGTTATGGGACTGATAAGTAGGTATCATTTGATCAAACTGTTTGTGTTCCTTTTAAAAAAGGCAGCACGAGTAACGAGTGAAAGCCTGATAAACACATACAGTGTTTGACCGTTGAGCGCCACATTTACACGAGGCCGGCCTCCCGAGAGCAGATTCATGGATTCATTCGTGTTCGCAGGTCACTGTGAGGGATTTTATTTGGTTCAGCGCTAAGCTTCACTTTTGAATGATTATGAAACTAAATCATTTTGTACACGACACGAACAAATGGAGATATTGCGAGCAACGGATCCAGACCCTGAGAAATTAATGGCATCTGAACATTAAAAATGTATCAAATAAGGAACTGCAGAACTAACCTTTGCGAGAGCTGGATTTACTTTATAGGTTTTTTTTTTTCAGAAATCTTGGGAGTATTTAGTTCTCATTTAGGTTGTTATGTTTTATTTTTGAAGCCACAAAATGATCCCTTTTAACTTTTGCTTTGGGTTCCTTTGTGTGATCAATTGACCCAACAGGCCAAAAGTCAACGACTTTGTCATTTCCCCCAAAATGAAGCCCCTCTTGAAACTGAAAGAGCAGAGTCATTAGTTCCTTCCTTTGACTTTGATGTCACTCTCTCAGCATTGTTTTGTACCAGAGGAGAGGGTGGAGGAAGAATCAGATTGAATGCGAAACAAAAAAAAAAAAAGTGATTTATCATCTCGTTGGGGTGAATTTCAGGTCGATGTTTTCTTTATGGATTCTTTGACATCTTAATAAAATTTTATGTAATGTACTCTGGTAAAAAATCCCTTTCAAGCTTCTATTGTGAAGGGCTGTTGCTTATATTGGCAAAGTTTTAACAACATTCACCAAGTTTATTTTATTTTATGTCATAGAGCAGCATTCATTAACAAATGCTAAATTTGACTTCTGTAATAGGAAAAAATGGAAAACGTGCCAATGAAATTCTAATTTTCCAGTTGGGAAACACAAAGGTACCGGATAACAAACGGGATTCTTTCTAAAGTTAACTGTGCAACTGCCTGTGATAATTTGTGGTTAATAGCAATCCAAGAAGCAAGAAATGAGTTCCTCCTTCCCACCTCCAAGGTGCAGCAAAGGCAGAAGGATTGATATTATGTGGAAACAAAGATGAAGAGGCTGGATAATTCTACTGTGCACAGACGCAGATGTCGCATGTCTAAACGACTCCACGCATTTGACATCTTCAGAGGTAGGTGTTATTGAGTTTGTAAAGACTTATAAGATATAAATAATATATGATCCCAAGCGGAAAACCTTTCCCCCCCCCCCCGTGTCCCCTTTCAAACAGGCAACATCATCTTAAATTACAGTCAAACACACTTTTAGCCAATCATATGTTTTCCTTTATTCATCACATATTTCTACAACGCAGAATTCAAGATGTTGGTGGCGCTAACCACACAGACTTTCTAAAATGAAAGTATTATGAGCACGTTACAGACGATGTGCCACGGCAGCCTTCTCCTCCTCCCACGCCGCTGCCGTATTTTGTCACATTCCATCCAAGGTTGCACGAGATAAAAAGAACAACAACAAAGAGCTGTCTTTCTTCTTTGCTTTTATGTTCACAATCAGACAGCCTTTCTTAACATACAGACACGGTTAAATGACAAACACTATGTGACAGGTGTGTAATTTAAAAAAAAAAAAAATTCAATGGCAAATGACTTTTGAGCGACTTAACATACACAAAGTTCCAAAATCTGCGTCATGCTGCCACAACCCCGGAGCTATTCTTTTCCTCTTTGCACGAGCAGAAGACCAAATTAAATAAAACCTTGCCACCAGATCAAGAGTTAAACACCCAAAGGCTCAATAAATACGTCGTTGTCGTTACAGTGGCTGAAACAAACAGCCGATCAGCACACGACCAAGTATGTGCACCATCAAAGGAATGAGGGTGTAAAACGTCAAAGAAGCTTTGTCTCATTTAAAACAAGAGCCAGAATATGTTTTTTTTTTTTTTATCTACTAAAAAGTGTCCACCCTTCATCTTCATCCAGGCAGGCTCGTGCTTTTAGGTGGTCATGAGGGAGAAGTATAGCTGAGGTGAATCGTGAGAGTGAGTGATTTTTGCCCTGTAGTTCACCCTCTTTGCTCCCAGTGCACCATCCTCCTGGTGGGAAGCTGCAAACACAAGTCTGTTGCACCAACAGGAGTTAGCTCTTTTCAGGTCGGTTCCTGTTCAGAGCTGCTTTCGGTGTGAACTCCAGTTTCTCCTTCAGGCTGAGCACCTGGGTGCTGTCCTTACCCAGTTGTTCCTGCAGCTTTCTTTCCTCCCTCAGTTCCAAGATACTTTTCTCCTCCTCCCGAGCACTGGGAGTACCTCTGATAAACCACTCCAGGTGGTAGCCCACAGCTCCGACCACAAAAGCTACAGGGAAGGTGATGTAAGGCGCATAGGCCCGCATCGCAGACCACACCACAGGCCACATGATTGCACACCGCTTAGGTTCCTGGGTGATCCATGGAGGAAGAAAGCAGATGAAATACATTAGAATTTGTATTAAAGAACAATAACTTTTTCCAAGACATCCCCAACTCTGATTACTTGTATATTGTATTAGTTTACAAGTAATGAGAGCTAATCGTATTTAATGGTGACTGGCCCCCTCTTGTGGTTAAATGACGGTTATACCAGAGTATGAACATCACAAGCATTAAATTCTATAAGTTAAAAACAAAACGATCTGCAATGTTGCGTTTTAAAATAATAATAATGAAAGAAGTCAAGTATTTTTCTTGAATTTGAACTCAAGCGATGTAATAAATGTGTACTGGTGCATTTCTTAAGTTTGCAAAACGACTGAGCTCGAGCAGAGGGAATTTTGCAGGCGCACTGTATTATCAAGACCTCTTCAGTGAAATTAGAGGGCTCACATGTCCTTTTTATGTCCTCTGCGCATTGACCGACGAAAAAATAAATGCACAAGTGACAATTAGCTTGGGTTTAAACTGGGAGGCACTCACAAATCTCTCAGAGACATGCACTTAACTAAAAAAAAAAAGGAAAGAAAAGAGGGTACCGTGTTTTGGTAAGAAACCATCAACACAACCCTGACATGTCATCTTAAAGTTAGCGTCGGCAACTCTTCTCATACAACTGCTTTTTGCACATTTCACCATAAACAAGGTCAAAATACAATGGTTTTACGCTTTTTGCGGCATTCAAGTTAGCCGAACTGAAAAGCTAAATCTAATTGTACAAGATTAGCTTTATGAACACTCGACACCGTCGAGTTCGCCTTGTATATCAGCACGAAGTTACATTTTAGATTGCGCTATGGAGTTCGCCATGTCATCGGTCTACAGTCCATTAAACCAAACGAATTACGACGGACTAGACGCGAACAAATGAACACCATGACTACAATTGTAAATATTTTAAGAACCTAAAAGCCAGCGCGCTATAATTTATTCTGTGCCCATTACTGCAAACTCCTTGCAGCGTGCCGTTCATAATTAAGTGGCTAGGATACCTTTAACTAACTCTGACACAACCTTTACAACGCGGGTGGTGTCGCTTTGGAGCTAAACCTTAGGAGCTAAACATAAAGCTCTATTCCGTTTGCCAGAAAACAGTCAATCTGACACTAAGATCCTCTAATATTTTCAAAGTGACATAAGTTAATTTCGTAAGTCTACACTCACCTTTGCCGTTATCACGTTGACACTGCAATGACGTAGTTTCCGCGTGCTGGTTTGTCTTCTTCCTGGTTAAACGTTACTGGCTCATCAGCCTTGAAGGTTTTTCTCTGTGCTTTAGTGACGCCTACTGGTAGAGATAGTACACTACACCAGGTTAGGAATTGCAAAGCGTACATTTACATTTTTTTTTTGTTGTTTCTTTTTACGATGCACAAACACTATAAGTGTCGATAAGCTCAGCTACCTCCCTTGTAATGTTAGTGGCAACTAATAAACTGCAAAATTGTATGAAATATAATATACATATTCACTACAACATGCAAAAGCATTGATTTATTCCATGCTCATATAATCAGGTTTTGTTTTTAATATAACAAAATTGCATTTTTTTAAAAACATATAATGCATATAATGCATCTACACAAATAACTGGAAAACATTCCTGAGACTGTACTGTGGGACGTGTGTTCTTAAGATAACATACCTGAAATGTTTGTTTCTTCAAAGAAATTGGCCTGAAGCCACGAAACATGCCATCTCCTCCTTTGAAGAAGCATTTCCCACAAACTGTCAGAAAACACTCATTAACAGCTGACAGACGGTTCCGTGCCATCCAATAAAGCACGAGCTACCCTTCGATGACTACCTTCAAGCACCTTGTTATTTTCTCACATCTAAAAAGCCCTGTATGATGTATAAAGACAAAGCCTTTCAGAAGATTGCTGCAGTGCTGTATGGAGACACAATTCAAGAGGCTTTCTTTCTTCTTTGAAGGGAAGCAGAAAAACTGTATACCTTTCAGCAAGAACATATATATATATATATATATCAAAATCGACTGCGAGGGGAAAGTATTTCTCTATGCTGTGATAGTCTGTCGGTAGTGAATCGGTAAGTCGTCTTGGCAAAGCTCTATATGATTGATGAAACTTATTATTCAGCCCCCAAGCTGAAGTTTTACCAAAATACTAGGCCCATAGTTGTTTGGGGTACAGCCTGTCCTGGAGTGATGACCAACAAAGGCTCAACGGTCCCTTGAAGTACTGAGGCCGAGTTGGGGAAAAAAAAAAAAAAAAGAAGAACAATATCCAAATTTGTTATCATTAGCTCCAATGTTGCTGAAATTGTTGTGATTAACAGCACTCTGTGTGGGCGATTATGTTTGAAAAATCATTCTTTTAAGCGTGTCGTCCCTCTGTGCTGTTCATCTCGGAGTTGCCAGGACTGGCATGTGATCAGTCCTGAGAAATAAAGAGAAATGTGCTCATCCCCTGCGGGCTAACAACAGTGCTCGTGCCAGCTCTGCTTTACCAGGGCACTTGGCAGTGCCGGGACTATTGAATAACTTTCTCTTTATTCATGAATGAGAATTGGAGCTACACTTGCCAAAGTTTTTAACTAAACTACAACCATCTTATCAATCCAAATCACAAACTGAGGCCGACAGTGGCGCGTCACAGCCCCCTAACCCTCAAGCCCCGTGGACCTGCTCTATTTACAAATGTCAGGCATGGTCAGCGGTTGGAAAATTTCCTCATTACACCAAAACAAAAAGAAAAAAAGAAAGACAGTCAGTACTTAGGTTAAATCACTGCTGAATCACATCAGCTGGAAAAAGTCTGCAGCGCCCTTTTCTGTGGGCTTATACCATTAAGCACTTTGGACCATGACTCCTAACTCCCCAAACTGCATGTTTTGAGGAAGGTTAAGACACTAAACACGTGTTAACAAACAGAGTACGGTAGGATAAGTTATACATGTGACACTGAAGCGTGCTTAAGGGCCTTTGACAGCCAAGTTTCACCTGAGATTAAGATGTAGGGACAGGGGTGAGGAGGAGACGGATGTGGAATATGACCAAAAGCGATGCACAAGAGAATTTGATGGATTGCTTGTGATTTGGGGTGAAACAGGAGGACTCTTGACACAGACTGTGATCAAGCAGAGGAACAGATGGTAAGGCAAAGCATCAGCAGATGTGGGGAGGAAAAAAAAGCATTTTTTTGCTCTTCCATGCAGTCAGCCTACACTAGAAAAGGGAGAAACAAATGGATGGTTTTGGGCATGTTGAGATCGAAATAGTGTTGGAATTTTCTACAATTTAAGACATTTTCCTAACTGAAACTGTGACGTAAACCTGTGGGACTGACCACATTTTCCAGCCAAGAAAATGGTAATAAATCTATTACTGCAAAACTGATGCCTTCATGTGATAATATTCCAATGATTCTTACAGCCCAAACCCGAGAATGAAGTCAGTCAAGAATATGAATACAAACTATTTATTTGCTCTTTTGCGTTACAAACCATTTGGCATTTTCGAAGAAATCAAAATACAAATACCTCAGTGTAGTGTATTATCCCCTAACCACAGGCCCTTTGTGTACTGGCCAAACAAATACTGAAGCTCCCGTGTAAATGAATGAAAGTGGAAAACTTAGGCACAGTTTATCTCTCTCATTTCAGTTATTGTCACGTTAGGTTTAAAAGGGTGCACTGAGGCAAAAATGACTTTACAATTCTGACACACACACATAAAAAAATGTGTCCCACTAAATCTTACTGTGCTGTAAATTGAACTACGAAGCTGATCCCTGTCCAGCCGTAGCGTGGAAATATCTTCTGGAAGCTCTAATTTCCTCTCGTGTGTATTCTTTTTAAAGGTTTTATAGTAGTATTGGCAAAAAGAGTATGCTAATTCTGCATGTGATTAAAGAATCATATGTGATTTTGCAGCTCGGTACTGTCACGGATGAGGAGCTCTGGTGATTTTCTTCTTATTCTATCACCGTTTTCGCCCATATGCAAGTTTACTCTGGCTCAGCTGTGACGGACGTGTTTCAAGTGGAGTCTAAAGTCAAATAATCAATCAATTGCTCTATCGGGTCTCAGTTTAACTACTCATTACATCAAGTACTGGTACCAGTAAACAAGGCATCTTTGGTCAAACTGTGACTGTTTGGAATGAGAGCATATGGAGACCGATAGACAGCCACAGTCACTCGGTGTGTGGTAAAAGCAAAAGCTTCAGCCATCTTTAAAATAGCCATTGGACCTCAGTCAAGTGAAAAGTGTTGTGCTGTCAGCACTAACAGCAACTAACCTTGGAATTATGTGTACTGGCTGCTGTAATAGCATTTGCACTGCAGCATGTGGGGGCACCTGTGGCATAGGTTGAACAAATTATGACCTGAAGATGGAATGATACTGAGCATCCACAGTGCAGCGGAGCTGTTGGCGGCTCACATGAGCCTTGTGATGGCACCAGACAGGAAGTCCTCATAGCTGAGGCGGATGTTGCCCGCCATGGCGGTGTCCCTCTCCCTGAACGTCTGTGTCATGCTTTGCAGCTGCGTGCACACCTGGATGAAGCGGTCCAGCTGTATGCCGGGGCGCCCGCCTCCTGTGCTGAAGCGCTGCACCAGCGTCTCGGTGAACTGGGGGCTGAGGTTGAAGCCCATCTGAGCTAATGCTGAGGAGCGGAGAAAGATGGATCAGGGACTGAAATATCACAATAAACCAACAGACAAGCAAACGGTGATACCTTGGTGTAGCTCTGTGCCACTGATGGCTCCTGAGCGGTCCCTGTCATATTGCTGAAACAACGCTCTCCACTGCTGCATGAAGTCCCACAGAGCCGAGAAGCCAAACAAGTCTATTCGACCTGACCGTGTCTTGTCAAACATGTCTAAAAGGAAACATAAATCAAAGCACGCTCAGATAAACACCTATCAAAGCACCCCCCCACCCCACAGTTACTGTTCTACTTTCTTTCACAACAAAGCACAAATGTTTCAGCGTGTTCCCACTGAGTCCCTCGTCCATCATCATGAACCTTCTCCTTGTAACAAGTCACACATTTCCCATCATTGTAATAGAATACATTATTCACTGCCGGGCAAATGCAGCTGGACTGTAAAGATAGTCACACAACTAACAGGCACCCAGACAAACAGGACTGTGTTTTTTTTTCTTCCAGGCCAAGTCCTCACTGCATGTCTCCTATTAGAAGCAGAGGAGATCTTTGTTTATATGTTTGGAAACCCTGAGGGAACTACTTACACCGAGCCTACTTTCTTTTTATCTGCCATTCTTTCATCCATTTATTGATCTTTTTCTGGGTAACTTCCCTCTCTCATTTGCTGCAGCTATTCAAGTCGCTGATAGCATTTCCCCCATACTTTAACTTCAAGTCATTCTGCCTCCAGAAACCCTGTCAAGGCATTAAAAACCAATTCATCAGCCGATCGCTCTGTTCAGCGCCCGCGTGACTTACTTATCATCATGAAGCAGGTCTCGTCATTAAAAGCGGACCAGTTTGAGTTGACGAGCGCCTGTTTCAGCTCCTTTGGGTTGATGAAGCCGCTGCGGTCCGTGTCGACAGTCTGGAACCACTGGTACGCTTCTGGGTTAACACCAGGAGGGACGTTACCTAAGCAGAGACAAAACGTGAGAGGAAGGTGAAGGGGAAAGAAGAGCCGTTCAGACCGGCTTTGAAGTCAGTTGTTCTCTCAACATGGTCTTACTTCCATCTATTCTTCAGTCCCTTTTTTCATGACCAACCAGTCTGATTTACTCTATTTCTCATTTTCAATCCAAATATATATTCATTTTTTCTTCTTTTCTACCACTTATTATTTGGTTATTATTCAAATAAAGTTCCCTGGCTCTGAGAAGTTGCGTGGAGGAACATAAATAATGAAAGAAAGACAAAAAGTAAGAATATTCCTGGAAATGAAATGGCTGCTGTGCTCCAGTGCTAATGCCATAAAAAAAAAAAAAGAAAAAAAAAAAGCAATCATTAATTGAGAACCTTTCTCAGATTGTGTGACGGCTGGAACCGTGCTGCCTTCGTTCAAAAGAAACTCCAATAATCAATCTTTTGGCAATTATAAAACCAGCTGGGATTCAGCTAAAAACTACCTCTTCCTCATCTGCCGCACAGGCTCAGTGTTTCATAAGCACCGAAACAGTGAAGGTAAAGAGACGATCGGGGGTCTTTGGAGGAGCCACCTCCGCAGGAGGGAGGCAAGCAGAGAAGAGGTCTGAGAGAATATGGTGTGAGAAGAAGGGAGTAGAGAGACAGCTTATCGTCGGAAAAATTAATGGGGATAGAAGGACAGGTGACACTCCAGGCTGGACCCTGATGGATTCTATCCCTGTGGGGAACGATGGCAACACACACCATCTGGTTCTGACTTACGTTTAGCTGCTACTAGAAACAGTGCAAACATGGGCGCGCACACACACACACACACACACACTCTCAGCCCATCTGTCTCTTACTCTGTTTAGCCCTCGCTCAGTATTACCGGAGTCATCACTCCAGCCGTGCAGTCCTGCTGAGGGGCACAAACTGAGTCCTGTCGCTACATGACTGTCTGCGAACGCGAGTAATTTTCTATCCATCATCCCACCAGAAGGCGAGAGAGGAAGAGAACGGGAGCGGCAATGAAGAAGCGGCCTGAGAGACGACCTGCAGTATCGCTGTGTATAAACTATGCCTGTTAAAATCTTACAGGCATCCAACTGCTTACAGAGCTCCAGCTCGTCATTACCTGGGGGGGCATTGTATCCGTTAGGTCCTCCGTAAGGTTGACCCCCGTAACCCCCATAATGCCCATGGGGGGCACCACCATGTCCGGACCCATATTGCCCTCCATGACTTGGGACTCCATAACCGCCATAGGGACCACCTGTTGGACCTGCTGCCCCTCCATAAGGAGCTGAGGGGTGAGCCCCATAGGGACCCCTACCTCCGCCATACGGAGCACCTGGTGGTGGGTTGCCTCCTCCTGGATAGCCCTGGAGGGAGAGATAAGGACAACAGTCACTAAAAAACTAAAAAAATGGGACAAATAAAAGCCATGCAAGGGCCATCACGAAACCTTTCACCATTAGGAGTACTAGATTCTAAGTAGCTGTAACTAACTGTGAAGAATAAGAGACTAAGACCTATGGTGTTCAGATCCTTATGACACTTGCAGATGAGCTCTGACTCGAGCTGATTTTCACGACTTAACCAGAGACACTGTTCAGAAGGCACACACTTTTTCTTCTTCTTATAAGGTCAGACAGATGTGTGTCAGGAGTGACAACAAAGCCAGAAGGTTGAGAGACTAAACACACCAGTGAGAACGGATTGTTTCAGAGCACAGATCTGAGGAAGGGCACCAGACACTGTCTGCGACATTAAAACTGCTCTAAAGCACGACGAGCCCTTAAACAACTGCTTTTTTTTTTTGCTTTGTCATTGTGGAGAATTGTCAGCAAACTGATGAAAACTTGTGTTGGTCTGAAACTCTGTGTGTACCGTGTAGCTTCTCACATAACTTACAGCTCCAAATAGCCCGAAGGTATGTTTACGCTAATTACACATGAAGCTTTTTAGAGATAAGACTGTTTTGTTTACCGTTTACCTTAACTTAACACTTATTGCGGTAATTATGAACAGTACTTTTTTTAAATTATTATTTTTATTATAGCTTAAGTGTCTTAAGAAACCTTCAGAAGGACTTATACATTATAAAATAAACGTATCCCTATCATTTTTAGCAGGAAAATGACTCAACACTAGATAACTCGGGTTAAGATAAAGCGCACTCATTTAAATAACCGACTAATGATCGGACTGGCTCACTATTTATCGATAAAATAACAAAGAAGTTAATGAGCTTTATTTTCGCCTGGCAGTTTAAACTAGGAAGAGTTTATTAGTTCCACGGTACTCCGGGAATGCTTTTTCATATTAAAAAACTGCAACACTAGCACCAGCTGACGTTGGAACAACACCCTGCTAACCACTGCAAACAAATGAATGGTTGACGTTTCTCGTGTAAACCAGTAGTTACGTTGCATCAAGCTAATAAAGCAAAGTATACACTACTTAAACAATTCAGACATGCCAATATAACTCACACAGACAAGACACAAGCTGAAGTTTTCAGTACCTGGCCGTAATGGAAACTCATGTTATGTTTTACAGACTTCACTTCCTCCAACAAGGCATCCGTAAATGCGGATACAGCGCCGGCTGGTTCTGGGTCGCTATTGGTTGATTTGTCTGTCAATCGAAGCTTCGAGCTCTGCTTCTGATTGGACAGTACAGTGGAAAAAACGATGACTACAGAACAACATGCCCATCCTTTTAGTCAAATAAAATTTGGTGGTTTGTTCGTGAGTCACTCGTTGTGGAACTCAAATGTAGGTATTCCGGTTTGGCTGTCCGGGATGACAGCCATAATAATAATTTATTGTGAAAGGAAGAGAGGACACACTGTAACAGTGTGGGAAAATGACTTTATAGGTTGCAACAATAAATATAAAATGTTGAGAAAAAAAATATATCATCTACAATGTTACTTAATTTCTTTAAAAAATCTTTGAGGGTACAGGAAACATTTATGTATCTACAACTGGCTTAGATAAGTCCAAATATATCTTCATGAAGAAATTCTGATTAGAAATAGATTTAAATCTCTGTTTCTGATTGATGCTGGAAATGCACTTGTGTTAAAGTTAAAATTTTTCAATTATATCTTATTATATCTTATTCATTAGCAGATTTATATGTATATATATATATATATGTATATATGTATATATATATATATATATATGTATACATATATATATATATACATATATATATATATACATATAAATCTGCTAATGAATATATATATATATATATATATATATTACATCACCTGGGATGGTCTTTTAGCAATTTATACTTATAAATGGCAACAAACACTTACATTTTCTAGTAGCAAATGATACAATTACAAAAACAGAAATAGACACAGACACAGACATAGACATACACTTATTCTCACATAGCACATCATTCATATTACATCGTTCCCAAAAAAATACTCTAATTTCCACTTCAAACCTCTATTTTGACAAATACATTTGGGTTCACAGAGTGATACCTCAGAATGTCATTTAATATAATAATATCTACAAATCCCTGATGTGAAGGATGTCTGTGGAGTCTCTCCGTACTCCACGGAGACTCGTGCAGGCGCTTCATGTGCTTGGCTTCGTTTTTCAGCAAAGTCTCTCCCACACCGAGCGTTACTTTTTACTAGATGTTGCCTTCTCAGCTTTGATGTTAGTGAGGTTCTGGATAGAGACCGTTGGATCCATTCTGACAGAGTTTTTGGACCGGAATTCTGTACGTGGTGCTGACAGCGGTGCCATCTCATGACTCTCTACAAACATTCTTCGGTCTGCCTCTATCTTCCTCTTAATTAATTTCTGGATACGTTTGCAGATGAGGTAAATCATCTCACAGATGCACATGAAGATGCAGGCTGCAGAGGTAACCACCATGAACAGTGTGAAGATTTTTTTTTCTGTGGGCCGGGATATGTAGCAGTCCACCGTGTTGGGGCAAGGCTCCAGGGAACACTTGGACAAGCGGGGCATGTCATAACCTTCATAAATGTGGTACAGGATGTAGAGGAAGGCAGCATCAAAACTTGCCTTGAAGATCAGACTCGCCTATGAGAGAGGATGAATATGGGTTAAAAAAGGGGTAAATACAGGCAGTAAGTATTTTTTGGATTTTCGATCACACAAAAAGTACATTCAAATTCTTTGCTCTTACCAGGTATGTCCACCACAGTCCCCCACGCTTCTTGCCAGGGTTGGCATACAGATGGGCACCCTTGTGGGAGGTGGTGTACTTCATGTCCTTCTGCTCTCGGTACTTGACGTGTCCAACAACCATAAGTGACGGGCAGGTGACGAAGATGAGCTGCAGGGCCCACAGGCGGATGTGAGAAATGGGGAAGATGTGGTCATAGCACACGTTGTTGCAGCCTGGCTGGGCAGTGTTGCAGACAAAGTCTTTGCTCTCATCTCCCCACACCCGCTGAGCTGCGACCACGAACACCATCACCCTGAAGACGAAGACCATCGAGAGCCAGACCCGACCGAAGACGGTGGAATATTTGTTGACTCCGCTGAGGAGCGCCTCCAGACCAGACCAGTTCATGACTGCTGCCTTGGAGGACGGGACGGAAGAAGCTGAAGGAGATAATGAGGCTGGTCAAGAGACTAGCTGGGAGAAACGTCTTGATGATCCAAACCTGAGCAATGAAAAGAAAGTAGATTACAGATAGTAGTTCATAAAGCATACGGATGTTAAAACTACCTTAATAGGATAAATAAAGAGCGCTGCACATGTCATTCTATAAATTTAATTTACTTTTTTTTTACCTACTTTTTCTAAACTGAGGATTCCACAACAAGATGGTTGACTAGACAGAGAAAGATTTATAAAACACGAGTACAAGTGGATTGCCTGAGAAACAGAAGAATAGATTTCCAGGCAGCAACTTCGCATCTGTTTTAAAAGCAGGACAGGTTTCATAAGATAAGACTGCTCTATCAGGCATGTTGCTTGGCACTATGCCAGATGCTTTACTGCTCTGATCGGTCGTTCAAATTTCGTCTGGAAACTTTTCAGCCAGCACCCGCTGATTCTGCCCATAGGAAAGAAAACGTGACCAGAGAGGTTCTAGACCAATTTGCATGAAGTATTTGTCTTATGATGAGAGACTGAAATAGAATTCAATGGAAAGAAAGCTGTGGATATCCAAATTGGAGAATTCAAGACAAGAAAATAACCTGTGAGGTATAAAAAAGGTACCAAACTTAGGGGGCAAACAACTGCTGGATCTGACAGCCCAACAAAGAACTAACTCTAAATGACCTTTAGTCACAAGCTGTTTGCAGCAAAGACACACAGTTTGTTCCCATTTCTTTAGTTGGTTCCGCGGAAATGACAAAGGTAACACATTTTGAAACACATAAGAAATACTACTTATATTATTATTTTATTATTATCATAATTATCATTATTTAGTATTAGCTGAAAAGTTGACACATCTTGGCATTTTGTGCTGTGTTTCTTAAAAGAGTTTTGAAGAGACAAGTGGAGGACAAAGAGGAGTTGTTAGACTTGAAAAGCAAACTCTGCAGCAAATTTACTGGGTCTGAGAGCGATGTTCCAAAGACAAAAGAAAAAAAATCCAGCATCGAGCTGACTCATAAGCCGAGAGATGCATTTAACCCTTCAAATGATCCATCTACCGTTTGCAGAAGCCTCAACAAAACTGGTCAGCATGGAAGAGTCACTGTCAAGAAGCCATGTTTAAGAAAGGGGAAAAAGAGAGAAAAGGCTGAAAAAAAAAAATCGGTCTGAAATTCTTCAAGAAGCCTGGAGAGCTACTCCCAAGGACGACTTAAAGAAATAACAAGAAAGCTTGTCCAAGAGTTTTCAGGCTGTGGCAAAGAATTAACATAGAGGATAAAGGAATAATGATAGTTACTCACTTTCAAGCTTGTTAGAGCTGTAAAGACTCTATTTTGCCTTCTGTTTTGTATTTCCATGCATGTTTCAATTAATGATGGTATTGTAAACTCCATTCCATTGAAACGAATTTCTTGTGCAAAGGGTGGTTTTATTTAGTGTCCTCTCTGAATACACAGGGACGAGATTTCTGTTTGGGTAATAGAATATCTGAAGAAAATATTGCTGCTGTGTTCAACCATACACTCTCCACTTTCCAAGCATTGGCGCAATACAGCAGAACTGAATCAGTCAAGATAACAGAATGAATAGCAGAAATGCAGAGGTATGGATGAGTATTGTGAGGCATCATGAAGATTCTCCCGAGGGAATAAATGGTGGGAAATAAATGATTTAAAGTCTGTTTTTGAACCTGTAGTTCTGTCCATGTTCTAGCTCTGGTGTTCATGTTTACGCATGTGTCGATAGATTGCTGCACCTATTTCCCATTTTCTTGGCAATATTCATTGAAATGTGGGGAGGCTCACGCTGTCAGACTTTGGCACCGCGCTGTAGAGGCCCTGCATGTACTTGCCTGGAAAACTTAAATCTTTCAAACTCTAAATAGCCAGGTATTAACCTCGTTCAAGCTGAAATAAGTTGTAATTTTCAAAGACTCAACAAAGCTCTTCACAAAAACAATTTAACACGCCGCACCATTGTCTTCACAGAGGGAAGTGCATACTTCATGACAGGTTAGCTGAAGTGTGAAACAGGTTGAGTGTTGCTTTAAAGATTTACACGTTTGTGGTTAGAAGTTGATTACTTATTTGCAGTTTCAGAAACGATTTTGTAATCCAGTTATCCAAATAGTGGTTGATGCAAAAGTGAATAAGAGATAAGAGAAATACATTTCACATGCAATATTAAACCTTACATTTACAGCACAATGGATTGCATTCTTTTTTTCTTTTCTCTGCCTTTGTATCAGTTACACCGCAATAGTAACACTGAAGCCATTGCAGCCTCTCTATGGGGTTATTCCTTAGCTCTAACAAGCTGGATAGACAATCCCAAACAGAAGAGCATCAGGTGTGGAATCAAAACAAACAGGCATCATTTTCACAAATTCATTTTCTGTTATAGGTGTTTTCGCATTAACACAGAGCAGCCTTTTCAATACTGACTCATTATATACCAGTGGGTGAGTCATCACCTGAGCCTCCTTTTGCTTGAAAGACAAACCAATACTAGCCTCTCCATTAGTCGGCTGTTTGAACAGCAGTGTGGCTAAACAGGCAGCTGCGGTCGTCAGTGTAATCCAAAATGTCTGTTGCAGTCTCTCTTCTTCAGAGGAAGAATTTCATTTGTCACTCGCAGTGTCATGGGAGCTGTGCTTTGACATAATGAGGAAATTTACTTAAAAAAACACTAATAATGTGCATTTAGTGATCTTTAAAGATAAAGACTTTATAGGTGCAGCTTTTCTAAATCACCTGCACATTTTTTTTGTTATTTTTGAAGCTTTGAAATACATATTTAGTTTTGTTTAATTTAAGTGTAGACATAAGGAGAGTCTACTGCACTTCACAAGGGTAAAGCTTTGTCTGCCACTGCTTTCCGACAACAGAAAAAGTGCTGCTCTTTTACATTTACGTCTCATTTTGACGAACGCTCAAAGCTTGACAGAGAAGGAGTTGGATAACAGCCTCGCTGCCCAGTCTTCCATTTCAACTCTGTCTCATCTAATCCCAATAATTTGAATTCTGAGATGCTCCCTGTCACCATTTCAACATCACTGTAGACATATTGAGCTGTCAAATCAGTTGCTATTTTCTCTCTCATCCAGCATTCCTGACTATTAAATTACGTCGTATAAAAAAAAGACTCAACTCAGAATCAAAACACGGGCTTTTGAAAGCCAGACACGTTCAATCACTGCTGATGTTACCTGCACTTTACCTCTCCTTCTAAACTGATAACACAGCCACGGGCATTAATCTTATAGCGTGCCCCGGCCTGTGCGCCTGGGGACGGATGTTATTCAGTTCTACCTATAGAACAGTGCTTTTCTTTTCTAAAAGTGCCACACAGACTGGATCATCTTTAAGACAGCACTAATATCCCAATGCAGGTGCACAGTATGTGTCATTGCTTTTTGAGAAAATGCAGTTAGTATGGGATTTTCTGTTCTAATTCTGTGCAAAATTGCATGTAAGTTCGAGGTCACATTCAGCCCAGATAAGAGAGAAAAGTCTCAGAGACAACAGTATATCTTGTCTGATGGAGATGGCAAACCTGGACCACAATTTCTTTTCCTACTTGTTGTAGATTGCAACATTGACAACAGCCGTCCTCATCCATCTCTTTTCCAGGGGTTTGTCCTTCTCTTTGTTGTGACAGAGCACATATATTACTCTTTCTCGGATTGCGTGGTGCATTTGATACCAGTGTGCTAACTCACTGTGATGCAAATATAACTTTAATGCAACTGTGATGGACTTGTATAAATCGACAAACATAAACACTGACATGCAACAGGTGAGGCCCAAACATAGTTACTGAGTCAGACAATATTTGGTTATACTTCAGCACCTTTTCTTGCACAATGATATATCATCTGGGACTTGCTCTGCAGGTTGAGCCAGTGTGAAACACTTCTCTATTCACCAACGGTACATTGTCTATTTAAGTCATAGCTCCTGGCAGACAAGGTAGGGCCGAGGTTATCTTGAATGGCCATAATTTTCTGTCTTTCACACACATTTTTTTACCTTCAACCTGACAATTTTTAGACTAACACGAATCATACGAAGGAGAAAAGCGCAGGCGATACAGTTTTGTTCAAAATCCTTCCAATTGCCTCTCTTAAGAAATCTCACTCTTTGATATGTGCCAGAGCTGAACATAAATCCCCTGACATGAGTCTGTCTAGTTATACAATGGAAAAAGAGAAGTATGAAAAATGTTCTTGTTCTTTTGGAATACTTTTTTCCACACACTATCTTTTGTCCTCTTGGATCTTTTTTTGAAAAAAATAAATTGAACAGAAACTGAATTGAAATCCAGCAATCAATTTATGATACATATATTTTCTTGAGCCATAAACTCATAAATATAGACAAAAATAAAGCACCTTACCCTAGACAGAAGGAATCACTATAAAGAGATTTCTCCTGAAAAGGAAGTGAGCGTTGGATGTCAGCTTCTCTTCTGCCTGTTGCTAAATGGCTTGGTTTCACCTGCATATTTAAAAGGGGTTGGCTTTAAGGTGTGGTCCTGCTTTAAGAGTTAAGGACAGGGAGGAGCATTCCATACAAAGAGTTGCATGCTCTAACCCACAGGTAATTCAAATCTCTACTGGTATGGCGTGGAATAAACTCCCTCTGGGTAATTGTTTCGTGAAAATGGATGTGACAGAGAAAGACAGGGAAACAGTGTGACAGAATTTTGTGTACTGTAATGAGAAACCATGTGATAATGAGAGTGAAACCAAAAGAGATTTACTGGAAATGATGAGGAAAGGGCAGTTGGACACCCTCTCAAATCTGCATTTTGTTCCATATGACACGCGACTGAGGCAAATCAGTCAAATAGGATGCAAAATGTATTCCTTGTGTTAGCACTGGCTTCTGTCATTTAACCTTTAGATCCCACTTTATGTGTTCTTCATACACTCATATTTTCTGGCTTGCTTGAGTACACAATTGTGAGTGCATGCATGTACACACACATAAAAAGTGCACTGCAGGCTGCTCTTTTTTGCCCTACTCAAGATAAAAATACTGAGACAGAATTTAGAAAATAAAAGTGAAAGAAAATTACAGAAAGAGAGACTATTGATATGAGTGAAAACATGTCCCTTCTGGCTTCATATTAAACTCTCACAAAGTGAGTCACATTTCTTTATACTCAGCACTTAAACGTGTAACAGATGCATTCTCATGCTACAGACTCCCATGTGTTCCTCGGGAGGGAGAGATTTCTCTTTGTAGAGGGTTTTTTGATTGTTTGTTTGTCGACATAGTTTTTCTTTAGTTTCTGTATGATTTGCTGACACACCCATTTGCCAGGTATGCCATGAATGCAACGTGTATACTAAGTGGAACTACAGTACATGAACCAACAAAGATGTCCTTAAATAATAGATATGCAGGTGTTTTTTGTGGAAGATGAAAACTAAGTGCTCAGGGTTTTTTCCACACAGTATTGTTACTATGTGAGCAAGACAGAGACTGAAAAAAAATGGAAACAAAGGGGAAGAACTACCGCAGGGTGATTCCGTACTTAAGTTAGGGTGTGTCAAAGTAATGTTAATCAACCTCACCTGTAACTTAAAAGCCAAAAGTCAGGTTGTCTCATTTGGTTTCTATTTTACCCATGACACAAGTCAGTCCTTTTTAAAAATGGGGACTGTACTCAGCTCAAAATAGAACAGTCTGCAGAGAGCTGAGTTCTGCAATAAATATGATGCTATCTTGCACTGATGCGATGCAGACAGGAGGAAGATCAGACAGGGAGAAAGATGAATGCCTTTCAACAAAGAATGTTATTCCCTCCACTGGCCTCTAGAGAATGCTGATGCTCCATCATCTTAACATACTTTTTTCTTGTTAGGCAGACAGAAAAATGTAGAGGAAGGCAAGAAATCTTAAGCAGACTGAGAGGGGGAATCTCATCTCTCCTGTTACGACTGAAAGCTCCATAATGTGTTCGAAATATATAATTGTACTGACCAAATGTTCTGAAAAAAATAAAACATCTACTCTGCTTTCTGTCACAGCGACACATTTAACTCGTCAATCGCTTTTGGTTCTTGGAAGACATGGAGGTGCTCAGCTGATCAGAATGAGCTCATTTAATTAGAATGTCTCTGCTCTACATGAGGTGGGAGCCGTATCCTCCTCCACAAAGTCTTGGAATGAATATTACATGTGGAGGTGTTTGACAGGTGAGTCTGTGAGTGTGGACTGACTCACTGCTGGTCACAGTAATGCTGGAGCTCCCAGAGGTTGTTTTCATGCCTGGTATGTTTGTTTAGTTCAGTATGAACTTGATCGTTTCAACATTCCTCTAACCTTGCTGCGCTGGCCTCGTAAACACGTTTTGCAATGTGTGGGATGCTTGCAGGCATTTTCCATCATTGCAGTTGAGTTGTTAACCATTGTTTCCAGGAAATGTTGCCATAAAGGTAAGTCCCACAGCAGGTAAGTCCCCTTCTGTTTTGGACAAAAGTTTTAAATTCTTGTTATCTTCTGATATGTTACTTTCTCTTTCTTTTCTCTCTCTGGGCTAATGATGAGCCATGCTCACGAATTATCCGCCTCAAACAATGCGATTACATACATTTGAAAATAGGATAAATATGAAGAAGAAAGAAAAAAGATGTTTTCATAGTGCTCCGAATGACTCAAAAATGAACTTTTCTCAGCGAGATAAACCCAGTGTTGGATTTTGTAAGATAACAGTGGTTCCTCTTAAAATTAGGAAAATAAAAATGAGCTTATGCTTGAAGTTATTTGAAAATAGGATAAATATGAAGTATAATGCAGTTTCAAGTTAGTTTGAGTGAATACTTCCTAAGGTATGCGGTCTGTATGTTTCAGATTTTCAGTACAACTCAGAGTCCTGACATCTGCAAAAACCCTCAGATGACTCTGCGGATGTGGGATGTGCCTGTGGTGGACAGAAAGCTTAGTACAGGGAATTGTTGAATTGCTTTGTTGCACGGTGAGGGAACAAACCAATTCCTCTAAACATCAACAAGATGAAGTAGGTATTTGTTTTTTGGGGGAATTCTATACACACACCTTTTTCATCCAACCCTCTACACAACATAATGAATAACAACTTAGTATCTTCAGTCAGAGGCTTATTCAGTTCGACTGCAATTAGAACCTGTACATAAGGTCATTTCTACCCACTACAGTAATCACTTACAATGACTCTCTGTGTTAGGAGAGTGGCCTTATATAGAATGCAATACATCATAGTGATTTTTCTTTTTTCTTTTGGTTAATAACAGTTTTTCCATTTGTTTGCACAGTGACAACTGATTTTTTCTTTGAGATTCACTGAGATTCAATGCAATATCCACCAAAACGATGAAAGAATGAAATGGGTGGCAGCGAAGCTCAGGGCTGACCATAGCTTGTACAGCTGTACAAAGATATAGATTAGATTTGAATCTTTATGAAAGGTCAATGACAGACAAAACACAGACATAGTGTGGAAACGAAACTAAAATAGATAGGATTAGATTCACCAGGTATGTCACATCTGCTGTATATGCTCATGACTGTGGCTACCTTATTTAGATAACAAATGCTTGTGTTTGGTATGAAGAAGATATGACTAGTAATGTCTCTTGCTTTTCTTCTTATGTGCAGGAAGGCTGATTCATTCTTAACCCAAATGAATTCTCAGGAACAAAAACAGCTCACAGTGCACTTTCAGTTTATTAAATACCTGTCTCAGTTAAGCAACCCTCTTGGAGTCATTATTTATTCTCCAACAAACTTGTCTGAATACATATAAGTACGAAGAACCAATTTCATAAACAAGTTCTACCATTTTTTGAGGGGGTGTGAAGACTTTTATCCTGAAAGGGATATGATTCACATCTTTTTAAAATAAGATTGAAGTACAAAAGACTGAAATGAACAGCACTCGCACTGCTCAATACTGTGAATCAGTATGGCACACTAAACAGCACCAATTCAAGAGAGGCTTTTCTTAAAATGTATGTTTGAAAGTGTTCTTGAGCATTGAAAAATGATAAATTCCACTCTTAAGGAATGGAAAAATATATCACAGGCTGTTATATCACAATACATCTTTCCCCATGAATGTGCAGATGTAAGAGAAATATGAGGACCAAATGAGGAGATGACAGTATCGACACCTGTTTCCATACACTGCTTGTGAAATTCAAAGTTTAGCTGGTGGTGGATCACACTGCTGCACCCTGGATAGCGTGCACAATGTTTGTTGGCAGTCCTAGATTTACTGACAAGTTGTATTGCTCTGTGACTGGAAAAGTTAAATACGTTCAGAATGATTGGTTAAGCATGTGTATGCACACCCTCATAATGCAGAAGTCCCTCAATAAGTAGTAAAGCCTAATAGAAAATGTGTGAAATAAAACTGGAACAAGTTCATTATCCTAAATTTGCTCATTGAAACATGCAAATATTTTCAATTAGGAGATATTATCAATATAAGACCCGCATTCAGAAGTCACTTGGATTCTGTCTCTCACAGCAACTTATGTTTACAAATCCTGCACTTCTCTTTTCACCTGTCAGGTCTGACTTTACTTCCAATATCCTAAAACAGTGTTTATCCATCTGCAGATGTGGCCTTTTTGCCTGGTCTCTTTGGTCATCCTCAGCAAACCTCCCTCAACCAATGCAACTGTTCAAGGTCTCCTGTTTCCTTCATGACTCCCCTCCTGACTCTTTTTTTCTGTGAGACCTGTGCTGCCACAATCATTGCTCCAGCTTGAGTCATTCCCTAGTGTGTCAGAGCTGATGACACCAAGCTGGGAACAGCTTTTTTCACTGCATGTTGTGACAGCACCGTATGTCCATGCCACTGTGGATGATGTCAGGATGACCCCTGAAAGAGGTCAACGTATACTTTCTCTTCCTTTTCCTGTCCATTAGACCGACTCCAGAGAAATGGAGTTTGTCAAAATGTCAGTTATGCAAAATAGATATATAAATAAAAATCAGCAGTAAGCTAATTTATGTCATGATTATCTGATTACTGTGGATCATTAAAACTGACAAAAATTGAAATAAAACCAGACATTTACACATCATTAAAACCCTAATATAACTCTGAATCTATTAAAGATATTATATAAGGATGATAAAAATCTCCTAATTCTTTTCAATTCTACATTTAGAAATGTTTGTCTTAAGTTGTTGAAATATTCTAATCTAATCATGTTACAATGCATTTTTTTTGTCATTCCATGACCCTGTTACAACCTATTTTGAAAAATTGGTGGCTTTCATAATGATCTAAATGAACGTGTACATTACAAAACAATTTACAGTCTCTCCATTTCTTCTAGCCAGGAGCACGCTTGCCATGCTTATTATATCTTCTGAGCCCTCGGGATTATTCATTTTCTTTTTTTCCGTATAGAATATCCATGATTTGCAAGTCATGGCATTCAGTTTCTGTTTATACAGCGTTCCAGCTTTTGTGGAAGCTTGATTGTGTGGAAAATGAGTCAGAAGCTATTTTCACACATGAACACCGTGGGTTTTCAGGAGAATGTGCAAAGAATTGTGGAGAAACTGCAGACTGAATTGTTTGCACATTTTTTTTTTAAGGACAGGTTTGGCTTTTGCTTAAACACTTCCATCCCTGAATAAAAAAAGTCAGGATTTTAGACCTGTCTGTTTAATGACTCAGCTCCATAATTCCGTGCAACAAAGTTTGTTAATTTTTTTAATGTCTTAGGAAGGTATAAAGTGTTTCCATGCAAACCTCTAAATGTGCTTTTTTTTTTACTTTAAGCATGGCATCGTGAATTGGAGTGTATGAGTTTCAACCAAATCCAGTTTTTTCAATAACACATGAACATGACATGTCATTTAGTGAGAAAAACATTTTGTGATGATGTGCGCCATTGTCTTTTCGCCTTGTTTGAGTAGGTCAACATTTGAAATTCTACAGAGTAACCTCTCCTTTTTGTATGTGGGTCTAGTGATTGTGGTGTTTCAGGGAGCAGTGTGCTGCATAATAAACTACATTACGGTGTTTTACTGACTGCTAAAAGCATAAAATTTCTCTTTTTGTCTTTATGCAGTGAATACTTTGCAATGTGCTTAATATGTTGATAATTGGAGGACTATTAATTTGGTGCTCACAAAGGGATTGTTGACTTTGTTAATGTAGGTTCTTCAAATTCAAAGTCTTTTTTCATATGTATTTAGTGGGTCCATGAAAAATGAATCAGACCATTCATATGCATGTCTATTATCATGTAATCTCTCATTTCATAAATAATGCATGATGTTATTCAAAAATGTTCTTCAATTACCTTGGAGACAAATCGAAGCATCAAGTTTGTTCTGGCATAACAATGAAATGTAGGATGATGCTAAGTGATGGTACTGCATGCACAACAAGTGGTAATCTGATAGATGTTCTTTCAGATTGGAAGCCAGTCCTCTGAGGCTTCTATTTCCAATCTATGGAGCAATTCACTCCTCAAGTATCTAGTTGATTTCATTATTCATCTTGTTACAAGACAACTGCTGCTCTTTTTGACAAGGCTTGTTATCCTCCTGATCGCTATGTATATAAATGGTTATTCAAGTTACATTCACAAATTGAATTTTTGTGATGGCATTTTGAATATTTTCTTAATAGCGCCAAACAAAGTACAGTTAAGAGTGATGGAAATGCAATTAGTTGAAGTCCTCCAACCCATAGAGCCATGTAGGTTGTCTGTTCATATCATTAGGTATAACTCATAACAGCATTCTCTAAATTAGTGGCCCCGTAGGCAGCACTAGATCACACTGTTATAACCATATTAGTTTTTATTTGCATCCTGAAATATGACTTTTTCCATGATGCTTTATTATATGCTGGCTGCAAAAGTCATTATGAAGTATCTATGTTTGAACAAGAATTAAGGCTCTAGTAAGGAGGCTGGAGGCACAACTGTATTTTCCTTCTTTTCATTAATTTAGTCTTTTCTCTTAATTTCACTTGCAATATCACCTGCTCTCGCCATGTTTTCCAAACTACTTGGGAAGGCTTAGTTAACATAGAAGCTACTTATTTTGGGCTTGGAATATAAACTTAGGATAAGACAGATGCCTCTAATCTTGTCAAAATTGTAGCACTGAACCCAAATCTTCCTTCCACTTTGTGAGATAACAGTGAAAGTCACACGGTTACCAAATTCATAGATTCATAACTTTCTCATTATTCATATTGCTACTTAATTTCCAATGGCAACCCGTCAAATAGTTCAACCTGGTCTCAGGAAACGTCCAAAAGAGAAATGAAGATACATGTAATTGTAATTGTAACTTTGACCAAGTGGTTTTCAAAGCATAAATCTAACCAGCTAAATATTAGCCTGTTGAATTTGAAGTGTTCACTTCTTTTATGACAGATACTGGAAGTTCAATTCAATTCAATTTTATTTATATAGCGCCAGATTACAACAATTGTCATCTCAAGGCACTTAAGTAATATAGTCCAATTCAAGCCAATTGGAATTCAATTCATTATAATCATAATCCAATTAATTCATATAGAGCCAATTCAAAAAATTAATATCCTAGCTAAGAAAACCAACAGATTGCACCGAAGCTTGTCTTCAGTCCAATCTCCCGTCCTGAGCGTGCCTGTGGCGACTGTGAAAAGGAACGACTCCCTTTTAACAGGAAGAAACCTCTGGCAGAACCAGACTCAGGAAGGGTGGCCATCCGCCTCGACCAGCTGGGGTTTGAGAGGACAGAAAAGAGGGAAAAGAGGGGGGAAAAACACCATAACGCCATTCAAAGGATATCTGTTGGAACAGGGAAACATACGTTAATAACCACAATAATGTCACATGTACATAAAATCAATTGTGAAATTAAACAGGGGGAAAAAGAGAGCAATGTGAGGAAATGTGTGACAGATGAGGTCCCCCAGCAGTCTAAGCCTATAGCAGCTTAACTATAGGATGTTTCAGGATTACCTGAGCCATCCCTAACTATAAGCTTTATCCAAAAGGAAAGTTTTAAGCCTAATCTTAAAAGTGGAAAGGGTGTCTGCTTCCCGGACATTTACTGGCAGCTTATTCCACAAGAGAGGGGCCTGATAACTGAAGGCTCTACCTCCCATTCTACTTTTAGAAACTCTGGGAACAACAAGTAAACCTGCAGTTTGGGAGCGAAGTGCTCTGTTAGGAAAATACCTTACAATTAGATCTTTAAGATATGATGGAGCTCGGTCATTAAGAACTTTATATGCGAGAAGAAGAATCTTAAATTCTATTCTGAATTTAACAGGGAGCCAATGAAGAGAAGCAAAAACTGGAGAAACATGATCTCTCCTGTTAGTTCTCATCAGAACTCTGGCTGCAGCATTTTGGATCAGCTGGAGGCTTTTCAGAGAATATGTGGGACAGCCCAATAATAAGGAATTACAGTAGTCCAATCTTGAAGTAAGTCCTGTAAGGTTCTAGTCCTGTATCCATTAATTTGTGTCCCACAACACAAATCAACAGATCATGTTTCATGACAGTTTCACAAACTCCTGGATGGGGTAGAGCCACAGATGGAGCAGAACAACAGCTGACAGATGGCTATGCTTTTTTTCCCACAACAAAATCTATATTAGAGAGACTTCCTTGAAAGACAGAACTTGTATGACCAATTTTAACCCAAACTTTGTGTTGTACTTTAACATTTTATAAGCATTTTGGATGCACTTATACTTCCCAATTAAGATGATTTGATAATATAGCTACACGTGTGGCCTTTATACAACAAATTTGATCATCTGACAGCTAACACTTTTGCCTCATCTATCAAGAAGACAAAAATAAGTTATAATAATCTCAAATGATCTTCTTAATAGATGTAATTTGAATTCAGTTCAAGCATTTGTGGTTAAAAGTCTTAACATCATTCTTGTAGTTACAGTTTCTAAGGATGGCTATTTATATTCATTAGGTTTTTTTTGGAAAGCATTTAATCATTCAATGAGCCCAAAGCCATGTTTGTATTTCAGAAGACTTTGGCTTCCAAATTTGCCCAAACTGTCTATTTAGTTTTAAGAAATTGTCATCACTTTAAATGAATTTACTTACACAGATATGACAGATGCATCAGATGCATGCAGCAGAATGAGCCCTGCTTCTCTTCTTAATACTACTGTAGCTTTAGCTTGTGTTACATGCATGTGTCTGCATAGTACTGTTAGTGAGGTCCTGTCAGTCAGAGCAGGGACTTCTAATTACCATGGCAATTGGAATGACATGCTCGGCAGAGTTAGGTGATTATGCCTTCTACATAAGATTGTACGACTAATGGCGTGTGCGTATGCAAGCAAAGTCCATCCCGCTCTGCAATGTGAAAATTAAACTGACCGGCAAGGGTGAAGCTGAGCTGTCGAAATGCACTAGAAAATGCATGTGTTATGCACGTGTTATGAAGATAAAAGAGAGAGCTTCTATGAAACCCGCACCACATGTGGAATCACAAGTGCACCTGTTATTCCACATTCGTGGTGAGTTTCAGAGAGATCTCTACATGACTCACTGCAGCACATTCTGATCACCATTAAATGTGGCAGGGGTTTGAGTCATGAGAGTGACCTTTTCACTGTGTTAGGAGATGAATGTAACCAAATAGAAAAAGGTTTTACAGAATCGTTAAACAACATGGGTGTTAAAGACTAAACTCTGATACTCAGACAGACATGGACTCATTGTCAGATGAGAACATAGCAAGGACAGCACATCCTCCTAAGCTTAATACGGTGCTTTTATTGCTCATACTACAAATGTGAAATGGCATTATGAAAAATCTTTATGCTTTGTGAGAGCCTCACAGGTATTGAACTAAGTTTAGCAAGAAGGATTTTTCTTTCTATTTCTATCTGTCTTTCATTCTATTTATTTTTCTAAAACTTTGCAATGACTTTTAAAACTTTCTGCTAATGAGCACTGCCACTCTATTCATAACTTGTGTCAGGGTCTCCCCCCCACCCCCCACACACACGCACTTTCCTGTTATGAGTTTTCAGCTGTGATTCCTTTTGGCTGTAAATGACTCAGCAAGATGCCATACGTGCAGTGAAGCAGCATGGAGAAAACATGGTTGGGAGCACAAATAAATAACAACTGGATCTTTCAACCAACTTGAAACAGAGCAACAGAACAAAATGACTGGCAAAATTGAACCAGAATCTTATTTTCCTATAAATAAAACATAGAAACCTGTCATAAGCCCCTCAGAAGTCAAATGTTTTTTTGGAATTATCTCACATACCTATGGTGATCTCGGATGGATGATGCTTTGATTTCTTTAGACTACAGCAAATGGTGAAAATCTTATCTTCAATAGTTCATGTTCAGAAATGCAAGTCTGAGCAATCAGCTCAGAGGGAACTGTGGATTTAGAGACTACTTAAAGAATAAAGTAATTAATAACATTGTGGGGAAAAATGGAATGCAAAGGACTGAATGTGCAGCACTGAGGATGGCCCTTTGTCATGAAAATGCGAAGGAAAAAGCTCAGATGAAAAAAATGCTCTTTTGAATAGTCTACATTATCCGCTTACAGACAATGATATTAAGGGGCAGGTTTGAGTTCAGAGGAGACAATTACAACAAAGAAATGTTATAACCGCATCAAAAGCATACAGTCTTGATTACTACAAACAGAAGATTTTATCCATGAAATGCTCAAAGATGAAAACCGTACAAGTATAATTTGATTGCATTGCATCTACAGTGGGAGACCTTGTCAATTAAATGATGCCAGTATCAAAATTACTGTAGAAAGCACCAGGGCATGTATGTGGGTTCAGCTGCAAAATTGTGTTATATCAGTGACTAAATAAAAAGAAAAAAAATCCAAACTTCAAAAGGAATAATCTTAACAACATTGGCTTGTCTATAATGTCAACTTGCTTGTGGATGTTACAGAAACATAGGAGCAGAACTTCCCTTTTTTTCAGGGACAGTCCTTGTTCAAGTGTGTATTCACAGGGTTGCCAGCTCCCATGCTCTTGCTGTGAGACAGCTGTTCTCAGTCTCTCATGCTGCCCAAACAAAACTCATGCCAAATAAGAGGAGGCCTCTCAGCAACTTGTCAGTGGCAGAACAGCTAAATGGGTTAAACAGTATTTTTGTGGAGGATAGAGTCTGAACATAGGTTTTTTCCATAATGAACCAACCAAAAGTAATATTATGCACATGGCCAGACTTATCTGTGACAAGTTATTGATAAGCTTCGGCGTGTAATCAGTGATTTCAAAAGGACCCAAAGTTGTGTATCTGATTTCAGCTGTTTGAGGAAAACATTCTTCTAAGTTTATCAAATATATTCAGCTTCAGGGTTACCGCCAATCGAGTCCCCAAACCAAGAAGGCTCTGAATATTTATGCACATGCCACAACAGCAGTACTTGTTCATTATTCCCGACAGAGACAGAATCTGTCAGGACCTGCTGTACGCTATACAAATCTTTGCAATAACATTTCTAAAGCTCAGCACATACTATGAGATTCTCATCTCCACTGAAAGATGACCAACATGATTGAAACATGAGCATATTTTTGATCACCGATAAAAAAAAATAATGCTGGTCTTACATCGGGCAATGAAATAGGCGCTAAAATCCATGTTGTAACTGTCTTGGGACTAAAGATAGCAAAGTATAAATGGCTGATTCAGATTTTCCTGCCTATGTGTGATTGCTTCTTCAACCTACATCTACTGACAATACAGGAGGAGCATTTGAATAATGTCTCCTCATACCATGACAGTGCCGAGAAAGACTCAGCATGGAAAAGAATATCCAAAAAATAACATTGTATGAGTGGAAAACCAGTAAATATATTTGCATATTTCCTTAGTGAGTGTGACGCTTAAAATCTTCACAGTTGCAGCCTGCTACGTTTATCTCCATTGTACAGCCATCACATTTAAAACTTGCCTGCCGCACAGTGTGGCTTGTTGTGAACTTATCAGCGCAGGCTCGCAACAAGGATATTTGATTTTTGTCTGTTTCTGTCAGTTTGTGTCAAATCTGGCTTTGACTTTGTCGTCTGTGAAATAATGGGTCTTGTTGTTGTTCTTGTTAGCTGTCTGTGCTAACCATTGTTCACTGTTCAATACTGTCTTATATACATAGTGTTTTGAGAGGTATATGTTTTTCTACTTGGGTAATTCATTTAATCTTTTTCCACAGTGTTTGTCTGCTTACTCCTCCATGTACTACTCTCTTATTGCTGCTTTGATGTCTAATTTAAGATCTGGTCAAGAGAAAATGAGTCAAATGAGTGACAGTGATGTTGATTAACACGTACTGTCCTTGACAGAATGCAGATAAAAGGTGGGAGCAATTAGCAATATCATTTCCACATTTTACATCCCAAGACTACAGTCTGAAGTGAATCAGTGTAAAAAAAAAAGGACTTACATAATATCTTAACCTTGATGGCATGTGTCAAGATGTGCTCTTAAGTGCACTTCACAATCATTGTTGAACTCTTTCCATCCACTCTACAAGGACTCCACAAGGAAAACAAGACATAACTCTTGTCTAGTTCTGTAAATAACAGCAGTTTTCTTCATTAAATACATATGCTCTTACATCTGTGTAGATACACTGTTAGGGCAGCGGTCAAGCATTACATATGTTTTCTGAAATGTTGCTGTAGTCGATTGTAAACAGTGGAATACACTTTTAAGTTAAACTCACCCAGTGATATCAGCTTTTCTTTTGTGGAGTAAAAAGTTTGTAAGTATACTTTATGTGAAGTGTCTAAAGCTCAGGTTGGTATATTATTCATAACACCGAACCAACTTTTCACTAAAAAAAAAAAAGACTCAGAACATTGAGATATGTTTTTGGATTTTTATGATGAAAATAAGGCTTAACAAGTTTGTGTAACAATTGAAAATACTATTTTGCTGTGTAAACCATTTGGAGTGAGAGAATTTGTGGTTTCAATTAGTCAAAGGGGCAGAATTTTATCCTCTGCCCGTATCAATGCTTTTGTGTGTGATGGGGTTAGTTCCTGACTTACTCCTTGCTCCTTTCTAGTGAAAAATATCAGTACCCCAGCAGCCCATACTTAGCAGTTTTCTGAGCCAGCATGATTCAGTGCTGAGCAAATATAGCAGATGGGATTCGGTTTCCAACTGTTTTATATCACATTGATGATTTCTATACCATGATTGAGGTGCATAAAATTTGTACAATCAACTTTAATTTTTGGTTGACCATTTCCCCCTTTATGGCCGATGGCATTGCACTCTCAGGCTCACCAAACAGGCATAATGCTTTTTCAAGAAGTATCATCAATAATCACTGCTGTTCTTCCTGGCTGACCCTAAAGTGATACTCTCTGCCTGTGGCAGGGACTTCCCTTTTGTGTACTTTTTTTTGCAGTTGCTTTCAGGTTAGTCCAGTTTTTTTTCATTAGCTGTGTCACATTTTGCCAGGAAAGGTGGAAGGCAGGACCCAGATGCAGTTCTTTCAGTTCAAAAATTTATTTATTATTTTAAAAAAACACAAAAACAGGGAGCAAGGCAAAACAGAGGACGCGGCAGAGCCGGATTAAAAAAATGCTTAAACTGTGAATTAAATGGTAAACAAGACTAGGAAAAACGAGACAAGACTATGAATAAACAAAGGAAAAAGACTGACTATGAATACATACTATGAGGCAGGAAACCAGACTTAACTTTCAGTGGTACGACATGAAGGGTTGGTGAGGATTCTGCAATGGGTGAAAGGAAACCAGGAGACTGAATGCTGTGGAGGGAGTGATTAGTGATGATGTGCAGCTGATGACAATGAAACAGGTGACATGAGTGAGACTAACGTGAGGGGAGAAACATGGCAAGAACATAAGCTGAAAACATGAAGATCAAAACATAAATTGTGACATAAAAAACATAAACTGTGACACATTTCTTGCCACATTTGTCTCCTGACCCACCCTGATATACTCCCTGTCACATGAAGCAAGGGCAAGCAAATGCTTTTACCATGCATTGAATTAGGGAGAGTTTGGTTTTCATTTTAGTAGCACTACCATGAAACTGAATGAATTAGAACAAGCAAATCAAAAAAATTGTTGAAACAGTTGAATCCAATACCTCAATGCTGACACTAATATGAGTCAAACCCCCAAACAGTGTACCTGTACTGTACCCATGACCAAATAAGTTATTACAATGGCTTTGATTACACATTGCCATACACATTCTTGCCTATCAATTCACTCTGTAAATCAATAACAAGATCAGGTAAAAGTTGTGATAATGTACCCTTTGCTTGATCATCTCTTCTTAGTAGATATATATCCGTCTTTCTCAGCTAGTTTATTACTCTGACTTTGTGATAAAACTACATAATATATATATATATTTTTATCTCAGAATGCTCCTTGTTGAGTCACCATCATTTCATCTTTTTCACAAGCTTAACTGCTTTCCCTGTGATTGCAAAATCAGTGGAGTGCCTCTTTATTACCAAGACTCTTGTGTATTGGAGGGCTTGTACAGATTTCAAATTTCTTGCAGACTTGATTTGATAAAGTGTTGTTTGAAGACTGTAATAGAACAAGTCCTTGTTATATGCCTTGAAAAGCCTCGCCATAATGCAAAAGAAAATTTGCAAAAGAAAAGTGAATACCACTTTTGTGTGTGAGAACAGACTGAATGACCTGCTTACGGCACTTAATTAAATGCCCATCTGTTTATGTGAGCGACCAAAGAATGTTCTTTGTTTGTTAATGCAATTCTATCCCCTTATCTGTAATTGCTATGTGCGTCATTAGTGCTTTGTGTGCATATACCTTGCAAGCACAGTTGAAAGCGCAGTACACACAATCATCTTCATCCTAATAGGTGAAGACATGTACATATACACACGCATCCATTCCAAAAGTGATTACTGAGGGTGGGAGAGGTGGAGAAAATAAGTGTCTTGTCTCTCCTCCAACTTCTTTCCGGGCAAACAATCAATGGTGGCTCAGAAACAATTGAGTTACAATCATTTAGTGTTTTCCGGCTCAGCTTTGATGCCATCTACTTCCAGACGAGGCTTGATAGTACAGGGGGGGGAGAATTGAATTAACTTAAGTCACAATAGGAGAATGGCACCTGAGAGCTTTAGTTATTCAATAAAGCACCTTTGATTCACTTGCTCCTTTTCCTTGCTTTTCCCCCTACTTTCTAACTCACTCTCCCTGACAAGCATTAAAAGCCAGGCTTTTTGAATACAAGGTGAAGAGAGACACACCAGCAATGGGAAAATAAAGCATCTAATCCATGCGGCAAACCTGCCGTCCTCACAAGCTGTTTCCACTTGTTTGCTTTAGTTGATTTTAAATTGTCTTGGCTGCTTCCTGTTTAAAATCTTGAAATGATTATATGGATATTTCAAACAATTTCCTTGACTAAAAACAGCTTTTTCTTGCTGGATTGCTATTGTCAAGCTCATTCTGTTCAATAACTGAATCAATGAAGTAATTATACAACTCTATTCAAAGCCACAATCCCTCCGCAGATTTATTGACTAAAAATCATTTACATCCAGTTTTCATTGTTGTTTGTGGAAATAATAAAGTAATGCTACCCACTATCAATACAATATTTGGATATGGATACATCTGTATAATGTTTCTCATCATTATGTAGGAATTCTGACTGTCTCTTCTTTACAATGTTGATTCAGTTCATTGATGTTTTGTGGGCATTTGTTTCTCATAAGTTTCTCTCTTTCTTTCTTTAATTTCTCTCTTTTGTTTCCGATGAAAAGTCCTAAGCCGTGCTGCCATGTTCTTTTTAGAGAGAAAAGGCTGGCAACCCCTCCTAATAAGCCATACTTCTTCAGTCCTTTTCAAATTGTATGTCATGACCTTAACTAGTTAATTTGTTAACTGAGGCCTGTAGAGTCTGAGATGTAGCTCTTTCTGCAGTTTCTCTAAGCATTAAACAATTGGTTCTTGAGGTGAGATTGCTGGGACGTCAACTCCTGAGAAAATTGGCCACTCCCCTGAGTATTTTTCAGACCAGAAAACTGCCAAAACTTCTGTTTTTAAGGAGGTGCTCACACTTGGCGAAGATTAATTAATCAAATGATTTGATTAGCAGCACTGGCTGCTACTTACCCTCTTAATTCCCTTACTGCAAGCAGTAAGGATGTACTCAGAATGAACAAACTGCTCCTGCATATTGGCTTAGTTTTTGATGTGTTATTGTTCCTCTGAAGTTGTGTTTACCTAACTTTAAGATCTAGTAAGATCTTTTTTTATCATGTCCTGACACTTGAAACCTTTTTCCAGGACGCTGCTAACAAATCAGTAAAATTTTTCAAAGGCTTGTTTTCATTTTCTTAAACCTTAATTCTGGAGCCAGTTGATGACAGGGTATATTTTTTCAATCAATGGCATTCAGTGAAAGGCAAACTGGTACAGTCAAATCAGAGAGGTTTCATCCGCAAATTATATTCAATTAAACCTTAAACTTACTTTGCTGTAATCAACAGTTTCACAGAGTGTTCTGTGTGTCTGGTTAGAAATAACAAGCTCACCTTTTCAAAATGTGTTATTATTTTGATATGAATACCTAACCCTCAATTTTGCAATGAGATTTGTTCATCAGCTGTTTAATAGAAGTGAAAAGTTATACTCAAACTCAACTGAGCTGCTGTTGGAATGTTCTTGAGACATGTTGTGTCTGACACATTCTTTAGGTGATAGGTTGAATTGTAATAAGTGCACTGAAGGATGTAGTGTTTTAGAGCTTCACAGTGACCTCATATAATTCTTAGATTATGACGATTATCTACTTATTAGGTCAAACTGCAGATGACAAGGGTTTTGTGGCATCATCTGTGTGGCTACTTGTCTCTAAAGAAAAATATCCAAGGCTTTGGTACTTCTGTGGTTTGCATTAATCAGCATGTGAACCCAGAAAGGAATTCAAGTTGGTGAGAAGGGGGATGAAAGTGTAATGTCATCCTTGACAGGAAAATGACCAAAATACATCCCTCTTTCCTATTCTTATCAGCTGCCAAAATCGACAAAATCTGTGCTTTCCATGAATGCCCATGAATATAAAACCCATAACAAAAAACAGAAAAACTCAAACACATACATATTTTTCATGTTTCTCCCTGCAACATCCCTGCAATGTATTCTTGTTCTTTAGTTTTATCTTGAATGCAGTGGGTAGTGGTGTGTCTACACTTTAAATCTTTACAAAGTCATGGAGATTACTTAGACTGTTAGCAGACTTTGTGTACAATTGTGCAGAATGCATACAGTTTGTGTTTTTGTGTGTATTGGCTACTGTGAGCAGCTCCTCCCAGCTCGAGCTCCAGTCTATTGAGGTAATGAAGATCAATGAGAGGAAAGGTGGAGGCCGGCCGAGACACAGGTACTGTCTCCCTGTTTCAGGCCAAAGCTCTATCGATCTACCTGTGCTCCACTCTGCCAGCATCTGATAAAGGACTTCTTAACGTGCACAAATACACAAAATGCACACGCTCACACAAAAACAGCTGGTTGCTGGACTTAAACCCTTATTCTGTGAAAGGAGTTCAACCTCCATACCCATTTTACAGTGTCTCAAGCACCTCAAGGAAAATGTAGAGCCCACATTTCATCATTGTCAAATAATGCCAGCTAAGTATAACTATTTTTCTCCTTGCAAACTGACTTGTAGTAGTGTTGCCTTCAAGTATTCTTCACAAGCTCCTACTTCAGAGTACAGATCATGAAAACAGAAGTCTATCATGCATTCAAGAGGCTTTTTTTTTCTTTGGCAATAACATTAGAGTGTTTCCTGCAGTTATAGCTGTTCATTTCCAATGGCTGTAACAATCCAATTGTAAGGAAATACAATATGAATAAAGGGCAGTTTTAGAGAACAGTAATATTTATAGACTATTCTGACATTTGTGTTAAAAGATACCTTTTCTGAGCTGTCTAGCTTTTAAATAGTCAGCTCCAGAGCACGTTGGGGGTACTTGAGAAACTATTTGTGTTTAATGGCACATTAGAATCACAATGTCATAAAAAGAGAATGAAGAATTTTTCTAAATTAAGATTTTAAGAATAATTTTCCCACCACAGCTTTGAACTGGTCAAAATCAGAGGTAATTACAGCATCTATTTCCTTTTACAGCATCTATTTATAAGCTCACTGTTTGGTTCACTATGACTGTTTTGTTGACATGATAATAAGAGTTGCGGTAAAATATACAGACGAGAAAGAATTTCAACAACAAGTGTGTACATACTCTACATTGTTTTTTTCAAGGAAAATCAGCATCTATGATGAATAAATATAAAGAGATGTGTCAGAGTGTACTAGATTGAACTGAATTGTTCTGTTTAAGAAGAAACTGTCACTAAATCTTCTTACCCCAAATAAATTGTCTTTTAAGGGAGAGATACAAAAGGAAATACTGAAAGGCAGATCAATGTGACTCTTCAATGCCTGGAACGTTGGAGATATAATCTTTTAGACAGCAAATGGCTAAATACAATCCCACTGCCACCCCCACAATCTCTGTATAGTGTTTTATACATTTGTGAGCGAGCACATTTCTATCACAGTTACTTTGAAGCACATTATTGTCTATATAATTTAAGGTCCCGCTTCTACAGTTTTAAATCCTCTAAAAAAAACTTATCCCCGGACCTCCAAATTGTTCATCACAAAGTTTTTGCTCGGAGAAAACCTCTCATGGCTTTAAAATTTCTTGGGATACGACTACTTCTTATTCCTCTTTTTGTGACTAGGGATCTATGAATTTGCTAATCTAGTCTCTGTCAAAGTCTTTGTGGCTGGAGGCCACAGGGTGCCTCGTTGTCTTGCTGTATTCTCTTCTTAGCCTGTGGTAACTTCTCAGCTTCCCTTGCATCTGATTTCATCTGTTCCTCACAGCCAAACAAACTGTACAGCCCCTCCAGCGAGTAGTCAGCATTGGTTGGTGCTGGTTCCTCCAAATAGTCTACCTGTTACATACAAGTTGTCTGACCTCACTGTTATTAGACTTTAGATGGTGCTCTGCAGATCCAAGCCATGACACTAATTATAGATTTTACTCACAAAATATCTTGTAATGCATGAAAAACACCTCATGGTTAAAAAGGTTAAAAGCTTGATTTCTGGCAGAGGAAGGTTGCAAATATGAATGACTGTAATACTGTAATAAGACATGCAGCTCATTTGAAGAAATGTAATAGTCACTGGGGTTTCAAAATGTCATTAAAAAAATTGTACCAAAACAAACCACCATCTTCTGATGAAATACTTTCATAAGTAATGACTGTTCAGGGACCTTAAAGGTATGATGATAAATGATCCCTTTACTGCTCTCACTTGTCCTATATTATTCATCTTATGTTTTGAATGATATATAAATAAGAAATGTTCTTGGGGCTGATGGTCAAAAACTGATTGTTGTCCCCAACAGGTTTAATACAAGGTTTCAAGGTGAGGAACTGATGAGGGAACATCAAATCTTTACTTTAGCTGTTTTTGACTTAATGACCATAATAACTCTGACCATAATGAGAGTGGAAAAAAATATGATGATTATTCCAGTCGTGTCTAGTTTGAATAAGAGCAACTGTGATGAAACAAATGAAAAGCACAAAACAGTGGAAAGTGGCACGTATTGAGCAAGAACCACATGTATGTGACTGGACTGGCTGTGCATGAAGTAAGGCAAAGAACTCAATCACTGCAGTCACATCACAGTTTACTCATATGCATAAGTATATGCATTAGTATGTGACGGCATTTGAAAATCATCCTTTTTTGAAAGGGCAACTCTGGTTATTTTCTTCTATTCTACAAAATGTACAGGATTATTATTCATTACTCTCATAAGATAAAAAAATCAGCATATTTCTTACAACATATGATACGGTACAACATTTGTTTAAAACACTTGTATTATAGATGTTTTTTGAAAATTTGTAAAATCAATTAGTTGTAAAGCCAACTATTAGTTTACAAAGGAACTCTCTGCTTTAACTTCTCTGGCTGATATGGGAGCCATTTGACATTTACAGTACTGTGTAAATGTAGTATGTGTGTATATGGACTTGTTCATTATTTAAGCAAACTTAGTTTTTATGAGCCACTACATGAACTTTATGTTAGCTATACAGAGGTATTCAAACTAGTGGTTGAAAAATGGCTGCCTTATATGTTATCTATTTCAAAGAATGGGTAAGTGAGATATATTACTTTATTTAAGAGCCGTGCCAAGTTGCAATTCAAAATTCTCAAATGATCTCATCATCCCTGAGTGACTTTAAAAATTTGCACAAGACCTATCATAATATATTGTCAAAGGTGCTCATTGTCTCAGCTTCCCCAGAGCTGTAAATTTCTAGAGATCAGATAAGCGTTATTTCCTGACAGATAGCTTTCACACTTTTTCGTTATAGTGATTCAAGCAATTAAAATAGTTGCCCAACGAATTAGGGTGACTACATTGATGTAATTTAAGTGAAGAAGCCACAGAAGCATTTCTGTGGTGGCTGGGTGATGGCTGGTCCTGGGCCAGTTTGACACATTTTACTCTGATGAGTAAGATGTGTCACCAATGTCTGAGCCAAATGTTGGTGTTTAATTAAAGAATTTGCAGCCCTCATGTATGACTTTGCTTTTAATGCGCAGCAAACTGCACCAATTGCTCCACGATGCCAAACATTTTTGGGATTATCTGACTGAATTTTGTATAGCTATGACAAACAAAGCAGGTTTTTTTGTAACATGGTGAGGACGGTTTTTATTCACATCTATTTTAGATAATGTGTTTTTATATGTGAGTGTTGAAACAGTGACAGAAAGATAAGATCTAGAAACAATTAAATCAGGCAGGCATTAGCTCTTGGCAAATGTTAGCCTCAGCCACCCTGTGTTCGCATTTCCTTTTGCTAGAATGTATTTCTCTGTCATTTCACTTTTCTGCCTTCTTTTTGTAAGAGAATAAGACAGGAAACTTGAAGACTTGTGGGCATCTCCTCCAAGAAGCGAACAAAGGCATCTTGTCTTTTTTGCCTCACCCTTTCCTTTTTCTTGCTCTTGCTTGTTGATCCCTTCATCTTCACACCATCTCTGTTTCCATGTCACCTCGGGCAAAGCTTCGCTATGATCTCAGATGGATGTATCAACGAGAGGCTGAAAAGAAGACAGGAAACATTTGCCGCACATTAAGACAGAGAAGAATTACATTACTGTATGGCGCACATGGTATTTTTCCTGGGGGCGCCTGATCTTCCCATGAAAATGCTCGATCCACTCGGTGATGTAGAGGGTGCCATGTGTCACATTCACTTCAATATGTGGGGAGAAAAATCCAAAAGGGGAAGCAGTCAAACGTGCTTGCTGAGGGGCATGTGCATTTGATTGTTTAAAGGCATGCATGCACACTCACACTCCTATCATGTTCTTTAAGTTGATGATTGTGGAAGATCCTTCAGTAGTGGAAGAAGAGCCTAATGGAAAGAAAAAAAATGTCAAGAGTAAGAAATGACACAAATGGATTTAAACTGAACGTGTCTTACATTTATGCATGTTGTTCATATAAAGTGGCAGTAAGCTGTACAGACACTAGTGCCCACTGGCTAAAAGTAAATATTTTTTCCAGCACAGCAGGTCATTTGCTCAATACATTACATCCATCCATTTTCTATGCAACTCAGGGTCGCGGGTTGGAGGGCTGGAGCCTATCTCAGTAGTCATTGGGTGAGAGGCAGGGTACACCCTGGACAAGTTGCCAGTCCATCACAGTCAACACATTACAGTTAAAGTTTTGATAAAAGATGGGTTTTAACAATGTTCCTATGTTCGGCAAACATTAATATAGATATCAGGAGCTTTGCATCATTGTGTTTTCTGAAATATAAGGAATGCAATAATTTATCCTCAAGCAGTGTGGGGGCAGAGTCCAGGTATTGCTCTTAAATTATGAGTGAAATGAAACAGTTTGCAGAGACACTGTACAAATACATCCTCCCACATTCTTTCCTGAAATTTGTCCCCTGTGATTGTAAAACTATTACAGTTATATTATTACGATATGCATGTGCAACCTGATTTCAGAGCACAACACATGATACACTAAAAGTTGTACTACTGGACTATGTTTCAAACTTTTTTTGTTGTATGGAGATGCAACTTATTCTTTGTCCACCCACATCAATGTTCAAATGTTGCACACTTTGATTTGGACGTTTTGAAGGACGAGGATAGCATCAGGTCTCTGACATTCACACAGGAGACCACACGATAAAAAGCTATCTAACACAGAGTTTTCAAATTATTTTCACTTTTCCTCTTTGCTCTTACTTGTGAACGGTTAAAGTGAGTTGTTTAAAACACATGCTATACATGGTTAGTGCTTGCAAGTTTAATGTTCATTTATTGCTCTTGTATTCATGTCATGTGGACTTTACACAAAACATCAGCCTGCCCATACACTGCTATCTCACCTTCTGTGACCCTGATTAGTGACACCACTACTTTTGGACCTGAGGACAGACATACCTATTACACATGTTCTTGTGAAACTGGGCTGTCATATAATAATGTAAATGTAATGAAAATGATTTCACTGATGTGAGTGATGGCGATGAGGCTGAAAATGTCAGACTGCAGCTGCAGCGGTAAGCGTAAGCGTATTATTACCGTCATTAATTTGTTTGAAAATACAGTTTCTCAATTTACTCAGACTCAGAAAATACTACCTAAGCTTAGAGAAATCCCATCATAATGTTTGCATATCCAAGCCTGTAACTGAACCAAATTAATGAAAAATATGGGCAACATAATACCACATTTAAAATTATGTAACTTCGAATATTTGGTATTTTTATGTAAGAAAAAACTTATTGATTATGCTTTTTAAAGACCGTTTCAAATGAGGTGAAATATAACCTATAATTTAAAATGTAGTAAACTGCTCATTATTTAATTCAGTCCATGCATTTTGTTGTATCAAAATCCTATTTTGAAAAGTAAGTTGTTATCATAATGGTCAGACAAACACAGTTAGATAAATAGTAAAGAGTACATGATTCTCTACTGATGTATGTTGCCTATACCAACTTTGTGATTTAGTTCTCTAGATAATTGATAGCGCTTTTTGCACTTAATTCCATTCTGTTACGGTAATCTATCAATTTCTTTCCCCCAAATTGAACAGAAATCTCAATTTAGGCAGTTATTTTGGAAAAATAAAGCCTGGGATGCATGATCTCTGGACATGGCACGGTTCACGATTTCATGCTTGACCTCCTCAAAAGCTCCGCAAGATCTGATCCACTGTTCCACGACTGTAGTACTGGAGCCACTGTTACACCGATCTTGTATTTGGTGATCATGGACAGGATCTTAAGGCATAGCCAAGGAGAGAAGGGTGCTTGGTTTGAGAACCTCTGGGTTGTGTCTGCACCCTTTGCTGATGATGTGGTTCTGTTTGCTTCTTTACGCCATGACCTTCAGCATTCATTGGAGCTATTCGCAACAGAGTCTGAAGTGGTCGGGATGAAAGTCAGCTCCTCTAAATCCAAGGCCAGGGTTCTTAACCAGAAAAGGATGCCGTGTTTCCTCTGGATTGGAGATGGGTCCTTGCCTCAGCCAGAGCAATTGGAGAGTGTCACTGGTGAGAGGTAAGTATGGGTTTCTCTCCTGGATCTGCTGCGCCCTTCGTCAACCTTGGATAAGCGGAAGATAATGAATGAATGAATGAATGAATATTATGCTTCATACTCTGGCTACCTGCCCCTACTGTATTATGAACAATGCATTTACCCCCATTGTGTAAATGGAAAAAAGAAAATGCAGCAGAAAGCATGGCAACACTGAAATGTTATGGTGTTTCTTTACTTACCCCGGTTGACTTTTCCTCAAGCACAGCGTGTATTCAAGTTGAACAGTTCTGTAACATTATCATAAAGCACACATATACGCTTCCCGACATAAAAAGCTAAGACCTGATGTCATGTACTATGTGTCAGAGCAGTGATGGTGTTATGCATTTTTATGTCAGGCCGAGGCCCCTCTCTAAATAGGGGTGTCACGGGTGTGAGGTTTGGTAACCTTGTGCTTTATTGTCTCGGGTCTGGAAAATGGGTTTTATTCCAGGCTGAAGATGAGATAAGGCTGTGTCAGGAATACTAGCCTTTCTGCCTCTTATCCTCACTGATGGAGGCTTATTGCAGCAGTGAAGACTAACATTCCATCTCTCCCTGTCTTGTATAGATTTTTCCCTACTACCACTTTCATTACATTTGCTGCTTTCTTTTCTGCTTTGACTTTCATGTTCTCTAACTCTTTCCTCGCACCCTCAATTTCACCCATCTTCATTATGCCGTCATTAAACCAGTTCTGATTTCATTGCAATCATTTATCATTCTGTTCCATGGACTCATTATCAGGATCTTTATTGCTTTTTTTTTGTTCTCTACGCTTCTGTCTTTTTCTCAGCCTGCAGTGAAATAGCTCCAGTGCATTCAGAATGTGTTCTACTGTGTGTGCAAGTTTAAAAAAAAGAACAAGGTATAAAGATACGGACTGAAAAAAAGGAGCACATACTACTTCTTCACGGTTTTCCCTTCATACAGAGTGCTGCTCAGACCACTACTACTTGCGCTACCCTCCCTTGTCCCTGTGCAGTCTTCCCCAGCTGATGTCATGTCCCGTGGGGTCACATATGGTGACAAGCCTCCCTCCCCATAAATTGCTGCTGCTGGTTAAATTTGTGTGCAGGTGTTACCTTTACCTCTAAGTGCCCCCTGTTGTCCATTCTTGACCAGTCATCAGTTGTTTCAGGCTTCGAGGCACGAGTCTGAATAACTATAGTGCTTCCTGATGATAAAACATATCCTTTTTTTGGTGGGGGGGTGAAGAAATTTAAGTATGGTTTACTTAAACATATCTACACGACATTTAAAAACAGCTTTAATGAAGTCATAATCATGATTCATAATTATGTATTAAAACACATCAATAGTTACAGATGTTTTGGGCCTAGTTTCATTCCCATGGCATCATATACTGCCTCTTGGCATCAGATCGTAAGATATTAAGTGTTGAGCAGGTAATAAAACTGAACTAGCTCGTGATTCTAGTTAAAAAATTTTAATTCGGAACTATTTTCCAAGATGAAATTCTGATCTTTTGATTTGATCTTTTTTGCACACCGATGAAAGCAGTTAGCAGTGTCCAATGCTTCAGCCTCACAAGTTACATCACACTTACACAGGGTAATTTTGCTGTGAGTGAAAAAAAAATGCCATATGCCTTAAAGAAACTAAGAAATGAGAGCCACAAAAATGTGGCAAAATCTTGTATGGGTGCATGACAGCAGATAAAATCATACTTAGAGACAGTGCATAACACTGATGAGGACATTTGGTGGGCATTTAGCTGTTTGTGCCATGGCCAAAACAAAAGTTTACCTTTCTTTACTCCTATGACTTTTTACCTTGCAAAGTCATTTATTAAATCCTTCAGATTCAGCCGAGAGGCCTCACTATTTTTCACTCCTGTATAGCCTCCACACGGCATTCTGTTGTGCCGTCTGCTGCAGGAATGTTGCTGCGTTGATCTATATGTATACATCAAAACATGTATGCAACTGTCCTAACACAGTTGTATCATTAGTACATACTGTATTTATGTTTTATTGATGTAAAAACTATTGCAAAGATCGGTGGCACCAGTACACACCTGCAGGGTGAACGTGGGAACAATGACAAGGTAACATGACTGTTTTCAAAACATATTATCACATATCATATCTTACTTATCTGCTATTGCATTAAAGATGATGAGACAAACTACCTCATTTATCTATTAATTTTATTATCAATAATGTAACTTTATTGTGTTAAAGTGCATCTATATACTTTTAGAAGCAGTGTTAATGTTAGTATAATTGTTTTTGACACATTGTGTACTAGTAAGAAAAACAGAAATGGTGACATTTTGTCACGACCTGAGACACAGTCCAGATGGATTCAATAGCACGACTCCGGACACAAGATAATCCAACAAAAAAAAGTATTTATTTTCCAAAACAGAACAACAAAAAATGCTCTTGAGGAAAATACAAAAAAACTAACTCAGGACGCTCTTAAGGAGGTTATGAAAAAACTAACTCAGGACGCTTTTAAGGATGATGATGATAATATTTCTAACTTACTTGAACATGATAATACCTGAATACGTTGACACTTGACAAATACTTGACTGGAACAGAACAAGACGAACTGACTATTTAAACACAGGGTACTGGGGAACAGGTGGAAACGTGGAAAAGTGACCTGAAACGAGAGGGAAAAGGTGAATACAAAATGACACGGGAAGTGCTTGAACATAAAAACACTGAACATGAACATAACTAAATTTAGCAAACTTGATGAGACAAATCACATTTTCCCAGCAGCTGGGCTTGGATCTCCTCTCCATTCCAAAAAGCTGGAAAAAGGAGCAAATACATTTTATTTAAAAGTCAAACATTGTGTCAATATTGTTTTGACTCTCTCCTTCTTCTTCTTAAGTTTTGTTTTACCATCAAAATCATGCGTTTTCCTATTAGCTAAAATTTTAGTAATAATATAATTTGTTTTGTAGCATTTAGATGATGGCGGCGTGCCAGTTGAAGTGGACACCTCATTATACTGTATGACCTTAATGGCATCAGATCGTTGTGGGGCACAGAACTAAATAAAAAGGATTCTTTACTGGATAGTTGAGTATAGACTCAGATTTGGACCTCTCAGACAGAAAAGATAAGGATGACTTTGAACTTGTGATAGAATAAAATGATGAAGAAAAAAGAGGAAGAGGATGCAATGGCCTCTGATGAGCAGCCTGATAAATGACATAGAGACAGATATGGGCAGGGATGAGCAGGAAAGACCTTGTCCTCTCTGGCACAGGATTGATATGTTTGTTTTGTTCTGACCCAGGAAATTACATTAGGTTTAGTTTATCAGCCACTATTAAGAATCATTGTAACAAAACACAACTGATTACATTTTTACTGTAATTGATTATGTATCAGTAATATCTCTTAGTAATTCCTGAATAATAATTAATTCCTAAGTGGCAACATGATATATTTGCATATAGACACTATACATCAAATACTAAGCACTGAAATTTTTCCAGTTACATTATATACTACTACCTGGATGCAGTTTACTTGGCGTGAGGAGTGATAATGACACATCCATCCATCCACTATCTATCTATCTATCTATCTATCTATCTATCTATCTATCTATCTATCTATCTATCTATCTATCTATCTATCTATCTATCTATCTATCTATCTATCTATCTATCTATCTATCTATCTATCTATCTATCTATCTATCTAGAATAGAAAAATACTTTATTAAAAAATATTGGTATATCTATATATATATGTGTATATCTATATATATGTTCCATGCACATTCATATTTCCCTGTCATCATAGCTTCACAGGAGCTCAGAGGAACACTTTGTTGCATGGAGGATAAGTATTTACACCCAATTTTCCTTTAAATTCAGACTTCTGTTCTGTTCATTTAATGTTAAGCATAAAAGAGACATTTAATATCAAGCCAACAGGCTTATATGTCAGCTTGCTTTTCTGTTTTTCATATCATAATTACATCTGAACTTCTGAGCTCCTCTTCCACAGTTTAGAAAGCAGCTACACTCAACTGCACTCATTGCCAACTTTGCTATCACCCATATAGTGATGCTTATCAGTGATACACAACATTCAAACAATGACTCCAGGCTATGAAATATTTTGTTTAATATACTTAAGTAAATTGTTCTATGCTGCGTGACTGATGAGCCTTAGTCTGCTGGTACATAGTGGTCTCAATACTGGGTTTTAGGTGATTAATCTAAGTTTAACAAATGGTATATAGATTATATGTACTGGTATTTTAGTGTTTGAGCTAAAAAAAAGTGTGATTTACACACATCCCTTAAACAACTTTTACTGTATCAGATGTTTGACAGTTACAGGGAATAGAACAAACTTGATTGTCTATGTCACTGATTGCTGCTGATTCTATGTATGTGACATGAGGACGGCCTCTAAATAGGCAAGATATCTCCTCCTATGTTTCCCTGCTCTGAGTGTGCTTAATTACAGATGCAGCCCCTCCACCATAAATACAATACCTGATTGTTTCTTCCACACACCACCAGATCGTAAGCCATGAATAAAATTTATGGTCATACCTTGTCCAGTCTGTAGTGTTTTCAGGGTACTTTCCTTATTTCTCCTGTGCCTAGATCTTCCTGAACCAGACCTCACCACAGCCTGCTTTTATTAAGGACAAGAACAGAATAGAGCAAGTCTAACCAAACTCAGGCACTCCATGCCAAGTCAGGCAAACCAACGGCCAAAGCCAAGGCATATCAAGAGTCACCAGGTCCTGGGATCATAAAAGACATTAGTGTCTGCACAATCCGTCATTACCATTAGTTAAATCATCATACAACTTGAGCCTGCTTTTGGGTCCAAAGTTCTCAGTTTGACTATATGTATGCCTTGCAGACCAGACTTTTGGTTACTATGGTGACATGTCCTGCCTGAGATGGTCATGATGACTCCACAGCATTGAAGAAAGAATCAGAGATTTAATCATGCAGTGGAAAAAAAATAATCATGTTGTATTGTTGCTTTTCAGGTAAAGTTGGACTCCTCCTAACCTTGACCAAATTATATTTTTTCGTCATATTACGGCCCTCTACACCAAAATATGTTATGAAAGAACTTGTTTATTTCACATTTTTCTGTTAGAGCAGATTGAATTCTTTTTTTTCTGCCCGTTACTAAAAAGCCACATCTGCTTCAAGTGCATGTTGATTTGGCTTTATTAAAAGAAACAATGATGTCAGAGGTAATTTCAGTAATTCTTTAACCAAACCATGTGAAAAATTGTAGATCCTCTCTTTCAGCTCTTTGTGTTTTGGAAGAATAGTTCTATTTTCCTGTTTCTTGCCATGAAGCAAAATATAGTAATCTGTTATCGAGTGAAAACAAACTTGCTGAAACTAAATGAAAAATACAGTGGTGAGGAAGAAAGGCAGTAGCTAATGCTGCAAGTATTTTTGCATGCATCTGTGTTACGTTTCCAGACATTTAGAGGCAATACATTCTCTGATAGAATCATCTTAGAGGTCAAGCACAAGTTTTTGTGTTAGCTGTATTAATCTTCAGTGTTAAAGGAAGATAACAAGTCTGGATTCAATTAATGTCATCACCTTTCACAGTGAATACATTTTTCTTTTTTTTTTTTAAAGTATTGATTAAAATAAAAATAAATGAAACCATTGCAGATGTTGTTTTATAGAGAAACTGGAGAAAGACATTTTTTGCACTTCAAATAACACACATTTGCAACTCATTTTAATACAATAGTGGATGTGAAGCATGAGACAAGTCAAAGTCTATTCTAGATTTGATGTGTTACTTTTTGCCTATTTTCTTTGTTTGTAGTTATCACTGGTGGCTTGGCTAAAGGGTGCATAAGCGGTGCAATAACTCAACACACTTGCCCCAAACCAAACACAGCCAAAATGCCAACTTTCATTCCTCTTTGTAAAAAGAGGATGTTAATTGGTTGGACAGAGCTACAGCTTAATCCAATTGCTTCATCTCCAAAGAATAAGAGTCTTAAACGCCCTGAGAGAATTAAGAAGTTAAATCTCGGCTGGTTTACATCCTACGGTAGACAAAAGATGATTTTTTTTTACTGGTGTTGTGGCTTGTTCATAAACCTACTACAGACAATGACATGTTTGAGCTGCTTTCTGATGAACAAATGGTTCCATGCCCACTCTTTTATGGTAGACAGGGAAGCATTTAAGGTTACTTTATGAAGCTATCAACCAGCTGTGGTATATAGCTCCAAAAAAGGTCCAAGCTTAAGTGGATGAAGTTGGTGTGAGGTTTGACTGCTATGAATTTTGACTGCCTGATTGGATGCTCTTTTTCTACATAGTCCACATAAGCCCTGAGGATCATATTACTCCCATTGAATTTAAGTCAGACATCATTATCAGTCAGTGAAAACTGTGGACAGAAGATGCTTGTGGGACTGGCCACTTGTTCTTGTTTTGCACAGTGAGAGGAGCTTGGACTGTAATTAAAGAAGTTAATTGACTCTACGTAAGTAGTAAAGGATGTTTTCATCACAAAGACAATATGCTCGCTTCTTACTTGATTGATCTTTTAAGATGATATATACTGGGGTGTATTTTTGTGCGGGTATGTGACTAATCCTTTGTTCAGCTGTGAGTGGCCTTCCCTGTGTGCTTCTCTACTCCATCGGGCCCATTTGCTGTGATGCCCCACATGCTGTATGTGCTTTCGTTTTATCTCACCTCCCTTATGTTTTTACATTACTTTAGGAAGTTACAAGCTCAATTATGAAAATACAAATGTTGAATATATAAGAACTGTTTACATTGTATTCCAGTAGCTGTGTCTAATTTCACTGCAGAACAATCGATCCAGCTCTGCAATATGACAGCACACAGACACTGTGAGTAGTGCTACAGAAGATGATTAAGATGTATGAACAAGCATGAAAGTTATTCCTTTAAAAGCACTGTGTCATGTTATTGCAATTTGAACTGCAGTGAGTTGAGAAACTGCCAGCTTATTTGATTGCTGCAGACAAATGCTGTGTGAGCCTTCAGATTATTCATAAATTGTTTTTCAGAAGGTGAACAGTGAACTTTTGATTGATGTCAATTCTCATTCTGGAGTTGCAGCACCTCGTCAGTTAGTGGTTTGGGGGTGTTGATACTGACAGAGTGAGACTACTGCCTTGTTTGGTGAAGCTGAGCGCCAGCTCCTGGATTCCCCCATCTTCTGTCACCAAACAGAGTCTCAGCTCTCTGTCTCAGTGCTTTTCTAGGTCAGGGTGATCACAGCACTGCCGCAGCACACTCACACATGGAGGCATACCGCATTCATATCTGCGAAAAAGTCTTTATACGCGTTTATGCAGACACACAAATTCAATTTCTTGTCATGTCCACTTCCGTTAAGCCTATGGTTTTCTAGCAGAGAGAAAAACAGCTCTATTCTAATGTTGCTGTTGCAAAGACCGGCATTGAGCTCTATGTATACAAGGTCAATGAGGGGGCATATCAAGTACACCTGTTCTTTTGTTCATACACTGACAACTCTCGCATGGTGCATGATGAGGTGGAGTATATTGGCTTTGTGATTAATCATCAATTACTTAATAATACTTTTAAGACTTCAATCAGAAGGGTTTGTGGTGAAAATTGTTCTTCATAAGCTTCTCTAATAACATTACAGCATGTAAGAGAAATCCATCTTGTCAGACCCATAACTATCTGTTTGTGGCCAATACGTAAAAGTTAGGCTGCACACTGTGCAACACTGGCAGTTATTGGTAGAGTCAAGGTGTAGTGATTGTTGTTATGTATACAGCCATTTTGTCATGGACCACCGGCACACAAGATATAGTTTAGAGTCAGTTCCTAGCAGCTATCAGGGATATAACACTGTTGGGTAGGATTCACACCAATGTTATGCTTTAACACTCAATGGAAGCCCTGGTGCTTGGAATAGTGGCAGCAATCTGTTGTGAGATCAGACATGCGATTAGTCAGGTGATTTCACTGGCAGAAACCTCCAATGCCGCTTTAAAAGTGGAACTATTTACAACTTTTCACTGCGAGCGACAAAGGACCCAGAGTTCAATTTGACAACTGAGGAGTGACTGAAAACATAATGGTTGAACCCTGTGTGAATCAGCATTTGCTCAATTTGCGGCAGTGAGTGACTAGGTCCAATTTTCATACAATCCAATTGTTGGCACTGATGTTATTAATCATGAGAAAAATATATATATAAATCAGTCATTTATGTTCTTTATTGCTGAACAAATGCAAGTGGATGCAGCAGTGCGAGTTTTCCAATATTTGAAATGACCAAAGTACCGCAATGCCAGGCAATAAGTCATGCAGAGCATATAGACTGTGAAAATCACTAGTTTTGTGTTATCAGTGAAACAGCCAGCTGGCATTCAAGCTTTATGGGTGTTCACATTGTTTGATTATTTGAAAATAATCATTTCATTTGTTCGGCCTGCTGTTAAGTCATTTTTCCAGTTAATCAAAACTACACATTTTCATGTGTATGATTCAAAATGTATTTACCTGTAATAAAATTCACAGTTTTACATGTCAGCCATAATACATAAAGCAGGCCCCTTGCACCTCACTCGATTCAAAATAGCCATTCTAAATACATACCTAAATAGGCACGGTCTTAAATAAGAAACTACTGACGGTGGCACTTAAATGGCAAAGTGCATAGATAGATTGGTGTTCAAGATGACCCTTTTAATGCAGGGTACCTGATAAAGTGAAGGACTGAATTCTAAGTATTTTGGTTACACTCATATTTTATTCAAGAGTTGCTTTCACAGCTACCAATCCCCTTCATGGGATGTATTTCGGGAAAATCGGTAAACTATTGTAGCACCATTCAACACCACAAGTGAGGCTTTAAAGGGACTGCTCTAAATTCTAGCAACAGTCTTACACTCTCCTCAAATGTGGAATGTACTGGTCCACTTTAAATGACTATCCAGACGCTCAATCCATTGCTTGTATCAATTTGGCCCAAACGATTCAACCAATATTCCAAAGAAAAGTCCTTTTTCTCCTGTTCCACATCAAATAATTTCTAAAGGTAAAGATGTAAGCAGACTTTTGACAAGTTGGAAATTAAACTGACGTATAAAGGCTGTTTGGGGCAAGAGCTGATTCTGTCACAGCTTAGAAGGAAAAAAGGAGAGAAAGAATTTTTTCCAACACTATTGGGAGCTATTTTGATTGCATCCTCGAGGCTCAGACACAGATATAGATGACAGAGTTACAACTGAGTCTGACTCACGGATGTTTGTGTTCTTTTTTTGTGACATCTAGTTTGCCAGGCAGCCACATGAGCAGTAAGGTGATGTAAATCACCTTACTGATGTAAATCAGTTGGACAACATTTCCTGTTAGATTTGACACAAACAAGCCTTTGATAATCTGGAAACACCCTTTTTTTAAAATCGTTTTACTTGAGTCAGGACTGATGATAAACTTATTATCAGCAGAGTCACTGACTCATTTGATCCTCTGGTTGCTTGTAGTACAGCTGCACTTATATTTTCAAATGCATATGAATATATACAAAATTATGAATATGACTTTGCACTTTGCTTTCTGCATGACTGACCATCTCTTTTTCTCTCACTGGATACAAATAACACAGCACGGGGTTAAATTCGGAACTAACAGATGCTTGTTGTGCCATTAAATTACAGTCCAGTTATTGAAGGACAGACTCAGCATGCTTACACCCACAGTTATGTGAAAAGAACTATTGTCATAGTTTGACTTCAGCATTTATTTAGACAACTGTTCATGTCCCAGTATATAGGTACAAGAGGGGAACAAAGCTGCTGCTCTGTACTTTTCAAGTGGGCCATTTGTCTTCCTTTTTTTGTTTGTTTGCTCAGATGCATCTATAGTGGTTATCTCAATGGCTTCTTCCTCCGTGTACTGGATTTTTCTGTTACTTCCAGATCAAAACCTGGGGAAAAACTACAGCATACACAGAGTGTTTTGGCCATTTTAAGTCCAACCAAATAAATACACAATTAAATTATTAGACTCCAAAGTACATTATTTGGGATGGACAGTAGTGTAAGTACCTCTCTTACACTCTTACCCCTTAACATCATCCGGGAACATTGGCTTTCTGACACAGGCCTCCTTTTTTTTTTCTAACCTCGTGTAATGTACTGACTAACACAATAAGATTCAGTGAATATTTAGAGCAGTATCTTGCTCTGATGAGGCAGAGAGGCTTTTTTATAGAGGGAGCAGACTGTCATTATCCTAAATTAGTAGCAAAGTGTTTGTCAGCCAAAAGAATGATCCCAGACATAGACTAACCATCAGTTCTTGTGAAAATAATTGAGCGTTTTCTGTAAACAAATTACAAATAAGGTTCACATGTCCACAAGCATCTATGCTTTCAAACCTGTATCCAGAACTGCCCGTCATTCAGAAGCCATTTAGAGATCCTCGCTAGATGATGCCTTTTAAGAAAGCAGCTGGATAAATGGGACAAAGTAGAGAGCGTCCATTAATTTGTTGCCATATCGGTTTTGGCACGAGGTAGAAAGACATTCTGAAGCAACTAAATGTGCATGAATATCACATGAAAAGGACTATAGTATTACTGAAAGATGAGCAGCCCTCAGATGATACAGAGTCATCAACTGAGTAATAAGCAGGAAAGGAGGAGGGGGGGGATATCTAACATACAAACAAACAAACCAAAAAGCACAATAATGAGCATTCCCCTGACTGGTTTGATTGCATAACTCATAATTTTTCACCCTGCCTTCATAGTGCTCTCCCTGGAGTACCAGCTACTGAAAGTTGGCAAGCAGAAGCTTGGTTGTTTCCTTGGTACTGGAGGTTTGAGGGAGACAAGTACAGTTTGAAGATTATCTGTAGTGTCAGAATGTGTCCTGAGAGAAGTACAAGAAACAGTTTCTGAGATATGAGATAATGGTAATAAAGTTATATTAGATCACAGATGAATGGGTTAGAAGTCAGATGAAGAGATATGGTATGAGACATGCAATTTGGATAAAGAAAACCACAGCAGCCGTTTTAGCATAAATCTGTGCAGAGGTTTTATTCTGTGCTGCAGATTTTTTTTTGTGATAGTAATATTTGTTTGATTTTCACAACATGCATCAGTGAAAAAAAAAGAAAACAAACGGAAGTTACACAAGGCAGAACATAGAAAACAAATGATAAAACCGAACAACGTATGAGAACATAGGGCTGTCAAAGATGGAAACAATCAAGTGATGTGTGTAGACCCACTCATGTATTATCATAGAATCCCTTTCAGACATGCACTGTTTACCATCTGATGACAGCTGAATGTGAGAGTAAATGACCTCTTGGTGCTTTTCAGCAACATTTTACAAAACCAATCTCACAACTACTTTCAACATGGCACAAGATCGAAATGCTGCAGTCACAGTCATGGACAGACACATGGACAGACACAGATCAGCTGTCCAGCAGAATCCAGCGAACAACTCAGTCCAAACCTGCCAAGTCTACGATTTTACCTGTTTTGACTAGTAGCAGTCCCTAGTTGTTTTTTTCACAGCATTTGAGAGCAATTAATGAGAGGAAACTATCCACTGGAGCTGCAGCTGAAGTTTCTGCTCTCCGTCTGACCATATCTCAATATTTTCAACTGCTTACATCCCTTACCATAAGTGGGTTTAACTCAATGCTGTATGTTTGCCAGCTTGATATAAAATAACAACAGTAAAGAAAACAGGTAGTTTTGGGAAAACAGTAGCTTTTGAAGGACGTAGAAAATTTGAGTCATACTGTGGCTTCTAAGCTATCAAAGAGTTTTCAAATAACAGCTAGAGGAGAGGAGAGGTTATCTACAGCTACAGTGAGACATTTTTTTTTTGTTGTTTATGTCATAACTTGATAATCACTGCATTTTCAAACAAGTGCAATTGAACTTGTGTTAATAAAAAAAAAGATAATTTAATTTGCTTCCATCCACTACCTGTATGCTGGTTTCCCAGCAGTGTTGAGTGAAACATAATAGCTGTATGTTTCACTCAACACTGTATTTGGCTCTCAGATATAAAATGTTATGGCGTGATACTGTCTCTCTCAGAGAACTTTAGTGATAAATCTTACTTGATTTACAGCAAATGTTGTGCACACCGTGGCTCTCTGTCACTTGCACAGGCATGTCAAACTGAACTTACACAAAAGTAACAAATATGTTTAACTAATTGATGAAGCCATTAATGTTGCATATGCCATGTTTGAAAAGGGCTATAGTGCACGATTCAATGCCGCAGTTAAATCCAGATCAACAACACTTATATCCTACCTGCTTATTCCACTGCCGCACATGTGAAAAAGGATTTACTGAGCTAGCCGCCTGTTCATTTCTATTCCTCAGCTTGCAACAGAGGAGGTTGATCTGTATATTTGTGTGTGTGGAAAGATGTAAGTCTTCTTGTGCCACTGTGGAAAACCATGGAGACCTAACAATAATGTGGCAAAGTTGTTCAACATGGCGTGAAATGACTTTATTGCGTTTTTACATTAAAAGCACTGATAGAATACATTTCTAATAAAAGGACCATAGAGCCCCAGGGAGCAGGCATGGGGTCTGCCAGTCATGCAAGGTGACACGCAAGTGTGTATTTTTGTGAGCAGAGAAACGTGTAAGTGGGAAAAAGAGCAGAGTGACAGGGTAATCAAAAAGGTATGGAAGCCAAATGAAACGTGACAAAATTTACACTGGGACATTCTCACACACATGGACACACTCAGAGACTTGTATGCATTTGTGATGGTGCTAATCAGTGCTATATTGTAGAGACAAACATTCAAGTTTCCAGAGTAGATGAATCACCTGTGATAATGGGGAGATTCTGCACATGAACAAAATGCAATAAAGATTACCAAATTTCTGTAGATTCCCAGTTGTCCATGTCATAGTACTCTTAAGGGCTGAAATCGAAGGCAACTGGACCTCCCTTCTTTGTTTTCAGGAGATGTCTGGATGACCCTGGAAGACATCTCACCTCCCATCCAAAAGGCTTTATCAGTACTAATTGTGATGACTTTAGGGCACTTACCCTCTTGTGTGGTCAATCACAGCTCAAGAGTCCATGTGTCACTGACCGACCTGGCACTCCTAACGATCATTAGGGTTGTTGTCAGCAACCCGACCAACATGGGAGATGTGCGATTGGAAGAATGCAAGCCTCATTATAAGTTCAAAGATTAAAAGAAAGGAAGTCCAATCACTTTTTATCACAGTAATCCTGAGATTCTACACAAGATTCCAATTGATTTTCCCCACTCTGAGATATAGTCACTGAGGAAAAAATCCTGGTTATTGGCAGCTACAGAGTCAGGATTTTGGCAGTGAAGACTCGTGACCATAGTCAAACACATCCTGTTTGATACTGCTGGTGAAGGATAAACAGACACAATAAGTTTTTTTTAAAGTTTTTTTCTTCACAACGGCAATAATGAAACCCAGTTACACTAATTGTTTATGAATTGGTGTTACGTCATTGTGTAACTTTACCGAAACAATGTCGGACAGAGATTTCTCTGTACACCTGCTAAATCTGACCACGATGAGATGTATCCTCCTTTAACCACTGTTTAGGTGGTGTTCAGCAAACAACATAGTCTACACAGATAACTGGCAAACTTTATGGGAAAAACCTCATTAGAAATCTATACTATTCTTGATTTGGCAGCTCTCATGTCTAGAAAAATGGCAGAATTTCTTTCCCGCACAAAACCATGACAACCCAGCAATGAGACCAGGATGCAATCTTATATGCTTCTCGACAGCTTCCCACCTGCTTGTACCATCTTGTATCATCTTTAATTCTATATTAGACTCAATTGGCTTTTTTCAAACTGTTCACCGGCCTACTCACTAACTTCATTCTACCTTTCATCTTGTTCTGAAATATGGCATTGAATGTGAACAGTTTACAGCTTTTTCTCATAACTGCCTTATCTGAAGATTTTTTAATAACCTTTGAGGTTACATAGCTTTACTACAAGGCATCTGAGAAAACATTTCTATTTACTTGAGGGTTTACCAGAGAGGGCTGTATCTATTATCATTTTCATGATTGTTTTTCTTCAATGCCATATATCAGGTTGCTTTCTTGACTAACCATCCGTTTGGGTTTGGGATGTGGACAACATCTCTACCTCAGCTGGTTGGGGACAGATGTCTGTCCTGAGTCTGGTTCTGCAGGAGGTATGTTCCTGTTAAAAGGGAGTTTTCCTCTCCAATGTCCCTGTTTGCGAGCTCAGGATGAGGGATGGAATTGAAGAGAAGATTCAATGCCATCTGTTGGTTTTCTAAGTTTTTTTTTAATTGGCATTATACGGACTGGACTAATTTGGGATTTCTGAATTTAATTTAATTAGATTACAGTGAAATGGTTTTTAATCAAATTGATTTTGACTGTATCTTTGAAGTGCATTTAGGAAAATTGTTTTGTTAAATGACATGTAGAGAACATATCAAAACTTGAGAGTGAGACATTGGACTACCTTGTGAAAGATTTGAGCTTATCTTGAATGCCATGTCAGTAACAAGTTTCAAACGGTTTAGAGCAAGGCCTACATTTACCACTGTGAGGCATCTCCTTCTCTTTTAACAGCAGTCTAAGGTGGAGACAAGTTGCTGCACCTTTTAGAGAGTCTCAATCTCGTCTCATATAGGACTCTATCTGTTCAAAAGTCCTCCGTCTTCTTTGTCATATTTTATGCTTCATAATGTGCCAAATGTTTTTAGTTGGTGAAATGTCTAGACATGTTGCATCCATTACAACGGCAGGCCAGTCCAGCACTCTGGCAGACTCTTCTGCTATGAAGCCACGCCGTTGTAATGGATGCAATGTGGTTTAGCATAGTCTCGCTGAAAGACAGTATGGAGAACTGTATTCACAGACATTTGGAAGTGTTCCTGAGCTCATGCAGTAATTTACAAGCCTGTTTTTATTGCAATGCTGCCTGAGGGTCTGAAGATCACAGATATCCAATACTGATTTTCAAATGTGCCCCTCGTGCACAAAGATGTGTGCAGAGTCTGAGATTCTGAGACCGTAGTCTTTGCAATTTTACAAATAGGAACATTATTCTGAAATTGCACAACAATTAGTTGTGAATGCAGTTTTTTTTTCTTTTTTTTAATATTGTTCAACTGCTGTGCATGTTGACTTCTGAGACACACAATCATTTTGGCTTTAGTTTTATTCAGCTGAGTTCTAGCTTGTTCATGTCAACACACACACCACCTGAAGATTTGCTGCTTTACTTTGTAGCTGGGCCATCAATACTTCTGGTCTACTAATATGTGATGAACTCACACAAACAAGCAGACACACACACACACACACAAAACCCTCAGCATATATCCCATTTTGTTAGTTTCCAGCTGACACGTAGCGCTGTCACATATTCTTGTTCTACATGTGATATTGCTGTCAGCTTTCACCCAGCACTGCACTGTCAGACAAGTGCTTAGAAGCATGACAACACGTGTAAATGGCACTTCCTCTGCTTGAGAACAAGGCTAATGTGAGCTGACCTCATGGCTGGAGGGACAAGGTGACTTATAGCAGCAACATCAGAGTGGCTCGACCTGCCTAATGTGTGACAGTATCACTAGAGTGAGACAGAGAGGGAAAAGGGGGTGTCTCTAAAGGACAGAGAGAAGCAGAGAAAGATACTCAGGTTATATAATTGCAATACTTATCACCAGCATCTGCAGTATATACATTATAACATGGGAGCAAGGTAGGAGGGCCATTAGGTTGCAAATGCTTCTTCGTATGAGTGGATTTTTTGCTACCAAAGAGTTATTTTTGGCAAGGCAATTGAGAGCCGAGACAAGCAATAGTTGGTGTAATTTTGGGAAATGGCTGAAGGACTAAACAACCATCTGTTGCCTATCACTCTAAGAAGGCAAATCTATATTACAGGACTGTCCATTCAAACAAAAATGGATTTTTTCCCTCATTCCTCTTCTTTACCTTTTTTTAATAGTTTCTGCTCTGCCAGTCCTCTCCTGACAAAGCAAAGGTAGATAATAATGTCTCCATCAGCATTGTTTCTACTTTTTTTTTCCAGGTATCACCCCATAAAAGGCTTATAATCTCTACGTAATACAAATTAATTTTGAGTTGTTGTAGCTTTCTAAAAGAGTTAATTATAAAAACTAAATGGGGACATCTTTTTCTGAATCAGTTGTGACATAGAAAACATTTAACTAGCATAACTAATAGAAGGAATAATCTTTTGTTTCCATTTGTTAAAAAAACATGGACATGGCTCATTATCATGAAGGAATAACTACAACCTGCCAAACATAAAAAAGTGAACCTAACTCTCATTTTGAATGTCCTTGGCAATGTTTTGTTCACTTCTACTCATTAATTTGCATTTGCAGTAATGGAAACACAGATTTTTCTTTTTTGCAACATGTTTTCTTCAAACTGGACAGGCAGTTGAATGGAAACATGGCTGCTGTTAAAAGTCAATCATTTTGTTAACACAACGGTTCGGTGGCATTGAAGAAATTAAATACAAAAATTCTTTATCAATCACAAAGTGAATTTATAACATTGCAGTTGGCTTCGTTTGAAAAAAATCCATTTGTTGCATTTATGTTCCCACGATTTGCATTTCATGGTACCTGTTGTAACTATTTTATCCTCAAATTTCACTAAGGTGGAATCTTTTACTGAATAACCTTGATGAATGGAAAGAACAAAACTCTTTACTGAGAGGTCAATGGGCATATATTCTATTTCTGATGTGTCTCTGACAAAATTAAAGTTAACGAGAGCAGCTTTATTAGGTATTCAGCTGTATGAATATACACTTTCACTTTACTAGTGATTCAATCTCCAACTGCATTAAGATTTTGGTGGAACTAACATGTTTACATACATTTTACAAGCCTGGTTTTGATCTCACTAACGTAACAATTTGTCAGTTTTGGTCGTCTTTCTTTTAGTGGTTAAATTTTCAATAAAACTCTAAATTAAATTTAGGGGTGCCGAAACAGCAGAAGAGTTACAAACAGACATTCAGACAGAAATTTAGTGAGGTGGAAAACACGTCAGCCACATCAAGGCCATCTCGTTTTTAAAGAGACTGGGAAATCCTTGAGCAAATACAAATCTAACAAAATTATTTCCTAGTATGTTGTGTTGCTGATGGAATAAATGATTGTCAGCAGTAGATCCTCATATGCTTGCTGTCCTGCCGACGCAATGTATCTGTTTTTATTTTGGCGACGCTTAAAGTGAGATTACTCAGCAAGACCTCTCCGCCAGTTGTGCTTGGAGCAGCCGTTAGACAGTTATCAGGGCAGAGAGTGTGAAATTATCTCTCACTGTGGTGATTGTCCACTCCCTCTGTCCCACGCTCCACTGCAGCATCTAATTAACACCTTACTGATGTCCCTGCCATCAGACAGATACAGTAACAGCAAGTTGAGGTTGACAGAGAGAAGACTGAATCCTTAGAAACCACAGTGTACACATGCTTGGATTTATCACGACACATGTGCACACCCAACATCAATATCATCCCAGCTCTGTGTCAGCGAGCACGGTTACATACACAGTTGAGTCAAGCTTTGGTTGCAACTCAGCTTGGCCATTTAATTAGATCACTGTCCTTGTCCCAGTGTACATGCATGGGAGTGGAATTGAATTACTGACTGCAGTGTGTCTGACGTTGTGAATTGTGAGAGTAAATGTTTAAGACATTTGGCTGCTTCTAACTTTCTCTGTTGGAGATCATTGTACTTGTAACTGCGACCAACATCAGTGCACAGACGTTGTTTTTAAGTTTCTTGAACAGTTATTTTGTCAGATGGGGCTGCGTTATAGATTTTGGCTTTTATTGGAGCAGAGCAACAGTCTGGGAAGGTTTTAAGTGACAGTAAGGTGTCACATAGTCTTAAGGAGATGATTTTCAATCAAGTTCTGATGCATTTAGTGAAAGAAAAATATGTAAATGAGAGCAGCTTTATTGGGAATTTGGTAGTATCAACATTCACTTACATTTTACTGCTTTTTTATGAAAAAGAAGCAGAAAAAGGGAACTTTGAAGCATTGGCCCATTTGAGTCTAGTTAGTCATATAATGAACATGCATGAGCTGGATTCTGGATTATGTCTCTTTAGTTTTCAAGTGTCATATAAACATTACAACTGCATCTTAAAGAGGAAAACCAGGGGTGTTGCCACATCCTTGCCTTGCTGATCGGGCAACATTCTCACAAACTGAAACACCCAAGGACAACAGAGAGGAAACCAAAACTTTTCAACAACACATAATGTAGTTTCAGAGCATGTCACTACATGCTGTCCGTTGTCTGCAGGTATGAAATTAAAGTTGAAATATTTATGAGAAGCTACATACCTTGATAGATATCTGTGAAATGTGAGCGAATAAGTGATTTACAGCTGACTTGACAAAATGAATACTTGAGTTATAGTAATTAGAGAGGGATGCTTATGATGATCTTATGCATCATGCATAGGATGATCTTACATGAAGCAGAGTTTCTGGTAAGATGGTCTTTGACTTTGTAATTTTACTTTATAATGAGGATATTTTTCTTGCTGGGTTATATACTCTGACATTTTGAAAAATGAATCATATTGTTTGCTTGGAGAATCTCAAGGAAGTTTCCAGAATGTAAATTGCAACATAAATGCAGCTGTAAACATGCTTTGTATGTATGACCTTCAAATACCTGCAGTGTCTTATTGGATTGCAAGCACAGATTGAGAGCAATAAAATCAAGCCAAAGTTCATCATCATTATAATGCACCTATTATTTTGCCATCCTGCTTCCTATATAAATAAATTAACATTGTGTTATAAATACTGTAACATTGCTTTTTGTAAATAAATAAAAAGGAAATGAGGCAATGGAAAAACAAGGGTGGAAGTAATATTCTTCTTGTGGTTCATTTAAGTCAAAGCACTGACGTTGTATAATAAGAATACTCTATTACAGGCTAAAGTGATGTTGTAAAAATATTTAAGCACATGATATGTTGTAAACTTTATATCTGAAATATTCGCATTAAAAGTAACAAAACGAATAAAGTAGTTTTCATTCCAATAATGTGGAACGAAGGTCACTGATTGTGCAAAGAATAATGGTGCAAAAGCAGCACACAGTAGGTTAGCGATAGTGAGAATATTTTGGTTGTTGCCTTCACTAAGTATTTGTTCTAATTTCATTAAATCCTAAGATCTTCCTCTGCATTTACTGAGCGTTTTATTTTTTTTATTTTTAAGTAGGTTTCCAACATACTTTAGCAGAAATTGCAGTCAGTAATTTGCAGTGCCATCATGTACTGAGCCTTAGTCTTTGTTATTGTATTTGGTTAAACAGCTGTTAAATTCTCAGACGGGGATAGAACAATGCTCGTGAGAACACATTCTCCCAAAACTACAAGTTTTCCTGCCTGGTGCCTTCAAAACTTCAAAAGTGGATAACTACCTAATAAAAGAATAGCATTACAAAATGTCAGGAAAAAAACAGAAATGGAGACAATGAAGAAGGACTGACTGTCAAGAAAAGAAAAAATGCATGAATATATTTTGGACTGAGGTGGAAAAAGAGGACAGAAAAAAATCAAAGAAATGAAGAGGAATCAAGAAGCTGATTAAAAACATGAGGAAAAAGTGGTACGAGAAGGAGGCACAAGAACAAAATATCTCTAGTGCAAGAAAGACAGCAGCGGCTAAAGGAAGCAATCCGCACAGACAGGATTACCCTGAACAAGAGTGGTAGGAAGACCAGTGCAAATTGGTGAAATAAAAGTGAAAGCTCTTGGGTGGGAATGAAAGCAGTGAATGTTTAGTAGAGAGGGAAAAAAATCTAGAGGGTGAAAAGACTATTTATGCAGTTGTATTCACTCATGAGCGAATTATTTTCAATGTTTTTTTTTTAATCTTCGGTTAGGTGTGTTTTTATTGATCTTTTTATTGTAATAATGAAACAGGGGAAATTAACATTCAGATTAAATATCCGCAATACTGTAGTGTGTGGTTTACTTTGCCTAAAAAGCACTCAATGTTCTTATTGAATCTGGTGTTTAATGTCCAGTGTCTTAAGAAACAGTTAGTTAGTTTTTCAGATAATTACGTCTACATATACAGTTATTCTGTTGCTCACTTATCTAGGATATAGTATTAATCCACGTTCACTGAGAGACATCATGCAAAAAGCTGTGAGGGCTTTGTGAAGGGTTTCTGCCATCTGTCACACAGGCCATAGTCGAGGCCTTGGGTTCTTCATTTCCTCAAGCTTCGTGTCTTCTCACATCCTCTTCAAAATATATTTCAACAGGCCTGACAAGTGGCAACGAAGCATTAACACTGAATTTTAGTGCCCCAGAATCCATCAACCTCACATACAACCAAGTGATAGAGACACAAGAAGCCTTGAGGATTCAAGAGAATAATGAATTCAGGCACAGTGGAATAAAAAGAGTAAAATTCAATTTGTTTTGGACCTAAGTGTTGTTTTGTGACTTGGCCTTCAATAGCATACCTAGTTAAAAAAATGGAGAAAAGTGCACACCTACACTTGACAGCAGTGGCACATCACACAATGATGTGAAACATCTGCCATCCCACACTATGTCACTTCCCATTTTGCCCTAACGGCTCACAACTTTGATTCATTTTTTTTTGTCTCTCTGCAATGCAAAAGGGTTGCTTGTGTTGCTAATGGCAACATCCCATTAACTGGTGATGATAAGGAGCTGGGTCAGCTGGAGTTCGCAGTGATACTTCTGCTGGCCATTAAAGCTGTTTGGAAGTAAAGGCCAAGATGTCCAGAAAGCTCGATTTAGATATTAAAGCAAAAGTTTGTCTAATAAATGGCATTTGTTAGAAACATTTAATTAATTAGGGTTCAGCCTGACAAGATGCTGGAAATCCCACAAGATTCCAAGCATCTCTATGCTACAATTATTACCCCTTTGGTTGTGAGGGGGAAACAGTGTATGACTTGTTGTTTATATTTTACATTAATGTTCAAACACATACATGTGTTTGCTGAATGAGTCACAGTAGCTGTTGTCAAGGCCTTCAAATTTCAATCCAAAACAAGGCACTCTGTCTCATCAGAGGAAAGATTAATAACAGATGATTTATTTGATCTGACTGAGAACATGATGGCATGTGCCCTTCTTGCCTGATTGATATAAACATGGTTATGCACAGAACTAGCCATATAAAACATGGCTATATGGACTTGTCATGCTTCCTGATTGGCTCTGTATGGATACATGGATATTGCTGAAGTCCATACTTTATTACAGGACTCCAAAGGTGGTTTGCATTCAGCAGCCTTAATCCAAACAGTAAATTGTTCTTTGATTTATGCAAGTGTCAGACAAAGGGCTGTTGGTATCACTCTGTATAAGCTAAGGGAGAAAATTGTAATTCATGAAGACAGAATGGACAGCCATAAAGGGATCCTAGTGATGACTGCACAATGTGCTTCAGTGGACCTTAGGGAGAGTAAGTACAGGGCTCTGAGGTATCACATCTCTTCCGACTGGATTTTATTTAAGAAACAGAGACTGCACAAGACTTTTAGTATTTCTTGTGCAGCGCTATCTGAGGTCTGGGGAGATTATTGTCGACAACGACAGGCTTATTGAGCAGAACTGAAGTGAAAAACTTTGTTACCTTGATGTTCATCTACTTTACTGAATAAACACATATTTAAATGGAAGAAAAGTACACAGCATCAGCAACTTTGGCCCGCAAGGAATATGTTTTATTTTGAGTTGTGTGAATTCTTTTAGGTCCTTTTTTTGTCAGCATTTCCCTTTTTATTGTATTCTCTGGGCTTTATCTCAGTCTTCTACACATATGCAAATGCATGACTATGTACAGTATGTGTGTTGTGTCTAAACCGTGCAGCTGTGTCTCATTCTCTGTGGTTTTTTACTCAGATGTGGCCGCCTGCCAGTGTGTTGGCACTGTGGCACTGGCACCAATGCGTCCCCTAGAATACAGTCTCTGGAGGCTGCAGACTGGCTGTACAAATGCATATGTGTTTGCATTCGTAAATGCTACACAAGAGTTAGTGTTTGTTACCGAAAAAAAAAAGAAGCAGTTTACCCTTTACTAATTCAGATCACTGAGACTCAACTGGTCTGTTTATATTTGGATGTGTAAATCTTTTTCACTTATTCATTGTCAACATTTTGAAAAGCCAAAGCCTTTTTTTGTTGTTTAAATGATTCAGATATCTTTAAAAATGGATCTGAAATATTGCATTTCTAAAACAGGCAGGAGTGGAAAATAAGTTGCAAAAAATAATCTAATGTTATCACTCATCTCTTTAGGCCCTAAGAAAAATATTTGCACATTCAATATATATACATATTCAATACTTTGGATTTTCTGAGTAGTATCTCCCAGGATACGTTGCCCTATCAAGGTATAAAGAGAGCCCAAATGATAAACATATCAATGTTCAGTTTGATGAAGATAAATTATTCATTGTTGTAATCCTTGGTCATTTACATTACATATAGCACTTTTAAAGTTGGTTTTATTAATTTCTAACAATCCAGTTGAGTAATCTCATAACAAAACAATCTCATAAAAAGTAACACAAAAACGGAACATTTCATGATGAACATATTTTCATTTTGGTGGGAACTCTATGAAGAATGCATACGGATTACTTGATCTCATCCACAGTGGCGTTAATGCTGGCTCCAAGTAATTGACAGCTGTAGAGAATATGTCTGTTCAGCAATATGTTGGAACAGATCGTCATCAAAAAATTGGGCAAAGTAGCTACGTGGGGAAGACAGCTCATCAGGTGCGGTGTATTCACTGGCAGCTGCTGTCGACTGGTGCTGAAATCGTTTCTTACGCCAGCTGTAAAAAACAAACAAAAATATATACATAAATACATAACTGTGTTATGTTATTTGTACAAAGTGGTATTATTTGCAAGTATGGACTGGATTTAGCTGGTTAGTGGCATGCTACTTTCAGAAAATATCACAACCATACAGAAGGTTTGTGTTTTTTCACCTTACATCAACTGCTACATACATACATTTGTATGGATTGCACATATAAGTGTCGCTAAATAAAACTACTGTCACCTGAATCCCTTGGCTTGTTTGGACTTTGAACTGTTATCCATCTCTTCATCCTCCTCATCAGAACTGCCTTCATTCATTGCCTCTATCTCATGCTGGCTGAAAATGACTTCTTGATCTTCATCACTGTTTGACTCAGAGTCAGAAGAACTTGCAGGGATCTCCTCTATCACTCTCATTCCTGTGCTTTCCTTTCTTTTCCCATAAAAGGCCCTAGCTGAGATGCCCTACTTGAATATAAATAGATTTTTTTTAAAGTAAAATGCAGTTATACAGTTGTAATGGGCACAAGTGTGTATGATAATATCTGGTACTGGATAATTGTTAACATGCCTTCCAGTTTGAAACAAAATTTTGAATAATGCACATTGACCAAATTTCTACCCCTTATCTGGCAACGTATCTCAGGGGATATATGCATTTCAAAAGCTGCAAAGTAACACAACAAACACAGTTGGAACATGTTGTGTTATATATGCAAACATATAAATAAAGACTGGAAATTTAACTTGAACACAAAAAAAACAAAGAAAATATGAGATATTTTAAGATGAGAATTGACTTAAACAAGAATTACTACCGCCCCACACGGATGAGCTCATACATCACATGCACCACAATGCTGACAGCTGCCGCTGTCACAGCTCAACTCCGACCTCTCAGCTTCATTCATGTAACTACGTGTGAACGCCATCCAGGCAAGAGTTCTCCTCCAGTGACATGGAAATCTAACCATAAACCCAGACCTTTGCACAGGCACATGTGGCCAAATGAGTTCATTCTTTTTTATCTGTTTTGATTTATATATGGTATTTATGGTTATGCTGTTAAAAATACACACATACACATGCAATGGAAACACACAGATACATACAAGTTTTCTCCTAGCCCACTGGTTCCGTGAGGGGGCTAATAGTGTGCGAGGGTCTCTAAGGGACCCTCTACCACTGACTAATGCTGGGTACAGCTAATACAAAAGTGCTACATTGACCCTGCTCAGGTACCCCCATTACTCATATCAGATCTGCACAAGTGTTATCAAATTCACAATGTGGATATGTCAAGAGCTGTTTCTTTATTTATTCTTTTTTTTTGTCCATTGTGATAAAACAGACCTTCTCTCAACATTGCCCATCTATGAGCTGTAAGAGTTCAAATTGATCAGAATCATGGGAGATGTTGAAACCAAATGAATTTATTGTATTTGCTTCAGTTACATGGAACACGTGCCAGTTTTGTTTGAAGTTGCTTATTTCATGACTTGACAAATATTATTTCAGCTACAGTAGCGTCATAGTTATTTGAGAGGAAATATCTTGAACCAGTCCAGTACTTTGGTCCATCTGAATGTACTGAGTGAATTGCTATAAAATTATATACACTCTCTTTAGGGGAAGATTGCAGTTGTTGATCTACTGATTTTTCTATTTCTTTCAAAAATGTAAATTTCCCCATAACATAAGTCAGTCATGGTACTCTTTTAGCATTTTTCCATTACATTATGGTAAAGTTTGTTGTTTTTATAGTGATATCAAATGGTTTCATGTAACTCATATAAACTCATATACAGCTTTTGGTACCACCTCAGTCAAACATCCAAGCAAGCCATGTGAATATTATACGCCATGAAAATACTACAGACTGTGAATCAGTCAGTGAAACACAACATGTCTGCAGCAGTACATGCAGACATCCTTGTTCTATGAAGTTGTTTTAAAGTCCTACACACAATTTGCAACATAAATCACAGATGTCTCATTTGCTCTCATGGATCACGTATTTCATTTATTTTTAATGAATACATGACCATGTTTATTACTTGAGAGTATGAATTTTCAGCTTGATCTTTGTTTCTCTGCTGACCAGAGCTGAGCTCCGTAGCACTCAGTTGTCACGAGTACACCAAAAAAAGGTATTCAAACCCTTCAAACCCTGAACAAAAAGCCTGTTGTAGCCTCATTCCATCCAAAAACTAAAGTATACTGAATATTCCTCCAAACTCCTCATTTGTAAGTCGCTTTAGATGAAAGATAAATCGGTATAATGTAATAAGCACAGACAGGGAAGTTGTCTTGTCACTGCGTTGCCGCAGCTTTGCACACTGCAGTGAAAAGCTGATCCTGCCCACACATCAAGGGCAAGGAAGAGTCAAGCCAAGTTGATCTATGCTGTGCCCAGGAACATTTCCTCTATTGCCACCTTGAGGTCACAAAGAATTGTCATAGGCTTTTGGGGGAAGATGTAAGAGGAGGTAGCATTGATAACAGTGCAGATCTTAATCAAAAGTGGAGAGCCAGGTAAACTCAAGACAAGGCACTACTGTAAAAAAATAATAACCTGAAACAAAATCATGAGTGATGAAAATTGGCAGATCTTTTGTCCAATTAGTTGCTTTTTTGGCTGATTGTACTGATTAGCACATATTAAACGAGGGGGACATAGCAGCTAATCAGTATAACCAGCTGAAATATATTGTAGGGGATGAATGAAAGGCTCAAACTCCAACCCAAACAAGCAATTGTGTGTCCTTGACTTAAAATCAATGTTTTAATGTGAGAAAAAAAAAAATATATATATATTTTATCATCAGAGTACCTGCAGAACCACTGACATGAGCCCCAACTCTACTATTTGTCTCTAATATGCAAATGTTAACTCAAACTTGGATAGTAAACATGGTAAATTTGGCTATTGAATGTCAGCATGCTATCATGCAGACATTAGCATGTTGCACAAATGTAGTAAACAACCTCAGACTATGTCATTATGACTATTGATTCATATGTCCTTGTCAAGCTCCTATTCAATGATACAATAAAACTCGAGAGTTCCAGATTAATTCACAGTTACAGAAATAAGGAGTAGTCAATACTGAACATATAGTTTTTTGGTTCATTTGAGCATAATCATCCATCTTTTAAATGTTCTGTTTATTCATCTGCTGTGAATGAAATAGTGTAAAAGAGTATTTGATATGAGGAATGTGAAAAGTGTAAAGAGCTGAATATGAGCAACTGTCTTGCATTGTTAACGTTGGATTTCAGAACCTCTTGTCAGTCACAGTGACTGGATAACAAGCAAAACCTGCTATTGTTGTGGCTGTCAGACAGATTTTCAGGACAGCACGCCCATCCCACTTTGAGACATTTATCTATTCTTCCAGTTGCTGGACTGAAATCCCAATAAGCTCTATGATTGCTCTCTCTGCCACTCCTGAAGAATTAATTAGCAGGAATGGCTCTGACTGGTGACTACAGCTGGTTTATGTTTACCAGCAAATCATCTTGACAATTAATCTGTCATGAAAGTCTTGTAAAATAATGGTTTATTTATTCACTGCTTATCATTGTCATGCCATTTATTTTTAGGAATGGAACAAAGGTCTGAGTACTGTGATCCTAAACTGTTTTCAAGTGTTTTCCATGCCCCCTCCTCCTTTCTTTGACTCTTGTCTCTCCCTATGTATTTTTCTTTTTATTGTGCAGGCCACAGCTGAGCTCCTGAAACTAGCACATCTGAACTTCATTAATTCATCCCAGTCTGCAGCTTATCTATCAGATTGTGTCAGAGTGCTCACTTTCATTGAGTGCCAGTATGTTCTTAGGCCAGCCTTTTGCTCATGCTTGGTCTTCGTGGTCCTTTCTTAGTGGTAATCATGTTTGCTGTGGTTTAGATTCACCTTTGCCAGTGTACTCCTCACCTTAACTTAGCTCTCCAGCCTCACTGATCAAACTGGACCCAACTTTTTGTATCTTCTGTCTCAATCAATGCAGCAACTGTAGCTCTTTCTCTACTTTCTTTTGAGCACCACCACTGTCGAGCCTACTCTGGCCCCACCTCCTTCTCCTCATCAGTCAATCACATTCCAAGCTAGAGACTCTCTACAATGAACCTCTTCAACTTTGTTGTTTGTGGGTCACCACCTTTCAGAATGTAATATTAGGATTCTGTAAAAGAATTTTCGATATAGGTCATGAGAAAAAATTGTGCGCATTGTAGTTTTATTTATCTATTTCTTTTTTTTTTATCAATGAACATGTAGCTTCTGCTACAAAGAAAAAATATGTTCCTCCAACCCACAACACACATTAGCCCCTGCATAGGGGACACGGCTGTGAAAGGGGACACAGCTGTAGGAGGGGAAAAAAGCTTTTGAAAAAAATCACTGTCAAACAATTCCTGTAGGTGAATGATAATTCACCTAATAAGTGATATGTTAAGAAAAAAATCAACAATTACTGAGATTCCACTGCCAAATTTGATCCTAATTTAGAGTTGTAATAAGAAACTGTGAATGAAAATGGTGAAAACTGAAAGCTTCCACTTAGGTGCAAACGTTTATACTCTTCCTTGATGCTGTTTTTACCTATTTTTGAAAAAGACATGGTATGCATTGAAAGAATGGAAACAACTTGGCAAATCACATTTGACCCGGTAAAGATGTAACTATTTGCCGTCTGAACCAGGAGACAATAATCTTATGTTGCTATCTCATGACTAATAATCATCGGCTCTGTCACCTGTTGATTCACTTCTATCTCTTTTAATTTTGACAGAAAAACACATTATAAAAAGAGAGTAGCCATTGTACAACTACCATTAAGACCAGCAAAAGCTTTGCAGGCCAGTTATAAATGGATAAATCACCTGCCTTTACATCTGCTTTACACCCCCACCCACCCAACCAGAATGTAGCAGAATGTACATGCTGTCTTAGTACTTTTTTCCAGATTAATGTGATGTACTTCTCAAAGCTGGATAATCAATAGGTAAAAAGGTGATTCCTCCTGACACCCAGCAGAATTTTCTGCCTGATATGCACAACACCACAAACAATAAGCTCACATCAGTGTACATTGCTGTATTTTGGAATATCTGAGTATTAATCAGTCAGTTTGAGGGAAAAAAAAAAACAGAGAACTAATACTCTTGCTTTATCTAACCTACTGTTTATTTGCAGCTTTATTTTAAAATTCAAAAAGAAAAGCTAGTTAGAGAGAAAGCTGTATTGACACAAATGTCTGTCATTTCAAAGTGAGATAAGATCTTTGTGGAGAAATGATTAGTTTAGGTATTAAAGATTTTCAATCAGCAAGGACTGAATGCAAGGTATATTCATTCATATTCACATTTTTCTCTTTCTTTCTAAATATGCAATCTGACTTAATGACATATTGCCAACTAAAACTGTATTGCGTGTTTTGAAATGCAGAAATGATTTTGAAATCCAGGTAAGTGGCCTTGTGCACACCAGACAGGATGTCACAATGCTTTACAGTAAAAGTCAATAGATTTTCTGACCCAATCTTCTATCTATATTTTCAAAGAATCCGGTTCTCACATTTTTTAAATAAGTAATTCTTCGAGTGTTGGAGCAAGTGTCTTGTCTGTTAATTTTCTGTGTTGTGTCATATGTCTAGGGGCTATATTATGTGTGATGATGTTGTGGCTTGTTGATAAGCTGCTTTAAAAAAAAATTGACAAATGTTCTCTCTCGTGTATGTTAGCATACCATTTATAGAGTAAAAGCCAGGCTGCCGTCAAAAATTTACATCAAATCATTTCATGTCATGCTTGTCCTTTACTAGCTAGTTTCCTCAGATTTCGTAACATTGTAGCAAAGTTAATAATAGCCTACTTTTTCCCGAGGTCAGCACAACACGCATTAGGTCAAGTTGTTACTAGAATGCACTCTGCTGGATAACAAGGCAAACTACCTCAAATGGTCTGCATCTATCAATACAGCCTATAGTCTGAATCACTTGCAGATAGTAAGAGAATGTGGCAAATTTGACTATGAATGGGTTCGAGATCAAAGTTTGTTCTAACAAATGTTTTAAATTAGAAGAAAAAGTTAGTGCCCTATTGTGTATACATCGGGAGTATCTCTTATAGCAAGCAACATAAGCGCCCCAAAATGTGTATCTGTGATCCCTATAGCATGATTATATCGATCATTTATTTCTAAATTGTGTTGTAATGAATTTACTATATATGTTATTACTTCAATAGGCAAGTCCAAAATGATCAGAGTTTACAAATACATTAAACACTGAACGTAGATTCATTTCTAAGGAAACTATTTGATTACTAAAGACATCACCGTACATTACAATTACATTTTTCTATTAGTTTAATTGGAGTTTTAGACTCACGTTGCTCGTATAGGTTCACATTGCATTACTCGCACGGTAACATCCCATATCTGTATTGCTGATTAATACCAGCCCGTGGTCATCCATCAACATATGGCTGTCATTACTCCAATCGAATCCTCACTCTGAAATGCATTGAAGAAAAAAAAAGAAGAGGGAAAAGGAAATTCTCACTTTTTATTTTTATTGTGCTCATCGCCCCATCTAGTGACACAGATAATTAATCACCTAAGTTGTGTGGCTCCATTTGTCATTATTCAGCCCCAGAGAAGTGGCTGATGCGTACTTGTGTGTACGTGTTTGATTACTTGTGTATTTTGCTGCAACAGTGCATGAGCAAGCTCTGGCTCACTGTTTCATATTTTTTATGGCTGCTTGTTTGCTGTTCTCCAAACACAAACATGACTGTATCAACCATTTTTCTCGGGCAATCACCCAACACACCCCCGCATGTTACAGGTATAACGATTTAACTGATGATGGGTGTGAGGTTACTAAAATGAGTTTCACAGGGTCAAATAGATTTTCTGACTAGTAATGTAGGACACACTAGAATAGCTGGAATATGTATGGCCGAAGGAGTTGGCAGGATTCCAACAATGTAGAGTTTTTTATTGCCCAAAAGGATGGGATTTACTTAAGATGGATCTGTGCGAGTCCAGACTTTGGTTGAATTAACTTTACCACAGGGATTTTCAGGAGGAAGTCATAACAACAGCACAATACATATTTTACAGTCATTAATTATCAAACAAAGAATAAATCAAAATGCAGAAGCACTGTGTGAGTAACTACGTACATGTTACCGCTTCCAATGGAATTAAGAGGCTCAGCACTCTGGCAGCCAGGGGTTGCTAATCAAATCCACATGATTACATGATCATCTGCAAGCATGAGCACCTCAATAAAAGCGGAGGTTTTGGCAGTTTGCTGGTCTGGAGCATTCAGGTGTGTGTTAACACAATGCCAAAGAGGAATGATATCAGCAATGATCTTATAGAAGGATTTATTTTCTCCATTATTCCATTTGTCCATTATTCTACAGAGAGAAAGTTTATCAACAACTGCAATGCTCAGATAAACTGCAAAAACCCAAGAGCTACATCTCAGACACTACAGGCCTTAGTTAGCATGGTAAATGTTTAAGGTACTGACAGTACAACTTTAATAAAACATATTGAACAACTGTGGCTTGTTTTTAAAGGTTTATCAGGAGAAAGCCTATTCTCTCTAAAATATAACATGGCAATAGGTCTTAGATGTACAAGACTTCTGGAATAATATCCTTTGTACAGACAAGACCAAAGTGGAGATGTTTGGTCACAATGCACAGTGCTACATTTGGCAAAAAATAAGCACATCAGCACAAACACCTCATTTCAACTGTCCAACCCGGTGGTGCAAGGGTTGATGATTTGGACTTGTTTCATTGCCCCAGAACCCGGACACCTTACAGTCACCGAGTTGACTATGAACAACTGTTACCAAAGTATTCCAAAGTCCGATATTAGGTTATCTGTCTGGCAGCTAGAGCTATGCCCAAATGAGGTCATGTAACAGGACAATAATCCCAAATACAGCAGCAAATCTACAACAGAATGGCTGAAAAAGAAAAGTATCAAACTGTTGTGATAGACCATTCAAAGTCAAGACCTCAACCTCATTGATTTGCTGTGGTGGGACCTTGAGAGAGCTGTGCATAAATAAATGCTTGCAAACCTTAATGAACTAAAGAAAAGAAAATTAGGTTCTTCCACAGTAATTTAAAAGACAGATAATGTCATACAGAAAGGATTAATTCAGGTTAATTCTGCTGAAAGTTGTTCTAAAAGTTACTGTATCATAAGGGGTATAATTGCTTTTTTCACACTGCTTCTGTAAGTTTTTGTGATGATACAGTGTAGCGTTTCAAGTGTTGTTGTTAATCTTACATTTTGTTTACCTATTAGCTGCTAAGAACTAGGGAATATAATTTGTCTATTCATTCATGTATTAGCCAGATTTTTTAAAAACTTAGCAGTACTTCTTACTTTCAGACCTGCATTGCGTTGATGGAAAACGTTCACGTTGGTTGCTTTCCGTTTTTACTTTATGGGAAAAACTAGATTTAGAAAATTAAAATCAACCTGCATCAAAACTGTACCTCTGAGGTGTTGCCTCAAAGTTAGAAGCTTCGTCTGTTAAATTGATTAACTGGGCTTCTTGTTTTCTTTTGCCTTTTTTTTCTTCCTGACCCAGTTGGCTATGACATTGCTGTTAATTTTAAGCAATTAAGGAACTCAAGATTGCCTAAAGTTGAAACTTTCCATTTTTAAAATGGAACACAGACTGCTTCTCAGTTTCTGAAAACTCTACTGTTATGCTGCATTCGGTAGCAACGAGGAACTCTCTGATCTCCAACCAGGAAAAATCTAATTACACACATCTGTAATTTGGGTAAGGTTTCAGTATGATTTCGAGGATCTACCTAAGCAGGTAGAAATAAATTAAGATCAGCTTCAAATGTCAGTCATTAGTTTAATTGAAACTTTTCTTGTCCAAAAAGATTGAACTGTTTATTTTGGTGTCCTTCTTGTATGTTTATGTCTCATCAGCATCACCTTTAACATGTTGAGAGATGTGGACCCTTCTTTCTCTAGCAAAATGTGCTGATATTTAACAATTCTATGCTACTGGTTACATGCTATTTGTTGCCTATTTTCCTTTAGGTAGATCATTTTCCTTACTTTTTCTATCTCATTGTACTAGAAAGGGAGTTATACACAACAAGCCTCTTTCAAAGCACACATTTTGACTTGTCATAAAGGCATTATGTGTCTCCTCAAGTTTGAAAACTGAGACAACACCAAAGTCTTAGAATTTAGACAGCCCGCAGTGAACATTTTGCATACCATGTCGCCCAGTGCAGGGCACGTCATTTATCTGATCCATGCACCTGTATTCTAAATAACATTTGCATTCCTAATAACTATTTTTCCTAAATAGTCCTAATGGCTATTTTTCTAAGTAAAGAGTATGTAATATTACTTTGCACTATACATGAAATAACACTATATGGATGGTGTATACCTCAGTAGCATAACTGTAATTCAGGTCAGAACAAATCTACTTTTATTATTCTGGTTTTGTCAGTTGGCTTCATCCACTATTTCCCCAAAGCTTCCTAGTTTTAAAACAGGCACTCTTTCCATTTCAGTACTAAAGTAATTGGCCCTTCTAAAACATGAGATGGCTGAATCAAATTGTCCAAAACTGCCACTGAGCCCCAATAGAATAAGCCAGTGGACCCTTTCCCCCTATTCCACATCTAAGGCTGGATGGAGTCATTATAGGCACAATCTTTCAATTTTGATCATGAGCACAATGACCAGTGTTCCTGCATGAAGCAATAACCAGCCTTTACAGATCAACAGTTAAACAAATGAAATGGAAAGTACACCATTGTTGGAACAGTAGAAAATCTTTTGACACCAATGTATTGGATTAGCTGAAATTACATTTGCAGAAACCTTCAACCTCCACTGTCCCTTGGTTTGAGCTGACTTTGTTGTAATGAATTCGGAACATTCTCCCTAATCTGAACTTTAAACTTAGTCAGCGTGAGAAGAGTGGGTATGGGAGAAACAGCAGCTAAAATGTGTGATATAAATATCACAGCAAATCTGGGGTCTTATTGAGTGCAGTTTGGATGGTTTTAGAAAGTGATAAGACAGCCAGTGTTGGACGTGGGCTATTATCATTCTATATATATATTCATATGTGTGTTTATATGCATACATACATGCATATATTAAGGTTGTTGTGGCTTAAAATGCAAGCAGCCTATGAGATCAAATTAACTAATGAAATTAAAAAAATTCATTAACATGTTTGGACACAAGCTACAGATCACAGCTACATTGTCTGGCTCAGAGAAAGAAAGAAATAAACTAATATCTAATGTGACAGTGTTGTTTGCAGAGATTACTATGTGATTACATTCACATTGTGGAAATGATTAACAATGAATGACATGGCAAGTGAAATGTTCATGGATAAACTTCTCCGCATATGCCTCTGAAGAATGTCACAACTGCAACAGTTTGCCTGGTTTGCATCAGATCGCCTTTATATCAGCCTAACATGACATGGCATGAACCTTTGCTAGCAAGCTGGAGAGCACTAGTAAGCTACAATATACTGTACCTTTTCAGCTATTTTATGATCATTATTCAATTACAGCTGCCAAATCCTGCCCGAAAAGAGATTGTTTGGTCAGTGTATGTATTTCAAAATCTTCTAGGAGTGGAAGTGAGTGGGTGGAGGGTATTGTTGAGTTTTGAGGTTCAAGATTGCTGAGGTGTAGCTTCTGAGTGTATGATTTATAGACAAACTGCTATAAAATAGGACTTGTATACTGAGTATGTTTCCCAGTTAATGCAGACTGAGGAAATGGGAAAAACTGAACAAGTCAATCACCGGCCTCAAATAGAGAGAGCACTTTCAATTGTATAAGGCAAACTAACTGTAGAAAGCCTTTGAAACATGGAAGAAATCAACATGTCTGTCAGCTCTTTCCTAACAACATTGGTATCATTTGTAACTACAATGCCAAAAATTTAATTTTATTCATACGCTATTTGCAATGAGTGAATGCTGTTTTTTGGCATTGTCTGCAATCGTATCAGGGACACTTTTATTGACAAAAGGAAAAAAAAAGTGAAACGTATCGGACTTTTTAAATACGTCATCCTGTTAGTTTAATTTGCTTTTAAAATAATTGAGTCTACATTAACCGAAAAAAAATTTCTATTTTCATATTTTTTTGAGGAAAAGGGAGCCTTTCCCCTACTTTCTAACAGGATTTCATATAGACAAATGAAATAGCATCATGTGGGCCTGGCGTCTAAAAATTGCTGAAAAGGTCATTAATGGACCAAAAGAAAAAAAGCAGAGAATGAGAGCAGGCAGCCTGATCCAGTAGTGTTGGACAAAGATATATATTCTAGCTTGTAATCATCCATAAATGATAGGATACCATTTTCCTGGTCATGTGATCGTAAAATTATAATTTTTTAAAATCTTTAAAGCAATATAACAAAAGATAAAACAAAAACCCTTCAACTTCAAATTGAATAAAAAATACAGCGTGAATGAAAAGTTAACCGTCACGTTGGTAACGCTAAAAGTCAGTTTGCTGTACTCCAGATTGAAACAGCTATTGTACGAACATTACATTATCTGTCATCAACATAGTGCACTTTTGTGGTTTTGGGTGGAAAGTCCTAAGGTCTTTGGTGTTTTAACATGACACTTATGTACCCTCTAAGTATAAATTATGGTCTCTTTGATTGTTTTCTAAACTGAAACTGAACTGTCTAAACTGTACTTCTAGCAAAAAAATCATCCTTGGTTAAAAGACAAAGAAAAAAAATCACAAACACAGGAAAAAGTTTTAAACGAAAGCCCTATCAAAGAGCCCATTAGCCTCAAACGTGTTCTGTGAATAAATAGCAAAAATTAGCATGCTAAGCTACAGCAACATAGTAAAGTATTACATCTGCATAGTAAGTCTGGGCATTTTCACAAGATGTGGTTGACATTTGGCTCTGTGGAATCTTGAGAATGTTGTTCCAGTGGATGCTGATTTTTAGATATACAAAATTGTATAAATGCTGTAATAATATAACAAATTATATTCCAAGGGATCTTTGTTTGACAAAACCAAAACTGCAAAGGGCAACTGAAGGTTTTGCTAATTTCCATATCAAATAATGTTCTGAATAACATATTTACTCATTAGTGTAATATATGTAGTATGTTTTGTGTGTTTTATATTTCTTAATTACACGATCACACATCGATGGACTTGTTAGCACCATCTAACAAGTCCAACTTTCATTTTCTCTAACTAAAGGGAAGGTGGAGATATTAGTTCTATACAACATATCAACAGTAAAGCTCCTACAGCTTCTAATCTAATTACAATCAAACCTCATTATTGTACTGTAATACGGAGTAAAACATTGCCTGGAGATTGATGAAGGTAGTTACAGCCTATTCGATCAGAGAGTGTGTGTGTGTGCATGTGTGTGTGTGCATGTGTCAAGTTTCTGTACAGGTGTGTCACGCTTGTTAGCTTAGTTCTCTTGCTGAATATATCCAGTGGCTTCCTATGCTGTTGCAAGCTTCTGATAATAAAGCATTCTCTACCTCTCTCCTGCATGCTACTATTTCTCATTTTCTGGTCAGCCTTTTTTGCCCTCTCCTTCTTCCCCCATTGAGTATCTCCGCCAAGGACGTGCTTTCAACCGCATGAAGGGTATTGCTAAGGCTGGTTGTGGGCAACTTTCCGAAAATAACGACATATAATAAAAGTCTGCTGAATTTGCTTGCACATGCACAAAATTTACAGTTCAGATCATCACAAGACAACATCCAGTCATTTGTCTTCCACGCTCGGGGCAACATAGTTGTTTGTAAAGCTGTCATAGTAATGATTCTTTATCTCTGTTGATGATGACATCTGTTCCTCCTGAAGAGTTGTGTGCAAAATGCCCAGGATAAGATGTACCTAAATTGTGTGTGTGTGTGCGTGTTACCAAGAGGATGAGTGAGGGGTAGGAAAGAGAAGGGAATGTGTGATGCAGGTAACATAGAAATGGCTTGTGTCAAAAGTTGTGTTTGTTGAAGTCTGTGACTTTTCTTATTTTTGTCAGTTTCTATTCAAATACGCTGCCTTTTAGCCAGTGCACTGTTGTAATGCAGGTACATTAAAAAAACAATATAAAATAGACAGAGTTGGAATGACAAATGAAAATATTTTGAAGCTCAGAACCAATTAGTTATTAGTGCCAATTTTCTTTTTTCAGTCTTTTTCCAAGAAAACAACCAGGACATTTGTCCTAAGTATGTTGATTAGAAATTCTACACCAATGTTTTCTCTAAATACTTTCAGGTATATGTGATTATTATTATGTTTTGTCACATAAGTGCAGATATGGTTCATTTAGAAGCTTTAATATATGATATTCACATTAGGCAGTGCACTTAGAAGCTTGGAGCACTCATATGACCATAATGTACCGAAGACAAAGCGGAGTTATTGTGTTCCACATCATCTGCAGCATTTGTATCTTCTGGCACGTCCCTGTTGACCTCAAAACTGCCTTCATATTTTTTTACAGCATAATGACTAAATGAGGCATTAGATGTACTAATTAAGGCACATCCTGTGCAACCAACAGCAACCTTGCATACAGGCACAGTACAGAAAAAGTGGCATATTTTCAAAGCACTAATGGACTTTCTTTTTTTTTGTCTTCAATCATTACAGATTTTATACATAATGAGCAGCAATATAGAAAATAGATATCTTTTATTCTCTTTCCTCCACTTTCATCACATTTCTCTGTAAATGCAGTACAATGCAATATGTGGCAAAAATAGATGACAGTGTCACTTTATAAGATAAAAACTATCAAGGAGCAGTCTTGGACAGAGCTGTGTAGATCCAATTTTCCAAACCAACGGAAGATTTTTACCAACTAAGAAAAGAAAAAAAATCCCTCCTATTTCTTAAACTGCTCCACTGCCCTGTTCACATGGCATCCATATTTATAAGACCACCTTCTAGACAAGAGTGACTTCCAAGGTGGAGGCAGGGATTGGAACAAGGAGAGCCTTGGACTAAAGGTCAGAGTGGTGTGAATTCCTTACTCCAAAATGTTCCACTACACTCCTGAGAGCTAAGACAATGCTGTATGCAAGCACAGTGAGTATCAAAAGTATCAGTAAGCTACAGTTATCATAAAAGAATGAATAGCCAATTCCATTGGATGCTAAGAATAAGATGAATTGCTTGGTGTTTGATAAGAAAGGCCCAAATTACCATCTAAATGACTCTGTAGTGGTAATTACAATGATAACAATAGCAGCTGTGATCAATGAGATAATGCTTCCAATTATAAACATGACATCTCATGGAGAAATAATGGGGATCATGTACTGCAGTTAGCTGTTGTTGAGTCCTTTGTGAATTGGATAATTAGAAAATCCATGGGTCAGTGACAATGCAGTTGAGGACAAATCTGTATATCAAACAAAACAAAACAAGCTAACAATAGAACAAACTGTGTCTGAGCAAGTCTAACATCTGAATTTTGAGGGAAATTTTTGTGTCACATGAAAATGAGCTTCTTATCTGCATAACCCCACAACAGGCGCTCTTTCTCTCCTTTGCTGAACTCTTCAGATCCCTGGGTAGCTTTCGAGCATCAACGCAGAGCTGCGCACAAAGTTACTGCTCAACACAGACGCAGGGCCTGTGTGATGGACTAAAGCCCATCAGCGAGCGGTGTAACATCAGCGTTCTCTTTGCTGCAGAGGGGGAGTATTCAGCAGCAGACCAGATAACACAAGCAAGCCACTCAAATAGCTTTGTCTGGTTGGCTAGTATTCAGGCCTGTGAACCCTGTCCAGCTCAATCTGTCGCTATTGTTATGTTGAGAATGCTACACCAGCTTTGTGACAAGCTCCAGTGCTATGTAGACTTTCTCCCTCCTATCTCATTCAAACTCTTCTTCTCTCTTTATAGCATTTCTTTTTTTGAGATCCTCTAATCCTCTGCTGCATTATGACTCTCTCCTCCCACTTTGCCAGTCCTCATTTCCTCATTTTCTGTACCCTTTTCTCTCACCACGAGTGCCATGCACTATTACACCCTGTCCTCCTCTCCGCTGCATTTTTATGTCACTTTCTTAGAGCCACCTACTCTCCCTGCTTTAACTCGAGTCCCTTGTTTGCTCTGTTGTCATCCTTCTTTTTATTTAGCGTACCAAGTCCTTTTTCTTTTATTTTCAGATAGGAGGAACATTGACAGGAGACATTGAAGTTCACATACCCAGACATTAACAGCCTGAAGGCGCAAACAGAAACCATCATAATACAGACATTACTCGAGTGGTTTTAAGCAGCAGCAAAGATGGATTATTTCTCATAAAGCGATATGGTTTAGTAGTGCAGGCTGATGGAGTCAGTTTGTTGTCAGTCATCTTTAAATATTTAAGCTGAACTTGGTCAGATTTTTATGTACCAGTAAAACCAGTTATTATGAAGATCCTGTTCAAAGTGTTGAAAAGCCAAACTTCAAAAACACATTTTTAAACACTGAAACACAGTTAATGTATCTACATTAACTGTAGCAATGGCTAACAAAATATGAGCAACCATAAATCTGAATTTCAAATCACATTCAACACTGAATGTACTTATACAGCCAGCAATGCAGTGGGTTTTAAGATTGAAATGTCTGACCTAAACACTAATGCAACTAATGCAAAAACTAATGCAAATAAACTGTATATTGAGAGCAATAATGAAAACTGGATGAACTTTTGGTAACTCCCTGCTCAACTAATAAGGAATAAAACAAAGCTATCTGTCAAGAACGATGGTGGAAGGGAGGACCCAGATGGAGACTTTCAAAAAGCAAAAGGTTTATTCCAACAAAAAAGCACAAAGGCAAGAACAAAGGTCGAATCTGAGCCGGATATCAAAACTACTAAAACTATGACGAAACAAAACAAGACTATGGCATAGAACACAAACAAGACTATGATTAACACGACTATTCGCTATGAGGCGAAACATGACTTAATTCATGGAAAGGGTAAGTGAAGTGAGGAATTCAATAATGAGTGAGAGGAACCAGGAAACTATACACTGTGGGGAGGTGATTGGTGATGATGTGCAGCTGTGAAACAGAAAAGAGGTGACAGGTCACGTCTGGCGGATGACCAGACTTCTGGCGACATGGTCCCCGTGGCCGGAGCCCGTCTGGCGGACCCCTCCAGAGTAGCGAGGAGAGGCGAGGGCAGGCGTGAGCTCGCCCGGGCTTCCACTGGCGTCGGCATGAGCTCGCCCGAGCTTCCACTGACGATGGCGAGGGCAAAGAAGACCCCACCGGCCCATAGTCTTGTTTCATAGTCGTGTTTTGTTTTGTTCTCACAGTTTAAGAATTTTTCAAATCCGGCTCAGCTGCATCTTGTGTTTTACCTTGTGCGTTTGGAATAAACCTTTTTTGCTTTTGAAGTCTGCATCTGGGTCCTCCCTTCTCGACACCATCGCTATTAACATTATCAAACTCAACACAGAACTGAGGCTGGCCCTGTCGGAGCATAAAGTGCCACTCCACCCTCTCTTGTCTGGTAAAGGCCCATGTGACCACTACTCAATACCAAACAAAGAACTTGACATTGACTTAAACAAAATATGTTCCTTTCCATAAAAATACCTGGTAAGTAAGGTTAGGTGAATTTCAACATGTGATGAAGCTGGTACTAATGGATGGGCTTCTTTTTCAGTGGTCAAGTCCAATTACTGGTGTTGAAATGGCAAACTGGATGCTCCACTTCAACAAGACTATCTTGCAAGAGCAAGGCAGCTCCTGCATCAACGCTTTAAAAGATGGTCCAGGATGGGAGTGTGTGTCAATGGAACTTTGATGGACTCCAATGTTAAATGCTGGTCAGAAAGGTAAGCCTGATTTTTGGGGTGAAGTTCAGTAAGTGGAGTAGGAACACGAGAAAAGTTCAGACAGAAACTTATACCCTACTATCCAAAGAGAGTGCTGCAACTCACACCTTGAAAAAGGACACTTGAACAATATAAATGTCTTGATGAGGTCATTTCATCGTTACCAACCAATTTTGTGGGTGGAGGTCACCAAAAGGAGGTGGTATAGGCTGCCTTGGTAGTGGTTGTAATGAAATGGAAACTGGGATCCTTAATAAAGCTGAAAAAAGGGCAACAAATAGTGAAGTGAAGATCCTCAAGAGAAAGATAGAAGTATTGTGTGCTTTGAAATCAGAGCAGTTGCAGGGATGTTTGATTGTTTTCTTTTGGTATTTGTCTTTTAAATGGGATTTTAAAAGACAAATAAGGAAAAAATAAGATAAGCAAACCTGTTTCTACTCTGGGGAGGTCTTGGTTAACCTTTTCCAAAGACAAACTTCAGTGAGATTTTTTTTAATTTCCTTTTTTCAATTTCAGTAGTAAGAGGCAGATCTGTGAAACAATACAGTATTGCACAACTACAGACAGAAAAAGACATGTGAACCAGGGACCCACATAATAGGGATAACATAGCATAGCACTATAACTATAAACTATAAAATAACTATAGTACTGACTGACTGCATTAAAAAAGATGAATTGTTGAAAACAGGATAGCTGAATAACCGATCATGAGAAAGGTCATTCCCTCTAAGTGCCCTCAGGCATCGACTGTTGTAACAGTCAACAAAAAAAAGGTAAGTCTGTTGAAAAGAATAATTTTCTTTTTGTGTGTAGTGGAGGACCCTCAGAGGACACAGAGGAACACACAGAGGTGTGTGTGTTTGTGTACATGGGGAGCAGAGATGCACACTAAGCTCTAGGTTACAGGTCCAGAAACAAGTCTTCCTTTGCTTTTTGGTTCCCGTGTTTATTCAGCGTCATGTCGTTTTTTAATATTAGTTTATTGCTCCTCACCCATGTTCCATTAGCAGATTACCCCTTCCAATGCGCCTTGCTTTTCTTTGTTCCCTGCCAGGTATTGCTGAGTGGCTACGTTCACATAGGTGGTAACGTTCTCAGACGAACCTGATTAAGACCTTATCTGAATAAGACACTGCCATATGAATTTTCTGATCACTTTAACAAGAGTAAGGTTCAATTCAGAAAAGGCACTAATCAAAATAAGCTCATCATGAAGACCAGTATACTTATACATATCAGTATACCAGTCCAACTGATGACATACTACTGCTTAACTATGCTTTCCTGGGCTCCAGAGTTGCCGAATTGCTTTTTTTCCCCAAGCAGAGTTCCATGAGGAACAGGAAGACTGTGGTAAAAGGAAAATGACAGAAGACACAATTTTGTGCAAGGGTGAAAGTCGCGTAGGCTAATGCCCTGTATTTTGAGGGATATGGATCTATTTATGACTTTGGATGGGTGTAAACATTGCATTTGCGTAGTGTGATGGTAAATTTTATGTCTCAGGACTAACAGACCCTCCAATCCACATTAACCATTTGTATCACCCAGACACACTAATTGTTTTAAACTATTTACTTCTTAATTAACACGCAGACAAGATAATTGTTTTAACCTCCTGTTTCTTAATTATCATCAAGACTGCATCCTGCCCCCCTCTGGAGATGTTGTTACACATCTAAAGGTATAAATGCTCTGGATTCCTTTTGTCTGTATCTTTTCATACCATTGCCGCTGAATGGTGTGGACTGATCTTTTTCCTTGCAACGAAGAATAAAAACTTAGCCGGCCGGCAGAAAAAGTAAGTGTCTCTATTTCATTGCTCATCAGAGGTATTAGGAAGGAAGCGATTGAAAACTTCCATAACAGTAGAGGGACATAATGTTGACTTGAGTCATTTTTCAGACTATGCTCTTCCCACCAGCAACTCATGTAAACATTTCCTTTGGTGATTCAAAGATAGATTGTTCTGTTCACGAAATATCCAAAATATATGAAGTTTCAGTGCACATCACCAGTACTCTGCTTGAAATTGTTTGTGTTGGCCAAACACAAAGAAGAAACACTTTGAAATGATGTTGAATTGTGAGGTTAAAAGCAATTATTTTAAAGACAACCGATTTTCAAAATTGTTTTCAATTGTTAGCTGTTTTTTTTTCCTCTCTGTCCAACATTCACACAAAACTGTCATGAACTAAAATCAGTGGCAATCTTTTTTTCTTTAGCTCAATGTGTTAAGGGGCAACATGCACACAATAGACACATGCCAGGATATGTTGTATTATATTTTGGATTTTAAAAGGAGCAATTCAGTCAGCTATATGCTATTCAGTCTTTCTTATATTCTAAGAAACTTGTATTCACAACATCCATTGCTGTTCTCATCCATATAGTTCAACTTATCCTTACAATAATAATATATATTTAATAATATATATTTATGGCAGAAACAGACAAATGCAGACTGCTTCAGATTGGCACTCACTCAAACAGTGTAGATGAAAACAGACAGTGAGACAGCATGAAGCAAGCCATGAAAATGTGAAACTATGAAGACGTGCACAATGCTGAGCAAAGAACTTAGATTTGCAGTCATAGATTTGTCCAGGTACTTCTTCACCTGTCGTCCTCCTCCGTCATTGGAATCATCATTCAGTCTCACCATAGCCCATAATGCCAAGATAACATCACTCAGGCTGAAATCATCTGTTTGATATGCGCTGGGAAGCCTTTGTACCTCATCACATTTTCTGTCCAATGTCCAGTGCAGCTCTTTAGGAGAATTCATCACGTCCCGTCCCCGTCCCCGTCCAGCACTCTCATCTCTCCAACGCACCCTGAAAATAAACAACAACACCATGTCCTCCATCTTTTCTCCCCACACCCCTCTATTTTTAGCCTCAAAAGTCCTCTACCGAAGGCATTTATCCTGCTGATCAATTTCCCATTTGAAGGGCTATTTGAAAATTATGTTTTTGTTTTTGTTTTTGCTTTGCGCTGCTCTCGAGCTGGACCTTGCCACTTCTTGTTTCATTCAGATGTATTCTTAACACGTCCCTGCCTCTCTACTTTCTCTTGGCATTAGAAACATAAGTACTCACTTTGCGAGTTTTCATTAATCATTTCCTGTTGCTGTGACCAACAGACAACCTTGAGAACCCCATATGCCCACCCTGTAATGGTTCTAATTAAGCCTGTCCTGGCAAATTTAGCTCTCCTGCATGTCACTCTGCTACTTAAAACCCTGTCCAAATCCCATTTTTCTCTTTCCTTCTGGTATTTTTTTTCTTAATCCCTTTTGCCTCACCATACTGTACCTCCCTGTGTCTCCTTCTCCTCTTCACACCCTTTACCACTGCCACCTTGGAAATGTAATTGAAACAGTGCTCGTGAAGGGCCTGGCAGTGTATCTTCCCAGGAAGTGAGGGAGTGAATGAGAGGAGCCGTTTGACATGGAGTTGACCTCCACTGGCACAGAGACCTGCTCGCTCCTCAGCCATCCAAAATCCCCAACACAACTGAGGTAATTAAATTAACACGTCTGACAGTGTCTTCTTTTGATGCATGGTGGAGTTCTACTCTAAAAGTATTTTGCCATCACCACCACTTTTATTCTCTGCAGTATATCACATTTATTCTCCCAGCTTTTTTTTTTTCAGTAATGTGGGATGTTTCAGAGATGACAACATTGCCTCTTGCTCACTTTGTTGAATGAGAACATTTAATATTCATGCAAAGTGAGGAAATAGAATGGTGAGATCACCAGAGTTTGTTAAATGTCACCTAATGTCGTATTTAGTATCTTGACTTGTAATCAAATGGAAGGGGGTCATATCAGATTTAGAAATGCTAAACATATTTAAAACAGCATTGGTCAAATTCAAATGATGTGCAAATTGCTACACATGTAGTTACCAAGCATCTGCATTGACATTTAAGAGTCAAGGGATCAATTGTTCTTTGTTCACTACTGTTGCAACCCTCAACTCTTCTTATTGATGTGGAGGATAAAAACAGAAGTACACAATGCATTGACAGGAAATCAGCCCAGTTTGAACAGAAAAACAATAACGGTGGTTAAAAAGGATTAAAAAGGCCAACATTAACAAAGGCAACCTCTCACCATGAATGAGCGGATGTAGAAGTCAGAATAAGTCAAATAATGGGAATAAGAAATATAAGCAAATAAGACAAATAAGTAATAGGAAAAAAAAGTAACCAAAACAATAGAAAGTAATGGCACCATATGGGACATGAACCCCATTGCTGCTTTATACCCCTTTATATTTGCAAATGTTAAAATATCCCAAAACTGGAAAATGTGCAATTGTTATGTTTTTTCCGTATGACCGTACACAGTAGTGTCACAATTCATTGTTAAAAATGTTTTTTTTATTGTGACATGAAGGGAACTACCATCCATGCATATTGTAGTTTATAACCCAAAACAATGTGCACATGTCTAACCTTAGGTATGCATTCAGATCTAACCTGAATCACTTATAAGTGGGAGCAAAGGAGAAAAGTGAAGGGACTGTGGAAATATGCTGTGAAGGACAAGTCTTGAACTTGTATCTCTTCCATGAGAGTCAGCAGAGTCCCATCATACACCACCTGTCCTCCTCCCAAGCAACACAATTAACTGTGTTGCTGGTGAACGGTGAAATTATGCAGAGTTGTTTGGCAGTTGAATGTAATTATGTAGCAAGACTGTTGGTAGACTTTGATCAGACCCCTTTTTGTGTAACTTCTATGTTTTGCACTCTTTATCAAGATGTTATTCCTAACTAAAATAAGTTCTGCCATGAGACAGGTTTGATAAGTTCTTTCTGCAAACATCACTTATGGTATGATTTTTTTGGAGGTGTAGGGGGGTGGGGTAGTGACACTGTTAACTGTCCTATTATCAAGGTATGAAGCATAGTTGTAACATAAGACGAGATTTCAAGTAGACACACAGGCTAATAGAAACAATTGTGAAGATATGCAGTTGTGGAATTTTGCATTGGCTCTTTGTCTAAACTCAACGTACCCTTGGTCGTCCCTGAAATTAAAGATCATTTTTAATCACTTTGATAATGGAAGCAACTTTTTTGTTAAGAGGAAGCTCTGATAGATATAAGAGTTTATGGGAGTTGACAAGGGACATTGCACTGAGGGCATTAGAACTGGCAGCTTGTCAAACAGCCTACTGGAAAAAGAGCAGCAAGTCAAGAGAGGAATACAAAGACAGCAAGAGGAGGAGGAGGAGGGACAGAGCTCGTGGGGCATCCAGCAGGTCACCAGACAGGACGAGTTTCCACTTTACCTTCTTCCAGTACTTCATTCCCTACCTCCTCAACTTCCCATTCCCCGTTAATTACAGTATAGGACATTGGAGAGGCGCTGATAGCTCTCACAGCAAACAGCCAAAAAACAAGAAACTTAATTAGCTGGGGACCAGGGATTGTACAGTTGTAGAAATAAAGAGATTTTCTACTTTGTAACAAGATACTGGATCTCACAAAGAGGAGTTCAGAGTGACTTTAAAGCCTGGGGGAACACTGTGGATATGTCTTAGTCTGCTCTACAATATTTCCATTTACAGGCATCACCTTATCAGCAGGAGTGACCCATGTAAAACCTTTGCTTTTTAGTGAAAATCACTTCAGAGAAAGGGTACTCTTCCCATTTGTTACATTTTATGCTGCCATAATTTCAACTTGTAACATTTTGGATTTTAAATAATAAGCCTCCCTTATGGTGTCTATCTTCTTCAATTAAGACATTAATTTCCTGCTCTGCTCTTCATGAGTTCTTGCCTGATGATGCTCAGCAATTGTTGCACAGTCCTCTAATTCTAGTGAGCTCTGTTCTGTGCTTGTCCTTTCCATTATGTCATGCATTTATCATTATCATCACAGGGTTTGTTCATAAGCAGAATAACTGATCACACAGGGTTTGCATAGACATAGATTCAATCTGCACAGGCCCCACTGTCAAGCCATGCAGGGTACCACTGTGATGATTATCTTAATTCAAGTCTGTGTCGTTGGACATTGTGCATGAACAAGCAATAATATAACATTCTATCGATAGCACACCAACATCCCCTTCCAATACAAGTCAATGCTTACCTCACCAACTCTGATCAAAAGCCTCAGCAGCAGCAATCAGATTTTCAAGTCAATAACCTGTCCTCATAAAAAAAAAGCAGAAAAGAAGGAAATAAAATGGTAGATGCAATATTCCAGATGGGATTTTGCAGACGCTTTTGGGTTTGTCAATAATTGTCAATATTTTCTAATCTCTCAAAAAGACTTGGAAGGCACATATTGAAAAGCGTTTTTGGTATGCAAATCAGGACGCTATTCATCATCAAAGATGGATGGGCTCAAGAGATGGGCTGAAGGATGTCGGAGAGAAATGGGATGCACTGAAATTTGTCTCACCCCTGCTCACCTATTTCGCCCCCACTCACACACACCTTATCGCTTCAGCTGCCTCTACCAGCCTTACCTCTTGCTTCAAATTCCTCCCAATAAAATCTGCCCTGCTATTGTCCTCCTTTTACCTACTCTGTCGTCTTTTTGTGTGACCTTTTTTTTCTCGCCTCCCTCTGCTTGGCTCTCTGTGCATCTTCTCAGGTTTGTACAGTAGAGATCTGTCCTCATCCCTCTCTTCCCCTTTAGGTCATGTGTCGATCATTCCCATTTTTATAGCCCACAGAATAGCTCCTATGTTCAGAATACAAAGAGCTTTCTAATTTGCAGGCTGCGCTTTTATTTAATCATCTGAAAGGAGGCATATTCTGCTGGTGCTGCAGAAAGCGCCCTTTTCATAAACTTTCCATATCTTCATTACCAACCTGTTGTAAATAAAGACATCCTGCTAATTTACACGGTAATTTGATGAACCCCAAGGTAACATGGCTGGCTAACAATTTTTTCCCATTAGCTTGTTTTGCCCCCCCCCTTCTCATTGTCTCAATAATTGAGAAACATCAGTATCCATGTGCAGGTTGAGATGTTGACTGTGCAGCTGGTTTTGTCATTCTGTATTTGCATTTACCGAAGCACATGAAGGACAAGGGGATGAATTATAGTTGATTGAGAGCTGATGATCATATTCCCTGTCTGTAATATTGTCATGCTTCTTCTAGCAGTGTACCAGGATGGTTTGTAGAAGCAAGAAGGATTCCCCCTCCCTTCATTTCCTGCCACATCAGCGTGAACTAAGGAGTCATTGGGTTTTTCAGGAGCTGGTTAAGTGGCTTAGCTCCCTATTCAGTCATTGACTGGCATGGGATGCACTTCATATCAATAGAAAATTTGTCATTTCCAATAAGCATTATTATTGAGATTGAGAGCATAAACCTACCAAGTGTTACACTATTAGTGCTTTTATGGAGGCAGGCACACTGTTAATGCTGCCCTGTGCCACACACCCAGACCAGTGTCAGTGCTTTGATCCAAACATGGACAATAACAGATCTTCTTTTTGAAGCTGTCAAGTGGCTTTTATTTTACAAAGCAATTTTCTTACTCTCTGACTCTCTGTGATAGTGGGCATTACTCATATCACTGCTGCCAGCTTGACTAGGACATCAGACTGGCGAGCAGAGGCCAGTTTGGTCATATAAGGCACAAACTTGCACACACAACATGCGCACATTAACACACTAAGATGAATAATACGCTGGTTTTATCGCTTCCTGTCAGTAATCCTTGGCAGTGATGGTCTCCAAAACATGCTTTGTGTGAAACCCAAGGCCTTTAGTCTCACTTGTGAGCACTCAAGTGAATTGACACTGTGGACTGCCCTCCTCTCAGCTTGTAAGAGAGTCAGACAACTACAGCGTGCACTTCAGCCTTCTGTGTTCAAAATGATTTTTTTCATTGTAATCGTTTAGTAAGGGTTCTGTTAAATCCAAGCTGTTTGAAAGAGTACATGCCCATTGATGGAAGAATCTTGAAAGTGCAGTTATGATATTTGTGAAGATACACATCTTATCTCAAACTTAACTGAAGCTTTTGTGATATCCGTCTCATACTGCAGTCATATCAGATACAGAGATGCCACGCATCGTGGATTATTTCACTGATAGTCATCTTTTTTTTTTCTTGAGGGGATCATTTCAGTTGGACTTTCTGAGAAGTTTTTTTTTTCTGAATCATCATGACTATGTCAGATCTTATCACATCCCACATATCATACCACAGTAAAGACAAAAGAAGGCTACCCAAAACACACATGTTCAGTTGAATAAGACGTCACATCCATCTTCAGGTGCCACTCTGTAGTCAAACGTATTTGGGATGTGTAATTGCTTTAAGATTGTAATGGGTTTTCAATTAGACACACTCCATTTTTACAGAATTATCTTAAGTAGCCCCAAAAGACTGAATCTAAATTGAAGTCATAAATTAGTCAAATGGGAGCTCAAGTTAAATGATTCTTGACTTTCCATTTTCCACACCCAGGCTGGCACATCAGAAATATTCATCCTTGACCCTGGGTTACACTCTGATCCATTTATCCAACCATTCCTCCTTCAACAACTGATCACCAAATGGAACAGTATGCGTTTCATGTAACTATTACACAGCTTGCACCTCTTGTTTTTCTTTTACAGATTTAAATGCAAATTGAGTAATTTTTAAATGAGTTATTGTTGGTTTTGGGTCAATGGTTCAAGACATCCCAACGCCATGTTCCTGGCAGATGTGCTCCCTGCTCTGTACCATTTTATAGATGAGAACAACTTTCCAAAAAATAGTTAAAGCGGTCATTCAGGGTTCAGGGGTTGAGACAAAATTATGATTAGAGTAGTGAAATAACAGTGGGACTGAAACGGATAAAGTACCAGATGGGTTCTGCTGGGGTCTTAACATGGTAAAAGTGTGTGTAGTCTGGGTCACATGGGTAGGCAATTGGATTACAAAGAAACACATGTTGTCAACATAATGTCTGTTCACTCAAGGGCAGCAAAAGCTCCATTTTCTTAGTCAACTGCAATTGTGTTCAAACGATAAAGTTCTTTTCTGTTCTTTGTCTGGTCTTTGGAGATTCAGATGAATTGAGTACAAATAAAATACTTTTACGTATCTGTTTATTTAGGTATCCATTTATTTGGGTTTCAGGCTGAAAGAGTTCATTATAGGGTAATATACTATAAACACCAAGGAAATTCATACATCTCACTAGATGGCACTATTCCCACTTGTCCAAAGCATGTAATCTAACAAGAGAAGTGAATCTCTACAGTCTAAAAAAAGACTTCCTTATCTTGTGCTGCATTTTCCATGTGAGCAAATCTTATGTGAAAACTGAGAGCGCGTTAGATCAAATGTTTGTAACGAGTTGTTCTTGCAAATGTTTGATTCAGTTTTATCAGATTACAGCAAAGTCCTTTGGAATTAAAGGATTCAAGATAATAGCCCTCAATATCCATAAAAATAAAGCCAGCAATAACACTATGGAATGGAAAAATATATATTTTCCGTAACTTGTGTGTCAAACACTGATCCACAATACGTAAGACTGTTAATAGCCTGTATAGTTACCAGATACAAACTAAACACCTGCTCACAGCAACCCAGACAGGCAGAGAGGTGTGAGTAAAAAGAACAATGAGATTTAAACAAGCATAGAGATGGCAGTGGTGGTGTGGATCAGTGCTTATGTCACAAACAACCTTTTGCTTTGCCTGACATCACGAGGGACTCGCTATCTGCATGGCTGGAAGGCATGCAGAGAGAGGGAGAGCAAACAAAGCACACCTCGGTGCTCCACAGTGCTCGTGTTTGAGCGGTACACCGCACCTGCTCCACTCTTGTGGGGGTATGAAAGAGATAAATAGCAAGAGAGGGGATATTTGCAAGGACATCTCCAAACAAGCCAGGTGACTTGTGTTTTCAGAATGGAAAGCATCTGTCAGCCATACTCTCGAGGGTTTTTGGAGATGTATAAGCCGGTCATGTTCACTTGGCTTCATAAGGACTACGGAAATCCATTTCCCCTCCCTCGATCTATACCAGCGGTGTGTTGCAGAGGAGGAGGCTTAGAAGCGTAAAACACTTTTTTTTTTAAGTTGGGGAAAGTGTTGGTGGATTAGGCCAAATGCTGTCATGTTTTGGCATTCTTTCTCACTATATGATCAAAACTCACACTCTGCTATGACACGGTAGTTGCATAGTGCATCCGCCACCTGTACTACCTCAACACCCTATTTATGTGCTTTCCCAAGCTGACAAACCATTTTTTCTACTATTTTATTCTTACAAACCGGGAGAAGCATGACAACACACTCTTACGCATGTGCCAAACAAATATTCTCAACCTTTGACCTATATGTCTTACATGTGGTTGTAAATTGTCCCACGTGTATGTATATAAATACATAATTGCAGACTAGATTGCACACACACCAGTTTTCCCATCCACACACAGACACACCTCTGCACTCCTTTAAGATTATCATGCTTGATGCCTCTCAGACTGAATGGCTGGTTTCACAATGACAGACTTTTGATCTCTGTCTTTGTCTGCTTCTGAGAAGCCATGAACTTCCCTCCACCCATCTCTCACACTCCAATCTCTTTTTTTCCACACATTGTATGTAAGTCACTAAATGTTAATGTATCTCTGAGAAGCAGAGCCAGGCAGATAGACAGAGGCTGTGTGAGAGAGAGAAAGTGAGCATTATGTAAAAGATGCTATTTTGGGCCAGAGAGTAGATTCGTCATTTTCTTTTTGATTTGCATATGAACACTGCTAGATCCTTAGGTTGGATTTGATTACATGTAAGAGCTCCACTGTAAGTATTAGTAAATGCTTATAACAATTTATAGTAGAAATAAGTAGCTAATTGTTCAAATGAAGCCTCTGATAAATAAAATATAAGTAAATAAGAAAAATGTGAAATAGTGATAATTTACACATAATTTATTCCTTAAAAACTAAAAAACTGTCAAAATAAGCATATTTGAAAGTGCCTGTTGCGCCGTTTCAACGTGTGAACTGTGTAGACACATAGATCCGATTACAGTATTTCCTTTATGTTTATTGATTTCCCATTTGAGCTGGATAGAGTGACTATTAAATATAAATGAACATTTGTTAGAATTAAGCCTTTTCCAAACAAGTCCGCGCTATGTTGATGGAACCTTTTTCCCTGTATTTTTTAGTATAGAGGGAGCTTTAAATCTGAACTGTGTAATGACATCCTTACATTGATGCCGAAAAAAGGTGTGTATCAGAACCTATAACACAGAGGAAGTGTCCAAGGTAAAGTTCAGATATGCCACATCAAAATAAAACTTCTTACACAGGAAAAGTTTATGGAAAGTGATCGATGGTGAGAACAAAAACAAACAATATAAAATAACGCATTATAGGTATGTTTGTCCATATGTCGAAAATATAGTCATGTCACAATCCATGGCTAGAAATTGTGAGACGTAAACATATCCTAAGCCTGTGGCAGCATCCACGTGATGATCCATGATAAGAGCCCAGCGGCAGTAATAACAAAACGTATTCCCATAACTATGTATTTTTTACCATTTAAAGCTTCATGTATATCAACTCTAACCTTTCATTTAACAAAGAAAAAAAATCCTCTTCCTAAAAACTCCACCTTAAAAAGAATGTCTAAGACACGTGTCCATGCTACTCTTTCTTGCCTGAGATGACCAACACTATGAGCGGCTAAAGAGCTCTGAGCCAGCATTCTATTTCAGGCTTGTTTTGGTCTGAAATGACTGTGATTTGTGAAATCCGGTGTCTTATATTGGTCCTTTTAACAAATGCAATTATCTTATCGAACCCATACAGAAACTTAAATGTGTGTGAGGGCATTTCGTGACCAATATGATTATTGTTACACTAAATCATTACAGTGCCATTAAGCACCTTCACCCGATTTCCTCTAGGGAGTGTCTCGTCACCCCTCTGAGAGCAGGCATGGCTTCGGCTTCAAGCTGTCTCCTTGGTAGCTCTCCAGCACATATTTATGTTGGTGAGATGGGGTATAACTCTGTTTATGATGCTATAAAGTCTTTTTGGCCAAAGCCCTTGCTACCTACAGTGTGTCTTTAGGTCCACCGTAAAGTTGGAATGGGCTCTGCCCTTGGAAAGGTACTGTAAATAAAAGTGAGTTAATGTGTGTATATGTGCGTGTATGTGTGCACTCTCTTATGTATGTTAAGCTGACAGGACAAAGGCTTGGGGCTTTTGCTGCTATTTTATGTTTGAAAGCACCAAAGCATTTGGACTTGTCAGGTTGCTTGCATATTAAAGTGAGTCCCTCAAAAGTGTCACGTAGTATCGATGTAACAGGAGTTCACTCCCACAACGGTCACCTATTCTTTTTTGTATAGCATGTTTAGAGTACAGTGATGTGATTAAAGTGCTGCTTTACCCAAGTCTGTCTTAAGCATACCAAACACGAAATAACATATTCCAAGTATTTCTTATTGTCTTTTGTCAAAACATAATGGATTACAGTTTTAACCAGTCTTAATGGAAATGGTAGTCCACTTTTCCCAGAGAATAATGACCTTAACCCAATAGTTTCAGTTAAATATTTTGCAAAATACAAACCTTTTTAAAAAAAAACAAAAAAACTGGATAATGAATGTTTAGATCATAGTGACTATACAGAAGGACAGTGAGGGATTGTGTTATGCTGCAGGGAAAATTAGAGTAATTTCTATGGAAATTCTGATTCCTTTTTTTTCCCCACTAATTTATCAAAATTCATTATAATTGACGTAGCTGCTATTCTGCACACTCGCAGTCATCTTCCAGGCTTCCATGAAGAAGAGACCTAGAGTACCCTGTAAAGATGGGAACTTGTTACTAAAGTAGTTGGAACACTGCTCTGTGTATTAGTGTAATGTTCTTGTTTGGATATTCATGTTTTGTATTTTAATCAACTACATGTCTGTTTAATCTTGAAATTGGTAGGCATTTAGCACCGTGGCCAGCTCTGCCACCTGTCTTATGTTTGTAGAGCAGGAGTCCGGTCGAATAATTGCTGGCTTGAGAAGGCTAGACAAAAAAGTGTCTAAGTAGCAGCCAAGTTAATGCCGCTGTTTGATTCTCTTAAAGGTAAGGAAAGAAACTTTAGTGCTTCCTTTATTATCATCTTTAGCACAGGAAACACTGGACCATTCATTCAGAAAGGAGATAATTCCTACCCACAATGGATAAAACCTTCAATCTAACACTTACACACACACACACACACATATATATATGTATGTATGATGCCCTTTTTTAATTTATGCAAATACATAAGGGAATATATATATATATTCCCTTATGTATGTGCATAAATTATGAAAGAGTAAAAGTTATAGCTGCAACATAATTTGCCTCTACAGCATTAACAATACAAATCTTTTAACAATCTATTCCAAAAGAAAAGTTCATTTCAGTCCTGCCCAAAAGTTGCCCTCTAGCTAAGAAAAGCAACATCAATTATTTTTGTGTAATTTTGAATCTTTGCTGCTCAACAAGGTTTCTTGGTGAGAGGGTTTTGAAGCGAAAGTAGTGTTTGCCTGCCAGGATCTCCTGCTATTGTTACAATTGCTATATTTGTTTCTAAAGTATTTTCACAGATACACAACAAAGATTTTCAGGATAAGGGATATAAGCACTGTAAATATTTGAACGTATCCACAATGGCAAAAAGCGAGTGGAAACAGCCTCAGTTCCAATAGGGTTGGGTGCTGTCTAAATGTGAATTTAAAATCTCATTAATCCATATTTAGAATTTGGGTTGTAATGAAAAAAAAAGCAATGTATAAGTTATTAAGAATTTAAAAGATATCCTAACTTATTTGGAAGTGGGGTTAGAGATAGCACAAGTACAGATGTTTGATTTTTTTCTGCCTTACCCTCCACTTCACAGAGGAACACATAACAGCAAAAAGACTTTGCTGTTGTCACAAAGTGTATACCTCTCTAAAATAGTATTTCAGGTTAATGACTGTTCATGGTTTGCCAGCTCCAGAGTGTGCACTGGAGGCACAGCGTCAGAGAGCATTTCAATGTGTGAAAGCGACAGCACGGACACAAACAGAGATGTAAGAGAGGCTAAGTGAAATGAAAGAAAACATGTGGCATCCTGGTAATGTCAAGTACACAAGCAAGTAACTGTCAAAAGGATTAATTGGGCTCTTACACAACAGCTCAAGCGGATTGTCATAAGTGTGGGTGTCTGAGTGCATACACATGAACCCGCTCTGATATGGGAGAAAGTAACAGCAGGCATTATCAATCCAAATTTTGAGTCTGTGAATATGTGTGTGTGTGCATGTGTGGGAGTGTGTCACAGTGTTCCAATGTAATGTACGTGGGGCTTGCCGCAAGCAGTCAGTTTCAGGTTGGTCTCATTACCAAGGTAATTCCTCCGGAGCAACAGCTCCGTAATGGCAGGAGATGGTAATGATCCTTTAATAGCCCTCCTCATTGCCCACTGGCCAGATCCTAAGACCTGATTTGCCTACTGTGCTCCCACTGAGCAAAGAAGATGAATAGAAAACTAACCATCATTATATCTGCCATAGAAATCAAATCTGAACACCCATAATCTACTTCTCAGCTCTCTCCTTTTTGACTCATTTTCAAACCTTCCATCTTTCTTTCTTTCTTTCTTTCTTAGTTTCTGATCATTGCACTGCAGGCTCAGTTTGCTATTTCTACACCTTAAAAGAATTTAGTATGTTCTTCTCTTCTCCGTTGTGTTGTAAAAAGAATGTATTTTAGTCCTTGCCAGGAATGTTTTCTTACCCTAAACATGTAATGTTATTGCCTAAACTCAACCAGATAATGACAAAAGTGTTCTACTGTGCTGATGTAACTCAGAAGTGAAAAAAAAACTCATTATAATATGTTGTTCTTGTTGTAATGATCATAAGAATATTTGAAAAAAAGAGATGATCAAAACCCTCTTTCTTCTCATAAGGATTTTGTGACTTCTTAAAGGAAACACTTGAGAAGGATGTCTGCTCTGATGCTGTATTCAAGGATATGAACCAGTTACCTGTGTCATTCTATCAACTGAAGGACTGTTGGCTAAGTAGCCTTATGTGTCTGCATTACCAAGTGAGAACATTTGTGTACATGGGAATCAGTTTAAAAAAACATGCAATGCCTAAGATTGATAAGGATTTTGTTATCTCCCTTCACAGTTTCAAAGAAAACAGTGGTGAATGTGGAATTTTATTGTCTGTGTGCGCAGGCATGTGCAAGTCCAAGACCCTTGATATCTGAAGTGAGAAAACTGAGGAGAGGCCAAAACTACACTAATCTCCTGCACATATGGTTGGGTTTCTCCCAAATCTTTGATAAGATTTACAGGGATTAGTTTGTCCCCAAAAATAGCCAAAGTGTGTAAAGATGGCTGTCTGGAGGGTCTTTGTATCTTTGAGCCCTTGCCACTGTTGACATGATGAGGATATTGACAAAGTGAGATCCACGTGTAACAATAGTGCTTCTTTTGTTCATCAGGCAAGAGCTAAATGTAAGGAATACTACACACACTCGCACATGTGAATTGCTTGCTGTGTGGTTGTTACCCCTTGGATGGCTGTGCAGTGACACGGATGATCCATTTGCTGAACTATCACTGGCGTTCTCTTCAGCTCACTCTCTTCTTGTCACTTTTCCCATTTTGCACACACTCAGTTCCTCCTCTCGACTCCTTGCCTTGTGTCTTACTCCCTCCCACCAGATTTGTGAGCAGTGAAGTTGAGGTCAGACACAAGGAGAAAGCAGACAAGTTAACAGGCATTTAACAAAATGAGATTTCCTCACTTTTAAGCTGTCATTTTAAAGCTGCACAGCAGCATTGTTTTGTTGCAGGATAGAGCTGTGTTTCAATATATCTGTCTGAGGATCAGTAAAGGTGATGACAACAACATATACATTTACTTTAAACTCATTAACCAATTTGAAAATAATCTGTAATAATGCTCCCTCTCAGATGTTACATATGCCAAATAGACTTCTACAAAGGTAACACTGGTGTATTCTCATGTATAGCTCCTCCAGCTATCCTCATCTGTCTTGTATTTTAGGAATTGAGACGTTCCTAAAAATATTTGACTGTGAACACTTTCCAGGTCACAGGCAGGGGGATGGAGGAGTGACAAGACAAGGATGCACAAATTAACCAAATGAGATGAGTCTTCTGTCGCCTGCTCCCTCCGTCAGTATGTTTGCCTAAATAATTCAGCCCAAATCCAGGTCAATCTTTAATCAGATGTCAGCACATCTCTCCACTGATGAGTGTGCAACATATTACCATAATCACAACTCTCTTCTGACCTACTAAATTTTTGAGACACTCTTTTACTTACTGTACACTATGTCTCACATGTTCTATGTTATATATATCAGTGACAGCTCTCCAGATTACAATCAGATTCAAACTTGTCAAAGTAAAAACTTTGAGGATTTAGCTAATCAACAACTATGCTTGCATAAAGTCAAGAAGGTTATGTTCTGCTAAAGGTTAGGTTTATTCCTCTGGACAAATAGGCTGTACGACACTGTGGTTGATATGATTTTTTGGAGCAATGTCCATTTTTAACTGGTTGTTTAGCTCAGTTATGTGTTTGCTGTAAATATTTTTTTTACTCATGATGGCATGGTAACGCATTGTCTGAACTTCCAAGAGAAAGAGAGAAAACAAGGAAGAGGGTCCTTCTTTTTTTTTGGTAATAACAGTAGCATTGTTCAAAGAAAATGTGTCCAAGACCATTTTAAAAAACCTATGAAAATGAAGTTCTACAGAGAGAACACTGTGTATCTACCATTGTAGAAAACATTCACTGCCTTTTGTCTATTGATTTTGAAATTGTAATCATAGCCCCCTTGTTATCTAATTTCTTTGACTTCTCTTTCTGAAAACAACATAATTGTAAAACAACCAATTTCTAACAGCCAACTCACTACAGTATAGTATCTCAGACCACTGCTCATTAAAACTTCAAATTGCCGCTAAAATGATAACTTGGAACATTCATTATCAAGCTTGCCATTTAATGTAGATATGCAACAGCCTTTTCAGATGTACTTTGCAACAATTTGTTGTCCTCATGCTACAAACCATGACCAAGTACAAACCATCATTATCATTAATTTGCGGCAGAAGTGATCTTTCTTATAAGAAATTGGAAGAGGAGTTTCTTCAACTCTGGAAACCAAGCACACATAACTGTGTGAATTCAGGCTAGTTTTTTTTTTATGTTCTTTTCTTTTAAATCAAAGTGATATTGATGACAAATCTCAAAGCTGAGAACTAGGAAAAATTAGTACTCCAAAAGTGCCATGTGAAGTGAATGTTTAACCAAACAAATCAAAAAATGCATATGATGCTGCAGCTAATATAGGGAATTAAGATACAAGGTCACGATCCACATAGGAGAAACCTCTTAAACACTATAAATAGATGAAGTGTTGTAACCCACTGAAATACTCTGGGGCATGGAAAATGGAGCAATGCTCTCAAAAAGGGCTGTAAGTAAAACATCAATCATTGTGAAATAAACACACTTACTGTTTGCAACAGCAAACTTGACATAAAACGGATTTTTACAGTGACAAAACTGTTGTTACAGGAAAAAGCATAGTAATGGCAGCAGCAGAATACCTGGGAATACACAATACCTAAGATTAAAGAAAATGGTGTGACTTAAAAATGGAAGGAACGAAGAAAACAACTCGCCCGAGCCAGTCACTTTATTCTAACAATGGAAACGGGTGGAAGGGAGGTGATGGTTTTGCCACTGAATTTAGAAAGTCAAGAAGCATTTGGAGTGGTCAGTTAGATACTGTACCTGACAGCAATGCACCTCCAGGCTTCTCAGAAGCCATAGACAGCAATCTGTTACCATAAAGTCCAACTCAAGCATCCAGAGAAACATCTATACTTAGAACTTGCTCTTCATATATGGTGATCTACAGGTAATGTTAACTAAAGCTCAAAATATTTTTCTGATTTGAAACTAACAATTTCGGAGTGTGTAATGAGCTTTCATTTAAATCTTTGTCTTGATAGGCGTTCTGTCAACCAGTTATATCATATTATGTATTATATGTTATGTTTCTTTATTTCTCATGAAAGAACAACAAACAACATAAAACAGTGGCAAATTCTTATAATTAGTAGGAACTAAAACAAATTGTGGAGGCAAACATAAAATAACAGGCAGTCTGTTTGAATATACCTATTGTGTCCTGATCAGCCACAATATCAAAACCACCTGCCTAAAATTGTGCCAGATTGTGGCACCAAATTAGCTCTGACCTCTCATGGTATGGAAAACTGTGGCGAGTGTCACGTGATGTCTGGCATGAGGACATTACATTAGATTGGGGTCTTTGGAGTTTGGAGGCAAGTATTTGTTCTTTGTGCCTTTTCTGAGCAGTATTTACAGTGTTGCAGGCAACATTCTAATGTGTCTGTGTCTATGTTTTGGTGGGTGGTATGCAATTTGAAGAAAATCATATTGTAATAAGATGACCTATTTCATCCACGTCACCTGTCAAATTTTTTTAAAGCTCTGACTGATTGGTGTACATGATTAGTCCTTAGAATGTTTGTAAAAAACAGCCTAATCGTTCCACCGCAACTGAGGCAACTACTGATGAGGATTATGTGCGGCGATTAAGAAAAAAAAAAAAAAAATTGAAATGTGGGAGCTATAAATAGCTGCAGCTGCGTGTAATGATTGCGAGTGAGGATGGCTGCTTTTACACTATGCCAGGAGCTTGTCACTGTATTTTTAAACTATTTTTTCTGACATTTTCTTTTTACATCCACCATAATCCTTTCCCCAGAACTTAGAGTTGATAGCCTCCATAACTTTGTTTGACTCAGCAGTCTTTCTCTGCTTGCCATTCCTTAACTAACAACGCTGCATCAAACACATTCGCTCCTCTCCACTTGGTCTATGATTTGCCTAATTTCAGATTTGGTGAAACTGAGGCAGTCATGGATGAGGAAGGGGCGTACATTGTGTGTGGGCTCCGAACACAAAAATCAAGCACCAGGTTGCAATTCACTGTGTAATGGAATGCAATTGGGTAAAGCTCTCAGGCATTTTCTGTTACTTTCAAATATTTACTCTCCTGTAGCTCAACTTTTCCCATAAAATTAACCATAATGAGTGAGCTGACTTAAGTGCATGCCATACGTTTCTTCATCGAAACGATAAACTCCTGAACTTTAATGTTTAGTTGTCAAACAATCAACACTTCGTGAGTCTAAATCAGCCTGTAGGTCCATAGTAGTTCAGTACTCCCATGTGCACATGTTGCCAGCGGTGAGGAGGAAACTCTACTCTGCTTCTGAGTGAGAGCACAATACTGTGTCTTAGCTCATAAAAGACTCAGTGGGTGTATGTGCTCAGAATTCATATTATTGTGTGAGTAGATAAAAACCCAAAGATAAGGAGAATACTGCTTCATGTTGAAATGAGGAAAACACCAACGTCATTCTCTAATTTTACGTATTATTTTGCCTACAAAAATACATTTTTCTGTTTCTTTAATGTTTTATTTGGAGGGAAAAAGTGTCTGAGTATCTAAAAAGAAAGTATTGTGAACATTCCATTGTTTGCGAAAGAAGTAAGTGAAAATCAGTCCTGTGCTTGTCTGTAAAATCTTAGGATGACTGAGATTCATAAAAGCGGATCACTTAAGGATATGGGTGCCACATGCACAGTGTGGTCTTTGAGCCCGCACATATTTGCATTAGTGAATACAGTTATACGTTGCACGTACAGTTTTATAAATCAGGCCCCAGTTGCCCAGCTTTTGTACCACTGGTTATAGACACAGTTGTCTTGCTAACAAGATGAAACGAAATCAAAATTCACCATGGCAATAATGCCTGAGGCTAAGAGGGAGCAGTGATGGAATTCAACACTTATCAGTCCTTCTCCATAGGCAATGTAGAGCATATAGGGTATACGGGCAGGTTGGGCAAAGTGATTTGTCAGGGACAACATCCCATGGACGCGGATTTGTTTGAGGGTGTCGATGTGCAATCTGTTGCATGTTTCCCTCCTTCTGTGTGAGAGTGTGCGTGTTGGGAAAGCTCAGCGGTCTGCAGTTTCACCACAGTTGCTTGGCAGCTTCTCCCCTCTTTTAATTAGAGAAAAAGCATCTGCAACAAGGGTCACAGCTGAGGGAGTGAGAGTGGATCATTGTGGAGTGTTTGTATTGTAAACAAACCCAGGCCACTCAGCTGGAAGCAATGAAAGGCGACTCTATCTTCACACCATACAAAACTTTGTGAACTGTGTTTACCCTTTTTTCACCAAGTACAAACACTCTGAGCAAGCTTACAGGTAGCAGCTTCTAAGAATTTCAGCTTTTAAATGGAGACTTTCTTGACTATATATAAAAGCAAAGAGCATTGCTGGCTCGTTGAAAAATTAATGTTTGGCCCATGTATGGAACTTTGGAAGGTAAAAGTTAAACTAAAACATTAATGGGTAGAAAAGACCACCATTAGTTATAGTGACCTGTTTACTGCAGAGTCTGATTGCTTATTCCAGTATTTATGAACCCGTTGTTTGACTTCACAACATTTTAACATCTTAGTCCAGACCTTTGAATCGGTCTACTCTGCAGAGTTAACATATTGACATGCTGTGACATAAAATAGCAGTTTGCTTATACAATAACCTTTTGCTTTGATTCAGTCACTGAAGTAAACAGTGGTGGAGAAAGTAATTGTAATTTTTCTTTTGTATAATCAGCTATAACACAACTATAAAATTTATACTATATAGTATATTTATAGAATAAACTATAAGCAGGAAGACGGAGTAAAAATATTGAAATGAAATAAGTGGTTTGGTCTCCCTCAATCATTAAATATTGTTTCATGCTGTATCCCATCCATTGACAGTTCTTGTTGTTGCTGTTGGAGGTGATTTCAACTGCTTCATGCACAGTTTTATATATAAATTTCATATATGTTTTATGTATAAACTTTTTCTATAATTTTCATTTTTAGAGGGATACTAGATCATTTGAGCATGATTTTTTAAATGAACCCAAACTACCAGTCACTTTATGGGTATTATTGGTGGTGGTAATACTTTACAAAATAACTCATTAAAGGATTACTTTTTTTGTTTTGACAAGTGACATATGTAGTTACTTTATCAAACAAGGAATATGTTACTGCTGAAATATTACCTGCCTGCGCCTTCTGTTGCCACAAAACAAACACAGAGAGATGATCCTCAGTGCATTCTTCTATTGTTTTGATTCTTTTCCAAATGCATATATGTCATTTTTGTACTTACTTTTCTACTTAAACAAGTCTATTACACATTTGTCAATGAAATGCTGTTTTGTTGTCTCTTTTTACCAAAGCTCTAATGCATGCAGAGTAGCATTCCAACAAAGCAGTCACACTTAACCACTCTGTAAGATCATAAATCTTGATAAATCAGGCAATAGCTGATCGAATGACTTTGCAGAGTGGTGTCTAGGTTGTGGTTGTAAAAAAAGTCTTTAGTTTGGGTGTTGTTTTTATTTTCTTTGCAAGCTGTATTAGTTTCCAGGGATTCATCATGATGTATCTCTCGTGCTACCTCTGTATTTAATCTTTAAGACTTTTGTCCACTGTTCATTTCTTCCTATGAATTCCGAATGATTTCCAGATATTAGATTTCATGTTGCGTTGCGAACTGCATCAGTGGTGGATTTCAGAATGTTTGGTTTTTACCGGTATACACCCATTTCACTGCTAGATCTGAGTGAGGCATCCATCGGCTGTGCCGGCGGATATGCTGTTTAAATTGTGTGTAGACTCGACTTACTCAGCATGTGCTGATGCACCACTCTTGATGCAGTCAATGTCAGAGTAGTAGCAGTTTTGCTTTTGTAAGATCTGCAGCAAAACCTTATTCTACTAGATTTTAATGGTTCTATAAAACACTTTATGAGATTGGGGCCTGTGTTTAATGCAATTTACTCTTTATCGTTATAATCAGGTTCAAATTCATATGTGAAAGAACAAATGCTTGACTCTTTTTCTTTATAAATGTAATCATTAAGGAATGAAGATTATTATCAAGAATCATTAAGAACTGTAAAGTTGTGTTAAAATGGTAATGGAAAAGTAAGTTAGCAGCATAACTAGTTATTTTTTAAAGGCAGCAGTTACTCATCTATCGATTTACTTTCAGGTACAGGACACCATTATTGCAGGGTATAAACAAAACCCTGATTATTCAAATTGGATGACTTGTTGGTGTATTAGTGAATGCTCTAATACATATGTTTCTAATTTGATTTGATTAATTTGATTGATGTTATCAAACTTTATGAAACAGTACTTTTTATTATCATGAATACAATTCTAATCTGTGTAAATTTTCTCCTGAATACTGGATTTATTTGTCATATATTGAGATGAACCATTCATCTGCTTTTGTCCCACGTCTTTGTTTTCCCTAGCAGCTTATCTCTAGCATCAGCACAGCACTATATTTGCTCCCTGATGTCCTAAATTAAACACAGCGGAGTTGCTCTGAAAGCGTCTGCATCATTATCAGCAGAATAATTACCGTGCACGCTGAGCTACTCTGCTCTTTAGCAGCACTGTAACCATTAGTCTGTGGTTTCTTTGTTCATCCTGCTTCTCACTGAAATATATTGCCAACCTCTTGTTTGTAGCTTTTTGTTTTCTTCTCTGTTTGTGTTTTTTTTCCTGTGTCTCACATCTTCTGTGTTCTCCCTCAAATCCCAAATAGTCTTATGTTTCTCCAGTGCCCTGCATTCTCTTCCTGTATGTCATCCAGTCTGAAAAATTAAGTCTCCCTCTGTCACTCTCCCTCTGTCTTTTATTGTCTCTTTCTTTCTCCGCTCCCCACTGTCCACTTTCATTGTCTGCCTTGTACTCTACAGCTCTTTGTATTTTAGGTGTAAAAATTGGATGACATGTGGGGAGTTGTGGATTAAAGTGTATGTCAATCACCCTCTTTTTCATCCTTCCTCCTCCAGGCAGTGCTCCCTGGTGGCTTTACTTACCTGCAGGGATTTTCCATTTTTCTCTCTGTCTCTCTTTTGTCCTCTTGTCTCTCATCCATAACCGTGTTCACATTGACAGGACCATATGCTAATTGCATTTTTCAAGTAGCTTTAGCCCACACACCAAGTCAATTTTTGACCCATTCTTGGTATGTTTTTCTACTTCATCCTTTCATTCCTCTCAGAATCTACATCTCATTTCCTTTTCCCTTTTTCTCAACCTGTCTATACTTCCCTCGTTCCTCTCTTCCTATCTTGTTATACCTGAAACCTGTGGAAACAAGAGGAAAATCTCTCTTCTTCCTTTTATGTGATAATATCACAGAGCTGTGGCTGAAGCCAAAGCCAATAAGCCTTTGAAGGGAAAACAGCTTTGAGGAAGAGAGCGACTGACAGTTCAAGTTGAAGGAAAAGTGGTAAATAAAAGACAAGCACCTCCCTTATCTCAAAGGAAGTAGACTACAGAATTGGCAGATCGCATAAACTGACCTCTAAACGGCTACCAATTTCATTAGCACCCAAGAGAAGGCAGTGGTAAGTCAATGGCTGGAAAGACTGATCTTGTTAAACAGAGTTTGAACCCCTTTCTTGTGTGTCAAAACGCCGACTCAGGCGGATTTTTTCTAATAATGTGTCACGAGGGCACCTGGGTTTAGAGCAGGCTGAAATAAGAATCTGCAGACGCCTTAAAGCCTGGCAGGAATTGTGGCCAAGAAAGTCAGCTCTACCCCTTTAAAATTTTGAGTCCAACCACAAAATTATATGAAAACAATCTTAACTGAGGTGAGACATCAGACTGTCCGCCAGTGAGAGGAAATTCGTTACCCGTGGGATTTTAAGCAGTTCTTCATATTTTCAAACATGTGAAAAATTGCTCAGCCACTTGATACTGAGGCCTGATTTACTTTTGCTTTGTTCACAAATAACTTGTTTTAGCAACTTTGAAAAAGAGAAATGAACAGCTCCAAAGTAAATCAGAGTCTGTAAGAGTGCCAACACATAAACTAGTGACAAATGAAATCACAAAGTTTGTTTTTAAAGCGTCGGGTCAAGTGATTTTAAGTCTCTGGAACACTACTGGAGTGATCAAATGCCTTTCATTCAAAAGATTTTCTCTTGTTTGGTGTTTTTATGGGGGTGCTGAGAAGGGCTGTCTGACTAATCAGCCATAATGTACCCTAGGTGTTCAACTATGTTTAGGTTTAGTGACTGCAAAGGCCATAGATTATGATTTACAATGTTTTCATTCTCATCAAAGAAATCAGAGTTGTAATCATCCTAAAATAGACAGATCCTGTTCAGACAGGAATGTTTCATCACTGAATAAAGATGATCACTCAGAACAACTTTGTATTGATTTACAGCGACCTCTCTGCCTGAGGGGAACAAGTGGACATGAACCATGCCAGGAAAATGGCCTCCACAGTTTAACAAAGTCACCAGATTCCCTCCTTGTAGGGGTAAAAGCTCAAATTTCTTTTCATTTAATTTATCACCCATCTTGATATACCCCACTGTAGTATCTGAGGATATGGAAGAATATTATTTATGTAATATATTGCTGTAGCGCGATATATTTGTCTTCAATGTCAAGTGACAATATGCTCGTCCAATGAACTTTGCTGGTGAGCAGTGAGATACGTACCTGGCAATGAGCCAGCTCTAGAAGTGCCCACTTATCATGGGAGTCCTCTTTCTTCTCTTAGGAGGGCTCAGGTCAAACAGCCATTACCACTACCTGTGGGCAATTCACTGCACGTTTAGCCTACGTAGCACTTTGATCTGAATCAAATTACATTAGGCAACCATTAGAGCAGTAAGTATAGACAGCAGAGTGAGGAGAAAGGGATCATCTTCACATCAACCCTTCGAGTAGACACATCTGCCAAAACAATATATTCATGTCATGGAGTTTTTTTTTTCCTGCGTTCTATGATGTTAAGCAACACTTACTCATGTAGCATTGGGCAGAAAATAGCAGCTGAGCCTTATGAAACATATAGTATTAATCAGACACCCGATTTACTCATATATATATTTCTACACTGGTTACAGAATAATATTTGAAAAGACAATAAACTGTGGGAGAATATGCTTTTCAAATAAATTACTTTTAACTTTAAAAGACTTTGATAATCTATTTTCCTGTGGTGACTACATGGGAATCCAAACAGTGTTGTTATGTTAGTGTTATGACATAGACCCAAACTTGCAGCATACATCCTGATATTATTAACAGTCAGTTAATAAAATCATGATCAGACTGGTAGCAAGCATTCGTATATTACAAAGTCAGTTTAATGAACTGGGGTTGGTTACGTTGATTTTGACTCGACAGTAAAATGTTTGTTTATGTGTTTCACAATAAGTAGTTATTGTAAGTTATGAACAAAGTCTTCTCTTCAAAAGAAGTTGAAATGAACCTTTGAAAAGATGTAAGGAAAAAGGAAGAGGGAGATGCAGTGTGAAGCAGTGGGAGATGAAGCGGTAGTGTAATGTATCATACTGGCAGAGGTCAGGCAAGAGCAGGCTGAGTAATTAACTATAAAGGAACCTGGTAATCATGCAACTAATACAGTGTTTCAGCAGATAATTAGTCATTCTATGGTACCAGGGTGGCCAATGTATATTTACATACTATTGTAGGTTGTGGTGGGAGACAGAGTTTATAAAAAGCAGGCACACATTGGCGAACAATGTCAAATGAGGCGGCAACAGCAGTTCTGACTCAACCTCCAAACTTCCCCCATCTTTATCTGTCCATTCACTCTACACCTTCTTTATCTTTCTCAAGGAGAACCTCCTCCTTTCAATTGCTCCCCCAGCGCATTCAAATTAGACATCCCAGAGAAGGGGCTAATAAAGGCTAACAACGGGAATCCCTTTTGTTAATTCCCTTTCATTAACAGGTCCACACAACTATCAGTCAACTATCATATTCACCCACCCCCCCCCCCCCCTTGCATCCTTAACCTCCTTGCTCTGTCTCTCACTCTTCCCTTCACCTCTTTTACTCCTCACATGGAGTGGCTCAGTCTCCACTTACCTGTCTTATGCCTTGCTGTTCTTTCTCTTACCATTACCACCTGCTCTCTGATTACTAACATTTGCTAATGTGGCCCTAATTAGAGTTAATTACCATTCTGTGTGCACAGAGAAAATGTCTTGATGAAATGAAGACATCCTACAGCACAGACTGACTTTGCATTCTCTGGTTCCTAAAAAGTGTGTGTGGGTGGTTTAATTCATACTCACTTGTGAGGTCTTTTGTTGCCACCGGCAACATATGTCTACTTCGGACTGTGTGCAGTTGAGGTGCTTTCGCAAGTAGGTTTCCATACTTAGGAGAGGAATAAGCATTTAGTTGTGCATAAACATGTATCTGTATTCCTCCTATTAAAGAGTTTAGGCTGGACACAGTGAACAACGGTCCAATAGTTCTTAGTTTGTATTTGTGAGTTCATGATGTCAAAATAAGAAAACCATACCTCTACGTGAAAATAAAGCAAAAGTGTTTTTCTTTTTTTTTGCTTCTAATACCTGAAGCCTTTTATTTGCAATGCCTCACTGCAACCTACATTATATTATTATAACTGAGAATTCTGTAACGATGTATGCTTGGAAATATACAAATGTATCTCGGGCAGCTGGCTAAAGCTCAAGAGGGAGACCAGCCATCCTGCAATTAGAAGGTCCTTGGTTTGACCCCCAAAATGAGGCATTTTACATGCTCTATGGGCAAGATACTAAAGCCCACGTTGCCCCCAGCTGTGTTTCTATATATACTGTCATGTGGCTTGTAACAGAGGATCTGGGTGTATGTGTAAAGCAGGGTGTATGAGTAACAAGGGGTCATATAACTCACATACGTCTTTATCACTGCTTTTCACTGTTATTTATGCAACATCAAAAAACTGACATCTTAATTTCTGGCTTATCTGACGACATCATCTGGAAGTCCAAGAATCACGTTTTGTGGACATGATTTGGAGAACTTTTTTCTCAGAGGGTTGGAGAAAGGCTGAGACTACATGTTCTGTCACCACAAAATACTATCAACCATTAAAAAAATAGACTATTATTTCAACCCTTCAGAGAACACTGCCCTTTCATGTTTTCTATTATGATCCTTGTTGCCTTTTCTTTCCTTCTTTTGTTATCTGAGAATACCTTCCAAGCACAGCTGCCCTAAAAATTAGAGCCATAACTCCGAGTTATGTCTGATTCTGGTCGTATTTACTAACACATTGTCATCCCCAACCCCTCACAGAGCCTTCTCAAGAACCCTAAGCTTCCCGCAGGGTATCACTTTACCCCCACCACTTTTTGATGCAAAGGGAACTGCTCTGCAGTATTTTGCCAGTATTCCTCCTGTGATGCTGCAAAGTCTGTGCCAACAGTAAACTACCACAGGGAAACATGATTTTTTTAGTGCTGGTGTATCCCTCTCCTGTGATGATAATCAAACAGGGCGACAGGAACAACTTGTAATCTTGATTCAATGGGGGAATTGGCTGTTTAACTGTGTAGTTTTTACAGTAGACCTGTTATAACCACACAAAATAACACACATATCCAACAATCTGGGATATCAATGAAGCAAGTGTATTACACCACATTTAATGACAACAGACATTGATAATGAACTTGTATACTAAACAGTTTGCTTATTGATTCCTCTGTTACCTAATTTTGTCAGTTACAGGTTCAGCTGAGCCAAAAAAAAAGGGAAGGCAGCAACAGTTGAACAACCAGTTGAGTACCACAAGAGGAAACTCTGTTGTCATAACACGTGACTACACAAACACATACTAATATGTCGTAAGTCAGGAACGTCTTTGTTCTTTGTGTAAGACTAAAGAGAGCCACAGAGGAATAACATAATCTGATGGTTGTCACACTATCCCATGAATACCACAGCCTTTTTGAAGAGGCTATAGAAAAGGCATTTAAAGTATTTTAAACTAAAGCTGGCAAGAGTGCAAAACCAACCACGAGCAAGACCTTTAAAGTTTTTGTTCATGACCACAAGTAAATGCAGCCGGTTGCATCTTTTTACCTACATTTAATGGGTGTGTTCACAAATACACAATGGGAATATTCAAAGAGCTCAATACAGATATGAGATCTATAAAAAAAGCACAACTGTTATTACTCTGTACGAAAAACAAAACATTTTGGTCCTTACCACTTCTATTGGTTCAATTGAAAAAAATAGCCACGCTGTTTTAAAAATGTTTTACTGGATTAAGCATTTGTCAAAGTTGTCTTTTGATTTCCTAGCTTCAAACCACTCCTGGAGGATTCAAGAGTGCAGCCACAGCTCGGTAAGTTAATCGTTTGTTAGCCTGTTCACAACTTAGTTTATTCAACCTTCTGGCACACAATGAGGTCTCAGTCCACCAAAAACAAGTGAACTATTCCAGATTTCCTTTTGAGTTGTTAAGATAAGGCCCTGTGGTAACAGGTGAGAAGTCTAATAACAATAACAATTTTAAATAAAAGCACAGAACTAGCCCACTTTTTGACGTGGAGGAAATTGAATAAAAATAATAAAAAAATTACAAATGTTTTTAGACATAAACTAACCAAAGTTGTCAGTGGGAGATGATTCTCAACACTTTGGATTGAACAGGAAGCTCACTGACTCAGGGGATCTTAGAAGCTTTTCTTTTTTTACTTTTGACTCTTGAAACTGAGAGAAGCAACAAAACAGAGCAAACGTGTTGCGTAAAAGCTACTAAGCAAACCTCTTGCTCTTCTTTTCCCTTTCAGATAACCAAGAAAATGAATAAAACATCAGTCAGTACGCAGGCTGCTGCTGCAGCTTACAGAGGCTTCTTGGAAGAGCATATGGAGAGAAGACTACACTTCATGTTTGACACTTGTTTGGCATGTGGAAATGACTATTGACCTAAACACCTTTGGGATTTTGTGACATGTAAGTTTCTCCAGCCCAACAGAGATTATTTTAATACACAACAACAGACTTGGACATGGTCATGATCCACTTTTACTGATTAATGCTTTATTTATCTCATATCCACTTCTCCTGATTATTTTCCTTTTACAGACTTGATATAAAAGTTTTTACGCTCTGGATTGTAGAAAAAAATCAAATAACTTGTTTATTTTCATTCTTTAAAATTAGAAAGTAGGGTGCTTGGAAACCTGCTGTGAAGTCATGCATTAGCAGTTTTTTTTTTGTTTCTACATTCCAGTTTTCTCAGTCTGAGGATCTGGGAGAGCTTCCAGGTTTTTGCACAAGATTGGTGTCTAGCAGATGTGTGGATAAGACTCTGATCACCCCTTTGCTGCCAGCACCATCCGCGCTCTCTGACGGTCATTAATGATTTTAATTTTGCTGTGTGATTCCTTTATGCTGCACTCAGTGCTGGGAATAGATTTCTCGCTTGTTGCGCTTGCTGTTGTTTTTGGATAAAATTGATTTGGTAAGCAAGATATAATTAGATCGCAGTTCGATTCGTTATCATCTCCAAGGAGAAACAGTTTCTATGCATGACAGTCATTCCACTCTCTGCCTGCTCTTCCTTCCCTCTCTATTTTTTCCTCAAGGGTCTCCTAACAGGCTTAGTCATATTTTCCATCCCCCTTTTCTATTTTCTTCATCCCCTGAGTGTGCATGCAAGTGCCACAATATTTTTGGTTGATTTTGTGTCACAATTATGCATGGCTGTGTTGTGCTTTGAGTCTGAGTCTTAGGTGGGCGGAGCCTGGTTTGAACCTGCCACCACACCTGCTCCTCATCATCCCTCATTAAGGCTGCCTTATAGGAGCTGCAGGAGCAACCAGTCTTTGCCAGATCTCACTTATTACGTGGTAAATTGGCTCATCCTATGCTCCGCCATAGTGTTGCTCATAGTTATTTGCCTAACCCTTGTTCTTGCAGCTTCTGCCTGTCTCAACCCATTGCTCCTACGCCTTGGTTTCCTGGTTCCAACCTACACCTGACTCTCCTTAGTCTGGATACCCTCTCAGCAACTTTTCCACACCAGCCTGCCCGCCTAGCCCCTGCTCGGATCCCAACCGACACAGCCTGTACCCTCTCTTCCACCGCGCACTCCTACTCCAACCAAGTAGGAACTATTTACTCCTCTCTCAGATTATTCATCTCACCTAAGGAAGACCCCCCTAACCATCTCCTCCCCTCTGCAGAATCCTCCCGTGCCTGGAAGTCTCCACCACTACCATTTCTTGTTAAATAAATATTTTTCCTTATTCCCTCTGGTCTGCTTTGGAGTCTCTTTTCCTGACGGCTTGGGCTCTAACCATAACATTTTGTCTCTGTCATTAATACTCTAAAATTATCTTTCTTAAACTCATTTCTTCATTTAAATTTTCTCTTTCGAATTTCCCTTCTGCCTTTGTCTGCTTTTTTTTGAAGACCAACCGTTTATCTTTTTCTATCTTGGTCCTAAGGAGTTCATGCAGAAGAGGTTATTCCTTGTTGCTATGGTAGCCCCATACTTACCAAGGTAATTTGGCCAGAGCAACACAGTAAGATGCTCCCACACTAAACTTCTTATTGATTGTAAATCACACTTGCAGTAACTCACTGCGCTTTCATTACTTTAAGAGTATTTATGACTTCAGAAAACAATGTCATCATGCATGCATCACATTTAGTTTCAAAGAAACAAGAGAGCAAACCACAAAATATCTTGAATTCCAACAGGAATTGAGGATTGAGGATTTACTGTCACTCAGTTTTTATCAGTTTCAAATATTGCACACATAAGATTCATGGATTAAAACGCAATGTTGTGAAAAGACAAACTATATAGACCCATACGGTGGTAGTAGCATCACAGACAGCATTTGTTTCTTTAAAGTGTTTAGTTGACATCATGCGTGAGTCATTACACTTAAAAGGAAAATGATAAAATAGATTCTACGGTAATTATTTTGTAGCATTTTATTGGTGCTGTCAAAGTTGATCAATTTAAATGCGTGAATGTCATCTCATTATACTACACTTGATGGTCCTGGTACGCTGCGATCTCTGTTCCTTGTGCTAGTTTTTGTAAATAGTATGTGCAGGTTCCTGTCTGTGATTGGTGCTAGTTCGGCCCGCCTTCTCTGCTGCTTCTCCTTACCTGCCCTACCTGCATTCACTGAATGGACCAGCACCCTTGGATCCAGTCAGGATTGTCTTCTGCTCACGTGGCACATCACTGCAGATGCTTAAAGTTCCTGTCAGACTATCATTGTATGCATCTATGATGTTGTGTGTGCAGCTTGCCTCTGTGTCATTTAATTTTTCTTGGTGTGTTTGGTCTGTGCTTGCTCTTTAACTTGCACTAGTTGTTCCATTAGCAAACATTAGATTGGTTTTTAATAACTAAGTCAGAGTCGCCTTTTGTGTATTTAGAAGCACTTTGAGAAGCACCTGTTGGACCCCAGTTTCTTTCTTCTAAAGCACTTTGAATTGTGTACGAATTGTGCTCTTCAAATAAACTTGCCTTGCCTTTCTATGATATTGTTCTCTGTGAGGCAGTTGTGCCGTTCCTCTTTAATTGTTTTTATTTGTATGTAATCTCAAAAGCTTTTAAATCTTCACAACATTATCAGCTGCTTGTTATTTATGTTACCTTTTATCCCTACCTGAGCTGAAACAATGTATAATTAAAATTCTGGTCTGCAGCTTGTTCCAGCCGATATTGGAAATGTACCACTAAGCTTTTTGCTGGCTTCAATTTAAATCCGGAATAAAACGATTTGTTTTATGCTCTTTGAATCAGTCAGTTTTGTTTTTAGCAGAGATCAAACGACCAATCACATGACAGGCGTGCTAGGAAAAAAAACTAACATCAAAGCTGTCGTAGCGCCCACAAATAATGATAGCTGAACTGACAAGGCTGTGACCATAAGTACCACTGATAGCTGGCATGCCGCTGTTTGTGATGTGTGATAAATGACAATGCATACTGTACAGTTAAAAAAAAAAGCTGTGTTCCTGTTAGCTAATCATATAGAGTATTGTAATATTTCCAGATAGCATGTTTCCAACCTTATTGTGCTCTGCCTTTAGCTTGTAACTGATCATTTGTTACCAACTCTGCAAGGACTAGAAACGTCAAACAGCCTTTTTTTCAATTTCTGAGACACTGCACAGAGTTATCATTAAAGTCTGAGTTTGTCATATTGCCAACAAATGTGTTGTTAACCACTAAGCCAAACTGAGTGAAACTGAGTAAATAGAATTAGGTCTCTAAATCATGAGAGAATCAGCAGTGCTCCCTGCTTTCAGAGGCTGTGGGCGTTTCTGCTGCAGACAGATGTCAGATCAGCTCAAATGAATATAATTAATGGATCAAACAGACCTCATTTAAACTGAAGCAAACAGTTTGGATGTGAAATCATAAACGCACACAACAGATATTAAATATTTGATTCACCTTTCACCTATGGTCTTTGTTACCAATAGTGTTAAATTGTGCAACAGAAACATTAACCATGAAGTACAGCAGTTACAGTGGTGTCAGTGTGTCAAGTGATCCCAGCTTTCTCTGCCGAAAGTCGGTTAAAATACCAGGAGAAAAATGAATTGGGTGTTTGTAGTGATTTACTACTAACTGTCTATCACTGTGGCTCTGCAAAAAATCAATTCATTGAGCTACCAATGACCACGGTTAGCTCTGAAATTTTTGGTAAGTGCGCAGCCCTCTAATCTCTGAGCTGCACTGTTGGCTCTTCACAAAATTAATCCACAGTGTGTAACTCCAGTAAGTATGTGCACATACAGCCCCACAACAACTGTGGCATGAGATTGTTAACTTGGCCGTCAGACCACCAAGCACACATCTGATTCTCTAAGCTGTGTGGTCAGATCTGCAGTGGTGCCAGATGTTAGCTTCACTCTTCACAAAATTAAGAGCTAAACGTTTTTCTTGTTCTCATTATTCCTCTGAAATCTAAATAGAAATTTAAAAAATTGCAGGCTCTGCAAATTCTAGCATGCAGGGCAGATACATTTCCATGATGAAGGCAGAACTGTTATTTAGCTAACTCGTCTGGAACTAATACATTGGGTCAGCTTTTGCTTCCCTTTTTTACTCATTGCACGACAGAAATGAAATATTGCACCAAACCTAAATAGAAGAAACAAAACAAAAAGCTGATGGAAAACTGCTTTCCAGTCCAACTCAGTACAGCACGGTTTTCTGCCATTTAACATGCATTAGCAACAACTATCTAACACATGAAACATGTTTCAGTTGGGCCCATATCATCAGTAGAATACAGCATAGAATACTGTAATTCACCTCTGTCTGGACACATTCCTTGGCAGCATTACACTTGCAACAACAGCATACAACCCCATTATACATAATGTCACGTTATGAAACAGGAAGGCTTAGCTGGTAGAGTTAGAGCACATTTGTATTGAGTATATCTGAGCTTAAAAAAATGGACACATTACAAATAAAATAAATTTGTTATTAAAAATGTTCTTTCTATAGAGTTTGATTCCTTTTTGCAACCAGAGGCTCCATGCCAGCTGTTAGACTAAATGCAGGTTTATGGCCCTTCCACATGCATTTTATCTTTCATGACCAGTGGGCTGTCTCCATCTTTTGAGTAGTTTGTAATCTTTATAGTTTATAGTCGCCAAGATAAATAAAGAGCAAACAGATGTAAGTAATTAGAGGTAAATCTTATTGTGTAGATGTTATATTTGTGTCCACTGTATGTGACTTTAGAGAAAACTAGATTATGTCAATTGGTTTTTATTGTTTGTTAAATGGTCTAAAAGTTTTTTTCTTATCAAAATTTGAAATCATCTAAACTAGTCGTACATAATACTTTCAAAGGTTTTTCCACCAACTTGCAGAGAGAGAGAGAGAGAGAGAGAGAGAGACGACATCTGTGGTTATAACCAGATGTTTTAATAATCAGTGATAAACCGCTTCCAGTTGGTGGGCTGACTCAATGGTACATTCAATTGACAAATTAAAAAATATTTTCCCTTGTGGCTCTCTCTTTTTATCGGTTCCGAGCCTTAAATTATTAACAACAGTACTGATGTGTTGACAGCAACATATTTTCCATGATATGCCTTAAGGAAGAGAGATGTTGAAATATATCCGAGAGACCACAGTCAAGCAGAAATTAGGCACAACAAACCTTTCAAGTGAAGCAAAAAAAAAGAAAAAAAAGAAAATGGGATTAATAAACGTAAGGTGTTCAAACAAAATAGAGAATTTTATTTTAGCATTCAAATAACAACAAAAATCACACTGATATAATTATCTGTTCTTTAGCTTTGTTATGAAAATAAAACAATTGTGCTTGCATTCAGAATGTAAACACTGCTTGGGATGGTTTAGCAGTCAAATCAACCACGACTAAATGAGAACACACGAGCCATGAAGACTAATTAACTAGCACCCCATTTAGGTTCCTCTTCCTAAAATACAGGAAAAACAATCAAATGGCGCCCAAAAAATGAATGAAAGCACATAGTATTTTGTCGATTCTGTCAGATAATCTTGGATAGTATCTTTCCTTGGTGCTTCGAGGTTGCAAGTTGATGTAGGCCATAAGCCATCATGCATTGTAGCGTGATCAAAGGAATGTCAAAGACTATTACATGCCAAAGACAAAAGCAACAAATACTTTTCTTTAGTTGCTTTAATCCTCCCTATGCACACAATTTATAAATAGATTAAATGGAACAGACACAGTTTTTGCCTAAGCTCAACAATCCTTGTCTCTTTGGAACACAAACAGCAAACCTCGAGATATGAATCTCAGTATGGAAGTCATACAACCTCTGGCAAATTACTTTTATCAAGTGAAGAATGCTTACCTCTATGAATTAGACCGGCAGAAGCAATGTTAAAACTTATTTGAATAAATCCGATTAAATATTAAATCCAACAACCTGCATGAAAATACATGCAATTTAGTTGAGAATTTGTGAGAAACAAAACACTTGCCTATACCTCCCACTTATTCATGTGTTTGAAATCCCCCTCTTTTACACCAGTTATGAATATGAGGAAAACATGTTTAAATGTTTGAAAATGGTCTTTACTGAAACAATTAAAGTATATCAAAATAGTACAAATGATGGCAAAAAAGCAGAGAGCAAAAGATACAGGTTTAAGACTAGCACTGCACAAAACTATACATGGAAGCAAAATAATTGACTATAGAACAAATGGTCGTATTCTGACAGTAAAAACCGAAAGGGGAAAATAAGGAGGAAATGACTATGTTAATTTTTTCAACAGAAAGTCAGTTTTTTTTTTTCACACAAAATCGAATTAGCTCAAAGTAACGCTACATCTACAGTTAAGTTTGTGAAAGATGTTTTACCCAGTACAAGCACGAAAACGGCTTTGACCTAAAATACATGATTAAGGAAAACAGATAATAGAGATGCACAGGGGAAAACATTAGATACTCAGCTGTGTAGAAAGGAAATAAAGCTCTTGTAAAGCGTAAACCCCTTACAGTGAAAGAATCAGACATGCTTGAGCTGTTCATGGTATTTTTAGCTCTGCATAGTACATTAAAGTCACTGTCCATGGTGCTAAAAGGTAAAAGTTCCTTTTACTGTCAGAACAGCAGACTATTCTGCTGTCCTTCCTGCATGCCTACTTTCTTGAGGATCCCAAGGTGAAACTCCTGATCCTAACAAATATACATATAAGATAACTGAGGCTTAGTAAATCCTGAAAAGTGGAGTGTTAACGATGTTGTTATCAATTTCAATGAGCCTGTAGACATATGTCAGCAAACCCTACAAGTTTCTTCTTTTCTATAGAGGATTTTTACTTGACTAACAAAGCATCAAGAATCAGGCTATTTGCCTGGCAGGCTATTTGAACTATTTTGAAATATTTAAAATTTAGAAGCGCACCACCCCAAGAAAAACATTTTTAAGTCGTGTACATAAAACTGTCTTTTCATACAGCATAGGATAACTGTTTTGTGCAATATTACCAGATGTTATCAAGATGTGTTAAAGAGGAGTTCTTGCTTCTACACAAACGAGAATTTGGTGGCCCCAACAGACTTGTTTTTCTTCCCACACAATTTCTTGCACATCGGCTTTAATATCAATATACAGCCATACAATCATCCCATTACTGTAGTGATTTGTTGTTGCACTGTGTTGCTACATCTCTGTGAGTTTGAACTGGTGATGTGTTCATCATTTCATCTTCTGGCCTGCTCCTTTGAATTCTGGGATATCTGAACACTGCAGCAAAGCCTTGAAAACAGACGCTGAAAATTCACTTTGATAAACATGTATCTTTAGGCTAGATTAAAAAAAAAAGTAACAAACCCAACGCATCGGGTGTCAGAACGCAGTTCTTTTGAACATCCTCCAGTGGGAGTCATAATAAGCTGCCACTCCTACTCCCCCAACTTTCTGCTTTTTGATTTTCCTCCTTACAAAGTTGAGACAGAAAGTTGGACACATGGTGGTATGTAGGAGCACAGCATTTAACGTTGCAATCTTTCTGCTGCATTTGTGTATCACAGGAGAGTACCTGAATGTGAGATTGTAATGTTACTAAATCACTTTTTTACAGTCTGAATATATAAAGTGACAAAGAAGATTTTTTTTTCCCACATAAAAGTTCTTCTAAAGGAGCTCCATGTGGGGGAAAATGCAAGGAAATTGATATCAGCCGCTTATTGTTGTTCATTCCAGCTCTTTTCCCCTTCAGTTCACATGTATTGGCACACTGGAGTTCTCATGATGAGTTTATTGTCATGTTTTGAATAAATTAATATTAAGTTCCAAAATGTCAAGCATTCTGTGTGTGTTCATGCAAGTGTGGGTCAGTGGGGATGAAGATTTATGATTTGACTCATCTGCTCACGTGTCTTGTGAGATTCTTCATCAAATATCTGTCTGATGCATTCAGTTCTTTTCTCCCTCATCCTGTTCATTGTCTCCACCTCACGCTGTGTGATGAAAGGCCAGTCAGGTGGAAAAAGAAGATCCTGACATGGAAAAATAGTGCTGTACGTCTTCGCTTATCTTCCTGCTCTCGATGCTAGACATGTAGCATCAAGCAACATGTAGCATCTTGGGGCGGCCGTGGCTCAGTGCTTAGAGTGGGTCATCCAATAACCACAAGGTTGGTGGTATGAGTCCCAGTCTCACCACTCAAAGATTGGTGAACTGACAACTGGTGGGGTGGGGTGGGGTGGCAGTCCACCTCCTTGCCATGGCCAAGGTGCCCTTGAGCAAGGCACCATCACCCCATGCTCCCTGGGTGCTGTGAATGGCTGCCCACCACTCCAGTGTATATGGCATCTCTCTCCATGAGTGTGTGACCATGGGCATGTGTGTTTTCAACAGGTGCCCAGCTGGATGGGTTAAATGCAGAGGAGTAATTTTGTGTATTTACTGTATCTACATGACAATAAATCTGATCTTAATCTTAATCCTAATGTAAAACGTGTATCCTACTCATGTGAAGACAAAATATTTGAATGCAAGCAACGTGACTGTTGGAGATTGTGAAACTAACATGAAACATCTGTAAGGCAAGCTATGCTATAAAGTTAAAGTGACAAAGTGTATATAGGTCCTGTGCAGCCATGTTGTGTGTCTCTGACATGGTGGATGTGAAAGTAAAGATAAATAAGGATCATTAAGGCACCAAAAGATGTCTATGTGGCTTCCCGCTGAGAGAGACAGTGACTTCTCTCTTAAGATAATTTTTAAATGTCAACCCCCTTGTGGCCCAACTGTAGGTTCAGGGCTTCTTATATTGTGTAATATTACAGCAATTATTCCCATGTTAACTCAGAATCATTAAATCTCAGAGTCATTTGAGGATATACTGTTGCGATGCAACTAGGCCAGTTTCTTTGGTCAGATATTGGAAAAAGTCTGACATTTTCTCCCAGTCTATATTTTCCACTGAATCAGAAAATCATTTAAACAAGTCAAATGAAAATATTACCTATCGCACACTGGGGCTACATGCATTGGCTTAATAGCTATCTATGGACCGATATAGGTGGCCTTCCATTGACTCGATGGCATTTTGCCATGACATTCAGAAAGCCAATATTTGTTACACAGACTAAACTTGAATTTATACAGTTAATAGGGAGTCAGCTTGTGACTTATTCACATGGTGATTGATACATTTTGATTACAGAGAGCCTTACTCCCTTATTTAGTGTTGCCTTCCACTTTTGAGGATTTCATTAATGTTACAGAGATGTTAAACTGCCTCACTTTGTGATGTGTTAAAGTAACAGTGTGAACTGACAGCTCGTGGTCAAGCTAGAGATGTCAACCATCTCTAAAGCCATCCACCCATCACCCAGCAACAAATCGCATCTACATACGTAGACTTAATGACCTGTGAGATAACGAGACAACTTGGAGGACCTTTGTTCTTTACTGTGACCTCATCTGAGAAAAGTGTCAATTCTTGTTTTTTGTATTTGCTTGTCCCAAAATCGCTTTGTTTCTTTGATTAGATCAAGTAATTTGTCATTCCCTTTTCTGGCATTAAGTGATAAGTATCACCCTCCAAATGTTTCTTCTTCCTCACACTCTAAATGCTGCTTCTACTCTACATGTCCTTTATATTAGTAATAGGGCCATTTTCCCATGCAGAACGACCAGCCGTACAAATGGATATGAATAGTTAATTCTAAGGTTTCTGATCAAAGTGATTAGAAACTAGTGGAACGAGGTTTTAATGACTTTTAATTTTTTTTTTCTCCAATAGATTCTTGTTATTGTTACACACTTTAAGGCAATGATGCATATATTTAGTGAGGGCTACAGTCATAGGTGGAGATACTATATAGCAGCAGAATGCTTGAATCATATTGACAGAATTTAGACTTGTTCACTTAAAAGTAACACTAGAGTCTTTGGCAAATGTTTTAATCTTTGGCTCCCCTACAATTGTTTTATGTAACACTAGTGTCGTAAAAACAAATTCTTGGCGTGAGCCCTGCACATGTACAGCCATACACAAGAATCTGTTGTCACATTGAAGAAGAGACAAAAGCTCACAAAATGCCAAACAACCACAAAGCAACATCATGTGGTGCAGTGCAGGAAACCAAAGTCGTGAATTGTGGTGTCGAAGCCCCCCGGTGCTCTAGGGTATTTTCATCAAGTTTTTGGATTACAAAGGTGGGTGTACTTCCAAACGAGTCAAAAGCTCATAGTTTTTATGTTCACAAACCCCTCTAGTGTTGCTATAAATACTTTTTAAAACCCAAGTGTAACTTTGCTGCTATTTTTTCCTTCATGTGTCCATCTCTCTTTCCTCTCTGGAACCAGATGAAAAGTATGGAAAAGCAAATCAATTTTATCTTTCCATCAAGACGAATATATATGTGATAGGTGCTGTTTGTCTGGCTGTCAGCTAGATTACACAAAGCCAACTTTTCTGAACCTCGGTAGAGACATAGAGCATGAACAAAAGAAGTACAAAAAAAATCTTTAAATGAGCGAAACACAGCATTGGTCTTTGTTGAGGATGCTCTCCCTGAGTGCCCTTCCATTTTAAATCTACAACTTATATTCTTATTGCTTTTAGTCAGAGACACAGAGAAAAACTTGCTCTTTAGTCTGGGTGATATTCCTGTCTCTTCTTCTGCTCAACCCAGTCACCCACCATGAATGATACCAACTTTTCATTTCATGGACTTTTTATGAGCGGCATAAACCATTATGTGAGGGATTTATTGAGGTTTCCATCTTTGAGTTTGCAGCGTACAATTTCTAAATCATCAGAAAATTCAATCAAATGATTTATATCCAGAATTATCATGTAGGGTTGCTGCATCCTTATAAGAATTTGGACATTGCCTGCATCAAGCATCACATGAAGTTAAGTATGCTTAAGCTGAGCGTCATTAGTCTTTCAGTCCTGTCCAGTTACTGCAGGTTAGTGTTTCCTTTCGTCAGACTACAAAAGTATAAACCTAAAGTTATTACTTAGTGTGAAACTCCAAACAATTTGAATGCAATCTTTGAATGTTAATGGAATTTTCAGCACTACATTGCCAAAGTTTAACTTCGGGGCTTCAGAATACAAATATTTCTAATTATTGTTTTTATAGTGATCGGCAGTCTGAAACTAAAAAATATACTTTTGACTCATGTCGCAGCCTCAAGCAAATAATTACGCAAGGGAGGACTGCTTGGTTATTTTCAGACTAGTAGTTCAAGTCAACATCTGCTACCCAGAGTAATGGAAAGTCATAGCATAGTAGTTTAAAAGCAACAAATTACACTCACTGATGTCACCTTTTGCTACTTTGTCTTTGTACGTCAGTGTTTGAGGCTTTATATCAGCCTTTGAGATATTTTACTTAAATAATTCGTCTCACCTTGGTGCTAACAGAAATCCAATTAAGATAAACGAATAATCATGACTCACATGAATTTCTTCTCTGATACAGCAGCACTGGGGACATTAACTGTAATCTATTATGTTGTATCTATTACCCACCTCCCTTTATTCAAATGTATTTTTCTCCTCCTTTGTGAGATGAGCTGTATTACTTTTCCATGGGATCTAACTATTTTGCTACCCAGTGGGCAAGGATTTGTAGGCTGGTTTAGCGGTCTCTGTATTTCACAGTGAACCTCTCCACCCCTGCAGGACATTGGCTTTTAAAGCCCTCAAGAGAATTCTTGCAACCAACCAAAAACACACACACACACACACACACAGAGGTCCTTGTTGCGAAAGGTATGGAATGGTGTGTGTGAGTGTGTTTTTAATAACACTTCATTCACAAAATGTCTGTTTCCCTTTTAATAATTTAATTTCACTCTATTTCCAGTGCAGAGATATCTTCCATCAGCTAGCTGCGGGCTATTGCATCTCCAGTGCATCTGAAGTGTGAGTGATGCAGCAACTGTTTTGAAGTTTTGTTCCTATATTGAAGACCTGCTCCAGCCAGCCATTACTGTCTCCAAGGTAGCCCCTCAGAGCATGAAAAAGCCCACAACAGGATGCATTAAGATGTTCCACATTCACGATGCATGAACTTTTCCCGGAGCAGAGTGTGTGATAAATGAAGAGCAGTAGGTAGAAAAGAGCATTTGCACAGCCCTAGATGTCTATAATGACTGATGTGTTTTAGTTCAATGGGGGCACTGGGTGAAATCCAACAACTGTTGAGTGTAGGTTTTTCAGTAGGATGTTTTTAATGCAAGAAAAAACAATAAGATACACTTTATTTCACATTTGTTGGCTTGTGTTGTTTGTTTGCCAGATTAATGAAAGTCTTTCAGAAGAGTTTTGCAGTTTACCTTCCTCATAATACCCATTTAATGTTGAGCTCCACTGTCAGGGTACACCTGCAGTGCCAGGGACCTGTTTTCTTTCAAAGCCTACAAAATACCACAATCAAAACATTTCTGATTTGAAAAATGTTTGGTTTCTTTTCATGCTATTTATTTTTTCATGTACAGTAGGCACAAAAAAAGTGATCACCAAGCTGATTATGTATTGCTGCAATGTCAGTCTGACTTACATATATTCATAATTATGTTAGAAAAATCACCTAAGGCTGTGTAAATACTTCAATAATTATTCTCTAAGTCTCAATTTTTTTATTTTTTATTTTTTAGCATGGACGCTTTCTACTAATTGATTTGAGTGAAATGATGTCATGACAAATTATTTCAAAACCTTGGTTTAGAAGAGAAAATTAAATGGGAAAACAACAGCCTCACATATACAACATACCTGTGTCTCCAGGACAAAAGTCCCATAACTTACTTTACAACAATCCTTTCTTCAGTACCTCTTTATATGAACTTTGACAGTCACACCAAAGGGAGAACGAGATCCTGGAGCCAAATATTACTGCAGTTGATGCATCATAGGAGTGATAATTAAGAGACGCTAACAGCTTTGATTTGACACCTTTAGTATACTCAGATTGTATTCTGTACATCCCACAACACTGTTGATTGTATTAGGCTTTATTCTGAGCATTACATAACATATTTGACACTAATCAGAGAAATAAAGGGTGCAGAATTCCTTTATTTTTACAGGAAAATTCCATAGATACCCTCAAAGTTGATACTGGTGTGTGCAGCCAATTAAAAATCTTTGTCTGCCATTGTTTCATTGACGTGTTTGCCCAGACAGAGGGTTGGGAGCCATATTCAGTCACTGCTCACAAGACCCACCCACACGGCAGATTTTTTTTTCTTTTATAATTTCCATGCCCCTTATCTACATAGTTCATGTTTGTGCTTTAGTACTGAGGAGAAGAAGTGAAAGCTCAGTAAGGAAGGCAGTTTCCCATGACAGCTTTCCAATATTTTCAAGCTGATTAATCTTGCAGCCAATTTTATGCATCCAGTGAAGTTTTTTGCCTCATAGATCTCTCTTAAATGGTCATAGAGCAACACAGAAAAGAGTCTGGAACATAAAAAGGGAGCATTAAAGCAAGTAGTGGGAAAGTAATTCTTTAAGGTTATTCCTGTAGCATGCATATAGCAGAGGTACTGGTAGTGTATTTGAGTATTTGTGTAGTAAAATGGATGTTTCGAAGTGGTTGTACTATAAAAGAATATTTGAGTTTTTCTGGAGTTTTATTACTTTTTTAAGTTGAAGCTTGCAAAGTTAAATAGGCTAATCCAAAGGATTTCAAACTCCTCATTTGTAGTCCTGGCGTGTCTTTCTTTCCTTAACACCATCGTCATTTGTGTCATACCTGCCTGGTGGCTAGAAGTAAAAACTGTGCTTTTCAGACAGTGGGTGACAAAAGGCATCTTTTCTCCTGTACAATCAATTTCCTCATATTCCATTTATCTTTGATCTTTGATCCTATGAGAAACCTGAAAACCACTTGCAATGCAGCTCCATTTCAATTAGATGCTATAAAATGCTTCTGAAGAATCATTACAGAATCAAGACAGTCTCATAATGTCATAGGCACTGGAATTGTGTATCAACTATCAAGAATTCCTCAAGTATACTTTCAAAAATCCGTTCAGAGGTTAAACTGTATGTCTATGGTTCCGGAAAGGCGTTGAACAAGTGGCAGCCTGCTGCAGTAGCTCTGGATATACAGTGCCTTTGTTTGCATCATCTTGAGATTTTCTAATGAGCTTGTGAACAACAAGAACAATGTACAACATGTTTCTGTGCTAGTTGGGATGCTGGGCTTCTGCATGTAACTCTGGCGATTTTTCTTTTCACATCGACGATTATAACTATGGCAACAACTGAGCTTCCCAAACCCCAATTAATGCCTGAAATAAGACCTTCAAGATGAGTTGAAGGCAAGGTGTCAAGGATGCAGAGCAGGAACAAAATAGACAAAAAGGGGGAGGAGGTTTGCATGGTTTCTTTCATCGTGGGACAGATGACATGACAGAATGACATGATAAAAAGAATTTGTTTTTTTCATTGAGACATGGCTGCAGAGACAACTCTAACTTGTCTCTACCAAGCTTTAAGACCGTGGGTGGAAGCTGCGGACAGAGGGGTGGAAATTGGATTGCGGTGCTTGTTGCTGGTAGGTGTTTTTGGGTGTGTGGGGGTCTCTGCACCCTGGTTGTTGAGCTATTGGTTGTCGGTTCATGTCACTGTTGTCAGCTAGGAGAATCCCCCTCTCTCCCCTGCTGATACTATGTGTACACTCATCAGTTAAGCTGTTGCCAAGCTACAAAAACAAAACCCATTCATGGTAGTCTCTGAAGATTTCTACCACATCTCTCTCTGCTACACTTAAACTTTATACATGCTGATTTTGTTATCTACCTAAAAAATAGAATATCCTTAATAATAATTTCAATCTACAGCATCATAGTATCATGTCAGGGATTAAAAAGGTATTATTGACTTGAATTTAATTGAATTGAATATCCATAATCTCTTTTATGTTATAAGACTTTGATTACCAGCATCTGTTAAGTCACATTTCTATGTGCCTCTGTGCTCATGTGTGTGCAAAGGAAATTAGTGAGAATAGGGCATAAAGGGGAATAAGAGCGAAATAAAATATTACCCGTTACATTACAGAAAGTGTGGAAGTAGAGGAGAGTTAAAACAGCTACTCAGGGTGGTCCATCATGTGGCAAAGTCATTTAAATTTCTGATGATGGCTTTGGTACTCCAGGGCACCTGCAGCAGTAAAGGAAGTCATCTGCAGCAGAGCAGATCAGCATGGAGGCAGGAGAAGGAGCACTTGGTGTGGTGGAGAAGAGGGTGGGAGGAGTAAAAAAACATGAGAGGTGAAGTTGGAGTTCAGGTTGGTCCTTGTGTGAGTGCCCACTGCCCTCAACCCTCTCACCTCTCAGTCTCAGAGAGCGTGATTAGCCTGAAACAGGTCTAGTGGCTGGTGACCCTGCTCTTACTGAATTTGGACAGTAGTTATCAGCAGAGTGGAGGAGTCACATTATTTGGGAAGCTGCATTAAATACAACACTTTCCGAAAATAATGAAATCATCACATTTTTGGTTAAAAAAAAAAAAACTGAATCACAGACATGACAAGATTTCCACCATAAACTTTCAGTCAGATTGAGTTCCAGACTGTTTGCTGACTTTTTGTGAAGAAGGATTTGAACGCTCTTCTCTGTGGAAGATACATTATTATCCTGACAAATTACCGTAGCATTAGCAAAATCCTTATGACTAATGGAATGAGAAACTTGTCCACCTTTCAGTGTACACCTGTGCATTTACTGTACCCTGGTCTTTTACCTGATATCAGCCCCATAGCATCAATGATGTGAAGATTTGTTTGTTTTCTTTAGGCAGTCTTTGTTATGTTTCTTTGGACATACACCAAATGAAAGCTCCTGGATCATCTCCTTGCACATTGCATAATGGTGATTCATCATCACAGATCATACACAGTCTATGACTAATTCTCTTTACAGTAGCCCACTGCAACCTTGTTTGTTGTTGTTTAGGTGTTAGTGATGGTTTGTGTGGCTTTTCTGGATGTAAATTCCATTTCCATCAGCCTGTTTCTTATTGTTAGGCCAAAAACATTGACTGCTTCCGCTCATTTGGTTTTTTAAAATCTCTTTTTCTGCTGCATTTTCCAGAAGTCATGGGTCAGAAATTTCCTGTGTTGATGGAATTCACAGTCTCATTATAAGATGGTCTCTTCTTCTTTTCATTGCAGAAATTAGAAATAAACTCTGAACATTTCAGTGGACAACATTCACACAGAATGATTAGGCAAAGCACAGACTTCAGTGGGCTTGTTTTAAAACTGCAATAATACTGTGGGCTCAACTGATCTTTCTTCATGGGGTACAATGTGAAGTCAGATGGAAAAAAGATATTCATACTGACACAGTGACATCATCAGGGTTTTTTATTATCATAGTGTAACCTCAAATAAGAAAGTCTGTTTAAAAGTAGAGAAGTGGCATTCAGAAGACATGAATTCTGATGAGACAAGCAAGCACTAATAAGTTCACCCCCCCCCCTTCTTTTTTTTACATGAAGGTTTTATGGTTCTTCAGGCATTATCCATATCACTGCCAGCTACATTATTATACTAATATATTATTCTACAAGCCCACTAGCCTAATAGAAGTAAAATACTAAATTGCTGCAGTCTTCCTTACTGTTGTTCACTGTGAATATCACTGCTCAACCCCACAATAGAATTGGAATTGATTATTATCAAATACTCTCTGCTGCTTTGTCTCACTATAGATACTCGATAGAGCAACAGAGGCAGCAGCTTAAGTATAAAGGAGAGAACCTTGCTGAGGTTGTAACCATGCCATTTTAAATGCAACTTTTTTGACTTCCATATTTCAGTCGATTCAAGTCAGAACCCAGTGGAACAAGAGTTATTCTAAAACTTGATGAACATAGATCTTTTCATAAAACAGTGCACTGTCATATCTTGAGAGCATTTCTTCTAAATAATTATCATCGCATCACTACTTTGAAAAGTGATCTTAGATATTTCATCAGGGTCGCAAGACCATCTAATGACATCTGTTGATAAAGGCATTATATCAAGTGGCCTTTTGCCAAATGGTGTTTTCATTAGTAGAGAGCTCCTTGTAGTTTTAAATGGAAGATTGAAACAAATGGAAATAAAGCTGAAATGCGTGCGCTTCTCTTTTGTGTTTGAAGTGGGGAAAAAAATGTTAAGAATTGTTTAGTGCATCTCTTTACAATTTGCTAAAGAAGAATATGAAATTTAAGTAATAATAGTGTGTGTGCTGACATTCATCCAGGAAGCTACTTTGAAAACAAATAGTGGAACAAATATCTCCAGATACATCTTACTGTGAACCAATAAGCTGCTTTTAGAAAAGGAGAAACTCTGCCATAGTGAACAGCGTCAGAGAATATTCTCATGGGACAGTGCTTTTTCTTTCATCCCTGGATTTTGCTGGATCATTCAAAGTCTCACAAATTTTCCAAAGAACTGCCTCCCTTCATGCGGAAAAGCAGGTTAACAAGCAAGAGGAGACAATCACAGTTCATTCCAGGGCTGGAATCCTCTGGGAGACTAATTAGGCAGATTGAGTAAGAAGGGACATAAGCAATGCATTTAGGAATATCTGGATAATAGGAAAGGAAAGAGTATTGGATTTAAGGGACAAAAGAGCACGTCACATGGGCAGCAAAAGAATCAAAAGTCTCAAGGAAAATCCACTCACTTGTTCTTAGAGATTATCAAATAGGTCAAAAGTATGCACAAGAGAGCTTTTAACAAACTATTCTGATAGTTCAATCAGAAATGGACTGCTTGTAGCTAAATCATGCTACGCTGTTTTTCTGTTGCCAAAAAAAGAAAATTACCTCTGGTTAATGAATGAGGCTGATGTAATGGCAGTCATTTTTCTCCAGTGGAGATGTTCATACATGTTGACAAAGATTCCGGTTACATTAATCCCAGCAAAGACAGAGTTGATACCCCTCGCTCTGTAATGAGAGAAAATCCTCAGTGATGTGGCAACATGAATGAGGGAGACGATCTATGGCCGCGAACGCAGCGTTGGCTTTAAGTAGGGCGACGGGATGGGGAAAGTTGACTTTAAAGAGATCATTTTGATAAATAGACTTGATGAGGTTGGATAGTTGAGAGTTCTCTCCACGGGCTGAGCCAGTTGAGCCGTCATGGTGGTAGTTCAGCAGCTCTGATGAAGTGGAAGGGATTATGACATTAAGTTGGGTAAGCGCTTCTGACTTTGAGAGTAGTTTGGTGCCTCAGCATTAAGTATGTGTGCTTTCTGATTCACAGTAGAGGGAGACTCATATTTGCTAGTCTGGCTTAATATTGTACACAGATAGCTTCATCAGTTGAATGTTAAAAACTGGATTAAAACCCTTTGGATTTGTTACTGGATATTCTGGGTGGGGATGGGGTCAGATGTTTCAGCAGTTATAAAGCCAGAAGGTTTTTTAGATTCCTTTTTAAAGGAAGCCTTAGTAAATGAACGTCAGCAGTAAAACTGAATGAAAGCCATTTATTAGTGTTGTTGCCCATCTTTTAAAATAGAGTAAGTGCTTGAAAAAATCTCATGTGGTCACTAAAACAGCCGTTCTTCCTCTTACAGCTTGGCAGTATAGGCCATCGCCTTATTAGTTTGAAAATATCTTTCATGGATTTATGTGCCTTTTAGAGGTGTTGCTGCTATCAAATTCAAGATTACATAATGTTTTCAATCACATGCCAAAACATTTCATTTTGAATACTTGAGAATATTCATATATATATATAGTTTTTTAGATTTGTCAGGGCATTCTGCATTCATCTGATAATTTATAGTGTCTCAACCTTTTTAGGAAATGGGGCTGCTATATTTAGTTTAGACAACTTGACATAATTGGAAAAGGTGGGAGAAGATGCTGAAGATGCTGTGGTGAAAGGAAACCGTTCTTTTGACAAAACCCATGTCATCAGACTCTCTTTGAACCCTCCTTTTGAAGAGTTTTTGTGGTGTTATTACACACAGTGCTTCGTGGGTCCTCTTACATCCTTTCCTCACATCTCATCCTACAAGGATGGAGAAGAGAGAGCAGAGTAAGGAAAAGCCAGAACTGCAAAATAATTTTCAAAAAATCTTAGTACTATTACCTCAGCCATAAGTGAAGCCTTGCACGTGGAGGTCTGGCATTGATACGTCACACCATGTGATTGAAGACTTCCATGTAAGAGACATCTGTGTTTCCTTCCCATCATCTCTGCAAGAATTCTTCTCTTGCTTCCTTCCGTGCATTTGCAGATTGGAAGATCCTACGTGATGACATAAGGGGAACAATTGAGGTCATGGGAGAGGGAGGATATGAGAAAGTGTAAGTTAACATAATGAAAAGCATCCATTGCCTCGCATATGTTAACACCTGGCCAAGTTTTAGGTGTGACCTAATTGATTTACTAACTGCTTCCACTCAGTTGATTTGACTGGTTTAAGGTAGTGAATGATGAATTACTGAAAGTACCTGTACTGTTTTAAACAGTTGTAACAACGACTTCCCAGATACGTCTGTGTGACAAACTGGTGTGAACTGATATCATTCTGTCTACTACTGTCTAAATGGAAAATTGGAGACATATACTGTACATACTCACATGCGATGATGGCAATGGTTCCCTCCTTAATGGATATGTAGGACTAGTTTACCAAGTATTGTAAATGAGTGTGAGGCAGCAATCTAAAACTTTGGGACAAGCATGTTCTACATGTCAGTCATCTATTATCAACATGTGACGTTTATTAAACAGATTAATTAATTAACAATCTCAATCTCAATTAATCTTTTAGAAGATTGGACCACTGCTGCAATCCTGGCAATAACTTGTCATGTCATCAGAGCATAACAGACTAATGTGGGGTTGTAGGGCTATTCCCTGAGAGTTTAAATGTAATTCAGTGGTAATCACACTGAGTTAATTTCCCTTAACTTGTTTTCTGTTTACTATGTATCCTGGTGGCATTCTCCTCAGTGACAGTCAATCTTGGAAGATGCCTGATAGCTACCACGGGACACTCCCTGTCTGTAATTGCTTTGCAATTTGCATCCACTGGGGCCTACAGACTGTATTTATTTGTTTAATAGCTTTGAGGTCACATAGGGGAAACAAGGAGCCCAACTCTCATACACATGAACCAACGGTCATATAAGTGTGATTCACCATTTGAGTCAAAAACAAAATGTAATAGAGGAAAAAATAGGAAGTTACAGAGAGCCATGGGTTTATACACCTCTTCTTCTCCTGTTTTGTTGAATCATCTTAAGATTTTAGAAGAATTCACAATCTTGACAGTAACTTATATTAGCTCTCTCCTCAGGTAGCTTCTAACTGACACAAATGGAAGGGAAGTTTGCGTTCATTCAACATTTCTTCAGAATAGAGATATGTTAATCAAAATTGACGTCAGTACTGTTTGTTTTGCTTTGAAAATATTTACAAAAGAATTTTGAAACTAGACTCCATATATTCAAAATTGAACAAATGCTGTTTTTTTCAGTAGAGAGTCTGTATTTCACAGGAGATTTTATCCTCTACATTTAAGATGTCAATGAGGCTGCAGGGACACACATTACCATATTAATTGATAAATATATAAATAGATGAGATACTTGCTGCAACTCTATTTGAAGCTTCATTTGAAAGTTCTAAATGTGTTCTTTGCATTTTAGAAATAACACTTTCTCAAAGTGGTTTACAATCAACTGTCAATAGGCTTTGAGTCAGAATGCCTGAACTGAGAACGGTGTCTGATTTAAACAAAAAATGTGTGGCTTTTCTAAATCTTTTCAATCATTTCTGTTTGCCACATCATAGCTCAACCAGAGATACATAAAACCAGTCAGAACTGCTTCTCTATTTCCATCGTTACCAGCATGATTTGAGGACCAATATGATATCATTTCAGCCCATAAGATTGGTTCCCTGAAAAGTGGAGACAGTGGTGACAATAGAGACTCTCTGAAAAGTTAATAGGCTGAACTGAGATTTACACATTGTGCATTTAAATATTCAATTTGTTTTTACTGCATTTACTGCAACTATAAAGTTGTAATCATCACAATATGTTCCGTCATGGGACAACAAAGCTTAAACAGCCAATATAAAATGGCAGATAAGTAGGTAGCTAACACCTATAAGTCATTAAAAGTTGTCCATTATAATCTCTAGTGTTTCTAGGGCTGAAACTCTGATTCCATTATGTATTATTAATGCAAAGAAGGACTCTTTTCTAGCCTAAGAAGGCTGCAGCTTGGAAGTGGTCATCCTACCAAGGAACTTTGAAAATACCCTATGTAGGTACAAGCTGTTGTTGTGACTTTTGCCTTAATGATTACAGAACCACAAACAAAAATTGCACCATAGTCACATAAAAGCTTTCATGCAAAAAGAGTGTTGCAGAGTGCACACACAGGAGTTACCTCCCACTCACAGAACATCTCTCAGAGGGCAGCTAACGATTTCAGTTTGCATCTGTCCAAGACTACTGATCAGCTATTCTCTAGCTGACTTCTTTCAGATGCGTGACACTCAAAGAGGACTCCTCTCTCCTCTCTCTTTCCCCCTTGACTGTCTCTTGAACAAGACTGACGATGTGTGCAAATCCCAAAACACAGTTCCATTAAAACCTTGTGGCTACTGACAAGCCCCCACAAGATGGTTGAGATGTGCTGCCTTTAGGGAGTGAGGCAGAGTTTTAGTTATGTCCTACTATCTCTCTCTTCCTAAAATGTGAATTGTCATTGAGACATTGTGTTGAGAGCTGTTTGGACTGACTGAAATGTGTGTTTTAGTCTCAAAAACAAATACAAGCCTTTGTGAACCTCAAACTATGTCTTTATGACGTTGGATATCTGGCAGCTTTTGTGTATGTATTCAAATACTGTGCTTATCTAACAAAATGCGAGAGTTACCCACAAAAGTCACACCTACCCATATTGAATGTGTCTGACTGTTCTACAATAACATAAGCAACAGGGAAAACAGTAAGTGTTTATGAAAATGTTATTTGATAAGAAAACCTCTACTGAATGGACTTGTGCCATGTGATAAACAGTCGAATCATACACAGAGAATTAAAAGTGATTTTCTATGCTTGTAGTTGAGAAAGACGGAACATACTGGTGCGATAAAAATATGGCATAAAGATTTTAAGGTATGAGCACAATGCCAAATGTATTGCATGAAAAGAAAAAAAGATTCATGAATAATAATTAAATCTTTTGAAGATAGTGCACACATATTGTTGCTTCTATCCAAGACAGCCATCAAGTGTCATGTTTTAAATGACTGCTCTAAATGGCCTGAATCACAAGAGTAAACTATGGACTGTGTTTATTCAACTTTTGTTTCACTCACTGACTCCTGAGTTTGACAGCTCAAATCAACCGCATCTGCTTAATCAAAACTGCGGTCACATGCTAGTTGAAGACAAGTGAGGCCATTCCTTTTGGCACCTCTCAAGTAGCAACAACACCCTTTACAGAAAAATCCCACATGCGCTAACAGTACTGCTCAGCCTTTTCCATGTAATGTGTGAATAATAAGTCACTCATGACTGGTCCAAGGATTTTTGTTAATGAAATGGCAAATTGTGGAAACTATGTACAAAAAACCCAAAATGCTTGTTCTCATAGAAACATGGCCAAAATATCAGGCAGGACAAGTTGCTATTATTAAGCCTGCCTCCATCACTCCGGTCATAACATTTTTGGTTTGATTAAGAGGGTACTCACAAACATGACAGGAAGGAAATTGGCTGCGAAAGTCTGAATAAACAAATTGATACAGCCCTAGCATTAACACATTTAGAAGGTTTCTGGTAACCTCACTTCCACAGTAAATAAGGTATAATAGTCCACAGACTTGCTGTATTTCAAATTCCCTAGTTTCCTCAGGGCTTGCACTGTATGTCTTCCTTTAACCATGCCAAGGTATGATGATTTCCTTTACTCCTTAAAATAATAATAGCTGTAATGATCATCATCTTATTGTTCCAGCTGAAGACAGAGCCAAAGAGTACCTATTCATTGTCACGTTGTTGCTCTTCAGTACTGTGCAAAACGCTTGAGCCACCCCTCATTTCTTTATGTTTTGCATCCAGTGAGCCAGACTTCTTGTAATCCTTATGTCAATCAAGTGATCTTGAGCAATGGTTATTCAGACTGTCTTAAGTTTTTCTTTGGAGAGTAGATGCTTTTTCATTCATCTTCTGTCCAGTCATTTAAGCTACTTAACGCTGACATCATTCAAGTTTAAAAACAGGCACCTAACTTAAAGGTTGAACCAGTGTTGTGTCCACACATAACAGATAACTCGACAATAAACCCATTTTAAATTGCATATTTCAACGCAACTTCTATTTATTGAAACCTCATGAGGATTGGTTTTTATGGAAGAGCTGCTGTCAAGAAGCCATTCTTAAGGAAGGGAAAGAGGGGGAAATTGCTGAGGTATGCCAAATGACACAAGAAATAGACTAAAAATCAGTGTCAACAGGTTTTATGAAGTGATGTATCCTCACCAGAGCCCGCACCTTAACATTATTGAACCAGTGTGGCATCATCTTGACAGAGAATAGAACAAAAATGCAGCCAACATCCAAATAAGAACTTTGGAATATCCTTCAAGAAGCCTGGAGAACTATTCCTGATGACTACTTAAAGAAATGACAAGCAAGCTTCAGGGTTCAGGCTGCGTTGAAGAATGAAAATGGCCATACCTAATATTGACTTTCAAGCTTATTTTAACTGTAGAAAATCAGTTTTTGCTCATAAACTGTATTTCTATTTACGTTTGCATATTGAGCTGCATGGTGTTATAGTTGTTAGCCTTGTTGCCTCACAGCATGAGAGTTTCTGGTTTGAATCTTGGTAGGGCCCTTTCTGTGGATTCCAGGTGCTCTGGTTTACTCTCATAGTTCCAAAACATGCAGAATTAATTGGGGATTCTAAGTTTACTCTTGGAGTGAGTGTACATGTTTTTCTGTTTTCTTGGTCTCTGTGTTGGCTCTATGATGGACTTGTGATCTGACCAGGTTGTGATATCACCTTTCACTCAATGTCAGCTGGGATAGGCTCCAGCCCCAAGTGACCTTGGATTGGATTCAACAAGCATAGAAAATGGATGGATGTTTGCACATTTTTAAATAGATTACTGCACATATTTGCCATTATCTTGGTAATATTAAAGAAATGAGGGATAACGCAAGACTTGTGCACAGGACTACAGAAAGATAATTTATGCTCAAATATTAATGAAATATATAAAAAGGAGACATACTTAGAATTTAAAAATAAAAGTCTACGGCAATTTTTTTGGCTCAGATGGAAAGTCAATTAGCTCTTAAGGCTGTACTTTGAAAGATCTTTCTTAAATTGTGTCATTTTTAACTTTAAACAAAAAACATCAAGTTTTTGTGTTGTGCGTTGGCCTATTTCACTGGAGACTAAATTTGCCTTGCAAATACGTCTAATTTCTTACTCCGGTGTTGCATCTAAGACATTTTTGCAACCCCTCACTTGAGATCTGCACATTTCTACTGTAGTTAGCTACTTTCAAAGTGGAGTCACTCCTCCCACTTGGGCATTCTTTGTTTCCTTTGTGAAAAGGACACACTACACTGCTCTTTTAGTCAGGCTATTTATATAACTCAACAGAAAGCCATTTTTCCAGTGCAGATTTTTTTTTCTTTGTTGCACTCAGCTTGTAATCTGACCTTTACCTAAAAGAAAATTCATCATAGGAGTCGGTGAGGTCACTCACTTTCGCTCTCATTTTTATTCTAAAAGAGTAACAACTTCATAAATTGACATTACAGTGTTTGAGTCCAAGTTCATGTACACCTACTGAGTAAAATGTATCCATGCCTACATCAGTTGTTCTCATCCTCAGTAGGATCACCTCTTTATGGAAACCTATTCTTCCATCAAAGTCTTTGTGGAAAAGCAGCACTTTTCAAAGGAAATGAAGCTCCGCTGAATTAGGAGCGTTGACAATGCTCCTAATTTGCATCCAGGAAATGAGGTTTCTGTCATTTAGCCAAGAACAAAATGCATTGTGTTTAGCGTAATCCGGCCTACACTCTTTTTGCCAAGGACAGAAACACAGTGAACAAGGCAAATACACAAACACAAAGGATTACGACAAAGGCTTTTAATGACAAACCTAATTTCTCCCCTCTTGTTTGCCTTTGATGTTTTAATTCAACTTTGAACACACTTGATGTGAGTTGACACAATGGAGATTGTAGCTACCTTTTAAGTCAGGCAGGACGCAACTCATAACGGGCAGCTGTGACTTCTCAAACACTTTTTTCAGCTTAGGAGAGATGACAGCAGTCAGAAATGATGAACTCTGATTCATTTGCTATGCTCCAAATGCCCTGTCAAGAATTTTGTCTGATTAGTTGGCTTGTGTTTTTTTTTTTCATTTGTTTTTAGTTTACAAAATTTTTTCAAGAATACATGTTGTTAAAATCCTCGAGTCTCACCCTGATTGTTCAATTGCAGTAGTATGAAAAATTAAAAGATGCAAGTAATACAGAAAATGTAGAGGGTTTTAAGTTTTATTTTCAGATCCAGTTTCAGGTTTGAGGTACAGCGCTTCTACTCTGTGTTGCTGAAATGTATCGACAAAATATTCAAGCAGCACCAGTAGCCCTTTCATTCTAGTGTTTAATTAGAATAGTAAGTGTCTCGTTTATCTCTCTGCCAGGCTAAGAAAGCAAAGACAACATGATACTCCTGAAAAAAGGCGAATCAAGTCTATATGATGGATTGATGAGCAATGAATTTGCCGCAGACATCTGCCAGGGGTACGAGGGTGAGCTTCCAGCAGATGACACAAAAACACACATTAAGTCTAAAACGCAATTACCACACTGCAGTCAGATTGCATCCATTCACCACAACTTTTGCTGGAGACAATTGACTTTTACATCTACTGATTTCCCATCTCATAGTTTGAAGTGAGTCGCAAGAGTAGGAGATTACAAGTCATTATCAGCCTCTCGTTACCTGCAGCTTCATACACCTACTCCCAGCGAGGGGCTAATTATAATCTTTATCTGCCAACTGCCACTTCAAAGTGCCACATTGACAGCTGCCCATTGATATACAAATCACTGATTAAAAAAGAGCCAGCTGATATTTTCACTTCCTTTTAAAAGAAAGATATGACAGTATGCTGATGATATTATCCTCCTTCTTATTGATGCGTATCCAGATTAAGTGGGAGGCGACGTGGTGGCTGTCGGTGCTGGCTTTTGATAGAAGATTTTCTATTTACCCATCAAAACATTGAAAAGCATATTTAGTAATGAGCTGTTCCTCCCTTCCAAGCATAAAGACCCCAGCTGTCACAGCAAGAGTGCAGCACGTCCTACACTGGCGCCTGCCTACTGGATGCTGTGTTGATGTGTGGATGATAATACCATCACAAGGATTAGTGTCTCTGCGGAGAGCAGTCTCACACCCATCGCTTCCAGTCTCTCTGAACTTAAAACAAAGCCTCAGCATGGAGCAGATGACTCAGATCTTATTTTCTTTGATACAAGACTTGACTCAGTGACACTGACAGAACCAGGTCTTCCTGTGCTTGGTGGTTATGTGTGAATGCGACATTTGTAAACAGACAACAGGATAGGTGTATTTGCAGTTGAGTGAGTAAGTATAAAATGCACACAAGTTGAATCCTGTTTTGATTTGAGTCCTTTTGTTTTTTCTATGCTCCTTTGATTTTCAAAAAAGATTATTTTCAGAAGTATGTTGTTGGATTCCACTTTCTTACAACAGTTTACCCCCAAAGGAATGCAATATTATCAGATCTTGTCAGGCCAGGTGCAGGGAATTGAGTGAGATGTTTCAAAGACAAAAATGCTTTTTGTAACAGAAAATTCTCTTTGAGATCGTAATGCAGATATACTTTAAATCAAAAATGGCATTTCTATACAGCCATACAAGATAGATCAGCATCTGCAAAGCCAACAGAGGCTTTCCTTTCCTTTCATTTTGATCCCTCTTCATCCTCTTCATTCCTCTAATGGCTAATGAGTGTTTTATCTTGCCCTGTTCATTGGCTGGTAAAGCCAGAGTGGATAGCAGTATCAGCCCATCCCTCCGGTCTTCTGTCCGCTGCCCTACCTGTTCCTCCTCTGCCTTGTCATGTCTTATTAATGTCTCTGACGCAATCTGTGCACAGATTAGACCTAATTAACCTTTTACCAGAAGTATCCTGATCTTCCTTTCACTGTTTACAGTGACACTACAGCATTCAGTCAAGTGTTGAATTCTGACTCGCATCCGACTCATTTTCACCCAGATTTTCAGCTGGTTCAGCTGCCACGTTAACTTTCTCCTTCCATCCCTCTCTGACGCTTTCCCACACATTACACCCATGCTTCCCCAGCTCTCACTCCTGTCTATCTTGGCGGCTTTACCTCAGCATGAATTTTTCATGCGTCCCTCATGTGTCAGCCCCAAGATGCAGGGTAGACAAACGCGACTGAAACAAGCCCACAAGATGATGGAGAGCTGAGGGACATTCCGATTTCCAGCCAGGGGGTATGTACGCGTTAAATGAGGCAATGGAGTCATTTCTGAGATTTCGGCGTGACTGTCTAGATGATGAGCATGGAACCAAGCATAAACTCTGAACTTATAGCATGACCTTGGGGAGCTGGAGTCGTAAGAGTGCAGCTCATGAAAGATGTGCACTGGGATAATGCAGTATTGGAAATCCTAATGATGGTGTTTTTATTTGTAATGACAGAGTATATCACTTGTGGCCACATTGACATATTTTGCATTTTGGCAGAGCGAGAGGAGATTGAGGCGTCAGGGAAGGGATGACTTATGGATCAATGTGACAGCAGCTAATCATACTAGTCTCACACAACAACATGTAGGGTGATAAAATAGAGGGCGGGAGGAGTCACACACGCACACAAGCATCTTCACAGATACACAATGGACTGACCTTGAGAATGGGTACTATTAATTACTCTGACCCTTTGGCTGCTTTGGCGATCCTACTTCACACAGGGTGTTATACTCCTTAATTACAATAATAAGGCAATTAATAACAACATGGCTGAGGTCACTGCCCAGAATATCTTGGACGACCACTTAATATTGTCTGAAAGGCTTATTGTGTGTGCATGATTGTGTGTTGGTAAGGGGTTATAAATGAAAAAAAAGACTCTTTTATCTTTCCTTCTTGTGCGCTCTATGATATTCAAAAGCAGCAACTCATCCACTGAGTGCCGCCACGGCTACTAGTACTTCCAATGTTGCATCTGCCCTCTTAACTGAAGCATCCCATTTCACCCCCCACCACTGAAAGACAGAGTGCCCTTGCAGGGTAATTATATTAGGTTTGGTGATAGGAGATCATAAAACTTAAAGCACTCTAATACCTGGGAATGGGCTTTTGGTCTGGCTGTGAGTCATGCTGTTGTGTTTGATGTTGTATCAGGGCTGCATGCCTCTCCCGCCTTGCCTCTTGTAAATTGCGCCATCATGCAAAATAAATAGACAGGCAAAACAAATGGTCTTAAATCAAGATCTTTAGGGAATGTAGCACCCGCTGCCTTGGTTATTACCAGGTTTAGTCTCTGTTCGGCTGGTCAGGGTGATAATATTGAACTTTATGGCAACATAAAGCCTCCTTGCCAGCCTGCTCCTGCCTCTCTTTTTCTATTGTCCTCCTCAACTTTCCTCCCTTCCTCCCCCACTATGGGCCAGTAAGGTCATACCATAACAGAGAGAAATCCTTCTTCCTACCAATAGGACGGGGATCAATAACTGCTCAAATTATCTGTCGGAGGTAATTAAAGAATACCACAACCCATTTACACCCTGCTGGGCTCTTTTCTCAACATAACCCAGAGGAAGCTGTCCTTGTGCCCCATACCAAGCTCTTCTCACCTTCATACCTTCTCTGATATGCTAATACCTTCGCTGTCTGCCTTCCTCTACATACACTCTCACTGACTTGCCTCCAGCTAAGTTGTTCATGGTGGCCCATGTACGCCAAGGGTGATAGTTGAGTAATTACTATGGATTACTTCATCATCCCTCCCCTAACAGGCAGGTGGGGTGCTTAGACAAGGCTGCATTTAAAAAGCTAAATGGAAGGGAGGACACGAGCAAAAGGAGGAAACAATCCCAGTGCTCATGTCCCTACTGCTGCGATGGCCATAAAACAACAATGATTGCCTTTATGTTCCGAGAAACAAAAATGTCTTTGTCTTACTGTTAAACATTTAAGTTACAAGCCTCCAGCAGGTTATTTATCCATCAGGGTAGCAGCTCAAGAAGCAGTTAATGAAATGTTGTTGCCCATCATAATAATCCTTTTCTGTTATCTAACCCCACCTTCATCACAGGTCCAATATCCCAAGTGACAGAGGAGGGCTGTTGATCAATAGCTTATCATTTATGCGCAGGCAGCAGTCGCTTTACCCTCCAAGCAGAAAGAAGAAGGAGTAATGTGGGATTTTACATTTGTTTTTAAAAACTTTTATTTGAAGTTTTGGATTAGAGATATACTAATGAAGGAAACCAGTTGCCATTTTTTTCTTTTGTATAGATACACTTTCAATGTAATGTTTGTCTAATAAAATAGGACGGTCTGCCATGTGAATGCATGGTAATTTGCCAAATAATCAGTTAGTTAATTGAGAGATGTTAAATAGCCCAATGCCAAGATATAAATTACAGTACGACAAATACAGTGGATAATTTGTATGAATGTGTGATTAATTACTAATTTGTTAACAATATTTAAGATGTGAACAACAGGTAAACTCTCTTAATCAGAGTTTCTGTAATACACACTTTCAGATCTACTTTGGGGAGCAGCTTCAGGGCGACCTGAGTCTGAGATCAGGATGTCAGGATGATTTGAGAGTTAACATATGCAGGGGGATTTTATGTCTTACCCTCGTCCTACCTATATAAGTGACCTTCCTCTAGAAACCTTTTCTGTGGGAAGTTGTTTTTTCTCATTTAGTCGAGGGTCTAAAGATACAAGATAGCTATATTCTTAACACATTTGGACAACATTGATAAATGTGAGACCGCTTTCTGTGGTTAATTTTGCACCCTACATTCTGAATAGGGAGAACAGAACCATCTTCTCTCTGGCATTCATACCTTCACCATTATCTTTCTTGTGTCTGCTGCAGTTAAAGCCCAGGCAGATTTGAACCGATAGAACAAATGAGAACAAATGAAGATAGCTCCAATTTCAATTTCAAAAAGGGGCGATAGGCATTAAAACAAAAAAGGATGGAGCACCAACAATTCCTTTAGGAAAAATGCTAAAGGAATTGCAATGAGAAATGCTTTCTCTGGTGACAGGTGGTCATCACTATAAGCATTAACATACCTAATAGCCTTTTAGACTATAATCAAAGTTTATATAGAAAACTTTGAACAAGAGTTTTCAAAACAGATGCATACACGACAGAAAGATGCTTATGACTATTTGGGCTTTTTATGGAACCTGCATCCATTGTTGTCTTGCAAAAAAAGCTGTAGTTTGGACACAAGAGATAGTCATGTCGTGTTCTTTAGCCGGACACAAAAACACAAACGAGATGGGACTAATGATAAAAACGCAGACCAGTGCCTGCATGTTGTCTTATGCAGTATTCCATTAAATAAATAAAATACGTGCTTGCAAATCAAAGGAAGTCGGACAGACATTCATAGTGTCTAGTTGAAAGTGTATTCGCCACAGCAGCCCATCAGCGGATTGATCAGTCAGTAGAAACTTTGTGCGGCTTACAAATTAAAAAGTTAACCGTCTAAAATAAAGAATTCTACTGTCTGAACTCATATAATCAAAGAAAAATCAAGTTAGTAATACTTAATTACGCTTAATTAGCAATTTCCAGATAGGTCTTTAGATTCCTCTGATGTAATATGATTGCACTATGACATTCAAAACATTTACTTACAGGAATTGTAGTTCAAAATGTACAGAGATTTCTCTTTTTATTGAGTCTCAGCAACTGATATAAATTTGTATCTCCAGTATCCTGTTTTGGTTTAGTTGTTCATTAAACTTTACTGTTCTTTCTATGTCTGGTTTCTAAGTACTCTGGATTCATTTTATTGTCACAATGTATTTAAATGAGTTGCTCTGAAAAAAAACCCAATCTGTGAATGGCATCTCTGTGATAAATGCGCACTTTGTGACGATTATGACACACATGGAGTTTATTGAGCTAAAGATAAGATTTTCTATTCAGTTCTGCAATAGTAAGATTTTAACAGCTATCACCACTAACTTCATCTGGCCTGTTCATTTCAATTTAATTTTTTTTTAATATGCCTAGGTTTTGCAGGAATGTGTTTTAAAACACCTTAGTGACAACTCAGCGAGCTGTTATCAATAGAAAAGAAGATAAATTTGGGAGAGGGAATGGTGTTTGCTCTCAAGATTGTGTGTGCTGTAATGTCATAAACAAAAAGAAACAACAAAACTAAAATAAAATCACCGTTTCAGCCTGGCTCAGACTCATAGAGACAATGTTTACAGTTTAGCTACCACCGTCTCTGAAAGGAGTTTAAAGGGATTCCATGATTATGTCAGTGCAAATTCCAATATAAAAATATTGTTGTGAAAGAAGTCAAATATCAGCCAGACTGGCAACCAAATTGAAAGTATGTGCTAAGTTACAGTACTCAGCCTTGGGAAATATCTGCCAGTCACTGACCATTTTTACCTGAAAAAGACTTCTGGTTCACTGAAGTTAGACAGCCATCTTGTATGCACTGCTCTTTTGAAATCTATCCACTTCAATCATCCATTAATTATTTTCAGATCAGAGATCCTTTTGAGAGAGTCCGCTGTGGGTTTTGAGATGTGCCTGTGATTATTATCCCTTTGCAGAAGCATTTCAGTGCATCAAGACAAACTTTCATTTTCCAACTACAAAGCTGAATTTTGTATTAAGGTCAAATGGAAGGTTTTATCAAAATAACCCTTCTTTCAGTGCACCGGCAGTGCAGAGTCTGATAAATTCGACTCTAGGTCTTTTGCAGTCAAATAGGTGGCTTTGATTTGCTTGATTCCTATGAGCACCTCTCCAAGTAAAGTTTTGATGACTCTTCATAATGAGTATGGGGAAAAAGGCTACATTCTGCATTCTACATTTTACATTCTACATACAAAAATATATTCATAGACACATTTTTAGAATGCTTTGAAATTGGTTTTTGAGTGTGAACACATCATGAGCCATGAACTTTACAAGTTAATTAACATCAACAAGAGCTCAAATCCAAACTTGAGTACTTATCTCCTTTTTTCACTCTTAAATTGTGAAAACTCTGAAAATGGTTTACCTTAAAAAAAACATTGGTTTGCCTTAAATTGTTAAAAATTTGCAATTTTTTTTTCACTTTACTGTTTTGTGATCAGTTAATCCTTTACTCCAGGTTTCTTTCAGGGTAACAAATCAGCCACAGATGCCATCGTAAACATATGGAATAAAATAATTTCTTGCAGCGTGAGCTGTACTTTGTCTTTAGAGCTAATTATCTTAATGTGAACATATTGAAATTAACATAAAAATTAATTTCTAACTTGTGTTTACAGTTCTCATCAAGACACAAGCCGCAATAACAACTATGAAATTCATTTCTATGTGATGTGCAAGGAGCACAAACAAGTGTGATACACAGTACATTTTTGTGAATAGGAAAGTATTTTGCAAGATTTTAAGTGTCAGGACAAAATGAAAAATCATCTGGTCCATACCATGTCTAAAAATAGGGTAAATACAATCTCAGTTGAACAATAACACGTGACAACATGTTTCGATATGTATTTAACACAAAGAATAATGTAAAATGCAGATGCAGAGTGTGAAAACAGTGCAGTACAACCTTACTGCTTCAGTAGGATTTAAAAACTAGCAGCCAGGCAACGCTAATCAAATGCAGTTGATTGATTGATCTTCAGTGACCGCCTCTATAAAAGTACAAATTTTGGGAGTTTGCTGATCTGTAGCTATATTGTATATGCCTATACTGTATTTTGATCTACTGTATTTTTAATTATTATTTTTTTGCTTAAACTATGAATGTGATATGCATTCTGCTATTTTTAAACACAAAGCAATCAGTAGGGACCGGTTTGTGAGTTCACAAAGCATTAAGGTAAGCAAACTGGTGCCGACCCTGTGTATGTGTCATCTGACTGGAGTGTAATATGCTTCTTAAAAGATGTTCTGTTACAAACACCACAATTGCTTTGAGTACTGGACCTACACTTACAGAGGAAAAACATCAGGGGACTCAATTTTTTTGTTTTTTGTTGAAGAATTATGTCACTTAAGTCTTGTCTGAACATTCAATTAAAAGAAGAAAAAGAAAATCTGCATTTCAATAGGGTTAATTCCAGAAGAGCGAGGAACTATACAAATGTTATGGTCATAACTGCAAGAAGTAAGGGCACTGCAGTACCCCCCACTGGTTAAAAAGTGAAAAATTCAAAGAATATTCCATAAAAATTATAAAATTTACTCATTTGAAACAGCAAGGGTCAAATAACCAGAACAATTCTTCCCATACTGGTCACATGAATCACATGCCATCTGATGTACCTCTTCAGCTTTCCTCACTGATGTTGCCAGCTGAATACTTGTGGGAATAGTGCTAAAATGAAATTTTGGACTTTTAGACACAGACTGGTAGACATAGACAAGCAGCATAGTCTGGGCACCTCTACATCAAAGTTCAAGGAGCTGCAAAGTTGCCTTGTGCAACAATTTCAAGCTAACTCTGCAATGGAAAAAAAAAACAAAACACACCAATTGTTGCTCTTTTATCTGATGCTGCTGGCCAAGCTCAAAATACAGCTTGGCATGTTTTGGTACTGATGTTCAGGTCAATGCTTTTACTGGGAAGAAAACTCACACACCTTGCTCTCATGCATGTTCATGGAGATATTTGGACAGTCTGGCCCTTAGTGGAGTACTGAGGACCTTTCGCAGCACAAAACCAGATCAAAAGACAACATTTGGAGACCTGTGAGGCTGGAGGTAAGACTGTTCTTTTTCAACACTGTCACAGCGTAGTATGAATCTCTCTTTGGATATTAAATTTTGACTGAATGTGACACATTGTCCCGTCCGTCGGACCGCTCTGTAACATTTTTATCTCTTATAGAGTTCAGTGCCACTACAGCAATACAGGCACTCTAAAATAAAGCCAAATCACTGTCACTATATCTATGTCTATTCATGTTGTTTAAATGTTTACAGGCACAATCAAAGTCATTATTTACTGGCACCATAACCCAGTGGAGTCTTCAGCAAAGAAATGTTTTTCAGCACCCCCCTGTTCATTATGTGTTCCCGCAGCTATGCTTATGGTATAGCATTTTGGTGAGCTGCTAAATTGGCTTCAAATATGGTTTGGTGAAATTCTTCCTCTATGCTGTTTTTTGCTGTTCTTCCTCTATTTTTGTGTCCACTGGCAAGAAACACAAGGAAGTAGTGTCAGAGGACAGTAAAAAAAAAAAAAAATAATAACAATTTGTGACATTACTTTGTTACTTTGTAATTTGTTGCTTTGTAATTTGTTACATGACATTTTGTGAGACTGTGCTGTACCCTCACACCAGAGAATAGGTCACACATTCAGAGTCTAGTCTGTGGCTACAAAGGCTTTTGTTTCAAGTTAGGAAAGTAAAGTGGTGTTTTTATGAGATTAAAATGAATCATTACCCTACGCATCAAACCAGACCACAGTCTGGTGAATCTGTAAACATAGACATGGAAATCTGACAATGAAGTTGTTATCATAAGTAGATGTCTTGCCTATTTTTCTGCATTTTCCTTTCCACTCATGCAAACCAATGTCTTCACAAGTTTCTGGTAAGCATGGATGAAAACAGGTTTTGATGTTGACGCTCTTATTTCCTCTGCCATTTAAAACTTTAAACTCCCTCAGTGTACTCACTTTTGAAGCTCTTATTCCATACCAGCTCTCAGCCATTCCCTTTCATCATCCATTTCCAAGAACACGGTTGAGGGAATGATCGTCTGAGCCAGTGAAATGATTTACACCCCAACGATGAGGTCTCTCCAGATTGGCATTCCTCCATGCATGACCACATGTCCACTCCATTCAATGTCTCTCTTTCAATAGACAGAAAAACTGCTGTACAAGCATCCTGTTTTATTTTCACAAAGAATTTTTACTGCCTACAAAATCACAGCAAGTACATTTTCATGTTCGTCATCAATCTTGCCTGAATAGGGGATCAAAGTCTCCGATGCCTCCGTATGTAATGAATGCAACACATAGGCTCGGGTTGCTGTAACATATTTATTGGTCACTAAAGGAAATCTGTGACCCGTTTGCCCTTCGCATCATTGTTCTTGATGCATTATCTCTGATGTGATCACAGTAAAGTTGAGGTGTTATATTACATGCCCTCACTGTGTTTTACGATGGCGCTGATCGCCTGCAAAGTGGTTCATTCTCCACAGGTGACTGGGGCTCGGTCAAAAAGAGCTTTCGGCTTCCTTTTAGTGCAGTGTTTCTGCAGTTGTGTATAGTTGTGTGTCCATATGTGTCCCCATACAAGTGTGCCCACAAGCTTGGAAAGATGTTTGTTTCTCTGACCACTCACTATAATCTAATCTGACCAAAAATACATTATCTTACACTCAGATATAGGGTATATATAAAGATAATAAGTCCCTGTTAAGGCATGTTATATGGTGGATGCTACCTTCCTATGATGCATTGCAACATGATGACTTTGCAGAAAGCTTATGGAATAACAAAATGCATACTTTATTCTGTTGCTCAGCAACATCCATCTTGATGGGCATAATTGAATTTAGCCATTAGTTTGCTGAAGAATTAGAGTAAATAAAGGCCTAACTCAGTTCAACTAATTTCAGTCTGGGTTATATCTATTGAGGTTGTTTTTTTCTACCATATGTTCTGTATATAGGAACTATTTTCATTAAATCTAACCCCTTCCTTAATATGTTGTTTTCTATATTATTACACTTGCAATTAATTGATAGTTAGGTTTTAGAATTTAAAGTTTGTTTTAAAATTCTCCAAGCACAATATCCCTGCCAGCATGGAAACACATTATCCAACTGGCACTCTCCTATTTAATGACAAACATCTGTTATTTGATTTCTGTCACCTGTTGTTTATCAAGCCCACAATGAAGGCAGTAAATAGGAGATCACTTCATACTTCAGTGAACCCGACTGAAGTTCTTTCTCCTTTGATGAATAGTCTCATTGCTATTAATTACTGTTGCAAATCTTATTGTTCATCCTGAAAAAAGAACAAGCGCATCCAAGACATTTATGTGATTGATGATGTTCACTCAACAACACTCAGAAACAGTTGTCTCCAGTCAAAGTGACTTAGAACACAAGACATAAATAGGGTTCTAACGCTGTGGATGCCAGTGCCAACAAAAAGCTGTCACTTACTGGTGTCTTTGCTAAACTGTCTCCATGCGTGTCATATTAGATCAGTCTATCAGCTATCTATCTGATGGAGATGATTAGAACAGTATTAGGGTTCTTTAAAAAAAAAAAAAGAAAAACATTAAATATTTAACTACCGTTATTCACAGAATTGTAAAAAAAAAAAAAAAAACTATAGCTTTATATTAAACATGATTCCGAATCAGGCAGCTGACATCTACATCTAAGATCGTTTGGAGATGGACCACATTCTACTACGATACCGCTTTACCAGTAAATGGAACATGAGTCACTGAAGGATCTTGTCACCCCTAAAGCAAACAGGAACAAAGGAAGAAGAAGAAGAGGAAGCTGTAGCCGGTGCTGGCGATAGTATACGGATAAACTGGAGGCCAGTATAGTATACAGACAAGTAAAAATTTGTGAAATACAAAGTAATAACAATGGTAGATGCTCCTGGCAAAAGAACATTACTTTTGCAACCATCCCCTTCCACAAACTACGTTTAGCAGCAATGATGTGAAATGACCAAAAAAAGACGGAAAGACCTGGAGAAAATAAAGGCGTAACTTTTCTTTGCTGTAGACAGCTTTTAGGCAGTAAAGGACTGAACCCAAGGCAGAACTTGTAATTTCATTCATCAATGCCACTGTAAGCACACACTGATGTGGTACTGAGCCTCCTCTGTTTAGTATGTTTTAATTACCAAAGTGTCAAAGCGAGAAGTTAATGAGGAAACATTTTGTGCAACAATAAGTGTAAACTTGCTACAGTGCTATAATTTTCTTCCATGTTTGTTCTAAAAACTGAGCCAACTGCAACATGGACACTGTGGAAGTGTAAAAGTTCTCTTCGTTATCGTGATGGGGCAGCTAACTATCAGCAGTAAGGTCAAAATTAGGGTAAGGTTGTATTATTGTTCGTTGTTAGTCAGCTATTTCCTTGATATCATGGATGATTTTATTCTGTAAAAATTAAAAGAGTCCCTCGTGAATGAACAGGCAAGAGAGCCAGAAAAAAAAGAGTTTTTCTCCCTCTCATTGTCATTTGGTGGGCTGAAAGAAAAACAACAAAGATGTTGAATCTTAAATAGAAAGCTGAGCTTCACCATGACAGAACTTTCAGGGCATATATAACTCCTCCACTCCATTTCTCTATCTGACTCTGCACTTTTGCAGTGCTTAAATATCTTTCTCCCTTTATCTTTTATATATCCTGCCACCCAAACTATACAACTCTGCATCTCTTCCTCTGTCCTCTCCCATCACTATTTAGTGCCACTCTTATCAAAAGAGGATACACTTGTGTGTGATTTTAGATTAAGGAAAAGCAAAGAAGAAATAAGACACTGACAAGTAGAGAGAACTCTCTCGCTCTTTTAGATCTTTAAAGCTCTAAATATGATTCATCGACTCCACATGTCTTGTTAATGTTCTATACATATTTTCTCAGATGAAGAAGCAGCATTATTAACCTTAGTAAGTGTTAACACTTTATTGTAAATTAATCTTATTTTGCCCTAAAACATACAGTCATTTTGTCCAGATAAATCTAACAAAACATTTTACATTGTGTCAATAAAACACCATTGCTAAAAAAATCACAAATAACACTAAACACATGATAATATATTCACAACACCCCTGACCCAGCTCATTTTATTTATTTTGCACGAACCTGTAAATTACCATCTTGGGCTCGTCAAGATATGGTAGCGTCATAAATTACCATCTCGGTTGAAAATATATTAATTTAAAGACGTGCTTACAAGCAAAATACTCACTCTGACCGCCACACAAACAGGCTGACACACACCCGTACAGTATATTCTCCCACTCCACTGCAAATCCAGGGCCAATTATGCACTTCATGATCTGTGGTCAAAGATGGTTCTGAGACAATCACTCTAATGAGTTGGTCCTCCTCCAAATACAGAAAGCACCATTACTTAGGGCGTCCACTTGTAAATGTGTGTGTGGGTGTGTGTGTGTGTGTGTTTCAGGAAGAAAGCAGCACCACAGACATACTAGTAGTTTTAATTTGATATTAATTATTCAATATGGGAGGAGAGATTCATGTCAACTTATCCTCACATTTAAGCCAAAAATTCTTCCAAAAAAAAGATTTCTTTACACTTTTGCTGAAAATAACACCTTGCTATCTCTTTAATTTAGGGCAACACTTGAATTACAGCTTGCTAACAAGCTTTTTGCATCTCTAAGATTTTGAAGCACTCCATTTCTGAAAAGACCCCCAGGCATTTGAGGCTGGAAGGCTTCTTTTCCATCACTCAGCTCTTAAGAGCTGTCCTAGAACTCTTTGGAGGGCTGTGTACCTCCAAAATCTGTTAATGTAAAATGTCAACAGTTACTTGGCCATTCTGGCTGCATGTTTCTTACCATTGTTGTGGATCATCCAATACTGCCTAGACACAATTAAAACAAGTTTTTTCTTTCTTTGAGAACCTTCACATTGTCCTGTATCTAAAGGATCATCAAGTGTCCGGTGATCATCACCAAGGCTGTCCCAAGAATCTGGGCAATTATCACTTCAACATTTCAAGGCAGACATTCAAACCAACAGTGAACAAGGCTGGCCTGTGTAGATCCCAACCAGGGATCAAATTTCCAAGACACACTCAAGCCTTTGCATAAGCTCATCCAGAGTAGCACCACATTGTATCACACTGACTCTGTACAGGAAGCAAAAAAGTTGTCAACTGACTGTTGAATTATGAATTTGAATCTATCAATCGTTACGTTCATAGAATTGAGACAATGTGGACAACTCCCCAAGAAAGAAAATTACTTTCTCTTTTCTCAGTGAGCCAGGCAATCTTCTCAAAGTAAATGATAAAGTGAGAAAATCATCAAGCAATCTCTAGATAAAACAGTGATCATGAAATCATCAATGAAAAACTAACATTTTAGAGTGGCCAAGCCGCAGGACCAGAGCTGAAGCTTATTGAAAATTTGAGCAGAGAAATGTCACAAAATTTTATTGAAAGCAAGAAAATCGCTTTGATGGAAAATCAAGGCTTTAACATGATTACAGATACAAGGTGTGAATAAAATACATGTCTCCTTTTTCTCTGAAAAATAAAAAAACCTCACCAAGTTAAAATTTCTCATTATTTCCATCCAGTCTTAATACCCTTTTGTTACATGTTTTGCCCTGTTCAGCCAGAATAAGACACGTTGGGCAATGAGAAGTGACATAAATGACATTTTCTTGTCATAATGTTGCAGACAAACACAAACTCAATGACTCTGATTAATTAGTCACCATTACAAAACAGGTGAGCCCGAATTTAACATAACTTTCTGTCATTTTTGCATGTGCGCCTCCAAAGATTAGATTTTTTTTTATTTTTCACCTATTTGTAAGTACCTTAAAGGGGTATTTCCAAGACCTAAATGGGAAACGGTTTCAATAATTTATCACCTTATTAGATAAGTATGAGTCACAAAACAGGTTATCAATTGACACACAATTTTGACAAAGATGTTTTCCATCTTCACGGGACATCTTCACAGGACATTCATTGCCTTTTACAGAATTTACAGAATTAACCCACATCTCCATATAGAGACGGAACTTCTGAAGTTAAAGCTGAAGTGTACGATGTGGCCAAAATTTTTTTACTTATTCATTTTCTTTCAAAAATGTCTTTTAATTGCCAACCTTTAATCTGTAGCAGTGCCCTGCTCTGAGCCCTTATATGTCACGTCTTAATAGTGAATCATAAGTATAAGTTAAGCAGTCATAGCTGACAGACCTGGCACCTTCTTTTTCTCAACAGATGTGACTTGGCTTATTGTGTATCGCCAGCGATGGCTTTGGGGCTTTGCTACTGCTTGCAAAGGTGGCACTGCGGCATGCATATGTGCACTAAATTTGCACATAAAATGAGGTTCCCAATGTATCACAGGGCCCTATGCACCACACATGATCTGCATTGTGGAAGCAGCTGCCCTGATTATGACTGCCTGTTGTTTTAAACATGGCCAAGTATTCTATTCTTAAAGCATACTATACCTAACTCAGTGTAGTGGTGTCTCAAATCAAATCAAGTAGCTGTAGCTGACTTATTTTAAAAATATTTCCATCTTGTTAAGGCCCTCACCAGTTTTTGTTATTTGGTGTATATCATGTCTTGTTTTCTTTCTTGTATTAATCCAGTTCCCTGCCCTTGTTCCCACCTATGTCTAATTTTCCAGAGGCCTGTACTGTATAAGTGGATCAGCTGAGAAACTTTGGGTTAATTCTGGATTTTCAGTATCACTAAACTGTTTCAGGTCTTATTGGGTTGTGTTGCCATCGTCACTCGTGCCGAACCCGCACGAAAGCAGGTTAAGTCCCAAGATAAGAGATCTTATCACTGTGCCCTGACCAAGTAATTCCCTCAGAAAATAAGAAATTTTTTTTTAAAAAGATAACATTGCATGGATAAGTGAGACAGACTAGAGTCAAACACAAACTATGCGGTTTGACTTTTACTGCAAAAACAGAAAAGTTAGCCTAAAATGGAAAGTGATTACTCCAAACCATGTTGCTGTTGAAGTTCCAAAATTTGGAACCAACTATTTTATTTATTAAGATCATCAATGAACTATAAATTATTTACTTACAGTTTTCTCCTAAAGTGAATGTGCAATGTGTCACACTTGCCAAACTGCATCAAAACATGTCTATGCTTTATGTTAATTTCCACATCAACCTTATAAAATCATTTAAAACTAGGCCAGTTGAAATCACTGGACCACTAGAACTAGTTTTAATATAATTTTAGAGCCTGGATGATATCAAATTAACTTTTACTGACATTTACAGTAATCTCAATAACGGCTTTTAATCACTTCTTCATTTTTTCTTTATTTGGTACAGAGAGCCACAGTAACAGCCAGCGTTATAGCAGACAGAAAAAGACTTTCGAACATGCTTTAAGAATACACCCGCAGCACAGCCAATTAATGAAATACACAATTGCATATCAATCTATATTATCATGCTTTAATGATGAGGCAGTGACATTGATCAGATTAATTTACTCGCTCACATCATCTGCATACTTTTTTGTCATCTTTCCTTCCTGCCTTGGCTTCTTTTCAGCCTGATTAAAGCATATAAATGTGATTAGTCATCTGAGGCTAACTCTACCTGTTTAATAAAAACCCGCACATAGTCAGAGTTGGAAAACCTGCCATGACTTATCGAATTGATGAACAGGTTACTGCTTAAAGAGAATGCTATTGTTAGTGTTAGTTAAGCCAGAACACCTGAGTATGATAAACATACATTTTAGTAAAGGCCTTTGTTATTGCATGTGGATTAAGATAATGGTCTTTCCCTCGGTGCTTGTCTGGATGTCTGCATGTGCAACTTCTCTGTGTCCGTCCCTTTCTCTTGTATTTGTCAAAATGTTTTCACTTTTGGATCCTGAGTTTCTTGCCCTGCAGTTCTCAAACGTCATCTTAATTTTTTGGGATTATTATTTTGAAGGTTTATCACCTGGACTCTATTTACCTCTATTCCCCTGAAACTGTAAGTATGCACTGCAAGAATGGAAAGCTGGGCAGATACACTCATGATAGAGAGTGGTGGTGCTATCTAATGGTCATTTAGTTCAGTACAAAAAAAATAAACTTTTATTCCAAATTGCATGTTGTTAGCCCAATCTAAATTACTCCATTAGTACTGTGGCTGCCATGTCAGTATGTCCTTTTTTAACCTCGATGGTGCTTAAATTTCTTATAAATATCAGGTGTCATCTGTAACTTCTGCAAGGCTGCTAAGCAAAAATCATCTTTGCCACAATTTTGCAGTTCACTTGGTTGAATTTTTCATGGTTGTCCGTAAATCCTGGTCATCTGCACAGATGAAATATTTAGTCATGCTCTGTTGCAGCATCCCTCTACTGGGCTCTGTTACCATGTGGAAAGACCAGGGGATGTTGTGGTGGCAGTCAGAGATGGTAAAGTCAGTGTCCATATCTGTGCAGAATAACATGCTGATGTAACACGCTGATATAGCAGCGAAAAACAGCAGGACTAAAGGTACTGAATGCTCCTCCTTGCCCGAATAACCAGCGTTAAGATGCCCTTTGGCAAGGAACTGCATCCCCCTCCACCTTCACCCCCTACCTTTCTTCACTGTAAGTGTTCACACTATATCAGTCAGGTGTGAATCTGTCCTATACACATTTCGACCAAAGAGTTGATTGCAAAGAGCTTATGTTTAGCCAACCTGACTTAATAAATGTGAAAGAAAAATACATTCTAGATAAATAAACACAAGCCTACACACACACGCACTAGATTTCAGGTAGAAAGGTGTGCATTATGCATTCAACAAATGTCCTGAGTGTCTTGTACAATATGATACCATTTCATGCTGTGTAAAATTACATCTTGAGTGAGCTACAGGCCTGTTGATGAAAAGATGGCAGGAGCAAAACTGATTGAATGTACATGCAGCAGTGCCCGCTGTGTTCATGCATGAGCGACTCAATCCGCACAGACACGTGTGTGCGTGTTTGTGTGTGTAATGATTCTCAGAACCAATAATGGTGTCGAAAGAAAGCTCTATCATTCATAATAGCTGCTTCAGTTAAACACATACACTTCCTACATAGTTTGACATACCCCGGTTAAATAGTTCGGCTTAAGTATCCTCACTCAGCTTTGCAAAATTGCTCATTTTAAAGGTATAATTATAGATCGTGCATGCTGTGCCTACAGTTTTACTTCCGCTTGATTATCATTCGGTATTCATCAAAGAATTCAGTAGCAAAAAAGTGAGCCAGAACACCCTACTATTATCTAGAACAATTACCTCCAGCTTCTACAGGAAAACCCTGATTGTCCCCAGGTCAAGTGGGAGTTCCTTCACCGTGTTTTGGATCAGTGCATCTTTCCAGCTGGTTTACAGTATATCTGAAGAGGTCTACACAGGAGGTGTATTTATCCATGAAGCTCCTCACTTGATTTATCACCAAATGTCCTGGACTGTGTAAACACAGAAATAAAAAGAGAAAGGTATAAAGGAAATGACTTATTTTTATACTGGGCCATAGTTTCTTTTGTACTGGTGTGTTATTCATTTGTGGCCCAGAAAAGATCCTTGTAGTTAGTCCCATATTTTGCAAGAACACCATGGCTTAGGGTTAGCGTAACCCTAAGCAACTGCTAAATGACAGCAGTGTAATATCAGTAAAAACAGACAGACTTAGTGTTATCGACAATATTAGGTTAATAAAGATTGTGTTAGACAGAAAGACGGGTTTTGTTGATATTTCACTTCCTCTGGTCTCAGTTGAATTATCCCATTTAGTGCCTTTTCCTGTCATAGTGTTGTTTACAAAAAAAGAGTTAAGCTAAAGCAGCTATTACAAATCATCTCACTGAGTGGACCATTCATTAAACTGACCACTGCCTTAGACACAGAGAAACTGCTATCATTAAACTGTTTCAACATGATACTTATGAATAGTTGTTTTTTTGGCTATTTAGATAGCACATTTAAATTGATGACTAACCCTTACCCATGTGTAGCACCAGTTGCCACATCTTTGGTATGCTCTAGTCCCACAAATACAAAAGCTTCAAAGTGTCGCTTACCTTGCTGTTATATATTTTTGGAAAAGCACAAGCCCTAACCGCCATCTGTTCTTGGGAAATTTTGCATTTGTACGTCAGAACTGCAACATTAATCCACTCTTCTCAAGGCAGCTCTTTTTGCTCTTACTCATGAGAGGCCCGGTGTCATCCTGCAACAACAAAGGTGACATTACATCTTTCAGAGCGGTACTTTTCTTTTTATCACGTTGTCGGACACTTAAATTGTCACAAGACTTTAAGCCTCTGTAGCAAATACATACATTTACCTTGGCTTGTATGATTACACTGCTACTAACGGTGCCAACCACTACATTCTCCCTCAGCATGGGTCAGACTGCAAATATTTTCGAGTCATTAATAATATACACCCAAATACGAAGGGTGAAAAGGTCCCAGGTTGAAAAATTCAAGAGCCTCCCTTTAATCACTTGCAACGCATTGCATAGCTTTTGAGTGGATTGACATGGATTGCATGTCTCTTTCATGACACATAGCAGAACTTTCAAAGTGATGTATTTCAGTGGGAGGCTCTCTTGTGTTTGCACTATGTTTGGGTCTTGTCGGTGGGATTCTGCCTTGTAACCACACAGGTACCAACTGTGACAAGTGAGACCGTGCACAAGATGCTTACTCTGCTTCTGCAAAGCCAGGGGAATGCAATGAGGTGCAATGCTATAGTTTTGAATGTTTCAACCAAATTTGTAATGCCTGAACTGCTTTTACAGGAGAGGATAAAAAAAATTACATGTGAAATTGATTTGAGTGAAAATAACATGACAAAGCAAACAAAAGCGAGTTCTAAAATAAAATAAAATGTAGAAACCACTGGATTTGGGCAAAGACTAAATTGGATCTCCTGACAGCCAGTTGTAACCCTCATTTCTCCTGATAAGACCTTTTGGCCTTTTAAAACTAGTAATCACAGCACTCATGACAGGTTGACTAAATGCTGTGAAACAGTGTTGTTTTTATGTCTATGCTCATGGAAAAGAAGAGCAAATTAGCTCACAGGACACAAAGGAATGTATCATTCTTTTGTGATTGTTTCCCAAACTGTCCTGAGACTTTGTTGGAGACAAAATGCAAATCAGCTCTACCAAGGAACCATGCAACTGCTTCAGTATCATGAAGACTAATTTGGAAACATCTGCACAAGCCGGAGTCACATAAAGTGCAAGCTTCGCTGATACCACAACTGCTTGTTTGTTTGTTTCATTTAAGTGGTTTGGTACAGAAGCATATGCTGCGATGTGCAGTGATTGTAGTAAGGTGGCAATAGGAGCCAGGCAGATCCACCAGAGAGACAGGCAGGGAGATGAATGAGAGACGTATTGCTGCCCAGATTAGGTTTGTTTTCCAATCATCCTCTGGCCATATACCATATTGATTAAAACCTAATAACCTCATAAGACGCTCTCCTGAAGCTTTCACATCCTCCACCATCCCACCTCTTTCTTACCCCTTACTCCCTCTTCTCCTCTTCTTCTTTCTCTTGCTGTCCCCAAAGAGGAACGACTTGCCATCTCTCCTCTCAGTATTAAAGAAGCACTGACAGCAAATCATTCTTCCTGACCTCAAAGTTGAGCCTTTAATTTTGATGATATCTATCAATCATGACAAGGATATCAAATAAAAAAAAAGCTTTGGCTGGGTTATATATCTGACCCATGATTAAAAGATATTACCTTGCAACACACGCATCAATCTGAGCAAAGTGTCAAGCAGACAACAGGGTTCGGAAGGGGAAATAATCTGGCAACTTGACAACATTAGTTTTGATTGGTGCAACATTCAGCTGACAAAGCTTTGCATTTATTTAGAAGCAATTGCATGGGCTAAATCTCATATTTTATACATTGATGCCTCCTTAAAGTTTCATGAAGGTGAAGCTAACCTTGTGGCACTGCAGTCTGCTCCCAAGATTTGTTTGCAATGGTTATTCTGAGCCTTACACGAGGCCCGCGTTAATGTTTGTCTTGCTACTACTCTATTTCTCAGGTGTCATTCTGCTGAAAACTTGTGCTGGGCATATTTCCTTCACCAAAAAGTCACTAATGGGTCTAAAAATGTCACTTGAACATTTCTGTGCTTCCATCAGACCTCTTCAGACCCCTTTCTTGGTCTCCTCCTTCTGCACCAAAACAGCACACGCGTACATATATACATAGAGACAATAAAAATGAGCATAACCTATTTGTATACTGTATTCTATTGCTGATGGTTTTATTGCCTCTTATTATGAGTGATGTTTCCATTGCTGTTGGCCTCTTACTCTCTTTGTTTTGTCTTACGAGCTCTCTTGCTCTTTATCTTTGTTACTCTCCCTTTGATTTCCAATACCAAACGCTATTATGCAAGATTTCTTTTTCCTTGTGAGTCTATAGCCTGTAAAAAAAATCCAGACATCCACTTCTGCCTCACAGGTGACATTTTAAAGAATCTACTCAATTTCTTAGGATCATGTTATTTCCTTTCCATTCTATGCATGTCACTGGAAAACAAGCCCTGGTCTATTAACCTTGTTAGTTGTATTTGCATTCTAATTAAAGGCGAATTTACTAGCCCAGCAGGAGGGATTAAGGAGCACAGGACCTACTGGGGCATCTGGCAGATGGCAACCTTTAATAAGGCTATAGCTTTCATGCTGTGATGATACATTTGTCGCTTGCCTCTTCAAAAATGTCCTGTTTTCATCCACCATTCAAAGTTCACTTTTTTACTTTCTGAAATGAATTTTTATTTATTCGTTGTTAAACATTTTCACAGAGGAGTTGATGTGCCATGCTCCTAGCTTCTCTAATTATTTCCCATTAAAACATCTAATCAAGATACATCAAATCTATACCTACAGGAGTCCTAAAACTTTGAGGCACTTAATTTGATCTCACCCCCTATAGGGGGGATGATGTCATAGGTGAACAATGTCATCGTGTCATCGTAGCTGAAGTTGAATACACACTTCGTCATGTAAGCTATATCTTCATATAGTTAAAAGGAGATTACTGTGGATAGCATAGTCATGGTGCAATTTTTAAGCCTTGTAAGTTAAACTGCAAAGTTTTGCGCTGTGAACCAATGTAACCATTATACATCCATCATCTTTTCCTTCTTTCTCCAAACTTCTTTTTACACTGCAATCAAACTGATGTCTCTCAAATGAAAACACATATTTTCACCACAGTTTTACCTTTCACCCAAGTATCACATCCAGATTCTTACTGCAATACGACACCAAAGATCAATGCATTTTTATCATTTGTTGTAATGATCAGCAGGTAAAAAATAGAAATGGGATATTTATATTGCAAGTTACACGTCAAAAATGTGTGCTTTTGAATTTTACTTTTCAGCGCACGCTGTTTATTTATTTATGTTTCCTTTGTTTTACTGCAACAGGTCTGTTTGGCTCAGTTTAGCTGGATGATGATACATTTTGTCATCAGAGCTCTGTGCATCGACTCTCTGCTGTGTCAGCAGAGTGCTCCTTTAAAATGAATGAGGAAACTATTTTGCTACACAACAAGTTCATGATGTCAGATTCGAGCTGTAACATCAGATTTTGCGTTATGTTCATTCAGTCAAGAAATGTGCTTGTGGTAGTTTTGCACCAAGCTGGAAGTGAGGGTTGTGGTTAATCCTGCGGCTGTAACACACTTTGCTTACATTTTGACATTCCATGGAAAATTTGGGCTGATTCTTAAAGATTCAGGTAATGAATATCTGTTGAGCATATATTAAGGTATACATGTGATTAATTTATGACTACAGTTTTTTATCTTTCATAACAATAGATTTTTTGCACTTATTTTTCTTCTTTTTTTTTTATTCTTACAACTCTTGTTTTGTCCTATGATCTGTTATTATCTATTGTGCGGTCAATAATACTTCTCTTCATGTCCCTTTGATTTCCTTCTAATCAGTTCACTTTTCAAACTGTAGCATGAAAATATAAAGGTTTCCATGACTACTACAGCATTTAGAGTCACAATTGTGTTTTTTTGCTGTAGAAAGCCTTTTTTTCTTTTTTCTTTTTTTGCAGAGAGGCATTTACAGAGTCAGACTGGAAGCTACGATTAAAACTCTTAAGAGGTCAGAGGTCACAGAGGCATCACATTTCTGATCAATAGAAGCCAATGTGCTTGGAATCAGTTAGGTTCACGTGATAAGACAGGATAAATGTATGGTTTTACTGCATCTAATCTAGTTCCTTTGTGGAAAGGGATGATATAGTTATTGGTAAGAGTATGCCTCAGTGAAATCTGAAGATGTTTAAATCAGGCATTCAAGTAAGCAGGGAAATCCCCCCAGCAGAAGCCCATTTGTTTTGGTTCACATATTTCACATGTCCTTTTCATCCTCTCTTGTAAATTCTATTTCCTCTGCTCTGTCATCCAACTGTATGTTATACTCCTCTGCTGCTGATAAAGTCCTTGCAAAGATATGAGCTTTTAGGCATTTTTTTACTTTGATAACTTTGTGAGTAGTTTATCTAGGATTGCACACACTAAGTCTAAAGCATACATTACTTATGGTAGAATCGTGAGAGCTCAAACAGTTATTACATTGCAGGGTGCATTGTAATTGTCAGAAACGTCAGCACCAGTGGCCTCATACAGAAAGAATGTGCTGCTTTTTTACTGCGCATGGGTGATCCTTGCCTTTATAAACCTAAATGAATGTTAGAAAGAGCGCACATGCATGGGCCAATTTTCCCTACCTTGGTTCCTCCTTTAAATAACTATGCAAAAGACTATAATACACCCTTACTGTGACGAGTTGTCAAATCAGCAATGGAAAATCCTACTGCAAAGAAGAAAAGGTGCTTTGTGTTAAATGAAAATATCGATTACAGAGGTGGAAGCCATAAAGGAATATTTTAGTCATTCTTTAGTCATTCTACATTCTTTTAGATTAGTAACTAATGATAGAGTGGCAAAGGATCGTCCAGGTGGTTATTACAGAACAGTTGCCAAAAGTGAAAAAATAAATAAATAATAAACAAGCTGGTGACTGCACACTGACAAAGAGGCAACCATTCCACAAAAGGAGCCTGGCTTCTATTGTGGTACACCCTATCATAGTAAATAACCATTGCTCAAACACTGACTCATTTGATGGGCCACTTTCAAGCCACACATCTGTCAGTGGCGAATATAAAATTCTAAATCATGCACAGTAAGCAAGCTGGATATAAAAATGTATTGAGATTATATTCATTGTCATAGATTGTGAAGTGGGAGCAATGGGATCTGGTGGCCAAGCCACAATGAGCCTATGAGAATCAAACAGATTCAGAGATTAGAGGAAAGGGGGCCACGCAGAGGGCTCCCAGCATCTCCATGGCAGCTATGCAAGGAAGTCTCTCTGCGATAAGAGCAATAAGATCAGGTCCACACAAATGCTGCAATGGAATCACAGAGTGAAATTATTAATAGCTTACTATCAAAGCCATTTGCAGTGATTTATAAATTCCATAGATTGCATTTAGTTGAAGCAAGTTGTTCATTAAAGGGTGTCTTAGCATACCAACATTAATTATTTTTTCCAAAAATTTGTCCAGGTCGTGCGAACAGAGAAAGCAGCTCAAGAGAAAGGTGAAGTTGTAAAGTAAAAATGCATTTTAGCTGTGTAAATACTTTTTCTGTAGGTTTTCACAGGTTTTACATGTATCTCCATGCATTTAAATCAAATTCCCTTTCACTCATAATGAGGGTCGCAGTGTTAACCAACACTGCTACTGCACTTTCAGCAATGGCAGTGATAGATATAATCAGCCCGCTGTTACAGTAAATCCGTACAAGACCTCACTTCACACACAATGTAAATGTACCGTTCCAAGGCAGGAGAGGTGGGCAATTTCATGCATAAATATTTTTTATATGGGCTGCACGGTGGTGTGGTGGTTAGCACTGTCACCTCACAACAAGAGGGCTCTCAGCTCAATTCCCAGCTGGGAATAATCTGTATGGAATTTGCATCTTCTCCCCGTGTACGTCTAGGTACTCTGGCTTCCTCCATCCAAAAACATGTATGTTAGGTTAACTGGTGCCTCCAAATTGTACCTAGGAGTGAGCATGGTTGTTTGTCTTTGTGTGGCCCTGTGATGGACTGGCAACCTGCCCGTAAACTTGAGTTGGATTAAGCTGATGGATGAAACACAATATATTAAGCTCAAACTGATACCAAGGTTGGGGTAAATTGTAGGCCAATGAACAATTTTAAATTATTTCTCTTTGTGATGAAAAATACATGCAGCTCTGCCATTTACATTGCTAACTGTACAAGAAACCAGAATTCTAAATGTATGTGCATTTACTTTTCCTTCATTCATCTCTCTCATCTTTTCCTGTTGAATCCATCCCAGTGTTTCTGTTATTTTTTTCACCCATCCTTATTTTTTTAGATTGTACAGCTGCCAACTCAGAATGTTTTTATGCTCCCCACAAACCATGACGGTACAACAAATATTTTCAACTGAAATAGAAGAACGATTAAAAATGTTTGTTTAGAAGGTTGCAGTGTTGTCACAATTATATTGATATTATTTAGCTAAGGTAAAGATGAAGAACTGAAGATATTTGATGTGCCTGAGGAATGTATAAGGAGAGTAAAAAACTTTTAGAGAGAAACCTCCACAAAAGAAGTAGTGTTTAATTGTATTTCCTTTAGGGTCATGTGTATGTGAATGTGTGTGTGCGTGTGTGTGTGTGTGTAAGGAAAGAGAATTAAAGAAAAAGAATGCGGTAAAGCTGAGGGGAAAGAGTGAGGAAAAAAAAACAATTCCAAACCTTTTCGCCTCCAAGAACATTATGTTTTGAGGGTGAAGACTCAAAATAGAAAAAAATAACCCTGGCTGCTACAGAGGCACTGAGGCATGAAATTTTCATCTACTCCTTCAGTTTTTTTTCTTTTTTCAAACTGTATTTTGCTTACCTGTGTTGAGGATTTGCATCATGATAGCATCCTGGGCTTCTTCTTCACACATTACGTCACACAGAAGTAGAGAATGTAGTAATCATGCATGATCTGTGTAGCATTATCTGAAAAATTAATGAATAAAAAAACACATGCTTAAAATCAAACATTAGCCATTTTTTCCTTGGTATTGTTGCTTTGAACCTTATTTTTTTTAAACATCTATTTCCATAAAAAACCTGTAGCAATGTTTTATTTCCAGCACACCACAGTTAGGTGCAATGTTTCTGTGTGCTACAGTATGCAATCATTTCACCTTTCATATTGTTGTTTCACTTTATGGTTTACGCTGTTGCTGTTTTCTTTTTTTTTGAAGCATGTTCACCAAAGCCACTTTGTTATGTTGAGAAAATTGAATGCATGATTAATATTAGAAAACAACATCCCCAGTTATAATACACAAACATAGTTGGCATTAATTGCTCTTCTTACATTTTATTCACTTCCCTCAGAACTGGGGAATGTACAAATAATATGTAATTGTGGTTTAAAGAAACACAAAACAGCTACATAATTTTTAGGAAACTGGGCTGCTTGTTCACCATTGTGTCCCTCTATTCTTCCTTGAGGCCATGTTGTTAAACTCAGATATGTCCAGTTTTCCACTTCAGTAACCTGGCTCTCCTCTTTCACCAAAGGAGAATGGCTTCTTTGTCGTTTCCTTTACAGTTCCATTATCTGTCTCTCCCTTGGTTTGAGATCAAACATGTTCGGAGAGGGTCAGTCTCACTCCACCCACACTGCAGTCTGTTTTAGGTACAAATTTAGCCCCTGATCACCCAATAAAAAGCTGCTTTGAGAAAGGCACCTCTTCATTTATGAGCTAAGCTTGGCAGCTCATAAATTCTACTCTGTAAACTACCTGCAAGGAATGGGCTGAAGTATCCCTGGCAACTAAGTTATGCAGAGTACAAACAGTGGTTATCAGAATTTTGTTTTCTTCATAAAATCTTCACTTAAGGACCCCGCCACAAATGGCACTGAGGAAATGGAGCCATATGTGTTAATTAACATAATACATGTAGAGAGAAGACAAGTAATGAAGTCACTTTACAGTCAGCCCACAAGTATACCTGCCAGAATTTCACAGAGACTTGAATAACATTGGATGTCATGCTCATGTTTACTAGCTCAGTGATGGGATACCTACTTTGCTAAGTTATCAAGTATATATATATATATACATATATTTCCTCAAATAGAGATGAGGCGCATATGTACTTGCTATATGCTATATAAGCTGCTTCAGTGTTGCCTGAATGTGGGTAACAGTTGTACTGGCAGGTTTTATGAACCCCTAGTTTTCAGAAAGAGTCTGGATGATGTGCCCCCTTCTCTGTGGAATCCCACAGTGACAGCTGTGGAATAAGAGATATAATAAGAGATACAGCAGAATAAATTAAAAGTAAACACCAACTGAAATTAATGATCAGTAGTAAAATACCTCTTCCAAGGCTGTACCAAACTCATGTACCATGACTGAAAGTTCAGCAACTTCCTAATATCTCCTTGTGCTCTCTACTTGGACTTTTTTTTTAATAAAGAACAAGTCCAGAATGCAATTTGCTGTGTTTATTCTGCATTTCGTTTTGATCAATGTGTCAAGACACATATACAGACACATTGTGTATGCCTTAGAGATGCCAAAGGCTTTGATACAACTGTAGTACTTTGCACAGCTGAGAATGGCCAGTTTGGTTGATAACGATTAAAGAAAGAAGAATAAAAAAAGAGACTGACTTCTGGTCAGACTGTATTCTGTGATAAAAGTGAGTGAATGAATAAAATCTAATCAAAGACAATAGCTGTTACAATATAGACACACACACACACACATATATTATATATATATATATATTGAGCAGCAGCCCAAATGGTCTCTTTTGCTCGTATATGGTGGAACCTGTCTGTCCTGCATCTCAGTCTTTATTTCTGTATCTTTCTGTTCTAGTAGATAACTAGAACATGGGAAATTAATGAAAAAAGTATTGCAGAAATTAATGGTAACTTTAAAAAGAACAGTTATTTATCATTCATAATCAATGAGTTCTTTATCAACATTAATAATGATTGGATTCATGATTAATCAAGCATTGCTAGGCAAAATCCAGAAACCAAACAAAATCAAATAAATATTTGGTGCAACCTCCATATTGCAAGTTGCAATATGATATTAATTTCTATGTTTTACTTGATGTAGAATTGTACGTAAATAGGAATCAATTTTTTTTTTCTGGGCACAAATTCAATAATCACTTACAGAAATATAAAAGAAAATGGAGAACTGGCATTTTCACTTTCCTGCAAAGATAAAACAATTAAGATGATTATAGACAAAACATTTGATTTTTGCAAGTAATCATGCTTGACACATGTTGTGGGAGTTAATGATGGTGCAAATTAGCAGAAACATTACATTTGTCATCAGGCAGGGGCCAAAGCAGTTAAAAACACTTTCATTAACCCAATTATCATCCAAGGCCAACATTACAACTGCAAGGTTCACTCATTAAGTCATTGCCAACATGTTTTGATTACTTACCCTGTCTTTTTTCTCCCCCTTATCTCTCTCCCCTACACTCCCCTCACCATTTCAAAGAAAATGCATCTTATTATGCAAAGGCCAAGCTGTAGAATTAGCAAGGTAATAGATGTGATCCGCTTGCTAACCTCAGCCAGCAGTCATGCACAGAATATCAAAGAGGGTTTTATACACGAGTGGCATTCTACTGCGTAGTAATTGCCATCATTCCTTAGTGAGCACACATGTGTGAGTGTGTTGTGCTATGTAACATATGTGTCCAGCGTTGTTGCAGAATGAGAAAATTTAGAAGTTACAGTGTGAGACCTTGGAGTACCACATAACGGGCATTGCTGTGTGTGATTATTATAGCAAACATCCATACACAGTGTGTTTTTCACAGACCATTGAAAGCAATAAATCTTCAAACATTTCATTCATAAATCTAACCTAAAACCAAGCATCCAGTTCCCAAACAGAAATCAACTACCCTCATGTCATAGCTTTGAAAATTATTGGTAAAAAAAACAAATTTGTTCTTGTATGTGTCACAGTAAAGCCCAAAAAAAACAAGCAAAACAAATGCACAGAGCATGTGTTGAGCAAGCAGCATTTCTATACAGAGTGATAGTGAAAGTCAATTGCTTTGCCTGTGTGTGTGTGTTTTTTGTTTTTTTTGGTGGGGGGTTGCTTTTGCCCAGCTTGAATGACATTAGTCCTTTCACTCGCATATCAAATTCAAGGCTAGATTCCGATCAGCTGAGGGCTTGCACTCAATCTGCATGAAAGGCATTTCAAGCCATCACAAAGTGACTTTCAGCGTGCGTGTGTGTGTGTGTGTGCACACGCATGGGTTGTAATGCTGGTGAACATGTGAATGCACTGAACTATTGGGGTGTATGTCTGTGTGTGTGTATGCATTTTTGTGCATCTGTTTTTGCTTGTGCGTGTTCCAAAACTCTGGTTTGCACGCTTGAATGGAGAAGATTTTCATATATTTAAGGGCACAACATTGCTAAGCTATAACAGGCTGAAAGCACTGATGCATTAGAAAAGCCTGTGTAAACCATAAGCTGACGGATGGTGAGAACCCACACAATGCACAAGTTGCATTGCAAATATCTTTGTGCCCTGTTTTTATCTATATTTTCTTTTCTTCTATCTACATAATGTAAGCCATATGTATGTACAAATGAGGAACTTCACCTACACCAACATCTACAACTACACCTCCTCAAACCAGGGGCACTGGGGAATGAGCTGGCCCACTATGCTAGGCTGTCTGGGGTCCCTGGCCCTTTCGGGTATTAGGTGGGGCCTCTGCCAGGAGGTTCGGGGGGCGCTTGGGCTTTCGGGGCCTGGGTCCAGCGCATCACCCATGTCTGGGTGGCAGGGGCCTGACGGGGGCGGTGGGCAGTTGCCCCTGGTTCCTGGTGGGCCTCTGCCCTATGCTTATGGAGGCTCTGTCCAGGGACCTCCTCTGCAGTCTTCTGGGTTGATGCCTGGTTGTCCCTGAGGTGGCCTTCCCAGGTTCTGTGCTCCGTGAGGGCTGCTGGTGGCCTGGGTCTTGTGGCCCTCTCTGCCTGCTTCTGATTGCTGGAGGGGGGCTGTGGATTGTGGCCTTATACACTTACTCATAACTAAGCATGGTTATCATGTGGGACCTGTGCCATGTGTATTGCACACACACACACATTCAGTAGCCCAGTAGATGTTGTAGATGTGTTACCCCGTGGTTTGAGGTCATCTATATGCTCCTGGTGGCAAGAAGGCTGGATTCCTCACAGAGGCCGTAGATTGTCTTCTGTTTTGTTTTTACAGGTGTAGCAGCTGGTTGTCTGGCACATAATCTGCTATCACAGATATCTGCTAGAGATTGATGAGGTACACAAAAGATGCTAAGGCAAGGGGGAGTCAGGATGACAGGTCAGGGGGGACACATAATTATCCACATCATCCGAGAATGGGTACCAAGCTCCATAACTTTAACACCAGGGCAGCTGACCTGAGACGGAAGATCAAGGATAACCTTGGCGTGGCCCTTTGTCAAGGCTAAGAAACCAAGTGCCTTCTGAAAGTCTGTCAGAAGATGTGAGCCCTACATACTATACCTACTGGGACCATCACAAAGACCAATAAGCTGATGTACACCACAGCTGCTGTGATCCTAGAAATGCTTTGTAACAAGATAAACAACATAAGTAGGCTGGATGTTGGAGTGAGAAGGAATATATGTTGGAGGCTAAGATTGAAGCAACATGGAGAGAGGTCAGAAAGCTATCAGAGCTTCAGAAAGGTGCAATCAAGAGGGAAATCCCTAAGAAATACAACTCGCCATACCCAAGGCACTGGAACCTGCCAAACAATAACTCACCGCTCTGGCTACCCGCCTGAGAAGGTACAGTAGAGAAGCTGAAGTCAGGAGAAGAAATAGGTTCGCCACTGAACCATCCAAAGTATACACTCAGTGGTAAATGGTAAATGGTAAATGGACTTGTACTTGTATAGCGCTTTTCTAGTCTAGCTGACCACTCAAAGCGCTTCACTACATGAAGGGTATTAAGATGAGAATGGACCCACCCATGGCTGAGACTGAACAATATAGGAAGAGCATATGGCAGAGAGAAACATCATATAACACCGATATTCTGTGGCAAGTGAATCTGAGAGCTTACCATAGAAGTTTCCCAAAACAGGAACAAGTGACCACCGTAGTGGCAGATATCCAAAACAGTGTATCAAGTATGAACAGCTGGACAGTACCAGGCCCTGACATGATACACACCTAATGGCTAAAGAAACTAACAGCACTCTATGAACGCCTAGCACAAATGAACCAGCTACTGATGGATGGGACTGGTTAACTCAAGGTCAGACAGTACTGATCATGAAAGATCCCCAGAACGGGGCAGTTCCATCCAACTACCATTCAATAACCTGCCTTTGTGCAACATGGAAGCTCCTCTCAGGCCTCACAGTAAATAGGATGAGAAAACACATGGCATAATTCATGAGCAGTAGCCAGAGGGGAATTGGGAGTAACTTCCAAGGAGCTAAACACCAGCCACTGATCTACAGAACTGTCACTCAAAACTGTAAGATCAGACACACAAATCTGTGCAGGACTAGAGTGACTACAAGAAAGTCTATGACTCAATGCTGCACGCATGGCTACTGGAATGCTTGGAACTATACAACATCAACAGGAAACAAAGAGCCTTCATCAAGAACTGAATGGGACTGTAGAGGACAACCCTGGAGGCAAATTCCAAGCCAATTGCATAATCTAGCATCAAGTGTGGTATCTTCCAAGGAAATGCTTTGTCCCCACTGCTGTACTGCATAGGCCTGAACCCCCTCAGCCACATCATCACAAAGCATGGCTATGGACTAGCTCCAAAGTAGTGCAACCAGAGCCAGAGAGAGCTGATGTGTTTTGACTTACTAATATAGCTCACCAGGTTATACAGCAAAGACATCAGGATACAATTTGAACCAGAGATGCAACGTGATCATGGCTGAAGGGGTGGAACTACCAGAGGGCACCATAGCAGACATTAAAGTCAGCTACAAATACCTTGGGATCCCACAGGCAAATGGCAATCTGAGCCATCAACACATACTTAATGCTAGTCATCAGATGCCCCATTGGCATAATAATCTGGCCAAAGGAGGAGATAGAAGCCACTGATATAAAGACAAAAAGCTCCTGGAGCATGGAGGGTTTGACCCCAAGTCCAGCACCCTGAGGTTGTACACTAAAGAGGGAGAGTTTACATCAGACAAATCCTCTGGTGCAGGTTGTGCAAAGAGGCTGCTGATACAGTCCAGCACATGGTAGTGTGGTGTACGATGCTGGCAGGTAGCCAGACGTGTAGCCCAGGCTTCATAAGCTGTGTTAAAAGAAAAATAAGTAAAAGTCCATTATTTAGTCTGTATGAATGTGTGTGTGAGAGAGATAGCTAGCATTTATGGGACTAACTGCGCCGCACAGAGCAGAGCGTCATGATGTCACGGGCCAACCGCGTTACAGTTACACAGCAGCACTCTGGGAGATAGCAGACATTACACCGTCCCGCTGCGTGAGGAATGCTCTACCTAAGAAAATTATCCAAAATTGGTTAAAACCGAGTGAAACAGTCGGAATCCACCGCGAGCCGACTGTACAGAGTCCCCGGTTGATGTTACCCGCTTGGCGGTAAGTTCAATGTACATTATGAGTGAAAGCGCGTCGAGTAAAGGTAGTGTTAGCCGAAGCGTTAATTTAGCTGTTAAACTGCTAATTAGATACCTCGGGTGTGAGCCGCATATGCCTCAGTTGTGTTTCGTATGAGAGGAGGAAAAAAAGAAGAAATACATCTTGTTTCATTATTTAATCCAGATAATTGATGTTAAATGGCTAATTTTGAGTTATTTGAGTTTAATTTAATTTAATTTACACTGGTAAAGTGAGACCTGTAAGAAGAAACAAGAGTAAAATATTTTTTAAGTTTATTTAAATTTATATATAGGTCATTTGTGTTATTTATTTTCACTAAGAAATTATGGCCAGTAGTAATTTAATTTAACTGAAATGAATGAATGTGGCCTGTTATATAGGTCAGATTTTTTTGGAGGATCTGATTTGACTTGATGTTGGACGAGAGGACATCATTGACACCAGTAGTCGACACTAGAGAGAGCATACCAGCGCTGGATAGCCACCAGGCGGCTTTCCAGACATCCGTGAACTAGATGGCGAGTCGGAACAGAGGAATCAAGGACAACTGAACCTGCCTCCCAAACCTGCGGTGTGGTAGGACAGTGAAACACAGATTAAAAGGGCCCCAACGATACAAAAATAAACTGAGCTCATAACAAAAGAACGAAAAGACTGAACAGGACAAAAGAACACACATTTTTTTATTTTTGCGTGCATTTTATTATTTTTCATATTCAATTATTGGTATTGGTGTCATACTGTTATTGTTGATGACTGAGCAATACATCCTTGAAAGCTAAATCTTGTGTGAGTGTGGTCAATGTTGATGTTCCATCCTGGGTTCCATGAGCGTTTCCCTAGACTCCTGATAATTGGTCCAAACTGCGAATTGGAACTGAAACCTAATAATATCTGTAACCTCTTCAGGTAAAGGGGGGTTACACACGGCATACATGGAACTCCATAACCAACCGGCGGGAATAGTGTACAGGAGCATTTGTGCCGAGTATGGATTGGAAGTTCCAAAATCAAAATCCTCCAGAGGCAGTAGAGAATGACAGAGCTAGGATCCTGTGGGACTTCCAAGTACAGACTGATAAGCAGGTGATGGCTAATGATCCGGGCATCGTGGTGGTCGACAAACTACAGAGGAAAGCAGTAATGATAGAGTAGCAATTCCAAGTGACAGCAACATCAACAAGAAGGAACACGAGAGGCTTTAAAAATACCAAGGGCTGATGGAAGAAGTTGAAAAGATGTGGGGAAATGAAGGCAGCAGTGGCACCAGTGGTAATCTGAGCACTCTGGGCTGTGCAGAATGGCTCCAACAGATTCCAGAAACAACATCAGAGATCTGTCTAAAAGAGTGGAGTTCTTCTGACATTGCAAACAGCTAAGATACTGCAAGAACACGCAAGCTCCCAGGCCTCTGGTAGAGGACCCAAGCTCGAAAGAGTACCTGCTGCATGTTGAATGAGCTATGTGAAAGGAAAAAGAAGAAAACTGGGTCTCTTACAACACTTTATCTTCCATGGACTTGCTCATTTTCAAGACAAATGTGACTAATATTACTTGAATAATGTTAATACGGAGGAACACAGGAATATAGTGTGTGGGAAATGACAAGCAATAAAAATGAAAAGTAGAGGAAAACAGGAAAAAAGAATGAAAGAACGCTCAAATCTGAAGTATGCAGAACTTCTCAATTGTTATCTCAAGACACTTAGGATGGAAAGTAGACAGGAGCTTAGACTTTCTGCGGGATAAACTTTCTTAGCATCTATTGTTGGTTTTGAGGGCACATAGGACTGATATGAGACCAAGCTGGTAAGATAAAACAAGAGGCAGAGAAAAGGAGAGGGAGAAATGCAAAATGTGAGAAATGTCAGCTCTCAGCAGAGTAGTTGGCCTTAGCAATTCTTAAGGATGCAAACAGTTGTTTCTTTACAATTAAAGTTGCATGAAGGAGCACAATGTAAAAGGTTACACAACACATTGACAGAAACAGGGGAGTACAGTGACTTAGTAAGGACTAGAAACTGCATGGATCTGAGGAATGCAAGGCTGTTTATTTTTTACTAAGCTCAAAATGTACAGTGAACCTCTTCTAAAGTAGTTATTGCAGTTAATATTAACACTGATCACTGATCATTTTCATTATCATATGTTACCACTGTCTTTACAAATTATTTGGTTCAAATTGTTAGAGAGAAAAGTAATTTGACCTACTTGTAAAATGAAAAGTGTTTGCTAGTTGTTCCAATTTTACAAGGGTGAACCTCTTGGCAATCAGTCTAGAGGGACATTAGATGTCAATGAGCACACAAAAAAATCCCACAGAAATTAATAAAAAACATTTAGAAAAAAGCTGAGAATGACATTTTTTTAATTGAAAGACAATGGAGATACTTCACTCTTTCGTCACAATCTCTCAGACAGTGACAGCTTAACTTCATCCCAACTCATGCAAACTCATGTGGTCCATTTAATCGTCTCTCGTAGCCTTAAAATGGCAATGGTATGACACTGCACCTTATTCCTCATTTAGTTAATGGGGATCTTAGATTTGCAAATCTGGCAGCACCCAGATATCTGGACACCGGCAGCTGTTAGTGTCCAGTAGCTCAGCCTGGCGTCATGCCAGTGACTGGTGACTAGCGTCCAGTCAGTCAGAAAGGTCAAGTCCTGCCTAGTTTCAAGAGTCTACTCACTTGACTGAACAGCTGCTAGCTCCTTCTAGACTCCTTCCACACCTAAGCTTACTTGTTGCTTGTTGCTTGCATGAGCTATCTCATGAAATGAGACAGCTGTACATCTCCAACTTGCAAGAAGATAGGCTGAGGCTGAGCCTTTTGCAAATAATATATATTGTAACACACACACACACATCATGTTAACAAGGTTAAAAGAGGGGCATTTTAAGGGAAAATAAAAATAGGAATAAATAAAGGTAACAACTGTCCTAGTTTGATCTTGTAATGCATTTTTCTCCTTGAGAATGCCTGTAAGTTGATTACATTAAAAAAATTGGAATTGATCTTCTAATAAAAGAAGCCATCAGAGAGGTAGAAGGTCATTGTTCCTGGGATCTGTGAGTACTTGTTCAAGATGCCGGCCTATTTTGTAAAATATTGTATGCATCTCCTGGTGGGAGACCACATTCAGAAAACCCTGAATATCACAGATTAGCTGCACGTTTATGGAGTGGTATTGTTGTAGCTGATATATGGGAACAGATAGGGAGACGGTGCCTTAATACATGTACTTAAGACTGTACTGAAGCAGCAGTAAACGTGCCATTGTGCCAGTTGACTTTAATGATCTTACTTGGGCCAATTGATAGCCTGATCATTTGATGGGGAGATTCAAAGTTATATAATTTTGAATGAAGCATTTTTTAAATAAATATATTCAAAGACAGTATAGTGTGTAGAATAACAACATGAAAATATTTCTGAATATAAGATCAACATTTTTGTAAGCTATGCGAATGGAGGACATCTCTTGTGAATGAGGACCACAGTTTCTGTCCTCCCCTCCATCATTCTCACCTGACCTACAAGCAAATGTACAGTGAAAGGCACAAAACCATCCATCTCTATTCTCTCTCTCTCTGTTTCTCTCTAAATGTATGACAAAGGTCACCTTGCAGAGGTGGTATGATACTGGTATCACACACAAATTCTCATAGAGTGTGTTCCTGTTCATCCCTAACCCTTCCTCTCTCTGTTTCCCCAAATATCCTTTTCTTTCCTCCTGTCACTGACTTTCTCTGTAATTTGTCTTCCCTTTAATCTCCTCCTTACTCACCTTTCCTCTCACGGTCTCTTTAGAGTCAACCCAGCAGTTATTAAGAGAACTCTGGGACTTCTTTTCAGAACACAAACACTATGACAGCCACAACTTGCCCCCTTTTTTTTTATTACTGTTTAAACTACTACTGCTGTGTCTGCCACAGAAACTACTGCTGGTGCTTCTATTGTTTCTTCTGCTCTATGTATCGTTGACACAGATATTATAAGAACAAGAAAATCTGTAAACTAACAGCGAGATGAGATTCACTGGCTGTGTAAACAGATGGCAACTGCAGTGCTGGGTGATTCTCAGTAGTCATCACTGTGATTAACAGCTCTCACATTACACATGATTATCTGATATACCAGATCATAAAAGTGGCAATCAAAACATCCCTGGTCTGCTTGACCAAGAGGAAGGATTTTATCTCAGATTTGTATGTAACATTCTAAACAAATAGAATATATTACTTTCGATTTTGGAAAATCTTGACGGCCTTTTAACTATTTTCTGATGATGCAGATAAATAATTAGTACTATAGAGACAACGGTCAATACTTTTTGGGTATTCATACAGAAAAGTTAGAAGCATGTTCAGTCCACCAGTTTCCCCGGATGGTGGATGATCTTCCAATGGCATTAAAGGTGTTTCTCACCATTACATACTATTTATAGACAGAGATGATAAAATCAAATTATGAAATTAACAGTAGGTAAGAAACAGCCTGGTACATGCTGTGCAGGAGTACATTTTTCAAGTTTGAATCAGTCCTTCCCTTAAAAGTTGAAACTTCTTCAGAATGGTTATCCACAAACAAACTGGTGATGCCGCTGTGGCTACATCTATCTTTGGTGTAAGGCATATGGCTGAGGCTCACCAACAGTCACAAGAACATGCTTATGTATTTACAAACTGTTGTACCTAAATAAGAAGTCTGTTCCCTGTTCAGTTGTTTGTACTTGTTTGCTGAACACTGCAGGGATCTTTAGATTCATCATTGCTCCTGATCACTTATCACCTGAACTTTTAACCTAGTTCACACTTTTTGTATTTGATGCTCGTCCTCTTGGACAAGATGCTGTAACTAACAAGTATATGGTTCGGATTCCTTGGCATTACTTTTTTTGATGTGGGAAGCCTTTTAGTGCAGTGTTCCAATGTGCAGGATACTTCTCAGTTTCAAGAAATAGACAGCATGAGGCCTAAGCCAAGTGTTGCATGGGGTTTATAACATGGTAATCAAGAAAATGGAGGACAAGCTTTTTGCACAAGGAACAAATGTATAATCTCAATATTTAATGTTTAAAGTGTGTATTCTAACCCAAACCTTTGGAGCTTACTGCTCGAAACCATGTAGTTTGGGGAACCTATACTTAACTAAATACTACTGTACACCACAGCTCTAAAGAGCATGGAAACATATACACTAAGGGGGTAGTGCTCGGTGGGGATGAACAATTTTTCAAGTAAATAACCTGATTCCAAAAAATCCTCAATGTCAATTATTTACTTCGATGCTTCCTTTAATACACACTAAGTTCTTCTCTGTGGTCACTGTATTTAAAGCGGTAATAATTACTGTGACCCAACATCCTTATACGCTGCATTATGTTTGCAGCAGGCTTGGTTTGAGGGTGTGAGAGAGGAAACCGGAGAAATCAATGAGTAGCAATATCAGAGAAAAAGAAGAAAACATTTCTAGAATGTAGTAATTTTACTACTATTTCAAAATACTGTACAGTGTATTTACTGTAAAACTGAATTAGCTTAGCTTAATAGCATGCCAGTGATACAGCATCTCATTAGAAAACACCCAGTTTATGGCTCCAGCCCACAAAGTGGAACAAACATGAGGTGAAGGTAGAATTTTACTGTATATCAGTATGCTTGTAAGTTGAGATGGATGCTATAGAACATGTGTTAGGGCTCATTTACACTTCCATTTCAAACGTTGTCAAGCATCACTGTCCACATACTGCCCATGCTTGCTTTATGTTGTACTACTATTGTATTAGTATTTTTTCACCAAAAAAAAGACATTTGCGCATATGTTGGAACAAATAATGCCTAAATTCTGCTGAAACATTGCCAGAACTGCCCTGCCAGCAGAAGCACTAACATATTATGTCATATTAATCAGAATGAATGAGCAAAATATCCTCATGCCTGATATACTTTTTTTTTTTTTAATGCTATATCATCGCAATATTTTTACAGCAATATCAATTGCTGCTTAGACTCAATATTCTAAGTAGAGTTTAACAGCTGCGTAGACAGCAGTTTCATACATGAAAATGATTGCATCTTTGTTTCAGTCTTTAAATCTTTTTCCAGTTTATTTCACAGTTTTCTTTTCAGTAGTTTTGACACAGATCAGACTAACTCTACTGTTTAAAAAAAACTATGTGATTGGCCTCTTGATTAATTGGTCAATTTTGTTGCAAAGAAAAAGACTTGCAAACACAGCAAGTCTTCAAAGGTCATACTTGCACCCATGTAACTACACACACTAACTCACACACAAAGACAGCTGTCTAGGATCTTCTGAGAAGGACAGATGCCCTTATTCAGCATCAGTTAACAGGCAATGTGTGAAGACATTTAGAGCAGCACATTTAACATCCCCACCTTGTCTCTCACCCTATCCAGAGTTGTTTATCTTCCTCCCTTGATAAAGTGAAGGACCCATTGTCTGTGTGTGTGCAAGCATTTAGTGTGTGAGCGTGTCGTGAACAATCAGTTCAAACATTTCCCACCGTCCCAAAACAGATCAATTGACCTTCTGCAGACACCTGAACAATGAAGAGTGATGGACAAAATGGGAAAGGGGATCAGTGCTGTGGAACAGTGGCAGAAACAAATATAGAAGGGATGAATGCGGGGTAATATGCAGAAAGTAGAGGAAGAGGAGTGTGTTCAATGGGAAAGAGAACAGGAAAGACTGTCCACATGTCCAGACTGAGCTGCACAAAATACAGATGTTGTTTCGCCCCACATTCACATTTGCCACCAAAAGGCTTTCAGTCCTGGCTTGAAAGTCACATATGAAAAAGCCTTATCATATCCCTATAGTGGGCTTACAGTGCTGAGACAGTCAGTATGGTTACATGCACAGTTGAGTCGACCATTCAACTGGACCACCATCCTTGTCTTCGTATTGAGGCATGAATGGAATTGAGTTATTGACCAGAGTATGACCAACGTGACAACACTGTCTGAAAAAATTGTTCAAGACTTTCCGCTGTCTCTAACTTTCTCTGTTAGAGATCATTGTACATTTAAGTGTTGCTGAAATCACTGCCGACATTGACTTAAAGTTACTAAAATGATGATTTCGTCAGATGATGCTCTAAGAGATCACAAGTTGACAACTAGCCCTAATGGACTGCTTTTCAGTTACAAATTCTTATGTGTTCTCCTGTCTGATTAAAGAAAAAGAAAGAAAATAACTGAATGAGAACAGCTTTATTTGGATATACAGTTCTTGTAAAGATGTATTAATATTCATTCACAGTTCACTGTTGAACTAAAAGAAGAAGAAAGTACAAAAGATGGAACAATAGAGCATGTGTGGCGCACCTCTGTCCATTCAGTTCTAGTTCATGTTTACATGAAGAAGTGATTAGATCGCCAACATTGTCTGGGTGTGTTAGTCCAGCTTTGAGAGCTTTGATTCTATAGACTTTGGTTGGACTAAAATGTTTAGATGCATGTATTTGTATGCAAGTCCAGTTTTGGTCTGACTAAAACAATAATTAGTTTTTTCTAATGCCATGTTAACGTTCTCAGTAATGTGTAGAGGTCAGGGGCTGAATCATCCCTTCTCTAATATTTCCACATGGTCAAAAAGTCAGTATCCAGGCAGGGAAATCCCAGTTCATGGTTGGAAACTAACTGTGCTGTGGATGAGGGTGGACACATGTTCAGCTGTAGGTTATCTTGGATTGAGAACATTCGATTCTTGCCCCTCTGCTGTTAGGGGCGATCCCCTAGTTTGATAGGAAGGGTCTGCACTCTTTAGATTGGCGCACTGTGATAGTGATTGGAAGTCTTTTTATCCAAGATAGTGCTGAACAGGCACTCGGCTTTATTGTGGCATGGTTATTTTTTCCACTGTTATCACCTGCTTGGGTACTGATGTTTCTACCCACAGTATCCATAGTACTTTTTAATGAAATGCCATCTTATCAATGTCCATCCATCCATTTTCTATACCGACAGTCCATTAATCGGGTAGCTGGAGGGCTGGAGCCTATCCCAGCAGGTCGCCAGTCCATCACAGGGCCACATAGAGACAAACAAGACAAACAACCATGCGCGCTCACACTCACTCCTACGGACAATTTGGAGTCACCAATTAACCTGACATGCATGTTTTTGGATGGTGGGAGGAAGCCGGAGGACCCGGAGAGAACCCACGCATACACGGGGAGAACATGCAAACTCCACACAGAAAGGCTCCAGGCAGGGATCAAACCTGGAACTGTGACGGTGCTAACCACCACACCACCGTGCAGCCCTCTTATCAATGTCTTTTTTCTTGTTTATTGCCTTTGTTCATATATATGTATGTATATATATATATATATATCATTTTTGATAGATTGCCCGCCCCACATATCAAAATCCAATTTAACCTCTCATATCAGTGCCCTTTTAAAAGTTAGCTTGCTAATGTGCTGATTTGCAAAGGATACAAAGTAGAGCTTCGACATGTTTTTTCATTTGATTTATTTCAAGTTAATTTAAGCTTTACTTTAATCAGGAAACTTATTGAGATCTGACATCTCTTTTCTGAAAGTGTTCGGGCCATGGTAAGCATCAGCTCAGTGTACACTAAATAATATATGCAGATATCACGTCAAAACATTTTAGAATATAATTTGAAACCTCAAAAGCCTATGAAAGCAAAGACCTCAAAATATGTAAAAAGAAATCAGGCTAAGCAGGGTCAGATTAGTCATTCAACTCGTAATGATAGGCAGGAGATTCAGGAGCTTCACTTTTCCGTTTGAAAACGTCCCAAATTTTGTCTACATAATGAGTTGGGTTTATTTTAGTGATTATAGTTAATTATAGGTCGATATTTATTACTTATAAACCAAAGTATTAGAAAAAAAACAATTCAATCTGAGGGATTCTTGATGTATCAGTCATTTCAAAGCAAATTATTCAAACTTTTTTGCAAACTTGTGGCTTTGCAAGAGAAAAGCTCCGTGATCATTTCTGCTCAGGAAGTCATGAATGCACAACATTTGTGTCCAACAAGATATTATGAATATTTAAGTCTAAACCAAAGTAATGCAACAACTGGTCGTACAGTTGAAGCAAAATTAAACTTAAAAGTGTTCCTTCTGTCATTTCACTATTGTCTAAAAATGAAGGCTCAAGTCATCACTAAGTAAATATCAGTTGTCCTTTCTCAACAGCACAGGGGGATTTGAATACTACAGGAGACTGTGAGGTAACGATAGGGGGAAAAGAGGAATATCTAAACCAGTAAAGAATGTGGTTGAGAAGGACATGAACAGCAGGATGTGTCAGCTGTAACTAAAGAGCTTTTTTCAAACTAACCCTGAGGAGAGTTCAATCTTTTAGTGGCATCTCTGTAATCCCTCCAAATCTTTCCCAAATCAGACCTTAAAAGAGAATTTGAGAGAGACGGGGCATGTTTAAGCAACAATGACCTTATTTTGCCAGTTGCCATTCCATCTCCAAGTTACTCAGGCCAAGGGCTCTGGGAGCTGCTGACGTGGAAGCGTCCTTCCATGTAACAGCTAATAAAGCTAATGTTGTCTGTAACAGCATGTATGTACACCATGTATTTGCAGCCAGAGTTTATTCCTTCATCAGAATCAGAAACCACAATGATTCTACAAGGGTTTTCTGGTTTAATAAATCCTATTGTAAAATGATGACAAGGTATTGCATATCAAATCTATATTACACTTCAAAGATTAGAGCACAGACTTGAAAATATGAAATTTCTCAAGGAAAGCATCTTTCATTATTCCCAAATGACACTTGAGACAATAGACCTTTTGATTAGATTCATTATTTCAAATAAAAAAAACTGGAGGAGGGGGGGCCCTGACATCTTGTCGTCAAACTGAATTGCAACTGAACGAGATGTTGCTGTCTTCTTTCCCGTCATCACTCTTTAACCACGAAAGGGTTTTTTGTACTCTGGTTCATATGGACTAGTTGAAGCTTTGGGTCTTTTTCTGTCATCAGTTCTCTCTCTCTCTCTCTTTATCCTTTCTGCATACATTTAAACATGAATTATCTAACTCTGTCTCGGATATGTCTCTTCTTATCTGTAATGCCTCCATATGCTAAGGTCCACTTGTTAGTTGTGGTGGTAGTTGTGGAAATGATACATTCATACAATCACTTCCTCTCTAGTAGTGTCATATTAAGTGCTTTTTTTAGTGTTGGATTAATGATGCAATAACCAGCATAATTCCTTGTCTTGTTTTAATAGTTTAAAGTTGAACAACATAGCATATTTCATAATCTCATCATATATGCATCTAAAACTGTTTTCAAAATACCCAGAGCCATTATTTCTCTTGTTGTGGAACAAAAGCAAGAGCCTACATTCATCATTTAGTACAGTAAATGTGTTTATTACTTTTGAGCACTGCTCAGAAATGTTTGTACTTCATCTTTTGTACGAGCTCACACTTTGAAGTGTAAATATTCTCTATAGACCAGTCAGTCAGTGGTTTATATGATGAGATTAACTCGATTATAGCTATAGTTGGGTTATGCTCCTTATCTGAGCAAGAGTAAATATCCTTCGTTACATGGTGGTGAATGAATCGAATCACTGGCACAAAGCATGCAATACCACAGTAGATAAGTGGCGCTGAACCCATTTCAACTATCGCTAATAGAGCCACTTCCTGTTCACGTCTTCACCGCCAACAACTAAACTAAGGCATTCAAGAAAGATGGAGAACGAAGAGCAAGATGAAGCTCTGTCTCTCTACATTTGTGATGAGCTGGTTATGGAACAAACACGATGCACAGCGGCGCATTCTCCATTGCGTTGTTTGTTTCTTTCTGACGGCGGCAACAACAACAGTAATATCCTCTCCTTCGACTTCCGGGTGACGATTGCGGGAAAAACTCTCGAGCATGCGCAGAACGCTCGATCCGATCCACTGCCGTCTCCAGTGGGTAATCGGATGAAGTTAATTTAATGGCAAGTAACCCGATCCGATTTGATTTCTTGTCGGATTAAGCTTGTTACATGAGCTGAATAACTCAATCTTATTGTAATTTAGCCATTAATCCGATCCGATTGCCCGCATGTAACCGCACTGAGGACAAATCTACTTGAGGAGGTTGAAGTTGGACATCTCCCAATGGGAGGAGGCTTCAGGCAGACCCAGTACTACTGTGTCCCCTTAGAAGAGCTTGAGGAGGTGGCTGGAGATCCCTGTTTGGACTACTGCCTCCGTGACCCGGTGAATGTGAACAAGCAGGAACAAGGCTGGATTATAAATAAGATGTTTCAGGCAGTTCAGGATCTGTGTGAGAGAAAAATCTGTTTGACAACCTTTGGACAAAAAGCCAAGAAACTTATTGATTTAGACAACCAGTGTCATAGCAAAATGTGAAATATGCACAAAAAAGCATTGTGTATGTGTGGAAGGACACGGAATTTTTTTTCACCCTGTCCATGTGTGTTTCAGGGGAATGTATTTCCATGGGATGTTTCTAATTCATTTGGTGTGCTCTGATGGTGGGATCCAAATAGACTAGAAAACATTGTATGCAGTACATTATTACAGTGGCTAGCTATGTCATGGTCTTTGGGTTTTGATGTTTTCATTCTGTTGTAGTGTTTTCTGTTATATTTCGTTTACATTGTCTCGGGTTTTCTATTTCATTTGCTCTTGTTTTATGTCCACATTCTGTTCCTCTGTTTATCTCTCACATTCTTGCTCTCTGCTTCCCCACACACCAAGTACTTGTTTTCTAATTACCACACATGCCCGTTGTTTCTCATTAGTTCCCACCTTATGAGTAAAGTTTTTCTTTGTTCTGCACCAGCTCCTCATTGTGATTGTGAGCATGGTCTCTGCATGTCTAGTTTACAATACTTAATTTTGGTTTGGTCCATCATGTCTATCTTTGTATTTGAATTTTTCAAACATGTTTGGGGCAAATGTTTTCTTCTCTTCCTGTTTCAACTGCACTTGTTGTTTTATTAAATGAAGTTAATTATTTTTCCATCATATGCCTGTTTCCAAAGCCTAATCCACCTTTGGGCCTCATATCAGGCACTACAATGCACAGCTTTTTGAGAGTCTAACCTAAACAACATAGTTCTGAAGGCATAATCCTTGCCAACAGTAAGCCGACTCAAATGTGAGGCAAGTGAGAAGGCCAGCTTCAAATTGCAAGTATTAGCAATGTCTGGTTTTACGTCCATAACTTTGTTTTATTCTGGTTCATGCCGTAAAACAGTCCTCTGGTTCCCTGTACTTGGCCTCCTCTGCCTTGGCTTCTCAGTCGTTTTTGTGGGTGATTAAAAATAAGTGTTAACGTCCCAGTTTGTAACGTTTAGGGAAACCTAAAAAGCAATATTATCGCAAACTATGTTTTAATTGTAGAATTGTGTGAAATAAAAGAAGAATAGTTGTGTTTTGATTAGTTTAAAGTAGGTGGTTTATATGTAAGGACATTGTGGGTTTCTTCTGCCATGTTTCATATCCTTGTTACAGCTACAACACTGATGGGAAAAATCAAACATTTTTCCAGATCAGACCTTGTTTTTTGTAGTCACTTGGGTTTGCCTTGAGGAAGGGTTGAAGACGGTGGTTAGTTAGTTGGAACAACTTTTGCTGCTAGATTTGACTACATCTTATTCTGTGAACATTTCAAATTCAGTGAACTCAGCGATGTTGCCACAAACTGCTGTGGACAGTGTGCTGGTCTTCTTAAATGAAATGGCTTTGCCTGGGTATGTAGAATATAATACCAACCAGAATACCTTTACAAAATCATATGTGCCTCTGCTGTGTTGCATAATGTGACACAAAACAGTGTTCCCACACCCCTCAACTCCTCAAGACCTAATGACCATCAGAAATCTGGTATGCCTTACAAGCCCCTGCCTACATGGCTAATGACACGAGGCCTATGTGCAAAGCGTAGCGGAAGTTACATTTGGGAAAAGCAAAACAGGCTACAACATAGAAATGTCTGCTTTTTTTCTCACCAAATTGTTCTAATTACTACTTTTGTCTGAATAACAATTTGGAAGTGTCTTAACTCTATTGTAACAATGCAGTTGGTTGTATTGAATTCCTTCTTACATCGGTGAACCCATGCATAGAAAGCCAACCTGCAAAGACAGACCGTGACAAAGATTGCATACCACTGAAAGTGACTCCATTTCTTTTATCTCTACAAAGGTCTTTTGCACAGAACAGAGTTGTATTCCATATTTTTGCTCTAATGGCGACGCTTGAACTGAGACCACCAAATGAGATGTTTAGAGAAAATGTACCTCCATATCTTTGCTGTGATGAACTGTTTATTTGAAGGGCAGAGAGTCTGTTCTACCCCTCAGGTCAAAGTCTTGAAGGGTAGAACATGCTCTTAAGAGCAAATGAAGAAACAAGTAGGATTGATTAAGGATTAACAAATTGCTTTTGCAATGTTGTAAACAAATAGAAAATAAAGAAAGGTTTCACAAAGTTCTTTCAGCAAAAAAAAAAAAAATGTGGTTATATTCCTTTGGAGTTAGAAGACTTCCTGGTAACAAAGTATCTTTCAGATGCTGCTTTACCAAGCATATTTAATGGATATAAGTGCAAAACATATTTCTGTGACTACAGGAAAAAAAAAATAAAATGACCTACGAGGTGCATGTGACAAAAAAAAGAAGAAAAAGATAAAAGCTATGCCTAGTGTGGTAAATATAGATTGTCTCATGTGTGGACTTATATTTTGCTCAAAGCATTTAAATAGCACATAACCGTTTGTGTGTCATGTATATATATCTTAAGCTCTGGACTTTTCATTTAACGTGAAAATAACATCCCAAATGCTTAGGGTTTGGGTACAGTACAGGGCAAGGTGAAATATCGTCCTAGCTAATAGGGGTGCAACTACAGTAAATAATAGGAAATGGTTAGGATATGGGAAAAATGACAGTGCAAGATGTCATCCTCTCACAAAACCAGAAAATGCGACAAAACTTGCCATGAGGTTATGATACATTTTCATGAGATAATGACAAAAGGGACATTTAAGTGTGGAACGGCTTCTGATACCCAAGAAGGTTTGGGACAAAGGTACTCAGAGAAGACGTTCAGCTAGTAGACTCCACATTCATGGCCAGTAAGGTCAAAACAGTAGGTCTACAAACGTCTTCAATGCTGAACTGATGAGTAAAAATGATATTTTAAATAATGAATCTTAAAAAAGAAGAAAAAAGAAATCCATATATGATTTACCCCCCATTTGTTTCTACCTCATTCAGTTTTTATGAGTAGCTTGGGGATTGAGGTCATCAGGCAATGAACAGAGTCAATGACCTTATGACTGCTCTGTCAAAAAGAGCAAATTAAATACTAAACTCCTGAGTCTATAAAACACTAGTATTTAGGACCTGCCGTAAAGTTAAGTGGATTTCTAATTTAAATGTAGAGAACCAACTGTATATCAGTCAAATATATCAAAGTTCACATTCACTCTCAGCTCTGCATTATAGGGAAATTCCCAAAGCTCAATGGAGGAATAAGTCCTAGCCTCATCTAGGGGGGAAAGAGAAAAAAAATAGAATCTAGAAACTGATATAAAAACTAATTTAAGCCTCACTAGTGACAAGTATTCGCAATCCTTCTATATAGAACTGGCTAATTAATTATTAGTACTAGAATTAAATGATCATGTGTTTATGAGTCTAGCACACTTTAATAAGAGGTATACAGCTTGATTACTACACAGTTCAATACTCAGCAGAATTTATATTAACTCTTTGGCTTCTGCTTATTCTTGATATTTGATGTATTATTAATGGTTAGAATGAGTTGTGAAGCTACAGTGCATCACTGGATTGTGACCTGCACTCCAACAGAGGCTCAGGCCTTATCCACACGTGTGGTTGGTACATGTGTCCCCATGACTGTGTCATTCGGTTCAGACTAACAGAGCTTTGAAACTATCAAGTTAATGCCATCAGAAACTATATATCTGCCATAGCAACATCTTTAGTTGAGACAGATGTCATCTACCCGCTTGTGATATATATGTTATAATTTGAAATGGAACAAGATTGTATTGCAAAACAAAATCCCTACATGCAAACAAGTGGTTACAGCAAAGGGAGTTGAGGAGAACAGATGACCAGATGAAAAATCTTAAGTGAGTTTGGTGGTTATCACGTGTATTTTACAAAAAAAAAAGAAAATTTAACCACAGAAATGGTGACAGTAGATACTGTTCATATGAAAATTAAGGCACTAAAAATATCACGTTTGGTTAGTTGCAGACACATATCTCTTTGTGCTGTTAATCAAACCTTCAATTTCCCCAAGAGATTTTTCTGCTATGTGGCAGACAGAATTGCTCAGTAAAAGCGAGGCTTATTAAGAACCAATCTAAATGCTGAAGCTGCCATTATTCTGAGGCTAGCACATTGTGATGACTGACTTGATCTCCAGCTCACGTGTTCCTTTACAGCCTCAAACCATAAGGTGGAACAAAGTCAGACTCAACTGACAGATACTCAAATATACGTGGAAGGTTTCTTGCCCTCTTCTTGTAAATCCTGTCTGTGTAATTTCCTGTTTCCACAGAGAGGAGTCAAATGAAGCGTGAACTCTTGCACCAAAAAGACAGCCTGAGAATTAGCCACTGCTTTTTGTGACAGGAAAACATCGTTGTCAGACATGTCTGTGCTCAGGTCCCTCAGCTTCTTGCTCTTACCTTTATAATGAGTTCAATATATTTCTAACTTGGTGTGGTTTTACAGTACATACTATTCTGAACTTTTTGACTTAGGTCTGCAAATTGTTATGGTGCTCTCATACCCAAAGTATTTCCAAAAATGAAACCAGGCTACTTTGGTCCTGTCGTACTTTTTAATTTTGGGAGTGAAGACTAAACCTAGATCAGTCACTCAGATTGAATGAATTTGTATTTTAAGAGGTAAAAGTCAGAATTTCCTTTACTTGAATAAGTATTCATCTTGATGACGAGTGTGCCAGTGATATTAGAATATGAAAGTAATATGATAACACGATTATAGATGCTGATGTACAGCCTTTTACAAATGTCTCAAACCACCTCCCATTTCTTTATATATTGCAAGTAAATTGTGATTCTTTGCTATTATGTGTAGACCTAACAACAGTTAGGTGCCTTTTTTTATGCTTGAATGATTCACAATCATGGAAAACAGATTTCTCCATTCGTACCAATACAATGTGTCACGCTTGCAAGCGGAAACGCCATATATGCCACAGCATTAGTATGTGACTGACTTTGTGTTTCAAAAATGTTGATTTCCTGACAAAAAAGGCACAAGAGGTTCTTTTATATTATTAGGGTTCCAATGGGGGCTGCACGGTGGTGTGGTGGTTAGCATCATCGCCTCACAGCATTCCTGGCTCAAATCCTGGATGCCCCCCCTCCCTCTGAGTATGTTCTCTCCTGGTACTCCGGCATCCTCCCACTGTCCAAAAACATGCATGTTAGGTTAATTGGTGTCTCTAAATTACCCCTTGGAGTGAGTGTCAGCGTGTGTGGTTGTGTGTCTCGTTTGTCTCTGTGTGGCCCTGTGATGGACTGACGACCTGTCCAGGGTGTACACCCCCCCATCGCCCAATGACAGCTGGGATAGGCTTCAGCCCCCCGGCAACGTTAAATTGGAGTAAGCAGGCATAGGAAATGTATGGATGGGGTTCCAATGGAGTTTCAAAAGAAAACAAACTGAAATCTATTAATTTAATGGCACAGAATGATACAGTTTTTAAAAAAAAAAAACTCATAGCAGACTCTTGTTTTTTGGGTAAAAAGAAAATAATCTCATTCTGTTTGTGAAACACATGGACCATAGACTTGTATAGCTGTGTTTCTTTGTGGAGACTGTTATAGTGACATTTTTACTGATATGTTCTATGGGCCTGGCATGCCTACAAATATATATTTGATAAGAAATTTAAAAGAATGAGGGATTAGCCAGCATCCTATTGTGGTGTGTTGGGGGTGGTCGCTTTCAAACAGCCTACAGATGATACAGGAAAAACTCTGCTGACACAGACTTGGTCGAACACAAAAACTTTTATTGTCAACCAGGTCCGTATCAGAATTACAGAATGATGCATCAAGTCTGGAGAGATCCTCAAAGCCCAAATGTCCGTGTAATCTCTGTCCCTCTGTGGGTAAAACTTATCCACTTTTGGTGACCTTGAAGATGCTTCACGTTCCCATCAACAGCCACAAAGCCCAAATATGGTGTGGACTTATCTGTTGAGCCTCCCCAGGACACACTACTTGTGTGTGAAACTCCCTTGCACAGCTGGTAAGTATCAGACACTACACTGTCAATGTCATGTTCTGCCTTTGAATATTTGTCACTGTAACAAAGAAAATATGGAATTGCAAAGAACATGAAGTTTCATGTAGACAATCCAAATTAAACTCCACTAAATAGTAGGCCCATCTGGGAACAACGATTCAGTTCATCATAGAGAATAAATGGCAGAATCAGCCTTGTCTCTATGTCTCACAATGCACACTTCCTCCTTCTGTGCTCACTCTACCAATTCTGGGAAGCTGCAATGTAGACAGCAGCAGGGAGTGTGTGGGTGTTGGTGCATCTCCATGTGTATGTCAGTGGTAATAATGAAGCTGACATGAGGTCTATCAGAGGGTCTCAGTTTGGATTAAACCTGATGTAACTCAGTCTTGATGCACTATGCATCGCACATCACACTAAAAGTGTGAGTGCATCAAGCTTATACATCTTCCTACACATAAGCTCTTGCATCTCCTATGTTGACATGTAAGTTGAAGAGGTCACTCTGAATTAAAACACTTTCAATCTCTGCTTGAGGGCAGCTAACCTGTCACTGCTTCGAGCTAGAGCTGCTACAAGAGAAGTAATCACTATTCTCGTGGCAGGATAAGTTTATCTTGTTAATTCAGAGAATGGGTCACAAAGGTCTTCAAGTGGCTGTCAGGGATATGTAGCACTGTGATGGTTTTAAATACAATGTAGGGTATGTCATTACTCTTAAAACTCCTCGTAAAATAGCTTATTGCACTTTGTAATGAGTATTTTTCTCTTTCTCTTATAATGTGGGGGTTCACAGTTTGCCTACCAATGTTTTGAATAACCGTGACTGAAGAGACATTTTGTACCCAGAAAGTGGGTGGTGTAAAAGTTATCTTAAACAAAGCTTTAGAACAGGACATCTCAAAGTCTAACAGAATGTTGTCTCTACCTACATCTGAAAGTGTACTCGAAGGGATCTTTGGTAGGACATAAGAGAGCACTTTATATTGCAAAATAAAGAATCAGTTTTGGCAGGCTCCAAGTACACTATCACTTCTAAGGTTTTATGTGTTGGGCCATTATAAAACATTATATATAAATTAAGTAAATAACGATGAACAATAAAACAATGAAGGTAAATAAAAAATAATATAACAACTACCCAAAAACAACATTTCAAGATTGATGATAGATGTGCTTTGGACAAATAGGACCAAAGTAGAGATGTTTGCCCATATCAGCACCATTTTTTTCAAAAACCAAACTCCACATATCAGCACAAACACCTCCACCCAATTTTTCATGCAGTATAAAGAGGTGATGACTTGTTTTGCAGAAACAGGACCTGGGAACCTTGTAGTCACTGTGTTGACCACACCTCTGTATACCAAGGTATTGTAAAGTCAAATGTGAACCTATCTGTCCGACAGCTAAAGCTTGACCGAAGCTGACTCATGCGACAGAGCAACAATCCTGCAGCAAATAGATAACAGAATGGCTGAAGAAGAAAAGAATCGTCCTGACTGAACAGCTGTGGCAGGAGATCTAGAGAGGTATGTATAAACAACTGCCTGCAAATTCCCAAGAACCGAAGTCAGCTGCAGCGCAGGAGGAAGAGCAGTCCAACACCAAAAGGTTGGTGGTTCGATTCCCTGCTTTTCTGGAGCACATGTGGAATTGTCCTTTAGCAAGACACTGAACCTCAAAGTGCCTCTGCTGTGTCCATCCGTGTGAATGTGAGTGATGGAGATAAAAGCACTACAGAATTGTATGAATCAGTAAATATAGAGGTGTAAAAGCATGTTGAGTGCTGAATTAGACTAGAAAAGATTTCCAGTTTCTTAATTGGGCCGGGGCATTTATGTGTGGACTCTGCATGCTAGAGTAATGTCTCTTCAGCTACCCTGCCTTCAAAAGTTTTTGTTTCAAAAGAACAGGATGACAATCTCTAAAACACTTCAAGACAGTTTGAGGCCACCAACCAGTGGGTGACACATGCATCTATTTCATACGATCATGCTTTTATCGCACCAAAATAATGTATATGATATTATATGATGGCATAAAAATGGGATTAGCAGCACAAAGCTCCCCAAAAAGGCTTTGCTGCTTTGATTATCCTGTAGGATTGATTGTTAATAATGAGAATGTTAAAAAGAAAAATAATTGTTTCGGTGTTATCTTTGAAATTAAATCCGGTTACCATTAACTCTTTTGCAGATGACGTCTAGATAAATTATTTTTTTCTTCTTCAATACATCTTTCTGCCCTGCAGCACTCTCAGTGTGGTTCGACATTTCCCAGCAGTGCTTGATGTATATCTGACCTTTGATGTTGTTGCTGCATGTCCCTGAACCCGTGGCCCAATTAAAACTAACAACCCCCAACGCCTTCCAACCCTCCTTCCAAGTTACGCTTTATTCTCTTCTGCCTCTATTTGTCGAACCTATTGTTTTTCCTCTTTTAATTACTTCCTTTTTACTCTACCTCTCTTGCCCTCCTGCCCCTGCATACCTCTTTCCTACTTTATCATAATTATATGATCATCCTCCTCATACTTTTTCCCAGTCCTAACAATGAATTCAGACTTTTTGTCTTTCTCTATTGTTCCATCCACTTTTTCCTCACATTTGAGTAAAAGTTGCTGGAAACCTCATGACTCTAATTTTCTCTTATTGCTGATTTCTTTAATTGATACATGGCTTGCTTCATGTGATGACTTTTTATATTCCAAAGAAACTGTGTTTCTCAGCTGCATTGACTGAGGCCTCACTTTGCTAAGCTTGCAGGTGAAACATGTTCAAGTTTGAACCATTATTTGGATGGGGGTGTGAAGAGCGAGACCCCGGAGAACTATTTTGGATCATGCCAGGTAGATGTTCAAACAGCTCAGCACACTTTCCTTTGAGAAGTTCTTCCCATTAAAATCTTGGCAGAATCATTCAAGCCCAACCATACAGAATTGAGGCCTCGCCACACAGCCATATTCAAGTCTCTCTCTGCTCCACGTGTAGCAGGTCAAGACTCTGGCTGGGTCATTTCAGAATATCCAGAGAGATTTCCTGAAGGCACTCTTGTGTTTACTTGGTGATATAAGCTCTGGGCGTCAGACCAGCCTGAAATGTCGATTATTTAGGAAATTGTATTCAATCCATTTTTTCCTTATGTATCTTTCAAAATTTAATTTCACCCCCTAACCTGACAAGTCTCTCATTTGTTATCGCGGAAAAACATTCCCAACACCATCTGTAACTCTGTTTTCTTCGTGCAGGGATTCTTCCACTTGCAAAATAGATCAACATTTATTTCACCAGATCAGTGGACTTTGCTTCTCATTATCTGGCAGTTGTTCAGGTAACTTTTTAATTTATGCTTAGTACAGCTGCACGATTAGGACAAAAATCATAATTACGATCATTATGATTGATATTAAAATCATTATTGTCAAACACAGCTTTCTGAGAACTTTTTATCTCTTTTTATGGTAATACCGTTTTCTCTTTGTAACGCATAAAATATGGCTTTTTTAACTTTAAACAAGAAATAAATTAAAAGTATAAATCTAAATATATATACTGTAAATATGTGAAAATGATAAATCAAGATAAATATCAAGTATAAGGTGTGAAGTGCTCTGAAGTGAAGGAAGTGTGCACTGCATCTAGAATAGAATAGAACAGATTATATAGAAAAATACATTTTTCTAATCTAGAACACAAGACAAAGATTTTTTTCATTTTGCTAATTCATCTAAACATAATTGCAGGCAAGCTGCATGGTAGTGTGGAGGTTGGTACTGTTTCCTCACAGCAAGAAGGTTCCTGGTCTTGGCTTTGGCCTTTCTGTGTGAGATTTGCATGTTCTCTCTGTGCATGTGGACACACAGGCTTCCTTCCACTGATCAAAAACGTCCAAGCTAGGCTAATTGGTGAAACTACCATCATGGGAAGCCGAATTGTAGTCTGAATATACCTTGCTGTGCCAAACACTTGCCATTTGAAAATCCTCCAACATCAAGGGGGGGGGGGGTCTGCTCGGTCATGGAACAAGTACATGGAACATAAGCATGAATACTGACAGGACTACATAGCAACTGTATGATAAATATGTGACTGAGTGAATGAATTAATGTGTATGAACATGCAAAATATATGGTACAGGTTTTACATGAATTGTGCTTATTCAAGGGAGCAGAGGGCCACCGCCGCCACCCCACAGATCAGAAGTGGGCAGAGAGGGCCCCGAGACCCAGGCAGCCACCAGCCCCTTGGAGCAGGGTCGACTTCACGAGTCAGAACCCCACCCAAACCCCCAGCAGAGGTCCTGCCCGACACCTGAGAGGACCGGGCACCCCAAACTGCCAAAAGCGCATGCCCCAAAGCCTCTGGCTTAGCGCCCCGGGAGCCAAGATGTGCCCACGGGTGGGTGCATCAGTGAGCGGCACAAGCAGGACAGAGGACAAGAAGTCCCAGCCCCAACCACAGACAACCAAGTACCCCCACACTCCCACATAGCTGATTAAAACAAAACAACAAAAAAAACAACCCACACTTGTGCTGAAGATGCCCATTCACAAATCCACTCACCGATTGGGAGTAAGTGTGCATGAATGTTTGTCTCTGTGTTGGCCCTTCAATGGACTGGCACCTTGTCCAAAGTGTACCCCGACCCAGTGGTTTTTCATGTGCCCATTACTAAATGAACGGTCTCTGTCCAGCTACTCTCACGGTAAACATGGACAGGTGAAGGTCACTGATGGTTGTCCCTGGTGACCATCGGCCTTCTGATAACCTGATCTAACTGAAGCCTTTCCACAATTACTCATTTGTCTGATAAGTGTAATGCTCCTCTGCATCCTCACTGGTCTTGTAGTAGAAGTGCAAGAGTCCATGGGCTTCACTGGCTGCACCTGCGAAGGTGTGGATAAAGCACACATAGCAGGGCCTTGCAGACTTCCTGAGAAGGGTAAGTGCTGATAGTAAAAACATAAAAACGTAGCCCAAAAAGGGCTAGAAGGAACAAGATTTTAAATGCCACACAGCAGTGTAATTTACAGCATAACCTACAGCATTAGAGTAACCAATGTTTAAACTGAATGTAAACATAGAATCTTAGAACAAAGTTCCTCATTCTGTGTTAATTTTTGTTTCTCATCCGGTGAAACAAAAGAAGTTAAGATTGCTAGCATTACACCAGTAAGTGGATGGGACCTGAGTGTGTTGCTCCTGGTGTCAGTTGGAGGCCACATCTCCAGGCAGCAAACTTGTTGGTTTGTAGAAGTAACTTTATGTTTGTCATAAGCTGAAAAACTTCAGTGACCTGGTTGTCTTTGATAGGGTTATCCTTCTTGGTCACTAATAAGAGGATAAGATTGTCTTTACTCTTTGCACAGGCTGTGAAGTTTTCCCCAGCTTTAGTTTGGAAAAAGAAGGTTCCACAGTTGCTGATACCTGAAGCGTCTGGGAAAACCAGATGTGCTTTGTCTTCTTTGACCACTGAAAGAATAGCTGTCGCATTGACTAGCATGAGTACTAGGCATGAAAGTTTTGTCTGCAATCTGTCAAACTCCACATTCAATGTCATAGAGCTTCATCTGAACTCCTGTACAGCTGAGAGTGCTTTTCTTCTTGAAATTCTCAAAATGTTTCAGTTGTTTGGCAGGTAATGGAAGACACTCAAGCTTTTCCACATGGATTTCTCCTCCTTTAAAGCATATCTAAAGTCCCTGTGTCCAAAAACACATAATGCACTTTGGTGCAGTACAATTTTTGCAATATTTTAATGGAATGGTCAACAGTAACTGCTGTTGCAGCCAGTTTGTGCCTTGCTTCTCTTTGTTTTTCTGGGGCTTGATGCAGCCTTTACTGTATCACCTTTATACATTTCCTTAAATTCTTCTTCCATTCTTCTCTGTGCTAGCTTCTGCTTAACATGATCCACCATTCTGAATGCTTCTGCTATAACAAACGTCTTTCTACAGCATCCGTCCAGTGCAACTGCATTCGACTGGAAGATTAGTCAGGTGATCTCTGTTGCCCTGGAGAAAGATCATAGTATCGCCCGCTGCAGAGTCTGAGGAAACCTGCCGTCTTGATACTAGAAGGAACTGCATTACAGAAGGACCTTCCTAAGAGTTTCAAGGGCAGTTTCCTAAAGGCCCAATGAGTATCTGAAAGCCTTAAGAACTCCGGTGGATGTTGATCTAGGGGCGTGCGATATGTTTGATTTTAGAATCATGTGTCGTCCCACGATGGTGGAATGACCTACCGAGCGCTACCAGAACAGGCGTCCCTGTCTATCTTCAAGAAACTCTTGAAAACTCAGCTCTTCAGAGAGCATCTCCTGTCCCAGCACTTACCTTCCCTACCCCCTCTATCTTTGCACTTTATCTTTCTGCACTTCCTTCTATGCCTGCACCCTATCTCTACTCTGTCACCTCTGACATAGTCTGACTCGTGGGTTCCTTCTATGTAGTTTATTGTTAGCTTTTTATATAGCTTGTTATATCTTCATTTGTAAGTCGCTTTGGATAAAAGCGTCTGCTAAATACATAAACATAGAATCATTTCCCTCTAGGACTTTAACCATAAGATTACACTTGCTGAAAAGGTACACAAACTTGCTGAACAGTTATAGAAACTCCAGGAAATTACCACAATTTTGACTTGATGATGTCTTGTCTCTTCTGAAATGCATACCCTGTCTTGCCAGATAAAGAGTAATGGCTATTGAATCAGGCAAATTTTCACATTTTCTTTCCTTCTGTTATTAGCATCTTGGACCTCAGCTATACCCACTTCATGTGCTGCTTCCAAAGATCTGTTCTTATAGGTGTTCCACGATGCCATGCCATATGTGAAACTAAGACACAGTGTTCTTTAAAATGCTTTTCCACCTGCTATTCACGTATTTTTCATCATTTAAAAGAAGACAGCAGCTGAAACAAAACACTGATACTGTCTGCACTGCACTCCATGCACAATCAATGTCTCTCAGGTTAAAATCAATAACATTTTTTGTTGTAGTTTCAAACACTGGGTTGTGTTTTAATATTTGTTTCATTATTTCCTAAAACATTGGAGACCGTGACTGTTGAATTAAAGCTCCTCTGCCACACGGAGACAAAGCAAAACAAATAAAGTTATAGTCGAATACGATTGGTAAGAAGTCTACCAATTCTGTTCCCTTACTAAATTTTGACCGCCTGGTCACTAATTGTGTGACCAGGTTTTGTTTTCGGTTTTCTAATAGAGCAAAATTATTTTTAATGCTGTTTAGCTCTTTATCAGTCATCAATATAACTCGTATAGAAATTTACATACACTCTCACTACATAATGATTCAATACGGAGCAAATAGAATATTGAGGAAAAACAAGTTTTTGCGTGAGTGTAAATGAATATCTCCTGCTTCACATGTTTAAGACTGAACTGTGAATTATATCAACTTCGTTTGTTCACCCCTAAATATGAATACAGTTCTTTACCATCTTCAGCTCCCTCATAGCATCAGCAGAACAGTTAAATTGAGCAGAGTGGAGAATTTGAAAACCCACAAAATGATGAAAATGTCATTCATTAAGGCTTCTCTTTCCAGTGCAAAGTAATTACAATAAACATTTACAGTTATTACAAGTCAGAGGACTTTTTATTTTGAAAGATGTGAAAGGAAGGTTTGTTTTTTCTTAAAGTCCAGAATGTCGGAGCCCTCTCAGATGGTGATGTCGAGTGTAGACGGAAGGGCGAGTCGTTGAGGGGCAAAGGCACTTGGTTAGCTTCTGCTTGATTTGAATATGTGTAAAGTCCAGTTGGGTCTGGAGGAAAACCACAAAGAAAATATGCTGCATTTAGGAAACAAAAGATTTATGTGTACTCTGGAGAATGCTGGAATTTCAAATGCTTCCTGCTGATATAATTGTATTTTCATTATTCCTGATGCATCTCTTACCTCTGCATGTTCATTGTGATGGCCTCTGAGCTCTATTGGGAAATTCTCTTCATCTCTTGATGTATTGGCTCTATCACGGTCATTTCACCAACCAGCAGATGTCTGTTTGAAAAATGACAACATTGTAACCAATATAAAGAATAACTGTCAAGCATCGCAAATATAGAACCAAGATGAGCAGCACCAAGTCAAAAAGAAAGCAAATTTGCACATGAACATCAGCCTTATCAGTGACCTTCTTTTGTATCAACATCTCCATAATCGGAATGGAGAGTAGAGGGCATGATTTGAGAGAGACATGTCAGTGATCTAATGATTTGGTGAAACATTTTTCAGCAAATGATAAATAAACATACTGAGGAACCGGGGCAGAAGCTCTCATGAGGTTTTGTACAAAATCTGCAAGTGGAAAAGGAAGGTGGGTTTCTCTCCCAGGTGGATATAAGAGGCTGCAGTTTGCCGAAGGTGGATGTGTTTGCACTGATGGACGAGACTGTAGATGGAGCTACGTCTGCAGAAAATAGCGGCTATCAAAAGTTGAAGAGAGAAGACTACATTATTTTGGCTGTAAGAAGATTTGAAAAATAAAAAAATACTTACAGTAAAGGAAGATGAATGGAAGATGCTGGAGACAGCACGTGAACTGGGAAACATTTTGTGATGGTGTGAGGTGGAGGTTGAGGCTGCATTTTTGTATCCTAAAAACAGCAGGTGGAGATGGAAGATTGACGGTAGAGATTTTAGGTGGAGCTGCATTTGTCTGCAAGAGGATGGTGGCTGTCAAAAGATAAAGATAGACTTCATCATTCACGCTAAAAGATGAGTAGGAATGTAGATTTACCTGCAGTAAAGGAAGATAAATGGAAATGTTTAAGGATGGTTGTGAAAAGAGGCTAGAAGGGGTGGAGCAGCTTCATTGGTTCCAGGTGAAACCTGAAACATTGTCGTCTGATGCACGAGGGAATGAAATTAGAGATGAAAGAAAGTCCCGTCCCGAAAGTTGGCTGTTAGTTTCAAGTGGAAATGGAGGGTGGATTCTTCTGCAGGGTGATGGTAGAGGCTGAAGGTGGAGATGGTGGGTGGATTATTTTTCTTCTGCCCGATGGTAGAGGCTGGAGGTGGAGATGGAGATGAAGGTTGTTTTTTGTAGCCTGATGGTTGAGACTGCAGGTGGAGATGGAGCCTGCAAGATGATGGTAGATGATGAACCTCCACCTCCAGCCTGTACCATCAGGCTATGGAAGAATAATCCACGCTCCATCTCCATCTCCACCTGCAGCCTCTACCATCAGGCTTCAAAAAATTATCTCCCCTCCCTCTCATTTGTCAGCAGGTGGAGATGGAGTTGAAGGTTGTTTTTTTTGTAGCCTGATGGTCGAGGCTGCAGGTGGAGATGGAGTTGGAGGTTGTTTTTTGTAGCCTGATGGTCGAGGCTGCAGGTGGAGATGGAGTTGGAGGTTGTTTTTTTTGTAGCCTGATGGTCGAGGCTGCAGGTGGAGATGGAGTTGGAGGTTTTTTTTTGTAGCCTGATGGTCGAGGCTGCAGGTGGAGATGGAGTTGGAGGTTGTTTTTTGTAGCCTGATGGTCGAGGCTGCAGGTGGAGATGGAGCTGAAGGTTGTTTTTTGTAGCCTGATGGTTGAGGCTGCAGGTGGAGATGGAGATGAAGGTTGTTTTTTGCAGCCTGATGGTTGAGGCTGCAGGTGGAGATGGAGTTGAAGGTTGTTTTTTGTAGCCTGATGGTTGAGGCTGCAGGTGGAGATGGAGCTTGCAAGATGATGGTAGATGATGAACCTCCACCTCCAGCCTGTACCATCAGGCTATGGAAGAACAATTCACTCTCCATCTCCATCTGCAGCCTCTACCATTAGGCTTCAAAAAATTATCCCCCCTCCCTCTCATTTGAAAGCAGGTGGAGCTGGAGTTGATGGTTGTTTTTTGTAGCCTGTTGGTCGAGGCTGAAGGTGGAGATGGAGTTGGAGGTTGTTTTTTGTAGCCTGATGGTCGAGGCTGCAGGTGGAGATGGAGTTGGAGGTTGTTTTTTGTAGCCTGGTGGTTGAGGCTGAAGGTGGAGATGGAGTTGAAGGTTGTTTTTTTGCAGCCTGATGGTCGAGGCTGCAGGTGGAGATGGAGTTGGAGGTTGTTTTTTGTAGCCTGATGGTCGAGGCTGCAGGTGGAGATGGAGTTGAAGGTTGTGTTTTGTAGCCTGATGGTAGAGGCTAAAGGTGGAGATGGAGTTGAAGGTTGTTTTTTGTAGCCTGTTGGTCGAGGCTGAAGGTGGAGATGGAGTTGGAGGTTGTTTTTTGTAGCCTGATGGTCGAGGCTGAAGGTGGAGATGGAGTTGGAGGTTGTTTTTTGTAGCCTGATGGTCGAGGCTGCAGGTGGAGATGGAGTTGGAGGTTGTTTTTTGTAGCCTGGTGGTTGAGGCTGAAGGTGGAGATGGAGTTGGAGGTTGTTTTTTGTAGCCTGTTGGTCGAGGCTGAAGGTGGAGATGGAGTTGGAGGTTGTTTTTTGTAGCCTGATGGTCGAGGCTGCAGGTGGAGATGGAGTTGGAGGTTGTTTTTTGTAGCCTGGTGGTTGAGGCTGAAGGTGGAGATGGAGTTGAAGGTTGTTTTTTTGCAGCCTGATGGTCGAGGCTGCAGGTGGAGATGGAGTTGGAGGTTGTTTTTTGTAGCCTGATGGTCGAGGCTGCAGGTGGAGATGGAGTTGAAGGTTGTGTTTTGTAGCCTGATGGTAGAGGCTGCAGGTGGAGATGGAGTTGAAGGTTGTTTTTTGTAGCCTGATGGTCGAGGCTGCAGGTGGAGATGGAGTTGAAGGTTGTTTTTTGTAGCCTGTTGGTCGAGGCTGCTGGTGGAGATGGAGTTGAAGGTTGTGTTTTGTAGCCTGATGGTCGAGGCTGCAGGTGGAGATGGAGTTGAAGGTTGTTTTTTGTAGCCTGATGGTTGAGGCTGAAGGTGGAGATGGAGTTGAAGGTTGTTTTTTGTAGCCTGATGGTCGAGGCTGCTGGTGGAGATGGAGTTGAAGGTTGTGTTTTGTAGCCTGATGGTCGAGGCTGAAGGTGGAGATGGAGTTGGAGGTTGTTTTTTGTAGCCTGATGGTCGAGGCTGAAGGTGGAGATGGAGTTGGAGGTTGTTTTTTGTAGCCTGTTGGTCGAGGCTGAAGGTGGAGATGGAGTTGGAGGTTGTTTTTTGTAGCCTGTTGGTCGAGGCTGAAGGTGGAGATGGAGTTGGAGGTTGTTTTTTGTAGCCTGATGGTCGAGGCTGCAGGTGGAGATGGAGTTGGAGGTTGTTTTTTGTAGCCTGGTGGTTGAGGCTGAAGGTGGAGATGGAGTTGAAGGTTGTTTTTTTGCAGCCTGATGGTCGAGGCTGCAGGTGGAGATGGAGTTGGAGGTTGTTTTTTGTAGCCTGATGGTCGAGGCTGCAGGTGGAGATGGAGTTGAAGGTTGTGTTTTGTAGCCTGATGGTAGAGGCTAAAGGTGGAGATGGAGTTGAAGGTTGTGTTTTGTAGCCTGATGGTCGAGGCTGCAGGTGGAGATGGAGTTGAAGGTTGTTTTTTGTAGCCTGATGGTCGAGGCTGCTGGTGGAGATGGAGTTGAAGGTTGTGTTTTGTAGCCTGATGGTCGAGGCTGAAGGTGGAGATGGAGTTGGAGGTTGTTTTTTGTAGCCTGATGGTCGAGGCTGCAGGTGGAGATGGAGTTGGAGGTTGTTTTTTGTAGCCTGATGGTCGAGGCTGCAGGTGGAGATGGAGTTGAAGGTTGTGTTTTGTAGCCTGATGGTCGAGGCTGCAGGTGGAGATGGAGTTGAAGGTTGTGTTTTGTAGCCTGATGGTAGAGGCTAAAGGTGGAGATGGAGTTGAAGGTTGTGTTTTGTAGCCTGATGGTCGAGGCTGCAGGTGGAGATGGAGTTGAAGGTTGTGTTTTGTAGCCTGATGGTTGAGGCTGAAGGTGGAGATGGAGTTGAAGGTTGTGTTTTGTAGCCTGATGGTCGAGGCTGCAGGTGGAGATGGAGTTGAAGGTTGTTTTTTGTAGCCTGGTGGTTGAGGCTGAAGGTGGAGATGGAGTTGAATGTTGTTTTTTGTAGCCTGATGGTCGAGGCTGCAGGTGGAGATGGAGTTGGAGGTTGTTTTTTGTAGCCTGATGGTCGAGGCTGCAGGTGGAGATGGAGTTGAAGGTTGTTTTTTGTAGCCTGATGGTCGAGGCTGCAGGTGGAGATGGAGTTGAAGGTTGTTTTTTGTAGCCTGATGGTTGAGGCTGAAGGTGGAGATGGAGATGGAGTTGATGGTTGTTTTTTGTAGCCTGATGGTTGAGGCTGAAGGTGGAGATGGAGTTGAAGGTTGTTTTTTGTAGCCTGATGGTCGAGGCTGCAGGTGGAGATGGAGTTGAAGGTTGTTTTTTGTAGCCTGATGGTCGAGGCTGCAGGTGGAGATGGAGTTGGAGGTTGTTTTTTGTAGCCTGATGGTCGAGGCTGCAGGTGGAGATGGAGTTGGAGGTTGTTTTTTGTAGCCTGATGGTCGAGGCTGCAGGTGGAGATGGAGTTGGAGGTTGTTTTTTGTAGCCTGATGGTCGAGGCTGCAGGTGGAGATGGAGTTGGAGGTTGTTTTTTGTAGCCTGATGGTCGAGGCTGCAGGTGGAGATGGAGTTGGAGGTTGTTTTTTTGTAGCCTGATGGTTGAGGCTGAAGGTGGAGATGGAGTTGAAGGTTGTTTTTTGTAGCCTGATGGTCGAGGCTGCAGGTGGAGATGGAGTTGGAGGTTGTTTTTTTGTAGCCTGATGGTTGAGGCTGCAGGTGGAGATGGAGTTGGAGGTTGTTTTTTGTAGCCTGATGGTCGAGGCTGCAGGTGGAGATGGAGTTGAAGGTTGTTTTTTGTAGCCTGATGGTTGAGGCTGAAGGTGGAGATGGAGATGGAGTTGAAGGTTGTTTTTTGTAGCCTGATGGTTGAGGCTGAAGGTGGAGATGGAGTTGGAGGTTGTTTTTGTAGCCTGATGGTTGAGGCTGCAGGTGGAGATGTAGTTGAAGGTTGTTTTTTTAGCCTGATGGTCGAGGCTGCAGGTGGAGATGGAGCCTGCAAGATGATGGTAGATGATGATCCTCCACCTCCAGCCTGTACCATCAGGCTATGGAAGAATAATCCACGCTCCATCTCCATCTCCACCTGCAGCCTCTACCATCTGGCTTCAAAAAATTATCTCCCCTCCCTCTCATTTGAAAGCAGGTGGAGATGGAGATGAAGGTTGTTTTTTGTAGCCTGATGGTTGAGGCTGCAGGTGGAGATGGAGTTGGAGGTTGTGTTTTGTAGCCTGATGGTCGAGGCTGCAGGTGGAGATGGAGTTGGAGGTTGTTTTTTGTAGCCTGATGGTTGAGGCTGAAGGTGGAGATGGAGTTGGAGGTTGTTTTTTGTAGCCTGATGGTCGAGGCTGCAGGTGGAGATGGAGTTGAAGGTTGTTTTTTGTAGCCTGATGGTCGAGGCTGCAGGTGGAGATGGAGTTGGAGGTTGTTTTTTGTAGCCTGATGGTTGAGGCTGAAGGTGGAGATGTAGTTGAAGGTTGTTTTTTTAGCCTGATGGTCGAGGCTGCAGGTGGAGATGGAGTTGGAGGTTGTTTTTTGTAGCCTGATGGTCGAGGCTGCAGGTGGAGATGGAGTTGGAGGTTGTTTTTTTGTAGCCTGATGGTTGAGGCTGAAGGTGGAGATGGAGTTGAAGGTTGATTTTTGTAGCCTGATGGTTGAGGCTGCAGGTGGAGATGGAGTTGGAGGTTGTTTTTTGTAGCCTGATGGTCGAGGCTGCAGGTGGAGATGGAGTTGGAGGTTGTTTTTTTGTAGCCTGATGGTTGAGGCTGAAGGTGGAGATGGAGTTGAAGGTTGTTTTTTGTAGCCTGATGGTCGAGGCTGCAGGTGGAGATGGAGTTGGAGGTTGTTTTTTTGTAGCCTGATGGTTGAGGCTGCAGGTGGAGATGGAGTTGGAGGTTGTTTTTTGTAGCCTGATGGTCGAGGCTGCAGGTGGAGATGGAATTGGAGGTTGTTTTTTGTAGCCTGATGGTTGAGGCTGAAGGTGGAGATGTAGTTGAAGGTTGTTTTTTTAGCCTGATGGTCGAGGCTGCAGGTGGAGATGGAGCCTGCAAGATGATGGTAGATGATGATCCTCCACCTCCAGCCTGTACCATCAGGCTATGGAAGAATAATCCACGCTCCATCTCCATCTCCACCTTCAGCCTCTACCATCTGGCTTCAAAAAATTATCTCCCCTCCCTCTCATTTGAAAGGAGGTGGAGATGGAGATGAAGGTTGTTTTTTGTAGCCTGATGGTTGAGGCTGCAGGTGGAGATGGAGTTGGAGGTTGTTTTTTGTAGCCTGATGGTTGAGGCTGAAGGTGGAGATGGAGTTGAAGGTTGTTTTTTGTAGCCTGATGGTCGAGGCTGCAGGTGGAGATGGAATTGGAGGTTGTTTTTTGTAGCCTGATGGTTGAGGCTGAAGGTGGAGATGGAGCCTGCAAGATGATGGTAGATGATGATCCTCCACCTCCAGCCTGTACCATCAGGCTATGGAAGAATAATCCACGCTCCATCTCCATCTCCACCTTCAGCCTCTACCATCTGGCTTCAAAAAATTATCTCCCCTCCCTCTCATTTGAAAGCAGGTGGAGATGGAGATGAAGGTTGTTTTTTGTAGCCTGATGGTCGAGGCTGCAGGTGGAGATGGAGCTGAAGGTTGTTTTTTGTAGCCTGGTGGTCGAGGCTGCAGGTGGAGAAGGAGTTGGAGGTTGTTTTTTGTAGCCTGATGGTCGAGGCTGCAGGTGGAGATGGAGTTGGAGGTTGTTTTTTGTAGCCTGATGGTCGAGGCTGCAGGTGGAGATGGAGTTGGAGGGTGGAACTTTTAGACAAATAGATTAATTATGTTTCTCAGAGTTTTTTGGATTCTTTGGCTTTGGTTCTCCTGATATGTCCACGAGATGAAGGGGAGGATGCATTCCACTCCCATAAGACTCCTTTACACTCAGAAGCCCGTCTTGACTCACTGACGTCTCCATAGTTGGGCGATTTAATCTCTCCCAGAGCTTTTGCTTTATCTGACGTCCCAGTTCCAAACTATAAGGACGGGGGCGGCCATTCTTGTACCTGCAACAAGCAGAGGAAACAGTCATTACAGGACAAAGATACCTTTTTCAATTTTTATCATCCACTTTTAAATGAAGACAAATCATCTTAAAAAGGGACATCATTTGACAGAAACGGACCTCAGCATGTCATCAACCACTTCATGGTAGATGTGTTGGTACTCCTCTACAGAGTGGTTGTGGATTCTGAGGGGGCCGTCGTCCATCAGTGGAGCAACATGAGGCTGGAGACTGGGGGGCATAGATGAGAGTTCTGGGAGATCCTCGGGTGGGATGGTTTCTCGAGGCCTTGGCACTAAATTCAGCACCTCAACAGGAGGTTGTGAAGGACTGACCGCCGCAGTGCGCCTCCTCTTCCTCGAGAGGTTTGCACCACTCGAGGAGCGTTTGCGTTTATGTTGCAATGTGGGCACCTTGAAAAGGTCAATAACACAGAAGAGCAGTTCAGAGACGAGGAAATCCTGACGAAACAACATTCTTTTATAGTCCTACACAGAAAATATTTCACTGTAACCACTTTGCCAAATAAAAGAATTCATATGGATTTTGTCCATGACATCAAATTTTATTAATCAAACTTATTTTCCTCTCGTTACACTTTATTCAAGAAGACAATTGACTGAAATATAGAATTGTTTTTTTGGAATTCATTCAGTTCAGCTGTGCAGCAGATCTGTACAATTGTCCGGTGGAATGTGGGAAAAAAAAACACTATTTTGTGTACTACAATGCTAAACATTTCTGATTATTATTTGGCACAATCATGATTATGTGGCATCAATAATACTTCCTTTATGTATAATAATATAACAATTCCTCCCTCAGTTTAGACATTTTCAACAGCAGCAAGAGATAAAAATTGAAATAACAATATAAACAATATTTCACACATATATATGTATATTATATATAGATGCAGTGTTTCAATGTACACCATTGCACATTTGGAAATATATCTGGTTGACATCTTATTGCGTATGGATGTAGTTCTTGCACATAGTTAAACTGCTTGAGAGTCAGGCGTATTACCTGGTCATCCCTGCAGCAGGAACACTGCCTGTGGGCCCTGCTTTGGATCCTCCCGGACCTCCGGTTGCCCTGGTGGTTGTTTGGCACGTCACACTGCAACAATGGACCAACGTGTTAGAGAGAGGATTTAAATTTATAGTTCTCCCGTCCTTGAAAAAGTTTCATAGCAAACAGTCCCTAACCCCTATTAACCTCAGATATGTATGTTATTCTGTAAACTCCATTAAATAAATGAATTTTGGTTTATTCTACATGTTAGAAATAAACCAAACAAAACAAAAATCTTTTAGACTATGTTTAAAATGATTGTGAGGTCATTGTACTAAAGAACATTCAGGTCATTTCATAAAGGACTGGGCTTAAAATCTGTAACATGTCAGCTGTAATCAAGATATTCTGCTCAATACTTTTATAAGTATGAAATTCTTGATACATTCTTGGAATTATTGATCAAGTTTGAGTAGGGCATCCCTGTTATCAGCAGTGTTGCAGTTCAGAGTGTGAACAGTAACTGTAAGCCAACAGAGTAAACCCACTCCTACATTCTCTCTAACGTGAATCACATGGTGCACTTTGCTGCAAGTCAAATGAGTTTTTCTCAGATGGTGAACATGTGACCTGCTCTTCCTCTGCATGTTGCTATTATTGGATGTGTTGGTTAGGTTTAGGAATTAGGGATGATGATTGGTTAACATTTCATCCAACCACAGACAGAGTAGTGTAGGTAATGGCTCAACAAACAGCTCACTTTCTCTACTTTTCACTAAAGTGCAACTTGTAGGTTAACAACCTCAGTGACTTAATCTATAGATAATCTAGTTGAACTAGATTTAAAAAAAAAAGATGTTCATGTACGTTTCCCTTTAGCATCACATTTAGACATGTTTTATATTGCAATTTTACTTCTACTTTTCAAAAAATACAAGTCAGCTGTGACATAGCAGAAGAGAATTCCAGAACGAGTAGAACAACATTTGTTATTGTTGCTGCTGAAATGTATATTTTCAAAAAACGGAAACCTAAACATCTCTAAATGTTTCTGCACACATAGAAATATATTGTAAAGAACAGTTTTTCTGACTTATTTCTACACTTCAAGTCACTTCAGATTATTGAAAAGCAACGTGCATTTTATATATCAACAGTGGGAAGTCTGGCATGTGGAAGATTTTAGGAAAGTCCTTCAGAGGACAGATTATATAAACTAAGACAAATATTAGTTTTCAGAATTTAAACAACATGGGGTTATTCTTCAAACTCTCATTTTCATGAAGTTCAGCTCTGACAGTCAACATCATTGCAATAAAAGACTTTCTTAAAAGCTGAGCCATAATTGAAAAAGGCCCATTTTTTAATCTGTTATTTCCTGACTTTTGCTTCGTTGTATTGTCTGTGCAATGGGACTTTGTTGATGAACATTTCAAATAATAACACACTAAAGTCTGGCCTAAGAAGATTTTCAGCAAATTATTAAAATGACAAATATTTGAACTACTCAAAAGAAAAGTTTCAGAATCAAAACAACCCAAGGATATATATATATATTTTTTTAAATCAACAAAGGCTCATTCATGTATGGAAATATGAACTACAGGTAGACAGTTGACATTACAGTGAAAAATAACTTTCCCTGAAACTTTGGACTGCTTAAAAGAAAGTGCATGTTTCAGTATATGTTGCATACACCCCTCCTTCCTTCATATTTGTTTAAATTTTGACTTCATATATTGCATTTACAGTATAATTTGACTTAATAAAGCCACCATAGTAAAAAACAAACAAAGAAAACAGTAATCTACAGGTCTCACATTTTCCATGCTGGAAGTTTGAGGTGTCAGTGGCAGTCTTGGGTAGTTATTAGTTCTTGTCAGTCGAGTCTTGGGTAGTATTTGGTGGTCGTCACGATGTCGTAAGCTTTCAGTAGAAGTGATCCTAATCAATGGAAATCTTCAAGTGAAATGTGAAAAACACGTTTCTTCACAAATGGAATTGTTTGGGTTTAAATGTTGATGCAGTTTTAAAGATGCACCTGAGGAGGAACCATAGCAACCATTAAATGTTGGACTTCCAGTTTGTGCACTGGTGGTTTTTGAGACATGGACAAAATTTTGGTACATATTCTGGCAAGGTCCACCATTATCACACGTTACAATGCTTGATAATCATGCTTCATGTTGAACTGATGGAGATGAGTAGGATTAGTTAGGTGTTGTAGTCTAAGCTGATTTGAGAATGGCTCTTTAGATTCCTCTTGTACTTTTGTACACTTGGACTTCTGGTCACTGACGATCCGATGGTCGTCAAGTAAAAAAAAGTCACTGATAATATTCACATCTTTAATTTAAAGCAAAATTATAATCAAACGTTAGCTGTTCAGGTCATGACACCCCACATTCCCCCTAAAGAAGGAGGAAAGAGAAAAAAATGGGCTAACTTTGACCATCAAGTACCCAGAGAGGCAGGTGCTCCACCTTTAGCCACACCCTCTACATGTAAAGCATGACTTTGATTGGCGCACGCATGTAGGTTCCATATCCAGTCATCCCAGATAAGTCAGGTTTTTATTACTGATTTAATTTTCCTCAACTCTAACTTTAGTGTGAGAATGCAGATTTAGCAGTGAGTCCACAAGTCTTACCGATGAGTTCACACCACTGGGCCTCGTATGTGTTTCTGCACAAACTCATTACATGAATGCATGTTCTGTTTGTATGTAGTTTTCTTTGTTGTGAGTTTATTATAGACTTGCAGTTCTTATTGCAACTTAATTCCTTCAAAATGGAGAGATCGGCTACACAACTCTGCACGTGTCACAGCAGACTTCCAGTGATTTGTTATCACACCTTGCTGTTACACATTACACTTACAGAATAAATGGAACACAGTGGCTGTCTTCAGCATGAGTCCAGCTCCATCAGAACTGCGTGTTAGGACTTCTCTATTTTCAGCTGAATCCAAAGATTGTTTCCTCTGGAGGAGAAAGTGTCTTTCTGCGTACTCAATACCACGGTATCTCTTACTGTTAAAGCTTCAGTGTAAAGTCTCATGGTGTTAACAGTCGACACATCACTGTCCCACACACACAGGACTGCACAAACCGTAATCCCACTGAATGTGTGTGTGTGTGCTTGCATTTTAAATTGTGCATTACTGTGTGTGTAATGCTGTGTCTGATTTCTGGGGTGACCTGGTTTGTGACCCTGTAGTATTGGCAGTGGATTGTTTGTGAGGCGGGACCTCTGTGGATTGATTCTTAATCACTCTTGGTCTTGCTGGCTCTTTTTTTTTTTTTGTCAAGCTTTTCCAGACTCTGTCAGATGTAAGATGAGTGGTGCATGTCGAACATTTGCAAGCTCAAAGTTGCATTATAACCTGATCAGTGACTGCTTGTGGTGACATTGAATGGGTGGGCTAATGTATTATAACTGCCAAGTACTTAAACAACAGCATGGGCCTTTCAACAAACCACCAAAACACTATTTAGAAGAATACACTGATGGGAAATATACCATCTATCTATCTATCTCTCTTTAAATACACATACTTTCACACCAGAAAAGGTTTTAAAAAAAAAAAAAAAAGGTCAACCCAGACTTGTGCTAAAAAATTGGTTTAAACTATGGCCTTTTGCAATTTGCTTTGGAACACAATAATCCAAACATCAGCACAAAACTAAAATAGTAACTCCAGAAAAACAATGGACGTTAAGAGAGTCTTAAAAGAAATACTCCACAAAATGTGCCATCTGTGTGACATGAATGGGGGTGATCTACCTTATCTGAAGAGAAGCTTCAAGAGGCTAGCCGTTAGCCAGTCCTTTCTCTCAAACCAAGTTACACAAAAGCTACAATTTTGGCGCTTTTCTTTTTGTGTAATTTGGATATCCTTTGGATGATGTGCCCCTACTTTTTTCACTTAAAGACATTGAAGAAAACGGATTCGAAAGTAAATAATCCACTTCGTTAACGCAGATGCCTGCCATTGTCAGAGTTTCGCCCAACACACACACAAGCGCGCGCACAACTCCCATCAAGTAGAGTCGTCTCTGATTGGCCCAAATCTTCTGGCTTTGGGCAAATAAGCCGTAAATGGAGGGGGCGTTACTTGCAACCTGTCACTCAAATGTTGAAGAAAAAGTCAAGTGTAACTGAGTTGCTTCGCTTGGGCTGTAGATAATTAAACCGTTTTCACCGATTTCATGGGTTTCAGTTCATATTTTGCTCCGCCTCTGATCAAAAATTAAAAAAAACCAATTTGTTTAAAGTTTTTATTGAATTATTGATATATTATTTTCTCATTTTTATTGAATAAAGTAGGGAGGTCTGAGCCCTGTTAGCCCAATTATACCAGCTGTTCCAGAACCTAATGATCAATAAACTGTTTTATGATTGAGTTTCTGATTAAAAGTTGATATCACTTTTTTTTAAATAGTTTGTTGCTTTAAAGCAGCTGGTTGTCAAGCATAAGAGACCCTGCTAATGTGAAGAATTAAACTGCTAAATTACTTATAAGTCATGTTAATGTATATGTTATCTAAGAGATATTTACTGTGTAAAATTATTTGTTTACATCGATGCTACATCCACTGCACTATCAATGTCTCTAAGGTTCAAAGCCATAACATTTCTACTGTGAATTTCAAATGCTAGCTTATGCCATAATTATTTTTGAATTGTTCATTATTTCTTTAAAAATTGAAGACTAGCAAGCAAATGCGTTGTTCTAAAGTTGTTCTCTGCTGCAACCCTGCTGCTTATGGACAAAGCAGGAAAGATTCATTCATACTCAGAGAATATGACTGTTGGTGTGCATATCTCTACTAATTCTGTTTCCTCTACAGCCCGACTGTCTGGTCACTAATACTGTGAACAAGTTTTGTTGTCTTCTTTGAGTGAACAAAATGACTTCTAATACTCTTTTGCTTTTTATCAGTCATTAATATAACTCATATATTCATTTAGATACGCTCTCACTCCATAATGATTGAACATATAGCAAACAGAATGTTGAGAAGAACATCAAACACTGGTCAGTTATATCTTTCCACTAGTATGAATGAATATGTTGTGCTTTACATGCTTCAGACTAAACTGTGAATTACATCAACTCAGTGACAGATTTGTTCACCCCTAAATATGAATACAGTTCTTTACCATCTTCAGCTCCCTCATAGCATCAGCAGAACAGTTAAATTGAGCAGAGTGAAGAATTTGAAAACCCACAAAATGATGAAAATGTCATTCATTAAGGCTTCTCTTTCCAGTGCAAAGTAATTACAATAAACATTTACAGTTATTACAAGTCAGAGGACTTTTTATTTTGAAAGATGTGAAAGGAAGGTTTGTTTTTTCTTAAAGTCCAGAATGTCGGAGCCCTCTCAGATGGTGATGTCGAGTGTGGACGGAAGGGCGAGTCGTTGAGGGGCAAAGGCACTTGGTTAGCTTCTGCTTGATTTGAATATGTGTAAAGTCCAGTTGGGTCTGGAGGAAAACCACAAAGAAAATATGATGCATTTAGGAAACAAAAGATTTATGTGTACTCTGGAGAATGCTGGAATTTCAAATGCTTCCTGCTGATATAATTGTATTTTCTTTATTCCTGATGCATCTCTTACCTCTGCACGTTCATTGTGATGGCCTCTGAGCTCTATTGGGAAATTCTCTTCATCTCTTGATGTATTGGCTCTATCACGGTCATTTCACCAACCAGCAGATGTCTGTTTGAAAAATGACAACATTGTAACCAATAAAAAGAATGACTGTCAATCATCGCAAATATAGAACGAAGATGAGCAGCACCAAGTCAAAAAGAAAGAAAATTTGCGAAAGAATATCAACACGGCATAGAGAACTTGGAGTAAAGGAGGGTATGGAGCATAACCTAAGAGAGACATGTCAGTGATCTGATGACACAGTTCACAGAGAAGGTTTTAGCAAATAATCTTTCAACTAATAATAAATAAACATACTGAGGAACCGGGGCAGAAGCTCTCATTAGGTGTTGTACAAAATCTGCAAGTGGAAAGGGACGGTGGGTTTCTCTCCCAGGTGTGAAGAAAGGTTGCAGTTTGCTGAAGGATGGTCTTTTGCCAGATGGTAGAAACTCAAGGTACGGAAAGCGAGGACGGATTCTTTGGAAAAAGATCCAAGGTTCATTGTTTTTCCCTGCAAGTAGATGGCGAAGACAAGAGGATGATGGAGGCCGCAGGTGGAGATAAATGTGGAGTTTTTTCATTCTGCTGGTAGATCCTGGAAGCTGTAGGTGGAGCTGTATTTGTTTGTAGTCTACAAGATGACAGAACTAATGGCTGTGAGAATTAGAGGAAATCTTTGCAGAAAGGTAAAGGCTGCAAGTTGATATCAAAGTGTAACAGATAAGATCTCCTGAAATACAGGCAAGTAACGACTAGGCAGGGCAACAGTGTCTCGTCGCTTTCGAGCTCTCTGCATTAATGAGAAAGTTCACAACGGAGATGCAGAGACTCGCTCTGTGACCCGCGCCCCCTGCTGGTCGGGGTGAGTACACCACTCATTTTAAAGAAAAACCTTTGAAAATACATCAATATTTCATACGTTTTTTCTGCAAGTAGCTTGCGGAGAAAACAGATGTTTTTTTCTTTACCTACATATGCTAGACTTTTCTGATGACGGATGGTAGAGACTACATGTGGAGATTGATTGAGGATTATGATGTAGGTGGAGCTGTATTTGTTTGTAGTCTACAATAGGATATGAATAGTTGCTTTGGGAAGCTGAAAATAGAAGAATACATCATCTAGGCAGTAAGTAGAGAAGGAAAGTAAAATTACCTTCAGGAAAGGAAGATAAATAGAAGATGCTCTAGACTGAAAGGTGGAGGAGCTACATCGGATCACGGTGGAATTCTGGGCGTGAGAAGATTCCTGGTGGATGACACGTTTTCTTTTCTATACTGAAGTTGTTGGTAGCTGCAGGTGGAGATGGAAGGTGTTTTTGGAGCCTGATTGTAGTAGTAATAGGTAGAGATGAAAGATTGAAGAGTGATTTGCTGGCTGATGATGGATACTGCTGGTTGAGATGGAGCTGGAGGGTGGTGCCTTCTCTGCGGGCTGACGGTAGAGCCTGAAGGTGGAGGTGGAAGAAGGACTCTTCTGCAAGCAGATGGTAGAAGCTGCAGGTGGAGATGGAAAGGACAGAAATGGTGACTGTCAAAAGCAGAAGATTAGAACATTACATCGTCTAAGCTGTAAGTAGAGTTGGAATTAAAAACTTCCCGCAGTACTGCATGATTGATGGAAGATGTTGGAAATTTGAGGTAAAGAGGGGCCATTAAGAGAACATTAGGGGACTTTAGGTTTGCAGGCCATTGCTGATAGATTACATATTTTTGTAGTCTAATGGAAAAGGTTGGAGCTGAAGTTGGTTGGTCCAATTCCAGGCTGCAGGTGGAGATGGAGTTGAAGGTTGTTTTTTGTAGCCTGATGGTCGAGGCTGCAGGTGGAGATGGAGTTGAAGGTTGTTTTTTGTAGCCTGTTGGTCGAGGCTGCAGGTGGAGATGGAGTTGAAGGTTGTTTTTTGTAGCCTGATGGTCGAGGCTGCAGGTGGAGATGGAGTTGAAGGTTGTTTTTTGTAGCCTGATGGTCGAGGCTGCAGGTGGAGGTGGAGTTGAAGGTTGTTTTTTGTAGCCTGATGGTCGAGGCTGCAGGTGGAGATGGAGTTGGAGGTTGTTTTTTGTAGCCTGATGGTCGAGGCTGCAGGTGGAGATGGAGTTGGAGGTTGTTTTTTGTAGCCTGATGGTCGAGGCTGCAGGTGGAGATGGAGTTGGAGGTTGTTTTTTGTAGCCTGATGGTCGAGGCTGCAGGTGGAGATGGAGTTGAAGGTTGTTTTTTGCAGCCTGATGGTTGAGGCTGCAGGTGGAGATGGAGTTGAAGGTTGTTTTTTGCAGCCTGATGTTCGAGGCTGCAAGTGGAGATGGAGATGAAGGTTGTTTTTTGCAGCCTGATGGTTGAGGCTGCAGGTGGAGATGGAGTTGAAGGTTGTTTTTTGCAGCCTGATGGTTGAGGCTGCAGGTGGAGATGGAGTTGAAGGTTGTTTTTTGCAGCCTGATGGTCGAGGCTGCAGGTGGAGATGGAGATAAAGGTTGTTTTTTGTAGCCTGTTGGTCGAGGCTGCAGGTGGAGATGGAGTTGAAGGTTGTTTTTTGTAGCCTGATGGTTGAGGCTGCAGGTGGAGATGGAGTTGAAGGTTGTTTTTTGTAGCCTGTTGGTCGAGGCTGCAGGTGGAGATGGAGTTGAAGGTTGTTTTTTGTAGCCTGATGGTCGAGGCTGCAGGTGGAGATGGAGTTGAAGGTTGTTTTTTGTAGCCTGATGGTCGAGGCTGCAGGTGGAGGTGGAGTTGAAGGTTGTTTTTTGTAGCCTGATGGTCGAGGCTGCAGGTGGAGATGGAGTTGGAGGTTGTTTTTTGTAGCCTGATGGTCGAGGCTGCAGGTGGAGATGGAGTTGGAGGTTGTTTTTTGTAGCCTGATGGTCGAGGCTGCAGGTGGAGATGGAGTTGGAGGTTGTTTTTTGTAGCCTGATGGTCGAGGCTGCAGGTGGAGATGGAGTTGGAGGTTGTTTTTTGTAGCCTGATGGTCGAGGCTGCAGGTGGAGATGGAGTTGGAGGTTGTTTTTTGTAGCCTGATGGTCGAGGCTGCAGGTGGAGATGGAGTTGGAGGTTGTTTTTTGTAGCCTGATGGTCGAGGCTGCAGGTGGAGATGGAGTTGATGGTTGTTTTTTGTAGCCTGATGGTCGAGGCTGCAGGTGGAGATGGAGCCTGCAAGATGATGGTAGATGATGATCCTCCACCTCCAGCCTGTACCATCAGGCTATGGAAGAATAATCCACGCTCCATCTCCATCTCCTTCTCCACCTGCAGCCTCTACCATCAGGCTTCAAAAAATTATCCCCCCTCCCTCTCATTTGAAAGCAGTTGGAGATGGAGTTTAAGGTTTTTTTTTTTTGTAGCCTATTAGTCGAGGCTGCAGGTGGAGATGGAGTTGAAGGTTGTTTTTTGTAGCCTGATGGTCGAGGCTGCAGGTGGAGATGGAGCTGAAGGGTGGAACTTTTAGACAAATAGATATTAATTATGTTTCTCAGAGTTTTTTGGATTCTTTGGCTTTGGTTCTCCTGATATGTCCACGAGATGAAGGGGAGGATGCATTCCACTCCCATAAGACTCCTTTACACTCAGAAGCCCGTCTTGACTCACTGACGTCTCCATAGTTGGGCGATTTAATCTCTCCCAGAGCTTTTGCTTTATCTGACGTCCCAGTTCCAAACTATAAGGACGGGGGCGGCCATTCTTGTACCTGCAACAAGCAGAGGAAACAGTCATTACAGGACAAAGATACCTTTTTCAATTTTTATCATCCACTTTTAAATGAAGACAAATCATCTTAAAAAGGGACATCATTTGACAGAAACGGACCTCAGCATGTCATCAACCACTTCATGGTAGATGTGTTGGTACTCCTCTACAGAGTGGTTGTGGATTCTGAGGGGGCCGTCGTCCATCAGTGGAGCAACGTGAGGCTGGAGACTGGGGGGCATAGATGAGAGTTCTGGGAGATCCTCGGGTGGGATGGTTTCTCGAGGCCTTGGCACTAAATTCAGCACCTCAACAGGAGGTTGTGAAGGACTGACCGCCGCAGTGCGCCTCCTCTTCCTCGAGAGGTTTGCACCACTCGAGGAGCGCTTGCGTTTATGTTGCAATGCGGGCACCTTGAAAAGGTCAATAACACAGAAGAGCAGTTCAGAGACGAGGAAATCCTGACGAAACAACATTCTTTTATAGTCCTACAAAGAAAATATTTCACTGTAACCACAAATAAAAGAATTCATATGGATTTTGTCCATGACATCAAATTTTAATCATTATTCTTTTCTTTTTTTTACACTTTACTCAAGAAGACAATTGACTGAAATATAGAATTGTTTTTTGGGAATTCATTCAGTTTAGCTGTGCAGCAGATCTGTACAATAGTCTGGTGGAATGTGAACAAAAACAATGTGAACAAAACCATTTTGTGTGCAACAGTGCTAAACATTTCTGATTATTATTTGGCACAATAAGTATTTTAAAACTCCCATGTTTTAGAGTCAGGCGTATTACCTGGTCATCCCTGCAGCAGGAACACTGCCTGTGGGCCCTGCTTTGGATCCTCCCGGACCTCCGGTTGCCCTGGTGGTTGTTTGGCACGTCACACTGCAACAATGGACCAACGTGTTAGAGAGAGGATTTAAATTTATAGTTCTCCTGTCCTTGAAAAAGTTTCATAGCAAACAGTCCCTAACCCCTATTAACCTCAGATATGTATGTTATTCTGTAAACTCCAGTAAATAAATGAATTTTGGTTTATTCTACATGTTAGAAATAAACCAAACAAAACAAAAATCTTTTAGACTATGTTTAAAATGATTGTGAGGTCATTGTACTAAAGAACATTCAGGTCATTTCATAAAGGACTGGGCTTAAAATCTGTAACATGTCAGCTGTAATCAAGATATTCTGCTCAATACTTTTATATGTATGAAATTCTTGATACATTCTTGGAATTATTGATCAAGTTTGAGTATGGCATCCCTGTTATCAGCAGTGTTGCAGTTCAGAGTGTGAACAGTAACTGTAAGCCAACAGAGTAAACCCACTCCTACATTCTCTCTAACGTGAATCACATCGTGCACTTTGCTGCAAGTCAAATGAGTTTTTCTCAGATGGTGAACATGTGACCTGCTCTTCCTCTGCATGTTGCTATTATTGGATGTGTTGGTTAGGTTTAGGAATTAGGGATGATGATTGGTTAACATTTCATCCAACCACAGACAGAGTAGTGTAGGTAATGGCTCAACAAACAGCTCACTTTCTCTACTTTTCACTAAAGTGCAACTTGCAGGTTAACAACCTCAGTGACTTAATCTGTAGATAATCTAGTTGAACTAGATTTAAAAAAAAAAGATGTTCATGTACGTTTCCCTGTAGCATCACATTTAGACATGTTTTATATTGCAATTTTACTTCTACTTTTTAAAAAATACAAGTCAGCTGTGACATAGCAGAAGAGAATTCCAGAACGAGTAGAACAACATTTGTTATTGTTGCTGCTGAAATGTATATTTTCAAAAAACGGAAACCTAAACATCTCTAAATGTTTCTGCACACATAGAAATATATTGTAAAGAACAGTTTTTCTGACTTATTCCTACACTTCAAGTCACTTCAGGTTATTGAAAAGCAACGTGCATTTTAAATATCAACAGTGGGAAGTCTGGCATGTGGAAGATTTTAGGAAAGCCCTTCAGAGGACAGATTATATAAACTAAGACAAATATTAGTTTTCAGAATTTAAACAACATGGGGTTATTCTTCAAACTCTCATTTTCATGAAGTTCAGCTCTGACAGTCAACATCATTGCAATAAAAGACTTTCTTAAAAGCTGAGCCATAATTGAAAAAGTCCCATTTTTTAATCTGTTATTTCCTGACTTTTGCTTCGTTGTATTGTCTGTGCAATGGGACTTTGTTGATGAACATTTCAAATAATAACACACTAAAGTCTGGCCTAAGAAGATTTTCAGCAGATTATTAAAATGACAAATATTTGAACTACTCAAAAGAAAAGTTTCAGAATCAAAACAACCCAAGGATATATATATTTTTTTTTTAAATCAACAAAGGCTCATTTATGTATGGAAATATGAACTACAGGTAGACAGTTGACATTACAGTGAAAAATAGCTTTCCCTGAAACTTTGAACTACTTAAAAGAAAGTGCATGTTTCAGTATATGTTGCATACACCCCCTCCCTCCTTCTTATTTGTTTAAATTTTGACTTCATATATTGCATTTACAGTATAATTTGACTTAATAAAGCCACCATAGTAAAAAACAAACAAGAAAACAGTAATCTACAGGTCTCACATTTTCCATGCTGGAAGTTTGAGGTGTCAGTGGCAGTCTTGGGTAGTTATTAGTTCTTGTCAGTCGAGTCTTGGGTAGTATTTGGTGGTCGTCACGATGTCGTAAGCTTTCAGTAGAAGTGATCCTAATCAATAGAAATCTTCAAGTGAAATGTGAAAAACACGTTTCTTCACAAATAGAATTGTTTGGGTTTAAATGTTGATGCAGTTTTAAAGATGCACCTGAGGAGGAACCATAGCAACCATTAAATGTTGGACTTCCAGTTTGTGCACTGGTGGTTTTAGAGATATGGACAAAATTTTGGTACATATTCTGGCAAGGTCCACCATTATCACACGTTGTTACAATGCTTGATAATCGTGCTTCATGTTGAACTGATGGACATGAGTAGGATTAGTTAGGTGTTGTAGTCTAAGCTGATGTGAGAATGGCTCTTTAGATTCCTCTTGTACTTTTGTACACTTGGACTTCTGGTCACTGACGACCCCATGGTCATCAAGTAAAAAAAAGTCACTGATGATATTCACATCTTTAATTTAAAGCAAAATTATAATCAAACGTTAGCTGTTCAGGCCATGACACCCCACATTCCCCCTAAAGAAGGAGGAAAGAGAAAAAAATGGGCTAACTTTGACCATCAAGTACCCAGAGAGGCAGGTGCTCCACCTTTAGCCACACCCTCTACATGTAAAGCATGACTTTGATTGGCGCACGCATGTAGGTTCCATATCCAGTCATCCCAGATAAGTCAGGTTTTTATTACAGATTTAATTTTCCTCAACTCTAACTTTAGTGTGAGAATGCAGATTTAGCAGTGAGTCCGCAAGTCTTACCGATGAGTTCACACCACTGGGCCTCGGATGTGTTTCTGCACAAACTCATTACATGAATGCATGTTCTGTTCGTATGTAGTTTTCTTTGTTGTGAGTTTATTATAGACTTGCAGTTCTTATTGCAACTTAATTCCTTCAAAATGGAGAGATCGGCTACACAACTCTGCACGTGTCACAGCAGACTTCCAGTGATTTGTTATCACACCTTGCTGTTACACATTACACTTACAGAATAAATGGAACACAGTGGCTGTCTTCAGTATGAGTCCAGCTCCATCAGAACTGCATGTTAGGACTTCTCTATTTTCAGCTGAATCCAAAGATTGTTTCCTCTGGAGGAGAAAGTGTCTTTCTGCGTACTCAACCACGGTATCTCTTACTGTTAAAGCTTCAGTGTAAAGTCTCATGGTGTCAACAGTCGACACATCACTGTCCAACACACACAGGACTGCACAAACCGTAATCCCACTGAATGTGTGTGTGTGTGCTTGCATTTTAAATTGTGCATTACTGTGTGTGTAATACTGTGTCTGATTTCTGGGGTGACCTGGTTTGTGACCCTGTAGTATTGGCAGTGGATTGTTTGTGAGGTGGGACCTCTGTGGATTGATTCTTAATCACTCTTGGTCTTGCTGGCTCTTTTTTTTTTTGGTCAAGCTTTTCCAGTCTCTGTCAGATGTAAGATGAGTGGTGCATGTCGAACATTTGCAAGCACAAAGTTGCATTATAACCTGACCAGTGACTGCTTGTGGTGACATTGAATGGGTGGGCTAATGTATTATAACAGCCAAGTACTTAAACAACAGCATGGGCCTTTTCAACAAACCACCAAAACACTATTTAGAAGAATGCACTGATGGAAAATATACCATCTATCTATCTCTCTTTAAATACACATACTTTCACACCATAAAAGGTTTTTTTAAAAAAAAAAAAGGTCAACCCAGACTTGTGCTAAAAAAATGGTTTCAACTATGGCCTTTTGCAATTTGCTTTGTAACACAATAATCCAAACATCAGCACAAAACTAAAATAGTAACTCCAGAAAAACAATGGACATTAAGAGAGTCTTAAAAGAAATACTCCACAAAATGTGCCATCTGTGTGACATGAATGGGGTTGATCTACCTTATCTGAAGAGAAGCTTCAAGAGGCTAGCCGTTAGCCAGTCCTTTCTCTCAAACCAAGTTACACAAAAGCTACGATTTTGGCGCTTTTCTTTCTGTGTAATTTGGATATCCTTTGGATGATGTGCCCCTACTTTTTTCACTTAAGGACATTGAAGAAAACGGATTCGAACGTAAATAATCCACTTCGTTAACGCAGATGCCTGCCATTGTCACAGTTTCGCCCAACACACACAAGCGCGCGCGCACAACTCCCATCAAGTAGAGTCGTCTCTGATTGGCCCAAATCTTCTGGCTTTGGGCTGTACAGATTTAGCCCAAATAAGCCGCAAATGGAGGGGGCGTTACTTGCAACCTGTCACTCAAATGTTGAAGAAAAAGTCAAGTGTAACTGAGTTGCTTCGCTTGGGCTGTAGATAATCAAACCGTTTTCACCGGTTTCATGGGTTTCAGTTCAGATTTTGCTCCGCCTCTGATCAAAAATAAAAAAAAACAATTTGTTTAAAGTTTTTATTGAATTATTGATATATTATATTCTCATTTTTATTGAATAATGTAGGGAGGGCCGAGCCCTGTTAGCCCAATTATACCAGCTGTTCCAGAACCTAATGATCAATAAACTGTTTTATGATTGAGTTTCTGATTAAAAGTTTTAAAAATAGTTTGTTGCTTTAAATCAGAATTTGGGACAGTGCAGAGCTTTTCTTTTCTGTATAAGACTGTGGAACATCTGTGAGAGCAGCTGGTTGTCCAGCATAAGAGACCCTGCTAATGTGAAGAATTAAACTGCTAAATTACTTATAAGTCATGTTAATGTATATGTTATCTAAGAGATATTTACTGTGTAAAATTATTTGTTTACATCGATGCTACATCCACTGCACTATCAATGTCTCTAAGGTTCAAAGCCATAACATTTCTACTGTGAATTTCAAATGCTAGCTTATGCCATAATTATTTTTCAATTGTTCATTATTTCTTTAAAAATTGAAGACTAGCAAGCAAATGCGTTGTTCTAAAGTTGTTCTCTGCTGCAACCCTGCTGCTTATGGACAAAGCAGGAAAGATTAATTCATACTCAGAGAATATGACTGTTGGTGTGCATATCTCTACTAATTCTGTTTCCTCTACAGCCCGACTGTCTGGTCACTAATACTGTGAACAAGTTTTGTTGTCTTCTTTGAGTGAACAAAATTACTTCTAATACTCTTTTGCTTTTTATCAGTCATTAATATAACTCATATATTCATTTAGATACGCTCTCACTCCATAATGATTGAACATATAGCAAATAGAATGTTGAGAAAAACATCAAACACTGGTCAGTTATATCTTTCCACTAGTATGAATGAATATGTTGTGCTTTACATGCTTCAGACTAAACTGTGAATTACATCAACTCAGTGACAGATTTGTTCACCCCTAAATATGAATACAGTTATTTACCATCTTCAGCTCCCTCATAGCATCAGCAGAACAGTTAAATTGAGCAGAGTGGAGAATTTGAAAACCCACAAAATGATGAAAATGTCATTCATTAAGGCTTCTCTTTCCAGTGCAAAGTAATTACAATAAACATTTACAGTTATTACAAGTCAGAGGACTTTTTATTTTGAAAGATGTGAAAGGAAGGTTTGTTTTTTCTTAAAGTCCAGAATGTCGGAGCCCTCTCAGATGGTGGAAGGAGATGGTGATGTCGAGTGTGGACGGAAGGGCGAGTCGTTGAGGGGCAAAGGCACTTGGTTAGCTTCTGCTTGATTTGAATATGTGTAAAGTCCAGTTGGGTCTGGAGGAAAACCACAAAGAAAATATGATGCATTTAGGAAACAAAAGATTTATGTGTACTCTGGAGAATGTTGGAATTTCAAATGCTTCCTGCTGATATAATTGTATTTTCTTTATTCCTGATGCATCTCTTACCTCTGCACGTTCATTGTGATGGCCTCTGAGCTCTATTGGGAAATTCTCTTCATCTCTTGATGTATTGGCTCTATCACGGTCATTTCACCAACCAGCAGATGTCTGTTTGAAAAATGACAACATTGTAACCAATAAAAAGAATGACTGTCAATCATCGCAAATATAGAACCAAGATGAGCAGCACCAAGTCAAAAAGAAAGAAAATTTGCACACGAGTATCAACACGGCATAGAGAAGTTGGAGTAAAGGAGGGTATGGAGCATAACCTAAGAGAGACATGTCAGTGATCTGATGACACAGTTCACAGAGAAGGTTTTAGCAAATAATCTTTCAACTAATAATAAATAAACATACTGAGGAACCGGGGCAGAAGCTCTCATTAGGTGTTGTACAAAATCTGCAAGTGGAAAGGGACGGTGGGTTTCTCTCCCAGGTGTGAAGAAAGGTTGCAGTTTGCTGAAGGATGTTCTTTTGCCAGATGGTAGAAACTCAAGGTACGGAAAGCGAGGACGGATTCTTTGGAAAAAGATCCAAGGTTCATTGTTTTTCCCTGCAAGTAGATGGCGAAGACAAGAGGATGATGGAGGCCGCAGGTGGAGATAAATGTGGAGTTTTTTCATTCTGCTGGTAGATCCTGGAAGCTGTAGGTGGAGCTGCGTTTGTTTGCAATCTACAAGATGACAGAACTAATGGCTGTGAGAATTAGAGGAAATCTTTGCAGAAAGGTAAAGGCTGCAAGTTGATATCAAAGTGTAACAGATAAGATATCCTGAAATACAGGCAAGTAACACGAGGCAGGGCAACAGTGTCTCGTCGCTTTCGAGCTCTCTGCATTAATGAGAAAGTTCACACCGGAGATGCAGAGACTCGCTCTGTGACTCGCGCCCCCTGCTGGTCGGGGTGAGTACAACACTCATTTTAAAGAAAATCCTTTGAAAATACATCAATATTTCATATGTTTTTTCTGCAAGTAGCTGGCGGAGAAAACAGATGGACATGTTTTTTTCTTTACCTACATATGCTACATTTTTCTGATGACGGATGGTAGAGACTACATGTGGAGATTGAATGAGGATTATGATATAGGTGGAGCTGTATTTGTTTGTAGTCTACAAGAGGATATGAATAGTTGCTTTGGGAAGCTGAAAATAGAAGAATACATCATCTAGGCAGTAAGTAGAGAAGGAAAGTAAAATTACCTTAAAGAAAGGAAGATACTCTAGACTGAAAGGTGGAGGAGCTACATAGGATCCCGGTGGAATTCTGGGCTGGAGAAGATTCCTGGTGGATGACACGTTTTCTTTTCTATACTGAAGTTGTTGGTAGCTGCAGGTGGAGATGTAAAGGACATAAATGGTGACTGTCAAAAGCAGAAGATTAGATCATTACATCGTCTAAGCTGTAAGTAGAGTTGGAATTTAAACCTTCCCGCAGTACTGCATGATTGATGGAAGATGTTGGAAATTTGAGGTAAAGAGGGGCCATTAAGAGAACATTAGGGGACTTTAGGTTTGCAGGCCATTGCTGATAGATTACATATTTTTGTAGTCTAATGGAAAAGGTTGGAGCTGAAGTTGGTTGGTCCAATTCCAGCATCTACCATATGGAGATGGAGGTTGATTATTTCTCTACAGTCTGATGGTAGATGTTGAAAGCGGGCATTCAGATGGTGGGTGAATTTGTTTTCTACAGCCTGATAGATGAAGCTGCTGGTCGGGGTTGTTTTCCTGAAGTCTGCAGGTAGATGTTGCTGGTGGAGATGGAGGTTGTTTTTCGAAGCCTGATGGTTGAGGCTGCAGGTGGAGATGGAGGTTGTTTTTTGAAGCCTGATGGTCGAGGCTGCAGGTGGAGTTGAAGGTTGTTTTTTGGAACGTTTACAAACTCAAAAACTCTCCATACGGGAGGACCAAAAACAAAGCTACGAAACTTACCGTTCTAATCAAAAATCTAGTCTGGGAATAAATTACAAAGAAAACGGCTCTGCAGGAGAAATGCTCGACTGCAACCTCGAGGAAAAAACTCTGGACAAAGGAAAAATGGGTTTCAGAGGCTAATTAGAGGCTCAAGAATGAGACACAACACACTCGCACGGGACAAAGGGAGACGAAGACTATTTAAGAGATGAGGATCCCAGGGGAACAGCTGGAAACACGAAGGGAATCAGGGAAGACAATCAGACACTGGAGCGAGGGAAAGTTATCTGAAACGAGAGGAGAAGTCAATATTTCAAAATAAAACAGGAAGTGATAAGACAATACATGAAATAAAAACATAAATCCTGAAAGATGAAGGTTGTTTTTTGCAGCCTGTTGGTCGAGGATGCAGGTGGAGATGGAGTTGAAGGTTGTTTTTTGTAGCCTGATGGTCGAGGCTGCAGGTGGAGATGGAGTTGAAGGTTGTTTTTTGCTGCCTGTTAGTCGAGGCTGCAGGTGGAGATGGAGTTGAAGGTTGTTTTTTGCAGCCTGTTGGTCGAGGCTGCAGGTGGAGATGGAGATGAAGGTTGTTTTTTGTAGCCTGATGGTCGAGGCTGCAGGTGGAGATGGAGATGAAGGTTGTTTTTTGCAGCCTGTTGGTCGAGGCTGTAGGTGGAGATGGAGTTGAAGGTTGTTTTTTGTAGCCTGATGGTCGAGGCTGCAGGTGGAGATGTAGTTGAAGGTTGTTTTTTGTAGCCTGATGGTCGAGGCTGCAGGTGGAGATGGAGTTGAAGGTTGTTTTTTGCAGCCTGTTGGTCGAGGCTGTAGGTGGAGATGGAGTTGAAGGTTGTTTTTTGTAGCCTGATGGTCGAGGCTGCAGGTGGAGATGTAGTTGAAGGTTGTTTTTTGTAGCCTGATGGTCGAGACTGCAGGTGGAGATGGAGATGAAGGTTGTTTTTTGTAGCCTGATGGTTGAGGCTGCAGGTGGAGATGGAGCTGAAGGTTGTTTTTTGTAGCCTGATGGTCGAGGCTGCAGGTGGAGATGTAGTTGAAGGTTGTTTTTTGTAGCCTGATGGTCGAGGCTGCAGGTGGAGATGGAGTTGAAGGTTGTTTTTTGTAGCCTGATGGTCGAGGCTGCAGGTGGAGTTGGAGGTTGTTTTTTGTAGCCTGATGGTCGAGGCTGCAGGTGGAGATGGAGTTGAAGGTTGTTTTTTGTAGCCTGATGGTTGAGGCTAAAGGTGGAGATGGAGATGAAGGTTGTTTTTTGTAGCCTGATGGTCGAGACTGCAGGTGGAGATGGAGATGAAGGTTGTTTTTTGTAGCCTGATGGTCGAGGCTGCAGGTGGAGATGGAGTTGAAGGTTGTTTTTTGTAGCCTGATGGTCGAGGCTGCAGGTGGAGATGGAGTTGAAGGTTGTTTTTTGTAGCCTGATGGTTGAGGCTAAAGGTGGAGATGGAGATGAAGGTTGTTTTTTGTAGCCTGATGGTTGAGGCTGCAGGTGGAGATGTAGTTGAAGGTTGTTTTTTGTAGCCTGATGGTCGAGGCTGCAGGTGGAGATGTAGTTGAAGGTTGTTTTTTTGTAGCCTGATGGTTGAGGCTAAAGGTGGAGATGGAGATGAAGGTTGTTTTTTGTAGCCTGATGGTTGAGGCTGCAGGTGGAGATGTAGTTGAAGGTTGTTTCTTTGTAGCCTGATGGTCGAGGCTGCAGGTGGAGATGGAGTTGGAGGTTGTTTTTTGTAGCCTGATGGTCGAGGCTGCAGGTGGAGTTGGAGGTTGTTTTTTGTAGCCTGATGGTCGAGGCTGCAGGTGGAGATGGAGTTGAAGGTTGTTTTTTGTAGCCTGATGGTCGAGGCTGCAGGTGGAGATGTAGTTGAAGGTTGTTTTTTTGTAGCCTGATGGTTGAGGCTAAAGGTGGAGATGGAGATGAAGGTTGTTTTTTGTAGCCTGATGGTTGAGGCTGCAGGTGGAGATGTAGTTGAAGGTTGTTTTTTGTAGCCTGATGGTCGAGGCTGCAGGTGGAGATGTAGTTGAAGGTTGTTTCTTTGTAGCCTGATGGTCGAGGCTGCAGGTGGAGATGGAGTTGGAGGTTGTTTTTTGTAGCCTGATGGTCGAGGCTGCAGGTGGAGTTGGAGGTTGTTTTTTGTAGCCTGATGGTCGAGGCTGCAGGTGGAGATGGAGTTGAAGGTTGTTTTTTGTAGCCTGATGGTTGAGGCTGCAGGTGGAGATGGACTTGAAGGTTGTTTTTTGTAGCCTGATGGTTGAGGCTGCAGGTGGAGATGGAGTTGAAGGTTGTTTTTTTGTAGCCTGATGTTCGAGGCTGCAGGTGGAGATGGAGTTGGAGGTTGTTTTTTGTAGCCTGATGGTTGAGGCTGAAGGTGGAGATGGAGTTGGAGGTTGTTTTTTGTAGCCTGATGGTCGAGGCTGCAGGTGGAGATGGAGTTGGAGGTTGTTTTTTGTAGCCTGATGGTTGAGGCTGAAGGTGGAGATGGAGTTGGAGGTTGTTTTTTGAAGCCTGATGGTCGAGGCTGCAGGTGGAGATGGAGTTGGAGGTTGTTTTTTGTAGCCTGATGGTTGAGGCTGAAGGTGGAGATGGAGTTGGAGGTTGTTTTTTGTAGCCTGATGGTTGAGGCTGCAGGTGGAGATGGAGTTGAAGGTTGTTTTTTTGTAGCCTGATGTTCGAGGCTGCAGGTGGAGATGGAGTTGGAGGTTGTTTTTTGTAGCCTGATGGTTGAGGCTGAAGGTGGAGATGGAGTTGGAGGTTGTTTTTTGTAGCCTGATGGTCGAGGCTGCAGGTGGAGATGGAGTTGGAGGTTGTTTTTTGTAGCCTGATGGTTGAGGCTGAAGGTGGAGATGGAGTTGGAGGTTGTTTTTTGAAGCCTGATGGTCGAGGCTGCAGGTGGAGATGGAGTTGGAGGTTGTTTTTTGTAGCCTGATGGTTGAGGCTGCAGGTGGAGATGGAGTTGGAGGTTGTTTTTTGTAGCCTGATGGTCGAGGCTGCAGGTGGAGATGGAGTTGGAGGTTGTTTTTTTAGCCTGATGGTCGAGGCTGCAGGTGGAGATGGAGCCTGCAAGATGATGGTAGATGATGATCCTCCACCTCCAGCCTGTACCATCAGGCTATGGAAGAATAATCCACGCTCCGTCTCCATCTCCACCTGCAGCCTCTACCATCAGGCTTCAAAAAATTATCTCCCCTCCCTCTCATTTGTCAGCAGGTGGAGATGGAGTTGAAGGTTGTTTTTTTGTTGCCTGATGGTCAAGGCTGCAGGTGGAGATGGAGTTGGAGGTTGTTTTTTGCAGCCTGATGGTCGAGGCTGCAGGTGGAGATGGAGTTGAAGGTTGTTTTTTTGTAGCCTGATGGTCGAGGCTGCAGGTGGAGATGGAGTTGAAGGTTGTTTTTTTGTAGCCTGATGGTCGAGGCTGCAGGTGGAGATGGAATTGAAGGTTGTTTTTTGTAGCCTGATGGTTGAGGCTGCAGGTGGAGATGGAGTTGAAGGTTGTTTTTTGTAGCCTGATGGTTGAGGCTGAAGGTGGAGATGGAGTTGGAGGTTGTTTTTTGTAGCCTGATGGTTGAGGCTGAAGGTGGAGATGGAGTTGGAGGTTGTTTTTTGTAGCCTGATGGTCGAGGCTGCAGGTGGAGATGGAGTTGGAGGTTGTTTTTTGTAGCCTGATGGTTGAGGCTGAAGGTGGAGATGGAGTTGGAGGTTGTTTTTTGTAGCCTGATGGTCGAGGCTGCAGGTGGAGATGGAGATAAAGGTTGTTTTTTGTAGCCTGATGGTTGAGGCTGAAGGTGGAGATGGAGTTGGAGGTTGTTTTTTGTAGCCTGATGGTCGAGGCTGCAGGTGGAGATGGAGTTGGAGGTTGTTTTTTGTAGCCTGATGGTTGAGGCTGAAGGTGGAGATGGAGTTGGAGGTTGTTTTTTGAAGCCTGATGGTCGAGGCTGCAGGTGGAGATGGAGTTGGAGGTTGTTTTTTGTAGCCTGATGGTCGAGGCTGCAGGTGGAGATGGAGTTGAAGGTTGTTTTTTTGTAGCCTGATGGTCAAGGCTGCAGGTGGAGATGGAGTTGGAGGTTGTTTTTTTGTTGCCTGATGGTTGAGGCTGCAGGTGGAGATGGAGTTGAAGGTTGTTTTTTTGCAGCCTGATGGTCGAGGCTGCAGGTGGAGATGGAGTTGAAGGTTGTTTTTTTGTAGCCTGATGGTTGAGGCTGCAGGTGGAGATGGAGTTGAAGGTTGTTTTTTGTAGCCTGATGGTTGAGGCTGCAGGTGGAGATGGAATTGAAGGTTGTTTTTTGTAGCCTGGTGGTTGAGGCTGAAGGTGGAGATGGAGTTGAAGGTTGTTTTTTGTAGCCTGGTGGTTGAGGCTGAAGGTGGAGATGGAGTTGGAGGTTGTTTTTTTGTTGCCTGATGGTTGAGGCTGCAGGTGGAGATGGAGTTGAAGGTTGTTTTTTTGCAGCCTGATGGTCGAGGCTGCAGGTGGAGATGGAGTTGAAGGTTGTTTTTTTGTAGCCTGATGGTTGAGGCTGCAGGTGGAGATGGAGTTGAAGGTTGTTTTTTGTAGCCTGATGGTTGAGGCTGCAGGTGGAGATGGAATTGAAGGTTGTTTTTTGTAGCCTGGTGGTTGAGGCTGAAGGTGGAGATGGAGTTGAAGGTTGTTTTTTGTAGCCTGATGGTTGAGGCTGCAGGTGGAGATGTAGTTAAAGGTTGTTTTTTGTAGCCTGATGGTCGAGGCTGCAGGTGGAGATGGAGTTGAAGGTTGTTTTTTGTAGCCTGATGGTCGAGGCTGCAGGTGGAGATGGAGTTGAAGGTTGTTTTTTGTAGCCTGATGGTCGAGGCTGCAGGTGGAGATGGAGTTGAAGGTTGTTTTTTGTAGCCTGATGGTTGAGGCTGCAGGTGGAGATGGAGTTGAAGGTTGTTTTTTGTAGCCTGATGGTCGAGGCTGCAGGTGGAGATGGAGTTGAAGGTTGTTTTTTGTAGCCTGATGGTTGAGGCTGCAGGTGGAGATGGAGTTGAAGGTTGTTTTTTGTAGCCTGGTGGTTGAGGCTGCAGGTGGAGATGGAGTTGAAGGTTGTTTTTTGTAGCCTGATGGTCGAGGATGCAGGTGGAGATGGAGTTGAAGGTTGTTTTTTGTAGCCTGATGGTCGAGGCTGCAGGTGGAGATGGAGTTGAAGGTTGTTTTTTGTAGCCTGTTGGTCGAGGCTGCAGGTGGAGATGTAGTTGGAGGTTGTTTTTTGTAGCCTGATGGTTGAGGCTGCAGGTGGAGAAGGAGCTGAAGGGTGGAACTTTTAGACAAATAGATATTAATTATGTTTCTCAGAGTTTTTTGGATTCTTTGGCTTTGGTTCTCCTGATATGTCCACGAGATGAAGGGGAGGATGCATTCCACTCCCATAAGACTCCTTTACACTCAGAAGCCCGTCTTGACTCACTGACATCTCCATAGTTGGGCGATTTAATCTCTCCCAGAGCTTTTGCTTTATCTGACGTCCCAGTTCCAAACTATAAGGACGGGGGCGGCCATTCTTGTACCTGCAACAAGCAGAGGAAACAGTCATTACAGGACAAAGATACCTTTTTCAATTTTTATCATCCACTTTTAAATGAAGACAAATCATCTTAAAAAGGGACATCATTTGACAGAAACGGACCTCAGCATGTCATCAACCACTTCATGGTAGATGTGTTGGTACTCCTCTACAGAGTGGTTGTGGATTCTGAGGGGGCCGTCGTCCATCAGTGGAGCAACATGAGGCTGGAGACTGGGGGGCATAGATGAGAGTTCTGGGAGATCCTCGGGTGGGATGGTTTCTCGAGGCCTTGGCACTAAATTCAGCACCTCAACAGGAGGTTGTGAAGGACTGACCGCTGCAGTGCGCCTCCTCTTCCTCGAGAGGTTTGCACCACTCGAGGAGCGCTTGCGTTTATGTTGCAATGTGGGCACCTTGAAAAGGTCAATAACACAGAAGAGCAGTTCAGAGACGAGGAAATCCTGACGAAACAACAGTTTTTTATAGTCCTACACAGAAAATATTTCACTGTAACCACAAATAAAAGAATTCATATGGATTTTGTCCATGACATCAAATTTGAATCATCAAACTTCTTTTCTTTTTGTTACACTTTACTCAAGAAGACAATTGACTGAAATATAGAATTGTTTTTTGGGAATTCATTCAGTTTAGCTGTGCAGCAGATCTGTACAATTGTCCGGTGGAATGTGGGAAAAAAACAATGTGAACAAAACCATTTTGTGTACTACAATGCTAAACATTTCTGATTATTATTTGGCACAATAAGTATTTTAAAACTCCCATGTTTTAGAGTCAGGCGTATTACCTGGTCATCCCTGCAGCAGGAACACTGCCTGTGGGCCCTGCTTTGGATCCTCCCGGACCTCCGGTTGCCCTGGTGGTTGTTTGGCACGTCACACTGCAACAATGGACCAACGTGTTAGAGAGAGGATTTAAATTTATAGTTCTCCTGTCCTTGAAAAAGTTTCATAGCAAACAGTTCCTAACCCCTATTAACCTCAGATATGTATGTTATTCTGTAAACTCCAGTAAATAAATGAATTTTGGTTTATTCTACATGTTAGAAATAAACCAAACAAAACAAAAATCTTTTAGACTATGTTTAAAATGATTGTGAGGTCATTGTACTAAAGAACATTCAGGTCATTTCATAAAGGACTGGGCTTAAAATCTGTAACATGTCAGCTTTAATCAAGATATTCTGCTCAATACTTTTATATGTATGAAATTCTTGATACATTCTTAGCATTATTGATCAAATTTGAGTAGGGCATCCCTGTTATCAGCAGTGTTGCAGTTCAGAGTGTGAACAGTAACTGTAAGCCAACAGAGTAAACCCACTCCTACATTCTCTCTAACGTGAATCACATGGTGCACTTTGCTGCAAGTCAAATGAGTTTTTCTCAGATGGTGAACATGTGACCTGCTCTTCCTCTGCATGTTGCTATTATTGGATGTGTTGGTTAGGTTTAGGAATTAGGGATGATGATCGGTTAACATTTCATCCAACCACAGACAGAATAGTGTAGGTAATGGCTCAACAAACAGCTCACTTTCTCTACTTTTCACTAAAGTGCAACTTGCAGGTTAACAACCTCAGTGACTTAATCTGTAGATAATCTAGTTGAACTAGATTTAAAAAAAAAAAAAAAAGATGTTCATGTACGTTTCCCTGTAGCATCACATTTAGACATGTTTTATATTGCAATTTTACTTCTACTTTTCAAAAAAATACAAGTCAGCTGTGACATAGCAGAAGAGAATTCCAGAACAAGTAGAACAACATTTGTTATTGTTGCTGCTGAAATGTATATTTTCAAAAAACGGAAACCTAAACATCTCTAAATGTTTCTGCACACATAGAAATATATTGTAAAGAACAGTTTTTCTGACTTATTCCTACACTTCAAGTCACTTCAGGTTATTGAAAAGCAACGTGCATTTTAAATATCAACAGTGGGAAGTCTGGCATGTGGAAGATTTTAGGAAAGTCCTTCAGAGGACAGATTATATAAACTAAGACAAATATTAGTTTTCAGAATTTAAACAACATGGGGTTACTCTTCAAACTCTCATTTTCATGAAGTTCAGCTCTGACAGTCAACATCATTGCAATAAAAGACTTTCTTAAAAGCTGAGCCATAATTGAAAAAGGCCCATTTTTTAATCTGTTATTTCCTGACTTTTGCTTCGTTGTATTGTCTGTGCAATGGGACTTTGTTGATGAACATTTCAAATAATAACACACTAAAGTCTGGCCTAAGAAGATTTTCAGCAGATTATTAAAATGACAAATATTTGAACTACTCAAAAGAAAAGTTTCAGAATCAAAACAACCCAAGGATATATATATATATTTTTTTTAAGGCTCATTTATGTATGGAAATATGAACTACAGGTAGACAGTTGACATTACAGTGAAAAATAGCTTTCCCTGAAACTTTGGACTGCTTAAAAGAAAGTGCATGTTTCAGTATATGTTGCATACACCCCCTCCCTCCTTCTTATTTGTTTAAATTTTGACTTCATATATTGCATTTACAGTATAATTTGACTTAATAAAGCCACCATAGTAAAAAACAAACAAAGAAAACAGTAATCTACAGGTCTCACATTTTCCATGCTGGAAGTTTGAGGTGTCAGTGGCAGTCTTGGGTAGTTATTAGTTCTTGTCAGTCGAGTCTTGGGTAGTATTTGGTGGTCGTCACGATGTCGTAATTTTTCAGTAGAAGTGATCCTAATCAATGGAAATCTTCAAGTGAAATGTGAAAAACACGTTTCTTCACAAATGGAATTGTTTGGGTTTAAATGTTGATGCAGTTTTAAAGATGCACCTGAGGAGGAACCATAGCAACCATTAAATGTTGGACTTCCAGTTTGTGCACTGGTGGTTTTAGAGATATGGACAAAATTTTGGTACATATTCTGGCAAGGTCCACCATTATCACACGTTGTTACAATGCTTGATAATCATGCTTCATGTTGAACTGATGGACATGAGTAGGATTAGTTAGGTGTTGTAGTCTAAGCTGATTTGTGAATGGCTCTTTAGATTCCTCTTGTACTTTTGTACACTTGGACTTCTGGTCACTGACGATCCGATGGTCGTCAAGTAAAAAAAAGTCACTGATGATATTCACATCTTTAATTTAAAGCAAAATTATAATCAAACGTTAGCTGTTCAGGCCATGACACCCCACATTCCCCCTAAAGAAGGAGGAAAGAGAAAAAAATGGGCTAACTTTGACCATCAAGGCCCAGAGAGGCAGGTGCTCCACCTTTAGCCACACCCTCTACATGTAAAGCATGACTTTGATTGGCGCACGCATGTAGGTTCCATATCCAGTCATCCCAGATAAGTCAGGTTTTTATTACTGATTTAATTTTCCTCAACTCTAACTTTAGTGTGAGAATGCAGATTTAGCAGTGAGTCCACAAGTCTTACCGATGAGTTCACACCACTGGGCCTCGGATGTGTTTCTGCACAAACTCATTACATGAATGCATGTTCTGTTCGTATGTAGTTTTCTTTGTTGTGAGTTTATTATAGACTTGCAGCAACTTAATTCCTTCAAAATGGAGAGATCGGCTACACAACTCCGCACGTGTCACAGCAGACTTCCAGTGATTTGTTATCACACCTTGCTGTTACACATTATACTTACAGAATAAATGGAACACAGTGGCTGTCTTCAGTATGAGTCCAGCTCCATCAGAACTGCATGTTAGGACTTCTCTATTTTCAGCTGAATCCAAAGATTGTTTCCTCTGGAGGAGAAAGTGTCTTTCTGCGTACTCAATACCACGGTATCTCTTACTGTTAAAGCTTCAGTGTAAAGTCTCATGGTGTTAACAGTCGACACATCACTGTCCCACACACACAGGACTGCACAAACCGTAATCCCACTGAATGTGTGTGTGTGTGTGCTTGCATTTTAAATTGTGCATTACTGTGTGTGTAATACTGTGTCTGATTTCTGGGGTGACCTGGTTTGTGACCCTGTAGTATTGGCAGTGGATTGTTTGTGAGGTGGGACCTCTGTGGATTGATTCTTAATCACTCTTGGTCTTGCTGGCTCTTTTTTTTTTTTGTCAAGCTTTTCCAGACTCTGTCAGATGTAAGATGAGTGGTGCATGTCGAACATTTGCAAGCACAAAGTTGCATTATAACCTGATCAGTGACTGCTTGTGGTGACATTGAATGGGTGGGCTAATGTATTATAACAGCCAAGTACTTAAACAACAGCATGGGCCTTTTCAACAAACCACCAAAACACTATTTAGAAGAATGCACTGATGGAAAATATACCTTCCATCTATTTCTCTGTAAATACACATACTTTCACACCATAAAAGTTTAAAAAAAAAAAAAAAAGGTCAACCTAGACTTGTGCTAAAAAATTGGTTTAAACTATGGCCTTTTGCAATTTGCTTTGGAACACAATTATCCAAACATCAGCACAAAACTAAAATAGTAACTCCAGAAAAACAATGGACGTTAAGAGAGTCTTAAAAGAAATACTCCACAAAATGTGCCATCTGTGTGACATGAATGGGGGTGATCTACCTTATCTGAAGAGAAGCTTCAAGAGGCTAGCCGTTAGCCAGTCCTTTCTCTCAAACCAAGTTACACAAAAGCTACAATTTTGGCGCTTTTCTTTTTGTGTAATTTGGATATCCTTTGGATGATGTGCCCCTACTTTTTTCACTTAAAGACATTGAAGAAAACGGATTCGAACGTAAATAATCCACTACGTTAACGCAGATGCCTGCCATTGTCAGAGTTTCGCCCAACACACACAAGCGCGCGCACAACTCCCATCAAGTAGAGTCGTCTCTGATTGGCCCAAATCTTCTGGCTTTGGGCTGTACAGATTTAGCCCAAATAAGCCGCAAATGGAGGGGGCGTTACTTGCAACCTGTCACTCAAATGTTGAAGAAAAAGTCAAGTGTAACTGAGTTGCTTCGCTTGGGCTGTAGATAATTAGCCCGTTTTCACCGATTTCATGGGTTTCAGTTCAGATTTTGCTCCGCCTCTTATCAAAAATTAAAAAAACTATTTGTTTAAAGTTTTTATTGAATTATTGATATATATAGTATTTTCTCATTTTTATTGAATAAAGTAGGGAGGGCTGAGCCCTGTTAGCCCAATTATACCAGCTGTTCCTGAACCTGATGATCAATAAACTGTTTTATGATTGAGTTTCTGATTAAAAGTTGATATCACTTTATTTTTTAAATAGTTTGTTGCTTTAAAGCAGCTGGTTGTCAAGCATAAGAGACCCTGCTAATGTGAAGAATTAAACTGCTAAATTACTTATAAGTCATGTTAATGTATGTGTTATCTAAGAGATATTTACTGTGTAAAATTATTTGTTTACATCGATGCTACATCCACTGCACTATCAATGTCTCTAAGGTTCAAAGCCATAACATTTCTACCGTGAATTTCAAATGCTAGCTTATTTCATAATTATTTTTGAATTGTTCATTATTTCTTTAAAAATCGAAGACTAGCAAGCAAATGCGTCGTTCTAAAGTTGTTCTCTGCTGCAACCCTGCTGCTTATGGACAAAGCAGGAAAGATTCATTCATACTCAGAGAATATGACTGTTGGTGTGCATATCTCTACTAATTCTGTTCCCTCTACAGCCCGACTGTCTGGTCACTAATACTGTGAACAAGTTTTGTTGTCTTCTTTGAGTGAACAAAATGACTTCTAATACTCTTTTGCTTTTTATCAGTCATTAATATAACTCATATATTCATTTAGATACGCTCTCACTCCATAGTGATTGAACATATAGCAAATAGAATGTTGAGAAAAACATCAAACACTGGTCAGTTATATCTTTCCACTAGTATGAATGAATATGTTGTGCTTTACATGCTTCAGACTAAACTGTGAATTACATCAACTCAGTGACAGATTTGTTCACCCCTAAATATGAATACAGTTCTTTACCATCTTCAGCTCCCTCATAGCATCAGCAGAACAGTTAAATTGAGCAGAGTGAAGAATTTGAAAACCCACAAAATGATGAAAATGTCATTCATTAAGGCTTCTCTTTCCAGTGCAAAGTAATTACAATAAACATTTACAGTTATTACAAGTCAGAGGACTTTTTATTTTGAAAGATGTGAAAGGAAGGTTTGTTTTTTCTTAAAGTCCAGAATGTCGGAGCCCTCTCAGATGGTGGAAGGAGATGGTGATGTCGAGTGTGGACGGAAGGGCGAGTCGTTGAGGGGCAAAGGCACTTGGTTAGCTTCTGCTTGATTTGAATATGTGTAAAGTCCAGTTGGGTCTGGAGGAAAACCACAAAGAAAATATGCTGCATTTAGGAAACAAAAGATTTATGTGTACTCTGGAGAATGCTGGAATTTCAAATGCTTCCTGCTGATATAATTGTATTTTCTTTATTCCTGATGCATCTCTTACCTCTGCACGTTCATTGTGATGGCCTCTGAGCTCTATTGGGAAATTCTCTTCACCTCTTGATGTATTGGCTCTATCACGGTCATTTCACCAACCAGCTGATGACAACATTGTAACCAATAAAAAGAATGACTGTCAATCATCGCAAATATAGAACGAAGATGAGCAGCACCAAGTCAAAAAGAAAGAAAATTTGCACACGAGTATCAACACGGCATAGAGAACTTGGAGTAAAGGAGGGTATGGAGCATAACCTAAGAGAGACATGTCAGTGATCTGATGACACAGTTCACAGAGAAGGTTTTAGCAAATAATCTTTCAACTAATAATAAATAAACATACTGAGGAACCGGGGCAGAAGCTCTCATTAGGTGTTGTACAAAATCTGCAAGTAGAAAGGGACGGTGGGTTTCTCTCCCAGGTGTGAAGAAAGGTTGCAGTTTGCTGAAGGATGTGTCTTTTGCCAGATTATAGAAACTCAAGGTACGGAAAGTGAGGACGGATTCTTTGGAAAAAGATCCAAGGTTCATTGTTTTTCCCTGCAAGTAGATGGCGAAGACAAGAGGATGATGGAGGCCGCAGGTGGAGATAAATGTGGAGTTTTTTCATTCTGCTGGTAGATCCTGGAAGCTGTAGGTGGAGCTGCGTTTGTTTGCAGTCTACAAGATGACAGAACTAATGGCTGTGAGAATTAGAGGAAATCTTTGCAGAAAGGTAAAGGCTGCAAGTTGATATCAAAGTGTAACAGATAAGATCTCCTGAAATACAGGCAAGTAACACGAGGCAGGGCAACAGTGTCTCGTCGCTTTCGAGCTCTCTGCTTTAATGAGAAAGTTCACAACGGAGATGCAGAGACTCGCTCTGTGACCCGCGCCCCCTGCTGGTCGGGGTGAGTAAACCTCTCATTTTAAAGAAAAACCTTTGAAAATACATCAATATTTCATATGTTTTTTCTGCAAGTAGCTGGCGGAGAAAACAGATGGACATGTTTTTTTTCTTTACCTACATATGCTAGACTTTTCTGATGACGGATGGTAGAGACTACATGTGGAGATTGATTGAGGATTATGATGTAGGTGGAGCTGTATTTGTTTGTAGTCTACAAGAGGATATGAATAGTTGCTTTGGGAAGCTGAAAATAGAAGAATACATCATCTAGGCAGTAAGTAGAGAAGGAAAGTAAAATTACCTTCAGGAAAGGAAGATGAATGGAAGATACTCTAGACTGAAAGGTGGAGGAGCTACATCGGATCCCGGTGGAATTCTGGGCTGGAGAAGATTCCTGGTGGATGACACGTTTTCTTTTCTATACTGAAGTTGTTGGTAGCTGCAGGTGGAGATGGAAGGTGTTTTTGGAGCCTGATTGTAGTAGTAATAGGTAGAGATGAAAGATTGAAGAGTGATTTGCTGGCTGATGATGGATACTGCCGGTTGAGATGGAGCTGGAGGGTGGTGCCTTCTCTGCGGGCTGACGGTAGAGCCTGAAGGTGGAGGTGGAAGAAGGACTCTTCTGCAAGCAGATGGTAGAAGCTGCAGGTGGAGATGGAAAGGACATAAATGGTGACTGTCAAAAGCAGAAGATTAGAACATTACATCGTCTAAGCTGTAAGTAGAGTTGGAATTTAAAACTTCCCGCAGTACTGCATGATTGATGGAAGATGTTGGAAATTTGAGGTAAAGAGGGGCCATTAAGAGAACATTAGGGGACTTTAGGTTTGCAGGCCATTGCTGATAGATTACATATTTTTGTAGTCTAATGGAAAAGGTTGGAGCTGAAGTTGGTTGGTCCAATTCCAGCATCTACCATATGAAGATGGAGGTTGATTATTTCTCTACAGTCTGATGGTAGATGTTGAAAGCGGGCATTCAGATGGTGGGTGAATTTGTTTTCTACAGCCTGATAGACGAAGCTGCTGGTCGGGGTTGTTTTCCTGACGTCTGCAGGTAGATGTTGCTGGTGGAGATGGAGGTTGTTTTTTGTAGCCTGATGGTCGAGGCTGCAGGTGGAGATGGAGATGAAGGTTTTTTTTTGTAGCCTGATGGTTGAGGCTGCAGGTGGAGATGGAGTTGAAGGTTGTTTTTTGTAGCCTGATGGTTGAGGCTGCAGGTGGAGATGGAGTTGAAGGTTGTTTTTTGTAGCCTGATGGTTGAGGCTGCAGGTGGAGATGGACTTGGAGGTTGTTTTTTGTAGCCTGTTAGTCGAGGCTGCAGGTGGAGATGGAGTTGAAGGTTGTTTTTTGTAGCCTGATGGTTGAGGCTGCAGGTGGAGATGGACTTGGAGGTTGTTTTTTGTAGCCTGTCAGTCGAGGCTGCAGGTGGAGATGGAGTTGAAGGTTGTTTTTTGTAGCCTGTCAGTCGAGGCTGCAGGTGGAGATGGAGTTGAAGGTTGTTTTTTGTAGCCTGATGGTTGAGGCTGCAGGTGGAGATGGAGTTGGAGGTTGTTTTTTGTAGCCTGATGGTTGAGGCTGCAGGTGGAGATGGACTTGGAGGTTGTTTTTTGTAGCCTGTCAGTCGAGGCTGCAGGTGGAGATGGAGTTGAAGGTTGTTTTTTGTAGCCTGTCAGTCGAGGCTGCAGGTGGAGATGGAGTTGAAGGTTGTTTTTTGTAGCCTGATGGTTGAGGCTGCAGGTGGAGATGGAGTTGGAGGTTGTTTTTTGTAGCCTGTTAGTCGAGGCTGCAGGTGGAGATGGAGTTGAAGGTTGTTTTTTGTAGCCTGTCAGTCGAGGCTGCAGGTGGAGATGGAGTTGAAGGTTGTGTTTTGTAGCCTGATGGTCGAGGCTGCAGGTGGAGATGGAGTTGAAGGTTGTTTTTTGTAGCCTGATGGTTTAGGCTGTAGGTGGAGATGGAGTTGAAGGTTGTTTTTTGTAGCCTGATGGTCGAGGCTGCAGGTGGAGATGGAGTTGAAGGTTGTTTTTTGTAGCCTGATGGTTGAGGCTGCAGGTGGAGATGGAGTTGGAGGTTGTTTTTTGTAGCCTGATGGTTGAGGCTGCAGGTGGAGATGGACTTGGAGGTTGTTTTTTGTAGCCTGTCAGTCGAGGCTGCAGGTGGAGATGGAGTTGAAGGTTGTTTTTTGTAGCCTGTCAGTCGAGGCTGCAGGTGGAGATGGAGTTGAAGGTTGTTTTTTGTAGCCTGATGGTTGAGGCTGCAGGTGGAGATGGAGTTGGAGGTTGTTTTTTGTAGCCTGTTAGTCGAGGCTGCAGGTGGAGATGGAGTTGAAGGTTGTTTTTTGTAGCCTGTCAGTCGAGGCTGCAGGTGGAGATGGAGTTGAAGGTTGTGTTTTGTAGCCTGATGGTCGAGGCTGCAGGTGGAGATGGAGTTGGAGGTTGTTTTTTGTAGCCTGATGGTCGAGGCTGTAGGTGGAGATGGAGTTGAAGGTTGTTTTTTGTAGCCTGATGGTCGAGGCTGCAGGTGGAGATTGAGTTGAAGGTTGTTTTTTGTAGCCTGATGGTCGAGGCTGCAGGTGGAGATGGAGTTGAAGGTTGTTTTTTGTAGCCTGATGGTTTAGGCTGCAGGTGGAGATGGAGTTGGAGGTTGTTTTTTGTAGCCTGATGGTTGAGGCTGCAGGTGGAGATGGAGTTGAAGGTTGTTTTTTGTAGCCTGATGGTTGAGGCTGCAGGTGGAGATGGAGTTGAAGGTTGTTTTTTGTAGCCTGATGGTCGAGGCTGCAGGTGGAGCTGGAGTTGAAGGTTGTTTTTTGTAGCCTGATGGTTGAGGCTGCAGGTGGAAGATGGAGTTGAAGGTTGTTTTTTGCAGCCTGTTAGTCGAGGCTGCAGGTGGAGATGGAGTTGAAGGTTGTTTTTTGTAGCCTGATGTTCGAGGCTGCAGGTGGAGATGGAGTTGGAGGTTGTTTTTTGTAGCCTGATGGTCGAGGCTGCAGGTGGAGCTGGAGTTGAAGGTTGTTTTTTGTAGCCTGATGGTCGAGGCTGCAGGTGGAGATGGATTTGAAGGTTGTTTTTTGTAGCCTGTTAGTCAAGGCTGCAGGTGGAGATGGAGTTGAAGGTTTTTTTTTGTAGCCTGATGGTTGAGGCTGCAGGTGGAGATGGACTTGAAGGTTGTTTTTTGTAGCCTGTTAGTCAAGGCTGCAGGTGGAGATGGAGTTGAAGGTTTTTTTTTGTAGCCTGATGGTTGAGGCTGCAGGTGGAGATGGACTTGAAGGTTGTTTTTTGTAGCCTGATGGTTGAGGCTGCAGGTGGAGATGGACTTGGAGGTTGTTTTTTGTAGCCTGATGGTTGAGGCTGCAGGTGGAGCTGGAGTTGAAGGTTGTTTTTTGTAGCCTGATGGTCGAGGCTGCAGGTGGAGATGGAGTTGAAGGTTTTTTTTTGTAGCCTGATGGTCGAGGCTGCAGGTGGAGATGGAGTTGAAGGTTGTTTTTTGTAGCCTGTTTGCCGAGGCTGCAGGTGGAGATGGAGTTGAATGTTGTTTTTTGTAGCCTGGTGGTTGAGGCTGAAGGTGGAGATGGAGTTGAAGGTTGTTTTTTTTTAGCCTGATGGTCGAGGCTGAAGGTGGAGATGGAGATAAAGGTTGTTTTTTGTAGCCTGTTGGTCGAGGCTGCAGGTGGAGATGGAGATAAAGGTTGTTTTTTGTAGCCTGATGGTCGAGGCTGCAGGTGGAGATGGAGTTGAATGTTGTTTTTTGTAGCCTGATGGTTGAGGCTGAAGGTGGAGATGGAGATAAAGGTTGTTTTTTGTAGCCTGATGGTCGAGGCTGCAGGTGGAGATGGAGTTGAAAGTTGTTTTTTGTAGCCTGATGGTCGAGGCTGCAGGTGGAGATGGAGATGAAGGTTGTTTTTTGTAGCCTGATGGTCGAGGCTGCAGGTGGAGATGTTGTTGAAGGTTGTTTTTTGCAGCCTGATGGTTGAGGCTGCAGGTGGAGATGGAGTTGAAGGTTGTTTTTTGCAGCCTGATGGTTGAGGCTGCAGGTGGAGATGGAGTTGAAGGTTGTTTTTTGCAGCCTGATGGTTGAGGCTGCAGGTGGAGATGGAGTTGAAGGTTGTTTTTTGCAGCCTGATGGTCGAGGCTGCAGGTGGAGATGGAGATAAAGGTTGTTTTTTGTAGCCTGTTGGTCGAGGCTGCAGGTGGAGATGGAGTTGAAGGTTGTTTTTTGTAGCCTGATGGTTGAGGCTGCAGGTGGAGATGGAGTTGAAGGTTGTTTTTTGTAGCCTGATGGTCGAGGCTGCAGGTGGAGATGGAGTTGAAGGTTGTTTTTTGTAGCCTGTTGGTCGAGGCTGCAGGTGGAGATGGACTTGAAGGTTGTTTTTTGTAGCCTGATGGTCGAGGCTGCAGGTGGAGATTGAGTTGAAGGTTGTTTTTTGTAGCCTGATGGTCGAGGCTGCAGGTGGAGATGGAGTTGAAGGTTGTTTTTTGTAGCCTGATGGTTGAGGCTGCAGGTGGAGATGGAGATAAAGGTTGTTTTTTGTAGCCTGATGGTCGAGGCTGCAGGTGGAGATGGAGTTGAAGGTTGTTTTTTGTAGCCTGATGGTTGAGGCTGAAGGTGGAGATGGAGTTGAAGGTTGTTTTTTGTAGCCTGATGTTCGAGGCTGCAGGTGGAGATTGAGTTGAAGGTTGTTTTTTGTAGCCTGATGGTTGAGGCTGCAGGTGGAGATGGAGATAAAGGTTGTTTTTTGTAGCCTGATGGTCGAGGCTGCAGGTGGAGATGGAGTTGAAGGTTGTTTTTTGTAGCCTGATGGTTGAGGCTGAAGGTGGAGATGGAGTTGAAGGTTGTTTTTTGTAGCCTGATGGTTGAGGCTGAAGGTGAAGATGGAGTTGAAGGTTGTTTTTTGTAGCCTGATGGTTGAGGCTGCAGGTGGAGATGGAGTTGAAGGTTGTTTTTTGTAGCCTGATGGTTGAGGCTGAAGGTGGAGATGGAGATGAAGGTTGTTTTTTGTAGCCTGATGGTTGAGGCTGCAGGTGGAGATGGAGATAAAGGTTGTTTTTTGTAGCCTGATGGTCGAGGCTGCAGGTGGAGATGGAGTTGAAGGTTGTTTTTTGTAGCCTGATGGTTGAGGCTGAAGGTGGAGATGGAGTTGAAGGTTGTTTTTTGTAGCCTGATGTTCGAGGCTGCAGGTGGAGGTGAAGTTGAAGGTTGTTTTTTGCAGCCTGATGGTTGAGGCTGCAGGTGGAGATGGAGATGAAGGTTGTTTTTTGTAGCCTGATGGTCGAGGCTGCAGGTGGAGATGTTGTTGAAGGTTGTTTTTTGCAGCCTGATGGTTGAGGCTGCAGGTGGAGATGGAGTTGAAGGTTGTTTTTTGTAGCCTGTTAGTCGAGGCTGCAGGTGGAGATGGAGATAAAGGTTGTTTTTTGTAGCCTGATGGTTGAGGCTGCAGGTGGAGATGGAGTTGAAGGTTGTTTTTTGCAGCCTGATGGTTGAGGCTGCAGGTGGAGATGGAGTTGAAGGTTGTTTTTTGCAGCCTGATGGTCGAGGCTGCAAGTGGAGATGGAGATGAAGGTTGTTTTTTGTAGCCTGATGGTCGAGGCTGCAGGTGGAGATGGAGTTGGAGGTTGTTTTTTGTAGCCTGATGGTCGAGGCTGCAGGTGGAGATGGAGTTGGAGGTTGTTTTTTGTAGCCTGATGGTCGAGGCTGCAGGTGGAGATGGAGTTGGAGGTTGTTTTTTGTAGCCTGATGGTCGAGGCTGCAGGTGGAGATGGAGTTGGAGGTTGTTTTTTGTAGCCTGATGGTCGAGGCTGCAGGTGGAGATGGAGTTGGAGGTTGTTTTTTGTAGCCTGATGGTCGAGGCTGCAGGTGGAGATGGAGTTGAAGGTTGTTTTTTGCAGCCTGATGGTTGAGGCTGCAGGTGGAGATGGAGTTGAAGGTTGTTTTTTGCAGCCTGATGTTCGAGGCTGCAAGTGGAGATGGAGTTGAAGGTTGTTTTTTGCAGCCTGATGGTTGAGGCTGCAGGTGGAGATGGAGTTGAAGGTTGTTTTTTGCAGCCTGATGGTTGAGGCTGCAGGTGGAGATGGAGTTGAAGGTTGTTTTTTGCAGCCTGATGGTCGAGGCTGCAGGTGGAGATGGAGATAAAGGTTGTTTTTTGTAGCCTGTTGGTCGAGGCTGCAGGTGGAGATGGAGTTGAAGGTTGTTTTTTGTAGCCTGATGGTTGAGGCTGCAGGTGGAGATGGAGTTGAAGGTTGTTTTTTGTAGCCTGTTGGTCGAGGCTGCAGGTGGAGATGGAGTTGAAGGTTGTTTTTTGCAGCCTGATGGTCGAGGCTGCAGGTGGAGATGGAGATAAAGGTTGTTTTTTGTAGCCTGTTGGTCGAGGCTGCAGGTGGAGATGGAGTTGAAGGTTGTTTTTTGTAGCCTGATGGTCGAGGCTGCAGGTGGAGGTGGAGTTGAAGGTTGTTTTTTGTAGCCTGATGGTCGAGGCTGCAGGTGGAGATGGAGTTGGAGGTTGTTTTTTGTAGCCTGTTGGTCGAGGCTGCAGGTGGAGATGGAGTTGAAGGTTGTTTTTTGTAGCCTGATGGTCGAGGCTGCAGGTGGAGGTGGAGTTGAAGGTTGTTTTTTGTAGCCTGTTGGTCGAGGCTGCAGGTGGAGATGGAGTTGAAGGTTGTTTTTTGTAGCCTGATGGTCGAGGCTGCAGGTGGAGATGGAGTTGAAGGTTGTTTTTTGTAGCCTGTTGGTCGAGGCTGCAGGTGGAGATGGAGTTGAAGGTTGTTTTTTGTAGCCTGATGGTCGAGGCTGCAGGTGGAGGTGGAGTTGAAGGTTGTTTTTTGTAGCCTGATGGTCGAGGCTGCAGGTGGAGATGGAGTTGGAGGTTGTTTTTTGTAGCCTGATGGTCGAGGCTGCAGGTGGAGATGGAGTTGGAGGTTGTTTTTTGTAGCCTGATGGTCGAGGCTGCAGGTGGAGATGGAGTTGGAGGTTGTTTTTTGTAGCCTGATGGTCGAGGCTGCAGGTGGAGATGGAGTTGGAGGTTGTTTTTTGTAGCCTGATGGTCGAGGCTGCAGGTGGAGATGGAGTTGGAGGTTGTTTTTTGTAGCCTGATGGTCGAGGCTGCAGGTGGAGATGGAGTTGGAGGTTGTTTTTTGTAGCCTGATGGTCGAGGCTGCAGGTGGAGATGGAGTTGGAGGTTGTTTTTTGTAGCCTGATGGTCGAGGCTGCAGGTGGAGATGGAGTTGAAGGTTGTTTTTTGCAGCCTGATGGTTGAGGCTGCAGGTGGAGATGGAGTTGGAGGTTGTTTTTTGTAGCCTGATGTTCGAGGCTGCAAGTGGAGATGGAGATGAAGGTTGTTTTTTGCAGCCTGATGGTTGAGGCTGCAGGTGGAGATGGAGTTGAAGGTTGTTTTTTGCAGCCTGATGGTTGAGGCTGCAGGTGGAGATGGAGTTGAAGGTTGTTTTTTGCAGCCTGATGGTCGAGGCTGCAGGTGGAGATGGAGATAAAGGTTGTTTTTTGTAGCCTGTTGGTCGAGGCTGAAGGTGGAGATGGAGTTGAAGGTTGTTTTTTGTAGCCTGATGGTTGAGGCTGCAGGTGGAGATGGAGTTGAAGGTTGTTTTTTGTAGCCTGTTGGTCGAGGCTGCAGGTGGAGATGGAGTTGAAGGTTGTTTTTTGCAGCCTGATGGTCGAGGCTGCAGGTGGAGATGGAGATAAAGGTTGTTTTTTGTAGCCTGTTGGTCGAGGCTGCAGGTGGAGATGGAGTTGAAGGTTGTTTTTTGTAGCCTGATGGTTGAGGCTGCAGGTGGAGATGGAGTTGAAGGTTGTTTTTTGTAGCCTGTTGGTCGAGGCTGCAGGTGGAGATGGAGTTGAAGGTTGTTTTTTGTAGCCTGATGGTCGAGGCTGCAGGTGGAGGTGGAGTTGAAGGTTGTTTTTTGTAGCCTGATGGTCGAGGCTGCAGGTGGAGATGGAGTTGGAGGTTGTTTTTTGTAGCCTGATGGTCGAGGCTGCAGGTGGAGATGGAGTTGGAGGTTGTTTTTTGTAGCCTGATGGTCGAGGCTGCAGGTGGAGATGGAGTTGGAGGTTGTTTTTTGTAGCCTGATGGTCGAGGCTGCAGGTGGAGATGGAGTTGGAGGTTGTTTTTTGTAGCCTGATGGTCGAGGCTGCAGGTGGAGATGGAGTTGGAGGTTGTTTTTTGTAGCCTGATGGTCGAGGCTGCAGGTGGAGATGGAGTTGGAGGTTGTTTTTTGTAGCCTGATGGTCGAGGCTGCAGGTGGAGATGGAGCCTGCAAGATGATGGTAGATGATGATCCTCCACCTCCAGCCTGTACCATCAGGCTTCAAAAAATTATCCCCCCTCCCTCTCATTTGAAAGCAGTTGGAGATGGAGTTTAAGGTTTTTTTTTTTTGTAGCCTGTTAGTCGAGGCTGCAGGTGGAGATGGAGTTGAAGGTTGTTTTTTGTAGCCTGTTGGTCGAGGCTGCAGGTGGAGATGGAGTTGAAAGTTGTTTTTTGTAGCCTGATGGTCGAGGCTGCAGGTGGAGATGGAGTTGAAGGTTGTTTTTTGTAGCCTGATGGTCGAGGCTGCAGGTGGAGATGGAGTTGAAGGTTGGTTTTTTGTAGCCTGATGGTCGAGGCTGCAGGTGGAGAAGGAGCTGAAGGGTGGAACTTTTAGACAAATAGATATTAATTATGTTTCTCAGAGTTTTTTGGATTCTTTGGCTTTGGTTCTCCTGATATGTCCACGAGATGAAGGGGAGGATGCATTCCACTCCCATAAGACTCATTTATACTCAGAAGCCCGTCTTGACTCACTGACGTCTCCATAGTTGGGCAATTTAATCTCTCCCAGAGCTTTTGCTTTATCTGACGTCCCAGTTCCAAACTATAAGGACGGGGGCGGCCATTCTTGTACCTGCAACAAGCAGAGGAAACAGTCATTACAGGACAAAGATACCTTTTTCAATTTTTATCATCCACTTTTAAATGAAGACAAATCATCTTAAAAAGGGACATCATTTGACAGAAACGGACCTCAGCATGTCATCAACCACTTCATGGTAGATGTGTTGGTACTCCTCTACAGAGTGGTTGTGGATTCTGAGGGGGCCGTCGTCCATCAGTGGAGCAACGTGAGGCTGGAGACTGGGGGGCATAGATGAGAGTTCTGGGAGATCCTCGGGTGGGATGGTTTCTCGAGGCCTTGGCACTAAATTCAGCACCTCAACAGGAGGTTGTGAAGGACTGACCGCCGCAGTGCGCCTCCTCTTCCTCGAGAGGTTTGCACCACTCGAGGAGCGCTTGCGTTTATGTTGCAATGTGGGCACCTTGAAAAGGTCAATAACACAGAAGAGCAGTTCAGAGACGAGGAAATCCTGACGAAACAACAGTTTTTTATAGTCCTACAAAGAAAATATTTCACTGTAACCACAAATAAAAGAATTCATATGGATTTTGTCCATGACATCAAATTTGAATCATCAAACTTCTTTTCTTTCTGTTACACTTTACTCAAGAAGACAATTGGCTGAAATATAGAATTGTTTTTTTGGGAATTCATTCAGTTTAGCTGTGCAGCAGATCTGTACAATTGTCCGGTGGAATGTGAACAAAAACCATTTTGTGTGCAACAGTGCTAAACATTTCTGATTATTATTTGGCACAATAAGTATTTTTAAAACTCCCATGTTTTAGAGTCAGGCGTATTACCTGGTCATCCCTGCAGCAGGAACACTGCCTGTGGGCCCTGCTTTGGATCCTCCCGGACCTCCGGTTGCCTTGGTGGTTGTTTGGCACGTCACACTGCAACAATGGACCAACGTGTTAGAGAGAGGATTTAAATTTATAGTTCTCCTGTCCTTGAAAAAGTTTCATAGCAAACAGTTCCTAACCCCTATTAACCTCAGATATGTATGTTATTCTGTAAACTCCAATAAATAAATGAATTTTGGTTTATTCTACATGTCAGAAATAAACCAAACAAAACAAAAATCTTTTAGACTATGTTTAAAATGATTGTGAGGTCATTATACTAAAGAACATTCAGGTCATTTCATAAAGGACTGGGCTTAAAATCTGTAACATGTCAGCTGTAATCAAGATATTCTGCTCAATACTTTTATATGTATGAAATTCTTGATACATTCTTAGCATTATTGATCAAATTTGAGTAGGGCATCCCTGTTATCAGCAGTGTTGCAGTTCAGAGTGTGAACAGTAACTGTAAGCCAACAGAGTAAACCCACTCCTACATTCTCTCTAACGTGAATCACATCGTGCACTTTGCTGCAAGTCAAATGACTTTTTCTCAGATGGTGAACATGTGACCTGCTCTTCCTCTGCATGTTGCTATTATTGGATGTGTTGGTTAGGTTTAGGAATTAGGGATGATGATCGGTTAACATTTCATCCAACCACAGACAGAATAGTGTAGGTAATGGCTCAACAAACAGCTCACTTTCTCTACTTTTCACTAAAGTGCAACTTGCAGGTTAACAACCTCAGTGACTTAATCTGTAGATAATCTAGTTGAACTAGATTTAAAAAAAAAAAAAAAAGATGTTCATGTACGTTTCCCTGTAGCATCACATTTAGACATGTTTTATATTGCAATTTTACTTCTACTTTTCAAAAAAATACAAGTCAGCTGTGACATAGCAGAAGAGAATTCCAGAACAAGTAGAACAACATTTGTTATTGTTGCTGCTGAAATGTATATTTTCAAAAAACGGAAACCTAAACATCTCTAAATGTTTCTGCACACATAGAAATATATTGTAAAGAACAGTTTTTCTGACTTATTCCTACACTTCAAGTCACTTCAGGTTATTGAAAAGCAACGTGCATTTTAAATATCAACAGTGGGAAGTCTGGCATGTGGAAGATTTTAGGAAAGTCCTTCAGAGGACAGATTATATAAACTAAGACAAATATTAGTTTTCAGAATTTAAACAACATGGGGTTACTCTTCAAACTCTCATTTTCATGAAGTTCAGCTCTGACAGTCAACATCATTGCAATAAAAGACTTTCTTAAAAGCTGAGCCATAATTGAAAAAGGCCCATTTTTTAATCTGTTATTTCCTGACTTTTGCTTCGTTGTATTGTCTGTGCAATGGGACTTTGTTGATGAACATTTCAAATAATAACACACTAAAGTCTGGCCTAAGAAGATTTTCAGCAGATTATTAAAATGACAAATATTTGAACTACTCAAAAGAAAAGTTTCAGAATCAAAACAACCCAAGGATATATATATATATATATTTTTAAATCAACAAAGGCTCATTTATGTATGGAAATATTAACTACAGGTAGACAGTTGACATTACAGTGAAAAATAGCTTTCCCTGAAACTTTGAACTACTTAAAAGAAAGTGCATGTTTCAGTATATGTTGCATACACCCCTCCTTCCTTCACATTTGTTTAAATTTTGACTTCATATATTGCATTTACAGTATAATTTGACTTAATAAAGCCACCATAGTAAAAAACAAACAAAGAAAACAGTAATCTACAGGTCTCACATTTTCCATGCTGGAAGTTTGAGGTGTCAGTGGCAGTCTTGGGTAGTTATTAGTTCTTGTCAGTCGAGTCTTGGGTAGTATTTGGTGGTCGTCACGATGTCGTAATTTTTCAGTAGAAGTGATCCTAATCAATGGAAATCTTCAAGTGAAATGTGAAAAACACGTTTCTTCACAAATGGAATTGTTTGGGTTTAAATGTTGATGCAGTTTTAAAGATGCACCTGAGGAGGAACCATGGCAACCATTAAATGTTGGACTTCCAGTTTGTGCACTGGTGGTTTTTGAGACATGGACAAAATTTTGGTACATATTCTGGCAAGGTCCACCATTATCACACGTTGTTACAATGCTTGATAATCATGCTTCATGTTGAACTGATGGACATGAGTAGGATTAGTTAGGTGTTGTAGTCTAAGCTGATTTGAGAATGGCTCTTTAGATTCCTCTTGTACTTTTGTACACTTGGACTTCTGGTCACTGACGATCCGATGGTCGTCAAGTAAAAAAAAGTCACTGATGATATTCACATCTTTAATTTAAAGCAAAATTATAATCAAACGTTAGCTGTTCAGGCCATGACACCCCACATTCCCCCTAAAGAAGGAGGAAAGAGAAAAAAAAAATGGGCTAACTTTGACCATCAAGGCCCAGAGAGGCAGGTGCTCCACCTTTAGCCACACCCTCTACATGTAAAGCATGACTTTGATTGGCGCACGCATGTAGGTTCCATATCCAGTCATCCCAGATAAGTCAGGTTTTTATTACAGATTTAATTTTCCTCAACTCTAACTTTAGTGTGAGAATGCAGATTTAGCAGTGAGTCCACAAGTCTTACCGATGAGTTCACACCACTGGGCCTCGGATGTGTTTCTGCACAAACTCATTACATAAACGCATGTTCTGTTCGTATGCAGTTTTCTTTGTTGTGAGTTTATTATAGACTTGCAGCAACGTAATTCCTTCAAAATGGAGAGATCGGCTACACAACTCTGCACGTGTCACAGCAGACTTCCAGTGATTTGTTATCACACCTTGCTGTTACACATTACACTTACAGAATAAATGGAACACAGTGGCTGTCTTCAGTATGAGTCCAGCTCCATCAGAACTGCATGTTAGGACTTCTCTATTTTCAGCTGAATCCAAAGATTGTTTCCTCTGGAGGAGAAAGTGTCTTTCTGCGTACTCAATACCACGGTATCTCTTACTGTTAAAGCTTCAGTGTAAAGTCTCATGGTGTTAACAGTCGACACATCACTGTCCCACACACACAGAACTGCACAAACCGTAATCCCACTGAATGTGTGTGTGTGTGCTTGCATTTTAAATTGTGCATTACTGTGTGTGTAATACTGTGTCTGATTTCTGGGGTGACCTGGTTTGTGACCCTGTAGTATTGGCAGTGGATTGTTTGTGAGGCGGGACCTCTGTGGATTGATTCTTAATCACTCTTGGTCTTGCTGGCTCTTTTTTTTTTTGGTCAAGCTTTTCCAGTCTCTGTCAGATGTAAGATGAGTGGTGCATGTCGAACATTTGCAAGCACAAAGTTGCATTATAACCTGATCAGTGACTGCTTGTGGTGACATTGAATGGGTGGGCTAATGTATTATAACAGCCAAGTACTTAAACAACAGCATGGGCCTTTTCAACAAACCACCAAAACACTATTTAGAAGAATGCACTGATGGAAAATATACCATCTATCTACCTCTCTTTAAATACACATACTTTCACACCATAAAAGTTTAAAAAAAAAAAAAAAAAGGTCAACCCAGATTTGTGCTAAAAAATTGGTTTAAACTATGGCCTTTTGCAATTTGCTTTGGAACACAATAATCCAAACATCAGCACAAAACTAAAATAGTAACTCCAGAAAAACAATGGACGTTAAGAGAGTCTTAAAAGAAATACTCCACAAAATGTGCCATCTGTGTGACATGAATGGGGGTGATCTACCTTATCTGAAGAGAAGCTTCAAGAGGCTAGCCGTTAGCCAGTCCTTTCTCTCAAACCAAGTTACACAAAAGCTACGATTTTGGCGCTTTTCTTTCTGTGTAATTTGGATATCCTTTGGATGATGTGCCCCTACTTTTTTCACTTAAGGACATTGAAGAAAACGGATTCGAACGTAAATAATCCACTTTGTTAACGCAGATGCCTGCCATTGTCAGAGTTTCGCCCAACACACACAAGCGCGCGCACAACTCCCATCAAGTAGAGTCGTCTCTGATTGGCCCAAATCTTCTGGCTTTGGGCAAATAAGCCGCAAATGGAGGGAGCGTTACTTGCAACCTGTCACTCAAATGTTGAAGAAAAAGTCAAGTGTAACTGAGTTGCTTCGCTTGGGCTGTAGATAATTAGCCCGTTTTCACCGATTTCATGGGTTTCAGTTCAGATTTTGCTCCGCCTCTGATCAAAAATTTAAAAAAACTATTTGTTTAAAGTTTTTATTGAATTATTGATATATTATTTTCTCATTTTTATTGAATAAAGTAGGGAGGGCTGAGCCCTGTTAGCACAATTATACCAGCTGTTCCAGAACCTAATGATCAATAAACTGTTTTATGATTGAGTTTCTGATTAAAAGTTGATATCACTTTTTTTTTAAAATAGTTTGTTGCTTTAAAGCAGCTGGTTGTCAAGCATAAGAGACCCTGCTAATGTGAAGAATTAAACTGCTAAATTACTTATAAGTCATGTTAATGTATGTGTTGTCTAAGAGATATTTACTGTGTAAAATGATTTGTTTACATCAATGCTACATCCACTGCACTATCAATGTCTCTAAGGTTCAAAGCCATAACATTTCTACTGTGAATTTCAAATGCTAGCTTATGCCATAATTATTTTTGAATTGTTCATTATTTCTTTAAAAATTTAAGACTAGCAAGCAAATGCGTTGTTCTAAAGTTGTTCTCTGCTGCAACCCTGCTGCTTATGGACAAAGCAGGAAAGATTAATTCATACTCAGAGAATATGACTGTTGGTGTGCATATCTCTACTAATTCTGTTCCCTCTACAGCCCGACTGTCTGGTCACTAATACTGTGAACAAGTTTTGTTGTCTTCTTTGAGTGAGCAAAATGACTTCTAATACTCTTTTGCTTTTTATCAGTCATTAATATAACTCATATATTCACTTAGATACGCTCTCACTCCATAATGATTGAACATATAGCAAATAGAATGTTGAGAAAAACATCAAACACTGGTCAGTTATATCTTTCCACTAGTATGAATGAATATGTTGTGCTTTACATGCTTCAGACTAAACTGTGAATTACATCAACTCAGTGACAGATTTGTTCACCCCTAAATATGAATACAGTTCTTTACCATCTTCAGCTCCCTCATAGCATCAGCAGAACAGTTAAATTGAGCAGAGTGAAGAATTTGAAAACCCACAAAATGATGAAAATGTCATTCATTAAGGCTTCTCTTTCCGGTGCAAAGTAATTACAATAAACATTTACAGTTATTACAAGTCAGAGGACTTTTTATTTTGAAAGATGTGAAAGGAAGGTTTGTTTTTTCTTAAAGTCCAGAATGTCGGAGCCCTCTCAGATGGTGATGTCGAGTGTGGACGGAAGGGCGAGTCGTTGAGGGGCAAAGGCACTTGGTTAGCTTCTGCTTGATTTGAATATGTGTAAAGTCCAGTTGGGTCTGGAGGAAAACCACAAAGAAAATATGATGCATTTAGGAAACAAAAGATTTATGTGTACTCTGGAGAATGTTGGAATTTCAAATGCTTCCTGCTGATATAATTGTATTTTCTTTATTCCTGATGCATCTCTTACCTCTGCACGTTCATTGTGATGGCCTCTGAGCTCTATTGGGAAATTCTCTTCATCTCTTGATGTATTGGCTCTATCACGGTCATTTCACCAACCAGCAGATGTCTGTTTGAAAAATGACAACATTTCAACCAATATAAAGAATAACTGTCAAGCATCGCAAATATAGAACCAAGATGAGCAGCACCAAGTCAAAAAGAAAGCAAATTTGCACACGAGTATCAACACGGCATAGAGAACTTGGAGTAAAGGAGGGTATGGAGCATAACCTAAGAGAGACATGTCAGTGATCTGATGACACAGTTCACAGAGAAGGTTTTAGCAAATAATCTTTCAACTAATAATAAATAAACATACTGAGGAACCGGGGCAGAAGCTCTCATTAGGTGTTGTACAAAATCTGCAAGTGGAAAGGGACGGTGGGTTTCTCTCCCAGGTGGATATAAGAGGCTGCAGTTTGCCGAAGGTGGATGTGTTTGCACTGATGGACGAGACTGTAGATGGAGCTACGTCTGCAGAAAATAGCGGCTATCAAAAGTTGAAGAGAGAAGACTACATTATTTTGGCTGTAAGAAGATTTGAAAAATAAAAAAATACTTACAGTAAAGGAAGATGAATGGAAGATGCTGGAGACAGCACGTGAACTGGGAAACATTTTGTGATGGTGTGAGGTGGAGGTTGAGGCTGCATTTTTGTATCCTAAAAACAGCAGGTGGAGATGGAAGATTGACGGTAGAGATTTTAGGTGGAGCTGCATTTGTCTGCAAGAGGATGGTGGCTGTCAAAAGATAAAGATAGACTTCATCATTCACGCTAAAAGATGAGTAGGAATGTAGATTTACCTGCAGTAAAGAAAGATAAATGGAAATGTTTAAGGATGGTTGTGAAAAGAGGCTAGAAGGGGTGGAGCAGCTTCATTGGTTCCAGGTGAAACCTGAAACATTGTCGTCTGATGCACGAGGGAATGAAATTAGAGATGAAAGAAAGTCCCGTCCCGAAAGTTGGCTGTTAGTTTCAAGTGGAAATGGAGGGTGGATTCTTCTGCAGGGTGATGGTAGAGGCTGAAGGTGGAGATGGTGGGTGGATTATTTTTCTTCTGCCCGATGGTAGAGGCTGGAGGTGGAGATGGAGATGAAGGTTGTTTTTTGTAGCCTGATGGTTCAGACTGAAGGTGGAGATGGAGCTGAAGGTTGTTTTTTGTAGCCTGATGGTTGAGACTGCAGGTGGAGATGGAGCCTGCAAGATGATGGTAGATGATGAACCTCCAACTCCAGCCTGTACCATCAGGCTATGGAAGAATAATCCACGCTCCATCTCCATCTCCACCTGCAGCCTCTACCATCAGGCTTCAAAAAATTATCTCCCCTCCCTCTCATTTGTCAGCAGGTGGAGATGGAGTTGAAGGTTGTTTTTTTTGTAGCCTGATGGTCGAGGCTGCAGGTGGAGATGGAGTTGGAGGTTGTTTTTTGTAGCCTGATGGTCGAGGCTGCAGGTGGAGATGGAGTTGGAGGTTGTTTTTTTTGTAGCCTGGTGGTTGAGGCTGCAGGTGGAGATGGAGTTGGAGGTTGTTTTTTGTAGCCTGATGGTCGAGGCTGCAGGTGGAGATGGAGTTGGAGGTTGTTTTTTTTGTAGCCTGGTGGTTGAGGCTGCAGGTGGAGATGGAGTTGGAGGTTTTTTTTTGTAGCCTGATGGTCGAGGCTGCAGGTGGAGATGGAGTTGGAGGTTGTTTTTTGTAGCCTGATGGTCGAGGCTGCAGGTGGAGATGGAGCTGAAGGTTGTTTTTTGTAGCCTGATGGTTGAGGCTGCAGGTGGAGATGGAGATGAAGGTTGTTTTTTGCAGCCTGATGGTTGAGGCTGCAGGTGGAGATGGAGTTGAAGGTTGTTTTTTGTAGCCTGATGGTTGAGGCTGCAGGTGGAGATGGAGATGAAGGTTGTTTTTTGTAGCCTGATGGTTGAGGCTGCAGGTGGAGATGGAGCTTGCAAGATGATGGTAGATGATGAACCTCCACCTCCAGCCTGTACCATCAGGCTATGGAAGAACAATTCACTCTCCATCTCCATCTGCAGCCTCTACCATTAGGCTTCAAAAAATTATCCCCCCTCCCTCTCATTTGAAAGCAGGTGGAGCTGGAGTTGATGGTTGTTTTTTGTAGCCTGTTGGTCGAGGCTGAAGGTGGAGATGGAGTTGGAGGTTGTTTTTTGTAGCCTGATGGTCGAGGCTGCAGGTGGAGATGGAGTTGGAGGTTGTTTTTTGTAGCCTGGTGGTTGAGGCTGAAGGTGGAGATGGAGTTGAAGGTTGTTTTTTGTAGCCTGATGGTCGAGGCTGCAGGTGGAGATGGAGTTGAAGGTTGTTTTTTGTAGCCTGATGGTCGAGGCTGCAGGTGGAGATGGAGTTGAAGGTTGTGTTTTGTAGCCTGATGGTAGAGGCTAAAGGTGGAGATGGAGTTGAAGGTTGTGTTTTGTAGCCTGATGGTCGAGGCTGCAGGTGGAGATGGAGTTGGAGGTTGTTTTTTGCAGCCTGATGGTCGAGGCTGCAGGTGGAGATGGAGTTGGAGGTTGTTTTTTGTAGCCTGATGGTCGAGGCTGCAGGTGGAGATGGAGTTGAAGGTTGTGTTTTGTAGCCTGATGGTAGAGGCTAAAGGTGGAGATGGAGTTGAAGGTTGTGTTTTGTAGCCTGATGGTCGAGGCTGCAGGTGGAGATGGAGTTGAAGGTTGTTTTTTGTAGCCTGATGGTCGAGGCTGCTGGTGGAGATGGAGTTGAAGGTTGTGTTTTGTAGCCTGATGGTCGAGGCTGAAGGTGGAGATGGAGTTGGAGGTTGTTTTTTGTAGCCTGATGGTCGAGGCTGCAGGTGGAGATGGAGTTGGAGGTTGTTTTTTGTAGCCTGATGGTCGAGGCTGCAGGTGGAGATGGAGTTGAAGGTTGTGTTTTGTAGCCTGATGGTCGAGGCTGCAGGTGGAGATGGAGTTGAAGGTTGTGTTTTGTAGCCTGATGGTAGAGGCTAAAGGTGGAGATGGAGTTGAAGGTTGTGTTTTGTAGCCTGATGGTTGAGGCTGCAGGTGGAGATGGAGTTGAAGGTTGTTTTTTGTAGCCTGATGGTCGAGGCTGCAGGTGGAGATGGAGTTGGAGGTTGTTTTTTGTAGCCTGATGGTCGAGGCTGCAGGTGGAGATGGAGTTGAAGGTTGTTTTTTTGTAGCCTGATGGTTGAGGCTGAAGGTGGAGATGGAGTTGAAGGTTGTGTTTTGTAGCCTGATGGTCGAGGCTGCAGGTGGAGATGGAGTTGAAGGTTGTTTTTTGTAGCCTGGTGGTTGAGGCTGAAGGTGGAGATGGAGTTAAATGTTGTTTTTTGTAGCCTGATGGTCGAGGCTGCAGGTGGAGATGGAGTTGGAGGTTGTTTTTTGTAGCCTGATGGTCGAGGCTGCAGGTGGAGATGGAGTTGAAGGTTGTGTTTTGTAGCCTGATGGTCGAGGCTGCAGGTGGAGATGGAGTTGAAGGTTGTTTTTTGTAGCCTGATGGTCGAGGCTGCAGGTGGAGATGGAGTTGGAGGTTGTTTTTTGTAGCCTGATGGTCGAGGCTGCAGGTGGAGATGGAGTTGGAGGTTGTGTTTTGTAGCCTGATGGTCGAGGCTGCAGGTGGAGATGGAGTTGGAGGTTGTGTTTTGTAGCCTGGTGGTCGAGGCTGCAGGTGGAGATGGAGTTGAAGGTTGTTTTTTGTAGCCTGATGGTCGAGGCTGCTGGTGGAGATGGAGTTGAAGGTTGTTTTTTGTAGCCTGATGGTCGAGGCTGCAGGTGGAGATGGAGTTGAAGGTTGTTTTTTGTAGCCTGATGGTCGAGGCTGCAGGTGGAGATGGAGTTGGAGGTTGTGTTTTGTAGCCTGGTGGTCGAGGCTGCAGGTGGAGATGGAGTTGAAGGTTGTTTTTTGTAGCCTGATGGTCGAGGCTGCTGGTGGAGATGTAGTTGAAGGTTGTTTTTTGTAGCCTGGTGGTTGAGGCTGCAGGTGGAGATGGAGATGAAGGTTGTTTTTTGCAGCCTGGTGGTCGAGGGTGCAGGTGGAGATGGAGTTGAAGGTTGTTTTTTGTAGCCTGATGGTCGAGGCTGCAGGTGGAGATGGAGTTGAAAGTTGTTTTTTGTAGCCTGATGGTCGAGGCTGCAGGTGGAGATGGAGTTGAAGGTTGTTTTTTGTAGCCTGATGGTCGAGGCTGCAGGTGGAGATGGAGTTGGAGGTTGTTTTTTGTAGCCTGTTGGTCGAGGCTGTAGGTGGAGATGGAGTTGGAGGTTGTTTTTTGTAGCCTGATGGTCGAGGCTGCAGGTGGAGATGGAGTTGAAGGTTGTTTTTTGTAGCCTGATGGTCGAGGCTGCAGGTGGAGATGGAGTTGGAGGTTGTTTTTTGTAGCCTGGTGGTCGAGGCTGCAGGTGGAGATGGAGTTGAAGGTTGTTTTTTTAGCCGATGGTTGAGGCTGCAGGTGGAGATGGAGTTGAAGGTTGTTTTTTGTAGCCGATGGTTGAGGCTGCAGGTGGAGATGGAGTTGAAGGTTGTTTTTTGTAGCCTGATGGTCGAGGCTGTAGGTGGAGATGGAGTTGGAGGTTGTTTTTTGTAGCCTGGTGGTCGAGGCTGCAGGTGGAGATGGAGGTGAAGGTTGTTTTTTGTAGCCGATGGTTGAGGCTGCAGGTGGAGATGGAGTTGAAGGTTGTTTTTTGTAGCCGATGGTTGAGGCTGCAGGTGGAGATGGAGTTGAAGGTTGTTTTTTGTAGCCTGATGGTTGAGGCTGAAGGTGGAGATGGAGTTGGAGGTTGTTTTTTGTAGCCTGTTGGTCGAGGCTGTAGGTGGAGATGGAGTTGGAGGTTGTTTTTTGTAGCCTGGTGGTCGAGGCTGCAGGTGGAGATGGAGGTGAAGGTTGTTTTTTGTAGCCGATGGTTGAGGCTGCAGGTGGAGATGGAGTTGAAGGTTGTTTTTTGTAGCCGATGGTTGAGGCTGCAGGTGGAGATGGAGTTGAAGGTTGTTTTTTGTAGCCTGATGGTTGAGGCTGAAGGTGGAGATGGAGTTGGAGGTTGTTTTTTGTAGCCTGTTGGTCGAGGCTGTAGGTGGAGATGGAGTTGGAGGTTGTTTTTTGTAGCCTGATGGTTGAGGCTGAAGGTGGAGATGGAGTTGGAGGTTGATTTTTGTAGCCTGATGGTCGAGGCTGCAGGTGGAGATGGAGTTGGAGGTTGTTTTTTGTAGCCTGTTGGTCGAGGCTGTAGGTGGAGATGGAGTTGGAGGTTGTTTTTTGTAGCCTGATGGTTGAGGCTGAAGGTGGAGATGGAGTTGGAGGTTGATTTTTGTAGCCTGATGGTCGAGGCTGCAGGTGGAGATGGAGTTGGAGGTTGATTTTTGTAGCCTGATGGTTGAGGCTGCAGGTGGAGATTGAGTTGAAGGTTGTTTTTTGTAGCCTGATGGTCGAGGCTGCAGGTGGAGATGGAGTTGGAGGTTGTTTTTTGTAGCCTGGTGGTCGAGGCTGTAGGTGGAGATGGAGTTGAAGGTTGTTTTTTGTAGCCTGATGGTTGAGGCTGAAGGTGGAGATGGAGTTGAAGGTTGTTTTTTGTAGCCTGATGGTCGAGGCTGCAGGTGGAGATGGAGTTGAAGGTTGTTTTTTGCAGCCTGATGGTTGAGGCTGCAGGTGGAGATGGAGTTGAAGGTTGTTTTTTGTAGCCTGATGGTTGAGGCTGCAGGTGGAGATGGAGCCTGCAAGATGATGGTAGATGATGAACCTCCACCTCCAGCCTGTACCATCAGGCTACAAAAAACAACCTTCAACTCCATCTCCACCTGCAGCCTCGACCATCAGGCTGCAAAAAACAACCTTCAACTACATCTCCACCTGCAGCCTCGACCAACAGGCTACAAAAAACAACCTTCAACTCCATCTCCACCTGCAGCCTCGACCAACAGGCTGCAAAAAACAACCTTCAACTCCATCTCCATCTGCAGCCTCTACCATTAGGCTTCAAAAAATTATCCCCCCTCCCTCTCATTTGAAAGCAGGTGGAGATGGAGTTGGAGGTTGTTTTTTGCAGCCTGTTGGTCGAGGCTGCAGGTGGAGATGGAGTTGGAGGTTGATTTTTGTAGCCTGATGGTCGAGGCTGCAGGTGGAGATGGAGTTTGAGGTTGTTTTTTGCAGCCTGTTGGTCGAGGCTGCAGGTGGAGATTGAGTTGAAGGTTGTTTTTTGTAGCCTGATGGTCGAGGCTGCAGGTGGAGATGGAGTTGGAGGTTGTTTTTTGTAGCCTGGTGGTCGAGGCTGTAGGTGGAGATGGAGTTGAAGGTTGTTTTTTGTAGCCGATGGTTGAGGCTGCAGGTGGAGATGGAGTTGGAGGTTGTTTTTTGTAGCCTGATGGTCGAGGCTGCAGGTGGAGATGGAGTTGGAGGTTGTTTTTTGTAGCCTGATAGTCGAGGCTGTAGGTGGAGATGGAGTTGAAGGTTGTTTTTTGTAGCCTGATGGTCGAGGCTGTAGGTGGAGATGGAGTTGAAGGTTGTTTTTTGTAGCCTGATGGTTGAGGCTGAAGGTGGAGATGGAGTTGGAGGTTGTTTTTTGTAGCCTGTTGGTCGAGGCTGTAGGTGGAGATGGAGTTGGAGGTTGTTTTTTGTAGCCTGATGGTTGAGGCTGAAGGTGGAGATGGAGTTGGAGGTTGATTTTTGTAGCCTGATGGTCGAGGCTGCAGGTGGAGATGGAGTTGGAGGTTGTTTTTTGTAGCCTGATGGTCGAGGCTGCAGGTGGAGATGGAGTTGGAGGTTGTTTTTTGTAGCCTGTTGGTCGAGGCTGTAGGTGGAGATGGAGTTGGAGGTTGTTTTTTGTAGCCTGATGGTTGAGGCTGAAGGTGGAGATGGAGTTGGAGGTTGATTTTTGTAGCCTGATGGTCGAGGCTGCAGGTGGAGATTGAGTTGAAGGTTGTTTTTTGTAGCCTGATGGTTGAGGCTGAAGGTGGAGATGGAGTTGGAGGTTGATTTTTGTAGCCTGATGGTCGAGGCTGCAGGTGGAGATGGAGTTGGAGGTTGTTTTTTGTAGCCTGATGGTCGAGGCTGCAGGTGGAGATGGAGTTGGAGGTTGTTTTTTGTAGCCTGATGGTCGAGGCTGTAGGTGGAGATGGAGTTGGAGGTTGTTTTTTGTAGCCTGATGGTCGAGGCTGTAGGTGGAGATGGAGTTGGAGGTTGTTTTTTGTAGCCTGATGGTTGAGGCTGCAGGTGGAGATGGAGATGAAGGTTGTTTTTTGCAGCCTGATGGTTGAGGCTGCAGGTGGAGATGGAGATGAAGGTTGTTTTTTGCAGCCTGATGGTTGAGGCTGCAGGTGGAGATGGAGCTTGCAAGATGATGGTAGATGATGAACCTCCACCTCCAGCCTGTACCATCAGGCTATGGAAGAACAATTCAATCTCCATCTCCATCTGCAGCCTCTACCATTAGGCTGCAAAAAACAACCTTCATCTCCATCTCCACCTCCAGCCTGTACCATCAGGCTATGGAAGAATAATTCACTCTCCATCTCCATCTCCACCTGCAGCCTCTACCATCAGGCTACAAAAAATTATCCCCCCTCCCTCTCATTTGAAAGCAGGTGGAGATGGAGTTGGAGGTTGTTTTTTGCAGCCTGTTGGTCGAGGCTGCAGGTGGAGATGGAGATGAAGATTGTTTTTTGTAGCCTGATGGTCGAGGCTGCAGGTGGAGATGTAGTTGGAGGTTGTTTTTTGTAGCCTGATGGTTGAGGCTGCAGGTGGAGATGGAGTTGGAGGTTGTTTTTTGCAGCCTGTTGGTCGAGGCTGCAGGTGGAGATGGAGATGAAGGTTGTTTTTTGCAGCCTGTTGGTCGAGGCTGCAGGTGGAGATGGAGATGAAGATTGTTTTTTGTAGCCTGATGGTCGAGGCTGCAGGTGGAGATGTAGTTGGAGGTTGTTTTTTGTAGCCTGATGGTTGAGGCTGCAGGTGGAGATGGAGTTGGAGGTTGTTTTTTGTAGCCTGATGGTTGAGGCTGCAGGTGGAGATGGAGCCTGCAAGATGATGGTAGATGATGAACCTCCACCTCCAGCCTGTACCATCAGGCTATGGAAGAATAATTCACTCTCCATCTCCATCTCCTTCTCCACCTGCAGCTTCTACCATCAGGCTTCAAAAAATGATCCCCCCTCCCTCTCATTTGAAAGCAGGTGGAGATGGAGTTGGAGGTTGTTTTTTGCAGCCTGTTGGTCGAGGCTGCAGGTGGAGATGGAGATGAAGGTTGTTTTTTGTAGCCTGATGGTTGAGGCTGCAGGTGGAGATGGAGTTGGAGGTTGTTTTTTGTAGCCTGATGGTTGAGGCTGCAGGTGGAGATGGAGCCTGCAAGATGATGGTAGATGATGAACCTCCACCTCCAGCCTGTACCATCAGGCTATGGAAGAATAATTCACTCTCCATCTCCATCTCCTTCTCCACCTGCAGCTTCTACCATCAGGCTTCAAAAAATGATCCCCCCTCCCTCTCATTTGAAAGCAGGTGGAGATGGAGTTGGAGGTTGTTTTTTGCAGCCTGTTGGTCGAGGCTGCAGGTGGAGATGGAGATGAAGGTTGTTTTTTGTAGCCTGATGGTCGAGGCTGCAGGTGGAGAAGGAGCTGAAGGGTGGAACTTTTAGACAAATAGATTAATTATGTTTCTCAGAGTTTTTTGGATTCTTTGGCTTTGGTTCTCCTGATATGTCCACGAGATGAAGGGGAGGATGCATTCCACTCCCATAAGACTCCTTTACACTCAGAAGCCCGTCTTGACTCACTGACGTCTCCATAGTTGGGCGATTTAATCTCTCCCAGAGCTTTTGCTTTATCTGACGTCCCAGTTCCAAACTATAAGGACGGGGGCGGCCATTCTTGTACCTGCAACAAGCAGAGGAAACAGTCATTACAGGACAAAGATACCTTTTTCAATTTTTATCATCCACTTTTAAATGAAGACAAATCATCTTAAAAAGGGACATCATTTGACAGAAACGGACCTCAGCATGTCATCAACCACTTCATGGTAGATGTTTTGGTACTCCTCTACAGAGTGGTTGTGGATTCTGAGGGGGCCGTCGTCCATCAGTGGAGCAACGTGAGGCTGGAGACTGGGGGGCATAGATGAGAGTTCTGGGAGATCCTCGGGTGGGATGGTTTCTCGAGGCCTTGGCACTAAATTCAGCACCTCAACAGGAGGTTGTGAAGGACTGACCGCCGCAGTGCGCCTCCTCTTCCTCGAGAGGTTTGCACCACTCGAGGAGCGCTTGCGTTTATGTTGCAATGTGGGCACCTTGAAAAGGTCAATAACACAGAAGAGCAGTTCAGAGACGAGGAAATCCTGACGAAACAACAGTTTTTTTATAGTCCTACACAGAAAATATTTCACTGTAACCACAAATAAAAGAATTCATATGGATTTTGTCCATGACATCAAATTTTAATCATTATTCTTTTCTTTTTTTTACACTTTACTCAAGAAGACAATTGACTGAAATATAGAATTGTTTTTTTTTTCTAATTCATTCAGTTCAGCTGTGCAGCAGATCTGTACAATTGTCCGGTGGAATGTGAACAAAAACAATGTGAACAAAACCATTTTGTGTGCAACAGTGCTAAACATTTCTGATTATTATTTGGCACAATAAGTATTTTAAAACTCCCATGTTTTAGAGTCAGGCGTATTACCTGGTCATCCCTGCAGCAGGAACACTGCCTGTGGGCCCTGCTTTGGATCCTCCCGGACCTCCGGTTGCCCTGGTGGTTGTTTGGCACGTCACACTGCAACAATGGACCAACGTGTTAGAGGATTTAAATTTATAGTTCTCCTGTCCTTGAAAAAGTTTCATAGCAAACAGTCCCTAACCCCTATTAACCTCAGATATGTATGTTATTCTGTAAACTCCAGTAAATAAATGAATTTTGGTTTATTCTACATGTCAGAAATAAACCAAACAAAACAAAATCTATGTTTAAAATGATTGTGAGGTCATTGTACTAAAGAACATTCAGGGTTTTTCATAAAGGACTGGGCTTAAAATCTGTAACATGTCAGCTGTAATCAAGATATTCTGCTCAATACTTTTATATGTATGAAATCCTTGATACATTCTTGGAATTATTGATCAAGTTTGAGTATGGCATCCCTGTTATCAGCAGTGTTGCAGTTCAGAGTGTGAACAGTAACTGTAAGCCAACAGAGTAAACCCACTCCTACATTCTCTCTAACGTGAATCACATCGTGCACTTTGCTGCAAGTCAAATGACTTTTTCTCAGATGGTGAACATGTGACCTGCTCTTCCTCTGCATGTTGCTATTATTGGATGTGTTGGTTAGGTTTAGGAATTAGGGATGATGATTGGTTAACATTTCATCCAACCACAGACAGAGTAGTGTAGGTAATGGCTCAACAAACAGCTCACTTTCTCTACTTTTCACTAAAGTGCAACTTGCAGGTTAACAACCTCAGTGACTTAATCTGTAGAACCGTGTAGTTGAACTAGATTTAAAAAAAAAAGATGTTCATGTACGCTTCCCTTTAGCATCACATTTAGACATGTTTTATATTGCAATTTTACTTCTACTTTTTAAAAAATACAAGTCAGCTGTGACATAGCAGAAGAGAATTCCAGAACAAGTAGAAAAACATTTGTTATTGTTGCTGCTGAAATGTATATTTTCAAAAAACGGAAACCTAAACATCTCTAAATGTTTCTGCACACATAGAAATATATTGTAAAGAATAGTTTTTCTGACTTATTCCTACACTTCAAGTCACTTCATGTTATTGAAAAGCAACGTGCATTTTATATATCAACAGTGGGAAGTCTGGCATGTGGAAGATTTTAGGAAAGTCCTTCAGAGGACAGATTATATAAACTAAGACAAATATTAGTTTTCAGAATTTAAACAACATGGGGTTATTCTTCAAACTCTCATTTTCATGAGGTTCAGCTCTGACAGTCAACATCATTGCAATAAAAGACTTTCTTAAAAGCTGAGCCATAATTGAAAAAGGCCCATTTTTTAATCTGTTATTTCCTGACTTTTGCTTCGTTGTATTGTCTGTGCAATGGGACTTTGTTGATGAACATTTCAAATAATAACACACTAAAGTCTGGCCTAAGAAGATTTTCAGCAGATTATTAAAATGACAAATATTTGAACTACTCAAAAGAAAAGTTTCAGAATCAAAACAACCCATGGGATATATATATATATATATATATATTTTTAAATCAACAAAGGCTCATTTATGTATGGAAATATGAACTACAGGTAGACAGTTGACATTACAGTAAAAAATAACTTTCCCTGAAACTTTGGACTGCTTAAAAGAAAGTGCATGTTTCAGTATATGTTGCATACACCCCTCCCTCCTTCCTTCATATTTGTTTAAATTTTAACTTCATATATTGCATTTACAGTATAATTTGACTTAATAAAGCCACCATAGTAAAAAACAAACAAAGAAAACAGTAATCTACAGGTCTCACATTTTCCATGCTGGAAGTTTGAGGTGTCAGTGGCAGTCTTGGGTAGTTATTAGTTCTTGTCAGTCGAGTCTTGGGTAGTATTTGGTGGTCGTCACGATGTCGTAAGCTTTCAGTAGAAGTGATCCTAATCAATAGAAATCTTCAAGTGAAATGTGAAAAACTCGTTTCTTCACAAATAGAATTGTTTGGGTTTAAATGTTGATGCAGTTTTAAAGATGCACCTGAGGAGGAACCATAGCAACCATTAAATGTTGGACTTCCAGTTTGTGCACTGGTGGTTTTAGAGATATGGACAAAATTTTGGTACATATTCTGGCAAGGTCCACCATTATCACACGTTGTTACAATGCTTGATAATCATGCTTCATGTTGAACTGATGGACATGAGTAGGATTAGTTAGGTGTTGTAGTCTAAGCTGATTTGAGAATGGCTCTTTAGATTCCTCTTGTACTTTTGTACACTTGGACTTCTGGTCACTGACGATCCGATGGTCGTCAAGTAAAAAAAAGTCACTGATGATATTCACATCTTTAATTTAAAGCAAAATTATAATCAAACGTTAGCTGTTCAGGCCATGACACCCCACATTCCCCCTAAAGAAGGAGGAAAGAGAAAAAAAATGGGCTAACTTTGACCATCAAGTACCCAGAGAGGCAGGTGCTCCACCTTTAGCCACACCCTCTACATGTAAAGCATGACTTTGATTGGCGCACGCATGTAGGTTCCATATCCAGTCATCCCAGATAAGTCAGGTTTTTTTTACTGATTTAATTTTCCTCAACTCTAACTTTAGTGTGAGAATGCAGATTTAGCAGTGAGTCCGCAAGTCTTACCGATGAGTTCACACCACTGGGCCTCGGATGTGTTTCTGCACAAACTCATTACATGAATGCATGTTCTGTTCGTATGTAGTTTTCTTTGTTGTGAGTTTATTATAGACTTGCAGCAACGTAATTCCTTCAAAATGGAGAGATCGGCTACACAACTCTGCACGTGTCACAGCAGACTTCCAGTGATTTGTTATCACACCTTGCTGTTACACATTACACTTACAGAATAAATGGAACACAGTGGCTGTCTTCAGCATGAGTCCAGCTCCATCAGAACTGCATGTTAGGACTTCTCTATTTTCAGCTGAATCCAAAGATTGTTTCCTCTGGAGGAGAAAGTGTCTTTCTGCGTACTGAATACCACGGTATCTCTTACTGTTAAAGCTTCAGTGTAAAGTCTCATGGTGTCAACAGTCGACACATCACTGTCCCACACACACAGGACTGCACAAACCGTAATCCCACTGAATGTGTGTGTGTGTGCTTGCATTTTAAATTGTGCATTACTGTGTGTGTAATACTGTGTCTGATTTCTGGGGTGACCTGGTTTGTGACCCTGTAGTATTGGCAGTGGATTGTTTGTGAGGTGGGACCTCTGTGGATTGATTCTTAATCACTCTTGGTCTTGCTGGCTCTTTTTTTTTTTTTTGTCAAGCTTTTCCAGACTCTGTCAGATGTAAGATGAGTGGTGCATGTCGAACATTTGCAAGCACAAAGTTGCATTATAACCTGATCAGTGACTGCTTGTGGTGACATTGAATGGGTGGGCTAATGTATTATAACAGCCAAGTACTTAAACAACAGCATGGGCCTTTTCAACAAACCACCAAAACACTATTTAGAAGAATGCACTGATGGAAAATATACCATCTATCTACCTCTCTGTAAATACACATACTTTCACACCATAAAAGTTTAAAAAAAAAAAAAAAAAGGTCAACCCAGACTTGTGCTAAAAAATTGGTTTAAACTATGGCCTTTTGCAATTTGCTTTGGAACACAATAATCCAAACATCAGCACAAAACTAAAATAGTAACTCCAGAAAAACAATGGACGTTAAGAGAGTCTTAAAAGAAATACTCCACAAAATGTGCCATCTGTGTGACATGAATGGGGGTGATCTACCTTATCTGAAGAGAAGCTTCAAGAGGCTAGCCGTTAGCCAGTCCTTTCTCTCAAACCAAGTTACACAAAAGCTACGATTTTGGCGCTTTTCTTTCTGTGTAATTTGGATATCCTTTGGATGATGTGCCCCTACTTTTTTCACTTAAAGACATTGAAGAAAACGGATTCGAAAGTAAATAATCCACTTCGTTAACGCAGATGCCTGCCATTGTCAAAGTTTCGCCCAACACACACACAAGCGCGCGCACAACTTCCATCAAGTAGAGTCGTCTCTGATTGGCCCAAATCTTCTGGCTTTGGGCTGTACAGATTCAGCCCAAATAAGCCGCAAATGGAGGGGATGTTACTTGCAACCTGTCACTCAAATGTTGAAGAAAAAGTCAAGTGTAACTGAGTTGCTTCGCTTGGGCTGTAGATAATTAGCCCGTTTTCACCGATTTCATGGGTTTCAGTTCAGATTTTGCTCCGCCTCTGACCAAAAATAAAAAAAAACTATTTGTTTAAAGTTTTTATTGAATTATTGATATATTATTTTCTCATTTTTATTGAATAAAGCAGGGAGGGCTGAGCCCTGTTAGCCCAATTATACCAGCTGTTCCAGAACCTAATGATCAATAAACTGTTTTATGATTGAGTTTCTGATTAAAAGTTGATATCACTTTTTTTTTTAAATAGTTTGTTGCTTTAAAGCAGCTGGTTGTCAAGCATAAGAGACCCTGCTAATGTGAAGAATTAAACTGCTAAATTACTTATAAGTCATATTAATTTATGTGTTGTCTAAGACATATTTACTATGTAAAATTATTTGCTTACATCGATGCTACATCCACTGCACTATCAATGTCTCTAAGGTTCAAAGCCATAACATTTCTACTGTGAATTTCAAATGCTAGCTTATGCCATAATTATTTTTGAATTGTTCATTATTTCTTTAAAAATCGAAGACTAGCAAGCAAATGCGTTGTTCTAAAGTTGTTCTCTGCTGCAACCCTGCTGCTTTTGGACAAAGCAGGAAAGATTCATTCATACTCAGAGAATATGACTGTTGGTGTGCATATCTCTACTAATTCTGTTCCCTCTACAGCCCGACTGTCTGGTCACTAATACTGTGAACAAGTTTTGTTGTCTTCTTTGAGTGAACAAAATGACTTCTAATACTCTTTTGCTTTTTATCAGTCATTAATATAACTCATATATTCATTTAGATACGCTCTCACTCCATAATGATTGAACATATAGCAAATAGAATGTTGAGAAAAACATCAAACACTGGTCAGTTATATCTTTCCACTAGTATGAATGAATATGTTGTGCTTTACATGCTTCAGACTAAACTATGAATTACATCAACTCAGTGACAGATTTGTTCACCCCTAAATATGAATACTGTTCTTTACCATCTTCAGCTCCCTCATAGCATCAGCAGAACAGTTAAATTGAGCTGAGTGGAGAATTTGAAAACCCACAAAATGATGAAAATGTCATTCATTAAGGCTTCTCTTTCCAGTGCAAAGTAATTACAATAAACATTTACAGTTATTACAAGTCAGAGGACTTTTTATTTTGAAAGATGTGAAAGGAAGGTTTGTTTTTTCTTAAAGTCCAGAATGTCGGAGCCCTCTCAGATGGTGATGTCGAGTGTAGACGGAAGGGCGAGTCGTTGAGGGGCAAAGGCACTTGGTTAGCTTCTGCTTGATTTGAATATGTGTAAAGTCCAGTTGGGTCTGGAGGAAAACCACAAAGAAAATATGCTGCATTTAGGAAACAAAAGATTTATGTGTACTCTGGAGAATGCTGGAATTTCAAATGCTTCTTGCTGATATAATTGTATTTTCTTTATTCCTGATGCATCTCTTACCTCTGCACGTTCATTGTGATGGCCTCTGAGCTCTATTGGGAAATTCTCTTCATCTCTTGATGTATTGGCTCTATCACGGTCATTTCACCAACCAGCAGATGTCTGTTTGAAAAATGACAACATTGTAACCAATAAAAAGAATGACTGTCAATCATCGCAAATATAGAACGAAGATGAGCAGCACCAAGTCAAAAAGAAAGCAAATTTGCACACGAGTATCAACACGGCATAGAGAACTTGGAGTAAAGGAGGGTATGGAGCATAACCTAAGAGAGACATGTCAGTGATCTGATGACACAGTTCACAGAGAAGGTTTTAGCAAATAATCTTTCAACTAATAATAAATAAACATACTGAGGAACCGGGGCAGAAGCTCTCATTAGGTGTTGTACAAAATCTGCAAGTGGAAAGGGACGGTGGGTTTCTCTCCCAGGTGTGAAGAAAGGTTGCAGTTTGCTGAAGGATGGTCTTTTGCCAGATGGTAGAAACTCAAGGTACGGAAAGAGAGGACGGATTCTTTGGAAAAAGATCCAAGGTTCATTGTTTTTCCCTGCAAGTAGATGGCGAAGACAAGAGGATGATGGAGGCCGCAGGTGGAGATAAATGTGGAGTTTTTTCATTCTGCTGGTAGATCCTGGAAGCTGTAGGTGGAGCTGTATTTGTTTGTAGTCTACAAGAGGATATGAATAGTTGCTTTGGGAAGCTGAAAATAGAAGAATACATCATCTAGGCAGTAAGTAGAGAAGGAAAGTAAAATTACCTTCAAGAAAGGAAGATGAATGGAAGATACTCTAGACTGAAAGGTGGAGGAGCTACATCGGATCCCGGTGGAATTCTGGGCGTGAGAAGATTCCTGGTGGATGACACGTTTTCTTTTCCATACTGAAGTTGTTGGTAGCTGCAGGGGGAGATGGAAGGTGTTTTTGGAGCCTGATTGTAGTAGTAATAGGTAGAGATGAAAGATTGAAGAGTGATTTGCTGGCTGATGATGGATACTGCCGGTTGAGATGGAGCTGGAGGGTGGTGCCTTCTCTGCGGGCTGACGGTAGAGCCTGAAGGTGGAGGTGGAAGAAGGACTCTTCTGCAAGCAGATGGTAGAAGCTGCAGGTGGAGATGGAAAGGACATAAATGGTGACTGTCAAAAGCAGAAGATTAGAACATTACATCGTCTAAGCTGTAAGTAGAGTTGGAATTAAAAACTTCCCGCAGTACTGCATGATTGATGGAAGATGTTGGAAATTTGAGGTAAAGAGGGGCCATTAAGAGAACATTAGGGGACTTTAGGTTTGCAGGCCATTGCTGATAGATTACATATTTTTGTAGTCTAATGGAAAAGGTTGGAGCTGAAGTTGGTTGGTCCAATTCCAGCATCTACCATATGGAGATGGAGGTTGATTATTTCTCTACAGTCTGATGGTAGATGTTGCAAGCGGACATTCAGATGGTGGGTGAATTTGTTTTCTACAGCCTGATAGACGAAGCTGCTGGTCGGGGTTGTTTTCCTGACGTCTGCAGGTAGATGTTGCTGGTGGAGATGAAGGTTTTTTTTTGTAGCCTGATGGTTGAGGCTGCAGGTGGAGATGGACTTGAAGGTTGTTTTTTGTAGCCTGATGGTTGAGGCTGCAGGTGGAGATGGACTTGAAGGTTGTTTTTTGTAGCCTGATGGTTGAGGCTGCAGGTGGAGATGGACTTGGAGGTTGTTTTTTGTAGCCTGATGGTTGAGGCTGCAGGTGGAGATGGACTTGAAGGTTGTTTTTTGTAGCCTGATGGTTGAGGCTGCAGGTGGAGATGGACTTGGAGGTTGTTTTTTGTAGCCTGTTAGTCGAGGCTGCAGGTGGAGATGTAGCTGAAGGTTGTTTTTTGTAGCCTGATGGTTGAGGCTGTAGGTGGAGATGGAGTTGAAGGTTGTTTTTTGCAGCCTGTTGGTTGAGGCTGTAGGTGGAGATGGACTTGAAGGTTGTTTTTTGTAGCCTGATGGTTGAGGCTGCAGGTGGAGATGGACTTGGAGGTTGTTTTTTGTAGCCTGTTAGTCGAGGCTGCAGGTGGAGATGTAGCTGAAGGTTGTTTTTTGTAGCCTGATGGTTGAGGCTGTAGGTGGAGATGGAGTTGAAGGTTGTTTTTGTAGCCTGATGGTTGAGGCTGCAGGTGGAGATGTAGTTGAAGGTTGTTTTTTTAGCCTGATGGTCGAGGCTGCAGGTGGAGATGGAGATGAAGGTTTTTTTTTGTAGCCTGATGGTTGAGGCTGCAGGTGGAGATGGACTTGAAGGTTGTTTTTTGCAGCCTGTTGGTCGAGGCTGTAGGTGGAGATGGACTTGAAGGTTGTTTTTTGTAGCCTGATGGTTGAGGCTGCAGGTGGAGATGGACTTGGAGGTTGTTTTTTGTAGCCTGATGGTTGAGGCTGTAGGTGGAGATGGAGATGAAGGTTTTTTTTTGTAGCCTGATGGTTGAGGCTGCAGGTGGAGATGGACTTGAAGGTTGTTTTTTGTAGCCTGATGGTTGAGGCTGTAGGTGGAGATGGAGTTGAAGGTTGTTTTTTGCAGCCTGTTGGTCGAGGCTGTAGGTGGAGATGGACTTGAAGGTTGTTTTTTGTAGCCTGATGGTTGAGGCTGCAGGTGGAGATGGACTTGGAGGTTGTTTTTTGTAGCCTGATGGTTGAGGCTGTAGGTGGAGATGGAGTTGAAGGTTGTTTTTTGTAGCCTGATGGTTGAGGCTGCAGGTGGAAGATGGAGTTGAAGGTTGTTTTTTGTAGCCTGATGGTTGAGGCTGCAGGTGGAGATGGAGTTGGAGGTTGTTTTTTGTAGCCTGATGGTTGAGGCTGCAGGTGGAGATGGAGTTGAAGGTTGTTTTTTGTAGCCTGATGGTCGAGGCTGCAGGTGGAGCTGGAGTTGAAGGTTGTTTTTTGTAGCCTGATGGTCGAGGCTGCAGGTGGAGATGGAGTTGAAGGTTTTTTTTTGTAGCCTGATGGTTGAGGCTGCAGGTGGAGATGGACTTGAAGGTTGTTTTTTGTAGCCTGTTAGTCAAGGCTGCAGGTGGAGATGGAGTTGAAGGTTTTTTTTTGTAGCCTGATGGTTGAGGCTGCAGGTGGAGATGGACTTGAAGGTTGTTTTTTGTAGCCTGATGGTTGAGGCTGCAGGTGGAGATGGACTTGAAGGTTGTTTTTTGTAGCCTGATGGTTGAGGCTGCAGGTGGAGATGGACTTGGAGGTTGTTTTTTGTAGCCTGTTAGTCGAGGCTGAAGGTGGAGATGGAGTTGAAGGTTGTTTTTTGTAGCCTGATGGTCGAGGCTGCAGGTGGAGATGGAGATAAAGGTTGTTTTTTGTAGCCTGTTGGTCGAGGCTGCAGGTGGAGATGGAGTTGAAAGTTGTTTTTTGTAGCCTGATGGTTGAGGCTGAAGGTGGAGATGGAGTTGAAGGTTGTTTTTTGTAGCCTGATGTTCGAGGCTGCAGGTGGAGATTGAGTTGAAGGTTGTTTTTTGTAGCCTGATGGTTGAGGCTGCAGGTGGAGGTGAAGTTGAAGGTTGTTTTTTGCAGCCTGATGTTCGAGGCTGCAGGTGGAGATGTTGTTGAAGGTTGTTTTTTGCAGCCTGATGGTTGAGGCTGCAGGTGGAGATGGAGTTGAAGGTTGTTTTTTGCAGCCTGATGGTCGAGGCTGCAGGTGGAGATGGAGTTGAAGGTTGTTTTTTGTAGCCTGATGGTTGAGGCTGCAGGTGGAGGTGGAGTTGAAAGTTGTTTTTTGCAGCCTGATGGTTGAGGCTGCAGGTGGAGATGGAGTTGAAGGTTGTTTTTTGCAGCCTGATGGTTGAGGCTGCAGGTGGAGATGGAGTTGAAGGTTGTTTTTTGCAGCCTGATGGTCGAGGCTGCAGGTGGAGATGGAGTTGAAGGTTGTTTTTTGTAGCCTGATGGTTGAGGCTGCAGGTGGAGATGGAGTTGAAGGTTGTTTTTTGTAGCCTGATGGTCGAGGCTGCAGGTGGAGATGGAGATAAAGGTTGTTTCTTGTAGCCTGATGGTCGAGGCTGCAGGTGGAGATGGAGTTGAAAGGTTTTTTTTGTAGCCTGATGGTCGAGGCTGAAGGTGGAGATGGAGTTGGAGGTTGTTTTTTGTAGCCTGATGGTTGAGGCTGAAGGTGGAGATTGAGTTGAAGGTTGTTTTTTGTAGCCTGATGGTCGAGGCTGCAGGTGGAGATGGAGTTGGAGGTTGTTTTTTGTAGCCTGATGGTTGAGGCTGCAGGTGGAGATGGAGTTGGAGGTTGTTTTTTGTAGCCTGATGGTTGAGGCTGAAGGTGGAGATGGAGTTGGAGGTTGTTTTTTGTAGCCTGATGGTTGAGGCTGAAGGTGGAGATGGAGTTGGAGGTTGTTTTTTGTAGCCTGATGGTCGAGGCTGCAGGTGGAGATTGAGTTGGAGGTTGTTTTTTGTAGCCTGATGGTCGAGGCTGCAGGTGGAGATGGAGTTGATGGTTGTTTTTTGTAGCCTGATGGTCGAGGCTGCAGGTGGAGATGGAGTTGGAGGTTGTTTTTTGTAGCCTGATGGTCGAGGCTGCAGGTGGAGATTGAGTTGGAGGTTGTTTTTTGTAGCCTGATGGTCGAGGCTGCAGGTGGAGATGGAGTTGATGGTTGTTTTTTGTAGCCTGATGGTCGAGGCTGCAGGTGGAGATGGAGTTGGAGGTTGTTTTTTGTAGCCTGATGGTTGAGGCTGCAGGTGGAGATGGAGTTGATGGTTGTTTTTTGTAGCCTGATGGTCGAGGCTGCAGGTGGAGATGGAGTTGGAGGTTGTTTTTTGTAGCCTGATGGTCGAGGCTGCAGGTGGAGATGGAGTTGGAGGTTGTTTTTTGTAGCCTGATGGTTGAGGCTGAAGGTGGAGATGGAGTTGGAGGTTGTTTTTTGTAGCCTGATGGTCGAGGCTGCAGGTGGAGATGGAGCCTGTAAGATGATGGTAGATGATGATCCTCCACCTCCAGCCTGTACCATCAGGCTATGGAAGAATAATCCACGCTCCATCTCCATCTCCTTCTCCACCTGCAGCTTCTACCATCAGGCTTCAAAAAATGATCCCCCCTCCCTCTCATTTGAAAGCACGTGGAGATGGAGTTTAAGGTTTTTTTTTTTTGTAGCCTGATGGTCGAGGCTGCAGGTGGAGAAGGAGCTGAAGGGTGGAACTTTTAGACAAATAGATATTAATTATGTTTCTCAGAGTTTTTTGGATTCTTTGGCTTTGGTTCTCCTGATATGTCCACGAGATGAAGGGGGGGATTCATTCCACTCCCATAAGACTCATTTATACTCAGAAGCCCGTCTTGACTCACTGACGTCTCCATAGTTGGGCGATTTAATCTCTCCCAGAGCTTTTGCTTTATCTGACGTCCCAGTTCCAAACTATAAGGACGGGGGCGGCCATTCTTGTACCTGCAACAAGCAGAGGAAACAGTCATTACAGGACAAAGATACCTTTTTCAATTTTTATCATCCACTTTTAAATGAACACAAATCATCTTAAAAAGGGACATCATTTGACAGAAACGGACCTCAGCATGTCATCAACCACTTCATGGTAGATGTGTTGGTACTCCTCTACAGAGTGGTTGTGGATTCTGAGGGGGCCGTCGTCCATCAGTGGAGCAACGTGAGGCTGGAGACTGGGGGGCATAGATGAGAGTTCTGGGAGATCCTCGGGTGGGATGGTTTCTCGAGGCCTTGGCACTAAATTCAGCACCTCAACAGGAGGTTGTGAAGGACTGACCGCCGCAGTGCGCCTCCTCTTCCTCGAGAGGTTTGCACCACTCGAGGAGCGCTTGCGTTTATGTTGCAATGTGGGCACCTTGAAAAGGTCAATAACACAGAAGAGCAGTTCAGAGACGAGGAAATCCTGACGAAACAACAGTTTTTTATAGTCCTACAAAGAAAATATTTCACTGTAACCACAAATAAAAGAATTCATATGGATTTTGTCCATGACATCAAATTTTATTAATCAAACTTATTTTCCTCTCGTTACACTTTATTCAAGAAGACAATTGACTGAAATATAGAATTGTTTTTTTGGAATTCATTCAGTTCAGCTGTGCAGCAGACCTGTACAATTGTCCGGTGGAATGTGGGAAAAAAAAACACTATTTTGTGTACTACAATGCTAAACATTTCTGATTATTATTTGGCACAATCATGATTATGTGGCATCAATAATACTTCCTTTATGCATAATAATATAACAATTCCTCCCTCAGTTTAGACATTTTCAACAGCAGCAAGAGATAAAAATTGAAATAACAATATAAACAATATTTCACACATATATATGTATATTATATATAGATGCAGTGTTTCAATGTACACCATTGCACATTTGGAAATATATCTGGTTGACATCTTATTGCGTATGGATGTAGTTCTTGCACATAGTTAAACTGCTTGAGAGTCAGGCGTATTACCTGGTCATCCCTGCAGCAGGAACACTGCCTGTGGGCCCTGCTTTGGATCCTCCCAGATCTCCGGTTGCCCTGGTGGTTGTTTGGCACGTCACACTGCAACAATGGACCAACGTGTTAGAGAGAGTTTTTTCTTTTAAAGAAAAGCAATGACCTCCTTCTCATTTAGATTAAGAGTTCTGTTGTCCCTGAATAGTTTGATATAAAACAATTCCTTCTCCCTATTGACCCCACATATGTATGTCTTTGCTTGAATAGTAGATGTTTCCTTATTTACTCTGTAAACTCAAAGAATTGAATGAATTCTGGTATTTTCAACAGAAAGTGAAACAAACAAGCATAAGACTCTTTCTTCCAAATGATATCATCATTGAACAACAATCCAATCAAGAAGGACGCATCTGTAGATCTTTGTCATGTCACTTTTTATCGAGTTTTGCGGCTTGATACTTTATGAAACTCTTATGAAATATGTCTGCTTGGAATCATTGATCAAGTGATCGAGTACTTCTGCGTTGAAGTAATGTTCACACTTATATTACATTCATTCATCTCCAGTGTTGCAGTTCAGAGTTCACACAGTTATACAGAGTATACCAACTTATTGTTCTGTCGGCACAGAATTAATGCACTTCTACGTTCCCTCTGAATCACAGCCTGCAGTTTAATATCAGTAAAATGAGTTTTCCTGAGATGTGAACATGTGAAACTCCCCTTCCCTGCTTCTGATTAATTGCTGCGTTGCCTTCATTGGATGGATTAGTTAGTCACCCACAGCTCACTTTCTTCTTTTTTTAGTACAACTCACAGGTTAACAACCTCAGTGACTTCATGTGTTGAACCGTGTAGGCAAACTGGGTGTATTTAATGCTTCACATTTACATTTAGGCATGTTTGATGTCAAAATATTGTGCTTTTTAAGAAAAAAGAAATACATCTCAACTGTGACGTAGCAGAAGAGAGTTCCAGAACATGAATAACAACAGTTGTTATGGTTTCTGCTGAGCTGTATATTTCCAAAAAATATAAAAGTCTGATAAAAAAACATCTTTAAATGTTCCTGCATGTATTGACATATAATTGATTTTTTTTTCATGTTTCTACACTTTAAGTCACTGAAGTTTTTAACCTATAAATTTAAACTTTTAAGTAATAACATTGAAAAACTGTCATATAGACAATTTTATGAAAGTGATTAAGTAAACTACTCAAATATCAGTTTTCAGAAATAAAACAGCCTGAAACTAATCATTATCAAAGTCTCATTTTCATTTGTGCATATGATGTTCAGGTCTGACAGTCGACAGCATGACAGTAAAGATGACTTTGTCCAAAACTTTGGCATTTTTTAAAAAAAGGCACATTTTTCAAATACACATTTCCCCCCTTTGAATCAGTTATTTCCTAACTTTTGCTTTACTTTTCTGTACAATGTGACTTTGTTGATGGAAATTTCAAATGATAACACATTAAAGTCTGGCCTAGGAGGGGTTCATGAAAGTAATTAAAAGGACAAATGATATGAAAAGTTTCAGAATAAAAACAATAATTAGAATAACATTTGTCAGACACTCATGACTCAGGTTTGTCTGTCAACCTAATTACGGTAAAAATGACTCTCCTTAACGTTGGATTACTAAAAAGAAAGTGCATGTTTCAAATACACATATTTTTTCCCTTCAAATTTGTTGAAATTTTGACTTTTACTATATTACATTCACTGTATAATGTTACCTCACTCAAAAAAACAAAGAAAACGGTAATCTACAGGTCTCACATTTTCCATGTTGGACGTTTAAGGTGTCAGTGGCAGTCTCGGGTAGTTATTGGCTCTTTTAAAGGAGAGTCTTGGTCTTTGGTTGTAGTCACAATGTAGGAAGTTTTCAGAAGAAGTGAATCCTAATCAATGGAAATCTTCAAGTGAAATGTGAGAAGCACGTTTCTTCACAGATAGAATTGTTTGAGTTTAAATGTTGATGCACTTGAGAAGGAACCTTGGCAACCTTAGAATGTTTGATGACCATTTTGGGCATTAGTGTTCTCACAGATATGCAGTTCTGGTACAATGTGTTTTTCATATATCACTTATGTTTTGTCAGATTTGATCAAGTCCACCTGAAAAACGTCTGTGATTATGTCCAAAGAAGCAGCTCTCCTGAATCCTGTCTTGTTTTTTCTCCTATAATTTTGGTGTTAAGTGTTTATATTTTATTTTTTTAAATGTTTAATTTAACAAGGTTATTTTCACCGAAACAGATTTCAGGTTGCATACAACACGGTGTGTCAGGACATCTTTCTGTCTAACTTTTTATCAGACTTTTGATAGTTTCAAACAAGAAATTGCAGTGCTTTTAGGCACATTTGGCTCTGCATAACTTTGATTTGATTTTCCCTCTGTTCAGCCCTATGAGACCTTATTTAGACAGATTTGGTTTTCGGTAGGGCTGCACGGTGGTGTGGTCAGCACCTCACAGCAAGAGTGTTTTGGGTTCAAATAGAGTTGGGTTCTGTGTAGAGTTTGCATGTCCTTGTATGTGTGGGTTCTGTCCAGGTACTACGGCTTCCTCCCCCATCCAAAAAAAAAATGCTTGTTAGGTTATTACAAAATGCAATTGTCCAGGGGAACGTACCCCACCTCTCGCCCAATGACCCCCCAAGCGTTTCTATATTGGATTAAGCTGGTATAGAAACTGGATGGATAGATGTTTTTAGGCAGAGGTCAAGTTTTTTAACTTGTATGCATAAGTTTTATAAGCACCAAAATAACAAATAATGCAGGACAAATAGTTAAAAAAAAATTTTTAAAAAGTTCTGAAAATAATATTTGTCTATTTGTGGCCACAGTGAATTCTGGTTAATCACTGCATGTATCATTAAGGCATTGAAACTTTGAAATAAAACATTTTTAATTAGTTGGTATAGATTTCGGGAGGAAAAATGTCATGTCCCAATGTCAAAAATGTCACATATGCTGTCAAATGAATTTCTGTTGTATTAAAAGAACTATTGAATACAATGTACATTACAGAATTTTTAAAAATTAAATATTTCACAGGATGACTAAATGTATTTTTATGTCTCTTCTAAAACAGGGCTTCTTAGGGCTGATGTTTTCTCTTTTTTGACTCTGGGAGTTTGTATTTCTGTATCTATTAGCATTTTTAAAAAAGCCACTGTTTATAATGTTTGCCACATTCCTCAGACCTGCCAGAGGAGGGCGACTGCTGGCATTGAACTGAGGCTCAAAAGGTGTCAGGTCTTCCCCCACTGGGTCCTTACCTACTGCTCACCGTTCTGCCCTTCTCTGTTAAATAATGCATGCAGAGTGCTGACCTCCCAGACTTCACCTGACAACATTGCCACTGTATCTACCATTCGCATGTCTGATTACACTCTGCATAGTCAAGGAAGGTCAGTGAGTGTGGCAGCATGCATGTAAATGTGTAGATATACGGTTTCACTGATAAGACAGGGTAAGAGATGCAGTTCTTGTTCTGATTCGAACATTTACAGAGAGGAAGTGGTTTATATACAGAATACAACCAAAGTGAAGTAATATAAATTTAAATGTATGGTATCTAACAATTGATGAGTACTTGTAATAATTGAATTATCAGTTTAGATGTATTGTGATGAAATCTATGAATGCATAGTTGGGATGCATGTAGAAAATTTCTGATTAATGTTGGTAACTTAGATTTTTGATGACCAATTCAATCCCCCACAACATGGAGCAACAACATTTTTGTAGGGATGAACTGCTTTTCTTCAAATGACGATTATTCTCAGCTGCTCGTTGATGAAGGAACTGTGTTTCTCTTCCTTTTGCTAAGAAATAGCAGAGCTCTGATTTTCATTTTCAGTCTCCGTCATTTTCTAAAGATGGAGACTGCAGCTCTGATAAGTGATACTACTGTTTTTTCTATATCTTCTCAGTGCTGTTGGTCTGCAACTCTCCTTTATCCTTTTGCATCTTGAAGTCAGAATAGGATTTTTTGTGTCTCTGGCAACAGTAAAGCAAGAATTTAGATGTGCTTATAGAAACAGTTCAGAGGTTAAAGTTCTGGTGTTCTCAGGGCATTTTACAACCATGTGAGGCTGAAGGGAAATCACAGGTGTTTTCAAAGTTAGTACAAAGTTTCTACATTAAGATGTGGTTTTCTACTTTTCTGCTTTGGGACTTCAAAAAGTATTCTCTTTGAGAATTTCACTTTCACTGGTGTACACGTTTCTACTGTGGTACCTGTGTTGTTGTTGTTTTTTAAATAGTAAATCTAACATGTTCATAAACTCTTATCCTCAAATTAGAGTGACCAAACTTTTTAATAATTTGACATCTAAATGATATCTGCCAGGGGTCAGACCTTTGTTGTGTATTGTAAGGTTCAGGAAATCTTCTTTTTCTTTACATTTTCTCCTTGTCTGTCTCCTCATCTCGCGCTCCTTTGGGAATGGTGTGAATGGAAGTGACTACTAGCTGTCACCACAAATAAACTATTAGACTTGAACAAGGAATCTCTGCTTGTATGCATTGTACCATCAGGATGATTATAATCATCTAGATTAACATAAACTGATGATCCACTAAATTTAAAGACTCTAGCTGCTCTACAAGCCCTGGTGTTATTTTTTTTTTCATTTTGCAATTCATGATGCAGAAAATATTTTCAGTTGGTTAAAGGTCTGGACTGCGAGCAGACCAGTCAAGCACCATCTATCCAGCCAATTTCAATCCAGTCAATCCAATTCAGGGTCATGGGGCCACCCCAATATGCAACATGTGAGCATATTTCACTCTAAAACCTGCATATACCTTCTATTACTGACATCGTCTGGTCAGAGATGCAAGTTGCCTGTTTCATAGCCACGAATGCATCCCCATTCCATCAGAGATGAAGGCTTTTGAACAGATAACAATTTCGACTTTTGCTTAGTATGTCAGCATAGTTTCCATTTTGTCTCAGTCCATTGTAAATAAGCTTTGGCACAGAGAAGAAGGCAGCGTTTCTGGATTATGTTCACATAGAACTTTTTCTCTGCATGAGAGAGCTTTAACCTACATTTGTGGAAGACATGGTGAACTGTGTTCACAGACAGTGATTTCTGAAAGGGTTTGTGAGCCCATACAGTCATTTCCTTGACAGACTCATGTCTGTTAATAATGCAGTACTGCCTGAGGGCCGGAAGGTCACAGGCATCCGGTATTGATTCTCTGATTCTATTATGCACAATATGTACTGTAGATGGTGGAATGTTCAAAGTCTTCCAAAGTATATGCAGATTGCTTAAGTGTTGTAATAGATATAGTATAGCATTTGGAATTGTCTTGCAGATATATGCAAAGCCTTCCCAAAAAAAGACTTTGTCCATGTTCACTTCTGAGAGGCTCTGCATCTCTAAAGTGCTCTTTTTCTACGCAGTCATTTAAAACAAACAAAAAATGTTCATACATCTTTCACCCAACAAGAAATGAATGCCAAATTTTTTACTATGTTGTGACATCAAGAATCCACTGTGCTTGAAATCCGGTACGCATCTCTTTAGAATTTTCCAGCCAAGGACCTAAAGGATCTGCACGTATGGTGGCTCATGGGATATCAGCCACCATATGCAGTGTTATGACACATTCTCATTCATCAAGGCTTGCTGCATTGTGGGAAGGTGCTTTAAGGTGCCAATTGGAGGGTCAGGGGTGATGGATACTGGAAAACTCGAGAGCAGTCAGAAAAGAGGCGACAATCTGGGCTTTCTGGGATCGTGTTACTGTGCACCACTAGGTATGATAGCATGAGCTTTGGGAACCTGTAGTGAGACCCTGAAGACCTCACACTCAAGGGTAAAAAGGGAAAGTCGGCAAAGTGCTGCTGGCTCCAAGGGTGTCTCCTCCGCACCGTCATGTAAAGGATGCATAGCTCCGCCAACTTTATTTAGCAGCTGCATTCTAAAAACAGCACTGGAACACATCACTAGCCTGTACACACACAAGCCCTCACAGACCCATACGGTTACCTTGCTGCATAAATAAGATTGTACAGTGCACAGCACAGAAACACATATTCACAACCAGATGCTCTCTGTGTGACCGCTAATGAAGAGGGTAACAAAGCAGTTGGCTGTTCTTCATTGACATTCATCATTCTATGTATGTGTGTGTGGTGGGGGTGGGGTGAAGCAAAACGCCTCCTAACTACAGACATCCCCTACACATTAAGCGGTAACTACATTGACCTGGTGCAGTCGCTGGGATTCATAACACATGTGATAAATAATGCCAAAAATTCTAAGGGGAAAATGTGTATTGCGTCCACACACTTCAATGAGCTTCATATCCTATCAGCCAGTAAAAAAAACATGATACAAATAAATCACAATTTACATAATTGGCTGTCCCTGAAAACCTACTCGAGACAATTTGTTAAGCTTCATACTTATTCGGCTCAGATTTGACATTTGACTTGAGTACCTAAATAATTTCAGTTGCAGTTACAATACAAAAAATAAATCCTAATTTTGCATCAGAGTAGCATGTTTAGCTTGGCTTCTCCAATGAGCACATTATCATTCAAAAGGCCTGCAATCATGCCTTTTTTTCACAAGTTTGTTTTGCTGTGTACACAGCTGCTTTGTCTTTAATATGTTTATCTTTCCTTTCTTTTAGTGTTAATCTCGTTATTTGGATCTTTTTAAATGTTTCAGGATACTTTATTGCTGTTTAACCTTTATTGGTTTTCCTTTTGCGCCTTAGTTAGTTTCACGTCTTTTTTTATTTTGCTAGCTTTGGCTTGTTCACCTGTGCATTCTCCTCACTTTTGTTTTCCATCATAGTTGATCACATGGGGTCTGGTTGAATTGTCTGTTTTGCTTGAACACTTTCTAACTGAATGAAATTACCCAAAAGTAGCTGCCATAAGAAGAGAGGTTTGAATTCAGCAGCTTCAAAGCTCCCTTTAATATTTCCTTTAGATAAGGAAACACTGGATCATCCTTTATGACTCAAAAGAGACAATTTTGTCACACAGTTCCTTGCGACAACAACTTTCGGATTGATGCACCATTATATTTACCTACTGTGTTTTTTTTTCAACAGTGATTAGTATGAATATATTAGAGAGCAGAACAGTGAGAGCGAGCATCCAACATCTTTCACTTTTATGCCTTTTTCTTTTCTTGCTTAACTATGAACTTTAAGATAAAATCTCTTTGTATAACTCATCATATTACTATGTTAAAGACTGCATTAGACTTGCATTAGATGAAATATCCACTGCACCGTTTTAAGAATATTTACTGAACAGCTGTAGTTTCATGCTGCTGACCCACATCACAGTTTAGTGTTAGTGTAATTAGATTCTTATTGCATCATGATCTACTTTACTTTAACCCCATGGCATTTTCCAACAGTGTCAAGGAGACGGGGCTTAAGAACAGATGATGGGAAGTCATTTTTTTCTTTTTACTGTGCTTTGACTGTGCCCCTGTTCTTAGTTTACTTTTCGTATTTGTCATTGGTTCCATCAGTATATATGTTTATTTTATTTCTCTTTTGTGCCAGGTCCTCCTCAGTGTAACTCCCCCTGTTCCTGGTCAGATGATCGTTTCTTCTCTCTCTAGCAACCGCACCCCCAACCTATGATTAAGCCGGTGTTAGCATGTTAGCAGCATTTCACTTAAACCAAGAGGAGCTCCCATGTTTTTGTCTGTAGGGTTGAACTGACTGAAGAGCTGATACTTAAAGTACCGGTAAAATGCTTGCCTCTCCTCTGTGTATCGATTGAGTCTGTTGCTAATGATCTAAACGATGGCTGCTAATGGGGAAAAAGTGTATTTCAAATGGCTTAAGAACAGCTTTAAGGTTAATTTGTGTACCTATTTAAAAGCTGTTAGTGGGAATATTACTTACCTGTGCTGATAACTTGGATCTTGATGCCTCTTACCTCGTGGAAAAGTCTAAGCAGGGATTTCTGTAAATAAATGTGAACTTTTCTCAATGAAAGTTATATGATTTATGCCAATCTGACCCATTAAGACTTAAAAGAAACTTTAATGTTTAGGATCAATAAGAAGGCTTCTGTAAATATCTTGAATTTAGCGGAATCAATGATCTGTTCAACTGAAATTACATTTAGTCATAATTAATTTGCAGCTATCACCACTGCCACTTGAGGATAATTGGAAGTGAATTTCAGATGTGTGTAATGAAAAATCTCATGCGCATGCATGCAAAAATGATAAAATGTGTTCTCGGAAAAACGAGACTGTGGATATCTGAGATGCTCATTTTAACGAGGAGGAACAGAATTACAGATATTTGTAATATGCAAGCAAGTGATCAGATATCAGAATTACTTGACATAAATGTATATTGCGCAGATTTTAGGAAGATTTGAATCCCCCTTTCTTATCGAAATGTTACATTCTAATATTTGACTTGTCCGGGATGTACCCTGCCTCTCACCCGACGACAGATGGACATGTTACATCACCGCTTGTAATTTACTGCACATTAAGGAGTATTTCTTCATTAAGCTTGGCAGATATTAGGGATATGAAGTTATTATTTGGCCCTCAGCACCCAGAAGAACTGAATATTTCAGACTGAAATTAAGTTCACAAGGACAGTAACTTCTGTCACCACATTGTGTTTGATTTATATGTGTGGAAAGTCACAGCAATTGGGTTACTTCCAATTGTGTTTGGTGTGGTAACTGTGTCTCACAAGCTATTCGACAAATTATATTTCAGTCTTAATAAAAGGGGAAGTGTCCAAAGTCAAGGACGTGTACAAATCCAGTTCCTTAATAGGTCTTTTGGTAATGAATTCTTGTTCTAAATTGCAGTCATTTTCATGGTTCATTAGTGGTGTTTTACTGAATGACTCTAAATTGTGAGGTTCACGCATCCTTTTTCAAAGTCCTCAGTGAGGCATCAGCGGAGTACTACAAACCAAAATGCAAAAAGCAATGTTACTTAAGGGTCTTATGTCATAATTGATCGCAGCAGGATAATTTAATCCATTTTCACAACTTGAAATTGTGCCTGTACTCAGACAGGATTACACCATTTGCAGTTGGTGCTGAAACTGACACAAACCTCATGCGTTGTGTTGAACATTTCACATGGAATATTTAATCAAATACATTTCTCCAGTTCCCCCTTCCTTAGTTATGCACTAAAATCGCCTAACCAAAACGTATAGCCCCATATTCATATCCTTGTTTTTTGTTCCATCAGTCCATGGCTTCTTGCTGCTTTAAACTCCTGTGGTGAAAAAAAAAGAAGAAAAAGAAAAACACCTTTGATGTTCCATTGCAAAATTTCAAAGCAGAGTGCTGTTTTAATTGACCTTGAAGTAATTAGTTTCTGAATTGTTCATTCTGACATCAGTTTTTAATGTCCTGTTGGTTACCTCAAATTTCATTTTACATAATACTGCAGTCGATGGACTCTGCAATGAAGGGTCAGAAACAAATACTCTTTTATCCTGGTACACATGTTAACTTTAAGGCACATACGTGTATACACAGTATAGCTATGGAAATGTGTGTACTTGCATAGAATCAGCAAACTGTGTCTGAGGTTGTGTGTGTGTGTGGACTATGCTTTGAAAGTGCTGTTCCCATTGAATTGGCCTCAGTGTCACTAATGAACCTTCAGGCACAGTGACGGAAATGAAGGCCAAAGACATTATGGATGTATTGGTGGTTCATGCGTGGCCGCTAGTAGCACACAGATTTTGTGTAAGTGAGCAATTGTGTATCTGTGTGTCAGAGCAATATGTCGTGTGGCCAGTGGGGCCGAGGAAGCTGCAAGCAGGTGATAACACTGGCCTCTGTTGCACTCCAGCTAATCTGCTGAACTGCAAAGCACAGGGTGGGTCAAGGAGAGGCCTCGTTTTTTTTTTCAGGGTGCAATCTAAAACAGACTCCTTGGCTTTGTGCACCCCTTTTTCTTTTACTCTACCAGTGTGAAACAAAATGCAGGTGATATGATCTAAGAATGTTTTTTTTTTTATTCTTTCAATTAGCAGCGTACCTCTAGATAAGGGAGTAAGGAGAAGTTAACGCTTTGCACAGAGGAAAGCAAATTACTGCAGCATTAGTCTCATTATATATATATATATATAGATATATATTTTGGAACATTTAGAAATGTATAAAGACAAAAATGAATAAAGTGTCTTGATTTGAGTATGCGCTGTACTTTGTGGAGAAAGCAGAAAAGTTGAAGATCTTTGTTTGGCTGTAAATAGATTAAAGCATTTCACTTGCAAAGTGCACGTGATAGGTAAATAAATCAAGACTGTTTTCATGTAAATGTAAGACTGATTAGACAAACTGCATGAACTTTTTTTTCTTTTGACCAAAGTCTTGTCACAGTACCCACACTCAAATGGCACATTAGCAGTCGCAGTGGCTTGTGTCTGGTTCTTTTTCAAATAATGTTTTCCATATGTTGTCCATATGTACTACTAAGGGCCATTTTAATGTCATAGTTTTGCACTTTGTACTTTAAATAGCTTGGTAATGATAAAGTATGAGGGAGCGCAAGCCAAGGATTTTGATGCACACAGGTATTTTGACCCTGAAGAGATCGAAAATGTAAATGAAGAAAAACATGACAGAGCACAGCTTTATAGTTATGAACCTGATTGGTATTATAAAAAAAAGACCCAGAGAGGTACCAAAAACAGAACTTACAACCCAATGGGCTGGAAGTCTTTTAAAAGTGAATCTTTGTTTTATGATGCTTGAGGTGTGAGATCAAGAGAGGGATGGTAAATCAAGATTGACATGACTACAATCCCAATTAAAAAAATGTCAGGACGAAGATGTCAAACGTAAATAAAAAGAGAATGCAATATTTGCAAATAAAAAAACAGCTGGAGTAACATGTAGCAAAAAATCTGGTTAACTGGCAACTGGTCAGGATTGTGATCAAGTATAAATTGAGCATCTTAGACAGATGGAGGTTTTTTTGGGGAAGACCTTGCATAGATCAGCAAGACAATGCGAAGCAACAGTAGTGATTCATTGTCAGACTGACCTGTCTGCAGACCACACCTTTTATCAGTTGAAAACATTTGGCACATAATGAATGGTAAAACAGGACAAAGAAGACTCAATATTGTTGTGTGGATAAAGTTCTATAACAGACAGCAATAGAACAGCATTCATCTCCCAAACATCCAGCAACATTTGGGAGAGGAATGGGCTGTTGTTAAGAGTAGATGCTACACAGTGATAAACATATCCCTGTCCCAGCCTTTATCAAACACATTGCTGCCATCAGATGATTTGATATATTTGTTTTATGTTCTATTGCAAAGAAAATATTAGTTTGAGGCTTGCAAATCATTGCGTTCTTTTTTTTGTTCACATTGTACGTAGTGGCCAACTTTATTGGAATTGAGGTTGTATGAACTTAAAAACAAGACTTGCAACAAGACTTACCCCACACCGTTCCCTTGACTGCTGCGCTGCATCTTAGTACTCTGTTACTGTTGATCCTTCTGTCTTGAACACCAGAGATCTTGCAGCCTGAGGTTGACACAGGGAGACATGTCTTTTTTTTTTTTCTTGAATATGTACAGCAGTCCTGAAATGTTCTATAGGTGTTCTGGAGTGGTGGCATGTGAGAATGCAAATGCCTGCAACATTTGCTCTGGAAGTCTGGCAGAGATGTCCACCGTGCCCAATAGGAAAATCTCCAAAACATCAGCAGGTGAGACAATATATGAATCTCAGCAAATATTTTGGAGCATTTACTGCTGGTGTGTGTGTGCTGGTGAAAGTTGGTGCTTTCTCCTGACCTGTACAGTATGTACAGCCGGAAGTGCTCATTTATAAAACAAATCCTCCTGCTGTGATGTGTTTATGAAAAAGTCTGGACCCGATCCTCTGCACTTTCTCCTGGTTACTTAATCCTATTGTCTCAGATAGCTCCTTTCAATCACAAAAAGTTACTTGAAAAGCTGGAGCTTGTGCAACCCACGCTAACAAAAATGTTCAAGGTGATGAAAATCACAAAAGACCAGCTTTATCAAAACTACAAAATCCTCAAAGTCAGCTATACTACACAGAGCTGGAGCGACACCACATTCCCGTGTTACATAAAATATCGTGTTTGTGGGTGTTCACAGTTTTACTTTAAAATCATTCTTTCAGTGTTAACAATTACACGCTCACTTCATTAAATTCCTAAACATGTGCTCTCGCCAATATTATTCTCCAAAAATGAAAAGTGCTCTTCAATCTATTTAGACCCATTTTTACACACCCAAAGAGTATCCTTGAAAATTACAGAGTATCCTTGATTCTCCCAGAGCTTCCTGAAAAGAAGTGGCATCTGCTATAATGGCCACAGCAAAGCATTCAAGCTCAAATAACGATCATTAAGCCAAGGTTGAGATCAGTCAAGGGCCTCTACTTCTTCCCACTCCCTGCTCTGTCTGCTGTGCCCCACAGGAGTAGAGTTCAGTGATTAAAATGTCTCTAATTACTCCACCGGTGTGCACATGGTTGCGTGTCTGCATGCGAGTTTGTGTGCCTGTAACCGTACAGGAAAGTGTGCACACACGTAGGTGTCTGTTCATGATGGCGTTGTTAGCAAAAGGACACCTTCATTGGAGCTCCTGCAGGGTAGAGAGTTTTGCAAGTGCTCCCTGTGTGAGAAGTGCTGTATGATTTGACTCAAGGCAATAGCACCCACAGAGGTGTATAAGCAGTTTGCTGGTAGCCATGTAATTGCAAAGCATTTATGTGTTTGTGTGTATGTTCCTGAGTGAGTGTGTTCTGTTTAAGTACAGAACGTTGTTACAATGGGTGCATTTACTGGAACTAAAGCGATAACTCCTGACGTTTTATCATTTTATCCTTTGCTGGCATGCATGTTACCTTTGTATTTAAGATATTTAACTCATTAAAACTACTTAAAAGGCATCACTTCGGCAAGCCTATTTTCCTATTTCTGAAATATCCTCAAAATGGCACCTCTCTGAGAGCTGACGTAGTTGTAGGGGACAGACAAAGAAGCCTGGATTGAAATGGCAGAGCTAACGCAAACACATTATGATCTAAAAGATTTGTGTCAAAACTGCTCACTTATGTCAGGGTGCATTAAGATAATAGTCTGTGCACAGCCTGGTTCTTTTGTTTTCTAAAAATGCCCACCAGCTGGGCATATGTGTGTATAAGTGCCAGCTGTATTTGTGCAGATGAGGTAAGCTCAGTGAAGTCCAGATTTACAGAAACACAAGCTGTGTTGAAGTACAGTGTAAATATGTACCAGCCTATTATTGTTTTATGCACGTCGCCTTTCATCTTCCAGTGCATTTATATGTGCATATGACCATGTCTTGTCAAAATTGATGACTTGGCCACAGACTTCTTACGTAGAGCTGAAAAGCTGGAGCTGTGTAATGCCATGTATTAAACATTTTCTTGTAAGATGAAATGGCATTAAAATGCTATCTGTGGGTGCTGAAGTGTGGAGGAGATTGTTATTGAAAGAATCTGTGTATATTTTAAGATAAGTCCCAGACACTGGATGTTAAATTGGTAGTGAATATATTCAGTCGCATACAGGTTTTTCTTCGATGCACATGTATGCTTGCATAAAGTGTCATACATCACCCTTGGCATGCAGCGTTTCATTGTGACTGACAATGCCACAATAATTGGAATCATATGCTTCTTGTCATAGTTGACACTAACACTATAGACACATAAATCCAAAGGGTTTAAGTAAATGTAGAAGCGAGGACATAAATGAGTTGCGCATTAGTTACCTTTTCCTAAAAATGCATGTTTTTAATTGGTTAGAGATACTTATAAACAGATTCCTACATCTTAATACATATAAAATCACTGAATTATAAGTGTTTTCATTTTGTTAGTGTTCAGATCTGCACAAGACTTTGTGAGGGATTATTTTCACCATGTGATTGTGTTTGTATGTGTCATTAAGAAGAAAACTAACTGATATGAGGCCACATTGTTGATATTACTGTTATTATTTTTTTAATCTATAATTATGGATGTGCAATTGTGGTCAGATATCTGCTGCAAAATAATATCCCTTTATTATTAATTATTTGTCTGAGACCCTACAAATTGACAGGGAGAAGGTGCTTTAGTGGTGTGGTTTAAAAAACATGTTTTTATTTGGATCTTTTTTTCCTCCAATAACTTTGATAGTTGCAGTGGCAAATCACCTATTATGAGTGTATTATGTATTATTATTATCTATTATGTATCAGAAATACCCAGCTTTACCTGAGCTGATTCACTTTTTGACTTTGATTGTAGTGGAAGTATGAACTATGCTAATGTGACGAGCTGATCCATGGGCACTGCCAAGGCGTTCAAGGTTAAACTTTGATTCTGCGTTACATTAATCAATCATTGTATGGAACTGCTCCTCAGAACAGCATGTACCAAAATGTATCATCTGCTCTGTTACACATACCATTCAACCCTTACTAAGTACTAAGGAACAGAATCTCAACACTTTGGTGGGGGTTTACAATCATTGTCTAAGAGCTGCTGGACAGTTAGGCCAGCAGAGATGGTTATCAGTGGGCACCAGAGAGAAAGGTAGAGAATGTGAGAGTCTTTTTTTATAGAAAAAGATAATGGCCTGCCGATGAAACACATGCTTACTTTGCTTGATATGTAATAGAGACACAGTACTCAATACTCATAGTTTGTAAGAGATTTTGTAAGGGCCATTTGTGTCAATCACGTCAAACCCACAACAATATCCCTAATAATCCCTCTTTTGTAATCTCTGCTGCTTTAGACTCATCGAAGAAACTTCAAAGATCCACAAAGGCTACTTTTACCAAATGCGTATTGTAATGAAGCTACAGATTAGAGCAGAAAATGGTAGTTTAATGCAAAACCTGCTGAGTAACCTGCGGAGTAATGCTGTCAGTCAAGGATTTGTATTAACCTCATGAACCCTGAATGACTCGAGAGCAGAAAGTTGTTTTAAAGCGAAAAGATGAGAGCTATTTTTTATCATTTCTCTCGATAAACTAAGTCAATCTGGCACAGACTTCATTATCGGCCTTCATCTTTTACCATCCCAACCCTTTTATTTCTACTTTGGTCTTCATCAAAGTCATTTATATTACACATTTAGCTGGTTAATTAAAGATTAAACAAATGTTTCTTCGGGACATGTGAAGTAGTGGCCTTTGTGTTTGTAAACCCTCTTCATGCTTTTCACCATCAATTCATCATTGCCCCAGTTTTCTCTCTGCCACAACACAACAGCCTCTACTGCTGCCACCTCTTTCTGTGCCTCATTCCCGTCCACCTCATTTTCACCTCCTCCCTACTTGATCACCATGTTTGTTCATCTCTGAATCCATCACCCCCCCTCTCTCTGCTTTTCACCCCCTCATTATTATAATGTCCTCACTCAGTGTGACAGGGAAACTCGGGGAGCATTTAACCAATGACTGGTTGCAATTACAGAAGCTGACCTGCTGAGTTGGTGTCCAAGTCTGCCCTTGGCCAGCCCCCATTACTCTGAACTGCGTTGCAAACAAACAGGGCGGACCAGTTTATGATGTGCGAGTTCTATGTATAAAGGTGAATGTTTAAATATGTATTCTCATCATAGGCTGGACACACATTAAGGATGCACAAGAACGTGCACGGAGAAAGTTGCAGAGCCACCAGCATGCATTAGTGAGCCTGACAAAGCTAATTTAGGTTTGCTGATGATGAAAGCAGTACATGGCCTCATCCTTTTGAGCTTTGTGAAAACGTTGTGACAATGCAGAGCGATCCACTTAAGAGGTGCATAGTGCCCCTTAGGGTGTCTGAAGTCTTCTCTGGTGGAACACTCCGCCATTGTATGTGTGAGCAGTGCACTAAATGCTGCAACCGTGGCCCTCGTGGCTCTCGTGGAGGACAGCAAGCAGCAATGATGATATGCTGTAACAGAGCTGGTAACAGAGTTGGACACCAAATGTGTCTCCATTTGAGATTCTTGCACTTGCATTGTCTGAGTGTGTTTAAGTTATCTTACAGTGGAGCTTGACAGTCTGTAAACCCTTTATAATTTCATACATTAGTAAATAAATTAAATTTATTCAATTCAGTAATACACTATTAATCAACAAAGGGGAATTACATTACTACAGTGTTAATTATTATAAGATACAAGCTATTGTTATAGATTAGACATTAAATAGAATTTAAATCAACTGAAAAACATGTAGACAGTTGAAGTGTAGCAGAGAGGAAGGTGTGGTAGAAAGGTTCCCATCAGTGGGTTGGGGTGTTGTTTAGCTGATGAGTGCACATGCAGTATCAGCAGGTGACACAGGTCAACTCTCTCAGTAGACAACAAGGACAGGAACTCACAGGAAACGGTTCAATATCTGTGGTGCAGAGACGCTCCTTCTCAGTGACATGTCAGGGATTACCCCATGTGTTGTTAACAAGCTCTGTAATCCTTCTCCTTCACTGTTCCCTCTCTGTCTGCAGTCTCTGTCTGTCTGTATAGTCTTAAAGTTGACAAGAGAGGAGTTATAGTTGTTCTTGTAGCCATGTCTTGATTACAAAAACAATTGTGCCTCCATGATATTTCTGCTGTGTCCTCATCAGGGGTCCAAGCTTGTCCATTTTATCTGCCAGTGACCTCACACTTCCACGATGATCAAGGGAAGAAAAGGTTTAAGCATCCTTCTTTCTCTTCATTTTTTCCCTGCTCTGTATCCGAGACGTCTCCTCTTCAACTCATCTGGATTTGGGATCCTATTCCAGGCATTACTTGGGCTTTGGAAAGCTTAGTGAGCTGCTTCAACAGGTTAACAATCTTGTTGTTGCCGTGCGTCATAACAGATGTAAAAAAAAAAGTGCTAGAGTTATCAGTAGATGTCCTTCCAACAGCACAGCATCCCAAACCAGCACAGAAAATCATTTTCAGAGGTCTGTTTTCACAAAACAAAAAAAAAGGAAAAGCTCAGAGAAAGTATCTAAGATATAAAGATAAGATAAGATATAAAGAAAGATTACTCCAACTAAGGTGTCAGAAAAGACTACAGTGTAACTTCTCAGCAGCTAAATGATAAAACACACAGTCAAGGGCAGCAGCACTTGGTCTGAAATGATTAAAGACCAAAATACATTTCATCATTATTGTCACAACACTTTACTAAAACATTGGTCACTTCCTGGAGTCTTTGAAAGTAATTATAGATCACATTTGCCTGCATGAAAAAAATTGTCGCACAAGCATGTTTTTGGCAAGAGTGCAAATCTCAGTTGGCCTCGCTTACATATCTTTAGACTGTGGGAGAAAACCAGTGCATGCAGAGTGACCTACAAGGATAATATGCAATATCATTTGAGCAATGAGCCTACTTGATATTGTCAAGATAATTGTAAATGATCTGAGTCTCACAGCATGGGTCATGTGGGTCATGCAGCAAGACAACACCAAGCACATAAGACTTTCTGCCAAAGAGGGGTTGAAGAATGATAATGTAAATACAATGGAATGGCCAAGTTAAAGTCTTCCCTCTCAGGGCTGCTTGTCCCTAAATACACAACACATACTTTGTGTAGGGCCTAATGATGCAATGGGGCCTTTGTTTTATGTGAAAGTATGTTGCAAGTATATGTATAACTGGTGCAAAGGGAAGGCCCCCCCAAGTCATTGCTCATGATACCTGCACAGACCAAGTCACATGAGCTCAGTAAGCCCAGAAGAATCGAGACATGAGGTCTCAGTGCTGTCATCTGTCATACCCCACATGTTGCTACAATGATCTATTTTGGATTAATTTACTGAGCTAAACTTTCTTAGATGTTGTTTGTTCTATTGATTAAAACGTGGACCCTAACTTTTTTGCAGGGTGTGCTGTCTATAAGTATATCCGTGGGCAGAAGGCTTCATAACTAAATTTTGCTTAGGGCTCCAATGTGACGAGGAGCAGTCCCGTTCATCTTAATCCAACAGAAATGATGAGGGAGGTGTGACGAATAGTTAATGTGAAGAAACCCACCAACATCCCAGAGCAAAATCAACTGCATATGGAGCCAAGAGCCAAAATTCCTTCAAGCTCGTGTGAAAGACTGATTAACAATTTAGCTGCTGTTATGTGTGTTTGTTTAATTAATGATGTTTTTCTCTTTTTGGCCTGAGTTTTTTTTTATTGTTATTATTCGTTTTCCATTCTTTTGCATCTTTCTGTCTACACATTTTTTTCCTTTAATTTCTTGTTCTGTTTTCTGACTATTTTCTGGGACTTTTATCAATGTTAGTCTGAAAACTCTAAATAAATGGCCAAGAGAGCATATTTTAGAAGTACAAATGTAGGCTATGTGTGTACTTTTTGTGCATTTGTGGTTAAGCCTGAAACATGCTCTGTAAGTATAATCCATTTCTTAAAAAAAATTAAGCCATCACATCTATTTTCTATCATTTTAAGATTTTGACTTGTAATTTCTTGAGTCTCTACAGGTTGCCTGGCAACTGCTACTGGCCTCGAAGTAGTCAGGCACATTGATAAAAGAGTATATATCATAGTAATAGTACATCTTGCAGCTGCTCTTTCTTCCCACCAAGAATATAGCCCAGGATCACAAAACAGACTCCCATGGGGTCTATCTATTTTTGTTATGGCCTTTCAATCAGAATGACTATTTCAAGCATGGTCTCAGAGTATACATATTAAATTATGTTTCAGTGTCTCAAAATATCCCTGGAAGCTGTGGAAAACCCAGCTGTTATAACAGGAAATGCACCTTTTGATATACTTACTATTTAGAATCTGTAACTGATAAGACCAATAAGGAGGAGAGTACTGAACCATACCAGTAACTCAGTCCCTGTTTCTTTCTTGACTTTATGCTAACACTTGTAACACTAAAATACATTAACATTCTCTTAAAGCTACTTTGTGAATGATTTAAAAGCTTGTAAAAACTCCAAAATAAAGGATTTTTCCTGTACGACAAAAAGTATTTTTCCCTGAATGCCTGAATGTGTTGTTCATCATTTTGTTTTTTTCACATTCTCAGCATCATATAACACATTCTCAGTAAGTCCTCCCGAGCTATAAAGACGTTTTAGGAATACACAACCATCAGTTGCTGTGAGAGAAATGCATGTGTGGAGTAAACATGTTTCCCATAAACACGATCCTGGCGTCATAAAAAAAAGAGTGTATCGAAACTGGACGTTTTCTTCTAATTGTTTTACTTCAAGTAATGTGTTGCCTGAGCCTAATCCTAAAGTAAAAAACATTTTGTGATCGCTTTCACTTCCGGTTTTTACAACAGAAGTAGTGGGTTTAAACTCTCTTTTTTTGTAGGGTTACACACATCAGAACAAGCAGAATAAAAGCATTTCTAATTGCATGTAGTAACTGGTTTATCATCAGGAGCCAGGCGTGTCCCTACGACCACATGCGTGATGGGATGGCACCACACTTGATCCTACGCTGTGTTTCTGATAATCACCACTCTGAGATAATCAAGCAAGTTCATTATTTTTAACTGGACTGCAGACATAAACCCCACACAAGGGACAGGGACTGAAAATAAGCTGCTATTTGTCTAAATGACAGGTACAAAAAAAAATTAATAAGGAGAAAGAATTTGATGAGTCTTTGTTTGTCAGTATTGTGTTCAAATTGATGCTGTGCTGAGCTGGAACCAATTAAAGACCTGAATCTCCTGCAGAATCATTTGACGGGGGAAAGAAATGCCACTTAAAACACTTTAACATTGTTTTCAACAGCCAGATGTAAGCAGATGTGAGAGGGTTTCTTTGACCAGTGTAAAACAGGCTTTGGTCTCAAACTGGAGTAATGTGGCTGGCTAAAGTGCTGCCCATGTAACCAAGGTTAGAAAGAGTTTGATCAGAGGTATCATCATTTTCAGATAATGCTGTGTTCATAAATGCAAACACAAATTCACTTTGTATGGACTTTTGAAGAAGGATACAATGAAAAAAACACTATTTTAAAATGGTATCAGTGTTATCTTAAATTTACTGAAAAGAAAAACCTGCTTCATACCCAGGAGAGCAGAGAGGCCAGGTTGACCAGGTTTTCCTGGAATGGTGTAATGAGGCCAGTGTTCCGACGCCATTCCAGACACAGTTACAGGAGGTGTTGCAACAAAATGCAATTTGAGATAAATATATATATATATTTTTTCATAAATAAGGCATGTAAACTGATCCTTGTATGTGTTTTTATCCATGTTGATAAAATGAGCTGTTTAGAATCTCCTAAAACACGTCTAACAGAAAGTCTTTGCCCCCTCCTTCTAGAGGACAGGCGAATGAGATGTGTTCATCAAGGTTTCAGTGTGACACTTGTTGTGTGCCAGCAGGCACAGCGGTCACAGGGGGTGGAGGGGCACAGATGGCAGCACAGGTGTGGAGATGCCACCACATCAAGCACAGTCATCAACCCCATCTAAACACACTCTGCTGTGCGTCCATCTCCACACGCACTTACACACAGTTTACATCAAATGTATCTGACAGTATTCCGTGTCTGTCACTTCTTCATGGCAACCGAAGGGAATCTTGGCTGTCTGCAGCACTGTTCTCTTAATAATTAAATCTAAAGCGAAGCCCGAGTGGCCATGGCTCCGACACATTAAACATGAATGTTGGGAGTATATGTGTCCTTTATCATAGTATTGTCAAATACTATGATAAAGGACACATATACTCCCAACATCCAAGTTTTACTTTCACATTGGCATTCTAAATGGCAGTTTTGCAAGAGCTGAGGTTTTCTAAAGCTTTCCTTAGCCAGCATTTTACTTGTCATATCAACTGGCAAGTATGGAGGTGTAAACAAAACAAGACAGCTCAAATGATACTCAAAATGGATGTTTGAACAAAAAGACTGCTCTCTTGGTTGACATTTAAATATCTTGCATTTCTTGTAGTGCATTTTTATTTATTTATTTTTCAAAGCTATGACTAATGTGTCATGCCCTTGTTTTTGTCAAGGCTGTTCTCTTGAACAAGAAATCTAATTTCATGCATTTGTTTCGTATAATAGAATTAAGAACAACTGCTATGAAACTTGCATCAGTGTTTTGTTGATACGAACAGAAGCATCTTACTTAATGAGTTTTCGACCCTTTCACCATAGTAATGATGGAGCCCTGTACAGTTTTATGTGTGTTCTGATAGTAATACCTGCATTTATAAACCACTGCACTGGATTGATTACCCAAAAGAGTGCTCTTCATGTGGAATTCCTAAGAGAAAGGGGTGATTTGGTTCATAATGAGGCTCGCTCATTACAGTGACAAGTGCTCACGGCTCATCAGCCTGACTTTGAGGCTGCAAACTCAAGTGCAGAGTCTGCAGCCTAAATTTAAGCTTTTATCAATAACAAAAATAACAATACAGGCACATAAATGATTATACATATACATTTAATATTAGCACAGTTGTATTCAATAATCTAAATCACATTTTTGACACAATGTGCTCTGCATGACTGTAGAAGTATGAGGCTGACTTGATCATACCTCTATGTCAGTATCAAATTATCCAACCATTTGATTTTCTCATTTTGGAGTATTGAGAGGAATCTAGTAATAACAGTCTTGGCACACATACCACAAACCAATAAATTGAATTGAAGTATTTGTTGTTGTGTGTTAAACACAGCTCCTAATGACTACTAAATGTCACAGTTTGTCGAAAACAAGACACGTTTCACATGAAAATATATTGGAAGGCTACGGTACCACCGGGCTATTTTCCTTTCATCTCATCAAGTTCCCATGCTGATTTTAATACGAATTTCACCTGATGGTCGAAACAAAAATCATGCTACACGGAAAGAGTCTCAACTTGAAACCGTCGTAAAAAAACAACCCATAAAATCGTTCCTCTTCCTTCATCAAAACTGGATTAAATGTCTTTTCGTTTGTGGCTAGGGGAGTTGAACTCCTACAGAGAAGATTATTGTTTGTGGCGCACACAATGTTGAGGAGATATTATTTTTCTGCTCATTTAGTTTGTCTGTCAGCCTCTGCTGCGGAGTCCAGTGTAATCTCTCGACCTCAATCTTTCAACTGCTTCTTCCTTTCTTTATGATTTGTCACACTTCTACTCCTTTTTTTTGTCAGCTTTCTGTCAGTAACCTGTATAGTGTGCAGTCGGGTTTGTATGTGTATGCAAGTTTTACAGTTACATGGCCACATAGCAACTGGATTATCACCACGTTTCACTATCTGTATAATGTCTCTAACAACCAGAGAATAAAACAAAAGCCTAATAAAGCCTTATTGTGTTGTAGGAGTAGATCAGAGTAATTGCTGAGTAATTGCAGCCTGAAGATCTGTTTCAAGAAAATATATTTCATATCCGTCTTTCCTGTGCTCCAAGTCGTTCCTTCATAACAAGATATTTTCTACTTTGAAGCCTGAGCAACAGTATATGCTGATGTGGAATGTCCACAAAAGCATAATAAATGTAGTTGTTAATTGTGGAATTTGATAATTCTATCTGGCTCTATAATCAATTGTCCGTTTGTGCAGAATGTAAATTTATTAAAATCCATATTCCTCTCATAATCTTCCTCAACGTTAAACTGTGCGCTGTTGTTATTTGTTTTATGTGTATTTTCAATTGCTTTTCATTTCAGAGGCAGGGGAACAAGCTGAATACTCAACAGTGAAATATTATCCTCTTAAAAACTTAGTAGTGAACCTCTTATCACATCCACCAGATTCAGAGTAACATAAGCATTCATTTAACACCTTGCTATTTTAAGTCTAGAGTTCAAACTTCATTTAGCTCTGTATTTTGATCTAAACTAACTGCTGAAAGAAACACTGTATGTAGGTCTTTGTCAGCTCAGTGTTCACAGGCCAGTCTCTTACTTTGTATGCCGCTCGGTGCCGAGAGCTTAGTATACAAATAACTTTTACAGAGGTTTTTTTTTCATCCCCCAAAGCAAGACCTACTGAGGTGGAGGAATATGATCTGGCTAGTTTTTTGAAACTGTAAAATTACATTATTAGTCTTGGTAAAAGATCTCAGAAGGTATATGAATGGAAATGTACCTGATATACATAATTGCAAGACTGAGGTGAGCAAAGAATGGACTATTGTTCGTTCAATTGAACGTCAGGCTGCCTAAACCATATTTCTCTAAATGTTAATTAACTAAGTGTGGCTGTGGTAACCCAATGACAGCTGGGATAAGCTCCTGCCCCCCCACAACCCTGCGTTGGATTAAGCAGATATAGAAAATGGATGGATGGATGGTTTATGGTAAAACTTAACAACATAAGCAACAATAATAGCATTCAAACCAAAGTCTCTTGGTTAAAGCTTTCAAGTCATTCCTCCATCATCCCTGCCAGCTCCCAAAAATATGTTTCACACATCTCTCATCCCTTTAGAATACTTGTGTGTGGTGGTGTTAAAGGAATGTGTGAAACCCAGTGATTTATTCATTTAAATAGATTGCTGTCTGAACTGGCCCAATGGAAGACAACAGTTTCTCAAAGCCTCTTACCTGTACCCATAGCAATTCTACTGTGAATGTTAACCTGTACTGTATGCTATATACATCCGACACATACTTTGCACCAACACGGGAGGAGTGAGAATTCACTCAGCATGTTATTTACAACAAGGTGGCAGAATAGCTTTTTATATCAGAGGCTGATATGAACGTGTCTTATCTTAAATCTTTCTGCTAGGTAATGCTTTTGAATTTTGAGAAAGTTCATTTTTTCAAAACTTGGTATACACTAAAAAAAAAGCAAGCATTTAGATGAGTGTGGATGGTAACTAGAAAGTCATGAAGAATTTTTGAAGAGTAAGAAATTTTGTATTTGTAATGACACAACAATGTTTGGTGGAGGCTGTCCACATTATCTACCACCATCTTCAAGCAATGAGGATTCCAATCATGGGCAATGTCTTTCAGAGATTTAAAAATCTCGCAAAACATGGGACAGATGCAAAGCCCTGGCAAATATACCGGTAGTTGTCTTTCTGTGTCATTAACAATGTTTATCTTAACAAACAGGTATATTAAATCAAAGATATCTGAAGCCTTAATGTATTCAATGCCACAATTTCTATGACTACTTGGAAATGCAGCATCAAACTTGATCACTCCTGTCGATTCCGCCAGTTGCTCTGTTTAATTTCACTGTCTGCAGAGACAGTGCGACTCAAGAAGACTTTATTTCTCTAATTCACAATGGTTATGTTCAAATCACAAAATAACATTGCCATGTTCAGTACTAACAGCTTTACTAAGCGGACTGTCGACTACAGTCACTGTTTTTCTGTTAAACACAAGAGAAACAGCCATAAATTTCAGTGGTAGGTAGATGGATCTTAAACAAGTTTTACACTTTTTAACTGAAGTCAAAGATGTGAGGACATTTTTTTTCCCATTTACCGTTAAGCTGGATAATTAGCTCAAGTTAGCAAGGAAGCTAGCTTCAAATCGTTTGTAACATTGTCAGAAAATTGACAGTTTGAAAACACATCATAGTACATCACGCCATGGCTAGATGATGCTTGTTATGATCAATTCCCACTTATAACATTAACTAATGAAAATGAATAATCCTACAGTCTTTGAGGAAATTGGCTGCCTTAAAATGTAAGCACTATGTTATGAAAATTTGGTTTAATTTACCTTACATCAGTGTTTCTCAATTCCAGACCTCACTGCCCTGCATGTTTTCGATGGTTCCCTCCTCCACCACACCTGATCCAAATGAATGGCTCCTTATCAGGCCACTGCAGAGCTTCATGACGAGCTGATCATTTGAAAATTTAAATCATTGAATGACTGGAAATAATTCACTTCAATTCACAATATCACAATCTTTACTAAGTCTTTTGTAATATAAACTGCTTTGCACCACAATTACACTTACAGCACACTAACATCAGAATTTATGGAACCTAAAATCAGTTGTAATATCAATTGCCCACCCTACTTTGCATCTTGAGTTAAAGTTAGGTAAAATTCTTTGAAAAGAAAACTGATTTGTTAATCTACTGAGCATTTACGTTAGGACAACAAAACTGAAACAATACAACTAATAACAATTTGGAACTTTTATCTTGTCTGAAAAAACAGAATGAAAGTTGGAAATATCATGTCAGCTTATTCATACAGATTCGAAACATAGGTGTGGAACTTGAGAAATATTGATTTCAGCAGAGTTCCTTAGTCCTGTGAAACATGTTTGGAGACACTCTAAACTGGTACTTCCATTCATTAAAAAAATGGAAAACTAACTGTGTATATATTTTCATCATGCATCATAAGATAAGTTATATTTGAACTGATCTCTCCAAGCTCTGGATTACCTCTGATCCAACAAGTGAACACCACAAACTTAAACATTAGTTATTGTTTTTCTTTTCATCCATCCTAAATAATGATATATTATAACAGCAGCTCCCACATGCATTCCACACTGCACTGTTAGCCTCAAATTACTTGGACATTAATTCATTAATACTTTAATTAATACCGATTACGGAATAATTACCTGTCTATCAATTATAAGTTGCAACATTAACTAACGTACTAAATCATACAGATTGATTAATCAGTAGCTCATCATTATTTTACTGTCACGTACCATTTGTGTACCCTCAAGTAAAGTAAAATATAATACAGATTATTTACTCAGTAGTTCCTCATCACATAAACTAACAGTGCTGTGACTACTAAAACGGGTACAAGGTCTATTGAATTAGTGTTCTGCATCTGAGGAATGCTTCTATTCTATTCTTCAGCTCAGCCCTCTTTCAACCTCCATCTTTGTGCTTCCACAGCTCCCCTTCCTACATCGCTCTCTCCCTTTTCAATCTCCTCTCCAAGTGCTATTGATTTCTTCGATTGTGGCAGGTGATGGTAGAGTGTTGTTTGCCATGAGATAATTGTCGCATCATTGGCGCTGTAATGAGTGCTCCACTTCCCCCTGCTTATTTATTTATTAATGGGATGTGTCACCTGCTCCATGCTCAAGAGGCAGAGTCGGGCAGGTTAAACAAGTGCAGAGCCCATCCCTTATCGATTAGCAGGTGGGGGAAGGAGGAAGACGGCTTTGGGGTCAAAATGCGGTGTTCCGAATACATATGTGTAATCATTGAAATGGAAGATCGATTTGCAGGGGAATGGGAGTGGGATCAACCCGCTCACCATGCTCTCTAGGTTATTTCAGTAATAAAAGCATGGAATGGTTTTTTATTAATGTATTGATTGAAGGAACTGTGCTGTATCGATGGAATGAGCAACAAGGCACCAAACATCACAGATGTCTCTAGGTAGTGTGGGTTTTGTTTAAAGTCTGTCAAGAAATTAACATTTTGAAAGTTTTATAGGTGAACATGATTCGAAATGTCCCTTTTCCTGTTGGTTCCATTCATTTAACCGCTACTTTTGTTATTGTCATGAAGATCCTACAGGATGTGATGATGGCCCTGGGAACACCACAGAAAATACAAACATTTCATGATATATTTTGACACTGTTTCCTTTTTTACTTTCAGCAGTTTTATTGCAACATGGTTACACAAAGATATGTGAAATATATTAAAAGAAAAAAAAAAGTTCTTGAACCAAGCCAAACTGCTAGGGTTTGTGCTCCTTCTCTACGTTTTGCTGTGGTTTGTTCAGTTTTCTTGCATGTCTTTTAGTCATTGGTCATCTTTAGGACTTATTCTTTGTTTTTGCTTAGTCTTGATTTATCTTCTTGTTCATAGTTCTGTGGTTGCTCTCTGTTCTTGTTCTTAGTTGGGTTTTGTTTCAGCTCATTTTGTTTGTCTAATTGAGTCATTGGTTATCAGGATTTCTTCGGTTTGTCTGTTTGTAATTTCTCATGTGTTTTTTTTGGTCTTTATTAGGTTTAATTTCATCAGTTAGCCTTGTCTTCTGTTCCTTGCTCCACCTTCCCTCTCTTTTTTCCTCGAGTTCCCTCGAGCCTGGTTGTAAGCTCCTCTGTCTCACCTGTGTTCACTCATCCTCAGCTGCACTCATTCACCAATCACTCTCCCCACAGCATTTGTCAGATCCTTGTTGTTACAACCTCTCGTTCTGTCCCTTGTTCAAGTTTCATTCAACTTCTGGTTAGTTTTGAGTTTTCTAGTTTTCTGTCTTCTGCTGTTTTCAACTTTTGTGTGTGTGTGTGTGTGTGTGTGTGTGTGTGTGTGTGTGTGTATTTTTGGCTCTGACACCTTTTTTGCTTTGTTAAGCACTAACTGAGTTCAGAGTTCACTTCCAATTTCATGTCGTAATTCATGTCGTAGTTCATCTACTGGTCTACATTTGGGTCCTTCATCAACACTCTTCACACCAAACCGTAACGCAAACATAGACTAAAAACAAAATAAAAATAGCCGTGCTAAACAACAAGGAAACTGAACAAGACTCATGCAGGAGTCTTGTTCATGCAGGGTTCTTGTTTTGAAGTCCTACATTATTGCCTCCATTAAACAGCCATAATAGAAACAGTCCAGGTAGTTTTTACAAGTAAATAAATCAGGTTCTTATCTAGTATGTATATAAAATTATTGTTTTAATGCAATTTGATTCTGTTCACTGTACAGTACACATTCACTGTACACATTTTCTCTTTTGTGTATTTATGAATGAAAACACCATAAAGAGCAAGACATGGTAATTAAGTGCAGGAGTCTGGAACTAGTGGGTGAGTGATAGCTTTTAGATATTGCGACTTGTCAGGTAGATAACACACTTAGCTTTTGATACACTCATTTGTAAAATGTATTGTGTCCAAAACCTCATCTCAGGGAAACATGGTACAACCACATTTGGTAGACTGTAGCTAAAATTTAGATTAGATTAGAATTAGAATTTACATGTTCTGTACAATAGATTAAAAAAAAAAAAATCAAATTAAGATCTTAGAAGTTACTTCAAAATATACTTTTTGTGTTTATTACATACTTTATTTTTGTACTCCGGTGTACCCCACGGGTAGAGATTTCAAATGACTGTATTTAAATTAGATATCAGTGCATGTCATGCCATCAACCCTGTATATTTAGATAATTGTATACATACAGATAAAAGAAACTCCTCAAATGTTTCCAGGCAAAGTGCTGTACCTGACATCTGCAAAGTAAGTTTTATTTGACTCTGATTTGCAGGCATCAAACTTGTAGCTTTCCTGGCAGATTATTACAATTCAGACAAGTTTGAAAACTAACAGATGAGCGAAGGAGGTAAAAATAGCTTAAATAGAAAAGAAATCTTTCAGGTATGAAAGATCAGCCAAATAAGGTCTTCAAATCCACCAAGCTTGCTTCTGCTGTGTATGATGTATTTGGAGAATGTATTTAAATTGACAAAATGCCTGCTGTTTGGCTCAAGGCTATAACAATCCCATCCTTAAATCCTACAGAGTTGACACATAATTACGCAGGAATGAGCAGCAGTGTTTTCTAACTGCTCAATAACACCCTGTTATACTGTTATACTTTAATCGCATGATGGAGCGTGTCTGCATTTGTTCTCCGCAGAATACACTGATTAGATATGTGTACCAAAATTACACAATTGTTTGAACATTTGGTGGAGGTATGTCTCTTACACAGAACTTAAACCTAACAGTCTAGTGTTCAAGTCCTATTCGGGACCGATACTCAGCTCATTTGTTTGGATTCATTACTGCATTTTCCAAATTGAATGGTACTAAAGTTACGAGTGTCAATTCTTTGTCTCTTGAAAGCATAGTGCGACCCAGTTGTATTTTGCTAATTAAAGAACAGAGCATGAACAAACATTTAGATTGATGAGCATCTGGATTTGATGTGTATCAGCATTCTGATCATCTGCAAGTAAGTTCTATTTACATTTTCCAAGTAAATGAAACAGAGCTTTATAAAATGAAGACTGAGCATAAGGGGGACTTCTGGGTTAAAATTCAACAATTAGAAATACACACCTCTTGCAATGTGGGTTTAAAATGTGTTCAAATTGGCAGGGAACAGGGAACAAGGTTCATCAAGATCGCTTATTGATGCGACTCATCAACATTTGAGGAACATAAGCATCAGCAATTCAATTAATTTCCATGCAATGAAATTCAGTTCATTCAGTCAATTTCAGTTTAAAGTATTTCTCATTAGAAGCCTGTATGTTGTCCTGTATATATATATGTTTTAGTTGTTTTGTTGGAAAAGGCACCATAACATGGGCAGTAATCAGAGCTCAAGATGTTTGAACCTTGGAAAAAAATCAAAGCCAATTTTCATTTGAGAGTATCATGGAAGCACTCTGTGAAGACTGTTAAGTGAGGCTATTAAGTTAACTATTAAGTTTGTTTGAAAAACTTTCATCTAATTTTAATAAGGTCGTGGATGCCAAGAATTTTGAAAAACCTGCTGCAGATGGGAGTGTCAGCTAAAATATTTCAACAACTACCAGCTTTTGTTACCCCTTATTAAGTATGTTTGGAGCCTGAACCTAAGCAAACAGCAACTTTTATTTTAAAAGTAAAATAAAAATGTAACAAATGGGCCCACATAGGAAGCAAGTAAAATGTGGATATTGATCACAACTCTACCCTGCAGAGCTCCAGACCAAGAATCAGGACATTTGACAGATTTGGAGTAAGAATGTGAGTCTGGAATAATTTAGAGAAATGTTTAAACCTTTTCATGGGAGCATAATCTAAGAATTAAACCACCCACTACTGCTCAGTGCCTCTCGAATGACACGTCACACTTATCTACCCATCTCCGCATCAGTAACTGGCGTCATTTGAGGAAAAGCTTTCTGCAGTCAAGCAGCTCTCTGATTAGGGCTGCTCTCCACTGATTGCGGGTAGAGTGGGTGAAAATATTCTTCCTGTCATTGTGAGCATCATTCCCTGCCCTTAACATCAGGCATGGCAATGACACAGGACCAAAATACAGGACTGAATAAATGGAACGCAGGGTGGCTTTCCTCTTAGAGTGTTATTATCTCTTTCTTTCCTTTTTTCAGTGTCACTATCTTTGCTTAATTTTGTATTTAGCGTGATGCCCAGTTGTTGAGAAAAGCCATATATGATGCTGTCTCTATAAGGGATGAGCACCTTTTTATGCACCAAATGGCTTAACCCTGCAAAATAAAGAAAAAGTACAGTACAGAAGTAATAGCTATGTATGTGTTATTGTATTTTGAAAAAAATATATTTTTATCAAAATTTAGAAATTGTAAAATGAAAGATGGCAATAGAATGTATTATTGGAATGAAACAAATATTTAAGCTGCAGCCCATAATGAGGTAAAAGGTGAGGAGAGTAACAAATCAATGTCACCAGTTGACTGGGTGCAGTTAAGCACACAAGACAGCGTGGATCATTGATCATCTACACTCAGCCTATTATTCACTATCTTGTCTTGTCACTTGACCCAATACATATAATGAGGAGCTGAAACAAGTCTTCAATTATTTTTCTTTTCTGATAGTAAATAAAATTCTTAAGAAGTAAAATTGTGGTTGTTTTTCAGTCTGAAAGACCCAGAAGTGGAGTAATCCTGAATCTCATTTTAATCTCTAGTCATGTTGATTTAAATAAGAAAACTAAGAAAAAGAGGACAAGAACATTCACTACAAGGTTTGGCAGGTGTGTTTTTTTCTTTTTAAAGTATCTAACTTTAAACCACTGAGGTCTCACTTCAGATTTCAGTTCTTCTCGGTACACAATAAAAATTAGGGGTGAGTATTGTCCATTTCTAAGATGATTCGATGCATATTTTGATATATGGGGTAAGGTTACAATTCGGCGATGATAGATTTTTTTATGCAGAGTAACTGTCGCTGCTCGTGGTGAAGTGAGGACCCATGTGCAGGTGCTGTTGATGACAGGAGGTTGAATTACAACTAGATTTACGTTTTTAGTAAAACAAAAAACACGACCGAGCCAGAATACTAAAGAACTGGACTGATAAAACAAAAACCTGAGAACAGACACACCTGGAAATGACAATGGACATGGAACCGACTGAGTAAACATGAGGTGGTTACGGCGAGGATCTGGCAAGGACTGAGAAAAACCAAGGGGAATTCATACCGAGGGAAACTAACAAGGAAGTGACTGCAGCTCTGATTGTTTGCATAGAAGGCAGGTGTGAAAATGGAGCTGATAAAACTGAGGGAAGCTGAGGATATTACGAGTAATGTGACCAGATCTAAACAGATGACTGAAACCATGGATATAGTAAGCAAACTAAGAACATAGAACCAAGAGACAAAATGATTAAATCATGAAAAGACTAGAAACTGAAAGGGCAGGAACAACAGAGTACACACAAAAAAAGATATGTATAAATAAATATATACATATATACACTCACACACACGTACAATTAATTTACATTTTTATTGTAACTAGCCATTTCCTGGAATTTATTATTGGTAAGTTACCTTTAGATAAATATATATGGTCAAAGACCAGGGAATCACAGGGAGTTTTGGGTCTTCATTTGATTTGTTGCAAAAAAATGCTAGATTGTATCTTGAACTACAACTTAATGTATATACCACCACACTATTAGATCCTAATTTCTTTCACTATAAATCACTCAGGATCTGCTGTAATATAACTTACATTTCACCAAATTGTGGCTAAAAACTTCTTCAATATCTGTGCCTTCATCTTGTATTGTTGTCATTGCTGGTGTAGTTTTTATTAGCATCCCGGTATTAACCATGCAAAGACTGAGATGTGTTGCAGTACCATTATACTTCATAGACATTCACACAGACGTTTCCATTATTACTCCTTTCTTGAATCTGTGTAAGATTTAGGGATGCATTCTAAGTTGTATCACCGTTGGTGGACATTTTGTATTTGTTTACTACCTCGCCAGCAACAGAGGTGGGCATACAAACCGTTTTAATCTCCGAGATCTAAGTGGGCATACAGTGGGCCAGTTGGCTTTTAATGCTGTTTCAAAGGGTTGCTGATTCTGCTCACTCTACCTCAGCCTATTTTAGTATTAGGATTACTATGTTAATGTAATAATATAATATACAGTATAATATGATATTTGTGGTAGTATGTTATGTCAGGACTGTAATGGAGCTATACAGGCTTCATGACATATCTCATACTTGTCATTAACTATGTCAACTGATCTCCAAAAACCAAGTAAATAAAACAAGCCCTTTAGCCCCTCAACCATAACCTGTCACTGGTTTCTTGTTTGGGGGCTGCTCTGCTGTCATGTTGGTTGCTCTCATCTCTGCTGTCTGTCTCCTCCATGCTAATATCATCCCAACAGAAGTAGCAGCTACTCATTTTTTTTCCTTTTTAATCCATACTCAGTCTTGTTATGTTATGTTCCATGATGTGTGACAGATTGCAAAGATCCCTGTTGAGACTAACAGCCTAATGTGAGGTTTTATTTACTTGTTTTACTCCAAATCCTACAACTAGCAACAACAGCCATGTTGAATCTTTTGCTACTCAGGGGGTGGTCAGGTCGATTCCTGGTCAGGGCATGTTTCCAACAACCTCAGAATATCATGAATGAGAGACAAAGAAATGAAGCCATTTAAACATTGCCCAAATTAATATGGTCTGCATGAGATGCTGGGTGACTACAACATACTGATGAGAAGTGGGCAACTGAAACAAGACATTTATGGACTAAAGCAGCGAGTATTATATTGTTAAAATACTACAATATAAGCAAACCCAGTGAAAGGGTGTTCTAATGTTCAGAGACAACATCTACCATCCCAACAACAGGTACAAAAAAATTGCTATTGCAAGGGGGGAGCCCATTAACAAGCTCTGATATTATTAACACAAGGTGAGCTGACCTGAGGTTGAGTCTGCGTGGCCCTTTGCCAAGGCTGAGAGACACGGTGGCTTCCGAAAGCCTGCTAGAAGATGTGAAGGCAAACCTATCTCAGAGAGTACACTGGAGAAGCAGAGGCCAGCATGTGGGAGAAAGATGCATCGCACAACACTAAGGATCAAGTTAATGGGATACTGCTCCCATTCTCCCAGAATAAGCACCAGTAACCATTACAATGGCAGACATACAAGAAATGGTCTGAATTATTATTCAAAGAGTTATTATTATTATTATCTTTATTATCATTATTGTTATTACAAAGAATAAGGCTTTCACAGTCAGTTGAATGCGTAAAACAAAGTCAAAGCCATCAACATGTGTGTCGTGCCAGTTGTTAAGTATTATATGGTAACCTGGTCTAAGGCGGCACAAGAAGCCACTGCTATAAAACAAGAAAACTCTTCACATTACATGGTGGGTTTCACCCCAAGTCACTGTACACTAAGCAAAAGGAGGTAGGACAGGGGTGAGTGAATATCAGAGCAAACTACCAGGACAACACATCAAAATCCAAGAAGACCTAAAAAAGAAGGGCTACCAGTGTTGAGCTGCTAAGTGACTCCATCAGAATGAAGAAGGGGCTGTTATTAAGAAGTCCTATATGACACTAGAAAACCCTGGTCTGAAAGACAGGGTATATATTAAGAAGATTGGCAAACTACAGGAGAAGTTCTGTGGGAGAGGTGATCCATTGCTCGATCCATCCATTTTCTGTACCTGCTTAATCCAATTCAGAGTCGTGGGAGGGCTGTTGCCTATCCTAGCTTTTATTGGGCAAGAGGCAGGGTACACCCTGGACGGGTCACCATCTTTCACTACTGCCAGGCTGGCAGTAGTAGGGATGTAGCAATTTCAACTGACAGAAACATCAAGTAGAAGGAACACAAGAAGCTTGAGAAGCACCAAAAACTGAAATCAGAAGTTGAAAAGATGTGGGAAGTGAAGGCAACGGTGCTGCTAGTGGGAATCAGAGCAGTCAGGGCCATGCACCATAGGTCCAACAAATCCTAGGAACAACATCAGAGATTGCTGTCCGAGCTTAAAAAGGTAAATGCCCACAGGGGGGCAAAAAGGGTAGTTGATATGTATGTTAAGGGAGTAGAACATCCTGATGAGAAGTGGGCTCCACTGGCACAAGACAATCATAGGCCAGAGCAGAGAATATCCCATTGTTGAAATGTCACTATTCCATTAATCCCATTGTGAGGGTATATATGCAGAAGTTCTTTCATCAGATGTAAATCTTTTATATTTTTGTAAACCGGATTACAGTTTAGGCCAGTCATTTAAACTCAAATCTCACTGGTAATACAACTTCCACAAGATGTTATTATAATGTTTTAGTTGTGACAAGTTTTTCATTGTTCTCACATATTGGCAATGCTGTTCAAAAAGGTAACGTAGCATTACAAGATTTTACCAGATGTGAACATAGTGTACCAGGCCTGCATTAAAAGACAAAGGTCACTTCTCTTGTAAGCTTTAATCTTTCTAAATAATTAAATGAAAATACTCCTTCTCCTTTGTGCTAATGAATGTAATTAAGCACAGCACGTGCTTAATTACTGTGTTTATCTAACAATGACATGATCTGGATGTACACAGGTAGGAAACTGTTCCAATGCAGCAGCATATGCTGTGAATAAATGAAAGGCCACGTGTCTGGGATTCTACTGCGAAGCACTATGCCTGTTTGCTTAAAAGCTTTGACACTCGTGAATGATGCTCTCCAGCTAAGACTGCATATGCTTAAATGGGAAATATTAAAGCTTCCTTCAAAGTGTCAACCATACATCTAGTGTTAATTTTGCAATGTAGACAGGAGTAAATGTTGAAAAAAGGACAAATGAAACCAGAAAATCTTAATAAGATTAGGTTGAAATTATCTTATTGTAGATGTAGTTTGCGCTGCTTCAGCTCTTCACCTGTAAAGTTTGTCTTGATAGTACAGCATACAATACTTGACATTGCTCTGTAAAAAGCAGCAGTGTTTTAACCTCGAGCAAATTATTGGTATTGTTCCAGTTATGATAACAATAAACTAAGTAATATTTCCAAACTGCAGCTTCTAACCATAGAAGTTTTTCTCAATGAGGTCTCTCATTTGACATGTATTTCCCAGCCAGGTTCTGCTCTACTGCACCTTTCCAGCCGTTAATCATTCGCAGTTACTTTCCACAACAGCTATATAACAACCAAGTTATTCTCAAGGCCACCTCTTAAAGGAGAAAAATTGAGCTGCTAAAATAACAATTGTATGGAACATTTTTCTTTCTCAGAATCTCTCACTTTGTTTAAATTTCAGAAGAGTACAAAATTAAATAATTTGCAGTCAGTTGTGACTAATGACAGTGGTATTTGTAAATTTATATATTCAAACAGAACTCATATATTATATATCACTACAATGAAAATATAATTGTTTTACTTGTAGCAGTAACCCATATAAAAATCTAAGTGCAGAATGGATTCTTCTTCCAGCATATTACAAATTAATAGAAAACTTATTTTTTTCTGCTCAAGATTTGTGCACTATATTGATTTGCACTGAATAATGCCAACAACAAGGAGCATTAATAGATTTCTATCTTGTTTGAGATGTTTTACAGACAGAAAAGAAAGAAAAAATGTGGTAACTCCATCACATTCAATAGGTTTAATGTTTCAAATTAAAGACTTTGATTGTGCTTGACTTGATTTTTAATACAAGTGTGTGGGAGCATCGACAGGAAGCTTTGATCCCATCTGGTAAAACAACACAGGGATGGGAGAGATTGAAAGCGTAATCTTGTTCTTGAGCACTCAAAGAGTGCTAATGAGTATTGGTGCTAATACAAGAAAAAGGCCATTAAAAATGTAATTTGAACCCTGTGTTCTGTCCGAGTAGAATGGAAGAGTGTACAGATTGACAGGGACAGTGCACATAACTGTCTGTATGTGCATGTGTCTGAGTGTGAGCATGACATATTGATTGTTGATGCCCATTTATTTTTTTAGGGTTATCCTCCACTCATTGACCTCCATGTAATTAACTTTGGGATGACTGGAAAGTAATTTAAACTCGTGACATTTTGTTTAACTTCCCTCCAAAGCATTACAAGTGTAATGAGCAAACTGATAACAGACTCTTAACAATATTAGAACGTAACACATTTAAGATTTTACACATTTAAGATTTTCTCTCAATATGTCATTTGTATAATGAACTGCAGCCACCTCTACTGTGTGCTCAGGCCCCATTGAGGTACTCCTCTTTTCTAAATGGTCTCTTGATGTCCACCTGCCCATTCAATCGTTTGTCAATTGCTTAAATTGAAAGTCTAGCAAATTCAGGTATAACTTTAAAAAAAAGAAAAAACTTTAAGCCAGTCATCTAAGATTTAGAATTAACAATTTACCGTAGCTTTATATATATATATATATGTGAGCGTGGCTGTTTGTCATATTTGTCTCTGTGTTGGTCATACAATGGCATGGGGAGTTGTCCAGGGTGTACCATGACTTTCACACAGTGGCATAGACTCCAGGTATGTAAGTTATGTAAAAATGAATGGCTGGAAGATTTGGACAGCTTTTCTTTATTTGTTAAGAATTTTTCAGGGAAATAATGCAACATTTTTACTCTCTGTGTGACTGTAGTCCTATCATAGAACGCAATCTTCTGACAGATTGTAAAATACTTAAAAATACACTAAAAAAATACTTGTGTCGGTCCAGAGAAAATTACATAGTAATTTCACTATAAAGGCTAAAAAATTGTTCAATACCTGCGTTTCGCTTTTGCAGTTCTCTACTGCGCACAGTTCCCATCAAGCTTCTGATGACGCTTCCTCACATATACATTTGCGATGTTGTAAAGTTGACAGTTACCACTCTTGACTTGAACACAAATTCCCGACCTTTAAATTAGAGATTGCTAGTAAAGATCCCATCCTTCACAAGCTTTTCCTCTGTCCACTTGCTTTTCTACTTCTGCGATTACCTATTTTTCTACTTCTCTCCCACCCCACTAATTGTTGCGGTTAGGAGTAAAAAATATTATATTTAGGGTTAGAATACATGTATATAGTCAAGTTTACATGTTCAACAATACATGATTTTGGTCACATAAATTAACTTTGCCACAGACTATGAAATTTGATTTTCAATGACAGCATTCTCTGTCACAATTATGAAGCCTAGACTGTGAAACTGCTACATATTGGATGTGTGAACAAATGCTCATCTTTTGTCATTCATGTTCAGACTGGGTTATATTGTATTTAAGGGTAAACATGCATTGGAATTTTCTTGGTGAGAAAAGAAAAGACTGCTTGCACTTTTAGCACTCCCACTGAGAATATTTAGTTGGGGGAGATGGACACATCCGGGATTGTTGGCATTTGCTCGAAGTAATATATCTTTACAGCTGAGGGAGCTGGTACCCAAGGTGTCTCTTTATTATGGAGCATTCCCTTTGAGACCACTGAATGACTAATCAAGTTTCTGCATTGTGCATCTAAGACCTGACATTTGGAGAATTATAATTGCTTTGCCCGGGTTCCCAATCATATTTACAAGTTAAATTACAGTCTTTCCTCATTAGTAAAGCTCTGCTGGCCAAATAATATAACACCAGTTTCATGCACAACATAGGTAGCCACCAATGGGCTGTTTTCATTTTAATTTAGGAGATTTAACAACAGCCTGACCTATAAGGCAAACAGCTCAGTATTTTAGGAAATTAATATATCTATCATTTGCACCATTTCATTGTGGGTTAGTATAAACATGAAATGTAGAATTAAGTTTAAATAGTCTTAAATGCAACTGGCTCTTGTGGGCACATTTGAATTTTAGAGAAAGTAAAAAGAAGAAATTAGCCATTAAGTGCTATTGAGACCTTAGAGAATGTTCAGACTAATATCGAATACAAAGACTAAATCACTATAATTTTTTCAAAGGCATTTTATTATTAATCAGAGCAATTATTCCATTTTAGGAACAGATAAGTGACCTGTAACATTTCTATGAATGATTAGAATAGCATACATGTGACATAAAAAAATTGCTTGCTTGTTTTATATGAAAATGCCTGTTTTTTTGTGCCTAGTAAATTGCTCACATCTCCACATTTAGTCATTGTATTACTTTATAAAAAAAAGGTATTCTTCCGCTGTTCAGTGTCCATAGAGAACAAAAGAGATTTACATCCATGTTGATGTGATAGCATGATACAGGTGCTTCAGATTGTGGGCAGGTCTAGGATGATGCAATACCCCTATCCCACTTTATCCCAAACACAGTGAGACTGAATAATAGTGACTATGAAGGCCTTTCAAGTCCAGTCAATTTACAGTCATAGTCAAGGGACTAAACTGGGAGAGGAAGACCTTTACAACATAGAGCGTTATGGGTAGCTATACTCCACACACCTTTAATCCATTACCATCTGCAGAAACAACTCATACATGTACAAGCTGGGATGCATTCTTATAGCTCATTCCCTAATCAGACAAACTTTCTTTTGCTGTTGAAACTGAGAGTCATCCGACCAGGAAACATTTTTCCAATTATTCACTGTCCAGTGTTGGTGAGCCTTGCTACACTGTGGTTTCAGTCTCCTGTTCTCAGCTGACAGGGGGAGCCCCCTGTGTGGCCTTCCACAGATGTGACACATCAACTCAATGGTGCTTGGCCAGTCTTCTTTGATCTTTGCTATTAACTACGGGTTTTTGTTCAGAGAATGACTGCTTACTGCTGTTTTTGGACCATTCGGTATTCTTGAATTGACAGAGCATGTAAATCCCATCTGCCCTGCAGTTTATGAAACCCCCAAACCAGCTCAACTATGCCACATTGAAATGTAGCATCATAGCCACAATGGTTGCCATCATTCTCCTCTCTCCCACTATCTCACCTGAGTCAAGGGGGCATCCTAGAACCAAGCTGGCTTTCTCTTTAAGTCTTTCCAGTCTCTTCCTTTTCTGAGATGTCACTGGCCCAGCAGACCACTCCAATAAAAATGGTTGATGACCACAGAGTCACAGAAAGTTTTAAGAAGTGCCTCCATTCCTTGGATTTTCCAGGGAATGGATGCAGTTTCAAGTGAATGCAACACTCATTTGGCAATGAGAATACCTTTTCATTATTTACAGTGCTGATGCCACATTGTTGAAACTGTATAGCTCCCACCTGTGGGATAAAAGTTTGGTATGTGGGTGACCATCTTAGTAGAGAACAACTAATTCAGTGCTAACACTCCCTTTGATGGGATCCATAAAGCTGCTGTACTGCTGAGGTAACTTTTTTTTTTAAGTGGAGGATAAAATGTCTCCCTGTCGTTTGTCATCTCCTCCAGCATGATGTTACATGGCAGTGCTCACAGACACTGGCTCACTGTAGTGACTAACAAAGATACCTCGGTAGCTATTTTCTGCTTCTACTCCTCTTCCCCTGTGTTGTGTTAAAGGTGCAGCAAACACTGATGGGGTAACTGCCTTCTACTACTGTATGTTGGAATGTCAACAAGAGAGTAACTCCCACTGGCTTAGTTAAAATGTCATACTGATAGTAAAAATGAATTTCTTCCAATTCTCAGTACTGTTTTTTTGTCAAATATGATAATTTGCAACACCCCTAACTACAAATAAGCTTTTGCTGTAACAAACCAACAATGATCGATGGAAACTTTGGTAAAATCTTTGTGTTAGGGTTTGTGCGTTTATGTTAAGTTCACTGGGTTATTTAGTTCATGACTTTTTCTGTTCTTGTTTACTCTTTGCCTTTTAGTCTCTTGGTTTCCCACATTATGTTCACTTTACAAATCTGATCATTTTCAGTGGTGTGGTTTTTGTTCTGTGCTCTGGTTCAGTTATTCTTGGTGCCTTGGTTTCTCTGTTCTATGCTTTGGATCAGGTTCTTGTTCTGAGTTGTAATATTTTGTTTGAGCTTCTTTCTTTGTGTACTCTATTCTAGTCTTCAGTCCTTTGTGTTAGGTTTGGTTGTGTTCTTACTTTTGTTATACGTGTTTGTATTCTGTTAGTGCCCTGTTTTTAGTTTTTAACCTTTTGTTCTTTTTGAGTCCTTAATTAAGTGTCATCATGCGTTTAACTCTGTTTGTATTCATGCTCATATTTCTCTTTAGTTTGTATTCCATGTATGTTCTGTTTTGGCTGTAGTTATTTTTAGACCTTGGTTTGCTTTAGTTCCTCTTTTCTTGTCATTTCCCATAGACGTCCTCACTTGTCTTGGTATTGACCTTAGTTCGCCATGCACACCTGTTCCCCGTTAATCTCTCACCTTCTGTCACTCTACTCATCAAGCCTCACAGTATATTTAGCTCTCACATCGTTTGCCAGTTTGTTGTTGTCTTCTCCATGCTAATCCTTGACTGTTTCTTTCTACTTGTGTTTAGTCATTTTGTTTGTTTGACGTCTCACTACCAAAAAACTAAAACATAAACCATTACTGAAGATCTAAATTCAGACAGATTCTGAGTTTTTTTTTGGCTCCAGACTTTTTTTTCCCTCATTGCAATGCATTGCTTATTAAGCAGGAAAAGTGTTCAGCATGTTTGTTGATGCAAATTTGCAAAATCCACATGATCCCTGACTTAGACTGAAGGAAGTAATGAAAAAACAAATGCTCTGTCTAAAGCAAATTTGCTTTAATTTTTTTTCAGAGCACTTAGTGTATGAGTTTTTAAAAACAGGCATTTTTCTCCCACCAGGAACAAAAATAGATTGTCTGTGGATGCATAAATAAATATAGAGACACTTAGGCACCATATTGTAACCAGCATGCAATGAAGTCTTGCAATGAGCTTTGTTTAACAGGTTTCCAAGTTAGGGTTCCTTATTGTCAAAGAAGAAAGAAAACAAAAACCTACAGCACACTCACCTTTATTAAAATAATACAAATAAATATCTTAATTTGAGGTCCAACAGTTAAGGTGTCTGGTGAAGAATATGACTACAATGTACATTTAAACTAAATAGCATACTGGAAAATTAAGAACACTTATGTTGTCAGTAGACTTACTCACAAACAGCTGTTTTGATGGTTTACTATGAAAAAGTATAAGGGTGTTTTAAATAAGTGAAATGCAAATTGTTAAGAGATAGTTTACCCCAGAGAACAGGACATGCATTGAGGCTATTAATGCTCAATCTGCTCTGTGATTTTCATCTCTGCTGAACATACCTGCATACATCATATATGGCTGCCACAAGTGAAGCCGATACATGGCATGAGTTGTTTCTAAAAGGACACACAGCATGTCATTGTGCTACTGTCTCCCAGGTAACGGCACAAAACTATAACTTAGTATATGTCAACAAGAGTTCACAGGGTTTTGTAAAGCCTCACAAGTTGTCACATATTCACCAAAGCACAAATGATGAACTTGATACTTGATATTTTTCTAAATGATATATTCCCCAAATACAGAGATGTCTTTTTTTTTTCCTTTTTTTTTACCCTTGTCCTGTCCAGCATTTAGGCAGCAGAATTGTAATCTCAATACCGTTTATGCCAAACACATTTGCTTTGCCAAAGGAAGCTTTATGAATGTAAAGCCCCCTTTGATGCTCATCAACTGCTTATTTATTTTTATTTTTACTTAACATGTAATAGAGCCGAACCTGACAGGGGGACAGGGAAAGAGGAAGAGCAAAGACAAAGAGACGGAACAGAAATAGAAAGAAACAATCAGAGAGAACAATGAAAACCGAGACAACCAGCTGCTACACCTGTAAAAACAAAACAGAAGACAACCCACGGCCTCTGTGGGAAATCCAGCCTGAGAGCCACCAGGAGCACCTGAAAGCAGACAAGCAGAGAAAAAACAAACAAACAAACAAACACAAAAAGCACAAGTAGCAGCAACCACATACAACACAACTGTCCATATAGATGACCTCAAACCACAGGACACTACAACAACTGCTTAGCAAACATGCTACTGGGCTAATGAATGTGTGTGTGTGTGTGTGCATGAACATGTGATACAAAAGTTCCACATAATAACCGTGCTTGAGTTATAAGTTATGAGTGTATAAGTATATAGGGTCACAAGGTCACAATCCAGCAGGTCACCAGCAGCCCCCACGGAGCACAGAACCCGGGAAGTGTACCGCAGGGACAACCACGCATCCACCCAGAAGACTGCAGAGGAAGCCCCCGGACAGAGCCCCATCAAGCATAGGGCAGAGCCCCCCCCGGGAACCAGGGCGACAGTCCACCGGCCCCGCCAGGCAATCTGCCACCCAGACATAGACCGTGTGCTGGACCCAGGCCCCACGAGACCGAACGCCCCCTAACTGCAGTCAAAACTTGAGAGCCCTGTCATGTAAAACTTCCTGGTCCTGTTGATTGTAATAATGTTAGCGACATACTGTATGAATAATTTCCATCTGATATCAACATTTATTTGACGGGGCCTGCATAAGTGAGGCGGGCTCAGATGCAGGCTCCCGCATACCTGTAGCTACCCCTTTCATTGATGCAGGGAAAAGTAAAATAACAGAGGCAAATATAGATAAAATGTTGATGCATACCTAAAATTGATGTGTTACTGCAACCAAAGCCTTTGTACTATATAACTTCACATTCCCCATTGCCTCTGGCCAAGTGCCCCGGGAGTCAAGACGTGCCCACAGGTGGGTGAAGCCTCAGGAACAGCACAAGCAGGCCAGAGGACAGCAAGTCCCAGACCCAGACCCAGTCACCACATCAATCAGATAAGGGAAAAAAATAATATATCTGAAAAAAATAATAAAAATAAATAAACACACACACTTGCACAACACATGCATCCACTCACAGAGATGTCTTTCTAAATCTGACATGATGTTATACATTTATTTCACCGTTTGACTCATCAGTAGTGAGAATCGAGTTAATTTACTCATCTTTTCACCATTTAAAATACAAATCTTGTGAAAATGAAGCTCCTCGTTTGTTCAGTATGTCTTCACGTATCAGATGTCAGTGATTACAACAGGTGGCCCACCCTTGAGACATCCATCCATCCATTTTCTATACCGTCAATCCATTAATCGGGTAGCTGGAGGGCTGGAGCCTATCCCAGCAGGTCGCCAGTCCATCACAGGGCCACATAGAGACAAACGAGACAAACAACCATGCATACTCACACTCACTCCTACGGACAATTTGGAGTCACCAATTAACCTGACATGCATGTTTTTGGATGGTGGGAGGAAGCCGGAGGACCCGGAGAGAACCCACGCATACACGGGGAGAACATGCAAACTCCACACAGAAAGGCCCCAGGCAGGGATCGAACCTGGAACCCTCTTGCTGTGAGGTGACGGTGCTAACCACCACACCCCCTTGAGACATTTAATGTAGAAATCTTTTTTCAAGGTTTTCAAAGTTGAAAAGGGAAATTTGTCTAGTGTCAGTTTATGTTTTGATTATTGTTATGTTCAGGTTCTGTCACGTTTTACGTTTGATCTCCATGTTTTCAGGTCTTTTGTTATGTTCTTGTCATGTTTTTCCCCTGCCACTTAGTTTCACTCAAGTCACCTGTTTTCTATTCCACAGCTGCACCTCATCACGAATCACCTCCTCATAGTATATAGTTGCCTGGTTTCCCTCACACATTGCAGAATCCTCACAAACCTTTCATGCCACAGTTAAGGCTTGTTAAGGCTGATTCTTGCTTCACAGTCTTGTTTATTTATCCATTCCATAGTCTTGCCTTATCTTGTTTTGTTTCCACAGTTTAATATTTTTGATATCCGGACCAGCCGCGCTTTTTGTTCTTGCTCCCTATTTTTGTAAATAAATCAAGTTTTACTTTGAAAAACTGCATCTGGGTCCTACCTTCACCACCGTTCCTGATATCTAGATTTATTGGCAAAGCCTATATAGCAGTGTTTTTCAACTCCGGTCCTCGGGACCCACTGCCCTGCATGTTTTCGATGTTTCCCTCCTCCAACACACTTGATTGAAATGAATGGCTCCTTATCAGGCCACTGCAGAGCTCGATGATGAGCTGATCACTATATGTGACCAAGCTTGGTACATATAAATCGTGTTGAAACAACATTTCAAGAGCTGGATACCTCTGTATTAATAATCTAATGATGTCATGTTTAAGGATGAATTACTCAAAGAGACTTGACCAGTAAAATTCAAAACTGCATGATCTGGAGCTCTCATTCTTCTTATCCCCTTCATTTTGGGTGAGAAAGTATTTCCAGGCTATTGACTGGTACTGTTAACAATTAAAAGTTTGGAGGCTGACATATCATGAGAGGGTGTTTGTTTGTCTCCAACAGACAGTTGGCCTCTTTAATAACTTTCATTGTCATTGTGGCTTTCTAAATATGAGAAAAAAGATTTCTTATTGGAGGGTGTTAACTAACAGCAGCATCCATACGGTATTGTGAAAGCAGATTAAAGCATTTGAAACATATATAGAGTAAATGTCCTCAGGAAATTTAAAAAAAGAAACATTTTTCAATAGTTATATGTGTGTTCTTGCACAAACTTGTCAGTCCTGCCACAGCCTTCTCTCTTGATAGATGATAATTTTCATTGGCTTGCTAATGCTTAATGAACCCTGCAGTTCATGTCTTAATTGAATGCTTTTTATGCCCCTGTGTTCGGTACTCCTCTCCTCTCTCTCACCCTGTCCTCCCTAAACATCCTTTCTGCGCAAGTCCCATCATCTGCTTCACTCCCAACCTTCTTTGTTTGTGAGGAAGGACACTGACGAGTAATGAATAAAGGTTTTCTCCGATCTCCCTCTTCCTATATGGCCTTCGGGGCACACAAACAGTGACACAGAAACATACTTACCGTCACATGCAGACACTTTCACTGAATGGAGATGGGGGATGAAAAAGGCCAGCAGAGACACTTTTTGCAACTAAAATGCTGACTCTTCTTTCATCCAGTTCTAGTTGGTTGCGTCCTTTTCAGAGAAAAGTGTCAGCAAGTTCACACATTTGGTCAGGAGCTGTTACTGGAAATATCAAGCAATACTTGGTCATCTACAGTGTGAAGCATTTCCCTTGATTTCAAAACACACAAGGGCGCGCACTTGCAACAAGAAATAAGTAATTTAACGGGGTCAATTGCCTACACTGCTTTTTAAAATTTACTTTCCTTGTTTTCTCTTTTGTTCGTTTTTGGATTTGTTTAATTCTGTAGTAACCTCTTAACCTCTTGTGACTAGAATGAGAGACAGTCATTTGTTTAACATTTCCAATGGAAATCAACTGAAGGAAAAGTATAAACTTCCTCCTCCCTACTCTCTGTTTGCCCAACTGAAGGAAAAGTATAAACTTCCTCCTCCCTACTCTCTGTTTGCCCTTGCCCGACATCCTGGACGTCTCTTCACCTCGTCTAGATTTGGGGTTTTGTTCTGGGCATTGCTTGGACTTTGGAAAGCTTTATTGAGCTGTAGTCATGTGTGAGTTATAGTGATAATGTTTTTTTTTACATGTGACTTGAAGGCTGTGTTTGTCATCAACTATAGAAAGTACAAGCCATTAAGACATTTAAGGGCGACATTGAACATAATTTCTTACAAGAAATGCTGCCTAACATACATGCAAAAAAGCTTGACTTGTTTTGTCGTTTTAGGGTATTGTGAGTGTATTAGTAGAAACTAAAATACTAAAATAGATTTCAAGACACTTATATATGAAAGTGTAAACCTTGAAAGCATCTGAACAATTCCTGGATCATAATTGCTTTAAAGAAATATACTTTTACTTGGTAACATTTTCAGATTTTTTTTTTTTTATAACTGCACATCAACAAAAATGACAAATTTAAATCTAAATCTTATAATTTTGTTGTAGTGGTCAAATAATGTTCTAATAACTACCAACAAGCTCCACTAACCAGATTTTATATATAAAAAAATATTTTCTAGGTACAGTTCTCAAGATTCAGTTTGGCATAAAGGCAGGAATGGGATTTAAAATGGTGGACTATGTTGGGACTTTGGGACAAAACTTGTGATCAAGCAGACTTAAGGGAATTTATACGTAGTTGATCAGATGATTTTGTGTAAAAATAACAATACATTTGGTTTTATACATATCCAAGTTGATCTGTACACCATAAAAGAAGCAGCTCGCACTTGGGAAGAGTGAGTGAAACTGATATTTCACACTTGTTTTTGTTGTTTCACTTGGACCAGTTTTTTTTATCCATCCAGTCTTAGAATAGAACAGATATTTCAGAGATATTGATTTAAAAAGTTCTGGCTTACAAAGTTCTTATTTCATCAAGAAGATTGGTCAGCAACCCATTTGGCACAATGAGGTAAATCAGAAAATTTTTCACATTTTTTCCAGATCAGCCTTGTAAATTGTGAGATGACAAAGACTGTTTTCTATCGGACAGTATCCACATGACATAATGAGAATCATGATGAATGAATTGTAAAATATGTAACCTTCCATCTGTGTATAGTTTTGTAACCCTAAACATACAGTATATTATGCTTCATGTAAACCTAACCATGTGCATTTATTTGAATCTTTACCATGTATTTTTTAACCTCTAACTCTAACCATATGACAAAAATGATGAATTTCCAAGTAATGGTAGTAGTAGTGATAGTACAGTGCAAAATGTTTTACAATATGCAATACTTTCCTATGTCCCCTCCTTCCTCTGTGTCTTTCGCCAAATGAAAAGGTTATCGAGCTTGAATGAGATGTGGAAGGTGGACATAAAGACATAGGCAACAAAGTGACATGAAGCTTGAGCATCATGATGTAACGAGATTAATAAAGATGCTAGAAGTCAACATGAGGATCTAGGAGAGGTAAGCTTTGTGTATGTGAGGAACAGAGTAAGAAAGTGTGGTCATTGGAAGTCATATTTAGCTGCTCTTGACCTCACCCTCAAGAGAGGTGGTAATGATGTATATGTGACAAAAGTTATGCCAAAGAACAGACTGAATAATTAATTAATAGAAGAGGTAATTGACTGTTAGACATACTGTGACATCACCGGCTAATTTATTGAAGCTTAGAGAGATGATACATCAGTACTGTGTTCTGGTGTTAAAAGACATCACAGTAATTGCCCTGAGGGTGGCACTCCAATTAAGGGGCATAATTTCAGACTTGGATATGCCAACTTTGCTTCATATCTACACTAATTTTGATAAACTACGGAGAGATGCTTCATTTTGGCAAGTCATTTCAGTTTTACTAAACCTGATGGGCTGCCTAAAGTAGAGATTACAATATCAACCTGCATTTTTTTTCTAAAACCTCTGATCCAATTAAAAACAAAAGACTCCCTTCAATGCTGTATTAAATTGAAAAAAATGCATTTGTGTTGCTTGATCAATTCATTGGCTTGTGATCAGTGCTGCACGCCTAAGTGAATGCAAAGGAAGACTTATCCACATTATTATGAGAGGGTTTCTTTCATTCATTAAAACACAGATTATTCAAAATACTTTCATTGACATCGCATGAGTAACCTTCTAAACATGTCAAAGTGCACTTTAGTTTTTTGATAATACTTTAGATAGTAAACATCCAAGCAGCATTTCCAAGTTTCGTATATGGATTGTTCAACATCAGCTCATTAAATGTGAAGCAACAGCCAGAATATATTCTAAAGACTCAGAGCAAGGGGGGAAACTAATCTTCTTTGTGTCAAACTTCTCATTCAGCTCATCTAACATGCTTAAAGGTATAAAAGATAATAAGTAAATACAAGCTTATCATTTCCATAAACTGTTTTCTTAACTAGCTAACAAGATAAAGCTTCTACAAGAGAAAAAAAAAACAAAACAGTGCACCCTTTTTCCCCAAATCATTTCTTGAACCAGTTCTGTGAACTGCATGTCTTAAAGATGCTAAAAGTAACATCAGGAATTGCTGTGTGCTGGAGGGTGACTTCCACTCAAATGACAAACACATTCATGAGAGCTGTGAGATTTGTCCCACATCTGCTGAAACTTTTATACTTAGCAACTTCATCATATTTAGGAAGGAATAGCTTTTGACAATGGGATGAGAAGTTATCATTTTTTAATTAGCTCAAGATTAGCAAATGACAAGACAACAGTGTAAAGACAAAATACTTCCTTGATAATGAGGAAATGTTCTGTGAAGGGTCAGGGTGAGGTTAATGCCTACAACATGGTGTAGTTTACCAGAAACAGACATGCAGATAAGTGTGTTGTTATCAAATATAAAGTAGCAGGAGTGAAAAGCCAAATGCCCATCTACAAACCTTACCTCAAATGTTTACACCAGTCACTGTTGGTGCCTTAAATTTGAGAGCAGAGTGAGGAAGAGTCGCTGCACAATTTGTCCCTCGCTGATTTTAATCAAATAAGCAGGAGTGAGCCTGACATGCCAGTCAGTTCTCGGTTCTTTCATGGATCAATGGCCCCTAAGCCTTGATGATCTCTGGAATTGATTGTTTGCCTCATTGATAATTACCTCAGCATTAACCAATCAAAAGTCTCTCTAGTGAACAAACACAACAAATAAAGACATCCACGGAAGTTTGGTCCCTCCCAGCGGAGGCAAGAGAGATATAATATATGAACTGAAATCCCCCTTTGGAAAAGAATATCAAATCATAAGAGTGCTTAATATTTCACTGGCTTGATGAAATATGCATTGTAGCCCAGATAGCAGGAAAAAATGCAATGATTTGCATGCATTATGTATGAGAAGGTCCGCTGGCGAAAATGACACTGCACTGCTGAATAATCACCATTTCACTATCACCACTGCACAATGCGACGTAGTTATTACTACGCAATTCATTGGGAAAGTGCAGACACCTTAGGTTTTGTATTTAGGGCCTCACTTAAGCGTGTAGAGTACACAGATGCTTGCTAATGAACTAAACCACTGACTGCAGTGTGCTGTGCCCTTCACTTCACTTGATGAATCTCACTCTGTTGCTGTGGTTCAGCCCAAAAAGAACATTAAAAAGGACAGGTGAATGAAGCGAATGTTTATTTAGACTCTAACTAGGGGAAGAAATGCTGGCTGGTGAATGTATGAAATAAGACGGGTAGGACTGTAATTTGCGTCACAATGGCTGTCATCACACATGGCTGCGTTTGGATGGGAGACCTCTGGCCTGAAAAATAGAAAAGAGAGAGATTTACATGCACATGAAATAAGTCTCCTTTACCCACAATTCTAGATATATAAACCAATTGGATGTGAAAATCTGAAATCGTAAGTAGACTTATTTTTTGTTTCTTTTTCTCCTTTTATTTTCTTTATTTATTCTTTTAATTTAGGAATAGTTCCTCTCCTGTGCATTAATTTAATGTTTAGCTTTTTCTTGGCTTTGATTCATTGATCACCTCGTTCAATGAACACCTTGTTGTCCATCTATCATTATCTTCCTCTGTATGACCAGTTTTCTTTATGTGCTTCAAGATCATCCTTTCACCACCACTTTGTTTAATCTCTGTTCTTTTGTGGACTTTGTTTCCCTTCAGTACCTACCCTATGGCGTCTTGTATTTGTTCGGTTAGTAGGTTCATTTCAGTTCATTTTGTTCTTCAGCAAGTACCTCCCTCTCCTCTACCACACAACAGGATATTGCCATTATACATTAACAAAAAATGTGTATTTATTCAGTTTTTTTTTCTTTTCTAACTATTTATGGTTTATATGTCAAGTGATAACATTTCAATAATCCCCAAATTTGCTTTATTAAAATCATCAACATTTCAGTCACTGGTCATTAGTCATTATAGAAGAGTCATTGTTTACAGTTATTGCTGCTGGCAGGAATGATCCCTTGTGCCGTTCTTTCTTACAATGGAGCTGAAGAAGCCCCGGACTGAACACGTTTCTTTGTTTGATCACAATATAATGTAGAGGGTGCATCTTGTTGTCCATTTTGTTGAGCAGCTTGTGTGGCATTCTTTTTTGCATCAGTTCTAGGTGTCACAATTGATAAGGAAGAGCAGGAGATTGAGGACCCAAATACAGAATTTCCCGAGGGAAGAGACGAGGACGGGCAGGAATTTTGAAGATTTATTTAAATAAATAAAAGGCGCTGCCAAGGCAGGACTTGAAGTACCAAAGACATGAAGTACAATAGTTTACAAACCAAACGATTGGTAGACTACCAGGACAGAACCTTGGGCAGGACACGTCAATGAAATGGCATTGAACAAAGGGAAACCTGGAGCCTATATAGTGAGGAGGATGATAACAGATGAGGAGCAGGTGTGAAACAAGAGAAGAGGTAAAACTAACAGAAATTATCAAAGACAGGAATTACCAAAATGAAACAGGAAGCAAGAAGACAGAAAATCAAAGACCAAAACAGAACGATGGTACAAAAATCTTACATGAAAACAATAAAAACTAAAAAATACGAAAACACGGACCATGACAACAGAAGCACAAAGTTGTCCTGAGCACAGAGCCAGCCTTATTAATTACAAAAAGTTTGTTTGCCTTGGCCCCAGTCCATGGCATTGTGTGTTTTGAATATGTTTATCATACAGCACATCATACAGAGTTAAAACCCCATTACTTTAAAGTCCATACGGTATCCCTTTCGTAACTACAGAGAGTAAACAGTCAGAACCCCTCTTCTTTTTAACTGAGGAATACTCGAAAATAAAGGAAATTATTAGCATAAGTGTGGAACATTCTTAATACTTAAAAGAGGTTTTTACAGGGATAACTTTAAACCTCTTTACTCACCATTTCATTGCTTGAAACTCAACTTGTTTTGCCTTCATTAAAGAGTTCAGTTTTCAAATGAAGTACAGAGCAGTGCTGGTTCTCTGAAATGTTATCGAGCATTTTGTGTTAGTCAGACCAGAACCAGACTTTTATTCCATGTAAACATGTTGGCTTGAACAAAATCCTATGGAATCAAAACTGTCAACGTCGGACTCACACGCCCAGATAATGCTGTTGGGGGCCGAATTACTCCTGCATGGTTATGCTCAATTAGACTCAGACATGCACTACAGTCCTTGTCCTGGGCTCTGATCCGGAAATAAAAGAAAATGCTTGTACACAAGAGCAGAATACTTTAACAACATAGTCACAAGGCATACAGTGCATCTTTTTTTGAAAACACATTAGAACATACAGCCTTTACAGATCTGTACAGCTGTCCAGTTCACCACTGCACATAGTACTGACCTTGTCGGGATTTGCTACAACCTAAATTGGTTGAATATTAGTCATTTGTTTTGGTCCATGCTGTAATAGGTCAACAGGAGAAGTCCATCTCTAACGACCTTAAAGTGGTCCTATCATGCGGCCCTGACAATGACTTTTCTTAACGAAAGACTGCCTGATGCATGTCTCAAGTGATCTGATCACTGCAATAAGAAAACACTCAACACAAAAAATTTGGGTTAAATGGACATTTCTTTGACTAACTACTTAAGATGGATGCAAAATAAAACAGACAAACACTAAACCTAAATCAATAAAAAGTCACGACTGCAACTGTATGTGTTAAGATTAACAATTTCAGAAGTGCTGTGTGTAATGAATCTTGAAACCCTGAAATGCAAGAATGGACATTTAGGGCATGAAGAATTGATAATATGCAATTACTTGGATAGATTATAGCTTCATATCTGGTTGAGACTGCCTGAGTAGGAGTCACTTTTCCCTCCTCTAAATTTGAGGTTGGTCTGAGTAACCAGTAACTCCCAACCTCAGTGGTCCATTTGAACCAAAACACACAAGACTGAATTTGGCTTTTCCTGGATATGGCATGTCTCTGGGATTGGGTTCTGCTTGGGTTCTGTTAATTCACTTTCGCAACAAACTTTTGGATCGCACCTCTGTTTGTAGGATGAGTTGTCTTCTCTTTGCTCTCTTGCAGCTGGTCATTAATCTGACAAGCTAGTTCCTCATGAGTAGTTCTGATACATTAGATGTAGGCTTAACGATGCAAACAGAATTAAAGGCTCTTATGAGAAATGGCGAGATATTAAAACCATAAAAATGGAATGAGGCCACTCATGAAAGGCAGATTACTAGGGTCCTGATATAAAATATAAACAACAATAATGTAAAATAAATGTGTACAAAAAGGAGAGACAAAACAGATAATTAAGACAAGTGATCAAGACAGAAGTGGAAAGAAAAAGAAAACTATGGGAAAAATCTGAGCTCTGAGTACTTTTACAACCTTCTCTTTAGATACAGTTTTAGGTGCTGCTTTGTTCCAACTGATCATTGATCCAGTAGATGCATTAAAAGCAACAGATCCTGGATCAGTTAATTTTCCAACCTGACCTTTGGACTTAAAATGTCATAAAGCAAATTAGTACTTTCTAGTCTCTGCTTTCTCTCAATTTTTTTACATTCCTGAGGGGAATGATATAGTCTGTGTTCTCAGAATTAATGTCACTAAGGCACAGCACTTCTAACACAAAACAAGGTATCTTACCCACAATAAGTCAATGTAGCTTTTCATTTATCCTTTTGACAAACCACCAATAGAGTCATGGTGTCAGACATGCTTTGGTCAATAACTCAATTCCCCTACCATGCATGTATACCAGCACAGAGGTCTAATTACACGACATGGTCAAACCCTAACTGCAAGTTGACTCAACTTTGCATGTAAACATGCAAGCTGTCAACTAGCCACTAAAAGTCTGAAGACAATTGTACTTGTTTTGTTTAATTTCTACCTGCTACATGAAAATCTTGTTCGAGCAATTAAACCAGAAATTCAGGTTCAACTTCAACTTGTTACATTACATTCAGCCACTTTCTTGATTTCCTTTCACCTGAAGAGTGAAATGGTCTGTAAATAAGTACTAATTAGTTTGGCATACATCAAAGCACAGAGCTCTGAATGCCAGAGTTCAAAGTTCTTTTTATTGCCTTCCAGTGCTTAATGCAATATTTACGTGTATGAGTATGTCAGTCACAAATTACATTAAATTAGATAATTTTTTTTCCAATCTACACTTTACAAGAATTTTAAGTCACAGAGGAAGATTTAACTTTATACAGTAGGGAACATTATTTCCAATGACAGTTGATGAGCAACACAATTTTCAAAGACATGAATACAACCCAGAAATGGATAATACACATGTAGCATGGTGTCGAGGGCATGCTGCTTCCAACATGTTAATATTTACACGCAAATCTTTTAGATGAGAAATTCTAAAAAGCAATTGCCTCAAAACAGGAGGCTGACTTAGGCACGGACTCCATTGTTTGCTATGGACTTGTATACTCAGCTCAAGGCTCAACTATGTGTAGCACAAAAAATTAAATGCTCCAGGCTCCAAAAAAAAAAAGCTGTTTATCAAGGCAGTGTGCAAGGACGAATGTAATTTGATGTAGCATGTCTATCCTGGGAACATCTTTTTAAGGGGACTGCTCTCCTGAAGTGCACTGATCTGATTTTAACTCTCCCACAGATCCAGATAAAAGACCTCACTGGCTCAAGTTCCTGGAGATGTCTGAAGCATTCTTAACTTTCAGGAGCGCAAATTTCAATTCAGCGTAATAAAAATCTTTTCTTTAGCTCTTCCTGTTTTTTAAGTGTTGATTGTATGATAAATGATTCCCATTAAATGCACGTGGTTACACTTGAGCTAGAATAAGTAATTTCTGACACAAAAGCCACTTTCAGGCCCATTTCTGCTGTCTCTTGAAATGCATTAATGAACTGTTAATGATTTGTAGAGAGTGATCTTGGTGATTACAATATTTATCTGTCAATAACACAGACACGTAATAACCACACGAGTGCCTTGAAAATTTGGCAAATAGCTATTAATTTCTCACCAGAAACCTAAACATAACTTGACATTGACATTAACCCACCTCCTTAAATACCATTCAGCTTATCTCTCCTGACAGTAGGCATTTAAATGAATTATTTTACCCTAATTTGTTTTAGTTCATTCATCATCACTGTTTTCATTGGATATATTTTGGTGCTCAGAGCTGATGGTCGGGTCTTTTTAGGATATCAGAGTATATTTCCTTTCTGTGATGAAATTAGCCAGTCGCAATTGGGTCTGCGCATTTTTGTATTTTTCTTTCTTTGTAAGTTTATTTCAGGCTGTATTTCAAAATCTTGTGCATTCTTGTTGGAGTTCCATTCGTTGATGGCTCATCTCTATATATGTACTACTTTATTTTCTATTTTATTTCCAGATCCTCATCATTACTACTTGTCTGTTACAGCTTTATTTTCTTGTTCTGTTTTGACAGATGTTTGTGCCTGTTTTGATTTTCATTTGGACTTCATTTGGAGTTGCTGCTCTGCATCAATTTTGTTTGTGAGTTCCTTTTGTTTCTTTGGCCTGCCTTCTAGGTGTTGGCATTTGGGTCTTCCATGAGGTCACCATGGCAGTAAAGCAATGTCTTAATAAAGAAGAAAATAAATAAAAAGAGAGAGAAAAAAGAACTAGGTAGCATGTACTGATTATTTAAGTTTTTGTATTTGTCTCAGTGCCTGAAAAAGTGGCTATTACACAATTAACAAAGGCTGATGTTACAAACCAATGCCTTAGAGATCTGACTGCATGGCTTTGTCTTAGAAGGGATGCATGATTGACAGGCGGTCTAAATTGCAGCGCTCAGACCACCTTATTACTGGTATCACTTTCGAAAATATACCACCATCATGAAAAGGGATGCTTCAGACAGGCTTTTACCCCTCTTTTTCCTAAAGTTACAATCAGAAGATCACTCTCAGCCTGCACAGTGTCCACAAGCAATCTTCCTCCTATCTAACATAAAGCCATCCAAAACTGGGGCTTGACTGTACAAAAACCAAGCCATAAAAAAAAAACAGCTTTGCTGCTGTCTTTGGTGTCTGAGATGAGTTCCTTCTGCCAGCATCCAGCTGCTTTTTCATGCCCAGTCTTTCCTTCGCATGTGTTTGAGATTAGGGGGCTGGGATCAGCCTCATTGACATTCATTTATGCATTTGATGTCAAACAGTCTAAATATTTAAGACACTAGAGGGCAAAGGGAAGAAATCTGGGTGCAGTCATAAGATGCTGGATTACTGATTGATTGTCCTCACTCCAGTTTACTCTGTAGTTTAGAAGTGGTGCACACTCTTGTGCACATGTGTATATATGAGTGATTAACTCATAACTATTAGCTGTGCGCACACACTCAAGCAGCTGTGTCCATATCCTACTGTGTGCTCACATCTCTGTTGTCTGTGTGCCTTTGCTCAAGTCCACATGCTGAAAGCCATGCAAAAATTATCAAGGCAAGGATGATACTTTGATGTTGTTTGTATGACAGGAAAATAGTGCCCTGGCAATGACAGTCATTTTTTTTAATGTCCTCAGAAACAAAAATCATACATTGTTTTATCAAAAACCTTCCTGTCACAGTCTTTTCAACAAGTACTGGCGTCAGAAATTAAATGAACAGATGTTTCATTTAAGGCAGCTACACTCTGCAATCTTATATGTTCGCTGCAAACCAAACTCTGCAAAGCGCATCTAATGAACTTGGCTATGACTCATTGTCAGACAGAATGGAAAACCCACCACATTGTTTACTATAGTGTATGTCAGTAAGTTCACCGGTTTACTGGTCACTGAAGAGCTGCAATTCCTCCACTTTTTGTTTCCATCCTGCATACATTTTGGTGTGTTCATGGTAGAAAATGGAGGACACACGATACGGACACAGATTTACATCAGATCACAAAGATTTGATCTTTGTCGGAGTTCCAGAAGTTGAATTTAACTCATTCTGCTTCAATCTAGATTGTCGTGGTTTGTATTGGTTGTAACAAAATACCGCCAGAGTCTTATTGTTCAACATGTAATTTTCTTCTACATTCCAGTTTGTTGGTCAGTCGACTTGGGTCTTAGCATCAATCAGACTTTTATGATGGAGTCAGAAATTTGTCCCTGGCTATCTTTGGCAGTTATAACAGGATTTTTTTAACCTCTCTCACTGTCCAAGTAGGACAAATGTTTTTTCGGCGTAATCAAAGATATCACCACAATTCTTTTGCCTTTGCCGTCTTTCATCTGTGACAACCAAAAACCACAGAGAATTAAAAAATACAGCTAAAAATCTGAATTAAAAAAGTATCCAGCTATGCATTGGTGACTTGTGTGGCTACTCGACAGCAACTGCTGTGCAGACATTTCAAATGTGTGACTACAGTAATGCAGCTATACTCACCATTTCGTATCCTCTAAAACTTCCAGTCTACAATCCATTCATGACGTGTTTAAAATATATCAGCTGGTGTAAATGAAGTGGAGCACCTTACAAGGCAAGCCTTTTTTATATGCTCCTCATCAGCCACTCAGTAGGGAAGAATAATATTCCATTCACTGTACATGGTTGCCTGGTGTTAAAAATATCCAATGCTCAGTATCAAAGACACAAATTTGCACCCTGCTGCGGTAAAGGACAGCAGGAGAAGGTGTGAGAGAGGTATGAGGAGATGAAAAGGGAGGTCGCTTGAGTGAGCAGCTGGGCACAGGGGCGGCAGAGGACTGAGAGAAGAAAGGGTCTCCTTTTCCTTCTTAACCTGTGTTCTCAAAATGCCACTGCTGAACCATAAAATGCGACAGCACTCACCTCTCACCCCACCTTGTGTCTAACACAGACCGGGTTGTGGAGGCTTGACACCAATGGTTGCCCTCACCGTTTGCTGTAGAATTCTGCTTATGCCTGCTGCCATGGGCCTCAATCCCACATGTTCAGTGGGGGAGCACACAAAAGGAGGCAGAGAGAAAATGGCATTTTGTAGAAAACTGAGAGGTACAAAGAGACCAGTGCAGAATTTAGGAGGGATGGAAAAGGTTGTACCATTTAATTTCAAATACATTTTTTGTTCCCTGCCTTTGATGCAAAAGAAAACAGCTTCACTTGATGATAGAGAACAGAATTGATTTGTGGGTTCCTTTTTCATGAATAATCCTACTGCAGCAAATAACGCTGCTACAAAACTAACCCTCTATAAAAGCAGTTCAGTGGACATTTGCGACCTGGCCTATTTCCTTCCACTTTATCTTTAAGTAAGAATCAGCTTGATTTAAACCACCTACTTTTCTCTGTTTGTTGATTGAACTATGTACTGGATGTGATTTACCTGGCTTTTATGGCAGTCCATGAAAGTCTTTTACAGTTTATATTATAAATAAGTCCTCAGGCACAAAGAAAGCGATGTGTTTTTACATTTCTGATTTCCTTGGAGCAACAAAACACAGTATGACATGTACGTTAAGACCAAAACTTTTCCTTGGTTTTCTGTAAAGACTAAGATTTTTTTATAATCTAATTCAATGGTTTTTGATGATAAGTCTGAAAATGCCAGTCTCACTTAGTGATGTTGACAAGAATATCAAAGGATTTCCACAGTGATTATATATGCTTCAACTCACATGGTCAGATGCTGTGAAAAAGCGGCATGAAGTCACGTTCACCGTCAATTTCAATTCTTTGTGATTGCACAGTGTGAAATTACAGCTCACATCTAGAGCATTTATGGGCTAAAATCAGATGAACTCTTTATCCAGCCCTCTGATAATGGAGACAGAATAAAATGTCAATAACAACCGCTTGAGTGTGCATTCAGCCATGTTTAAAAGCAATGTGAATAATGATTGGAGGCCTGTGCCTTATTGGGTTCTCCATCTTATCAGATGCTGGCTGTACTATGTAGTACTGTCAACTCATCTCATCCCAGGGAACTGAATACTGCTGTTTTGGCAAGGCCTGTCAGGTTTGAGCGACACCTAAGGTGTCTGTTAGAGTTTTTAATAGTTATTTTATGATTTCTATACTGTACATTTCCACTTCTGTTTGTTGTTACATACAGTATTTTTCCACTACTGCTTGTTGTGACATTTGACCTCATATGAAACCTTTGCACATCCTTATCTAAAGAGAACCGCGCTGAACATATAACTTCTTGTAACCCCTTGTTGGAGTTGGAGTGGCTTGGGCTCAGATCTGTGTACCACAGCTGAGACAGCTCTCCCCCTTTACAATGGTTGAAATTCACTTAATCTCTTGTGTGGTTCTTTTACATGGGGTAGGAGTATAATAAAAACCCTGATTAAAAAAGAGACAATGTCCTAATGTAACGGCAGCAAGAAATATTAGAGATCAAATTTTGAGATTGTGGAGTTTACTTTTCAAACTAATGACATTATCCACATTAAGAGGTTGCAAGGGCGTGGCAAGAAATCATAGGCTTTGGAATCGTGTACAAGAGCAATTTGAGGGAGATTATTTTTTTCCATTACCTTCTCACTTGCCATTTGCTCTGACTTTCATTCTATTTGGTTGGGTTTAGTTTAAACCTTGAAAAGCGAGGGCGTAAAAGGATCTGACAAAAAAGCAATAAAACATATGTTAATATTGGCAGAGGCTTTCAGAGAGGCAGACAATTCTGTAATAGTAACAACCTAAAGTTGGTTTCAGAGTTTGGTATGCACCTCCAGAGCAGGTAAGCTGAGAAGTTAAATTTCTTATTTCTAAATGTGCTGTATGATGTATGATTTTGTATCATATGGTCTTTTTACCATAGGTAAAATTGGGCATGGCTTTGGTTCTGGTTAATTCAATTTAATCTTACAATCTTATATACACTGTATATAGGTTAACCTATTCAGTTTTTTAGAAACTCCATACCAATATGCAGCAGTTTCCTGTGAGACAGAAAGTGATGGAACAGGGGCACACAATGAAATGAAAATGAAAATGTGTTGGCACTGAAGTTGTTATGGTTACAGTTTCTAATGGAGAAACACATGCTACAAAGAACTATTTAAATTAGAATGCTGACACAATCTAAACAGGCAATGCCTTAGTGCTTGAACCCAAGTTTTTAACACGCAGTCTGAAGTGACGCTCTGCTCAAACAAACCAAATCTGAGCATCAAATAAACAGAATGATTTGAAATAATATTTTCTCATCATTTCCACCTACACTTTACTTGTACCTAGTAACTCATCCTTTCTCTTTGAGCCTCCATCTCCTCTTCTCTGTCACTCGTGAAGAGGTGAATGGAGGTGTTCGACATTACTGTGAGCAACAGTATGTGCTATTCTCCATGCACCACAAGGTGCGTATTTAGTCATTTAGCAGGTTAAGACGTGGGTGAAAAACTGTACCACTTGTTGCCACAGACTGGAAATATCTAGGGACCATTGGATCAAAAATATATTGTTTTTGTCCCCTACAGAGGCCTTTTTCTGGAAAATATACTGGATTAAGATTTAAACCTAAATCTAACTATGTTTGCCTGAGTTTCAGGACTTTGAGGTGAAGTCTGACTCTTTTCCCTCTTATTTACTGAATTCTTGTTTCTCAAACTGTTTTCTCTTGGCAAGGTATAGAGCTTTGTTTATTTATTGAAAGTGGGTTTTATTAGCTTAAAAGTTTCTTTCTACAGCAACAAGGCATTTTTCTTATTTGAGCAGCTACTGAACTAGCTGAAGCTCTCTGCAAAAAAAGTGAATGAGACAAATTCTCGAGCTCTTTCTAAATTAACCCACACATCAAAAGTGCATCACAAGCACATGATTTCAGACAGACAAATATCACTCTTGGTTTAAAATGAGGTCACAATTCTCTGTCGATCATTTCCCTATTCGCTGTATTTACAAATGAATATAAATGAAGCAGGCAAAGCGCATTCCTTTTTGTCATCATGAAGGGCTTTAAAGGTGGAGGCTGCATGCAGATACTCTTACAGACATGCTGTGCTCAACAAAAATATGTTGATTCGAAGATATAAACTTAATAATTGTAGCCAGACATATCTATAGCAATAAAAACCACAAGGTTTTTATCCACTGCAGTGGATAAATGGCTTTATCTTAAATTAAGGCTATGAACGATAAATCCAGACAAATGGTGCCATTTTTGTGCTGTTGTTGGCTTGTAAGCTGGCAAATCAACAGTACAAGAATGAGTTAGGGATGGCCGTGATCACTCATTGTCACCTCTTGTTTCAGTCAGCTGGAGAGCGAGAGGTTGATATTAAAGATGAGTGATAAGAACTCCAGTCTGTGATCACAGCCCATTTACCTACATAGCTGAGGACTTGATAATGCCTCGTGTTATGGAAATCATTCAGCAATACGTACACTGTGGTTCCTCCTCGTATTTTTTTCCTTCTTAGGGTGTATGATAAAACAATATGTTCACCGCTGGAACTGAAGGTTAAGCATTCTGCTAGTTAACCATGGCTGAATCTTAATATTCATAATGTCTTTTGCTTAGTTTATCCACATTGCATATCCATCAATGCTGTTACCTCTGCACAGTGAGAGTAAGTGTAATTCTGACAAAGGTCCTCACAGCATTGAGAAATTAGTTTAAAACATTCAGTAGCCACAAGTATTTCCACAAACAACCGTCGTCTTACTCTGAAGTTTTCCGTGTGCCGTTTTCTATGGAACACACTATTCTGTTCCTATTAGATCTTTGGGAATACAATAATACATTACATTCACCGTGGTAGAAACCCTAAAAAAGAAAAATGCTAAAAACTATAAGAGAGAAACTGTGGAATTGTTAGCAAACACTCCCTTCTTTGTAACATAATTCAAAGCTTTTAACAAAGAGATTATTTGATATTTAGTCTCTGTTCTTGTCGAATTTATGCCATAATAACTTCCCACACTTATGCTCTCATGGTAATGATTCTTAACGTTCGAGTGTGCATATCTGTTCTGCATATAACCCAAAATTCTGTTAGGTTCCTGTGGCTTTCTTTTACAGGCTGTCCACATTTGCCAGTATTTTTTGCTCATCTCCCTCAAGTGTGTCTAATGGAAAGTTCTAATTTGCAGAGCAGTTTACCACTAGCACATAAAAGCTTGCACTTCTAAATTCACTCGCTTAACTGACACTCAAAACATATTTTTACATTAATTTCCTTTGGATTTGCTTCTGTGACTTCACTGATTGTGGGAAAGGTTGTAGATTCTGCAAAAACACTTCCAGTGCACAATAGAGTTGGCAAATCCCACCTAGTTAAAGCAGTCCATCAGCACTACAATATGAAAAGAAAACTAGTCTTAAAATGACACAAATTAGATTTTAAAATGTGTAAAACAACCTGTGCTGTGTTTGTTCCAATCCACATAAAGCAAAACTTCAACACATATCATTTCATTTCACACATTTCATTTTGACAACCTGAATGAATATAGTTTTTTTTTTTTTGAATGAATTGCTTTAGCTTCATACCAGAAAGGATTGTGAACCTGTTATTGTGTGTATAGCATGAATCTGAAATGATCTCCATTTATTGGTTTCCAGTGGAAAGGACATTTGTTTTCTCTAACCAGTGACTGGAGACCACTGAATCTGGCTGAATTTAACAGAATTTTGGGTCAACACTGACACGTTGCCATACAAACACATTGGGTTAGTCCAGAGTTTTGAGTTGATTTGGTAAAAAAAAAAACAGTATAAACCATCTCAAGGAATATCTAACCCCAACTAGCTGCAACTAACAAGGAATTCAAAAAGGGAAAAATTGTTGAACAGTATTGGATTGGGTGGGACTCAAACTTGCTTCTCTTACATGACAGTCTGGTGCAATGCCACCATCCTCCTCCTCTTATAAGTGCTTCTGAAAAATCAACTATGTGTTTGTTACAATTTGCAAAGATGTAGCAATGCAGTTTTTGAGCATGTGAGACAGTTTAAATGTAAAAAGCAGGGATGTTACAATGCTGAAAGTTAGCTGCAAGCATAACAAATTTGGTAGTCAGGAAAGTGTAGTAATTTTACCATTTTTGAGCCTTTAATGTAAAACTACATTGTACTGTGTACCAATGTAGCTATGATGTAGTCTGCTTTGAGACTGAATTGTAAGGAAAAGATAATTGTCAAATAAACAGGACACAATCATAATCACAGAAAATTTAGTAAGTAACCTGTAATTGAAACCATTTATTCTTGACCAAGAGCAGGCCAATATAGTAGTTTAGCATTTTATTTTTTTATTACACTTTATTAAGAATAAAAAGAGACAAAAAAGAAAAGAGATGAGCCTAAATGGTTGAAAGGAGACATTGGGAGCCTTCATTCAAGAATTGGTATTTTCCCATTAGGAGAACTTAAATGGAGCTGATAGCTCCATTCATTTTCTGTACTCACTTTATCCAATTCAAGGTCACAGGAGAGCTTTTATCTTCTCTTAAGAAATCAGCTAGGCATGCTATAGAGTCTATAGACTTCACTGTAAATAATAAAAGTGTAACATTGATTACATCATACAATTACTTAAGTACACCAGTCTGAGAGTCTGCTATATAGATTCTTTTTTATTTTATCTGCTGCCCTCACAGCCCTATTGGGGGAAAAATGGAGAAAATAAATCGTTTTGTATCTTTTAGTCTATTGTGCATAACAAGCTGCTTCAAACAAATGTAAATTTATAATAAAATATAAACATAAATGAGCTGGAGCACTGTGCAGTGAACTTGTTATTCTGTTGGCAGACCAGCTGGTCCAGGCAAAAAGCTAATTATTTCTAGACAAGAGGTTGGCCAGACATCTGAGTGGCTCATCTTGAGGTAACTTCTGTATTTGTTCTCCAGCAGTCATCTCTTTTTTGAAAGACTTGGATAATGATATTCTCACTACCTGGATTCCTCACTCAGCTGGATGCGGTGTGATTCTGTTTCCAGGCCTCACCAGTGTGTTCAAAACAGAATGTACCAAACTGTTGCTTTGGTCGCTCCAAACATTTCCTACTATCTGTCTTAAAGATTTGTGTTTGCAGAAGAATATGGCCAGTTTCACTTTTGTTAAAAGTTCCTTTGACTTACAGCAACAGCTTTTATTGTAAACACCACGCTTGAATCGAACTCCAGACCTTCACTGTTTAATTGATGAAGAAATAAAATAGGTTTGAATCAGTTGTATTGACGCAGTGTTGAATTAGTGTTGATATATTTCTAGGCCTCCAGTGCACTTGTCGCCCTCATTATTAATCCTATTCAACACAAGAAATGAGCCATAATTTCAACTCTGACCATATATATTCAAGAGGATAACCTCAATATTAAACGTAAAGTAGAATCAAAAGGTGGAATCCACTTAAATACATTTTATACTGTCCTATAAATTTAGCAGAAGTTTCTTTTTTTGTTTTTCAAAGAAATCTATCAGATGAACTTAGAGGTTTCAGTGACTCAGCACGAAATGACTCAAAAGTTATGCACAAATTGTAATACACATTTGTATTGCTTATCTAGAGATAGTGTTATACACTTTTGTACTAATTCCTTTCACACTAGACTAATGACGGGGACTAAGAATATGTCTGCTGGTAAGAATACATGCCACTGCATGCAACTTGTAATGTAGCAAACAAGGCAAATGCATTGAACCTGTTTTGTGTCAATATGAAACCCTTTCAATACCTCTTTGCATAAATCTTGAAAATAAATCTATAATAAGACCTTTGCATACTGTTTGGCAGAGGTGTACTTCCTGTCTGAGTTCACTGACCTTAAGTTATTTAACTGGGAATAATGTTGAAAATGTCAAAGTTGAGATACATTTCTTAAACTAACTCTGAGACATGAATCTTAGAGTTCACAGAAGCTCACAAACACAACCTATATCTATAACACAACATTGAAATGATGGAGGAAATATGCAAAAATGTTGTGAAAAAGATTTAAAAACAGTCGCGCTTTCCTAACTGACCTCTTCACAAAGCCTCCTGAGCAGAATGTAATGTCTTAAAAATGGATGATTATGTATACATGATGGACCAAAGTAAACAGTTTTCCCTGCAACATCGCTGCCATTTTTTATCGTCTTGTAATGGTCATCGGAGTTATTACTAAAGACAGCATGCCTCCTTCTCAATTAGGACAGAACAGACACAACATGTGGTAGCATGAAATCCACTGCGACACCGCTATCTACCAGTGCCAACAAAGAGAAGGGGGGGTGAGAGTGTTTGGCGTAGAGAGTAAAATATGATGGAGAGGAAGGGTAAGGAGTGGGAGGAAAAATGAGGAATGATCCCTTATTGTGCTTGTCTTATGAGGGGCATCCATCAACAGTGACATCCGGACAAATAAAACCCTCTTTCCCCATATTCAATTATATGGCATAAGGCAATTTTACACACAGTTCTGCACACAAACACACACTAATCCATACATGCAAAAACCACAAGTGTTCATATACATGCTCTGGATCACAATCTAATGTGACGTTGCATCATTCTTGCACACGATTGGTTAATCTCCACTGAATAATATGGCAGCCCTTTTACATGTAATACAAACTGACAGTTTCATGAAATAGAATAACAATCACTTGAGAACTGAGTCACAGCTGCAGTATGCTTGCATGGACTCCCATGCAAATTAAAGTTGGATGTAAATTCAAAGATTCATATTAGAGCTTCCTCCCCACTTTAGGGGGAGGTAAAAAAAAAATAGGATCGTTGGCAGACTCACCTGCTTAAAAGGAAGACGGGGCCATCTGACTCCTTGAGGACAACTGGGATGCTGTGCCTGGGCTTCACAATCCTGGAGGAAGAAAGAAAATCCAGCTAGTGATGAGAGGAATATAAACAATAGCCCAAATAAAGGAGAGGCTGCAAAAGTTAAAGACAAAGAAAATGCCTGGAGATGTGAAAGAGGGAATCAATTTTAACAAAGAGTAGAAATGAGCTATTCCTTTGCAGGTAAAGAGTTTTGCCATTAGGAAGCTATGTTCAAGTAAAATAAATTCACTGAACACTGGGTATTTGAGATAAACAAGGAACTAAAATAAAACTAATAAATATCTTTGGGATAACAATCTCTACAAATTGCTTTGAAGATATTTTTTTTGCTACATTACAGTTTTATTCAAAGTGACTTAGAAGTGCAGACGGTCTATCATCTGGCCAGTCAGAGCAGATAGAGCCTTTCAGTAAGAAAAACGGCATGTTTGAGACAAAGCAGAGTGACAAAGTATGTCTCTTTGAACATTTAAGTGTCTGTAAACAGTAAACTGCCATGGTCACTAAAAACACAAAAGGCCTTGATTAGAACTAGTGTTAGCTTTGTATGTTCTGGGGTGCTGCAGAAACGGAGCAGTGCAAAATGGCTCACTCACTGGAGGAGTACCAGCCTGTATGAATTATTTATTTCAAGCTGATGAGTACACACTAGCTCTTATTTCCACACAATTCTTTGAAAATGAATATATGGTAATTAATCTTGCATTTTTGCCAATAGACCTCCCAAAATCCTATATATTAGAACAGTAAATAATGCTCTATGGAGACAAAATGATATCATAAAACATTTGTATCTTGTTGGCTTCACTGTAACCATTTAAGGCTTGAGAGTCATTTTTTTATCATTCTATTTTGTTTTCACTCTTATCAGCTGTGGTTCTAATAGTACCTAACTAGAATCAACCAGGCCAAACTTCAAACATTAATTTAGTTGTATGGGGAAGTTAATCAATTTGGCTTTTCCTTGGCTGATTTTTGATACATTTGGTCCGTGATTACTTGTTTATACAACTTACATTGGTACCATACCAAATTGAAACGCTACAAATTCTTGTGGGGGACACAATGTGGCATATGTAGTCACATATATAGTCAGCCACATTGGCATTTTGCCACCTGAGGGGTTGAAAATGTGAGTCATTAGTTTGTCTAGGATATGATTTAAACACTCTCTACATTACTTTCTGAGCAGGATGGGACTGAAAACTACCGGTTGCTACAACTGGATGAAATTAAAGTTCGACAGCTAGCATTAGTTAGACCTCTGCTCAGCTGTATAATTCTAGGTGAGCACTGCACTCAAATTATGCAGAGTAGTGGGAGTTGGAGAGAAACTCAGCAGGTGCTGAAATAACAAATAAAACGAAAGGTTGTGTGAGTGTGAACCAGTACTTACACTACCACTGTGTTACATTGCTTCAATAATTAACTCTTGTCTTAATTCACTTGTATATTACACTGTCTGTTCTTACAACACAAGTTTTATTGTGTTTTTGTTTTTTGAAAATGATCAAATCTAGTACACTAGGATTATTCATACGGCATACTCATAACAGTCAAAAAGCTGAGTGTGGCTCGCTTTTTTGCACTTGTTGTTCAACGTCATGGCAGAAAAGTTAATTTCCTGACTATGACAGAAAGATATTCTAATGAAGATGATAACGCTAGCTTGCAGTGGGAAACTGCATTTTTTTGTTTGGTGCTCAAACAGGTTCGATTTTCATATCAACTGTAAAAAGAAAATCTAGTGTAAGAGGATCAAAAAATTGGAAATGCTCAAAAACGTGGCGGTTAGCACAGCAATAGTCAGAGATCCTTTGGTGAACAACATCTCAGTTAAGATTAACACACCATGTAAATAAATGAACAGTGTACACATTAAACTACATGGAATTTCAACTGATGGAAATCTGTGGAATGAGACACTACATAAATGGGAAGTAGTTAACTCCGGTTTGCTAATTCCCCTTTCTGAGTGAAACATAAAATGAATTGCTTGGTTCTTAAACTAAATGGTAAAAACAGACAAAGGGTATTTTCCCTTTGCTTAATGTAACGTCTTAGTTTGTTTTAGCCAAAGCTACATACTTGTATACTGCTGACAACAGATTTATAACTGTTGACCACAGAAAACAGTTTTGAACAGCAACTACTTTTAATGCTGTCTATTAATACACCAGTTATTCTTTTAGCTGCGGTAGTTATTCAAGGTTTACTATATTTTTGCTGAGGTCTTAATCATATTATTAATCTTAAAGTCACTTTTCCGTTACAGAGATGGGCAAATGAGCTAATTAGAGCAGAGATCCTGTTGACAATTGCCGTCAAGAGGCAATTTATCATGATGTGAAGCAGTGCAGCAATGGTAATAATAACAAGGCTGCTTTGTCATTTGCATTTTGGCTGGAGAATGAAATGTCTTGTGATGCCAGGCACTCACTCACTGCACCATCCTCCGTCTTTGAGCATTTAAAAATGCCAGAACGTGGGTGGGAGGGGAGGGCTGGTCCAAAAGCTCTACAGCCAAAAAACCTTAGCATTGAGTCATTAGTGATGCTTGACAGCTATTGGGTCATTCTCTGCACTCATGCTATTAAAGCCATGCTTCTGATGTTAATAAAAATCCTAATTGTGAGTTTGTAGCCTTGATCAATGCTGTGTTTTTCCCCCATGAATATTTCATACAGGGTCACACAGCAGGTTTCCTGATTATGAACAAACATAGTCATTTGGACCTATAAGACACAAGCCTGTGTTTGTCATGTCTTACTATTACATTTTTCAAGGAAGCAGCATGCACCTAATTTTTGGATCTGTGGGGTCATGACTGGTATGATCCCTTCCTAAGATTGCCTTCAGATTATGCTTTGCTCTTATTTCTTTGTATAACTGTCTATGTTTTGTTCAGTCACATACTGAGATCAAATACACACACACACAAATCTATGCACAAAAAAAGTGACTTGTTGAGGGAAAAAGCCACCTGCCAGATAGTAACAACAGATTTGTGTAGCCTAGCAACAGCTCGAAGACAGGCTTCTTCGCTGGAAGCAGAAGAAAAAAAATGCAAGGGGGAAACTTTGGCCTGCGTTTCTTCTACTCACAAACTTACACAAGCTGAAGGGCACACAGGCTGAAATACACAAGCCTCATTCCCGCCAAACGTCCTCTCGTTCCTCCAAATGTCCTTTTTTCCTAAATCCTAAATTTTCAACAGCCCATTGATCAGGCTGTTCAACCAAAGGATTTGGCTGGTCATTTATTTTTCTCTGTCTGGTAGGAGTGAAACATTTATAATTGTTTGTTTCTCTGTTTTTTTTTTAGTTTGGATGCTGTTGCCCCTAAATGCGAGCTTGGGCGTGCTAGCTCCTTGGCACAAATCAGCTGGAATTAATTATTCCATCTTAAAGGTAGTATGTCATATTATTAATTTGATTATGGAGACATAAGTGTTTAACTCAATGCTAAGCTGCAGTGCAAGATGTCTTTTGAAAAGAATAAAGCCCCCTGACTTCAGCCAATAGACATATACAAACTACCTGATCAGCCTTCGGGGAACTCGAGTAGTTCCCACCATTCATTCACAGCATGCCTAATAGAAAATCTATTTCGCTTCTCCTTATTTAATTTGTTAGGACTCTACCCGTTTGTCTGTTTCCTGTGAAACTTTAATTGCAGAATATGTAGGCTTTGGTTGGTACCGCAACAAGGGCTGGCATGTGAGCCATTGCTTCTATGTGTTGGAGTAAAAAAAAATAGAGAAACAAAGACAGAGGGAAAAATTTCAAAATACGTCACTGCCATAACTTTTTCACACTCCCATAAACATTTACTTGCATCTCAGTATCAGCTGTTTTGCTGCGAAAAATAAAACTTTTATAATGTCTCTCCACATCACCATCAGATATTTTACGGTCTCTGTCTCTTTGTTTTCTCCCTCTTACTAAGGCTTGCTTGTCTGCATCTCATTTGTCAACTGACACCAAAAATCCTCTATATTGCCACTTCCATCCGGGGGGAACGTGCATTGCAGCTTCAGTAATTATCCTGCCGGATTGGAAGTGCTGAGGCCAAAGGGGCGAACCCCAGAGAGCAGTAAACCTCGCTGTCACTGTCACCATCGCACGCAGTGAAACAAAGTGCAATCTAAATTTAAATAGGTCATAGACAGAAAGGGCAAAGTGGGGAAAGATCGAGAGCAATGGAAATGTTAAATAAGGTGGTCTGTTTTTACAGGCGGAGAGGAAAAAATGCTGCTAAGCTCACACCACTAACTTCACACTGGATCAAGATTAAAAAAACACAAGAGACCGATTTAATCCTTTTATATATAATCCATTTAAAACTAATTCAAGGATAGTGTCTCACAACAAACATTCTTTGGTACAGAACAAGTTTGATGTGTTTTCATATATGCTACTGTAAAATCAGAGTAAAGAGAAGATTCATGTTAAATGTGGTTTTACTTCACTGAATTGCCCCTTCTAAACTACCAGGACAAACTTTTTCTGTAAGCTCAGCAATAACGCAGAGAACCAGCAGTTTTTTAGCATTATATAATAACGGGAAAGAGAGGGGAGAAACTTGCCAAGCTCTGTCAAAATGTAAAGTGAAGAGTGTGCAAAGGTCTGTTACTATAGTTAGTAGCAAACCAAGTTAGAAACGACCTTATAAAAAAAGCATAGAAGTTCATATTTCAAGCAAAAAATTGTTGCACTTTCATTTCTATCTTTAACAGATTCACAATCACAATACAAGGGAAGAAAAGACTATTTGGTTAGAGTTGGGAAGATATCATTCTTTTTAATATTTACTAATTCAGTAATAAAAGAACACTAAATGATACTCAGTGCTCAACAATTTCCCACTATTTTTCACTAATCACAATAATAAGAATTTACACAAATGGTACTTCTTAACAGTTTCCTGACTTCACTGGAACATCAATAGGGTTTTCATTTACTGTCAAATGTTACAGAAAATTACGAAGCTCAGAGGAGCCACATATGTAGTGAATGTTGGGCATAGATAAGCGTTTGACTAAGTACACAATGCCTCAGCCAGTAGTTGCCCTTCAGGCAATCCCACTGTGGGATCCCACTGCGGTGGCGTGGAAACAAACTTTCGTAGATTGAACTAAAACATATATATTAACCCGTTATCCTGAGAAAACAAGCCTTGTTGGATAATAACAGAAATGTATCCATTTTCACGACAAAGCAGTCATTGTTATCTCAAGATAATCACACAAAAATCCCATTATCACAAACAAAATTAACTTCATTCTCAATATACAGAGTCAATTAAGTTGTGATCTCAAGATGATGCTAAAAGATGCTTGGCTTCTCTTTGCCTCTGTAAAAAATATCAACCAATATAACTTTATTTTTTTCCAATCTTTATGCAAGTTCTCTGTTGTTTCATACCATAAAAATAATAAGTCAGCGCATATATGGACACTAATCCATATATATGTGTTCACCATTGTGTTATTAACAAAGCCTCAAACCAACTTTTGACTTTTAAGGGTGTGTTCAGTCTTAAATTTCAACAACAGTGAAGCAAAACAATCAATCCACTGCTTCTATTTAACTGCACTGAAAATAGCAATAAAACTAACTGCTCTGGTTAAGAGAGGCACTTGTTAATGAAGCCTCTAGTGAATTAATGAAGCACATTAAGGTGGCATCTGTTACTCAAGGAGCAAACATCTGTACCGGATAGGTTATCCTGAATAAACTGTTTTGTGGTCTCATAAAATCAGTGACCTTTCTGGCGGTGTTATCATTTTTCCATATCCTAATCATCAGGTTTTCCTTCTTCATTATATCTATGGACTCACTGACTTTATGACTCCATTTTAGGACATATGTGTGCACATACAGTATTGCCCCATCCCAATTAAGATTTATAGAAGATTTGATCATATTTCAATGTTAGCATAATATAAAAGCAGTGGTAGTACTTAACATGAGCCATTGCCATCCTTTCTGGTCGCCCTAGGCAACAGACTAGTTGGCCTAAGCCATTCCCTGCAGCACCCCTTCAACTCACTAATTAGTATATTACATCTAGTTTGTTTCAAATATTTTTTTTAACTTTACAGTGAGCTTGTTTATCTGCTTCTCGCAGTTTCCAGTTTTCCTGACAGGTGTCTGATGGCTCCAGTTTACTATTTCTTACCATCTGAATGTAAAGTTTCTTTAATGAGTGTCATTTCAACGTGCCCTGTGTATTCTGAGATAATTGAAGTGCATGTCAAACATACAAGTTAGTTTCTGTGATGAAAAAACAACCAGTTTTATATCTAGGAGGGAAAAATGCTGACATGATCAGCAGCTGTCTGACACAGAGTTATAAGTTGTCTCAATACTGCTACCATATACCCATTTAATATCCTACTGGAACAAGCTTCATGAACTTTTGTCCATACATTTTATTATACAACAGTGAAAGCTTCACTATTAATATGCTATACCCTTTATTTACATTTTTAAGATTAGTCGCAAGAATATTAAGGCAGGTGTTTGATTCTTTGAATTTAAAGATTTTTTTTCCGAAAAATACAATTTTATTCACAGACTCCAAGCGGCACCAAAATGCAGCTACCACAACAGGCAGGTACGACAATGTAAATGCAAACACTGACTAAACATGCAGGGAGATAACAAAAGGCTTGGCATGAAAAAGGCAGGTGATCCAACACAGGGCAAGCAAACAAAAAAAGGAAAAACTATGTGGGAAATAAAATCACTAGGAAACAAACAGGCAGGTGAACAGGTCTAGAAAACTTGCAGGGACAACAGATGGACTGACGAAGGGAAGCTGGAGAGACAGCACCACATACGCACACACAAGAACAGACACTGATGAGACACAGGTGGCAACAACCAGGGCAGAGCCGACAATCGGGCGAGAAAACAAAGAAAGCAGAACAACTAAATACATACAAAGAGAGTACTTCTCAAATAAAACAGAAAGAAACAACAAACAAACCCCATTATCTCCATTATATATGAGAACAGAATACACTTTGCCTTGTTAACTACATTACTCCTCCAGCCTGAACATTTTTTTTTCTCAGCAAAAAATAAATGAATTATCTTTGTCAAATCTGTTTGCTTTAAAAGCTCTATTTTCACTGATAAGAAATTTAGAGATGGACACTGTTTCGTGCCATGTGAACTTCTATTTTTTTGGATATATTGGTAGAAGAATAACTGGCTGACTGAAATATAGAGATCTGACCTTGATACTCAAAATGCAGAAAATCAGGAACCAGTTGCAATATATGATGCCCTTATTATCTAATGAAGTGTAGGATTAATGTACATGGAAACTGTTACAAATCATAAGGTGATATTCAAGTATTTATTGAAAAATCTGTCTAAACATAGTCACCTGATGTGCAGGAGGGTGATCAGGTCGGCCAGAGCGATTTAGGTTGCAGGGTTGATGGCCTTGATATGATGCTGACCCCCTCGGATTTGTTCCATTATGGGAAGCAGTCACCTTGTTGGCAAACTTTTGAGCTGAAGAAATTGAGTGAAAAGAGAAAATTACAGGATTTTACGGATTACAGAAGGGAGATCGTAGAAGACTAGACTTTATTTCTCTTTCTCTTCACGTAGTTTCTACGGTAGGAATTTATTTGGAGGGAAGAATTACCAGCAATATTCAAGATGTTAAGAAAGCATATGATTTAAAAGAAGATAAGTTACATGCTCAGAAAAATGTTGACTTTGTAATGATACTCAGATACTATCAGTGGTAAAAAAAAATTAATTGTAGCAACTTACATTATTTGAGACACAAATTTAGAGGGCTTACTAGAAAATATCATGTGCTGATACATAATACACAGCCTCATCCATACATTTCTTTATTTGCTTGTTCCCAAAACATGCTTCAAAATTCCACCTTTTGTCATTCTATTCAGGGTTGTGGGGGGCTTGAGCCTATTTCATCTGCCACTGGACAAGAGGCAGGGTACACCATGGATGGGTCACCAGTCCATTACAGGGTCAAGTAACTTAACGACGTCAGCAAATTTGGCTACACTTACATCTATGATGATCTCTTATAAAGAAAGTGAGAAACAGCAAAAACTATTTTTTTCAAACAGTCCACACCTTTAAGGCATTAGACATAATTTACTTAAAAACGTGATTCTGGTCCTGAGCATGGATACAGGAACAAGGTCTACTTAAATGACCAAGTCAAACCCATACCCATATCTCATCTGTGCTTGTAACTGCGCAGGGTGACATGATCACTGGTAAAAGTGACTATTCAACTGGTAAAAAGAAAAAGGGATTCTATATATACCAGCAAATTTGGGAATCAACATATGTAGCCAGAATTAACCTAACGTGATTTCAACAACAGAAAATAATCTGAAGCACACCTTGAAATCCAATATGGACAGCACAGTCAAGTCATCTTTAACCTAATGCCTTTGAAAGATCTGGTTGCCTTTTGAACTGTGAGCACTTGATATGATTTCAATGCTGCATTTAGCCAGAGACTAAAATTATAAAATAAAAAATCAATCAAGTTGACACCAGCTGTTGAATAACCAAGCTTTATAGCTGTGACAGGAAACATAATTTTTGCTCTTTTCGGTTTCTGGCAGCATTTTGTGACACAAGAATCTGACTGCCATCTTGTCTTTGCGCCTTTGGCTGCCGACAGCTGATTTGTATAGCCAACTAACACTGCCAGCAGATGTGGAGTCTCAAAGGCTACCATCAAGTCATATATGATGTCAGATTCAAGCGCTCTCACCTGATGTTGATCTCTTGATTAACAACTACAGAACTACAGCATCACTTCGAAGAAAAAACTTTCTTTTGGCATGACTTCTTTTCCAGTAACAACAATGAAGGTGAAGACCAAAGAAAACTGAAAATGACCAAGGCTGGTTTAGTCTCATAAATATCTGTTTTTTTCGTGAAACTGTGAATCTGTGAATTAATTATTTGGCCATAGTCAAACTACTGTGAACCATGTCTCTATACTATCATCAATAGTTTAAAAAAGAGTGACTGATTGCAAATCCTTTCCCATTATCAAGTCCTGAAAATATTTCCAACATGGTTGCAAGCAACACAGCAAAAACACTCTACTGTTTTGAATCTTTTCTGAAGAGCTTATTGCGAAAATAGATGGCATGCAACATCACAAAAGTCTTTCTGGCTTTTGGTGGAATATTTAGAGTGCGCTATTCAGCTCGAAATGAGGGTAGTCTTTTGAAATGACTTTTTCTTTTAATTGTTAAGGGTAAAATTTCAACTGTGATGGTACATTTTATAACTTTTTGCCAGCAAAAATCATTCATACGACAAGAAACTGCATGCTTTTATCATAACCACCTTTGTTTTTGGTAATGGGTTAATTACTGGTGACTATCATTCTACTTGTGTTTTCTGTTTAAGAAACAATAAACCCAAACTCCACAAGAAAGTTTCATCTGCTGTTTATCAAATCTGAAACAGGCCAAGCACTTCTCCACACCCAATCACAAATCATTGTGGACGAAATAAATTTGTCATTTCAGACCAGAGAGATATGTGGAATGAAATGTGTGTGTTTCTGAATTTAGTCTTCAGTATAGGAGGACTTGCTGATGAAACATTGCCAACTTAATGTAATGTTTAGTGACATAGATATCCCACATAATTAGAAAATCTATCTCATCACATTTCTCAGCTATTCTGGAAGGAACAGTAAAGCAGAAGCTGTTGTTAACTTTTGGTACCACCTTACTATTATCATTCCATTCGTAAAAATTTGCATGTGAATCAGTCATACAGATCTCTGGCACTGCCGCTTGGGTAGGGCAACTTCAGTGCCTTACATGGCATGGTGTTGTTCCCTGGCTGTTGCAAAAATCGAACCTGTGTGCACTGGATCAGCTTCATCGCGCACCATGTCAACTCAATGCTGCACTGCACAGCATCAAGTCAAAAGCATCTCATCTCTCTGCACCATGATAATCATCAGTAGGAGAGAAGCTGAGCCCATGACCGCCTGCCTTGTTTGCATAATGAGGCAGACATGTTTATAGAAGTAAAAAGAACAAATTAAAAATCTTAATATAACGATGGTTAATGTTTCCTTAATTTATAAATATATTCAGCCCTTAACTCCCCTTTGCATCCCTTCTTGAAAACACTTTTACTTTTGAGTGCAATTTTATACAAGACATCGATGGACTATTTAAGTGTTAAACCAGACATGCTCAGTGGGTACTCACTTAACCACTCATATTAATGGATATGTTGTTCATTATTCTCAAACCTTAGCATAACACATTCATTTCATTGTCATATGTATTACTGATTTATGGAGGATCCACTTTCACAACACTTGAAGAGCAGCACATAAAAGAGCACAAGGACATTATACAGCCTTCAGCACAGTTAGCATTGCAAAATAAATGCATTTAACCATTGATGATCATGATGAATTCTTCATGTCATCCACCATGAAACATAATACCCAGCCCCCTGTAGATATAAACTTCCAATACATACACACACGCAAACTAGATATAGATGCCAAGGTATAAACTTACCTTTGGCTCTGGTAACGGTAACTATCTCCTGAAAGATACAAGGTCTGGCTTTCTCCTGGAGGGCAGCTGCTTTCCTCATGCCCGCCTTGGCAGCACTAGCCCAGGACCTGGCATTAACACCCACACCATCTGTACCTGAAACTACAATTTGCACAACAAGGGGCCACAGATTAGTGCTTTAGCTATTTTGTGTGCACACCGTCTTGGTTCAACTGTGTCATGTTAAATGTGATGGAGAGGGTAAACTTTAAAGAAAAAAACTGTTCTCTTGAGCAGCAAAGGAATTTGAGCAGCCTCCCCTCAGGGGTTAAGCAAAATGCTATTGAATCAACAGGGCTATGCTATCAGGGAGTCAATTCTATCATATCAGCACTGACTGTAAACTGCTGGAGGAGGACCTACTATTGTGCACCTGTTAAGAGGCAGAGGGAAATAGAGCCAAATATAATCTAACTGTATAAGGTTATATATGTATTTCACTATCCTCACAAAATTTCTCACAAAATTGATACATGGAAAAGGAAAGGCATGACCCTAAGGTAAAGTGCATGAGAGACACTGTAAGCACTGTAAAAGGCATACTCTTTAGCTAAATTATTACTGGGGCTCTTGAGCTGATGTTGACTCCTTTAACTCCATCCACTGTTTTATTCTGCACGAGCAGTTGGTCTGGAAGACTAACCGTATAATTCACTTTGCCACTTCCCAATAATCCCCTTATTGTGAGAGCTTTTTCCTACTGCGTCATCCAACTCAGGAAGTACTTCTCTGCTACATCAATGCAGAGTCACATTATGTTAACACCTACACAGGGGAGAGGCAGTGTTTTTGCATGTATGTGTTTGTAAAGATAGGTGGTTGGTTGGATTTATTTTGAGATTACAAGTACCACAAATAATTAATGACTGATTGGAAAAAGTGGTTCTACTTGTCCTGCTTTTGTTTTTAACACAGCTCAAGTTTGTGAGATGAGTTTAAAGTTGGGAAAAGTAAAGAGCGTAGCAGAAACAAAAGCTGTAATACAGATGCTGGTTCTTCTGCCTTAAATTAGTTAAGTTTAATGGTGTGATTAATACCAATAATGTATTTTTAGAAAGTGATATTTGTAATTGTAGCTCCAGAGCAATAGCAGTGGCATAAACTAATGTTTTAACAAAACCATTATTTATACCAACTGAAAGAGACATATACACTGTAAGCAGCACAGCTCGAAAGAAACACATGGCAGATTTATTACCTCTAGGAGGAGGCTGGTTATTGGCCTTCTTTTTCTCACAGCTGATGGTTGGAGAGTTGCACTGGCTGATCAAGCCAAATGTTTGAAGGTTCTGCACTGATTTCTGATCTCCTGAACAGATGGAGGAGACCTCACGGGGCACATTTTCCACTCTCCTCTCATGGGAAACCCCACTGTCTTGGCAATGATTTGGTGAGTGAGTAAGACCTCTTTTCACCTTAGCAGTTTTGGTCTTGGGATTCCCGTGACGCAATTCATTCAAGGCTAAAGGCTTCTCTGGGGGCTGGAGAGCTGGGAAGTCAGCCAATAGGTCGTAAGCCTGCTGCCGCACTGGTGATGCGTCGGTTTTAGAGTTTGTCTGAAGTGCTTTGCCTTGGACTGGAGCCTGCACAGGGGTACTCATGCCACTTGCCAAAGTCGCCGTTGGGATGTCATGTTGCTGGAATGAAAGGGGAACCTCCCACTGTCCATGCACTTTCCCCAAGGCTGAAGGTTCTGTAGGACAGATAGGGTTGCCAGCCTTGTTGGGAGATAGTTGAGGAAAGTCTCCCTCTTTGCTAATGTGGGAATCTTGCTCACTGACAGACTTTGAATCATCAGAGATGTGCAAAGTTTCATTTTCCACCACCTCATTTGGGTCACTCACTGAGCTTGCACCACTGCTATCGGTGGCGCAGGTTCGCACTCCAGGTAGAGTGACAAAATCATCATCAATGCTAAGATTGCTGTCTGAGTCACTTTTTGTCTCTAGCTCATCCTCACTCTCACATGTATCTCTATTTAGTTCAGGAAGAGGAGGTGAGGAGTGGACTTCTGTGCTCTGTTTGTTTCTTATGCTGGTGTGAGAGACCACCATCTTCTTGAGATAATTTTCTTCCATCCTTTCCTTATGCTCAACATGGTTTTCCTGACATAACAAAGATAGCAACATAGATGTGATTAGTTATTCATATTTTTGGTTAAATTCATCCAACACATTAATCAGAATTCCCCTCACCAAGTTTCTCCTGCTTTCGGCCTCCTCCTTATTTTTTTTCATCTTTAGTTCCATCGCAGGATATGGTTCCTGTGCAGGTTTGGCAAGAAGGGAATGTCTGGGATATGAGAGATAAGGACACGGGAGAGTGTAGACAGTGTGCTTTTGCTTCTTGTCCTCCTCATGCTGCGTGCTCACACCCATATTATCAGTGTCCTTCTGCTGCTCTTCAGCCCTGAAATGGAAGAGAAGCCTTACCATGAGCAGGATGGTGATGAAAAACAGAGTTTATTTTACAAAAGACTACAAAAATTGGGTTAGTACTACATAATTCTATGTACCCTAATAGTACAAGAAAACATCAGATGCTTTAAATGCTTCAAATTACATTCAAGTGCTCCGTGTAAATAAATATTTTTAGTCCAGGACATGATCTTTCAAATTTAACTGATAACCTATGGGCCACCAAACATGAGTGGGAGGGTGGTGGATTAGCACATTGTTGTCTGGAACAAGCTATCACACTAGTTGTTGCCACTTCAAGGTTAACTTCTAATTTTTCATTAGAAAAAAGTTTATAATTTGATTATGGTATTACATAATGTTGTGCTGAGAATGTATTCATGCTCTTAAAAAACTTTCTTTTTTATATATTATTACTGTGGTGTTAATGTTATATAAAGAAAATGTCACTTGTACAGCAAACATGCTCATAACAGATTTTAACTGACAGCACTAACAGATTTTTCTCTTTGCTTTTTTTCCACTGCAAGATTCATCGAGAAAACTCTTATTAAAATAAGTAAAACCATCACCCTTTAGAACATCTTTCTAATCTAACTACCTGACCCCACAGGTCAACCAGTTATCACTATTCAATGTATGAATCACCATATGAATTATCTTAATGTCCACTCAGTTTTCAACATTTTGCCTGGAAGAGGAGGAATCTTCACATCCAATGATTAATTTTGTATTTGTGGTGTGTCATCCTCTTCAAACCATGACTTTTTAATGAGCTTACTCCTGAGTCAACCAGCCTGTCGACTGGCGATGCAGAGCAGACGGTCCAGTGGGAACCTGACTCTTTTGATAACGGAGACGTCATGGAGGCTCCGGGCGACCGGTGCGCAGATGATGCACATTAACATTATACAGTCGTGTTATGACCACACTGCATCCCAAATTCAATGTCGGAATCTGAATTAGACATGGGCCCAAAGTCTCATCCATCCATCCATTCATCTATCTGTTATCCTTCTCTGGGTCTGCTTTTAGAATATGATTGGAAAGAGTTTAATGGCCATTTAAGAAAAACCTTTTAAGATCATTTACAGGTCAATAGAATCAGGATGCCTCCTTAAATGGATTAGCATCCATTTGATGTGAAGCTTCCCTTTTTGGAGTATTTCACATTTGTAACGGCAGTGAGAAACTCATTAAGATACACATTCAATGAAAATGAAAAAATAGCCTCTAACTTATATTTAAATCCTTACAGGACTATTCAATGCACACCTACATGTGAATTTTGGTAGTTAAGAGACATATAAGTTATTATTAGTTATGGCTTACACATTCTAAATTTTAAAGCAGTGGTTCCAAACAATGGGTCATGGATGATAGGAGTTGGACGTCTGGAACTGTGGAGATCATGCGTGGAAAAGGACAAATTCAAAGTTTCAAACATTAGTTTGGATTTTGGGGGAGAATGTTGTCTCGTTCATTTCCATGACATAGTTGCGTTGTACTGCCATTACGCGTCAGGGGCCCAGTACATTATGATTAAATATTATGATTATGCCCCCATTCTCACGAGAAGACATGTAATTGCTATATGTCTAAAACGAAATAGTTTTAAAGCAATTTGATGTCAGCGTGTAATCATGTATTCATAAATATTTAAGCCTAACCTTGCATTTTTTTGTATACTCATTGTCACTCATATCTATATTAACATCTGTAACTTACCATATGTTTTTATGCCAAACAACCGTGAATGACAGCAAAGTACAAAAGTGAAAAGTAGTTGAGCAATATTGGGTTGGATGGGAGTCAGACTTGAGTCTCTTGACTCTGTGGTGTAAGCCACCATCTATCCAATTCCACCTTCTCATAAAAAAATTGGAACAACAAATCATTTTAAAATTTGACATTTGCAAGTTTCCTAAAATAAGACAAAGTAGAAATATTTCAATTTGCAAAGGAACAAATAGGCATGTAGCGTTTTTTTAAATATATAACTTTATCTTTACCGCAAAACAGTCTCACATAAAAGAAATAGTTACTTCACGGTTAAAAAATCAGTGCATGTGTCAAAAAGTTTTAACAAAACGATTTTGTGGCATGTATATTCCACCTGAAATAGAATGTGATTTCTTATGTGACACTACCTTGCTATGGCATGTAAATAAAGCTACAACTGTTGAGAAATGGCCTGAGTAATGTCGATCTGTATGCCAATTAGTCATGTGTTAATTAATAATGTGGAAAATGTGGAATAATTTACTCTGACATTATCCTCAGGTCACATATTCTACTGAGATGTTAGAGAATTACAGTAATTTCCATAATCAAGGTTAGTCTGAATTATGTAATTGAGGAGCCTACCACTTTTCTGAGGAGGAAATGAAATGATAACACCCCGTAAGAACAAAATTATGCAGCTGCGTGAGCATCACTTAGGAAGAGATATTAAGCCTTGAGGGTTTACATCAGACCAAAACTGTGTGGAAGAAAAGAAAAACTGCATTCAGTCTACAGTTAAGCTTAAAGGAGAATGAGAGTGTATAGGCCCGCATTAGGACATTATGTAGCTATAGATGTTCTCAGAGCCTTACCGGCCTCTCTGTTGGTTGTCTGAGAGGTTGTAAATTTCATCCGGAGGCCCCTGTGATGAACTTTCACCTCTTCCGTGCTGTGCCACCGCTCTGCTCCAAATGATTTTGCAAACATGATCCAATGCGTCTCTCGGCACATTTGGATGAATCCACGTGGAGCGCGGAAACGGAACAAACGCAGAGAAGAACGATTTAGCACCAAGTGGCATCCAAGGATCCTGTAGCATCATGTCTTCCTTGTATTTCCCACGTATCGGGTTTCCAGTTTTGTTACAGCATCTAGCGGTTTATTTTGAACGCCCGTTTTCGAGAGGAAACTAGATGGGGTGTTTTCTTGCTGCCATAGCAACCAGTCGTTCTAGAATTATGATAGTGTCAGATGGAACTCATAGAATTTTGACTTTGTATGCGTGCATTTGAGTCTGGACTTGGACGTGAGCTGTTCCTTAAAGCAATCCAGTCTGATTTAACAGCGTGTTTCTCGGTAATAACCGCTGTTATGACTGAACTGATGGACCCAAGAATAAGGCACAAAAAAAGGCTGAAGAATTTTTTTTTATCAAGTCACTGAGAAGCACGTGCAACATATGTCCTAGAAGAACCCGATTAGGGCGGGCGTGCTATCCAGTGCTGGGAAAGTTTGACACATGAAGACTATTTATGACCCCCATCAGACACTGAATGTAGGGTTGAAGGCCGACGCGCATGTTATTATGGCAACTGTTTCCACTCGCAACGCATTGCGAAAAAACTAATTATGTCGGTCATAAGCACGAGTGAAAATGACATTCATATTTACTGGCCGAGGTTCCAGTTTGTTAAGCATCAATTTCACGTTTTAGTGAGCAGAAAGTAGACATCTATGTTAAACTGAGAGCCAGTCATTTGATTGGTCATAATGGATGCAAACAGTGGCTCCTAAATCTTAGCGTAACAAGAACGACGTAGATTCAATGTTTTATATTGTTTTATATTTGATGGCATGAGCTATTATTACTATAAACACAGTGAATGCAGATAAGTTGACGGCTGAGGATGAGCTTGATCTTTAATTTACATAAGCGCTTAATGAGTTTATCTATGCCAAGCGTTTTGTGATCTGACTTTCCCCCTTACGGTTTAGATGCTGTGGGAATGCTCTGGCTGGGGCGGACAGTGAGAGTGGGAGAGAGTTAGAGGCGGGTGGGAGAAGCAGAGGAGAGATAGAGAAACGCGCAGAGAGCGAGCAGGTCTGCAGTCTGAATCTTGGCGTCGCGCAGACCCGAGAGGACGCTGTGGCCACGCGCTGCGATACTGGGATTACATACTGCATCTTTCTCTCTGTTCGATAAGATCACAGACTATACACTCTAACGCCGGTTGAGAACTTCTCAAACGCTCGATGAGCTCTTTCTTGGATCCGGATAACCTCTTAGGCTCTCCCTTATTCGTAAACGGTTTAAACATCGGTCAAATGTTGACTCAAACCGTGGATTATCGGCACCGCAGACGCTTTTAATAACTGGAGATAAAACAGAAAGAAGGACAAACAAGTGCTGAGGGAGAAACTGGGGAGGAATCTCTTGGATTTTTTGGCGCACGTCTGGTAATATCAGTTACATGTGTGGAGCGAACGAAGGATTTTCGTGTGTTTTACTTGTGCTGGGGTAGATCACTGACTTCTTGTTTTCCCCCTTGGTTTGCTTTCCTTCTTCTTCCCCCCTTCAGGTGTGAAATCTATCTTCTCATAGAGAGACTCTGAACCCCTCGGTCCCCGCATGACATGGTTCAGTCCAGCTGCGAGATCCGAGCCTCCTCCATGCATTGGGATTTTTCTCAGCTCCGACACCGAGTGAATCTTCCTTTTCTGAGCATCTGAGAACTCATCGCGCCTGCCAGACCAGAGAAAAAGCCCTGCCATGACTGCCGCTTCAAATCGGGACGGAGCAAGTGGACTTGTAAGGAAAGCGGAATGCGCATGTAGGAAAAGGGACGGAATACGGATTTTTGCTCTAATGAAGGCGGGAGTACGGGCGCACTATTGGAGCCGGGTGCTGCTCTTGTATTTAGGGCTACTGGCCACCTCAGTAAAGGGTAAGTCCCTGTCTTTACAGTCGAAGACACGCAAAATGCAGCAGGCTTACCCCACTCTCCACCGCCCACCCTCCCCGATCCCCGACTGAATGCAAATAAGCATCAGCAACACGCACGCACACTTTCATCCCAAAGGCGCGTTTTGGATCAACCTTGCTGTGATGTCGCTGTTCTACCACTTAAAGTTATTAATAGGAGGCTAGTTGGGGTGGCTGTTTTGGTGACAACAGATCCTCGGGAAACTGAGCTTGTCTATCCTTAACTCTATTGATGGGTTCCATTGAATAAATATTATGGCTGATTTATTGATTGATCGGGGTAGATTGAATGAACCCAACTGATGAATAAATTGTACAAATGATACGTAACAAAAAGCTTCTTTGGATAAGAGAAACAAGGACAGTGCAGCATGAGCCGTTCTCATGAGGAAATCCGTTGAGGTGGTCAAGCAGGAATCTGATTGTTATGCTGTCCAGTCTCCAAGATGCGTGTGCGTGAGCGCGTTTGTGTGTGTGGAAGGGCATGCTCCTCTTCTAAAAGGTCCTTTCTTACTTTCCGCTGTTCAAATCCTATAATAATTCAACTTTGGCATGACCCAAGAGTTTCTTTTCCACTCTCTCATGCAGTCTCTTTGTGTAGGATACGTGCCCGTGCGCCCAAGCGTGCGTGGGGGATAGGCCTAATTAACTAACTCTGGGTTTTCTGTCCTTGATTAATTGCAAATGGAAATCTTGCAGCCAGAGCTGGGCATTCAACAGATTATCATTCCTATTAATTTAGTTTCACGTCCTCGCTGCCCATGTGTTCCTGGAAGAGGAGACTCAGTTACACCATACCCACAGATACGCATTAATCGCGATGTTATTTAGAACTCGGGCTTTTTTTCCGGGGACGATGATTTTTGTTATTCAAAGCAATTCTTTTGGCAAAGAACGCCCCCAACTCCATCCCCCTATCACTGTCTTGGCTCCAAACCAAAGAATGGGCACTATTTTTAGCATAACCCAAGAATACCGCCACGGCCAAAATTTATTTGACAGTGACTCATGGCTCTGTGTTCGCCCACTCATACCTGTGGTTGGACCGTTCATAATCCATGAGTGAGTGGGTTAACTGGTGTATTTTCGGCATCACCAAAGCACAGCAGACCATGTTTTCTAATACTTTACAAGTGTGGTTTAAGCTCAAACGCGTCTTTTTTGCATATCTCCCACGAATGAACTCCCACTTTGTCACCCACTTTTGGTTAAACTCGTGCCAAAAACCTCTCATGGTTTCCTCCGCTGTTAAAGCATAGGTTTATCCCACACTCAGCTTAGTCACAACGATAGTGACAAATCTGACTTGCCTTTCCCATGGAGTAAATCTAATTTCGCTTATATTCGTAGGAGACTGCTTGTTTTATTCGTGCCCAGGGAGCTCTTTATTGCCTGCTCTCCTGCCGCTTGAGTCTAACTTTGGAGCCAATAAAGCGACTCTAACTTAGTACAAATATTTTTGAAGAGCAAGGAATACTTGACGATCAATCTAGCCCCCTTTAACAACGAGTGTTTTAATCGGTGTCAGTAAATATAGGTGAATATCAGGCGCCGCCGTTGAGGTGGTCTCTCGATGCTGCAGCCAACAGCAGTAGCCCTATACTCCCATTGAGCGGCACCAGAGGCTCACACTATGCTGACAGAGAAGATTAGATCGGTGGTTCGTGGGATTTCATAGTCTACATACTTTATCAAATCAAAGCACGATTCATGATATATTGACCTATACATGTAAGATGTTGCCAAAATCAAAAGGCTTTTAATTTGCCGGATATTGGCTCTGTTGTTCTTACGCGTAATTGGAACTCTGCTAGATGTATCAGAGCTCTTTCGTGCACTCTTCATTTATTAACCGCCTTAATAAATTAATTGTCAACTTCTCCCATAATCTTAATGTCGACCAGGGGCCAGTCAGACAAAAATATATACGTGATCGAGGTTTCTGACAAAGCCTGACATGGCCTATTGAAGAGAGCAGAGCGCTTGTCTCCACTGCATCAAAACCAGCTGTCCCAGAGGACTGCTCGCTCAATAAGCGCTAATCAACCTTCATTCATTTAAACTTACTCTGGAGGGAGTGCAAAGGCCGGGGATGGGAGAGGACTGAAGAAAGTGGGGGTGGGGAGGGGGTGACGATGACGTATATTCCTTATCTACTGCGTGTTCTGGCTTTTCATCTACACCTCGATCGCTATTAGATCATTCGTCAGCGGCGCATGAGACAGTCACTCAGCATGTCCATTTACACGCAAGATCACGCTTTGCCGTCCTCTCCTCTCAACCATGTCCTCTCCTTTAAAGCACCGCGTTGTGCTCATGATGTAACTCGCAGTAATGTTATGAGGACTGAAGAGCTTGATGCTGCTTCCCTTTTCATCTTTTTTTAATGTAAATTTTTGATCTTCATTTTTTTACTTCACAACATTTGCCTGTGCCCTCTGTTAAGCGCAAACGCGTGTATGTTGGGGGGGTAAACGTACTGGTGAGGGTGAGCGCGTATCTTTCCAGGCCAAGATGGAATGAGATAAACCTTGATGTGAAGTCGTTTTCCAGGTTCAATAAATCAAATATAGTCGCAAATGACCCATTGAAACGCCTAATAAAACAAGATGCAGTGAGGCATCTCGTGTGATCTCTGAATGTGCAAATAAAACCAGACGTGATGGTGAAATCCTATAATTTGACTAGAAGATCATACATTTTTATTTAGGCCACGGACGCTTTATAATGAAAAAAAATGTAACTATTCCCTTTGCCTTTCTTGACCAACGGGCAATATCCAAAACTCCCTGTAAGGTGACATTTTCAGAACCTCGGACAGCGACAAGCGCAGCAGAATCTGATCCTCAGTTTAAGTTATGTTCAACACCACGGACAGCTCTCCAACCACCGCAGCTGGCTCTGCGAATTGGAATTGCTTCAGTGTTTTCGTGGCGTCAAACCACCCACACCTCCATCTTACAGTGTTTAGACTGTAAAAGTTTGGTTTTCTTCGACATTGCAGGGGAGGTGAAAGTGAATTCAAGTGAAATATCAGTCATACTGCCTGATGACTGATATGTTCAGCTAAAAGAACAGAAACCTTCAATTCTATTGCTAATTTAAGTTAACATGCTTACATTTACTCAGTGATTAAGCTTATTAAATGTAAGGATTTGCCAATATTTTGGTACCTCATTTGAAAATATATATATATATATATATATTTGGATTCTAAAGCCAAAGCAAGAGGTTTAAAGAAATCAGCTACTCGGTTAAGAAATTAGTTTTTGAAGATGATTTCTGACATTTCATTGACCAATTGATTCACCAGTAAGTAGGTAATGTTGTTAAAATAAGTACTATTGATATCATTCAGGTAGTTTTCTTATTTTCAATATCCATTAATTTTCCATACGTGAGGGGGGCTTGGAGCTGATCCCAACTGTCATTGGGCAAGAGATGGGATACACACAAGATAGGTTGACAGTTAGGGCCACACAGAGACAAACAACCATCCACGCTCACACTCATGCCTGGGGACAGTTTAGAGTCACCAATTAACCCAACATGCATGCTTTTGGGGCGGTGGGAAGAAGCCTGGAGAGAACCTACGCATACACTGGGGGGAACATGCAAACTCCACACGTTCCGAGCTGGGATTCAAACCAGGAACCCTCTTGCTGTGAGTCAATGGTTCTAACCCCCCCACCACCATGCAGCCCTTATTCTTAATTAATAACAAAACCATTACAAAATTCCTAACCGTATAATCCTCTCTCAACATCCAAGGGCTATGTTGCCTGTTTAATACATGTTTGCATATGTGAAAGCTCAACAAGCTCAACAAGCCTTGGTCTTATTCCTCACCTGGAAGCTCTTGATCACATGGATATTCACTTCTTAAAAGTTTTTTTTATCAGTTTGGCAAACAAACAAGAGTCCCATGTGTCATGTATTTCCACATGACAAATATATGGGCATCTCAGCTTGCCTTTGTTTCTCACCTCTTTGCCCGCATCTCAATCTGAAATCTTCCTCTATCGCCACGCTCTGCTGCGTCCTATATTCCATCTGCTCTCTACATTCACCATTGAGCAATAGAGAAGGGAACGTGAGCTGAGAAACAGATGACTTGATCCATTTACTCAAAACTGAGAAACATCTTGCAACTAGATACAGGCTAGATGTGTATTGCCATCTTGTTACTTTCACTGGGCGAGTAAAGGAAGAAGAGCTAAGGAGCAGTGAGGTGAAAGATAGAGATCCTCAGGATGAAGATGGAGATCTTACAAATGTTACACTGGGGGTGGGGGGTTGAGAGGCCGAAACAGTAGGAAAAAACTAACTGTGAGGGGGGAATAAAAATATTCAAAGAAAGGAGACAATTGTTTGAGACAGGTGATTAGCTCTCAGCAGCTGAGAGGTAATATGGCCCCCGCATTTCTGTGCCTTTTGTGATTTCCATTCCTTTAGTATATCATCTATTCAGAGGGCTTACTTTCTCATCAGGCTTCAACCAGACTCCTATTCCAACAACTGAAGTAACATCTTCTAAGTAAGCTTGTGGACACGTGCATGTGTGTGGTTTGATGCGTTTGTTAGTTTCCACCTTCACTCACTCTGGGATGATGAGGCAGAATTGTTGACAAGCAAGTTTTTAGGTAGCTTGAAAAATCTTCCAACAGATGTGTGCTCACTGGCATGCTTGTATATGTGCATACATGCCAGCTTCTGAGTACCTATGCTGTTTTTCGAATTATATAAATGCTTCATCCTCGTGAGCATTGTTATTTACCTGTCTACTTGCTGATGTGTCAGCCAGCTCCTCTGTCTGTTTTCTCTTTGTAACTTGTCTCTCCATCCACCCTCCATCCAGCCATCCTGCCATCCCACCACCACCCCGCTCCTCCTTCATCATCCTCCCTGGTGATTCATACCGTCATCTGTCTCCAGATGGCCAGAGTTCTGTCACTATGCTTCGTCAGTAATCACAGCTACACATTTACTCACACTCTCGCAAACATACACAGTCTCCCCTCTTAAAAAAAAAGCTTCTTGATTAAAGTGACACAACAAAATGAAGAGCATAATCAAATTCGAATGATAACAAAATCGCTCCAATTTAAAATTTGCATTAAAATTTGACTTGACAATTTGGCTTTGCCGTTTCTAAAGAACTAGTTTTCAAGAGATATTATCCAGACACATGAACCAAAGCAAATGTTAAATCTGTGGGCTCTGTTTGTAAACTCAATACTTGAAGTCCAACACAAGCTGAGAAAATCTTAGTGGTGAAATACTTTAAGTATGAGTTTCAACATGCTCCTGAGTAAGGCAATGGACTAATAAATGTGTTTTTGGCTGCTTTTCTTATCCAAGGAAAAAAATAGAGCAGTGTTGTTCTGTTTTGGCAGTGCTGTTGCTTCACATTCACAGGCTGCAACAAACTCCCGTGGGCCTTTTTCTTAAACGTCCTCCATTATAGCATTTCAGCAGCAGAGCTCCATTAAGGATACTGGTTAGTGAGCAAAGAGTTTATGGCTAAGTGCCACACTTTTTTTTAACTCAGAAACAAAGAAAACAGTGGAGGAATTTGGTTGTCGTAGCAGCCCACACATGCTAGTATGTATACAGCTGCTGTGAGGCAGGAAATGTCACGGACGCAGTCCTTTCGCTAGTTACTGTAAGTCCTCAAAAAGTGAGAGCCAGACCTAGTGCACTGTCTGTCTTGTGCAAACACAAAGCTAAGGCAGGGATTTCTTTAGCTTCTTGATTTACACTGTTCTTATCAGATATCAGTGATCCCAGACACTGAAGATTAGATCCTGGGGCAGGAGGCATCCTGTCCTTGTCCTTGTCTTTTTCTTGCCCATACTGCTTTTCTCACCGTTCAACATATAGGCAATCTGTCAGTGGTCTTTTTCTGGGAATGAGGTAGAGTCATCATGTGGGAGCGGCAGTGAGTGTGTGTGTGGGAGTGATTTATACTCCTACCCTTGTAAAGTCTATTTTGAGACTTGCACAATATTAGATTTTGGATTAAGATGACTACTGTTTTTTGGGATTTTTATATTGTGGCCGGTGCTAATGGAACCTTGTTATGTTTTGAAGAGTTTAGATAAGAGTTGCTGTGGACACTTTCTTTGATAAAATATTATCAGAGATTATTATTACATTATTATTCAGTTGCATTCACGGGTGGCAGTCAGTCAGTCTGGCTGTGCAAAACGAGCAATAATCTCTGTGGTGTGCAATACTCTTACTTTAATCATTTTAATCTTACTTTATACTTAAATTATACTTAAATATTATCTTTATCTTTATACGGGTACCGGTGTTGGGTGTTTTCCACTTTTGTCTATTCTGTACATTTCTGTATACAACCGCTGAGCGTGAGTGAGATGGAGATTTCAATTTACCTGAGGGAACCTCCCAAAGGGATTAATAAAGTCGTCGTCTATCTATTCACATACATCTGTTGCTACTTTGGAGGCTCAGCAGAAAATCTTCATCCATCTAACAAATTTTATTTCCCAGTTTTATGGGTCAAACATAAAAAGTGTTTTATATATTTTTTCATTGATAAATGCTAAAAAAAAAATGCTTATCAAGTAGACACTTCTGAGTTCAGATTACCCAAATCAGAAGGTCAACATTTTGGAAAACAACTTTCAGAACCAAGATTCAGCTGACAGGACTGTCAACACTTCCGTATCTGCACTATAAATCTATGTGTAAATATAAACCCGCTATAGTAGCTGGTTAGTAAGGCATATCGTCAATGCTGATACAGCTAGATTGACTATGTCTGAGGATAGACTCCACCTACAGGCACCATAAAAGCTGACTTACTATCAGATTATATGTGCCTTGTTTAATCCATACAAAAGCTGGAGTGTAAAAATGAAAGGTTGCTGCTTTACAAGGGGAATGTATGTAGTGTTGGACTATTTCTCACCATTATTTTCCAGTAGTACTTGCTGGTTGCCTGGCAACAACACAGCAATGGCAAACCTACTGATCGTCTCATCTGACTTTCCAAGAGTGTTAAGCAGTTGATTAATAGTACAGTGTACGGAAGTTGTTTGTAGCCAAATATTTTATAGGTTGGTTAGTTTTAATCTATTTGTCTAATGTGTTTGTGTGTGTTGGTGTTGATCTCGCTCAGAGTATCTGGTGTCCAACACGGTTTAACCTAATGTTACTGCACTTGTCTCTTGGCTCATGTTACGTGTTTGGCCGCCACAGAGGAAATTAATTCCTAATGAGGATAAGTGAGAGGACAGTATATCCAGACATATTGCAGAACTGAACCACAAAAAATTAAACAAACAAGCAAGCAGCATAGGCAATGTGGCATAAAGCCATGTTAGAACATGGAACCTATGTCCGAAAATTACAGTGTTTTGTTTTATCTTTTAGCTTCTATTTGGGCTATAGAGCCACATATAAAATACATTAATCTAAGGATATTAAATAAGAAAGAGGAGCATTTTAGTTGATATCAGATGCAGTCTTGCACCTGAATTATTTTAGAGAAAATGATTTAATATTGTTTTCAATTACATTTTCTGTGTTAGTTACCGTTTATTTTTCTTTCTCATGAACTTGGTAACATCTTGAAAACAAGCAATAACTATTTTACTTTAATGCACACAGAAACGTTGTAAATAACCAAATACAGTTACGACTTGAATAACAGGTGAAGCCTATTAATTGTGACTTTGGTCAAGAGTTGACACTTAAGCCTTCTATTGGGACAGGGTTAGATCTGAGTTGAAAGGTTAAGAGCACCACAGTAAGAAGTGAGTCTGATTGATTGTCTTCTGACCCATCTCTTTGTGATAAATATAATTGTCCTGTTGGGACAGTCATCCCCTGACCTTTGGATCAGCACTTCCTCTGTGGTTTAATATATACTCCACAAACAGGAGCGCATGTTCACAAATGCCCTCCCACTAACACTCACTCAAACACCAATCAACATGTTTGTCCAGAAGAAAATGATTCTTTCATTTCTGCTATAATTTAGGTGCAATTACACGGGAGGTTACATGTAGCATTTCTAAGTCTAATGTGATTCATAGAGTCGGGCTCTTGTTTGTGAGGAGAATGAAAATGAGTTGATTATTGACTTTCGCTGTTTCACACATCAATGTCACATTTCATTTTGCTTACAAGTATCAAGGACACTGGGGGGTGATTATTTTAAGCATGTCTCTATTTGTGTGTGTATACCAGTATTTTTTTAACTTAGGTGCTGTAACTCTATGTTAACACCTGTGTGGGGGTTTGAGTGGTGTTAAAGCCGTACATAAAGTGGACTTAAGTAACAATAAAAAATAGAAAGAAGAGGTTTGCCTTCTGTGCGCCCCTGTTTATGCTGTTGTCATGGGAACATGCACTCCTTTCTTTTTATTCACCTTTTCCTCATCAATAGATTCGCCAGTGTAAACACAAACATGGAAACACACCTACAAACACACGTATAACATGTTTTTGACTCTGAATGGGCTATTTTGTATTGATTAAGTTGAAACCAGCGTGTGGGTTGTTGAGGGGCCCTTTTGTTCACAGTAATATCAACTTACCATGTTTATATTTAAATGCATTACATAAACTGCAGCATACCCCATTACTTCATGTATATTGGTTCAGTATTTGAACTGGGTGGAAGTCTTGTGTAGTTTCAGGAATAGGGGCTTTAGTATTTGAGTGGATGGTTGTTTTGCAGGTCCTTCTGGCTGGCATGATAGCACTGCTGGTTAAATATGACCCAGCTGGAAGGAACTCCCGTGCTCCCCCCTTCTCTTCCTCTCTGTTTGAGAGAACACATGCTTCATTGTGCTTCTTTTTTTTCCAGCCCTGATAACAGGCAGGAATGTGTGCATGCATCCATGCAAATGTGCATTTCTGCATGCCTCCTCACTGTTTTAGCATCCAGCTCCTGTCTTTGAAGCCTTGATCTTTGGGTTAAACTTTGCATGTGGGCGTTGTTTATTTTTTTACCCCACACGTTTCACCTTCCAGCCATGTTGCCTTGGCAATGTGTTTTTCAGTTTGTGTGTGCGCGTTTATTAACTTTGCGTTGCCATAAGCATCAACAGATCCTTGAAAGAAATGCCAGAGCCTGCAGATGTAACAACTGGGACAACTGTGCTGTCAGGACAATATAGTATGATGCGAGTTCCCTTATGTACTGTGAATCTATTTGCATATGTGCTTGTTTGTGTCTGCTCTGTATTTGTTTACAGAAATCTTTACTGCATGTTATTTCTAACTTCGAAAGGGCACCATTATGGAAATACATACTCAAGTTTTCTACCCTTTTACATAAAGAAATAATCTTTACAGTTCAGCCCAGTGGAAAAAACCTCTGGAAATGGGAAAAAGAGGGACCAAGTCAATCACCAGCACCTTCCACTGCATTTGGTTTGTCTGTAATGGCAAGTGGTGTCGTCATAGCCAGCACATTAGCCTAATGCACGGAGGGGAGCAGGATGGCTAAGCTTGCCCATTTCCATCTTAATGGCGGCCATCTCGAGGTTAATTCGGTTATGATGCGGTCAAGGCGTGCATATGCGCTGACACATCAAGAGACAAATAGTTGTGCAGAGAGGATCTATGGGGCGGAAGGGTTTATCTTCCCACCAGGGAGGCAGTTACTGGCATACACACAAACACACACACACACAGACCAAACATTTGGTTGTTTGAAGTTTACTCATGGGGTAGGTTGTATGTGATAGTGGACAGCTTTGTTGTTGCTCAATAAACCCAAAGGGACACGCTTATTAGGTTGGAAATTATTTCACATCTGCTCAAACAGGATAGTTATTTCCTATGGATATTGCCCCCTATGGACCACATGTATGAATTCTTTATGATTTTTTTTTCTTTCTTGAGAATAAAAAAAGAGCTGAACACACTGTTTTTAGCTCTTTGCAATAACGTCTCACTTTAAGTGGTTAAGTGCACAGTGTTGTGCCTGAGGTTTCCTAAGATAAATTATATGGGTTATGGTCACAACTGCAGCAAAAACAACTTCCTGTTGAACTAATTTGTCATTTTAATAATTCCTTCATAGTTTTTAGGCTGCAGCTTTACAGTTTCTGACAACACCACACCTGTTTTGTGTCCATGAAAATGCTGAAATACCAAGTTACAACAATACGTTTCATTCTCTTTCATTGTTTTCATCTCAAACAGTGTAAGAAGCAAGGCACTTCTGTCACTGACAGAAAAAACAGGCCGGTCTGCGTCTTTGCCTTTTGTCAAAGGCAAACTTCATAGATCATAGATGAGCAGACAAGACAGAGAAGGGGAGGGATAAAGAAACAGGAGGGAATGATATGATGGAATGTCTAAGCAGGTTAGCTATGCACATGTATTAAAAAAAGTACCTTTCCAGTGTATGAGAATTACACTCACACATGTACAGACAGCTGACACACACCTATATGTTCACGTCCTTGCCTTACACACATAGCCAAAATATGCACACATCCTCCAGAAGTTTCCTGTTAGATAGACCTCTAGGTTTTGCTAACTGTGCAGATAAAGCACTATCTTGCTGTGAATGTCACACCTGCTGTCTGTAACCTCAGCAAAATAGGTTAAAAATGTCTCCTCTCCATATATAGCATTCCAGCTCTTTCCAACTCACTCACCCTCACTGGTTGTTGCTCTTTCTCTTGTTGATCTGACACATACTTTGTCACATTTTTTACATTCCTCACTCCTTTTCTTTCCTTTACTTGAGCCTCTTCTATTTCACACATCACATCTTCTGAATCCATTCACCAACATGGCCATATACTCTTGCAGCCTGCTCTGTTTCTGTCTGCTCCTTTCAACCTCAGTGCCATTCGTCTCGCTCTCCTTGGGTCCCTTCCTGTCTCTTTCCTCCACTCTTAGAGGCTGCTGTCCTGCCCGAGTGCAGCACAGTGACCATCGATTTATCAAACTGTCACAGAGCACTACTGCAGCTCTGTACGCCCGCTTCTAAACAACTGCCCCAGCAAAACAAACAATAGCTACCACACACAACCAAACACATGCACACATGCGCACACAGGTAAAAACCTGGAGTGCTGCCTTAGCAAGGTCACACCTCTCCCTGTACACTCATTTGGCAGACTGGAGATGGTTAGTGCCAAGCTGATGCTGCCAGTGGCACTGTGGGATAAGCACTGGACAGCAAATCTGTTGAACATCCACAGACATCAAGCATAGTTAACATTCCAGAACGAGCCAATGTAAACACTTCCCAAAAAACATGCTGTGGGATAAAATACATTCACCACTAAAACAAGATAGCAATTTTCTTAATGGCTGAACCAGCACTTATGCCCCTTTTCCATATTCAGAATGGGACACCTGAACTTACACGAGCTGAGAAAACATGACCCCCTACTTTGCTGGTGGTCTAGCAGGGCTAAAACAGCATGGCCAGCAGTCTGTTTATGGGGGCTTTATGGTTTGTCAGTGGGGTCAACTGCTGGATGGGCTCTTTCCTACAGATTTACACTGAGGAACTTCAGAGTAGGTCACCAGCTCCCAGCAGCTAATTTCATAATGCACCAAAGGCGAGGCTTAAATAATTCAACCGAGCCGCAAGAGAAGGATCTACTTAATCAAAGGCTTTGGGCTTTCAAAGAACAGAGAGAGGTACAGAGCCTTGGTTAACCTCACTTGCATCTTATTGTAGAGGTGGACTATTTTTCAAGCTGTTGTGTAGTGACTAAAAATCAAAATGACTGCTCGGTGCAGCAAAAACGTAAAGTAAGAATTCTTGCCATCACTCTGTAACATGAAAATCAAACTACGGTAGATGATTCTGTAAACGGGTCCTTAATGAACTCATGAAAGCATTTCAAGTGAACTTTGATGCGTCTGTTGTCGTGTAACCCAATCCTGCTCATCTCAAAGCAAGGACAAAAATGTTTGTGGCTGCAGCCAAAAAAGCAACCTCTCCAATTGCTCCTTCTTAGTCTTTATCCCAGATTGTGTGCATCATTATCGATTTAAGAGCTGGCAACTTGGCACTGGTAAAACAGCATTCAGCTAAGCTCTGGCACACTCAATTAACTTATTCTCCATGATGACATTTTTTCCTCTTTTTAATTTTCTTCTCTCTTTACGCCTGCCTTAACTGTGCCAAAAAGCATATAAGTACAGTTCCTGCCTTGTTGATCACCTGTCACATACTTACATGCACAGCATGTTCTATCCAGGTACAACACATACAAACACACACACACCCAAACTTTATGATAAGCCTTTATGTAGTCACAATAATTCTCTCTCATTGGTTTCTTTTTTCAATTTTGTTTTGTGTTGCTCTCAAGCTGCATCCCAAGAGGGAAATCATGTATTTTTGCCAGTATTTCAATTTCATCCTGAAACAGATTAATAGCTCAGCTGCTTTGATCTCCCTTGTACTGTTTTGTTGTAATATCCAATACAATTACCCTAGCTCATTGCCCAGAAGCTTCACTGCCCCAAATCAGGCTTTGCCATCAGGTCGCTGTATGAGCCATTGATTGGCATTTGTCTGACAGATGCCTTATAATGAAGGAGATGATGAGGGGATTATTGACCAAGCTGCATGTATGGAAATCAGGTAGGAGAGGTGGATGTGGGGCTTTACCTGGATATTAGTATTGACCTGATGGTAATTTGGAGGGAGGATGCTCCCTTGCTGAGCCAATTCAAAATCTTTCATGAAAAATAAGGACACAGCTCTCACTTTAATCTTTTTTGTTTTTCTCTTTCATCTCTGGTTAAAGATGTGGGCTGAGAGTACACACAAAGGGAAACAACAGGATTACACACTGCGATGTTCAGTTATTTTCAGACATCTGGGGAGAACTTTGGTCATAATTACCTACTCTTTAACTAATTTTTACATGGTTTCACATCCCTAAGATTTCTAACAGTGCAGCAGTGCAGTGAGCAGAGCTTGAATAAATTCAAGTTGTCAGGGTTCAAGTGCTCATCATTAGCATCTTTTGGAGTAGGTCAAGCACATATGAAGCACTGGAAAGTGACGGCTGAGAGGCTGCTTCCTGCTTTTTGCTGAGACAGGCCCCTGGGAGTCAACAGCGGGATGATGGATATACTTTGACTTGAGATGCTATTATCCCTCTGCTACTGCTGATGCCACACTGACAAGCTAGATCTGAAACATTTTCCACTTTTCACCTTCCATCCCCCCATAAATATATTGCGATTACCATTTTTCTGCTCTACCTGCAACCCTAAGCTGATATTGGATATGCATGTTTGTGCGTATTGGGTTGGGCGTGTGTATCACATTATGTTTTCCAGTTGCAGTTCAGGATTCATGAAAAAAAGAAAAAAGTGGCACCCCTGAAACCATAAAGCCTTGATTAAAGCTGTGAAAACAAATGCAGCACTCGTTAGTCCTGTTAACTAGGGATTATCACTGTCCGTGTTTAATTTTTTTGTCCTTTCTTTATCCTCTTTTTTCCTATTTATTTATTTCTGTTATCTCGTTTTCATGCTCTGTGCCTTATTACCTGTAAATCCATGCAGGCTTCCCAGACATGAGGCATTTTTTAGACTGAAATTTTTTATGGATTTTGAGCTTTGGGATCATTCTACCCACCAGAGAATGCACACAATGTAAAACAAAATCTGTAAAGCTGGTTTGTTCTCTCAAGGTTCCTTTTTATGTCCTGTTTTAAGGCTCTTGGGCTGTTGCTATTCCTCATTCACATGCACTGATTTATTGCAGAGATTTACCTAGTTGGGGCTAAAGGTATAAAAAAAAAAAAAATTTTTTTAAAAATGGCAGGTCTACTGAAAATGTTGTTGAGTAATGTGAGTTATGTAGGTAACAGATGTCCTCCAAATTATACTCCCCAAATTAGATTTTAATCGGGCTACATTATGATTCTAGTTAGTAACTGACGCAACAAAAGAAAAATGTTTAACTTGTATAAATAACATGCATGAAGGTATTTGTTTGCACAGGCCCTCTTTCTAATACTTGTATGAGCATGCCACACTCCTGCTGTCAGTCTCACATAATCAGATTGTATGCTCTTGTCACCTGTCAGTGGCAAACTGACAGCCGACTGCTCACATTTTGCTGTCTGGGATATTAAAAATTAATCTCACTTTATTCCGTTTTGCTTGGAAGAGATAACCAAAGTATGAGATCTAATCAGTAAGCCATCAATTACAGAATGTTATCTATAGAGGCGTATTCATTTGTGCATTAACTTTTCAAACTCGCCCGACATAGAGAGCTGCTCAAGAAACAGTGTGCACAATCGCACATCATCCCCCACCACGCTAAATCCTAATATTAAAAGTCTTGTCCATGCTCAGATCAGCTGAACACTGAGTCATTTAGCTTGTGGACTGAAATTGTTCAGACACATAGTTCACACTTCACACATCCACCCCAAGTCTATACTGATAGTAGGCAACATACACACACACACACTTTAAATCTGAGATTAAAGGCTGTTTAAGCGACTGCGGGGGAAAAATGCAAGATGAGTTCAATTAATGCAGCACTCAAGTGAGTCTCTCCATGTCTCCTCCTCCCCCTCCCGTCCCTTCGTCTTCTCCTCTCCAGCTATGTCGTGTATTAACATGGGAACCTATTGCTAATATGGTGGAAGGGCCGATGAGAGAACATGTGTGTGATGATGGAGGTGGTAAAGGTGGGGAACGCTGAGAGAGAGTGAGCCATTTAGCACTACAATATTAATGGCTTATGCTGCACACTGAAGGTGATAATGGATGTTGCAGCACTTGGTGCAAACTGCTTGAATGTGGGTGTGCATTAATGTATGTGTGTGTATATATGTATTTGCATAATTTCCTTTCTTGGATATAGTCGTTCTGTGGAGTAAAAACAAAAAAATGTGGACTCTATTCTGACATGCCCTTCAGTCTTTTAATAAATACCTGTTTTGTTTTGTTTTTTCTTCACAGCTCAGAACTGCAGCTACACACTACATAGTCCCAATGGGACAATAGAGAGCCCTGGATACCCTTATGGTTATCCTAACTATGCCAACTGTACATGGGTCATTGTGGCAGCGGAGCACAACCGGATACAGCTGGTGTTTCAAGGCTTCGCCCTGGAGGAGGATTTTGACATCTTGTCTGTATATGATGGGCCACCCAGCCCTGGGAATCTACGGACAAGGTAAATATGATATAAAAGTCTATTAGGTGCGGTAGTGTTTCATCCCAGCTTTAAGAGCTTGCTGGTCTTTGATAGTTACACGATGCAGTATGTTTGGAGTTAAAGGTATTGCTGGAGGTAGGGGACTGAAAGAGAGGCAAAACTAATGACACATTAGGGATGCATAAGGTAGCATGAGCAGATTTTCGGTGACTAATGCCAAACTGACTCTGTGGACACTGTGACAGTATCCAAGGTGATTCACTGGGATTCTGCCTCAGAGCTACAAGCAATGTGAAACAAAGCTTATTTGGGTGTGAAGACGCAGGCAAATTGTTTGTGAATCAACACTCTCATCCTCTTGCACAGGCATCATTTTAGCATTATGTAATTATGAATATTCAAGCTACATGCCTAAGCCTTAAGTGTTTCTGTTTTTTTTCCTTCTAAATCTAATTTTTATCTTGCATAACTGACCATGTCTGAGAGTAAAGTAGAAAAGCTCACATTCACGCTCAGAATTGAGCTCATGCTGACATTCAGCATGACAGCCTGCAGTGATACACCACCTATGTATGTACTGTCATTTAAGCATTTTTTAACATGTTATAGTTGCTGGGAGTGCTTTCTATCAGTTTATTTTTTATCAGTTTTGTTGTTACAATTTACAAAGTAAAATGCAGTCATGTAAATGTTTTTAGAGGCTTAAAATTATTATAAATGTACTATTTGCGAGCACTGAATGTAATATTAGGTAGATGTTTCAGTGTATGAACGTGTTGCAGAATTGTGACCCTCTTAAAAGTCTACTTAGCCTGTGCTGCAGCCTTTTGTTGAGTTTTCTGTAGTTGCTTCTATCTAGATAGAATGGATCACTGTAGCTTGAACAGCAAAAAGAGGACTTTTAGGGTCCATGTAAAAATCTAGGACATGATACGGTTTACAAGAAACTCATTGCCATTTGGCGTCGTTGTTGATAAAATAATGCATAAAGGTTTTGAGGCCAAGCATAAAGAGAACTTGGTTTCACTGCTCTGAGGCAATATTCACTCAGAAACAAAGATTCAAAAGAGATTCAAGAGAAAAGAAGTAGGTATATATTACAATTCTGTAGCACGTCACGAATCGAAGATGTGCTATTCTTAAGCCTTAATCTTGAAATGGCTACACTTTGTACTGTTGACAAATGCACATTCATATTCTGTAAGTTTACATATTATCCAATTATTGAAAAAAAGAGTACAAGCAGGAGACAAGAGGTACAGTTCTGAAACTGTGAAATGTATGGAAGATATTAGTATTGTGTCAGTATTTGGGAATACCAAATGTGGAGTATGACATGGATCAGTGATAACTCTAAATGGTTTCATTCTTTACATTAATACATTGTTATTTCAAAGTTTAGCTTTGTGCATGTGGTAAAAATTGGTACAAGTAGTTTAAGTGGTCAGAAATAAACCTGGAGGCAACACAGTGACTATATTAAACATAAGATTTTAGTGTAGATAGTTATCCAATATAATACTCAGTGAGTTGTTGGGAGCAGGAGCAGGTTTGGTTATTAGCAAACAACGAGGATAAGGATGGCTATTAATCGTCAGTAAAATGATTAATGATATTTATTACTTACGAGGCACCACTGACAAAATTTAGAAGCCAACAACTAAAACCCAGTATCAGTCTCAAAATATGTTGGTCTAAATGTGTCAATCTGGGACAGATATGACACGTACAGGAAAGATACGAAGGCTAAGAATCTGAGCACTGACCTTCACAATCAGCAGTTATCACAGTGAACATACACAATGACCAAGAACAACTTCTCCTTTAAAATAGCTCAATAGAATTGATTAAAGTTGGCACAATTATTAAATCAAAGGTCCTTTAATCAATAAACTCTATTGTCTTATCTACCTCACTATAAATAAGCAATGGGAGACAGACCGTTTGTCTGAGCGTGTGGACATGTGTATGGGAGAAGAGGGAAAGACCATTAGACGAAATGGTGGCTGTGATCATGTAACGGTGAGGGCACAAGATGGCGGCTGTGACCATATGCTCAGTAAGCCATGTTAGTCAGAGAAGCTACAAACAAAGTGGACATGTAGCCCATATGCTAACTGGACGGACAGATAACGCAGAGTAAGATATTCAAAGTGTATCTAATGTGTTACCACAGGAAATGGTTCAGTCCCCCAAGAAAAGTGTTGCATATGGTCCTATGTCCAGTTAAGGTCCAGTCTTTGTTGTAAATAATTTGTGCTTGCTAGAAGAAGGATTCTGGTCACTTCTTCTGCCCTTGGTGGAGTTAGCACTCAAGCTAACTCTAGGTCACTCTAGGTCCATTCAGGTTTTGTGTTAAGAGAGAGACAGAGAGGGATCGGGGCCACGGGCAGACCATGTCTATCCTGAAGGATTTGAGAGCAAGTGAGCTGATGTTAGCAAGCCTTTTGTTCTCTGTGCTCATGGAGAGGAGCCTGGAGGAGGGAGAGGGTCTGCAGGCGAAGTAACTTGGTGACCTCTGTCCTTAGGGGTCTGGCAGGACAGAGAGAGATTGCACTCTCAGTGAGGGTTTTACTGAGAGGAGCTTGGGGTGTGGTCACCTGGAAAGGAAGCTATTTATCCACAGAGCAATGACTCCAGTTTATGTGTATGATTAATTGTTGAGCATCTAAAGTGACAAGAAACTCAGAAATAATAGAAATAAATTCAGTCGTCCTATAAGAAAATTATCTGTGGAAAGATAAAGTTAATTTGAGAGTGTTTACATATTTGATTGTTCTTTTCAAAACAAGAGAACAACTGCGATTTGAAGTATAAATTAAGTAAGTTCACTGAGGCTGGAAAAAAATGGAAAGGGGGTTAACAATACCAAAATAAATGGAAGAATTAGTGATTTTAAAAAAGCTATTGTAGCATGCTCTAACTGCTCTAACTGAAGATATCTTAAGCTGAGCTCATAGAAACATTTTGTTTCGGGCTCAGCATATTCACTCATTGCTTAATGCTGAGGCTGTTGAATATAAATCATTGCACTGTTTACACCTACTGTTTGTGATAAATGAATACGCTAACTTTTTCAAAATGTTAAAGGATTGTTTGGAGAGTTTGCCACCAATGCATCTGACTTCTTTTTGTATTGACTACAGTTATTGAATACAGGAAATGAACTGCTGCTCGTTGATGCTGTTACTCCCTGCTCTGTAGGACATCACAGCTTAATTAGGGATAGTTTTTCCATCAGTTGTAGCTCCATCAAATGCTTTCAATTCCTGTCACATTTTGTTATGAATTTAGTCTTGCAGAGCAAATAAGCTCTTTTGAGACAAATGAGAACAATTTTCTGAAGTGTTTTGTCACTAACACTGGTTTCAGTCACCGTCAGCTTCTCTGTTTCTCCCTGTTGAGTTTCCCTCACCTCTGCTGCCCCAATCTCTTCAATGCTTCTCTCATTTTGTGCCAGCTGTGCCTCCACTGCATCTTTCCGTAGAAAGCAAATGATAGACAGAAGAAAATCCATTATGGATTGCTTTTGCTCTGTCCTCCTAAGCCTTTCTCCTGTCTGGACCTCTGGGTCTTGTTGTATGCTCCAGCAGGACAGAACAGAGAGCTTCCCTCTCTGAGTATGGGCTTTGAGAAAGGCATGAACAGAAAGAATGATGAATGAACTACAAAGAAGGAAGAAAAGGGAGCTGAAGGAAGGAAAAGACGCAAATGAAAGAGACAGAGAAACACAACGAAGGGTACAACAGTCCTCTTTAGAATTTGCTTGTCCTGTGTAAATGACTAGTTCCTCATTTTTTAAAGGAAGACTTCAAACTTTATCTTTTGAGTGAGCTCAGACAGGCATGGGAATCAGCTAGAAGCAGCCCTCACCAGTCAGCAGCAGTCTGAAAAAACAGGCATGTATATTTTCACTGACAAACACCCCAACTGACACCTCACACACGCACACACATTTTCACACACACAAAGATGCACATCTGATAATTCATTCCTCCCTTTGCTCTCATCTCCCACTTGTGTCAGGAGTAATTTCCCCTCCATCTTTCTTGCTCCTCTTCCTTAAATTTCATTCTCACACCCTTCGTTTCATTTTCACCTGTTTTTTTAATATCTTATCTCCTCTTCCTTATCTCCATTTTGTGCCTTGTGTGCTGTTTTTTTCTTTATTTCTTTCTTTTATGTCCACCCAGTATAGGTTGTTTGGCTTAGAACATTTCCTTTAATCTTGAATAGTCATCAAAAATAAATGAATTTCTTCTCTTGATATTCAAATGCTAACCTTTAATTTCTTTCTCAACACAGTTGCATTTCTTGAGGTTTGTTTATTTAGACATTTCTTTCATTTTCTTTATAGCAGAGCAAGTAAAATTGTTATTAACATAATTTTAGCTGACAAATAAGCCATATATGTTTGTTTGAACAATATATGCACCAGAGAGTGAGCCTCTGTGTGCAATTGCTTTATGAGTCACAGCTACTTACGAAGAAATGCACATGCGAGTTAGTCTGATGCTGCACCTCTGATGTCCATTACTCAAGTATAGCCTCAAATTGTTTAACCTTCCTTTGATTTCCCATCTTTCAGAAAGGAAGTTCTTCATTATTACAGTCTATATAAAAGGCATATATCAGACCGCTATCTAATAGCTGAATATATGTTTAAACTGTCTATAGAATATGTCAAATATCTTAAACCAAATAACAGGGAGGAACAGCCAAAGGAAGCAAAACAGCTCATCCAGACATAAAACTTGGAGTTTAAGATGGTGGATGTAGATGTTACTACATCCAGGCAGACAGAGCCAGCTTATGCCCTTATGAAAGCACAAGGATCTGCAAACCTGAAAAAAAACTGTTTAGAAAATACCTTGTGATATATGGAAAGAAAAGATCATGTGCAAGTTCCTTGACATGCCCGGGCCACCTAATTATGCTCAAAGACAACAACAACATTTCTTGGTGAATACTTGCCTGAGAGCTAATTACTAAACCATATCCCTGGAAACATATGTGACCTTTAGATTTACAGTAAATCGTTCTTTGTTCAATATTCATGTTATCACAGGGAATTATTTTACAGAGTTCCAACTTTTGCAGCTTGTTAACACTCAGCTCTGTGATGTATACATGCATTATTTGAATAAAGGTTTTCTCGCTACATTGCAACATAAGTATAATCTTAGAGAGTGAAATTGTTACTGTGATGGATTGCCAGCATATAGTTTCTGCAAGTCTCTGCTTTAAACCAAACATTTATGGAAATTAGCAGCTACCTGGAAAGTAGAAATAGATCAAAAGTTAATAAATCATGGCATATTCTGAAAAATGGTCAGTCGGGATTTCATGGATTGTGGCTCATTTAAAGCTCAGCATGCATTACCTCCGTTCTGGCCCCTTTTTTTTTTCTTCCTTGCTTTTAAATGACAAGTTAAATGTTTCACCTGACACCGGTTACCTCCATGTCCTAGTTACAACAGAGCCGCTGGTATTGTGGCACAGTTGCCTGAGAGGGCATCCAATGACTAAAAGAACAGTCGGCTTGACTGTAAGCAAGACACTGAACCTCCAGCAGCTCACTTGCTGTCAGTGTGTACGAGACTGCACATTTCTTGGTATGAAAAAAAGCTATCTTTCTCTTGCTTTTGTGTCACATTTCACCTTGTAACTGCCAGTCAGGGAACACTGAGTACATCTCAGCACCGGGAAAGCTGCTGGAGTGTGTGAAGGCTTCTCTCTCCACATACTTTCCTCTCGCTGATAGAGTGACGGAGCAGAGGGGCTTAAGGCCTGGCACTTTGAGAAGAGCGGGGTAGTCAGAGAGAGGAGGAGGCGTGGAAGGGACAGATTTTCAGCCTACGGGCGGGATTGGACCTAAATAAGGAGCACTAGTGCATAGTGTTGGGAGTGGCATTAACACAACAGTCAGCCTTTAGTGCTGTGAGGCTGGAGTGTCACCATATGAGCTAATTTGGAAGCGTTTGTGTGTGTGTTTGGAGGCATGTGGAAGAGGTACAAAGTGTGTGTATGTGTTTTCAAACTGTGCTTACAAAGGCAGATCTGGTGTACATACCAGTTGATTTAGCATGAACCAAATTTGGGTTTACTGAAAAATAAATAAAATGAGCATACACACACACACACATTTTTAAAAACCAAGTAAATAACACTGGGCTGGAAAACAGTGAGCCGTGTAGTTTTTGAGATATACAGACTTATCTGCTTCCTGTGAAGCTTCTTTTTTTTTTACCTTATTCCAGTTGCTCATAAGAGTTTATGGTTATCTTATATTTTATAGTATTTACATTTGGCTTGAGATCAGCTATATAGTATAATTTTGTCACTTCTGAGTTTATGATAGTCATCTCGAAGAGGTTTATCTACAGTACTTTGAGTTTGTGCTGCCTTTGTTAATTCAGCCTCATATCTCTCCCAGCATTCAGTATGTTAGAGTCCTCCCATGTCTCATAGTGCATGTGTGAATGACTTAGTCAATGAGTCACGTTTCTTAAGAGCCACATTGTCAGGGTGAGAGCGGCTGACGCACAATGGCACCTCCTGCCTGAACACTTGCTGTAGCAATAATTCTTCCACAGTAAAGGCCTTGAGCATCAATCTCTCACAACACGTACTTTGGAAAATGACTCTGGTGCGTGAATGTTCTCGTGCGCATGTGTTTAATGTGTGTTTGTGAACGCACACGTTTCCTTTTTGTCTGTTCATCGTGAGATGCAGGAGCTTACATCGTGTGACACCTGTGAAAAAATACATACCTAAATGAGGAGGCGGGGTATTTGATTCTGTGTCTCCAAGAAATATGGCTTCAAGGCTGCGTGGTTTTATTAGTCTGTGGCACTCATGATTAAGCATCTAAACTATGTTGAATACAAGCACTCTTCGTGGATATGTAGATACTGTGGATGTCCTTTGCACACCCCCAGGCATGTGCAAGCGCACGTGCACACACATGCATGCACACTTTTGGATTTATGGCTCCTTTGAGTCTTGCTGTTAATGGGAAGACTGCCACTTATCAACGCCAGCTTTAACGACAGACTGCTAAAAACAGGACGAAGAGTGATAGTTTGTTTTTCATCATCCCTCGCTGGGAAAAAGTGAAACGATGTAGAGATTTATGGCATCTGCTCACCTGCGAGGCAGAATTATTGGGCCCAGTAACCCCAGATTAGAGAAATAATCAACTAGAAGCCTGTGAATTTATACCCTACATCCTGTGTATCCCTCATTGTGTGTAATGCTATTTAGGATCTCCCATCCTGTGGCTTATCAATGTGCTTAACAGAACACACTTTCCTGCTAAGATTGAAGATTAAATAGGCAGAGCAACTCTCAAAAAGATGTGTTGGTTTCAGCCCAACTCTGATTTGGTTGAAATTAATTTCAATCAGTTAAAAAAAATTGTTTGGAGTCCAGCCAGTTGAGCCATTTAAGCCTTCGCGGATAAAAATTAAACCATTAAAACTACAGGTGCAGTTATGCTCATGTGATACTTCCTGATCACATTTTAGTTTGAGTTCTCAGAAATAGAAGATTGGAAACTCTTTACTTTGTGCCACCCACTTAAAAAATTAAATAAATATAAATGTAACCCTTCCCTATCATACTGAAAAATAGAAAATAAGTACTTTACTTAAAGTACTTTAGATGATTTATTGTGGTTTAATGATTACGTCAATCTCATGGATCTCAATAGTCCTGTGGAGGAAAAGTTAATGATCACAGGTTGATGAGCAGTGCTTCTGTTTAAATGGTTTGTTGCAATTTTTGACAGGTTTATCGAGAGTGTTAGGCACAGAGAAATTGCACATAATGTGACAAAACTGAGACAAAGCCGACAATTTTATGATAGAAATTGATAAAACATTTTCCAGAAAAGAAGGGGTGGGAGGTGAATGTTCTGCTTTTCCCACAGCAAGGAATTCATTTTGTTTATATGTGTGACAGCTTATGCAAATCATGTCACAAATCATGTTCAATTACAATACCTAAGGCACAGTGCGATTCACGAACACAAAGCAGGTTTAACACGTGCAGCACATCGTGATTTACCATTGCGTAAGGGTAAAAGCACACTGGAGTGCAACGGTTGTCATACCTTTGTTGATTGCTGTCATCATTTTTCTTTATTTATCTAGTTTTGAACTGATCACGCAGTAAGAATGAGAAGCTTGTTATTTTCAAAGGCGATTATGCATATCACATGACTTTCAATATCCTTAGTGAATGAGAGCAGTTCTCAAGTGGACACAGTGTTTTTGTGCCTCTGGACAAGTGATTCCCATTTGAATGCAACAAAGGTCATTTTTCAGAAGAATTAAGGCAGAAGAAGTGATTTATCTGAAATATTCACTTCATTATTTCTGCCCCAAATTTACTGTTTCTCAAAACAGTGCAAACAATTTGTGCTATAGTTGTTTCGCCGACTGTTTAACATATCCTCCTGTCAAGTTCTTCTAAAAGGGCACATTAAGTATCCTAATTATTTTAGTTTGCTGTTTGTAAGTTATAATTCAAAAACAAATTTCTCAGCTTTCTTTAGGTGACGCTTTACAACAAATTGTTTTTGTTGGAAACAGTTTCAGTGTAACGAAGGAAAAGAATATCATTCAAAATCTAATCATGCGCAAGATAAGACAGAGAATTCAAATTGGGAACTGGGACAGAGAATTCAAATTTCAAAGTACTCAAACTCATCAAACTTTCTCATATGTTGCTGTTGCGGCAGGTTCCATCTTTGTGGAGGAAATAAATCAATTTAAGATAGCAAAGCATTTTCAAGCATCTACTCCCTCAGTTTATACTGTATTTTAGAAATGGCAATTTGTCAGGAACGGTGTGGATCAAATTGAGGTCTGGAAGATCAAAACAAAAACTTACATAAAAAGCTTCTAACAGACTTATTAGAAAGGCTTTTTGAAGCCCGAGTGTGTCTACAAAAGACATTGAGGAAGATTAAGCGGAATCTTGAGTTTTGGTGAACTGTTATATTATGCAGTGGAAGTCAACCTTTTTATGAGAAGATAATCAAAATATTCATCCACCTGTTGTCACAGGACTCCAACTTTAGGTCTCTGAGTAGTGCCAAGTATTTTGAACTATGATGATGAAGATGGGTTGGTAAAGAAGAAGAAGGACAAAAACAATAGGTAGTTCGGAACTCCTACCTTTTGCTGCTTTCACGGCTTGTAATATCAAAACTGACTCTTGTTTTTTAACCAAATTCCCACATTGACTTTGTTTTGTTCATCCCGTCATAAGGGTGAAAAAACATACATTCAGTCTTGCAGAAAGAAAAGTCCTTGTTTTTTGATGAAATACAAATGGCAGAAAGTTTTATTTGCTGAAATTCACCAACATACTTGTCTTTATGATAAAAACTGAGTTTGAATTTGAACAAATATTGGCAGCTCTTTGATTATTTTGTTTGTGGAGTATATTATCAAACTGATCTCTTTCCAAGGACACATTTTCCAAAACTCCTACCTTTTAAGTGTTGCTGTGTGCTGAGACAGAAAAAATAGCAAAACAGCTAAAAATGTCTGAAAGAAAAACAGTAAGGTGACACACAAACTTTGGTATTTTCACCCATAACCACATGTCCTATATAGATTCCCTTATGCTGTAATCTAGGGGATTGTGAAGCACAGATACTCCTCTTGTGCACCATTTGTTTCCCAGCTTAAGCAAATCTCCTGGCATATTTTTTTCCTGCCTGTGTTGCCTTTGCTCTTTTTTTCCTCTCTCTTTGTTACTGCAGTCACGTTTTTCTTTCTTGATTTTACCCTTTCCTTTTTTCCCCCCCATGTTCATCCTTGGGAGACACAGTGCATAGCAATATAATTAGTTACCCAAACACCTTGTGAAACCTGATAAAGGATCAAGCACACCATATTGTGCGCAGACACACACTTATGTGCACGATAGGCATGCTGTGTCAAAAGGATTTTCTTGGCATGTAATTAGACACTTGTTGCATGTGACCAGTTGCACTTGGGCTTATGGAGTCGCTGGGATATCAAAGGTTAATTATGCTGTTCCTGCTTTAAACATACAGCCACCGATTCACGATGGGAATGAGTCAACTGAATTTACTCACAGGACAGTGCAGAGACGCTGAAGACCAAATTAGAACATGTTATTTTAGGATGCAAACCAGAAAAGCGCATAATTAAGACAAAGACGTTTGTGATGAGATCTGCAGAAAAGAGAGCACAAAGCAGACCTCATCTGCAGTATACAAAAACAGGACGAGTGTTTGTTTGAGCCTGCAGCTAATTATGGATCCATTGCTTTTTTTGGTGCACTCAAGCACTGACACAACCACACATATGCATATAACACCTCCACTATAGCCTTCTTCTCTTCCTCTCCCTTCCGCCTGTCTCCTTCTCTCTGCCGCTCTTTGATCATCCTTCCCACAGGAGGGAAAGAAGAACGATGGGTAGAAAGTCAATAGAATTGGTTGGGCGCTCCATCGGTCAATGTGTCCCTGTTAGCCCTGCTGGCTAATCAGATCTTCTTCCCAACCTTGTTGTGGGCTTTATTAGTGGCATCCCTTTGCAGAGCAAGGGAGAAACTGAAGCTCTCATCAAGAGGGAAAGTAGTACAGATCATGAAATCTTGAATATATCAGAGCTTCATATTTTGGCAGTATTTGGAAAGAAAAGTCCATGGTTTATAGAGTTAAAGCTTTGCACAGCAAGAATGCATCATTACACATGCAGAAAAAAACCCTCCTCGTTCACAGAATTATTCATGAGCAGCACCAAAATGTATTTGAACCATTGAAAATTACACCCATTATAGTAATGCGCAAAAAGAGTTTAAAAAAAAGCCAGGGAAGATATACAAACCTGACTGCAAAGACTTGCTTTTATCTTGCCACAAGAGTATTATCATGTTGGGTCATCATATCTGACTCGTGCAGTTGGGATGAATTCTTTTTTTAACAAAGATGCTGGGTCAGGGTGGAGGTAAAGAATCTTTTTTTTTTTTTTCCACACCAAACTTGATCATTTATTTATGGCTCTGCCTTTGTTCACTGTGATGTTGACACAGAAAAGGTCCTTTCCCAAGCTGCTGAGAGGCGCAAGTAACCTTTAAAACAACATCTGAGATTTACCCTGTGATTTCTAAAATGTCTTGTTCTCTTCATTCTCTCCATTGATTGTTAATCAGCTGTATTGTTGTTGTTTTTCTTGGCACATGTATAAAAGCTGTGTGTGGGCCTAAGAACTTTAGGTTTTCTTGATAATCGAAAATCCAGAACAGTACGTGCTGACTCCCATCCTGATCCATTGCTCACTCAGTAGAACAGGTTGGATGGTATTTTGAAGGCAGTGGAAATCAAAATACAATATCCTCAAGGCAGGAGTGAGCCCACCTAAGCAGATAGACGACAGCCTCATCGACATGAGGCTAACAAACAAACTGAAGAGGTACATATCAGGATTCACCTGTGATCCCAGATGGGCAAGAACCAGTCTCCCATATATTTTCATGACATTTGACAGAGCATGGTTTGAAGTCACTGAGGCCAGGGGGAGTGGTTTTCTAAGATATCGAAACTAGAAAGGTACTTCATATTTGTTATACGATGCAGTCTTGCCACTTGAGTCTTTCCAGATTTGATGACTTAGGTGGTATGAAACTGGTACAGTGTGGTATGGGCCAGTGGTGGCCTCAGACTGAAAACAGATTCATCTTGTTGCCTCTCTATTCAAGTAACTGACCCAACCCACACACCCCATTCCGCTGCAGAAATATATACATAATAGATCCAAAAGATAGATGAAATATATATGACAGACATGTTTGTATTAGTCTTGGCAGATTTCTTTTCATCTTGTTTCCCACTTGTTTTTACTGTGATCTATTTTGTTTGTCCTTTGTTTCTCCTTGATCATTTTCTAAAGCCTTGTTTGTCACAACTTGCTGTATCCACTTCCCCACGCACGCACACACACACACAATCAAACAAAGCTAAATTGATTTTAATTTCAGCTGTATTGTATGCTATTCTTAAATTGTTGTTGCTGAATTCTAAACTGTTGCTGCTAGTGTTTTTGTATGTGTATGTATATGACTCATCACTACCTCTATCTGCAGTGAAACAAAAAGCTGACTGTGTCGTCCAGTGGAGGTTAAAATGCCACTCGTTCCCACACACAAGATTTGATTCCTGCGGTTAACTGGATCAGTTTCACACACAGTTACACTATATTTCTATCAGCCTTTTCATCCTTTCTTGTTGAGTAAGCTGTAATGTCCTGCGTCACTTTGCCCAAGGGTATGATTTGTTCTTGATGTGGTTGCCTTCATCAGCCCTCTCACTTTCAGTTTAAAATTCCTGGTATTTAAAGCAGTAATCATGCGGCTTAATAGCTTTGCAGACAAAGAGGCCACTCAAAAATGTTAATGACCGTAAAAGTGGTCTTTGCAGGATAAAATGCTGCTCACAATTATTGCCACCTGTGAATTGAAAGCACATCATTTTAGATATTTTGCAAAATAAAAGCAAATGAATCAATCGTGCAAAATATTTTTGGGGCATGTAAATGTAAGGTACTCAATTATTGGCTTACGTTAACCACCTAGAAACTCCCTGTCTGTTGATAGCTTGTGCCACTCCTCTCAAATAATTTATTTGACCTGTGTAAGAACTGCTTAATCGTTCAACTTGTCACAGCTCGATCTTTGGACAAGAGCTCTTCACATAACTTTTTATGATTTTGTCACGCACCCCTCTGCCGTTGCAGTATTTTACCAGATACTCTGCGACAGAACAGGATTTTTACCAGTAGCAAACACTAACAGAAAACATCTTTCCACAGTGCTTATCAATAATTAAGACTGACTGTTTGAAAAAGTCAAAGATGATGGGGGATGGTCATCTGACTTCTGAGCACTGGACGTGTGTTCAACATAAATTTTCAACATTTTTTTTATACTTTCTTCTCTTATAATTCATGCAGTCACTCTACTACATCAGTATGCAGTAAAATAACTTAAAGGGAATAAAAGTACTTAAATAAAAGGTGTTAATTGGGAAAACATCATTGTTAGCCGTTTAAACACACAACAATATGATCTCTATTGCGGAAAGCTTTGCAGACATGTTCCACCTCGCCATGATGAATATTGTAGCTCACCCAAAGACCCTGAAAATCTAAAGGTCATGCGGTGCATGTTGAAAACCAATGATCAGTCTCCTGACCAAGGGGCAGTGTGTGATGAGTTTGGATTGAGAGAGGGTTTCTTTTAGCAATGGCAAATTTCAGGTTGTTACAAGACTTTTCAGACATTTATATCTCTGAAAAGTTCTTCTTTTTAGGTTGTTGTCTCATTGAAAGACCTTGGATTTCACCTCAGACCTAGTTTACTTCCACAATTCTCTTATTTTGTCATTCCTTTATATTTGCTGCCAGCAGTTCGAGAGGCAGCAAAGTGTCCACAGAGGATGATGGAATCTCCACAAAAGTAGGGTATTCTTTCACTCGTGGCCCTATAATTTCATCACCAAATAGGAAACTGATGAATTTAATTCCCCGGGAGCATGATTTCGTTCTTATGTGGTCATAGAAAATTATTTCTGAGATATTGTGCTATTTACGAGCCCTTCTTGGCTCAGTGTACAGCCTTTGTGATGGGATGAAATGATCCCTCTGCATTGTTCCAGCCCAAAGCTTTTGAACTGCCTTGCATTATGATTTATTTTAATACAGTTCTTACCAACCTTAACTTCTTTCATTGAGTTTCTTGAGTACAGCCCATCCTGAAAGCATCTTGACACTTTTATACTTTTTGTTGTAAACAGCATTAAGAAACTCCTGCTTAAGGAGTTTTTTGGTGTTTGCTTTGTAGGCTTTAAAAGAGTTTCTGTTCTGGTCCTGTTTCCTCCTCAGCACTGAAATATTTCTATCCATCCATTTTCTATACCCACTTAATCCGTCGGTGGGGTCATGGGGGGGCTGTAGCCTATCCCAGCAGTCATCCGGGGAGAGGCGGGGTACACTCTGGACAGGTCGGCAGTCCATCACAGGGCCACACATAGACATACGAGACAAACAGCCACACACATGCTACTGAAATAATTCAAAATGATTCAAATAGATTCTGATAATTGTGTGCAGAGAAATTTCTTTCATTTTCAATTTATCAAAGCCATTCATTTTGTTGTCTTTGTTGACTAACTCTGGGCCTTTTTATCAAAATGCCAATATGCTTATTACACAATAAGTCATTTTTTTCTTTTTTCTTTTTGCTTATACATTTATATCTATCAATATTCAAAATGAGGTGGTTGAAAGTCAGATTACCAATAATCATTATTATCCCAGTACTAGAAGTATACTTTTCAGTTTTGGATTACTGCTAGTTTAAGCTGTTAATCCGATTTTCCAAAAACTTTTTGAGCTCTACCAAAAAAGTGAGACTAGACAGCATGGTTTGTAAATCTCATCCACTGCTTTCCCACACATCCCTCAATATATTTCAAACACGACTGATATTTTTGAGAATGTTGAATGTTGTAATTTCTTCTCTATGTATGGCTGAATGTCGATATCAATGCACGCGTGACATGACAAGTTTTCGCAGATCTTGGCTACACTGTGTAGGAGGAAGAGCTTCTCAGATGTCTCTGACGCTAAACGCTGACGGTGAGGAAAATCCACCGCAGTCAGTTCCAACTAGGAGACAAACCGCAGTGAAGTCATTAACAGACCAGTGTCTCTCCAGAAAGAGAGAGAGAGAGAGAGAGAGAGCGACAGATGATATAAGGGAAAACGCAAAGTGAGAAGTGAAGAAGATAGAACAGGGAGGAGAAAATACTTGCAGAGACTTGAGCAGATTCAAAAGATATGAAATTCTGCAGAGAAAACAGGAGCAACTAAATAAAAGTGTGTTTCAGCACTGGCTGTGAAAACACAAATAAATAAATATGAAAACAGCACAGTAATGGAATCAGCAACACCAGGGCGCAAGTGTAAGAAAGAAAACCAATGCACTGATAAAAAGAAAAAGTAGTTCACACTGTCTAAACAGCCATTTAATGCCCTACTTTAAAAATGTTGGTGGCTCAGGACTTACCAGTTGTAATTTTGAGTGCAGAATGACAGAAGTGATCACAATGCACATTGAAGATGAGTGAGTGTGAAGAAGTGGAGTGGTGACGGAACATTGAATCAGTGTTTAACCAGAGATGAGTGGGCCACCATCTTAAATTAGATGTGTTTATTATATCTAATTCCACGTAGGATTTGGAGTAAATATAGTGTAATCGGCTTACACACAGACAATAATTTACTTCTCTTGGAGAGTCTACCAGTGGGCAAGTTATTGTGACTGGCTTATCCTCAGGCTTTCTGTTCTCGATTAACAGAATATTAGATTAGTCTGATGTTATCTGCATCTTTCCAGCAACATAAATGCCTTTGTGGTGACATATAAGGTTGACTGGCATATACAGCAGGGAGAATAAGTATTTGACATGTCAACATTTTTTTCAGTAAAGGTATCTCTAATGGGTCTAACTCAAGTATTCCATTCATACAAAGACATCTAAACATTTAAGTCCACAAATTGAGTTATGTGTAATAAAGTGAAATAGTAGTTTTGTGTCAATTGCCCACTTGGAAATACCTTTACCGAAAAAATGTTGACATGTCTCCATATACCATTCGGTATATGGAGCAAATAGTATGACTGTGAATAGAACATTAACATCTAAATAAACAGATTTTTTTTTTTTTTTTTTGCTTTTCTTCGCAAGGCACTTTGTTTAAAGGGTGCCATATAAATAAATTGTTCAGTTTAGTTAATTTAAAGCCTTGGTGTAGAATCCTTGACATAACCGCTCTGAAAGAAGAGAAGCAAATAACAGAAATTAATCCTTTGTTCATATGCCTCCCTCCCTCTTTTTGTACGGACATAAGTCAATTACACGTACAGCAAACAAATCAAGGCTAACAAATGGAACAAGGTGACGTTCACAGGTCCCCCGTGTTTTCCACGGCTCTGCACAAATCGCTTTGCAATAATCCTCGGGTAAAAAAATAATTAGGGTTAAAATAAAACTAATTCAATGCTGTGCCACTCGCGTCCCTGGCAAAGTGACAAAGCTAAGTGGTAGCCATGAGATAGGCTGTTGTTTACACACGAGTGAAAATCTGTCGGAGGATGTGTGTGTGAGTGTGTGTGTAGTTCACAGCACTGTGACAGGCAGACATTGCAGAGTTAAAGCTCACGGAGCACAACAGAACATCATCCCCTGGCCTTGACCACTGACAAGTTATATAGCTGCACAGGTTTTGTATGGGAATAATACACTCTCTTACGCACACACACACACACACACACACACTATGATGCAAACACTCTGTGCACTTCTTTCTCCTCTCTCTTACCACCCATCATTTATTGGCTAATGTCTTTCCTCTACTCAGCCATCAAAATCTTGCTGCTGTATCTATTTTTCTTTTTTTTATCTTGTCTCTTCCCTCCTTCTGGGGAAAATTCAGCTGCATCAGCACTGTACTTACCTTCCACCCTAAGAACTCACACATACACACACACACACACACGCACACCCACTGAGTATATAAAATGAATGGACAAAATGACCTGATTTAGTCTCTGTTTATTTACAGTAGAAAACATGCATGTAGTCGAAGGAGAGATCACAAACAAACACAACAATTTTCAAATGTGTAAAACCGCATGTGTGTGTTTGCAAGCACGCAGACATAAATCACTGAATAGCCGCATACAGCCTAATGAAGGAGGTTTTCACCGTGATTCATCCTCGCTCAACTCAGGCTCGCAGTTGGGAGTTTTACATTCTCACGTACTGATGTGTCGCTGTTGCCTCCCTGCAATTCATCTTCTGCCCTTCCTCTACCGCTGCCACCTCCTCTTCACAATATGTCCTGTCTTTGGCCTCACAGCCAACGTCCAGCACTTTAACTTGGTCTCGCTCCCTGTCTGTCCTTCCTTCCCATGGGTACTGGTGGGATAATTGGAAGCAGAGGTTCTTCATTGAGATGATGCTGAGGCCAGTCAGGTGGAAAGCCCTCTTAATAGACCACTGCTTTCTCCCTACACGCACACATGGGCTTACTCTTACATCATATATAAACTTCAAACTGTGGAAGCAGCTATGCACACATTGACCTGCTCTTTTCCTCAGAGGACCTAATTTCTGATGTTACTCAGCTTTCTGTATAATAGAAACAGCCACTGATTTTCCATAACTGTGCTATTTTTCTTAACTTTTTGCAGCTCTCACATCCTTTGGCCCTAACTTGCTCTCATCTTCCCACCATCAATTTGTCTCACTTGAGACACCTGTGCTGCAGATCCATTCTTTTGTAAGTCTCAGTTGTAATCATATCTCACATCTTTTCCACGATAAGAGGCAATCCCTTGGCAGATATTTTTCACAGAACCGGCTGCATTCCTCAGATTGCCACAGCCCATATCACATCGCAATATTTAATCTTCACAACCTTCACATGTGAAGTCAGCCTCTGTGTGTCTCCATTTTGTTTCAGCTGAGCTTGGAATATGATTCAGAGCCCTATCTGACTCACCAGATGATCACTGTTTGGATGCTGCAACAATCCCTCCTAGTTTGTTGATTGCCCCTCTCCTCGGTCCCCGGCATTATACCCTCCATCAAAGCTCCCTCCCTGCAGTGTGCTGCTTAACCATGATGGATACCTTCCAACACAATTTGTGGTCAGCAAAGGGGTGTTTGCATGGACATGTGTCCAATCGTTTAGCTGACATCCTACAGTGACAATCTCAAACAGAGGAGCAAAATCGAGCATATATCAGAGTCATCTTCTTATTTTGGTCTAATTCGTTTTGTGTTCGATTTTCTCCACTTCCAATGTGGTATTTAAGGATTAGGCAAATTACTGAGGCTTGTTTTAATACAAAGAGATAGAACAAACGAAATGGAAATCAAAGTGACACTTGGGTGGCAGGATTTCAAGAGTAAGTTCAGTTAGGTGTGCTCCATTGTCCCTCATAGCAATCCATAAATCAAAACATTTATATCCATCTGTATTAGATGGCTCAACCTAGAGCAGACACCTACCTTTTAATTTGCTTGCATGTGTTCAAAGGTTCTACAGTTAAGTGGGTGGCACAAGTTGATTTATGAGTTAATTTGTTTGAATTGACTGTTAAACTTTTTAGTTGATAAGTCATTCAAGAGACCATGAAAAGATGGGGAATGACTACAAAGAGATATGAAATTAAGTAATTTGTGAAAACATGCTGGAAATAGCTGCAAGGATTGCCTCTGACATAAACTAGCATTAATAGATACTAAAGACTAAATTTACAGAATGCACTCTGAGAGAGAGCAGCTTCTTGATATATGTGTTAACTTTTGATGTGTCCTAGTTCAACTGATAGTGATGTTTGTATGGAGAGAAAGAGAGAAAGAGAGAAAGACTTCAGTGTAAGAAGAGCGGAAGTAGAAGCAGTGTCATGAACTTATATTCAAGGATAGAATGGACTCGGGAGTTAAACAAACAAATGCATAAAATCTGTGAAAAAGTATTCAAGCAGCTTGAATCTTTGATTCCCAAAAAATCTGAAAAGATGTCAATTTAGCAATGCTCCATTGTTGATGAATTTTGCTTCAAAAACATGGTTGATTCAATTGTCAGATGTTGTCAGGTAGTTCTGTTTTTTTTTAAGTACCAAACATGCTTTTTCTTGTGCTCACTTACTTTCTTGTTATTTGCTCAGGAATTTAGTTAGGCTATCAAATGCATTTATAGTTTACTTTGGTCTTTTGCAGCCAAACTTATATAAGGAAAAACGAAGAAGAAATAAATGAAAATGGACTCAGCAGGGCTTTGAACGGATAGAATTGGTTTGGTGATATTCCTGATATTTGTGTCACAAACACTTTGGTAGCTGGACAGATGAACCTTTAGATTATAAAAATGTATAAAACTAAATGTTCTGGTGTACGCAGAAGAGATTTCTCAGATTTTTTAGTATGAAAACAAAGCATTTTGAGAAGAGATGCAGATTTTTACATACAATTTTAGTAGGAAACACTATTTACAGGTCAAATTGTGAAGTAAAAGGTATTGCGATAAAACTTTCACTGTGGATTCTCATGGAGTCCATTGAAACAATGGATTATATGAATATGGGACTTTATAAATATATGCATATATGATAAACAAACAAATGCACAAGAATACATTTGTAATAAGCGTTTTGAATATTTTCTTTAGATTAGTTTCAAAGAAGATATGTTTGGACAAAATTAGCTCAAAATCTCCAAACTGAAGAGCACCTGTTTTTACCTGAGGCGTCTCGTCTTACTTGTTGCAGTTCCTTCAATATGCCACCAGAGGGCAATCTCTGTGATTCAAGACCAGCCGCGCACAAAATTACTTCATCAGTGAAACGCAGGAAGTCGTGTGCTTCACAATTCAAGCTGAGACTTTTTACAGCTTTAGTTGTAATTTAATCAAATGCGCAAGTTTGAAAGTGCTAGAAGGCTGGAGTAAAATAATACCCAACTTTTATCGCAATTCAACATGCAATTTTGTGTACCTCATTTGGAGCTATCAAAGAAACAGAACTACCTCTGTCTCTGTGAGCTGGTCACAGTATATTACAGTTAAAAAAAAACGAGCTTGTAACCGAAAGCTACAAACAACCATACAGCGTTAATATGCGGATACTACAAGTTAAATATAGTATTACGAAAATAATTTCCAATTAGTCTCAATTAGATGCAGGTCGCTTTCTTCGGCCCCACAAGTGCGTCGAAAGTGAGCGCTCATTGTTTTTTTTATATTTTAACCTAAAACCGTTTTTGGAGAGTCGATAGCTGAGAGATAAAACTGTTTGACTGATTCGCTTTACTGAAGCAACTCCTGGCTCTTATTTCTGTTAGGAGTTGCAAAAATGTAGGAATTAGGATAGAGGCGTTCTTAACCAAAGCTGGATTCAAAGGTAAACTTTTTTTTAAAGTTCTTTCGGGGGGATGGCGTTTTTCCTCTATTTCTTGTAGATTTAAAAAGGGAAAAAAACGACACCGACAGAAGAGTAAAATAGAATCAGACTAAGCTGCTTAAAAATTAGATGGAAAAATACCTTTGCATTTGGAATTGCACAGAAGAAGTTATAGTTTAAGTTAAGCCAATTCACTCATTTTTATTCCTCCCCCACTCCCAAATATGTAAGAAAGGTAATTAACGGTGCACGAACGTGCCTTGGCTTCTATAATTTAAGCAATGTTTTGCCCCTGCCTTTGGTCAGTTGTCCTGGTATCTGTGCCATACACACTTGGGGCACTTGGCTTTAAGAGCAAAGATCATATATGGCAGAAAAATAAGGCAACTGCTACATTGTACGGTGTTTTATAGTAAGACATGCATGTATGTATTTTTATTATAAAAAAAGTACTCTATGAGCAGTTACTGATGTCAGATCTTATTGGATCTTTGAGGTGCAGTAAACAGTTATTTATCTGATCTGAAGCTGTTCTCTCCTGTTTTCACCCAGGGCATAAGATTTGATTTTATTTAAATGCTGTCCATGCTGTATTCCCATATCTGCATTATAATTTGTATATTTGTTTTCCTATTTGCAATCTGTGAGTGTTCCAAATCTTAGAAGAGATTAGTTGTAATCTACAAGGCCAAAAGAGGTTAAGAATATCAAATAGTAGGATCAAATACCCCCACTTTGGTTCAGCATTCCTGAAACTGATGGCCAAAGAGGAAATTTAAAGTGAAAAGACTGTATTTACTGTACCAACAGATCTCCATTATTGTGTTAGACTCGGAGTGAAGAAATCCTTTCAGAAACCCACTGCCTAAAACATTGCCAGTTGAATGTCTGCTCTACAAATGACTCGTTCAGGCATTAGAAATGGTTGTTGACTCGGAGTCGGATACTTTTGTTTGTGGTCGTTTGAGTTGTTTATTCATCTCCACACTGGCTGTTGTGTCAAATCCACTGTAAATGCATATCTGGAATTTCTATCTCTGCTGCTGGAGTAAAATCTGTTTAGATTTCCTGTGCTGTTGAGGTCTTGGTATTCTAACAAATTGTGGCTGATTCTGAAACTCGTTATCCACAGAATTGTCTGTCAATCAATATCTGCAGGAACGTCCGGGTTAATTGAATCCAGCTTTGTGGAAGCCAGCTTCATGCCTGACCTTGCAACCGACTGTGCCGGGGATTGGATCTTTTGTCTTACCGTTCTTGTCCTTCTCTCCATTTGTTTCCAGGTTAACTGGGTTCCAGCTGCCTTCACCCATTGTGAGTACAGGCTCCAGGCTCACCTTGTGGCTACTGTCTGACTACGCAGTCAGCGGGCAGGGATTTAAAGCCGTCTATGAAGGTAACACAGCTTACATGTTAATATTATCATTGGACTGTTTTTTTTTTCCATACAGCATAAATTTACATAAAGTAAATGTGATTTGAATTTCACATTTTGAAGTTGTATTTGAAAGTATGATTCCTTTATACGTTTCTACATTGGAGCTTTCACAACAGTAATTCATGCAAATAGTTTTTGATGTAATGGGATCTCTCCAAACAACAGTGATGAAAACAAAGAGAGAAAAATAATATGGTGATATAATATCATTTATTTTGCTGCTCTTTCTTTTGCTGAACCCTGCTCTGGTTCCTTTTAGATGACTTTATTCCCTAGGAGGAGAAGGAAATGCAAGCTAATGACAAATGAGGCTAATTACTGGCATAATTTTCATAGTATTAGAGATGTTGTGAATGTTGGAATAGTGTCTGTTGGATGGACGTTAGGAGACACACGGTGTGATTCAATAGGACAAAAGACCAACGAGACGATTAACTCTACTGAGAGGCAACTGAGACATAATGGTTTTGTTCTCGTTTGTGGTAATCAAACTTTGACGTGTCACCCACGCGTCTCACCTTGGATAATGTCACACTCACTTGCTGTAAATGTTTTTTCTATATTTTAGCTATTTAAGTATTTAAATGATTAATGTTGGTGGTTTGAGTGCTTTCACCTCATGAGCTACTAATTGATTTGTTTTTCTCATGGATGAACCTGAGTGTACAGACTGTACAATCCATGACATAACCATATAAATGTATTATTGGAAATAATGCAAATCTGAAATTGTGTGATAACTTTGATGCCAGGGAGATGAGTTGAAGGATATCTAGCCTGTTTAGCAGTGGGCCAATGAGTATAAAGTCATGATTACCCATATCACGTGATACTGGTGAGACCAACTGTAACGACCCGGTCATATGGGATAAAAGAGAGGCTGTGCTGACATGTGGTACTGCCCTGTAGGTTACATTGAATGTTAATTGGAGAGTGAGGAATACACAATGTATACGAATCCCAGAGGTAGTTTGCTGTAACAGAATAGATGGGAGACCAAGAGCAACTGGCTTTTATTATCCACATGATTCTTACTTCTCTTCCTCCGTAACAGCCCTTTTCCCCCCTCTCTTCACTCAGTTTAATAATATCCTGCTGTGCTTGTTTATTTCTTTGTATCATGCAGGGTCTTTTGGGTTTGGGTCTTTTGTAACATCAGAGGTTCCTCAGAGCTCTATGGCTCAAATGTCAGATGCAATGGATCTCTGTGTCATACAACTCCTGGTTTAAAAAAATGATGGAATTTCCACAGTATTTTATAAAGAAAAAAACCAAACCTGTATAACACAACACTATTATTTAGTTGGTTAATACTTTGTTAGACCTCCTCTGGCTTTTATGATGGATTGAATTCTATGAAAATATATTCTTCATCAGAGGAGTTGAGATTTGCATGATGGAACCTTGTCCTGTCATTTTTCAATTCCCACCTTAGATTTGAGTTGATTCATGATTAATTACTGGAAATGACTTCCATCTAATCATTTACAGTCATGATTATATTTCTTTAGCCCACCTGTAACCTTGCTTTCTTTTGTCTAGGTGTTAGTGATGGTTTATGTTTGAGTTTTCTGGTTTTGAAAACTCATTTCCTTCAGCTGGTTTCATATAGTTGGGTCACAAATACTGACACCTGTTTTTGTCCATTTGCTGTTAATTTCTTTTGTTTTGCATTTTCTATTTTCAGGCATAAGCTTTGATTTTTCTGTCCTGAGACTTGGACGTCATCTTTGGTCGCCTGTATGTCATCTTTTACAACCATCCTATTCTGTTTGTACTAGCTCCAAATTCTAGACTGAGAACAACCAACATCTCAGAGTTGAATTATATTCTTGTAAGTTTTCCACTGTTTGCACTGTTGTCTCTTATGGGGTAGGTTTCTTGCCAAGTGGTCAGGTGGGATAGCGTGTTTTACAAAGTCATATCTCACAAAGCTCACGGTTGGTTATTCTGTCATTTTTGCCAGAGGTTATAGATGGAACTGTTTTATAGCGATTATTAAAAAGAAATAACTCGAGCCTTAACATCAGCTCTATGGTACTGTGTCACCTAGGTAAGGAACTGCTCTTTTCTTTCAACCCAATCGTGTTTCTCCAGCTGTTACTTTTAAATACCACTAAATTTTCCAGCCTTTTTTCCCTACCATCTTGTTGCTACCATCAAATTCAAGATGAGCCTATAATTTTCATGATGTAGTACAATGTCAGACTTTGAACATTTGATATGCTCCCAGTCAAGATGGAACTGGGCCTGTATATGTTTGTTATTTATCTTTGTCATTTCATGTTGCTAACAGTAGCCACAGAGGAAAACCTTTTTTTACCAGTAGAGTGGTTGTGCTTAACAGATGGGTATCTGTATACCTCTGAAATGATCTTTTGCACTTTGTACAGAGTTAGTCTTTGTGTGGGGGTTTTACTGAATGAATATACTTCCATTTTCTCATGTGAGAGAAATCTTTTTTTTTTTTTTTCAGAGCCTGATTGGCTTTTCACTGTACAGTTTTGGCAGCAAAAACTCAGCACTCTTAACACATTTTTATTTATGTCTGCTTACATCTACCATTTTGGTGTAAGACCATCTTGTCTATATTAGATATCTGCTCTTTTCCAGCTCACATTGCAATACGCATAAGTGCTGCACAGTCCATCTCGCCAACACTCTGCTAATGGCCGAGACCACTCTGGAATCTCTCCCCTCTAATCACCATGGCAACCATTCGTCTCATTTTCTTCATGTTCTTCTTTTTCTCCTCCATTTCTTTGCAAACTCTTTATTCATGTTTAATCTGTGGCAATAGAGGAGGCTACATGAGGCAAAGGGAATTAGAAACATTTGCTGAGCCCCTGAAAATATCTGCCGAGGGTAGAGGAGCACTCTTATCTCTTCATGTGTTTCTGCAGTCCTTGCACTCCACCATTGCTTGTTTTTAGTTTGTTTGTTTTTCGGTGTATTTTCTGTGCTTTCTTGCCTCCTCTTCTTTTTCTACTACACCTTGAATCTCATCTTCTATACCTCCCATATTTTGTTGTCTTCCCTAATGTTATTGCTCACTTTCTCTCTTTTGTATAATAAAAAACCGCAATGTTCTTCCAGTCATGTGTTGCCAAGTTGCTCTTCCGTCTGCGTCTTAGCTGCATAGTCAATGTGTCTCCCAACTGGGTCATCTGAGGAAAAACCTCAGCCAGCCCTGCTGCATGACTTAAGCCTTTGTCTCTCCAGCTTGTCACTGCAGGTGTCTAAAATGGAGTAAAGGAAATGTACAAAATATAGTATTAAACTGTAAACATTATATTTCTCCATGTTTGTCGCAGCTGTTAGTAATTATCTTTTCAACTGGAGCTTTAAACTGGTGTGTAGAAACATTTAGCACACAGTGTCAGCTCATTGACATATCAGCCATAGTATTATTATTATTTTTTTTGTTATGACTGGAAATCTTTTGGACCAGTAAACTGAGGTGATACTTAATTGTTTCAGTGTCTCTTCGTTATTGATGTTGCCATTTATGTTGTGCAAGTTGTGACGACTCAGAGCATATCAAAATAGGAAATGGTGAGGACATTTAACTGTTAAATATGAATTTCACTATTGCGGAATGAGTTCATGGTAAATTGTTTGATTTGGTCTATGGTATGCAACTGTGCTCTGGCACTGTCTTGGGGACCAAGAAAGGCCACACTCACTTCAAATGTCATTGTGCTTTCAGACTGCCCTGAGCTGCATTAGGCAGGATTTTAAATGTACAATTAATATTGAACAAGAGATGTAGAGGGATTTAACTTGCACCCATCATAATATGATGACCATCCGCCTAAGTTAAGTCCTCCTCATACTGCCAAAGGAGCTCAGATTAGTCAGGTTGTGGAAAAAGGAAAGTCTAAGGAAAATCCGACAGTGTTTGGGTTCGTGTAACAGTTTTGATAACATTTGATCAGAATTTAGGCGCTCTTTTTTTTTTTTTAATATGGGAAAACAAAAATTTAACTCACCATCCAGTCTGCGCTAATATTTGCTGTTCATTAGTGCCCCCCTCAACTAACTTGAGACATTTTTTTTCATTGTATTTGCTCCTCGCTGTTTTCTCTAGTGTCCTCCACTGCATCATCAAATTGAAGCGTGCCACAAACATGAGGCAACATGTAAGCATGCTGTGCAACAGTAATACATGTGGTAGTATTGGACTGATGTGCTCCTCTGGGATGATCGAACACTAAATGCATTACTTTGTTTTTGATCATGCTGAGACAGAAGAGTGTTGCATGAGACAAAGCAAGAAATAACCATGGCCTTTATCATGAGTTGGGTGAAATACTCAGTTATTTAGGGGCTGTCCTTTTTTTAATTTGAATTAATTTAGTTTTCCTCTGTTATGTTATGAAGTGCAAAGCAAAATGACCAGAAGATAGATGGTGCATGGTCCAAGTACTGCAGCTGGTCATTAGTCAGGACATTCGGGTGTGTCTCAGTCAGGGAGATGGATTAATAGGCAACTTTTTAAAAAAATGTAATAGCATTTATTTATTTTTAATTTATATTCTCTTGGATGAAAACATACAAAAATCCCTCATGGTTCTGGTTGAACTGCAAATTGCACACCTGCTTCCACAATAGTAGAATGCCTTTTTGTTTTTTTTCTTTGTTTTTTTTTACACAAGGGAACAAGTACTGCTTCAAACAGCAACTGATTCCTTTCTGTGTCTTTTAGGCACTGTTTGTGATCCAGCTTTTGCTCCAGGGAAATAGTCACAGTGACAATCGCATATGCACAGAACAACTCGAGCAAACGCTTCCTATTGGAATTGGACTCGATCCTCAACTGAGTTAATGTTAAATGGAAGCTTAGCTCTGTATTTACATACTTTACTGGAGAACATGTAAATACATGTAGGTGCCAGCGCTGGTAAGCATAGCTTCCCCTCTGGCAGGTTGTAGCTGTTATTAGTGTCTGGCATGAGAATTGGCTCCCAGCGTGTGTGACCATTGAATGCCTCTGACACTTAATTAATGGCTGATTGTGGTGCAGCACTCGCACGTTTGCATAAACAACCGCATGTCTTATTTGCACACTGGCTTTCACATACCCTCACTTGACAATAACATTCCAATGCATTTAAAACCTAATATTGATCAATCTTGCTTCTTACTTTAAGTATGATGCACTTGTATTACAAGTCTTATTTTCATGTAAGGTTTCATGTTCATAAGGTCTGCCACTGGATCTGTTTTTGTTTCTCTTCTTCTCGTAATCTTAACAAAGGTGGGGAAATGTATTTCACTTTTTAAACTATCTGAATTATTTCTGCTCTTTTCAGAGGAGTGAGCGAAAATACACATCTGCTCCAATGACTTGCTCAAGTGTATTTTTTTTCTTAATTTGATATTATTTATGTAATATTATTTGATCTTTTTCACATCTTCTTTATTCTTGTTCTCTATTTATAGACCTGACAGAAGCAAAGAGAGCTCATGACAGCTCCTATTGTGGCACAAGTCCCTACCAGGCTTTTCTTTTTAGCCTGTACCCCATCACTTTTTCTTTAGATTTGCTTTCTGGGTGAATGGGCTGCAAGACGGGGTCTAGTCTGTGGTCAGGACAAGTTGTTCTTCTGCTCTCCAGATAACGGATGGAAAAACAACAGTCCCACACCATATTTGCACACTGACACATAAACACTGCACTCTGAAACTCAAGCCAAGCACACCCATTCACAAACGTGGACACGAGCTCATGCTTAAACCTGGCATCTGCTGCTCAGTGGAGCATGCACAGAAAGGTCATCATTCTGAGTGAACCCCTGGCTTTGGGAAAGTTTGCTTTGTTTCTGGGTGCGAGCATATGTCTGCCAATAATATAGAACAGCTGAATTTACCAGAATTCCATAGAATAAAAACCAAGCTGCTTTTTAGAGTAAGCTGTCAATAAAAAGCTCACTTTTTGGTTAAATGTTTCATCTTATAGTCTTAAAGTACATTTATTGCCTTTATAGTCACTACTTGTTCAACACTGTTCATTTGGAGAGGAGTAATGAAATGAGGTTGAAAACTGGCAGTGTGACACTATTTTAAGCACATTTAATCATTGGTAAATAAAATATTAATTGTCAATATGTTGATGTTTAATAAAAATTCCCTTCTTCATCCCTTCTTAGAATAGAGATTAAAAGGCGCATGTAGGCTGCTCTGATGAAGCTATTTAGATAATCCTTCAGACTTGAAACTGTTTCCGTTCTCCACCCTAAACGTGGGCTTGAAACGGCATGTGATATAAATGGGCATCTCAGATTACTACTCAATGCTCTCTACATCACTAAAAACTGAATACAAAATATATTGCTGATATGAAATTGTGTAACTAGCCTCTTGTTAATGTTTTATTTGGTGACCCCCATGATGGAGGCATCATTACCTTTTTGACCAAAATTTACATGCATTACTTTTATAAGTCAAGGACATTTTTTATATATATATATATATATATACGTTCTTGGTGTGAAAAACGCATGGATGTTTTTTGCCATGTACCTTGAGCAAGCAGACTGTTTTTGTCTATTGTACTTTTGAGAGTGTATATGTGTCAGTGACGAGCTAAACACACGTTGCTGAAAAGCAGCAGAGGGACCTTGTCTCCCTGTGGGGAAGCAACTGAGGTGTGAACTGTGTGACAGGGGTGCAAAGTGATAGACTGAAATGAATACAAGGGCAGTGGGAGAGACATGTTGTCAGTTGGGGTATCTGTGTACTGTATGTGTGGTTGAGCACACTATCAATGGTAGAGCATCGAAAAAAAGAAAAGTGATGGATGAGGAAAACGGTTATGGGAGAACAGAAGATGAAATCGGTGTGACCGTGTTAAGGACCGTGTCAATGCTTAATCTGCGTTTTGATCATTTTTGTAGTAGTAGTTTTGTAGTAATTGTCAGACTGTTTAGTTCAATTTATCTGCTAGTGTGTCCTGCCTCCACCTCTGACACCCTCTTCTATTTCTACCCACTACCCGAACCAGGGTTTGTATCATCACCCGCGATGACTGGTGTGCAGTCGGTGAGAGGCTGTAGTTTGTGGTTGTTGTGGTGTGAGAAGCAGTGATGGCTGGCATTAGGGGAGTGACTCTGGGCGATCACTGTCTAGCCTCCTGGAGGTGTCGTGGGCCCAACTAGACGAAACATAGATGAAAGGAGGTTCCCACCTAGTGACCCCAATGACATGTTGGCCAGCACCGCTCACTGGTCTAGGGAATTATTCACGGAGTCTGGTCCATTTTTTTAAATTATTTTTTTAAATTTTATTTTTAGCACAAATTTCTTGTTTACCTTAAATTGTAGAAAGCACAACTTATTTTTGTTTATAGTTTTTAGATTATTAGTTAAAAAACACTATCCAGCTATGCTGATTTTCTTTGATTTGTCAACAACCATCAGCCCCGTTCTTACTTGCAATTTCGCCTTTGTAGAGAGTAACTGAGTAACAAACTTATACCGAAAATAATTTCTCTAATGTACATGCTCTTATTCCTCACTTAACTTGCTTGTAAAGGGAAGCTGCATATAAAATCAAGGATGACGTAACTTTTATGTATTAGATGAAGGTAGATGATAAGAATCTTTTTGCACCACCTTGATGTAGATGTCATTGCCAAAAGCAGGTCAGAGGAACACGAGAAACACCACAGGGCATATTTGCTGCACTGTTACTCATGCACAGCTCTCAGCCTTTTGCAGTGCCATCAATGTTTTAGTGGGTGAGCTCATCTCTCCAAAAAAGCTTCATGAACCCAAACTGTTCTTTTCTCCTCTGACCTTGCACTTTAGCTTAGATGACATGTCACACAGAACACTCCATCAATATTACTGATATTGTTTCTCCAAAAGGTTGCTTGTGTTCACATTCCACTGTTATGTGCGATGCCAGTTTAGCAGACTTTTACAGAAATTTTTTTTAACATGTGTAGTTAAGTACCTCAGTTTGCCTCTTCATAAGAGCTTAAATAAGGGCAACTGGACTTCTTTAATCTTCAAGACGTTTCACCTCTCATCCAAAAGGCTTCTCCATTTCTGAACTAGATGGTGGGAAATATCGGCTTATAAGCAGAGAGGGTTGTTACAGTCCCGTATCACTGAACCCCCTGACTAATGCGCATTTTGTTAGTCATTGTCGCTTCAGAATTGTCTACCAGCCTGAAAGGGTGAGTTTTGGTCACAGTGTCCAAGGTGTGAGTGACGGTGAAACTGCCTGAGGTGGAGAGACAATGCTGCATTGTAGGTGCTGGGAAGGTGATACCTGACTTCCTTGACTCCTCTCAAACCATCTATCTTTTCTGTCCACACTGTGTACATTAGTGTCCTCAAATGAGTGTCCTTTTTTTCCTTGAGATGTAGGTGCAATGCTGAGTCTTGACCTTCCCTTGTCTGCTGGCTAACTGACGTGTTGCTCTCTGTTGAGGGATGTCACTGCCTTCCTTTCCTGTGGTGTGAGGTCTGAGGGTGGAGTTTTAGCACAGGAGAGGGCTGCTGCAGATATTTTGTTATTCCTTTTCGCAGATTCACAATGGAGAAATGTCAAATTGAGTCATTGGCTAACACCTTCTTTTCTTGTTGGCTGAGGTACATATCTGATAAGAACTTCACCCAGTGGTCATGACTGTCCATGTCTGTGGCGTCATTGTTTCCTTGTCTGATAGATGCAGATATGTTCTGAGAAGCATCGTCTTTTTCCTCTTTTGGTGTTCCTTGCTCTTGTCATGTTGCGAAAGCTGTGCCTTTTTAGTGAAGCTGTGATCGTACTGGGTAGAAGTGCTGACAGGTTTTGGTGGGTAAGATCCATCTTGTGAATATGTGCTTCAATGGTGAAATGGATTTGACTTATTCTTTCATTAAGAAGCTGGTTTCGAGCCCTCAACAGTATCTGTTCTGCTCTGTGACCTCTGATATTAGAGCTAATCCGTAACTGATGGGGATGACTGTGTTGTCTGCATAACAAATTAAATCTCAGGTGGTTCCTGTTGTCTGTAAACTTCCATGACAGCTTTTTATACACCATTCTGAGGGTGTTCTTCCCAAAATGCAATGCAATATAATGAAGATTCTCATTCAAGCTCTTATAATTATCATGACTTGGATCACCAAGTGCAACTGGACTTGAAGACATTTCACCTCTCATTCAAAAGGCTTCTTCAGTTCATCTGCTTTCTTCTCAGGATTGTAGACTGATGTTATTAATTGCAGCCTAAGATAACCTTAATCAAAATAAAATTATACTACCTACTGTAAGCACTCATGTTACTTGCTGTGCTCATATGGGGAAAATAAAATAAATATAGTTTTAAAAATATTTACATGAAATTGATATTTAATATTAAAACCCACTCTGTTTGGCTTTCTGACTATTGTAACATTGTATTTGGGTTCAGCTCCATTCCTAGCATAAATCCAATTCTAAGAACAATGTGCACAGAAACTTTTGTGTGTTTCAACTTCTGTTGCATTGTTATAAAATAATTAGTCTTATGTCCTGTATTTTGATGGTTGGGTACTTATCATTTATCTGAACCTGAGGGATTTCTTTTAGAAAAACTCCTAATTGTAACGGGGCACCTCTTTTTGCGAAGGACAAACTTTTGTTGTTGTGTAATAAATGTCTGGGACTCTGGAAATGTGACACTTCATCCATCTTGCCCTCCCAAACAGTAATTTTTGTCCTTCTCTCCTGGCTTCTATCTTTCATCAGGATTAGCCCCTTTTGCGTGTTAGCATACTCGTTCTTATTTTCCCTCGCTCCCACATTTGTCTCCTCCATACAATCCCCGTTTTGTGCAGATTAGTGCCTGTATTGTCCTCGGATTAGGGTGTCATTGTTTGAGATCGGATGAGGGAAGGGACACACTTTTGAGTATGCGTTTGAGTGCACGCATGCACAATATTATCACGTATGTATCAGCATTTGAAGCTGAGGTGATGAATCTCTCTGTATTTTTCTGACAACATGCAAGCAGCACAAAGACAAAAGGATTAGCTGTGTTGATGAAAAGCTCTGTGACTTATACACCTCTTTGTTGTACATCTAATTGGCATATAATGTGCTAGATGTAAGCAGTATGACTGTAAAACTTTAGAGTGAATCAGTGTTCACTTATGCCAAGGTAATTTAAATGTCAGCCTGGTAGGACAGGAGCCCTTGAAGAGTGGGGATATTGAAGTGGGAGATGTGATGAGTTGTTAGGTTTTCACATCATGTTCTCTCACCATAGAGTGAGGCTGATTGAGAATAAACCTATTATATGAGGTATCTGTATTGATCACATAACAGGGGTTCTTAAATAGCATTGACAGGCACTCAACAGGAGGTGGGAGGGGACGATCTGTGGATATACAATTGCCCCATAGATGCACAAGAAATTCAAGGCACTGCCTTGTCAATTACCTTATTTCTTTTCCCAGTAAGATGTTTACTGGCTTGTTACCTCTTCTCTCACAGGTTAAATGGCATGAAAGCTTATTGATCCAGAGTGTGTTCTCCTGGAGTTAAAAAAGTTAATCAAAAAGACGGTATATAATCAGTATATCACTTGTCTCAGGTATTTGGAGTCCTTGTATCCCCTCAATTGATTTGTTTTTTTTCTTCCCCCATATAGTTTGTTTGGAATTAAACTTTTGGCAGCGTAAATTGTATTTACTAAAGAGTTGAGTACAGGCCACTTCAATGCACCCACATTTATCATTAAGTAGCTGTGGAATAATACATCATTAAGATTGCCTTGCACTCATGTTACCATGATGAAATACCCAGCGATTATTATGAACAGTAACTGATGCATTCATTTTCATTGCTTTAATTGATATCAGCCAAGCGGCTCCTTTTTGGCCACTGTGTTTAATCATTTCCCCGCTTACTAGCCTGCTCGAATGCGCAGCCATTTATCAGGCCAGATTTATCGATTAGCCAAAGCCCGTTCTCTCATTCCTTTCAGATTTTTATCGACAGTTTAGTATTCTGTTGTTACTCACCTAAATGTCAGGGGTCAAATTTAAGCTCCAGTACATTTGCCCTGCAAAGTTGTCACTTTTGTCACTGTTGGAAAATATGTTTACTCAAGAGCTTTAAGAGTGGATTTGTTGAATATATCAGTCCGAAGTTAATTAAATCACTTTGCCTTTTATATACACATACTTTATGTGAGAAGACATGGTTACTGGATAGATATAGAATTGCTGATTGCTCTGTATTGGATTGTAAACAATTAGGTCTATATTGTGATAAAAGCCAGTGCTGAATCTTTACAAATGGTAAACACAAACCAGGAAAAAAAAATTACAGAACATACACACTAAAGCACTGCTGAATATCGGCTCCTCTTAAGATTACATTGGTCAGATGTGTTTGTTCTAGCTCTTCTTCGTTTATAGAGAATCAATTTTTGCCCTCTGTTGCATTCCACTGTTTTGGCACCGACGACAGGAAAAAAAATAAAAAAAATAAAAATCCCCGGCAATTTCAGGATGATTTACTGGAGGGAAGAGAGAGACAACAGTTGGTTGTCCTAGAGAAATAAACTTTCCTTCAGACTGCTTGGAAGCGGAGACATATCTTCACAAGTCTCTTGAAAAGCGAGCTTTTGGCTGATTTGTTTTACTTGTGTTGATTTTGTGTCCTTCTGTGTGTGTCTCACCATCTGCCTCGACACATGCCTGACAAGGTCTTGCTGGAGCTCACAGTGCAAATCCACCATCACTGAAGCGCAAAGTGAAGCCACACCTGTTTGTTTTGTGATTGTCTCTTACCCATCATTTGGCATTGCTTTGCAGTCTATTTGAGGCCTTAATTCACAAATGCTCTTCAGTGCAATGAGGCAAAAAGTGCAAACAAATCAAAGTGTTGGGTCAATGAAGACTCATGTGGTTACTTTTAAGCCAACTTTTTTATTTATTTATTTATTTTTTATTATCTTACTGATTACTAAATATGAAATGGGATCATTATTGTGCAAAACAGTGATTGTAATACTGAAGTAAATTCATTGTTGATTTAACTTATTTTTTTTGTACCTGATACTAAATCTTGAAAGACAGACAATTTAGAGCTATACACAATGCGATTCCTTAGTTTCAAGCTGGGTTGTGTTAGATGCTCTGTAGATGGTTTGAAACCTCAGTTGACTTGGACTTGATCTACCTGGGAGGTGCACTTGAGATATATATATATATATATATATATATATATATATATACAATTTTATCAGTGCAAATGTCCTATTTTTAAAATTCTTGATTCATGGTTGAATCAAAAGGATTCTCAAGTCAACAGTATTCTTTCTTAACTTTAAAAAAAAAATTAGAAATAAAAACTAATTTCAGAATTTATTTGAGTTGATTTATTTGAGATGCCTAAAGAGTGTGAATGAGCTTGTAAGTGGAGCTAAATGTAAAACCTTAAATTGAAAAGTGTACATGACACTTTTTGTACCCTCAACCAAAGGTCAAAGACACTGAAATAATGCTAAATGGTGATGTGAAAGCATCAAAATCCGTTGGTGTAACAACTTCTCAGCAGCACTCAATTTCTGCACACAGCGATACTTTCTGGGAAAAAAAAGTAGTTTTGAAAGCTGTGCAGTTTACAAGTCAGTGGGAAATGCTTGCAACTAACAAGGATATCCCATCCGTGCATGCATCTTGTATATCTGTATAAATAAATTCTAAATCAATGAGTCTCTCCTTTTTTTTTCTCTGCTGATCCCATAGTAATGTTAATTCTGAAAACATATCAAATGCTTGCATACTACAAGGAGTACACTTGTACTGTATAGTGACTGTCAAATCACAGTTTTTGCTTTTATAAATATTTAAATATGAAAGATTTATACCCACAACCACTTAAAAATTTGAAGGCAATTTTGCTAGTTTTGCTATTGCGTCTGTATACCCATGTGGCTCCTGAACAACATTCTTTCAGTGATGATTAGATGATTACAGGGTTTATTTATGGGCTTATTTGGATCACCTCCAAATGTTAATTGATTTAGTGCGAAAGAAGAAGCTTCTGTCACATGTCCCTATGATAGCATGAGTATGGATTTTCAGCTGATCATTTGAACCAGATATTGGTGGGTCTGATTAATGTCTTTGATCATAATTCATCTTTGTAGACCAGATTCCATAGAGTCTGTTAATCAAAGCCATCTTTTGCTGGGATCCTCAAGTATGAGGGGAAACAAAGGATGAAGCAGACACTGGCTGACAGTCACATCCTCAGTAACGGCCCTTCAGTGGCTCTGGAATCAAAGTAAGGGTCTGCTTGGGCAGACATGGAGATGGATGTGAAAGAGATGGCTTTGCAGTAGTACAAGGAAACATCATTTTTTTTATTTATTTTTTTTTTATATACATAATATAACCCACATTTATTTAAGGATAGAAAATAAACAAACGCTATTTTAAAAATACTTACATATTATGTAAGAATTGCTTACATAATAACAACTGTCAAGTGCTATAAAGTATGAAATACAGCATAGCAATATTTATAAATGTTGAACACAATATTGTGTGGAAGATTTGTGACTAAATCGACAACACGAAAGCATGTTAAAGGTCCCATGGCAAGTTTAACTATGTTTTGTCTTATCTGCAGTGTCAAACAGTGCATTATCCCCTTGTCACCCCAAGCTCAAATGGGTTATTTTATTTTATTTTTTTATGCATAGATAACTTTTTTTTGTGATTGTGAGAACATTATAAGAGACTTGGAAATGCAAAAGATGACTGCAGTGGAAATGGTCAAAATCGTTACAGTGGATATTGCAGATGGAACAGATGATCTGCACAAAGACTTGATTTTGGACTGTGTGTCTTATCTTTTGCTATCAGTTTGGTGAAGAGTTTGTTTTTCTTTTCTTGTGCTGCATATTTCTGGCTTTTATGAATCAACTTCATTGAGGAAAAACATTTGCTGCAAACATTTAACATGGTGGACTGTGCCAGGCATCCAAAATCATGCAAAATGGGTGAGTGGGTCTGAGCCAAAACATTTACTCTTTACTATGTACAGCATATGTTATCTGCCTAAAGTAGATTGATGAAAACAAGGTTGTGATGCCCTGTTTACAAAGCATCAAACAGATGATATGAGGACTCACTCCTAAACGCAACTTCCTAAAAAGCTGTAATGGTCAGAGAATGTGATTGTATGACAAAAGATTTTCTTTTAACAAATAATCTGTGTGTGCACACTGAAGGCTATTCTGAGAGGTAGTTCTCTAACCAATTCTCAAGCCAATTAAAGTTGATTAGTCGTGACGTCATCTTTACATCATTAAACTAACATTATTGACCAAAAGAGTTATTAGGTTCTGTCGTTTGTCACATGAACATTTAGCTACAAAAGTCATTTTTCGTTGACGTTTTGTTGTTTGTGATGGTTTAGTGAATCCTCATTAGCTTCATCCCTCATAATGTGTATTTGACTTTGTTGTCCAGTCGAGTGAAATGCTGCCATGCTTCGCTTTGTTTTGTTGCAGTTGCTGACATCTCCTCTGGTCTGTTGCTTCCGCTATAGGTGCAAACTCTGCGATTAGAACACAAGTCTTCTCCCGCTGTCACACAAAAATTAGATGACTCTTCAAGTAGTCGAATGTGCGCCGTTCTGTGTAATTAACTGACCTATTGTTCATCAGGGCATACTATCACTGTCTAATTAATACTGTATTTTGATCATTTGACATAAATCATGTTACATTAGCATACCATCCGAATTTTACACCATAGTGTTCAAAGCCATTTAATGCCGACATTTGTTTTGAGTTTAATAGAACCTACATAAACATAATAGCTACATATAATGAATCATCTTGATTAATCATTTGTACAGTCATTGCAGAAGCTAGATGATTTTTCAATCACTGCCCTACATTTTAAGAAGAGATATATTTGTGTTCTTAAGTACTCCCACAAACCTTACAAATTCTACTTTTACGCATAAACACTAACCCCCTACCACGGTGTCCTCTCTGGTGGGCCTTTACAGTTTCCAAGGCAACCTGCGGAATGCAGAAATGAGGATTGGCTGAAGCAATGCAAAGCGAGACAAAATGTAGGAAAACAAGATAGAAAGGTGGAAGACCTTTACTTTTTGCCCCACCATCAGAACCTTGAGTTAGTAGTATCGGTCTGTCTACATCCAGGCTGTAAGTGCTGACACAAGCTGTATAGATTGCAATCACAATTTTAATGCAATTTTAATTCCTCAGCAAATAGTAGTTGGCTCGATAGTGATCTGACCTTTTCTTCAGAGTGCCTCGGAGGGGGAGATCTTGATTGAAATAATTGTGAACTGGAAGTAAACAAATGATTGAATGAATTAAAATCTTCAGTTGTTGGCAAATTTTTTTTTTCCTTAAAGATGAACCTATTTTTATCCTCAAGTCTAAAGTATCGCGTTCCTTGTATAGAATTGAGATCCATTTTGTAATTATTTTAATATTAATCACATTTTAATTACTGTATTTTATTAAATTAGGCACATCTTGATTTATTTGGCACATTTATTTTCCAGCAATATTTCATTAATCGGTTCACATGTTTGAAATAACGTTTTTTTTTTAAATATTTTTTATTGCGAATTAAGCTTTATCTTACTGAGAAACAACAACATGAATGTTCACACATGAACATAAAACTTGTTTGTTTAAGTAATTGTTATTCTATTGAATCGTGGTTGTTGGAAATCAGTAAGCTGGTAAGTAGATAAGATCACATGTGTTAGAAACCAAAAGGGTTTGGTTGTCTCAGTATAAATTGGCATAATTTAAGTTGAACAGAAAAAATGTGTAAACCCAGTCAGCAAAGTCATTTTTAGGTTGTTTAACCTGAGTTAATATTTCCCAGTAATGTTTAGTTACCACATTAACCTTTTAAAGAAAACAAAGATGAAATATTTAACACAATAGAGTTGAGTGGTTTGCAGACTCGGTGTTTCTTCAAATGAGATTAAAAAGAAATCCGTCAATACCTTTACCATTGTAATCCAACACTTTCAGTTTCCTCCTCACTCCTGGCACAGCCCAACTCCTGCCTTGCTCTCTCTATCCGTGAGTAATAAGAACTTTGCCTCACCGACAATGATTTTGCAATGTTGCAATGTCTTATTCCAAAAATAGCAGCCTGTTAAATGTAGCAACAAACCATGACTAAACTGTCTGTCACCAGAAAAGTCTTAGAAAGTAGATGTAATTATCTAATTGATTTCACATGAAGGTACACCAATCAAAACAAGCCTTGACAACAGACTGGACTTGAACTGCAACATCGACACTCTCTACAGGAAGAGATGGTGCAGATACTCACTGAGGAAGCTTAAGTATTTCAGAGTCTACACATGGATATTGCATATATTGTCAAAGTCTATGGTGGAGAGTGTTTTCTGTTTTGCATCCATTTATTGGAGCAATAGGATCAGGGCCAGTGACACAAAAAAAATTAAACAAAATGATAAAGAAAGTTGGCTCGGTGCTGGTATCTACTGGGTAGCTCCTTATGCAAATACAAATACTGCACACATTTCTGAACTTAATGGGCAATACTGTACGCTCACTATGGTGAAACGATTATAGCAGTCACCATTCCTGACTTGTGCTTTTGATAACCGAAACAAACAGAAAAAAAATGCAGATATGAACAGTTCCATTAGGAATGCAGCTGTTTCTTTCTGCTCTCATATGCTGTATTTTGATAAAAGTATTAACTGCTGACACTTGACAGCGTAGCTATAATTCAAATACTTGGTGACTTAATGTCTTGTGTCCCATTTGTCCCTGTACTTTTTTTTTTTTTTAATTAGAGGCACAAATTGTTAGAAACAGTTTCTTTTAATAAGAAAAAAAGAAAATAAATGCTTACGGTATGTATCTAACATACTGATAGTGTGCATGCACTTAGAAAGCTAAGAGCTTTCTTATCTTTCTTGTCTGAATTTCAGTTAATGTTTGTTTGAATGGGAAATTAGGAGCATCACTAGTACCTGAGCTTGCCAAGTGGGACCACACAATTTCATTGTGCTTGTGTGTGTTTTGTTAAGAGTAATGCCAGTAGAGAGATAAGCCTGAAGAGCCATGGGGATTTAGATGCTTCCATACAGACAGTCAAGGCTGTACACAGATGTACTGATCTCTCTTCCCAGCTCCCCCAGCCCTGTCTCTCATCTATCTTATGGCTTTCTTTGAAGTCTCTGATGCTCCCTGATCCCTCTTAGTTGAGTCTCATATATAGTGAATGGCTACTGAATGGCACATTATTCCATTTTGAAGACATTGCTGTGCGCCATCAATTCTGTATGAGTTTCCTTTAACACCAACAGTTTCTGCACACCAGTTGGCCCTTTTACCTCACCTGCTTTTATGTATGTCTGGGAACTAAGGATATCTGATTCATCTGGTTAATTGTGGTTCATATTTAAACATGGAGTATTATCTCCACACACAGGAACACATAACACAAAAACACACTTAGTTATCAACTCTGACAAGTCATTTTCAACTTATCGGAATTTGGATGTGCATGATTTTATTTTTCCATTTAAAAATTGCGTATGGAAAAAAAAGTCATTCAAATGGTGTCTAGTAGTGATTTAGACATAAGATATTTAGATTAAGACATATAAAACATGCCATTCTTTTCTTACATTGGTAATTTATTTTTGTGTAATAACCAGTATAACTTGTAATCCTTCTAAGTACAGGCTGTAGCTATATAACTTGCTATAACTATAACTTTCTAAACAGAATAATGAGTTAATTGTATTCTGCATATTCAAAGTATAGAACAATAAGGTTTGACATTGAATAAAGCTGCAAGATTAAACAATGAATAATGACTAAAGGAAAAGAGCTTTTGACTGAAGAGTGATTTTTATTTTTTTATTTGCATTCTTGAGCCTCTCTAACCGAAAGTGATGGCAGTTGCCAGCTTTTGTCCAGTCCATCTATAGGAAACAAGGAGCATTGATTGAATCATTGCTTGACAAAGCAGAAACTGCTTATTGAGCTAATGCACCTGTGTGTTGGGATCGATCTTGCTATGTCACTTCCAAATGCATAGCAGGAAGATGTTGAGGAGTGCAAGAAGCACAGGTTGAATGGTAAAGGGGGGAACTCTGTAATTAATAAAAGTAGGATGAGAGGTGCTGAGATTATTGCAACAAGTAGTATGTAAAAAGGTACATAAGGGTAAATTAAAGTCTTAAAATAAGTCCCTTGTTTTTTATGTATGTACCTTGCTTTAGGTGAAAATCAATCCAAAGTTTTTTACTGCAGACCGTAATGTCTTCCTGTTTATGACATCCCTGCAACTGTTTAGGCCTTGCCATCTGTTTGCATATTTCTTTTCTTTTTTGCAATACTCTTACTTGAAAATATGAGTTGATCTAAGTGACTATGATATGTAATTGAATTGGGTCCTTTTCCCTCGCTGTTTCTATTAAACTTTTCCTCGTAGTATATCTTAATTTTTATGTGTGGTATAGAGACTTCTACTGCAATTTCTTCTCCTTTTATACATTTGCAGAGAGACATCTAGTGATATCAGATTCACTGCAGCATTTGGCTTATAAGAACGTGCCAAACGTTGTCGTTATAAACCTGCATCACTCCTACACCACTGCTTGAAATATCTGCTAAAACTGCAGCTAAAAGCTGGCAATGTACATGTTCATGTCCCTCCCTATCTTTTCTTAGACAAATTTTGCCATATCCTAAAACTTAATGTCATCTTTAAATTTTGTGACACAAAAAGGTATCTAGTGCACATGCATGCCATTTCGGTTCTTTTACATACAAGTCAAATGTAGAACACTAGTTGTTCTGATGGTGTACCATCAAAACTGATCTGTATTGAATGGAAATTGAACAGTGTGGTTGGCAATATGAATGTAGCTTAAGTGAGGTTACGTCAACTTAGTGGAGACGGGCTCGTCTCCCTTTTTGTTGTCTATACGCATTTGCTTTTGTCTCTCAAACTGTTTGTCAGAACTATAGATATCCTCATATACATTTTCACCACACTATTGCACATTCATCCATCTGTCCATTTATATTCTATACCAGACATCGTCCAATTCAGGGTCACTGGTTCTGAACCCAGCTACCATCGGCTAGAGGCAGACTCTGCCCTGGACAGATCTGTGTTACACATTCATGAGCTTCATTTTTAAATGCAAGCTTTCCTCAATAACTAAAGTATTTTGTGACAAATGTGTTGTGCAGTGTATAGGAGTATATAACCATTTGCATTTTGCGAATGGGGAATGACAAATTGAGGAAAAGACTTGAAGACAGTGCATCAGTCTTATCGAGGTCAAAAGTCTTCGCACACGAAATGAGCTTCACAGATTCTCTTCACCGTCCTTTGTCCTAGTCACCAGAATTGAGAAGAGGATAAGGAGAAAAGGGAGGGAATAAAATAACTTAAGCAGATGATGTAAGGGTGGGATGATGTGATGGATGGCATGGCACGGCACCTTGTACCTATAGTGTGTATGTGTATACATGGCAGGCACATTTGTGTTAGTATGCCTCTACCACTGGCCACTGTGGGCAATAGAAGGAGCTGCATTGATGAACGAGGAGCATTGTTTGCCATTTCAGCAGTGGAAGTGCTTAAAGTATCAGGGCCCCAGGGACAAACCATGTCACAGTCTCCCATCCTAGTGACATATAGATATGCCATAAAGATAACCTCAGGGCTACTGTTGTTGGGTTAGATGTGGGGAGGGAGGGGGGGATATGGTTTATATGATGACAAAGGCCAGACTCCCTGGAAAGAAGTTACTGTTCTGCTTGGTCCTCCCAGTGTAATGTTCTGTATGTAAAACATACAGAATATTTATACAGAAAGCATTCTGATATTTGAAAGCCGAAGTACGAGGAATGGAGATCATGTTCTTGTCTTGTCGCATTTGTTTTTGCGATTCATTTTATTTTTTTGTGAAAAATTATTTAAAATAGTTCTGATGTAAATCTACATCTATAATACATTTTGGACATGTAAATTACAACTTCATCTATTTCAAGACTCGCAACTTTTTCACTTGACCAAGATGACTTGACGTTTCTTTGTGTCTTGGTTTTCCTGAAACAATGTTATTTCCCTGTTTTTATTTGTTTATTTTTTCTCTTCTGTCTCCATTTTCCACATCTCTCATTATCTTATATTTTCCTTAATTTGGCTACACTATATACACACTTAAAAAGCTCCTCCTCCCTTATTAAAATAAATGCCAAGAATCACCTTTGTATGGCTTGTATATTTGTTTGCTGCAGCGTTTTATTTATAAATATCTTTATTGACACTAAGGGACTGTTTAAATTTTTAGGGTTTTCCTAGCTGTTTGTTAGCCTTGCTGTTGCTTGGTGACAGATACATTGAATATGTGGAAATGGAGATATTGAGGGATAGGAAACATTGCATCTGTGGCAGTTAAAATAAATTATTTGGAGATTGCTTGAGTAATGGCATTATAAAATAATTTTATTGTCCAAACCAATGAACTAAAATGGAAAGTGAGACAATAATATTTCATCCATACTCACCACAACATACACACAGCACATGCATGCCCCTACAGAAACATCTCTACTCTTGACAGCTTAGTTCAATCAAGTTTCACTCCCATTTACTAATATGCTAATCAGTCCTTGTGTCTGCTAAACTGATGGCGATGGAGCAGGAGGAGTAACAAGGTCAAAATAAGGGCTATGGGAAAGAGGAGCCTGGAATTGACAAGTCAGTCAACCATTATCACAAGTACTAACCAGATACTTTAAAAAGTAAATTGACACAAGCTTTTAAAGCATCCTTGGTGAGTGAGCAGGTGCTCGGCCTTCAACAGATGATGAAAAACACCTGCTATGAATCTACTGATGGAATAGCTGCAAGCTCCAGCCTCAGTCTACAGCCCTAAGTGACGTTTTTGTGACTTTACGCCATTGTTGAAATCTAAGGAAATGTTGTGGCTGTCAAACAAAGATTTGGCTGTTTCCATGATGGCCAAATGTGCTCAGTAAAAAAAAAAAAAAACTGCTAAAAGGATGAACAGTTTGTGGAAAATATTCATTATCATAAATCATATATCAGGACTGATATGATGCAATGTTGAGGCGCCAGTAAATCTGTAGGAAGATATGGTGGTAGGGGAGGTACTTGTTGAAGGAACAACAATATGAAGACTAATCTGTTTCCCATCAGAACTTATTGTGATTATGAAGATCATTCAGTGGTTTCAGTGTTCTGACCAGTTGTTCAGAAAGATGCGTTTTTGTTTTTGGGGGGTTATAGGTGGACTGAGCACAAAAAAAAAAAGATTCAACATGAAATGTCTGATAGGAAACATTGCCATTCTGTACTTGCCTGAGCTTTGCCCAGTGACCCTGCGGAGGAACTGAGTTTCGTCCAAAGTCCAGCAAATGCTCGTGCCAGGCTCGTCACCATGTGAATGACCAGGGCTGTAAACTGGATGGAAGAGTGTAAATTTTTTGTGACTGTGTAACGCATGTTTTGGTTACTAATCATACACTCAGAACTTCTGAAATGTAGCAACAGAATCATCCACCAATCAGACCTCTCCTTCGTTCAATATTGTAGGCTCAACCAATCAAGTATGTCATAAAGGAGAGCATAATCTGCAATCACATGTCAACTGACACAAAAGGGTTTAGAGCCCAGAGCTTGGCTGAGCTTCCTTTGAACTTGATTTACATAATAACACATAATTAGACAAGGTTCTGTTCATATTGAGCTCACTTATTTGCATGCATGTACATGTTTGCTCAAGCAGTGATGGTCAAAACTGCATCCTTGAGTGGCTAATCTGATAATCCAAACCACTATCATATTCATTTCGACTATATCAACAATAGAACAATGTCATAAACAGATCTGCAACTACAGTGAAAGTTTTTCCACATGCAGAATTTTGTACTGCAAGACTTTCTTGAACATTTGAAGCAAGTCACTGCATGGATCACAAATGCTATCACAAGGAGATAACATTGTGTCCTTATCTGTTGTCATTCTTTTACTTCTTACCTTTTCCTCAGTTTCTCATTCTGAGCAGTTCTATCATGACACTGATTGTATTATTAACTGTTTGTGCCCTCCACTCTTTTTCCAGCTCTGCCCAGTTACACTTGTGGTAATCCTGGGCAACTACTGAATGGCCACCAACAGGGGTCCACTTTCAATATCGGGGACAAAATACGCTACAGTTGTAGCCCTGGCTATGTGCTGGAGGGTCACACCACCTTGTCCTGCCTCGCCACTTCAGCTGGTACCGCTGCCTGGGATTTTCCTCTTCCATACTGCAGAGGTATGTAGGATCAACAGTGATAGTCTATTTTAAGACATATTAGGCATAATTTTGAAAGATTTTGTTCCACAATCTAAACATCCTAATTTTATCTAAATTCGGTGGCTTAGCTTAAACATTTTTAGACTCCAAATGTTTGACAGTCACCTCCGAGTTTCATTGCTGACATTTATATTTATTTGAATTACTTTTTTGTAAGAATTGCCAGTGATGTTCAAAAGTAGAAGAGGTCTCCAAAAACTGCCAATGGTATAGATAAACCAGGTGAAAATATAACATGACACTCAAACATAAAAGCCACTGTGGTATTTTATAATTTACACTCTCAGCAAAGTATAAATTGACTGATTGGTTGACTGTGCTTTTGAAACATTAAACAGTCTTATTTTTTATTCACCAGTTCATAAAGTCTAGTATCCAGCCCTCAGTTATATGAATTTACACTTACCTTCACATGAGCGGACAATGTTTTCTAGGGTTATACTGATATCTTATTTACTATGGCAGGACCTCGTATGTTTGCTTCCAGTCAGGTGGATTGTGCCAGTTGTCCTTCCTTTAGGGTTAGCAAGCACCCCTGCAGCAGCAACACCTGCCAGTATTTGTTGTCTGACCAAACATGCTACAGTTTTTGAGAGTAGTTCTTTGTAAGCAGAAGTGACATCATTGATGCTAATATGTGATTTGTCTTGATACATTGGAGAATTCTCACATAAGTGAAATGGATGCACATGGACAAGACACGTAAGGTCGGATGTCCATACATGTTCACTTTTCGTTTTGTGTGTGTGTGTGTGTGTACCTATGTATCATGTGGCCATTCGTTTGTGTCAGTGTGCCTGCTGAGCAGACCGCTGAGACACTATGCCATCTGTAGCTAGGCTGGGAGTCAGGAAGCCCACATAGGAGCACACATGGCAGGGCACCTCGCGCCAGCACAGTCCTCACCCACCCAATCACACGTATGTAAATGCACATGCCTGTGCTTCTCTTGTTAGGAAGACGTGATTGTGTGGGCAATCTGTATATATATTTTTTTCTTTGTAATTTATTACCATTTTTTTTTCCTTCAGTCATCAATTTGCCAATGGGATCGTAGCTCAGCTTTCGCCTGCACCCCTTATGCTCACCCAGGCTCCACACTGGAGATGAATAATATTTGTGATCCATGCAGTGATTTCTGTTTATACCAATACATTTTAGAAAAAAGGCAGTTTCCCTTGCGATTATTTGAGGTTTCCTAGTGCCACATGTACACCCGAGTGTTCTTTCAGTTTGCATCTAGGTGGATTATTATGCCACGCCAATTATAGAACCTGCCCATATGTGCACAAGCAGAGCTTGGGCTGTATTTTTGGATTTGGGAGAACATTTTGGTTAGCTCATCAGTCTGGACCCACGAGAATGCAAACATGCCAGCACCTTTGGGTCAAATTTGGCAGTTGATGACACAGATACTGTTTTACATGCTCTGTGTTGAGCCGTTAGCTGCCCTTTTAGACTTCTACAATAACTTTTTTCCCCCTGTGCCATATTTCTCCAGGAAAAAAACAATGGGCCTCATACAAAAACCATCTGTACGAACAGATTTGTTCTTAAGTTGTATTTTAAGTTTTGTTTCAGGTACGAACAGAATTTACGAGTGAGCCAGACTTGTCATAGGAGTTACGTAAAATAGTCCGCTGTTATTCAAATCAAGTTTCCTTGACTAATGGATTGTATATTTAATTACTTTGAAGCAATCATAAATAAATATAAGAAATATACCCCATGATTATGCTGACATTATTCTGTTTGACTTGAATTATGCACTAATTGAAGGTTAATTTTACTCTGTATATAACAAGGTCAATGGGAAGTGTAACCAGCGACTGACTTGCTACTTTTGGATGCTTTAGCGTGTCAGGCTCTTGGAAGAGAGCGTGTGTTCTGAGACCGTGTAGATATCCTTGTGGAGACAGACGAATGGCTGACATCGCGGTTTAGATTGCCAAGGACTGTGCTGCTGCAAATTTGCAGCTTGCTAGAGCCACAACTCCAGAGAGAAACACGCCGATCAAACCCAATTCCACCACACCATCCATTTTTGGCCACGGGAACCTTTCAGAGGGAGATTGGAGACAGATCAGGTGTGTCCCAGTCCTCTGCTAGTCGTGTGCTCACAGCTCTCATCAGTTTATCACCCACGGTACATCAAATTCCCATACACCGCTGTTGAACAAGTATAAATTAAGCAGGACTTTCATGCCATGGCTGGACTACCAAACATAATCGGAGCAATAGACTGCACACACATACACATCAAAGCACCCGGGCCGTTGTGGAGTGCACTACTGGTGTGCCAAAGGCCAGGTGGGTGTGTCTTGATACAGCTCGGGGCAAACTGCTCTATAGCCCAGAGAAGGCAATATTGTGCAAAATGCAGCATGGCAGAATAATACTGCAATATTGCCATGAATGACGGTCACCAACTACCTGATCCAGCCCAGGCAGACAACATGCCAGAAGACCCCTCTCATGGACTGCTCCATCAAAGTGCCATCACGATGAAGCAACAACTGATTGCACGGCTTTAGTTGCAGTCATCTAGCGCCCGGCCATGCCGAGAGTTTATTTTATTTATTTATTTATTTATTGTTTTAAGCCATTTTCATATCAAACCATTTATTCTTTATTTCGGTGACATTACAATCTACAGGTGACACAGAATTAACAGCACTGATAAGTGCTTCCCATTTCTTCGCTGTAGCAGATCCCATACTTCTACTTCTGACACTGCTAAAAATGACAGATTTTCCTTTTTGGATCTCTGAAAGCAGAACTTCAATCTCAGAGCCTGTAAAGTTGTTCTTTTTGCACCATGATGTCATTCTCATATTCAACACTTCCTTGGACAGAAGACAGGAAGTATACCCTTATATGGTATTATTTTGGGCGTGAAGTAAGCAAATGTACTATCCTCGTGCACTTAAATACGCACGGGTGGCATTCATCATTTACACAGTTTTGCGAAGTTAAAAGTGTTTGAATCTGACGTGGCATGTTCATACAAGACCTTCATATGAAAAAAGTGAGAGAAATTTAGAATAAGAATCTGAAAATGTTCTTGCATGATGCCCAATGTTTTATAGCTCTTTGTTTTTTTTTTGTTTTTTTGTTTTTTTTCCCCTTATGCCTTGGTTACCAATACACACTCATGAATGGAAGCAGCCTCTTACCTTTAATAAAAAACCTTGATAGTGACAGCTTTAAAATGTATTCTATTGAACCAAGGGAAGCAGTAGAACAGCTTGAAATGACTGAGAAAAGTGACACACTTGCATATTGACATGTTCAACAATGTCGTCCTTGGTTTCATATGGTTCTCAGTATACATAGTTTTTGCTCCATTGATTCACAGTGGTTGTATTGGCCAGTGTCAGCTACAGACTATAGAGAGTGACGAGGAGTGATGCTAAGGTGGAGAGTTAGTCCAGAGACTTCCCTTCAAGTGTGAAGAAACAGTCTTGTGTGGAATATCAATGCATTCCCTTATCCTTCTTTTCTGTCTGCATTCTACTTCCTGTCACTCCCACTGCAACAATCACCTGTCACCCCTCACGCCATCTTTCCATTTCTTTATTGTCCACCTTCCCTCCAAACTTTTTTTTCTCACCCATCCTTGCATGTCACCTGTCATCTTCCTCATCCCCTTCTTCTAGACCTTCTGTCGTTGTTTCCTTCCCATTGAAATTCACACCTCACAGGTTTCTGCTCGTTCATACACACGCTTGCTCTCCCTCAGGGGTTTGCCATGGTGACAGGTAGGATGGATGATAGACGGGGCCTAACACTTTTGCGGTCCTCTTACCCCTTTAAACATCACACACTGCCAGCTGGCTGGCCACCATAATCAATCCCCCACACACACATCCACAAAAAAAATTATAGCGTTAAAGTGTTTCTCAAAACTTCCTTTGATCTATTCCCTTTGTTCACTGATATACACTGTATGTAGATTAGTAGTACATAAGTCTTCTTTTTGAAGTTAAGATATCACCTACTGTAATGTTCAAAGCTATAATAAAAATATTAGTAGCTGGATATTGTTTTCGCTACACATTGGATGAATGCTTTATTATTTAATGGTCTCCTTAAAGCTATCTTCAGGAGTGAAGAGTTGCTTTGATTAGCACAAATCTAAATTGATAATAATTTAATCACTTCCATATTGCATTCGTTTGCATCATGCCCCCTACTCTGCTTCCTGCTGACTGTAAAACTGTAGGGCTGTAAGGTATTTTGAATTCCTATGACTGCTGTCTCTCTGGCCTATGGCAAAAACTCCAGACAGAAGAACAATATGCTGTAACTCATTGCACATTTTCTGGCTCCTAAGTTTAAAAATATGCTATTTGGCTTGTGGCAAAAACTTGGGTAGGTAGTGAATACAAATACTTTCTTTTTAAAAATTGCATATAAGGTTCCTTGTAAAACTTTACCCACCGAGTTCCCACTAAGTTGATGCATGTGATATGTGTGCTATATTTGGGAAGATCTTTTTCACTGAATCATATCTGCGTCATTAGTAATGTAAGTCATCAGCATATCTGTTAGGGCTGTCAATCTTAATCTTTAATACCATTCAGTTTGATGCAGGAAAGGTAGAACTTGTACTGGTACATTATCATAATGGTAAATATTCTGACACTTTTAATATAACTTAACTGAAACTACTAATGTAGGCAAAAAGTACACTGCACAGTACCGACCGACATGCACCTCACAGTTTTGGCTATTTATATGCTTGTTGTATCCTGGAGTTGGATTGTCCTGTTTGTCCCCCAAGTGTTTGTATTATCAGATAAGGGATCATGTAACATGATCTGACTTGGTGTACATAATGTGTCGTGCACAGTACATATTTTCGACAAGTGGACATTAGAGTATGTCCAATTTATTTATGAAAAAAAAAATATCAAACTGCAAGCGTGTTTGTTAATATTTATAGATGGTGAATACAAAAAAGCAAAAACTGGCTGGTGAAAAGCAATCCTGAAACTGGCATCTTCCAAGAGTTTGACAGGACAATGCATTGATAAATGAATGTATCTCTATGTGAATAATACTTCTGAAACAGCTGTTTCAGATGCAAACTTTTTGAATTATCTATTTTTATCTGTATGGACTTAATTTTGAATAAATTTACAAAAGCAGTTAATTTATGACATCCTGACTGTTAAGGGTAAAGTTTTACTAGTATTTATGCTGCACCATGCATTTATTGGCCTTTTTGTTATTCCTGCTCTTCTTCGGTTTCCATTTGTCTGTACATCATAACTTATCTCCAAATTGGATGTTTTTGGATCATCTTTGTTGTATTAATGTTCTTTGTATATTAAGCATTTCACAACTTTCTTTTCTCTCCACTGTCTGCAGCGGATGATGGATGTGGGGGCACACTGCGGGGCCAGAGTGGGGTGATCACCACCCCCAATTACCCAGCTGAGTATAACAACAACGCTGACTGCACCTGGACTGTGCTAGCTGAGCCGGGAGACACCATTGCCCTGGTTTTCTCTGACTTTCAGCTTGAGGATGACTATGACCTGCTGGAGGTCAGCGGCACCGAGGGATCTTCGCAGTGGTAAGCAGTTAGCCAGTAGCAGAGAGAGCTGAGTGTTGAATGGGGAATGAAGGGCAGCCCAGCACTTTACCAGGTGCACACAGGTGCTGTCTCTGAAGAGAGAACAAGCTGAATGAAATAAGGTTGGACGTGGGTGGGTGCTAAGTTAGTTCTGTGGAGATGGATCATAAGCGTTGCTGCTCATGTCTTTGAATGAAATTAACAGGTAACAGTAATTTATTTGATGGCCAGTTTCTAGCCTAGCTTCTACATTGCAATCTTTTATAGGGTGGTGTTATGTGTTTGATGGTTCTAAGCTATAATTTGAAGACTCAACCTCTGTCACTTACTTTCACACATACTTTCAGTTAGTTTCACACAAACACACATACTCAACTCTAATGATGAAGAGGCAGGATCTCCTGGCATCAATGTGGGTCTCTCACCATCTGTGGTAGCTCCTCCTTTCTCTGACAACTCTCTCAGCTCAGAAAGTAATTAGTGAGCTCAATTATCACCGTCAGCCGTACATGCTGTTACACACATGCACAATCTAACGCAAACACATTAGTCCATATTGGGACAAATGGCAACGTACAGACAAATATATTCACATTTACAACTGCATATGTGTGCTGGCACTGTAAGAACTTATGCAAGCAGACGTATCCTTTCACACCTTTTCTGACACTTTTTGCTTCCTTCCCTCACACCACAAAACTAAGAATAACGTGAAAAATATACTGTGGTTGAAGACTGGTCAATTGGTTCACTTTTTATCCATGAGGAAAGTCTACTATACTACTGCTTAATTTTCAAAATGGTTTAAGATGGATCATACAGATGAACCAGAGATGGCAGAATAAACTTTCAAGTTCCAACCACAGGTAGCTGACATTACGGGACACTAGTGATACATATTCTGAAAGAGGGACGGGGAATAGCTAACTGTTTGTAGAGAAAGAATATATCAGGAGTCATCTTCGAGTGAGATGGCCTCTGGAATCTTCAACTTCTTTTTACTTATTCACTTTGTAGTGGCAAAAACATTTCACACAAAGGACTTCATTGACACTGAGGTTTCTTAGAGCGGATTTTTCCTTGTAGCCTGATATTAAAAATCTCTTTGAATCTCTGCTTGGCCAGTAGAGAGTTTCTATTCCCTCAGATTTCAGCCTGTCTATTTCTTGTCACATTTTACAATGACATCAACTTCTTGTCCCAAACTTTGATTTGCCCTCTGTCATGTGGGCAGCCCATATCTCTACTGTGTGCACTCCTGTGGCTGTGCACTTGCGGCACGATTGCACTTCGAACAAAAGAATAGCGAGTTACTGGATAGAAGGATAAAGGGTCACTGGCTAACAGGACGGGGTGCAGGATCATAATTAATCCTGCACGTTGCAAGGAAAAGGAAGCAGGCGGAAGAGAAAACATGGTGAGGACATACAAGCATGCTTTTGTGATCTTGTTTTGTTAAAAAAAAAAAAAAAAAAAAGATAATTTGGAAAAGATATTGTCTTTAGAAGGGAGAGACTCGTGGAAGGATTACAACTTTGCAGCTGATGGCCAATTAGAGAGGTCAGGTTTAGCACTGTGATGATGCTGACTTAGGACATGCATCCTCTTCAATGAATGGGTCAGTGAACCCTGTCAGACTTGATGGTTGTGCTCTTTGTTTTTCTCTTAAGAAACTGGCCTGATATCTTACCTAATCACCAAGGTTTCTGCAGGGAGTCATTGTGTTTAAGGTCTGTACAAGTGTACATTAGGGTCTGTTTTTTTTTTTTTTTTTTTTTTTTTTTTTACTGAGCTTTTTGTACAAGGAAAAAATGATCCATTACATTCTATCGGATTCTTACATTCTTGTTTTTCATTAATGACAATGCTATGTCTTTTATCCTAATACAAAGTGCTTTATATCATTGGCTTGACCAAATAGCATGAATGCTTTCCACATATATATTTTGTTTTCATAGTATTTACATCAGGGCTAGTTTTAAAATTTCTTTTCTGTTTTTATAACAAAACTATTTTGACAATCCCATTTAGTGAATCATTAAATCTTTAGGTCAGTTCGTCAGTAAAGTTTAAAGGTTGGATGTGTTGAGCACGACTGCTTGAACCCTTCGTTCTGTTAGTTTAACAAGATGCGGTTGCTCGATGAGACGAGATTTGAGATGCCAGCTCTCAGTTTAATCAACACAGTGGGAACTTTACCACTGAAGCTAACATCAAGTCTAAAGCCAGGTGTCTGGACTTGTTTTGAATTTAAACATCTGGCATAAAATGAACAGCTACAGAACAGAAAAGTGTGTATGAGTGAAACGTGATACAAGTCTCTGTCTTTGTCAGTATAGTGAGTTGTATTAGAAATGGAAGTAAAAGGAGAAGTAATCGGGTATGATTTCAAAACTCTGGATTTCCAACTGTGACAAGTTAGGGGAGATCTTAAAGCAAAGCTGAGGTGTTTTAGAATGCAAAGTATTGGTTGGTGATTTCGCTGCAAATAGCATTCTTGGTATTGGTGGTTTAACAGATAGCTTATCTGGGTTGATTATTCTATTATCTCCATGTTGCATGACTGACAAGGACAATTGAAACCAACATTTCAATAGGAACTATTCTCAACATTTTGTTTAGAGGCATTGCAAGATTTGGAGTTTACAAAGATTTATCCACCATAACTGACAATGCTGTGATCCAGGTCTATAGTTTGGACTTACTGGAGTAATTTAACATTTGCTATTTTAACACTATTTTAGCCACCCAAGCAGCTAACAAAATCCCAACTATTGTCCAGATCGGTTATTTAATTACGTGCTTAATTTTAACGTAGAGTTCTATGGCAAACCATAAACTTGGAGAAGCAAAAAATAGTGAATATGTCGCGCATAGACTGGTGATCTACATGGAGTGAAATGACTAGATATTTTTTCTATGGATGGTGGTGTTGGAGCTGTTTCTGGAGCAGCTTTGTCACCTGAAATATGGGAGAATGAAAGCTGTCTTTGACATAAGTTTACATGACAGCCACGGGATGTGGTGGATGTGGTGAAAGCCACTCAATGATGACACAGTGGTAATGTCTGCAGAGAGGTTTCCACTTATATTCTTCATTGCACATCCAACAGCTGGAGGTGATCAGCAGTGTTCAGTGTTCTTCATGACTTCCAACTTGAGCTTGAAGTATGCTTACTGAAGCCATGTGTGTGTGTTGCAGCAGCCTTTAGTTATAATGTAGAGACACAGCTACATTGGGTTTGCTCTATTATCATCAAAAGACAATGCAAGATTTTTCAAGCAAAGTCTAATTTGAAAATTCTATTACTTAATATTAAAATCCATGGGTATTGTGCCAGTCTGTCTAAATAGATAAATTGTTTTTGTATACGTGTGTCTGCGGTTGCTCTGAGAAGATTAAAATTAATCAGTCTAATCTTGCTTACCAGCTATCTTGTTGCTCACACTATCCTGTGCTTTGATTGGCATTCCTGCTGAGTTAGCATTTTGAGAAGGGAGCAGGAAAATACGGCCACTAAGACTGACTTCAACAACTGCGATATGTGTGTGAATTGAATGTAGGATTGGAATGGGCTGGTAAGAATGACAAGGGAATTTTGCCACCACTCGGCAGTACTGACAGGACTTTTTCAGCACTGCTTCCCCAAGGGAACACATTACTCTGCCATTACACAGTTTGTATCCACATTGATTTTCTTCCCCATCACCATCCACATTGAGGCAATGTAAATAAAGGCTGATGCTAACCAATTGCCAAATCCTTGTTCGCCCCCTTGCTACTAAGTGGAAATCACAGTGATTTGACTTGTTATTTTCTTGGATGCTCAATTGTTTTTCAAGGGAGTATAATACATTTTCATCCACCAGTGTTCCCTTGAGATGTTTAAAGCTACTCCTGCAGCACCTTTGATACTGTAAATAGAGAGAAAGTGTCTGATTCTGCACTTGAAAGCTGTATCAATATAGGCATCATTCCCTTGATTTTACAAAAAAAAATGGCATTCTGTTTTAAAAAGAAAAAAAACAAGGATCCCAGCTAAGTGATTGCACCATTTTACAGAAAGTGTTTCCAAACAAAACTTATATCTTCGTTTCCATCCTTGTAACTTTTATAAACTCCTATTTCCCCTGAGATGTTTTCTTTGTCTTTCTTGTTCTAATTGTTTGATGCTCCTTCTCTGACAACACAAAGCGCCCTGAGTAAATGCAGCTTATTTCTTTCTGCCAGGAGATCTGAGAGCCCAATGAGGTTTGATCCCTCTCGCAAGCCTCCTATCCTTTCTCCTTTCCCTTTTAACACTATGCCCTATGGACATGAGATACTGACATTTAGTGAGCATATGGATTATCCCCACAGTGCAGATATGTGTCAGATTGTCCAAATGTGGGAAGAGAGCTTGTCAGTGTGTGTATGAGAGAGACAGTAAGGGATAAAGACTTGGTAGAGGGGAGTAGCGAACACTGGATATGTATTGATTGGCTGTTAGGTTGACTCACCTGAGAGAGAGTGAATGGTCTTTGGAACAGCTTTTTAAAGTCCAGGTGCTGTTTACTCCAGTTTCCGATGGGAGTTGCAGCAATAGGAGTACTGTATGTTTCATTTTTGTGGATATGAACATCTCAACTTTGGTTTTTCTGAAAGTTGAAAGTTTTTCTGTTTTGGACCTCATGTGGTTTAAGTTTAACTTTGTTGCACCACAAGGGTGTGGGGGGGGGCACAAAACAATGAGGTTATGTATATTTATACCTGTCATGTGCTTGCCAAATGTTCACTGCAGGGATAATGCATTTGTCCCTCACATTCTCCAGTAGCTGGGGACTCCCCAGCAATGTCTGTCAAGTCACACTATTACCAGATGTACTTTCCCATTTTAGAACGGTCACAGTGAGAATGTGTATGGAAGTGAGTGATTATGCAGCATATCCCCTGACCACTGAGCCTGGCAGCACAAGAATAAAAGGCTCCCCCCTTGTGATCACCAGAATTTTGTGCTTGAAAATGTAATCTAGTGTACATTTGTACACTGAGGCATTGATATTCAGCATATGAATACAGTCTCTTGGCAGTGTATACAGAGGGCATTTCACATTGATGTTTTAAATGAATGCTGTGTGATGGTCTAGTAGGCATATATTCTTCCTATAATTGCTGAATACATTTATTTAGCACTTTCTTTTGCCATGGCCTGTTTCTCATAACATAGTCTGTTGGAGTGAAGAAAATGACTCACTTTGAAGCTTGATCTAAAATTTCTTTGGCATCACAAGTCTGATCACGTCACTCTATTTTTCCTTTCATCGTCACTTTGTGCTTCTCAGACCCCGTCTCCCCATACCATGTGAGTATCATAAAGCATCTGATTTTGTAGTTCAATTTTCTGAACATCTACAGGCTTTCAGTATGCCTCAAACAGTAACTTTTTTTCTTGTAAGTGCACACAGCTCATCCAAAACAAGTGTAATTTAATAGAAGTCAAGGTATTCATTGATTTGTTTGTACTAATTATTTATAAGTCAAACGAAAATGTTGCATCTTTGTTCTAAAGGGGATAGTTTGGACATCTTAAAACCTAGGGAGAGAACTCTCCTGGAAATAAACACTGGCATAAGAAGAGATGTCATGAAGCTGATATGAGGGATTGTGAAGAAACCCTGTGAGCATGTCAGGAACCATCAGGTTTTCACTGCATAGACATTGTCAAAATAAAGCCTGCACATGTACAACATCATGATACATGATATAAGCAGCACATCAAATACTGCTATAAACCCACATGTATTAATACTTGTGGGTTTTATGGAATTCATCCATTTTCTATACCCGCTTAATCCAACTCGGGGTCACGGGGGGGCTGGAGCCTATCCCAGCTGTTATTGGGCGTGAGGCGGGGTACATCCTGAACAGGTCGTCGGCCCATGACAGGGTTTTTATGGAATTGGAAAATATAAAAGATCTTGAACAGAATGAGTTTTTGTGAAAGGTGGGAGTCCACACAATTCCATTCCATTCCAATTGTGTATACACACAATTTTGCCATCTGGCTGCTATAAGCATAACAAAGTTGTCTAAGATCTGCTGATAGTGCTGCATTAACTAGCAGGTGATTGCTGATATCTATATTTCCTTCTGCAACACAGCGCATCATATGACTCTCCATGACAACGGGTATCAAACAACTTCTTTCATCTGAATAATTTAGTGTACTTGTGTTGGTTTCTTTGAGAGCGTCCGGTTTCCTCAGTCCAAAGACATGCGTTTTTAGTTAAGAGATGATTCTTAATTGGCCTTAGGTATGTGAGTAAGTGTGAGTGCTTGTCTGTGTCTCTCTGTTGGACTTGTGATGGACCCTTGCTGATTTCACTTTCCCTCTGTAATTGTGTAAAGGTTAGCTCTGTCCACCTCCTGGATGTCTTCTCTAAATTTTCTATTTGAATAGTTAATTTTAGATTTCCAATACTATGTTTGGACTTTAGAGACTTTGTTTGACCAGAGTTGAGATTTTTGAATAGCGAGTGGCACAAAGTTAATCATAAATGCTGTTTTCATCACTGACAACCTTGTAGAATCTGCAACAAGAAGCACATTTACACAACACTAGAAATAAAGTACAATTATTGTGTTTGTCTGACCAAAACCACAAGGTCTAATACACCCACATAAGTTGGGGTCTTAATCACTCCTGTATGTACTGTACAAACTAAGTGTAAATGTATTTTAATACAGCCAAAGCTACCTTCATTCTGTTGATCAACTGTTTCTTTGTCAGATGGCTACACATGTTAGAAATTGGGACTGAAAATCAGCCAATTAAGACTACATGTCAAGATGTAGCTTTGCGCTGCTATAATAAAAACTTTGTTTCATAACTGCTTTGTCAACAACATACTGCCTTTGCACTGAATCTAGTTACAGTTCAGTTACTTACATGTGCAATTATCTTCCACAGGGAAAGTTAGAAGTGGCAGAATATCTTGAGTCTTTTTAGAAATACTTTGGTCAAAAAGTTGATTCCAGTCTTTTGCATGTATTCTGGGACAAGAATGGTCAACTTCAGGTGTAAATGTAGCTTAACTTAGCTGTGCTTGTCACCATGGTTACTGTTGTGGATTTATGGTTGACAAATATTCACTTATAGATAATCCTCTTATTCATTTGTACTCTTCACTTTATTTCCAAAACTCAGTCTGTCCGGTTTTTTAAGTGTCCTCTATTTTCTCCATTTTTTTTTTATATTGAATTAATAATTGTATAAGAGAATCTGTGGAAATCCAACAAAGATTGTTGTCAAAATGATAATCTCTTGTTTCCTGTGTATTTCATTGTCTGTGGTGACACATGAAAGTAATTGTTATATGCTAATGTTTGCTCTGCTGCTTCTGATGCTATAAGTCACTTCCTGGATCAACTGCAGACAACCTGAAAAAGACTGCTTGCTTCAGATGTGTATTTGTTAATGTTTGATTAAAACAGACTAGAAGACAGGAAATTGATTTCGACTTCTGGGCGGGGTGACAGGGGTGTATATTAGATGCTTCACTTCTAGCAGAGGTCCTGTGTTACTCATTACTGATGTTGGAACCACAATTTGAACTCAAGTATGTAATTGGGGTCACAGTCAGTCTTTTTTGATTAATCGGGGTCATTAAGGACACCTTGATTTCCAATATTGCCTTGCTGTTTTATGGCTAAAACGAGTTTGTTCACATCTGATGTGGAAATATTTTAAAGTCGTAAATGAGCTGTCCAACAGCCACTATGTTAGAAGTCACTGTCTTCCCTGCAGTAGTAGTTTGGAGAAGCTGATGGAAGAGCCAAGCAAATTGCTACTTAATTCAGAGCGAAGAGCAATTTTCCACCATTTAGAACAACTAAAACATGAACTTTATAGTGGTTTGAAATTTTTATTTTTTTTCATACTAGCTTGATTAGAGCGGTTACCTGGTAGCCATTGGAGAAAGATGACACACTGTTAAATTAATCAATCACTGTAATTAGCCCAGATAGAGCTTAAGGGAGACAGAGGACTGTGAGGAGAGGCGTAGAAGGAAAGCAACATTGAAATCAATTGGCCACAAACACAGTGCACTCAGTGGTCTGTTATAGAGGACACTGGATGCGGCAATTGGATCGTAAAAGCAAGACAGTGAGTACAAGTAAGCAGTCATTTCATTGCATCTGATTGAGTAATGTTGTGTGCGCCTGAACACATGCACTTGGCCAGAAAGGTCTACTTCATCTTAATTTTCTTACAAGTCACTCAGAGACAGATTAGTCTTTATCCAACAAGTTCAAATTCCCATATAAGGAGCAATGGATAAGAAGAATTTCTAAAGACAATTAGTTCACAAACACTGTTTAGTACTCTATATATTTATTATTGAGGTTATAACTGCACAGTAAGTTTTTTTTAATTTTTTTTTATGTTGGCAAAAAAAGAAGGAAAAAAAAAACTTGTACTGCTAAATACTTAAAAGAAAAGGTGTTTTTAAGGTGACTTACAATGTGGCGTACTCTGCAGTAATGGAAAAGTATCTTGTCCCTGAACATCCCTTGAGCGGAAGGACATGTCGATGTCTCATCTGGGTCACTGCTCAACCAAAACACATCCCTTTTCCATCTGAAACCTCCCCTTCTCACAAATAAAAATAAATTCATTGGAATTAATTGGCAGATAAATTCTTCTTTTTCTATTGCAAATCAGCTCACTTTTGATAAATCAGGTCCCACTGTTTTGATACGAGCACACTGGCTGGTGGTTTTGTTTAGTTATTTGTTTTATTAAATGTGTGAAAACAAGTTGAACTACATTAGGAACAGCTAGAACTGACTGAAAACATCTTGAGTAAGAAAAGGAAAAAACAAACAGACAAAAGAATTCAGGCACATATTTGCCTAAAAGACCACTCTTAAGTCAGGTTTCCAAGATATGCTTGAAAGGCCGATTTTTATTTTTTTATTTTTTAAATTTTTTTTTAAAAAAGGGTCGTTGCTGCTGAGGTACAGACTTTGTCATTTTTATCTATGATGATGCGTCACTTGTGCTGCGAAGGTCTTATTTTACACACTTTAGTCACTTGTAAAATATCCCTGCATTTTGGGGTCTGGAAACTCATTATTGCTTGTAATGAAAGATTAAGAGAGGGAGCAGGAGATGAAAATGAAGAACCTCGCAAGGTGAAATAAGGCAAGGACATGCAAACTGGTTTGGAGTGTAATAAATCTTAATCTTCTGTGGGACAGCAGGGCAGGTTGTGTGTGCATGTCTGTTGGAGTTTTCACGGCTAGTGTGTATTCAGTTTCCATGTGCTTCTGCTGTTTCTGTGTGTGTGGGTAGCAATGAAATACCCCTGGTCTTTCCATTCATCTCACATCGGCTGTCTTTTTGTATGAGGTGACACCAGGCCAGCCTGAATATATTTACGGAGGAACCTTTATGAACTCTGATGAACGTGCCCTGAGCGGCAATAACAGGCTGCACTGTAGCGTGCCACCATAAAATCCTCCTAAACTGTATAAATAAACATGGGAAGCAAAGGATGACAGGCAATGTCAGAGTTCAGCAGAAGAAAGCCTAAGCTGCACAACCTGTACTGAGAGGGGGGGGGGGCATGTTTTTAAAAACAAAATCTTATTCTAGTTTAAAAAAGTTTCAGAAATTCATAAAGTCAACTGTGAACTATTGCCGTCTGCACCCACCCAGTGTTCTGAATGAACTATGCTCAGATGAATATCTTAGCACAAAATGAGGGGAAAAAAAAGGGATTTAAAAAAAATGTTTTTAATGCTTAATAACATTTACTACTATATGATGTTTAATGCTGGCATTTACTTAATCATTGCAATTATCTTTTTATACATCCACTAAAAATTCCCCATCATAACATTGAGCACAGACCTGATTTACATGTAAACGGTTAGAGCAGACTGCCTTATTTTTTATTCTATTGTAGTTTTCTTTACACAGATAAACTTATTGCTTCTCCCTCTTCAGGGATTTAGTCATAGCAAAAGCCATGCAGCAGTTTTATGATCCATTAGACCCTTTGTCTAAGTGGGCTTTTGCTTGGCTGAGATTTTTTTGAGTGCCACAGAGTTGTCAGCATTATATTGATCCCACAACACTGCAGTCTTTCTTCATCCCACTTTCCTCACAGACAGAATCAAAGATCGTCAGACAAGCAAAAGATCTTTTATCTCTACAAAGCTCAAAACAATATGTCATCTGTGGCAGGACTTTGAATTCAAGTGCACTTTAATAAATTACTGGGTTTTTTTTTAGTTTTTTTTTTTTGTCATTCTAGTAATGAAAAATGTTAAGCTTATTCTCAATACTACTGATTGAATTTTAAATACTGAAATTATGGACACCAGTTGACCTCAACATATTATGTGTTTGCTGAATAAATAAGTGCTTTAGTTGGTGAGTGCAGGATAATACAAATTTAATATATATAATACATAATTTACTTAATTACACAATTTACTCAAAATAAGCCTTTGGTGTAAAGAATATTTTGGGTGCAAAAAGAAATGGGAGTCTGTCTTTAGCCAAATGGCAGCCGATACTCTTTTAATCTGACTCATTTCTCTCAGTGGCCTGGCTGTTTGTGCCTTACAGGCTTTCTGCCTGGCCCACCTGTGCCTCCCTTCCCATTGCGATAAGGATTGGACCGTTGGGCAGATCTAGTCTATGTTCCACTATCTACTCTCTGAATTACTGATTGCTACCCACAGTTTTTGATGCTCTGCCTTTTCTTTCTTTCTTGTAAGAATGCTTAGAAAAAGCTACAGTTTTTGCAGGAAGACTCTCCTTTGAAATCATATACAACACACCGCTTTCCTTAACCCTGACGGTAATGTGCAGAGAGAAAACATCCTTACTCCTGAAGAGGGCAGCTTTGATAGCAAGGTTTTAGTACAGATTCCACTTGGGGTCAAAGTAAAACCTCCGCATCACCGTAATAGCAAACCTCAGACTGGGTCCACACCATTACTATGCTGCTTCACGCTGAGTGAGTATGGTCTGCACAGCATTTAAACAGCCATCAGTCAGCCCACCTGCCAGATGCCTCCCTCAGTTGTAGCAGTGAAAGCAGTTTATACACTCAAGGTAAACAAAACTTGTCTGATGACAAATGCTGACACAGTTTACAATGCACCATGAGAACTAATTCATGGAATTTATTGGATTTCATGTTGGATTTTCTTTTAAGAATTAAGGAACATTGAAGTAAAGCGTGTTGTGCAGCAATTAAGTAACTTTCTAACATCACAAGAGAAAGATGAATATTGAAGACTTTTTCCAACTACTTGACAGCACTGCAAAGTTAAAAATAATTATTAATCTTTTGGCTGATTTATCGCTAAGCTTTTACAAACTAAGGTTGAAAGTGACAACTTTGGTGATATGATACTGTGTGCTCAAACTATGATAGAATATGCCAACTAGATTGTATTTTTGCTGACAAAATGTGGGTCAAATTGTATTTCAAAAGAAACCACTTAGTCAAACTTATCACATGTGTGAAGGTAGCTAACCAATGGAAAATACATATGCTGAAGAAATGTTAATGACTTTATCAGACATCAGTCTGAAATCATCAATTTAAAATGAACCCAGTTGTTCTGAATTGTTCTATTTAAAAATGAATGGTACCTAAAATCTATAGTACTCAAAGTATCTAGATACATAGTGAATAGTGTGATAAGGGAAAGATGCACACTCCGTTTGGTGCATTGAAACAAATTGTTTAGCATTATAGTTGAAGTTAAAAGTAATGTTTATTTGATTTCAGATGGAGTCTCAAACAAAATCACACTAATTTGAACTTAATCACTTGAATTCCTGCATGTTTTTAATATTGGAATATATATGATAGAAAAAAAAGTTTTATTAGTTTTGTCTGATATTGTGCTGTCCCACTGTCTATGTTTACATTTGAATATATCTCAAAAGAGCTGATCATTCTCCAGCGTCCTGTTGACAAACTTTCAGCTTCAATTCTCTACCAATACTTTGTGCTTCTTTACTTACTGACGTGTCATCCTTCTTCCTTATTTGACAGTGAGGTTGCCTGCTACCTATCGTCCCTGTTTTTTGTAATGAGATGTTCTGATTAGAGAGCATTGGCAAACGTTGGGCAGGGTGTTAAGAGGAAAAAAAAATAATAAAAAGGGATTAGTTTGGTCTGTCAGCTCTATCACTTGCAGATCAGTGTTGCTGATATCACAACATTATTAGCTTCGCTATCCTCCCCAACTGTGTGATAACGGAGGATTACTGAAGGTGCTGTGGCCAGTGAACCAGGAAAAAAAAATATATATATTTTTCCGATTTTATTTATTTATTTTTTCCTGACCAAGGCTAATTGTTGCACGGATTTGCATGAATGCTGTGGATTAGGGATAAAGCTGATCCATTCACAGAGGGCCAGCTTTGGAGGCTGCATTGTAGCTCAACATAAAAACATGTATAAACATGCTGAGATGCTGCAGTCTTGTTCACATGCATAAAGAAATGACATCAAGCCACATTTTTGTTTTTGTTTTTTAAAAAAAAAAAAAAAAAAAAAAAAAAGTGGATTGTTGCATCCAAACAATGACCTGTGGTGGTGCATGATCCTGCTCTGTCATGGTAATTATTGTGTCGATGTGTCTTGGGTAGGATACCACATCATGGAGTGTGTAGTTTGATGTATTGTTTTTTTTGTTTTTTTATGTGTGATCCTTTATGTATTGCATGACCCACGTACAGTTTGGTGTCAGTTGTAGAAGCTGGATAATTTTAACATGTAATACTTTTGACTTTTGTTTTCTAGCTATGGTTTGATATTATTTGTGAATGTGTGTGTATGTTGAAACTGACGCCATATGCCCACCTTCATAATTCTGTGCCTCCATCCTCAATTCTTCAACTCTTTCATCTTATTCTCAATATGTTATGCATGCATAGCTATCTGAGTGCACTTAATAATGCATGAAATGATTAATTGTTTAATAAGCACCATGTCACCTTGATGGTGACATGGTGCTCTACCAGAGCAGTTTCACGATATATTGTATATAAGGCAAGGATTTTATTTACTAGCCAATTTCTCCAGGTAAAGAAGTGCAGTTGTGAAATGACTTTTTCAGCATAAGTTGGTGTTGGTGCTCTTGAAATAAGTCCATTGTATTCATAATTAGCCCTAATGGTGTCAAGAACTGGATGACGTTTAGGCTAATTGCCCACAAAGAGAGGAAACTTTTTTTAGTCCTTTACTTGGCTGTGACTTCTGTGTTCAGTGTACATTAAATGTGCCTTTGCTGAAAATGCACCAAAAGCGATTCTTTTTAGAAGGCGTTTTCTGGATAACCTTGAATTAGAAGGCTTTTTATATTTTCTTCTTTTAGATATTTTATTGCTATTGCAAGAACATGTGACTTTAACTTTATGGGGCATCTTTCTATTTATCATTACAAAATAGCATCTTACCTTTTCTAATATCTCATAAATAGTTTCATTAGAGCATTAGAGATGCAGTATTTGTGTCAGTTCTCATCTTTTTTTATTTCTCCATCTGTGTATGTGTGCTTGTTGCCCCACTCTTCCTCCAGAATCCTTAATTGACTGTTGTATTTTCTATCCTGTGATATTCATTGCAGCATTGTATGCATTTGATACTTGTTAAAACTGTGTCACTTGTGGCTTGTGCAGCGCCGACAGTTATGCTGATCTCTGTTTCATGCCATCTGTTGCCTTTGATTAGTAAATCTGTTGGTTGATTGAACATGATTGTATGTTGAAATAGCATTTATCTTCAGTTGAGAAGTCTCCCTATAGATGTTAGTGGAGTGATATCGTGTTCTAAGTTTTAAGACATTTCTAATAAACTTTTAATTGTCAGTGTCTATGAAAAAGTTAAACTGCAGCAGAAAGACAATGGTGAATTTTAACAACTTATTTAAAAAGACAGATATAGCAGTGTTATTTGATCACTTTTCTATCTTTATGTGCTTTTCTATTGCAGATTTTTTATTTTTTACTTCCTTGGCCCCTTGTCATGCTCTTGATTCCAGCCACGGGCCTGGTTAGGGCTTATAAAACCCCCAACAGATGAAATCTGGCTTTAGATGTGGTTCTGACATCAAAGGTGCAATGGGGAGACAGGAGGTACAGCAGAGAAGCAGATACAGGATAGAAAACCTGGCACGGATCAAGGAGTGAGGGGAGCATATGAAACGAGAAGACTGTGGAAAATGAACCACCACACCAACAGCAGGGCAGTTGTAACTTAGAGATTGTTAAACATGAGAAACATTAGCAGAATGCAGGCAAACTGAAATAAGAAGAAGTGAATTAATGGGCACATGGTATTCAGATCAAGGCGTAATAATCTTTTAAGAAGTTGGGTCTAATTTAGTCTATTTATTGATCTACTGTAGTTGTCAGAAAACAGCTTTTTCCTTATCATTACTGCTGATACGATGTAAGTTACGAAGATCAATTGCTTAAAATTCTATCTTATATAGGTGGTTGTAACCAGGTAAATAATATTCTGTATTTGCTATGTTAAAAATTAAACTGTCTAAAGATGGCAAAAAGTTGCAGACTGCAGTCGGCTGTGAAGTTTGTGCAGTCCTCTTATAAATTTGTAAAAAAAACACTTAACATTTAACGGTGTGAAAAGGAATCAACTGTTAAAAAAGAGGCTGCCATGTCATTATGGGTATTAAACTATCTCAAACTGCTTTTTTTAAACTAAATTGCTTCCTCGTTTAGTTTACAGTAAATTACAGTATTTACTTTGAGCGTCAGTATTCGGAACATGATGTCAGTAAATTGCATTCTTAAGTTAGTCATATGAGAAGAGATCTATTCACAGAAGTGATGAAGAGGCAGAGAACTGTTTCTATGAGTACACAAAAGACAATGAAATGAAGAAAGGAACGGGTGCACAGTTTTAGAATCGTTGTAAATGGCTTGCTATAATGTTAGGCTTGGATGTCTTCACACAGATCACAGTAGTATTCAACTATTGCTGAGGTAGTGTAAATTCAAAATGCATTATAGCAAAATATGTTTAGCATTCAGAACATATGTGTTGGATAGAGATCCAAAAGATCGTATCAAAAAATAGAAAAAAAATATCTTGGATATTATTTTCTTCTGAATTATTGTATGCTGGCCCAGTCTTCTCCCAGCCTTTTTTTTAATTGTATTTGTGGTTGATAATGTCATATACATTTACACATCTGTGAAGTCTACCGGGAAGGTTATTTTGAAGGTTATTTCTGGAACTGTAGCACATGGAACTACATATGTCGTTTGTTCAGCGGTTATCGCCTCGCATCTCAACCTGTTTCTGAGATAAAACTAAAAACTAGAAGAAAGTGCTTTATTCTTGCATTGTTTTTGTCATTGTGGATTTGGTCACTTGTAGCATTCATCTTTGCCTGAGGCAGCCCTCCCTCTGCCAACCAGGCATGTGTTCAAAGAAGTGGTGAATTTGAGTCTAATTATCAAGCACACACTGCTGCTCAGGGAGGTTTGTGGCAGATCCCAAGATAAAAGTAGTGTTGACATAAACACACACAGCACACACACTGTAATAAAGATTCTGTCTCAGTGGAACTATATTTGGATGTTCATGGTCAGGGCATTAAAGTCGCATAGTTTTTTAACCTGAAGCTCATTGACTCTGGTAGTATTGTTTTTTCTGTTTGAAAGAAAGAATGGCGGGAGAAGGGTGGACAGAACATCAAATGTACATGCAGCACTTCAGTTTTATACAATATTCACAGCTCCACTGTTTTCATTTTTTTAATTTTAATTCACAGAATATACACTGACTACGCTGATTCTTTCAGTTGCACATCTGTGGTGTCATTAACGGTCTCTCTCACACACACACATATGCATATTTGGCATCTTCACAATAGTCCTAAAATACACCCGCATTGCAAGGAGTATTTGCATCATACAATCAGTGATGATGCAACAGGGTAGAGCATTCATCCTACTGGGATTTGTTTACAAATTTAATGTCCTTGTGTATGTGTGTGTATGAGTAAACTTGAGCTTTATTTGAGCTCAGAAATGTTATACTTTCATCCAAAGAATTAGAAAACAGTCAGTCTTATTCCTATCTCCCTGAGAGACATCTAGATCAGACTGGAAAAACATGACTTTTTCATGAGTTTTTTTTTTTTTTTTTTTAAGGAGTCTGTCTTTTAAGTAACTTCGGGAAGCACATAAGTTGTTATAGTGGCAAAAGTTTCAAGAAAAGAAAAGGGTAGGAAAAAATAAGTTAGAATTAGCCTGAATTAAGTGCTGCCTAGGCTCTACCTTAGGGCCTTGTCCCCCTCACCGAGTGTACCAGCATACTTCACCCTGGATTGGCTGTGTTACCCCAGGCTCAAGACTGATGCTGATTGACAGCCAACACAAGGTTTCTGTCAAATGCACTGTAATCACATCCACCATAGTAACACTGAGGTATACTCTGTCTTTGATGCCCTGATGACATTGAGCCATGAACTGCATGTGAACAATTTTTTTTACTATATTTTTTCCATGATCATGTTATATATAGTGGAGCTGAATTATTCGCTGCACCATGTACTGGATGCATCTTCGGATGTGCATCTGTTTCAGTAATGTGTTCTTTGGAAAGCTGTGCTTACAGTTTTACAGTTGTGTTGTGGTGTCTTGTAAATGTACCTTTCAGAATGTTTTTCTTATTTTTTATTGGCCAGTAGATTTCTGTTTATGATCAAAACTTGGCAAGCCTCTCTGCCGTGGTCACTCACCATATAAAACTTTTATCCAGTATATTGTGCAAAAAGCATTTTTCTGTATGAGTCATGGGGTAAAAGATATATGGCTTTAAAATTGCTGGGTACTTATCTGCGTGGTTGTTTTGCCTCTGATTCTAAAGAGGCACATTTTTTTTTTATTATTTGAATTTGCTGAACTGGCCACATAACTCTGCTTCCCACCCCCACAACCAACTTTATTCCCATAAGTGCATCCCACTTGGGGTTCCCGTATTAATAAGGCATTACTGTTGTCACTGTCATTAAGATACCTAACAGTTTTGAAGCTGTAATATGTCTTAGCTGTCAGACATTATATTTGAAACCATTTTAGTCAGGCATATAAAGCTTGTAATGGGGCTCAACATTAGATGTTTCCCTCTTGCTCAGGACAGTTAAACTCTTTGTCTGGGCAAGTTTAAAGACCCATGTAGTTGTTCCATTGGACAAATGAAAACAAAGATCATTAAATATGTTTTTATTTTGTTTTGAAAACTGTGTTTTTGTTAGCTGTCTCATGGCTGTCCACAATGCTTTGTGCCTTCACAATTGGTGGGCCAGGCACTTTTGCTTGTATGGATTTACAATCTCGGACACACGGCACAAGCAACCTGCTGAATTTGGGTTCATAATGGCCATCTTAACATGTAAGATTGACCAAGTTTGGAAGGAAGTTAGGAAACCGAAACTAGCAAATAGCTATAGTTGGATGGAAGTGTGCCAGGGTCCGAAAATCCAGGAGGAGGATGTGATGTCGTCTGTTACTTATATTGGCGGCTTATCTGTTAAATGTTTATTACGTTTGTTGGGCAGGCTATGACTTGATACTGTCAATAAGTTTTACAAGTTTAATATCTGAAGATCCACTCTGAAAGATTAACATTGTTATTGAATGAATTTGTGAGGAACTGGCTGTTTGTTGTTAGTGTTGAGATGAGCATAAGGTTACAACTGTATGATAGTTACACATAAGTAACATTACCGCAGTCCTTAAACCAGCCTGCCTTCTAACAAGCAGTGTCTAACTTTAAATCAGACAAGAAGATCTTTTGCATATAGCTGACATTCCAAAATTTCCACATAAAAAAATGTTACTTGCTTGTCAAAAACATATTTTAGTTACCAGTTACAGCACCTGTGCAAGTTGATACCCGTTACTGCATTTTACTCAAAAAGGAAGAGGAAAAACAGCCCTTCAATAGCACAGGCCTGTCATTTTTGTGTCATGTCCTTCTTGATAGATGCATGTTTTATGGGTCATACTTGCACAAATAATCACAGCTGCAGTGTGTTTTGAACATGAATAACCTGAAATAAGTGTCCACATGCTTGTGTTATTTTGTTTTGGGTTTTTTGTTGTTTTTTTTGCATTTTCCGTTTTGGACAATGAGATTTGGCCACAGGACAGGTAAAACACACTGAGCCTGTGCATGTTTAGCAGATAAGTGCTGCTGATTTTAAATGCTTTCAGAATGTGAGGTGCTGACAAATGGAAGTAGAGTCAAAATGTATGCAGAAAATGGTCAAAATGGTTGCCAAATGCCAAGACTAACAGCTATATCTGCAGCTATGCGTTCGTGCAAGTTTCTGCGCGTTCAAATGTGCGTATGCATATGTTGCTCAGTAAGGCAACATGATTGTGTTTGCACAAACACTGATGTTTGTGGATTCTGTTGCTTTGAAAAGCAATATCATGTTGAAAGACAGACGGGCTTGATGCAGACAAGAGCTGTTATCACTTACCTCTTTACATTCAAGTAATCCTATATATTTAGTCTTATTTTGCCACTCAGACATATATTTTTTTTAGGACTTGAGGATTCTACTTCTTTTGGCATGTCCATTAACGTGTGCTTTTTCAAAATTAGATCAAAACATCACTGAACATTGTACACGATACAGTTGTGGCATTTAACACCATATCCTTCTGAAATAAAAATCTGTGGATAATTTTAGGTCACCCAAGTCTTGTTGAATCCACTCCCAGAACTCTCCCTTCCTCCAGAGGAACAGATGCTTAAGATGTCTGGATATTTTGCATTGGGTGGAAGATGGCAGCATCTGTGTGAGTGAGAACAGAAGTGTATCTGTGGTCATAGGTTTTTGTAGCAGCTCTGAACAGCTGCTCCTACTTCACTCTTCACCACTTTTGTTCACTCAGAGGCTTGAATTCTGTTTTGCAGTTATAGAAACTTGCCTCTCCAGTTTTCTCTCGTATTTTTCTCGCATATTTATCCCCATCTCTTGAATGTGTATGCATATATGTTTGCGTGCAGAGGTTGATCAAGGGCGGGCATTATGTTCATGTCAAAGAAATTCTATAGCATTTTTACTTGAATTACTCAAGGATAATCATAAAATAAAAGTATGCTTACATCTTTTTAAGTAACTATACTTGACTGCCTTTCAGCTGCTAAAGAGATAGAATTTAAAGGTGAGCTTGATAGCTTAATATAATTGCTTTATTTTTTTCTACTTAGACTTACAGACATCCCCTCATAATTTCACATTTTAGCAGAAAATAACATCTCTTGCATGTTTTCACCATTCTAAACTCACTTTCTGCTTTATGTCTTCGTAATGGCCTACAGTATATTATTATGACGAAGTCTTCATGGCTTTGCAGTCTAGTCAGTGTCCACCCAGCTTAATGAAATGGGCTATTAAGGCTTCATTAATCAACAAAGTGAGGGAATGAGGCTGGGGATGATGTTTCTATCGACACATTTCAACCACTGCAATGTCTATATATATATATATATATATATATATATCTCAGGATAGCATCTCTCTGGGGTAAAAGTAAGCACAAAACTCATACAGTCCACATTGTAACACATGCATTGTAATTACTATCAAACAAAACCAGTAGGAAGTCTGTCTTTTCACATAAGTAGGTTTAAACTTGGTTTTAAACTAAATGAAATGCATGTGAAAATACAAGAATTGTTTTTAAAATGAACACCGTAACATACATGAGAAGAATGTCTTCCATCACAAAATATTAATTGACAGTTTTTTACTCTGTAATCTGTCTGAAACGGATGTTGGTTGCAGCATTAATACCACCTCTTCCTTTTGAATTATTACATGTCATTATTGTTTCTATCTTGAACAAACCCATTATGTTTAACTCTTCAGTTTAATTACTGAGTGGTCAGGAGTTTTTTATTTTTTTAAATTTTTTTCTGTGTAATTAATCTTAAAAAAAAAAAAGAAGTGCATTGTATAAGGCAGCATTAAAGGCTGACTTTGCATTTTTATTTTGAGTTCCAGTCAGTACAGGTTCAGTAATTAAACACCTCTCAGCTGGAGTTACTTTTGCCCATTGCAGAACACTTTTTATCATGACACTGTGCTTAGAGGCACAATGATGCATGTACAAAGTTTTGCCTCTACATTCTGGCATTGTCAGCTCATAGAAAGCTGTACTCAGATGGTCGTGAACAGCAAAACAACCGCAATAGAGCTTGACAAGAACTGTTTTTTTTTTTTTTTTTCTATAATTCAGTTTTTATACCGCATATCTGTGCTGATTATTTAATACAAAAAGTTAGACTTTTTACAGTTAGAGTATGTCCAAGCCATCTGAGAACACATTCATGTAAACACGTTATGTGTAGTGGTTAAATTTGTTTTGCATATTGAAAGCTTGTGTAAAAAAAGAAAAAAAAAAGCCTGCATCAATCAGAAGTGGTTGATGCATCACAACTAAGGTGAAAGGCGGATAAAAGGTCAATGCTGACTCAGGGGGAAGCAGATTGAGAGTACTTTTTTAAATGGATGGTGTTTTTATGACAAGTCTGTCAGTGTCATAAGTAATGCATAAAAGATGGTTTGTCTCTTCTACCTTGAGGTGTTTTCCATCCTTTCTCTTGGCACTTTAGTTGATTGATGATGATAATATTTACCTGCAGTCTTCTTCCCTCAATATCGCACAGGGTGATAAAACCAAATATTGCAGAAACACATGAAATGGGTTAATACTTTTTTTGAATGAATGAATGAATAAAATATATATAACCATGAAAAAGGTTATGAGGGCATGTTATCTCCCTCAAATGGTTCTAAACTGGAAGACCAATAAAAGCTAATGGAAAAAGACATCAGGCTGTATCAGCTAAAGTGAATATCTCCGCTCTCTCTTGTATAATGCAAGAGAATTTGGTCCAATTCCACTTAGCTCAGATATCTTAAAGACTTAATTCTACCTGGCCTGTTTGGCGTAAGGCAAAACAAGGTAAGCCAAGTTTATTTGTAGAGCACAATTCGTACACAAGTGCTTTACAGCTATATAAAATCAGAAGAAGGCAAATTAAATCATTCCATAAATATAAAAATAATAATTAATTAAAAGTGAAGAGTGCAGATAAAATACTTTCAGCTGTGATATGCACAGCTAAATAGAACTGTTTTCAGCCTGGATTTAAACATTGTCACAGTTGAGGCCTGTCTCACATCTTCTGGAAGACTGTTCCAGATTTTAGGAGCATAAACCTGAAACGCAGCCTCACCTTGTTTAGTCCTGACTCTGGGCACCAGCAGGAGACCCCTCCCTGAGGTTCTCAGAGTCCGAGTTGGTTCATATGGCTCTAACATGTCAGAGATGTTCTTTGGCGCTAGACCATGAAGAGACTTGTACACAAGCAGAGCTGTTTTAAAGTCTATTTTCTGATGCATGTAATGTGTAGAAGGAGGATCAGAGGATGTTTTAAAGAGATTGTGAATGTGTGATCTTCCATGCAACCACAATGTTTTTTTTTTGTTGTTTTTTTTGTATCCGCCAATATGTCACTCGGTGTATATGTGTAGATTTTTGTAAAAACATCTGTGTTTTAAGGCGTTTACACCTTAATCGGTTTTCTTACCTGGACTTAAACAGATATCCTAATTAGCCCCCTGAGATTATGTAAGTACATCTTCTATTTTAGTCACCTGGCAGCCCCCAGAAGTCGTTTGAATGCTTTCCATTTACTATCTCAGGCATCTGGATATAATTGGAATCTTCCACCAATTCACCTGTCTAATTCTGACAATTTGTCCACACATCGTCTACACATGTTTATTCTGATTTTGCTACTGTGAGATAACAAGCACACGTTAGAGCCGTTTATTTAACATTTTCATCTTTCCTTTCTTATGACTGAGAGAGAATAAAAAAAGACTAGGATATATTGAATGTTGCAATTATTAACAATTTCTCCAAAGCAGGCATGGAAGAGTGAAGTAATACAGAGGGAAGGATAACAAGAAGTGATGGCAAATAAGAAGAAGCCCTAGTCTCTAAAAACGAGCAGGTCGGATCAGAAAAAGATTTCAGTTCGTGACTTGGTCCAAATCTATGAATGTGCATAATTGAATGGCTAAATCATAAACCCTTATCGAATGAAAAGAAACGAATACATGGATATCTTTGTGAAAAATATCTAGGGTGGACAGTAGGAAGAACAGGGCAGAAGGGGGGGGCACTGAACGTACAAGATTTGGTTGAATTTGAGCAGATATTGGTGCATGGACGACTCATTCTGCCTACTCTGGAAGCTACTTTTTTCTTGCTAGTTATTCCTTCCTCACGAAGCCACTCTTTCTTCCACTTTTGCCATTCTTCTGTCATGAATGGTCACTTTTGCATGACCTGATGCATGTAAACTATTAAAAATCAATTGTTCCATCCCTTGTACAGGGAAAGGAGAGTCTTGATGAAAGTAAGGAGTCTCAGGAGTCTATCTGGTTCTGTCCTACTTCATTTTCTCAGGGAAGCATTACCACATGCAGTAGACAATTTTGCAGCATGTTGACCAACGATGAGTCGAGGCATAGTTTTTTTACGCTTTAACTTTCTTTGTCATTCAATTCAGTTTATTCATATAGCACCAAATCACAACAGATACCATCTCGAGGCACTTCAGAGATGGTCCATTTCAGTTAACTGGTGAGTAATCTTGGAGGAAACAATTAACATACTGTAGAACTGACATAAACTAAGATAATCTTTCATTAGTCCCACAGTGGGGAAATTCTAAATGTTACAAGGATGGTGGGATAAAAAAAAAAATTACATCCACAATTTTATGTTTGAATGTGCAGAGGTTGTCTTGTATTGGTTACAGAAAAATAGAAAATAAGACACCATACACAATATGGAACAAATCACTTTAGCAGCCAGAATATATATAAATGGAATAAGTGAGGATTGATATCTACAGTGTATTTACGGTTTCCCAGTGATTGTATATGAAATTATTGATACGTAGATGTTCATCTCAGTGAGCACCTAATTAAACAGCAGCCTTTTACAAGCTTAATAATCCTGCCATGAATAAAACAAAGCTCCAGCTTTTATTTTTTTCATGCATTTTAGGCTTTGTAGCTTTGCTACATGATCAATACAGAGAGAAATTCAATTGAAATGTATTTGCCTTCATGCTTTAGACTTATTGAATAATCATGCCAAAGCTTTTAAGGTTAAGCTTTTACTTCTTCTTGAGACCCAGACAAAAATTGGATTAGAAAGAGTGTGTTTCATTGTTATTTCATGCATGGCAAGATTGTTGGTTTGACATGTGGCCATCTGAACGTGTCTAATTCAGATCAAAGAAGGTCATTTATATAGTCGTGCATGTGTTGGATGTGTAATATCTTAGATTGATTTGTTTATGATTAAACTAATAGACATCCCTGTTCTACATATTTGTGCTCAGGTTAACTGAGTACAATGCATGTGACGCTCAGTGCATGTGGTTTGTGAGCCAGAGGGAGACAAAAACAAATTTGAATTAATTCCTCTGATAGTTAAATGACAGGTTGCACCTTCAGAAGTTGAGTTGCCAGACTCAAATGTACAACTGAAATTATCATAGATGACATCCCTTTTTCAGGTGGATTTTAATTTCTGGAAACACTTTAATTCCTGTTTTTGGGTGTCATGTTGCATGTTCACTGTGCAACGCTGACTTGACTTGATGCATAATGGTCTTGGAAACAAGGCAAGCTCGCTGGAGATGTTGTCCCATTTTCACAGATGCTGCAGAACCTTATGTGATGACATTCAAAACTTTTGTGACGGAGGTGGCTGCTGCCAGGACAGGCAAGACAGTTGCTGTCATCTGCCTGCAGTGGTTTTTACTTTTCTGGAATTGACAAAAGAGTAAATTAAAATCTGTGGGTTTTTTTTGTTTTTTTTCTCCCAAACGGGTGTAATCAGTCTTCACCTACTGACTGCTCATTTTGTATCTTAGCAGGCACTAAGCACAAGTTAGTTTAAGAGTTGTGTGCTGTTACTGTACTGTTTTTTTTTTCATTTATTTATTCTATTCTATTAGATTTGTTTTCCCTCCTCGCATTATGATTTGATAGCATTTTTAAATGTATGTTTTTCAGCAAAACTGACAACAATTAACACGTGCAAGGGTTGCTTTACCAGGTATGGACCTATTTTAGAAGGCTGTGGTGAAGGATCTATATATTTTTCTTTGAAAAAAAAAAGATAGAAAAGGATGTTGGGGTAAAAATTTATCTTTTAAAAAGTTGCGTAGTCAAATTGCTCATCATGATACACTTAGATGCTCTTTAATGGTCGCTGTTATTTTTCTTAAGTTCTCCCCCATCAGTCAGTTTGGTTTATACTTTGTCAGCCTTTATGCGTGTGTATACAGTATTACCCATTAATATGTGGGAGCTTTGGGCCTTAAGCTTTTAAGGTAAGCACTCTGACTCTGCACTATTCAGTGCCTTCATTTAAAAAAAAAAGTGTACACAAGCAGATTGCCACATATCTTTATATGCCATTTAGTTTTATGAATGCCAGTAAGTTGCAGTTACTAATAGGCTACTGTTAAATCATGCATGTGTTTATTGGCCATATGAATCTCAGAATAATGTTTGAAAAATGATCATGCGTCTATCACAAACTCCAGTGTTTTCCCTACATGCATTTAGTAGTGACATTGCACCAATGCTGAAAGTGGAAAATTGCATTATATTTTTTTCACTTTTTCACATTAGACAAAAGTCATATTATATTACGTTGTGGTCACTTCAAGTCCAGGTCAAATTGCACATTTGAGTAAAACATATCAAGTGCATGTTGCATGTTGCACTTTCCATTAATAGAAACGCAGTACTTTAATTTCAGCAAGCAGTGCTGATCAGTGATTGAAAATGACTTGTTTGTGTGTGTACGCAGAGCAGGGAGGAGGCGACTTGAAATCATATTCTCAGCAGTTTAAGCTATCTCCAAACAGCAATGCACAGACATTGACCCCAAACATCTGAATGTCATGTCCTAAAATGAGTAACAGTCACGTGACAGTAATGAGTTTTGAGTTCTGCTGGTGGCAGTCCTGAAAACACTACTGGAGGTCAGTCTGGAACATGAGGGATACAGGCTGTTTTGGAAAGAAAGTCAGGCTCGAGCCTTTCAAGGTCTGAGGCATTCTGTAAACATAGGAATGGGTGTATACCAATGTGTTGCATAAGGCTTTAATGGGTTAACAGAGAAACATGGAAAAACATTAAGATCCATCTTGACCTATAAGTCAGAAGTTAGCGGTACAACCCAAAAACGGACAATAAATTATCTGTTTGCTACCTGTTGTGTCAATGCAGAGTTTTAACTCCTCACAACTTGGTGCAACAACAGTAACAATGATGCAACCTAGCGGTGTCACAGCAATGTCTGCATGCCTTCTAAGAGGAAAAATGTGGCTGTTTTTTAATTTCTTTTTTTATAAGACAGATAAGTAATTGAAAACTCTACTGAAGCTGTGAGTCATTAAGCACAACACACCTGTGATGACTCTTTCATAAGGATGCAAGGAAAACTGCATATGACTGATTTGATAATGAAGTAAAGCACTTGCAGCTTGTGCAGCCTACAGAAACCCTGACAAGAGATCACACTGTTCACACACTGATCACACACAACCTCTCTGGTGACCTGACCCCCGACTGAGCAATTTTCTTAATAGCTGCAGAGCTAATGACGCTGCGCTTGACTCATTTATTCTAAGTTATGAAACTGAATAGATAAGCTAAATACAATAAAGTTGACAAAGATCAAGCATGATTTGCTGAACCAAAATTGCTACATCAAAAAAGTGAATGCAAAGCAGATGTGATGATTGAATGCTGCCTTTTATTATGTTGACTGGATGGGACTGACTGAAGTCAAGGGCAGTTTGATAGAAATGGACATAAACTACAAGAGTAAAATTGCCTGCTGAAACTCTAAGACAAAAACTGTAAGGATTAGATAAAGTGAAACAGTTGGACACAAAAAAGCTCAGATGCTTTTATCCAAACAGGGCTTTTTATTTCAGGATGCTGTGGTATCAGGGGAATGCAATGAGCTGTCTGTATTTGGGGGATGTGACAGTGTTGCCAGGTTCAATATCATTAGCATGGTTTCACCTGTCTCCTCGCATACTGCGTCATCTCTGACTCACTTTGAAAAACTCACAGCTCACGAATCGCAAAAGGTGAAGGAGAGAGAAAGCTCCAGGAAAAGAGTAATTGAGCAGTATAGCATAAATGCCCATCTAAAACTGACAATTGAATAAAATTCCCTGTTTGAATTTCGACTTGTCGATTTTAAACCTTGTTTTTGTACACTTCACGGAGCATGACTTGCAAGGTGAGGTGTAATGGTAAAATGGTTGAAGATAGAAATGCTGCTGTCAGACTCATTCAGTGAGGTTTGTTGGAGGTGGGAGGTATGTTTCTGTTTCTTTATACTACATATAGATGACAAACTTGTTCAAAATAGTACTGCGATTTCTTCTATTCACTTAAGATTTGCAGTAACTCTTCTCTGTTACAACCCTATGGTTGCTTTGTCACCTTTTTCCTCTCTCTCTTTAGATCTCAAGTCTCCTGAAGCAGGGGAGGATAATGTACCAGTAATCAGCTCTGGGACATTATTTGTTTATTGTTGTGTTTGATAGATCTGTGGAGAGGGCTCACTTATCATTCCTGCTGAGTGACCTTGGAAACTCATTTGTTTTTACTCAGTTAACCACAGATCCAATACTGCCTGCAGATGATTATACCAATGGAGAGGCACGCACAGATTGTTTTGAGTCATCTGGTGTGATTGATGATGTATATAGGTGTGTTTGTGTCTATGGCAACCTTGCTTGTTTGGGATGGTAAAATGTACCGTCAGCTGGGTTTGACAGACATTAAACAAAAGGGAAGACATTAGGAAAATGGCAGCTAGTATGACACAGCTTGCATTTATCTTTAGCATGGTTTTAGTGGAGCAAGCAGTTTGTGCTCTGAGGGTATTTTTGTTGAAGTCAAGCGTTCAGTAACCTAGACCTTTAGAATGCCTATAGACACCTAATCAGTCCTTATTTTCCTTGACTTTTTGAGCAAAAATCACACTGACTTTGGATCAATTGTGGAACAAGTGACACTTTTTTTTTTTAAACTGTAACAACGACAACAAAAAAAGCAACTGAAATGTTATACTGAAAGAAACTAATGAATATTTTGCTCAGTGGACGGTATGAATATATAGGAATATATGGTGTCTCCCTCTTATGTGATGGGTTTTCGGATAATGTAAAATCTTAATGGTTAGACATAAAACACGTTTTATGTCATCTTATGACAAAAAAGTGAATATGAAAGCAAAACAAAATGCAGGGATCAGTTGAAACTATGCACTACTGATAGGTTGCTTTTTAGCCAGCGATTCAATCTGTAAATTCGTATAAAATGTAGCTTCTCTAATGCATAAGGACATTCATTAACTGGCCAACAGACTCCACAAACAGGATGCTGACTTACTGACCGTCATCCTCGCCTTCTGATTTCTCATTGCCATGACCTAAACTAAGAAATTAATAGGGTGGAGTTTCCAAAAAAGTTTTTTTCCCGTATAATGAATCCATTTTTTAATCCATATAATGAATTTGGAGATGGAGCACATCCCTCAATGTACTTTACAGGGTAAACACAATAATGGAGGTAAGTTGAAAAACACAGTACTTATATTAAAACATGATACATTTAAACAAACCTTTATTTTGCATCCTACACACAGACATTACATGATTATCCTCACATTGCTGTTGTCTTTGAAAAAGAGATCCGAGTCAGATGTGCCAGGTGTGTTTGATAACTGGTTATGTATTTGAATATGTTTATTTAATAACCAGTGCTTCCCATCAATAATCCCACTGCTTGGAATTGTTTCAAAGATCACAGCTTTTCCAGCATGCTTTTAGAGAATCACAAAGAAATATTTTACAAAAGGCTGAAAAAGAAAAATGTAATTATGAACAGCAAGCAAAGATGAAGGCCGCTGCGTTGTTCTTCCCTTAAGGAAATATCTTTCAATCAGTGTCCATATGATGAGCAAAAAATGTGTTGTGGGAAAAGGAAGAAAGGAGTCCCTCAAAAGATTTAACAAGGCTTTCTGATGGGGCCTGAGGTCTGCTCATGAATAACGTATGAGGGCTGAGAGAGAAGGAAGAAGAGACGTATTGGCTCTGTCGGACCAGGGTGTCGATGGGAAGAGCAGGCATGTTGGTTCTAATGGGTCTGCTCCTTTTTTGCTTGATGGAGGCTTCATCCTACTCTCCACTGCCTGTTTTTTTTTTTTTTACCACTCTGCTCTTCATTTTTAAGTAACGCATGAGCTGTAACTACCCTAAAGGTCTCCATTTATATTTTGGCTTTATCTCATCTTGTAATGTGCCTTTATTGCCTGGGTGGTTGTTGTTTGAAGAAATGAGTGAATGCTTTTCAGGGTGTTGTGTTTGGTGCAGAGTTGATTCATTTAAACCCCTGGTGTTTGTCTGATCATGGTTACATCTGAAGGTCACAGCTACTGGTCTCTTGAGAATGAAACTGTGTTTCTCAATGAGATTACCTATATAAAAAAAGATGAAATGAAATTTCAAAAGATTGCAAGAGCCCTAATACTGCCGTTCTGGACTTCAGGGTCTTCCGCACTGATTGGTTTTACTGGGAATGATATGATAATCTATATGTGCGAGTTAGGTTTGGTGTGTGTTTTAGGGAGAATAATGGAGAGAGAATTTATTAGTGTCTGCACGTTTGTAACTCTAAATGAATGTTGGTGGTGTGTTCAAGTGTATTTGCATGTCCATCTGGATAAGCTGGCATGAGCAATAATTCACATAGCCTCATTAAAATGCTCAAAGTTTTGGCTTTAAAGTCGCTGTGACCCCTGGTCCACTGAAAGCACTAGGACATGCATACTGAGCAGAGCTGTGATTGATCTGCCTAAGTAAGTGCAATTAATGGGAACGTTCTTCACAGAGAAACTGCCCTCTCTCCCCATCAAACACATGCAAAGCACCCTCACACAAATGCATGTGTGTCCATCAGATGCTATATCACAATGAATTTATGCTCTTAAAAGTGCTTTAAAGACTTTGATCTAAATATGGAGCTGGTGACCTTTGGCACCCAAACTCCACCCACTGCTAATTATGCATAGGGTAATTTGACACTTTGCCCTGGAACAGAGAACAGCTGACATGAAACGATGAATACGGAAAAGAAAATATACCCGTTCTGTCAAGAAAGTTTTCTGAATTGCCCGATGACCTTTGTTCAAAACCCTGAAAGGTTTTAGCAGATATTTAATAAGTCACATCAATATGGAAAGTGCCTCTGTGCGAGTATAATGTCATTGGATTTGACTGGTGTGGCATATTCCGAAGGCCTTCAGTCATAACAGTGACACGACATATCTAAACCACATAAATCCTGTCTTTAGATAACTGGAAATTGGTTATAAAGGTACAACTGTATATCAGGAAATTTCTAAAATCATAGAATCTAAAGAAAATAATCAAAACGCTTCATTAAGCTTCATTAAAACCCACTGTATTGCAGAAAGCTCTGTATCAGTATGGTCCCAAAACACGGTCCCTATATTCAAGAGCACCAAATAACCCACAAGCTGCTTCGATCACCTTGTATTGCTCAAAATACATTTTCTTGGACAATCATCAAATGTCATGCTCAGACTGAGGAGCTTTGGGGCCTGGAAATGGAAACTTATTTAGCTCTGCACTCTCAAGACAATTTCAGTATTAAATCTAATATGGGCAGCCAGCCTGAGAGTGTGAGGTGAAAAGGAACTGTAGAAGTAGCTACATTACTCTTCAGGAGACCTCTATCAGCCTGCTCAAGACATTTTGTTTGCTCCTTAAGGTCTCTTTCACCCCAAATTTGAAGAATTTGAGCAAAATGCAGTGAATCGGGAAAGTCTAAATTCTACCCTCATTTGCAATTTCTTTTAATTTAATTTCAAATCAAACTGCACTTAAATCCAAACACGTTTTTAAGTTGTTACTTGCAGCAGTACAATGCAGCAGAACAGAGCAGTTTGCATTAAGATAGTGGCATTAATCTTTAAAGGTTTTTATGTATGCATAGTTAGCTGGAATCATATACAGAAAATGATGAACGACTGTGAGAATTAGAACCCAGAATGTGTGAGGCACCCTGCTCTGTGCTAAGATATGGGGGTGATTTGCCGCCAGCCTTCTTGGCAGAACTTTTCCAAACATACATGTAAGAAATTACATGAGCCCCCCACAGTGCATTATCTCTCCCCTTCTGTTACATGATAAACGTCCCCTGAGGCAAGCAGGCTCCATCTTGCTCTTGCTTTCGTAAATCATGGCCTGTGTCCTATAACACGGCTTCACATATTCGTCTCATTATTATTACTTCAAGCAGACTCATGGCTGTGCTAAAAGGAAGGACAGTGTAATAATCCAGTTTAATAAATAAAGATAATAATAAAATTGAGCTCATTTTTGGTTTACTTTCTGTGTAAGTCAGGGATCATTTGTGACTTGTAAGAGAAGAAAGTAACAACCTAAACTGGGTGTAATAGCTGGAGGGATGATGTTTTAAGACACTGTATATTGATATTCTTTTAAAGAGATATAAAATGAGACAGTTCTGTTTTTATTGACGTGTTAGATTACCTGTTTTGTATTTAACGCCATTCCGGTGTTTTTATCTCTCACTCTCCCTGTGTAGCTACAGACTGCCTCACAACTCCCCCTTGTAGTTGTTGGCTTGCAATCCCAGCAATCCTACAACTGCTCTTGGTGGTATGCACAGCTTTATAAAAATGTATCCACTTTTTGGCATGTTTTTTGTCAGTACAACAGGTTGTCTCAAAAATATCTGGTACATCCCCCGGATCAATGTAACAGGGTGCATATACGGAAAATTTCATTATCAGAAGAATGAAAGTTGTTTGTACAAAGCAAATACAAGACCAGTTGAGTTGTTGCTTTTACAGTGATTTGAAGTGATTGGTAGTGAGGTGCAAAAGCCTTGTTTGACAAGTTTTGAAGGTATGTGAGTATGTGTTAAGTTTCTTTTAAATTTGCCACTGTGTCTTGAGAGGGTGTCATTTTGGAGCCTACACACAGCAATACACTTTAAATTGTCTCTTTTACACACACCAAAGCAAAAACACCTTTGCCTTCTTTAATTACGCTGGCTTTTGAGTAAGTCTTCTCTCACACGATTGAAAAGATCAGATTGGATGGTAGAGTCAACCACAGCCATACACCTGTAACCGACTAAGCCTTTAGTCTGAAACTCTCTTTGTTATCGTGAGACTCTGGTCACACTGACTTTACCAAAAAGAGAATGGAGATGGTTAAAATAAAAATGAAACAAATGTAGCCTCAGACAAGAAAACCGTGTGCCTTGAAAAGTTCATATTATTGATATTTTCCTCGTGCTTTGTCAGACCACTCTTTTTTTCTGGTCCGTAATGTGAGTTTTTGTTCATCGTAAGTAATAACCTGAGCTATTGTTCAATATGGTTTTGACCCCACTGCCTTAAGAGCTTTGTTATTAAACCAAGTGGGTCCTGTCTTAATTCAGACCCCCAGTTGCATGAATAATTAGGAGGGTGCACACTTTAGTGTGTGTTTGTGAGATGAAACATAATGTGTGCCCACATGACTTGGGCTTTAACAGCAGCAAAAGTTCCTGGCAATCAACAATCCTCAGCAGCATACACAGACCAGGATGCACGTTCATGTATAGTTAACAATTACTTCTTTAAAGCAATAAATGCAGCATCTTTTCTCTACAAACGGAGCTGGTTTTCCCTGCTCCTTTCTCGGGTTGCAATTTGGTTAAGAGTTAACACTCAGTTTCCCTCAGGTGCTGGACTTCAATATATCATCAAGGAGTAACCCTATAAAATTGTCTTTGTTATGGCCACAATAATTAAAAAAAAATTGTATTATTACTATAAACAAACAAGACAATTATTTGGAGGACTGGTGGGTTCTGCCAGCCTCTGTAATATATTACCTGCCATTGGGCTTGAATTTATTGGAAACAAGATGGATAACATAATTGCCATGTGCCACAAAACCAAAGCTCAAGTTAATCCACTTCCTTGCTGTAACAGATAATTGTTTATTTAGCTTATATATGTAGTATTGGGAAATCCTCTAACATATGTAATAAATATTGACAAGACGAATTATGAGTGCATCGAAGCATTGAAATGCCCTCTACCTAACATGGCTACCTTTTGCTCACATAACGCCACTTGTGGTTACACTATAGCATGATGGACTGAACAAAGAAATATGTCACTTACACATATTCAACAGCTGAGCATTTGTACCATGAATATATACCATATATATATATATACTGCTGATCAGGTGCGACACAACATGCCCCCAGCTTTGAATTTTTGAGTACACACAATATCCTGTCTTTTATATCAGTTTACAATATGCTAGCCATAGCTGCAGCCCGTTGCAGTGAAGTTGCCAAGTTAGACTGTGATAATATGCTAAAGTCTATTGTACTCTTCTCACTATCTACAGGTTTACTGGCCCCAACCTTCCTTCGCCCATCATTAGCAGCAAGAACTGGCTTCGACTGCACTTTACCTCTGATGGCAACCACAAGTTGAGAGGTTTCAGTGCACAGTACCAAGGTAAGATAAAGAGAACTGTTCATATTTTGAAGGTGCAACATTAACAATGATCATATCAATAAGTTATTTAAACATTATATTTATAGCTTTATAAAGTTATATTTTTATTTTATATTAAAGATCCAGCTCATGAAACATAGTTATTGATCCTGTAAAACAAATTCCTGCCGCCTCTAACACATCATCATCATCATCTCTTTTTATCCCATTCTTATCCCACTAATATTTGAAATCCAGCAAAGAAAACTAATCTCATTACACTCTGTTTCTAAAGCATATCAGCTTAAATTAGCTTAAAATATGATTGGTCTTGTTCTGAGATTTTATCCGTTTTCAAAGTTGAAAGAGAATTATTTTCACAATTCTGGCTGTATTTGAGATTGCTTTTATAGAAAAACACATTTCAGGATCTTAGTGTCAGTTATGTCTGTTTTTTAAAAAAATAATAAAATAAAATAAATTAAAAAAAAAACAAACTTGCATACAGGCCAACAACATGTGCTGTGTAACATGGATCCAGTTAGGTTCAGGGATCGGCTCTGAGAAGGCGATGAGCTGAGAAAAAGGATTAGTTTGTCTACAAAACATGTTGGTCTCTAAGGATCTTACCTCCAGCCACCCTCAGGTGAGAAGATGGGAAAGAATAGAGTACAGAGAGAACTGAGGAGAAAAAAAGAAAAATGCTTTACGGTTGTAGAAATGGTATGTAAGCCTCTTAGAGTAGAGGATCAGTTTTAGATAAATACGTTTAGAAGACCAGAAGGAATTAGGAGACTTGTCTTCACAATTACAGGTATTTTTACAAATGCACAATTTTTTTAAATGCGTATACACCTGAAGGCAGTTTCTAATCACTGAGAAAGAATGTTTTTGGAAAACTTCAAATAGATCCACAGTCTTATTGATGAAAACATACTGTGAATAAGTATCTCCTTGGTTTAACATCACGATATACATGAATATTCTCTCTGTTTATGGTGCAACAGCAGATTCCAAAAAGATAGTCAGTGCTAACCTTGTTGATCCATTACAAAGAAAGGCTTTGTTTCTAAAAACCTTATACAACTGTTTTGGTTTTTTTTAAAAATTTTTTAGACAACATAGAACTGTCCACAAAAACCTTAAAATGTTTTTTTTTTCTTAAAAACTCTGATGCCATGCTCGAGTTGCATCTGGCTTGAAGGGTAAAAGCGCACACATGTTTCATCACTTCTTAATGGGTTGAAGGAACTGTTGCTCTCCGAATAAATGCAGAAACAGAGGCATCAGAATGTTTTACTCTGTGATCACTCTTAAATAATCCAACGCAGAACCAGTTTTGGAAGAAACCTTGGTTGTATCTCCTGCTGTTGCAACAGGTTTAAGAAGGCAGTCGTGGCAACTCCAAAACAGCAAGAGATATTTCTGATTGAGCTGTCTCACCGTAACATTAAGAGCAAGGCCACAGTAACTTGATCGCTTGTCAGTGCTGCCAAAAATTAGTATCCGCACTGTATTATTTACCTGGTGAGAGGAGATCATTCAAGACAGCAAATGCTTTTGGATTGTCATAAGTGATCTGAAAAATATGTGTTGGGTCGGCACATACTGGTCACTGTGCAACTTTTATTGTCAGATTAAGTGTTCTTTGAAGGATATATATATCTTTTTTTGTTATTTCGCTACATGGGCATGATTGATTAATTGATTGACAGTCTCTGTCTTATTGATTTGATGACTTTACCTGTGCCAAAATATACCCGTGATTGTGTGAAACAAGGCCTAATACCTAAATTAGAAACACTGACTACCAGTCTGCAGTCCCCACTCCAATCTAGCTATTGTCACCTATAATTGACATTTCTTTTTCTAGACAATAAACTGAGTTTCCGACACGTCATCCAGATAGGCTTTGAAATAAAAAGCTGCTGAGCAAAGGATTAGAACACATTTCTAGAGCAAGTTAAGTTCCATTGTCATGAACAGTCAAAATAATGAAATAGGATCTATGATGATGTTCGGAATATGTTTTTGAAACTTAGGAATAAATATCACCCTTTTATTGAGCAATAATTGGTTTTCTGTTATTCTCAATGCAACTCTCACCAAGCTCCAGTATTTAAAGCTGAGCTTTTCATTGTTTTGAAATGTGTGCTTCTTGCTCCTAATAGAAGATGCTCTGCCTGCCTTCTAATCCTGTTAACTGAATAATAACGTTACGCTCAGGACCCTTCACTCCTCAGGAATACGGGGAAAATGGGAAATTGTAAAGTTGTATTCGACTTAAAAGAAATATGAAAATAAAAGCTGTGTTTCCTATCTGAGGTAAAATTAATATTTTATCAACAAAGGTGATCATTTTTTAAATTCTTATTATTATATAGTTATATAAACTGCTTGTCCAATTGATGTGAACCTCACTTCAGTAGACAGAGGTGCATCGTGTATGTTACCTAAAACAGACGTCTAGACGCTTTTGAACTGTTCGACTGTCATTTTCACACTTTCTGCTGTCTTACATGACTGTTATTTTTCTGTCTACAGTGAAGAAGATGACTGAATTAAAGTCCAGAGGTGTAAAGATGTTGCCTAGCAAAGACAACCACCATAAGATATCTGTGTGTAAGTTACAAAATCCTCTTTTTTTTCTTTCTTATATCAAATAAAGAATAGTTTTGAGTAGAGTGAATAGAGTTACCATGTACTTTTTTTTTTACCCCTTTTGATAGGTCTCCAAGTGTAAAAAGTGAAATTCGATCTAACATTTCTAGTTTTGTATCTTCAGAAAGCAAGAGAGAGAACTGTGAATGCAGCATCATCTCAACCAGTACAACTTGTTTCTCATCATAACAGTGCACACTTTTTAACTTGAGTTGGGGGACGGACATTATATTTTAGTTATCTGACAGTTTAACTGAACCTCTATGGCTGAGGTATTTGTTGTTGTATATCGATAGAGCTTCATTGACCTTTAGGGAACTACAGCAACAGTGTTGAAAGATAGAAATGTTGAAATTGCAGAAAGAGGTCTTTATTGCAGCTGGAGCTTTGACACAAGCTTTTGATACTTGATCATTTTACAGCTCAGTTAACTTTTTTAACTTTTAGAATTTTGATCAAACATATATACACATCTCATTTACTTGATCAAAATTGTAATGATTTATCTATTCATTTTAATTAGGAAGGCAAGATGAGCACAGACCAGACTTTTTTTTTTTTTAAATTTTTTATTTCAGATGCTGAGAGAGTTTTGTAGCTCTGGACAGCCATTGAAACTGAGAACAAGGACATCAGTGGATACATTCTGTTACTGCTTTCAGCATTATTACCAATATCAGGGTCCACTAATTATTTTGTATTTGTTATTCTACCACTATACATTTTCCGTGTCCTCTTGTTTTAGTCTGACCTCTGTCAAATTTATTAAGAGTCCGCCTGTCCTGCCAACTGATGCAGCTCGAGGTGTTTAACAGTGCATGCCTTGGTATCCAGCGACGTTCTGCCTTGAGAAGTAGAGAGGCAAACCACAGGCCGACCTGTTAATCTTCTTTGTTGAGGCAGGATGTAGGAATCATCTCGTCAAAGTTCTGAAACCGAGAATCATAATTCTTGACACTCTCCACAAAAGGAACATTTCCGGGCTTTTATGTTTGATAACTCAAGGATCCATTATACGAGTTGGCAAGTTTTAATCTTTTTAAGCGTCCTCCATAGGCTGAGTATCTTATCTGCGGTGGCGCAGGCTTCAGTGAGATCTTGACATTTGTAATGTATTGTACCTTCAGAAGTTGAAAAACCATGGAGAAATGATAAACAGTGTTAAAATGCATTGTTCGTTGTTTTGTGATAAATGTGATTTTATTAAACCTTCTTCTGCTATGCCAAAGACAAGGACTTGTCGCACTGCCCCTTAATAACATTGTGGAAAAGCAATTCATCCACTGTGAGGTTTTTACTGAGAGAGCTGTCAATTTTACACCTGTGATCAGTTGTCGCTATAAAAGCAACCTCAAGAAATGTCCGCCCTGCTTCTGACTAAGAAAGGACAGCGAGCAACATTCTGTCTGAAAATAGCCCAAAAATGAATCTCCTCTCAATCCTCCTTTACACAAATGATTAAATATCTACTTCCACTGTAACTTTAGCCTCAAAGCTCATCAGTTTCCTATGTGAAGCCTAATGCTAGTTGACATAACACTGTGCAGCTTGTTGTTGGTAACATCATATCTACCCTTTTGAAAGGTTTATTTGAAACAGCCTCCAGTGTAATTTTTATTTATTGTTAACCTACTTGTCATTGTATCTTTGTATCGAAATATCATCTGATACTGCTCTTCTTAATTTCTGTGTAATTACAGTTGGCTTAAACAAAAGAAACTAACTGTTTAGCGTTAGAAGAAGAAATTCCAATGACGGTGGAAAATGAAACATGATTTTTAATTTGGAAAAGTAAGATGAATAAATGTTCTGTATAAACAAAATACTTGGTATACATTAGGCTGGGTAATGATGATTTGCAGTGTTGATTAGCAGCTGTAGTTGGAGCTGAGCCTGAATAAGTCGCTCGAGACTTTAAACAAGGTTGTGGGCGTTTAATTTACCTTTGAATTCCATCTTTTGAAAATCAAAAAACTAACATGTCTTCATGAGGTGTGTCAAATTCTTGCTGAAGATGCCAGACAGATCTTTTCAGCCATCTCACTTCTTGCTCAAAGTCACCTCAAAGTTTCTTCTCTTTACTTCTCTCGACGAAAGAGGAACTGCTGAATGTCAAGAGTTACAGACAAAAAGACACGTTCTGGGCAAGAGATGCACTTCTAATAGCAAACTGACAGCAGAGATTGCTTTGGTTTTTCACAATCCTTGAGCATCCTTGTTCTAGTCCTCCAAATTTGCTGTTCTTCATTCCATTCAGCTTTATTCAAACATCTGTAACATTAACAATTTGGCAACTATGAGACACGAGGAAACGCAGAGAGATGAATGTCTATCAACAGCCTGCAGATAGAGCTTCCTTCAGGCAGAAAATGCAATATCGTCTGAAGGCCATTTACAGTTCTCTTTATCCACTTATAGAATAGAAATAGAATATTATTATTATTATTATTCCTCCCACATTGATTTTAATTCTTATGGCAGCCAGCAGTCTCATGTTTCTCTTAACATTATTCTTTTTTGTAAAGGTAATGTTTTTTGCTTTTACTCCAACTACACTTTTTATTTAACCTTCCATTCTGACATTGATTCATTGTAGCTGTACCTAATGAAATAACAAAGACGGGATGGAAAATATTGAGTGAAAAAGTCTAGTTTCTTTTTCTCAAAAACTGTGAGTACTTTTAAAACTTTAGTACTTGATGGACATTGATAAGAAACGCCATATTTAAGATGTGGAACAACTTTAGTATTCTGTTTATTAAACATGTTTCATATGTATCAAAAACCTGTTATTCACTTTTATTTAGAGTATTTCAGTAATAAGGAAGTGTCTAATGTGAGAAAGAGAAGATACTAACAGTCATTGGTTATTAACAGCTTCTTTGCAAGCTCTGCTGACACCAGTCAGCCTTTTTAGGATTTGAATTCATTGCAGTCTGTCCTCACACTGGGGCTCTGGCCAGTGAACAGGTGCCTCATTGATTAGACCCTGCAGACCTCTGACCCCTCGCAGTCAGTTACGGCTCCCCTGGTTGGCCAAGTTTATTTGACCTCCTCTGACACTTCGCTGCTTGGCTCTCAGTGACATGATTTAACTGAGCGCCTCCACGACTGGGCACTAGGAAAATGTGTATTAAATGTTTTCTCTGTCTTTACCATTTAGTGTCTCAGATGGGCGTAGCACAGGGACACAACATGTGTCCAGATCCTGGGATTCCAGATCGGGGAAAAAGAAAAGGCTCTGACTTCAGGTAAAAACCAAGTGAACTTTTACACGAGCAGTTAGTTCAATGGTAAGTCTACTTTAATAGGCTCCCTGAGATTTTAGAACTAGGATAGACACATAATGAACATTGTTGAAATGTCTGGTTTCACTAACACCTTTTGAAACTTTATATCTATAAAAAAAACAACATGTTTCTTATTAACTACAACTTGAGTTATATACTAAAAGTGTGCACCAGTAAGGAACAAATGTAAGGCCTCTGACATGTGAAGTGAGTAACACTAATTATTTTGTTATTAGAGCATTTTTAAAGGGTTCTAATATATTAGTCAGCAAGTATGTAATGAGTTCTTGACGTCAGCATGTTGGAAGCAGAAAAATGGAAATGTTTATGGATCTGAGCAGCTATGATAAAGGCCTTTTGATTAAATAAAAGCTTTTTTTTCTTTTCTATGATATTTTTTTGTTTGTTTGTTTTTATGGAAAACTTGAATAATATTTTGTTTCAAATTCAAATGTGAGATATTGCAATATCTCCAGAACTTACACGATAATGAAACTCTGTTCTTTCTTAATGTGTTCCCAAATGTATTTCAGTGCTCCATTTTGAAATGTCCTCTGTCATATACACCATTATCCAATGCCAAGACCTTGTAATCAAATGGAAAATATTGACATGAAAAAGCAAATAACCCTACTATCTCAGCCACTGCATCCTAATAGGTTGCCTCTGAGAGATGGTGATATTACCAGAGAAATTATGGAGTGTTGTTCCTTCCTTTCAAAGCTATTGTCTGTATCAGTGGTTATCTAACATAGAAAAATGGGTGTCATCTGCCTATCATGGTGTGCTACTTTTGGAAATCACAGCCAGGAAGCCAAAAACTCATATCCTTTTTTTTCTTTTTACCTATTTCTGTGTGCAATCCATTTTCAGGCGAGGAGCTACAGTGCATTTCTCCTGTGACGAGGGCTACGAACTGCAGGGCTCAAAGAGCATCAGTTGCCTCAGAGTGACAGACAGTTACGTAGGCTGGAGTGATGACCGGCCTATCTGCAGGGGTAAGATTTCACGTATGATCTGTCTACATGCATGTGTAAAGGAGGTGGATTCGACACGACTAGCATTTTTATTGAGACACTCAGATGCGAAGCTCATGTTTGCCCGTGAGTCTGCTGTCATTTTGTGTTAATGCATTTTCTTCTTCTCTCAACATGCAGTACTCCCTATTTCATTGTGACTGGCATGACTTTGACCTTTGGACAGCATTATTTTGCTTCCATTATTGAGCTATACTGGTGTAGCGCTGCCCATCAATCATGTCTTCTTCACTTGTGGCAATTTTGTAAAGCAAATAAATTCTGTAAAGTTTTACTGAGGCTGATGTGTCTCTCAGTTTGTAGTATGACTGACCAGCCTCATCAGGATTTAAGTAGATACAATTTTCACTTTTTTGCAATGACTGTTTTTGCTTGATGAGTATATATTTAGAGCAGCAAAAATTTTATTTGGAGCTTAGTTATGGGTTTCCTTTAGGGGTTAATAATAAAAATAGTATTGGTAAAATAGCTTTTGTTTATTCATTGTATTTCTTTCCAGTTTTATTGGGATAACCTTTAAGAATGAAATATACAATCCCAATCAGTAGATATGAGGGTTCTACAAAAAGGTGTCTGGCTTCCATTCGTAGTCTAAGTTGTATTGACCAATCACATTTGAGCGGAAAATGTATGGGTCCATTTTCATTCATACCTTCTCAGTTCAAACCAAGCTGTTGTGATTTTTATTTATCTATTTTTATTTTATTTATTTTATTCTATTTTTAGTGCAAATCCCTTTTGCAGTATTGTATTTAAGGTCACCCCTAACTGTTAGTACAGGTGGTGTTGAGAATTGTATTATTTCCTTAAATCTAGGAAAGTTATTTTAATTTAAATTTTAATGGAGTGGGAGAGGGGTGCGGCTTTGTGCCACTGAGTGGGCCATGAACACCCAAAGGATCTTTCTTGTACATAATTCATTAAAATTTTGATAGTTTGTTCAGGTCTTTTGGAAATACTTTGAGGTTCCCCTTTGCATATGTACACACAAACATTTTCCTTTTAGGTTCTTTGCTTTAATTTAAGGAGTGTTTAACAGGCACCCTCAGGCCTCAATAAGAAAAGTCACCTTGTACTTTCAAGTTTGGTTTGGTAAGTCCTTACCTACACTTTCAATTAGAATATCTACTTGGGAGTCTCCTAATGGCTAATTTCCCTGTTGATTAAACTAATTTTAAACTCTAGACATGTGGACTTTTCTGAAATTCAGAGAAAACTATGTCAAATGGTTTTGATTAATGTGTCTAAAGTTAACAGTGCTACCACCTCTTTCTTTCTGATTAACATTATGCTAATGTTGTTTTCCTGAATGTGAACATACATCTGTCCATTTGGTTGGTTACTGGTTTACTGTCTTTAATTTTATGAGATTAATATTCTGCCAACGCATGCTGATATTACAATATCATATGCATCACTTTTTATCTTATTGGAGTACAACATGTGGACATTTGTGTGAGGAGAGTCTGGAGTCCGGGACACAGATGGCGATCTGTTGTTTGTTGCGTTTCATGAACATGCAGTTCTTTCTCTAGTGTACTTTGACCCATTTTAAGATGAACAGGGGATCGTAAGACAGTCAGACTGATATCAGCTGGGTTTTCAAAACATAAACAAAGCCTGACAACATTTACCAAGAAAACTGACTTCTTGGATCCAACATGCTTGATTTATAAGATTGAGTTAATTAGGATCAGGCAAAGCAGATGTGTTGGACCTTTCATTACAGTCTATTTTTTTAGAACAGGGATTCACTGAAAACATGCAGGGTAACTGATTCCCAGGACCAGAAGGATGTATGATAAAACAAGTTCAGCCAGATGTGCTATGAGTGTAGAGCAGGGATCTCAAACTCCGGTCCTCGAGGGCCACTGTCCTGCAGGTTTTATGTTTCCCTGCTTCAGCACACCTGATTCAGATGAAATGGATCTCTTCCAAAGATTGTTAAGTTCTGCAGCAGCCAACTAATGTGGCATTGATCTGAATCAGGTGTGTTGGAGCAGGGAAACATCTAAAACCTGCAGGACAGCGGCCCTCGAGGACCGGAGTTGGAGATCCATGGTGTAGAGTGTAGAAAGTGATCTTTCTCTTAGCCTGGGCTTTTCTCTTCAGGTTCTGCACATTGATATAAGAGGCATTTTAGGTATCATTTGATGCTTCTACAGCACAAAAAACGCTGATCACCTGACTTACCGGTAATTCATATCAAGAGTAAGTTGCCCTAATGGAGAAGTTTGTCAGAATCACAACAACAAAAAGTAGCAATTGCTGGCAGAAAACTGTTGGTTGTGCAAAGCTGTAAGTTAATATCTGCCTGATGTTTGTTTAAATTGACAGCTGCACATAAGGCTCTTAAACATTTAAGTTGATTTAGATATGAAATTCAAGAAGTGCTTTCAGCTCTGACAGTTTCCCATAAAATGTAGAAATCAACCAAAGCGCTGACCACATCTAAATAATTGATTTCATCGCTCTGGCACTGTGTACATTTTTAATCTCTATTCATTAGGTCCAGTAGCAACAGTTTTGAATGGACTTTAACCATTTGGGTTCAACCAATTGAACCCAAATTCTGAATGAGATATCCTTTTTTTAAGTTTAGAATATGTGGCAGATCAACTGTTTCAGACGTTAAGAGCTTTTGAACATCTGAAAAGATGTTACTAAATCTACTAGTTGAAAACACTAATGTATCATCACCTTCTAAATGCAGTACACTGACTGACCAGTCTTTTTTTTTTATCAGTCTTTCAGATTTGTCAGTTATTTGATAGTCTGACCTTCATTTAAATATCCAGAGCTTTCACTGTCAAGCATCAACATTCAATGCCTGACGAGCTTTAATGTTAATTCAGTCTGATGTTGCTGTTTTAGATATCATCAGGAATTGAGTCAGAGAAAGGTTGATGCACTCTGATCTTAAACTACTCTGTAGCAGGTTATAAATTCAGCTGAAGTTACCATGGCAAAACCTTTAGGCTCTGAATAGCCTGTTAACTCATTAACATTTGCGTTGTGACGCAGCCTTAAAGACTGGGAATCTCTGGCTACGAAATCTTTTTAATATAGTAACATATGCCTTCTCAATTTCTCTTCAATCCCCTCCTGTGTTCCTGAGATCATTCTCTGTCCTTGCATATACCCCGAGGAGTGAGTCAGCTTCCAAAGGAACTCAAATTTAGGAAAGTCAGGCAAGGGAGAGGCTAGGAAGGATTGTGAGAAAGATATACGTTATCATAATGAGCAGCATTTTTGAAAGAATAATGCTTTAGCAATTTATCAGTCTTTACTGAATGCATTCAGGCACAGTATCAAAAGTAGGTCACCTGCATTTTATCTGTGCTCAGAACCCTGTGAAGTCTCCACATGAGATGGAGAACTGAAAATTGTAACTGGAACACCTACTGTGCAGACATGCCTCATGCCTCTACAGTTCATTTAGAAATACTAAAGCAACTTCATGTTGGTATCCACATCCTTGGGATTCTCCCCACCTCGTTTCGCAAGGATTGCATTGAAAGTTCTTTCGACAACAAATCAAGGGAAATTTAGGCGTGACAATAAACCTTCACGTTAAGAGGCAGGGGTATAGCTCCAACTGACTGCATGACTCATGGATTTAGCAGGTGGTCCAGAAGAGAATTTGACACATTCTCTGTTTTCAGTGATTAGTTTCTGCGTAAACTGTTATTAAGCACTTATCTCCCTCTTCCTCTGCCTTGTTTGTAGCACCCATGTGTGGAGGTCAACTGAAAGGGCCTAGTGGCGTCATCACATCTCCAAACTACCCTGTTCAGTATGACAACAATGCCAACTGCACGTGGGTCATCACGGCAACAGACACATCTAAGGTAAAACCTGCTACACACGGAATTAAATCAGCAGTGTATTCTTTTAGCTTTGACTTTGTAGTCCCCACTAGTTTCCAGTGGCGTGTTAAGCGGCGTCTTCACCTGACACCAACAAGAGAAGAAGCTGACTGATGTTTCTTTATCTACTTGGGAGAAGCTCTAGTAGAAGCACTTCTCTGACACATGTGACTCATGTTGTGCTTTTGATAATTGCAACTCTTTTGATGCTTTGGTTCAGCACACCATATGACAGACTGAAACATGTGAGAGAAAGGGGGGGAAATGCTGGATCTGAGCCCACAACAGACAAAGGAAGTTGTTTGAAATGTTTTGGTGATGGAGAGAGGAAGAGAGTAAAATAGACTGGAGAGAAATGGAGTGTGCTTGCAAGCGATCATGAAACTCTCACAGCCATTCTCTTTAGACCATTGACTTTGGAATTTTGTTCAAGGCCATCCATACCTCTCGGAACTCAAACAAAAAGGTTTTACAAATCTGTTATCTTATTGCACCGTGCTGAGTGAAAGAGAGGTTGTTTGAGGTGAGGTTCACACCCGCAAAATCCAACTCACTCTTTGCAAGCAAGCAGACACAAATACACTCAGACACACTTAGGCATACCCAGCAGGCAGCCTGCTAAACTAGACACTGGTGTTTTAGGCTGGCTCTTGCTGTGTCTGCTTTAGATGAAGATGGAGCGAAGTTGTTTACAGATTTTGTGGGTTTCTGTTCCTCCCCGTCCGCAAAGGCAAGAGGTGGCACAGCAGAAGGATCTGCATGGGACATGCTGGTGTTCCTCTAGGCCAATATTCATCTCACGACATCATAAATAATACAGGTGTTTGTTGGGTGTTCCTGCTTAAAAAATGCCCTGAAAAACTGAAAATGGTAGCGCTGTCTAGGACACTGGTGTGTCTGTTCCATGATTTAAACTTGAGATTCAGAGATTTCTCTTGAAGTTACTGAATTTTGGGGTACTTTCCTCTGGAAACAGTAGATTTCAAACGAAGACAAAACACAGAGAGAAAATGTGTAAAGTTTCCTCAGATTTTATGAACAGCCTTCCTGCTCAGAGCCTTGAAAAAGTGCATCCAAGTCAAAGACCAGTATTTTTTCCCGTTTACCACACTTTTATCAAGTTTAGTTGATGTAGTATTTAGGTAATAGTGTTAGTATCCAGTACTTTGACATTGAACTGTCTATATATTTAGGGTTTCTGGTGGAAAGAACACCCACAAGCACGCTAGCCAACAACACAGGTGTGACAAAAATCATTGTCCACGGTTCATCAAATCGAAGTTTGTTATCTGTCCGTTTCACCTGCACACCAAGGGGGATTTCTCACAACTGTCTTACAATTTATTTATTTATTTTTTTGTCATTTATTTTCTTCGGGGTGTGTGGAGGGTGTGTTCCATCTGTATTTTCCTACTTCACCTGTTAGTTGGCAGATGGGAGATGAGTTTGTGGTATGAAACTCTATTTATCGAGCGATCTGACCTATTTTGGCCACACATCATCAATCTTTTCTCTCCACCTTGGCAATTTTCATTAGACGCGAGGTTTAACATAGGACAGAATGCAATTTGCATTTATATAAGCTTTTTCATTAGGCCTTGCTCTCTCAGCCCTCTGAAAATATTAAGAATATGCCGGAAATCAGTGCCAGCCAATTTAAAGTAGGAGACAAAGACAGTTGTATGTTTTTCTTTTTTCCATACAGCAGTCTTGCATATGATTCTACTTATTCTGAACGATATTTTACTCTATCACAGTTAGACCTTGTTTGTCTATCTTTTATGTCCTCATTTAAGTTTAAACCACATCATCTTTGGTTAGGATGTCAGCTTTTTTGGATGTTCTTTTTCTCCTTGCTCCTAAGTCTCTTCTTCTAAGTTTCACCTCATTTCCAAAGAGAAATGAGGTGAAACTAATAGAAAAAGTAACTTTGATCTGTTTTTTATTTTACAATTTCAATTTGACAATTCTTTTTTTGCACTATTATGTAACCTCTTTCACACATTTTTTTCACCATGAGAAAAGCTTTAAATCCCCTGCCTCAATTCCTGATGTGTTTCAAGTAACCTCAAGTCAGGAAAAATGACTCCCAAAGGTATATGATTCGTCAGTTTTGCTGAACAAATAGTTGGGATCATGCAGACCAACTGGTCGGCAATCAGATATTTGATTAGAGTGGGGAAAAAAAAATACACCAGACTGAAAGTAAGCTTGAATTAAGTATACCAGTATACTCGTGTATAGGTCATATATCCCAAGCTGCTTCTTTACACATAGAATGTAAGAGTTGTAATTGGAATGAGATGTGCCAATGAATTAAGAGAAAATATAAATATTTCCAGGAAGAAAGAGAAATCAATACAACATAAAAATAATGTTTTGCATACAATATACAAAGATGTTACACTGGTGTGAATTGAAATGTGTCAGGCAAATATTCAAATGAGACTGATAAATGATGGATTGATGGACAGAAGGATGGGAAGGCACAGATGGAAAGAGGTCTCAGCTCTGCACAACGTTTCAGGATCATTTAAGCATCTGTCATTTACTGTTGTCTTTGTGATGTCCCCACTGTTGTCTAGGTGATCAAGCTGACATTTGAAGATTTTGACCTGGAGAGAGGCTATGACACCCTGACGGTGGGAGACGGCGAGCTGGTGGGAGACCAGAAGACTGTCTTTCACGTGTGAGTGGCTCCTCTTTGACCTTCATCTTTTTCACCTTTAATCTTTTCTTTGTTCTCCAAGTTCTTTTGGTTTGAAGTCGTTTTCATTTTTGTCAGTCGTGTACAGTCGTTTTTTTTCTTCACTTTTATCCCATGTTGGAGCCCTTGCCATTGCGCTCTGCTTCCCCGCCCCACTCTCTTCCTTTCCCCCAGCCATTACTTCTTACTGGTACAGTTTCGCTTTCATTTCATCACCATCTGATGCAGTGTTGCATGAAAAATAGATGTAACACACCACATTGTCCATCATGGCTCTTTTCAGTAGAGGGTACAATATCACAGCCATGTGGCACAGCATTGCAAACTGCACATTGATACTCCCTAATAGAGTTTGTGCCAGCAGATGCTCCATAACAATTCACAGGATGTTGTTTTTAATTGTGCTGAAATTTACCACCTTAATAAAGTTTTTATAGATCAATTTTCATGCGAGGCTGCCTTTCTGGGGTGGGAGTCAGGAGGAGGTTGTGAATAAATGAGGCAAAGTTTTTTTGTGAAAAGATCTTTCTCGCTTCAATATATTTGTGTATTTGGAGTCGGACTGACAGCACAAAAAATGTTTACACAACACAAACACTGAAAATAACTAAAGCTGTTTTCTCTCACGGAAATCTTTACTTTATGAAAGTCAAGGGTGGAATTTAGCTCTCACACTCTTGCACACAAGCAAACTGAGAGCATACGTTATGCTGTAGCCAGCAGCATTGTTAAAAATCCCAGGACTATAATTTTGTGGATCACTGATGCAGGCAACCGTGTGTATTGTGTTGAGAATCATTATCTGTAACTTAAGGTCAGACATGTAACTGCAGCGCAGTCATAAATGTGGTGGCTAACAGGCAATGAGTCACAATCAAGGAAAGGTGCCACCACTGTTTTACCTACAGGAGAATGGATGTGGAGTGGCCATTACATTCATTAATTTCAAGAGTTTTTAGAATTAAGAGAAAAAAAAAAAGGGATTGGATGAGGTTTGAAGTTTACCCATAAAACTGTGCTTTGATGGTCCATTAAATATTTTCCTTCCTCCTATGTGACAGAAACAAAGAAAAAAAGGTGGACTTTACGTGTTCCATCAGTAAAATTGCAGCCCTTAATCACTGACTCTGCAGCTACACACATCCTAATTAGAGCTGGGTTAGATTACTATTCAAATAGGATTAATATGCTGCTGTGGCACTGACTGATCTTGCTTTCATTTTCCACTTTCTTGTCCCAAGCTGTTTCATATTAAAGACTTTGGATAAAAATAAAAAAACTGTATGATTTTGGTCTTTGGTTTAAAGTGCTTATGTCAGTTTTAAAAGATGTCTTTGATCAGAGATATCTGCTGTTTAAATATATAACTTTATATATATATATATATATATATATATATATATATATATATATATATATAGTTTTGCAGTTGAATTGAATATGTTTTAATGATGCAATAGAAATGGGTCTTTTGGCCATTAAAGTGACAAAAAGTTTGCTGTGCTTTTTTTTTTTTTTAAATCTTTTATTGCTGTTTAAAACAATTGAAACATCATGCACTGTAAGAGCAGACACTACCAGTACTAAATGGATTTCGGTTTACATCAGACATCTTGCTGTCAGTTAATACATATTTTGCTCATCTTTATTGTATATCATAGACAAACAATAAAAACACATTTTTAAGAAATCTGTCTTGTGTTTTAGCCTGTCTGGTACCACCACACCAGACCTTGTGGTGAGCACCAGTCACCAGATGTGGCTCAACTTCAAAACAGATGACACCAGTGGCTCCCTTGGCTTTAAGGTATCCTATGAAGGTAAGGATGCAGTGATTATAAGACCTTAGGATGTATTTTTGATAGCTACACTCAAATGACTGCCTGTAATATCTGGTTTACCAGGCTTGGATCACTATCAGAAACCCTTTGTTTTCATGTCTTTTCCAACCGTCATCATACTGAGTTTAGTGTCAAAAACATAAAAGTCAAAGATCCTTCTGTCATTCCAAAAATTTGTCATCGAAACATATCAGGATCACAACGGAAGCTGGTCAGTTAATTTTTGACCTCTACTGACAACATGCCAGCATAGAAAATAAAGCTACATTACAGGGATTTAAAGTGAAACGGACCTAAGTAATCTCTTAAAGCCTGAGAGATCACTTGAGATAAGTAGTTTTCACACTCTCTTTTTGCAATTGGAAATCAAGAACTGAGTGTAAATGAAGCCACTAATTGATTTTTACGCTGACAGCTTTATACTAATTATGTGTTCAAATTAGTTATTTGAATGTTGTTTGGCGTTTTGACCGTTAATGAGGTCAAAAACGGTCAGCGAGACGTTGATTAATTTGTATCTGATGTGTTTGTCTTATTAACTGATTCTAATGTTTCGGTTTATAATTACCATACGTTTCTATGTCTTTGGGTGTACGTGCTCAAGAGCATTAACAGATAAGCAAAGAGCGACCACATGAGTGTTTCAGTTTGCATGTTTTCTGTTGAGTGTGAGAGTTTGGGCTGTTTACCAGAGCTCTTCCTCCAGACAAGATTTACTGATCACCTCTCAGATTCAGAGCAAGTCTTCTCCCTTCCCCACAGATGCTTTGTTCTGATCAGTAAAAATAACAGAGAAAGTGGAGCAGCATGCTGAACCAAAGTGTAATTAAAACAATGAGTTCTACTTAATGAAGGGGAAGAAACACTTTGAAACACTTCACCTCCCAGATTGAAGCAAAATCTAATTTGCATTCTCAGTTACTTGTATTTTAAGCCTGATCATCAAATGTGGTTACAAACGCAGTCCTACCAGTACACATGCTTTCCTCTGCTCACATACTGTAGTGTGGGATGCACACAGTCAGTATTAGTTTCAGTCTTTCTGAAAATGTTACGCTGGCAAACAAGACCAGGAAACAAAGACAAACCAGCAGATTTATAGTAAATGTATCCACTTTAGTGTTTTATATTGACACTGAAGATGTGCTGTTTGAATCATTTCTGTTTACACATTTCTGCAAATATGTGCACCAGCCAGTCTGTCTAGCGTTATGGACACACCACTATGCCCTTTCTATGTTTATGCTCCCATGCTGGCTATAGGAATTATGTTTTCAAGTTGGCCATATTTCCATTTCATTCTCATGACCGCCATATCTCGTGAAAACCCTCAGTTTCTACTTTCTTCAGTAATTTCCTTAAATCAGGGAGAAATGATGACGTAGGTTTTTGTTGGTCAAACAGTATTGTCACTGTGACCTCAAAAATAACACCAGAATTCACATTCTAAGTAGGATCAAAATTTACAGCCTGAATAAGTCGCTACCATACACACGCTCTGGTGCCTACTGGGAAGATATGCTGGTACTTTTTGCCCAGTTATGTACTTTTTGATAAGGTCCTTAGGCTATAGTTGATACATCAAATATTTTTTGATGTAGTGGTGGAACTTTAGGTATGTAAAGTCCTTTGGGACATTGTAGGCTATACGGGGTTATACCATTAAACTCATAAAGTCAAGTTATCCTTGGCCTTCAATTGCGGTGTAATTGTTGACAGCAGTAGGGGATAATGCTGAATGTCAAGCAGAGAAGGACACACATATCTCTGACATCTGTCCCCTTATTCATTTGCATCAAGTGCACTTTCTCTCACTTGTTACTGTCAGTTTTTCTTACATAAACAATCACAAACTTTAACAGGTGCCTCTATAACAAGGCACATAGTCCATGAAAACATGTGTACACACGTACATCAAGACTGTTACTTATTACCTCCATATTCCTCCATAACTTTAATTGTGGGGAGTCATGAGGCAGAAAGACCTAATCTGAGATGCTTTATTGTGTGCATGATTTACTGCATTATGCACAGTTATTGTGTCTGCTTTATGTTTGGATTGTTCTTCTTTTTTTTTTTTTTACTGCTCTTACACATTCTCTCTCAGGCTCACCTCAGAACCCACTCTCAGCACCCCTCTTTTAAAGGTGACTTCCAACTAAGATCAATGAGTTGTCTTGTGAATAAGGCTGCCTTAGGACAGCCATACATCCAAGCAGCAGCGATCTCTAAATATGTGTTTTTAATGATGATCATCATTAGGGCTAAGTATGGATTTATACCCAGCATCACCCCTGGTGCGATTTAAAATCATATTAGGCCCTGCCATCATTTCCTGGATGAATGAGCTTATTCGCTCTGTGTGTTCCCCATCCAGATGCTGCAATAGGATGCCTCAGAATTCCCGTCTGCAATCTTCTAAGTGAACTAAAGGGGAATAGATAAATCTTGTGTTAATGAAATGGTTTTAAGGAATAAGTGGGTTTGCAGGATGTGAATTTGTTTGTGTGAGAGTTGGAGAGTGTTCACATCATCTTCAAAAATAAGTAAGAATGTTTGTCACACAATAAGACAAGTATATATTTATAGTCCGATGGGAGGATGTCAAAAATTACAGAGTAAAACTTGCTGTTGAGATGAATTATAGGCAAGTATTCAATCTATTTCTTTAGTAAAACTTTTTTTTTTTTTTAAAGAAGGTATGATGAGACTTTTTTCACTATAACTTTGGCTAACAGTTTTTATCAGGGTCAAGCATTTCTAGCGGGTGATTCTAATCAAATACTAGACTTGTCACCGTCCCGAATGCTCAGTAATTAAATCCATATTTAACTTCTGGGCACTGAATGGATGCATTGTACCCAATAAGGTCAGCAGTGACACCAGATGCAGACAACGTGGAACACGTATTGCTCTTCAGGCAATGCAGAACAAATTGGCTTCAGAACAAAAATTGAGAACAGAGTGTTCTATCATAACTAAATTCAACTTCATTTTTTTACACTTTAGTGAAGACACAAGACCTAATGAAAAGAATCCTGGATCTAGATTAACATCTGAAGCTAATATCTTTTAAGTTTGACCACAATTAGCTTCTGGCGTTCACACTGATCTTTCCGGGACTTTTTATAACAACAAACAAATCAAAGCAGTCTCCAGGCCTCTCCATGAAGGTATAGGGAGGCCTGTCAAAGTGCTTTCCTCCGATGACACTACAGGCTCAAACTAAAATTTCTGTCTGCAATATTTCAGTACCAGCTGAATTTACATGAAGAATTGGAGACGGTTGTTTGGTTTAATCATCTGATTTGTATTAATCTGGGTTCTCTGCCAACTTAATATGCTGCTGTGATAAGTGTTCTTTGCATTCCTTCTATTCTTACAAAGATGTTCACCTCTGCCCACACAGAAATTGACCAAGGCAGCTGTGGAGATCCTGGAGTCCCAGCTTATGGTAAACGGGAGGGAGCGGGCTTTCGTCATGGGGACAGGCTGTACTTTGAGTGTCTCCCTGCTTTTGAGCTTGTGGGAAAGAAGAATATTACCTGTCAGAAGAACAACCAATGGTCGGCAAAGAAACCCAGCTGTGTTTGTAAGTTCTTGAATGTCTTAGTTTAGATTTGACGTACACTTTATGCATAAGTATGTCACTACTGACATCTGTGTGAATACTGTGCAGATGACTATAGAGACAGCTGCTTATTAAATGGTCAGATTATCCTCCTAATTCTTTCCTTTTTTTATTTTCCAGAGCATGGTGGATTTAAAACGATAGGGAAGATTATTAGTTAATCAACGACATGAAAGAGGCCCACAGAAATTGAGTTATGAGATGAGAGGGAAAGGAGAGCAGACCGTGCAGATAATGTTCACTATTGTAGTGTTGAGACAATAGAAGGGACAAAAACCTCTGATAAATTGACATGCCCCCAACCCCTAAAACTGATTTTGGCTGGTTGTTACTTCGAAGCAGTGTTTATTGACTTAAGTTTTGATACTTAGAAAGATTGATTTGATTTGGATGGGTGTTTTGTTTTTTTCTCAGCATCCTCTGAGCTACTGCTCAGGTGGTAACAGCAACATCAGTGGTCCAATCCCCAGCTTTCCCTGACCAAATGTTAAAGTATCCTGGGACAAGACACTAAACCCCACATTGCCCCATGGTGTGTGATAGAGGAAAAAGTATTGCTAAGCCTGTAACACTATAGACAAAGACTTTTTTTTTTAATTTTTAAATTTAAAAAAAAAGAATTTGAATTTAAACTTGTTTTACCCCTGTTTTCATTTCACTCTGCTTCAATTTAGATATTCTATTGTGGTCATATTAGATAAATCTTTAATGTATAATGCCAGTACATTTCTTTGGGAATCATGCTTTCTTTCATAGCCCTGTCCACAATACCTTAACTGGCAAGTTGAGAAATTGTTCTTTTTTCTTATCTCCTGTTATCTCTGTGTGAGCCTAAGTGGCTGTCATTGTTCATGTGTTTATGCAACAAGGCAACAAATGCACTGTTATTGTTGGTTGTGTTTAAAAAATGGATTTCCTCACTAATGTGGTAGGTGTCTACAGTAAGTGAATGTTGAGGTGGGCAGTAAAATTAATTAAACAATGTAATATGTGCAGTAAGAAAAAAATGCAATGTTTCTGTGTTCTAAACAATTACTAGTTTTAATGTTACTGTGTTGTCTTCTTTTCTTCTGCTCCATATATTTTTTTCTCTTTATCTCTCTCCTGTAGTTTCCTGTTTCTTCAACTTTACCACTCCATCCGGGGTGCTGCTATCCCCTAACTATCCTCAGGAGTATGGAAACAATATGCACTGTGTGTGGCTCATCATCACTAACCCTGAGAGCAGAATCAATTTGGCCTTCAACGACCTCAGCATGGAGAAACAGTTTGACTTCCTCTCCATCAAGGATGGAGGAAAGGTTGTGAATTACACTTTGTTGCCTTCAGTTATTTTGAATGACTCAGCTGTGTATCTGTCACCAACATCATTAGACTTTGGCAAGCCCATTGTTTCTGTTTACCTTAGGAGCTTTTTTCTCCAACCTTATCTTTCTTTTGGTTCAAGAGATCTTTGGTTTCACCAGAAAATCTGTCTTTGTTAGGCTGAATCCCCCATCCTGGGCACCTTCTCTGGTGACGTTCTGCCTCCTCCCATAACAACAAGTGCACACGTGGCACGATTGGAGTTCCTGACTGACCACACTTACACAGACAGAGGATTTAATATCACTTTCACAAGTAAGTACTGATTGTTACTTCAACAAAGTAATCAAGAAGATTAAGGGGAGTCTTTAGAGCTCATCACAAACATCCACACCAACCTGAATGTTTAGTATTCTACATTGTCTATGCAGGTGTACAGTATGCGTGTGGCATGATGGGTGTGCATATGATTGGCCTCATGAATCATCCACTATATCTGTGCCTCTCTTCCACAGACAGAATACACAGAGCCATGTATCAGCAACACTCTTTGCACACTAACAAAAAGAAAAATGACAACACCCCCCCCCCCCCCCGTCTTTAATATCTTAATAGAGACTTGACAACTAAATAAACCCTAAATAAAGATGCAGCATCCTTAGCTGACACATTGTGGCAGTGCTCATATTCCATTCTGGGTAACTGCTGATGTTTGAGGGAATTCCACATGGTTTATACTCTGACACAGTAAACAGTGGCTGCATGCTGGTAAACCTATTTCATGGATATACTGTGCTGTGACGGGTTGGTAGCAGGATTTTTGTATTAGTTGTATTTATACAGTGAGCCTGAATTTTGCATTTGTCCATATCCCAAACTGAATATATCTTTGCCCCATCCACGCAAAGCTGTCTTATTGATAGTTGAGGCATTGTCAGAGGACTTACTGTGCGGATAAGAATGAAATGTTGGCATGTTATAAGAATATTAATTTTCTTGTAAGCATGCCAACAATTGTTTAGAAGTGTGTAAGATTATTGTAATATGCACAATAAGTGGTCAGCTAGCATAAACAAAAGGAAACCAAAAAATGCTCAAACAAGAGCACAACTTCTAACATACAGTATTCCGTGTCCAAATGGTCACAAAACTCTGAGATTCTGTCCAGACATATTGACAAAGCTGTTTGAAAGGCAGATGATCTCACAAGTTACATCAATATAATTGTTTAGAAATTGTGACAGTAGGGCCTTTTTTTACACACCATCTCAGACACAGCAGTATCCTTTAATTATGTATTGCTTGGATGCTTGTTACAACTAGTACACTATAACTGCATCTTAAAGTAAATGCACATATTCTCGCTAGTTATTGACTTGTGCTTGAGTTGAAATAACATGGCTCAGCCTTTCCAGGAAACATTTGGACTCTGACTCTTGCTAATTTGCAGACATGTCATCAACCAAGCCCAGGTGCGTCTGTGAAGCCACAATGTGGACAGCACATGGTGGCTAATGCATTAAATTAGCAAGTTGGATAAATCAATAAATGGCCAGTGCAGCATGGTGAATGAACATCAAGAAAAGTTAATTGAAGATGACAATCCCTTCCTGAGAACAGTGTCATCTAACCGCAGGACAGATTTTTAGAGGTTGTGGGCCTAAGCAGACAACTTCCATCATTCATGTTAATTAAAGACATGCCAAACTGTATTGAGGTGATTTCTGGCAAGTTAATAAATAAGATATTTTTGATGGATGAGCTGTAGCTGGTACTCTGTTTGGGTCCAATGGATAGAGAAGAGGGATTCATCAACACCTACATGTGTCAACAACTACTTGTGTGTACTAGAGTGAAAGAGATGGTGGTGCAGGAGATGTATTTGTTTACATGACTTTTTCTAGGGTTATGACTCTTCTTGTAAGACTGTGTGTCCTTCGACTTTTTCTGACTGGTTCCCACTTGGAATTTCATTAAGAGGCCTGATAGATAAAATTCTAAAGACGTACAAAAACAATTTTCCTTGTTTGTTTCCTGCACAAATAATTTACCAGTGTCATGTAGCACAGATGATCTGCATACAGCGTGGTTGCCCACCTTCGAGAATTACTGCAGCAGGGTGAATCGATGTGACTAAGTGAAACAAATGTATTTTTGTCCCATGCTGACATTGGGGAAAAAATGCTTTCAGCAGAAGGAGAGGGGGAAAAAAGTTTTTCCTAGAAACTTTTTATCATCTTGTCTAGAAAAAGTAAATGTAATATGTGACTCAGGTTAATGTAATGTCTTTTGTTTTGAAGTTTATGAGAAAGTGACCTATCTTTTTACTAAAATATGGCATGATCCTTTTTGGAGTAAAGTAAATGATAAAGGATCATATTCAACAGTGCTTTGTTTCATTGTGATTGACAAGATAGCGCCGTACTAAGTATATGGGCACATATAGTCTCTTATTGTTCTCAGTCAGATCTGCCCATCATTTGTTAATTGCACTTTTAGAAAACCAAAATGGCAACAGTCTTATCCCCAACTCAAGAGGTCTGGTCAATTTTTGTTTCCATTTTTTTTCTTGTTAAGATTTCTAACTGAGTGGAATGATGAATTCTTTAAATTTTAAGGCAACGACTTTCAGCACCCTCTTTTAGTTTCTGCTTTAGCATAGGAAACACTGAACCGTCCTTTATGAAATAAAGGAGATAATTCTGTTCTACATTCCCTTCCAACTTTCAAAGTGACACTTGAATATTTAGCTGTACTAACTGGTTTGTGTGGCTAAAAATGAGGACAGGAGGGTGATTGCGAGCAGCCTGTAATGGCTAATTCTTTTCATTTTTCATTGCAAAATAATGGTAATAAAGATATATTACAGCCAACCTTATTATGCTAATATAATGTATAGGATTTATTCACCATGTATTAAAGTAATAGGATAGTATTAGATAAAGTATTTAAGGCACTTTTCATAGTATATTTATTGAACAGCTGTAGTTTGAGTACTGCAGACCCACATCGCAGCTTAGTCTGTATGTATGCAATTATGGTCAGATTCTCAGTGCAATGCAGTTTCCTTTTCCTTGCTTTTAAAACATTTTCTTACTGCCTTTCCTTCTCCTCAAGACATTTTCCAACAAGGTCATTTAAAATAACTTAGGAAAAGGTAATGTTTTTTGTTTTTTTTGTTATTTTTAAATGCGTATTCGACCATACTTGAATTTTCAAATTAAGAGATCTTTTCCACAGCAGACATTTAAAATTGTTATTGCACAAAAAGTGCATGTGTAATGAATGACATAACAAAGGAAAACTAAAAGTTCCTTTGTGCCACATTGAACCTTGACAAGTGCACAATAGAAGGACCTTCCCCAAAAGTTGAATGCGGTCACTATTAATATAGCAGTGTATTTCCTGCTATGACATATGTCAGCCGTGGAAAAAAAATGTCTGTAGTCTACAAAACAATGGGTGACGTTACAGTGGCCTCATCTAGCTTATATAATTCCAGTTGAATTGTAGGAGATTTTCTTCTTTTTTTTTTCTGGTGTTCTACATTTCATCATTCTATATTGTTAAGCAAAATTTACCACCTTACACCTCTGTCTCGTCCTCCAAACTAACACCATGTCTTTTCTGCATCTCCAACAGCATTTCGCCACAACGAATGCCCAGATCCAGGGGTGCCAGTTAATGGAAAGCGTTTTGGTGAGAGCCTACAGCTGGGGAGTTCCATCTCATTCCTGTGTGAGGAGGGCTTCGTTAAGACCCATGGCTCTCAAACCATCTCCTGCATTCTCAAGGATGGCAATGTAGTGTGGGACAATGCTGTTCCTCGCTGTGAAGGTGGGTAAGGGAGGGGCAACGTCAGATTACTCTTCCTTATCTGTTTATGACTATCCTAATAAACAATAATGTGGACAGAAAGAAATGATATTGGTTAAAGAGATGAGATCCCAGGGACAAAGACCTGAATTTTGTTTTTATTTATTTATTTCATTATCATTTATCAAATTATCAGCATGGCAAAACATTTCAGCTTTACATGAAATAAAATGAGGACTTGTGCTGACAGTCTTGACAACTTTTGATGCAACATTATTGTGCAATTTAAGAGACCTAATTGGAATATTCTGCACTTGCTGAAACGTTTCAAAAGAAGCTGATTTGACAGTGATCTTCATCATTCTCTTGAATTCACTTCCCTTAACAAATGATACAACTAATTAAATTATGTTAAGGACGCTTGAGATCGGGTAATGATGAAACTGATGATGATCAAGGGGCTTTGTCCTCTTCAGTATCTGACGCAGCAGACATTCTGTGCTTACAGATTGCTCAATAATCCATTTACCTCTCTCTCACTTAATAATCAATAAACTATTTCCAGCAATCCAGAAGAGGCCAGTATAGCTGGCAAAGCTTGGATAAAACTTAGCATTTACCAAGCTATTTTTTTTTTAAGGCCCAAAGCACTATAAGTGCAGACATGGCTTGAACTGTAAGGGGCCTAATCAGGCTCACCTATCCATAATACACAAAAGAAAAGCTTTTAAAGCTTGTCAGTTCCCCACCCCAGTGCCATAGCATTCCGTGTGTCATAGCAGCTTCATATTCCTCTGAGACCATCTATCAAAACCATGCGTTTGTAGTGTAATGCATTTCATAGATGTCCTTCAGTATGCTGAGTTAGCTGATTAAATCATTCCACTTCAAAGGGAGCAGTGAGCTGGCACTGTAACTAAGCCCTCCACTGTGTCTGTGTTCTGGTTAAGGATAGGCAGTTAAAGAGAAGAATGTCAAAGTGAACTGTAACCGACATGAAAGTTCAGGATGGAGGTGGATGTACTTAAGTATGTTTTTGTTCAAGTAATCAAAGGTTTTTTGTTTGTTTTTTTCCTCTTGGTGATGTTGATGGCAGAACCTTTTTATGAGAGGTTAAATGATACATTCTAAACAGCAGCAAAAGAGAAGAATAGTGTATATATATATATATATATACATATATATATATATATATGGACAAGTAATGTATGCTCTTGTATACATGGGCACATGTAGAGTGACAAACATGGTCCTTGCTGGAATGGTTAACCTTGAAGTGAGCTGTCACCAATTCACATTAGACGGAGCCTGACAGTGAAAGAAATGAGAGGCGCCTCGGATGATGCAAGAAATCATCTATAGACGTTGTCATACATCACCTGGGACAGACATGTATAATTCAGTCCCTATCCATCTTTCTCTCCCTGTTTCTTCTCTCCCTCCGTTAGCCCCATGTGGAGGAGATCTGAAGGCTCCCAGTGGAATCATCCTCTCCCCTGGCTGGCCAGAACTATATAAGGAGGCCCTTAACTGTGAATGGATCATTGAGGCTCCTCCAGGCTACCCCATCAAGATCATTTTCGATAAGTGAGTCACCAGAAGAACAACTACTGTGCCAGATTGTTTAATTTTCTCAGAACACTCTTGCTTTCTTGCCCTTTTTGGCTTCTTAAACCCTCTCACAGTCTCAATCTTTCATCCCCAACTCTCGACTTGTTCTTACTTTCTTTAATCTCTATTTCTGTCTTTCTACTGTATAGTAGATCAAATTCACACTATACCACAACTTGGGTACCACTATTATTTTTATTTAGTATGTTCTTTGAGAAGGGATTTATCCACTTATTTATATCCCCCTCCTTAATTACCCACAAATATTCCTAATTAACTGACATAGACACTCAGAAACTGCGTTTATCTGCAAGTATGTACAGTAAATACACATGCAAGAGGAGATATTTTATCAATGGGGACCATAGAGATGGAAGAGGAGGTAATTTGTCCCAATGTTGAGAGAGACCGAGAGAGACAGACAGTTGTAAGATCAAACGCTACATTAATGTTTTCAGTAAAAGTCATCCTTCCAAACCAATCTCATCCCTGTTCTTGCTATGATAGCACACCATGCAAAATAAATGCAGCATAAATGTTTGTTGCTCTTTAATTTTTATGTAACATCAATAAAATATCACAAACCGTTTCATTTAGATGACATGGTTCTGAAACTAAGCTATTTATTCATGGCTTTGAAGATGAAGTGGCTCTGGTAATACAGCCAGAAACGCACACATATTGAACACACGCACACAGAGGCGTACATGTTACAAATATATAAACTCCCTAATGCCAGATTGAGCAGAATTTCCGCAAATTTGAAGGATCATAAAAATATAAGAACATCTTTTATCCAGGTTGCATGGAAATTGAATTGCCAAATATCACATATACAGTATATTTTTTTTAATTTTATTTTTTAGGTCCCCAATTAATTTTTTACTTTATTTCGAATTTCACTGTCTTTCCCAGGTAGCAAAAATGCGTTAATCCAATGTTAAGTGGGTAAACAGACGTTTTTGTTTTTTTTTTAAAGCAAAGCAGATTTGATAATTAATTTCAATCCAAACCAGAACACACAGGACTGTGCTGCTTTTCCTGTGTAGCCTGTCCTTGCATTTACCTAAAAAATTACTCGTGAATCAAACTAGTTAACTCTGTTACATGCATTCATACTGTATATTAACATTATTTTTATTAATATTTTTTCATTCATTAAGATAAAGTTTCGGCCCGTTTGCTTGGATTTTCTCCTCTAATAAAGACTGTTTCCTATTTTCAGGTTTCGCACTGAAGTCAACTATGATGTTCTTGAGGTGCGTGATGGACGATTTCCCTCTTCACATCTTATTGGAAGTTACCAGGGCACCCAGGTTCCCCAGTTCCTCATCAGCACCTCCAACTTCCTGTTTCTTCACTTTTCGACTGACAAGAGCCACTCTGACATCGGCTTCCGTATACGTTACGAAAGTAAGGGCCCACACGCAAAGTCAAATCCATATTCAGATAAACAGGATGCAAATCAGTGGCCTTCACTTCACACAGTCTGACAGGAATTAATCCAGTACATACAGGAAGGACGAATCAGAGGCAGCCATGTTCTCTGTGCTCTGTAGTCCTGGCTTTGAATAAATCTCCCCAGACTCCGATTTCACCTGAAACCATACTTAAAAGAATACCTGTATATATGAAATTTAGGTCTGGAGATTATTCTGTCAGATAATCCTACCTTGACCCATTTTGTCAGTCTTAAAACAGTTTTTACACTGTCTCATGTTATCACACTTTCACACACGCTTACCTTTTCTCCTTAAACTAGCCTGCCCTCACGGTGTAATACAACACTCAAGGCAGTCCTGCAATCGTTTCTATCTCAGTGGCACACACCGGTAACCTTTTTCACCTTCTCTGTGGATACATTTTAAATAAACTCCATTATTTGCTGTAAGCAGTGTTGCACCAGAAACTGTGCAAGGTGGAAAGGAAAGGAGCTCCTAATGATCTAGTTGAGAATGGATGTTCGTGTGAATATTTTATCTGTGTTGTTTTATGAATGCAAACACCCTTTCAACATATCTTGACCTATTTAAGAAAGGAGGATTTAAGTTTTGACTCTAAGCAAGAGGATTTGGGTATATATTTATATATATTTTTTTGTCTTTGATCGTCTGTTGCATATAATTTATTTTCTTTTTCTACCTTTCCTCTGTAGCTCTGCAGCTACAGTCAGATCACTGCGTGGATCCTGGCATACCTGTCAATGGGCAGCGACACGGCAATGACTTCTATGTGGGTGCTTTGGTGACATTTAGCTGTGAGGCCGGATACACACTGAGTGACGCGGAGCCTTTAGAGTGTGAACCCAATTTTCAGTGGAGTCGCCCCCTGCCTAGCTGTGATGGTATGTTCCATATTATTGACCTAGAAATGAATAGTCGCTTGCCAGACTTCTCCCTCCTCATAAATGGGATTAAAGCTGAATTCATTGTTGTGAGTTGTTTCAGATGAAACATAAGAGATCATCTCCGTGACTTTGCTTCATATTTAAAGTGATTTATATTCCCCAGTCATTACAAAATCCATTCAAAATGATAACCTTTCTCTCAGATTTGTTTTTTTTTTAGAATTGAGGTTTCTGCTTCGTTTCATCAGAAATGTTTTATCCTTTTGATATTTGATATTTTCACTTTATATTTGAGGACATTATTGATTCCTTGCTACTCTTTACCCATACTGACAACATCAGTCTCCTTCTTATGCTTTCTTAAAGGGCATCTCTTGGAAAATTAATTTTAGGGCATTTTGAATGCACTGACAAGTTTTGAATATTTGTTTTCGAAATTTTTATTTGCATGCCTCTCTGAACTTTCCTCTGCTCTCTTCCCTCATTTCTCATCTTGTCAATTCTCCACTTTCCACGTGCCCCGTGCTGCCAGCTTTGTGTGGAGGTTATATCCAGGGCAACGTTGGAACCATTTTGTCTCCTGGCTTCCCAGATTTTTACCCACATAACCTGAACTGCACATGGATAATTGAGACCTCCCATGGAAAAGGTTAGAGCAGAAATTACATGTCAACACATGACGCAGTCAAATTTAATTTCCTTACAATGTCATTTCCCCCTACTGTGCGGCCTTTTTACTTTGCCAAACAAGCTGTCTTTGTAAGACTGGACTGCTGAGAGGCTGGCCTGTGGCTATTCTGCCACGGGATGACTTACCAGTCATGTCCCTTTTGGTCAAGAGCTCGCATTGAATTGACAAAGCCTAATTTGTAGATGTTCACTCAGTGTGTATGTGTTTAATACATAGTAGAAAAAAAAGATCATTTTGAATGCAATATGAAACTGAGAATGTAGTATTTCACATGAAAACTTGAGCTGAGTTTAAGATTCTGTCTTCCTTCCTAAACTACAAATTCCTAATATTCATATTAATTACATGTATTGTATAGAAATGGGCATTGAGATTATCTTCAGCTACTGCAAAGGTTCCAAGTGAAGAAAGGAAAGAGGAAAAATAATCTTTTTGGAATGGATCTTTCTGCCTCTCTTATTCAGGCGTCCAGTTCACCTTCCACACTTTCCACCTTGAGAGTCCTCATGACCATTTGCTGGTGACGGAGAACGGCAGCTTCTCTCAGCCTCTATGGAGACTGACAGGTTCCACACTGCCTCCACCACTCAGTGCAGGCCTGTTTGGAAACTACACAGCACAGATCCGCTTCCTCTCTGACTTTTCTGTTTCATATGAGGGATTTAACATCACTTTCTCCGGTGAGGATACTAACACTGAGAAAGAAAATGTTACTATTTGCACTGATTTATGGCAATCACATGGGGAATACTAAGACTTACACGTGGGAAGTTTTGAGCAGCGTTTAATGCCAAAAGAGGATGAACCTGATCAAATGTGATGTCTTCTATGTGAAAAAAAAAAACTGTTTTTCACACGAGAAAGGAATTTTTGTTATCACAGTATTATTTTGCTCATGAAGTAAAGTTTAACCTTTTCTTATTATTCTCTCTCTCATTTTCAGAGTATGATTTGGAGCCCTGTGAGGATCCTGGAATCCCACTTTACAGTACCAGAAAAGGACTGCAGTATGGCGTTGGCGATGCCCTCATCTTTTCCTGTTTCCCAGGTTACCGACTGGAAGGTCCAGCCAGGGTGGTGTGTTTGGGGGGCAGGAGGCGGGTGTGGAGCTCCCCTCTGCCAAGGTGTGTTGGTAGGTGGTCACATGCTTTATTTTGGCTTTTGTTACCCTCCCAATCCCCTCCTAATGTCATCCCAACTCACTACATATACACTTTCATATAAACCTGCAAATGAAGAGATGTACAAAAGCTATACATCATGTTAGAAAATGAGGCGTTTCCTCCTCATTAACATCTCTCTGTATGCCAACATTTTCTCTCCCCATTGGATAGCTTCCTCAAGATGGCCTCTGTGACTCTGTCTAAATTAAATAGGGCAGTTTTAATTAGTTTTAATTGAGAATGACAACGAAAGACGAACGGCGTTAATAATTGGTGGTTCTTGTTAATGTTTGGGAAAATGACAGGTCAAGCTTTTGGTCAGTATGTTCATTCTGAGATACAACAAAACTTTAGTGCTGCATTTATGTGTTGATATGAAAGTTAATTAGAACCCAATGACCCTGATCAGTAAATCACAGGGCAATGGCAGTCATTGACCTGCTTGTGTTTGTCCTTTGCTCGACTTTTGAATTTACTGCAAGCACTATTAAAAATGTTAATGTTTATGGAAAACAACTGAAAAGTATTGACTACTTTATGGGGACATTTTACCCCACATGCATATTTATTTCTTTTATTTTTTGAACCGAGAAAATTATTTCTAAATCAATCATCTGAAACAAATGCGTCAGTTTCAGGAATTTTACTGAATTTTCTAATTCAATTTTTTCTTCCTCATGTTTATTTGTCTATATCTTTAAACTACTAATTTGTGGTGTTTATTTGACCCCAAGTCTTTGAATGATGACGCATTTTATGATTTTTATACTTTGGGTGATGCCAGTCCTATTTTAGAAAGTTGTTACTTCTCCATCAGCAGTGTCATCTTCCTAAAGTATCTTTCCTCACCTATTCACCAAGTTAAAAGTCAGGGTACGTTTGTGGTCATTTAGATTCTGGCAGTGATGCTGCTATCGAACATGTTGTCCTTGTTGACTTTTTACCAGATGGGATTCATGAAAAGCAATTAACAGACAGAGCTGAAATTACAGTGAATTATATTCAGATTGCGGTGTGACTACAATGATGTGCTACTCAACATTCAGTTACAGCTAGTGACCATATACCTCTCACCATCACCTATTCCATCTCCCTGTGCATGACAGCATGAATAGATATACTCTTAAGTTTCAAGCATATAGCGATTGACATGTCTTCTGCTCTCTCCAACACCACCACCTTTCTCTCTCTCTCTCTCTCTCTCTCTGCCTGGATCACTGCTCCCTCTCATTTTATCTAGCCGAATGTGGCTCATCCGTGACTGGCATGCAAGGGGTGCTGCTCTCACCGAACTACCCTGGTTACTATGGCAACGACCACGAATGCATCTACTCCATCCAGACGCAGCCTGGCAAAGGAATTCAACTGCGGGCTCGGGACTTCCGACTGGAGGAGGATGACGTACTCAGAGTGAGGGAGCTGTGGGAGTTGAATTTTCCCCCTGAATATAACCTTGTTAGCATATCTGTGTGCACACCTGATGCTTCCTCCCACCCTTTCGCTTTCTTCCAGGTCTTTGATGGCAGCAGTAATAAGGCTCGTCTGCTGGGGGTGTTCACAGGCAACGAGCTGCTAGACACAACGCTAAACTCCACTTCCAGCTCCATGTGGCTGGAGTTTGTCAGCAATGGTGATAACACCAGTAAAGGCTTTGAACTACACTTCTCTAGTAAGTTACATTCTCTTATTACACGTAAAGAAAAGTTTCCTTTATGAACATAATGCTTAGATTTTAGTATAGTAGAGACAGCAGACAGTTTTCCAACTTTGTTACCTTTGATGTATTAAGACACTGTACTCATTTTACTTTCATTACCCTTTTAATTAATGCACCGTGAACTAACTCTCTGTTTTCTTACTTTTCAAGGTTTTGAGCTTGTTAAATGTGAGGATCCAGGTGTTCCTCAGTTTGGCTACAAGCGAGAGGACAAGGGTCATTTTGCAGGGAGCACAGTGTCATATAGCTGCGACCCAGGCTACACCCTGAAGGGCCCTGAGGTTCTCACCTGCCTTAGGGGGGAAAGGAGGGCCTGGGACAGCCCCCTTCCACTCTGTGTTGGTGAGTTACAGCTCTTTTTAAGGAATGTATCCATGCAATTGGCAGAGGTATTTGCTATCACTGTTTCTGAAGAAAATGTATGACTAATCTTCCACATTAACCACTAGCTAAAACTTGCTTTAACTTTAGCATCATTATAAAAAATGTTCCATCGATTTTGTCAAATATATACTTTTTTTTTTTAATCTGACGGTGTTAATAAGACTAAGATTTTATGTTTGCTCTATGTTGTCTCAAATATCCCATTGCAGTATTTAGTGTTTTCTTTACTCTTTGCCTGACTGCTAATCCAACCCAGCTTTAGTTTTTTACCATATCTGACCCAATTCCTCATCCTGATGACAATGTAAAAAGTGCAGGTTTAGAAAATCTTTGTGATGGATTAATCCTTTTTGGGGGAATCCATTTGGTTGATTTCCCAACAGCTTTTTCAGTCCATTATTACATTGAAAATTACAGCTCTAATGATTAGTTTTTGTCATTCATATTGCATCAGGATTGCAAATTGCCACCATTCACATTTTTTTTCACTAAAACAAGACTTTCCATATTAGTTTTCGGAATGTAGTTTCTCCATGAAATTGGAAGGACAGAGCAGAAGCTACACATATCTGATCAGTTATTTTTTATCGTTCTCCTAGTTAAATGTTAAAATACTTTTTCCACCCCGAGTGTATTTTTTATTTTTTTTCAGTCTGAGAAACTACACAGGAAAAGAAAATGCAAGACAGATGTTCCTTGACATGTTGGCCAATGTGAATATAAAAGTGTTGTTCAGCTCCCTTTTAATCACAAACTGACAGATAATTTCATGTCTTGATATAAACAACATTTAGCAATCTATATATTCCTGAGCGTACTTGGTCCTGGTCATGATGTCAGCGCAGATAATTCCTACACAGCCAGGGTGAATTTAGGAACAGATTATGGACTGTACCTGTCTGTGATGGAGGGATAGTGTTCTAGCATTTAAGAACGACTAAACATAAGCCTCTTTCACACATGGGATACGCCTTGTTGATGCAAAAAAAAATATATATATAAATAACATAAATAATCAATTTGCCATTGTTCTTCCTTGTAATTCAAACATGCCGAACAGAGGTGAATAAGCCTGCATCACTGTGTCCTTACACACATCAAGCTGGTATCGTGGAATCGGCTGAGTGATGACAGCATTGTTGGTTAGAGTTCCACATTACCGGCTCGATGTATGCAGGCACACATGAGGCGAGATAGTTTAACCTCTATTACTACCTCCCTTGTCGAATCAGAGGTGTATCAGTGGCGTATCTACTTTGACCTCTCCCTACGCTGCCTCTTAACTTTCACACATGACGCGATGTGCAACAAGTCACATTAGTAAAAAAAAAAGTTCAGATGAGGTGAGTTCCGCTGTGGACGCCGAGTTAATAAGCCGGTTATGTTTTGATAACAAATACTGAAACTGTGCCTATCTGTCATAATTGCATAAAAAAAAAACACCTGTTGCATGCCATTTCTGCAAATTATTCTTTAAACTAGAGTTATTTTATAAAATAACTTGAGGGCAGTCTGTTTTGGTTTTCCCTTAATGTTTATTTTAATTTCTGCTAATTACTGTAATCATATTACATTGACTTTATACATAAATACATTGCAGAGAGGTCTGAACCGACTTGAAGTATAAATAAAGAAAGAACTTTAGTTGATTTGTTTTGAAAGATAAATTGTGAAGACAAAGATTGAAAGGCTGGAGTAGCTGAGGGAGTTACACTGCCATAGCAGTAGTTTCTTAGGTCATAAGGCAAGAAGAGAGAGATGGCTTTGTCTTATAGTGATGGATCACCATCTTCACTTTTCAGTCTGTGAAACAGCAAGCTTTTCTTCAAATTCCAAAAGAAAAGTACCGAGTGCAAGTGGGAAAAGCATGACGAGAGTACAGATCAATATGTCCACATTTTCTATGTTTCGTCTTTCCAACTAATCATCTTTATTTTTTTATGTTATTAGACAATGAAAGTAAGAAATGACAGTCAGTTCTGACTTCAAACATAAAAAAGCATATACCATTATTAATACTGTATGGCTACACGTCTTGTTAGGCATGTTTCTGCTTCGACTGCAAACATTTCTTGAGGAACGGCATATATGTCAAAGCCTAATATATATATATATATATATGCATAATATTGATTGAGGTATAATGATAATTTCTAATAACGGAGTATTAATATAATTATACTTTGTCTCTGCATGTCTGCCATTAATGAATTTGCAATGTTCATCAACATCATCATTACAATTTCCTGATTTCCATTTTTTTTTTTAACAAGCCATTCTCCCCTCCTGGGAAGAAATGAAACGGAACGCTTCTCCTCAGTTAAGACGGCCTAAAAATGTGAACAAATCTGGTGCTTTGAGTTTTTTGTTTCTCTACATTTAGAGAAGCGACTGTAATTGGAAGAAAGGCTGAAAATAGCTTTTCTATCACACAGTGTTTCTGATAGTAACTCATTCCTGGAAGAAAAACCTACTAAGCTCAGGTTAGAGGTGTTTTATGGCACCTTGTGGAGCAGAGAGATGTATTTACTAACTGCAACCCCTACTACTACTGTGCACACCTGTAAGTATGGAAACTGAAGCTCTGATAAATGCTTCATGCTCTTTAATTTTCTTGGTTTCATCTGTTTTATATCTTTACCATGTTGCTTGCTAATATTTTGACAGCCATTCTTCTGTTCTTTGCATACATACTGGATGCATTTTTTTCTAAACATGAGTGTAGTGTTTCTCCAAATCAAACTAGGTATTAATTTTAAAAGTTAAACTGAATTTGAGTCCTATAAATGAAATGTTTCCATCAGTGTACACAGGCAACGTAATGGGATCATGGTTGAAAGGGTGGATTCTTTTTTTTTTTTTCCTCCCAGGAGCCAGACACACAAAGCCCTTTTTGACTTGGTTGCTCTTCCTCCCACTGTGGAATTGCAAACAAAATGGTAGAACACTTCACATTTGAGTCTCTGACAGCTATATCAATAATTAATAGTAATGAGAGCAAAATTAATCCATTTCTCTTATGTACTGTATGCCAACCATGCTGTATCATTAATAATCCTGCTCTTATACTTATTGTTCACTCCCTCATATCACTATCCTTCTGTTTTCACTCCTCTTTCCAGCGGAGTGTGGAGGCAGCATCAAGGATGAGCCTTCAGGCCGTGTCCTGTCTCCAGGCTACCCAGCTCCATATGAGCATAACCTGCACTGTGCGTGGACCATTGAGGCTGCCCCAGGAAGCACCATTAGGTCTGAGCAACACTCTTGGTTTTGTTTTATGTTTCTTCTCTTGTTATATGATCACATTATTTTCACAGGCTTTCTTTCAGTATATATCTTTTAGTTTACTTCTCCCATTACCTTTTGTGCTGGTATTTTTCACTTTCACAGGCTGCTATGTAATCAGTCTTCAGTGAGCTGTTGTTGGCCAATAGCTGAGTTACAGCAGGACGAGACGAAATGTCGCTTTGAAATAATGGAAATAAATAACATTTAGCTTTATCATTTTTCTTTTGTTTATTTATTAATTCATTTTGTTGCACAGTTGGTGTTCGACATGATAGTATTAAATTTGAGAAAGTTTTACTATACTACTTACTAAAGTTAGCCTCATGTCTATTATCGGCTTCTTACCCCAAAGCTCAGTAAGCTAACCATGGATAGCGTGGAAAGCCTTTCACAGACAGAGAATACATGAAAGAATCACACATTAAGAAATCAGAGCATCTGTACTCGGACTTCAAAAACAAGAATGGAAATGTTTAGAAAATTAGAGAAATGCTTGTCTCCGCAAAGACTGTCAAGGACAGGGCCAATAAAATGGCTAATAGACATAACCATTTAACAAATTGAGGGCATCAATTCATGTCAAGCATACTCATCTTCTGTGATGAGCTAAGTGACAAACAATATTGAGCAGAGAGCATTGTTATGCAGGTATGTGATCTCTGATCGGCCACGGGAAGAAATTGAGTTGATACTGTTAAATGGCCAAACTGAATATAAATTGTTTAAAGTACAAAGGAATAAAAAAAAATCAACTACATGGTTTCAGTGGCTACTGACATGGCTACTTTGTGACTTTACGTCAGTAGTTGCTGGATCTAAAGCTGCTGATGTTTCACTGCTTCTTGCACCAAGAAGCAGAAATTTCACAATTTTATCCCGGAATGTATGGAGGTGATGGACGTTGTTGTTCAGATTGTAAATGGAAAAAAAATGACAAAACTGTTCTGGTCATTGCTGGACAAAGTTGATAGCGCGTGTTCAGGCCTGTTGCTGCATAACAAAGTGCGGTGGCTGTCGAGGGAACAGATGCTGAAATGCTTGTCTGGAACATGTGGAAAAAATTCCTGGAAGTCGGCAGCTATCCCGATCTGGAAGCTCCAGGTTGACTTGAAATATTGTACTTAATCATGGATATGACAAGTCGCTTAAACATGCTTAAACATGCAGTCTTAAGGGAGAGGGAAGCACCTCCCTGCAGATGCTGGAGGATGTTTTGGCGTTTGCACACAAGATGACGGTGTTTGCGAGAGATCTAGCGAGAGGTACAGTCTCACTCCCCCTCCCTGAGACAGTTCAAAGAAAAATATAATCACATAAATTGTGATTATTTACAACAAGCAATTATCATAATTCAACCTGCATTTGCAGCAAGATTTGGCAATTTCAGAAAATAAAAATTCATCCCTGTAATGGCCTTATATATTGGCCCATCCCTGCTGAACATCCCTGCGTTCACAGTAGTAAGTCAGGCTGATCTTGAAAATGAACTGGCAGACAACTGACAAAAACAGATGGGTGTCCAAATTCAAAAGCCTGACAGCTCATCTCGAAGGAGGCTATTTACACCAAAGGCTACAAATTGAATGCCAATTTCAAAAACGTATATGAACATGAAGAAGTATGCATGTGGATTTCTGTCGATCTTTGGATCAACATACGTATGCGAGCAGGTTTTCTCAAGCATATACAACATAAAATCCAAACATAGATCCCGCCTCACCAATGACAGCCTGCAATCTTTTGTGAAGATAAGTCACCTACTTATAGCCCCGACACAGATGAGCTCTGCGGAGATGTACCGAAACAGAAGTTACATTGAACAGGTGAACACTATCATGTAATAGGCTGTTATTAATATATTTATATATAATGTTTATGTCCGACTCAGAGCTGATGTAGTTGTTTTATATTTAGGTGCTTCGGTTGAGTGCAGCACTAGGTTGAGGAAAAAAAACTAAAGTGAATGGATGCACAATGAAATGGACTTCCTCTTAATTTGATCCAAACTGGACTATTATTATGTATATTGTTTGAAAGCTGTGAGACTGCAGCTATTAGAGCTTGTATTTGTTTTATTTTGGGGAGGACTCAAACGAGCCTGCATAGTTCTGTTTAATTTATGTCAAAGTAGGCATACATATGGCAGTGTATTTTTTTCTCATCTTCAAAGGAGTTTGATGTTTTCCTTTTTTACAACGGATACAGTTGTTCTATTTATAGTACAGCTGTGAATAAAACTTTTCCTCCCACAGAGAACACTGCTTCTTATCTTCCTTTACGTTGTTACATCACCATTAAACAAGTTTGCACAATATCTGATGAGCAACCAGTTTGCTGTGCCTCTAACACAGAATCTTGTCTGATACAGATCTGTCAGAGCAGGCTGGGTCTTTCTGGGGAATTGTCCAAACTTTTAAACTCATCCAGGTTCTAAAAAATAAAAAAATAAAAGCTCTTCTGTGTTTATCACTTACACTCTTGCAGTGCTTATTTCTGAGCCATTTTTGCCCCTCAGAGGGGTGGTCAAAGAACTCAAATGAAGGCTTTAAGATAGAAAGTGAAAAAGTGATACAGCCATCCACAGGATGAAACCGCAGTATTTGCTTTTCTTTACCTCTTCTTACACAGATTCAATCTAAAAATTAAAACCATAGCCATATCACTTTCCCTATGAGAGAAGAGGATAAAAAAGGAACACCTAGTCCACAAATTTGCTTTGGGGTCAAAAAAGTATTTATCTATCTATCTATCTATCTTTGCTTTATATATCAGTTTGGTCTTCATGTACATGCAATTTAATACAGGGATTGCTTGAATTCTTTAAATTATAGTGCAGTATCGTAAGTGCAGACTGAACATTTTGAATGTGATGTCATTCAGAATATGTCCTTAGCTTTATTATATATCCATTCAGATATTTAAAACTTCAGACAAATTAGGAACAGTGTCAATTCTATAACTTTCTGTGTATGCATTGTGATGAAGTAGCAATGCTAACAAAAGTAGCTTGTAAGCCCTGCTACATTACCTAGAGCTGTGTGATCTTCAAGGAGAGTGCAGTTAAATCCACGAATACGTGTAGACGAGAGGAAAAGAAAGGCAGGGAACACGATAGTTGTTTGTAGTGTGAAGGTTTTAATCTTACCGACGTTTTCTTAGGTCACATACTCCTCGTAATAGTGTATATTATGATCACGACTTATACATTTTTGCATAAATTTGCTGCTTAGTTTATTAATGTGAGGCCCTGTAAACCAGTCCATCTTAAATGAAAGGTTTATGTCCACATCCATACACATTCTATAGACATGCTTCCCCGATTTGAGGTGACTGTGTTGTGGTTGGTTGGTTGGTTAGTTAGTTTTTCTGTATGTTAATCTGGATGCGGGATTATTGATGCTGTTACAAGTGACATTCACACATACCCACTATAACTCTTTGACCTACAGACAATGGCACAAGTTTACTTATAACTTTTAATGGGTTTGACGAAGGCTTCCATTCTTCTGTCTCTAAGGTGCCTTTGGCTTTAGTTTCATCACGGTTTCATTTGCATCCTATTGGAGTAGCTCCAAAACTATTAAAATGTGCTCTGATAAATTCAGAGTGTGCTCTACGTAGATTGTTGTTCACTGTACTTTTTCATTTTGCATCATATCATCTAGCGCCGTGTGTTGACTGCATGGATTTATTTGCATGTTTGTGCTTTCTCTTAGCTTGCAACATCTGACATTCTTTGTCCCTCGTGATTAGTAGTTTAGGTTAATTAGTGCCTTCACTACTTCTGCATCCTTGGCATTCCTCTGTTAGGTATTCTCCATATCCATGCCTTTGATCCTACGCATGCAATTCATAATTGAGAAGAATTTGCAATGCATTAGCCCAGGGATTCTTTGGAATATGAAATGATGCAGCTGAAGTTGGTACAAATATCAAACCATACCGAGTTTATGTGACACCAGAAGTTGTCTGACAGCAGGCATCTAAAAAGCCTGTGGAGAGATTTGTCGAGTTATTGACAGAAGGAGAATATAGGCAGGAAGCAGAGAGTTGTATATGGGAATAAAAAGATGAGTCGCGATCAAATGAGTAGAGATGATGAGGGAAACAATGAGCCGTATCACGGATGTAACTTTCTGTGGTCACTGCTGCACAAACCAGATACGGAATCCAGGCCACATACCATATTATGCTGAACAACGAAGCAATATGTGCTCATTTAAAAAGAGACGTTTAGTTTGTAGTAATACATGTGTCCTCTAATGTGAGAGTTTAGTTATAAAGTACAGTGGACAACTGAAATTGCCTTACTGGACTGTTTCCATCAACGGTAGCTACTTCCTCACCATATGGCAATCAAATTAGGCCCAGACTTAACTTTTCTCTTTCATGCACCTTTGTTGTATCAGTTCAAGTTTGGAAGATACTCACACACATACCACATAGTGACAAATGTCCTATATGATTTTGTGATATAAATGTAAACTTTTACATCTGTCTCATAACATCATTCTGACAAACCCAAACGAAGGCATCCCACTTCTTACAAGAGTTATCTGTTGTTCACTAATTGTGGAGCAGCACCAGGATCTGTCTCTGTATAAGATCATTAGTGCCACCTGTGCTTGTCAGCTTATGAAGGCTCTTTTTGCTTATGAATCAACTTTTAATAGCATACCTACTTATTTTTCCATTAAGGAGCAACCTATACCACTGTTCCAATAAAATGAAGCTCCTTTTGGTTATGGTACCCTCGGCCTGAAATGTTGGTGAATGTTTCTGTGTGTTGTACGTTATAGTTGTGGGGACATAATTCCGTTTCCACATTCAGATAGTAAGTACTTATGTCTCTTTTGGCAGCAGAGTAGTTTAGCTTATACAAAGATATAACATGATGGTTAAAGGAAAGGGATACGGAAGGAGAGAATGAATGTGGTTAATGGATAATGCTTTTAAGTACAAGCTGATGTGAGCAAGCATCTAAATGTCTGCTATTATCTCTCTCACTCCACATTTTAGCATCTTTCTATGTCTTAAATTTCATATTTCAAAGATTGCTTTAAGCAAAGTTTGGTTAGGTGTCAAGGCAACTGCTGTGTTGGTTGGAGTGTCTGTATCGTCTCCTTTGAAAGCTTGCTGTATGGATGTGTGTGCATCCTGATGAATGAGCCCATAGGGCCAAATATGCTTCGAGGGTTAGCTCTCACTGTGACATACTATTTAACTGTGGGAGTTGTAACGCACCGTTAAATGTATACACACCTCTCAATTATCTCAGTTCGTTTTAAAGATGACATAATATGAAAAAAAAGTTTTTTTTTTTGTTTGTTTTTTTTAGTTTTTTTTTTTTGTGGTTGAATGCACCAATACCTGCTGTTATAAAAACAAACATTGATAAGATATCACCCATATTAGCAATAGTTCTTAATGTTGGGACAATTATAACTTGCTGTATTATAACATACTGTAACAATATGCTCTATGGGTTATTGAATACTGCAGATCTCAAGAGGCAGACCCTGAGAGTAAGACGGGTGGAGTGGGATGGAGGGGGTCACTCCAGGCCCCCGTTATGATCAGCTTGAATAGAAGTGTAAATGAATGGATGGTTATTTTGACAAAAGCATGTCAGACATTTTATTAAGATCTAGAAAATTGTCTCACTTTGTGAGAAAAGAGCACACTGTCTCCTTTTAAAACGTTCTGTCTGACTTCTCACTGATACCACACACATATCCATATGCACCCCCACATACTTACTTATTTATAATCTTCATGCACACATACACCTTCTCTGACTCCTCACAGGACTTGAGATTGCGGCAACACTGTTTTGTATTCATATGAGAGGGTCTCAGCACTCTCCATTTCTCTCTGTTTCTCTCATATGAATACAAAATAGTCGAGGCAGAATCAAAAAAGACCCTTAAAAAAATCTCTTCCATCCTTCTCTTCTCCATCTCATCTCCTTGTGGCGGTTCCTCTGACAATTGATTGAACTATTTTATCTTGTTAAAAGGGGACGAGTGTAAAGGAAAGCCTTCAGCCGAATATTTCAAAACATGGTTTCCTGTGATTCTTCAAAACGTTAACTGTAGACCAACATTTCCCTTTCCTTAGTGAGATGTACAGTAATTCCACTTCAGTCTGTGATTTTATTAATCCATCTTGTATACCCAACCCATCCACCCTTCAGTACCACCCAAACATTTATGCTTACAGAAGCATCTCTAAATGGACATTTCCACTGGTGTATCCCTTCCTCTTTTTTTTTCTTTTTTTTTTTTTCAAAAATGCAACAACCTTGAATGTTATGAACCAGTGTGAACCTTTTCATACACCTAAAAAGCAAGGAAAGTGGGAAGAATTGAAAAAAATATAAATAAAAGTAGTCTACTTTCCCTGCATGAGCTTGACTGAGAACACAAGAAAGGACAGTGGTGATTTTGCATACTATTATCTTGCTACCATCTTGCCACACTGTCATCCTTCTCCATCTTCATTCTCAGTAGAGATGCTCTTAGATACTGTGTCAAGGGAGCCATTTATCGGACCATGTAACAAACATCCATCCTTTCCATGCTACCACTCACCACATATCCCTACATCCTGCAGAGCTTCTTCTGCTCTCCTTCAGCTTCTCATTTTTTCTGCAGTTATCCTTTTCTTCCATCAACCTAGCAATTAATGAAAATGGTCTTGTTTTCGTTGCCTGCTTCACCTGCTGCTTTTCTCAACATACTTCTTCCTCTCCACCCACCTCTCTGTCTTCCTTTGAACACACAAATCTGGAAGCGCAGTGTTTATGCCATTTGATGCAAGACAATCCCGGGGGTTGCATTAACCCATGAGATCCATCAGCACATGTGACCAGTGTTTGATTCCAAAATTGCTCATGCAAATCCACATAACCATCTTAAAGCTCACTCACATAATTAGTACTTTCTCAATACACACATGTGCAGTGATTGTCTATACAGGAGGACACACTCACCCACGCATGTTTTAGCAAACATGCCATTTTTGTTAACTTCTGTAAGTGTAAAAACATCATAGCACTTGAGGCTTTCATAACCACATCCGCATGACATCCGACTGCCTGAAGCTCTCACATGATGGGGATGGAGACTTTTGAACACATCCCCTCGTAGCCAGTATGGCAGTGGACGATATGTAGATCACTTCTGTAACTGCTGCTAGAATTCTAATGTGATGACAAACTGGAAACTAAGACTGGTGCTGGAGTTTTATATAAAGGTTAGATCTTGCTGACTTGCTCCTCATAAAATTTGTTTGATCCATTTTTGTAACAAGAGATTTGAAGATGCATTTTGATGACAGACGTTTCACTTCGATTTAGCGATTGCTACAATATTTGATAATATTATCACTTTATTCTACATTATTAGTTTTCATGCTCTTCATTGGAATTGGATGCATTTCTGCAGATTTAGTAAATATCCAAAATAAGATCTGGCATGTGCTAAAGATTTGGCACCTTGTATGTGAAAAATGTCATTATGAGCTGATGTTTTCTACTGTTGTATATCAGGGTCAGTTGTAATTCTTAATTGCTGTGTTGTGCGTCTTTTTTATTTTCTCTTCAAACTATGGGCATGCATTTCACCAGTTTGTAGGCTATTGCCTCTTGAAACTAAATAAATCTGCAACTTCTCATGCTCTTGCTTGAGTATAAACTTAGCTGTTTGGTGCTTTGTGCCACTGAAAAAAAAAATCACTGACGTGAGGAGTGTAATTTAGGTTTGGCCACAAATTGATCCTTTCAAATGCCCAGATCGCTAATGTGTTACTCGTGGATTATTATACACAAAATGCAATTTCTATTCCCAGTTTTCTTTTAATCATGTTTTGAATGATGGCTATTTTGTATATCTGTGTTTTATCTATACATCCTAAATGTTGTCTCTGAGATGCCATCAGAGAAATGAGTCCAATGATTATGACTGAAATTAATGCCAACTCTTAAAAGATGAAAACTGGGGACATGATGTGCTGCCTTTCCCTGGTGTGGATGAATGTCAGATGTTGTAGTGCAGCATAACCTTTAGAAATACCTTTCAGTGTACATTTATGAAAATATTTACTGTTGGGTTTATCTGCATCTCTTTAAGTGCTTAATGTGCACTTCATTCACAAGCAATGCGACGTGAGTTGTCAAGTAGGTTATATACAGTTTCCACACAGAAAGAATATTGTTGCGTAGCCACAGGCGACCGTTCACACATCAGACAGTATGGGATTCAGAGTCTGACACCAATTATGCAGAAATGGTGGGAACTTGTTGCTAAAGCCGACACATCAGTGGGTTGCTGTTTCTCCTCTGCATCATCTATAGCTCAAGGCTCTGTGTGTGTATGTGGGTAATGTGATGAGGATACTAAAGCCACATAAAGTACTGTGATTTCTTCTGGATCACTGGGGAAGAGATTGCCATTCAGCTCATTGAAATTAAGAAGGTTTTGAAAACCTCTACTGGACAGATTTACGATAATCTATCTTAAGCCTCTGTACAAAACCGATGAATAAACACAGCTGTCCAAACTGTCACGTCTTAAAAAGATTGTTGGGATACTTCTGGACACTAGTGCTTTCTAGTTTGTTAGAATCACAGAAACACGAGGGACAGGCTCCAGAAATTGCATTGTTAAAAAACATTGTCATGATAGAATAGAAAAATACTGTATTCATCCCCCAGTGGGAGAAATTCAAAGATGATGAAATTGTACCTGTAATTCTCACATTAACCCAGGGCATCTTTAAATAGATTTCCATCTCATGGAATCAGATTATATCTTAATTTTTCTTGCTAGATGTTACATTATCAGGGTAAAGCATTTAGACCCACACTAGAGACAATATTGTCTTTAGCAGTAATAAATTTAAAGATTAATAAGCTGTGAGATATTTTGTGTATCGAGTTCAGCTCAACACAATTTTGGACTAAGTCGTCTCTCAGCTGTATTCCATTATGTTACCTTATTTGTTAACTGCTGCAGGATAAAGCTGCAGAGAATATTGTCTGAATAAGTCCTTATTATAAAGTATTCTCTGTCAACATTGTTTTGCTTTTTTTTTTTTCGTTTTCAGTAGCACTTTCCATCCCTTTTGTCCCACTGAGCCTTTCCAAAACACATGCTAAAACATGCTCAAACACAAATCTCTAAGCAATATATCATTATCAATCTGCTGCTTGTAGGCTCGCACACTTACATACACCGGCATACATTTATGAAGCGCTACTGCCTTCCGCATCGATTGGACCACCAGCTGGCTGACAGCTGTCTACGCCAAAATGAAGAGGAGATATTTTGACAGCATCATCTTTCTGATGTCTAGACTGAGACTATAACATCTTGTGGCAGACATATCTGCTTGACTGACATCGTGGAACATCTATTGAATGTTCTGGATCAGATGCTTGTGATTCACCTGAAAACATACACTGTTTTACCTCTTTGCACTTGGCCTTAACTGTGTTTTTAATCCCTCTATTGTCTTCTTAAATCATACTATTACCTTGTGTTTAACTGGTATGATTTTTCTTCATTGTCTGACTACATAATTGCATATTAGAAGTTGTGATTTTTGCTTAAATAGTTTTTTCTCAGTAAACATTCTTCTTCATTATCTTGATAATTGATATTTGCTCTAATATAAAACCAACTGAACCTTCTTCATAACCCTATGGAACGATAAAGTTTTAGTAGATATTACAGTCCCCTGCTGTATGTAACACTAACATTATTTGACAGAACAATTGCAACTTTAATTTGTCTTTGTTTTCTTGATTAGCCTTGCAAACTGAAATGTAAGAGTTGGACATATTCAATTTTGTGTTCATTAGTGGGGAAAAACCTGCATCATTTTGCCCGTTGCAGTCTGTAAGGTCTTAATGGAAAGGAATCGGCACAGGTTTTATGAAGTTTTATCAACTTGAGTAACAACTGCCACCAGTCAGGATCACTAAAGTATCCTTTCTTGGCTTTTAAACAGTCTGCATTTCCTGGTTTTCCACACGGAAGAGGTTCACGATGTGCTTCGCATCTGGGATGGCCCCCAGGATGGAGGGGTTCTGCTTAGGGAGATGAGTGGCTCAGCGCTGCCCCCTGATGCTCACAGCACCTTCAACACTGTCACTCTGCAGTTCACTACAGACTTCTTCACCAGCAAGCAAGGCTTCGCTCTGCAGTTTTCTGGTGAGAAGTCAGTGGGTATAGGTACAAATGTTAAGGTTACAGGACTGGATGGGTGGCACTTAATTCACCACTAATTGTTTTTTGATATGTTTTTTTTTCATGAATGATGACAAGAAATCCCATTTTCATGTTGTTTTACTGATCTGATCAAGCCTAATTTGTTCCTTCAGTATCTACTGCAACCTCCTGCAATGACCCAGGCATGCCAACTAATGGCACCCGCAGTGGGGACAGCAGGGAGCCGGGGGACCATGTGGCATTCCAGTGTGATCCTGGCTACATCCTACAGGGGGCCAACAGGATCACCTGCACCGAGATCAATGGCCGCTTCTTCTGGCAGCCAGACCCTCCTTCATGCACAGGTGCTCTATAAACTGAGCATGCAGTCATTAATTATGCCTTAATCCTCCATGGATTAGCATCAACACTAATCTCAATGTTATTACCACTGTTGAGTAATAACAGTTAATGCAGCTTAAGCCTTGGTCATATTTGTCACACACTTTTTCTTTTGGCCTCCAGTAATGCTCTGCTTCAGGCCGTTTTTCAAAAACACTGACAGGTGACTATATGCTGTGAGACACCAATTTATGATTCTCAAGTTAACAAGAACATATAGTCTCAAGCCTCTATGACTCTTCCTTTTAGAAAATGCAACACATTTCCCAAAGACAATCTGTTGAAATAGAGACGGAATGTTTAGAAAATAAAGTTTGTTTTATAGAGTATATTATGTCATAGAATGTGCTTTATAAACTCTGCCGTGTAACTTCTCCAACTGTTCATACTCCTGTGTAACAGGTAGACCATAACAGATTTGAAACTCGATTACTTAACAGACTCCATAAGTGAATTTTAAGTGGCAAACCAGATTTCTGTGTTCCCTGAAGTCACTGCAGCAGGCATAGATCTGATTATTCTTTACCTCAGTAACAATACAGATCTCTGACAGAATCTATACTCCTCATACAGGCTTTTTTAACATACCGTCACACTTGCTCCACTAAACAAAGTGAAGTAATTACCGGCAGCTTTTAAGATCTTGTAATTATCTGCCTTGTTTAATGAGTGTTAAGCTTAATCAGATCCTTTTTGGATGAGGGATTGGACAGTTCTGACACTTAAAGGTGATTTTTAGGTAAACTAGTGTCATTGAGCATGTCTGGTATCTCAGTCTTTTGTTAAAACCATCTGTAGCGAAGTCCCCCACACAGAAGGTGATTGGAAATAATGGTTAAAACTAAATGTATAGTACATTAAGAGTTCTTTCCCCTTTCTTTTACTTTCTAGATGTATTGTAGCTACGTGGCTCATCCAGTTTTTTGTGATTTTCCACTTCTGTTACTACTTCAGAATATTTTTTTGCAATTTCTTCTTAAAACAATTTAATGTGTGTTAATAATTTACTATTGCATGGAAGTGAGATTTTTTTTGATCAACCTGGTTCTGTAATTGCTATTGAAACTCAGCTTTTAGTCATTGCAGTGAATGTTAAGAAATGTGTCTTTTCATAGCTCCATGCGGTGGGAACCTGACAGGTCCAAGTGGGCTGATACTGTCTCCAGACTATCCTGAGCCTTACCCACATGGACGGGAGTGTGACTGGACAGTTAGTGTCACACAGGACTATGTCATTTCGCTCAGCTTCAACCAGTAAGCTTCATTAGCATTGTGGTGAAAAAAATTGTAACACATGTTGTAATAAGAATAGATTTCAATCAGTTCATTGACACATTTAGGTTTTAGTTCGACTTTCAATATTTTTGCAGTTTTTACTTGTTGCTAATACTTGCAGCACATATTCTAATTATTTCTTTATGTGAACATCTGAATCAGGTTCAGCTTGGAGCCCAGTTATGACTTCTTGCATATCTATGACGGGCCAGACTCCCTTAGTCCCTTGTTGGGTAGTTTCTATGGGATAGATGTTCCAGATCGCATTGAGAGCAGCTCCAACATGCTCTTCTTGGCTTTCCGCAGCGATGCTTCCCTCAGCAGCAACGGATTTGTACTGCAATACACAGGTACACACTTTTTGTTAGTCTTATTTGCACAACATTTTGAACCTGGAGAAAACTAGGATGTTATCCGTATGTGTCATAATATTTTTCATCCCCAACATCTTAAAATTCTGAACAAAACAACAAATTTTAAATAGGATGTTTTGCTTTATCCCTTGAACAATTCATGGTTTAAGATCGTGCTTCTGGCAGAGTGAGAAAGGATTTACCCTCTTCTGCTTAGCGACCTTGCAGATTGTTTCTTTTTAAGTTTCTCTTGTGTGTTGTCCAACTCAAGTGTGATTAGTGGAGTGAAAAATCCTTCAGTGTAAGAAAGCAGTCTGTCTTGCAGCGTCCTGATCACTACAGTTTCCCATTTGCATCACTATCTGCTTTGGTGTCATTATTGATGTGTACCTCTTATAGTAGCCTACTAACACAAAGAATTATGAAAATTAAAAGCTGACAGCGTGCGTACTTAAGCTGTTTTTGATCAGAGCAGCTGCACAAAAGGCTTCTGATAAATTAGAGCAAACAGCGTTTTGTTGTCTCATGTCAAAGCTTGGCTGACCGCAGCAAATTGTCTGGGGGCCTAAATTTATATGCTCACATGAGGCACTCCGTTTACATGGTGCAGAGCGATCACAGGCATCCTTGAAAGAGGACCAGTAGTTTTAACGATGGCACAACACATCTGTGTTTTTTGCATTTTTGTTGTATCCTTGTGGGTGAGCACGTAGTTGCCTGTATGTTAAAACATTCTCTTAGCATATATTCAAATGCTGAACAAGCTCTATTTCCGACAGGGTATCTTTGTTAAGGGCTTTGCTTGAGGGAACAGTGTTAAATCTTTCTAAATCCCCCAGCCTCAATTAGAGCTGTTTAAGGTATCAGACATTTAACCAATTCCAGATCGACCCTGAGCTCTCTGTTTGTTGGCTGATGTTCAGAAACGGATTTCAGGATTTGATCTTTATAAGCAATTGAGCTGATTTTAGAAAGCTGTTTGTTGGTGCAATAAAACACCCCAGTCCATTTGCAAACTGTACATGAATGGAGGAAAACAGTCTTTTAGTGAAACTGTGGTACAGAGCATACCCCTTAACTCACTCCCAGCAATATTCACTGCAATGTGTGATACAGTGTGTGGTATTGTATGGCCAATCTGGTAGAGCAGATGGACCCAGTGTGTGGCTAAAAAAAACTACTTCACCCCACATCCAATCCTCCACACTAATGAACCATAACCAAATAATACATAAATTACCTCCTCAGTTTCAGACAAACAACATGGCACAAAGGCATGTTTGGCTGCGAGTTTGGCTCTGTTTGGTGAGGAAACAGCAAGTTGACGAGTTGGCCCCATCACTATTTGGTCAGCCGCCACTGAAAATTGCATTATGAAATATTCCTGAGGTGCTGTCAGCCTCTTTACCAGGCAATCTTCATGTCGTTCTGTTACCGTGTCTCTGACCATGTTTCTCTAAGCTCTCCAGGGAAATACATAGGCGAAAAAACTTTCCACGCTTGAGCCACATTTGAATAACACACACAGACAAATGCAAGGACATATCCAGTGCAGAAAACATGCACGTAGTGGGTAAATGTTCACATCTGTCTAATCTAATACCTTAACCTAGTTCTCGGCTAATTTTCATTTTACATCGCATCTCTTAATCTCCTTTGAGTATTTTTAGATGATCCAACAGATGATGCCTCTTTCCTCCAAATTCCTTGGGGCGAGGTTGGTTAAATCAACCCTTTTCACTTCAGCTACTGACCTTCTCTTAACAAGCTTATTTCCTGGGGTTGTTCATACCTAACGTCTGCTACATCTATCACAGAGTCCCTGTCTCTTCTGTGGTTTGCTGCTTTTATTTTGGGAGGCAGTGAGAAATGACTGAGGTCAAAATCAGACCGTGATCTTGAACAGGTGCCCTAAATGACAGACAGACCACATGCCTCTCCTCGGCCCGCTGTCAAGCTCTGAATGGCAGCCTCATGTTTGGTTTGCAGCCCCCATCTTGCAGTTGAAAAGCTAGGCATTTATCCAAAGTAATATGTCTCTCTCATCAATAAATCCAAAATGGACTTTATCGTGTTTAAAGTACAGAATCTTCATTAAACACAGAATATATGTTAGCCATGGCAAGGATTTAGTGATAGATTGTAGAAGGGATGAAAAAATGTTTGAAAAAAATAAAAATAAAAATTTCTGTTAAGTTGGATGGTAACAAAACAAGCACTACATAAAAGCTATGTGAACTTCCTGTGGTGCTAACATCAAACAGTCCATAGTGAGCCCTGAGACACGGCTTTTGTAAAAAACATTTTCTTTTTTAATTACATATTCATGAACATTTCCACTAAATGCGTATGCTTAATACACATTCAGATTCTACCTATTTAAAGTTTGAATTCAGCTAATTAATGTTGATGTTCAGGCTCTTGGATATATTTTTGACTGACTTATAAGTCGAAATTTTCCTGACAAGAGAAAGCATTTGACTCACCTTTGCTTTGGTGTATCAAGTCATCAAATATTAAAGATTGCTCTTAGAACAGAGTGCACCATCTTTAAGACTGAACTAAATAGCTTTGGGCACTTTTCCTTTGTTTGTTTTAGCTGTAAGGGTGTGAAGTGTGCCAAATTGACAAGCCTTCTCTCACATGTACATTTTCCAACTAGAACAATGTGATGGTAAATCGAGTGAGACATCTTTCTCACAACCTCAGGGGTGGTGATTGATATGTGGTTAAATGCAGAGTGTGTGAGGGGGGAGTTTGACAGGGTGAGCGTGTACACGTGTGCGTGTTGGTCAAAGAAAGCTTGCGTATGTGCATTGTCTTCTTGAGTTGGCTGCACAGAGAAGTGTTCTTTGGGAAGCGGTTGTGTACAGTCAGCAGACCTTGGGCCAGAGCCTTGCCACTTTCAATCAGCTGCCTGTCTGTCTCAACAGCCATACATACCCCAGTAGCCACAGATGAGAGGCCACCGTCAAGAGCTAGAGAGCAAAGTGGCAGTCATTGAGATATATTTATTAAAACAAGGAAACCACTAAGAAGCAAGAAGAGGGGGGGCAAACATCCATAAAGGAAAGAAGTAAAAAAAAAAAAAAATCCAGTTGTATAACTAACCTTAGGCAGAAATAAATTTCTCTACAAGCATCACTGTTGCAGAATGATGCAGAAAACATTTTGCTTTAGACCGCATACTCCCCTCTATCACTGATTTTCCACTACGTTACCTCTCTCCACAGAGAACCCAAGGGAGTCTTGCTTCGAACCTGGCCTTGTGCGCAACGGGACACGGGTGGGCACCGATCTCAAGCTGGGCTCCACTGTCACCTACCACTGTGACAGTGGCTACACACTAGAAGGAGACCCAACTATTACTTGCATCATGGGGGGAGATGGCAAGCCGAGTTGGAACAAACCCAAACCCATCTGCATTGGTAAACAATGACATCTGGAGTTGTTTATTAGGAAGACAAAACACATCAGTGCTTATAGATTTATCACATGTAAACATTCACATATGATCGAGTTTTGTTCTATAGATGTATCTGGAGAGTATGAGTTTTAGTTAAATCTGAGAGTAGCTTTCATTCACGCACAATTTGGAAAGAACTCCTTAATTTACATATCTTCCTTTCACACTCACAACACCACCTGCGTCACTGTGACTGTTCTCTGAAATTCACGTGACACAAATGACACATGCTGTGCATAAACCCCTGGAAAGCTAGTAAAAGAACCCTGACAGGCACATAATCTGGCTCTGGCAGTGTGTGTCAGGTGAAAGACATGCTTATTGTTCACGTGCATTCACATGAATGATTCAGCAGTTCCACAACAGTAAGAGCTGGCACAGATCATTTTCAGGGCCTTAAACCAGGAGAGAAGACTCTGGTCTCATCTCATCTAGGCTAACCCAGATGGACACTTGGAAAACATGGCAATTTCATTGTGACAACCACCAGGGACATCTTCCACCCAAAGCCCAATCAGACAAGAAAAGTAATTTAGGAGTGATGGAACAGAGGGGATGGAAAAGTAGGAGGCAGAGAAGAAATGGAATGTTCCACTGTTGACTTTAGACCTTCCTCTTGTGTCTGCCCTCTTCTACTTATCGTGTCACTTCATGTCTCTCCCCTGTGTTTCTCTTCAGCTCCTTGCGGTGGACAGTACTCTGGATTAGAAGGAGTGGTCTTGTCTCCTGGTTTCCCTGGCAACTACAGCAGTTCTCGAACCTGTTTGTACTCTGTAGTTGTGCCCAAGGATTACGGTAAGCCAAGGATGAGCACAGTTTTACTCAATTACTAAACTGCAATTCCTGGCAGAAGGTTAATTGTGTGTTGTTTTTTATTTTTTCTATTTATTTTTTTTTTTTTGGGGGGGGGGTGTTTGTTTTGTGTGGAAATGTGTAAAAGTTGGTTACGGTTTGAAAAGGTTTAAAATGTAATCCACAAAATTGTTGCAAACTATGCTAAAGTGCTTTGTTGAATTCAACTCTCACCTCTGAATGCAATGAAAGATTGAGATTGAGAAAAACAGTTTGTTTTTTTTCCCCTTACTGGAATATTTTAGTGACAGACTGTCATAGAAAATAAGCTGTTGTTAAACTGTTAAAGGCCCCAACACTTATCATCTTTTTTTTTCTTATTTGCTTTCAAAGTGCTTTTACCAAGAAATTATTTTTTAACAGATCGAAAAACCACATGACTGATAGACTCAGATCCACTTGACTTATTGCCATGTGCTTTCATTTAGCTTGTTTTTCTTGAATCACCATCTTATACAGTAGACTATAAAATAGTATTTTACAGACATTCACACTGAAAAATAATTGGCATCTGGAAGACAGAGTTCCTGGAGTTTCGCTACTTTTTGGCATTTCCATTTTAAAGGTCACAGTTTGCTCCCAATATGTTATCTGATGTAACAGGAGCATCAAATTATTCAGAAAGTGAAACAATGCAGAATTGGGACTTTTCATGTGTGTAAATACAAAACATGCTTTACACACTTGCCTGAGATGTCTCTGTGCATCACATTCTGTGGTGGAATGTATGTCTCTCTTTTCATTTATCTTTCTTTAATGAGTTATCAGCACCAGTCCCTCTTGGAACCTGTCAGCAACATATTTCACTGTAGTCAAAGCAAGAGAAAATTTTAAATATTTATAATCCACATCTGCATTTTCTGTGGATAATGACAGTGAAACCTAATGCAACTCACTTTGCCATGCGGAGCTACAAATGCGCTCTTTTCCATTTTTGGAGCTTCTCATTAGGCTGATGGGCCAGTACTAATGATAAGATATATTTACTCAGAGAACAGATTGAGTGTCATCACTTTCCTATGAAGGAAATCGTTAAAGGTGAGCAGAAGATCCTAGATGCTTCCGTTAAACAACAACACAGTGTGACATGCCACAATAACACTTAATGGAAAGCACTAGGCCACTGTCCTCCTCGCCCCTGTCCAGTCTACCTCGCTGCAACATTTGCCATAAGTAAACAAGACTAATTGACAATCATTGGCTGACTACTGTTCAAGCAATGGCAGTATAAAGGGTGGGTGGAAAGGATGAAAGCTATAGTGGAGCTTTAGCTGCACATTGTACAACAGATTGCTTGTCATGCAAAGCCTTTCATCTACCAACAGGCCCTCAAACCCAGATAGATCTCCCTTTTAATATTAAGTTGTGTTTTTGTTGTCATAAGTGGCTACATTTTCCGCCCATTTTGTTTTTGATTGATATTGGTGTTGATGATATTCTATTTAATGTGGATACTACAGAGCACATTTTTATGGATTTTCTGGATCATTTCAAATGAATTGAAGAGTTGCCAGTGTGATTGTTGTTGGCAGTAATTTCAGCTATTTTCAGTCTCATCTGATGTCAGTTTTTTGTCCATGTCTGTCTTTCCTAGTGGTCTTCAGTCAGTTCGCCTTCTTCCAGACGGCACTGAATGACATTGTGGAGGTGTATGATGGGGCAACGCAACACTCTCGTGTCCTAAGCTCACTATCTGGAGCACACACAGGTACTTCAATACACATGATATGGCAAATCCATTATTGTGCCCTCTTGGTTTAACATCAGCATGGCATGTTTTAGATGTTACATTTTGAGAAAATGCTGTTTTAAGTCTTTTCACTAGCTCAGTACCTGTTTGTACCAAATACATATATGTGATTTAGCATCTTTAAGTCCATAATTTTGGACCTAACAGAAGTAGAGGAGATAAAATAAAAGTGTTCTGACCTTATCACTTTTATAAGGACCTTATTAAACTGTTAGACCAAACACCGACACAGAAAGATATCACAATGGCAGGCTCAAGAACACATGCATGTACATTATGGCTGAATTGGTATTACACAAACTTAGGTTTACACGCTTTAAATATGCACATGTTGTCATGTTAAACTTTTCAGCTGGCAGCTGCTTGTTCCTGCTACATGCTCCACCTTATCGAATCACTGAAACTGCTGGATAGATATTAACTTAGAAAAGAAATGTTGCAACGCATTAAAGAATACAAAATTTAATGAAGTTCCCCTCAATTCTTGAATATGTGAGTCCTTCGGCGTTGACTGATTCTCTGTATCAGTTGTTTATAAAAAGCAATTTGAAATTCTTTAGAGCCATAAAGTATGAATAAATGTGATGTGGAGTTAATTGTGTGTTATTAGAATGGACTGTGAGGCTTCTTATGCCTGGTATTATCATACATTCTTTCTGAACTGATCACAAGTACACTGTTCTAAGTAGAGGTCTGTTGCATCACGAGCCATGAGGATGCATTTAGATCAGATCTCTCCGACCACATTCAAATTTAGCCTTGCATAACGCAGCAGTGTGAATGCAAATGTGTCCTGGGCCTCACTAAAGGACCACCTACTCACCTGCCATGTATGCGAAGAAACAGCTGTTTTTCCTGCCAGGAAAGTCATCTTGCATGTCTACTGTTCCAGAAAATTAAATAAACGAATAAACCTGTTTCTTGTAAAACATACATTCGAAACATATTCACAAAAAGCTCCTATTCCGTATTTGTGTTCGTTTCTGTCGTGACAATGACTCAAACAGACGATAAAGTACATTTTTATTGTTAGCAGAAAAGTTAGCAGTTTTAAGGCTTTTTCTTTTTTCAGAAGTCACTCAGTACATATGTGCTGACACAAAAGCAGAAATGTTTCATTTCAGGCTCTCATTACTTCTCCTCATCACCTATATTACCTTACAGAGCTTCCTGAAATGTTTTCATAATATTGCCATAGATATGACTCAGTGATCGGAACATGCAGGATGCATCATACAAGCAGGTTTAAACAGGCTCTGTGTGTGTTTGTGTGACTGAAACGTGGACAGGTCCAGACACAGATGACATTGAAAACTCTCCGACACCTGGGTGCTCACCTTGTTGAAGAATAATTATTTATGAAAATAGAGATGAAAATGGTTGCCCGTTGGAAGGTGAAGGGGTGATTATATGTGTTGCATTAGGTCGTTGATGAATTTGATAAATGCCACAACTGTTCCAGTTGTTCAACCTTTGAAGATGATGTAAGTGTAAAGGTGTGCAAGTTCAGGGCATGTCTCCATCTCACCCTGCTCCTGCCCTGTGGCTTAACAAAGCAAAATAATTTCTTTGGTTTGTGTCTAGGGCAGCCTCAGAAAATCCAGTTTACTCAATAAGCGGGATGCTATATTAACTGCGGACTCAAAGCGGCAGGTTGACTAAGCTACCTAGCCAGGCATGGCAGAGCTCACCTGACATAGTTTGGACCAGAAAAAAAAAGACATGTCGACGATACTGCACCACTGAAATAGTGCATATCTAACATGAATTAGCCACAATTCAGAAGTGTGGTCCTGCGTCAAGCATGTAGGTGTGTTGATGGCTAAAAATCAACGGACATTTTTTAAGCTTACAAATTAAGAAAATCGCCTCAGTTTTTTATTTCTCAAATCTGTCGTTGACTGCAATTAAGAAAATTACTTTTACAGCCTGAATGGAAGGACTTTATTTGTCAGGCACGATAAATCACAGAAGTCAAAACGCAATGCTGTTTACTGTAATTACGCTATCTTTGGAAAGCATGTTACATAAAACTAGTCTTATTAAAGCATTCCATGGAGTGTTTTCATTATTCTAATGTATAGTGAGGCAAACTACTCTTTGAGAAGAGAAGGCAATGATTGTGAATTATCAGCCATAAACATAATAAAAAAGGAAGTAGAATAAATTAACACCAAAAGATGGAAATTAGAAAAGGCGCCAGCATGTAGGCAGATTGGACAAGAGGACTAAACAGAAAAAAAAACAAGGAGACTTATCTAAATGCAAATTTTCAAACTTTGTCAAAAAAGGCAGTTGTTGCTCTCATGGTCATTTAGGACCAGAAACCAAGGAGAACATGGAAGTTTTGACCACTTACACTGCTAGCGTGCATTTGCTACTTCAGTTTCACTGCTAGCATACTGCTGAATACATTCAGCACATATATTTATAGAATCTAAAATCTACCTATTATACTTCTCACTTGACTAGCCCTTTTGTTTTTCTTTTTTTTTTTATCTCTGAACCTGTTGGAGCTCATTTCTGACATGATTCCTTGTGGCAGTTGTATCTGAATCAGTGCAAACACATAACTGCCACTGAATTTTTATGACTGACTTCCAGCCGAAGTGATATCCGTCTTTGTAGGTCTTCCATATGCCAGCATGGAAGATCACTTTAAGGGCAAACTGGTTTGAAGATGGAAAGTGGCCAGAGGGATGATAAGTTACATGCTGACACATGTTTGGTCTATCTGGGTGAATACCTGCACTGCACAGCAAATTATGAAACACTGTCGCCATGACAGCATGTAGAAAGGGCTTCCTCTAATAAACCACCCAGCACGCTTCAGGGCTCCTACAGAGAAACTCAAGCGATCGCAATAATGACACATTAGAAATCATCGAGGCTGTCTCAGGACACTACATTTAAATGTGAAGAAACGGGCCCAACAAAAAAATGTGTGCGGAACTTGCATACTCCATATAGACTGAGCAGCACACACACAGATGTTGCCTCTGGGGTTAAGCACGTCTGTCTCCCACTAGAGTGTGACGGCAAGCAGACACAGAGTAATGAGATTCACTGCAGAGAGCCAGTCAGCAGCTCATTGAGAGAGAGACAGAGATGCTCACATTTGGTATCATGTTCTACGTCAGCCAACACATTTTCCACCACCGTAGATCTATCACGGGGTTTTGTTGTGAGTAATTACACCACGAGCTGATGAAGATTGCAGTGATAGATCTTCTTTCTGTGGGTTTTATTTATAATGAAAAATAGCCAATTTAGGTATAGACAAATGTTCTTTGAGTGATACTAATGGTTAACAAGATAATTAAGTTTTAACCTTTGCAGGTGTTCACCCTTTGACATTTTCTCAGATTATAACCTGTAGTTTCTATGTTTGTATGTATATGTTTTGTGAATGTATGGCTCACATAAACTCAATGTACACACCTTTTTGAAAAGAGAGTTTGCAGCTCTGCTAAACAAGCAGCACAATGAAGAAAAACTAAACCTGGAATTTGTGTGCTTCTCACTCAGAGAACGCAGTTCGTAGTTGCTGGTTCTTCAGCACTTGTTACACTGTTCAGATGTAGATACTCTAGTTGTAATCTGCTCATTGGGAAATACTGGGAACTGCATTTGGAATGATAGTCTCATTCTGCAAATTAAATTAAAGAAATTGACCCTTGATTAGAAATTAGAAATTAGATTTACAAAGTTTGTGGCATCTCATAGCATCCGAGATAGAGCATGCTCCATATGCTCAGCTGTAACTGTAATATAATGCTATCGCTATTAGTAAGCGAAGGTTCCACCTTTTGACAGTTTTAAAAATGCTTTTGCATGCACCAACTGTAAGCGCATCACTGAGAGTGGTACAATGCAGGATATTCACTATATTGCCAAATATATATTCACTCACCCATCCAAATAATTAAATTCAGGTGTTCCAATCACTGTATAAATTCAATACATTTGACAATATCGTGGCGTGGAGGATATGTATACAGATATGGAGTGTATACTCTTGTTTTTTACTCATTATTAAATCTACCCTCTCCTAAATCTCTTCCAAAGTTCACCCCGTTCTGCTGTGTGCTGCAAGTAAATGTTTCTTTCCTCGGATTCCAAAGGCATGAACAGCACTTGTCTTTATTTGACTCACTCCTTCTAGTTGTGTAGCTTCTGCGAATATATGGTTGTCTCATAGTACTGAGATGTGTTTTTTTTTTTTTTTTTTTTGCAAAATCTGCACCTCCTCTGTGGCTAATATTGATGATGCTTAATCGCTGATGTCAAACTACAGAAGTTAAGTGACAATGTGTAAACACAGCTGGCCCATTTTTGGATCAGCCAAGCATGGTAAAGCAGTCTTACATGTCACTTTTCATAAAGAAGGGTGTTTATCCTTTACTGAACGGACTGCTTGGATAAGATGAAATAAAAAAAATAGAAAAAAAGTGTATACAGTGTAAACACTCTTCTTCAGGCACCACTACACCACTGATCACAGGTGAAGTAAAGCATGATGGGCTTTCATCACAGTAGGCAATTCTGTGAAATTATAACATTGCAGAGCACAGCTTCAGACTAAACAAAAGATCGCAGTCAGATCACGTACTTGCACTTTCCTGAAATCCAGTACATGAAAAATATATCAAAATATATCAGCTTTCAGGGACCCGTATTCTGTCTCGTTTCCAGATTCCCAGAAAATACCTTTTTCCTCTTCACGTTGGAAACTGCCACTAGCATTCTAATGAGGAAGTGTGGAAGTATTACTAGCTAGTAGTACTACTAGCATCTGTACTGTTTGTACCCACAGTAAATTTGAATTCAAAGTAGACCTATGCTGAAAAGGTTACAAACCGTGTTTTCAACTGTTGTCCATCTCAGGTGAATCTTTGCCCTTAGCAACGTCCAATCAAATCCTGATCCGATTTACTTCTAAAGGCCAGTCCAGCTCTAGAGGATTCCATCTGGTCTACCAGGGTAAGTGTGCAACACACTGGCACACACACATACTCTTCTGCATTGTTTCTTTTGGCCTTCCTCTTGTTGAACAACCGCAGTTGGGAGATTTCAGCTGCGTTTTCAGCTGCTTGTTTAGACAAAAGGTTCAGCTGAAGAGCAACTTTAGATTTTAAATGATTGTCTTACTTAAACAGCACACTTTACCATCTGTGACATTTACTGTAGTTATCCAAAGGCCGTGCCAGCTATAAAGAAAATTTGATGAATAAATATATTTAGCATTCTGTTGTAAGTAAACCGATATTGATTTAGTAAAATCTATTCGTATCACAATGTCGCACAAAAAGAATCATGAACAAGTAGCGAGAAATGACTATAGAAAATTGTTTAATTTAATTTAATGTTTGTAAGAAATCTCAATGAGACACAGTGACTAAAATGTAATATGCATAAGTTTACACCTGCAACGTTAAGTAACTAAAACCAACATAAAAATAGTCTCTAAGAGGAAAAAATGTCTAAAAACGGGCTGGGTTGAAGCCTATTACAATAGTACGATGCCTGAAGCCTCTTTTAACTCGGAGAGATACAGCAACCTTACATTTAAGATATAACGCATTGGCTCAAAATCAGAGCATAATCACTTTTAATGATCTGTGGAATTCTCTCTTTTCATAGCTGTGCCACGGACCAGTGCCACTCAGTGCAGTTCAGTCCCTGAGCCTCGAAATGGCCGTCGTATGGGCAACAACTTTGCTGTGGGTGCTGTAATCCGCTTTGAGTGCAGCCCAGGTTATGTGCTGGAGGGATCGAGTGCCATTGAATGTTTAACGGTTCCCAATGCCTTGGCACAATGGAACAGCTCCATACCGAGCTGTATAGGTAGGACATCATTACTTGAAACAGACGAAGCAATGTTCTGAGTTACAAGCCAGTCTGGTTGTGTTTTTATTTTCTGATCACTTCCTTCTTTGTTCCTTCACTCATTTTCTTTGCTTAATGCCCTGAGTGTCAAACTCCTTTCTTGACACAGATGCAGGCTGCCAGCCATTGCCTGTAGCGATACAGTGAGACCCAGTCATGTAGCACACAGGTGCTTGCTCTGCTAAGGGTCACAAATAGACACAGACATGCACACACAAATGCGTGCGGAGCTGTCAACATGTACGGTATTTACAATGACACTGCCTTCACACACAACATACAGCAAGAGCAGCTGGTGACAGCAGAGTTAAACAGCAGCAACTGTTTGAGGACTGTTCACAAACTTTAAGAGTGATATATTGCATGTGATGCAAGATGGATCATACCCAGTGTGTTGACATCAAGTGCAACTTTATTCCAGTTGGAATTTAATGATTAAAGTTTAGTTTGTCCTAAAATCTTATGTTTTTTCTTAACAGTTTGGATTGAAATGCCGTATTTCTAATCTGTTTATATGATATCTGTTTTGATATCTGTTTATGTGATATCCATCCTGATTACATACTCATACCTAGTTTCGAAAAATGTTCTTGGTCCTACTGTCAGAATCCAGGTTTGAAAAGTTTTTTGTACAAACATGAAGCATAATGAATGCCCATCAGTTATAATTAGGACCACCTGCCTAATATTGAGTAGGTCCTCCTCAAACACCCAAAAGAACGCTGACCAGTCAGGTCATGGACTAAATATAATCCAAAAGACATGGGTGTCCTGAAGTGTCTGGTACCAGGATGTTATCAATAGAACCTCATGGCTTTGTGGGTGAGGACTTTGTGGAGTGGGCTTGCAACCCAAATATACCAATATGTATCCATACTGTGATCCAACAAGCTCCCTTTTTCTTTTATTCTGCAGTTCCATGTGGAGGAAATCTGACCCAACGAATTGGTACCATCTTATCTCCTGGTTTCCCTGAGCCTTATCTGAACAGCCTCAACTGTGTGTGGAAGATTACAGTTCCTGAAGGCTCAGGAATCCAGGTTTGTGCAATAGTATTTATTCTCCACCGTTTGTTTATCATTCACTATTTTATTCATTTCTAAATGGAGTTATGTCACTAATAATGATCTCTTGATTGTAATTATCTCAACAATGAATAAAAGGTATGATTAAATTTGAGAGAGATTCAGCCTAGTTTGCCAACAGTCCAGTTCCAACTCACAAATCTACAAGCAAGCCAGAGAAGTATGAGCTCATGAAGAACAAATTTATGCTGTTCTAACTAAAAATGTTTCAATTGTGTATTTGGAAGAAGGGAATCCCAAAGAATCACAATAAGGGGAAGGTCTTGACACTGTGGTGGCTAATCCAATGATTAATGATGATGGAAAAATCCTAAAATTATAAGGTATTCAGCTGACCCCATTTTGCTGAACCTAAACTTGAGCAAGTGAAGCAACCCCAGGTCATAAAGCTTGTATGGTAGACACAATAGTTGTAGCACTTCATTCACCACTCTTACTGATGTGCCCATCTCCCTGGAACAGGTTGAATCTGGACTTGTCAGACCTCATGATTTCTTGAGTCTGATTTTTCTGCTCCTTAGCAAACTAAAGCTTTTTTGTGATTAACCTCGCTAATAACTGTTTATTTAAGACGACTGTGCTTTTTAATCCCAATATCTTGAGTTCCCTTCACACTCTACATGTGGAAATGCTCTTACTATCCTTATTAAACACTATCATGAAGTTGCTTTGGTGTCTCTTAAATGAGCGAATGTAAATGTTTTTATGTGATTTGATTTCACCGAACATTTAAATGATCTCGGATCACAGTTACTTAAGATTTTATTCTGACCTTATTTATTGCTCTGTGATAGCTTGACATTATTCTTACAGGCTTTTAGAATGCATTGTTTGATTTTTGAAGATTCAGCAATCTCCTCAGTTATTTTGTTTGTTTCATACATTTCAATAATTTGACCCTTCTGAAACAGAGTAACATATTCCATTGACATGTGTCCAGTGTCCTTTGACATGCTTATAGAAATGAGAACATACTCCATGCATCAGTTAGTGTTAAATAAAAATATTAATCACCACAGTCCATTCCCAAGGACAGGTTCTTACTAATTTGCTTAGTTAAATCCAGATGATGTATAATTTATCTACTCGCGTGTAAATGTGAAAAAGAAATTTGCCTACTCATCAGTCTGTTAGTTTCTTAAAACAGATCTATCTGACCATTTTTTTTCACCAAACTGTTGCATGGCTTAACCACAAGCCTCTCTGTGGTCATGTGTTTACAGGTTACCAAAGACGAATTAACAAAGCTATGCACTGTATTTTAAGTTATACCATTTCGATTTCTCTGGGTGAAAGAGACCAGCTTAAAGATTGACCTTGCACAGGCTCAAAAGTTATGTGTGACTGGTTCTTCAATTACTTTGCCTGCCTTTCTTGGGAATCATTTCAGTTTGCATATTGTCATTCTTTTATGTGTGTGTGATGGAACCAGGGCCAGGTCCCAGTGGATAAGCCTGCCTGAAAGTTTTTTCGGCCAATGTTTCAGTCTCTGTGTTTAATGACCTCAGAGTCGTCCCTCAGCTATTAGCTCCCCCTCCTCAGCTGACTGTCCTTGCAGGTCAAATACACGAGATGGCCCACAGGCCCACTTAGCATGCTGCACTCTGCACTAACACTGCAGTAGCTTAGAGGTAAAGTACTCCAAAAGTAAAAACAAAGAGTAGACTGTATAAACATGATTTAACAGAAAGAAAACATGAATGTCTGAATTTCTGACTGCCATATGGTCATTTAACAACATTTGGGATTCTTTGTTTCCTGGAATAAAGGCAGGCACATTTTCACATTGCCACATGGAGTTTTCTGTTCTGAGCACTTTACTGCAGAATGTTCCCCATCCCTGCTAGACTGTTTCTGTCTTTTTCACCAGCTACCAGAAACACATTAGATTGGAGTGTCACGATCCAGAAGAGAACTTAAAGGAGCGAGGTGCCTTGTTGGCACATTTTCCACGGCCCCCTAATGAAAGATCAATCTGTGATCTGCCTTGTCTCCCCGGGAGCCCAGTGCACCAGAGCCCCCGCAGCCCCTTTAATTGGCTCATATCCGATCTATAACCATCAAAGGCAGAGGAGAGGGCAAAGGAATGGGTGTGAGGGAACCGAAAGGGAGACTTGGAGAGCATGTAAAAATGAGGAATGGCACAGAGAATGCTGCTGAATGAATGAATGTTAGACAAAGTCTATAAGCAAATATTCAGTAACTGACACATCAAATTCCCGTTCACAGATTCACTGTAAACTGCAAGTACTCTGACAATTTCACAAATTTTTAGTGAGCATACTCTCAATTTGTTTGGTCCCAGTTCCACCACTAATTGAATTTTTAGATGCTTAGTCTGGACAGCCTTTGTAAGTATCCACATTGCTTTTCTTGCAGAATGTGGTATCCTTTGCTTTATTAATGACAGATGTCATTGGCTTAATAGGACTCAGTCTGTATTTCTATAAATATTCCACAGATCCTAGGCCCAACACTTAACACAACCTCACAAGATGGCCTTTAAAAAAGAAAACTGATGGTAATTTGTTTTGCCCTGTTAGTTGTTCTTTACCATCATGAACAGCTTTGATTATTTCTAATGTGATTCACTTTAAAGTCAAGGCTCCGAGGCTGTTGTGATTTCTATTTAGGATTCATTCACTCCAGAGAAGGTGACTGAGTTTTTTTTTGCTTTGGGTTGTTTTGCAGAAAGTAGATACAAGCCAAATGACTTGTACTTCTGTGCTCTACTGAATCTCTTTCACATGCATCTCTTTGTCGTCTCCACCTCATTAATCTTTAACTTTTCACCTAATTCCTGACTTCCTGCCCATACACATTCTTGGCACTACTGCCTTTGATTTGCTGACTAAAACCAATTGTTCTTTCTGTACTGTTGTTTCCTTTTTTCCTTTTTGCTAATTGAGTTTCTCCTCCATCCCATCTTTCTGCCTCGCACTTGTCTCAGATCCAGGTAATCAGCTTTGTCACAGAGCAGAACTGGGACTCGTTGGAGGTCTTTGACGGAGGCGACAACACTGACACCATGCTTGGCAGCTTCTCGGGTACTGCTGGATATGTATATAATTTGGGGGTGTGTGGGGGATTTACCTGAACATGAAACATAACATAGCCTAATCACTTTTCAAAAGTTTTTGTTACTCCCATCATAGCATTGATACAACAACAGAAATTCTCATTTTGTTTTTAGTCAGTCAATTATAGATGCATCTTCAAGTGAATAATGAAAGTGAAATTCATATATTTTCCTGTTAATAAAATGTGTTTATTTTCTCTCTCTCTCTCTCTCTCTCTCTCTCTCTCTCTCTCTCTCTCTCTCTCTCTCTCTCTCTCTCTCTCTCTCTGTCTTTTTGGGATAATTTTTCTTTGAATATGTACTGAAATATTGGGATTTCTTCTCTTTATCTCCCTAAAATTGAGTATGCCACACTATTGTGAAACTGTTACTCTACAGTATGCAATACTGTGTGCATCTTTTGCAAATGCATTCACTCACAAAGTGAAGTAATCGAATATAAAAGGAATAAGCTCTTCAGCTATGTGCCAGTGACATGTGCTGTTAGTTGGGGTCACCCTGTGGAAGAGATGCCATAACTTACTATTCATCTTCTCTCCAAGGCACAACGGTCCCGGCTCTCCTCAACAGCACTTCCAACCAACTCTACCTGCATTTCTTTTCTGATATTAGTGTATCTGCAGCTGGATTCAGGCTGGAGTACAAAAGTAAGTGGAAAAAAAAATAGGACAAACGGGTACCACTTGTATTAAATCAATCAGGAGAACAGTTTGTAAGAGCCCTGCTTGTTTCTCCTTGGAGTTACATGAATGTCCTGCAATTTACTGTCAACTTTTTGTTGTAAATTTTCCTTTTTAAATCTTTTTTCCCTCTGTGTCCCTGCTGTTTCTTTTCTTCATCTGCACAGCTGTGTCTCTAACCAACTGTCCAGAGCCCGTTGTTCCTATGAATGGTATAAAGGTCGGGGAGCGTCTTCAGATGAATAACGTGGTGTCTTTCCATTGCGAGCCTGGTTATACTCTACAGGTAACATCTCCTGCCTTAAGATGTGGCTCAGTAATAAATTACCATAAATTCTATACTGCTGATTTTCTGGTATTTATCAGTGCTGCACATTTCAGCTTCCCTTTTCAGTGACCTGTTGAAGCTGCAACATTTTACAGTACTAGATAAAGCAGAATCTCATGAAAAGGAGACTAGAAAAGAGCTGAATCAGATTGTAAGGATTCAAGTTTGTTTTTAGTATTTTACAGATGATCTGTGAATGTATCAGCCTTTGTGAACTGTGAAGTCGAATTATTTACTTGCATTAACATGAGAAGTACTGTGGCCTTATTATTAATGGGCACCAGAACCTATGTGCATAACCTTAGTCTTTCCAAACTATTTCTATCATCTTTAGCTTTATAGATGTAGGGAAGATTTTGATTTGTTTTACTTTGTAGCTTTCCACATAGGTTTATCAATCACAAACGGCTATCCAAAGTCAAAGTAGGTGACTAAACAAGTGACTAAACAAGTAACATTTGGTATTTACAATTAATAGAATGTGGTGCTTACGTCTTCTGTAATCTCTCCTTATGGTTACATAAGATGGTTACAACTATGGAGAATACTGAAGACAGGACAAAATTCTTTTTAATATTATTAGCACCGTGTGTTGTTTTTATTCTTGTTGATGGTATATCTTGTATTAAATTGTACCAGTATAGTAGTGCTATGGCTATGATAACTTGTTTTGGTAAAATGTAATAGTAACAGAACATGAACAGCATGAAGCTGTTTTAAGCAACTAAGGTTCAGGGAAATCTCAGTTACTCCTTTCTCTCTCTCTGAACACTCAGTTTAATTTAACATGTTCCAATGGATTCCCAAGAGTTAAACAAACAAATGCTAAGTTAAGTGTTTCTTAAGAAACACTTTTGTATGTTTGAGGTCTAACACAATTTGCATCCTCTGAAAATAATTGCTAAACCTCTGTTTGAACCTTTTATAATTGAGTTCACATTTAGTCTCATGTCATGTTTTTAAAGAATTGAAACTCTTTAAACTTAAACACACAGAACTCTACTCTGTAAGTGGTTGAGTAATTAATATTACAATAAGTAGAAGACAAGCAAAAACATTCTTCCTTCACAGAATTAGAATAAGTGTAGCTTTTTATCAGGATCTTCCAAATAATCTGTTCATTTATATATTGATACAGCATTTATGACACAGCACATCTTTGAATAAAACAAGTCTAAAACCCCTTCAAATGAAAATGGCCTTTCTGTTTCCATGTGCTGTCATTAAATCAAAGGAACACTGTCTTCCAAAAGAGTATGTCTGTCGGGCTTAACATGAAACTATAATAGAGGTCAGGCTGCAGTGGTTAACTTGACATGTAGATTCAAGCTCCATAAGAAAGAACATAGACATCAAATACTGAAAACTGAGCCTAAATTTAATACTTGCTCGTTAATAATTAATCGGCATATCAATAAATGATGAGCCTTAAGTTTAAATCTAAGTTTTTTTCTTTCACATTCTCTTTTGTCTTTGCTGAAGCATTGCAGCATATCTTTGTTCCTTTTGTCTTGATTGAGGACATCACCAGTGCGACTGTGAATAACCTTATCTGCATTTATGGATGGATGAGCTTCTGGGTGCCTGTGCACAAAAACCGAAAGTTTAGCAATTGGTCAAAAGAAATGACTAAAACCCACAATCGAAGATAATTAAGGAATCATGTACAGTGTATATAATTCTTGCTTTTTCATTTGTTGCCTATGGGAAAGTGCCTTGTTGCTTTCAAAGATTAATGATCATAGATTATGTTTTAAGGCACAAGTGAGCTTTTGAATATGAATCTGTAAGTATGGTCTAAATTCAGATCAAATGTATAAGTTGCATGCATAGAGGAAATTTAAGCATTATCCTTCACCTTAAAAACTATGTGAAGACATTATCAACCATTCAACAGTTCAGTTGCCACTTCCTGACCCTACAGACATTCTGCAAAATATTATCTGAGTCAATATTATTTTCAAATATCTCTTTTTTTTTTTCTTTTTTTATCATTTTGACTTTTATTAGCTTTTTTGGTACTGTCCTTTTTTACTAACTGTACTTTGCCTCTCTCTTTGTTTAGGCGTCACAGTAGGCTTGTGACGCTACCTTTCAGTTGTCTTTTGTCACTTTATATGGAATTGGTGATTTACTCACCGCATGAAGTCATGTGGAGACAGGCGACAGGCTTAAATAATTGGTACAACAGATGGGTGACTGTGGGGTTAACATGTTAATTAATCTGTTGTTTTTTGTTGTGCTTTTCTCTCTGTGTCTCTTTGTTGCTGTATGGATGCTCCTTGCAGGGGAACTCGCACATAACGTGTATGCCTGGAACCGTCAGAAGATGGAACTATCCACCACCTCTCTGCATTGGTAAAAAAAAGCTTTTGTTATTCTTAATTTGCTTTCACATACTGCCGCTTCTGCTCCCTTTCCTACAAGTTTTCTTTAATAATTTTTATCTTTTTCCTCTCAATGTGCCAGTGTACAGATTAGCAATGTCTTTGTAGGCATTTCATTTTCAGATTTACATCACCATATTGCTACAAACTGCAGGTGATAATCGGTCTACATTTCCATGACTGTTTCTCAAACACTTAACATGCAGGCAATTAGCTTGCTGCCTCTTAGAATACCAAAAAAAGAAAAAAAAATCCAAAGATTATATTTCAAAGGTGGTTTATTTTAATTTGCATTTGCACCTTGAATGACTTATTTTTCACCATGGTTTCCACTCTTTCTTTGTAAAATATTCCTGCCTCTAAAAGAAAAAGAAAAAAAAAACTTGACAAATGAGTTGCTCTTGTAGGAACAACCTACCATTGCCTAATTAGTTCCATCTCAGACTGTGATTGGATGAAATCAAAGGAAGATTCATCGTGTTTACAGGCATCAGCAGTTTCCTGATTACCACAAGCTTTTTCTTCTGCTACTGGACTACAGGATAACATTTAACCCCTCTCTTATTCCATCCAGAAACACTGTTTAGAGCAGCCCATTTTCTCTGTGGTTTCTCCATCCAATGACTTAAGAAGATTTTTTGTTGCATTTATTCCCTAATCTTCTCTCCTGTTTTCTTTATTCCTTCATATTTTTTCTCTTTTCCTTTGACCATCTTTTTTAACCCCATCACCTTTTTTGTTCACCTTTTACACAATTCTTTTTTTCCTCAGTTTTACCTATGTTCCTGCTTATTTGAGTCTTAGACTTTGATACCAGTTCAAAAAGGCAAGATCAAATGAAAAGTTGACAAATGTAATGATTTACAATAATAACAAAAACTTTGGTGTACAGAAAATTTAAATTTAAGTTTCGCAGTTAGATTTCGTTGCTGCATCAAGATGGATCATTAAATAGCGAGAACATTTGATGACTTTGTGTATAGACTCACTCTAACCATCTACTAATTTTGACAATTTTTGCTTATTTGTTGCATTCACTTCAGTACATTTTAAAACAAATATTCTGTTTGTTTCTAATAAAGCTTAAATTTGCAATGATTTATTGAAAAAGAAGACATTAAGTGTTTGCATATTTGCATTTAAACCCTCCACAATGGTTAAATATTAGGGTTATGATTTGAAATTCTATCAAGTTTACTTGATTGGCTTCATAATTTATGTTCAAACTAACAAAGTATTTTGTCTCATTTGTGTCATAACTTAAACAAAAGGATCAACTTACATTACGGTGTACGATCTTGAAAGCTAACACTGTAGTTTTTTTCAGAACTCCCATTATTTGGACCAGAGTGTGTCTGTATTGTTATTCTAATGTGGGAAACTCACTGTTTGCAAATGCTAATGAATGCTTTGTCTGGTATCTACCAGCTCAATGTGGTGGAATCCGGGAGGAGATGGAGGGAATGATTCTCAGTCCTGGTTTCCCTGGCAACTACCCTAGCAACGGTGACTGCACCTGGAGAATCTACCTGCCTGTTGGTTACGGTGAGCAACCGAAGAACCTCTTGCAACATGTCACACTGGCATTTCCACATTGAAAAACCTGGATTGTGGAATGATGTTTGTCATTGTAAATATACCTGGTTGAACATGTCAATTTCAAATTCCAAACACTCTTCCCACAAACAATCATTTAACCTTATTTTCCCAGGAGCCCACATACAATTCCTCAACTTTTCCACCGAGGCCAACCATGATTTCCTTGAGATACGCAATGGGCCCCTTGACACGAGCACTGTGATTGGTCGATTCAGCGGTCAGGATATTCCCTCCTCTGTCCTTACCACCTCCCATGAGACCACTGTATATTTCCATAGTGACCATTCGCAGAACAAACCAGGTTTCCGGTTTGAGTACCAAGGTAAGACTTCAAACATGGTTATGTACATAAAGGAAAAGATTCAGAGGATAGGAACATGGAGTTATTAACCTTTGGTAGGCCTGTGATGAAATACTTGAAGGTAATTATACGGTGAAGCCATGTCAGCAAGAAAACTGGCCAATCACAATGTCTTGGATTGCTTACTGTTGTGTCATGAAGTATACTTGTGCACCATCAGGGTTGCTTCAGGCTGAAGTTTAATCACATATTGCCATAACATTAGTGAATTGGCCTAAAATGCAGAAAGAGCTAGTGAATTTCCCCAATCTATTAAAGTCTATATAGAAGACTGTTGATCACTTAGACCATTGATTCACCATGTGTCGATAAAAGGTTTAATTTCATCCCTGCATGTGATAAATTCCCCTTGTCTAAATATGCAACAGGCATTGAGAATTTGTATTTAGTGATTCAACAAATGAGCCAACAAATCGAAAGGTAAAATGGTCATTTACATAATTATGTGTACATTAGCATATAAATCAAGTATTGTATTTACAAATGCCCCCCTTCTTGCAGTTTTGCATGAGTTATCTCCTTCAAAAGGAAGCTGTGATCCATAGAAATAAAAGTGTTTTAGTCATTTTTATATGCCTAGCTCTTTTGGGCTCACTGCCTGCTCAGGTTCTGTATCCAAGAGGAAAAAAAGTTAGAATATTTACCTGCTCTACCTCTGGTGACTGCATCAACTCCGCCAGCAAAAGTTAAACCCGCCCCTGGCATTTTTCTCTGTAAAGTCTCTTCTCTAAGTCGGAGGAGGTGGAAAAACAATGAGTTGAAGGAACAACAGATGCTTTTAGACAAATAATTGCTAAATAAGTGTTAAATTGAAATAGTGGAATCTCTGCTATAGTACTGCTTTTCTAATGTTGAGGAAAATCTCTGGAGGTTATCTGAATTGACCGTTACCCCTTTAGGAAGAAAAAACAGTCATGTGACCATCACTAGAACCATCCAAGCAGTAGTTTGTTTGATGTCTTGTGTCTTGTAAGACTTTCTGACTTTAAATATTACTGTCTTGCATCCATTATAGCTGCTCAAATCATGACTTAATAATCAAAGCCAAATTTAGTGGCATTGTCAACATTGATTGAATTAAGATATGCTATCTCTCTTCTTTTGCCCTCAGCATATGAGCTACAGGAGTGCCCAGATCCAGAGCCCTTCAGGTATGGTGTGGTGGTGGGTGCTGGCTACAATGTGGGCCAGTCCATCTCCTTTGAGTGTCTGCCTGGGTATCAGCTGATGGGTCACTCCATCCTCACCTGTGAGCATGGCAGCACCCGCAACTGGGATCACCCATTCCCTCGCTGCGAAGGTAAATCACAAGAGATTTGACCAAATACCCAGGTGATATGAGTTTAATAATACATTTAGAAGTTTGAAGGTGAAGTACTTCCAGATTTGAGTGCAGAACTAAACTAATTACATGTTAACCTTCCTGTTAAGAATGTATTGAGCTATTACATCATTAGTGTGAAATGCAGCCATGGAGATAATGATTATCTATTATGAATACTGTAATTAAATTGAATTATTATCCCCTATTAATGAAGCAAAGTACTCTTCAATGAGAATCGATACTGTGCTAAATAGGAGTGGAGACAAATAAAAGAAGTGAATTGAAAAGGAAAAGTAATGGATGCTCTTTCTCTTGCCTTGTCCTTGACACACATTCTCACGCTCCAACTGTCAATTATTCAATAAAGCAGGCAAAATTACAGAGGGAGGTGCTGGTCATGACACTGGAACTTTGAATGGGTGAGCAGGAAGATGAATGGGAATCGGTGAAGGAGCAACAGAGTGAAAAGGCAGAGAAAGCAGTAGACGGTTTATTCTGTCACTTTTTTCTCCTGTATATGGAACTTCTCAATGTAGATGTCAAAGTTAAAGCTGGATTTGTTTATACTGGACAAAAAATATCTATCTCCTATTCTCATTGTTATTTTAGAACAGTGCCTTTTGTTCCCATGCCCTATTAAACAGAACATTGTTTGAAGAACCACATTTGATTTTTTTTTTTCTTTAACTGCTGTTTGTAATTTGGTCTTGGAGGTTTGTTTTTTTTCCCCATAGATGTTAGAGTAATCCAATTAACAAAGAAACCCTCTAAAAATGGTTTATTTGTCTTCTTTCTTTGCTTATTGAAATACTCTCAAACTACAATGTAGGGAAGTTTTGAATTTTGGGAAAAAAAAAAACTGTTCAATGTTTTCACTTTATTAGCTGAGACAGCTTGATAGTATCAATATTTGATTAACTTAGATTCACAATTATCTATACTGGTATATCACAACACACCTAGTTTTTATTTCTTTTTTTCTGGAAAATGAAATGTATTGATGTTTTTCACAGCTACGCTTGACCCTAGGGCAGTACAACCTGCTCTTTAGTCTGGCACGCCCGCATTTGCATGTACTGTACTTCCTCTAAAGGAAATCAGAGACAGAAGCACATTGATTTGTGTCACCTCTTATGCATACCTACTTGCTTTGGTGTTATCACAGGATGTTGAATGCGGTCGCTTGACCTTTGATGTCTCGTCTCATCCTGCCCCACATCTCTTTTCCAGCTCTTATAATTATATACAAGTGTATAGAAGCATGTTTTCAATTAAATCCATATACCTACTTGGCAAAAGGTTCCATTTTCGACTGTTCTTTGTGAAAAGGTAACTGCTCTAAAGTGATTGGAGGATTAGGACTTTAATATTTAAATATGTGAAAAGCCAAGTTTTTTCACAGATGAAAACTCTACATCTTTTCATATGCATTTATTATCCAATTATGCTATGTTTTGCTACTCAGGGGTTTCAGTGTGTGTTTTTAAAAACACTCCCAATACTGTTTCATGTTTTTTATTCTCATCTAATGCTTGAAGCAAACACATACTCTTTCACACTTGCAGCTTAAGTAGCTTGCTAGTCAATGCGTTAGCCAGAGGCACAACTCCATAGAGTGTCGAGGGTTTAATCAATGGCCCTGATCGATAACTCATTTAACAGGTGAGGCAGCAGCAGAGGGGCAGTCGACCACAAGGCTAAAGCAGGCAGCGGTGTAACATGAATACACACGACCTGAGAGAGTGAAACGGGGGAATATAGCATGTAGTATCTGCTTTGGGTCTGATCTTATACCCACAGGCAACCAGGGGTGCGGCTTTAAGCTGAATACCCACACTGGGTTGCTTGAGATGCCTGCACTGCTGTGATTACTGCTCCCTCTTCATTTCCCCTGCTCCACAATGGTGGATACGAGGGCCACCAGCGGAAAAGTTGGGCTTCTCACATTTTAAAATTAGACCTTCCTAAAGGAATGTTTGAAATATATGCAATATCTGTGGATGTTGTTTTTAGGCTGATTACTCCAGTTTGTTTTCGAATTAAGTGTTTTTTTTAAATAAAATTAGAAAAAAATGAATGAATTTTGCGTAGTATGGGGGTTCAAATATTGACAATTGTGACATAGACATATACTGTGTTGTGCATACACCTCAAGAGCTCAGTGACAACCCCCTCCTCATCTGCGCACCCCCTCTCTTCTGCCTCAATGGAAAAGGGTTGAGGTCTTATCTTTGCAAAACACTCTGTCCAACTCCCCACTTACTAACAGGCTTTACTGGCTAATCTTTAACTCGGACAAGTGCTTGGGCTGTAGATGGAGAAGCAGAAGAAGAGGGGAATGAAAAATCATCTGAAAATCAAATTTTCTGCTGATTGGTGCTTACTTGTACATGTCCTGTTGTTTTTGGCCCACCGATATACATAATTGTTTCTCTTACATTTTTCAGTGCCTTGTGGTGGGAACATCACATCAGAAAATGGGACGATATTCTCCCCAGGATACCCAGAGGAGTACCCAAGCTCAGCTGACTGCTCCTGGCTAATTACAGTGACCCCAGGGTTTGGTATCAAACTGAACTTCACCCTGCTTCAAGTTCATGGGCCTCATGACTTCATTACGGTCTGGTAAGAAAATAAGTCTCCTCGGCAGCAATACTTTGATATTGCTTTGACATATTGTGTATATCTTGTATCATACAGTTTGACAATCAAGTCAATATTAAAGCATATAATGTAGAAATCTGATCTTCACATGTATCTAAATGTATCCATGTTTAAACAAGAATTTGAGGTATTTTATAGGATTTTTTTTTTATTTTTTTTTTTTACAGAAACTAAGTGAAGCAAAAGTTTAAATCTTTTATCACTTTAAATACTTTTGGGAATTCTTACTTAGCAAAATTTACAAATCTTGATTTGCAATCTTGATTATAAGAAATGAAATATAAACTAGATTATATATCCCAGATGCATGAATGCAGTCATCCCAGGAAGAGAAATCAGAAAAGTAATTCTTTCTGGATATTTTGTAAATGAGCAGAGATTGTGAATATGTCGTCTCTGTGTGTGTCTTGAATGCATAGATCAGGATATTTTGGTGGTGTGTGTATATCTTTAGGCCTGTCAATCTGAGGGTAGAGCTTCCTTTCATCACCCCCATAATGCTTGCCACCATATGTACCACCAGAGACAGGATGTTGCATGCTTGATGGTTGCCAGTCCCAGATGATCTCCACTCCTTGAGACATCTTTCAAAAGTCCAAGTCCAGCTTTTAGTGAAACCGGAGATGTTACAGGCAGTCACCATAGAAGCTCGATGATCATACAAGAAGTCTGCACTGTATGGACTGTTAACAGTTTGGTTTGCTCACAGAAATTTTGACAAGCATTTTAATATTATCATATACTGCACGTTAAATCAATATGTGTATAGTGAGTCAAAAATATCCTTTTTTTTCTCATTATCATTGTTTTTCCTTTTGTTGTAAATTGTACTGGTATATATATATTTTTTTCCTCCAACAAGTTCCCACAGAGCCAACAAGGGGACTATCACGTTCCCCACTTTCTAGTCACCATGGCTGTGTATCCACCCACTGAACTACTGAGCCAAGGAAATGGTCCCCGTAATGGCGGCTTGGCTAGAGTGCTGTCAGGCACCAGTCCCTAGCCAGCCGTTTCCAGAGCTGCTTGTAATCTCCTATGCCCAGTCTGACAGCCAAAGACAGATGGTTTTTAAGCTGAATGGTTGTGGCAGGAATCTGGGAGCTGGCTTAATCGGCCATGCCCACATCAGGGGACTGCCAAGGCAGGGCCACTGCTTCCAAAGATGCTCCCTTTGGATGTTTGTTAGCAGGAGCAGCACTATCCAGACCCTGTCAGTCAATGCTTTTCTGTAATTTTTCCCTTACTCTAACATAATCACCCAGAGCAGGCAGTAATTGCTTCGGGTTTGATGAAGTGAAAGCAGCTTGATTATTCTTTGCTTCTTGAATATCTTAACAATAACCTGGCAAAAGGTTCCATTTGCATAAGGTCACAGAGGCTCAAGGCGTTTTATGGTTGCAGAACAAGTGAGCTCATGAGCAGAGGCTGTAGTCTCCAGTGTGGTTGTTGTTACAGTTACAGTTGACCTGTTATTTTTCCGCTATAGGGATGGTCCACAGGAGACAGCCAGGAAACTAGGTGTGTTCACTGACGGAGAGCCCAATGACCCACCCAGTAGCACATCCAATCAGGTGCTCATACGGTTCCGTAGTAACACAGAAAAGGGTGGGTTGTTCCGTATCGGTTATCAAGGTATGTAAATGATCTCACTCAATCTTTATTTCTATCAGATAATTGGCATTCTGTTTAATCTGTGTTTGACTCCTTTCATGTCTTTGATGCTCTGAATAAAGCTTACAGACTACAGAACTGCCTGCCTCCCCCCATCATTCCTAATGCAGAGATCCTGATGGCAAGCAAAGAATTTAAAATTGGTAGGTGGAATTGCTGTCACAAGAAAAGACATGTGTATATACGCATAATCATTGCTATCTAAGCAGTGCTGCCTTTTTCATATTGGATGTCGGTCCCTTGGTGACTTGTGGATTTGTAACATTTTGAAGCATTAATACCTCTGCCAAATTACATACTGGCTTTGACAGTGTACAAGGCCACAGGTTCCCTTATTACACATCTCATAAGAAAATAGTACAGACTCACCATGACCTACAGTACATTATCCAGGGATTTTTTTTCGGTAGCAGTATAAATTAATATAACTTGTGTTTATATTGTTTATGGAAAACAATAGAGATCCCTTCTTATCTGTTGATTTTCATAACTCTGACCAGTTATTATTCAGACACAGGGTAGTGGTTTTTGTTGGGGAAGGACTTGTATCAGCCATCTTGATTATTGCACAATTGATCTGATATTAACCTTCTTTTCTCTATCTCTGTGCTCAGGTGATATAGTTCGTTACCGCTGTCTGCTAGGCTACCAGTTAAGTGGAAACAGTATCCTGACCTGTCGATTAGGCACACACTTAGAATTCGAAGGACCTCCACCTTCATGTGATGGTAAGTGAACATCTCTGAATGCAGAGTGAGGACATTTTTTTTTACCTTTTTTTCATCTAGCTACAAATAACATATTTTCTCCAGCCTTGTCTTTTTGTCATAATGCAGTCAATGCATTATGGAAATACAAGAACTCTTTAATGTATGTTTGTGTTTTAAGTTTAATACTGTGGTAAATTATTTGAAATTCAATTGATGCTGGTAGCTTCAGTCGGTTTCACTATTTCAGTGGTTTTAGGGTTTGAAAAAACAATAAATCATTGTTCCGCCATGACGATAGTAACAGATCCGCCACAGCATTAAAAGCACAGACAGGTGAAAAATGGCACCGGTCATCAATTGTCTGGTAAACATTAGTTCCAGACATTTATGTGGATGTTACTTTGTCACACACCACCTGTCTAGACATTTTCTAAATCCAAACACATACTGCATGGCAACAGTTTTTCCCAAAAACTTGTTGGTGAGGCTACACAATTTTAGGACGTCGAGGCAATTTGAACCTTTTTTGATTAATCATTCTGTTATAACACAAATTTCACCTGCTGAGAGGGGTCCTATAAGTCTATTTTTAGAAAAGGTTTTGTCTTTTTGTCCAATTATAAACTCCAGCACTAGGTTGTGTTTTTGTCTTATTTTCTGCCTCCCACGGGTGCCGTTTTTTTTTGTTTTGTTTTGTTTTTTTGCATTCAAGTCATGGAGCAACAACCATATATCTGTGTGGTACCACTTTCCATCTCTGTGGATGTTACCTGGCTCTCATGAGGCTGAGGGTGGTTGCTGTCTACATGTTGAGATGTAGTTTTCCCATAGGATTCCCGTGCACCCCACACACAGCCTCATGTTAATATTGTTTGTTGTGTGTACAATGTTTCCTCTGGGCAAAAGACTGGGTGCATGGAGGGGTCCCTCTTTTTCTTTACGCTTCACAATAATATAACTGCTTCTGTCTATTATTCTCTTTCTTTTTATGGTGTGCTTCACAATTTAAATGTTGAGTTTTATCCTATTTATGGGTTATGCAGTGGATAAAGAAGATATAAGTTGATAAATGCCACTAATTTACAGTTCTAATTGTGAAAAATATGCAAATGCTCTCAGCATGAAGTGAAAAGGGAGAGAGATAAAGATCATCAACGAATCAGATAAAAGTTAAGGGGCAACAAAATGGTTTAGGAGATATATTGTATAGACTCAACATGGAGGAAAGTGCTGTACATCGGACACCTAGTGAGAGATGGAACAGAGGAGGGCAAGAAATCCCTTCTTTGTAAATTTTCACTACCTCTTGTGAGCTCAACTTGCATATTTTCACCTGAATATGTGGAAGTGTAAGCATCCTTTTACGCTGAGTAACATATAAAACGGAGGATAAATAGTTCCTGCATGCATTGTCCCCCTCCTCCTTTCTTCTAACTCCCTGTCACTTCACTTGCATAGACACAGACCAGGGTGATAAAGGGGCCAGAAAATAAAAGCTAAAGACGAGGAGGGGTTGAGTGAAAGAGAGTTCCCTGTGTGGAAGAAGACAAGAAAAATGGGTGGAGAGAGAATCTGGTCAAAGAAACCATGCAAGAGAAGAGCAGTTTGAGTTAAGTCTGGATAAACAAAGGTGAAAATCTCTCTGGAAGATATGGAAGAGACACTGTTATGTGAGCTGAGGAGCTCGCATGTAAGAGTGAGACTAGAGTTAAAACTGAGGTAAGAAAGAGATACAGGGAAACATTTAGTTGGAGGGCAGCAAAGAGACGAAGTGCACAGCTCATTGAAATTCAGGGGACATGCCGGCTGCAGCTGCACCTATCAAATCACCACTTCTAGCTCTGACAGGCACAAGCCTTCCTGCCCATGTAGGGGCCACTATCCCCCCACACAAACACACTCAATCCCACACATTACACACAAACATATAGATACATATATATATATATATATATTTATATACACTGTATACACTTGTCCAGCTTGCATCTGGACTACACAGCAGTGCATGTTGTCATTTCAGGATATTCTTCCAGAGAGCAGCACTGACACCACAGCTGGTTCTGCAGTACTGTTCGTACCTCAGTGTCTGTACCCTCACTCATCTTCTGCATTCACCAAAACTCCTCTCTACTGACTTACTTACATAACACATGTACACCCTCACCCCACCCCCCTCTCCTCCTTTCCTTTTTTTTTTTTTTATCCGTCAATGTCTGAAGCTGAGTAAACACTCATGTACAGATCTTGGTGTTGCTCCACACAGTTTCTGACTTCCTTTCTATCAACATGGCATACAAGCAGAGAAATAAAAGCCACTGATATGACAGCACAGACACAAACACAGACCCAAAAAATAATCTTTTTTTTAATCCAGCCAGTAGTTGGCAGCCATTCAAATAGGTTTGGTCCCCCCTGTATTTCCTGCTGTTGGAGCAACCAGTTTGATTTGCCTTTTCTTTGATTATACAGACTTTTATTAGACCTGCTGCCCTGAACCACATTTACCGTCTGCCAAGACTACAGCGAGTTGGATAATCGCGTAAACATACACACAGCAATACTTTCAGTACAGAGCTGCTTAAATCTCTTATATACTATGGACAGTAATGCATTCAGGGTGAGTTTATTCCTCAAAAAAATTTGTGGTAAAAATTTGCTTAATCATCCATCTCATTAGTTTCTAACTAGTTTCAGAGGGTTTCTTCATTTTTACATAGATATTTTTTCAGACCCTGCCCTTCTTTTCCTCTATATAATGTGTTGAAGGTTGCCCATGTTTTTTAATATTCTAACTGTCATACTTGATTTCCCAAAACTTGTTATGTACTGATTTTGGCCAATGCTTGTATTGCCATGCCCTTTAATCAGATGGTTATCCCTTCTCAGTTGGTATTAATTAAATGCCAGCATGACTAGGAGTATTTCATCACAACTCCAGCACTCCTTTTACACGTACATACAACCATATTTGCAGATGGGGAGTGCACAAATGTGCTTGTATGGATACAGACTGCATCTTTATTGTCATGCTGTTGAATACTATGAACAAGATTATACACAAATCAAGTGAATTTTGTGATATTTCTGTGTCCCCTCCCCCACCTTTCCTGCCTTTTCCTTCATCTCATTAAAGTGAGTTTTCTTTTGAGTCCTAGAAGTGTTGACCTCACCTTGTGCATTAAATCCGTCTTTGTCCCCTAATACTCTTTTATTTACACCCAAAGTAATGCTTCATTTCAAAGTGAATTGGTTTAATAAGTAGCAGCCTGTGAATAAAGACCCCACTCATCTTTTCCATCAGCTCCAAGACAAACTGAAAGCAATTTTGAATAGACATAGGAACTCTCTGAAAGGTCACCGACAAAATACCTCAGTGAATTGATCGTTTAATGATCTTGACACTTAGATTTTATGCACTACTTCCAAGTAGTTCCAAGTGCAATAAGTCTTACTATCAATGATGGATTTAAAACTTTTGACTCACATCCTTGAAATACTTGAAGCTGTAACTTGGTAAATGCATTTTGGATCTGAGAAGGTCACTGTAACTTCAAACCTAAAAGCCAGAATTACATCATTTCCATCATCATACATACTTTATGAGATGTTGTACATGCTCTTTAAGCTCAGTTTTGCTTATCTGCATGCATTTACATATTCAGGCAAAACTGCTTCGTTTTTTGTTAACATTTGCGTATATATTTAGTGTGATCTTTTGATTACATTTGATTATAAGATATGCAACAAACACTGTAAAAATTGTGGGAGAAACATTTCATGGACCCATATTTCTATGTTTTTACAATTTAGCTACTGCCAATTTATGTTGCTTCTGAGATTTCTAGAGACAACAAGCCACACCCTGTTGATCATGTCAACAGGGTTAAGCACATGAAGAATTACTTGCAAAATGCTGTTTAACCTAGTTGTCTGCCATTTTTGTCTTTCGGATTAGATCATCTCCTCCCCTCTGAACATAGAGAGGAGAGTGAACAGGCCAAGGCACACACAATTGGGTACTAATTCAAACACATGAGCTCACCCTTGTACACAAATAAGTTTAGACTCATACACATTGTCTCACAAAGGAATTGTTACTTGAAAATTCAGTATTTGCACACACTGATAAATGCCTTGCAAGTGCCAAGCAGTGCTTTTCTGCTCACGAAGTACAGTGTTTTTCTGTGACACTTAATTTGTCAGTGTGAAGGATCTTAACTTGTTGTACAGTTAAGAGTGCTGGTTAAGCATTTGAGAAAATACCATCACAGGCCATCATGAATTTTTCTCACTTTTTTTTCCTAATATAGTGTGTGTGGTGGGGGATCGAGAAATGTACAGAAATCAATGAGCTACAAAAGTAATCACAAAGAATGTACGATTTGTGTGGTGGGAACCATTATTTCACTACCTCTTCAGCACTCGGGTAGATACAACAAAAGCAATGAAAAAACAGCTATGTAGTAGTTGCATTGTGTTGCTGTAACAATGTATTGCATCCTTTCATGTCGCAGTTTGTTTTGTTGGACTCTGTGTATGTAGACAGCCGAGGCAGCTTAAGAAGTTGGCCTCACCACACTGTAACAAAACATCAACAGCACCATTTATTGCCTGGTAATACAGACAATACTTGATGCTCCGTTGAGGCGTCAGTGTGACTACAAACTGCTTGGAAATGTCCAAGGAGATGTCCTACATGAATTCCAATGACATGAGAAAATGAGATGTGGGGATAGATGCTGTCCTCCCAGACTTGTCACAACAATAGGGCCTCAAAGCAAATGTGAGAGTTACCTTTCAAGTTAGCATTACATCTGTCACATACTGACAATGGCTAAAGAGGAGTGAATGCGTTAGTATCAAGACAGTGATATTGTATAATAGATACGCTTTTCTGTGGAATGACTTTGCATCCATAGCTTTGTTTACTGAGACAGCATACGGACCAGAATGACAATTAGCTCAGCCATGCTTTTAGTCGCATTGAGTTTCCCCCCAGCAAAAGTATGGATCTAACCAATCCAATTAATGCTTTAAGGTAAATTGAATTCACTAAAATTAATGAACAACCACTAAAGATGATATGCAATTATAAAATAACACCAACAAAACATATCATTATTTCAGTACTTCAAAATAATAGATTTTCTTGTCTCTGTGCTCTTTTTTTTTTCTTTTTTCCTCACCAGTGACTTGCCCCATGAATGAGGTGCTGACATCTTCCACCGGTGTCATTTTGAGCCAGTCACCAGGCAATGGTTTCCCTCATTTTGAGTCTTGCTCCTGGGTGGTCAAAGTTGAGCCCGGCTACAATATCACCTTTACTATTGAACACTTCCAGACCAGCCGTCAGTTTGATGAGCTTGAAGTCTTTGATGGTGGGTCATTACAATGGTTAAAAAGTTATGTGTAAACTTATGTATTCTATAGGTTTCATATAGAAATGTGTTACCTTCAATGTCCATCAGTGCTGAAGACTATTCATGATGTTACTTGGTCAACTACGATATGAAGCCCCATATCCCTCACCAAAGTCTTATTTTCACAGAAATTGACAATTCAAGGCTAAATGAGCCAGACAGCTAGATGTACTGTCTGAAACAAAACTATATACTTATGCTAGCAAAAAATCCCACACAGGCCACCTTTCATGGTGACGGAACATCTACATCTGCTTTGTACATTTGTATGTGATTAGAGGTGCAGTCAGCAGCTCTGCCTGGCAGCTCATAGAAAATGGAGGTTGCATTTACTAGTGATGCTTTTACTGGTGAGTGGAATAGGCATTTGCTAAGCGTAAGCTTTTAAGAAATCTTTTTCTCCTTTTTTTTAAACCACAATTTGGAGTTTAGCTAGCTTTGTATTTTCTGCAGAATATGATTCAATTCAATGATCAAATTTAGAAATGTTAGAATACATAATCAAAAGGTAATTTACTTAAACAGTTAGTAGAATCATACTTTACTGAATCATCCTCAGATTTAAGTGTCGAAGGTCCAGCTCAAGGCTTTATTGTAAATAACAGGCGCCAACTTTAGTTTCCATATAAGCGTTGATGCGCTTTTTAAAAATGAGTTTTAAATCAGTTATTATCAGATTTTTTCTAATGTCTTTTGTCTCCATGTTTTCATCCAGGTCCATCCAGGCAGAGCCCGCTCCTGATTACCCTCAGCGGCAACTATTCCAGTCCGCTGAGCATCACCAGCTCCAGTAATAAAGTCTATCTGCACTGGTCCTTTGATCACACAACCAGCCACAAAGGCTTTCGCATACGATACTCAGGTGGGTGAGGACCAGGAATTGACACGCATATATTCATCTCAGTGGTTCATTTACACTGTGATGGATTCACTGCATGAAAATAAATTCTGTATGACTTGTTATTTTGGGGCCTTGTTGTAAGTTCGATCTAATCAGTGGTGGTACTTCTTCAACAAGACCAACATCTGGGCTGCCAACTGTGGCTGAGGCAGCCAGAAATATGACCTATCCTTATGAGAACCTAATCGTCCCACGTCTTACTGTGTGGCAAGATTTGAGAATTAGTAAAATCTGTTTCTTGTGTTGCTTATTATTCCTCTGTTTTGTCCTGCTCCAATGAATAATCTGTTGGTATACGACACCTGCATAACTCAATGTGAATTAAGACTCTGTAAATATTTAAAAGGCTCCCTCCGTTCTCTATCAACACCACTCAGCCAGATTGACTAATCGTCTCTGTCCTCCTCTCAGAGGAGCTCTCTGTCTCCCCCGCCGGATGTTCTGTCATCTCTCTCTCTCCGATTTCTCTCCGACCTCTTTTACTTTTTTCTTCCCCCTTTTTTTTTTTTTTTCTTTTACCATTGATGGATTTTGTCATGGCAGATTAAGTGACAGACAGGCTAAGTGATCCCCAAGAACCTAAAAGTTCCCATGGTCAATATGGAACTGCCTTCTGTTGTACCTTGGTGGAGGGGAACAAACAGATGGCACAGCCACATTCAGTGTATTCAGCTTGACTCATCATCAATCCATATTTTCTCTCCAAGGGCAGGTCTTTCATTAACAAGTTGTAGGCATTTTCTCTTGCAATCCCCATCTCAGTTTCTTACTATTTCACTCTATCCAAAGTTTTCATGGTTTCTAGAATTTTCTATTTTTGCATGTTCATCTTCTCCGTCAGTTAAATAAACTTAGTAAGCCTGACTCCTTCCACCTCCTTATGTATTCCAACAATGTTTTACAGTGAAAACAGACAGGCAAGTGGTATTCTATTGCTGATAAATAACAGAAATGTCTCAAAAGGAGCTTAAAGGCCACCGGTCCTGATGACTCCCTGGAGAAAGACTTTGCTGTGGAACATATACAGTGTTGTTAGTGCATTTGAATTGAAATTGATTAAAAATAAGGGCTTTTGTGTGATTGGTTGTCATGGTTAACGCTGAGAATAAATTCTTGAGATGTATAGCTTTCAACCTTAAACTGAAGTGCTGGCAAAGCCTCAGTTGCCACTGCTGTGGATCGTCTCACAGGAAATTAAGCAATCTTGATATCAACCTCAGTGTCTGCTTTTGTATGGCCAGTTTTGTTGCATTTATTCTTTTTAACAATACAAAAAGTTTGGCCAGCTTACTTGAAAAGTCTCAAATGCTCCGTCTTATTGGAACAACTTTTGAGAGGTAGCAAAATCTCATTTGTGGATAATACTTCTTCATCATTATCCCTTTAGGATTTTATATTATGGGGGAAATTTATCTGATTATCTGCTTGGTGTTTTTTTTAAATAAAAATCCCATTTCCCATAAAAAATTTCCCTTACCCTTTTGAGCTTCTGAAGCCAGTATTTCCTTTTTTTATATAGAAAATTGATGTGGTCATAGTGATTCTCTTCCCATGATCACCATCATAATATTCAGTTCATCTTATTATATTATGTAATGTCATCACAGACTGTGTTCCGTTACTGTCTTTCTCCAGCTTATGTGTAATATTGCACTGTTATTGTGAAATCTGCTAAATTCTGTTTATGCTTGTGAATCTTCTTTGGAAACTGTAAATCCATTTCTGGCTCCATTTGGGATGATAAATGATTATGGCTGCCACCAATTTAACCAAAAACAGATATTTTGTTCCTTTTATTGTGTATCCATCACTTTTATGATCTTCCTCTGACAAACTCCCATTTTGCTTTGCAGAACATTAGTTTCCCATTATCAATTTTTCTTGTCTTAGGACGGCAGTGTTTGCCTTAAAGAGATTGCATTGTTGTGCTTGTATTAATACGAATCCTCCATTTCCTCAGCATGAGAGGAGGATGCAGTAGAGATCTTGGGCTTTGTGCTTCTGAATGTGCATTAGTTCTTCACCTTCTCCACAACAACCTGCATTGCCTTTCAAAATTATAATTTATTGTGTGTGTTGTGCTCTATTTAGTTGATTTGCAAATTTATGTATCTATTTATATTCTTCCTTTATTCTCATAGCTGCCTACTGCAGCCCTCCAAACAATCCTGTAAATGGCACAGTGCACAGTCTGACAGGCACTAAGTTGGGTAGCACCTTGCGCTTCAGCTGTGACCAGGGCTTCCGGCTAATTGGGCAGAGCAGTGCCACATGCACCCGAAATGCACAAGGAATCTACCAGTGGAATGCACCAGTGCCACTTTGCCAAGGTAGGGGCCCATATTGTCTTATTTTTCTGAAAGCATGAGAGTGCAGAATGATTTAGCAGTTTAATGCTCTTCAAAGGTTCTTCAGTCTTGAAAAATCTTGTTAGTATTTTTGTTGTGACCGTTTCAACATCTCATCCAACTTATCGATTGCAGCAAGATTTTAATATCTAACTGCCATGCTGAGGTTAAAAAGACAGTTGTGTTGCAGATCTGCTTGTATGATTTAAAATGATTGAAAGACATTTAACAGAATCCTTTTGCTTTGGATGTTTTCATCTGAGAGCATGTCATCACTAGCAGCTCTTTAGCCTGAGGCGTGCCTTTGGGAAGCTCACATTATAACTTTATAGAACTGTTTTGAAGACTCAGTATGAAATTAGTGCCATTCGGTTTACCTGGACTAAACCTTCACAATGCACAATTTTTAGAACTGATAAATGGTGTAAGAGTTAACCATAAAGAATGTTTAAAGATACTGAAAATAAACAAGAAAAGGAATACAAATTAAACTGAAGCCGTAGGGAAAATATGCCTACTTCAAATCCTCTTTTGTCAAAGAATACCAAAGTTATGTTAGATATCTCAAGGAATTGATGGTGATGTGTTGTCTTCATTCATTACCAGTATTTATTAATTATTTTGTGTCCAGATTTTCTTTCTATATTCCATTACAGACGTGTGAAATCTAAAACTCCTCTTCAGCCATCTAGTTTCTAACCACTCTTGTTAGCAGCAGGGACGTTATTAATTTCCCATGCAATTCTAGGCCAGGTGTGATGACCATATGAAATGTGTGTCCTTTCAGTAGGTTTGATAGGTCTATTATGCAAATGATGGCCCAAGCTAATGTTTACTGTACATCAGAGCAGACTTTTAGACGGTATCTACACAGGAAAGTCTACTGTTGGCTTGGCAGCTTTCAATGCAAAGATGTTTTTTGAAATATGCCCTGCTACATGTGCTTTCATTCAATCAGTTTTGTTTTAACTGAAATTACTTTCCTTCTCTCTTTTTGTAGTCATGTCCTGTGGAATGCCAATTCCTCCTGTTAATGGCAGCATTGTTGGCCAGGATTTTTCTCTAGGAGCAAGGGCCACCTACCAATGTAATGCTGGTTTTCGTCTCGCTGGGCCTGTCACCACCTCAGTGATCTGTCAAGAATCTGGGAGGTGGAGCCCAATTGAGGCCCCACCCAGATGTGTCCGTGAGTATTTCTCTTAATGTTTAGTTGCGTTATTACCAGAACAAACTCTTCAACACTTAAGAAACTTTTTAGACCCAGAAATATTTGGACACAAGCATAATTTTTGTGTGTTTGTGTTTTTCAGTGTTTTTTCCGCTTGAATCACGATGATGTAATAATTCAATGCTTAACATGACTCTCAGCTTTTTCTTGAGGGTCTTGCAAGTTGGAGGGGGGGTTCAGAAATTACTGCTTTATTGAAATGTATTTTTCACGTGCTCATACGCTGTTTGATGGACAGGTGTGGGTACTCCAGTGCGGCTGGAGCCTATCCCAGCTGTCATTGGCCATCCATCACAGGGCAGTTTTATTTGTATAGCGCCAAAAGAAATCTCCAGGCACTTCAAAGAAACAGTCCAGTTCAAGCCATTTACAATCAAGTTTTATGGAATACAATTATAATTCAATTAGGCCCAATTCAATAAATTCCAAATTACTCAATTGATACAGAGCTATTTATATAAGTAAAAAGAAAAAAAGTTGCCTTACTAAAGAAACTAATTCGATTGCATCGAAACTTCTCTTCGATCCAATCCCCCAACTTTCAGACTCGGGGAAGCTGGCTGGCCTTGACTTGCTGGGGGTTAGCACCATAACAGGGACACCTGCTGTCATATGGACTGTACATGAAGAGTGAAGTGAGCAAAGTGAGGAAAGATGCATCATGGGTGGTACCCCAGCAGTCTAACCCTGCAGCAGCATAAATATGGGATGTTTCAGGGTCTCCTGAGCCATGCTTAACTATAAGCTTTATCAAAAAGGAAGGTTTTAAGCCTCCTCTTAAAGATAGGGAGGGTGTCTGCTTCCTGGACATATACTGCCAGCTGGTTCCACAAGAGAGGGGCCTGATAACTGAAGGCTCCACCTCCCATTCTACTTTTAGAAACTCTAGGAACCACAAGTAGACCAGCAGTATGGGAGCTCTGTTGAGAAAATATCCAACTATGATATATTATAAAATGAGGAGAGCAATTTAAAATTGTATTGTCAAATTAACAGGGAGCCAATGAAGAGAAGCTAAAACTGGATGAATATGTCTTCTGCTAGTTTTCACCAGAACTATGGCTGCAGCGTTTTGGATCAGCTGGAGGCTTTTCAGAGAATTCTTTGGACAGTCCAATAATAAAGAATTTACTGTAGTCCAATGTTGAAGTAGCGAATGCAAGGGCCAGTTTTTTGTATCACTCTGAGACAGGATGCTCTTAGTTTTGACAATATTACGAAAGTGAAAGAAGGCAGTCCTGGAAACCTGTTTTGAGTCAAAGGACAGATCCTGGTCAAAAATTTAAAAATAAATGAAAATACAAATTACCTTATGGAAGAATGCACAAACTAAAAAGAATCACTCCAAGCACAGAACCCTGCAGAGCTCCATGACTCTGGTGTGCAAAGAAGATTCTTCATTTACATGGATAAACTGGAATCCATCAGATGAATATGACTTAAACCAACCTAATACGCTTCCTTTAATCCCTACAACATGTTAAAGTCTCTGTAATAGAATCTTGTGATCAATCGTATAAAATGTAGCACTGAGATCGAACAGGACAAGCACAAAGAGAAATCTGTTATCAGAGGCTAAGAGATATGGAAGCAAATCTTGACCATAATTCAAATTAAAATGCATTTGCAGAAATGCTTTTTCATTTTAAGAATGTTGCTGCATTATTGGACTCATAAATAAAATTAGTAATCAATCATTCCATTTGCATTTGCATTTTCTTCTCCAAGACTGCACATTATTGCTTTTTCGTTTTCATGGTCTGCCCGCAAAGTACTGCCCATGATTCGAAAACGAAAAAAGCATTCTGAGCGGCACAGCAGAGTGACATCAGCTCTTCTTCAGCTCCCTGCTGATGAAGCTACCCATCTTGTTCGGTAGGGGGCGGTGTGCACATCTGCTTTGCATTACATTACATTTGCCGGGAAATTGATTGAATTGCTGGGTCTTTGGAGGATGCATCACAGATCATCCCTCAAATTGTGCAAACACTGTTAGAATTAGCTGAGCCTGTAGAATCTAATAATATATCTGGGTCTGATGCCCGTGGCCGAGTAGAACAAGTCAGAGAGCTTGGCTGCATACTCTGCCGTCACAGTTTTACACATTAATGAGGTTGCCATAGTAAACCTCTGTTCAGTCCTGGAACGTCTGGATGCTGTGGAGCCTCAAATGGGACGAGGACGACCAACCATCAACATCCGTTCGAGTCCATTGAAAGCTATTTATTAAATGGTTTAAAAATAAAGGAAATAGCGGAGCTGTTCGGCGTAGGCCACCAGACAATCAGTCGGAGGATGCAAAGCAAAGGATTGATGTAACTTATTACTATTATTTGTAAAGGGACCGTGTTCACAACTAAACTTGATTGTTACCATTTGATGCTTTGTGCCAAAGTTATAACCTGATCATTGTTGATGTAACTGTCACTAAAAATAACTTTTATAACGTAGATCAGCGGCTCCCAAACTAAACGATCAGCATTCCCGGCATTCCCTTCTATGTCCCAACCGGGTTGACGCACCCTCAATCCCCCAGACATTAAGAAACCGGGGGGGCGGTTAGGTCCACTGTTTTCATTTATTTAATTAATTATTTATATCATTTGAGTCAAATAATGCAGCCACATTCTTAAAATGAAAAAGCATTTCTGTAAATGCATTTTAATTTGAATTATGGTCAAGTTTCGCTTCCATAACGAGGAGATCATTGGTAACTTTCAGCAGTGCTTTTTCTGTCCTCTGAATCCTGACTGAAACTCTTCAGAGAATTTTTTCAAATGTAAATGATCACAAAGTTGAGCTGCAACAGTTTTTTCAAAATCTTTACACATAAATGGGAGATGGGATATAGGTCTATGATTAGCTAACTGTCCTAGGTCAAGAGTAGTTTTATATTAGTTTTTATAAAAAAGATGATTATTAAAAACTCAAATATATAGTCAAATCACTAATTTGATGTGACATTTCAACTTCCAGCGGTTACCTGCCCTGACATCGGTCACTCTGCTGTGGAACATGGACGATGGAGACTAATTTATGGCACTCAAAACAAATATGATGCTATAATGATGCTCATATGTGACCCAGGATATTACTACAGGGGTCAAAGGATTATTCGCTGCCAAGCAAATGGCACATGGAACTATCCCGATCCTCGCCCAGTCTGTGACAGTAAGTGGGAATGATTTTGATTCTGTCATGATAATAAGGCAGTTGCCTCATTTACACTGAAATGTTGACCAAACTTTGAAAATGAAGGTAATCCAATGTGTCTACCTGTCAGACACTGCTCATCTAATGAAAATGAAGTGAAAGTGAAACCATTTAATTATATTTCACTATGTGAGATTCTAATGTTTTTTTATTCTCTTCAGTCATCTCCTGTGGAGACCTTGGGACTCCACCAAATGGTAACAAGATCGGAACACTAACTGTTTATGGAGCCACAGCCATTTTCTCCTGCAACACTGGATATACATTGGTGGGCTCTCGGGTACGAGAGTGTATGTCCAATGGGCTTTGGAGTGGAACACAGGTCCAGTGTCTTGGTGAGATTCTTAGTACATAAACATGAGTCCAGTTTAAGTCTGTCCTGCTCTTAAAACTTTTTCAATATTTGACTCTCTCCTTGCGTAGCTGGCCATTGTGGCACTCCAGAGCCTATAGTGAATGGGCAAATCGTTGGAGAAAATTATAACTATCGAGGCAGTGTTGTGTACCAGTGTAACCCAGGATTTCGTCTCATTGGAGTGTCGGTGCGAATCTGTGAACAGGATCACCGCTGGTCCGGACGTACTCCTGTCTGTGTTCGTAAGTGCCGTTAGTTATCAAATGCTCAGATGATCTCGGAAGTTATTCCCACTTAGTTTTTTTCCAATGGCAACATTTGTAAGCAGGGAAGTGTCATTTCAGAATGCGACTCATGGTAGCTTCATATTGTTTTTGTAATGATCCATAATGATTTGTAATGAATAGATGCATATTGTCTATAGATACTTTGATCAGGGTTAATCATCATGGTCATCATTTGAATCTTTCAAGGCTTTGTCCCAGAGGTGTTTTGCTTGGAAGATGGGAACAATAATCCAAAATATAACATTATATTCTCTGATCCAGGTTATTTTTGAGGATGATTATTTAACCAGTGATTAAAAGAGCACACTGGCATGCGGCCAGTGCCTGTGGAGCTTGGATTATTGTTGATTATCTTCATTACTGATCCAATCTGAATTTTCTTTCCTTTTTCTTTTAGCCTTTTTAATGCAGACTTTATTTATACTCTGGGGGGATGTAATTTGGAGCACATTTAATTCAACAAATTGCTCTTTAAATGTGTAACTATGACTTTTTTTCCTCCTTTGATTATCTCAGCCATCACCTGTGGTCACCCCGGCAACCCTACCTTCGGTATGACACAAGGAACCCAGTTCAACTTGATTGATGTTGTGCGATTTGTCTGCAATACCGGATATGTTCTGCAGGGAGCTGTTAAATCTATGTGCCAGGGCAATGGACAGTGGAGCAAAGTCCTCCCCAAGTGTAAAAGTAAGTGTGATTCCCATTTCTGCAGAGAACTATTAAACAAGTAAATGCAAAAAATCACTAAAGTGGAAAGAACTGAAACGATATTTCTTTAAAACAGTGAAAGAAACATGCTTGCCAATTCATTAGAAAGAAATTACTGATATTTGGGATTGTTATTTATGTTAAAATAAAATGTGACATAGTGACTCTGTGATATTATGCTGTGAAACACAGCTTCATGCAAATCTAATTTGAAGATTGAAGACGTTACCAAAATTTGAGCTCATTTCCACACACTTCCCTAAGGGGATGAGGTTCTCCTTTTGAATTCTCTCGTTTGTATGGGGAGGCATTAAATTACTTACTATATTTTTCAAGGTCATATCTTTTGTGACCACAGGTGACTGCAATCACAGAGAAAGGGAGGCTGAAGCACAGTCACACCCTCGGAGAACGAGTTTAACTGATTCACATTAGGGGAAATTGAAATGGAAAACCAAAGAGCCATCCATTTTATTTAATTACCACAGACTCGATTGCATGGTCTATGGAGGTTCTAGATAATATTTACATGTGATCTTATTTCCTCTCAGCCTAACTAGCTCTGCTATACCCTTAGGTTCACCTGTGTAAGAGGAAACAAAGTTAGTAAATAACCATGCAGAGACGAGCAAACACAATCGCAGGATCCTTGAGGTTGAATGAAAGACAGCCGTCCTGTTGAGAACTGTATTCTGTATTTCACTTAGGATAAGAAGTTCTGTGCTCTGCTTTGAATAAGTGAGGCAAAGACTTTTAATATGACAGTATATTTTTGTGACGAGCGATGTATCTCGGCACTCGCGTCTGTGTCTAAGTCGCTTCCAACTAAAGGCTTTATGACAGGCACAGAAAGAAGCTGCTGGCAAGGATGGGGCCTGAATGTGACGAGGCAGTGACAGAGCCAGTGACTGATTGACTTATGAATTTGTTTTAAATGAGAAGAAAAAGGATTTAGAGGTTTTTCATAGACGTTTCTGTAGAGATTGAGAGGTTACAAGTCTCTCAGGCATCATTCTACAGTTATTAAAAAATAAAGTACATTTGCCTGCTGCATGCGTAAGTAGGCAAGATTTTCTCCCAGACATACGCCTTAAATCTCTCCGCTCTAGTGGCGACATCATATTACGATTGGCCTTGTTTTGATGTTGATGCTGACTCTGAGATGCATTTTATGTGAAGACTGTGTGCACATGCGTGTGTCAGTGAGAGTGAACGTCTGTTTGATGGCCATTATCCTCACTGTTGATGTGAATATATAAGTAGCTTAGAGGTCTTTTTGTCAATCAGATTTATTACATTAATTACAGCTATCGTGACACATTTAGCTAAGTGTCTGCCTCATGCTTGCTCCTTAAGTGGGAAAACTGTGCTGTGCTGACATCTGCTTTGTCCATCTCATCTTAAACCTCAGCATCGGCTTTTCTTTTAGGAGACAGAAAAAGAAATGTATGCAGATGGCAGGAAAAGAGGCATAGGTGGGGAATGAGTCACTCAGACAAAGGCAATCATCTCTACGGTCCAGATTTTAACTATAAAGTCTGGAGATTTCATCAATAATGCAGGGAACATGAGACAGCTGGCCAGTCTTCTATCCTTCTCTAATCACCAATCTAAGTCACAGCAACAAAGCCTTATCTGGACGAATGGTGTGCATTTACTTACATTTTGGTGATACAAAAAAAAAAACACTGATACAGCACAAAGTTGCCCTCTTCTGAGTTGAACAGAAATTAAACAGCCTGAGTTCCTCTCCTTCTCACACCTTTATTCTTCATTTTTTCTTGCATAATTTTGCTTCCTTTCTTTCCTAACACTTAGGCCACACATAAATTTATTTGGAGGTCCGTCATTTTAGAATACTTTTGAACCTTTGTTACCCGAACACATTTGTTAAAAACTGAATTCTAAGCTTGGAAGTCCTCTTGCCGAAGCAGCTCTACTAGTTGAAATAGGTTTTGTAGTGTTATTATGCAGTAAGTTGTAAATGATGGCACTACAGGTCAGTGCTCTACTGGAAGGAATACATTATAATAGGTTTTTGGGGGGATGATTTAGCAATGCTGGCCAGCTTGGGAGCATAGAAATGAGCAAGCTTTTAGGCACATTAGCATACAGTAGGTTCATTTAGCTAGAGTGAAAACACATTCATAAGGATGAGACTGCCAAGGCAAATTGGGGCATAATGGCTACACAAGCACACCCAGTATTTTAGAAGCCATTAACGGTTTGATATCACCATATATTCATAGTTATATTGTTCATGCGAACAAGACAGGTTGGTGTTGATAGCAGTCTTTGGCTAACTCTCAATCCTAGTTTATTCTTCACCATCAGGGCATCTTCCCCATAGACTGCATACCTCGGTCCTGACTAAATTCCATATTCTCTCCACTTTCCTAACTCCTTATCTACTGCTAAACTGACATGGAGCTTCTCTTTCCTTGAGCTATCCATCCATCAGCATATCTGCACCACAACGGCCAACAGGAGACTGCCTCTTATGAGATAAATGTTTACTTCCAGAGTGTGCCTCCTGTTTTATTTGGTTTTAGATGAATAGATGGATACAGAATGAGTGGAAATAAAAAACAAAAAAGAACAAATCCTTCCCTTCTTCATTTTACATAGAATTGCTTTTACAATATGTTTTTCTGTCCTTTTTCCCCCCTCCCCTGCATTCCTCTCTGCAGTTGTGAACTGCACTGAACCAGGTCATGTAGAGAACAGCATTAGGCAGGTTCTGCCCAGCGGGCCACATCGCTACAGCTTCCAGACTACTGTATCATACCGCTGTAACCCAGGCTACTACCTGCTGGGGACCAGCTCTATCTCCTGCCAAGGAGACGGCACCTGGGACCGCTCATTGCCTAAATGCCTGTGTAAGTAACATCGGTGGTTGCTTGTGGGTGATGCCGCAATTTTCAGTTAACATGCAATGAAATGTTGTATATTAATCACAAAGAAAAGCTTAAAATAATCACATTTTGAATAACTGGGAGACAGTTGATGTTTTGCTGTTTTAATTTTGAGGCAATACATTTTACATTGAATGGATTTAGAACTCTTGTTTTTCTTCCCTGATTGGACAGTGGTGCTCTGTGACCGCCCCAGTGTCCCTCCCTACACCCAGATCTCAGGTGACCGTAAAACAGTTGGCTCAGTCATTCGCTACAGCTGCATAGGCCAGCGTACCATCATTGGCAACACTACACGAATGTGCCAGCTGGATGGACAATGGAGCGGCTCGCCGCCACACTGCTCTGGTATGGAAAACTACACCCAGGCTAACTGGTCACCCAGAGTGACAGTTCAGAATGCACAACCCAAAACGGACTTGTTATTTAAGATCAGCACATATAAAACAAGAAAACAATGTAATAATCTAATTTAGTTGCCGAGCAATCTGATCATCCTCTTCTCTCATCTCTGCCTCTAATACTTAATTGATTTAGATGTTACAGCCCCTCCCAGTCACACCAATGCCCTCATAATACCAGGCCAACAAATAAAGACCTTGGGTGGCAGCTGTTAGCAGGTAATGAGCAAAGTAGGTGGACCAAAGATAGAGTTGCCGGTCTACTCCACAGGCATCAAGGGCAAAGACGGTGTCCTCCATAAAACTGTTTTAATCTGCTCACATTAGACTGAGGAACATCAACGCCCATACCTCAGCTGCGTTATGAAGCAGTATAAAGACACTGGCCCCTGTACTCCTCCTCCTCTTACGATTTGCTTCAGAGCTCCAATGACAGTCTCACGTGCAAAAGATTATGGAGATGGCCCCACATGCAAATGCATACTCACAAAGACGCAACAGAGAAGTGCACAAACATAGACAGTGGCAGGGACGCATACCATAAAACACGCATGCACACACAAGTCGTGTGACTATAAAATAGATCCCTGACAGTTTAATGTCATAATTCATGACATTCACCCATTTCCTGCGAATTGCTTGTGTTCTCTCGACAGGCAATAAACAGCATTTTTATAAAGATTTGGCTGACTTTCTTAGCTATGTGCTATTAAAATCATGTTGACCGTCGCCTTGTAAAATGAGAAGCGAGAGAAGTACATACAGCACAAATGTTTTGTGTGATTGTTTTCAATTGAGGTATAACATTCATGTTTGGGCAATGACATGAAAAAGCCACATCATGTAGTACAATTTCAGCAAGTTGAATTAATAGATTGAGAATATGTTTGGGAAGCTAGTCATTCCTAATGGGAGAGAGGGAAGTATAATTTTGTTGTTGGATGGCAATTGGCAGATATTTGTATTAAAATTTTAAAATGATTGCGGTCAGAGTACATTTTCTAATGCATATTCATACTTGGAAATTATACTATGTGCCGCATTGGTTAAACTTCACGAGTGTATGTTTTTGGTTTTGTCTTTTCAGGGGAATCTACTGGGATGTGTGGAGATCCGGGTGTTCCTGTGCATGGTATCCGTCTGGGAGACGAGTTCACAGTGGGCAGTGTTGTGCGCTTTAGCTGCGAGCCTGGCTATGTGTTAAAGGGTTCATCAGAAAGAACTTGTCTGTCCAATGGGACCTGGCTGGGCACACAACCCGAGTGTCATGGTAAGGATTACATGCCTGTATTTATTCTGTGCTGAACACTCAGCTCGATGTCACAATTTAGCTTTTTCAAGTTTCAGTTCTCTCCTATGATGAGGATGTTTTGTTGAGCACTTTAACTATGAAGGAAGAGCTTGAAATGGAAATATTGCTTCTGTCGGAGTCATGCATGCGTGTCTGTCACTGAATAGTCAGGGAACATTCTGGACATGTCCAGCTAAGGACCAGGCCGCATGCACAGAGACGTCATTGAGGAAAAATCATGTCTGCTTACTTAGTGAATGACTCCTCCAATCTAAATCTAAAAATGTTGGACATCATGTACTGTATGAGACATCGTCTCGTTTTTTCCTATTATTCAGTCATTTAATCCCTTTTTTTTCTTTAGCACTTCCTTTCTGAAGAGATATAGAGATATCCAGATAGCGTCAGATAATAGTGTTGATATGTCTTTCAGTCCACATGCTGAATTGTTCAAAAACACTAGACCTCAAGTTGCTCTAGATGGCAAGTGAGCGGCTTGCACAGTTGCTCTGTAGCTTTTACTGTGTGGATGTGTAAGTTGGCGAATGATGGACAAATTCATCTTTTGTTTGAACGAAAGGCATATTGCATGTGTTGTGAGTGTCTGTATTTGTTGAACAACAGAAGTATGGAAAACACAGGCGCCAGGTATTTCCTCCAGTGAACATTTAATTTTCGTCACAGAGCAGCGCTGCATTCATTCTGCTGAGTCAAACAGCTCTTTAATGTGTAGTTTGTGTGTGAATAATCCATTTGGATCTAAAGTTCGGCACACACCATTAACATCTCTGAGACAGGATAGAGACGCCACACACAGTGTGAAACAATTGAGAGCAGTAATGCTTTTGCTATGGTCAAACATAATGAATACTGTAAAAGTGGAAAGTTCATAGAGGCTGTTAAAGGATTAGATGGGAAAAAAATTAGATTATTGCCAAAATAGTTAGTAATATTAACTGTATGTCTTGTTTGTTTGCATGTAACAATATAATTGTATCTGCTCTACACATTTAGAATTCTCCTTTTTTTGACAGTTTTCCTATTGATGTTTCAGTTCATATTAACTTTATAAATAGTTGAATCATTTAGGTTTTTTCCTACTGTGTTTTAAATTTTTCATACTGCTCACTTAATTGATAGAGCTGTTGATAACCATGGTTTCCAAGCATGGAAACTTACTCTTAGCTGTGGCTGTCTAGCATTTCTTTTTCACACACATTAACATTGTCCTGTGTAATTTCCAAAAGCATCGTCCTGTGTCCACTTGGGCTGTTAACACCACTTCCACCCACCACGTCAACTTTAAACTTTTGTGTAGTATACCCAGTAACCAAAGCTGCCCACCTGTTCTCAGTTGGCTCAGACTTCAAGGGCCAGGCTACATCTGGTCATTATGGGAGGGTGATGCCCACAGGGCTCTGAGGACCTTGGGCAAGCTGGAGACTGTAATGAACAGAACCGTCGCTAGCGGCTGGACAGACACCAAGGGATTTTCTGAGCAAAGGATGTGTCCATCAAAGCAGAGTTACTTATGAAGGAGGACACACAGGAACATGAGGAACGTAGTTGTGGGCGGTAGAAAAACAAAGCAAATGGGAAAACAAAGCAAATGAGGAAGAATTTATAACATGTACAGTAGCAGAAAACCTATTTACATAATGTTAATATTATGCAAGCCAATTAAAATTGATAGGAATGGCATGGTAAAACCTGTCTTTGGGTGAGGACTCCCTTAACACCAAATGTTCAACTTTAAAAAATTTTTTAAAAATAATAATAAAAATACATAGCATTTTTGTATTCAGTTGATTTCCAACTATCAGCAGGATTTGGTCCCTGATCTTTCCATAAAAAAATGGTTTGGTGAAGAAAGTGTGCAACAGACCTGTCAAAAGATGCCCACCCACCTTTCCCCAAGACTCATAAAGCTTTCACCTTTGCTTTGGTGGGATTTAATGAAAAATATGCTATAATCCTCTCCACTGACCTTGCCTTTTTCTTTTTTCTTTTTAGTGATTTCCTGTGGAAATCCAGGAACTCCACGAAACGCCCAAATCCTCATTCACGATGGCCTGACTTTTTCCAGATCCATCACTTACAGTTGTAGGGAGGGCTACTACTCTACTGGACTGCTTACCAGACACTGTACTGTGAATGGGACCTGGACGGGCAACATGCCAGAATGTTCAGGTAAGTAACGGCTCTCACAATGGACCGATCATTGTGACTCATCTTTTTGTTCATATTTTTAACAAATATCATGTGCAGTTAGTTTCCTCTTCTTGCCTTCAGGCATCTTTTATTATGTAGATGCAAAAATATCTAAAGCTTTGCATTTTGATAAGTCTATAAAAGCCGAACAGAGACGGGAAATGGAAGTAAAACTGGTAGTACTGTGCAAAATATTTGAAATTATACATGAAATGTAAAGGAACATAGACGTTATGTGAATTGCTTGGGATGGTGACAAGTTTAAGATAGTGGCTCATATAGTTCTCAGACTGAGTTGGAAGAAATGGTTTCAAATCTATGTCCATTCAAAGGACACAGGCCTAAGAGTCCTTTATCATCATGTATCTTTGAACCTCATGCTGCTGTTCAAATCCAGCCAGTTTCCTCTCTTTGGAAAGAATAAAACCTGAAGCAGCTCCACAATGGATCTCAGAACTCAGTTATCTATAGAAATGAAATGAGTACATGCTACTGCACTTTTACAGAACTCCTGCAAGATGGATATGGGAAACTGAGCACTTTGAATAGACTTTTTTCTTCTGATTTAAAAAATAAATAAATAAATAACTTTTTTGGATAACTAGAAGTGAAACGTCTGGTAGACCTGTCCATTTCAACTGTAAATTATTTCACACAAGGGAAATTTATTGACTGTTCACAACTAATAATCTAAGCATATTGTTAAGCAAGGTGAAAGCATCTCTATGTATTTCAGTTCTGTAGGTAATATCACAGGATATAAAGTCCTATTGAATCATTGTGGTTACAGTGACATGATCGTACCAGCCTGATGGGAAACACAAGTGCTGCCTAGTCAAATGGAGACACACTGCACTTCTGAGAGGCCTAGTTTCCTCACCCTACTTAGAGTTTTGCTTGAACATGCTGGATGTGTACACATTTTAACAATGCCTTATTGTCCCAGAGGAAACTAAGTGCTAGTTGTCATGTGCACTGGATTAACCTTCTCAGACATTTACAGCAAAGCTGAGCTGCAGTGCAGCTGAGTCCCACAGTGGATTTCTCACAGTTGTGACTCAATGAAACTGTTTTAGCTGCAGGGTGTAGAAGTAGTGTCAAGGACAAATGTGGTTCTATTTGGAGTTTTGTGTAATGACTGTAGGGGGATATTTATAATAAGCATGTCTTTGCATACTAAAATCCTTACAGAAAACAATCAAAGTACAAGAATACCTTTTTTGTAAAATTAGAAATAAGTTTGTTTGGTGAACTGTTTTAAAACTCTTAACTCCGGTCTGTTCAGTATTAAATTGTTTACTTCCATTCTATTCCATGTTGTAACTGCAGTCATTCACTGCGGTGATCCCGGAGTGCCAGCCAATGGAGTGAGAGTTGGGAATGATTTCACTTACAACCGCACAGTTAGTTTCCAGTGTTCTCCTGGATTCAGCATGGACGCCGACAGAGCATCTTCTCTCATCTGCACCAAGGATCGCACTTGGAATGGCACCAAACCTTTGTGTAAAGGTATAATAGTTTGATGACTTTTATGATAATTTTTGGAAACGCAACCCCTGGATAAAATGACAGAATCACCACTCTTTGAGGATGTTCTTTAAGCTTTCATGTTTTGTAAAAACAAATGAATAGATAAAACACAGAAGGGATGCAAAACAATTGTATTTATTGGCTGATCATTTTACCAAAAAAAATAAATAAATGAGTAAATATATATATATATATATATATATATATATATTAGAATGACTTCAATACATCCACCCATTTTCCATACCCACTTAATCCACTTCATTGTCGCGGGGAGTGGCTGGAGCCTATCCCAGCTGTCATTTGGTGAGAGGTGGGGTACATCTTGTGGGTCCTTGTCACCAGTCCATCACAGGACCACACAGAGACAAACGACGTATCATTTCCACCTTAAATCCTCAATGGGATCCGAACTATTTGGCCAACTATTTTAGTTGCTATCTCTCCAGAAGAAAAGTTTCACCACTCTTTGCTCTATGGCAAGAGACATCATCTTCATCCTGAAAAGTGACCTCAGCATGTTTTGTTTATTTGTTTACCAAATAAAAGAAGCTGAATGACCATCCTCCAGTTGTGGCTATTACATACTATTTGCTAGGGGTTGTTGGTAGGTTACACAATCATTCTGCTTTAGACTCAGACCATCACTTTACATGAATAGACACTGGTATATAACATTGTTAAATATGCCTCTTTGCCTCCTTGTAGCAATTGTTTGTGGTCCACCACCTACCATTCCTAATGGACAGGTCATTGGTACAGACTTTATCTGGGGTTCGAGCATAAGCTACTCCTGCAACCAAGGCTACCAACTGTCCCTGCCCACTGTTTTAACATGCCAAGGCAATGGTAACTGGAGCGGAGAGAAACCACAGTGCTTCCGTAAGTGGCACCCCAATTATATTACACATAATAGCTCGTCTTTGACATTGTTTCATCCAAGCATGTATAGCATGCTTATTCCCTGCGGGATGTTTCCTACTCACTGGCAAATCAAGTTAAAACCCAACATATGTTGTGGATGACCTCATGTTATGTCTTTCTCTTTTCCCTCCATCCCCCTTTCCACTGCTTTACAGCTGTGTTCTGTGGAGACCCAGGGATACCAGCTCAGGGGAGGAGGGAGGACCGTGGTTTCACCTATCTCTCATCTGTCTCTTTCTCCTGCAACTCTCCTCTTGTCCTGGTTGGCTCAGCCAGGAGATACTGCCAGTATGACGGCACCTGGAGTGGCACACAACCTTCCTGCATAGGTAAGCTACTGATTTCTTCCTCCATTTATTGTAACTGCAGTCAGTGCTGTATCACACAGTTCTCACACTTTATGACTATATAACACTAGTGTCATTGTGACAGAAGCTTCCCTTATGGCTGAATGTTACGTTCTGCTCTCTTTTAGTTCTGATTTCCATTTGCAGCCAACATGTAAAGGAGGACAAAACCATTTGACCTTGCCACCAACACCTTAATTCAGACTTGTATAATTACTGAAAACAAAGTCTGGGTGAGCAGGGGTTCAGATAAGTCTTTCTTCATCACATAAACTGTACATGGAAAAATAAATTAAAGCTAAAAAATAGATCAATTTAAAAAATAATGCTAAATGAAAGTGGACATTTTTTTTAGACATCAACTCCCTTCATGTTATTTTTGACGTCTCTCTAAAGCAAACATCATGCTTATGACCCATGTAGGATCCCGTATGACATTTTCAGAACTTGCAAGTTTAACTGCAACCCGAAAATAACTAATTAAATTAATTGAATTGATAAATTATTCTGCTACCCTTTCCAACTTGCATGTACTCTAAGCAATGCTTGGGAAAACAATTGGCCCAGTACCAAACATCATACTTTTATCTTGGAACTGTGCCACAAAAGATACAACTACTCAACTACTGTGCTGCCATAAAAATCCCATAAGCACCCTTTAACAAGGAAGAATAATGTCATTTAAGATCCATACAGTATCATTTTTGGCTTCACTTAAAAGCACTCAAGGAAGTCCCCCAAAGTGGTCGGAGACAAACTGATGATAAATTTCTCCATCCTCCCGGGTTGTTTTGGTTTTTTTGAATTGCTATGAAATATACACGTGTAATTCTTTAACTCGATAAACATATGTTCATGTTGCATCATTTTCAGCCACTTTGTTTAATCCCACTTAATAAAATGCTGTCTCTGGCTTGTGAGAAAAGTTAATACCAAGATTACATGAGATTCAGTGAATTGATAAGTAAATGTGTTTAATATTTGCAAATGTAACTATTACTCGCATTTGCGTAACACACCTTGATTATACTTCCAGAGTCTGACAGAACTCTCATACTATATAGACTGCAACCTATCCTGTATCTTTAAGACTTAAGATGTTGATGTCTGGGTAATGCAATGATTAAAGGAACATGGAGAAAACATTGTTGTAAAACAAAAATGGATCTGTGCATATTCTTACTGACCACGTTATTAACTAACTGACAAGATGTGTAGACTGATACAGCATGAGGGTTGGTCATTATGTAACAAGTTCCAGTGTATGCGTGTGTGTGTGTGTGTGAGAGAGTCTGCACTTGTGTGCATTTTTATGGATCTCTTTGCTAGTGACACATATGTTATTTATGTGTGGTCGTTGCCATCCTCTGTTTTTATGGCCCTCGTTCCAATGGTCATCCATGGTATGTCTAAGTGCCATTAGTGAGATGTATATTTAAAATTTTGTGAGCTCTAGAAGTTAAGTAAAGATGCACTGCTGCACACACATACATGTGCATATATATATATATATATATATGTGTGTGTGTGTGTGTGTGTGTGTGTTGTTCCAAGCATCTCAGAGGACTCAGGAGGACTGGGAGTTCAGGGCTCTGTCGTTGGAGATTACCACACTGTTGTTGGTGGATCCGTTGATATGACTACCTTTATGCTTGGGTCAATCTCAAGTTGGAGACTTTTCCCTGATAATATTGGGCAAAGGATAAAAGCTCTAACTATCTAACATGAGTTAAACTTTTACCTAATAATGTATATCAAATAAGATGAGCTTTGATTTGAGTGATATCAAAGAATTGCTGTGTGTATGTTTCAGATCCCAGTCACACTTCCTGTGGAGATCCTGGCACCCCTCTATTTGGAAATCAGAACAACAGTCAAGGCTACCAGGTACAAAATTGAAAACATTTATCCATCTACATTTAACGAGTTTTCTCAGACATGACACAATGAAACAGTTGGCAGTCGTTTCACTTATGATTCTTGTTAATGCAGAAACATTGTGATGATAATAATGCTGCAGTAGCACTGTGGGGCTTTGTGTTAAAATAAGAAACTATTAGCTGTTATTCCACAAGTTCTTACTAAAAAAAAAACTAAAAAAAAACTTGAAACTATGTTAATGTGTGGTTTTCATTTTGAAATAGCCATTTTGGAACATCAAATAACAATCATTGAACTGCTTATTTTGTGCATAAAACTTCTAAATCAGTATTAGTTTCTGGTCCTTATTATCACGTGTGTTCCATTTCAGATCAGCAGCACTGTGTTCTTCAACTGCAGGAAGGGCTACTTACTGCAGGGTTCCATTTCACGAACATGTCTGCCAAACCTCACCTGGAGTGGATTTCAACCTGAGTGCATTGGCAAGAACACAGTTTATTCCTACTTAAGATAAAAAAAAGTTTCAAAATATTTTAACATTTTCCCTTCTGTCCTCTTACTTTTTAACTTTTTTTATTTTTTCCCCCAAATTCAACCTTGTGATCTTGGTCGTTTGACACCCTCCTCTTCTTTCTCCAGCCCACCATTGCAGCCAGCCAGAGCTACCAGCCCAGTCTGATGTGAGAGCCATTGAACTGCCATCCCTTGGCTACACACTCATCTATACGTGTCAGCCTGGCTTCTACTTGGCTGGAGGATCAGAGCACAGGACCTGCAGGTCTGATGGAAGCTGGTCAGGAAAACCACCACTATGTGCAGGTATAAACATGATTACAATACAATGATAAAACCGTTTGTGTCACACCTGTGAGGCTTTTTTTTTTTTTTTTTTAGCTTTTTCAGCTAAATTTCCAAACTCACTCAGTCTAAATGATTAAAACAAGCTCGAACTACACAAACTGTATTCAAAGCCGCACTTGAGTTGTGCCTCTGGTCAGCTCTTGCAACAACTAGCAGTAACTTGACCTCATGCAGTAGCATGAAAACATTTACAACCATCTTCCTCCAAAAGAGACTAAGTTATAGATTAAACATTATTTTCAAGTGTGTCAGGTTTTATACATATTCAATAATTAAATATCATTACAAATTTGTGTACATGCCACATAAGAGCAGTGCACCCCAAATGAGCAGAGCAGCTCAAGAATCTCACTGTAGTTTTACAGTAAGAGTGGGTGTTTGGTTGGCTGCAAAAAGGCTGCTATTCACCAAATGGGAAAATAGTGTGTGAAACAAAAAGGTGGCTAAGCTTCTGTTAAGTGTTTTCTAATATGGAAACTGTAAGAAATTAAAATAATAATAATATTTTTAAAGCAATCAAACATGTCATCTTCAGATTTATACTTTTTGAAAGATACTTCTGTGGCTATTTGTATTAACAGTACGCGACTTTGTATGCCCAAACTTACACATGTCACTGTATTCATAAAGCGCAGTTCCTGTTATCGGTATTTCTTGAACCCACCCAGATCAATGCTTTCTTCTCAGCGGTAACTCAGGTATGGAAACTGGGGATTTAGCTAATGTTGATGAATAGCTCCGTTAACAACTGCTTATTTTCAGACACATGTCACGGTAGTATGGCCCATCCATCATGCAATTACACAGCCTGGAAGCACACAATCATATACACGCACCACAAATATACAAGCTTTGAAACATTAAAAGGGTGAAAAACCTGATTAGGCCAATGCTTCCCATTGATTAGCTGAGCAGAAGTACCTCTTACAAATGGCAAGCCATTGTTAACAAGGTGTAGCAGACAAATAGACTGCCATTAAGAGTCCCCCGAAATCACTGACCTTAGTACAAATAGAAAAAAAATGGGGTAATTGGCATACAATTATCAAGGGTAGCAAAATGCTAATGACTGAAAGAGAAAGATGTATTAGTGGGGATATCCATGTGATAGATTCCTTGTCAAGCTATTACTGAAATATATACACAGTGATAGGTATTTTTAAGGCCATGCCATTAAGAGTGAAGACAAGAAAGAGAACTGGCCGTTGCACATACAGGACATTAACAGTGCCTGTGGGCGCGATGATGGAAGGGCAGCTCAGGAGACTGGCAGCTAATAAAATACAAGGCTGTGTGTCTGTGTGTATGTATACCTTTATCCAAGGTGCTTTTTCTGCTCATAAACTACAAACAGTATAACTGTCTTTGTTTGCAGTTGTGAGTAAAGCCCTCTTCACTATGTTTACCAGTGTGGGTGTATGTTTACTACTGTGATGTAGTCCTGTGCGCCGGGTGAGCTGTAAGGCATTATTAAAGTGTCTCCATTGAAGCTGCGAAACTGTGTCTTAGATTAAGCCGTATCCCATCAGGGAATACTTGGTCTGCTTTTGACAGACGAGTGAAAGTCCTGTCTTAGGCAGCCTTCCCTCTTGCCACCACAAGACTTATTAGTTGTAGACAGGAAGCGTTGATGGTGGCATCCTTAAAGCTGTTGTACTTGTAGGAAGTTTTGTGTTTTCACTTCCTTATTAACACACTGCACCGCTCTTTTTTTTCTAGCTGATAATCGTCCAAGTGGGAAAAGCCCTGTGGGGACGGTGCAGGAGCCACCCTCCAAATTACCAGGTAAGGCAGCTTCATTCTTAGATTAAAGATGGATTGAAGTTTCACATAAAAGAAGAAATATTTTAAGATCACAACACTTGAATGAATTTGTATTAATCTATAGTACAATATATCAAACTCATTTCTACAGTTCTTATTCATTTCTGCTTGTTTTTTTTATTCTGTTGATAAGATAAGTTGGCAATCGGTGTGGATACATTTTTACCCAATAATCATCGCTGTCATTTATTTTAATTTAGCTCGTTTCAGTGATTGATAACATTTTTGCAGAATAAGAGTTTTTTTTAAGTTGTTAATTACTACCTTGTGTCTTCCAGTCCCTGGGGGTGTGTTTGCTAAGAACTCCCTCTGGAGGGGGTCCTATGAGTATCTTGGAAAGAAGCAGCCAGCTATGCTGAGCATCACTGCCTTCGAACCCTTTAGTAACCGGGTTAATGGGACACTTATCGACCACAGTGGAGTTGAACTTAAACTGGCAGGTGGGTATTCCACCCCAACCCCCCATTTTAAGACCTTCAAATATGCATTCTGTATGGGTCTTTAGAAAAGAACAAAAAGATTGTCGTGTCAGAAAAGCCATTGTGTTCAGTTTTAACCAGACATCTGTCTGACTCGAGTGGTTCCACCATGAAATAGGTGGCAGCTGGTAGAAGTGGACCTTTTGTTATTATTATTATTTTTTCTGAATAATTACGGTGCAGCTGTGATCATTAAGAGACAAAATTTCACCATTAACACCCAGGACGCTTCACTCCTCTGTGCCTGGATGCTATCAGTCTTCATCATAAAGTAGTGAAACTATTCTCAGGTACCACACTAAAAAATGCTGTGCAATAAGGATGTTATGTTGATGTTATGAAACAAAAAATGTCCAGTATTTAGCACACCTGATTTAAATGAATACTTAATGTTTTACGTGAATTCATTTTTGCTGCTCCTTAACTACCTTGCAAAATGACTTAATGCGGTGTGAACATTGTGTCTGCATGGAAATTATTCTTAATGGTACTTTCTTTGATAATTATTTTACTGTTTTGTTAAAAAAAAAAGATGAAAAATCAACAGCGCTAAGTAGTATCCTCTGTAGCCAACAACTCTGTGAAAAAGACCATTTTCATCAATAAGATGTTAAAAACAGTGAGACCAGCTGTTGCAATGGGTGAGAATGTCCAATTATTCCTTTTCCATCCACCTTCTCCACCTACTTTATCCTGTTCAGGGTCATGGGGGTAATTTATTTTGATGGAACTATATTGAGTTGATTTCACATTAATGATTCAGTCTGCTCTGTCCTTCCACTATATGTACACACGTGTGGCTTCTGACACGGACTCGTACAGAAAGAGAAACCCTGCTTCACTAAAATGTTTAGATAGTGTAAAGATTATAGATTTTACAATTACTGTTTACATACACAATACTCTTTTCTTTTTTTAATGTATTTAATCATTTTGTTTGTTGTTGTAGGTATATATAAAAGAGAGGAAGCCCAGCTGCTGCTACAGGTTCACCAGATCAGAGGTCCTGTGGAGATCTTTGTCAACAAGTTCAAAATAGACAACTGGGCTCTGGATGGACATGTAAGTGCAAGTCCAGAGTCGTGTTTATGCAAAGATGTTGTATCACATACACATCTTCATAGTGAAATACACACAAGTACACGTACACACTAACCTTGTCACTCTAGGGAGATGGAGGGCCCACCAAGAGTTTTCTCTTTAATTAAAATGTCAGTTAAATCATTGCTTGGTAATCAGGACTCGACAGACCCCCTTCACTCCTCTCTCACAGAATAACCCCCGAACCCAAGGCACCAACCTCTATTGCACACACTCATGATTTAATAAAAACAGGTCACAGTACATGGTATTGTGTTCTATGTTTGCTATATGAGTTGTCTTGGATATATGCATGTGTTTTAAGGAGTTCTTGTGTTAATGAGTGTGTTCCTCTTGTGTGTGTGTGTGTGTGGTGTGGCAGAGTGTGTTTGTGATGTTTCATAGAAATACATTACATGAAATGTCAGCCATGAGAGCACCTCTCAGCTCTTTTTGACATGATATTTCATTTTCTGCATGCACCAGCTGCTGTCACTTTGATGATATGCCCCTTTGTGAAGCCTAGATGTGACACATAAAGTGTCTCTCCTCCATTCCCCTCTCCCTAGGTGTCCTACATCTCTTCGTCCAAATCCTTTGTGTACCAGGGATTTGTCAGAGGAAAAGGCTTTGGTCAATTCGGTCTCCAGAGATTGGGTAAGTGAGCGGTTCTCTTGGTTATGGAGACCTTTGAACAAATGAGGAAGACTGTACACATGTGTTTTGAGCCTTGTCTGGACTCCTAACACAGAAAAATATCACTTATGACATGCATGACATATAGTGAAGCTTTACTGATTGAAAATGTGAAAACACTTGTACAGAATGTGGGACTGAAGCCAGCATAAAGGAGCAAACAATTCACAAACATGATAAATCGTTGAAAAATTACATCTGCATACGTGCACTGCACTCACACACATACACTGCTACACAATATCTTTCCTCCTATGGAGCCCTTGTCAAGTAAGCCCATACCTCACACTATTGATACTGTAAATATCATCAATTCTTCTCGATTGTTCTTTTGTTCCTAAAATGGCTTCAAGTATGCTGTCTTTGCTATTTTTTTCCCAAAGCCACACCTATCCATATGTTCTTCTCCATATTTCAGACTTAGAAATTGTGATCTTCCACAATGTTTTTTCTTTTTTGTACACTTCCTGTCCTTTAAATCCTTATATCCTGACTTTTTGTTGCTGAATGGCTGCTTCATTCAAGTAAAATACTGTGTTTAGTTGATACACACATTAAACAGTAGAATATGTAATGCCTCATCTTTTTGAATGAAATCAGTTTTATATAGATAATGCCATATACTTACTAAAACATCATGGATTACAAGATAGAGAAAGCTTTTGGTCACAGAAGTGAACACAGAAGATTCCCTCCTAATCTGATATACATTCAATCAAATATGCATTCAATTTTGTTCGCTATGGGGGTTGATGATTTAAAAGGTTTCCCTTCTCATTAACTCCACATATGCTATACATTGTGTTTATGACTGAAGTTCTCTCTAAAATGTATCTGAGGTCCTTTGCAGTCTGTATTTCATCTCCTATAATGTGTCAGGGATATTATACTTTTAATTCATGGAAATGTAAAAAGCCACTGCAACTCACTTTGGGTCCTTTCTCGAAATGCTGTTGAGGATGACGCATTTCACAAGCTCGAATGTAGCTGCAAAGACAGAGCAGATAGGAGAAGGAAACAACAAACGGTGTTAACAAAGATTAAGTATTTGTATGCACAGTGAAAGTGGATGTGAATATCTGGTGTAATGAGAAAGGTGCTGGAACAGCAGGTGCACCCTCCCATCACCTTGTTGCAGCACACTGTGATTTAGCAAACAGCTCTTTACTAATAGGGAAGGCTGGGACTGATGCCAGGCTTTATATGCGTTTGTGAGTCTTGATACGAGTCTTGAAGGTAGGTTGGGCATTTTGGAAATAATCCTGCTTAATTTGTCAACATTTCATGTTTTGCTTTAACTCAGTGGTGGTGTAACTGCGAGTGCAGTTTGCCTGCTTGAATGTGTTAGTGCATCTGTTTGTGTGCACTTGCCTGTGCAGCAGGCGGTTGATTGGCAAACACCACACAACCCACTAATTGAATTCCTTCTTGTTTGTCACTCGTCCTTTATTGAGGCTTTTTTGGCATTCTCTGGCAAACAGGTGGGCTGTCACTCTTCCACTGTTGCTCTTGCAGACACACACCTCCATAAATTAGAGGACGCATCTAAAATGAGTTAATAGCTGAAGGCCTTTGATGCCAGTAATTAAGAGTCATTGTTGGGATAATGGAATTTGACATTCCCAGGGGGTGCAATGAAATTAACACTTAGAAGTAAACTTAGAAAAGTAATAAGCTGCTCAGTCTATTGCGCATAAATGGAGTGTTCCAGGTTACTCCTCTTCAGCTACTGCAAATTATTTCATTTTATTGTTTCTCATACAACTGTTTGGATGCATCGCCTATCATTCTTAGTAGAAGATGAGGAAGATCCTATTTACAAAAGATTGAGAAAGATTAAACTTTTTTGGTGTAATGTGATTTGAATATAATAGTTGCTGTAGGAGTAAAACACTGAAGTTGTTCTCAAGTAATGGTTTCATGTGTTGTCCATTCTTCCTCCAGAGATCTCAGATACCAGCAGAGACAACGCAGGCTACAACATTGCATCTAACAGCAGTTCAGTGGCAGCAGCCATCCTAGTGCCTTTTATAGCCATGATTATTGCAGGCTTCGCTCTGTACCTCTATAAACACAGGTATGGTTGGCCTATTTTACACATTGCATGCGCCAACTTTAATTTAAACTGGCACAAAAAGGATTTTCTAACCACATGACTTGTTTATCTGCAGTATAGTGCATTGAGAATTATCCACATCTCATTTAAACCATGCTCACGACTCAAAATATTGGTTTGATTTTAGAAGAAGACCCAAAGTTCCCTTCAATGGTTATGTGGGCCATGAAAACACGAATGGACGTGCTACGTTTGAAAATCCTATGTATGACCGCAACATCCAGCCCACCGACATCATGGCCAACGAGACGGAGTTCACAGTCAGCACAGTGTGCACAGCTGTATAGCAACTGCTTCTTCCAGAGGTAACAATCTATCACAAACTGAAACTTTTAGTCATTCCCTGCATTCTTTGCAAAGATATCACCATCTGGGATTGGCTTTCTCCTGCTGTGATTCCAGAAATGTAGATTTCTTAATAACGGGAATTCATTTAGTTTGGTTCTAGTTTTTTGGATGAAGAAAATATGTACTTTCAAATTAGTAGACTATAAAAGCTGAAATCTTCTCTGTTTTCTGATTTCCTTCATCGTCATTCTCATTCTTTTAATTCTTACTTATTTTTGTCCTTTCTGTTTCCCTTTAACTGTAATTTATTTTCCCTTCTTCTCTAATTATATTTTCTTCTAACCTCTCTACTGACTCATGCACTTACTCTACCATGTCTGTCTTCCTACACACTCATTATTTGTTCCACCCTTGATTCAGTTAGGGAAGGAGAAATGCACTCCATCCTCGCCTGCCCGCCAACAGAGGACATCTGTAGTTCCTCGAGCAGAGGGCAAGACAAAGATTATTTTATTTGCTGAAATACCTTCAAGAAACATCTCCAGTGGTGAAGGCTTTTCCCTGCAGGAAACAAAAAAAAAACAAAACCATGTGAAGAAATACACTTTATCAAAGGTCCACAAGAAAATTCTTTTTTTTGTAACTTTACATGGTTTCTTGATCATTTTCCATAACCTGATGAAAAGCTTCAATCTGAACCTGCAGCCAGCAGGAGTACTGCTGGAGGCAAAAGCTGTGATGACTTTTCTCACCGCCCTCCGCCTAAACCCAAAGGGAATTTTATGGTCAACTTTGTCATGAAATGTACCTGTAGCTAACAGAGATCTCTGTGCAAGTCGACTGCAGCGGAAAACTCACGTTGGCCTGCGTGAGTCAGAGAGAGACGCTGTGGACGGTTTAAATTCATCCTCCTCTCTGTATTCTGTTGTTTGTTATTGCTTTTCTGTTTTGTTATGCTGCTTGCTTTCAATGACGATTAATTGGGAACGCTCTTTTTTTCCCCTGACCGTCTGCTCCTGAGGCTGCCAAAGGATTTCATCTGAGGCCCTGAGTTTCTGGCTTAGGATGAATTAAAAATTCTGAGTGTTTTGAAGTCTGTGTTGGAGACACACACCGTCAGCGTGACTTTTTTTATTTATTTTTTTTGTAGCAGGGATGAAATTCTGCTTGCTGAGGTCACTGTGTCTGGAGCAGGGGTTAAAAGGTAGCTAGAGCTGCTAAAAAAAGCACTTAGTGAGGCTGTAGAGAGAATTCATGGGAACATGTGAGTGAGACAGTGTGCGTGTGTGTACTTCTGATCACATTTGTGGCAATATTTGCAACCTGCCTCCGAAATTTGTCCCGTCTGTCTTGGCCCCATCAGACACATGAAAATAGTTAGTTTTTTGGGTGGAGGTCATATGCCCCTCTGAAAGGCTCTGGAAGCACAACCAAGAAACAGAATTGATAATCTACCGATCCACTCAGCCTCAACTTTCATGATCTTTCTTTCAGGGTTTCCCCCCCAAAAAATCCAGACAAAAGGAAATGCTCCTGAAAAGACATACAAAGTCTTGTCACATTTCACTTTCTTTCAGATCCAGAATTCAGAGCAAAGCTGTAGCACCAACTAGTGGCTCATTGTCTCTGGAAAAACAGCAAATCTGAGTCCCTACTTTAGCCTGTAAAATCCAGCATTCACCTTCACGTGTTCCTCCTGACTGAAGGTGGTGGTATATTTCTCTGATGTCATCGCAGTAGTAGCTCCTTCCACTTGGCCTTAATAAGACAAAGATCAAAATGCGTTCCCCTCTGGATTACATCCAGGTGTTTTCCTAAAAAGAATACTGCTTCTTTGTTTTGTCTCCACACATCATAAAAATGCTCCAGAAGGCTTCCTTTAGGGCTGTGACAGAGAAGTCACTGGCATACTGATTACTCCCACGCATTAAATTGGAAATGATAAATAAGAAAAAAATTTATATGCCTGTGCTTATATCCTTGGCAGCTGGGGAGTGATACACAGAAAATATTGTTTTGAAAGATCAACAGAGAAGGGAAATGTCATCAGACATGTCAGCAAGAATCTGCCTTTGGCTGGTGGATAATATGTGTGATGAGATGAAAGGATTCAAAACATTAATGCTTTCCGTGACCTGCCTGAAGTGAGTGTACAACGTGTGTGAGAGGTAGTCCTTGCTCCCAGCTATTTACTACTCACTATTTCCAGATCTGTGTATCCTGACAATGCTGAATGGGGTGAATAGTGCTTGAAATTCAGTCGAGTAAAGTAAGCCATCACGCGCACGTTGCTTTGATTTAGCTCTGCTTCATTGTCAAAGCCCAAACTCATCTTACCATCATCACAACCAGGATCCATCCTCGATTACAGTGCTTAACGTTTGGGTCTAAAAATAGCAGTTTGAAACATCCATATTAATGTTTGACGCACTTCTTAGAGGAAATACCAGAAAGGGAATAAAATTTGCAGGAATTTTTGCATGTATATGTTATGCAGCAAAGTGGTACTCAGTCAGTCACCCCCCCACAGCAACAGGCTTTTTAATGAAGCCGTTAAAATCACCTATAGTACATAATTTCTCAGAAATCCAGGCCCCTTGAAACCAATCGCTGCATTGTTCCTTCAATCACTTTCGCTGTGGGTCGGTAATTGCTTTTACAATTTTATTACTTTTAAAGCTCTCGTTTATCTCAACCGTACCGATGGAATATTGGCCCTCGTCTGCTCTGGTGTTGAATTGATGGAAAAGGAAACGATTGAATTACCCCAGAGATTTCATGGGGAGAGGAGCAGCTACACTTGCATAATCTAGAGGGCACGGTACCAAGTTTTCATAGTTTTGTACAGCTTTACATGGTATATTGCATCTATTTTGATTTCAAAATTGCTCCCAAAAAAATTCAGCTGAAATGATGGCTTCATTACGTTCCAGTTAGTTTGTGTTGAGGCCACTTTGGAGTGGCCCCTTCTGCTTCATTCATTCCTCCCATGGAAACCTTTAACACATTAAGAAATACTTTATTAAACTGGGTTGAGTATTGGAAAAATAAATAAAAACAGTGGATGCAGTAGGTCTCTGTGCAAAGAATGATTCTGTTGAATTGGCTTTAGCTGTACACCTTGACAAACACAACACAAAGTTGAAGCTCACGCAAATGATTGTTTTTAATAACAAGGGCTCATTCTAAAAAATAATTAAAAAATCCCATCTTTTCATTTCATGTTTTTCCCCCTCCAGTCTCCAATAAGCACTTTATGTTCATTATAGTGCCTTCTAACCTCCTGAAATCACTCAGCTTGAGCAGCTGTGCTCTTGGTTAATGAATTCCAAACGTAATTTCTTTACTAGGATTTGGGGGTTATCATGTTTAATGTCATATATCAGAAATTAGAGCTCTTTTCAGGTTTTCAACCCATTATCTCTGCCCAAGTGACCCGACTCTCACACATACACCTGGTACTGAAGAGACACTTAGCTGGGATTTTGATCTTACAGGGGAAACTGAGCTTGTTTGGATGATGTCAGTGTAACCAATTAAGTTTACTCTTATTAAATAAGCAATTGTGTGCTCATTAGTACTGTGTTTGGGTGTGCAAGGATTTACATCCCAGACTGTGATGATTGCCTGCATGTTTGGCTGAAACATGTTTGTGTTGTGTGTTTTGTCACTGAGAGTTTAAAAGCTGCCTTTTCGTCCAAAGAAAGACCAATTTAGAATAAAACAAAATGATAAAATTGAGATTAGTTGTTCATCTGTTCTTGATGCTGCTCTGTTTCAGTTTTTGGACATTTTTAATTGGTAACGAGACAAACAAATAACTTTGTGCTGTTAATTTAGTAGAAATAGGAGTTTTCACTTGATGAGAACTAAATCTATAGTTGTTCTTTTTTGTTTTTTTTTCAACAGATCTGGCTTGTCCCAGAAAGTTCTCAAAGAAAGTGCAGTTATATCAGTGAGTTCTGGAAGACGCTGTGTTCTAAGTATTAGAACTGAGTCTTTCTTAATAGCAGCTGGCTACTTCCTGGTTCTCTTTGCATATTTTAAGACGGTAACACTGCTTATTCTTGGTTCGCTTTCGTTATCAGCCCCACACAGCTCTGAGTATTCTCCCGCTCACCATCTCTTCTATAATGAAACACCGCAGCTGTGGTCTTTGAGTCACTGAGTTTCTTCTCAGTCAGGGACTGGACCAAAAGCTTCTGACTTCTTTCTGCAGCTATAGCTCTCACTTTTCAGCTCAGGCCACACTGTACATGCACTGAAGAACCAAGCAATCCATCAGTTATGCTGTGTCACATTCTGCAGCAACTATCATTTATAATCTCCCATCTTTCACTGTCACCACATATTGATGGCTACAACAAAACCACTCTTGCATCTGTGCAGTTTGCTGTCACTCTTCAGCCCATTTCAGTATGTATAGTGGACTAAAGCATGGAGGAGAGGGAAAAGATTGATCTTGAAACTATCTGGAGGTTAGATGAGTTTGATTTGACTGTTGATAGTTAATTTGTCAGACCGCTGGCGCCATTGCTAGAACTAAAAAAAAAAACTAAAAAAAAAAACTTAATTCATCAGATTTTATCTATCTATAATGTGTTTGTCCGTAATCCCCAGTCGTCTCCTCTCTGTATGCAGTAATAGTTAATAGGTTGCCACTAAGAGTTATCCTAGAAATAAAATGTCTGATTTATCTACAGTTTAATTGAGCAAACGTCTCACAACAAAATGCTTCATTAGCATAGACTCAATAATCCTGGTTGTTTATCATGACAAAAAGGTAATTAGATGTTTTTCAGTAACCCCCCCCCCCTTTTTTTTTTCTGATAAGTTTCAAGCCAGTCCAGTAGATCTCTCATCGATATGGGAATAAAACCCAACCCATAGCGCCGAAAAGGCATCAACTTGGCCCTTGAATGCCTCGACAGAACAAGAAACAGTGAAAGGCAAAGATGCTGCACACCAAAAGGGTTACCTGTAAAGAACTGGACAAACGGGAACTTGAGCAGACTGTGTACGGACAGAAAACTACAGCGGGAGAGAAAAACTTTTTTTTGTACAGAGATATATTTTTATGAAAATACATTTGTAATATAAAAAGAGAAAATGGATTGACATATGTAAATGTTTTTCATTATTGTAGTAAAAATGCTAGTGGGGCGTATATGAAAAATCTACATATAAATATATATATAAATATATATATATATATAAAATATAAATATATACAAAGAAAAATAAAAACAAGGCTTTTTTATGTGTAAAAAAGATTGTACATACAAGTTTACATACATACTGTACATATGTAAGACCCACCATGGCTTGTCTGCGATATATAAAATGTATTTTATCTGTCTGTATATGATGCTTTGCATTGTGTCTAAGCTTATTCTACTTTCTTGAACTTGAAACTTATTTTGAAGGTTTTGGAATAAAACATAAAACCTGCTTTTTGTCTGAGTGTTTTTGAATGAGTTTATTGTTTCAAGCAAAAATGCATTATTTAATCATGCATAATTAGTCTTTGAGAGTAATGAGCAAAGCCACATGGCAAGCATTCCCAATGGAACTCCTCATATCTGGGCCAGGATATCTCTTTTACTCTCTTTATATTAGTAGTAGGGAAGTTAGCAGTGTGTGTCGACTGGAGAAAAAATGTCTCAACATAGGCTTATTGTGTGAAGTTTAGTTGTTAAATAACTTTGAATTATGGGAGTTAGCTTACATTAAACAGCTCAAAGTATAGTGTTGGAGTTGATGCATACTATTCCACTGGTAACCTACAACTCCATCTTTAGTGTGGTGCAAAAACGAAATCGACTGCAAGACAAATCAGGACCGGTACACACCACAGTAATTTGAAATATTGACCAAGTAGTGTTAGTACTAATTGGCTTACATTTCTCATGTCATCCCTAATTTAAATGAGTTGTATTGCATTGCAGGGATGGTAATCTGATTGTTTCTTGGTGTTAAGTCAAATGATGACGTTGCGTGCCAACACAGTGAGAAGTGGATACACTGTCAGTGGTTGATCCTTACATGCAGTCCAAGTGTAACAACTGAATCACCAACATGTATCACTGCTGATTAAATTCAAACATATTTAGAGATATGTGTGTTCTAATGACACATTTCAACTTGTCATCTAATAACTTTACTTTGAAAATGGTGAGCTTGGTCAGTCAGATGTGCACAACACACAGAAAATTTATATAAAAAGAGACTCAAAAAAGTTCAAGGAGATGGGTAAAGTACGTATGAGTATTGTATGGTTTAAGAAACACCTATTTGTTCTTCTGAACAGACGATCAACATCGACAACGTTGTCGAATTTTCAGTGGAACCACTTCCTGCAGAAGAAATGATCATTGCTCCCGTCTGCAGTACAGTTCATCCCATGTGTGGATTTAGAAATGTTGAGAAATTGTTGAGAGATTCTAACAATGGGGGTTATGACGCACAAAGTTATGTCTTGTTTACATCAATGTATAACACGTATATTATATAAGCAATCTAAGTTTGTGTTTTGTTTTTTGATATTAATGCTTTATAAGACAAGTCAGGCCCCTGCTGGCAGTGCTTTGCGTCATTGTTTCAACGATAAAAAGAGTTTTTCAAACACAGCAGGAAATGGATAATGGGATTTTTAAAAGCCCAAAGTCTCAGCAGTGGACACGCAGCATAAAGCAGTATTTATGCCATGCTCATAACAGCTTTGACCTCTTTGTGTTTTATTTTTTTTAAGACATTGCATATTGTGACAGATATTAAAGTGTGCCTCCAGACCTGGACTTGAATCTCTCTTTCACCTCATCAAGTGGGGTGGGGGGGGCTTGCAGCCCTTTATGTCTTCTTGTATAAGTACGAATAGAGAAACTGAGAAAATGGTCTAGTTGTACCTTTTATACATATGGAGGAGTGGAACAAATTGTATGGTTGATAATTTCTCATAGAATAAAAGCTCTAATTGGGGAGAAAAGTGGATTAGTGGCCTACCTTTCTACACACCATATAATCATCTTCACCCACCTTCACAGAAGGTTTTTGTCCACCACATGTCATACAAATTTGCCTGAGCAGCGTGTACAGGAACAAAATATTTCAACACTGCTCCTGCTTGTTTGAAAAAGTGTGCATCTCTGTATGTGTGTGGCAATGTTTTACCCTAGTATTGGCAAGGTTAAAGCCTTTTCTTGATTGATTAAATCAGCAGCCATACACGGGTCATTAGTCACTCCTGTTCTCGATCAGGTTCCCCACAGCGATTAATCACACCTTGTCAAGTCGCCCTGACTTGTGAGAGTGTTCCCTTACATCGGCCAGTTTGCCCTCTGTCCTCATGAGTGGACTTTAAAAAATGTTCATGGCCACAGTGCTTGTGTCCCAAGTCAATGTGGAGCATTAACTTCACAGCTGCTCTACTTCATCACCAGCTGATGATGCAGATCAAAAAGAGGAAAATATCGATTTCCCCTCCAGGTTGATAAATCATACATGCTGCTGTCTCATGAAGTTTAGGCGCTCTCATCAGATTACAATCTGACTTTGTTCAAATCCATTATCGCTTATCCACATCTTAAGGTCATTTGTAGGATCAAGTAAATTGCGGGGAGTTCTCGGAGCAGTTTTCAGCCTTTGCATTAGAGCTCCCCCGAGTCACTGTCACAGCACACCAGCTATGCCTAACTAAAGTCTGGCTCTCACACTTGATTGAGAAACCAGTTTAACGTCAACATCAGTTTTACTGCTTTTCTCTTATTGCAACACTGAAAAGTCCCCCTCAGGCCTTTGAATATCAGTGAGAGATGTTTGGAGGAAAGGAATGTAGTGGGAAAAGCTGTTCACGGCTCTTGACAGTTTATTTGAGGATATGCTTCTGAGACGACGATTAGTTCTGTCATTTTTATCGCCGTGCCAGGTCCAACGCATCACGCTGATAGTCGCATGCTCGGCCATCATGTCTGAGATTACTGCTTCCTCCAATTACCCAAGTGTCCAGCAGTCACGTTCCCTTTGTTGTTGTTTTTGTTGTCTTTTTTTTACCCTAATAAAGGGGAAGCTCATTATGCTGCACTGAAAAACAAGAATATGCAATTCATCGTAAAATCATTTGGGACGAAGCTAGTCCCCATCTCAATTTACCATATATGAACTGTTAACTTGATTTTCTCTCTGAGCGGCAGTGTGTGGTTTCTGAGGAAGTAAAGATTGAGTTATTGCCGCTTTAGGCTCATACAGTAAACAGACAAATATGAATATATTGCTTGCTGTTATGAAGGCTTTTGTTCTGATAACCCTGTCCACATGTCTGCACTATACTCTCCCCGTGTTTAGACCTATTTTGAGCTTTGTTTAATCACTTTCTCTCCGAATGTTGACACCAAAATCAGAAGGGCCATCTCTTCTGGATGCATCCTCTCAGTTTCCTGCTGTCCCTTGTTTTACTGTGTCAAGGCTGGATATTCAAGGAGACATCAAAGCAAGAGGTTTTCCCTCACAAATCCCCCCAGTGAACAGGCCAGGCCTTAGCTAATATTGGGAAAAATCCACCCTCCGCTGTCCCAATAGACATTTGGCCAAGAATGAAGGGACTGACTGATGAGAGGAAGTATATATTTGCTATGTCAGCAGGGGGCTGGCTTACTTCTTGCGTCCAGTGCACCCTGGGATGGCTAATTCACAGTAATTACCAGTGAATATCAGACAGCTCATTTCTGCTGGTTTTGCTGGCACTTTCTTTCGACAAAACTCTCAAATCAGGCTTTCAAGTAGCTGTTATCAGATGATCATAATATGAAGGAACACTATAGCAACCTTTTCTAAGATTCAGTACGTTCAATCATCTTTTCGTAATATGATCTAAGTACACTGAACACCTCTCTGTTATTACCCTGTGGAAGTTGCAAACTGATAGCTGAAAGCTATTAGAAGCTGATAAATGTTAATAACAATCATTTCCACTCTTATGTCTTTATTCCAAACAAAGCAGTGATTTAATGAATCAAGACAGTTGAGAGAAAACACACAGATGATGTGCCTGGAAGTGTCTGAGCGAGAAAACTTCTCATTATCTTAAATGTTGAAAAGTAAGGGATAAAATTCCAGCTTTGTGATCGCAGTCAACAGTGAATATCCAATTACCACCTTCCATGGTTCATAACAATAGGACAATAACTAATATGGGACTGACAGTGCTCCGTGGCATGATGCAGTGATCCTATCCAATGCTCATCAGGAGGATGTGCACCAACATGGAAGCACGTCTTGCTTTTCTTATTCTTTCTATGTATCTCCCACTTCCCCCTTTCCTTTTGAGTCAAAGTGAAACCATCAGCCCTCCCGTGTGTGACCATCTAATTGATTCATCAGCTCATTTGTTTAATTATCTGGGTAATAAATGTTAAATCAGAGGCTAAGAGGACTATTGATGAGGAAGCTGAATGTGATGTTGTTTTGATTATTTAACACTGCCTCTTGCATCAAATAACAAAGACCATGAATTCTTTGCTTTTATCAGACAAAAAAACATGGAATTCATTCCATATTTATCTCTGTCAGTGGGTGAGTGGTAAAGGGCTAATAATGAGCAAAAGAGACAGATATTTCCCTTGGGAAAAGGTAGCGAACAACGACTGCAATAAGATGGTAAATAATAGAAAATGATTCACAAAGACCATAATATGTTTCCAAATGAATGCAGAGAGTTGATCTGCTCTCAAGGTATGTATAAATTAGCAGTTATTGTTATAACCTTTGTTTACAAAATCTCAGCCTAAATGATGATGGAATGGCATTTTCATACCAAAAACCTTCTTGAATGAGTCCTCCTAATATTCAATGCTCCGTTTTGGGGCTGATTGAACCGACATCAACAGAGAATGAAGATTGGATTTTGATCTCATTATGCTGTTGTCCTGACCAGACTGAAACCAAATCTCTTTCTCTCCAGTTTCTCCAGTATTATGTGTTTGCATATGTCTCGTTTTAGCATGCAATAAAAACTACAATAAAACAGTTAAATAATTTTCTTTCTGGTCTCAGTGAATTGAAGGTTAAATATGTCCATGAGTCAAAAACACATTACATTAAAGGATCTTCATTGTTAATTTTGGTATATCAGATGGCTTTAAGGGCTTTAAAGCATAAAACTCACTTATCATAGTTGTAGTTATGAATAACATTAGATAACATTGGTTAATTCTAAATTAAATTACCCTGATACTGTCAGAATATGGAATTCTCCAAGAAGAGAATTAGAATGTTGCCATGATGACAATCACAGAACAGAACGGTGTGGTAAAGTGGAATTTGGAACTCTCTCAGAACATTCTCAGAATAAGCTGGATACAAACTTAACAGTACTTTCATGAACTCTGAACACAGAAACACATTTGTCTGAACTTGTTCTCTTGTTTCGCATTTATCAAAGTCAGTTCTGAAGATAAACTTTCAACAACATTTCAGAGACATCAACCTGGTAAGTTTTTTTTATCTACCGATTGATCACCACAGTTACACCAAAAGTTAGATTTGTTCTCACAGTTCTGATACTTTTATCTATAATCTCTTTGGTTGCAAAACGATGCAATCAAGGATCTGACTAATTGTTACAAATTAGATGAGTTCCACTATTTACATACCAGCTGTTCAATACAGTTACTCTGTGGTGAATAGCGTTGTTGTGTTGAAATATGACTAGATGTTTAAATCTGCTTCTTTCCTCTCAGCTTTGAACTCTATTTGTGACACTTCTCACAATGTCTTGGGAGATGCCCTTCTCTCCTCCTGCAAAGGATGGCCCATTGGTCCCAGGAAGCTTTCTCTCATCTGGAACCACCACCTACCAGGTGCAGTCTTTCCTGGGGCAGGGAGCCTATGGCAAAGTTGTTCAGTGTTTCAGAACGACCGACAAGAAAACTGTTGCTATCAAAATGATGCAGGAAATCAAGTCAGCCGAACACGAGGTAGGAAATGTTTATCTGAGTGTGAGCCATATTTGGCAGTGTAGAGTGGTTGTGTCCCGTTTTTTCTGAAGTCATTTCTTACAGATAGTGTGTGGGGCTAATGTTAAACCTTTCATGTATCCTCAGGTTGCTATCCTGCAGAAATTGCGAGAGCTGAACTCAAACAATTGTAACTTGGTTCAGTGGCACCAGTTTTTCACTGATAAAGAGCACTTTTGTATAGAGTTTGAGCATCTGGACAAAAGTCTGCTTGACTTAGTTCAAGACAGATATTGCACTCCTCTTTGTCTGAAGGAAATCAGACCAATTGTCCAGCAGGTATGCTGAACTTCAGCCTTCTCTGGATTAATATACATGGATACTGATGGCTTCTTGCTTATTGCAGCTTATTTACAAGTGTTTTTGTCTTTCAGATTGCCACAGCACTTCAACACTTGAGGTCTATAGGGATAATACATGCAGACCTCAAGTTAGAAAATGTAATGTTGGTCAACAGTGATGTGGAGCCTTACAGGCTAAAGGTTATTGACTTTGGCCTGGCCTGTCATGCTTCTACTGCCAAGGTGGGCATGAAACTTCAGACCCTTCCATACCGGTAAGTAACAGGAAATATATTGAGTCCTCCAGTGGGGAAATGATGGCTCGCACATTCACAAAGAGCTCCAACGTGTCTCTGAGGTGTTGTAAAACAGTGCACGATATCATAGTGATCCAGTGTGTGATTAATGAACATGCTTTGTTAAATAATGATTGAAGCTAATGTGACCGAGGTTATCTGTCATCTGTTAGGTCTCCAGAGATTATGCTGGGGCTTCCATTCACAGAGGCCATTGATATGTGGTCTCTGGGCTGCCTGGCTGTTTGTTTGTACCTCAGCTTTCACCTCTACCCTGGCATAAATGAATACGATGTGGTAATTATGACTAAAATTAAATCTGCACCATATGTGGAGTCACCTTTACTGAAATAACACTTTTTAAGACATTTTTACATCAAATTTAAAAAAAAAGTATTGAGCCAAAACTCATCTAAATTCTTGACTTGGACTCCCATTTTGATTGAATGTTCTGCTGTATGTGTAGATGAGGTACATAGTGGAAACTCAGGGCATGCCACCAGATAACCTGCTCAACTGCGGAAAGAGGACAGCCTTTTTTTTCCAGAGAGAGAGCGTTTCCACCGACAGCTGTTGGAAACTCAAGGTGCAGTAACCTAAACGTCACCCTTGCATTTAAATACACAACTTAGTACAAAACTCAGGATTTTTGTCTGTTGGTGCTGTACATCTGTAACTTACTCTGCCTTTTAGACATTTTTCATCCAAAAGTCAGTTGGCTTGTCTGCTCCACTAACTCTATAATTGCTAAGCAGTTCACTCTCTGTTCAGACACCCAAGCAGTTCCTCCAGGAGACAAGGATTGAATCAGTGGAGATGAGGAGAGAGCTCTTACTCTCTCTGGATGACCTCCTGCATGTAGGTGTACATTTTTGACAATTCACTGTAAAGACAGAAAAACTATTTCTGAGATAAATCGGGTTTTATTCTACCTCGGAGGTGCTCAGATATACTCCCAGCCTGAGTTGTCGTCTCTCTGTTTTTCAGATCAATGTTGTCAGTGACCAGAATTATGGAGACAAAGTCGCAGAAATGATCGATGTGCTGATGTTTGTGGACATGATTAAAGGAATGCTCCACCTTGATGCAGAAAATCGGATGACACCCCATGAGGTGCTGAAGCACGCCTTCATCAGCTTGCACCACATTGACAGCTTGTACTACCTCAGCTCCCAGTAAGTCAATACTGTCAGTTAACTTTCACATTTTATGAATTCCTGATTAATGTCCCGCTTGCACATACAATGAGATGTCGTTAAAAATATTCCATATGTCATTTTATGGAATCGTTTATTGTTTTGCAGTGTTGTGTCCTGTTTTGACAACATGAACAGCTGTCGTGGGAAGACTATTACCTCAGACAGTGGGACAGCTGAGTGCAGGTCTTTGCAGCAGACCTGCACCCGGCACTCAGATGACCCCCCTGTCCTGCAGAACCCTCCCCTTCCTCCTGCTGAGCAGAGCAGATCAGTGAGGTCCCACAACATGGACCTTCATCCATGCACCAGCACACAGACCATGAGTCCATTCAGGTCTGGCAGAAAACGGGAGCTGGAGGATGAAGACAGAAATATGAACAGAACCTCTCATCAGTCAAAACGACACAAAGCCGAAGAGTTTGACCATCAGCAGCACAGGTAAGGTCACTGATATCAGTCAGTGGAGAAAATCTAAAAACTTTAGAAAATGTTTTTTTTTTTAAACTAAATTCTTCATCATATCAATTGTCATAAAATTACAGAAAAAGACTATTCACCTCCAGAAGCAGTCTTCCTCATCCCAGTTCCTCTGAGACAGTCAACACTGCTTCAAAGAGCCGCCCAGCCCACAACCTCCACCAGGACATCAGCCCCATCAGGACTGGTTTGAAAGAAAGAAGATTTGTTGATGAAGATAAGAGCCACAGAAGAATTGTCTCACTCGAAAGATCAGATTATAACAGAATAAGAGTCCCTCCTTCAGTCGGTCTATCAACCACACACAGCGGCTTTAAGGAAACAAATTATGTTTCACCACCTATAAAAAGAAGGATGGACAATGATGGATACTATCACAATGAGAAGTCACACAAAAGGGTCAGACACACCTTTGGGGGCAGCCATTATTCTGCTCACTCTCCTCACAGTAAACCTGATTGGATTGGCACCCCAACTGAGCGCCACCGCTACACCGAGTATGAGAGTCAGGCTTCGTCAGGACTTAAAAGACAGGAAGCTGACAATGAGGAAGTGTATCATAGCAGAAAGAGGCCTACAGTGTTTCTACAGGAGGGCAGAAGAAGAGGTGAGTATATATATATATATATATAAGTTGTTGCTTTGAAACTAAAATACAACATTTCTCTGCAGCCCTGCCAAGACATGAGTAAATCTAACACCCAAATAATGGCTTTCAGGGCCTTACATCAGAGAGAGGAGGAGCAGCCACTGGAGTGGCCATGGAACCAGGGACCATTACCGTGGTTACAGATAGACTGAAACCTCCCCAAGCTTCACACCTGCAAATCACAGTTTGTATGTGTTTTGTTCTCTCTGAATAAATAATTTAGTTTCTTTTTTCTTCTCTAACGCCCATTATTATCAGTTATTTCATTAACTTTTTGTTTGCAGTTCACTTCACCATTTAGGTCGGATTCATCTGTATACCTGTTTATACTGTTTATCTGTAAAACACAGTTTGCCTTTGAGGGTGTTTAAATAACTAAAACGTTTTGTGAATAATGTTCAGAGAGACAGGAAGTGTCACAGGTAGAAAGAAATAGGGTATATGAGAGCTCATATAACACTTTCTGTGAAGGTCATGTTATTAGGTTTTATTTCACTCTCATACATGTGCACACGGCATTTTATACGGTTTCTTAAGAATAACATTAGTTTCAGTGTCTTGTCAGCATTGAGGCTTTACAGTATGCTTTCCTATTATGCCTTCTCTCCCTGCAGGTATCTCTGACCCTGCAGCTGAATCTAAGAATGCTGCTCACAAGTTAGCCAGCCTCCTCTCTCCTCCTGCCCACACACACCCCAACCAGTCGAGGCAGATGGCTGTCCTCCCCAAGCCTGGTTCTGCTGGAGGCTCCTTTCTCTTAAAAGGGAGTTCTACCTTCCAAATGCTGCCAATTGCTTGCTCGGAAGGAATCGTTGGGCTTTTTTGGCTTTTTTGTTTTTTGTGTTTTTGTAATGCATTGAAATGGCAAAACAAATAAAATTTGTCTGAATTAAAGTTCCCCAACATGCTTAACAATTATGGTTGCAAGAAAGAAATGTACCCTTGGGTCACACAGCACATTATGTTTACCTGAACTAAAGCCAGTGGGTAACTGGTCTGATGTATAAGAATAGATTTTACAAATCATCTAGAATGAATCGATCAAATCTAATATTACAGCATTATTTTATGGGCTCTAAGTAAAGTGACATCAGTACATAAGGTTGACAGCGGTGGGTTTATTTGATTAAATCAGAAAATGACATTATAGAAAATTTGCTGACTATTGTGAAGTGCATCAGAACAGATATAATAAATGTGATAAATAAATAAATAAAGTGACTAAAACAAAAAACAATGATTCCATAATATCAGCGCTGAAGCTGTTAAATTATTTTATTTCTTCACATTCGCACATTCCTGCGAGAAAGTTTAACCTCTTTGTTTCCGAAGAAATAAGTCAAAGGCATTTTCTTATTCTTATTCTAGTCACAGAAGTAAAAAAGTTAAACCCTGTTTAACAAATTAGACTAAATTCAGACTATGTTTGGAGATTCTCTGGAATGATCAGGCATTTTGAAAGTAGAATAGAGATCTGAGTAATTGTTTTTGAAAGTGTATCTTCACACATTGGCCTCAAATCAATCCCCAGTCACACACTGTGCACAAGAGAATGAAAGAGGATATAATGAAAATGAGCATGTTTGCATGGTCATCACTATACCAGTTTAGAGCCTTATCTGGGTTTCTGAAATGGAGCATATGAAACTTAATTATTTATAACCTTCTATACATGGTCGTTTAAGTTTACATTGTCATACATTTAAGTTACGAGTTTTCAAATCATCCATTAAAAGCGTTTTCGTTTTCTCATCATGTCATCAACTAAGATTTTTTTGCCATCAGAGAATGTTCTGAAACGTGGATGAGGTGGATGACGTTGATCCAGTCATAACCAGGATACTGGTGTACACTTAAATGCAGTCAATCTGAGATGCTATCATTGAGGGAAGGAAGACAATTATTGCATTCCTGAATAAGAACTCTGACACATGTGGGAAATGGTGTCATGGTTTAGACTTGTTTTCTGTAATTACACAAGGACATTTATTCATAGAACCACATTCAATAAAAATTTTCTTTAAGTATATCTAATAAGAAATATGTCACAACATTTGTCCTTAAAGTGAATCTCAGGTAAATGTGGGCAGAATGGGCAAGTTATTCTACCAAAAGGATTGGAAAACATAAATATAGAACTTTGGACTTGCCATGTCACAGTAATACATATTACTCCATTCTGTGTTGGTCTATAGGTCGCCTTTAAAGCTGTATTACCCGAATAGCCATAAAAGTACCCCTGGACACTTGTTGGGAAGAGCCCAGCTCAAATCTAAAAGTACACATAAAATAAATTGCACCTACTGAATGTTTACCTTAGTGTGTAGTTCTTGTCCCTTTGATTTATGTTCTAAGTGCTCACTTTTGTGGAGACTGTCCTCCATGCAAACACGACGCCATGGCTTGTACTCTCATGCAGGTAGATGCGACTGATAATTTCATTTGCAAAAAATTTACTTCTGGTAGTTGCGAAAGTAACTCCATGTGAAATGTTTTTTTTAAAAAAAAGGAAAAATAGACGACCTATATGGTACTTTTGATTAGATGGCTTGTCAGGTTTAAGATAGTTATTTGTTGTAATGAAAAGAGGTTGGGATGTTATGATTGGCACACATTCATATTCAAAATGGTTTGTATTCTGTGCTGTGACTCTTATAGGACAGTGCAATATTACCAATTCATTGGTATCCACCGTATAACTTCTATATAACTACTGGAAGTTTGTTGGTTCTGTTTTAACAGCTTTATTGAAATACCATTTGTTTTATACATGATAATACATCTAATGTATGCAAAACTGAAGAAAGAAAGTAGAGTTGATGTTCCAAACATTGACAGAGATCTGAATATGAGACAAAATGTGTGTACCACCACAGCAAGCTTTTGAATAGGCTCATTGCTTTCACCGTGGCCCCACCCAGCGGGATTTGTGACACTTCTCCATTTTAAGGGCCGATTCCTTTGGATAAGCAAAAAACACTCTGCTGGAAAACACAACCACAAGCTGCTATGCCCCACTTCTTGGCTTGATTAGGAAATAGCTCTGCAAACAAGACAATTCCCAAATCTGAAAGACGGTATGCATCCATACTTTAATAATGATGATCTCAAATGGCTGATCTGTGTGGCAGGTTTGGACCAACTTCACAGGGAAAAGATAAGCTTCCAGTTTCTGTGTCCTTTGGGCAGAACAGCTTTTGTCATTCCCACTGAACCTCGATACCAAAGATGTGCTTTGCCACTTGAAAGATGAATGGAACAGTCAACATCCATCAGATTCGCATGCCATTATGTGCTTTCTATTGCAAATCACAAATAGCGACACACTACATTTATCTGTGATTGCAAAAGGTACTTGACAGGATCTGTCAGTCCTCATCCCAGTCCAGACTCATTAGTCTCTAAGTAGCCTTTTTGTTGGTAAGTCACCTGTCTTGCGGGCCCATTACCCAACACCATTTTTTCCATAATAAAAAACCCCAAAAACATTGATGTAGCAGAATTTAAATGCACTCAAGTAAGTCAGTACAAAGTGTCACTGAGTCAAGAGAGTGACGTGGACACAAAATAGAAACTAAGAGGATTCAGAAACGTATCCTGCTTCAGTCTGGCTCTTGGGTTGTTACAGCTGAAGATGGACCATGTGAATAAGATGGATGCAAGCGCCTTGACATTAGCGCTTGGTTAGTGAACTGCCGCTTTTAAGCAAGTTTTGCATTCAGGTTATTCCCGTCTTGCTCCTTTGAACTTGGCTTTTGTAAGCGAGTATGAGATGTGGCAGAGAACTGTGCATGCCCCGGGGTAGCAAATTGTCAATCACAACGTCACACCACCTTAACCCTGAAGGCCAACGTTGCCACCCACTGTTAAAGTAGCCACTGTTCTAAAATTACTCGAGGTCTTTAATAGTTTAAGCATATCTTATCCTGTCCTAATCTACAAAGCTCTTGAATGGCATCACACTCGTGGCAGTCTGCTGCAGTAGCTCCGGGCATGTTGTGGTTTTTCTTTGCATTCTCTTTAGATTTGATAACAAATTTTTTGTATGGAAACACGATTTTTTTAAAACATTTTTTCTATGCTGGTTCTATCTATAACAATAAAAAAAATTTTTTTTTACTGCAGCTATAACATTTCCCTTAGGGGATTGATAAAGTGAAACTGAATTGAATTGAACTAGATTGAATCTCTCTCTATTGCAGAGGACTTAGAAGTAGCAGCTATAAACCTACAAGGGAAATGTTTACTGAGGCAACAAATCAGTTGAGAAGAGGCGTTTGGCACTTTTTGAGACCTGAAGATGTTTATACATGCAGTCAGTGTGGGTGAGGAGCGGTTTTATGGACATCCACCCACATAACATTACTGAAAATACATTTGAAAGAATGCCATTGATCTTGAAAATTAGGTTGACCTTGGTGGGAGTAATGTAGTCGACAAAATGCTAATGAAGGGGTTAACATGTTATCTATTGTCATGTCTTCACTCGTTTGTGTTGCACGATTGTTTATACAAAAGTGTGTCTGGTTCATTGTTTAATACAGAGAGAAAGCTTGTTTAAAAGAAAGATATAAAATACTTTTTGGCTGGTGTTGATCAAATCCAATTTAGTTTTACTCAAAATTTCGCTGTCTTCAAACGCATCAAACTGTGCGATAGTAAGATAGGAAAATTTAACACTGTTAAATTGTTAGTTCCCACACTGAGCAACCGTGTGAGGGCACAAACCATGTGTGTTTATGTTGAATGGGCTTTTATCCAGCACCAAAATCAGCAGAACATAAATAAAGTAGCTTGGACTAGCCGTAGTGAAGGAGGAAGAGCTGTTGACTGCCTATTAGAAGGTCGGTGGTTCGATTTCCGGCTTCCCCAGACATATCTCGGAGTCCTTGGTAAGACACTGAACATACTAGCTTGCTTCTGATCAATCCTTTAGTGTATACATGTGTGATAAAGAGCGTTGTTGTGATACTGGATAAGCTGGGAGCTGCTCTGTGAGTGTGTGTGTGGCTTTTGGTATAAAAGTGCTTTGAGTGGTCAACAAGAGAAAAGTGCTATATAAATACAGCCCATTTAACATTTTCCTTTTTTTTTAAGTCATTCTTGAAAACAAATCATTTGCACTCAAGTTTACTTCTCATATTTTTCACAGGACATATGTTTGTTAATTCTGGATGAGTATTTCTCAGCACTTATACTCCATTTCGGTTTACAGATGAAGGCAGTTGAATTATGAATAAGATATCCATAATATATGCACTAATATATGAAGATTAGTGGATCTGTAAAACAATGCCATTTAAGTTCAGCTAATCCAAGGTGCTTGGCCAAAAATCACGTATCCTAAGGCGTATCTCAATTATTGTAAAGAATGGCAGTTAGGAATGTTTATAAGGTAGAAACGGACATAAATCATAGATATTGATGTTTTAAATTTTTCCTCAAGTCAATGCCCATCATCCTGCTTCTATCCGGAACAGAGTTTCAAATATCAAAAATTGTTTCACATGGACAATATTGATTTTCTTTGCATTTATAAAAAAATAAATAAATAGATATACAGGTTTTGTGTAGTATATGCTCTCATCTAAATTACCATGAGATAATGTGAAACAGTATTTGTGCTTTTCACTCTATTCTCTTTATTCATCTCTGCATTTTTTATGGCAAAATACATGATTTTTTAACAGTATACACAGTGAGCTCATACATAAATCTATAAAGCAAAGTGAAAACTCGCTGCAGGCTTCCTCTCTGTCCAACACTTGGTAAAGTTGAACAAAGAGGAGCTCAGATGTTTTTTGTGTAAGTAAACTCCCCGTGTTGGCTCAACTTTGGGTGCATGAGACGGTTGACACAATCAAATGGCCTGATTGTATTTCTGGTCAGTGTTAGATATACTTTTTCTCAACTGCTCAAATTCCAACCTTAAACCTTCCAAGTGAAGCAAGTAGTGGTTCTTTCTTCTCTGAGTTTGCACTCTGGTGCATTATGCATCTAAATTTCAGATTTCTCATTAAGTCACAGTAACTCAGAGAGTGACAGTTTAATATGTTTACACTCCTCTTACGTGAACCAAAACCTACATCAGCAGGACTAGGCATTCTATTTCCCCACTGCCTTTATACTGTGATTATATGTCTTTTTGTTGGATCCTCTGGCACCGGCATCTAAAGGTTGATGACTGATTGAGTCCTATGCAGAAACTGGAGAGGAAAAAGATGTCAGTCTTATTATATTTACATGATATTTGGTCAAAAATATATTTAAAGCTCAAAATATAAAAGGAAATGTGACTTGATTTCTTTTTTAAATTGACAGGCTTCATGGTGGTTTATGTACCAGTGCAGAATAGCGGCTGGGAGGTGATGAATTCTGTATATCGGCTCCATTTAGACACTTCGGAGAGTGGTGGAGGAAATGCAATCAACTACACTCAATGTAATGAAAAAGCTTCCAGCTAGCTGCTTTTGTGGAAGGCTGGTTGAATCAACACACAACATCAATCCCGAAGGGTGAAACACCTACTGGATATGGTGCCTTTCTCAGCTCCTCAGGTATTTCTCAAATCAAACTATCAGTCATTCTGCTTCAATCACACTCTGCCACAAGCCAACCCGAGAGTGGATAAAGCAGCAACACACCCACTCAAATCCCTTACAAGTGTGAGTGAAGACCCCCCTCGTGTTAGTCAGGCCCAGCAAATATTTTTCCACAGCAGAAATTGAGTTAAGTTCTTTGTTTTCCCGCACATGGATCAACTCAATGGCTCTATTCTCTTTGTGAATCTTTTTCAACCATTTCACTGTGTTTGCATTAGTACTGAGCAAAGACCTAATGATGTGTACATTTTATAGTGACTGAGAAGTGAAAGCCAACCCACGGTCAAGGTCACACAAAAAGAATGAAAGATACAGGTGTAAAATAACTAATAAAAAAGACCTGAGAAAAATTTCACACAAAGCCACCAGAAGCCTATTATCGTCGAGCAGCCCATATTCCATTCCTGCAACCTATCTGAGCTGTCAAGCGGTCAGAGACATGGCGAAGGTAAAGAGTGCTGAAATGCAATTATCACTTAAAAAAATTCATGAGTTGCAGCATCATGATTGGGCTATAGAATATCTAAGGACACATTGTTCAAAGATTCTATGGACAGATGAAATGAGATGGATCTTGATGGAGAAGTTAGACATATGAGTATTACTAATGAACAAATGGCGCCAGTTCAAGTCAGGCCTAAGCTCGTGGTTGAGGGGCCATACCATGGATTGATAGCATTAAGCAGCACATCTTCTAAATATTTTTGGTTGAATCTGAATTGAAAATTAGCTCTTAAACTCTAGTGCCAGTTTCTGGTTTAATCTTCCATCAAGAAGTGGAAGAGCAGGAAGTCTGCAGCCTCTGAGGAAGTCATGATCTTTGGGCAAAGCTACATCACATGCTACTAGTACTCAAACACAGTACAGTTACATTTGAGGGGCAATGGCTGCGTAAGACTCCTTGTGTGGAGAGCTAATGAAACTTATTGATATTTTGAAATGCCAAAACTGTTGATGAAAGTGATGTAGTTACGTGAAAATGATTTAGTAAGAGATTTTAGTTACTTTAAAATTCAAATGACCTTAAATGATGATTAAATGACCTTAATTCGGACCCTAAATCTGAGATTCCGCCTTCGTTAATATTCAGATTTTGGGCTCCGTAACACTTTGGATTTACTGAGCTGACTGCATTTGTCCAACAATAAATGGAATCTTGAGGAATGAAATATGCCTAATAATGTGCATGCTGTGTGGAGGACATGCAGGAATACCTTACCACCATTCTTTATCTCTGTGTGTGACTTATCATGACTTCAGAGCAGGAAAATAAAATAAAAAATAATAACCTTCTTGTGCTTTTCTCTGCTGACAACTGTGGTTGCTGTAATGTTTCCATGTTCTTTGTTTTGTATTCATTAAAAAAAATCATCAGGGTAAAAGAATGATCAGTCTATTAGAACTAATACATATAAGGTAAAGAAAAGATCTGGATACTTGTAAAAGTCACAGTTTTATGCTGTTGTTTAAGGCGTTAATTCACATAATTTTATAGGCCTCATGAAATTATTACAAGACACAGGTCTTTAAGCCTTTACAGTACAGAAGGGAATATGATGAGCCAACAGTTTTGCTTTCCAAGACTTTTATTGTTTTTATGTAGTAAACTTGTAACATGCCTCTCTGTGACATGAATGAATTGTAATCAAGGCAAGTCAACTCAGTCCAAGTAAGCTGGAGATGACACACAACCTCAATGAAGGAAGCTGTCAACAATAAACCACAGGAATCACCCCCTGTAGGTCATGAGAAAGAATGCAGATTTACAAGACTTTGCATTATTTAGACCTTGTTTTGTACGGTAACTATACAAGAGTTTAATAAAATCCAATTTGATGTTAACATTTCTTACATTCCCTGCGGTTTCACTATATGTGTCAATACACTAGAATCTGATGCTCTACAATGAAAAAAGTAAAGTAGTTTTGTGGGTAGAGTTTGTAATTTCTTGGAAAACAATTAGCAAATGTTGATGACTCATCCTACACACAGGGGATGCATACCAATTTTGTGTCCAATTAAATTTTGCATGTTCTTCTTTGTTTATTTCAGCAGAGCTGATGCAGAGTGGGTCTGATTTGGCCACAGGAACTGAGCAGTCGGTGCAGAGTGGGTTTCACTTGGAAGGGGCTCGTCTGCTGTTACTAATATAGGGAACATGTTAATGTATTTAAACTATTAACACTCTGCAAGCTGTTAAAGTGAATATAAGATACTGCAATTGTAATAAATTATGTAAAGAAGAGACATCCAACATCTCACAGATAGCAGGGTAAACCTGACAATTCTGACATTAGCTTTGAGTTCTTCCACTTGGCACGAGAATTAGGTCAGTTAATGTTTTATGTGCATCACTGATAGAAGTGTCAGAATTTACTGGGTAAATTTTACTTATATATTGGCTTCTGATTGGTGTTGGTCTGCACAAACCCAAGGTAGCTAATCATTTAATCATCGGTGTGACAAAGCAAGATCTTTTCCACGCTTCATGAATAATCATCCATTTTTCATTTATGTAAAAAAAAAAAAATAGATGTATATTTTTTCTTTGGGGATTGTCTTAACAAGCAGAGTTTTTAAATCACATGGAAAAACATGAAATAAAATTCTAGGCAGATCTTATTTTATTCAGCCTCAGTTTCAGATTAAAGCTCTTTGTTTCATTCAAAGTTGCACGGATGAAGAAAGTCCTGCTTAATGGGTTATGCTGCTTGGTTTCTTATGTAACACCATGCATCATCTCCAAAGCATGTATCATACAAAGACATGAAAACAGTAAGTTACAAGACACCATAACATGCCCTTATAAACACAGCCATGTCTGTTTCAGCATGTTTTTCTTCTGTTTGCCTTTAGGCTGTTTCTGGATGTTGATTTTGTTTCCCTGGCAGTACCCAGAGACAGCAACCGAGGACAAAGAATAAAAAATTGATTGCAGACATGGCCCTGCCGCCATGCACTCCTCTTCTGCCACCTTCTAGCTTCTTGTGTTGCAGAGCGTTTCTAGCTCTCTGGAGTGGCCTTACTGAGTAGAAACCAAAGACATGCCTAAGGTCTGTGTCGATCTGTCTTTGCTGCTATCTGTAAATCATTCTGAAAAATGCAATCAACAGAATTGACCACCAGGACCACCCAGCCACAGGTCTGCCTGCAAATGGGTAGTGAAATTTCCACAAACAGCTACAGGCCGCAGCACAACCAACCAAACATACAACGTAATCAGACAAGGTCATTTCCTGGGAACTCAAGTTATCTTCTGTATGTTCATCTAAAGGGTTACATAAGATGTAATGTTGTATTTTTTCTTCATCTTATCGACCAGACTTTTTTCTGCATTTAATGGTGGTATTTCATGCATCTTATCTACAGTCAGCAACGACTTTATACTGTTCCACAGTGAAATCTCAAAGGTTGCAAAAGCCCCCTTATAGCATGTAATACTTTCTGCATCTACAAGTTATCAAAGCTCTTGTGGCGTCCCAATTAAGTAAATGTTTTTATAGCTGAGTGTCTGCAAGTTTCTGTGTTTTCTAATTGTTTTACTTATCTACTGACTTAGTGTGTTGTGCTTATGTATAGTTTGCCTCTATTTATCCTTCCATCCATCAGTTTGCTATGTTTAGTTAATCCAACTCAGGGTCATGCGGCAGGGGCACCGGAGACAGGATCTGTCTGGTTTGCTCCCCTGAAGGAATTTTATGGAAAATAGAAAAAGCATAATTGGAAACTTGTTCCTGTTTTTTGTACTGTCTTGTACTTTGACTTGGTACTTTTTAAATCAAACACTCTATGTATTATATTGATGATTATGTTCCTGTCTAACTGATTTGTTAAATCGATAAAGAGCCTATCCCTGCAGGGTACATCATAGGGCCACACAGAGACAAATGGACAAACAATCACTCACACTCACTCACAGGGTCAATTTATAATCCCCAATTAACCTAACATGCTTTTTTGGATGGTGGAAAACCAAGTTCCCTGTTACTTTAAATTTCTGGCCAAAATTCTGACAACCCAAACAGGTGAGAAAGTCCCATGGTGCTGCTTCATAATCAACAGCGACTCTTAGTCCCCTTCTGGCTTAGAAAATAGGCAATGTAAAAAGATGGAATGGCTGAATGACAAAACTAAAAGAACAGTCTGGCAGGTAAGACTCTGAAAGGTAAGGTCAGGCAACAGGCATAAATTGAGATGGAAATGGCTCTGAATAAATTACAAGGGAGTCAGTTCAGTTCGGGGGAACAGATATTCAGGAAGCCTATGAAAAAGGAACATTATGGGACACAGTGGAGCTTAAACAACTGTGTCTGTTCAATGTTACTCAAGTAAATGGATAGAGAAATTGATGAAAAATAAGTGATTTATGGAAACATCTACCACAAATCTGTACCAGGTGGAATGTAAGCTGACCTCAAGAGTGTATGCATCTACAGATCGGCTACGTTAATGTATACTAACATGTAGGTGTTTTCCTATTTCTTTGCTTAGTGTCATCCTGTTGAAACACAACAATAGCAGATTCCTTAACTGTTTGCAGGCTTTTGAGCTATAACCTATCTGCTCAAGACAGAAACATACAGCACAGTGAACCTGAGGGTGAAGAACTGATGCTTGTTTTTACAAACTCTCCCCTTGCTTTCCATTTTCCATCTTCTTTTTTTATTGCAGTGTCCACTGTCAAGCCCCCTTGTGTCTCGTTCCTCCTCTCAAATCTAAGACCTCTACATTTTTTCACCCTGTCGCCTAAAGCCACAAGATGTCTCTCATTCCTTCCCTTCATTTCACCTCCCCACTTTTTTTTTCTTTTTCTCCTCTTCACTCAACATCTCATCGGAGTTTTCATCTCATCATTTCTGTATGTGCCACCACCTAATCATGGTTGGCCTGTAGATTAGATTTCTTACCAGCTGAGATGCCAGAGGGCAGCATTTAACTTAATTGTGGATCGCAAGCACACACACATACACACGAGTAAACTGTATATTGATCACATGCATGTTGCACATGTTTACATGCACTTGTCACTTTTTCACAAAGGACAAATATGTCATTTATCTATTACAATGATGCCAGCGGCCACACTCTGAAGGCGACACTCTTTCTCTCTCCCGTACAAACACAAAAACACTGATAATCAAAACACCATTCTCATAACGGCCTTGTCTGCCTGTCTTTGTAGGGACTCTCCTCTAAAACAAAATGTATTTCAAAGCCCCTATTCCCTAACCAACTAAATATCTTTGTGCAAAGCCTACCCTAACCATAAACTTGGAATTTGATCTTCAGACAGCTCTTAAACTCTTGGTCCACAACTTTTGACCCAGCAAAACTGTTGGATCCCACAAGTATGGTTAACTCCCTATTTTTTTACCCCACAAATGGTGGAAGACAAGCACAAATGCAAACACACACACACACACCGATCACACTGGTGCTCTGTTTCTTCCACCTCTATTCCTCTTTTTCTCATTAAAGCATCTCACATACATTACAATCAATCACAATGATGAAACTAAGTTGTAACACCTCCATCAGCGTGGTTCTTGTCATTGAACAAAGAAAACATGAATTCGTTTTTGTACATCCTTTTATCTTGTCTTGCATCCTTACTTTTACCTCAAGTCAAGACACAGTGAACAAAAGTCCAGGCTGATTAAACGACACAGCAATGTTTGAAGCTCAGCTCTGCAGCAGTAGGAATCTAATTCTTTCCATAAACCCAGAATGAAAGTTAGTTGGCTTGCAAGTTTGGCACACGGTATGAAAAAGCTGCAGCTTTATGTCCAGTTGGTTAAAGATGTGGTGGCACCAACTGCATGGGAATCAAATGTTTCATTTCACGCCACACACACAATTAGCATGTGTGATGCTGCTGTGCACATCCCAGCTGCTCTACGGAGCATTAGAGGAAAGGAGCCACATCAGTATCTCAGGTGATAGATTGTAAAAGTTTTAATCATACACTCTGTGCTGTTGCCTAGCAACAGGCCTCCCCTTACTGAACTTGTGTGTTGGCTGAGAAGAAGCAGAGATGAGAGGAGGATGATGAGCCCAACACACGGTGGGGAAGCTGGGGAAGATGGGGAGTCTGGCGTGAACGCCACGACAGACATAAGTGAATGAGCTGCAACTGAACATTAAAGAGCACAAATAATGATAATAGAATGTACTCGAAAGAAAAATATACTGTTGAGCTTATTACAGGAGTAGTTTGAGTGCCTTTTTATACCTATGACTCCAAAAGACTCAGTGGTAAATCAATTTCACCTCTGGTTACAAAAGGAAGGATGCTTCTACACTCATCATTTTACCTTTTAGAGTTGAGCAGCCAAAATGTGTAACAGCAGTTCTAGGTGCTTCCAAATAATTCCCAAAAATTGCATGGCAGCAGTACAAGTCACATTGATATGTGCAGTACTGCCAATGCATTGCTGAGCAGATTTCCTTGTGTTTATATAAGTAATAATGTCAGTATTAAACTGTTCAAAAGGTGTACACACATTCTCACAGTCAAGCTATTACAATAAAAGCATACATTAGTTGAGCAAAAACATTACCTTATCTGCCTTTGAAACAGCAAACTAATCATTATCTTTCAATTTATTATGCATTATTTACTTGTAACTATTTGTGGCATTAATTAAGAGCAATAATTACTGTTATTTTATGTGTCTCACTCTTTGCCAAAGTGGAGCAGCTGTCTCATTAATCATTATAATTCTGGCCATGACTGGAAGAACAGCTGGGGAAAAGACCATGCAAAGACATCATCTTGGGGATGATTTTGAGGCGTTAACTTAATTTCTTGCTTGGTCAGTGAATGAGGATACAGTCTCTGTTCCTGCTGCAGGATTTTCCTCTGCAATGAGGCAAGACAGACTCTAAATCTGTTTTTCCTGCAGCCTGCTGCTTTTAGTGAAATAAGAAAATTATTTTGCCCTGCTGTTGCTGTCCTCCTTTGTATGGTGGAGGATTTTCATCAAACCAAATGCCGTCAGAATCTGCTATTTATTCAGATTTTAGCACACTTTTTTTTTTAGTTCTTGTACTCCGTGATAGAGTCATGGTTCATGGTATGAACTTAGATATTTCTTATGACCAGTGTGTTGCCCTGCCAGCTCAGCCTAATTGAAACCAAAAAGAAACTGTAATCTATGACCATCAACATAGCCATTTTCAGTTAGTATTAAAAGAAAATAATATGTCCTCATGTTTTCTGTCAGTGTCAATCATGACTTATGTTAGAGAAGCGTATACTTTAATGCACATGACATTTATAGGCACGCTGATGATTGGTTAGATAACACTAACACATTATTTTTATAGATCCTTTAGCCTTTACTCCCGCATTCTCATAACAAACATTTTAACCTCACTTTGCTGAGCCACTTATCTAGTTTTCACATAAAACCTTTTGTGGTACGATATAATAAATTGAATCCAGCACTCTGTGCTGCTTGAGGTAAGACATTTTTTTTTATAGCACACACACAACTGCAATTTAAGGCGATTTGTTCTATCATCTAAATGAAGTCCTCTGGGATTTTTTTCCCCCCTTTGGTTGTGTAGATTCAAAGTATAGCATATCGGTCAAGAATTTCAACGTGTTGATCTATTCTAGGTGGTTAGTATTGTCAAAGAAAATATAAAGCTCTTTTCTCACATGTGGAAAGCCCCACTAACAAATAGCTTTTGTCTTCATGGGGAATGGGTTCTATTGGCACTCAGTTCCAAGTCATAAGCTTTGCAGTAGTTAAGTTATGAATAATTCTAACTTATTAGAAACTCACATTTGGCAACAGTATCTCCCACAGAAGCTCTGAAAGTGCCAGGAGCTCCAGCGTCATGATAGTAAGACACATGACGGATCCATTTTAAACATCTGCAGAGCACTTAGCAGCTCATTCTGAGTCCTGTTACGGTCAATCCAAAAATAATAAACAATTTTTCTCAGAAAGTAATGCTTACCAGAAAGTGCGGTCCCTCCCTGCCTGTAATATAGTCCAACGCCATTCCACCCTGATGGAGTGCTCTGTGCTCTGTTAAGTTGGTGTAGGCACAGATGGTCGCGTAACTATTACATGTGATTTGTGGACTACAGAGGCAACTGACTCCTATGTATCATGCATTATGTTCAGTACTGATTTGGTCATAAGTATACAATGTCAACTTAATCAGTGGCAACACTTCGTCTCAGTATACATAGAAAGGAGGGGGGTCGACTTACCAAAGTAAGTCAAAATGTAGCAATTCTGTGGACTGAGTAAGAGAATTTTCAAGACTTTCTGCTGATCTTTTCTGTCTCTGTCAATGCACAGATGATGCCTAAAGTTAACTAAATGATGAGTGTGTGATGACGCAACCCAAAAAATCAGGTTTTTATAGAGCACATCAACAGTCTGAACATTTTTTTAATGGGCTGTTTTTACTCGCAATTCCAAACTTGTGTGTAACAAAATACAGAAATAGAAAAATATGTGAATTTGAAGACGGGCTGTGGACAATAAGTAAGGCCGTCAAGGCCGGTTTGAGCTTTGTTGAGCAAAAATATGCAGCAATAATAGAATCGGACGTCTTTTGGATATTAGATTTTTAGTCAGGATATGTTTAGATGCATTTTAAAAGTCCGGTTTTGCTTGGACCAACATAATAATCAAGTTTTTCTTGATGTCATGTGAAGGTGCTAAGTAACTAGTACGAAGAAAATGCTGTTTTTTATGTGAAAGACAATTCTCATATTTTTGAGAGCACTAAATGAAAAGGGAATTGAGATTAATCTGAGTGCTGGTATTTATTTATAAAAAATAGCCCATGTGCTGAAGTAAGACACTGAGATGTATCAGTATGAATTTTCAAATTACTCCAGTTGTTAACAGGTAATTGAATTATATTGTTAGACCAGCAAATGTAAGGTGTATTTGTGTAAATGGAAAAAAAATGTATTGTGCAACAAATTATACTTATTTTAAAGCAACAAATGTTTATAAGATCCATGCTGCATCATTGGATCAACTACCTATTTCATATACAGGGGACGAAACCATAGAAAAAATGTATTTTCTGACCCTTAATCCTAGATTTTCTGAAAGTACTTCACAGCACAGATAATATGTGATGCAGTACTGATAAGTTAAATCTGTCATCTGGCCCATTTTGTACACACGTCTCTCTCATTGGCAAAAAAAAAAGAAAAGCAGACAGAATGGGAAAAGGGCAATAGATGAAAGTGCAGATGCAGCAGCCAGTGTTGACATCCTCATTTCTTCTCCCCTGGTCTGTTAGATTACAGTAGTGTCAAAGCTGAGCCCTCTTAATTGAATTTAAGATAAACATGTCTCCCTTAGATGATGCATACGATGGGAAATGCAGAGAATCAATCACAGAACAGTGCCGCCTTCGCTCTGCTGCACAAAAGGTAGCCATGAATATTGTGAAATATATAAACACACACATACGAGCAGATGTGTTATTACAGTTTTTCTTATCTTTTTTATTTTCAATGCTATATTTTCTCTTTTCTCGTTCTGGTTCACCCTCACACATGTAATCACACACGCACTAATCCACAGCGTTCCACGTCTCAGCCCTTACATGATGTGAGCAAAAAGCTTGGATTTATCCCCTGTGAGAACTCCATCCCTCCCCATTTTTCTAGCACACAAAAGTGCAGACACACGCACACACATGACATGCATTATGTAGGTTTTGTCAGTGTGAGCCACAGTGGAAATGAAGCTGTGCAAATGTGTTCATCTACTGAGGGTTTGTGAATGTGTGTGTTTGAGTGAGTCATATGTCAAATGTGAAGCGTTCTGTTATGGGGAAAAAAAAAAAAAGATGTAATGAAGGTGGCTCCGCCAGCAGTAAAGAGGATTCAGTGCAGGGTAGAGGCGTAGATTCAATTAGCTTTGTGGGTGCCATGAAATGGTGATAATACAAGCGGGTAATGTCAACAAGCATCAAATCTTTTTCTTTTTTTGAGAGAGAGAGTATCTGTCTCCTTCCATTCTCCTGCATACTTTGTCCTTCACGTATGGAGGTAGTGAGGGTCACTGAGGCTGTAAATCGCTGGTAGTGGGACATGCAGCCCACGGCATTCATCAGTGTAATTAGTGTTCGGCATACGACCCTGCTGCTACGGACATGGCTGCCTGCTTTTTGACAAGCTAACAGTCGCTCATCCTGCCTTTCCCTTCCTATTCTCTCACTTTATCTCTCCAGAAAGTGTGTGTACACCTGTCACAGTCTTTCCCCACTTTTTTCCAATGACTTTTTGCTCCAAAACTTTTATTGTTTCTGTGTGGATATGGATAGTAAGGAGAAAGAATTTTGTGGCTCTAATGGGGTGTGTATGTGTAAGACTATTGGAGCAGGGAGGCTGCATGCATGCCATGGTATTGTGACATTTGTTCATTTATCATTTTGGTTGAGTGGTGCAATAATTAGTGCCCCTGGGGGCTCACTCTTGCCTTTGGGGCTCAGCCAAGGATCAAAGAGTGTTGTCAATGGGATAACAGTGGGAGAGTTTGAAAAAAAAACGCAAGGTCCCAGGAGGAAGTGCATCGCTCTGTCCATTCATTTATACCATTCCGATTATATAGACAGTTTGAGTTGTTGCCAGAATTAGACTAGGATTTGTGGTTCTGCAATTGTAAGACCTCGGAATAAGGTCTGACAATAAGCCATTTCATATTGACAAGGCCAATTGGACTGATAGAGTAACAGCATACTGGGGCACATTACATGAAATTACATGACAATACTGTTTTTCGTGCTTTCCTTTTGCGAAATATGCAGGTTGTACATTGCTTGTATTCTTAGTCATCCCTACTCTCACATCCTCATCCCATTGCATACCCCTTTCTGTAAAAGGGCGCTTGTTAATAGCCAGATCCTGGCTGAAGAGGTTGCCGGTGTTCCTACTCTTGATAGTGAACGACTGTGGTTTGTTGACTCCGAGCTGCATTGGAGTGTGCTTTGAGAATATCAGAATGCCAGGTCCATTAAAGTGAGAAGGGTTCATTTGTCACTGTTTCCACTGGTGTTGTTGTAATGAACAGGTATGTGGTTGATGAATGGCTTGACCTTTTCCTCCACTTTATAATCAAGTGTTCCTGGTAGATTCCCCTGATTAATGTGGATGTCCAAGTTGCAGAGACAGTATGGTAAGCTGTTGCCTTGGTCTTACTCGAACATGACATGTTGTTTACCTGATGTGTATGTGGAGCACTGTTGTGATGCCTTGCAGCCCTTCTTTATGAATCCTGACTTTGGCACTGCAGTCCACTGCAGTTTCTTCACCAAAGTACAGGAATAAAAGCAACTAGAACAGGAGTGTAGAACAGGAGTTCAGGATACTTAAAGCTTCGCGATGATCACCAATACTACAGTGGACAGGAATCAAAATGTTCTTTTCAGGGTCAATTATGTGAATAAAAACAGGTTTGGATTATATTTGGATTAAAGACTAATGGACAGATCAAAACAGCTGTGCTTTGATGTCATATTCATTTTCAGGAGTTCAGAACTCAAACATTATGCCTAACGGTATCAAACACTTTATACTATGGGGAGAACATGCAAACTCTACAGAGAAGGCCCCAACAGGGAATTGAACCTGGAACCCTCTTGCTGTGAGGCGACAGTGCTAACCACAACAACACCGTGCAGCCTGACCATAAACTTATGATGAAAAATGTTTCGCGAGCTCACAAATCAAGTCAGAACTTGGGCTAATTTAACATTGTCATCTCTACAAATTGTCGTCTTTTGGGGGAAAAGAAGACAACAAAAAAGTTACCGAACTACCCTTTACTTCACACAAGTCAGCTTAATGATACTTAGATATACATTACATGGAGTACTTTCTGTAGATCATTAACTGATTAGGATGTTGACTTTTTGCCTTGGAAATTTATCTCTAAAGTCTTCTGCACCAATTTGTTTATGGAGAGAAACAGATAAGCAATCCCACAGTATATGGGACACACTGCTTCCCACATAGGCTAGTCAGTGTAAGATTTTCAGTCATACAGATCAGAGTATGAATGAGGACAACTCGACTTCTTCTTCTGAAGAGGTCCTTTGAATGAGAGGGGAAAGTCTTCAAGATCCAACAAAAAGAGGTCCAGTTGACCTTATTCAAGCTCTTGGGATGGCTTACCACATAGTGAAGAGTGAGCTGTTTGTCATTGTACTTCTTGAAAGGAAATGAATAGTGTTCTCCAGAGTAAATGTTGGTTCTCAGTACGACACTGCTCTGATATCAAGCTACTCAGCTTCCTTAATACACGGTCATTTAACTGACGATAGAGATGATGCAACAGCTAAGTTAATTAATAATTTGAGTGTTCTGTAAATCATTCAATAGGTAACAAGGTAACAAACTGTACCTTTTGGAACTATCTGCCTTAGCTAGTTAACTACTGTGCAGGAACTAATGAACAAGACTCTTACAAGTTTTTCTTTGAGTCCTATTAAGATAGTGAAACTCTGAAAGGACATTGTTAACCATTCCCCTCATATCTCTTACTCAATGGTCTTTTACTTTTTACAAATTTTTCACACTTTAATATTCAATAATATCAAAAAAATGACCAAATCACAGATTCACCGTATGCAAACTATGTGTTACAGCTGCAAAAGTTCAGATTTAATTCAAATTGTAGAGTTCTGTACCTGAGTTGTGTCATGTTTTTGACACTTTCAGTCTGACTATTCAGCTGCAAGGGGATGGGTTTGCCCTGCCTGAGGCACTGAGTGCCTTTGAAACAGCAGTTCTAAAACTGACAGTCATGAAGACAGAGGCAGGGGACTGTGTGGTGGGCAAGCTAGCATAAATCCAGAATTGAACTTTTTGCCTCGCAGAGTTGAGGTTCAGTGGGAGCAGTGAGAAGTTCAACATGTATGTATTTGTAGACAGGAAGGACAAGAGAATTATTTCAGGGGGAAAAATTCTCAGATGTATTATGGGAATTCATATTTTTATCACAGTGTGAAGAGGTGGCTCCTGTCTTGTGTGTTCACCTGACTACAGAAATATCTAAAAGCACTATGTCTCATTAGTTGCTACAGGCTGTGGCAAGAATGACAGATGCTCACAAGGGCAATGCTACTCAACAGAAGCTAGCAGTAGCCATAGCCTCCTATTTCAGCAGCTCATAGTTTGGAGCCAGGCAGTGGATTCTCTCATGACAAAGGAAGATTTATCAGTAATATACAAACAACGCTTAATTCTTTAAATGATTTTTTTATGCGGAATAGTGCTTATTTTTACTTTAGGGTAAAATTAAAAAGAAATGGTCACAAAATGTTGTCAAGCTGCAGAACGGCAACTGTGTTTAACTGAGCCATGTGTTTGTTTTTAAGCCCAAATGTGTTTTGGAGATCCATTATTCATATTCAGGAAATGTTCAATTTAAGCTGTTTGTCATGCCCACAGTCTAAGGTTTGACCCCAAACACAAATCATGCCTTAACTTGGTGTCACTCAACCATTAGCCCTTGTCATGTATAGAATTAGCAAGAAACAACTGCTGTGAATGACTTACAGTGGAGGTTAAGGAAACAAATTTACAATATACTGCTTTAATGTTTGTGATTATTTCCTGCAATTTTTTTTAAATTTGACTCCCTTTTGAAATTGTCACTACATTTAAGGTTATATTAATGCAGAAATATAGAACTTTTTAATGGGTGCAAAAAATGTTCAAGCGCCACTCCATGTTATCATCACAGCTGTGGAAACAAGATGTTACACAAAAGAGCAAAACGTATTTCTATACAACATCAATAATAACATAAAGCAAAGTTGATTGAAATAACATGTAACAAGCAAACCAAGGTTAAAAGGCTCACATACAGGTAACGTATGTTACTCCTGTATGTGAGCGCCTCCCTGTAGGCACTTTGCTTTGCCTTCCTAATTCTGTCTTTCCAGATGATTGAACCGAAAGTGAAACACACACAGGAGGCGGCCCCGTTTTCGACAGCGGACAAGACGGGAACCAAGGAATCAACATGTGTACAAAATGACTGGAAAGTTCACCATCTTCCTGGGAATAAGAGTATGTCATACCAGCAAAACAAGAAGGATATCATAGGCACGACTAAAAACAGTAATGAGGCTCTGCAAGAGGGAGTAGAAATCAAGATTAGGCAAAACTCTCTTGGATGTTGGAGGTTTATGTATCTCCAACCTGCACTGGTTCTTTCATTCGTCTCTCCTTGGTTAAATCTTCAATGTATAGCATAGACACAAAATATAGATACATGTGTAATAAACTCACGGAAAATGGTTATTAAAAGTAAAGTGGCAAGAAAAAGTGCTGATAGGCTCGGATATGATGTAGGAGGAGAGCTAAAAATTGACTAAATGAAAATAGGACATGGAAGACGTACACAAAGCTTTATATTCTTTTTTCATCATAGAGACAAAAAGAGCAGACTATTTTCCTGCGTTTCATGCACAGAGGAAAATCATTTGCATTTCATTTCAATAATATCTTGAAAGCTTTTCCCATACTAAGATATGCCTAGGCACTCATAAATAATTAAATCATTACACTAATGACTTCAAATACTTCAAATAGCATTCATCTTTTTTGTACTTGCTTTAGGAATAATTGGAATGGACTACAAATGTTTTTTTATATGATTCTTCTTTTATAAATCAGCTTTCAGGGCAGCTGAGAGGAACTTGAAGAAGTGTTACTAAATCTCCACCAACATCAAATAAAACAACAGAGGATGCTCATTATCGTGAGCTGACAGTTAAAAAACAATGACTTTGCACCATGCTTTTCAAACGTCATTCATTCCATCTCAGCAAAGGACTGTGGGTTGAATAGCTAACTAGCATATATCCCATTTCAGATGTTGTGTCAGTCCTTTTCACGTCGAGCTTTCCCCTTGTCAAACACACAGGTGAGCACAGACATACACCCACACACATCTTATTGTTGATGTTGACCTGATTTACTCTTCACCGCTGGCAGTGAGGAAGAATTCAGGGCGTTAATACATGCATCCTGATGTTCATGTAAATGTCTCTGTAAAATGATGGTCAGGACTGTTTTCTCAAGGGATGCCCACATCTTTAACAATAATGACTCACAGAGTGTGTCCCAGGCATGTAAGTAGTCATGGGAAACAAATATAGAGAGACATCTTATGTGGATTACTTCCTCCAGCAAATTGACAGATTTATTCATGGAATATATTGATTAGTAAAATAATTACAGAAACTACACCATATGGGGACATCTTTAGTATTTTTTTTTCCCCTGTGAGAGAGCATGCAGAGAAAGAACACAGGAAAGTGTTGAGTAAGGCTTTGTCCACACATTCATTGGTATTTTGACAAATGATCTTTCAAAAATGCACGCTCATCATTATACTGTGCGTAGCATAGATATAAAAATAAGATTTATGCAGCACAGGTCAATATTTTCCACCAGGGCAAGTCAACATCTTTGGTATTCGGGGCCACCCTGGTGAGCATGCAGATTTGTCATAGATGTGACCAAAGCACGTACGAAACACGATCCATACATTCTCTTGGTTGCATAGTCATCCATCAATTCAATATCACTACTGGCTCAATCTGACCTTTTGGTTTTTACTTGTGTTCAAAATATAGTGATCCATTTGTCTGCCAAGCTTTTCGTTTGTTAGCCTATTTACTATTTCAGCTTCTCAAGTAGTTGAGCACTTTGGCCTTGTAAAAAAAAATGTAAATACGTTGAATACTCGGGGCACATTCCAGAGGCAAAAGAAAAACGGAAGCAGAGCATTGTACATCTATTGGAGATCTGGGACAGGGTAAATGGACAGCCAGTGGGCTTCAAAACCTCTAATCGCAATTTAGCACCTTGGTAAATCCTAAATGGCACCTAGACTGTAAGAGCACACATACCAGTGGTAGTTTTGTCAATATAAAAACAACTGTGGCCCTTGCTGCATGATTAGTGTCATATTTACTTTTCATTTAAAGGGGAAGTCCTCCGCAGTATATAAAATGCACATTTTTACATCCCTTCAAAAAGAATCAGTGGACTTAGATTGAGGAAATCTCATTTGACACAACATGCAAAGAGGCACATCTGTTTACATGGCAGCATGGACCTGTTAGGTAAGTATTCTCCATGCAACCAAATTGCTCCATTTATCAGCAATTTGGGATGCCAGCCTGTGGAAAAATAACATTGAATTTTGTTTAATCTGTACAAAAGCTTTTACTGTGTCTGACAGGTTGCCAGGCAACCAGTGGAGATGTTAATAAGAACTTTTTCATGCATCCAACAAATAGCTCGGCCCACTACCCTTGTTAAAAAGCATATGCAATTGGATATCTGGACAGACTTAACAAAAAAATATGTTGATTAGTTAACTATAGGCGTGGCAGCTTCTGTAAATGATCCTGTGATCTTTCAACTCTCCAGGCTGTAGCCACAAAATAAAACCAGCAAATATTAGAAGTGATATTGATAGTATATGAACTCTATTTTTTTTTATGTCAAACCGTTGTCTAAATTAATATGACCTTCACAACCCACATGTGACATTAATGATTTCTATTCTGCTACTTTGAAATGTGAAGAAAAATATTTGAGCTGAAGAAGCCTAGTGGAGGTCATGAGGCATCGCAAAGAACTGAACTGCTGCTTTTGATTTCTACTTCTTGATAGACTGCCTGGCCAATAAAGAGCACTGGCTGAATTTTACTTAGCGATTGGTTTAGATCCTCCCACTGGAAAAGTACTGGAGTGTTCCAGCTGGCAAATAGTATTTCAACCCTAACTGATGAGCAGCTTCTCATTCCTTATACAACTGTATCGGATGCAGCCTGTGGTCTTGGAAAAAGATGTCACTCTGCTTAAGAAGAGTCAATGTATTGGTCTGCGTAAAGCAAACTAACAATGAAAGCGATTGCTAAAATTATGAAAAATGAGAGAAGAACTGTCCATTGCATTATTGAAATCTGAAAAGACATTGGTTGACCCTAATTTTCAAGGAAGATATATGGTTGGAAGGAAATATTGAATAATCATGACAGGAGATAAGGAGGTTAGGTCAGATGGGAAGAAAATTAACAGCAGAACTTGTGGTAAAGTTTAATTGTGAAAGTAAGTCTTTCTACTTGCACTATGTGAAAAATTATTTTCACATTAACACTAAACAGCTATGTGGCCTAAGAAAACCACTTATCACTGAGGTTAATTGAAAAGACGGATTCAGTTTGCGAGGAAACGTAAACCTTAACCATAACCCCTATGAGAATCCCTTGAAAGCGCTGAAGAAGACTTTACGCAGCAGTCAAACCGTCCTCTCATTAGTACAAGATGTTGGTGAAAAGGAAATGTAGCTCTGGATGCGCTGTGACTTCGCATAAACTGATAAAAATTATGCCATGGCAAATGCGCGCTATAATCAAAACGAAAGGTGGTCCAATGGAATATTCTTCTCTGTTTCCTTTTTTTTGTTTTTGGAAGCCTGGAAGCTTCGGACTTAAGACTGTAGATATTGATGGAGATGACAGAAACCTCGATCTGATCCTCCACGTCTAAAAAAGCAATTGCACAATGTTTAATACATGTAGTCTACATTAACACCGAACCAATTCAAGCAAAGCCAAATCATACATGAAATCTGTGGCTATGATTGTATTGCATAGAGACACAAGTCATGTCGATGTGGTTATTGCTGTCTGTGTGCAAAGCCTTTAGACTCTCAGCCCTCACAGTACTTGGCACAATAATGGACGAGGCAGAGGGAAAATAAAAGAAAGTAGAATTTGCATTACATGAGTTGTACATTAAATATTCATATGGGGAAGTTTTATGGACCACGCAACATACAGTAGCTGCTGGAAAGGGATTTGATCGAGGGTGTGAAGAGGGAAAGGGTTTTACATGCACTAGCTTTCCTCCCTTGTAATGAATTTTCATAAAATTCTATTATGGCGTCTTATTATCTTCTGAAGGTACATTTGATGCATAAATGAACATTTAAACATGAAGTGCTAGGGTTCAATTGCCCTTATCCCATTGGTAATGGTGGGAAATTACTCTGCAATACAGCACAAGCAAAGCACCCCCCCTTACACACACACACACACACACACACACGTGCGCGTGCGCACCCATATTTGCTTGCTGGTCATTGAAGTAAAGGCTGACTTACAAATTATGCGTTTCATGTGTGTGAACATTTAAGTGTAACAAGGACTCAATGGCTTTCAAATAGCTGTTAACCTGCTGGCGTGTCATAAAATGTTTTAGCAAAGGATTCCTCTGGTGCATTTTAAATGCAGCCAGTGGAGCTTTAAATGCATTCTATAAAACTCTAAGATACATGCTCAATTAACAGATGATCTATTAGTTAAATTATTAATGTTTTGTAAAATCACCATTACACGGTATGGTGTCAGCAGCGCAGATTCCATTCTGTAAGCAAAACTATGAAGAATCTTTACCATTACTTCTCCAAGCAAGAAGGGAAGAACAGAACTCCTAATAAAGACTAGGAAAGCTTTGATGTAAAATCGAATTAGGGTGTGTTAGATTTCCTCATTCAATAGATGTATAAACTGCCTCAAGCAATAAGAGAAATATTAGGATAATTTGATAAGGTCTAGAGGCTTATATCAGTTGCAATATTTTTTGTGAAGTATTTATGAAACAACCAAGACCTACCACACAGAGCCATACTGTTTGGATCCTGAACAACTATAAAGTTTCCATTTTAATGTTAGAACTGTGTAGGTAACTGTATTGATTATTAATACTGTTGTCCATGACTTAAAAAAAACAAACATTCTTACTTATAATTTGACTTGTTGTATTCCCTCTTTTTGAATTCTCATAGGTGGCTTGGACAGAATAAACTATTACCGCCTACGAGCGTAACTCCACCCATCCATGCAAATTATAAGTCATGCTTTAAGTTAAATCATTTTCAATGCAGAGAATATTTAGGAAGTAAATCAACTCATGAGCTCAAACTGTTCTTAGACTAACATTAGCTGGGAATGTGGCATGTTCTAGCTGAACTGCTTGTTTGTCCACGCTACCAACCTCTGTGTTGCAGTACAGCAACTGGCTGCAAAATCCTTTTCAAACTCGGGATGGTATTGGCCATCGGTACAACATATTGTGTAATCCTTGCTTGAAGTGACTGCAAAAGTGAAGGTGTGATTGCAAACCATCTGACCTGGGAACTATGATTAAAATTTTTAGGCTGCTGAAAATGTTTGCTCTATCTGCATTTCTATTTTGAAAGCAGTTTCCAGATGAAAATGGTTCAGAAATGGTTTAGAAGTGCCTATACACACTCTGGGATATCTGTTATTAACCTGTTAACTGTGCAGGTTCATGACTACGTCCAAAACAAAATTTTCAATCTAATTTATTATATAAGAAATTTCATTTCTAATTTAAAGCAAATATGTAAGAAACCTACACACACACGTACACAAAAAAAGATTAATTAATCTTGTCTGGTAAAAGACCAACATTACAGCTTTCCTCTTATCCACCCCCCTACAGAAATGATCTTTCCTCAACAGGCCAAACTTTTTTTGTGTCTGTGTGAAAATGTCTGTGGTGAATTCATCTGTTCGTGTGTGTGTGTGTGTGTGTGTGTGTGTGTTTCATGCCTCACCCTTTAGTAGCAGGTGTTTTATAACAAGCTAATTAAACTGTGTCCACCTGTTTTTTTAATCAAGAGAGACATTTTTGAAAGACCTGTGGGCAGCTGGTAAAGGCCGAGGATTATACTCAACAACAGTGGAACACATGGTTGCGCCAGGGAGGAAAGACACCACCTCACACAGAACAGATGTGCACAAGAACAGTATCACACATGCCTTTTGTTTGTTTTGCACTATACTGCAGTCCACTAGGTTCAGGGGGACTGTAATGAGCAAAGCTGCTTCATGGGGAATGCTTGTTACAGTTTTATCGACAAAAACCCTTCAATCCAAGTATTTTGATCCCAGAAACATTTATCAGTGCGCTAAGTAGAAAAGGGAAGTGTGAGCAAATTTTATTACTCATCAGAGAGGGAAAAGGTGTTAAGTTTGACGCTTGTGTTAGAAACGCTTTAGTGGATGCATTAACATACCATTAGTAGCTTATTATTCACATATTCAAAACTCTGTAGTTTATTATTCACATAATAAGCTACAGAGTTTTTAATATAAAACAGAGACGCTGACACTGAAAAGCTGTAAAGTTAGCCAGTTACTGGAGTAGGAAAACTCTTCCGTTTAAGCCACTTTCTCTGCATTTTATTTCTAACACTCAAAATCTCCCTCATAAAGTTCTCTGAAAACGCATTAGCTGCATTAGGTCATGTGTGTGCATGATCGTTCATTTGCATTCGATTGCTTGCATATGATTATGTGCATCGTGGAGAAACCACACAAACACCCAAAGTGTAGCTCTGCCCCTCTGCTGTGCCAGACCATCTCTTCCTCATGTGTGCAGTATTGACTCATTCATTTCTTTTGCATTTGCTCCCCCATTTTTCCTGCCCTACTCCTTGCCCAACCCATTGTTATTATTTTAATGATGACAGACTTATGCATTGACCAGGCGCATGTAGAGTAATTATGAGGAAATGAACCTGTGGGATGCACGGACCATTGACCAGTATATTGACTTTGACTGCCACCACAAGCAATTAAACTTGAGCTGCTCTGCGTCTCTAGAAGCCCCCACCTTTCTTTATTATCACCCCCCTCCCACACACACACATGCACACAGTAACCCACTCATAAACACACTTAAACCTGATGGAAGGTCGCCAGAGACCAGTTAGTCAGCATGTTTTCAAAAGGCTCCTAATAAACTAATAAATAACTAACAAAGAAAACTGCAATTCTTTCCCATTTTCCTCTCAACACCTCGATAGATCATACAATCCTTTACAATGCATGCGACAGCACAGAGGCATATGTGGTCCATTTCCCAGAGTACACTTCTTAGTCAAGGAACACAACAACTGTTTTTATATATTTATCAAACACTTTTGCCCTGTGGTCAAAAGTAAGGCACTGTTTTTGTGGATATAATCCATCTCTGGCTCAAAGGAAGCTTATCAAATGGAATGGGTGTGGACAGCTGTGAGTCTGTCGCTATGGTTGTTCACTTGAATCATTTTTAGGAGGAGTGTTAGTAAGAAGCAAGTCAACCCAACGCGCTGGAGGGAACAAAGATTTAAAAGGGAGGAACAGGGCTTGGATAAACTAATGTTGTGCTCCTAGAACTACAGCATGAAGGGTTCTGTTATTTGAACCTGTCTGTGACACTATCAGGTACTCTCCCCATCACCCAAACCAAATGGAGTGTTTCCAGTTGTTGGTCTGAAAATTTCCTGTTGGGTGATATTTGTGTAAAAGAGCTACTACTTTCACAACATACAAATGAAATCAAACACATTTGAACCTTTTTTTTTTCTCAAAAAAACAAGACATGAACATGAGAGCAGTTCAAGTGTTTTTGGCGAGGTTTGAGGTTCCCAAACCTAAAAAATATGTCATGTTGGAGCTATGCACGTACGGCAGTTACAGTCTATCCAATAATATTTGTTTTTAGAGCTTTGTGGATTAAAACAAGTAGCCCACTTTAGACATGCTATTGAATTTGAAGCATTTGAATATATGAAATCAATACATCCACAGCATAATGCACATTGTATCTGTTGCCGTGCCATGTATAGTGAGTCAGCAGGAAAGCTTTAGAAAGTCTACTCATGTTCAAGACTTTGGTGTAAATTTTGCATAAACTTACCTAACTATTTTAAGTAAGGAAAACTCATTTGCAACATAGTCTAAAATGGGACTGTAGAGGCTAACTGAGGCTTCATCTGTGAGGCAGGAATATTAACAATGAGGTTATAGCTTACCTTTGTTTCTCTGATCAATAACATAACAAGGACAAAATGCACCGCTATTCGATATTGTCCATTTCCCATAAGCCATTATACAGACCACTAAAGTAAATGTCTGGAGTATATATACACATTTCATTAGTTTTATCATAGTAATCAACCACAGCTTCAACCTCCTCTGCTTTACAACCTGTGCAGAGCAGAGGAAGAAATTACCTTAAAGGATCTTATCCTTTAATTATTATACACTCTCATCGCTGCACCCAACAGAGCTTAACAAATCAGACACGACACAACACAGAACATGTTTTTTTAAACTTTATTCATTATGGTGACAGTATGTTGTTATCTTGTTGCTGGTGTGTGTAAAGCATAACGGTGTAGTGCCAGGCTGAAAAACAAAGTTGGAAACTGCAGTATCTCAGCCCCCACACGCTCCGGGGCAGTTTCAGGCTCGGTAATGCGCTTAATGTCAGTGTGCTTCAAAATGAGTGAAAAGCACGTAAGGTTTAAGGTTCACACACTTCATTAGAGTTGCCTTAAAGGTGGCATCTTTAATCTCAGTTATGACCACCGCTGAGGACATTTTTTGATCAGTCATGATCTGGCGGACAGTAAAACTCACCACCATTTTACTGGTCAAAGCTTTATGCAACGGAATGTACAGAGCAGCTATAAAATGTCCCAGCTGTTTTAATTAGTTACTTGGCAAAAATTAGCTGGCCGTGTTAAAGAATGTCAGCTTGAGTTTGAAACTTCCAAAATGACGATAAACCGTGTGAAGCAACACAATCTGCTAAAAGGAAATTTGCAGGATGTGTTATTACATGATTGTTAACTTGTTCGATGAAAAACCCTCTTGTTTTCAGCAGGCTGTATATGCTATTAAGTTGTTTAGTGGCTGCTCCTATGGTCCATTCTTGTATGTTATGACTGAATGTAACTGAGGACTTGCTGCATTTACATGGAAGATAAAAAATGCAGGAAGATCTGGCCCATGGTGGAATCTCTAGCTTGCATTTATCAGATGTGACAGATGACAAGTAGCTCTACAAAGCCATCAGCTCTAAATCAAAACTCCTTTTCTGCTGTTCTCTTTCATCCATCCAATGTGTTGTTACCATAATATGTTGTTACACATGTTTCTGCATTAGACACACTCTCACTGGGAGTGTATGTGTGTGCAGAGTTGCATTTTCTGGAGTGTACCCTCCTGCCATTCTGATCCCTCTCCCCCTCAGAGAGTGTTTCAGAGCAGTGGATTAGCACTGGGCTGACTGTCAAACAAACGGGCCTACTGCGAGACTGGCACTGTGGCTCTAACAGACCTCCTTAGTGTCGAGGGGACTGTGAGCACATATTGACTAAACACCCAGGTTGAGGATTTAACTGGCTGGTGACACCCTGTCGGAAGGGAGAGGATCTTTGACTGTCACAGCATGCACAGGTCAGCTTTCATGCCGAGGCTGCCACTCAACCAGTCTTCAACTTATTTCAGCCTTTAGAAACATTTTAGTTTGAAAAACCTGACTTTCAAGCATTTCAATATCAATCCAATAGTTGTTGAGATACTCAATTTGAATATGGGGTGGGGGTCAGCAAAAGTAAACCTCAGTGAAATAGAACAATACTTTATTTGGATTAATTAAGAATAAAACTAGTCAACATAGTTTCCACATTTACAGAAGATACCAGGAATACCAGGAACACAAGTGAGAAGGGGTTGCTTTGTTATAAAGAGACACTAAGTGGAAAGTCACGATCATAAAATGATGTAAATAAAAAAAAAAAAATCATATCAAGGGATGAGATCCACTGTCAACATGTTTTTCATCTGTAAAACTGAGGAAAACAATGAATTTAAAAAAGAGAAAGATAAATTAATTAATGAAAAGCATCAGCAATAGTTGTTTTTTTATATTCTAAATTTAATTGATTGAGCAAACAAATGCTATCAACAATAAACTGACAAAAGTTCCATATGCGATCTATAGTGATCCAATTTCTTACCATATTTCAGTAAAGCGACTGTACCTTACAGAGTTGTATCTCTGACATCTTGATGAGGTGTCTGCAGACAGACAGAAATATTAGTGAATTACTAAACTGATTGGAATAGAATATTAACAAGCAGCTTGACAATTTTAAATCAATTTAGCCACATATTTCTTTAATAAAATACTATAAAAAAACTGTATAGCCTGTCCTACCCAAAATACGGACCTTCTACGTTTTGAGAAAAGAAGCAATAATCCTTTAGCAATTAATTTTGTGATAGACAGACAACCTTTCATTGTTCATCACTTTTTCTGCCTGTGCAGCAGATATGAAATTAGCTCTCAGCTGCCTGGGAGCTAAAGTTAGCTGTAGCAACAGCCTCTCGGTCAACATTTAAAGGTTGAAATAAAATTATGTTGTATTTACCTTGGCTTTCTTAGTTCACTAATTCATTCACTGGGGCGTGCCAATTTGACACAAGCCAGAAATTATGCAGACATGTTAAATGGTGATCAGGGCCAGCTCATCCATTTAAGTAGATAAAGCAATGCTTAATGAAAAAAAATTAACAAGGGCAAGAGCAACGCATGGGGATTTTACAGATAAACCATCAGTAAACTGTTAAACAGCGCTGCCCACAAGAGTAAAGCAAAATTATCTGAAGCCCTTTTTCAAAGATAAATATATTTCAGCTGGAGATCTGTTTATCTGGTTAGCACCGTCGCCTCACAGCAATGAGGTTCCTGGATCGAGTCCCGGCTGGGGCCTTTCTGTGTGTTTGTCTTTCTCCTTGTCTCTTTGTGGCCCTGTAATGGACTGGCAATCTGTCCAGGCCGTGACCCGCCTTTCTTCCAGTGACAGCTGGGATAGCTATAAGGAATATATTCATTTTTCAGCAGTGAGGGTAAAGTGGACACAGTGTGCACCGAATGTCTGGTGGCATTACTCAGCAATTCATGACCAAAAGTGCCATGTTGCTTCATATCTGCTCTGCAGATTACCAATGACAATCTATTTTTACCCAAGATTCATCATGCAGCCAAGATTCATCAAGATATACGTGACATTGAAATCAGCACAATTGAATTAATAATTTATGATAAGTACGGGGTCTCATTCACTATCCTTAACTTTCTGTAGACAAACTGTTTTCACAGTGTGCTCTCTGCACTGTGTTCTGCCTCCTTTGCGCTCCACTCAGACACCACTCTGGGGCATTTCCTGTTGTGAGAATCCATGTGTTCCAGAGAAAATGCAAGCATGAACAGCAGCCATAGAGTCAATTATCTACATATTCTCCAGAGATTCTGCAGCACTCTTCTTTGAAAATCGCTTTAGAGATAGTCACTCTAAGGATGACTGAGTCCAGGTTTTCCAAAGTGCCATGGGTCTATTTATCATTAAGCCAATACTACTGTCCTGACAGGGGGTAAAGCAGCTTCATCCCACTAATGACATACCAAAGACAGTCATCTACAAGTATAAACAAATGCATATATTTTTGGATCACTCCAACATTTTAATGTATTTGCTATCATATCTATTTAAAGAAAGGTAACATGTCAGAGAATAATTACATTTCAGGAATAATTAAAGTTAAGGCCTGGGCTAAAAGTGCTTTTAATTGATTACCCTGGATTCTCTCTGAAATAGGTTAAATACTCACTAAAATGAATTCCATTACTCTCTCGCGCTCACTATTTATATTCTCTTGCTCTTCTCTTATTATCCAGTTGAGATGGTTGTGATTTAATTGCCTTATTGGATCTCTCCTCTCCTTTTAGCTCCTCTTGCTCTCTTTTTCTCCCCTGCTTAATATAACCCATTGATCAGACACCCAGTACAGTCTCCAGCGTCAGCCCCCACCCCATACCCCACATACTTATCTAATGATAATATGGTTGGTGTAATGTATTGGCTGGCTGCATCTGTGTCTGCAGCATGGTGGCGCAGCAGCTTCTACTGATGGCTAAACGATCCTGGACCCTCACTAATCCGTGCTTACGATTGTCTCAGCTGGTCGATTTATTGATTCCTTTTCCCCACCTATCCGTAGAGGTTTTGGACATCACTTTCTTACTTTTTTGGAAATGGATCGTGCTTTGTCAAAGTCTCTCCACTTGGCCTAACTTCAAGCAAGTTCAACAATCCAATAAAAGCCAATACTATAAAATGTCAGCTGATTCTATAGGCATCAGTTTCCAATTTACCATTGGCAGCACTTTTTTGTGTCCCCTACCTGGTAGTGTTACACTACTAGAGTGAAATCCCCATTCATCATAATAACCACTGTTGAGTGTCCATTTATCAAGCACTGAATGCGAGTTTTTTACTGTGTCAAGTTGAACCAAGGGGATTTACCTTCTAATGACCATGACAAAGCCTGGTTATGATACATGTGAGATAACAAAAGCGAGGAAAACAAGATAACCAGCAACACCCACCTCCTGTAACACTGTGGAAATTTCATAATCGTCAAATGGTATTCCTAACAAGCCAGATGCTGCTTTCTACAGTGGGTTACAATTCACTTCTAAAAGTTACTTGACTCGTGACTGTGAGAAAAGTTCACAAATCAGTAGATTTCAAAACTCTGACTACATTTATTATATCTCAAATTGGTTTGCCTCTCTAGAAGGAATACATTGATCTTCTGTTTAAATCCAGCAGCTGTATTCACTGTACAGCTTGTCATTACTATAAACGGACACACAGTCTCTCTCTGTTTCATTCTTTTTCACTTCAGACCTTGTAGCTGGTGTGATATATTATTGCGCTGCCTCTTGCGTGAAGCACCTTCAGAAGAAGACTAATCTGTAACGCATGCCTATTTGAGCTTTATGCAAGCCAACATAAATTTGACCAAAATGTGATTAATACAACTTTGGTATCCTGTAAGGTGCAGCTTTGATAAATTAACAAATCTGGTGTGTATGTCTCCCATTTAATCACGCTGAGAGATGAAATGCTGGACTGGTGGGGCAGGCTGGGTGAGTGTATCCGCAGTAATCTTTTTCCATCCATATCCTAGCTAAGATGAGGTGCGAGCGATGACTCGACACCCACTTTGGCATGATAGAAATCCACATTGTGAAGGTTTAGAGAAGACCTGAGTAGACTGGAACTGATTCAAGTGTTTGCTTCGGCAGCTATAATCTGTTTCCTGACAAACTAAAGACTTGGCCTTGTTTTTGCCAGTCCCAACTATAATTTGTAATCAGTCTTCACTACTGATTTTTACGGGAAAAGCGTGTGCACCTTATAATCATGAAAAGGTAATAATGAAGTGTCAGTAGCTAGCAATATGTTGATATTTTAAATGAGTGAACAATGAAGAATGGTACAGAGAAGAAGAAAATAATAATGAAGTGAGGCAAACTTGGTTAGAGGACAGCTAAAAATAATATGAGGTCAATGGAATGTGAAACACAGGAAAAGGATGCTGAATGAATGGGGATAGTGAAAGATACAGATTTTTTATAAATTATTTCATTCATTTTATGTAACTGACTTTATGGTTCTCTCTCCCTCTCTGTCTCTCTCTCTGTCTCTCGCTCTCTCTCTCTCTCACACACTATATATATATTTAAAGAAACAGACGCCCTGCTCTTCCCCATCAATTAAACTCATAAAAGATCTGGAGCTCGTTCCAAATTTGCAATTTGAGCTTGGAAGCTGTTTCTGTGAACCCAAAATGTGGTCGAAAGGAGCTTTCAGTTCAAGTGACACAGTCCATCCTTGGCTGCGAAAACAAAATGAATCTATTAGAGAGCTAGCAGGGACAACAGGAATAGCCAGATCGACAGTTTTGCTCATTTAAAAAGGGAACCTCTCTGAGTTACTACACACTTTTTAATTTATGACTCAGCTCTTTTCCATTTTGTTAAGTTATTTTGAGTAATTTATTATTCGTCAAATCCTGTCTGAGATCCAGAGTCAGATGGTTGTACATGAAGAGCTGTCATTCCCAAATAATCAAACTCAGATGTGAATATCCTCAAATTAGTCATTTAATCTCAAATATAATATTTATATAATATATAATATTATAATAAATATATGTATGACTTCAACATATTGTATACAGTAGCTCAAATCACAAACGCTGCCAGTTCTCACATGTTTCTGGAGCCATAAAATGTAAGTAAAGAATGAGGGGAGATAAAGTGGAAACAGAGGACCATTCTAGTAGAGAGGGAAGAAAATTGTTCAAATTAGAAAATGAAGTAAGCAAAGTTGGTCCTTGAAACGGACGAGGGAGAGGGAATAGAAAAAAGAAAGTTAAAAAAATCAAAGTTAAAAAGAAAATGTAACTGGAATAATCTGAGACAACATGGTGAACATACAGCAAGAGGGAAAGTTAAAGGTGGGAATCAAATGAAAAATAAACGGAAAGGATGGAAATGTAAGAGAAAGTCGGCTATGAAATGGGTTTGAAAAGAGAAACGAATTTGAGAAAGTGTCACAAAAAGAGGTGGATGTAGTAATAATTGAGATGAAGTGGGAATAAAAAAAAACAAGAGAAGCAGAAAAGAAAACTGGGAAAGTGGAAGGGTAGAACCAGAAAAAAATAGTAGAGGAAGAAGACGAACAGAAGTAGAAATGGCAATGGAACAAGAAAGAAGGGAATGAAAGAAAACTGGCTTGAAAAGAAAAAACAATGGAAGTGGAAGAATATTAAAAAAGAAGATAAAGATCAAACAGAAGTGATGAGAACTTGTGCTAAATTTCTGGGCTGGCAATCATGACTTTGTTAAACACTGAAAGAGCATCCCTACCTGTGTTTGATATCGTGTGACTTAGAAATTAAAAAAGTTTTCACTGAGTGGAGAAACTCTTTGCTAAGTAATTCCTCAGCCAAATCAGCACTCAGCGTTTGACAGTGAATAATTGATTGCAGCTGATAATTCTGACGGTCAAACTACTTTGATGAGTCTGAATTTGGCCACGTAAGGGCTTAGACGGCTAAAAACTTGCTGGTGAGTTATTCGATTTCTCGATTCTCCTGCAACAAATCAATGCCTTTCATGGTTTTTTAACTCCCGATAAACCCCAAAGTGAAGTGAGTTTGCTATTTTTCTACAACACTCGCCTTTTCCCTTGGCCTATTCCATCTGTTTGTCTGAGCATGTAAAAAAATGCTCATCTCTCCAGACACCAGTGTGCGCACTGGAGAGGGAGTGAATTAGATTTGTAGGGAGAAAAGAGTTTTCTTAAAGCCAAACATTTCTGATCTTTCTCTTTCACTCATAGCTCCTCTCTAACATGCTGCATTCAAGTTGAGGTTATGCTAAAGTCCCTCCTGCTCCAACCGTTAGCACATCATAAACTCCACTTTCTGTGTGTGTGTGCTCACAACAACATGATATTCTCTGTGCATGGATAAATACAGCAGTACAAACAGACTCACCATGCTGCGCTGCAGTCTTCTGCATACACAGGGGAAGAGGCCTCCCTTAGAGGACCAACTACTTTTTAGCAACAGGATTTGAACCGAGCTATAGAAGACATCATTAATTAGAAACTGGATCGACTTGCGTGACACATTATTTGACTTTGACGAGAATTTTTTTTTTCCTGTAATGTAATATATATATATATATATATATATATATATATATACATATATTCTGTTCATCTGCATGTATGAATTGCAGACTTGTCGTCCAGCACAACTTTCAATGTAATATATTTCAGATGAAGGTTTCTTTTGTGACTGCTTGACATTTGTCAAGAGTGAATTTAAAAAGTGTGAAGAAACAAAAATGTATTAAAAGAAGAAAAAAAAAACTGTAAAAAGTACTTAGTCGAACACGACACATCTCATATCTGACTCAACAGCCTCACTCTCCAAAGTAAAAGATTTGTTTCTCTACAGTTTCACAAACCATTATATTCTTTTCCCCAAAGCTGCTGTAGTGAGGTATGTTGCTGAAATGTAATCGATATAAGATCTAGGAATATACTGTAGATATTGACGTGTGTAAATCCCTGTTGTTTGGATATGCAGTTGCACGTTGCTTCCTGCAGAGAGCACACTACTTCATTTATATAACTTAAAGGTGAAAATGCCACTTCCTTCAGAGATTTTCTATTAGACTTTCTGTAAATGTCACAAGGAAAACACTGAAAAGACCACAGAAAACAGACCTTAAAAACGATCTTAATAGATAACCTATAAGAACTCTTGCATTATTACAATCCAACTGTGAGCGTGACCAAGACAGGTTTTACCAAGTCATTAGTGTTTGGAAACTGATGCGATCAGTCACATTACATTTGCTAGCTGTTAACTACTTCAGACTAAGGACAATACATTACACTTGATATTGAAGTTGAAATACTTCTAATAAGAATAAAGTCAAGGTAATGAAAATGCGGACTTGCTTTGTGTCTTTGCGTCAATGACATGAGGGAATTCGATTATACCATTTAAGCTAGCTGTTATGCTAAACGCTAGCTTCCCTAATGTAGCACTGCATACTGTGTCCATACTGCAGTAATGTTGATATCAAAACCATTAATTTTTAAAAAGATAAACCTGCTTTGATCATTTGTTGTGTGACTGTATAGCGATTTTACTTATGTTCTAAATTAGTTACGCTGATCTAGTTTTTGTCTGTTCAGAATTAAATGACAGTTGCTGTGAATACGTCTTGTTTTTCACTTTAGATATGTTCACTTTAGTTATTGGTCACGCTATACTAAATAAGATGATCTAAACTGTTTGTTTTGAAATGAGTGTGAACTACCAGACTAGATGCAGAAGATGCTGTGGCAGCCAGCCCAGCCCAGTGTGGAACCTGTATGGCCTACATTACCATTGTCCACAGTTCACTGCCCAGAAATTCCATGATTCATTGGACATTAGATAAGAGCCCACACACAAATGGTTCCACCCATGTAGAAACATAGGCATTACGGACCTTAGACTCCCTAATCCTACATTTACTGGGTGGTTTGAGTGGAGATTTTCTCTAAAAGAAGGTACTCACTTTCTCTTTTTGGTTTTGATTGTCATTTTACCTTTTTTTTTTTTATAGAAGCAAAATGTTGTTTTCTTTTGAAAGCAATACTGCAAGAGCAATGTATAATAAGAAACTACATATCCATGTGCACAATGTGTACATCGTTCTTTATTAGGATGTTCTGGAAGCTCTTTATCGGCAAACATATATTCATGACATTTTTATGCAGGATAAATTGCGACAGAATTCTGACTTTTTGTAGGCCTTATTTGGCCCTATGGGTCCAAAATAGCATTTCAGAGCTACCTTTTATAATTATCTCCATCATCTATCCTTCAATCTGCAACTGAACGAATGATCTGAATGTTCTAACTGATTTTAGGCAGTTAAAAAGAGGGAAAAGTCTGCAGAAATCTGTAGTAAAAGCCTAGTTGATGCTCCAATATTTCCACCTTTACACGGCCCGCCATCTTGCCAGCAAAAGAGAGTTTAATCTCAGAACAAGAATCGATAAATTACATTTCATGGCGGTTACATAAGCTGCTTGAACACTGTTTTATGCGCAGTCTTCGCATTCCTGTGGATTTGCGATATTCTCCAAAAGCATTAATTTTTCTTTCTGTTTATTGTTTTCATAGCAGATTAAAATGAATAATCCATCCACACACAACTATACAATCGTGGCTATTTCAGTATTTCTTAATGGAATAGTGTCTGTAGCCGAGTCCTCCACTCCTTCATGTCTGTGGTTTCAATTAAGGGAGACCCAGGTTTGCTGGCTGCTCACTCTCGATCCCTCTCTTCATGCTCGGCTTTCTCTCAACACATGATGCGATTTTTAGTCGACCATATCTCTTTATGAGACATGAGGCGCACTGCAGAGGTTCGCTATACGCACCTTGAATGCTTTGGCTTAGGATAACACAGCCATGTAGAGGGATTTGTGGATAGAGGGGTATGTGTGTGTGTATAATGCGTATGATGAGGTCAGGAAAACTGCGTTCTTGACTCTCTGAGCTGGAGAGATTTTTGCTGTGTGAAATCCAACACCTTTCCCGATGGGTGAAAGCTGAGCGGAGAATGTGGCAGGGTAATGATGAGGAAAGGATAAACGGATGGATGGGTAGAATTAGTCCAAAATAAATCGCTCAGCCGTCACCTGCACTCTGCCGTAGTTGGAGTTCATTAAACCGGTGTTTTGCTGCTTAAATGGAAACTGAACTCTTGCAGCAAAGCTTCTTGTGCCTCCACTTTTCTGATATTCTGGATGTGGTAAATAATGATGCACAGAGTGAGACAACAGAAAAATCTTGTATATTTCAGATGCTGGTAAATGTGCAATGATGGTAAAGGGGTTTCGATGCTTTTAAAGAGAAACACGTTTGCAAGAGCTGCTTATTGTGCTCTTAAACAAATTCCAGATTGCTCCAGATTTCTTTAAGTCTAAACTGAGTTACAATCTCTTATGAGTCGCATGACTATCTTTTGCGGAAGTCTGTCCAGAGAAATTTAGAAGGGAGTTACTCTAAAGAGTAACGTGAGTGTGTGTGTGTGTGTGTGTGTGTGTGCTGAAGCATGCTTCAACACTGATGCCGTTTGTCTTGAGCATGAAGTGTCTGGTTTCAGGGAGAACATTTTCCTTCATCTTTCATTTCTGAGTTGTGGATTTTGCTTTATTACCTGTCATCTCAATGTCACGCTGTCGGACTTTTTAAGTGTCAACGAGTGTAACAACACTGGCTAATAGCTGAAGAACTATATGATAGAGTGCTGTAGATTTCCACAGACATTTTCAGTGTCATTCCTGAAAAGCTTAGACTTGTACTTCCAAAAGGGATCTGCTCAATTTTGCCAGTGACTCCACCATAACGTTGACTTTTACTCCAAAATATCAACTTTTGGATGCATTTCCTTGAATTGCCTGGGATGTTCTTCAGCTTTTGAAACAGCGGGCCTATACTAGAGTGAAGCAAAACTTTAGAGCATGGGACTGTCTGGTGGTTGTGAATGGACCGTACTTACATGACGCTTTTCCAGTCGAGTCCACTCAAAGTGCTCTTGCACTTTGTCATGCAGCACATCTTAGTCTATGCAACGCTACAGACGGCAAATCGCTTTTTATCCACAACACATATTCACACACCAGTGGACACATCGAAGGCTGCTTCGGCTCATTCATTGTCTCGCCCAAGGACGTTTCGACATGTGACCCGGGCAGATGGAAGCTTTTCCTCCTGAGCTACAGCGACGAGGAAGGTTTGGGAAATTTTGTGCTCATCTCTGTGCAGTCACACATATGTCATCTCTTTAAGCTACGGCAGTATAACCAGAGAAGGGATCCTATGACCAAGACGCACTGTTGAATTCACTTCACTTATCCGATTAGAGAAATGCATTAGACTGTCCACTTGCTCACGCTGTTAAGTTACTCCGTGCAAGTGCAAACCTATATGAGAAAAGTCCTGATGGTTTGGAAGTAATGCTGTTTATTCATCATTTTGAATTATTTAGAAGAAATAGATTAAAAAGGGAATCATGTGGTGCTTACTTTCATTTCATTCTAGGTAGTATGAACAGTATAAATAAATTTAAAAAAATCCTCATACCATTCATACTAATGTAAAATGCATCTGTTTTTTTCATTTTAGGCCTACAACAGATTCCAAGAACAGTTATGGAGAATAAAGCTTTAACCCCGTTGTAAGGCCATCATTTCTTCTCACAACGCTTGAAGACATCGTTGTTGTTCAGGATACCATGAAATGAAGCCTCTCAGGTGTTGTTTTGGCCCGTTCTTCCTGCAAACACCTCTTTGGGCGTGTGAGAGTATAGGGTTGTTGCTGTTGCAGTTTGGCCTCAACATTTTCGACACATTATATCATCTTCTGGGCACAGTTCAGAGGGAAATGCTTAATTTTCTTTTCCTTTCTTATTTTTGTTGTTCACAGGGATTCCGTAGCCCAACTTTAAATTAGGTGGTGCAAATCACTGTTTTCTTTACAGCACATTGGGAATGCAGGCACTGCACCTCCAAATAAGGTTGCAGGTATGGTTCCTCGCCATTTCCCCTTTGGCAGTGCCGAAGATGCAAGGAGAACCCAGGACACCCGAGAGGGGGGACATTAAGCAGCTGACCTGGAAGTGCTTGGCTGTCCCCCCAGAAGGAGCTGGAAGGATGTTGCTGAGCAGGATGTCTGGACTGGTCTGTTAGCACGTGCAAAGTGAGCAGGTGGTGCACGGATGTGAGGGATGGGTGCGTTTCAAAAGAATATTCAGTTCATCTCCCTCATTATCTGTTAAAAGGGGACTTTGTTGCACAGGGGTTTTCTGTTGTTGTTCATATATTTAAGTTATTGCAGTCACATATGGGGGACGAGATTTGATCATCCCCCACTTCATGAGTTTGAAGTTGCACAATGTTGCTGCCTGAGATCTGTACCTTCTCTAAGGTGGATTTGGATATTTGGTCCCATGGAAACTTGGTCTTTGAAGTTTCTATAAAGCTTCCTTAAAAGTAGGTTTTCAGTGTTATTTACAGCATAGTTTTTATTTTTTTTCAAGCTTGTGTTTGGTTGCAGACTTTAAGCCCAAAGGGAATTTCAGTTATTTGTTATTAATCCCGGAAGGGAAAATCCCTTTACTTTTATTCATGTTGCTGTTTAGATGAAAAACAATACTTGTTTTGAATAATTCCTCTGACAATTTAAGTTACTTGTTTAAAACAAGATGGAGGAACACACACATAAAAGTTACAAATCAGGTTTATTATATGATTAATATTGAGATTTTATTTTTAGGCCAGATCACCCAGCCTGAATCGATAATTGAAAAAATATACTGATGATGTCCAAAGAAAAACAGACAGCCTTCATCAAGCAGACAAACTTTTTTTTTGTTATTTTTATCATTGTCTTATGTCTAAATTTAAACAAACCTTTGATGATAAGATGTCATGTTTTCTGATCTGAAAACTCATATTGAGGTCTTTATGGAAGGCTTTAACAAACTATTGATTTTATAAATTGGTTTGGAGGCTATCGAGGGAAATTTGCTCTCATTTGTGGTTTTTATGCGTTTGTAGGTGTCTTTGCAGGGGTTTGCAGCAGTTCTATTATGGTGCACTTGACAGTTTGGTGAAAGTTTGCATTTTACAACTACAACACACATAAAAGAAGCATTTAAATATGAAGAATAATAGGGAATATATGTACTTGCATTATCTGTACTTTGTGCTTGTTTTCTGTAAGGTTGCCATTCAGTAGCAAGTCCCTCACTTTTGCACTTTCATTTAATTTTTTTTTTTAACCAGCTGGCAGTTCACGGGGAGCTCAGGATCGATTTTGTACTTGCTACAAGAGGGCAAAAAGTCCAGTTGCAGGGCAGCTTAACAGCTCCACAAAGACCTGGATGCTTAGGCTGGGAGGCAGGAGATCAATGGTGTAAAATAGAGGAGAATTAACAATAGTTGCAGAGCATGAGGAGGGCAGTCTGCCATGACCTGGCGTATACTCAGACAGCAGACTTCACCCTGTCACCCTGATAATCGCTATATTGCAGGGGGGGGTAAGACCAAACAAGAATGGCAGTGGGAACATAAAAGCGTCTCTGAGGGGGATTCAAAAAGAAAGTTGCCAAGGGAACAAACAAGAACTGTTTTATGAGCAACTTCTGCTTGATAGTGACCGTTGTTAATTTTGACTCTCTTACTGAATAAAGCAATGGGAAGTTTTCTAAAAGACTTGCAAAACTGAAATTCTTTTAACTTTTAAAAGCTAATCTTTCCCTACAGGCTGCTTGTACGCCACCTTTCTTCCCTTCTTCCCTCTGCACCTTCATTAGATTAACATTGATATTCATTAACACCTGATCTACCCAGTGTGGCTGTGCATCAGGCCCAGCACTTCATTGGAAATCAATAGTATTTTCATTCATCCAGTTTAGAGGCTGTGCGCTGCTTTCCTTCTTCCTGCCGTAGTTGCAGTCATGATTAACTGACTTTTAAAGACATGTACACCTTGTCTCGTAGCTAAAGGCTGTTTTTGGCTTCAACATTGGGGGGGTATGTGATATAGTGATATGTAAACTTGGCTCGGTGGAAGCAAAAGAAGGGATGAATAGAGTGAGAGATTATTTATAGAATAGGGCAAATCTTCTCCATTACCCCCCCCCCCCCCCCCCCCCCCCCCCCCTCTTTTCTATTACCCATGAGGGAGTGAAGAATGATGACAAGTTGGCCAATTTCCCCAAACTCCCAGTCGATGTCCTTGGAAGTGACAAATTGCTACGTTAATTGTGTTGGGGTCATGGCCATTTGGATGGAACGAGCCTCTTTATTTGAAGTGAAAATCTACAAATGGAGTTCATTCTCGATCTTTCTGCTGACTTTCTTTGGAACCAGTGAAGGATGGCCTCTGTCAGCTGGGAGGAAACGTATACCATTCCAAGTGAGTGCAGCAGATACAGTGTAGGCCAAGCAGGCATCCTTAGAAATCACATCAATTTTCCACAATTCGGGACATGAAAACAGCAAATTTCAAGTCCGCTGCGTAACACGGAAATTACATTTTTCCACTCAGACCGTCTCCCCCTGAGATCACACTGCATCTTCTGTCTGATGTAAAAGAGACAGAAAAACATCTCCAATGGAGAATTATTTGATTCCTGCAACAGTACTCATTCCTAAATCCAGCCACCTTCTTAGTTCCTGTCTTATCTTCAATCCACCTCTGTCCATTTTCATATATTTATTTCAGAAACTCTGAGGAGAGGTGTGACAAGCAATTTGAGTTTACATTATTAAGTACGTGTAAGGCTGAGGTGGAGCGTAGCTGAACCATGAGGACAACGAGCATTGGGGCTTGTTTGGCTTGTGTGCGCCGCATGTGTCGGCATATTGTCAGCGGAAGCTATGAGCTATGAGCCCTTTTCTGGAAAAGGGCAAGCAAGTGGGGGGTCTTTATATTTGAAGCAAAGCCAGCTTCAGCCTCTCTGTAATGGTGAGATTAGCAGAGGAGGGGAGGCTCTCCTATAAGTGACTCCGGTGTCAAGACTGAAGAGGCAGTGAGCAAATTCAGGCAAGCGTATGGCAACCAGGATGGATGGAGGTAGCAGTGGACTTGGTGAAAAACATGGGAACTGGTGCATAGAGGAAAAAAAAAAGTAAGCGTGGGTTCTTTTCTTTTTCCATTTAGTCTCAAACTGTAAAAGGAGAGCAATGTATTGGGTGTAGCATCCTCAAGGAACCCAGAATAATAGATTGTGGAGAGCTGACAGATCTCATTCTCTCCCCCCTGCCCCTTTGCTATCCTTTTTTTTCCCCACCCTGTCTCTCTTGCGCTCTCTCTCCTTCTTTCTTGTTATCTAGCTCAGTTTCAATGGGAGCAGGCAGCCAGCGAAGCCTTGAAGTCAGATAGAAGAAGGTAGCAAAGCCAGGTGTGCAGGGAGAACATGATGGGCCCTGAGGTTGGGCTGAGAGGTGAGGGACAGACACTGGAGTGTGTGACAAAAGGATGAGCTTCACTGCTAATGACTCCCACAGGGGAGACCAGCTGCTCAGTTTGCGAAAGCTTATACATGCACTATCTCCCTGTAGAATGAAGTCAGTGGTGTGATAGACCGTACATGCAAAAACACAAACTTTACATGACTTGGACACCAGGACAAGCGGGAACGAACCCACGCAGGCCTAGTAAAAATATTTCTGTCTTCCTGATTTACTTTGTCTTATTCTGACGTACAAAAATCCGGTTTGTCTATTCTCTGTTTCTCTCTTCGACCAACACTACAACAACACCTCTTTTTAAATTCAGCATCATTTCATGTTTTAGAAAATCCTGAGTTCAAATTGTCCTCATTTTGCAACCTGATGTCATTCGACCTGATGCAGCACTGCTCACACAGAGATGACGCATTCCACAGACATGAAAGGGATGTTTGAGTATTATGATGTGTGCTCAATAATACATCGAGCAGCCACTGATGTGACCTCCCATCATGTTCAAATAAAGAGCAGCGGGACTGTTTGACAATGCATGTGAGCCCTCTAGTGTTAAGCCATCCATTGTTTGGTACTCGGAGGAGGGAAGTAACGGAAGCAAATAGGAGCTAAATGCCTGAAGGCTTTTTTCAATAAGGTTACAAGTGAGGAGTAGAACTTTCATTATTTACACGGAAAAGTAATTTTCTTCTACTTGAAAACCACAAGACAAAAGCATTTCTCTTTCATTTATATAGATTTTGAAAAGGACATTTATAATGGAGGTCTGCGATACTTAATATACAAATTGTCACCCAGGTGACATTTACCTGCAGATTTTCATGACAAAGAGAGATTTCCACTGCCTCAGAAGGCATGCAGAACCTTAAGGACCTGGAGTGCATCTGGTGAATAATATGATATTAAGTAGATGTGACATTTTAAAGGGGGCTTTAAAATCCACGCATTGATCAGATTCGGGGTGACAGGCATCACAGCTTGGTTAATGGTGTTCTCACTGAGACTTTGAAAAGGTTGTCTTATATACTGGGTGGGGGGGGGTTGGCGAACTGCCATGTTCTGCTGCACCTGTATTTACATGTACAATAAGTGGTTTCAATTTAGCTGTTCATATTAATGTTTCTATTACAGTATGTACTGCAAGCAATTACTGAGACATTGTAGTCCTGCACAAATCACCCTCACCCTCACTGCCAAAAGTGAAAGCAATGCATCAGCAGAGAAGTTCATTCTGTGCTTAATGTCTTTCCTCAGAAAGCAGTTTTCTCTGTGATAGTGCACAAATGAATGAGCTGAACGTTATCTCAAGTGTACGCTCTATATGAGAGGTGGCGTAAGATGGTACATCAGTGTCTAACAGGTGACCTTGTTCCACTTTAAATCCATTTTTCAAGACCCACGGTACTGGGTAACATACCAGTTCTCTTATTTCAGTATAAAGTATCTGAGTTGGGCAGCCTGTTAATTCATGTTCTGTACAGCTTCCAGGCACCTGACACATGCAGTTGCAGAATGATGAATTGTCGTTCAGGTCCAATCGGTGCTTTTGGAAGTCATGTAGAGAGTCGTGTCGGACCTGAGGGCCAATGGTGTTGCTGTGTCGCGACGGGGACAACTGGACAAATTACTTCATGTCACATTTTCCTTGTTCAAGAAGCCAATGAATGGTTCTTTTTATTATTGTCATCAATAATTGGCAGAAACGGATTCCAGTGAATTTTGACTTGAAAAGATACAAATAAGGCATTGAAGTGCCTGTTTGTAATGTGAATGCCAAAGATTTGATGAGATGTTTCATTTCAGTTTTTCTTTTTTTAATCAATGTTTTTACTGGTATCTGTGATATTATCTAATCGAGACATTTAATGCCGTTATAGTCAAGCAAACAATAAATTGATCCAGGATTAAGCATTTAATCAGAAAAATAACTAATTTAAGCAGAATTACTGCAATTTTATTTTTAGAGTCGAGGAAATAGGAAAGGATTGCCCAGAAATTTGGGAAGCCCAGAAGGTCTTTGCTTGCATGTCAGTTTTAGGTCACGTTTCAAAGATTCAAATTAATCTATTTCCCTCAAAACTTGCTCCAACGATTGGATGCCCGTCCCTTCAGCAGCTCATTGCTTTAGCTGTCGTGCACGGGTCTACTGTGATGCAGCATTTCTCAAACAAAACAACTGCTGAAGTCCATTTAGGAAATGGATTGCCTGATAATTGTAAGCAGGATGTTTGGCACGATCGCAGGAAAAAAAATTGAGGATCGATTGTGCTCTGAACTTGTTTTTCAGTTATTGGCATGGGGAACATCTTTCTGGTAGATGGATGGATTTACCCATTCTGAACAGCAACTTTATGTATTAGACATAATTAAAAAAAAACTAATCTTGTCCTTTCTGGCTCTTAAAGGTAGCTGAATGTGCCCTTGAGTGAACAACTTCTCATAATTGAACAATAATAAGCCAAGATGCATAAGTAGGGTCTGTGCACCCTTACTTTTTTTTATTGGTATCAACAGATTAAGTAGAAGCCAAATACTGCCAGTCAAATACACTTTATTAAATGATCGTGTTGGCATCTCTATTGAAGCATAAGTTTTGGAACTATGTCATGTTTGTGTTAACACAAGGCCAATGAGGAAATATATCAGATCTTAGAGAGGAAATGATTGCTGCTCTCGAGTCCATGAAGGGTCATAAGGCCTTTTCCATGTAATTCGGAGTCTATCACAGGTGGAAAACTTTCAAGACGTTTTCCGCTCTTTCAGGGAGAGGACATCCCTGCAACTTCACTCTGAGATCAGACAAGGTCACGAGTTAAGATGTTTGTTCTTCATGCACAGTGACCCGTTTGGAAGAAGCCAACAGCGTTTAGGCTCAAACACCTCACGTCGACTGTCAAGCGCTGCAGAGGAGGGGTCACAATTTGGGCTTGTTTTCCAGCAACAGCAACCTGCACACCTTATGGTCCTTGAGCCAACCCTGAATTCTTCTGTTTACCAAAGTATGGCAACAGGACAATCATCCCAACAGAATGACCGAAAAAGAAATGTTTCTAGGTGTCTATTCAAAGACTGGACCTCATCCCGATTGAAACGCTGTGATTGGACCTAAAATAATTGGCTCTCCTTACAGTGATGGGATGTAACGTCACTTTCCTTAAAATAAGACTCAATCTGAGCTCTGCACATGCACAGTTCTCTATGTGAAGTTGTTATCGCACTCAAGAGACTGCCACCTTTAGAGGCCGCCAGAAGTTTAAAGTGACAATGTTGTGTAATGTTACAGGTTCTAACAGGAATGAGACTGTAGATCTGATGATACTATAATGGTCTAATGAAGTGCTGAACCAACAGAAATGTTCTTGCTTGTCTGTGACACAGTTTGAAGCATTTAAATTTGGTATATGATTGAAATGAATCCATGTGCAACATAATCAGCAGCATAATCTCCTTTTAGACATGTTTCCTGTTACTTGGATGGGCAAAGCAGCTTCTTAAAGTCAATTTTTACCACAGCTTAGACTACTTCCAAACTTTGAAGTTAAACTGATTATTGAACTGCTCAGTATACTGCTCTCAAATTGGCAGGAGACCAGAGCGTGAAAACTATGTTTTCAGTAATCACTTTTTGTAGGCTTGTAGGGGGTCGCCACGTGTGTGTGTTTGTGTGTGTGTATACAGTCCCTGAATTCCTTTGTGTGTTTGTATGGGCATGGACTTTACTACAGTACGTCCTTCCTATTTTTTTTTTTTTGCAGTCAGTATAAATGAGCTTAAAAAAGGAAGGTAATTGATGGATTGTACTAAAGGTCACAACACAAGGGCATGGTGGGACCACTCTGGAAAAAGGCAGTTTCACCTCTGAATGTCTGACGCCGACAGATGAATCAATCTTTTTGACTGAATGCTAAAAGAGCCTCCTTGATGGATTTTGGTCTCCTATAGAGTATCGATGTGGACAGTTTGTGATTTTCAATTTTTTTTTCATTTCGAGAAAATTTCATTTTAAGTCGTAGACTTGGAAAAAAATTATTATAATGTTGGTTCTGCTGTGGTGAGCCTGTGCAAAATGTGACGCACGTTTTTGGAACTGAGGAATGGTGCATTTTTCTGAGGACAATGGGAACATCAGAAATGCACAAGGGAACATTTTATTCCTTTTACAAACGGAACTTAAAAAACATTTATTGGATGGGATTACAGGCCGTGCGAATGTATTTGATTCGTCCCTCTGTTGTGTTTTTTGAAAGTCCTAGCTGGAGGTGTCTTTTGTGGTGTTGAGAATTTACCATTCCAAATGAGTTCCTGTTGGCCAACAACTGAAAAGTTGGCTAAATGGCTGCATGTCCAGACCTCCTGCCTTGATGGGCTGGCTGGCAAATGAAACATTTTGTGTGCGCTTTATGAAAGCCTCATGAAAGAAAATGAGGAGAAACAGATAAAGCACATTGCACGAGTGAAGCTTGGATAAAATGAGAAGAAACATTCCTATTTATGAAATCAACCGCCTTTTGATACGCTGAGCGTTAAAGAGAGATGTCCGTCTGTGCACACGATCTCTCCAGCAAATGTGGAGTCTTTCACAAAGGCTTTGAAAATCAATGAACTCCACCAGTGAGATGAGTGACTTGGACTCTCAGTACAGTTTGTCTGGCCAACTTTCAGCACTGTGAGAGTGTTGTCCTGGAGCTGCTGTGGACATGTGCTGCCCGCATCCCTCTCTATTTAGACCGGCCTCCCCTTTCGCTTCTTCGGAACCGCTCTTGGCAGCCGGACAGAGCACTCGGTAGATGTGGAGAGAGACAAAACGGGCGACATTTTTCCAACTCCCACCAGGAAAGTCCCTCTAATGAGTGTTGCAGTGTCTGCTGGCTGCATGCTTGCCTATCCAAAACTTGGACTAATGGAATATGAGATTTTTTTTTTTTGGGGGGGAGGGGGTTTGATTGAAGCTTTTGTGTGAAGTCCTTTCAGTCTTTGTCTGAAATGACTTTTTGTTTCTTTTGTTGTTATAAATACTCTATAGAAGAGTAATGATCTGTATTAAGCTGATTTAAATGAAATATCAGACCACTCTCCTGGCTAACAGAGGCAAATCCGGGGTAGATGATACCCTAATGATCAGATGGAGATGGCATGAACACAAGACTTCCACAAATCAGAGTTGATGTTTGAATTCTGTGCCCAAGACAGTCTTGTGGTTTCATATTTTGTTCCCTGGCTTCTTTTGAAAGCTGCCTTATTAGGCATCTAGACAAAAGAAACACATTTCATTTTGTCATGAAGTCACCCAGAAAGACAAGCCTGTGGCAGAAAATTTATTAAATAAGAAAGGAGTGGCAGAAGCGAGTGGCTGGGCTGACAGTTACTGTGATTAGCGTTTGTTGTAGTAAAAGCATTACTGTCATCCTTTCACTCACGATCCTGGTGCCATTCTCGCGTGTGATCTCTCACGTTCAACTTTCCCTTCTGCATGCAAATGTCTCTGACCTTTAGCTGTCCTGTATGAAATGTATTAATAGAAAAAGGGCGGGGATTTCAATAATAATAATAAAAATGGAGATAATAAAAAATACAAGGGTGAAAAAAATCCCTCTCTGTAGATATTAGCTCAAGTATGTGGCCTTGGTGAATCTGACTAAATGTACACTCTGCTGTATGAATATAGGAGAATATCTCCATATCTAACATGTGAATGTGTGTCTGCACATATGTGCTTTGTTTTTCAGACATTCCCATACCTGCTCGTCGTGATTCGACTTGCAGCATACTGCCACTATTTTCAGTCCCCTCCAGACGTATCCAGATTTCCCCTCCATCAAAGACATAATGGTGCAATCCATCGACTGATAATGGTTGTTGTGATCCACAGGTCGGCCGGCCAGGAGCCAGAGCAGAACAGGCTCTCTCATGGCCCATTACAATCTGCTTAATGACCACACTGATGACCCACCCTATGTGGCAGGCTGTCCTCGCTTTGCCTGTCTCTTTGTTTAAAACAACATTTCACTCCCTTTGCACAAGTCCATTCTCTGTTCTGTTCTGTTTTGGATAGATGGGGGTAGGTTGAAGTAGAGAAACCTAGTCCAGTGATATTCTCACATAGCTCATCACATGATCAGCACACAGTTTGAAGTGAACACATATATATATATATATTATGCAATGAGGTAATTCAACTTAAACAGAAGGGATAAAATTATTACATGCTAACAAGCCTGTGGCTAACTTTAACAAAATTAGTTTGCAGCTGAACCAATTCATCATCATTCCTGATGTGGAAGACATTTTAAATTGTCTCAAATTTGTCTGATTTACTTAAGACAATTATGAAATGTTGCATGTAGCCAATGCTATGAGTATTTGTTACTGTAGGGGATTGGTTAAAGGAATCTGCAATAACTGATCACTTCTTTTTCCACTTTGTCAGAGAATATTTCAGCAACTCTTCCCTCTCTGTTCCAAGAGCCCAGAGCATACTTCAATTAAGGTCTAAGGGTAATAGTAAGAAAAAGGGATCAGGCTTAAATACCTGATAACTGTTGAGCAGTTATCTAGCCCCTAAACCCAAAAGAAGCATTGCCTTCATTCCTCCACTCTAACCTCCTCTTAACACACGTAATGTCCAACTGACTTGCTCGGGTCATAAAAAGTTCAGCTGGGAAAAGATTATGTCATCTCAGTGCAATCATGTCTTATTTTGGGGGACATCTTTGCTGAGGATGCACATTCTCCTGACTCCACAGTCAGTCATTTTCAGCTTTATTCTGCTTCTTGTCATTGTCTGCATGCAGGACTTGAGCAAAAGCTCTGATGTCCCGACTGTGGTTTCTGTGTACTGACAACATGGCAAATACAAACACACAGATGGCTCACGGATGCACACACCACATCTATGTATAGCACACAAACTTTCACACGCGTTTACGCAGACAGACAACATTCTCCAACCAGACGCCCCCTCAGATGCAAATGCTCTGGTATTACATGAATATTTGCATATTTACCACCAGCATGCATAAATAGGTATGAGGAGTGGTTGTTGTATGAATAAAGGATTTTCATCCAGACCCCAACAATGAATATCTAACAAAACACAGGGCACTTCAAAAGTAGCAGCAGCACAGCGGTTGAAGGAGTCATAATAAAAAAGTAAAAATGTTAAATTGTTAAAGTTCTGGAGAACACCTCTGTCTCTTGAGCAATGGAGAATGGAAAACATATATTTAATTTAGCCTTTTTTTTTACCTCTGTTCCAATTATTCTTTATTCCGTATCTCTCTGTGCCGTCCTGTTTCATCCCTGGACTGTTATATGTGGCCATGTTGTATGGTGACTGAAAATGACTGATGATCTTTCTGAATGAGTAATACAATCAGAGCCAAGGGCCATTTGAGTAGGGGAGAGGGAGAGGAATAGATCAGCTGGAGATATGGGACTGAATCTGGGTATCTTAATTTAGTGGGCCATAATTAACAATCTGTTTGCCAGTTTTTCCTCTCCCGGCTCTACAGCCGCGCCCCACCCCCCCTTGACAATTAAAGATTTAATCACCATCTGCAAAAAGGAGCCTGGGTAGTGCGTCTGTCCCAAAACTGGAAACGCAAGATGAAGCTCTGCGAGGACAACATTTGGAACTTGGACACTGTTTTATCTCCAGTCCATTCTCATTGAAATGTGAGTTTGTTTCCTCACATGGTTGACTGTGAAATAAGCCCCTTGAAGCGGACGCCTCTAACGGTCTGCGCCCTCTGTATGCAATTGTTTGATTCGATCACCATTTAGAAAATAAAAAAAACAGATGGAAATCTTGGACAATACCGGCTAATGCATATCTCTTCGGGGGGAAAAGGAACTAGAAACATGGATTCAGATTCATCCTTGGCGAAAGATCAAATGATGCGGCTATGTTTTAACTTAAGTTGGAGGAACTCTGAATGGAATTTCTGCTGTAGTACTTATCTGCGCACAAGCGACTCTAATATCAAACGTGTCTATACTGTGCGTTGGGAACACTATGTTCTCCATTGAGCTCTGACACGCAATATTGCACAAAGGACTACTTTCTACCATCGAGTTTCCAACTTTACACGATGTATTGCCTTCTGGTAATAAGATGAGGAATTCTTTTTGATTTACTTAACAGAAAAGTCTGAATCATTCAGTTCTTTTGCTGCAAAAAGGTTGCAAATGTATACAGGATGCATTGTTATACATCATCGTCCCTTAGGATTCATTAATATCACAGTTCAAACATTCTTTGGTGAAGGAGAGAGCATGTACACAGAGAAATGACTAATTGAAGTGCCAAACGGGTGAGAGACGGGAAGGTGTCAGAAGCAAAAGCTTTATTGTAATTAAACCAAAAGAGCTGCCAAAGAAAGGGAGCGTCTCCTTGTCTGCTGCCATTTAAACCATCTTTCTGAATTCTGTTCTGTGCCAGGCAAAGTCGTGCAAGTGTACTGTACATAAATGTGTCCTCTCATTAGGGCACCGGCAGGTTGGATTTGACCTCTGCGCGAAACGCACATCGATTAAAACCGTTCTCTTCCCAGCGGAGCACTGAGTGAGACGAGTAAGAAAATCCAATGAAACATTACAGGAAATGACAGAATTATTTTTATTTTTCACAGCAGTTTGAAGAAATCAATAGACTTGTTCAGTATGTGCTCACACCTCATATTTTCTTGCTTAAGACCGGCTAAACCCCTCTGTAAAAGATAACTTTATCTCCGACTTACCTCAGAGGGTAATTAAGTCACAAAGTAGAACTGTCTGGACTTATCTGTGGGGGAACTGTAGGCAGGCAAACTTTGGGACGATGACATATCATGAATTACAAGTCAGTCTATTTCCTTGCCAGCCCTTATCGGGTTCAGAGACCTGCTCTAAAGGGGAGCTTTAGTTTCGTGTATCAGTCCAGTGCTTAATGGAATTGATGGCTCTGTATCAACTTTGGCCCAGAAGAGGGACGTGGATTGCAGCAGGCTGTACTCGGAGGAGAAGTGCCAAAAAAACTGAAAATATCCTAAGTCAGTTCGACTAAGCTTGCTGATACAACTTTTGGAGTTAAGTTGCTCAATTATGTGGTTTATGACTCTTGGACAGATCAGTTGAGCAATATTTCATGTTTATTTCTAACATATTGGATGTTGGAAGATGGACTTTAATTGCACATACGTTTCATAAGGGCCATGGAAGAATCATAAATGGGGGGGGGTGATGAAAGTGCTGATGTACTTTAGCTGTCTCTCTGCTCCCTGAGAGAATAAAAAAAGAAAGAATAAAACAGAATAAAAAAGAAAAGACACAAAGAGGGTACAGTTCAAAAGCGAGTTGTTGGCTGTGGTGACAGGCCGCGTCACTTTCAGCCGAGTGTCCAAAGCGGAGCAGGGGAAGGTCTCATCTTGCAAGGAGAGGAAAGTCGTAGGCACGATAAGCCATTCTGATGCCTTGCGTAAAGGTCTGTTTGATTTTTTTTACTGCGCAGGAAGGAGCTCAAAAAGGGGAGGAAAAACAACTCTCATTACATTGAATAAGCCCAGGGTGTGCTGAGAGCCTCAGGAAATGCTTGCATTAGCCCATTGTTGCCAAAGAGGTATGAGGAGAAGTCAGGAAACGTGATGAACAGTGATGGGGAGGAGGTTTTTCTTGAGGAACATGTTTATCCTGATCGTAACAGCAGGAGTACTTAACATTCATGGAACAAATTGGTGCAGCGGTGGAGCTTCAGTGTTTTCTTTACTTCATATTACTTACTTAGTTTTCCTCTCCTTTTCAGTGCAGCCGACAAATGTGGAATTCACACTGGACTTTTAACCAGATCAAAGCTGTAGCGTGTCAAATTTCTGCCAGCAGACTGAAACGATGGAGTCCTATGTTTAACTGGCTTTCTAATGAATGCAAAAAAAATGCCAAATGTTCAAGCCGGAGCAACGTCAGGGTGAGAGTAAAGATTGGATTGGCTTGATTTGAGATGCAAAGCGTGTTTTTTTTGCAAGCATGTATTTCACAAACAGTTGAATCAATAATACATCACAGATGGCTCTCTGTCTCAAGGAGAATCCAGTAGTTGATCTAACCTCAGCTTAGATGTACTTTTTTCCCCCTCGTTTCGTTTGACTTTCTTGCATCATCTGTACCAAGAAAAGCCCGCTCTGAAAAAAGCAATACACGCTCAATTTTTCTTCCTCCTTTGTCTGAAATGACCTTCAGTGCCATGTGAATACATGAATTTCTTTTGGAAAAGCGGTGCCTTTAACACCCACAGGTTCAGTCAGGGAGTGGGATGGTAACAGGCACAGGAAGTAAGTAACAAGGACCCTGACTTATACTTGTATTTATTAATCTTAATATTTCATAGACCTTCTGCTTTGAAGGTGTCTGGAAAAGAAGAAAGAAACGTATCGATGCAAATTTTGATTATTTTCTTGCACCACTTTGCACAAACAAACCAAGCAGTGGAGATCGTATAGATTTAAAAACAAATCATGGCATCATGGCAGCATTATTTTATCCTCCTTAAATCAGAAATTGGAAACGACCAACAGCGGAAAAGTTTAACTACATCAATGTGATCTCATTTATTTTTAATAAAGGCATTAGATAAGTTTGGCAGACGGGTTCATACATGTCAGTTTAATTCAGAACCAATGGTCTGTTGGATTAGACGGAACTGTGGGAGCTGTTTTAGAGTAATAAAAAAAAAAACAGGCCGCAACCATTCCATCAAAACCAGTGGTGGTCATGTGATGGGCTCTTCGTGGTATTCAGATGGTGTTTTTATCTGCTGAAGACATGGTATCCCAACCTGATATTAGATTTCCACATCATGTGGAATATCGGTTGAAATCAGTGGAACCGGTAACTTGTCAGAAAGGGAACGCAATATTTATTGAGTATGGTTCATCAATTACAACTGCGCGTTCCTCAATGACTTACAAGAATAAAGGTCACTAGTGAACGAAAATAAGAACATTTTCAAGTTTCTCCTCATGACTCCCATTGAAGGTGCTGTGATAGAGGTGACACAGCAGTACAGCGCAACATTTCAAATGGACAAGTCTTACTTTTTTTTGTCAGCCCCAAGGCATGGCTGCTAGGCTCGAGGTCTGCGGGCCACTTTCCGATTCTGCTGAAGTTAACAATTGAATGTGCAGAGAGTCCGAGTCTAGCCACAAGAAAAAAAAGATGACGCACACATATGGGCTGTGGTGAGACTCCAGGGAGACAGCATTGGTCTATCTTTCATTCAGAGAGGCACTTTGATCTTGACTGAAATACCTCAACATATGTTTAATAGGTTGCTTTGAAATGTCAAAGACACTGAAGGTACATAGAGGATGAGCTCCTGTGACTCTTTGGCTAAATACACTCAGACACGGGTATATTTTTGTAAAAATGCGTGTTGTTTTGCCCCAGTTTCTCGTCCTCACAGCACAGTTGAAACCACATTGAAATGCAAAACATAATCAGAAAACACAATTTCCATAGTGACATCGAATTGCATATGCATGAGATACAGGTGGTAATACTTGCCCTGTTATTGTCAAAGCCACATTTAATGACCAATGAAGGCATTCACTGTCATTTCTTCTCCTCTCAACTCATGTATTTGCTTCTTTGACAGTACCACCAGGTTGTCTCATCATGGTTGTTTTCTCATCAACGTCCAGGCAGAGCAGCTCACTACTTTAGTCTCAAAGTTGTTCCGACAACTCGAGTTATGATGGAATCTCTTCCCAAGCCTGTGGCAGGTTCTGTGTTAGATTAGGTTGCAGCTAACCTTGTAGCACATGTATGTGTATATATATATATATATGTGAAAGAATGGAGATTTATTTGTTTATGTGAAAAAATGGGTAAAACTGCTTTCAACAATGTTGCCACCAGAAATATCTTGCTGATGAAGAAATATTCGGGGGCAGAATTTCCATTTACAATGCAAGGCAAGCATTTGCTTTGCTTTCTGATGACATTTATGTAAATGGGAACCAGTTAACCATTAATCTAAACTAAGCCATCTGATGCTTTTTTATGTTTTATGGCCCAATGATGGTTAAACTATTTATATAACCTGCTATTTATGTAATCTGTCTCAGCTAAAATATGTGCCGTCCTAATGAGAAAAAGTTGCCATGCTAACACGTTTAACAAAGGGGGTTAAAATGTGTACATGTACAACGTACAACATGTTTGGAATGCTTATCTGAAGACTGTTGGTATTACAGCACGAGCTGTTCCCTGAGGTGTAATCGGTGCCTGCACTGCTCGCTGGCTTTGTTGGATACTTTGGCATTTTGCTTTTTGAATGTACTTTTGAACCTCATCTACTGAGTGTAACAAGGGGTCTCACTGTGATGCACATGTTCAGTGGAAATTGCCCCCATGTGAAATCACGGAGTCAAGACTGCCTTTGCTATGCAAGAATTGGTTATTGAATTGGCAGCCGCTACAAACTCATTGATGTGAGTGCTTGATATGCAGAGCGCAGTGGGTGTGAAGACAGCCTTCCGAACTTTGAGCGGCGTGTCTCTGAGGTAGGAGCACCTGTGTGGAAAGTAAAGTAAGATCTTCTGTTTTGAAAGCTCAAATGAATTTTAACAGCATGTCAAGGCTGTGGAGCTTATTAGTCCTCAGCTGATTTTGTATATTTTGCAGGAAGGAGACATCAAAGAGTAGCTGACCAGGATATGACTGCGGTTTCCAAGTCAACCAGCTCTGGAGAAAGACGATCTGACCGGGGCTTCCGGACAGCTAAATCGAAGCTACAGCACTTGTACTTTGTAAGCAGAAGGGGAAGATATGAAATTGCGTTATTTTTTTTCACCCCTGCCCACTGTATGACAGGTTTGCATATTAGCTTTTCTATACACAGCAGAGGCTTGTCAGCACTTCATTCACTAAAGAAACAGAAGCTAAAGAGGCACAAACTGAGCTTCGGCTCTTTGGGGAATCGTGTGAAAAGCATTGGTCAGGGATGAGAAAATTGAGTTACTCGAACAGAATTCCAGCTGTTGCTGTTTTCTTAGAATATTCCTTATTTTAACATCACCTCTACAGTAATGGTTACCATGTTACAGTCCTCATATTTATATCAATCTTCAGCGATTTTCCAACTAGTGACCTTAATTTAAATAAAACAAAATTGTGGTGTTTATATAAGTTATGGACAGGACATTCAACTCATATTCCCGTTTTTATGTTACCGAGCGTGATTTGAATAACGACTTGTTATTCTTGCAGCGCTTGCGCTCATCCAACGTCTCAATTTCATCCATATCCCTCAAAACACAACGTATTAGTCGTCTTGTTTTTTTTTTTCTTCAGTGTGTCCTCTTTTTACTGCAGTCTCTCTGGTCTGCCATGAACTTTGCTGGTGCTGGCGTTGCCAAATCTTGTGACGGAAACATGCAACCTGATCTATGAAAAGGAACTAAACTCGCAAAGATGCTCAGAAACTCTGGATATGACCTTATTTAGCTCAAAATAATCAGGAATAACTGTTTAAGTGAGGTCTCAATGAGGCTAATAACGGACTATCGGTGCACATGTTAACATTGCATCCTGATGTTAGAATTGGGTCAAAACACCACAGAGTCTGAACACATCGCCACACAGCTTCTAATGCTGCAGTAGAATTTTGATCTAACACTGGCTTGAGATGGTTTTTGCCTTTTTCTTTAAAACAATGGATGCTCATTAAGGGGGATGGAAATGCCTTGTCACCTTTACCCTTTATGAAGGGGGAACAAATCTTGTTACTCACATTACTGATTATGTGAATTAACCAACTGCTTCAGTTTCCAGAGAAGAAAGATAGCCAGAACTTGCTAAAATGAAAAAAATAATCGCAATGTACCCAGCTGGAAAGAATCACTGAAGATCTGCTTTCTCTTTTCTTTGAAGATTTATTTCTACTAAGGGACTCTTGCTCCATTAATTATAACCACGCACAAAAGTTCACAATCATAAATTAAACTTGTTCATGTTCATTTTTCACATTTTTACGGCCTTTTCTAAATTCTCCATCGCATATGTTACATAACAAATGCTAAGAAGCACTGAAACATGGGCCCCACGGTCATAGAAGAACATGCATGCACATCCCTGGACATGTATCAAGATACTCTAAATTGAATTGTTAATTTGGGAAAAGAGTTTGTTGTGCGCAGCCTAATATATTCTCTGGTTTACACACACTGGTTAAAGCGTATTAGCCCAGTGGCATATGCTAGCATCATGCTAACATAAGGTAACTTCAGCAGTGGTGTGGGAGTACAACGACTGATAAAATCGGACTTAGTTGCAGTACATGACGTAAATGAGGAAGGAGTCGCTACAGTTGTCTTTGCCAAGGCCAAATTAAATTGGGCCGTTCTTTTTTGCTACCAACATGAAGCTGGACTGTTCTGCCAAGTTGGCACCTGAGGTCCTCTCCTGAGTAAAAAGAGTTGTTGTTATTCTTTTTTGCACTTGACTCCCATCTCATTTCTTGTTTCAGGCAAACAGTGGAGTAGTGGAGGCGTATGAACCAGCAAATGATATCTGGAGGGGTTTGGGATGAATAGTGTATTGTCAATCAGTGAGTGAGAAGGAGTGCCGGGGATGTTTCGCGAGTGAGCGTGTGTGCAAGAAAAAGCAGTGAGAAGACAAAAAAACATGGTTTATATAAGTCATAAGAGAGGCAGTATGACAATCTACAAGATTAATAGTTAAAATTTGAATTTATTAAACAAGTACACGTCTGAATGCTGACATGTTCAAGAGCCAGAGAGGAACAGTTAGAGAGAGCGAATGTTGACCGACAATGAAATGTTGCTTCCTGTGGAGCTTTCATTTCATGGTTAAATGTGGAGGTATTGGTTGGTCTTACATAGTGCTAGCTGCAGTGTCTATGACTTAAACCTGAATCAGTCTCTGTGGCCTGAAAAATAATGTCACTTTCAGAACAGCAGAGCTGTATTGGTTTTGTACAAACCGCAGAGTGGACGAACAAAACTAAAAAGTAAGTTCCACTTAATTGAAATTTTAGCAAATTACTCGTGCCAGTATGCTGTTCCAAAATCAATGAACATATTCTTTGTACTTCTTGTATCCTCAGTGCTTTGAGGCGTCAGCAATCCTTTTAAAAATTCACGGACTGTATGGATCCCTTTTAATGCAGCAGCAGGGATAAGTGCTGTGATTGCTTATTCTTTTGTTAGAAGGAAATAAACCAAAACCAAATATTACATATAAGAGAATGCTGAAAGCAAGAGGTGTCTCGCTTAGTTTAGAGAAAAATGATAGGTCAGTTTAAGGGAGAATTCATAAAACTATTCCAAAGAACACAATCTCATTAATAATCTAAGCATAGAGCACATATTAGCAGGACTTAAGCCTATCCATAAATATCTCTTAAATGGATTAATTTGACATTTAGTTACCGGCACTGAAATGCTTTGATGAAGAGCTAGATTTTTGTTACTCTCCCACATTTCCATTAATTTTTTCCATTATTGCTGCAATCAATATCTTGTTAGTTTGCCATAATGGACAGTAAGGGGAAAAGATCAGGGAATCCATCGGTTTCTGCAGCCTCTCTAAAGCGTATTGAACAAATGCTATTGCTCATTTGTGTAATCTGTACGAAAACAATTATTCAAAAACGATTCGGAAAAACATTTTCCTGATCGTGGCAATGTTGCATATGAGCTTCCAGAGGTATTTCAGAAAAATCATTGGCAGAGATGAAATATGGGAAATGGAGATCGCAATGAAATAGTCTCTGCGGAACTCTTTTGGTTCTTTTGGTTCTCTGAAACCAGTTTTTTCTTTACGATTTATCAGGAGTCTAACAATATTATAGAAATTTTAAACCTGTCGAGTAACAGTTTGGCACACCTGACCAGGATTGGATTCCTCACATATATCTGGGGCCAGATTTACGAAGCAGGGACAAACTCACACTTGAACCCAGAAAACTGATTCAAATGCAGAGAAGATGATTCAACATCTGGTTTACTTGGAACGACACCGAGCAGATATTGTTTTCTTTCACCAAATCCTACTTTGCTGAGAAAAAAGTAGTGCATTGAAGGTGTAGCTGCAGCATGACGCAGGCTCATCGTCACAGAAATACAAGCTTACAACAGCAGAGGCCAGGTTATAAAGGCCACTGCAAAGAAACCCTTGGAAGCTTGAGCATGCTTGAGATTAGGCAAAGGTCATATGAAACAAAACGGTCTGAAAATTATAAATTGCTATCCATGTGGACATGTAGAAATCTGTCTCCCTCCATGACCGCACATACCATTAAAACATCAGTCCCTCTTTTATCATCTATGCTGTTTACACATCCAACGATGATGAACAGAATCCTTGGTGAGCACTTTGAGCCTCCCACTGTGTGGCCACCACTGGATAGAGCTGATATGTGTGGGAAGTTTTAAACCAGACAATGGTAAAAGAGACTTTCCAAAATAGTGTGTTAAGGGCCATGACAGACAAGGCAAACGCTGGGGGCAAGAGAAACCTTAATATGACAAATAATCGGAAACAGGCACAGCCTCGGGCGGTGTTACTAAATTGAATCGGCAGTGGATGTGGGTGTAGTGTACCGTGGATTAAAGTTGTGTGGCGTTTTAAATTGGTTGCCAAATATTTCGTATTAAATCTGGGAGAACGACTTGTGTCTGGACCTAATCATTTCAACCAGAACCCAGAGTTCTGTTTCTTTCCCAATGTGAGGGGTGCACTCCCAAGAATATGAGAGGACAGGATCCTGAATTAGATATGGAGAATTAATAATTGATGTTGCTATAGTTGCTCACAGACACCCATCATGCTCAACGTGAACATTCGCGCATGGAATCAGAGTAAGTATTAAGGATCTGCTTTCTGATGGTCATGAGATTGTTGAGATTTTCTCCCTTTTTAAGTTACTTATGGTCAAATTAAATATTGAGCTTCTCAGAGAGAGCGAGAGAGAGGTGGCTCACTATTAGGCCTACTGCGGCAAAAGATTGGTTCTCTTAAAGAAATAACACCACCGCTGGGAAACAGTGCTGCTTCATTATTGGAAATGATAAAGAGACCAACTTACAATGGTTGAAAAGGAAAATACGGCAATGAAAAAAACAAAAAATATTCTTTCGAGGATAAGTGCTGCCTGAATAATCCCAGGTTAGAATAATTATATAAATGGAAATGGAAAAATTGAACGTATTGAAATGCAGATTCAGGCCAATCTTACTGATATCTGACGCATCAGTGGGGAAGCAGCTTGTTACTGTCACTGCTCTACAGCTATTTTTGAACACAGGAACACCAGAGGAAGAGAAGTTTGAGAAACACAAGAAACAACGTTGACAAAAGTTCTTGGAGACCAATCAGCGATGGGTTTTTTGGACTCTACTGAAATATCGGATGATTTAGACACAGTAAGTTGCATTAGAGAGCCTAAAATAAAGTTATCCGTTTAAGGGGACGGGCGTGTTTTGGAGTGTTGGTGCAGAGCACTCCTGTAGGTTTATAAGTCATGCTAAATCCCTCCACCTTGTCACTGTGCGTTTGGCGTGAGCGTGATTGATGTGGCTGCTTTATTCAGACTTCCCTTAAAGAGCCTTAAGTAGACCAAAGAAACTCGAAGAGAGAGAGAAGCCCCTGTCTCTCATCTTTGTCATCTCAGCCGGGACAAGGCGTGACCGATTGCGAGCAGAGTTGATCGACTACTTTGCATGACGTACAATCAGATAAAATGGCCATCACTTAGCCTCTATCACGCCATAAATCACCAGGGAGATATGGAGGAATATGTATTCTCTTTCACTATAAATCACAGTTATCCCTCATCTAAGAGTCAATTATCTAACCTGCAACAAATGGCTCGGCAATAACCTTGAAGACAGGATATACAGTAAAGCAGGGAGCTCAGCTCAGGGCTTTTAGAGACTTGTCTATTTTGGAACCACTGTACACAACACGGTATTATTTGAAAGCCGTTTGATAGTGGGATTTATGGGGAATTGAAACATTCAAAAAAAGTTTTATTCGACACGATCTGTCAAACTGTGAAGATCTACTGTCAGGAGGATTTCCAGGGTGAGAAATCTGTGTCAGTTTTGATGAGTTTATGGACATTAATTCATCTCAAGTCTTCTGTAACGATGGCGCAATAATTTATTTTCACACACAGCAATAGGGCTTAGTGAAAAATCCATAGAGCGGAAACCACTTAGATGTTGTTTTGTACTTAAAACACACGTGTCATTTTTTATCCTCGAACTTCAATGTCCTTGTTAGTGCATCTTGCTTTAGATATAAAGAATATCAAAGGACATAATCTGTTTCCACGGTGATCTTTATAATTGCATACATATATGTAACCGGTCACGGGCAAATCTTTTGTTTTAGTTCTGTTGCACCACATTTCTTGCATTTGAATTTCATTCTACATTCATTATAAAGGTCAGTCTGCTGATATTACCTTGCAATGATTGTATGCCAAAGGCTGAGGCAGTTGACAACGGCAGAGACCAGTGTACAGGAACAAGCTCTGATGGGTCTACATATCTAAATCTATAGATACTGTGTATATATATGTATGTGTGTGTGTGTGTGTGTGTGTGTGTATGCTGATGGAAGATTAGTTAAAGGTCAGCTACAGCTCAGGAAAGCTCTTGTATTAGATCACCTTTGCCAGCTTCAGATCCTCTGTCAGAGATCCAGCAGTTTAGACTGCTCTCTGCATTCTTCCTTGAGTTTAAAATCTCTGTGAACTTCTTTTGATTTTCCTGCTCTCACTCTCGCTTTTTGTTTGCGAAGCCATTTCCACACCTCGAGTTTGTTTTTTTCTCTTCTTCCACAGCTTCTGGTAAATGGACCTGTTCACAAGAAATTTTCAGCTCTCTCCAAGACGGTTTTACTCTGCAGATAAAATCTCCCTGCCCCTCTCTGGGTGCTGACCTCTTCGTTTGGCCGTAAGGTAAGTTTATCAGTGATTGCAGACCGCTGATTTGGTGACAAGGTGACCTTCTTCCCTCCTCCGCTTTCTTCTTCCCATCCACTGTAGACTTGGAGGAGACGGTAGCTCTTAACCGAGACCCTCCAAGCAATTAGAGGACCCTGCAATTATTCGTGTTTTTCTAGATGTTTACCCAGAGACAAGTATCTGAAAATTAAAATAAGTACTTTTGAGAATTAAGGAAAGAAGCAGGAAAGAAGGATGTGAAGTAGAAGGGTGTGCAGGGTGCTGGTGGATGGTGGCCAGCCTGATGAGATACGGAGAAGATGGAGAGCATAAGAGCAAAAGTTTAGAGTTGTGCATCAATGAGGTGAGAAATTGCAAAAAGCCGCACAGATGGTCTGCTCTCACTTTCATCAAGCTCCCTCGTCTCATTTGCCCTGGCATCGATACCACATGACATGACCTCCTAAATTCGCTTTATATTGGAATGTGTAATTGTTAATATTCAGCACTTGCAGCCTATCATAGTAAAATCCCCGGTTGGGCAGGGAGTATTGTGTTTTGAGACTGTTCTCCCTCAAGAAATGACAGATACGGTCATTGGTGGAAGCCTCTATCTTTGCCTGCATGTAAATTCTAAAATCAAGCAGCCTCTTATGCTTGAATTAGTTAAATGACTGGATTTAAAGAAAACTCAGCTTTCTTTTATAGTTAATGATGTGAAAGTGTGCATTTTAACCTGAACCATGATCATTTTGAGTTTGAATATTGAATTATATTATATATTATATATATATTATATTATTATATTGAATATGGCCTATATATTTTTCTGGGAACCAGAAGAAAAAGAAAGTGGAAACTCGGCTGCTTGTGTGAAGTCCTGCAGGTTGTCCTGCAGCGTGACCTCGGACTCATTTGGGTCCACCCTGTTGGAAGATCAGGTCTGTTCAAATTTAGAGCCAACTTGCACCCTGAATGATCTGAGTGGAGAGCTTTAAAGACATGTGTGATGCATCTCCACGCAGGCAGCAGAGTAACTGTTAAACAGTTTCTCTTTCCATTTGCTCCTACTAGAAAAATACGTTCTGCAAAATGTTATGTCAAAGTTATGCCATTTTCACCCATGAAAAGCGGAGATGTTTAGGAGAATGCAAGTTCAATTTGATCTGGTCTTTTTCCACAGTTCCTGTTCACACTAGTACATCACAGCAGGGGGCTTTCTGCTGAAAATGCACTCTCCAGGCTTCAAATGCAAAAGAGGGGAAGCAGGCGAGATAAGAGCTGTCTCGAGTGCACAGGAGGCAGCACTTGATGCAGAAATGACGCTGTCGAAATTGCTGTGTTTTCTTTACAACATGTTAACAGTATTGCATGCATATGTCCTAATCAGCAATAGCAGGGAATAGGTATGAAGACAGCAAACGGTCAACTGAAAAAGGCATGTGTGAAAGTAGCTTTAGATAGAGCTGTTGGCCAGTTGGAAATGGTGCAACATCAAATCGTCTTGACCCATGTCCATGAAAAAAGCCCATTTAAAAAATGATGTAGATCAGTGCATCACCTGGAGGCTTTATTGATGAGTTGCCGTGATATTTTCATCGATTGTACCAACTGTGGTCAGTAACTGCTGGGTGGCATACCAACACTTTGATGTACACCAACATATATATATTTTTTACAAGGTATGGAATCGGATAATATAGTTTATACCGATATCATCTAAGGCTTTCTGTGTCCCCTGTAAAGTTGACAGTGACTAATTTTCCTGGAGGGGCAGCCACACTCTCAGCTTTGAGGTGCACTTGCTTCTAATTTTCTCCTTATTGTTGCCAACTTAAAAGCTTTATTGCTCTAAAAGCGTCCACCCTTACATAAAGAAAGATTTCCAGAACAGCACATGCCTTCTCCGTCATGCCTTGCTGCCCAATGAAGCTGCAGTTCTCTGTAATGAGGAACAACCTGTACGAAAACGTATTGCTTTGCCCGTCAACAACAGATGGTGTCATCTCCGACTTGTACCTCGGACTTTGAACTCTTATATTTGGGTTTACATCTATATCTTGTACACAGGGTGTTATTCTACATTGATATTGCCAATGATATTATTTCTGGTTTCATTTTAGAAGCATTGCATCAACATTAATATCTATATTCCATGCGTCAGGTCGTGGTTATTATGCTTTACCATGAAGCCGAGGAGAAAGCAGCACAATTGAGGAGGTGGATCAGGGCGAGAAGAGGCAGGATACAAAAGGAGGAGAAAGGAGAGGCGTTTCTTGATGGCTCATCTGTCGGGCTTGGTACGCTTCTCTCAATGCTGATTTGTTCAATGTTGGATTTAACAATGGCATAGTAGATGGAAGCAGTTAAGTATGATTTGTCATCATAGTGAATTAATTATCAATAAAAACAATACTGTCACAACAACGACACTGCTTTCAACTTTCACTGCCTTCCTGTAAATGTTTACAGAGTATATTTTCTAGCTAGGAAGAAATATAGGAAGTGGTGACAGGTTTTTGTTTAAAGCCTAAATGGTTACCTCACTCGTTATAATTATGACTATATTTAATTCTACATCATTCAGTGTGCCCTTTACAGTTGAGCATTAGAATCCCTACATATTACTCAAACACTTCATCTTCCTCGAGCTTTTGAGTCAGACGTGAGCTCATACATGTTCCTAATACAGTAAACTTGAAATATTGTTGGAGAGCTTTTCGGTAAAACTGTTGTAAAAAAAAAAAGAAGAAAAGAATTGGAATGCCATTCCAGACTAGCTAAAACCAAGTGTTTCTTAGTGATAGATTTGTTTTTGCAGGTTAACAGTTACTGAAAACATGAATACATATGGTAATACATGGTATTATACATACATGGTAATAATTGCAAAGTTACACATCTTTAAAACTTTAGTTTTTCTTTTTATTTAAACGAGAACAAGGCCCGTACAAGGAGATATTCCCCCCAAAAATAATGATGTGCCAGTCCTGGACATGGTCTTTTCCAAAGCTGATCTTCACATTATCACGTTGGTCCAAATGTCACCACGGTAGAGGTTCAGGTCACCATTCACTGGCTTGCTTGTGGGCTCCCCAACAGGGCAACTGCAGACATATTTGCAATGCCAACTGCCACTGTCTGCAGCATTGCCCACAACGTGATGGGATGACCATCCTCCACAGTGTTTTTCATTTCCCCAAAGCAGAAGAGATGGAGCAGATGGGTGCCGGTTTTTCACACCTTTCTTCTGGGGGGCTTCTGGTGACATCGACAGATGCCCCATCCACATTATTCCTCCTGCAGAGCCACAAAAGAAATCGTACATCAACAGGAAGCTTTTCCCCTCCATTGTACTGCAGGGTGTCTGTGAAGCCAAAGGAGCCTTTCTTGATGTATATGTAGGAAATTCAGGCTCTGTGCACGATGCACTTGTCCTGAGACGCTCACCTGTGTATAAGCAGGCCGTTTACCCACCAGCAGGCTTCTTTCTGTTAGGAGATGGAGGAGACCCTTGCCTGAAGCACGCCGTCTACATAGTTACCCCATATCAGCGACCTGTAGCAATTATCCACTGGTCATTTTACCTACAATGATATTGTTACATTGGTACTTGTGACTCAAGCATTTTCATCTTTATAGTCATGTACAAGCCGTGTGGAGGAAAGATTGAACAGACACCTTGCCAATGGCAGAAACGTCATCTTTGGCATGCTTAAAACTCGCTGGCACTCTGAGGGCTTTTGAGAGCCGGCCTCTCTTCGCTCCTAAAGTTCTAGGAGTCTACTGCATCCTCCATATTGTCTGTACGGCGGCAAGATATACATTTTAAATGGTTTATTATAACTTCTCAAAAAGTTTTTAAAAATTAGAGAAATTTCTCTGTCCTCTCATACTTGTGCCTCTCTCTCTCCACCTGTTCCCTAAAAACTCCAGCAGGGCATGGCTGTCCCCCTGCCGCTGTGTCCCAGCTGGAGTCTCAGTGGCAGAGGGGGCAGAGGCCAGGGTAGTAACTGTACCACCTGTGGTCGCAGTCAGATTTGCTGCAGTAACCAGGGGGGGACAAATTGAGTGTTGACCCTGGAGTGCAGCATACATCTGGCTGTACCATGGCCAGGTAGCAGCAGCCACTCAACTGGCCTCTACCGGTGAATAGGATATCAGTTACTACTGTATGAAACTGACGAGGCCCGAGAACATAATCAAACGGGTCAAAATATATATTCAAAGCATGAAAATATGTGTTAACTTAAAGAAATATGGTATTTTCTTTAAAAGATCCACTATACAGAATAAGACATCAGAAACAAGCAATTTATATTGTACTTATCCTTCATGTTGTTCCTGTTTTTTGTGTTTTTTTGCTTGTTTGGGTGTAATGCTCAGCCCAGTAGTCGCCTGGAATTTTTTTTTTTTAACAGCTGCAACTGTCTCCTGATCAGCCTCCAGACACATAACAGCATTCAAAACTAGCACTCACCGCCATCCACATTTAAAGGAGTTGCACTGCCCGCCACTCAATGAGCGCCTGGGTTTACTCAGTTGTCCCTTTAAGGAAAGTATTGTGTACATTTTACTTCAGCTTTACAAACACTTCAATATTAAAAAGTACAGATTACAGTGTAATGATGATGAACTGTTACAAAACAAAGGACGCGTTTATGATGACAAAAGCAGCTTGCCAGCATAGTGTTTTAAAACAGGCGTTTAAAAATTTAAAAAAGGAAATATAAAACTACGAGCCCAATTAAGGCTGTTCATCGTACCTCAGCACTTATAGCGCCAGTACTTCAATAGCTAGCAAAGTCCTTTAGCTTTACCGTGAGCGGGAAGTCAATGCTCCGAAAACGTCAACGCAAAATTTTAAATCGACTAACTAAATCAACCTAGTAATCGAAGTTTAAACAACTACTGCCTAAAATCATTCAGAAATACACTCCCATACATAAAATAATTGTAATTCTTACAGTTGCGTTGTGCGTTTTCTCGTCTGCCGTCTTTCCTTCGTCTGGAGTACAACGCATTCTGGGATACTACTGCCTCAAATCCACACAAGTCGCCTCCAGATGCATCCATCTAAAATTGGGCAGAGCAAGAACACATCCGTGAACTTTGACCATACTTTCCTTGATGTGCACTTTGAGCTGGAACAGTACTTGTTAACATGCATAATAAAAGTCTGACTTTGTCAGACCAACACAGTGATTTTTTTTTTCTTCGTCGTGTCTTGAGTATCTTTCATGCCTGTATTTATTGCTGTTCAATTGCTATCCATTCAAATGTTGATAATAGGTCCTGAAAACAGCACACTGTCTGAAATCTGTGTGTGTGTGTGTGTGTGTTTTGATGGGAACAGTTCTCACAAAACATTTAGTTGGCATTTATAGATCAGACAAAAAATACAAGAAAGCCTCTACTATCAGAGGTTTGTTGTGTCTGTGAATAACAAAGCAGACTTTCACAATAGAGGTGTTTCTCTACTTCTGTCAAGCTTTTATTGAAGGGTACAAATGCTTTTGTTCTAAATCATTTTCATACTTCTTTTTTCTCTATTCTCCATACCACGAGTGAATCTTGTGTCATTTATGTGGGCAATGTTTGTTTGACATTGGCACTCTTTGATTCAGGCATAATTGTTCTCTCTAAAGTCATGTCTACATGTAAAGCAGTGGACTGCTGACAGTGCTTAGGAAGACACACAGTAGATTGTCCCCTCTCACTTCCTGTCTCGTCTTTGTTCTCTCTCCCTATCTCCACAGGAGAGGAACAGATGTGAAGGCAGCACTAAAGAAGCAGCTGATTGTGTTTGGGATGTTTATCACTCCCCTGGCTGCTGAAGATTTACAGTAAATATCTCTTTTATTACTCATACTGAGCCTGGCATTTAGACTGCTGCGCCAGTCTCTCCTCCTACATACCTTTGGCCACCCACAGTTGACTCAAAGACTGTAACTTCAACTTGTGTCTGCTGCAGCAGTGTGCCAGGCTGGCTTTAAACAAGTCCTACTGCATTCATTTCTTATTAACAGCAGGACTTTACAATGACTCATAGGTTCCTGTTGATTGTAAATATGGCTAGCATAAAAAAAAGAAGCCATTTATTAATTTCTATCCCCCAATAAAACAAACTTTGAGGCATAAATCCTAGAGAAAGTTTTACATTATTTTGTTATATGCCTTTCTGGTGGTTAAGGTCAGTCAGCGAACAGAAAGGAATCGCTGTCTGTTTTTGTAAGCATTCCTTGACTTCTTTTGATAATGGCATGCATTTCAAATCAGGTTGTTTGTATTCAGGGGAAGAATTAACTTAAATCACAATTTGCACAGCTAGATTAAACGTTTGGCTTTTGCACAGCAACACGTAGAACTGCACCAGGAGGCTGATGAAAAAGTTGCAGTTGTCTCTTTGTGTGTGGGCGTGTTATTCAAGCATGAGCAAGTGATCTTATTTGGAATGCAAATGCAGGTAGTTTTATTTTTTTATTTTGTTTCATCAGTTTAGAATTTATCCCAGGTGTTGATAGTCATCACTTCTTTCTTATTTCTAAAAGGTGCACAGCATATGTTTGGAGGGGTATTTTGAAGTGTCTAATTCAGCATTCAAGCAATACAGTAATGCATGTGGAACACTGAAATCACTTATCTTTTGAATTTTATTACACGTTTAACAAGCAGCATCTGAAATATAGTATCTTATAATGCAATCTGGGGGAGTGGAGCGATTGAGGATTATATGGTGAGATCAAGGTGCTCATCTTCCTCTTGGCATCTGTTCAAGAACGATTTCTTTTCGTGGATCAGCCATGTTTTCATTTCATGCTTGTGGCCACGCTTCCATTTCACCATTACCCTCTCAGCCAGTTGGTTATCATACCTCGTGGAACATAGGGGTGAGTATGGGAGGAGGATGGAGTGGGGTGTTCACATAAAGTTGAATGATACGGAAACTATCCATCCCGAGTGGAAGAGAAATGGTGGGATTTGTTGATCGAGAAAAGGATGAGAGGTGATGGAGGGGTGATAGAGGGATGGAGTGATATAAAAAGAAATTGAAGTTGGAGGGAGTCTGATGTGATGGAACGGCGGCCTCCTGGAGTCCAGGTCAGCTTCTGAACTCTAAAAGCACCCATTTGATCACGACGTGTCAAGGATGTGAGTAGAGAGCGGGGGCAGGGAAGAGATCGGAGGAGAAAGATGGCACAGCAGATAGAAAAAATGCTCATCATTTGGCACCTGATTGAGTGATCCCGTTTCAGGAACTGGTGAGCACATGCGAGTGTGTTTGTGTCTCACCTCCATTTCATGCACTGTCTCGACCCATCACTCCTTATGGGTAGGTGGTGTATTGCTTAGCCCATAGATTTGACGGACAGCACATCAGTGAGTTGCATCGATCTGGGGGGGGTGAGGGTTGGTGAGAAGAGGGAAGGTTGGAGTTTGGTTGTCACAGACAGAGAGATGGAGGATGGTATCAGACATGCAATCTCACAGTCACGGACCCCAGTGTGGAGGGATAGGTCGGGGCCATCCATCTCTCTGCATTACCCTCAGATGCAAGGACATTAAGCCAGAGGGATAAGGGTCTGTCTGGAGGTGTTTAGAGCTACGCTTGGTTATCTCTCTGTGGGGACCACAAGGCTTGAAGCCAGTGTTGCATCAGGCAGATGGGCACTATCTCTGCTTTGAAGTCTGTCAAAATATACGGCATGGTGGGTGACAAGGCTTCTCCATGCTTTCTCGGTGTCTAGAGTCTCTCTTGTTCCCACTTTTGAGCTGACACAATGCATTTGACATTTTAAATAATCTGTAAGAAAGTGTATAACAAGTCACTGACTATAAACCTATGTATGTTCAAAAGATGAGTGGATCCACGTTTTAAGTCTTTACTAAGCAGCATTACCATAGTGAGTGTGAAATTCAAGGCATCTGTTGGCCAAAATCAGGTATATCACATACCTGGAAACAGGGAATTACATAATCTTTCCTCTGCTTGCCAGTAGACTACATCCCATCAACCATGGTATGGTCAGACTATGCTGAAGACCTTCATGATGTTTCACTGTAGAAACTGTTTTCATTTCACTGACATGAAATTTAGTAGCCACAGGTAACATCCCAAGACCTAAATAAATAACAAAACTCTCCAGAGCCTAACCCTAATCCAAACAGGAAGTTAGTCGTTTTGAATTTAACAGGAATTCGTTTTTCACTTTTACATCGGTTGCACTTAAGTCTTCTACAGAATTAATCAGATCAACATCTGATGTAGTCCATCCTTTTAAAGATCATTGCAGTGTTTAATTTTCAAAGTGGTTATGGCGTGATCATGTCATTTAATTCCTAATCTTGGGTACGTCTAGATTAGCTCTGCATACTTCTAAACTCCAAATTAGTTCAAAACGAGGGAGAGCTCTCTCTTGGTGGAAGCAACCTCCTGAGAATGAGATGGTATGACTGAAGTGTCTTCTGATTGCTGGAGGTATGCCGAGGGGAAGGCAAAGGGGGTGATGGTATCTTGCAAAGCCGGGACCGTAGTGGGCATTGCTCAGAGAAGTCCATTCATGTTGGACATGGTCTAATTGCACAATTCTGTTTTTTGTCAGTACCTGAGAAGACGATGTGATACATTTCTACAGACGAAATACTGCATGATTATAGTCGAGACCAAGTGAAGAAGAAAAAGTGGAGTTGGAGGCATTGGTGGAAAAATGTGTAGCGGAAGGGGCTGAACATTTAGATGAAGAGGTTTGTATTTAATTAGGTGCAAGTGACATGATGACACCATTGAACATTTTGGTGCATGTTTTGTTTCACCTCATGTGCTGCCATAACTCCTGGCTTTACCTCACTTAGAATAACTAGTTCAAATAGGGAGGTAGCATGACTTTGATTTGGAGTTGTAGTTGCTACTTTGCTTTTTGTTAAATTTGTCCAAATGTTGAGTAGGAAAAGAAAAAGGAAAAAGTATCGGCTATTGAAAAATCTGCTATCAAATATCTCTCGAGTGGGTTTGACTTTGAGACTTGTCAGCGGAGAACAGGCTGATAACTAATGAGTCCTTCAAATGCTTAATCCAGCAATGGAATAGTATGATGAATGAAATTCAAGTTTGTGAGCCAATGGTGGAGTTACTAACTCATCTTGGCTCTAACTTTTAGTTTAACATAAGAACTCATTATCTCAGTAGTTAAAAAAAATCATGTGACCTTCTCTGTCTTACAACTTTTCATCTGCAGCTTTAATGTGGAAAAACAGCTGACTTTTAAACTATTCCCATTAGGACATCAAGACTTTTTAGACAAAAAAGTTAGACTGTCTGGTGTCTGTGCCGCCAATGAGCCAAAGGCCAGCCTGCTGTAATAAGACTAGGATAAAAGCAGAGGTGATAGGTCCTTGAGGGCTGTCTTTGATGATGGTGTTTGTCTCTCTAAAACCTCGGCCTGGCTGGGCACTCCCCTGGTGCCAAGGTTTGGGACTTCACCGATCAATATTTCAAGCTATTAGACTCAGGCTATTACCAATTAGGGACGCAGACCAAGCAGCCACCTGCAATCACACGTACAAATGTTTATGTATCCAAGAGAAGGTCAGCAGAATGTTAAGTCTTGAAATACAGCTTTCAACTGTCTTCTGACCTTCAGAGGAGAATTGGCTTGTTTTAAATTCAGGGGAAGATTAGTTTAAAAACGTGCCATTTTTTTATTTTTAGTTTTCATGTCGTTGGAACAACAAAAGATATAATCGGTACGCATAAACAGACGCAGTCGGGAGATAAACTCCATCCCCCAAACGGCCTTTCTACATGCACCATGAATCGCACAGACCCTGCTTTAAGATATTCACGGATGTAAACTTATTAGCTTATTAGCAATTTAGTTAGATGAAATTATACCGTTTTATTTAGAATTGTTAATTCTGTTTTGAGTTTCAAAACAATCTGTTTTTCAAGTTAACATCAGCTTACTGGTGTGCTGTAAGACGGGTTCACAGGCGGAGGCAACAAAGTATCACAAAACTGAAAAAAACTAGCAGTCACTACTGTCTGTCACATTGGATGACAGATAGGAGATAAAGTCAGATGGCCTGCAATAAATTCCAAGTTGGATTTTATTTATACCGTCCAGTTTGAGTGAAAGCAAGAGACAGCACTGCGGAAGCTGCAGTCCTGTTGAGTTGTTTAATCTTTAATCATGAGCAAACAGTTGAAGTTTTTACATCAACAAAATTTACAAGAATAAACTAGATCTTACACAGCAAGAAAATCGGAAAGGGCTGATCAGACTTAAAACACTGCAATCAGCCGAGAAAATTGCAGTTGGTACCCCTCTAGTTGGAGCTGCGCACAGCTCTTTCCCAAACATTTAAAAACGTCCGCATGATAACCCTCCCAATGTGACTTTCTGAGAATATTGAGACATCCATTATTACCAACAGATGTTGATTCTGTGTTATTGAGGTTATAAAAGATGGAATGACACGAAGGAAACAGATGACCTTTTTATTTGGCAAATGATTAAAGGAAAAAAACGCCATGTTAAATCATGCAGCATGCTGTTCAGCTGTGTTACTGTTAAGTTAGAGCTCATTTGTGAGCAGACTGGTATCAAATGGAGTGGGCATATGTCTAATGCTAAACTCATATTTGGGGTTGCTTTGACAACGGTGCAGTAGATTGTAATGCAGGTTCAGAATGTGGTTTCCATCCCATCTTTTCAGTGGTCAGTAATGTCCTTTTCAAAACCTCATCCCTTCTAAATGTGAGTAACAGACTGACTTCTGTCTCAGAGGTACATAAGCGCCCTTTCACACACACCCACAAGTGCCCAGACAAATATGCTCCATATTTACTGACATACACACACACTGAGATAAAAAGGAGGAACAGTGAACCATCCATTCCATTTCACTGGAAAGCCTCCTTGGTGTGAAGGCGCTGCGTATTCATACTTGTAAGCAGTTTATGTGTAATTTTGTGTCTTTTGTCCTTGCAGCAAGTTACTGTGCGCACCTGCTGGGTGTATTTACTGACTGTCTCAGCATGCATATGCACACAACTACCTCCATAAGTCGTGTCAGTCGTGTGTTTCAGACCGGCTTCAGCGCTTTCATATACCATATATCTACATATATATTGCAACACAAGGAAATAGTGGGAATATCAAGAGACCCCAACAAACCCAGCACCAGACCTTCTTGGTAGCTGAATGTGTATTTGAATCTGAGGAAAAAGCTGAAATCAACATCATTATTCAATCTGTGTGTATGTTTGTGTGTGCATATGTGTGCACAAGGTCTCCTGGTTGCCCTCGCAGCGGCGAGGATCTCTGCCCCTGTCAATAACAATGAGAGCAGCCAAGATTTTAATGGGAATATAATCTCCTGCCTGTTTGTGCTTTCCTTGGCACTCGGCGTATTTAATGTGCCTGCTGCAATTTAGTATGGAGACAGGTGAAGGATGAAAAGGAAGGCTGAATTTGATCACCTGAAGGACAGCTTGTTAGAGTAGAAGGTAAAGGGAGACAAAAGTGTGATAAAGCGCTGGAAAGGGGCATGAAGGAAGACTGGACTATAACAGATAACCATCTTGTTCAGTTTTGGCCGTCTTGGCATTGTATTTTATCCCATTCCAGCCTTCCCCACTCTTGCCTCCTCAATAATGCTTTTATTATTGCATCACACCCTTCCCAGTGTGACACTCATACTCACAACTGGAGCCAATGACCCTTTCTGTGGCCTTAGTGTCCCCAAAGACCTCTTTGCAGGGAGATAATGAGTTCCTTTAAAAGAGTGGGTGAATCATGGTAGACGTGAGATACAAAGAGATGTGGCCACTGATACGGACGATTGGGGGAGAGGTGGGAGATGGGGGGATAACGCTCAGTCGTGCATGACTCCCAAGTCTTCCTTTGACTAATTATGTTGTCTTTAAGGTGGCATGGGGTATTCTTCCTTTGTCTATCCCTTTCTACCACTCAAACTAATGGTTCTGCCACTATGTAGTGACTGCGGTTGGGGGAAATAATTAAATTAAATTGGAACGGTATTAAGAGCTTAACAATCCACATATTTTTATAAATAGATTACTCTAAATTTCTTTGATTAAATTGTCCGCTTTACCACAGTGTTCATTTGTGACTTATTTCTCTTGAATGTCTCAAATGGATAAGACTCAAGTTAGGTGTGGTGTTTGCACTTTTATCATCACTGACTAAGATGTAAACTATCATAAGAATTCAAGCTCCCACCAAATTTTGGAGCGCCACAAAAATAGACTTTCAAAGCAAATCTTCCACATTTGGTCCAATTTAAATGTGCTACTGTTAAACTCTTTGGCAATAGAATGTGTGCATTTTAAAGAAATGCCTAACTGTTTTAGTTTAGCGGTGAAAAGCCTCAAAGTGAAGTCTTTCTGCAGAAAGGTTTGATTTTGCCGTATAAAAACATCTTGGGCACATGCATGCTTTGCCAGTCATATCCTGGATTAAAGTCTGCTTCACTATGTTGTATTTTCTCAGCAGTAGAAGAATGTTTCACTTCTGGCAAGGTGTTATAAACCAGAAAGAGTCGATATTTTCATTCGTGTGTGTATATATTGCTAGATCAGTGTGGTTGTCTGACGTGTCATCCGTCAGCTCTGATAGCTGACCGAGCTGCAGTGATGCTCCGGATTGAGTGTCACTGCAGAGATGGGAATGTAAAACGTCTTCTGTCATCAGCTGACATCGAAATACAAGCAGTAAGCTGAGTAGTTTTGCTACAGTGATGCAGAAAGCCTGGAATAGTACAAATTTCATTAATACCTCTACTGTGTCATCCTTTTAGAAGATTCATATTGCTCGGAACAGATGAGGTCAGAACCGAAATTAGGCAAATTGTAAATGATTTGCTCATACCTCTTACGAGTTGGTAAAAAAAAGAAATGTTCGATTGCTTTCACTGTTAATATATGGCTGGGACAAGTGGTGCAGGAGAACAGAAATGGAAAGATCCAACCGGCCGTGAGGGGCACACTTAAGAGTAGATGTGGGAATTTGCAGCTTTCAAGTGTTTAAAATTGTAAATGTTCACACTGTGCTTCAGAGGTGCATTAAATCACAGCCAAATGATGAGTGAAGCAGTGGCTGTTGAAATAATAAAAACTGCGCTTTACTTTGATTGCTTTGTCAAGAGCTTGGGAAAGTGCAACCTCTATTTGAACTGTTTGAGGTCAGTATGTTTTATAATTCTATATTTCCAAGCAGCCATTATGTGTAAATACACATATTTGCTTGTGTTTTATGTCAATATTTTCTGGCTGGTTGTTGTGATCATAAATACAGTGTAAAAAAACGAATCACTAGTGCCACCTCAACGTCCCACTCTGTTTCTTAGGGGCAAAGACTCTTCTCTTTTCTTGAAAATGTAATTCCCTCTTTAAAACTATCTGCACCTTTGAGACAGCAGGCCCGAGGGAAATCTTATTCTTTGGACTTGTTTTCCAATCTGTCAAACTCCTCAGGCAATAAAAAATGCATAGATCAGCCAGATGGTACCACGAAAAGAAATGTCTGAAATTTGGCCAACACTCTATATCAATCATTGCTTTGACTCAAAGTCAAAGTCACGGAGGGAGGGATAAAGTCACAAATGAACACCGCTGCCATTGTTTGTGAGTGAAGCCTCATTTTGGCTCACACTATACTCTGTTTGGTCTGGTTCATGGTAGCTGAGGGTCAGGGTGACCTTAGGTAAGGTGTTCGAGCAAGACCTGCTCAGTTCTCGAATTCTTCCCTCATTTGGTCTGAACGCACAATGAGAGACCTCTGTGGTTTATATAAATGCTGGCTTAGGACCGGTGTACAACTGCTTTAACAGTTTGCTTCATTTCCCCAACCATCACGTAGTGATGCTCAACTGCTAAATGTCGTGTGGTGCTTTTATCTTTTTAAATAAGAATAAAATAAAGAAAGTGTGTGTCCTAAAAAAGAGCATGTTCTTAGGGGGGAAAGGTCCCTGTTTTTGTCTGGAAAGCATTTATTCGAGTGTCTTAAGTCATTCCCAACTGAAAGTCTCTTTTTGTCGGGGCACTCTCATTCAGTGAGCTGTTCGAGTTTTTAGGGTATTTCTGTATATTACATGTTTTGGTCAGAGCTGAATTATTCAGCCGTCCCATCTTCATCTCCACCCAACTTCAGATCATGCTGCATTTGCTGTAGCGGAGTGGGCAATTAAAATTGCCACTCGGGGGAATAGAAAGGAATTAATGTTCTACCACTATTTTGTTTAATGTTTTATATCCCGTCTAAGATGACTTCTGACTTCTAAGTGCCGTTCATTATTTTTTCACTGATGCAATTCCGCTATAACAAAACCAAAGTTTGGTTAAATGGAGCCAGTGTAAGCAACAGTGCTTATCCTAAACCGCTAAGAGGTTCAAACACAGGAATGGAGCAACAGTAAAGCCCGGGTTTATTGACCCAATACGTGGAGAAGGAGGTGCGGCTTGTTCGCCACCACGCAGGGAGCTGCTTCAGCCTTTCCGTCTGTAAAGTGGTGCCAGAGCCAGTTCAGCACAACTTATGCCGAGATTATGCATAAAACAGGAATAATTGCCCATGCCCTCAAACCTTTTGGACCTAAAATAACCATAAATCCACACTTTAAGAGCGAAGTCGTATCTCTTTGCTGGTTAGAACAAAGCATGTCACCGACGTTCTAATGAAATTAGGGCAATTGGGTCAGCTTTTGGGGAAAAAAAGGGCACGATATATGTATATCCTTTAAGTTTTGAATAACTTCAGGGGCAACGCTGCCCCATCATACCAAATAATGAATCTTTTTGTCCTTTAGATCAACTCCTTTGTTTGTGAAAACCTTTGGTGATTGTATTCACACACAGAGCTCATTAATTACATCTAAACTGGACTGTGCAGGAAAAACTGTACTCTGAGTAGTGCACATCATTCCTTGCTGTATTTTTGTCAAGTCAGTCTGTCAATTTAAATAATTATAAAGCTTTGATGTCCTTGATGGCTTCACCCGCTCCTCTTAGCTGTGAGGCAAGAATGGAGCAGAGTGTGTCTCCCACTTCAAACTGTGTGTCACCTCCAGAGAGCTTTTCATATTCATATTTGAATCTAAAATGTTCTTAAAGGGGAAGTCTGCACCATGCTGCATTTATAAATGCAGCTGCGACGTTTCCCTGCAGGTCAAATGCACTTTTAAGCACGATTGATGCTTTGAAGAGGCACAAGGATGTGGCTGAAAGTGAAACCCATTTTAAAATTTAGTACAGTAAAGCCACATTTATTTCAGTGTTGACTTTCTTTGAAGGAGCAAGTAGTCTCTTTTTACACTAACTTATATACTAGAGAGCAACTTTGTCTCATATGATGTGCTACTCTGATACTGTAAGACTTTAAAGTCTCTACATGCCGTCGTATTATTCCGAAGTCAAATAACACCCATTTCCTGATACAAAGTCCCTGATGCAGCATTTTCCAAGCTATGGATCACTTTGTCATAAAACTGTTTGGGGTTTAATCAAGATTTAACAAGGTGTCTCCCAGCTGTTGTCATAGAACTTGAATATAAAATTAATTGCGCATCAAAATCTGAAAATAATCTCAAATAGGTGACAGTGAGCAGCCTGGGACCAGAGGGACAGATGCCACAGCTTTCTCTGCTCTGCTGCTGGTTGCAGTTTTCCATCATGCTTTAGCAGCCCAGTTCTACTGGAGAAATGTGATTATTGAGAGAAATTTAAAAGACTCCTTAAGCTCAGCTTCGCTATTGTAATGGCCCCCATTTTCTGTTATTCATGTAGATTGAAATACTTGACCACTGTTGACCCTAGTGGTGGTCCGTTGTGGCTGCTGCAGGAGGGTTTCAGATTGGACTGCAGTCAACAGTAGCAGCTTTTGAAGAGGTTGGCATAGTACTGAATTGCTGCATTCTGCTTGAACAAAGTGATTGTGACCTGCACAAACAGGAAGCACGTCATATCTGTGCTCAATGGCTCAAGCGAGACTATTAGTTGTAATCTGTTTTTGAGATTGAAATATTAAAACAATTTGCTGCAAATTGCAGAAGAACAAACACAGAAGTCGAGAGGCTTTGACAAGCTTGAGAAAAGCGAGCAGACACTGGTGGGGACCTCTGTCCAAATGACAGGAGAGAGAACGACACTGGACTGTGCGTAGATGTTTTTTTGCTGTGCTGGATAAGTTCAGTTGATCTGATTAGTTTAAGTTTGTTGCCTTTTGAAAGTTTTTCACAGAAGACAAGGAGGGATGTGCTTCGATGGCAGTGTGCTGCAGACCCGGCTGAAAGCCTTGTGTTAGATGGTGTCATTTGATGTATTTTTTGCTAACATACTTTATTTAGACCTGAAATCTCTGAAAATGAGGGGCTGTTGCAATTTAGTGACCAATTTTTGCGCAGTGGGAATAACCCAAGATTATGGCGAAAGGCTGTGTAAATGCAGCGACCCACTGACTGCTCTGCTCTGCTCTGGTTGTTTCATGATGACGCATTAGATAACGATTTTGTGGAAACTTGGATCCCATACTGGTAAATGGACACGCTGTATGTCCTTTATATTCAGACATTTTCTCAAACCTACATCGCAGACTGCTGTTTCTTTACAGTGCAGATCCAGTTTAACACAGAACAGGTAAGAATATCACAAGAATATCACAGTTTGAGTAAATATACGGGACTTACTGTGTGAGCAAACATCAAGCAGATTTTTATTGTAGTTACGGGAGTAAAATGCTTATAAACACAACTCTATGCACTTTTTGTGACTGTTTCTTTTTGATACAGAGATCAGAACCAATCCAAAATGGGGGAAAAAAAGCATGTTAGACAAAACAAGAGCTTGATCCACACAGATCCACGCTTTTTCTCAAATAGTTTGAATCTGGCTGTGTTTTTGGCACCCAGCAGGCGGAGTGCATTCTTCATCTGAGAGTCACTTTGTTAATAAAGAAGGAAGTACTGCGTCTTCACAGGCTTTTGATATTAGCTGTAGGCAATGGCCTCTCAAGGGTGAGGTCCAAGTGGAGAGGCAGGAAATGCTCCACTGCTTTGAGCAGATGTGTGTTATTCCAGCCGCTGCAAGAAGCCTCACTCTCTCCGTGCCTCTGTCACCAAGCCGCCTCAGTCATCTCATCTCTGCTCTGTTCTCACAACTCTGTTCTGCTTCGTCTCACAACTGAAGGATATTGAGGAAACGTAATGGTTTCCCCAGTCTCTCGAGATGGGATTTGCTAATGCCACTCAGACAAAGTGTTACCCAATGTTGATAGTAATCCTAAATAGTTTTTTTATGATAAACAGAAGAAGATCTGAGTTGTTGTTTGGCAGACATCTAGTTTTTGCCATCCGTCAGAAGCTCATGCTAACACTTAATTAGCATTCCCAAATGGTACAATTGAGCAGTTGCTGGTTAACAAAGGCCAGGAGCAGAGTGTCAGACAGCTAGGTGCAGCACTGTAGCTGTTAACGCTCTCAACATGGATCTGTTTACACAGGCTCAAAACTAAACCACGAATGATCAACTATTTTCAACCACAAATCTCCAGCTTTGAGTTTGAATAAATCCGGACAAAGTGAGGATTCTTTAAATGTCTAAATGTCAAGTCATTTAGATGTTTTCACTTGGAAACTCATCCAGAGACGGCGTGTTGAAAAAAAGGATCATTGTTCTCTGAAACCTGTGCTCACTTTGAATGTGATGCCAGCAACACATTTGAGAGGAACCCATCAGAGTGTCCTGAGAAGTACTGCTCCTACGAGCCGCAGGAGGGAAATATGGATGCCGTTTCCATTAAAAATCCCCACTTTTTACGATGCGGCCGCCTTGGTTAGATGGATGGTTTAGGCCACAGGATCCCTTGGTTTGGTGAGAAGTGAAAACCTCTTGTTAACTTGTCACTGTAAAGAATGTGGGGATTTCATTATCTACAGTACAGTAGAATTCTCTTTGAGGGCTGTGGATGCTGCATACTCCAGGCGAAAGAGAAGAGAGAGCACCTCGCTTTTGATGAACAGTTCAGAGGCGGCACAGAGATGCATTAGTGAACGTGGCGTAGCATTAACGTATGTGAGGGTACCATTAAAGCCAAACAAGTATACACAAAAGTATCTATCAGGGAAGGCCTTTTGATTCCAGTCGGATAATAACGAGAACTACATTCTGCACGGTTTCATAAGAAGACGCATGAGGCTCCAAACTCTTGCACCACCGTACTCTGATCTTAACTTGCATCATCTTGGGCAGTTCTATGTTTTGTGTGGATGATATGTTGGGTTTTGTTAGCCAACTGTTAAATGGCAGGGAGCAGAGACGGTGGATTTGAAATGAACTCATCATTTTCGGTAACTTATTTTATAATTGAAAATCTTATCTGTCCACTGCATTTGTAGCGTTCCCTTTATTTTGTGGCAATAATGTTTATGGTTTACGAAAAAAGGTTGGCCTGTGGAAAATCGCTCCCCATATTTGATTTATTTATTTATTTTTCTAACATTGTTAATCATGCAATAATGTTGTTTTTACTCCATCGTAATTTGAGTTTGCAAACTAGGCCAAAACACAATTGTCTATAAAATATCCAGGGGCGCTTGGTGATAATTCTTATAAACCGAAGACTCTCGGTCTGGTCATTATTCACCTGTTAATAATCTGGCGGGATATAAGTCAGGAAAGTCATTTTAATCAGGCTAATGTGATGTTATACATCAGTTTATATATCCGTCACTTTCAGGCCAACCCCGAGCAGTACATTACTGCCACAGTGCATGTTGAATTCTCTTAAATATATGACACCGGATCTCTGAGGTTTTGAATTAATTTAGCAGCGTGTGGTTTCTTTTTGCCTGCAGACACCCACACCCTGCGCTGCGACATCCCACCGTTCATGCATTCCAAATCAAAGGCAGACACACTGGGAGAAGTTTTGTGGTAAATTTATTTAGTTTCCTCCACGCCAGCTTTAATTGTTGGCAGGCGGTTAAACTGACGCAAGTTAACAAAGAAATGATGTGTTTGAGGGTGAGAAAAAAAAAACAGACGGGGATGTGTCTTCTTTTTATGAAAGGAGACTCAGGGTAATGTGTTCAAATTTCTACTACAGGGAAGTGAGAACATTGGCTCACAAAGCATTTTTATGTTTTCCCGTGCAGAGATATTACATTGTGCCAAGATGAAGAAAAGCTCTTCTTCTTTCTTTTCTTTTAGTCCAAGTTGAACTTTTATTTCCTCTTCATTTGAATAATTTCAGACGTGCAGTAGAAGGTTATTAAAACAATCTTTCTCTCATTTTATTAGCTGTGCGAATCCGGATCTCTTATGTGAGGCTTGGCTTTTATCTCTACCTTTTTGAACTTTGAGCTTTGCATTTCTCCTGTCAGAGCTGCAAGCAAGTAACTGAAATAAATGGTGAAGTTTTTGTTGTGTGTGTGCAGGGGGTGTTGTAGGCTTTGCCGACCCAAAAGCTGGGAATTTGTCAGACAGCTTGAGCCTCTAAACCCTCTGTTTGCATATGTTTCATCTTTGTGTGTTGGTGCGTGTGCAGGTGTGCACCTCCCCTTTTGCATGCTGGCAGGTGCTGGTTAGTGGTGCGTGCCAAATTGCTGTGTTGTACCTCTGTAGCATGCACTTTACAGGCTCTCTGATATGCCAGTCATGGATGAGATAGTTGGAGACTTCAAAGCGGCTGAAAGTACCTCAGAGTCAGTCTTAGCATTTGGGCAGGCAGGTTCAGGTGTACCTGACAAGCCTCTTAAAACATTTAATCCTGTTAATTTACAATGTAAGTCTGTTTGCTGCACAGTCCTCATCCACAACTAAGAGCTCAGCCCCTACTGAGTTTGTCTGAGACGAGTTAAGCTGGAAAGTCTTCACCAGGAACGTAAGCCTGTGTGTGTCTGTGAGTCTGTGCGCCAAACACAGGGGTCCGAAGATTATTTTCAAACAGCCACAATTTGGGGTGTTTTGGCTTTGTGTGCTTTCTAATCAGGCAGTGAAATGACACAGTGACTGAGGTTCAAATGTGACCTGTCAACTCCCCACTGGGTGTTTTACTCCATGGGTGTTGAATCGTTTAAGAAAATTGTTGAAGCTGCTTTGCAAATTAGCACATTTATGTGTTCACATTTGGACATAGTTTAAAGTCAAAGTATGATAAAAGGGTCAGCGTTTGGTTTTTCTCATCAAAATAAAAGGACCGAATAAAGAGTGATTCTTTCACTGATGATCCATTTCTGCATTCCGTGTTGGTAACGCCGTCCAAAAGAAAGAAAAAAACTGATGGAAGCAATTTAGGGCTCGTAAACTGGGACGAGAAAAAGGTCAAAATATCTCAAACGGGTGTTATCAGCAGGTGATGGTAAAGGTGCTCAGAGAGAGATTAGTTTATCTTATTTCTTTCTTTCCATTGCATAGCAACGTTGGTTGATTCAAGGTATTTGGAGCAATTCCACTGCGTGAAACCTTTGCAGGGAGAATGGCAGCCTGACGAGGGCCTTTAACGTCTCGCTGTCCCCGTTTCAGGAAGGTGCTGCAAACCTGAAATTATTAAAAACTTAAATAAAATTGATGACACAAAACATGGAATGAGTAATAAAAAAAAATCAAGAAAAATGACAGTACATCAAGTTCTTTTGTCCCAACTTGTTCAAATAGCTGTTCAAATAGCGTTCAAATAGCTGAACAAATCTGTCACTCTTTCATTGCGTTTCCTATTTGCACAACAGTTTGATTTGGAGAATAATAGTTGCGCAAACTCAGATGTGCCCACATGTTTTGTGTGTGCCATCTAATGTGTTTTGCACAACATGCTGCACCCCCACCCCCCTCCTCTGAGTATAGCTCTTAACTGTATCACAGCTGCCCCTGCCATGAGTTATGGCACTATGTGATTCATTGAGCAATTCTGATGAGGTTATGAGCGAGCCAAGGACAAAGTTATCTCTCCTCTGCCCAACAGAAAATGTCAGTTTATTAGCCTTCAAAGCAAAATACTTTTTTGTTTTTACTTTAATCCTCTGTTCCACTGCCTCAAACAGCGCACGTACCAGTTGGTGGTGTACATACTGTTATATGGAGACAGAAATGGAAGAAAAATAATGAAAAGAGGGAAAATCGTTACACTGATGCTTTCACTCATGTTGCCGATATAGTGTAATTCATCCTGAAGCTTGTTCCAACTCAAAATGACCCTATTTACAGAGTTCCATTGCAACAATAAGAGGAAAAAGAGAGAGATAAGTACTGGCAGGGGCAGAGAGGGTGATACTGGTGAATGTGTGTGTGCGCGCGCATGTGTTGGGATTTATGGGGAATCGTGTCCACTGTACGTAATTGAATGACTGGAGTGGTGCTCTCCCTGAAAGTTATTCCACCTGAACCCTAGACAAAGAGAAAAGAGGCGGAGGAAAAACCTCATGTGGAAGCAGGATGCTGATGGATTGATGAATTCAAAATAGTGAGCCATCACCAGTCCATCTGCAGAGGTGATCAGTATGCTAGACCAGCTGCAAAACCAATCATCCGTAGTTTGATAGCTGTAAGTCTCATACATGCCAAATGCTGTTATTATCCTCAGAGTTGTCTCCCAGTAGTAATAAGACGGTACACACGTTGGACACTTTCTCTAATCCTTCTCTTGTACATGTCTTACAAATGTTTTGCCAAGTGCTCTTGTTGATGCGGAGTGTCCAGTGTATAGACTCCCATCTGTTAGAGAAAGGAATTGTACTGTGTAATAATGTGACAGTCTTTGAATATGAATATATATTACTTATTTGTTTGTTTGGATTTTGTATCGCCCTAATTTGCATTACTTTGCTTGTGCCATGTTTTATGGATTTTTGTGACACTTTACTTTGGACTTTTGTTGTGTTCTTTGATTCTTTATTTTTGGGTTGAATTTGATGGTGCATCCTGAGACGTTACCTATGACCCACTTATGAACCTACATTAGGTCCTTCACTACTATTACACTAACCTTTACACATTATAGTTACCAGAACAAAAGTATCCAGATATTCAAAGTAAAAATATAAACAGGTTGAATGCAAGTCATAAGTCGTCTGAGGGACCAAAGCTTCATTTATCCTGCTGAACTGAACCCATGCTGTACTTAGGACATAAGAAATGTTGTGTGAGTGTGTAAATGACTGCATGGGGCTTGTGATGTAAAAGTTGACCAACTGGACTAGAAAAGCTATAAAGACACAGTCCATTTACCATAATCAGTGACATAATAATTCAGGTTATATGCAGAAAGTATTGTGATTTTGTTCCAGTGGTCAAGTTCCTCCAGAAACGATATAAACAAGCCAGCCGCGAGATCACCTTTTTATTTTACAGGTTCAAGAAAAACTGTGCAAAATGACTGATATAGTAAGAGGCAAGTATATCTGTCTATAGGTATATAGATGGATAGATCTTTGTATGTGTATGTATATAATGTATATACTGTAACGTCCAGACGGACGTGTTAAAAGGATGAACCGAAAGGATATCAGCGAACTGCTGCTTTGTTAAACAGAACTGGTTACTGTCGGCCGTAACCACGCCAAAACAAATGGCAACCATCGAAACAAGAACAGCAGTTGGCCTCAGTGCGTCCTCCACCGCTCTCCTGCTCTGTACCACATCCACTCACATGTCCACCTCAGCCCTGAATGCATTCAATCTAACCCACACAGACATGAACTAAAGAACACTCAACATTAACACGTGTGTGTGTAAATAGGGTAAAAGGCTGAAAAAGGAAAAGAAAAAAACTCGCACTATGGCTCATATTTATAATAAATTGTTTTTTTCCTCCCAAGGTTTCCGTGGTCGAGGCACTTCAGGTGAATCGCGACTGGCTCCACATCTATATGACATAATCCCTGAGGGCAGCATTTGAAATGTACTCAAATTTAGTTTCAACCTGCCATTCATTTTTATGGTATGGTAATGGCATTCTCTCCAAATTATTTATGAACTATGCTGTGAGTACATTGACCTAAGCGTGGGACGACAAGGAGATGTAATTAAAGTGTCAAAGCAGGCTGGTTACCCCACAGTTTAGCAACGAAAGCAGTGGACCGACAAAGGCACCAGGGCCCATGCATGCTAAAACGCTCACCACCCGGACTTATGTGGTAGGGTGACTTATCACTCGTCATCTTTTTTCATCATTGGAATACACTGAGAGTGAACACAATCCATTACACACTACACCACACACATATATATGCATACAGCTCACTGCCAGGCAGTTTGCCTCAGGACACAGATCGTTCTCCGCTATCTGTTTATGAACTCATCTGTTTTCTGCCGACAGGCTGGCGGTGAGGACGTTTATATTGTATTGCAGTATGACCACATATTCAATATAATTAATCTACTGTCTAAATTGCCCTCAGTGCTCCCAGCGCATCTTGTCAACTTGTACAGCCATCTCATAACATATCGTAAAACTGCCCGATGTTCACAACCATCATCTGCTTCATTTGTAGCCTTTACAGTTCTCTGGGTTTTTTTTTTTTAGCTTTTTCAAAGCACCTAGACACGGAGATGTCAGTTGTTGTTTGGGGCAAAATTGAGGGAAATAAAGACTCGATGGCCACAATTTCAAATAGGAATTGGATCCGAGATTATTCTCATTCTCTCAAACTCACATGTTGAAATAGATTAACAGAAGGCTGAAAAGCCTTGTGTGTTTGTTGGTGTGCGAATTTGTGCACATGCACACCCACATTGTGGGCTATTTTTTTCTCCCACAGATATCTTCCGTTATTCACCGTAGATGGGAGCCAGGGATCAATAATGCATCAAGCAACAGATGGGTGTCTTTCCCCTTCCTATCATTTGTTGCCTCCGCTCATCATTCCCCTTTTCAAAATATTAGAAAACAAAGGTGAAAGAGGCAGACAGAGAAAGACAGGATGACGGAGGATAGAAATAAAGACAGAGCAAAAGTGGTTAAGCACTTCAGGGCTACTTTGTCAAAGGCTCAGGGGGAAGAAAAAAGTTTCACTTTTTAGGTCAAAGCAAAAGTGAGAGTGATACCTGTATGGAACCGTGTGGATGTGCCTTTAGATGTGTGCATTTGGATAACTTTCCTTTCAGTGCTTTGTTTCAAATTACGGTGGCAGAGCTTTAGATTTTTTCCCCTTTTTTTTTCTTCTCATTATCTATTTATAATGAGATTTTTTTTCCCCGACTGTCAGTTTTACAAAGTGAGCTCAAACTTAGGAACCTGTTAGAAAAAAATTCTCTGAGCTTCGTGTCTGGAGACGTTTTAAAAAGATCAAACGCTGCACAGTTTGGAAAAGGGGCTCTTCTTTGCAAAGCAGGTTTCTCTTGAAGAGGTGACGTTTAGGCAGCGCATCAGTGGTTTTCGTGCTTCTTCTGCCTATTCACAATGGGAACGAGTCGCCACCCTGCAGGAAACGATGACAAATGTTCAAACTTGCCTCGCAACCGACCCGCAGAACCTCAAACCTTTTGTAAAAGCATTAGCTGACTATACTGGGACATGAAAGTACCTTAAAGGCCAACCTCAATCACAGTTGAACTCAAACAACCTTTAAGAAATTTTAACTTCTGATGCTAACTTATCTCTTTGTATTCGTCAGCCGTTAACCCTTTTTACAGAGACTGTTAATGATACAGCGATGCAGCGAATGAATTAATATGGTGCAAAACGTGTCGTCCATCGTGAGGACCTGTGCTGGCTGCTTCGTTCTCCAATGACACAGTCATGGTGAACTTATGGCTAAGTGTCAACTTTACCTCTATACTGGACTTCATTTTTTGCGTTTGTGTTTTTCAAAGGGTAAAATCATGAAGAATTAAAGGGGAACTCCGGTATTTTTAAACCTAGACCTTATGAATGAAATACGTTTATCTACTCACCGAGAACAGTTTGGTGAAAGTCGGAGTACTTCGGAAGCTATTTAGAAAACTTGCGATCGGTGTATATTTATATAACGGAGTGAACAGGGCAGGGACGATGCAGCCCCTAAATAAGGCATTCTCTGTCTTTATTTCATCAATACTTTAAGACGAATGAATGAACGAACTCATACTATTGCTCCGTTAGCACATAGCTACTGTTATGTGGCTACTTGCAGCTATAGGAGAGCTAACGGAGGGAATTCTACACACACCTCTACTGGGACCACTGCATCGACACGCATGGCTGCAGCACAGCTCATTCACTCCGGTAAGAACGTCCATCTTACTCAAAGTCATCGTTCACATTGTCAAAATTTGATAAATATCCTGCCATGTTGCACAGAACTAGCAGTAGCAAACTCTGTGAAGTTAGCCGACTGTCACAGAGAAAGGAGTAAATGCTCCAGGGGTGGGGTGGGGGGGGTGGGGGGGGGGGGGTGTGGATGAAGTGGTCCCAGTAGAGTGCCTGTATAGAAATCCCTCCGTTAGCTCTCCTATAGCCGCAAGTAGCCACATAAAAGCACCTATGAGCTAACAGAGCTATAGTACACGTTTGTTTATTCATTCGACTTAAGGTATTGGTGAAATAAAGACAAATAATGCCTTATTTAGAGGCTGCATCATCTTTGCCCTGTTCACTCCTTTATATGGATCGCGAGTTATCTTCATAGCTTCCGAAGGACGCCGACTTTCGCCAAACTGTTCTCGGTGAGTAGGTAAATGTATTTCATGCCAGAAATAAGGTCTAGGTTTAAAAATACCAGAGTTCCCCTTTAAATCACTGATCAGAATCCATCAGGAGAACCTCAGTTTGCAGAGCCAAAAGCTGGTTCCTGAATCCAGCACCTGTGGCTTCCTCAATACAGCTGTGGTATACAATGAGAAAACAATACTTGAATGAATGTACATGTAATGTGATCTGCATTTGCCAGTTTTGGGTGGAGATGAAAAACTGAGGGAACATTTAGGGAAGCTCATGCTCTTGCTTACCCTTTCATAGGTGCTGAGAGGTCCACCTCTGTGATTTAAACTAAAGCCATTTTTTACTGGGAGAAGCAGTGAGCCTGATCTGAACTTAACCTCTCCAATCATTCACCCTGCGGTAGTTCATCGACTGTGCTGCCCAGAAAGGTTTCTGTAGCCCTTTCAAATGTGTGTTCACAGGTATGCCAGTGGCACTGTCAATCATTGTTGGAAATATATCGATTTAAGGGTGTAAAGATGAACTGATACGAATCAGAATCGAAATTTAACATTTTAGAAGAAGTGTTTACATCCCCTCCATCGAAAATATAATGGATCATAAACTGATTTATGACCCAATGTTGTCGTCAAAATCCAGCTGAATGCTTGAGTACCACAATAGCCCGACAGAGCTGAACACCAGTGGTGAAGCACTTGATGGTAACACACATAGCTCAAGCAATAACACAAAATTAAACTTATGGAACGACTTCTCATCAAACTGAATCACTCTGTTTAAAGATGCATCATCTCCCACCTTCTGCACATCCAGTGGGGACCCTACGTCATGTATTTCCCTCTGTTAGGGTTGCACTCATAGACTCCCTTTACTTTTTTCACCTCATCCCCCTCTCCCCCCTTGTCACCCAGTTTCTCTTTCTGTGTTGATCTTTTTCACCTTGTTTTAGTAACCAGAAGGTAAGGTTGCACAGTTCAGATGCTGTTGCCAGTTGGTGAGTCTGCCTGCTTTAACATATCAAAGGTTCTGTGCAGGAAGAGAGCACCTCATTATTTCAGCAACCAACATCAAGGAACCGTGCATTTGTAAACGACATGGGTGGGGGGGACAGGCCTTTGGGGTGGGGTAGAGTACATGCATGGAATTAAGTAACTAATTCTGAAGATATAACTACTGCATTGACTTTTGATCCCTGAGCCTCACATTTTGCTATCTTTTTTTTATAGTTTAATACATCTGTTAGCGATCAAACAAATCACACATACTTTGCAGTAGAAAAAAAACCCATTTCTTTTTGTTTTTATGTGCCTTTTCATCATTTCGCCCACAGTTTGCCTTACCTTGAAACAATGCTCGCACTCTGTCCGTGTTCTCGCTGACGTATTATGCAAACCCGTGTCTTCTTTGTGTTGACTGTGGGTGGGCTGGAGTTTGTCAGCTGTGTCGGATGAGATGTTCGGGGCACATTTGTTTCTCTCTTCTTTTTGTCATTGATTTCGTCAATAGAAAAATGTAATTGGACAAATTCTGAACTTTTTTAGAGGTTAAAAAAAAAAAGGGCACAAGAAGAACTTTTTGCCAGGTAGCAAACCACATATTTCCTTTATTGTTACGATTCTATTGCAAACCCTGACAGTCATTCACACAGACTTACCTGGTGAACACCTCCTTCACCAACGCCTTGACGGTAGAAATTACCATTGCATTAGATATGCCTTTTGTACAAAACATTAAGGCTTCTTAAGTTGATATGTGTTGTTGTGTTTTGGAGATTCCCAGAGCGATCCGATGGCAGTGTTTTTGTGCACAATCCCAGATTTAGTCAATGTAGAAAAATATGATAAGTCATACTGATAATGTAATAAGAAAATTAATTTGATATAAATGTCTGCCTCTAGTACAGGCCTAGTCCCTTCAGCAGTTGAGGTGAATTCAGGCCTCAGTCCCAATTTGAGGAAATGTGGTTTAAGAACCTCCAATAATTGTCCAAATCCCTGTTGATTTCTTCTTTTTTTTCTTTTAAATCAGCTCTCCATTTACTTCAGGGCAAAGTAAAACACATCAGTCAGTTAAATGGCTGAAAAAGCTTTATGTTAAGGCTTGTATTGTGTAGTTATTGTGCCAAATTGATTCTCTGATACAACTGTAGTCAACCATGCTGTGCTGACTACATTGGTGGCCTAATACACTCAGGGGGGAAAATGGTGCACTGCCCTGTTCTTTTTAAGTACGTGAGGTAACTGTTATGGGGCAGCCTCATAGAGATGCAGATTGTGCCTGCATTTACATACACTCTCATGTACACTCTGCATACAAATATGACTCTTGGAGTTTCTGTGGGGTTCGTCAGAAGTGACATGAGTAAAACGCCAATTGATATAAAGCTGAGCACACACCCCTTATCCCTGTTGAAAAGCGGATTTGATGGTCGGGCGACAAGTAACTTTGAAAGAGCAAGGATGGGAAGGATGAACGTCACAATAGAGCAACGACAGCTCATGCAGCAGTGCCTTTAAATGAGGGGGGATGGAAGGAAAGCAAAAGACAAGTGCTTGGATTACAATTTGGCTGTTTATCATATAAATGAAGGGTTGTGTCCAACTGAGCCAAGGGATAATAATCTATCGTTCCGCATGCTGATGTGTCTCAATTTCCTTGCCACTGCTAGCCATCCCCATAATTCCGCTGTGTCACATGCAGGTCTGCCTACATCTGTTTGTTCTGCTCATGTCCCTTGTTTTATTTAATCATTTTCAACACACTGAGTAAGAGAGATGAGCTGTTATTTATGCATCAGTGCCTGATGTGGATAATACCTTTGGATAATCAGCTGATTTTGAGCCAGTATGACTTCAGCGTTTTTACCTTTTAGAAGCAGCAAGGAATCATCCTGCTGCCCAGCAACAAATGGGATTTATTTAAGCGATGATGGTCTTTATCAGTAAAATAAATATTGCAGACACTCCTGTAACCTAAATGTCAGTCAGTTTTTAGTACTTATCTGTCTAGGTCTCCAAGGCAGCAAGCCCAGCCAAGTAACCTCGATGTCCCCCTCTTTCGTCTGCCTGTGAAATCCTGTGGTATTTCCTGGAAGAGCAGATATGCAGATATGTAACCCCTCTTATGAATCTGGATTTACCCTGGGGTCTAGTGTGGCTGCAACAAGCTCATATAAGCATACTGATTACATGCTCTAAACTCTGTGACTGCCGTCAGTCAGTGTTGGCAGTATTTAAAGGGACAGAAATCTGCAGTAGTATGAAGAAGAAAAATAACTGGTTTTGTGCTGTGGAGCATATATATATATAAAAATATACAGGAAGAAAAATAGGAAAGAAAAACCAAACAAAACCTTGGCACTTTGTTCGGAGCCCCCCAGGTCTGAAAATGTTTCATTCGGTGAACTTTTTAGATTTGCATATTTCCATGTCATGCTCCCAGGGCAAAATAGGGATATGCAATCCATCTCTCCATCTATGTATATCTATATCTCTACATTAAGTTTAAATCATGCTTCATTTGCTGTACCTTAAAAACTGCTTGCTTTTTACTTGATTATTGACATCATATTATCATTACTAGTTACAGGGTTTACTGAACTGAGCTATATCACTGCAGATGAAAATATGCTGCTAGTGATAACCTGCCATTGTGGGAAGAAACCTATAAAAGTGATCTGTACATTTAAACATGGAACCAAAAGCTCTTTACATTCACCTCTAAAAACTTAAACAAGAGACTTGTGACATGATTTTTTTAATAGTGCAGCCGGCTAGCAAGTGATTATGTCCCCTCTTTGTTGTAGGGTTTTATCAATATAGGTCAGTTCAACACAGGATTTGTGGTGAGATTCAGGAGGAATCATTATCAACTGTACACCGTTGTGCTGCTGACAAAGTGAATTTACGTGTTGGAATACTTTTGTAGTTACCAGTCAGTTAAGTGTTTGGTAATCTGAGCTCAGTTTACGGTGTGTGGTAATCTGAGCTCAGTTTACGGTGTGTGCAAGTGTGAGCTCCCAGACTGTTTACTGTATGGTTTGCCATATGGTGATAATAGACTTGAAGAGTCACAGAGTGCTAACAATCTCAAAAAAGGGCAAACCCTCTGGAAACCCTCTGGAAGTAAGGGGTGGGTTGAATTCAGTGGTTTACTCCCAAAAGTGACTGCTCCAAAAAGAAGTGTGGATTTGTGGTTGAAGAAAGGGCTGCTGTAATGTAGTTCGTTTGTACTTTGGCCCAAGCATGTCAGACATTTCAGTAAGATTTTAGGGAATTGTATTAATTTGTGAAAAAGAGCATAAATATATATTTCAGTTAAAATTGGAATTATCAAATTAGTAGCAGATCTGTTTCTACTTTGAACAGCATCTGACTTATGTAAATTACACTGTATATATGTCAATGTTTTGCATTGAGAAACAAAGGTGAGTGGGATGGAAGGTTTTTTTTTGTGTGTGTGTGTGTTTGTGTGTGTATACATACAGTTCACTGTGCATCTGATATGTCAGGGGAAATATCTTTAGATCGTGCGCCAGATCTGATCCTCTATTCTCGACATTATTAATCCTCACCTCTCAACCCATTAAACTCTTTGGTCTTTTGTCTGCATGAACTGAAAACTTTTAGTCTGACCCAGTACCCAACACCCTTGACTTTAGAAGCTTAATAATTACAAATCATAAAAAGTACCACAGAGGGAATATTACCTAAGATGAATGAAAACAGTCTTCTTTTCACGTTTTCTTTTCCTTTGAAATTCACAGAGGCAGGATAGGATAGAAGGATTAATAACAAGGGAAGCTAATGATGCGCAGCAGGGAAACCCCTATGTGACCTCTGGAGTGCTTGGTTAAGGATTAAATTCTATTAATTCTTCTCTGTAGAATAACCTTTACATACTAAAAAATGAGTACATATCACAGCAGATTTTTTAATAAAAATGGGAATGTCAGCTCTGCGGCAGTGCTGTTCCCTGATGAGTGCTGTAGATTTACACTGATAAATGTGTATGCACGCACACTTCCTCCAACTTCCACTGCTACCACACCCTTCCCTTTCCCTCCAGATGCATTAACTCTCAGCTCAAAAAATCAAATACATTTTTTTTTTTGTGTGACTTTGCTGTCTGCTGAATACAAAGTGAAGTGATTATATGGAGACCTCCTACTGCTCTCAGCAAACTGCTGCTTCTGTAACTCAAACTGGCATCGAGGCTTGGCACCAGCTCTGCATGGGTGGAGTGTCTACCCCTCCCCTCCTTCGTGATGTCATTAGCATACAGGCCATGTCTCACTCACTGCCAACCTTTCGGCAGTGATTCCATCTTCGCGCGATACGCAGTGAGGGAATGCAGTAAAACTGCCATACTGCCAGACTCTTGACGGCTACAAAATTGCAGGAAGGCTGTGAAAGGGAAGAAGAAGAACAACAAAAAAATTACTGCCTCGCTGGCAGATTGTCAAGAAAGAAAGGGTGATGAACTCACAGTGGGCCTGCTTCACCTTATTTTCTTCTGTTGGTGTTGTTGTTGGGAGTTATTGATGTAATTGACCAGCCTGAGGACAAGGGAAAAATCTATAGTGGAAGAAGATTTTCTTTTTCTCCAAAATGGAGGCATCAGTGAAGGCAGCCAAGTTCCACTCATGTGTTGTAGGTCATCTTATTGATTGTAAGTTAACGGCAATTGAACGTGACTGCGCTCCATTGTTAAGAAGAGACATGGCCCTTAGGTTTTCACCTCACATGTCCCTCTGGTAGTCGTGCTCTACTGGTTTATGGCCATCAGAGATGAAAAAATAAATAAAAATCAGAGCTGGTGTATATCCAGCTGACCCATATCATCTGTCAGTCTCTGCCAGTGACTATGTAACTATGCTGTCAGTCTCTGCTTGTTGCTGATTTCTTTCTTTCAACTTTGTGGCCTCATGTTATTTTTCAAAAAGGAAACAATATTTTGCTAACTGATCATCAGCAACCCCCTTTTGAAGTCCTTAATTCTGCCTGAGTGCGCGGTGGGTTACCATCATGAAAAACAGCTTTTTCAGTCAGGTCAGCCTTGATCATAACGAACACTTTCAACCTGCAACGCTTAAATGCACTAATTATGTGGCCACATATTGGGAGGAAAAGAATTTGTGAATCTGTGAAGATGAAGATGGTCCCTGAACTTACCGCTAAAATCTTTTATCCCAGATAATTTACATAGTTTTGCATCACTAAGATACCCCAATCTTCAGAGGACCTCAAGCAAATGCAAAACAAATCTTTTGAAGCACTTAGCCTATTTACAGTAACAACAAAACAAGCATTGCACACTGTTGGGTTTCTTATGTTTTAAGAATGGTCTTTCTTGTGTGTTCTACCAGCTTTCTTAGCATAAATAGATCATGTCATTGATACTCTGGTCGACGTTTTTCTCAGGAGCAAAACTTGTTGGATTTACATATTTACAACATGTGACATACCAGCCACAGACAAGTACTCTGCACCATTTCTCTATTCACACGTTAACACGTGCAAGTCTGTAGACAGTTTTCTAATCACTATCCTTTTAGCAAATACAGATTTTCCTCTATGGACATCCCCCCAATCACCCCCAAAGGTAAAGCCAGTGTTGACATTTAATATTAATTTGGATATATCGATTTGAATTCCCATTTGCCTGATGTCGAAATTATTCCTTCTGCCTGGTCTTGTCGCGATAGAGATGATCAGAATGTTCTCTGAATTGTGCCAAACTGATCAAACACCACCATACTGAATTACCAGCTTTAAGATGATAATGTTTGACCCCATTTAACTAGCTGATTAAAAAAAAAAAAAAAAGCAGCTTAATTTGGGTCCCAATCCCTCTATCAAAAGTAATTCCTGCTCTCATCCCATCCCCGAGTTCAGGAAAAAGGATGACTCACCATCTTCCTTCTGCCAGCTGAAATCCATTCATATCTGCACACATAACCAGAGCTGTGCCTTAACTTTCGGCACCAGAGCTTTTTTCGGAGCACTAGCCACACAGTTGGGTCATGACTTTTAAGTTGTCAGTTACTGTTTCAAAGAAAAAACCATAAGCCATATGTACCTCACCAGCGAAGTATGAGATTTCTCCATTTTTTATATTTTGTGTAGCGAGTGCGACTCTTAAATGGGTCTGGGAAAAAAAACAATAATTCACGTAACACTTAAATGAACCCATAAATTCTACCCTCTCTCAAATGAGAGGCTCCATCTCCGACACTAACCACTTTTTTTTTTTTTTTTTTTTTTGCACCACGAGCAAAATGTGTGTCCCACTCTAGATGAACAGACACTTGTGCATGGACAGTTTTTACCCACTTAAAACATCCCTCCATGCATACAAGCTGAGCAGAGTAGGAGCAAAAAGGCCTTCCCGTCCCTCCTTTCAATTATGCAACAAGTTCTCTTAACCATCTGCACTATGTCTGATGGAGCACTTAGAGACCTAATCTGCTCTGGAAACTGTGACCTGTGTGAAGGGAAAGGAAACGTGATGTATTATTTGTCTTTTTTTTCCGTCTCCAGTGTCTCTGTGGGGTTTGTTTTTTCTTCACATTCATCCTCTGAATAATATTTTCTATGAGGTTGGAGGAATTTATTGTTTATGTCTTGTGATTATTGTTGTAAATATATTGCACGTAACAAGAAAACTATAAAGAGAAAAAGTAACAATTCCAATTAAATAATGGTGGTATCGCATTACCAACTGATGGCCTGCACGGAGCAAAGAATTGCCTCTGTAATGAACAGTCTCATTCAATCTATTTAATCAGTGACTGGACAGCGGTGTCTCTGTATTTTACCTGAAAACTTTGCAAGTTGTAAGGTAAGAATGGAGGAATTGCATGTTTTATGAGCAAACGCCTTAGTTCATTATATTTGCCTTCAGCTGTTATTTTGAATGTTTTTAGTTTGAAGTTTAACGTGTCTGTTATGTAGGGAGTGAGCAAGTGAGTTTGGACATGCCAACGATGAGCTTTCTCTTTCTTATGAGCCACACTTCATTTAAGTTAATTGTGTGAGAACTGCTGATGGAGTTCATGATTCACATAAATGTGCTGGAGTTGTCTGTATGCATGGCTTTCCCTCAGTTTAAGCACCAAAAATGCTGCATGACCACGTTCTCCTTTGCAAATGACAACATGCTTAAGTTAAACTGTCACAATTGGGATCTTGCACAGCTTATACATGTTCAAATATGCTCATAAGGCCGTGGGAAGGTTTGCTGTTGTGCAATAAAAGTTCTAGTCCCATCCTAACCAGTATTGTCTAACAAAATCTCATTTTCATCTCAGTCGCTATTGGTTACATGTGCACATATATATATTAAATACATGGTTAGGTTTAGATATTAGTTAAGATATAATTAGAGCTTATGATTGAGGGAAAAAAAACCCTGACAAATTCTGCTCTTTTGTGATATTTCACAGATTTTACAGTCATGAGACTGGAATATTGTTTCATCATTTCATGCCGTTGCAATAAGATGCAAAGGCATTATACGACATAACTTTATATGAATTAGAAACATTTAACTCTACGTTTGTCTTAACATTTCCACTTTCATCCAAATTTATTGTCAGAAAAAACTGTTTGCAGGGTCCTTTGTGGATAGTCTTGATGGAATAACGTGGTTTAGCTGAGAAGTCTTGATAGAGTTTCTGACTTGGGAAGTTAATTTCTGTCTTGCTGTGGCTTTCCCTTGTTCCCAGGGACAAGAAGGCAAGTTTTTCATGGCCCATTGGCTTGATCTAATTTGGTGGAAGGAGCGCTCTACGTCTAAATTTGTCACCGCGGCCACCAAGGTTGGCACTTCTGGATGGATCACTGAGCAGCACCCCCGTCTCCCATCTCAATTTCAAGCCAATTCCTAAAAATACACGCAATTATTCAGAGAAGATGAGAGTGGCTATTGTTGGGTTCTGTAAGGCCGAACCCAAGGTGTCACCTGGATGTGACTTTGTTGAATATACATGTCCTGAAGCGTTGCAACATGTGCTTTAATGTTAGTTGCTATACAATACAGCTCACATGTTGCATGTAGCCAACACACAAGTCATTTCAGCAAATACAACTCATTCTGATATTTCTTTTTTTCATGTCTGCCACCTTTTAATCTACTCGGGATTCAGGTGAGAGCATTGCCACTTCATCCTCACCATGAAACTGTTCAAGCTGTGTACTTCAAAAGAATATGGACCAATTATGTAAGCACCCCAAAGCATCAGTGGAGGCCCCATCCTCACTTCTGTCAACTGACAGCCTTTCAGGGCTGTCAAACCCATCAGCTAATCAGCTAATAACACCAATTGGTAATTAGTCTTCCCCAGAGTAAGCATTTAATTATCAATGTTCCTTCCCCCTGCTAATAGTTTGGTAGAAAAAAAAAAAAAAGACGGCCGGCTTGATGTTATGTTTAATAGTTATAAACTTTTATTGCCTCTCGAACACCAAGAGTCAATTATGTAGGGGAGGAAAGATGCTACGAGCCCTACTGGGGAGAGAGGTTGATTAAGAGTATTAAAGGCCCTGCAGCCTTAAAGGGTTGGATGGAGAGTAAATAAATGGAGGCAGATAATTAAGGATTGGCAGAAGGCAACAAGCTATTTTCTCTGTCTTTGTGTTTCCATCTCTGTTTTTTCCCTTGATTTTGCTCTCTGTCTTGACTGCAGAGTGTCTCTGCCATTTCCATGATTATACTCCTTCTTCTTTACGGCTTCCTTTCTGTGATTGAGGGCTGAAAATCATCTGTTTGGAGTTCACTGGCCGCAGCGGTCAGACTAGTTAGATCAGATTACGGCAATTTCTCGTCTCCGCAATTTTATGGGCTTGTTTCACAGTCTCAGAAACTTGCTACTGATTTTCAAGATTCGCAGGTTCATTTTCACTCGGGGGAAGGTGATAGTTCAAAGTATGCCGCCGCGTTCAGGCTGATTTGCATCTTCCTCAGTGAGCTAACCCCACTGCCAGAGATAAAGCTAAAACAATATAGCTAATTGATGTCAAAGAGCAGAAAATGAACCATCATTTCCTGAATGTCTCTGAGCTATCCGTTACGCATTCTGAAGACATCACCTTAGGTTTAGAAGATATTACTAGAAGAGTTACAAACTACAGGTTTTTTTTGTTAATGAATTTATTCATTTTACTAAAATCACTCTTTGTAATCTCACTCTATTATGCACGGATGCAGGAAAATAATCAGATTTTCCATTTAAAAAGCTGGAACTAAAGTTATTTAATTATTAAAATAGATGCAAATCCAATCATCTCATTGATTTGCCACCTAATTGTTACTGATAAAGCTTGTTAATCATATGTTAATTTATTTCTAATGATCCAATTAACATACAGATGAATTATTGGGGATTTTTTTTTTCTATCTGTTACAAAACCTCAACTTTTTACTTTTGTCTGGAGAGTAAACACTGTCTGGGTAAAACGCCAAAGAGCCCTTAATTGTCATATATAACCTCATTGTGTATGTCGTGATTCTTACTGCATGTAAAGCACACAAAGCCTTTTATGAAAATCCTTGATTGCATCCTTTTCATTTTTCACAAATGTCCTCGATTAACGTCTGAAAGATTTGTGCCGCCACTTCTCAAAGGATGAACACCAAAACTGATCGGCGCATCTATCACTAAACACAGTCTCATGCTTGTACAGCTTCACCCTTTGGAGTGCAGATTGACAGATCTAGCTTCTCCAGAGTCCTTGTTTTCTTAAGCGAGTCTGGTTTCTGGTCAAATGGAAGCTTATCAAAGCATCCATCAGCTCAGGGAACTTGGGGCACCTCTTTACGTCTCACCACATTTTCACCTCAAGGATGCATATGTGACAAATCCTGCCTTTTCAAATCTGACATATATCCTACCTCCTCCTTAGACTGTTAATTAAAGTCACTCAAGAATCAGACTTGAGTGACACATTGTCATCAAACCCTCCAGTATCAAGGAAGATGGTGGAAGAGCAGACATCTAATTGGTTATTAGCTGATAAGTTCAAAAATCTTCTTCTTATTGTTCTGATAATGAATTTTCAGCAGTTATGGGCAATTGAGGCAAATGCTGTTTCACGAGACTGTCGGCTAGTTTTATATCAAACACTTGCACCTTTTCTAATCGGTGCAGTTCAGCAGTCACGACAGCCCCACCATTAGAACTGTGAATCCACGTCTAGGTGTGGAAGCTTTATGCTGTTGCCCAGACTCAGCAGAGAGAGAGAGAGGGCAGAACCGTACAAGGTAGCCTCAGATTTCAGCACTCTGGGTAAACACTGTGAAACTGTATCATCATTATTCAGCAAGCTGAGGTAAAGTTTTGAAGTGGGGCATCATTAAACCCAGTGATGCACCACTTACTTTTTCCTAGAACCAAGTATTTGCGATGGCTGAACCAAACCGGGCAGCCAGTGAAAATAAATGCACGGTCGGCAAATGAATGGAAGGAAAGAAAAAAAGTGGAAAGTAGCTGTTCCAACGTGAACTCTGACTCAAGTGTTCCGTTTATGGGTCTCATGATTTTCCTCCACTGACTGTGTCGCTTGTTTGCTCTTAAACATTTGCATTGTTTGCTGTCGGTGTCTCATGTTACTGCTGCTGTGTCAAGAGCCAAGAACAAAACGCTGTGTATGTTTTCGAAAAACCTTCTTTAATGATGTAGTTTTTTTCCCCCACTGTTTGTTATAGCACCTTTCATCCCACCATACCTACCTGCTACCTAGTTGTTTTAGTTTTCTTTTTTTTTAGGTATACGTTACGACAAACCTAGGGGAAAAAAAAACACACCTGACCCCTCTGACCAACATTTCTCTTGTAGCTTGCTCGGGCTTGAAGCAAATGTAAGCCCTGGAAGCTGTTATGGAGTTTTGGGTTGTTTTTTGGGATTGTCTTAATGTGGTCTGGGCTTGTGGAGGCATGTCGCAGACACACCTGCCCGATCGGCAGCTGATACTGAACCATTTACTGGCAGCTGTGTCGGATCAACAGATGACAATTCTTTTCAAATTGATGTCTGGATTGTGTCGTTATCAGGCTTTTACAGAGTTACTTTTCTGTTTGTGCATATATTATAAGACTTGGCAGATTTTTGCTTTTAAAGTCTGCGTTTAGCTAGTATTTTTAAGGATATTTAAATCCAAAACATTTGTCCTTGTGGCAGCCCTACAGGCTGTTTAAACTCTTCTAGAGATTAAACTCACAAGTTTCACTATTCTTTTCTTGCCCTTAGCCTTTTCTTTTTGCAGAAGGCGCCATTTGAGATTTTCCTTTCTTTGTAAGGTATTACTTTCAACATCGCATTGTAGCTCATCTTATTTGTTGTCCCAATTTCCCTCACAGCCGTCGGTCAATCATTGGGGAAATGTTTCAGAAGGGCTCTAAACATGAGAAAGGAAATGAGCCGAGACGGATGTGTCCAAAAAACACACTGTAAGGAGATGGGAGGAAGCAAGACAGAGGGAGAAATCAGACAGAGGGGATGAGAGGGAGTAGACGCGAGGCAGAGAGAAATGCAAGAGAAGGCAGGTGAGCTATGAGTTTGCTGACCTTCTCCCTTGCTGTCAGAATAAAATAAACCCAGCAGCCCCTGCCCCTCCAGCTGCATCAGACTGCCAGTCCATCAGCTGTCCCATTAACATGTCAGAACAAACAAACTAAACAAACAACACAAAGGGCCAGTGAGCAAAAGGGTAGATGGATGGATGGATGGATGCCTTAGCTTGCAGGAGGACTGCTATATGGTGGTGTAGTGAGAGATGTACTGCTGAACATTGTGGTTCTGTCATCAGTCATTTCTCTCTGCCTTGCTTTCTTGTGCTCTTTTTTTCAGCAAACAATGGCACAGCCATGCACCGGCACCCAAAAGCCAAGCACAGAGAAGTTAGGGATTGCATCCCTCTGCATGCATGGAATCCTATTCAAGATTTATTTAGAAGCGTCTTCTGAAATGTTATTAGAATCTTGCATCTTTCAGTCAGTGCAGAGCTGAAGTAGGTCACATTTTGTGATCTTATAAGAAGCCCTAAATTATGCTCCCAACACTCTTTCTTGTCTCATCTGCAGTTCACAAGGTACAGAAGAAGATGGAGGGAGGGAACAAGTCTCAATGGCTGAGTCTCTGCAAGCTGGGATGCAGATTGTCTATTTGTTTATATGTTTGGACTTTTAATCTTGTCAAGTGGGTTATAGAGCACAGCTGTCGGTATACAAAACCAGTGGGGTGGCTGATCTAATACATTGAGCTCTTTTTACCTCCCTTCATGCCCCCCACTCTTTTTTCCACTCTTTGGCTTGTCTGTTTCTGCGACACAGATGGATCTACAGTGGCTCCTGGTGGAGCACGGAGGTACTGTGCAGAAAGCTCACGAATGCAGTGATTGTGTAAAATCCTTGACCTAGTTGTACAACTTATGTATATTGAACGTCTCTTGTTAATCAGAGTAGCATTTGGACAAGTGGAATACCAAGCTTAGAATGAGGAATGAGATCTACTGAATATGAGTAGGAGAATGCAGCAGCAGGCTGGCATTGAGCATAGCTGTAGTGATGGATTCTGGCATCTTGGGTGTTAGTCATGAAAGAAAACCGTAGCAAGCTGCACTGTTGATGCGGAAGAGAGGGTTTAGCTTCACCGTTCAAGGCCCACACGAAACGGCAAGTGTCTCCAGGATTTCTTTGGGCTGAGTTCTATCCCGTGGGACAGTTCTACCGTAGTAGATGTGTTGTTCTTTTAATAAGCACCCAATAAACAGTGTTTTTTTTTCGCCCTCGCATTATTGATTAACTCGGTACATGGGCAAAATTCAAGCACAGAAAATGCATAAAGTAAAGCTTTTAGTAGGTCACAGCAAGTCAGCAATTTTCTTGAGGCAACTCAGTCTCTTTGTTTTCTTATTTTTTTTAGTTCTGCCGGCCAAAGGTGGTTTTAACAAAATTTTGTTCAACCTGGCTGTGGAAGGTACACATAACGCAGTCTGACAGTTGTTTAACTGGATGGACAAAACTCTGATCATAGCCCGGTCTTCCAGTTTTGTGCTCAGATTTCACTGGGATCGCCTATTGCTGCTAGCAGGAATGACATCCTGTAAGGTTCTTTGCCGCAGCAGAGCTGAACAAGTCTCTTATTGAACACACTTCATTGTTTGAACACTGTAATGTAGATGGTGGGCAGTATTGTCTATGATGTTCACCAACTTGTACTGCGTTCTAGGCGTTTACCAGGAATCGGCAGGAGAAATAGAACTACAGCCACGCTGGCTCGGAGATCGCCCCCGTGGAGATAAACCTATGATTATGTCAAATGAATCTGAGTCAACCATTTGGTGAGCTTTAGAGATGGCCTTGGGAGAGTTAGCCTCTTTTGAAAAATCCAGGGCTGCCTGATTTAGTTGATTTCCAGACACAAACACATATGACTTTAGGTTGGTTTTACCTACATGTTTTTCATCCAGACATGGGGTGCTATAAATATTCACCAGCAGTGACAGCATTGCTGGCATCGCTTTCACCTTGTAATGTTGCAGAACATTTGTAAAAACAGTCATTTCAAAATATCCAGTCACAAAGATTTACTGGGGATGAGGGCTGGATTGGATCCAAGAACTCATTGACATTACAGACGTATAAAAGCATGCTTCCGACAAATGTCAGACTATCCCTGTAATAAATCATATTGTACACGCAACTTTATAACCATGCCCCCTAGAGGGTAAGCACATGCATTCTAGGGAGCAGAGTTCCCAAGAGGTTATGAAAGAATACCGGGAAAAGAAAAAAAACTTATGTCACAAAGAACAAAAATATACATTTAGAAATAAAGAGCTGAAATGTTATTCCAGCACGGGAAAGATAAAACACCCCTCTCATGCGGCGCTGGGAGGGGTCAAGGCAGTGCCACACATGGCAGAGGGCTTGATGGAGGGCCCATAGCGCTTTGACAACATATTTTCGGTGGGTTTATCCGTCAACTGTGTTGATTCCATTAGCCGGGAACCTGACAGCGAGTGGCTGTGCTCCAAGCTCTATCAGTCTCACATCACATGCTAGTGAGAGAATGAGAGATGGATAAATGGGGAGAAAGAGGAGAGAGAGGTAGGTAACGGCTAACTCTTTTCCTGTATTCTCTAAAACACCCCTTCCCAAGTCATAACTGTATCAAGCTGTGATGCGGCATGACATGAGATTAAAAGGCATGCTTAGACGGTCATAAGATTAGTAGTTCTATAATAATCTAGAGGCAAAATTCGACTCATGAATACGGTGACAATGAGACGGAATATGACAAGGATGATGAGGACCATTATGTCGGCATTAGAGACCAGCAGCATTATTCTGTCCCCGCTTGAAGTGGGTCAAAGCCCTAATACCATCTTTGTGAATGTGACAAAATGTGAAGAGACTGCCTCTGCCATCTAGTTATGCCCTTTTCCCACGCACAGCCACATAAATCTCCCCTTCATTTATGGCTCACAAGATGGGAATCCAATTCCCTGGAAACTGGTTCTGAAAAGATACTTCAGGTCCGAAAAGTTATCGGTGTTAGATATACGCAGCCCCATTTAGTCGGAGCTGAATTAGACTGAGCGGGAAAAGGGGAATGGGGTCAGACTGCCATATTTCATGTTTAAACCAAAGCTCATATTTTTGTCTGTGCTTCCTTACAGCCCGGCTGTCTTTGTGAGGGCAGTCATTGCCAGAATTTACTCCAACTCAGGAAATTACTTTTTTTTTTTTTTCTCCCGTGTCGCCTCTTTTTCGTGCTCACAGTCCATCAGCCTCGACTTGTTGGTACAATTTCCCCCTCAAAATGGGGGAATGGATCCAGCGTTGGATCTATCCGGTGTAATGATGATGGAAGTTGCACTAAACACGTCTGTGATATCTGTCAAGAGCTGAGGGGCAGCTTTAACTGGGAAGAAGTCACCAAATGACTGAGAAGAATGAAATATTACTCATTTTGGGGGGTAATGGGTTTGAACATGATTAAAAGTCCTTTAGACTGTTGAGCTCACACCCAAACAATTGAGGCTGGCACAAACTGGCTCAAATTCAGTCTTTGACAGGATAATTTGTATGATGCCTGAGAACTCATTAGCTTGAGAAAGCTAATTAAAGCTTTCTGAATGGTTCCTTGACCTGTGAAATCTGCTGGCCAGGCAACCGTGAGAGAAGACGGAACAAAGTAGAAATCTTGATTAAAACTCAATAGGAAGTGGGTACAGGAATTGATTGTTTAAGCTTATGCCAAGTCAGGTGGGTTAGGTCTTATGAGCTTTAATTGTAGTTTGAGCATCAGCTGTTGAGAGAGAACAGAAGGAAAGGACATGTTATGTCTGTGAGCATGAGAATTCTAAAGAAGACCATCTCACAGACTACCAGCATTGAAATTATTATTTTTCATTTAATTGATTTTTTTTTTTTAGTTTTTGTTTTGTAAGGAAACACCCACAGACCTGGAACTAGATTTGGTCGATACTCGTGGACACAAAGACAGAACTTAACACACCCAGTTGGAAAAAAGACATCGCTACATTTTCCTTTCAAGTATGGCCCAAGCCTAAAGTATTAAGTTCTTTCTCTAAGGTTTCTCTCCAGTTTGTGGTAACTTCTGTTAGTTTTTTTTTATAACCTTGCCCAACTTGGACTATGCTGACCACACTACCTAGTTTGGTTTATTCACTCGCAACCAGTTAACGGACGGGTTAACTCTTTGTGTTAAGAGACACTTTAAAAGTTGGCTCCAATCCTTGCTGGATGAAAATCCAGGTAGCCTAAAATTCATTGTCTCATGTCTATGTTTTAACAGTGCAAACACTTGTCATGCAGTTAAAGCTGAGCATATTTGACATTTGCTCTCAGCATTTTGATTTCTGTTACATACATCAGCCTTCCTGTTGGCGATGTAAATATTTCAAACTTAACTAATAAAAAGAAATTAGGCTTGTTACAGCTACACTTGCTCATCTTTTTAGTCTTATTTGTTTTCTTTTTCTCTCGTAGGGATTTCCTTTACACTTCAGTGGAAATGCACTCGACAGGTGGGATTTGCTCTCTGCACTCAGTAATTATCCTAAAGCTGTCGATGTGTACAATTGATACAATGGTTGAATTGTACTTACATCATTATTCCAAGTGCAAGTGTCAATTTTGTTAACCTGACCACTGTCTCTATTTTCAAGTAAAGCTGTATTTTACATACATGGGATGGAATAAACCTTCCTGATTTATTTATTCCACAAAATATGTGGAATTACTTTGGATACTATCTCTGTCCAATTCCACCAGGCCTTCCCTGACAAAGACATAATCTAGATGGGATCGTATGCTGCTTTAAAAGCTGTATATACCTTTCAGCATTCATGGTGTCTTTCCAGATGTGTCGCCAGTTCTACAGGTAATAATGCTCCACATACCAAGAGAGATGCAGGCTCGCAAAGTGAGAGCTGATAACGAGCCGGATGGTCCCTCTCTTTTTAATCCAGAGGACGTAATGTCCCTGATATCTAAAAGGAGCTGTACATTTCGATTCATCTGACCACAGAGCAGTTATGCACTTTGTCTCTGTCAATTTTTTATGAGCTTCGGCCCAGAGAAGATGGGGTGTTTCTGAATTATGTTCACATATGGCTTCTTCTTTGCATAACAGAGCTTTAACCTGCATGTGTGGAGGACACGGTGGACTGCGTTTGCAGACGGTGATTTCTGGATTTCTTAAGGCACCCGAGAAACACGGGATATTTTGAATTTTTATTTCGGCCGTGTGTCCCCTGCGCACAAAGGAGGTACTGTGTCTCCAGATATTATTTACTGTAGATGATGGACTACTCAAAATCTTGGCAATTTTGCATTGAGGACCATTTTTCTGAAAATATTTCACAATTTCCAGGTGCCACTTTTTTGCACATAGCTACAACTCTGCCCATGCGTTCTTCTGAGAGACTCTGCCTCCCTAAAGTTCTCATTTTATGCCCAATCATATCACCGACCTGTTGCCATTCATCCTAATTAGCTGCAACGTGTTCCTGGAGCTGTTTCTCTTTAGTACCATTAACTTCTCCAGCCTTACGTTGCCCATGTCCAACTCGTTTTTTAGACTTGTTGCTGCCTTCAGATTCAAGATGTGTCACTCCTTTCAACATTTGATATGTTTGTTGTTTTATTGTGAAGAAAATGTTGGTTCATGAGATATGAAAATCAGCACCTTTTACACAATGTTGCAGCTTTCTTTTTTGTGTTTGAGGGTGTGACATTTTATCTGGTTCGGATCAGAAACTCTCATTATTGAACAAATTCTATCATTTTTGTGTGCGTCGAACTGTTACTATGAACTGACCTAAGCATGTTGCATCTTGAGTTATGCTGGTCCCTAATCAGCTACATAGAATTATTTCCAAAAGCTTCAGTACAATGGTCCTTAGCCTATCCTACTTGAAGTGAGTGCTGGAGAACAAGAAGACACCCCAGCTGAAAATACCCTCTGATAAACAGCTGAGGTGAAGCCTGAAGTGTGTGACCAGTAAATACGCCCCTCCCCTTGCATTGTTGCACTCCACTTTGATGGAATACATCTTCAAAGTCAATGGAGGGGTCAGTTACTCTCTAAGTTGATGTGGCAAGTGATTTTTCACTTTCTCGAGTTCACTTCGAGGTAAGTCCTTCCACTCTGAGAGTCGCATTATGTTTTATTCAGAGACCCCTGCTTTGCATTTTTTAAACAGTGAGGACTTGAGTACGTACGCAGCAGCACAAATGCATAATAAGACCTTCCAAGGATGTTGAAACTTTCAGTTTCTGGACAATGGTTTTACTTGAGAAACGAGACCACTGCAGTCAGATGTGATTGGTGAAGGGGAACACTGGGGGGAAAAAAATCACTTTGACTTTGGGTAAATAGGGGTGGAACAGGAGGGATAAAGGAGATGAGGAGTAAGAGAGTCTTTTTTTTTTCTTTTTTCTAAAGGATGAATCAATCTTGCAGGTGTTCCTGGTTTCAGACATCAACCAAATGAAAGTAAATGGGCCAAAATCATCTCGGTGCCTGTGAGAAACTCGAGCCGGAGACAGAGAACAGAAGGGGGAAAAGGAGGTTAGTGCCCTCTGTGGAATTAGAGGCAGCGTTCCCCTGACTGAGCACTTTGAAGACACAGACGTTCACGCAGGGGATCAGCTTGCAGAGAACAGGATCATGATCTGAGCTGCTGTGATGCATGAGAGATTTCATCTGCTGCTGTGTGGTATCATTTCAATTGACAAAAGTTCTCTCAGTTTTAGAACCCCTGTTAAGGTAAAGTAGGTAAAAGTGAAGTGAGATGCTGTTAACCCTCCAACAGGTATGTTTAATATATGATACTCTGGTCCAAAAAAAAATCAATTGCAGAGTTAAAACTGCAGAGTAAACTGCAGAAAACCAGTTTGTTTACTGTAAAGCTGAGCGCTCTGTCATCCATTGACTGGAAGATGGGAACAGACTCAGAGCATTTCATCGCTCCGAGAGTCAGGGGACTGTATGAATGTGCAACTCTTTTTGCACACATAGTCTGCTTTATTGAATATTGACATTGTTGTCTTTTTCTATCTTATTTACACTGCTTTGCTTTAGTGTGTTTTTCATCCTCTCTCCCTCACACAAACGCACGTCTGCATTGCGTGAGGAGTTGAACATGATCTTTCTTTCAGGCCGGCGGTTGGACTTAATGTAGTCCAGGGCTCCTGAGTTCTTTTCAAATGAGTTTTTCTATTATGCGTCTCTTCTCCATCCACCGCGGGGCTTTTTCCTCACAGTCGTGCGGTCGCTTGTGAATACTAAGCTCCGAGCATCAGTGTGTGCGTTTGCGAGTGTGTGAGGAGAAAAGAGAGAATAGTTTGCTACAGGCTTGCATGTTATTATGAAATAAATTATTTGATCGTTTTTTTTTTTTGTGTGTTGTTTCTTTCTTTTGTTCCAACTGTGGTTGCTGCCAAACACAAAGTCCCAACGTCCCCTGAAGAATAAAGATCAACCCCACTGAGCAGAACAATTGCACATCTAATTGAGTTCCAAATCTAGTCTCACTCATTGATCATCATCCCACTTATCTTCTCTTTCTGGTTGGATGTTCTGATCCTCTACCTGTTGCTGTATCAATAAAAGTAACCAATAGTAACCAATAACCAATTCCCCAACACTGCTCACTTTACTTTGCACCCTGCCATTGTTTATAGACATAGTCTTACAACTACAGACACCCTATGGCAATGAAATACATGACTTTAGATGCTTTTAATGGCCATGAAACTGCCCAATGCATTATTGGACCAAAAATTATTGCCTCTTGTTGAAGTAGACATTCTCAGTTGTGCCCAGCATAGCCCATAGCCAGATTTGGTCACCTGTGCCTACGCTTCCCCCGCATCATTTAATCTGTCTTCAGCCCTCCTTCTCTTTCAATGTTAGGTTGAAGATTTGGATGAAGGCGATTCCCCCTCCAAGTCTCTCCTCAAAACAATCGTTTGTATTGTTTTGTCGCCAGCTTTATCTGTGTGGACATGCCACATGTGTTGGACTCCTTACAATTCAAGCGCTCTGTTGCAATACAGTGCCGATCCAATTCATCAGCACGATTTACAAAAGCAGACACCTTCAACGACGATTTGGTTTGTTTCAGGCTGCACATTCTGGATGTTTTTATGTTTTACAAAATACAGTGGAGTGTTTTAAGGCAGTGGAATGAGTGTTCGAGCAAAATGTAGAAATTTCAGATTCAAGTCTTTGTTGACTTTTAGAAAAACATTCCAACATTTCTGAAAAGGACGTTTGTTGTTGAGATTTGGCTTAGTCTCGTAGTAAAAGAGCCACACTTACAGAGACGAGTTGGTGTTATCTTTCAGTTGCATATTAAGAGTTAAGCTTTTACGTTAGAGTACTTCTGCTTGGCAAAAAAAGTCACAAGAATAACACTTGCAGCAGCTCGGCAGTGTCATCAGCTTCCTCTGTTATTTGTCCAACAAACCGATGATTGAACAATGAGATAAATGAGAACTGTTTGGCAAACATTAGTCCGCGCTTGTAATTTTGCACTTGCTTGTAGTGTGTCTTTTGTTAATGCCAGGGGGCATTTTACACGTGGATTAAAAAAGGAAAAAAAACAAACGTCTCTAAATAGAGGTAGTCTGTAAAGCATGCAGCACTGACGCTCTCCAGCATGACAAATATTCTGGATGAAGGCAAATCATTCACACACAAGCAAACTGCTCCACAAATCATCAAAAAAGCTGAAATGTGTCATCACAGATAAAATTTAAGTCCATAAGCCTGTGTTTGGCATGATTCTCTCAGATCATTATCGTCTCATGATCCCCTTCACAGTATTTTATGTTTTCGTGCTGTCTCGCACTGTATGACACAAACAGAATGACTAAGCAGAGGGAGACTGCGGCTGTGTGTGTGTGTGGATGGGGGGTGTGTGTGTGGGTGTGTCTGTGCGCGCGAGAGAGCATTACAGAGGGCTAAAAAGATATGCCAAGTGTGGAATAATGGTTTGGCATGTGTGAAAATGAACACAGTGATTGGGATTAATGACCTTATGGGAGCCTAAAGTGGACATAATGAGCTGGAAAAGGCATATTCTAGATAAACCCACTGGAACCATAATGGAACAAACTGCTGGAGTCGGGTCTCTGCGTCGAGATATATCGACTGTAGATTTGGACCTGATGGGTTTCATTTCTGCTCACCTTTGGTTGATGAAACTCTTTGATGCTGCGTTACAACCAACTTTGGCTGTTGTGCCTCTCCAGAGTTATGTTGTAAGTTATAAATCATCAATAATGCTTGTGATGGAGCGGTAATGGAATTTTCTCCTAGCCTGCATTGTTGCTGTACATATAATAGATCTTTTGAGCTAATGGGCTTATTTTTTTACCCAAAAATGATTGCGAGCCGTCGGTCATCGCTCACAGCCTTTCCTCCTAAAAGTTGAATTGAAATACAGTCGAGCTATTTTGCATAAGCAAGCATGTGCTGCAGGAAACATTACACAAGATGGAGTAGCAGGGGCTGCCAAGCTGTTGATGTTTGGAACCACATGGCTCTGTCTTCAAATACTCGCCTGTTTATTATATTTTGTTATTTGTGTGAATTGAACCTAAATGAAAGATTTTACATGCAAAGGTGACTCTAAAATTACATGATTTAGCTGAACCTTCCCGGTTTTTCAAATTTACATTGTTGATGGTGTTTAAATGTTTGTTTAACCAAAAAAAAAAAGAAGAAAAATAGCTGAAGGACGCAACGGGGGTGACGAGATTTCACACAAACAGCAACTGAGTGCAGAGTGAAAATGCTGACAGCAAACTCTGCTGTTATTCATGTTCCCTCTTTAACTTTTATAAAGAAAGTGAAGAGAAAACTGCATATTTACTAGAATAATGAAAAGTTGTATGACCTAAGACCATAAATTAATGTTTGAAGTCGTGTTTGCTTAGTGAGCAGGCTTTACCTTTTAGCTACAAATGATGGCAGACTTTGTCATCAGAAGAACGAATTTGACCATATTTACTGGAGTTATGAGGCCTGATTTAGCCTGTGTGCAAAATGAAACACCTAATGAGCACGGGGCTTCGTGGAACAAGGGTGTGACGGACTGTGTGACTGTACGGAACTTTCTGGTACCTTTTCAGTGCTATAAATCCAATCCATTAGACTATTGTCTATATTAGATCATTATTTTTTTTTCCCATAAGGAGGTGTGGTTTCGTACCAGTTATACCATCCAAAATTAGGTCATTATTTGTTCTGGAAACATGGATTAAAGGTATAAAATGTTATTTACAGTGCTGCATTCGTGTATACATCATATCCAGTAGATGTAATTGAGGCAAGCAATGTGTAACCGTCGTTGCAGACTATGTTGATATAACAGCGTTTGTGTAATCGACACAATAGGCTTGCATAAAACATTAAGAAGATGGTGTAATTTTGGGGGAAGGAAAATGGCCTACAGTACGGCTGTCTTAGTGTTTCAGCTGGCGTTCAGACCTTGTTGAAATTATTTAAAAAGCACTAAAGAAAAATCAAAGGGTGTATTTTGCTATGACATACGAGTGTGCGCTTCCCGTTACAGGCGCTACACTTCCCATCAGGGAGGAAACAGTGTAGTTTGCTGACTCGACCTCACATTTTGGAACTCTTTGCAGAAAAAGATGCACCGAACAGCAGCTGGTCACTCTGCAGTGTAGTGCCATTCACTTCATATAGGTCCCATTTAAATGGTGAAGACAAAAAGAGACAGAGTCTGACTCTCAGAAACAGGACAGCTTGTGTGCAGCTCACTGGAGGTGACACTGATGTGTTTTCCATCCTAACGTCATTGCTGATAAATACTTTGGTAACAAAGAGTTGAGCCTACAAAATACCACACCGCTGTTACAGCTTTGACTTCCCAATGTGTCATCGTTCCTGTCGCGGTACCGAAAAAATCTCATGGAGTATGAAATATTTTCCTTGGTATCTGTATCGACTTTGAAATTTTAGTATCGTCACCACCCAATGTGGAATATATGCTTGTTCTGTAGAATAGAACATTGACACTACTGCCAGTTGTTCAAGAGTGTGGGCCACTGGGCATAAAGTCCATCTACTGCTCAAGGTTTATTTTTTCCTGTTTGTCTTTTTAAATTTGTTCTGTTGCAGCAGAGAAACAGCAGATTGATGTGGGATGGGATGGTAAGCAACGACTGAAGTTTCACACGTTGTAGATTTCACCCTGAGTGACAAAATCTTTAAGAAGCATTGATCGTGTACCAAATGATTGCCCGTAAAAACACATGATGGATTATTTGCTTTGTTTTGAAATATTTGCTTCAGCGGCCCCTTAGCCGCTGCTTACCGTCTTTGGCCGAGCTTCTACTTCTCTTTGGGCTGCTGCTGGCTCTTGAGACAGATGTCTCTGGTCGCTGCTCACAGCAGGGCTTCGGTCAGGGTCGAAACAGCTGGAGGAAGAAGCACCAAGGAGAGCAAGTGAAGGATGTAAAACCAGCCCTCTGGTGGGCTCACCTGTTCACAATGAAACAGTAGGAGCCGAACAAGAAAAGGAAACTGTGGGTTGGAGGAAGAAGGGTGAAATGAAGGGTGGGGGGGTGGAATGAAACAAAAAAAAAGCACTCTTTGGCGAACATGTGTCTTGCACAGCTGCTATCTTGGTGCCTGCCAGCAATACTTGAGGCTTTAGCTCTCAACTGTGGACACTAGAGTTATAAAGGAGGTCAGGGAGGCATGCAGCGACGGAAGGCAAAAGATCTGTGTGGGTAAAGAAGATAAGAAACAGAGTGAGGCCACCGGAGCGTAAGACTGCGGATGGGGGGGCGAGAAGGAGAATTAGATGGGAACAAAAGAATTGCCTGGACAGCATGGTGTACATGGAATGGAGTGGAATTTTTATTCCTATACAGGCTTTTTTTCCCCACTCTGAAATCACATAAATCTTCTACAATTCCCACCAGACTAATAGTCCATAATAACTTTTACTCTTTGATGTCCATCAGCAGAATGCATCCACAGGGACGAGTCCAGTAAATTTATGAGGCCAGGTTGGTGAGTGGTAAAGGAGATGACTCAGGGAATGAGCAGAAGGCTGTTTAGGAAAATCTTCGGCTGCTCTCCCAAAGGTCTTCTTGATCATCAGACTTGCCCCCTGGAGACTATGAGTCAGTTCAGGTCTCTTTTGCTCCCATCACATGCTCATCGTGTCACAGAGAGAGATGTGGACACCAGGGATGAACACACTCATGCGCACAGGTACCTGTGCAGTTCCTTATGCTTAAATGGGATTTTCCTTGACATCTGGGTGTATTGTCATCACTCTTATGTTTGTGTCATCTTGGTTAATGACTTGAGTGTTTGTGTATGTGTGTGCACATGTGAGTGGTTATGTGCCATATGTCTTTATAGTGTTGGTAAATGGCCTCAGCAGCTCTAGGGTCTGATTCCACTTTGACAGAGAAAAACCATGAGGGTAAACCAGTAGTCCCTCCAGATGCAAGTCTGCACTCTTGGTGATGGAAAGACTTTTTGACCTTCATCTAAACCAATTGTGACACTGGCGATTGGGGAGTCAAATGTGGGGTTTTCTCCCTGACAATGGCAGCTGCTTCTCACATTTCATACCTGAAGAGGCCACATAAATTTGCATCTGGCACAACAAAATACGTCACCTGTTTGCATGCATCAAGTACAGAAATATGGCTGGATAGATAGAAATAAAAGGTAAGCGTATATTTTTTTAAAAATCGCATTTTCTTTGGGTAGAAAATAGCGTGTGAACACACAAAAACCACTCTTGGTTGGTAAAAGCTCTTGTTTAAACAGTGTGCATTTATTCTGTAAAATAATAATAATATAAAAGTAATAATATTTTAAAATTATAATTGTAGCATTTTATTATAATATTATATAATATTATAATAAAAAGATAATATAAAATAATAATGCACTTTTCAATTTATTTAGTAAAAAATGGTGCAAAAAGGCGATGTTCCCTGCTTTAACTTCCCCACGCTGTGTTGTTTTAGATAATTCTGATTCATTTCAACTCCGGGACTATTCAGCTCATCCTCTTGGATGGAGAAAACAGGCTAATTGGTGCCGCATGTTAGCGCCGGCATACTTCTCTCGTCAAGAAGTTACGGTTGACAATCCTACCTCTCAAAACTGTATCCTAAAAACCCTGTTTTCCTCCATCTACCCCACCCAAACAGCTGAATTATTTGAGCCCATTCCTGTTTTGGCGCTACAACAAAACATAATCCTACATTTGTTCATCCTCCATTAGGCCCAGAAACTGAACTGTGTACACCTGACTCGAGAGAAAAACTCCACATTCACATCTACCACCAAATGACCTAACCTTAAAAAGAAAAAAAAACGGTTGAGAGCAAGACTGCTACGCACGGGACAGCTTTTGACTAGTCAGGAATAACGCACCATTGTGCCATCGAATGACAACCTGAAAATCACTTTTCAAAATGCGGGAACAAAACATTGCACCCAGATTGAATCCAGTAAACATTCTCATGCAAAGCGTGTTGACGAGCCTGATTGGATTTACTGTCGATGCATATCTCACAGGCATAGAAAATCCCTGTTAAACACATTGTGTTTGTCTTTACCCCTCTGCTCTGTTTCATGTGCCCTGAGAGACCAACCAGATTTCTTCAGAGCACCGTCTCACCCAGACCTTGATCCCCGCACACAGTTGAGTAAAAGAGAGCAGTTTGGTGGATGCCTGTTATTCGGTGTGTGCGTGACTGTGCGAGTGTGTGTTGACCCACTTTCATACAGTGAGACAGAGGCAGAGCTGTAAAAGTTCTTCTGCCTTCGCTCCCTCTGCTCTGCCTCTTCTCACTCTCTCTGCCCTGGAATCCTAAGGAAGCAGCGGTGGCTATAGCAACGCTTCTCACTCCCTCCGTTTTCCGACGTCAATTTTTTATTTTTTCCCACTCTTGTTTGTCAGCTCAAGGCTGCGCCATGTGTATGCATCTCGATCTTGTCTTCATAATTACAAAGATAACTATCTAATAATTTTTCATTGGGATATCTCTCAGCCGTAAGCTTCCCATTTAGCCGCATTTGCGTCAAATCACTTTTCTGCACTTAAGTGAGATCGTTAAAATGGCTAAAATGACACATGCTTTTGTGTCAGCTCACGGAATTTCAGACTCATGGGGACGTGACTGCTACATTCTGTGTAAAAAGGAGTTGGGGGATTGGCGCACATTTGAATACATTCGAACAATTGTGGATTTATGTGAAATTCGTTAAAAATAAAAAAAAGACATCCCTATTGAGTACCTAGCTGTGAGGTACAGGTCTGGCAGATCTGGTGTAAATTGGATAAAAAATTTTATGTTAAGTCAGAATAAAGGATGTAAAAACAGAATTCCGATTAAGCTTTTGCTAACTTTGAGAAACGGTGCTTTGAGTAGGTTATGATTACTGGCCCACCTGTATCAGGGATCCTGGTTGCTGTTGTCATTAATCTGCATCACCAACTACAGAGTACCCAACTTTAATGTATTTAGCTTATCGGCGGTCAGTTGTTGTAGGAACACAAGGAAGATAACTGGATAAGATGACGTTGTTGCCCTGCAACAGGTCAGTTCAGTGTGGGTATTAAAAGCCTCTTAACCTGTGTGTCACTCTCACCCAGTTCTTCACTAAGCGACACCAGAGGATGCGCATATGGGGGCGTAACACTGAGACCTGACGGTGAGTTTTTGTAATGGCTGCCAGGACTCTGTTTGGATGTTCTGGACAGCGTCCTGTTGTTGCTAAAGATGCAGTTGTTGTGCTGTTGACTCTGCTTTCAGCTCACTCCAGATTCCGTGATAACACCTCATAAGACACTGCTCGTGCATTTTCTCCTTGTGTGTGTGTGATTGTTTGTGTGTGCGTAGCATCTCTTTGGCACAGTCCCACCACTCCTGCCCAGCAGCTTGAAGCTGAGGACTCCTGGCGAAGACAGAAGGGCTTTTGGGACATGCAGCCGTATGAATTTTTCATTCACTTCCCTCTGCCAACTCTCGCCCCCTTTCGCTTATCTACCTCCCACTACTCCCTGTCTCACTCCCAAGTATTGTTTCTTGCTCATTCTGCAATAGCACACCTGGTACCTGTGCAAACACCGGGAGTAAACACAAAAACACACACACAGGCACACACTTTCAGACTTGTACAAACAGCATGTGGCTGGAGACAAAGTAAATGGCTCCTAGACAGCAGTATTCTACTGTTTCTTATCTGTCCTCTTCCTTCATTCTCTCTTCTTTCTTAGCGCCCCAGAGGCCAAGCATGTGAGAGAGGGCAGAGGAATGTGGAGGATTCCCTTTTGCGGGACCAAAAAATTATAATCAAATCTTGCCTCTGGAATTGCAGTTTTCCACACAACCTTTCTCGCCAGTATTGGTGTCTCTGCTGCCTCTGTTACTTTGAGGTTACTGCGTAGTCAGTAGAAAGGGATGGCAGTTATTTAAAGGGAAGAAAACCGAGCAGTTATGGCATTATATACCCCATCTGTGCTGAGCTACACAGATATTGTTCACAGATGGAAGGGAAAAGGGGGAGTAAAAATCAGAGTTTTTTTTTGCTTTTTGTCATCCATCACCTGTGCATATATGAACACACAACAGGCAAAACAATTACCGCTTAAGACGACATGACATGTCCTTTTCATAGGCCAGAAAACTGAGCCGTCAAGTGTCAGCAACGCAGTCAGTCCATGGAATCTGGATTGGATTTCTCAGAACCATCAGAAGGCAGTTGAACCTGAGGTCAGTGGCATTTTAGATCTCAGCTCCTGAGACATTTAAGATCCCAGTAGATGACATGTTACCCACTGCCTGTGCTTGAATGTATGTGACATGACAGGTCGTAGAGCTGCGGTTAACGCCAGACATAAAGAGATCTTGTGTTGTCCTGTTGTGGAACCAGTCCATGAGTTGGGTCAGTTGTGACTATGGAGCCCTACACGATGGGGCTCTTCTTTTGTGTGGAAAATAGTGGCTCCACATGCTCCTAGCACTCTTTGAACAGTTAGAAATCTCTCTTGATCAATTATTGATCAAAGCCATTACAAAGCACTGTGAAAAGATGTGTGTGTGTGTGTGTGTGAGAAAAAGCAAGGTTGAGACAGAGGAGCATGCAGATAGGAAGAGAAAAGGATGAAGCAACCAAAGGTGTGAGTAAGGAAATGAAAGAGTACTACATGCTTATGTAGCTTCGCATATAACATAAAAAGTGTTGCAGCTATTCTGCAGAATGGTTGCATTGGTTCATTTGGTAACATTCCATATTAAGCTACTCACTCTATAGTGAAAAAGAGAGAAAATAATGTAATAGTATGCTTTATTAAAGTTGATTAAACTTTATTAATAGTATGCTTTATTAAAAGGCTGGGAGTTTGCATGTTCTCCTTATGTATGTGTGGGATCTCTCCGGGTTCTCCGGCTTCTTCCCACCATCCAAAAACATGCATGTCAGGTTAATTGGAGACTCTAAATTGTCCCTAGGAGTGAGTGTGAGTGTGTGTGATTGTTTGTCTCTGTGTGGCCCTGTGATGGATTGGCGACCTGTCCTGGGTGTACCCCGCCTCTCGCTCCATGACAGCTGGGATAGGCTCCCGCCCCCCCAGCGACCCTAAATTGGATTAAGTGGGTATAGAAAATGGATGGATGGACGGACTATCTAACATGTTTTAACTCCTGTTTCTTTGGGCCCTTTTTAATTGATACACAATTCCCTCTACGGGTCAGTCTTCTCTATTTGGTCTGCTAATTGGTCACATACACCACAGTTTGAAGCAGCTTGACTGTAGAGAAAGAGAGATTGTAGGCACAATGCTGACAGTTTTGTGAAGTAATGGAACAAAATCCTGGACCACATTAGAGGCATCTCAGGTACTACATAGGCTGTGTCTCCAGAAGGAGTGAATAGTTTTTTTTTTGCATGCACAAAATCTATAGAACACACATTGATAAAGACCTAAAAAGCCTTACACGACCTGTCTAAAACCTGCTGCTATGTGTCAATGGGGAATCTCCCAGTTATGCTGAGAGGCAACCCTTTGGTGAGAGTAGCTGCAGTGCATTCTACAGACGACGTGGTTGTCTTGATGCCGCCATCGTTGATATGGTGTGGTAAGGATTGCGTTTTAATCCAATGTTTTGGGGTTGTTTGCATTCAGGTATCTGAATAGGTATTCGGCCCCCGGGTCTCAAGCTGGTGTAGCTGCAATTGAATGAAAATCATGTTTCTTGACTTTGAGGGCTTGGCATCGGTGGGTTTGAATAAGCCATAAACTGAAGCCAGTTTTGCTGTAAGTGATTTGTTTTTTACATCTTGTAATAACATTAAAGAAAAGGCAGCCATTATTTCTCTAAAATCCCACTCAGAACTAATGACGTTCCTTATAACCTTGCCTCATTTCTGTGATTTATTATTTTTTCTCTTTAACAATGCCTTCTATAGCTCATTGCAAAGCATGTCTGTACTGCTACATTTTATGGATCAGTAACCCAGAAAAGGAGCCCATAAAGAGAGGTGAGGTTGTTCAGACTGAAGAATGATTCTGCCCTCTTTCGATTGATAAAGGTATACAAAGATCTGATGCTGATGCTGTAAGGACTTCTTTTGTCACTAAGGAATTAAGTCATGATTGGCAAGGTTGAAGCTTTCCAACAGAGCACTGCAGTGTGATACAATAATAATGCTGTTCATGCCACTTGTTTCCAACCATTTTCTTTTCATTAAATTACAAGGACAAGTCATATATATAGTGTTGTATTTGGAATGGACTGGCTAACATAACTTAAGTGGAGCCCTTTTCCCCTCTCCACTTGAATTGTATTGGAACCCGTGGATGTGGAATCTTGACATCGATTCCAGCCGCAGGTTGCGGTAATGTGAGGCTGAGCGTTCTAATTTGGCACATATATATTATAAATATATTGTTTGACTACACAAGTCAAACGAACTGCAATTTTCTGATACTTGGACACCTGTTCTTTCTGTCCACCACCAAACCGATGGGCAACACTTGATCATAAGAATTGTTATCGTGAAGTGCCAGGGTTCTTAATGACGATTAGCAGAACGCTTGAACACGAGAAAACTAATTATTTTATCCGTGATGACCGAAAAGCTGCTTTCATCTCTATCCATTATGTTTTAGTTTGTATTTCTCATTAAGATTTTATTCCTTTAATCAAAAGAAGTGAGAACGTTTTTTGTTTTTTTTCAATCACTAGCTTTATGAAAAAGAAAAACCGGTGTAGCCAGTGCATTGGTGAGGGACTGTGGTTGTTGAATTCACATCTGACAGTTGGCGTATGCTCGTGTTGGACTTTGACTCAAGCGGCATGCTAATGGTCAATTCAAGCCAATTACAGCACTAATTTTGGCATTTGGCCTTATAAGGAGAGAAACCTGTGCTGGCCAGGTACTGAACAGAAAAGTACAGAAATAGACCCATTTGGCAGCTGTCATTTCGGTTTGAGAGTTTGGCTCTCTGTCAGATGTCAGATTTGTGCAATTTGTATGTGTGTGGGGGGGGGGGGGGGTCATCATACCTAAATTTTCCTTAATGGCACTAAAGCCTTATGCGTGGAGCAAATCTAATCAAATGAATAAAAACCCTAAGAAAAACTGAAGAGTTGGCAATGATGCATGGTTCTTTGCTCTGTAGGGAAACCGCACATATTCCTCTCGATGTGCTATGTTTTTCACAGTCAGTCCCTTAACTGTCATGACTGTGATGGCTCCAGAGAGCAAGTGCTCTGTTTTACTGCCCACATGCGAGAGAACGTGCCCAAGAGACAAGATGCCATTGTCATAAAGCTGAAAATCTCAGAACAATCCGCAACACAGCCGCATGAAAAGATGCATTGGTTCTGATATACAGTATCTGTGGATATGTATTCTGAGTTGGATACGAAGCTTGTATTTTCTTTCACTGGAGTTCTGGGAGTAGTGCATGTCTGGTTTTAGATGGTGATAGATCTGATGAATTATTAAGTGATTACCTTGAAGTTTGCGATTCTGACTCTGATGATTAAATAATCGCACACAGACTCAAGGGTCAAGAGAGTGTTGACAAATATTATGGGCATGTTGCTGTTGACCAACTTAAAGAAAAAAAAGAAAAGATGAGAAAGAACCTCACTGCCGGTGAGCGTTTGTCCGTCTCGCTGGCCTGTACGCTCCCTTCTCCTCACTCCGCTGTTGTGGATATGTACAGATACACAGAGTTCTCATATCAACACAATGAGGGGCCTTGTCTGCTCTTCGTACAGAAACACAGCATTTTCCACAGCTTCATGTCTGCGTAACATGCTATCTGCTGTGTACAGACAGCTGTTCCTCTGCAACTCCTCCCATGCGTTTTCAGCTCATCTTCAGCCGACAGCCTCCTGCTCTGATGGGCTCTTCTTCGATAGCAGCTGCAGACAAAGCACGGACCAAATTGTTCACACTTTTTCCTTAAAATGCTTCGTTAGGGACTTCTAATAATGGGATAATTCAGTTGTTCATTTTTGCTACTCCAATAGATGTGGCTAGCGAGCTTCTGGCTCAGGCAGCAAGCAGCGCAAAGTCTCGCTTTAGCTGACAAGCTCTGGGCTCGCTCAGCTGGCCTAGAGCCATGGCTCCTCGCTCAGGCTATGCTCTACTGTCTGCTCCACATAGCGTAGGCTAGCTTGTCCTCGTTGCACGCAAGCCTCTCATGTCATAAGTTCCTTACAGTGCATGCAAAATAACTACGTTACCACCCTGTCCAAAAACACGCATGTTAGATACATTGGTGATTCTAAATTGACCATAAGAGTGAGTGGGAGTGTCCATGGTTGTTTAGTCTTGTCTTTCTTTTTTTTTTGGAGCATATTTATTAAGTCACTTTCATAACAGATTTCCTATTCAGAATGCTATTGTACCTGTGCATGAAAATGATCGCTGCACTCGGAGAGGTCACCACTGTCTGCTCTCAGAATGAAATGCTCCACAGCCTTGGTGGTATCAACGCCACAGTCTGCTCTGAGAAGAGAATGTCCAAACAGCCTCCAAATCAGCACCACTGTCTGATCCCAGAAAGTGCGGAAGGGAATGTCTCATGACTCGCATAAGCAAAAATGCAAGCCTCCGTCTTTCTACCCTTTTAAAGCTTCCTGAGGACTCTGTATCTGGGAACATTTGCATCACAGCCTCTGTTGTAGATGTCCCCATGTTGCAACATTATTAAATGTCCCATGCTTTTGAATTTCAGACAGTACACTTATAAATTTTCACCTTCACACCTTCCTGGAGACATAGGTGGATATTCAAAGCAGAAATCCTGATTTCTGAAGTCTTCAAACACATAAAAAACAACTTGCTGAGATCTACCAAAGTTAAAAACTTTATTTTTAACAGAGGGTGACTTTAAAATAAATTGACATAATTTTTTTTTATCAAGCCACACAGAGTTCTCCACAAGGGCACATTTAAGCATTTTCCTGGACTCTTTTGTCAATTGATCAAAGATAAAAATAAATAGAAATAGCCCATTTACTGAAGTATTTCTAATCACACTCACATCTGAGCTCTGGTGCATTCTATTTATAGAAGTGGTCTTTGAGATGCCTCTGCAACTCGACTGGAAAAAAGCTGTGCCAAATTGAATTCATTGGACATGACTAAGAGGGCACCTGTCTGTCTATTTAAGAACTGCGGGACCGAAACGTGTCAAATATGTCACAGATCTGTGGAAGAATGAAAGAACAGTTTGCAGCATCACGAGTTTTCATTTGGCACAATATTCCGCTTCATTCAAAGAAATGACAGAAATTTGAAACTGTAAAAATCAGCTGAGGGCTTTGGTCAAATAAGTAACCGAGATCCCAAATTGTCAGTAAAGACAAAATGCAGAGCAACGCTCCTGTCAGGCCTTTAAAGTAGATTGGCCAGACGGAAGTCACTGGTCAATATTAGGCATAATAAAGCCCACTGAGAGTTAAACAAAAGGCATCTAATCAACTCTCAGATGTATAGAAGCAAAGTTTTGCACTATTAGACCACTTTGTGTGCGTTAGAAGACAACATAAGCTCATTTAATTATCCATAAACCTACAGTCAAACACAGTAATGACAGTATCATGTTGTGGGTATGTTTTCTAAAAGTAACGATGAAAATATATATCTACAGAGCAATCCTGACTGAAAACTTTTTTTTTTTCGAGAATACTCTGGATATCTAGCTGGGTAAAGTTTTGAAATTTCAGCTAAACAACAACCAGGCTGCACTGAAAATAGGAGCGCTTCAATAAAACAGTGAAAACCCTGAAGTGACCGGGCCAGAGTATGGATCCTTATTCATTGTGACTTTATAGAATCACGCAGATCCCAAAGATATGTAGGAAACACAATGATTTATTTGATGGCATGTAAAGCTGCTGGAAAAAAAATCATTGTATGTGTTTATTAATGGATGAACTCGGACAGCAATTATCTGCAAATAAACCTCAGATTCTGGCTGATTTGTTTGTGCGTGTGTTTGTGGGCGTCACTGCTGCACCAAAAGTCTCCATTTGTGGCCTTTCAGCCAGTAGGAGCACACCTTGCCACTCTCCACCGGCTTCTTTCATCTATGATGCATTTTTGTCCCACAAACTGCCTGTGCCGTTGAGAGGTTTTATTTCTGTTTAGTTTTTGCTGTCGCCTTCAGCGAAATTGTTCCTCTGTGATAGCTGACTGAATACACTGTGTGTGTGTGTAATGATCACTCCGTATTCAAATCATTTCAACCTTCAGCTGAACATCATCTGAGCCTCTCAGCTGTATCTGGCTGCCTTATGTCGTATTTATTCATCACTCAGTATGGGAACAAAAGCTGTTTGCATGAAGGTGAGGTATGTCGATAGAGTTTGTTGGGTTATTTTCAGTAACTGTAGATATTTATGGGAAAGAAAAACAAAGAAATAGCCTGCGAGCCGGTAGAATAAATATCAGCCAGTTTCACCGGAGTTAGCTTTTCTATTAATGATTGGATTCCAACCTCAAAAACTGTTTCTGTACTTATTTTGAAGCAAAAAAATTATAATTACACCCGAGTCTTGTCCAAGGTTTTACGTCTATAGCAGTGTAAGAGGTAACAAAATCTGCACTGGATCTTCACTGGGTATTTTATGAATATGTCACCAGTTGATTTAAAGTGCTCATCCTCATGAAGATTTCTAATACAACTCTCCGTAGGTAGTGTGCCCCACCCCCCCTACTCCTTTATGTCCTCTCTAGCCTTCGGTTAACCATCTGCTGGGAGGGCAGCACGTGGAAGAAGATGTGTTAATGAATGCAGTTATATAATCAAGACCTGTGGTGGAGGGAAAGACAGACAGAGCGTGTGGCAGCCAGGCCCACATTGCTCGACACTCCAGTAAGACAGGTAAGAGGGATTCTTTGTGCCACTAGTGCCCCCAAGTGGCCCGAGGAGGCATTTAAAAAGAAAAAAATGTTTCTTCTTTACCCTTTCAAACATGACATGGCAGCTGATGTTGTGCCTTTTCTGTTTCTGTAAAGAAAAATCCAGGAGATATAGGAGCAGATGTATCACACTGAACAGACTGATATACGGATGGCACTGCTTTTTTCAGTGAGGGCTCTTAAACGTGCCACATGCTGACACAGTAAACCACACAGCAAGGACAAGTTTTACAAATTAGTCCCCAGCCCTCCCTCTTTCCCAGCTCCTGCCAAAATGGCGTATCTGGCCCTCGCCCTGGTCAGCCACCATAGCCCTTATGAATCAAAGACACTGGAGAACAAGACTGAGACAAGGACTTACGAGCACTTGGCTCTGACTCTCATCTTCCTCTTGCCCTCTCTCTCCTCTTGCAGTCGGTGTGTTTTGCTCCCTCTTCTTCTGCATCCAGCTGTCTAGCTGGGCGGACAATAAATCCTCAGGCGAGTCTTCAAGCACCAGCAGGGAACAAACTGCCCAGGTTACGCTCTGCTCATATAGGTTAATATACACAGCAGGTCAACACGCTGCATGTGATGATGACCCCCTTTCACCTGCCCTTTCACCCACCTGCAAGCAGATTTGTCTTTTATCTCCATCTCCTTTAATTCGGTTGAATTGCAATATTCTGTTGGCGGAATATCATTAGATAGCGGTTAAAACATTGTCTTCTGTACATTATTCAGTTTACAATATGTTATGGTTTTAAATCTTTCTTTAAGTTTGTCATCCAATGCAGTCATTTTAAGTCCTTAATTGTGGGTTAAGGATGCACATTTTTTAATTCTGGGACAATAATGATGTTCATAGATTTGGCCAATAGCTGACACCGGTGGTTTTTGTCATTTATTTTCCCTTTAATGGAAATTAATGCATAGCAGTCAACAAGCTGAATATTGGCCAGTACTGATGCTAGACCAATAAATCTGCATGTCTGCAGTACAAGCAATGAATTTAAAGTGTGTCTTATTAATATTTAGCTGTCTATTTATACAAAACTATAGCCAACAGCCTACTTAGTGAGCTTAGCATGGAGGAAAGCAGCAGGAAACGGCAAGCCTTGCTCCATCAAAAGGCAGCAAAATAGGCCTAAAACTCACCAGTGCCTCATATCCCATATATTGCTGTTTTACAAGGGGTGACAGACTATCCGTAAAACTACAGTATCCTTTTTATTGTTACATGTAACCTAAAACTGGATGTGAAGCGAACAGGCAAGCAACACAAGGAGACTGAAAGAAAGAGTCGGAAAATTGACGGCCACAGGCATAAAATCCCAACTTGTAAGGCAAATTAAAGATGCAAGGCAATCACATACAATGTCAGGAGATATAACATTAGATGGGAAATTGCCTGAGGCCCTTTGAGTCTTTCCTAGTCTTCATGGCTAAACATGGACGAGAGAAAACTGGGCTTGGTGAGTTGTGAGATTAGCTATCTGCCTAAAAGTCAGCTATTTGCATTTGCTAGTTTATATCTCAATTTCTCCATCATTTAACATGTGTGAACCCGTACGGTATAGTAGGCAAACCCTCTGCATGCAAATCAAGGAAAATCTTAGCTTCATGTGTCATTTAACAGCAAAATAGAACATTTTAGATATCTAGCATACATTTGCATTCACGTACAGCAGTTAAAAGAAAGCATCGCAGCATTTTAGGCTCTGATACTCTGGTTATTCATTACTTTTGAAAGCTGGAATTGAAACTGAAGATATGGTTGAAGCAATATTTATTGAAACTACATGGAATTTTTATTATGATAGACTTGCCAACAAATAGCTTAAGCACTAAACTGTAGAATTGTTTACATTATGTACGAGTACATAATAGAGATTAAAGTCTAATCTGTAGTCTGTTTAACACATTGTGTTGTTGGGATATCTTTTAGTAATACATTTATCAAATGAAAACTTAACTTTGCTGGAAATTCTACGCTGTGACAGATTATTTTATGAACACACAGCCACTAATGTTGATAGCATTGTAATATATCTAGAGATAAACTGTCTCCCCGTCTCTGCTTCTCTGCCTACCATCTAATAAACTGGGACTGGGACAAGTAGTCAAGACTCTGGTCTGCTTCACTGGACCTGAACACAACCGTTTCATTTTGTGGAGCCAGCAGGCCACATCAAGTGGTCTTTATTAAAGTCTCTTTGATGGATTGACCTCAGGCCTCCCCTGCTCTGATCTATCGCCTGTCCAGGCCTTGGAGGCCATGATGAACTTATTTGCCACTGAGGTCAGTGCATGCAAGCGGAGCGGGTGTGCAACTGGGGGGTGTGGTTGCGGTTCCGCTCACACGGTCTTTTAAATGGCTGATTTCTGTTAGGGTTTGTGAGTTTTCTGACTTTGGATTTGTTTTCCTTATCTTGGTTTTTCTGGGTTTTTGTTTAATTCTGGTTTGTGTTCTTAGTATTTTGAGCTATTGGTTTGAATGATGATTTATTCTCTGTTTGTATTCGTCTATTCTCAATTTGCCTTTTTGTTTATATTCCCTCTTATTTGTTGTTCGTCTTTACTCTTAGTTTTGTCTCGCCTCAGTTCTGTACTTGTGTCCTGGTCTCAGTTTAGTTTCTTGTCTACCCTGTTGCATATTCTCAGCAGTAGTTGTCCTCTGTTCCCCTGTTTGGTCCTCAGCTCCACGCTCACCTGATTTCACAGCTGCAGTCACTCACTCATCAGTTCCCCACAGTATTTCTGCTCCTTGGTTTGTTTCAGTCATCCTCGCTGTTACTTTCTTCATGGTTATTCTCTGTAGTTAATTTCATCGCTCGTCTGACTTTCGCCATCTGGTTTATCTGTAATTTAGTTTTTGTTTCCACATTTTAATTTATGGTTTTCCGGATCTGCTGCGTCTTTGATTTAATTTTTTTAAATAAATCTCTAGTTGAGTTTCCTCAAGCCTCTGGTTTGCGGTCTACATTTTGCTGGTCTTGTCTCCGCTACCAGCCGACCGCAGCAAGTTCTACAGTTACAACTGGCTGGCATAGGACCATACATTTCATGGCTGCTGGCATCGGATCCACTTGTAATACTTCTGGTTTTCTCTCATATTGGTCAGATCATCTGTTCAAAGCCATACATTTTATACCATACATAGATATTATCAGACACAGTAGCAGCACTGTCATCTTTTTTTTTTATATGGTTCCACTGTTGCAGCCCTACATTTGATCTACTTTTGTAGATTTAGTATTAATGTGTACAAAATAAACCATTTCCTTTAGTATTTTTTTCTTGAATACATTAACTGACATTAACCCTAATAGATGTGTCAGAACGCCAAGACTTGGCTCTGGATTCTATACATTACACGTAACGTCTCATATTTGCAGTCGCATTTGACTTGCGGCAACAGAGATGAATCACACAGAAGAGATGAGGTGTTTAAACACTCTCTGTCTGCCCTTCGCAAAAGGAAGCTCAGGAATCATTGCAGATTTTTGTAGATATGGCCAGCCGACATCCTCATGAGTCATCCTCCACTTAGCAGCGTCTGCTGTCCCCAGCGTACACCAGCAGATGCAGGTTACTGTTAGTTGAGGTGCAACCCATCCGCTTTCAAATGGGCACCGCTGGGATCAGTGTTATCGGATGATTCATCAGATCAGCTGTGCAAAGCGGTCCTCGTCTGACTTCCCGACTCCAGCATGTGTGGCTGTTTGCCTTCATGTCAGGTACACCAGCTTCAAACACCTGGCGCTGGGGCCTATAGACACCAAAGACTAGATAATAATTTATAGTTTAAACAAAATCCAAATTGAATTTACAGCTTTGGGTCCAGATGCTATAACAAATGTTTAATTTCTTAAAGTAAATCACACCAGTGGAAGTTCATGATGTACTGTTATGAGCAAAACCTCACGCAAGTAAAGGTTTATGAGAGGTGTGTGCGTGGAAAGAATTGGGGATATTTTATACTGAAAATCCCTTTGGGAGATACAGCAAAGGGCAAAAACTGTTACACTCACTGTTCTTTATGGTTGTGTTGTTTTATGAACGTGGTAAACCATTGAAGTGTGGGACATCTTAAACTGTGTGTGTGTACAGAATTACACCTTTAAACACTTTAAAACATGCACAAAAATGTACAAATTTCACTGTTAAAAAAAACAAGCAAGTTTATGAAACATTCATTGTGAAACTTCTAAAGCTGACGTTTTTCTTTTTTGTAAATCATATCACAAAGGCATGATAAAGGCACTTGTGTTAGATTTTAAACATATTTCCCAGAAGAATATTTAACAACAAATAAACATTTAAAAGTTTTCAGATCGAAAAGGAAGATTTCCGCAATTTTCAACCTGGGCATTAATATTTACTTGTAGCTATGTCAACTCTAAAGGTGACAGATGACGCAAACATCTGTGGGAAAATACAGGTTCAAATTGTTATTTAGTCTTGTGTTCCAATTAGTGTTTTTACACAAATAGATGGAAAACTTAGGTCCAGGTTGAAAAATCCTCTAATCTTCTTTAACTGTCAAAAAATGGTTGATACAGAGATTATTCATGGTTATTCCAATTTATCATTCTATGTAAGTTTTGAAGTACTGTTGTGGTTACTGGTGACATCATTTCTCAATTTTCAAAATATATTATTTTGATTGGAGCAAAGTTGATACCATAGATTTCCTGCCTGTTACACCCCAACAATCCTTAATATATAGCCTGGTTAAGTGTGTGTCCTCACTTCAGAGTTGACAGAATCCACAGTCTTCTGCTGAGATTCTTCATGCTGTCCACACATGATCCTCAAAGCATCCATTCAAGATGTCCAAAAGCTGAAACTGGCAACTGTGCTTAGGATTTCCTCCCAAAAAGAGACTGTATTCATCTGAAGGAATGCGGTTTAGGCCAAACAAACATTACTTCCTAACCCTAACCAGGTTGTTTTGATTCCTAAACCTTAACCAAGCATTTTAGTGCATAAACGTAGCCAAAATAGTGAGTGAAAATGAGAGTTTAAAACAAGATGTCCAAGGTTTCTGTCCAGCTGAAGTGTCCTCAGTGGTTGTCCTTGGACTTATCTCGTTGTGATGGGTCTGACTCTGTGACAGGCTTTTTGGAGCTATTTGAAGAAACAGTCATAGCTGTTGATTCAAAACTGCCTATATGTGTTCTTTTTCATGACAAGACAAACAAACTAGACGGAAGCTCAGATTGAAGGACTTGTTTCCCAAAATACACCTCTTCCTGGCCATTCTTTGTTATTTTGATCTGCATCGACGTAGAGCTCATAATCCGCCATCAAGGATGAGTCATGCCATCAGAAGTTAGCAGGGCGCACCATCATTGTTGTCATGGTAGCCATCAGATTTGGACCCTTCCAGTAGTACCACTTAATGCCATTGTAGCGAATCACATTGGATGAAGCAGGGTAATATATGCCATTGAGATTGGACGGGCCACAAGCATCAAACCACCAACCTGCAGAGAAAGTGTGTCAGAGAGTTCCAGGAAAAACATCAGAATCGGCTGAATACAAACTCATGAAACGTAACACCCAAATGTACAGCTGTAAGTCAGCAGTAACTATACTGGTGCAGAGGGAAAATGAAATGCACTGCAGGACATTTACAAGGGCGTGGGTAGAAGTGTTTAACAAGACGGGTTATAAAGACGGACAGATTGAGACGGGGGCAGATGAGTGGCACCATTTGATTGACGCAGTGTACCTCCTGATGCGAGCTGTGCGCACTTGCAGGTGCAGCGGTCATTGTCTCTGTCCTTGGTGCTGAACTGGCTTCCAGTGTGGGTGAGGCTGGTGGTTCGGCCGGCGGTGCCACCAAAACCCTCGACATGAAGGCTGGATTTCAGAGGGAGGGAAAAAGAGTAATTTCAGTAAATTATATTTCGGTAAATAGGTCACCCACAGACATTTCTTCTGAAGAACTTTTAAGGAATAAGGTTTATTAGCACACAAGAAGCCCACCTTGACCGGTAGTTTAATTTTTACCTTTTGTTTGATTTCTCAGCACCTGTGGGCACGTATGACCTTGGAATTTAATTTTGTCGAACCAAGCAAATAGCATACGAAGCAGGGCACAATCCAATGCTCATCTGTTTTGTAGCTACGGCTTGTCTCTTTACAATGTGAATTCAAATATCTAGTTTCCCAAAGATAAAGATGAGTATTGAAAAACAAAAAAAGAAAAAGAAAGTTATGTATTTTTGAAAGCCACTGTAGGCTCTTGCAGCCTTTTCAGTGAACTGGATTGAAGCTCCCCTTGGTTGTGATTGTTACTAAACATCAATGTGACGAAATAACCAAAAACATTTCTCATTATTTTTCTTCCATACTGTGCATTGTGAAACAACCCAGTCTGAAAGAAGTCCCTGCCCAAGTTTCATTTGTTCTTCCTAAAAAAGCAGCAACTGATTGAGTGTGTGCGTGTGTGTGTGTGTACATATGTGAGTAACTGCATTCTGTATAGAAGAGAGTGAACGAGGAGCGCAGTCCTGCTGCATGGCCTCTCCTCTGCCCTATTATTCTGTTTAGTTAGCGCTGGGCTCTCACCAGAGTTATCTGACTGTCTTCCTTCTCTGCAGCCTGGGGCATGCTGTCTGTGATGACTAAATGAAGATACCTACGCTTGGGTTTGTGAGTTCAAAGGCCAGGACAACACATCATGCAAAGAAATCAAGGTGCAGGAATGGTCTCAATAAGGTACATAGTCTTATCTGCAGCAGCAACATACCTTGAAAACTGGTAAATTCTTTTAGCTTTGATCGAACAGTCTCGCACCCATTATGTACCTTTATGTTCTGATACAAAGAAAAAAAAAACATCCACTCAAAATAGCCATCCCATTTACCATCAGTTTTAGACACACCAGTTAACCTTACATGCCTGTTATGGACTATTATAGGGAGCCAAAGTAGCCAGGGTAAACCTACCTATACACAGGAACAACACTGAAACTCCACACAGAAAAGCCTCACCCAAGATTCAAACCAAAGCCATCTTTTTGCAAGTCAACAGTGCAAACCACTCCACCAACCTACAGCCCACACCTATCTATTAGGACTTTGACATGTCTGTGTTATGGTCTTTATGGTGAAGTTATGTACTCTCACTTCTCAGTGCTAACTTTTTACCTTTGAAAGTTAAACTGAGGTCCACAGTATTTATTAGCATTGCAATTTTTATACTTTTCTGAGAACTCTATCCTTGGGTACAGAACAGAATAAGGAAATCTCTGTGAGCGGCAGGATGCAAGAGGAGAGTTTGAAATGACAGCAGTGGGGACGGGAATAATGATGGAATAGCAAAAGGAATGGGATGTTTTGTCAGGCGACTAAAGCTTTTCTTCCCATGATGGATTGGTGATTTCAAGTAAATGAGAAACTATCAAATTAGACAGGACGGTAACCGCAGGCTACAGGATATTCTATTGGAAATGAAGCCCCTTAAACATCTGCATTAGACATCCATACATATTGGCTGAGCTACTCTACCAGTACCGCAGACCACAGGTCGACTCTTTTCAAGGTGACTGTCGTTTTATATTGTTATTGTATGCATTAATAATAAAGATAGTGTTACGTTAAAGAATGTCTGCTACTTCCTTTACTATAGGGACCAGCTATTCTTGGCTACCTTAAAGGACAAGGTGGTCTGCCATGCCAATGATTTATGTATGAATTTTGTTAACTGAGTTTTAGGTGAAGACCTCCACGCCGCTCTTGGGAGCACACTGGATGCTGATGATGGGGGAAATTTCTCTGGCTGACTGACTGCAGAGCACCATAGCTCCGGCTTGGGAGTCAGGATATAAAACCACAGGCCAACCCACCATTTTCGGCGTGCATGTGAAGCTGGTACAGATTAAATTAGTACAGAATGCGATCTCAGATGAAGTAAGGCACTGGGGTGATTACAGTCATTCAGGTGCTTCACCTCACACAGAGTAGCCCGCAGCAGAATTGTGAAACATTCAGTTTTATCACGCTAATTATGTGGAAGAAACCCGGGCAATTGCAATTTGCTGCACTGTTATGGATTTTGGAAGCATATACGCACATGTGATTATGATTTGTCATCGCTCAGATCATCAGCCTCCATAAACTTGCACTAAACGAGGGCAGATTCCTGTGACGTTATATTGAATCTAACGGGAACTGTTTTGATATGCATGTTCTCTCCATCTGTTTGCGAAGCAGCACGGCTTCAGCACACCCACACATGATCTTGTTAGTGATTGCAGGGTTACCGAGGAGCTTTGTTCGAGCTGTCAGTCCCTGGCAGTGGCAGGTATACTCCTGGGGATGTTGCTCCCTGTGGGGAATGTCAGGGGCAGCATCCACTCTTTGTGGTGCGAGTAGAAAATGGAAACGGGCAAACGTGCTTCCAGACCTCCCACTTAGCTTTTCCCCTCAAATTATTTTTAAAAAAAAAGGGAGAAGAAGAAGAAAAAAAGTGGCACTTTATTGTAAGTGTGTGAGTATAATAGAGCTCAGGAAACTACTGCTAACACTTTCGAGGGTGTTGCTGTGCTGTTGCTTTGTCACATTTGAAGGCCTTGTGAAATTGAGAGAATGCCACGTTCATTTGATGAAAAGTGAAGGAAGGAATTTCATGGCAGATCTGAAAGTGTTTTATTGTAGCATGTTGTCACATTTTACCACATTAACACTTTAGGTAAATCGATTATTTCTTAATTTGGAGAATTCACTTCAAATACAGATTTTTCCTCCAAAAATAACATCCCTCCAAGCTTGAATATGAATGACACTTTTAAATTCGAGTTCGGTTTCAGGTTACCTGTAGTTCTTGTCCTCTCCGTCTGTGTAGAAGTGATCGTAATGTGAAAATGCTTCATTCCCCTCCCTGTCCTTCAGCTGGACGTGCAGACTGTATTCCCGGGAGCTGGTCAGCTTGTGGATGATATCATTCCCCAGCCAGTGTTCCCCAGACGGCTCTCCAAAGCCCTGGATTAGACACAAAGACACAGAAACAATAGAAAAAGAAAATATTCTAACAAGGGGGATGATTTTTCCAGCAGTCTGCCAAATATTTTTTGGAATTAATTTGAAAATAGAGCTCACTTTAAGAAGGCAGCATTTGTCATTCTGATGGGTTAAGGCAGTTCAGTGGGTTTAAAAAGTGAAACATTCCACCTCCAAAGCTTTTGGGATTAGTCAGTAGAGACATTAATTTACCTTAGTGCCCTATCAATGCTCCATTTGGACCTGCAACACTTGAATGAAAAAAAGAAAGAAAAGCTAAAGACTTTGTGAAGTAATCCACTGTTTAAATTCAAAATCTGGATGTGAACATAGGTTTCCTCAGTTTTTTGGCAAATGAAAACACATCACTAATACATATTTTCTAAAAAATTTGGAGAATGACAATGATGAAAGTCATATGCTCCTTCTCCTGCAGTTCCCAGTTTGAGTATGTGAGTAAGACCCGTTGTTGCAGAGATCTGAGTTGCTATTGCAGACAGCCCTCGTCTTCCTGCCGCCTGTGTGTGTATATTTATATATATAAAATAACTTAACTATGTCCAATCATTCTCCATAACAAAACTGCAAGCCTGTGTCAGTGCGAAAACTGTGGCAGTATCGCTCACTTGACAATGAAGACTTGATATTTAGATAATAAGAGAGACACCTTTCCCTCACCACTTTCCAGTAACACAAAAAATAAAGTGAGCTACAAAAAAACTGGTTTTAAGATTTAAGTATGCAGCCAATTAAAACAGAAGTTCTTGAATTTTTAAGAGCTTTCTTTATTCAGTGTATCAAATAATCAGTGTCTGTTAACAGTATTGCATACAGGCTTTAGCTTCTTTAGATGCTTTGGCAAAGTATTAAGTACATAAATGGTTCTGTCTTTCTTTCTTTCTTTCTTTCTTTTGCCTTCAGCTGCCAATGGTAAACAGGATATTTAAGGTTTTTTCGAGCACCAATTTGTGATAAATTGAAAATTCCTCTGAGGTGCTTGTGTTTGTATGCTGTGCAAAAGTAATAATGTTACAGACGGTGGCAGTGGCAAAGTAGAGTTAAGGAAAAATATACCAGTTTAAAGTGATGCTCATTAGCTGTGCTTGTCTCCAGGACACAACAGTTAGAGTGCCCTTAGTCTTAGAGTACTGGAATTGTTACTTGATGGGTGAGTACAGCTAACAGCACAGCAGTTATTTAAATGATTTACTGGCTCCACTTAATTTTCTTGAATGCAAAATGTCCATGTGGCAACACTGCCTGTGGTCAATGTATCTGTGTGACGCAAAAGTGATGAGGATTCCTTTCTGATTCACCGAACTGAGAACGCTCTGACTGCTGCAGGTAACACACTGGCTACTCAACGCCGCTTCAGAAAAAAGGAAAATCTGTTGGCTACCAATTGACATTTTAGCAAAGATCTGCCATTCAAAATAATTTGTCAGTTGTTCTTTGTTTTGGCACTTTGTGTACGTAAGAAAGCTAAAAAACGTTATTTTTTTTCAATTGGGAACTCCGACTTTAGAGTTTAAATGGAACGCGGCATTACATTTTCATTTAATTTTCAATTGTTGCTTTTAGGACTTTAGGACTTGTTATAAATACCCATTTCTCACTTATGTTAAGTTGCCCGTCCCCCTTTTTTTATTGTTTTATTTCCCAGAAGATATAAACACAGCATCACTGGGATTTTAACAGCTTTTTAAGTTCCACAATTTGAAACATTAACTCGTCTATAAAGAAGCAAACAGGTTCTTTTGAGCCTTTCAGCAGGAGCCGGTGCCTCTTTTGGCCCCACCCCCGCATCCACCCATGCATCAGTCAGCCCTTTGTGATGTGGAAAGACAGCAGTTGTATTTTAAGGGGAAAATGATTGTTTTTATCAGGGGAGTCTGGTGGCTTTAAAAAGAACAGAGACTGCTGTAATGGCTTTAGTCCCCCTCATCAGAACAGGCTGTCAGGCGGCTTGATAGAGTGGTGAAAATATAGTGTTCTCTGAAACTCTTTGGTAAGCTTTTCCTACGTGGCTGAAATATGTTCGGTTGTTTTTTTTTAGTTTCCACAACCATATTTCTTACTGCCTTCTTTACCCTCTGGATATAATATGAAGGTGAAAGCGTACTGAAACGATGGGGATGCCTGAAAAAAAAAGAACTTTTGATTGACGGTGAGCATATAAAAGGTCAAAAAGGTAATTACAGTATGAGAACATATTCATTTAGATATTCTCATTTGTTTCATTTCACTTTCGGGGCAGATTGAGTACTTTCTTCTTTCATTTGTTTCTTTACCTCTGAATCATAAGTGTGGCTGTCACACACTGTTTGTTTTTAGCCTTGAGTGAGAGCAAATATTTAGTAAGAGCTATGTTGCATTTATCATCTGACCAGCAGGCCCCGGCGCAACATTTGATCAAGTCTGAGTAGTTTCTGAGAATATGAAGCACGGACTGGGGCAGGGAGGCATTTTAGTACATATGTTATCTGCCATCTACAGGGCCCCAGGGCTCCCACGCCCCGGCTGGAGCCGAATGTTTATCATCCACTTGTAAAAATATTGGTCTTAAAAGAGTTTTTTTTCTTTTGTTGTTGTTGTTTTTTTATTGTCTCCCGCTTTTCGTTTGTAGTCACAGCCCCCTCTGCTTTCTATTTCCTAACTCAGCTGTGGCAATTGATTTGTTGGCGTGGATGAGAGGGCAAATTGCTGCTGCATTCAGTCAAAAACCCAAACCAGCATCACTCACTTGTTCTTCGGGTAATTTAACAGTTAAAGAGGTTTGCAGGCCTTGTTTTTTTCTATTGCGCAATCCAATTCAGTTACCATTGGAAAAACCTCTGATGAGATTTGAGTAAGCATCATTTAATCTCAAAACAAAAGCCAACAGTGTTAAAACGCAGCCAAAGTGCTGGAGCAACTTCATAGTCTTTTGTGCAGATTTACTCTCGATTGGTTTTTGGGGAGCTCGCTGGAAAGCTATCGGGATCTTAAAGATGAATACAAATGATAGTGTAATGTGAGTCACCGGTACATAACCTGTGTGTGTTTGTGCACGACTTTGTGTATGAGGCTGTGTGGGAGTTTGACACCGAGAGAGCGAGCGAGAGCAGGTGCAATAACACGGGGGGTGGCAGAGAACATGAGAGCAGCCAAATACAACAACCACAGGTCACCTGGGATCACAGGCTAGCCGGTCTCCCACGCCTCCTCATGCCAAACCACCCGTGGCTAATTATTGAAACCTCCTGTGCTCTCCTGCAGCGCAGCTCCAAACAGCCTACTGATAGCGATGCACACTTAGCCGATCGTCTGCAGAACGCACCGTTTTGTAGTCCTTCCACCCGCGATGGAAATCCACAGATCCGTTTCTCCTATGCTGCAGCACAGTCCAACCCCCGCCTCTGGTCTTCATGTCACAGAACACCTGGAAATACAGGACAGTTGCAGCTATATTTATTATTTTAGACCTGGGGATGAAAAGAAATCTGCTGGTCTGAATTAAAAAGCTTCATGCATCATAAGTTGTCACCGAATGACATTCTGAGGTTAGTCTGTGTTATCTAAATTAAGAAAATTGGACATGGTGTTATTTTTTTCAGCGTGCACACATTTGCCACAATCGTTTTCCTCTCTTCAGAGGAGGCACAGCGCTGATTTAGAGTCTGTTTCAAGCCAGCTGGTGAATGTCAGTTCACTATTCTCCACCATCTGCTGATAGAACTGTTCACTGCTGTCACTGATTGTTAAGCGAACACACAAGAGCTTTTTCAGTCCGCTGTGTCTGGGAAGTACCAGATTGGTACCAATAACAAAGTTTTACTTATGATTTACTTACTGATCAGCCTTATTATTATCTGAATTTTTGACCGTTCAAGTATAAGTATTGCATGTGCAGGTATCGGTAAATAGGGATTAACTTTATGTCAAATCTTACAGAACCAGACGAGGGAGAAGAAAGGAAAGTAGCAAGAAATAACACAAAGAAGTAAAACACACTATAGCCTTTCTGTTATTTGAAGGCTGCCTTGGAAGCATCAGGAAAATGGGGGGTAAACTACATTTCAGGGTGTCACACAATGATACAACCCAGGTGGGGAGGAAAAACTAACATCTCAGTATGTTCTCTTATCCCTTGAGTGGGGGTTGAGCTGGAGGAGGAGGCTGCAGCGTTTTGGGTTACAACACACTGTTTTCTTTCTTACTTGGCGGCACATTTAGCCACATGCAGATATGTTTTGTGGAGGAACCAGAAATGGGTTTTACTTATTCATCTAGTGACAGCTTTTGAAATCTACACTTGTTGTGGGACTTGTCTTAGGTGTTCATGGTGTTTAACTGGACAGATTCCAGCCTCTCGCACTCTGGTGTGGGGTGATGAGATGACAGAATGAGCTTCTCCCAGGGGTTAGAACATAATATACTTTTTATTAATTAGATCATTTTTAATTACACCTGTGTATTCAAGACAACACACAGTCCATTCCCTCAGGCTATTTATTTGAATCTTTATACAGTGTTGTCACCTCAAGTTATAAGTATAAGTAAGTATAATCAGTGCCGGTGCAACCTAGAATGCTGATGATCATTTGATTAAAGACCATTGATTTTTCAGACCACCCCTGAACGTGAGGAGCCGCCATGCTATATAGGTGCAGATGTGTCGACAGAATCTCAATGGCTTGTGGTTTTCTAGGAGTGAAATTAGACTTTTCAGCAATTTCCCAGGTTGAAAAAGTTGAATCAAGGTCAAAAGGCACTCTCCTCTACCCTCAAAACGCAGACTGGCACTGTGTTGTAATTATATTCCGGCACAAGAGCCAATTTTCTGGCCTCAAAGGCACAACATGGAATACAAAAACGGGGTCTTGAAAAAGAAATCTAAATCTAAGTCAAATTTACAAGTTGTTTGTGCGATTTAAATTTAATTCATATTTAATACTAAAGATTTATTTATTTGCCAAGAGGGAGGCACTTTATGCCCTAATAATTACAGTGAAGTCCAGGCAAGTTTAGAGCAGTGGTGATTTTAAAAAAAGTTACTTTTTGCTTTACTTAGGTTTAAGTAATTTGGTTGCTTTTTCTTTTTAAATAACTGTGGGTAAAATGCACAGATGCACAGCTCAATCTTTGGACTTGCCCAGAAAAGAAAAACCCAGTCAGTTTGTTTACATGAAATCAGTTGCAAAGCTGTCCAGTTCAGAACTCATTATGGGACTAATTTGCCATCAGATTGTTCATGCCATGTTTGTCAGTTGTTTTGGTCTGTGATGCTGCACTTCAGACGGAAAAAGTCAAATTGTGACAAGCTAAAAGGGGGGCATATCGACACCGATCGTTGCAAAGTCTGGCATATTTAGGTCAATAAATTGACTCCCCTTCCTTGTCTGTTTACTGGGATGAAAGACAGTAGTCCAATTAAATACCCAGTGGTATAGCTCAACTTAACTGTGCATGCAATGACTGGTTGTATTTAACTTCAGGAGCCCCCTGCATATGTAGTTCTCACATCATAAGCTTAAAAATCCACGTAACCTTGAATTAGATTGATGGGTTGATATGTTTCTTGTATATCTAAAATCTTAATTAAAATAATGTGTTTGTGAGCCTTTTGTCTCTGTTCAAACTGAGGAAATGCTTAGAAAATAGGCCAATTTTTATCTGCCCCATTTTATACAGCGACTCAGCTCCCCAGTCACACTGGAATTTAATGGCACAGATTGAAAGCAGTCATGATTTGGGGAGTACTAACTTGTATCAGTGGAAACGTACATTGGCCCCAGTTGGCAGGAAACACATGGCACCAGTGCCTAACACCTGGCTGCCTTGCCCACAGGAAATGAAGAGAAGGAGCTGGGGGAAACACAGGCAGGAGGAGATGCTGCCAACAGTAAACTAGACTGAAAATAATACATAACAAAAGCCTGTTTCATGGTTATTTTTCTGTTTTTTTTCACTCTGTTAAGTTCTGGGAGTTAGGATCCTATCCAAGAAGGCTAGATTTGATTCATAGAAATGATAGCCCACTGGTGGATGCCATAGTGACCTCCCTCAGATCAGTGCACGTACGTCCGAGGCTCTCTTGATTTTGCATTCAGCAGCAAACACTCATTGACCATGAAGCCTGCAGGACATAATGCTCCTGTTGCTTATTATTGTTGCTCTCTGTAAGACAGCATGGCATCTCCATCCAGATCGGTACCAAAGCCTTTGCAAATTACCATGAAATCAGAATAGTTTGTCCTTCCAATATTTATTGAATAGCCCACAGAATTACGTTGGACCGTACAAGTGGGGGCAAGAGCTTGAGATTACACCAGCTGGGAAGAGCCTGTAAAGTTGATGTAGTGAGTAAAACTTATCCTTGTATAATATACTGGGAGACACAAGGACAAAAAGCCTCACAAAACAGTTTCATGTCGGTGTCAGTTAGGTGATATTTGCAGGAAAAGGCCAATGCCCTTTAACTTTTATACTCCCTGGAGCCCTTTGTTCTGGGTCGGCTGTAAAACTGCTGCCAACGCTTTTGCCTGGTTTCCTAAACACAGCACATTTAGATTGCAGAGGTAAGTCATTTATTTCTATGACTTAATAGATTAATTATTTGTTGTGCATCATTTCTCTTGCAACAAATTGGGAAGGCGTGCAGCGGTGGATTTGTAGAACTGATTTAATAACACCGGTGTCACTCATTCATTGCTCAAAAGCTGTTGAGTTACAAATCTAATTCTCCGTTGTATTTCAGAATTGTCTTTAGCGTCTTAATTTGTCCTAGCAGATGTGAAGCTGTTCCTCGTTGTATTAAGATGTTTTTTCTCAGGTAAAAGTTTCACAATGTAATCTAAAAAAATAATAAATTTTTTTCTTTAAAGAAAAAAGAAAAGGAAATAAAACTTCCATGGCTTAAACTGGTATGACTTTAGACCTTTTTTCGTCGACATTTGGTTCAGTGAATATGCTAATCTGGCCCTGCCCACACCACAGATGACCCTGTTGACACAGGTACAGTCAGTTCTTTGTGCCAGAGAACAATCCTCAAGAGGAGAGAGCTTGATTGTAAAAGTTTGCATGCAAGTAAAAAGATCAGAATAGTAAAGGTATTTGCTTTTTTTTTCTTCACTCTCAAAATGATCAGAAATCCCTATTAGACATGCACCACTGGCCGCTAGCAGCTAGGAAGAGCATTAAACACATTAAACATCATGTGGACATGTTAACAGGGTTAGAAACGGGATTTCTAGCAAAGGGAGACTTGAATATTTATCGCATTTGTGACAGTTTCACAGAGTTTAAACCTTAAGAAGTTACAGCTTGCGCGGGAAAAAGTAGATGTGATAAATCTTTGGAGCCTGCTTATGGGGTTAAAGCTTCACTACCTTGACATCCTGGGTGGAGTTGTGCAGCCGTATGCTATATACTCCACTCTCTTTTGCTCCAGATCGCAGAATCTCAGCACAGTCCCTGAATCTAAGTGGCTCCTTCTCGGGCACATTGGAGATTTCTGCAGAAATATGAAAGCACGTGTTGACAGACTGAAACTTTGAGAGTTTTCTCTCTATGTGAGCTCTCTGCTTTAACCCTTGATGTAAACATGTGATGTGCAGAGATCTGAATTACAATCTGCTGTGGATCACCTATTGCCTACATGAGACTGTGATGCTGTAATACTATATCACTTCTTGTGTACATTTAGAATAACTGATGAAAGCACTATAAACTCACTGGTCCTTACCATTGCAGTGATTGACTTTAGTCAGCAGCTGCTGGACAGTGTCTGTGAGCACAGCCTGCTGTTTCTGTAATAATGTGCTGTTGAGCGTAGAACCTCCAAGTTCACCCTGAAGCTGACTGACCAGTCGACTCTGCCTCTCCAGAAGATCTTGGAGCTGCTGCTTTTCACTCTCCAAACCCTGCAGCTCCCTCCCATAGCGTGCCTCCAGCGCTAAGAGTCTTTGTTCCAGAAAACTGAGGTTGAAACAAAAGGTCAGAAATCAGGGAAATGAAATCTGAGCACATAGTATTGTATCAGTGTAAGATGCTCATTGCATTAGATGAAAAAAAAAAAAAAGTGGACCATCCATTCAGTATTTACCTTTCACAGTGGATATTGCATAAACTTTCACATTTACATGAGGATGACTAATTGACATCAGCGCAACAGTCTCATTGGGTTAACATCATATAAACACCTGTACCGCAGCAGCGCTCACAGATGGCCCAGCGCGCTAAGACGCTCAATCATAGCAAGATGGCAACAATCTGACAGTTTGCGTTTGTGTGTGTGTGCCAGCCTGCACGAGGGGGTACACCCCCACCTCCAAATGAAGATCATAAATCCCTGCAGCTTGATCTTTATGGCTTTGACTAATGACTCTGCTGCCATTATTTATTGAAGCAATCCACCCACCCAGATTGAACAAGCTACTTCGAAGCGCACATGCACTGACTAGGCTGAAGATAGATCCTCATTGTCTTAGTTTAGGGAGTGACTCAATATGTGGCTTGGAGAGAAAGGGGGGGGGAATCAATCCAAATAATTTTTTACATCACTTCTGATTCATGTCTGCTTTGTGGGAAAACACTCAATAAAAGTGGCAAAGCAAGCTAACAAATTGTTCTCCGTTGTGTGTGTTTTCCAAAGTGTGGAACATGGCAAAAAACCAGCGCAGCGATGTTTAAACAGTTGGGGAGTTGACAGAACAAATATGCCGTTTTGGATCACGTTGCATCCTGAGCATTTAAACTGTTATGCTTATGATTTTGTGCTATTTATTATTATTATTGTAATACTTACAGTCGCTATTAGTCTGCTCTCTGTCTCTCTGCAGCCGTGCTGCACTTCCTGCTAGTACTATTTTGCATGTAATGCCTATAAAAACAAACATTTCTCTGCCTTTTTTTGTTTTTTTCTTAGCTTGGCAGCAGTTCAGAAACGACAACCGTAGCTTACTCCAACCAATGCGTCCATTATTTCCCTTTTACTCCACAGCTGGCCAGGTGCAAATATGCTGTTACAAATCAGATTTCATGAAAGCTGTCACCCTTGTCGAGACGTCTTAATTTGTTTACATGTCAGCCGTGTTACCACCTTGAAAGACGAGGGCTAAAGGCCAGAGCAGGTCAAAATGGGACCAAATGTGCAACAGGTGTTGATACTGGGCCACTGTGGCCTCCCTCGGTCACACTTTGTACAGATGGATGGAAGGATAAACAATCAGATACAAAGGATGAAAACACTCCCTTTCACACTGTCTACAGCCCCAGTTCGTAACCCCTCCTGGCCCTTACTTGACCCCCCTGTTCAAAGAGCAAACACTGGGAAACACGTCCTAACATTCACTGGCACACCCACATAAACAAATATTCCTATGCATTATATTGTTATTCAGTGTTCTTTTTTTCAGAATTTCATTCTCTTTTCTAGTTGTTCCAGGAGGACCGGTTTCATGCATGAACGTGAATAGTATTTTACACTAAAGATTCTTTCTATTCTGCCATCCAGTGGTTGCATTTTGTCATTTACACCTCGTTTCGTGAACAAGCAAAAAAAATGGCCCGACCAGCAACTGAGGCCAAAACAAATCTAAGGAACACCACCCCCTCTTTTCCTGGGAGGTGAATACAGAAGAGTAAAGCAATATTAATTAACCTTTACTCCAAACTCTCTACCAGCACCTTAGCTGAAACGAGAGATCTAACAATGAAGCGCTCAGACTCGCACACCGAAAGTTTTGCAGTGCTCAAAGAAAGATTTTGCTGGGTATTTGTTTATTTTTTACCTAGGTGTTTTTACCTGTTTTTATCACCGAGGCGTGAGATCTCTTGAGTCTGCAGGAGAATATGTTTCTCCAGACGGTTTGTGAAGAGCGAGTACTCGAGCAGCTGGATCTCCAGGCGACTTGTCTGGTTTAACACCTATTAGTGATAAGAACGAAAGAATGAGTCAGTCACAGTGTGTGCAGATAAAAGGATGACTGACAATGAGAGTGAGGGATAAATTCCTAAACAGGACCCTTGGGGATAAACAGTGACACATAACGCATCATAAATCCCATAATTTGCCAACTTTGATCTTGTAATCAAAACTTGAGCAAGAATGATCTCATATGCACCTGTGACATGCTTTGAAGTTGCAGTTGAAACAAAACTGGAAACAAAGCAGCTTTGGTATTTATACAGGTTGCAGTTTTCTATTGACTTTGATAAGGAAAAAGAAAACATCAGGACCAAAACAGCCCAATCTGTAATAACAGCTTTGTGGCATGATTGAAGACACATCTGTGTTGTGCTACTGAGGTTTATATTTTAATTGGCTTGTTGTCAAACACAGCACTCGGCTCATTGTGTCAATCAGAGCCTGTCGAACCAAATAGCAGCTGCTTTAAAGCAGCTACCGCCACCTTTGGGCGCAGCTTCACAGCAGGTTACATCTGATTCATATTTAATTAGCTATTCACTACGTGCTTTGCAAGGAGTATCATTTGTTTTTGCATGGGTGTTACCCCCACAGTTAATCATTTGGCTTGGCTGCGAGCAAGTTATCCCAGTTTCACTTGAGCCCTTCCTAACGGACTCACCTGCGTCTCAACGTCTGTCAGCTTGCGAGTTTGCTCCGCCGACTGGCTAAGGAGATTGGTTCCCATCTCCAGCATGGCAGCGGTCTGGGTGTGCACGGCAGATCTCTTGATTTCCTCCATCCCAGAGCGCACATTCTCTTGGATGAAGTTCTCGAGCTGAAGAGACATTAAGTGGACTTGGGATTTTCTAGTTCCGTTGCAGTGACAGTAATATTTTAGCAGGATATGTCCCTTTACATTAACTGACAGCTTGTATGAAAGGGGTCTAGACCCCAGTCTTCTGAGGCTCTATGACGAAATTGTGGAATTTAAGGTCTCTAGTGTCTCGCCACCCATCTCTCTTGATCAGTCTCCTCATCTACCTCAGGCAAATACTGACTCTTACATTAATAAATGGTGAAATTCATTTGACTGGGTATTCAGAAAAGGCAGTGAGTGTATGCTCTTGAAGTTTTGCCATCATGTGCAAAAGTTCAGGGATACTGGCATATTAAACCCAACACAAACCCAGAGTAAGAGCCATTGGCAAAATTCAAACGCATCTTACACAAGAACCAAGAATAGGGTGGCCTTCATCTTCTCAAATATATAGATTTTTTAATAATGTGGTCTGTTTGAGCAAACTGCAAGTGGAAGGCAAAGTCTACTTTTCTGGCCATGAAAGATAAAAAAAAAATTTGTAACAAAGCAAAGAAGAATATTGAATTGTAGATATTTATAACTCTTCTCGGGAGAAGAGATCAGACTTGACTCATTAAACCACACAACTGGAAAATTAAGTCTCAAAGGAGAAAGCACTCAAAAAAATCATCCAGCTAATGAGTTGGTATCCACAAAAACTGAGCAGAATTCAAATCAGACTACAATTGTTGGATTGTTTTTGTTTGCTTGTTTGTTTGTTTAACATTTCAGAGAGAAATGGGGTTATGATGATGTGTTAAAACAAATTTTTTATGAAGTCGAGAAAGTACTGATCCATGTGGGCAAATAGAAATGAATCTCCAATTAAATCGCTGGCCTGCTGGTAATCTTTCCCTCTTTGTCTCTGAGATCCTTTTGAACTTTATCCCCAACTCCCACTTTAAAGTGTCCCTGTTCATGCTTGCTCTGTAATCATCTCACGCATTTTGCTACTTTAGGACCACTGAGACGGGAGGAGAAAATCCCTCCAAAACAAAGGTTATGAAGAGATTACTAAGCCGATTAAAGCCATCTCCACAGGAAGAACCGAAGATCTCTGCATCATAATCAGCCTTATGCATTCAAGCTGCTATCAGCCGCACATCCAAAGTATTCCAATTACAGCCATTGTATTAAAGCTGAGGTCTTGATACGCTTCATCTCGCTCTGCCAGTTGTATTAATTGGAGTTTTGTCACATGCTGCACCAGCCAGATAAGTCACTTTTGGGATGTGATATGATTGTGTTTTTTTTTCTCTAAAAGGGTCATGGAAGGGATCAGTGCTGAGAAAGTCATGGGAGTTGTATTATTTGATATATTAATTAATTAGCCGCTAGATGCATTTGTTATCCATAATTACAAATGACACAAACATATCAGCTGGGTGTTTTTGTAAACGATACAGTCATATATATAACTAACTATAATGTCTGTGATACACATGAAAAATGAAAAATGAAAAATTAAAGACTTTTTGTCATTCAATGAAATATTCTATCTTTGCCTAAATGAACTGACTTCAAATTAACGTTTAGTCAAAATGATTGATCCCTCTAAATCTTGTCATAGATCTATTACCTTTATATTTTGTCAAAATAATCAAGTTGCTATCCAGACGTGCAATCAACTTGGTTTCATATCATTCCACCATGAAAACTAACTTCTGTTAAATGCTCTGAGCAGATTAAAGGGATTCTTGTCAAGCTCAGCTGCACTTTGTGTATGTTGCTACATTGCTGATGCTTGCATGCTAACACGCAAAACTCCTATACTTTTTTACTCAAAAAAATTATTTATAGCTAGCAGTATGATGGCATGTGAATATACTCCCTTTTATATATCTGTACATACAGGATTGATAGAATAGTTTACATAGTTTAGTTTACACTAGCTAAAGCAAGGCAGAAACATCCACAAAATCCAAATATTGCTCCCACTCTGCAGAGTAATGTAACATGAACAGACTCCATTCAGCTGTTCACACGCTGTGGTGTTTCTGCTAGGAATGACTTTCAGGGAGAATTCTTTTATTTCATTTATTTGTTTACAGTGCAGGATGTACCTTAACAGCTTTCCTAATATTGTATCAAAGCCCACCCAATACCTAATAAAGCGTTTTATAGGCTATCCCTACGTGAGCTCACAGATTTGTCAGTTTCCAAAGTGAACAACATACCTCAGGTACTGGTTTGCAGACCTATTAGAGGGGAAAAAACTCAGGTTAACATGAGTAGCCAAGCTACTCTGATCTCCATGTAGTATTTCTCAAATAGCATAATCCGTAAAGCCCCTTAAAAGTACTAACAAACACACACTTGGATCCCAATTTCCTGCGCTCAGGGAAGCAAAAGGCTAAAAGGGCAAGATAGAAAGGGGGAGTGGGGTTATGTCAGGTTTAGTCCTAAAGAAAATGAACACTCATCTTTTCTTGAAAACAACAGAGAAAGAATCCGGAGCATTAATACAGTCCTTGGAGATTCCACTGCAGAACATGGTGGATTATTGTGGGCGCTCCTAATTCTGTATGTGTGGGTGTGTGTTTCCTTTTCAAGGGGTTTGGGTTGGAAGGCTCATAGAGAGGGTCGTGGCGTCCCAGGGGAGCTTTGAGTGAGACCGTGCAAAGTTTCACATAGACACCAACACACACATGCCTGAAGCTCTTCCACATGCACATCGCCCATTTCTCCAAACCCCTCATGCAGATAAGCTTAATGAGCTCCACAAGGTGCTGAAAAGGCTTTGCCGTCTGTGGTCAAAGGTCTGTATACCCTCGTGCATAACTAAAAGAGTCGCTCTAGGGTCATGCTATGTTTATGTGGAAATCCCACCTACAGTGCGATCATTTATGCATCACTTTGCCTGGTGGGGGTTACTTGTTGAAAGGTTGGATCTTTGTGTTCATTCCAGACATTATGTGGAAGAAGCTGGCAGCAGAGCAAGATGTGTATCAGAAGAGATTTTCTCTCGATGTGAAAGGGGATTTAAACAGCATCTCCATCACAGCGGCTTATAAAACCCTTTATTTTTAAGGCGTATTTTAATCAACATTACTATAAATGTGTCAGGGTTTGCCAAATGGCTGATTTTCAACTGTTGGGTAAAAGGGTAAAAGGCTTTTAAAGAATGGAGCAAGAAGCATGTAAAGTAAGACAGACGGCGTGCAAAAATACAGGGGATGAGTTAAACAAGTGATCTGTACTCTTCAATCTGCATGCACAAATAGTTGCATGTGTTACATACACTTACATACATGCATTTTGTCGTCTTTCACACACATTCACCCAGTATGGCTTCATAAGGTGCTTCCTATGGAGGCTGCGTCAGATAGTGTTTGCTTTGACCGCATGTTCGGTGAAGCGTTTTGAGCAGGATAAACAAAGAGTTTGAGACGTGTCGGTCGATGAGACATCACCTGAGTGGTGCAAAATGTTACAGATGGAAATTAAGTGGACGCTCACAACGCGCCCGGAGAGCTTGTGGTGAGAGCGAGTGTGAGAGTGGGAAGTGACAGAAGCACAGGAAGAGCTTTGGCATTCATAATGACCCGCTCTGAAATCCTGAGCTATAATGAACATGTTTACTCTCAGTCGGCCAATCTCAACCCTTGACACAAACATTCATAATCATCCAGGGGATTTGTATGTACCATAAATATTTTGTGTAATATGCAGACAAGAATAGGGAGACGGGTGGAGAGGGGTGACATGTCAGTCAGGCGGTGATAGACAATGGCCTAACACTGATTCTCTGCCCATATGACCTTAGCTGTCGAAACTCTATTGTCGAGTCACTTCTAATCACATCTTTTCATTTTTGGCAGTCATAATCTGCGCTAAATGGAACTGCAAAGGCCAAGTGTTGAGTGAGGCACGAATGTGCACGAATGTGTCAGATAAACAGTTTTTCACAGAGAAAATAGTTTTTTTTAGTTTTTATTTTATTTTATGTAAGCTGAGTTTTGGAATGGATTGATTTAGGCCAACTTTGGCTTTTAAATTGACCTACACATGTTGCCTGTTGGGGCGCGGGGGGAGGGGGGGACGACTCATTTGGAGGGTTTCAAGTGTGTGAGACATATTTGGCGCAAGCTGCCATTAGCAAATATAGCTAAACTCCTCTTGCATGCAATAGGGAGTTCTTGCATCCCAGTGGTCTTAAATACTGACACACACTCATACACCAGGCATTGTCATGGAGCCAGATATGTACACAGGAAGCATCCAGGAAATCCCAGCTAAGCGCTGAACTTATCAATATTGAAGACCTGTCAACAAAATTAATTAGATTGTAGAGGTCCACTGCTTTGTTTTACAGTATATTGTCTTAAGATCTGCAGGCTACAGAGAGACATTTGGAAAGGAAAAGAAGAAGACAATTTGATATGAAAAGATGATGAGCTGTGAGTCAACAGTTCAGAGAGCTTACCTTCAGCAGCCACTGAGTATTATTCTCCATGGCACTCTCCAGACTCTCCAGCTTCCTCTCGTTCCACGAAGGCCTCTCCTTGGACTCTTCCGCATCAGACTCGGCCTCAGGTGGGGAATCTCTTTGCAAGGTATTGGTGACTTGAAAGTCCTTTACTGGATGGCAGTGCTCCACCTCAGGGAGGATGAAGGTGTAGCTGCAGGAGCCGTGCTGCACACGGTGCTGCTGGCGCTGGGAGCCAATGGCAGCGGCCAGCAGGTAGGCCAGGTAGGCGAGGGTCGGGGCCAGCAGGCGGCCCATGTTGGGGTAAAAAAAAAAAAGGGGGGGTGGAGGGAGAGTGGGAGGGAGGGAGGGGTGGAAGAGAGGGGAAGAAGTAGGTTGGTCAACCTGGTTAAGTGGACTAGTGGGTCAGGTGGGGTTCTTTTTAGTTATCTGTAACTCTATCTATCCTTTTGCTGAAATTTCCCTCCAGACTCCGACTCAGACGTCTCCTTTCCTGTCTTCTCAGTCCAACTCCTGCTGCTCCACTCTCTGTTTTATTCATTAAACTTTTCCTCTTTTGGCCAGTCCTCCTCTTTGCAGTTGCATCCAAAATCTTCTTCAGCCCAATTTGTGCTCCCGCTGTTTTGCGTGAGGGCGGACAGAAAACACACACAGGAAAAAAGGGATTGTTTCCTTTTGTAACTGCAACACTCACCCAGCGCATGTAGCTCTGCCCAGGAAGCCAACAGCAGACTCCCAAACATTTGTGCCTCCTCTGAAAAGTTGCTCACCTCACTGCTGTCTTTTCAGGCTGCTGGAGTCCATGCGTTGGTCTGGAGGAGAGGGGAGAGAAGGGCTGGAGTGGTGAGTGGCCTGTTTCAGGATGTTGGCTGAAGCGGTAAAGCTCTTAAATTAGAGAGAGAGAGAGAGGGAGAGAGAGAGAGAGAAAGTGTGTGGCGTGTGTCTCAACATACACACAACCCCACACACCTCCTTGGTACATAATCACTCAACCACCCTTCCCTCTTTTACTTTCTCCCTCACTCTTACAGCTCTTCTGTTTGCAGGGGTTAGAAGAGGAAGCTACAAAAATACACACTGCTCACTGCAAGAGCAAAAACTAGGAACTTTCTCTGAGAACTTTTTGCTCCCTCCCATTCTCTGTCTCATTTTGTCTCCATCAGCCTTCTCTGTGTCTCCCTCAAATCTAAACTTGCTCTGTTGGCACGGTCATATCTGAGTACTGTCCTAAAGCGTCTGAGGTTTTAAAATATGAGTATAAGTGATTTACTCTGTTACAGATTTTTGGTATTTGATCTATGCTTTGATAAACAACTGGTCTGTTCCCAGAATGCAGATCAATAACAATTTGTCTTGAAGTGCTGCAGGGAGTGTTTTACCTTCTGCTGTTGCCTGAGCTGACGCCGTCTGTTTTCTCTTGTTAGCAGAATGCGTCAGTCGACCAATCACAGCGGCTGGTTTATTGTCACAGACAGGATTTGGGAAGAAAGAGGAGAAAGGGTTTTGGTTATGTTGTTGACTTATGTTTTGAGCACTGCGGTGCACTACAAAAAGCAGAACTTCACACTTTATTGACCACAAACGTTCAGTTGGTTAATGGTGTTTCCCACAGAATTGGATACTGTGGGTGGGTTGTCTATTCTGGCACAGAGGTATAACCGCGTTCTCTACATGTATCAAATAATACTAAATTTAAGGTGCTAATCAGTTGGAGACTGATATGGGTTTAGTGGAAAATAGAACAGTGCAGCCAATGTTTTTCATTTTCAAATAATATAATGAAAGAAAACAAAGGAGCGGCTGTTGGTCAGGAGGAAGAATGGTTGTCTGCCAATCAAAGGTCGGTGGTTCCATTCTCATCTTCCCCAGTCCACATGTGGAGGTATCTTTGGGCAAGACGCTCAACTCCAGTTTGCCTCAAATGCGTTCACTGATGTGAGAGTGTGTATATGATAAAAGAAAATGCACTGCATAGCTTCTTTGACTGTTAAGACAAAGAAGTGTAGGTGAATAATTTCTTTGAGAGGTCAGCAAGACTAAAAGAAGCACTATATAAATACAGAAATTCTGAGAACTCTTCCTAAGAATGCTTTTTTCCTTTTGTGGCACTAATCAAAGGCAGGAGAATGTAATTGTATTTTTCGTCCGTGATCCTTGTCTTTTTCCTCATCTATTTCACATCCAGCAGGCTCATGTCTACATTTAGAAATGCCTCCTAAAACTTTACTGTGCAAACAAAAGCAGCCATGTGTTAACCTTTTGCTGAGGCGGCGCTGACTTCTCTTGACTCAGAGGCCATCCTAGTTGGTTTTTAGCTGACGCCATCTTGCTTTTTTTTTTTTTTACCAAGAAGTAGCCATATTTGGACAAAAAGGTCAAGCCGAAGAGGGATACTTCTAACATGACGGACAAAATCTCTTTCTTAGAGAAGAATTATACGTTGAGAAATGTTTTTTTTTTTTTTTCCTTTTTTAAGGAAGACCAGCACGCTTATCAGAAGAAGTGAATCTAACTGACACCATAACGGCTCCTTTGAATTTTTCATGACTCAGTATTTCATGCAAAAAGTTTGTTTTAATTGGAGTTTATTGCAGCCTCTTGTGTTTTGGAACCAGAGCCAAGCAGTTGTCAGTAGTATTGAACTTAAAGGCATTTCCTCTTTGTCTTCACATCTGATGTGTTGGGGCTAGTTGATTCGAAGTACCTGCACTTTTAAGATCAAATAAAACAAAGATCAAAGTATGTGAAACACTGGTTTTCTTTTTCAGCAACATTTGGTAGGAACCATCGTGCAGTCGAGTTTGAATTCTACATTCTGCAGAAGAAGCAAAAGCAATCAAATCAGGCTGATTAGCTTCGTCCTAATGTTGAATTTGGTACATCAAGGGTCTGCACATGGGGATAAAAGGGGGCGGGGTCTAGTTAACCTTATCGGCTACTCTTTCATGGGTCCAGCTGTAGTTAGTGTAAGGGATCAGACTGTTAAAACATACTGCATCCCTCCTACATTAGTGCTCTTGGACTCATAGGGATTGTAACTTTCAAATTATCAGTACTGGCACTAATGTCTGAAGCACTATGATGCTCTAATTGCAAATTTAACCAAATAGTTACTGAAGCCAAAATAAACAGCAAAGATACTTGGACAACAAGAATTCCAGTTTCAGTGGAACTTAATCATCTTTCCAGAGATGGCCATACAACAGTCTGGCCCAGTGCTGTTTCACTATATACTGAATTTTATTGCTTTAACCTCATACGACTGAACAGTAGATATTGAGCTATTAAGGTTAGTATCCACTGTTTACTCATTTTGTTCTGCAGAGTTCTTTCTTGCCTCCACTGTCAGCTATTCGAGCCGCCCTATCCTTTTCCATTCCACCCCCGTCTACACAATTATTCATATCGCTGCTATTTTCTGATGCATCATAAATGCCCACCCAGCTGTAACTCCTGCTGTGCTATAAAAGATTCAATCTACACCGCAGCTCATATCTTCCACTTAGTAATAGTCTGAATGGACGAAGTCGCAGCAGGGCACCAAAACTCACTGTCAATAAATCCTGTTTCTTTTTGATATTTTCCTGTGACTGTGATCAAGCAGGACTGACTTGAACAGGCAAAACAAACCTCTCAAAGGATAATGGGGGGGGGGTTCCATCAGGCCCCATCACACATCTGACATGAATGCTATTTATTTGCTTCCCGTGATCAGTGCTTAAACCAACAAACCAGTATTAGACTTTCAAATGCAACATTTATTTCTTCTTCATTTTGACCTCCTTCACCCTCTCGTGCTTTTGTTCCCCCGTAAGTGTACAGTATGAAAGCTTTAATCTTGCATATAGTTTTCATGCACTCTCATCTCCCAAACATGATGAGCATTCCACACTTCCACTGTTGTGTGGACACTTAATGACCCAGCAGCTAAAATGTGTGGCCACATCACTCAGCATACCAATGACTCGGATCTATAGCTGAATGCGTCAACACATATCTGTCCCGATTGTGAGCGCACTCTATATACAGCAGCCACGCGGATTGATTGCTTATCAGAAGGAAATTAACTTCACTGCGTAGAAGACGGGTGCTGATTTCATATGCAGAGCCGTCAGTGTGATGTTCTTCTGCTGAAAATAAGAAAAGTAAAGAGTGTTTCACTTCATCTCCAAACTATCGGCATGGTTTCTTTTCATTCTGGAGTTTCTCCCTGTGTACTTTGGTGAGGCATCAAATTTGCTTGTGTGTAGATTAGATTCAATGTTGTCCTAACTACTGTTCACAGGAGCATTAATCCACTGCAGTTTCTCCTCTTGCCATGGATAATAATCAGATGTCACTTCATGATTAGCGCTGCCCCAGAACCGCACAAATCAGGAATCATTTTTGTTGAAAACAAAAGTAGGTTTCCCACCAAAATGATTTATGCAGGACCGCAAGGGTGTTTTTTTTAATGTGTAAAACATCTTACACTTGAGTTGATATAGCAAATGAACTGAGGAACAAGACGCAGCAGAGTAATGATCTCATACAAACAGACTGACACTTGCCATAACCATAGGGAGAACTCACAGCATTGCTCCCCTTATGGCCTCCTTCTGGAGACATTCACATTTTATTGCACTTGGTTTTTCATTTACCATATAGGAAGATGGGTTTAGATCGTTTTGGCAGATGAGATGACCATCAAGCCATTATGATGGTGGTTTAGACAATCAAACTGTCTCAGGTCTGCTGTGTGTCCAGATATACCCTATGTGTCATCAGACTGTTTCCAGTGTTCAGCCAGAGCACAAGAGTAAATATTTAATATTAACAATCTGCTTTCAGTTACACAACAGGATATGAGATAAAGTAAGAAGTGGCCATTGGTGTTTGTTAGGGAAGAGCTTGAGTGCTCTCCAGTATTCTTTCATGAAACAAATATCAGCTCATAAACTATATCCTTCTCTAAACCACGGTGTATATACACTGATCAGCCGTAACACAGCAATAGCCTGCCTAAAATTGTGTAAGTCCCCCTGGTTCCATCAAAACAGCTCTGCCTGGCTTGTTTTGCGGCACCATGAAACAGGGAAGAACGTATAAAAATGACACTCACATGGTTTCCCAGCAGAGTGTTTCACAGTTATGGCATGATCAGTGTTGTTCGCTTCACCTGCCAGTGGCTTTAGTGGATTTAATGTTGTGGCTGATGGCTGGAGTATGTCAAATAATTCATGTCTACGATACAAGGCACACTGTGGGGATACACACGGAGCAAACACTTAAGAGATCCTAAACAATAGCAGCCTTTCTGTTGCTAATCAAAATGTAATTTCCACTGAGAAAGTCTCGATGTGATGAGTAATGCCTTCCAAAAAAAAAATGACCGGATTGCCGGATTTTCATTTCAGTTATCTGTGTTATTTTTAGATGTGTACTGGAGAATTTGGAAGACCGAGAAACATGCCACATATAACGTTAAGTGCTGTGTTTATTGAACTGCACATTACAAACATGAACACATTTTCTGCCATATAAAACGAAGCTTGGTGTAAAAAGAAATTGCCGGGGGCCCGTAATTCATAGCTTTTCTGCAGTTAAGTGTTCTCCCAGGGGAGCACTAGTTGTTTAGTTTAGTGTCTCCTGTCAGGCCGAGGTATTTCCCGCAGCTCCCTGAAGGCCCTGAATCAATCCGCCTTCTGGATTTGAAGGTGACATTCAGCTTCCCCTCCCCTCTGGTTTGGGTCTTAGTGACTGGGTTTCTTCCACATTTGCGCTGCTTGTCACCAGGCATGTGGCCCCCAGGACCAGTGAAAGTGACACAAAAAAAAAATGACTGAGCTATCATTTTATGTTGCATCAGATCAAAATCATAAAACCATGATTTTTGAAAGATTTTTATTTATTTATTTATTTTTAGAATCCAGGCATTTGCTATGATGAAAGCCATCCACATCGATTTTGTTGTTTTAATGGAATGGTGGGGAGTGTCCGCTCTGTGGTACAGCCTTGCACTGTGGGACCCATCACTCCACATAGCAATCCAAACCTTCCTCCTGGGCAGGGTGGAAAGACTGGACAGAGTGAACAGAACGGTCCCAGATTCCCCTTAAAAGTTCCTTGTTTTAAAAGCCTGTGTGAACCCCCAAGCACCCCCCCCCCCCCCCCCCCCCCCCCCCCCCACCACCACCACCACCACCACCACCATCTACTCTCTGCTATCCTGCACACCACTCCCAGTTACCCATCTGTTTAAGATCTGGCCGTTCAGACTGGCCAAGAAGAGAAATTTGAGAAGTGCCCACCTATAGCTAGCCTGTTTCTGTCTGCAGTGAATTAATAATAAGCGTGATAGCAGTGATGATGATGTTAGCATACTTTCGCTGCCTCCCGTCATGCTTTTTCTCACAGAACAAGGCAACCAGGCAACAGGGAGCCCAGGGGAGCTGTTCTGAAGTGAAAACAAAGTCTAACTTCGCTAATTTAAACTGGAAATAATGTGAACTCAGATGAACCACATCTGACAAGTGAGAAGTTCTTTCAGCTGACGTTCATCTAAGACATGCAGCGCAGCTAAATCAAACTCCTGGTGTGCTCACTCATTATTGGGTCACATCTCTGGTGTTAAAAGTGCTCAAAGATGACATAATCAAAAGCTGTCAGATCCAGAAAAAACAGAACTCCGCATTCAAAGCAGGACTGTATTGGAGCTCAAATGCCATGTCGAGTGATTCAACCGTGGAGCCTTTTGATTGTGTACACAATGATACACATTCATTTCCATGGAGACTCAGCAAATAGAGCGGTTAGGGTTCCCATTTTCCTGATACAGGAGAGTTTTACCTCTGATGACCTGCCTACCAAAACAACAAGACTGTTCCAAAGAGGAAATTCCTGCACTGGTAACAAAAATCTATTATTGACCATAAAACTATACTGCAACTAACAAAAAAACCCCAAAGATCTGTAGTTTTGTGTTATTGATTGAAGCTGATACAGATGGAGAAATAATGGTGCTGACAAATGAGCACTTTTGAAATACCAGTCTCATAATCCAAATCCACCTTCCACTTAAATGTTAAAAGCAGACAGGTAAAGATTTGTGCGAATGTAGCACTCTGTGTGTGTGTGTGTGTTCAAACCTGCCAACCACCCTACGCAGATAATTTAACATCCCTCATAAAAGCAGGCACATTAAGCAAAGCAGGTCCAGATCCACGTCTGTCTCTCATCGACCTCTCTTGATCCACTTTAATAAAAAAGCCTTTCTGACTTGTATGTTTCCCCATTTAAATTGCTATTTGTATCCATCTGTGACACATATAGTTTGCAATGTGAGAACTGCCTGATGCGCAACCTGGAGACCATTACTTACAACAAGCTGTCTCTAGTAAAAAACACTACAAGAACCTTTTTGGTGCCTAAGTGCAATTAATTAGAGAAAAAAGATGAAGACCGTGATGCTGTGGGTTTTTACCACTGTTGCTTCCTGCCTGATGATGCAGAATTTTAATAGAACTGGTTGGGATGCTTTGCAAGAATGTGATGATAGCAATAAGTGAGCGATCATGTATCAGACTGTCATGTCACAGCTCATGTCTGTTCTATGTCGTTCTATATACCCACCACTCCTCACACACACACGCACACACACACACACACACACCGACACATTGGTTAGACAAGCTTTCAGTGGCTCCGCATGTGATTCAACTATAAAGGCTTGTAATGTTCCTCACATGTGATTTCAAACTGCAGTGGTTGAATGAGACGGTTTGTGTACATGATTAGGAGGCACCTCTCCTGTTTTGTGAAGGGATTAGGTAATACAAAGTATTTTATGAGTGAAACACATTGGAAGCAGCTGTTTTTCACCAGCTGTTCTCGCGCTGCCTCTTTTGCGTGTTGTGCATCAGGAAGTCGGCTCCCGCGTCCAAAACACCAACTGCTGCTACCTTCCAAACTAATGAAAAGTATTTGGTTACAGGGCATGCAGGATTGGATTGCTGAATGTTGCTGAAAGTGACCCCTTTTGGTACGGGTGAAGTATCGAGAAGGCGCGCGTTGCACTATGGCGTCGGCATACATGCCTGTGTGACACTGTTTGGGAAAATGCTGTCAACGTCTGTGTGTGTGTTTGAAAGACGAGCAGAGAGTCAACAGTCCAACAAACCCCTGCATGTCTGTACTTACATTAACTATCACACGGAGCGCATGCAGCGTGACCTCTGACCTCACACGCACTCAGTAGTCCATTTCCTTTTCCTGACACCAGCACCTGGGTGCAGTTTTCCATTTTACACTTTTTCACCCTGGGGGGTATCCTTTATGAATGTGAGAGTGTGAATCTAGTTGTGCATGTGAGCGTACAGTAAAGGCTCAATTATGCCCCTAGCGTTGGTTCAGCTGTTGGTAACATGATCACCAACTGAAGCCCATTAGTAAATATCCTCTCTGAGGACTAAGGATGACAGAGGTATTTGTGTATGAATATGTCACTGTGAGGTTGATTTTGCTTTTGTGTTGCGATCTAATATGCGGAGCTAAAGTAAAGTTATATGAACAGGGTTTGATGGGAATGATCGCACTGTGGACATACTATTACCGAAGTTAGAGGTTAAAAAATACTATAATAGAAAGCATAAGAACGTAAAAAAGATGGGGGGGATTTCTAGATTCACTGAGACTACCAAATCTGCATCTCAATTCTCAAGCAATGCTGAGATGTCTCAGCAGCCTGACAAATGTTAGGATAGATAATGACAGCGCAGTTAGGGAAATGGACGAACTGAATGTCTCATGAGAGTGGTTATGTTAAAAAACATTCCGCACTGCGATGACTATGATTAGAAAATGAAAAAAAGGCCACGAACACACTGCATTTTCCACATACTCCACACAAATGTTTATAGGCTGACTTTCTTAAAACGCTGAGCTCCTGTTTCTCTGAGCATGGATCTTTCCTATTTTCATTTTACTCGACCTAATGTTGGGCATTTTGTGTCCACCACAAAAAAAAAGTAAACAAAAAGAAGACACATAAATACTTAATTAAATAAAATAAATTAGAATAAAATAAAACAGTCTCCTAATTAACTTTCCACTTGCATTGTTTCTGTGGTGCCAGAATGTAATTTCTACATGGACAACCACCATGTAATGCTGTAAAAAAGCTGAAAGCCACATTTATCCCTCCCACTTGAACATATACTGCACTTTTTCTATCACACAGTTGCCACTGATAGTTCAGTCTTCTGTATCTTGCCCAAGGACATTCAGACATGTGGAACTAATCACTGGCCACTGTGTTTGGAGGACAACCTCTTGTTAATCCTGACCCTTTAACAGGAAGTGGGGTTGTTTAAGTGTTTATTTTGTTTTATTTCAACCAAAAGAGAACTGATTAATTTCTCCTTTGCAGACCAGTTCTGCAAGCCTGTCAATTTTCCAGCCGCAGCACCTGTTTCTCACTCGAGACATTTGCAGAGCTGCTTGCAACACACTCTTTAGTTTAATGGATTTAATGGGTTTTTGTGCATACCCACCCATGGCACCGACATGACTCACATTCAAATCTGGCCGACATTATTATCCAGCCAACAACTAAGATATTAGAATCAACTAACTTTTGGTCAAAGTGCCCAGAAATATGTTAGTGAATGTGAACCACAGTGTTTTTCCACTGGTCAAACAGTGCTCATCCACTGGCCCCATGTGAGACCAGGGTTTAGCTTTACATAGTTCTCTTGTCTTGTCATGTCTGGAAGATGGTAATTGCTTTGAGACTAGAATGTAAGATGCATGCAGGCTGTGAGGCCATTAGAAAATAAATCATATATCACACCTTATCTTTGTGTCTACATGTAGCGAGATAGGGTGGGAGGAGAAGGATTAAAAATTTCTGCTTTTACGAGATGGAGGATTTACTGCGGTGCTACTTCTATTAGCATTTGTGAAAGAGAAAAAGGTGATTGTTAACATCTAATCTTTTAAAGGAAGGCTGAGCCAGATCTCCAAAGAAAACAATGAGCTGAAAGTTTAGACATTGTGAGGACCTTGTGTGTCTGCACATAAAAAGAAAAGCTTAGCAAAGACTGAATCACATGATAATGACAGCATAAACATAGGTAAACTCCCAATCTGCCACACACACACATGCAGGACCCTCTCAAGTGGATCTCACTGAAATCCTCTGAACATTATGTTCCTGTAAATTATAGTTTTAATGCTTCATCTCTTCCCATTAGGCTATCCATCACACCCCTGCTCACTTAGTCATGGAGCTGCTTCATCAAGGGAGGGGGGGGGGGACGCACATGAATGAGTAAGAAAGAAACAGATCAAGCAAAGAGTTGAGCGAAGGAAAGAAAAGAGCAAAGAAAAAAAGTCTTTCCGTGACTGGTTGTAATCTATGGAATAAATGGGAAGTAAAGGGATGCTTTTATAACCTGGAGGGTGGTATATACATGTAAAAAAGAGGATATATGCTCTTTCAGATTTAAGATGGTATGTATCAGGGCATAATAAAAATTCCTCTGGTCCTTACCAGATCTTAAAATGAGGTAATTACGACCTCAGATTAACAACAACACATATTATCCTGTTTAATTATTTATTTAGTTAAACTAAGCCAATATGCAGAGGCAGTTTGTCAAAAAACAAACTGCTTCCACAGGAATTAAGAGGGTCAGTGCCAGCCAGGTACAACTAGTCAAATGCACTTGAATAGTTGTACATCAGCATGTGTGAGCACCTCTTAAAAAAAAAAAAAAAAGAAGGTGAGTGAGACTGAGGTGAGAAGTTTTGCCAGTTTGCTGGTTTGGAGCATCAGTTGACACAGTGTCAAGGAGGAAAGAGAAAAAGAAGTTGCTGCTGCTCATCAATCTGGAAAGAGTTATAAACAATCTGGAGTCCATCATTCTTCACTGAGAAAGATTGTTCACAAGTGGAAAACATTCAAGACGGTTGTAAAACTTCCCAGGAGTGGACGTTCCAGCTAGTTCACCCTTAGGTCAGTGACTTCTGAAACGGCGTTCTTTGGCCAGACCAAACTGGAGATGTTTGGTCATAATGCACAGTGCTCCATCATAACAGAACCAAACGCATCGTATCAGCACAGATACCTCATACCAACTGTCAAGTGCAGCGATGAAAGAATCATTGGTTTTCCAGCCACAGGACCTGAGCACCTTGCAGTCATTTATTCAACCACAAACTCCTCTGCGTGCCAAAGTATTCTTGAGTTAAATGCGCTTCTGACCAAATTTTAGTCGTGCAGTAGAATAACGATCCAATAAACACCAGCAATGCTGCAACAGAATGGCTGAAAAAGAAAAGAATCAAGGTGTTGTACTGGTTCAGTTTAAGTCCAGACCTCAAGCTGATTGAAATGTGGTGCGACTTTAAGAGAGCTGTTCATTAGGCAGCGCCCGCAAACCTCAATGGTTGGAAGCAATGTTGTAAAGCAAAGTTGGCCAAAATTTCTCCACAACAATGTCAGACTGATATTGTCATAAAGAAAATAATTGCTTCAAGTTATTGCTGCCAAAGATCATCCTTCAAGCTATTAAATCAAGGGGTGCATTATTTTTTGCACTTTGGATTGTTTTTTGTAAAACGTGGGACACGATGTAAAATGTCAAGTGCTGTTGTTAAACTGAGGTTATTTTTCCCTAATTCTGAAACCTGCTACGGATCAGCTGGTTTTTTTTTCTTTTCTAAACCATGTCCTAGAATCTGAAGCCTTAAAAACGAGAAAAAGTGAACTTTCTTTTTTCACGACTGGAATATATGTTGGCGTAATGTCAGCACAACAGCAGCGGTAGAGACAGGGCATCCATTTGGACAGAGGGACGTTGATGAGGCAGGTCTTGAGTTTGTTTCAGTAGTCACAGCTACACACTGTTCCACTTGCTAAAAAAAAATGCATCGTGTCTGTTTTGCATGTTTTTTTTTCTATTTGCTCTTTACATGGTTCCTTGCTGCAAGTGACTGAAAAATTGGCCTTGACAACAGGTGGGAACCAAACATTATTAAACCACAACATTGGCTTTTTTAGACGTGAGGCATGATCTAAAAGTCCAATTTTAGCTAAGCCTCTGGATTTAGTTGTAGGTCACGCGGCTGTTATTAAATCAGATTGCATTTGTTAGACTGTAAAAGAAGGAAGGAAGAAAAAATGTCTCATTAAAGTATGTAATTGTAGGCTGGTGCATAATGCAAGCTCATTTTGACATGTTTTACCGTGTAATTGTCCTCGGCCCTTCTGTCAAACATTGTTAACATTACTGACCTTGTAGCATTTCAGCACAAACTGAGTATTGATTTGAATTTAACCAATTTATATGCTTCATCATGTTGAAAAATTTTTGTTCTATGACCATTTCTCTTTCCATAACATCAGGGACATCTATTCTATCCAAGCATCCTTGATGGGAGACCTTGAGATTTTCCTATTTAAAGAGAACTACATCTCACACCTTTGTTTGTTTGATCAGCATTCAAGTGCAAAAAGTAAAACTGTATTTCCATGGCAGCACTAACTATCAGTTTATGGTTTGTCCTTGCTGGCTTTTAAAAAAAAAAAAAAAACAAGATTTATTTAGTAAGCCTTTATACTTTGTTATATAACTGTGTTTTTACTCCGTTATGTAACACTGAATCCACTGAACCAGAGACAGTCATACCAGCAGCATGCCAGGCCACCTAGGTCTTTTTATGGTGGAAATATCAAAGCAGATAGAGGTGTCAAAGTAAAATGTTGTCAGCAGTATGGATCAGGGGCCACAGAGGGTTTCAGTCAGCCATGCAGCATTAGTGGAAAGGGCATGGCAACTCTATTGAAAGTGTCACTGACAAATCCGAAAGTATGTAAGTCGTACAAATGGTTTATTATTAGTGTAGAAGGACATGGAATGAGCGAGTCGATAACAAATACATTGATTCATTTGAAGATGACGCAAATAAGAAGCGATAATACAAATGAAGAAAGGTAGGAGGGGATAGAGCTGACGGTCACAGGATCCAGAGATGGGAGAAGTTGCTTGGGGTGTAAGAGAACTCAAAGCCACAGGTCGGGGGTTGAAGCTTGAAACAAGTCTTATCGTTACAGATCGGCCTGAGGGATGAGATGAGAATCCTCCACAGTGGCGTCTCAAGCAGAATTGAGTGTGGGGATAAGATAAGGGGTTGATGGGTGGCGGGATTGTCGCAGCTGGGCTGTTTCACAGAAGCCTATGAGAGAGAGATGAAAAGCAGAAAAGATGCAGCGCCCCATATGCTCATTCTGGCTCGCTATGTTTCTCCCTGAGCAGCCACACACAAAAACTCTTATTGTTTTACAGTATGGTGTGGTTGAAGTAAGAAAAGGCATATAGTTCTATGTTTCCTGAGATGACCCATTGCTCAGTTCATGGGGAGCGTGTTTTAGCTTTCAATGGCACAAATCCCCGGAAAAGTCAGCATTATATCCTAAATACTGCTTGATATTAAGCTGGTCATGAAGCATCTGGAATTACTCAAGAGGGTGAGTGCAAATTGCTGATGTGTGTGTGTGTGTGTTTGGGAAATTTTGGTCAAAAGCCAGTTTTAATGTTTCTACTTTGTCAGACAATATGTGCATGGGATCTGTTGCAATTCACTGAAAGTCTGAAGGTAGGCGGTGTGTATAAATGTGTGCTCATAGGCACTCAAAAGTTTTAAAACACCACATTTTATGTTTGAGCTAGATGGTTTCCAACTGTGCCCTATTTGTCAGTGGTGCTTTATATCATGTATTACAAACTAATCACCTCTAATTTATAGGTTTAACTTAGCACACGAGGGAATTAGTTGTTGCTCCAAATGACTAAAGCAGAACCTCCTGTCCTTATTGTAGCTTAATCTGGTCTGTAGGCCATTGGCAAGCTTGACTGAAATTCCTAGACACATGGGCTTGCTGTTAACATGATTATGTCCTACTGTTTTCAGACAGATAACAAAAACAGAAGCCAATTTGAACTGAAAAACTTTGTATGATATGTGTTAAACATGCCCTTTGGACATCCCCTGTGAGTTCATCAAAATTATATATTCAGAAGGCATGGATTTACATCTAAAGGTTTCCTTAAAATGTCTTAGATGTAACTCTACTCTCTTGGCTTGATTAAATATACATGGCTCCATGACTATGCAAATGAGCCCTGTCTCTGAGTCCAGCACTCACGTAGCTAGCTGCAGCTACTCACCCTAAATCCTGCTCAAACACTCTTGGCTGTGTTGCCAATGGAAGTATAAATCTTGTTACCAATCACTAACTCTGATTAGTCCAGTTCCATATTGTGGTGGACAATTTATTCAGTGATTCTATTGTTTTTGTTGTTTTATTTATTCTTTTTTTTACATTTTTATATATCCATCCATTTTACATATCCACTGGACAGGTCGCTAGTCCATCCAAGCGAGAAACGAGACAAAGAGTCACATTCACACTTGCTCCTATGGTCACTTTAGAATCACCACTTAACCTTACATGTAAGGCCTGGGAGAGGCCCCAGTTGAGATTCAAACCTGGAGACTTCTGGCAGTGAGGCAACACCAATGTGCAGCCTGCAGGGTTTGTTAAAAAGCTTTTTTGTTTCACAGCAGCTGTGGCTAGAAATAGGGTTAATGATAACTGAGATAAATATGTATATCTATATATATATATATATATATATATATATATATATATATATATATGATAACTGAAACAAGACAGTCAAGTTTATGGGCCCTGAAAACAAATCTTTGATTTGAAAAAAAACATTTATTTATTTATAATTTAAGTACTAATACTTCCATTAAACTCAGCTTTATTTATATAGCGCCAAATCACAACAAATGTGCTCTTCAAAGATTCAAGCCAATTAGAATCCAATTTATTGTATTACACTCATAGTCCAGTCAAATCCAATTAATTAGATTCCAAATTAGTCCCATTTGTACTTACAGAGCCAATCCAAAGAAGGTAGCCTAGCTAAGGAAAGCAACAGATTTTACCGAAACTTCACTTCAATCCATTCTGCCATCCTGAGCGTGCCCGAGGTGACTGTGGAAAGAAAAAACTAGGCTGATATTTGTTACTATGACCAAATCAAGAAATGACTTGGACCTGGATTTTGTTTTTTAGCGTGTATGTGAAAAGCAGGGACTAATTCACGAAGGCAAATAAGAGCTTGTGTCTGCTGCTTGTAGAAAATAATCATGCTCTGCTTTATTCTTTGCCTAATCCAATTCAGAGCTGATGTTGAGATGTCACGGCAGACGCTGTATTTAATTACAGCTCTCTAAAAGTTAATTATGGTATTGTTAACAATCCATGTGTGCGTGCCATCCAGATTTAAAACTGTAATTATCTTACACCTTTTCAACAACTCAGTATTATGTAACTGACTCTTGTTTTTAATCAATTTCATGTGAAAGCATAAGCTCTAAAAAATGTATTTTTATTTCTGTACAGTATGTGTGTGAACATTCTCGCAGTAGCTGTGACATGTTTTGATCTTTTATTTATACCAGTCTCTCCTCTACCTATGACATAATATGCAACATGAATTTGTACCTCATTATCTCTCTGACTGTAAAACATGGGAATTTATCTTTGTCTCAGAAGTTTTTTTCTCATTTTGGCAGTCCTCTATCAGAACTGTTGAGCTGTCTAAGTGCTTGTACATTGAATGTACCAACATCGGATAAAACCTACTACCAAATGTTTTTTTTTTACTGGTTTGCAGTTTGGTAAGTTTCTCTTTTAGCTATGTTATTCGTCATACACCTATTATTAAATATACATTATTGATTGAATGCATTTTGACTTTATATTTGTTATTTTGCTTTTATTTTAATGGGTTTATTTAGAGGCGTTTTGCAATAAATTTATTTGAATTGTATATAAATAAAATAAAAGCCTTATGATGACATAGGCATGTGCAGCTAAGCTAATTTATCTTGCTGCCACTTAATTCAAATAATAACTTAATTTGTGTTAATAAGCAACAGCTTTGTAGAGGCTGGTTTATATTTGCCAATTTTTAATAATTCAATTGATTCATGTAATTTAAAAGTTTAAATAACTTCATTATTTATTTATTTTTTTGAAAGGCATATTTTTACTCTTCTTTATTCATTAAAGCCCTGTTGAAACAACATTTCAAACACACAAAGCATTGTACTGTAATACTTTTGACAAGTTATACAAAGCAGTGTAATGCTGTTAATTTAATAGGTTGCTAACTTTAGCTTCTTGCTAAAGACAGCTTGCTTCTTCCCAGTTCACGAAACAAAGTCGCTGTACTGCTGGCACTCTGTGAGTGCCTAAAGACCGTAGCTGGGCTTCTGAGGACAACATCGTTAATATTTTTTTTGGGACATGTCAAATCATGCTGACCTTCTTTAGTGATTAAATTAGTACACCCCTGTCCAATTAATACCTTAAATGCCAAATGATTTAACAGAGTATCACCTTTCAATAACTGCTTTTACAGACAACAAGTATTTTCTGAAGATTAACTGGTTAGATTTGCTGTACTTAAAACCTCTTTGTAACACAGTCAGTTAACTTGTTAGTACTATTCAGTACATAATGATTCAATCTCTTGTTTGCCTTCAGAAGGGCTTGTGCTCCAATACCTTTTTCTTCGAAACAGCACAAGAATGTTTTATTGGATTTAAATCAGGAGACATTCTTGGCCAGGTCATAGTTTACACATTGTGCTTCAAAACTCCAGCAGTGCACATTGGATCCGGCATGAATAATCTTCAACCATCAGTCCTGTGAGAAATGGGAGTAAATTGATATTTTCTATACAACTTCTCTCATTCAGAAGGCTTTACACACTTTTGCAAAATTATGCTAAAGATAATTATTATATAACAATATATTGCACATTATATTATAATATTATAATTATATAGTATATAGTATTATAATGATAATGCAAAGAACCTTTTAATAAAACTATATACCAGCTTGTTTTAATTCCCTATGATCAAAATACTGTCTTCTTGTCAAAGCACATTTCTGTCCACTACAGAGCCAATATAAAACCTCTTTTAGAAATCAGTTTTTCAACCTCCTTTTTTCCATTCACTCACTAATTTGCTTTCAGTTTCACCCACTGTTTCCCTCACAACGAGATTAGGTTTAGGATAAGATTGGTCATAGTTTTACAAACTGAGACGTAAAAGCTCTTCAGTTTGTATACCCGGCATGTTGAAAACTGACACTAAAGGTCACCTTCTGGATTGATTCGTGGCACTAGAATCAGAGCACTGGTTCCTTTGCCACACGTGCACATGTTTCGGAGGTAGCAGATGCAGCTGAATCCTGAATATCACTTTGTTTGAACAAAGAGCTGGACTGTACATGACCTGTGTCTGGTTGTGTTGGGTCATTTTCTTTCAGATTTATTTTTCATTTCACCAATGAGATCACTGCTTCTCTGGAGCACAGTTGTCAGCCTAACACAACATTTTCAGTCATTTTTCAAACGTAGTGTAAAACACCCCCTACCTGTACCCCCTGTCTTGTTTTTGGATGGGTTGTAGGAAATTTTATTCATGTGAACTGCGGGGTGTTCACATTGTGTTGTGTTAGAAGCAGGGCAGAGGGGAGTTGAGATTAGTTTACTATTACTGAATTTATCTTTTCCCCATTAAAACACAATACGTTTGGGGTATATGTTTGTAAGACTAATCAATGTTATGAATAAATAAGTTACTTTACATTTTAAATCCCACCAAATAAAGATGTATTTTGAACAAACAAGAGAAACGAGATACAGACGGATAAAGAAATATTGAGATACAACAGTGGTTGACCTATAATTCATCCTGCTCTACAAAGTGTTAGCAAGCTTTAAAAGTGTCTCTATGTGGAAAGAGCCAGACTAGCTGTTTCCTCCTCCCTCCTGTCTTTACAGTATGCCAAACTGACTGTCTGCTGGCAAGAATTCTGACTGTTGGCACTGAAGCTAGCAAGCACGTCTCTCCCGTATTCCGGGTAGTGTCTCATAAGAGTGCCGTACCTAAAAATAGGTAACGTGTCAGCACAAACCCTGAAAAAGCCCAGCATTAAATTAGATAAGTATTTTCTCATTGTTTCCAGTTTTCATTTGCAGCACATTTATTTTGTTTGAGGTACCATTTTTTTTATGTTGTTTGAAGTCTGGAAATCTCAGACAAAAGAGCCTAAACGGGATTTAAAGACCATGTCGCCTCTGCCAGACCATCTCCACAAGTCAGCAATTCTACCAATTATTTTGGCAAAAAACAGCAGTATATCACCCCAAAGCTTAAATCAAATGCACAGGAGGCTGGGGAAACATGTTGAAGATACAACTCTAATATCTAGCTACCATAATAATGTCATATAGTGAACTATTTGTATGTAGTAGCTAATGCAAACATGTTCTAGTAAGAGAGTGCAGCATGAGAGACTATCTCTGATTCCTCTTATCCCCTATCTTTATTGATGGTGGTGCACAGTTCTGGGCTTTGGTCCCACATGTGACGTGTGCCATGCTTTGTTGCCTAGAAACCCCTCACCAATTCCAATCTCAGTGCAGGGTCAGCTGCTGTTAAGCGGTGCTAATGTTTTCTCTTTTTTTTCCCCTTTCTTTCTTTTTTTGTCTCTCCACAGCAGTCATCACTTTGTCAGGCTGTGACTCTAGGCCAGTTCACACTGTGCAGCTGGGTCTCATCACGACATCGAGTTCAACAAAGGTACCAGCCTCAGTGAGAAGCCACACTGCCAGTGCATTTAGCAAACGGGCATCAAAGCTAGTGGCTTTGACAGTAGGAAGAAAACAGAAGATGAATGTCATCCTTTTATTTCCAGAGGCAATGAGTGTCCACGACCGTGTGTCTGCATTTATCTCTCACACATGGCTCACACCTTCAAATGACTGACACGTCAGGGAAACTTAAACCTCCAACTGACCAGGCTGAGAGAGCCACCAGCAAACGCCCTAATTAATATGTTTCACACCAGATAAACCAAAATCCTATGCCTGTATACCATCAAGCTGTCACAGTGTACCGATCCTCCCCCTCAATGTTTTTTCAATGAAGGCCCAGAAACGGTGCAGGCTTCAGGGTCGAGCCTCAAACCCTGCTAAGTCCTTCACGACCCCCTGTGTTATCACTTCACCGCTACTCCTCACACCTCCACTCAAGAAAAATATTTACCCTGTCTGTCATCATCACACGGTGCCTGTGTTTGCTATGTGTCCTCCTGTCTTTAAGTCAGACTGTAATGATGACTTCCACTCTCCTCTATTTCCCTCACGTCTTATTGGAGGTGTATTATCCAATCTTTCTCCCGAATGGGAGCAGAGAGCTGGACACATGTCTTTGTGGATGTGAAGGCCTACCTCTGCTTTGTGAATTGTGTGGAGGTCAGACAGTTACTGGACGTGCAGTTAGGGGCAATCATGATCAGATATAGGTTGACTTTAGATGGCGTGTTGGTTCCTGCATGTCTGTGAGCTATGACAAGTATGCTCACCATTCCTGAAGCAAGATATGAAGCTTGTGTTTAGAAAAATAAGAGTTAAGTAGCATTCCCCTGGGAGCTTAAACATGAGCGGGGAGAAGCCAGCAGAGAGGAATTCTGAAGGACTGAGAATATGGGGAGCGGCCAGTGTTTTCCTTGCCTGTTTTCGAAGTTTTTGGAGGCCAAGGAATCGTTTGTAATGAGAAAGACAACAACTGGATGATTTTTCTTTTCAGCTTTTACCCATGAGATAAACACCACAGCAGGCTTTTGAATACAGATGCATTTCTACGCATTTGATCTCTCAATTCTCTGAAATCTTATACATTCGTACTCAGTATGTTTCAAATGGTTTCGTGTCTGAGATTTCATTGTGAAAATAAGGACTAGCACAGCGTAGCAGCAACAACAGACTGGTTTTTCATTTATGATTAATGTAGGTAACCTGAAACTATTCCACTCTCTTGCAAAATATGTTGAACAACATGTATTTTTAGATTATAAGGAGATCCAACCACCAGTAAGCTTAGCAATAACTACTGCCAATAACTACTACTGAAAGCATGGGAAAACTCTTTCGGAAGGTAAGAAATGACCATCCAGTTTACAATTTAGGTTAAACAAATTGTATATAATGTGCAATGTATTGGTTATAGAGGTAAAAGCTAACAGTGTGTGAACCTCAGACATAAACAGCTTGTTTACTTCTGCGTGTTTCCAGTTCTTTTACCAAGATAAGCCCCTGCTGATAGTAGTATTGGTGGTATTTTTTCTGTCATCTAACTCTCACCAAGAAAGCCCCACCAATATACAAGAGTGTGCACTCCTGTGCAACATCACGAGAAGTGTTTGAAAGTTGCATCACCTTACAGTATTGTATGCTACATTTATTTTTTCTGATGAGAAATCAAGATCAAACAGTTTAGATTTGCCATGTTAAAATGTGGGCCTCACAGAAGAAGCGCTCAAATTTTTATTTTTTAAATTTGTTAAATTTTAAAGAAACACTTCCAGCATCCTTTTTAGTCTAGACAAAACTAGTGTTCCAAAACATCTGCAGAGACGATCTGAATTATTTACTGTTTTTTTTTTTTGTTTTGTTTTGTTAAAGCTGAAGGGCTTGTTTAAAATACAGGGTGACATACTTGACATGCTTAAAAGTGTGTTTGGATCGTTATCATGTTGGAATATTTCTCTTTTTTAAAGCGTCTGGAGACTAGGAGTTACCTTCCAGACGTTTTGGTGAATTCACAGGTATTCATCGTGGCCCTGAATATGTCATGTCCCCAACACCATTTGCATCCTTGCAGCCCCTAGCATCATCACACTCCCACCTCCATGCTTCATTGGCAGAACTGTAGGCCAATATCATTAGTCATAATTCAGCCTCCTCGACTCCTCCTTCCTCTGTCCTCTTGCTTGTGACCCATAAATAATTAATTGCAGACTATTTTAAAGGATGTCTCACATCCTAAAGTATAACTGCTGGAGAAAGGATGGAGAAAATAGAAGGCTTTGTGGAGGAGCTATAAGTGGGGCTGCTGGACAGGTATTTCCTTTGCAAAACTTTTTTTTGGCACCCACGATGTCTGGGTGTAAGTCCTGTACTATTAATTGATTCAAAGTAACTATTATCTACTTCATCACAAATATATTCAATGCTCATTTGATAGGACTTATCAAATGCAACCAAACAGTACTTTGATGATGTAGTTGTGTCAGAAGTCATATTTTGTTTACTGTGGTCTAAAATGACCTTCTGACACAAGAACATCTGAATCAAAGACGGAAATAGAGGAATCAAGTTCTTAAGAATTATCGGTGCGCCTTCACAGTGGCATTCTTGGCCAGGTTCACACCAAACATGCTGCACTGCAAAACTTTAATCTAAATCAGATTAGCTCATTCTGAATCAAGGCGACATATGTTCGTCCTTGGGATGCTTTTAATGTATGAGCAAGTATGAGCAACTCAAAGTGAGTTATTTTAACTTGTTACTGATGTTTTATAACGGTCTCTTAGGGAGTTAATACTTGAAACTGAAAATGCCCAATGAAAAAAGCTTTTTTAACAACACTGATGAGTACATAACTGGAAATTCTTAGGCACTTTCCTTGCAAAAGACAAATGTACTTGTTTTCAGTCTAGTCTCTAGTATCAGGATACCTTTGTGGTCTGAGGTAATAAAGTTTTACTTGTTTAAAAAAATATCAGTTAGTCAGATTTTGTTTTCGTGTGGGCGCTTAATTCTTCTTATTTTACTTGATATGTATAAACCCTAATGTATTACCATTTTTTCCCTATTATTACAGAGTTTTTGCAATGTATAGATCCACTCTGACCTCGAGTTGTCTGCTGAAGAACAAGCAAGGGATTCTTCTCTGACGTTGGCCACCAAGGTTAATATTTCCTTCACCCTGTCTGAGCTGTCACAGAAACTTTCTGTTAAAAAAAAACTATTCCAAGCCTGAAGTACTGTGTGCCTTTAAGTTAATATTCAAGTACTGCAGTGGCCGTCAAGTTGATTGAGACAAGATACTGACAACGTGATTAAAGGCTTTGAAAATGTGTAGTGAGGTGACACATTTTTTAATTATTTCACATTTTTGTGATACTGCATTGCTTCTGTCGTATACTAGTTTTTCAATATATCAATCAACTCTTAGCATCTGTAAAGGGATTGCTCATCATGTTTAGTTAGATTTCTCGGTATTTTTATTCTCCAGCAGAGGTCTGCAATTTATTCCCTCACATCATGCCAGCCTAAAAACTTGGTATAGCCACACGTAAAAGCACATCACACAAGAAAAGATTACTCAAGAGATAGTTTAAGATAAAATGATTTCACATGTCTACCTATTTATCCGTTTAAACTCAATATCATAACCCTTTTTAAGCCAAGAGTTTGTCCTTGATAAGGGACATTTGTTTCGGAAGTTTCTTACATTCTAAACCAAGCTCTTTCGCAATGTTGCAATTGCCAACTACTTCAAGGAAGTGATTCATGAGGATTACAAGAAATTGGTATCTTTCACTGGGATTTTCAGAACTTTGCTGACATTGCCATTTTTTAACCACACATGTTGGAGAAGAGCCATGGAAGCACACATTTCACAATTTACTGCTTAAGTATAGAATGAATGAGAAAACCATTCATATTGCTCGCTTGAAGTCGATGCAAAATGCTTTGTTACATAGTTCTATCCACTGCACCAGTCTTGTCTTATACTGTCAACATAATATCATGAATGTACAGTATAGGCACATGATAAAAGACTAATGAAAATGTGGCAATATGATCCAATAATGTTATGAGAAATTAGAATAAGCATGAACTCTGCCAAAATAAAGTGCTTTCACTGCTGCAGATTTATCAGTCTTCATCCACTCGTGCAATTTCCTGAAGAACAAGAGCACACAAAAAAAGCTCAGTTATCATTTAATAAGTACAAAGTTGAATAGAGCATTTTCAAAATCTTTCTGCATATTTTATTGTTGTTTCATTTCTCCCATTTCTTTTTGCTTTTTACGGGATCGTCAGGAAATAGTTAAAACAGTCCTGTTTTTTAACCTTCTTAGCATGCCACTGACATTTTTTATGTTCCAAAACATCATGAGTAGAATCAGCCACAAATGCTGTGGCTGGGGTTTGACTCTGCACAGCACCACCTACACTTTTAGAGAGGTGAAGTCAGGCACCCTGTGTGTTCCAAGTAAAACACTGGAGAAGCCCATGCTAACTTACTTGCTGAATATGGCTTCATGGCTAATATAAATGTGTTGTGGGAAACACATGCAATGAGAAGCTAGGGTACACTATGAAGATAATTTAGGGCTGCTTTTAACTACTACCAACAGTTGTAGCTGCCACAGCAGTGGAAGTTTCAGAATAGTTGCTTTCTGTTGCTTTCAGCATTATTAGAAAAATAGAAATGCACCATAGCTGCTAGGCAGCCAGTAGCATTTGCAGCGAGACTGGGTGATCTATCTGCTAGGTGGCTGTTCTAGCCATATTAGCTAGTGCCCGGTTTGGCTAGCCATAGCAAGGCTGCCAGCAGATGTGGCTGCTAAGCTTGAAAGCATTAGAATTCTGCTGGGTTTTTTTCTATGCAAATTCAGAGTAATTCTTATTAGCTCTTATAATTGTTATTGAACTCTTCGCTCAATAATTTACTTGCTTTAACTAATGTATAATGTAATCTATTTAGCTTCCTACTCTTGAAAATTGTGCTCTAGTTCAATCCTATTTGACTGACTTTCTGCAATGTTAAAACTGGCCATAGGATAGCTTGACATAGTTGGAGCAGACAGTTGCTGGTGGGAGGGAATGGGGGCGTGGCCATATTAGCATATACATAGATTCCCTATTTTTTGTGTCAAAAACTTTAAAATGCCAATTTTTGAAGAACTGGTGCAGCAGGTTATCTGGAATTTATGTTTGAGGTGTAACTTTTAGTTGTTATGTGTTTTGAAGAGTTAAAACAGATTGGTTAACATTTACAATGTGTTGTCTTGTGCAATCAGTCTGACCATATTTGAGGTTCTCAAACCACTTAACGTCCTGGACAGATTTTTTTTAAGCTTCAACAAAATATATGAAAACTTCTATTCATCTGAACAGATTGTCACGGTGCTCACGACAACGTTAAGGGTTTATGAGGCAGCCACACAGTTGTCATAAATTGAAACAATGCTCGCAAGAGGCTGCCAATTCAAAATTGTTATTGATTTCCAACACAGTGGATATTTAGTGTTATTTCTGGCATTTGAAAAAAAAGGTAATCGCTGAATTAATATTGATTTCTTGAGTAAGAAGTGAAAATGTGAAACCACTAAAATAGTTTCCTTATTTTCTGTTTATATTACTGTGCTGAAATTCCTTAATTCATTTTCAGCATCCTCATTTTCTTAGCAGTAAGCACATAAAACGTCATGGCCAGCTGCAGCAGTGGAGACCTTGTGGCTCTGTTCCTATTATGTTAATGTGTATTTGCTTCCATCTAGTGGATTCGGTGGCAAATGTCTAATTTGGTGTAATGTAATATCTGTGCATTAGGTGTCACTGTGAGGCCATTTTTTACGTCTCGTGAGTTTTGTTTATTCGCCTCGCAAAGGCCTCCTTGGATTAGTGTGTGAACCCCACTAGATGTCAGTAAATAGGCAAAACCAGGTAAGCAATGGCATAGCACTCATTTATTTCTGTCTAATGTTAACACACAACATGCAGATTCCAGCTTTGGACTGAATCCTAATACATTTTCCTCTAGGGAGCTTTTGGCAACAACTCATCTATGTAGTGAATCACTCAAAAAGGAAGTCTTTTGGGATATTGACATATCTATTCAAGCTGTAGCCTGAGGGTTCCAGAAATATAAAGCTATTGATCAGCCCTCAAAGGTGTTTTTTTTTCTCTACTTTTTTTTACACTTAGTTGTACGCCCGTGTTTTGTACATATGTAAGTGGAGCTTCACCAGTTTTAGAAACTTGTTTATGAATAATTCACAGATTTTTTTCCCCAGCTTCCACTCACTGACAGAAACTGTTTGTTGATTTGATATGTGGGACTTTCCTCCTGTCTTAACACTAAAGCAAACGCTTAAGAAGTCTTGACATTCTGTGTCTCTGTGTCTGAACTGTAAATTTGCGTCTATTTGTGTCTTTTACGCAGTGTTCATGAGATACTTGAAGTATTTTTCTTCAGCTTCTCGGGGCCAGCTTTGGGGGCAGGATTATACCTCCCTCTACCCTACCCTGAGCTCCTTCTCCACCCTCCTCATCCGTCCATCCATCCCTCTCCCCTCTCAGCTCTCTCCTCCTGATAGGACTTTTTTTTTTCTTCTGCACTGTGCCGGCCTGGAGTGGAGTGAAGGAGCGGAAAGAGGAGCGAGAAGAGAGGCTTTGCTGATCAGAGGAGAGACAGACAGGGGAGAGGGACCATGGCTGCTCTCTCTGCCTTGCTGAAGACCTGGGTTATACTGCAGACATTGTGCCTGGCTCTGGCCCAAGTGGTGAGTGGACAGGGGAGGTTGAGACCTGCTCTGCTCAGGCTTACCTCGATTATTCAAGGGGTTCAGGGGATAAGGGCCTGCGAAACGGGCCAGTGGGCTCCGGATATCTTCAAGAGATGTTATAGGTTGTGTGCGGTCGCGTGTGCTGGTTGGCGCCTTGACAATATTGGAGCTTGGCAACACAGATCTTTGAGTTGTGACCATCTGGGTTTATTGGATGAATGTAAGCAAAGATGAGAGTTAGAGATAGGTTTTCTGCTGTGAAGAAAAGAGAAAACCGGACTACCTTTGTGTGGATTATCAGCCTTTTCCAGCATGGAGCACCGACTGATGATGTGGATTTGTCTTTACCTGTGTTACTTCTCTGGAACCGAGAGAACTTAGCAGGCATGAAAGACTGCAATCAGTTTGCACTGACACACAAATGCAAACTTTACCCCCTGTGTGGGAAAGCCTTCTTATTCAAACCAGCACCTACATGTCATCCTGTGGACTTGCAACAGTTTTACCTGCAATGGATTATTCAATTTTTTTAAATTTTATTTGAATTTTTAAACTCTTGAATAGTTTAAAGTCAAAATGTGGCTTTTAATTATTTGACGGACTGCCTGATACACCAGGACGATTTTCAAGAAAAGGCAGTAAGATGGAGGGGGTGAGGCAGGGGAGGTGGGGGTAAACAGTGCCAGTCTCACAACCCCTCCCTCCCACATTCCTGCTCCATTCCGCTGCTTTTACTTCTAATTTCTGCCACTTTGATCCAGCATTTTCCTCATTTCTTTAGTCACCATAGTTATTTCCATGCTCCGTTACGGTTTAGACTGTTGCAGTCTGGACATGATTCAGTAATATAATGTAGGGTTGGAGATCCATAATAATGTTTGTCATATATTTAGTAGCTGCAAAGTCATTGGTCTGGAGTAATCCATATTGCAAACGTATGGCTTAGTTTATTTACATCACGTTGAGTGAATATGAACGCAGTTTAATTTCCCTTCAGCTTAGTGTATTTGTTGAGCGTACATCTAACGTTATTAAAGATGGTGAATTAAACAAAAAAGAACATTTCAACATGCGTTTATTTAGAATGAGGGGGGGGGGTATTTATGTTGCAATTTATAGCAATGAAATGTATTAATAAACTATACAATGCTACATTCCACACTGCAAAATAAAAGTAATAATATTTCTTTTATTTATGTTTAAATGATTGTGAAATTGTTATTTCTGCCTTATGATCTATATACTGTTCTTTTTGTCTGTGTTTCAGAGGGGTCCACCCGGACCTCAGGGCCAGCCAGGCCCACCAGGCCCCTCTGGCACCCCTGGATCAGATGGCATTGATGTGAGTATCTACATAGGTTTGCCCTTCAGATTTTCCCACAAAGGTCCTCATTGTGCAGAAGGAATACCAAAGCGAGTGATGCTCTGCAGTACCGGAGTCTTACCAGCAGAGAGGGCTGCAAATGAAAACACACGGGCACAAAAAGAGCTCTGTTCCCAGCAGAGAGAGGGGTCTTTGAGAGGGGACCTGTGTCTGTGTCACAGTAATGTGATACATGCGAGTTATTCTAAGGGTTAACAAACAGGCAGGTTGTGTGAAAGTGTTGGAGGAGGGGGCTGTTGAGCCGGTGGAGCAGGAAACAGCCTGGATGTGTGTAGATAACACGTACGGCTGCTCTATCCAAACTCAAATGTGACTCATTTTTTATATCGTTGTTATTTTTGTATATTTTTTTTTACAGTAAAGACGAAAAGAAAAAAAAGCCAATGAGCTACCAGTTGTTTGACCCTTGATTTTTATAAAACTTCTCCACATGATCTGTCTTAAAATAAGATTATTTCCTCGTGCGACTTTACAAGTGAACGCATCGTGAACAACAAGTTTATAAGGAACACACACGTGATGGGTGCAATAACACTACATTCTAGGATTGTTGGGTTTAACACAACTGTTCTGTGTCTTTGCAGGGAGAAAAGGGACCTCCTGGACCTCCTGGATCACTAGTATGTTTTTTTTCTTAAATGAACATTGCATTTACCTTGGGGCCTAGCTGTACTTGAGGTTTGGTCAAATAGTCAGAAAATTATCCCTTCCACAAACCTGGGTGGGTCTTAAGTCATGAAACTGCAACTGTTTGCATGTTCTTATAATGTTCTTTCACTGAGGCTGTATTACATTTAGTGTACTGATATAAATATTATAAATAACCACGTCATTATCAAGGTTAGTAAGTAGAAAATGTAAAGAAAAAGCCTCAAAAGTTAAAGATGTCACAGGCTGCTCAGACTCACCTACCATGAGTAACAATCTCATAATCTGTCTTATATACTTTGATTCCTTCGTTAAGGATGCTTCCATGTTTCTTATGCTAAAAAAGACAATAAAGGAAACACCAAAGTTTCTCTATGCTAGCACTTAAAGAATCAGACCATCTCTTATGACTGCCGCAAAGGCATTTCTGGGTCATTTCACTCGGTTAGGAACCTTTATAGGCCAAAACAGTGACTATTCGACGGTACCCCTGGTTTTTCTTCACGACTCTGCTGTATGTTTTACTGTAGGGGCAAAAGGGAGAGCCAGGAGAGCCAGGTCCTAATGGACCGCCGGGGGAGAACGGCATTAATGTGAGTAAGCCGGTGTGTCGTTTTTGTGAGAGATGATGCGAAAGCGCGAATACGTGTTGGAAGACGATATGAGACAAAGGCGACTGTCTGAGAGGCGTCATTTGAAATGAGATACAGAGCCCATCTCGAGTTGAATAAATCACTGCGACAGGTTTAGTCCACCAGTCATTACTGAAAGGCTGTAAGAAAATGTCACGATTGGTGTGGTGATGAGTGGCTCCCTGTCTTACACCACATACATGGTTCTGTATGTTTATCCTGTTTGTAAAATACTTTTTTTCTTTTTTTTGAGGGGGGGGGGGGGGGTTCAGCTGCACAGACAATTTGACACAATATCCCCAATGTGATGTTTTATCCAGAGTTTTTAAAGGTGTCACATGGCCCTTATAAGTCTTCTTAAGCATGGATGTGCAATAACGGATGTGTTGTCATGACACTGCAGCACCGACCTCTGATTTCCTGCCTGCTTTAAGTTCACATGCTTGCTTGGGCATGTTGTAATCCCACTAAAAGGGGAATATGCTTAATTTTCTAACACATTGTACCTTGTTAATTACATTCATTCCATTGTTACTAGTCACAGGTAGAACACACAGAAGAATTTAAAAGGATTTCGAGCTTCATTTTTGGATTTACCTGGAGTCTATATTCACTGGAAATTAAGTAGCAATGCCAAATTATCTCATGCATAAAGAAAAACACACATACACACACACACACGCACACACATGCATTCCTCAGAGATTTAGCCAGTAATCCGCCCTGGAATCTCAGTCTCAGGTTTGTTTCCCAATTACTGACAGGAACAGCGTCAGCTTTGATCAGATGTGTGGTTAACCCCATTGTAAGGTCACTGGAATACACAATGGTAGCTTACGGTTTCTCTGGGACTGTTTCTGCATATGCCTGTCCTGATCTTAATGTCATATGAGCCTGCTTTCATCCCCTTTTGTCTATCTGTCTGTCAGGGCTTGACTGGAGCAAAGGGTGATCGCGGTCCAATCGGGAATCCTGGCCCAAAGGCAAGTCTTTAAACCACCACCTGATTAGATTGTTCGAATAAAAGCACCATTTTACAGCTGTCGAGAGGATAATCTTTTGATCAGTTTTAATAAAATAAGATATCCTTAATTTGCTAATTCCATTCAGCCAGAGCCTTGTACTGCTGTGTATGTGAAAGATTCTGACATGTGACCACTGTGGTTATTTGTCTGTAATCTGCAGGGTCAACCAGGTCCAAGTGGAGAGCCCGGACCTCCTGTGAGTACATCTCTTTCAGCTGGCACTGAACTAAAACAAACACTTTAACACAAATGTCATGCAACAAATCCCCTTTAGTGAACATTATTCTGCTGTTTGTCAAAGCCAAGAAAAGCTCGTCTTAGGACAAGTTGATCCAACTTGGACAAGGGTCAACTTTGGAGGATGTTGGTTGCGGTGCTGCTGAACTGGATTGCTGTTATTTATTTTAAAAAATAAACCTGTTGAAAGCTAACTATTATGTGTTTATTATGGAGTACCAGTGAACAGTTTGAACACATCTAGCCTTTCTTTTTGAAAGAGTAGACATGTCCAAGCTCTTCACTCATTCACTTCATAGTGTTTTGCTGCTTTATGTGGTCCTGGTGGAATTGGTTTCCTACAACTCAATCCCTCAAAATCAAGCCCTGTGTTACAAATCTGAGGAATTGTAACACAAATGATGTGACTGGAATTCAAACAGCTATTTCAGGAAGAGATATCTCTTTTAACAGCTAACAACTCCCCACCAAAATGCACAAAAATGTTCAAGACCAGAGGTTCTTTATATGAGAAACCAAATGCTCACATGAGAGTAAGTGGGTTTCACTCTGCCAGCTCTCGAGTGTAAAGTCTGGTTAATATCTGAATCAAATCATGTGTGAATATAGACGGTAAATCCCTGGAGAATTCACGTTCAGAGACAATGCGGGCTGATGAGGCATCACTTTATGCACTTTTGTGGATATTGCAGATGTGTCCAAATACAAGTAAAAATGAGGCTATATGTCTATTCTCCCGTTAACTTGCAGAGACCGTTTTGTCCTTGTCTTTAGCAAAACATGAGCATGGAGTAAGTGTACAGTCAACTGTAAATAGGCTTTGTAACACCCCTTTTTCAGAATATGTCTGGTGTCCCTCTTGTCTAAAAAGATTTTCGCTCATCCTTGCCCAGGCCAGCCAATGACAGCTGTTCCTCTAATATGTGCGCCAAGTGAAATACAGCATACAGCTTTACAGAGGCACATAGCTCAGCGCTATGTGACACGTTTTGTTGCTCTGATTTGTTGTCGGTTGTTTTCTTGTTTTACTGGAAACAATGCCTTTCGGAGATCAAAAATGAACTGAGAGAGACGCTCCAGAGTGATTTATTTTGCATGTTTGTCTGGTGCTGCTAGGGAGGTTTATTTTTGTCAGTGCTGAGATTTTCTTAGTAACTGTTGCAGACAAATAACTGTGGTGGAGGCGTATACAATGTCTCTTAAATGTAGTAGAACTGAAGCACAAAGTCTAATAAAGGATATGCTCTTATAACTGGAGTAATCATGAAGTGTATTTTATTTAGATGTATGGCTAATTAAATCACAAAAGCAGATGAGGTTCTCATTGTACTAATAAAGTGAATTATGACTGACTGAATTAGGTACTGTATGAAGCCTAGTTGGTTTACTAACAAGCATATTGTAACCCAGCTGGTGTCATATAGCAACCTCCTGGGTTTCCCTCTTTGTCATGCCTGAGTGCCTGGCCAGCTGTAACCCCCTTTTGTTTCAGTTTAACCAGATGTAGCATATGCTGTCCCACAGCTGACTTGAGTATTGTTCAAATGCATAGTCCCTGATGAAGGAGCCACATATTACCATCAAAAACAGTCGGTGACCTCATGCACATGCATGATGTCTAACACACCTGACACCACTAGATGGTGCTCAACGTCCGTCTGTCTCAAATCCTCAAATCCAAGTCCAAAGTCATTCGATGTCACGCTTGGATGCATCACTGTTGGTTAATCCGTTGTTTAGCATTGGCAGGCACCCTGTTTTGGGGCTGTGCTGAACACTCAGTCGACTCACACTGCTCTGACAACAGATCCTGCCCTGTGGGTTGCCCTTCCTCCACCAAGCCTGACTTCCTTAATTACTTTGTTTCTAATTAATTCCAAGGAAAAGACACAGCCAACACAAACTGATTGTGTTGTGTCCGTGAGCACTGTTTAACCTGCATTCACACTGTACACATGCATTGCCAGAATACTGCTTTTGTTGTTTACTGGCTTTCACAAACATCAGTTGATACTCTGGATAGATTTTCCTGCTTGTTGACAGTAACTCAACTCCTCGTCCTTTCTGTCCACACAGGGACTCGGCCTTCCAGGTCTGGCTGTAAGTAGCATGTCTGGTTCTAAACAGTTATGGCTTCTTTACATTATATGTTTTCTTTTGCACTCATCCTTTATATCATGCTCTGTATAGGGTGCTCCAGGGCCAATTGGTCTCCCCGGTAATATTGGACCAAATGGACCAAAGGTAGACCTTTAGTTACTTATAATGCCCCAGCAACTTCTAAACAAACCCTACCAAAGCCTTTACATTGTAAGCTTCTAATTCACAGTTTTTTCCCCCCCTTCTTCACGTTCATATAGGGTGTATTGGGACCTCCTGGACCTCCAGGACTTCCCGGACCTCCTGGCAAGCCAGTAAGTGCCCTTCCAGTATTGGCTAGAAAAGAAAAACTTTATTCTGATTTGAAATCTTAGAAATATGGAAATACAATGATTTCTAAATATCTTGAGATAAAGAGAGTGGGATGGCAGTGGATATAGGCCTCACAATATCATGAATGCTTATGATAACTCAAAAAAGTATCCTTGTTTTTTGTCTGCTTTCCATAAATCAGATATGTGTTAATTTAGATTGTAGCTGTGTTAGCTCACTCTGGTGGACAAACTGTGCAACTGCACTTCCCATTATAGGGTTGAGTGTTGCTTGGATAAACATTACCTTATTCATTTTTGTATGGCAATAGACTATTTCAGAGATGCTTGTGAGATCAGTAAACAAGCTAGCATGAGCACACTGGGATTAATCAACTATTTAGTTCCCCTCTGTCTAACTGAAGCTGCCTTTAGTTGCTTAGTGAGTTGTAATAGATCGGCAGTGACAAAGTGCTAATACTGTGCTGAATGTCTTTTTGATTCAGAAGAAGCAACAGTTAATGTCTGTGTGTTTCTTTAACGTATCATAATACCTACTGCAGTCAGGGCTTGCTGCTTGTTTGGGTCCCAACAGACGGTAAGTGATAAGGTAACAAAAACAGTTCTGCGCTTTTAAAGCGTATGTACTCCCCTGTGTGCATCTGTGAGTGACTCCTGAAAAGCAGAGGAGATTGGGGGAGGAGGGGGGGGGGGGGGGGGGGCTTCATTGAGAATGATGTTCCAAGCCAATATGTAGTATATTTGCTTAGCTTTAGTGCTGTCCGAGGACAAATACTCCCACATTAGATCAGTGTGCTGTCTCATCTGACTGTAGCAGGAATACATCTGTCCTTTGAGATACTCTGCCTCCTAACTTGATCTATATACAGAGAGGTGGACAGATTGGGACAGGAAAAGATGGAAAGAATGAATAGAACGAGAGTGCTGATTCAGCTCAGTGGAGATGGGGTAACTCTTTGGTAGCTGTGGGCAGGTGACTGTCTTCGTTCACGTGTCTGCCTGTCTCTGTAGGGTCCTCCGGGCAAGTTCCTTAGTGCAGAAGAAGGTAGTGCAGATATCCAGGTAAGACCCTATGGCATCTAGTTTCTTTCAAATGTTGACATATTTTCACTCTTGTAATCCATATTTCCTCTCTGATCCTCCACAACAGTGTCCCCTTAACTGCCCAGCAGGACTGAAAGGCCCCCAGGGACTGCAGGGAGTCAAGGTGAGGAGTGTGTCTGATTTATTATTTTTTTTTTGTATTATTTTTTTTTTTTGTCTGTTAGAAAATTGCTAAGATGCCATCTTGATGAAATGTTGCTCTGTAGGGACACAAAGGACGGTCTGGTGTTCTTGGAGATGCTGGCAGCATCGGAAAAACGGTGAGCAGCAAAGAACATGCATGCACTCAAATGCCCATACATGTTTAAGTTGTGTGGCGGTGCACACTCTGATTCAGCCACCATTGAGAACTGGAGGAGGTGAGGATTATCTCTAATGAAGCCCCCCAAGGCACATGACTGCACTAATCTGGCTGCGATTAGTTGGGCTGGGCCCTGGCCCTGCAGCCTGCATGCAGCAAGACAGATGAAAGAGGTGGTGAGGAGCCAGGTACATGAAGAGAGGAGGATGGGAGAGTCAAGGTTCACGCAGCCCTCTCACCCCGCAGTATTAAGCAGAGCTAATGAGCACACGGTGGGCTCCAACAGTGCAACTAGCCCAGCTCAAGGAGTTAGCCTCTGATCTTCCCACACAATGAGCCTTCTGGCTGTGCGAAGATGCTGAAAACACTCAGCTCACCAAGTAACCTCTCCTCCAAGGTCAACTGGTATTTTAGAGGACCTGCCTGTACTCAAGGTTGCTCTTTCTTTTCTTCTTCTAAAAGACAACCAACAGGAGCCAGCTGCTCAAACTCCAGTCTGTCTATTGAAACATGTAACACATATTATTCTATATATGCCATGTCATCACAGGGTGAAAAACTATCACATTTATCTCTAACTATGTAAAAGGTAAATCAGACCTAAGCCTTGACTGAACAGGCCGGACAGTCTGATACTGTTAAGAATGATGCAGTCAGTGAGATCATTATTGATGCATAAAGGAGTGGTGTGAGATTTGAATTTGTCCTCAGAGTAAACTACAGCTATAGACACTATTTGACGTTCCAATTGACAGTATATAAACAGATGGACATAGCCACTGTCTTGCAGAGGTAGGTGGACTAAAGAAACCCCTGGTGACGAGCATTTGATCATTTTTATACCACTATTAAGGTCTAACCTCTTGTCTACACTATCCATACTTGGTTAGTTTACAGTTAGTGGTAGTCGGAAAAAACAGGTTTTTATGTCATACACTTAGCAGGAACGAACCTCAGGGTTCACAAGTGTCTGAGTGTGGAAATTTGGATTAGACCATTCATTTTTCATTAGGTAGCCATGGTTGGCTAATTAGCTTGAGATAGACTCCTGTTAAGCTTGACTCAGCATGTACACAGGAAACAGGCAAGAAAGGCCTGCTAAGGCATCAAAGGCAACCACCAGGAAATACTGCAGTTTCAGTAATATGGAAGTATATGAAAAGCATTTTCTTTCCAGCTTATAGTTTTCTTGCACACAACACAAATTAGAGATCCTACATTTTTGGTAAGCATGTTTTCAGTCTGCCATGATTGACACAGAATTCAATTAACTATTTATTTATTACATTTTTCACCAGGGCCCCAAGGGAGAAGTAGGCATCTCTGGGGAACAGGGCATCCCAGGACCCCCGGTATGCTAAGGACACTTAGCCACTACTGGCAATTAAAAATGATTGTTTCAGCTTATTCTACTCTTTGATTCACAGCTGTAGTGCTCTCTGTCTCATATTGTTTTGTCTTGCCGTTAAGGGTCCAATGGGTCTGAGGGGTTATCCAGGCATGATGGGTCCCAAAGGAGAGGCAGTGAGTAACACTTTTGTTTTCATCACATTCTCATGAACTTTTTTGTCTTTTTACTATTTGGGTACAAGGCTATTCTCACTCTGAGGTGAGCACCAAGGAGGCACAGCCAGACTTACCCTCACAATGCAACAACCATCCATTTCCAGCAATGGGGACATATGGAAATGATGCTAACACAAATCTCTCTCCCTCTCTAATGAGTTGGGGTTGTCTGGGTCCACGGTGCCTCCATCTGTGGTTAATGATCCGCTGTAGTCATCCGTCTTACTGTTAACATTACCTACGTTAGCCAAGTTAGCACCCCGGCTTAGTGCCAAAACAAGAGTTGCTGGCTCACTGTGCAGTGCCCATTAGGTGGAGTGAGTTAAGCGCTAATTATCCCTTTATCACAATAAATAGTAGGCTACTGCGACTTAGCTTGCTCTCTGATCTGAAGTGACTGATGGCACTTTGTTGTTTTTTCCCGCAGGGCCCTCGCGGTTACAAGGGCATCAATGGACCTGTAGGAATTCCTGGGCCTCCTGTAGGAATACACACACACAAATTTACAGAGCTGCGTAGAAAAACTGGCATATTAGTTCTAAGGTTCTTTTTTTTTTTGCAGGGTGAGGAGGGACCTCAAGGACCACCTGGAGAGGCAGGAGACAAGGGAGACAAAGTGAGTGGTAATTCTAGAACCCTTAACTTTTAAAAGAAAGCAAACTTTTCTTTAGAACTTCTACACTGAGGCTGACATGGTTATCTTCCGCAGGGCAGCCAAGGCATCCAGGGCCCACATGGCGCGGTTGGCAAAAAAGGAGAGAACGTGAGTGATAGCGCTTGTTTGTTTGTGCGCTGCCCAGACGTTTATAGAGTGTGCAGAGAACTTCTCTGACTCGTCTGCCTGCTTTCTCAGGGTCTGCCGGGTATTGATGGAAAAGACGGCACACCTGGCATTCCTGGAATCAAGGTCAGCTTGAGCCAGCTGCGATAATGATGAGCGACTTCAATCTGAGAAAAAAGACGTCAATTTCTTTTTCCTCTTTATCTCGTTTATGCAGGGCGCTCCTGGGCAGGCTGGGATGCCTGGTCCTCCTGGTCCTCAGGGGACAGCGGTGAGTGGGGGAGGATTTACTGTGTGTATGCCACTCAAGGCCACTTATTGTCTCTCAGGCCATGTAGACGGGGGCAATCTATGCCCCTCCTCACTTCAGCAAAGCCCCAACACAAACAAGGCAAAGCAGGCCGAGGCAGCGTGTAACTTTTGGTGCGCTCTGTTTTCTGGGCAGTCATCCAGTTTAACAGCGACCCTTTGACCCATGCTGTTTTAGAATATAAACCACCTTGAAATCACAGTCTCCCTCCCACCGCAGGCCATTTATCACAATCAGACCACTGGGTAACACACAGGTGTGTGTGTATGTGTGTGTGTGCGACAATCTGACTAAGGGGTAATGGAGCGTAAGATGCACACTTTGCTGTGTGATCACTGCGGTGACACTAACACTGCTGCAGACTCAAACACTGGAGCTCGGCCTGCTTTATGTCCCACTGTGACGCCTCACACAAAAGAGCACAGGGAGGTGTGTGGCTGTGGCTGTCACTCATGCTGTTTTCATCCATTGATTAATATTTATTACTACCCATGTCCAACACTCATCCTCTGATATCCACCTTCATTCCCAGCTGCACTTTGAGCTTTACTCGCATTTTTTTCTGCAGACTGAGCAGGATGCCAGAGATGCAGATGTAGTTTCAATTTGCACTGTTTACACTCTTGTAAATTCTGTGTGTAGGGATTACCTGGCACGCCTGGAGCAAAAGGGGGATCTGGAGCTAAGGTATTGCACATAATATCCACTATTTATGAGAATTTTTTTTATTATTTGTTATTTTTTAATGCATTATAATACATTGTGCTCTCATCAGGGGGAACCTGGACCAAGGGGTCATGCTGGCATGCAGGGTGCTCCTGGACCTCAGGTCAGCATATACATGTACTTCTAACATGTGACTCAAGCTTTTATTGTGCTTTTTATTTCAATTGTGCTCCTCAATTGCGTCCCATTAGGGTGAGCCTGGTATTCCCGGTGAGCCTGGCATGGAAGGAGTCCCTGGACCTAAGGTACGACCAGTAATATTACAGTAAGATACAAACCGCTGCTGCTTTCAATCTCACTGACTCACTTCAGGTTGCTCCTGCAGGGCGACAGAGGCCAGCGGGGAGCAGTCGGGCCACAGGGTGTTGTCGGCAAGCCTGTAAGTCACATAAAGTATTTTTCTTAAATGGATTCTAAGCTGGAGTTAGGGTGCATTTGTAACAGCATTTCTGTCAACTTCCAACAGGGAAGCAAAGGAGAAAGAGGGCCCATTGGTGTTCCTGGCGCACAGGGTCTTACTGGGACTAAGGGAGACAAGGTGCGTGAGCGTGTGAGCAGGGAAAGATACATACATCACTGTGTGTAAACTGTGTATTAAAGCATATGTAGTGAAGCAGACCTGGCCATTGGGGGGCAGTGTTTACCTGTGGATAGAACCCAGATAAATCAACTGCAGATCTGTGAATGATATAGCAATAGAAATGTTAATCCAAACATCGTTTTAGAGAGGAGACAACATTGTTTTTGCTTTGCTTTCTCTGTTTTCACTGTTCTCGATCAATATTTAGATTTTTTAGGGGATTATAGAACCATGATGTGACCACAATTTCATGAACTTTTCTCATCTCTCTTTCCAGGGCTTCCAAGGCAAAGTTGGTTCAAAGGGGGACATAGTGAGTAGCACTTTTGCTCTTTTAAACTGAGCCAGAAGCTCTGTGCCCACAAATACTTCCGACATTCATCCTTCTATGTCCTCCTTTTCATCTTCTCCCCTTGTTGCTTTTAGGGTGACCCGGGCGTTGAAGGATTGGCTGGCGAGAAAGGCGAAAAGGTGAAGATTATTAAAGCACAACCCGAAGCTGTTTCAAGCTTCTTGTTTTAAAGAGCTGCAGCAAAAGTCTCTGAAATGTAAAACTTTCAGACTTTAGATAAGAAGGCTTAAACAGCTCATTTTCATGGCATCAAAGCGGAATGATATATAGCAGAGGATGCTATATATCATTGTGAGAACCATAGCAAAGTTAAGAGGAGGAACATGATGCCTGTTTTTGAATTTGCATACAAATCTCCGTAATAATCCAGATGGCAAGTAAGCTGTTTACATAGCAGCGAGGCAAGATGCACGCTGGCTCTTTGAAGCCACATTTTTAGACACTCGTTTACAATATTCTCTCTTGAGTTATTGTTCAATGAGATACCCAGAGGTATAAGATGATATATGGGAGCGATGATGTGAAAATGACTGTCTGTCTTTGCTGTGACAGGGTATGTCCGGCGAGCCAGGGCCCAAAGGACAGGTGAGAGTATTACCACATGAAAATCTGATGACTTCTACTTATTTTGCCCTGTTTGACCTATTCTCCTCTGCACCTCTGAAAGTTTCTCTCTGTCTTTTCCAAAAAATCCAAATTTCTTTGATGCTCCTCTTTTCGCAGCAAGGGATTAGGGGTGATTCTGGATACAATGGACCGACTGGAGATCCAGGTAAACTTGGGGACCAGGGACCACCAGGAGTGCCTGGTCCAAGGGGTCTTAATGGCGAGCGTGGAGTACCCGGCATGCCAGGAATTCAAGGATCACCAGTGAGTGTTTCCTTTTCATTACAACGTTGTGCTTCATCTTTATCTCTACAGTGTTCCTACAAGTCTCCTCTTTCTCTTTTCAGGGGCGCGACACATCCGACCAGCATATTATCGAAGTGGTTCTTAAGATGTTGCAGGGTGAGCGCCTAGACCGGAATATTCGCCTTTGATGTCTGCAGGAGAGATTAGATTAACTAATTTCCCAAAACTGCTTTCATCTAATGAGCAATCAGTTGTAGCCATCAAAGGTTGTTTAATCAAAACGATGGTGCTGTCTTCTGCTACAGAGAGGCTAGCTACAGTGGCGGTGAGTGCCAAGAGGGCTGTCCTCGGTGGTGCTGGTGTGATGGGACCTCCCGGCCCCCCTGGACCTCCGGGGTCACCTGGTCCTCAGGGGCCACATGGTTTACCTGGTGCCCGTGGCATCCCTGGGATAATTGGAGCACCAGGGCAAATTGGAAACACAGGGCTTAAAGGTAAAGATAACAACACCATGCTGATATATTTGTATATTACCAACAGGCTTTACTAATGTCTTCTGTCGTCCCCCAGGAAAGAGAGGGGCAAAGGGAGAGAGAGGAGACCCAGGTAAACCTCACCCAGGAGCACCAGGACCACCAGGAATCCCAGGTGAGAACCAAAGTCTTCTAATGGATTTGTGCAAACTTATGCACACACTTGGGGATTTAAATGTTCACAGCAAAATTCTAAAAGCCCTCTTCCTCTGCCAGTCAAGCTTTAAATTAACTCAAATGGTGTGGAAAAACATGCTGGAAACATGACATTAGTGCTTGTTTCAAATTCGGTTTGGGGAACATGACAGCCAGGATGTGGCTGCTTTGAATTCCAACTCTGATAGCAGTTGGAGCTCTGTGGCTCCCCTCCAACCTACACAGCTTAGAATGTGTTGGGATTACTTGTTCTGTTTTATTTGTGGCACACATCTCTGAAATGAATTAAGGATTAAAACACGCTTATACGTGTAAATAAATGAAAAACAAATTGTTTTGGCTGCGTCTACGTGGTGTGGGAAACAGTCCTCTGACATAAATCTACTCATGTCAGCTCATGAAAACATGGCATAGTCCTGAACTTTACATAAACTTGCAACAGCGTAGGGCCAGAATCATGGCAGTAATGCAGATGGCAGATGCAGAAGAAGTAGAGAAGATGAAGGAGTTGTATGCTGCTTTTGAAATGCAAGACACTGACAAGTTTGCGAGTAAAATATAACTGATTTCCAAATAGGAACATCCATCCATCTTTTATGCCCGCTTAATCCAATTTAGGATCACGGGGGTGCTGGAGCCTATCCCAGCTCTGTCATTGGGCGATAGGCGGGGGTACAACCTGGACGGGTCGCCAGCCCATCACGGGGCCACACAGTGACAAACGAGACACACAGCCATGCACACTCGCTCTCACTCCAATTTAGAGTCACCAGTTAACTTTACTTCAAATGTACACAGAGAGAACTCTTGACTCATCAACACAGGCAGAACATGCAAACTCTTCATTGAAAGGCCCCAGCAGGGATTCGAACCGGGAACCCTCAGGCTAGCACCGTGCAGCCCCAAATAGGAGGACATCGTAAACAAAAACAAAAAAGAGACTTGGAGCCACTTGAAGCAGAGGTGTGGGCCCCCTCCGTAGTCAGTATTTAGTAACACCCCTCATCCCATTTGGAACATATCACAGCTTGTTTTAGCAGTTACGAGTCTCAGAGATCAGTTCTCGCTTGGGAGATTGTCGCCCACACTTTTTTATTACTATAGAAAACGCCTTTGTTTAGGTTTAGCTGATGTTTAGGTTGGGGGCCGTGTAAGAACCGTGGCATTCCACCAGAATTAGCTGGTATTTAATCAAATCCATTTGTGTAAGAGAAACACTCCCCATTCTACAAGCTGCAACATAAGCTAAAAGGATGATTAAACAGCCCCTGTCATTAACAGCTCAAGATTTCCAATTTTTAAAAGAAATTGGATTTTCACATCATCGTCTTGCTTAAAAAGGCTCATTCTGACATTGAATGTGTTGACATGTACACAGTAAAAGTGTTCATCTGAACTGTGAGCCAGGTCTCCTGCAGTCAAACAGTAGTTTTGAATTTCTTTTTTAAACAATCCAACAGGCAGTTCTCACAGACAATTTATCTTGATCTTCTCGACCTCAACTTCGCTACTGTGAACTATCATTTTTTAATCACAATATTAACTGCAGGAGCAGCTACCTGAAGAATCTCTGCTTTCTTCCCGTAGCCCTCTCCCGCTTTGTTGGAATCAATTATTATTTAAGAATGCTGACTGCTGATTGTTGAGACAAGGTCGGGAGAGGTTATACTTCTCACGCAGCTTTGATGCATCACCTGGGCTTGAACGAGCCTTTACCCTAACAAGTTAATTAAAGTGTGAGACTTCGGTCGAAGTTATCTGAAATCTGCCCAAACTTTGCTTCTTTTTTTTTTTTTTGTTACTTTAATCTTGCTTAGAAGTGTTGAGAAGAGTGGTTTCATCTTTAGCTTCACGCCATTTGGAGCTAAGTTCACATTCTGTTGCTTGAAAAAGTTCCATTTCTTTCTGCAATCCTTCCAGAGGAACATTTAAGTCACTTTGCCTCATATACTCTGTAATCTATTCACAAAGCCTGTTTCAGGTGCAGTTTGTCACAGTTTCCTTTTTTGCGACTTTTCCACATCAGTACAGCATAGAAACGAGCATTGTGCTGTTTTCAATCAGCTTTCTTTCATGGGCTAACTGAAAATGTCCATAAAGAAATTTGCTTGTGGAGGCATAGGTAAAAGAAAAGAAGGGGACAATAACCAACTGCAGGACTTGGCATTACATCACTTGCCACAGGAGAGGCTGCTGAAAGGAATTTTAAAGGCATCATTAACTCCAGTCATTTAACAAATGCTCTTGAATGAGAATGTAATAGGATTGTAACAGTACACGCTAATTCAGACAGTGGAAAACACACTCTGCTGTGCACATACACACTATTTGAATACATACATACATACATTACAGTTGTGTAATTGAAGGCTGGAATGGGGTTACCACCATTAACGTTCGTTACAGAGCTGTTAATCTCCTTGATCTCTGGAGATCAGTTAGAATCCCCACTTGATGCTGAGCCCTGTCCTTCTACAGGTCCTCCTGGCGTTGATGGTGTCGCTCGGGATGGCAGGCATGGCGAAAGAGGACCTCAGGGAGCAGCCGGAGAGGCCGGTCGTCCCGGTAAGGCGGGCCACCCGGGTCTTCCGGGATTCTGTGAGGCGGCTATGTGCCTGGCTGCGTCGGCGTACACCTCGCCGAGACTACAAGAGGCGGGAACGATCAAGGGACCCAATGTTTAGGGACCTGACTCTCCATCAGCAGCTCGCAACACCCAGGCGAGAGAAGGAAGGAGAGAGACCACTCTTCTCAGTCGGATAACATCAAGAACCAGAGGTGGGGGACAATGATAGCACGCTGACTGGATGTATAGCCCCACCCCCACCCCACCCCCCATCCCCACACTCCTCTCTACCTACCTAGATTTGACAACCTGAAGTTTTGACTGGTGGGACAGCATGATCTTAATCCCCCACATCACCATGACAACAGCAGCTCACAGCCACCCACATCTTTCTGAATTCTCCAGTGTTTTTTGGATGATGTCAGTGTCAGCCCCATCCAAATCCAAATATCCTACTCTTGTTCCAGCAGTGAGAGAGGAGAAGATTCATTCTTGTCGTCCACCAACACTTTATGAGCTGAGAACCAAGCGTTATGACGGTGCTTCTTCTATACACCACAGTCACTTTGATTGCTTTTATATATGCAATATTTTGTTTTGGAGTATAAATGCCCTGTCTCTCTTGCAACATCACACCTGACGTCTTAAACATGTACAAAAAGGACCAATAAATGTTTGCAGCCTAAATTGATAACTCAGTATTGTATAGTAAAATGTAGTCTTTTCATTTGCAAGCTTGAGTGGAAAACCTCAATTTAACTCATATACATTGCTCCCCCCACCCCAGCCCATCCACAGCTTTCTACCTAAGTCTCATTTTAGAAACTAACGACTAGCTTTATCTCTTCCCCTTGTTGCCTGGCAACAGCATATCCCGATGGGCACTCCCATCTCCCACAATGCAGTGCTGTAAATCTTTGTAAATGTGTGTTGATTATTATGTAGAGAAGAAAAGGAGTGGGTTATGATATACACCAACAAAAAATCCTGTGTTAATGAAATCAGTGAATAATGTGCAGCTCCCACAGAAATAACGACTTTTTCTCAAAAACGAATCAGTTAACGGTCCAAATGGGCTCTCTATGCCACTGTCAACATTCCACAGGATGACTGATTTATTTTCATCAAAAGAAGCTATTTATTGTTCTCTATATAACCTGTAAAAAATAAATAAAAGGGGGTTTGTTACTGGATGTTCAGCTCATCCCAAATTAATAAAAAGAAACCTTTTGTAAAATTCAATGCTCTTCTGTTTCATGTTGGGGATAGAAATAAATCTCTTCGGGATTCCTTTATTTATTTTTTAAAGATTTTCATCTGTTAACACTATTTAATAGCATCTATTAAATCCAGTAAATAAACTTCCTTGCTTCCAAAGCTGCACATGCTCAGCATTTGTCAACATTCTTGCACTGTCAAGGCCACAAGCTGCTGCTGTTCAACAATGCTGAGTAATACCATACAGTGACCTTTCAGATGTGTGTGTGCATGTTTCCTTCAATGAGATGTCTCTCCACAGTATGCGTTATTCTGCTTTCATAACGAATCATTTTTTTGTTCTATTTAATTAAACAGTGATAGCAAAAAAATCTAACATTTTACTGTAAATGCAGCAAAAAATGCTCAGACTGAATGGTTCAAGTAAGTAGATCTATTTAAAAGTACACATATATATCCCCGTATAATATATACAGATTGGAATCTCCTGACCACTCACCCATAATGAGTGATCTGGACATATTTAAACCAGTCTCGTGGCTCTGTTGAGTATAGGCACTGACCATAGCAGCGAATTAGTGGCACCGGGAGAAGATCCTCAGTTTGATGTCACTTAATCTATATAGTAAAGTTAAACAACAACAAATAAACTAAATATCCAAAATAACTATGAAAAGGCACGCACAACAAATAACCACACAAAGAAAAAGCCACCACATGTTGATTAACTTTAAAGAGACAAATATAAGACATGGTGAGTAACAACAAAGCTAAACAACACACCCACACATCCCACAAACATCTACAAGTACAGGAAACTACTACCACGTTACACTGAACTACCACATAGAGACAAAACAACAACAAACACTGAAAAACTACAGACACGCCAACAAAAATGCACTAAATTACAGGGACAAAACAATTACAACTTAATACTACATAGCTACAATAACAAAACTACGGACTGAATAATTACAAAGACACAAAACATCAACAAAGATACAACGTCTACTTACAAAGACAAAACAATTGTCAAGATATTCTGGACAACAGAGGGACAAAACAACTACGGGTAATGAAACCGCAAAGACTCACCAACTAAATACAAAGAAACAAAAATCTACAAAGATACACTACATAACTATAAAGCAAAAATGACTGCAAACGTATGCTTAAAGACTATAAAGAGACAAAACGACCACAGAACTACGGGGACAAAAGAACTACCACCAACCACTAGCTAAGAAATGAAACAACTACAATTCACAGAGAACTGTAAAGAAGCAAAGTAATCTATGGAGAATAACTACAAGAACGTAAGATGCGCAGAATTTTGACCGATGGAGAGAATAAACTACAAAGACGCAGGGGACAAAAGAACAGCTGTGACAAAGTGACAAATCAACCATAAGCAGACACAACTACAAAAACAACCACAAACAGTAGGAGCACAAAGACAGACGACAACAAACGTAACCAGAGTAACGACAGAAAGACAAAACTACAAAGAGAAGTGTAGAGTAATGTGTGCTCCTCTGTAAAAAGGTTGGATGGTGGGGGTGTTCTGAGCTTCAGGAGGTGTCTGGAGAGCTGACACAGCGTGTTCAAAGATAACACAAATGATAAAGCGTCTTTGAAAAGCACGTTTATTCAGTTTAACATTTTCAAGAGGTTTGCTTTTGAGAAACAAATGTCTGACCACAGCTCATAATTCACACTGCTGAAAATAGTAAAGAACAAGAAAAGGATTCTGCAGATAAAAAAACTATAGAAAAATAACAGACCCAAATACAGTAATATGTGGCCCTTGGTTGAAAATGTGCTTTCCCTCTGTGGTGATCGCGAGGGGTCGGTGGCTGTGAAGAGTGGCAGTGCTGCATTACAGTACCTGTGGTGAACGGGCCCAACTATTGCTTATATTCTGATCTCATTCTTACACAAGTGCCAAATGAAGTGGGTGGATGGCTGTTAGAGCTACTTTAGAATTAAAAATGAGGTGGGATTCTTAAAATTGCAAGTTCAGAAATATTTTAGTCAAACGGACACAAAAACACCTTTAGCAACATAATTACAAGAGCCAATATGCTTTCTGTGTGAACTCAAATTCCTTCTATAAATATTAGTTCATTTGCTGAACACATCATTCCATTTTAAAAGCTCATAGACCTTAGAAAAGAATTGTTTGACATTTGTTGCGAAGTAACCACTGACAATTAAAAAGATGGTGGATCATCAGTATGCCCAATATCAAAGTCTTTGAAAAGTATAAAACGGCAATATATATAGATATATACACATAAATATATACAGAACAATCAATCCATCAGAGGGCGTATGAATGCAATGGGACATCTGTTTCACCAAACCTGAAATACTTTTCTAGGGATATTCTCCTACAAGTCCAATTCAAATATGTATCACACCTCAGCCACTGAAATGCATGGGATATACCCCGAATAGGACTGTGTGAGCAGGGAACAAAGATGTGAGAGATGGAGGCAAAGCAGTACAACAACTGTGTTTTCTTGTGCAACAGATTTGGACAAAGAAAATTACCAAAAAAGAAGCAAGAACCAGGGTGGGAAAAGAGACAGAGGCCAGAATTAATCAGGGAGAAGAAAACAAAGATTGTAATTCTTGTCACCTCTCTTGGGTTGTTGGAAACGGCACAAAAGGAATAAAATATAGTTAGAAAAAGAGGCTTGGAACAAAAAAGAGACAGTAATATAGCAATGAATTGGCATTCAAGGGGGAAAAGAAAAATGGAATGAAAATTTGCTGCTGGTGTGTTTTTGCAGGCCTCAGTTCCAGCGGGGCCCTTAGAAAGAAACTGCAATTTTTTCTCAGATCTGTTTAAAAAAAATCTATGCAGCTTAATCTGTCTACTCAACAACAATGGCAGCTTTTGTTTTCCGTCTGTGTGTTCTGGTTTAATAACATCGTCTTTGGTTTTCTTGCTTCCCCATATACTGTAGTCTCTTTGCTCCAGTCCTCCTGCCCTTCTAGCCCTCTACCAGGGGCCTTTGACAGGAGGGCCCTTGGGGCTGTAGTCTACTTGATGGCTCATACAATCCCCAGGATTACACCTGCCCTCTGAACCCTTTTTCCCAGGCTGTCCAGGAGAGCCCGGGATCCCAGGAACACCCTGTTGGCCAACAGGACCAGGGGGTCCCATTTTTCCATAACCCTGGGGGCCTGGAACACCTGGGGGGGAAAGACGACAAATAAAACACTTTTATTTTGTAACTGTCACTAAGGCTGAAATACCAGCTGCTGAAAACAGAAAACCATGCTTTGACCCAAAAAGACTCAGATTTCCTTCATATAATTTGAATTTGCATATTCGATCGAGCATATTAACAAATCCTTTATCCTGTGGTCATGTGGTCGACATCTTTTTTTAGCAAATCAACAGTTTTGATTTAAATTCAAGATTTTTTTTTTAAAAACTGGCCAAAATGTTTCAATTTAAAAGTCAAGTAATAAATCCTTTGAAAATCTCTTTGAATTATTTCTTCAGGATAAAGTACTCTTAGGTCACAGCAGACATCGACTGTATCTTCAAAGCATCAAAATATAATTTTCTCATTAAACTGTTTTGTCTACAAAATGCTAGAAAATAGTGTGTTTTTTTTATATTAATTATTATAATGATCATAATCATTATAAATGAAAATGATTATTAAAACATTAATCTCCCCCCAAAAGGTTTAATGTGTCTACAAATGTCTCTGCTCTGGCTCTAAACCTGACAAAGATGATATCCATGACAACATAAATATGAAACAGAAATAATCTTCCAGCTCATAATTAGATGATGTACAGTTAAAGAAGACAAGTTTTGAAAAGATGCAGGCTTTGGTCTCATAGTCCTTCAGAGAAAGTTTTCAGACGCTTTCAGGTTTTGCAAAAACTTCTAAGCTCATCCTTAAAGTCATCCTGAAAGCCGATTCCATTTTCTTTTTTTTTTCTTTTTCTTTTCAGTGTACACACATTTCTCATTAATGGCAAAAACAAGTTACTATCGTTTAATGCTTTGAGACCGAAACATCTTATTTACTTAGGTATTCTGGCCCTTCTCTTTGTACCCGGTTAAATTAACTGGCAGCGGTGGCAGCTTCGGTTCCTCTTCATTTGAGCTAAACTAGATTGGATCAGAAGCATCAGTGCATAGCTGTTTAAGGTCTCTCTAAAGGAGACATTACTGGTAAATGATCCACATTTACATAGCACCTTTTAATCTTATCTAGGTCCTATAAAGCACCTTTTTTCTGCAATTACACACTGTGGAGCATATCTGGGGAAATGGAGTTCAGTATCTTTCCAATGGACATTTTGACATGTAGAGGAGAACCACTGATCATCCAGTTGGAAGACCACTCCATCACCTGAGCCACAGTTGGCCTTGGATTCAGTTCCGAACTCTGGAATATTCTGGGACTTTCAAAAGCCACTCCTGCTTTCCTGGCAGTAAGCTATGGATTCATTATATTTTATATAACCATTATTTGACCAGGAAATGAAAACTCTTGAGATTTAAAATCTCAATTCCAAGAGTGTCTTGGCCAAGACAGGAAGCAGCTCAAGTCAGGAATAAGGACAATGGTATGCATACACTGAAGACAAAATACAACATATACGTAGATATCATAAAAGGGAACATTAAGACACCAAAATCGAAGAAAATTTAACACATCAGTTATCACAGGCCAAATGGGGGCAGAATGGTCGAACGCAGCATTTACAAGTAGACATGTCTACCTCTACTATATTTCAAATTGGTTTAGTGAAACCAGCTCCCAAAGATTTGGGTGACTTTGCAATTCATTCCAAGCAGAGGGAGAAGCACTTAAAGGCTTTTATTCTAAATTCAGTACAGACACTGGGAACGGAAAATAGGAGTAGTTTGTTGGAACGAAGAGGTAGTTTCAGTCCTTTGTTTTTAAAGGATACAAGCCCGTAAGTAAGTTGGGAGCAGACCTAGAATAGTTTTATAAATCAAAATATGCAAATGAGTCTTCAGGAGGACAAAGAAGACCATCCAACCCGACCATACAATGTTCAGTGGTGTGTAAGTGATTTAAGGTTAGTGATGAACCTCAATGCTCTGTTCTAGACAGTTTCCACAGCATGTATTGCAAGGATGCATATAAATAACATTGCCATAATGTATTGGGAATCTGACTCTCATGGTCCTGAATGGCGAAAAAAGAAGGAAGATTTAGGAGCGTCAATCCTGCATTTGAGAATTAAGTTCATAAGTTTTGTTTTGTTGGCATTCAAAACATATTTCAAATCACCCAAAGTTTGCTGGACAGTGTTGGAAGCTTGCTTGTTGGTTACCTTTATGGCAAATATCTTTTGTCCCCAATTTTTTGACTTTCTTTTGAAATAGCTTGTGTTTCAGAATCGTGGACGCTGCTGTGGTTTTGGTCATTTTAAATGGTGCAGAAGGTTTATTGTGTCCCTCCTCAGATCTGTCCCCAAAGGCAATCTTATAAGCCTACAAACAATAACCTCAATCTCATGATTTAGTTTTCACTTCAACACCGTAATTTGAAATATGCGTGTGTTCTTAATGATGTCCACTCGATTCAGTTAGGCGCAGGTGGACTGCATCAGTCGTAACTAATGGTTTGGATGTTGATCTAAGAGGTAATATTTCAGATCCTTGCTTTTGACAAATTAATTAAACACTCTAAAAAACAGTTTTTGCTTTGTCATTGTGGAAAATTGCGTCTTAAAAGAATGTTTAAAAATAGTCTCTTTTACAAAGAATCCAAAATGTAAAATGTTGAAAGTACTCAAATAATGCTTGGTTTTTACATTTCACTTATTATATATATATTAAATAAATCATGTATTGAGAGATATTCAATGACTTGAGGTACTGTTACTCTTATTCTTATTTATCTATTGCCTTTGGCTTGACTTTAGAGTCAAGGTGGCCATTTCCCTCTACCACCAACCTTCATGCTAAGCTAACCTTATAAGCTGTTGGTCGTAGCTTCCAATTTATAATGAATGGCAAATAACATTAAAATTTTCCACATTAAGAAGTTTCTTGTACTCTGAAACACAACTTCAAACTTGTGAAAATACTGTTCAGCATCGCATCACAGGTTCAAGATGTATGATTTTAATCATTAGCAATTAGGTCAAGTGATTTCAACACACCACTTCAGAAAACATGTAAAATAAGTATATACCAATTAGCATCATCTTTAATCAATGATGCTATTACGACATTAGTTGTACTGGAAACATGAATGCCATCGATCATTTCATGTGAACACAGTTGCTTTTTCAACCCAAATTAAATAAACCGTTTGAAGTGACTGCAGCAGCTAGTTTTCTAAGTTAGCCAGTGCAATCTGAACTCTGAATACTGATTCATGAACCAATAAGATACATTACCTGGAGCTCCAGGAGGTCCTACATCTCCCATCTCTCCGACACCTTTGTCACCTTTTGGTCCTTGTGGTCCCCGTGGTCCTACAGAAATAGAACAACACATTCTAACATATGATAGTTAAGTGACTTAACAATGATACTTAGCTTTAATGTGATAAGTAAAAGGTTAACCTTGGAGTCCTTGCCCTCCTGGTCGTCCTTGTCTGCCGATCTGTCCCGGGAGTCCCGGAGCACCTGGGTTGCCAGGATTACCCGGAGTACCGTCTTTCCCTGGGGGCCCAGGCCGGCCTGGAGATGCCACCATCTCTACTGGCATCTGCATGCGAGACATGTAGTAGGCCATTCTCTCTGGGGAGAGGAAACACAATAATAAAGGTGTTTTCCACAGAGGCAAGAGCAGTGCTGTCCCAAAGGACCAAATGCATCATTTTTTAAACAGAATCAAGTGAAGGGAAAACACTGCTTCAGGCAATATGCACAGTGAATATTCACAGAACCATATGTCCTCACCATCAAATATCTTGATGACCTGTTGGCGAATGAAGTTTTTGATTTCGTCGTAATTGACAACGGCCTGTTTAAAAAAAGAGCGACAAAGAGAAAAAACAAACAAGCAAACATTAATCGGGGAGATGATTAAAAAATTCATTATTTACAAGAGCAGATGGAGCCGCTGAGCGCCTGTGGCCACCGTGCTTACATCTTTTCCCCGTGAGCTGAAAACAGATTTGGAGTTGACTTGAAATTAAATACATAATAATACATAAATAAAAAGTAAATACATATATATAAACAAAATCAGAGTGCCGTAAGAGGAATTAAAGTGGTGTGTCTCACATCATTTCCTGGTGACCCGGGAGTGCCAGGGATCCCAGCTGGGCCAGATGAGCCTGGGCTTCCTCTTTCCCCTCTGGGTCCTGCTGGGCCTATCATGGGCTGGGCATCCTTGGAATGATATCCTCCACCGCCCGGAGGACCTGGTCTACCTCTCTCTCCTGGAGGACCCTTCTGACCAGGGGCCCCTGGCTCACCCTAGAACACAAAAACACAAGTCAGAGTGGCGGCTGCAAGAAAGTATCAGTTCATTTGAAAATGTTATCCCTTCTAAGAGCTATTTTGGATGTTTGTTGAAGACCACATGTTAAGTAGTCTATATTTTCATTAAAAGCTTGAAAGATGCACTTAGAGGAGCACGATACCAATCGGATGGTCTTATGCTAAAATAGAAATAGGCGTTAAAGTTTGGAATAAACATCTCTTACTTGTTTTCAGTAGAGCTTGAATATTAGTTTTCTCATCCACCTCTGCGCCACAAAGCAAATTCTTAAAAATTCTGTTCATTACATTATTCATGTATTTTGCAAAATGCAATTATTTTGCTAATTTAGGAGGCAAACACTATAAAAATATTACGAAATGAATTTTGGAGAAGAATCGAGCCTTTTAAGACAGCTTTTGCCAACATCTCTATCGCTCTCCACACAGCATCGCTCACCATTCAGCAGGAGCGTAAATGCACTTAAAAACAGCCGTGCTACATTAGCGACAGTGATTTATCGAGGACAAAGCAACCCATAATGGATGTCTAATGTTTACACGTCACTGACAGACAAGCGGCCGCTGAAATAGAGAGGAGTGAGAAGAATAGAGGAGTCAGTTCTTGTCTTTCTTCTCTGTTCTGTGCGGCTAAAACCCTGACAATGCTGTCCTGTCAGCGTGACAAATAGCCTCATCTAGCATCTCCCCTCATGCTCAATAGCATTATCCCAGAGGCAGAGGAATAACTCTATTGCTGTACCCACCTACTGTAAGCCTCTGTCTGAGGAGAGATCCAACAGGCTCTCTAGTTACAGAGGGATAGCAGGCAGCCAGCTGCCAGTTTGTGGAGAAGTGAGGCAAAGAAGAAAATGGGTTCGATCCCTTGGCTGGGTCAGAGGTTTAGTGAACTGATGACTGTGTTAAGCGTGGGTGCTGAGCGGGCAGAAATAGGCGGTTCCCTGTAAGCTCTCCCTGGCTTATAGGGAACAGAAGAAGGGGTGAATCTCGATGCGCTCTGATGATCTGTAGAGGCGATGGATGGCTGATTCTCTGCTTGACACACTAATAAGTTAAGACCATACCTTACCATGCGGAATCCGCTCTTACCTTTTGACCTGGCTGCCCGTTGTCCCCTGGTAGGCCTGACGCTCCCTGTGTCAAAACAAAGAAAGAAACAGCCATCAGGGAATGAAATATATAGTATTATCAAAGTTATCATATTGTTAATATTCTTAACACAGTATCTATTTAACGTTTGTGTTTTTTTTGTTGCTAAAATAAAGACGAGTAAGACAATCCATATGAAAAAAAAGCTCATAAAAACAGCTTTACTAACAATAACATCCGATCTAACACTGCTGAGTCCCTTATTCTAGCAGGAATAGTTGTGTCCAAAAAAGCACATTCCTCAGCCAAAGTGTCACCTAAAACATCATAACACATTATTGAATTAAAACAGCTGCCTAACTGGTCCAAACACTGCTAAATGAATGGCAAGAATTGAAATTTTAACAGTTCACGACCCTGTGTGCCACTGACTCAAAAACTGTCCACAGTCCAAGTAACCACAGGTATCTACTACTTCACAGCAGCATGAGAAGACATCTGGTCAGCATTCTATGTGAGGTGACAGTGAGAATGTCACAGTGTTGTTTGCAAACCACAGTGCAAACCAGGCAGAAGAAAACACACTGAAATCTGAATCACTGAGTTTAGTCCAATCTCACCTGTGTTAAAATATGTTGCCGATGTTGCTAGCCGATGTCCCAGCTTAAGCTAACACCGACATAATAATTCCTGGTGGCGTGGCAGACTAAAATCTGCACCACTTGGTAAAAAACAAAACCTCTGCTTCCATCAAATCAACTGCACAGTAACCATTAGTGTTAGTTGCTGCAATATCTCTGGAAACAGATGTTAAGTGTGTTTTCACTGAAGCCTAGTGTATATATTTCCAGGTCTTTATTTCCACCTCTGAAACTCAAAACATGTTAACCAACTATAGTTCCAGGTATTCTGGAACTTGGGCTCATCTTGGGACTGATTATAAGTGATCTAATAGCCTCCGTTGTCTTACATTAGTCATGTTTCCTTCCAAAAGGGATTTGAATCATTGGGAAATGCGCATTACAAGAAATTCGAATCATGTGCGTTTCGATCAAAAGTATGGACTTTGGTGAAAACCACTGCTACTATGTTTTACCGGCTTCCCGACCCAGAGTTTATCGCCATGGAGAGAGGACTCGAACCTTTATCAAGAATCTAAACAGGCTGATGGAAATACACCCCGTGTTGTGTTCTTCTACCGTTTTTACCATCTACAACTTCATTGTAGAGAGTCAACAATATAACTTTCTTAAATGTGCAGGCTTGGCTTTGAATATTATAAGTGTTTGACACATATTTGTAATGAAAGTTCTACCATTTGTTATTTTTAAATTTTAAGATTGCAAATTAAAACCAATGTTCAATTTGTTTATGATTAATAATGAACGATACAGAGTCATCATGGTTAGAATTTGAATGCTTGACAGCCCTAAAATATTCAAATCATCACATCAATCTCACACCATGACACTTCAAAGGGGACAAACACCGCCCCCAGACATTACTCACATCTTTACCAGCAGCGCCATCATTGCCAGGCTCGCCCTAAAAGTCAAAGCAGGAAAAAAATATAGATATATACGTAAGTGAGACATATTGACATATTGATTCACATTTTTGTGGGCACATTTTGAACTTGACACAAGTTGAAAACAACTAACCATAGCTCCTGGATGCCCATGTGGTCCCGGAGGTCCAACCATCCCTGGCAGACCTCTCTCCCCAGATTGGCCTTTATCCCCTGGTGTACCCTAGAGAGTGCAGGTGAAAAGTAACAGTATAAGTTTTCTTCTTTTGTTTCAACATTTGGCAGCAGGAGAGAATTTTAAATGTGTCCTGATTCACCTTCACTGATGCACAGACACTCACACATGCACACACACACACACACACACTCACACACTCTACAGCCTATAATCCATTATTATAAGCCTTTCCAGAGACTCTTCAAATTAAGATTTTGCAGCCTTATCTCTGGCCATCTATTTTTATTTACTTTTTTCAGTTTGTGAAGCCGCTCTAATTATTTCCTCTAATTATAATTAACGGTAATACTGTTTGTTGTCCTGAGCACTCACTTGTTTATCTTTCTCTGACTTTTTCTTCAAGCTCTGGAGCAACACCACATTTCCCCCAGTGGGATTACTTAAGGTTCAGTTACTCAAATTTCATCTTTCAAGATAAACAAATGGAGATGAAGACGAAGGTTCTCGCTTACCACGCCTGATGGACCAGGGGGCCCTGGAGGTCCTGCTGGCCCTGAGGGACCCTGATTGGGAAAGTAAACACATTATTCAAGTTCAATATGCTAAAATACTACAAAATTAACAAATTAGAAATGTCTATATTTAAATGGGAAGGGCGCTTACAATTTGGCCTGGAGGTCCAGGTCGTCCCAGGGCTCCTGGGGTTCCGGGATCACCCTGGAGAAATTAAAGTATGAGCTTTAGATTCCAATAAGGCTGCACTGAATGTGGTGTGTGCAGAGCCTTTGAACTTGTATGCACAAATTGCAGATTTGCTCTCCATGATTAGATAATTTGTTTGTAAAGAGGAAAAACACTCACGTCGTGTCCCTGCCTGCCCGGTGGTCCCATTGGGCCTGCAGGTCCAACATCTCCCTGGAGAAATGAGAGAGCATTCAAACTGTCATAGAAGAAGCATGAGAAGAAAGCAGCCCCGTAACAAGCAATTAAACCAGACTTTTGTCATAATCATCAGTTTGATAAAAAATAATTAGGCCTAATGCACAAACAAGAGGCAGCAAGTGGAACTACACAGACAGACAGACATGGTGTGATGGTAAACAGTGAGTCATTGGCTAACCTTCAGTCCGGGAAAGCCAACGTGGCCAGTTTTCCCTTTGAATCCCTGGGGAAAGACATCAAAGAGAATGGGATTGATACAGTATAAAAATTCACAAAGTCGAGGCTGCCAAAAGAAGAGGCAGACTGTCTTTGAAATCCTGAACACCTGCTCTCGGGTGGAACACAATCTGAGATACAGAGAGCAGGAGAGAGATGTAAGAAGAGAATGAGAGGGAGGACGAGAGGCAGCCACTCATGTCTTCACTGAAGCAGACTACAGTGCGCGCTCATCACCACCCGTGTCGATATGTGATACAGAAAGTTAGGAAACTCTAAGGAGATGATAGGGAGCTTTGAAGTTTTAAATGGGTTCGCTTCACCGGTGACATCTACAACATTAACAAGACTCAGTAATGACTGCACATATTAATGCAGAGCAGCAGGAAAGGTGAGGTGAGTGAAATATCAACGGTTACACTCCGTGATCATTTCCTTTCAGAGCTTATATGGGTTAGGAGCTCAGACCATCACTGAATGAATATTGATTTCATATCCCAGCGAACAAACCATCCTTTCCAATCTTTCTCCTAATGAGGTTCTCCTTATGAAACAGGGTTAATTATGCAGGCTGCTTTGCATACTGTGTGCTAATTGTGACACCAAAGGTAAACAATGGCAGTACAATCGCAAGGCACTGTATAAAAGTTCTGCCTCACAGTCTAAATTTTAAGAAGCGTGCCAGTTAAGTCAAAGTTAAAGTTAAGTCAAGCGTGCCAAATGAAAAAATAGATGTTTCAGTAGTATATTAAGTGCATGCCAAGAAGAGTATGGATCTCTGAGCCCATTTTCGTGGAGATTCATTAAACAATTATTGAGGCAAATATTGTGATGACTGATGAATGTGAATCTAAAAGGAAGGTCAAGTTCAGCTGGGGACTATAAATGTGCCAAACTAATAGCTGTTCATCTGTTTTTTCTTTTGCTGCCACAAAGTCACAGCCTTCATTCTCCCAGGGTGGAAGTCAGAGGATGACCAGTGTACTCAAGAGTCATCCTCTGGGGATCATGAATACGTGTACAGCAAAAAAACTGTTTAATCTTAGTGTCTCGAAAAGAATATACTCTGACGAATATAACTTGTGAGGCTGATTATATTGTCAACAGCCTTCCAGTCAGTCTCTGGGCATTAGTTCCTGTTTTCTGGTCCAGTAAAATACAGTCACCTTGTTTTATTGTACTCTGACACGTGGGGGCAAACCAACTTTACGCTGCTTTGAACACATTGTTAGCAGTTGTTGGCTAACATGGGTAACTCAGCAGCACATGGGCTCAGTACCTCACTGCTTCTCCTCACACCACAAAATCATTTCTCTCTGATGGAGATTAGTTCTCCTCGTGCATGACTTTTTCATGGACTTTCTGCTGCCTAACAGGCTCGAAATTATGAGGCTGACATGTGCGTTCACATTTTCCATCTCCTTGTGTCAAAGCTCATGTATGCGTGGATCCATGTTCCTACACTTTAAGTCAGGCTGCTAACCTCCAAGTTCCTCTCTGAATCTACACTTTTATATAATGCAACTGTGTACCTGTAAATACATTCGGTTAGAGATAATTTATACTGAGGATTGAAAGATCTAAGTAATCCATAAAAATTCAGAAAAATCATTTTGCATTTCTTGTTCAAATATGAAGCATATTTCTCATGTCTAATTCATGTTGTTTTCTGCACTGGGTGTTTAGAGGAATCAGGTCAGGTAATTGTTAGAGGTGATACTCACTGGGATTCCTCGAAGTCCTGCTGGGCCAGGTGGGCCTGTCTCTCCCTGATAATAAAATCACAGACAATGTCAAAAGATCAACCGCTAAATGCATGTCTTTGAGCTAAAATACACTGTGTATATGGATTTTCTGCATGTGCGTGGGTGCGAGTTACCCGCAGCCCCGGCTTCCCATCTTTTCCATCAATTCCCTCAATGCCGGGGGGGCCCTTTCAATGCAAGCATGAGAAAGGTGCAGATAAGCACTCAAAATAGCATACATTTCATCAATAGGTTAGAGTGCTTTAAACTTGGATTAGACTTAGATAATAAAGTGGGGGAAAAACAATACTTATATGCGCATATATACCATCAATCCTGGGGAGCCGGGTGAGCCAGGGGGTCCAGTTTGCCCCTGGGAGCCTGGAAGGCCGTCAGTACCCTATGAAAACACACATTTCAGTCCAGCACAGGATGATTTTAAATGCAAAGGATGTTTGAAATTGTACAATCTGGTTTTTGCTTTTGTTTTTGTTCGACTCACTTTTTCACCTTTGAGCCCAGCAAGGCCTTCCCTTCCAGGTTTGCCAGCGGGACCAGGGGCACCCTAACATTACCACAACATTAAGAATATTTTGAAAATTTGCTGTAACAATTAAAAGCAAAAAATAAAATGGATTAGAACATTTACATACTGGTGGTCCTGGGAAACCTGGCTGTCCTTGAAAACCCTTGAATAAAAAGAGGGACATTTTTGTTCTGTTCATCTCTGATTGTTACCAATTTATCTTTTTTTAATGTAAATACGCAGCTTGTGTTACACATACCTGGTCACCTTTGGGACCATCAGGCCCTCCTGGTCCCGTCTCTCCTTTAATGCCCTGCAGACACAGGACACTCTCTAAGTTATTACACCTTGATATTACAAATTGCTGGATTGTAAATGTTGCCACGGTAAATTTATGATGAAACTCTGACCGGTGAGCCTGCCTGTCCTTTATACCCAGGGTTACCAGGAGGTCCCTGCAGAACGAAAGGAAAAGTAAGTCAGTAATATAAGACACAAGCTGCGTGTTGGATCTGTATCACACTGCTGGTGCTGCAGCTTACAGATTCTCCTTTCTGTCCACTACTTCCTGGACTGCCACGCTCGCCCTTCAGTCCCTGACAAATTCATAAGAGCAGTGAATCAGTGTGAGGAGTGTGTAACCCCGTGGAAGCTGTCAGGATGCTGTTATTCTCTTATCTTTTATAATGAGGCCGGAACTTACAGGCAGTCCAGGTGGACCCATGGTTCCCGGATACCCAGCCGTCCCCGGAGGGCCCTGAGGTAAAGATCATACAATCAATCAACCACAGAAGCCAATTATTTCCTACACGTTATAATTTTCCAGGGAAGCTGATTGTCAGATACGCACCTGCTCGCCCTTCAATCCTGGAAGGCCGGGTGACCCACGCTCACCCTGCTGACCCTGAGGATGACAGTCGTGAGGACAGATTGGACAATGAAGGAGAGGATGTGACATGTATGTCTGTGACAAGTTCAGTCAATAGCAGAAATGGCAAACAGCTCACTGATGTGGGACTGCATTCATTCGTCCTCTGTGAGGCAAAACCCAGCCCTGTCACTGCAGCAGGGCTGCTAGTTCACACAGACGATAATGATCATTTTAAATGTTCATCCCTTCTTTTTCATAATCTTCTGCCCTGTTGCAAAGTCAGATGCAAATTTTACTAAAGCCCAATTCATTTTCTATTCCACAAACTACATGGAAAAAAAAATCAGGGGGGAAATAAACCAAGAAAATTAACCATATGTGAGCAAGACAAGGTGTACTAAAAAGCTGTTTTACAACCTGCCTGTCACACAGTAAAATTAATGCTATTTTGATGTAAATATTAATATGCACTTTTAGTGTGAGCTGTTGCTTAGCAACAGCTCCAGTACTATAGGCAAAGACAGATGAGAACTGGAGGAACAGAGAAGAGAGAGAAGTTTTTCAGAAATGAGAATATAAGAAGGAAACAAGGACACAATGTTCTTATCATCTTTTTTTTAAATGGTCCCAACCGCTGAAAATGTGCCGTATGATAATGTAAAGGATATATTAGGAATAAATTGATAAACTTTGGTGAATATTGAGAGCGTCCTTATAACATTCTTTCGTTCTTTGAGAGTGTTTTTCAGGGGTTGTAATTCACGAAAAGCTTACTGATCATTGTGAGGAGAAGCTAACTGATAGCTGCTTATTGTGAGCAACCGCCTCACCACTGAATACGGGTCGTACTCGTCTCCCTCTCCGTCACAAACACCGCACAGGCCAAACACCTGCTAAGATGTGCTACTACGCTGCAAATAGATTCCATTTAGCAATCACACGGCTAAACCATTTAGCACCTCCATTCTCCTAAAACAATAAATCTGTGCGAGGGGAAAGGGGCCAGGGAGGGCTCTCTCTGCGCAGCCATCACACTCTCCATCTCTTTGACGGGCGAATAATTGAACAACTAGAGAGACAGGCAACCAAATCGTTTCCTCATCAGAAATAACTTTCATTAAAAATGGCACGCAGAGGCAGGGAGATGGAGAGATAGCAAAGATGGAATAATCAAGGGTGGCTCAATTTAGGAATGAGGTGATCGGAGTTTGGGAGGGAAAGGCAGAAAAAAGACAAGATTAATCAAGATTTCCATTTCATGCTGCTCTATGATTCTCTTTTGAAAGAAACAAAAGAAAGCAAAAATAAGCTTTTTATGCCATACAGATTTAAATTTGAAACCGAAAAGTATTTGAAGATTAAGATCTTAAAGATTAAGGTTTGTATTTTTAAGAATATTTCCCATAAAATTGTGTGTAGTCAAGGTTTTAGGCTCAAATTCCAAAGATTAAAGTTAAGTTTGTGTAATTTTCTTCCTTTTTCTGCTCCATTAATCACACTTCTGTGACACAGTATAATGTTACTTGTTGGAACGAGGTGATTACAATACAATGAATACTACCACTACATTCAGGTGAATTGTGTTTCTTATAATGGGCTATTATTACTCTTACTTGTACCTTCATGCTTTACAAGAAAACTGAATGAAGTGTGAACACGTGTGTGGAACTTACAGATAAACCAGATGGGCCCTGAGGACCTGGAAAACCAGGAGGCCCCTGTGGATAGAAAATAAAAGGAAGACTTTAAAACACCTGAGATAAGCTGAGCCATCTGAGAAACATAAAGTCCACACCTCTGATAAAAGGTTTTAATTTGTTTCTGAAAATTAAGGGAGCATCGCAACACAGAGACGATGTGTGTCGCGGGAATCAGGGATGTTAGTGATTTGAACCACACTGTACAAAATTCACCAGCAGGGGGCTCTGCGAAGCTACGGGAAGTGGCAGACATGTACTCCGTTTGTGTCAAATGTAAGCTTTGAGACAAAAACCCAGCAGTTCTGTCCTAAAATTAAGCAAAAAAACAAGAAAAAAAAAAGAAATGGCTCTTTTCTATCACAGAAGTTCTGTCAAACTAATTTAAGGCAGTGATTACAATGCACTCCGAACATATTTTGTAAAAAATATATTCTTCACTTAATTTCTCAGAGTGAAAGGTAGGTCTTGAAATTCTCGAATATTCCCATTATGGGCACTGTCGGCAAATCCAGTAGATGGAGTTTTCAGAACATTACAGCTTCCAATTGTAACGACTATAAAGGAAATTGTCTTTCACAAAAAAAAAAGGAAAAAAAATTGGCAAAGTGAACTTCTTTCTCTATTATACAACAAGCTTTCTGGGAAGACATATGTTGCCTCATGTTCCAGTTTAGAATGAACCCTTACCATGATACCTGGTGTTCCAGGGATCCCTCTTTCTCCTGGTGTACCCTGACGTAAAGATAAAGGAAGGAGAAGATATAATCTAATCTCCGTTAAGGCTGTTTGGATATGCATATTTAAAAAAAGGAAGACACATGCAGAGGGAAACTCACTGATTCCCCTCTGATTCCTGGGGATCCAGGGGTTCCTGGAATTCCAGGAGCTCCTGTGCAGGATCGATCGACCTGTGAATCAAATAAAAAATAAATAAATAAATAAAAACAAGTATGCATGGGTGTCTGTGCAGTTATGCACGAGTACTAATGCATATCTTTAATACGGCCGGGATTTCAACTAACCGCTGGTTGCGTGGCCTGTTCTGTCTGCAGTCTCTCCAAACACTGAAAGCAGATACGTTATCAGAGGAATGTCTGTCTGTCACACTGAGAAAAAAATCTCATCAAGCCATGCACACTTGAACACAATACAAAATGATGGACTGTCATTTTGCATTAATCAAAGCAGAACAATAAAGAGACTGCACTATTAGTGACACTGCATAGGATTCCAAGTCTGGAGAATCATGCAGTGAGACTGAAGATATTTCAGCAAGAAACTCTTAAGTTCTCCCTCCATGTCTCACCCTGTCACAGCTGTCCAAGGGGGTAGCACCAGGCTTGCCCTGGTCTCCTTTCTCACCCTTTGCACCAGCCATGCCTGGCACCCCTGGCAACCCCAGGGAACAGTCTCCTTCACATTCCTCCTGTGTTATACACATGGAAACATGCACAGATGTGACCATGTACATGTGTATACAGAAGCATGCCGATCAACAGCTGTCATGCCAAACTCTGGCAAAAAAAAAAAAAAAGCATTACAGCAAATCCCCCTTTACCTTAAAATGCACCATTTTAATGTTCTTTACTTACATCCTTGTATGTTCCAGTAGCGTCTTGAGGCAGTTGGTCCGGTCTGGTGTGGATCTACAGAGGAAAATGGGAATTCAGTTAATACTTATTTCAGAATTGATGCCACCAGAACCGTTAGGAGAAACACGTTATCGAACTCAATTCATCCACGTTTGAAAAAGCACAAAGTTACCCTGTGGTTTTCTCCAAATGCTGTAACGCTCAGCCACCACATACTTTAAAAATCACATTAGAACAATCTCTTTTCCTCAAGTTTAGTGTAACATATGTATATATATATATATATATATATATATATATATATATATATATATATATATATATAGAAAAGGACAGATGATTTTGAGATTTCTAAGGGAAATAGTTTAATTTTTTGCACACAAACACAAGAAAAAAAGTTTAGAATTTTTTTCCCCCAAAGTAATTGCCCAAACGGTAACAAACCTTTCTCAATGCAGGCATTCTGACATGCAAAAGTTAGAAAAATACAGGTATTACTGTATTTTTTGTGTTTTACACAATATATTGCCACTAATGACAGCTCTCTTCCATTTATGCTTGTATTGCCAAGTTGCTGTTCAACTACCACTTCACAGAGTTGTTTGAAACCACACGCTAGATGGGATTATGTTCACCTCATCACCGAAAAGCTGTGTTGTCAGAAAATCTGGTGCAAATTACCTTAACATTTCCAAATAATAATGTGTCTGTGTAGGAATCAGCACAAAATGTCAAAACCACCTGCCACCTGACTATGATTTAACCAAGACTCTTATCCAGATGAGAACTGAGTCCTTCTGCTTCATTAAGTCAATGCTGAGTTGTTCTTTTCCACTGGGTTATAGTTCACACTAACCGAGAAGTGGGATACCCTGAACAGGTCAGCTATCAGTCGCAGGACTAGCACAGCGAGAGATCCAACCATCTGCACTCATAGTTAATCAAGCTAACCTGTATGAGCTGGAATGTGGGAGGAAGCTCCATGCAGACGCAGGAAGTTTTTTTTAAAAGAAGGCAACGGAAGCTTTGTTATATAGCTGTGTTCCTGGTCTATAACAGGGACATGACAGGAGGCCACACTTAGAGATGGAAGAGCTTCTACTGTTCACTCTAAGTTCTACAAAAAATAAAACTGATTTTCTACAAAAGTCAGCTCCATAAAAAAGCTGGGGTACCCATCCCTCTGAGAAAGTCTGTCAGAATCACATGGCCTGCTTCCAACATCTTTATAGACCCATTTGACCTTATTGAAACTATAGCTATTAACTAGAAAGGCAATTTTATTCTGCACGCTATTAGCTGTTGTACGAGTTAGAACGAGGCCTTGTGCATTAGCGGATCCTGCTCAAAAAGAACGCTTTCTTTAATTATACGCCACTGTGCAGTCTTCCTCTGTCGCACTCTGCAAAGAGCTTACTTAGTGGTACCTCAGGGCAGCGACTGTTACGTTTTAAAGACAAATCAGCTTGTGAGCATCCTGCGAGCCAAGCTGCTACTTTCAGCGAGATAATACCTGCAGAACCATGAAAAAAAAGGAGCTAATGGGATTTAAGAAAAAGACATTTCCAAAAAGCTAAATCCGGACATATGCATTTATGTGAGTGTATGGATGACAGAGAGTGCCAACAAGGCCCCTGCAAGCAATTCAATAATAGGTCTGAAGTTAAGTGGCAACCCAGAGAAATTCCAGAAAATGTCATTCCTTCCTCCTCTGGATGCGAATCTCCATTTTAGTATGCAGATTATAGCTGTGTGTGCATTCATTTTAACAGCAGAAGAGCTGCTAAGTGTACAACCAATCGACTCTCTTCTCTTCACAGTTTCTATCACATTAGTCTCCCTTTTCACTCCCCAAAACACACAAAAGACTATTTTTTTTGCTGAAGGTGAAGTTCTCCTTGAGTGTTGGCTGGAGATCCGCTCTGATGTTCCCATAATGAAATTACACCATAAACACATTTGTAAGAAACAAAAAAGAAAAAAACAAATGCAATCAGAAACCACAGATGCATTCTCAACACTCACTCACTTTTTTCCCCCTTTGATGGCCTTGCATTTACTGTAAAATACTTACTGTATTATCCAGTAACACATAATCCCGTCTGAGATTACAAACATACAAGAGGATGGATAATGACAGGCTATATCGCACAATATGAACAGCCTCTGTGACATGCAGGCATATCAAGTTTATGAGTCCTTTGTCTGTATTGACATAAGCTTGATTCATTTTGTGTGTCTTTTCTTTGCGGAGAAAAGAGCAATCACCAAAAAGTACAAAAACAGCAATTGAATTGCGTTCAAACTCGTGAAAACAAGAATTTTAGAAACTCAAACATACGATATACTTGCAATATGATTTATGAGACATGGGGATCTAAACCACTTCAATTATGACAGAAAATATCAATTTAAGAGAAAACTCTTTTACAGATCACACCATTGTATTTGTTCCATGACATTGTTAATTAGAGACCTAAAGACATGGAAGTGTTGGACCATCTTGTTTTATATTCCCAGTTCCAAACACTTGGACACTTTATTTTCTTTTTTTTTTCGTTTGTGCTTCAGCATCATTCATACATTAGATCCCACATGTTGAATCAGTAGATAAGAGCCGCCTCTCCTCCTTTTCTCTCTAATATTACTTACGATATTTCCAGGCAAACCCGGTTTCCCCGGTATCCCGTCGCTTCCAGGGATACCCTGAAAGAAGGAACTGAGGTTGAACTTGTTTGTTGCTAAGCGAGGGGTAGCCACTCCCATCTCCACCAATGGTTAAGGCAAAGTCAAAGGGCCAGGGTCAAAATGATGAAACTGTTCCCTCTACTGCCATGTCTTACGGAACTTTGAAAAAAAAAAAGCCTTAAAACCCTGACAAATTTTTATCAATCTAATTGCAAAGACAGCATGTTAGCATTGAAAACTACTTTGAGTTCGTAAATGAACACCAATGCACCCTTTCCAAAGACATGGCCTCCTCAATCCATTCACTTGTTCTGGTGCCTCATTCATACCTTTGACTCTTGCAGCATAGAATATCACTTTATTTGAAGGTCCGTTTAATTTAAAAAAACAATTAATTGAATTCACTCTTTAAATAATCACTGCATCGGTTTGTGGACTTTCTCGTTTAAAGCCAGACCTTCAAATAACTGTTCATGTCTTGGTAGACATTCGGAAAAGCTTGCTCGGTTGCTTCCCACGCAGGTTAAAGCTTACAGCACCAGATGGGTTAGTGCGTTTTATCAACTCGATTTGCTCCTTAACCTATTTATGTCCAAGCTTTAGCACAAATACTTCATGTATTGTCAGTCCATTTCCTACATGCACATTATGGACTTTACTCACCCTGAGGGATGCGAAGCATGTTAAAGCTTTTTTACATGTACCCAAAGGCCCAAGCTGAAAGCTTACAACATAATGTGCTGCCAGAAAGTTAACAGGCCATTTCAAGTTTCTATGTTTTATGTTTCAAACTCATCTTAACATGAACTCAAAATTTTCTCATCAGACCACACACCATACCCCACAATCACAAAGCAAAGTAGAGGTTTTTCGAGTGTTTATTCATAAACTTAAAAGACTAAAAAAAAAAAAAAATCCCTTTTACACAGATAATTCAAAGTTTTATGACAAATGCCTCTCTGATGCATCCTTCTCGTATCCTTACAATGTTTCTACAACACAACTCGAGCCTGCTTGTGCCAACATTTATTCATGGGAAAGAATTGAGAAGACACACATCTGTCTATATAGGAATATTAATGGCACATATCAGAGCGGAACTCAGAGAACTGTCTGAAGACCTGTCAGACAGGATTGTGTCAAGGCACAAATCTTTGGTAGGAAGCAGGCTCTATTATTCTAAAATGGGCTTTGGTCATACACACAACCAACAAGCCAATGGTCATCGAGTTCCTCGAGGAGTTGAAAACAATCATTGGTGAGACGCTTTCATAATCAGGTCTTTCTGGCAGAGTGACCAGAGAAAAGCCATTCCTCGGCAAAAAAAATATGACAGCCAGCTGGAAAGCTACCGCAAGGCACCTGAATGACATCATAAAAAGCTAAATTCTCTTTTGTGATAAGATAAGAATGGGATGATTTGGCCAAAACCCTAACATTGTGGGTGGAGAAAAGTAGTGACCATCACTTAAAATCCCTTTAGTTAAACATGGCAGTGGCAGCATCATTTCTATGAACTGGGAAACTGGAGACAAAGACTGATGGGGGAAAAAAAACATCTCAGGCTGTACCGCCAAGAAAATACAGTAGAGAGGTTGTGGGAAAACTCCATAAAAGCCCAAGAGTGATCCAGCTAGTGTCTGAACGTGAACCAAAGACTGGAGAGACACTCCTCGTTAAACCTGTTTGAGTTTGAATTATTCTGCAAGGAACACGAAAAGAAATTTCCAAAGGAAAGATACTCCAAGCTTTCTGGCATTAATGGCAGCCAAGGATGTTTCAACTAATTATTAATGAGTGAAAGTCTGACTACCTACAGTACAGCCAAAAGTATTGAGCCGCCACTTATTTCCGCCAGGAAAAACAAAAATTCAGCACAGCGATTTTTCAAAACATGTGAAAATATCGATAAAAAATTGTTTATGAGGCCAAAATGGAGTTTGTAAAATACAAGTTTGAAAGCCAATATTTGGTATGACCACCTTTATTCTCCAAACACAGTCTGAACCTTCTTCGACAAGCTTTCTCGTGATTTCTTTAAGTCGTCTTCAGGAATAGTTCCTAAGGCTTCTTGAAGGATTACCCAAAGCTCCTCTTTGGATGTTGGTTGCCTTTTCAGTCCAGTCGAGTCATTAGTATACCTCAGCCTTTCCTCCCTGTTTCTCTTTCTTAAGAATGGCTTCTTGACAGAGGAAACCATTTCTGACAAGGCTTGTGTGAACAGTAGATGGATCTACTTTGGGACCAGATGCATCGCTCAGGTCCTGTGTTTTAAAAGCATCATTTTCAGAGACTGTTCATTCGCTGTATGTATATATATAGTTAACTCAAACTTTTCAGGAGCCACATCATGCAGGGACATACCAGGTTTTTGTCCAAAAGCTCTTTCGGAATCCCTTTTTAGTTCATAAATACCATTTTCTGTCTGTCAAACTGTGTCTTTGGCATTTTTTGTTGATTTACCTTAAGAAGCTGAAACAAATTACATGCCTTTTCTTTTCTATTTGTCTATCATGTATAGACACAACAGGTTAATTCCTTAAGTTAGGTGCATTTTATGCTGAATATTTTATGTTGGATATCTGGTAAAACTTTTAAAAAGGTTCAACATTCCTCTGAAAGTGGTCAGGTACAAGGACTGAGATGAAATAAGTGAAAAATTTGCCAATGTCCAAGGAAAAACTTTCATGAAGGACAAGGAAAGACCTTCATAAAGCCTGAAGAACTATAGCTCAAGACTGCCTTGAAAAAACTGCCTTGAGTCTGATTAAAAAAGTATAAAGAAATGAGGGGCGGCGCAGAACTTTTGAACAGTACTCTTTGTAAATCAAATAAATCTTTTGTTTTGTAATAAATTCGCAAAACACTCCAAAACACTGTTTGCCACTGGGGAGAAGTATGTGCAGATTGATGAGAGAAAATAAGATGCATCTATTTTATGTCATGCATAAAACAAAAGAAAATGTGGAAAACTCAAAAGAGTCTGAGAACTTCCCATCAGCACTGTTAAGTAGCTTCCAGTTCAATTCAGGTGAAAGGAGCAGCTCCTGAATCAAACTGAAGAAATGTTCTCATCACCATTCGATTGGCCCTGTCTCTTACCTGGGGTCCTTGGATTCCATTTATTCCCTGCTGCCCAGGGGGACCAGGGGGGCCAGGAGGTCCAGGGGGGCCCTGCAACAGATGAAAGCAAAGCTACCAATGACGCCCACACTCGCAGTCAACTAAAGAAATTGAGGACTGCTGGGATTTTCTAAACAAAGTTTGCAAGGTAAGAACAAAGCTTTCAAACAATGCCCAAGTTGTCAGACAGCTGGCTGACAGATCAGACCTGAGGCCCGGGCTGCCACATGTTTATTGCAGTTCCTGGAGCTCCCTGGAAGGCAAGAAAAGTCTGAATCAGAGTAGCAAAGGTGCACAGTGTGAAGTTAAAAATAAATGTCAACAAATGTCAAACTGCTGAAAGACAGACTTCTCTCCCCCCCTCAATACATCTCCTGTAGAGTCAGACTTAACCCTCTGAGAGTGTTTCTAGAAATGCTCTTTTAATTAACAGCATGTCCGCATGTGTTTCCTTGAGTTTGTGCAAGTGTCTGCGCAGGTGTGAACTCACAGGTCCGCCAACACTGGTAGAACCTGGCGGGATGCAGTTGCATTCTCCTGGTTCGCCCTGAAATACACATAATAAAAAAAAAAGACCCATAAGGTGACATTCTTTACAGAGCCTGCAAAAGTGAGTTCTCAGTCGACACCAAAACTATTCTGTTACAGCAAGGAAGTCAAGAGGAATATACATAAGACAGTTTTTGCTGTAGCTCCTCTGCCAAACATGATGTCATCATGCATGAGCTCCGTCAGCCACAGCAAACATACACGGAGCAGACTATGAAGATCCCAAATATTACAATTTGCTCTTTCTCCTCTTTTCCTTCTTTCTCAACTTAATTCTTTATTTTAATTCAGTCTTCATGAGGCGCTTTGATCCCTTATCTTACACCCTTTAGCCCTTCCTCATTTGCTTCTTCATCTCTCCCTTCCTCTCAGTGACAGCCTGGACGGGTGGCTCTGATGCATGCTGTAATTAATAGTCTCGTACACATGCTCTCTCCTCGGGCCCACAAAACTCCTGGTCCGCCGGCAACAGTACACTTGTCACCGCCACTGCTGCTCTATCTGTGGCCCCCGGTCGACGTGGGCATGTGTGTGTCGGCGCAAGTGTTTGTGTGTGTCTGAGGAAAAGTGGGGTTGGCGGAGTGTTGAGCCATCTCTCGTGATTACCATCTGTTCCGCCCCCTTATATTCAAAGCCCTCCAGTTCCCGTCATCCAAAACAAAACGGTAGACTTACCTTGTCCCCTTTAGCTCCATCAAGTCCCTGCAAGAGAAGCAGACAGAGAAAACACACACACACACACAAAGACAAACACTTAGTTACTCTTGCTTTGTTTTTTCAGAGTAAGGCTCACAGGGCGGTGCGCTGAGTGCAGATCAGGGCATGCAGGATGAGATGGGAGCAGACATTGCCTCTATTATGGATCCAGGCAGACATCCTTGGGTAAATACTGCCCAAATCAAGGACAATTCCCAAAGAAGCTCAAAGAGAATTAAAATTCTAACAAGATGCTGAAATGGAGTTTAGTTTGCTACTTGAATTTCTTCATCATGTTGCTGATAAACATGAACAAAAACATGCAAAAAATAAAAGGAACGAGACAACTCACCGGTCTGCCATCAGCTCCTGGAAGCCCTAAGGGGCCGGGGGCTCCATCTATACCCTGTGAGTCAAAATGTAATTCAGGTGTATTGTTTAGGAATACATCAAAAGCCCATACCAAAAGATATATTTATATCCTACCGGAGGCCCTGCTGCTCCAAAGCCCATTGGTCCCTGTGGCCCAGGAAGCCCGATGTCACCTTTGGAGCCCTGTGAACAGGAAACATCCAAAGTGAAAGTGTCAGCAGGCTTCGTCTTGATATTGGTGTGATTATTACACAATAAACTCCTCTGCTTAAAGCTACCTTTTCTCCTGCGGGGCCAATGGGACCAGAAGGTCCTCTGACACCAGTAGATCCCTGTAAAAAAAAAAAACTCAGATTAAACTAATTTCTGAACATGGACAATTGAAAGAATATATTTCAGAAGTATGAGAGAAGCTTACTACAAGTCCTGGGAGCCCCTTCGGTCCATCGACGCCCTGTGACACACAAACAGAAGATAAATACAAAGAGAAGCAAGAGGTTTAGGTGGTCTGAGGAGAAGAAGTTTGACACAAGCACTGATTTCCCAAAGTCAACCACACATCACGCAATTATTCCACAATGAATGAAAGAATGGATCTGAGACAGAAAGACCCCAGGATTACTCTTGGATTGTTATTTACTGGGAAAGGTAATGATTGATCTGTGAGGCAGTAAAAGTTACTCTTAGGTGTTTTCAGGATAAGTCAGCCTCACCTGTGGTCCTGGAAGGCCAACTCCTGCAGCTCCGGCTTCTCCCTACAAGGGGCAAAATAGACCACATGAAGAGACAACTCTCTGTGTATTTATAAACACGACCAAACAAAAAAATGGACATCTTACCTTGCTTCCCTTGGGACCAGAGGGCCCCTGCACACCTGGTAAACCTGTTTTTCCCTGAAAAAAAAACAAAAAAACATTTGTGAGCTGAACATTAGTAATTCCAGTGGCAGAGACGTGAAAGTAAACCAAAAAAAATTAATTCCCTCACATTTTTGCCGGGCTTTCCTACTCCTGGGGGCCCAGGGTCTCCTTTCTCTCCTTTGGGGCCTGGTACAGCTGTACCATCACCCACCACAGAGCCAGAGGAAGAACAGCTGGTACACGCATCCCCCTTGGGAAAAATAAAAAATAGATAAATCCAAACCATAATCCAACAAGCTTTCACACCAATCTAGTTTGTTTACTATGAAAAGTCAGTTGCCCCATGTAGTTAATCAATTTCTACTTTTAAACACTAGGAATCTATGTTTGCACAAGTCATGCAGACTAATCCGAACTATGGTCTTGATCAAAGTTGTGGAAAGGAACGGGACTTTAAACAACGCACAGATGCTACAATTTATACCAGCACTAATTTGACCCCTGAAGAGACCCTCGGTTGGCATTTCAGCGGATTCTACACAACTTTGCTAAGTACATAAGTGCTGTGCATAGGTGGTTGCACAGGTGATTTACTTTTGGAAAGAAATATTTGTGTGACTGTACCACAGCAGGTACAATCAATTCTAAGAACAACTGAAAAACTACAACATCAAGGCAACGAAACAAGAAAATCTCCAGGCAATTAACAGATTAATCAGTTTTGGACATAAACCTTTTTTTCTTTCGACAAATATCCTGACTATCCACTTGTGTAAAGCTTGGAACCTCCAAAAAGTTGCTTCATTAATATATTCCCACAGTTTGCTGCCGTTTCATGTCCAATGAGCTGGTAGAAGTGAAACATTTGTCACATAATGCTGTCTTGTACGTCTGATTCACATGTCCTTCCATCTCGACACGCTGATATCCAAATTTAGCCAATGTAATGCATAACACGTGTGAACTGCGATCTGGGTTGTTTCATGAAAAGTTTCTAAGGTTAGAACGTGGAAAAACAGACAGTAAATTTAAATCTACATTTCAAAACCACGTGGAGACATGCAGTCGCTGGGACAATGACGAGTCTAGAGAAGAAATATCAGACAGCACCATCTATGTGGGCTGTTTCTGAAGAGTGCCTGGATATACCTTTAAGTAAAAAGTAGAGTTAAGTATTAATTTTTGTCCTATTTTTATGTTCTATGGTTTTGGTCTGGTATCAGGTTGTGGTCTCCTCATGTGTTCAGTGTGTAGAAGCTCACAGTTGCAGTCATCCACTGGCATCTATTTATAAAATAAAGTCAAACCGGCATATCCATTTTCTGTCTTTCTTTCCTCTTCTACTAATTTCAAAGACAAACATTCATGTACCTTCTCTCCCTTTAAGCCCATTTGACCATCCTGACCAGGCTCTCCAGACAGCCCTGGGACTCCAGGAGCACCATCCAGTCCCTTGTCCCCTTGGTCTCCTTGTTCACCCTGGTAGAATTGAAATATGAGAAGGAAAAAACAGACAGTAAGCTCCTCTAGCAGTACTAGGGAAAAAGGTTTTATGGATTGGCCCTCTTTTTGTTTCACACTATGCACACGCGAAGAAGGCTGCTAATGAGCAAACACTGACGCAAACAATGCAATATGTCTAACTACTCTAAAAAGGCTGCACAAACATTGTATGAAGATGAATGTGCACGTAGCATTTTAAATAGATGCCCAACAAACCCACAATGCATTTTGGAAACATAACCTGTTTGTTAACAAGAAAGTTTCACAAGGTACTTCTTATTTTACTGCTTTATAAAACATCGGCCAATGTTTTGGGCTGATGTAACAGAGGTTTATGAAAAAGGAATAACTGGTGATTTATTTAGTCCTCTAGTACCTACAAAAGTGTCAGTCTCCGTATTTCCAGTAACTGTCTGGCTGCACTTTGAAGCTGAGGCTGAGTGATTTCTGTGGATGAGTTTCAAGGTGATTTAGAGCAGCCTGACTTTGTTGATGACAGATTTATATGTCAGATTTTTTTTGGGGTGAAGTGATGAGAATGTTCCACAAAACAGAGTTAGTGGTCAAAATCAAAACGTGAGCTGATGTGTGACTGCTTGAGCTCGGTGAAACATTATTTAAATATAATTTGACTTGAGCAACGTGCGGACACATTCTTGGTTTTCAGTGATGTCAAATTAATCAGGAATGTCTTTCTGTTTGAAGCTACCTTCCTTCAGGTTTTTAAAGAGATTATTTAGGGAGGACTGGAGTGGGTATGTGAATAATTAGTTATCTAAACGTCTGATAGAATGTCCAAGATAAGTTGATAAGTTGGTTTTAATTTGTCACCTGACAGCCAGGCTTAAATGTGAGCTTTTTGCTGGGTCCAGTCAGTCATTAAGTTTGTGAGAAACACAAATACAGAACAGCTTTTTATTAAGGAGATTTATTAGGACTCTAAGAGTCCTAAAAAAGTGAAACACACCTTTTCTCCTCTTGCACCAGTCAGACCAGTCGGCCCCTGTAAGAGCAAAGATACATGCACATAAATCTGGAAGTACTGATCAAGCTTCTCTCCCTGCAGGTAAAATAGAGCCTGTTGACATAAAAGCAACCACAGAAACACACACGTTACTCATGTTACCTCTTCCAATTACACAGAATGTAATTGGAAGAGGTAACATGAGCCTAAATTGATTTATTACACCTCGCAACAACGCTGTGGTACAAGAAGAATCTCTGCATATTCTGTTTATACAATAAGCGCTCTGGGATGATTCGCCCTGGGGGTGAAATCTTTCAGCATCGCAAACTTTTCACTCATACAGATGGCAGTTAATCTGTTTTACTGTGCAGCAGAATAGGATGCCAAGAAGGTGCCCTGGTACTGTGCAATTTGCACAACGTGACTTCTGTGACTAATTCTGACTATGAACAGTAATGTGTGTAATGGTGTATGCACTGTGAATTTATTTCTTTTTTTTTATTTGATCCAGTTTTTCTAAGACTGGGCTGTAAGCAAAAGGGATTTGATGCCAAGTTCCATTCAGTGAAGTTACTTTATTTCATGCAGGATTTTGGAGCAAATACAGTGATAAACACTAAAAGCACAAAAACATTTCATGAATGTAAAGCAAAATGAAGCAAATTATCGTAATATGCAGTGTATATTATTCAACTTAGTTCAAGATACTATGGACAATACATTATAACAATTTGACATGGTATTGAAGTAAAAATCTGGGATATTTATTATGTTTATGTTGTTTACTGAAGTCACAGTCTACTGCTCATTTCAGGTGCTAAATCGGGATCATACTGCCCTTTAAAGGAAGGTGTGTGTGTGTGTATTATATCGAATATATAATTGAAATATATATATATTCAATATATATATTCAATATAATTCTATTGTATAGATATTTGTATGACATATCGTTTGTACCTGCTTGCCATCAGTCCCGAGACCTGGTAGTCCAGGTGGACCTGGAGGGCCAGGTTCGCCTTTTGTTCCCTCGGGCATCTTGATGTTAGCAGGTTTGCTACCAACTTCCAATGGCTGGCACGTACCACACTCGCCCTGATGAAGCGCAAGTAGTCAGGAAGGTTAGTTTGCATGAAAATTAAGTTAAAAGATGCAGAACCAACACATTTGTCAACACTTACCCTTTCACCTTTTAGGCCAGGAAGACCAACACCCGGTAGCCCTTGCTCTCCCTGTGAATAAAGAAAGAGAAGAGATTAAAATGATACCAAAGGTTCATCAAATGAGATGAAGAATGAAAACACATTATCAAGAAACATATGCACATGTAGATGGGATTCATTTCAAAGCTATATGGGATGCACCTGCAAACATACCAGAAAGATTGAAAGCTTTAAAAGATCAGCAGAGTTTTTTCTCCTTTTCTTCTTTGCAATAAATTACTTTTCAAATTACTTTGAACAAATTAATACATGAAAAATAGCCTATAACCCAAGAGTGAATTTCTCTTTGCAGGTCAGAATTGATTGTCTGCTAAAATTGGTGAAAAGAATAGTTCCCTAGTATAAAAAGTCTAATTTCATCACCCTGTAGCTGATAAACAAAACTTGTTAAGTCTTGTCTTGAAATGGTTTTTTATGAAGCTCTGCCTTCAAAGTAGATAATGACGTTGGGATGATGCCTCCTCTTTTTTCCCCTCATCCTTTTTAAGAGGGGCTGTGTAAAAAAAGAAGTATCTTACCTGCGAAAGACGTCGTTCAGAGCGCTCTCACTTTGAAGAAGCAGGGAGGGGGTCTAATTGGTTTGCCAAGCTTGCGGCTACTCAAAACTCGGACAGAAGATGAGCAGAATTTTGCCATCTAATACAACTTATAATGCTTATTTGTAAATAGATGCTTCTTTACACTTCACTTCTTTATCTGTGCAATACTGATGTTCATTGACAGAGTAAACCTAGTGCTAAAGATGTAGAAAATCTAGCACAAAACTTAAACTATATAGCCTTCACTGAAAACATTATTTTTATGCTGAAAATTTGAGCAGCAGCTAGCTTGGCTGACCCTTCAAAATCCCCCAGTTTCTTCAAACAGAGTGCTCTGCTGTCTGCTAAAGATAAGACACTCCCAAGAACCTCACACAACCCCACTCCAAAAAGTCAAAACGTAAATTTACACAATGAGAAGGAACGCTGTGTTCCTAAAATTTGCAAACATCAAGAATGTATATGCTAACACAAAACGTTAGCCAAAAACTATTGAAAATTTCAATCTCTGCTCCTATTTTAGTTTGAGGCATGTCAGTCATATATGGCTCACTTTCGAGTTAATTTAGTTTATTCTCAGTCAGTGGTGTCACTGCAACAATTCTCACTTGAACATTGAGTTAATTAAAATTTCTAATTCACTAGAATTATCATGTGGTGTGATTAATAAAAAAAAGGGTGGGGCAGGTTAGTTCAGGGAGCATTGAAGGATAGAACTGAGTGACACCACATGGAGTAATCTCTTTTTGCTCAATGGCAATCAGCCACATCAGAGTGACACAAGAGCAACAGAAGGCTTCCAACTCCAACCTCTCAATAGCCATGATTCCTTATATATAAACTTTTTTTGAATGTCTTTAAAATAAAAGTTTAATTAGGCTTGTTTTTTATCAACAAGTTTGGGCGGAATCATCGCGGCTCGGTGGTGTCATCAGTAGGTGGCGATACAGGCTTGATTGTGATTGGCTATAATAAACCGAGGAGAATGTGTAGTGGTCGCTAAAGTCAAAACAACACCTTGGAGAAACAGAAAGATAAACAGACACAGTACAAGTCCTGCGCAAATATAAGGGAGTTTTTCCTGTTTTTGTAATTTCTATCAATCATCTCTAATGCAATGTTTCAAACTGTTCATAAAACTGACATTGAGGGAAACAAAGTAAGAGAAAGCTCATGTTTTCTCTCCTACCTTTGTACCTTTCTGTCCTTCCTTGCCACCGGATCCCCTTGGTCCAGGTTTTCCCTGCCATGTGGACACATTTCATTTCAAACCATCAGCAGAACGTGAAGCAAAACATTCAGTTTCAAAGAACTGAAGCTGAACTTACCATCTTACCATCCGCTCCTGTGTTACCCTGAAGACAGGCAGGGAAAAAAAAAGAAATTAGGAATTTATAAAAATGGATGGGCTTTTAAATTGGTAATTCAACCTTCATAGTAAGTTTCACCCTACGGGCAGCCAAGTCGAATGATATTGGTTTATGCGGATCTAGGCTTTTTGCTAATAAGTTTCCTGCTGAGGAAAATCCCTACGGTAGACAGTTTGGGCCCTAAAATTAGTGCACCACTGTGATTATCTTCCTGATGAAGTCTATTAAGAGCTTTCCTCAGAAACCTACCGGGTGAGTTCCTCTTATATAAGCCGTCTCTGCTATTAAGGTCAGCTACTCTTGGTACTATTTCTCCTACTGTTACTTACCTTCTCTCCTCTAAGGCCAGGTGAACCTGCATTTCCTGGCTCCCCCTGTGGAACAGAAAAACCAAATGATGTATCACTTTACTGAAGGTGTTTATCACAGCTCATAGATGTGTGAAAGCACACTGATGCAAGCAAAATGAAAAACAGAGAGTCAAGCAAAAACATCTACCCAGTAATTTTCTCTCATGTGTGTTTTACTGATAATAAGTTTCTCCTTTCTGTAGGTGCAAAGCAAAAGTGACTTACTTGTTCTCCCTTCTGTCCAATCCCGGGCTCTCCCTTCTCGCCCCTTTGCTGCAGGGTTTGGGGTAAGCCACCAGGAAGGAGGTTAGGGGGTAGTTCTCCAAGGGTGGGGCACACAGAACACGGTTCTCCCTAAAGCACAGAGAATGTCTCAACCCAGAGCAGTTCTCATTCAAACAATTTGTAAGTAAATGAAATTTTTTAAAATGTAATGAAAATAAGCTAAACTAATAGTCCCAGGGCTAGGTTAAGTAATTATTCAACTCCATCAGGCTGGCAGTCAAATAAAGTAGACTAAACCAAAAATCGTTTAAACTTATATGACGGAAACCAAGCTGACCTTTTCTCCTTTGGTGCCATCTGATCCTGATTCTCCCTGTCAAAACATACAAAAGCACAGACATCCAAGAAAACAAATTAATCTCAGCTCACTCTGCCAAGTAGGTTTGCTTTGAGATGTCTTGTCTCAACACGACATTGGAAGCATTCTGGTCATTGCAAATAGGCAGATGTCAGAGTCTATCAGTGATGTTTGTGTGGATGCGAGTTAATGGCAGTGTGGACTTGAGCAGACTAGCATTCGTGCACAAACTCATGGGTATAGACCTAAATCTAGAAAAGCGCTGAATGTGTGTGTAGATTTTTATGGAGTTTGGTTCTGCTAGTTTTGCTTGCATCTGCTTTAGGAGTCTTCTACAATGCTGATGTTAGCATATCTGGATGTTTTGAAATGCAGATGAGCACGTATAGGTCACGCTTCCACAGGATATGAATTAACCATAAATAGTAAATGAATGAGGAGGGAAGTCTATACCTTCGGTCCTGCTTTGCCATCTGCACCTTGAGGCCCCTGGTAAATACAGAGAAAAAAGAAGGAGAGAGGGCAGTGAGGGAGATCCAGAGGCAGCAATGTTGTGAGTTCAGTTTTGTGAGAGAGAGGTCACATCCACCCATTCCCCTCTGTTACTTTGCCCCCTTTTCCCTCTGCCCTAACCAGGTATGACAGATTGATGCTGGCACTATTGGAAATCGTTGCACAGAGAATCGCATAAGGCTCAAGATTTATATTCTATCGCCCTCCCTCCACAAATCATTCTCTATTGCACCTGCTAGAGTAAGTGGAAGACAGAGAAACGCACTGTGCTGCGAGTTTACAGAGACAAAGAGACAAGTTAAGATTGCACTAAAAGGAAGACCCTTGCCTTGATGACTAAACTTATGACAGCATGTCACGTCTTTTCCCCTTGAGCTGCTGAACACTGCAAATACAACCCCCCAAAGGTGAATATAAATGCCATGCAGAACGATAAGGAAAATTAAATATATATGCTCTCAAACAAGCGCTCAGAGTTCAATTGTCAGCTATAGCTCAGGCCATGTCTACAACTTGCTAATAAAACATGCAGCAAGATCATAAAAATGTAAAACTGAACATTCCAGGCAGGTGCCAAATAGATTACATTACACTAAAGTCAAACTGATACTTACAGGGAGTCCTGTCTCTCCTAGCCCTGGTAATCCAGCCTCTCCTTTAGGGCCAGGCTTCCCTTGCAAAGCCACTGTGTTGCCAATGTCTGTTGGCAGCACAGGGCACACTTCGCATGGGTCACCCTGGAGATTTAACACAAATTAAGTAAACAAATGCATTGATGAGACGACACAAAGACATGCAGATAAAGTGATTAAGGATAGTGTTTATGAAGTTTTATACCTTATCTCCTTTTACCCCTGCTGGTCCTCTTGGTCCCTATGAAAACAGCAGAATCTCGATCAAACATTCATAGATCAGTTCAGTGTTATACTCCTGACCGCTGGAAGGTCATACACACACGACTGAATACAAATCAATATTTAAAAAAGTCTCTTACTGGTTCTCCTGGCAACCCATCCTCCCCAGAATGTCCCGTTTCTCCCTGTTGACACAAACTAAAACTGAATATGATATCATTTTAGCTTTGGTAGCCTAAGGTTGTTAGTAAACCCCAAACATCAACAGCAGAGCTACGATGTTAAATATGATTGCATAGATTAATGGTTCTTAAATGCCCACTTATTGGTCATGCTCCACACATAATTAACATTATCACAAACTGTTAATTAGTCAATTTACAGTTCTATATAAACTGCTTTTTTGTTTTGCGTGTTTAATTGTTAAGAATGGTGTGCGTTTAGAGCTTGAGATAAAAAACAACTGTTCCCAAATTCCTGAACGTGTTCATGTTCACCAAATGTCCGTATTAATGGTTTCGCACTGGGAAGCAAGACTAGCTGAGAAGCCAGTCCTGGTGCAATAGGCAACGCACACGTGAAGTTAAAACGTAAAGCCTGCATTGCATGTATACTGAGAAACGACCATCAGTGACGTAGGGGGCATTTGTATCAGCAATCAAACTTCTGCGACTGACAATGTTCAAATAACACATCCAAGCATTTATAATAACACATCCAACCTATTTATAAACTGTGTATCCATTAATACAAGATAACTATTACTAACTAGCTAAATTTCAAACTGTTTATCCATTCAATTAAGCTAACTTTAAATTCAAGATAACTTTTCAACTCTAAGGTAACTATTCTTATCCACTAGTTTAAACCAGATCAACTGTTTAGCCATTAATCTAAGCCAACTAGTTTAAGTTTGATCCTTTTTTTTTTTTTAAATAAGATTGATCAATTTTAGCCACATATTTAGTAGTATACATTAAACACAATTATGTAAGGAATCTCAGATGTTCTCAGATATTTACTCTGTTTATTTTTTAATATAGAAAAGTCTTAATTCAAAACTTAGCTAATATCTAAACCACATATTTATGTTTCAGCTGTTGGTCATTACTTAATTACTATTTAAACTCAGTTCAATCCTTTTTTGTTTTCCTCCTTTACATGACTGTGTGAACTGTGTTTAGTCATATTGGGTCTTACTTTTTAGACATGTTAAAACTACGTACTTGCACCTATAAAGGTACAAGTTGATTTTAAAAATACATCCGACATAAGTCACGTTTCAAAATTAAACCCACCTTGTCTCCTTTTGTACCACGAGCTTCACCAGGGGGTCCCTGTCAGGAGGTAAGTATATAATAAACCTTTTCAAATGCTTTTCTTAAGAAGCCTTGAGGCTTTTACAAAGGTAAATTAAAGCTGTACCAAAATAAGTCCTGCCAAGTCAAGTGATTTCGAGCTGTCTCATAAAACAGTTTTTTTTTTGTACAAAATGAGAGTATCTCAAGGAGAAGTGTGCAGACATAATGTAAATTAAAGTCAGGACATCATCCAATAAGTGCATATATCCTTCATGTTTCCTTCAGAGTTTTTCCATTAAAAAGTGCACTCACTGGAGGACCCGGCTTTCCAAATCCTGGTAGACCTGGAAGTCCAGGCTTTCCTGGCTCCCCAGCCAACCCTTCAGGACCCACCATACCTGGTGTGCCCTGGGAAACACAGATTCTGTTAAATCTAAATGGACTGAATGGCATGTATTTGAGAGACAGGTTGTTGACAGAGACTGCCAGACTTAATGCAGACAGACCTTCTGTCCCTTGGGGCCAACTACACAGACGGACCCAGCTCGACCCTGGGAAACGGTGACAAACAGAGAGAAAAGTGACATTATCAGTGTCATCCAAGAGGTACCAAACAAGCTCTCCTAAAATCTATCTCCAACCCCTCTTCATGAATTGGTGTAAAAAAAACACTTTTTCATTCCCCTCATTGGTTTGACATTTTGAAATCAAATCGAGATTGAATTTTAGAGCCTGTGACATGTATTATCTTCAGTGTTGCATACGCAATATTTCTGCCATACTGGTTCAAGAGACATCAACAAAAGCATTCATATTCACAATATAACATGGTTGGGGGGTGGGCTTAGGAAAATCTATCCAGCCTATCAAGCACTTAGCTTGGCACACTGTACGCGAGTAAGCGCTGCCACAACAACTACAATATCTTAGAGCTCACACACGTTGTCATTTTTTACTTGAAAGTTTTCATGCGTCTGCAGGACCATAGCACCGTTAAAGGAAGATTAAAAGGTTTAAGTCTTCCTGAATAGATGGCTGCCTGTTTAAGAGACGAACAGCAACAGTCAATGAAGCAGCATTGATTGTGCAAGCTTTGTTGCTCTAGCCTAATCTAACAGGCATTAACAGGCTGACTTAACGCAGCAGGAGAGGGGGGGGGAGTGCAGATATCAATGGGAGTCTGAGCTTTAAGAGTAATACCGAATACGTTTACTGAATATCCGTCCAAGCCCGATAAAAGTAGCTACATAATTGCATGTATGCTTGTGGATTGGGAGAGTCACTTCCATCATTTCTAATGCTCTAATTCTAATGCAAAAGAAAACAAATACAAAACACCTACATCCCTCCCTGGTGTGCCCGTCAGACCCTGAGGACCGATGTCTCCCTTCTGACCTTTTTCTGCCTAGACAAAGCCAGCAACAAAATAAGAGGTTAGAATTTAATTGGATAAACATTAGAGGGTCACGCCTTCATTATTAATCACCAAAAGTGTCTAAAACTGTTCACCTTGTACCCAGCTGCTTTGCCCCAGTTGGAAGCCGTCGCCTGTGGAGAGAAGCAATGGAGACAAGGCCCAGATCAATGACCTGGCTCTAGAGACAAAATATACACACCAGTGGAGCATAGCAAACAGCACAGTGTCCAGTCAGAAACCCGTATGAACTACCAGCAGGAGGCACGTGCCTCATTCACACACACAAAAACTACCACACAACCTGAGGAAAAGAAGCAGGCTTCCAGTAATCTGGATGCATATAAATCTATCAGATACAACTTACATTTTCAACACACCTACATTCACATATGCAAATGCATTCTCAATGGCTCACTGCCTTTAAATTAATGTAAAAAGAACACCATTACTTTCACAGCATAATTAAAACTGGGAGTGAATGTTTGAAAATGAGGCTTTGCTTAAAAATCAAACTAAGTTGCTAAGTGTGGTTAGCAGGGTTGGAGGGCAGTTTGATGTGCTGCTGTAAGCTCTAGCAGAACACTGGCACTCACCGACTCGCCTTTCTCTCCCTTCTGGCCTTTGGGTCCCTCTGTGCACTGAGGTTAGAGACAATTGGTTGGCATGTATCATTACAGAGCAGTTTTGGCAAAAATTTCAGGCTCACGGTGCTGTGTGCCATATAACAAAAACAACCCTTTTCTCTGCGAGACAGGGTGCAGAGAGAGAGGGACACAATGGTAATGTTACTTACTGGACCTGAATGGGAGCCAGAACAGTCACCACCCTAAGATGGAGAGAGACAGACAAAAGATGATTGCTTTTGGGTGTGGAACGGAGTCAAATCGCTGAAGAGCGTGCAGCTATGACGTGAGCTGGTCAAAATCCAGCATCATGTTCGACTGCAGCAGCATCAGAGTGTTTGTCTATGAAAAGATAATAATCCAGGCATGCCTATTCACATTTAATGACATCTCACATTCCACCGATATTACTTTTACAAGACACACATACACAGATTTACATCTCTCGATATGCTTTATAGATATAGTTCATACTCACCCGGTCCCCTTTTTCTCCTTTCAACCCAGCAGCCCCACCCAAGTTTACTACCTGTGACACACACAAACAGACAGTCACACACTCTGTGGTTTCATACACCCGACTTGATAGAATGGAAAGAGATGTGAGTAAAGATCAGTGATCCTTACATTTTCTTCCCTACTCGTGAGCAAACAACCAGCACACTACAGACAGACACAAAGAGAGAAATATTTATTGTCATCTTTTGCTTTAAACCCACTGAAGGAGCTTGTGAGGAGAGTAAGAGTCTTGTAGTTTCTGCTGTCACCTGGCAGTGGCACTCTTGCACAAAGCTAAATGTTACTGGATCCCTGTGCTGCTACACTATGCAGCTAAAAAAATTAGGAGAGATGTGAAAGGCGGCAGACACACATACGCACACATACACAAAAGTATTTCCTTTGGGAGCAGGAGATCAATAAGAATGTCTGATTCCCACAGCACAGGAGAGCGCAGACCAGCTGCTCCTCACAGGAGGCCACAGACATGCATAGTCGCATGCAAATGCCAAATAAGGGTAGCCATTATAAATAGCTGAAGCATTTTCAACAGAAGAGGGTAATTAAAGCTGAATTCCCCCACACTGTGTTGCTGGGAGAGCTGCTTTCACACACCAGGAAGTTTGCAATATGCTGAAGCTGTGAATCTGAGCTTGCTGTGACGACGTCGGAGAGCTTGTAAAAGCACAGAGACGATGTGTAATTTTCTCTCTTCTCTTTTTTGTCCGTCTCACACTTACAAGCTAGAAATTTATCAGTGACTGGTAAGACAAACTGCAACGACAACTCACTTTTTCCGAACTCTCTCCTGTGATAGTGGGCTTTTTAAATCCTCCTAAACTTCCACATAAAACCTCAGAAGTAAAACATTTATTTTTAATTTTTTTTTTGCCCTTTCCTGTTATTTGCAATAAAACTGAGGATTGGGAAACCTTTATCGGTTCGCTTATGTCCCAACAACTCTGTTATTTCAGACTGATTAAATAGTGTACATGTTGAAAACGCAATTCTTAACTAAAAAGTAGCGTATAACTACCATACCTTGCATAACGAACTAATGAGTTAAGTTTGTGAGTAAAGTCAGGACATCATCCAGTGATACCTTTACATATTGTGATTTTGTATGTCAAATCTCTATATTGTATATGCATATTTGTCAGTTGTATAATTCATACAAACTTATGTTTGTATGAATTAGAAAAGGGTATATTTGCAAACATTTCATTCAAAACAGTAAAATATAGAACCTGTTTTTAGTCAAAATCATGAGTCATTTACAATAAAAGCTCGACGTTTGGTGAATAGGTTATCTTAAAAAGAATAAAAGCTTTGTTAAGTGTTTTATGACATTAAATATGTTACAAACAGAGAGCAGCAGTGTGGTACATTTGATGACAAATGGAAGCTCTCCATTCTCAGTAAAAAGATGAAGAAAATGGCAGCTTTCTGGAAAAAGCTACTCAAACATCCCCATTTTATGAAAAATATTTTCTGTTATCCTCAACCAGATAAAATAGTAGTCAAAGTACCTTTCATAAATTTTAATTTGTTCTGTTAAGTGAACTGCTTAAGTGTCAAGTGTTTGTAGTTAACAGCAAAAAAAAAGCCCTGAAAACAATACAAACTTGAACTTGTGCAGCAAACACATTGAGATTGTGGCATTAGCCTTGATTTGGTTGTTTTTACAACTCATGCAACTTTTACATAAGACCTTGTCATCTTGCATGTTGCTAACTTAAAACTAGAATTAGCATCAGCACAGTCATTTACAAGCTTTTGAAAACATAAGCTGAACTTTTAACATAAGCGAGTTTTTGGTATAATCTTTAATTCTACATTTATTCTCCATCTGCCAGGTCTTTCCAAAAATGAGCGAGACCTATGTTTGTATGTATGAATTAAAATTATCGGTGAATTATATTCACTTAATCCCCCCCTTGATTTGACACATGATAAAATAGTAAAGATGCACCAGAAAGATGATAACAGATGCCTGCAAATTGGGAGAGCAGAAAACCATAAAGCGGTGACGTTGAGTCGACAAGTCTAAGTGTTGAAGAATAGCTGATGAAGCATGACATGATCACTGATTAATGGTTTTGGACTTAGCTTTGGGAATGTGCAGCAAAAGTCAAATCTACAACATATTCACACCCTTTAGTTTAAAAAGTCCATTAATGCAATCGCCTTATTGGTATAGTGATATTGGTGAAGCAGTGCACAATATCCTTCTGTAGTGTCTATCTTTACCTTAAAGAAAAAAAGCTGCCTGTGGAAACTTTGTGAAATTCACTTATTTCCTTAGCAAGTGTGTGCCCCCAGTGGCAGGGCAAGCTGTGCTCCGTCCCAGGTAATAACCTACATTGAGGAAGTCAGGAGAGGCGGCCAACTGCATTAGTAAGCACACACAGGAGCAACCTAATGAAGTGTCTGGAGTTTTGTATTCTATTTGTGAACAGAACATGCCTATTGTAGGTGAATGACAAAATTAATAGGCAGAAGCAACTCCCAACTGAGAACCAATGCATAATGAGGTGTAAATCAGTTCTCAGTCTGTCAGCAAGTGTGTGAGTAAGGCAAGAGGAAATATAGCTTAATGCACAGCACATTTAGCCTGCACACTGTCTTCTAGTTTCAAATTCAGCTGTACATACATGTTGGAGGTCTCTTGCCAACCATGGACCCCTTTATCAGGTGAAGTACCGGTTAAGCACTAGACTGCCACAGTTCACATGGATTTCCCAGTAAAACTAACCTATATGTATTCTCTTGGATTGTGGAGTGAAAACCGGAACGCACATGGAGAACATGCTTCTCCTTTTTAACCTTACGGTTCCTTGCTTTTGACTTGACCATCTTAGTTTGAACCTGGATGTTGTCCCATAGGTCTCGTTAAACAAAAAAAAAACAATGGTAGATCAAATGTGTGAGTGGGTGTGAACTTTGAGGCTTACTTTTTCTGCAATATCCTTGGATGCAAATATCTCCTGTTGATAAAAATAAGAGAAAGAACTGGCCTTAATATATACACATCAGATGACATCTATGCGTTGCATGTGTTCTGCAACACTTAAACTCGTTTCCATTACAATTTGTTGCATCAGAAAAACAAGAACAAAAGATGAAATTGGGGCTATCTTGGTTGCACACTGGGTCATTAAAAGTTATTCTTTACTCTGGATTTAAGAAAAAACAGAGACGAGGGAGGATGAGAAGACAGAGGAAAAGTAGTACGGTATTGCATTACCCCCGAGGTAAATGAAGAGATGGACCTGCTGTGCACAGAGTTAGAAATCAGATAAACAAGAGCATAAACAACACGAAAGGTAGAGGAAGAACTGGAAAGCTAAGTGGATACAATATTTACAAGACAGCAAGTTCACATGGAGAGAAATGTAAAGGATTTTCAGCAAAGGGAAGAAGAGAGAAGTCATTTTGCAGGTGGTGCTGGACTTCATCATAAAAAAGTCAAGTAGACAGACAAAGCTTTGGCGAAAAAAAGGTGCAAAGAAGACTTTCTAGTCTTTTGAAGACTAGATGACCTTTCAGCTGGGAACTGGGATGAAGGTAAGAAAAAAAAGAGATTTACAGTGCTGGGAGATTAGGAACAGTGTGGGTGAGAGTTGTCATATCTCAGGAAGCCAGTAACTGCTGTGACCCATGCACAGACAAGCATTGTGCACATAACCCTGAACAAAACCTGATGTGATCGTAGTTGCAAAAAAAGGGCTGTTTGACATCAGCAGAGGATGGGGTTCAATATTGTGGGTCAGAGCAGTCAATTACCGGCATGCCTCTGGTACCTCACTGCCCTGCTGCCGAAGCAGCCATTACAAACTGAAACCAAAAGTTGCTCAAGCCAACAGAACTTTGAAGTAAATACTCACAAAGGTAAGAAAACCTCCAAATATACCACATTTCAGACACACAACCACCATCAAAAACAATATGAGCTCATTCAGAAATACTGTCGGTTTTCATTTCCCACAAGTCTCTAAATGAGATGATCATTTACAAACAATAACAATGTAAATTTATCAAAGAAGATTTTTGTTTGAATCGTATAACTCCCAGCATGTAATGTTTGTAAGCGAGAAACCTATCTCTAGAGGGCCTTCAGTCATGCTTGATGATATCGTTTGTCTCCTGCTAATGGAGCCAGTTAAACTTACCTTAAGCTGTTTTCACATATAAACTTTTGGAGAAAGTGATGCAGAAATTACGCTGTAGAGAACTGCTGTGATGCCATTACAACACACAACTCCTTGTGGTGCTTGGATTATGCTCACAGGCAGTAAATACCTGGGAAAATTTGCTGCTATGTCTTTCTATTGTCTCACCCACTTATCTTCTGGAGATTCATCAGAGAGCTTGGTAGAAAATCTCTGCATGAAGTTCTACGCAAATATTTCTGACATTTGCCTTCACAACCCTAACCTCTGTGAAAACAGCTGGAGACAGCTAAGCTAAGCATAGCTGATGCTAGCAGTAAATATCTGGCTGTATTCATTCAGCGTGCAAACATCAGTGGCCCAGACTTTCTAACATGTGTTTCTTCAAAATACCAAATAAAATAGGAAATAAATATTAACACCAGTATCATGTTCTCCTTTTCAAAATCAAAGATAGTTTATCACAGCAATCAGTGTGGTTTAGCAACACTCTATGGAGCCTCTTAATAGACTTTCGTGTGTTAACTGGTTGTGTTTTCCTTTAGGGGCACATAAACTAGAGAAAGAGCAGGAATGCACAGAAACTGTATTTCACCAACAGTTGACCCCAAGTGATCCCTGTGCTTACTCTGTAGCAATAATGCAGGGAACACACAGAACACATGACATTCCACGTGTGCAGAGTTCAATGTGCTGTCACTTTGTAAGGCTTAGTTTAATAGAAGCCTTGCTATGGCTCAGTAACATCTGGGCTGCATACTGGAGTCTTGGATTTCACAGTCCATTAACTGTGTACAAAAATTGTTTACAGATAAAAAAAGAAAGGCCCTAAGTCTCTTTGTGAATATAGGCGCAAGCGTTTGTGATAAAGACACCGGGAAAAAGAGACAAATGCACTGTCTTATATAAATCCTAACATATAGAGTGAAATATGGACTAAACTGTGATGTGGTGAAGCTTATCGGTCTCAACAAGCCAGCAGATTTTCTGATGTAGCCATCAATGCAATCATTCCGTAGCTGTTTAACATTTTTGCATGTTACTTAAAAAATCCTTCAGAAAAGTATAAATCGAATGACAATTCCATAATTTCATGCAATTCTTTTCGTGGTATTTCGGTAGATGCTTGCATAATGACGTTAATTTCATTATGAACATTAATGTTGCATGAATTTATTTATATCACCCTGTCCGGTGCACTGTCCATAAGACTTTAAAAAGATTAAGTCACAATCAATTAGTCAGTCTGCAAAGAGAGAAAGAAACATAAGATGCTGGCTGTGTTTGCCTGGAAGCACCAATAGGATTGATTACTTTGTCCTGAAGTCTGTCAGAGCTCTTAGAAAACACTAGCACTCCACAGAACAAACATCAGGCTCAAATGAATAAGTAACTGCATTTAGATCCTCTTACCATGAATCATAAATCAAGTGCATAAATAAAACTATTTTTGGAGCTTTCTGTATCAATGTTGAAGCAAACACCTGAACAGATGTTGCACAATATGGAGAAATGACAACAGCTGAAAAACAGATTGTTTTCAAGGTTTTGTTTCAAAGAAAAACAGCTATCCCATTTGGCAAACTGGTTAGAGATTGTTTTGCCAGCAGGAACATCTCAGACAGCTCAGTCTGAACAACAACACAGTGTGTGTCTGTTTCAGCAATGTGCTGCACCCGCACCTGGTGGAGAAGTGCGTGTTGTGATAAATCACGATGGAATATTCTTGGACGACACAAGGCCAATTTACCTCCAGTCCATAGGCTCCATTTCATTAGCTTATCACTAATTTTTTTTCAGTGAGTACTGTGCCTGGACAGCAGGCGGGCCAGTTTAGCATTTGGCACAAACAGGGGCTCAGCGCTTCTTTATCTACTCTTCCCCTCATAGACATGTAAGCTGCCCATGCCGTGTGCAGTAATGCACCCCCATACCATTGCAGATGCTGGCTTTTAAACTGTGCTCTTATATCAGGCCTGATGGTTCATCTCCTCTTAAGCCTGGAAGATGCAGCGTCCATGATTTTCAACAGGAATTTGAAAAAATAATCATCAACCCCCAGGATAGTTTTCCTCTTCATCTCACTGCATTCATATAAGATGGAGAAATAGAATTTTCTTCTATTCACTTCGTCACTAAAAATAACTTCCTTTAAAATTTTTATGTCAACACTTTTTTCTTTAACCCTAATGCCCATCATTCTTCAAATATAACTGCAATTCTGTCACTCCTTTGTTTAATCCTGACTTCACACGTCTGTTTGTTACTCCAAATTGATCTCTCCATGCTGAAAAGATCTAAAATTGTCCTTCCAGAAACGTCTTTCTTTATGTGTGTCTTGGGGTTGTGCGATTTACCTGGTGAAAGATGTTGTCAAGCAGGTCATTTTCAGCAGCACGGCGACTCTTCTGAGCATCGGGAGAGCACTGCAAGCAACCAACAGACAGAACCATAGAGCAGGTTAAAAGACCTTTAAAAGGTTAAAATGACATGCTCATCACTTTGTGAGGTTCTGTGAAGACCTTGTGGTACTCCTGGATAAAAGCTAACCCATAGCAAGCTCAAAAATACAACAGTAACATGTAGATGTTTCACAAGAACAGTTTTTATCTGATGTATATACATTGATGCCACCTTGACTGCTGCTGTTAATTGTCAAAGTAGCCTCCATACTAGTCCAGATGAAGCCCTGTCTCCTCAATACCTGCAGAGCCTCTGCTATAGATTGACCACGTGACATTGATTGACATGATTGTATCCATATTTCTACGCTTACTCATAATATTATGTGTGACGCCTGTGCACATGGTTTTTCTGTTCAAATATCAAATTTGGAACCTTTTAAAGATAGTATCAAGTCAGTCACCTACACCTTGTGAACATTAGATGGCTTGGGTGGTGTCTCAGATATGGGATTGTAGTGACAATCGGTCAGAAGATCAGACACATGACTGGTCAGGCAGCTTGATTGGCTGGCTCCTCTGCTGCCCAGGATTCCGTTCAACAGTTCAGAGGCCTGTAATATGTTTATATGAAGGCTGCCTTTGCTTCAGAAAGTTTTTCAGAATTGTTCTAATTTTTTCTTCGTTCAATATGTGATATGAACAGAAATGACTAAATGCGATTTAAAAAGGAACTAATCTAAAACACAGAATATCATACTTAAATCTTAAAATCTTAAAATCCAGTCCAACTATCCAAATCCCATTTCTCTAACACATAACATTATACACCTCTGTTGTTTCATGTGTGTTTCAAAACTGAACAGCCGCACCGAGTCTGTGAGTGTCTACATTTTTGCTCTCTCGCGCTTCCACTTCTCAGCTCAAATTTAATTGCAGCTTGGAGGGAGCCTTCCAACACACGCGCAATGAGCAAAAGAGAAAAGGTTTCCTTCGTCAGGCCCCGCCAATCAATTTTACAGCATGGAGTCCCTCCTGCAGAGGACTTCACTATCATACTTCTAAAGTAGCTTCCCACCCTCTGAGTGTGTGTATGTGTGTGTGTCCCTACTTTAAATTCATTTTGTCGTAAAAAACACACATATTCATGCACGCACACGCACCCTGGAGAATTCTGTCAAAAAGTTGACTGGGTACAAAAATATTTTCAGCTTTAAAAAATGTTCCATAACAGACTGTTTGCAATTCTTCGCATACTCAACATAGTGCAGCACAGTTGTTAATCCAGTGAATCTTTTTTCTATTTGATCGAGCCTCTGTCTAAGGTTTCCGTACAATAGCTAAACAAATACTGAAGAAAAACAAAAGAGCAAGAGAAAGACAGAGAAATGCAATCTCTAAAGTCGAGTAAGGGCTTTCAAATTGGACTTTTTGTCAGTAAACAATATTAGCAGTCACAATTAGTTAGACAAAGCTGTACAGAATGGAATATCTCAGTGCCCTTCATGACTTGAATAAGATCAAATGTCAAAGAAAGCCACTGGAAATTTTCAGGCTTTTCATATTTGTGGAAGCCTGGGAATAAATTAAAGCGAGCAGAACGCAATATAAAGAAAAAGCGCTGACGTTTAACAAGAAGAGGCCTCATTAGAATCAAATCTATGAATATGTCCAAAATCTCTGACATTTTTAAACCTTAAAACTTTCTGTCACTGATATTTCATGTTAAGCCCATGTGGAAACTAGTGTCATGGCTCCGATAATGAGTTTTCCATCAGTGGATAAAAGCTGACATTAAATGTGGGCAAAAGAGTGTCCACAATTTCATATAACAGCAAAGACATCACAAGGGAAAGACTGGTAGTAAAACCTGAATAAGATTTGACAAAAATGACAGTTGTAGGTTTTATCACCCAACTCTCTCCACAAGAACCCAAATGTCTGCTGAATGGGGAAACATATCCAGGCAATCCCATTACTGCGCTAAAGTACAACCAAAGTTGTGGTTCACAACAGTGTCAACTGAATTCACAGCAAAACTACAACGGCGGGAAAAAGCTGTTTAGGCCTCATTTCGGGGCAGAGTTTCCGAACGTTTAAAGCTGTTTTTATCAGTACAGTACAGTTATTATCCCAATTAGCTTGCATAGGGAGCTGGTCTTGTTGAGGAGTTTCCATCATAGCTGTGGAGTGCCAAGGCTGGCCAAGAGAGAGTTTGATGTCGGTCTGCTACTTTGGTATGTTCCACAAGTGTATAACAAAGGGAAATGGCTCCTGTGCTTTTTATTTAAAGCTGGCCAAAAAGGAAAATGTTAAAAGATGGAAATAATGCCTTCTGATTATCTTTGTAGGCCAAAAAAAATCATACTTTTAAAACTTAAGTAACACCCAGTAACCATTATTTGTATTTCCTGGCTTATAGAGGGGGTGTGCAAGATGCGTACCTTGCTCACTATTACAGATCATCAAGGCCTTGACTGCACCACTACAGATATTTTCAGTTATATTTTCCTCTCTTTGTTTGAAAAAAAAAAAAAAAAGCAGATTGCTAGTCGATAAGATGTGAAAATGTGGAAGAAAAAGTTTGTTTTGAAACTGGATCATTTCAAATGGCTTAGTTTAAAAATCTATTTTTAAAACATTTTTCTAGTAAACTTTAAACTAAAAGGGTTTCATTTCTTCCAAAGGGCTTTATGGTGCTTTACACAGGATAAAAACCTTTCACACACAGCCTCTCCATAATTGTATGCATTGCAACAGCCCTGCACAAATCCCTGCAGGGGTGCGCTGAAAGCTAAAAAGGGTCAGATCAGTTAGTCACTGTTGACCACTGCATAGGAAGATTAATGAGAATTTCCAGGCACCATTTGTGTTGACGAATGTGCTGTTAGAATGCACAAATGATATCGCTGATTAACTTTACAGCAATAATCAGTAAACAGTTAACTTATCTTAGCGCAACACCCCTTTAACAAAAGGAAACAGCTAGATTCGCTTTGTCTGAGGAGAATTAGCCTTCCGGCACCTAATAAGTTTGTTTTGTTTACTTGCTACAAAACCAGATGAATTCATGAAGCTGACAGTTTGCTGTTTTACAGGGAAAATGTGTACTAAACTCTACTCTAGCTGACATGCAAATAACAAAGATTTTAGAAAAATTCTGCTTCCAGGCAAAGAGTATTTCAGAACACAACATCCCATCAGAGTCCATTTCTTCAGATTCAACAAATGAGATGTAACAAGATTTTATACTACTTCATATTACCACTCAAATTCAGGGAATTGTCTCATTTGGTGCCAAAATTAGTCTATACCCTGGAGTGCAGGATAAATCAACATTTCTATTTTTTTTTCCAGGAAATGAAAAACCGTAGTGTGCCAGTGGGGACACCTGGCAAACGACCTTCTTGTCGTTGCTGGACCAGACGCAGGAGTGTTGTGCAAGACAGATCATAGAAAAACATACATCAAATTGGATTTCATGGGGACTTTGACGTGCCATCCTTGTGCGTGATAGCCAGCGGTGTGAGAGCAGGGGGTGTCCTCTCTGAGATTTCTTTATAGTTAAAAATCAATAAATCATCAGTGCTGGAAAAGTGGATTTCGCCCCCCCCCCTTCATACATGTGACAGGTGAGCTGTCTGACTTCCAGTCTATGTTCTACTGCTGTGACCTCTGCTGCTGTGGCGAATTTGCCAAAAGAAAAGCAAACACACAAAAGAAAAGAGTTTAGATGATGAAGTTATTTAGATGATTTTGTGAACACTGAAAGGAAATTTAGGAATCCTGGAATGCTACCTCTAAATTCTGAATACCTTTAAATTTGATTCACAAGATTTATTTATTTTTTTTTGTTAAAGTCCTCTGCTAAAAATCAATATAGTGAGCTTGCCCATGAAAGTTTCCTTACTTTCTTCATGTGTTAAAAAAAACACATCATGACACACAAAATTGGCCATTAATTCAATGGCTTGGTAATTTGGCTCTGTCTCTGCGGGGCACCATCCAACGAGATCATGTATGTTCCAGGCAGAAGGTTGGAGGAATCCTTACTAGTTGTGGGGTGGGGGCTTTACAGCTACTTTGCATGTGCTGTAAAAAACTGATGAATTAACAAACCAACATAAGCACCAAGAGGTTAGCTGGACACCATCCACTAGGGGTTTGGCTTGGCTGAGGAACTGAGAGCTTGATGCAACATGTCGGAACTGAGCCGAGCAGAGGAAGTGGAAACTCGATGCTGAGGCTTGGCCCAGCCAAGGAACCAAATGCTGTGAGGACTGTTTTTTTTATTAGCAAAAAAAGTTTTAAAAGAAAAAAAGAGGTTTCACAAGATGAACTTATAATATGCAAAGAAGTTACATAGTTTGTAAGGTCAAATGTGATTATTGGCTCAGTAGCATCCTTGTAATAGTTAATGACAGTTAAAGGTTTCAAGTCTTACCCGAGCGCCAGGGATCTCACAGCAGGCTTCTTGAATGGCAAGCGAAGGGTCACAATACAGCATCACCTGCTGAATATCCATCTGTGAGAGCAAGTGGGAGGAGAGAGAAAGTTAAGTGTAGGATCTTTTACATGCAGGGCTTTAAGTCCTCTGCTTTATTTATTTAATACGTTTAAATGAGGCAGTAAACAAGTCTGAGAGGCAATTAATTTCTCATTCATATAAAGCATCAAGAAAGCGATTTGGAAGAAAGTTGACCTGTGTGTGTGTGTGTGTGAACGCTTCCTTCTCACATTAACAAAAGAGCTTTTCTGCATTCAAACTAAGGCAGTTAACTGATTTTCATTGTTAACAGTCACAGCACAGTACAAAGGTGGTCCACTCACTGGCTAAATCAGGACTGGATAAGACTGTCTTAAAGAAACTGAGGAGTTAGCCTCCTGGTCCATATGACGTGCATACACACAAAACACTGCATAGACCTTTACAGTACATCCACACATGGACAGAATGGGCAATTTCAATATTAAAAATTTTACGAGGAAGTAGGTTCACAAGAAAAAAATACACTTCCTCCTGGAATAACTGCCTCCGTGAGGTTGCCTGGGAAGAGACTAAAGTGCCATTAATATTCCGTACGGCAGAGGCATACTGAATCATAATACATTCCTTTCCATATGCTACTGATCTAATCAATAGAATTTGGCTCTTTCATAGCGCTTCTGACGCTGTTTGCTTTTCATACACAGAGAAACTGAAGGTCACATGATCAAATAGTAACTTTAGATGACATTTAAGACTGCAAGACAGGGCAGTTATACTCTGTATATTTAATCAAATTTAACACAGAGTCCAAAGCATTAGCTTTCTATTTTTGAACTTCTTCACATATGCATAGCTTTTTAAATGATTCCGAAGTCCCTCATTTGCTGCAAAAGCCCATGCATTATTTTTAAAGAGGTTTACGCCAGCCCTCCATTTCTGATCGATAAATACATTTCATGAACAGCAGCCGAATTGTACTGGACTTGACAGCTCTGAAACAAAGCTATCAAAGTTAGCAGTTGTGATTTAGGCTGCTTTTCCTTTTTTAACCAACTGGCTTTGAGTTCTGAATTTGACACTGTTGACAGTTCAATGTCAGTCAGCAACCGGGTTGACTGCAAAATGCTCTGCTCTGTACTGGTTTTGGCTGCTACTTCGCTGTTGAGATCAGACACTCCTCAGTCACAACAAGGAGACTTTACTACTCAAATCACTGAGTACTTGAAATAATTTACTCAGTCACTCAATATCCGCAGATGTTTGCTTTACTTTGCAAAGCCACACTGAACCTTGCACCAGGGGTGTCTCAATATGTCGTTATTGAGGATAATCATGGTGATAAAATGATTAACAATATATTGTTTTGATAGTGCACTTATGATGATATCATGATTTGATCTCAGCTCATGAAACTCAGGTCTCAGCTCAGGAGATTTTTATTCAAATAGCTTTAATTCAATTCAATTCAATTCAATTTTATTTATATAGCGCCAGATTACAACAATTGTCATCTCAAGGCACTTAAGTAATATAGTCCAATTCAAGCCAATTGGAATTCAATTCATTGTAATCATAATCCAATTAATTCATATAGAGCCAATTCAAAAAATTTATATCCTAGCTAAGAAAACCAACAGATTGCACCGAAGCGATTTAACAGTTCCTTATCTCTTGTTACTCTGAAGTTGCTTCCTGACATAGCCATGGCGTCATTATAATGTGGCTTTTAGTCATGGTAATAGTGTTGTGAAAATCTGATGTTGTCGGAGCCATACTTCAAACATCAGAAACTCTTCCAGAAGCTTAATCACAAGTTATTTTACAAATCTGAATTGCTGCACACAAACACATTTGAAGAGATTTCCTAAATATGATGAATGATGAATTGTTCAGTTCACTGATTAGTTAGATGCCAACCAAAAAGATAATTGGTAACGTTTTTTGTTAATTGTTGATGTTTTTCTTTTGAAAATAGTCCACGGTGCCAGTTTTACAAATAAACGTCTTTATTCATAATATTGATAACTTTATTGTATATTCATTGCTTGATGGTATAATGGTTTGTTGGTTGGACAAAACAAGCATTGTGAAGGTGTCACTTTGTGTATTAAAGAAGCCATCTATCACTATTACTACACAATAAATGATGATAAATGAAGAAAATAATCGGCGGATTTTTCCTGGAACAGTAACTTTCAGCTTTTACACTAATGCAGGAGAGGTTTTAAAAAAAAAAAAAAAAAAGTAAACAAAGCTATCAATTTTAATGTCATACTTGTGCTGGTCCAGCATCCGAAGCCCGAATACCCAGCAGTGTGTGCCCGTCAACAGGGAGGACTCCTCGGGGCTTAAGGGGCTTTGTCTCGATGGAGCTGCAGTCCACGTGGAGGGAGGCGGCGCCGCGTTGCACGCTCAGGGCCAACTTGTGCCAGCGGAGGTCCATGAGGGCCTCTACCCTCTCCCCGGTGAAAACACAGCTGACCAGGTCAGCCGTGGGGTCCACCCCTCTGGCTCGAATGGACAGGGTGCCATCGGTGCCACTCAGGTCCACTGAGAGCTAGGTTTCAGGTGGAGATGAAAGGGGACAGAGATAAGCGGAGGGTAAAAAGAGGAAATGGGTGGGCTTGCACCAATTAAATCTAAATAAAAGTCAACTGTGTCTCAAGTTGTCTGACTCGCAGGGGATTCAGCAAAGAGTAATATACACACACGACTACTACCAAACAAAGCTGTAGAACACAGCAGCAAAGATGAAGTAAAAAGGAAGACATATTAATTACACACACAAGCAGTACAACCAATCAATCACACCTAATGAGGCGACTTAGCCTCCATCCATCATACACACAAAGTATTTAAATCTAGACTCAGACTCTTAGTGATTATCGGGACTCTGAGGGACTCCAGTGCTTTATCATGGGACACATATGAATAACAATGAAGGTGAATGAAAGAGGAGAGTAAGAGATGATTGAAGGAGGACCGACAAAGAGACAGGGAGAGAGAGAGGGGGTTTGTCCAATGAAAAATAAGAGAGCACAAAAGGCGAACAGGATGAAAGAGGGGAGGGAATTGAAAAGATGTCACGCGAGAAAAGAAATCGAAAGGGAAAGTGGATGACGATGCAAAAGTGCGATGAGAGGGAGCGAGAAGGAAGGGGGGAAAAAGTGGGATGATTAAAAGGTGAAAGATCAATGGAGAGAGTTAAAGGGGAGTGGGGAATGACAGAGGGCAGGCATGTGGACAGGAGGAAAGAGCTGGATGGGTGAATACCAAGAATACACAAAGCAGTGGATGAGGAAACGGAGAGTGAGCTGCACCTGTGGGTATCCCTGCTGATCAGATATCTGAAAGAGGTAGAAGGTGTCCCTCAGGGCGGCCTTTTTCAAAGCCAGGGTGAAGACCAGTGTGAACTCATCAGGTAAACCATGAGGGATGATCTGACTGGAAAGGAGTAGTTCAGAAGGGTCAGAGAAGATGATATCCCTCCATCCACAGGAGCAGTCAAACTGTGAAAATACTTTATGTGCAATGTGAGCATAACATGAGCAATCTGCAACAAGCGGCAACAATATCAGGCTTGACAAAGAAAACTAAAACACAAATTAGCTTATTACCTATCTCAACTTTGAAGAAAAAAAACAAAAACAAAAGAAAACTCACTTCCATAATATTGATATCAAACTTGCAGGAGTTTACTCTCTGCAACATATCTCAGAAAAGGAGGCATGTTATCAAAATCCAGAGTCTGATTAATCCAGAGTCTGAATAATGAAATATGTGAATAAAAAAGCACATGTGGACTTAAAAATAATGGAAACTAGCAACTAGTTCATGTAAAGGACATTCAAATGGGGCTCAAAAATCACCACATATGCTGGGGATGATACAAAATGAAATTCTAAACAATACATTCAGTCAATAAGTAAGAGACAGGGAATGACAGAGAAACTTACAGAAGCAAACGGAAAAAAAACCAAAAACAATTCCATGTACTCTCATCTTTCCATTTGATTATGTGTTGACGTAGTACAGACGTCCCATTATGGCGTTTTTGCCTAATTTTTTATTCAATGTCCAAAGTTCTTAGACCTTAAATCATATCAACTGATGAAAGTTTAGACGTCTTTGACCAAACTTTGAAAAAAAATGTAAAGGTAAAAAAGTAAAAGTTTACTGGACGTTAGTCTGAATTAATCCTGAGCATCATCTATAATAAAACTAAGTTAGTTACAGCCCTTCACTGGTGTTGACTTTAACCTGCCATAGTTTATACAAATGAGTATGGGAAAACTTTGGGTAAATCTTTACTTTGTGTCCTCATGAGGACTTTGACAAAGTAATCCCTCCCGTCCCCCAAAATTTTTCTTTCTTTCCACATTGATGCATTTTGTGACTACACTGCAAAGCCCTTGTATGTGACCCCCTGGAATTAATTTTCATAGCAGATACAGTCCGACAGGCTTCATCCCTCAGTTCTGGTCAAGGGCATCTAAGTCCACCAATGCAATACAGAATACAAAACAAACAGACTATGAAGGTGTGCAGATGTATTGAGATATAAAGAGTTTGCTACCAAGCCCAGTGAAATGCATGCTCACTGAGATGGTAAACACTTTGAAATATTCTCTCTTGCTCCATTTTGTTCTTTCTCACTGCACGTACACAAACAGACAAGCACGCAAAACTGTTGATGCTGCCAGCTGGTTTCCCATCCTAGAAGTGGGGTGGCAGTGATTTATGACTGAGGGAAGATCCAAGGGAAAACAGCCAACTACAGGACGTCAAAACATATGAAGCACTGGTGAGGGGAAAAGGGTGAGAAAGAGACACAAATGAAACTCGAGAAGAAAGAAAGACAAAGAGCTGTGAAGAGAGAGAAAAACTATGGCGAGGGACCAAAAGACTCTGGGTATAATCTGTAAAAGCACGAGAATTTTACCTTAACTAACTAATCCACGGTGTGCTGCGTTGGTAGACAATTCAAAGAAGGAAAGAGAAAGTATGTGAGAGGAACAGCCACAGACAGCCACAAACAAAGTTGTTCCTCTGTCGATTAGAGCAATGAGCTGCAGGGTACAAAACCACTCACAAAAACAATTGACTTTTTAAGGTGGAAGCGCTGCACTCCGGCCTATTACGTTCAGGGTCCTTGAAAAATCAAAACTGCCACACACATAAGCGCACATTAAAAACACTGAGGAGATAAATCACTCAGTATGGGCCAGACAGATTCAGATCCAGCCTCTGAGAAAGTTACTTCTGCCTCTCTTGTTAAAAAAAAAAGAAAAGAAAAAAAAGTAAAGGAAGGAAGGAGAAAGAAGCAGAGGAAAATCAGTGTACATCAGAGAGGCACAGGGGAGGAGGAAGGAGAGGAAAAATAATGTTGGAAAGGCAGATCTCAAGTTTAAGACTAGAATAGCACCTGGAGAGGTGTATAGGCACCTTTATGCTTGCTCCTAAGTGAGCTGGAATCCGCTGCTTTTTAGTGGCAAGCGCCCTTGAGTGTATCATACACAACTAACAGGAAGGAATTTTAAGCAGCCAGCACCTGACACATGAAAGAAAGCTCCAGCTGACTAATATTGTTACACGCTTGACTGTTTCCCTGTGGCTTGAATCTCTCTCCCAATTTTTAGTAATTTGAACAATATGCAAGCAACTAAAGAATGCAATTAACTTTGAATTTATTAGTAGATCCGGATACATCTGGTGTCACATTTTCAACACTCGCCAGGAAAGCAATTATTTCCCAAGTTTAAATACAGCTGTAAAACGTGTCGATTTCCTCCTCACATCCCAAGTCTGTCGTCTGTATTTATTCTCTTACAATTAAAACACAATTCCTCCTTTTTTTCTTCAGTAAAGACAGAAACTCTCACAAGCATCCCAGCCTTTTCACTTTTTCTTTTAGTTGCTTATAATTTAACCATACAGTTGCTGTCGTTGACTCGCATTTCTCATGAAGAGCAACAACGTGTAAACAAACTGTAAATTTTGCTTCACCATAATTCACAAAATGCATTGCAGTTCTGCCATAAACAACTGCCATCTTGTCCTTGTGCCATAATTTAGTTATTCCGTAGATATTCCTACACAATCTTGCTGAATAAAAGAAACAGGCAGAGGGAGAACATTTTATCTGAGTGAAAGTGAAATCCATGTGACCAGCTGTTAAAGGTGTCTATTTCTCTGTCAGCAGACAACTGACAGAGGCAAGAGACAAGCGGCTTCATCTGGCTGTCATTCATTTGTTAGCCTGGATTTGGTGAATGGATTAGCCTCTGATACGAAGCAAAACGCTGGTTTCCAATTACTGTACACACGTCTAACACTTCAATCAAACTCAGCCGTGATGAATTTAAAAGCTGCTTGAGTGATAGAGAGGCTTAGCTGGATGGGAACCATGTTTTAACCTGCTTCTCAGATACAGTATGTACACTGAACCTGGAATGGGGGTAAAACGGAATGTAAATTTAACATAGCCCACCCAATGTGTTCCTTGCTATGAAGTCCCTTTGGATTAAAGCATCTCATATGTAATGTTCATACTCAAACTGCTTGAACAAAAAGATTTGTTGGCATTTACTCCCTGCATAGATTTAAACTTTTAACCCTCTTGTTCACTGTCCACTACATCCCTAAATCTGTTCTCTGCCTTTACTCTTTGCACTCTTTAAACCAAACACTTATGACCTTCAACTCCAAAGCACCCATGTTTCAACCTGACTGGGAAGTGGACGTAGGTACAGTGACCCATGTGAGAACCAAGGCAAAACTACTGACTCACTCTGAGGTAAAGGTTCCCCGAGGGGAGGACTTGGAAGAGTTAGTCACAGGATGGGGACCCTGCACTTTGTCCCGATGTTAAGTCTTATGAGTCCTTGGAGGAGGACACTGGGAGAGCCGATGTCAGGAGGATATTGATGCCTAAAAGGGTAGTTTGACTGCAGAGAGCCCATCTCGCAATGGCAACTCTTGCACTCTCCTGACTGCATGCAAAGGCCAGCCGTGACAGATGGAGTACGAAGAGAAGCATAAGTGCTGTTGGACTTCCTCCCACCTTCATAGCCCTTCACTGAAGCCCTTTGGAGAACCAAAGAGGATGGGCAACCACGATCCAACATCCATTTACCCTTTTCTGTGGCTACAAACTGGGTAGGAGAGATCCTAGGCGTAATATATCCAGGTTCCAGCAAACTGGCTTTGGCCCTTGCTCTCCAACATTAAGACTTATGTATTTTTCCTTTTTTCAAATTGAGCATTGAACATTCAGGAGATACAGAATAAATCATGAAAAAGGGGAACATTGCAGTCAACTGCTTGGCATCCTCTGCAGACAGCTCATAATACAACCTTGTTTCAAATTTGTGGTTATTGCACCAGCCCTACATTGCATCCTCCGAGCTACCAGTTCTAGTAGAGTTTGTTACATGTGCACAGCTCAAAATCCAGCACCATCTAGGAACCTCAAAAATGTAATTGCGGTTTGAGCAAATGAGGATTTTTGCATGCCACTTTTGCATCAGTCTGTCATTTAGTACATTCAAAATGAACTTTTTGATGGCAAACATTATTCTGCCAGGTGGCCTGATTCTAAGCAGCGGTTGGCTTGGCTCGCCCCTCATATATCCTTTCTGATTATCCCAATCGAGAGTCCCCTGATTACCATCTACTCCTAAGTACTTCACATAACCCCCACTTAAAAAAAACAAACAACCCCCCCCCATCTATGGGACTCTATGTGCTTAACAGTGCTGCATGCACTCCACACACATTGCCCATAGAACACATTAAATGTGCTGCCTTTTTGAGAGTCTAAATGATACCAAAGTCATTGCATTCAGTTTTTTTCTATAATTTACACAACGTCCCATCTTTCTTTTTTTCTTTCCAGAAAGGTAGTTTGTATTTATCAGCAGAAGAGGTAAAGCAAATGTAGAAAAAAAAGAAGGAAAAAAAAGAGGAGGATCTCCAATTATTTTGTAGTCCTTTTATAAAGCATAAATAAAAAACAGTGAGTTCTATATAATGAAAGATAGGATGAACAGCAGCCGACAGGCGAGTCTGATGTTCTAGCATTGATTATTTTCTGTCTCAGTCAAACAAAAGTCACCCAGGTAGCATGCTTCCCTGATAAAACTGACAGCAAAGCTCTCTGTAATCAAAATTTCAATAAAGAGCTGCACGGTAACAAAATCCAATACAACAAAGAAACAAAGAAAAGGCCGAGAGTAGTTTTTCTCTCCTCTCTTTGTCTGATTTGGGGCAAAACAAAAACATCTGATATTTTCTTCTTAGGCTCCACAGATGCTGATTTCCTGAGAAGTCAGGGTTGTTTTTCCTTCTTTTTATAAGATCTCTCCAAGACAATGACAAACAATATATGTGACTCTTTAAGGACAAAATGTCTCAACTGAAAAGTGTGTTCTGCAGGCAGATTTATCTTCAAGTGTGCTCACATATCACATCACTAGACAGAGTGATGAAACACTCCAAGCTGACCCATTTGGCAAGTTCTGAAAAATGGCTTTATTAACATCAAGTGTATCTGGAATTCCCAAGAACTGTGTTTCAAAAAAGCAAGAAAAGAGCAAAAACAAAGAGAGCAGCACACAAAAACCATTTACTACATATTATAAAACATGATTGACACCCACCTACTGTGTGATAACATCAGGAATTACGGGTGTGCAGGAAGCCACAGGCTGTCGGATTTTATAACTACGGGTCTCTGACCAGAAGCAAGTTCAGAAGAAGTTCTCAAAATCAGCTGATAAATCTAACTCTTGTAGTTCTTCTTTTTTTTGTTGTTATTGTTTTTGCAGGCATCTGCAACATGTCTACAAATTATGGCGTCATCTCTGTAGGCTTCTGTTCAGGCTAAAGAGAAAATAGTCATGATGAGAGCTTGTTATAATAAGAAGATGCGGTTAAAACCAGAAAACCAAGGCTGTTAGAGTTCAGTTTTACAAGCCAGTGTCGCTCCTGAGGGAAATAAAGTGGTTTTGGAAATGCAATCAACAACTGACCGCTGCTGTATGCTTTTTTAAATTCAAGAGTCACAAAAAAGCACGGACATGTTGAGAGAGGGTTCAGAAGCTGAACAGCCAGATGGTGTCTTTTATTAAGACAACGCTTGAAGAGCAAGAGCCTGTCAATACAGGCCCAATGAAAGCTGGAGATCCTGCACAAAATTTCGCTCCATTTCTCTTCATTTAACACTTTCCCTACATTCTAAAGTAGAACTCATCTTCCTTGTTTGAAGAATGTTCTCCTTCAGGTGTTTGGGGGGTGGAGGGGTCATGGTACAGAGAAATACATGGACAACAAACTTACTCGCTGGGTCGCAGGAGCGCTGTCTTGCCCAGACGGAAGATAACTGGACCTCGAGGGTTGCGGATTTTCTTGACATCTGTATTCTTGAAGAGGGAAAATCGCCTCACCAGATTAAAACCTGCCAATAAAAGGGATTCATCAGCACCCAGACGTATAAAACCAAGATAGTGTGTATTTGAGGTTGTGCTTTCACCTGTAATATTCTGCCGGTCCGTCTGAGGAAACCTCCAATCCTCCACTTGTAAAAACGGGCATTGTACACCTGTGAAAAACAGACGGATGGCACATGGGGTAATGGAAAATCATCAAAAAGTAGTATAGCTTAAAGCCTGAACTATGTCTGAAACATCTCTTGGGATGTAAACGAATCATTGGAGAACCTATGCCAAATATAAACTTCGTCGCTGAGTGAAATGAATAGAGCGTGTGCAAGAAAGAACCAGCAACTTCAATCATACACATGAGATGTACTGAAATATTTATTTGGTAGTAAGAGGGAATGAGTTGGGAAGGTTGAAAGATAGTTTAAAAGAAGGAGTAAAAGATGGACAGAAAGATGAAATGAGGACAAAGTTGTGCAGTGTGAAACACAAGCCGGTCTGACAGGTTGTCTGGCATCGTGCCTGTCTGTCGCGGTAGCCTCATTTTGATGGATATGTTCTCACCCTGTCAGGGAAAGTTGCAGAGAAAAGTGTTGCCTGTCAGAGCAGCCTGCATGGCTACTGGGGGGAAGATGTGAGATGCACAGAAAAAAAGAAATATCTGACTAGCTCAGGTAGACACGAACCCTGTGAATCACTGTGATCCATGGTTAATTGATCTCTTTGGGGCCAATGACCATGGCCATGAGCAAGAAAATCTACTAGGCACTTTTTTTTTTTTCTTTTTAACACAACTGCATAGAATTTGAAAGCAGATGGTGCCTTGCTTTAACCAAAAAAAAAAAAAAAAACTTGATAATTATCTCTGAGCTGAGTTGCTGTCAGTAATCTTCTAAATCATTAATATGCTGTATGTCAGTGCTCAAGGTTAGACACTTTAATTCAGTCTGTTTCGTTGCCATACCAAGCTGTGGCATATGTTCTGCAGGTTTTAGATGTTTCCCTGCTTCAACACACCTCATTCAGATGAAATGGATCTCTTCAGAAGATTGTTAAGTTTGGCACAAGCTAATGATGCATTGATCTGATTGATAATCCATTTTGCCAGGGTTCAACCTATGCTTTTGTGTGAAAATGCTAATCAATTAGAATCATGTTCTGTCTGCTCTGGGCCAGTTTTAGGTGCTATTTACCAACTGTTTCTCTGTTATAACAGTTTGTTGATCAGATTAGTTGAGGTTTGCATCTGCTCTCTGCACTTTTCCAAATAGTACCTAAGGAAGCTTTCTTTTGTGACCGTGTGTAAGATTTGATATGTTCAAAGAGTATTTACCTTTCTCTTGGGACTGGTCTGTTTTCACAATCAGTTAATTTATGAAAAGAACTTTTTCACAATTCACAAAATTAAAATTCTATTTGACTTCATCGTATTTTTTTACATCTACTTTGTCAACAGACACTTTACAAAGTGGTTCAAATACTTGCTAGCTCATACAAAATGTAAAAATGTACAATTTCCATTGATCGTAATTATTTCTCAAATGATTCTAGTTGCCTACCTATATGGTTATAATGATATAACTTGAGGACAGATTGGGCTTGACTAATACCAACCGAATACACAGGAACATAGAGCAAAACACATTTATTTCAGCAGCAATGATTTTGAAGAGAAGAAGAAAGCCACAGGAAAATGTTTTCCATCTTAGGCATTTAGACACCAAACGTTAATGGTTTTTGTGATGAAACAGTGAAAGCACTGCAAAATGAGTTGCCTTGAAGTATCCAATGGCAACATAGCATCTATGGTTTTATCCACAATTGAGGTCAACTTTATCCAGTCATATTAAAATGAGCTGAAATAGTGTAATATAATTACTAAAATAAGAACAGCCACCTGAATTTAATTATGAGCGAGAAATTTAATTTCACGAAGGCCAGCTCAAAGAAGAACAAAATCCTTTTCAGCGCTTTGTCACCTACTATTTGACACCCTGCAGTTTCTGCTCATCTTGAATTCAAAATAACAGGGACAGTGTTTAAAAGCAAAGCGCATTTCCTTCTGTCTGACTGCACATTTTGTCGTTCTCTTATTGCTGTCTGCAGGTACAAATCACGGTGGGGAAAAAAGATGTCAAACACTTGTCTTATGGGAAGCTGAGAGAAACTTGAAATGAAAAGTCAAAGAGATTGCAGGAATTGGACTTGACTTCTGAACAACAGATTTAGTAGCGGGAACATCAAGCACAAGTTAGAAGTCCTCTGAGCCCTGATCAATCTCACACATACTGTATTTATAGCTTGACAAGTCCATCCTGAAACCTTATTTGCTGATTCAGCAAAAAAGTGTGCAGCTTCAATAACACGCACACACATATTTATAGCTTGACAAGTCCATCCTGAAAACTTGTTTTCGGATTCAGCAAAAAAAGTGTGCAGCCTTAATAACACGCACACACATATTCACATGCTTATACCTGAAAAGTTTCTTTGTATCCCTCGTTTCAAGTTTTTTGAAGTCAACATATAGTGAGATCTACCTTTGTCGCTGCTTACTCTTCTTTCTTTTGTCTCATTCCCTTTCGTATTTGTTTTTTTTTTTGTTGGGGGGTTCATTACCATCCCATTTCCATCTGACAAAGTTAAGATGAAGGCTCTCTAAGAAGTGGGGAGATTCAAGCTATAGGCAAGCGGGCTGCACAATGAAAAGTTGAGTAAAACAAAAGAGAAGTTGGAGGGATCACATGTGGGCAGAGAAGGTGAAAAATAAAAGATAAGCCAATCTCAGGTGTGCTACTGCAAGAGTTTTAGAGTTTTAACCAGGACTAAGAGATCTGAACACATCACACCAGTTTTAGAAATCTTTACACTGGCTTCCAGTCAGTCACAGAATAGATTTTAAAAGCCTACTGATGGTTTACAAATCCCAGAACGGTTTAGGCCCAGAATAAATATGTGATATGTTCAGAGAATATAAACCCAGCAAAGCCCTTAGATCCAAGGACTCAGGTCAGCTGGTCCACTCCAGAGTCCGAACTAAACCTGGAGAAGCAGCATTTAGCTGTTATGCTGCAAACAAGTGAAACAAACTACCAGAGGAGATTTAACTGTCACCAAATGTAGACATTTTCAAATCCAGGTTAGAAACATTTCTTTTCTCATGTGTCTATGCATGAAATCTGCACGGTATCTTTTAACTTATCTAGAATGTTGCTTATTTTAATTCATTTTAATTATCTTATTTCTTTCTTTATTTATATTCTTTTACATATTTTCAATGCTTTTTCTGCTCCCCGCTGCTTTTATTTTGTGTAAAGCACTTTGAATTGTTTTGTACATGAAATGTGCTATACAAATTCATTTGACTTTGACTTTTGACTTTGACTTTAAGGAAAAATAAAACTACATAATAAAAATATGGACCTTAAGGGACCAAAGGTACTGCAATCAATCGGTCAACATTGATTAAGATATTCATTTCATCTGACATTGAGTGAATAATGCACAAATATTCCTTCTTCTCATCCAGCTAAAACCAGATCTGGGTTAAAAAAGGAAAAAAGACAAGAGCCGAATATAAAATCTGATGCTTGCGTTATGATCCTCCTGTGTGGTCAGACCACACAGACTCGCTCCATACACACATTTTTGCTTGAATAGTTGCTCTATTTTAAAACCATACAAACCATGGCGTACACAGAACATCCCACAAGGCCTGTCATTTCTGAGATACTCTGACCTAGTTGTTTAGCCATCACAGTTTGACAATTTTCCCATCTTTTAGCACATCAGCTTCGAGAAACAAGCATTCACTTCCTGCCTAATACACTTCACCTTTTGGCAGCTGCTGTTGTAACAGGATAAAAATTAAGCATATTGCCACCATAACGGCCCCCCTCTCCATATTTTACCCCGGTCCAGTAAAATATGGATGATATTTTACTGGACCGTTATGTTGTCAAGCACTTAGGCACTTTGGCAGAGGACACACTGGATAACTTGAACCCCATTTCCTTTCAAGCTGTGATCAAAGGAAAGCTTTTGGTTGCTGACAAGCTAATTAGCACAAAGTCTGAGTGCGTCTCCAGAATCCTACCAGTAGCAGCATGTAGCCTTAAAGAGATGGAATGGTTTTGGCTGGGTTCACTTCCTATTCGATGAGTGTTTGAGTAACTAAACTACACTTGCAGTTACGCAGTACTGCTGAGTGTTGTAAGTATATACATACCTTCTGGGATTATCAGCTCTACTCTTTGATGTAAACACACACTTAACACAGATGGTGCACAGGTAAAGGTTAGCATACACCTGGATGATTTGATAACTCTGTCAAGATACCAATGTTGAGAGTACTTGCACTGCAAGACCATACACCACACAGGCATTTGTTATGACACATCAGCAGCCTGTGTACCAGTGCTTTGTTGTAGTTGTAATTCAATTTCCATAGTTGCAAAGACTCAGTACGGTGTTTTCATTAAAGGGCAAGAAGTTTGCACTGTGCAGTTTGGAATGAGAGAAGGTCATGGTTGCCCTTCAATGAACTTTACAATGTGGCATTCCAAGGTAATTGTACTGAGATGATGATCAGCAAAAAGTCAGAGTAGGTGAGAGACTCTTCCATGTCAAGAATCTATTAAAGACATGTACATTTGGGAAGGAGAGGGTCATGCCGGGTAAAGTAGAGGATGACTCAAAACAATAAATATAGTCAGGGTCAACAAAGTGAGTTGTAAAAAAAAAAGAGGGATTGAGGCAATGAGTCTGACGTGCCCTTTTGGGCAGATGAGACAGGCAACAGAGAACATTCCTGGTTACTTTCCAGAGATAAAACTGCAGTACAGAGTGGAAAGACTTAAAACACAGCACTTTGGGGGGATGAGCTCACTCATTTTCCCCTTGTAGGCCTCTGGCTCGCTTTCTGACTCATGACGCACATTTATAAGCTTTTCACATCAATAAATTTGGACAAACGAAATAGTGTTGCAGCACATGTCTGCCATTGTGTGTTTGTTTATATGCATAGACACATATTGCTATGTGAACTTGGCTCAGATTGTAAGAGAAAAGTGTGAAATAGAAAAAAATACCACTTTCTGATGTGAATGCTTATTTCAAACTCATACCATATGCCATTGACTGATCATTTTTGTGCACTTTACAGTACTGAGATCAGATGCAATATTCACACTACTCAAAACTACTAAGTGGTTAGAATTTGAAAGACATTGCAGCCCAGAAGGGGTGATTTCTATGGCTACAAGTCTCCGAGGTTCATACATTAACACGGTATACTTCCACTTGACACACTGTGAAATATAAACATAAAAGAGTCATTCATGAAAACAGACAAACAATTATCTCTGCTGTTCCTGTTAGTCCTTCAATTCACTTTAACTGTTCTCATCACACCTAGCACCGCATGATAGATAGTAGCTCAAATCAAGCTTATTGTATGGAGTTTTTTTCTGAAGAGTTCATAAGCAAAGCAAAAGCAAAGGTGGCAAGAAAAATGACTTGAAGTAAACGCTAACGTCACTTCACATCCACTATATGTGTGAAATATTTATCCCTAACATACTAGGGATATACGATTTTGCATCGTTCAACATTGTTCAGTCACTTAATGTGTCTTTAAATTTAAGAAATAATGCCATTCTCCCTCCATTCCTTATAATCCTGTTTGGCATGCAGTTTGTTTTATTAAAAAAGCTAAGGTGCCTTATAATTGAGAGTTTTAGTACAACTTATTTTTTAACTCTTGTTGAAATTATTCTGTAGAGGTAAACTGATTCTTTGAGGTATGTTGATGGTGAGCTCAAGATCATCAATCATAATAACCTCTACAGGTACTATTTTATGTCAGGTAGTTTTATTAACTTTAATCCAAAGCAACTGAATTGGTTGACTGGTTTGAATTTAAGTAAGAAAGTCTGCGCTTCAAATCTTGAATGGGTTCTTTCTGTGTGAACTTTGCACGTTCTCCCTGTAAATGAGTGGGTTGTCCCTGGGTATTCCAGCTTCCTCTGACAGTCCAAAAGCATGTGTTCAAGATTAACTGATGGTTCTAATTTGACCTAGGAGTTAGTATGTTTAGTTACTTGTCTCTGTGTTGACTTTGTGATGGTGTTGGTCCCGTGACTGGTGTCCTGTCCAGGTTGCACCCTTTTCTCACCCAGTGGCAGCTGGGAGACGCTAAACAAGCCAAACTGACTTTCTCTTTTATAAGGATTTATTCTCCCATCTTAAATGTAACTGATGACTCTGTTGGATAAGCTTGCCAACCTGTGAGTCTAAGGCCAATTGCCAATACCCCAATGTTTTTCAGGAAAAGGAGCCTCTTTTCTTTGATGGGATCAAGGAGCAGTGGTCATCTGGCCCTTCAGTTGGGATGCATGATTTGAATAGGTATTTGTTTCAGACTGCATAGGATTTATTGTGCAGACTGCCTGATACTGTTATGTGACTCTAGAACTGCGATGTTACCGTCCAGCTTGACTCTTCAACACTAATTTGACCATAACCTGCTTTCCTGTTGTAAAGTCAGCAAATGACCTGAGTTGGAAGAATAGCGATAATGTCTGTGTGTGGTTGTCATGTGACAAAGTGTTATAGCAGCACTTGGGGAAAGCACTTTCTTCAAACCTCTTGAGGAAAGGAATTGGGGGAACTGCAAGCTGACTCAGTCTCATTTGAGATGCTCTGACTAGGATCTCCCAGGGGGAGCACCTCCTCAACAAAGCTCCCTTCAGAGCTCCATGAGCTATAGAGGATTGCTCCCCACTCTCCATCCCCACACCCAAGTGATATCACAGAACAGGCCCTTGGGAACATTCTGACAGTGTGATGAGGGAGTATGACAGTTCAGAGCAAAATAAATAAATAAAACACTACAACAAAAGAGATTTTTCTTCACCTGTCTGCTTCTTGATTTCGGGGTTGTGTGTTTCTGTCTCTTGTCGCATAAACACACACACACAAACACACTTGCCTTGGTGGAAATAATAACATTTCACATTCATTCCAACACACCAACTGGTGATAAACAAGAGTTTCAGCTTGTATACAGACACTTGAAAAACAGATTTTTTTTTTTTTATAAATACAAACGCACAACCTCAGAATGACAGATGGCTGATGAAGAGAAACACAACCCTGAACCACAATGCCACCAACGGCTACATAAGCTATAATTACATGGTTTTTATTGCTGCCTTTGGCCAAATGACAGACGCTGTCACATCAAATGCAAAGTGGTTTCACAGTGTAACGGCTTGGTCAAGAAAGCAACTCCTGTCAGAAACTTTGAAAAATGTATTTGTTACAACTTTTTGCTGTTTGCATATGACTTAATTGTCACTTTAAAGTTGAACGCAGGACAATTGAGGATAGGTCATTTTTTTGCAAATCATTCAAATTCCATTTAGTAGCACTTCTGTTCTGATTTCTGTTATGAGTGGAGCATAGTCTTTTTCATTTTACTTAGCATTTTAGCTTCAGTGTCTGTCTAGTTGATTCAAATTGTATCTTTGTTCAAGCAGCCATTTTAATTTTTGAGAAATGCTCTCATCTTGCAAAATCAGATGAGAAGATCAATCTAACTTTCACACATTCATGCCAAATCCAGCGGCTAGTTAAGTGTAGCATAGACGCAGCTGAAGTATGGAGAAAGAGCCAGTTTGAGCAGGCCCAATCTAAGTTCCTGTCCATGGTCATGGTTGCCTCCGTATTTAGAGCTAAAGTACTCTTTGTCTCTTAGGGATCAGTGAACAATGATCATCTAGCCATTCAAATGGCCATCGATGCCCAAGCTGAAGGGTTAGATAATGTTGATGCTTGTTACTTAAAAGAAAAGGGGCCCCCATTGCTCTGCAAAATAATGGGGTGGGGCCATATTGTGGGGTCAAGGCGAGGAATTGGGATTGGGTCTTAGAAAGCTTTAGAGTAGAGAAGCTATTTGAAGCAGTAATACCAAATGAACCAACTGAAAGCTGAAGCATTAAATATGAAATTGAATATCTTTATTTCGGACTCTGGACAGAGCCGATTCTTGCCATGAAGAGCAACTAGAGCTTGGCAATGTCAGATTGAAGCACAGTGCACTGCCATGACGAAAAGCTTACGAGGCTGGTGTCCTTTGTTACATTAATTTAAAGGTAGTTTTTTGTCACCAGTCTGTCACTACAAGCCATGGCAGGAAGGACTTCCTAAGTAGTTGGCTCTGACTTACGGTCACATGGCCAACATGGAAAAAAAAACATGCCATCTTTAGTTTTCCCATAAAGGCTGTCCGGATCGTTCGCTCGCCATGTGAACACCTTTTTGTTGTGTTCTTTGAGCCCTTTCTAAGCAGTTTTTGAGAGAGCTATTGTTGGACATTGCTATTGTCAGTGAGTGTTGTTGACATGAGGAGGGAGGGTATGACTGGTCTACAGAAAAATTCAGGTGGTTGGCAAAGTGTCAAAGTAACAGCCACACTGCTTACTGTATGGATGATACAAGTACACGATACAGGTTTTCCCAGTAGAACTGTCACAAAATAAATGGCGCAAGACTCCGAACTGTGGGCATTTAGTCACATTTGAAGACCATTTTTTGAATCAGAAAAACAGAACAAGGTAAAGTCATTTGTTTTATTTTCATTTTCAGTCTGTAGCCCTGAAGTGTCCTTCATTACACCTGTCAGAGGTTTTTAATGTTGTGGCTGGTAGCCACAGATAATCCCTTCTCTTTTAAATGGATCAGATTGAGTGAACAGTGTCTACACTGCAATATATATGCAAAGCTACAACTTCAAATAATTGAAACAGGATAACTCACCTTGTTCTGAAGTCAAAGTGTCACATGATCCAAAGCTGAGGGCCAGCAGAATCAGAGAGGAGCAGAGAAGCAACATAGTTTTATCCCCTCTGAACGCAGCACCTCACCTCACTACCAGCTGATGGGGGAACAAGAAAGAAAAAAGAGAATGTTATAAAAGTCAAATCCTTCCTCTGTTCTGTAAGTATGCCACCAAGAGTGCTCACTCTTCCAACAGCTGTGCATTAAACTCGCCTCCTGACTAGGTGCTGATGTTTATTTATGAGTCACTCACAGTTGATGTGTTAATTATGTGGTATGATGCAAGCTTAGTTGGTGGGATATGAATTAACCAGAATGTCCCTCATTAAGTAGTGTAACTCTATAAAGTATGATCGTAGCCATTATCCTGTCCATCTGGTTAGCCTTTGACTGGGCAGCTGCTGCACACACACATACAAACACATGCAGTCAAATTTCTACAGTAAAGGACACTCTAATGCATGCACATGTGACCACATGGCAATAGAAACTTGATCCTTTTGATGACAAAAAAAAAAACAAGAACACATTTTGTGGGTAAACAAATTCTGCTGCATATGCAAACTGCTCCCATGAAAGTAAAATGATTTACACACAGGCTGGTCGGCCCACAGTCAAGCAGACAATAGGGCCAAAACACACAAACACATCTGGAGAACTGAAGACATGGTTGTACCAGATGCTTCCAAATGGCCCAACAACAAACCCTCACGCACACATCCCAAACCAATGATGAAAAAGCGTGCCACGTCTAAATAATCATTGTATTTGGTCTCTGCAATCCCTCTCCCTCACTATATAATCCCTCGTTCATAAACACACACACAAAAATGCACACACATAACTACGCCTACACCGCCCACTCAGACTCGCTTAAACAGATCCCAGCTGACCTGGACTTGCCCTGAGCATGTGCGAGAGCTCCATAACTCTGCAGTGTTTACTAGTACAGCAGGACACCTCAAGGCAGGCAAGCAGACTGTGTCTCTGCACACACACCTGTCCCGTCTGCCAGGAAAAATGACCCACACACTCTCTCCCAGGGGTATACAAAGTGGCAGAGGACAAAGTATGGGAATGCCATCTAGCCTGACCTGACTGTACGCAGTGAACTGGTAACAAACACCCCTTTGGAGGATAGCATTTTAAATGACGCTATGTGATAACGAGGACAGCTCGCCTTGCCCCCTGTGACTTATGCATTCAGATTAAAGGTATGCCTCCTTTCTGTGTCCTGTTTTTGTTAATTCTTTGTAAGAACCAATATTTCCGCAAGAGCCTGTATAATCACGCCGTGTAACAATTTATCTGTAAGCACTTTTGCTGACAACTTGGACACTGTTTGGGTGAAAGTGGTTGCAGGCTAAACAGCAAGAAGAACAAGTTTGGACCTGCAGCTGGATGTGTGGACGGTAAATCAATGCCTTAGACTGCTGTGTTTTGAACACAGTGAAGCTGCAGCCACTATTACAGGCTTCATGCAACATGATCACAACAATAAGGCTCACACAGTACATTATTCATAATGCATCAACGTCTACAGAACACAGGCTGCAGGAAAAGTTACAGCTCATTGCTATTATGATCTGGCCTTAATCCAAAACAGCTTAATAAGCTGCCTAATACGTGTTGCCAAGGATGTCTGTCTTTCTCCCCATCTCATTGCTTGCTATGGACGATAACCCAGGAAGGGGTGAGGCTGCAGGGCTTGGTCTGGCTGTGAGCCCAGTTGGCAGGTGTGAGAGTGATTGGGTCACTATGTATGTGGCCAATACAGGAAGTGGAAAAATGAATGATTTCCACCGGCCCTAAAAGCCTGACAACAAGAGTTGGCGGACAGAAGTGAGGACCAGCATCCACAATCAAATTTCTTCATTAGTTTGAATCATTTAGTTCTTTGTCCATATTGTCTGTTTTTCTTTTTCCAATACAGCTTCTGGCACTTTCAATACAGTTCTGGCACTTTCCAGGGCTTGATTACAGAGACAATAAAGATCCATTGATACCGCGCTCCACTACATAACAAAGGAGGCAATATGTGCTCAGTGCTTCGTACTTTGTGCTGTCACACATTTCATCATCATTGCCATTACTTACAGAATATAGCAACAACCACAACACAAGCCTGTTTAGAGGAACCCACTCTGACAGAGTTAAATGAAACATGTCCACTTGATGGCCTGACAACAGAATTGCTTATTAGCCACCCAGACATGAATGATCGAATAACAGTGAAACACTGTTTAAAATACTTTGCATCTGTTTAAATGGTAGAACACAACATAAATCTGTCAGTCTGTCAGTGATATGTGCAAGTTCACTGCCTTTCCAGCTGTCTCCTCCAGCATACTGCAACAGCAAGAATGATGGACAGCTCACTCTCAATCTATCTGCTTCCAATCACTCACATCCATGTTGATAACTTTTTTTCTCTAGTTGAAAGACTTACACATCCAAATCACAAATATTAGGGAGCCAAATACAGCCACATATAAAGATAGGTGTACAAAATTTGAAATATCTCTTGTCTCTACAGCTTTTGCCAGATGTGAGACAAATAAAATTAGTGTGATACTACTGTAAGTGTACATTTTATGGAAAAACCTAACAAAACGTACTCTTAAAGCTAATTGGTTGTCATTACAAAGCTTCAAAGTCACAACTAGTGCAGTCTCTATTCCTGATTTAAACTGTAAGAGCTGACATGATGCAGAACTGTTCATTGAGAGCTCCTTTATTTCCATGCAAAACCTTTACATCAGCAACATTCGTCATCCAAATATCCAGATTTCCATTGCAAAATTCATGACTAAAAACACATATCCTTTCCAATTTAAAAATCAGCTCTGGCTAAAAAGCTACTTTACTCATGTTGCTCTAAATCAAGAAATGCACAGCTGATTTAAACCTTAAAGAGTATATTTTACTTGCCTATAAGATTTTTAATTGCATATCCCAACCCTGAAGAGATTTCTACTGTAGGAAGATCATATAAGTTTATAAATTTAAAGTACTTATATATTCAACTCAACTACATATCTAACTCTATATTCTCTGAAATATTTGTACCAAGGTCCCAAATTTCTCATAGCTCTAATATCTGGGATTTCTCCATTATGTTGGTTCATCTTCTGTAGTAATTCCTCTCTGAGCAGAGATTGTTTATGGTAACTGTTCTATAAATTGGTTGGATTCATACATGGAAAAAAAAAGACCTGCATGGCAAGTGGGAAGGCTGACGTGAAACAGGCTGACACGGAAGCACGTTCTCATGCAGCACAACATGTATGCCTCAGAGGCCATAAGGGGCAAAGATACAGAGAAATGGTAAGAGAGGCTTCAAGTGGAGCCAGACTGACAGAGAAAGATCATTCCGAAGGACAATCATAGAGTCAGTTGCTTCTTATAAAATGCTGCAAAATTCATGTTGTTGAATCATTTTCGTTTTCTTTTGGTAGTAGATGTATTCCTGGAAGATTGAGGAAGTAAGAGTATATTACTGTAGAACAACAAGCTGATACTACAAGGAGAGAGCACGCTTTCTGTGGAAACTACTAGAAAATAGGAACACCTTTCTGCTGGAGATGATGGTTTTCCAAGCTCATAAAAGCTCTGTAAGGCTGGATAATGTGACAGCAGTGCATTGAGCTAAATACTGATGTCAACATGCTAACATGCTAACATTAACAGAACTAATATAGTAATATTTAACTTGTATGATGTTTATCATGTGAACTGTCTTTGTGTAGCATATCAGCATGTCAGGTTTTGCACTTGAAAATGAGAAATGTTGTTTAAAAAATAGAGCCAGATTGCCAGAATTATTGCCCAATCATATCCAATCAGTGGTCCAGGAACATGAGCTCTGCCCTCAACTCAATAGATTAGCTCATATCACCACCAGCTGGAATCAGCCACTCAATCAGCTGAGTCCCTTCTTCTCTATGTTACTCCTTTGAAAAGTTCTTATACGGAGCACACTTGCTGTCTGCCCTAGAAGCCGCTTTGTAACCCAGCTCCACCTAAGCTCCTCCTTTTCAAATTGTGTCTGATTTAATCAATGTCAAGTTTCTTGTTGTTAACCCTTTTCAAAAATAGATTACGTCTTAAGATCACAAAAAAAAAAGACTACTTAACTATGCCACCTTTGGTTGCTTCACACTGACCCCAGTAGCCTATGTGTTTTAAAGTTGGATGCCAGCAATGCAAAGTCAGAGGAGACATATCACCAGCAGAGTCTCGAGTAGAACATTTCTCTACCTCAAGCAAATGTTCTGTACAGAGCCCGGCAAGTGGCAAAAATAGTGGGAAACTGTGAACACAATTTAATAATTTGTGCGCATCGTTTTCCACTGGGTTGCATTTAATAATTCACACATAGATTGCAAAACCGAGAGCAGAGTTTAATAATCGGTGCTTCCACTGCCTTAAAAAGCATGTGAAAAGGGCATCGTATAATATCCTGTTTTGTACACTAGGTCAGTGGTACCCAATCTCAGGTATTCCAGGTGCTAAACGCTGCAAATATGATCAAACTCTCCTGATTCTTTTTTTTCTTTTAAGTGCATGTCAACATTAGCTAAATGAGATCAAATTTTTTCTTGAACATATTCATATATTTAGTTAATCAGTCCTGGAAAAATGAATGTGTAAAGGAGCATGCATGGTGCCACAGGACTGTTTTAAAGTGGAAAATGTTGCAGCTCACTGTGTTCTCCTCTGTGGGCAGGCAGAGTGTCTGCGCATCACTATGTTTAACTGCTTGCTGGAACACAGGTCTGCTGGGTATGACATATCATCACACAGTCAGCTCTTCACACATTTGTAGACTTTTATGTTTTAGTTTAAGTCCAACAGCAGAATTTGATGTGTTTCATTCTCAATCTGATCTTTGATACTACAGCTTTTTATATAGTTTATATATAGTTTTATAATTTTGTATAAATGCAAATCAAACTGACAGCATCTGCACTGAAAAAATCCTTGTGATCTATGTAGCCTTGCCTTGAGGATGGGAACTCTAGGTTGGGAACCACAGCACTAGGGTGTCTTTGCTACTTCTCTTCTTGCTTCTGGCATTATAGGTTTGCATATGAATAACTGGGGAAAGGGTATAAGCCATAATACCAAATACTCATTAAACATAATTTAATATCTTTTTGACCAAGGAGAGCCTGACTAAATTAGAATATGTCCTGGGGAGAAACATGAATATATGTACCAAATTTCAGAGGAATTCTTCTGGCATTGAGACATTCACCCAATACCACAAACATGAACCTTGTGGTTTTTTGTCAGAGCAAAAGAAAGGGACTCTTAAAATCATAATCCTCTGTTTAATTTTTTGGGAACCATAAACATATTATGTGCCAGTCCACTTTCACTGATTGTCACATTGTCAAATCTTACATGCATGTGGAGGTTGGAAAAAAAATCAGTCAAATAGTTATGGATTTAGCCTCTGAACACATGAAAATGTGAACATTTGTGGAGTTAACTTTCGTCTTGTGTAAGACTTATTAACTGGCCAACAGAGCAATTATAGCCCAATCCCAGTTACAAAGCATATCATCAAAAAAGGTGGAAATGGAGTAGTTATCGAGCCATCCAAATGACCCCAACTCCCAATGATCGAAAAGAAAAAGGGTAAAAACATGGACTGATGTTTTGAGATTAGTCATTATGCTTCCTGATGCTGTCAGACCCTCACACAGCCATTGCTGTGAAGGCAGCAAACATCATCATTCACACTATCTGAACTTGACATGCTTCACGGCTTTAGAGCACACTGCATGACTGTTACAGCAGCTATGAGCGTATAAAAGTAAATAAAGATGCCTCCAGGGCTTGACAGACAATACAGATATCCACTGACCTAGAGCAATGGAAACTTTTAAAATGGGAAAGGTAATATCTAAACCTGTTTGACACTCAAGAAAGAGAATGTGGCAAGTTTTTACTAGTCTTACCTTCGAGGCAATGTTCAAGGGCTTTACTTTAAAATGTTGTGAGAGAAACAGGCCAGCTCAACAAAGAAATGTAAAAGATCAAATCTGCTCTCCACACACAAGGCTGCCCGGAAGTCCCTTTTGGTTAAATTGCAAAAGTATTGATGCAAAGTCAGGCCAACTCTCATGAAATGATTGGGTTGGCCTTGAGCCACTGTAACATAGCCCTCAGTTAACAGATGACCTGTTGCTTTTCTTCAACAGTACCGTAATTTATATTTCTGATAACTTAATGTTAACGTAACCACAGACCTAAATAAGCAAAAAGTTGAGTGTTGGTACAACTTGCTTTAGGCACTTCAAACAGACAGGAATTGGGAGAAACATGTGAGACCAAACCACATGCAGTGAGTAACACCTAATGTGTTAGATTTAAGAGCACAAAATCTGAATATTAAGGCCTACATTCCAGGTATAAAACTACAGGGAAATAAAGTATCCCTGGAGATTTTACTGAATGGAAAGATTTTGAAAATTTGCAGTGTATTGTTATAGAGAAAATGTCTAAAACAGAACTTTGAAAACCTCTCGGGGTTTGTGTGTGTGCCACACAGGATGCAAAATCCAGCAAACATAGAATGCCTTAGCAATGAGAAAAGCAGATGTGGCTTTGGAGCTTCCTCCTCTGCACTTACTTTCCCAAGCAAGAGGTAGGGAGATGCACTTTGGAGATTGATCTCAAATCAGTGCATATCTTTGTTTGGGCAAAAGGTTTAAAGGATATGAATAGATCCAAAGGAAAACAGCGATGTTAGGAGGCTTTTCCATGCTACAGGGGTTTGATGCAAGCCAGAAATATTTACTGTAAAAACTCAGCCTGTCATGACTGTGTCCAGGCCTGGTTTTGATGTGAAGGGAAACTCAGCATCACTTTTGCCAGCAGCTAAAGTAAATCGTATATGGCTTACAATATTCTAGCAAAAATTCAAAGAAGGAAAAAAAAAAACAGCGACGAGGAGCATGTATCAGGAACACTGAGGAGATAACAATGTCCACTGGGAGAACGTGAGTTAATAATGTCTCAGTTATGCTGCGAGCTCAGTGAGTTCGTGGTATGTATTTAGGGATCTGCAGCTTGATACGCTTCTAATATTCCCTTGTGATGTGCTGTGGAAAAACAAATTTGGCTTGTTGCACCATAGACCTACTGCAAAACTTTCACTACACCACTTTGTACACTAAAGTTTTACTTTAACCCTCCAAATTGCAACATTTCTTTGGAATAACCAAAAACTTACTAAGTGGACAAAAACTTTCACAAGTCATTAAATGTAACACTTACCTTCAACCACCGTTCAATCCCCAAAGTTGTGATCACATTAATCCCTTAAAATGCAACGAAGGAGCAGAGAAGAACACTTGAGGGGCAATGCAAATGAAAATGCAAAAGGTTTTGCTGCTGTCTGGTTTCTGTCCCCCTGATTTTTTTTCCTTGAGTCTTCCTCCACAGAGAAAGGAAAGAAGAGAAAAATTGCTCCAGGATTGTCCGTGTCCAACTTTTCCCTCCCCTCTCTCTCTCTTGCTGCTGAACAGGCTCCCTAGCGTCTTTCCCACCCTCCCTCTGCCTGCTCCATGTGTGGAACTCGGTTTCTTATTACTTTTCCTCTCAGTCTCTATCTCTTCCTCCCATCCAATCTCTTTTCAACAGCACCCCCCCTCTGTCCCTCTCTCTGTTCCTCCCTGATTCTTCCCCATTCTCAATGGGAGATCCCTGTATGAAACATGTGGTGACATCACCTTGTCCACAATGCTAGAAAATGAGCCTGGGGCATCTCTTTAATCTCCCCAGCAAGATTTTTCCAGGCCTCTACCCTCTCTTTACCCTCTACTCCACACCCATCACCCACTCCTCCTCCTCTCCCCTTCCCCTCACCTCTCACTGTGTGATTCATGACATACTGGAGGGGTAAAGGAGACCCAGACATTCTGTCTGGGTTGAAGCGCTGTATTAAAAACTAGAAATACAGATTAAAGTGACCCAGGTAGTGCATTATTGAGACACATTTTCTCCATTAGAATTAATTAACTTACTTATCACATTTACGTATGATTGAAGGTCAGGTCAACGATTCCCATGTTGTGTTATCACTGGGTTATTGCAACCAATCTATAAAGTGGCTTCAGTTGCAGCCCCTGACCATGCAGAAACACTAGTCTTAACCACAAAGCATAAATTCCACCTTTATTGTCAGTAAGTTAATAGATCAGGAGTCCCTTTGCTAGTTGATTCATGCAGGCCTCCACTACTGCAATGCATGAGTAGGTACTAAGCAGGGCTCATGTTGTAGATATTAATTTCTGTTTTCTGTTGAGAAGTTGACTTCTTCACTCAGCCACCATCTTTCAATTCAATTCAATTCAATTCAATTTTATTTATATAGCGCCAGATTACAACAATTGTCATCTCAAGGCACTTAAGTAATATAGTCCAATTCAAGCCAATTGGAATTCAATTCACTCTCCTATTGGCTTTCATCTCAGAAAAAGTCATAGAGGCACCCATCTACCAAGTTTCATTGATAACTTTTGCAGCTGTCTTGTACAGCAGGCTACAGCTGGTGGACAAAAGCTCTTTCAGCCAATGTCATGGGGCCATCTGGAAATTTGTGTGTATGCCTCTTTCTTTGTAAGCAAAAAACAGGCCCAAAAAACTTCCTTCAGTGAGGATTTCATAAACTTTGTTGTTCACCTCTGTAGTTTTCTGCTGACTTATCTATTCAAGGTAAACATAAGAAACTTGTGCTAAAGAATTGAATAATGAATAATTCCCTATAATCCCAATATAGACCAGTGAGTAGTGCTGACCAACATGTCATTGGAGTCATCAAGTGGGAACCTCCTTTCATCAGTGTTTCATCTAGTTGGGTCCACGACAGCTCCAGGAGGCTAGACAGTAATCACTGGCATCCCAGAGTCACTCCCCTAATGCCAGCCATCACTGCTCCTCACACCACAACAACCATCTTCTTTTTTTTTCCACAACCACAAGCTACCGCAGCCTCTCACCAACTTTACACCAGTCATAGCAGGTGGGGATACAAACCCTGGTTCAGGTAGTAGGTAGAAATAGAAGAGGTAAAGATTTAATTAAATCTTTGGTCCTTTAAAGTTTATATATGTATAATTAAAGAATGAAATGCGTATTTAGGTGTCAGAAATATCTGAAATAAACATGCTTCTTAAACCTGCCTTGGTTTAAGGTCCAATCTCAATAGGGTAGAAATCAAGTTCCAGTAACGATTGTGAGGGTAATATTCGACTACCTCGACCACATTTTTCCCCTAAATAGTTTTGGTTGCTAAACTTGACCAAGAAGGGGTTGGACAAATGGAACAATGACTGGTTGAAAGTTTTCAAAAGCAAGAGGGAGCAAGTTTAAGGTTGATAAAGGAGGAGATCAGGCCTAAACCTGATAGAGTAAGATTATCTTTTTTCAATTAAGCTTAATCAAACACTGAAAAAAAAAAATTGCTTTTAAACAAAAAATTATAGAAGTCCTTGGGTCCATACCTCTAAGGAAAGAATTTCTGTTTCCATCTCTGAAAAGGTGCTCATTCATGTTCAATCTGATTTTTTTGTGTGATAACAGCCCATAATTTCAACACATTATGTCCCAACACCATCCCACGACATAGTGTGAAAGATTTATTTTTTAAGTATTTCTGTGAAATTGGGCTGAAAGATATGCATAAGGTTTTGAATAGAGTTTTTGAAAAAAAAAAATAAGAAAGAAAAACAACCCTTAACAGCTTTTTCACAAAGTCTTGCGAAAAGAAATGTCTTTGTTGCCACAGGAATCGTGAGTTCAGGAGAACACACATTTGACACGCAGACCGTCCCCCTGTTACACAAGTACAGAAAAGTTGTTTGTAAAGAGACATGTGCCTCAAAATACTCTTTCATCATAATCGACTTGTAGCTATTTACCTGCTCCACACTGCCATCATCAATAAATGTCATGATAACGATGGGGAGATAATCTCTGCCTAAGTTTTCTGCTGCTGTTGCTCTCAAATCAACACTTGCCAACGTAGAGAAGAATAGCAGTAACAATTACTAGACCTTTCCTTCAAAGGTGCTCTGAGTGTTTCTGTGACAGAGGGAGAAGAGGAGAAGGGATTGACAAGAAAGATACAATTATTATGAAGCTCCCTGTATTATACATGAAAGGATGCTGTTTAGAGCCCTCCAGAGAGTTACATATGGTTAACAGATTTGTCTTCTCTTCCAATTCCTCATAGCACCTCTCTACGTACAAGAAAATCAGGCGACGAAGCGGCATGTGACTGCAGTTTCAACGAGAATTGATGTAAATGCTTCAGTTCTCATGCATATGAGCCATTCATATCGTTGCCAGGTGGGACTAAATTGTGATGACAACCCTGAGAGACGCAATCATAAAAGACTTCATCACAAAAAGGATAGAAAACAAAAGACAATAAAACTAAATAATAGACTGCCATGACGGATCGACAGCAGAGATATAATCATACAAGTCAGAGCCTCGAGGGAAGAGGGGGGTTCAGATGAAATTGGCCTCACTTCAAAACACTGTCTGTGCTGTTGTTTAACAAATTGACAGCAAACATAAGGCTTCTGAGCATAGCCTGATTGGGCTGAACCAAGTTTCAGTGGATTTGCATATGTATGTGGTCATATACTGTAGCTGTGTGTGAGTGTGTATGTATTTGTAGTGGTGTGATCCATTACAGTCACACATACTGAGCGTAGTGGGTGGGTTTGGCTGAATTCCAGCTTTTGGCTGAGGAGCGCTTCTGAAAAGGAGGATCAATGAGCCAGTCAACCAGCATCGTATGGTGGTCTGAAAATGTATCATGATTTATGAGATATGAGGCCTCTGTCTAACCAGCTTTATCCTGTCAGCACTCAAACTTAAGTCTCACCTTCTGTTCAACTTGAGCCCCGTACCGCACCTCTGTGGATTTATTTCAAATGTAACAATTCCATATCTGTTAAAGGGACACAGCTCTCACATCAAATAGGTCTCATTTATTCAAGTTTTCTAATGATCCTCTAAAAATCCCAAAAAATCTAAATAATGGAGATTTTATCTGTGAACAATGAAGATACAAACATCTGGTCTGCTTATTATATCTATGCATTCACTTGCATTGATTCAGTTCAGAATTCAAACAGAATAGAAATACCTGCAAAACAACTCAACACGGCTTGTAAATTTGCTTAACAGGAATTCAAATCGCTTCAATGAAAGGTGCATTCAATATACCATACCAGTCGCTAACATGCCGTGCCATGGTTGAAATGTCTAGCACAAAACACATGATCTCTGCTAAAGTCATTGCTCCATGCACAGTATAACAAATGTATCTGTACGGTAACAATATCTCAATACCCAGAGCCCTCCATAACGTTAAAGGGGGACTATGTATATATAGTGTTGTACTTTCTACAATGGTGGAACAGAAATGTTTGAAAATCCGTTTAAATAAAAGTTTGGAATGTTCACTTTAATCACGTCTGAATTGATTTAGAATTTTACACTGAGGAGGAGAGGGGTAACTCGAGGAAAAATGTGACTTTGTCCCAAACAGGGCACTATAACTGGCACTTCAGCAGTTACTTCTTACAACTTACAACTACTTCTCACAAATGCATTCTCCATTAAACGATCAGAGTTAAGATGAGAACACAAATGCTTCAAACTCGTCCTGAGTCGGCTAAACAAGCAACCCTGGCTGTTTATTGAGGTGGCTGATCAAATATAAACAGTATAGAGCTATAATAAAATAAAATGATCATGTTTAGAACCAAAATACACTTAATGCAACCAATTACATTTTTATACTTCATGTAAGCTACTCCAATGACAAAGAGGTCATATATTCTTCAAACTTAACTATAGATCATATTTGCCAGCATGAACATACGACCAATGGGGACATTTAGTGGTGGAGGAAACCTCGGGTGTACTCCAGGACTGGCCAAACTCTCCATGACATACACCCCTGGAGAAGGTTGGGGTATCAAAGGAGAGGGATTCATATGTGAGAACCAATGACCCTTCCCAACATAATCTTCCTACAATGTAAATCTCTATCAGCATCATATTCAGTCCTCTTCAATCACCTCTGATTCATTTTGTCCCAAGTCAAACTCTCCCACATGTTATCCTCTACTACCTTCTTCAACCATGTAGATTAGATTTGATTATGGCCTTTTCTTCATTTTCTCCTCCCTTGTACGTCTCTCTACCACTCTCCCCCTCCCCCCAGTGACCACGTGAGTCAAAAAGAGTCGATAGATTCTGGCCGAGTCTTTATTGGCTCAGTTATTTCCACTGCATGCTCCCTAGAGAGGATAAGGGATTGGAGAGCAAGGGAACCCTGGAAGAAGGAAGTCGTCAGGATGAGTGGATCAGCGTTGTTTAGGCATAGATGAGGTAGGGCACTGGAAAAAGAAAGCGGGTGAATGAAAAAGACAGAAGGTCTTACACATGCACTTTCAGATGAGGATGCAGCTGGATGCACCCAGTGAGTCTCTGCCTCTTCACTACAGACGGAGGACTGGATTCTATTTCAAGCATGAGTGCCGATATAAATCAGTCAATCAATACTGAGGGAGATAGCCACACATTCTTATAGATGAGCGGGCACGCAAAACACACAGTCCAGCACACACCAGTGAATTAGTGTGAGGAACTCCTGTTTTGATAGTCATTAAAAGCTTCAGTACACTTGTATATACCAGTAAATTGGCTTAATACTCAACACCAGCTCCTGTTGGCCACTAATGTAACACTGGAATCAGCTTAGCATGAATTAAAGTGTATGTGTATGTGTGTTTGCAGAGTTCCACAGTTTACTGGTCTGCATTATTGCTGCAATAAGCTGTGGAGTAAAGTCTAACTGCCAGGCGTTGAGGTAGAACATTCCCAGTGCTGCAGCACACCAGCAACTAAAGTTACAATGCTGTGGACCAAGAACTTTCCAGGTTGGAGACTAGAGCAAGACGTTGTAATACTTTATTAAAGTCTAGTTTGCTTGACGTGACTCTTGAGGAGAGGCACAATAATACAGCACCTTTAAGAAAAGGAATGGGATCAATGAAGAAAAAGGGTAAAAGATAGTTACTGAAGGAAAGGAGGTATAAGAAATAACAGGAGATGAAGAGGGAATAGATTAAGTATGCCACATCCTGCATTGTGACGATGAGCATGTGAAGCCTATTTGTCCAACTGACACATATTCCAACAACAGCACTTCATTTTTTCCCCTCTCTCCACTCAGTCTTTCCATTGAGAGGAGGTTCAAAAGGCAGAGAAGGGGGTTGGGTCTGTGGGATATGCTGACACAAGCTAATGAGACTACAAAAAGTCGTGTACAAGAGGGGAGAAGGGGGCCAAAACGTTGTGGTGAGGTGTGCAGGAAATACAGTAGCTGCAGCAGTAGTTTTCCACTGGAGTCTGGAAAGAGTTTGTGTTCTCGTCTGACTCTGGCCGGGAAGTATGTGTGTGGTCACATGATCACCACGCCACGTTATTCAGATGTTCATGAGACCTCACTGCTGTCGGGACACTGGAAAGAAAAGAATTTTCTTTCAGCCAAGTTTTCCAAACATGCTGCAAAAACTGACGTCTTGCAACCTGCATGGCAAATGCATTTTTCCACATAAAATATAGCACAGGCAGCACTCTTGTTCAGATTGTTCCCAACCTATTTTTGTCCAGGCTAAATCAGCAATAGTAGTTTGCTTTATGGATTTTAACTTTTCCTCCGGACACATGTTTCTGTTTTTCATGCAAAACCTACAACACCTGTTTTAACATGCAACAAATACAAAGGATGTTTGTGGACCTATGTCTGTGTAATTTGTTTCACTCCTTCAAGTCACATTATGATATCCATTCCAAATACTTATGTGATTACAGCTGTACAGCCCCTAATCAAACAAGCCTCTACCTGAGTCAGTACAACACTGTGTCAACACTACAGGGCAAAAGACTCGGTCGTTGCAGGTTGACCAGAGTGATTGGCACATTGGCAAACACTCCAGCATCCATCTTGAGATAGCAGAGCATGCAGTGGTAAGACAACAGTTTCCATACTCCTAACTGTCTGAGTTCAGTTACGGCTGTTTACTCTTTAGTCTGTCCATGCTAGCAGCTTTGTGTGCTGTTCCTCTGTTCACAAACAAGCATTTAAAACTAAGACAATGGATGAAATCTAGGGCACAGTTGAAGCATCGTGAATATTGTGTGGATAGGTAAAAGTCATTTTTCTGCCTGCAGTTGGTACTCTCTGGGTACTCTGGCTTCCTTAATTGGTGATTCTAAATTGACCTTAGAAGTGATTGTGAGCATGCATGGCTGTTTGTACTGTTTGTGCTTGACCTGAGATAAACTATTGACCTGTCTTGTGTACCCCGCCTATTGCCCAATGTTAGTTGGGATCGGCTCCAGCCCACCAGCGACCCTGAATAAGATTAAGCAGGTATGGAAAATGGATGTATGAATTGAAGTTTGTAAGTTAATGAGCATCTGTCGAAATCTGATTGATTGGCTTCTGCTTTGCTGAGGGATAGTTGTGTTGCCAAATCAAGGGAGGATAGGGTACTGAGACACAGACAGGTGATGAACAAGGTCTCTTTTCCCATGATTTCCTGGTTTGAAAACACCAGTGTTGAGTCGATATTAAGAAGGTGTGTTTTTTTTTCACAGATACAGGAATCAACTGTTATGACTGACACTGATAACACTACAATACCACACTAAAACTATAGCATAACCTATGTATGCGCCATGTTATCTTCGAAGTTAAGCATAGGTTAAGCATACTAACATTTGGAAACATTTGAGTTCCTCAAGATCATATCGCTAAATGACAATAATTTGTTCTGAGGGTACCATGAATACCTGTGCACAATTTCACAGTCCTCATTCCAAAATCAACTAATGTCACATTGAGCATCTATCAGATGATACTCTTAAAAGAAATTAGGATTAATCCTCCGTGAACCTTAAATTTCCACAGTGGCCATCTGACAGACATAAAACTGAGTTAGGAATAACTGTGTCTGATGATCTCCATCGAAATAAAAAATGTAAATGTGTTTAATTTTTGTCCATTTGTTAGATACTAAGCGTATCTGACATAGATGGTAGTCTTCAATATATATCAGTATTGCCTATGAGCGATTCGGACTTTTACCTTAGCTCAGAAGTGCATATTCACTCTGAGAAACTTCATACTTTGTAAAGATGATTTTGGAAACATCAAATTCTAAACATACATCCGTCTGTATATCACCGGTCACATATAAAGCAAATTTAAAGTGACCGAAACATAGTGCAGAGGATCTTTTACTCATAACAAGGCAGCTGAATCAGGGAATATGAATAATACAATGTGCTTCATTCAACTTGACTTTTACACATAAAAACTGTTAAGAAAACATCAATAGGTGCAGTTATGGCTGTGGCTGAGTCTTTCCAACGTTGCTGTTTGGTTGGACACCATGTGACAGCCTGTTCTGATTAAACAGAAACTTAATGTCACGATGATTATCATTAATGCTCATGGCAGTATGCTTCTACAGAGGAAAACACTTCCCTTTGAGTTGTTGCTTTCATTTCCATCAGTACTTGAAGTTAATTAATTTATTTTTGAGGATGTGTGAGGGAGCCAAGAAGCTTGGCAAAAAAAAAAAAGACTTCTCTCTGTGGACTCAGGAAGTGATGTCATTAGTTCAAGGGCTGGAGACAGCCAAAGGAGCATTAGGACTTGGCCAAGGTCGACTGTTGACACTTGCATCCTAATTGCCAAGGGGTTGCATGGGCATGAAATCTGCTTTCAAATGCAAAACTGCGTTTTAAGAGATTACGGAGACACACCTGGAATACATATTACCATTTAGCATCATCCAAGACTTTTCCCTGTGTTTACTTGCCCAGATAGTTTATCCTGGCATAAGTGTGCGCACCCACATCTCAGACTTACACATACCATCATAACAGAGTTTACCAGGTTAATGCCTCGGCACGCAAAAGCATGGTTCTGCACCAACAAAAGCAAATCTAGATTTCCATGTAGAATGGTTTTCCAAAACAACATAAAGAGAGGATAGAAGCATGTGCGTGTCCTCCAGTGGCTCTGCATCTAATTACAGAAGGTCATAAAGCATATACAAAACACCTACCACAGCAAGTGTCTGACTGAATCAATATGAGTATGCATCATTTGGTGGATGCGCTCACACATGCATGCTTTTGCTCACAAACAGACAGGGTGTTTATAACTAAATCAATATGAGCAATATCAGGGATTGTGTATCTCAGATGTAACCTCAGTGCCCTGTCTGCCATGTGCCAGTTTGTTATCTCTGCTCCATTAAGCATACAGAATAGGCACTACAGTATAGATACATTTACTGATGAAATAGGTTTTTTTATTGGCATGCAGCACATAGATTATCTACAGAAGATCTCGGAGTATCTTAATCCTGATATATGTCCCAAAAATACAGACAGTGGAAATGTAAATTAGCCTTGAGTCCGAGGCTTTTAGGCTAATCGAACTGTCCGCCAGGTAAACGAAGCGCACCAAGAGTTCAGGATACTTCTGACAGCCAATGGTGGCAGGTTTAATGAAAGTGTTGGCTCATTAACATAGAGCACAGGCAGTGGCCCTGTGCTGTCCCTTCCAGACTCGTTATCTCAACAGCAATCCACCTCAGCCTCAGCTAATTGGCTTCAGCGCATAATAAAACTTCAAACACTTTGAGAGATCATTAGAACAGGTTAGTTTTTGGAACCAGTAAAAACATTATCAATAGGTCTACCAATACAAAGCATCAGATGGCTGAGGGGTCACCTACTTTTTGCACCATAATGATGTGTCCCACACGATGTGAAAAGCTGAGTTGAAAAGTTACGGTGAGAGAAACAGCAGGGCGTTGGGCTGTCTTCCTTTCAGAAGAAAATTGTCCATTTTGCCTATGTAGAGTAAACAGAGCCAACACAATAACCTCAATACCACTTCATAAAGACATAAACAGCACTGCTACACATTATGCACTGACCTCAAGCCCTCAAGAAGAGATTACAAAGTCTAGTAATCTCAGATGTTCACTCTTTATTGTCCTTTGTTGTATGAGTCAGAGTTATTTTAAAATACACGTAAGTCTATCTATAGTTCAACACAAGATAAATAATGTTTTATTACCATTTTACACTCATACATCGGTGATGGTGAGGTTTAATAATAGTTAAATAACAAAGGCTTAATAATTAGGTAATCAGGTAATAGTTAGATGGTTATATAACTGAAATATTTTGGTAAGAAAACTGGGAACAGGGTGACATTAAGTCTGTTTCCACAGCATTACCTTTCAACAAAAAAAATGTTTGGACTTTAGCGAATAGGTTCATTAGGAAAAAAGTGATTGACCAGTTTTAACTTCTTCTATCCAAATTCGAAAGTTGAAATGTAAAAAAGCAAGTGTTGTTGTTTGTGGCTAGAATGACATGATTGTTAAAGGTTATTTCTACATTCCTGTGACCATGTCTTGTTTTTAAAAAGTTGCCATATCAATACTGTTGCTATGTTATTACCAAACAGTTTTGCCTTTTAGCATGTAGCTGCACTGTAAAGTGCATAAAGTATTTTATGTGAACTTTAAGGACTCTCTAATATCAGGCACTCAAACTGATGCAACAGTGTGGCTGGTATGATTTACAACGTGTGAGTCACACACTTGTTTGTCCAAGTTTGCTGAAGTTGAATCTACAACAAAGGCAGTTTTAAGTATAGAGGTATACGAATAGAGGTAATAAGAGGGGGGAGGTGTGCCTTGTATGTAAACAATGATCTGAAACTCAAACTGAATGAATCTCTGACAATAGCAAGCGACGATTTAATGGAATATATAACTGCGGAAATTGAAATGGAAACTAAAAAATGTTGTGACTTGTGTGTACAAAACACCAGGATCAAACATAGAAACCTTCAAAGAAAAACTGGAAGAAGTAATGGACAAGCTAAAGGAAAATAAATATTATATGTGGAGATTTTAATATTGATCTATTAAATGTATCTAAACATAATCTTACATCAAACTTTTTAGATGCATTATACAGCATAAGTTTATTTCCACTGATCACTAATCCTAGTAGCATAACATTGAATAGGGCAACACTAATTGATAAGATTTAAGTAGCCCATCACAAATGTGATACTTATTAATGATATAACTGACCACTTACCAGTTTTGTCAGTATATGATAGTAAAACAAAGGGAAAGGGTAAAACTACTGATGCAATTAATGTATTCTGGGATGATCTATTTAGAGAACAATGGAGAGGAGTTTATGTAGATGATGTCAATACTGCATATGAATCATTCCTAAATCGCTTTTTGTTATTGTATGACAAACATTGTCCATTAATACCAAATAAACAAAAAGGCAAGTATAGTGAAAATCTGTGGATTACAAAGGGTTTGCAAAATGCGTGCAAGAAAAAAAAAAAACTTTACAGACACTTTATAAAACTTTTAACCAAGGCATCTGAAAAGAAATACGAAATATATAAAAATAAGTTAAACAGTTATAGTGAGACAAGCTAAAAGAGATTATTTTAATAAAATGCTATTAAAAAATAAAAATGAAATTAAAAGTCCTGGAAAATTCTGAGTGAAGCAATTGCCAATAATCTACAGCCCACAACATATTAGTTTTTAAATTAATGACAGCAAGGTGGTCCTAAAAAACCTGAAAGAAATGGTGAACGAATTTAATTAATTTTCTGTAAATGTTGGGCCAAACCTAGCATAAACTATTAGACAACATAAAAATGGACAAGCAGAAGGTGGATGGAATGGGGAAAGTAAGGTATTGCAATCTATTTTTCTTGAAGAAGTGAATGAGAGTGAAATCATTTCTATTGTGAGTAAATTTAAGAATAAGACTTTAACGGATTGTGATGGGATTGACCATTATTTCAAAAAAAAAAAAGCATTGACTGTATAATTAAATCTTTAACTTACATTTTCAATTTGTCCTTTTGTACAGGTATTTTTCCAGATGGAATGAAAATAGCAAAAGTTATGCCACTCTTTAAAGCAAGAGATAAACAGTTTCACTAATCATAGACTGGTATCATTATTGTCGCAGTTTTCTAAAGTGTTGGAGAAACTGTAAAAATTGGATCAAAATAAAATTGGATTATTTTATTGAAAAAAAACTAATTGTTAAGCAACAGTTAATTTGGTTTTTCAAAAAAATGTTTTGCCCTAATGAAATTAACAGAAAAAATCACCACAGCAATATAAAGCAAGAAACAAACAATTGGGTTTTTTATTGATTTAAAACAGCATTTGATACTATTGACCACAAAAGTCTTATTTCAAAATTATATTCGTATGGGGTGAGGGGCGTAGTTTTAAACTGGGTACAAAGCTATTTGGATAACAGAAAACAATATGTGCACTTTTCTGGTAATACATCTGATTATATGAACATTGGCCCTGTGATGGACTGGCAACCTGTTCAGGGTGTACCCCACCTCTCGCCCGATGACCCCTGGGATAGGCTCCAGCCCCCCTGTGACCCAACCGATGGATTAAGCGGGTATAGAAAATGGATGGATGGATATGAACATTGATTGTGGATTCCCACAGGGTTCAGTCTTGGGGCCCAAACTTTTTAATTGAAATATTAACGATATATGTGAAGTGTCAAAATTACTACAGTTTGTGTTGTTTGCTGCTGACACATTTTTTATTTCAGGTGATGAGTTAAATAGTCTTGCAAAAGGTATAGAAAATGAAATGGTGAAATTGAAAAAATTGTTTGATGACAATAAGTTTTCTTTGAATTTGAACAAAACTAAGTTCATGATTTTTGGCCATCAAAGCAAATAGGCGAATGTATTACTTTCTTTTGATGGAGTTCTTATTGATAGACTGTCAGAATTCAGTTTTTTAGGCATGATCATTGATGTTCAATTGACATGGAAAGCTTATATAGCCCAGGTGAAATCAAAAGTGAGTATGAATATTTTTGTTCTGTATAAGGCTAAGTATGTGTTAAATTATAAAGCAATGATAATTTTATATTGTTCACTATTTTTGCCTTATTTAAGTTATTGTGCTGCAGTTTGGGGTAATACATACTCTACCAGTATAACTCCTTTATTTCTATTACAGAAAAGAGCAGTCAGACTTATTCATAATGTAGGTTATAGAGAACACACCAATACGTTATTGATTGAATCAAGATTACTGAAACTCAATGATTAAGTAATTTTATACACATGACAGCATCGCATCCATTTAGGATTTGAAAGTTACTTTTCAGATATGTAATTCACATCAATGAGGCTAAGTTTGAAGAAGGGTGTGAATAACTCTGCATCAGCATTGATAAAATCTGTTAACGTGGTAATGTGTTTCCCTGGATATATTGACTTGGTAAACATACCTAAAGGGTGTGATACTGAAGCTAGCTGTTCTTTCACCTTCTTAGTGTATGTGTGTTTGTGCGCCCACAAATGCATGACATCCTGGCAAACTTTACTAATGGTTTGGCAGGTATCTGTGTTTCTGTTTGTGTGCACATTTGGTTAACGTGTACAGATGACGCAGTCATGAAAATACAAGCATGTAGCTATAATTAAGTTTGAATCAAAGAAGGCTGTAGTTTGACCCACGAATACTGAGTACTAATGTAATAATGTTGTAGTTACTATTTACTTACAGCTGTAAGCTGTCATATGAATGAAATGTTTATCTGTATTCAATATATATTTCATAATTAGAGTTGGATAATAAATATGAGCTTAAAGTGAAAGCGTAACGTCTTCCTAAGTTGATGGAAGCTAAACAATTTTCATTCACTCTCCAATGCTAAGAGCATTTCAACCATGTGAATTTTAAATACAGCAGTTAGATTTGATTGCCTTCTGCATGCATTTACAATCATATGTATTTGAACTCTAAGTACATTTCCAGTCATTGACTTGCGCAGTAACTTTGGCAACATTCATTCAATCAAGCAAGCACAATTTGTTAAATGTAACACTGGTACGGCTCAGTAGGCAGGCATCTGGCCTTCCTGCACATCTCCTTTGCGGCATCTAGTCAAACATTACAGCTACACAACGCTAACAACTCATCCCATCGTATGAACATCTGACAGAAATTACACCAGGATGTCTTAATCAATATAGAAAGCTACATAAAGTGCTTACACTTCACTCATGTCTCATGTGCTTAACTACAATTTGATTAATTGTAATTATTGTTAGATATGGACATTTATGGATCTGAAAACAAGGATTTTAGCTTTTGCCCAAAAACACATTCTTATTTTAGAGATATAATGCTACACAGACTTCAAGTGCTGACTATTTATATCCATATGAGAGGAAGAGTTAAGGAATTGCAGCGCTTTATAATGTAGAGCCTTGTTTTCCAGGGTCACAGATATTTAGGCATTGAACTCAAAAACTGGATTTGTGTTGACTATTCCTTCATTCTGCCTTCATCAGTTGAACTGGTAAAATGTCTGTAGCTGATTGCTAGTGTTGAACCCAAAACAAAGCCATCCATCTGCTGAACTTTCATCCGCCACTGTTGTTTACAAAAGATAACAGCAGTGGATTAAAGAAAAACATCTTCAGCCATGTGAGGAAGTCTCTCTAGGGGTGGACATATCATTATCCCAGTCTACCATAAAGAGAAGACTTTGTGGAATCAAATACAGAGGATTCAAACCATTAATAAAGTTCAAGAGAGATGAAGAAACATGTTTGAAAAAAAAAAACAGAGCTGTTCTGGAACAGCATTCTTTGGACTTGGAACATTTCATGATCTGAAGCATGTAACATCATCTATAAGACACATGGGGGTGTGTGAGTGGATGCAATGGATTCTAAATGCCTTCTGGTTGATTGTGTGAAAGAAGGTAGAATCAGCCAGATTAATCTGAAGCATATACAGCAAAGTTCAATGTGCTTCACAGCGCAGATTAACAATGGCTTAAAACTGCTTTGGACGTAAGTGATAAATTGTAATTGCCTGCTCGATCACACGATTTTATCCCGACGGAGCTGCATTTCACTTTCTGAGAACAAAACAAAAGGCAGAAGTACCACAAACGAGTCAGCTCCTGTAAAGCAGTTGGCCAAGCACAGCAAGGATGGAAACCCTTTGAAGTCCATGTGTTGCAGACTTCAGGCAGTGACTGATTGCAAAGGATAACAGACAAAGTATGAAAAGAAATTACAATTATATTCCCTGAAGTTTAACATATAGAAGGGCTGTAATTAATTTGGAAGTGAATACCCTCAAAATAATGCGGACAGTCTGCTCTTCAAGTCCACACAGTGAGTATATTTTAGTGAATAGCGTAAATATTGGAAATGGGAAGAAGCACAATGTGGTAAAAAATTGTTGCTATAACTGACCTGGTTGAAATGTATTGAGTGTTGGCGTGGACAGAGTTTCTAAAGTCTCCAAGCAGCAACAGTACAAATTGGTACTTTTCATTTGGCATCTGTGTGTTAGCTCTCACACACACATTATCCCCTCTTTCATATGCATCGGTAGTCTTTGCAATTAGTTTAGATTAGCCAGACCCCACAGCAAGGAAGCAAGCTTCATCTGAACTCGAAGCAGCAGCAGTGAGGTTGGCCAACACATTCTCATTTGCAGATCCTCTCATTCTAGGACTTGGTCAAGAATCCTTCATGTAAGTTTGACACACGGGGCACCTCTTTGCGGTCGCTCTCTGACACAAAGGGGCACAAATGCCCTAAAGCTGCATATTGAACATTATCGATGTGCGAGTGTTAAATGACACACTGGCTGTCCCAGAGGCAGAGAGTGACAGACAAACCTCATTCTGTCAACTGTTAACACAGACCGTGTAAGGAGTGGAGGAAGAGGATAGACATCAGACAGACCAAGCATGGGAGTCGTGTACAAGTCCAAACTTGAGACTACTGTCTTTCCCTTCTGTCTTTATTATTTTCTCGACTCTACTACTGTGTTACTTGGATTTGAGGTACCTGGTCAAGGGTAAGTTTCAATAGTGATTGATCAAGGTTATGAAAACACAGCATTCTTCCATGTGTCCCACGTCTTCTACCTTACTAGCACAAGAAAACCCTGCACATTCAAAAGTGAGTCTTTGGGGGTTAGTAATGCAGCAGGATCCTTACCAAGTGTCAGTTTAGGATAAGTTGGGAGAGAGAACAAGATGGGCTGATGGGAGATATTTTCAGTGGGCTGTCTGCACCTAACAGGCAAATGTCTTCTGGTAGTGTGTGCTTGTGTGTCTCAAGTGTATGGCTTGCTCAGTAAAATTGATTCAGGTTAGAACGCCCACCATAACGACCTGCTATTCTGTTGTCCAGGCCATTGAGACTATTAGAGGGTTTCGGTCTGACCCGTTCACTACTATGGAGAAGATATGCCCACTATCATCATACGGGATCAATGATGGTATGAAGCAGAGAACAGAGAGAGCAAATGAAAAGTACTATCAGCAAAAGAGAGATATATGGAGAAAGAGACTGTTCCAAATCAAGTCCTGAGCTGATCGATTCCCTCCTAACAGGGGCCTAGTAGCATTGATCGAAGTGTAAGTAGCTTCCTTGGTGTGTCTTACACTGGAGCCCACACAGCACTGCTGTAATGCTGCACTGATACAAGTACACAGTGAGAGTTGTTTTTCATACCTACTGTTACCAACTGGTTGGGTTCGAAATGAAATGTTACAGCTTTTATATTGCATGCGTGTCCTCATACAGCATGTGCACTCTCACAACTTTTCTGATGGAATAATTTGTCACACCACACGAGAGGCCACACTACCGGAGAGGCCTGTCATCAGTGCGAGCGTTGACCCACGCAGGATTGTTTGTTGTTTTCATCTCAAGAACGTTTGTTTGAGACACACACTTGAAGGGATTTTCTTGGTTTATGATCTGAGCAGAAAATCCAAACAACCTAAACTGGGTGGGGTTAGGGAACTGAGAAAAACACAGAGAGAGGTACTGAGGAAGCTCTGTGGCCGAGGAGACGGGTGAGTAAGAGGCGAGGGGGGAGAGAAATGAAACAGAGTGCGGGGCAGGTCTCGAAAGATTACGGCATGAAGGTGGTCCTGGCTGCACAGCTAATTATGGGTGACAGTACTGAAAAAGCTGTTCCGCTTGCTACATTTTATTAAAGGGAGTGAGAGGGTGCATGCCTTAATTCATTATTCATTGATATAATAGATTTTTTTTCCACAGTAAGAAGACAGTAGGAAGACGAAAATCGTGGTCTTGAGTTTTTCAAATGATACGGACAGAACAGTACAGATATCAACAGATACCAATGTCTCTGGAGCTGTACTGTACAACACAAAGCAAGAAGTGGTTTTAATGGGAACTCACGCACATGCCAAAAAATAAATGCCTGGAGGACTATGAGACAAACAGAACTTGCCATGTTAAGGAAACTTTATTCTACTAACCTCTTAGTTAACAGTAGCATCAAGTATTTCTTCTATCCATTCAATTCAGTTTAATTCAGTTTTATTTATATAGCACGAAATTACAACAAATGTCATCTCTAGGCACGTCATTAATACAGTCCAATGCTGTCTATCTAGAAACTTTTTGCGCCTACAGCGGAAGTTTCTGCCACTCTCGTATTGAAAGGCTCGAGACTTGATCTCACACCTTATATTCTGACAGTGCTAACACATTCTGCATTTCAAAAACAATAAAAAAACAAACAATCGCTGAAAGTGATGTTCACTGAAGTGTTTTGTTGTGTACAAGGCATTGACTCAGACTTCCAGCTGCGTGAGCTGCAGTGATTCTAATCCATTCATTTGTTCCCTCCCCACAATATATTTGCCAAACATCTTAATCTACTTAAATACAACAACTTCTTCTGCAGTGCGGCGTCTGATTCTTTTTTTTCTTTTTTTTTTTTTTTTTTGTTTGCGGACTTGAAGAGCACTCTCTCATATTAAGACAGATATCCAGACAAAAAAAACATGAACACATAGATGATGTTCACGCAGTCATCCAAAGTCCCAAAAGAAGGAGGGCGTGCACGGCCCATCCGTGCACACTTTAACTGAAACCCCTCTGTAATGGGTGAGCTCTGGGAACAGCTGTTACTGTGCATCTCCGGGTTGCCAGTGTGAATTACAGAGAAGGCTGCTCTGCCTCCTCTAAATGTTTCATGATGTTTACCAGGCTGTTTGTTCTGAAAGCAGATCAAGGGTGGACCACTCCCACTGGCACCCACCAAGTGGGGAAAGGTGGCAGGAGACAGAGGGGGTGAGGAGAAGGAAACAGAGGTGGATGAATGAGCTGCTATGAGGCTTGATTGATGTATGGATTCAGCTACTGATGCTTAGATGAATGACTAAAGATGTGCATAGCACCAAGATCACACATACATAGTAAGCAACACATATGGCCTGACACTATTTGTAATGCAGTCAAAATGCATTATACTGTTGCCTGAGTTAAAAGAAATAGCATTTGTTAGATGTGGTGACTGATCCTGTGTTTACTCTATGAAAAACCGTATTGGTAGCTGGTTACAAACAAGATAAAACAATGTTCAGGACATACCTTCGTTTATAAGTAAGTATATACCTCAGTGAATCTGAGGTGTGATAACAGACAGTTTAGGCTGAGAGTCTGCAGTGTTGCAAAACCTGATTTATAGAATCTAATGAAAATTTGACAAAAAATAAGAATTTATATTCATTCTTATTTTAAGAATACTGAAGGACCTCCAGATGTCAACAAAAGATCCCCACAGTGTGGTGGAAGACAGTTGAATGGTGAGGCACATATGGGAATCTACAAAGATTGTTGTAGTTTGTCTACATAAGGCCAAAATTGTCTATTGCTGATGGTTCTCTAATTGTTGTATAGTTTCTGCACAATATGTGCATGCATCTACAATGATAGAGTGCAGTCTAACTTGTGGTGATGGCAAGATAACGTAAGTTAAGACTATTTATGCGCCACAGCTCAATTCATAAGGAGAATTGCTGGCTGTGATCCCAGGACAGACCAAAGCCCTGACAAGAGAATACAGGAGCTTGTGAGCATCTGCTAGGAATCACAGGACTGACAGCTTATAGCTCAAAGACAGGAAAAGAAAAACTATCAATCCAACCCAAAGTCAAGCCATGCGCTGTTTGTGCTTTTCAGTTTTTCCACGGATTACAAAAAAAAAATAAGAAAAGACATGATGTCTACGGTAAGCCAGCTGTTTCCATCAGTTTTCAGTCTTTGTGCATCTCTGTGCTAAACTAAGCTAACTGGCTGCTTCTCATGGCTTAATGATAACGATTTGAGAGTGGAGTGAATCTTTTCATCTAATCCCAGAAAGTCAATTAGCACATCCTCTAACATGTTGACCTATTCTATTAACCTTAGCAATACTTTGGAAAAGAATGATTAATATATAGGAAAATCAATTTAAGTGTGTGGAGACCATATGTGCTTGATGCTCAATGAGTCTGCACTACAGAGGTCAATGCTTGCTTTCTGGGTTGTACATATTGCGCAGGTGGTCCCCTACAGCTCCAATATCAGACAATAAAAAAGGAGCCTATCAGCAGCAGCTTTACTGTTTATCTTCTCCCTCCCTTTTTTCTTCAGCTGCAACGCAGGGCAAAGGTTTTTCTCTTTAAGTTGCCATGTCTCATTGTTCTCAGCTCCACCCCTGCTGCCCTTATCCTCACACGTCTCCTTCAATCGTTCCTCTGATGGTGTTTAAGACTATAATTGACAGTCTTAGACAAGATCAGAGCTGACCTGGAAGCGAGCAGGGGAGCGTTTAGGCACTGGCGAGCTCCGCAATGCCATCGCTGTTCTGACAGTAATTACAGCAGGGGCATGGAGATTGGTTGCCATTTATTGAATTCATATCAAATAAAATTCCACAAAAAGTGCCGGCTAACAGACGGGCTTGGAGATCCCATTCATCTGTCCCTCTTGGTGGGTTTCTTTTGGCCATTATACACATACTGTATATACATATACAGCTCAATGGCCCTCACTGCTTTGCCTTTGTTCTCTTGCCTATTCCCACTCACTTAATTCAATTTCCTGCGTAAATTTGTTAACAGTCTCTTGTCACCTCCTTGGAGATTTGCATCTTTTCTTTTAAACCTCAGAAGTGAGGGCAAGAAGAATACACTCACTCTTGTCTAGTATTCCCACATAAAAGCAAGTTTTTCCAACCATGTTTGCAGTTTTGCCTCTCTCTTTCTCTCTCTATCTCTTCAGGATTTGGAAAATACACTCTGCTACTTTGATGCACTGCCGCAGTTTGTCCACACTCCAAGAGTTCTGCTGCCTGCCACTTGGGGGCGACATGAGCTTGCGCTTCCCTTTCAGTCGACACATCTGCAACTGCAGGTCCATAGCCCCTGTTACACCTCAAACTCAGTCCAGTCTCTGAGTTGCTCGAACATCTCATGGGCTCCCTCCTCCTCCTCCTCCTCCTCCTCCTCCTCCTCCTCCTCCTCCTCCTCCTCCTCCTCCTCCTCCTCCTCCTCCTCCTCCTCCAACTCACCCTGCACTTCTTAAATCAGCTGCGATAAAAACAGATGCTGGATTGAAATGTCAGAAGCGTATCTCAAACTGCTAGAACATTAACCTGTTCACCCTTAGGTGCCTTGCTTTTCCCGGAGGGGGGCTGTGGGAGAGGCAATAACAGGGTGGAGACTCGGAGGATTGAAGCAGAGGAGAGGGACATGGAGAAAGGGAGAAGAAGGGAAGTAGGGTGAAACACCATTGATTAAGAGCCCGTGCGAGTTACGGAGAGTAGGTGCAGATACAGGCAGGCTGTGGGGAGAAAACAGACGGCGTAAGCAAGGTAGACAGAAAATACTCCAGCAGCGATGGGAAGGAGGGAGGAAAGGAGGGAGGCAGTCAGAGCAGTAAAGCAGAGACAAGACCGACAAAGAGAAAAAGGGAGGGTCGACTGAACATGAGACACAAAGTCAAAGAGACAAGGAGGAAGATGGGGTGGAAAGGCAAGAGGTGAGTAAATACTAAAGCGGAGGTAAAGGAGTAAATGGTAAATGGAAAGGCTGAGAAAGTCAGGTTATGTATGGTGATGGTAGCCGGGGTGAGCAGTGATCTGGAAACAGAATGAGTTTGGGTACAGAACAGTGAGAGTGCAGAACAGAGTAGGTATGTGCTACATCTCAGTGGGAGCGATTTGGTTGATAATAGGCTGATAAAACGGCCGCCTGCTCTCAATGCCCATCATAAATCTTTCATTGTTACCCACATCTCCTCCAGCTTCCCTGTTTTTTTTGTTTTTTTTTCATTTTCACTTGTATAGGCTTTCAACGGGCCTTCAGCTCCATAACACTACTACTACAGTTAGAGAAAAGCACCGGGGTGTGTGTGTGGGGGGGACAGAAGCCGCAATGTCCTGACAGAGATGGAAATCCTGCTGTCTCCAAGAAACAAAGTGAATATGACTCTGATGTGAGCTCTGTGAAGCCTGGAGGATTCTTTATGAAGAATAAAATGATAAAAGGTACTAAAAGGAGACCCTTTGACTTCGACATGGAGACTTGTCTGACCTGAGAATTTGCAGATGTTTTCATATTTCTGCCATGTTGCCTGCCATGCTTCCACCTGTCCCCTACCTCATTACCACCTACTGCACCTGACTCTCCTCTGTCCTCTCCACCCTTTTCAGCATCCTGCTCATGCCTATCTCCTCCTCGTTTCCACGTCTCCACTCCCTTGACACGACCATAAATCACGAGGACTGAGAGGGTCTTGTTTGTGTTGGGTGGGGTAATTATATGTACCGTATGTAAGCGCTCAGGCCATGATGAATTAGCTGCCCTAAGTAGGCCACTCCTGACTGCCACAGATGGCACAAGCATCAGCTTTTGCTAGACTAACAATTACTTATAGAAACAGGTAAGATGGAGGGTAAAAAGATGATTTAAAATATTAATTAAAAAATGAAAAAGCAGGGGAGCGAGAGGAGGAAGATAGCGTTAATTGGAAGCTGTTCAAATGTTGCTCTGCAATCTTGAACTTGCAAAGTTTGCTGCTTCCTGAACAACTTTTGGTTGTGCTTGAAAGTTCGTGAGCCCTACAAACTTTTAAAAGAAAACGTTTTCTATATTTTTTCTTTAAAATGATGATCTTAAGATTTTCATTCATCCAATAGGACCCAATTAAAATGATAAGACTATAATGTTAAATTCTGCCATTTATGTAGATATCTCTTCAATTGCGTTCTGTATTTAGGAGACTGCATTTGGATCCCATGGGGCTGGATGCAAATCTCCTGGGAGTCAGCGGTGTTAACGTTGCTGTAGGTGGGAGCAGGCGGTCATAACAGATTTAAAAAACGGAGGTAATACATGTCCCTGGGTAATACAGAATTTGGTACTTGGCTAGTTTTAACCACACTGATGCAGTTGAGAAGCTGAGGAGAAGATTAAAGCAGGGTTTTCCAATACAAAATCAAAGCAGGGTGAAATGGTCAGAAATCTCGCAGGAGCAGGATTAAGAAGACAGTTCCGTCCTGGGCTCTGTCTGGTATGACCCCATTGAGCAGCAAGAACTGGACTTAAATATTTGAAGTAACTGTTGATCAGTCCTGCACACCAACATGGGTGTATATACATATATATATATATATATATATATATATATATATATTGTGTGTCTTCTTCTTCTTCTTTTGGCCTCTCCCTTTAGCAGGGGTCGCCACAGCGAGTCGATCTTGCATCAGTTATTTGAATGTTTTATGCCAGATGCCCTTCCTGACGCAACCCTCACCATTTATCCATGCTTGGCATCGGCACTGGAAATACACTGGCTCGTGCTGCCCAGTGGCTGGTTGCTCACACTCGCACCTCGGGACAATTTAGAGTCACCAATTAACCTAACATGCCTGTTTTTGGGGGGTGGGAGGAAGAAGGAGTACACAGAGAAAACCCACGCAATATATATATATATATATATATATATATATATATGTTATGGCATGCCGTTCAGGAAATTAATCTTTGAATATATGGAATGAAACTTTGAATATATTGAATGAACCTTGAATATATGGAATGAACATTGAATATATTGAATTAACCTTGAATATATTGAATGAACCTTGAATATATGGAATGAAACTGAATATATTGAATGAACCTTGAATATATTGAATGAACCTTGAATATATTGAATGAACCTTGAATATATGGAATGAAACTGAATATATTGAATGAACCTTGAATATATTGAATGAACCTTGAATATATTGAATGAACCTTGAATATATGGAATGAAAATCTGAATATATTGAATGAACCTTGAATATATTGAATGAAACTCTGAATATATTGAATTAACCTTGAATATATTGAATGAACCTTGAATATATGGAATGAAACTCTGAATATATTGAATGAAACTCTGAATATATTGAATGAACCTTGAATATATGGAATGAAACTTTGAATATATTGATTGAACCTTGAATATATGGAATGAATCTTTGAATATATTGAATGAAACTCTGAATATATTGAATTAACCTTGAATATATTGAATGAACCTTGAATATATGGAATGAAACTCTGAATATATTGAATGAAACTCTGAATATATTGAATGAACCTTGAATATATTGAATGAAACTCTGAATATATTGAATTAACCTTGAATATATTGAATGAACCTTGAATATATGGAATGAAACTCTGAATATATTGAATGAAACTCTGAATATATTGAATTAACCTTGAATATATTGAATGAACCTTGAATATATGGAATGAAACTCTGAATATATTGAATGAAACTCTGAATATATTGAATGAACCTTGAATGTATGGAATGAACCTTTGAATATATTGAATGAAACTCTGAATATATTGAATTAACCTTGAATATATTGAATGAACCCTGAATATATGGAATGAACATTGAATATATTGAATGAAACTCTGAATATATTGAATTAACCTTGAATATATTGAATGAACCTTGAATATATGGAATGAAACTCTGAATATATTGAATGAAACTCTGAATATATTGAATGAACCTTGAATATATTGAATGAAACTCTGAATATATTGAATTAACCTTGAATATATTGATTGAACCTTGAATATATGGAATGAACCTTTGAATATATTGAATGAAACTCTGAATATATTGAATTAACCTTGAATATATTGAATGAACCTTGAATATATGGAATGAAACTCTGAATATATTGAATGAAACTCTGAATATATTGAATGAACCTTGAATGTATGGAATGAACCTTTGAATATATTGAATGAAACTCTGAATATATTGAATGAAACTTAACTGATGTCAGACTTCACGGAAGTGCCAGCGGCCATCTTGTCTAAGGTATGCTGAGGTTGGCCCGATAAACAGCTGCCTGGCCTGTTGTCGTAAGTCTGCCACGACTTCTTCGTTAGAAGAACTGGCAGGGTTGTCGGGAGGATTTTGGCCCGTACATGCATTCGCCAGTGTGTTAATGATGTCCTCATACTTTAATATTCCTCCTACAAAATTCTGAGCAGACTGACTCATTGTCATTCGCTTTTCGCCACAGTAGCCACACCTTAGACAAGATGGCCGCTGGTACTTCCGTGAAGTCTGACGTCAGTTAAGTTTCATTCAATACATTCAGAGTTTCATTCAATATATTAAAAGGTTCATTCCATATATTCAGAGTTTTATTCAATATATTCTGTTAGCCCGATTTCTTCATTGGAAGCCCAAGAACAAGCTGGAGAAATCGTTTATAAAAAAAGTATTTATTAGTGGTCACAAGTAGAGTATATTGCAGCGCTGGACTCGGAGTGCCAGAGCTCCCGCAGGAAATCCGTCAGGCCGAGCCCCGTTATCCGGAACCATGTCATATTTATATTCAGCTTTATCTCACAGAAGTAGTATTCACACTTGTCAGAGTATAATTGGCCAGTTTTGAGTGGCGTAATCAGGCCAGCTGCTGTCCTTGTTGTGTTCTTTGGATGTGATAAACAATGTGTGTGTATGTGTGAGTGCTGTTTTAGGCATGGATCTAATGTACCAGACCTATCTGCCCTAATAGAGATGTTTTGTCTGACCCAGTTGTTTATGTCCTTCTAAGGTCTTGGACCATTTAAGGTCATCTGTTGTGCAGTATGAGCAAAGTGGAAAAGTACCAGCTAGGAACATAGGTTATTTAGGAAAATACAGAATATGAATTTATAATGTCTAAGATCAAAGCATCAAAGCCAATTATAACATATTCAAAGGTTCATTCCATATATTCAAGGTTCATTCAATATATTCAGTTTCATTGAATATATTCAAGGTTCATTCAATATAGTCAGAGTTTCATTCCATATATTCAAGGTTCATTCAATATTTTCAGAGTTTCATTCCATATATTCAAAGATTAATTTCCTGAACGGCATGCCATAATATATATATATTGTATATATATAAATATATCAGAGTGTAAGGTTTGGGATATTGGTGGGTTTCCAAAAATCCCCAAAAAATGCTTTTTAAAATATTACCCTGTAGGTAAAATGTCTTGTGCACTTACGTAACACACTGTCCTTCCCATTTTGTCACGTACTACTGCTTGACCAAGAGCTATATACATCTGTTTTCAATGCACAAGCAAAGGCTCTACAGCTACATATTGCCAGCTATCCTTCTGAGGTAGTAAGTTACACATCGGCTGCGCTAAACACTAACAGTAAAATGTTGTTCAATAGTGCTAGCTTATTAACAAGTAAACTGTATCAGGTAGCAGGATAAGGGATAGACACCCAATTCCCAAGCATTTCCATGTTAGAGTTCATAGCTAGGCATAAAAATGCACTATTAAACACATTTTTACTGCAAAAATCTTTGCCAACATTCTCCACACTAACATTGGAAACACATACTTTGACAGTCATGTTAGCAGCTTGGGAAATGCTGCATGTCCAACACCGATCTTTTGGGGAACCTTCTGAGTTCAAGCCTAAGACACCAGGCTACTGATTAAACATCAGTATGTGACAAGTTAGGTGTGACAAGATAAGATAAGCTACCTTTGTTGTCACTTTATACAAGACACAATGAAATTGCAGCTTCCCAACACAGTGGTTTTTAAAAAAAAGAAAAGCACATCATACAACAGCATAATTTACAACAGGTGTAGATTTAAGACAACATGGCAGGTAAGTAGGAGGCTAATAACAAAATAAAGTGCTGGGTGAGGAGTATTGGCCTGTTCCGTAGTATAAATATATAAATAAAGAGTCATCAATACAAATGTAATATAAATATTGCATTTTGGATGTGGACAAGTACTGATAGAGGATGTCAAAGTCGGTATGTGTGTTTGTTGAGGGACTGGATGGCTCTGGGTAAAAAAACTGTACTCACATGTACCAACAGGCTATTGTCTACCACCAGCATGCTGCATAGATGGGATAACATACTTAGGCTGGAAGGCAGTGCAGTCCCTTTCCTTTCATCAAACATAACACTTTTGATTCAAAGCAAAAGACTATTTTGGTTTAATCAGTCCACAAAACAAGTTTCCAAAGGTCTCATTCACGTGAGCTGCAACGAACTACAGACATCCAAAAATGTCACATTTGAGAGCAGTGGCTTCCCCCAAACACCCCTGCCTGGGATCTGGGACAACCCTTGACCTTACTAACCATTACTCACATGTGCTTCGATATGTTTGTGCCACACTTCCAAATGTCTCATCAGGATAAGAGCTTGTTTAAATGAACACTCACAACTGATCATTGCCCCACAAACACCTGACCCTAATGTCACCTTCAGTTTAAGCCCTTATTCCAAAGGTTTTATAGTCAAAGATTGTAAGATTGAATCATTTCCATTGATAAATGAATTACAGTACAACGTTTGGGTCTTCTTTATCTAACTGAGTTCTCATCCGAGAAGCCAATGATTTTTTTTTTCAGGTCAAATCTATGCAAAGCATTCTAAAGGCAGACTTCAAAGCAACTAAATAAGTGGTATTTTTAGCAAACAAAGCCGAGTCAAAAGTGGACTAAGCATTGAACTGATAAGGTTGCCCGAGACATGACTCCAAATGAATGCTAATGCCGCTCCACGTCTGCTGGAAGTTAAGCAGGGATTGGTCTGTTACCACATTAGGAAAAAGTACTGTATCATATGTCAAATGTGTTATTCCCAACTGCAGCTTTAGCCCGAAGGGGCTAAAGAGCTTGGTGAGAAGCATAATAAAGCTGGTAATGGTCTTAGCAACACTTGTGCTTTTCCAAAAGAATAAAAAGTCTAAATGTCGACAGTTAAAAAGTCATACAATGCCGACTGATGAACACTGAACCTGAAATGTAGAGCTATGTGAGGTACTGTGGCTGTTTCAAATTAAACTTTTCATTTCAACTTTGTACAGTTGTAGTTTTCAGTCACGAAAACACTTCAACCACCATTTTAACTGTTAAGATTTGGATTTTCACAAAATGTCTGGGACAGCTCAGCATGGAAGACACTATATCTAGACATATCACAGAATCATATCACTGGGAACAGCCTTGTACATAGTAATTTACACTAACAACACAAGAATGAGGAGTTTTTTTAACTGTAGATTAGATGCTTTACTTGCCCTCAGAATTAATTGACAAAGAGGCTTTTTTTCAGAAGCTTTTAGATTTTAGATCTTAGACGTTTTTGATTATGTTCTTTTTTATTTACGAGGCTTTGGTTGATTAGCATTCGTGACCAATTGCAGACTGGAAATATATTTTGAACACAAAGTAATACAGTCGTTGACTTGTAGCCAAGAGAGGGAAAAAAAGGACTCCACTCAGCCAGTAAGGGATTTAAACAAAGACTGAAGTAGGTTGACGTGAAACATCTCGCTTTGCCCGTGTACCCTCCGCCTCATGCCAGCCATTGTCATCCCACAGCTGACAAGTGATGTTCAGTGTTTTCCAAATGCTGAGACAGAATGCTCCATCGTTTTGTGTCAGCCGACCAGACAGCAGCAAGGAGAAGAGGAAGCAGGAATAATGTGGCTGGACCCAAGAATACAAAATGAGGAAAGGAGGGTGGGAGAGGAAGGGAGGGTGTGGGCGGGGAACGGGGCAAGAAGAGAAAATACATTTATCTTCTGCCATATGAATAATCTTTTTTGCCATCCGCACCCTTCACTGCCACTGCCTGCACCACTCATAATGTTTTTGTTCATCGCTGGCAAAGGTGCAAGTTTAACTGCATGAGAGAGATGTGGAGAGAAAGGAAGAAAGGGGAGAGCAGGTGAGAAAAAAAATACCTTGCAGATGTAGATGGCACCCTCAATATGTCTGGGAGATATAGTACACGAACACATACACACACAGCTGGACATTCTCCACCGCTGCAGGTCTGAGCTGTATTTATGACCCTCCTGACGGTCACCATGACAATATGACACATGGCAAAGAGTTTTCTCTCTAAAAGCTGCACCTTCACGGGTACACACAAAATTTGTCACACATGCAGACATAAACTCAGCCTCACATTGAGGTCTAGATGGTAATCTAGATGGTCAATGCTTTTTCTTCCAGCATGTGTTGGGGGTGTTGGTGACTTTTATTAGTATCATTTGAAAGAACTTTCATCTTATCTTCATCTCTTGTCTCTTCGCAGGCTGTGGCACCATCCCCCGTCTCACTTCCTCTCTTTCTCCCTGTCTCGTTGGCACAGGCCTTCTCTCTCAGTGGAGGTGTGTGCCCATCCAGCTGGTGTGTGTCATGCTCTGTTGCTTGGTGTTGCTCAGTAATGGCCACCGTGGCCAGGAGAGCAGCTGGACACACACTCACAGACACAGACAAGAGGAGCGACTTCCCAGAGACTCACATTTCATTCTGCTCATTACCATATTGTCTGTCTCTCAGAGAGAGCAGGGCCAGTTGGGGGGAAATATGTGCTGTTGTCTCACCCTGGAGCGCCATCCAAGCACCTTGGAATAGCTTTCAGTGTGATGAGCAGTGGCACGTTTCCATTTCTATCAAACCAGAAATGCCAACAGAGTAAAAGCTTAAGCCTGGACCCACATGTATGGGATTCAGGCCTAAACTGGTATTCATGACAATACAGTATCAATCACAAAAGCTCTGTAAACAAATCCATCTTAGTCACAAGTCTTCTTCTTTTTAAAAAAACACACAAGATGATACCCGTGGTGGATAATTTGTCCTCATGTCAGTCTGGTCTGGAATTCTCGCCAGAAAGCAGCCAAACAACAATGGTTCAGTGGGTAAACATAGGAACACATTAAACCCCATTTTACCCTCCTGATGTCTAGAGGAGATAAAGTGATAATGTGAAGAATGTATAGTCCAAGTTCAAACCCTCCATAATTGATCAGACTAACTCATTGCTGTACAGAGTCCTAAATCCCACAAATTATTTGGAGAAAAGTAAAAATAGTGTCACATGGGTTGTTTTTGCTATGTTTTTAGTTCTTGGTTTTTTCATGTTTTACTTTGGTTTCCCTTGCCCTGTCACTCTTGATCATTAGTTCACTGGTCGTGTTAAGTTTGTTTCCATAATTATTAACCATAGTCATAATTCACGGTTTTGTTTTCCAAGTATTTATGTCACAGTTAAGCTTTTTTTATTCCGGCTCAGCTGCGCTTTTTGTTGTTGCTATTTTTTTGTTTGTATTTAAATAAATCACGTTTTTATGTTAAAATATGTCTGCATCTGGGTCCTACCTTTACCACCAAGCCACACCACAGCAACCACAGCTTACCTTGTTAACAAATATGAAAATAAAAACCATTACGAGAATGAATAAAACAACTTTGATTTGGCCACTTTCACAATAGAGAATCTATGTGATGTCATTGTACATATCATTGTACTCGGGTTACTACCAGTTTTTGGAAAATGCACCGCTGAATCACTGAACATGACGTTTTATAACATGGGGTCTATATTGCACAGATTGTCTAAAATGGCGAAGAGATGTTGGAATCCAGACTGAAAAGTTGATTTGCAGCAAATACTTTGTATCTGGTATGTTAGATTTCTGAACAATAATCAAAATAGTTCATGCATTTAGCAGACGCTTTTATCCAAAGTGACTTACAATTGAGGATATAACATTACAGCTAACGTCAAAGCTAACAATAAGCTACATAGAAGGAAAATCCCTAGGCAGGCTCTGTCAGAGGTGACAGGGATGACAGTGTAGAAATGGAGTGCAGGCATAGAGGGAAGTACAGAAATTGTTGTACAATAAAATGAAAAACTGTAGACGTGAAAAGATAATTAGCATCCCCCATTTATGGTCCATGTCACTGCAATGGATTTGCAGTTGATGGAAGAAACACGCCTAACAACACTGCTTTTGTTTTGCATTTTGCATTTTGGATGAGGGTTAGATGTGAGCTAGTTGAGACAACCCTGGAGGAGTGATAACAGACTATAGAATATTCATTGGTGTAATTGCCACCTTAATTTTGTTGGCAAATCCCTTTTTGAAGTAGGACCAAGCATCTGGACTTTTATGTACTCTCAGATTTTGCTATTGAAATTTGAACCCCATGTTGCCCCTGATGCATATCCTTATCGGTATGTCTCTGTATTAATGTGGTATTTTTACCATAGATCAAAACTATGGGGAAACATAAGTTGAGAAAAGGCATCTGATTCAGGTATATTTTTTCTCTGTATCATATAAGAATCTGCACTTGCAGTAGTGGATTTTTTCAAAGTTAAGTCTTTATGTCAGGTACTTGTAAGAGTTTGCCTCTGTGTAATCAGTTATATTCCAAACTGACTTTAAGCATAGTCAGATCGTGTAAGCAGTGTAGGCAGTCTGGCGAGCAGCGGCACTGTTGTTTTGTTTAGGTTTGTGGCTTCACATTATGGCGGCATCATTGTGATGTCAGTTGCCAAGCTCTTTTAGTAACAAAACAACCTGCCTGTGGCAACCTTCCTTAAAAATTAGTTGGCAGTGTCCCTGCTGGACACAAATTACAAAAGTACAAATTCAGAACAAGCCAAATACATCTACATTCAGTCAGTAATTTCTTGTGTTTCGGTCCAATGAGTTGAAATGCTGCTTGGGTTAAGAGATTCTTTTCATGGGTCCTGTTGGGTCCAGTCTAAGTTTTCTAGCCTGTGGACATCAATGTGTACAGTTGGATAAGGTGGTCTATGCATGCTTGTTTTTCCAAGCGTTCAAATCAGCACAAACACAGCTTTTATTCCACATCAAAAGAGGTCACAGTTTTGTTAAGCACCATTTAATTTGCTAGTCGGTGCACTGACCTGTGTAAGTACAACTTGTACCCATCCCTCTTTGCTTCACTTTATCTCTCTGTAATTTCTTCCCACCCTTCTGAATGTATTTATTTGAGTTGCAAAACTATACACAGTTACAGGTGCTTGACCTACTTTTTCTCTTGGGAGAGGGAGCTGTATTTAGAGGAAAGGTGTGAGGTTTTAACACAAAGACTGCGTTATACTCATGGGGGATTACAGGTCAGCAGTATTTCAGCGCTGAAATACAGTGACCACAGACCACAGCACAGTATGGTCACATCTTCTTCAGACAGTGAAGTTGTACAAATGTATCTTGACAGCCTGCTGATGAAAACCAGGTGTCATCAACTAATGGCCAACAAACTCCCATAACTGAGGTTCCAGCTCTGCATGAGTCTCACTGATGGATACATATTTAGTAAGGTTTAAATTTTCTACACTTTTTTGCTTAATAAACTGCACCATCAACACATCTAAGAGGGGGATGAACCTTTGTTTTTGAAAAGCACATTCAAAATTAACCTGAAGTTTTGCCTTTTAATTTGTTTAAGGTATGTAATATATGCCCATCAGTTTTTTTTATTAATTTAAGTATCATTTAGGCTTTGGTTTTCCTGACAGACAGTGTTGAATTATGACTCGCAGTTTTATTCTTAGACAACATTTTGCAGTTTGCCCCGGACAGTAGACAATCATTCCTCTCTCAGGTGTAATCTTGTCACGAGCCAGGTCTTAAACTGGCCAAGACTGTTAAAACAGTGCACTGCAGGACATAACGACCTGTCAGCAAATAGATATGTCAGTCAAAAGTAGGCTGCATAAACCCTGGGCTTCACTGCCACTTCATCCCACGTTTTTTTTTCATTTAAGAGCACTTTCCAAAATCATTTTCTTTCCTGGTTTACTGCGCTTCAGCATAAACAGCATAGAACCACAACTACAATTTCACCAGAATCTAAAAACGGAATTGGAAGCAAAAAAATATCATTATTGTCATCGTTTTTTATTGTAAAGTACACAGATGTTGCAGTAAAATACTCACGTTTCAAACATCTGCTGACTAATCTGCCTGATCATCGCTATAGATCTAAGTGACGGAAACACTGGGTAAACTAGGGAAAGCACCCTTCTTATCTATGGAAAAATACAGGAAGTAAAAGATTAAGGAATTTTTAGATTACGCTAGTCGATGCTTCGCTTTGTGTCACTAAGTCAGAAAGCAGTTAATACTGTTACCCAGCTTTCGGTACTGCACGTGTGTAGGAAAAAAATAAGTAACCTCCTAAATCTTTACACACCTTTGAATGAAATCACCTGTGTGTCTTTCAGCTCTGCTCCAAAGTAACAGAGAAGTACTGTACAAAGTATGACTGTGGCCCTAAATTATTCAGCCACTTCGAGATATGATGACCATAAAACCACCCCCGTGTAGAATGTAAATGTAATCAGAATCTGATGATTTACATATCTCATAAAGCAGTAGTCACAGCAGAACATAGAGAACATATCAAATGCTGGATGCAAGATTATCTATTTATTATTTCATGAAAAATATTTGCTGGTCTTGGAATTTGATAGCATGATTCTAAAAAAAAAGCTGGGCAAGAGCCATGTTTACCACTGTGTAGCCTGCATACCCTCTTCTTTTTAAAACGGTCTGTAAACGTCTGGGAACTGAGGAGACCAGTTGCTGGACCTTTGGGAGAAGAATGATGTCCCATTCTTGTCAGATGTAGAATTCTATCTGCTAAACAGTCTTTATTGTATTTTGTGTTTCATGATGTACAAAAATATAAAAATAAATCACAATTGGTGAAAGGTCTTGACTGAAGGGAGGCCAGTTCAACATCTGGACTACTATGAAGCTGTGCTGTAGTAATAAATGCAGCACACTGTTTAGGCCTTTACTGAAAAAGGCATCAGGATGGAAGCATCAGGTGCTCTCAAACTTTTATATACCTTTCAGTGCTGATGTGCACGTTGCCATATTCACAAACACACCCCATAACATCAGAGATGCAGATTTTGAAATGAGTGCTGATAAGTCGAATGCTCCCTCTCGTCTTTAATCTAGAGGACGCAGCATTCATGATTTCCACCAAAAAATAAATTCAAATTACGATTCGTCTGACCACAGATCACTTTGCCAAAATCCATTCCAAACTAGCTTTGACCCAGAAAGGATGGCATAATTTCTGAATTATGGTCACGTATGGCTTCCTCTTTGCATGATAAAGCTTTAACCTGTGTGCGTGTCAAAATCATCTGTTTTAATGTTGTGCTGCCTAACATGAACAGGCTGATTACTACCTTACCCTGAATGCTGATTCTAGACAATGACACCCAATTGTGGCCATCTTTGCTTCTGAGAGACTCTGCCTCTGGAAGGTGCTCTTTTATACCCATTCGTGTTTCTGGCCTTTTGACCTACTTTTCCAGCTTTTTATTGCCTTTGATATGTGTTGCTGATGCAATCAAATTCAAGATGAGCTCATATTTTTCATGGAATTATCTGTTTGTGATTAAAATGTTGGTTTACGAGATTTGCTAATCACTGCATTTAGTCGTTATGTTACGTTTTACACAGTGTGCCAGCTGTTTTGGAATTGAGATTGTATATCAAGACAAGCTTTCCAACTAAACTGCCCGAGACATGGGCAAACTCCAGATTAGGAAACAGCAATGCTCTACTTACGATGAATTTTGCATATGATATCAGTATTTCATCTGGCTCCATTTGAAAGCATATACTAAATTTTATGCAATAGTGCCAGACCTTGTACCAATTCATCAGAGGTTTCCTCTTATATCTTTCCCAAATGCTTCTAGGATAGATGAGACTCCTCTCTCTCAGCTTATTAAATCTCTATAGCCATTAGACAGCAGCAGAAGTGATGTGTGTATTCCATCTGCACTCTCTAATTTGAGGGATGTGCCATACATTTTTAAAGTGCCACACAATAAGTGTATTAGAGTTAATCATTCGAAAAAGTGATGTGCTCTGGAAATTTAAAGCACATCATTTGTTTTTGTTATTTTTTGGACAATTCTGAAAGGACAGTCTCATTCCTTCAATACCTCAAGTTATATGAAAGGTTCACTTTTTTCTGTGTGTCTTCCCTGAGTAGATAAAGAAATATGATTTCACCAGATATGTAGACCAAGGAAGTAGCCAAGCCTAAAAGTAACCGGAATCAAACCTTTACAGAAGGTTCAAAGGACAGAATCTCTCTCTTTTTCCTTTTTCTCTACCTCTGCAGGGCAAACATTGTCAGAAGCTCCACATTTCTTTTACTATGTATTCGTGGCTTTGTGAAATGTTTCCCTTTGCAAAGCACAATCTTTCATTTCATCTTACTCATTAAAAATTAAATTGTGGCCGACTTTTATAAAATCACTAATTAAACATTAAAGCAACTGCTAATATTACCTATTGTTTAACTTTCTTCCTTACTCTACACAGTCTTGTTAAAGGTGATTTTTAATTAAAAGAAATATTCTATACTCACATTTTCCAAATAAAAAAAGTAAATGGCCACAGCCAGCTAGTGTAAAGGGAGTATGTTATGACAAAAAGTTGCCATTTCTGTGGTTGAGAGCATGTATTCGGGTGTCTGAAGTGAACTGAACACTCAATGCAGATATCAGACTCCTGTGTGCATTACGCTGTTGATTTGCAATCAGTGCACATTTGTAAGCACCTGAATTGATAAGCTCATAGGCGAATGATTCTAAAGGCTTTGGAAAATTTGGAGTTTTTAATTCCAATCAGCACCAACCGGGGAATGACTTAAAAAGGGAAAGTCAGGGTTTATAAACCTTATTTGAGTTTCCTATTGGGAAATTCCTGTTTGATCGAGCAACAACTCTCTCTCTGTGTTATCATTTAGAATTTCTAAGAGGTGATTTTTGACTTGTCTCTTATTTGCTGACTGGCCGTAGTGTTACTTTAGTTTTCTTGTTTATGTTGCATTTTTTAACAACCTGATCTAAATCGGTGCATTATTTGAAATTAGATTGTGCTGAAAAACATGAATCTATATCAACTTGTCACAGCTGAGCTGCAGCTGAGGGGTATGCAGATGTTTCCGGTCAAGTATTCTCTATCACACTTTGGTAGGATGAGCATAGTTTCCTGTGTATGCTAATATGAGCACTTAAATTATAAACTCTTCGCTTTTTCTTTGCATTTTTCAGAGATTATTAAGAGTAATTTGTGACCAAAGAAGTGGAGTTTAGTGGCTCAATCCACCCTCTAAAATTGTCGTATTGTAAAATTGCTACGAACTGAACTGTAAATTCATGGTTGTACTGTTCCCTGTGGTTTATTCACCAAAGTATCTTAGAGAGATTTTGAACTCAGGAAATTATGTCAACATGTTGAAAAAAAAAAAAAAAAAAAAAAAAAAAAAAAAATATATATATATATATATATATAAATAAAAGAAAGTGTCAGCTTGTGCGTAATATGTCTCCTTTAACCATTGCTCCAATGACTACACAACATTTCAGAAATCATGTTACAGTGAAGCTGAAAGGTTCATGCACCATTTAACTCTACAGAAAAAAAGCAGACCCTGAATGTATTGCAGGTACACTTGATGGTAGACTCACAATGATTCAACACAAGCAACTCAAACAGCTTAATTCTACTCCCCAATAAATGTTTACCATTTAACAGTTCTGAGTCTTTAATCACGTTTTTATTTAGATTTATGAATATTGAATTGTTTAATACTTGGTTGTTAACACTGAAAATTTAAGATTAATGTTCCTCTGACATCATGCACGCAAAGTCTTCCAGGTGGCCTTCAAGAAAACCAGGACCGTAAGTATAAGAAACAGCGTTCCAAATGTTGTGTGACTTGTAAATTGACAATGCATTTAATTTGTATAAAATTGGGTCTTAACCTAATGCACCCCAAATGTTCGTCAACACACAAAAGGGGAAGACCTTGGTAGGGCAGGAACTTTTAAAGAATATTTAACTGGGGGACTGATGAATGTTACGATCATGCTTGGCTGTGGTTGTTGTTGTGGTTTCTGGGTCTTAGGTGGGGCTGATCAGGTTTCCAGGAATTCCGGGGCACAGTCTGCATTGTTCCTGCTTTCACACCTGCTCCACATCTGTTCTCATCAAGACACGTTCTGAAGGATCTGCAGGAGCAACCACTCTTCACTAGATTGCCTCACTTCAGGCTGATTCCCGTGTTTCATAGAAAGTATACTTTTGAGTACTTACCTTGCTTTCCTGTGTTCTTCAGCGCCAATTCTGTCGTCATGCTCCTCACTCTGGATTCTCATGCTAAGGACTTAGCATACACTGGTGGATTCCAGGACACCTTCCTGTATCACCTACCTGCCTGCTCACCCCACCGCTGACTCAGAACCACTACACCACAGCCAGCATCCTCCTCCTCCACTCTGGACATCCACCTGGACTCAGTAAGAGCAGATCATTACCTTTGTCTAGATAAATCACTCCATCAGATCAACACTAACCTTCTATCTCAGAGTTCCCCTATTGCCCGGATCTTCCCTTTGGCTTCCAACATCACCTACCTGTAAACAAACCCTACTAACTCTAAACTCCCAGTGTCTGCGTCTGCTCTTGGGTCCTTTTCTGAGTCAGCTAGGCACTTAGCAGTACCACTGAATAATCTACCTCCATTTATCACCAATAAACCTCAAATTATCAAGATTCTGCAAGCACAGTCAGTTGGTGAACAGGAGTCGGGATCAAAGTCTGTCTTATTTAAAAAGTTCAAAAAGTCAAAATTTCCCCTCAGGACACTTTAAATAGAGAGCAATTCCCTATCACCAAGCATATGGTTACAGTGGGAAGGGAAAAAAATCCCTTTTAGCAGAAAGAAGTCTCTGACAGATCTAGACTCCGGGAGGACAGTTATAAGCTGTGGCCATTTGGGGTAGGGGACAGATGAATAAACAATAGCCCTTTAACAAGAAGGTTCCTACAAACTCCCACCCAACCAGCTACGCCTTTCAACTGCTTGGAAAAATCTATGAGGCGCACAGCTAACAGAAGCTATGTTACAGCTGAGGTCTGGCGTGCTAAAGGTAAAGGGACATTGTACTGACCTTAGCCTCCAACACAGTGTCTCACCGTGCCTCCAATGCTCCAAAATAATTTATGAGTATAAAATATTGTACAAGAAAGAAGAGAACTAACAATTCCACAGTTCATGATGCACAGTCATGATATTACAGCAACTTTAAATTTAATAAGTAATAAAATATGCATGTGCTCCTAAATGGAAAAATAACACATGTTGCTTTGACCTCAATTCTATAAAGGAAGTTAGTGGTGACAAACTAGAGCAATTGTATATAATAATTTAAATATTTTCTCTTCTCTTAAAGGATTCTACTCAATCCCCCCATTACCACAGTCACAGCAAAGCTCACCTCTCATGTCAAATTCCAAATCTTGCTGCAAGACCCCATTTGGATACTCCACCAAGGAGTTTGATCATGAACAATAGCTGTTTAACCCTGTCATTTTTGAGTCAATGAGAATAATGTCTCTAAGTTGTAGAGTTCAGAGTGTAAAAGAGGTTTGAAACTGGGAAACGTAAGTAAGATAGATTGAGGTCTAAAACTGAAAAGACTGCAATTAATTCTAACTCATAATTATTTTTTGATTTTCTATTGTTGGCTGTCCTAACTGACTTACTCAATTTTAACAGATTTCTGTAAACAAGAGGACAAGAAAAAAACAGAAATGGCGTCCATCTGACTTTTCACCAACTCCTATTCTCTAACAAAAAGTTCCCTCTGCTTCTTAGTAATCCTCTGCCATGCATGGGAAATAAATTGACTTGTCAGTGGCCGATTGCCTACGTCTGGTTTACCATCTCATCCTTTCTCCCTCCACCTCTCCTTTCCTGTGCTCTACCATTTTCCTTCACTTCTTTTTTTCATCTAAAGATGTTTTTTCTCTAATCACTTCTCTCCGTTTCCCCTCCTTTTAGTTCTTTTCTCCTCCTATCATTTTAGTAATAATTTTCTCTCCTGAACCTGTTATTTGCTTCTCTATTACCCTCCACCCCCCTGCTTTCTCCCGTACTTTCTCTTCCTCTTTCCCTGGCTGTGGGGTGATGTATGGTCCCTGTCAGGCTTGGAATCAATGGGACGCTGGTTGTTTTAATTTAGCCTGGGAGCCCAGCAGATCCAGATCCTCAGTGTCATGGAAGAGCGATAGTGGTGGCCTTTCTCTCCTGTTTTTGCTCCCCTCCCTCCGTCCTCCTTTGCTCGCTGCATTGATCAACACTCTTCTCCTGTTGGATGATTGTGGAGGCCCAAATCATCTAAAGGTCTTACAAAGTGAGCTCAACTTGACTGCTAACACACTTTGGATTTGGATCTGAACCAGTTGATGAGCTAACTAAGTTTGACATGCTCCCAGCTTAAGCAGGCTGGCATCTGATTCAAGTAAAACGCAAATGATTGGATAGATCTGTAAAAGCTGTAACCTTCACTGATTCAAATGGCCAACATTATCTGGCACAATTTCATTTTGGACAAAATCATGATGGGAGAATAGGCAATTGCTAAAGGACTGAAAGGTAAAAGATTGGATGAGCTTAATTTGAGCCACGATCTGTGGCTCATCAGCCAGTTTTTTTGCTGACAGCTCCTCCTCTCACTCTGTCTCATATCATTTTCCTGCATTTCATCATCTCCCCTTCATTGCCACCCATCATTAATACAAATGATCTACCCCGAAATTCCCCACTGCCAGGCTTGAGCGATAGCCGACATGCAAAGCTCGCATCACGAGCTCAAGTAATTAAAATGGCTGCTTTGAAACAAAAGGCTGGCTAGAGAGGAGCTTTAGAGAAAATTAAAGAAATGTGCACAGAAAAGAAGGGAAGGCAACCAGAGAGGAGGGTTCCACCACAATGGCTCTGTTGATGAGAAATGTGCTGTACACCCCGGTCATGTTTTATTAGATTTTCAACAAAAGTATGCCTGACACAAAAGGCTAGAGCTGTTTGGCTTTTGTTTGAGCCAAATCACATACTAAAACAATACCGTTTCTTTAACAGACACAATTATTGTGAGGGTTGAAAAAAAAAGAACGAGAAGGGAAAGAAAGAAAGAAAGAAAGAAAGAAACTGATTCAATTACAAGCCAATCCTCTTATAATGGCTGAGGGTGGGGCTGACACAAATAAGTCAAAAAAGGCCGAAAAAATAAAGGCCTGTCGTAACTTAGACGGCAAAGAGGAAACATTAAAATTTTTACTGCTTTTATCCATTTAATTTATTGAAATTATAATGCTGTTTTTGGCATTTAGTTGTACTGAATTAAGCCTTTGTCAGAATGAATCATTATTCATTCCATATGAGCCACTTCGGATCAGTCAAGTCTGCTGTTGCATAGGGCTTACAGATCTTTAACAGTTAAAGTCTGGCTGAGAACAGGAGAGTTTTATCTAACGAGATTCAGATTGAATTCTAAGTCAATATCATGCAAGAAGCATGTAGTAACAGCTTCTTAAGCTGTAGTTTGTTAGCAACTTTGATGATACAACTTCCTAGCACACAGGGCAGATTCTCCAAAATCCACTGTAGAAATAACAAATGTTCAATGTACTTCGGCCAATTTCTACAGAAAAAAAACCCAAAACAAAACCAAAGGAGCTTCACCCACCTGTTGAGAGTTTATTGGGATTCAAATTAGAATAAATAGATTTTCAGTGGACTCCCAAATTAACATAAATGTACGTGGAAAAGAAGCATCATGTGTTCATGTGCGTCATTCCAGATTTTGTATTGAAGCCTCAAATAAGGTATTTTACATAAAGATGACAAGCTATACTAAAGATAATGACACTTGGAAATAAAGGCCTGGTACCCTAGGTATTTGATGTGCATAAGGGCTCAGGCTTTTATTTGAAATAATACAGCATTTAGTCTACAGTCGAATTTAGCTGTGAGCGGCAAAACGTGCACACTGACAGCCAAAACAAGCAGCGAGTGGCTGGCATAAACCAGATTAAAGACAGGTCCAAACATGTCTTGTTTTCATTATTTTCTGTTAACATGAGGAAATAAAATTAACATTGATTGGCTGGTTAAATGTTCTCATCTTGTATCAGGGACAATATAATCAATTTATAACTAAAAAGACAGAAAAAAACTCCATTGTTCAGGCCCCAATGGCACTAAGTTAACAGAGCATGATCACATTTGACAGTGCTGATGAGCCAAATATGTGGATTCCACGCCATTTCCCTTGCAGGGACGAATTATTACTACTTCGACACCCATGTACATGTCATTACTGCAAAGCGCATCTGTCAAAAGCCCATGCTAATAAACTTCTTGTCATCTACAATAGTAAGGTGTTGTCATGAAATCTAAATTCACAAAGCTGTTCTGCATGTTGTAGAAGAAGGGCAACTTGCATCTTAACTTCTGGCGGATTTAAATTTTCTTTAGAAGTTACCTCGGATGCAGAACACACCCAAATTCCAATATCGACAGGGCGCAATTGGGTTTGCCAGGGAAAGAAAAAACACAGCATGTCATGGCAGTGAGATGACACTAAAGATGGTGGCATGTGCCCTCGGTTGGAAATTAACATAGTGGAACATGACAGAGTGAAGAGACGAGCCTTGGCACAAAGTATTATTTATTGTTGTGGGATAGGATTGTTGAGGGGAAGTCGGCATGGTGTCAAAGAGCACCTGCGCCTCTACCTGGTCTTCGGTACACTCCATTTAACATTATGGCACTGTGAATTTGTCAGAGGGAACCAGGCAGAAGAGCTGTTGACTTTTATTTCAAGCTGTCAGCTTGGATATGTGTCATGGGATGCCTTGTAGGGCTTCCCAACTTGTAACAGAAAAAGAGTGTTGTATGCAACGAGGGAGAGACATAGAAGAAGAAGAAAAGTCACATTGGAAAAAAGTTGATATTCATTGACATGTTGTGAGAGGTTTATAGGTTTTGGTAGTCAATAATACTTCCTTTAATATGAAACAAAAAGTGTGAAATGCAGTCAAATGAATTATATATACCATAGACAGGATGCAGAGAACTGCACTAAAGTTGGAATAGGAACACTGATAGAGTATGCATTTTGTGATCTGTCCAATTCGTCATTCATATAGGACCTCTCATCTGATTTTGGATAAATGCATCCAAGAAACATTGTCCTGATAAAAAGAGATCATTCTGGGTTAGACAGACAAAACCTAAGTGAGTTAGAGCTGCCCTTATCACAGCCAACAAATGCATAGCAGTAACAACTTCACCTCATGGAAACTGATGACTTTCCCATCCAAAAAATAACGTTCCCTGTGACCATGGTGGTTTTGGATTGATCTGCTGTCTGAGGGACTGGAAATTATCTCACTGATGCAGCTGTGAATTCATCATGTCAAGGAAAATAGATTCCATCTTTTGTAAATTTGAAGTTGAACCTGAAGTAGACTGTCCCAGTGTAATCTGTTGAGAATTCTACATAACATTTTAAATACTTTAAAGCAGTATGATCCACAGCACTCTGCTACATCCATCAAGTAAAGACCAGGAAGAAATCAAGAGTTATGTGAAGGCATAGCCAGAGTTGAGACACATTGAAATGTTGTGGGAGGAATTTGAAATGGGAAGAACATGTGAGAATATCCTCAAAAATTGCGAGTAGAATAATGGTTCAAAATTTCAGCAAATAGATGTCTGAGAGTGATAGATTTCAGCTAAAAGAGGGGATATAATATCCTTCCACAGCCGACTGTCATATCTAGTAGTATTTCTGGTGAATGAAAAGGCTATTTTGCTTCTGTGACTTTCAACGACTGTACATTTTCTTGTGAATTTTGAAGTTGGGCTGACATTCTGATTCACTTAAATGCGCATCTAGTACATGGACTAATGACAATTATGTCAAACCTGAAGGGAAAAGCTGGAGAGTTTAAAAAGATTTTGGGTGGCTTACACTTCTCAGACACAAGAGTTTCATTTTCAAATAAATATCCAGCGGCTATGTGCTAGTCACATGTTTCATAGGTTCTGCTGTTCTTTTTTTGTTTTTCCATCATATGACGCTCTTTCAACTAAACTGATACACAAGAGCCGCTATCCAAATCTTTGTATTTATATTAATGGACCGGACTTTTTTTCTTATGTTCCCTGGCACGACTTTCAAAGTAATCTTTTTCAGTGAGAGGTTTCTTTCATGTGTCCATTAGGTCTTTTTTCTTCTTTTTTCAGAGGGAGTGAGACTCCTTGCCCAGTAAGCCAGAAAAATTACAATATTATGCTGAACGTAATTGAAGGGTCTGTTTAAAAAAAAACGGCCATGATGATTTACTAACCTCAACAAAGTAGATTTAAAGCCTAACCTTAGGCAGTTCGAATTTAATGGGTAAACCTAAACTAAAACGGAAGTTTTAAAGCAAAGTAAGTGTAGAAATGATTGAGTGAGATCGGAGATGAACTGGGATCTCTTGTGCACAGCTCCACCAATGGTTCTGACCCCCAAAACAGTTTTACCTACTAAAGTTGATTGTTTCACAAAGAAGAAGGATACTGTATCTCGTTGCCATTAGATTAGTGTCCCAGGACATAGATTAAGGGTTGTTAAAGCTTCACAAACCTCTGGGTGAAACTGTGCTGTTGTACCATACAAGTAGTTGAGCTGCTAAATCTACTCAAGGACAAAGAAAGCTAACACTAGAAGTAATTACTAACAGGTTCACGATAACTGACGAATGACATTTGGAAATAATCTTCAAATCACAGTTGAAGCAAGTTTGCCACAGCAAATGCTCTGCAGAGACATCAAGAGAATACATTTCCCTTCACTAATCAATATGGGTCTAAGAATTAATCTAATTTCCAGCAACACTGAGCAAAATCAAAGGCTTAGACTAATGCTTTACCTCATACTTGGATTGAAGGACATTTATAATAACCAAAGTGAGGGTCTCCAATTGAGTTGAAAAGGCAAATCAAACAGGCATTACATGGCTGTCATGTGGAAAGAAAGTAAAAACCAAGAGAGAACAAAGAAAATTCAATGTGTTGTGGGGATGCTTTGCTTTCTACTCTGCTGTTACCTTGGAGACAGACCACAGGAGCCTACATGTGCACACCTACATACATGCTCAGTCACATACAGTAAGAGAGGGAGCATCATAAGTAAAAAGAGGGGGCAGCTGGTAGTCTGACATTTCCAGTTGAGTTCCAGCATCAATGTGGAAATGCCACATTATTTGGCCAGCCATATATGTCAAGGTCAGGGAGTATCCAAACAGAGGACAGTAAAAGAATGATCATTACATCACCCCCTATGATCTACCATTTCTTTATTCATTTTGCACATAGCTGTGCAAAGGTGTGGAATATGTAAATGGATGTACAGAGTGCCATTTCCCCATAAAGTCTAAACTTATATCAGAACACAGTGGTTTTATTCAAAATGCTGCTTAACAGTCGGACATTTGGTCTCATATTAAACTTACAGCATACAGTGCCGTATCAGGAGTGCCGGCCCAACATTAATTTCTGAGATTCAAATATTGTTTTTGCTTTCAGGACTTTGTCTTTGATATCTGACTTGATTAAGCTCAGCATTGAGGATGTCTGTGTAGTAAAATTTCTAAAAATGAGTTTGATGTTCTGATATTCTTAAGAGATAACTACTTCTCTTGTGTGATGGGTTTGCATTGTTCTATGTTCTCTTTTGAATTTCCTCTGTGATGTTCTGTTGGACTAAAGTCAGGAGACGGGTGGGCAAGTAATAGATTTCACTTCTTGTGCCGGTGTTTTCAGTGTCAGTAGACTGAGAGCCATTATTTCAGTCAACATTTTGCAACACGCCCTCCTGGATGGCACAGTAAAGCGGAGCGCTTTCACTCATGCATTCGTGACACAAGTTCAAAATCAACATATGATAACTGCTTTATCACTTCTGTGTTATGTTCAGTTACAAAGAGCAACACTTTACAAAAACAACTGCCACTTCCTGGTTGCTTTAAGGCAACCATTTCATTTAATATTACTTAGTTAAGGTTAGAAAAAGATCGTGTTTCATTCTACAAATGTAATTACTGGCTGTTTCGGCCACCAAGTACCGCTCGCGTTTGGGTGTGGGGCAGTCTCTGTATAGTCACAAGCATTAAAGTTGTCCTCTGTAAATGTCATTTCATCACACTACCACCTCTTTGCTTTACGTTTTCAACAACGCACTCACTGTAATAGTCTTTGCACGGTTTATGTCAAACATTGCTGAAAACCCCATCTGACCTGAAGGGATTATTCTTAGTCTCATCTCACAAAAGAATGCATTACCGCGATTCATGAAGCTTCTTTACATGTTGTTCAGCAGAGTTTACTCTTGCAGTCTCATGATGTGAGCAAGGATTGCTTTCTTTTCTCAGACACTGTTCATAGAGTGTATTACCAGTACAATTGAATATCCAGTCATACAAGGGTCTGCAAATCTGTCAAAGCAAAAGATGGTTAATTTGAGGAATGTAATATATAAAGTACACACACACACACGTGCGTATTTCCCTTTCTCCTTTTCCCACATGTCTGATTAGTGGGTGCAATCTAACTCCTGAAATATAACTTCCACTTGAGATCCCCAAAAAATAATAAAACCACATTTGTCTGGGGAAAAGGAGACCTAGTAGAAGATGGAAAAGCAGTGGGTGATAGAGGAAGGGTCAGATGAACACAAACACTATAAACACACGTATCTGCCTTCTGGGTTGCAAACAAATATCAAGAAACACACCGCTGTCAGTCACAGACATAAAACAGAAGTATACAGAATGAAACAGGAGCACGCTGCCTATGCCACCAGAGAACACAGCATCCGCAGCTAACAGTCATCACAAACTGGAACTGCAGGGATTGAGCACTACCCCAATAGCCGTCACCCCACCCTGGGCCATATCACCCTCCCCCCTGCCATAATTATATCCAAAGTTAGCTGGTTAAAGGCCATGTGCTCCAGTTGGTAAAGAAAAAAAAGTTCTTGCTCTAACACAAGGCAGAATTATAGTAGAGGAAATGTTGCAGTTGCTGCTCAGCCCAAAGGCACGGAAATGTTTGTTTGGAGCAAAGCAAAAAACACCTAGAGCAACACTGGTGGCCAAGGGGAGAGGGAGAAGTGAAGAAATAGGCTCTTTGTAAAAGCAATGAGAATATCTGCATAATCAAAAGAAGAAAGAAAGTAAGATAGATACAGCTGAGTTTTCATTATGTGCAACAAATATTTCCACTTTTCTTTCCAGAATATTTCCAAAACCAGGTCAATTGACAATATGTCAGCCACTCAAAACCATTGCTGAAAATAATGAGAATGTCCTGAAATTAAACTCTACAGGTGGTGACTATCATCCATTTCCACCCTGGCAGAAACTATTTTTTTTTAACCCACAGAGCAGTGTAATAGTACCAAAACAGCGTAATTACAGAATTTGTTATCATGTCTTATCATAGATATCAATTATCACATTTAACAAAACAGCAGACACTGTGCTATTTGTTGGTGCAACTGATTTTCATGTTCAGAAATGTACTATTAGTAAATATGAAGAAGCCCCATCGGGATAATTTGGTGCAACCACAAGGAGACGGAAAGATTGCTAATTGTGGTTTTTTGTGAAGAAAAAGAGGCAACATCTGTACTAGATGAGCATGGAGAGTCAAAGCTGGAAAATGCTTAAATATGACAAGAATGACTTCTCAGAAACCGAATTCTTCTGAAACTTCAGGGTGTCAGGCGCAATTTCCTCCCCGATCCTTCAGCACATCATCTACTCAGTCTATTCATAATGGAACGGTTGAATGAATTCTCATGACTGCTCCGACTGTGATGGCGTTTCCAAAAAGTGGAGAAAAAAAAAGCAGTCGAGTAAATGTAGCTATATACAACAAGATGAAAATGTCTAATGTCAGAACGGAAAGGGTCAGAATCAGTGATACGATATGCCGGTCAGGTTTTATATATGCTATCTGTACAAACCTTTAGTTTCAATTTCCAGTGTACAAGGTTTTTAAAAAAAAAGACAAAATCCTGAATAATCGATCAGATGGAATATCATTCGTCAAATTGTGGTCTGTTTTGTAAAGAGAAGCTTAAAAAGTGTCATTTTCAACTGAACTCAGGACCAAATATAGGGCTAACGAAAATGCTATGCTGGTAGCAGAGGGCAGAAATGCGTCCTTATCATTTTACGTCTGGGGTCAGATGCAATTTTCGTACAAGCTTCTGACAGACTGAATATTTCTCTAGAATTTGCCATTGTAAAGTACAGACATTTACCATTTAAAAAAAAAAAAAAGTGTATAAAGTGCAAAAAAGGTCAAATGTATCCAGTTTGCTGTGACTCATCTACAATATCATCAAACTTTTCACGCAATTCAGTAGTAGTGATGCCAACACATATGCCAAAGCATTTTCCAAGGAAACTTTGTTGATAAGGGTTAGTTTTCCTGTGAAAAATGTGTTTTTCATGCGTTTGTTTTATCTTAAAACTTAAAAGTTAGCATCATGATTTTTGAGTCCGTATTTGATTTGAAAACATAGATGCACAGAACCAGACAAGACTTGATTCAGAAATGAAACACCTTTAATATACGGTTTGCTCATTTAATTTCAAGATTTTTTTTATGCAAGGCAGATGAATATTGTTGGAAAAGATGGATGGAAACCTGTTCAGTCATGTTCACAGACATGTTTTTAATGCTACTGGACACAGGATACCTCCATAGGGACACAGTGCCCCCGCCCCACCCACTAATCTTTCAAAGAAAACAATTTCAGGATTCATGCACAACCTTAATGCTACTGGTGGCACATTTCTTAATCAGCCTGCCACACGCAGAAACGATTTGCTGGTAATTTTGCATTGAAGCGCCCACAAATGTCCGGGGAAAGATCCAACCAGGAAACATTTACCTCACTATGTGTAATGCTGTGAACCACATGATGTTGTATTAGGAAAAAAATAATTTATTCACTTTTATTTGAAGACCGACTAGACAGTGATACGTGATTTTCTGCTGTGTTAAAATAGTCTTCGCTCCAGTTGTTAATGAAAGGACAGAGATTCACAGAACATGCACGCACATCAGTCTGAGGAAAAAGCTTGTGTGGCCATGGCTTCGACAGTGTAATCCTTACTGCCATGAGCTTGGCTTAAGCAAGGTTGAGAGGACTCTCTCCGACTAGCCATAAATCTGTGACTTTAGCCGCCTGGAGAGCCAACAGGATCCTCTCCCTACCTTGTTATCTTTATGTCCTCCATTGTGAGCGTGCTGATTAAAAGGTGCTCGATTTAAAGTGGCTTCCTCTTCCCTTGTCTCCCCCTCTAGTTATTTTGCATTTTACTCTTGTTCATTGTCATTCAGTCTTTTTTTTTTTTTTTTTTTTAAATAATTCTATTTCTTCCTCCCTCTTGTTCACTGGCGTTACGCTTCGCTTCCTTAAGAGCATCCAATCATGGTCTCGTACAGTCACGCACAGCTGAGCACCACACACAGACACACACACAGAACATACAGTGGAGAAACGAGAGAGCTGCCTGCTTTTTATGCAGCTCTGCTATAATTAGAGGGTTGGCTTTATGGAAATTCATCTGCTTGTTGCTGCTTTAAAAAGGGGTAATGGAGGAGAGGATGAAGGAATTACATTCACAAATCCTAGATGTGCAATAACACCACATTTTATTGATTCCCTTTTTCTATCATTTTTAATACTATAGTTATTATGATATAAATATAGAAAGAGCTGAATCTCTGCAAGAAGAATGTGAGTTAAAGTGTGGTAGCAGATTAGACGCAGCCACAGTGTGAACACTGAGCAATAAATGGGGCAAATTGATTCTGTCTCATACGTATTAATAACACCCAGACACTCTTTAATTTCAGGGGAAACGCTTGAGAATCACATTACCCGCTCCCCATAATCCATTTCAGGCCCTCTAGACCCCAGGTCATGTTTCCTAAATTAGTTCCAAATCCCTGCCACGACAGGCTGGGCTCGGCTGCCGCCACAGTAGCACCTTCTCTGTCTGCATGACACCGCGGCATCACGGGAGAGTAAGGAGGGGGGCAGATGAAGAGGAAGTCATGATACTTCATTAAAGTGATACACTTGGCTGAATTCTCTCTCCCCTCTCTGAACCCACTTCCTTTTCTCCATTCTTGCAGTTTTTTGTTTCTTCTTTTTTTGGATGTTCCTTACTTTGATGTCGTTCCCCCCCTTTTTATATGATTACTGTTTTTTATTTGATCACTGCTTAATCAAATGAGATGAAGAAAAAAGCCAGACAGAATGGAATTCAAACCAATTACAATACATTTAACTTTTAACTGCGATACATGAAGGTGAAAATGTTGCCCGCTATAGGGATTGAAAGCTTTTGCAGGGAAAATTGGACTGGGTTGGTAGTTCAGAGTGTGTTAATCAGTTCTCATCAAATTTGAGTAATTGCTTACCTTACCTTAAATGTTTACATTAACCGAGAATTCAGGGGCTTAGATATGACACTGGCTGGTTTTCATTCCGACGACCATCTTGAGAAAATTGTGATTTGCTGTACAGTATCGCCTCATTTGTCATAAACTTCAATCTTAAGAAGCATTTGGAGAGAAATCAAAGAATACTCTCCTATAATGGACACACACCTTGACAGATCAGGCAAAGGGACTCAAGACAACGCAAGCTATTGCGGTGTTCTTATCATAAGACCTTGAGAGTTTCTCCAACCATTTTTTATTCAGGAGATAATTTTTCTTTTAATATCTTAATATTTCTAGTTTGTTCTGAAAGGTCAGCCGACTGGTCAAAATGAGCAGAATTGCTTTTATTCTTATTCATGACTTTTCAAAAACAGCCACTAAAAAAGGCTCTATGGAAATGTCCCACATGGAGACGTAGACAAAGTACGCAAAGCCTGCGATACAAACAGGGTGCCTAAAAGGTTTAGGAGCAGTGTCTTTCATGGGGGAAATAAACCAGCCTACTCTCAATGAAAATCGCAATGAAAGCTACGTATTTGTGCTGACGGAGACAAAATCTGTATTTTTCTTTCACTGTTTCCAGAACCACTTTCAAAGAAGTGTATTGAATTTAGACACATGGTTTGTGTGCACAGAATATTTTGTGTTTCTCCAAGAGGTCGCGGTGTGGCGGGCAGTAATCCAGGTAATGGATATTTTGATGCAAGGCAATAATGTTGTAATGCAAGCCACTATGTTTTTCTAACCTTTACCATGTTGTTTTTGATACCTAACCTTAAAAACGTGCTCTGTAATACCTAACCATAATGTCCATGTTATTTTTGAAGACTTAACCATCTCAGTTTTAATATGTAACCTATAGCATGCAGCTTTTTCCACGTAAAACAGTGTCAAAAATGCAAGTAAATGGAAACAGTGACGAATGCAAATCGGACAATGAACTCTTGAACAAACAATGTAAATTGTGACCAGATAATACATTTTCAAATGCAGCAACAAACCGCTGATATGCTGACAGATAAGTGAAGGGAAACTTTGGGTGTTCAGAGTATCAAATTAATTCTATTTTTGTTACCATTTCTTTTCTTTTTCAGCATACATGAGAAGCTGCATGTTAAATCTAATTACAGTCTGAAATGGTCTATTGATCACAATCACCAGCTCCTGTCTTTTTTAATGCAGCATCAAGATCATTACCCTGCCACCTTCCTCCTCATGCCCTCTTTCCATTTCTGTATCTTTCTCTTTCTCTCTGTCTCTGTCGTGAATGGTATAAGGAGCACCCTAGCTTGACAGGTCAAAGATAGCTCCCCTCTTTTCTGCATGTGTTGAACTGCTGTGCTTTGCTCTCAGCCCCAGGGCTCTCTCACTGAATGGGCAGTGCTCTATGCAATATGTCCATTTGCAATTGCAAGGCATGTCGAAACCAAACTCAAACCATCGACTGCACCGGCAGACAACACAAAAACAGGGAGAAAGAGCTGTTTAGGGGTATCAGCAAAAGGGAATGATTTAAGGAAATAATCAAAAATATATATAGATATAGATGCTAGAGAATAGCAGCAATGTCAGGTTTGTGTTATTGTCTTCTATGAAATTGTTCACATCCATTGGCATTTCTCTGGTTTAGAGCAATAGCACCTCATCCCATACAGGGATGTTTGCAGCTTTCTCATTTCAGGGACATCTTAAACATTAATAAGCTACTGGGGGGTGTGAGATGTATGTGCAACACATTTCCTCTCCCTGCCCTCAGGAAGACCATCCACGGTACCACCCAGCACACTGCAGTGCAGAGTCGAAGGAGAGTTTTAGGAAGAGGAGAGAGCATGTTGTCAAGGTGACCAACATGAAACCAGACAGATTAACAAACTGTGAAACAGAAGCCAGACAGACAGAGAGAGAATGTTGCAGTTCTGAGGCATATAAATGATCTGTCATAATGTTGTCCGGTGGTTTACGTTCTCCGTCCACCGGGACAGATAACTGTGTCATTGATCTGTCATTGGACATGTTGTAAAGAGGCATCATTTAACGGCGTCCTCTAAAGCGTTTGATTGCTTCTCATGACCTGCATCGAGCAACTCCTAGAGCCCATATATCACGTAGCATATCGTGAAGATCTGGAGGCCCACCACGCTGTATGTGCCTGGCTATATCATAAACAAAAATGTTGTGGAGCCAAAGGAAAGTTTAATTTTCCACATAACTCTATGACACAAAGTATCACATGTAGTTGTCTCTAAAAGAGAGTGTTTCATTGCCAGAATAACTTATCTACAAATGCCACATAATACATTAGAAATATCAAGCTAAATGCTCACAGGAGTTCCATGGCAAGTCCTTTGCAAAAGCTAACTCTACAGACCTGCTGGGAGCCCAAATGTTACATCCCCCCGGTGAGCTCTGTCTCGAAGAAAAGTGCCTAACTGTAGTGCAATATCAGCACTCGGAGAGTGGAACACACATTGGTTTTGACTTTCAAAGGAATCTGTTATCATCCTGGTGTGGCAGACACAGGATGACGTCCCCTCTGACAACGGAATGCTGAGCATTATTTTGCAGAATACCTCATAAAACATTTCTTTATATATATATATATATATATATATATATATTTATCAAAACTCATTTGAGACGAAAAAGAAAAGAAAATACTAGGTGACAATGAACAACTGAATACTTCAGACTGATGTCTCTTGAGGTGCAGAAAAAGATTAATGATGAATGTTACTAATGATGAAGTAAACAGAAAAAAAGCACAGATCCGATGGCTGCTATGTTTTGAATAGCTGTATGATGTAATCTGAAAAGATAAATGCCTATTTCATACTGTATCTTGTCTTCGGATCATACACTGACTGAAGGGCGTCAGCATAATGAAACAGGCTGCTGCGATCCTCACGATACCTGGAGGCTCAGGCAGACAGCAGCAGCTGCATTAGTCTAGCAGAAATCACATTAACAGCAGCTGTTCAGGGTTGACATGAGCTCAGTGTTAAAGTCTGAAACAGGCTGCAAGCCCCTGAGCTAATGTAGTTTTACAGGTGCAGGATTACCTCTTTCAAATGGAGAAGCGTATATGTTCTTTTTTCAAGCCAGAAAAGAATAGTTTTCTTCTGCTGATGCAATGTGGCTTTGCTATTTTATATTTACATGTTCATAGGAAGCCCAAATTATTAATAATACTACAATTGTCTCACGCATTATATCCATTTATCACGGAAAACAAACAAAACGCATGCTGCTGTAATTAGTCTTAAACCTCCTTTGTTCTAAGAGCCGCACTGTCGTTCTAAGTTGAGTACCCTTTTGTATTCCCTTAATAAACTGATTTCAAGCTCCAATTTGTGCCCTAACAGAGTTGCTGATGAAGCAGGACCACCACCAGCTGCTGCAGGACTTACATCACAGAGCCAAGAGTCGGGGCGGGCCAGTAAAAGATGCAGTGCTTAATGACAAAAGACTGCATATAGGTTTGAATGGCAGTTGAAACTATGTTTATGCATTTGGCAGACGCTTTTATCCAAAGCGACTTACAGTCAGGGTAAGGGGGTCTTGCCTAAGGACCCCTACTGGAGGTAGTAGTACCTTTCATGCAGGGGATTTGAACCCAGGCCTCCCACATGGAAGGTGGCAATCACTTTTCTTATCTTGTAAGCCTGCTTTAGTTGCAGGATCTAGGCTCCCCTTCTGCTCACTTGTTCTGCTGTTGAAGTACCGATGCAGTGTCGCAGAGTCATGCTTGGCCTCTCCTTAAAGAATCCACTTAATAATGCAAATAACGTACTGTTGGTGGTCATTTTTCCAGTGACAAGAGCAGTAAGGTAAATGGTAAGGTAAATCTTAGTTGACACCTTAAGTTTAATATCCATTAAGCTCCTGATCTGTTGTTTTCAATCACGTTAGCGTTTAAGCTAACGTGGATTACAAGTCCGACAATAGGAATATTTATATGTATAGTTCCTCAGAAACTGTGCAGACTCAAACCTTCTCAGTTTGACTGAGAATTGAATTAAATTAAATTAAACCATAATGAGATTTATTCTCTCACTCAAGTTCTCTGCCCTTTAACAAGAATGCAGTTTTTCCAAATTCCTCACTGGCTCACGACTGAAGTCAGAGAGCTGAAGCTGAACTTGCATAAAAGTCCTTCCTTTTGCTTGCTCATCAATCCAGTTTGCCTTTAAAGTATCCCTGTTTTTTTTTTTCTGAGCAAATTAGTTAAAAAAAAAAAAAGGAAAAAAGGAAGACTGCTTTCAGTTTCCCCAGCATCTGTAGAGCGGTATGAAAATATGTGTCTGAGAGGTTATTAGAGGCAACTAATTAAAAGGCTGTTTAAATGCATATCAGGTTGTTGCATCACAAAGTGCCAGACAAGTAAAAGCTGACATTTAGTCGAACTCTTTAGTCAGTGGCAAACATTTTAATAAGAACATATATATAGTCCCATTATTTCTAAGTCCCGTAGTTGCAGAGTCACTATCAAAAGCAGCACATGAAAAACTATTGTGGCAGATGGGTTGTACTGTGGTGAATGTAGATACCAGCCTCTGATGAATAAGTATGCATGAAATAAAACTGAAATATCTAGCTATTTCATTCTGTTCTCTGGCATTGATTTAAAAATAAAAAACACCTAGTCATCCAGCCCATTCTCACTGGATAAGCACAAGGTGCCATTCGGTGGTGCACTGGGGTGCACCAGTACTGGCAATATATGACTCTGGGGAGCAGACATTGCCTTTTTAAATGAGTAACAAAGTCAATATCAGAGGAGGAGTGGCAGTGTAACAAATTGCAGAGCTTGAGTTTTTGGGCTGGACTCCCTTTGAGTTCATAAGGGCAAAAAGACAATCCAAGAGAAAACTCAGATGAGGCAGCAGAGGCATAAAATACCTTCACTCAGGTACAAAAAGACCAAAGTAAAAAAGGCAGGCAATCAAAGAAAAAATAATAAAAAACTGAAACCAAAGACGTCAGAGAACAGGCAAAGAAAACAAACAGACTGACAAAGGGAATTTAGACTATGGAAAAAGAGCAATGAGAAGAAGGTAAGACACACTTGGACAGAACTTTCTCTACCATAGAAAAATGTGGTATGTTATAAATAAATATGGTATTTATTTATATAAATACCATATTTATTTGAATAGCACTTTATAAACAAAGAAACCTGGTTGACCAAAATGCTGCACATCGTAAGACCCCACAGATAAAAACTCTGTGAGAAATTAAATTCATCTAATAAGAGACAGAATAAACCGTCAAATTAAAGTCAGTCTCACTCTGGGTTAAAGGTCAAAGAATAAAAGTGTGTTTTCAAACGAGATTTAAAAACATCAACTGAGGGAGCCTGTCTTATATGCGAAGGAAGCTTGTTCCACAGCTTTGGGGCCAAGACAGAAAAATATCGATCACCTCTCTTTTTCCTTTTTGATTTGGGAATCACTTGCAGCATCTTGTCAGCTGACCTGAGGGAACGAGATGGAGTGTAGAGGTACAGCAGGTTAGGCAAATAGGCTGGAGCAAGGCCATTAAGGGACTCAAAAACAAATAAAAGAACTTTAAAATTGATCCTAAAATAAAAAGGAAGCCAGTCCAAGGAGGCTAAAATCAGAGTGATGTGCTATTGTTTCTTTGTAGGTGATAAAAATTGTGCTGCCGCATTTTGCACTAATTGAAGTGGTGACAGGGTGACCTGGCTAATTCCTGTAAAAAAGAGAGTTACAGTAATTCAATCTGGAGGTTATAAAAAGATGGATTACTGATTCTAAGACATGTTTGATTAGAGAGACACCTTGGATGAAAAAAGGTTGATTTAACCACACCATTAGCGTGGTTATCAAATCTAAGGGCAGCATCAACTTTTACACCTCAGATGGTGACAACAGACCTTAAATGTGAGGTCAGAGCAGACAGATCAGCACAAGGGGCTCTGGAAGAAAAATTGGGACCAAACAAAGCCACGTTAGTTTTTCATTCATCCACGACTTGATATCCCTAAGACAGTCAAGACGGCGCTGAATAGAGTGAACTTAAGATTGCCTGAAGGGGAAATAAATTTGACAGTCGTTGACATATAATTGGAATGAGAACCCGTATTTACGTAGGATAGTTCCCAGTGGTAACAGGTACAGGAAAAAAGAAGAGGCGCAAGAACAGAGCCTGGAAGGTTAGCAATGGAGGAGGTAGAAACACCAGTCCTCACACAAAAGCTTCTATCAGAGAGGTACGACTTCATCCATTGCAGAACTGAGCTTGTGATTTCCACCCATTGCTAAAAACAGGAAGCACAAAAATAAGCTGAACTCTTTTGAGACCCACGTGAGTCTATTGTTTGTTCTTATGGCCGCAGCGTGGTTAGATTAGGCATCAAAGTTAATTGAATTGTACTGAATTGAACAGTACTTAATGAATTTCAAATGGAAATTAGACTGCTGCACTTTTGACCAGGAGAAACACTCAAAATTCCCAATAAACAGATTAAAAAAGAAGCTTCTTTTGATGAAACTACATCCTATAATAGCGTTGTTAAGAGGTCCTGACAAAGTGGCGGTGTGTGACACATTGGGAATTTAACCAATCTTTTAAATCTATTATCAGTGGTCAGTTTTTAAAGGAGCAGTGTGTAAGTAATTTCCGAGTGCATATGAACGGTATTTGCTAGATTCTGTCATTTCCGATAGCGAATGAACGCAACACCTCATGCTTCGTAGAAACTGCGGTGGCCCGACACTGCATGCAGCATAACACATCCATCACACAAATGTGTCACCATGTCTTCTCCATCCAGTGAAACTACCTTCTCAAGTTCTGAGTAACTTTTAGAGATATAAATTGTAAATAGTTGTTACATTTGGTTAGATCTTCTGTGAAAAGATAACTTGCAGTGAATGCCACTGTTAGTTGTTCTGTATTATGTAAATGTTTTGTGGACCCCAGGTAGCTGCCTTCGTGGTAATAAATGCTAATATTAGCTATGTAAGGCTAAAGACTGTTTGTATTTAGTCTGATAGAGGGATGGCATTAGCAGGCAACAGTCGTATCTGGCTGACATTATCTTAAAAGCCTCTGAATATCAGTTACACTTTGATGGAAATCAGCTGATCTCTGTAAGATGACACCAAGTAATTTATTTCCAGCTAACAAAGCTACTTAGTAGTTTTGGTGCATAAACTCATGTGAATCAACAGTTTTAAACAGGGTCAAGGAGAAAACGTTATGTTTGTTTAATCAGATCAGCTGATCACCGTTTGTCCCTTCTAGGCCACTGTAATCAATATGGCGACGCAAGTGGTGTCCTTCCGGGTAAGTCTTTGTATAGAGCGGACTGCGGTATATGTAAATCAAAAGGCGAAATCTAAAGTAATGAAAACGTAACGACTCGTTTCATAGGGTGACTATATAGCACTAACAACATAGTTATATGTATTATATTCCATTTCTGTCACCAGAAATCACCAGAAATATTACACACTGCTCCTTTAACCAATTGTGTAATCCATCCATACAGCCACCATTTCCTTTTTTATTTAGTTTTTCATTCCATGCATGCACTGTAGTGGCTGGATTTTTATTTTCTGTTGCTCACATATCCCAGACTTTATGTAGCCTTCTCTTGACCAAAGTGTTTCAAAGTGGGCAGTTAATATTGACAAATCCAATAGATTCTGACAAAGTCTAAAGCTGACCATCATCAAACTACAGCAGCTACTTTTCCTGAAAAAAGTAGCAAATGTATATTTAATTATTATTTTATGTTTGTTAGGTTTTAATCCACAGCACTGGTTGTTTCTGTGCAAAATTGAGCTTCCTTCCTCCTCTTCAGCAGTTATTTCAACCTTAGGAGAATGCGATTTTCTTAACTCTTGAAAGATTAATGAAGTCCTTGGAACATGTTTCTCTTGGTGAGGGAGCAGAATCTAATAAGAACAGATCGTGTGCATTAATCACAACATTAATCACTTCGGCACAAATGAATGTCAGCACAGGTGCTGAGTTTAGCATTTGCTGAAGGTATCTATCTCCTTCAGTTGCAGAAGTTGGGCGATTGTGAAAATATATTTATTTCTTCCAGTTCATGTTCATTTCACTGCAGTATTTTTTTTTTCTTTTTAGAGTTTAAAGATGATTACTTGGGTCACTTTTAGAAGTTTAGAGCTCGGTTCAGGTGGCATTAATGTTTTTCTTTGACAACTTGCGGTGATTCATCTGCTTCACACAAAGGGCTGAGATAAAGGACGTGTTTTTAATTGACTGCTGAAACACAGAAATGTCCTCCAGAAGGACAAATGGGAAGAATTTGTGAAGTGAATTCCTCATTTTGACTTTTTTTTTTCCATTTACAGAAAGACATACATTGTGTAACCGTATTTGCACCACAAATGACTTCTATCCATTAGCTAATTAATTTGTTAGCCAGCTCTCTAATCACAGACTGTTAGCAGACACAAATACACAGGCTGTTGTCATGGGAACAAATGCTAACATCCACCCAAATACAATTAATTGAACCAACTACTCAACAAAGGTGATCATTTTAGCCTTAAATGAGTCAGCTCGCTGAGTTACTCCAATGTTTATCACAACAGCATCAATGCAACTTTAATGCCACACGGAAAGTATGCTAATCTTTCACTTTGCCTAATATTTTTTGAGTCCATGAAACACTTCTTTAAATAGGAGTCATATGCTTATTTTACCCATGCAGCTTCAGAACAGTGACACGTGCACATGCATGATCGCATATGCGACATATCGACTGTTTCAGACGTCAATCCACACTCTGCAAAGACATGTCTGCATCACCAAAGAGGTGCGTCTCCTCAGGTTGGGATGGTTCATGAATACCAATGCTGGAAACAGGCAAGGAAATGGAGGAATCTGTTGCTGTGTTGTTGCGGATACTCAACTTGGCACAGAGAGGCTCTTTGAGCGGGATCAAATAATAAGTAGAGAGGGTCGAGATGAGGTCCTTGAATGCATCCTTCTTTTATCTCAGTCCACTCCTCAAGACACTGATTCTCAGTGTTCAGTGCACAGGTGTTTAGAAGGATGGAAAGTGGGTGAAGCAAGATTGAGACATCCAGTGTAAGTTGTCGAAGATGGCATTTGTATGGTTGTATTTGCCTCGCTGTATCTCTGCATGTAGTGAGATAGAGAGCCAGGAGGTCAGTTATGTATAAAATGAAGAAAGATGAGCTAGCTGCAGGAGGAAAAAGCTAGTAGATATGAGCATGGTTATTGCATGAAATTACATACATATGCAGTCTGGGCAGATCAGTGTTGTAAGATAAAGTAAGATAAACACAAAACCATTTATATTCAACATTTTTAAAATTGTCTACCATGGCTTCAGTGGAACTGGAGCCAACACAGGTTAATTTTGATTAATTTGTAAAAAACAATGTTTATTTTAAAGACTAAAAAATTATCACTGCCTTACTCTAATCAAGCCGTTTTAATTTCCAACCCAAGTGATGTGATTTCCTAACCCAACCAGGAAGTGACAACATGTCACTGTAATATGTTGTCTTAACATGAAACCAAGAAACCGGCAAAATGATGTTCATGAGAGTTACAGTCATAAAAAGAATGTATTTTAGTCTGAATGAGAACTTTGTAGCTTGTTTAAGGAAATGCTTGAGACTAACATCTATGATCATTTTGACTGGAGGACATGTTGCATCGACTTTATATAAAAGATGGATGGATTCAGTAGGCAATAGTTTTTTTCCAAGCCAGCAAGGTTGGCTAGATTCACTCCCTCTGGTGCTCATTTAAAACATAGATATCAGGTCACAGACGCACACTTTTCTCCAGTCATATTTCACTCTTATTGTTACTCTTGTTCAAATGGTCCCTTCTAACTCAACAAATACCATGATGGTGTAGGCCAAACTCAAAGCTTATGTAGTTCACATGGGTGAGTGTCACAGTGGTTATGTCCACTTCTCTAAGAATCTATGGTGGGTCCCCATTTTGTATGTGTTACGCCCATCTTAATTTCTACTGGCCTTGCAGTGGCAGAGCAAGAGTATTTTCTCTGGGAGACAGCAAATAATCAAAGATCTTTAAGGTTAAGCTTCTCCTTTAAGGACTTTGTCTTTGCTCCAAGTCCAGCTCAGATCAATCACTTTAGCTTAGCCAGGAGTGCAACAGCCACCAACACACTGGCAGCTGAAAACAATGACTAAAGTGCAGGTGGAAGGACTGGAGGTGGCTGCCCTCATTTGGACACATCATGACTGACCACTATTGGACAGTTGGGGAGGCCAGCATGGCTGTCTCATTACACCTCCAGCCAGAGGGATTTGTGTGGGCACATCAAGATTCCCCACCTCATTGTCCCTGTCAGCTTATCTCCTACACCCTGTCCTCTGACAAACAGCCCAATGGTTTACATCGTCCTCCTGCAAAGCGTCAGCATGTGCCTTTTACTTTGTTTTCCATCCTCTCAGTATGACACGAAAGGGCAAGGCACCGTTGACCACCTTGCATGTCCTCGCCATTGCATTTTTGCGTCTCTTCGCATGCGATCGAGGCTGTGGTGGATTGCATTGGCCTAACCCTCACCACTAAATTATGCCAGTGTTTCGACAAGCCCTTGGCATTGTGAAGAGGCAATTCATTCTGACTAAATGTAGGCTGCCATGATATGTGTAGAGTGCTTTGTGGAGAGAGTACGGTGGAGCCAAACGAAGCTTCAATGAGTCCTTTACTTCAGCTATGAATAAATAACCCTCAAAGTGTCAAAGACCACTTGTGTTTCATCCCAATCTGTATGATGGAGATGGAAACACTTGGTGGATTATCGGGGCCAGAATTTGGATGGATGACAGCAAGGGCATTTCATACGGACATCCATCTAAAATCATTGTTGTAATGCAGTCTCAAAAGAGAAGTCTGGCAGTGCCATCAGCGCCAGAGTACTGGGCCAAAACTGAAATGTTGGCATCATGAAGCACTCAGGGATCTGATGCATAACAGCACAGATGAGAATAAGCTGTTTGGTCAACCATCTGAAAAAAGATGTCTCTGTGGCTGTAGATAAATGGGTAAATAACAGCTTTAACCTGTGTAGAAGTTTTAGACGGTTCAGTCTTATTTTGCACGACTTTATCTCCTCGACAAAATCTTCCCCAATTATTTTCAGCCTCTGAATTTGACTTCTAATGGATCTTTTCCACTCTGGTCTGGTCCACTCCACCCTCTGTTCTAATCAGTCTGCTCCTTTCAAAGTGTCCTCTCAGAGCAGCATGACATCAGAGCCTGTGGGACAGAACCATCTGTTAGTCACAAAGGAGGGACAGCAAGACATGCCACAACTATTAGAGCAATGGATTCTACCCTTCCCTGTCTGAGGACTAAAACTTCCTCCCTGCATGCCCACCGCACTTTCACTTTCTCGGAAGTGTCAAAGTGATACATGTTATTCCACTCACAGCTTGCTGAATACAGTATTCCCAGGGTAGATCATTTTGCCCAGACTCCTCAAGGCTCCATGGATACTCAGCTTTGATCTCCCCAAAGAACTGTAAGTGTTTTGCTTGTTGTTTTAGTCTCCTTGTCTGTCTTAGTCTTCTCTCAGTGCCCGTTTCCCATTACAGAGCTAAAGTACTCTCAGGCTGTGTCCATCATGTACTTTTGTACTGTTTGCAACCCTCAAGTGTGTACATTCTTGTCTCTGAGTTCACCAGCTTTTGGCAAAAATGGAAATGTATTAGTTGGGCTTTGCTTTGCTGAAGATTTCACACAGTTTTAATCACATGTTCCATGTTAAGCAGATGAAAACTAAATTCCCAGCCTTATGTCATCACAGGTTACGTTATCTGAACCTGACATTCATGTTGGCATTAGCAGAGAGAAGCAAAGGCTTTTAAATCATTACCCAGCACTTTTAGGGATGTTTTGAATGTGTCAACTTTTACACGTCTCGTGTATCATTACATCATTTATCAGGACTAATAACTTTAAAGCTGTGGATCAGCAATTCTCCAAGAGTTCTCCAAGAAAAAGGGTAATTTATTTTCTTTTATTAATTTTTTTTTAATATGGCAAGTCAGCTCGTAGAATTGCAGTATATCTGTTCTGGTTGCCTTGCAACAAAGAAGCGCACAGTGAAAGTTCTGTGGATTATCAGTTTAGGTTTAAATGGAAAGCACACCCCTACAAGTTCTGGCTGTGTCACTATTTACAGCCAATAGGGAAACTCTTTGCATAACTGTTCTGTTTCTCTCAGCTTCATTAAACTTCCCAAACTTGCTGTTCTGAGCACTAAAAACATTTAAACGTGCCAACTCTGTTCAGTTTCAGGAGCATGTCTTGTATTGTTTGTATGTCTCTTTGAGTCACACCACTATCACTGTTTAATTACCAAGAAAGCCTTGGAAAAAACACCCCAAAGGCACTCGGCATATTGTTGGGACCCTCCTGCCAGGGGAAATGTGAGGACCCTTCCCGTGCTTTTAAACATAACCCGACATTTTATCCTCAGGGAAAACTCTATTTTCTTCCTCCTTTCATACCATTTCATATCATTATTCAGAAGGTTGGTGGCCTTTCTCTGGGGTGACTGATGGCAGCTACATGGGCAGACTCATCCACACTTAATTACCCACAAGCCCCTTGGAGGGCATATGTAGAAGGACTGAGACATGCGTGCCGCTTCATCTTCTCTTTTACTCTCGTTACTTCCAGCACCGCTGAGTGGACTATTAAGGCCTGTCCACTGTGGTGATTTCACCAGTTTACATTAAAGAAGAAAAAACTAAAAAACCCATTAGCATAAATGTTGCTCAAGGTTTATAATTTTTTTAAGGAATAATCACTTTGACTTGACATTTCCCCCCTTTGGTTATTCCAATGGAACTGAGCTTCAAACCCAAAGAGCGGTTTCCCTTACATTTTCAGACAGACCAGCAGGAGCTCTGATTGGTTACAGTTAAGCTTCAGTGCTTCTGGGTAACAGAGTTTGTCATGCTCGACTCCCAGAGCGACATTATGAAAACATGCGACTGCGAGTACACTGCAAATCAAGAAAGAGGCTTGTTGTTTGCCTACACAGATGTCCTTGAAGCAGCACACACGAGACACTGGAATCAGTTTGAAAATTTATTTTCATATAAAAAGACACTATGAAAACATTAGAGGACTACTTTGTACAATCTTATGTATAAAAAGAACAAAAATGAAGGAGAAAGGGAGAGCTTTTTTCAGCAGAAGTTGGTTAACACTTGAGCATCAAAGGCTGAGGGATGGAGTGTGATGGAGAGCACAGGAGGTTTCCGACTTCTACATGGTGGTGGGTTGCAAATTTGCCTTCTTGAGTTTCATATTTCTGTTGAGTTTGGCAAGCTTTTGACACTGAAAGGAAAAGAACTCAACACAAACATACGCTGAGAGCCTGACAAGCATCCTCTAGTGTTAGAATTAGCGTGGCAGCAGAGTTTAGCATAGAAAAAAGGAAACTGTAAAATAGACAGATGTACAGCGGGGTGCATTTCTCAGTCAGTCAAGCAGCATCTCACTTACCGTTATGGGAGATGAAAACTTAAAATCCAGCCGTCACTGAGCTTGAAAGTGTTCATATAATATGAAAAATCTGGCTGATGGAACAAAATGACGAAATCGAACCTAAAAGTTTCTGTCTTGCTGTCGAATTTCCTTTTTTGGTTACCTTGGGAACAAGACTTTGTTTTCCCTCTAAATGGATCAGTTTTATAGCTGCAAGAACAAACATAAAAATGCTATGGCGTGAACACCTACTGTGTAGCAGCCAGACGGCTGCTTTGTTCAGTGGATCTGGGTCCTGAGACTCGCAGAAGGTCAGGTGAATGTAACCCCAGCTCGGCAACTCGGGTTCAAACCAATCTCGCTCCTCAGAGAGGGGGCGAGCTGTAGGTTTGCCCATCAGCTGATTAGCGTGAAAGGTTAGAAGGGCGGCACTCTCGTCCCACCATCTGCGCTGTGCTGCTCTACTACCACATTAGGGATCTTTAAACAGATGGTTTGAGGGCTGCATTGGAAAATGTCAGGACAAATCGTCATCCCTGGATAATTACTGTTTTGAACACTCCACTTTTTTCCATATTTCTGCCCGCCTTAAGCTTTTTTTCCCCTTATATTTTTAGATCTTTCTTCGCCATCGCTTTCTCGCCATTTACCCCACACCTCCATGAACTGTCGCTCATCTCTTTCTGCTGGCTGTTAGATTAATGGCAGCTGCTTTGAACATAGACAGAAGAGGTATCTAGCTATATATTGAATTGATCCTGCACTCTCACTTTCTCTCAGTCTGTGTGTGAAGAACCGATGTGCTCATGCAGCAACGGCAGGAAAGCAATCGCCGTTCTTGTAACAACCGCAGTACGGATGTTGAATGCCAAGCAGGAAGCATCATCGTCGGCTCCTCTTCGCTCTTGACACCTTTTGGCCTTACCCCCTCGTTGTCTTTCTATCCCATGCCCTCTTTCTGCAGCTGCTGCGCACATGGTCGCAGGACACAATCCTACGGAGAGGAATTAGAGTAGCATGCCATTGGGAAAGGCAATAAACTAGAAGTTGATGAAGATTCTCAGTTATCCAGGTCGTGGTAGTCATATAAGCTTGAGTAAGGGCAACTGGACTTCTTCTCCTCTAAAACCAGTCCAGTTGCCCTTATTAAAGCCTTATAATGAACTAAAAACAAATCAAAGCACATTTGTGGGACTTAATTCCATGACAAGGCTCTTGAGCTCCGGTGATATCTCGTTTCACAAATTACCAGCTGGTGAAGCTAAAAATATTTCCTCAGAGTTGGCCTCTAAGTTGATCAAAACGTTAATTAAAGCGGTAACTTTTTCAGGACTGAGAGAGGAGCTCACATGGAATTCCATCGAGGGCAGAAATGACTGAGATACCTTCTCTCCTGCCATCACTGTGACTGGCTGAAATGGATTGAGATGATGCAACCTTTAAACTCCCGGCAGCGGAGAGAGAACGAAGGCCAAATCTTTTTCCATATTGCCTCGGACAGCGAGTTTGTTTTTTGAGTTCCACATGAGTGAAGTCTTCTTGAATATGGAAAAAAAAAAAATGGAGAGTGATGGACAAATCATGAAATCATGAACATAAACGGCACAAATCAAACTAGTCTTCAAATGAATCAGCTCTGCCCGAACAGTTGGAGCAGAGAGAACAACTCAGCTGGTAGGCGTTTGTTGAAGCTGTGTTGCATTTTTTTTTTTTCTTTAAAAGTTTGCAACCATGGTGGGGGGGGGGGGGGGGGGGGGGGTGTTCCTTTGACTAAACCATAGACAGAAGAACAAATGAAAGAGTGTTCACACAGAGGATGTGAGAGAAATGCAACGGGTGTAGCTAAACTGGAACCTGAAGACAGGAGAGAGGTTGGCACATATCAGTGAGCAGCCCCCCCCCCCCTCAGTTCCCTGTTCACCCACATGACGAAAAGAAAGAAAACGTGCAGGAAAGACTGAGTTCCTGAATGCTTTCGTCATCCATTAGAGGTGGAGGGGCGGGACGTAATGAAAGAAGGTTGCCTTGAGGGGGCGACCAGTGTGAGAAACCTCAGTGAGATCTTTTAACCTTGCTATAAAAAGAACTGAACGGTGCAGAAATATTCTTATTTTCTCTCCCCGCCCACACCACCCTACCCCAGTCATCAAACAATTGAAAGACATTTCTCTTTTTTTTCTCCAGAATAAAATCAAGACATTTTTTGCCCCCCCTCAGAAAGTTTTTTTTTTTTTTTCATACATTTTTTTTCTTTAAAGTTCATTTAAAAATGGTCTCCAGTCACAGACGTGTCCAGCCCCTGTTCTTTTCTTTTCAATAGTCTTTTTGCGAAAAATATAGAGTAGAACAGTGTTCCCTTCATGTCTGTCCTCCGCAGCGGTAAACAAATGCAGTGTGGGATCCGAAGGAGCACATCGCAGGAGACGGGCAGCAGAGTGTGTGAGATCCTTGCAAAAAAGAAAAGGAAAAAAAGAAAGAAAGAAAAGTATAGCCTTTCAGGAGTCCAGTATCTCTGTGCGCATCTCTGTGTGTTCCAGTGAGCGTTTGCACGTCTTCACACTTCAGTCTGGAAGTCTCCCTCAGATGACTCTGGTGTGTTAGCCGAGGATGAGTCCCAGTTTTTATTGTGCAGTTCCAGTCGGTCCTTCTGCTCCCCGGGCACAATGGACAGCTCGGGGGTCATGGTCTTGAAGCTGTCCCAGGAGCTCTGGTCCTCTGGGTTTGACTTGTCCTGATAGAGGAGGACAGGAAAGAAACAGCTAAGTTACCGAAAGACACGGGGAAGTGAAGGTGCCACATAGAACTGAGGAGGCAACGCGGTCTCAGTTAGTGTTTTGTATAAGCCGTGCTCTCGTACTTTTTGCCGTAATTAAATCTGATTTAATAACAGTAATAGTAGATAAAGAGGTAGATGCTTAGACTGTCTAATTACAAAAATATCTGAACTTCCTGTTTTCAGAGCTTATCCTACCTACAGCCCCGATGGTATCAGATTACCTGCACAATAACTGTGACAATTCAGTTAATTGTTTTTTCATTTTGAAATGTGTATTTGAGTAAAGGCAACTTTCCTTGACTTTTGCACACTGTTACCTCTACAATACCCCATCAATTTTACCTGTGATTAAAATGCTTCTTTTGGCATCTTATACGCAGACCTCAGTATTTCAGAGGATACCTATTAACTGCCGCTTTGAAAGCTACATTAAAGGGTAATATCACTTGAATTATCTCTTATTAATTCTGCAGTTTACAGCCAGATAACGTTCCATCCCTGGCAAAAAGGCTGGAATAACCACTGGCTCTACATTTAATGTTCTGCAATGAATAAATAAACAGAAAACTAACATGTTGCACAACTGCTTTTCATATTATAATAGGCGGACATTATTTACAACTTAGTTACAAACAGTAACCCCTGTTTCATCCCATTTGTTTTTTAATTCTTTTGTTGTCCATTTTCAATTTTCAAAGCATAAAATAAGAATTCCTTGTATGCGTCTACATACTTGGCGAAATAAAGCTGATTCTGATTCTGATATTGCTTTGAGTTTTCTGTCCTGACACCTTGGCATCTTCCTCAGTCGGCCTGCATGTTTCCCAAATACAACCTTCCATTTTGTTTGTACAAATTCCCAATTTTTGGAGTCAGTTGACTGGGAACAGCCATGATCTCTAAATTGAATTAACTTCTTGAAGGAGTTTTATAATCCTTTCCAACATTCTACTGACTGCTTTCCAGGTGCCACATGGAGTTAAACTCTGCCAGCAGTCTTTTTGAGCTGCTGGCTCATTCTCATGTTTAGAATGTTTCCGATCGTTTTGTCTATTCCTCCAAACAACAATTGCAGAATATGACAACAATATTCCAACATTTTCACCAGGGGTCGTAGCTTAGCGTAAACCTGGAAATGAGGAAATAGTCATTTAAACGAAAAACTTAACGGCACATTTTAAAATTCAAATTTGTATAATCTATACAGATTACATCTATACAGATGGTATAATCTGTAAAACAGAGTTGTGGAATGCAAAAATCCTCCTTTGTGTCTGACTTATTTTCTTTTTTTGCCCTCCAGGTACCAGCCAACACCTCAGGAGGGTTAGTTTAATGTAATAAATAGTAAAAAAGCTATATTTACTTATTCTTATGCATACATTCTAGATGCATTTTTTATAAAAAATTTTTGGTGAACTGGTAATTCTTTATTTATTTTCATTTCCCTGCAGCGCTTTGGCACATTTGTGCCTTACTTGCTTTCTCTTGCACTATAACTAATAAAATGGAGGAGGAACCTGCTGCGGAAGGATGCTTTGTACTATTTGGTGAACATCATCAAATGGTGTAATTCGATCCAAACCAAGATATTGCCCTTACAAGGGCAATGTATGACCTTGTGAGACTACTGTGTCATGCTTTAGCGTCGGTAATGCAAACCAAAACAAAGACCGCCAAAACCGAAAGTCAAACCTGAGGTGCGTCTCTCTCTACCTTGAGTGGGGAGGATTTATTTGGACTCGGGTACTATTCCTTTCTTTGAGGGAGATTTTTCATCGAAGACAGAACATTAGCCAGCGTAAGGAAACCTAAAGCCTTGCTCGCTCAGGAAAACAGGAACGTGTCCTTGGGCTCTAAGACATTGTATTTTTTTAACTTAAAGTGACTCTAATCTTAGTTTTTAGTGACTCAAATCTCTTCAAAACTAATTGAATGTAACAAAGGAGCGGTATAGCTGATACTGATATTTCTTCGAACTCATTTGACTTCACTCAAAGAAAAGAGGCGCACAATACATGACTGAAAGACACTTTACCATAATTATATTACAAAAGAAGAACTACTTTTGTTATTCTATTTGCAGAAATGTTTCTTTATCTCACACCTCCCACAATTACCAACTTTAACTGATAAATGCATAAAAGCCTCCCAGGCCTGGGCCTGTAATTACTGCATGTCATCTGCAAATGTTCCCATGATGCATGTACAGTAAAATTCATGTTGTGGAGATTAGCCAAAAACTAAATTAGAGGTAGCATTATGCGTCAGATAAAGGCCATTATTCAAATTGGTCTCATTATCTTCGAGATCTCATAGAATGATTTCATGGACACAAGTGGATAGAGACACATGGGTCATTAGCCCAGATGACTCTTGATGGAGAAAAACACACAAAGACAAAGAACCAAGACAAACAACTAGAGGCACTTTCCACATCCAAAGCAAACCCAGCTGTTTTTCGTAGAGATTGTTATTCCATACAAACGTTCAGTAGATCTAATTCAGTAGATGCACTGTGTGTCTTAAGAGTGAATGTTGTGAATCTACAGGGAAGGGGAACATTTTGAATGAATTACCAACATAAAAAAACGTTTTGGGCCACTGCTTAAATCCCCTTGATGTTTCAATATAGCATAAAGATTATCACAAAGAACAACTTAGTACTGATTTGCTATGACCCTTCCCTCAAGGGGAGCAAGTGGACCAAAACCATGTCCCCAACTGCAAACAGAGCCTCCAGATCCCCTCATGGGTTTGGGTCTTCTTGAAGTCAGTGAAGTCAAGTTCAGCAGACTTGAAAAGAGGTTAGCAAAGGTCTAAGTTGGCTGATAATGTGAGAGATTGCAGCCAAAAGCCGCCTGCAAGTGACAGCAGTGAAACTTGGGCTTGTGGGAGCAGAGAGAAGTTTTTGTTTGCTCTGTCCTGGTAGCACGCAGAGCTCTGAAGACACAGGCTACCTGTTGTAGCTTTCTGCTATTGCTTGGGAACAGTACAAGAATGTGGAACAACCTGCCAGGTACTGTAGGTGAGGCTTGTTTGAGGTGGTCCTTCAACTTTGCTCTGCTGTTGTCTACCATGAAAGTCAAGGTAGACAAATAACTGCTTTGTTGAGTTACACTGAGATAAATTAATAAGAAAATGAAGATTTTTCAGTGTAGTCATTGACTGTGCCTGCTGACTCGAGAGAGGGGGGGATTTATGGCACAGCAATGGTCAGCATTTAATAAAACACTTGTACCTTTCTGGTTAGGTTTAGACAGGAACGTTACTTGTCAGAGTAAGAAAAAAAAAAGGTCTGAAATACTTTATATTTACGGTTACATGTTGAAATTGTCGAAAATGTTGTCCTCGTTCATTGTAGAGTGTAATGCTGTAGTGAATCACCATTATTTTGTGCTGTTCTCATTCTCGTTGTGCACTTTAGTACATTTTGATCATGTAGTACACAATAGTTATGTACAGGTGTCCACTACATGGGTTGAAATGGATCATCATGCACTGTGCACTGAAGCTGGGAGCTAATGGAGGCCTGGATAAAAGGCACATATGAAGTACCACTGCATTCAAGTAGGGTCCCGAATACATCTGGAGCCAAAATGCCTTACCCACTATTGAGTCCCCTATCTAACAATCACAATGGTCACCGAAACGCTACGACCGCCCCTCCAACCTCCGAGTGGTGACTTTGTTGATCGTTAAAAGTTCTCCCCCTGCAAGATCCAACTGTTAATCAGCTAAAGATAAACCCTTGGCTGTAATATCCAGAGGCACTGGACATAGAATCAGTGTGAGATGAGTGAGACTCAGAATGTGCAGATTTTTGCCTTCAATTATCCATGTAGCTGTGTGAACCTAGTAGAGAACTGCGTCTGATCTTCAGAACCGCCTCCTAGTAACTCCCTTTAGCTTCTATCATTTTAATTCTCTCCACGCACTTTTCACAAGCCCCCTTTTGCTCTATTGTAGCAACTGAAAAAAGACTCACATGTAACTCACTTTAAAATTATTTCCACCCCTTACGTTCCAGTCTGTCTCCTCTCCTTCTGGCACACACATACATCATTGATCTACACTACAGCACAAGCCCCCCTACCCCCCTTTTAAGTGTGTGATGATCGTCACCAAAGCGCTAGGGGGCAATATCGGCCTGATTATCATTCTCCCCATGTCACAACCTGACAGTTGGTAAAATGAATACAAAAGGCATAATCTGGGAGCCAATTTGCATGCTAAATGCTGGCGGAGGAACATTTTGTAAAGCAGGAGTGTGGGTAATGCTGCAGTTAAGCCCAACTTTATCCCTCGGAGGCTAGGCTGAGGCGATTGTGCTGCTACTGCACGGGTATCCATTCCCTTTTGCCATCTTTGCCCGACTCCATTCCCCTCCCATCTCATCCCTCTCTCTTGGACAGAAGCCCCTCTACTTACACTCAACGAGTTCTTTTCACCTCCGGCAGACGAAATGCTCCATCTCTTTTCCCTCTGTGGTGATGAAATGAGAGGGAGAGGACAAAGAGGGGGAAAGGGAAAGAGAAGAAGGGGAAGGGAGGCATCACAATCACTGACAACTCTGCCCTGAAACATCAGCATGTGTTTCAACACCTTCCTTTGTTGTTCCTTTGTGCTTACACCTGACCCCTTGTCTCTCTTTCTGTCTCCATTGCGCAGTCCCTCTCACGTGCGCACACACTCGCACAACAGTCATACATGAACTGAAGGAGTGCAGACAGTGACCAGTGTCACCCACTGCTTGAAATGTGTTGGAACAGGCTGTATTTTCAACTTTCAGACCTGTCAAAGCTCAAGAGGAAACTGCAGATGCAAGGACAGATTGACATTTTGGAAAGATTCAACATGGTATGCACCACCAACAGCATCTAGAAGCATAAAAAAAGGGATGGAAAAAAAATGGAAGGCACATGGCTGTAAAGTAACCTATTTCTAAAAATACTAAAAAATGAAACCACTACGCAGGGCTGGAGGCTTTGCAGATCATGTTTTCTGAATAATGTTGAGAGACGATAACTAATCTGGTTATGAGGGCATGAAAAAGGCCATCTACATTACCTGCAGTATTGATTTTACACTGCAAGTGTTACAATAACACATAAAATAGTTAAAGGTAGGCTATAAATTGACATTGCTGAGTCTCTATGTACTGCCTCTGGCTGAAACGCATAAACCTCACATCCCCTGATGTACCTCTGCAGTGTTATCCATCATTATTCTTTATGCGCTTGTCTTTTTTTTTTTCTAAAAGAGAAACAAAGCTTTTGGTGGCTTGCTTCTCTGTGGGTGGTCTGGCTCCTACTTTGCTTGTAACTTGCACAGCTGTTCTGAAGTAACAGGTGTGTCCCAGAAGGCAGGGCCTTTTGGCAGCACTGGTATGAAAGAGAATACAAATCCAGCAGTGTTTGGTGTTGTACTTCTCTTAGCTGTGTTGACTGTCTAGCAGGAACATATAGCTGTGTGTGTGCGGGTATGGATGTAGCCTCCAGTCATTTGTACTCACTAAATCTTCATCAGGACTGGCCTCAGACTGAGTCCCTGCTGTGTGTTTTACTGAGCCATTGACTTCAGCTTCTTCTTCTTTTTTTTTTTTTTAAAGCTTTTATGGTCATTGTAAAAATAAAAAAAAGTTTTTGAAACAAAGGCGTTCTGATTTAATTAATTTGTAAAAAGCAGCAGGCAAAAATAATTATCTCTAAGTGCTCTTAGAAAAAAGAGCCGACAAGTGGACATCGAAAATGTCTGGAGTGTCAGTGAATGTCTGTCTCTGTCTTCATTGTCGGGCTCCATCGACTGTTTTTTTCCCAGCCGTTTCAACATGTCAAACTGGCATCAGGTCTGTCTGATTGGCTGTTCTGGGTGGCAAATGAGAGCACGAGAAGGAAGGCGACAGAAAGCAAGCGGCTAACTTGACATGTCACAAGCAATCTCGTCTCATTTAACATCTTCATTTCAGCTTTTTACAGCAACATGGCCATGAGGACCGGCTCTATATGACATTACCAAGAAATGCAAAGCTATTTTTAAGCTATTTATGTATTTACCTACTTAATCTATATGGTCGTCAAGGTTCCCTTTTTGTTATCATGTAAGCACTGCTGCCCCTGTCCGCACTGGTGAACATTGCATTTTTCTGTGCAGGGCACAGCTGTACACCTTGGCTGTTAGTTGGATGTAGTGTTTGCAGTGTGTTCAAGCGCTTATTTGTTTGTTCAGACACTCTTAACATGAGGTGACACAGCAGGAGGCCTTTCATCTGTGCTTGTTCTTCATGTCGGTTTGTTGTACAAGATGTTTGGAGCTTGTTTGACGTGCAAATGTAGAAAAAAGAGAGAAGTATTTGGTATTTTGGTATGGATACCCCACAGCTTTACATACAAATAAGAAATGAAGCTTGTGGACACTGTTTAGGGTTTCAGTGTTAATTAAATTCAAAGTCTTGGCAACGGGTATATGAAGACGTATTTACAGAAACCGCTAAAATGTGACGATGGCTTCTTAAAGAGCCAAACTTATGCGGTCTGGACGACAGGATGAACATCATCAACTGTATTTGTTGCGTTAAAGCACTAAATGAGATTCAGAAATTAAACTGAGTGGCGGTTTGCACATGTGCAGCAGGTCACAGTTGTGAACACATTGTTGATTTTTGTTTACCGATGTCATACCTGTGCAATATCAACTAGTATGTGAACTGATTGTTTTTAAGTCAGCATCCTTAAAGTTACGAAAGTGCTACCATTATAGTTTTTGCAGCTACAGCAGGGAGAAGAATTTAGCCCTTTTTGGTGCAGGCAGCATGAAAACCCTAAAAACAGAGTTAAGCATTGAAATGAGGGGTAATAAGTGGACAAATTATGCTGGTTTCAGGTTAGCAACAAGGGAAAGAAATGCTACAAGCTGCAAGTACAACAAAGTAAAGAAAACTGTTCAGGGGGAACCATACTAGAAAAGACGCTACAGCACAAACAGCCATCTCTACAAGCTTCTGCTGCATGGTTGGTGGATGAGGCCCGCTGTCTGCCTCTCGGAGTCCAGCTCTTTTGGAATTGGAAATCATGTCTGGACATGGGTGAGCAACGTGGCTTTAAGAGAGATGATGGGAGCGGACAGGTGGTTACAGTTAAGTGGGTTAACTTTACCTTTGTTGACTTGGACGCCCATGGTCCTGCTGACTGGCTGGCTATAATCAAACTGGGACGTGACAACAAGCATGCAACGCAAAGGCCCAGTCAGCAAACAAAGCACAAAAACAGGAAACAAAACAAACAAACGGAAAAAAAAAAGGAGAAGCATAAATCAATAAAATGTAGCAGGTAGGCAAAGAAAAGAAAGACACTGAATGTGAGGGTCAAATGAAACAAACTTAAATCACTTTTAAACACAAACTGAATGAAAGTAACACCAAAAATGCAGGAGCGGACCGAGTGGATGTCAGAACATTGTGATCATGTCACGGGTGTTAGTGGGCTTTGGGTCACTGTAGCAGGGCCTTTTTTGAGACCTCTGTATGTTTATTACATTATATCATCAAGCTAATGGCATAACTCATTAGAAAACACAAAAACAGATATTATACATGGCGTTTAGCGTCAGTTACCCGCTTAGCTGGGAAGGAATCTGTGTCACAAGTAATAAGGCCCTTCAAAGGAGCCAAATCACGGGAATGTAGGGTAAATAAATTCCATTAGTGCAACACATTGCAAACAAACGAGCAATCAGCCACACAGGCTCGCTTTGCTGCTGTCTGGGCCTGTGCAATCCAAGGCCAGAGCTCCTAAACAGAAAGCAGTTCCAGCTTGTGATTCAGACCTTTTCGCCTCCTTTTAATTGGCCCAAGGACACTAAATGAGCTAAATTAGTATTGTGCCTGTTGGTGCACGAAGCCAACGTTAGGCTTGTTCCGCCTGGACTGCACGTCCCCTCATTAGGAGCCACTGATAGAGCCAATGTGCTAAAGCTACACTCCACTGCCCCTTGGTTTTCATGGGCAATTTGTGTGGAGGGATGAAAACAGTTGATGAGTTTATACTCGGCACGGAGAAGGGGGCAAGGAAATAATTAAAAACAAGCTAATGAGAGGAATTAATTATTCAATTAATGCCTCAAACGTGCGACTGGGGGCTGAACTTAGAGGGAGAAATGGGTAAATGAGGGAGACCGCAAGACAGAAAATGTCAAGCTGTGAGGACGAATAGAGAGGAGAATGAGATATGAAGAGGTTGAAGAGGGATGGACTTGCTTTATTGCTGGTTTGTGAAATTGAAACCCCTCAGCTTAAAGCCAGCAAATTGACTATCAAGACCTACAGGCTTTGCAAGCGCAGGCAAATTGCCCCACTGAATCAACAAAAATTGGGTTTTTGTCACTTGAAATAATACATCTTCATTTTACATGAGACATCCTCAAAGCAGACATGCCTTTTCCCTGCAACAGCCTGAAAGCATAGCTGGAATATCAATACCAGCCACTAATGTTAACTGTGGATGCATAAAGACCCTCTCTCATCTCTGTTTAGTGGTGCCGGCTCACAAAGAATCCTCCCAAACTTTACCACAGTGCATTTTCATCATGTACCTTAAATACACAAGGATTCTATCGCAGACCTCACACAGGTGCCGACAACCATTTCGCCTGAATCGCTAATACATCTCTCATAACTGAAAATGTGTTCCCACTTTGATCTAGCATCAGTGAAATCAACAACAGAGTAGGCTTCTCTCCTTTGTCTTCGTTTCCTTCGCGCTGAGTTCCACACAACTCCTAACTGCCTATCCGGGGAGGGATGGGAGTCCATGTTTCATTTCATCAAGAACACGGCACAAGACAGGATGGAAATACATATTCCATTTCAGTGTTAAAAATACATCAGCCAAGCCATTATGCAGTGCAGACACTTTCCCACGGTCCCACGCCCACTCTACATCCCACACGCAGTGAGGAACAACACCAGATCATTGGGCACTGCTTGCAAATTTGTGCTTCGACCTTCTGAGCCCAGTGGAAAGGATGGAAAACAGCAGGCTGACTCTACAGCGACACAGACCAAGAAGCTGCCCTAAATCTGAACATAAGTGCCGAAGCTAATGCTTGATATGTTCTGTGTTACATACACATTGCATCAACGCTGTCTTTTGGTATCCCTGATGACTCCATTTGTCTCCTGTCTCCTCTGTGGAACACACAGTGAAAATGGACTTTATCCATCTACCAGTCATAAGGCCTCTGTCAGAGCACCCACTGTACTTACAACAGAGTGCAATTTGAATAGTTTTTTCACCATTAGCATTTATGTGAAGCCTACTTTCTATCCACTTCAACAGAGTGTTATTCAAGTGTTATACATGCAGATAGCAGTCTCAACTGGGAGCAGACAATGTTGCGTTTATGTAAAAAAGACACTTAGCAAAGCAGAAATAACAGCTAGGAAACATTAGCAACACCTGAAGCTGGTTTATTAGAATGCTAAATAGTTCCAACCTGTCCTCCTGTCTTAAACATGCATATGGATGTCCAAAAGAAGCAGGAGACATTTCTTTCACAGTTAGCCCTAGAGCTACATTCATATTTCTTTCCAGACAACAGGAACAGCTGTGCTAGCTTCAAAAGCCTGATATCGCAAGCAGACAAGGTAATCTTCAACACTGAGATTAATACACACTCCTGTGATGTACTCACTCCTACTTCTATCCACTCATGCCTTTCCCCTTCATTTCGGTCTATTAAGCACAACACTTATTTATCACATTACTACCTTGAGCAGACTGAGTGGTGAATGTGGACTTTACCACTCACCAGCTAACATCGAGTTAACAAGAACAGAAGAGAGTGGGATGGAGAAAGGAGGAAATAAAGGAGAAGCAAAGCACAAATCAAGGGGTCTGAAGTTAATGGATTCTATTTGTAATGACAAATGAAATGTTTGAGACCGCTTTAAGCCCACTGCCCTTACACAGATAATTATATAAGAGGTGAAAAAAGAGATGTTGCATGTAAATTTTCTGATATCCACTCATCTCCCCAACACAAGTAACACACAGATCCTACCTTTCCAGAGAAAATTGATTAGTTCTCTTCTGATCCAGTGTCTTTCATTAGCACCCAAATGTAGTGCAAATGTAGTTAGCATCTTTTTTGTTTGTTTGCTTTTTTGCCAATGAGGTAGTTAATAGACAGCCAATATTGCTTTATGGGGGTGATTTTAGATCAGTTTTAAAAGGTTTTTGTCTTTAAACAAATTTATAACTATTATGGTTAGTTATGGTGTTTAGACCTTAATCTTAAACTTACACATGGAAAGTGACTGTATGGTTTTCACACAAACACAGTCCCAAATAGGAGGGAGGTGGGGGGGGGACATAGAGACAAATAAAACAAACACACAAAAGAAAACAAACAGACAAGCAAACGTTTCTTATCCAGTCCTGAATCAGACCATCCAAATGTGCTGTACGATTCCTGGTGTAGTAGTAGCAGGTTGTGCGTTTCAATATGAATTTGCACATGGTCTGATAAAGGAATGGGAATTAGCATCCATTACCTGGAATGCTGAAACACCTGAGGTGCTCATTAGGATACACTGAACTGTTACACCACCACACCACTAGGGGGCCATCTAATATCAAGGCTCATCAAATACAGTCACTGAATGATGAGGCAGCACTGACAGATAGTTGTTGAGGCACTACAGGAAGTGGATTTATAGTCAGACACTGTTTGTGTTACAGTTTATGCACATAATGCTGTGTTGAAATAGGAGTCTTTTCTGTTACAGGTACACAAGTAGCTAATGTTCCAGTGAATATACCGTCTCCTTTAGTCCTTTGGTTACTGTTGCCAGGCCTGTCAAGCTTCCCGTTGACACACTGCCCAGGAACACTTTACTGTACCAATTGTGGCAGTCTTATTTATTCATAGAGACTGTATCTTGATCTCAGACTCCATCCAGCATCCTTTTTTAGCCCTTAAAGGAATTCCATAGCTAATAATCAATTCTATGAGTTAACTGGAGTCTTGGGGTGACTATTTAAATATGCTCTCAATGGGCTCTTGTATCATGCCAAAAAGAAAGATTCTCTGATTTCAGCTGTGTGGTTCTTTTAATTCAAAGTAAGGTTTAATTTATGATTGAGTTTTTTTTTCTTCTTTTTTTTTATTGTTTGGAAATGCCTTTGGAAAGAAAAAATGCTACACTTAGCATCTTACTTTTGTGACTCCACTCTAAAACCTTACATTTCAGAGCCTCTAAATGAGTTTCAGGAGGCTGCTAGTGCCAGGAGTTTTTTTTTTTTCCTTTCCAAGCAAACAACGAGGCAGAGTAAAAGCAGTCCTACCCCTCCATCCAAAGCTGTACTTCAGATGGGACACTGAATGTTGTCGGGGAGTTTTGTGATTTTGTTGCTAACTTGTTGGCAGTTGTGTTGCCATCTCCTCTGTCATACATATTACTGCATATTACCACTAGTGCTAAATGAAAATATCACATTTGGTATGTTATTCCAATATACAAGGACTGTTTTTGTTATTTGCTTAAGTAATTTATCTTACGAAACTCAGAAATTAATTATCAGCTTTCATTTGGCTTTAAGGCGGCTGACGCTCAAATAGTGCATAAATAATTAGTACATAAACGAGCTAGTTAGCTGGACAGCTTATCTCAGATAAGAAGATCCCACTTGAACCACCGCAACTGCATATTTTCATTCTCATGAGAGGTGCATGCAAAGAAAGGCGTCCACATGACACGACTGGGAGAATCTAAAGGTTGACAGGCCTAGTTACAGTAGCAAGACTATCAATAAACAAACAGTGGCAAACTATGTGATAGGTAATGTGACATCTATTCAGGCTCACTTTTTAAATTATTCTAATTTATGAGATTTATGTTGGGTTTAGAGTGTCTTACGTTGACTTTCTTTGTAAACAAGAGATGACCTGCGTGTTAGCGACGGCTCTGTGTTGTGCCTCGGTGGTGGGGGAGGGGGCACCTGTGGTGGACGAACACCAGCCGTGGTGGTTAGAAGTGTTACAGGAGGTTTAGGGTGCTGGGTAAAATATTATTTCGGCACTTTTAAGGAAATAAAGACCTGCAAAAGTCAAAGGGTTACTGGGTTTTTGATGGATAGCTTCACTTACAGTGGATGGCTTTTCATTTGTCTGGCTTTCCAGCCCAGACAAATTTATCATTTAAAACATAGGATGATCAGCAGTGCCTGTCCTTAAGTAACAAAGTCAATTAGCCATAGGAAGTTAAGAGTGAGTTTTAACTCCCGCTGTACTTTGGGCATTGATCCATGCGAAGATATCCCAAAGAAATGCAGTTACGCTTGCTATTAAATCATTCATGTAATATACGAGAATATCACTAACACTGTCTGTCATACAGCATAAACAGAACGTTATGAAAGTTATTATGAGATGTTTTTATCATTATTAATGGTATAATTGCCTCCTGCAAACACAGGCGCTGCAACACAACAATCTTAAACATGAAACAAGCGCAAACAAGAAAAAGAACAAGTGGACACACACTTATATCCCCAACCACACACAGAGGCATGCAGACACACACGCAGGCACTCTAATATGTGAGCGTATGAACTTACACACACACACACACCCCTCTCATCTCCATAATTACTGTATAGTCAGCATGTCCATGTCTGGGGGTGACTCTCAAAGTGAGATGTTGACAACAGTGGAGCTGAACTCAAGCTGGGACCCGTCAAAGGCCTGACACTGATAGCATTATCCCAGTAATTATTCACACTTAAGTGAACTGCCTACTTACTTTTAACATAATGGATTTGGATGAGTAAGCCAGATCCGTGCTGCCCTTTCGTTTCACATCTTCAGACCTACTGACGTCAACGACCAAAAAGGAAAAACGTGCTCCGTTTTGTACTAATTAGTTGAAATGCAACCCATCAGTTATTTGTGACTGGTCTTTCATTTCTTTTGCATTTGGCCGCAATCTCAAAGCACGCCTATGTTCCTTCTGAAGCGCATTACGACGCTGCAGCCAACTGTTAAGAACCACTGACTTCTAATAAATGGCCCAAGCAGCCTGTCGCTTTCCCTCACTTCCATAAAATATTTGCTTGGCATGAATCAACGGTGAGTCGGCCAGCGCTTCTGAAAACCGCGCTCAAGACATTGAGCAAATGAGGAGTGAAGGCTGGCGGTCAGACATTGGGAAGTGGAAGCATATTTGTATGTGCGTGTGTACAGAGTGTGTGTAGCTACTGTCGTGGGGAATATGAGAGATGTCAGACTAGCCTCTGCACTTCAACTGGTATTGTAAATTAGATGTGAAGCAGCATGCCGCCGATGGCAGGGGAAAGTACACCTATCAAGGCCGGCGAACTCATCACGGCTCCACGCACCGAAGCTAAGGCAGATGAGTGTGAGCGTGTGTTTAAAACTAAATGAAAGAGGCCCTCCGAAGGTCGGCACCGAGAAAGCAGGGGCTGTTTAGTCTGCTGCTAATGGTGTATTAATGATTCAAGTACGCCTCTGTGTCTCATGTGCAGGTGCCCACCAAAGCACCCCATGAACCTGCACACCCCACTAACCACTCACAGAGACACACACACGCACGCATACGTGAAAGAACAGTCAGATACAGAACATTCAAACAAAGATGCAAACACAGAGAGCAGTTTGACACAGGGACAGACAAAGCATTTGTGTGTACAGGAAGGTGTGTTGTTGTTTACGGTTGTCTTTTTTTGCAGTTCATCACCGTGAGGCGGTTCGGTGAGAGTGACAAATAGTTTCACGGGTCTTGAATTGCCAAATTTGGATTTCATTAACCAGTTTTGATTGATTATCCCTCCCCTAGCAGCTCATGTGATCAACATTTTTGATAGGTATTTAATAAAGCAACAACTGCAGGCATAAATGAATTAAGTTCAGGTCAATTACATCAGGTATAAAATTAATAAACGGTATGAAAGAGGGAACAGAATGCGCCTGCAAAGAAATATTTATGAGGTAGTTATTGTTCGATTCTTCACGCTTGTGATAATAAGAACAAGAGTGAATTAATCAAATGGCAATGAAAATGTATGCAGTGTTCAGATTACATTCAAATTCCCTTGTTAGAGCAGACAATGTTTTCACATTTCAAAGGCAGCAATTTGTGTGGAAATAAAAAAACAAAAACGAATAATAATAAAACGCCGTAATGAATACAACTGCTTTCAAAAATACTCTCGTGTTTGTAAATGACTGAGAGCTTTGCTCAGAATATTTATGGCTATAATTGTTTAAAAGCTACATTTACAAGGAAACACAATGTCACCATAGAGCTGCTAATATTTAGTTAGAGATGAATGCTCTTCGTTAAGCCTATTAGGGCAATTTTGGATCATTATTTGCTTTCAAGTATCAGTTTTGCAGTGCTGCAGAGGGAGTGGGGGTGCGCGAGAACTGAGGGACCCCATCCCCCTTCTGGGCGATGGTCTTACCTTGAATGTGGACATGGCCGGGTCCCTGTTATACCTGTCTATGGTGTGGAACTTGGACGAGTGGTTGAGCTCATGGTACAGCTCAGAATGTCTTTTGCGAGTGTGCATCACTTTCTGGAAGGGAAGAAAGGAAGGGACAGCAAAAATGAAGCAAATAGAAACAAAATTAAAAGAAAAAAGAACTCAAAGGTATGGAGGGGAGTATGGTGGGGGGTTAATGCAGGGGCAGACACGGGGAATGAGTGAAAGGCTGAGGGACTGCAGAGATCCCAGAAATGAAAAGGAGGTTAGAGGGGGGCGCCGACAGATGAATCGATTGCTGAGTCATGCTTATCCATCATCCACTTCCTAAGTCTTTTAGAATTTGGCAACTCAGAGTGCTGCAGAAAAATCCTTTAAATTAAAATTAGCTTACAATGCCTGACAAAAATGCCATTGTTACAGGCTGGTGCCTGCTAAATGGGGGCCCGGTTAACTCTGGAATTTGCAAAACCTGTTGAAAATCTATCTAATGGGCATAAAATTTAGCTAAAAACATCCAATTTGATTCCTTTGCGAATACAGTAGGTCTCATTTGAGGGCAGATAAACCTCGATCTGTTATTCTGTCAGCAAACCGCACTGGTTTGTTTGTGCTAATGACAGTGCAGGAGCTATGAGGTGGTGGCAAATCGTCAAAGCAGCTTGTGAATTTGAAAGTGATTTGAGGGCAAGATGCCAGCACACACACACAGTCGCACTCATTGGCCAGAACTAGTGCTCAACACCGCCTCTGGTAATTTCAAAGAGGACACTCATCTCTGCTCGGTGGAGAAGGTGCCATTACTGTACCTCCTGGCTGTGTTCGTTTGTTGTTTAAGGTTTTCAAGAATAATAAATATAAAATACACCATAAGGCTCCAGTATAAGAACTATCAATAAGTGTGCTAAGGAAACCCAGTCTCATGGCAAAACATGAAATAGTCATGTAAATATGTTTGGATTATGGTCTGCAGACACAGTTTATGCTTCTTTTCTGGTGCTTTGGGCATGAAAATAACTCCACAGAGAAAAGCAGTCGTGCTCTCTTTCATAAAAAAATCAGACTGATAACAAAATCAATCTTGCATCGCACTTAAAAGGCCACAAAGCCCACTGTTGGAGTTGACAGCTGAGAGATAAAGGAAAACAAGGGCTGATGAGTTTTAGTGACTTTACACTGAACTGTCCCTTTTAAGATTTTTTTTTTTTCCTTTGTGCTTTCAGGTCACTGAAGCCGGGCATTAACAGCTAAATGGTTAATGTTAGGTAAGTGGCTTTAATCCCATCAAAATGTTCTTTTCCTCTATTACTGGAGTCCTGACCTCTAAGACGAATACGCTACTCTGAAAGTCATGTTGGGTGGCCAAAAATAAGTTCTCTGCAGAGTGACGTGTTCAAGTTTTTTTCTTGAGACCAGCCTGGCAAACATCCTTGACTTGAGAAAATGTTCAAAAGGATCCAGAATTAAAAAAAAAAGACTGGACATCTCCCTCCACAACATTCATTTTCTTTATCCAAAGTGTTCACTGCATGTACTCAGGATTAAGCAGAACACCAAATGCCTAGGTTGTTCCTTTATACTTTTTGAAAGGTATTTTTTCCCCAAAAGCGTGGCTTTATCGTGTTTTAGGTTCATTGCTGTTTACATATAAAGTGTTTGAATAGTTTAAAGAGATGAAAGGTGGAAGAAAAAACATGGTTATGTATTCATTTAGCTTCCACAAACCTGCTTTGGCGGTTCTTCTACACTAGTCTCTTTCTCAAAGGTCAATTGATGATCTGACAGCCGATATTGCTGTTCATGCAGACCTGGGAAAATCAGCCATAATTACAGCTAAGGGCTCGTCCTCACTCACACCCTCCGTATGGATGTCTCTATGGTGGGAGGTGAATGTCCAGTCTTTCAGTCAGTAAAAATGAGATGGAAAAAAATAAGCAGCAACATAAAGGGACGAGTTGTATTACTGTCCATGTGGTATTTGCTATAGACTGGAGATTCACAGAACACCCAAACAAACACACGCACACTGTCAAACCATCTTTTTCCCACAGATAGAATCAGCAAATAAACCTCCCAGAACTCAGTGGTCGCTGATATTCATCCAGACTCATGAAGCACCCTACTTTGCTGTTTCTTCAACCAGGACCCCACAAAGACATGACAGACTCTACGGACTGGATTGCACAAATGTCACTGGGATGATTTTGTTTTTGACACATATTTTTTCTCATGACAGACAGTTGTTAGGGGGGGAGCTCTGAGGCCATAGCTGGAGAAACAGCATGCTGTGTAAGATAGCTCTGCAACAGTTCATCGCAGGGAGACAGGTGCAGAGGGAGGGGTTTAGCAATGCGTTTGGCTCCTCTATATGTTACTCATGTCCTGGCAGAAGCACAAGAAAGCAGAGACAGGCTGATGATGGGAGAGAGTGAGGTCCGATATCTTACCTCGAAGTCCAGCTCAGAGTACCGTACTCTTTTCCTCTGGAAGAGGAGGGGGCAGGGGGAGAGAAGACAGCATCAATGACTACCCCTCGACCACTTTTGAACTTTTGGCAACCTTTGTGGACCTCTCAGTGCCATCGCTCAGTAAAAAGAGCAGGACTAAAATGCACTGGCAGCCCGACATTACATAGATATTAGGAATGCCAAGGCAAGAAGCTAATTATTCACTCTAGTTCGACGCAATGAGATTAACACAGTGGAATAACCCAGAATAACAATGAAATAATAATAATTCCTCGGCTCACATGCTCTCAAACATAATTTTTTAAGAGTTTGTTGGAGACTTTGTGCTTAAAAAAAGCAGCAAAAAAGAATATGAGAAATGGTTTTTATACCCAAATCTCATTTGGACTCGACTGCTCTCATCCCTAGTGTCTCTGCAGCTACAGCAAGTGGCACACAAACCGCCAATTTGACAGCTGCAGACATTTCCAACTCATCTGGCCCTGACATTGCACTGAATTGCATTCCATCTCTGACTTCCTATCTGGCTCTCGCTGTGTGCCAGATTTGCATTTGGCAGGGAGGGAAACTGCGCTCCACAGTCAGTTAAAAGCTGTATTCACTCCCTCACAAAGGGCAGAGACGCTGATCTAACACTTTAGCAGCCAAGATTTTGAGAACGTAAAGACATCCAAGGAGATAGAGAGGCAGGTTTCTGAGGTGTCCGGTTCACTTTGTGAGTTTGGCCACTGCAGCTATAAAAAACACCCAAAAGCATTTACTACCCTCCTGTCGTGAAATCCTTACCTTAAACAGAGAAATTCCACAACTGAGTCAGATTTGTGACATGGTACACATGCAACATGCATATGCATGAGCTGTATATTGCATGTTTAGGTGGGGACGCACATAAAGCAATCATTACAAAAAAAAAAAAGATATTGGATGGGATCCTTTTCTTTAGTGATTGACCACCATCCGTAGGCGTACGTACATGTACCGTTTCTTCTTCGGAGGTTACTTTTTCCATATCAAAATCTCTACCTTCCTCGATCTTTTGATTGGACCATTTGGAATTCGCATTTGAAATCAACATAGGCAATTGAAGCCTAAAAGTACATTCGTGTGATTCCTCCATTACAGCCAACACGTTTCAACTGGAGAGCAAAACATTGCGGTGATTTAATCTTGAGAGGCACACACTCTCGATATCCATCTTCAAGTCAAGCACATTTAAACAGGTGGAAATTACAGCAGTAAATTACAGCCAGCAGGCGTCTCTGTAGATTCTTCTTCTTCTTTTTTTTTCCTTTGGTATTCATGAGTGCTCCTGACAGTGATCCTTTATGAGTTTTAATGACTCGTCCTCAGCTCTAAATGAGGCATCTGCACTTTTCAGTGAAAGTGACATTTCCATCTCTTCAATCAACCTTGTGAGTAAGCAAAATACCGCTGGGGGGGTGATATCCAAAGTCTGTGTGTCAATGTTACTGTGTGCATTTATTTATGGATGCCAGTATATGTGTGTGTGCATGTAGAATTACAGTGAAAGACATTCACCAGGGGTATTTCCTCTGATCCTGTCTCTCTCAGTCCATCTGCTGTGCCACCTTGTACGGTTAGGAGGGGGTACTGCACATAGACAGCATCACACTTGCTCACACAGAGATGCTAAACTAATAAGAAGCCGCCTGTCATTAGGAGAATGAGTCATTTCAGCGCTCATTGTCTCAGTCAGCCGCAATAAATACTACTCAGCCGAAAATAATAGCAGCTGTTATATGAGACGTGTTTTTAGGCACACAGTCGTGCAGTTATCACAACACTGGGTGCACTGTTTCTGTATGATAGACAACATGACTTGGGAACTGTCGAGTTTGAGGTTTGAGCTGACTTGTTTGACAACAAGACTCGTGGAAAAGTCCGTATAAGCCACACAAAGCGCTTTCGCTCTTCTTCCCATGTATCTTTGTGGTGATGTGTAACCCAACAGTATTAAGTGGAGAGTGGAAAATGACATCCTAGTTATCCCCTGGTATATATACATATTATATAAATAAAATGTTCCTTTTCCCCCAATTGAAATCAGTTTGCTGTAATAGTTTTCTTTAAGCGATGGATATTTTATGCACATGGAGCTGTTTGCAATTTCCTGTTTAAAACACTTGCAGAGAGAGAAAATGACATCAAATAATTGGCCCTCGTTTGCAGAGTGCTTCCTCCCACTGAAATCCATCTCTGTACCATCTCTTATGTAAGCTCACCAACACTTCTCTAATTGTAAAACATGAGCTCCGGTCAAAGGTGTGAACAAGCTTAGGCGCCATTTGGAACCCTTCTGCATTACACAACCTCTTACCCACCTCCAGAGATCCCGCTGAGACGCCGGTGTTGGCATTGGTACTGCCCAGATTGCGCGGCAGGGTCCTGGTTCTCTCCACTGTAGTTCCCCCTGTGAGAATCTGTCTGACTGACGGCCTCTGTCCCTGCTTCAGATGAAGAGAATGCCCGTGGGAATGCATATGTCCTCCGTGGGAGTGCACAAGCCCACCCTGAGCCATCAAGTGGCCATGCCCATGGGGCATGGTTTTGATCGTCCCGTAGGAGCGGTTGAGGTTCATGGTGATGTTCATGTCGCCCACGCTCGACGGCACAAAATCCACTGGGTAAGCCTCGCTCTCAGCAGGGTGGAGGGTCAGGGGAGAGGGAGGCGGAGGGAAAGGAGGATCCTCCACTGCGATGTTGAGCGGCTTGTCCTCTCCCCCAAGTCCCAGGCCTCCTCCCTGCGAGGAGGACCCTGGAGGTTTGAGACTAACCGTCCTGCGAGGTAAGACCATGTAGTCTCCCTCTCCTCCTCCGCTACTTCCTCCTCCACCGCCTCCCCCACTGCCTCCGCTTCCTGCACTTCCATCCTGGGAGTTGTTGGAGGAGGCAGGTGGGCGAGCCCAGCCCAGGCCACTCTCGGTGCACAGGTAGATTGGAGCAGTGCTGCGTTGTTGCCCCTGCTGTCTCTGTTGTTCCATGTTCACCTCCTTCTTTACTGGTGTCTCACTGAGCTCATTGAGGCCACCTAAGTTTGGAACCTTGTGGACAAAAAGGGAAGGTTTAATGTACGCACAAATTTCCTAGATACTTCTGAGCTACGACTACTTAAATTGAGATATTCACCCTTAGTATAATCTAATTTGTCAAGAAACATAACCTTTAAACCTGTACCTGTACAATGAGGTTTGGAGGTGGGATGTTTCCAGGGAGGGAGCTAAAGTTTATCCCAACTCCCCCTTCCTGATGGGCTGCAAGTTTAGGATCGTCCTCGTCATCCAGTGATATTCGAGACAGCGTTCCAGTGATGGTGGCTGGGTTACAGGTGTTGACCTCTTTGAAAATGACTGAAGGGAGACGGAGGGGGAGGCACAAGAAGTTGGAGAGACAGGGTGAGAATTGGAGAGTGGCAAGGGACGGGGGGGAGGGGTTTTTTCAAAGGGGGATGTATGAGAGGGAAGAGAATATTTTGAGACAGAAAGAGGAATGGATTTTGAATGAAAAGAAATTCATACATCATATAGCAAAGGATCGATGACAAAACAGGCCAGCAAAACAGAGACAGGTGGCATAAATCAGTTACTGACACTGAAATTTGTTTGCTGCAGTGTTGTAGCCTGGAGACAGATAGCATCTCTAAAGAAAAGTTTCACTTATCACTTTTTCTTTTTCATGGCTTACAGTACCAGAGCTGAGTTTCGTCCACGGCACTGCGACCTTAAGTCTCACTCAATCTCAAGATTTGTCAGTGAGCGAGAATTTTATTATCTTTGGTGCAAAATGCTGTATGCTTCAAATGAAATGGAAGCTCATTCCCATGCGACTCCTTTCCAATATCTTGCACAGTAGCTTGTTTTTCTCTGCCCCGCTGTCGCACAACAGTGTGAATCTCTGTGTTTCAGTCTCAATACAGTACTTAGGTTATATGTATGTATGTGTAAATTTTACAATAATGTCACAATGTCGCTGACACAACACAAAATTATTCAGCGGTTTCGGGTTAGTTTCCATGCATACTGTTCAGTAAGCTGTGCATTTCCAGAGCAGCTGCAATAAAATTAACTGAAGCCGACTTTCCACTGTAGGAACTGTGTGCAGGCGGTACAAACAATTACAGGAAGAGCACGCAATTCAACCTCCTGAATTGCGTTTTAGAATCCAACTGACTCACGAGGTGGCGTGACGACATTACAAAAACTAACTGTGACATCCCATCAGAGCATGTCAAATAAATGGAAGTTAAGAACGTAACCACAGATGTGTGAGACCAGCCCCCATCAGAAGGAAACTCGGTCAGAACACGCACAGAGGCGGGGGCCACTGTTAAAACTGCCTGCTTGTTCCAGCTGTGGAAAACGGCCTCATGACATGCTTATAAGAGACTATGTTTTCTCACAAGTAGCATTAGTCTAGCAGCACAATTAAACCAAAGCATCAAAGCAAACTATCTACATTCATGCTTGTTATCAAGCTCATTCTGATATATATTGCATAAAAATAGATATACATAATGGATAAAGATCATATAAATATTTACTCTGCGGTCCCAAAATTCAATTCAAGACCAAAGCCCGAGCCACAGAGCAGTTTTGTTCTAACTGCATTGATGAAACTGAATGTCAGGCAGTATGTTTGATCAAAAATTGAAGCTTAATCCTGCTGTGAGTCAGCACAGCTGCAAGCACACTGGCTGAGTACAGACCCTACTTTAACATTTTCTTTGTTTCACCATCCTTTTGGTGCAAATGGATCAGACAGGTTGGGACGGGCTTCGGGATATCCGACCAATCTGAGTTCTGCATCAAAGATCTGCATCAAACAGTGGAGTCTCAGAGATGGACCTATAGACGAATCCGACACTTGTTTTGTTTCTTGTTCTGAAATGTCACCGCCAGTTTTAATTTTAGTCAGCAGAAGTCCCTTCAAAAACTGAAAGTACTGTTCCTTTCTGTCCTTTACAATTTTTTTTTTTTTGTTTTGCCAAATCAGTGTGCGGAATAACACCAACCAGAAATACTTGCTGACACATGGATCTGTATGATGTAAACTCAAAAAGCTTACTCTCACAGCCGCAGACATTTTTAGATTACAGCCAGATTAATGCCATTAATGACTTGTTGGCAAAACAGCTTAGACGACAGTGGTGACATTTTTACTTCAGCCCACAACCCCGGATTCGTCTACAGGAATTAAGGAAGTCTAAGACGGATCAGGCAGTGTTAAGTAGGTCAGTTGGGTGCGAAACTTACATGGGTGTCCTCTCTCTGCAGGGGTGGAAGGGGAAAGTGAATGTGTTAATAGATCAAAGCGCAACACGCAGTTGACTGCGGTACATTCGTAACACAGCCAAACGCCATTGTCGACTAACCAGTGAAGCAGATCTGAACACACTGAGGAGTGTTATTATCATGCACAATTAAACACAAACTCATCCGCACATATGCTTGCTGAACACGTATTGGGCAGAATCAGTGTGATTGATAAGGCATTGTCATTTCAACATAACCAAGATGGAGAAGCTGTAGCACATCAACGTCTGTCATTTCATCAGCAAGCTAGGGATGTAACAGCTTGCTATGCTAAACGTGTGCTAGGTGAAAAGGGAGATAAAAGAAAGGAGACAAAGGGACAGAAGGACTGAGATGTCAGGTTGATGGAAGGAGGGCTCACCTGTTTGACAAGCCAAGTCCACATCCTTCTCAAAATCCGTCTGAAGAAGAGAGGCAGGGCAGGGAGAGAGGAAATATGTGAGTGTGTGCAAGTACATTTACTACATTAGCAGCAGCAGTGGTCCAATGAGTGATTGGATCTCAAATGGTTATGATGTATCCAATGATTCTGATTCTACTTCAGAAAAAGATAGGATCAGTTGCCATGGTGACAACTCAGAAAAATTGTAAGGACCATATGAACAAGAACAAAAAGAGGTTGCCTTAAGTCATTCTAGAAATCCTCAGCTCTCATTTCTTCATAATGAATTTGCCGAGAGCCTTTTAAAGCCAAAGAGAACAGAGAAACAGGCAAAATGTCCTGTTAGTGCAAATGCAGTACTGCTATGTTCCGTGTTTGTATCACAGCCGAGGATCCAAATACAGACTACAGAGAGAGTAGCAGGAAGCTTTGGAGCTTTTGCGAGCTAATGTTACTGTATGGCTCATCAGTCTCCTCGCTGTCGTCTGAATGGAAACACGGAGAGAAATTTACACAAAAGCAAAACTATCATCTGCTGTGCCAGTTGAAGCAAAACTTTGCTGTGTACCGGCTGGACTGGGAAAAATACACTATGTAAAAATACAAATGTTTTCTGCGTTTCACACACACTGGCAACCTAAACAAAAACATTCACACAACACTGAGTTTAACCCGTACTCGGTATTCAGAATTTATGTAAATTAGGTATTTTGGGCACACCTAGAAATTATGTCTATTCAGAGTGGAATGCAGAGTGGCACTGCTCCTAGGGGTAAAGAAACACTCTTCGACCCGATGGAAACTGAGCTGAATGACGAACTGCCACCTCAAAAGCGGGCACCGCTCACATTTTTGTAAACTTTAGCGAAAACGAAGCTCATTGTTATGCAGTTGTTATCGTCCCTACTCTCACCACAGAGCCTCCCTCCTGTCCTGTGGGATTCACTTACAAAAGCTTTTGTTTAGATAATAAACTACAGATTTTAGAGAGTTTGAGCATGCCACAGAGACCAACAGAAGAGGAAAGGGGGAGATGAAAAATTGAAAAATAGAAGGAGAGAATGTGTGGTGCAAGAATGGTCTCACAGGAGCGGAAAAGCTCTTAGAGCGCTAATCACCGGCAGCACCATAAATGGGTCTTTACTAAATGGGCGGAGGAGAATTTTGAATAATCTTTTTCTCTTTTAACCAAATGACAAATAATTAAAAAAAAACATTTGAACTATTATTCCCTGACTACCCAGTAGCTCCACAGGTTAGGTAGAAAGTCATAAACATCAACTATCGTTTATCAAAACATAATTTGGAAACACTTCAGCAACAGACAGTAGACAAATTGTAATGCGCAACATCTCAGATTGACAGAAAACTTCATACATTTGCATTTACTTCATTATAAAGCACATACCAGTTACTTGTAAGCTACATCACAGCTATTCCTACTGACAATTCAAAGGTGCAATATGTATAATGAAAAGAAAAATGAAGTTGAAGGAAGTTTCGTTCTTTGTTAGCTGTCTTGTTGTCAGTCAATTTAACGGATTAAACACTGAACACACTCCCATGCTGGTACACTAAGCTAATTAACAGAAGCTGATTAGCTTAACTTAGTGCAAATACTTAAAAGTGGCAAAATAGCTTGCTTGATGAGGTAACCGGTTTGTTAATGTATAACAAACATAAACAACTTTTTCCCTGCTGGGTGCCTGGCCACCTGCTAGAGAACGCGAGATAACAGAAAATTCCGGTCTTTGCTTATTTTGTTAGTTTCAGACAGACCCTAGCAAATTGTTTCTATATTTTCCAGATTTGCGCTAAGCTAAACTAAGCTAAACTAAGCTAAGACAATGACTTCTTATTTGAACCTATGATTGGTGTAAATAAGTTTTACAAAACATTTCCACATTTGTCTGAATTCAAGAAAATTGCTCAGTACTAATTTAATAAATTTAATTTTGCTTACTTGTCACTGATGTCATATCCTGATTAACTTTCTCTAGTGTAGCATATTTTTCTTGTTTTGAAATTCTATTTAAATACAGCTGCAGCTAACTATTATGTGACCCATGTTGCTCGTGCAAGCCACCAAGTTAATGTTTACAATAATGCTACGAGGTTCAATCCACTGAGACAGTTAGTGTTTAGATTGTTGTTTATAAAAAGCAGCATGGACTTGCGCTACAGCTAAATTAATTAAATAAAGCGAGCTACCACAGTTATGTTAGCTAGTTCATAAAAAAAATAAGAAAAACACTACTTTAACTGACATTACTTCTTGTTTTCTACAATGAAATTACAGAGCTTGTAGCAAACATGACTAAACATTAAGTAAAGCATTCAACAGCTCATATACCTTTCAGTAGAAAAATGGAAAATGCCTATTAATTGTCACAAACGGTTCAAATATTCCTTTGATATTCGAAATACTACTTTACATATTGCACCTTTTCTTCTTTCTACTCATGACTTTTCTACAGGTGACATACTGGCCAGTTGCTGATGTGATTATGGGCGTGGTTCTGAGTATTGTTGAGTATGGGATTATGCTCATATGTGAGGCTGTGGTTTAGCCCGTAGTTGCGGTCGGTGCGGGTCAGACTGTGGTAACAGGCTTGCTGGTATGTCTGGTGGCACATTGGTGGGAGCGGCTGCGGGGGACAGTCCGACAGGCACGTGGGTATGTTGTGACGTGAGCCGTGCTGCTGCCCACAGACGCCCATACTTGCACACTTCTGATGATGTAAAAGAAAATCATTTTCAAAAAAAGATGAAAAACATTCAGTGGAAATGTTCCAGGGTCTAACCTGTTTCGTAGAGTGTTAATGAGAGTTCAGCCAATCAAGTGATATTTTAAAGATGTCTGTCACTGACTCATTTTAATGCTTAGCAAAAGTTTTCAACCTTTATGACGTCTCCAAATGTCAAGAGTTCACCGTGCTAATGAGATTTTCTCTGAATATGGGTAGGGCACCTGAGAGAACATTGTTCACTGTAATTATGACGCTGATATAACTGGTGGTGGTCTCAATCTGAAAAGGCACCTTTAAATCACAACCACACATTTAAACAAAAAAAAAACTAAACAAGTGGATTATCATCGGTCCTCAAACGGTGCATTAGTGTAAGCTGTGTGAATGATGTTAATTCACCAAAAATTAAATAAGCGCAATTAGACTTGTAATGAAAACAAAGAATGTGTCATCATGGCTTCACTGAGCAGAATGATGGCTCCAAAAGTTTAATCTTGATAACCTCGGAGGAGCATTCACAAACCCATAAATATTACCGCAAACAGCTCTGAGGGACAAATAAAGGGAAAACGGATAAGACACTTGTGTTGTGACCGCACTGACATTGGTGAGGCATTCAAGTCATCGGTGATTTATCACATTATTAACCGCATTTGGAAGGCACAAAATAACCTTACGGGAGCTTTGTGTTTGCTCTTTAAATAAATATGAAGCAGTTTAGGGAGGAAGCTAAAAACAAACAAAACACAAAAATAACAGCGCTGATGTATCTGCTGTGAGATCACAAAGCGCAGTTTGTGCAGTTATGGCTTTACAGGGAGTTAGTTTCAGGCTGGAATCTGGAAAAATATTGAGCGCATTCTTTATGGAGATAATGACAATGCATTAACATTAATGAATTCCTGTCAAGGTAAACAAGGTTGAAGGGGTGATTTAAAAAAAAAAAAAAGATAGAAAGCCAGGCATGAATTTTCTTAACTTCCGTAAGGGCAGTTATGCTTCATTCTATTTGGGTAGATAGCAGGAAAACTCCAGCCCGTTAGTGTGAGGCAGGTGAACGGTAATGTGGGATGAAATGGAATGCTATTCACCATGATCTGCACCTGTCCATTCTTGCAGGAGTCTGGGGAGTTTTCGCTGTCATCTTTACATCCCCCCATTCGACAACGCACCGCGTCTTGCACCTGGGGGAGGGGGTAAGAGATGCCGGAGAGGGAGGGTGAAAACAGAGAGGAAAAGAGGGAGGGGGGCAGAGAATGATGAGGCAGAGGAAGAGATGATGCAAAGGGAAGAAGTTAGTGACGGGACTTGAGCTAGTTTGGTAAATGTTGGAGCAAGGGGAACTTGTTTTGAAGTTTGTTTTATTATTTATAATTATTATTCTTTATCACTGCAACAACAGGTGTGCTGTAAATATTAAATTATGTGAAAAGGACAAAGTTAAAGAAAAAGCTATTTCTCTCCCAAAGTTGTTCAGCTTAGATGATCAAATAGTCATTGGAGTGCTACAGAGAGCGCATACCAGTACTTCAAAGTAGTCCATCTGAGCTCAGTGGCTTTAATTAAATTCAACAGCACGGCATACAGATTTTCTAACCCCGGGGCTTTCATAGTGCCATATTGTTTTTCTTTATCTTCCCACATACTGCACTGAAGTAAACTTACACCAACACACTGTAAAAGCTCAAATCCAATGTGTCTCTGTGCATTATCTCTCGCAGCAAACCCCCAGATTCTTTCCTGCCATCAGGCTCTCTGTTATAGATGCTCCCCACGACTTTCGGAGGTGCAGCCTCATTTCCCAGTGTTCCTGCTGTCAAATCCCGCAATCTCATGGGTGCAAACAAGAGCATTTGAGTAAGATGTGGAACAAGAGGTTCTTTCTCATCGAGTGATCTCATCTCTGCAAAGGTGCATATGTGCGCTGCTACAACTGGAGGATTGCAGCCCCGTCTGATTAATGCTGCATGGATGAAATTATTTGCTCCATTGTTTCCTTTTGTCTGTCACTTCCGTTTACATCCATGCTCATCCTCAACGGCGCTTGCTTCCTGCGCTCTGAGTGTATCGTGTGCAGTCAGCGCATCTCATTCAAACTTCAAAGAGAAAACCCCTGTATGCTAATATACTTCTTTCTCCGCCTCTCTCCTCCCTGTTTCCTCCTCCCTTACTATGACCCCCTGCTTTGATCATGACTCACACACTGTCTCACAGATCTCGGCATGCATTTTTCTTTCTTCCGCCCTCCTCTTGTACTGAAAACTCCAACTGAATTTACAGTCGCTCTCTTTTCTTCACATCTCTTAGATTCTTCTCTGGCTGCCTCCTGAACACAAAACCAGAGACGTTGCTGATGCTCATCATCTTGCTTTTTCCCCCCACAGATCTCAGCAGGTTGTCTGTCTGTGCCTTTGGGGTCCTTACAATCTCCACCAGCACCCTCTATATAGAGGATGCTGCTGTGGTGCTCTGTATGGTGCCACACTTTCTGCCATGCTTTTTTTTTTGTCTGTAATATCACACTTTGTGGTGTCTTCTATCATGTTTGCTTCAGTAATACTTCCCTATTCTCCTCCGTGTTTCCCTCCTCCCTTCCCGTGGTGACGCACTGCCTTCTGCCTGAGCTTGGAAGGATTTGCGCTCAAGCTCTTGCAGGGGATTTTCACACATTTACAATAAATAATTCCTGGATTTACTGTACACTGATCCCTGCCGCTTTTGTGATATTGATTTAACGTAGCTAAGCATTCGGAGCATTTAAAGATTCACTTACACCCTACATGACATTCAATATCCTAATGATCTCTTGGAAAGAGCCAAACCTGTCTGTAGTGCACATTCACGAGCAACAGAAGACACAAATACAGTTATGGGAAACTGACGAAATTATAAATCCATTACTTGTGACTAGCAAGTGTGTGTGTGTATTCATTGGTATTCATTGGTCTCAAGGGCATGAATGCAGTACATGTATGTGCATAATGAGCTGAAAATGCAGGATCCCTGGGGGCACAGCAAAGCCTGTGGCAAACAGACACCAGGGGCTATTAGTTGGGGACTTATCGTCTTATTCCATACAACATCTTAGTAAGCTCCTTAAACCAGACTCGGATCAGTCGGACAATAGCGCTTTATCGTACTGCATTATGAGAAAGAAGCTCAACATAGGACATAAATACCATGCTAATCCTTCTCATCCGCTCGTGCTCTGTCACGGCCTGAGGCTGACCTGGAAAATAAGGTGAACGAATCCCACCTGGGAATGGGAGCGTGCGTAGCTGAGAATTCGAATGTATTACAAAGCGTGCAGAATTGACCCGGTACATGCTCAGCGGAGAAAGGAAACCAGACCCACCTCTCGGCGCATGGCGCAGTGGACAGTGATGATGACAAAGCCTTGGACAGAGTCAAAGACGGCAAAGAGGACCTGGAGGCAAGAAATCACATGTGCAAGTTAGTTATTACATATCGGTTTGCTTATCTTGTTCCCAAAGCTGCATTTTTTTTTTTTTTTTACGATTTTTGCTCTTTTTTGACCCACCAACATAAGCAACTACCACACCACAGGTCATAAGTTGTGTTATATTACTGTGCAGTCTGGGAACTATTGAGCTTAGATCAAACAGTGAATGAAAAATTAGCAGACACACGTGACACCATTTTACTGAAGCGCTTGAATTTTTTTTTCTTTTCCTCGCTGCTAAGGCATTCTCACAGTAGCCATTTCAGACTTTTCTCTTTAACGGAAAAAACTACAGCTATCCTTTTATTTATTTATTTTTATTTTTTTTTTTATGTCTGAGAGAGGAGAGATAAATCTTGCTGCTGCTTGGCATGCTGGACCCTCTCCTTAAGGCACCACGGGGTGCTTTAACACCCACGGTGGGAACTCCTCTATATGTAGCCCGGTCTAACTGTGGTATTGTAGTGAAGTGAGTCACTAATCGTTCATTAGAGAAACAGTGATACAAGAGTAAAACTGAGTCAGCCAATTCCTGATTATTCAACAAATCCTCAGATTAAGTCCTGCTTTCCTTTATTGTTGGCCCTTCTACTTGTGGTCTTGACAGTGTGGGAGTGGATTTTTGTCCTTTTCTTTATACTATTTTAATAACTGTCCTATTTTTCCACTGGCTTGTTCTTTATTTATACATGATGTTACAATGACGTAATTATTTTGTCATTATCCTTTAAATGAATGGAAGGTAGGTGAGTATATTCCCATATTTATTTAATCCTTTTATATTTCCTTATGTTTCACCTATTGCCATAAGATAATGTACATTGTAAATACATGGTAGAAAAAAAGTAGTAATTTACATGTACTAGCTTTAGAAACAAATATTTTATTTTCCCCATTTGATTTCTTACTCCTTTACTGGTTTATTTCTGGAACTTCTCTCATAAATGATCAAAAACTAGAACCCTGAAACATCAGTTTGGAGAGGAAGAAAAAAAAAACTGGACAAATGGAAAGCTATTCTGTCTTCTGCCAGGATCACACAGCCAGCACACAGCATGTTGAACTTTGCCTTCACATGTCACAGGTGCATCACCTGGAAGAGTGTGGAGCGGCGGTCAGTTATGGCCAGCACCGCTGACATCCAGGTCAGTGCTAACAGAGGAAGAACCACACAGGAGCTCCACAGAGACGCCCTGTCAGAAGAAAAGAGGAAGTAGAGCACAAAGATGGGGGGTGGGGGTGGTGGGGTTGAGAATGGGATAGAGGGAACAGTCAGTCTCAAACCAGACAGGCCGGCTGCGGTAAGTCTTGTAACTCCACTCCTCGCACACACGCACACACACGGATCAATCATAAGTTCAATTGTGAGCAATTTGAAGCTGACTGCCTCTGTGCCATTTGGATCAGACTTCATAGTCGAACTGATAAGTGGAAGATGATGTGTAATCATGTAGATAGTTTGGATTCTGACAATTGCTCACAATTACATAGCTGATGGACAGTAAGTGCCATGCTGGGGGACTGTGAAACAAAGGCAGAAGCTCGACTTGGGGGAGAAAGACAGACCAATGACAAGAATGGCACAAAGGCTTCTGCAGAGCAATGACTTGGACTCCAATTTCAAATGTCCATGCTGTGTGAGCACAAATTCATAGTTTTATAACTGTCAGACACACGGCTTTGTCTAACTACACGCAGAAAAAGCAATGAGTAAAAGAATAATGAAGAGGCAGTGCCTGTTGTTTGTGAGTTAAGTTTGCAGGTGCTATTGACTTTAATTTCAACCAGACAAGCCGGTTCACCGATATGACATCATGAAAACCTACTCGATTCCACAGTGCTTTTTTAAAGAGAGGTTATATTTCAAATTTATTCACCACTTGGGAAAATAGAGATGCACTAATGCGAAAAAGAAAGTACACCCTCTATCAGGACTTACCAGGTCTGGAAATGAGGTAAACACAGTCTCAGACGAATGACAACACATAACCTTTTACATCATGCCATTATTTAAGTTAAACATTCTAAGTTTAGAACAGAGAGGCAGCGTGTGAAAAACATCCACCCTTACTGCTTCCAGAGGACTAAAGAGGGCAACCATGTGCTAATCGAATGCACTTCGTCAACTGATCATCAGCAAGTGTGAGCACCTCTATAAAAGCAGAGGCTGTTAATTACTGCCCATCAATCTGCGAAAGGTTTATAAGGCCATTTCCAAACAATCTGGAATCCATCATTCTACAGTGAGGAAGATTATTCACAAGTGGAAAACATTCCAGACTACTGACAATCTTCCCAGAGTTCACCCCAAAGTCAGACTGTGTTACGCTCAGAGAAACTGCAAAAAGAGCTACATCTCAGACTCTGCGGGCCTCAGTTAGCATGTTAGATGTTAAAGTTCCTCACAGTACAATTAGAAAAAGACTGAACAAGTACGGCTTGTTTGGAAGGGCTGCAGGAGAAAGCATAAAAAGAACATGGCAGCACAGCCACTTTGCAAAGTTGCATCTGAGCAAACCCCAAGACTGTCCTTTGGACAGATGAGATCAAAGTGGAGTTGTCCGGTCATAATGCACAGCATCGCGTTTGGAGTAAACCACACACAGCCTATGAGTAAAGACACCTAATACGACTGTCAAGCACCGTGCTGGAGGGCTGATGATTTGGGCTTGTTCTGCAACCACAGAACCTGGACACCTTGCAGTCATCGAGTCCACCATGAGCTCCTCTGTATACCAAAGAATAATTTAGAGTGGAATTTGGGACCATCAGTCCAACAGCTAAAGCTTGTCCAAAGTTGTCATGCAATAGGACAACGATCTCAAGCAATTTGCAACAAAATGCCAAAAAAAAAATCACAAAGGTGTGAAAGTCAAGACATCAACCTGATTGAAATGCTGGATGGGACCTTAAGGGAGCTGTGCATCAACACATGCCTACAAATCTAACTGAACCGGAGGAACGTTGTCAAAAAGAGTGGGAGAAAATCCCTCCTCAAAGCTGTGAGCGACTGGTAACGGCATACAGAAAACAATCACTTCACAGTATTACCACTAATGGGCTTCTACAAGCCACCGAATCAGGGGGTGTACTGCTTGTGCATTTTGGTTGCATTCTTATTCAGTTAATAACGACAAAGTAACATGTCATGCGTTGTTAATCTGAGGTTGCATCTAACTAATCTTAAAACCTGGAAAGGACAGATTTTTTGTGACGTCATGATACTTAAAAGCATTAGAATTCAAATAATTTCTTTTGTTGGAATTATCTTGTCACAGCTTTCAAGCGGTGGCTATCTTTCATATCGATGAATTTCCATGTACTCTGTCAGAAGTTTATTCGTGTGAATATGTGCAAGAGGGCCTCACAGAAAGGATTTTTTACTCAGAGATTACTTGAAGAAAACTCATCCAAACAGTTTCTACAGGCAGCGAGACAAAGAACATTAGCATGAATACAAATCACCACAGAGAAGGATCGACTCGCTTTGTCTTTAGAAAAGATCTTAAGGAAAGAAGTTAGTAGCAGCTCCGTGCGTTCCACTTGCAACAAAAAAGCCTGATTCACAATGTGTTCCCGAACATGGCCAGGATCTTACCATCCTCCTCTAATCGCGGCAGGCAATCATGAAGCAACACAGCTAAGACAGAAGTTGCTGCTTTAAGCTGAGCGCTTTCCCAAAAATAAACACAAAGTCGCAATGAAAGACTCGCACAAGAATGTGGGGAAGTATGGTAGTTGTGATTGTGAAGAGAGTGGACGATCTCTCACTCAGAGGCTGTTTGCACTGATAATCAAACCGTGACAACAACCCGCAGAGAAACAATTTTCAAATGTCATCCTGCAGTAAAAAACAGTGATAGTCAGACTGTGAGGAATAAAGGGGATTAAAACAAACTACAGAAATCTACCGTTATCTGTTCAATCTGTTTTTTTAATCATACTTTAAGGATGCTAAATGACTTAGGACTCAGTTAGATCCACACTAAGGCATTTATCATGCATGTTTACATTCAAGTTCTATAATTTAGTGCAGAATCTCCTTAAAGCTTAAAAGTTATTGGAGTAAGAGTAATTTGTAACAAGCTGCATAAAATAACAACTAAAACTGAGCCCAAGGCATCCTCAGTTTTAAGCATTGATATTAGACTTTGAGTTCCACAACTGATGCTCAAAATGCCTCTCGCATGCATTTTTCTTCTTTGGGACCTTTTAAACTTCACAACTCAACTAGGCAGTGCCTACTTCTGTCAATTCATGGTCTCCAACTGTAGAATCCGGACACACTGTCATTATTGAAATTGCTCCAATGATTGGAATATGGCGCAGATGGCTGCCGTTTATACTGAGCTCGGTAAGTCCAGTTTAGCTAACTGTGCACCTGCAGCTTGGAATAAGAGGCAGAAAAAAAGGGGAAATGTTTGGCTCCTTTGAGGCCAAGTGAAGTTTAATTGTGTTTTATCTCACTTCCAGCTGTTTGCTTGAAATTTTGATTGCTCTTATCATTCTTAATTGCCTTTTTTTGTTTTGTTTTGTTTTGATTGATATGAACTGCTTTTAATACATCATCATCCTCATCCAAGTGTCGACCCTCGGTTTTGTTTTGTTTCTTACTTGGCTTAATCATAAAAAGATTGCTTCAATTGCATGAAACACTTTACAGATGCTTTCAGGCACTGTGCAACAACCTCTGATTAGTACAAAAAGAAAAAGTTCTAAACTTCCTATTCTTTTCTTTCTTTTGATAGGTGATGTGCTGCTATTGCCATCTGTTTAAAGAGGTTAAGTTAATAGGAGGGTCAAAGTTGAATTACAGTAATGTGCTTAACGACGGTACAGTTTGTCTCATCGTCATCCTGCTTGAGTCTGAACTACGCTGATGTGTTAGGCCTCTGCCACAGTGTGCTGCCACTTTAAAGAACCTCTAAAAAAATGACTCACAAACACAGCTTGACTAGGGTCAGATTTGCTTTGTGCACCCAAAGGAAAAACCACTTTGGATCAACACTTGCTCTTATTAAACAGGGCTGACTTGCACTTTGTTTTTGCTTTCGAGAATAGTCTGAACGTCATCCTGCATCATTACCGACCGCCAGACATTAAAAGATGGAGGAGAGTGGGGGTGGTGGGACGTAAGAGACGAACAAGAGACGGCAGAGAAAGACAGAGAGATGAAGATGGACTAACATGGCGTTGCTGGCAGTCGAGCTGGACATAGCGGTGCTCGAGATCACGCCACACTTGGAGCATTTCAGGAGCAGTCGGCTACGCGCCTCCGCCGGGACACTTTTGGACAAACACACACACACACACACACACACACACAACCATGTAAGGAAGAAAAGAGGGGGAATGGGGTGGGGGGGGGTGGAAACACATGTACCAGTCATGACAGATGGATGTGAAGGTGGCACAGTCGCAAAACAAGAAGAAGAAAATGAAAAAAAAAATAAAATAAAAAGAGAAAAAGTGGACACAACAGAGGGAAGGAGTGGTAAAGAAAAAAAAGAGGGGGGGGAGAAAGAAAGAAAGGCAAATTAAAACCAGATCTTGAAAAGTAGCAGCAATGAAAAACAGTCAGAATACAAAAATCGATTCAAAGCAAGTAGAGAGAACGTGAGAGATGGACGCTGTAATGTTACAGCAGCTGTGCGGATTAACAGATTACAGTGACACGGACAGGAAGTACACCAGCCATTTCATTCCACCACTAATACACGCAGGTTTGTGTGTTATCTATTAGGACGCATCTCAGTACCAACTGAGGCTTTGTGAGAGTGACGGAGAGGAAGGGGACTGGACTGGTTGTTTACTTACAGTTGATGGAGAGGATTGGTGTGTCTGCGCATGTGTTTGTGTAGTGTGTGTGTGTACGATTGCATACAAGTAGAGAATGATGGAGCCATGCCTGGACCATGCTACATTAGCATCCCATCACAGCTCATTGCCTTAGTGCCAACCACATCCCTGTTGCTTCATATAGAAGTACGTTACACAAATGACAGATTGTCCAGTTAGCAACACCATTACATCATGCCTGTATGTGTGAGAATTTGAGGGGAAAGCTGCTTAATATGTGGCTAAGGCCATGGACTTTATCCGGAAAGACTTTTCTCGCTGCGCTTGTGTCTTTCTAAGCGTGTTTGCACACCAAAACTGCTTTAATCTCCAGGTTAAGAATGGCTAATCAATCCCCCAGAGAGCCAATCTGTATTTCTAACCTGTTCCATTATAAACAAACTATCAATTTCAATTTGTGCAATTGATACACGTTGGTGGAAAAGCAATTAGAGAGAGAAAAAAGTGCAAGAGAGGTCGATGGAATCAATTGGTGTGAAAATGAAAACACGAGTTTAGCCTTAAGACCCAAGGAGATCTCCACCCAGGAATGGAAAAGATGATGAACGCCCGCTCACTGCTTTAATAGATTTAATGTTGTAATTGCTTGCATTTGCATGCATATCACACAGATATGAATATCAGGCGTACACATGTTTCCAACAGTTTAAAAGGTTTCATCCACATAATCTAAGCATTTACTGTATTCAATTAGGTTTCCAACTGCCATTGATTTTCTTATGTACCATATTCATCTGTGTCACGCAACTGAGGAAACTAGATGGCAACAGCATGTGGAAGGGATGCTGGAATTGATCTCAGAGAGAAACAGAGCACAACAGATGTCGAGTCATTTTCTTGCCAAACCGAATCCTATTTTCTTTATATTTCTGAGTGAAGATGCAGGTGAAGCAAAGTGTTTGTTGCAAAGTCCCTTGAAAGCAGTTAAAGTTTGTTGCCTTGAAAATGCTGCCTGACAGAAGGCAAAATTTATCCAAAATGGCAAATTTGTTAACCCAGTTTGCACCAAGAGTTGTGGGGATGGATGAGTGAACGCTTTGTTTGTGTGTGCATTTAGTCAACAGTAAACCTACCCTGCTCGCTGCTTTTTAGACTTGTCCGAGATGCCGTCTCGGGACATGAGCTTGTTAAACACCACGATTCCAATTAGCATGTTCACCTAAGAGAGACAGAGAAGAGAGATCAGCACAGCTTGACATAAACAGAATGGCAACAGAAAATCTATCAAAAATGTTTTGATCGATTGAAGACGATCCTGCGTAGACAAAATGGAAATGACTTAAGTGTTGTTAACTTGTTTCCTACCATTCTTTATTTTACATTGCTGTTTTGGCCTCTTTGAATCCAGTATAAAACAAATGATAATTAGGAAAATATTTTTAAACAGCTCTTTTAATAGAATGTACCTTTAATTTGTGTTATTTTGGAGAGAAATTGAGAGAATTTTTTCTGTGATTGAGAGCAAACAAACTAAAAAACTCTGATATAACCCTGTCACTCTTATTTTTGCCTGCTTTTGTCTCATTCAAATACCTCATCCAGTTAGCAGTGAGATTAAAACTTGAAAGCAGTTAAAAAAAACTAAGAAATAAAAAGAAAATTGAAAAGGAATATACAGAAATAAAAGTGTGATTGACATACAATAAATAATTACATTTGTGAAAAAAAAACATTTGCATGAATGAATACAGAAGTAAGTGATCAAACAGCTGGACAAATGTGGAAAATTAAGAATATATAGGACACTGATTGCGTCTCTTCTTTGTTTCTCATACCAATAAGCAGTTTATAGTTAAGCCCTCCACACATCTGGCTATACTGATCCTGTGATACAGATTCTATTGGACTCACACGCAGACACACATCTGAGCAAAGACTTGTAGATCTCTTCCACTCTGAAATCTTGTCCATCTGGGAGATTGTCTTTGCTGGTGACATGTTCTTTATAATCCTGACTTTCAACATCCACCCATAGTCTTTCTCCCAGCAGCTATGGGTTTCTTTGCGGAGTCTTTGATCATTCATCTGCGTGTGTTCTTTGGGATGTCAGCGGTGAGGTGCATCGGTGATAAGTGATATTCACACCCCTGTGCATACCTGCTGTGTGAAGGCTGTGCATTCCAATTCTTATCAAGCTTCTAAACTCAGAAAAGTTTGCATGGATTCTTTCCTTCAGCTGTCAACATGAGAAGCTCCTGGCTAAGAAGTAAAAGCCGGCGAGAAATCCTCTGAGTCGAGCAGTTAAACTAACGTGGTCAGTTGGCTTTTCAGAATCTGCAGCTTCTGCAGAAGCCAGCTGATCACTAGTGTGTCACCGCTGACAACCGACTGCGATTTGCCAGACTGCGAGAGCGCAATTGTCATGCCAGTCATGTCTGGCCTCAGCGCTGTGAGTCAGCATCACCCTGCTCTCATATCTGCCCAAGGCCAGGTTCATTAATTAGAGAAGAGTCCTGCGGGAAGGTCTGTGTTCCTGTGCCCGACTTTCCGCTCTCATTACAGCTGTTTGTCAGAGTGGGAGCCCTAGCGACAACACCACAGGGCCGGGTACCACACTGCAGCTGCGGTGTGGAGCGTACTTCGACATTGTGGAGGAGGAAAACTCAAAAACAACTTCTTAGCAATTCTCTTCCTGGATTCTATGGCTGCAAACTTTTTTCACACGAAGACCCAAAATGTCAGGCAATGATTGTTAATGTCGATGTAACAATTTTAGATCCATGTATTTCAGATTTCATTAGATAAGCTCTAGTTTTCTATTGTGTAAGAGAACTGTAAGTCTGCACTCACGCAAAACCATTAAGACCTGATGCAGGACACATCTATTGGAGTTTCCTTGCTTAGAGGGTGCCTCGGGTCTCAATGCCTTAAATAATCAATCCATCCATCCATCCATTTCTATACCCGCTTAATCCAACTGTGGGGTCACGGGGGGCCTGGAGCCTATCCCAGCGGTCATCAGGCGAGAGGCGGGGTGCACCCTGGACAGGTCGCAACTCCATCACAGGGCCACACAGAGACAAATGAGACAAACAACCACACAAGCTCACACTCACTCCTAGGGACAATTGTAGAGTCACCAATTAACCTAACATGCATGTTAACAACAGTGGGAGGAAGCCGGAGTACCCGGAGAGAACCCACGCATACACGGGGAGAACATGCACACTCCACACAGAAAGGCTGGTCCAAGAAATCTTTGGACCGTGTACAGCCTTTTCTGACTATTTAACCTGAGCTACAAGTGGCCTTGCAAGCGGCTATATTATCATATTAATAAATATTCAGTATCAAATAAGCCTGATTTCCCTGGCGAGTCAAACTGCCATTTGAAGAAAATTACCAGGCTCTCATCGGGAATTTATTTAAAAATCACACCTGTGATGCTGTCTGAGTCATACTTCCTGTAAGACACGTGCTGCACAGCGTGTGTGTGTGCAGCCTACTGTGTGCCACCCAACAGTAATGTCGGCAGTGGCACCAATTACCAATCTGGTGTTCAGCGTACTCCATCCAGACTTATTCAGCCCAGTGGTGGAAATATCCACCCAGGGATTCATTTAGGAGAAATTAGATCAGCCACATAAAGCAGCACACAAAAACAGATGATTAAAGCACCACTGAGATGCAATCAATGGGCTCAATGTAGAACAATGCAGAGCTGTATTTAGGCCTACGCATGAAAATAAAAATGTGCATCATGGCGATTAGCGAAAACAAAGTGCACATTGTTGTTTGTGGCTCACACTGTTAGTCCCGTATTTATGTCTGAGAGGAGGGTACAGTGACTCATGTTTTAAAAGTAGACATTAGACAGAGAGATTCAGAGCAGGAATTCGGCTATAATTCGCCACAGACATACGCTGCATTGCCGAAAGCTCTTGTCTGCTGGAACGCATTCAAGTCTTTTTCTAGTTCTGACATTTTAAACTCAAGCATCAAAGTGCTCAGCTCATCACTTTCACGTGCACGCCACCGCAAGAGCGTACGCGCCGGACAGCGAGGGGAGAGGAAAATCCTCAGAGGTCGTCACGCAACGTTAAAGCTCAGAGGCTAACTCAGGAGAAATATTTGCAGAATTATGCGGCGTGACATGCGTGAGATGGAGGACGGTTGATCTGAGAGCGAGGGAAACTCGCCAAGAGAGAGAACGGTGGACAGACTCACCAACACAATGACAGCGGCAGGACCAACGAAGGCGTAAAGCAGGCCGCCCTCCAGAGATAACCAGCAGCTGGAGGGAAAACAAGAGAATAAAAGAGATTCAGGTATTGCATTTGACTTGAGTGCCAAGTACTTGACCACAGCGCATCCACAATAATTTAACTATCACATTTACTCCGAATTAATTTTTGAGGGTTAAAGTATTTGACCGAGTAAGGAGGTTTCCGTCAGTACGTAACAGATCTATTATGTTCATGGCCTAAAGCAAAACCTAATTTGATGTGAGGACGATCAAGAATTAATGAAATAAAACGTGTCCTGCAGCGGTGTGAACAGAGCATGCACAAACCTCATCCTAATTTCAGTCGAAAAAAGAGGAAGTTCATTTGGGATTTCGCAACAAAAAGGTGGATCAAGATAAATTGGTGTCACTGCCAAAGTTTGAACAGCTATCATTGTTTCACGAACAGAACTTTTCCTAACACTTCTCAGTGCTTTATAATCCAGTCGCTTTGAGGTTTGTCAGAGCTGCGTATTGGGGAAAGAAAGTGTATGTAACGTTGTTGGCTGTTTGCTAATCTCGTCAAGCTGCGGAGTTAATAAAGTTGACTGGAGCAGCTGTAGAAAAGCATGTGATAGAGATAGAGTTTGAACTAATTTACACAGTCACAGATCTGCAAATAGCAAATTAAAACAAAGGTGAAGAGTTATATTTGGGTCGTTCTAACTCACAAGGTGATTAAGAAAAAAAAACATCCTAAATGTGTAATTTCCATGAAAATAAATGAGTTTTTCGGGGCTTAATCAGTGCCTGGCGAGAGGATTTAATATCTTTCAAAACACTTTCTAAAACTCGTTAATTCAGCTATAAATATTTAAAGTTACAGAGATGTAAAAGGCAAATTTTCGAAGTCGAATCTTGATGATGCTTTTTGTAAATGGCATTGCCAACAATACAGTGCGCAAAATAAGCAGAAAAGGTGTCTCCTACATTACAACTAGTCTAAGCCCAGCCCAGTCTAAGCCTCCAGAGGATATGAAGTAGATATAGTGATTAATTGGTCTGAGGGATGAGGGGGAAACTAATGGCTCCATTTCAGGTAATTGTGTGAAAAATACATCCTGGGTTTATTCAGCCATTGATACATTTCACTGAATTGATAATCACCTGTGGAAGGGTGTGAATTGTATTTTCTGAATAGACTTTTGGTTGAAAACGTCAGGGAAACAAAGTAAAAACCTTGCATGTTTTGCATGGTCTGCAACAACAGCAGTGAACAATACAGTGCTTCCAGCCCATGTCAACACAGGTGAATGGAGGAAGCTTGCTTTAAACGATGATATCCAATCTGATTGGTGATTAGCATGTGAGACAAGGCAGGAAGTCCGGAAGCAGAACTCACTAGCTGGCTGTGCCGTACCCTCTTGCTCTGGTGAAACCCACCGACACTGCGACAACGAGGGCTGGAAGACCTGCAGACAAACAGGGGAAGAAAGAAAGATCAAAAGCCAGAAAGGGGGGATGAAAGGAAACCCTAATGGGGACGACGAAGCATGTCGGCCAAACAGGATTCTCCAGTGCGAAAACCTCCACAGGACTCCTCCCATTCAAATGCAAAGCAGCCCTGCAACAGTGTGTAACTTGTGCATATATGACTGAAACTGACAGCGCGCTCCGCAGGTAACCCTCAGCGTCTCTTCATCTGCAGTCAGCGGAAGGCTCAGACTATCATTAGTTCCAGGTGTAACCGTCTCGAGGGACCTACACATACAGCGTAAGAATGCTGGCATATGAGAGTGAGAGGCAATTTAAAAGAATGTTAGGTTAAAGCCAGGAGTGGTCAACAAGTCATGCATTAATTAGCTAAATGCACGTGCGCGTATGTGTGTGCAAATGAGAAGGAAAGACTGAGCGTTGCGGAGTGCGTGCCAGAAAAAAGGAAGGAAATATGCTGTGCCCATAATGAGCTTGGCTCTAAAATATTCATGTAATTAACAAAGCTGTGATTATGGCTGCAAATGAAAAGCAATTAGAAAAAGTCCCATTACCATTGATGAATAAGATGGTGGAGAGGCCGGCCGGTCCACTAACCAGCACGCGCATTGTTTCAATTAGTCAACAACAACATCAATCTAGCATTTACATGTATATAATATGGTGGATACACACCTGTCCATTAGATGTGCACAATCTAAAACACACCCAGTCACACCCCAAATCCCCTGTTTCCATAGCAACTGATTCCAGTCATATAATTCGCTGGGAAAATTGCAAAACGGACTTGAGGAGTATAAGACGTTTGATCCCCTCCACTCTGCTCAGCTGTTCCATACATGTGTCCGGGACTGTGTCGGATAATTCTGCCGCAGCCACTGTATACCCAACACGCACTCATCAGTATCTCTCCATCTGTGACTGTAGAGCAGGCTTTACATTCTCTGCCTCTATCAGGTAAGGGCATCAGTGACTTGGCAGATTAGACGAGTGGGATCAATACTGAGTGAAATGGGCAGATTGTGTGTGTCTGCGGTGTTGCTGTGGGGTTGTAATTTGCAGGGCTATCGCAACACACCTTCCCTGTGTTGTGCAGATGTTATCATATGCTTTGATTATGCCCCTAACATCCCAGGTGCCTGTTGCACCCGGTTGTAGTACATTGAATGGAAAAAGTGATGTACAGCCGAAGGGCACTGAGGAGTGACATCCCATATTCTTCGAATTTATGGAATGACACTCGATGCAAATGTGTATGTATGAGAAATTTATATCTGGCTAAGTTACAAAAAAGTATACATCAAAAACTGTAATGAATGGCTTTGGGGAAATCGAGCAGCAAATAACAGTATACAGGAAAAACAAATGGGACAAAATGAGAATGGAGGGAATGAAGATTGCCAAGCATAATGCAAGCAACAATTTCAATACTGCAACATAATAAGCTGTTATATTTTATGTAAAACAAGGCTGGCTTGCTGCTCTCCATCACCAATTCATGCCACAAAACAGTGGTTCAATCAGCACTCAATTTATGAAAGTGTCGTCATTTGCTGAAAAATCTCTGGCACATTGGGACAGAATTTTACTAAAAGGAATAGCAGAACATTGTTATTAGCAGCTGAGAGTAGTGTATGCCACCATGATCCCTAATCTAATAATTCAAGAATTTTACAATTCAAAACAAGTGTCTTGTTCTTAATGAATAGTTAACCTTCACGGCTAAAAAAAAACAGAGCCAAAACTGAAGCGCAGTTTTTCAGCAAAAACAAATATGTTTACGTGTGCTTACAGACCACGACTCTGTTTGATATAAAGACCATAGCGCCTCGTTATTTCAGTGCCAATGTTTCCTGAAAAAGTCTTTTTTCTTAAGTCTTTCAAATGTAATCATCAGCTTGACTGTCAAGCTAACAGTTGGTTAGCCTGTCCACTACTTCTTTTACTACTTTTTTACTACTACTACTTCTTTCTTTTTCCAACTTCCTGGCATGCAGTGTGGTCTTTCTCTAAAGTCCCACACAAAAGTTAAAATCATTTTTATAGTATTTGAGGCAAATTCTAGAAGGAAAATTATTGGGGAGTGTGTTGAAATGAGGCGTTATACCTGACCCGTCTTTTTATGGCTAATAAATCACAAAAGAGGCAGGTTAGCACTGCAATTAGCCAACACTGCGTTTTCTGTGTGCTGCGAACGTAATCCATCTTTTGTGTTTGTTATCTTTAGTTTAGAGTGCAGGTATACACGTATCACAAGATAGATGTTGGGGAAACAAAACAAATGCCTCACACGTGTAATCTCCAGCTAAATCCAAAAGCGCAAAATGCAGTTCATGCTGCTTCATTCAGTTTTGGAGTGAATGCTGTAATGAAGAAGAGCAAGCTGACTATATTGCAGTAGATCAACGACATGAGCTTTATGTGAGAGTCACTACAGCCATGTGGAAGTTAAGTGCTGAAAACTGATGAAAGATGGTCTTCAGCGCAGAAACATTAAACTAGCCAGCTACAGCAGTTGACCATAAATCCCTGCAAGTAGTTGTAGAAGTAGTGCAAGTAGTAACTGAACTTCTTGAACTGTATATTTTAAAGACAGGCATATAAATGTTGCAGTGCCACTTTCTGTTGATCAGGCATTAAGGCACGTGTCTCATGTGTTCAACTGTGTGTGTGGGTGCATGTGGGTGCGTGCATACCCCAGCCGAGGCACAGGAAACGCTTGCGAATGAGTCGCGACCTGGTTTTGCCGATGACGGCCAGGTAGGATTGCCACGCCTCAGTTAGCACCCAGCAGAAAGATGCCAAGAAGAAGAAATGCAGGAAGGCAGCAGTCACCGTACAGAGGCCCTGAAGTGGAAAGAAAGTTATAAAGAAAGAGAGATATTGAGCAGGAGTTGCCTTCAAAAACAGAAAAAGAAAAAAGCCAATAAGGTAATTGAGTTAGTAAAGAAAAACTGAATCTCCGCAAAACAAAAGTGCAATCAGAAAACAGAAAAAAAGGAGTCTGATGAAATACATACTGTGTACAGGAAATGGTTTTCAATCCGACTTGAATGTGTTCTACAGTTTGATTGATTTTGACCAGCACACAGTGAAACCTTGTTTAGTCAGAAAACTAACCCTGTGAGCGGAGACATTTTTGTTTATAAAGGCTTTAAAAGAGGCCCAGTCAGGTACAATATAACTGATATCTTATTCCTTTCTGACCACTTTTCATGTGGAAACCCTGCTGCAATGTGTGTTGGTGAGTATCCTTGTGTGGCTGTGGCTTCACCTTGCTGAGCGTTTGAGATTGTCCAACCAAAATCAATAAATTGGAAGCCAGGATGGAGAAGCAGAAATTCACCAGGATGATTGATCTCTCCGATCGGATATACCTACAGAGCAGAGGATGAAAAAGAGCGAAAGAGGATGGGGGTGAGATAAGCATTATTGACAAACTGATGGTCTGAATGGCAACCTTTTAGAGAATGCAGTCATTAGCTTGATTTTGCCATCTGTCATGTGTGTTGCCAAAACAAAGGGGGGGGGGGGGGGGGGGGGGGGTAATCATCACCACTGCCTGCTCTAGCTGGACCATTTGTTCCTCATTAGGCCTCATTGCAGTTTTGGCCACCACAGATGACACACAAAATAGACTTTCTGAATTTGCGCTGGAAAATGACTAATGTGTGAGGAGGGGGACGTGTGAGTAGCAACACTTACCATGACACCATCAAAAAAGTGCGTAAGCGTGTGCACTCACCTCCAGAAGGCAGCGTAGATTAGCAGCAGGATGAGCAGCGCGGTGCAGGAGACTCCACACCCCACCATGAGGGGCACAGAGGGCATGCTCGCAGGACCCATGTCCTAAATAGAAAGATAAGGGAGAGATGGTGGGTGTTAATATTTAATGTAGGTTTCTTTACAACCCTCAGTGTTTCATTTTGGTCAACAAAGCACATTTGATCTTATTAGCAAGTAAAGGCAGCTTCTGTCATGTGATATATTTGGAGATTAAAAAGACAGATAGATGGATACTGCTGTCTATTTTCATGGACAGATTAAAGTAACTCCTGGCACATTTCCCACGTAGCACTTTCAGCTTCTATTAACTCTTATAATCCCTTTGGTAGCTCTCACTAATTACATGCAATTACCTTTAATTAGAATTACAAGATTTTGTTACTGTAAATGAAGGTGGATAATGACACATAATTACCCTTCTCTGAAAGTTGCTTTTTGTCCAATGAACGGTAGCTATCTGGACCACTGTGTCCACCTAGAGAACTTTTACGAGGCCTCTTACAGACCTAATAAGTATAATGATAGTCTCTATTTCCTGTTATTTACTATGACTGACACGTGTGGCTAACCAACAGTTAGTGAGGTGAATGTAGTCTGTATATTTCAGGCTTGTGTACTAGCATAACGCAACTGGACCGTGTAGCATAATTAAGCTCTATGGCCCACTTCTGCTCCCAGGGTGTACCTTTGAAAGGATGGTGAACAGACAAATGAAGCTGCATGTAAATTCCATATCCCGCAGCGACCCAAATGGGCTTGATGTTTGTCCTGATTTCACGTTCTCAATCACGCAATTTACCTCAATTTACCTCCCGTGGTGGCTCTAGTCCTTCCCTTTCATCCCAAAGATTCATCAATGTACGTTCAAACAGCGCAACGTGTCTTTTACTGCAAGTAAAGCACACGCTCGCACACAAAGGCAGGTCCAGGCAGATGTGCTAAGTAATTGAAAGCAAGTGTTTAAGCTGCAAGAATTTGTGCCTTTGCAGAGGACTGATGCACGAAAGAGGAGTTCTTTATTCCCTCAGAGAGGAATCAAGAATGCAACGTGAAAAGAATGAGTAGGAGAGAAATTCAGAGAGATGCAGTGGGATGTGTTAAGGACAAGCAAGTGAAAAGAAAAAGAGGGAGTGGAAAGAAACAGGCACAGAGGAAGAAAAGCAGGAGAAAGTCAAAGCTTCCCTGTTAGTAGTTTTTTCCTGCCCCATCAAAGGAAGCCAATTTCTCCAGGGGAAAGTGGAATCGGCTGGAATACCAATATGGCGTGCACACAAGCACTCAGGGAAGGAGAACGGAGGTGAAACATAATCAAAACTGCTTCATAAGAAAGCATAGCCACAAAAAAGAGAGAGCATGTGACGAGCATCTGCTCAGGAGATAGAGAAGGGTTAGGAGGAGGGTGAGAGACACAAGAGACTGATTGTGTTTGATATTATGTAGAGAGGAAGGTCAAAGGATACAGAGACGTTTGTGCTTTGAGGTCTGACATGAGGAATGACAAGCATGCACAAACACACACATGATTACTGGATTTCTTCTTGCATTTGTCTTAGCCTCCAGATGAAAGATAATACAATACTCTTACTTGAAATGTATACTATCTAAAGACTGTCTCCCAACTCTTCATAGGGTCAAATTGTCCGATAGGATTTTATAAAACTGAGTAAATTAATCATTGCCTCAATTTTGCTACAGGGATGCTACAAAGGAGGAAGTGTAACCTACAGAGGAAACAGCCCTACAAAGAGAGTGAAGCTAATACACAATCACATCAGGCCCAAAGCCACATTTCGTCCCTTAAATGCATGCCCTAAAAACAACATTGTGGTATTACGTTGCAGTAGGATGAGATGTGCGGCTGTGTTTTGTGTGTGCTCGTAGCGTAAAACACAGTCAGAGTAAAGATTAGAAAGAGTTTGCTATGGCTCTGTTGTATATGGCCAGGCTCCACTGGGCAGCTTGGCTGCCATGTGATGGAGAAGAAAGCTATTTTCAGCTCAGGAAGTTTAACCTACTTATCTCCTCTCACTCACACTCCCCGCTCCCTCCACTCCTACCTATCCTGCTGTCACCCCTTCCCTCTCTTTCTCTCCCTCTCTGCGTCCTTCACTCTTCCCCCATTTTCTTCACTTCTGACTCATGCATCACTCCATCACCTTTTCTTTAGTGAGGAAAACATGACGATTTACAGCTCTAAAATTACATGTCAGTGCACCTGTTAACGCATCCTCCATTGGGGATTATTAGAGAACTTGTATTAAGTGTATATCCTTGTGATTATCAGCACCTTGTACATGTAAAGCATATGTTGCTGTCCAAACTCTTATCATTTTATCTTAGAACTTATATCCTCCCATCATCCAAAAACATGCTTGTTAGCTTCATTGGTTGTTCTAAATTGACAGCAAGAGTGAGTGTGCTTGGTTGTTTGTTTCATTAGTCTCTGTGTTGGATTGGCAAGGTAGGGAGGCGTCCCCTACCTTTTTTTCTGATGGGAGCTGGGATAATCTCCAACCTCCCATAAATTTAAACTGGATGAAGCAGGCATAGAAAATGTTTCCATGTATGCTAACTCCAGCTAATTAGCATGAAGCACCAAAAAAAATCAACCAAGCCTGGCAACATAATTATTGCTCTGCCCTAGGCATGGGTGAACTGTATACTTTATAGGTGAAGCTGCTGAAATCAGTGTTCTTATATTGATTGGTTAAATAATCCTTTGTATGAAATAGGATTCACACTTAAGAAATGTCTGACTCTCCTACGTGTGTTAGCATCTTTTAGCTTGAACTTCACCATTTCAGTTGAGTCTCATTTCTTTTACAAAAGTTGGAACATGCAGCTTTAGTAAACCCACTATGACCAAACAATCAACTACAAATTACAAGCAGTTCGCAAGTCAGACAGTTTTCTTTGCTGAGTGTCTTTGGCCCATCTATGTTGTGAAAATGCTAGGATCGTTTTGAGATGCTTAATAATTATTTAAAGGTTGGCCTTAGAGACAGGTAAAATATGCGTGGCAACTTTTTGTTAAATACTTTACTTGATTAATTTAACAAAACCTCAAGGGTGATTACAGGTGATCAGGCTAACTCATTTCACCTTTTCTTGCACAAATCTATGCTGTCTCTTCGATAACCTTCAATAAATGCAGTAACTGGAGTCCTACAACATAAAAAAAAAAACTCCTACCCTTTAACTACAGTTGACAAGTGTATGGTATTTGCATAGTGCAACCTATGAGAATTGCTTTGTCCACAACAGGCTTTGTTTTCTATCTAGTTAATATATGAGCCATCATCTTGCTGTGCTTCAGCCATCCCTATCTATAGTCAAAATCAGGAGCGGTGGCCATCAATAGTCTAAATAATGGGCAGAGCTCTCAAATGTTCACATTCTGATTATGTGCCTTCAGCACTAATGATCGCAAACAGATTTGATTCTTCCTGAGCAGAGCCAATCATCTTCTTGAGCACGACTGGGCTAAAACGCAGTTAGCGAGGCAGGTACACGTGTGCAGCTGTGAGAAATCCTTTACAGGACAAAAACATCACTGCCGAAACTGTGCTTTGAGAAAATTGCTCTGATGCAGTAATTGGCTTATAAATAAATTATAGAGTAGCAGAAAAATGAATAAACGAGAAAAAGAAACCTTCCTGTCTTTATGCCCGCTGTATCATTTTCCTCCTCCCAGCTGATATGTTTGTTTACGTGCTCATTGACGCTGACAGAATCAAGGTCTCAGGTGCTGTTTGAACCACTGACCTCTTCACTAACATTTATGGTTACCTGCTTCGGCAAGCACAAGCCATGAATCCCACTGTGGTAATGAAGACAAGTGTGAAAGGGGCACTTGAAAGCTGTAATTAATTTCCATGTCAACACGACTTGGACAGCAACTCGCAAACGCTCGCATGAGCGTGAAGAAAAAAAAGGTATAAGTCAGTTTATTGACTTGAGGCACAAAATGTTAAACTGACTTAAAGAAAACTCAATGCTTCCCTTAAACACCAAATCCCATGATCCACTGAGCATGAGCGCTGTTGGAGCAAGACATGTCTGTAGGGTTTAATATCCAACTGAGGTCATTTAAAGAATAAACACTGTAGCTTGGGTCTGTAGCTTCATGACCTCACTTAATCAGCTCCTCCTTCTCGCTCTCTCTCATAATTTTTTCTGAAATACAAACCTCTGTTGTGTCTGATAGTGATGGTTTCTCTATAGTGACTGAACCACATATAGCAGAACACACAAAAATACACATGCGGAAATCTCAGAGGCTATAGAAAGTAAACAGGATTAACTGGCTATCCTTCGCTCCACTGTAAACGGCCTGTAATTTCAACACTGCTCCTAAGTCCCTCCATCTCTTTCTGCCCTCTCTCCCCCCTTCCTTTTTCTATTAAACATGGAGGTTAATCCCCAGCCCCCCTTGACCTCTAGCGCCGTGGCCCAGGATAAGCTGTCAGAGCTGGGCTGCTGATACTCAGCTCTGCTGCCACACAGTCTGAGCACTTCGTAGAAGCGTAGAAGTGTCTTTAGAACTTCTGCACAAAATGTGTATTTTAGTGGTTAACAAGCCTTTATGAATACATTTATTCCTGTGCCGATGGCCGTCCATGTTCGCATCTCTGCATGTGGCAGATATATATATATATTTTTCCAATTTGCCCCTCTGTCCCCTTTCACAGAATCCAATCTCTGCTGGAGTAAAAAGCTACTCCTGGAGCACCCTCAAGCAACAAAGTGCACTCAACTCCAGCACTAGCACCTCCTGTCAGAGAGCCATTGACACAAAAACACTGACCCATACCTTCCAGTCCTCTGCACTGGGTCTAATGGTTGTACTGGGGGTCGAGTGATGACTCGCTAATGACATCCACACTCTTCACTGATGTCACAAATGCCACAAAAGTCAATGTACTTTCCCTCCAAGCTCACTTTCACTCATTACCTCCGACCCACTTGCTGAGTGGAAAGGGAAAAGTCAATATTGTTCAGCTGGAAGAGGAGTCACAGGAAGCAGAAACGTCAGCTGGAATGACCGCTCAGCATAAAGGTCATACCCATCGTGTTTCTCCATATTAGGGGAATTAATGCTCTGTAACAGGTTCCAGACCTCTGTGAAGTAATTCTCGCTTTTAGAGATGAAATAATGAATAACAGCAGTTACTCACCCTAAGGCCATCACCTTATTTTGACCCTCTTAACACCCAGTGAAAAAGAGGGAGGGAAAGGCAGGTGGTAGAGCAGAAGGGAACAATAACCTCTACATTACAGTATACAATAAATATTTCCAGCTTACAAGCCAGCTGACTATGTGGGGTTTTGTCTCACATAGCCAGACCTATTACCTCAACGCTGAATCAGCACTGTGGAAAGGTCTGATTGCACCCCTTGTCATTCTACTACAGGAGGGGGGGGGGGGGGGGTTGACTTTATTTGTGTTTCTTTTGGATGCAGCAGCTGTGCCCTTTGGAAATAGTTTGGAACTCCCTTTGCACACAGCAACACTAAAACTGTCTAATCTCCTTGAAAAGAAGACTTCAGAAAAGTGAAAATATATTAGGTGAGTGTTGATCGTGAATGTACATTAATAGATATAAAAGAGACAGTCCTTTATAAATCTCCACAGGGTTTTGTTCATTCAGGCCGATGCAACTTCAAATCACATTTGAAAAATATGAGACATCTAGTGGTAGTGAGAGCAATTGCATGTAAAGTGTAAAAATGCTATTCAAAAAGTTGATGGTCGTGTTTTAGCTTTAACAATCCCGTTTTTTTTTATTATTAAGTATTATTATTTTCTAACCCCAACCAGGAAGTGACAAATGTGTTCTAGTAAAGTGCATTTGTTTTGTTAACTGAATGTAACTCGGACGTCATCATATTTTGGTTTTCAGTGCATGTCATGAATGTGTGAATGACTGAAGGCACTGTACGTTACCGTGCTATCCAATCCCCCACCGCTCCTCCTTACAAGGACTTTGTGGCTTCTTAAAGGAAACATTTGATGAAGACATTTGCTCTGATGTAAAGACACTAATATGAGTTTTATCTGCCCCCTGTTGCTTATAGGGGCTGTACCTTAAAGGGGTTGTAGTTTTTCAATTGAAGGACACGTTGAATTAAAATACACTCACACAAATATCCATAGATATATACAGAAACTTGGGTGAAGTCTCTGACCACTACCAGAGTCTGAGGTATGGAGATATCTTAGGTTTCTCTCCAGGTACAGGAAAATAAGACTGAACACAAGCAAAATACTAATCTCTCAAATCTAAGCCTGTCTCAACAATATCTCAGAGGGACTATCTATTGTCTTAGTTGCATCTCCTGGTCGTGGCAGGGGGGCAGAAGAGCTGCTTGTACCACCCTGTCCACAGCATCTCCCTCCAATCCCACCTAGGGGAATTCCAGCTGCTTTGAGGCCAGCTGGGAGATATAATCCCTCATACAAGTCCTGGGCTGGCTCTTAATCAGCTCCATGTGCCCAGGAAACCTCAACAGGGAGGCACAAATCTGGTGCTCATCAGGTTCCCTCGCCACATCAGCTAGTTCCTCTAAATGAGGAGGAGCAGCGGGCCGCCTCTGAACTTAATTTCAAATGCCCTTTTTCAATATGTCTCTCATGATCGTGTAGCGTACGGCTGGCCACCCTGCAGAGAAAGCTTATTCCAAACACTTACTTTACAGACCTTGTTTCTTTGGTCATCAGCTAAAGTGAGGGGTCATGAGAGATGACATGGAATGATACAGCCATAAGGCACAGCTTCTTTGTCACTGCATTGTACAGCAACCTCATTAACAGCAAAGGTTGCACCAAACCTATCACGACCCGAGCATACGTAAACCCCCTTTGCCTGTTTTATTCTCACTCATTTAAGCTCTTGTTTGGGAGGGAGATTTTATAACTCAGCTGCATCTGCTGAGTTAGACTATTTGTCAGAACACAATATAATTTGAGAATCCATTTTCTTTAGAATGGGCAGGCCAACCAAAGCTTCTGTCAATTGATTTTAAGTTAAAGTGATTCCAAGCAATGGTCAAAGATAGAAGGTACATGGATGACTCTATTCAAACCTGACTGTTTTACAAATGTCTTATTACAGTAGACTGTATGGTATGTACGAATGTATGTATGAATGTATGAGGTCATTGACAGTATGATTCTTTGAACTTTTTAATAGAATTTCTTCAACTTTTTAGAATCTTCAGCCTCCCGTTAATGTATCTTCCACTAATCACCTTTGTATGTATTTACCAACCAGTCAAAGGTAGCAGAAACAAAGCATGATACACACATTACACAGAAATACCCTTTTTTGTTGAAACTGAGATCTCTTGTGTGAATAAATATTCATCATTCACCTATTTTGGTCCCTTTCAGCTCCTCGGGGAAATATCTGACTATTGAGCTGATAAATCCTGCTTTGCGTTCACCTGCTAATTGCTAACCCTGCTCGTCTTTTATTCTGTCATGTCCAGGGAAAGTATGATGCAGTTGAAAGGGATTTAAAGCTTTAATATGGAAAAGAGCGGTCGGCTGTAGCCGATAACAGTAAAGTTGTCGGCAGTCCTCTAAACAGTGAGGTGATAGATTTTTAAAAATTAAAGGCTCATTGCGTAGCACCAGTGAGTGCTATATAGAAGCAATCTTTTACACTGAAAAGGTCAGACAGGGAATTGATGTCCACATAAAGCTGCGGCTCTTTATCTCTGCAAGAGTAGTTGGCAAAGCGTAACTTCTAACATCCACTTTTCCCTCTCTCTGACTGTCTCTCTTGGCTCTCTGCTAGCCAGGCTGCCTTCTCTGTTGGTTGAATATTTCCTCCCCAATATTTTTTTCACGATCACTTTCCATTCCTCTGATGCACAGTTACTCTCCAGCGCTAACTTCATTTTTTAAAACCAAACACTAAGAGGGAAAATTGCAAAAAAAAAGGAATTCAACATGGCGAACTTAACCCTTTTTACACCCCGTGATTATGCAGTACAGTCACTCTCCTGTTGGCCAAGTTGGTTGCAAGCAACCATGGAGTAACATCTACAGCCAAAGCTAAATGGATAGTTATGACCACGAGTCAAAGAGCTGTGGCACAGCGGGAGAACAACTAAAAGTGTTAACAAGGTGAAAAGGATGAGAGAAGAAGTAACAAAAGTAGGCTTCTGAAGAGGAGAAGAGGGAGCCATTAAAGGGAAATGCAGCTCAGAAAAATAAGTGCAGCAAGAAAGTGGGTAGAAATAAAAGGCCTGATTGGCAGAATATGGATGAAAGGTGTGAAATGAATGGGATGATGGTGTGGGATGCTATGGAATAGCGACTTAGTCTTCCGGATGAAGATGGCGGCGATTAGAGGAAGGGGAAGCAAGAGGCGTCACATATTTTGATGACCATTAGCACAATAAAGGAGATCAGAAATAGCAGTACCCCTCACTGCTAAAAAGCCTACTTTAATAATGTCAAACACACTCTGCGACCCACAATATTTATTTATAGAAACGTAGGTTGTGTGCTGCAGGCAAAACTCACACCCTAACACAGTCAAATCTCTTGACGCCTCTCCTCTCTCACGTCATGTGGGGATAGCTCGACGAACAGCCTGGCGTTTATCGAGTTCATGCTCAAACAAAAGTTGCATAATGCGCTGAGTGACAGCATCAATACATAATTGGACAAGCAAAGACACAGGGATTAAAATAGCGTTATTTACGGGACTGTGGAAAACTTCAAAACTGACAGCAACATTCAAGCCGCACCCATTTTCTTGCAAGATATACAGAAAGAGACATCGCAGTCAAACTCAACCAATCATATCAGCATCGCCCATCCAGATCGTTCCATGAAAAATAACAAGTGAAGAAATAAGAAGCTGTTGTGCTTTGACAGGCTTTTGCCAGCGAAAGTCTCAGTACAGAAACGTGTCAGCCCACTGACCTGGCCCCTAGTAGTAGCTGCCTCGTTACCCTCTCCCCACCCCATCCCACCCCCAAGTCTGGATGTGCCATGAGGCCATGCACTGGGACTTACCGGGTCTTTAGCTTGCTGCGCTAACACGGCGTAAGTGGATATCCTGCTGCACAGGCATTTGGTGTGGACAGTGTTTGACGCGAGCGTTTGGCAGCCTTCTGTGCCCCAGTTTTCTGCGCCAGCTTCCCTGGAGGTGGGGAGAAGGGGGGTGACACATGAGACATAAACAGTCACTGTGAGACAAACACAAAAAAACTGTCACATGACCACACATGCCTTGGAAGTGAGAGGAGAGAGAATTCCTGAAAGATGGACAATGTGTCAGACATTCGTCACAGTGAAGTTCAGCAAGTTCACGCAGCCCGCACACACCGACAGCCTCTTTAACTCTGCTGCTACCCAATCCTAATGACACCCCAGTTCTGGATGTTTAGCACCCTAAACACTTTTTTCACATCTGTCTTTCACATCTTTTTGTCCTTTTTTATCCTATCTCCTGTACATCGAAGAAGACTCTTAAGTGTCTCAAAGGAAAATGTGGCATCAGCAAACAGTTAACAAAAACCCACCTGGCCTCAGCAGTAGATAAGGGTTATGCAGCAGTAAGTGGTCAATTTCTTTGACACTCAAAGTTACCAGGGGAGCAAAAGCACCTAGAATGGCATTCAACAGAACCTTGTATATTTTATTATGCTACATCTCTTCCCTTTATATGCCCTCAACCACCTCCCTTTCACTTCCCTTTTTAGGGCCCTCCACACAAAACTTGAATGTGGAGGTCGATCAATAAGATTCTAACTGAACTAATTGCTCTGGCAGTTCATACTGCACATTGACCTTACGTTTAACCCTGAACATACTCCTACTTTAGTCACCACGGACAGGTGGAGGCGTGCTGAAAGACAGAAAGGGAGAACTCAGAGATGTTCTGATGGGGAAGAGTTCTCAGAATACTTCTCAGAATGCTTTATGTTGCCCCGGCTGGATCTTTGCTCTGTTTATTGGCCTGAAGTTTAGTGTAAATCTGGTGTCAGTTGTTTGATCACTAATCTCTTCTGATTGGCCATGATGCAAACAGTCCTGATAAAATAAATTAGCTGAGGTTCCGAGAGTAATGTCCTTTAAATACAACCTCAAGTTGTTTTTCAACTTTGTTGTGCATTTCGTCATGGATTTTCATAAGAAATATGTATGTATGAAGCTGACTTTTCTAAAGGTTAAGGAGTCTACTTCAGATGTTTAAAACCATTAAATAGGAAGCAAATTTAGCATATGAGCCCCAGGCCAGATGATGAGCAATCAACAAGAGAATACACTTTATAAACACTGTTTTAAAATCTCTGTGACAGATAATAGCTTGTAGGTGTGAGTAGCACAAGATATGTACAATTAAAAATACTTCAAAGATCAGTTTTGGTTTCACAGGGACTTTAAGCCCTTACTGCAAAATTAAACTAAAGTATCCATTTCATGATTATCTTCAAAAATTGTTTTATTATATCTGTAACTCTGTGAAGAAAAAAAATAATAATTACAACTTTCTCAGATGTGTTGGCAGCACAGAGGTTCAACAATGTCACCACGAAACGTGGTACGATTCTAAGTGGGAAGCTGAAGCTCATTAGAGGCAAAAAAAAAAAAGAATTCCTCCGATCCAACAATAGGTTCTGATTTCGGAACGTGGGTGTTGATGAAAGGAAAGACATATATCCAGGGGAGGTACAAGAGTGCAAAAGTCACGCTTCTGAAGAGGCAAAATCTTTGATTTAGTGCAATGAAGAAAACATCTGTTACCTCAGTTCTGCATGTGAAAAAACAAACACCCCTATGTGTCTACATTTTCATCACGACTAAAAACGGTTGGCACCAATACAGAATCTCTTTTATTTTGCGAGCTGAAAAAAACGACAAAATCCTAAAGCGGGACTCTAGAAAGCAGATTGTTGTTTCTTTACCCAACAAAAACAGATTGTGGTGGTTAATTTTGATCCACCATCTGTCAACATTTAGACAGCCAAGCAGACTAAATGTAATCATTTTGCAGACAGGGCAGTGTACCCTGCTCTTTCACCGCTAATACTTCAGTAGAGAACCTAATAGCCCCTTCTCCACCTAATAGCATGACTACCCTCAGCAGCTGATGGGAAGAAAATTGAAGAGAGTTGCCTTTACAGTACAACGACCTCACCATATGAGGATTTGCATGGAATTTGAAATCTTCATCTCAATCAATAACCTAAATACTGTAAATAGGTTTTGTCTGGAAAAAAGAATGTATTCCCGAGTATCATTTAAATCTCCTTTTGGTGACACTCTGACTTGAAAACGTAGAAATCAAGTGTGCTGGTGAAGCCAACAACACTGCACACTTTTTAGTGTACTGCCAGAAAGCTTTGGGTCCCTTCATTCATGTGGACATTACTTTGATATGAACCACACCTACACATTGTTATCCTGGCCAAGCAAGCACACTCCAAAAAAACTGTTAAAGAGAAACTCAAGAAAGAGATCAGAGAACAGACCCAGACCAAAGATTCCTCGAACCCATTTGATTGGGAATCCATGTGAGGCAGAACAAGCCTCGGACGGGCATTCCCTCTCAACCCACAGCATCTTCTGCCAGTGTCACAGCAGTACAACCCCCGAGACGAAGAATCGAGGATGTCTTTATACTCTGGCAATCAGTTTAGATGCTTTTAACTTATTGAATTATACAGTGCTATATTTGCATAGCTTTTGATATAACTTAACAGACACAAGCAAAGATAAACTGACCAATTAAACACGCTGCATAACTTCTGCATCTTTGTAGCTCCAGCTGTTGTCAATCAAATAAAGCAAGCAAACAGTTAAGAAGACTCCGCCACTTGAAAAGGACAACATGTACACCAGAATGAAAAACATCACTCAAGACTAGATACACTTGTGTTGTGACGGTCCACCCTGACATAATCAGTGTGACTGAGAATGGATCAACATTGATTCTCAAAAGTATATCTGAACATGAAAGTGCGCACACACGAACGCAAACATACACAAGATACAAACACACGCTGACACTTAATTTATAATGTCAGTAATGAGATGTGAGCCCTGATGATCGTCATCTGCAGGGTGACACTTCAAAGACTGAAGATCGGAAAATGAGTCACAGCAGTGAAGCTCAGAGACAGTTTGACAGGTAGCAACATGGTGTGGGGTTGCGTGTGTGTCTCTGTACCTGTCAGAGAAATGTAGGAAACAGACATGAAGAGAGTGAGAAACGCTGTGTGCACTGCATACATTCGCTGTTGTGCTCACAACTGAAGGTTTACTCTGACCACGTAGAAGCCGGCAGTGCTCGGTAACAGCTCCGCTCATTTGGTAGAGCTAAAAAGCTACTACCCACGTTGGAAAAGTTAAAGCGTTTTATACCATGGATTATTAACCGGAAGAAAAACACACATGGAATCCACTGAGCTCACACTAATTTCATGCTATATTTTTACATGGACTGAAAAATAAATTGTGATCTCAAAAGAAATGTGTTTTCCCAAGTGAGCAACACAGTTTGTAGCCATATGGACAACATGCATTAATGATAATGCAGGTCAAAGACACACAAGGAGATGCCATCTGATTTATGTGCATTTTTGCAGATACCAGTGAAAGTACCAGTGAAAGCACGCACACATGACGTCAACTGACCCAAATGGACCTGACTTTATGCAACAAAGTCACACATATACGATATTCAATATCAGACTGGCAGAAAAGAGGAAGTCGGGGTAATGAGACGCAGTCTTCTGGTTCTCAAGAGGGGGTTGCCTCTGATAATACCAACACCAATATGTGATCTCTTTGTTTCAGCTACTGATTTCATGTTTAACTGACTGCTGACCCCCATTGACTTCAACTGGAATTAATTGCTGGTTTTGATGCCTAAAAATGCCAACTGTTACAAACGAAGCTGGATGATCTCAGTTGTGGCGGATCAACGACAACGATTCATACAATCTTTTGCTGTGAGTCCTCGTGACTCATACAGCAGAAGATTACCGCCACCGCTTAGCTGGTGGGGCTACAAATCCCAAACATCTAGACAGCAACTTGTAAGGCTTCAGCATGTGTATAACCACTCATCCTAAAGTAAGCGAAAATATATTTACAAAATCTCATTAGAAACATGTGCAGAAGCAACGGGTTCTTACATCCGAATGTGTAACTTGGCAACCACCAGAGTCTAACTCTTTCTGTATCATCCATCTTGTAGATGTTGAGATGTTTTACAGTTGCCATGTTAGAGGCATGAGTCAATTAAAAGGCTGTCATTTGCTCCTTAATTGTTTGCAGAATGTGGTTGTTGCTGTTCAAACGTAAAAAAGGGAAATTATGTCCTGATTAAATGGCACAAAATTGACAACCTTTTACAGCAATGTGAAAACTTTAGTGCAGCCCATGGAAGTGGAAGACATTTTCATCTTTAAAAAATATGTCAAAAGCTACAGCTGATGCATACAACAATGAAAAATAACAGGTGTGATGTAAGATGATGCACATTCGGAGCCTGCCTTGTAATTTTGGAACTGGTGTTGTCTTTACCGTTAAAGTGTCATTTTATCATGCGAAGACCTAAAGAGCACTTTACGGTCCTCACAGAAGAAAAATTGAGAATGCAAGTGGATTTCGAAAGATCTCCAGATTATTTCAAATAAATCTGTCCTTTGCGATCTATGTATGCAAATATGCTATTCTTTCTGTGACTGGTAACTACACCAAATTCAGCCCAAGAGCACATTTATTGATGCAAAGAAGTCTCCAGAATGATGGGAGAGCAAAGAGGAGGAAGTTTAAACCATTTATTCCCTTCATTATCATTGGGAATGTGAGGCCACTGACAGACACAATCGACAAGCTAGGAGCCCCTACACGGAGATAGCGGGAATATTAGGAATTAAATACTGTGCATTTCATTGGATCACAGACGGAGGAACATATAACTGACTTCTGTGTCTCTTTACCTGGCTTTCAGATTGTATGGGCAGACAATGACTGCAGACAGAGTGGTAAAGTAAAGCAGCAGGCACTGAAATGTGATCTAATAACAGATGCTGTAGCCCTGGACATGTTTTTGAGATTAAAAGTCTCTGCGACCCAGATATTGAAATGTTAGCTGTTAGGTTCATACATGTTGTCTACTGAGTAAGTTCACTCGTTTTACCCGTTGTCATTGAAAGTGACATCATCAGCTCAAATGTTGCTATGATGCAAATTTAACTATAAAATAGAACAAATTTATCATAATGCATCCATGGCAATCTTTGGAGATTAAAGTATTACTACGTTACTTAATTCAAACTACCGTAAATGAAATGCTAATTGAAATACATGCTGACTATGCTTTGTTTAACTGATATCCCTATTCAAAATTTGAATGTCTAGTAACTACAACAAATGGAAGCCTGTTTTTTTACGTGAGCAAAAAAAAAAGTATGCCGTGACTTTAGTCAGCATACAGTATCAGTTCATTTAAACTTGATATTAGTACAATGCTTTCCCTCTGTAAGATGTTTTTTGCCTTGTGTCATCAGCAGCCAGAAGTGAAGATATGGAAAAAATGTGATTGAAAGACAACAGCAATAAGATGCGAGATGATGAAGAAAACGCTGGAGGATGACAAAAGAATTTTATGCTACCGATAGAAATCGGTATGCAAATTACAGAATGCTTTGTGTTCATTACAAAAAGAATACTTGACAATCAAATTGCTCTAAAATCTTGAGAAGACAGTAGGACCAGGTTAGATATTCTGCACGATACTAAGGAGTCAGTGAGCAAATTGCCATAGATACTGTCTAAGCCAATGTTTCCAAGTCCTTTTATTTTTTTTTATTTGTCTTAAGCGAGCACAGAGTCATTGTGTGGAACAGAGGGAGAGTTAGTGATTCAACATGGAACCATGAACGCTAATGAGTCATAGACAGAAGGACGAGTGGCAAGGAGAGCTTCTGTTATTAAGTATATGAAGGATTATGGAGGTAAATGGCCTCAGGAGGACAAGAGAAACAAATGTGTAAAACTCATCAGCATAATGCAGCGATCATGTAAGATATAATTTGCACCTAATGCACGCTTGTTATCATCAATAACAATTGGAGCTTGATAGTCAATTTCAGTAACTGTTTTTTTCTGTGTGGCATAAAGTTGCTTAGTACCCATTTTTTTAGAATTACTTCTTACTAATTGATGGTAAACTTCCCATATCTCTCCCATAGCGAGCAGAGTAGTAATGGCGTACATAGATTTAAATACAGCTCATTCTCACCAAACGATGTGACGGGAATCACAAGGCATGACTAGAATTTATAATCCTCTAACCATGTATTTAGCAAGATGCAAATCACACAAAGTACACTGTGTAGTGTATTGCCTGAGCCTACCCCTTTGTGCACGAGAGTGCAGTAGAACAATGGTGGAGAAGTGGAGGTAAGTACAATGACCAGTGAAAACATTGTGCACCAGTGGACCAGTCTAAAACTTTAGTATGTCTAACTATGAAATAACAAGAATGAGTCAAAGGGTGTGAATTATAGTTTTTGCTGCATATATCTTTGCAGGTTTATTGCATTTTTGTTTGTTGTTTGCTTTACGTGGCCTGCAGGATTTCTAAGGATTTCGGTGGTAGGCTGGGAAAAGAACTGGATGTGCTACTACTTTTTGTTTAACTGAGGCCGTCTCCCCTTCCTTAATTAAATATTTACAGAAGAGGAACAATAAAAATTTTATCACAAAAAATACACATGCATATTTGTTTCAAAACCATTTACACTGAAACAATAAATATTTAACAATATGCAAAAACACATTACTCCCTCAATTATGAACCACACCAGTACGTGATTAGCTTGATTACACCTTTAGATTGTGTTTTAATGATATATAAGCGTGGGATCACTAACACCTTCTTTAGTTCTAATTGTTTAGTGGAGTCTGATGCCTGCATATGAAATAGCCACAGGAGATTTAATGCTGACCCAATTCCTTTAGCACTAGCTACTTCACTTTCAAGGTTCTGGTCTTGTGCTTGCTGGCTCAGTGATACGCTCTCATACCATTCATGGTAGGAAAAAAGTTAATGGAAAAAAGTCATAAAAGCCATTACATCTCTGCCTATAATTAAACTGACAAAAAGATCTCTTGTAATCGCCTCCCGATATGAGAAAGACTTCCACTGCGTGCTCAAGTTAAATTTTTCAGCACCTCAGTACACTTTGTAAGACCACTAAGCACTCTGCTGAAATGCCACGGATTGCAAATTTGTACCCTTTTTGTTGTTCTCTGCCCACATTTTACAGTAAAATTAAAGACTGGGACATCCTGGTGGCTCAGAGTCTATAACCAGGTCAACATGTATGTGTGAATATTATCGAGCAGTTTGCGTTTTTCTCCAAGAATTTCCTGATGCTCTAGTTTGTTAAACATTAGGAAAAAACACAATACATATTTATCTATATCTTAATTTCAGTATAAATGCACTTTGGAATATTGTGACTCGCCATTTTTCTAAAAATGTCTTCATTTGGGAAGGCTGTATTGTCAGTTGTTATCGTTTAACAAAGTCGGGAGTTTAGTTTTAATCAGGACTGAAGTCACTGAAAATAAACAACAACATTTTGGAAGAGCAGATTTCTTCTCTCTGATAGAAACTGCGTTGATAGACATTAATTCTGTGGCAACCAAAGAGAAGGAGCTCACATTCACCAGAGGCACTACAGTCAGGCATTTTACTTTCAATACAGCAAGAAAGCACTGAAGCAAATCTTCATGAAACAAATGTTTTATACTTACTCAACCTTTTGCAATACCTATCAAAAAGGACTGCATTTACACTGCAAAGTAGGTTGTATTTGTGTTCCTGTGTGTTTCTGTCTGCATGCTTTAATGTATTTGACCCAGATATTAACTCTGCAGGAACTAAGCTTTTCTCTCCAACACTGTCCGATGCAGAGATGGGTCTTATGACCGCAAAACCATGATACCGGATTACATGAAGGATGTTGATGTGAAGCCTTAGCGGCTTATGTGTCGAAACGTTATCTCCACTGAGGCTACTTGAACTGTTTATTGATTTGAGTTCCATGCGTTTTGGAACGTTTCAGAGAAAAAGATGAATTACACATCCTTCCGATGCATCTGTGGCTGGATCAATGTGGAGAATGAAAAAATGGTTCTGTAGGAGGCGGTTTACAGCTTCATTACTCCAATAGTAGGCCAAGTCATGATTCACTTTTAAGCGAAAATTCAAATAGGTCTGTATGAGAGACAAATGCACTGCCTATGTGTAATCCGCCTTGTCTTTCTTGTGGCTTATGTCGCGTGAGATTGTCACACAAAACCTGCCTTTACGTTTCCTCTAGTTAGTGACCTCTACTGTCCCAATCTGCTGCTCTCTGGCATAGCCCTGGGCTAATTTATAAGCTTCTTTCCAGGGATTATCTTTCCTCCTGGTGTCCAAGCCAGTGAGCTAACAGGAAATGTAGAGATACTAGACTTGGCTGCAGCCTTTAATGGTCTTCCATTGTGACATCTAACAAGAACTTCTCAGCATTAAATCTTGCCTTTTTTGCATCTCATCTCATACAACATATGGAGCATTTCTCCAAAAACTAGACATGTTTTCAGTATCTTGCCAAAGTCTCGAAGAGGAAACCAATAGGGTCAGCAACAAGTCCTCTCAGCCTACTTCCTCCAGCACAACAGTAAAGATGCTAGTGTGCAAGTCAACAAGATAAACATATTGCAAATACTTCACTTGACAAAAGGTTCCATATAGGAGTTTGCATATAAGCAGCACTAAATATGTTTTAAGGGGTATAGATGGTACTTACCTATTGGCTTTTAAGCTCTACAGATCCGGCAGTGAAGAGGCAATGTTCCAACTGTAAGGAAAGAACCATTCCTCTTCTTTGCTACTTCTACACTTCAAATACTAATTAGTACAAATACCAAGCATCTTCATCTGAAACGACACCCAAAGGCTTATCCAGTCTGAGGTCCATTCCACTTCCATCGATCACATGGTGATAAAATTCATAACAATAATACTTAGGAATAGGAAGAAAAACTAAGTATTCTAAAATAGAATAAACTATTCTAACTGTCTTTTTTCAACCATAATAAACATTAAAACTTTCCCTACATAGAAGCCATCCACACGTATCCACGATGTCCAGCTGCAGAAAGAAGCCATAGCTAGAGACTTGTACATATGACTAATTAGAACTGGCCTCGACTCACATAAACCTCTTAAAGGCATCAAAACTAACCTTAACTTGACTCCTCAGCTAGTCTCCGAGGACAGAGAAATGAGTTTACCACAGTCTATTGTTTCAGACTGTGTTGACGCACAGTCTATGAACTGTTGTGTGAGCTGTAATGAGCTGAGAGGAAGATCCATGTTTGTAACGCCCAATGGAGACGTAGCGCACATAAGCCCTACTGGCCCACTCCCTCTTGCCGTGCAGTCTCCCTGTTTGACACAGTCGTGATCCCTTGTGTTCTGTCAGATGGAAAAGTGGAGCAAGCCGTATGAGCTGTCCACCCCCACCTCCTGGTGGCTATGCTATTCAACATGTTAGTGTGTGTTGTCTCTGATCAAGACTATGCAGAAGAATATAAATATGCCTAAGCATATGACACTTTAAACAAATTTTATTGGCAAATACTTGGTCATGGTCACATCCAAATGGTCACTGGCGACTACAACCTGAAAAATGTTATGTTATCATATCCGACAGAAACCTTCCAGCCATTTTGATCCTCCATATGTCTGCTGATAATGTGCCATCTCCTCAGGGATGACGGTCTCTGTAGCACCAATTTAATTCCATTAATATTATCTATCCAATCTGATTTACATGCCCACACATCCTGCTCTGGGTCGAGGCTGGTTGTAGCGTCTCTCAGAATGCCGTGGGTTGACACACTATCAACAGGATCTTTCACAGGGTTAACACACATGCAGACAAACACATTTATTAATGTCAGTGTTCTATACCTCCCACTAAGCCTATGTGTCCTACAGACCAGAAAGTAAAGCCTACAGTTGAAGCAGATATGAAGCAGCAAACCAATAAATAAACATAAACATAAATCATTTCAAGCTTGTGTATAGTACTGTGCCAAAGTTTTGATCTGCCTATCACTTTTTTAATGTACTGCCAGGAAAACGGATAGCAGGTGCACCAAACGTGCAAACATAAATGTAAAGAGATTATAAAGGCAAACCATAGTTTATTTGGTATAAGCACCCTTATTCTTCAACTCAGCTTAAATCCTCTTAGACAAGCTGTTGTGTCTTTAATCAGCCTTCAGGAATAGTTCTCCAGGCTTCTTGAAGGACATCCCAAAGCTCTTCTTTGGATGTTGGCTGCCTTTTGTTCCATTCTCTGTCAAGATGATCCCACACTGCTTCAATAATGTTGAGGTCCGAGCTCTGGAGAGGATTCATCCCTCCATAAGACCTGTTTCCACAGATTTTCAGTCTCATTTGGCATACCTCAACCTTTTCTCCCTGTCTTCCTTCTTTAAGAATGGCTTCTTGACAGCCACCCTTCCACAGAGACCATTTATGATGAGGCTTCAGTGAACAGCACAAGGATCAACTGAAGGGCCAGATGCATCTCCCCGGTCCTGTGTCGGTTCTTTACCAGATTTATTCCTATTTTTCAAGGACATCACTTTCAGACACTGTTCAACAGCTGTAGAAAGGTTTTAGGCCTGCCACCACTTCTTTTGTCCTGCAATTGTCCAATGTCCTCAAATATTGTAAGGAAAGACAGAACACAATGCTGAGACATGTCAAGTTTTCAGCTAATTTTTTAATCATTTTCCTGTGCATTATAAACTAATATACTAGACTATATACTTGTTTATCTTTGTCAGACTGTGTTATCTTTGGCATTTCTTGTAGATAAATAACTTGTCTTTGCAACAGGCTGCTGATAACAAAGTGCCTAAAGCTGGAGGAAGCTGTTTCTATATTGTTGTAAGTTGTCCGTCCTACAGACAAATCATTGGTTCATCGCTTAAGTGCGGTGCCTTTCTAGTGTTTAAATGATTCGTAGATAAGTGTTAAGTGGCTAATTAGGACCTAAATGAGACCACTTTTTAGCTCAGTTTCATATCCAAGACCAACCTATTAATTTTCCATGTGGAGGAATAAATAAATAAAACAGCAGTAGAACAGTTCATTCCCTCCTTTAGTTCTTATTGGTAATAATTTAATACTATTTCAATTAAGTAGAAACAGAGGTCTACATTTCTGATTTACTACTGTCTCATTGTCTGTAGGCATGACAATTTGCTTTTCGACACTTATTGATAAGTAATCAAATTTCTCCTGAGTCAGCGAGTTTCTTCCTGTTCATCAGACAGTGATAACTTGAGTTAGATATTGGACTGTTGATTTAGAGTTTGTGTAAAATCCAAACTGTGCACATTGTATGTGTGTTTTCTACTGAACTGCAAAGACTTATTTTTACATGGATTGTTTAAACAGGTATGCCACCTGTCCTCTTGCCACTATGCATTTTAGTAAAATAAATGGCATCACATTTTGACATTCTTTTCATGTTATTTTTTTTTCTCCTTTTTTCAAAATGTCTTTTGGCAACAAGCAGAATCTGACTTTGACTTTTCACTTCAGTTAAGGTTGAGACATCCCAGTGCCAAAGCTGACAGCGGAGCAAGATCAGCCTGAGCCAAAAGCAAACCGTGTCAGATTGAAGATGTTAAAGCTGGTTGTGCTGCGCACCGGGTCTTTATTAATCTGTGGCAGTGATGTGTGATGGGGGGGGGCAAGGTCTTTAACTACTTATCCCTGATCAAGCTGAACAACATTGGGGATTAGAAACAGGATTAAAGTGAACCCCAGCCCTTCTCAAGTCTACTGTGGTCCATCCGTCTAAACTACACATCACAATTATGCCTTACCGCTTGGCTATATTTTATAGCAAGCTTTTCCTGTGATGCACACAATTTTCAGCTTTCACAAGCTTTTTGTCTGCAACAGAGAAACAAACGTGTGAACAGTGCAATAATGTTTAACTAATGGATGCCAACAAATCTTTGGAAATTCTTACAGAAGCTACAGTGCCCTATAATGCACCAGATATGGGCTTCACAGTGCGCTGAGTGTATGCGCTGTAAGCATGTGTGTCAGCGGAGCTGGCGGTGGGGGTTCAGATGCCAGAGGCAAGGTCGAGTTGCACAGGAAAGAAAAGATTGACCATGCATCATGATTTCCTGTGGAGGAGAGAGACAGCAGAGAAGGAAACAGGAAGAGTTTGGAAAGTATTGAGTGCAGATTCAAGGTGTAAGTCTGTGGCTCAGTCTCCCAAAAAATTAAAAATAAAATAAAAAAACTACGGATGTGTGCAATGGTCTGAAGACATTACGTGTAACCGTGTACAACTTTTATAAGGGCCAAACATTACTGCATCTATTCGAGCTGGAATGGTGAAGGAGACCAGGTCGAGAGTTGGTTGAGGCGACAGACTCATGGGGAAAGACGGGGAGGGATGGCAAGCTCAACGATTTGGGTGGGCAGATGGCGCCAACATATGGGCCTGTTAGGGGCAAAATAAATAAATAAACATGCGCGCATAAATACTGTGAGTGCCACAAACTGTTGGCCAATGTAGTCAGCGGAGAGTGAGCCTCCACTGACTTCTAAAATATAACGCCTCCACTGAAAAACAGACAGTGATGATGTGGATGACAATAGGCTTTGCAGATGTGAGCCTCTGTGCGAGCCCTGATCTCCAAATAAGAGTGCACGTGTTTTTGAAACAATTAAAGGGAAAAAATAGACACAGGGAAAATCATTTGTGTTTTAAGTGTAGATGCATTTATGTGCATTAAATATAGTCTTTAAATGCAGGTCACAGAGTGCTGAGGTTATTTCCATCTCTCAGCAGAGCTTGTCCTCTGTCGCTGTCTGATTCAGCTGCAGTTCATTCCGCACTGCTATCTGTGCAATGTTCACCTCCTAGATGGCTCCCGTTCGACCTCAAAACCCGTGACTCGGTCAGAATGACAGCCAGGCTGAGAAAGGTGATATCTTCCAGCAAACAAACGGAAGCTTCGGACAACATTTTCTCTGTCAATTCAACTTCACGCTCATGCCTTGCTCACAGACAAACAATAGCGGAGCATTCCAGTACTTGTACTACATGCTGTTCTGGCCCCTGCACAGGAGTGTGTCTGTATAGGCTTGTACGCTCAACTTGAATTTTGGTGATCAGATTTTGTGATCAATTCCTGCCACGTGGCACACGCATCGGCAGCTCTTGTGTCTCTTGTGTGTGTCACATTAACCCAGATTTTGGTCAGGGTGTGTGTTTGTGTTATCCTATCTGCATCTGCACATATTTGGATGTTTTCCACATTCCTCCCAGCTGTGTTATGTTGGTTATGTTGGGCTGATAGACATCACTGCCTCGCTGCCACTTTATATTCCGTTTGGCTCTCTGCCCTCGTCATGTCTGCAAATTTAATTTGATTGCAGCTGTAATCTGCACGCTAGTTAATTGACTTTGCCCAGTATTGTTTCTCTTCCACCTTGATGGAGAGGGATAGCTTGATAAGTTACATTGTCTTATCCTCTCCCTGCAAACCTGAACTTAGAATTTGTGCTTTGGTCACCGGAGAGTGTTCACTGGAGGGTGATCCTCTGACCTGAATAAAGTCTTGGTAGAAATTGAGCTGAGCGTTTCTGCAATCCGTCTCGTTGTCACAGTAAACACAGAGGCCCTCTGTGACAGCCCCCTGACAAATTCAATTCTTATGAAATCTATTAATTCTGTCAAAGTATTATAAGTCAAATCTGTCTCCCAGAGTTATGTTCATGTGTAGCTCATCGGCACTGACACCATTGTATTTTTAATTAACATGACTGTGGCACCAGAGAAAAAACATTTCCTACTTAAGGTACCGCTGATTAAGTTGTTATGGAGCATTTAACTGTTCAACTGTGCAAAAAATGTAATTTGACTTTCAATTATAACTTTGATTTCCATTACACGTGATAACAAGATAACAAGATACTGTTTCCGAAGTCAAAAGTGAACTCTCAGTCTGAAAGAAAACAAAGGAGCAGGTAGATAAAGAAAGCTTTTACGGTCAAGCTAAGACTGGTCAAAATTAAGTAAAGTAAATCATCCTAACAGTGTAACTGTAACCATCGAAATATAGCTTCAGTGTTTATCTTTCAAAAAGAAGACAAAATAAAGGGTTGATGGTCGAGCTCATCAACTGGGTCCCAAGCTTTCTGTTGCTATTCAAAACACATTAAAATCACATTAAAGTTACCCTCTGACTCGTTCCTATAATTTCAAGCCAAGATAATGCTTTCATACTGGCTTAACTAGACAATTGTTGCTAGTAAATGTCCTCTTGGCAGCATTTCCATTTACTCCATAATGTGTACACAAAGTACAGTAAAGTGGCACAGTTCTATATAGTCAGTTCTAAGAGCCTTGGAGAAGAAATGGGCCATTCAAAGATAGCGGTTTGTAGTAATTAAAGTGTAGTGAGATGATGACCTGGAATGGCAAAGTACATTATCATTTAACTCCTGCTGCTTGACTTCAAAGAGTAAACCTCATCATGAAATTAACGTTACCCACAGAAGATCTTATAATCAATACTCATAAAGCAGAGTCAGACATCTACACAGTTGTGTATTTGGACTGAAAATGTCATTATTCCTTGATCCATCCAAACTGTATTGGCTCTTTGCAAGTCTATGGGACAGAAAACAATGTCGACAACCAGTCTTAGCTTTGTTCATTACCATTTACGATGTAAATTCCAAAACACTTCCAAACATTTTAGATTATATTTGGTGTTGTGATTATTTTCTCAAGACAGATTCGTTCAGTAGTTTCCTCCATTTTCATAGCAACACAGTAAATATAATGTTACCTTTTTTAAATGAGCTTGTTTAAGTTGATACTAGAGCGACCTCTGAATCACGAGCCAAACTACTTCTAAAGGTCTGATTCATCTGTCAATACAGCCAAATGGGTCACTGATATTCAAAGTCCCACATTCCACACATGCCCTTTATGATTCAAGTCAGCCTTGCCCTCACCCTTTGATGATGACATTAACGTCACTCTGGCTCCGCTGTAGTCTTGTGCACTGATGCATTCACTACACTCTTTTAGCTCTAACCAATCACCATGCTTCAAACTGAAGCAATCCATAGTCAGAGGCAGAGAATGTCAAACAATGCCTTCACCATTGATTACATCTGATTTACAAGTGGGTTTACATCTGATTTACAAGTGGGTATACAAATGTTGGAAATGAAGTCCACCATCTGGCAAAACCTGGTTAAATGGTCGTGATGTTTAGCTTTGCGACTGACAAACTGGACAATCACTATGTAGGTTAATGGAGATAACACTGCGATCAATTGTGCTGGTTTGCATTATGCAGTTCACTAGCTTGTTCACTATTCAGGTCAAACAAAGCCAAACCTTTTTGTCCTACTTAGGTTCATGAAAGAAAACCTACTGGATAGAAACTAACATTGCAGAATACTGATGGCACACAACTGGATTGCTCAAATTAAACTAAATGTTTGCAGCAGAATAAAGAACAGCGGATTAAACTGCCAACATGTTGTGAAAAAGGTAACCACTGAATAAGAGGACCGCAACAAAGAAAAAGCCACTTAGTGTTGAGAGTGATGTTGCCTTTAAACTGGAGGCAGAAAAGAGAGAATGGTGTTTCTCCTCTCACACAGTAATTTAATCAACAGTACCGAGGACTTCATTAGAATGTTCTCAGTTCATTAATAAAATGAGTCTGACTGTGCACAAGCACACACCAGATAAACATCAACAAACATTCCAACAGACATGTATTTCTGCACTGCGTGCACCAACATGCACACATGAGACACATTCATTCAGAGCGACTTACGGGTTGCCATAGTCCCAGACAACGCACTGAGGATCTGATGTGCCCTGCAAGATAGAGAAGAGGGGACAGGGGGAGGGGAGGGGAGAAGATAAGCTTTCACTGCCAGTTCCAAAAGGATGAGTGAGAAAGAAGGAGGCAGTGGGAGAAGACAGAGTATCTCTTTGCCAGAGGAGAAAGAGTGATGCTGCATGGGCGATGGAGAGAAGTAAACAGACAATGAAAGAGAAGGATTGAGACGGACGACGGGAGCAAGAGATAGAGAAAGACTCATTGTCATTGGATTGAGCAGAAAATAGCTGCTTTCCCTACAGGAGGAGAGGAGGTGTAAATGTGAACTGAGAGGACTGGAAACGACAAAAGAATGTGTTTCATGGACATAAACAATAAATATGCTTGAGTGGGAAAATATGCAGCATTGAAATGTGTCGAGTTTTGACAACAAGTATTGAAAGTGCTCCAAAGTTTAAAAAGACCCAAAGTGTTATAAAAAGTCAGACAATTCCTGAAATGGGCTAAATTTGATGTTATACCAGCTAACCCTTTATCCATCGACTCACTGGAGCTAAAAGCCAATCCCTTGGGGTCAAGTAGAAGCTGAATCATGTGGTAATCGAAGCTCAGTGGCGCATGGTGGCGAAGGAAGACTCAGTATGACTCAATCAGTGAATCAATAAGGGAATCGATATCTTTAACTGACTCATCACAACTTGTTCCACTGGCTATCTTAAGTGATCACTGCACTGATTACTTTATAATGGATCACCTGTGCCCTTTCAACCTCAGGGCGAACTTTACAGGCATCTGTTTCACTTACAAGTATTCAGATCTTACGGGATTCTTTTTGTTTTTTTTAATCTGAATCACAGGAATGCCAAAGACTCAATCCAGTGCCTCAGAGCTGACCACAAAAGAGCAACTCTAATCCTAGTTTGAGACCATCAACTATCCAGTACTCTGATGAGTAATTGGGGCTGCGGCTGAGTACATGCAACAAAAAAAAAAAGAAGCTGCACAGCTTGTCCACAGAGCTGCAGAAGAGGAAAAGGATCTCCCTCTATGTCAGTTTGGTGATCCTTCCTGAGCCCTGCATTAGGCACTTTGCCTTTGAGCTCCCCCTTATGGCAAAGGAGATTATAGCAGGAATTCAACAGTGAGGCTGCCGTGTCCATTAGAAAAGGAATGACACCCACTGTAGATACCCCACAGCAGCCTGATGCATTTGAAGAAAGTGTGTCCTTTAGATTGAAGAGCAAACTTTTTTGTTTGTTTTAAATAGGCAAAAGGGAGATGTGGGGTTAATAAACATTGTCTGTGAGGATTCACTCCACTCAAGGCAAGGTCATAAAATTCCTCACTTGAATGGTTCAGAAGCGTTCTCCCATCACTGGACTTCAGAGGGCTGGATGATGCAACATTCATATACACTGGATCAGTGACGCAGATTGATGGATGCCAGCGTTTTGTTCTGCCTTGTACGCAGACCGCCATCACCAGCGTTAGATGTCCCTGGGCGTGCATTAGCGTGGCGAGCCCTGTTAGCATTCACCTATCAATCACAGAGCTCTGTGCTCGCTACAGAAGAGGGAGTGACACCTGTGTACTCCCACAGTCGCTGCCTCATCTTTAACGGTGATACCTTGTATAATGACATTGTCTGCTGAACTAACGCCTCTCAGAGGGAGAAAAGGGTGTCTGTGATTCTGACAGCATTAATAGCATCTGGCCTCTTCTTTTTTTTCTTGAAAGAAACATCCATTATCTTCAAAGCGCTCAACACCACATGCGGTGACGAATATTGGCTGTGAAGATGGAAAGCTAATCAGATGAAATGAGCTAATGTAACAGAACATGGCCACACTGGTTCAGGGATTCTTGAAAGCCTTCCACTTCATAACAAAGACCATAGATTTGGAAAATGAAATGGAGCTATCAGGATGATGCTTTTTGACTGATGAAAGTAACCTACTAGATGACAGGGAAATTACCAGAGAGGCTCAGGCTCAGGTCTGTAATGCTAACCATGTGCTGCCTTTTATAATTGAAATGGCTGCATGAAGGATAGCTGAAGGAGCAACTGCATGGTAACACTTGGCATATGTTGTGCTGGTCTGCTGTGGGGACATGGGGCTTTTAGGCCTCATACACACTCATTAAGGCACAAGGGATGGAGATAGGGAGTCTGATTGGAACCTGAAGCAGATGTCCTCTCAGTGAGTACATGACCTTGTACATTTCCCTTTGAGAGTGAAGCCAAGGGCAGCTGTTGCCAGGTCTCTGCTTTAGCAGCTGGATGTTACTACATTAGTGAAGGTCGATAGTAACTACAGATCAAAACTACAGTAGATTCCAGTCTCCTGAGGAACAGCTATTTGTTTGTGTGTGCATGTGCGCAGTTGTGCTTTTTTAAATTCTACTTTAAACCGAAGCCCCTCCTGCTGCAAATAACACCTATTTGACCTCTAAAACGTTTTGATTTCCCTGGTGATTATTGAAATTCACGCTAATTAAGAATTCAAACGAAGCCAGATAAATTTAAATAACATCATTATTGTTGTCATGCATCCGATCTTTATTCTGTAAATATGCAATACCTTGCTATACAACAGAGAAATGCATATTTTAAAATGTAGCTTTCATTGTTGGATTTTCATATCACATATTTTTCTTGATGATATTTGAATTGCAGTTTAACTTCCTTTGTCCTGAGTGTTGCCAGCTCTCATGACACAAACGAGTAGAAAACAAGTCCAAAACAGGCAACCTGCCACAGTGAAGAGGCCAACTGATAAATTCATGCATAGTTTTAGTCATCAATTAAGGAGAACAATTAAGGAAAAACTAATGCAGTCTTATATAGCAGTACTGCAATGAGTCATAACTTCCTGAAGGTGTTAAGTATATCTATTTCATCCCATTTCATTTTATTTCTTTTGTCATTGAAACTGCATTGGCGAACTGTTGCTTCCACCATGTGTTCCTCTCGGTGGCTGCAGTTTGTGTTGGCGAAATATTTTAACCTCCTGTTTTCAATCAGTGAGACTCGGGTGATTAACAGAAGCACCTTTGTGTTTAATTTAGCACAGCGCCACAAATTAACTCCTCCAGAACGACTATGCAGTTGAATTGTCATCTCACTGAAAATTGTTTCGACGTATAATGGAGGGGGCATCAAGCAGGGCTGTAGTGTCAGGCCGCATTAGTCCTCTCAAGTCGTACTTAATCACCTGGCGAGCGTGCATTTTGAAGTTATGAATTTCTACTTACAAATGTCTAGTGTAATGAATGAATGAAGGAAGAAAGGCTAAACAAACAGAACTTGTTTGCTGAAAAAGACCTCCTTGCTGTGAATGTAATAAAACACTTTGCCTTTAAACTGTCCTCCATTTTAGGTTGAGTCCAGTCTTTTAATCTGTTACTGCTCTGCTTTCTCTTTGTATTGGTTCCATTTTTCTCACTCAGTTCCACGCATTGGCTTTACATCCACAGGTTATGAGCATCTGCCGTGCCAACACCACTCCAGACCTCTGCTGCACTGTGTGCCCGAGGAGAGCCCGCCCTCAGCAGGAACCTTTGGTTTGCAGTGCAGCACAGCATGCTAGGATCAGCATTAAGACATCCTCTTCTAGACAGTGAAACATTGCACTCCCTTTTCTTTGCCAAAAGATTTGAAAAGAGAATAAAAGGAAGGACCTATGGTCACGAGATCTGGGTAGTGACCGAAAGATCGAGGTTGCGAATACAAGTGGTTGAAATGGGTTTTCTTTGGAGAGTGACTGGGCTCAGCCTTCGAGATAGGGTGAAGAGCTTGGCCATCCGGAAGGAACTCGGAGTACAGCCGCTGCTCACATCAAAAGGAGTCAGCTGCGGTGGTTCGGGCATCTGGTTGGGATGCCTCCTGGTTGCCTCCATCTGGAGGTTTTCCGGGCACGTCCTACTGGGAGGAGGCCCCGGGGCAGACCCAGGACTCGCTGGAGGGATTATATGTCCCTCCTGGCCTGGGAACGCCTCGGGATCCCCCAGGAGGAGCTGGAGAGTGTCGCTGGGGAGAGGGATGTCTGGATTTCTCTCCTGGACCTGTTGCTTCCGCAACCCAACCTCGGATAAGCGGATGAAAATGGATGGATGGATGGATAGATAGATAAAAGGAGAGTACAAAATAGGCTACGGCATATAAAGCAAAAGCCCTAACTATGTAATGAATCAGCTGTTTAAGCTGGGTAATAGAGTGGCGGGGTATAACATAGTTTTTTTTTTTCATAAAAGCTATGCTATAATGCTCGATGTTTGACACTGATTTCACTGGGCGATTTTACTATGTCTGCACACAGACGTGTGTTTAAGTCGACTATAGAGAACCATTAAAATATTCCGTGTCCATCTTTCCACAGCAAAATGCCTAATGAAACCCCCATCTTATTGAGGTCGTGAAGCGTGCCTCTCATTAGACCGGCACTTAGTCATTTCCACTGATGACACCCCACAAGTCATTTATAATAACACACTCCACCGTAACATAAACTGAATAGGCACCGGGAGACTCTGCGATAGAGGAAAGTCAAAAAGGTCTGCATTTATTTAGGCAATTCAGCGAAGCACTATGGCACTTTATAGCATGCAGCACTTTCTGTTTCCTCTGAACTCGGGTAACGTGAGTCAGCTGGGAGGAGAGGATTCCTTTAAAGCCCAAAACAAATTCATTTTCACAGCCAAGAGTTGCTCCATCTACGAGCAAAAAAAATAAAAAATGCAAACGTTTGCATAGGAAAGTGCAACATATGGGATAATTTACATTTTCGTTGCACTTTGAAATAAATAGGAAAATAAGGCAAACTTTCTGGTGGTTGCTTTGAATAATTCTCCAGAGCGGTTAGGAAAGTTTGAAGCCCAAGAGCATTCCCATCGGTCAGCAAAAGACGTGTAATCCTGGATAGGTGCCAGTGTTTGCATTGCATGAAAGCATTGTGGTTCTCAAAAAATACATAATGTGATGTTTTTTTAACTTACATTTAAAAGTGGTGACAGCTCCACCACCACCATGGGCTCGCTGGGCTCTGGTTCCGGTCGAACTGTCACTGTCAGGATCTTGGAGTTGATCACCGCAGGTGGCCTGTAGAGATACGAACACATGCACAAACAAGTGTAACCGATGCAGGTGAGTTGGCATACAAATGCACACATGCTTTTGAGGATTTTTTGTGACTTTGCACAAAAATACATGTATATAAAAAAGAAATCCTTGTAAGAGAGAAGGAACGCTCAAGAGGGTGCCTCTGTAAAAACAGTACCTATTAACATTCAGCAGAGCTAGACAGAGAAAAGGGTTTTAACAGACCCAGCTTGTCCATAACCAAGAGCGCTGACCTGAATAAAAGGGCCTGGGGCCAGCACAAACACCATATCACAGAGGACTTCTTACAACCTCCTGATTTACTCCAACTTCTTCTTTCTTTTTTTTTTCTCTTTTGTTCTTTGCAACTTCCAGGCAAGTTTTTTGGGACCCATTAGGCCTGTGCCAATTCAAAGCCCTTTGTGCACCTCCAAAAATACACTGACAATGCAAAAGAAAGAGAAATTACATCAATGGAAAAAGTACATTTCGGTCTGATGTCGACGGGGAGAGGAAAGGAGCAACTGAGACACTGTAAGAGAAAAGACAGTCGAGGAATTGGAGGTTGAAATTGGATAGATGGGAAGAGTGACAGAGGAAAGGGCACAGAAATAGAAAGGCTGTGAGAATGGAGAGTGAAAAAAACAAAAGACAAAGCAGAGGAGATGAAAAGCATGACAAAGAACTGTAGATTGAGTTGCAAAGAGGTAAAATAAAAGACAGAGGGATAAGACGAGGGTGATATATAGTTTGAAATCCTTTAACTAAAATAACAAAAATCCTGTACTCACGTAGGTGCGGGTAAAATGACGCCCAGTGTCCTGTACAAAATGGCTCCAATGACATAGTACATTGTGGATTCTGTGTCCGTTTCTGTCTCTGAAAGAAAAGAGAATTTTGCAACAGGTCGGCTCTTGGAAGTGCAGTAATTTGCATTTAAAAACCTTCAAAATCCACAGAGATATCTACTCAATATAACCCTTTTTTCTGAATAATAAAAAAAAGAATGATAATAGAATAAAAATTCTTAGGCATTCAGGAAATATCTCTCATGGGAGCTGAGCAGGCGCTGCCATAAACAAGAGTGTGATCATTTCCGATTGTTGATAGGAAAAATGGAGGAGGTAGACAGCTTAGCAGGAAATAAGAGGAAAATTCTGCTGTAGAGGCTTGAGTGTTGCTCCTTGAGCAAAAGTGCAGTCATCTATTAGTTGTTGAAATAAACAAGCATTCATTTCACTTAATTTACATGTGCTCTTAAGGAGTCACTGACAAATTCTCTGTTGACTACATCACAATAAGAAAAGTCAGGAGATTGCCTGCCTGAAGCATTTGACAGCCTCATATTTCACATTCAGACTAATTATCTTTCTGAGTTGAGAAAGTAAGCAAAGTGCAGCATCTGATTCCACACTTTCGGTGGGTGGAGACAATGTGTCAGTTTAGCCCTTCTCATACATGACATATGTATTAATGGCTTCATCACTCTCTTAAAGCGATGCCATTCGGTGCCTCACACAATATCCGTGAATTTTTCCCCGGCCCTTCACAAGGACCTATCTATGAAAGTGACGGAAAGAGCGGCTGCTTTCACATGATATTTGAGATTCACACTGGACTGGACAGTGCACAAAGTGCAGTATAATATAAAATAGTCTTAATAGAGTCATAATTCACAAACAACACCATGTAATGTCACCATACCAACTCAAATTAGCATACCGATTGTGAAGTGGATGTGTGAAACACGGGTGGTGAACTTGTTGAACTTGGTGTTATACTATTTAGGGTTTAATTGTACAACAGTAACAGCATAGCTGCTATGAATCCCTGGAGGACGGGATGTTTCTTTCACCAGAGGACTCGCTCTGCACAATGTCACATCTGTTCTTGAGAAGAAAAGCTGTAGCACCACAAATTGCGCTGAAAGTCCTTCTGGAGTTAGTTTTCATTTTGCCATGAGAACTGATATCTAGCTGACAAGCACGGAGCCTCATGTCGAACAGAACAACAGCCCATGGGAACAGTTTGAAATATCCACACAAGGTCAGAGAGCCGAAGCTTCAGCAACAGCTTAAACAGCTTTCTTATTTGGCTGATGATGAGTTAAAATGACTAGTGGAACTAATTAGTGTAGATAAAAAGAAAAAAATGCAAAAATAGAGGTTTAATGTTTGAATAGCAAGGCAAATTGAAATGATCTATTTATTCAATGGCACGACCTGCCAGAATTCTCTGAACAGTTGATGTATACTTGAACCCATCGCTGCTGTGCATGTTAGTCTGTCATTGTGGCAGGTCGCACTCATGCCATATTGAAAATAATACATACATTACCCGGGCTGATCTAGTATGAGTTTTGTCTCAGAGTACTGCTTTGCTTGACCTGCTGTAATAATGAAGGCCAATTTCTGAACGCAATCCACAACTGAAATGCAACAGTGTTTTGGCAATGTCTTTGTCTCCTTTTCCTTCCTGGTTTGTTGTTTTCCCTTTTCACCGACCTACTTTTCAAGTTTTCCCCCATTTTCAGTAGTTCTTCGTCATACCCCCTTGCCTTCCATCGCTCGAATCAATGTTCACTTGCCAAAAAGAGCAGAGGCTCCCAAGGAGCCACAGTGGCCCTCTGTAAATGTCATTTTGTCTCAAGTGAGGGGAGGCAGAAAGAAGCAGACAGGAAAAGTGCAAGGAAGGGAGTTCATGTTGAGAGATACCACACCCTCCTTTGCCCTTTTAGGCTGGGGGAACGATGGAGGAGCATCGGCAGATAGAGGGGAAGAGGAGGAGACAGAGGGAGGGCTGACACAACCAGACATACTGTGTGACTCATCCAAAAGCTGTCTGCCTGCTGCCTAAAAGGTAATGCTTAAGAAGAAAGATAGCTTTGCAAGACCGATGAAGAAAGAGGGAGAGACAAAAAGATCTCAACAGCCTTAAAAAAAAGGAAAACGCAAATTTGAGGATGTGAGGAGGCAAAAACTAGATCAAAGTCAACATGAGAAAACCTTCGAGTTTGATGGAACCTAATTGGACAGTGTCTGCAAAGGCATGCAAATGAGAGAGTCAGTGTATTATGGATAAATAGTAAATCAGTATGTGAGGGGGTGGCACTCCAACGCTCTGGGATGATTAATACCACAAAAGCACTCAATCACAAAACTCTAATTTCCCAGGAACACACTTTTCGTCACTCTCCCCTCGCCGAACATCGAAATGATTGGTGGTCAGCTGTAATCCAGCAAATTGGCAAACCACCAGTCACCAGCTGTGAACTTTAATATGCCATTTATCAGGGAAAGATATGCTCAGAGTTGATGCTTGGCCAGAATTTACTGTTTTAATTATTGTTTAAAAGCTACATCCAAACAGCTCCTTGTGAGTTACTCTTATTTACTCCTCCTTAATTCGTCTGCACATATGCTCTTCTTTCACTGTTGTTTGCAACACAGAAAATGTAAAAACCTTTCCTCGTATGAACACAGTGACACACGAAGACATTCTCAAGGTCACAAAAAGCCTTTAGCATCTTAGCTAAGGAAGCATTTCATTTATGTTTCCCACAACATTTACTTCACTTAACTGTTGGCCAATTCTAAACTCATTAAACCGCAGCTTGCCATGGCTGAGCGCTGAGTCACTTCTTCATGAGATGAGTCAGTGTAACAAGGTCTATATAGAAACATGCTGCAACCTTGACTGTCATTGAACACACCGTGGACAGTGTTGCTACGTGAATGTAATGAGCTGGAGAAAGTGTAAACAACTATTTTCTGCAGAAATTACATTGTGTGAAGATCCAAAATACGATACTCTAAATTTTTAGGTTTTACCTGAAAAAGCTTCTGATTCTCCAAACTAAGAGCGCTCTGACTGCTGTCAACTGCAGGCAAGACACTGTGTATTCATGAATACTTCATATAACCTCACTTAAAAAGAAACAAAATATTTCCTTAAGTTTCAAAGTGACATAATAGCAAAGCAAACTAACCAACTGAGTGGAACAGCAAATCCTGTCTGCTTCATTATATATTTCTGTTTTTTGTCCATGCAATGTGGTGACAAACCCTCATAAGAGAAACTTTAATGATATTTTAGTGAGATGATGGTACTTGCGTGTCTCTACCCTACACCACTTCACCATTGTTAATGCATTTGTATCAAAAACATGTATTAAATATTTACAGAATTATCTCAGAGCAGATGTCTGTTTTCTACATGCAACACAACAACTAACTTGCTGCCACCCCCAAATGTGCAGCTAAACCAGGTGCACCGAAGAGACACAGGTGTGGATAATGTGCAGATTTACCGTTTACAGAGTGTGGAATGTAGGGACATTTTACATTCAAGTTGGATAGTTCAACCAAATGAATGCCCTCCACCTATCCCCAACCAGACTATGGGTGCCATGAAAACGGTGTGGGACCTGCTCCAGAGCCAGTGGAGGTGCAACATAGTAGAGGGAGCGGGGGCGAATTTGGAAAATTTGGAAATTCCCAAAACCAACCAACGCTTACAGGTATAGTGAGGTAAAAGCTTAGACTCTAAAAATGGGTAGTTAAAACAAGAAAAAGCAAAGAAATAGGAAAGATAAAGATAAGATTAGCCTATTAAATGTGTAGTGGGGCTAAATGTCTTTAGAAGCTGTTTGACAACCATTGTAATTCCTGCTCATAATGGCTCAAGGAATACAACCAGAAATGAATATTTCTTCAGATGGAACGTCGCTCACACAATGCTTTACATGTATGAATCACTTTTCTTACCATATGAAGAACTGATCATTTGATCCAAGCTGCTTTGGGCATTTATTCTGGCTTTCTGTCTCTACCTCTATCACAACTGTCCTCTTCATGATAAAGTCCTTCATCTGTTTAAACCAGTTTGCATAAATAAAATTGACCATTAAAATGAAATACCCAGTCTTCATAATTATCCGCAGCATAATCTGACAAAGCAATTAGCTTATTGAATTTCCTTGTAAATCCCTGATGTAGTGTGTATAATGGCAGCTGCAGGCAGTGACGTTCTTTACCTTCAGTCACACTCAAAGGCAAGTGTTAAATGACTTAAGTTAAAATCGGTTTTATTTGGAAAGCAATAGGGGGCTTGCTCTGACACATGTTATTTGGTATTAGTGCTTGTTACCGTATACAAGAGATGGTGAGTGCAAAGAGGTGGAAATAAACATATCCAACGAGATCTTTTAATGCACGTTAGTGGTATCATTCTTAACATTTCACTCCCTTTATGATAGGAAATTAACTTATTACCCAAAATGGTCAGCACCTCATATTGGCCCAAAATGAACTAATTTAACATTGTGACAGTAAAAAAAAAAAGACATAAATTGTTGGAGTAGAGATCATGTGACTTGTGTTCCTGCATGACTAACATTTAAAACTTAACACTGCATTTGCAATCAGTTGTATGCTTGTATCTATGTGTTTGCACGGCAGTAAGACAGAGCGTGCTGTCTGCATGTGTGTTGGTGTGAGAAAGAGAGAAACTGGAGCGAGCGACGGAGTTTGTCACCTCGAAAATCAGTGAGGAGCCATCCCAGTCTCTGCTCAGTGAAGCAGTTCATGAACCAATCAAGCGGGTGTGTGTATGTGTATCAAAATGTGCATGTGCACACACAAAGAGGCCAGTGGGCCTTTATGACCATGTTTAAGCTGTCCGTTTGAGATGGGCTTTCATTACAAGGTAAATGAGCCAAACAAACCGATAGCAATCAGCTGAAGATCTCAACTCGTGGCCTCGCAATAAGAAGAGGCAGAATTCCCACAGGGGCAAAGAGTACTAATAATTTCCTAACGCGAAAGGCTATGAGCAGTTTGGATGACACAATTTACCAAATATTGTACGCTAAAATGGCAGTGACATGTGGTGAATGTCATTGGAGTAAGGCCCAGTAAATGGGAGGCAGCTGGTCAGTTTTTTTTCCACAATAAGCACTGCGTGAAACCAAACATTCACCACTGCGGCACAAGAATAAAAAAAGTGAATAAACAGAAGCAAAGTGAATTAGAAAGTCATGACGCTCAGAGAATAAAAGGAGAACTTGGCAACGCAGGTTTAGCAGCATCAACACACTTCTATTCATTTGAACTTATTTCCATAGACTTCTAAAAAAAAAGAAAAAAAACTTGAACTAAATCAATCACAGAGGAGGGATTAACATTGTATTTATATATATTTATATATATTTATATGAATACAGACTGTACCTGTTTAGATGTGAAGGGGTTTAGCATGAGCCTGTCACATAGGCATAATGAAGAGGCAGAGGTTAGGTGAGTTCAGTAAGGTTTCCCAGGATGTCTTAAACGCCAATCAAAGAGTGTCATCAGTGGGAGTCAGAGGCCAGAGGAAGCTTTACTCTTTTGGCCTGCAGCCCTCTGAACTTTAATTTGGGAAGGGGAATGGGGTGCCAGACAGAAAGTCTGCCAGTGTAATTTCCTGTGGGACGTGACCTTTGCCTTTGCTGGTGGTGGATCGCATCTGCCACAGCAATTCTCTTATCGACTAAAAACCATTCCCCTCCCACTCTTACACCCTTTTGTTACCCCTTTAGAACTTCAGCTACAATCTTTCTTGATTTCTGCTTTTTCTTAATTATGTTCTCTTTTATTTCTTGGTACATATGACGACAATATCTCTCCTGATTCTTGGGTTAAACTGACACCACAGAAAAAAGATTTACTCCAGTTTTTACAAGCAGCTGTTAACATTTTTGTGTTGCTCAAATCAAATTGAAATCCCTCTGAACTGGATGAGGACTTGATGCTTTCATGGTGGTATGGCAAAATCCTGCACAGATTAAATAAGTGCATCTATTTGAAAAGCTCTCCAGGGCAATTTTAAAGTCTAAATTCTTCTGAGCATTACCCTTTAACATCCTTGAGAGGCCTTCTGTGTGCGCCCGTGAGACAGATCTTTGAGTGTGTGAAATCACACAGGGAAGCTATTTTTGTCAAGCTGGTCTGGCCTTGGTTAAAAAAGCTTTGAGAGTGGTGGACTATGAGAATGAGAGTTCCCAATTCATTCAGTTGAATATTATTGAAATAAATTATTTCAAAAGGGTAGGGAATTCATTCATTCTAAACCAGTCGCTATAGTCTGTCCGCCTGTAAGCTCACTTTAAGTCAATATAGCGGCAAAGCCTCACTGAGGTACCTTTTTTTTTCTTCCTTTGGCCAGAGTTATGGGATTGGAGCAGGATAAAATTAAGCCTCCTGAGCATGTTTGTCATTCAGTTCAGAAGCTTCAGAGGGGCCAAAAAAAGTAGACGCTACCCAATTAAAACTGTTATATTACCTTGATAAGAGCCATAATAGAATAGTGATATTCTATTATGAGCTCAGAGTTGCGTCGATCTGAGGATTTCACTGCATCATTATCGCAGCCAAAAAGCATTCACAATAACAATGTCAAATTTCAGAAAAATAAATACTTATAACTCCTTCATTGTCTCTTTTTTTGCAAATTAAAAAAAAAAAAACTCAACAGAGTTTAAGCATTGTAAAATTTATAATCAACATGGTTTTGATTTTATCATTTGAAATTTAATCAAGATATTTTTTTCAAGTGTAATTTAAGTAGGATATCAAAATCTTATTCTTTAAAAATCAGGAATATGATCAATACCAGTATTCATGCCACATCTGATGCGGCCCATGGGGCTGATTGGCTTATACTACTCCTGCAGATTCATTAGACTGAACTTTTTGTGAAACAGAGAAAGCCTCTTTTTCAACATTGCCCGATGAATCAGTCAACCTCGTGAAGTGGATGGTTTCAAAAGTGTGGATCGACATTTTACCCTATAGCATCCAACCTTGCATCCTGTAATTACTTAAATGTAAATGTGATGACTTTCTAATTTTACACTTGAAACTAATACATCTAAGCCTGTGTTTTATGTGTATGGCTTGATCTACACAACGGGTCATGTGGGCTAGCACCAAACAGTGCAAAGTTTAAAGCTACTGCAGCTACTGGAATATGCATCTTGAATCTCTTACCCTCGGTCGGGGTGGTGAAGACCTCTTTAGGGATGTAGAGCTTATCCTCTGCTGTTCTGGCCCAGTCCTTCATCCCTCTGCGGCCCTTCATGGGGAAGTTGATATTGCTGGAAACTGCTGAAACTGGTTCTCTCTGGATAGTTATCACTGGACAAACAAGAGATACGTAAAAGACTGTGAAAACTCTACTGTAAAACTGAGACTTAAACAAAGAACACAGAAGAAAAAATAATGAAAGCAACAGGGCACTTAAAACTAATCTGAAATTGCCATCGTATCATGATTAGTGGTAAAAAACTAATTGTTTGGTAATGAAAATAAGAAGGGCTGCACGGTGGTTAGCTCTGTTGCCTCGCAGAAAGAGGGTTCCTTGGGCCTTTCTGTGTGGAGTTTACATGTTTTCCCCATGTATGCATGAGTTCTCTCCGGGTACTACTGCTTCCTCCCACCCAAAAACATGCATGTTAGGTTAATCGAGTTCTCTAAATTGTCCCTAGGAATGAGAGTGAGCCTGCAAGGTTGTTTGTCTCTATGTGGCGCTGTGATGGACTGGCGATCTGTCCAGGGTGTGCCCAATGTTGGATTAAGCGGGTATAGAAAATGGATGGAAAGATGAAAGTGAGAAGAATTAACTCAGTTCATCCAAATTCTGACCGATATTCTAAAAAGAAAAACATAAGAAAATGTCATTAATTAGTTAGCATCTGTCATGCTTTGTGATTTGACAGCACACGGCGACTTACTGAGGTTGTTTGTAACCACCAGGAAACTCTGAAAAGGCTTCTGGGCTTCTCCAATGAGGTGAATGAAATCCTCTAATATCCTCATCAGCAAAGCAGCACCGGGAGCGACCTATGTATGGAAGGACAAAAAAGAAAGGTGACCGTGATTACGATGTCATAATTGAAATCCAAAGCCCACTTTCTCTAAAACGTTAGTCTTATTCACTGAAACATTCTTATTTATGAGCTAGACCACTAAGTTTATTCCAGGGCTGTAAATTGGGACTGTGTGGGATAAAAAAATCTTTCGACTTGCTTGTTTATTATGTCCAGATGGCAAGTAAACTCAACTCTACTCAAGGACATTGGGACAGGACACACACACACAAAGAAATTTCTAAGCTGGTATGTTTTTCATGATTAACAGTGAAAGGTGAGAGATGAGATATTGCACTAATTTCCCTGCATAAATACACATATGTACGAACATGCACTTTGAACACGGTAGCAGACACCAATCACAGTAAATTGGTATAAAGAGCCAAACACACTTGGCTGTGCACACACATTGTACACACATGCACCAACACAGAAAGATTTACCTGGTGAGCGTCCTCCCATTTCTCTAGATTTTCCAAGTCCAACATGAGGCTTACAATCTGGAAGAATTTCTACAGGCCGAAGAAAAATGTGCAATGTTAACACCATGTGCCAAAGAAAAGAGAGCTTCAGTGTGTCTCTGAGCGTTTGTCTATTTCTGCATAATTTACAGGATTTGGGACCGGAAAGGTCTACAGTGGAAGGCTTGGAGGCTTTGCCCACCTGCACGTCGTCGGGAGCTGGGATGTAGGTTGCTCTTTTGAAGGTGTCCGTCACATTTCGCAGGATCTCCGTGGAGAAGAGAAGGTCGCCACTGTAGTAGCTCCTCCTCTGCAAGAGTTCCAGGAGACTCCGTACGATCTGAGACATGCCCTCCCCAGCCAGGGTCCTCTGACCCTTCGCGAGATGCTCTCGTAACTAATATGTGTTAAGAAACAGAGAGATTTAGGAGAGTTCATGGTTTTATCTCTGCCTGATAAACATTTAAAAAAAAAACTTTGGGAAGCTGTGTAAAGTCCAACAAAATGCAATGCATTTGCAAATAATCAAACCTAGAGTTTGATGCCAGAGAAACAGTTTAAGTTGGTACAAAAAATGAAAAAGGAACGTCCCAGAGAGAGCCAATATCTCAGAAGCAAAGATGGGAAGGAGTTTCCCTCTTTGTGAAATTCTCTGTAAATATTTATCAAAAAGACATCTAAATGTTCCCTAGATATTCAGGCTAAAACTAGGCTAAATATGATAAATAAGTGAAAGTTGATGTAGATGTCTATGCTTAGCGAAGGGCGTTGATTCATAGTCACATTCAGCAGAGTTCACCAAGACTGGCAATAACAAATATAAACTGTGAACGTGGGAGTCAACTTGGGACTTCCCCTTTTCAGACTCTTATAAATCATTAAGTTACACAGTTTGGGGCACAAGGGGCATGTAACATAATTGTTGCAAACTATGTTACATGCCTCTCATAAATGAAAAATTGAAAAGAATGAAGGTGTTTTGTCATTACTCTACTTAATAGTGCTAAAAGATTAAGAACATTTCTGGAAATATCTGTACCACGTCAGAAACCAACATTTGATCGGCGTAACCTTGAATGCAAGCAGCACTACATTAAGCAAGAGACACAGTTCTTTGAAGAAAATCAGTACTTAGGTTCAAGTGTACAAAACTCCTGTAAATAATCACTCCAACCACAAATACAAGTTAAAACAATACATTACAAGGAAAAAACACACACACACAGTTTACACATGATCACTTGTTAAAAATGAAAGGGTTTATGTATCCAAACTTTCAATCAGTACTATATGGAAACAACATCCAGCAGCGCCAAATTCTCACAAACGAGTACATTGCGGTGGAAAATTGTCTTGTGATGAATCGAAAGTCAAAGGCATTGCTAAAAGGATGAAGGACCACCTGTTTTACTATCAACACACAGGTCAGCAATCTGTATTTCTTGTCCTAAGGTGGTGCAATGGCGCACATGGCACGGGTAACTTAGACATCTGTGAATATGCTCAGGTTTTGGAGCAACATGGAGGCATTTTTCATTTGAGCGATACAAAGCCAAATCACATTCTGCGTGTACAGCAAAAGCACGGCTGCCAAAAAACAAAAGTTCAGCAGCTAAACTGGACCATTAAGCACTTACTGAAGATATCTGGCACATAATGGAACTGAATAGCCAAATCAAATGGACAAACATTTTACTTCCCAAACAGAAGTGTAAAATAAGTAGAAAAACAAAAATGTGTCAAAAATTCATCATTTTATCATTCATTTCATCAGCTTAAAACAGGCAAGGCGAGGCTGAGCAGTATGAGCAGATAGACACTCTGACTTGAAAGCCAGAGGTTAAAGAGAGCCGACGTCTGCATGTTAAACGCAAACAGAAAGTAAAAGACAGAGGGGGAGAGAGAGGGAAGTACAGGAAGAAGAGAAGATAACAGAAAGTGCAGAAAATTAATTATTGACTCCTGGTGTTAATGAAAGGTTGGAACGGAAGCTAAGAGTGCAATCAGCTCTGTCATGCACAATCCCTGACCCCTATCTCTTTCCACCATCATCAAGTAGATGGAAAAGGTTGAAGTTCACAGAGCAGGGAAAGAGTCTCCCTGATGAACACATTCATTAGCTATGTTCATTAATTGATAAGTATGAGTGCAACGCTCTGGAAAAGCTAATTAGAGATAATGGCAAGCTTTAGTATAGACATTTCTCCTCTTCTATTTTGAGTAAAATTTGTGTTGTTAGAGATTATGAAAAATAAATCAGCAGAAATAGGTTCTGAGATTGGTGGTGCTTGATTGAAGAAAGTGTACTTACAGATAAATGCAAATATCTATATTCAAGTGAGACGCATCTGGCGAAGCTCGGAGGACCCCAGAAAGCAACTCCATTATTGTCCAGCATACAACGACGACTAGCAGATCCTATAGAAGATTTAAAAAAAGAGACACACAAATACCTGATACAGAGTGCAACAAATAAATGTTCAAATTGACACATCACTGGAAATATACCATGAAACTCTTGCTTTCTACAAACACGACGGCTACAGAAGACATTAAATATCATTTCAGCTATAAGACAAACACCTATGACCATTTTTCAAACGATCAGGGGTAATATAGTATCTGGTGAATGCATTTTAAGGTGCTACACTACAGGCACTTTTAGATCTTTTTTAAAATTTATTTCGAAGTGTTTCAATTACAACTTGATACCTACTTGATACCTGTTAGTTTACTCAAGAGATCTGGAGAAATCTGTCAAATCTGTTCATTTGCATTTTCATGGAGCAGCCCATCAGGCCCAAATGTTATAACCATTGCACACATAGGAGCTCACGTAATTCTACACATGTAAATCATTTTACCTTGTAGGCTGGAGATTAATTTTTGAGGATGGGTAAAAAAAACATAGCCAGACACTGCAATCATTTAGTCAGTCAGATGTAACACTTTGATTGAGGATAACATGTCATTCTTTAAGCTATCATGTATAGCGGCAGACTATCTGATTCAGTGAGGCGCGTTTTGTTTTTAAAGCCAAAGGCAGAGCACATGTTCATATAACAGACCCTCAGAACCACATCACCTCTTGACCTGACTGGAAGTTATTGTAAGAAGTCTGTTAAAACCCAGAGTTTGAGAAATTCCTAAATTTAGATTGAAATTACAGACATGAATAAAATATGAATACTGTTCAACTGCATGTCTATTGTACTAATTAAGGTCACGTAATGAATGATGCATTGCTTGGAAATACTATTGTGACCAAAGGAAAACCATTGCGGAACATAGATTTTAATTAGTATTTTAATAATTGTTTGCTATGTTCTTGCTGTTATGTGGATTCAATGAGCAAATGGCTCATAGCCCCAATTGGGCACGTTCACATTCCCATGCTGTCATTGTCAAAGATCTTCCTAATGAGTCTGACATTGTTCATGGAGATAACAAACTTTTAATGGTAATAGTCTCTCTATAGATTTTGAGTTGATAACATTTAAGGTTTAGTTATTTTTTTCATCATGCTACATTAGGCTTCTCATACTAAATACCGAGCACCCAAGCATAAACTCATTGAGATCACGCATAATTCTTTCTTGAAGTGAGCGGGCTATGATTCAAATATGCGATTAGCTAACTGATGGCATTATCAGCTTAAGATATAAAGTGGGACTGACCAGTGGCATTTGTTGGACACTTGTTGTAGACAGTTTCTCCGGCTGAGGCTCTTTTCCATGACATAGAGAGGAGGTGCTCATCTTTGCATATCTCATGAGGAGCTGTGGTTGAGAAACACACATAAAAAGTAAAATGTAGCATAGCCTAGCAGGCAATAAAAAAGAAACATCACCACCTAGCCACACACACCCGCCTGGAGGGAGAAAAAAAGAAAAAAAAGGGGAGACAGAAGAGCACAAAAAAAGAAACATATTCAAATCTATGCCCTTCTGCAGCAGCTCCCAATCTTATTCCCTTGTACATTTCTCAGTGCTCTCTGTCAGTGACATCGCCTCAGTGCAGTATCTCATTCCCTCTTCATCTTATCCCCTCTTTTTATTCATCTATTTTCCCCCCTCCCTCTCTTTCATAACCCTGATGAAAAAACAGGGGAAGGCGCTCTGAAGATATTCCGAGGGGGGAGACAAGCGCTGCCAGAGACAGATGCAGAGAGATGAAGAGGGATGGAGAGCAAAGAGCAAAGACAGAAAGGGTGAAAATGCAATATGATGTTCTCCTGCAACACCAACAGACAAGATCCTTGTATTCTGTAAAAGAGGCTTGCAACTTTCTTAAATCAAAGAGGTCATAGTGGTGGCTGCACTCAGAAGTTTATCATTTATGGCTCCTCAAAGCCAACACAGTCACAAGTGACACTCGGGCATGCAACGAAAATACACTTTTCTCATATATGATGCAGTCAAGAGAGTGACAAGAACTAAGGAACATCATGTCCTCAAGTAGTTGGGAAAACACAGCAAGAAAAACAACAAACTAGAGAAGGTTGGGAAGACGAGTGTGCCAAAACATCTTTCAAGAGGAAAAGAAAAATGGAGCAGCTAACATATAAACAGGAATAAAAAGGAAAGCACCACAAGCCAAGAACACGTAAAATCAATATAAAGGTAAAGATGAGCGACAATGGGAAATGTAAAAAAAAAAACATTGTTATTTATGTGGTTATATGACAAAAATGTTTTCTGAAGCTCATTAAAACATAAATAAGGCAAACAGTACAGAAATACAGTTCATATGTAAACTTTACAATAGCTTTAACAATAGTCATCTTTATCTCAGCTCTCTCACACACACTTGCTTAGAGTAACACACACTGACCCGGGCACTTCTTCTCGTTACAGGACCGGACCTCCTCTCCCAAGCCATCGCAGGGGTAACCTTGTATTCCGGTGCCCTCGCACATCCTGAAGCGCCGCTGCCACCCGGAGTCACATGTCTTGCTGCAGAGACTCCAGTGGTTCCAGCTGCCCCAGTTACCTCCACCTGGCGCATGAGCAAAGCACCATCCGTAAAGATCAGGGAGTGGGAGGTTGAAAGTGGGGAAATGGGAGTTGTTTATAAATAGCAAATTTAATACTGTGCTGCTTTTTTTTTTGTATGCATCATTTTTCATTGTGAATTCAAATATAGAGTCAATTCAAGCCCAGGTTTGGGCCCAGGCTCATTAAAACACCCAAGTATATTTGTCCTCCAGGGTCCCTGTTGAAAACAGAATAGCCAAATTGAGTCCCAACCCACAAATTACTCATATGTGGACCGTGAATCAGAGACAAGCATGTGCATGCCTTAGATAATACATGGTCTATGTTTGCATAATGATGTTTGAGGGCATGTGAGTGTGAATACTGAGCACTAATTTATATGCCTTACCGCTGCATGAAGGGTTGGTGCAATCTCTGCTCTCTTGATGGGGACCTTTACACTCGGCCCAGCCGTGCACCGACGGACTGCAACGTCTCTGTCTCTGCTGGCTTCCTGTGTTACATGTCACACTGCATGTTGACCAGGGCCCCCACTCCGACCACTGACCCTCCACTGGACAGCGGGAGAGAGATGAAGGTGGATGAAGAGAAACAGAGGAATGGATGAGGGGACGGAGACATGGGGGAAATCAGGGTAAAGTAATGCAGGGTTTTTTTTGGGGGGGTGGTAAGTGAAAGGAAAGGGAGAAGCCAGGAGACAAGGCAGAGAAAGTGAATGACTATGAGAATACACTGAGTTTGGAAGGACAACAAATATATTTGAGGCTATTTGGATTGCCGTAATAAATAGCAACAACAGACTGCTTAAGTTCATGGACAATTTAGAAATTTTCATTTGTTATGAAGCAGCTGGTTCCAAATTCTTTTCGTGTCTTGTTTCCAAGAGCTCATGCAAAGTATCTTCAATTGAATTTTCTTTTGTAACGTACATTAGAAATGCACCGCTCTTCACCTCTTGACTTGTGTTGTGCGCAATTGGACAACAATACCGATATAGCTTCAAACAATTAGATACTAAACACCTTAACTGAGGCTGGACGGCTTGCACGGTTGTAATCAAAGCCTCCACTGTCCCCTTTTTAATCGGCGCAAACGGAAGCATTACTGGATGAACTGATTTGTTGGATAAAAACAACCCAGAAAAACAAAAACCAACAAACCAAAAAAAAAAAGAAGTACATATACGGATTTCGATGAGGATGTGAATATCTTGATTGTAATTCCCACATATTTCTCATTTTTGGAAAGTCTTTGTCGCAACAGGGGCCATGAATGTTGCCGATACAAGCAGTGGTTTTTAAAGTTAGCTTCTAAAAATGTAAACAAAACACAGACAAATGGACTGATAGTGAAGCTTAGCACTTAATCCAGCTCATAATAGAGGAATTACCACATGATTTTAAACAGCCGGGTAGCTGCCAAGTCCTCCTATCTGTGGTATTTGCCTGGTCTCGGAAAGCGTCACTCACAAGTAAGTTACATCCCATGGAAGGGAAGCAAGTTTAGTGGCTCACTGAACGCACTAAACCCCCTGCTTACTACTAACAGATGTTTATGGACATGGCTGAAAAAAGAGCTGCAGTACTGTAATCCTGCGGCATACTTTTGGAAATTATGCCAATTCAAGAAAAAAAGGCATAATATGTCTCCCTTTAGTGAATCAAAAACATTTTTATTAGTACTAGTATCATGCAAACACATATTCCTAGAGGTAATAATTTAGACTGAGTCAAATTGGGATAATGTCCTCCTTCTGTTGGCAGTAACATTAAAAAAAAGGCAACTCATGTTTTAAATGCATCTGGACTTATTGAAAGACTTGAGTGATGCTTTAATTTTGCACAGTTTTGAACAGTGTGTGATGATTTAAACACCGCCAACTAAAATGTACTTCAAGCTTCATTAATATTTTTTACAGCCAGTTCTGGGCACTAAAACAAGCTGTAAACACATTTTATCACCTCAGAAGATTGACAAGATGGGAAATGCGATTAAACAATGAGCTATTTACACATCCAAGAGACTCAAATTAGCATCTATTTCGAGTTTGGGTTTTCTGTCCGCATGACTCAATTACGATTTTTAATAAAAGTATATTTTTAGCTCTGCTTTGCTGCCAACGGATATCATTTAGTTGCTTCTCACTTTTGCAACAGATAGCTGTTATATGGTGAGGCACAGATTGCTAATGGCAGGCATGTAATCAGTGCTTTTCTCTTTGAATGCTGATTTGTAATGTGAAATCATCACAAAGAGAAATACTTGTTACTCTGGAAAGGCCTTTTATCATTTGCGAATTTTAGAATATTGAGCATTACGCCACAAATTTAGCCAGATTAAGACTTTGATTATATTTTCATTACTCTGACGTGATCATAAGTAAAGCCAAGATGATGTGGTATTTAATGACCAATCTAAGTAAATGAGCGTTCCAACACAGTCCGCTCTGCGATCACATGTGGCATCATGGGCCGTGTTACTCAGACCCAACGAAATATTGTGGATATTTACAAAGAGGCACTTCTGCCTCTGCTTGAACTGCAGTGAAATTCTTCAGGTCTGAGTTGTTTTAGATGGCAAAAAATTCACTTTTCTGATGGCCTACATCTGAGTAGCTTTTAACTCGTCCTTCAGGAAAGCTTCTATTTTTCCGATCTAAGAGCACTCTGACTTCTTCTCCTGCAGGTGAGGCACTGCCTACTCATAAGTACTTCATACAACACTACAGACAAACTGAAATATCCCTTTTAGGACCTTAAGACGTCATTACAATACATTTGTTTGTTAAAGAAATATCTGATAAAGTAAATCCACCTGATGCATTGTGGTAACAAGCCCCATGGACTGATCTGGCTACAAAGAGAGAGAAGACAACAGTTTGGCTGGATGGGCCTGGATTCATCATACATTGCGCTTGTGTTTCAGCTCGGCGGCGGGGAACATTTCATAGTTGGAGGGAAGATTAGTTTCCTTTTGATAGCAGCACGTTCTGGAAACAAACACAAAATTCTAAAACCCCAACATGATCTTAAACGGAACACAAACTCTACGGACCACCTCAAGAGGCTCGGGGTGAAGGTTTTGCCATGACCCTCACAGTCTTTCGATCTACACATCACCTTAAATCCTTGGACAGACCAGAAGAGACCAGTGCAAGTAAGATTGCCCAAAACACTGACAGGCAGAGAAAGCTTTTGCAATTATTGTTTTTTTTTATTTGCTGTAGTTTTGACATTAAAAAAAAATGGAAGGAAACAAGTTATTTTTCCTGCAGCCGGTAACAGATGTGCCTTCTTTAACAAATGTCTTTTGGAAATCAGGATGTCTTTCACTTAGATATAGTAGCTAGTGACAGTACCAACTTTGTCTCGGGTGCAATCTTTAAACATCTTGATGACATTTCAAGCTTGCATTCTGATGTATAGACTGAGCTTGTGACGGATCTATTCTGAAAATATAAAAAGTAGCTCTAACTGAATGATTTAACTTTTAACAAAACATTACAGTAGCAAAATAGCCTCCTTCTACTGTTAAAGTTTTAACACACCAAGCGTGTTCGTCTTATCATTAACAAGAGTCGAAATGTAAAGGGAGAATTCTTCCTGTGTCGGTTGGAATGAAAGATCGAAGCACACAATACGCCAGCAGACATTATGAAGCCGATGAAGCGAAGCACACAATTTTTTTTCAAGGTTCTCTCAGGTGGGAAGGCACTGCCAACACTCCTTGGTAATGCGGTCAGTCATGCTGTGTGTGACACATATTGTGTTCCTACTGGTCAGGACCAAGATTTTGTTGGAGAGAGGACAAACAGAATGAATAGTTAGCAAGGATAGAAGAGTGAATGCAGCAAGTGTTATATAATTCAAAATAAAAGAGAAAAAAAAAAGAAAAATCAAAAGACTTTTCATCTTTAGCCAATAATCTTAAGTCTATAAAAGCAAGAACACCCGCATTAACTGGGATGAATTTTCCATGGATTGGTTGTGAAATGAATAGTATAAATTGTGAGGGGGAAAAAAGCAGTAACGAAGAAGGTATGAAGGAAGTTAAAGATGATTTCCTGCCAGAGCCTTGCAAACACAAATGTTTTTTTTTTGGGAAGATGACATGAGCTATAAAAGGTTTGATATGTGCGTTTAAATTATTCATGAATGTCAGTCTTCTGCTAATTTCACCCTGATGATTGTCTTTATTTGATCAAACGCCCGTTATCAATTTGATATGTCTTTGATGTGCAATGTGTGTTATGTTTGATGTAAGGCCACTTTGAAGAGGAGTTAAAGTCATTGTGAAAATTGGAAAGAAATCACATATTTGGTTAAGCAAAGGTTTGGGTACCCAAGAGATTTTAACTTGTCAAGATGAAAATATTCTCCACTAACGTCCAAAAACTTTCTCTTTTCCCTCGCGCTCTGAAATTAAACTAACAGAGGCCCAAAAAACAGTTGAAGGCTGTAAAAAGATAGCCAGGCATTTTCAGGTGACAGCCTGTAATTAGAAGATTGGATGAAACAGATATGGGGGCGTTGAGGTCTTGGGGACCTTGACAACTTTTTATACAACCCTTGTTTGATGGCAAAAGACCTTTAAGAACCTGTAATGATGTGGAAATGTCGTTACCGTGCAAGTTAAATCTGCAGAAATATGAACTTCATGGAAGAGGCCTCAGAAGGAAATCTTTCAAGCATTCTGACCAAAAATAAATTCAGCGTCAGACGTTTGCAAATTAAGTCTTTTTTGCCCTTATTAAGTCAAAATGGTCACAACAATCAAAGGGTGCAGAGTTTCAGGGAAAAAAAAAACACCCATTCACCTGTTAAGTATGGGGGCGGCTTGATCGCGATTTGAGTTTGTGTTGCACATTTCCCTGGCAGCGGAAAAAATGAATTAATCAAAAGAGGGTTGCTTCAAAAACTGGACAGAGGGGCAGAAATGTACAGCCTCTTTGCGGGTTACATAAAGGGTTTATAAGCTGTTTTACAGAACATGCCAAAGGGGTTTTTACTAAGTACAGGCCACACAGGGGGCCCAAGCTTTATCATTTGAGTTTTTCTTATTTATTGTAATTCAAAATGTGTGCAAAATCAAGGAAGCCAGCTTTCAAAAACAAAAGATGGCCTTTAACCTGATGCCTTTTGGAAAACAGGTAATCTTTTACTTGCATTGCCATTTACTGTAACAGGATACTTGGCAGGGAGCCCCAACTTTGGCATGCCACTGCAGATGTAAGGTTTGAATGCAGGGTTTGCAATAAGATCAAATTACTCGCACAAACATCTACAAACACACAGACAGGATCCATCAAAGCTCTAATCTTTGTGGTCATTTGTGCCATGAGGCCTATGTTTGTATTCATCATTTCAAAGGATCTTTTTCTTTGAACTCCCAAAAGCTGAAGCAGCAGTGATACGGACACAAATACACAAATTTCCTTCGACCCCTCCAAGGAACAGCCTCCCCCTTCTACCAAATGCTGTCTTTCCAACACTGTACAGCTGGACAACACATCCTGGGGTCCGGGCATATATTTGATTATTACACATGTCCATGTCTCTCTTTGAGACTTTGAAGTCTCTTTGTGTCTCTTTTATTGGAATATTGATATATTAAAACAGCGGCATTGAAATTCTTAAAGAAGACTAAAGGAAAAAAAGTATAACTAAAAATACTGTTCAGTGCCGAGAGCAAAAAGATGACAAAGCTTGATCCCTAATTCAGGCTTTGGAAGCATTCAGCACAGTCCGGTGGAAAATAATAGAAGATTATTTTACTTTGTGTTACCAAATAATGAGCACTTAGTCTGCGATAATTTCTCAGGGTGTGAGTGATTACACACTAAGCAAGCACATTCCCACTCAGACTGAAATCAATTCACAAGTTAAAAAAAGGCTATTAATCGCGAAAGGACCACCACTTTTCTTATAAATTGTCTGATGTTTTAATATCTGCATGTCCATTAATGTCTTTATTCCATTGCACAATCCATTTATAATCTGACAACATAGAAAGCCAGAAATGAATATTCTTTTGTTGTCTAAATGCTTTTAGAGAAACTGTTTTTCTGAGGGAGAAAATTATATGTGCAGAGATATTACTTATATAGCTAGAGTGCGCTTTAAGTAAAAAAAACACTCTGCATTAGGTGGATGTTAATTTTTACTTCTGAACTAAATTCTGTCTGGAGAGTTGCTCAGTGGCTAGCCACAGAGATAGTCGCTCAAATCTTGTTCCACTGTTTCTTCAGAGACTGCTGCATTGAGACTTTATCTGTGCAACTGTTGAATCCCATTCCACTCCAGCCTGATAAAAATGTTTCATTTGGACAGTCTGAGACAGACTGGAGTAAAGTCCTGCAGGACCACTGGCAACAGAATTAGATAGGGCTGCACCTGAGACTTACTGCTGTTCTTGACAAGGTATAGACCTAATAGGTAATCCCAGAGACAATAATTGAAGTGCTTCATGGCAGGACTGTTCAGCAATCTATACCAAGCCAACCATGGGTGAAGCATAGGAGTCCAACCTTTTTGCTATGCTACTATTCTACAGGTCAGTAAGAGTTTTTACAGTGGCTATGAATCCTATGGCTGACCACACAAATGAAAATGGAACGGAAAACTGCATCAGGGATAATCAAAAGCAGAACAAATAACCAGGTCAAAAACATACCCTTTTAGCCCCTTTATGATCTGAAGGCTTGAAACACAGGAGAAAAAATTAGAGTTGCCAGTATTCTGACTGGAAATTGTTTATGTATTATTTCAAGGTATTAATACAATTGCTAGACTTTTATGGATGCTACATGACTTGATATTTCAACAGCACATGCTTTCATTGTGCGGCGTCTCTGTACATTGGAGCAGTTTGTCAAGCATAAAGCAGATAAAGAGGACAGGTATCTGACTTGCGTAGCAACATAACTAAACTAAACTAAAGTAAAGATAATTAAATTATTACAAAACAAAACAAAACAGTTTGGAAGTTGACCACCACCAACAACCTAACCCTTGGCTAGCAAAACATAAGAAGTCAGTAGTAAAGGCAACTAACTAACTAGCAAAACTAGCTGCAACAGATGGTTAGCAGGCATCCTCACTGTTGTTCACTATTAGATTTGAGATCAGCAGTCATAGGATCAAGAAGTTGTGAAAATTTACAAAATGAAACAGGTAGAGCAACAATCGAGGTCAAATGTTGCCATATTCATTTCCAATAAGTGCGCAACTTTGACAATTTAAGAAAAGAAAACCCCCGCTAAAAACGTAGTCAGCACTGTATAATTTAACCCTTGTCAAAAAAAGAGGATGGAGAATTTCAATTGAGATCTTTTAGTTTTGTAAACAGAATAATAAATCAACAAATAAAATTAAATCTGAAAATTAAAAAAGGAACAAAACACAAACTGTCGTAAAACATTTTTTATATCTATAGCTGAACATTCAGGACTTATAAAGCATACCTCCAACTGTTCCTGCATTTAAAATCATAGCAAGTACAAAGGAAATAGGACAGTTGTGAAAGTGTCAGGACAGAAAACTCAAAACCATTTGCCTTGAAAATTGCTAATGCACAACAAAAGAAATAGAAAATGGGTAGAAACAGGAGCCAGTGTTTGTGACCGACGTGTAAAGAAAAACAGCTTCAGGGAATGGATTTACATCCAGAAATGACAAGCATAAACCATCACGAACACACCTACAGAGAAGAACACAAGGCTACAGTGGGCTAAAGGGAAGCAGTCACTGACTGTGGATGATTGGAAGAAAGTGATATTTAGCGATGTATCTGCATTGGACAATCATTGGCCATGATAGGGCTGTATCATGTTGAATGCTATCAAATAGTTGGACCTTGATTGATTAAGAATATTGTTTTTGATTAGGGAAGTACTAGCAGAATTCGAACTGTCCTAAAAGCCCAAAGAGGTGCAACAGAGCAGTGAATGTGATCTTCTGGTTCACAATTCCATTTATTCCCTTTCCTTAATGTGGAAAAAAAATTTAAAAATGAAAAAATCGAAAGAAATTGCAACAGTTTCAATAACTTTTTAATGTATGTTTTACAAAGACAGAACGTTAAGTTTTAAAAAAATAAAACTTTTGAAAACATGCAGCTCACTGGGCTTTACACACTTCCATGAGGGAAGGCAATAAAAGTGCAGTTATTCATATGTACATACATTTTATGTATGTACATATGAAAAACATGCCCCCCCACAGACACAAGTATGTCTATGAACGTTCCCCTAAAAAGGTGGTGCCCTGAAGGATCAATGTATGTCTCTTGTAGGATGTGCACTCCACTTCAAATGATGACTTGTTACGGATGCCAAAAAATTTCCATTAACAGACAGTTGATAACAATTTACTGGCAACCTACAGCGAACATCGTAAATGTCTTTCGGACGTCCAGGAGCCTGACTGATGAAGAGTCCTTTGTTTGCTGGGTATTTACTTTATTCACGGTTTAGCTTAGCTTAACATTTGTCTTATAGGAGAAAAAATGCATAATCAAAAGAGTGATTAAAGTTAAAAACATAGATTTATCAACAATTTTCACCCGAGATCACAAGTGTCATTCTCTCGTGGTCTCCTTTTAGTAAGTGGAAACTATTTCAACGTCAAATTCTTTTCACAACAGTCAGTTTTTTTAGCTGCTTCAGGAAAAACGTTTAAAAAAAAGCAACCCCAGCTAGTTTTAATGATGCGATGAATAGACCTAAAAACGGGCTGCATTTTGACAGAGGAAACACAATAGCAGAGACCTTTAGTTAGCAGAGGAGTTACAATGATGCTGTAAATTGAAGAGCTGTGACAATGACAGGTTTGGTTAATGTGACTTGGAAGAAAAAAAAAGAGGATAAGGTCATGCTCAAGACAGAAAGAGACTTGTTATGTCATGTTAATGGGGATGGTACTGACCAGGACACACCGCTATGTTGCAGAGTTTGGTCTGAATCTCGGGCTGTCCGCAAACAACGGCCCCGCCTCCATCCACACACTTCCTGGCTCGCGTCCTGGAGCCCCTCCCACAGGTCACAGAGCACAGACTCCATGATGACCACTCCTCCCACTGCCCATGCACTGCAAACACCCATGAACACAACGCACACGACATGGAGACGTGGAATGAGAGAGGAAGGGAGGGGAAAGGGTGGAGCATCCCATAGCAGGCAAGAGGGTTAGAGAATGAGAGAAACATTAGATTATGAGTATGAGCACATTCCTTAAAATACATGATGGAGGTGGCCTTCTTACCTCCAGAGTACATTCCAGTTACAAAGGAAAAGGTAGGCCGAGTATGACATAGCACTTACATGATATCATTTGAGAGAAAATGACAGTTAGAAATGGACATTGGTATTTGAAGTCATGCAGTTATGCAGCTCGAGTTGAGACAAGGGGATGAATGTAGGTAAGTTTGCCTCTGAAAAGATAAAAACCTTCAGTCTCATAAGCATTAAAATGCATTGCCTCCATTTTCTCTCTTCCCTCCACATTTTTCCTCTTTATTGGAGCCAATTTTAGCAGCAGATGAAGTTGAAATAAATAGAAACAGAATAAATGAGAACTGGAGTAATACAGAAAAACTTTGTAGATAAGGAGCCTCTGTTGCTGCTCAGCTGAGTGACACTTCTTGATTCATGTTTCTGGCAATTTCCAGAACAAAACAATTATTGCTGAAAAATCTTTTGAGGATGCAAGTACATTTAGAGGCAGTAGCAGTGGAAATAATCATATTAAAGGTAAAGGAATACTGAAGAAATAGAGATTTCAAACAGGGAATATGCACATTCATGGCTCTTGCATGTGTAAAGAAGTGGAAAGAATACAAACATTCAAATAGGGACATGATAGGAGAGATCAAAGAAGAAAGAAAAAAACATGCAAGATCTGGGATCATAAAGTTTGAGTGGCAATAGAATTAAAAAAAAAGTACTGTAGAAACTGTAGACACGAGGAGGATGATATTTTGAAATATTCAACAAGAGACCAGAGGAGATTGAACTGTATCGAGAAGAAGTGCAAGAGCAAATTTGGAAAGAAGCAGGAAAGAGAGACAGAAATCAGGATATAGAGAGTGGGGAGGGCCAGAGGGAGGGAGTGAGCGAGAGAAAGTTAAAGACAGGAGGATGGAGATTGCTGGTTCTGTGTTGAGCAAAGCTAAATAAATCATGGCAATAAATAATTAAATCTACTCTAAGAAGAAAGGCTCAGAGGAGCGGCAGTCGAAGGAAGAGAGAAGGAGAGGATGTATTAAAGAGTGTGAAGATCCGTAGAGCTAGTAAATACTGAGATGTCCTTAAATTTAGAAAAACACGGTCTCAGTGTGTCTCTGTGCTGCTTTACCAAAAGGCTATATGTTGCAGGAGTTGTAGACAGCTTTGGGAAAGCAGCTGAGTTTCTCTTGCTACACATCTAATGAAATGCTTTTTAAAGTCATCTTTAAGGTCTTGTTGAACTGGAGCAGATTCCACCAGCGTGTTTTGCAAAAAAAAATGCTTATCTCGGATGTTTGAGCGCACATACAGATGCCTGTGCAGAGTTAGAAGGGTGCATTCAGCTCATCTGTCGAAAAATAGGAACGTTTTAGCTTGTCTTTGCTGGTCTGTAAAGTCTCTACTAATTTGGTTTCCAAACAGCATTATCAGCCTTATGAAAAGGGAAAATATGAGCAAACAAACCACAGGAACCTTTGTTCCTCTTTGATCCTTTTAATCATCCAGTTCTTCAAAGAACATTTACACCACAGTGGCATCAGTGGCAGCCATCTTGTCACTTTATGAAAGAGCCTTAATGATGCTTCTCGTCAAGGCATTGAATTAAACCTGCTCCCGTTAGGTTAACAATCGATCACCAGGCTGGAAAAGGCCAACTGCACTCTGCCAGGAAATTTAAGTTTACATTAAATTTGATGTGGAAACTTAGAGTCTGCATTGCACATACGCAACCAGCTGACAGGGAAGGCAGTTTGAGAATTTCTTAGCAGGTAGATAAACGTTTGTTTTTTCTTTCTCGTATGGAAAAGCAACATACGAGGTTGACCCTCATGACTCTTAGAAAATAAGACATTTCTTAAACTACTACTCTGAACTTAGGATCCTACTAACATACGTAAAGACCACTTTAATAACCTTGAAACATGCTTATGTATATTAGACACTATTACAATTTTTTTCAATGAAATCAATCGGAAGTGAGGCTCAGAAGAGGGCTGGTTAGCAAACTCACAGATCCCAGGATAATATGATATATCCAAACCCTTTCAAGGCATGATATAATTATTTCAATGGGAAATGCATGCCTAAATGTGTCATGTTAACTGAAGAGAGATTCATTTTTAGGGGTTTAATTGATGCCTGGAGATAGCTGCAAAGCTCATTAGAGGCATTAGAGAATCCAAAGTGATTCTGATTTTTGATGATTAAGATTCTCAGTCATGGTAATCATAAGAGCTTGAAAAAAGGGCAACTGGACTTCTTGGATCTTGAAGACGTTTCACCTCTCATCCAAAAGGCTTCTCCAGTTATGAACTAGATGGTGGGAAATATCGGCTTATAAGCAGAGAGGGTCATTTCAGTCACATGTGTCAATGAACCCCCTGACCAATGTGCATGTTGTTAGAGTCCTTGTCACCTCTGAATTGTCTACCTGCCTGAAAGGGCGAATTTCAGTCACAGGATGCAAGGTGTGAATGACAGTGAAACTGCCTGAGGTGGAGAGACGATGGTGCATTGTTGGTTCTGGGAAGGTGATACCTGAGACCGTTCAAGCTCTTATGCTTATTCAGATTTTAATTTCACCATAAACCTTTTCCAAAAGCAAACATTATTTCCCGTACTTCTGTGTGAAGACTGTCTTTGAAGAAAATGTCCTTTTGCAATTTCTAATCAGAGGTTTTCAAAGCCAGATGAAAGCGATAGCTCAGATAAAGAATCCAATGACACGACACTTACCTACAACACAAAGCCGCCATACTCCTAACAACATAACATTGAAGCTTACTATGATCTGAATGTGATTTTTTTTAAAAATAGCTAAAGGGACCAAAGTTGTTTTCCTTCACAATTGAACATCTTTATTTCTGTGTATAATTGGGCAGCTTAACAAGGGGGACTAAGGGGTTTGACTTGTTTTTGGAGCCGCCCACAAGCGGCCATTCAAGCACATTCATGGCTCTTGCATGTGTAAAAGCTTCCTAAGCACCGGAGTTGAACATGCTGCCGCAGTCTTTAATTTCAAGTGGGATTCAGAGTCAGATATTAGTAATCCCAAATGCATTCATTTTTCTTAAAAAAGACACCATGACAGGTTTCAGAGTGTGTTCTGAGTTTTAAGGCTGCAGCATGAGAATGTAGAAGAAGCACTTTAAAAAAAGGAACTGAGTGGGAAAAGAAATCATAACCAAAAATCATGCATATACATGTGCTCTGCCTATCCCAAAATAGAACCAAAATTAACCCAGTGCATGTTTTCTAAAAATGTATTTTAAATCTATGTACAGTAGTTTGTGGATACACTTGTGTGTGTGTGTGTGTGTATATATGTGCTATTAAGATATCAGCTGTTAATTTCTAATTTCTACCTTTGAGATGCACACATGCATCATACTGATTCAGAAGATTAATAACCTGCAATTTCATCACCCAACAGCATGGTTAAAATATTTAGCAATATTGTGTAGGAGTCAGGGTACGCTAATAACAATGTATATGCCATCTTAATGAATCTGCTGTGAGTTTATTGCTCTCCCGCTTGAATGATTACAGATAGTGTAGTGGTACACCATTTAACTTTGCACTGACCCACACAGATTGTATTCATGAAACGCCACTTCTCCAACCCATGTTTTAAATGTCACTGAATCTATGGTAAATGAGCAGTGGCTTAACAGAACACGAGTATTAGTACTACTCCATTTTGCCTGCTTTGGGGCATGCCAGCTTTATACTTTACTGCTTACAGTGTAAATAGAATTAAAACTACATTTGTTGGACCAATTACTGCCCAGTTTGCTTTGTCAAGGAATGAGACTATTACTTCAAACTCATTATCTGTGTTGACTTCATTTGGGAGTTTAACACATAGCGAATTCTGTTTTTAACTGAATTGGCTTTTTGTTCGAGTTATTTTTCTTTGATATCTTCAAACAGCCGCAGTCAAAGCCATAACATGTGTGAAAGTGGCAAAACATAAGACAGAAAGAAATATTCGATCTGCCACAGAAAATGTATTGACTGCGCTGTCCACACCCCAGGGTGCTCTGTGAGAAACCTTTGCCTGTGTGCTCTCCCTATTTACAGATGCCAATAAACAGAATAAAGTCTGTTGGTTAAAAATACATTTAACATGCAGATTTGGAGGTTGGCTGTCGTTTTCTGAACAGCAAGCTTACAAGGCAAAACTCTATTAAAACTGAGGTTTTCTTTTTTTAGAGAGATTATTGTCACTGTGTGTGTTTTAAATGTTGTCTGCCCATTAAATGAATGTTATCACTTCTTACCAGTCCTGCTGGAAGAGGCGTTTTACCACCTTCAAGAGGCTCAGTGAGCCAGTGTCACCTATGAGTAGGTGAGAAGAGACTGCTCATTATTATTGGAATTCTCTTAGAATGGATTTTTGTTTTACAATTTTGTGTTTTAAGTCCCTGTTTGGGCAGATTTCACAACTAAATTGCCATTCAATGGGGTGATCACATTCGAAGCTAGTGAACAGTGAATGTGAAAAGAGTATCGAGTCTTAATTTTAAGTCTTAAATTGTAATCTAAGCATGTAATCTTGATTAATGTGTCTATGTACATGTCATCCTCAGTGCCCTGAATCATATGTTTGTTTAGGATTCCCCATGACAGAGACTGACATGTGATCAAGGGTTAAAGAGATTAAGAAAATCAAGCAAACAAGTAGATTCTACCACACTTTTTACATGAATAAGACAAAAGAAGTCAATCACAAGTTCATTAAAAACGTTTGCGTTTCTCTGCTACCACCCCACCGTCCTAGTCTGCTTAAATTTGGTGAGATCCTGTTCAGGCAATCCCCCCGAGAGCCCTTAAGCCCCTCTAGAACCATGTCAGAGAACATCAGAGGAGAGGAGGGTAAAATGAAATAATAAACGGAACATAACACAGCAACCAATATCCCATCAAAGGAGCAGCTGAGGATATTAATATCGACACGGAATAGAAAATGAGGCGCTTAGACATACAAATCGGGCTGGCACATTTGCATAAAGACAAGATTAGCATATGCACTGACAGGGAAGGAAAATGTGCCTCTTGCTTACAAAAACACAAACTTACATACATAGTTGCATAACTTTTGACACCAAAACAACATCAAAATAATACCCACACTTTATGGGAGACTCACAAAAAACACATCGATGTGCCAAACACATCCACAGTCTCTATTTGTGGATACAAGATACTTTGAATGTGTGCACAAACACTGGGGGGAACGTGCATAATATGCAGCACACTACATACACAATGATAAGGAAGTGCGTCCACAAGGGTACAGGACAGATGGACAGTATCTTTAAAGCTCTGCAAATTTGATGGAGAACTCTGCGTTTATTTAAATACTGAACAGGAATCTCACGAAAGATAACTCAAAGAGAAGAAACGTGTCCTATTCTAACCCATGTTCAACAATGGAACCCTCCACCTTGAAGTTATTGGCTCAAAGCCGCCCTGTTCCTTTGTGCTTATATTGTAGGCATGTGAATGGCAAATCAGAAAGGCCTATTTAATCCCTGTGTCATTCCCTGACTGTCCGTCAGCCTCTGGAAAGGCACTGCTCGAAAAGATATATCTTTGCAGACTTGGTAGCAACAACAGAATGACTCTACTCCATGTTGTAACACTAACATGACATTAGTATTGGCCCCAACTTGATGGGCACATCCATCCATCATTCAGAGATTATTAGCAGTACTCCTTATAGTGGACAGCACCACCATATGCCAGTGATCCAATCTCTTACCTGTCATTGGGTTCATTGAGGTTAACCTAGAACTATTCCCGTTAGCCTGAAAGAAAGACCTTATTATCTTCCTGTCAGGCAGTCGAAAGACTTTTTTTTTGTTGTTTTTGCTGCTTTTTATGTGCTCAGTACGCTGTCAGTGAACTTGATAATACTTTTACCATGACTCTCTTGACTCCAGGGAAGTAGTCACCAAATCTGATATTGAAAACATCATAGTTCATTTTTCTATAATGCAATTCATTTGCCAGGAATCTGTCATTTGTAAAACGGGGACCTCTGAAAGTAAACTTCTTTAGGCCCAGATTTGCTAAACCTGGCACATTAGTGCGTGGGTGCGAATCATAAATTACACAGATGGGAGTCCAGTTCCCAATTAGCGTTCGGTTTCACATTTGTGCTCATCTGCAAATCCAGATGCAATCCACTCATTTAAAAAATCACGAAAAGCAGTCAAGCAAAACAGAAAAACAGAAAATAGCATAGTCATAGGCCGTCAGACCCGTTGATAATTAATACCCTGTGTTTCACCAGCAACACACACATAGCCCGCTTCATGTTGTGAATGAAGAGGTCATATGAGCATGAACCGGATAACTGTCCAGCCAACCATTTTCCATACCTGCTTAATCTGATTCAGGGTCGCAGGGCCTGAGACCTGATAAACAGCACAGGTGAAATACTTTAAGATGCTGAAATCCACTTTGAAAAAAATCAACTCCTACTTTCAAATGTGTGTCATAAGACCCCTCTTCGGTTTAAAGCTTTTTTTCATTTATTTTTTTTATTATGGTTCAAGATCAGACAGCACAGATGAGTGAGAAAGAGTCATCTAAGTCTAATCTGTCGCCAAATAACAGTAATAAAGAAAACCTTTCTGACTGAGCTAAAAGACAATTATCACCTATTACTACAGCTTACAGTCTGACCATGGAAACAACTATTATTACAGGAATTGTAATAATAGCCTTTGGAGTTAAGGATCTTAGAAAAAAAAGGTAAGCAGCACCTTTTTTCCTTTTTCATTACTGATGTAATTTTGTCGCAAGCGACTGGTTAACTGTAGTACTCAATAAGACTGGCAGGGCATGTCTGCAAATGATATATTTGTATGATTGGTTAGATATAATTCGGGGCTTTTGCTGCTTCTTAAATGGGACTGATTTTACTGAAGCTAAAGAAAAAAGAAAGAAAAAGTAGATGTTGTCATTATTTTTTTGTACAAGCAGCTATGTAAGTTGTCACTGTGACTTATTAGATATTCAGACATTTATCTGTTTATTATCCTCAAATAGGTCAATTTCCAAAACTTATTTTTTTTGAGAAAATATAAGTTAAGACGGTGACAGGAATAAACAAGTCAAGGGAAATGAGAACAACGCCTGGAGTTAAAGAACTGAGGAGAACTAAATATAAAGGCCAGGAAGTATGGACTTCAGAGCAGTGGCAGGTCTAATAGACTTGCTGACATCCAGCTCGGGTGCCAGTCTTTATCTCTCAGCTGGCCAACAGAATGAATTGAAATGATTTTCTGCTCCACCATGGTTAGATTAGATCTTCCAAAAGTAATTTATTCCTTCTGCCATCAGCCTTGTAAAGGACAATATTAGTATATTATGTGTTAGTATGCTTGCTGTTTATAGTTGTATGCTATGTATTACTGCTAGCTGCAGACCAAATGACCCCACAGGGATGATTAAGATAACTTGAACCTTGAACTTGGAATTTGATTCTGGCGGTGCAGATTCCTTGTGTGCATGTGCGTACGCCTACGTTCTTCAAAAATAAGATGAATTCACAATGTAATTATTTTCTTAATTTTACATAACAGTTTGTAAAAGAGATAAGTAAAGGCTGCAAGGGTGAGCGAAGTGTGGTTTAACACCTAATGTTCACAGATTTTTACATTTACAAAATTCAAGACGATAGGCATGTGGGGTAGCGCTCTCGTAGGTAAGTTCTATCACAAAAACTTCCCCATCAAACAAAGAGCTGTGAGGATCATAGCTAACTATGCGGCACCGATGATAAGGCGTGAGTTCGTTTGACGTACCTGAGCTTATGATTCCAGGTTCGCCCGGACAGGACGCAGTGTTGTTGCACATGCGTGTTTCCCGCAGGGCACCGCTGCACAGCGTCCCGTAGGGAGAAGAAACACATGATCGCGTCCTCACTTGCCAACCTTGCCCACATGTGAGAGAACACACACTCCACTGCGACCACTCCTCCGCCGCAGGGTCACCTGAGGAGCAAGGTGGAGAGGGAGAGAACATGGTTCCTTTTTCTTTACTTTGAATTATCCCAGTGGTCGCTACATGAACCCACTGTTTCTTTTTGTCAGAATTTTCTTTTTGAGGACAGAATCTCAGCTCATGATTCATGCCAATATAGTTTCTGATAATGGCGGGTTTCGTCATCACAGATATGTTAAAAAAGAGGCTGATAAAAGATGACTGCACTAAATATATCGATGTTTCAGTCATAAAAAGGGATACAAAGAAGGAATTACTACTTGCGGTATAACACATTCTCTTATACATTTCCCTTTCCATTTCTAATGAAACCAAGAATATTAAAACATCCAGGCTTTATTGCCCTATGTTCGCAATTCTTTCTGATCTTCTATTTTTATACTCATACGACCTACCTTTTCTTTTAGTTGGTCGAGAGACAAATACATTGTTCCTATAAGTAGATTTCTTCTGAGCAATTCAGCAAGAGTCAAAACACTGTTTATGTGAAACCAGGTCATGTTACTCGCTTTCCCTGCCTATTTGCCCGAAAAGTTGCAAAATGTGGCATATGAGAGCAGAATCAAGTATGACGTGACCTTAGAATAACCCGAGAACAATCAGGTTTTCTGTATTTTTGTTGATCAAGCCTTGGTCAAGTGCTCATGCTTTTGGTATTGTTGTCCATTTATTTTTCCTAAATTGTCATTCTGCTTGGCTGCCTCCTTTCTTTCAACCTCACACTCCCCACATCACAGTCACTCTCCGCCATAACCGATGTTTTCTCTCCTAATGAAGTAACAATTAGGGTTTTATCAACTTAAGCATACCTACAGACACTTTTGCTTATCACATGGTCAGAAACAACTGTAAATTGCATATATTTTTGTCAAATGAGGCACAGCAGTTATGTGTAATGTTGTGTATAATCATCTCCCGAGACCCAATCTGGGCTAGAAAAAAAAAAAGCCAAGTGGCTTTGATGTTGTATTCACATATATAGTGATATACTGCAAGCCATATAAATATGGATATTAAATTATTTGTGGTCATTAATGTATTTAAGCCTCTTAAAATAAATAACTCTTGATTGAACATGAAACACATTTAGAGGAATGTGTTTTAATGTGATAATCAAAATATTAATGGTATTATGGAAACGTATGATATCAGTGGTGAGGGGGTGTAAGTCCAAAAGTCTTCTGCATATAAGCACCCATACACGTTTTCAGACATCATTCCGGATGATCTGAAGTTTTCCAGGCAGCCGTGGAGAGTTTCCCATTGTTTCTTCTAAGTTATGTCCTTGAAAACTACAAATCAAGTCATTCCAATTCTCCACTTCTAAACTGTTTATGTGCTCATGTCCTTTGATGGAGGCGTCATCACATGGCAGAGAAAGAAATCTAATTAATTGCATGTCCGTTAATCGCATTACATCTTCATTAATGTGTTGTGAGTCAGGGCTTAAGCTCATCACACATGCCTAGAGAAATGGAAGAATGGGGAGAAGCACGAAAGGAGGGAGAGCAAAAGAGAAGGACACAGCAGAGCCAGGGGTTTCCCTCCCAGTAGTGACTCCCTCCTCCACTCTGGTAATTGTGAATGTGGAAACGTGTGTGTGTGTGTGTGTTCATATTAGCCCTGGTACAACTTAATATTTGACACATTCCAGTTTAGGTGAAACAGGTAACTTGTATTTTTATAGATGTGGATGGCAGTTTCCTCCTCATATATGACATACATTTAATGTATGTTTAATGTATCATGTTATGAATAATTGAATCGGTCTTATCCAATCCTTTTAATTATGAAAGATTATAAAGTCAGAGACAAGGTTTCACACATCCTCACATATACACGTATGTGACTCATCAACGACGGTAGCTGCCCAGGGTTTCTTCCAGGCTTCACAAGGTTGAATTATTTAATAAGGAACTCACTATTTTCAGCCACACACAGCCTGTGGAGGTCAAGCTGTTCTCATTTGCTCCAGGATGTGAACACTACATCACACTCACCTGTTTGTGCCTGAAACACACCTGGCTGGTCAGCTGAGCGTGGTCTTTGGGTCTTCACCTTCAGGTCATCATCATCATATGGGTCTGAAACAAAGCAAGAGGGGGATTTTTTTTTACTATGTGACGTCTTGTTTAATTCCCTGTTTAGTTATACGACACAGCGCAATATGGAAGAGGTGTGTCAGGTTTGGTTTAGCAATTACTGGCATGTATTTGCACAATTTACAGTACAAAATTATGCAATAGCATACAGAATAATTATTTTAAAGCTTTAGTACATAAGTACTCATTAGCATCCACATCTATGTTCTGACATTCAAAGAGGTCAAGAAAGGCAAGTTTTAGAAGATTCAAATCACGATTTGGCAAAGTAAAATACAAACGCCTACATTGTCTTGGCTTGCTCATTGTAGCAGAATATTAAAAGAACACTTTGATTCAGCTGAGCCCACAACATGCAGAAACAGATAACAGAATATCAAATCTGTACAATCTCAGAAAATCTGAAGGATCATCAATTGTGACTGGCTCATTAGCTTAGAGAGAAAACATGAAATACACGAAGTGAACAGCACTGTGGGTTTACTCTTCATACTCCAGCACAGAAAAGTAAGTTCTAAAAAGTTTTGTCATGATTACGAAACTGCACAAATACAAAAACATGAAAACAACCATGATGCTTGACTGGAGAAAAGCCTGGATCCAATACATCAGAGAGATAATTTAAGTGGCGAGCATTTTGTGGAGAGAATGGCCTAAAAGAGTATAGAAAGAGTAAAAATGACAGTTTTATCTCAGTTGGTATAAACATATGGAGCCATGAGCCCAGTCAGATGTGTTCGGTGCAAATTGATTTGTAGGCTTAGTTTCACCAACTCAAGACTTAATCAACTCCCACAGCTCGGGAAACAATCTCTGATGTAGCAGATCTTTCTCACTTTTTTTTTTGGCCTCTTGCCTGTGGGAGCTTTTTCAAAGGTTGCATTAAAGAAGGATTCACAGATCTGCAGCATAATTAAGGAAGATTATCCACATGGAATGTCATTGTTAGTATGTGTATCAGATTACAGGGTGCACAAGTGACTGACACTAAATTTTCCCTCACATTAGCCTCTATTAAGGAACTGACCCAAGAAGCACAAGCATGCCACGTCCTTCTTTGCTTGAAAATGCTGACACATCCACACACACACGGATGAATGCCCAGAACTTGTGCTCACACAAACACCAATATCAAGCCAGCTATCTAATATATATCTATCTATATCTATATAGATAGATATATATACTTTTCTTTCATGCATTTTTTTCAGCGGGTCAGAGTATACCATTTTACCACAAAAACAATGTAGTAATTTTGTTTGTGTGCTGCCGATGATATCCACAGCTTGCTGCATGTCTGGGTGAAAGACTTAACCACTGTGTTTATGTGTGTGGGAAGCTGGTGTCACTCTGTTTGGGAACAACATGAAATAAGTTGGTGCAACGTAGATCTCAAAGTAATTTACAAGACTGTACTAAACACACTTTAGTTTGTGCCTTATTGCCCATTTCTCTTAAAAATGGCAGAATACTGTTTCAACAAATGTGACAATCCAACATAAAATACGTGCTCACATGCCAGCAGCCTTTTTCATCAAACACACACGCAGGTCAGGACAGCTCATATAGTGTAAACACCCACTTGCTTATAAGCAGGTTTTACAGTATTTTTTACATCAAGATCATTTAACATTCCTATTCTTTCATCATCATTGTATCACTGCTAACCATCAGACATAGGTATGAGAATGGGAACAGCTTCCTAAAGATCCTCCTTATTTCAAGTGACATGTTATGATTTAAAACTTAACATATTTCTTGAGTTAATGGAAAAAGAAATAAACAGACTGACTTGTATTATGTTTGAATCAGATCATATTTAATGGGACTTGAATTCAACTTGTTTACAGTCTCTGAAAATAGCCCTAAGATGACTTTTGTTGTGAATTGTAGATTAGGGTTAGGGCTCCACAAAAACCTGCAACACTTCAGCTGATGCCCCTTTATTGTATGCAATATCTTAAAGTTGACTGCAATGTTTTAAATGAAGAATGAATTGAAACGGATATTGGAATGGGTCATAAAGTGTTGGGGCTGATGGCAGTGACTTTGGACTGGACACAGCTTGTTGGAGCCTGGTTGAATAAAATTTAAAAAATCTTGTAAATGCAAAACAAAACAAGAAAAAAACGGCAAATCATCATATCTGTGTTAGAAAATGCTAACATCATTTGTCTTTTAAAAAGCCCAGTAATCAATTTTCCCGTTTTCAGGATCTTGGAGTCACTGAGTCGTTTTCTAGCAGAATGTGCCACAAATTATGTCTCGTGCCAGGTATACTATGCTCCTGAGAGACAGAGTTCAGTGAAGCAGTACAGGCAAGTAATGTCTCACATAAAATGACCAGTGAGAACTACTTTTCCGTCTCATTGTTTGTCTCCCTTCTTTTCTCTCTGCATTATAGAAGAGGATTTAGATGGACACCAGCACAGAGTCCAGGACAACTGAAAGCAGGGATCAATATTGATAAACCCGTTAGAGCACTGACCTTTACAAATCCCACGATACTGTTTAATGTTCTGAAATGCACTTTAATGGACATATCATCACACACTTCATCAAATTATTCTGCCTCCTTTTATGCCTATTGTTCCTCAACAATTTCAGGTGTCTCTGCATCTCCAGGAGGATTTATCTTCTCGTAGCTGCTGGCAGTATTAGTTCTATTTTAAGCAGGGTTGTTAATCCACTGATGGGCCAAGAGGAAATGGAGATGCAATATTTTGTTCTTGTAGTGTAGTGATACCTTAGTGACAGCCAACTAAAGTATCGGGAAAACTAACTGCAAAATAGGGCCCATGTGGGATTTTGTATGGATTCCACATTGGTTCCATTTGAGTTTTCTTAACTGGTTTTGCCCATTTGCATGGGCACTAAATGGACGTGGTCCCAAAATGGACATCTTACCTGGGGCTCACTTGTGTCAGCCACAATAATACATGAGCAAACTGTTAACAAAGCTAATTTTTGGTTAAATATATCACCCACACTGGGGCTGCAAACTAATGTTGACATCCCTCATAACTTCCTCAAAGTCTCCTTTGAGTCTACAAATCTCACTGTGTTATGTTAATGTTGTAAATGTAAAACAGCAATATAGTGATGATCAGGGCTGCTAATAATCAGTGCTTTTCACAAAATATGCAGCGACTGCATGAACTTAGTTAATTCTCAGAGAAACACCAGTACAGCCGAACAAGTCTTTCTGCTCAGCAAAGAGAAAAAGTCTGCCTGGGACTCATCACTCAAGATGTGTGAGAAGTCTGACAGCAGCCTGATTCCCCATAGGCTTTTTGAACAGTGTATTTTCCAGAAGAAGCGACGGACACAGCGTGAAAACTCAGCTGGTTTTGGCTGGGCTCCTTGTGGCTTTGGTCTTGGCTTTTCCCCCTGCAACATGAATTACTGACTCAAATATCTTTTTAAGTCAGATTCAGTGGCTACCCCTTTCATCGGAAGCCACTGCTCTGCACCACTTAGCCTCGGTTAACCAGAACCAGCGGGCACAGCTGGAAACCCCGACCAGCAAAAGGGCATCTGTCCTGGCTGGCCAATAAGTCTGGAAATGGACCAATCTGACATGCCTGCTCGTATCTCTCACAAAAATGTTTAAACCAGCTTCATATTTCATAATTATTTTACTTTCAAAACAGAGCCGTTTGTGGGTAAAACGTGTGAATTGACAAATGCTAACCACCCATGACTACCCATGTCCTCATGGAACATTTGATGAGACACCACAATGTCACCAAATAAGCTCCACTTCTGTTATAGTTTAAAATCTCTGGATAACACATTAAGGCTTATAAAATCTGATTTCATGCTTTTACAGTGATAAACACAACATGTCCCTTCTGCCATTTTAGCCTCTCCACCTGGTTTGAGCTCCCTTCTTCTCTAACTTGCTCGAGTCCTACCCAGCCAGCGGTCAGGATTGATTGGTGCAGGTTCCTAGTCTATGTAAAACTTTTAGGCTGTTTGACCTTGTCTTTCTGAAGCAAAGAGTGTCAGATATTGTCAGATAAAGTTATCAAATATACTGTTGGAGGCTACATGTCATATGTCTAGTAACATAAAAAAACATCATATAAACATGTTACCAAGGTGAACATGCAAGGAGGTTAAAAATGATCAAATATAGATTCATAGTAGGGGATGTCTTGGAAAAGTCAAGGAAACAAAAGTCTTGGCAGGTGAATGGATGAATGATCTGTCTATCCCAGACTATCCTCAACCAATGAAATTGGTGGAGTCAAGCCACTTTGTAAATCAAACTCTTGCCAAAGCCAGTTAGGAAAAAAGCAACAACATATGTTCTACTGAGGAAAGTTTTCAGAGTTGCTTTCTGCTCTTCTTTCAGGAGGAAACAATCATAAATTCTGATGAAGCTAAATCAGCATACAACATATCTACACTGATCTCTTCGGAAGCTGGCATTGCTGTCTGTCTACACACCTAAATCCTACCTTAAACCTGCCTGAATTTTTGTCAACTGGCTGCAAACGCTTAGTTTGAAGCCTAGGGGGGCAGGGAATTTATTCAGTTACCTGATTGCTGCAATTACTAACCAATCAGGCCTCTTCTTGCAGTATATAAACGCGTAGATGGCAGTTTACATAGCTGTCATGCTTTGAGGTCTCCTCCGGTGTGGAGTAGCCTACACACCCTGTTATCTGACTTATATCCTGCAGGTCGGCTCGCGGTGTGACTTCCTCCTGTTCACGCTCCTGTTTAGCCCTACCGTATTTATCCATCCCCGTTATTTTGACAAGGATAGCCTTCTGACTTTGTTATTTTAGCTCGCCACCACAATCTGATTTTGTGCATGTTTTACTTGACCGCTCATTGTTAACCGCTCAACTTCCTGGTTACACGGCAGGCCGGTGGGAGCGCTGTTACGTGTGCCTGTACCTGTGAGAGAGCAGGTCACGATTTGATTTATAAACCTTTGGGAAGAGAAATGTAATCTTCCCTGGCACTCAGTTGTCTTTTTAACAGATTGTCTTGTGTTTCATGTGATGTTTTCTTGAAGTAATATGATTTCGTTTACATTTCTTTTAATTTGTTTGTGTTTCTCTGTTGGCGGGAGGCGGCTCCCTGTTATCCTCATTCTTTTACAAAGCGTTTCTTCTTTCAAAGGCTGAGCTCCCAGTGGTGGTGGTCGGTGCTTTTCTGGTTTTCTGGTGACATCTCCTTCCCGTGTGCTGTGTGTTTTGCCCCTCGGGTGCACAGCTGTGTGCTTGTAGATGTGATGCATGTGTCCTGTGGGGTGCTTTGAGATGCCTTCTCTGCCTTAACCTGCCTCCCCACTGGTAAGGCTTGGCTCTATATTTTAGCAGTTTGATTACATGTTTTTAACTTGTATTTAAGACTACCGGGTACATATAATGTATTTTTGGATGGAACACGTCTCCTGTTCTGAGTTAAACGAACCAAAGTGCCTTTTGACATCTTGAGGTGGAAACTGTACTAGTTTCTAATTGCCTTTTAATTAAGGGATATTCCCTGGGTGAAATTCCCAGGGTGGCGTTGTTGGTTTTAATTCTAACCCACCTTACTTGGTAGCTGGACGTCGCGCGCCACACTAGCATTAAGAATTCTCTCGTGACAACGATCTCATGAATCTTGCAAGAATCCAGCTGTGTCTCAAACAATCTGAGTGCTAATGTTGCACTTGCTGTAGAAAAGCATATTTAGCCCCTCTTAAATACAAAGAAATTTCCTGTTTCCTTGATAAAGTTTTTGGCAGATTTGCATTGTATTCTCAAACTATTATTCAAATAAAAATTAAGCGCTTGTTTACAATTTAGATGATGCTACAACATAACCGCTCATGTTTCCTCACTGTGGTCTTTTAGCATTTTTCTTTCACTATGTAGCCTATGTCAAAACTAACTATATTTCTTTGCTCTGATTGGTTGAGGATCTATCCAACTGAGCACGCAGAGATTTAGGTTTGTGCACGCTGATGAAAATGGATCTCAACTACTTTGTCCTGCAGGTTTGATTCAAGTACTTTGAAATGTATTCTGTCACTAAATGGAAATTGCATTGCCATTTTTGCAGTAGTAATGTTATCCAAGGGTTCCACACAAAGCATTTAGGGTCAAATTGATGTCATTATAAAACCACTCCTTGTGCAAACTATGTCTGCTATTTATTACATTATGTGGAATACACATAGAATGAAATAAATACTCATCGTGAGGGGAGAAGGTTAATTTCATATATTGTGATTGACATTTGGCAGTAGTCATATCAATTTAACACTGTCATAAATCTCTACACGTGTGTCTTTTGTTAAAGTTATTCTTATCTTATTCCAAATATGATGTGTGTGATGTGATGTGATGTGATGTTTAGTTAAATCAGTTTCTTCCTCATTTATTTTGCCAAATAAAATTAAAAGCAAAACAAAATAAAAAGTTCCTCAACCAAAGTTAATCGAATAGGAATAATTGAAGTGTAAAAACAGTGTGATGCTGGTTCAAGTCCTAGAACAATTTTGCAGGTGCAGAAAGAGCAAAGCAGGTTCACAAAGTGTTATGGCTTTCTGGTTTTTGAAGATAACCACTTGCAAGTCAAGAACCTTAACGTCATCATCAATCAAACAACGGTTCTTAAATATTTTCTGTCCACCTCGGCCCATTTGAGTCTCATTAAGACCATACAGGAGGCCCACATTATCCGGCTGTGTTAGTCCAGTTTTTTCATTGCAAAATATAGGACATTACAGATAATAGAATGATATATGTATAAGACTGTGTTTTGAGTTAAGTACATTAATGTATAGTGCTGAGTAATGGCTGACTGATCGAGGAATCTGGATAGTGGACGTAGAGGAGAGTAATAGCTTAGTATTTTGCTTTTTGTGATATGAATAGCCACTTTATAAACATATGCATGGATGCATACATGTATGTAATCATACATCTCAAGCCATTTATCCAAAAGGGAAAGGTAGAGAGGTTAAGCACATCTGTTATGTAGGTTAAACATAGTATTATAACAACAAAAAATATATATTACTGATAATAATGATAAGAAAAGAGAATGTTTTTTCCAATGTTAAAAAAAATGCAAAGAACACTGGAAGACCTTCAATGAGCACACACGTGCACAGACACTTGCAGACTGCGTCAAAACAGACAAATGGACCGAGCAGTAAAGCCCGAACGTACCTGGGTGTCGCACACACACCCTGAGACGCACATACATCTCCACAATCGGAAAAAAATGCAGCTAATAAATAAACCTCATGCAGTAAAGCAGTTTTTGAGTCACTATAAAGCATCAGGCTGGGGAAGGGGATTGGGCCAGAGCCAGTTAGAGCCACAGGCTCTTTTGTCAGACTGAGCTGGGATTTAAGCCTGCTGGGAAGACTATATACATGTGTGCGTGTGTGTGTGAGTGCGCAGACAGTGATATTGTAAGACGGCTGCGTTAAGTAAGTGGCATCCACAAAAACAGGGGAAGGGAAATGTTTGCTGTTGACTACCGTTAGGTCTTTTGCTGCAGCATATATGATGGAATGCACACTCTCAGAACGCGTACAATCACACGAACACACACAGAGCTATTTCTCAGCTGTATATCAAATCTGAGCTTATAGCTCTCTGGTGCTGTCCATTTACTCCAGGGTCCATCTGGGAGAGCCCAGACTGATAGAGGCGCACCATAATGGACTTTTTATAAGCCACTGGACAGACAGACCCACTCCATCTTTGGCTCTTTCTCACTCTGCACTAACCTCTTTTCCTCTCAGCAGCAGATATGAGGAGAGAAGTTAAATCTAGTCTGCACAGAGAGTGTTTGTCTGACTATGGAGGCCTTAAGGTCATACGTTCCCACACGTTATATTTTTTAAAAAACTGCCAAAACTGCCCTTTTTGTACGTTATTCTTTTTCTCAGATGTTGTCAAATCTTCTAACCCCCTCCCCCCAACATCACACAGCCAAGTGTATCATTCAATATCCAATAACAAGATGGGAATTTACATGCACTCACAATCCAGCAGACTCTTAGCAGTGCTGCAAAGCTACAATCTAGCAGTAATCAATGCAGTGAAGGCAAGAAGCAAAGCAACAATTCATTCAAAGCACAACAACAAAGATTACTGCCACGCCCTGACCTGATCACTTGCAGTGCTTTTACAATGGAGTAGAGTAGTGTTTATAATCACAGCTAGAAGCATGTTAAATAGATCAATTTGAGATAAGCCTGAGCCCCTTCAAAGACAGGGGGTCTTTGTATCTATGCCTTGACCTATCTAATAATCCAGTATTATCTTGTGAATAAAAAGCTTTAAAGCTGGAAAGAATTTGGTAGTTTTCTGCTCATAAAAGTTTTCAGGAAATCAAACTTTTTAAATGTCTGGCTTAAGTACCACTAAGTCTAAAATAAAACAACAAACACGCTTTCTTTGGTTAATGAAAGTTTTTCTAAAGTTCATTAAAACCAAGTTTGGGGGCATTTTTCTAAAAGAGCTAAATCATAAACTCAGGAAAAATGACAGTCTACAATCTTTGCTCACCTCATCTTCCACTTAGTTCTCTTCACCTCCTTTCTTTTTTTTTCCTTTTGAAACACATCAGTCAAAACCATCACCTGAAGTCGTCCATCTTACCGAACTTGGTTTTTTTAACAGGGAGTGTTTTTACATGACATCAGTGATACGTATGTGCATGGTGCAGTCGCAGAATAGATCGATTACTGCTCACATTTGCCTCTGCAGTGGCATGCTGTTGCCATAGCAACTTTGTCATGCTGACATGGTAAGGGAACAGAGGGGACGTTGCTCGGAGGTGGTAGGAGGAGAGGGCTTTTAGAGGGGTGAAAAGAGGGAAGTGGATTATAAATCAGTGTCCACACTTGGTCACCAGACCTACATCTGAGAGAGGTGAATGACTTCAATTGTTCTCAGCTGCATGGGCGTCTGCCGTGCTGTTATTTTGACTCCCATTATTTCTTGTATGATTCATATTGCTTTGCTCTCCCTCTGCTTTGTTCTTCTACTTCTAACACAGAAATTAATTTTCTTTTTTTCTTCAACTCTGAGATGGCAACAAAAGAAATGGTACTTCTTTTGACATGTATTAATTGCTCGTATCTGCACGACGCGCATACCGGGTATGAGCACTGTTAATGTTGCTCATGTATGTTCATTCATGCGTGGCATTGATTTCTCCCTCTGGTAATCAACACTGAAAGCAGGCAGTGTATCGTGCTAATAAGAAAACCGTGCAGTCTAAGACGGCCGAGAAAAATGATCCACGTCTGTCCACACACTGAAATGCATCAGGTGTTGCTTAAAAAATGCACACTGATGCATACAGTACATATGCAATACAAGCAACATTTACATCAAACTTGTTGGGCAAAGCAACCCAGAGCAAAGTCTGGCAGGTGTTTTTTTTCTCTTCTTTTATTTTTTTAGAGGTGATAACAGTGTACCGTGAGAAGAGGTTGAAATTGCCAGACTTTGGGTCTCAGAAAAAAATTATACTATGACTCTTGCCTCCAACCTATCTCATGAGTACACAAACTCTCACACACCACTTACTTCTGTCTTTCAGCTACCTTTCATCACTGAGATGGGTCAGCACAGCAGGACCGAGGGGAAACATTTGGGACCTATCATGCACTGCACACGGTCATGCAGCCCAATACACCCTCCCCCACACACACACACAGTCAGCTACAGACATGCTTAGTTTGGCTTAGCGGTGGCAAGATATTGCTCCAGTGCACGGCAAGACAGGGAGCTGAATCATTTCTACCCTCTGTTGTTTTATTTTTCTTTTTGAGATATTTTGAGATAGAGGGATGAACCCAGGTGAGAAAAATGATAAGAGAGCAGAAAATAGAGGTGAAATCCAAATGGTGAGAAAAAATAGATTAAAAAAAAGAACTTAATGCGTCTGTGGCACAGCCTGGTCCTGATAACCTCCTGTGAACCATTAGAATGAGATTGTGTCCTAGATGTCCACATGGTTACCTTTTTTTTCTTCTTCTTGATTTTGTGCATCAATTGTGTTAGTTTTTTTTTAACACTCACCTTGTGTGTATTCTGTAAGGTACAATATGGTACAGCCTGTTTTATTTAATTGTATTCATATTGTACAATTCAGATACAGTATGTTCTTTCTTGGTCTTGTGATTTTTCTACAATTTTTTGTTATAACAACTCTTCACTCAAGTACTATTGGCCTCCATAATATTACTGTTGCAACATTTCACAATGTCTATAATTTCCCAGGAAAGGCTGCACATTTTGAACAATGTGTTCTGCAGAACCCTCTGCTCAGTCTGCACCCATTCACTCTAAAAGACAGAGCCATGAGTTCATGCATCTGTAAAAGTCTGATGCTCACTCACATGCTCACATCCACCCACACCCAGCTTCCTCCTCTGCCTGTGGACAGTGATCTCAGCGACTTCTGCTCAGGCATCAGATATGGAAACATTCTATAAGTGGTCATGAGCTCAGCTTCTCAGACCAGCAGTGAGAATCTGCAAAGCTAAGGCAAATATCCACCATCCACTTACACTGAAAGCTCGCAATCTTTTGGGGATGAAAAAAAAAGAAGATTTTAGCTGAGACATGGTGCTGAGTTTGTACGTACATTATCCAATAAGCATGAACAATTCTGGGTGGATTAATATTGTATTGGAAGAGGTTGCAGGTTATTGGCTATCCTTTAAAATCAAATAACCTATGTTACTTTTCAAATTTTTTTATTAGAATAAGTTACGTTACATTAGATTTCAATCAGTGTCCTGGTAGATGTTTTAAAATGACTAATTAAAAAACGAAAAAATCCCCATAGGTTGTTTCTTTGCATCAAGTATTTTTAGCCTGACACCTTATCTTGCATAACCTGGCAAGTTTATTTGAATAAAATCTTGAAAATATTAAATGAACTGAACTCCCAGCTCTGAAGAGTCTCTCTTGTACGGGGATGCAGTCTAGTTCACTGCAGAGAACTCGACTAATCTGGGACTGGATTTAGTCTAAAGAATCCGTTCCTGCAAATGAAGAATGACTCAAAGCAACACAGTGACCCACTGAGTCCATATAACAGCTTGGACTGGCAGGTAGGCTGTTGATTACAAGACAGAGAATGTACTAATATTAAGACAGATGGTATTTTGTTGTAGGAGGCTAAAAGATAAATATTAACTAGATATGAACGACAAACTGGATGGGGGATTTACTAAACTGATGAAATTAGTGTGCAAAGGCCTAAAGTCAAATACCACTGGACACTTTTAAATGCTGTCAAATTCGTTAATAACATACTAAAGGCTAATCAGATATCTTAGTTATGCCCCTGTCTTTTAACCTTTGAGAGTCCCATTGCCCTTTGAACCTGAGTTACCAGGGGTGGTGCTTGACACCTTCACTCACAGAATGGGACGTCCCTTCAAGAGGGTGATACATCATCAGATGTGTTTGAATTCTTTTGCGTTTAACAGATGCAACACAACCAGGTGTTCTCGTGATAGCTCTTTTTCTATTTTTACACCAGAATGTGAATAGATGCATGTATTTAAATATGGATTAATCCCTTAAACAAGCAGATCAGATCCAGAATAAGAAAAGCTGTCATTTTAGTTAGTAAAAGTAATGTAAGGTGCACTGTGAAGACATTTTGTTGTGCTCAGCCACATGCTAGTTAGCTAATTATTGAACTGTGTGTTGACCTTGTGATGAGCTGTTTTGGAAAATTTCTCATAACTCTCCATTTGAAACTCTATATTGCCTTATCACTTACCCCTCCATCCTATAATGGGGACACAATAGTCCTTGGTGTGAATGGATGGAGGAATGAGACTAAGTGCTAAAGCAAAAAAGTTGAAATGGGATGAGGCCCAGGTCATTACATTCTTTTCCCACAAATCATTATGGTATCATTGATTCTAATTGGTTTCATCTGGTCTTCAAAAGCCCATGCATTCACCTTGTCTTAAGTTTACTATACTGTATATTTGTTGTGCATGCAAAAGTTTCAAAGTCATGCATTTATATCAAAATGATTCTTTCTTTTGTACAGAAATAATTACTCATAAACTTCATGAAAAGTCTCATTGACAGTCCAGGTTTTTCTTTCATTTTTGAACTTATCACATATGAGAACTTGTCTCAAAGAACATCATTTTAATTTTGACAATTGAGCTTCTTCTGCTCACTATTTAATAAATCAAACAAAAAACAAATCGCGGCCATTGTTCTGACGTCCTCACGACCTTCTGGCATCTGAGAAATGGAAGACCACGTGGATTGTTTTCATTTATCAAGGAAATATCTGCACAATAATTTTAAAACTGGACTGGATAGTGTAGTATGATTGCCACCTTTCATGTGGGAGATCTGGGTTCAAATCCCCTGCATGAAAGGTACTATCTCCAGTAGGGGTCCTTAGGCAAGACCCCCTTACCCAATCTGCTTATCTGTAAGTTGCTTTGGATAAAAGCGTCTGCCAAATGCATAAACATAACATAAAAGCCTTATTTCTAGCACAATTCATGACTAATATGACTAACTTGAGTATAATGAGCACATACACAGAGGCGATGTCAAAATGACATGCTCATGGACCATCAGAAAACTGTAGAACCTTGAAAACTGGCTGTGGGCTACTCGGTTTAACATGTGGCTGTTTTGTATCTTGCTGTAAATCCACACTCAAAGAGGCAGTTTTCATGCTTAGGGTGCACTTTGGGTCTCTAATGCATTATCACCTCGAAGATATCTGCTGACTAAGGTTGAAAATGCGCCATAATGTGACCGGTAAATCACAGAGGTCCTCATTCACAATAATTCTCATTTCTTTGACAGAGAGGATTATTATCTGGGGTTAACATATGTGACTCAGCCTGCTGCCAACTTTTCCCTGTGGCGCAGTGGAGGGAATTGTTCCTCTACCTGTAGACGACAGCATCCTTTAAAAGTGTAGTTGTAGCATTGAGCCATATAAGCTTTATGGGCAGTCATAAAAAAAAAGAGAAATAAAAGGAGAAGGAGGAAGTAGAAAGAACCCTGATACAAGTCACGTGGAGAAATACAGATGACAGAGAAAATGGGAGAGTAGGTTGGTTTAACAAACTGCGTTTATCTAGTCTGTCTGTTTAAGTCTCATTTTAAACCTTCCATTCAAAATGCGCTGGAGACTATTTAAAAACGTAGACTTGTGCCATTTACTAAGTATCCTTTGCATTTCTCTGTGGAAAATATAGGAAATAGAATATTTTTTGTATCTCAGCCAACAACAGTCACCATTCCCCCCGTAATCCTTTTGGCTCTTTCTTGTCCTGCATCCCCTGTCTTCAATATCATTTAAAAAAGAGGACTATAGCTTTGTTCCAGAGTGAAATACTTCTTCATTTCTTCTCAGTCTGCAATGGTCCACCTGCAGCAAAAACACACACGGAGTAATATATGGCTTGCAGTGAGAACAGGGATTCACTTTAAAGGGCTCAAGGACCGTCATGGTCTCATCAGCTCTTGAGATGAGGCCTCTTTGGTGGTTCTTTCTGTCTCTTGCCCTGCTCCGAAATGTTTCAGGCAATTTATTCCAAGGAGAGAAAAAAGGTGCTGTGCAGAATGAGTGTCTGGATAGATAGCTGAGAGCAGCTGGGCCACAAGGCTAATCGAGAGAGCAGTGCAGTGATGCAGCGTGAAGGGAGCTCCATTCTAAAGAGTTGATTTCAGCCATGGAGATCAGCACAGCTAATCAAAGGTCTGCATTTTTCCCAAGGACAAATGCTGCGTAATATAGCAACTTGGCTGCTGTGGGAATTTTAACACCCCTAATTTTGCAAACAGCACGCCTTGCTAACCGCTCTGGTTTGAATCATCAAAATGAAACTCAGTCCAAGATATTTCTGGGATTACTCGAGCAGAAGTATGAGCCTGTGAGGGTGTTGGCCGGTTTGCAATAGCAAAAATGTAACATGAAGCCTTTATTCTCTCAAAATTGAATCAAATTTTACTTTTTCATTTCTTTTTTTTTTCCTTTAGGTTTTAAAAAACTTTTACTAATCACCCTCAGTGATAGCAGTTTAAATATGTGGGTTGGATCATACAGCATTGTGTAAACTGCAACACCCACTGGCAATTCAGATCCTGGATCTCAGAAAATGTCAACTCCAGTAATTTTGAACCTATTATGGAGGTTAACTGCTTTACATTGGATTGGGTACTAACAGTTCTCAATAATATACAGTTAAACTGAAGGTAGCTGCTTCAGTTCTGGGTTGTCTGTTTTTGGACTGCAGGAAGAAACTAGAGAAAATGCATGAATGCACAGGGAAAACATGAACACACAGATGCCCGAAATGATGACTCTGTAACCTTCATTATATTCATGCAGATATATCCATGGGCTTAATCTACATAGGTATATATACATCTATATATACATACCTTATATGTAGAAGAAAAAGATTTCAAACGGTTAAACTGAGGTATAACATTGACAGCAGATTTAAGGGGACATAAGGTGCCCAAGCTGAGATGGATGACAGTGTTTGATAAAATGATGTAAAATGCCAAACCTGACAACCCATATATCCTCCAAACATCCAAATAATTAACTACAGGTTCAGCCCTTGCTTAAGGCAAGTTGTGACATTTTATTAAACCTAAGCAAGTACTGTTGGATTCCAAACCAATAAATATCCAGCGCCTAAACCTAACTCATTTGTTAGAGATGCCTAAACCTAACTAAAAAGAGCTTGTAAAAAACAAAAGTGACCTTTGCAATATAAAATGTATATGAATCAGTCAGACTAGGTCTCCTGGATAACAACCAAATGCTGTTAAATTTGTGAACATTGTACACAGCACAACCATAACTAACTCTTGTGGTGTCTGTGTACTTTATAAAAAGGAAGACATTGGGTACAAGAACATGCATTTTGAGAGCCGTATTGTGAAAACACAATCATTTTTTTTTTGGCCCTAACAATGATTGTGTTCTAACCCTAACCAAATGAAGTGCCTAAACCTAACCAGTAAGTGATAAAGGTGTTCGAGCAAAGTCAAGTTGTTATGTTATTTACTCAGCATAATGCAAAAGTGAAATAAACACTTTTCACATCTCAATTCACCTCTGCAGCAGTAGGGCGCTTCACAAAATACAGCAACAAAACTGCATGTTTCCAGAATGCACTGGCCCTCTGGGAATGAGACTCACACTGAAGCACACCACGAACATCCTACTGAGGCACTGGATCAAAATATTTATAGAGGTTTGCTCTCCTCCACAATGCCTTGTGCTACTATAAAAGTTTTTCAGCATGTCCCAGTGGGTGGCAAACCCTCCATCCTGCAGCGTGAGCACCATCCGCTACTCACTTAGCTGCATGATTATGTACTGTATGACTACACCTCATGAGCTGTCTCCTTCGGAACAGACAATAAATGAAAATCCCCCCTCCCCTTCTCTTCCCACATGGAGGCAGTCTTTATTTTCAATTTCCTGCAGCTAAATTGTCAATAAGTACTGAATTTGACAAAGAACACATAAATAGGTTTGGCAGTAGAAGTATATGGTGATGTTTGCACAGTCTTGTTTTGATTTCTTTCCCCCTTTTGTGCACATCTTGAATGCATCTCTTACTCGACAAACAGTCGTATCATTACACATAAATTAGTGTTACCCAGTGCACCCATCACAGGGGACCTGCTTTCCAACTCCCCTCCTTGTAATGGATAAATATAGAATAAGAATCATCTGCCTGTTATCACAGTCTTGTTTCTTCAAGGTAGAAACATGTTACCACACAGCTTCTCTCTGTCCCGATCAGTCACTCTTGTACCTGCATGCTACATGCAGTGCTTTCTGGTGGCATCGTGGTCTTCTCACTTTCATTGCTGTCTGAGCCTCTGAGCCCCCTCTGCCCATCCTTCTCTTATTTATTCCATTACTTTGCAATTACCCTCCTCTTCTTCTGCCAACCCCTGAGGAGAACAAAAGTAAAATTCCAAACGATCACTTTCTCTGCTCTTTCCTCATCCTCCCTCTATGCTTGCATTTAACTCTTCCTGTCCCACTTTCAAAGAAATCAACTTTGCAAATGACTGGTACAAGACCGTGGATTAGACTAGCATTTTGTATATGGCATAAATAAAGGCAAATATCTTTTTTATGTTTTGCTAGATGAAAGTGCATACAGCGCCAAATGATATCACAGCAAATTAAAAAACATTCCAATTTAGCGTGCATCTCTAGTCAAATCAAAGTGCACGGCATACTGTTTGATACTCTTTCAAGTTTGGACAAAAATACTGTCTCAGTGAAATTTATGAAGAAAAAAAGTCTTGCCTTTTTTCTGAAAGATGAAAGAATAGAAAAACGGGAAAACAGGAAATCTAATAACCGATAAAAGCTAGAGAAAAGCACCAGCTTTGACAGAACAGGCAGTCTCATAGTGGAATTTTGCAACAAAATTGTCATTGCTTTACATTTCTCCAGTAGATTCTACTTACATTTACACTGAATCCCTTTTTTCAAAGTAAAATACAATAAGTCCAAAACAATGAGACATTTTTCAACAGATCTTCGTGTTGCTATGTTGTACTTTCAGGAAAAACTGACAAGAGAGTTGCAGGAAGACAGTCTGATCAGTTTCAGAGTGTGTGTGTGTGTGTGTGTGTGCGTGTTTGTTGCTGTCATCTAATGCTACAGCCTGTCAAAAGTTTTATTTATTTTAATGATGTCTTAAAGACAGCTGGGAATAGGGGAGATGCAAGCTGGTGAATTTGCCATCACCACATTGCATCATCTCATGAAAATTCATACCACCTCCTCAAGTAAATCAGAATCCGCCTGTCTTGTCATGGTGCTATCTGTAGCTTCTACCTCCCTCTACGTCAACAGACATTTTTTTTTGTTTGTGTTGCCTATGATTGACAGGTTTGCATGTTTACACTCCGTATGTGTATTTTGATGAGAAAAGCGGACTAAGAAGCAGACTTTTACATTCAGTTGAGACAAGATCTCTGTATTTGTAGGGTTTAAGATGCGATACTGATTAAGACGTGCAGACTCAGTTTTCTTTGAAAACAAGCCTCCAAATCATCCACATTCCCAATTATTTTATGTTATGTTTCCTGGCTTTCTCATCTAACTCTACCACAATCTTCCTCCCCTGTATCAGTATCCATACGTCTTTCTCCAGAAATTCCTGCGTCAGCTAAATGTCGTTCTGATTAATTACTTGATTACTTCTGGCAATTAGTTACATTGATTAACTTTGCCATATTTTAGCTTTCGAGTCAGCTTCTCAGAGAGAAGAACTCTCTTTTTGGACCTCTTTGACGGAAAGCAAGTCACAGCTAGGGGAAATCTGTACATTTTAGAAATCTCACACTGCTAAGACACAGAACTTGGACCTCCCTTTGCCACAAGGAAAATCTTTACTGTAAAGCTTAGCTGCCCTCTTTGAGCTTGAACTGTAGAAAAGGAGAATGTGTGTTTTTTCATCAGGAAAAGATACTCAGACTGCTCAGGCTACAGTGTGCAGCCTCATCCAGACACATTAAAGACCACTGCTACCTCACTGAACCAGGCCAGTACAACTGCACTCAAACAACTCATGCAGAGCTCAATATCTCACATGGAGACACATGCTTACACACATCAACAGAAGCAATATAGCACCAGGTCTATCTCTGGCTCCAAAGTCGGTATGTGCCGGAACAAGTGAGAGCCAGTGAAAAGAGAAAGCGCGGTTAGAAATGGGAGGGATGATGAGCTCGGAGGTATGACAACTCAATGCTTCTTTCTTATAAGTCAATGCATTCTTACAGTGCGTGTTTGTGGAGATGACTTACCTGACTGAGCTGAGAGCCAGTGCATTCAACAGAGCATGTGACAGAAAACATGGGGAGCAGAATGGAAAAAGTAGAACAGGCAGGAAAAGAAACTGGTGGGAGGGTCAGGGGGGTGCATGCTTAACTGAGCTCACCTAAAGCAGTGATTAAACACTCTGGAGGCTGAGGGTGTAGAGAGCTCAAATAGCTGCACTTAAGTACTTGAAACACTGAAATGACGCTCGCTTTAACACACATACACTCACACACAGACAAGCAGCTTCTGAAATCATCATGTGCGATTACCGTGCTCGACTAAGTGCAGCTGAGAGTTTCCTTTTTTTCAAAAATTGAAATCTTTATGAACTGAAACATAACACTGTGGGATCAACATCAGCTTTAAAAGGATTTATGTATGGAGTGTTGGTGTGGTAACCCTTGGGTAGTCCAAGGATCATTAGGACCATCACAGTGGTAACGACTCCTTCAGCTACGAGGTTCAAAAGGGACGGGGCAGTGTCCGAGGAGAGGCAAACAGCTCTGTTACACTTCATTAAAACCAACAGCTGTCTGCGTGCAGGCGCTTCTTTTCCTCTGTAACCACAGTGTTGCTGTATACGCATGCGCCTGTGTGTCTGTGTCTGTGCCCGGGGAGAGGGTAATGAGGACCGCTGAGGCCAGTTTAAACAACCAGGGTTCACTAGCAGAGAAGCGAGCTGGAGTTTCAACACTCCCTGAAGCACGGGAAAGGCAGAGCAAGTGCAGTACTTTACAGACTTATAATCTCCTCTACACATTGCAACGGAACTCAGTCACATGTCTGAAAACCAGCACCTTAGCCCTTCACCCCCCTACAGGCCCGTCACTTTAAGACGCTCAAGGAATGGACTTTGGCCACGTGGGGGGTAAAGTTCCCTCCTCTTCCCACCACCACACTGTGACATCTGGATCTTAGTTTTCTCTGCTAATGAGCTCACGGTATCTAATATTTTGCATCTGTAAATAATTTAGACCCAAGTTTTGATAAATTGGTGTGAAAGTAGGCAGGAGATGCTCCCTTGTTTTTTGGTTATCGTATGTTTATAAAGACTAAAACTGATGGACGGTATTGATTTATGGCTGTCACCACAATATCTCAGTAGTTTTTCAATTTGGGTGTATTCCTCCCTCTAAATGACGGTTAAGCACAAAGACACGTAGGTTTATAGTTACATTTAAAATCACACTGACCAACAAGGCACACGCATCCACATGTGCACACACAGTAGCCTCATCACCTTGCATTGATTTCCCGCAGGCCAAGCAACTGCTTAACCATCCTTGCCGTGACAGTTTGACCCATGAGGCCTGTTAGATGCTCACACACTGGGATTTTTCCTGCAGCCTTTAGGGAACTCCCTAAAGCATTTATTGACCGCAGAGAGAAAGTGGCTATTAATCTGACAAAGGCTTAAAAGCCTGTAGCCGTCTGTTTGTGTGCGCCCGCTTTATGACACTGAGCACATGCATGTTGGTTTTTATGGTCAGCAATTTTACGAGTGTCCAGATGCACACCTTTGCTTGAACACACAAAAAATGGGTCCATTTCTTTTTGTTTGAATGCGCAAATGAGTGTAATTCTGCTCTGTAAACATCCAATTAAGACATAAATTCAGTCGCAAATTCTCCACAGGTGTTACATAACCAGCTGGGATGTCAAAGGTGTGCTGTTTTCCTAAAATGGCAGCTTTTAAAAAGAGAGGTGAGCCTGTCTGACCTTCCATTCGGGCAAATTACCGCCATACTCGCACTTCTGCCAGTTCAAGCCCCCCGAGAGGCAAACCTACAAGCCTGACAGAACCACAAGATAATGAGAGAACCGAGACAGAGAGGCACATAAAGGGATATAAGAACGAAGGACATCCACTGGCTTGAAAGTGTTTGTGTCTGTGCATGCACTTTTTGCCTCCATCCATCAATTAAAGCCTCAACTCCTCAGATCCCCCCTCACTTTTCATGTTGGCAACAAAGAAACAATTTATTTGTTGGGCATTAAAAATCCATGCCGGGGGTGTTCTGGGATACTACGAGGTCAGAGATGTCGAGTGACAGAAGAGATCTGTCTTATGTTGTTGTGTTTCTCTGCCAAGAACATCAACTTAGAGGAATTTGTCTCCGGAGCCTTGTTATTGTTGACTCAGTGTTCGAGGCCATTGTGCTCTGAAGTGTCATACCAACAGAACAGCGTGGACACGCACACACGCACATTTGAGGATTCAATTGGCTAAAACAAGCCCTAAAAATGTTTTTTTTTTCTTTCGTTTTGTTTCTCATTTGGGAGCAAGCCAATTGTGGTTGTGCTGACGTTGGTGTACGCTCTATCTGTGTGTGTTTGTGTGAGCGCCTTTGGCATGTCCTTTGTGAATGATGGCTTTACTAAAGTGCTGCGAAAAGAAACATTGGTTTGGTATGCCTTTGATTCATTGCTGGTGTGAGAAAAATTTGCATAGCATGCAGACTGAGGCCAGATCTGGGCTCTCGTTAGCTGGGTGGCAAGATGCTTCATCATTATCATCAGGCCTGTGCTGCGGCTCCAACCGCTCTGCCCTTGCTCGCGTTCGTCAAGCAGTTTTGGTAGAGGACATGTAGAAAAAAAAATAAACAAAAAAGGAACAGTCTTGAACTTATTAGGCACCGAGGTCAGAGTAGAGACATTAGCAGCCATTTCTGGATGCCACTTTCCACAGAGGCGCTTTCTTTTGGATGATCAGTGGTCAGACTGTACAGTAGATTTCACCTGTCTCTTGTAATCTCTCTCTGCTTCTCTCCCTGACAGGCTTGCTGCAGTCCTTTTGGGAATAGTGCTTGTTACAGAGGACATGCTGACGAGAGGCGATCGATACTAACTCCCAAACCGCAGCATCAGTCTGGTAGCTGTGTGTGTGTGCGCGCGTGTGTATATGTGCGCTTTGGGACTCTGCGCTTGCATATCTGTTGGTGTATGAGCAAGATGTTTGGCACCCAGGACAAACACCTGCAGGTGCTGCTGTCATTCATTTTTCCGGTGCCCTTGAGCGTGTCAGCTCTCATTGCACGTGCGTATGCTTGTGTGGGCACACATGCGTGTGATGGATTTAGATATCAGTTTATGGAGGATTATGTGGACAGCTTTCACAGCTATTTTCCTCTGAATATTTTGTCATCATAAAAAACAAAACACAGTTTTGAAGGCAGCTGTGTACAAGTGACAGACAGAAGAAGAGCTGTGGCTCGGTGCCAAGCATGTTGCCAATCAATGCAAATTATAGATCTGGATTGCCGGGGGCGTTGGCACAAATGTGGACTCTGTCATTTAAGAACTTAAACAAAATTTGTTCTCCAAAATTCCTGTCTGGTTCCACTTGATCACATTTGAGTGAGAACAGGCTGCGGTGGTATAAACATACTGCGAAAGAAAAGGAAAACAAGACTGAGATGGAGACTATGAGTGTTTCTTCTTCTCTGGGTCTTAAATCCGCCTCTGGTGACCGCTGGACTGTGACAGGAGGTTTATAACAGCCAGTGTGTCGATAAATCCCAAGAGCATTTATTTCCTGCAAGACCAAGAAAGGATACCTCGTTTTATATCCCTTGCAGAACAAAAAAAAGGGATTTTTTTCTCTATTCCCTTATTTCACATGCTATTTGTATCTAAATTGATTCATCCTAGCACTCAGTGCCAGGAACGAACATAAAAAACATGGTATGACTTGTTTGTGGCCTCCTTAACTTTTCCTCCCCTTTCTGAATGTTTGTCTTTGTTGTGTATTTGTTCGACTGAAATTCTCTTCATTAGCATGTAAGCATGCACTTTGGCTTACAGAAACATTATGCAGAATCATTGGTGATTAAGTTCACTCCTCCAAACATCACATTAGATATGCAAATTACTGTATCCTCTGAAAAAAGGAAAGAAAAAGGCAATAAAACACTAATGGTCTACCAACAATTATTTTCTTAAAAAGACTAATGGGATCATTATTCAAAGTTGCTCAGACAATTAGGCATTTACGAATTTATTTGAAGTGCAAAAAAAGAATCAAAGAAACCATTAAATCAACACAACCTCTCTAATGGAAAAGTCTGTAATTGGTGAGAAACCTGTCTGTGAAGACTTTTCTTTTTTTGGTTATTTCTATCTCTTGTCTTAGAACAACATTGAAACTTAATCAAAATGAAATAATTTCAAATATGATAATTATTATACTATCATTCAGATCCTTCACTTTGCAGTTCTTGGATGGAAGTGATGAAGCCTGGTAGCTATTTTCAAGCCCAAACTAGTTGGATGTGGAGTGTCAACACATGGCCATTTCCAGGCTTTGTAGTGATGTTGAGGTTCAAACTGTTGATAGGACACTCTGGGACTTCAGACTTGTGTTTTCCTGGCATTATGCTTCATGTCATTTACTTATTCAAACCAAAAACCTTTGCCTCAGCTTGAGATCCCAATCACCCTTTTGTCCTTTGACAAATTTCTGTCTCTCCTTTGTTCATGAAGACATTAATGACCTGGAATTATGTTAAAAGCACATGCGGTTGTGTGGTCGTGAGAACTGCTGCATATGCAAGTGTCAGAATGGCATCCATTAAGGAGAGGGTGTAAAAAACCCGACTAAATAATGAATGAATAAATGAATAACAAAAAGGGGCATGACAATAATTGTTTTCTAACCTTAACCTGGAAATGTTATAGCGTTGACCAAACCAGGAAGTGACACGTGTTCTAATTAAGCGTTGCGGTCTAATTAATCCCAGAAGGTAAAAAAACAGTTATCGTATTTGGACGTCAAACTCGTGTCCCATGTTCAAAAGCGCGTCACATAATAACTTTTTCCTCCCGAAGAAGAAGGCTTTGAGACTTGTTTAAGGAAACATTTGGTAATGATGTCGTCTTTGATGTGGAAACACTTCCCTCATGCCATGTGATGCCCCACAAGGTAATACTCAAGGGTATGAACAAATGACCTATTCGGTCATTTTGATTGGAGAGCTTGTTGGAGCTGCCATTTGCCTTTTAGTGAGTGATGGTTTATCCCCTGCTTCTCTACCATAAAGGCCTTATTTGTGGAGTGCTGCGCCTGTGGTTGTTCCTATGTAAGTTTTTCTGCTATCTTGACAAAGGATCTTAGGGTCTCATTCACAGTAACCATTTGTTTGACCAATACCATTTAACAATGACTACTCTGTCAGACTGAGAAGCTAGATCCAAGAAATCTGGTGAAGGTTCCAAACAGCTTCTATTTTAGTCCAATACCTACAGTGGTCCTGGAGACTTTCAATTCTGCAGACATATTGTGGTATCCATCCCCAAATCTGTGCCTTGGTACAATCCTGGCTTCTAGGTCCTCAGACAATTCTGCCATACCCAATTAACTATAAGATTTTATATAGACATTCTTGTAAATTCTGTCTATTCCATTTCAATTAATTAGGCATAGCTTGACTCCAGTCAAGTTGTGGAAGCTTCATAATGATCAATGATTGAAGCAGGATGATCAAGAGCTAAGCTATCAGTGTCATCCCAAAAGGGTCTGAAAACGTGTGTAAATGAGATTTTTCACTCTTTGTGAATGAACAAAATTCTCAAACCCCCTGGTGTTTTTGCTTTGATTGTGAAGTATTTTGATGGAAGTGTAAAAAAGTATGAATTGAATCTTTTTTCAAGACAAGTTTGAAACAAAACAAAATGTGGGAAACTTAAAAGCTTTTGTGGCTTTATACTATAGTATGCAGTGTACTTTTATATACCTTTTATTCAGGGTTTCAATGTAGCATCATTCACAAAGAAATGATAACATCAATAAGAGAAGATATTGGAAACAGTGGGAAACTGATCCTACAATAAGAATCTTTTCCTGTGGGGGGTCAGTAATCCAATAATCCTAAACATTGCATAGGCACACACACACACACACACAAGTAAACACACACACACACATACATACATAACATCCAGTCAAGGACAAAGGGGGGTATGAAGGCACAGTTGACCACTTCTTAAAATGCCACACAGTGACATTCATTTTCCAGTAGTCTCATCCGCACACAAAAACACACGCACACACACCAAATATGTTGTTGACTATTGCATCTCTCTGCTGCTCCTTTACTCTCCATTGCAGAAGATAGCATCTTGACTCGGCATGCAAGAAGGATAGAGGGACAGAAGGAGGGTAGGGAGGTTTCACAACACTGCAGGAGACTGTCTGAGGAGGAGGGTTATCTTAGAACCAAAGAGCCATGGATGAGTGGAACAGAATGACTGATGGTGAAAGTGAGGAACACGCATACAACCCACACACACATAGACTGACACACAGGTACATTTTCCCCTCTGTTTTTCAGCTAAACTCATGGGATGAGATTTCCTTGTCTTGTAATGATTTCTAAATGGGGCTGTATTGCTCTGGGATATACTTAATTACCACACACCGGCTGGTGACGCTAATGTGTGCTGACGAAAAGAGAGCAAGAGGCAGGAAGAGAGGGTAAGATGAGCTAGTCACACTTGTTTAGAAGTTCAACTCTGAATTAGCAAGGGCATGATTGGCTTTTGCTCATTGGTCAGCATGACACAGCCATCTGTTGGAGAGGTAATAGGGATAGGTTTGGGGGTTATTGTAGCTACTGGAAGCAGCTGCTGGCACTAATTCTGCTTGCTTGCCACACACACATATACACGCATGTCCACCTTCAAGCCAAGCTATTGTGTTCTTCAAGCTATTGTATAGTGTTGATAGATTCTCTACCAGTAATCACTATGTTGCCCCCTCTGCTGGAAGCTTGTGTGTGTTTTGTATTGTATGTCCCAACGTGTGTGAGTGTATGTGAGCAGGCCTGCGTGTTTTTCTAATCTGGTATTTCACTGACCTGTCATCACAAGCCAGTGAGACCCAGCCTCAGGAGGTAGACCAAAGTTATTTTACAGCTAGTACTCTTTTTCTGACTTTACAGAGTGGAACACACAGTCACAAAGCAAATATAGTGTTAACACAAACATATGCCTGCATATCCAGGCAAATACGGACAGTTTCAAGCTGTGTGGTGTTTGTGACAAACTCACCATAAATGTGAACATCTTGATGACTAGATACTAAGTTACAGTAACAGCAGGGTAGCAGAAAAAAAGGACATCATATTACATAGACTTGTCTGTGTGAATGTAAAAAACTACCAAGACAGAGAAGCAGCAGCAAGTGTTGTCTAACCAAGACCGAATACAAAGGTCATCTTTCTGTGGTTGTGAAAATGTCTTCATTATTGGGATAAGTATGGATTTTGTTGATACATTATTGCAAAATAAGTAGACACATAAAAACAAATAAAACAAACAGAAAACCCATCTACTGTGTTTTTAATAAACAGGCCCAGTAAGTACACAGTATACAGAAAGTGGAAACCACTTTGAATATTTTTATTTCAGACATTTGTCCAATATGTTTTTTTTCAAATTCTTAAGAAAATAAATGTGAAAAAAAAAACAGATTTGAATTGATTCAAATCACAAACAGGGTGGTAAAAACACAGTCCACTCTGGGAGGTCTTTACAGCATTGATGTCCCTTCATAAGAGCATGGCGGGGGTGACATTTACACTCCAGCATGAATGCAAGGGACTGAAACTGTCAAATTAAATTTGTCAATTTGATAGTGACTGATCTCAAAGCCTTCCATTTCAAGATAAGATTTTGTTATTAAAAAATCCAACTAAATTGGTATCAGTACTGAGATATTGATCCCAAGGACGAATGTTGCTTCTATCTGCATTTCTCTTACCTGATTAAATTCATTTCTACCCTCCATAGATGACGACAAAGCTGATGGCATCAGACAATCACACTTGATGCAATGACAAACAAGTGTGTTTAAATACTGTGCTCTCAATGGATAAACTCAGAGAGGGTAGGCTACCTCCACGAAATGGAATCTGAATGGAGCCAAATACAAAGGCGGGTGTGGGTCAGAGTGTAACCTCATGGAACATTTAGAAAAACAACATTCTATGCATTCGATAACTGCGCTTAGCAGAGCAGCTGTGTGACCATCCTCACCCTGTCATGTCAATGTAACACAAAAAACACTGGCATCATTAACTTAAGAGTCAGTTAGAGTAGTTGTTTAGATATTCGTATTCATGTTTCTAAATAGGCAGACCAAATTCAGTTATCAGTCACAGCTTTGTAAGTAGGAAGCAGAAGTCAGACACTTAAGTCTTATGAGAGGAGAGGCAGCAAAAGAACTGTTGCCAGATTTATAGTCAATATTTTCAGCTCTTCAAGTCAGTGGTGTTGAGTTTGTGAGTTTGTGAGTTTGCCCACTATTCTGCTTATGGATAATAATTGCTGATAAATTGCTAAATGTTAAGTCATTAGCCCAAGGTTGAACTCTGTGTTATAGCTGCTTTGACGACCACACAACTTATTTTGTATGGCTTACCGTCAAGATTTTCCACTGTAGGGAGACGATAATTATAAATCATCGAATGCATTATTCCACATTAAGTTGGTCAACACCCTTAGGTTTGGCTGTCTTTGTGATTGCAGAACAGCAATGCCTCACATGCCTGTATTCGCGTCTGTAACTCCTGCAAATGAGCATTGTGTGGTTTTCAAGAAGTTTGATAGTCAATAGATAGTTGGTTAGAAATCAACTTTTTTTTACAATGGATGAGGCAGATACGATATATATACCATTCAATCAAATAAATCAATAATAAGTAATAATAAATAAATAATAATAAATCAAAGAGTAGTATTGATAACTCTGTATTTGAACTGATAATATTCAGATATATGCCATCCCTAAATCCCTAAGCATTTCAGTATTCCCCTCGATACTTCATATCGCCGACATATTTAATATAAATACTTTTATAGTGGTTTATATGTTTTATATTGGAAATTAGCCATTCGGGAGGTTTTATGGGTGAAGCTTGAATGATGATGATGCTATTTTGAGTAAAAAGGTGACACTTAAATGCCGAAACTCCTAATTTGGGACATACTTTATGCGGTGCTGATAGCTTTATTTGTTCCTGAAATACTGTATGTTCAGTTAATACAAAAATAGAAATAAAACCAGGAAAATAACTAGTAGTAAGATGCAACACTTTTTTGTGTTTGTTAAACTCTCAGTTAGGTCAAGTTGGGAGTTTGGTAGGTTTTATTTTCAGGTATAAAATCTTCAGAAAGGAATTCCTGGTATTCCTGATGTGCCAATTCTCGTCAAATGTTAAACACATGCAATAAACTGACAGTAGACTTTGAAGTCGTTGGGGGGATGCTAGTGGATGTTAGTCAAAATTGTGGATCTGCTCTTGGCAATTAAGAAAATTTAAATATAAATTTATTGAAGAAAAAAATTTATCGAAAAGGTTCCCTTCACTTCTGATCAATCTTTCCACTCTTTACCGATGGCTATAACATTCTACAGCTTGTAAAGCGCATAGGATGTCTATACGAGTGTGTTTTGGAAGCATCCCCTGTTGTATTAAGATAAATAGCCTCGTCTGTCATGTTAGGCTGTGTCTAGCAAACAAATTCTCCTCACGTCAAGCCAGATGAACACAAATGAGGTCCCCAGAGGAGATGTTTCAGTGGAAGAGTGTCCCTGTGGCACTCATCATGAAGGACATTGTAAGGGTAAAGAGGACGTGCTGGTGACAGCTCAAAAGTAAAGCGTGGCTCTATCATGCATCAGACAGGGTTACATAAACACACAGCCCTGTAACGCTGAACTTAAATGAGGCAAGACAACAACATTGAAATGTATCTTATCTTCATACTGTGATGTGAAAAATTAATTTACATAATGGCAGGCAATCTGTCATACCCCTCGCTGCTTTGTGTCAATAATTTGCTTCTGTCTGTCTCACTATGTCTCTCCTGGTGACAGTACCATCAGCTTACTTCAGGAAATGCATGGAAGCTACACCTTTTGAGAAGGGCATTAGATAACCACTGGTTATCAACCACGGTGACACTACACTCCACCTTGTGGGTGACAGGTTCCAAGCACACTAAAGCACTGCATTGTACCAAGAGGTAAAGAACCTCCCCCTGGAAATCTTCTCTGGTGCTCAGTTAGATGCAGCTGGCACGCTTTGGGCCAGGAAAGTGTCCATGATGTTGCAGGCTCACACAGAAGCAGAAACACATAAAGGGCAATTGCCGTGGGCTCAGGTGGCCAGTTGTTCACCACATGGGTCACAGCATTGCACGTCCCACGCACGACTGAGCTGTAAGTGCATCACATGCACCCAAAACCACTGCTGCTGCAGAAGCTTGCATACTATTCGCCTTCTTCCTTTTAACTAGCATCACATAATGAATAAACTCTACTATACAAACAAAAATTTAACTCCACGATAACTCCACTTAGAAACAATCTCAGCTTGATGGCAGAGTTAGAGGTTCTTGAACATCGGTCCATTATGGTCCATCAAATAGCAGGTCAGTTTTGGTTTGTATTTTATACAACTAACAAATGCCCAAGGACAACATGTATGCCCAAAAGCACTAAGCTTCTCAACACAATTGCAGGCTGGTAGATTTATCAGTCGAGCAATGCACCAGCTAAGGTCAGAAAAGATGAAATTTTCTGGCTACTGCAGGAGATACAGATGTGTGAAAAACACAAGTTTAAATAAAAAATGTTTTATGAGACAGGATAATGCATTTATTGCTTTTGTTAGGCCTCAAGGTTATGGGGAACGCATTTTGGTTGGAGACATTGAATTTATTAGGTTTGTTCACAGAAATCTCCACAGGGCATGTTTGTGAGTGAGGGTAGCTGCACAGCTTGCTGCTGTATTTTTCTTGTAGACACTGTTGCTGTTTATCATGATGCAGGTTTGAAGTGCATCTGCAATGCTGCGTAACAGAATGCCACTGATTTACATGGTCCTTATTTGGCAGTCTGATGCTTAAATAAAATATAGGTGCAACATAGCAAAAGAATTTCTCAACTTATCTATCGTCTATCTATAACGTATCTATCTACCTGTCTACCTGTCTATCTTTGATTAACTGAATAATCCAGCTCAATATCCGTAGATTCAGCCTGCTGGTAGTTTGTACTATTTCTCCCAGTTAAGACCCAGAATTACATAGACATTCAAAGCTGTCTGCCTGTGCAAAGCAGTGAAATGAAATAGCCTTTTCATACACGTGAACCACCGCTCAGGCCCTACAAATGGTTGCCTAAATCAATCGCTCCAAACTGGATGTCACCGTTTTGTTCACACAGGATGTTTTCGCTGACAAAACACTCATGCATTGGTTTGCTTTTGAAAATCAGTGAACAAAAACATATCTTTTTGAAAACCCACAGAGACAGAGGTTCACACAAAATGTCAAACCTATCACAGAGATATGCATGGTTTGAGTTTGACACTGAAATGCTTTTAAATCATCACACAACTGGAACTTCAAACAATTGCACACACTCAAACACAAGTATTAAAAATGCAGGCCTCCGGCGACTGTGTCATATCACAGTGGGCACAGGTGCACGGTGGGATATCTGTCTATTTTCTGCAGTTAATCGATCACGTGAAGTCACTGGAGCCTGACTGGGAGTTGGTGGGCCAGAGAGCATTATAGACTATGTCAGTGTGTGAGTGTGTGTGTGTGTGTGTATGTGGTGCAGTAATTTATCTCTGTATTCCATTACTGAGATACACTGTAGCGCTGAGCCTTTTTGTCATCCACTCATTCACACACATCAAGAACACTGGCACTTGCTCTGTCTCTCCACACACATGTGCACTCACACATGCACTTGCACAAAATCTCAAATGGCGGATGTGCATAGAGAGGTCTCTTGAGGTTAGCTAATTTGGCCCACTGGTGCCTTAACCACATCTCCCTCGCTTCATCTCCTCACATGTCGCTCCAGACTTCCACGCTCCCTCTGAAATATCCCTATACTCTGACAACGCTGTCGTCCGCCTCTTAATGTCATACAACTTTAATTAGATGCAGACAGACTGATGGACCTAATTCAGAGCCAACTTTAGCCCCTCATCTTGTCCTCTCAACGAGTTACATGCCCTGCAATATCAACGGCGTGTAGAGCACGAATCCTATACCAGACCTGAGAATATACTCTGTTTTCTTCTGTATTCCTTACATCTTTCTCTCTTGCTCCCAGTAGCCTCAAAAAACAAGTTAGAAGTGTCTCTCATACAAATACAGTACATGATGAATTGAATTCAAGCAAGTCCTTTGAAATGCTGAAATTACCCTTCTTTGGTCCACAAAGCTCTAATCTCAAAGACTTTTGGAGGCCCTGTACTGTTTGTTAGAATGTTGTGAGAAAGTACAACTAATAATGTTAAAATAAATTGTACATCAACAATAAAAAGGCTTCCACAGACCTAAACTGTATATATTTGAATTTATTTTAAATTAATCAGTGAATAGTGGAGATCTTTGGGAATGCAGTGCATCTGTTTGTTAAGAGGTGATGAAATGAAGCTAACAAAGAAAACTATTATACCAAGAGCAAAGCATGGAGGTTCTATCATGCTGTGGGGTTGCTCTGCTTCCTCTTATACTGGATGTACTATGCTATTAAATAAATGAGGAAATCACAAGCTTACAGGGAAAGTTTGGGCCTTAATGTGTTACCCGGTGTTTCAGCAGGAAACAGATCCAGCAGAGAGAATGCTTGAAAAGAAAAAGGTGGTGTGTTTAAAGCTGGCTAACAATGGGTCAAGATCTAAATTGCACTGAAATCCTTTTGAGAAAGCCAAAATCTGCGACTGTAAGGGCTTACAAACTAAAAAGACTTGAATAAACGGTAATTGATGGAGTTTGAAACTATTCCAACAGTAGACCAACCTCTTTTCATATACACATTCTGATGTGTATATATGATGTTTTAGTCTTGCTTATTTTCTAAAATATATTCAAACGTCTGCATTTTCAAACTGAAGTTTTTTCCAGTAGGTTTATTTTGACAGCGATAAAAGTATAAGTTCATTTGAAGAATGTTTTTTTATACTCTTCCAAAAAAAATAAAGTGCACCAAGATGACTTCTGAGATTTGGCACGACATAAATAAAATTGCACAAGACAGAATTTGTTGTATTTAACATCTTTATCACCAATACCGTGACTGAATCCAATACTAACTAGATTTTAACTGAATGTCCATCCATTTTCTTAATCCGTTGATCGGGTCGGGTCGTGGGGGGGGGGCTGGAGCCTATCCCAGCAGTCATCGGGCAAGAGGCGGGCTACACCCTGAGACAATCTACCACACACACGCTCACACTCATTCCTAAGGACACTTTTACAGACACCAATTAACCCAACATGCATGTGTTTGGATGGTGGGAGGAAGCCGGAATACACAGAGAGAACCCACGCATACACGGGGCGAACATGCAAACTCCACACAGAAAGGCCCCAGCCGGGAGTTGAACCTGGAACCCTCTCGCCGTGCTAACCACCACACCACTGTGCAGCCCTTAACTGAATGTCATCTAATATTATTTTGGAGCTGGACAAAGAGCGCTATTTATTGGAAGATACACACTGTTTTCAGTTTACCTTGATTTATGACATTTTTAATGGCAGCAACAGGAAGTTGGCTCATGTGCTGAAAACCAATCCATTCTGATACAAAGCGATCTGTGGAGAAACCGGGAGTGGATATCAGTGACAAGGTGTGTGTGTGTGTGTGTCGGGGCCTCTTCTGGAGTATAAAGGGGCTCAGTGCTGAGTGAGAGAGTCATAGCTGATGAGCACAGAATACTAATTCTGTCGCCACAGTCACCACAAGCAGTCACACACACACACACACACACACACACTCTCTAAAATCTTGCTATGCTCTCTTCAGGAAAAATCTCCACAGTGACTGTATTCCACGGTATGTGATTACTCTTTGTCAAAAGCAGTGGCGTGTGTGTGTTTGTGCATTTTTCTCTGTGTCTGCATGTGTTTGGATACAGTTAAGGGTTATCAAAACACCTGTACGTGCCATGCGCCAGCACAGTGTGACAATAAACACCTCTCACCCATGCTGCTGAAGACACAAACACAAGACATTTCACACAATTCTCTCTGCTCTAATTACCACAGAAGCTCATAGTATTCCACGAGGAGAGGATGAGCTAACTGTGTGTGAGTGAGTAAGTGTGCATGAGTGTTTGCAGGTGACGGACCACTGGCTCTTGCTCGGTGCTGGAGTGGTCTGGCCTCAAGAGTCAGAACAAAATCCCAGTCTACTCTGTTCCTCTCTTTTTATAGCCCCCGGTCCATTCAGTCTATTACCCTCCCATTTGTGTTTATGTATGACAATCCGCACCCTGCAACTGTGCTAATAAGACTTTCCAGTGAGAGTAATGGAAGTGTTGTTTGAGTATGTGATCAAAATATTCAATATGCAGCTTGTAATAAAATGTATTCCTTGTTGTTGAAGTATGTGACCATAACAAAATATAAAGAGTTTTATATATATATACCCCATATTGAAGCAATATGGGGTATTGGGCTATTACAGAAATCAAAACAAGCCATAATCTACATCGAGTCTCTCTCACTGATGATTGGCTCCCCATCGCTTAGAGTGCATCAGTCAAAAGAAGACTGCTGGCTGTTCTTTGTCTTGCTTCTGTAAAGATTGCTGGTGGATATTACAACCATGACCTCGAAGTGTCACATTTGTTCTTGAAGCAATGGACACCACAACAGCCTTCATATTCTTGAATATTTGGTTTACATTTTAATATCTATGCAATACCAAACAAATGATGCCTCAGCCTTCTGACCTCATCGTCAAACCCAATACCAAACTGTATCTGACACAGTTTATGTTTCATGCCTTCTGAAAGTAAATAACTAAGTCAGAAAGTATATGAAGATAAGTCTGGACTACAAATGAGGCATTTCAGGTCATTTGGAAGCAGCATCCTCTATGTGAGACAATAATTAACAGTGGTGTGGAGCTGGGGCTCTGTGACTTTGTTGACTTTTCAGATGCACAAAAATCTGTAGAGTACATTAAAAGAAAGGAAAAATAGTCTGATATGACCTCTTTAAGGGCAGTTTGAGTTTCCGCATCTGGTGTTTAACCTTCCATAAATTTGAAGGATTTAAAATTGACACCTCTCTTATATTTGGTATGGTATATAGCCTAAAACATTGCAGTATAAATCACTTTCACAAATCTTGTCATGATTGGGGGAAAAAAAAGATAATGAGAAACAGTTCCATAATGAATCCTCTCTGGCAAACTTGAGACGGAAGCTTACACTTTTAGTCTCGTGTTATGCCGTATGAGCCAAGTAATTAAATCAAAGGACAACCATGGAAGCTACTGCAGCATAATGGATAAGCCAATACATACAGTATGGTGTAATTTCCCTGTCAGTGATTGATGAATAATTGAGAACAATGATGTTAGTTTCATTCTCTGTATAAAGATATTCGTTGCAGAATAGGACAGCCTGGTGTCTTTTCAACCTCAGTTCATATCAAGAAAAATATGAGCACGATAGGATATGCTGTGAAAGTGAAATTTTCAGATGAAGTGGATGAGAGGGTACTGGTAGGAGGAGTGGAAAATCCAATGAGAGACAACGAGGTGATCTGTATCTTGGTTCAGATCACAGCTCTAAACTCTTATACCCCGTTGTTCTCAATTGAAACAAAAGAAGAGAATTGCGGGGCATCCGCCATCCATCATACCGACAGTTGCGGCACTGTTTTGCACATATGCAGGCCACATGGGTACATGTATGTTAACATATCAACTCTATGTTAGAAAATAGAATTGCTGGATATCATAAGAATTAGATCATAAAGAATAGACATACTTGACACAATGTTTGAATTTAAACCTTGTTTTTTACGAGCAACTTGATTTTATTGTTGTACTTAACATGCTTACAGCCCGGATGGGCTATTCAGTGCTTTAGTGATTCACTGTATTCAGTCATAATAAAGTGATAACTGGATGGGCTTTTTGTTGAGGTTAAAAAAATATCTGAAAATACTCAAGGTTATGTCAGTATCTTTATGAGTAATTCATTGGTTCATAAATTGGAAAACTGCATCATTTCCCCCAGACTTACTCAAATCCAAAGCACATTTTCTACTTGCAGAGCTCTTTCTCCTGTTCTTCTGTCACTGGAAATGGAAATAATAATATGAGGAACGCAAACACATTTTTGAGTTTATAACTGAAAGTTGATGTCGAGTATGAGGCCAAAGTGCAAAGCACACTTGACTGACAGATGTGAGAACAAAAACAAAAGAAAAAAATGTTTAAATATTTTTTTTTGCACGTGTTAAAGCTCTAAGATTATTTCACTCATTGGATGGGAAATCCACCTAACTGAAACTTGCAATCTCTTTTATTTTGAATAAGAAAAAAAGGTTTGAAAGAGATGGTAGAGAAAAGTGTTGAACAGACTGAACTTGAAACCTGACTGTATCTGTCCTTGTGCACCTTGTGTGATTACTTGTGGTTTCTAAGACTTGCATCATGAGAGGAGAGATAAAAAAAATGTAAAGAACTCTGCCACAATGTCTCAAGGCATTCTGCATGTTGGCCTTGTGCTGTAGGAATTTCTGTACTACATTTCATGTGCAAATACAATGTTTTAGAGAATATAAAAATCAAAACAAACATAAAAAAGAAAAGAAATTATATGCAGTTACTTGTCAGTGCTTTCTGTCATATGAGTAAAACCTAGTTTGGTCTGTTCAGCACTCAATGTGTTTTTTTTTTTGTTTTTTTTTTAACTGAATGGCATTATTCTTTTAAATACACATATTATATAAGGTGCGAGACAATCAGTTAAAGAGAAAGTGTAATATGTTATATCTTCTTTGATGCTTCAGACATCATAAAGCCAGGTACAGACACTCATATCCATCAGCACATTTTCTTTCTCAACTCATCACTCGCTGATGCTTGGACAAGAGCCCGTTTTGTCAGTTTTCAACACACTGGGTATCCCTTTACAGTCATTTTCCACTGTTGCACCAGCTGCACCAGTCGTAGACGCCAACAGGAAACGGCACTAATAACTCAGAACAAGTAACAAAGATCGTGATCCTCCAAGCATGGAACTCTGGGTTGTGTTTGAGTCCAACATCAAGACTAATTTATTTAACTTTTTTATTGATTAGTTTTATTTTTAATCATATCCTTCTAAAACTTTGACTGGACTAAAATAAGGACTGCACAGTGGTTAGAATTGTTGCTCAACAGCAACAAGTGTCCCTGTTCTCAGTTGTTTCTGTGGGAAGTTTGCATGTTCTTCTCACACTCTGGCTTTCTCCCACAGTCCAAAACATGCATGTTAGGTCAATTGGTAGTTTGAGATTGATTGTGAGAATCAGTGTAAGTATTCATGCTTGTTTGTCTTGGTTGTCTCTGTGATGGCCCTGTAAAAGGACTAGTGACCTGTCCAGGGTGTACCCTGCCTCTTGCCCAGTAGTTGCTGAGATAAGCATGTGACCCTGAATTGGATACGGTATAAATGGAAAATAAATAAATAAGTAAGTTTGTGCATTAAAAGTACGTGGATAATGCTCAGAAAACATTATGGTTGAGCTTTAAATGACAGATTTTTTTTTTTTTTGCAAGAACCTTTGCTGACATATGACATATTACCATGACAACACTGGCTTAGTTAAGGCACCAGCTTGGATAACCCTGTATGTTTATGTGACACTTGGGGGTACTTTGTGGTTTCAGAATTCTATGGACATTATGACCAAGTGCCGCTATGTGTGTAAAATGTTGTAAGTTCTCACACTTAAATGTGTATTTGTGAATACTTTCACGAGGACATAGTTTAATATATATCAAATATTGATATTCTTTAAATAGGGGAAAAAAAAGGGAGAAAAAAAAAACTGTTTTACATGGAATGTTCAGGGAGCAATGCCTGTTTATACCTCATCTATATGGAAATGAGAAGATATTTGTTTATCTGTGTTTTAAACAGATATGTGGTTCAAATCTGTTCAGTGTCAAAGAAATCCATTCATTGTTTTGATGGACAGAGACCCAGGGCCTCTGTTGCCAAAATGGAAATATGGATATGGATTGCAAATTTAATGCTGCATTAGAGACTACATTTAGCAAATACTCATACAAATACTCTTAATTTAAAATCATTTCTGTCTCCTTCAATTGGGTCGAGAGACGAACAAACAGGCTTCTGTGAATAAGTTCCTTCTTAATCAACACATTTTACTGGTACAACGTAATAATGTCCTCACAGGTCAACCACTGCCAGGCATAGAATAATTTTGTCATTGTCCAGTTTCATTTCTTCAGCACAAATAGCAATTAGGTGATTAGTATTTGAAATGATTCAACAAGCCGATACATTTAGTAGCACTGAGCTCAAATCATTTTTGACTCCTATTCATTGAAAAGCCAAAATGTTTTACAGACTAATTTATTTTGTGCTAGAAACTTGCAATGTAGTTTTCTCAACTTTCTTCAAATCAACCAATTCTCTCTGAGGTCCATAATGCTGACGTCTTGTCAATCATCCTGAAGGATAGAAAGCCAGAAAATTAACCAGAAAATGCAAGAATAAGGCTGAGGCTCCTTGCAAGTAACCATTGGATATCAGGGCTACACAGAGAGGCAAACATCGAGAGCTTGTTTAGAGTTAAATGTAACATTTATTGCAATATTTTTATTTCTTTCTGACAGTGTTACAATATGAAAAGAAAATATAGGATAACTACTATTGTACCCATCTCTAAATTGTAGTAGAGCTGTGTCCATGGTTAGAAACTGTGAGATGTCAGTGTATCACTTGCTCCTGCTAAATGTGTGTTCGGTCATGAGATGTGATAAATGTAGAAATATGCTAAAGTTGTACATCATGAGGTTGTAAGAGATCACCTCTTACTCTGTATGAGTGAGGAAAATATTTCTATTGTACAGATTTTGAGCTTGTATTGTGAAAGAGCAACCTTTTTCTTTGTGGACCAACATACTCATTACCCTTTGACCTGATACCTCCCCTTGGCCTTACAATTCTGTTTTGTATTCTGGAAAGTAGGGTGACCTTGACTTCTCTTTTTGGGATCAAGCTGTAATGGTCACAAACTCTTCAAAATGGCCCCTACACCTTTTAGTAAGGGGGAGATGATTTACCCTTATAAAACAGAGGGATAAGGCCAAGTTGTTGGGCCAAGGGAAAGAATTCGGAATTGGACCTTTCTGTTTTGAAACTGCACTGTGACATCCCTTCCTTCACCCTTTACGTTCAGACAATAGGAGATTGGATGATCTTTTCAGACAGATCAGGTTGGTTGTTAAATAATAACTATGCTGAAGCATCATCTGGCACTGGCAGAGACAAACACAATTTGTTCTGATGAACAGCTGCCATAGCAGTTAAAAATAGAGTTAATCCACAAAAGTAGCACTAGAGATCTAGAGTTGAGAGAAGTATTTTACATTGCACACTATAGGTAATAGGAAACTTAGGAGAAATTAAGATGATAAAGGGAGATTGCTGAAATTATAGCTTGGCTTTTCATTCTCTCTGACTCAGCAGGAACAGCAGGAACAGTTGCGTTTGTCTTGTAGTGGATAGAGAAGAGAAACAGTGGAGAAGCAGAGTTGAGGCAAGATCCCCTGCTCTGACAGTGTAAATATCAGTAATTCTGACATTCTAGGGTAATTAGGACATCAGGGAGTTGTGTGGAAGAAGATAGTTTTCTACATATAAATAGTTGCTTACACTTTTTTGGACTATATAACCACAAAGGGCTCTTAAAATTCAAATAAGCTTTAGGGAGTGATGTGACCAGCTGCTAACCAACATGTAAGCAAAATTTGCATCTTTCAGATTAAATGCAAAAAACGACAACTTTTCATACATATGGCTGGACTATTTTGGAATCACCAAAATATTGGTGTTGATTTACTGAGTGGCTGCATGTGTACTTTCAGGTCAGGGAAAATGGGTGGAAAACTCTATTCTACGTCATGGTTCTCTCTCTCCATGGGTATTCAGCAATAATATGCCACCTTGCCAACTGAAATAAAAAAAAATCCAAAAAACACAAACTTTTCAGTTCGTAAAGCAATTTCTTAGAATTCTTCGGATAAAGACAGGTCAAGCCTTGCAATAAAACAATCCTGGTTTCAATCCTGGTTTCACATGCCTATTAGCCACTAAAAAGAAAATTAGAAGCTTATTATACTTTCTCAATGAAAGACAAGCTACTTCATATACTTCTCAATCCACCTCTACATTAATCAGTTGTAATTTCATTAGTATAAACAACCTGGTGGCTGTAATGAATGGAAACGATTAAGAAAGTTTGAGTGCGTGAGCTTGTGCTTTTTTATTTTGATTAAACCCATTTTCTACAATGCAGTAATATGCAGATTAATGCAGATGCATGCATTCATGCAGATTCTATATGAAGGGATTTTTGGTTTCATATCCAATCTATTGAAAAGGTCACTGTATGAATGACCATTTGCACAAATTTGTGCTTGAATATCGTATCTAATCCTATCCTTATACTGTCAACAGATGGTTTCAAACACACATACAGTAAACGCACAATAAACAGCATGGAGACTGATATTCTAGGAGCCACACCTCTTGGCCACATGGGGGAATCTAAAATATAGATCAAAAGCCAGAATTTCTGTCAGGCATTACCAATCTTTTGATGGAAGGTTTAAAGGGCTTCTTTTGAACCGCTTCATTTTTTAATTAAAGGCCAACACGCAGAAGACAAAATTCAAATAATAAATTCTCTGTCAAGCAGAGAAATGTGACCTCCCCAGGTTGTATAAAAAAGCTAAGATAACAAGACAAACCTGCCAGTTTGTCACTCCAAATCTGTATATACATGCAAACAACTGCACATATGAGATGAAATTCTCTTTTGAGTTTCAGCAATGCATGGGCTACTATTCTTCTAGGAAATGTGTGTCATGGCGTGTTGCAAGGCATAAATAATTCTCCAAGCAGAGAGGTGTGCTCATATGTGATGCACAGAAAAATGGTAAAAGCAGCACTGAGGCAGAGTCTTGTTAGCTGACAGAAACATAGTCCTACCTTGTCGAACATCTCTGGGTGCTATGGCGATTGCGTCATTGGAATGCAGCTCAGTGACGCAGCAATCATCAGGAAACAGTGAACCATTGCTGAAACTGTGAGGTGTCTCCGGAAGTAATGGAATAGGTGGTGCCATAATGTTGTGATTTGGACATATACAGCCTGTTTGGGTCATCCCGCAACCATCCCCCTCAGAAACGTCCTGGTCGCCATTGTGATCTGTGCGCAAACACTCTTCAAACCATCGGCAGAGAACACCACAGGTGAACTGACTGGAGTTCTCGTTGTTGATGAGTAACACTTCTACCAGTCTCTGCTCCAGCAATTCCTTAGTTACCTGAGGCTCATCTGCAGCTGGATGTCTCGTAAGACACAGTTGGACAAAGTTCTTATCAAACTGTAGAAAGGAGTAAGGTCTTTCTGAGTTGGATTGGCTCCCGCAGAGATCAATGACTTCCTGATCCCTGGCTGTGACTGTCTGTAAATGAAGGGGACAGCTTTGATTGGCCAGATGGTGATCAAGAGAAAGGAGCATGGGGGAGTGTGTCCGGCAGATGACAGGTTGACGGCTGAAACGGAGGTAGAGGGAATACTTGGTGGGATCTGGATTTTCCAGGGACCAGGAACAACCAGGTCTCCTGGAGGGAAAGAGCTCCCTTAGGGAGAAAGAGCCATAGAGCACTCCTGCTACAAGGCTGGAGCACGGCGACGAGATGGGCGAGGGGGCCCCCTCTACCCCGCTGCTGGGGATGCTAGCGGCAACCCCATGGGCAGCCTCAGCCAGGGCAGAGAGGGGAGCTAGAGCGAGGGCAGACACAGCAGCCAGGGCCCCAGCCACAGCCAGGAGGGAGGACAGCACAGACAGGCACACCCCACCAGCAGTGTTCATCCTATGACATTCGTCCTGCAGAGGAAGAGAAAGAGAGGACAGAAAGATTGGGTTGAGTACTAGACATATATGGGAGCATCATCCAACTAACCTCACAAAATGAATATGAAAGAATGTAAGGTACTGTACAAATAGACAGAAGAATCACGTCTCTTTCGAGATATTTGTTGGACTGATTTCTGCCTTTTCTCAGAGTAGGACACAGCCGTCTTTATGACAGCAGTTAGCATGAAGTTTTTAAAATGTGCACATGCACACACACACACAAGAACTGTCAAAACCAAAAACACATCCCTGCTGGGCGGGATTAAAAAGGATGATGACTTGGCTGTTGAGACATGCACTGTGGGGCCTGCTCTACCGTTTTCAGCTCATATGTGCACACATGGGCGCATGCACACAAACAAACCACACACGCACACAAACACGCACACACATGGAAACACAAACACCATCCTGCTGAGCAGCTCCCCTAAGGCTCTGGCAAACTATTACCATCACTGACACAGTGAGGGTCCGCCAAAAGCCCCATTTTGACTCACAAAATAACACACTCACACACAACTAATAAACCCTCTTCTCCCATCATATATAGTGTTTTAGTATTTTGCTAGACACAACTTCAGAAGTCACAATACTTTTATTCACCGTCTGCTCTATCACACAAGACTTTTAAGTGGTTTGGTGAAAATGTGGTTTGAGGAGAATGCGTGGTAGATGGAAACTGTTCGCCCCACTCAAACAAAAGCCTCCTCGAATGATGCTCAAGTTTCTGCTAAACATCCCCGTGCTCTGAAAGTCAGCTGCTGCCTCTTTGCAGCACATAATATTTCTAAAACATCCATCCATCCATTTTCTATACCGTCAATCCGTTAATCGGGTAGCGGGTGGGCTGGAGCCTATCCCAGCAGTCATCGGGCGAAAGGCGGGGTACACCCTGGACAGGTCGCCAGTCCATCACAGGGCCACATAGAGAATAACTTGACAAACAACCATGCATGCTCACACTCACTCCTACGGACAATTTAGAGTCACCAATTAACCTAACATGCATGTTTTTGGACGGTGGGAGGAAGCCGGAGTACCTGCAGAGAACCCACGCATACATGGGAGAACATGCAAACTCCAAACAGAAAAGCCCCAGACAGGGATCGAACCTGGAAAATTTCTAAAATATTACACTGTAAATATTTCAAACTTTTCGAAACTACAACAAGAAGGACTGTTAAAACCAGTGCATGACTGTTTAAAACCAAATACATTGCAATACGACAGCCTTTTGTTCTAAGGCAACTGGATATATGTAGATAGAAATTACTAATTTCCTCCTGTGTTCACTTGTAAATGACAGTTTCGCTCAGTCTAAACTCTTTACTGAGTAGCTTGCCCAGCCAAGGAGCTCCTTACTACTTCAGTAAAAGACTACTTTCTGCTTTATTTTCAATCTATTTTTTCAGAGGCATGGTTAAGTCGATTAATTCCATGGCGTCAAAACCAATCCTATGTCAATTATCCCACACTTAGGATACGAGGGACAAATTATTGATTTTAGGAGTATGAGAATGATGTGAACTATATCCTCTGGCTTTTATTTTCAACAGATCACAACCCAATATAAATTTCCATTAGATAGAGCTAACCACCATCATCATCATCTAAACACCAAATGAGGGATACAGTGTAAAACAAAAATTGAGTGCTAAACCTCCAAGAGAGTTCCAGAGAGTTCCAGAGTCAATGCCAAGGCATATTAAAGCTGTTCTTGTGGGACGTTGTGACCAGGCACCTTACTAAGACCCTTTACATTGGTGTCTCCTGTAATTTATTACCTGTCCGTAGCATGATAGTAACAACCAAGGTTACAAAAGTGAGATGCCTCTGCAGAGACCCACTGAATGAAGGATATGTGTGGCTTTAGAGCCTCTTCCCTTAGGCCCAATTAACAGAGTGTTTCCAGGATTTACACACTTAAATGGGCTAGGTAAGTTCTGGTTAAGGTCTGTGTAAGACTTCACTGTCAGGAAGGTGACATAAGGACTGGACAGTAAGAGGCACTTTATACTGTAGGTGGAGTTAAGTGGGGCTAAAAGTTCCTGTAAAGCAGGCAAATGACCACTAATAGAGCAGAAAGGATGAGGGAGGGATGGTGAAGGTAGAGATGCATTAGCATTATTGAAATTATGCAAATACTCTGAAAAAAAAGGTAGGTAATTTGCATCACACCATGAAAAATGAATGATGTCCTTTGGGTTTAAGGCATTCTTCTAATGTTAACTCAGAGTGACTTCTGGAACATAAAATGGTAAACTATCAAGGATGGTAAACCAACACATGCAAGTTTATAGTGTACACTATAATTCTGCTGTAGTCATGGGACAAAAGTCTCGGAGGGAATGGGAAGATCCCTGTGACTAGAATATATTCCAGCTGTGTAGATTGTTGACTTAGAGAGTGTGCAACTACATTTAATGTACTTCGGCACAGCTTATTTTTAGGAGGAAAAAGAACTGCAAAATATGTATGATTCATACATGACATTTAATTCAATATATTGTTGTCATTTATTTAGTAAAGTATAAGTGTCAGAGAGAAAAACATAAAAAACCAACATATTTTTTACATGTATTTTTTAGTATTTTTATTCAACACTACTTTACTGTATCTCTTAATAATCTTAATTTACTATTAACTTAAAATGAACAGTTGAGGTTGTCATCTGACAATAATTGATAGCTATAATTTAGCCAAAAAGTCATGCAATCATCAAAGTGATCCTTTATATAAAACTTTCAATATGACTCATAACAGCATGCTATAAAGTACCCCCACCGCAGGTAAATATGGCTCATATGAGCATAATGTCATTCTCAAGTGTTTCCTTAAACAAGACAAAGTCTCCTTAAAGAGGAAATAAGAGAGCTGCAACAAATGATTTTTTCTCTCAAGAGTTAAATTCAGTAATAAACACATTTTGCCTAACATCACTCCCTGGTTGGGTTTAAACAGTGAGCTCACTGTAAGGGTTACAAATCAAAAATCAAAAATGTAGTATATAAATAATAACATATATCCATTTAAATATATATAAGCAAATGCACTGTGAAATGACAGAAAAATTCTTTGCAGTGTGTGTAAAAGAACTGTCTACTATGTAAGGAGATGGTAATGATGTGAGACCTTTAATCATACGGTATTCAGTATCCTGACCCCAGCATCTTTCACTGGTGTCTGGTTTCCTTCATCGTAGTCACTGCCTGGACAAAGTTTCCCTACAGAGGACTCACGCCTGCAATTTTTGATACCGAATCTGTGATGTAAAGACTTTTTGAACAGCACCGCATTTGGCTGTGGTGACACTTTGACAAATGCATGGCAAAGCTGGGAAGTGGGAGGGTTTAATGTAGCTTGTTGTGAAGTATGCTCAAGGACATCGAGCTGTTTTTGTATATGATGGGTTATTGACTCTGCCACTTGAGTGTGGGCTCCTGCTTTCAAAGCAAATGGTATGATAACCTCCGCACACACTACACCACAGCTGGTGTCACATGGCCTGCTAACGATGTGTCACAGAACTTTTAAATCCAGAGACTCGGTGTGAATTAAATTAGTTATTCCATATAGTGAAGAGTTTAGAATCTTTGCCGAGACAGCGTGTCTGCTTATTTCTTAGTTTTTTTCATCTGCGGCAGAAAGAGTCAAAATGCATTTTGTAACAGACCTTTCAAACTTGAATTATAGACCAAACCATGCACTGGCAAAAATAGACACATTTTACGGATGAAAAGAAGTCAGAAGCGTTAAGCAAATTGTTTTTGGGACAATGAGCAATGAATATTCATAGACTCACAGACTGTGCAAGACTAGGCCCTAAAGTGCTGTCTTCATGAGGGCATTCTGTCCCACTTCACTCTAAAACAGCACTTCACTGTGGGCATCCATAAATATTCATCAGCTTTGATGTCTTCCTTTCCCCTTCCACCTTGACATTAATGTTATCACCAAGGATGACAAAATATGTATATCCCTCATTCCCTGTCTCTCTTTCTTGTGCCTGTCTTCTTGGCTCTGTCTTCATTCTCTAAAGCAGTCAAGTGACAACATGACTAATCTTATTTTGCTTCACTGTAAAACTTTTGTAAGAACGAAACAGTGCTGGGACGCTAATCTCACAACCCCAAATGCTTTTGGAAAAAGCATGAAAAATGCAGTGAGTCTTCCATTTAATTCGACATGTATGTCATTGCACAGTACTGAGCCAAGCCACTTCATGTCATCTCTAGTCAGCTTAATTTAATTTATTGATATATCTGGAATGTGGTTTAATTATTATCTTTTTAAAGAAATTGTAGGTATTTCTTTGAAAAAGATTATGTCTTGACAAAAGTGTAAATAAGCTTTTTTTATGGGCACTGATACAACCTTATACCAACACAGAACCTGTTCCTTTGGACTTATTGAGATGACTCAAACAGTTCAACAGTTTTCACACACATTAACTGACAAACTGAAGATCTTCTTTCCATCTTCACTCCTGTGAGAGACAGCACTGTCTGCTTCAAGTCTCTAATTTTAATGCCCCTCACAATTTTGTTGCAAAACAAAACACAAATATTTCCATCCATCCATTTTCTATACCCGCTTAATCCTTCGGTCGGGTCGCGGGGGGGCTGAAGCCTATCCAAGCGGTCATCGGGCGAGAGGCGGGGTACACCCTGGACAGGTCGCCAGTCCATCACAGGGCCACACAGAGACAAACAACTATACACACGCTCACACTCACTCCTAATTTTAGAGATAATAATTAACCTAACATGCATGTTTTTGGATGGTGGGAGGAAGCCGGAGTACCCGGAGAGAACTCACGCATAGATGGGGAGAACATGCAAACTCCACACAGAAAGGACCCAGGTGGCGATCAAACCTGGAACCCTCTGTGAGGCGATGGTGCTAACCACTACACCACCGTGCTAACCACCACACCACCATGCAGCAAAACAAATATTATAGGGTATTAAAATCTTGTTTGATATAAAGCATTTGAAAAATGTCACCTTACACTACCTTGCATTTATTCAGCATTTGAATCGACTGTAGGATAGAAGAATAGTTTTATCTATCTCAGCTACTTTATGGGATTCTATGCCATCTGTCAGATGTAACAAATAACAACTATTTCTACAAATAGAAACTATTACCAATTTTATTATTTTCCATCTGCTCCATAATCTTAAGACACTCAAAAAACTTAATTAGCCTCCGAAATGAGACAGTGGTGTGCTGTGAAATCTGTGAAACAATCTGAACTTGAAAAAGCTGTTCCTGCGATAATGCTGATGAGCTGAATGGGAATAGCTGATCATGCTAAAAAGCTGAAAATAGTGAAAATTCAGCAGAAAGTTATTAGAGTTATAAGCGCCTGAAAGGTATTTTTGAAAGGACCTGGAGCTGAAAGGTATTTTTGAAAGGAGCAGGATGAAGGCAGAAAAATCCAAAACCAAAAGTGAAAAATTCAGAAAGAAGAGAAACAATGCAGAAGCATTTGAAAATTTTGTAAAAAATTATTTGCTTAGGTTTCAAAAGGCCTGAAATGTATTTTTGAAAGGACCTGGAGCTAGATGAAGGAAGAAAACTACAGAAAAGAGAAGAAAAATGCAAAACAAAAAGTGAATAAATTCAGAAAGAAGAGAAACAGTGCGGAAAAATGTGAAAATTCAGCAGAAAATTATTTGCTGGAGTTTCAAAAGGCCTGAAAGGTATTTGTGAAAGGATCTGGAGCTGGATGAAGGCATAAAACTGGAGAAAAGAGACAATGGGCTCGAATTAAATGGGTTGAAGTAATGATGACACCTGAAGATGTCAAAGTATCAAAAGAAAAATGCTGACTTTCACTAAACTGTTCTCGGTGAGTAGATAAATGTACTTCATGCCAGAAATAAGGTCTAGGTTTAAAAATATCGGAGTTCCCCTTTAACGACTTCCCTCCCAGTATAACCAGCATAAATGACTTTTTTGGATACTATGACTTCTTGGGAGAAAACTGTAAGAGCGAGGAAAATAATTTGAACACCGTAAGAACCAGAATGGTCAGAGGAACGCGGTAATGTAGTTTTTATTTCAATGGAGTGAAAGATTTTTAAATGGCAGCGAGTTGAAAACAGTTGAAGCAATCTCTGGTGTCATACCAAACTCTTCATTGGAGTTAGTGAGATAATTTGAAAGGTTGCTCTCGCTTCAAGGCTCATAGCTGAAATTCTGTAACATTGTAGTTACATTGGCTGAAAGAGGACAACTATTCCTACATTTTAAGGTATAATTTGTTAAACTGTATGAAAGTTAGAGGAATTTGTTTGGTGTTCAGAAAAAGTTAAAAATGATCAGTGTGCCGATAATGACTCTGCTGACTAGTCATTCATAAAAATGAAAGGAAAGAAGGAGTAAAACTTTTCATGTTTTTTAAACTGTCATATTTCAAAATTGGCTTAATGTTTGAAAAAGCTGAACCATCTTTTAATAAATGAATGTTTTGTGACCCATTTAAAATTTTGAATGGTGTCTCTAGCTGAAAGTACGTTGAAGTAGTTAGGTTGATAAGAAGAGAAAGAGTTGAAATTTGAAATTTGCCTTAAATTTCTCTAAAATTAAAAAAAAAGTTAAATATTCTAAAAAGTATAAAAGTTAGAATCACCAACAATGAAAGCTCGAATCTCCTGAAAGGGCTGAACATTTTGAGACTAAAATGGTTGAAATTGGTGAAAGTATGCAGAAGTAGTTAGGTTGAAAAGCGGAGAAATAGCTGAAATTTCAACAGAATTTGAATACAATTTTAAATATTTTAAAAAGTATAAAAGTTAGAAACACCAAAAGTCAAAGCTGGAATCACCTAAAAGAGTTGAACATTGTGAGACCAAAATAGTTAAAATCAGTGTAAGTATGCAGAAGTAGTTAGGTTGAAAAGAGGAGAAGAAGTTTAAATTTGTTCATGTTTTTGAAACTGTCATATGAAAAAGCTCCACCATTTGGTAATAGCTGAAAGTCTTGTGACCGGTTTAAAGTTTGAATGGTGTCTCTAGCTGAATGCCTTAAAGCACTCTCACAATTACTGAATTCTAAAATACTCACAGATTATGTCTTGGGGTCTTTTACATGAGAAAAAAAATAGAAAAGGTGTTTAACTCCACTTGGAGATCTTAACTGTGTGCAGTGTAGACTGAGAGTGACTCCAAATGAATATTCTCGTTCCGTAACTTGTTTATTGCACTCATAATTCATCCTTGAAGGCTGATGCTCATCTCCAGATAAAGCAGAAGTCATTTCCTCTGTTTTGTTTGTATTGACATTTATCAAGGTCTTATTGTTATTAATTAGACTAGAGTACTGAAAATGAGCCTTGCTATGTTGATAACTCTGAAAGGAGGAAAAAGAAGAAAGTATTTTATATTCAAGAACAGTAAAATATCACTAAGGATATTATAGTTCACAATCAGACTTACTCATCGTACTCTGTGTTTTTCCCATTGAGGCAGTAGGTAAAAATATGTATTTTAAATAAAGTTCAGTGTTTCAGAACATAAACCATTTCAGATCAGGTAGTGAGTTCACATGAGTGCTTGCCTATCACAGTCTACAATATTCAGCAGAGTTTATTGTGTGTCAGTGAAGTGGCAGAGCAAGAAGAAACATTTATCATTATTAATTTTTGGTCATTTCTAGACTAAACTGGTTTCTTTTTTTCCACTTTTCATTATTTCGTGAAACTGCACTGACATTTTAAAGTCCCCAAGGGAGGTGGGGATTTGAAATTCGAATAAGGTAAGTTGTCAAACATAGAGTGCAAGCTCAAGCTAATTCACGTATCTTTCTTTCTTACACGTAATTCCCCATCTTTCTCTTGTAGTAACTCCAGCTCTTACACATTGTTATGTTAAGCTTTTTGGCAAACTTACCCACAGTTGCTGTCGGTCTCGACCTAATTTTTTGTCTTTTACACATTTATCGACTAAAAAGCAAGGAGGTACAGAGTTTTTTTAAAGGAATCAAATTTAGAAGCTAGAGTGATGTTAGAATTCTTCAATTTAGTTTTATTTGCACTGAGCCAATTCACAACAAAAGCAACCTCAAAGCACCCTACCGACAGGTAAAGTACGTGGGAATATCTGTTTTACACAACCTTTTCGATTGAAACACCAGCCTGTTGTTGTGAAAAGGATTCTCGAACAACAATGAAAGTGAACCAAAGCTGCAAGGTTGCGAACTAGAAAACACTGAGGATGGAGGAACTGCAGACTTGGATATTACATTCAGGCCCAGTCTCACCAGAAAACGGGCTGTTTTTTCTAACAGCACTCGTGACACAACGGAAGTCGCATGAATCATGAAATGTGTTAGCTGCAGGCATTTATATATATTTTCAGAGTCTCAGCATGTATTTTATAACATGTAAACCTAATAATGCTAATAATTATCACCCTAAACTATGTACTTTAACTCCTATTCACAACTAATTACTCCTATTCACAACTAATTGCAAGTGGGAATGATAGTAGGGAATTGCAATCAGGGATTAGCACCTTCTGCTATCCCTTTTTCCTCTGTATAACTGTTTGTCGAAATGAACACTATTGAGACATGGAAAGTTTATTTCATCATGTCGGATCATGTATGAAGATGTAGTGCATTGACATCGAAACTTAAGCTGCGACTTAATAGGAACAGTTCTCTCACTTTCATCGTCAAACTGCAATATTTTAATCTGTAGACCAGTGTTGCTGTTTAATGCCCTGTGATGAGATCACAGGGGCAAGGAAGTGTCTAGAATGCACATTGCTTTTTAGAGTGACTTCCGCGAGGAGCCTATCATGAAAAGATATTCATCCACTCAAGCAAAAGTGCATCATCTTCCAGAAAACTCCTGTGCTTTGGTAGAACGATAAAGAAGAAAAGCTTTTGGGGACCTGCCCCAAGAAAAAGGGTGCATATATGCTGCATTATGGGGAGATTTCAACTTAGAATCATGCTTCTTCTTTCTTATCTCTGTCTCCCTCACTTTCATTTCCTCTGCCTCAGCTGATTTATTGATTTGGAGTATTCTCTCATTTGCAACCCTGTAGCAGAGATAAGCATGAGGCCCTTGCACGAGTGTCCACATGCAAACAACTCATGTTCAGACACACATCCAGGCAAACCAGTTTGAATACTAACTCTTTATTATCAAACATTCAAGTCTGTATCCCTGTGGCAAGTGTTTGGAGTCTCTCTGCTCCTGATTAACAAGTCATGAAACATTCTTCTGTATGTGCTTAGCTGCTAGCATAAAATTCTCAAATCTGCCCCTTCTCATCTTAAGCCTCAGCCCCTTAGTTATCTTAGCCTCACTCAAAGTCAAACCTAATTTATTTACCCACATGTACACACATCCACGACTGTTCCGCTTTAGGTCTTTCATCTGCGTAAGATCTTCTGTTTGTAAACCAATATGAAAAAACTAAAGTCGTTCATCTGATTTAGTATGGATGACATTTTAGAAGTCAGTTGCTGGTCCTTATATCAAGCTCACTCCACCATGTCTGTGTTTCACATTGCCTTATCAGTTATTCACAAGTGGCAGACAAGCTCAGAGGATCTCACTAAACCCTTCGATCATAGAATAAGGGCATTTTGTCTCCCAGTTTTGGTACAAGTAACATACACAGTAATGAAACCTACATATTAATACATTGGTGTCATCCTATACTGTGAGATAAGTGCTGATTGAAGAACAAGGCCTACGTTATCAAAGTGTGTGATGAAAGTAACTAAATGTTTAATTAAATCATCATTAAATCAGGGAAAGTAGGAGTTTAACCAATGGCACAAATGTGTCTTGAAGGAAACCTAATTTTTCAAAATATGTGGAGGTTAGTGCAGTGATTTTACTGAAACTACAGTGGAATTTAAGGGGCAAAAAAAAGTTATAACACACGAGGATACCAGCTCAAGCCAAATGGACAGCTATATTAGACTACTAAAAAACATGTGTCTCTGTCTTGTGTTTACTTTACCGGCTACTTGTACAGGAACCATAATTCTGTCTTCAATGTACATTCACAAATACATTCACGGAGGCCAAACATCTAAGTCATTTATGAATTTACTGTTCACCTCAGAAATTACACAACGCACAGAAGGCAGCCAGCTAGTTAGCAAAAAAACTGTTGAGCACATTTGATCGACTGTAATATTTCATTCTGGAAGATGAAAGTGAATTTTTTATTAAAAAGTTTAATACACGACTTTAGAAGACCAGCAGGTGTAGCTCAAGAGAAGTCCAAAGCAAATACATCCAAAACTGAAAGCAAAAAATAAAAGACAGAAACCTAACTTGGAGCCCCCTCAAGCAGCTTGTACATCTTTGTCTTTCAGGAAAACCTGGGAAATCTAGTTAAACATCTCTCTTTCTTTGGGCCTTTAAAGCTGAAGATTTATTCATGTAAGAAAAATCCAGAAATCAACCTATTCTGAACTGCTCGTGTCTCAACAGATGGCCATGCATGCACAGCAGGTGGCCAATACACAGACATCCCAGTCTCACAAGAAAATATGAAACGGGTCAATTTGTCCACATGTCATTATACAGGTCCTGAAACTGTAATATGGTAACTTTTTTTCACTGCGTGTTGTTTTGTAAAAGGAAGGATTCAGGTAAGAGATGCAAACTTATAACAGCAGTTCTTAGTATTTATGTCTAACATTGTGTTTAAACCTCTAACCATATTTGTATTGATGTTTAAACCTAACCACTAAGCTTAACCCGCAAATTTACAACACTGCAGAAAAGTGAAAAGTTGGACAATAATTGGTGAGATGGGAATCAAACTTGGCTCTCTTGCTTGACAGAATTGTAAAATCCCTCCATCTCTCCCCGACCACATCCACTGCACCACATCCATAAACTTCAGTTGACTCTGACTACGCAAAGAAAGGAAATCTGTAAACAGTTTCATCACATAGCCCCGTGCTCAAAAAATGCCAAGCACACCAAAGAGGTGTCAATACTGGCTGAATGAATAATGATGAATGCAACAGTTATTGCTCCAATCTTCCACACCAGCTGAGTTTTCCTATTGACATTTACGCGTTATTCAGTGATTCACTCATCGATTCATAATGGTCAAACAAGCTTTCGGACTAAAATATATGAAACAGACGAACTTTTCCTTTCAAAAATTCAACAAAGAGTCTAACTTACAATATAATGCAAATAGCTTTGGAACATAGTCAATCGGACTAAGACGTTGAAAGTAATGGCTCCCTTCTTCCATTTATTATTTCAAAATTTGGTTTTGATTCACAAATCAATTGTGGATTGAATTGTGACATCAGGAATGTCCAATATAGATATCCCTCCCCCCTTGTTAACACTACCAACACACGAGCACACACTAGAGAAGACCTTGTTATATATTATGAAGATGTACTAACATCCATCTTGTAAAAGAAAATAAAGTTAATGGGATAAAAATAAATTAAAGATGCAATGTGTGACATTCAGGCAGAGCTCCTGAGTTTGCATAATTAGAATAGATAAATAAATAAATGCCAATTTACACTCACATAAGAGCAATTTCACTTATAACATACACACACAGGGTATATGAATATTAGCATGGATTGGTATATATATATATATATTTCATTTATATGTATATATATTCACACCTGGAATACTTTAATACATTTCAATAAACATGAGACAAAACATTTAAGCAAAATCATATATGATTTCTTAGCACTTAAAAGCACCTCACTTGCATGTAGCATTTATTCAATTTTTCCCAACCTGATTTTCAATAATGATAAATGTTGCATTCCCAGGGAGATATTGATAATGAGGCCCTTTTATTTCACATGAATGCATCAACGATTGCTTGGCGCTGAGGATAAGTAAATGGATGAGGTGGAACTTTTCTGTCGTTTCATCTTTCTGACTTCACCAAGTCAGAGTTAGGGATAAACAAAATGCACAGTAAAGGAATTATTTGTCTTTTGCCAGCAAACAACAACCTGATGGAAAGCACCTTTTTATTCCATTTATTTTGTTTCATACAAGCTATACGGTAAACACAAAGTGCTTTTACAGCAGATGCTGCATTTTAGTCTTGAGCCCCATCTCACTAACACATTGTTCTCATGCACAGAGTCCCAAGTAAGCTCTTGGCAAGGCAATATGAAGTGCAACAAACACTATAAATGGATGTTGGGGAGCATTGTAATAATATGTAGAGTGAGTTAGCTCAGCAGTTTTACATTTAAGATCTGGATTAACAGAATAATCAAGGGTGCTTCTGCGAGTTTGCTCCTTGTTGGACAATCATATGACGGTTGTACAGTATTTCTATTACTCGTGAAACAGTTTTGGCCAAATATGACCAGACTGTAACCCCTGATTCTGTGATGCTTAGCATTCCCTTACTATTCTGGCCTGTGGCTAGCAAGGAGCTACAGTTTCATATGGAACAAATTTTCTTTATAAACAACAAGACCAACTTCCTGTGACATCAGACTTCCTTCTACAGGTAAGTGTTATACTTGAATATTGCAGTATGTAGCAAATACTAGATTATATGAGAGTGATAGACAAGTTAGCTTTATGAGGCTGCATGATATTCTTCCCATGCTTAACTTAAATACAGTTTTAATGCTGGATAGAGGTAGCTCACAACCCAACTCAGGCAAAAGGTTATTAAGACAGAATCCTGAAGTCTTGTTTAACATATCATCTGTGCTTTTCAGTAATTATTCATCCAGATACAAATGTCTTCCAATGGGTGTCTGTCTTTAACTGTAAACACTTGTTCACAGTAAGTTATTGCATATTTTAAATGAGCAGATGCCGAAGCATTTGTCAGGTCAGACCCTAGAAACTGCAACACTCCCACACAGACATCTTCACACCCTTAACCTTGTTGTCATGGTGGGGGAGAAAAACCTAAATGTCACCATCTGCTAAGTGTTTCAACAGAATCTGATGCCCCAGACGTGCACACAGAGTCATTTTCAACTGAACTGAAGGCGATGCAGACAACCTCTTTGTACACACGTTGGTATGCGTGTCAATGTATACCAGCTCATTTGCATAGATATTTGCCTACGTGTGTGTGTGTGTGTGTGTGTGTGTGTGTGTGTGTGTATGAGATGCGGAGGGGTGTCCAATATGGAGTTGGAAATGGGCCTTGTAGTCTTTTGGCAGACTCAATTTCATTGTGAAATCGAGAATTACAGACGAAAAAAAGAGTGCGATCATCTTCCATTCGCAGCCAGTTCTTGCCAACAGATCAGCTTGCACCAGATCTTCTTTCCTCCACTCCCATTAAGACAAAACAGTTGTATGATAGGACAGAGGTAGAAACAGACTGGGTGAGGAGGCAAAGATGCCACCAGAATACTTGAACTGACAAAGATACAAATGCTTGGTACAATGGCTTATAAAAGGTCATACAAAAGTAAGGAAGTGCATAAAAAAAAAAATATTGAATTCTACAAAATTGTAGCTTAGTTACAAAACTGGAAGCCCTTTTCAATTAAAGCTTTTTTTCAAAACAGCAACAAGAATGTTTGAATTTACTGGTCAAAAATGTACTTATAAGGTTTCTTGGAGAGCTCACATTCCATCCATTTTATATACCCGCTACATCTTATTCAGTGTCCTGCGTGGGCTGGAGCCTATCCCAGCTGCCATTAGCTGGGAGGCAGGGTATCGCAGGGCCAGCACAGAGACAAACAGCCATACACACTCACATTCCCCCCTACCATCAATTTAGAATCATCAATTAACCTAACATGCAGGTTCTTGGGAACCTACACATAAACAGGAAAAACACGTAAACTCCACAAAGATTGTAATCAGGGACCTTCCTGCTGTGAGGTAACAGTGCCAACCACCATATCACCCTGCAGCTGCAAGCTCACTGACAAAAACAGATTCTATACCAAGTCAGAGGATAAAAAAGGCGGGAATCTGGTAAAATACAATTACATTTACTGGAAGAAAGACTACAATGCACATGTAAAACCACTCATGTATAACAGAGAAAATAGAGGCTGCTGTCTTAAATCTGGATTTGCATCCCAGTACAGAAAAAGAGTAACTGCGGACTTGCTTAGTAATTAATTTTTTTTTTGCTGAACTCAAAGCTTGTCACTTTATGAGCTCAAAGGCTAATTTAGCAAAAGATACAAAAGCTACATAATCATATTTATTTTACCAAAAGGCTTGATTTTATGTTGCTTTTTGTTTGTTTTTGTTTTTTTTACAAAAGTTAACAGAAATCAGGTGGGCACAGCATTGGAAAGGTGTTCAAACAATGGGAGGACAATTTAAAAAAAATCAATATGGAATTTCAAAAGAGTTCATCCTTTGTTATGAACAACATTAATTCACCTCTATGCTTTAAATGGAAGATGGTAATTGGGAGACACATACATTGTCTCTGCACACCTAACTTACGCACTTGTATCACTGAAGAAAAACGTGCAATTGTGAAACACAGGACCTGTAGCAAAGTGGGCCAGTTTCTACTGGGAGCGTTTACCAAGAACATAACGTTATGGAGGGCAAAAGGGCCAAGGTTTTGAAGCAGCTCTTCTACTTGGGAAGAAAATGTATTCTTTCTAATTGGATACATGAAAAACCCTGACTATAACTCAGTGGTTCAAGGAAGTTTTAATAGACCACCTGCACAGAGGCAAAAAAAAAAAAAAAAAAGAGAGAACACACAGCACTGGAAGGTTCCTCAACCTCGACAGGGTAAAATGTGATGTTGTGAGACAACACTGGTAAGTGTACACAGCTGCACACAGGCTGAGTGTACATGAGTGATATTTAGAATATTTAATCTACTCTTATGCGAGAATAACCAATATTACGATTTTTTCTTTTTTGACCATTATTTCGATTCAGATCATTATTTGCATTTTGGAGAAAAAAAGAAAGACGAATGTCGAAAGAGCACACAGAAAATATTAAACATTTTTACTCTTGCAAAACTCTTGCGAACAAGTGGCTGATCGGTTTTTAATGCCATAATTTCTCCATGGCAACACTGATACAACACAAATTTGACATGGGGCCGAAATATTGCAAAATGCATAGACCGTTAAATCTCCTGTGTTCAATCAACTCTAAGAGTGTTACATGGACACATACACACACACACTTTCCTGTGTTTAATTTAACGCTCTCAGAGTTGATTTAACACTTTTTTTCTGTATGCCTTCCAAAAAATGCCAAGTCTCTGAAGGAGAGTGATACACTGGATAGTGTAGTAGTGGTAATATTGCCAACTTTCATGTGGGTCATTGGGGTTTGAATTCTGACCCCAAGGCATGGAAAGTACTACCTCCAGTAGTAAAGACCCCCTTATGCTACCTGCCTACCTGGGATATGAAAGTAAATCGCTTTGGATAAAAGCATCTGTTAAATGCATAAACATAACTGATCATTGAAAAAGCTTTCAAATATCAAAATGTGTTGCTTGAGCAGCAAGTAGCTACACAGAGACGTGCATTAAAGAAAATAAAAAACATGTTACACAAAGCGATAGTGTGGTCTCCATATGAGAAATAAAAAGTAAGAAAGCTACATGTATACAGTTGTATATGTCAACAATGGTGTCCTAGTTTAATGGGAAAAACGGAGGGAAAAGGGCAAGACGTTGTTGGTGCCTGAGTGGATGTGTGAGTCTGTGCATATATTGCAGGTTATGTACACTCTGGAAGACCACATCTATATATGCATGCATGATGGAAAATCAATGCATCACAATGGCATTTTTTCCTTCAAATATCAATGAATTAAAAAAAAATAAAAAAACACTGTTTCTGCTAACACAGAACGTGTTCTGACTGCGTGTACATGTCTGCAAGTCTATACTATGGACGTAAATCCTGCTGAAACATAGACAATAGTTTTTCGGACAACTACATTCACACACATCAAAACACACTTGTGGTCTTGTCGACATTTGGGATCATCTTAAAACAAACATATGCTCCACCTGCGTGTGCTTTACATGAATAATGGATATGTAATGACTGTACAGACATAAAAGCTTTTGCTTGTACAAGACCAGAAAAAAAACCTGTGTCATGGATCGTTTAGCTTTGACAGCCCCAAGCATATAGTCCAAATGGTTTTTGGTAAAACATCTGCATTTAGTACATAGCAGACATAAATATACTCCAAGATATTCCTGTACGACTGCTAGGTCTTGCCTAGTTTATGCAAATTGCAATGTGCAGGTGCCGGGCTCTGATTGGGTAAAACTCCAAGAGCTCACAGAGGATTGGCTACGGGGGAAAGCATCTCCCATAAACACCTGGGATGATGACAGCGACTCACTCATCTCCCTCTCCTCCCAACCAAGTCATGTCTGAGCATAACTTTACAATCATGACATGGAGTTTGTAGGGGTGGGCTGCCATGTTATTTTCATTACTTTTCTCCTTGTTTGTAAGACCAGGGAAGGTAAGTGATGTTTTTTTTTTTCTTTAAACTTTCTTCGTATGGGTCATCCTCCCTCTTGGCATAGATAGCTTTGTTTGTTTGTTGTAAGTCAGCTGAAGATCTCCGCCTAGCTCTCTGTATATGTATGGGAGACCCGAAATAAATAGCTGCAAGTTCTGTGTATCAGAGCTCTTGAACTTTAAAAAGAGTCACCGGTCCTTTCTTCACCTGTGTCACTTTATCAAAGCACATCTGTCTCTGCTTCTATTGTTTTTGATAGAACTAAGCACATTATATTAGTTCCTCAGTTTCGTGAATCTAAAGTGGATTCATATTTCAACGATTTTGAGCGCATAGCCACTGCATTAAACTGGCCCAAGCAGTTTTGGTGTCTCTTATCAAAATGCAAACTTGTTTAGGAAAGCCCAAGAAGTTTGTGAAGTTTGTATTTGGCAAATGAGGAAAGTTTGGATTATGAACTTTTCAAGAGAACAATTTTTGCAAGCTTATGAACTTGTCCCCAAAGCAAATCGCCAAAAGTTTATGTTGAAAAAACTGTCAACCAGTGTTTTGCTGACATTGCTTAAGAAAAAAGTCTCTTCTTTGATAAATGGTGTTGCTTGTGTAATGTCAGAAGGATTTGAAAGAGCTTATTTTGCTTGAGGAGTTCAAAAAATGTTTACCAGAGCGCATAGTGATCTACTTAAATGAGCAGAAAGTGTCCTCATTTACTGAAGCAGTGGTTTTAGCAGATGAGTTTGTTTTAAGAGTGTATTTTCTTTACTGGCCATTACTACTTCAATTTCAAGATCTGAATGAATGAACCAGTCGCTGAAATTGGTGCGTAAAGGCGAGTAAGAAAAGCTGTATGCCAGGAGTTCTGATTTGCCTAATATTGTAGCCATGCTTACAAAATGACAATTGAACACCAAAAAGTTCCAAATATTGGACCTAAAAGCTGTGCTTATCTTCATTGTTTCTCTGCATGGTGAGGAATTACCAGAGGAATAAAATATTCAGAGGAGAAACTGTTGCATCTGTAATCAGGGCGTACTGACCGAGCCGTGCGAAGCACAGTCGTTGCACAATATAACTGTGAAAAACACACAGGCTCAGGTGTTATCAGTGGAAATTAGAGTCTTTGTAGCAGCTCAGAGTGTGAAGGACACTGCGTACCTCTACTGACGGCATGCAAGAAAAGAAAAATATATCAATCATTGTTTGGTCTTTGGCACAGAACTGTGAGATTAAACTTTACTGAAGGACACAAAAAGAAGTCTGGTGAAGGCCATGAGCATGTGTCTATGTCAAATTAGATCAAGGTTAGTATGGGTCTGGACTACCATGTTGAATGGATGGTCTCTATGTAAAATATAAAGATAGGAGAGTGATGATGTGAGCCTGCAGGAATACATAGTGTAAATTTTGACTGGCTAGTTTGTAAAAGTCTTAAACGAGCCATCAATTCAATATATTTTGATTCCAATGAGGTGGACTTTATTGCAGGCCGTTGGTCAATTTTCCACTGATTTGTAGTCTAGGATGAAATGAACACAAAGGGACAAAACAGTGCTTTGTCTACATTTAACAGACAATTGTACTTTGTTTTAAGCAGCATGTCAAAAAGATACAAAAACACTGTTTCGTACCAACAAAGTGACCTATAGCTCTGATATTAGCATATCGTAGTAAAAAAACTGGTGCAGCATAACTACAACTACAACAACAGAAACTGCAACTGCAGACGAATAGGATCTAAAAGTTAAGTCCTTAAGAAATTATCAAACAAAAGACCTCTTTGATCTTATTGAAACAAGACCCTTCAGTTAATGCATCTACTGTATACTGAAGCCTCATCAGAAATGGTCTCCATGGAAGGATGGCTGTCAAGAAGTCATTTTTAAGGAGGGGAAATGGTTGAGGTATGCTGAATGACACAAGAACTGGACTGAAAATCCCTGGCAACAGGTCTTATGGAGTGTTGAATTCCTCCCCAGAGCCCGGACCTCAACATTATTGAAGAAGTGGGATCATCTTGACAGAGAACAAAACAAAGGGCAGCCAACATCCAAAAAAAGAGCTTTGGAACGTCCTTCAAGAAACCTGAATAACTATTCCTAAACATGACTAGTTTACTCTAATAGGTCTCAAGCATTGCTGAAGGTTAAAGGTGGTCATACCAAATATTGACTTGAAGTTGTTAAATTTGAACATTTCATTTATACTGTCCCATTTCAATACATAGCTGCATTTCCGGTCTTATGCAGTACATTGGCAAATGAGGGGTGGCCCGGGAATTTTGCACAGTACTGCATTTTGCCAGGCTTTAATCCCATAGAAAGCCTTGGGGGTACTTTAAAGATTACAGTATGGGCTATAGGGTCCTACTGTGAGGCCTATAATATAGTAAACTATATTGTATATTGCATATATTCTGTTATATAGTGTGATATAACTAAAAAAAGCGCTGATTTACAAACATTCCAATAGAAAGATTTTTTTGAAAATCCAGGTAAGAGCTGCCAAAGTTTAATAATTCTTTTGGTGGGGTTGTGGAGGTGGTGCTTTCCTTTATCTCCTGATCTACTCTTTTTATGTAACATCTCTTCCATCTCTAGCTGCAGTGGAGCAGATTAGACTCTCCCTCACTCTTTGAAGTGTTGCCAGGCTGGGTATTTATTTCATTATCTCCTCTCCCTCTCCATTTCCTCCCCTTGTTTTTAGTCCTCGATATCAAGGAGAAGACAGGAATTGAGGCCGAGAAGGCTGACGCTGCAGGTGCAGGCCCACAACATTAGACTGTGTGTTTGTGTCACAGTGTTGTTCACGTCTTTATGTGGACTACATGCCCTTCACAAGGGAGAAAACCCTGCAAAAAAAGAAAGGATATCAAGTAAGGCCAAGGATAAAAAGGTTGTTGCTCAATGAAAAGAGTTTGAGGGAGATGTAGGCTTAATTTGTTTTTAGACTGAAAATATAAAGTCAGTTATGTATATCCACTTGTGTGTCTCACCTTTGAGTTAAACACAATTATTTTTTCAAAGACTACGGTTCACCACTACAGTTCTTAACCCATTTTTTTTAGTTTCCATAACATCTTTTACAAGACCACAGGATGCGTTCTCCAACATGGTTGCTTAAGGAATAACGAAAAGCTGAACATGGCATCAGTTGGAGTAAACAACTTAGTGCCAGCTAAAACATATTAGTCATTACAGTTCTTCCATTGGGAGGCTCATGAGATCAGTTAACTCCAGGTGGTAACAGTTTTTTTGGCCATGCAGTAAAGTCTTTTTTTTTCTAGCTCGGTTGTCATTGTCAGTAATAACTTTGAACAAAGGAAGATCCAAAGCGAATCCAAATGTCGCCAAGTAACAAATCATTTTTGTGTTGTTATGGAGATGATCCCTCTTTTCTTTTTTCACAGACTGGACTTTGTACTGAGTGAGTGATGTCATGGTGCTCCGCGATAGAGCTGAAAGTCCCTGAAAGTTGAATGTTTAATCATTTTTAACCAGACAACAACAGCGTCATTGTTCAGGTGACTGCACAAAGACAATAAAGACAATCTCTTTCATTAGATTCTACAGGCAGAATATTAATATGAATGATTCTAGAGTAAACAAGAAAAATATCCCTGTTTTAGCTGATTGTTAACGACACTGTAAAACCTAAGAAAGCACAAACATCACACCATAATTATTATCTCAGGGAATAAAAGAGCAGTGGGCCTTGCCACTTCTCATCCGTCGCACAGAAGCTATCCTTCCTAAAAGTGAATCATGAAAAATGTGCCTTAGCAGAATCAAGACCAAAAACCCATTCTTGAGCATCAAAATGTGGACAAAAGTAATGATTTTACGATTGAAAAAAATAAATCTTTCTTGGAACAAAGGAACGTGCAGCACACACATTATGTTGGCACTTTCTCAGCTCTCTGCCGAATGGAATGGATTAGTGGAAGAAATCCTGCAGGAAAAGTCAAAGATTGCACTGCATTTGTCAGAAAAAGTAATGCCATACAAGTGGAAGCTGGATTTGCCAACATGCAGTCTAGAACATGATGTTTTGCCAAATATTCTTTTAAAAAAAAAACGATGCCCGCCAAACTACTCGATTAAAAATTCAAATGGCCAAGATGAAAGCTTGATCAGATTCCTAACATTTCAAAGAAAGATAGCAGATAAAGCAAAGCAATGGCACGAGTGAGGCGAAAAAGTCTATAAGACACCTGACTGAGACAAGATTGGCTTCACTTCACAGAGGTTGATATGCAAATGACCCACAGTTAAAACTGAAACTGATGTACTGTACAGCTGACCACAAAGAAACATGCAACAGAAAGGCAATTTGACAACAATCTGACAACACACATTTAGGGAAAATATTGCTTCATGTAGGAAGAAGTCAAAAAGCTTTCATTATAGGTGCCTCACTTATGTCAGGTTTCATAAATCAGATTATTACATTTGATTTGCCCGAACATAACCGACAAAGCGAAGAAACTGCCACACACATCCAAAGGTGTTCCCTGAACCTAATCAGATCAAGACAGACACTTGTTGATGCAACAGTGCGCCCAATTTTAATTCCCCGTCATCAAGGTTTCAATTCTGGATCAGCAAGGGAAAAGTGTTCTAAGTGTCGGCAGTATCACGTAAATGAGGGCACACTAAGGTATCGTTTGCTTGACATCCTATGTGCTCCCAGGTGAAAACCTTTTGAAATCATGATATTTTCACTTTCACTGAGCGATTCTTCGCTCCTCTGTGGGCATGAGGAAATAGCTGCTGAGTTTGAGACACCTTTTCAAGACCAACGAATAAAATGAAAGCTTTCCTTCTAAGCTCCTAGAAAGCAGGGTTATTATCTTGACTAAAGGAAGAATATAGAAAACATATTCTCTAACATCATCAGAGTGGAATAGTCTACTGTCGTATATATTTATTTGAGCCACTCTTTAGGATATTCTGGCTGAAGCGTGTGGCCATTTCAATACAGGACCCTCCCTGTGAGGCACTGATCATATGACCATCCTGCTTAGCAACACAGCCTCACTGCAACCACACATCATCCAGAATGGACTCAATGTCTCTATTTATGACTGTACATGCCATGTTACATCCATCTTCCCCTCCTTTCCCAACACCAACTTTGTGCCCTCTCTCTCATTATCACCCATCCTGGACACATCTCCACTCACCTCAACTTTTTCCTTATTTTAAACCTTCTCTAACATTGCCCATTGTTCATTGTCCTCTCAAAACCTGACAGCTGCCTAAAAGGGGAAAAAAAATCACCTCCACATCTCCATTCAGCCTTCCCTCTCTGGCAAGGCTGAATATACTTCTTCTTTATTTATCCAGACCTGTCTTTCACCAGGCATATATTTCTTGTCCGCTTCACTTCCTCTCTTTGCCTCATGCCCTGATGGAGATATAGAGAGACTGACGGAGAAAAAGACGGTAAAATGTAAAGAAAAGGGGAAGAAAACGAATGGAGAAGATGGCTCTGTCTTGCATGAAAGGTGAATTCTTCCATTTGAGGCAATGACATGGTCACATACTGGGTGAACTTCAATAATGAAGATCACACCTGCCCAGTCTCAAACATATAAGTGGAAGAGTGATACGCAAAAAATGGTCACATTACATCAATAAGACCCAAAACCTTCATCCTTAGCAAACAACGGCAATAACTAAATTCTTCTGCAAACAACAGGAAGTTACTCATCCTATCAAGAACATGGGTCACCACGTGTTAAAGCTGACACTATTTTCTCAGAAGTTCGAGCATTAGTGACCATAATGTGTCCATAACATCATCACACGTCCACTTAACATGAAACAAAGCAAATGCTTAGTAATTAAAGGAGCAGAGCTGACAGTGGACCTTAAAGTTAACACACAATGGCAGCGCTAACCTGAGGGATTTTACGTAAATTTGTTTATATTAACTGGTTTCTAAAGGGTTGAGATAAATGGGAATGGCGGTAACTTTTTTGTTGATTGAGTGCTATATGGACATTGAAAAAGATTCCCAAAAGCTGTTCAATTTTATCCTGATGAGAACACAGGTGGTGTAGCTAAATTCCATGACAAGATGTTGGGACATTTTGTCAGGAACGGTGGAGGAAGGTAGAACATAGATGCAGACTTCTCAAAAACTCAAAAGGTTTATTTCCAAAGACAAAAAGGTCAGAACAGTTGGATAATCAAAATTACTTAGTCTGTTTTGTTTTACTAACACTATGGATAAAGAACAAACAAGACTATGAAAATAGTGGCTATGAATAAACAAATAAGCTATGACACTGTGAGGCAACACCAGACTTAACTTTTCTTGACTGTGACATGAAGGGTAAGTGGAGGATTCTGCAATGAGTGAGGGAAACCAGGAAACTATATAGCTGTGGAACAGAAAACAGGTGACATGAGTGAACCTAACGTGACAGGGGAAAAAACATGACCTGAAACATAGCAAAGAACCTGAAAACATGAAGATCAAACATAAAACATGACAGAACCTGAAACATAACAATAATCGAAAGATAAACTGTGACACATCTAATTAAAATGACATGTGAACGTCTGATAGTGGGTCACCAAACTCACAGGGATTAATTCTCTGTAAACCACAAATGTCAACCAAAAATGTTCAAAAACATGAACCAATTTAGCTGACAACAGAGGACAGACAGACAATTGCCAACCTTTTTACATTGGAAAAATAGTACAAAAAGCAACTAGATGGTAAAAAAAAAGAAAAACCTTTGGAATTGTATGAAACATCAGCTATAAAAGCACAAGAAGACAAAAATGTAATAATTTTCCAACAGGCAAACTGAAAGGAACATTGAATGTCTGACTCCGATGACGAGAGGCATCAATATGTCTGTGTATTTGTTTAGAAGCGAATAGGAAAATGCCCAGACAAACCACTTTATGCTGCTATTGATGTTCAATCAAGCAAGCACTATTGAAATGCAAATGTTAATGACAGTGGAACAGAACAATTATCCTCATGCCCAACATAATCTCTGTCTGAATATTTGGACAAAGAGAGATGCAATAAATTTATCTCACAAATCAACAATCCAACAAGATCAGATACGATCACTTATATGTTACAGATTAGGCTAAAAATTGTTGCTCTGCTCAGTGGTAGTTTGGGGGAGGCCTTCCTGAAAGACAGAGCTTTTAGCAGGCCAACATAGTATTTAAAACTTAACTGGATGAGTGTTTACATCACTGAAACTCAGGAGACTGACAATAACTAGAGAGGTGATCTCGCTGAGTTGTCGTTCAGAAGTCAGTTAAGTTAAAGATAACAAATGCAGTATGCGCCTGCAGTATGTAGATGAAGTATGTCATGAAAAATGGAGTCCACCATATCAGCCATTTCACATATCAGGATGTCTTAGAAAATATTCTTGTATGGATAAGGTTTAAAAATTAGGTAAATACTACCTCAGATGGACAACAACACATTAAATATTACACCATGACATTGTTTATCCAACAATAAATTAATTCAAATGCAGAAAGAGAGGGTGAAAAAGTCCACCATGCAAAGTCAAATGTGTTTGACTTTGCATGATTAAGCATCAGTAAGTGAGTGCACTTTTATAAAAGGAGAAGTTTTGGTAGTTTGCTGGCCAGGGGCATTCAGGTGTGTTAACACAATATCAAGGAAGTACATTAACAATGATAGTAGAAAAGCAATTGGGCTCACGGCCCATCAATCTGGGAAGGGTTATGAGGCCATTTCCCAAGAATTTCCAGCGAGTTCACCCCGAGGTCAGACTAGGCAATGCTCATAGACCCAAGAGCTATATCTCAGACGCTGCAGGCCTCAGTTAGCATGTTAAATGTTAAGGTTCATGTGAACAGTATAGCTTGTTAAGCAGGATTGCTGAGAAAGCCTCTGCTCTCTAAAGAGAATATGGCAGCAGATTTTTTATTTGAACATATATCATGACTTCTGGAACTATGTGTTTTTGATAGGTGAGACCAGATTGGAGATGTTTTGCCATAACGTACAGCACCATGTTTGGTGAAATCCAAACACCTTGCATAAACTGTTAAGCACTAATATGGATGGCCGATGATTTGGGCTTGTTCTGCAGTAACAGGACCTGTACACCTTGCAGATGTTCAGTCAGCCGTGATTTATTTTGTATACTGAAGTATTCTAGAATGAAATGTCAGGACCTCAGCCTGATTCAAAGGCTGTGGGAGGACCTTAAGAGAGCTATGGATTAACAGATCCCTGCTAACTTCAACAAACTGAAGCAAATTTATGAAGAAGAGTTCATAAATTCTTCCTGAACAAAGCAAGATGTTGACAGTGTAAGAAAAACAGTTACTTCAAGTTATCGCTGCTAGTGGTTATTGAATAATGGGAAGTGTTGTTTTTTTAAACATTTCTTTTGTGCTTTGGCTTAGTTTTTGTGAAATAAATAATGACATTGTATAATGTGTCAAATGTTGTTTAACTGAGGTTGTATTTTTTTAGTTTTAAGACCTCTAAATGCAGTCATGCACTCTAAAAAGTAGGAAATCAATCTTAACCCTAAAGACATGCTTGGGAAAATTCTGGACTCTTTTATACAGTACTTGCAATAGACAAATCACTAAATGCCTGACATTACATCACAGATACACTGATGTGTGATCTTCAAAGCCTTCCATCGATTTCAACCTGAAAATGTAACACCATCTTATCCCCACAGATCTAAAGCAGGTTGTCAAAAAATATACAGATGAAATAAAAAGGACAAAGCTTCCTCTGCTTCTGGCCAGCACTAAAGATGCAGTTTTCTCTAAGCTTCCAAAAGGCATATCAGATTTATTCATCGCTGTATAAAAAAAAGCCACATAACTGTCCTTTTCTCTGTGCAAGAGGCTCTGAGGTAGTTAGGATATATAGAATCTGAGGGATTGTACAATACACCCAAAGAAATTCAGCAAATGCAGCAAAAGCTCCATAAAACCTTTATTCCAGCATCTGTTCTGCACTACTGGTGCCAAGTCAAAAAAGCCCAAGCCAAGGAAAAAGAATTAAGTCTAAAAAAAAATTAAAAAAAAACCTCACTCTTTGTTGTATTAAGCTGAATATATCTCATTTTATTTCTTGAGTTGCTACGTTTTTTACATCTGTGTAGTGTGCAAGCGTGTATGTATTTAGATGATTTTTTTTGCAACACCTGAACAACATGGAGGAGGAAGAAAGAGAAAGAATATCTCATTGGTTTAGCAGCTATTCTAAATCCACACCCTTTCAAAAGCAGCAATTATCATGGGAAAAGGTGATTCATCATCTGAGGAGATCGAATCAGCTTTAGACCACAACCAGAGAGAGGACGGAAGGAAAGTGAGATGCAGACAAGTAGCTAGAGTAGGGGAACGAGAGGCTGATAAAGAATTGGCCTGCTGGAGTAGATAGTAAAAGAAATAAAAAAAACAATGTTGGAGGACATGGCTGAAGAAGTGAGCAGCAGGAGGAAAGAAAGAAAAGGGAGAGAGAAACAGGATGAAAGGGAATGTGGCGTATTGAAGGATACGTGGTAAGCAAGGGGTGAGATAGTGAGATGGAGAGAGGTAACAAGGGAGGGGATAAGGGGGAGCGAGGGCGGATTAAGTGGAAGGAGGGTGGCCGTGGTCTGCCTTCTCTCCTTAGGCTTGAACTTTATCTGCAGCTCCAGACTGGCACCAGCACACCAGAGAGGCCCGCCAACCCAATGTGTTCAGGAGGCAGGCATAGCCCGAGAGCAGCTGATTGTGAGGAGCTGATAGCATGAACAGTAGCACACACACTCAGATTCACACACAGACAAATGACTTGCCAGATAAACATATGGCATCAAACTTAAAGGACGTGAAGAAAAGTGCACAAGCATTTACAGGCACAAACAGACAGTTGATGAGTGATCATGTATGATCTACTGTTGAACATAGAGAAAACTGAAGTGAAGGCACATAAATAAAACTATCGCCATGCCAAACCACACACACACACACACACACACACACAAGTACACACAGTCCATCCCCATTCTTTCGATTCATTTAAGAATAAATTAATAACTTTCACAGAAAACAATTTCAGGAGACGCTCTAATCCAAACACCATCTGCTATTTTTTTGTTCCTTTTCCCGATTTTGGCATAATATCATTTGTCTCTTGGTGGAATGACATTTTCCAAGTACCAAGATGACAAGATTATAAGCCAGCGGAGGATTCTCTGTTGTAAACCAAAATTAGAACAGTATATTAATGCTGTTATGTGTGTAAAGACCACGTAGGAGCTGTCTTTGCCCCAACTCAGAGCCCAATATTACTGAGCATTAAATGTTTGATCACGGATGAACCCTGGTGTATTAACCCACTGATGGCAGTTTATAGAATTCTGTCCACTCTTCCTCTGCCACATGGGATCACCATCATCATCGCCGGTTGCCAGTTCCACTTTAACAACTCAGTGTCTTATTAGTATTAAATACAGCATTTCTTCAGATTACAATGCAGCAGATGATTGATCTCAGTTTTATGATAATAATCATGCACTTGCACACTCTTATGAGTGGCTACTAATTAATTTAGGCACTTAAACTTCCTCTTGCTCATCTGGCATTGATTAAACAGCTAAAAACTCATTTCTGCTCATCAAAATTGAATGTTTAGAAATGATATGATAATAACCCTGCAGTGTCTTAAAACCCTATATCTGTTTATTTAATATGCACAGTCGTGTGAAAACGTATATTAGCCCCACCGCTACATCCATTACTTGTGCATTGAGGCTGCTCATCCTGAACTATGCTCAGGCACTGTTGGGATAGGTTGCTCAAGTTTGTTATGTATGAAACCCTTGTCGCTTGAGTCAGTGTTTTGAGAAAAAACGTCTACGCAATAATTTCATAACATCTCAGCCATCTGTTTGTTTCATATAGGATTTCTACTGGAAATATTGAGGCTGAGCAGCTATTACCCAAAGCACCACTGTCCCTATGTATTATGTCCCACTATCTTTGTTCAGTGCTTCTGCAGTCAGTCCAACTGCATTCCGTTTAGCTACTGTATGGTTTGCTGGGGAATGCAACTCCAATCAGCAGGATGATTAGGTCAGTTGGACATAAAAGCTGTTTGGATTCCCCGATTGCTTTCAGACAAGTGAGGCAATTGAATTCTATTAATTTCCTAAATTTTCAGGATCCAGATGACAATTCTGAGGGGGCAACACAGAGGTGATATACTTTGGTAGTGTGAAGGAGGATTCACTCCTTCTGGGAAGAAAAAACTTCAACAATATTAATTTTGAGATAGAGATGAGGTAAACCCAACCACATCTTCCCTGACACTCAGAAGTGGCTGGTAAGGATGACACCCAGTGGTAACAGCCAAAAGAACTGCCTGGTTGCCAGGTTGGCATCGATACATCTTCCCGCCCCCAACTTGAGTCCATTTAGTTCTATTCTCTGGCTTGGAGGGTCTTCTTGACTGTGATGGGCAGCCTGTCGATATCACTGGTTAAAGCTGGTGGTTAATCCCACAACCAATCAATGATGAGATAAGGATGCGTTGACTCGTGGGGTTGCTTGCATAAAGCAAATATCTCTTTCTTCCATTTTAGTTTATCTTACTTGCTCACTCGAGTCAACAATACACCCAAAGCAAGGCAAGATGAGTGAAATGCTCTATGGGAATCATGCTGTGAAGATGGAAAAAAAGCACAAGCGAGAGTCCTTTGTTGTTATTTTTGATGCGGACCGAAATAAGACAATGAGAGCACTCCATGAAGTGTTCATAAGAGGTGTGTCTGCCGAGCTATACATTTTGTCAGCTGACGCAAACCTTTTGCTGCGAGCCAAACGACCTGGTGTTGTCAGCTCTTTGTCTGTTCCTTTGGTCTCCTTATATCCTGACTCAGCATTGGCCACAAGAGCAGAAGAGAGAGAATGAGAGTGTGTATGCGTATGTGTGTGTGTGTGTGTGTGTGTGTGTGTGTGTGTGTGTGTGTGTGTGAGAGAGAGAGCCTGTGTGTAAAGATCGGAAGAGAATGAGTGGATATAACAGTACTGCTGAGTGGAGCAGTCTATGACAGGCTGGCTTCAGCCAAGTTTGTAGGCCAAGTCTAGACACACACTCATGTAAAGGTTTGCACAATTTTTCAAACAATATACTCACTTCTATAATTCTTTTTCTCTGCTCACCTTTACATTTTCCCAGGTATTGAAAATGTAAAGAAATACATTTCTCATCAGGCAACAAGTTGTGGATGGTTCTGTACGTGTGTGTGTGTGTGTGTGTGTGTGTGTGTGTGTGTGTGCAGTGAGACACTGTGAATTTGTCTGTCTCCAAGGAAAAAAACTCATTGCTCTTCAAGAGAGAACAAAAATATCTTGGACGCAGGCATATATGACTGCGAAAGGAATAGTTCTGAGGAAAAAATATGACTTTCATTACTCTTTCATGTCACAGTGTCCTGTTGATCTGAAACCTTATCAAACTCAATCAGAACAGAACAGCCCAGCTGAATGGAATTTTGCCGGCAAAGTCTCTTGTAACTATAGCAACCGTGGATAATAAGAACTTTCTAGATGAAATGTTTGTTACCATATTGGAGCAAGTGTATCTTTATCAAAACATCTGTGACTGTGAGTGATGCACTATTTTTTTCATGTCATCTTGCACAAAATTTTAATCTTAGTGTGTCTCTTCGTATCTGTATTATCTAGATCTGCTCACTGAGCGAAGAGAAAGGCAATTTCGACCTGCCGTATGCCTGCTGTATACCCTGAATAACAAAAAAAGCTCACTTTCATCAAGATTGACCTTTCACAGTTGCGTCTTTGCACAAGTGCAAACTTTTTCAGCATCAGTCCCATCATTTATTCTTCTCTGAACAATTTCTCTTCACTCCAAGAACGTTTAAATGCCCTATTGCTGAAATTGCGAAATCAGCATTCCATTTCTTTAACAGCACTTTAACAGACTCAGTGGCAATTTAGTCAGAGACAAGCCCTCAGATTTATTCAATATTCCACTCCTTTTCAGGCAACATAACTTTTCAGAATTGCTGTGAAAATGGTGCTGAATCGCACCCAGGAAACATAAATCAATCTTGCTTCTGTCACCAGTACTTGTTTGGAAAGTCAAGAGCTTAGAGTGGACTCATCTCCTGGGCCAACATGGAACTTTAAGCTGTTTAACTTGCTCAAAACTTGTTGCTTTTGCCTTCATGTTGCTCTTTCTACTGACAGACGTTACAACTTAACTTTGCTCTCTGGGGTTTGTGTAGCTATAGAGCAGTAATGATGTGATATGAATTCTCAAAGCATTTGTGCTGCTTTGCGTCTAAGCAAGACATAGAGCAAAGCCGCATGGCTCTCTGCTCGCCAAAAGAGTGTGCAACCGAGTGCTCAGTTGTATGCCAGCACTGATGACTGCCTAGCCTACATAATTATCTTGTTCCGGCGGTCATTCGGTGGCACACTTAGATTGCAGTGTAATTCTGTGGGCGAAAAAACGCCACTCAAGTTGGACTCAAGTTGTGTGGGTAGCGGCGGGGAGAGCAGTGGGATGTCAGAATGATAGCAGCAGAAAATAGCAAGGATGTTTTTGAAGTTATATTTTGTGCAAAAGAAAAAAAATCTAATTTGATCTATGAAGGTGAAGGCAAAGAATGAATGTTGCATTAGTTTCAAGCTAAATCTGCAGTGTTGAGGAGGAAGCCAAGTAGCTTGACTGATGGCGGTTGATTAAAATGCTGCAAGCGCTGATTTGCACACTTGTATCATAAATTATTGTTTGTAGCTGTTTGTTTTCTTTTGATGCGATGCAATGCCTGGCAGTTAATGAAGCTTGAACCTATTATGTTCAAAACTCCCTGTGTCAGGTAGCTCTTAATGCATCAAACTGTTTGTCCTTTCGTAGGTATTCAAATAATTCATTCTTATATGGTAATTTTTTTAGGACATTTTGTTTCATAGCTGGACCTCTCTTAGTTATTAGGATTGCATCATCTTGACGTAATGTATTTGTTTATTTCTTTTACTTCACTCAATACACACTTGTAGAACACTCAATGAATAATCCTTTTTGAAGAGTTGACTTGCAGGAAAATCCCCCACATTCACTGTTCATATAATATATTTAAATTATTGATTTTTTTTCTCTTGCATCTACAACATTAATATCTACATCGTATTTCCACACATATAACCTTCCCTTTGAGTCATGGCATAACTACATACTTGCTGATCCAAATGGGGCTTCTTCTTCACAAATACTCCATAGGTCCAGCAACAGAGACCTCTCTCTCTTGATATACCTTTGCTCTACCAATGTTTCAGATTACCTGGACATCAAATTTTAGTAAGCAGGACCTCATGAAAATTCGATGCATCGTTCATGAGCAGCAACGATCAGAAACAACATTAATACCAGCTGCCAAATATTGTGGAGGTCAACCTGGTTTAAAGAAAAAAAAAGAATAAATAAAAAAAAAAAGCATGAACCATTGGGACATAAACATAGATCTTTTAGGTCCTATAGATTATTAGATAATGATTTCTTTGGATCAAAGCCTCTCCTGAGACTCCAGTATATATTCAAATAGATTAGGAAATGAGAAGTTTGAAAGTACGGTTGATGTACTGAACATTTTCGAAGCCGTTTTTTGCATTGAAGCAGAGTTTACTACCCCGCTTGGGGATGGAGCAGCTGTCAGGGAGAGCTGTTGCCTTTACAGGGTGTCCTTGATCTGCAACTATGTTAAGTGGGATGGTAATATCCACATAAATGCCAGGAACCAAGATACTCCAGCAGAATGTCGTATGGTAACAGGAATATCAAGGTTTTTCACTTCAGCAATCAATGGTTTTGATGTGTCTTACCTGTGTATATATACTCTATTTAGCCTCATTAAAAATCCAGCAGTTACACTGAAAACCTCTTTTGAGGTGTGCATTTTACTGATGCAGCCAGTTTGAACTGCTGCTCCCAGACAAAGACTAACTGCTTTCCAGCCAGTGTGAGTGACGTTTCATCCACAGACTTGGTAGAAAATCTGACAGGAAGTCAACTGCCTACGTATGAAGCATTTGGCCTTTCTAATAGGCTTGATATAAGGCCAAATATCTGCTAACTCCAGACTTTGGAGTAAAATGGAAAAGTGCAGAAACATAATTTAGTCCTGCCTCAAATAACTCTACAAAAGTCACAACTATCTTTCTGCTCCTGCTCCAGTCAGCATTGATCGGAGCGCAATACCCTGGTGTCCACACTAATTTGTATTGAGGGTGCTGTGCTTACAAAACAGATCACACTTAGTTTTTCTGTACATAAGTACACATTTGCTGACTGTAACATCTTACAGATGCTGTGAAACTGACAGCAACAACTCACAGATAAAAAAGGAAACAAGATTGACCCATTTTACCTGCCTGCAGCTTACAGTTGCTTACTGCAGGCAACTTACTGATGTCTGCACACTAGCCTCATTATTGTAAGAAGAAACTTTAGACCAACATAACCAGTGGGATACAATGTGATATCATGTCACTGTGTTGTCATACACATAGTGAAGGGGTGACATTGCATTATAGGATGCAATGTTGATGACGAGGGTAATCTCACTAAAACCGACAATGGAAAAGGATTTAGTGGGTTATTTCAGGGAGGTGCAGCCTTGTCTTTTGTCGTAAATAGGTCAATCCTAAATAAGTACCTTTGTAAAAGTCACCATTTTGAAAATACCATGACTGAATTAACTTGTACTTTGTATCTGTATAACATAAAATTTTTACATAGCAGGTGAGCTTTTAAAGTGAAAGACTCATTCTCACAACTAGTGACTGTCACTTTGCAAGAAATGAGGACAAAAGCAATGTGACACCTCACTGGGCCATTTCTTCGCCTTGTTAGAAACATACAGCATAAAATGGTTGAAAACTATTACCATAAACCCTTTGTCTCTGTCTCGCTCACACACTCACACTTATTTCTCCCTCTTCCATCCTTACGATAAAATATGGCACTGCAAGATCCTGACCTTCAAAGTACCGATGGGGTTTAAGAGCATGGTTTGTCCCATCATCGGCCATCTTTCTCTTCCTGTCTGTTTGGTGTTGGGGGTCAAGGGGTCACCCCCATAGGCTTCAGCCTGAGCTGCTGATGCTGCCAGTCATCAGTCTACAAAGGCACTGCGGTAATAGACTTCCTCCACTCTTTTCCAGTCAAACAAATGGCCTGACCTAAGCTCCCCTTGAGAGAAAGGCCTTGTCATAATCGATGCAGCTACTCACATATATCACTGCCCCCTCTTCTCCATCTTGGTCTTCCTGGTGAATCTGCTTAGATGCACCCAGGTACAAAGCACTGGTCACAAATACCTCTTTAAGCCTTTAAACAACTGCTTCAAATCTCTCAAGTAGAACACAAACAAATTTTCAACTGACAATAACCACACAGAGTAAACTAATTAACTTTTTGTCCACTTTCGCCGCATCACTAATAGCCGTGCAGTCCCTCATTCTTTGTTCTATCATGCCTTGGCTCATTCCCCAAATTAAACATAAGGAAAAAGTGGGGAACGCAAAATCAAATCCAATTACAGGCGTGATGAAGCACATGTGTGCTCCTGGCGATGAGCCTGGCCAGGTTCCCCAAAAGACAACAACAGCTGAACAACAACCTTGATTGAAATGGCAGGCCTTCAAACAACATCCACTCCCATTGGAGCAGAGCTAAACAAACCACTCTCCCATTGGGCTGGCAGTAATGGGCAGAGCAGAGTGTAATTTAGAAAGTTGAGAAGAGGGATGTTTCACATACTAATGCAGACTGTCTGATTCAGTTACGGGCCCGTTAGAAGGGCAAGGGGAGTAATCAGCCTCAAGTGGATGTGCACTACCTCTGCATTTGAACTTACTTATACCTCTTTCCTTACTCATAAACGTAAATTAAATGTTAGTGCTCACACTTACTTGAGACCCTGATGTTTTTTTTAATTTTTATGTTGCCCATTACATTTAGGAGGGAATCCTTTATCTTATAATTTACATAAATTGTTTTGTCAGAGATCACTCCAGCGGTGCCAAACCTGTAATAAAAAAGCTCTCTTTTAGGACAGTGATTCCCAACATGGCGTCTCTGAGGTGGTTGCCAACGTATGCACAAAGTTTTCACTGCAAAGGGGTTGACAAAATTAGATTTGGACATATCCCAAAATCATAGCAAATTCACTGTATAACCGAGTCTGTGTCAACTATAGTGAACCAGCAAGCGGATGCAGGGCTCTGAATCCAACAGCATGAAGTGCAAAGACTCTCGTCATGTTCAAACTGGAGTACAGTTTTGGGAAAAAGTCAAAGAGGAACCCACAACAATTTGCACGACTGATGTAGGTAGCACCGAAACCCTGTGTTCGATCCTAACATTTCAAGAGATTGTGGAATACCTTGACTGTACCTTCAAACTAATTCAGTGTCAAAGACATTCTTCAGTGAGAATACACACAACAGTTTTAGATTATGAAAGAAACAGCTGTTGCAACCAAACATGCAAAAATGCAGTTTCAGATTATTCTTCCAGTCACACCTGACAACTCATCCTGGGAAATAGGTGATGAATCATTTTTTTAAAAAAAGGAAAAGCATGGTTGTTCTGGAAAGGGTTGCCAATAAGTTTAGAGGGGTTGTGTTTATAATGCAGACACATAAAGACGTCATAACAATGTTTCTGTAGAGGATTGCTGTGTGTGTGTGTGTGCATCTACATAGTTTAACTTGCACTAAAAAGAGGTAGACATATTGTCTTGTTTCCCAAAAGCAAAGCTTATTGAAGATACTCTAATCTTTTAGGGACAGGTCTACTTTCCTTTTACATTTTTTCAAAAGTTTATCTGTTAAAGATTAAACAAATTTGAAAGTGACATGGTTAACCCTTACCTAACTCTATGAAGAATTTCAAATAATTTACATCTCAGCCAGATACTGGACAACAGTGCCAACAGTACTGGAAATTCAATACTAAAGTTTAGCCTATTCTGAGGTATTATTGTTTTTATCTAAATTATCCCCTTTATTGAGCATTAGAAATATTACCAATTTACTGTAGTGTCTTCAAGCACAATCCAAATCCCATGTAAGGTAAAACAGAAAATGAATTAAATAAGAGACAAACAAGACAACAGCAGCAGAGAATCCGAATTAAGTCTCAAAGGTAATAATCGGTTGTTGGCTGTAAAGAAAAAAAAAGACACATTTAACATGTAGCATTTTAGGACACCCATCACTTTAGGGAGTCTGTTGATTTAATATCAAGTGTGTGCAGAAGACTTCAGGAGGCACCATGAAAACTCACAGTGGGGTGTGTGGAAAGCTTGCTTCCTTAATTTAATTGGCAATTATATTAGCGCTCAGACTCTTCTGAATATAACCCAGCAAGCAAGTCAGAATAATCACAGGCTCAAAGTTAATGTGAAAAAACTCTCAGGGGGACAGGAAATACTCACATATACGCCGAATGCAAACACGCAGGCACACATACAAACACCAGTACAAAGTGAAGGTGAGGGTCAGAAAGTAACATCATAGCTTTTCACTGAATTAATAACACATGGAAAAAAGAAAAAAGAAAGAAATACTGTCGATGGCAGGTTATACATACTTTATGAAAAAGTTGGTGTCGCCAGTCCAAAACTTTTCACCTTTATGTCACTTTCTGGTGAGATGCCAAAAACATAGAAAGTTTGACAAGAGAGCGGGCCGTCGAAGGGCAACAGAGGAAGGAAAGAACAAAGGAAATGCAAATAAGCTCAGAAGCATGCATGTGCACAATATGAATAACCCAAAAGGGATGCATTTGTGTGTGTCGTACATATGCATAGAATGGTCCATGCTGAGGAAAGTATGAAGTCATAGAAACGCTGCATTTATAATGCATAGCCAAAGCTGTAAGAGAAGAGGAAAAGCGAATGACAGGTGTGCTCAACTCTCACCTACCCTTGGGGAATTCAAAAATGGCCTCTTGCAAGTTTAGTTACCGAAGAAATTTCTCTGTTTCCACAAAGCTTGGGAGGCGTCGGGGTGTGAGCATGAAAAGAAAAAGAAAAGTGCCCCTCAAGGTCGTGGAGACACAGAGATGAAAAAGGAGAATGATTGTTAAATCTAAACTCTGTGAGAGTCTTGCCAAAGTCGTCGTCACTGCGCGCTGACTCCCGTCAGAGTGGCAGCAGGTAAGGCTGGCAGGCAGACTTATTAAATACACACCTGGAGAGTAAGACATAAAACAAGTTCAAACCTACTTCTCCCAAGGGAAGGTCGAAAATAAAAAAGAAGAGCAAAATCAAAGAAAATACAGAGGTCTTTTGTGAGAGAGGGCAGGCAGGAAAGACTAGCACTTAAAGAAAATACATTAGACATACGCAAGCAAAAGAAAAGAGCTCAAAAAGGTGAAAATGAAATGGAACATGATGAGTAGATGAGATATATTTTCATCTTTTTGTCATTGTCATTTCTTCCCCCGACACGGAGCTTTGAGCACAGAGAAGAGAGCGGACGAGGGTAGAGGTCACCAGCTTTCATGCCAATTTGGCTTTATTAGCGGGTTAAAAGAGGGAGAGGAAGAGAGGATAAATAGAGAGAAAAGAGGATAGAGGGGAAGAGGGAGTTCTCAGAATTAAAAGGAAGCTATGTCTGTGGCTCCAAGGCCCTCCTTTTACCAAACTTCTTATTTAGCATTTCACACACAGCACTCACAGAGGAAATAAATTAGAGGGGCACGGAGAGCAGGGAAAGCTGGAAAGCGAGACAATATATCTGTATAGAGAAACAGATAAAGAGTGGAGGTGAAGGAATGGGGGGAAAAAACGAATTCAAGAGATGTTGCAGATAAAGTATGAAGAGAGCACGCAAAAAGCAAAGTCTAAAGGAAGGAATTATCTTTTGTTAAGGCATCCTTATCGGTGACAGGATTGCGAAGCAACCCAATTAAATCAGCTCTTTCACTAAAGAGAATTCATCAACCAGAGGGCTCTTTTAACGTGTGTCTCAGTGCAGGCTAATCTGCTCTCACAAACCAGCGCACACACAAACATACTCTCAAAAAGATCCAGGAAGCAGTGTTACCAGATCTCATAAGAGAATCAAGCAGCCGGGTCTGTAGAAACAAGCCCCAAACAAGTATTGGCTAAAAAAAATGTAAAAAACGCGGGAAGGTATGTCCCACCTGTGACAGACAGCCAAAAGTTGGTCAATGGACCTTGTGTAGTATACTATATCCAGTTTTTGTTTAAATTAGATATGTGTTGATTAATCGGGATGCTCATTCTGAAGGCTGCAGTTTGTGCTGCTGAGATCATCAAGTCAATGGGGCTGAGTTTTATGTCTATAATTCAGCACAATTTGTCAGGACTATGAGCAGTGCTGTTATGTTATACTGCATCCTTTTTTCTCTAGGTGTATCTCATCATCCAGAGACTAATTGAAACAGTGGATTTGCCAGTGGGAGCACTGAGAGTTTTTACTGAAGGTTACTCAACAACTGGGGAATAGACTTCATAATACTGAAATAAGGACGGAAAAATGCAGTTTCTTCTATGGAGACGGACAGCAGAAATAAGGGGAGAGGGGCTGACAAAGCAGCGGTGACAAAGTACGGTTGATGACAGGGTTTATCTGGTTTGCCTACTTTTTGGCAACATGAGCTGAAATATTAATTTAGTTACAACAATAAGATGGCTTAATAAGATGGCTTCTTGTCTATTGGCTTTATTTTTGCCTTATTTTTTATATAACTAAATGAGAGATCTTTTTGTTGGTTTTACATAACAAAAACAGTTACAATGAGAGAATCAAGGTGCTTGGTTGCTTGGTGCTCTTATTTAAGAAATCCATCCATCCATTTTCTATACCTGCTTAATCCGTTGTTCGAGGTTGCGAGTGAGAGGGGGGGGCACCCTGGACAGGTCGCCAGTCCATCACAGGGCCACACAGAGACAAACGAGACAAACAACCACACACGCTCACACTCACTCCTAAGGACAATTTTAGAGTTACCAATTAACCTAACATGCATGTTTTTGGATGGTGGGAGGAAGCCGGAGTACCTGCAGAGAACATTCAAACTCCACACAAAAACCCAGCCGTATTTAAAAAAATTAAAATTAAATATCTAAAGGATTTTTTTGTACATGTTTTCATTAGGAATTTAAGCTTCATGTAAATCACTGACGATTGGCGCAGTTAACATCACATGGACATACTGCGAAGTCCATGAACTATTCAAAAGAACTAATTGGAGTGATCACTCTCACTCACAGACCCAACCCGACAGGGTCTAACAGAGCAAATAGTGTGTTACACACCAAAAACACAAGAAAAACAGATGCTTATAGACACTCCTGACAGCCTATTGCTTGTTTGATGTATAAAGCCCCTTACTATGAGCCTAATGTATCTACTGTCTGGTTGAAATTGGCCTGTTACTAGTCTGCAGCAACTTCTAACTATAGACGTTTAAATAACAGGAAGACCTAGAGGCAAGAGTGTGTGTGAGAGCGTCCTTCGCTACAGGCATCTGTGGGACGGTTCAAAACCCAAGAAGGTACAACTATTGTGAATGTTACAGAACCATTTAAAGTGAAAGAGAAGAGTTGAAAGGGTTTAGTTACATTTGTGTATTCATACTTTACTTCTTTACTCTCTAATGATACTCTTTCTGTGTCACTTTGCCATTTTCTATGTAGTGACGCCGACTCTTTAGGAGGAAAATTGCAACGAGTCCAGCATTGTGACACAGTGTTGATGTCACAATTAGCTTGCACAGTGACCAATGTGGCAAGCATAAACGCAGCATCTGTTGGTACTAAAGATGCTGCACACATTTATGAGCTGAGAAACGTGTTGCCTTCCTTTAATTTTAGCCCACTATCAGTCCATATCAGTCTCACACACACAACCACACACACACACGCGCTCATACTTGTCTGCATGTGTGTGTAATTTATGAGAGCTCATTCCTCGCGCCTCAGGTTCATTTCTGTAAATTTTATTTTGTCCACATAGTCCTTTCATATTAACAACTGGACATAATACTCACAAAACACCCATCTAACACCCACCTGCGCCCTCACAACCATGCATTCACAGGCCTCGTCCTCACACACAAATACACTCACACACACAGAGACAGATTTATGACCACTGCAAATCCCCAGCCAGGCCAGATAGCACAGACCGCAGACATAGTGAGACAGAGAAGGGTAACATCATCCACTGTAGGATGAATAAATGCTGAAAAGACTCCACTCTTTTCTCTTCTCCTTTGTCTTCTCTCCTCACTTTTCACCTTCCTCCTCTCTTTGCTTCAACTTCTTTAATCTCCTCTCCATTTTTTCATTGACTTACTTGTGTAAACACCGGATATATTGCTATCCATCCACTGATCTCTCTCTTGCTATTCATTGGAACTCTGTGTGACCAGTCATGTACATAAATAAGATTTCCCATGCCACAGGTGAGCTAGCTGGTAACAGGTCCCTCACTCCACAAAAAAAATGGCAGCTGTATGTGGAAGCTGAAGATATGGATCTAGGAAAGGACAGTGATCCAAAGAAAGAGACGTGTAGAGAAAGTAGTAGCTTATAAGAGCAAAAATGTCAACTTATCCACTAGCTGTGTGATTGAATACATGTATTATAGTGTAAGAGGATTACATATCAGTGGTGCAGCACACCAACTGAATGGAAAATGTATTTTGATGGTGGTATCAGTTTGTACGAAATGAAAAAGCAACAGCTTAGAATGATACGATCACTTAATATTACTTGTTATATTTGTTTTCCATGTGTGTTCTCGGGCAGAATGCAGACTGTCTCTCAGTGACACATATCCTTGCAATGGAGCTTTTAAATCCTTACCCTCCTCTTTTCCCTTCTGTCTTCATCAAATTCATATCTCTGATACCCACTCCTTTTTCTCTCCCCCTTTTCATCTCAGTTCCTTATGACCCAGGCTAGGTGGGAAATGTCGGCAGAAAACACTCTCTGAACACCAACTGTCAAATTCACTCTTCCCTGGCCTCTCTTCTTGCTTTTCCTCACATTTTCTCCTGTGCTGGGTTCACCTCTGAGAATGGTTGAAGCGCTCTGTTATCCACCTTCATGTCAGCTTAGCTTTTAATAAGTAGTGTGGAAGTTTTACTGGCCACTAGGAGAAGCCCTCTGCTGTGGAAATGTGGTGTAATGCCTCAACCAGAAAGGAACTGTTAAATCCAGTTCATCCACATTAGTAATTAGATTTACCCATGATATCAAAAGAACGCTAATTATTTCTTCTACTTTTTTTCCTTGGTTTAAGTTTCAGACGTCTCTGAGATTTCCTTTTTAACTGCAATATAATTAAACATATGTGACAGATGAGCCTGATCTTATTACATGAACATGTCGGTATCACATAAAGCAGCAAACTACTTCTCAACTGACCTTGTTACCATGGTAATACGTGCCAGATGGCCACAAAGACAGTTCATGTCACCCTCCTCTGTTATTTTATCCCAACCAATTTCCGTGTAATTTCTTATAAGAAAAGACACTGGCTGTGCTTCGTATCATTTCAATGCAATGACGTGCAGGTAACCAGCCTATAAAAGAATAATTATATTAATCATTTTATCAACTGTGGTTACATACAAATCCTTGTATTGTGTCTGTGCGATACAGAGATGTTTTGAGGTGGAAATGCGTCTTTGGGCTTTCCTCCTCTGATCTGAGTACTCGATTTAAATGGACCTGCAGTATTGCCCTTAACTGAGTCCATCTGGATCTATAACGAGCTTAAACTAACTCTGAGTGACTGCAGAATATGCTGGGTTTACAGGAGTTGCTGAAGATAACTCTCCTTGATTATATGAGTTGCAAAACCCTTCTTACACTGCACTGACTTTTTCCTCCCATATCTCCCACTAGTCTGTGACTGCTGCACTCTTGCAGTCTGCTTTTACCAATCTTTAAAAAAAAGAGGTTGCTGCTGTTCAGTTCATGTGACAATGACGCTCAATATAAAGTTAGGTGATCAAAATGTATTTGAATATCTAAAAGTGTTGTTGCTTAATGACTGAATCTGTGGTACACATGATGTAGCAGTGGCGCTACATCAAACATCCGCACATCTGCTTTCATTTTCAGTGTGCTATTTCTGGTCACAGTCAAAATGAAAGCTGGGTTACAGTAAATCTGTTAGTTTTACCTCTGGAATAGAGAATTAAACACAACATATACAACGAGTTTATAACAGCTGCAAACTTCTGAGCGTGTAGCTTACGATTAAATTCCTACGTTTGCTAACACAGCCAAAGATGACTAAACAAACTGAGTTCACATGCTCAGAGACCATTAAATGACCTCATTAAAATAAAAACAGGCATTCTGGGATCATTTAATTTCAGGTCACATGAGAGGTAGTAGAAGGGTAAAATAACAGATGGACTGTGTGTTTTTGTGTGAATATGTTTGCATTTCTGTGTCTGTGCAACCCCTGCTTCTCTTATGCATGTTCCCATAGTGAACGCCTTCGCAGACTGACCTATTTTCTATTTATTTCACATTTCTTTGCCTTGTCGCATAAACTGTGGCTGTCATTGCACACGTGTATGCTATCAGTCTTGAAATAAATATTTCAAGTGGGTAATTATGTAAACTGTTTGGAGGATGATCAGCGATAACGAGCAATAAGACTTCCATGTTCCCATGTGAGAAAAAAAAAACGCTCTGGCTCAGGCTCCAGTCATGAAGGTCAGCTATATTTCCCATAAGCCTCTTCCCCCCACGCTTCACCCACTCACAACGGATTGGATGCCCAGGAAATATTTCAGCGCTCAAAATGGGATAGGGTGCATGTGCCACATCAAAACCTCTAGCGTCCCATGAGGTGTGACATTTCACTTTGCCCTTACTTTACCCAGTCAACTTACACCCACATCCACACACACACATATACACATGCACACTAACACATCCACACACTTAAAAGTATACAAATTCCATTTGCTACACTCATGCTTTCCCCCCAGCTGTGACATTAATAGCAATGTTAACACCCCATAAATGTGCCTGTTCAGAGATCCGCAAATACACACAAATCTACTAATCTATCTTCCAAGCCCCTTGAAGTCAATTAAAATCTCTCACAGCTGTGGTCCACCCTCAGGATTAATTGTGATATGGACACGTTCAAACACACACACACACATACATGCATGCACAAACACGTGCAGCCATGTGCTGATCATAAAACGCCTTTTACCAGTAGCAGGCTAGTTAACATCATAAAATAGCTGGTGTACCCACAAAAGTCAGCAAGCCAGGCATTTAGAATTATTACACTAGAACACCAGAGAAAGCTTAGGCTTGGAAGAGAAAACATTGTTGATAACACCACATAATTGTATATAACCAGAAAATTGGTGGGATGTGTTGAGAGATTTAATCAAAGCATTTGTCAAAATCAGTAAAAATCACAGAGAAAAACTTTAACGCTGTCATTATTGAGCAAAATGAGACAAATTAATGAAGTGTTAAGTTGAACTTAATCCATGGTGCTTCCTATTTTGATTCCAGAGCTTATGAATAATAAGCATAGTATAAGTCAGCACTTAAAGGTGCACTATGTAAAATTGTCTGAATACAGTTTAATACAATCTGAAAAACTAAGACAAAGTAAAGTAGTAGTAAAACTAGAAAATTAAGACAAAAAAAAATGCATGTCAAAAGCATCTGCTGTGTTGCAGAGGTACGTATTGAAGGTTGCATTTTAACCAGCTAGTGCTAACATGTATCTTTGTGTAATACCACTTTGTACCTCAGAAAGGGACAGTAAGTAAACATAGTATTAATAATGCCACATGATTGACCACAAGTAGTAATCCTGCGGAGTATTGCACACACAATGATCACAGATGCTCTTACCAAGCAACTAAGGGAGAGTATAGAGCTTTATGATACCCTGCCACCAATTTCCGCCAATACTGATGCTTGTGAGCTTGATCCCTGAGTAGTTTATTTGTAATTTGCGGCAGTGGCTGGACAAATGCTCTATTAGTGCATCACAAGAGTGGCTTCAGTAGCTGCTAATTGCACGTCTTATTGAAACAACTTTTAAAACTCCTACAGAATACAAGGAATTATGGAGGCTTTCTGGTTACAGTCAGGTTTTCTTTGAAGATGATTTATTTGAATTATTTTTTTAAAAGTTTATTAAGATCGCTGTCGTGTCTATAGGAAGACATAACACAATATTCATAAACAGAGCCTTGCTTAATTTTGTACACTCAGGATGTTTGCTGCATGATGTTTCTCGATTTGTTCTGGTCGCTAACAAAAATTTATATCTTGGTATTTATAGACTGAGTGGCTATTTCAAAAAGAAATATGCAAACCTATATGCCTATACGACATTGCAAATACTAAAAATGTGGTCATTCCTTTTGAATAATGCACAACTGCACAGGGAAGTAACCCTCATTAACACCCTGTTGTTAGACATCGATTTTATAAATGTTATGTGGTCTGGCTCACTTCTAATTTGCCTGTGTTTTGATATAGATTGTAGATGCAAATTGTGTGTCAGAATATTATGCACAAAGAATGGCAGTTTTGCCAGACATAATCTAGTGACAGTGGAAAATAGCATGCACATGCTTGAGGGTCTGCACGTGCAACACCCTTACACATAATTTAGCCAAGGTTTGTACAGCATGTTGTTATATGCCAGGCTGGTTATTTTTTATTTTTTTTAAGTAAGATTCTTAAGGTAAACAACAACAAGGAAAAGTTATAAGCAAGAATAGCTCAGCTTGTTTCTGAGAAATACAAAATGAAAGATGGGGGCAGGACTGCACCATGAGTGAGGAGCACAGGAATACACACTGGCTCAGGTTTACAGAGGAAACTGCTGACTTGCAACTGTGTTGGTATAAACAGCATTGTATGATTTCATAACTCATTTGAAAAAGTGTGAATTTAAGAATCACTATACCGCACAGTCCTAATTGGAAGTCTATTGGTTTCAAAGGTGTGCAAATTTTGGGTACATTTTGTTGCATAGCTTCAACAAAGCTAATGGCTAACTGTATTACTCAGCTGATCTGAACTCACATGACATTGTGAAACAGACCAGTATAAGTTTGTTTTTTTTTTTTTGATAAACCTGAACAAGATTATCCTTCTCCATTTGTGTAAACACAAAAATATACATATCAATAAGTGAGACGGTTTATTCATCCCAAGAAGAAGCTAGGCAAGAAAAGCTGATACAGTACACCACACAGACCAGCCAGATAGTGCTTTCCATAGCCGTTAAATGTAAGTAAACAAACAACATAAGAGCCAATTCAAATGAAGCCTGGGGCAGTGAAAGCTAAGCCGTACATATTGTGCTGTCACAGGTTTTTTTGGTAGGAAGTCGCCTTTTCACCCAGACTCCTCATTCATAGACAGAAAAGCATCTGGAGCACGTAGTGGCAATGACGCTCCTCATCAAAGATACACTCAAAAAACCACAACAAATGTATTATGTTAACCAGAATGTAAACTGTGGAGCAATCTGAAAGGCAGTTTGGCAAAGCTTCCGTCCCTTTCGAAGCTAGAAAGAGTTATAAAAGAAATGGCCTGCTACCCACTTCTTCAATTCCTTAATCCACTTCTGCCTCAGGAAGCTAGTTTGGAACAAAAGTATCAAATATATGCCACAGCACCGTTTAACCAAACTGATCTTAAAAAAAAAAAAAAAAAAGAAAAGAAGAAAACTGTGGACTTAAGGTCAAAGTGAAAAGTGATTGGCTGCTCTATTAAATCTACAATCGGGAATTTTACTGCTGATGGACAATTTAACACAGACGTGGGCAAATTACTGATATTCATCTGAGATTTTACTGAGTGAAAACCTGGTGTGAACTGTCTTGCAATTCTGAGCAACAAACGTTCCCAAGGCTTCTCATTTCTGTGGACTTGCTCAGTCTAAAAAAACAGGGACTAAATATTACAATATATTAGGGGTGTGACAATTCACTGAGCTCACGAGAACGAGACGAGATTTTAAGAAAACTACAATGACAAAATATATGACTGGACCAACAGACTTTTATTTAACCGAGTTGCACATGCTTTTTGAAATGTTTTATTATAGCTCTTTAGACGCATGATGTAAGAATGAGCTTTTAATAAACTGCTTCTTCCACAAATTGAAACTAAAACTCCATCCATCCATCATCTGCCGCTTATCCGGAGGTCGGGTCGCGGGGGCAGCAGCTTGAGCAGAGAAACCCAGACGTCCCTGTCCCCGGCCACTTCCTCAAGCTCTTCCAGGGGGACCCCGAGGCGTTCCCAGGCCAGCCGAGAGACATAGTCTCTCCAACGTGTCCTGGGTCTTCCCCGGGGTCTAAAACTAAACTAAACTAAAACTAAAATTTATAAAAGTTGAAATAAAAAAACAAAAACTTTTTTTCAAGTGCAAACAATATTATGTGCAAGACCAAATCAAAGTTCTACTCTGTCAATACAGAGCCTGACCAAGGATGTCACTGACAACTGACAACTTATCAGTCACTCTACTGCCATTTATCATTTCACCAAAATTTTTTACCCAAAATGCTGCCAAACAACCGATTTGAAAGTGGCGGGGGCATCTTCTATGGTAATACCAGTATTTTCTGACATCATTCTGGCTGCTTGCCGCTTCCCGTCCTTCTCCTCCTCCTCTTCTTTTCATTCTCCTTCTTTAAGTTCTGGTAGGCTAGACATAGCAAATATGCATTACTGCCCCCTCAGGTCACAAATAAAAGTTTGGATAGCTCACAAATCTCACGAGATTTTTAACGCAACGATAAATATCGTTGAGTTTAATCTCGCAAGATCTCGTGGCACGAGATCTCATCACAACCCTACAATATATCATCCAGATGGTAAACAAAAGAAGAAGACAAAAGTTGTCATTAGAGAGGGAAAAAAACAAAGTAGCTCCATACAAGAAATAATTTTAAGTCACACCACGCTGTGGGGTGGGTACAAATGACCCCTGAAAATCAGAATAAAAGCAAAGAGAGGGGGTGATAAATAGGATGTGACATGGCTGATTTATAAACGCAGAGTCAGGGATAAATGGAAAAAATTACCCAAGCTAGTCGCAGGATCTGACTCAGAGCAAAATATTGCAGTCATAGCATGAACGCAAGAGTGTGGACACTGACACTGCAAACTACATATATCTTCAGTAAAATGATAACATACAAGAGAGATTAAAGGGAATCTCAGATATGAGTGAGCAACAACAAGTCGAATTTTAACAGCCTTAAGAGAATGATGATATGGTTTTGAAAATTTAATAAGGGCTCCCTCCTTTATTGTAATGTACCAATAAAAATATGTATTATGTGTCAGTTACATATATTTGATATCTTAGTTCCTATGAGTAAGCCACCTTATTAATCAGAGGTCAGTGTGACCAGCATCTGCTACTGGCATCAACGGCAGGTTATGAGATAGCTGGGATAATGAAATAAGAATCCAAATGTTAATGCAGCAGAGCAGACAATCACAGGTAGAAAAGACAAAAAAAAATATTGAATGAAAAGTGCAAAACATATAAGACCACCCAACCCTCCTACGAAATCAAGCAGCTGCGTATCAGTGAAACCTTGGTAAGATCGCAAGCGTGTGTTCTTGCCTCATCAAAGTCTGATAGTGCTGTAGATGAATTGGGCTCTGATCAGATAAAAGCCAGAGTAAGGCTTGATCAATACTTATATTCCTCTTCCTCTTTGAAAAGTGCAGTCTGTCAGTGCCCATTGCAACTCGTTGGCAGGCAATTTTGCAATGAGAAACCAAAGCAATCAATGTCGGATTTCATTGTTAATACTTAGAGTAATATGTGGGATTATAATAAAATTGTGTAGGAGGAAACATCCAACAATGTCCTTCTGTGATGTGTAGCTAGCACATTTGCAGTGAAACATATGGTTAGCTTGCAGATGTTACTTTTTTTGTCTCATTGCCCCTAACTGGGATAAAAAAAGAAAGAAAGAGAGCATTTGCAATAAACAGTGAGAAGACTGATCGTTCACATGCTGAAATCACTCAGAATGGGAGGGATGGATATGGAGCCGTGATGGTTTGTGAAGATGAGCAGATTGGAGAATCATGTTTTTTTTCATGCTAATTCCCTTCCAGGTGAATAGAAAGCCACACAGACTACCAAATCTCATTATGCTGTGCTGTCATTAACTCTTTCTGTCTCCTCTCTTCCGGCTGGGTTGGTCTCATCTATCCTTTTCCTCCCTTTGTCTCTGTTTTCGTATCTTTTTCTCCCACCTTCCGTATCCAATTCCTGGCTTTAAATAACTTGTTTCTGCATGGATGGACTGAAATCATATCCAGGGTGACACATTACAGATTTGTCTTCTGGAATTAATTTTCATGACAGAACATAGATTGCTTTAATGAGTTTTTATTGGATATTGATCACACACTGATATCACCGGCGAAGCTCTTGGATGACAATATGCAGCAACTGTTCCTTTATGACAGCTGCTGTCTGCCTGGATATTTGCTTTAACAACTGCAGCCTGCTCTCGAAAGCCTGAACATTCATTTGACTAAATTGAATTGAACAGCAGAAGATAAGCTTTGGCATGGTAGCCTATAATGGATACGGGCAGCTGTAACTCACTATTGAGGATAGAGCCACAAGCTGTTGGTTTCAAGTTCCACTGGTGCATGAGGAATTACAATTAGCTTTAGCTTCTCATTTTCTTTACATTTGCTATGTAATATAAGGTCAAGTGTAAATTCATTATCCACAACTTTGGTCATATTTTTCAATAGTCTCAACTTGGGAAGTTTTTGATATGAAATATGATCACTTGAAGCACGAGAATGCAGGAGAAATGTGTCTAAAGAGCAAATGCACACAGAAATATCAAACCATTAAAAATGCACATTTATTATTCAAATCCTAAATGTATAGATATGTATGTATGAATGCTATTTACTGGACACAGATCAAATTATATTGAACAAATCACACTTCCTAGGTCAAAAGTAGACTGCAGGGGTTATGACATGGACAGATGTCAAAGAGTCTTTACAGTATAACCACTGACTCCAAACTTACAACATTTCACCCCCAGGCAGCGAGGACCCTCCAACAGGAGGTGGATTAGTTAAAGGAGGGATTAAAGACACATCCGACAAGTCAGAGGCTAATCAAACATGTTTTCTATCATCTCTGTCATCCCTTCATCCTCAGTTTGTTGTTTACTCAACAAGTTGTTAACTGACATACTGACATTGGCTGAAAGAACCTCAATCACTTCTGTCTACTTGCATACTAGCTAGCATGGCATCAACTTAGTTCTATTTGGCATGATGCTAACTGTCATGGCATCAAACAAAAACAATAAGGTACACTCGTGTTGCAAATGTGTAAAGTAAGGACATTGCTGGTTATTGGAGAAAAGGTGTTAAGGCTGTAATTAAGAGCACACAAATCTGCTTATCTGTAAGCATGTTAATCTTGTGTGTTTATAGAACGCAAACAAAAGTGATACAAAGGTGTGAGCATAACATGAAGCCTGCTGTAAAGCTCATCCCAGTTCTCTGCTGTTTGTGTAAAGATTGCCCCTTGCTAAGCAGAAGAGGTTTTACTGTACATTAATTAATCATGTTAAAAGAGGAACTGAGACCAATTCATTAGTTAACCATAAACGGGGACAACAAGATTTCAATGAACACACCCCAATTGAGTAGTAATGTCTGGATGCACAGTGTTTAGGAGAAGCTTTTCTTAAGTCAGAGAGGTTGTCTGACATATTCTTCAATGGGTTTGAGACAGTAACATCATGTGTCTTTTGACATCATGTGTCATCTAACAAACATAGGATATTTTTTTATTATGTCTGTCTTTCAAAATATGTTTATAGTGAACTATTAAGGAGCCATAAAAGGATATTGGAATAGAAATTGCAGTGTATTCATTCAAGCTTTTCACCCTCAATGTAAACTGTGTTGTTTAAATTGTGGCCTCTTGGGTGAAGACAAAACATCAAAGAATCAAATGAAAAAAAAAAAAAAGAATCAATTTACCTCCTGAAATACTGAGTGCAGTCACTAGTTGAATTCACTCATTTTGTTTAGAGTGTTGGTGGTCATTTTATGAAGTCATCCACAGATGTTAGGCATCAAAAAGAGGCATATTTTCTCACACAGCCTAATTAGGTATTTCACTCCAGCTCCACCCTCCTGTCAATGTGATAAACCCAATTGCCAGTCTTGAGATTTCAAAATGACATGTTACCAATGGATGTCTTCACAGTGGCTACCTTTACTTCTGGTCTGTCTGTGATTAAAAAGCTAACAAGTTAGTCATAACTATTAACAGTTTCCTATTTGCAGTTGCCTACCATATTTTTGATTGTCTTTTCATTTCATTTTGATTCCCAACAACTAATACAAATACACCTTTAACTTGCTAGCTGCACTTCTCACAAGGTAGCTGCTAATTAAGCTACTTAGGCTCTATTAGAGAAAAGCCTGAATATAAGAACTGTGAAACCAGAGTGGTAAATTAAAAAATATTGGGATGAAACATTCTATGTTAATAATCTCTGACTTATTTAGCCACTAATAGTCCGACTGGTTAATATAGTTGGTTTAACATGTAGAATTCTAAGGCACTGGGCCACCTTCTAAAAACAGAATTACCACGGCACTGTAGCCTACAGATTACTACGGCTGCTTTGCTCATTGAGCCCACAATATATTCATTAATATAATGGGGGTCTAAATGGTCCATACAGTATGGTGATTATGCCCGCCCTCATCACTGAGCTATTACACACCTACCCTCCTTGCTGCACAGGAGACTGTATATTTGTATTTGGGTTCAGGCACAGGTGTTATGAGGATGACAGCATAGGAATTACAGCTAAACTCACTCTCATTTAACTCCTGTCCTGAACAAAGTTAATTAGATAATATAAGAAAATCCCTTGATACTCTGACCTTACACACGGGTGAAATATTGTTTGAGTAGAGAGTCGAATGGCTCTAAATGGCGATATAGTAATATGCTCTGCATGGTAAATATCCATCTCTCCATAACCATATTTTTATTCCATTCACATGTGTCTGGCCAATGCAATTCCACAGGGCAATGAAGATGGAGAGTGCAGCCACAGCACAACTCTAAAGGTAAAGCACTCTATCAGTGGAGGCTGATAACTGAGTTTCCATGTGCATCTTTTAAAGAATGGTTTTGTATTATAGCTAGTGCGGGGGCCTCTCATTACCAGATGGATCAAATAAAATTGAATGTATTTTTAGTAATAGCAATGTCTTAAGAAAGCTATGTTATTAGCTTAAAGTTGTCAAAATTCTCCATTAATGCTCATCTTTATCCCAAAAGAAGTTTAGTGTAAAGAAGATATTTTGTCTTCCCAACAAATGAAGGAAATGAAACAAGAAGTATACATATATAGATGTGGCTCTGGCATCCTATGAATACCACAAGAGTAAAATTGTGACAGAAAGCTGTGTTTTATCTGTATTTCAGCCCCACCACCACTAAATCCCCTCCTGTGATCTTCTATTTTGACGCCATGATTAGGTGGTATTATTAGTGCCATGATATTAAGTCATCTCATTTTGGGAAGGCGGGCGCGAGTGACAGCTATGAAACAAGCGTTTGACACTAAAACCGTCACTAATGCTAATTCCTCCAGTGCTCGTGAACACATTAATCTTTCATAATGACACAAAGGCCTTCTGTCAAGGGGAGGGGTTACTTCCTGTCCTCTCAAAACCTTTGATGGCCTCACTCACTCAACGCCTCACTATTTTTATACTGGCATGCATGAAAAGGAAATCGCATCATTTTAAAATGAATGTGACACGAGTAATGGACTTTAAAAGTGGTGCGTGTGTGTGAGAGTTCTAATGGTTTGGTAAGTTTCCATGTTGGTGTCGTGTTCAGAGAGAAGAATCATTTAAAAGAAGTTGATAGAAAACAAAAAATGATCAGAAATGGAGGTCACGACTGGCTTGTATCCACGCACTTATAATTAAACACAAAATCACAAAATGGATTGCTGTGTGTACTTGTCTTTGTGCTCGTGACTGTGAGAACATTTGGCTAAAGATATTTCACAGAGCAATTTACCGGTCCAGTGAGATAGTTCCAATTCAACTGAAGGGTTTTGTTATGCAAAGACTCTTGCATACACGTGTGTGTGTCTGTGCAGGACAGCGTGTGAACAAGAGATTTAAAGAGAAAGCTTCAAACTGCAGAGAAATGAGTCAGAGGGAGGGATTAGAAAGGGGTTATAAGCCTGTTGTAGGAGTTAAGGCCTTTTTAGCTAAAGAGTAGACAGAAGGAAGCACTGTAGCCAAATCAGATGCAGAGTTCTCCTCATCATTGTTCCTGTTTAATGATAGCTGCGCATGCTCTTTGTTAGACCGCAAGACTCTCAGTACATGAGAAGAAAAATCTGTGGTCTAATTGATGAGGAACAACAAGTGTGCAGATGCAAATGCCAAACAAGAAAACAAAATGGGAGCTGGTCTATGACTCACACATGGAAAACAGTCTTAGGTATAAGTAACTTAGAAAGGTATAATTTCCACAAAATATAACACAAATCTCCGGAAGCTTGGGGATGAAAAGCCTAGCTGTCACAAGCATTAGCCATGTAGAGGCTTGCAGAAGGAACATAACTGACAGAATAAGTGATAAGTTGTCTACGTTTATACATGTTTAAAGCCCAGAGAACAATATCTATCAGGAAAACATAATGAATCTGTCTTGTTACCTCATTAGCTTACATAAGTAAGATCCAGTTGGTTGCTTTTCTTACTCAAACACACACATACATACAAATCTCACACATCCTACTTGAATTAGTCAATGGAATTATGCAAGTGTGGCTGATGACACCAGATGGAAGTTTATTCCAAAATGGTTAAACACTTTGCATGTGTTTAGGTCTAGAAGCAAATTACTTAGGTACACGCTTTAAGAGGAGCCTTTTTCAGTCCAATAAGGCTTCGGTATTTTAGACGTGTCAAAAGAGCAGCAGCCCACAACATATTTCACACTATATAAGAACTTCCCTCGTTGCCAAGATGATACACTGGTAGAGTACCCAGCTTTATGTTGGTTATAAAGAATTAAAGTCTGCCAAAAGAGTAAGCAAGGATACCAGGAGGATTAAGTGAGACATTTGATGGGTCATAGATTATAGCCTAAAGCTGTTTTATATCATGTGATCAAGTGAGGAATCTAGTTTAAGTGTGGGGGCCATGTTTTGAATGTTGATATCACTTGAACTTGGAGGATTTAAAAATGCATTTAAATCCTCCACTCCAGCGGTTATTAATCCTCTAATCACGCAGCATTGTTTCACAAAACTGGACATTTCAAAGTTTTGCTACAAGAAAAGAAAAAAGAAAACTCGTGGCCGATATGATTCACAGCGTTGTCCTGATTTGATAAATGATGATCTATGAATATGATAATCCTGCCCCATCCATATCACCACCTGACAGCAGATGACACTGGCTTTTTCTGTGCAACTGCTACTTCTAAGACGTGGGTATAGCCATACATCTTTGAACCAGAGAGGTAATGTATTTACTTTATAATGCCTTCAACAAGAAAATAAATGCATCACTAGCTGGCTGAGTAGCTCAACAAGCAGGCTTCCATCTTGGCCAAGAGCTTGCCTGGTTTCTTTCCAGTTCATGGCAGAGTGAGCTCCTGGCTCAAGCGTCCAAGAGCTAGCTTGGTCAGCTTCTGGGCTTGCTCTTTCCTAGCTCCCATAGCCTATATCTTCTGTCTTCTAAACCGAGTGTATTCGATGTGCGATCGAAGCTCCATAACAGTGATTAATTAGCTATAAAGCCTCATCCACCAAGTAGTCAGAATTAGCTCCTCTAACGTTCTAGGTGGAACATTTAGACTGTCTGACCTCACCTCTGGTGGTGCTCCTTAGATACAAAGCAGAAATCCTCAGCCTTGTCAAAATGATGGAACAAATTTAAAAAAAAAGTCTTATGGACATGTAAACAGGGTGAAAAAGTTTATTTTTAGTAGATGGGAGCTTTAGGCTAAGAGATGCGCTGACTAACATTTTGTGAAACGTTTTAATCATTAATGTACAAATGATAGGAACATAGTGTTGCATTTGTGTTAAAATGCATACGATGAAACATTCTGTCTGGAAGGAGAACAGGATGGGAATGACATATTATTACACTTAACTAACAAGAAAACATGCACGCACACACACACACACACACACGAGAAGCCATCTGAGGCAGATAAGCCCACATATAAACAGGCGTATACACCTATAGTGATAAGATGTGGCCCTCAGCTAGTCGACAATTTTACTGCCATAATTCATGAACCACTGGTATGGTTTAAACCTGGATTTTACTCACAGATGAAGGAAATTACACGACAAAAACTATACATGAAAATATGGTGGAAAGACATTATATTGGGAAAAAAGATCAATGTGATGTTTGCATGATGAAATAATACTGTAGAAAACACAGAAATAAACATTAACCCGAAGCTTAAAAGAAGGATGGAAACAAGAGGGTATCAAACACACTTGATCCATCTTGATGAAAAGATGAATCAGACAAGGAATATTAGAAGTGACAAAGTGAAGAAAGAGAAAAACCTGAAGCCGTCTTATCTTTCTATAGCTCCACTCTGCCAGTGCCTTTTATTTACTGAAAAAAGTCCTGGGTTAGTGTTTTTTTAATGAGCTCAGGGAGAGATTTTAAGACTTTTAGGTAGATTATAGTCATGATTACCCAGCAATGTAGATGAGCTTTGTATCTTCGAATGCTGATTATATTTTGTGTATGATAAACTGAATAATACTTGTTATCACAAAAAGGAGCTACTGTGCAGCATAGAGGTTATAGGTAGGTATGGTGTTATAGCTTGTTTGTCTCAACAAAGGGACATTTTCAACTTTCAGGATGTCCATTACTACAATCACTTGCATATCCAGCACCAAGAGAAACTCATACTGTTTCATTATGACCTTGGAAAGGGGAGCAACACTTTCCCTGTGAATGAAGGGCTACTGATCTGTTTAATGCAGCTTGTCTTAAGCGCAGGTTATGAGAGGCTAATGATCAAGTGCTGATCAAGCAAAGACGATCTGTTGGTTAGCCATGGTTATCAGAGCTCGACCTCGGTTGGGTTCGTGCCATTAGTGTTCTTTTTTTTGTGTGTTTGTATCGTTTGTTTAGAAAATAAACCACAGAAAGTATTATATCCTATCTCACCTAAGACCTGACAACCTAATAGACAAAATGTCTGAAATTTATTTTAATAAAACTGGAAAGTCATGTGTAAACCGTGACTGAATCACACTCGTGTGTGCTGTTTCACTGTGTTTCAAGATGTTCCTCTGGCACCTCAGAGGCCAAATGTATACATTTTTGCTCAAATGGGATGTAAAAGTTCATCTGAACAAACACTTGTCATTTATTGAATGGTTGTTAACTTCAGTGGTTTCTATGTTTTTTTTTTCTCTCTTTCGTGACCTCTCAAATATCAGATCACATTCCTCATCATTAATAACCTTCACTAAGAAATTACTTCTTAGAAATGGATAATCTGGACATGATGAAATACTACAATGTAGTAGTTGTTCATAAATAACAAGTTGCTCATGTTTACATTTAGTCTATTATTGCAATAGAAGTGGGATGTTACAATTTGTCCATTACTTCAAAAATACTCAGTTTCGCTTCATTCATCACTTTTGTCACAGTGTTTTATTTTCCTTACTATTACTTTATTTTATATCACAATTAGGTCAGGCTTAGAACATGCATGAACTATATCCATCCATCCATTTTCTATACTTGCTTAATCCAACTCATGGTTGCGGGCAGCTGGAGCCTATCCCAGCTGTAATTGGGAGAAAGACCAGTCCATCACCAGTCATACACTCTATATATTAATACAATCCTACTCCTTGTTTGTCAATTAGTTCATTATTTGAACATTCTGCTTCAGCAGAGGGCTATCTGTGTTAGCCTGTAGGTTGAGTTTGTGTGTCATGTTTACAGTCTGATGCATTTAACTCAATGCAATAATGAAATACTGTGGCTCAGTGCATTTTCTAAACTTAAAAAGGCTTATAGTAACACACAACACTAAAACATAGCCAAAGAAAAGCATACAGCAAAGCAAATGAAAAGGGGAAAAAGACAAAGAAGTCAGAAGAGAGATGCCCCTGTGGTCCCAAAAAAAGATAAGAGAATCAGTCTGTATCTGTTAAACTCTGCAGCCACTTGCTCCTTCCACAAATAATATGTAATCATTAAAGGGAGTGAGAAGGGCTCATTCAAAAGAAAAACAACAACAATAACAAAAAGATTAAGCTCTTAGAGAAGCTGAAAATTAATAATAATAAAGAACAGAATGTGAAAACCACTAAAGAGAGCCGAGAAGGAAAATATGGACTTTGGGCAAATATTGGAAAAGGGCTGACACTTTTCTGATTGTTCATAGCTGTTACAAGACATCTTGGTCTCTTCCATTATTGCCCCCATTAGGTGTTAATAGGAATGGGAAGGCGTGATGGAGGGGTTACATTGCATTGTGAGCAAGTCCAGTAAGCTTGTGTCGGCTTCTGTAAAGTGTGCTGCACTGATGGATCTGCTAACACCTTATTGCAGTTCAGGATGGCAAAGCCCTCTCACTGATCTTACTCCCTCCCTCGCTAATCTATCCATCTCCCACAGACAAGACTGACCTAGTGGATGTATCACTTTCCAATCATCCTACCATGGCTAACCACAGTCAGAAACGCGGGGAAAGAATAGAAAAAGTGTTGGACAGAGAAATAGGTATTGATTCGATCAGATATAGTGCTGTGGGCAAGTTCGTCCGTGCTCAGTGCCTTGACACCTCGAAATGGAAGGCAAGGAGAAGAGAGGTGGTGTGGGTTGACTGGTAGACAGTAACAACAGTGGGGAAGCAGCATTCATGGCTGCTGAAAAGGAGGGGGAGATGTTGCAGAAAAGTCATGTTGTGTAAAGAGGAAACCTTTTAGAAAGGTCTGATCACAGTGCCGGAATGTAGATTGTAAACTGTGAACAAGCTAAGAGTTGAGCCGTATATAGTGGTACTTCCTTCTAGGGTAAAACTGAAGGTGGCGGCACATGGGAATACTTGTTTCTGTTTGCCTTTTTTCCTCCAAACTATTGAAGCGAAAAAAAAAAAAAAAAAAAAAGTGGTTTGTTTTAGGCATTTGAGTGTCTTTATTCCCCTATCTGACACAGTTTTAGCCAACTTGGCTTCATGCAAAAATGTCAATAAGGCATGAAAAAAAATCAATAGTCTTACAGAAGAATATGAATAATTTGAATATCATCAGTTGCAATTCGGGTTGTGCTCCTGATTGATTCTTTGGTTATTTATTTTTTTTTAATTGTTTTGTTGTCATATATTAATGTAGATGCATAACTTAATCATGACAGCAGTTGTAACATACTCACATACACAGGTCCTTACAGAGAGGTATCCTTCATTTACAAACTGAGCTTCTTTCGAGTCAGAGATCCTAAAAATGATGTAGGGTTCTAGCTTTGTCTGGCAGCTACAGTTTATGGGTGCGTTCAGAAAGCAGCATGAAGAATAAAAACTGCAACTCAGTTCCAATTCCTGATGATTCCTCCAAATGGCACACACTGTTTCTTTTATTTGTGATTCACAATTTTGCAAGTATTGCATTTCAGTTGGAGGTTTCATTAGTAAGTGTGCTACATTTGCATAAAAAGCTGAAAAGCTAAGAATAGATGATTTCTAACATATGGTAACTGCTGTGACAGGGTTTACCTCAAGGCAGTCTTTGACATTTTCCTAACCCTTACCATGTAGTGTTTGATGCCTAATCCTAACCAGGTGGCTTTATGTTCCCAAACCAAACAGTGAGTAAAAACCAAGGTAACTTTATAGTGAAAACAAAATCAAGATATAATTTGTGACGTACACTGGGTTGGGGTGGAGCCAAACTAGAGGAGTATAGTCATGAGTTAAACTTAACATGTTTTAAAGCCTGGTATTTTAAGAAATTTTGGTCTCTTTAGCTAATTTGTGGCCACATGACAACCTTATTGATGAGTGATGCAGGGGTTATCCAGTGGCTGTAAATCTCTTATACATAGTTTCTAGTTACAAAACCCATCTTTTATATACAGTCAATGTTTTTCTGTCTGTCAAAACTGGTAAACAATCCCTTTGTGACAGTTGAATGACATGCCGTGATATTGTTTTCCTCTATCTTACCACTGAATTTCCGTGTCCATGTTGACAGAAGTGAAAGTGAATAAACACATTACCTTGTGACAGTTTTACAAACTGCCACAAGACAATGGTGCTGAGATCTCTTATATCAGTAAATATCTTGGTAAATATCAAGTAATTATCAGTGACAAGAAAAATGGCAAAATCTATTCAACTAAAATATTGTAATGAGCTGTAATTACCCTTTAGGTTAAGGATCTTAAACATCTGTCTCTTCGTGTGTGTGTGTGTGTGTGTGTGTGTATTAGAGCTGTCTCCTTCTGCCTGTGTGACAGCCATATGACTGGTTGTAATTGCCTCTTCTTCACCACTCAGAGAGGGGTTAATAATGCCACTGGCCTATTATTTTTCCCAACATCACCTTTTGCTATCCAGCTCTGACAAGTACTCACACTCAGAAAAGCCTTAGAATGTACAGTCCACCAAATGTTATGTGTGTAACAGTGCTGTTACTTAAAGCATTTTGCAGAATCTGTGCACATCATTTCTATATTAGCAAGGCGTGTCCATCTTCATCTTGTGTCTTTACAGCAAGACAAAAACTAATCCTAAATGGTTCAAAATGAAGTCCTTAACAGTGTTTCAGTTGGTATGTTATACATGCTGTAATTACATTTAAATACCTTTAAAGGCTTTAATGGCAACAGCAATTAAGATAAGAACGCTAACTGTGGCTCCCTAAAAATCTTGCTTTGCTGTGAATTTTGTGAGTTTGTTTTACAGGATGATCAGCTTTAACACAGTATTATATTGTAAATTAGATCGGATCCAATGGGAGACATTTTCATCCGTGGCCATTTTAACAAATACTGTCATCTTTAACACACAAGACTGAAGGCACGTATTCTGCTCTACTTCTTAAAGATGTGGCCATGTAAGGAAAAGTGGAAACATCTCCATCACAAGGCCCACTGGGCCTGCATTCCCCTGCGATAGAGAAAGACTGGCAGCATCTAATTTCATTCCGAGACGGTCTTTTCCTTTAAGTTAGTGGGGTGATATTCCATGCAGAGAACTCTTCAGAATCTCCCGGGTCTCAAGTGTGCTAGTTTTAGGATCACCTGATAAATTGGGTCCTAGAGAAAGGTGCTGATGGTGTGTTGAGAGGAGATTGGGCTGCTTTGATACTGGAACCACAAGGGGAATTAAAATGCTGTCAGGCCGCAAGCAATAAACCCTATCTACGCATCACAAGGGATTTCCTTCTTCACTAGACTACATATAGAGAAAGTTGTCAGGTATTAATGGTTGATTTTAATGTTTGCATTTGGTGGCCACCTGCAAGTGTGTTCAAAGGCTCCATATTCATCTAAGAAGAGCTATATCAAATAATCAGGGTTAAAGCATCTCACTGTCAAGTTAAAGGTGGGTAATACATTTAATACCAAGCACTTAATAAGATGGATGGGAGCACCCTTCTACTTGGTATTTCTTCAGAATTTACACTTCTTTTCTGTTCTTTGGAGAGAAATTGTCATTTGAACATGTTAATACATCCTCCAATTTTCCACAGTGGGGCACAATGCTTTACTGTAAGATTCAAATGGTTACACCAACCAACCATTCATCCATCCTCTGGCACTTATCAAGGACTGGACCTTCAACTATACTTTTGGGCGGCTGTAGCGTTGGGCGGCTGTAGCTCAGGAGGAAGAGCAGTCACCCACCAATCGGAAGGTCGGTGGTTCGACTCTGGCTTCCCCAGGATACATGTCGAAGCGTCCTTGGGCAAGACACTGAACCCCACGTTGCTCCCCCAGTGTATCATTGGGGGTATGAATGTGTGTGAATGCTTATAAAGCACGTAGTTATATCCTAAGACGTGCTGTATGAATGTGTGTGAGTGGGGTGAATGCGGCATGTAGTGAAGCGCTTTGAGTGGTCAGCTAGACTAGAAAAGCGCTATACAAGTCCATTTACCATTACCATTTACTTTCCTCAGCCACCTCCTCCAGATGGCTGTCCAGAGGACACCGAAATATTCCAAGACAGCAACGAGATGCAATTATGCGTTGAAACCCTGGATCTGCCCTAAGGCATTGTCCCTGTTAGAAAAGCTCAAATCCTCTCCATGTGGAACGCATCCTGACTCCTGACCGAACGCCTGAACCTCAACTGGTTTTCAATATGAGAGAGCATTGTGTCTACTCTGTGCCCCTCCTGGATGACAAAGATCCTCAGCCTTTTTTCTGAGCTTCTTTCTTTTGAAGGAACCTTATTTCTGACACTTGCATTTGTGACCTCATTCTCTTAGTCACCACCCTCAGCTTATGATTTCTGGTCACAAGCTGCAAGCACTTTGTGTCTTTTCTAGCTCAAGCCAGTGAGAAAAATGATGCATTAACTGCAGGACATTCCAAAGAAAAGGGAGCCTTTGGCACAGGATATATTCCTGGATGAGGGAATCTACTCAGGTGTAATTGTAATACAAGATTAATGTGTCACATCATGTATATAATGACTGCAGTGCAGAGTAGGCAACATGCATTTGTTACCATGCACACCATTTAGGTGTCATGTTGAAACTACAGAATATTTATTTACAGTGTGAAAACAAACTGAATTTCACTGAAGAGGTGTTAAATAACAAAAAGCAATACACATTTGACTACATGTGGTACAAAATGTACTTAAAAAGTGCATATGTTAAAAAAGCTATGATAGATTTCTTCACTATAAAATTAGAGCATCACAAGCAACAAAGAAAAAAAAAACTTACAAGTATAATTACATGCTCTGAGAGAATTATCATGCGCACTGTAGATATTTCAGAGTTTAGTTCTTAAAAAGATAAAACAATATTCCAAACCACTGCACACATGAAAACCTTTTAAGTCTAATTGAACCATCTGTTGTGTAAGATGTTTTATAATCCAGCATTGGCTGCGCTGAGGATAATACATTAAAAAAGGTCAAAAAACAGGACAATCATTCTGTGCTTTACTGAGTTACACCAAAATTATTTATCCAAAAATATTATTCTTCTGTAAGATCCTAAGACAACTCATTTAAATTTACCACTGACAAACAGCTAACACTATATGGTCATGTGAGGTTCCACCGAGCACAGGTGGCATTTGGCCAAGTGATATATCACAAAGCTATAGCCTACATTTTTTTAAACAATTCAATGTGGTCTCTGCCAGCCTCTGTTTACTGCAAACCAAACTATCAGCGTCTTTGCAGAGCTCACCCATGGGAGTGGTTTCAGCATACATAAGATGAGATGAGACGACTCAAAGCAAATCAAAGTTCCAAATAGTGCTTTTGCTGCTTTAAATATCTAAATTGCATAACCCATCAGTTGAAATAGTATGTCTTAGTTTAATCATGTGACCAGTTTGTGAGTATTATGATTTATGTGTCCAGCTTAAGGCAATACAGTAATAATGCTGTGATTAATAAGTCATATTCATTTATCTAACCGTGGATTTAAATATTATGTGAGTTCCTCTCAGTTCTGTAAGTAGGTGTTTCTAACCGATGCCCCTCCAATGTCGCCATCAAGCCAAATACAGGGTCCTCACTATCTGCTTTTTTGTGCTGTCTTTCAAGCCAAAGCCTGATGATTCCTCGCTCTGCCTCCTCTGCAATGTCCTTAAGGGCCTCCTTGATCCAGGAGCCAGTGATCCTGTTGATCCTGTGGAGACTTCTGTAGGATCAGCAGGATTCTCACTTGCAATATATCATCTGCTTTGGCTCGACCAGAGGCCCTTGCTGTCACATTTTTCAATGGACTGGGCATCCCTTAAGCATTATTTATAAATGTAAAGGGTTGTGATCTACATGTGTATCTTTCTAGATGATAACTTTACATGACAAAGAGTTTTTTGAGTTGATCTAAAACACGAGTTTCTCAGCCAAAAGACTTTGAGAACCTATTGTGAAAGCTCAACCTTGCTTGAGGATTCTTATAGTTCTCCTTATCACATTTCCACAGGTTTCCAATTCTCTTGCTATTGTATAGGGCTTTATAGCGTCATGTAGTGTAATTTAGTTCATTGTTTTGGATTTACAGCCTGAAGCTGCAGTGGTATATTGTTTGTATAGTCTCACCACTCTGATCAGAATTATTTATTCTGGTCTTGTGCTCCTGCTTGTTTGTATGTGCATCTGAATACACGCTTGGCATCTCGACAGTACAGGGACACCTAAGTGATGAAGAGCACACACTTTGGCGTAGTATATAGTGTGTAGGCAAGTGGGACGTTGCATCACCCCCTGGCCTCTTACTCCGAGTGTAATTATATCTCTGGCCTCCGCAACGCTCTCATTTCATCTACCTGTCTAATTGCTGTGAAGGTAGTGGGAGGGCCAAACCCGATGACCCGGCCTCTGGTCAGGATGTTTCGTGGAGAGTAAATTACACAATGCGTCTGTGAAAGGATGGCAGTCTGGCTGCTGTATTTTTACGTGGTGCCTCATGAAAATTAGAGTCATGCTATTAAGTGCAGTAATTCATTTTTAACACATTTAAATCTCCGAGGCTAAAGGCAGTTTGTTTGTGATGTTTCTAATTTTTATTCTTATTGTTTGCACTGGCACATTGGTGGAATTGCAAACTGAAGTAGTAAATTATAGTCACTGGAATCTGCATGGCTGACCTTGGACAATAGTGTAATCAACCATTATGGTTGAGAGCATCAAATGTTAGTTTTAGACTCGTGTGTTTGTTTATTTGAGTTGAAAGAATTAACAGCACTTCAAATTACCTAGTCAAACCTGTATGCATCCATTTTCCAGCTACTGCTCCGCATTTATCCTCCACCCATTCTGTCCGAAATGCTTTTTCCCAAGAAAATGAATAGGTATGCAACAATTCAAAGATTATAAAACTTGACCCTCAATTGCAAAGACGCAAAGTGAAATTTTAAAGGCTACAAAAAACATATGAATAAAAAAGTCAGACAAACGAACAAAGCTTCTGTAATTGTCGGAAACTGACAAACATAAGGCAACAGCACAACTTTGCTGTGATGCCAAGCTCTGATGAATACACAGTGATAGCAAGAAAAATGACAGCCTGAACGAAAATATGAGAATCAACAGGAGCTCCTCATGAAGTCTGAAATCAAATATGGAAAATATGCTTCGGAGAAACTGTTGCTTTGTGCTGTTTCAGCAAACACTTGTTCTACCATTTGGAAACGCACAGCATTAAAAAGACAAACTGAAAATCATTAGAATGTTTAGATGCCAAGGAAGATACAAGAGAGAGAAAAAATTTCATGACTCTTAAAAACTCTGCTTCACAAATACACCATCATTCCAACTAGTGCCACCTTTTACCGTATACAAGCTTCAAGGCCTGGATCCTTGTATGTGTATAAAATTTCAAGCTCTGAAAAATAAATGAAGGTTGGCATTAGCTAAATGATACTTTCTGTGTTGTGTTTCCTCAAGAGTAACTTCATAAAAAGCTTTTTCCTACTTTGGACCATTCTACTTAGCTCTACTAGTTAAATGGGCTGTAAAAGTTCATGTTGCAGTTGGGGACAGGGCTGCATTCTTCCACTCTTAGAAGTACACGTATGTACCCTCTAAAATGGCCAGAGCACACACAAACACAAAAAAAAGACAAGCATTTTCTTCGTCTGACACCTCAAAGTGCTTGTTGGTTCAATAGATGCAAATGTCTTTAAATTAAATCCAAACTACATAACCTCATCGGGAATAACGCAAGTCGGAAAATTGTTAAAATGTACATAACACAACAATCCAGATTATTCAAAAGCCTGTGTTTATTCAAATTGAAATAGGTGTAAATTGAAATTGGTGGCTTGTTTCCACACAGGAATCTCTTGTATGAGATTTTCATATTTCATACTGACATACTGCCGCAGGCCTTTCTCCTACCCTCTCCAAGCAAGTCTGTTTAACAGTTTGAAGAATTACATCATTCATATTTGACTTTTATGCAAATTGCAGAGACACATTTTCATGCAACTTTATATGTTGGCAAGCTATTATTGTGGAACGTGATTCTCTGTCTCTCACTGTCAGAAGAAATTAATATTTAGAAAAGGAAGTATATGTGCTGTCTTTGGATTGTCAAAAAAATACATGAACTCAAACAGAGCTACTTAGGACATGGAGTCAGTCTCAATTAGTGTCTGCGTGATGAGTCTAACATGCTCACATGGCTTGGGTACAGGTATGTAGCACTGAGATGGGTGTCTCCAATGGCAGCTCTGCACTGTCAATGTGAACACCTGTGGAGGGTGAGTCTACCCAACATGCATCTGGGTGGGAGATCCACCAGTCCACTTCACCTCCTCCCAAAAAGTCAATAAATTAACTTCTTTAAAAACTCACAAGCTGCAGCTCTGACACAGGCACACGCCAACACATCTCATGACATGCATAATTGCACATGCATCACAGATAGCACACATTCTCTCAGCAAACTGATGAAATAAGGAAACTGGCTGAACAAAAAAAAAAACACATCTTATCCCTGAATGCCTATTATGTCACTTTTCTTTTAACTTTTATTCAAACAGGCAAGCGGAGCTCATCCCAAAAACACATTTTATTCACAACAACAGCCCGGGGAAATAATATGCCTAAGTTTATGATGAATTTCTGCTCTTAGTGTCACAGATGTTTTATTTATTTCTTTCACAAATGAAAACTGCAAAGATGTCAGGATTCTAAGCTTTTCTTCTTAAAAGTTATTTAAATATAACAACACAAGTTAGAGCCTTCAGTGATCATTACTTTAAGGTAGAAGAAGCAAAGACTGAGAGCAACACAAAAGCAAAAGTGGTGAACCAGAAATCTAATGGAAACACTATTTTTATAACTTAATCTGTAGATATTTTTTTCATTTTGGCCAGTGAACTAACTTCTGCCATGTTGTCACTGAAATAATAATGCTTTTTACACTATTAAGAAAACAGAAAATAGGTGCAGCAATTTGAAAAAAAGTGTAAGTATAAATGGAAATAGAATAGAAAAGGCAAAAGCAGAGATGTTATGTACGTTGTGAGCTATAAAGTCCGTATGATCACCTTCATTCTTGAACACAGCCTGAACCCTCTTAGACAAGATTTCTTGTAATTTCTTTAAGTAGTCTTCAGGAATAGTTCTCCAGGCTTCTTGAAGGATTATCTAAAGCTCTTCTTTGGATGTTGGCTGCCTTTTGTTCCATTCTCTGTCAAGATGATCCCGTACTGCTGCAGTACTAATGTTGAGGTTATGCCTCATGGGAGGATTCATCACTTCATAAGATCTGTTGATACTGATTTTCAGTCCAGTTCTTGTGTCATTTGGCACATCTCAGCCTTTTCTCCCTGTTTCCCTTTCTTAATAGATGACTTCTTGACAACCAACCTGAATGAAATAACAGTTGAGATGCATCTCTCATGTCTTTTGTCTTTAGTCCTAACACTTCTTCTTTGGTTCTTAATTTGTCCAGTTTCCTCAAACAATTTATGGACACACTTTGCTGCACACCATGCAACACATTCTCAGCGAATAGCACGTCACCCTTGTTGGTGCAAAAACACTATTCGATGCGGTCAAACTGTGTTATCTTTGACTTTGTTTATAGATAATTGTCTAGAAATGAGACCAAATCATGTCTCTTTTCAATAAGCTGCTAACAATTAATGATCTCTTTTTTTCTACATTGTCTGTATGTTTGTTAAACTGCTTGCCTTTGTTATACACCACTGATCCACAGGTCAGTGTTAAGTGGCTTAAAAAAGAAAAAGAAAAAAAGACAGAAAAACATTTTTCCTCTGAGAATGTTCAGATACAAGGACTGAACTGAAAAATTAGATTTAAAAAAAGCAAGAACTAAATAAAGAAAAACTTTGAAAGACTTTCAGAAAGCTTGGAGAACAATCGGTCAAGACCACTGTAAAAGATTACAAGTCAGCCTGGCTGCTTGGAAGTAAAAAATAAAGAAATAACAGTTAATGGTGATCGTGTTACCATTACCACCGAGGTGCAGAAGAGTACGTGCACACAACACAAGACACATGCACGACTCAGACCCCATTAAAGCACACCACAAAGAAATCCGGACTCCTTCCATCTGCTTCAGCAGAACACGGCCATCCACTTGTTGGTCCACAGACACAAAGCTACCTCCACTCTGTGGTGCAGTAATAGGGGCCGAATGGGTGTGACAGCAGGGCACTTTGCTGATGATGAGGCCAAACTGCTAAAGCAGATGAATCTTCACCCTGTGAGCACCAAGTTAAACAGTGGAACTAGGTACCTGCCTTCACTTGAGCCTAAAAAGAGCAGCTGCAGTATGTGTGTTTCTGTGGATAAAGGAAGTTTGGACATTTCATATTACTTAATAGGAACAAGCAAATTGAGAAAAATTGTGTTTTGAAGTGTGAGCACGGTGATACTGTGGCAGAGACAAGGAGAGAGAACCAAACAAGAGCCGTAAATAAGGTACAGAGTTGGGCTGGGAATGCAAAGAGAAGGCTTGTCCTGTAGATTGCTGAGAAAAAGCAATCATGAAAACACGTTAACTTAAAGAATCCTCGTGGGCCCTCCTGTATTGCACGATAAAACAGCAGCTTTAGATGCTCTGAATCAATACAATCTACCAGCTCTTGCTCTTTCAAAGTCCCCAAGGGCCACACATTATAAAAAATATTACATAAAAAGCAAACATTACTGCTGAGATGGAGTCAATCATGAAACTAAGACCCTGCACACACAAAGACACAGCTTGGACAGCACAAAGTAACAATCTGAAAATGCAGAGTCATTGCCCAGCAAAGTCTCCTTGTTTATATTTGCACAAAAAGACTTATTAACACAAACCTCATTGAATTACTAGTCTCTGTGGTTTTATTGTGGCAGTAGCTTATCCTTTTTGCGATCAATATCAATCAGACTTGTGAATTATCTCAACAATTCCAGGCAATTAATTTGTTTTGTGCACCCCCATCCCACCCTTCCTCCTGCAATCTCAAACTATCTATTCTCAAGAAGGCGCATCCTCATCCTTTCACTTTTCTTGCCAAATGACTTAATTAATTGTACAGTGCAAGTCTAAAGGGCGGGGTTTTTTGTTTGTTTGTTTGTTTTCTGTTGATTTTTCTTTAGCTATAGCCTCGCCCAAGCTCACTCGTGCTTACAGAGGATGCCCCAAACCAAAATGGCACTCACTGCAAATATTGACACAGTCACCCAGGGCCAAGCCAAATGAATGCTGCCCTGGTGACAGAAGCATCTGTGACTCCAAATGGAGCATGGCAGAACATACAAAGCAGGAGGGCACGCTACATGATGCAGAGGAGAGAAGCAAAGAGGAAGAAAAGGTTGAACTTGTGTCCCCTGGTTCATCTGTCTGACCCCTCCTTCAACCCAATAATCTATAGTATATTTTTCCCTCATTTGCTCTCTCTCAGTTGCTATGCAGTGGCCTTGGTTGGTGGTGGCTGATTTTCAGGGAGATGACAGCAAAGATTCTAAATGTGAGGAGAAAAAAAGCCTCATGTTTAGTTGTCGGTGAGTGTTACCTCAAGAGGTTTAGCCAACTACTGCGATGGAAGTGGATAGCCGTGCCCAGCCTGAAATGATACACCAACCTTAGCATCACTGCTATGTATCACAGAGCAAATCCTCTCACAGATTTAAGAAAAAAAAATCTGAAAATCGGAGAAGTAAATTTGAAGCCTGATTAAAATTTTGAAAGAGCACAAAAGATGCACAGGGCTTGAACGTTAGGAATAGATATAGGAAGAAGAGAGCTTGTTAGGGAAAGTCCAGTGAAGGGCAGGAAGTGTGTGTTTGCACATGTAAGGGAAGGAGTGTCAGAGGAACAATGTCCCAGTCAGGGTGCAGTGATCCAGGCAAGACCAAGCTGTCGCCTGGCCCTTAGTCCATATGCACTAGTTAAGCAGCATGCATGTGTGCACATGCACAGCTTGACGCGCCACCATCACTCTTCGTGCCGGGATTTCTCCCTCTTGCTGTGTATATGATTGTGTGTGTTGATAAATAGTCTTCATTTGAGTTGCCTGAGCAAAAAGTGAGATTTTAAATAAATAGAGGAGCAGATGAGGAAGAGGTTAAGGTGGAGTGTATGTTTGAAAGAGAGAAAGATTTCTTTGCCAGCATTTGTGCGTGACATGTGGGTGGATATTGAAGATGTTATTAGTATCACATTTACAGGTCTTATAAAACTGCCACCGAGCTGGCTGGTTTTAATATATCTTCAGCTGATATGTGTCACGTTGTCATCTGTGTTGCACTTCCAGCAGCTGCTCAGACGATCATTCACTGATAGTGCAGTCATCACTCCTTGTCTCATTTCTCTGTTCTGTTTAACCTTCTTCCTTTGCTTTGGTCTGAGCTGACCTGTTCATTAGTTTTTGGAAGAAAAAAGTTTTTTTTTTTTTTTTCATTTAATGTCATAATGTTTAGAGAAAATTGTCACAATCAACATCCAATGAATTACTGAGATGGTCATGAAGTCTTTATATTGTGTATGTCTCATTTTATTGAGTTGTTCTCATAATTAACCCCGCAAGTCTTTCCTTCTTAGATAACTCATTCCTCTCTTCATGGTGCTCAAAAATTACATCTATTTATACCCAGTTTGGAACAATATATATGGCCCGTTTTCCAGCATGTCATTTTCGGGTATAGGCAGCATGAGAAAGGCACTACAATTGTAAATGAAGCACTTGATCTTCCGTTGGACCCCGATACGGATGAGAATAAGCAAATCCAGCCTGGAAGATGATCCGCATGAAGCGGCTCCTCCTGATGGAACGGAAAAAAATCTCTGGAGATGTTTGTGGGAATAGGCCTAAACCAAACTGGCAAGCAAAACACAAGTAGTGGTGGAGCGAGAACATAAGGAAAGACAAATACATACAAGCTGTTGATTAAGGCAGATACAAAGTTGGCGTCATGTGCAATAAACGCAGTTCTATTACAAGACTTTGTACGAGCTAACGTGGCACATGGTAGAAACAAGCTAGTTGTTATATCCAAACAAGAAATTTAAGAAACACAAAGAGGGTGTTTGTGTTGTGTCTCAATCAATGTTACCAAGTGTTTTCCTCAATAATAAATGTTTTTTTTTTTCTCTCATTCTCAAACAAGCTACCATTCCAATTCTATCTAACTATCAGCTTGATAAAAATGATCAAATCTGAAATGATTTTTTGGACTAAATACTTTCAAGTCTAGTGATAATGGATATTTGTATTTGCATTTGAATACATTTACCTAGTATTGTATCGAATCTGAGCAGTTCTTTCCATGCCATTTCTTACTTGTCCACAACATCATATGTTTTTTGACTACATTTATACGGTAGCTGTAGTTACTTTGCAAATACAGACTTACACACACAAACCATTTGAAGTCTCCAAACTATCTTCATGATGGTTTTGGGCAATTTTCAAGAGTTCTACATCCAAAATAACCAGCATACTAATCAATAATTTCAGCAAATATGTGAAGAACTTATAAATGAACTCTATCTCAACTAGCTCCAACAGTACAATGCTGGTATTGGGTAACTAACTTATACATTTTTTTGACACAAACTACTTTTATTGTTAAAACAAATTCATCAAACAAATTTTCATATTAGCACATAGAAATTTTTACGTAAGCAAACTGAGTTTTTTCACCATGAGTTATTGCTAAATTCGATTAAATGGAGGCAATGAATAGCCCCAATGTGAAGTGTGTACTCCACCAATCAATGATAGAAACTTGGTGTAATTTCTGCGAATCATTTTTTGAATGAGAACAAATTTGTTTCTCTTCAGTGTTATGTGAGACGGCTTGATTCGAATCTAACTGAGTTAAACGGAATTTTAAACTGTGGTTCTTACACAACAACATCAGTGTCAACTTTCTGGATAATATAGAGAACCTTTCTCTCAAAAGACCTTCTATTGAATTACTTACAGGTGGGACGCCCTTGCTAAATGTGTGGCTTTATGAATGCGATTTTGTTGATTTCGCTGTCCAGGGTGTTGAATCTTGGACCATCTTGAACATTCTCTGTCAGTCATCGCCGAACGTCATCTGAAGTTAGCACCGGTATCATTTCGATAAGCAAAGTATTGGATGGTAGATCGTTGGACAGACTCTACTATAACTAAAGGACAAGGGAATTTGATACTGTAGCTTAGGCACTGATGTTGAACTTCATCTTGAAACCACTACAGCGTTTCAAACCAGTGTTCATCTAAGCTCATCAGTCTCTGTTATAAATCGCGAGTTAGGAGTATCAGTTGAAAATCATTTTGACATTTTTTCAAATCTTGAGTGAAAGCTTCCCCTTCCCAAATTTTGCTTCAGCCTTCATCTGTGGCTTGCTCGTCTTAGCTGAAAGCAATGTGCAAAACGTGAAACCGCATCCCCAAAGAAACGAAACAAACAAGGTTATTCACTACGTTCGAATAAAAGACCAGGTGATGTCTGCACACGAGAATGCTGCACAGACTTCTCCAAAGAAAAGTCAGCAGTCCTAGTACTATGTAGATTTGTAGTTTTGCAATGATTTGTTTTGCCGAAAGTCCATAACACGTCTTATTAATACAACAGTATACTTATGGCTGTGTTTGACCTGTTAATCCAGATTTGATTAAAACAAAGACACTGTCACTGCTCACGAATCAATGCGCCTGCATGGCTTCCACCAGCTCACACACAGGCTGCCGCAACAGAGTTTAGCCTCAGTGGTGGAATAAGTAGACAATTTGAGAAAATTGTTTAACATAACACAGTACTTTGGGAAAATAATTGAGTTTTTTCCTTCCATGTGTGAGTTTTTTTGTCTTATTCGTTATTTAAGCTTCAGTTCAGATTCGTGCAAGTTCGCACTGCATGCTCAACAGATGGGTAGAGAAAACAGACAGAGGGAGAGAATGCTTGGAGGCTCCTTTGCACTCCTGTTGTCGCGTCCTGCATGCCATCCCCGTTCAGCATCACAGGAGCCACCTGCGCGCTTCCAAAGGCAAACGTCTGAGGAACCTTTCTCTGAAACTCCATGTAGCCTCACATGCTGATCACCTTACTTTTAAATAGGGAGACATAGAGCAGGAGAGGTCCGGTAACAGGAGGCGGCACTGCGGCAGACGCACGACACATTCAGAGGCGCTACAAGTAAATCGCCCCCACAAATCAATCGGACCTCAGCGCGTGATCAGGTAGCTTTCAAAGGGCTTTTATGTCGCAAGATGAGATGCCAGTACGGATGTTAGTCAAGGAGCGCCCCCTCCCCTCCCTTTCAATCTCCAGTGCACGCTCCTCGGTACATCCTGGCTCTTTAACATTCAACGGGAGAAGGCACCCACTCACTCAAGCGCAGAGTGCGCAGGGAAAATAAGCATCGGCCCCTCTAACCTAAAGCCATAATCAGGCCACAGAGGAGACAGCCTCCTGCCAAGAATAATTTCCAGCCATTAGGGAAGAGGCTCTGGGAAAGGAGCATCCACGCGGGTGGATGAGCTCTTTTTATCAATGCTATTCAAAACTCAAAATTGCATCGTGGAACCCCCGACACGAGGGGAGACAAAAAAAACAATGAAAAAAAAAAAACAATAACCCAGCATTGTGGATATTTGAGGACGAAGGGGGCGTGGGTACGCAAATGCATCGAGAAAGGCAAACGAGTGTGGAAGGTAGTAATAAAAGTGTCTGTGCAGGCTGCGCGTGCACGCGTAAGTGTGTGCGTGTTTCTTTTGGCCACTGCGCAAAGTTACAGGTCTGCTAGCGGCTTTGGACGCGATCATAGAGCTATATGCGTTTCTCACTTAGGGAATTGGAATTCAGGGGTCTTTTGCTGTCCACCTGTGCTCTGTTAGTGGGAGTGAACTGCTAAGATGTGCGCGGGGATTTTTATGTGACCGCTACTTTCCTTCAGGCTCGCAGATCATACATTGCCACTGTAAAAAAAACTGCCAATGAGGCTTAGTCTTGTGAAACTATACACGGACAGGTGGTGATAATTGTCCTGTAGTCTGATTCTTAGGCTGTATGGGTCAGTAGAATGAGACAGGGATTCTTTCACATGAACATCAAGAACAGAGTAATGAAAGGTACAAGACAGACTACACAGCAAGAAAAACGTTGAGATGCGTTCACAGAACACGTTACCTGATCGCTGTCAGCAGTAGTTATTTGAGGCGACGGCTATTCCCCGATCGGTTCCGTGGATACAAATTAAGTTTCCCATCCATGGCACGTCTCAGATGGAGAAGGAGACTATCATTCATTCACCCTCGCTGCTGCGCGGAAGCTTCCCCCCTCAAATGTTCTCCACGAGGCATCCCACTTCTGAGAGTCCGAAACGGACCAGAAAAACGAATAAGTGTAAAAAAAAATGAAAATAAATAACCAATATCAATAAATGAATCAAAACAAGGAAGAAGAGCTAAGGACACAAAAGCATAAAGTAGGCACAGGTTAAACGAAAGAACAGATGAGAAGAAGGCAAAAACGCAATGGAAAAATTAATAAAAAAAAGAAGGGCGATTGTTACTGTAGATGTCCAGTTTTGTTGAAAACATAAATCCACGTCATATAATATCCATGGTTTGGTGCATAGAAGCACTCCGTATATTCCAAAGCGCTGGGAGAACGCGCTCACAGTCAGCAGCGCCGCAGCAGCAGCATCAGGGGCAGAGTAGAATAACGGCGTTTTTTTCTAATGATGCCCGCCACTCCAAGTCCAATGAAGCTCTTCATTTGAAACAGAGACTGAAACAGAGAGACCGAATGGGGGGTGGGGGGGTGGAGTTGAAATAAAAAAGAGGCTATTCTAACTCCGTTTACTGCCCCCCTTCTATCCAATTCCCCTGTCACAGGGTGATATGTGTCAGTGGCTCTTGCCTGCTCTGGTATTCGGGATAGGGATCCACAGGCAGCGGCTCGCAGTCGGGCATCTGGCTCCCCTGCAGTCGCTTCACAAGCGGAGGACTGAGATGCGCGCCCTCGCTGCCCTCCGCCGGGGATCCGTCAGGCGCGTTCACAGCGGAACACCCCCCCAATACCCTCCTGCTCTCTTCCTACCGCCACTGACGTCAGCCCGCGTAGTTTCCAAATACAGCAAGTGCACATGATGTCAAATTCACATACTCTTTAAAGGACAACTCTGCATATTTGAATGTCCATGGTCTCCCTAACTGTCTAACTTAGATTGGGCCACATCTCTGGCCGGTATCTACAACATTTTTCACTCAGTCAATCCAAATCCCAAAGGTCACATATTTTATACTAACGGGTCAGTTATCCCCACATGAGTAAATGTTGTGACTGAGAAAAGATATAATCCATCTCCATGCTGACAGACGCCCTTCATAAGAGAAACGCGGGACTTGCTATATTTCCATTGTCAATCCTTTAAATTTAGATGAGTTTCAAAAGCTAAAACTCTTTCAAAACATCCAATTATTATAGTTTCACTGCCTCAGTGTGGGATTTCGTACAGCCCTTTTTTCATGGCATTCCCTTGACAGTAAATGATCTGGTTAGACCTCGGGGCGCCTTGCTACATACATTTACATGAGGAGGAGAAAAAAGTGATGGTATATTAGTCAACTCAAGTGCTCCTTTTGACGGCTTGGCTGTGAAGAGGGAGCCACAGCATTGCAGCTCCACGGTTCTGAATCACTGCTACGCATCCATTTATTCAGCCGTCACCAGATTTGTCTTCTACATGTAATCATTGACTCCCAGTTACACTTAACTTATCAAATATGTCTACCTTTAATTGGAATAGAGTCCAACCTAACTATACAATATTTGCTATTGTGTTAGCAGTCAACACATAAGTCCTACACAGAAAAAAAAACAGCAGAGGACAACAGCATGGAAGTCGAGTGCATATCTCTGAAGACAAAAGTGGACGGTATTACTTTAACAGCCCAGATTTGAAAATTGCTCACCACTGGGCTCATTGCACACAGCTGCAAATGATACAGAGAAAATAGAAGCTATCATGGGTCCACGCCTGGCAGATTACAGCATGTCAGACCCTGGATATTAACCAGCAAACCTACAGGTACTGCAAGTCCATGAATTTGCTTTAAAAATGAAACTCTATTCCATCACATTTCCTGACGCAGTAGGCTACTACTCTTCTTGCGTCTATACATTTATTTATATGTAAATAGACCTCGGCTTGATTTTCTGAATTCTTGTGTCATGTGGTCCTTATGTGCTGCATTGCTTAGGGGGGTTGGATCAGTCCTCAGAGTTGAGGAGCATATTTTATTACATGTCCAGTTGTTATTGATTGCATGATGAATTTGTGGTTATGTGTTAGATGTTGAATGCAAATTAAAACAAACTCATATATCAGGACCAAATGGTGTCTTTGCTTAAGTCTATGAAAACATAACTAGGGTTTTTATTAATGTGTCATTGTCAAATGATCTGTCTATGTCAACTTTTTCTCCCATCTGCATGTCTCATATGAGACTTTTTATGAAAAGGTTTCTTTTTGCCTGAGAGGATTCTGCTTAGAATCTAAATTGTGGGCTCCGAAATTGGACCAAATGAAATCACAAAGTAGATCAAAAAGCACACCTGTGACTGTGATAGCCGTTCTCATTTATTAGCATTAGAACACGCTGTTGAACAAATTCAGCAGCTGCATATACTCATGAAAAATTCTTCACCTTTAATTCACTTACTAACTGATAGGAATCTCTCTTTACAATACATAATTTCTCATGAATAATTGAAAAAGGGATTCTGATAAGGTTAACTCCTCTAATAGAAGGCACAAAACCGATAATGCACAGACTTTCATTTCCTTTACATACGAAATGTCCAGGAAGGTATGCAAGCATCAGTCAACCCTGCCATTTTGGCAAGACAGCATCTTAGAGTAACAACATCAGTGGAGAGGAATATTTTTCATAGACTACAATAGCCTATTTTGCATAAATGCTCATAGAGACGGAATAATTATTGTCAGGACTATAAATGTTGCTCCTGGGTTAAACAACTGGGAATGTTGGACGCCACTGCAAGCCTCTGCTTGTTTATTCTAAACCAAAACAAACAAACATAAAAAACATAGTAGATATGGAAAGCTATATCGTGCTACTCAAATTCCCCTTTAAAATTTAAATTCACACCACAAACTGAATATGTCTTCTATTTGTGTGTGTGTGTGTGTGTGTGGAGGGGACGACGACAAAGTGTTCTTCATATTGTTAGTTTTTTAATTAGTCACATTTCACTGGATCTTTTCATGGTTTTGATGTTTTTAACCACAAGTACTGAACTTAGATTATCGTGCCCTCCTTCAATGGCGCAATGAAAGTGCAATGAAACACTGGTTTAATAGCTATAGAAATTAAAGTATTGTCATCCTTCCCTTTTAACTACTCACCAATGACCTTGTCGCTCAGAACAGAGAGTGAAAGGAAATGCTGAAACCGTCACACAATTAATGAAGAGTGATGGAACGGACAGCCAAGTCTGCAAAAGTTGTTGCAGCACCATGGAGAGCTCTTCAAAGTTTTTAAGATCATAGTTTAAGTGGAGCATAGAGGAACAGCTCGGAAGGTTTCAGCACTATGGAGAGCTCCACCACTAAGGAAACTTGAAAATAATAGCTTATTAACCATAATAGCTATTAACCTAGCACTAGCAAGACATATGTTAGGAGGACTAGCATCTCCACAACAAATGTGATGGTTTAATAAACAAACTGTTTTGATATGGTGGTCTTTTGCTTAAAAATTTTACATCTAAATAATGTATAGAAACATTTAACCTTAAGCTGACTGAAGGAGGACCAATTGTATGATTTCCTGCTTTGATTAACTATTCTCTGTACTCTATTTGCAAGCATGTTTATGAGGGCCGAATATTAATTGAATTAAAGCAATTTATGTAGTTCACACCTGTGAAAAATGGTATAGGGACCCCCCGGTAGTTCTGCAGTTTTACATATCAAGGCATGATAAATAAATACATGAATAGATAAATAGATTATTGCCAGATCTTATAAGATAGGTAGATATAATTTCAGATGAATGGCATATTTACACAGTGTCATTATAAGTGTCACAAAAAATTTGTCAAAATGTAAAATCAATGTGTGCAAGAACTAAGCTTCCAGTGCTTCCAAAGCAATTAGAAGGGGAATTAGCAGCCGGGTGCTGTTATTAAATGCACTAATTAATTATCACTAAGTGTGAACGCCTTTATAAAAGCAGAAGTCATTGGCTTATTTGCAGCATTCAGGTGTGACTTAACACAATGCCAAGGAGGAAAGACATCAACAATGACCTTAGAGAAGCAATTATTGCACGTGTTACTGCTCATTAAACTGGGAAGAGTTGAGGCCATTTCCAAACTATTTGGAGTCCATCATTCTACAGTGAGAAAGATGTTTAACAAGTTCACGACAGTTGGGAGTCTTCCCAGGAGAGGACATCCTAGCAAGTTCACTCCAAGGTCAGACATCGGAATGCAAAGAAAAAATGCAAAAAAACACAAGAACTACATCTCTGACTCGACAGGCCTCAGTTTGCAGGTTACATGGTAAAGCGCACAGCAGTACAAGTTGAAAGAAGTATGATCTGGTTGGAAGTGTTGCCGTGAGAAAGTGTCCTCTCCCTAAAAAAGAACAATTGTGAGGCCAGTTTTCTGACAGCTGAAGTCTTGGTCAAATGGCGCAAGCAGTAAATCTACAACAGGATGGCTAAAACAACTGAAGAGAATCAAGGTGTTACAATGGTCCAGTCAAAGTGCAAACTTCAATTCAAGTGAAATGCAGTGGTGGGACCATAAAGGGGCTGTGCATAAATGAACGTACACAAACCTCAATAAACTGAAACAACATTGTAAAGAGCCAAGGGCCAAGAATATTCCACAAAGATGCTAGAGTCTGACATACAGCAAATAACAGTTTCAAGTTATTGCTTCTAAAGGTGGTTCTATGAGCTGTTGAATCATGGGCTGTACTTAGATGTTTACGACCTTCTTCTGAAATGTGGCTTTGCTTTTGGTGTTGTTGTTCATCTGAGGTTGTATTGTCCGTAATCCAAATCTAGTGAGGAACAGATTATTTCTCTAATGTTGTACTTTCTTTTTCACATGACAGTATCAGTTTCACAAACTGTGTCTACGTTTTTGTGTCCTTGATAGTCACATCTACTCAGAGCTAAAAGCCAAACATATTCCCACAACTCCTCATAGCAACTGTAATTTTCTACTCAACTTCTCAGTAATTTTAAAAAAAAGCTGAGTTGTTAGAAAATTATATTGCCTGCATTTGATTAATGTTGTCGTGGTTTAATAGCTCCAGAACAATAGCATGTTTGATTTGCTTCCCACAAATCAAGGAGCATGCAGGCCAATGCTTCAGAGCTAAACTTGTATTGCCACTATCTTTTAACCACCTTGCGGTCTGTGAATCATTCGCCGTTTGAATGTTTATACGTATTAGTTTCCTTCTGAGTTTAATCTCTCTCTATGAAGTTTGCCTGTGCGCCAGATTTGAAAATGGCATATGAACTGTAATGGTTTTACACAACCCCTTCTCCATACTTTCCAGAGCACACTTCAGTAATCCTCTCTTCTTTACTAACATTTAGAAACTCAAAACAGAGCAGTGCATTGTACTGAGGTAGATCCAAGCGCAAAACCCCCCAAAAACCTCCAAATAAAACATCTACAAATTACTAAAGAACATTCTTTCCATTTCCTATATTTCCCTGTGTCAGTAGATAAGCATATGTGCATGCTTGTATGAGCATGATAAAATAAATGGTTGCACATGCACGTGTTCCTGTGAAGCCATATGAATGAATGCCAACACAAATTTTGGAATGGACGTGCTTGTTTGTGTGTTTGTCTTATGCTCAGTCTGATGAATCCTCGCAGGGGTGGGAGCCTGGAAAAAAGCAGTGGTCCATGAAGCAAACTACACTTCCTCCCTGATCAAATGTGACAATTATGATAGTGTTCTTGGTACAAAACTCCCCTCTGGCTCCCCCTTTCATTCCTTTCTCCTCTCTACCAAAGCTACCTTCTCTTTCAGTCTTTCACTTGCTGGCCTTTTCTCTTACATACAACAGTAGTTAACACAATTAATGTAGTTAACAATATTTGCAGAGAATCCTGCTGTTTGTGCTGAAAAAGCAAACAGTTTATGTCAGTTATGTTTAAATCTATGTTTTTTTTTCAATTTATTTTCTTGTTTATTGCCTAAACTAACACTCACTCCGCTCATTCCATTTCACACTATTCAAAATATTTCAATCACTTATCAACAGACAATTTTTAGGTGAGCAAGTTTATGCAAATGGATTCAACACAAAAAAAAAATCTGATGCGAAAGTACAAAGGCTGATTACATATTAAAACAAATAAAGACTCCTTCAGTCTAAGATGTGCAAATACTTTCTTCATTGCGCCCATGATTCTTAAGCCGAGATAAACAGCACTTTGTTATGAATTTTGTTTATGCTGACAAATATACATGTATCTGAACACAGCAGTGCTTTGATGAGATGGAATTGGATGTTAATATATTAAACTATACAGACAACGCAAATGCTAACATGTTGATGTTCACAGCCATAATGTTTACCATGTTCACTGACTTAGTGAACCATGTTAACATGCTGAAAATTCAACAAGTGTTCCAACTGGATGCAGGTAATTTGGTAACTATGTCACTTTCTGATTGGGATTATCCAATAACATTACGGGGTAAACTTAGAAAACAATCATGGCATGGGCTATAATACTTTCTTTTACAAAGAGACACTTTCATGAAAGCCATTTCAGTGGCTGCATTGGTTTTATGTAAACAGAAATCATTATGACAAAATGTTGACACTCTGTTTGGCAGTAACAACAGCTGGTTAGGGTTGGAAATCAGAACTACATGGGCAAAGTCTGAAAACAATAATCAGAGCTAAACTACACTCTTTGAAATGTTACAATCATTCTCATGGATGCCAATTTTTTTATTTTACAACTTCACATGCAGTTGTTTTTATTATCACTACAAATCTCATATTCTTCGAAAATATTAAAAGGTTGTATCCACCTGGTTGTTTGTGGATAAGCAAAATCTACAAACTGATTCAAACTCAGGACAAAAGACCCAAGCATAAGACCAATGCAGACCAATGCAGCTAGGAAGGCATCTAAGATCACTAATCAACGGTTCCATGAGGGCAGGTCTTCAGGGCAAGACACAGTTGATCACACAGAACACTCCTTGGAAGACAAGGCACACATTCTGGACAGAGAGGATGGATGGTTTGAGGAAAGCGTGAAGGTATGCCTTCTATTTTAAAGTGGAGCAAACTTCTCTGAACAGGTAATGACCTATAAAACAACTTATTGGCTTCATTTAATGCATCCTTAACAAAGTGGTTTCACCACCCACACATTAGAGCAAATTTATTGTTAGAAGTATGTTGGAAGTATGCTAGGTGTGCTAAAATCAACACTCTACTCTGACAGAAGTGACTGTCACTTCTGGATGCGTCACGGATGCATATGTGACTTTAACGTGTCTCAAGTTGCTAATGATCCCTCAAGAGGCCATGCCTGGATATTTTTTTCCCCCCAAGTCAGTTGAGCTGAGGAAGCTGCTCAAATGATAGGTGAAACATCTCATATGTAAGTAAAAAAAGAAGTCAATTTGCTTTCGATTACAGGGTGACTGAGACCCTACAAATATATGCTAGATCATAAGATCAAGGAAAGCACATCAAAGTCAGTTTACATGTCTAGTGGAGTTATACTGCATACATATAAATATATTTATATAAAAAAGCTGTCTTTTGTGGCCCCATAGGGAACTGCATAAAATTTCCCAAACTCCATCATGTTAAAATCTCTTGAAGAAGACTATACATTTAAAAAAAGAAAATGTGTTGCATTAAAGAAGCAGGTTTACAGCTCCTCAACTCAGCTTGAGGCTTAATGCTATCACATAACACACTCTAATGTCACACTAAAATATTTAAGGTTAAGGTGTATTCTGGGTAAAGCTTTTGATCTGTCCATTATGGGTCTGATAATCCTGGGGTTCAGTGCTATCTGAGTGGAGTAGTCCTTTAAGGCATATCCAATGACATGAATTTCTTGCCAAATAGTATTATATTCGAATGATACTATCTTATTTAATTACATTTTGAGACATTTCACTGAATACTACAAATTGGAAAAAAATGAAAATCCCCCTAAATCAGAGAAGTTTGTTCCCTTTAGATCAAAAAGGACTTCATCGTTGTTGCACAAATGTCCACAATTTCTGTACAGCTCACCAATAGAGAAGAAGCCAGCAATGACGAAGAGTAACCACAAGGGCTAGCATGTATCTTTTAAGAAAACAGGAAAGTGCAAGTGTACATTATATCAATACAGGCAAAATCTCAAAAAAGATGCTCTCATTCACATATTTTTCTTTTTGTCTTTTGTCAGACAGCTAATCCGGTCAGAAATTGTGATTGAAAATTTGTCCATTGAGACTGCATTTGTAAGCAGTTGCTAAATACTGTCTATTTAGTATAACAGTCACCTCTTAAAGACATAAAAGGACATCTGAAGTCATGAAAGGATGCAAATGTGCAGTGAACCAGTGGAAGAACAAAAGGATTCATATGAAATGGAAAGATACATTTATGTCTTTATTCTAACAACATCATCTGGCTCTTCTTTTCATTATATACCTCTCTTCCATTTTTTCTGATAAATTTTCGAACATGTAGGATTAGCTGCTTCCATAATGGTGACTCAACAAAGCCATCATAAAGCAGCCACGTTCTATGGGTAAGATAAATCACTGCCATACAGCGGAACATGCACTGTAACAAGCAGTGTGTTTCCTCGTGCCCCCCCACAGCCATCCCTACCTTCAGCTGGAGTGTTAAATTTCAGAATTATCAGAGGGAGACAATCTTTTCCTCCAACTGACAAAGACAGATCACAGGCCGACCACCGCCCTGCTCTTATCCCACTTACAGTAAAACTTCTCTGTAGTCATCTTAGTCCATGTATGCCTTCCCTCTCACCCCTCTTCATAGACATCCATCACCTCCATTCGGCCTTCTTCTCATATATCTCCCCTGGTCCCCTCGATCTCATCTCTCTGTCTGCGCTCCATCTCTCCATCCCCCTTACCCATACATTTAAGAACAGCTGAAGCCCACAGCAGAGCACAGTTTGTTGTCCCATCCATCATGACTAACTGTAGGCCAAACAGGTTCAAGAAAAAGAAAAGGAACAAAAAAAAGGGCTATAATTTAAGTCTACCTTTCAAGGAGGGCTGCTTTGTGGTGCCCAAGATGTTCTTGTGATTTACAAAAAAAAATTAAATAAAATTATTCTCAGCTAACCTCCAATGTGCATTTAGATCAAAACATTCTGATTCTCAACAGCCACTGTGAAGAATAATCAATCATAACAAACATTTTCAACTTTTGACTGAAAATATTGATTGGGAAAATGAACTGAGACTAAATCTATTTACTCAGTTCCATTAGCAAACAAACACTGGATTATCTTTATTGTTTTCTATTAACAGGTTGTATCTACATAAACACATATGCAGCAGTTCCTGCAGTAACTGGCGATACCAGCACCTTCTGTGAATGCAATCCTAGTAGAGCAATAAGAGAGTTTAATAATTAATTATGACTCTAGAATGGCATGTAGGAATCAATTTGATTGGCTTTAAGGCATAATCAATGGGCAGAACATATAAAGTGTCTCATCAAATGGTCTTCAACAAGGTCAAGCCTTCTGTAGGCAGTAAAAAAAGTCACTAATTGTAGTTCTAAGATTGATCTTTGCACACAAGGTTGTAAAAACAAAAATAAAACTTGTACTTGGCATAAATTTAATTGTTGGAAACTGTGGTAGATTGATTTTTGCAAATACCTATTTAACTCATGAGCTTGCAAGTGTTTACACTTATTTTTGTATCTCTCCTGTCTAAATGATAAGATTTCTGTAATTTTATACCACATTTGGCTGTGGACATTGATTAGTTTCAGAGAACAATGTCATATTTGAAAAACCATCATTGTAATATTTTGATCATTTGGGCTACAACTTTGTTTCACATCAACAGCAAAAACTGGTATTAAAAGCAATTTTAAAGACTGGAGGCCATCCTAAATAATGAGTTTAATGCAGGAGTGGCCAACTGAAAGCTTAGGGAGAATTCCTGTTGGGTCACTTCACAGTTGGGTTGGTGTTCCGAAGAGGAACAGTGGAAGCTACACCATTTGTCCAGGAACACAGCTAAGATTTGGGTGTGGCCACCAAATAAATGACACTAATACTACTGAAGTTCTTCAGAAGGCTACTCATGTACTCACAGGACTTGAACTGTATCTAGAAACTTGGAGAAACTTTTTTCAAATAAATGATCAAGTCAATCAAACACTGTTTATGGTGCACTTTTTTATATCAACTGATTGTAGCTAAATTTATTTATAGACTGTGAAAGCAAAATAAAAAAGTATAAACAACAGAAAGAAGCTTTAAAACTTTAAGCAGTATTTCCCAGCAAACATTACCCTATCCGATTTCCAGCTGTCTTCTGAATTCAAGTATATTAATTGGTTAATTAAACCGCAGTTTAAGAGACTAGAAGACACAATAAGTGATAAGAAGTCTTCACAACAATGGAGAAAAAGGTTATTATTTTCTGTTCCACCTGAATTTGAGTAATGGTCTCCAGCCTGGCCACCTTTGTAAAAATGTCCTGGCTCCAACACTGCAGCTGTCTGTCCTCAGTTGAACTTGTATGATATGTCAACCAAAATGATCAAAAGAATCACAAAAAAGCCAGTTTGTAGAAGTGTTGCTGCTGACTTTCATCACTATATAAGTTGCTCGCTTCTTGTGAGACCAGTTTTGACAAGGTGCTGGAGCTGCAGAGCTGCACAGAGCTCGACCAGCGCTTTTCAGAATAAAATAAATAATAAATCCATGTGGACACGCCCACTACCTTGTCTATCACTGTGCTAATGAATATGCTCACTTGGTAAATGCTTTATTTTCTGCACTTGCAACTAGATGTTACATTCTGAAATACTATCTTCCTCCCAAATTGTCGAAGGTGGGAGAGGCCATAGAGTCTTTTGACTTTACAATTTGTTTTTGTTCATCCCTTGACGTGGCCTTAAAAGGCCTTCTGAAAAGCGAGGAAACTGATGAAATAAAAATGTGAATACAGGCTGAAAAGCTCAGATGTAATAAAGTTGATGGAGGGTGATGCAACTAAATGTGCTTGGCTACTTTTTTTCTTTTCAAAAAGAGAAATAAGCATAAAACACATGACAACAAAGAGACGAGGAGGAGTCTGAATGCAACAACTAAATGCCTACAACTGAATTGTTTATTGGGGGGGTTAATATCGATACCATTAATACAAACATTGGCATCAGTATTAGATAAATAACAGCATGATGCGGTTGATCCTTCTCTCCTCTGCAGATCAACCAAAAGGGGCTTGAGGGAGCATTTCTTTGGCATTGTGGTTAAAAGTAATAAATCTGAAGTTTTCATGTTTGCAAATGTAAGTTAATCATAATAATCTTTTTTCAGTGTTTTATATATAATTTTTAAAAAGCCAGTCTGGGTTGTTATACTGACATGTTTAACTATTCAATAGTGGATTTCAAAAACCAAAAAAAATCCCTTAGATGTCAATAAAATATATTCAAATGTACAATACTGATGATGCCTTCACCTCAAATCATGACACACTGTTCATGATTTGAACCATTTCCCCATATTTACCTATATCAATGATCATAGGCTACCTCTTATATGTTAAAGTAGGATCATTATCAGTATTAGGAGTAATGGTATTGTATTTATTTGTTATTGGACTGATACCAAGATTTATAGTTTTGCATATTCCTACTTTCGTATATATTGCCAAGCAAAATGTAAAATCACGAGACAACATTTTTCCCAAGTATTAACTGAAACTGAAAAATGTAACAAGATCTTTATAAAATACTTAAAACTCTACCTTCATAAACTAAAAACGCTCAATCAATAAATGCCTCCTTAGCCTCCTTATGTTGAGAAGTTTCTGATAATTACATTGCAGACTGAATTGACAGAGGTCTGGTATATAAGATTAAGTTATTTTTTTCCCTCACATTTCAGAATTTTACTTTATTGTGCTTCATTGTATAAATAATAGATAAACATTGCTCAGTTGATAGTTCAATATCTAACTCAAGCAGTCAGTAAAAAAAAAAAAAACTTCTTAACAATGGAGTTTCTGAGGAACAGGAGGAAGCTCACCGGCTCAGGGAATTTAGAAGTCTTCAAGTTAATACATAACAAAAAAAAGTAAATCATCATGTGTACAAACAGTTAAACTATAATAAATCAAATTCCAGTATGAAGTGCCCAGTTTTGATGAAAGTGAAATTGTAATACAATTGTACCAATAAAAACTGCAGGACTGAAATAATTAAATTGTTGATATGGCGAAACCTTTACATTTTAGGTATCTGTAGATTCCAGACTCATAAAGAGCAACATTTTACTTTGAAGATTGTGTTCCTTGATGAATAGAGGTGTAAGGACTCTGAAAATTAAATTAATTTAGATACAAACATCCACTATTTTCTGTCAAGGCCCCATCTTCTTATCACATTCAACTCATCGCCTCCCCAGAGGCGCCTGACAAGGTGATGTAGAGAAGCTGTGAAAGTCAGGTAAAGTGTTGTAGCTCATAAACTAAATCACAGACACACAAGGAGTATCAAATGAAGCCTGTAGTGGTCTAACAGAGAGATGGAGGGTTTGTCTGCAGGGACCCCAAAAGTATAAAATCAAAGTTCTGTGATAACTGGACCACTTTTTATAATTATGAAAAAATGTTATGTACATGTAAAAGTCAAGCTTTAGTTAAAAGCTTTTAGAATAGGTAGAGTGATGAGCCGTGTGGTCTGCCAATGCTATCTGCAAGCTGGAGCTAGATGCTAGCTCTACCTGTCTAAAACATGCTAACTCCACCTTAAACAAATCATTTTTATAAGAAGTTGTAAAGTTTGAAGATTGTTAAGGTAAAGAGTAAACTGGAAATACAATTGAACAATAGAGCCTAATTTTTGTTTATGATCAGGAAAGATTTAATGATAATGCTAATGATGACTGAACTTTTACAATTAATACTAGAAATTAACTGATCAGGAATGATTCCACACAATAAATTCAGTTGCCTTTTAAACATTAATTGTGTCTTCAGGTGAGAAGAATTATCGAAGAAAAGTATTTGACTTGCTAAAGCTCTGTATTAGTAGTATGACAGAGGCTGTATGTAACTGCTCTACTTACCAGATTTGATTCTAATTACAGCACATAAAATATGAGGCTTTGTTGCACTCTATCACCAAAAGGTAGGACAGAGGGAGGCAATGAATAAAACCTGGTGTGACAGTAGTGATGACAGTTGATCTTGCCCTCCAGGAGATAAGTTAGCAATTCCATGCCAGCAGAAAACACCCATCACCATTAGAGAGCTGCACTCACTGAGGAATTGCTGCTATTTCCATCATTTTGACAATACCAACAGGGAATCAAGATGAGAGGGAGATTGCCTGGTCTTTTGGGATGAAGAGAGTTGGACTTTCAGGGGGGGGAGGGTGCTGACAAATGTTGGATTCACAAGAGTCTTGTGTATCAGTGCTGTTAGCGTAAGCAATTTATACTGATAGAAGGTGAGAAAGTTTCCCCTTGGTCAAATTTCCAATTAAAGAAGTTAAAGGTTTAAAATTGGGTTCAGCGACAACTGGACAGAAAGCTTGTTTTTGGTCTCACCAGTAAATATCCAATAGGCCTTTCACATACTAGTGTACTACTTGCTCATCTTTGTTTCTTTTCCGTCTACTCGTTTGAACCCCTCCCTTTCTCTGTTTTGCTTTGGTGCTCTATGTTTAGCCTCAAGATAAGTCTTCTATGAGCTCTTAACTAAATGGGATTTTTGCTGAGGCCATTGTTAAGAGCTCGGCCAAGGCATAGACAGCATGCTCCAATAATCACCACAAACACTGAAAGGTAAAGGCCACAGCCTTAGTTTCAAGTCCATTTATGATTGTGTGTGTATGTGAGAGAGGGAAACAGTTGGAGAAAGAGACACTAGCAGACACCATTATCAATAAAGCTACATAGGCATATTTAAATGCTTTTTAATTCATTCTGCTGCAAAACTTTATCAACTATTGGTTGCCCTGTTTATGTGATATATAAATAGTAAAACACGGGAGTAATGAGCACAAACTATGCTAACAATGAGAGTATATTCGGTTTGTATAACTATAACTCTCGCTGCATGCACTTCTCTTAAAAAAATCTCAATTTTGGTTCAATTTTAGCCTCTAACAGTCCATCCATAATGCATAAACATGCATGCTTTTAATAGCAGGGCTCAAAAAGAATCACAGCAAGTGCTTAGTGACCCAGAAAAAAAAAAAAACAGTGCTCTAACTAAATACAACTCACACTCGGTATTCAGTCATGAAATATATTTAAGAATGAATGTTGCATGTTTTTGCTGTGCAGACGCATAAATGAATTGAGTCTAAGACACTGACGCAACAAAAGCAGGACTTCCATGACAACTACAATCACAAGATAGAGGGCGAAAAGATGTTCAAACAAGACTGTCACATGGTGCTTAAATGAAGTGGAGATTAATCATTAATGACCAGGTTTTTCTTTTTCTTTGAAAAGCAGTTTTTGGTCTGCAAGGTTTTGAAAGCCCCTTGCTGCCACTTGGCTATTTCTCATCCTTTAAAGAGAGAGACTCTAGGGCTCTGCAGTAGCAATTTGTGCAGGCTCGACCAAACCGGAATGATATCTTTTCCAGATGTTGAAGTAGTTAAACACCTCTAATAATGAGGGGTATCATTGCTTTCAGGCAGTCTCAATTTTGAATAAATTTCCAGAAAACTGCAAAAGAAATGTAAAAACAAGTGCATGAGTCTTCCTTCTCACTTATGACAGTTTCAGCCCAATTAATTTATTGATTTATTAATTTCTAGTTCTCAGAAAAGGCCACAGAATGGATGACTTCATATCTCTCAAATAGGAAACTCTCTGTAGTGTTCATTAGGGGTCCCACAATGTTCCAAAATTGGACCTATGTTATTCTCCTTGCATATTGCACAAATATGGACATACAAGTATATGCCGATGATGCCGTTATCTATGAATTTAAAGTCACACATAAAGACAGAAAATGTGAGGACCTGTAGAAAACATTTGCACTTGTGAGTCAATTTTTCACCTGCAGAACATTTTCAGACAAACTTGATCTGAATGTGAAGTCACAGGATAAAAAACTCCACAGATGTGTACATTTATAGTTACGCAATAAGTGGAAAAGTAACTATTTTATCATTCACTCGTTTTAACCTATTTTTTGCTTACATTCATTTTCTTTTACATCTTCAACTCGGCGTTTACAACTTCAACTCAAATCCGCTGCTGTGCACACACAAATCTGCCAGCTCACTTCACAGCTTGATGAACATGCGCTCTTGTGCTGCATAATTCATAAAATATTACGTGATCTAGCTCACCACCGATGCGCCAACACTTTAAGCAAAGACCCACAGCCAATTTCACAACACATACCACAAGAGCAGTTAGCAGAATTGACTGTAAAGTCCCATTTAGAAAATAAACCTTTATTAGAAACATGGTATCTGTGTATTCAAGAAAAACTTGACAATTTTCTTAAGATCAGGTGTGTAACAACATGTAATCTGTAACACAATGAGTAATGCAGTAATGTTCTGCACTTTATAATTGCCACTACTTGTAATATTACCAGGTATAATGCATGTTGTTATTGTGCAATAACAAGGTCCCTCAGAGATTAAATGTACTCTGTATGTTGTGAGTACTGTATGTTGTTTTTTTTAAAAACTATTTTAATGAAGATTGTCTTTGTAAATAACTTCAACCTGCCAAGGGACATGGATGCAAATGAGCTAATTAGGAAATTAGCTAAAATCGGACACATTTACACATGAGTGTTCATTATTGTGTACTTTCCCTATTTCAATAAATAAATAAACATAAGAAAGTAAACACATTAACAGTGAAAGCCACTTATTATACAGCGCAGTGATTTTAAATCATTGGACAAGAAGCAAATATGCAGTTTTTCTTTTTCAAGAAAGCTTGTGATTGTTCCACACAGGCGATATTACAGCAACATAATCATATCAGAAACATAGACTGCATTATGTGGACCTAAAAAATCCATAAAATAGGCTGCTATCAAACTTTTGAGGCCTGAGTAGTTTCAGTTGGTGAATTTTTTTCTCTTCTGATGGCCTCTTTCTGAGAAGATTTTAGTTTTTTTAACTGTGTAAAAAAAAAAAAAGTCATCAATCGACGGTTCCAAGTTCTGGAGGCAAAATGAGCAAAACACAATAAGTAGGATGTGGCAGCACAACCGATGAACAGAGGTAAGAATTCATTTTAACCACTGATCTTATACTTCATCTTCAATTGGAGGATCCTTCTGAAGACATTTGTGCTTCCCATGTAACTCCAAGTGTTTAAGTCGCTACTAATCTAGCTGCAAGTCATGCCTTGCATGAATGCGGTAGATGATGTCCACGGCAAATAATGAAAGAAAAGGAGAGGTCACAGGGTCAGCCTTTTATGTGAGAGAAAAAGAACTCTCTTCTGTACAGACATTGGGTTCTGAATGCAGGAAAGCCCATGTGACAAATGTTGTCAACATGTTTCGGTGTCGAAGGCGCTCAAGTCAAATTTCGTGCTCTGAGACACTACAAAGGCTGGGAATATTAATTTAAAAATAGTAATAAGCTATTAGCTCCATAGAGCACTGAAGGTATTATGTGTGTGGAAAACCCTTGAAGCCTTAGTGTCATGACAAAAAAAGAATGTTTTGATGTGTAAATGCTCCCAAAGTGGCATCCTTGGGGTGGGAGCGCTCTTTGAAAAATCTGTCATGTTGTTATGTTCAGGTTGTGCTTTTTCTGACATCTTATTTTTATTCTCAGGGTTTAAAAAAAAAACATGATAGAAAGAGCACACTATCAGGAACATGTAATAAACACAGTAATTAGCTGTGTTACTGATTAAGGATTTAAAACACTCTTACTCTCATTCCAAATTATGAACCAATATGAAGAAGCATATTTAGTCCACTGTCATTAATAAATGCACGGATATAGATAATGCATCCAAATGGCAGGACACGGATGCCAACACAGACACATATTATACACTGACACTAAAATGCATGGCACTCACACTTCCTCATTTATGATGCACATATTATTATTAGATGTCTTTATTTTAAAACAAATCACAATCATACTAAATCAGTCAGCCATGTCATAACTTTCACAGACGCATTCAGTGAGATTTGGCCAGTTTGCAACTCATTTCAAAAGTTGCTGTATTCTGACTTAATGAACTTCTTAGCACTTTTAACTTTTATCCTTTTTTTTATGTCCTGCTCCACCCCAGACTCTGACATGTTGACTGCCTGTCAATGAGAGGAGCTGCGGCCTCACTCATGCATTCAGTTTATTTGTTGATGCCATAAAATCATCTATTTTGTGTCATTAAAGGAAGTTTTATGGCTCAAAATCATCTATTCATTTTCTTTATGGAATTTAGCTGATGCTGCAAAGGTAACTTTATTATTTGCTGGGGAAAAAAAGTGAAAATAGCGGCTTGTGTATTATTAATGCTTACAAATATCAGGAAATGGAACAGAAGAGATGAATCCTGAGTCTTTTCAATGGAGCATATGTTGCTATTTGTGGTGCTGACTGCAGTATTTTTGCTGATAGGAACACAATAGCAAAATAGAAGGAACAGCTGAGTAAACAAAAGGAGTGAGATAAAAAGACATGTGAAAGCATTTAGGTTTTCCTTACGTGGTCTCCTACTGGTCCCTTCAACCTCTTAAAGTTTAACTTTAATGACAGTAAATCCTCACTGCTCTGAACATTTATTCTGTAATGGATCAAGTCTTTTCTGCCCCTCAGTGTTGCTTCAGCAGCTCAAAGAGACTGATAGATATCTGACTGAAGCAGTTTGTGGGTTTCTAATACCCCAAAGAGAATTGTATTCATGTTATCTTAGTGTTTCATTAAACATATGATTTTTTTTTTTTTTTTTCAATACAGTACAAGCGAGATGGCATGGTTAACTTCAATCCTGTTAATTTCCTTTGCTGTCAGATTCAGGACTTTTGAAGCTCAAATACAATACAACTGTGAGATACATCTCATACTCAAAATACATTCCGCTGCAACGTATTGAGCCAATTAAAATATGATCCACTAATGAAACACTAGCTTCTGTCTTTTATGCTGCAGCACAAAGCAGAGAATCCCTTCATTAATATTATGTATGCATGCATACATGGGGGTGGGTGGAGGATGCAATGATTTTAATAGCATTGACTTTGACTTTTTAGATCATTTACAGTAGAAACCCAATATGTTTCGTTTCTTTTCTTTTTTTTTGGACACTAGTAGCCTTTATTCAACAGTAGGTAGACAGGAAAGGGGGCAGAGTGAGAGTGGGAGAAGGACTTGAACCCAGGCCAATCAAGGAACTACTAACATCCTCTTTACCTTGATTATCTAGCTGAGATACATGGTGCCCCAAAACCAATATGTTCAACCTAATCTAATTTTAATTTTTCATTTCAGGCTTTCAACACTTTCCAGCAAAACTTGGGAAGTTCAATGTAGTATTGATGGAAAACAAAAGTTATTTCCAAATGAGTGATGTCAATAAGTACTTGTTATCATGATTTGGTACTAAAGTAGTATCCATAAAAGGTTGATTCTTTGAGGAGCAAAGAATAGCAGGGGAAGCAAGTTAATCAACAAATGCATTAGAATGTTTTTTTCATTTAGAATGGTTGTCTCCACAATACATTCAGAAACCTGGAGGAACTGTAAATGGCAAGTGTGCTGCCAAGAGTAAGCTGGACACCGCTGATCTCTGATCTCACAGAAAGCACTTAATAAAAAACCGTCAATCAGTAGTAGCTCATATTGCCAATTGGAAAATAAAATATATGGGAAAACCTACACAACAATACAGTTTAATTAAAAAATGCCTCTTAATCTGTACAAGGCAAAAATTATGAAATATGTTAACCTTTTCTATAGGAGACATGGCTTTATGTGGGCTCTAAGGCATCTGCAATGGACCAGCACACAGCAGAAAGGTGTATTGTGGTCAGACCAATCAGTTTTCCAGATCTTGTTTTGCAAGAAGTGGAAGCCCTGTGACTTCGACCAAAGACCACAACACCATCGAGACTGTCGTCAGCAATAAGTCTAAAAGCCAAACTATTTTTCGTAGACATACATACTTACACACAAGACAAAACCATATTTTGCACACTTTACAACAGAATGAGATGCCACCCCCTGAGTTTGTGTTTAGCTGCGTAACCTTTTCCAACAAAGACAACTGGTTGTTTTTCAATTCACTATTTTGCTTTTCTTTTTTTTTTTTGAGGGAGTCCTTTTGTAATGTGGATTTTAGCTCTTTCTTACCATTTTTGATGAGATGCAAGACTGGGCTCATTGCTGACTAGATTAGAACAGTCCATCTTTGCATTTCTTTTCAGTTAGTCTTTTGTGGCGTTGGCGGTGTGCCTTACATTGTTGTCCTTGTCAAGAGACTTAAAAATTTTGCTTCAAATATTTTCTGACACTGAAAAAAAAGAGACAAATTGAGAACAATTGGTCCCTCTTTATCCATTCAATCAGTCATTAATTGTGTTAGTGGAGCTCATGTGAGCATTACAACGAGCACAGGTGAGTCTTTGTTTACGCTGTTGTGGAAGTAAAATTAAAATGAATCAACCGGGTGTCAATATTCAGTCCAAAGCTCACATTATTTTTAATTTCATTCCGTGGCATATGTGCACCATAGTAAGCAAAACATTAATTACATTTGCTTTAATCTCTAAAACTATTTAACATTATGTGCAGACCGCTCAGGGGTGTCAATAACTGTGAACTCTCAAGTATTCACGTGTTTTGTACATAAAAGTTTCTGTATTTGAGAAGTTGACGTAAATCGCTAAGAAAAGAAGTAAGATTTAAGTTTTAAGAAACATGATTGACCATGTTTTTCCTAAGTTCATACTGTAGATGCGAAGCTAATCAATTTGATGAGTCAAAAGTATTACCTGCTGATGTTAGAGTCAAACAGAGTGTTAATGTTAGGTGACAAATAACATCAGTAGTATTCAGCTTCTTGGGAACACAACTGTCTATACAAATTCCCTGAACTTTCAACAGTTGTTCAGCTATCTGAGCCTTGAGCAAAGGGGTGGACCGACAGTTCAGACATGCCACTGGCATGGCTAAAAACAAGGCTCAAAACAAACTCACCTCAAAGGAACAATGTCTTCTATTTTCTTCTTGCAGTCAATGTGGGGAAAATAGCTAGAGGCAATAACATTGTTTGATCCTATGTAGTTAGAGAGGCTGAAGAATGTTCTGTATCATCATGACTTACTAGGGAACATACAGCAAAAAGATAAACTCACCAACCATTCCATTCCATAACGGCTTGCGGATGTATATATACAGTACATATAGATTTATACTGTATATTCTCTTCAGGACTTGGTTCATATGTAAACTTTAATTGTGTGTTTTATTATAGAACAGTATTTAAGAAATTAACTTCATCAAACAGCACTTTACTGGATATCTACATGAATATTTATGGTTTAATGTGGATGTGCTTCTTAACTGAGAGAAAAAAAACATGCAAAATTAAAACAGACAGTCAAAAAACCACATAAATTAATCAAGAGATGTGTTAATGAAATTAACCTTCCACCAGTGCATTCGATGATATGCTCTACCCCTATGAGTCAGAAACTGTTATGATGGCTGTCATGACTTTGAACTTATAGAAAACTGATTTAACCAGAGTAAGTGTTCTGTATCACCAGAACGCTTTAACCACTAACTTTACCAAAAATTCATATCAAATAAACAGAGTTCATCTGGGCACAAATGTATATGAAATCAATGTAAAATGGACCTGGTGAAAACAGATAACTTGATAAAACTTAGCACAATGTAGACTGTGATCCAGTTTCTTACCGGTCCAGAATCTAACAGGACTGTTTGCTTCAGCATGCAAGGTCAATGCTTTAAACTAACATTTTCTAAGCTCGGCCAAAATCTCTTTCTCAGTCTAATCAAGTAGGTTTGATGCTTGAATACCGACAAATAAATGGTCCTGGAATTTGGTCCTGGCCAGCCCACTGACCTGGAAGCAGGGTTTTTATAAATATGAGTAATTAGGAATGCCATAACAATGCAGCAAGGCTACTCTATTTGATACCACTAAAGAGCACAAAAGTCAGATTAACCCAATGATATTATCAATCTTAGCGTGTCAGAAAGTTCCCTGGATTCTCAGGGCTGTACTGACAGGAACTGTATTGGCTGCTTTGTTTTACTTTTACCGTCTGTCTCACTCTGCATGACACCATACCAGTATCCTCGCTGCCATCTCAACATTAGATGACAGAAGTTGCAGGAGCACCAATAAAAAGTTTGTGATTTTAAGGCATTTTGCTGCTCCTGCCTCTGCTTCTAGGCTACATTTTCAGGATGCACACAACTACAGTCATTTATATTGAATTGCTCCCTCTGTGGAACCCAATCACCGACTCACTGCTGCTTGACCTATAGATTTTAAACAGTACAGTATTTTAAACATTTAAAAAAATGTTGCGCTTGGCCATACAATTCATGCACACAATTTTCAAGAACCCCCAGTACAGATATTTGTTTACAAGAATGATATCATTTTAAAAATGCCTTAAAAACAACATTAAGATTAAGTCAAAAGAAAATAAATAATTGAATAAATAATCAATTGATTGACAGACCATTTTATTGCAAAAGCAGACCACAATATTCTTCACATTTTAATTCATATAGACAGAAATAAGCACTTGCAGCTATTTCTTACAACGTGGAAGTATTGAAATGTTGTCTTTCAGGACAAATTTCTTCACTAAATCATACAGCTATACAATCAGGAACAAGAATCCTGACAGAAATCTCCAAAAACAAGTGCAACAATGTACTTTCATTGGATTTTCATTCAACACAAGTTGGGGAAGCAGTGGGGTAAAACTTGTGCAATGCACTCTTAATATAGTAATAATGATGAAACACTTAGAATGAAATAACCTACTCTATGTCTACTGTTCATTGATCAGTAATGTATTGCGGAAAGAGCAAAATGCAACATTCCATCAGAGAGTGCAGAATTGGTGGCCCTTTCTCTGGGCCTCTTACTGCTATTAAAAAATATATCATCATTTGTGAAATAGTACACAACTTGAGTTATAACCGTCTCACCCTCTGGAAGGAGAAACTGCATTTCCAAAAAAAAAGGATTTTTCATAAGTAGATTCAAAGATAAGTGTGTCTTATAAGTACATTAAATTAACCAGTTTGGGTGCTTAAAATGATTCAAACACTAAGTGGAAGAAATACAACCAATCACAGACACACTCAAAGCTGTGGTATCCAAGATGGAACTCAGTGAAGTTTGGCCCTTCATGTTGAAGAATTCTCCTTTTAGTCCTGTCAGTTTTGTACAATTTAATGCTCAACTTCTCCGTTCCTATATTTTATCACTGTGAGTGTGTACTGGTCTATGGAATCAATTGGAATATACTGTAAACATGAACCATTGACTCTTGTTTTTCTTACTTCTGGTTATGGTTATGAGTTGAGATTTTTCAGATAAAAATGGTTTAATAATTGTCAGGGTGGCTTCCCTTAGGAACTTTGTGGAGGTCAGTGAAATGTTGGTATTTCCAAAGATTTTAAAGAAGCTTTATAAATTGTTGACTAACTTTGGGAGTGGGATATTAAAAAGAAAGTGCTGTAACAAAGGGAAAGCATGTTTCTTCAGCTTTAAGCACACAGTTAGTAGTCAGAAAGCTGAACACTTTTCAGGATGTGGCCCTTAGTATTAGGCACTGCTTTGATTTTGTCCTCTCTTTCCTCCTGTCTGTTTGGCAGTTTGCTCAGTTGGATATGCTGTCTGGCTAATGTATGATTGATTGTTGGAGTAAGAGACACTCCACTGCCCCTGACTTTCCTCCCTCTCAACATGGTTAATGGGCCAGCTAGAGACAGGTGCAGCTCTGTGTATATGTGTGTGTGTGTCTGTGATGGTGTCGATGACAAAAATCAGTGCAAGCATTTTTAGGCGCGTTTCATGATATTGATGGATCTATGCCTTTGTCGCCTATGGGTGTATTCATGTGAACACGTGGGCGGGTGCTCCCTGGTTCAGAATGTGTCAGCGATGTGTTTCAGTAGGATAGGCGGAAGTCACCGAGTCAGGCCTCGGACGAGCCAAATGAAGCAGAATGCAACGTGTGTTTGACGTGGAATGCAATTGAATCAAACGGCCCACTTATCGCATTACGCCCCCACTGCCACCTCATATTCACCAACCCCTCATTATACACTATCCCTCCCCCACCCACAGAGTTAACGCCCACCTTTCCCAGATCCAGCCTGTCCTTGAAGCACTGGACATCAACTTTCTTTCTCTCAATGAGTCTTGTTTCACAAATTACTTTAGTATCCACCTTCCTCTACTCATCTATATAACCTTTCCCCTTCATCTGCTCTTCTACAATGTTTTTTTTTTTATCATTCCCCCTCCCGTCCTTACAGTAAACACAGAGATATATGCAATGCTGAGTGCTTCCTGGCAGGCATTATTGGTTTAGTGGTGGAATGTTTGTGCATGAGGGAGCACGCATGTATGTGTAAACTCAAAAGAGAGGAAGACTTCAAATGGCCTACTATTCCTTTATCCTTGTTTTACAAAGGCATACAATAAGTGATTTACAAAGGATAATAAGATATTCTTCTTCCCCCTCCTCAACACAGAATCTTGGCTGTCTTTTGTCTTTGTGCTTTCCATCTCCCATGCTGTCTCTTCAGGCACTTATGTAACACCATTAACAAAAGTGAACCATTTCACCCCAGTCGCAGAAGGAGGAAAGGGTTGGAAGGATAGAGTGAAACTGAGGGAGAAAGAGACGAGATGAGCAGAATCTCAACGAGTTGTCCTTGATGGTTGACCGAAGTCATGTCATGATAACACTGCTGCTCTGTTGTGGGGTAGTCCTGGAATCTGGGGTATGTGAATGTATGGATGTGTGTGTTTGATGGGTGAAAGGACAAGCATGGGAATTGGAAATAGGTTGATGTAATGACACATTTAGCATTTAATTCAAATTAGAGTCAGCAAAGGGTCTAATAAATCATGCACTCAGATGATAAAGATCTGTTTCCCACTTCCATCCTTGCAGTTTTTCTCTTTCATTTCCTGAAATTGCACATCAAAAGATTTTCTCCTGACATGTGCTAATCATGTTTCAACAACTCCAGCGCTGAGAGGTAATTGGAAGCATCAATCTCCGTACAGATGATTTAACATTATCTTCTTCATTATCCCCAATAATCTTATTGCATACACTTATTTTATCTAAAAGTCATCTAGTGTATCCAATCAGAGCTGTGCTGTAGCTCTACCCCAATTTACTGATAAACTGAAAGATTCCACTACTTGCTGTTTAGATTCTTTTGTTGCAGCACATTGATTATATTAAAGATTTATCATCAGCACCATTTACTGAACAATAATGTTAGGCTTTCCATATCACAGATCTAAACGGATGAAGCAGGTCATATGCCTAACATTGGCATTGACTATCCTGTTCACCTTGTCTCGCACCCCCAATGGTCCTACTGACAACATCCCCCTGGGAGGGAAAGGAAGTACCAGCAAGTAGATTTATGGGGACCCATTACCATTTTATTACTATAAGTAACAATGAATAATTGTTTGTAATCAGGACATTGGGTTGGTGAGAACAAAATTAGGTTCACCTCATATATCATTAGACAAAAACTGGTTATGAAGGATGAGTACAGTATTGGGGGGAAAAAAAAACAACTCTTATTTGTAACTGTTTAACCCCCAAGTGAATATTATTTCGTACAATGGCATGAAGGCTCAAGGACTTGGCATAGACACGTGTGTGTGTGTGTGTGTGTGCGCGCGCACAGATATACCTTTGCTTCTAACTCACGCAGACACACACTGTCATCTGTTGTTCTAGTTGTTAGAGGAATTGCTTATTAACAAAGTGCAATTAATCACATACATGTGCTGGTCACCTGGGCAACTGAACACCAGACAGTATTGAAAGCAGTGTGGAGAGGACTCCAACGGTCTCTCTAAATGGCTCTAATCTAACATGCTGCGCTGCAAGCTCCACTGCCTGGTTGTTTGTCAAAAGAACGCCTGGTGCACGTACATGCCAGATATTAGATGAGAAAAAGACTTTTTCATCACGCTGACAGGAATGTGAGCACAAATAAATAACCTTGCTCTGTTGTTCAGTTCCCTTTTGTCTAGCCACTTCTGGCCACATCACTTTGCATGTGACAAACAACAAATGTGCTCTCAACTAATGTATTTGTAACAAATGCTCTGCTGTGGCATTCATTTCAATTTACTTTCATGACACCAATGTTGCCTAAAATGTCACATTTCAGAGAAATAACAATGGGATTTACGGCACACAATAAAAACCTCAATTCCCATACCAGATGCTCCCTGCGGGGTGTTAGCAGCTGATGATGAAGGCTGTTGAAACTTCACCTCCCGCAGGGCAGAGCTTCATCGCCACTGCTCCTTCTGGGGGTAATAAACTTCCATTGATCCAGTGACAGCCCTGATTAAAATCAATTCCGAGTCCATAGTGGCCCACTGTGGCAGACTGCAGAGACCATCAAATGAGGAGAGGTGGTGTGTATGGGAACTGAGCGCAGCAGCCTTGTGGTTGGAAATACGTATTAGTAAAACAATGCCTATCTAATGAAATTAACCTCCCCCAATTGCCCGTGACATCCTTTCCCTTGTAGGTTATTTTAATTTTTCTGCATTTCCATTTTAGAATGAGAATATTTGGGAGACAAAAGATTTAACTGCATCCCAACCATTTTTATTGGCAAGGCAGGAAGCCCATTCAACTTTTCTATTTAGAATCACCTTTATAGACCACTATAACACAGTGTTGCACCTTAGGCATGACTATGTTGTATCGGTGAGGTAAAAGATCTGTTCTAGACTTTTTTTAAAAGCTGATGAACTGTAAAGTGGTCAGTGAACTATATATTGCGCTTTGATTCTACAGTTAGGATGTTATGGTGTTTAGTGTGAAACTCAGCTTATAAAATTGCTCTAAAAGTTTGGTTTTCCCTGAGTTTTGTTTGGAATTACTGCGTTAGCACCACAGCGATAAAAACTTTATCAATACAAATTCATTTGTCAATTTAAATAGTCAAAATAAAGCCTTGTGGCCCCTCCATACAAAACTATCATCACCCGAAATAGGATCCTGCAGGTTGTATGCTCATACAGGCTTAAATGACCTACATTCAAAGAACGTGCAAAGTCTAGTGATCATAAAAATGATTGCATGCAAGTTATAAAAATGAAAGCAGACAACCTATCCAGTCAGGCAAAGGAGGCAAAATACGTAAAACCTGATATACATGCATACCTGCATTACTTGAGTTCATTACACGAGTCTACATTTGTATCAAACGTTCTAGGGTTTCCATCCAAGTTGGCAAATCAGATGTTTATAACAGGTAGGTTGTTGTACGTATACTACATGTGATGTAATATATAATAAGATGTGACAGAATCCTGCTGGAAGTTTTCCCAACTCTAATTTGCTTCACCCTCTGCAACTCTCCCGAACAGATCACTGAACCCAGTGGCAAGCTCAGTGCAAATTGCGAACCTCATTATCTGTGCTTGACTCATTGAATTAACAAAGATCTGTCACAGTCAGTGCCGGGCATGAACGCTCTAGAGCTTGTTCATTGAACATGCTCATATTTTCAGCGAGCAGTGACCATGAATGTATTTATTTCCAACTCAAGAAGATAAGAACTGTTAACACATATGGGGAACGTGAGTAGCAAAGGCGTCATGCGCTCCCTGTCTGGTTTTTCTCTCCAAAACGCAATGGAATTTACAATACATTGTGTTTTGAACGTTTACTTTATGTTACTGACATCTCTTACTGGTCAAAACGGAGTTGCTGGTTGTCTCAGTGTTGCATAGGTCTTTTTATGTGTGCCTCTGTGTAAAGACGTGTTTAATGTACTTTTCTGTGTGTCTAACCTGTCTCATTGTTTCCCTCCTTTGTGATTGGCTATGCTCACAGTGGTGTATAAAGCCAGAAGAGGCGGTGCCCTGGGCTCTCCACCACCAAATCCTGCCTGATAATGCTGTCCTCATAGATTTTGCTTTCTGGTTATTTACGATCTGTGATGGAGTGGCGATTTGTCCAGGGCGTACCCCACCTCTCGCCCAATGACGGCTGGGATAGGCTCCAGCCCCCTGCGACCCTGAGTTGGATTGAGCAGATAAAGAAAATGGATGGATGGTTATATATGAGATGAGTTGAGAGTCACTGGTAGTCTTGTTTTTGGTTTTGGTTCTTCTAGGTTAGTTTTTTGTATTTAAAGTCAAAGGAGCAGCCCAGATCCGACGGCTCTTGCGTGATTGGTTTGTGGCCTTCTCTCACGTTTGCTTGTTTTGACCGAGACTCCCTTCTCCATTGTCTTTTTTTTGTTTGTTTTTAATCGTTGCTAGTATGTGGTGGTCTTATATGTTTTGATTCCTTTCCGCCTTTGTCTATTTCAGGAACTGTAACAGATCTAAAGGATATTCGTTAAAAAAAGTAGCTGTTCAAGTTTTAGCATTTGTGGATGCAGGCACAATAAATCAGAACTGCACATTATGACCACCTTCATATCTTTCCTTTGATTTCGAAAATAAAGGTTGGAGGCTAACCACAATTACCTTGTGAAGCAGCTGGATTCCAGGGAATTTCTAGAAAGTCAATTTTTCCAGGCTCCCATCTATTGATTTGTGATACAGTCTTCTTTTAAGTTCAACAACAACAGAGTGTCCTATTCACTGATCGGTTGGGTGTAGTTCCACATGGATATGGAGAGTCAACTCCCACTTGCTGTACCAATGCAAAATACATACATGTTAAGAAAGTATATGAGTGAGAATCAGAGGAAGACAGGAAAAAAATCAGAAACAGCATACAAGAAGACAAAGATGAACTAGAAAAATAGATAACACTGAAAATCTTTGTGGTACAACATGTATTTATACACTGCATGTACTGCAGTAGATCAAACTTAAAGCCTTGGATTATTATGGTTGCACTAGTTAAGGTCAAAGATAGAGCTATTTAATGGAAAAATAATGTATTTCACCAAGTATGTAAAGCACTTTTAATTGTTTTGTACATGAAATGTGCTATACAAATAAATTTGACTTGACTTGATAAACAGTGTTCTTTTGGGCACAATCAAAGGATGCTGAAGCAAGCTTTCACATCCCCATCCATCAGTCCTTTTGCCTTTAGATGCATAAAACGGTGGATCCACTACTTCCTGTTAAATGTATGTGAAATGATATAAGAAATCACCCATGAAAACAGCATTTAATGTATAAAACCATAAAGAAATTTCTTATTTTGACACAATACCAGAATTTTTATTTTTCTCACTCTCTTTTTCCTCCTCATATATACCCTTTCCCTTCTTTAACTTTCACTGATGCTGTGATGCACTGCTGTCTCTTAAGATATGTGAATTGCTTTGTAAAGTAAAGGGCAAAAATACCCAAGCATTCCTCTATGTCCTAAGATAAAATCGATGCGTAAGCATAAACAGAATGGTATGAGCAACTCACCATCATAAAACCTTGCTGAATTTCACAAGCTGTGACATTATATGGTGAAGACATAAATTATGTGAACATCTTATTTCTGTACTACAAACTTGGTAGCGTGATGCCATAGATAGGATACAGAAATTTCATCTGCTCATCAGATGGAATTATTAGCTCCTTTCCGTAGGGATAAGACATATAAATAATTCCACAAGCTTAAAATATCTTTAGGCCCTTCTTTCTTCCATAGAAGCATTTAGCATCGCCAACCAAAGGAATATAAACCTGATATGGCACAAATGCAACTGTCTGCCTCTGGATTTTTTTTAAGTCTGTCTTGGACTCTTGTTTTTGCCATTCCTCCATCTGTGAAACTTGTTTCTATGACTGTCTTCCTGGTTTTGATCCCTGCTCTGCCAATAAACTTGATTTTTGTAATTCACTTCAGGTCTTCCCTGATCCCAGCACTCAAGTCTTCACCTTGTCCACCATTACACAAATAACGTACAGTATAATTTTTCAATTTCCTCCAAGGTACTTTTTCTGTTTTTTTTTTTCTTTAAACATAACACATATGGGTCCATATCCTAGGGGATTTCTACTGCTATGACACCTCTCAATACATCCTCATATGAATATTGTTGTATCCACTATTGATTTTGACTATGCGCAAGGGAAGGTTCAGCCATCAGCCATCATAATTCTGTCACGTCAGCTTCACAGCTGTGACCTGGTGCCAGTGCTCACAACTGACATTTGCAGTGTGATGGTAAAAGTGTAAGCAGAGTGTTACACAAGCATTTTTGCTATCGTAATGGTTGTTCTAACATTTCTCTAAATATGAGGGGAAGAAAAAAAAAGTGATTAATGAACACAAGTATTACCCTAAGAAAAACTTTAGCAAATGTTCCCACTTTGAGCTGTAATCCAAATCCTGAGTTCTGCGGTGAAACAGATCAATGTGGTCGTTAATATAGACATTTTTGACAAATAAATTGTGATAAGCATTTTATTTTTATCGTTTTCATGCTGCATCTTTTGACCATCTATTTCATTACCAGCGTAATGGTCCAGCGTCATATTCTGACAACTTTAGAGGTGCGTAGATTCGGATGAACTAAGATACTCAACTCATGTTACCTGTCATAGGCGGCCCCCTTCTCTCTTGAACTTGCATTACCTCAGCTCAGAGAGGTCCAGCTTCTGTAGCCACTGCTCTTTTCCCTGATATATATTTATCAAAATTATATATGTGGGAGGTAGGGCTCAGAGCCTAGAGTGCGGTTACACTTTAATGTATCACAGCTGAAAAGGGCCCTGTGGTCCCCCCCTTTCCTCAGTGGTGTAAATTAAATGTGAATGGTTCACAAATAGAGAAAACATTAAATACTCATTCTAATCATTTCAAAGACAAAAAAAGCAAAAAGTGGGGGAGAGCAAAAGAGAGTTGGGGAGGAGCATTCACATTCTGTAATGTTCTGCCACATGAGAGCAAGTGTATCCAGGCCCGATCCAATACTGCTGATTGTCAGCGAAACGTTCAGCATGAGCACAGTACATAAAGCAAAGCGCTTCCAATAAGTCTTTCAGAACAGCTCTGCAAGAGGCCTCGGGACACCACATTGATTAAAGAGAAAAGTGAATCTCTCTATTATTCCACTGACCCTCATCCTTTGAAGCCAAACTCTGCTATTTTCCTCATTCAAATTAGTCAACCACAGGACACAGACCTCACTGATGTCAGGCCGTTGGCTCATCATCAAGACTGACAGTGGGGTTCTAAAAGCAGATGATGATTAGCACAATTGTAACTGAAAGATGGGATTCACTGCTTAGAGTCAAAGGAGGAAGAGTGAGAGGTGTTAGTGGCTGGAGGTGACACTGCAAGATTTGTGGAGACAAGGGGAAAATCAGCAGTGAGCTAGTTGTCAGTCTCAAAGGATGACAGAAGTTCCTCATGGTGGGAAACAGGTTTGATGTGCTCTTGATTGTTTTTTTCTAGATTCCAACTTCTCCCTTTGAGAATAGTCTGCGGAGGTTGTGAAGTACCGAAGCAGATACTTTCCAAACTGATTGGTTTTTTGTGCTGGTCGAAATGAACGCATGAAAAAATAGTGTTTCAATTTGCTTGGAATTTTGTGAGAGCTCCTTACTTTGAAAGATCAATATCGTTTCAGACTTTACAGCATCAAACTCCTGCATTATCTTCCGGTAAAAAACATAAAAAACGAGTGCACCTGCAACTCCCTAACAGAGCAGTCTGGGCTTTTATCAATAAGTTTTCCAGTGAAATGGGGAAGGATGAACTAGCACTTTCTCATGTCTGATGATGGTCTCAATGTACAAACGGCCACAACTGGTGGAATTGAAAGAAGAGATAATATGAAAAGTAGAGTCCCTGAAAGGTGTGTTGATGGCTCATTTTTACCATTTATGAGTGTTTCTCATGTGGGTGAAGGAATATTTGAATCCCACAATATTCAAATCTTATTCTGACCACTCTATGAGATGTGTTTTGCTTTGTTAAACCATTTTTGTGCATGAATTTGTTGAAACAACTGCCACCATAGTGTGCTGTAAAATGTTTTCTTATGTTGATGAGATTTGAAACACCACACAAAAAACACAAGTTTCTCAAGTTTGTCTCAAGTTAGTTTTTTTTTTTTTGTCTCTTTTCTATGTTACTCTTAATCTACTTGAAATAAATAATTAATAGAACCCTCAACTAGGATTGGGAGTTGAGAACTGCTTCTAAATTTACCAAAGCATTGAAATCTGCCTCTGAGCTCATTCTTAATAGTTAGCTGCTTTAAAAATAGGGTCATGGCAGAGAAAAAGAAGCAGTCCAAAGCATTGCAAATTTTCTGAAGAAAGATTGTGACAGTGCTAGCACTAATGATGATTTCACCAGAAGCAGTCTGCAACATAATTCTACACAGTATGGCATTCGCTTCCATAGGGGCCATGTGTTTGAAGCTCTATATGCGTGCAGCAAAAGTGCCACTGCTTCCATTCACCAACCGGATAGATTTCACAGGCAATGAATAGACAGCATCATATAATATCTAGTGCTATGTTCAGCACATATTTCTTTGACTGAGGAAGCCTAAATATTAATGATATTCTCCCATCTCCTACATTTTAAATGTTGACTTTTGCTCCAGCTAACATTAGCTCGCAGGCTGCTGACAGCGATTTGAGCCCCTTTAAAATTGCTGCATGGGTAAAGAAAGTGACAGCTGGCGGGACGAAAATGAAACAAGTGATCAAATCAGTCACTTTGTAGTCACAAAATTTGTTTTTGCAAGGTTTGCAACGTTTTCGAGAGCAGATGACCCACAATTTTAGTAGGCACTGTTACGTGATCCTCCACAGTCTCACATAATAATATGATGTTCAAGTTATTTTCTGAGATGTGGGGATGAACTGATTTAGAATTGTGAAGTTGCATGTTTATATTGTTGTACTCAAATCAGTACAGAATTGTATTTACAATATCTGTATTGAATTTTTTCCTTTTTAAGAATGCCGTTGAAAACCTGAGTGGCGTTCTTGTTTTTCCTCAAATAAAAATCAGGTGTAGAATCAGTGAGGGAATTTTCATGTAACAAGATAAGATATACATAAAGCTTATAAAATATAGAATATTTGATAAAGGTGTTGGTATTAATAAAATCTAAGATCCCACCCCTTTGTTTAAAGCAAAAACCTTAATCCAAAATTTTAATTTCTGCTTTCTGGTTCCACCTTAATATCCACAAAGGTCTCTGAAAAGTCAAGAAGGGGTTTCAGGGCACGATGAGTTTTCCAAATACTCTGATGCTTTCATTTTCCACCAGTTATTCATGGTATACACTGGCTATTGAAAAGGAGGGTTTGGAAATGTTTCCCTCGGCTGACTCTTTACTGCAACACAGACAGCTTTTATGGTGTAATATATATTTATGTCATCTCACTCTTTTGAAATTGAAAAATAATGAGGAATTTGAATTCATGTCCCTGAAGATTCAGTTTTCATAACTTCTATTAGCTAATGATTTATCTAATAAAGACTAAACATTTTTAAACATTCTTTAAAAGTAAAAACAAGTTAAGTTTCTAACAAATTTAACAAACCTTACTTGAACTTCACCTGATTTTTAGAGAGCATTTTCTGAAGAAATGTTCAGTTGTTTTGTTCTTTTTAGCTTTTTTCCTAATAATCAGAGCAGGAGGTGTTACACACTAAACTAAGCTAAAAGCTGAACCTTCTGAAAGTTACTGGATTAATTATTTTGGTCTAAAAATAAATGTTTTTCAAACTTTACTTAACGTAACATTGTACAGCAAAGAGTTGAAAGAAAATCACTTTGCATCCTTCAACTCCCATCAAGCTGTAAATACCAGGATATCAGTCACTGTGGCACTCATTCATTTGTTAATTCTCATTAGTCTTAGTTTTATTGTGCTTCTTAACTCAGTGTTTCAACCGTCACATGAAACATGAACTTTAACCATACAATGTTGGTTCCTAAATCCTCTGTAATTGTGTTGTTTGACTGCTGTTTGACTTTGTCAGGGATTATGATCAAGGTTGGATCAACTGTAGGAAAGCCATATGTAGACAAACGGATCACAAGTTGTCATATTGTTAGAAAAAGCTACAGCAACGGTATGACCTCATTGTAAGACTCAGTGGGACAATTCTTGGCCATTGCTTGACCATATCCAGAGACAAAAATCTCTGGCTCCTGCTTTACAACATTCTCTTTACGTGCTCATGCCTGGGTCACAAACCTGCAAAATCATAAGAAATAAAGCTGTGAATGTATTGCAAATGATTTTATCCACAACTCATCAGGTCCTGTTGTTTGTGCTGCTCTCGGTCAACTGTGCTCGTTAGTTGAAGTAAACTGACTTCTGCGTTCACCACATTGTTAGACATGAGGCTTAAGCACAACTTAAAAAAAGGAAGATCTATTCTCTCACATTTGTTCCTTATTCACAGAAGGTCAATTTTCTCTGTCATTTCTGCTTTCCAATGCTGTCAAAATAATTACCTCTTCCGTTTCAAGATCACTGCTCTAGTCCAGGAAGATTCTAGTCAGCTTTTTAACAGACGGTCAATTCTTTCTGCTCCTTAAATATCATTGTAATTTCCTTTTTTCACTCTGCCTAGCAGATTGCCTTTTGTGCCACACTTCTCTTCATCCAGGTAATTTACGGTGTCTCAGCCTAATCTCCTCTTCCACCACCAGTGTGTCACACTTCCTGGTACCTCCCATCTTTACTTTTTTTCTCCCCTTTCCTGCATTCTTCTTTCCTTCTTCCAAAAACATCGCCTTGCGCTTATTGTTTAAATACTGAACTGATTAAATACATTTCAGAGGTGGTCACCTTCACGAAAAAGGATAGTGTATTATCACCTCGTTAATTGCTTATAAAATCATGATCCTCCTGTTGTCTTGACATTTTAATCATTTTTATTCCAAATTTCACCAGTTTGGACTCTCATTTCCAAAACAGCATATGCACATTCTTGCTTTTATATCACCATTTGTCATACCAAAACTAATGCCATGTCATTGTTGTAACATTATAACTGAGACAATAGTGCTGTTAAACTATATTGTCATCAATTTCTCTTTTCTGAAGTACAAACAAGATTTTCACACAACATGAAACAGCCTTCCAGTTTTTTTTTTTAGTTTGTGGATTGAGTTCCCACGGATAAAAGAACACTACAAAGCATCTTTACAGCTGCTGAATGAAAAAAAAAAGACTCGTGCTACATCTATATTTCATGTGTTTATTGTAAAACAGACTGCGATGATTAGTTGGGGCTCTCAGAAAAACCTTTGCATGCTACATGTATGAAAAGCAAAAGCAAAAATCACATGTAGGTGTAGGATTAAATTTGAGCATATGCAGCCGATGCATGAATTTCAATGGGTTTTTACCGCTGAAATCTGAGACGACTTTAATGCTATCCACAATGCAGAAAAGCCGCTTCATCCACTTCAAACATTACACCAAACAAAAAGCACTTGGTGAAGATGCACTGCAACCTCAAAGCTTCTACGCACAGCACGGCCGAATGCTCATCATATAATGATGATGAAAATAACCCACGCTCTTATTCAACATACTGTCCCTGAATCATCCCATTATCATTTTAACATACTTTACACTCTTCGCATTATACTGTAAATTTTAAAGCCCCGTATTCTAGAGTTTGTGGGCGCGTTTGTGGCAGCATGTATAGCATACAGTTGTGTTATAAAGATGTGTTACTCTTTGACATCAGACACAATTGCTGAATCTATGCAGTCGTTTTCAGTTGAATTAATTCGATTCAGGTTGGAAAGTGAGCATTGTCAGTCTTCAGTACCCAGTCTCTCTGCTTCAACTTGGGACTCAAAGGGAAACTGATAAGCACACAGGCACACTGAGCAGCAGAGCACCTCTGTGCATTTGTTTTCTGCTGGAAGTAAGAAAGACAAGAAACAAATCTCTTTCAGCTCCATCAGCAGTTTAGTAACACAACTATCTTAATCCTATAATACTTAACAGATAACAAGACTGTTGAATTGTAATAGGCACATGCATGTATCTCTAACTAGGCTCAAACTGCTGTGGGAGTGCCAAAAAAGAAAAGCTTAAATTTATATCAGACATATAATGAATTACCCCAAAAATGACAGTGAGGGAGTGAATCCCCCCTCATTTTTTTTGCATTAGTATAACAATACAGGGTGTTGCCCAGGGCAACAAGCCTGGAAGTCAAGCAGGATTGATGTTTAATGAGGATGATTTTCACAGGCTCCTTATCACAGTCATGTCACCCCACACTGACACTTTTAATACCGCGCTTCACTCAAGGCGCTCCACACAATGCCAGGGGGGCTATCAGGAGCCACTTACCTGCGCTATAATTCACGTGTTTACTCACACAGACACACACACACACACACACACACAGGTGGTTTCGACATGAGAGTGTTATGCAGGAGATCACCGTTTTTGCTCACATTGACAACCTGAGACAACACGTGTGGTTCATTGCTGGCAGTTGTCTGATGGAGGGAGGTAGAGCAGACAGAAGATAAGGAGCCCATATCCTTTCAGACTTCTAATGGAATGACATGGCATCAAAGGGGATCAGAGAGCAGACGGATTGATCGAGGTGGGGTATTTGGTTTGAGTCACTCCCCAGGATACCTTGTAATGTTGACATTTAAAATATAAAGAGAGACTGGGCATCCAAATCCATTTGATCTTACCTTTGTGTTCAACAGGTTGAGGGACAGGGCCAAGAGGACTTGGCAAATGGCATGACGAATGGTCGCTTTTGTATGCATTTGTGTGACTTGCTGGGTTTGAAATAGTGTAGGTGCTTTTACATTTGAGTGCTGCAGCAGAGAGCTAATTGTCAACTTTGCGTCACATAGTGACACATTAGATCAAAAGCATTATCATGTGAAGAGGCAGTGAAGGTCCTTGTCCTTGCCTGACTCACTGCTGTTTTTATTACTTATTCATGCTCCGCTGATGGCTTTTTTTCCCACGTTAGTGCCTCGGTCGGAGTATTTTTGCACTATAACGAACAGTTTGGCTGCAGTAAACAGATCAATAAATACACATACAAGCAAATAAATAATGAACACCCTTCAAACCACAACCTGAGGGAAACAAAATGGGATTTTTTTTGTTTAGCAGAAGTTTTTTTCAAAGGTGACTTACATTGGGGTAAATGTGAGGCCCAGCATCCTGGCCAAGGACAAGTTGACATGTGAACTGACAAAGCTGGAGATCAAACTGGCAAACTTCAGATTGGAAGACAGTCACCCTACTTTCTGAGTTACATCTGCAACCTTTTAGGATCACAGCAGAGAAGGTAGGTGGCGCAGAGGACTACAAAGCCACGGATATAACAACTTGACCTAACTCAAAAGACGGTGCAGATGCAAGCTGAGGAATAAATAAAAATGCACTTGAGGCAGATGCTTCGAAGGGCCTCAGAGTTACAAACGTTTTGGTGTTGCTGATACTTTTGTCACAATTGCAGTGGGATTATTGAGACAGTGTGACAGATAATGTTGTGACATGTAAAAATGATTTTCTTAGCTTAATATACAACACCTCAAATCTTTTGGGCTTTGATACATGAATAAATTGATTGAGTCATTCACATTGCATAATGCTGGCTATTAATATTAAATATTAGCATGTTACCATTTTCCTAATAGCATTTTGTTTAAGTGGTGTACTAATGTAGTAACCCTAATTGTCCTTACTTAAAAAGGTTTCAATTATTTAATTTAGCAGACAGAAAAATGTTTTACATGTACTTTTAAATATAATTTGTATTTCAATGGCCTGTAAAGCATTTTCTGTTGCCCTCTATAAAATAGCAAATGTAGTTTTTTTTTTGTTTGTTTTCATTATTAGTCATATTTGTAACAGACACATATTCAAATATTGGGTTGTAAAATTCATTAGATAAATGAGCTTTTAAATTTGAATGTCACATACATGGTCATGGTCTAATGTGGAAGAGCAATTTCAATAGCTCATTTGGTGATGTACTGGCCTTAGTTGTGTATGTGTTTCGGCTCAACAAATATTAATATTGGGCGCGCTGCATACACCCAAAACGAAGCCCCTCTTGTTTATCCAAGCTAAGAGTGGTTGTCTGAAATGTGCTTGAATGAGGCTAGAAAATAAATTGATTCAAAATATATGTGAGACAGTGTATACCTAATGAGGTACAAGGCAGACGGCTGTGTTTTTTGCAGAAAGACTGGTAAACTCCTCCACAATATTTCCTTTAAAACCTGGAAAATAAAACAGCTTCCCTCCTTATCGAAAGCGTTTTCCTCAAACAATTGTTTAACGTGCAATAAAATGCACAAAGTTAGTCAAATCAAAATGTCACTGAACTACAAACCTGGTTTCTTGACAAAAGAAAAAGTTCAGATTTATTTTCTCAGAAAAACATTGGCTTTGAAATTCAGTAATCTACACCAACTATCATGAGTCTTCCTTCTACGTTTCTTGATTTCTTGATGATCAAGAGGTAAGCACAGCCTCGCACATTCAACGATGTGCATTGTCTGTCATGTTTGAAAAAGACCTCAAGTCCTTAAAAGGATTCAAAGTGGACCAGTCCATTACTCAGCCATCTTTAACGCCTTAGCTGGCTCATCAAACTTTGGAGTACTTGAATATGTGATGCATTGTCCTCCTTAGAAGATCAGGGCCTCATTAAATCCTGTCATTTTCTTTTCTGATCTACGGCTTGAGGAAAGTATCTCTCAGAAACCGGCAGTAGGTTTAGGAGTTGATTATGAGTCCATTAGTGGTCTAGCATGGGCCAATCATCTGCTCCATCAAGTCAGTCTCATTTAATCTGTCCTCGACATTTTTGAAAATCTATCTTCAGGTACTCTCTTGCCCTTGTCTTGATGCCCCAGTGTGTGAATGGAATTCAGTGGCTGTCTTTCAGCCTTCTTAAACCTTACCACTTGTCTGAGCTCTTAACCCACACGTTGACGCACATTGCAGTTGGGTAACACAGTGACACTGGCAGATAATGAGTCATGATATTTGCCCAATTCTTATTCTTGCTTTTTTCTATTTATATCGAAACAGATACTATTGGATGCTGAGTGATAAGGACACTTGTTTATGACACATTAGCATCACAATGTAATGCACTGGCAACTCATTAGCATGTGTCAGTGCAGGTGATTCTGGCAATTTTCAACTTCTGTTTTAAACAGCTCTTTGAAACAACAAAGAGAAACAAAGAGAACTTTACAAATCCCATCTAGTGCCATGAATAATTAACTCAAACCAGTGACTAGCCTGGATGATCTTGTCTCCGACACATAGAACCAGACATCCCTCATTCTTTAAAATAATCTAAAAAGTGGACTCATCATGGTCTACTTTCTTTCTGTCCATCTAAGATGTAAAATGTGCCCAGAAAACTTGATAATTATTCTGTGTAGAGTTGATTCATGGCTTACTCCTAGAGTAAGCCAAACTGCTCTCAGTTTACATTTCTCGATCCAGTGGCAGGGATTAGTAAAATTGGTTTCCAAGGATATCCCAGGCTGAAAGGTCACATATATCAAACAGTGTTTTCCAAAAGCAAGCTTTGTTTTCCAATTTTGAGTTTATAAATGTTTTAATACTGCAAGTGCAGTTCTTGTTTCACTGAGGTATGACTGCAGGAACATATTCCCGACTCTAACGTTTCCTCTCCATAGTATACGGGCAGATGGAGACAGAATGTCAAGAGTAAAGACGGAGGGATTATAGTGGTTATTATCAACAGAATATGTTATCCTGAACAAGTTACTGAGAAGCATCTTTGCATTCTGGTTATTCACCTGTGTTCCCTGCTGATGCGGCATGTGATGTTATCAGCTCAAATGTTGTCAAGCTATCACAACAACAATACCTCTCGCTCTGCTCCACTTCCAACTTTCCAGCAGTTTCTCAACTGATTTTTAGTTTCTGTTTATTTCTGTTTCTTTATTCATTTACACTGGACCAATATAAATTCCCTTTGTGGATTAATAAAAAGTATCATTCAATTATTTCAATTAAATTCTTCTACCACTCCCACTCATCACCAAACATGTTCTTCCTCTTCTCCGGCTCTCTTTGCTAAGCATCCTGGCTGATGAAGCCACTGCTTCTGTTTTCTGAATACACTCATGATTAACTTTCACACTTACCTGCAGGCTGAGCGATCGCTCTGTCCTGCACTGATTGAATAAAGTTGACGACACTCTAATTATTGTTAAACAGGCAAAGATTTATGATTCATTTTTCATTTGCTCCTTTTATGAAGTGCGGGTAAGAGCGGCATTTTATCATGGGCCAGGGGGTCTTATGTAATACTAAAGTAAAGACTACTTTGATTTCTGGTGAAAATAAACAGAATACATTTACTTTATGGCATTTACTCTAAACACATTCCTCAGTGGGCCAGCTGAAGCTGTGAACTGCTCAATGAGTATTTTAACAGTTGCATAATATAGCTAACTGCTCTTTGAGTTCCTGTTTGCTTCCAAACATATTGGGCACCAATTATACAACATTATCCAAACATTTTCTGATGGCCTTAGTGGTTTGTAGCTCTAACTGCAGTCCCCGGTCTCTTTTGCATATTATGCACAATTCTCTAAATGAAACACCCACAAATGCAAACATCCCTCGCTAGGCACACCAAGTGAGGAAGAAATGTACACATGGATCAGACTTAAGTCAACATCATTAATGTGTACTGCGCCTCTCCTGAGTGAAGTGGAGCTAATTTTTATTTTTCATTTTTTATTTTTTTTAAAGTACATGCTGGTGGCTTTGATCCCAAGCTCTATAATACAGTATGTAAGTGACCCCCTCCTTATCACCCGTCACATTTGGTAATGAGGCATTTTGGTCAAAAGGTGAGTCAACGTTGAAAAGCACACATACAAGATGTCAACATACATATTTATGAGATCTTTCAAACAAGTGAGAACCACTGAAAACTGCTGGGTCCAACAGCTCTGTCTCCTCTGTGTCTTCATTCTTTTTTCTGTCAGTGTCAAGAACTCACCCCCCACCACCACCACCACCACCGATCTTCTTATCTCTAACCCATTTTCTTTTGTACATCAATGTTATGATAATCATTTTGCCAAATCTCCATGTTGCTTTCTTGCCTTTAGCCCTCTTCTCACCATGACATTGTTCCTGACCTCACTCCTTTGGCATTTTCAACTGAGAGAGAAGACAGTGGGAGATGACTGCACTGTAGCTCTTTCACAGTTTATCATCTTATGTCTCTTTGAAGATTAAGCATTTCAGAAAGGTTTATGCAACACTTTAAAGCATGATTGTTTTAGATTTACGTAACAGGGAAATTATATTGTTTCATCAAACATATATGGTACAACATAGCAAAGGAAATCCTAGTAAATCCAACACACAGCTTAAGTTATGGCAGTTGTGATTTGTGTTGAGACGAGGAGGGCACAAATACACTTTCTAAGCAGTTTAGTCTAGGTTATATGAGTCATAACTAAAGAACGAGGGAGGAACAAAGAATTGCCCGATTCATAAGTACTTCCCTAATAACTTCTGAAGATTATTAACTATAGAACCAATGGGAGATAACATATTAGCTAATCATCAAATGAGTACATAATTATCCATGAGTGGATCATATCCCCTGCTAACTTTATGTGCCCCACCTAATTAACTGCCTTGTTGAGCACACCCTCTTGAACCTTCACTGAGAAAAGTAATTGAGCCCTCAGATTTAATGGAACTCTAGGTTTATGTAAACAATAGCCTGTCTCCATGTCAATATTTGATGTAATCTTTGGAGTTTTTTAATTAGTTACCACATAAGTCACAACTGAGATGATGTTTTTACATTGCATATATGGAGTGCTCTTTTCATGCCATTTAAAGAGATATATATTTTGTCTAATTTATTCAGTCCATGAAGATGTGTGGGGTGTGTGTTAAGGTGCTCTTTCGAGCATTTGTAACGTGTTTATGCCGAGCAGGGTCTCCATCTTTGTCATTGGCTATAATAGGATCACAAACATAAATGTTGACCAGTTCCAACAGCTCACTGAGGTCTTTAACTGCCATCTTGAGCATTAAGTCTTATTGATCATTTTGTATTTTAACTTTGAGTCATCTTAAATACTCTAAGCCACAATACTAAATTGTCTCCATTTAGAGTCATTATGGGAACTGATGAATATCTGAACTCAGACGACAAACCTTGCCCAGCTTTATCCAAATCTTCAAAGGTAAAATTTTAGAATTTCTTTTCTTGCAAGGCAAATGTAAAAAAATGTGCACATCAGACTCAAAAGTCGAAAGTCTCTAAAACAAATGCAAGAAGTGAATATAAAGAACTAGTATAGTGCTAGTATAACTTGTACATCAAATTAGTTCTCACTTATGTGAATCTAAGGAGTGCTCTCTATTCTGAGATGCTGGGAGTGCACTTGCTTAACACCCTGGCTAACAGATCTTAGGTCAGCTCAAATGGAACACACTGAGCTTGTTTTAACCAAAGCAAGCTGCTTAGTTGTGAAACCACACAAATACACACATGTTAAAGGCTTCCGCTACCTTCCAACGTCACATTGTTCAACGGTGTGTCAGCAGAGGACTCAGCAAAGTGACATCTGTGTAGTCCGACTGCACCAGTAGGGAGGGGAGGATCTCTGCAAAGCAGTCACAGCTGTGTGCTGTTGTATTTGAAGTAAAAAAAGTTTATTAAACTACCAGGTGAAGAAATTAGGGTGGGTTGTAAAAATGAATGTAGGTTGGCACTGATTCTTAACTTTCCATCATCACGGTTCATCACAAAAATCAATCCATGCGCATTCACAGACCAGTTACAGTTGGGACTGACGTGTTATCACTGAATGTACAGAGATCAGCCAGAACTACCAAGTCACTAACAATAATTACCTTGTTATAATCCCACCTGTCAAGGGAAGAGATGCATTACAGGATGTGAACAGTACCTTAAAGTTAATATGTTGACAGTGGGAGATAATGGGCAAGTGCGAGGATTTGGGCAATCTGACCCATATTCTGTGCCAAAGTTGTGGTTAGTTGAGGTTCAGATGCAAAGGATGAGAAAGACCATTCAGGCCGTTATCCATAAGAAGTGCAAAAATCAGTGTTTGTGATGGCAAAGCGTTCGTCAAAGCCATTGTCACCAAGGACTTACAAGTGAAGCAGAGGCATATTTTGGAGTTTTTGAGCTATAATGGAGGCATGTGGTTCAATCCCACAGATGGGTTTTTTCATCTCAAATTACTGGAAACCTCTGTTGGAGAGGTGTCAGACAGTCAGGCATAGTGGATCACAACTTGCCGCATGTGAAATTGTGTTGACAATGATTGGTCAGAGTCATCATGCCTGTCCAAAACTGAAAGTGCCGACAAGGGGGACGTAGGAGACACAACTGGGCCATGGGTGCAATGGAAGAATGTTAAGTGGTTTGATGACTCAACATTAAGCTCTCCATCTGGTCAACAATGGCGAGATGGGCTGGTAATGCAAGCCAGATCCCTAGTTTCTGCTTCTATTTTACAAGATTACAAAAATCTACATCTACCACCTCAGTGCTGGATGCCACATGGAGAAGTCTTTCACAATCCATGCCTGCGGAGCTCTTAGTGACTCAGTATTAGGCATATTGGTTTTTAATGTTGTGGCTAATCAGTGTTAATAACATCAATCTCTCAGCTGGTGAATGGGAAAAGATAAAGTGGATGATGTGATTTAAAGAGTGAAAAAGAAGAGACAAAATACAAAGTGCCTCCATTTTGCGGTTCTGTCAGCATCCTTTCACTGATGTTCTAACAAGGTGAAGAAACAATGTCTGCACACATAACATAAATTAATTCACTGCCAGTACCAAGCCAAATTTATGGGAAAAAAAGCAATATGCTGTTGAGTCATGATGAGATCAACTTCTTTCACTTATCCTGTTATCCACTTTATCAAGTGGGAAACAGAGGGAAGCTCTGTTGAAATGAGGTATCTGTTCAAGAAAAATGAAGGTTACTTACTTTGTCACGTTAACTATCGTCACTCTGGGTCTAAAACTTAAAATACAATCCTATTCATTCTGATTGTGTTTCTCACAGTCAAAAAGGAGTAGGATGTCAGAGTTGCAAGTGAAGTCAAGGTAATAATTTCAAACATAATTTTATCTTTGTGAATAATAGACTTGATAAACGTAAACCCTCTTCAGTACTTTATTCAACACAACTGATTCCACATTTAACACAGTTAAACCACAGACAAAGACCTTGTGTACTAGGAGATGTAGCATTTGTTCTCCAGGTTACTTTGTGTTCAATAGATTCTAAGCTTTTTTGCCCACCACCCAGTACCCTTTGCCCTCCCTCAGCATTTATTTAATATCTTAACTTCTCTCTCTCTCTCTCTCTCTCTCTCTCTCTCTTCCCTTCACTCCTGGTCCTCGCTCTGCATGTCTCGGATTTCCCTCATTTATATGACATTTAAATTGAGTCTCAGTGGGGGTCTATTGGATGAAAGCGTAGGGAAATGAGAAGGGAGCAATCGTCTACCCTCTGCTTTTTTTATTGAAACCTCCCCTTGTTTTCTTAATGATATATTGGCATAGAAAATAGTATACGTGCATAGGTGCCCGTGTGTTCGCTGGTTTATGTGTGTTTGGGTACATGTCTGTGCATGTGAAGTGCAATGACAGGCACCTTAATGAAAAGCTGGGTTCTGATTGACTGGCTGACAAAGCGGCACACTGCATAATTATGTCTTGAATAATAGATGCCCTTACTTACACTTCCATGGTTGAACTAGCCAAGCCAACTCAGACACTCCATCAGGCCAGCAAAGCTCATAGGGCCTTTCCTAGTCATGAGCAAATGTACTCCACATTTACCAATAGCAGAGAATGTGCTATGTGCGAATTATATACTGTGGTTGTGCTGGCTCACGCATATTAATCAACTTTGCTACAAGGAAAAAATCATTTTCTTACATTACAGCTTCTCTGTTAGAGTGGTAGCTTACAATGCAAGACCTGGCCTGACATCTTGAGCTAATGTTACTAGCCCTTGCCAAACGCAACCCTGAATGCTATTCCATTGTCATTAGACCAGACTTAAACCAGCACCCCACAAAGTTCTTTGTCTAGCCAAAGCTATGGCTACGTTCAGTCATAGGCATTTCTCATCATAACCAGTTTCTTTATGGTTACAGTTTGGTACAAACAAGATCTTCATATACAAATTACTAATTTATAGGGAGAGTCTGCTTCCATAGATATCTAAAAATGTAAGTGGTAAGTCTGTTGGTTTCCTTAGCTAGGATATTATTTTTTTAATTGGCTCTATATGAATGAATTGGATTATTTTTTAATCCATTAATCCATTTAATTGGGTTATGATTATAACGAATTGAATTCCAATTGGCTTGAACTGGACTATATTATTTAAGTGCCTTGAGGTGACGATTGTTGTAATTTGGCGCTTTATAAATAAACTGAATTGAATTGAATTAAGTCAGTCATTGTGAACCAAAGACACGTGCACAAACCTGAGATTTATAAAGCCCTTTCCCAGCCGTCATTGGGTGAGAGGCGGGGTACACCATGGACAGCTCGCCAGTCCATGACAAGGCCACACAGAGACAAACAAGAAAAACAACCGTGCACACGGTTACACTCACTCACTCCAAGGCTCAGTTTAGAGTCACCTATTAACCTAACATGCATGTTTTTGGATGCTGGAAGGAAGACAGAGTAACCAGAGAGAACCCACACATACACAGGAAGAACATGCAAACGCCACACAGAAAGAACCCAGCCAGGATTTTAGCCAGGAACCCACATGATGTGAGGCGATTGGCCATATGTACAGATGGACTTGTAAATCTGGTGAAAAGAATGTGTGTGTTTATTTCTGCCTTTGCGCATACACACAATTCTGAAACTACTAAATAGTTTCATGCCTGTGGCCCACGTTTAAGAATTCAGTGGACAATCAATGTTGACTGGTCCTTAATGTCCACCTAGAAATTCCAGTATTCACCTAAAACTCCACCAACCTAGAGAATGTTTTTATTTAGATGTCAGGCTGGACATGCTTCCTTTCCTAGCAGAGACTAAAGATATCGCAATAATGTGGAACTGAATCTCTGCCTGTGATGTATGTGTATGAAGTCAAACATTTGCTCTTCAATTCTAGCCAAACACAGACGGCAGAGGGTAGATGCATGTTGTTATGTCTATATTGAGATTTTGCTATTTCTGCACCCGCAGATCATCTTGTACAATACTCTGTCATATTAGTCAGGTTCAATACAAGGAAATGTGAAATTTCCCATTGACCATTCACATCACTTCAGTGTGCTCTCACTTAGAGATAACCTTTTATTTTCTCTTTTTAATCTTTTTACAGCTCAGACGAAGTAACCTCCATCCTCGAAATGCAGGTTTTTTAATGCATCAGCAGTAGCGTACAGTGGATTGCAAAGCTTTCTGTACACAGTGTTCCTCTTAAAAGAAACACTTATCCTGCTGTGAAAAGAGAAGAAAGTGCACATAAATCCAGGAAAAAAAGCTTAAAACAAATATATTTATTTATTGATGATACTTCAGACTTACACAAGCACATTTACCCTCAGAAACTGAGGATTTGCATAAATCATGTTCAGACCGGGGAGTTTTAAGCAGAATGTGATCTTGCTATTGGATGATGCCCTCACATATCCAGTCACTTTCATCATGTTTTTTTCGTTGTCCATGTTATAAACAAATATGTCGAGACATTTCCACACAGTTCTCTGTTGCAGCCTTTTTTTAAGTCTATCAACTAAATGTCTGTACAGAAGCTAGGATTTAGTGTGAAGTGACAGCATCACAGCTGACCTTTTGCCACATGGACAACTGAGCTTTAATCAATGGTGTTACTTTCAAAACTGTAAAAGCCTATTTTGTAAGTGAACAATGAGAGATCTGGAACAAATCTACTTCTGGATTAATCGAAAGTAGAAGACACTAGATTTTATCTATCGTTTCATTTTATATTGACAATGGTGGCTTTTGTTGCTCTGTGCAAGCAAGAGGCCGGCTCCTAGGTTTAATTCACTCCTGCATGCTTTAAAGTACACTAAAGGAAAGCTGGAAAAAAATGGAATTTAAAGTGGACCTTCTTTAAAGTGCATTGAGATGACGTGTTGTGATTTGAGGCTTTATAAACAAAACTTAAATGATTTGAGGCATAACGGCCTAAGGAAATTTGGACACAGGATGAAGTGAAAAGATGCTGATGAGAGGAATGTAGGATTCACACTTGTGGCTTGTGAAGACAGCATCAGTGGTAACAAAATGTGAATGACAGCATAAGCAGGTAAGATTGGGGGTGGATTGACGAAGAGTCTAGTTTACATGAAATACAAACAAACATGGCATCACTCAAGCTGTCTGTAGTAAACAGCGGCTACTCTGTATGTGTTAAGAAGTTATCAGCAGAAAGAGACACTCTGGGATAATGGAACATAAACATCACCAGCAACATTAAGCCCTACTCTATTTTGTTCACCCATGCTTGACTCAAAAGATATTTTTAACAACCACCTGAAGGCGGCATAACATCAAAATTTGTCAGACTGGTCATAAATTATGCACAGCATGTTCACTCTGTCATTGCAAGTCAGCTACATAAAAAGGCAGAATGTGCCAGAGTAAAGTTGAATAGGTAATGAAAATTTCTGGGGAGAGATCAGTCACCATACACAGAGAATCCCAATGGAAGGAAGGGTGCCCAAACAAACTTCAACAACTCTCCTGTTGGAGGATACAACAACTCTGAAGAAAATAGTAATTCATTAGAAATCCTGTGATGTCAGTTTAAATAATGTTGAAGTTTCTGTGAAGCTGAGCTGACAGGGCGCGATTGTTTACCCAGCACATTTCTTACGCCGTTTCAATTTGGTGCAGCTCAATGTGTTTGGTACATGACTCAAGACAAGGCAAAGAGTAGAAATGCCATGCCATTACATGAAGTAATGCATTGAATCAAACAGCTTAAGAAAGTCTACATTTCTAAAAGAGTCTGACCTGACTCTGATTTTGTATATATTCATAATGCCCAACAGTCATATCTAAAAATGTTGCTGCTCCTTTGTCTCTGATTATAAGCAAGTGATGATTCACATCAGATGTCCCACTTAAGCTTCCAAATAGATTCAAACAGCTTATTTTTATTGCATTAAAATGTCACTGCTACTGTGTTTTAGTCCTGTACACCCCAAGTTCAAGATGCAGGGACAAATGCTATCTAGAGATTGGTCCAGTTATAAACCAAGCCACAATTTCACTCCCAAATCAAGTATTCAGAAGTCACCATTTTACTCCCAAATCAAGTATTCAGCTTGGATGCTATTTGCCATAAAATTTGGATCATGCCATTTGTCTTCTGTAAGAGAAAGTACATTTTACAAAGTTAAATCATGGTTAAAAAAGAGGCATTTGTTCAGTCTCGTATGATAGCCAAGACCTTTAAAGTCTGTCTCCAATGTAAATAGAAAACATTCTACAAAGAACAAACTAAATTTGAAAAAATCTAGAATATCATAAATAACAACAACAACAACCCACTGGCTTTGGAACAACTGTTCCAGCTTGATGTTGGTGCCAAGCACCGCTCTCCAGACCTACATCTACCTGCAACTTGTAGGCAGCCTCAAAAATGTGGAACAACCAAACAATAAAGCATAACTGAAAAAACAGAACAACAAAAACAAAAGAGCTGAATTTAATTAATATTGTTTGTTTTCTGTATGTGATGAGGATGTAATTATTGGAAATTCTTTTTTACCACAATAATCAAAGGTGTTACAGACTCTACCTGAGAGGTAAACCCTCTCTTGCTTGTTTTGAGGCTGCTGTTTGTTCCTTTAACTTTGCCCTTCTGTAGATAAGACAGGAGTCATGGTTCAGAACTGATATGTGGTGAAATTAAATGGTTTACAATTAAGACTGTCCAGTGCATCCACATTATAATTTTATTTTGTGCTTTTCATTTGTGCTACTCTTTGCAATAATACACATTGTGGACATCCCACTCAGATTTTTAGATTAGACCCACCCACAGCATCACTTCTATTAACTTTTTGGAGGACTGCATGCATACCTTTGTGTTAGTTAGATACCAGCATTGCAGATGATGCATACATGTTAAGCTGATCCTTGCCTCACTATTCACTGGCAGGTTTAATCTAATTTCAGCATTTAGTATTATATATATGCTAATATAATCTCATTTTAGGCTCATATCTTTTATGAGCACTTATATGAGTTCTGCTCACAGTGAGAATCTCTACTGCTGCTTTACTGCTCTCCTTCCCCTTGTTGTATCATGTAAGTAAATAGTGCTTTACCTCCTGCACTTATCATCATTCATGCCACACAGTGTCTGCTCTGCTGGCTCTTCTCGGTGTGCGTTCTCTCCCATGATGTAAGCAGAGCTGGAGCTGATGAATATGCCTATTTCCTCCATGGCAAACAGACCTAATTGAAGCACAGAAAATATGGAATCGAGAGAAGATTAAAAAAAAAAACTGGAAGTTAAGTTTAGTTTAAATGTAGTTTGAAAATAAATTACTTTAAATGCCATAAAAGCTTTCCAGCTCCAGTGCTGGTCAAAACAGAACCTTCTTATTTTCCCAAACCTCCCACTCTGTGTGCTTATTTCTTAATTTTTCCTCCTTGTTTGGCTTCAGCAAGTTGTATGTATTATTGGCTCTAATAGAAATACACTCACTGTTGAACAAGGAAGCAAAAATGTAATGAAGCTAGAGGCAGACTTTTAGATCATATATGCTTCCTATGTTCTCCAAGCAGTAAGACAAACAGTGTAGACAAAAAAAGTAAGAATATAAAGCTATTCCCTTAATCTGCTTATGTCTGATTAATCTCTGTTTTCAGAAGAAGAAAGTGAATGAAACAGAAGGTATTGCACACATGTCACTAATCCATCTAGACATGTTTCGGGTGTTGGAGTTGACGGCCGCCCCGCCAAAAATTCGACATTACTGTTACGTTAAGGTACGTGAGATGATATCCTTTTGTCATTCTTCCAATCACAAAAGTGAAAGGCTGCTGGGATATGTATGACCTTTTAAATAATCTGCGGACCAAAGACATGAACATCTTGGCAATCTCGAATGGATGCATCCAATAGAAGGAAAAAAAAAAAATATATATATATATATCTTTGTCAACCTACTGCTTTTCATCTACGTCTTTCACACATGCCAAACAGAGCTGATCAGTCCTGCGACACTGTGGGCTTATACACATTAAGTCTGCAGTGTAGAATTTGCCTCACTAACCAATGGTGTTGTCACTGAGCCAATTACACAATGCCAACTCTGTGCGTGGAAGGAAAGACAAGGCAGACCTGTTTGCCTCTTTTATCACCTCCTCGCTGGCTCAGGGGCGTATCAACAGCAGCTCAACTTTAACATCCCGCTCCACCCCTGTACTTTCACACATGACATAATGTGCAACGAGAATGGATGAGGCCCAGGTTGAAAAAGCATATGTGAAAGAGTTGAGAGCTTCGTTATATCTGCAGAGGGAGGCTGAGAAGGGCTGCAGTCAAATGGCTCAATGAACAGGCGAGGCCTATTTGTATATTCATCAACTATGAAATTATACTAAGTTATCCAAAAGGAGCCATATACAGGTGTGTGTCAGTCAAGTGTAAAACACAGACATAAAGTAGGACAAAGGAAAATCATTTAAAATTAAAACAGGAAATCAGGCTAATTTTAACTGCATCAAGAAGAGGAACTTTACTGAGACAATAGATGTAAAGGAAACACAGACTAAAATGAACTAAACCAGGAGGATTCAGTATAAGCATTAGACACCATAGACCTTGACAGATGTAAATGAAACTGTGTTTGAATGCTCTTCTATAATATTGAAGCTCGAGTTAAGTTTTGAAGGCCACAGATTTCAGAGGACTGAAAACAACTGATGAGTGATGAGTTTGGCATCATTTCTTTCCAATTCATTACTGATATTATGGTTCTTTAGAGCTTTGGGTCCATAAAATTAAATTTTTTTCTTGTATTGTTGTAATTTACCTCTACATGTTGGCTTGTATTATGTCTGTGCCCAGATGTCACCCTTGTGATTGTCAAAATGTGACTCTATAGGGGTTGTTTATCCCATTGTGGTTGGTTGCTCATGGATGACTAAAAGCCAGGCGCAAGTGTTATTAGGACTGCAGACAGACCCGATAACTCAACACTATATGATTACTTGAGAGCGGCTTTGTGTGGATTCTTATAGGTTAATATCTGTCCTTACAGACGTGAGAAGGGATAAGAATGTCTTTCTGGTTTTTGTTTGTTTGCTCTCTGTCTTTTTGCCTAAGCCATGCATTTACTTCAGTGTGCATCAGTCTGACAAAGTGCCTCAATGTGTAAGGATGAAAGACCCAGCAAGACAAATGAAAAGAAAGAGAAAGAGACAGATAGAGGGAAAAAACAACATGAACTTACTTATGTCTGTCTGTTTTGCTTGTGTTTGTTTGTCTACCCCTCGTCTGTAGCTCTCGCAGCAGGCAGAGCACATTAGTGACAGTTTTTGGTGATGGAGATGACAGGAAAGGCAAAATAATTTAGCCACATTTGCATATTAGTCTTCCATAACTTGGCCCCTGTGAATCTTTCCTGCGTTACACAAGGTTATCAGTCCTGAGCCCTTTTCAGGTGTGCTTGATGAACAACGTTGGGTCGGACATTTATGAAGAATTTACCCTACTTTGAGAAGCCATACGCACTTTCTTCTGTTTTCTTTATGCTATTTATTTCCCATGATTCTTTAACTCCAGTTGCCTGAGTAAAGTCAGTCTCATTATGTGTACTTTGATTCAAGTTGTTTTGAGGTGGGAGGAGTGGCTACAAGTACTGTAATTCGCAACTGGTTGACATTTTCCAGGGTGTCCAGAAAACTGAAGTCAGTCACAGTGAATCAGCAGGAGATGAAACAATTGGTCTGTTGTCGCCATAGTAAGTTATTCCATTCAGTGCTTGTTGGGATACAATAAATTGATAAATACATATTGATTACTATTTTTTCCCCTAAAAATTGCACATACACAGTCTTATCTAGGTTATATTTTTGTTAATCCTACACACACACCATTTCCACATATTCATAAGTTAGGATATTGTAACATTATGGCCCAATTCTGGTCTTTTTTCTAATTCTATTATAATTTAGGACAAGCTAAACTGTTTTTGTTTTTTTCAGAATTTGATAACTCAGTGACTTTTATAAAAAAAGAAAATTAATAAGCCACAAACTTGTTTGATTGAGCTGAATAAGTGCATTCACTAGTTGTGTCGGTACTGATATGCTCTGTCATGAAGTAGCTCAGCTCTGGTAGTTGTAATCTGCTGTGTGCTGACAGCTCACCCTTGATCCTCAGTTAGCTGAAAACATAATGAAGCCCAGAATTATCTAACTGACAATTGCCATGACAATGATGGTGGACGCACTTTAAGATCTTATCAGTGTCATCACTGTCAGTTTTCCAGTGTTTGCTGAGAAGGTGATTGTGGGTTGACCTGCAGCTGTGACACCAATTAATGTCAGCACTTCGTCATCCAACATCTCCATACCTGTTCAAATGTGATTACACTCCTTGTCTTGCTAGTTTTTACTTGACCATAGATATTTATACTTTGGAAGAAGAGGATAGTGGAAGGACCTCAATGATTATACTTTTGTACTCTCTCCCATTCCTTATTCCTTACTTTTCTTACTTTTCTCACCTGTAAAATGTTAGGGTTAGGTGTTAAAAGTATGTGGTTAGGTCAATAAGTTACAAAATATGAGGTTAAATACTTGTAAATTGTAGATGCATCTAACATGGGTTTTGAGATTACTATGTATTGAGTGGACAAATGTACTTATATTCTCTGATTGGGCAAGACAGACGTTTCATCCAATCACCTGACAAATATTCTTTGAAATTGTCTAACCTTTACCAAACACTTTAAACAAGCTACCTCTGGTATTAGTGTGTGTCATGTTAGGTTCCTGAGTATAATTTATAGTCTGCTTTTACAGTAAAACATTTCTGGACACTCGTAAGCGCACATTCGTGTGGATGAGTGTCTGAGTGTGCGTCTCAGGGATTAGCGAGCACCTGTGTGTGTAAGTAGCTGCGTAAGGTTAAAAGGCTAGCGGCAGAGCTGTAGCCAGCACTGAGCACACGGTGCCACAACGCATGAACCTTATGAGAGGTGAAAAGGTGACTGGGCAGCAGGGAGTTATTACCAGCTCTCGCAGACGAGTGGATGGGAGGGTTAGAGCGGGGTTATGAAGTGAAAAAGGATTTTCAGAGATTCACCTATCTCTTTGTATTTTTTCATTTTCCTACCTGGAACAAAAAGGCATTTTGGGCAAAGATGAGAAAGAGCTTCCACAAGAGCAAATCTACTGGGAGGTAGAGGTGTCCAACTGTATAAAATATAAGACAGGAGCCACCATAGTGAAGTTTACTGTGCTCTTCAGATAACAGAGAACCAATAGAGAGTGTTCCTCTCTCTCCTTCTGCTCACTACAAGGTTTTGACTGCTTTTTTATTTTTTTCTGCCTTAGTAATCCAGTGTTCTCACACAACATGCTGCGATTCTTTTGGCAAGAGGAGCTATGTGTATGTTCTTTTCATGAGTGGGCTATGATCAGGTGCACTGTGGCCAAGATGGTGTGTGTTGATGTTCTTTCAGTGCATGCTGGCAGTTATTTTAACAAGTTGGTGTTACTGCGTGTTTACATGCATATGTGTGTATGTGTGTGTGCGGAGGAGGAAGAGAGATCAATCCATCATCCCCAGTTTCATTCTTTGGTGTTCGAGCCAGTTATGTTCACCACACATGTGTGCAGACCAAGAACAAAATGAGTATGTGACAAATGAGGAAGACTTTGAAGGGTCACTGACATAAGAACACTGGCATAAAGGAACATATCTACCAACTGATAATGTGTAGTAAGTAATAGCAGAATGAGCATGTGGTCACTGCTGTGGCCATGTGTTGGCTAGGAGAGGCCTGACAGGGATGCAGTACTCTGAATATATCCAACCAGCTGTGGAGCTATAAAAAGACAGAACCATTCTTCATCAGAGTATATACTCTTTGTCGTCACATAGACAGGATTAACGAGGTTCATGTATCTTCTTCTGACCATAAAAGTTTTCATGGTTACCTTTATTCCATTTGTTGGTGCTATAGCATCAGCTACACTCACAACATCTAAGTGTATAGATGTGAATATATTTAGACTGATGGCCACAGTGTCTGTATGCTGCTACTGTGGAGCAAGAGAGCAACTACTAACAATGTGGCACCCTGTATATAATAAGAACATATCATGAAGACATGATGGTTTTCATATTCTTGTTCAGAGCTCCAAATCCACATACAACCACATTGTGAGTGGATGAAATAAACAGAATACAATTTTAAATATTAAATGCCACACAATGACACTTCTCCCACTATTTTTTTTTATCTACACAGGTACCTTTTATGTTTAAAAACAAAGGGATAACATCTGGTTTAAAAATGGCATAATTTGCATAGATTTACAGAAGAGAAATTGAAATACAGGATAAGGCCAGGTTAAAATTCTTCCTCCATTTTGTTGGCAGAATTTGACTTTGTGATCACATCTTAAATCAACAATTATTAAGAACTAAATATTCTCTATTTGGCCATGGATAGCACATGAGGAGAACATAAAGAGAATAAAGAGAACAAATTGTTTCATGATGTGAGAATGAAAAGAAATCCATGAGAAGTATTTGTCCATTCAAGCAAAGACCCACGGTCAGCATGATATAAACTAACACCGATTCAATGGGCTTTAACTAGGTCAAGTTGCTAAGCGCTTGACAATCTATTAATAATGTGAAAAAAAAATGCAGTTTACTAACCAGAGACCTACGCTGCTCACACTCTGCTTTGTATCCCTTGTGACTTCCCCATGGACTTCTATATAAGAATATAATCCATTTCTGCAATTACTTGATTCCCATTGGAAGCCCTGATAAGGTACAGGTCGGCCACACAGTCCTCCACCTATCCTCGAGGGCTTCAAAAACGGGCGCGCAGAAAAGGAAGTGTCAAATGATTTCTTCTCCTCCCCAACATAACCAATTCAGAATGTGGCGCTTCATCCACCCTCACTTGCTTCTTTTAAAATGTATGCATCTCAACATGATAGTTTTGATATTAGTGAGAGCATCAGCTGTGATGATTAGAGCTTGTGTCATCTATGGAGGAGTATTCGGATAGAGAAAGGGATGGTGGTTTATGTCTGAATCAACGGCAAAGCTTTCATTCAAGACTGAGGCTTCCTTTTTTGATGCTGACGCCTTTGAAATGCACATCCAACCATCTCTTTATGCATCAAGGGAAGGGACACGGAGCAGAACTACTTACAAATCCAATACCTGGTTGGATAAAAAGCAAATTTATCATAGAGGTGCTGGGGAGGCTTATTGGAATTTTTTAGCTGCTGTGGTCACAAGCATCATAAAAGAAATGGGGCAAACATAATTACAGATGGAATGGCATTACAATGGTCCCAGAAATCTGCAGTGGTCAGAGGACTCTTCATAACTTAACATGGAACCAAATATCCTCTCGGAAGGAAACGGCTCTAATCAAGTCAGGAAATGCAAATTAAGATCTCATACGAAGCAGCACAGAGTTATAGGTGGCCTGTGTTTCTGAAAAATTTCAAAACAAAGTGATTCTGTATGCTAGCTTCTCATTCTCATTCAACATTGCTTTAGATATTCTTTCAAATGCATATTTTTTCCTCAATTTGGAACAATATCACTGTCCAAAAAGAACGGAGTCATTTCCACAAATACTTTGGAAAACATTAAAAACATCATTTGTATGTGGATTAAAGGTGCAAATGTAGAGAAAAAAATGTTTAGCAAAATAGTCCAGTAAGTGTGGACGGGACCTTAAACTGATTGGTTAAATTTCCACAGCAACTCAGGTAAGGTTTTACAAATCTGTAAAATGTCATCCATGCTTTAATGTGCTCAAGAGTTGAGTGTTTCGGTACACTTTATTCAGCTTCCAGTGACAGCAGATTACACAAAAGGTTGCAGCTATTTATTTTACTTAGGGAAGAGAAGCAATCACATCACACTGATTGCTGCTTGGGATCCTTTGCATGGGCTTGCACTGGTGAAAGAAGACCAAAGGAACCAAAGATAACCACTTTGTTGTCCAAGACCCTCAGCCTTTTATCTTTATCTCAATAAAGCACAGAAATACAACCATCTCCCATGGGAAAAGGTCTACAATTTGTTAAATGGGTTCATTTATAAAATGCTTCTCTCATTGACCACTCAAAGCATTTTGCAGTACAAGCTTTGTTCACCCACACATTTCAAAGGGCACTTTTATTCTATATAGATACATTAAAAACAAAATTTTTAAATGTGATGAGTCATTCTAGGACACTGTGACAAGTGGACCGAAAAGAACAACTCACCCTGCTCCCTGGCAAAGACTGTATATCTTGATGTGCTCATTCAGTGTCAAATAGGAAGCTAATCAGGAAGTACTTAGACAAGTGCTACCATTGAGGGTAAATATGCAGCAGTTCCAGAACATCTGGAACTCACAGTCAACTTGTCTCATGAAATACTGATATACATGTGTGACTAACTGGACTTACTCTTTGTGATCAGTGTGCTGGTGGTCCTTCTAAAAAAGTTTAAATGAGAAATAAGAAAGCTAGTGCTAAAGACAAAATTGTTGTCTAATCATCTCCAAGTAGCACTCTGCAGCTCAATCCCCTTGACCTCTTGTCCAAATATGGTCTATTCTAGAGCCAAAAAGACTAAGACATTAACTGCCAAATGCTCAATTTAAGGCTTAGAAACTGCAGTTCACAAACGATTTAAGACACAGTGGCTGATTCTGTCTTTCTTTTACGGTCCGTGCTCCAGAGCAACAACTGCTCCACACTGACTTTCTGTATAATGTACACCAATCCTGACCTCTCTCTGTCACTCTGCCATGGTGGAATTTGCAACATGGCAGCCCAAGCTCTTCAATACTCACAACAGAAAAACAGTCATCAATATTTCAATATTTATAGAGCTTTAGTACTTGAACATAGATACATTTTGTTTTAAGGTGTCTGAAAAAGGGTCTTATGCAGTTGCTTCTTTTGTTGCTCTTGAAGGGACTGTCTCTAACAATGATAGTGAGTCTGCATTTTATGAGCTTTAGCCTGGTACACCCCCAGTACATATTATATTGTCAGCATTAGGGAAGATATTAAGTATAAGACTGGTGCATCCTTAAACCTGAGAGTGAAGGAACAGTAAAAATATTTCATGTCTTACTTATGTTTGAAATCTGACAACGTTGGCAATCTGGTCAAAATACAACAGTCCAAAAACTAACAGCAGGGATCTATACAGTTTTGCTAATACAGTCAAATATGTTGATTCTGGAGGGACCTTTGCTGAGGATACAATTTAGGGTCTTATCTTTGTAAACTGCGTCTGAAATTAAAACGTGTATCATAAAAACTCTGGAAGTCATTTTACAAATCCAACCTCCAGACTGTCGAGAAGTTGGTTTAGTAGTTGTTTGCATTTCATCAAATATTTAATGATGCCACATTGGGGGGGCATTTGTTAGTGTGCTTTATATTAGTGTGTGATGTGGGAACTTAAGCATTTTAACCTAAGCTCACAAGATTTGCTTAAGAGCTTAAACAACCCCAAATTAAACATTAAGCAGTACCAAATTAACATTTTGCACATACATCCAAACACACAGTGGCAAAGTGTTGATGTCTTGGTACCATATTTTTTTTTTTGGGTGGAAATTTAAGCTTATAAGAATAGTTGATATTAATGACGGTCATTTACAAAGAAAGCATAAGAAACTAAATTGTTTAATTCTGTGATGAGCAATGATGTGGGAAAAGTAATAAGGCCTATGCTGCAGGTCAATGAACAGCACAATGAGAGCAGCGAGCCTCAAATCCCTTAATCTCAGGCAAATAATGTCGTAAACTGGACTAATTTAATAGTAAACTGGACTAGTGTGTGCTCAAAATAAAAAACGGTTCATTTTAAGTCTGTCATTTCCTGACATACGTTATTGAAAAATCAACTGTCAATGCCAAGTGTCAGCATAGTGCATCAAGTCTGATCAAAGCAACAAATCAGAGCCACATCTGTCATTGCACACATGTTCATCCTCTGTCAGACAATCTTACACACCTCTGAAAACAATAATGAAGAAGATCTGGTTTGACACGTGCGAGCATGTGCGTTTCAGTTTCCCTGAATCTCTCTTCACAGAGTTTAGGGAGATTGAATTGCGAAAAAAAATTTAATGTTAGAAAGCATTTTGTGTGGTGTTCAGCTTAATCATCAGTGCAGAGATCCAAAATGAAAAATAACTGTTTATTGCAAACTGCCTTGCAAAAATGCGTTGGCAGGAAATAAGTTGGCAGATCTCATCAACTGGCTATATAATCAGCAGCAGACAGTTGGAAAGGTACAGCGCAAAAACTTGTTGTGCTGAGTTTCATGGTAATAAACTACACAAATATACAAAAAAACAAAGTATTATGTCACCTTCCAGCTTTCAGCCAAGTTTAATTGTTGTGAAATGAATCTACTGTTAGGCTCAGGAGGTTTAGAAATGCCTTTAACTTTTTTTTATTCTTTTTTGAGAAATGTATAAACTTTGCTTTAATGCTTTGATCAAAAAATAACTCCCAGTCTTCTTTCTTTCTTCAATGACACTGTATATATTATATTAAGGAAATAGATTTCCTTCCTTTGAGGGAAAACTGTAACAACACTGAAAGGATAGGAACTCTCATCCATGAATATATTAACGTGTCAATTTTTGTCACCCTATACCCAAGGTCTAACTTTAAACTAAATTAACTTGCAAATTATGTAGAACACGAAATATGTACTTTAAACACCTAGCCGTAGCTATTCATAGTTAAGGGTTAAGTTGAAAAGTGAGAAGTCACAAGAGGGGTTGGAAGTTGAGAAGTGCAATGAAGCTAGAAAGACATGATGTAGAAGAAGGCAGAAATACAACACTGAGGTGCAACCACATTGAAAGTTAAGCTCTGTCTCCGTAGAGAACAGATAAAACAACAACAGCAACAAAACATATTGATCATACAATTTTGATGAGTTTATTGTGAAACTGTTGTGTTTTTGAGCTGTGGACGAATGTGGCTTTTTCACACTGTGACTGGGTCGAATGTGAAATCTCCATCAGACACACAGTCTGTTAAAGCTGGCTGTGTGAAATAGCAGCACTCTGAGGCAGCACAACCTCAGACAATAGTAATCTCTTCAAAGTAATCCAAAATACTTTGATATTCTAGTTGAATTGTAAAGAAATACTGTAAGTTAAAACAGTTATAAAAAGGTTAAGAAAAATAAAACTTACTTTGGAGGGGTCAAACACATCGTACTTATTGTGTAGTTGTCGAAATGATTTAATGATAATATAATGATAGTAATTATTGTAAAAAAAAACAGGCTCAGCCTGTCAAAACAGGAAGCAAACACATATTTTTATGCTGTTTTTGTCTGCATGCTTAGTCAGATGACTAATTTTCAATAACACTTATGTGCAGAGTACTTTTGGCAACACTCATATGTTGCCAAAAGTATGTGATTTCTCTCAATCACAGAGAATTTAAGAAGCAGCAGAACATCTTGATTATTACGGTTTAAACCTCTATAGTCCACAGTGTCACTGCATCGGACACATTTGGGTAAATGACTTGATTCCACTGACACATGTATACTAGGACGATGTGGTCTGATTAAAAGGCCAAGTGAAACTGTAACTCCCCCTGCCTGCGCATGTAACTGTAATGGCCGATAAAAATGTTGTGTTCCTTGTAATTTATATGAAAAATGTTAATGCTAGTTCCAACAGACCAATGTATAGTTCACTGCTGTCCCGTGCAGTTTGCCAGCTATTTGCTAGCTGTTTGAAATGCACTTTCAACAACATAGTTTTCTTGGAAGCAAGCTGAAAGTTGAATTTTCACGATGGAAGGTAAAACACTTTTTATTTCGTCAGGTTGCGTCAACAATAATCCATATCCCCTGGGATGAGAAAGAATTCAAAATTTATAAATCTAATTTCAGAATTGTTAACCTTTTGTTTGAGGTTAGTTACACAGGAGAACGCATCTGTGCACCTTTTTTTCCTTTTTTGTTTGAAGTGAAAGTGTTTACATCTGAAGGCAGTGGTCTTTGTGTGAGGATATCACTGTATGTACGGCATGCATATGGTGCAACGCATCAAAGACCACCAGTTTACCTCGTCTTGCCTGTTGCTTCCTACATGTTGAAACTGAAACACCACACAAACACATACCTACTGTGAATGCTGTCCTGGTCTCCCACTAATTGGCAATTAATCAGTGCCCACAAAGCAATCGGGCAATGGCCAGGGCAGATGTGATGCAGAGGCAGGAGGGCTTGTTTACAATTTTCTCCAACAATAACTTCAAGCTATCTGGTTGGGGAGATGAATCGTAATGAGGTGGACAAATAAGTTGCCTCGGCTGGCTAGGTTATCTCTTAGAAATGCTGGCGATTGCAAGAAAAAAAACACGATTTGAGTGGTCACAACATTACTGATTTTTACACTTTGCAAACAATTTTTTGAGTGCACTTCAAGTAAATCTATTTTTGTTGGAGCATTATCGTGAGAAAAGATGCTGCAAAGTTAGCTTTATTAATTTTTTTTGTTATGTCTTCTAGAGCTGATAATTCAATTTGAGTAAATCCCCAAATTAGATTAAGACATGTGAGCTTAATAAGGGCTCTGTGATTTACTGAATCTTTCTTACAGATGTGGTAGCGGAACAATAAAGAAATGTGAATACGTGTTTTTTGTGTTATTTCAGGCAAAGACTAGGAAAGAATAGTTTATTCCAGTTCCCGCTTTGTGTGGTATTTTTAGGGCTTACATTTTTCTTTGAAGTTACTTTTAATTGTGTTGCCTGCATGGGTGTTAATTAGGAAATAGTAAATTGTGGGGTTTGCCTTAGGAACACTGCTTGTGTGGAATGAAAACCTGACTGTGTTTCTCTGTGTTGTGTTTGCTTAGACTTTTTAAAAAAAAATTATCAGAAAGACATAACAAATGATACAGAAGGTTTAAAGCAACAACAGTTCAGGTTAAGTCAGGTCAATTTAAATGTACATTTTGTTTTGTACTAATAATTATCTTCCCCAAACGAAGACATCAGTATAACAAGTCATATCTTTTATTCAACCTCAGCAGTGATCATATTTTGTTCTGCTGGAGGTCAAGGTGACAACGAAAGACGCAGCAGGTGGTAAAGGAGCCAACAATTTAGCCAGAGAAGGAAATACTGGCGAAGTTCACGAGGATAAAAACTACAGATTGTTAAACATTTTCAGAATTAACTAGTATTTTGATGTACAATAAAACTACTGACACTACCAGATGATGAACAGTGTTGTGATACAATGGAGCTATCATTTAACCCTTGCATAATTATGATGTCCAGGTGCCAGTTGTTTTTTTCCAACCAAAGACTCGTTTGCCTTGGCTAATTTTCAGTGAGGAAATTGTGGAAGAACACTAAGAGCACGCTGTTCACTCCCCAAGACAATTTTAATGCATGTGGGACATGCAGGTCAGCTTAGCCCTTGACTAACAGAAGTGTGAGAACTGGGAACATCCAGTCCACAAGTTGCCTTTTATCGCTTTTTTTTGCTAAAAAAAGAAAATATGTCCCAGTCTGTAGCATGTACAACGATAAGCACAGGCCATTTTCATAGAAAACTGTAGCCAACATCCAGATTATGAGGTCTGGGACAGTTCTACTTTCCCGAGTGTACTAGCAGTGGCCTCATGTAGAAAAAGACAAAAGAAGTTTTTAAAAAAATAAAATAAACACCTTTTAAACCTGATTCCATGCACCTTTCCCTCAAGAACCTCAATGAACCTGAAACTGAGTTGCATGTGCATGACAAAATCATTTTTCACGTGTTCTTCCAAAAAATGCACAGTACTGTAATAAACTCCTCCTGTCACCTGTTGTCCAACCAACAATGGCAAATCCTGCTCCAAAGAGGAAGAATAAGTTAACAGAGTGTGCAATCCAAGTGCTGATCGCAGAAGTAGAAATCAAATTGCTTGTTTGTTTAATCTCTGAATCAGTAACAAATGGAAATATGGAGTGCCAACCTGACCTTTATTGCAGCCGACTCAGAAAAACACAGGCTCTCAGATAAAAAGAGAAAAAAGTGTTTGAGCATTAAAGTTGCCTCTCTTGTGGGCTCCTGTTGCGTCTGAAGAAGAGACAGATATGTGCACCTTGGAAAACTGCATCATACACTCACGCCAACAGAATATTAATTGAGTTTACTGGCCATTGTGGTTGTTGTAACACGAGAAATCATATGAGCTATAAAGAAGTCATTTTAATCAGGTTTCCTGTGCTGTCAGTCAGATAAGTGTTGAATATTATGGACTAAATTGCATTTGCTACCTGAAAAAAACTTAAGTTAATTGTAAAGAATGACACTAGCCTTTTATTTATATATATAATATTAAACTAAATCATCTGGCAATTATCAAACAATCTGTGTATCTACTCACACAATTAGGATTGTTCATAGACATAGCACAGCAAAGAAAAGAAACATGACATTCTGGACTTGCTTTTGAGCGACAATAACTGACAGAATCCTGATTTTGAGGGGGATGGTTTGAAGATTTTTTAATGGCTGTTCCAGACTCTACGGCTCTATCCACAAATGCATGCGACATTTATTTTCATACATGCCAAACTGTGCGCGGAAACTTGCATAACGATACATAACCTTTTTGCACATCTGAACAGTTAATACATGATGCCCCAGGAGATGAAAGACTTGAATTGTGGAAAACGACCTTTTAGCTACAATGTGTCTGTTAAATGGGTATGACAAACCAATAATTTTCATCTCGTACACCGCTGGGCTGAAAAAGAAAGCATTGATACATCATTGCACATGTGCAAATCGGAGCATTTTGTATCTCGAACTGTAGCCGTGAGACACTTTTTCACTGCAACAGTGTCAGGGAGTCACAACGATGCATAGATTTGTGTTGTTGGACATGAATCTCTTCTTTCTTGTACATAAATAAATAATTACATGTAAGGGTACAGTCATGATGAATTTGTTGCTTTAAAAGCTCAATTCTGCTGCAGGAGAACCTACAAATGTGGGATCAAACTAAACATTTAGAAAAGTTAAGGGCCTTGCTGCTGATGTATCGTTCAGCTGGCAGCCATTCTGGAAAGGATATGTGAAATAAGAGTCACTGTCAGCAGGAAACAGAAAAATACCCAAAAAACAGCAGCAATCTATGTTAAAAACCCACGTTTTTCTTTTGTTGACCCACCCTTGTACTTCCCAATTTCAAAAGCAAACATCGGTAATCAATGATTTCTATTTATTTTCAGAAATGAAGAGTTAATGGTTAACTGCAGACCTGCAGTAGAAACATTAGTAACAATTTACTAATTCATTCAGGGCACATCATTTCCTGCACCGTAATTCAATGCTGGCATTAATTGCAAACAATAAGATGTCAAATTTTCTGCTATCAACCCCATTCATTGGGTCACTTGAGAGTATTTAGTAAACTTGGGTGGACTTAAATGCTTTTCCACATCCCTCTCTACCTTTATTTTACTGCTAACATCAAAACTAGGACTACCCAGCCAGATCTTTGTTACATGAACAAAGAAACAACAGCAACAGTGGACATGCTGTCTGAGCACATTTTTATAATCATCAAACTGCATTTCAAGAGTAAGGTTATATGTGATTTCAAAGAGCAAGTGCCAATCCCAGACAGCGTATGAGATATATTACTACTTTAGATTTTGGAATGTCTTTAAAATGATATGCTGTTTTGATGCATGTTGTGCACTGACGTTCGTGAGATTTGTCTGCAACCGTGAGAGGAAATTTCTAATAAAGCTTAAATTCTAAATGTCACCAAAGCTCAGCTGGAGCACAGTGTCCTTTGGATTTTGCTAGTTTTGGAGGCGTTATTGGGTGTTTTTTAAAAAGTGCATGTTGCCTTGAGTTGGAGGAGGGAATATTAAAAGTATCATGCAATATCTGAATGCAGAGCAAAATTGAAGCTAACTTGCTGTCACAATCAGGCTGATCCATTTACAGGGGGCACAAATCTCATTTTCCCCTCCTCATCTCTGTGGCCGCATACCAATTCTTACATCAAACAGTGCTCTATTAGGCTTAACAACACTGGTAGATGGATAATAGTGTTAAAAAATATAAATAAAGGAACATCGTCATGCTGGAAGAGAGAGGAAGCAGCTGGGCTTTTAGAGAAAACCTTATTTTACATCAGCCATTTTCAACAAGCAAGTGAAACCAAAAGAACACTAACGTTCAATTAGAACCCCCCCTCTAAAAGAAAAAAAATAGGTTGAAAACATAAAAATGTAGCCTTCAAAGTGAAAATTGAAAAGGTATGAGAAGTCAGAGCATTGGGATTAAGTTGCTAAAATTTTTGTCCTAATCAAGAATAATACCGTGACACTGATATGCTTAAATGTGGTGGATGCTTCGAAGGTTGGGCCTGCTAAGGGTTAAGTGTGTAGCATTTATATGCTGATGGATGTGCATGAGAGGGCAATCAGCTGCATGTAGCAGAAAAGCAGCAATCAGGGCTGATGAAAAATGACGGCTTTATGTTGATTGGGGAGGTCACACCAAATCTGTGAAAGGGACGTTGAACACATTGGTGCCCTCTCATCTCTAATGAAACTGGTCACACAGGTCACATTTTTAACTATAATAGAGGTGTAATGATAGGCTACGTTCAAGCCTTGGCACATCTTGGTTTTAGAGTTTGGGTTCTGCATCTTTTTTGTACAATAATTTCCTTTGGAACTTATCATGCCACCTTGCCACACTTGGTACTGTACTGCATCATTGATGTGAAGGTTAATGATGTGAAAGGGTCTCTTTCAATCCTTGTCATGATCTTTTTCCCACACTAGTAAGAACAACAGTGATAATAATGACATACTACTGACTGCAGGTAGAGGGGTGCTTTTAGCTTTGCAGTTCAAAGGTGGAATTTGCTCAGCCATCGTAATGACATTTTTTCCCCTCTCATAACAAGTCTTCTAGCCCCCTGTTGTGCATGAATGTCTGAAAATGAGCATAATGATAAGTGGCGCTCGTATTTTCCATTAACTTTGGATTAAAGGCGACTAACTTTAACTGAAAATTTTGAGGTAAACGCAGTGTTCTCGTCGACAGTGAACATGTCGTGCTGATTTGTATATGCACTCACCCATGGGCGTGTGATTTGGCACAAGCCACAGACCTTGCAATGATTTAAGCACCCGTCACAGACATAAATATCATATATACAAATAATACAACCGCATTAGGAGAAATACAGACATGTTTAGGAATAGACACGTGTAGAACTTTGCAGCAACATCCCGACAGCAGACAGTAAGAGAGAAACTGACAAGGAGTGGTGTACCAAAACAAAAAGGTTTCAGTAGACAGTTATGAGGCAGTGAAAAAAAGAGTTAAATCTGCCAGCTGAATCTGAAAGATGTAATGAAGACTTTGCTCAGCAGAAAGCCAGTAAGTTAAACTTATTGTTTTGGTCTATGAGCAGACTGCTGTGATTCACGCCGAATATTCTCACCTGTGTGCTGCACTCCCTCTAAGTATTGTATCCTATATAAGGAGGAACATTCAGAGGTCATAAAAAGGTAAGCAGTAAATGTGAACATATTTCTTTTTAGGACTGTGATCTTAACTGAGAAATTCAAATGGTAATCTATAAACTACTTCAGTTTTGTTCTATGTAAACTGTACTTTGAACCTGTAAAAAGTGAATTTGTACAACAATGCTTCTGAAAAAATATCAAATAGAAAGGTTAGAAAGGTTAAAAGGCTGTTTTTCTCTGGAGAGGGTATATGCTTTGAGCCACAGTCTAATTTAGAACCAGCTCTTTCTGTTTCGGTTACCAAAGCTCCGGCTTCAGTACAGATATACTGGTTCTGGGAAAGAGCAAAACATGCATACGGTGGCTCTGGTCTGGGATTAAGGAGACCCACCAGTTTATTTAAAATGTTGTAACTGCCATGTTGAAAAAGAACCAGTGTAGCGGTTAGTCTGTAGCAGTAATTCTGCTCAATTCAAGAGAAAAATAATGAAAACCTGAGCTTCAACTTGGATGTGAATTCAAAGCAGCGGAGTAAGAACATTGTCCTACTGTTTAATGTTACTTCCAGTCTGCAGCAACAACATGTTTAAACAGTGTTTTGGGCTATTTTATGAACATTGTCGGGTATTAATAAAGTCAGCTGGTATATATTGATCCCACGGTGTGTTTTAATCCCATTTGTGTCACGATTCATAAATACTGGTTTGCGTATTGTGTCAACACTTAATAATTTTGAACAGTGATGTTATAGATTATTGGATAAACCCTGTAATCTGTAGTACCGTATTTGTGTCCGTATACCCTCTTCCTGCTGTAAGGTCCTCTGCGGGCATTGATAATACTCTGGACGGAGGGTCGAACGTGGGCTAAAGAGTTGTTTAAAGTGCTCGAATGAAGTGACTTTGTGATGGCTCTCTGCCTGTAGAAAAATAGTTCTTAGTTACAACCAACTGAGATCGAGCTGTTGCACCAGCAGTTGAACCGGTTTGGCTGAAAAAGGGTTAGTGTGAGTAAAGTTCAGTATATTTTTTCATCCTTTTTGTATAAACCATTACATTTTCTGTGTAAATACAACACTTAAGGCCTAACCTCTCCTTAGGTGAGGGACTCATTTAGGAGTGTTGAAGGGGATCTCTTAGAAAAGGTCACAATTCATTCCTTTTCATACCTGCTTCATCCTATTGATATGTCGCGGGAGGGTGTAGCCTATCCCATCTGCCAATGGGTTAGAGGCAGGGTTCAACATGGACAGTGGTCACTGATTGGGGAAAATCTCAAACGCATTTAGTGCAGTGTAAGAGTTAAATATCTATATGAATCTGGTTTCTATGAAGACTGTTTATTTCCTTGCATATTCCCAAGTTATCAATTCAACTGTTGGCATCTCACACAAGTATAAGTAATAATGGTTCTCAAAGGAAAACAGCTCTAACAAAGTGGTAAATCGTGTTAGAAGGTGGAAATTCCATTTTTACAGAAGTTAGTGGGCAAAATTCCTTCTGTTTCTCTTTTTTTCACACAGTCTTTCTATGCACAACTTGCTATACAGCAGTAGTAGGTCATCAAAATCCATTATGGGTACGGCTGGAGAGCACAGTGTGTGCTTGGTGTCACTGTTATTTCTAGAACATTATCCCTCAGCGGTAAAAATGCTGACGTTGTTGTCATCTAGTGTTGGTGTGCCTGAGATGGACATGCTTTTAATGTTGAAGTTTATCTGTAACACTTGATGTGAGGAGAATGTATATTATATAATTTATAACATGTGGAAGTGGTATGGGCTGTCAAGTGTTAGATCAGAGGGAATAAGCTTTAAGGGCTTTACACTCACTCTGCTTGATCACTTATTGTTAAGAGATTGAAGTAATTAATTTGCTGTTATTGTTTTCACTCAGAATCCCCACCACAACACACACACACACACGTCTTCTTCAGCCTCCATTAACCTGACCAGACCGCGTCATGTGTTTTTCAAGCCAGTCATATCTATTTCTGCCAATCTAAACCAGTCTCAACATGACATGCATCTGCATGTATTTGCATGTGCGAAATAAAAAAAAGAAGTATGAGGTTGAGTGGGTGTGGGTCTTCTTCTTTGTGTGGCCTACCCATTGTTCATCAAAAACGTATGTGCACATCCATGCTGATGGGGAAACTAAATAATAATAGGATTCATCAGAGCTGGAATTCAAACTACTCTTCCCTCAAATCCCAAACAAATCCTCGGTTCCCTCAAGGTGGCTTGTTTAAGGTCCAATAAGATGCAGATTTGTTCTAAGGAGATTAAGGTTCCATCACACCAACAAACAAACATATTCCTTCCCTAAATCCTTACTGTTCATCTCTGATATTATGGTTGAAAATCACATTAGAAGAGAAAATCATTAATAACCCCCCCTTCTCTCTTTTCTCTCTGCCTTTTACTAGATTTACTTTTATCTAAAGGGCAATTTGATCGGAAGAGGAAAACTTCTTTTATCCCCCAGCACCCCTCCTCTCTTTGTACCTCTTCCCCTCTCTGCTATGTCATTACATGATGATGCTTTGTTCTACTGGTACTTTGCACACAGAGAATAAAACTTCTGCTAAGTGAGTTTCTGAGTCACCCACCTGAAAAACATGTCCTGATGTGACATCAAATTAATAAAACAAATGTGGTTTGCTGAGATAGAGCACTTTAAAGGAGGTAAGAGGACAGAAGCTAAATCCTTTCTCTACCTCAGCTGCTTTGCCAGTGTCCTTTTTTCTCTCTTTGGAGTATGTGCAGTTTAACGTGTTTGCATGCGGCTATGTGAGAATGTGTGTTTGAGCACCTCACCTTCACTGATTGTAAATCCTCCAAATCCGTCTCTGGTGGACGGTGGCTTGCCCAGCTGTTCTATGGTATGGAGATGATTCCACCAAGCAGCAGCTGCGTGCTGTGGTTGGTGGAAGACCTCCAGCACATAAATACACATGCACACATACCCCACACAGACACACACACACACTTGTTTCAGCTTGCTGGACATGTGCCATGAATACAAAACATGCATTATTTCCATCATAATTTGTGCTGGACTTCAAAAAGGGACTTTGTGAATTTCCTGCAGCTTTTCCACATCTTTGCTAATTTGCAGACGTGCTTTTGTGACCTCACGCATGCTCACACACTCACTGACCTTTAAGCTTTCTCATTAAAGGCTCCATCATCCTATACACATCTACCACCCGGTGATCAGGGAGCTAAGATCTCCAACCTCATCCCTCGATGTGGGAGGACACGCCACAGCAATCAGCCCCCTGCCTGCCTCACATTCATCATACCTGACCAGCACTGAGTGGTAGTTACACAACACACAGAATAGTGTGTGTGATAACACCAATACCCCTTCTGTTAAGGTTTTTTTTTATTTATTTTTTTTTTACTCAAAATGGCTACAACTAAATGACTTTTTTCCCCCGCTGTCCCACCACAAAATTGACCAGTGCAGTTTGTTGTAATTCATGAAACTAGATTAGATTTTAATTACATTTGCACTAATAAAAAGACTAAATGTAAGCAGTTAGTCAGTCACACGTTACGTTAAGGCCACACTGAATAATCAAAGTAATAGGTGCCTATTGGCAAATGAAACTTCTTATGCTACGGTTAAATAAACACATTGAGTCAATTTGTCTTCATCCAGAATTCAGAGTCTACTTCTCAGCCATCATTAGGCTTATTTACATGAGAAGTAGAGGGGAGGCAGTGTTTGTGTTTTGTATATTTGCACTCACTGTATTTGTGGGGATCTGTTTTCATTTACATCTAACAAAGAGCTCCCTGTCTCTCCACTTTGTATTGATCCGTTAATTGTGGCGCTTAGGTGTAAACATGAATCAATGCTGTGGCGTTGCAACAAACGAGCCGCGCAGGCTTTGAATTAATTACCCCCCCCCCAAAAAAAAACAGACAGGGCCCTGGTGAAACAAACTAAAGAGACACTACAAAGCTGCAACATTACAAAAAGAATCAGCTGGGATATTTGAGCCACAGGAGAGCTTACTTGTAGGGCCTAATGGTATGGTGTTTTCATGCAGTGATCTAAAATTATGTGCAAAAATAGAGATAAAAAACACATTCTGGTTAGGGAGAGAATGCGTTTAATCTCTGGTAAGCATCAGGGGGCTGAACTTTTATTATACTTTATTTTATTATTTCTTTTTTGAAGAGGACATTTATTGCTTGCAGTCCAATTGCTGATATGGAAAAAGGTCACTTACGTGTACACATACATTTATAGAATAGAGTTTATACATGAACTCTCAGTTATAAAGAAATCAACTTTTTGCCTGCAGGAAAGACATCTATATCCAAGTATCTGCAGAGGAGGTCAAAGCAAGAATATCGGGTCACATGCAAGATACTGAGAAAATCCTCATCCCTCACCGCCTCTCACTTTCATGTTTATAAAGCAGCCTCATCATTGGGTGACATTATTACAGCAACTGGGATCCTTTTCTGAGCGCAGTGACTTGGTATTAAAAGTGTTTCATTTAGAAATCGTGATTCTTCTTTTTTTTTTTTTCCTTCCATCAAAATGTAACAATTCTGAAAAAAAATTGTCTATTAACACATGACAGGGCCTAATTCTTTTCATTTTCTCGGCACAAGCTCTCTCTGTGAGCCATCAAAACCTCATGCAGTTTTTAAAAAGATGAAAAGCTGCTTTAGTTTATTTTTCCTCAATATTTTTTTTCTTTCTTTACAGTCACTGGCCATGTTTTCCTTTCTCCTGTGTTTTTAGTGTTTCCTATGAACAGCTTTTAAGTCGGTGTGTCTTTGTTCTTTGTTGCTTCCAACCTAATCCTCACTTGCAATTAGCATAGTGTATAGTGAACATCCTTACACTTCTGATATTTTCTGACAGTTCATTTGAGGATCAGTGTCTAAAAAATTGTAAGACTTTGAACCACTGTGTATTAATAAGTTTTTTTTTTATATACCAATAAACACAAAAGGACATTTCAGTGTCAAAATGGAGACAAATTATTACAAACACAACAAATAAGAAGACTAAATTGATGTTTAAATTAAATGTTTCCACAGGGTTCACATGAGTCCTTACAGAACAAGAATCTGACATTTACGGTAAAGAGACGACTGGCGAGCACAACAGTAGGTTTTTAATTACCGACAAACTGTAGCCATGACTGCAGCATCCTGACCCTCTCCCACGTCCCTCAAGGATGATGCTGGAGAATAAAAGCAACCTTGTCTGCAGTAATTACAGGCTACACATCACTACCCACCAATTACAGTGCAATATTCTGATTAGTTTGTCACCTTAAACATGAGCCAAGGTGGTTCTAAGTGAGCTATGACAAGAGAGACCCTTGAGAAGGCAAAAAAGAAACCTGCATTAACAAAAATGCATTATTACCTGTAAATGGCTATAGAAATAGATAGATAGATAGATAGATAAATATCTACATATAAATATATATATAAAATCTGAACGTGATTGGCGATCACTTGATCATTCGGTGAAATCAAACAACAGTAGAACTCAAGACTATGTTTAATAGTGAAAGTAAGAGCATTTCCACACACACAGTGCAAAGGGAACTCAAGGGATTAGGATTAAACAGCTGTGTAGCCTTGAGAAAACCACTCATCAGTGACGCTAATAGGGGAAAAAAAAGCTTCAATTTGCTAGGAAGCATTAAGATTGGAGTCTGAAGCAATGGAAGAAGGTCATGTGTTCTGATGAGTCCAGATTTATCGTGTTCCAGAGTTATGAATGCATCAGGGTAAGAAGAGAGGCAGATAAACTGATGAACATATCATGTCTAGTGCCTACCATGCAAGCCTGAGGGGGCAATGCCATGATCTGGGGTTGCTGCAGTCTATGTTCAGTAACGTTATGTATCCAAAGCATCTGAATATACTGAATGACCAGGTTATTCAATCTGTGGATTTTTTTCTCCCCTGATGGCACAGGCATATTTCAAGATGACAATGCCCGGATGCACCGGGCTCAAATTGTGAAAGAGTGGTTCAGGGGGAATGAGACATCATTTTCACACATGGATTGGCCACCACAGAGTTCAGACCTTAACCCCATTGAGAATCTTTGGTATGTGCTAGAGAGGACTGTGCGCAGCGGTCCAACTCTCCCATCATCCACAGGATCTTGGCAAAACATTAATGCAACTCTGGACGGAAATAAATAAATAAATAAATTGCATAAGCTTAACAAAACGATGAGTGTGTGACTCTTTTTTTTGGACGAGCATTGCAGGGGAGCTGGAGCTCATCCCAGCTTTCAGTGAGCGAGAGACAGTGTGTACCCTGGACAGGTCGTCAAACCATCACAGGGCCAAATTGAGACAAACAACTGGGTGGCAACACCCATTCCGAAATCCCGCCATTCCGACATCCCGCTATTCCGACATCCCACCATTCCGACATCCCACCATTCCAACATCCCGCTATTCCGACATTCAAACGTCCCACCATTTCGACAAGGTTTTCCGTATAAGCAAATGTGCGTTACTCAACAGGTGTGTCCCTTCTTTCTGTTCATGCAATTTAAATGTTTAACACATGTTTACAGATAAGCGTTATTAAAAACACAAAGTCTCGGCAACTGGAGGAGGAGAAGCAGACCGCGGTGGTTTTTAATCACACACTCCAATACCACTTGTTTCAACTTCCGAAAATTTAATCCAGGAAAAAAAGGCTTACAAATATGGACCGAAGCAGCTCCATAATACGCACAAGAATCCAAAAGAAACGAAAGTTAACTAAAAGAAAGCAAATAAACAGCGCGAAGTGGTCAAAATTGGTTTTACGCATGCCTATGTGCGTCTGGCACATGCGTCTTCGGGCTCTCCCACGTTGGTTTGTGGATGAAAGCTATATGTTCAGCTGTAATGCCATGTAAAAACAATCTCTACATGACATTTACTCCCAGGTGTGACCAGTTAGGACCTTAAGATATCAACAGGCTGTATAAATTCTTGCGCAACGGCTGTGTGTTTGTGCCAAATGTGCAAAGCCCATCCGCGCTTCAAATAATTGGAGCGATTACTCATAAATCACGTGAATAACATGAATAAACGTTTTTACTGCATTGTGTTGTGTTTTATACGTTCTATGCTGTCATTTCTCTCCTCTCCTATTGGCAAGGCAAGGCAGAGTGCTCGCAACTGTGTCCTGTGCAGTAGCCGTGATATCTGTAATTGCAATTATTACTTTTGCATATGATGACAGCGGGCAAAAGACGCATGGGCTCTGTGGAGAGCTCCGCTCCAGCTGGCTGCTGTGACAGCTCACTGACACTGTATTTCTGCTTAACCAGTTTCAGTCTTGCCAGAGTTACATTAATATCTGTATTTTTATATTTGAAATTCAGGGGATTTTGATAATAGATTATTAAAGTTTGTTTGCGAGGCCTCTGTGGCCTCTGCATGTGCAGAGTTTGTGCGCCAAACTTTAGGGCGTATTTGCGCCGGCATATCATTAGTGCAAAATGTTTTGGGTAAAAAATAGGCTATTAAAAGGAACTGTCGGAATGGCGGTATGTTAAAAAATACATACCGCCATTCCGACCATAGGAGGAAAAGAGTGTCGGAATGGCGGGACGTTTGATAAAAAATTAAGTGTCGCCATTCCGACAATTGGAGACCCATGTCGGAATGGCGAGATGTCGGAATGGCAGCATGTAGCCCAACCAACCACACACCCATCCACTCTTACACGCATTTCTAGGATCAATTTAGAGTCACCAATTAACTTGACTGGCATGCTTTTGGTGGGAAGAAGCCAGAGTACCTGGAGAGAACCCATGCTTACATGGGGAGAACATGCAAACTCCACAAAGGCCCCAACTGGGATTCAAACCAGAAACCCTCTTGCTGTAAGGTTACGGTGTTAACAACCGCACTACCGTACAGCCCCAGTTTTCCAACTTATGGCTCTATTTGATGTTCAATTTTAAACTGATTAATTTTTATTTCGTAGTAACAAATAAGTTTTTGTTTGCTTTTATTTACAAATCAGTCCAGACACAGTTCTGTGTAGTGGAATTTTTTTGTACATTTATTGAAAGCAGAACATTCCAAAATAATGCAACTTCCCAATTAACTATTAGACATTTACACTTTCCCCTTAGCCTGAGATTAAGAGGTAAAAGGCTTACTCTGGATAGTTTCTCCGCATCCATGAATCCTTCTTCGTGGACTGGTCTCCACGTTCCTATAAAAATATCTCAGGAGAATGATGCTGCCACAACCATGCTTCACTATAGCAATCAGGTTAGGAACTAACTTTCTTTTGAACATACACTGTTGGAGAACCTTGGCCAAACAGCTCAATCTATGTGACATCAAATTAGAAGATGTTTGCTACTGTGAGGCAAAGAGGCTTTCATGTGCCCTTTCGTGATGAATTGTTTTGGCCCGACAACCATAAATGCCTCATTGATAGAGTGCTGCACTGATGGCCGTCCTGTAAGGTTTTCTCATCTCCACAAGGGAGCTTTTGATGTCATTCTCATGAACATTAAGGTGTTGGTTACCAATCTGTTATGCACGTCCCTACTTGTTCAGTTTGGCTGGGCAGCTCATTCAAGAAATTCTGTTAGTTCGAAACCTCTTTTATATTCGAATGACAGAGGTTGGTGGGCTTTAGGTTGCAGAAATGTTCTTATATCTTTCCTCAGATCTGTGCTTTGACCCGATCCTGCCTTGCAGGTTTTCAGACAGTTGTCTTTACTTCAAGGCTTATGTATTTTCTTGACAATACAAGCTTTGGGTTGTTGTCTTGTTGAAATTTGACCCTCAGCTGGAGATCCGGAGGTATCTGGAAAAGGATTTCATTCTTTATTAGATTTATTTCTCTTGACTTCAAGAGAGGCTGAGAGAGTTTGCTTGGATATCATTCTGTCTTGCAGGTCTTTAGACGGTAATCTTGACTTTATGACTTTTTTATGAAAGGGTTTGACTTTTGCGAATGAATTATTAAAGTTTAACACTGTTGATAAATGAAAACTCCCAAAACCTGTTTTTGCCATATTATTGTAGGGTGTGGTGTGTAGATACTGCCCTTTGACACAGATAAAAAGACAATAAACTGAATTCATGTTCAATCTCAAACACAAAGTGCAGAAACCTTTTAAAGGTCTGAAAACCTTTCCTCTGGCACTTTATTCACTTAAAATTTCTACAGTTTTCCTATCCATGAGACCTAATGCAAGTTAAGCTACATCTATATAATATTAAATTTAATCTGGCTGGTAAGAGATCTGCTGTAATACCACAGGGCTACAGTCTGTTTCAAAATGCCATTATAATCAGTTTGACATGATTATACGGAGCTGCGCAATGTTCACAGGAGAAAATGCGCTGCTTCACTTGCGAAAGGAAAAATGTGAAGTGTAACAACCTCTTCTCTTTCTAGGTTTTCTATCTTAATGTTTTATCATTGGCATTGAGTTCAAAAGTTTATATATCTTTTTCTGCATTTCTGACACACAAAACGTGGAACATGGTACTGTACTACTGAAACCAAAATGCACTTCTTTTTGTTTGCTTGTTTATAAAAAGTATTCAGAGTGGCATTATTGGATACATATTGGATATTTCTAATCAGATTAAAATTACAAGCACTCCAATCGATACGCCGATAAAGGTTGCTCGGTCACATCTTTGAATTTGACCCATAATTACATTATGTCAGGAAATAGTCGTGGTTAGGGCAAAAATACACTCTTTCACATGACTTTCATGTCCACAAAAGGTTGCAAATATTTTATTTCAATATTGTAAGTTTTAGGCGTGGGGATTTTAAGTGATTTTTTATGTCGACTAATCGAGTCAATTAAAGTCGATTAGTTGTGACGTCATTATTAAACTAACATCAATCATAAAAGCAGTTATTTGTTCCAGTTGTTTGCTGTCACACGAGTATTTGGCTACAACAAAACCAATCATTTTCTGTCATTTTTCAGTCTGGTCTTTTTGCCACTGAAGCTCAACATTTTTGTGATGGTTCAGTGAGTCCTCAGTATGCAGGGAGAAGCCAGCTTCATCCCACGTAATGTGCAAGTTAAGTGAAATACTACCACGCTTCCGAACTCTGCCCTGGTCTGTTGCTTCTATTATAGGTGCAAACTCCGGCAGACACAGCAATGTAAACATTAGTTCTGCACCTCTGTGTAGTGAAACACAAGTTTACTCTTGCACCAAACAATAATTTGTCGACTCTTAACAATAGCTGCTGATTATGTGTGCCGTTCTGACTAATTGATTAGTTCAGCACATCTCCAGTGAGTTTAGGTTCTCCCTACCTGCATTAACATACCACCCATGGGAACATTTTGGGTAGGAGGACAGTCTCGTAAATGAGTCTGCATGAATCAGTCGTCCCCAAGACCCTGCCACTGGTTGCATGTTTTAGGTATCATTCTGTTCTCTGTCTTCGTACGTCTTAAAAAAAACCCTCAACTGTAAAAAAACAAAAAAGAACTAACCTTACAAGTTAGCATCTACTCTGAAAATGATAAGTGTTGACAAAGATTGTGAAAAGCCAGATATTCTTGTATTTCAAAAGACTGATGCTAAATATTTTTGCAAAAATGTCAATAATATAGATGCCACCAAATGCAATGATAACTGTTTTAATGAAATAAAGAGACGGCGGATTGTTTTTATAATAATGATTTCCTGGCGGAAAAAAAATCATGCCACTTCTGATATCTTTTCTGTGCTATTTCTACATACATTAGATATACGAACCACACGTTTGTAGTCTAGAAGTAGTTACTAAAAATTACCCCACAACCGCAGTTTCAGTGTATCAGATGTGGGGAATTGAGAAATTGTGTTGATTCATTTATGCTTGAAACAAACCTTTACAGAAACTTCCACACACTTTACAGGTAATGAACAGCCACCAAATAAACAGGATTGCGCACATACATTATTTGTCAAGATGCCTGCCACGAACAAGCGATGTAGGGCTGAGGGGAAGTACTGTGATTGGGGTGAGTACAGGGTAAAGTTCTTTTAGCGAGGGGAATTGGTTTGACAATTCTGCACCCTTTCCCACACAGGCTTTAACACACAGACACATAAACAATGTTCACATACATCACTAAGAAGACACAGGCCTGAGACTCAGCTTTGGGAGGGAAAGCTTAAATGCGGGTTATTCGGTCAAGAGAGCAGATGAAAACAACATCCGTCTAAATCGGTTGCTTTTGTTTCTGTCAGCCTTCCATCTTCCGCACCATGCCCTCCAACCCCCCCACGCATTACTACTCCTGTTTTCCTCTCATGCCTTCACATTGTCAGTTTTTCAAGTCATTTATTTTGGTGTTGTGTCTCTCTGTCTCCTTCTGTCTCGACATGCTATTCCATGCATTTACTCCTCTTTCTCAGATAGAGGTAGATCTGAAAGACCTCTGCTTCCTCACCTCATATATGGAAATCTGTCACCAGCCAAAAGAGATTCTCGATACCCTCCATTCTTGGCTGGCTGGGGCAAAGCCAAATCCCAGATCAGGTCTCTGCCAAGGACACATCCCTCTCAGCAGGTGTTCAGGTTCCCTACAGCTAGGAGGCTAGACTGACAGAACATGCAGATAAACTAACTCAAAAATTCAAATTCCCCATCTATTACATGGAAGGTACAGGATATGCATAGTAACAGATCCATTTCTTGAGACCAGCTGCCATGGTGGGAGACCCCATTTAAGGATGGCTCATGAGGCAATCTGGTAGTGGTTCTATCTTCCCATTATCATATATATAAATATAAATATGTTACTTTAATAGATTCATGTTCATTATTACACAAATAAAAAACTAGATCACCTTTCCGGTCTTCATGGAATCGTTGCAGCATATGTAGATAACGTGGCATACAAGATTGAATGCATGGGTTGTTGCTATGGGAGTTCATGTGAATCTTTTTCTCTCCACCTATCTTAGTACAGTCACGCATGGAAGTGACTTAAATGTATAACTGGCATGCTTGGGGCGTAGATTCAGAAGGGAAAGTAGGCGATGACTGTGCCTCAGAGAGAGAAAAAAGTGGCGGTGGGAGTCAGCCAGGGAGCAAAGCTAAGACATAAGACTGTCAGGAAACCGGAGAGATATGTTCATAAAGTTTTATTGGGATGTAAAATTTGCTGATTGTTTAGTATCCAAGTGAGCGGGAGTTGAAATTGGCCAACAAATCCAATGTGATAAGCAGTTATTAATTGCTGTGTGTTGTGTTGCCATCATGGGTGCAATGATCAACTGTGGATTGTTTTTCATCAGGCTTGGCATGATCTGATGAGCTCTCAGAGGCTGATGTAACACTGTTGAATTTCTTTAGGGATAGCTGTCCTTGAAGAAAACAGTTGAAAAGAAAAGTGGCAAAAAACAACAAAGCAGAATGCAGAATTTTGAAAAATTAAAAAAAGATTTAAAAAAGGAAGATGTGGGAAAATCAAGACAGATAGAACTGAGAAAACCCACATGTGAATAAGGGCCTTGCTCATACTTGCACTCTCGCTCACACACACATATACACACAACAACTGAGTGAGCAGCAGGGCTGTGGAGTGTAAGCAGGTGTCCTATGGGAGAGAGTGTACCATTAGCAGATCATTTCCCTCTCCGCTCCACCAGGCCCTCCTCTATCATACCTCCGCTGTCAGCACTGCCTCGAAGGATTACTGAGAAAGAAAGGGAGAGGCAGAGAGACAGAGCAAATGGCTGGGAAAGGAAAGCAGAGTGTGAAATTGAAACTTGCATAGCCTCTATGTGCCCTCAAAACTGTGATTATTACCTGGTAGTTTTTTTTTTCTTCCAATCCATATCTTTTCTGGGAAAATACAACATAATGTACATTGTAGAAGAGAATGTCCATATTCACAGCAGGATTTTGTGTAATGTTACTAGAGGCCAGTATGAAGTAAAAATGGTAAACATAAAATGCCGTGTAGCTGGTGTCAGAATTGCACTGATCTTCAGATTTTTGCCTACACCCACACAACAGACTGCTGAAACATATTTTTGTACATCATTGTATTGGTACAGTGGGTCAGTCTGTGACATCGCCCCTGATCTCTGACCCTCTGTCCCTCTTGGGAGCTGTGTTAGCTGGAGGCAAAGTGGTGGCGCCGCTGGCAATAAGCCTGTTGTCGTCAGATATAAGGACAACTCTCCGCTGGCTAGGCCCAGAGACAGAGAGAGGAGATGGTGTAGAGATTGAAGGTCAAACAGCAGTGAGGGGATGAAGGAGGGTGCAGAGGCCGTGAGTTAATATAGTAGGGAGAAGAGACAAAGGAATGTTCATATCCATATGTTTCAGTGTAACATGGGAGCAGGCTGCAGCACATGGACAAGCTATAAATAACATTAAAATTTGATTGTGTAGTCCGCATTTTATCATGAACATGCAAGTATGCACTGTACTGCATGTTGTACAAATGCATTAATGCTTGAACACACCGGATATCCAGCCCAACTGCAGAGTAAAACATTGTCATAATATGTTTACAACTCCCACCTTGTCACATAGAGACACTTTGTGAGGAACAGTCAGGTTTTCGAAAAACACTCAACAGGTTCCTTTGGCCCCTAAACCTAACTGAACAGTAAGAAAGAAAAGAATAAAGAAAAGAAAAGATTTGTATAGCTGCATTACAGTTTTTACCAAGTGAAGAAACAGTGGTTAGAGTCTTCAAACTTTACCTTAACCTGTCCCTTTTTATATGTTGCAAACTTCTCAAGAAACAAGGGGTAATCTTCAACATGGTGAGGTTACCCATATCTGTGGTTTTTAGGAAAATTGAATGGCAATAATTTACTCTAGAGACTGTTTTGCAACATTAATGTCTGTTAAAGTTTTATTTGACACCGACTGAAACATCTATTCATCCATTTCTTGCCAATCATGCGGGGCCCAGCAATCTAAGCAAAGATCCCCAGATCTCCCTCTACCCAACCACCTCCTCCTACAAACCCTGTGTTCCCAAGTTGGTCAAAAGATGTGACCTCTCCAGCATGTCCTTGATATGCCCCTAGGTCTCTTCCTGGTTGGACATGTCCAAAACAGTTCCTCTGGATGGTATCCTGAAGGCATTCTGACCAAATGTCTGGACCACCTAAGCAGGCTCCTTTGATAAAGAGAAGTAGTGACTCTGCTGTAAGGCCTGGGTGGGTGATTTATCTCCTGAGCCCAGTCACCCTTTGAAGAAAGCCAATATTGGCCACTGGTATTTGGTATTTTTTTGTCATTATCCACAGTTCATGATCTTTGGTGAGGGTTGGAATGTAGATCAAGTGGTAAACAGACAGCTTACCTTTTGACTTTGCTCTCTTCAACACAATAGTACCATACAGTACCGTACGTATTTGTATCCCACCTGCTTCATGATGGGATGCAAACCAATGTGTGCAGGAGGTCTCTGCTTTATGAAACCAATAGGATATCATCAGCTGCAAAAAGCAAAGATGCAATCCTAAGCTGGCTGAACTGGAAACGCTCTGTGCCTTGGCTGTACCAAGAAATTCTGTCCATAAAGGCTGTCAACAGAATCCGTGACAAAGGGCAAAACATATTCCAGCACGCAGCCCAGTCCTGTACCATTACATTCAGATCTTCTGTAGTGCAGTCTTTACAGCCAGTGTTTACATCCAATATTAAAAACAGAGGGCGAATTTGTTTTTGACCGTGAGCTTTCTAATTTTACATCACAAGTAGGAAAATAACAACAAATACGAAAGTTAAAGGAATCTGCAGATGTGGGATAACACTATGGAGAGCCTATCTTTATCTATAGCCTGCTGCTAACAGTCCTAGAGACTGGAAAGACGCTAAATTACCACTGCAAACACAACAATCAGAAAATAAATCCATCAACAGAAATAATGAAAAGCATCTCTGCTCGCACACAATGTTATAAAAGTCTAATGTTGAAATGGGAGAGTAGACTTTTAAGGGCAACACAGAGTATGACATACGACAAGTCAAGCCACCTGCCAAAACAAGTGCGCACATAGCCTGCACACTGGCAGCATGCTGATCTGTCAGGATTCGAGGCTGCTGTATCCCAATATTAATGAGCACCAGCCCAACTATCTTTTTCTTTCACATTGACTTGCCAGATTGCCCTGCCCTGTCTTCTGCACTCTAAGTGAATCTGTCTGTGTGACTGATGTCTGGTGTGCTGTAAGTGTCAAATGAAATGTCACTCAGGGATGTTGTCAATGTGTTTCATGGCTCTAAAAAAAAACCTTTGAAACACTGCTGTCCAGAATCTGGACTTTTGTAGTATAATACAGTTAAACACGTCACATACACTGTAGAGTGCTTGCTGTGTGCGCAATGGTGTAAGTATAGAAGGTTGCTACCATATGTCCACAGAGAGAAAGTCCAGTGGCAAAGAGAAGAGGTTTCTAACTGACCTAAGCTAAAAAACAGATTTACTACATAGAGCTAAAACAGTGCAAAGGCATAGTTTGTGACTTTGGTTTTTGTTCTTTCTGCAAAAAAAGAAAAATAATAGCATGAGACAAATGGACAGTATAATAATTACAAAAGTGATTCCAATAAACCCCATGACACATAAAATCTTTACAGCTTACCTTGTGACAAAGCCCTCTATGTCAGAACGTCAATGATGTGATTAGTTAATGATTTGTGGGCTGTCACACAACGATGTCTGTGCCACTACCAAGAATGAATGGAAATGATTTGAGGAGGAATGGCTGTTATGTGCAGTCACTGGAATCTATCAAAGGAAACCTATAAGAATAGATCTTTATCCAAGGCTTACTTTGAAGTGCTTCAAACATGCTTCAAAGAATATTTCTGAATGTTTTTTTACTCAAAGAAAAAGAAAAAAAATGAGGTTTTGAGGAAAATGTCACTTTTTATTCGTATAACTCTGTCAAGGTCAACCGCTTCAAAAACAAGACAGCGATATGTTGCAGTAGGTTACAAATATGTCAAAATAAACTTTAGTTAGCGGTCCATTCTGGTTGGTGAAATATTGTTTTGGATGGATAATAATCTGAGGTTTCTTAATGACAAAAAATAGACGAAAAGAAGAAAAATCCCTCCAAGTCTAAGGATGCCCAAGGCCTAGCTTGGAGCCTGCTGTTATTATGGTGGACTATTTTCACTGCAGAGTAATAGACTGCAGAAACTGCAGAGGCAGCTTGATCTTGTCAGGTTTGAGGTGCGAGAAGGGAGGACCCAGTTGCAGACTTAAAAAAAACAAGGTTTATTAACAAAATGGCACAAGGCAAGAACAAAGGACGCAGCTGAACTGGTTATCCAAAATACTTAACTGTGAAATAACAAAACAAGACTATGATTAAATAAGACTATGAATCTGTGAGGCAAAAACCTGACCTGTCGAAAATGTAGCATGAAAGATGAGGTGAGCATTTTGCCATGACCTGGAAACTAAATACTGTGGGGATGTGATTAGCGATGATGTGCAGCTGTGGAACAGAGACAGGTGACGTGAGTGAAACTTAACGTGATGGGGGAAAAAACCTGACAAGGATGAACCTAGAACCTGAAAACATAACAAAACAAAAATCAAAACGTGGCAGATCTTAAATTCACCTTTATGATTGAGTGAAAACAATAAAAACTATAAATTAACTTTAACCTATTAAATAAATCCAATGATTCAAGAAAACAGAGTGATGACAGAAAGGCAAAGATAATGGACATAGGAAACTTTAAACATTTTTTCCACTCTTTTAATGGTCTTTACCTATAAATGGAATAATGCAGAAAGCTTGCTGGTTCAGCTTGCTGGTTCAGAATGCCATGTAGGGTCAATGCTGCCAAAGCTGACCTGACAGGCAGAGTGCCTGTCCATTGAGGGGATGCAGAAATAAAAGCTTCGACCCGGATCAGTGAAGCATCCGACACACAAGCCTGAACTCTTTGGGTCTCAGAGGCAGGAGCTGCCTTTCTGTCACTCACTGTGTGAACGCATATACACACAGAGACCAAAGAAGCAGAAACAAAGGAATGCCCACATTGTAACACTGACAGTAAAGAAAATACTTACTATATAAGGAAGCCAAGAATCTATTATCTCCATCATAAGATTTTCATCACAGCAAAATCCCAACAGAGCAAAAACATTTGAGATAGGGCTGTCAACTCATTTTCACTAAATGATTATCATGATCAAAGTCAGTTACCATAAAGAAAATTTTAAAATATCAATAAAGGTACATTTTTATTTAAATAAATTGCAATAGGACTAATTACTCAGTTTGAGTTATTAAGACACTTGAATTAGACTAAAAATTGCTGGAACAGGGGCTGCTGTGATATATCTACCGCGGCAATCACAAATATGTTTGGATGCAATGAATGCAAGGACTTGCAAATTTCTGAAAGCTAATATTTGCTTTGCAATAAAACACAGAAAACATTAAATGTTGAAGGTGTGACATTTTACCATTTCATGAAAAACTCATTTTAAAGTTGCGGGCAGCAACACGTCTCAGTAGTTGGAACAAGGCAGCTAAAGGCCAGAAAAGTTAGTGGTGCTATAAAGAAACAGCTGGAAAAAGATGTTGAAACTAATCAGGTGGATTGGCAACAGGTCAGAAAAGAGGATACCTTAGAGAGGCAGAGTCTTATCAGATGTAAAGATGGACAGAAAGTTCAGCAACATTCACAAAAACTGTATCGACAAATTGTGGAGCAGTTTAAAAATAATATTTCACAATGTAGAATGTCAATACTTTGAATATTCCATCACTTACAGTACACAATGTTATCGAAAGTTTGAGAGAATCTGGAGACACGGCCAAAAATCTGTACTGGATATCTGTGCTCCTCAGGTGGCACTAACAGGCGTGATTCTGAATGGGCTCAGGGACCATCTACAAATGAAGGTTAGAGCTCTAATGTGCAAAGTAGAAGCCATATGTGAGCATGAACCAAAAATCATTCCATCTTCCGGGCAAAAGCTCAAGTCAAATATAATGAAGTCAAAAAAATACTTTGCGGTTAAAATAATTGAGATTTGAAATTCTTGATAAAAATCGTGGACACCGCATCCTTCAGGCTAAAGAGGAGACGGACCACCCAGCTTGCTATCAGAACTTGATTCAAAAGTGTTTTTCAGAGGTTTGAGTACGTGTTGAATATTCAGTGTGCACGGGATATACAATGGGAATAACGGTTTGATTTTAAAAGGGAAAAGAAGATGTAAGAATTAGTAAGGAGAACTGGTAATGAAGTCAGCACTTTTCTCCACATCTTCTTATCCCCTCATCTTTACGTTATTCAGTATGTGCCCCCAAGCTCTTTTGGTTAGCCAGTACCCACCTACCGACTCAGGTGGTAGGGTTGAAGCATTGCTATGAGATAAAAGCTCAAAACCAACTCCTTTAATCTTTCCCCTTCATTTCACTAACGCCTCCTTACCCACCTCACTCTGGACTGTATAAGTCTTTTCTAAAACCTGTCGTTTTGGTACGTGTTTTCCATTTCTGCCACAGTCACTTGGTACCCGATCCATTTTCTCGCTGCCAGTCATCTGATATCTTCGTCTCCTGGTCCAATTCTTTTGTGTGTGTGTTTTTTTTGTTTTTTTTTAACTTCTGCTCCTTTGCTATACGTTTCTCCTCCCCTCTCATACCTGGCTCTCATAGTCATTGTGTTTATATGATTTTGAGAGTTGATAGGAGAACCTTGGGCAATCTCTTACCCAGATGCCAGACTTTCATTTTCCTCTGCTTCATATATCAATTCACTGTGCATTGTCTTTGACCAGAGAGGTATCAAATAGACAGCTCCAGCCAAGGCTTATTTATTTATTTTTCAAATAAATTTGCTTTCCCAAGCCAGGGTCAGATGCCAGCAATAAAATGACAATGAAATGTTATTTCTATTCTTTCTTCCCCCTCTAACCTTCTTACAGTTTTCATTTCTTGGTCAGGCCCAGCATTTTTTCCTTTTTTCTTTTTTACTTGGATTGAGCTCTTTTCTTCCACATGATCTCTGCTTTCAGTGGTCACTCTTACTGCAAAGGTCCACGAGAGACACACATTTGTAAAAAGGTCAAAGTTCTTTTTAGAGATTGTACTTTCTGATTATTGTTTGTAATGAAAACCATATAAGTCAAACAAGAAATAATCAAATACAATTGGTAGCAGCTTGGGTAAAAAACTTGTCACAGAGAAGCTGAGCACCAATTTCAAAATCTTTGTCAAAAGAATCGAAGAGAAAAAGTTCTCAAAATGCTCACTTCAGAAAGCATTGTATCTGTCTGTTTTTCAAATTATAGATAAATCATTTTAGGCTAGTTAACTTTGAGCTTGAGTTTGAGTTTGTGTTTGAGCACACTTGGTATTTTGAGATGACGCCAAGGTGACAAGCTACATGTAGAGCACAAGAATTGCTGGGATGTTGGACTCAAAATAGTCAAAATATCGTGTGTGTACCTACATTCAGGTAAATAAGGGAAATCCATTGCTGATGACAAAACCTGTGTTCACTTGCTGCAAGCATACCAACTTTAGAGGCCAGGAGAGAAAAAGAGTGAGATTTTAATGCCAGGCACTGCTTAGTTTGTTTTGTTTACTCCACCTTATAAAAAAAACTAATCTAGATTAGTTGAGGTTGCCATAAAAACACAAATGCTTTCAAATCTGGACAGGAAATTGTTACTCGAAGAAACGTTTCATATTTCAAATTAAAATCAATAAATGCATCTGCCCTACAAAAGCTCCAGGCTGCAAGCTACTAGACAAATTAAGACAACCAAATGGGATGATTGCAATAACCTTACAACAAACAGTGATATGATTTAATATTCAAATCTTTTTAAGCAGTATTGCACCTTGGACGGTTGGAGGGAGGGTTGTTTGTTTCACTTCCTTCACCTTCCCACTGCAGTGATTGTTTTTGTTAACTGTTGTCATCTGTGTCTTGGCAGCCCCGGTGTGAGTGGCCTGTTGACGTGCAGTTTATCTCCAGTAGTTCAGCTTTTAGCTTTGTGTTCTTAGGGTGTGGAGAGCTTGCAGATCTTTCGGATTTATGTAAGTTTTATGTAAGTTTTGTCAGCTTTATCAGATATAGCTTGCATTTTGTTTGCCAAATCTACCCCCTGTGTGCTGTGTTTGAGTCCTTATTTAAAGCCTAAAATATAACACGGAATTACATTGTGTACAAAGTATACTATATTTATAGAGGCTGCCTTGTATTCAGCATTTTCTGATGACTTTAAACTTAAATTTTGAAATTTGAAGAAAAAAAATAGATAAATGAAGCATTGTAGACTATTATTAGACTATCTTAACTGCAATATGTAGACATGTATATGTATTAATTGTTAACGAGTTATGAATTACCAAATGTTTGACAGCACTTTGGAACACACACAGTTATCCTGTGATACATGCCCGAATCTTCTCCAGTCAGTGGCTATATGTACATCCACAGCATTATTCCCACTATTCACCTTATTCTAAATGAGACAATATATCATTATAGTGTGCACATGCATGAAGGATATTATATTTCTAGTCCTTTTTGTATAGTGCAGAGCATAGTTTGCCTAATGACTCATGTTATTGTGCCCATCCAAAGCCTTTATTACATCCATTTCCCTCAAAACGCTGAGTGTAACTCTGGTTCTTCCCTCATCTCTAAAAGTGTATCTTCTTTTTACCTGCAGCCATCATTGAGCCGGCGATGCCAGATCTTATGACAGAAACAAGCAAAACGATCTATAAAAACATGTCAAAACTGGAATGCTTCGCAAGACAGTGTGTGTCGACAGATGCCTTGAAAACTCTAGCGGGACATAATATTGAGATTAAGGTGTACATGTCTACAAACTGGAAAGTAAGATGTGCATACTCCACATAGCTTAAGTAGATTATGTTTTACTCAAGATATGAGCTCATCTGGGTAACAGAAACCAATAATAGCTGTTATTCTTATTCAGAGTAAGGTTTTAACTCGATTAATATTGAATATTGTTGTGCATGTAAACGTTGGAGTGAAACAGGATGACTAGGAGAAGGTGGGTGGGTAAGAATGCACACTTCTGATGTGACAGAAAAGCCTGAGAAATGCTTTGTGTTTTAAGGGAGATGTAATGAATGCACTGGATAAGCGCAAACATTGCAGTGGTGTAAGGGGATGCATAGTAATGTAGGCATGAGTCAGACCATGCTTTTTAACATCTTAACAAGAACATGAATAGAATATTCTATGTGCAGCTCATGTAAACACCATCATTTACATATAGTCCAATTTAGAATCCAGTGAAAAATTGGAAATTGTTGTGCTTGTGAAATAACCCAATGGTCACGTCTCCAGCCACAGCTCTGAGAGTTTGTCCTCAATAGCAGGGGGCTTTGGCCTCATGCCTACAGTGACAACGCTAACATGCTAACATGTTCACAATGTCAGGTTGGTCTGTCGGCATTCTAAAGCTTCCCTCAAATCCACTCAAATCCATTATTTTTAGCCACTTGTGTTCACTTCAATGTGGCTCAAGAAGAAAAGCCAAACAATTATTGGACTATTTAAAAATAAATGTTCAATTGTGACAACTATGTAGCTATACAAAGTCTCTTTTTACAGCTCAATAAGTGGTAAAGAAATTTCTGTCTAGACTCTAGTGATTGATTGGTCAACCATTCAAGAAAACCTCCTTGAATCAACATAGCTTAAAGAAGCATACATCGCACACATCAAAGCATGTATTATGATTTTTTTTATGCACATAATAAACACAATGACATGCATTTTTCTTTTGAATACATGGAGAGTTCAAACTGTCAGGACAGGGTCTCTGCCTGTTTGGCAAATGATCCTCGTGTATAGCTTTAGTTCAATCAGTCAAAGAAAGACGAAATCTGTCATTCCAGTCAGTTTAAAATGATGGTTCAGCTGTAACAGTAGATGAAGACTTGCTGTCAGTAGAGAGCTCCAGTCTGTCAAGCTCTAAATCTTCCGTTCTAAGATGATTTGTGGACAACATGCTTAAATTCAATATGGGGTCTGAAAATGCTGTACGCCAGCTGAGAAGAGAATGGTTTTCGACTATAAAGAGGAAATTTCCAGTCAAAAATTAGATTGAGTCGGGCTTTGTTGTCATTCTCTATCAACTTCTAGAATGCAAGAGCAACTTTTTTCAAAGGAAACATATGGTCATTTTGCTATATTTTGTTTTATTCAGGGACTCTGCAAAAGTGGCTCTGTGTCATTCAAAACTGAAAACAATCCTCATTTGTCTCAGACCGCCTGTTATGCAGCTCCTCACATGAGCCTTTACTTGAAAAAGGCCATATTTTCTCTCTGCTCTGAAGCCCCCTTCTTCTCCTCTAAAGCCAACTTTCCTCCAATATGTTACCTTTCTAATGCTTGCCGAAGGGCAGCACCTTTTGATTGGTGAGCACCACCGTATGCTATTGCCAGTATGGAGGTTCTGTAAACCAATCCGTCCATTTGCTATATCCATTTTTCTTTCCTTTTCAGGGGTTCAGGGTTGTAGCTTATACCAGAAACTGCCAGGGTTAGTGGAGGAAGCACACCCAAATGCAGGATGGTGAAAAGATGATCTTGAAGCTTTTATTTCACCCAAAAGAAAGCAGAGAACACTGGAAAATACTGACCAAGAAAACATGGAGGGGTGGGGAGGAAGCACAGGGAACTTGAAACACAAAGCGTGAAGCATGAACATGACAATGATCTGACAAAGGAACAACTGAATCCCTCTGTGTATGCTCAGACCCAAACTGGAACTACAATATGATGACAATAAAATGACAATATCAGAGGTAAAGATGGGGATCAATCACTGTGTTATAATGAATGAGCAAACAGTTAACCCCTTTAGGAGTCTGTAATATAAATGCCTGTTATTGCTATATCTGCTTATAATAAACTTTTAACTTCATGTAACCAGACACTCCATGTATATAAAAATGAGCAGAATAATTTCAGCTACCACACTGACATTGCTAACCAATGACTCATCCAACAAGTTGGTTCAACCTTGGACTGATAATAAATAAATCTCAAAACCCACCGCATACATGACAGATGTCTTTGATACACAAAAAAACAATTTACATTTACGCAAAATTATTTCTGTGCATGATTTAGTTGCTGAAAAAAATTATAATAAAAAGCGAAACGCCTGCAGGGTTAAACAACTTCAAAAGTTAGAGTGATGAGTCAAGCTCGAAAAAATTCCCACGAGTCAACGATTGCTGCAAATGTTTGATAGAGGAAACGAAATGTGGTAAAAATATGTATCTATAATGTAAAATATGTATATACCTAAAATATGGTATTTTCACAAGATAATGAATTTGAAATTTGGAATTGAGTGCCTCTGAAAGCACTGATGATGTAACTCAAAACTCATATTTCCGTAGTTGTACACACATCATAATGTATGATTGTCACAAAACCCCATGTTACACTGAATGACAGTCCTAACTTTAAATAAATGTTTCTCTATTTGAATGTGTTGTAAGAGTAGGGCTCAAAAGTTCCTCTGCTGCATTAACTTAGAGGCTTTATGGTGGTCCACACAGCCTGTGAAGCTGGTTACATCTCACTTTTCTGTTAATTTTGTTTACAGCTCGGGAGAGAAGAAACTCGTTAATGTCTAATATTGACAGTAAACATCAAAATAGGGTTGTCTCACATTGATTGTTGGAGGCTGGTGTGGAGGTTGTTGTTCATAATCATAATCAGCCATGGGAAATTTCACACGTGTTTGCGTCTATGTGTGTGGGAATCTGATTAAAATGTGTGGGATGCAGAGTCGCAAGCAGATGTCGTGGCTAACAAGCATAGGCACTCCTAATCAAGGCTTTGCTCACTCCCCAGTAACAGCATAAGGTCACCTGTGATTGATTCGTACGAGAGGAAGCATCAGTCCCTTTCTCGCAAGTCTTTAAAGCTTTAAAAGCTGTATGAGTGTCAGCATAAGTGCATCTTTCTATTGAAAAGTTTGTGTTTTCACTGGAGTGTATGAGCAACAGCGGAACGCAATCAGAGATTTGAGAGAAAATGGCACATTTCTCATATATAAAGTTTCTTATCCCAGCTGTGTGCGTATGTGTGTGTGAGTGTGTCTCTCTTTCAACAGCTGCAGATAAGTACTTGAAAACACCCAGAAACATGTGGATGATTTCTTAATGTCCTCTAAATCAAAAGCTTTCATGACTGCAAATCACTGCAGTGTTCTCACATTTATGTTAAATTCATGTGCAGCCTCCGTTCAAAGCAGTTCCTCTGTTGCTTTTAACATTTAAGTTTAATGATTAAGCTTCATTAAAAGTCATTCAAAAGCTGACAAACTTTGAAATGAATCTGCATCTCGTCCTTATTCTGAATGTTAGATGGATCTTCTGATTGCATTGTCAGTTTCTTGCTTCGTAATAAGACAGCACCTTTTCACTGGATTTTTTTGGGTGGGCTTTGTGGATATGTCACAACATATTTTGATTTCAATATCAATCCGCTAGGGAAATTAAAGTAGGACCCTGTTTTGAGTGGATATCTAATATTTTATAATCAGATTTTAATACACTGTAATGTTCCATAGATAACTGTGTCCATATGCCATCAAAACTCTACTAATGTGCATCTTCATCCCTATGAAAAGCCCATACTGCAGTCTCTTTTCACTGAACATCCCAATATAAATAAATCATTAACTTCATACATTAAGCAGCCCATCATGTCATTAGATTAAAACTACAGACATTTGGCAAAACAGCATGTGGGCTTGCTTTAATACGGGAAACTGCACAGTTTGAATTTAGCGATATGCCTTACACCACTTGGGAAGAGAGACTGCATGATCAGAAGCTTTGATTTAAGTGTTGATTGTGTATTGATAATACAGTTAGAGTCTACATACATGGATTTACTGCAGGGCTACATTTGCGTAGCAGAATTATATGTATAGTTGTCTGTTATTTCTCTATATTTTTTGTGTTTAATCGAAACTGTAAATAATAGCTGCTGGCATACTGTGTAAGCATGTGACAGGGGGTAATTATTCATATTATATTCTAATTTCAAACATATTTGTTGCCATGTGAATATGTGAGATTTTGACATGTTGGCCATTATTAACTATTCTTACCGTCTAAAAGCTGATAGTCTGTCAGTGGTCCTGTTTGTAACATGTTCGCCATGTCAGAACCTATGCCAAAAATATACTGGGGGGTGTACTGGTGCGGCACATCATACAACTCCTGCTAAGTGCAGCTACTAGCACCAATCGAATCAAAACAGACACCTCATTTCATGGCAGTGGGAGAAGTTCTCAGTTGTAGTTGTCAAGTGATGGGGAAGGGTGTGTGGTGTAGTGCTGCCCGCTGCTGCTGACTCATAAACCAACTGACTTATAATAAAAACTAATGGGACGGTCTATTTGGACATGTATTGTCAGATTACAGGTGTGGTCTGGTCCTTAGCGGCTGCAGTTAGTTTCACATATGGCTACTCACCTTGTTTTTGGAATTGAGTATTGTCAAAGAAAAGCTTACAATTGCCTTGGTATTGGCCTTGGAACTCCCATGGCCTAATCCAATAGGGTGGACAATGATGCCCCTCCAGCATGTGACTTATTGTGCATATAGTTTCAGCCTTGGCTGTACCGCTAACACTGACACCTCACTCCAGAGGCAATACTCTGCCCATACATTGTCCTCTAAGATATATAAAACATTTTAAGATGTAACCCATGTAAAAAGTGTTGTTGCAGGTTCTTAACGTGAAACATCTAGGCTCCCTCTCTTCAATGTCAGGTTGCAGATGAAGATTCGATCTACTCCTCAAACACATCTCAATACATAACAGAGCTAAGCAACAAGATAGATCATCAGTGTGAATAACATCACTTATGCAATCATACACCATAGTTTATATGATTACACATTGTATAACCGACAATTCAAACAGTCATAGAAACAACTTCCTTCACTCTCAAAGGTAAAGAATGGGGTGTTCTGCGATGTATCTGTGTACAATTATATCAAAAGACGACAGCCTTTAGTGCCATTTTGAAATGTTGTACAATGAAGTTGCAGGTTAATGTCCTGTAGAAGGAAAGAAACGGAACATCAACTCGATTGTGTCGCTCCACAATTATTCAATTATACATGTAAATGCAGTTTTTAATTTCAATTATCTTTTCGGATAATCGTTGTTTGGATTTATGAATGTTAAAATGGCCTGCTGTATGTCACGTTTCCCTTTTTGTTCCTTTTGCCCATTATGTTGAAACAACTGTAGCTTTACTGAGCTATTAGCTACATTTATCTGATTAAGCTGACATTTACAACCACATGAAAGCTACCTCAAACTTTTTTTTTATTTGTTGTCCTAATCCCAATTCTAACCTTTACAAAAGTTAAATTCACTCTAATTTATGTGAGTTTAAACAAAAGAAACACCTGGCTTGTCTCCTAGTGATTCTTTTTTTATTCTTAAACAATAATGAATGCCTATTTCTGTGACTTTAATTTATTTATTTTTGTACAACTAAAATAATTCAAATTGATACTAACTGCATTTCCTCAAGTATCGACTGTTCTTTTTCATTTCTAAAAACAAACAAATGAAAATAAACTGAAACCAAAAGAACATGTTATTTCATTTATTCATCTACATCTACTGCAGAAAGTTCTCAAGACTCTATTGATTTCCAGAACTAATTTCTTTGTCTCTTTGTAATTGAGACATAAATCAGACCTTAGGGAAATGTATTTTTTTGGTCCCTCTGATAAAGTTTTCTTCCTTCATCTGTGTAGGGGATTGGGACCAGTGTTGAATGGGATAACATCTTTTCCAAAAGTTACTGAGACATACACATGGAATCAAAGAGTATAAGCATTTCTTTTAAAATATGAATTCTTACCACTTTAATGGTAATTTTCCATAGTACTAAACACTAATTGCAAAGCTTTCTGAACTGATGTATCGAGGACATCTGGGATTTTTAAGTCCTCTTTTCACAATAGGTAATGGTAGCGCTGACAACTTTTTCAATAAAGCAGATTGAAGTCTAAATTAAGCTCTGACCCTCTGTTTGCTCTCTCTTGCTCAGACAGTGTTTTTCTGAGTTGTTTGATTTCCTCAGTGTTCTTTTTTTTCTACTCTTTACTTTACTACATCTCCTTGATTTAATCAAAGCCGCTGTCTCTTTGTTTCTCACCTCACATCCCATGCTTTAGCGCAGTCTCTGATAACTTGTGCTCTCACTTTCCAGGATCGATCAACTATTTGTGATTTAAACTGAAACACCACACAACAAAATGTCTCCTTTGTGCGAATAGTAAACTTTCGATCTTGATTTTGTAATATGTTGATGTAAAGGTGTTTATTTAAGTATGAGGAGGGCATAAAGGCCAGCTTTGAATTAGCAGCATAAAAGTCACAGAATACACAGGCACACACACATATATGAATGTAAATATCAAAAAGAAAATAAACACTCTTGCACAATGGGCAGCAGGCACCCGTCGGGCCTCCCTCAGACTAATCTCTCATCTACCACTTAGAATCTGGATTAACAATGGAAGCAGTGCATAATAGGGCTGCTAATAGACTCTCATGGTGGCTCAACAGGAAAAAGAAAACGCAGTGTAGAAAATGGAAAATAAAAAACTGATCAAATGCCCTATCTCCCTTACTCATGGCAGCCAATTTGGAACGATTTGAGAATGACGTGATTTAATCTGGAGCTCATTCCTTTTTACTTTCAAACCCACATTGTGTTTAAATGAGCTTTAATTAGACTTCACTGTACTTTTGTAACTACCTCCAGTGATGAATGGTGGCCCTCACTTTGAAACTGTGGTTACGGCATTTTCACACATCTCTCTTACAAACACAAAACCTTGAAACCATTATTTCAACTAAACACTCAGAAAAAACCTCTGTTTTTTTTAGGTGATGCCAAACAACACAGAGGCTTTGGTAATTGACAGAGTAGAGAAAGTGTAAAGTAAAACAAGAAAAGAGCTCATTATGGCAGCTATTGCTCTCGGGTCACTTATCACCAAGTAACAACACAGGTGCAGGGAGGCCATTGTAAACCGTCGCAAAATGTGTTGGGACAATAAGCCGGCCCCCATGGACCTCCTTTACTTTCAAAGAATGTTAGAAATGCCTGCATATAGGCGATTGCAGACTTAGGGAATCAATGTACAGGATTCAAGAAGGTTCACAATGCGAATACATCACATTTTATCAACAAAACAAGGACAATCCAGATTTAAGAACATTCGGATGAGGAGCCTTTTTACTCCCAGGTTATTACCAAAACTACTATTTTAAGGGTGTATGTCGAATTTATTTTCTGTATGCAGTCCTTGCTATTACTATACTTTTGATTTATGTTTTGAAATGGTCAGGAAGTAAATTATGTTTATTAGATTCATTATATATATATATATATATATATATATATATCTAAAGATATAATAAAATAAATGGTGAGGTAATCTTCATTTCTAAAAAGCTTTTGTAATACAAAGCCAGAAATTTGCTTCAAAACACATGCCTGTTAGAAACTGATGAAATATAATGATAATGGTGCAAACATCTGTGCTGCTAAGTTATCGTGTTCTGTAAACAGTGGTGTCAAGCATGTACTGCACACTTCAGCTAAACACGGTCTCAAAATAGACTTTGTGACCAACTACTGCTGTACGTCGTAAAGGGAATGAAAGAGAAGACCAGACAGGGTCATGAAATTCTCCACTGACACAGAAGTTAGGAGAGGTTACCTGTTATCTGTTATGATATCATCTTTTGCAGAGAAATTTTATTCATGCTCATGTTTGAGTCACCGTACCTTTAATGATATCCTAACAATTATCAAAGAGGACAGTATATAAGAGATTTCCGAGCCTTACTGTCAAGGTTGGGCAGGCTGGGAGTTTTTGCTTTGTTTTTTCTCTTCCTCAGTTCTCTCAGGTGGAGGAATGGGCCCAGCCGGTGTTCTGCCTCGGGTGGAGCGGCTCTTTTCGGGCTTGTGCTCTCGCACCTGCGGCACATCTTCTCATTATGGCTGTGTACTTATGGACCGGCTGGGGCTACAATTCTCCACCAGATCATTGAAATCATTTTGGTGGTAATTTGGCTTGTTTTCTGTGTAATTTATTCTGTTGTCCAGTGTTTCCTCATTCCTCTCAGTTCTCCATCTGGAGCCTGTTCACTGTTCCATGGAAAACTCACACTGTCTCCCTGTGAGGAGTCTAAAGCTCACTTAAGTCCAATGGCAGAGAGTTTCAAAGTTTCAGGCAACAATCTCCAAAGTCTCCTTTTGTTCTTGAGTTGAGACCGAGAGACAAAAAACCACCCATAATGTGAGGAATCTCAAGGTCCTGTTGTTGATGTAGGGCTTCAGAAAGTCCAGAATGCAAAACTCTGAAAGTTAGAATGAGGATTTTGACCTTGGTCCTGAACCTGATGGGTAATGTAAGGAAATCAAGACCGGCGTCGTAGGGGACCTTCTGGATGTCTTTGTCAGCAGTCTTGCAGCTGCATTCTGGACCAGTTGTTAGTGGTGCAGAGACAAATTGCCCAGGCATGTGAAAAGGGAACAACAGTAATCCTGACAAACTGGAAAAAAAAAACACAACATGGACAATATTTTCCATCTTCACAGGGGATACAACAATGTTCCTTTGTTGGTAAAAACAGGAGAGAACTGAATTATTTACATGCTGATCCAGAGTCTAACCCTGGCTCAAAGAAACCCCCAGATTACACAAAGATTGTTTGACTAAAGATGACAGAAAATCAAGATTTCTGATCACCTTTGAGCCAAACCAGCTGGTGCAGAAACATGCATCTCAGTTTCTGTTTAGCTGAAGAAAGTTGTCAACCATCTAGTCTTTTATGCATCTCAGAAGGACATAAATCTTTGAAACATTGTTAAGCTTAAATTAGACAAATAGCTGAATATCATATGTATTAAACGTTTTGGGATTACAATGGCTGTTTGACATAAGATTTGAAAGACGCTTAAGTATGTCGTTGAAAGCTATAAAAAGTTCACTTAAATTGTAGGCTAGTTACTATAAGGAATGAGAAACTGAATAAGTGATACGATTTCAGCACCACAAAAGAGAGAAACCATCCTCATGTATCGTTGATGTTATAATTATGGTGTGGGCTCCACCTTCCACTTGAATCAGAGCCATTTTTGAAACCATCTATATAGTATCACTAAGCTATCGTTTTTTGGTGTGGACAGCCCTTTCGATTGTGAAACTATTTTTCACCATTTTTCTACTTGTTGTAATGGTATTCTTTGGGATGGGTTCAAATCTGATGACAAAATGATGACAGCATAGCATGATAAGGTTAAGAATACAACAAGAAGGAAATACAATGTTATGCAATCTGGCCACGGTTTGATAATTAGCAAACTTATTAACTTATGCCCTTGCTTGCATTAGAGCTCTGCTGATTGAATTTCCAGCTCTCGTCACAGTCCTGGAGTTATTGGAGTTTGCCAGGTTAACTGATTTGTTTTGTGTTTTTTAACTGTTAATAACTTAACCGTGTGTTATCTTGACTCTGAATAAATATTTCGTCTGAACAGTGTGCATTTGTGATTTGATATCGAAACAGTTTGGTTGAAAATGAACTCTTCTCTTTTTGTCTTGCCAATACAGTTCATTTCAGCTGGTATGAGAGCTACTCAGTGATCTCAGAGGAGACATTACTGGGCATTTTCTTATGATTTTGAAATATGACTTTATATACTTGGCAGCTACTTTAACTATTAAACTTGGCTTTAGGGTTGAATGGAAACAAGCTCACAGTGGTCTCTTGTTGTAAAAGGGAATAAAAACCAAGCATAGAGATTTTTTTTTTAATGTCCAATTCTGTTTTTATGTATCCTTGATGGCTGAATGAGTCGTGCTTTCACAACAGATACAAACAGTGGATCTCAGTCATAGACCACAGCAATAATACATTGTAATTTCACTTTTCCCTTAGAACTGTCAGTCACAGTTACCATTGTTTGTTATATTTTACACTGTTCACAGCTATTTCAACCTTGAAAACCACAACAATTAAAGTAGAACATAGTCCATTTATGAAGTTCAGATTGCCATAACATATTACAACTGATGACAGATGTCAGAGTTTGCTTTGAAAGAAAACTGTAGAACATTTACTATAGACTTTGCTCCACTTTGCTTTCCCAACTCTCTAATCTTCTTCATCTTGGTGTAAATTTATATACTACTTACATTGCACTCAGGGTCATATTTAAAAGGCAAAAGTCATATTTGTGTCACTGCAGCACCAGAGATTGTGGCCATTCTGGCTTTCAGACACTTTATGTCACTGCCATTCACATTGCACTGCAGCATAAATAGCAATAGTGGACTGCGAGTTTCCTCTAGTAGTATAAAAACAAAGACACCTTGATTTTTTGATATATCACATTAAACATAGCCAATGCCAATTTTTATCTAACAACCTACACAAGACATAATTTTCAGGGTACCATTTAAATTACTGAAAACTCTGTTGTCGACAAATCACAATCAACGATAGCTGCGGGTCAAAAACAGGTTATGAAGCATTAAAGAGTGAATCTGACAAGGCCAACGGTGTCCAGAGGCATGTTCACCTGAAAGATCACTTTGGAAAGATTACTTTTTATATGGTCACTTGTTGTAAATTGACAAATTGAAGTGATGGAATGGAACCAAATATTTTTTTCTCAAACATTGCACGGACATAGACAATTAGGGTACATTTACTTCCTTGAGAATTTAAATTTTCAACACTTGTATGTTGAGTATCTAAATTTAGGATTTCAACCCTAAATTTATGAGGAGCTGAGAGATAAAGAACCGTTTAATAGTCTATAGTGATTTTGTTACAATCGTTTCATTACATTTTGATGTAAAACTTCATTCATACCTAGAGGCAAATGACTAACTGCGTGTTTTCTACCAGAGTAAATTTGCAGTCGACACCTCCCTGTGGGATACGGACATGTATGGATTATAGTACGTATGTGGGTATGTATTTTAGAGCAACATAGCTGGTCCTCTTAACCTGATGTGTGCAGACAGCCAAGCCCCTGAAGAGTAGCGGCCGATTACCAGCCTTAATGGACTTAACAAGCATGACAAAGGGAGGTCTGCTGTCTGTCAGTCAGAGGTGTGGAGGTGAGGGGTGCGCACAAGCCATTAGAGACAAAAAGGAACAGAGGATATGCTGGGGGCAAGGAGTAGTGATTAAGGGAAGATGAACGAAAGAGGGATAAAGCAAGGATAAAAGCTGTCAGGAAGGGAACTTCTGTAATGAGCCATCAGGTCAAAAACAAAAGGGTCATTTAATAATCATTTATTTTCTTTTACAACTTGTCTCTTAACATAACATCTATAAACCACTTTTTTTCCCCTCCTCACTGGCACTAGACTGGGGGAAGAGCAGATTAACATATCTGCAATGCAGCACTTCATCCCGTGTTTTTATCAGAGACAAATTTGTCATCACAGCTGTTAGTATGAGTGGTGTTGGCTGTACTTGAAATAAGGGTTATCTGGATGATAGTGTTGGTCCATCAGTCAGTCCACCAAACTGGACTATCTTCAGACTTGCTTACAAAGATACTGCATGAACTGCAACCCGCTATCTGAACTCATACAGGCTCAGGAATGTCCACCTTCTGGTACTTCTGCATAAGGCAGTCTCAACGCAAATAGTTTTCAGTTAGCATTGCTAGCTCCATCTCAACGTTCAAGACTCTCTTAACGTCTTATCTCTTCTCGGATTGCTTCATCTTCTAATCCCCTAAAACACATAATCTATGCAAATTTTGACACCTAAATAATGGTTGAATAGCTTTAAACAGATTTAGCACTTCATCTGTTCTGGTGTTTTTCTATTGTACCATGACTTGAATGCCGTTCTAAGTCACTTCTAAGTCAGTTTCAGATGAAAGCGTGTGCCGAAGCGGGGTGGGCTGCCCATTATAGGAAAAACATTAAAAAGGAATACAACTACTGTACATAAGGCCTGTTGATATAGTGATCCTTAAAAAAGTAGAAAGATGAGGTAAAACAGCTACATAAGTAATGTAGTAATGGGTCTTTTTTCTTCGGTTTTGGTTTTTTGTTTTCACATCACAGAATATTAAAGACAGTCCAGCTGCTGACAAATACTCTCCAGGTAGGTTTTGAAAGTATGATATTACTTCTACCCCTGTGAGGAAATGTAAGATGGTGGATGGATAAGGAGATTCACATGTGTTGCGTTGGATAAAAACTACTCATTATAAGGTAATGGAAACACAGTGATTTGTATTTTCACGGGATTATACACTAATGAAAATAGGAACATTGTATGATAATCATGCAGTTTGGCCTATCCTATTGAGTTTTACACAACAGACACACAGACTCAGTCTGAAACAAGAAGGTCTTTGTTTATGTCTAAATATTTCCGTCAGCCTCAGTTGTACTTTGCACTTTATGCCAGTTAGCTAACATGCTTAATTAAGATGGTATCTGCTGAATTTCAAACATGTTACCAATTTCACTGTCAGTGTGCAGCAATCAACATTTAGCTCAAAGCACTGCAGTAGATCATTAGGGCTGTTTTCACCATTAGTCAAAGGAATTTAAAAAAAACACTAATAAAACATGAAAAAGACTTTGAAGTCAAAGCTGGAAATTATAAAAAAAAAATATATTCACTATCCTAATAACCAACAATATGTCAATACAGGGTTATACATTGCAATCAGTCTTGCTAGTAAAATGTAAAAAAAAATATGGAAGATGTTGAGATTTTGTGACTTTTTGTAGTCAGATTGGTGTTGTTTGGATTTTATGATTTGTTGAATGAGCATTGCAAGACATTCATTTAGATGGCCTCTCTTCCATCGGTTCTCTTCCATCAGTGTCATCACACAAGGGATAAAATCATTACTCAAGAGCCCTTATTGCATCTCTATTGGAGCACAAAGACAGCTGCTGCAGCAAGAAAAGGTTTGGTTGTGTGAGTTGCTCAATACTGGAACAACTACCGTTCAACCACTGTTGTATAATGGATATTTATTTAGGGAATAAAGAAGAAATTGGTGCTTTTGAAAGAAAAATCACTTGTGACTAAATGACTTTGAATCTGTTTTTGTCGCAAACATATAAGGCTGACCATTTAACTTGACTTTTGTCGGTTAAGTACAACAGCAGGTCCTTTGATGGAGCAGAATTTTGACTCTGCCCACTGATTAATGTGTACTTAGTTTGTAGTCTTATTCTGTCTGTGATCCCCTCCTTTTAAGATGCTGCTTAGTTCACATTCCCTTCAACCTGGCAGATTAGATAAGGATTCTGACATAATTTATCTTTCAGGTTGATTCTTTTTAATGTGTGTGTGTGTGCCCATGTCTGTATAGGCCCACTCTAGGTCAAGTTCCCCAATATCCAGTTATCTAAGAAAACAAGGTACATCTCTTTATAATTCTAAGGTTTTATGCGTCATGTTAAAATGAGTCGTTTGGTCATTATCAGCCTTAAAAATAGACAAATACAACCTCAGATTAACAACAGCTTGTCTCATGTTGGTCTTCTCTAATGTTCACTTACAGCATCTAAGTAGGTCTTGACTTTGTCTGAATTATTGGAACACCCTTTATTTGTTTTCTTGTAAAGACATTCTGTTGTAGATTTGCTGCTGTGTTTGGGACCCAGTTTAGTCCAAGCCTTAGCTGTCAGATCGATGGCCTCATATTTACGTTTGTATACAGAGGAGCTCGTGACTGATTCAATAACTGCAAGGTGCCCAGGTCCTGAGGCTTCAAAACAAGCCCAAATTCTCACTCCTTCACCACATTACCTGACAGTTGGAATGATGGTTTTTCGACAAACGCGGTGCTGTGTATTATGGACAAATATCTCCACTGGTATCTTCTGACTCCAAAGGACATTGTTTCAGAAGTCATGCAATTTGTTTATTTGTGACTTTTCAAACCTAAGCCGTGATCCAATATTCTTTTTACTGAGAGGACGCTTTCTCCTGCAACCCTTTCAGATATGCAATTCCTGTTCAGTCTTTTTCTGATTGTATTGTCATGAACTCTAACATGCTAACTAAGGCCTGTAGAGATGTAGCTCTTAGGTTTATTTTTTTGTGGTTTCTTTGAGCAGTGCACAGCCTGACCAGCCTGACCTTGGGATGAACTTGCTGGGACGTCCACTTCTGGGAAGATTTACGACTGTTTTTCTCTTGTGGATAATCTTTTTCAATGCAGAATGATGGACAGACATACTGTTTGAAAATTAACTTATAACTCTTCTCAGATTAATGAGCAGCAACAGTTGCTTCTAAGATTGTTGCTGATGTCTTTCCCCCTTAGCACTGTGTTAACAAACACCTGAATGCTGCAGACCAGCAAACTTCCAACACTTTTAGTTTTATAGAGGTGATCACACTTGTTGATTAGCATTCCTTGGCTGCTACTTATTCTCTGAATTCCATGGAAGCAGTAAGTCATTCACATACTGCTTCTGGGTTAGGGTTTGGGCATTGTTTGTGTTGAATAATGACTCTGTCTAATATATCATTATCATCCATCCATTGTCTATACCCGCTTAATCAATCGGTCGCGGGAGCCTATCCCAGCGGTCATCGGGCGAGAGGCGTGGTGCACCCTGGACAAGTCGCCAGTCCTTCACAGGGCCACACAGAGACAAACAAGACAAACAACCACACATACGCTCACACTCACTCCTAAGGACAATTTTAGAGACACCAATTAACCTAACATGCATGTTTTTGGACAGTGGGAGGAAGCCGGAGAACCCATGCATACACGGGGAGAACATGCAAACTCCACACAGAAAGGCCCCAGCTGGGAGTTGAACCTGGAACCCTTTCTGTGAGGCGATGGTGCTAACCACCGTGCAGCCCCTATCATTATCATATCATGTCAATTTTCATCTCTTTCATCTCCTCTTCATAAAACGTTCAATAGAATCAACAAAGGGTGGACTTTATTTGCACATGGTTGAGTAATAGGACTGTAAATTAATTGCACTTCCATAGCAATCCCACCAAAGATCTTTGTAATAACACTGTAAGCAGCAATAGTCCATATCTCTGTCACAAATATGTCTCAAATGACCACATGATAGAAGTTATGTAAAATTATCGCTTGGATGAAAGCTGTGTCCAGTAAGAATTTCTTTTCTTTTGTCAGCAGGTTGTTTATTTTGGCTTCACTCTTTTTGTTCTCATGGTATTTTTAGCAGACAGGGCAACTCACTGTAGCACTTAGGAGCTAAATGAAGCACTGTAGCTAAATAGCTGAACATTCTTCAAGGAGACAGACCAAATGAAACTGCACTTTCTTTGGTTTAAAGAAAAAAAGAAGTGGACAAAAATCAGTTAGGGCTGGTTTAAATATCTTTATGATATACTTGTGTAGATTCTCGGTGATCTACGTCATGATAATCCTAACTGAAATGAAGGCTATTGTACTTTTCTTCTCTTATCTGAAAGGTTTCTTCAATTCTAACTAGCTCGTGGGGAGTTTGTGGCCTAAGTTCTTAGTTGGGACATTTAGTGAGTCATTGAGGTCACAGGTGTATCATTGACCCATTAACCCATTCTGTGAGTCATTAAGATCATTGGCATCTACGAGTAGACCAACATGATCAGTTCACACGATTTAGGGTGTTAGTGGTGGGGAGGAGGGTCACATCTGCATAATAAATCCTTTTTCACACATGAACTCTGGAAATTTTCAGAAGAAAGTGCTGGCAATTTTTCCACAGTTGCTGTTTACATGAGCACATCACCACCGGAGGCTCCCAGCTGGAAATACAAGGAAAGGTGTGCAAGTAAACTGGCGATTAGAATGCGCACGCTGTAGTACGTAAGGGGGAAAGTGGAAGTTGCTGAAATTTCTTTACAAAACTTTGAGAATAGCAGATGAGGCTCCTCATAGTTTTGAAACAAGAACTGCATGTATTTGTAGATAATATTATCAACTGACATGTTAACATGTTTACATGTTTGACATGTTTCATTTACTGACATGTTCATACATTGTGTCACACGCTGATGTTCTGGAGATTTTGATGGTTGAAAATCACTGAAAGTCACTACTCTCTGAAACCATTTGCTTGAAGTTTTTCAGATGAAAGAGGGAGTCAAGTTGCCTTCAATTAAAGTACCTAAGATTATAAGAAAAATAAAGCTGAAATGTAGAACATTTGTCTGGGAGTTTGTTATATTGTCAGCCTTTTGGTTGTTAATGTAGCTTAATGCAGAGTTGATAACAAAGACCAAAAACTGGAAGCCCATAATGCAAAACTACATGCCGGAACCAATGTCAACACGCTGGCCAAAGAGAGGGATGAACCTTTTGCTTTTGCTTTCCATACTAGTGCAATGATCCCTTTTCCAGCCTTTCCCCATGGCTTCTCTCCACCTTACACTCATCCCAGCATCTTCTTCTTCTCAAACACTCTGGGCAGGGCACACCAGCCATCTGAAAAAAACAAAAAAACACTGACTCATCAGCATGTCTGGCAAATTTACAGAGCCTGCTGGACATGGTGGCAGGACCAAGAATGCTGTGTACTGCCACAACACATGTGACTTTGGTAACAAATTGGTATGGGATCTATCAGTTTCTCATACAAGCTTAATGTCAGTAATGGCACACCAACTCCGAGGTGGGGGATGTGAAGTGTGAGCGTGTGTGTGTGATTGGTAATTCAGAGAACAATTAACAATTGACAGTGCCAGCAAATATGCTAGTTATGACTCATTTACATTGTCATTATTTCGAAGTGGAGAGTGAAAAACTGAAGCCTGACTGCAGATACAAAGCATGTCCATCCTGTGAGTGTAGCTCTCAAACAAATGTGTATTTAGGGACACTCTGCATGCGCCACTGCAAATGAGTGGCATTTAGGCATTCATTTCTTTGATTTTCAGGATGATTTAATTGAGGTATGTTAATGACTGATTGGTGCAAAGGCTGCATGAGCAACATGGGGGTTTGTGGGAAGAGAGACACTTGCTGACGCTTTGCGGTATCTTTTTGAATGGTGTCATGGTGTTTGTTGTCCCCTCTTTTCTGTCCTCTCGAACCTCAGCTGATTGCGGCAGATGGCCACCCTTCCTGTGTCTGGTTCTGCCAGAGGTTTCTTCCTGATAAAATCATTTTTCTCCACAGTCGCCTTATGCACGCTCAGGATGGGAGATTGGACCGAAGAGAAGTTTCGATGCAATCTGTTGGTTTTCTTAGCTAGGAAATTGTTTTTTGAATTAGCTTTGCATTTATGAATTGGACTAATTTTGAATTTAATTAATTGGAATTGATTGGATTATGATTACAATGAATTGGACTCTAATTGGTAGAGATGTAGCGATCAGGATTTTTGGGGCCGATCACAGAAAGCAGTATCTGCCGATCCTGATATTGCCGATCACAGCATCAAATCCATACATTTTTTTCTACATTGTTGTCTTATTATATTTAATGAATTATTCTTATTTACACAACACTGACATTGTATTATGAAAATTAGGAGGCCACCGTTTTATTGCAGGTGTGCATGTGGACAACAACACAGACAACAGTAAACATTTCACTCTCAGAGTTATACAAGTGGTAGACTATAAACCTTAATTTTCCTTTGGAAAAAGGAATTCAATTTTAAAATAAAAAATGTATTGTGCACAGCACACAACATGTGAACCAACAATAAACATCTCTCTCTCTCTCCAGGTGCTCTTTCTTTGAGACACAATTTGGAGTTTATCTATAAGCTTTTTTGTGGAAAAATAAAATAAATATGTGAGGATGAGAATAACAACTGTACACTCTGACATATGTGCAACTGCAACATCATCTCTAGAGATACTCTTGGACATACAACTTGGAGCTTATACTGTAGCTTTCATGTCAAAATATAAACTCAAACTGCAACATAAACAGGCTACAGCCAAAATAGTATAATAAAATAATATAGTTTCAAGACAATTTTTCAGCATGTGGGAGATAACAGACAGTAGTGTGCAAACAAGTTCATAGCATTAGCAATAATCAAACAAAAAATATTGAGCTATATGTAGGCACATTTATTTCAGTTACTTTCTGTGCCCTTTAGAGAGGAGTGGGGAGAGAGCCATGGGAAATGAAGTGTAAAGTAAAATATAGGGAGAGGGGGTGGGGGTAGATCGAGGGGGGTTAGAGTCAGACTCGCTTACTTCTGATTAAGCAGCATGAATGGTAGATTTGCCTTGCTAAATATAAGCATCTCTGCATTTTTTGCAGTTAACCTTTTCTTCTTCTCATCCATAATAAGTCTTGCTGTACTGAAAAGACGCTCGCTATGTACGCTTGTGCAAGGTGACCAAAGATAGGGTTGTGCTGCTTGTGCGAGTGCAGGAAAGCGGCCTTCATTGGCCTTCCAAAAATCAAGTGGCTGTTCGTTGTGTGGGATAACTGGTTCTGATGGGTAAAGAGTTATCTGTGATGATGTTGTGTTGATGTGAGCAGCAGCTTCATGTTGCCCATCTTCAGCCAACAGTTCAGCCAATCCGTGGTACCTTCTGTGGGGGCTCGGAGCCGCTCGCTGCAGAACTCTCCCCACCAACCTGTTTCTCTGCTGCAGTGGCCGGGCCCAGAATGTCAGAAAGCAGCCTGCGCATCTGTGGCCTGAGAGCAGTGTGGAGAAAGAAATTTCAGCAACTTTTAAAAAAATATATTTTATGTAAATTTCATTAATAGAAGAAATTGAAATAATTCAAAGCCAGTTGTACTACCTTTACCAGCAACAGTTGCAATCATAACATCGCTAAAAGACTAACTTGAGATCAGCCTCTTAGATGCCTTTTACACCTAGTCGACAGTCGGCTATCGGGTTCAGCTGGGAAATTGAACAACTGTCTTGCATTTTTGTTGTGTGTATCCCATAACCATCAGCTGATATGATCAGTGTTTTCCAGCTTATTCAACCTGTAGAATTGGTGTTGAAGCTGTTGGTGAAAGAGCTCAGTCTGATTGGCTGTTCAGCGCTGCGAATGAGTACAAAAGAAGGAAGGCGGCAGAAAAGATAGAAAGCTAACGGCTAACTTCACATGTCACACACAATCTCTTGTCATCTGTAATCCTAATGTATTTTCTTTTTAAAAGCTACATTTTTCACAACTGGATGTCTATGTAGAATTAAGAACCTGAAAACCAACAGATAACTCCAAAGTCCAACTTTGTTTGACATTACGAAAAACACAAAGAGTACACTGCAATCTTTACATTTCTTTTTTTTTTTTAAATCTATGCTGTCTTCCAGCTTCTCTTAATGTAAAAAAAAAATACTACTGCTCCCTTCTGTAAGCACTGGTGCTTCCTGTCGGTTTTAGTATATGAGCCCTCACATTGCTGTGGTTCTGAAGTCACACTTCTTTATAGAACCACTTCAATGCAGCCATCTTGGATGTTTTAAAATGTTACTTTATCTATGCTTTCACTCTTGTCTTTCACTCGACCATTCCAAATCTTGCTTGCCCATCTGAAATACTGCCTGATTCGCTCCCACCCCCTGTACACCGCAGATAAGACAACATCCACTCGTAATTTTTTCAAACAGCTCCATTTCAACAAAAAACAATCTCCCAAATGAAATATTATGCAATTTGTTGTAGAAATGGGTGGAGGCTTGGAAGTCCCATTAATCCCATTTTTTCCATTCTTAAGAACCTAAATGTCCACAGGTGTGGGAGTGTGCAGGTTTCGTGTGACGTCTCTGTCCAGGTGGCTTCAGCTGTCCAGAAAGAAAATCAGAGCTGTTCCCTGTCGACGTCATTCAATCTCATGCATGTTTCTTTCTCTCCCACCCACCCTCAGCAGTGATGCCTGCCAAGATGAAAGATGCAGACGGACAGAAAACCCTTCTAACAGTGTTCTTCACAGCAGGCAAACATCATGCTGAGAGCAGCTGGATGTCCATGTTTTTTTTTTATTTGTCCATTTTTCATTCAGGTTTGTTTGCTAGCAGGTTGGTCAGCATCCACATCAAAGCCTAGATGGTGGTTACACCCGCACACTCTTTTCTAATCTTTCATGACATAACACATCTCTGTGTCCTAAGCTTGCCTGGTTGGGCAACGAAGGCAAAAATAATAATAAAAATGCGCGTGAGCTCATCTGAAGCGTAGTCGTCTGTTATTTGGCTGAAGAGTCTGAAGTCTAAGAAAGGTTAGCTAAAGGCCTGGTCCACTGGAAATAGACAAGGTAAGATATCAAAGAAAAATTAGGGCAGGACAAAGCCTTCTGGTCTCAATCAGGCTACTAAACAGTGTAATACCTCTTTTTAAATTAGTCACTAATAGGACCGCATTGATAGGACAGCCATTTCACTGCAGGACACTGGAGAGTACCCTAATAGAAGTGGGATTGCCTTTTTCACCAGCTGAGCCCTGTGACTTTTTTTCTTTTGTTGGGGGGATGGGGTGATCATGAAGCAACCTTTTCTATATGGGGGATCAAGGGGAACTGAATAACTTGAACAAATTGATTAATGACTGCAGGCTGACCTTGAAATCAACCTGTTCACAAACTAAACAAGAATTCAAGGAGAAATTAGGAGTGAATGAGCACATCTGAACTTTTAGTGCTGTGACACATAATTTGACTGAACCGTGCTAAAGCTTTCGGGGAAACAGACCAGATCTGTTACTAAGCAATGCCTCAAACTTTGAATTACCCATTGTCTGCTTAGCTAGAAAATTATATTGTGTGTAATGACATGTTTCCATGATTGCATTCTGCAAGCATCTTTTTATTTGATAACATGATAAAATAGAAAGGAATATGTATTTTCTTCCACAAAATGTCTTCAAAATCTAAAATAAAATGCCAGAAATTAATTTTGTTACTTTTACAAGCCAAATTATTTGAGGAAAAAGGTTCCAAATGTGTTTGTATGTTAAGTAACTTAACATTAATCTTCAATGTTGAAGATAACATTTTGACAGGCCCCAACAAGGTTAGTATCAAATATAATTATTACCTGAAAACTTAGCACATCTCAGCATGGTGTGAAGTGTTTCCTTGAAATATTTGAGAGGGCAAGAGACAAAAGAAGATAAGATAGGAGATGGTGGGCCTGAAAAACTATCCGATGAACAAAATCTGAAAGTGATTTCTATGAAATCAGAAAAAAAAACAGCAAAGACACAGGACCTGAGAGATGTATCTGGACCTTCAGTTGATCCATCTACTGAAGCCGCATCAGAAATGGTCTCCATGGAAGGGTGGCTGTCATTCCTAAGGAAGGGAAAGAGGGAGAAAAGGCTGAGGCATGCCGAAAATCTATAGCAACAGGTCTTATAGAGTTTGTCAAAACATTATTGAAGCATTGTGGGATCACCTTGACAGAGAACGGAACAAAAGGCAGCAAATATCCAAAGAAGAGCCTTGTAATGTCCTTCAAAAGCACTGAAGTCTATTTTAAAAGATTACAAGGAGGTTTGTCTAAAAGGGTTCAGACTGAATTGAAGACAAAATGTGACCACACAAGATATTGATTGTCAAGGTTGTTGGAACTTCATAAACTTGTCTTTTGCTACATATGGCATTTCCCTTTATGACTGCACATTTCACCAAACTAGGTGTGTGTGTGGCATGGGAGTTCTCGTGACTTTGGCTCTGTATTAAATCGACACATTAAAGCAGACACTGATCCTGTGTCCCTTAGATGACACATCCCCATAACCCCTTTTAACTAAGGGACAGCTCATGTGCCCAAGTGGTCGACTACAATGCTACAATGACAAGATTCATGTTAACCCTAACAGCAGTGTGAGCATCTAATCAGGACATCTTCAATGAGCCCACTGTACTTTAGCTCTGCAAATCTGCCTAATGGTTCTGCTCATCGCAATGAATTCGTTCAAAAACATATGCTACCAAATTCTACAGTAACAAGCACAGCAATCCAGCCTGATTCATTTAGGGAAGGATTAAGCAAAGTCACTGATATGAAGGTTTGTGATGTAACCTCAAAAAGCAGCAGAATAAATGCTGACGGAGCATTGTGTTGGATCAGTGAGCAGAGGGGAAGCACTGAGTGCCCTGACCTTACTGGCATCCCGTCGGTTGACACATATGTCCCCTATCAGTGGGATCACTGACAGTTAATTTAGTTTTAAATGATCTGACTGGATGTGGCAGGACCTGGTTGTACAGCCCTTATCTGGCTCGCCAGATACAGAGAAAGACACATACACCCTCTGACACTCTATCATCTGCTTGTAATTGTCCTGCAACAGCTTACAAGCTTAAGTGAATGCACAAAAGCATGTTTGCTTTGTGATAATTTTGTAGGCAACAGCTGTCTGAGTCGGTGCAACAGTCCTCATGCTGCTGTGATGTCACGTTGATTAACTGATGACTTAGACCTTAAAAGGCAGGAGATGCTACTTGCCTTATAATGGAGTCTGGTCCTGAGATTCTGTACTGCTGTAAAAGGCCAAAGAACAAATAAATAAAGTAGTGAGTAGCATATAAGACATGGAATTTATTACCTGTCCAGCTAATTAAATGGCTAAAGATATATGAAGCCAGAAGAGTGAGATGAGAGTGGGATGAGGGGCAGAGAGGAAAAACAAGAGAAACGGATTGCAAGGTCTGATTAATTTCCCCCCCTGTTCTTCGCCTTTCCTGCACGCACACACACACACACACACACACACACTTTAGTGTGACAAGTGACTCAGCTTGTGATGCATGAGTGTGTTTGTGAAGGAGTGCAGATGTGCATGATGATGCATGTCTGTATGTTAAAGAGGTCTCGAGCAAAAAGGGCACACGTCCAGGCACCCATAACTTATCAATATTCCAAGCAGCTCTGACAGGCTTTTATAAACACAGAGAGAAAAAAAAAGTGAAATTATTAAGTGATGCACTGCCAAATGGGCAAGGAATGAATTGGCAACCATTTTGCTGGTGATTTTCCATCACCCTTAGCTTCTTCACGAACAGATTTTTGGGCAATGTTTAATTAAGAGGAAGTTGCTGCAGGCAGTTGATTTGTTGCTAAATTAGGCTGTGATGTCATGGCGTGAGAACTTCATGATGTTATGACATAAAAATGCAGTTTTAAGTAATGAAACATGGTATTTGATCGCAAGTCTTAAGCTACCTTATATATTATCTGTCAAGCAAGAAATAGGTGCAGCAATTTATTGAAAGTTGAAAACATAAATGTAAATACAGTATATTATGCAAAAATATAATTTTACAATTGTAAGGAGAATTCTGTGTTTGATATGAACAATTTTATTCTTCCATACAGCCCGAGCCCTCTTACAATCCTTCATGTAATTTCTTTAAGCAGTCTTCAGGAATAGTTCTCCAGGCTTCTTGAAAGACATCTCGGAGCTCTTCTTTTGATGTTGGCTGTATTTGTTCCATTCTCTGTCAAGATGACCCCACACCGCTTCAATAATGTTGAGGTCCGGGCTCTGCGGAGGATTAATCACCGTTTAACACCTGTTGTCACTGATTTTCAGTCCTGTTCTTGTCAAACTGTTATCTTTCCCTTTTTCATTTTTGTTTTGTGAACTCAACAAAAGAAATTGGAACAAATTACGTGAGACTTTGTGAGGGGCTGCTACCAGCACAGTGCTGAAAGCTTAAAAATATGTCTTTGCTAAGATGTTTATTTTGTGTAGACACAAGACTAGGTCATCCTTTTTTATGCTTGAATGTTCAAAGATCAAACAAAACAAAACATTTTCTTTTGGAAAATGGTCAGGTACGATGATATAAATGGTGCCTCTGTCTTTTCAAATCAGTGTTGAAACACTGTGTTTTGTACATACACAATAGAAATGTAGAGCTTTGTTTAGTTTGTGTGCAATTATGCACATCACACTATAAATCAGTATTGCAGGCTTTAAGATATAAGCACAGAGCTTGAAAAATTGGAATTTGGATTATCTTAAGAAATAAATGCATACAAACTCATTTCATATGATCGAAAATATTTGCCTATTAGCCCTAAAGAATTAGTTTAATGAGTTAAATAAGATTTCAGACATATAATTGATGTAATTAATAGTTTTGCTGAATTTCAGTGATTTTCCAAGTGCTTGTACGTTTTAGGATACATGAAAATGGTCTGATTTATCACCGTTTCTTTATCACAATGCCAAGGAATTTATGTTATTATGATCACAAAAGGATTCAAAAGGATACAAGACAAACACAAAAAAATCTTGAAATACTTGAAATAGTTCAATGTGCTGCACACTGTACAGATCAGGCCTCCACGGACTCAGGCTGTGGACGACCTCATTAGTGAAAAAGCACAAAGAGAATGATATTTTTAAAAGATTCATAGCTAACCCACAGTCTCTGGGGGATAGTGCTCTACTGACTGAGGAAACCAAAGACGAATTCTTTAGGAGTGTAGTTCACAAGTTCGTTTATAGGCGAATAGAACACCCGAGCTAAAGTACAGCATGATAGAGGTCGTATCATACAGTTGTATCATACTACCTCTGGAGGAACCGAATATATGAAAGGAGTCATGAAACCTGATAGCGACTCATGATGAACTCTTTGAAAAGGTTCCAGAAAAGGTCAACCATATGAAGAAAACAATCAGCAATATGAAAGCAAAACTGAAATTGAAAAAAAATGTTCAGCAAATAGTTCTGACTTAAATCCTATTGGAAATGTTTGGAGAGAGGGCTTGAGGAAGCCATTACAAAAACATTCAAGATAGAATTCTTAGCATAGGAGGAATAGAGGAGACAACCAGCATACAGGTCCAAGTCCATGAACTTCCTAAATGTCTACAAGAAAATATTAGAGGCTACAAATTCCTCTAAGTTCTATACTTACAATATCGGTGAGCCAGTAATTCTGACAGGATTTTATTGTGATTTACAAAATTCCGACTCACATAAACATGTCATGTATAGTTTTTCCCGACAGGGCTGTTTTCTTGATTCTTGAACCATTCTCAGTCTGTATAGCAACGTGACAGATATTACTTATTGTACACTCTAAATTTACTCTTTATTATCTGGATGATAGATTTGGCCTGAGCCCAAGTCACACAGGTCTGAAAGCTGAATATGTATTATTGTGCATGTACGAGTGTGCACAATATACATACTGGCAAGCTGCTGGAGTTTTTCGCCATTTCATTCTCGTTACTTTGGCCTCAGTGCTCTTGGTCTGGAGCACAGCTGTCATTGCTCCCTGAACGTTGCAAACATTGGACCCAAAAGGCCATCTTTACTACCCCTACGTAATCCTCTCTTGCTTTCCATCTCTCATGACCTCTCTCTCCACCTGGGTATCCGTTGTTCCACAGTTTTCTAACTGCACTTTCTTTCAATGTTTTCTCCTCTCCCTGGAGTTTCCACTGCAGTACTTTCCAAGCATGTCTCTGAAGAACTAAGGACTGCAGAAATACATTTATAATTAACAGCTATCATGAACAAATTCCTGACTATTCTAGTCTCCATCTTATCTTTTTTAATTCTCAGACTTTCTATTGTATGATCACAGCAATTATCTCTAACTTGAAACATTTATGTAATAACACATTTATGTAATCGCTTGGTCATGCATACATTATTAGTCTGAGTTGGATGTAGAAATACAAAAACTTTGAGTTTGAGCACAACAAAGTATTTAACTTCTGTAAATAATTCACTGTAAGATCTCGTTGGAGATGTTGTCAGTTTATTTCCTCTTTTTTTGTGCAAGTGTGTCTTAACCTTTTAGTATCAGTTGTCCAAAATGATCATGATTCTTTAAAACATTTAGACAGTTTCTTCCTCAATAGCCTACTTCACGAAGGGATCACATTGTAAGGCTGGTAGGGAGAGCCCTTTATTATTATGTTGCCTGACGTGTTCACACTCAGAGCCTCTTAGTATGTGCCTTAAAGTAGCGTGCCAGTTAACCAAGACATGACGTGTAACACAACACAGCTGTTGTGTAGTGTGGCACGACTCCTTTGAGAAAAACATTGCCTTTACTCTGTAATTACCTACTATGTTTGCAGAATGGTAGATTACAGGTGCGGCAACAATGTAGCCTCTTACGTCTTCCTTCTTGCCAATCATACAAAACTGTGTCAAAGAGTTCAAAAGTCTAACTTTGCCGACATGAAAAGGTTTTATGAAAGAAGCTTAGTGGAAAATTATCCTGGAGTCATCTACAGGCAAAGTTCCAGACTGCAACAAACTGAATACACCTGGATTTCCCCTTCCAAGTGAAACGGAAAATCCAGTCAAGTTTTAAATTAAATAGATCATGTGACTCAGTTTTTGGATATAAATTCTTGTGTTTTCAAAACAAAAAGCACAACCAGGTGGGGCGTCAGTTAGCTCAACTGGTTGAACAGGTGTCCCATATGTAGAGGCTGAAGCTCCTCAGTGCAGCTACCCCCGGTTTGAGTCCTGGCTCCGGTCACTTTGCTGCATGTCCTCTCTCTCTACCCATAGTTTCTGTCGAGCAACTCTTCAATAAAGACAATCAGTGCCAAAAAATCCTTTAAAATAAAAAAATTAAAAAGCATCATCAGATATTCTGTTTTTTATTAACTTTTCCTTTTTACTGCAGAAGAAATCAATTTGATATAAATTGGATTGATGTTTCTAACAGTTGTCCACATAATGAAATAAATAGATATGATGGAAATTTACAACTGTGTGAAAATGAATGAACAGAGCTGTGAATCAAACAGAAAAACTGCTTTCAATCCAAACTTTGAAACATCTTCTTTAACACATGGACAATGTAAAACCTACAGATACACCACAAATCTATATATATAAAAGGATAAAAGGAATATGAAAGAATTGATGATTACCTTGGTCTTGATTTTGTCTCTCTTCTTTTGGTGCAAAAAAACATGCATAACAACTCAGCATGGACCTGCACCATCTATAGATATACACCAATCAGGTATTACTTTCTGAACATGCAACAAGTATTGAGTATGTCCCCATCATCTTCCAAAAGACCTTTGACCAGTCAGTATGTGGAGAAGGAAGGTCTAATGGTGTCCTGGAGTGTCTGGTACTGGGATGTTACAAACAGATTGTTTTGGCCCTGTGAGTTGGATTCTTTGTGGAATCAGGCATCAGTTATGTCAGATTAGTGATTGGATGCAAATGAAAACATACTTCTCAATATTAGGCAGCACTGGGTTTTTGCCAACAGAACCCCCTGAATATTTCAGACATGAACTTCAAGTCAAAATGTTTTTTTCTGGATTCTTAGCAGGTATTTGGCTTTGGAGCTTGATGTTTCTGATTTGCAGTTACTGGTCTGACTTTACCTTCCCAGTCTTGTTAAACTGCTTGTTGTTTCTCATACTGTTCTTCAATCATATCATTTTTTTTTTCCACTTTACCCTCACCTCAACCAGTCAATCCAGATGGCCACCCTTCCTGTGTGTGTGTTCTGCTCCAGATTTCCTCCATTTGAAATTATTTATTTTTCTCTTGTCTAGTGATTTCTTTAAGACAGTTGAAGGGTTTCAAAATATGATACAAGAGTATTTTGATCTTACTCTCAAAAATGGTTTTATATAACTCACAATGTAATTATTCACAATGTGAATAGATGCAATTACACTGTATTGACTGAATCAGGGAAATTATTTTTCTGTGTATTCTTTCCTCAAGGCATGGGCAAAGCAAATTATGCATTGTGTAGTTATTTACATTTTATTTGTTAAAAATAATTTGCTTGAGCCCGCTTTAGCATTAGAGAGACTATTATGCAACAGGGTTTATATCAACACCGTCCATTTTACATCCGTTAGATTTACCAGCCTTAACTGAGACAACTGAGCTGATAGATAAATTACTGCTACTTCTTTTGAAAGTTCTTCAATCACAGCAAACAAATCGGTCATTTCTTTTATTACTCTTACATATGACCAAAAAAGGCATTCTCTATAGTAATGCCCCTACAAGCAGTAGAAGGGAATTGACTCATATGAGCATTTCTACATCAGAAAGCATGGTGTGCATGTTCAAGATCACCATATGACAATTGATTTTTCAGTTCTCACTTACATTAAGTGAACACAACACTTTACTAATATTTTTTGTCACTTCCTCCTTGGGTTTAGAGATCAACATTAGAAAGCTGCTTGGTGAACATAAGAAGATTATTATGATTAGGACTGAAGTATATTCTTTTTTCGACATGCCAATCTCGCTCATGGATGCCAATTTCACACTTAAAACGCAGTTGCTTTCCCAACCATTAGAGGGTGAACAAAGGTTTTTATAGTTCAGTTTGGCTAAAATGAACAAACAAGAAATGCAGTGGATTTCAGGAAGGGCATTCAGCAGAATTAAGTCAACATTAAACGACATCCAATTTTTGCATCTTTTGGGGGGGATATTTCTTTCAGCAATTAAGGGATTATAGCCTAAAAAGTTATTAGTGAGCTAGCACAATTTTTAGAGGATTTACCAAACTAAAACTGCTGAATTCAGTACACACAGTACTGATTTAACATTAGGCTTTGGTAATTTAAATGTACCACTCAACTGCTTGCATCTATCCATGCACCTGTGCACTGTGCTTTATGTGTTAGCCACCAAAATGCCACACAGCTTAACATGTGCCATTATCAGAATCCTGATAGCACATGTAAGGAGTGTTTTTAGCGCTGGCTGTTCTACCACTACAGAAATAGGAACAACCAAGTCAAAATCATGTTGCTTTACATCTGTGAGACAGCTGTTGAGACATACAAGTCGCTGTAAAGAAATCGTCCTGGAAACAACCTTAAGCTGACAGAAAACCTAGAATCAGATCAACAGCAAAATGTCTTATTTATAGACCTTTGTGATTTTTACCCTGCAGACTTGTCTGAAGCCGATTCAATCTTAGAAAAACAGCTACAAAGAAAGATGACAAGAACACAAAGAAGTTTTAAAGGAAAAGTTGGGAGAAGTTTGCTGACTGGGGTTCTGAAAGAAAGTAAATGTGGGGGTGTTACATGTTCCAGAGTGTAAGGCAGAAAAGAAAGATGCACTCTCACACACCGATTAAGACAAGAGTCAGTCAGATAGAAATTGAATAAGACTATTATTCATTCATGGACAGCTTCCCCTCAGAGTCTTCATCCCAGAAATGCGTGCTCAGATAAAGAAACACATGAGGTGGTGAGAAACAGCAAACTCGTAGCACAAGGATAACTGCATGCATCTCTCAATTTTCCAACAGGTGACACAATTCTCATTCAAATTCTGTGCCAAGCAGAGATTTTGATCATGAGATTTGCTCTTTTTATCAACTGAAATACATTTACCTCAAAAGCTAGTTGAGACGCTTTGTCTTAATGAAATCTATCCCTACTTTCCATCTTACTGACATAACACTTCTCCATATCTTAAACAAGCACCCTGATACGAAGACTGGTGACTACTGATATTTTGTGTATATTCATGGGTGTATAAGCAAGTTTTCACAACAAAACACTGACAGAGAAGAAGAGGGAAATGTGTCACAGCCTAACATTTATCATCTCTACTAAACCCTGCAATTTGTTTGTCCCTGTATCCCTGATAGATTATGCTTCGTTTTTCAATTTCAAGTTTCTCCACAACTTTTGTAAGCATCGTGTAATGCTTCCACAACAAGCATTGGAGAATAACAAAAGCAAAAAAAGTGAGTTGGGCCGTGAGGCAAATGCGTAAATGAGTGTCATCTACGCGTGTTCCTAGAACTTCAGGGTTCAGTCCAGGACACGGACATGGAGGCTGACGCCCTGCATGCCCTCAGATCTGTCTGGCAGTCTTAATGAACATAATTGGCTCAGACAAAAACATTTAAATGATGATGAGCAGATGGCATCATTCACTCCGGCTACATAACAAGGGGATGCTGGAAATATAACAGGTGAAACTACAGACATCATCCTCTTAATTCAGGACATCACAGCAGTAATCAGGTGGAAATAACCTAGCCAAATAAATCTTCGATTAGCTTTCATTGCATGCTGTTTCTGTTGTCTGTGGCCTGCTACTGGTTGCTGCAAACACGGTAACAGCCCGTTGTGTGCAGAAAGCATGTTAATTGACTAAGTAGCTAATATGGACACATTCGGCATTCACTCACACATCTCCCACATCCAATTATAATGACTCTACCGGACAAATACTACAGCAAATCTGTAAACATAATAACAAACGCAAGCACACTTCTAAAACATGCATTAGTGTTTGGGTGGAGGATAAAATAGCAAGGCTCCAAATACTAATAATGTTTGCAGAAGCTGCCAGGTAAGTCGTCTCTTTTTCTTGGCTCTGCTAATTAAAGCCGGCACCAGTGGGACAGGGAGAAAACAAACTAATATAGCTATGGGCTTGAACAGATGTTGTGCCTTGATGAGCACCAAGTTTAGCCTATCTTATGTTGTCTCGATCATCGAGAGAGCGGAAAGCCTCTAATTACCTAAAGGATGTTTGAGGGCTTTTATCTAAAGCCATACCAAGTACAAATGTTTGAAAGAATAAGTAAGGATTTCTGGGGATGTCCTGTTTAGTATCATTGTGTGATTACCTTGGTGCCATCGGTTATTTCAGTAAATTAGTTCACTTTGTTCTTTCCAAATATCTGGACTTCATATTTAGGGTATTTTGTGCCCTTTTATTGACTCTCAGTTTAATGTTAATGACAGTCAAAAGTGTTTAAAAAAAGGTTCTCAAAGACTGGTGGGATGCTCCAGGCCTTTAAACTGTTGTGGGGTCTTCTACACCATGCTGTGAGATAATGAAGTCATAACAAATCAGGGTGCAAATAGTGGTGAGAGTGCTCGAGAAGCAATGACCTGAATATCTGATCATCTACAGACATCCAAATGAGTAACTCTTAGGGGATGATAATCATGTAAAAAAGAAAGTACATACTCTTTCTCGTATATGGTTTTATTACATATCAGGAAATGATAAAAAAAAAATCTAAAAAATATTTGGTCCTTACCAGGTTTTAAAATTTAGAAAATACAATCTCAGATCATCTGTAACACTTTTACATGTGGCGTTATTTATCTTATTAACTTAATACTAAGCCAAAATGCACATTATATCAGACAATTGCTTCACATTATCATCCTCTCACATCTTTTTGGGATTTTGGTCCAGTTCATTGAGGTTTGCAGGTATGTGGCGAAAGACCACAAGACACAAAGGTCCCGAGGCTGCAGAAAAGCCGCAATCATCATTCCTCCACCAGTTATGAATAGGTGTTTGTGCTGATATGCTGTGTTTGTATTCTCCTGGGAAGATTGGCAGCTGCCCCCACTGTTATCCACTGGTGAATAATCTTTCTCACTGTAGAATGATGGAATCCAAATTTGACGGGCAGCAACAACTGCTTCTCTGAAATCATTGCTGATGTCTCTCCTCCTTGGCATTGTATTAACACACACCTCAATGCTCCAGACCAACAAACTGCCAAAACTTCTACTTTTATAGAGTTGAAAAGAATCACTGATGATCAGTTAATCATTTTAGTTTAGTTTGTGACAAATAAAGATTGCCATGGCCTGAAACAGTATGTAGTGATGACGAAAAGCCAGGAAACTGAAATAGGTCGTACTTTTTTTTTTCCAACATGTTCTTAAAATCTTATTTACTTCACTAGACAAGAAGGCTCTAGAGGGCACATTCATGTCGGATTAACAGGCAAAGACAAATGAGAAAAAAAGCCACTTCAATCACACCAAAAATCTAGTCTTTGATAGTGGTTTATTATGTCACACGTTTAAACGAAGACAGAAAAAAAAAATATCTCAAGATTTCCCCATTGCAAACCCGTCAATAATCTGCATTGCTTCCTGAGTCTGGTTCTGCTGGAAGTTTCTTCCTGTTAAGGGTGAGTTTTTTCTTTCCACTCTCGCCTTGTGTATGCTGGGCACGGAGAATTGAATTGAGGAGAAGTTTTGATGCAAACTGTTTTTCGTTTTTTTTTGGACTAATGTGGAATTTAATTGATTGGACTGTATCTCCGAAGTGCCTTGAGATGATATTTGTTGTGATTTGGCACTCTGTAAATAGTGCTGAATTGAACAAAACTGAATCTACATTTATTATGCAAGGGATTTATTTATTGATTTGAATTATTTTCTGCTGATTTGCATTTGTGTACTGAGGGAAGGTGTGGCCTTACACAATCAACACTTAATATTTGAAGTATTACTCTTAGGGCAGCTTTATCTTTACTAAAATAGTCAATATAAAGAGATATACCTGGAATTGTATGATCAAACCATTGTAAAAAAAGCCTTTCCAATGAACTTTTGACTTCTGACTGAAACAACACGGATAATTTGCTCCTGCCCTCAAGCATGAGAAATATAGAAAGAAAACAGAACACATAGGCTGTGGCTGTTACCTCAAAGATCAAAAATCAAAGTTCGGGGGCAGAAGGCTTGTTGCAGTTACTTTTGAGAAGTATGTCTATATTGATTACTGAATATTTCTGAAAGGTCAAACATTTAATCAACTTTTGTTTTACTTGTTTTTATACATATATCTAAAACATTGGAAGACAGCTGAGTTGAGAAAAAATATGTTTGAAATTTGTTAGATATTCAGGCTTTAAGTTAATGGCTTTGATGTTTTAGATTGACTAAGAATCTTTGTATTGTTTCAACAATACATTTAATCTTCAATAATTTAGTTTGCCTAATACCAGCTTCTAAGGGGTAATGTGTTAGTCAGTCAAACTCCACAAGGCTTAAACCTACACTCTGTCACACAGTGCTTGGATAAGTATACAATGCCTTCATTTTTGAGTGCTTGTTCTTAGTTTCGAAAAGATCTAAAAGTTACAATGGCCAAAATATCTATCAGTGTCAGAATTTAGAGAGTGAGGACAAAAGCGTGTGCCAGATCCAATTTCAAACTTTGCTCTTACAGTTTAGCTTCATCCCTGTTTTTCATGTTTTTCAGACCAAGGCCTAGGGTGTTCCAGTCGTTTCTGGGACAGAGGAATATTCCAACCTGAGAAATGCCCTACTTCATCATATAATCAACACGCAATTCAATAAAGTGATCCCATTACATGGTTAAAACATGCACAGGTTAATTCCACATAAACAATAGTGACTCACGGTATACGCACTAACTAGCGTGTGGCTAGCAACAACGTTATATGTTTGCAGTACATACCACAAAGATATCCACCAGCACTAAGTATTGGACACGTTTTGATTAGCCTACACCCTTCAGATTTAGTACACGCAAATGCAGAAGGATGTCTATAGTCCACAAAGCCTGCAAGACACAGTGTAATACCATCTCTTCCTCATGATGGGGTTTACAGTGTTTCTATTTCCCTGGGAGGGAATAGTTGTTACTGGACATAACTCAGGATCTAGGAGTACTTGCCTAGCCCCCAGCACATTGAGAGTAAACATGCTACAACTGGTAATATGAAGGGATTTAATCAGCTTACATTAGTGGGTGCTTCACTGGCCCTTTGCTCATCGAGTGGTGTTGTGGAGAGGAAGGCACTATCCATAAATTTCTTAAATAATTAATTCCTTTTTCATACATTCTGGACTTTCCACAAGGACACGGAGAACATATTGGCTGTTGAAACTCAAATTTCTATTCTGATGCCACTCTTCCATCACACTGATCACATACTGTAATATCTGTAGTTTTATGTACGTCACACCACTTATTCATACTATAAAACATGAGCATCTGATGTAGTTTGCTTCACCAGTCACTGGCAAGTAAATAAATAAATAACCATTCTAAGACATTACAAAAAAATGTGCTTTAACCCACGTGAAGTAAATCTACATTCTTAGACCTGTTACTTTGTCAAAATGATCTGAGACTATCTGTGTGGTGTGTTTTGAAAATTCAAAGCTTTGACTGGACATTTTAATTTTTGCAGTGTCAACACCAGTGTTTACTGCCAAACTGTAACTCAGAAAATTAGAATGTATTTCTGGTCAGTGCGATTCTTCATGTTTTTTCTTGTCATTTTCTTTAGAAAGTTCAGAGAGAGGAAAACGACAAGGTAAACGCTACTTGTCATGTACTAGAATAATTTAAATGACTCCCTAGAAAATTAGGGACAATCCCCGGACATTTAGGCTATGTCTGCTACTGGTTTCACACCACAACACTCGTAGCAGGGCATCAGCAGGACCTCACTGATGTCTGTAATGACTTACCGTTTGATATTGGTGCATCAGTCTGAATTATACGTAAATTGGGCTTTCAGAGAAGTTCCCCTGTTGGTCCCCAAAATAACATTTTCTTTCAGCAACCATTTTGGGGAAGATCATAAGATATGTACTGGAGTGATATTAAGAAATAGAGTTGGACTTAATTTGTATGACCTTTTGGGCTACATCTTTGATGGCTACTATAATAGCATCAATATATAGTGATATGTGTCTTTAAATTTATCACAGGGGTCAGGATATTTCTGTACAGAGAACAAAAGTGTTAAAATAGTTGGTAAATAAACTGTTTGAGAAAAAAACATGACAGGAAGTTGAGCCCATTTAAGTTTTACGCTACATGGAAAGTGCATAATGTTACAACTTGCATTTTTAAGGATATGGTTTAATTACCTTTTCTGTGCAAAGCTGATGTCTTTATTCAGAAAGGACACATGAGGATTTTGTGTGACTCTATGTGTGCACCATTCAGTATATGATACACAAAACTGCCCCCATTAAACGTTGCTGGATGCAGCTCTATTTGTATCTCAACGTAACAAAACCTTAAATACAATAGTGAGGATCTACAGGTAACTGACATGAATATGACCCTGAAGATAGTGCCTAAGTCAGTAAAAGAGCACTGACGTGCTCTCTGTTTAATGAGGTGTGTGTTTCAGCACCATGAACAGGGAGCCAACACATCTCTTACAAACACTGTCGGCATAACTATGAAGGTATTTCAGTGAGTGTTGGAAGCAAATGTCTTAAGAGTCCAAAAACAGCCAGCTGTTGCCCATTTGAAAATGCACCAAAGCAGCAGCAGTTCATTAGCAATTACGTTTCGACAAGTTTTAATTCAAAAATAAACTTTGTTTATCTCCTCATTATAGTTTCTGCCTAATTGTGCTGTACGTGATGATCAACAATTATTCCGACAGTACACTGGAGCTTCTAAGGCACATGGTTTCCAGCCTGTTGATCTATTCATCCTACAGACAGAATATGCACATACACACACACAGTCCATGTAAATACACATACAATAGTCTGCACTTTGGAAGATTCCAATTACTGAGCTTCAATGATCCACAGCAGTACCGCCTACTGTCAGTGTGCTAATTTGACTTGAGCTAATTAAATATTAATTTTAACAATCAACACCACAAGGGGCTGGCTGTTGCCAGGGTCATTGATTGCGTCTGCACAAGACTATATGTGTGCGTACAAAAAGCGTGTTTGAGCATTCCTCTGAGCAGCACATGTGACCTTTAGAACATGTGCCACTGTTCCTTTTTTTGTTTTCTCTCTTATCTCTGTATTCATCCACTCTCCCTCCCTTTTTCTTTTCCCTTGCCTGTTCTTAGGCCGTGCAATTAGTGACTGCACTTCTTCTCCCCGACACACAGCTGGAAATGGACGACCACCCCATGTGAGCAGAGCCTGAGTGATCCACCCACAGGACAATCCCTGAGATTTCATTAAATCTCCACTTAAGGTTTCATCTACCGCAGGGAGACAGAAGAGAGGAGGGTGGAATCAGTGCCACTGCCTGAAAGCAAGGTGGGGCTAGGAGGCGGAAGACAGCAGTCATTTGGATCTGTGATTCCCCCGATTGAATTGGGAGACTTGAAGTTGCCTCGGCGACCACACGTGTGCAGGCAGCCTGAGTGGGAAGGGGTGTACACGTATGCACAAACACATCAAGTGCACTCTGCCAGTGTGGAGTTTTCTGCAGATTTCTCTCAACACTGTCTGACTCTCTCCCTTAGGAAAAATAGAGGGAAATGTTGTCTTTAACAGGGGACATTTTCATCTGTTAGCCTGTTGTATATGTGTGACTTCAGATGATCAAACAAACCAGAGGAAGGAGAATCAAAGTGGTGCAAAACATCTATTATATTCAGCACCACCTTTGGTGGCATGCTGTGAAAAAGCAGTAAGGACCTCTTTGCTTCAAAGGAAAGGTTATCAAGCTGTTTCTTAAAGATATTCAAGCTGCTGTTCATTTTATTCCGATTTATGCAACTATTCTGATCCTATTTGTATATTTCTCTTCAGGTCACACCTACTGTTCCAGATGTTACATGACACGCACCTATTTTTTTTTTTTTTGTTGATGTTTTATCATAACATGGTTTTATTCTTATTTTAACTTACATGTCCCACCTGGTGAAGGTAAATCGCTCATTTTTCAGGGTCAGACACTGTAGCACATGCAATGCTGCATGAGCCCTTCTTTCCTTTACACACTGTATGAATGGAGAAGCTCTCAGAGGACACATTGATTCAGAGCTTACTGCAAAGAGATGATTTCCCCTCAGTGTGTCAGTATGAGACAGACACATTTAAGAACTAATGTGACAGTCATCAACTCATTTTTAATTCCTTGAAGATAAAAATCAATGGCCCGTTCGTAAACAGTGACATGTTACTGAAGTAACAGGTTTCCAGTCTTGAATATTTGACATACAAATGAACTGCAGCTTTGGATGTAATGCCCATGTGGATTATCTGCGGGGTAAGTTAGATGCTTCATTTCCCATATGCAGACTTGGACTGTTCAGTGGGAGCACTAACGTTCTGTTCTAATACTTTACACTGCTGTATTAGAGAGCAATATTAGAATGTCATTGTCATTGTCTTGCTGTTCAGCTGAACCATGGTAAACATTTGCAGCAAAAAGGACAATCCAGGAAGGGCATTCGGTGTAAAATCTTTGCCAAGTTAAATACGTGGCTCAAAAGAGGGAAAAGAAGACCTGCTGGCTGAAGTTACAATGCCTTTAAGTGTGAGACCAACCACTTTGACCTCTCATTAATTCCTCTGTCCATCACTCTAAGTAAATGTGTTGATTTGACTAATTAGCCTTTGCTCTATTTATCTAAGATTTACAAGGAGACATAGGCCATTTATATCATAAATTGGCATAATCGCTGAATGCAATATCTGGTCAAAATATACATTGCTACCATACAACACCTCCCTTCAAACCATGGACTTACAGCTCCTTTGACAGCAACTGGTTTTGGATTGTGGAGTAAACAATTCAATTTCTCCCTTCCCTGCATAGGATGTGTCTTAACTGAAGAGTTGTCCTACAACATTAAGCTACCATACTAATGTCAATTTGGGCACAAATTACTCTCAATTGCTATATAAGAAAGGATGCAGGACTTGGCCTTAGGGTTCACACTGGCATGCACACCAAACCGAGCTTAGAATACCACAGCTAAAAATAAATATGGACTGCAGCACATTTGTCAAATGAAAGCCATAGAAGAACCATAGATAGATTAAGCTGTGAATTGAGAGATCATGAAAACTTCTGATACGACCTCTTGTACGAAGCTTGAAAAAAATTTAATGTGAATCCATCTTTCACTGTAAAACGCTTCAGAAAGACTTAGCACTCATTGGAGTAGTGATGCTCTTTTTCACTTTGCTGTGACTCCTGTAAAAATATGACCACTATGGAAGAGTTACCAGATGAACAAAACGTGTTGTTGTTGCATTTTCACCACAAAAACAGCTAAAGTTTGCCAAAGGTCGGCCGAATAAGCTTGATGAATTAACAAAAGTTGAAAAATAAAACAATGTCCACAAGGTATGTTTGGAAAGGAGGAAAATGACTGTGGGATTTATAAAAGATAAAAGAATTTATCTCTAACACAGGCGTAAATCAATATATTTTTGTGTTTTAACTGCTGGCACAGGAGAAACCACTCAACATAGAAAAGAGGGATGCTTCTACATCTAAATGACCATTCAATACCCACATCAATATCCACAATAGACAACCTCAAAAGATGTTAATTGAAAGTTTTTCCATGACCGGCAATACCCCAAACCAACAAAAACATTACAAATCTGTGGAAAAACCTGAAACAGCTGTTCAAATAAGATGTCCTGAGAATTGAATAGTCTCAGGAGCACTTAGCATGAAGAATCAAAAGAAATGCAACAAACAGTAAAGATAAAGCAATCTAGCTAGCCACAAAAATTGATTCATAGTGCCCAGATGTTGCCACTGCCAAACACACAGATGGACGAAGCTGCCATATCCATCTAGAAAGCATTTCTGACCACATCAAAAGCACTTCTGGTACTCCCAATAATGCTAATTTCTTTGATGGCGTGTTTGTATGTCCACGAAAGGTGCAGAAATGACAAAAAAAATCATCACAAAGAGATTATTTAGTGCAAAAGTATTCAAACTGAACACATACCATACAAAATGGGCATATTATGTGAAAAAAAACACTTCTTCTGTTATTGGGGACATACATTTGGTTGTCTGAAGTTACCAACAAGCGTAAAACTCCCGAAAAACACAACTCTTTTTAAAAAAATTGCCCTTTGTTTGAAAGTTAATCATTTCAGTAGCCAATCTGATTTTTATTTCAAAAGTACGTCCCTCATTAAGTCTACTCCACCTCCTCTGCAAAGCCATCACCTCTGAGCCCCGCCCCTTCGCATCCACCTTACTAATGTCCTGTTGTCAGCTGCACTGAGGAGCATGCATCTTACATCTGCCACCAGCCTCAGAGGATATAATAGCCCAGTGGATAAATTATATTTGAGGGTAATGTTCCATCAAGAGTTCGCTAAAGACTGTGTATGTGCAGCAGCCCCTTTTCATTGGACTATTTTAACAACTTTATTCAGTTCAATGCTCGAGTGAAGAACTCTTAGTGCCTGAACTTCAGAGGAGGGAAAGGTAAGTATCTGAGAAACAAGTTATCATGTTGTATCAACTTCTAAAGCGATATTGCTGTCACTTTTTGAGATAAGGTGCGTTTTTGGCATAACACCAGTCCTCTCCTCATTCTCATGGCTGCATTAAATGGCATGAACAGCTTTTGGTGGGTTAACATTACAATAGAGTAACTGAAGGAATGGCTTCACTGTATTTGCCTTTTCTGAATTAAATTACATAATTGATGCCCAGATTTTCATGACAGGTAACGTACGTAAACACACTAGCCGTAGCCAACATGACAGCGTGTCCTTAGCCAATGCACACACATACAGATCCTAACCCTTCTCTGATGTCACGCGCAGACTAGTTGGTTGAACCTCTCTAGTAGCTCCTTGACTCCAGTTCAAACTGAATGAATTCCACGGCTTTGTCACAGACAGAAACTTTCTTTTCGGGGCAGAACAGCTGATTTGCGGCTGGTTCTGCTGCTGATCTCACCAAAACAGAGCACTAATGTTAAAGATAGTGGCTCAATATAGGGCAAAGACAAGACGCACTGTGCTTCAACCCACATGTATTTTGACCAAAGCCTGTCTCATACATCTCAATAATAAAAAATTAATTGTGTCAAATTGTTAAAAGGGACATAATATGACACCTTTAAGTGTTGAGTAGTCCCCAGCGTCACTAAATCTATCATCATACAACACTCTGAAATTTGACTTAGCTCTTCCAATATACATAGGTACATTGTGTTTTGGTTCCTTGATCTCATAACCAGCAGTAGGAAAAGTATGAAAGTATGATGAACCCGTGATAAGGAGAGAGGAGATTGTGCAAATGAACATGAATGATGTATGGGCCTGCTTTGGGTGACTGGCAGCTGCCCATGAGAGGTATGTTTTAAAAGTGGGCTTCTCTGCTTTTGCAAATGTTATCATGCTGTGTTATGAAAGGTGAATACATTACAATGCAACTCAGGGTAGCCTACACCCTGGATGGTGTACCAGAAAAAAAAAAAAAAAAAGAAAAAAACAAGCACATTCACATCTCAGGTCAATTTAGAATCACCAGTCAACCTAACTTGCATTTTGGATGGTGGGAGAAAGCCAGAGAGCATGTAAACTCTATACAGAAAGAAGCCAGCCAGAATTTCAACCAGGAATTCTTTTACTTTTAGGCATTGTATGGTAACCATCACACCACCATGCAGCCACAGTTTGACTTAATGTGGGCGGAAAATATAAATAAAGATTGAGGGGCAAGTGAGCAACAACTCACCCGACCCACCCACTTCAAAAAGTGATGGCTTTGCTTTACCATGACAACAGCTGAACTAGCCACAGGGGAGGGAGACATTATGTGAACAGAAAAGGACTGCCTCTGACAGAACCAAGCAACTCTTTTAATTTGAGCATCAGAGGGGGGGTTGGTGGTGACTTCAGAAACCCATATGAATACTCTCAAACACAGGGAAAAGTGATTTTTTCCATAACATGTCCCTTTTAAAGTGAGATTTGTATTTACAGAGCAGCATGTGAATCTTTTATGTGAATTTTTAAAGGCATAGGGCAGCATTTTGGAATGTAATCCAGCCTCTCAACTTTAGGACTAAGAGCATTCAGTACACACAGGTTCTATGAGCTACTCTGATTAAAGAATGAGTCATTTTAAATTGGACTCATTTCAACAGAGAAACGGATGTGACAGTCATAAGTAAATTCATCCTCCATCATTCAGATTTGACAACAAAAGCTTTAAGCTGGCTAAACAAACATTATTTTAAGCAGAAGGGTATTTGGAAATGCAGCCTCACCTGAGATTGACAGAAATTCCGAAACACTAATATTGAATTCATGAATATAAACAGACACTATGACAGCTGGTGAGGAATTTTGATTTGGACAAAAAACATCTGCTCGAGGAAATGAAATGCAGCTTCAACTCTCATGTTCTCCCCCCTGTGTTAGTGCAGATGAATTCCAAAGCCTGCATTCTCCCCTCCAAGTGTCTTAGCTGCTGGTCTTATCGCTTTAAGTTTACAGCCAAATGATGACATATGCCAAATAAGAACACTATATACTAGAACGCTTTTAACTGCCACAGCTCTTCTTGCATCAGCCTAAATCTTACACATTTCTTACATCACCAAACCTGAATAATTCAACTGAAAGGTATCATATACATTCTGTGTGTGTGTAACGAAATTATGCCTATCTGGTTATTTTTCTCTTCTTTTGTGTGTTTTTCCCCTGAGATTTATAAACACACACACATACACACACACACACAGATCAATGGTTCAAGATAGTAAAACTATGACTGTACACCCATGGGAGACGGTATTGATTTACAGCCAGACTGTGAGCACAAGAGACCATTTACTGGGATTCTAATGTCACAGATGCAGAAACAAATAGTCACACACATACCTGTGTGTCTGTGAATGCTCGATCACTACATTCTGTGTAAAATCTGTTCATCCACTATCTTCTCCCAAGAAGTGAGTTTTTAGAATATCATCCAAATTAAAATGATGTTGTTGCATTATAATGATAAATAAATAAAAAGAACAAGACCAAACATCCATTATCAATAAACAGTAATTGTAAAGAGTTATTGTTTGAATGTTCTCCCTTCACATGCGTATTTTTGGACTGTGGTGCTCCACAAGGTTCAAAAACATGCATGGTAGGTTAACTGGTGATTCTAATTTGAACATAGGAGTGTTGGCATGCATGGTTCTTTGTCTTGAGTGTCTGCGTCTTGGCTCTGTGAGAGCTGTGAGACTACCAACCTGTTCAAGGTGTGCCCTGCTGCTAATCCCATGACACTTAGGAAAAGCTCCAGCATCCCCACCCGCAACCCTGCATTAGATAAAGCGGGTATGGAAAGTGAATGAGTGAATAAACATTAATTATTGTGTAGTCTGTGCATTTTTAACCTATCATTTCCTTAAATTGGAATAGCACAAATTGCTGGCTGGATTTGTTGAGTAAATTTGTGCTCTCTTTTGCAGTTTCGAAAATGAAATTGCTGCCTAAGTGATTTATGTTCAACTAAGAGAGATGCACCAGATAGGCAGAAATATATTTGAACAAGTGCACACAATGGGGTTATCGCTTGATTTTCAAGCGTCAACTGCCTACCTGCGGTACACTTCAGCAAGAACTCTGTACGGAAGCCAAAATGTGCCAGTCTGAAGAGTGAATGGAAAAAAAATGTTGTATTTTTTCTTTTCTTTGCACTGATGTATGTAATGATTTATTTAAATGATACAAGGCATGTAGACAAAAAACATGTTAAAAGCATTAATGTTCATATGTTAATTACATGCAGATGAGCAAAACCCCAATTTCTTTTCGCCAACTGTTCAGTGTTCAAATATTTTGGCACTTTAAAATGCCTGGACGAAAGCCATTAAAAATTAACATTTGACATCTAAAGACCAGCTAACGTGTTAAAAAGAAAAAAAGCATTTTTCTACAAAGAATTACAAACCATGATTGATCAGGTGCTTTTGCTGTCAAATTTTTAAAGCACAGTGTATCCCTTCAGTTTCACTGTTTAAAATAGAGATCTACAATCTACCACTACAATCTACTAACTTTAGACACCAAAAGAACTTGGTTAGACTTTGGAAAGCGTCTAAATTTGGCCATAAAAACACTGCTGACCACTACGATGACCGTTAGACAAACATGTTTGCAAAAATATCCTACAACTGTGACACTTGTAGATCAGATTTGGCTTCAACCTTATAGCATCCGTTTTAGACCGTTTCACATGCCAAAAAGGGAGATAAAAGGTACCATGGTGTCACAATGCTTGGCTGTGTTGTTGTTGTGGTTTCTTGGCCTTAGGTGGGGCTGAGCAAGTTTCCAGGAAGTCCGGGGCGGGGTCTGGATTGCTTCTGCCTTCACACCTGTTCCTCGTTTGTCCTCATTAAGACACATGTCTTACAGTTTAAAGGAGCAGCAGGAGCAACCAGCCTTCACCAGATTCTCTCACTTCAGAGGTAATTAGGCCGACTTCTGTGGTCCACAGAGTTATTTTGTAGTCCTTACCTTGCCTTGCTTCAATGCCTCTTCTGCCATCGATTCTCCTCACTCTGGATTCCCATGCTAAAGACTTAGCATGCATTGTTGGATTCCTGTTTCCCCTACCTGCCTGTTTTCCTTGGCGCCAGAACCCCAGCACCATAGCCAGTATCCTCCCCTTCCATTCTGGATTCCCACCTGGACCTCGTAACAACTGACCATTACCTATGTCTTGACAAATTATCGGCTCCTCACTAACCATCTCCCTCCTCTCTCAGAGTTCCACGTTTACCCAGTGCCTCCCTCTGGCTTCCAACACCACACACCTGTAAATAAACTCTGTTCTAATTCTAATTCTCCCAGTGTTTCCGAGTCTGCCCTTGGGTCCTTTTTGTGAGTTTGCCAGGCACCTAGCCATGACACCCTAGTAGTAAAAGGTGATAGAGTGGGGCCCTGACTGAGCTTCCATATGTGAAAACACCAAAGTGAGCAAGGATCGCCAATATATAGATGTGGTATCTCTTGTTATCTATTAGCTATCATTCATTGAATATAAATATTTCCTCTGAGGAAGACAGTGATTTCATATTCCGGGCAACAGGATGCCCTGCAGGCTCTTCCATATTTTACTGCATTGACACTCTTGATTAAAGCAGATATTAAGGTATGCTTATCACAGGACATATTGGTGTATATAAATGATACTCCCCATCCTAACTGAGGATTCCCTTGAAAATGCATGCATCCTGTAATGCAATATAAGAAATTACAATATAATGTTGGTGTCTTAAATTTGAATTTAAAACTGGGATTTTATTGCTGACAAAAGAACTGTATAGACATACACATTCTTGTAAAAAAAAAAAATTCCTTCATTCATTCAAAGGTTTTTAACAATTCAGGACGTGATAGATATTGTCCTGTCCCTACCGGGTGAAAGAATTTACGTATGCAACCTAAAAAAAATAATATTTGAAATAAAGTACAGCATGCCATTTTTCAAAGGTCCCATGGCATGCTTTTCCATGTTTTCTGGTTTATCTGCAGTGTTTGAATTATGTATTATCACCTTCAGGATGACTAAAAGCTTCAAAAAAAGAGTTTAGGCATCTTTTAGTATTGTTATGCAATTCATTTTATCTAGAGTGAGTCTCAAACTCTTGCCTGTGAGGCTTTTATTCTACACCCTTTTCACTCACATGTCACAGTGAGTGACATGCAGGATATCCTTTCACAGCCCAATTGTCCATGGGAGCGAGGGAGTGCACGTTATCCACTGCAAGCATTTTAGCGCAAGCAATCTCACAGCAAGGAACAAGTGATATACAAGTACTCTTCAGAGCACCATACTTGGTTTTGTTATAGGGATGTCTTTAAGAAAATGTGTTTTTGATAGTGAGAATGAGTTGACCCTTCCCAGCTTCCCCAAAGACCCAGCAATCCTGGCCAGTAACAGTCTGGAAAAGGTTTTGATTTGTTTGCGACACTTCACAAAGGACAATTTTATAAACAAGACCCAGCACGACGCTGGCTATTCAGGGAGAGTAAAACTGTTTCAAATTTCCTGGGTTGTGTTCAAATCAGAAGTATGAATGGATTTGAATGAAAAACATCATGGTTACAGTGAGTGAAAAGGCAGCTAAAAGGGCGATAGATCTTTACACAAGACAATTGAACATATCCATTTGTTGCTTCAACAACCACCCAGAAACATGGAGTTATGCACTGTCTCAACTGCACATCTGCAAGTACCGAGCATATTTTATCAAACAGAGACGTGCTGCTCTAATCTCCGTTCGGCTAGATTTCATATATTGCCACACTCGAAAACATAGCATGTTTCAAGTTTTTTCTTGCCGTTGCTTCTTTGCTGGCAACTGTACCTGTTTGCGTTGATGAGTCACTGCCATCTCCTTCCCTTGCGTCCCTTCTTTTTCCAATTGACTTATACAATATGACCAATATCACGGTCATATATTGTTGCATTCACGCAACAACCTGATTTCAAGTTTTAAGATAATAAAAACAATCAGAGTACATTTTGATTTACAGAACTATTTACAAAACTAAATGAAGAAGCGACAAACTAAGAATGAACACCATGCTTTAAATGTGCATAAAAACCAAAATTAGTAATGAAAGGAGAATAATTAAAGATATTTAATAAGTGGACTCAAATACAACCAACCAAATCTATATTTCAAACAAAGCTACAGTTTCCACTGTGTCTCACCATAACCTGCTCTTTGTTGACCAAAGCAAATGAACGCTTCAGTGTTTTTCAACCTGTTCTCATCTATCTTTGTCCTCATTCTTCATGTCAGCCCAGGGGGCTGGTTCCCTTTAAAACGTCCCTGCGCATTGAGTCAGCTGCACTATGATTCGATTATGAGTCAGCCTCTGTAACTTAAACTCTTCTAAAGGGGTGGAGCGAGTGGCCGACACATAGCTGAGCAGTCACCCATTAATAATACAGCCACATCTCTCAGTAGATGAAAAATACATGAAAACATTCCGTGGAGCAGCTACAAGTTTTCCAATAAAAATTCGATGTATTTTCCGCAGCTCTCCCAGTCACACAGAAGTATCTCCAATTTTAGTTCAGTGTTAAACTTTGGCTTTAAATGTCATGTCCATTGTTATTTAAAGAATGATAAAGTAGAGGTATTGATAAAGAGTTTGACAAATGAACCATGCTTTTCTCCTTGATTTTAGTCGGCTGTAAAGGGTGCTGCAACAACTGTAAAGCTGCTCAGAAATGATTAAACTGGAGACTTGTTTTTCCGCTCCTTGTGGTGAAAACCAGCAGCACATGACAGAACGTGTTAGCAGTCCTGTCTGCTCTTTTACATCTCCTTCAGTTTAGATTAGCTAGTCTCTCTCTGTGCAACTCAAACACTTGATGCCTGAGCGCCATAGCTTTATGTTATGTTATTTCCGATTATTTTTCTTCTTTTTTTTAAACATATTCCTCACATATGACATCCCTCATCTGGTCCATCTAATGGTGGTCCCTCTCAGAGGAGGAGGAGTGCACCCTCTTATGCGCTTCCCTCTTTGATCTGGTCTCTGATAGGTTGAGGGTCATGCCAGGTATGACGCATGATTGGTTGTTTACTCCTACCATGAGAGAGGAGTCTGCTCTTCTGAGAGCAGAACCTAATTATGGAGGAATATTAGAGGGGCATGAAGGACCTGGAGATGAAGGGACACAGAGAGAAGTATGGAGGCAAAACAGCAAAGTGCCAGCTGAATGTAAGAAATACGGGAGAGAGAAGACATGCATGTGGAAAAAACTGAAAAGGTGCAAGAAATGACAAAGATGAATTGGTGGAATTTTTTTTTTTATTATTATTTAAGAAGGGGAGTCAAGAAAGTGGTAGCTGAAAACTTTGACTTAGTTTCTCTGATCTCAGATGAAAGCAAAGATTGGAAAAGAGGGCGAGAATGAAAAATACAAAAGAAACAATGATGAAGAGATACAAGTAGTCACTACAAAGACAGTACTAATGATACCACATTTGGTGTCACAGAGATGAACGAACAAAAAAAAAACAACAAGCAAGCAAACATAAAGCAGACGCCCTGAACTTCAAAACATTTTAATTGGAAGTGCAGGGTGCAACAAGTGTGTGGGTGGCGGATTAACTTGCTGTGATCTCCCTTCCTCTCAACTTCCATAGCTCCTCAGTCTGTGTTCATTATTGAGTTTTAAATCAGCAATAATTTTGTGAACAGACACTGCCTGTTGACACCCTTTCAAACTAAAATGTTCTGCTTTTTCTAGGGTTCAGAGGAGCAGTGCTGGAAGGTTGAGAAGAAGCGACAAAGGCATGTCGAAAAGACATACCTGCAGGGAATTCATCACAAGCCAATGGGGCATAGAGATGCCGAGGTCCCGTGGAGTTTCTGCACTCTGCAAACACTATGTGGTAAAATGAACATTAGTTTGTAGTATTTTATTGCAGGCAGACTTGGTTGCGGTGTAATGGTGGGTGCACTTTTGGAGACTTTAGCATTTTTGTTTCTAATTAAGCCTGATGACAGCCAGTTTTTAAGAGCAGACTTCTATAAGGCTGCCTTTGATAAAAAATTTTTCTCATGCTGAGTAGCTACAGACTGTTTGCTGCAGACTTAGCACAACCAAGTTATATCATATAAATATGTTCTAAGCAAGAAGGTTAGATGAAAGTGATTTTCTTTTTTTGGAGATGAATGAGCGAGTTTAGGATATGTACAGTGCTGTTTATCCAGACATATCAATATGTGTTTTATCAGCCTGTTTGTGTTGAAGTGGGTAGGTTTTGATGCTTTGATGCTTAATTTCTTTGAAAGAAATCAGGCCTTCAAGGATAAATGTCTGTCCTGGGACTGTAAGCCCCATAAGAGGTAGACAAGATGGGAGTTGACACAGATTTGTGTCAAATAAAACAGATAATTTCACACAGTATGATAGTGATTTTTTCCCCCTGATTTTGTCTCTTATGTTTTTTTTTTAATATATCTAATTTAATCATTTGAGCTATTAAAGACTGCAGCTGTGCTTTACGGCCGTGTTTAATGGCTGTGGAGGACCTGCTAATGAGACTTTCAAAAAGAGAACAAGGATTTGGACATTTTCTGGCATATAATTAGCTCATACCCTTCTGTAAGCTTCTGAGAGCTGTTTGAGAAATCCGCAAACAGCATGATCCATCTGTACATTTGTCTTCCTCCTGATCATCTTCACCCAGGGCTGCATGTTGTACTGTACTTTACATTTGGTAAAACTGCCCGTCCTCTTAATTATTGTCTTCAATATTATGTTTATTTAATTGTAATGTGAGCGATATTCTTATCTTCCAAAAAAATTAATTTGGGAGAATGTCTGCATCTTTTCATGGCCGTAAAGTGGAACTCAGGTTTGTGCACCTGCCTAAAATTTAATGATGATTGGTCTTTACAAAAGAGAACCTCACCTCTGCACAGGTTTATAAATCTAGTGAAAAGACTATGTATGCACATTTTTGCCTTTGTGGATAGATGTAGCCATGGAACTACACACTACTACAGAGTTTTATGCATCTAGCCCCTGGACTTTGACCCAAATAGTCGTACCACAAAAAACAGCCTTGTCACAACACTTTCTCTGAATACTCATGGTACAGAGGTTGTTCGGCAGAGTCAAGGGAGCCACAGATATACAACATATTATTAAATAATGATGAAACAGGCAGCAAACATATCACTCACTCTGTAGAGCATAAGCTGAACACTCTCAGAGATGAGAATGCAATATAATGGTGCACTGGAACTGAAAATCTAATTGCGTATCCTATCAAACAGAACTTCATTGCGAGTATTACAGACACTGGAGGTACTCAGATAAATTTGAAGGTTGCCAATTCCGTTCAGGGGGACCGACGGCTTCTTCAATAAGTCACTTATCTCTGCAACTATGTCAATAACGATGCCACTGTCAAGGGACATGACCACGTCCTCCTCATGACTGCTACAGGTGTTCCTTTGAATTTGTGTACCTGACTCCACTCATCCTCAAGAAAGTGCAACCCACTTGAAATTGCTACCTCATCTGAGTCAGTCGCAACAAAATTTTGCACACGTGCGCAAGAACGCACACACCTTTGGTTTGGTGCTTCAGAAGACAGCAAAGTGGAGAAACCTCGTATGCCCTCGCATGTTTATTTTGCCATGTTTGCCATTGCTAATGCAGTTATTGATCTCTAAATTACATTTTTCCATCACATCTGCAGGCATCTGAACAATCTAACGATGTAATCATCACCAGATTGCGAGTCAAGCCCCGTTCTTACGCCAGCACTGTGGCAGGGCCATGTCCGGCTGGTGAGCCATCGCCTGGCTTGACTGACTCCACGGCGGAACAGGTGGCCTCTTGGAGCGCTATGGTATCAACGATTTGTGCAAATGGGTGACTGCCAGTAATCTTGCTTGGACATTGTTTGTGGTGTTCCCCAGGGGTCAGTATTGGAACCACAACCGTTTATTATTTGTATAAATGACATCAGTAAAGTTTCTAAGATAATTCATTTTGTTTTGATTGCAGATGATACTAATATTTTTTGTACAGGTGATAATCAGATTTTGGCTGAAATCAACTTAGAGTTATGTCAACTTAACATATGGTTTTATGTTAATAAATCATCATTAAACTTGGACAAGATAAGTTTATGTTGTTTGGAAACTGCAAAAGCAAATCGGAAGAGAGAGTTAATAAAATTAAGTTTTTGGGAGTGATGATAGACCACAAGATTTGCTGGAAACCACATATTAAATACATTCAGTCTAAAATATTCAGAGGTATTGCTGTTCTCAGCAAAGCTAAACATTTTCTAAATTATGCTGTACTTCATATTCTATATTGCTCACTTATCTTGCCTTATTTGAGTTACTGTGTGAAACTATGGGGCAACATCGGGGCTCGAGGCTTAGGGGACTCCTGCGGATGGGTTTGTTGGAGATGGGTGAGTTGGAGGTGCACCTGGGCTGGCTCTCCGGCATTGGTGCGGGGGACTCGGATGCCTATGTTGGTGTGGTGTCTGCACTTCGCTTCCGGTCTGGTTCGCGGGGGTCTCGGGGACTTTGTCCTTCTCCTGGCACTGTGGGGTGCAGGGTTGGCATTGGTGAGGGGGCCTGGCAGAGGGACTGTAGTGTTGGGTTGTGGCACAGATGATTGGGGGTTCGGGGAAGGTCTCTATGTATATATATATATATATATATATATATATATATATGTCTGTGTGTGTGTGTATGTATGTGTATATATTTATTTATTTCTTTGTGAATTCTAGATGAAAGCATAGAAATCAAACAAGAGGGTTACTATAAGGGCAATTAGAGGGAGAAGGGGTATGAATAAATAAGTTTTCCTTCTTCAAACCCCTATTCAGACCATTTGTATTAATTAATGTAATATCTGAAGGTATAAATACTTACAAGTGTATTCAACTGGAAATTTTTTTTATATTATTCGTTTCTATTCATGTTCAAATTTATATATGAATATGTAATGCGGTGTTGAGCTAATACTGGTGAATATGTATATGTTGTTTGGGATTGTTCTGTTTGTAGCTATTATTTACCAATCAGTTTTTGTGCTAATTGTCTGAAATAAATGCATATATTCAAAATTCTAATTCATATTGAGCAGTGAATGCTTTGCACTTCACCACAGAAAAAAAAGTCTTTCTTGAACAATGTCTTTAACATATCTAGTGCACTGCTTTTTGGGATGTCCTGGGTTATGTCAATCTGCTCAGACAGAAACATCCCAACTTTGATGACATCTGTTGAAACTGTCCTATGAATTAACTGGTGCACTGTAGAAATAACAATGATTACAGTTGTTTTGGACAAAAATGTCACAAAATAATCTTGACCTTCCACATGGGCTCTGGTACATATTTTTTTTTTCTCTCATGTGTTCAGAGAGCTGATTGCTTTCGGCATGGTCAGTGCTTTCCTTCTTTGACCATGAAATACCAATATTAGTCTTTCAGCCTCTTTCTGATAAAAGATAGCTCTGTAAGATTCATATACTGTGTTCTTTTGAAGTGTATTCATATATTTTACATCTTTTGGTCAAACGGCTGAGGGCAAAAGACAAATCTCACCCCTTGACCTCTTTAATTGTGGATGTTGAGATGGGTTTTCATAGCATTTTCCTAGTGTAGAAGCCACCCTTTTCATCTTCAGCCTTTTTTTTTTATGGCTAATGTATTATTTGCTACCTGAAAATTTAACAGCTGCAGCAGGGACGCTTTGCCTCTCAATCCAGCACGGGGTACGGGTTCAGGCTGACCCGGCAGTGCCGGGGGAGGAGGTTCTCCTGGCTGTGGGAGACCAGGTGGGACACAGCAACCTGTCCCATGCCTCAAGAATGAATAAAGGAGTGGTGGTTTTTGTTAAAGAGGAGTTAAAGATGGAGTGTGATTCAGAATCGGACTGTGTGTCTGTAGCAGACTCACAGTGCAGTGCCGACATGTACACGTTAGAAGATATTGACAGTTTTTTAGATGAAACTTTTGGGCAATTTGTGAAAGTCAAAAAATCTGTGATTTTTTTCCAGATCCAGACAAATTCATAAACTGAATAAACTTTACAGAAGATGGTGGGGTTCGACATCTTGGATGAAAAGAAACGTTATAGATTAAAGAAACATGTGACTGCTTTAAGAAAAACAATAAGAACAAAGAAAAGAAAAGGCTCCAAACGGTTAAGAATGCATAAATGAGATGATGATGATGAATATGGTGTATCTTTTTCTGCTCCCTCTGTCACTTCCTGTCTTTATCTCTGTATTTCTTATGGATAAAATAAAATATTAAATATTAGGGTTTTCGGTCAGCAATACACCAGTCACTCCACAACACAGGTCAGAAGGACCATACAGCACTTAGAGCAGGACATCAGGGACATGGAGGACAGACTGCACACACACCGCAGTACAGACACACACACTGCACCAGAAGAGACAGGAACTCAGCATGTTTTTACAGGAGAGGGTAAAAGGGGCTTTGGTCAGTGCATGTTCCATCACCATTCAGGATATAGACACTCCCACCTCCTTATTTTTTAACTTGGAAAAATCCATCCCTAGGAAAAAGCAGATGGTTTGTCTCTGTCTGCCTGACGGAAAAACGAATACAAATCAGGTTGAAATGAGGAGACATGCAGTGGACTTTTACAGCGCCCTTTTCAGCGTGGAGGACATCCACAGAGGATGCCAGGATGAGCTGTTGCGGGGACTTCCTCAGCTGAGTCCTGAGGACAGGATCTCCATGGATGCCCACATAGAGCACTGCTTTTGGGATGTCCTGGGTTATGTAAATCTGCGACCTCCACTGGTGTTATCACCTTATGCTGATGACATAAACGTGTTTATTAGGGACAAGACGGACATAGACAACCTAACGGAAAGCCTCAAAATATATCAGAAAGCTTCTTCTGCTAAAATCAACTGGGAAAAGAGTGAGGCTTTACTTATTACTTACTGGACAGACAGACAGACGCCAAAACTACCAGGGAACCTGGGTTGGGGAAGACAGGGACTCAGGGTTTTAGGCGTCTTTCTAGGGACTGAGGAATATTAGAGGAAGAACTGGGAGGGTGTTCTGGAGAAGGTGTGTGCCAGACTAACCAAATGGAAATGGTTGCTCTTTCAGCTCTCCTACAGGGGTCGGGTTGTCATTGCTAATAACTTGGTCGCCTCGGCCCTTTGGCACAAGCTGACTGTCTTGTCCACCAAGAGGCCTGATCGAAGATATTCAGAGGAAAATCGTGGACTTTTTCTGGTCTGGGCGGCACTGGACCCGGGCTGCTGTCCTATATCTTCCTGTGCAGGAAGGGGGACAAGGACTCGTGGACATCATGTCTCGTGTTGCAGCATTCAGACTGCAAACCACCCAGAGGCTGCTCTACACTATTGGTCTGCCATGGACGGACATTGCCTGTCTCCTGCTGAGGAAAGCTGGACGTCTAGGCTTTGACAGACACTTGTTCCTGATACAGCCTCAGGCTGTGGATTTAACCGGACTGACTTCTTTCTACCGGTCGGTGCTCCAGGCCTGGCAGATTTTAACCTCTAAAAGGAAGACTGGGACCACACCGGGGATGTGGCTCTTTGAAGAGCCACTCTTTGGAAACGCCATCATCACCTCTCAGGTTCTGTCTTCTGCCAGCCTGAGAGTTCGACTGAGAGAGGCTGGACTGGTGAAACTTGGCCATTTGTTAAAAACATCTGTCCCTCACCTGGCAGACCAGTTGTACATCAAGTCCACCAGAGTGCTGCCCAGGCTGGTGGAAGAGATCTGTGTTTCCCTGCCAGCAGGCCTCAGGGCGTTTGCTGAAAACCGGACTCTATCTGACCAATGGGATGATGAGTGTGAGTACGTTTTTCCCTCCCTGGCTGTCTCCAGCTGTGGGATAATGGCAACCAGAGGAGAATGACTTGCTGAGTCTAGGAACCTCCGAGTCCACCGACTTTGAGACTCTGGGGAAGAAAGACATTTACTTCCTCTGCATCAAGGTCTTAAACTTACGCTCGTTGGCAGGGGTGAAGGTGTCGAGGTGGACTGAGGTTTTTGGCGTGAGAGCTTCCCCAAAGGGCTGTTGGAGGTCCCTGTACAAACCTCCTGGCAACAAAGGGACAGGAGACCTCCAGTGGAGGATTGTACACGGGGCCATAGCTACGAACAGGTATCTGGTGCACCTTGATCCAAACACGGGGGATGCCTGTCCTTTCTGCTCCCAGTCCGAGACAGTTGGCCATCTTTTTGTCCAGTGTCCCAGATTAGAGGCTCTTTTCAGACACCTTCAGAGGTGGTTTAACGGGTTTGGTCAGGTGTTTTCTTTTAGTCTTTTTATTTTTGGCCCACGGTATTGTGCCAAACAGAAGTCTGTAGACCAATTGATTAATTTTGTTTCAGTGACAGCAAAGTTGGCCATTTGGAAGACCAGAAAGAACAGGGTCTGAGGTCAGGGGTCAGAAGACGTGGTGGCCATGGTGACTGCACAGATGGCAGCTCGGATCAAAATAGATTTCAGTTTTTATAAAATGACTGGAAAATCACAGGACTTTGTAAATATATGGGGAGTGAAGGATGTCCTGTGCTCTGTTAGAGAACACTCTCTGATCCTGAACTTTTAAAAAAACATTTCGTCTGTTTTTTTAATTTTGTGTTTTTGTTTTGATTTTTTAGCTTGGTTTTGAGCTTGTGAAAAAATTAATACTGTAAATAGAAAGATTTTGGAATAAAGGTTGTTTCAAAATCAAAATCTTTCTTTCTTTCTTTCTTTCTTTCTGTCTTTCTGTCTTTCTGTCTTTCTTCCTTTCTTTCTTTCCCTAAACTGATTTTACAAAAACAATGAAAAGTCTTTTGAGATCAGGTCATCTCATATTTTGCCTGGCAAGGAATCTGAATTCTCACAAAATTACTTTTGGCTGAAGAACATGGCTTATTCAGTGGAGGAAAACTTAGTGGTTCCATTCCAAATTGCCCAAATGGACCTCCTGTGCACTAAAATGCAAGCCCGCCTGGACTGGCTGCCACATTATAGAATTTAGGAGCTTGGATTAAAACACAAACAGGGTGAATGACTTTTAGTGCACCTTTACACAGCTGCATCATCACAGAGTTGTTTTAAAGTTTTATATCTAGCTAGAAATAGCCTACATGGAACAAGTAATTTGCTTGCATCTTGACTGTTTGGTGATGTCCAGTAAGATGGGACAATCTGGGCTGTGTGAGTGGAAAGTCAAAGAGTAGGATCAGTCATCCCACAATGACACAGCTGAGCCAGAGTCCATTGAGACACAACAGTTAATCCACAAACAAACATGACTACTGTCAATACAAGAATACTTGAGACCATGTGCACTCGCTGAGCGTTCCTCCTGCTGCTCTTTCTCATTAAATTCCTTTTTCCTAATTTCTTACTGTGTGTATAATTTATCCATCGGTTCCCACTGTTTAGCCGAACCCTGAAACCATGCTTAGTTTTATTCCTCTCAACTATTTCATGTCTTTTTTTTATGATGTGTTTTTTTCTCCTGTTGCTGAGTAATGTCTGATCGCATTGTGACCTTTCGTGCTTTGCCAGAGTCCTCCAACAATAGCATGACAAATAGCTGATGGGAAAGTAGATATTCGCTCGCTGAGAGGTTTGGACCTGGTTAAAATTACTTTCATATGAAATTACTTCTGCCATCTATCCAAATTTCTCCTCTGTAAGTATAAATAACGCTGTATATATGCGTATATGTGCCTCATTAGGTTATGCAGTAAAAAGGAGGGAAGAGAGGGCGAAAAAGTGTGTGTTTGTGTGCGCGTGTGTGTGCATGCGTATGGGGCTATTCATCTATATATGAGTTTACTCTCTTTCATTTTTCCTGCCTCTAACCTCCATGAACTTCAAAATTTACCAAGCTAAAGACTTTGTCAAAATTAGTGGTGGATCTCTGTTTTATTCTTGTCTAAAACTAAAATATAATGAAATTAAATACTTTTATTTAAATGTATTGTATCTGAATCTGAAAGAATCTTAAAATCGTCACGTTTTAACTATAAATTCGTTACATGCAGAAAGTGCAGAAATCTCTTCTACACCAGCAAACAGTCCACTCCTTATCAGGTGGGCATCAGAAGAGGCCTTGAAAATATCTTAGAAAATGTGATTTAATTAGAATACGGCTGTAGATGGAATGCCACAGAGGAGTATATCAAGCTGCAGGGCATAAAAAAGAAATAATCTAATTTGAACCACCTATAGTATATCATTATGGTAATGGCAGAAGTAGAAACACTGGTAAAAGTCACTTTTCTACTGTTTTTATATTGACTTTAATGAAACGGGTTGGGCAGAAATCCTGACGTGTTCTACTGAGTTTCTTGACAAAACAACACCAACTAACTTCTTAAGCTTCTTCTATCCTCTGTCATATCATAGTCACACTTGACAGTGATTATTCATGTGAATTATGCTAGTTTGCAGATTGAGCCCATAAACCATTGAGGTAAACAGTCAAGCATTAGCAATTCCAAAAGCTGTTTACATGGAGGCGTACAGTGATGCGTGTTGAGCTCAAAAACCCTACTGAATGAATTCAAAGACGATTTTGACAAGTGTTTGGCAATGTGAGACATGAAATGCGAGAAAGTGTGTGTATGTCTGAGTGTATGTGTACACTAAAGCATTCCAATGACATTAATGAGTGCATTCAAAAGATTTAAATCACTGTGGCAGTGCGAGACTAGAGACCTCAACCTCCCCAGCCGAACCATCAGAAACAACAATTATGCTGTTGGGCTGGCAGTGGCAATGATGTAAGGCAAGTGGGGGCTTCTGTTATGCTACTCAATTAATGTCTGCAAATCCAATCAATGGTAATTTTGTTCACGTGGCAATCACATTTGGGGCTTCGTGCTGTGAGGCGATATCCAGCCTTATCGCTGAAAGAGCTCGTTTTTCATGAGAGTCAAACGAACTCATCCATATGGTCACAGAGTGTGTGAAAGAAAGGGATCGACGACAGAGGGACTGGTATGAAGAGGAGACGTGGGGGAGGAAACAGTGAAAGAGAAATACATAGTAAGTGGATGACATTTAATATCGCCTCACTACATCTCAGGTCTTTAAGAAGAATTGGAACAGCCTTTAGCAACAACTAACACATGGAGGACAACAATTAATTTATTGATGAGGACTTTTTGAACTTATTCCTGAAGGCTGGACATAAAGTGCAGCCCACATCACAGTTTGCATAGCTTCTAACTTGCTGTCACATAGCTTGCATCATAACCTCTTGTTATGTTCCTTTTACCGGTATGATTTTATAAAGACAGCTCATGTAAAAAAGGACAACCATAATTACGCACTTCATTCAGCTTTAGAAGGATCTTTAGAACCTGATTTGTATTCAGACGGCTTCTGCCCAGTTGATCTCTCTGAGCTAACAACAGCAATAGTCTCTTCTAAAGCATCAACTTGTATTTTAGACCCAATCCCAACCAGACTGTTCAAGGAGGTTTTCCCCTTAATTGACACTTCCATATTGAATTTGATTAATCGGTCTTTGTTGACAGGATATGTACCTCAGACTTTTAAGGTTGCTGTAATTAAACCTTTACTTAAAAAACCTACTCTTGATTCAGAAATGTTGGCTAATTATTGACCTATATCCAACCTCACTTTTTTGTCTAAAGTTAGCTGCAGTTCAACTTTGTCATCATTTACATAGAAATGATCTATTTGAAGAGTTTCAGTCAGGATTCAGAGTGCATCATAGCACAGAAACAGCACTGGTGAAAGTTACCAATTATCTCCTCTTAGCGGACTTTTTTCTGTGCTTGTCCTGTTGGATCTCAGTGCTGCATTTGATATGATCGATCACAGCATTCTGTTACAGAGACTTGAACATGTTATTAGGATTAAAGGAACTGCATTAGGCTGGTTTAAGTCATATTTATCTGATAGATTCCAGTTTGTTCTTGTAAATGAAGAATCTTCCTCACACATTAGAGTAAGTCATGGAGTTCCTCAGGGTTCTGTGCTTGGACCAATTCTTTTTACTTTGTACATGCTTCTATTAGGTAACATTATTAGACAGCATGGCATAAATTTCCATTGTTATGCTGATGATACTCAGCTGTACTTATCTATGAAACCATATGAAACCAATAGGTTGGTCAGACTACAAGCCTGTTTTAAAGACATAAAGACCTGAATGACTCAGAGCTGTCTGCTTCTAAATTCAGACAAAACTGAAGTCATTGTCTTTGGACCTGAGCGCTTCAGAGAGAAATTGTCTAGTTATATCGTTACTCTAGATGGTATTTCCTTGGCTTCTAGTTCTACAGTGAGGAACCTTGGAGTTATTTTTGTCCAGAATTTATCATTTGATGCACATATAAAACTGGTTTCTAGGACTGTCTTCTTTCACCTTCGTAATATTAATATAACAGGAGAGATCGTGTTTCTCCAGTTTTAGCTCTTTCATTGGCTCCCTGTTAAATTCAGAATAGAATTTAAGATTCTTCTCCTCACATATAAAGCTCTTAATGACTGAGCTCCATCATATCTTAAAGTCTCATTGTAAGATATTTTCCTAACAGAGCACTTCGCTCCCAAGCTGCAGGTTTACTTGTGGTTCTTTCTAAAAGTAGAATGGAAGGCAGAGCCTTCAGTTATCAGGCCCCTCTCTTCTGGAATAAGCTGCCAGTAAATGTCCGGGAAGCAGACACCCTTTTCTACTTTTAAGATTAGGCTTAAAACTTTCCTTTTTGATAAAGCTTATAGTTAGGGATGGCTCAGGTAATCCTAAAACATCCCATAGTTAAGCTGCTATAGGCTTAGACTGCTGGGGGACCTCATCTGTCACACCTTTCTTCGCTTTACTCTCTTTTTCCCCCTGTTTAATTTCTCAAATGATATTATGTACATGTGACATTATTGTGGTTATTAACTTGTGTTTCCCTGTTGTTGGTGTTTTTTCCCCCTCTTTTCTGTCTTCTCAAACCCCAGCTGGTCGAGGTGGCTGGCCACCCTTCCTGAGTCTGGTTCTGCCAGATGTTTCTTCCTCTTAAAAGGGAGTCGTTCCTTTCCACAGTCGCCACATGCATGCTCAGGACGGGAGATTGGACTGAAGACAAGTTTCGGTGCAATCTGTTGGATTCCTTAGCTAGGATATTATTTTTTTAATTGGCTCTATGTGAATGAATTGGATTATGATTACAATTAATTGAATTCCAATTGGCTTGAATTGGATATAAGTGCCTTGAGATGACAATTGTTGTAATTTGGTGCTATATAAATAAAATTGAATTGAATTGAATTAGAGAAGATACAAAATTCAGTAGATAATACTCTCCTGCATACAGGGGAAAAACTTTGACAACAGGAATTATTCTTAGTTTAATGTTAACCTTTGCACCTTTAATCACTTCAGCCTCTGCCTCTCTGTAGACTTTGAAGTGTTATCCAGTGGAAGAAAAAAAAAAAGCAGCAGGCTTCTATGTAAAAGAAGCAGGCTATGTTGAATAAACAAAGCTATAATAAATTTATTGTTACAATACAATAAGTTGAAATATAAAACAATACAAACTAAGTAACAGACAAAATACTGTGATTCACTGTGTTCCGTGGTGAGATTTCACAGCAGATATCAACAGAAAATTGACATGGTAGCGCATCTGTTCTTGTTTCCTTTAATGCGTCGGATCCAAAACAGGATTTCACTGCGGGAATGGAAAGTTAATGAATGTGCACAACAAAAATAACAAAAGCTGACCGAAAAATCAATTGCACTATCCCACAAAGTGAGAAGTAGCACCTTTAAAGGTCTCATCAAACAAGATAGAGAATAAGGTTGCACATAAGAATTCTCCATTTAACTTCTGGATACATAAGTTTCAGTGTATATATATATATTTTAATCACACAGGGTACAAACCAACACATTAAATCATCATTAACAGGGCAGCAGCACTGCAGAATCTTTGGATCTATATGAAAACACTCCTAATTACACGCTTAATTAATATAACAAATAAACAAACAAATAAAGAAAGGGGTGGGGGGTAATATGGGGCCCAGTATCAGTCACACTTGTGCTAGTCCTGACACAATAGAGCAGACTTCCCCGTTCAGTGACAGGTCTGTTTGTCACTGCGTCCTAATTCAAGGGCTGGATTTCTAAATTTCTCTTTCTACCCTGAATATGTCAAAACTTCTATACAGAGCTTTATTCGCAAAAAAAGCAACACTTTGTGTAGTCTAATCTTAGAGCACACGTCTGAGGTATCCTACTCAGCTCTGAATGTCCCAAAATCCACTGTATTCAGGCTATATGTTTATTCAAGTTTTCCAAGCAATCTATGATAATTTTCTGTTTAAATTTTCTGCTTTAAAGCAACGTGTTCAAATGTGAAATGAATTGGTCCATATCATGTCCCATGCTAGTCTTGTCCACATTAATGTGTTGGTGCATGAAAATGACACACAGCAAGCCAGCATTGTGGAAAGTGGAAAGGGCATTTGTGGTATAACCATCGGGCAACAATGTTCCAATTAAACCACAAGTTTAATTGTTGCAGAAACATGGATGTCCAAAGTCGGTCCTCAAGGGCCGCTGTCCTGCAGGTTTTAGATGTTTCCCTGTTTCAACACACCTGATATTGAAGAAATGGATCTCTTCAAAAGATTAAGTTCTGCACAAGCCTTGCCTAGTTTCAAAGTGAATGTCAGTCTCTCCATGACATAAATGTCATGTACAGTTCTTTGCCATTCTTCAAGTGTTGGTGTGTTTGGTTGTAGCCACTTCTTTGCCGGTAAAGTTTTCCATGTCATTGACTGAACATAATTGACAGAACTGAAAAAAAAAAAAAACAGTTGTCAGATTTGGGTTTTGTATTTGCGTCTAGTGGTTGATAGAACTGTGCAGAAGAGCGCATTCCAATTCCTTCCTTGTCCCCCTCCCCGATTTCAGGCTTTCAACTTTATCAATGTTACGTGCCGGTAGCTCTTCCACTTCTCTGAGAAGGTCATTGGGAAATTTATTCAGAAAAAAGCAAAAGGCGTTTTTTTTGCTTGTACCTAACCACACAGCAAGAGTTGACATGACATGCTGAGACCTAAAGAAAGAGCACCTGGAAAGAAAGAAAACAGCAAGAATACTCAAGGAATCTGAATGATGGTTCCACCGAGTTCTTTCATCTCTTTATGCCCCCAGCTGGCATCTCAACTGCTGATACCAGCATTTTATTATGTAACCTCATTGTACCACCGCCATGTTATGCAGCGTTCAAGAGGTCAGTCAATAGCATCTGTTAATAACTAATTCAAGCTAACTAGTTATGAGCTTCAAATTAATTGGTAATTAAAGTTATACCTGTAACCTCCCTTTTACTCAATACAATACAATAATATAATATTATTAAATGAAGATTGACACTATTACTGTTGAATTATTTGTCAAATTAGTTGAAGTTTAAAGTCATGACTTATTGTAGAAATATGTGTGTCATGGAACCTGCTGAGTTAGTGAGGCGTGTGAGCAAAATGATTGCACAGAAAGCAAGCAAAAAAAAAATTAAAAATTTGTTTGATGTAGTGGTATGAGACAACATACTCAGAAATTCTTGCCTGTGTAGCACATATACTGCCACTTTGTTCATATCAAATATCAGCTTGCACTGAATTTGGAAAAATGCTTTTGAAACATTTAGTGGAGGGAGAGTGGTGGGCCTGGTGTCCATTTTCACATCACATTCAGAACGTTTTTCAATAGCAGCTGGCTTATGGCACAGTGACTGTCCTCTGATACTGTTCAAATTGGAAGGAGTCTTTCATTTGACATGAAAGTAAAGGGAGAACGTGGAGAAATTGAGAATAACATATTCTATAGGGTCTGGTCTGGAGCAGACCACATGATGGCAAAGCTTATGCAGTTTTCAGTGAGGTTGTTCAAATTTTTATTTTTATTTTTTGTCTCAAAGGAGCACTTGTCCCGAAAGGTAGATATGAGTAATGGATGCTTTAAGACAAAGTGGAAAAAAAGAGGGGAAAAAAGCACTCAAAGCAAAGAGTTGACCTTGTTCACATGAGTTAAAGCTTCAGGACAGGTTGATTTCCTCCTCTGTCATGGTGGAAAACATTCACAAGGGATCAAACCCAGCAGTGACAGCAGAGTAGCGAATTGATAGGCTGTGTTAATCATAGTTTTGTTGGCATACTTGACTTACTTGATCATCAATAGGCTACCCTTGGTTATGTTTTTGCATGTCACTGAGACAAACTGATAATAAGCTGCTCGAGGAAAATAATTGGCAATGACAAATAAAAATCTGTGCTTCATGGCTCCAATTAGGAATAATCTGGTTTTATGACTGGTGAACTGACCTTTTCGTCCCTGAGGCGCCGTTTCTCTTTTCGGATGCACTTGTGTCCACCTTTGTGTGATAAGATAACGGGCAGTAGATCTGACAAATTGCAGTGCTCAAACCATATTCTGACATCCTGTTAGTCCACCGGGCTTTTATAGAAATTCAAAAGAGTAATTTTTTCCAGATAACATTTTGACAGTGATTTTGATAATCTTTTGCTTTCAGAAAACTTTATGCTTGGCTGGATCCCTACAACCTTAAATGCCTGTCATATTGCATGCAGTCATGTAAGAAAGGAACTATAACCCCATTTTTATTCTAAACGTTTACCTTTAGAAAAGAAAATCGCGTGGCCCTAAGTAGATCTTAAAATAGGCTTAATATAGCCAGGTGACCAACATTACATGACATTTTCTATTGTGCCATTATTAATATAACAAAAGCAAGCCAGGACACAGAGTAGTTTGTAAAGCTAAGTACAAAATTACGGCTTCCTTACAAATAAAGACTATAAGTAGCAGCCAGGTGCTGCCTATCAGTATGGCACTTGACTAAAAGTCCAACTGCTAAAGTTTGGCCAAAATTGGTCCCTGCAACAGGATAATGATCACAAATGCAAATGCAACTCAGAATGGCTTAAGAGAAAACAAGGTGTTGCAATGGCCCAGACATAATCTAAATGTAAAAGATGGATAACGTCATACAAAAAACTACCAGTAGTACTGCAAGTTGTTGTTCCTAAAGGAATTGAATCATGGAAAGTTATTGAATCATGGTGTCTACATAGTTTATGGAATACTACTTTAATTTTTGTTAAATAAATAATGAGAAATGTCATGGGTTGTTGTTCATATGAAGTTGTATTCACCTAATTTTAAGACCTGAGGAAGCATAGGTTATTTTTCAAAAAGTATGATCTAATACGTAAAACCTTAGAAATAAAAGAGGATGACTCTATGTATATTATATCATTTTCCCATAAGTATAAAGCATCAATAACTGGAAATATTCAAGTAAGCTTCAATCATCTCAATATTCATTGTAGTGCTGGAGTAAAATTATTACTTGCATTTCACCAATGCAATATGTACATTTGTTTCTCCAATAAGTCCCAATTTTCTCAAAAATTCCAACCTGACCTCTGTTTTGTACCTTGCATTAACCGACAGCGTCCAGTGCAGTTAAGATATGTTTAACCTTGCCATTTTGCTGACTCGTGTGCCAAAAGGTCAGAGAGACTTTAATAAGGGATCCGTCACCCACAAATCATACCAAGTCCAAGGCACACCATTCAAGGTGCTCTTGTGTTCGGGGTAATAATTGGCACTTTATTTGATCCGTTTTATCCAAAACGGTTCTTCAAAATCACTCACAACTTGTTTTCATTGCTCAAGCAGACCAGACACACCGTTAGGCTCTACCATCCACAACATTAAACGACAGGACCAAATATAAAATGTAAATGAAAGATTGAATAATTAGAGAATAATTAATTAATTAGCACATATGGTTGCAATGGTGTGTGAGCAGCCTGTGTGACCTGTGTGAACTGGTGGAAAAGGGGTATAATTGTTCTCCTTTAAGTTTATCTAAACCTATTTGCAATGTATAGGAGTAAAATTATTGTAATATTGGTACATTTTGCACAACATGTACACAGGCAGTATTGCCGTGTTATCATGGGATCAATAGAATTTCTACCTATTAGCTGCTTAATTAAGCCACTGATGGATAGAATTTCTGATCAATGAAAGAACTGGTTAAAAAAAAAAAAAGACCCCTTGCCTCAATTAACATTGGCAAGATCAATAACAGTAACTTCTTATCCGAGAGCGATAAATAAAGAGAACACACTATGTGCATGTGGGGTGCATACAAGGTCATTTAACTCAGGCTTTCCAGTTTGGGGAGTAGCGGTGGGGGGTGGGGCAAGAATGACAACATTGGAAATAATTCTGGTGACGGGTGTCAACAACAGCGTTAACCTCAAAGAGCAAGGGCCTGGCTTGGAAGGTCTAAGAGGCTTAGCTGCCAATGTAGCAGTGTCCTTGTGCATAAAAAGCACACATGCCTTCACATAGACACACAAGTTTAGAAGAAATGACATATTCTGACAGCCTGCACACGTGCACGTACGTACACACACGTGCTGCAGTCACCCTGCATTTTCTCATTAAGACATATGAAAGCCTTTCTAAAGACTCATGGGAAAATTCCATTAGTGCTCTGTCAAGTCGAACTCTTTACTCATGCACAGATCAAGTGCTAAGTGTGTTTGCAATCGTTGTCACATGCCTAAAACACATATTAATACTGACTGGATAAAGCTAAGGAGACAGGGAGTCAGAGGGAGTCGTACAAATAAATTTGTGCATCAATAATGTTATGAAGAACGCTAACATAACAATAGACACGATAAAGTTGTGTGACGAGATAAAAAGCACCGGGCACATGTTGCCACAGGCAACCTTTAAATAATGGTTCTCATTACACACACCATGTGACTGGTGACACTTTTAACCTACTTCAAAGTAGCTTTGTACTCCAGTATGTATGTGGATACACTTGTCACAATGGTGACTTTCTGCCTTTGAAGTGGTCATCAAGGGAGCTTAAATTCATTCCAGCTCATGATTTTGTTTCATTTTTCCACTAAGTTTTCATTGGCTAGAAATGCCACAAACAAGTGACAAATATTGGCTAGACGACGTCCACCTCTGTAATTACTCACACATTCAGTAATCAGAGACAAACCTTTTATTTACCATCACAGCAATGAAACAGTTCTTATAATTGCTAACAAGGTTTTTGCATGTTGCCAAGGACATTTTGTAACATTCCTCTTCGGGTCTTCGTGGTTTTCAGAATTCCTCGTCATCATTCAGGGTTTTATTTTCCACCCATATATATTGTAGGGATTTGAGCCTGGACTTTGAGAGACCCTGTTTTTTAAAGTCAAAATAGGTCATAATAAAAGAAAGAAAAGAAAAGAAAAAAATCACAAATGAAATTATGTGACAAAAAAGCAGACATGCAAGCTTCCAGTTTTTTCCATTGACAAAGCAAAGTCATTTTACCCTGAATTAAAGAGATTGCTGTATCTATAATGGACATTTATAATAGGCTGTGTTTCGTTTGATACCTGAACCATTTTTGGAAAGCCAGAGTATAAAGTCATTTTCCATGCAATCAAATGAGCTATTTTTTGAGTTTATTGCCCCTCTTCAGGAAAGACAACAGTCTTTGCATTCATGCTGCGACAATTGTCTTTCTTAAGTGGGGAATATGGCAGACTTAAGTGAAAATAAAACATGCAGGTCAGCTTTCTCTTCACTGTTTTAATGTATCTTCCATAAATTTGTCAATGTGGGTGCATATCAAAGTGAAGGCTGTTGATCGTAGAGATGCAAATGTCAGCTTGTGGTCGCATCCAGGGCTTGATAGCCTTGGCATGCATTCTCTGTTTACGCTGTTTACTCTTGGTTGGCTTTTTTAAGACCATAATGTACATTACCACTTAATCTATACCCAACCCCCTCTTGAATTTTGAAAACTCAGTGTATTCTGTTTGGTCTCCCTCAGTCCTGTTGGTTCTAACCTTGGCAGTGTATCTAAAATATATTATCCAGGCAGCCAAAAATCTAGGAGTAATGTTTTAACCTAACCTTAGTTTTGATGCTTAAGTCAAGTTAAGTTGTTCAGTTTTGCTTTTTGTAGATTTAGGCATAAATCAGGTCTTCTCTTTCAGCGGCTAACTTACAAAATGCATGCTTTTGTCTATTCTTGCCTTGATAACTGTTAGGCACTATACTTTGATATCATTCAGGGCTCTCTCTGCCATCTTTAGCCGATTCAAAATGCTGCAGTCAAACTCGTTACCATCATAAAAAGGCATGAATAAATAATCCTTGTGCTTGCCTCCCTGCTCTGACCAGCTGTTAGATTGATATAGTCAAGCTAGGCATGTAGTCTTTTCCTAAATCTAACAAGGTGTGGCGATTTTGTTCCCTAAATATAACAACTTACAGTGTTTCTGAATCTCAACTAAACAGCTAGTGAAAATGAAAAGTGCAAAGTTAAGGTAAAGTGGAAGATAAAAATATGACTGATGTAATTTTTGTCTGACGTATTCAACCCATTCGACACACTACACAAACCCTGTAAGAAGTGCTTTTCTGCCCTCTCAGTACTAATCTGTGATAACTGCCGTCAACTAAAACGGTTTAAAACGCACCACCTCTGGATATGACATTGGTATTAGATATCATAATAGGCAACTTCACCATGAATTACTAGACTTGTGAGCTATAGGCTTTACCTTTTTATTCAATCTATTGGCTGAGAGACCATCAAAGATGAAAACTATATCAAACTGAGCTGTCCAGAAAAATAAATGGAAAAATAAAGTGGAAAAAAAGGAGAATTTTAGAAGTCGGCTTCTGCACTTTACTCAGGTGGACCTGTTGGAGGTCCTAAAAGGACATGAGACAATCTCTCATGGACTGTCATTATTTTAGTTCCAAACTGCTTGATCATCCAACATAAATCGTTCACTTCTCCTCTCTTTTGTGACAACTGTGGGCACAGAACAAAGAAGGGAACTATACAGAAAATGATTGATAAATAGATGGGAGTGGGAGGCTTTGATTCTCACTGTGTACAGATGGGAGAACAAAAGGGAGCAGGCAAGCATAAAGTCTCAGGCAGGGACACAGAACAAAAGAGTCAATTAATAAGGGATTGTAGTAAATGCCATAAGACAAATGAACAGGCACGTCCCAAAAATGAGAGAACAGAGTATGCCTTATGGTGGCAGGTCCTACATTTGACTATTTTTACCAAAAAACGCTTGCTCTAATGACATTATCTCTGACGAACAATTGTTTGCCTCACATTAGGAAATGGCACGCATTCCATGACAAGTTAAATGAAAATGTTTGGATCATTAGGCTGCATTAGGATGAGTTGAATGGGACATGAAGCAACAAGTAGTGAGTGATCTTAACCTCAATTTATATTTCGGTGTGTAAATATCAGCCTAAACGAGCTCCCTGCAAAGACGGCATCCATGGAAACGTGCCATTTGGCAGAGATCTGGAAGACGTGACACGTGACTCCCCCTTGCTTGCTGATCAATTTTTATTAATTTCTTAATTTACTGTTTATTTAGCCAATGTATCATGCCTTGGTGGATCCTCAACATTACTGGGTTTTTAAACAAAAAAGAGTACAACGCTTCATCTGTACGTCGACACAGAAAATGACTTTGTCTCAATTACACACAGACAGCTTATATGGTTTGACATTTACTTCTACAAATGCTGGAACACATTTAGCTGTTAAAAATAAAGATAAGGGCAGTAAGTCTTAGGTTAAAAAAAAAAAAAAACAACTTCATCATTTAGGAAAAATGCAAATACAAGCGCCACTCTTGGGTTAATTAATCTTTTTCAGTCTTTGCATAAATTTGTGCTCAGTCCAAACATGATATGAATTATTTCCCCGTAATATTAATACGATTAAACTGAAGAATGACTGGGGAGACTTGCGGTTTAAAGCTTTTAAATAATGTAAAAAAAAAAAGTACATCATTGTGATTAAAAAGCATTTAAACACCATATGTTGTCTGAAGATAGCACAAAGGCCCGATATGTTGTTTTTGTTCGAATTACATTTAGTTACAGGGTTTGAGTGACCGGCAAATTGTTGCATTCGATTTTTGTTTGTGTTACACACAGTATAACTTCAGGTTTTGGAAAATCCTTCTTGCTCAACAACAAGCTCAGCTACTAGAGCTGCTGGGGTGGAAGATGGCAGTAGACACTAAACTAGGTCTGGGCAATCACAGTGTCTCTTAAATTTTTTTGTCATACGGCATGTTGCTGGATAAAGCAGACTCTATGGTCTTCTGTTGCTGCTGCACAGGCGTTATTGGGGGAAGATTAGCACTTGTTCCGGGCTGTGTTTGTAAAAGTGTGCATTCTCCATGCTCAAACAAGTGGTGCTGCCTCAGGTGATGAAAAAGATTATCGCTGTTCCCTGTCTTTGTCAGAACATGTGCTCGACATAATTTACGGTGCACACTACTATGTTCCGTGTCTGACTTCAAAAAACAAAAATACCTCCACACCAGAGAACCTTTCGGGCCCTACTTATCAACAGTGTTGTGAACAATGTCATCCCTTATGCCTTGGGCTATGTCTCCTGTCATTTCTTCCGAGGCAGCACTCGATTTATTTTCTTATACGGCTGCATCAGCACAAACAAATACACCATGACTTGCTGCTGGCATGGCTCCATTCCAGCCACGTGATTGGTTCAACTGTCGTTGTCATTGGCTATTCGTATTGTCTGTCAAAAGATGGACAAACGTAATCTATCAAAAAGTATATGGACCAAGTTTCATATCTTTATCGAGGAATAACTTTTCCTCGATAGCTATCGTTTTATCGCCCAGCTGTAACGGAAACATTAATCATAAAAGTTTAGAATCCGAAATGTAAAATAAGCAAAAAATAAGCAAAAGAAGGTAAAACAATATTTATAGAAATAACTAAATTAGGTAGTTCTAACTTTTATTTCCCTTTGGTTTAAATCGTCACATGAACTTTGAGTGTTATCTTCCTGTTTCAATTCACATGCAAATGTTTGTCGAGTGCTGAAATCCCATGGGCATAAAAGAAAAAAAATACATATTATTTGGCTCAGAATACTTTGTACTACATTAAATTATGCATAAGTGAACACAGGCTTAATGAAGAGAATTTAAATAATTTGATGCAGTGGTTATCTATGTGCTTAGCATTATGCTTATCTCTGTCTCTTTTCCCCCTCACACGCGCTCAGAAGTTTTAGGTACATTAGGGCAAAGCCGTTATCCATCTCTTCTGTCATTCATTTTGTTTTTTTATCAAGACACCCAAATGAACACGAGACTCTACAAAACTAACCATCGACAGCGCTGACCTTCATGTGAACTCTGCCGGATACCAAATCATAAATATACTGCTTACAGCGCCGCAGCATAATGCGTTTCCACATTCTCCTCCGCATCCACTTCACTGCTTTGCACACAGTGCATCATGCCCTTTGCTGAACCCATTTACTGTGGACAAAGCCGCGGTTCAAAACCCACAGAGTCTCCAACAAGAGGATTTATCAGGTTTGAGTTAAGTTATAGCTTGTAAGTAGAAGAGAGGAGTGATTAATCAGGCATGTTTATTTCTTTTCTCATTAATAATTAAGGACAACTTCTGATTTTTGAGATGCTTTGAAAGGGAACACTGAGCAGCTGTTGCCTAGTGAATAAAAGCAACTCCAACATAAACCCCTCAAAGATACTCTTGAAATGTAACTCTATTTTAAACAGAAAGAAGACGTTTATCTTTTTTGTGATACGCGATCACTGTGTAATTGCACTTGTTCCAGGAAGAGTGTAATTCAGACAGCACTGAGGCAAAGTTAGCAATGTTAAGGAAATGCAAAAGCATAAAGAAATGCATGCAAAAAGCTCTAACCTGAACTCTGCACGGCAGGGGGGGGGACAATGTTCTAATAAAATACAAGAACTTTCAAGATTAAAGTACATTTATGACAACAGCAATCTACTTTTTCATTATTAATGGGGTGAATATATGGGAAAGGATAAGTGATCAAAGAAAAACCTTATGAAATCCCCTGGGACCAGAGAAAGAAATTCATGAGCAATAAGAGGCTTTTTTTTGGTCGACAAACAATATCATTTCATCATAGTTTGCGGCCATAATGAAGAGGTGCAACAGACAAACGCTTTTAAAAGCTGAGGAAAAAAAAATCAAGAACAACCACACCTCAGTGCTGCAGCTAATTATCATAGGCAAAACCATTGAGAAAGAAAGTTTCAATTGTTTATTATAATGAATAGTAAGTGCTCTGTCTGATACCTTTGATCATATGTCAAAATAACCTGCTGCCCATGCGTGTGTCTGTCTGTTAATGTGACTGCAACAGTTTACACTTGCCCTATGGACAGCAATTTGTATGTTAGTAGGTCTGACTGGTAAGATTTCCATGTCTAAGACTATGTTCAGACTGCCGGCTTCAATACTCAATACTGAACCGTCCTACATGTGCAAAAAAACAACAAAAACATCATGACGCATTCTGCCTGCACAGAAATGTGAAAAATGTCATCGAGAGTGACATAGAGGTCACATGAATTCCATTTTGACCTTACAGACTAAGGTCGCATTGCAAAATCGGACTCCGTGTGATCTGTGCTGAATAAACTGTCATGAAAAAATCTGATTCGAGTCACTTATGAGCGAAAAACTTGATTTGGAACATATATGATGTGCAGACTGAACGTAACCTCAGTTACCACAAGATTAATAGAAAGCAGTGTGTGGTCCCATGGGTTTTAGAATGAGCACCCCACATTCTAAGTCTGAAATCCTTACTGAGTTTAGAGTCACAGTTTTGAGTCCTACCTTCACCCATTTGCTTCTTGTCAGTCCCCATCTCTCCTCAATTGTTGTCACTTTCAAAAGTGGTAAAGAAAAAGAACAAAGCTGGACATTTTGAATATACTTTTACAAATATAGTATTTGGAAAAGACACAGAAATTCCAGGGTTTCTTTGTGAAAAATATAAAGTAAAACGACCATTTTCTTTAAACCAGCAGCTTGCATCTCCACCGTGTAATAAACTTGTCTTTTTGCCCATTTGTGGAAGAAAACTAAGCTGGCCGTGCTGTTTATTGGGTTTGAAAGACTTTTGAGCATTACATGAGTAGCTGAGATGATAATGATTATGTTACCAACACATAATCTATTCCTCCAATCTTATTTTTTACATGAATTTGTTCTGAGCTTCTATGAACACATTTGGCAAATCTGCTGGGATCGTTGGCCGTGTTCACAAACCACATAATTTAAATTTATTAAACTGCTATAAATTTGCTTGCCCAACTAAAATACAGACATTTTTGCTCCACATTGAGATGGTGGAAGTAAATACACAAATGTATTTAGTTGAAATCCTTGTGTAACGGCAATCCATTTATGATTGAAAACACACGTAAGTTCACACATATTGTACTGTATTGGACTAACAAATGTTAAGGTTTTATACCTTTATGAAACATTTAAAGTTATTTTTCCACTTGCCAGCAGCACAGTCCATACAAGGTTTAGTGAACAAGGGTAACCATAGCAACAATAAAGAAAGTCTACATGGAGGATTCAAATTCTGTATGGTTATAACTAATTATCACATAAACAAACACGGATCCAAAGCAGTTTGCTACGTTTTCCTTGTCAAGATCTGGTAAACAGATTTGTCACTCTTGTGACTGATTTGGTTAGTCAGCCTGGAATGGCAGACGTTACACAATAAGCTCTGGGCTTTCTATTTGACAACACTTTTCATTATTTACCACAAGGCAGAACTGAGCAGTCTAAATTTAGGGCTCGATAACAATGTTTTATGTCAATTTGAAATGACAGCATTAAATAATTAATACAAGATTTTGTGTCTCCTTGCACTCGAGATGGAGGGGAGCCACTGGAGTTTTAGGAAGCAAAACTCAAAAACAATAGCGTGGCGTCTATCCAGGTCAACACCTTGGGCTTTTTTGTTTTATTCAAGCAGCTGATCCTGGGGAGCTTCTGAAAAACTGAAGGAACTGCATTGTTACCATGGAGATGGTGTCAATGTTTCAAAAAAGCAAACTCGAGACCTTCCTTTTTGATCTGGCTTTTAACTGAATTATAAATTGTTATGCGTCAAGTCATCCCTAGTCTCCCTAGTGTGAATAGGACAGTGTGGGATGTCGTGTTTTAATGTTGGACCAATGGGTTTTTTCATGGAGAAGGCCGCTGTCATCAATGTGTTTTGCTGTGAAGAGGCATAGTTGATGTTGATCACTTTTGATGTTAGTAACAGCATCATTCAAACATGAATGTAAGAAATGAAGGTAGATTTTTCACAAGGTCAGCTTCTTGATAATTTTTGATTTTTTTATTTACTTCTCTTGTCCTCTCTCCATATGACACCTGTGCCTGCCAGAGATACTGTAAATATGCAGGCCATCTGCCAATTATCTCTAATTAATTAAAGAGGGGAGAGCCAATGACACATCCATAACAAATCCCAAATCATGTTATATTGCTTTTGCATCCCTTAATCACCTGTGAATCTGTGGGTTGTTGTGCTCTAAGGTCGTGGTTTCTCCTGGAATTCTCCAAAGAATCAGATATTCACCTCACAGTGAGGGAGTTTCAGCAAATCCACTGGCTCTAAATCATGACCATGTCGCATTGTTTTATACATGGAGAGTCAGACCCCATATCCTCTGGCTTTGGATAAAGTCTGTGTCATTGCGTCCTCGTTTATCTTGGCGCCGTAGCCTAAATTGCTCATTTCTGTAGATAAACAAAGAATCAATCCTATTGTCTATTTTTACTTTTTTTTTTTTTTAAATCTTTTTATATTATTATTTTTTCTTATTATCTTAGATAGCATATAAACAATTATCAATTACCATCAATTTATAATCATCACTAAGCATGGGTGCTAAAACAGAAGCAAACATGGCTACAGCAATTGTTATGGGGGGGGGGGGGGGGGGGGGGGGGGGGGCACTTTGCTTGAAAATTGCAAGAGTGCTTCAAACCACCTCTGAATATCTACGGATCTCCTTCATACTTTATTACATCTAAAAATCATTGTCTTAGCTATAGTCAAAAGCACAATTTTTTGATTTTAAATCTTCCTCAAGGTCATGTAATTCATAAACCATGATATTAACCATAATAACAGCCGTGGTATTTAGCAAAATGTCATTGCCAGTAGATGGGAAAAGTACTAATAAAAATACCTTTTATTCAGTTTCTTTTTCACTTCATTTACTTCAAATTTCACTGCTGTAGAGTTACGAAAAAACCTAAAGAGAGCTTTGACAGGGCAATACACATTTAGGGAGGCTTATATAGCCCTAATTTACCACATAAAAAAGAATGAGGTTGCTAAGCGGCCATCAGCTTCGTTCAGATCCTATGTTTATCTTCGCGCACATCGCACTATATCCATAGTTTTATCTTTGTAGTCTTAGAAGAGAGGAGGCACTGCTTTCCCAACAATCATTTTCTCATCTCAGACATAAACCCGTCTTTACCCATCCTTCAATTTTCTGTCTGCGCAAATCAATTACAACTCACACAGCTTTAGTGACAATCCTCATGACACAAATACATCTTTTTTCATATTTGGCATTTTTCACCTAAAAATGCAAAGAAAATTGCTTTTGTTTCTCAACAAGTACATGTCTGATTCTCTGTTCATTCTCTGAGCGTATGCATTTCCCAGGGGACCTCCATGGCCTTTAATTGCAATAGCATGCAACTCACTGCGGTTACCATCGGCTGCAATCTGTCAGAACCCCCGTTTGCTTTGGTTATCGTCGGCATCAAACCACATATGCTTTGTGGCAAGTTCAATAGCAGCTTATCTGTTTCGACAGCAATTCACAACTGGTTAGACACCCTCACTAAAGACATGACTGCAGCTCATTTGTTGTGTTTCTCTTTTTTTTTAAAAGAGGGATGTTTACTTGTGTGTGGAGACCTTCACTGTCTCATCCCACAGAGAACGTATCTCGATCAATACGACATTATAACTATGGCAAACCTTGGATCGTGCTCTGTTCTTCTGCCTAGTTCTACACACACACATACACAAGGTGAAATAGAGGCATTAGCAAGATTACAGTGTGTGTCCTTGACAATAGAGAATCTTGAATGAGGGAGTGATTCATTACACGATATTTGTCTCTGGGGAATGCTTCTGGTTCCACACCTTTGGCTTGTACAGTGGCATGCTTGTCCACTACCCTGGTATCTGCTCTAAATGATCAAAAATAAAGAAAGAATGTAGATATGTTTACCACCACCGCTGAGGGTGCATTGGAACACAAACTAACACGAAGCTGAATTTACGGCGTCATGTCTTCTGACTGGTTTTGAGTTCATTGTGCTTCTGATAACATCCGCTACTGATGTGTCGTCAACATAGGTACATTTGTACACTGATCACCAGAGGCGAATACATAGTTTGAGGAACTAAGAGTTCAAAGAACCCTTTGGAATTTTTTTTTACCATTATGCACTGTGTTCTCATGATATAACATTTTGAGTTATTTTCCTATCAGGCAATATTTCAGACTTTAGTGACAAATTCTTGTCACCGACGCTTCCACCAACACAGGCTCTCTAAGTACAACTGAACTCTGAAGAGGGAATTTCCAAAGTTCAACTGGAACGCTTCCCCCAGTTTGGATTGCTATCTTCATAAGTCAGAGAAACCTCACCAGCCTTCAGCTAAAAATCCAATATGGCTGCCCTGTGTATAAAAACTGATGACAACTGCAATGATGACAAACTCTTTAACAGCACTTCTGTCAATATGTATGTCACTAAATCTGTTGCCCACATGCGTAGTATGGGGGAGTGGGATAACGCTCGTAAGATTCATAAGATGAGCACTAGTTTTCTTTTTCTTTTTTTCGTTCAGCAATGTGGCTCAAAGTAAAGTAAGCCAAATGCTGTAGGATTTATTGAAACAGGTTGGAGAATGGAGGCACTGCAAGGAAGCAGCAACAATTCACGCTTCACAGCAACCTTTATCAATAGAAAATGCTGAATAGTCATTTGCACTGGTGTCCAAGCGGTAGCTGTTTGTCTGTTCACAAGTTCTCAAAAGTGAAGACGGCCTGCTTTTGCAGTTGAGGCTGTGCTAATATTAATTTAGCCGGCAGTGTTCTTTTTTAAATTTCCTTTAACCTTAGTCTTTTACAAAAAATAAAAAGAATTCTCAATTTCAGTCAGTTATTTTTCACTCCACTACAATTTTTATCTATTTTCATTCAACAAACTTTCCATCTATTATGAGAACAATCACGGTGTTCAAAAACAGTTAAAGATGTTGACATGTGAACTTAATTTGTTTGGTTAGCTTCTAAAGAATAAATGTGACTATTTGTGGAAGAAAGATGATTTTTTATTAGTTTAAAACTTCACACAACCTGGCAGCACTGTGTATCTGCGCCCTCTTACATGTGAGGGCCTCCTCTTGTGAAAACATTTATCCATATTTCTAGCTGGAAAAAAGATCATCAGCTTTAAAGATGCAAACTCTTGTCCCTCAGTTTTCCTCTGTTATTCAGTGACATAATGACACAATGCAGTAGAAACATGGGGAAATCTTAACAGACTGACAATGTCATTAAGAATGTTCTATGCGTCTGTCTCCACAATCCCAAAGAAAAAAACAGAAAATATTCTTTGCACTGCACCCACTCTGCACTAATTGACCTTTTCTTTTACTACTGTACATGAATTCTCACAGATCGAGACATTATTCTAAAGCAATAAGTGTGGCTGGAAATTAAATCTAGCTCCAAAAGCTGAACAATAGCCCCCATTCCTACTTGCGTCTGTGTTGTCAGGGCTTCATTCCACTTGTTTTTTGGCATATGGTGCTTTTAAATTGTAAGTTGATGCACCTACAAAATATGTATCTTTTTTTCCTACTGTCAACAGCTTAGTGAGTACTTACTGTAAAGTACAATGCTGCACTGTGCTGAGTTCTACTGCTTTCAATGTCAAATGCCAGGTTTTAACACTCTTTACATAATGGAAATCCTGGAAATGTGTGCTTGTGTGGATGTTTGCTGTGTGACTTGAGTGTGTATATGTGTGTATCATTTCACTTGTCCGCTGCCACACTCAAGGTTAATGTATACACCGATAATGGAGATGATGTGCTGGAAAGTGTCCTCACTGGTGTCGGGGAATCGCAACTACATTGCATTACGGAGCTCATCAGCATGATGAAACAAGCTCCTTAACATCTCTTTACAGCTTGTACGTACCTACACACGTACACGCAAACTTGCGCAAGCACACACACACAAATACTACCCTTTAAAAGGTTGATATGTATGCCAGCACAGTGCTGACACACATATAGACTTTCACTCTCTGTACTTCACCATCTGCATTAGCCAAAACCCCACAAAAGTCTTACTTAACACAGTTAACCCCAGACCTTTTGAGCTGGAATTATGCAATAAATGAGTAAATGTGCCAGCATCATCTGTCAAATGAACTGATTTTAAATGTAGTGTCACTGAGAGATGATAGCTGCTATAACAATACAAGTGCTGTACTGTATACAACGCTCCTAATTTTGCAGTTCACACAATGTTTGGGGTCCCAGTGGAGTACGGCAATATCTGTGTGAAAAACCATGTACAGCATTGATTTTTATCCTCATTTACATGCAAAATGTATGACACACGTCACAGCATTTAACATTTAGAATATCTCTGCAAGATGACGCTCATCAACAGCAGAGCAATGTTTTGGGGTTTTTTTGTAATAACATTTTTTCCACCCCCAGTTTACAGCTGGGCTGTAAAGTGAAATAAATGTAAAAAAAAAAGATGTTTTATATAATTTTGTTGATTATCCACAAAGACATTTTGTATATTTATACTTTTACAGGAATAGGTGGGAGCTAAAAAGTTCACTGTCACATTAACTGTGAAAATGTTCCAGTTCTGACAGTGTTGTGATCAGAATTATTATATGTACTGATCAGAATTATTTGAGCTTTCTGTAAGCATTTTGCAAGTGTTTCCACCTGTCTGTATAAAACTGCAAGATGAAGCTTGCATGATGGAACATTTCTATCATTATTTGAACAGTTTTTTGCAGTGTCTGCTCTCACCTTCTGTTATGTTTTAATGGAACCAGCCATTGATATCAATGTGCTTGACTTCCAATGTGCAATAAGCCGAATTCCAATGAGCATCTGTTGGCATTAGTGTCAAGCACTACATCACTGTGAGCACATTTTCATTTAAGCTAAATGAAAAAGAGTCCAATAAGGAGGGAATTTCTTTTTAGACCCACTGCAAAATGGCGGTACTTGAAGGTGTTAATCTCACAAAATTAAAACTAATAGTGTCAATTTATGAGCAAAAGTAGACAACTTAATTGTTCATCACAATTGTATGCCAAAATGTAATCGTGGTTGAAATAGGCCTGCTGTACGTGTACATGTTTGTGTTGTTTGATACAATACAAAGTGGGAAGAGTGCTGCCAAAGAAGGAGTGGAAAGGTCTCCGGTGCCACGTTGAAATCTATGTACGTGGGAGGCGGGCTGTGATGAGACAGAGCTGTGGACATTTTTTCTGTTATGGTGCAGAGGGTTGTGTCGAATCCATGAAACAGGCTGGAAAAATTGAAGGAACACACGTGCACACACTGGCTAACATCAGACGCGGGTAGGAGGAAGATGATGGTCCACAGCTAATCTTTTCCACCATGCTTACATGTTTTCTATTACAATTCCCACAAGTCTATTAGCCTTTCGGTACATGTTGATCAGAACACCACATATGTATTATTAATGTGTATGGGTTGCACAGTGTGTGCTTTTTGAAAATGAGTAAGACAAGGCGGGTAAGACTGGAAAACATTATTCACCATATATTATTTGGTGTGTATGTGGGTCTAACAGACCTAAATATAACACAAAGAGTTAACTACACATTTCCTGAGAAGCTGAAATTAAATATACATGCAAAAAAAAAAACATAAATATTATCCTTAAAATATCACAAGCAACCAACCTGCATGTTTGTGATCCCTCAATAAGTACCGTCTTATTTAATTCTCAATTCAGGCCGGTGATATTGTAGGACACTTAGCCATTCTCCACCATGGGTATGCTTTAGGTATCATAATGGGTATGCTAGTGGGTATCTTTGCCGTGAGCTGCCGCTTAGGTTCTGCCCACCCATGGTGGTAGACTACATAAAATGATTCTATATCAATGAATGGAGAGAACATGAGAAAGGAATGGGCAGGCAGAGAGTGCTTGCATAAACGCAGAGTCAGTGCTCATAGAAGAAATGGCAAAGAATAAGCAGTGATAGAAGAAAACCGGGAATGTGATATAGTCAGACGAATAGAGACAAAGTGCTCCTATATACATCCTTTTAAGCTGTCTGTATGTATGAGGTGTGTGCACTGATCATGATTGGATGGCCGCTCAGATGGAGCATCATTTCCCTGGATGTAGCGGCTTCCCTCCATCCCCTTCCCCTCCACTTGCTCTCCCATCCGTGATGAATTCGAATTGTCCCGCAACCAAAAAGCGTGCAGCTCATTTTTCACCGCCGATATTTCTTTACAGTAGAGTTTCAAGGGAACCCTCTCACGCTTGTTCCATATTAGATGACACTCTTAATCCAATTTAGCTGGAAGTGCGTTCCTTCGCTTCTCATGCACCTCCACAGCGAGTGTAATAGTGTGCATGTGTGCACACGCAGAGCGGCATTCATATGTGCAAATTTGCTCGGGCAGCTGCATGGTCGTGTGTCATGTCTTCGCAGTGATTAGCTTTCGTTGCCTGGTCTCCCAAGACTTGTGCTTCACTGTGTGTTCTGCTCGCCAAGCACAGTTAGGACTACTCTCAAACTCCCAGCTCTGTGCCATGGTGGAGGAAAAATAAAATTATTTCCTGATTTGTTGTGAAAGGAGAGCAAACACACACACACACACACACATATTGGTGCAGTTGTGTTGCAGTAAACGTGGACTGCCTTAGGTTGTTTCTTCAGGGCATCTCAAAACTTTTAGGCAAGGTCAGCTTTGGATAATTTACAGGAAGTGTGAGAGGAAATCTAAAAAACAAACCATAATGTATAAAAGCTTAGGCACAGACAAAACATATTTATTCACCTTATACATGCATACTATTCAATGGCACAGCTTTAGGAAGCTAGAATAAAGAAATCAGCTAATGAATGCACTCAATAACACATTGGGTGCACCAACTTGAGATCCACTGTAATATTTGTTTTCGTAAACTAAGTAATAACCTTATTATAAACAGCTCTGTACAGTAGGACAACATAAATCTCCCCGGGTCTAATATTTTGAACAAAATAAAGAAGACATATTCTTCCTCCACTTGGTTTTAGTAACAATGAGGAGTAAAAAAGATTATTCACTCATTTTGATGTAATTAAAAAAAGCACAACAGTGCATCTGTATGATGCTAAGTGATTATTGATAAGTGTTTACATTGTGTCATGCTGCTTTGACGAGCTCTAACACTCTTTCAGAAGCACGAATGCTAAAAAGTGGCTAGAAGAAGAACGAAATTTCTCAGTGCTTCACTCGTAGATGTTGGTATACTGGAAAGATTTGAGGGGTGGGGGGGTTGCTCATGAATGTTACACCCTGACTAAATTGATTTCGGTTTGGGTTGAAGGTTTTATCAAAGCTTCTAATCCTCAGAGGAAAGGATAAGTCTAATCAGAATGTTTTTCTGTTGGGATTAGTGGCTGCAAGCCTCTCCCTCTCCCTCCCATTCTTTTATCCTTGCTGTCTTATGTACAAATTTTCTCTTGTGCTTGTGAATTTTGCCTTTTTTTTAAATAAATCTCTGCCTTCCTTTACTTTCCTTTATTTCCTTTGCCTTTCTCCTGCACCCCCTCAAAAAGCATTTTGGCAAGTGCATCTACTTTCGTTTTGTCATCGTACGTGCTTGGCTTGCTGTGTTTTAAAGCTTTAATCTGTGAATTTTGCAGTTTTTTCTTGTATTGACCACATCAGCTTTTTCCCACGCCTCATTCTAGCCTGTCCTAACCCCACCACCAGTGTCATGCAAGTTCACGCTTCACAAGAACAAGTTCAAAGTTCAGTTCATATAGATTAAAACCAAAGAAGCTGGTGTTCATAATTAACAATTTTAAATGTAAGCTGAGCTCACAGTCCCAAAATAAACTAGTTTGTGTTAATTTCTCACTTTTTTTAAGAAATCTGCTTTTAGATGAAGCATGTAGACCCTATGTATATGAGTAGACCCTCTCAGTGCTGTGGTGGAGCAACGGATGAGGAGGAAATTATATTCTGTTTTGGAGAACAAGAAGCATCCACAGCATCCTGGCAGGACAGAGGAGCAGCTACAGCAAGAGACCCATGTCACTGCGCTGCAGGACTGAGAGGTTCAGGAGGTCCTTTGTCCCCACAACCATAATGCTTGTTAACAGTGACTGCTGACTTTGATGTTTTTTTTCTCAAATGTATTTATTTATATATTCATGTGTTATTATTATTATTATTATTATTGCATTTTTGTTGTTGTTCTAATATACAATCATTGTAAATATTGTTTTTTCTCAAAGAAATCAATTTGAGCTACTTGACCCATTTCGAATTTCCCCCACTGGGGGATGAATAAAGTATTTTTCTATTCTATTCTATTCTATTTCTATTTATGATATCACATTTTTAGTATAGAGCTCCCTTTGTTGATAATTTTCAAAAACTAATGAAAACATATCAGCAGCAAATATTTAAGTCACAAATAACATGGTCAGTGGTAAGTAGACTTTATTTACATCACACCTTCTTATACTAATTGATCACTCAAAGCACTTTTACATTACAAGCTACATTCACCCATTTTCCCATACACTTGTACTGCACTTCTCAGTCTATACAGTAATGTACGCTGTGCTTTTCTTCACAGATTCACACATTGAAGGCAACGTTGGCTTCAGTTTGTTGCTCAAGGACACGTTGACAAGCGTCCCGAGGAATCTGGGAATCGAACCAACGACTATCAGGCAATCTAACCACTGCTATGCCTTGTGTTGATATTACTTTTAACATAAGGTCAATTTTGAAAAAATACAGTGCCGTTTAAAACCGTTTCGTAATAACATGTCATATGCCTAACAGAAACTAAGAACAAACCAACAAAAAAAACAGAGCAGCAGCTGTGTGAATAAATCTGGTGTGGGAACATGACAGCAGATAAAACCATATTTAGTGGCAATGCGTGATGTGGGTGAGGACAGAAACGGTGAACATGGAGACATCTGCGACTTCACCGGTTGGTTTCTCTAAGTACTGTGCAAAGTTGTGTATTAAATCATTCATCTTCAACTAGCAGATTTCACTCTTTTATTTTACTCATTTACACATAAATCTGAAGCCATGTCCTTTTGTTTTGGAATGCTACACATACCTATAACTACACGTGTCTGTAATTGTCCTAAAGCATTTTCAGTACTTGGATATACAGTATTTCTGTCTGGGACTGGTGAGGGATAATTCAGACGATGAACATTGTCCGATGATGCAAGAGGGAGCAGCTTCCCTTTCGTCAGTTAAAGACAACATTGTTCAGTTAAAATTCATGTTTTCCATGAATTCAGTCTCACAGGCACACTCATTTCAACACGTTCATGCACAACACTGCTCACGACACATGTGATTTCTCAGAGTATTTTCACAGCTTTATTAGTTTTTGTGTTTCTCTAATACAACTTCTCTCAGATAACCATTTAAGCTGACACTCTGCCCTTTTAAATGCTGCCTGTATGGGCAATGATCATGGAGAAGAAAAACAATTTGCTTTTAACAAGTTGGACAAGATCTCGTTATGGAGCTGGACAATACGATCACAGTGCCCAAGTTACTAAGCAAGCTGTTTGCTGGGTGTTTTTGCCTTTCTTTTTATTTCTTTTTATTTTTTATTTTTCCAAGTTTCGATGGTGTTTATGCTTGCATTGCTGGATTCTGCAACATTGGCACCAAGAGTCCTGTGAAATGAACTGTGGAACATAATATTAAGGCCCACATGTAGCCTCCATATATCTTTCTTGAAAGGGTTATGATAGCATGCTATAATGGCTAATATAAAGAGCTACCATAATGGTGAAGACTAATGCACACTTTGCTTTCTCACTCATTTTCTCAAAACAATCATGATTTGATGTAAGATGAGCAAGGCTATATATTCCCACACATCTTATCCTCTCACAGAAACGTCTCAATAGACAAATAATGGTGTGCTTATTTATGCACTTTTCGCAGGCTACTACCAAAACAATGTACTGCATCATTTGTTGCTCATTGCACTGTTGAAATTGAAGACAAACAGAGAGGTACAGTACATTTTTTTTATGATTATTGTACAAAATAATGTCATGTTTTTCTTTTTTAAAGTCCTTCATTTAATTATATAGTATAGTATAGTATAGTCACTTGCAAAATGTTTTTCAGCTGTAGAGAGGAAACTACTTCTGAGCAGAGTGAAATCACTGTTTGTCACTTTGTTTAGGGTCAGCTTCGATATCAAAATCTATTCTAGCTGCTACCTAATGCTGTTTGATAAGTAATGATGAAAACGTCACTGATTATGCAAAACATCTTCATACCTGAATGGTAGGTCGACCGTCAGCCTTCAGCCTTGAAATTTTTAAGACATTTCCAAAGGGGCCACATGTGAGACATTTACTATCTGCAACATTCTGTGCACGCAGACTATTTCATCCAGTGACAACCACCACCTCCTAGGGGCAAAGCTTGTACACTATGACATGATAGGATGGCATTAAACTGTATCCTGCAGGATGTATTGGGCAACAGTTTCTGATAATCCCAACTTCCTGAAATAATTAACTAAACGCAAGACACATAAACAATGCATGCACACATATATGCGTACACCTTTTTCTCCAGGTGTGAGAGTTTTAGAGAGAAGATGAATATTCAAAGATCGCTTGCGTGGTTTTCTGGCGGTCGATTATGTCATAGGCTTCCACAGGGCTGTTTAAGAAAACAGCAAACACACCATAATCCATCTGTACATCTGTGTCTCCCTCCGGATCAGCTCCCCACAGACTGTACACTGTTCGGGCTGTGCGTTCATTCCCTGCAGATAAAGCAGGATCTGTCTGTCCTCTGCCATCTGTGATCACTTGTTTATAATCCGACCATTTCTTTTATTTATTTTTTTCAACTTTGCAAGGTCCTTTCCTCTGGTTTTACTACGCTGATCACCTCTTACTTTTTACATTCAGCTGTTTTGGCACTGTTTGTCTTTGCAGATGTGAGATCACTAAAGTAAACCATTTTAATTTCTCTCTGCTTTATTAATGACAGTTTTACATCTGGTAAATGTGCACTCCCTCGTTACTGTTGCTTTCACTGTTATGCCTATTTAGTTGTGTGAGTGGTCCATATGTCCATATGTGCAACAAAAGAAAGAAAATGACAATGAAAAAATGAGAGCAGAAATAACATTTGTGCATCTGTGTACAGTTTCTTGATGAATGAGATTTAAAAAAAAAAAAGAACCATATGTACACACAGCTTTATAAATCTGGCAAAAAGAATGTAACTACACATTCCTGCCCCATGTGCAGACACAGATTTAGTCATGAATATACATACAGTTTTGTGCATCTGCCCCTGGGACTCGGTTAAAACTGATCACTCTTGTCTCTTTTTATCTGCTAGTTGTTGCTGTCAGTTTCAGAGCTTCCTTGTGTGGAGTCACATTCAGTGTCTGTGTCATCATGTAAGGAAAAAGTAAGCGGTGCTCACTGCTGCAGCCCCAGATGTCCCCAAATCATGCTTATTGAAAATTACCGTGCTCCTGGGCATTGTCTATCCATCATAGCTGATTAGTAGGGGCTGATAAATACATGTTGCTTCTGCAGATCTATTTGACATGAGATTGAATTTCACTCCTACCAGTTGCACCCAAAAGTCAGATGTTAGTAGATGTCAGCTGTTTCTTTCACCAATATGAGGAAGATCTTCAGATTCTTTATCTGAAGTCAATATGGCCATCCACCACAGTATAGCTGGATTATTATCTTGGAAAATAGATATGTAGATAAGATGGTAAATAGCTTTATGCCCTAAGAATAAGTGCATTTAGACTTAACCGAGAATATCACCTGCTAGTCAAGTGGACGTTGTACACCAACACTGTCAGTCCAGCTTGGTGAAAAATTGACAGTGGACCAAGCGTTCTAATGTCTGATTGGGCTAAGGATTGTATCTTTCCAGAAACTGCTGGTATCAAGAGAATCTTCACAGAAGCCTGACATGTAAACTAGATGTTAATTGACTTTATCCTTTATCCCAACTATGGTGAGGACGAGGAACCTTGAGCCAACACAACTTTGTGGTCTTTTCTTCCTCTTCTGAGATAAGCCATGAATAGTACTGTGTATTTGCATTTATTATTGATTAATCAGAATTAAAATGTTTTAATCATTCGAAAACCCTAGTCCAAATACTGTACATGTAGTATTGTTATCAACAGAAAGATAGATTTAGAGTTGGAACATTAGATTCTGTTGTTTTAACTAGTTGAGTTTCATTTCATTGTTTTATCAACTCAATTAGGTGTAAATAATTAAACAATGGGGTTATATTTAGGAAAAGATCAGGGTTTGGATTAGAATAGGCTCTAACCACATATTTGACAGCTCTGATTTTCCATAATATATTCTAACATGAGACAGATACTGTCGCTCAGTCAATGGAGTCTCCTATTATATACTTAGATGAGCTGTTATCTGTTAATGGTTTGATTCAGAGTACTATGTGTACAGGAAATCAGTTTATTATATACTGGCTATTGACAAAAATAAACTCAAGGAGATGTTTATGATGCTATGACATTCATAATACCAGGCGAACAGAGGACGCCAGTTTTCTCAGTGCTGTCAAACTCTAACAAAACCATTTACAAGCTTGATAAACTGAAATTATTAGTGCAGCTGTTTTCTCCTCTGACGTATTTCTTTGATATAGGGCTTTTAACAAGGCAACAAAGTAAACAATTCCAGGCTGTGTAATGAAACACAGTCATGTCAGTTTGAGTGAAGCATTGTCCTAATATAAACATGTAATCACAAACTATCACACAAATCATATCTCTCAGGCAAGACAGCAGGAAAACGTTACATTTTTGGTGCTTCACTCTTTTAGAGCAGCATAATCCAGAAAATCACTTGAGCGGATTATTATGCAATCCAATTATGGCTCATAATCTGAACCTAGAAAGAATTTCTTTGCCTCTACACTGTCAGGCTACAAGCTATTCAGCTAATTTGTGCAGGCTATATATCACTGACACATGGTGGGCGGTCAACTTATAAAAACACCTGCGAATGGTTTTAAGAATAAGCCATGCTGCATAATTTACACCATGCTGTCACAGGCAAGGGCGAATAGTGCAGGCACCCTCTTTCAGTTCAAAGGTTTTATGTATCAGGACATAAGGAAAATTCACTGGTTCCTCTCAGGTCTTAAAATCAGGTAAATATAACCTTAGATGAACAGCAAAAAATACCATATTACACCATGTCAAATTAAGTACATCATCATTTTTAGGTTTGCAAGCATTTGTTTATGCACAGATTTCTTTAGGTCTGGACTTTGACATGAAAATTGCAACACCTTGATTTTTTTTTTAATTTTCAGCTGTTGTAGATTGCTGCCGTTCTTAGGATCAGTGTCCTGTAGCATGAATCACTTTGGGCCAAATTTGATCTGTCAGACAGATGACCTCACATTTTTGCCCAGAATTCCTTGGCATGCAGAGCGGTTGATGGTTGACTTGATGACTGCAAGGTACCCAGATCCTGAGACTGCAAAAACATGCCAAATCATCAGCTCTGCACCACTGTGCTTGACATCTGGTATGAGGTGTTTGTATGGATATGGCATTCGGTTTTTGCCAAACGACGCACTGGTTTGTTTAGATGCAGTTTTGCGGCCCTAATCTGAGCTGCCATACCTGCTCAGTCTTTTTCTAATTGTACTGTCATTAACTTCATCAAAGGAGATACTGGTTTAAGGCCATTGTGCTCAACAAACACATTGTTTTCAACTGACTTACATAACATTAGCAAGCTAATTAATTCTTTTAAGGCTAAATAACACTGCTAAAACTGCCACCATTAACAGTTTGAAACCAATATGCAAGAACCAGAATGGTAAACTTGAAAGGCGTGAGAGAAACATAATGTGTTATTTTCAGCTGGTGTGCTTTCAGACAATGTAACAGGTTTTGTTTTGAAAGTTGGTTAATTTGGTTCCATCCAGATGGCTCATTTGACTTCATCCAAGTGAGAGAAAAAATGGCCGGCTTTTGTCTTCCATTTGTCTTCATAAAAGTATGCTGTTCTGCATTTTGGATACACCTGTGGCAGGGGACTCTAATAGGAGATAAAATCATTAGATGCATCTGGGCCACACTAGATATATTTCTATTCATGCATTCTTTTAGCAGCTTAAAAAATATCAAACTTTTAATGTTGTGAAGATATGTCATCTTCATAAAACATCCAAACATTAACTATCACATTATAAATGGTATTCTCTATGAGGTCTTTTACAACTGTTTCATATGAATAACAAGTGACCATTTGAATCAAGATGAGATTCATACTGGAAAAAACATTTGAGAAATCCAAAAACACCAATCCTACAAATTCCATAAATAAATCAGTTTGGAATTTGGAACTCCACCAGCCAGATTGCAAAACCAAAAGTACTGAGATCAGTAGGATAGGAGGAAAAGAAGTGAGAGGGATAAAGAGGCTCTCTATTGCCACATCTATATCGTATGCCTTGCAGTTGTAAAAATAGACAGTCGATGCTGTTAGTGTGCTGCATAAGTGCAGGCTGTTTGATAACAGATAACTTAAAGCTTCCACACGGATTCAGTAAAATATCATGTGAGACTAAGGGTCCTTGCTATAATAGTATGACTCCGACTCAAATATTTATGATGTCAGATTTCCCCAGAGTGAGCCAGACCTTAGGGACTTCTCAAAAATGTCACCTGGTACAAATCACCTCTCCTCACCTATCCTCATGCTGTCACACGCATCATAGTCAGACATGTTCTCTGCCACACACATGATCTGCCTGGCACACGACCCTCTCTTTTCATCCATGTCGCCTTGTCACTGTGCTTTCCATACTTTTCAGAAACCTAGTCACCCCTTTGAAAGGCCACACGAACACCTGGCCACAGGCTAATGCATGGGCAGTCTGACATGGCCACACATGTTTATCTAGTGAACCTATTCCACAGCTCCTATGCTGTTGATAACATACACTGCCACCCACGATAATACAAATGTCTCACCATGGGACACAACACTGCAGCTTTCTGAGCGAGTAGACCATCAAGGGGCAGCCATGTAATGTCGAAGGTAGCAGTTGTGTATAAGCCTGACCCTGCTAAGGTCAGAAGTTGACAACATTCTGGGTTGTTGTGTTTGCTCAGCCAATTACTCAGCCAGTTGGCTGTACCAAAGCAATCTGTGGAGTATAAGAAATAATATATAAATATATATATGTATTTTTTTTTAATGCACAACTATTTTTGAACTAATATTTAATTCATTTCCATTGTCTTTGGTGTGTGCTTCGAATTCGCAATGCAACATTTCTGACTGTAAATTTGAAAATCAAAGAGACATGAACATGGCAGCTATTCCACAAAACACAGGCTGGCCAATGCAAGCAAAAATCCGCATTGTGGATGCACAAATGGATATTGTGGACGTGATGTCACACCATGTTAGATTTTGGGTGATTGGGCTCCACAGTTTGGTTTACATGCCATGTAGGAAGCATCTCGCTTGCCTGCTCTGACGCCCTCCTTTTTAAGAAGGATATGCTATAAGTAAAGTTGTGCAAACAGAAAATCCTTCTTTTTTTTTGCATCACTTAACTCAAAATGTTGGTTGGCTTAGAGGTGGAGTTCCCTGTCTGGCATTGATAGAATGATTCTGACTCCTTCTCCTTTGTATCTGGCACCACTGACTGTTTTTTTGAGAGAGGGAGGCTGTAAGCCACTTGTATGGCTCTTTGTGTACCAGTCCTGTGATTTGTGTGAGGTCTGAATTGTTATTTACACACGTGTGCCAAACTTTGTGTCTTGGCAGGTTTGCCACATTTGTTGGGGCCTTTTAGCTGAGCTCTTTTGATTTGAAAACTTGTGTCACTGCACTGGGACCTGGGGAATTACCTAGAGTTTATTGTTTATGACAGTTGGATTTTTCTTATCCATTAGCGATCCAGTTTTCAGTTGCTGCATCTTTTCTTTTGATGCATGAACTATAAATTACTTTACCTCATACCTACGCCATTTGGTTTAATGTTACTCTCTCCCTGGCTGAGCCTCAAGATAAATTTGACTGAAAACATTTTTTTTTCCAACTTTTGATAAATATCGCAAAGATATCCTTTCTATGAATTCTCAAGACCACAATAATTGTGAAGTGCCAATTTGATTTTGTGACAGCCCTACATGAGAGGGTTGAGATTGTTGAAGTAATGTGGATTGTTATTCAGGGTAATGCTGTCATGAGTGTCACTGTAGTAAAATAATAAAGTAATATATGATTAATTAAAACATTTCACTATGACAGAAGTCTGTACAGCTTGAAATCTAACTGTTCATAAATACTCATAAGTGCACCAAATATGGCTTAAAGTTGTCAATTATAAATACAGTGTGCATGCTGATTTGAGTGGTACCTATAAATGTGAGAATGTAAATTGTAGCCTTGCTTGCACATCCTGGTTTTAGCTTTGTAACCTCAGGTAATCATGTGACCTTCACCTTTCACGCTGCACTGGCCTTCCAATATGTTCCCCTCCAGATAATATCAGACAGGTTTTACAGGGAATGTGTAAATCTTAATGGGCCTGTGAGACAGACATGAATCATGCAGTTGAAGGAAATCACAAGGACAGATATACACGTGGACACACTCATACATATCTCCACCCTCCAGTTTTGTGACACTGGAGAAAAACACTATTCTGTGTTTCTGACTGCAGCCTTGTGTCAGTACACAATTTAGTTTGGTATAGATTGTCAAGGTCACTCCAGTACTTCTTCTGTTCACTTTCTGTTCTTTTCTTAGCACTGCAGTATGAGTGAACTTTCTTTCGCACATGGAAGTCAGGGAAATAACACAGTCTAAATCACACGATTTTCATTCTTACTGTGAAAGGCCTGCTGCAATCTAGTCCGTCTGTCCCCGCCTTTCCCTCCTTTCTTGATTACAGAAGGTGATGCATGGCATCAGGCACAGGAAGCACTGATTAATGCTGCGAATAGTAACCAGAATATCCTCTGATTTATATGAAGCCCAGTTGCACAGCTGCTTAAACAGAGTTGCAAAGCTTTCAAATATTGAGGATCAGCTGCAGCCTCTTTCACCTTTTTCCAAATGAAAATGTGTTTATGTATGTCCACAAATACATATATGTAACTTGGCAAAAGGCATCTGGTGACGTGGAGGAAAGCACGTTGATCAGATGAGACTAAAGTCGAACCTCCTGAAAGATCCCACCTTTAAATAAAATCACAACTATTTAGAATGCACATTTAGCACAATCACAGTTGACCAAAGTGCTGTGCTGAAAATAACACAAATAACAACATAAATCTAAATTTTATAAGTAGAGGATATAATAAAAGCAAGTCAAAGGAACAAATAAAAAACTAATGAAAACTTCCTTGAAAAGTAAGAAATACAACAATAAAAATACTCAGACTGTGAAATACAGTTAAAGGCCAAGAAGAACAAACTGACTTTGGTTGCGTTTTATAACAAAGGCACAATCTCTCTTATTCATTAACCTTGAGTGGGGAAGATCTAAGAGGTCTAGAGTTAGGGTAAAGGCAAAGGTGTCCCAAAATGTATTCAGGTAACAACCCATGTACAGCTTTAAAAACACACGAAAAGAATTCTGAAATTAATTCTACATTTAATCAGGAGTAAACGGGGAGATGCTAGCCTTTTATTCCAGGTTGTAAGGCAAGAAAATAGGAAAAATGCCAAAGGGGGTGAATACTTTTACAAGGTGCTGTATACACACTGATAAGTGCAGCAATGTGACAGTTACATTCTTTCATCCCTGCCCCTGCATTGTAAGACAGCAAAAAGCTCCTAAGAGACCTACTTTTTCTCCTTTTCTCGCTTTCTCTCATACACCCACACGACACTCAGTCTTTAATCCTCCGTCATGATCTCCTCCTCAGACACTTTTAGCTGAAATCTGCCTCTCACCTCCTCTTCTTTTCTGTCCTGATCCATCACTCTACAAGCTCCTCGATCACCACCACTCGGTTCTCAGTCTCAGATGAAGTTCATGCAGGTGCATTTCAGGTAAACAGAAAAAAAACAGAAAGTGCAAAAGTGCAAGATACTACTATTCTCATTCTTGCAATGGCTTTTGCCCAAAATGCATGTCTGTACACTAAAGGTGAAAAACAAGAAAAGACACTTCCAATTTGAATACATTTTCTCTCCTGAATGAACTATGTTATTTGGCTGAAAAGCTATCCACAAGAAGAGGGATAAAACCACAGTTTACATTGCTCTTTTTTTCCCCTAAGGTGGTGTTGGGGAATAATTCTGGGAGAGGAGAGGATAGATTATGTGCCCCTCATGGAACACACAGTTGTTTTCTAAGGTAGCAAATTAAACTGTTGAAAATTAATCAGTTAAATCCTAATTACAATTTACAATAAACCAATGGAATCAGTGGTCCTGTGGCCACTGCACCTTATCGACAACAGAGACAAATTGATGTACCAGAAAACAAGCAAAAGACACACACTATATGTGTATATATACATAGATATATACATGCACCAGGGATTTCTTCACAAAAACATAAGTACTGACAAAGACAAGAGACTTTACATCAGCTTCAGCGAGACCATGAGAATGTTGCATCACTGCGCAGTGGTTTTGCAAAGAAGCTACAATTGTGCTGAAACTATCCAAGAACTACTTTGTGTGAGAGTTGCCTGAAAGGCAGTTCAATGATGTTGACTGCAAATAAATTTCTTTGAAATCCTTTGTAATCATAGCAAATATCCTGAACTCAGGAATCTGGATCCAATCAGTCCAATAACATCTGGAAAGTCTAAAAGAGCTGCCAACGGATTTGACGACTAAAAGTTTAAAACATGTATGCTTTAATGTGCTTGGCCTTTATGTGAAAACTTTGAAGGATAAAACACAGAAATGTGAGGATCCTCGTGGAAAAGTGTGTAGGATCATTTTATCCAGTCAGCATCTATAAGGTAGTTAGCAGTTGTCCTTATTCCAACCATGCCCGGTTGTTCAGGTATCAATTTTTTGCAACTGCAAGTATGATAACTTTGGTTAACCATGTGCACATGCTAACAAGCTGTGTTTAAGTTTAAGCAAACTTCTTCTAAATGACAAATATTGCTGCTGAGAGAAAGACAACACTGGAAAAGCAGCTGAAGAAATTCAGTACAGGAAGTGAAATTTTCTGAATAACTTTTCACCTTTCTAATTTCATCGCGTTCTGTGCCATACAGGAATCCTTATGCTCTCACACTGGAGGGTGATAGACATCAGTGTAGGCACAGATCCACTTGCACATTAATGCTTCCAGCTCATGCAATCTGCAAACTCACCAGCGACCAGCTGAAACAACTCCAAAGCCCACCATGCAGCAGCAGCAGTCATTTTAGTATGCAGCACACCTCCCTGTCTCCAACAGTATCACAGCATCACCTTCATGAATGCAACTTTTGAAATCTGCTTTCAGACTTCCTCACACTGATCAAACAAATGTGGACTGTTGGCTTAATTTCTTTGATTTTATTAATCATCTGGATCACAGCTGTGGGATCCATACTATTTCCAACTGGAATGAAGAACTGTGCGCAGTTTATGAATGCAGCACACTACAGGTACCTTAATCATTATATCACCAGATGTCTTATTGTGATCTTATCCAACCACAAAGTCATCCTGCAGAGCAGACAGCTGAGATGTGCACTGACTCAGTTTCCACCATGAAATTATTAGAAACACATCAACCAGGCTACTGCGCTCAAAATGAATTCAAAGCTTGATCAAATATAACTCCCTCTAGAGTATTAAGAGCAATCACCGCAGGAAGATTTTAGTTTTAAGACTTACATACTGTAATACTGGCATGCAAATTACCCATGCATTGAGTCTTTTTTAGACCTGCTTTATCTGATTTAGGGTCGCGCATGTGTGTGTCAGGGGGACTGGGTTGTAACTGCTACCACTGAGCACAAGCCTGAAGTTCCTTTCACTACACCAAACAGACAAGAGTCAGTGAACATCTGTCTCTCAACTCTTTGGTGTATGACTGTCAATATTTTTCAGCCAACTTAGCAATTCACATATACGTATAGTTTTTTGTGAATGATCATTATCTCACAGTGATGATCTGTCTGCCTGACTGTTCGGTGTAACTGAAGAATCCATGATTTCACCCACAGCGGTTTCTCCCTCTCTTTCATCTCTACCCAGCCAAGTCTCATAAGAAATGGTAAAATATGAACATTTGTGCACATGTCCGATATCTTGTAGTTTCACAGTCTGGGCTTCAACATGTGAAATTATCATTTTTAAAACCCTAACCCAGACCTTAAATTTTTAACTTCTAACCAGAAACATCAGTGGGTGGGAGTGAAGTAGAAAAATAAGTTCTCATGGAAGTAGAAAAGGAATGGACTGAAGAAAATATTGTGTAGGATGGTATTTGAACTTGAAATCCTTTGCCCAAAGGTTAGGGACTTGGTGCCACCCCAAATCAGGAGTAAGAATTGTGGAAATTGCTACAATTTCTTACAAAATATATGTTCAACTAGCAGGCCGAGGGCTGCCAATGCCACTCTTGGAACAAAGTTCTCACTAACCATCTCCCCAAACTGCATACACAGTTTAAAGGGGAGTGGATGATAGTGCTGTTTTCAATCAAAGCTTTCCTCTGGTTTTCCTTGTGAAATTCTGTAGAGACACATCTGCAGCCCTCTGCACTGAAGAGTTATGTCATCTTGCACAGACGTAGATGTTAAGTTCTAAATGTTGGATGTGGTCTTTGTGGTGTGTTTAAGTGCTATTTTTTTTGTCCACACATTGGTGAAGCGATCCGACAGAGGACTCGTTCACCACTGGCTCTTGACATTGATTTGTTATGAGTCCTAAGTGACATTGTTAGGCCCAAGGCTTTCAAGGTTGCAGCCATAAGTGTTTTATGAATAGTCTCATCAAAAAAAAAGAAATGTGCGCCAGCTGTAGTAGATAGCTCGCTAATACACAAAGGCATGGCTATGGATATGATAGGCTTTGAGAAAAAAAGGCTTTTGTCGGTGAGTCAAGGAGGAGGAAAAGTTATTTCCAGTTGCTGTAGCAGCAAATGAGTCAAGATATGGCTCTTCTCAATGATCAGGCTTGCTCGTCTTTCTTGGTTAATCTCAACTTTTTTCTCAAATGTCACACCATTTATCAATTAACATATTTCTAATAGTTATATCTGTATATATAGAGGTACACTTTCGCCTCGGAGCGAAGCTATGTAAATCAGACTAATTATATGGCAGAACTGACCAAAGCTTGAAATTTCAGTGAGCTGAAGATGCAAAGCATTGAGAGATTATTAATATGCGAACAATGCATGACTGTAAGTGTATGTACCAAATATCAGAGCAGTGCAGTCAGTAGCTGCATAGATATTCCACTAAAAACTGCAAATGTCAACCTCAAAGCAGGATAGAGGAAAAGTCAGGGGATCACCAAAGCCATTTGAAGTCATGCTGTAAAATTTAATGACAATATTTTTGAATAATCAGAAATGGGGGGGGATGTCAGCACTGCAATTGCCAAGAATGGGCTTAGCCTAACTAGAAATTTTAGATCTACCTGTTTAGTGAATGTGCAATAATATCTGCAAGCCTTGAATTTTTCCTGCTCGTCTAACAATAACAAGATGACCAAGACCAAACTCAGTATTTCTGCCTTTTACATTGGAATTCGTTCAGTCTTGTTGTCTGCCTACATTGATTCAATGTGAGCAAATTAACATACAAAACTGCAACAAATTGTTACAAGCTTTGCAGTGCATAAAGCTCCACACCAGAGTTTGATCTAAGTGGTGATCCCTGAGGACTTTTCTATTGATACCCTGAGACAAGTGGATTGAGCAGAGATCTCACAGTGTATCCATGTCTCTTTTCAGACATATTGTCAATACCTTCTTCCATCCATGCTTCTTTGTTTTCTAAATGCCAAGCCCATCAGGGAATAGACCTTCAGGCGACGGGGACTTGAACTAAATAAAAAATACATTCCTCCTAATAGATGTCGGCTCGTTAGCACCTCACTTGCCAAGTTACCCCTTGTTCTTTGGTCAAAGAAATCCATCACAGCCGAATTCCACTTGTTTTTAATGCCATTTAGTTTGTCGTCATCTGTTCCGATCATTCAACCATTTCTGCTGATGTCTCTATCAGAACATATCTTAGAGGGAAGGCATAAAAAAATCACTAACTGCTGCTGGATACCATTCAACTAATGAGTCGATCAATATCTCTGACTGGCAGCTTTGGGCTTTTTTTTTTTTTTTTTTTTTAATTTTCCTCCTTCACCAATGTATGCAGCTACAGTTTATTTTTTTTCACGCCCCCACGTTCCTTTTGTTATTTGGCGACCCTCTGTTTGCGATCTACTGGGCTCTCTTTCACACCAAAATAAATATCAGATGTTGCTTGATCATATTCCATCTGCTCTCATCTTTCTGCCGCTGGCTGCCTCAAAGGAAACAGAGATGATGAAACAGCCATCAAGAAGTGAAGGCACGTAATTGTGAATTTCCATGCTTTCATACACTTTTCACTTGCTCACTGAATATCTATTGAGAATCAGTTTTTAATCATTCCATGGTCAAGATCTTCATGCTGTTTCTGCAAAAATGTTGACGAGCAAGAAGTCTTCAATATAATAAACATAATTTTTCTCTATAAAACCCAGCATATCTGTTTTCTCTATCTTTCCACAACTTTCTCATACTACCTCAGGTTTTATCTGCATGGGAGTTTGGTTGCTTTTAAAAGGGCATTCTAATAAAGCTTGGAATATCAAAGTGTCCTTTTAAGATGGCGATTTATAGCAGAGGGGCCAAGGCTTCTCCTAACCACAGGCGTGTTCCGTTTACTTCACAAAGGATTGCGTTTAATGTGCCTATACCATGAATAATAATACCGATGATGAAGCCTTCATCTTAGCAGTCACAGTCTGAACTTCTGCCATTGCCAGCCACATAAAACCAATGGCAGAAAAACAGACAGAGAGAGAAACAGAGATTTATTTACTGTGTGTGGCTAGTTTCCTTTCTCCTGTTGGAGAAAAAGCTTTTACTGCATCTGTCATAGACGCTTTAGGCAAACAGTAAGGAAAGATTTCTGACATTCATGCCATTTAAGTTTGCTAAATTGATGTTGAGCTCTGAGAAAACAGAGGAATGGATGACAGATGTTGGAAGAAAGGCAAAAAATATGCAGAAAAGAGAGGAGGTGGAGCTGACCAGAAGGGAAACAGGGGAGAGGGAAGCAGCGAGAGGCGGGGGGCAACTGATGGTGAAGGGGAGCTACTCATGGCAGGGAGAGAATGATGGGGGTAGGTGCATGGGGAGGGAATAAACAGCGAGATGGTTTCACAGAGAATGTAATGTAGAACATCAGTCTGTGGAGGGGAATTGATTGATCAATGTTCCTGGGATGGAAATTTCGATCCCAACTTGGAATGTTCCTCCGGGCAGAAAACTGATAGATAGAGGACCACATAAAGAGATAGGAAGGAACAGGAAAGCATGGGGAACACAAACATAAAAAAGTGACAGAAATGAAAAGAGTGGTTATCTAGTGCTGTCACAGAAGCGTTAAAGATTTCTCCCCGCCTCTTGTGACCTTTGAAAATAGACATCAGGGCCTCCTGCTGCAGCCATCCCTCTCTTAACCTCCATAGATTCTTTTGAATCTGCCAGCAGGCCTTCACCCGCAAGATTACAACACACACTCCCGTCAAAACAAAACTGCTGGGGAAATAATTATATCTGAAGATTTGTGGTTGTAAAAAAAAATAAATAAATAAAAAAGTGATATTCATAAAATAAAACATATGCTCCCACTGTGTACTAATGTACCCATCTGTGATTCTGAAAGCTCTCTGTGGCTTACTGTCACACACACAACCATAACTAATATATTTTTTCTTAATCCTTGCCTCAACTCCCAAACTTCCCCAATAGTACCCTGTAACCATAAACACAAACACAAATTTATAGACACTCGTGTTCAGTTTTATTGGTGGTATTACTGCATCTCTTTTAAAATACTGCTGACTTTTTCAGTCGCGGAAGGGAGATGCAAATGCAGATGCTGCTCACAACACTGCTCTTCGCTGGGCTCTGTTCAGCAAAGACAATCCTGCTGCATACAGTCATTTCAACTGCACTGAGAAGTGTGAAGAATGGTTGCAATGCATTTTGCAGGGTTAAACTGACAATAGCAAACAAGCTAAACAGTGTACAAAGGTTCAGTGGTGACCGGACTAGCCTGTTTCAGCGACGCTGGCTAAGTTTAAATCAACAAGTCTGCTTAAAAAGCTTTTTAAAGTAACATGTCAAGTGAAAAAAGGGTCACTTTAAGTTTCAAGCTCATTTTGCTGTCCCCGAGGGACCAAAATGTCCCACAGTGGGGGGCTGTAAAACATTAGAAGAGCTGGGTAATTAATTTGTCAGTTGCTAAAAGGACTGACATGTATATTGTAAAAGGAATAACAAGTACATTTGTCAAGCACTCCACCAAACACTACTCATTTCCAAAATTGTCCAGGCCATTCCTGATCCTATTTTAGGAATGTATGAGTACATTTTGTTAGCTTCTGCCTTTCATGTCAAGTTACAAAAAAAATAAAAATACTCTGAATTGAGGTTTTTCTTTTGTTAGCTGTTGCCGAGCTTCTGGGAACTTAGCTGTAGCAATTGGTGACTCTGTAAGTACCGAGTGAGAATGTCTCTAGGTGCTGGATTATAATAGCGAGGCAGGTTTGAAATGCCTTGGAGGAGGGGGAGCAGTGTGGAGAAGAGCAGAGGTTGTCGTGCTTGTTTCATCGCTTGTGCATGATCCAGGTGACAGGTGCTGGTGCAGAAAATGGAAGCCCCCACGGGGCTCCACCTTCGGGGACTTCTGTCACTGGTGTACAGGTGTATGTGGAGGTGTGCGTTTGCATGCACATGGGCTGTCACAGTTTATCATGCACAAGCTTTTCACCCTCTTTTGTATTTGTAGATTCACCGTTTTGTATTCCTTACTTTGCACATGGGTGTGTGTGTGTGTTTTTTGTGTGTGTGTGTATGCATTATGACAGTAATACTCTATGACAGAATGATCACACCCTTCTCCCCACAGCTCCAGGGAACCTCTCCTCTCCACTCTTCTCCCTTCTACCACCCCTCAGAGGAGCTATGTGCTTCCACATATGTCAAAGCCTGATTCCCTGTGGGCAGCAACACTCCACTGCATCTTGTTCCTTCTCTTTTCTGCCTGCCGCCATTATCTCTGGAGTCTTTCTAATGCTAAACAACCTACCCAACAGAAATCATATACAGAAGAACACACAGACCCTATAACACTAAGTTCCACTGTCTGTCTGGTCTACTTTTACTGTGGCCTTCCTCTGTGCTACTATCCCTCTGCTGCAGCACATAACAAAGATGTTGATGTTATCACTAATTATATCCCTATTTGTTACTGTTTAATGAGCTGAGAGAAGATTTCAACCCAGATGTGAAATTGAAAAAAAAAGTTTATACAGATGACATCTGGCTCCTCCAGGAAAAGCTGCCGCATAATTTGTGTTGTTTTCATAATAAAAAACAGCATTTGTTGTGTTACCACCGCCCAGACTTTTTAGATTTACTACTTGTACAAAAAGGCATTACCAATGATCAAGATATCACAAAAGATTCACAAGAATTGCAGTAACCGCAAAACGCAGGAAAGAAAAAAGAATATCATGTCAGAGACACCCCTGCAGTTGAATTATACTCATGAGTGGGTATACTGCATATCTCAATCTTAACAATTAATTAAATGTAGTATTCAAGCTTGAAATTTCTTTTTCTCATGTCTTTCTGGTAATAAATTATGAAATGTGCCACTGGGTTGAAATAATTCAACTTTTTTCACAGCAATATATTTTCTTTGGTGAAAAAAAAAGGTGTCAGGACTCAATATGCCATTTAATTGCTTGTCAAGGATTAGCTATTTGTGCTGTTCCATCTCTTTGAACACATTTTTCACTTTATTCCTCCATTGACAAAGAATTAACAATTGGACCAGTAGGTGATTCACCTGCGTCGGCCCATTTCTTCTTGAAACAACCCCCCCCATTAAAACCTGCACAGATACTCTCAACAGAGGGAGGTTGCAGGCAGGTGCTCGGTCTGACCAGTGCCACATCATAAATCTTCCTCCCTCTTTTGGCAAACCACTCAAGGCATTTCAAACAGGTGAAATGCATAAAAGTTAATGTCCTTGACTGTGTGCCTGATAATGTTTGACAGTTCCCCTCTCTGCTTTGTTTGGAAAGATGTATGAAGCATCGTGAGTGGGAACAGACGGACGAAGAATCACAAATAGAGGGACATGGGTTCTTGTCGCAGCACGAGTGTTATAGTCTGTGCCACTTCCTCGTAAACTTGCGTGAAACATTGGCTTATCTCCCTCTGCTACCACTTCCTCCATCCCAGTCGTTAATATCTCATGGAAAGGCTTAAGATCGGGCTTTGGACCACATCAGTTAATGCCAGCACAGATCAAACTGTCGGGCAGGGCGAAGCCTTTACATGTAGTACAAACTAAGACAAAACAAAAGAAAATCACATACAGATTGAAATACTAATAAATTAACACAGCATTAATATGGTGTGTGTAATGTCTGCCACCCACCGTTAAGTGTAACTCTATGTGACTGTGTGCAGGCTTAAGGTAATGACTGACAGCTCTCATCCTGGCCAAAATGAACCATACCAACCAGGCAAACAGAAAAGAGATTGTTTTAAAAGAACCGAACAGATAAAGTGCAAAATCCTAAAGATATACTATGGATTTGGAATATTTCCATCACTTCACATACGTGAACTACATTACCTATAATCATAAACTCAGCACTCAAAGCACTTTACACTCATTTATGGGTTCAAAGTGCTGATGATGTGCTCAACAGATGTCAGTGGTTCAAAAGGATGAAAGCTATAGGGAGGAAGGAAGTCTGTTTAGCCACACTCACCAGTAACAGCAGTCATAACCCTGTTTAAACTTTGCAAAAATGTCTAGAGTGAGAGAAGATGTTAACATGATGTTAAAAGTTGTTGTTGCATTAGTAATTCTTAAAATACATGTAACCATTTTAGCCTGGTTGACTTCATAGCATATATTCTGAATGATTAATAGGAATTCGATGGCCCTGGGCATTTGGTGCATGCTCCATACCACTGGAAGTGGGTATACAGTGGGAAAATGTCTTACAAGGGAAATATGCATCTCATTTGATAAAGCAAACAGCATATACAGAGCTGTAAGAATGCACAAATCAACCTCTCAACACAGAACCCAATAAGGTGACATGCACAGAGGAGTCAAGCTATAGTTAGAGTTCAACTTGGCTATATAAATGGACTCCGTCCTTATCCCCATATGCATGCACAGGAGGAAAATCAAGTTATTGATATATAAGTAGGTCCTACTCTGCCACATTTAATATGTTCTGTTGCTTCTGACCTTCTCTGTAGGGGATCATCTTACACTAATTCATGGCATAAATACTACATTTAAGTAATATAAGTGACAATTTTGTCAGATGAGGGGGTCAGTGAACATGTAATCTTAACAGACTGATTTTCAGTCATCATTTCTGGCTTGTTTAGTCAACTGACAAAAGAAAGAAAATAAGGTATGTGAGTGAGAGCAGCTTCAGTTCAAGAGGTCAATATTAATATACTCTTATACTCGTACAGATGGAACTTTGGAGCATGTACAGAGCGCCTTGACCCAACTGTGACATTTAAACGACTGATTTGCTACTTACTTGATTGTTTGTCAGTTGCTCTGGTTCTTTATGTAATAGGTCAAATCAATTCCCCGCCTGTTATTTGATACTGACACAAGGAGAGAAGTTTAATTAAATGGCACGGCAAAGCTATAACTACAGCTTTACTTAACCGTGCATGGAAATGTACTCCTTCCCAAAAATGAATCCAATGACCCGTACTGCAGTCCAATGAGTACTTGCAGAGTCCCCAAAAAACTTCACAACAGTTTGGAAAAAGCTAGTGAATTCAGCACAGAATGTAGCAGCTAAGGAGCTGTGTATGTCCAAATGTACTGTCTCTTAGCTAGGCAACTTTTTATTAACTGGCTTTGTATGGATTGGACTAATTTGGAATTTCATGAATTGGAACTGATTGGATTGTTATTGGCTTGACTTGGTTGGTTGTGTCTTCGAAGTGCCTTGTGATGACATTTGTTGTGATTTGGTGCTTTATAAATGAAACTGAATTGAATTGTCAAGGTTTAGTGGAGACCTAGTCAGAGCTAACACAGAAGAGCATGGGGAGAGTGCACCCTCCAGCAAGGCCAATGCCTTATTTTGCACTTTTAATAGGATGGATATGGATCTACATAAAAATTTCATGGTTTCTCCCTTTGCTCATGCTCCACCTCTCTGCCAAAGTGTCATCTTGTGAACCAAAATTAAATGAAACATGGCAGAGACAAGCAACCAATAACATTGGCATTATTTTTATGCATGAGAATACAAACTGAGTTCTACATAAGAGAGACTGACAGAGACAATAATGTAGAGAAAAGCAATTATAGAAGCGAAAAAAAATCTAAAGTTCGACATAATGCACTGAAAAAATGAAATAAATCAACCAATCACAGTTAGTTTAGAATCATTTAATTTAACAAGAAATGGTAACATGAATAATGTACTATCATGATGATATGATTCAGCCTGAGGTCAGCTCAGCAATATTGCATTGTGGCAATAACACACCGCATGCAAGGTAAATGGACATCAGGTTAAGACTCAAATGTCATGAAGTTCACCTTGTTGCCTGTGTTTATTACAATGCTTGCTTTACATACTAACATCTAAAGGAAAGAAAATTAAAGTCCAACTTAATTTAAACATTTGCATAGTGAACTCGTGTTCCTCTCTGTCTGTGCTCCTGTTTGCTGACAAAGAGAGTGCATGGATAGCCAGGGAAAAATCTGTTGTGTGCGCCTTTGTGCCACTTGATAAGCAGGCTTTGGTTGACGAGGTGAGCAGCCTTGCATTAGAGGCAACCTCGGACCAAGGCTCCTATCTCTAATGACTTTCTCTTCCAACCCTATCTTGGCTCTTGTTGACCGTGCGCCACATAGCATCATCCAATCTGGGCTTTTGTTGGCCGTGTACCACGTGTTGACAGACACACACATTCAAGACAGGAACACAATGTCTATGTGGAGGTTTGTTACAGCTCTGTTTATCTGGTTTCTCAAACGTTTGGTTGGTTCTGTAAGTGTTGGCTCATGCATGTCTGTGAATAACAAGAGAGCAAAAAAAAAGAATATTTACCTTCAGATTATCTGAACTGATCGAACTCTCTTTCACCATCTTGCCTCCCCCACTTTGCACACCCGTTCCTAACTGTGGTATGCATGCTGAGCTGAAATCGATTTATTGCAATGTTTCTCCATCCCAATACCCCCTCTGGCATTTATTTGGTACACGCCAAGTTAAAGTTGATCCATATCTAAGCCAACCAATACCCCCAACCCCTCTGCTCTTGTGATCTCATTGTCCTCATTGATCCATCTGTCAGTCTACAAAGAGGAAAGCTGTGAGGACTGCATAATTGCACACATCCATGTTCCTGGGTGGTGACACAGGGAGGAGAAAAGGTGGGAGTTATACATAAAAAAAAAGTCTGTTCCCCAGACTTGTGATACAGACCTGACTCTGAAAACAGCAAAAAAGAACATTTGTCCTCCCGAAAACTCACTCACACATCTTTTCCACAGTCCTCTCAAACACAACAGTATCGCTACATTTTAAATCTCTTTGAGATTAGTTTTCCATTCCTTTGTTTTGTTTTCTGGAGATGTGGAATTTCTAGCAACAAAGAAGAACATTTCTGGGACATGAGAACAGACTCACTAATATTAAAGAAAAGAAAAAGTCACAGTGTCAGACAGAGCGGTAGATCCCAAGCACAGTGTGCTCTGCTGGGATGTGAGCAAATAATCTTCTCTGTAACTGCTGTGAAGCCCTTGGAAGACTTAATACCTTTAATCCTTGGATATTCTTCACCCTCCTTTGAATGAGGAGACAGAGGACATTAATGAGTGCAGGTCGTCCACCTGTCTGAGCATTACTGAAGGGACTCTTAACTCCTTGATGATGGCAAATGAGACCATTAGACTGAAAATCATAAAGTGTATTCATGATTTTTTTCCTCACTAAATTTAGATCAGGTGACATTCCCTATTACTATTCATGCTCAGAAAGTTTATTCTGATGTCTTTCCCACGTTACTGCTAAGATGGAGCTTAATAATATAATATAATATAATATAATGTAATATAATATACATATTTCTGTACAGCACATCTGGAAAGTTTTTTAGACACCATTACACATTTTACATTTGATATCTTAAAATTACTAACTTTTTCCTTTTTTTTACATACAAATTTTTCCAATGACAGAGCAAAAACCCATTTGGAAGTTTTCTGCCTATTCATTAGGTAAAAAAAAAATATTCAGACCTTTTTTGACACAAGCAGTTGAGCTTTGATGTGTCCTATTCAATAGCGTAAGTGGTCCTTGAGATGGTCCTGTTATAGCTGGACTGGAGTCCATGCGAGCCAAACTGCATTTATCAGACACAATTACAAATACAAAGTCTCATACTTGGTGTGTAATATTAGTCACATATATCAAACTATGCATGAATGGGAAGATGTATCTAAAACAATAAGTGGTACAATTCGTCTGAGTGAAATAAAAGCCATCATATTGAGATAAATGTCTATAGAACTGTAAAACGAGCCATGGCATATTTAGGGAAGGATTCAATAAAAAAAAAGAAAAAAAAAAAGAAAAAAAAGTCTGCAGGTGTGAAGTTTGGAAACACCAAGAGTTCCTAAAGTTGCCCTTTAAACTTAGTCATCAAGACAAAAGGGCTCTTGTCAGACAAGTAACCAACAAGCCAACTATCACAATGAATGAGATCAAGAGTTCTGGGATCAGTGCAGTTCTCCATCAATCAACCCTTTATGGTAAAGGGGCAAGACAGAAGTCATTCCTCACTAGAGTTTACATGATAGCCCACTGGGCATTTGCCAAGATGCACCTGAACATCCCCATGAGAGTAAAATTACCCTGATACGGTGAAAAAAAACACAAACAAGTACGAGTACTAGCCAATATCTCATTAACACCTTGTGAGCAATTAAATATGGTGATGCAGGCATCATTCTGTGTTTTTCTGTGGCACTTGCAGGGAGACTCAAGTGATAGATGCAGAACAAAAAAACATAGAGCAGTCTTGAGTAAAACCTTTTCCAGAGTGCTCTGGATCTCAAGCTGATGGCAAGCTAACCTTTCAACAAGATAACCTGAAGCATATTGCCACTGAAACACAACAGTAGCTTGAAAAAACACACTATAAATGTCCTGGAGTGACCCAGATTCTAGACCTGAACCTCGCTGGGCATCTCCAGAGAGACTGAAAGAGCATCGATGCTCCCCATTCAAGCTGCTGTAGCTTGCAGGATTCTGTTGTGAAATTAAAGTTGTGTCAAGTTTATTGGATTCCCAGAAAGTCTGAAGGCTGCCATAGTTACCATAGGGGATTTTTTAGCATTGTAATTGTCAGATCCACACATAAGAAAATAACTCTAAATAAATTGCTTTTGCCTGACACAGATCTATTTCATTTGCAGTGACCTTAACATTTCTAAGCTGTATGGCTCACTTGACATAAAGAACAGTCTTCATACTGTCTACAGTATGAAGCATAGTTATAAGGAGGGCACTATATATAACTGAATGTAACGGCAGAATATAGGTATGTGAAAACAAGGCATAAGAGTTTATGTGCATTGATCCATATTTCACTTTGCAGCATCAAAATAACATTTCAAAGTAATAACAATGAGAACAAAGGCCTCCCCCTTCTACAGGCTAGGTAACAGTTGAAGTAAATAAAGGGCTCAGTCGATCATGTAATTATAGTCCTCGGCCTTTAATTATGTGACATGATTTTGCTGTTGTTTGCTAATGGACATGAAAATAACTCGGTATCACTGCAATTCATAATCACAAAACAACTGTTAGATCCACATTTGGAAGTTGAAAGGGTTGGTGAATGGAGCCACACAAATAGCTCTAAGCTGTTTTACACTTTAGAAACTACTTGATTTGGGGGTTGTGCTGGATGAACTGGATAAGGGTAAACATTTAAAAAACAACAACTACGGTTTGGGATACAGTACAGTCGTCTTTAAAGTACTCTTCACTTTCGAACACCAGAAGACGTTAAGGAGAATGTGCAGACAATTTAGTCTGGTCTTTTTCTGCAATTGCTGTTCATACCAGTATGTGGTGAGAGACTCTTTGGTAGCTAAGCACCCTCACAGACAGAAATGTCTTTCTGGAATGCCGAGGAGGCAAACGGTGATGAAAAAGGTACACTTTGGTAATCGCTACATTTTTTTTTATGACTCGCTGATAATAGTGGGTGAGGCTCCTCGGTGGCCGCTGTTGTGTTCACATGAATGATGTGTATCTGAACGTCATTCATACACTAGTGAGGAGCGAGCGGACAACAAAAAAACGTCATCAGAAGGAAACACAGAAAGAAGAGCAGCAGTGACTCAGTCCTGCACATGCTCTCGCTCAACTCGCCCAGTAGCAGCACATGTTGTAGAATACCGGGTGCTACGTTAATGGGCTGTCATTGTGTGCAAAATCGATCAAGTAAGGTAGGCTGTACATTAAAAACTCGTATTTTCTTTAAAATCAATAAAAAAATTTGAGTATCTTGGTGGTTAGTAATTGAATGAATAAATGCAGATATGTGAAGGCATCTGCTCCGATGGCTGTTTGAACACTTTCCATATGCAGGAATCATTCAACAAAAACGGTTTAATTTGCAAACTGCATCAAACTGAGTCAAGTAACAATGAAGAACAAAAAGAAACAACGATCCTCTGTACGAGCTAAAATAGAACCGAAAGTCTTTGTCTCTCGCGTATTATATTGTTCAGTATTTCGTAAACCACTCCAGAACTAACTCTGTGTATGCATTTGAAAATAAACCATCGCTAAATATATGCTTCATCAGAACCCCGCCCTTCTCACCCTCACGCTATCCATTGTTCCCTGAGGCCAACTGTGGTTGGCTGATTAAAACAGCTACAGAGATAACAAAATCCAATCAGCTATGGAGGTTAAATGTGGACCTCCTGTAATATACATGAATTATTTAGTTGTAGTGTAAATAAGCCAAAAACATGGGGGAAAAAGCCTGATCAATAAGAGTCTATAAAAAATAAACATCCAAATAAAGATTAAAAAAAAGATCAAATCACAAGTTACATAATATTACAAGCTCACCTGAAAAGCTTTCAAGGAAATAATGATGCTGTGCAGTGGTTATTCACATGAATATATTTTCTTTAATGTACGCAGGTGTTATATTATATTATACTGTACATTTCCAGCTACTGTTTTTCTCTCCATTTTCACCTCCATCCCTGGCATGTTTTTATCTTTCACCTTTAGACTGGAGTTATTATGCAGCTTGCTCCTTTCTTCCTTCCTCTTTTTGCACACATTTAGCATACAGGAGAGGTCTGGGATGCCCAGATGTTTGCTGAACTGGAAGCCTGCGTTGGTAGCAGCTGCCAGCTAGTCACAGTGAGGAAAACAGACATGAAGCAAAAAATATCAGCCTGCAGTTTAACTTTTAGATCCTTTCCCTTCTTATTTTCTCCAGCTCGTCTCCTCCAATATCATCTCCCTTACTTTCTTGTCTCCGAGGAGATGCATTGCTCCAAGTGGGTTGTTTACCAAAATACCTGCAATTTCTTAGAATGTTCCAGAAAGAGTAGGAACTCAAGTTATTTTGCATACATGTATGTCTTCAGAATAGAATAGAATATAATAGAATAGAATAGAATAGAAAAGAAAAATACTTTATTCATTCCCCAGTGGAAAGCCCAGTCAGAATGTTAGCCATACATTATCTTTGAAATCGGCAATGATCAATCTGTCATGGGTGTAAGGGAATAGGCCAAACCACACCTTAGAATGCAGAGTGTGCTTTCAAATGAATGAATAAAAGCTCATTTTTCCTGTTCTCATTGGTTGCCACTTATAGGCGTGAGGATGAATGTGGTGTTGCTTAAAGGCCATTTCTGAAGATTCTAAAGCAGGACTAAATGTATTTTAGTAGGGTTCATGAAGAACAGCTTTTACAATAGTTTACCCTGCACAGTTGATCTCCCTATCTACAATAATGCTGACAAACTTGTATCACCAACCAACTAGATTTTGATAGCCCTCCCATCTTTCACAAACCCACTTGCTGAACTCAGAGATCATATTTTTAAGTTGCTTCGTAGTCATTAACTCCACTCTCAGTGATTGCACTCTATTCCAAACTCATCTCCCCACATTTATTTTCCACTGGCCCAATTTTATTTTTGAACCTGAAAAATGCTGTCAGAACCAGCACTGACTGGGCGGTGGGAGTTTAGAGAGAAGATTCCATTTGCAGCACTTTGTTAGCCAAGAGTCCTCTACAACAAAAATTGAGACAGGGAAAATAACCAGCAGGCAGCAGCTGCTGTGCCAACCCAACGTTCCAGTGGAATAAGAGGAAATTGAACTAAAATGTAACCTAGAAACAACAATGAGGTGCATGTGTGCGTGTCTGGTTGGTTGGTTTCCTGTCAGGCTGACTGCATTCTCTCATGGTGCACCACTTTTTTTTGCCACAGTTGTGACACAAAATTTAAAATGTTGCGATTGAGAAAAAAAAAAAAAGGATTGCAGTTTTATCATTTATGCCTGGAGGCTTCATGATCGTGTTCAACTCAATCTTGAGTGATTTCTCAACATTGTATAGTTTGACCCTTGTAGGCACTAATCAACTTATATGAATCAATTTCTTAATTTCCATTTTCAATAGCTGCCTTATATTACAGGGGTTCCCAGTGTGGGAATTTTTTCAAACTTGGTGCAATTTTTATATTCTTCTTTTTTGGAGAGCAGGGCTGGGCAATAAAATTGATCTCAAAATTAGGACACGCTTAAAATTACATAGATCCCTGTGATCAGCATGCAATATTTTCAGTCAATCTATCTACAGAGCCAGCTTTATGAACACTCCATTCCACTACTTGGTGGTAATGCGCCTCTAAGCTGGTTTCTAAGAAAACCGAAAAACAAAAACAAATGATAATACAATGACGACCTGCGGACTGAGGAATGAAACTGAGCAGAGACATAGGAGAGAATGGGTGTAGCTGAAGAGTGCCACGAAAGCAGGGGTGAGGCTGAGGCTACGCTTGTGTTATCTTCCCAAACTGTTGAAGTTGTTGACGAAAAAAAAGGTCCCACAACAGCAAACTATGAAGAAAGAATGGAAATGCGGATCGATGCGACTTCAAACAGAAAAGAATCAACTCTGTGGCTGCCACCCCGTATAAACTCAAAACTAAGCAAAGAGTTAGATTCATTTTTCAAAACAAAAGACATGATTCAAATGTACAAGAATCTTGTGATCCAGACTTTTATTAGGAATTTGTGATTACTTCAATTTACATGCTGCTCTCCTCTTTGCCTTGGACTCAGGTTTCTTCTGTGAGCTCACAAAAACTTCAACAGGAAATTTTAGGCGATTTTACGCAAATGAACATACTGTTGTGATTACATTGGAGTTCTGAAAATACAACTTTCACTTACTAATTTTCAAACAATAATTCTGTTTGAAACATCCATTATGTTGCCTTTGTTGGCAGAATAAGTAGTTTAAATGTCTGTATGTTTCTACCAGCTTAAGATGTCTTTAGTTTAGAATGAACGTGTTAAACACAAAACTGAATCTCTGTATTCTTAGGACTTCAGGAATGTGTTCAATTGTGCCACCAAATTCCCTTTAAAGTGTTCTTAAAATGCTTAAATTATTGTCAAAAAGAAAACTTGGATGAAGTGTTTAGAAGCTATTATGGATGCAGTGCTTTAGATGAAGGGATGGAAAGCTTCTCGTCTTTCACTGAGGCAAATTATGGCTCCAAAGCTGTTTGTCTGTGATGCTGCACCAAATGTTAGCTAGCCAAGAATTACGAAAATCTTCACAAAGCCTGTGCAGGCTTTTAAGATGGATAATGACGAGCATCTTTTGCAGCTGATTCCTCATCTGCAGTATGTTGGACAGAATAAAACAGTTTTGTTTCCAGCCTGTGGACCTAATCCTGTTCTCAGTCAAATGGGAAGCTGGCAAGCAGATGTCTGCTCTCCTCAGCTGCCATTCTGCTTATCATGCTGGATGAAGTCCAGCAACACTGACATTAGGTCTCCAATGTCTGAAGAGCAAGCTGCAAGAGGCCACAAAGCAGCAGACAGGCCAATAGTCACTGTAAGCCTTCAGACTGAAGCAGAGAGAGAGAGGGGCCCAGTCGATTACCAGACCTTGGCATTGATCCTTATATAGCCGTGGGCCGGAATGTCTACATGTGATTTAGAGAGTGCACAGCTATAAGGTCTGACAGACACGACTCAAAGTAATTCTAAGGCTTTTTCAGTATCGAACAAGCCATTGTGCTCCTGAAATGGGTATTTACCTCTTAAAAACCAATTCACTCCCAAACATGAAGGACGCAGACATGTGAGTGCACAAAGCAGCGTTTGTTTTCACAGTCAGAGTGGTGGAAAGTTATGACTTATGTGTTCAGAGAAGTGAATCAATAAAAAGAAAGCTTATAGGGGAGCAATAACTTATCTGGTGCCACTCACTGTGGAGGCAATACATGTATTATTATTATTTTTCTAATGTTAGGAGGGATAGACAAAATAACACTGACACTTTGTAATGTAATGGAATCCAATACAGCACCAGCTGCCACAGTCTGAAACATTCATAGAGATCAATCGTGACCTCTTTGCTGCTGACTGCTGTTAATCTTGACATCTATGCAATGTTGTTGGAGTTAGGAAAAACATATATTTATATATGCAAACAGTCTCGGTTATAAGGATAAATGACATTTTACCCACAAGCTAAATTATTTATATTTCAAATTTATCCTAGATACAAAGAATAGTCATCTGGGATAATGATAGGTTGAAGGACCTCTTTGATATTAAGTGGCCAGTTGTTTCTGGTTAAAAATGATGACCAGTGTGAGGGCAGGACCCAGGTTAGAAGTAATTATAATTATTTTATGTATATCTGGAACTAGATATTTAGCTTCGGCAGCTCATGTAACACGTTTTGTTGTTTACAGACTCTATGTCGTTATTATGTTGGATTTCAGAGGTCACGCTGCATAGAGTATCACCTTCTTGAGGCACAAGTTTACATTTTGTATGCATTTCTTTTATTTCTATCAGAAGATCAGAATATGATTAAACTTTGGACTTTGAATAGGACCAAGTTTGTTCTTGTATGAGGATGTTGAGTCTGAGAAGGTTCATGATAAAATTCTTAACTTTTTTTAAAAATCTGTTTATATATTTATTCATTTATTAGTGAATTAAATCATCACAGTAATAAGCTTAACTTGGCCTTAAGTGGGATTGCCCATTGAGGTAGTAAAACACAGAGTATTGCTTTATGTCCAAAGTTGGAAATATATCAAATGTATGTAATCAAGATAAAAATGTCAATTTTTATTTATTTATCTAATTTTTTTTTGTGAGGGGGGTGTAATATACAGAAAACTATACATGTTATCCATTAAGATATCATACATATATACACATATGTGACATACCATCACAGTTTGGGTAAAAATTATTTTTACACACAGACATGATGAAGAGCTATTGTGATGTGTTGTATTCCTACGTACTGAGTAAACTGGGGACACATTAGATGTGAAAAAACATCAAGCAAACAGAGCATCATTAGTCGTGACCAGATGAAAAATGATATCTGATCGCTGATTGCAGAGTTTTCTCTTTTCTAACCACACTGATGGATTAACTATCATTAAGAGATGAGATGAAACAAACTTGTTTGTGCACATTCCATCTCAGTGTGCTCCGAATCTGATTGCAGTTTCCATTCTATTTAGTTTGCCAATTGTCGTTAATTAATGTAAATTTCTCCACTACCAGACGATCAAAACAACTTAGATTGCCAATATCAGGTGACTTCTGTTAATCAGCGGAATTAAAACCGGGTGCTGAGAGGAATTACATTGGAAATTACAAAGAAACCCTAACTACATGCCAAACCAAAGTATTCACATGTCTCAGTTGGATTGTCAAATTAAAATACCGTCACATCTTTGAGAAAATGACTGAATTAGACCAAGTCCACTCAGAGATCCAGGTCCAGTACATGTATTTAGTCATTAAAAATCAGAAAAGACAAGGTGGGGGGGGGGTCACTTTTAGTCCCTACTAATTATCTACTCTTCTTTAATGAACCTCATTCACAGGGTGCCAAAATACTGATACACTTAAATATGTGCTGGCTGACATTTTATCGGATCGAAGGGTGAGATTTATATCCTGTCTAATTGCTATTCCTCTTCTGGTTCACTTAAAAGTCTCCTGTCCAGTGTGGATATTATTCCTTAGTTGTCATCCATCTAACAGTTAAAGTGACACCAAAGCCTCTGTTGGAAAAGTGGAACGTGTGAACAAATACAAATGCAGCTAGAAATACACTATTTATCTGTGGTCTGCTTCCAGGCTGTGAAATCGTGATTCATTGGGAAATTCTTAGCACTTCTTTTACTGTAATTCGGACATTGCATACAATGAGTGCGTGTCTCTGTGAAAACCCCTTTAAAAGATTCATACCGAACATTCAAACCAATATACAATACAAGATTGAATAACAACATTAGAGATGGAGTATTTTTATGCTGCTACCAAATATAGCAGAAGTTACAGGTATGAATAAAAGATGGCGGATTAGCTCATAAAGTACAACCATTTTTCATGGTGAATCAAATTAATGGCTCCAAATTCTGGTGACGGGTATTTGTATACTTGAGTTTCCGTACAACACTGTCAATATCCTCCTGAAAAGAATTCCCTTCATTGTTTTTGATCATTGAAGCTGGTGTATTCTGCAAACTTAACTGTTGGTTGTCTTTCTAAACTCCTGTCATACAGTATTATCACAGTTACCTTTTTACGTTTCCTCTTAGTGTTTCCGTCTTCCAGGTTATGTCTTTGGAAGGAATTTATGAATCCAACACGACTTGTTGTTTTGTTTTCTGGTTATCTGCTGACTGCTTTGATAACAGGGGGCAGTTGGGAGGCTTTATTAGCGGGAAAGGTTCAATTTTTAAATAAATTATTCAGGGATTCTTCTGCTAGTCCTTTTACTCGAGTGACCAAACTTGAAAGACGGCATTTAGAGAGAGAGTAAACAAAAGACATTACAATTAAGTGTTGCCACCCTCTCATTGGTTTGATTGTGATTGGAAGTCGAGTTTTCTTAGGTTGGGTTTAAAAACAATAATGAATGGTGTGAAAAAAGATACCTGACAGATATGTTGTTGATGACTCTATCATCATTGACGCTAGTTTTATCCTTCGCATAAAGTTACTCACACAACCACGAGAGATCACAATCACTGGCTATATCTGCCTGGCACATTTTGGGGAGGACAGTCATGATAAAGCACATCTGTGAGGAAGATAAGTGTGAGTTGAATGGATGATCAAAACTTAATTAAACCTCACAATAAAATTGATTCAACCTCATAAAAATATAGCATGTTAGAATACAGCATTTTTGGTCATTACAAAATTTTAGTTTAAGCCATTTGGAGGCATCTGATAGGTTGAATTTGGTTTAAATTTCCTCTGCAGCATAATATAATCACTCCAAATAGACAGGAAGATTCATTATTAGTTACATCTTAATTAAAAATAAGTACAGAGTGGTCCCAATAACAGATAACATGGCCTCCATAGAGCCCCCTCAACATCACGAAGTCATTCTTACATGAAGTGACAGAAGCAGGCGAGAAAGCCTTAAACCACAGAACTGATCTGGCAGGCCGTTCAAGGTGTTAGAAGCAATTCCTGTCACATACCTACAGGATAAAGAAAGAAACTTTGAAAGATTTGGTGCCATTTCAAAGGTTGGTGTATTTTTTTAGGTTTATATGAAAGCAGACTTATCTTTTAAATCATCCACTCTTCCTTTTTAATATGTAAAACGTTTATACAGCATTGTACATCCTGACAACTGTAACGTACTGTAAATGAGATTGGGCTTAAAAAAGCTGAGAGGCTCTGGCCAGACTCAGCTGTTTTCTGTAACTTGGAATATATTCCCAGCTGGGTGTAATGAAATTGTTGTCAACTGTCACGTCAATACTAGACCTAAACAGCCAAAATGAATGACTTTTTTTGGCTCTTTGGCCCCCTATAATTGTGGGGTAAAATACCATTGTCATAAAAACTAATCTCTGTGTGAACCCTGCAACCTACCACCACACACATAATTATAATTTTTTTTTGTCATGTTGAAGACGCCACAAAGACTCCATCAAAAGCCCATGAAAATGTTTCGCAGCTGTAATGCAAAACAGTAAGGTGTGGGCTGCAAAACAAAGTTGTGAACGGTGGTACTTCAGCCCCTGGGTGCTCTAAGGCAGTTTCAGGCCTGGGAATGTGCATCACATAGCCATTGTGCTTCAGTAAAGTAAATAATCTTAAGGTTCACAAACTTATTTAGTATTGCTTTAAATGTTACTTGTCTGAGGATTCTCCTTCAAACTCTGCCTGACACACAAGAAACAGAGGGCTTGAATTTTAAATGGCAAGGCCCAGAAATGTTTAAAAAGTGAGATGTTAAAGGAGCACGGTCCAAAGAGCAAATTGTTATATAACGGCTTCAGCGAGGAGAGTGAAATTTCTCAGCTGTGGCTGACAGATGCAAAGATCCCTCATACAAACAACTTTTTTGAATTGCATCAGACAGCTGCTTTTTGTTGCTAACACAGTGTTAGGCGAAGGATCCTTCACATGCTTTGCCAAAGACTACTGCTAGACAAACAGATTTGATAAAGATACACAACAAGGTTTTGTGTTTTGTTTTTTCCCAGCTTGACTCCAACCTAAAGTGAAAGGAAAGAAAAACCTAAAGGCTAATACCTGTATGCACAAGTCATGAAACAGTACCAAACTCAATCTTTTACTAAATTAGGCAAGATTGTCTCTTGAACTGAAGCATGTATTGTGTGGGCCAGAGAGGTAGGCAGCAGTGTGTTTTATTTTTGCAACTCTGCTTTGTTTTCTTTTTTTTTTCAATGCCTCAATTTAGGACACAAAATCCCATCGGTGTGGATACAGACAAATCATCCTGAGATGAGAGAGCTGTAAATTGCTCCCATGGTAAAATTTGCCATTTTGATCATTTTTTTAAAAAAAAAATCATAAAATGTTATGGAAGTGTTTATCACATGAGTGTGAGGTTAAATGCTCATCTGTAATACAAATGGAACACGACCATGTAGGTAGAGGAGGTGCTTAGTTTTCTACATACTGCAAAAAAACAAATAGACAGAAACATGCAGAAACAGTATTCACGTTCAGGTTTGGTTTACAACCATCCAACGACCCGCATCCAATGATATTGGCTGGTCCGAGAGCAGCTAAAGAGCAATGGGCTTAAAGAGGAAACCTTGCGAGATGTATAAGCAAGGCTGAAGAGAAATCTAGGATAATTTCAGACCTGGCAAATCCAGGCCGATGGACATCTGACTCCTCACAGTGAGTGTGAGTTTCTGTGTGCTCGCGATTGTGATTGCTCCTTTCTACTGATCTCAAGAGAGCGCAAGTTTGCCACAGCTCCTCTCTGCAAGGCTATCGCTTTTATTGACCCTTGCGTTTGTGTGCAGCTATGTTTATATATGTGAGTGCATGTGTGTGTGTCCACTCAGACATGCGAGATGGGATCCATGGTGGTGGATTAGCGCTGGAACTAATGTGCTCGTCCACCTGTGAAATGAGAACCAGGGAAGAGGGGACAAGCTCAGGGAGGGCCCCATCATCTCCCCTCAAGCTTCAAACAGACACACCCTGATACTTTTTTGATGATTTGATGGGATAACCCACAAAAAATATATACACATTCAACCTCCCACATTTCATCTATTTCAGAGGGATATTTCAGGGAGCAAAACAGGTCTGACAGACAATTCAAAGAGTTTCTCAAAGTGTGAGGCATGTCTGGCCACATCATCAAAGAAAAAGAATAGAAGAAAAGCCATAGATTAAATAAGCATGCACAAAAAAAGAACACTTTAGCGCAGCCAATACACCTTGGAGAGGGAAGAGCAACAAAGAGGCCATGCGGTATAACAATGGTATCATTTATTGTGACTGACGTGATGTTATTTTTCCTCATATTGTGCCTCCTACATGTCAAGAATGCCCTATTGTGTTCTCAAAATAAGACACTTTACAAGAAATCCATTACTTACTTGAACCACACATCACATTACAGAAAGTATACAGCGACAATCATATTCTAATTAAGTAAGAAAGGTACAAGCTAGCACTTAAATTGTCATTTCAGATTTCTTCATACTGTATAACTTGTAACATAATGAATGTGCACAAATCTACGAAGATATGTCTTCTAGTATTTAAACAAAATGCTTAAAAATAGCAGCAACAACAACACATCACAATGCACATGCCAGAAGGGTTAAAAACATTTGTTTTATTTATTGGTATTTTCATTTTCTCAGTTGAAGAAGACCCTTTACAGATTTAAGAATGAATGAATCCATCAAAGATCTAGCTAGAAATCAGATAGCAAATTATTAATCATGTTAATTAAAATGAAAAGTTAACTGAACAAAATAGTATGGCTACAGTATAGCTATGAGCCCCCTGCCTGAGCTCGCTAGATTTTGACAATAACAATGCTTACTGTGTTTAATACATATCTGATAAACATTGTGTTTAAAATTGAACAAGCAAGCATGCTACTACTGGTTTATTTGCTGTAAATGCTAAATACAAACTGTCCCTTATAGGAAAGAGTTAACCACCCCAAGGGTGCTGGTTCTTAACTAAAGTGGACTGAGTCAAACTCAATTTAGCTTGCTAATAGTCAGGTTTAGAAGGTAATGGTATTTAGATATGGTAGGAGTTAATGTAAATGGTTGGCTTTAGATGTTATTTAATAAATTGTTAGGGTTAGAGTTCTTCACCTTCTCATGGATTATTAAATGACTACATTATTGACATGTAGACAAATGGAAGTATAACACATTTTCTGGTGAGACTAGGCGGGCTGTGGACTTTCCTACAACATAGATTGTCATTTATTGTAATACATAATCTCAAGAGACATCATGATCAAAAGCTAATGATAGTGGCTATATTCTGAAATCAGAAACATAGTATACATGTCAACTTGATTTATAAGAGAACATGTGAAAGATGAGGCACAGCATCCGGGTCATCTGACATGATGCAACCTCAGTCTTTGGGAAAATATTGAATACATCTTTTTTTTTTAATTATAAACTATTTTTATTGTAAATATAATTTTCCTATCATGTTTGCTATGATTGTTGAGCTCTATAAGTTGTTATAAGTTATATATATACATATCATGCTCTGTTACTTATTCAACCATGTGTCTGCTCAATGAATTATATAATTCAGCAGTTATCAAAATGAGAAAGATCTAAAACATGTTAGTGTTTGAGTAATGATATAGTTTAAGTCAGTGAATGTGTTTATGTAGGCATAAAGAGCGGGTTAATGAGAGCCAATCACAAGTGGTCACCGAGGACGCATGTGATAATGCATTGTAATGCCAGGTAAGAGCACATGTACTGAAAGTCATCCACTTGTGATACAGACTACTAAGGACACATGATGATACCAAAAGTGAACAAGGACCAAAGACGGGGACGCAAATTACATGCCTGCCACGTGTACTATTCTCTGATTCAAAAGAGCAGAAAATGGAAAGGAACCTAACACAAGTCAGTATAACAGAGAACATGAAACTTTAATACATTTAAATCATTTATACACTGATGCTACATCATCTAAAAAACATATATATGCCACATGTTTGTTTGAACTACAAGGAAACAGCAGGCAAAAATAGAAACTGCATTGTTTCTCAGAAGGTAAACACAAACCTCCCAAATCTTATTTTTTTCCCCCCAATGCACAGGAGGCCGAGTTGGAGGACTGCAACTCGGTACACGCCTGGCTCATAAGCATCTGACTTGATATTTTCTTTCTTCATTAAAAAAAAAAAATGCATTTACTCATGTGCTTTTATAAAAACTAGCCTGAGGGAACGCAAGCTTTTTCTTTTCTATGATTATTCTTTTAAAGAAGAAACAGGTTGTACCGAGTCCATCTGTTTGCTGTCAGCTATCTGAGTGTGATGGGTGTGTGTGTTATATCTACAATATGCATGCACCCCTTGCAGATGTCCAAAAGCTACTTAAGACCAATAATTTCCTTCTGATTACTCTAATGTGCTACAGTGCTGCCATCCTGTCTGTGATTTCTCCATTGCTTGGCAGGACCACACACACCCTCCATATGCTTGCTGACTATTAGGCGTACAGACAGACACTCATCACAGAGAATTCAAGCTATGAAGAGATGAAAAGAGAAATGAGCAGGCGTGGTTGAGTGAGGGGTAGCTAGAAACGCAGGAAAATTGTCTCCACTTTGTAATTTGTGCATATTTTATTGAATTCTCCCATGACGATGCCCGATGTGCCTCACAGTGCCTCATTGTGTTCGGAATTGCAAAACCAGGCTGATAAACAAGGGTGGCAAATTACGCATTCAGAAACTTTTGAAACAATTGGAGTGTGGGATGAGCTGCGGGAAAATTAATAAATCATATTTGTTCATACATTAGTAAGGAGGAGAGCTCAGGAGTTAGGGGTGGGCTGAGCCCAACATCATAGACAGATCTCAAACATCAATATTTAACTAGTGTACACAGATATGATGCTGCGTATATATACTTCTATTGCAGTGCATAAAAGTTTGTGAACCCTTTAGAATTTGATAACTTCACGTGACTATGAACTGAAACGTCGTCAGAATTTCACAAATGTCCAAAAAGTAATTAAAGAAGACATTAGACAAGATTATTATACTTTATTTATTTGTGAGACATTTTCCAGTATCAACAGTGTGCAGACAAGTTTAGTTGTAAGTTTAAAAAGCACTGTGGACCTCCCAGATTAGTACTACTTTCTTATTTATTGAGCCTTCATTCAACCAGAAAATAAAACTGCAACTTTCAAGAGTTGTCGAGATAGGTAGCAACTCAGGTCAACAGTAATGAACACAGCAAAACACTTAAAACAAAACAAAACAAACTAAAATATGCATGTAGATATAAAAAGAGAACTATACAAAACATCATACGTTCAGATAACACAAGTTTAAGACCAAAACCTCATTAAATTCATAAAAAAACAGCAATCACAAAAGGCTAAATGGAGACAGAATTTATCAAACAACATTTACAACCGGACATATCTGCTTCTAATACATTTAAAACTAAATTTAATTAATCTGAATTAATTTTATGAGTTCCTTAGGATTAAGATTCAGGGGATTTTACAGTTTATTCCAAGCAGAGGGGGGCACCATACTTAATGCTTTCCTTCCAAGTTCAGTATGGACACTGTGTACAAGAGAAGTTAATTGCAACGAAGACAGTGAGTTCCAGTTCTTTTTATATGGATATAAGTCCGTAGGTAACTTGGGAGCAGACCGAGAATAGATTTAGAAAATAAGAATATTGCAATCTTTGAGTCTGTGAGAGGATAAAAAAACCCATCTAACCTGAACATACAATGTGCAATGGTGTGTGAAGGTTTTAAGTTGGTGATGAACCTCAATGCTCCATTGTAAACAGTATACAGAGTATGTAAGCATTGGAAAGATGGATGCATATAAATAACATCACCATAATCAAGTACGGACATAAAAGTGGCAACAATGGGTCTTATTTTAGCATTGAAAGAGAGACAAGCCTTGATTCTGAAGGAAAAAAAAAATAATAATATATATATATATATATATATATATATATATATTATGGCATGCCGTTCAGGAAATTAATCTTTGAATATATGGAATGAAACTTTGAATATATTGTATATATATATATATATAATATATATTCAAGGTTCATTCAATATATTCAGAGTTTCATTCCATATATTCAAGGTTCATTCAATATATTCAGAGTTTCATTCAATATATTCAAGGTTCATTCAATATATTCAGAGTTTCATTCAATATATTCAAGGTTCATTCAATATATTCAGAGTTTCATTCCATATATTCAAGGTTCATTCAATATATTCAAAGTTTCATTCAATATATTCAACGTTCATTCAATATATTCAAAGTTTCATTCCATATATTCAAAGATTAATTTCCTGAACGGCATGCCATAATATATATATATATATAGTGAATATGAATGTGAGGTTTGAAAGAGAGAGCATCATCCAGTAAGATTCCTAAGTATTTGTATTAGTATACAAACTCAATCTTATGGTCATGAGATCATGAGTTTAATTTTGTTTGCAATTAAGACGTGTTTTAAATCAAACTTTTCCAGACAATATTAAAAGATTGATGTAGCTGAAAGAGAACCTTATTAGAAGTAGATGCAGAGCAGTACATCACCATAGCATCAGCATAGAAATTAAATTTTGCCATTTGATATTTGATCAAGATTATTAATATATAGAATAAATAAGAGTCGTCCCAAGACCAATCCCTGAGCAACACCCTTGTTTACAACGAGGTAGCTAGAACTAACACCTTCAACTCGTACACACAGAAATCTGCCTGATAGGTCATTTTCCACCCAAGCATGTTGTGACAATTCCACACTGAATGAGCTTTCTTTTTATATCACATGATCCACTGTATCAAAAGGCTTGGACATATCAGTGGAAATGGCAGCACAGTGCTGCTTGTTATCCAAGGTTTCAATAAAATGATTTCTTACTTATTTTAAGGCTGCTTTAGTTGTCCTGTGTCCTTTTCTGAAACCATATTGATACTCTGATTAGATGTTTCTAGTAGAAAGAAATTCTTTCAATTGCTCACTTGCAAGAGGTTCAAGAACCTTTACATTGACGGACAACTTGGAGATGGGTCTGTAGTTGTGGGGTCACCTCTTTTAAACAAGGGAATACCAATGGCAGATATTCATACAGAGGGAATTTGTGAGCAACAAGAGTTCAAAAATATGTGTCAGAGTTGATGCAATAAAATTAGTTGATTTCTACAAAGAGCACGGTTCCAGATTATCTGAACCAGCTGATTTCTTAATATTTATGAGTTTCATGAGTGTTAAAACTTCTGAAACTCTGACAAGACTAAAACTAAATTCATTGTAGAAACATCAGACCATTTGTTAGAGGAGTCCTCATGAGCTACATTGAGTAGTAGCTACGTAGCTACATACTTTTTGTGAGTCCTTGACAATGTGGTAGCTCCACACTATTATTAAACAGTTTTCCAAAATTTTAAATAATTATTTAGATTGTTTGAGCTTTCTGTAATTGGCATTTCTAAGAGCAACTGAGCATTTATTGCGTAGCTGCACAAAAAAACAGCAAATCTGAATTATGATTTATTTTCCTTGACATTGCCCATGTCCAATTTTGCTCATGAAGTAGACGAAATGAGGAGTGAACCAGGAGTGATCTTGGCCTTTAACTGTGCCTGAAACCGTCATAAAAAGTGTTTCCAGGCACTGTTTACATCAGCAATAAGAGAAATCTTTTCCCAGTCAAAGGGAAAAGAGTCAGAAACAAAACCTTGCTCTGAAAAGTGTTTTCATGTAATGCTTAAAAATAAGACTTTGACCCACAGTGGATGGATCAGTTCAGGAGACACAACCCACTTCAGTAGTCTGATAGGTTGGTTTTGTCCTTAACTTTGACAAAATCAAGCAAGTTGCAGTTCTAATTCCAGAGATGTGAGGCTTCAGGTTCATAATCCCTATACAAATCCCTGGGATTTTCCCTGGGAGTATCACAAATATGACTTCTGAGGGAACTCAGAAAAAAAAAAGTGTTGGCTGGAAAGGGTTACTAAACCAACTCTAAAGAGTTTGCATTGCACTAACTCACAGTCAGACAGATTAGGTACACAGAGAAGCTATTTTCTCCATTGGTATCTTGCCCAGGTGTAATTGACTGACAAAGATCTCTCCAAGGTATGTAATCATTCACAGGGTCACCAAGGAACCAAGAGTAACTTTTAAACAACTTTCTTACATTGGCTAGTCTTAACTCCACCATCAGGAAATCGCTGACCGTCAATGGTGCACACGGCACTGCTCCTCAAATTTTTAAAAAATGTGCTGAATATATGCAGTTTGCAAAAGTGTGCATGGTTGAAAATTTAGAAAACAGTTGTGAAAAGACAAGACCGAAGCAGAAGTTTTTCCTTTAAATTAGAAGATTAGATTCCGGGCTGAAATAATTGTGACTTTCCACCATAAGAACTGTATCCCATCTGAGAAACACTATGAAGGTGGAATCATGGTTTGCCTCATATTAGTCAGGATAGAGTGACTTTATTGGTGGGGCAAGTAGTTTTCATTCATGGTCGTGAATTTTAGGGAAAATATAAAGGAAATCTTTTCATGAATTGAATAGGAAACTGTGTTCATAATCCAAACATTTTGAAGGGTGATGCATTTATTATCAACTTTCAAACACCAAAAACATGTGAGCAGAACTGTTAGAAATGGATTTAACCAGCCCCATCTCACAACTTCTTCAAAAACCCTGCTTTGCCAGGTATTACCATCAAACAGTACAGCACCGGGTCTTATTTCTCATTTTTCAGCATGCAATCTTCTCTCAATCGACTCTGTTGATTTTCATTTCATCTCTTACTGTTATTATTATCAGTCCTGGAGAAAAAAAGAAGAAAAAAGTGCATCAACCGCTTCATGAATCTAAGCATGTTTTAAGTGTCCATTGATTTTAGAAGACTGGTGGACCATTACACATCTCACTCAGCAAAATTCTCATCGTTTCCTTCTTACCCCTCAGGGCCAGACTCTCTCAGCATGAAGGAAGGCACAGTGGGTATAGTTCTGAATGCTTACCCCAACCCCCCTGAGGTGAATACCCTAAGCTCACAGTGAAATCATAGACTGTGTCAAGCTCAACAAACCAAGCAATCAGCGCTTTTACAGAATATTTTTGGGATGGCACGAAGTCCCACTGGGATCTAAATTAAGGTTTCAGAATTATTCTAAAGCTATTGCAGGGTTCAGAGTATAGTTAATCCTTTTTACCCTTTTTAAGTTACCGCATCTCAAAATGTATATTCAATGTGCATCACCTGCTGTGACTGGTTGGCAGCAAACCTGAAACGTGTCCCCGTAAGGCAAAAGACAATTAATCAGCTGGTGCTTCTACATTTGCGTATCACTGTTTTGGAGATTTCCCCCAATGCTAATGTCAGGTCAGTGTGAACTGTGGTACTGCCATGCAAATGATTGGGCAGATTATGCAACCTGCCAATGCGCTTGCATTTCAGTATATGTTGGAATTTAGACCTGCCTGTTTAAAAACTGGAAATCCTCTCTAGTACAACCCAATTGGTATACATATAGCTTAACCCCTCCTGTTAATGTCTCTTTACAAAGGACATTGATGTGTGTGTGTGGGTGCGTGTGTGTGTGCGGTTGTCCAAGTGACATATAAGAAAGAACTTTTCTTCCATTGGATCAAGTTACATCCTCTATTGCTCCAGTTCTCAGAAAAAAAGGTCAAAGTGAGCATTCTTATTGTTCATGCAGCCCCATACATAGCAAGCTGCCATGCCAACACAGACTCAAACCAGAATGTAGGACTGCTACGATGGCAAACAGTACAAAAAAAGCAGTATAAAAAAAAAACGGGGAAGTTATTGCATTTTCTGGGCCACAAGATTGTTAGCTATATGACTATGTCTGCCAAAAATTCTAAAATGACTTTATTTCAAGGCTATAAATATCTTACGTAACTAAATTGTCCTTTGCAAATTATAACATGGCTCTGTTTATGCACTGTCAGAAGTGTGATATGGCAGACCTATCATAGTTAAATGTGTATAAGAAACCAGAATGTAGGACTGTTATGATGAACCATAGTACAAAAAATAGCAGTATCAAAGAAAAACTGGGAAATTATTGCATTTTCTGGGCCACAAGATTGTTAGCTATATGACTATGTCTGCCAAAAATTCTAAAATGACTTTATTTCAAGGCTACAAATATCTTACGTAACTAAATTGTCCTTTGCAAATTATAACACGGCTCTGTTTATGCACTGTCAGAAGTGTGATATGGCAGACCTATCATAGGAAAATGTGTATAAGGAGTTAAGAGGGGGTGGATGGTGGTGTTACACCACGGACTGTAGCACACATGCAAACACACCGAGCTCTAATTTGCAGAAGAGTGCGCATATACTCTGACTTATGATGACAGGTTAATTGTAAGATTGGCTGGGAAATGTCTGGAAGTGGAAATGGAGGCTTCTGTTAGTGTATCCCTTTGTAATGGATATCAGCAATAGAAAAGGGAATTAAGCAAGGCCCTGCTACTGACAGAGCATTAGAATAATCCTTGCTACTTAGGACAACAGTCGGATACTAAATACACCAAATCCACTTCCCCCGCTCACAGAGCAAAGACAAACTAATGAATGAGGCGCCTGTACATATTCACCATCATAATTGAAGTCAGACAGAGACCATTTATTTTCATGAAGCACCATAAAGCACCGCTGTACCATCTATGCGCCTTGCCAAACAAACACGTAACAACGAACAACACTGCGCATACCCACAAAAGTATCCACATCAGGCCTGCCCTTTGAATCTTAACAAGGCTGAGAATATTCATTTTCTGAGTTGTTAAGTTCAAAACTCTAATATGAGAGGGAAAGGAGCCGCAAAAGACATAGAAATGCAGCTAAGTGAATAACAGTCTCAAGCATAATGAAGCTAAACACCATTTAGTTGGTCATACCTCAGATTAAGTGTAATTTTTAATTCCTCATTACATCCCTGCCATTCAGTTGCTGCTATTTCATTATATTCTGCTGATGCCTCTAAGTTGCTCGCCTTTGACAGGTGTTATAGTGTATTTGACGATACTGAGACGTTATAGAGACAGCTGCAAATTGACCTTGCAACAAGAGGTTATGAATATGTTCAAGAATGCTCAGAGAATGAATCAAGGTCAGACAGACACACACTGAAGGCCAAACCCAGGCAGCTTGATTGCAATATTGATACTCTGGCTCAATATCCTCATCTGCAATTGTTGTTACCCCATGGAGCGCATGTCAGTCAGAAGATTTGTTGGCGCTCCATCATCTGATAGTAAAGTACCAATAATGACCTGTGATGGACAGAATGTCTGTTTTCATGGAGGAGAGGAAATATGAAAGAAAAGGGCAGGGAATCAGAACCCTTATTGCTTCTGTCAGTCACTTTGGATACGTTGCTGTATTTGTGGTCTTGTTCCATTAGAAATCTTTGAGCAGGTAAACATGTCATGTTTTTGGTGTGTTCTTGCTGATCCAAGGAAATCTTTTTTCTTAAGACTTCTTCTGAGTCACTGAAAATAAAACAAACCCTTTTTATGGCCACAAACGCTGGACAGATTATTTTCAAGCCTCTGTAATGGCCATGCTTTGGACTTGGATTGCCAACAGGGATTTTACACTGTGTCTGCTCTACAGTGTCTTTTTATTTACAGTTTGACACACAAGCGCGAGGAAAAAAAGAATCGTAAAAGTTACGTGTTGGACAGGACTCTCCACCTCCATTATCAAAACAAAGAACTTTACTTTCCATTCTACGACAACCCCAATTCCAGAGAGTTTGGGACATGCTGTAAAGTGTACATGAAAACAAAATGCTATTATTTGCAAATCTCATAAAAATCTATTTCATGAAAAAATATAACATTAGGGATGTTCAAAGACATTTTACTATTCTGCAAGAAAACTGTTAGTTCATCCTGAATTAGACGGCAGCAACATGTATGAAAAAAACTTGGGGCAGGGCCATGTTTACCACTGCGTAACATCCTCTCTTCTTTTGACAACAGTCCGTGAATGTCTTGGAACTGAGAAGAACAGCTGCTTGATCTTTGGGAGAGCAATGCTGTCCCACTCTGTGCAATAATCCTCTTTAACCTGGAGGACACATCACTTGTGATTTTGCAAAAAGCAATTAAACATTTTGTTGTGCAACCTCTGAACAGTCTTCCACTGTGGCTTGGTTCTTTTTTAAAGAGCTTTGGCTCGGAGAAGACGCCGATGTTTCTGAATCTTGTTCACAAATGGCTTCTTTTTTGCATGAGAGAGACTTAACCTGCATTTGTGGATGGAGCTGTGTGCTGTGTTCACAGACAGTGATGTCTGGAAGTATTTGTGAACCCATGCAGTGATTTCCATGACAGAATCATGTCTGTTTTTAATGCAGTGCTGCCTGAGGATCATGGGCATGCAATATTGTTATTCAGCCATGTCCCCTACACAGATAAATGTGTTCAGATTCTCTGAATCTTTTGGTGATTATATGTACTGTAGATGATGGATATCCAACTTTAAATCCACGTTTTTCTGAGATTGCTCCACAATTTGCAGATATCTGAACCTCTGACCATCTTTACGTCTTAGAAACTCTGCCTCTTTTTTTCACTTTTATAGTTATGTAACTGACCTGTGGCCAATTAACTGAATTAATTAGTCTTTTGCAGCTCTTGTTGCTTCATCAATTAGATCATAAATTGTATCCCTTTCAGTATTCGTTATGTGAATAAAACATTGGTTTGTGAGATTTGCAACAACTGCACAGTGTTTTCATTTACACATTACCATGTATTCTGGCTTTATGTGGAATTTTGGCCATAAAGTTAAGTCAGGAAAATGCCTTATTAGGGTCTTGCTGCTTAAGAAGAGTTCAAAGAACACAACAAAGACTTAGAGATGTTCATTCAGCCTTAAAATTCCCACACACCAATCTGACAGGATCTGATGCCAATCAAAGGGCAACAAGTCCAATCCATAAAGACCCCTGCAACCAACAATGTATTACTAACATCCTGGTACAAGACATTCAAGGACCCACAAACACGTTTGTCTACTCCCTGACTGATCAGAGCTGTTTTGACAGCAAATATGGGCCTACTAATTATCAAGCAGGTGGTTAGGATTTTATAATTGCGGTGTGGTATGGATATCAATAAAAAAAGTAGTCATCATTAAGAATAAGTCTCAAGTCTCATCAGCCATCCTCAACGTGCTGTGAAGAATACATTTATTTCGAAATGTTTGTGATTTGACCAGTGGCGTGCACTAGGTGTGGGGGGGCAGGGCCCCCCTTGTGGCCCAAACGCATGCTCAAGTGCCCTCTTGGGAGCCAAAACGTGTGTTAAATTGCCCTCTTGGGAACTAAATAGCGTGCTAAAGTGCCCTCTCGGGACCCAAAACGTGTGCTAAAGTACCCTCTTGGAAGCCAAAACATGTGCTAAAGTGCCCTATATAGTGGTGAGGATGTGTTATATGTGCCCTTTTTTTTTCTTTCTGCCCCTGTCCTTCAAAAAGTCTGTGCACGCCACTGGATTCGACACCTTTTGACTCTCAGCATTATAATTTGAAATGTTTTATATAGGCCTTTTGTTCTTCATGCAAACATTGTGTGATAAATGATTTGATAACGCAGACCCCAGAAGTTACCCCAAAACCAAAACTTTGCAGCTGTAAAGGCAAAAAATGTATCTTTCCTGGATTCACTGCTTTTCTTGGATTCATATCGTTGTAAAGTGAAAAAACTGAAGTTGTCACGTTCTTCTTTGCCAGTTGGGGAAAATCGTCACGGTTATGAAATACATGTTCTTTAAAGCAGTATTCTAAGTCCCACCCACATTTCTTCCCCACAAAAGATTGCATAAACATAACTATACTGTACGTGGCAGTACACAAACTCTCACACACACACACGGAGTTGTTCTTTTATAATGGCTTTGTGTCAGCATATAACGGATGTTTCCTAACAGCCCCATTTATTCCCATCTCCAGCTAGCCTGCGCTGTCCAAACAACAGCATGAAACAAAGGATGGAAAACAACAAGGGGAGACAAACACATCAATCTGGTAAAAACCACACACACACACAACTGAATGAAGCACACACTTATATGTACCCCACAGATACGGCCTCTAGTAGAGAGAATTAATACACAGCATTAGAAGATTTGAACTCATTTGTAGTCATGTAATGATACAAGTGAAGGATAGAGAATAGCAATTGAAATTATTGACAAAAACTTTTCACAAAAACAAGTAAGTTAAGGAAAACACTGAACGAGAGCATGTGAAATAATACATCTTGACTGAAATTTTTAATACAGCTTCACTGCACTATGATCTTCCCACTTTCAGTCTTCCTGTTTTGAGTGTGATGGGAAAGAAGCCAAAAGCATAAGAAGTAGAGTACAGATAAATCAGCTGTCAAAGCAGTGTCTCTGAGCTGGAGTGGGCCCTCAGAGATGAGCAAGCCTGATGCAAAGGAAGCACCTTTGATTGGAGGTAAAGCTTAATGGAACTCCACATTGAGAATTGAAAGGGCTGCAGAAACATTCCAGCCTTAGGAATCATAACATGGAGATATTTAATAAGGGCACTGTGCCTTTTTTTTCTTTTTTTCTATAAGCACTCACCTGCATATTTTAGAAGGAAAATAAAGAGATCAGCGTGCCACAATGCACACACAATCAACAAATGCAGTCCTACTTGTCTCTGGTTCAGACTGTAGCAGCACTGAACCTATGAGCTGCTACAGATAATGTAAATGAGATGCTTTTATTCATTTTGTTTGTCATAACACCCTTGTCATTTAATACTGTTCCTCTGCTGGGTTCGCTCCGTCCCACTGAAATGTGCTGCATGAATGTTTATTCCCATTTGCATCCACACATTTAGTATTGCACAGAAGTTCCCACCTTTTGCTTGGCAAACCGTTGAATCCTACAACAAAATTCAAACCAAAAGCTGTACAGCCTAAGTAGACAGTAGCACAAATAAAAGTCACATACAGATGCACACACTTGTGTATAGAGCTGTTGCAACCAACTAAGCTTGGGCTAAACACTGCCTGGGCATGTGTGGCAGCAATTGATTAAAGGCTCTTGTTTAGTTTGTTCGACCCATTCATATGTTTCTATTGTGTCACTGATAAGGAGTTTGTATTCGAAATGACTAAAGGGAGTTGGCTAATTAAAACTAGAGACAGCCAGATTCAAGGAACAAAGCCATTGGTTTCACTGTTACATATTTGCATACACATTTCTTGTTGTTGTTCTTTTCATTTTCAAGTTTGTACAGTGAGGCCCCGCACTCTGTAGGAGTACAATAAAGAGTTTCTCTAGCAAGCTGGCTTGACTGTGCAGATCAGAATCTGCTGTAACACCTCAATGTCAGCACAGGTCAGTTTTATGATGTTAGTTTACTACGTGACAGTGTTAGTTCACTTATGAATAGGGATGTGACGATACACTCAGTTCACGAGAACGAGACGAGACGAGATTTTAAGAAAACTACAATGACAAAATGTATGACTGGACCAACAGACTTTTGTTTAACCGAGTTGCACGTGCATTTTGAAATGTTTTATTATAACTCTTTACATACATGATGTAAGCATGACATTTTCTTCTTCCACAAATTGAAACTAAGTTGCTGCGGTGTTCGGCATCATTTTCATACAATGCTTGCATATTGTCCGTGTTTTATCAGTCACTATACTGCCATTTATCATTTTCTACCGTGTACCCAAAATGCTGCCAGACAAACGATTTGAAAGTGGCGGGGGCATCTTCAATGGTAATAAAGTGTGAATCACGATAATTGAGTTAGAATGTGCAAATGACATAATACCTTCCAGTGATAAATGGCTTAGATGATATATACCCTTTAGTTAGTGCAATTTCAATTTGCATAGAAATTCTTAACTATGTTCACAGTCACAAAATGAACTACCCCTCTGAATTCTCCTATGGGACATAGTGTTTTGGAGTGTTTTGGAGTACCATTTTGGAACATGGGACCTACAGCCATCTGAACAGATACGTGCATATCTCTGCATTTATCTAATTCATTGACAAGGAAAACATTTTTTTATTGCTGAGCCTACTTTTTTTTAAAAATAAAGTTTTTTCCCACACCGACGCATACAAGCCAGTCAAGGCCCAATAACAAATGCTTCAGTCTCACATATCACATCACATCAACACAAAATGCCATATGCATAAAAATAAACTAAGAAAACAGACCAGCAGCAGGGTGATAAAGTCAGATGTGTGAGCATAGAGCAATGAAAAAAAAAAAAAAAAAAAGTATGATATGCTAACATTAGATACATGCTGGCAGAATTGAGCATGGCTTTCGCTGTTGAGAAGAAATACTTCCAGTGCCACAGGAAAGAGCTGTGCTCATTTCAGCTTTGTCAATTAAAAACAGCTTTTTTCTATTCATAATTCACAGAATTTCTTTCAAGTGCAGCTGTAATGTGGCATGGTGCTACTGCATTTAACAATACTTAATCATGTCCCAATCCTTCTGTCACCTATCATCTCCATAAACTATGGACTTCCCTGTGACTCCATTCCTCTGTGCTTTGTTTGAGTTTCTACTGGTTAACACTTGGAACTCTGGCCCTTAAATGGCAATAATGGTGAATTCACTAACAAATGGGAAATCCGAATTACAAACTTCCAACTCGTAAAAAATCAAAGAGAGCCAATCAGAAGTCTGATTTCCATGTCAAGGTATAACACATGACACAAAACAGTGGCAGAGCATCACTAGCTTATATATTTATTATAATGAGCAAGAGGCAAGAGTAAAAGAGGTACCTCAAATGCATCATCATCTAGGGTTAAAGTTAGGCAGATGTACAGAGGGAAGAAACTGGATAGCCTTTTATAGTGATGCAAGTTTCAACACAAAAGAAAAAAAAATCCCATAATATTCTCCTATCATTTTTTATTTTCATTTTTATAAAGTACAAAGAAAAAATATCAAATTTTGAAACAAAGAAAATCTCTCTTTGCATATGCGCCTAGGCTTTTATTTTTTTCAAATTTTAGGCCAGTCACGTAAAAAAAAAAACTGAGACAGGAAGTCAGAGGACTTGACACATTATGCTATTCTTAAAAAGAACTGGGTGCATCTTTGCATAATGAATTAGGCTGGTTGACAACAGGTGGGTAACATGATTGGATATAAATAGATGGGCTGTACATAGTTCAACAATTTAGAGCATCTGAATACATATTAAGAGGACAAGGCTGTAAATTTACATTGAGTCAGTTGTGGAAATCAGAGCAGGGTTTGAGGAACAATTCTGAAAATCTGAACAAAACAAACAGACATTAACATAATTCAGGAATGACGCTGCCTTCTTTGAGCCCAGGTTAATTTAATATGAACTCTCACAGAAATGACAGAGATTTACAAATATACCAGCATGAGCCGAACACTCTGATAAATAAGGCTGCTTAAAAGCATACATATACATATATCAAGGTATGCATACATTCATAAATGTCAGCTTCTTGAAATTCATTATACAGCCCCTGGCTAAAAAAAAAAAAAGATAAACTTGAGTTCATTAAACGTCATAATCAACCTTCACATATAGACTGTTGATCAAAAGGGCTGTAAAAGTAATATTATTGCTTGCATGAAACACTGATTTAGGTGTAATCATCCAGGGCTTCGCACTCTGTAAAGACATGTGGTTGCCATTCAAATTAAACCATATGCATTGTGGCAAGAATGTGTTCAGTGGAGCACCCATGTGAGCAGCCAAGAATCAGCAAGGAACGTAAGCAGGTTAGCGAGGTGAAAGAAGCCCTCCAACCCCCTTCTCTGCATCTGCCAAACAAGGAAGCCACTTATTAGAAGATCCTGAACTGTCAGCACACTCGCACACTGCAGGCATGTATTCTGTCGCAGCAGCCAGAACACACACACACTTTCCCCAGTACACCCATTCTTCCTTTTACACCTCTGTGTGAAACTAGGTCGGAAACACGCTTCTGTCACTATGTTCATCTTTCTTATCTTACAGTCTTTTTATCTGTAAGCATTCTGCTCTACAACATCAGCCGCTCTCATGCCAGTAGCAGAAGGTAGCATCAGAGATGACATCATCAGGCACCGGGACACATGCTGCTAACCAGATTGGAAGACACCATTACAGAGGCACTAAGATGCTTTTGATTTGTGGTTATATTTTCCAAAAGCAAACTGCAGTCAAGTGCAACATGCTGCGAAGAAAGAACACAGACTTTCCTTTTTGAGCTCCTCATACAAGACAGCAGCCACAGCAAGAAATGAACACCAAAAGGATAGCTACAGAGGCCCCTTTTATGATTAATTACACAATTCTACAGTTTACATGTTGTTTAATCTAAAGATAATCATTTGGTTGTGTCAGCTTTGTGGTACTTAGAAAACTAATCCAAAGACTGAACACCAGTGAAGCATTTAATTCATTAAGACCTCAGAGGCATTTCAGAGAAAATAAATCTGTTTGCAAACTGGCAGTTTTCTTATAACAGGATTAATTTTGTTGGAAAAATAAAAATCTAAAGAACATTGCACAATTTAAAAAAAAAAATAAATAAATTGGATCAAAGAAAATTGTGCATAACGTCTTCCTGTCTCAGTAACTAATAATTTTTTTCAGATGTATCTTGCGTTTAGGGAACCAATAATGCTTCTCATCTGTTTTCCTCTATTTATACCATTGTCACCTGCTACAAGTGTAGACAGCTGCCAGTTTAGCTGCATATATTCATACTCATTCACCTACTTTTAGGGGATCATTTTTGCTGTATTTATTCATGTAAAACTTTGACTTAATCATCCACCGTAAATATGAAGACTTAGTAGAACAGTAGTTCACACTGTGGAGAAACTGATCAACATGACCTAACAGTTTAAGGCAATGGTAGCCCAGGAAAACGTCAGAAAAAGTCTATATATGGGCATCACAGTTGTTATGGCTTCTAGTGCATGCAGAAGGAAGGCTGACGTACGCAAACTTTTTTTGCAGAAATATTAGTGTTATTATGGACAGGGCTTGAACTTTACATGTGGCATCTTTAAAAAAAGAAGAAAAAGTGACACTGTCTTAAGAAAAGAAAACATGTATTTGAAATATCACCATAAAAGGAGAGTCGTTGATTTCAATTGTACCAGTAGGGTTATAATGTTGCATTGCATTTGATATAAAAACGGTGGCTTGATATAACACTCACAGTGATGTAATTAGACATTTTTCATGTAAATTCTTTAAGGGCTTACATTTTTTTTGCCCATTAGTGTAGGATTCCTAACTAGACCTCTTCTCCAGACTGCACGGGTGTATGCAAACTGCTGGTGACTAATATTCCCATTCCCTTCTTTTGGTTTGGGTCAACTAACATAAACTAAACAGGAGCTAGCATTGCCAGCAACCATTAGATTATAAATGCTTTATTTATTAACTATTTCATCATAATTCTCTGTCACTTTTAGTAAGAGTGGCAATTCACTAAATGTCATGATTAATGTGATTATATCTCGTCTTGTTCTTCTGCAATAGTTATTCAAGCTGCATTCAGCATAACTTAGAAAGTACTTATTAGAATCCTTTCAGTTGTTTGCGTATTGGCCGTTCAGTGGTTCGATTCCCAGCTTCCCTGGACCACACATCAAATTGCCCTTAGGCAAGAAACTGAACACCCACATAACCTCAGATGTGTCCATTTAATTGTGAAAGTGTGTGATGGAGGGAACAAAGAAATGTGTGTTCTGTACTACTGTATAGCCCAAGATGTGCTGAATTTGTGTGTGTATTTGAATATGGCTTGCAGTATAGAACTGCTTTGAGTGGTCAACAAGATTAGAAAAGCCATTACAAAACAATAGTCCATTTCCTGTTAACTGTGTTAACAATGGAAATCCAACTTCTAGAGAGAAGAAGAGGCAATACAATTTAGTCTGTCCTCCTTTGCTAAATTTCACCACTACGGCTCTTCCCCATATTAGACATCTTTTTCGGGACAAACCATCCATGGTCATTACATCAGATGTCTTTTTGCCAATTAGTGGGCAAAACCCAAGTCCTGTCACATGTCTGATGACAACGCCTGCACTCCCTCTTCGAGCTGTTTTAAAACCTTCTAACCTGATTTGCGTTTATTGTAGAGTTATAAGACTTTTTTTCTATAATGCTTCAACAGTGCTTTGACAGTACTGAGTTATGAGCAAACACCCCATGAAGCAACCTCAGTCAGAGCTGCTTAATCATGCACTCAGTGGGAATTGTCCAGCTGTGCTGGGGGTGATTTAGTAGCCCTCAGGTTTGCGTGTTAGAGTTCAGTTTCACATCATTACTTTTTTTACACCTTGCATTGATTTGTTTAGTGCGGAAACAGGCCTTGTTGTAGTCTACAAGGGGGTGGAATAAGTACCAAGAGAGAATGCTGTCAGTAGAACCTCCAAACACTGCACTGTAAGGTGAGTTAGACAGAAAATGGTCAAAAAGATATAAAATGTCAGCGAATAATCTCAAAAACCTGCTGTCACATGGACAGCATCTTCAGCGATATTTTCTTCACCACATGTACAATAACTTAATGATGCCTTAAGGGCTCTGGTAGCGTTCCTGTGTGGGCGTCAAATGGGAGCTGATATTATGGTGTTGCATTTTTCTCAGCCCCAGGCCTGGCATGACTTCCAGCAATCTTTCATCATGGGTCTAATGTGCAGAGGAAAATATTAAAGTTGGTGCTATGAGTATGAATTAGACATTTGGAAATTAGACATATGCAATGGGTAACAATGGTTATTTAGGTGGGAAGAGTGCAAGCAAGATAGACAGCTGATCCTAGTGGGAGTGACGGAAGAGTCTAATTATAGACTTCTGTTCTGTGCCATGGATTCAGCAGAAGGATTGCACAGTTTAAGAACTGTAGGAAAGCATGTAAAACAGACAAAAGTAAGGAAGGACATAAATGTGAAGCACTATGTCGCAAGAGTTACTAATTTCATGACCTGTACAGTGAATCTGTACCGGGGAGATACAACTTTGTTTAGTATTTTGCTGATGGCAGCTTTGAGCATCCGTTTACCTGGCACATGTAAAAGAAAGGAATGAGAGTGCCCCAATCAAACGAGGTTGTGTGATTTGACTTGGTGGTAATATGTTGGAAATGTTTTCCCGTACATAGAGATGAAAACAGATAAAATGGAATAACATCTGGGTCTGGTGCAACATCAGATAGATGCAAAGGTGCTTTTTTAACTAAAAGCAAAAAGCCCTCCAATACACCCCTCGCTTTGAAGACCGAAATTATGATCTAATGCTTCGAATTAACTGAAGTCACATAATTTGTTAATTTAAATTCGCCTGTGTTCAATCTAAGAGGGTTGGAAGGATACGAACACCTGAAGTCAGCAACATTACCAAAGAAGGAGCACAATGAAGACCAAGGATTGGTACAAATAGGTCCGGGAAAGTTTTTTTTGAAAAAGTACTTAAAATCAAACATTTTCAGGGTTATGGCTTTGGATATGTATTTTTACAGCCAATATCCAATGGGGCAACATTAAATCAAAATCAAAAGAATTTTTAATCTCGACAGGCCTGTAAAGAAATGAAACATTTTAGCCTTCCAGAGAATTGAAACTTGAATGAAGGTTCACGAAAGAAAAAACAGCCTTGAGCAAACTGCTAAAGAAGCACTCAGGAGGTTTCAGAGTAAATATTTAAATGTCTTGGAATGACCTTGTCAAAGCCAAGACATCAGTCTGACTGTGAATCTGTAGTATGAATTAAATGTTCCTGTACACCAATCAAACTCATCCAGCTTTAAAGAGGTGAAAAAGTTTTGTCTTGAGTAATGGGAAAATGTCCCAGAGGCTGCATGTTCTAAATTGATATGGACAGGGAAACAGACTTGCAGGTTTAACTAATACAAAAGGGGGCTCTAAAAAGAGTATTGACTTAGTATTGACACTCAAATACACTTGAGCTTTTTGCACTGTCAAAGTGGTATAAGTTTGTCTATGTTCAGTTAATTGGGTGAATGTAAAGGCAATGTACGATGGACACAATCAACATGGTCTCAGTGATGATGTCTCTTTCTCCAGGTGAATGAAGCAAACAGCTGACAACACATTAAACAACAGATGCATGCATCATATGCATTACTGGCTTTCGATATACTGAGTTCTAAACCCTTTAGATTTTATTTCTTGTCCACTTCTGATTACTCTTCCCAGCGTGCCTGACCATTCCTCCAGGACACCTGGACGAAAGGTGCGCCCAATCAGCTCGTGGTATAATCATTCCAGAACACCATGGAAAATAAATTGTGGGTTCACGGCTGGGAGAATGTGTGACTCGCAGAGGTGTGTGGTGTAGGAAGACATGCGTGTCAATGTGGGAAAGGAGTAAATAGTCTTTCATGCACGTTTTTGTTCCCCGGACAACAGCAATCAATAAAGCATTAAAACGATCACGGAAAGGGGAACAAGATGTCGCAGCCATCTGGAACTGGTTATGGTATTAATCCATTTGGGAAGACCTGCTCCCCACATACATCAACTACAAACACAGCAAATTCAATAGAACCACATGGGCATCTCCAGGCCCAACTGCAGAGGAAATGGTACAAATGATATTGTCGCCGTTGTATTCCCATAAGATATCTCCTTTCACTGTCAATTGATATTGAAGCCGGTAAGGGACAAAGAGTAGAATGGAGAAGCCACATGTATGTGTATTTTACAGCATTTTTCTTTGTGTATAAGAGCAAATGAATAATCTTTAAAAAAAATAATAATAATTTTGGCAGCATCTCTTGTGCACTTTTGTATTCAAGGTACTTTTGAGATACAAATATGATGCAATTACATCTCAGTGAATATTTTGAGACAAAGATAATAACTGTCACCAATGATCAAAAAAATTTAAAATGGCCACCATTTTAAAAGCAATTTCCTGTGCAAATTGTAACATACTTATTTTCTGCATACAGTGTCCTTTGCATCCAGTTCGAGATTGTTAGAAGTACATTAAGCTCTGCTGCATGCTGTGTTCAAAGTCTGCCAATGTGAGACACTTTAATGTCGAAGCGTTAAGTTTATTCAGCCTCAGAAACCCCAGTTGCCTCCTGGAATCTAGACAGCAGAAGAAGAAGAAAAGATGGAGAAGATCCAGAGGGTGAAATAAAACTAGCAAACAACAGACCTAGCAAGAAATTTAAATTTGTGCAATTGTATTAAAGTATTATTAGTCACCTATGCTCAGCAAAGCATTTTAGTACCGGGGCCAATACTGAAGCAGAAGCCTGGTACAAACAAATGAATAAATGTATAAACTGTGCGCTGTGTCACTGAGAACTACGTACCCTACATCAAATTTCCAGCAAAACAGAGTTAGCAACTAAATTGTAGGCTTAATAATATCAATATTAGAGTATTTAGTAGCTCAAGAGCCTTTTGTTTTGATTAGAATACAACTGAGACAGATATAAAGTTCAAAGTAGGGATGAGTAGGATTTAGTGCCATCTAGTGGGAAAGCTGCAGAGTGCACCACTTTTAATGCCTCTCAGCTCACCCACCCCACCCTGGCCTTGACATCAAGCTTTCCAGCAGTTGTTCAGCAGGTGTTCAGCAGGTGTTCAGCAGGTATTGACTGGCATAGCTGCTGTCGATGGTGAAGTAAAGTCAGGCATTTTTGTTAAATGATTATATTAAAGTTATTTCTACTGTTATCCTTTTAATACAAAAAAAAGGAACAACATGACAATTTATATGTCCAAGTTTATATGAAATGCAAGCCTTCTTAACACTACCATGCTATCATAATGTAAACCTAACAATCAACTGATAAGTTCCAAAATAACTTGGTAACTGAATCTTGCTCAAACTAGCATTTCTGCTTTCTTTGGAAACTCCTCTGGAACTCCTGACAAGAAATCTGACGATTTTGTCTATTGTTTCACTTTGTTGGCATGCCATGTTGCTTTTTTGTTTGTTTATTTAGTATAGTTGGATTATTTTCCCCAAAACTTGATGACGCAGTTAGAATAACATATGCATACAAATTCAGCAAGTCTCTCGTGCTGTGTGCATGCGATTGTAAATCCCTCAGAACAACAGTCGGATTGGTCCACAGGTTGTGAATGCAGTCTGTGAATGACAGCACAAAGCAGCAAAGGCAACCGGTGGACAACTAACAACAACAAAAAGCAGATTTCAGAGCTGAAAAATTCATGAATGCATATTTGTTTTCATTTGGCTGACTGGACAGCAGCATAAGAGCTTCCACTTGCCCACCAAAGCTCAATTGCCCTGATCAAGCTGGCAACCATTCATGTCCACCCTGAGTCATACTCTCTCTCAGGTGACATCTCAGTCAGCTTCATCCAAGCAGTGAAGGAGCATGCTTTATGGCTGGCTGCTAGAAATGTCTCTCACTGGGAAGCCTGATATGTAATTCTTAATTTATGCAATAATGTGCATCTGCACTATGATTTAAAATGCAGTAATTCCTTATCATATTTTTATTATCTGTAATAATTAGCCAGTATGGTCTATCAATGATCACCTGCTTTAATGTGACGTTTGTGTGTGGGCTTGTTTGGATTCGTATTCTTCGACCAACAAGCTCTAGCAACAGATCCTATTTAATATTGATGAGGCAATGTTTTAACTGTGAGGTAATGGAAGGGATGAACGTTTAAAACCCCAAAAATACCCAGTAATATCACTGTTCGTAACAAACGACAAGGCCTCTTTGGACACAAGGCAAGAGTGAAAGGCGGCAGAGAAAAAATTTCCAGGATCGCAGCTTTTATCTCTACTCTTCGAAAATGCATCCATTATGATATGAGAACAAGCTGGTCTCCTTTCCCCAAACTAGCTTTTCCTTTTTCTCACTCTCTGCTCTGTGGGATTAATAACAATCAGTGTGTGCTGTTAGTTTGTGCTGGCCGGTAAACAAGCCAGCAGCCGGTCCTCCCTGGCTCTGGAGCACTCCATTAGGGAGCCAAGTGCACTCTGTCTTTTACACACTGGATGCACAAATATAATAAAGCTCCATGCTGCAGTTTAGGATGCAGCAGCAGTCTGTGGCCAAATGGAGGACACTGAAGATGCATCTGTCCAGGTATTGAGACAGACAGAGATCCCTCCTTACCAAATTGCCTCCATCTTAGGAATGCCAGATATATATACAGCTATACAGATACCCCATGGTCACATACTTACAATACAAATACACTCATGCACACAAACCATTAAATGTCACATCCTGTAGCAGATTATATCAGTGAGCAATTTTGTGCTCTGTGGCATCATGTGGAAGTACAAAAGTGGCGGAAAATAAAAGCCATATTGAACGATATGAGAATGGGGAAATCACTGGGATGGTCACACGCCTCCTTAATAAGGTTTCGGAAGTGCACAGACGAGAGATAAGTAACATCGGCATTGTAATATAGCTCCCAGAGGATAGTGCAGGCTACATAGGATTGGTGAAAAACAAAGAGGAAAAATGACATCAGTCCTTTATCCATGAACATTTTCGTACTTGATCCTGTAGCAGATGAAGCTACACACCAAAAGTGACTTTGCTTCTGCAGTTTTAGTCTACGTATATTTCTGTTTGTCTTTTTTGTTTATTTGGCATTTCGAGGCCTAAAACACAATCTTAAAGCACTGCATAGAGTGCAAAAGCTTGCAGCGTGCTGGCTGTTTTATTTTTTTTAACAAGACCAACCTTACCACCTGCTTAAAAGCCTCCCACACCAACAATCCACATCTGTTAGGTGAACACGGCAAAGTAATCCGCACCCTTGCATCTGCTTCGCACAAGCTATGTGCTTCACAGCCTTTCTCGCGTTAGACTTTTCCTTGGCTTTACCTCTAATAACGTGCCATCTTTTCCCCTCTTCTGCTGTTATGAAGTTGCAACTACACATCTTTCAATAGCTCTTACTCCGTGTAACCCAGCCTTTAAGGTATGTAGAACATAGCTTAGATACGAGGCTCAGATATTATAAAACAAGCCTCTATTTTTCTCTCAGATGCATGAATAAATGTGAACCCCAGCCATGCTGTCAGATCTGGGGCTTCATCTGCCTACAGAGACCAGAGAAAAAAAATAACAGCAGAATGACAGCAATAATAAACTAAGTCATACCTTTTTACTTTCAGGGCATAAGAAAAGAAGTCAGATGATATTGCCTAAAGCAACTGAGCAAAATCATTAGGGGGATCCATTTCCCCACAAGGGAAAACAGCTTCCCGCTGTTAGGAACACAACAACAGTCGCACACATTCCCAGCTTTTATCCACTACCACATTTGACATATTGTTTGTCTCTCCGATGCAGAATCACACAGAGCAGAGTGATAGATATCCCATTCAAGGGTAAACACTGCCCCATTTCTCTGGTGGCCACAAAGGGGTTTCAGTCACAGATGAAGCAGGAGACAAACAACATCACAAAAATGTGCTGTTTCTGATCAGTGGTTATGCTCACAGCCCCAATTGATTCACCTGCATAGAAAAGAAAATGTTTTTTTTTGTTTTTGCTCTTATTTTCATCACTTGCCCTTGCAGTGAGGATAACACATTTTGAATATCTCCTGCCATTACCTGTTCGTGTCCCTCTCATTAGTACATCTTAAGCCATGCCTTTATTTTTAACTCTGATTTGTAACTTCTGGGAAAAGTGATGGATTTGGAAAATTGGCATGCATGCACACATATATATTTATGATCTCATGTATCCACACATGCGTACACAATCTGGCCCCAGAGCAGAAATTGATTTGACAAGGAGAGGGCTTGGCCTAGATGAAAATGTGTGAGCACAGCAGGGGCATAGCACAGAGCAAGGACAGCAGTAAATCAGTGGCACTGAGCTGCATGGTATTATTAAATCCTACTCTACCAGGAACCTAATATTGTTGGTGCATGGCAAGCCAGGGCATACACTGCTATACAAACACAGACTCTTGGTGTTTGGAGAGGCCTCCCATGAGATTTTTCTTCAGACTGGGATGAGAAAGAAATTACAGTTGAAGAAATTAAACAAACACGAAACACACACATGGTATGCACATTTTTTGCAGCAACACAGGTGAACATGTGGGTTCAGGATAATGCATATCTACCCGAGGATCAGAGTGAAACTGTTTATTCTTACAGGTCTAAATTAATGTCCATTGATTGGGTGCGGACAACTAGGTAAAATAAATTAGGTGGAATAAGTACCTGTTGAACAAAAGTAGCAAGAAGTACAATAAAAACCCTAGACTGAAAATCTCTATCAGTTATCAACCATTTGCAATTCAGCAAGTAAACAGTTGGTGAAAATGCCTTTGCTTTGCATCTAGCTAGCATAGCATTTGCTTCCTGACTGTGGGTTTCACATGGGCTAAGCTGTCTTACTGCCAAGTTGTGGTTAAGGTTTGTGTTGGTACTGTATTTGTTTCCAATTCATTAAAACAACATTGTATGATAATGGTTAGGTCAGCAAGTCTTGCTGAACTTTTCAGTGGCAGTTGTTGGTTGATTTTAGCCTTAACATTGTCCAGTAATTCCTAATAATGGACATCTTGTTTGGTGTTATCCTTCACAGAACGTTTTATGTAGATGCAGTTAAGGTATGTTTTCAAAGTCATAAATCTTTTATAGACAGGTTTCTCGCTTACAGATATTGCTGGAACTGCACACATTGATCAAAACTGCTGTTGGCAGTCGTTGTCGTCTCTGTGATTAAATAACTCAACCTTAAGTTGCTTTTTCATAGCTCAATTTTGACACCGACTAAATAAATGACAATAAATCTGATTTTTACCTTTTTAACTGATTTTTTTTTAACATGGGCTATGTTTCTGCTCTCCCTAACAATATCTGCTGCATGATAGTAACTGGTTCAATGAACTCAATAAGTAAGCGTATTCAGTTATACTTTGCAACCTGTCACATTTAACAGAAATGACACCTACTGTCAACATCTGGTACCAGACACCTAAAACAAATCGTTAGGAATATTAGGATATTACAATTTCTCAGCATATTTGATTCAAGATCCCTTTATAATCAATGTGTATGGCAAAATATGGATTTTTTTTATATAAATGGCATGGACCAAGCTAACAGGTTATTCAGCTCCAGCTACTGTCCCCAACTAAGCTAGCTGTCACATTTCTGAGTAAATGCATGGCCTCAAGCATATCAATGAGAATGTCAAATCTGCTTGCATAAAAAGCTGTAGATAGCCTACGTATGTTTATGTTCTCTGTGTAGTTTTAGGAGTCTTATGATATGGAATCAGAGTTTTGACATTTGGGACACTGAAGAGGCATCACTTCCTCTGCGACTCACAGGACCTGAGACCACTCTTTTACTGGCCTGAATCCACAATCCTCCGCTCTTGGCAAAAAGCTATGATCTCCTCATATTTTTTAAAAACATCTTTACATTTTTATGGGATTGGTAATGTTAAATCCCTCATCAGCTCCTTTTGGAAGCTTACCTCTGCTAAACAATCTGGGTTATGCAATGCTTTCTTCCCTCTCGTTGCACACACACCTGGTCTGTGAGGACGTTGCACAGAAATCAGTCTATAATGGACACCTTGTTGGTATGAACCGTAACAGTTAGTTTTATTTAGATGCATCTAAAAAAAAAAACAACAACAAAAAAAATGCCCCACTGAACTATAACTGTTGGTTGAGGGCTGCAGCCTAGCTGATTATCAGAGCAGCGATTATAATGTCAATCGAGTCTGTCAAATCAGTTTTGTCAAATCAAATCAGTCAATTTATAGCTAATATTAAGTTTAGGTTCTGAAAAACGCACTTTAAAATGATAGAATAAGCTGACCATCCTTCGAGAGTCTGGTAATTTCTTGGCAGCCAACTTTATGGTTATTTTGTAAGACTTGTATTATGGTTTATTTTGAAATTATATGGACAAACATAGTTAATTAAGAATTAGCTGTGTCTCCTAAACAAACACATTTCCACCCATTCCCTCTTTAACTGTGCTGTTTATAGCCTTTCACCTGCAAAAGTATGCTCTGGAATAGTAGACATTTAGCAGTTTATAATTATTCCCTGTCATATGAACTGTCTACTTAACTTAACAGGACTTTATTTTTCTCAGGAGAAGAGAAAAAATGACTGTGACTGCAGTGACTATCAGCATTAAGCTCAATTTTGCCTGCACCTGGAAAATGGAAAAATACATTCTTATATTTTCGGGAGGGGAATATAAAAATAAAATTAAGACTTAAGACATACCTAATACCTACAAAGCACGGACGTCTACTTTCATCCTGCATGCAGATGCTCACATTCTGCACTTTCAAGCAAAGAGACAGAACACTCGGGTACTATAAAAGTATGAAATGTATAAAAGTGTAAATGTATCAACTCTTCTTTTCATAAAACAAGAACGTTGTTGTTGATACAGACTGGGATTAATACCACTGAGTATGACAAGGTCACCAAGAATCTTTACTGAGAATTGAGAAAACAAAGACCACAGTAAGAATGAATTTGTGAGTGTCTTACACACTTACACACAAATACAACAAATCAAGACGTGTTTTTCCCCTCACTTACAATCAGTATTTAGTATTTGTTGTGTTTCAAGTATGTGACCTTGTCAAGAGGAGCTGAAGGACCTGAGATCTTAAATAATCTCATTCAGTCTTGGCCTTGGACGTGTTCTAATGGACAATCAGCACTCTATATCTGGCTGACATTTTCCTCCAGCTTATCAGCTGCTTTGTCTATGTGCAGGAGTGATATTTGGGCCTCTGATTACGGCCTGACCTTTAGCTCAACACAGAGATAAACAACACAAAAAGCTGCCAAATAACAGGCCATGCACACTCCAGATTCTCTTACTCAGGTTCAAGAGTTAAGCTAAATTAATTCTAAAAAGGCAACTGTGTGCATTGGTCAGCTGTGATGGCTGCATGAAGCAGAATGCGCTCAAGTAGGACCCCAAAGTTTTCGTCCCATCAAAGCAACAAAAAAGCTATGACACTTGATTAAAGATGTAGTTTTAAAGTTGATGGATGCACTCAGTATGTGTATAAACCCAATTATCTAATCATAGCTGATGGCTAACTGTGGTGGGAAGGTGTATGAAGTGGATTTATCCAACTCTGTCTTGCAGCAAGAAATGAATCATCACAGAAACAGAACATTTGTATAAGTGCAGTTTTTATTCATATGTGTATTTTTTCAATCCTTAAGAGGATGCTTTTTCTGTCTAAAACAAATTTAACACATTTTAGTGACTGGGCAATACTTGTCACCTGATAAGCCATAGATGAAAACAAAGCTTTTTTTGCATGAGACTGTTGGTTTATCAAAGCCTGTTACCCTAAAAATGGCCTATTAACACAGCTTAACACAAAGCAAGATTAAATCATAAAACAGTGAGCCATAAAACCAAAACAATGAGCTGATGGACCCTAAAATGCTCCATAGAGCTGAGAGGAAGAGCAGACTCAGTTCTCAGAGTAATGTTATCTAAAATGATCAGTTATGATAAAAATATAATAGAATGACAAAAATGTCATTCTAAATAACCTTTTAAACCATATAAAATGGAGTAGAGACATGGTGTAAACATAGCTCAAACTCAAATATCAAATATGAGTGAATGTGCTTTAAATTGCTGAGAGGCAAAAATATGCAGAAGGTGGGGAAATCATGCTTATTTTTTTAAAATATCTTGGTTTTATACAGCTGAAATTGGACATAACTGCTGTTACTTCTCTTCCACAGCCCCATGGCTTCACCCTGACCCATCTATTTTTCATGTTGGTCTTCATGCCTCCAAACCAACTTAAACCAGTCTACTGTTGTTGGTTTAGTTGCTTCCTCCTCACTGTTATTTCTCTCTCATTGATTTCTACGCTCTGCATCTGCCGTCCAAATTAGTGTTATTCTACTGACTAATCCCACCAGCCAGCCTGAACACTCATCAACACTACCACCCACATACACTAACTGCCAAAGTGACATGGTTTCCATCTTCCAAGACAAATGTATTTCTGATGACCTCTTATGACACATAAACGCATTCACTTGATCTAAACTTTACCTTTATGTTTCTCCATTCCATCCAAGTGAAGATGTCAAAGGAAAACCATTGTGTATACAAATCATTTCTTGTTTTATTTATTTATTTTGACTTTCATAAAAATGTAAAGAAAAGTCAAATCTTATTTCAACACTTTCATTCACGCTGGAATGCTTCATAATAACAGCATTAAGGAGACGACATTAGACAACCTACACGACTTTTATTGATTTATTTTTTTCCTCTCGTTTCTTACCCACATTCACGCTGCTAATTGAATCGCGGCAGCTCTCACTCATCAATATATACAGCATTTACATTTTTTTCAGAGTAAGTCCTCAACTTGAATCTCGTCCCTCCTTTTCCACGTGCTAAAGTGTCTTTGCACATGACACTGAACTCAGAGTGAAACAACTAGCAGTGAAACAGACATAAAAACATGTTAAGCTGTGAAGGCTTGAAAGAGTCCAAAGGTATTTTTCTACAGTTCCATTTTTTTCTTATTTAGATTACGCTGGACCCTCATAGAGGATGATAATGAAGGCGAATGCAAGCCTTATTGGAGCTGTTTTTATCTGTCATGTGGTAATGACTTATTCAAAGGCAGGCAGAGAATGCATAGATGATTCATGTATAGGTTGTACACAATGTCCCACAGCTTTTAATGCCAACTTCGCATCGACATTTGATTTATAGAATGTCATAGAACTTCAAGTTCATTTTTGTTCTTGTAAAAAGAGTAAAAACACAACTACATCAGAAGACATAGTCACAATGTATTATCGAAATGACATGTCTTAAGGTTTGTTTTAATGTCCAACTTCAGCTTAGATAATGCCGATAAAACTCTAATCTTTTCTTTGCTCTCATACTCCATCCTCCTCAGTCAGGCTTGTGATGCATCCCTTCTCCCCATCACAACAGCTATCCTGCATGGTATATGCAAATTGCACTAGATTCATGTGAAAATTATGAATGCGCAAATGTACTGTTGAGGGTCATTGGGGGCCACTGTGACTGACACAGAAGTGTCACGATCAGTTTAATAGCCCTTTATTTTTAGCTGGCAATAACAGGCCTTTGCACCATTTCACACACCTCTGCCAGCAAATCATATCTACTGACACAAGTTTTGTCAGCTCTGAGTGTCTTGATGAAAAGTTAAAATAAGTCTGCTCCCAGAAGCTTGTTTTTGCACTAAGGCAAGAATAATTTGTGAGGGTAGAGGCTCCACAACGCTCTTACAACTCAATAGCACTTCTATAGGCTTGAGAAGTCTAATGGAGTGATACTCCTCTCCAGTTGATCACTTCAAATCCTTTTCGTGGGTGAATTACATTATTTTGAACATTTTGGAAAGTACAGATATAAAATTTGCGAAACCATCCATCAAATGATTGATGCTATGTTTCTTTCTGGAGCTGTTGCTGGAGCTGGGATGTTATGAACCAACCAATGGACCAATTGACCACACACCACATAATATTATCATCTGCTGCCTCAAAGCACTGTTCTATGGGAATAGCAATCCATTATAGTGAGATAGATATGATTAAAAAAGGCCCATTTTGGTAACCTCAGAGTCAGATGTTTAAACTCAAAAGTATGTGTGTGTGTTAATGTACTAATTATTTGTATAAATATGGACACTGGTCTTACCGCTCTCTTCGTCACTCTTTTTAGCCAGAGAACATGATTTACTCAGTGAAATAAAAAGTTTCTCGACTCTACAACAAGTCCTCCAATTAAAACATCATATAAGTCGCTTCTTCAAACCCCCTCAATATGGTCACGACAAGGGGCCGAAGGGAAATCCAAGCTGTATTTCTGAATTTCACATCAGAGCATGTGTCATTATCAAGTTGTGGAGGATCAGATGGAGCAGCTGGGCTAAACAACACTTTACTCAGACAGTTTTAGCACTTTATTGATCTTATTACAACATGACCATCACCTTCATAGAACACCATTTGCTGGTCACCTTGGTTACATGTAAACACAGCACACTAATTAAGCTGATACTTTGTCACTTTCTGGTTAGCTGAAACATTAGTTTGGTTAGGCTTTGATCAGTCTGCCTGTAGATAAAAACAAAGCAGTACAGAGGAAATGGATTCATTTAATAGTCTTGTGTTATAATCCATGATGTCATAGTTATATATAGTAATTCATTTTCTGTACTGGGGAGGGCTATGAACTTTGTTAAAAATTCTAATTTGTCAACTGTCATTTTCATCCGTGTGAAATGAGTCTGCGTGTCACAGATAGATTTGATTTGAACGTGTTGAAATACTCTTTGTTCAAAGAGGTTTTTTTCTGTTAAAGGCTCCTGTCACCCCATATTCAAATGTTTTACTAACCATTTATTGACCACCCGTAACAAACAAAGGAAGCTGACGTGTGCCTTTGCTTGTTCCAGTTGTCAGATTTTGATGAAGTAAAAATTGAATCAGCAGGTCACTACACTGCACAGGGAGATGCAGTTCACTCTGAAACACCCCCCTATGAAGTTCCACAACATTTTACTTGTCAGCTCTATTGTTTGTTTCTGAGCAGCTGCTGGAACGTTTCATGTGGGAAGTGGTGTACGAATAAATAAAGGAAAAACTCCTCTCAGGTATAAAGCCATAAACACAGTAGGGCTCTTGGAATTCTGTCCTTGCCTCCACCTAATCAGTTAAACATACTATGGGACTGTTGGAACTATAAGAAGATGGGAAAACAGATAAAACAGTGGCAAGATAATAAGACGCAGTGAGCTCTACTATATGGATTTAATTGTTATAAAAAACTCAATGACATGCTAGGAAATTTCAAACATTAAATTCTGCAGAGATAAAGATGGAAAATATAATGATGCAAGGCTTTCCTCTCGCTTCTTCTACACATGATACAAGCCACAGTCTCAGTCGGGTGCCTACTGACAGCAACAACTTTATTCCCATATGTCTTCTTTACATGAAAAAGAGTGGTCCTTGAGATGCCTTGCTGTACTCACACTCATTTCCCTTTAGGCTTTCATCTTCACAGAATCATAGCAGCTGAAGCAGTCGTGAAATGACACCTATTTCTCCGATTCGTCGCGTGCTTATGTGGAGACTTGAGAGTGCAAATCTAAGCTTTTAATGTGTGTGAATGTAGAGTAACTGTGTGTGTGTGTGTCCGTGTGACCTAAGAGAGACAGGCAATAGAGTGTGGCACGTGGGCACAATAAATTGGACTGAAGATGTTAGAAAGACAATGACTCACTTGCCGCAGGCTCTTTTCAACACAGTGAACGGAACAGAATGGGAGAAAGGCCCTGGGAGAAAAGCAAAACCATCAAAGCAGTTAGATCTTTGGGGAAATGTCAAAGGGGGCTGTTTCACCACCACAAATGAAAATACTTTGTCACATTGCCCTGATACGGCAAGGCCTACCAATCACTATAGAGACTTTGCACTGAAGAGGAAGAGAGGGGGATTGTGGAAGGACGAAGAGATGCAATGCTCCTTTTATTTCTCAAACATCTTGCATGGAAAAAGAAGCAGGATTTTCCTCCTGAGCAGGTGCTTGTGGCATCACAATAATCTTAAATTACCAAGCAGGTCATGAAATAATATCCTTGTGTTCCTTCCAATAGGGACGTGTCCCTGGTTTCATCCCAAGGTGGTGACAGAATTGGCAACAACAGTGCCTGGATTCTGTTTTCACTCAGAGGACAAAAGAAACACAATTCGCTGCAGACTTCAGTTTCCCAAATTAATTACAGTGTTGGACGGGACAAAGACAAACACTCATACATCCGAAAGTTAAACAACAACAGAGGTACTGTGTTTTCATTCTGAGTGAAACTCAGTTTCTAAGGAAGAGAAGGACAAAGATCTGTTTTCTTCAGCCTCTCCCACTCAGCATGGATATGTACACAGTTGTGTCGAGCTACGTTTACAACTCGCCTGTGCCATTCAACTGGACCAGTGCAAAATCCTATTGCTAAATTCACTGCACAGACGTGGTCTTTAAGCTACTTGAGCAGTTTTGTGCTGACTGAGTACTGATATCATCTCAGTAAGGCAGTGTCTTACTGAGGTTGTCTGTTGGCCCGTACAGATTCCTCTCACCCCTCACATCCCATTGACATGTAGGTTATCTCAGGCTTGTTGTGACCTTGTTAGTCCTGATCAATCTGCGCCGGTCATCACCACCTACACAACATGCACTGCAGAAGGAGCCAGTCTGTCCCAACAGACAAACTGTTACAGGTGCTGAACATGCATGCTGTTTGTTTGATGTTGCATGACTTTTACTTTTAGTTTATTTGGAAAACTAACGATAAAATATATGGAGCTTCTTATGTTAATGTTGCTGTTTAAGTGTTGTATGGTCGCTCACCCTTTTGATTGTGTGCATGCTTGCGTGTTATTGTACACATTAACCACAACAGTGACAAATGTACCTGATCCTATTTGTCACGCACACAGACGGATCCAAATGTCCACCAGAGAGAGAGAAAAGCAGGACGTGAGGTAGTGTCCCAGTATTGTGGATATTAAAGAGTTAGCTTCCGTTACATATGGTGAGCAGACACGGAGCTATATAATAGTTCTGCTGTGTTTTAACTACTTAAGCCCGCTCAATGCATGACTCACATCGAGATCGCTCCAAAATATGAGGATCAGTGCCATGGCCATAGTGCAGACAAGGGACATGTAAGCATTTTAGACTAAAAGTGTCAGTTAGGTATTGTCCTATCAATGTGATGTGCGATAGTCTGAGCTCAGTTAACCCCGTGTGCTAATATGAGCCCTCAGGCTATTATTAATAATTAGAAATTAAAACTTTGCTCAAGGGTTGTTAATTCTATCAATCTCAAACGAGGCAGACCCTGTGGAGGACAGGGGTATGTTGGATAGAGTAGGTCACTGCAGCCAGCACTAAAGCCAGCTGAAGTGAAAGGAGTGTAACTTCATCATTTCAAAATAAGAGCAGTTGTACAGTCTTTCTGTGGCATTTTGACCAAAGCAATTGGCAAATTATATCAGCTTGTGAAAAAAACGACATTTGTCTATCATGACATACCTTGATGTGTACTGTCACCATTTTGATATCCTTTAGCTTTGTACTCCACTTATAATAATGGCACATAGAAGAAAGATTTTGTAAGTTCATAGTCTCTCTTGGAAGCCAGCTCAAATGATCCATCCTTTTGATTGCTTTTAGTATAATTACACACATTAGCTCTATGCAGGATGTAACACAAACTGATTTGCCAGAGTATAGTGTTTTTCAGGGATTGATTTGATGCGTTCATCTCAGACACCTGCTGAAATGCGAGCAGCTCCTTTTTTGTGCAAGTATGATGGTTTCGTGCCAATCGACATACACACATACAGTAATTAGTATGTACACTTTATAATTAAATATAAAACTGAAAACATGTTTAGAACTAGTTTTTGCAGTATAAAAGCCTGAGGCTCTTAGATGTGTGAATGTCTGTATAATTATAGTTTTTCTTTCATGCCAACACAGTTAATCAGGTATGAAGTTTTATAACATTTCATATTATGATACTGTAATGGTCCATCAAGACACCAGTGTAGTTAAAAATGTCTTATTACAACCTAGAAGCTATTGTAAATAACAGTAAATAATGATGACATCACGTGGCATGAGCAACCTCACCGAACTCTCAGTTAAGAGCTAATCTTGGGCTGACATAAAAACCTCAAAAACCTGCAAATATTCGAACATTGCGATAGTGAATGAAAAATGATATTTGGTTACTTTCTTATGGAAAAACAAAACAAGGTTTTTCAAAGAGCATTTCATGAGGAAACCGGTGAGTATTTATATCTTACACACAAAGGATGAACTGGTGGTAAAACCTTAACTCACTTTGCAAATCGCAAACATAGACAAGACATGTGTGAAGAAGCTGTTGGTGAGGAAAGCGATGCCCAAAGGTTGACCCCTCTGTATTGTGAGACTTTCATTGTTCTTTGTTGCTGTTATGCAGTCAGCTATGCCGCTGTTATCTAGCGTCTAAAGACAGTGCTGATATCCTTGTGTTTGTAAAATATTAAAAATATTCAATAAGAGCTTTTTCTCTGTGCAAATCCTCCAGGTGATGATCTGCCTGACTGCACAAATACTTGTCCTGCAAGTGAATGGGGGCTCGAGGCTTTGATAGCAGTGCCAACACTGCAAGCATGCGCACCATGTGCACAAGAACAGACATTCGCACGCAGTTTGCAAATAGACAGTTGGCAATAATTACAAGTCCTTACCTCGCTTGACTGGTTTTAATATCTGATGAAGGTTGCAGTCTATGCAAGGTCAGATAATCACATAAAATGCAACCCTGTCCGGGACACAAAGTCAAGAATACATCATAAAGCACATGAAGCTGTTTTTATTTGATTATTGACTATTTGGCTGATATTTCAAAACAGGTTTGTCAACAAAGCAACTTTTGATTCATCAATATATTTTGTCACTTCGTGCAGTCATTTTCCTTGAGTACTATCTCCTTTGGCACTTCTTCTGTCTTAGCTGTAGAGTCTGTAAGACTCAAAGCTGCTGATGAAGTGGGGTCAGAATTTTGTACGTCTAGTACATTGGTCTAGGATTTGAGGAAATGGATGATTATGTCTCCGTCTAATCATGTGATGAATAAAGTATTATCGACGGCAGCAATAACGAACAACTTGGCAGTAAGAATTTGCCATCTGTGCACACTAAATATTCAGTTTTACATTTACTTAAGCCTGTTTCTTCTGAATTTAAATAGACGGATTCACTAACTAAACCTAAAAGAGATGGTTTATAGTTATTGTACATGTTGCAACTGTTATAAATACTGTTGCTGTTAGTGGTTGAACACAAGCTCCGTGTTGGAGACACTTCGGCTTGATTCCTGAAACGCTGAAAGATGATCTCTTAAAACCTCATTTCACATTTATTCAAATAAATCCCACTCGTTTTGGCACAAGTGTAAAACAGCAAATACAATTGTCAACAATTTGAAGAATTACCACTTGTATTGACAGATAAATTTGTGATATTGTCCATTCTCTTGGTATTCTAATCACAGCTTCCATACATTTTATTCTTGTTTGAGCCATCACATGCAAAGTTATCCGTTACATTATCAAAATCACTATTCCAGAAATATCTAACATGGAATGTGTAATGTTTGCTTAGTTGGCAAATTATTTGTGGAGATACAGCAACTAATTAAGTGTAAATACAAGGTTTTGCATGAGTTACAACCTTTTTCTGACATTCAATCGAGTTGTGATGGGCTGTAATGTAATCTCAACTGCATGTGACAAATTTAAATGTTAGTGCAGCACAAAATGACAAATGTGCCTTACAATGATCTGTAATATCAGCACCAGGAGAGAGGATACATTATGAAACAATCAAAAAATAATTAATGAAAATGTTGTTATAAGGTAGACAAACTTAATGCCTCATTTCCACATACATGTGTGCTCATATGGGAGTAAACCGGAAGTCTATTCATTCCTTTGGGAATCCCCCTAATCTCCAATGGATGCGCAAAACTCCACCTCCCATTTTTCCCCTCCGGAATTTTCCTTGAGCAAGTTAGAATATCTTAATATCTACAGTAGATTCCACAGAGAGATTGTACTGTGCCAGGAAGCTTGATAGAGGAGGTACCAAACAGGCTAATAAATAACTTGCTTTAAAGTAAAACTGATGGCTATGTTTTGAACACATGTAATATAAGTCAAAGCTTCATCGTCGTATTTAGCGAAGATTCGTATTGAAGTAATGAAAAACTTCATAAAATATGTTGTGCATGAAAAACTGTTTATAAGTCTTAACGTCTTTCACGAAAATGACCTCCAGGCAGACCAGCCTCTTAACTTTCTTTACCATCTGATTAATTATTGCAGTTTTATCATGGCAATTCTGTGCATATTCCTTAAAACTGCATGAGAAAACTACCTAAATTAAGCTCCTCCATTGCTGACGTGATGTTTTATCCACCTGGAAGGAAAAAATAAATAAAATAAATCCTCACGTTAAACACTGGGGGGCATAGTCTGAATATCAGATGGAATTATGAACCATAACACGTATATGGAAACGAAGCATCAAGCAAACACTGCAGATTTACAGAAATGGAGAACTGTCCATAACAGCAACAGCCTTTCGCAACCTGCAAGCCCCCAACTTGTAGCTGGCATATGATCACTTGACTGATTTTATGATAAATGTACAAGTCTGCAATTTCCCCAGAACTGCGGCAGACAGATTTGAAAGATGATTGCTGCTGATGCTGAAAAAAATAGCTCCGGGGCGGTGATTTAAATTTCATGTCTTCTTGAATGAGACATTTCACTGAGTCGCCTCTGATAATATCAGTGATGTTAAAGTCACTATGTTTGATTGAGCTCCATATTTGCCTCCATCTGGCTCAGAAGAGGAAGCTACTGTAGCTAATTGACAGACAGACAGGCAGGAAGACAGGTAGACAGATATGGTGATAGAATTCTCTTCCTCCACTTTCTGAGCCTCCAGGGAACCCTGACCAGATTGTGTCCTTATTAGGAGTCTGAGGTTTGCCTGTGTAAATCTCCCTGCAGCTATGTGAATGTGAGTGTGTGTGTTTGCTTGTGCTGCTTTAGCTGGCTGCCCAAGGAATTTTCAGACCCCTATTACCCTCGGCAAGAGGCAAGCAGTTTGGATTTACCCTTTAATGGTCAGGTGGGGCAGGAGGTGCACACTTCTCTGACTCCCTTTCTTTCTCTTTCTGACTTTTATTCCCTCACCTGAGACCCACTTGGCAGCCCAAAATACCCACCACAAACAGCAGCTGCAGAAAATGCTGCCACACACTGACAGAAAGACACAGCAGGTCCAGGACTCTAGGCTTTGCTGTATTCAGTGAAGAAAACACTATGCACACTATCTGCATATAGAACCCTTGGATGCAGCTCCACAGGGAACATTAGTGCAAGTCTTAAGTGAGTTAAGCTGCTAGCTGCTAGTAGAATCTATGTGTGTTTGGGATGGGGGGGGGGGGGGGGGGGGGGGTTATATCAATCAATCAATCAAATTTATTTATATTGTACCTTACAACCACCAGAGATTGACCAAAGTGCTTCACAATTCCAGAAATAGATTTAAAATAGATTACATATGACACAAGACAACAACAAAAAGGTGAACCACAACTTCAGTGAGAAGCCAGTTTATATAAGTATATTTTGAATTTGGCTTTGAACTGAGGTAGGTCAGTGGTGGTACGTAAATCAGAGTATTCCAAAATTTTGGACCTGCCACTGCGAAAGATCGGTCACCCCACTGCTTACACCTGGACCGGGGAACCTCCAGTAGAAGTTGACCAGCAGAGTGGAGAGCTCTGCCAGATTGGTGAAGCCTCAGGGTTTCACTTACATAGGGGGGTGCAAGGCCATTAACTGCGTTGAAAACAAATAAAGTTTTAAGCTGGATTCTAAATTTTACAGGTAGCCAGTGGAGGGAGTAAAATACAGGTGTGATGTGGTCATGCTTACAGGTGTTAGGAGCCTGGCAGCAATATTTTGTACCAGTTGTAGGCGGTGGAGAGATGTTTGGCTAAGTACAATGTACAGTGTATGGCAGTAATCTAACCTTGAGCTAATAAAGGCATGGATAGCTGTTTCCAAGTCACAACGGCTCAGAAACGGCTTAACTTTTGCAAGGAGGCAAAGCTGAAAGGAGCTTGCCTTCACTACTGCATTAATTTGTGGGTAGAAATTTAAGACTGGAGTCAAATTTCACTCCCAGATTTTTAACAACGTTTTTACAGTAAGGTGCCAGTGGACAAAGACCAGGTGTAGTACTAGGCGGGTTTGATGAGCCAAACAAAATACATTCTGTCTTGTTTTCGTTTAGGGAGAGAAAATTTCGTGACAGCCAGAGTTTAATGTCACTCGGACATTTGTGGACGGACTCTATGGCATCTGGAGAGTTTGACACGATGGGCAGATAGAGTTGTAGATCATCTGCATACAGATGAAAGTTATATGTGGGGGAACATAGTGCTGACCATCTGAGGAACACCACTACACCTCATTGACAGCCGTGTTTAACAGATCTGCTTTTTTTTTAGACCATATATATATATATAAATATATATATATATATATATATATATATACGCACAAATACACAGATTAATATCAGATTTATTGTCATGTACACACTGTAAAATGCAAATTTTCTCCTCTGCATTTAACGAGGTTGGCACCTGTTGAACACATGCACAGGGTCACAGACTCATAGAAACAGCAGGGGCAGCCATTCACAGGGATGTGGGAGGAGCAATGGGGATACTGTGCTTTGCTCAAGGGCATCTCAGCCATGGGAAGGAGGTGGACCCCTCCAGCTGTCAGTTCACCAATCTTTGAGTGACTTCTACAATATAGAGACACTCATGAGTAATTTTTCCTGCCTTCTGCTTGTAGGAGCAGTACTTAGAAGACATCATTACTGGTCTTATTTAGTAGTATGAACAAACAACCTTTGTGGCCTTTTGATTGGAAGATTTTTTTTTGTTAATTTTGTGTCGACATAGGTTATTTTTTGATATGCTGGTTTGAGGTCACACTTTGTACAAAGATAGAACAGTACCATTTTTCTTCCCTTTCTGTATTTGCTTGAACAGGAAGTAGGCAGTGTAAAATCCCCTGAAACAGTGATGCTTTATCAGACAAGTGTGTCCCTAATATATATATAGCTAGAGTTAGAGTTCAGCTAACCTCATTATCTCATCATATGATGTGTCATATAATTTAATAACTACATATTACAGGACTGCCTTAGGATTGGTCCAGTGGAACCCAGCGGAATGATCGTAAGAGAAGATAGACCCTGTTCTAAGCTAGTTTTTAAGTATAGCATTGGCAATAACAAACAAAGATGTAAAAAAGATTAAAGTAGGACTTTAGAATACAAATGTGAAGCTGGCCAAGTCTGAACATTATAGGTGAAACAAAATTATTATTATTTTATTATTATTATTTTGTTGTTATATGCTGAAGGGCTCCGTTTATATCTAACACAAATCGCTCAGGAGTAGGCAGTAATGGTTACAAATCCAGTGGGAAGGGTGTTAAGAAAACTGCCTTGCATCTTTGCCATCTTCCTACATTCAATGCAATTTCTTTTTAAAGAGAAGATATCAAACATAAGAAAATGCACCTAATAGAATTGAAAAAAAATGTATTGATTAAAAAATGAGAGAGCATACAATAATATAATAATCTGTTTGTTATGAGGGGGATACTATGATCCATTGCTATAGGAGGGCTCAGGGGGCCAGAATCCCCCCACCAATATATGTGCACTACTTGCCAAACTTCCTACTGGCTGTAAGCTGTTATCAGTGCCATGTACTGATTAAGTCTTAGTCTCCTGTGTGGGAGCCAGATTGGGTCTCTGCTTGCAGTTCCGCCACCTAGCTTCACTGTCCAACAAGATGTTTAACTGAGTGGACTGAGCAACTGCCCGCAGACCTCAAGCCAAAGGGCCACCATGCTGTCTGCTTTTCACACAAACACAGTATTAACAAACAGCAGGCCAGGAGATAATGGGTGGGCCAGCCTGTGAGCCACACACACCGATTAGTGCTCCCATCCCATTTTTCTAATTCGTTGATTTACAGACTAAAGTACTCACTGGTCACTTATGCAGGGAGGGAGGGAGAGCGCTCACTTTCTAAGCCCCAACGCGTGAGGGATGATTGAGAGTGAAGATAACAAGGAAACATCTCTGCTCCGTCATGTGGAAAATTAATAAGGATAAGATTTTAATCAACTGGAGGACCAAGGCATGAAACGAATCGCTTGATTTCAGGTATGGTAGCCTCACCCTTTGAGTGTTATTGCATATGCTTGGTTTAGCTCTGTAACAAGTTGACAGGCTCTATGATCAGGGATGATAAAAAACCATCAGGTCTTCTAAAACAATTTACAGTGAGGTGCTCTGCAGCTGTCAGCTCAAGTTGTGAAACTGGGCAGTAATTTTTGGCACTATACCTGTAAATTAAATGAAAAATAAATGCAAATACCAAATGTTTTCTCGGTTTCAGAATGGGAGGATTTGATCACAAACCTGTTTTGTGTGCAAATGCATTTACTTTTTGAGGTCATCTGTGTGTGTAATAGATGGAGTTTCCATTTTTTTAACATTTGAATAATTAACTGGACTGTTTATGTAACATTAGTTTGTAAACAGTCTACTAATGCAACTGTGCATGCTTCAGTGGGAAGTGATGAAAATATATATTTTTTTCCTTTTAAAATTCTAGTTAACCTCAGACACAACAGTTAAATAGAAAATAACAATAGTTACTACAATATTGACAGATAGATTATTTTTTTCAATTAAATGTTTTGTCATGTATAAAACCATTTGTCTGATTCAAAAAGCCTATTGATGATTCATGAAAAGCAGAAAGGAAAATAAGAATGAAAATAATGATAAAAAAGCAGTCTGATGATAAATCCCTACACCAAGTAACTTCTGACACCATTTGATGCAAATTCACATTTGATCAAAAACAGAGACAGTTTGCATCAACCACATTAGTTGTTTGGTGGAAGAAGCAAGTATTATTGGAAGAAGAAGAGGAACGAGATATTATCACAATTTTGAGAACTTGTGATTAATCTGGATTTGCTTCACGAAGTTACTCTTAAATTTTGGTTGTCAAATTGCATTGCAATTAGGGATGCAATGTTCCATTATTGATATCACTTATTGATTCGATTCTTTATTGGTTCTCTTCTGATTCTCATCCAGTTATGTATACTACAAATAGCTTTGGTTGCAGTAACACTTCAGTTTCAAGTATGCACCAACATTTTATCTATTCTCGCCTCTGTTATTTTACTCTTCCCTGCCTTGATGAAAGGGGTAGCAACAGGTATGCGGGAGCCTGCCTCACTCTTGCAGTCCTCGTCAACCAAATATTGATATCAGATGGAAAATTATTCATACAGTATGTCGCTAACATTATTAAAATCAACAGGACGTGTTGTTTTAAGTTTTACGTTACAGGACTCTCAAGTTTTGAATGTAGGCAAGAGAGACATCTCCGGTTCTTGATTCCCATCCCTAACTGCAATGGTAACTTATCCCATGAATCAGCCCAGTCGCATGCCAAAAAGTGTAAAATTCAAGAAACGAAAAATGCTGTATTTGTGCTGATCGAGATCAAAGAAAAGTAAATCAAGTATTCAAAAAAATTTGTTTTTTTGTGCCACACAGTATGACTCTCAAAGTAAGGTATTTCAATAAGAGTTCTGGTGTGTGTGCCCATGCACATTTTGTGTGTTTAACTAAGGGGGTTGGAACTCATCAGTCTGTAATCAACGAAAAGGACATTTCAATGCACCGTGTTTTTACAGGCTCTTTCTTTAATGCACGCCACAATGTCTTCCTCATCTTAACTGTGTCATTCGTAAAAAACATAATCTTCATGAAGTTATTTGTAACGTGTAAAACAGCAACAAAACTACAAGTGAATGCAAAGATCTCAAAGTCAAGTTACTTGAAAACATTCAGAAAACACTCAGTCTTAGCAATCAGGTCTGAGGCACCAACCTCCAAATATGACTTTTCAACAGTTGTTTTGTGACTACCTGACAAAATGACACTAAATTCTAAATTTACACTCCAAATTTTTCCACTGTTGGTTATGTTCAAGCTGAGAGAATTAATCCATCAAGGTAGATAGAGAGAAAATCTAAAGCCTATTGTGTCTCTTGATTAGCATCTATATTAGAGAAATCTAAGTAGAGGAAACTGCTTATCTTAAACACTGACTGAAGACACAGTTTAACAATAACTTCTAGTTATGGATACGATGGTCGATAAATGCTCAATCCTTGAATTTTTTTGTCCAGGGCTGCTGTCTTCAAGTGTGGAAAATAGAGACCAAGTTGAAACTGTGACTGCAGATAGCTCCACAATGGTTCAGAAGCAGGTGTGCGTGCTTTATTTTGTTAACACGGGAGCTGAAATTAAAAGCACATTATTCTGCAGGCGCAGCTCATGCAAGACAGCACTCTGTTGTCGTGGGAATTAAACAGTTAGCAAAAGAGAAAGAAAGAAAAGCAATTTAGTCAACAGTTGTCCTCTGAGAGACTCGAATGAAAACATGGCACTGAGCTCATTGTAGGACCTAAAAATCAATAGCATTTTTATTATTTGATTTGAAAAAGAGGGAGAGAGATCATTCAAATTAGCCCTAAAATCACATCAGTTTTTCACATGAGCACTTTTTTCCATTTAAAACTGCACCAGCTCTCCTTAAAAAAAAATATACAACTTAGTCACTCTCAAGTGCCTGACTTTTGTGTATGTGAAAAAAAGAAAAACTTGTTGGTTGAGGATGTGATCCCTGTTTCTCATATCAGCCCTCTGTCACTTAAAATGTCCACTAGTCTTGGCTTATACTGTAGGTCTTATCATATTGTGGGCAAGATACAAAAAAGGACATCTCAATAACATTCATAACCATGACATAAATTAAGCTCTTTTACTTTGTGGGTTGATAAATCGAAAGCGATGATGCATGAACTCCCATCTGAAACATGCCTGGAGTGCCATTATTAATGTAGCTCCATAACGTATGAGAAAATATTAAGCAGACTTTCTCAATTAATGTTAGCAAAGCTGAGCAACATACAAAGGTGCCTGCACCATTCTACTGTATATTTGAAACCATCCAGTGCTCTGAGAGTTAACATTACACTACAGATTAGTTCAGTCCAATAAATGAGCTATTGTCAGGAAAGTCCTTTCCTTGAGCACTTTTTCGCTTTTTAAAGATCTTCAATCAATCACCATTAGCATACCTCTTGGCTCTTGTTCATTCAATTAATTTAGTTCAATAGCCCAAGTCAAAGTCTCATGTTGCTCTATTATCATTCATTAAGAATGAAAAGGTTTTAATGCATATTCAGAAGCACTGAGCACAAATAAATTGCGAAAGATGGAAGAAATCAAACATTTGGGAATGTGTAATTATAATTCTAACTGCTTTGTTTGCACACACACACACACAAATATCTGCAAATATCTCTGAGTTTTTGGGAATTCAACTTAGGCAGATGAGAGAGTGAAGAGAGTGAACATCTTCCTTTTCCCCTCCAAATACACCTTGACTCGCATTTCAGTCTGCAGTCCGAAACAAGTGATAGAAAATGGGCTTATTGAGCTCAGTTTCACTGTGATGAACACAGTGTTACTGCCAGCAAAAACCATTTGCCTAACTTTTTGTTTATATGAAAGAAAAATTTAATTAATTCAGTTGTCTGAGTAACAGTCTAACAATCTAGTGTCCTGTTTATGAGCCTGTAAAACACATCTGCTCAGTCTTTATGGACTGACTGATCGCTGAGCCAGCTTGTAGTAAACACATAACAGCTCTTACAAGTCAGTTCCTCATGCAGTGAATCCACGATCCCAATTTGTAAATGCAAAGCTGTTAAAGGTAAAAGATGGTTGGAAATCTATTATAAAGCACTTCAGAGAGATTATCACCAACACAGGCTAATGTAATTAGCTTGAAGAGATCGAAATTAAGTTTATTAATGAGTCTTCTTGTTTTCCAGTGTTACAAACAGTGTAAAAGTTCTCCATGTTCATTCTAGACTGGAATAGAATGAAGATGGAGTAGTGGCAACATAGCAGCAGATACAATAAAAGACAGTTCTGGGTTAAATCAACTCCATAAGAAGAAATAATAACTAAAAAACTAAATACGTCAGGCCACAGAAGTTTCTCAAACTGACTTAAGAATATATTGATTAAGCATGCCTGATCTCTCCTCTGGCAGTGTTTCCAGAAGCACTGAGACCTTGACAGAGTTTTACTTTTCAAACTTTGGAACAAAAAAATTCTTGGCCCCCGAAATAAAACCCTGTCCCAGGAGAGACTGGGAGTGTGAGTTACATCCTGGGGTCAAAGAAGCAATGCTTTGAAAACCATCGCTGAAATCTCACAAGCAATTAGGAATATCAGAGTTAATTCTTCCCCGTTCCCCCATTAAGGTGTCACAAAAATCATGAACTATTTTTCTTCAAAGGGTTCAAAGCAAGTATTGCCTTTTTTACTAATACAGTTCCCACAGAAACCATCACATTTATGCCCCCAACAGCCACTCACCATCATTAATATCTATCTCAACCTAGTAGGAGAAACTCGTAGTGCCTCTGCAAAGATATGATCCCTCACTGGCTTCCCTCCCAGTAACACTGCAACCCTTGAATGCTGCTTTTCACAGATGGGAAGCCAGAGATGGATCATATATTTCCCTAAGCCATCAGTCGGAATTAGTAGCGCAGTGACAAAATCACTGCCTTCCCTCTTGTAAATATTTCTGTTTGTGCTGAACCAGGATGAGCTTTCCAGGACCTGCAGCAGTGCAGGAGTGCTCTGTCTTTTGTGGTGGTTTCTAAGATAGAGAAAATAAATTAGATGAATGCTACATGTCCCATTCTGGAAATTACAATACCGAAAGCTATTCCACAGAAATTACTCTGAAAATCTGTTTCAAGTAATAGACTATTGATATCTGTATGCCACACACTAGATAATGGTACAGTGTAGCTTTGTCTTAAAACGTTTCTAAGATTTAAATAGTATTGACAGCAATGCATAAAATATGCTCCACATCATATCTTATATGGTATAGAGAGTAAGGGTTATAAATACTTTTGCCACAAATACAATTTGCCCCACCACAAGTGATAGTTGTTAATGTTATACCTCCTCCCTCCCTAAACTTCTCCACTCTATACTTCTGTAAACCTTTAAACAAAATCACAAATTCCAAGCATGTTCTTTTTTCTTGTGCTTTCAACCTCAAATTTCATATTCTCCCTAATTTTGTACTGTTTGGATCATCTTTAAGTCTATCAAACTAATATTTACCTCAATAGTTACCACACAAAAGCAGGTTTTCGGAGTGTTTTGGTAGTCTGTTAGAAAGGAGACATTGGAACATCACATTTAATAGGTATTGTGGCAATCAATGAAAAAGCTCTCCCCTTTATCTGGCCACCCAACCACATTAAGTAATTATGGTTAGATAGCTAAACAACAGCCAAATTGTCACAATGAATGCGATTCCCCGGGTCCTCTGAGGATAACAGAGCCTAACAGAGTGATATCAGCGGTGCAATCCATTGATGAGACAAAACAGGCATGAAGCTGTTAGAAACTGTCCTCTTCCCAAATATGTCCTCATGGGACATTTCTTTATGCAGGTTGAAACAGCCTTTAATCATGTTTATTGAATGCATGACCTCTAGTAGTTATGAAAATATGTGACTTCTGTGGTCACACCATATTTTAGTCCAAAAATAGATCATTTTCTACCCCTTAACATGAAGTTTTGATTTAAAAAAAAACAAACAAGTGAAACTACTGTCTACACCCAACCAGGAAGTGACAAAGTTTTGTCGTAATATGTTGCGCTTAGACGTAACCATGAGGGTCACAGTCACGTTGTAAAAACAATGTGTTTTAGCTCTAACCATGATCTTTTCCCATTTGAGAAAGAATGTTTTAGTAAGTGTTTTATTTAAAGTGTTGTTGTTTTACTGACTGAACTTAATTCAGAAGTAAAAAAAAAAGCTGTTGTCATATGTTTGTCTTGAACTTGTTCAAGTAAGCGTTAATAATTATGAGGCAGTCGTGGCTCAGTGGTAAGAGTGGGTCCAATAACCGGAAGGTTGGCAGTTCAATTCCCACTCTCGCCACTCAAAGATTAGAGAACTGACAGCTGCAGGGGTGTCAGTCCACCTCCTTGCCATGGCCAAGGTGCCCTTAAGTAAGGCACTGTGAATGACTGCTCACTGCTCCAGTGTATGGCATCAGTGTGCATGTGCGTGTTCAACAGGTGCCAACCTGGATGGGTTAACTGCAGAGGAGAAATTTTGTGTACATGAAAATAAATCTGATCTTAGTCTTAATCTTAAAAGTGCTGTATGTTACTGTGCGCTGAGCATAACCTTGTTGACACCACCCCAACAGTCAAACATGGTGATGACAGCATCATTCTTTGTTGACAGAGGCTGAAAAAGAAAAAAGTAATTAGAAGTAAGGCAAAGAGAGATGCAGCAATAGAACAGCAAAAACAGTGGAACTTTTGTTTTTTAAAGAAAGCTTTCCTAGAGTGCTTAGGATATTCAGCTTGATTTTAGAAATGTAGTCACTCACTTTTGATCATTTTACCATTATGGAGAGCTGTGTGAAGATTGACATGAAAAATTAATTCTATCTATATCAAAAGTAGCCACAAAAAACTAAATGTGCAAAACTTGAAATTTGTCTTTCGATAACACTATGTCCCTTCTATCGTTCATTAAGGAAGATTTCTGTTGGACAAGGCATAAAGTGAAAACCCTTTTTGTAAGAATGGGTATTTAATATTTTCACCGTTTGTTGATTTTTACAATCCAGGACACGCAGTTAATTTATATTCAGCTTATTCCTCTACATTGCAGTTGACTCTATATTCACTGTTCTTAACTCAATTTATTTAGAATAGCTACACAATTAGCCTGAAATCCTAATCTTTCGCTCTGAAATGAAATACTATTGTTATGCACCTGGAACAAAAAGCGCCCTCTTCTGGGAAGAAAGAAACTGAGCTTAGCATCTTATATTTACCCATTATGTACTGAGAGTGCCTCTTGACATTAAAGTTTCTTGAAAAAGCCTTTATCTCTTGGTAAAGCTCACTCTTAGCTAAACAGCTACTGTAGACAGTTGCTCTTGGCCTTTCACACCCACTTGCACCCAAGTTTAAATGTCAAGCCCACACTGGCTTTTTAAACCCTGCATGGATACAGTTGATTGTCTGACAGCCAGAATTCAGGATTGCACACACAAACGTAGACACATGAAAAAATTACATACTAAAACAAGATTTTAGCAAACAGTAATAAATAAAAACAGCATTCAAATATTATTAGGTTACCGGCAATATGTTTAATAAATGACACCTTGTAGTCCAGTTGATGGGTTTGTGTTTCAGTGTGGGTTCCAAGCAAACACATGTAAAAAACACTCTTGTCCTCAAGCTGTCATAGACCAGCCACCTGTCACACTGTCACGGCCAAAGGAGGCAGCAACAATGCGGAACAACAAGTCAGGAACACTATTCCTTCACACATTTACAGTATGAACAGAGAGAGGATATTAACTCAGTCACTGCTGACACACACACACACACACATACACGATGGCAGACACCATCTCTCACCTTGACAAGGCGCCTCATAAGTTAGCTGCTGTGGCTGAGGGAGGAGACAGGGCGAAGGATGAGGAGGTTGGTGAGAAAAGAACAGGGAGGTCAGTAAAGGGTAGGGGGGTGCAGAGAAGGAATGGGGAGTGGTGGAGCATGATAACCCAATTTGTTAGTGGTGGGTAAATAGAGATCTGGGAGGTAAATCACCATAGGGAGAGCAAATGAAATAAGGATAGGGAGAAAAGGGAGGAGGAACAGGCAGGAATAAACAACCTATGCTAATGTAAATAATGCCAGCCGAACTGGTTGGCGAGGGGCTATATTTCAAAATTGAGCATATAAAAAGGCTACAAAGAAGAATGATAACTGCCTCTGACTGGACCAAAAGCTGTAAATCACTCATTTGCAGCAACTGACCAATTTTGAAGACATAGACATAGTTGTTGTCCATTGATGGGTTGAATATTCTTTATTAGGCATGTCTTTGTTATTTATAATTTGTTGTCCATTTCCGTCTATTAATGTTACACCCCACTATATCTGAAGCTAAATCCGAGCTTTCAAAAATCAATACAGTTTTCTCAAGGGACTGAAAACTATATAGCCTCTTTAACAATTGCACTCCCCTTATTAGGGAATCAATAAGAAAACATTAAGATCTGGATAAAGTCACTCACTCACCCCTGTCAACGTGTGCGTCCCTATTAGGCTCCTAAAAAAAAGGTCACGTCTCAGCACTTTAGACTTTGTTCCTGGTTCATCAGAGCCGCTTGCCAAAAACCTTTTTTGAGAGGAGTTTGATATGTTGAATTTGCATTAAAACAATGGCTCATGGGGTACAACTACTGAATTAAGAAGCACAAGGAATTACCCTGAGGTGATCCGCCTCAGAGTGTGGGAGAGCAAATTGACTCTCCTCCTCTCAGTTTTCCCATACAAATCCAGTGTATGTCAAAACAAATCCACTCAACCAGAACTCAACATTTTACACCAGACTACTTATTTCTTGTAAACATATTCTTGCTGTTCATGCAAGACCGGGATCGTAACCCCTCACCTAAAGAGGTCAAATTATGTGAAAGAAAAAAAAAGAAAAGAACACAACACCTCGCCTGAGGAAAGATCAGGCATTCTAAATCAATATTTTCACAAGTTAGTTTGACAAACTTCAGTAGCCTGATGTAGTTTTTTAGTCATCGATTTTGTTTGAGGCCACACGGGTCTGAAAACATATTCATCAGTGAGCTGTTCAGATCTGCAACCTATATTAAGTTACAGTAACCAGCTCAGAGTCCGATTATTCAATTCAGTTTTTTTTTTAAACACCCACAACTTACTCATAATGCTGTATTCGCTTTCCCTTGGAAGTGGGAAGCCAACCCCCCACACCCCCTCAACCCCCTCACCCCACCCCCCCACTATAAACAATTAATTCTTAGTTTACAATTATATAGTTCATTCAACTATATAATTGCTTTCTCTTAGTCTACTGTTCAATAACAGTTTTGCTTTTTTCCCATCATCTTTTTATTTTCACAGGTTTGTGGTATGGTAGGGTGAGCTCAGTTTTCTGTATGTGCTAATGTGGGCTCTCGGGCCTATACAAATCCATCCATTTTCTATACCCGCCTAATCTGTTGGTCGGGTTGCGGGGGGGCTGGCACCTATCCCAACGGTCATTGGGCAAGAGGCAGGAACCCCCTGGACAGGTCGCCAGTCCATCACAGGGCCACACCGAGACAAATGAGAAACAACCACAGACATGCTCACATTCACCCCTAAGGACAATTTTAGAGACACCAATTAACCTGCATGTTTTTGGACAGTGGGAGGAACCCAGAGTACCAAGAGAGAACCCACGCCAGGAGTTAAACCTGGAACTCTCTTGCTGTGAGGCAATGGTGCTCTTCAAACCAGCCCCAGTAAAATAAGATTTGAATGAAATATTTGGAAGTTGCGGTCTTGCCTTAAAATTCTTACTATAGTACATTTGTGTATTACAGGAATTCAGTATGGATGCCAGAAATAGAGCCTAGGTTGACAAATGTACAGCCACAGAATAAATTTCCACTCGTGTTCGAGAAACTTGGCCATAATAAAAATTAAAGCCTTGAAAAACTGATAAAAGTTGCCATGGGTGAAATAATTTGAGTGACAGGTTGGATAAGATTAGCAAGCAACAGCACAACTACCATAAGTTATTCACTCATGTTGCTCAACTCTGATTGAGGACGTACTTTTCAACTGAACACAAGAACCCAAGGAAAGCCAAATAACTTTCACAAGTTCAGACTGTGGGAAGTGGGGCTGCAGAGCCATTTAATAACATACTTTATTGACTGCTCTTTGTATTTATCCATCTAACTGGTCGTTACATTCGGGCTCTGTGCACAGAAGGGCCCAAATGATATTGTCTGTCTTTGTAGTTTGTGCCTGATGAATTGCTTAACATAGTAACAACTTGTATCCTCACTGGTTTTTCCCTCTGCTGGAGGGGATGTTTAACCTCAATACTTGGAATCTTTAATGGGTAAAACTGTCTTTTCCTATCAAGCACTCCCAGAGAGAAAATGTTAAAGGGAGGCAAACAGGTGTGCTTCAGAGACTCACACATCAAGAATCGCATATTGAGCTATTTTGTTTTGTCCAGGTGATTAATAAAGTTTGGTGAAGTCAGCTTCAGAGGTACAGGTGTTCATTTATACATAAATTGTCCTCCTTAGTCATCCCGTTAACACTGGAAACATGATACCCCTGGACATTCCTTTAAAACAGCATACTTTGGCCTTTATAACCAGATGTGGTTTAAGTGCATTGAGTACATTTTTGCTGTGTTATTTCTTTGTAGCCACTGTTTATTTTTAGCACTGTTAGCCCAACAATGAATTTTGTATAGTCGTGCTTCATATATTAGCTGACAACCTAAAAGACCTGAAGCTAAATACACCAGATGTTAGAATGACAACCATAACTTTCAGACCCATATCTCCACACACCTGCTGTACTGCTGACCAAGGCTCAAAGGGTGGGAATATGCTTATCCAATTTTTAAAAGAAGCATGCCAACATTATGGCCAGTCTGAAAGCAATGTGCATACAGGCTTAAAGCATGGAGTCCCAGAGCTCAAACACTATAGCAACATTATGAAATTCAAGAATATGAATGAACCATACAAAATGTATATTTACATGATAACAACGTGAAAACACCACAAATTAAATAATGGATTTCAAAAGTGGACCTGGACGTGGATCAGTCATGACCTGGATGACTGAAAATCTACATCAACAACTGGAAAAGATAAAAATGCTTCTGGACACAACCAACACAACCTTTCAAACTGCATTGAGGAAAAGTTAGAGGAACAAATTCTCCTTAGGAGGAAACGGTCATAAGAGACAGAATGGCATTTTGGCAGCATACTCTTAGGTTTAACCTCGTTGGGCACAATCGAGATTGATCGACATGTGGGTTTGTCACTTGGGTGCAGGAGTGTTAGCCATGGGAAACAAGTGACTTTGTGTCCTTCTGCTGCAGTTCAGTTGCAGGAGGATGGAGCAAGCTGGCATAAGGTCAGGAGGCTCCCTGTGGTTTTTAACAGTCTTCACAGCATGGTGTATATGTTTGTGGTGTTGTGTTCTGTTTAGAAGTATGGGCGATGGGATTACAGGGTTCAGTCGAGGGACACATAACTACTGGTGTGTGTGTATGTGTGTTTGTCATTGGCCTGATGAGTAAGTAAATGAGAGTATAAAGTGGTTCACAGCAGGGCAAAAAGCATTGTTGCTGGTTGCAGTAGCAAGTGTTTGTTGGACTTATCAGTGGAGGCTTCACTTATTTTTCATTACTCACGGGTCACTGAAAATGTCTCATGCACAACACAACACACACAGCACAACAAAAGCATGTTTAGGCTGTAAATCTGCATTGACAGAAACCCAAACAATTATACACACACACATACACAAAGAAGCATAAACACAAAACAATGCAAGCATAGTTCATGACCATGAGTATACACTTGGATGCTTATTAATTTACTCCAACTGCCCAAATGTTTGCATGCCTAACTGCGTAATTGTAGCAGCATTAGGGACTCTGATGTTTTACAGAGCAGGGCTATCGCCGTGACTATACTAAGTGTTTAGGACCAAGTGGGTCCAAGATTGAGTCTAAATGGGGTCAAGAAGAGTAAAAAAATAAAGGCTAAACAACAAAAATAGCTAAACAACTTTTTTGCATTTTGCCAAATACAAATACCAGAAGATATAGTCAGAGTAATGCTCCCTTTGAGGTCAGTCTCCATGGAAGATGAATTTTTCAAAGAAATGCTGTCAGCAGTTTATTCTGTTCCCAGGTCAGTGTCAATCATGCATTCAGAATCTAAATTTGAAAAGCATAGCACATGTCCTTGTACAGTAAGTAAGGCAGCTTATGGATTCAGGTGGAGTCTGGGGCTTCTAAAGCCGTGTGGGTCGCTAATGCTAGTGTCATTGCTATAGATGACCTGTTCCCCCCTTGAAGCTCCAATGTCACATACTATTGAGAAATGACTGAAGATGTATGTTCTGCTGCATTTTATGGAAACATTTCGGAATGTCATAATAGGAATTTGGAACTCGCCTCACAGCAAGTGGGTTCCTGGTTTAGATGCCGGCTGGGGCCTTTCTGTGTGGAGTTTGCAACTTCTTCTCATGCGTGCGTGGGCAACAAAACGGGAGAGTTCACTTTTTCTTCACAGAAACCCACTTTTACTGACCATTACTACCATTATGCCACTCATAGAGGCAGCAACAGCTCTGCAAGGAAGTTCCTACTTAGTCCCTCTTTATAGCACGGGCATACACAACCCCATTGAAAACAAAATCTCAGTCTACTTATCTCAGAGTCAGAAACTAATCATCTTAGGGGAACTGTGGTCAAACACAACTTGTGGAATACAGTATCATGTCATACTTTGATGTTGTTGTAGACGGCAGTATTCAGAGCACTAAGGGTAAACTCGCTAGTACTGGCAATGGAAAACTAATAAGATAAGGTGTCTGAGGTAGAGCTATTTTTTACATCCTTACAGTCACATATGAACCCAAACGGGAAAGAATGTATTCTGTGTTTCTTTTTTTTTTAAATTCCATTGTATTGCTTTCCAACAAAAAATATATACGGTAAGCTAGATAAAGATTCTGTTTTTGCAGAAAGGTATGAAAATCTGGATATTTAAACCTTTGATCTATTTCCCTTGTCTATTGTTAGTTATTATCGAGTGATTGTTTTACTCTAGATAAAACTATATTTTGTGTGGAAAGAGTGAGTGGATGGTTTATGGTTAATGTAGTGAAAATTACTTCGGCAAAGGAAAATTTCATGATAATTCAGTCAATTTCCCTTTTCTGTTCAAAATGTCTTTGCATCTGGATCCACACTGACTGAGGATACTATGTTTTGCAAGCACTAAACGTTGATAGTCAGTATGGTTACAAAGCCTTGGTTACAGCTTGACTGTGCCATTTAACTAGACCACTGTCCATGTCTCGGTATACATGCAAGGGTGTAGATTGGACTGTAGATTGTGTGAGAAAACTCTAAAGACATTCTGCTGCTTCTACCTTTCTCTGAGGGAGATAAATGCACACGTAAGTGCAGCCAAATACACAGCTCAAACGTCATCTTTAAGTTACTTGAACAGGGATTTTGTCTGATGAATTCGCGATTATAAAAATCAGGATTTTATCTGAGCAGCATCTGAGCAGCATTTTATCTGGAAACACTTACTCATGGTGTTACTGAAAATATGTGAATGACCTTTCTAATTTCTTGTGAACATGAATATGAACATGCTGACTGTAACATCATTGGGCAAATTATTTGTGGCAAGATAAAAGCGCTGAGATTCTTGTTTCAGCTGTTCGACAACATAACGGTAATTATCTCCTCTGACATTGTTCTGAAGAAAAGAGTCCTGGAACCTGGAAGTCTTGTAGGAGTTGAATTGTTGCAGAGAAAGACAGTCGAACACATGTGTGAGCGCTGTCCAGGGAAAAATGGACATTACATAGTTGGACTACATAACATGGCGTTCTAAAAACAATGAGTGAGAACAAAACATTGAGTGAGACTAAAAACCTTTTATAGACTACATTTAAGAGACAGCTGGATACGCAGAAGTTGCGGCTTGTATTGACACAAAATGAACGCTGGACTGAAATGAACGTATCAGAATGTCTACCAGCTATGTTGATCCACAATGCAAAACTTTAACAAGCTTACATTTTGCATTACATGAAACCGTGGCAAATGTGGTATTCAGTTCAATACAATAATACTTTATTGATCCCTGCTGGAAAATTTAGATACAACACAGCATGTCAGGAGCTACTGCAGCAGGCTGCCTGCCTCTAGAGCGGCGCCTATTCTGTGATATGGAAGATAAATATCATATTGCTCGAGTATAAGATGTTAAATATTTAGAGAGATATTACAGTATCAAAGGTGGTGTTACACACAGGAACAAAGTACGAGTCCCATGTGACCCAATATTGTCCATGAACTTGATAAAATTGTTCTACTTTGCTGTTCAAGTTAGGCATAAAACGTACAAATAGGGATGCTTAATTATTGAATATATCGTTAGAGTTAAAGCACCCCACATAGTTATGCTAAAACTTAATTGAATACATGGTTCACATCATGTTGCTTGAGCACTTTAGTTTTTCATTATCTGCTGATTATAGACTACCAATAATAAGGCATCTCTCAATTTTTGCACCCTTTTGTGATACTGCTTCATTTTGGTCAATTGATTTAAATAAAAAGCTTTTCTTGTAAGACTGGTATGTCCAAAGAGCTAAAAAATCTGCCTATTAAACCCAGATATATGGAAATACATTCCATACTATCTTTCTCTTGCAAATATAGGCATTTAAGGAGATTATGAAACATAGACTAGAAGTTGTTTAATGTAAGCATTAACAAAACATCTATCCTTGTAGCCATCTAATCCATAGTCCTTTCATTTTGCCACATTAAATTGCCCGGCATTATTAATATCACTACATTCAAGCTGTTTATCAATTGCCGGTCATGGCATTCTTGCTCGGCAGGGGACTAATTGGAAAAATGTTTGTGCTTATTAATATTTTTTTCTAACCAAAATACCAGGGAGGATGAGACCCAGGTTGAAAAATCTGACTTTCATAGAAGTTTTTTTTCCCCCATTATCAGTCTCCATCATGCAAATAACACTCTCCATCGCCATGCAAAAAATTGCTTTACTTAAATCTATCACCGAATACCACCTCACTATGATAAGTTGTTACTATAACCAGAAGACATGCACACAAGGTTATGATTCCAATCAATGTTATCGCAGCTGAAACTCCCAAAGCAATAATCGAGATTAATGGAAAAACCATAACAAGGGGGGCGCGCGTGGGGGGGAGTGGGTGGGGGGGGGGGGGTTGTTGGTAGAACTGCAAACCAGCACGCAGTCACTCATATCACCTTAAATCAGAAACTTGCACTTACAGAAAAATATGCAGTGTTAAGGTGAAGAGACACTAATGAAAGTTTATTTTGCAGCGAGTATATTATTTCCATTCTCGGTCTGTATTGAACCATTATGTGGTGGAATGCTTGAATAAAGGTGGGAAATCCATTGTATGTCAGCTTGAGGACCGCAGCCAAAAGCAAACCTTGACGTAAAATACTGATATTATCTCGATCTGTCACTGGGGTTGAACCTTAATGCCTACTCCCTACATGATTGAAAATATTATCAAAAGTGCATCATCCTTTCTCTTAGAGATTGCTCTTGTTGTGTCTTGATATCTCTATTTCTTTTCTGTTTGATACCATCACACTCAATATTTTATGACTTTAGAAAGTCACCAGGATGAAATTTCTCTCAGAGTCCCAACAATGTGCTATATCTACACGATATCTCCTCCCTGCTGACTCTGAGCAACAAGACACCCTGAAGCTTTTAGCGCTGCATGGATATAGTGCTACCGCACTGCAGAGGCTTGTAGCTTAAAAAGCTGAACAAAGTATTGCAAATTCATATCAGGTTATGCAGGTCAAGGTGAGGGCTTTTCAGAGATTTATATGCGGTTTCACACAGGCCATTATGTCTTTCAAGGATGTAGGTGCAAATGTCTATGACCCAATTCCCTGTGTGGATGACAGGGGTCATATGCTATAACCTTTGCTGTGTGCACAAGCAAACAGCAGCAACTGCAACAGATGGCATATGAAGGAGACTCCTATTCACACTGCATAGTACAACACCACATTGTAATAGCACCATCTCCATCAAAGGAAAAAGACATGTACAGTTGGTGTGTTCATGCTTGAGGCAACAGAATATCTGTTGTTTGTTTTTTGTACAGTCGGTTGAGTTGATAAGTGAGAAAGAGTCCCTGCGACAGTAAAAGACACAGTGCAAAGAAAGAAGGCAACATGAAAAGAGTGTTCCAAACAACAGCTGTACCATGTAAAGGAGAATGCATTACAATACACAAATGTATTCTTTCCTCTGCTGGGAACCCACAGTATCACAGCTCCAGTTTCCTGGTCATAGATCCTACAAGCACAAAGAGTCACTGTAAACACTAACACAGGCCTTTTGATCATCACAGATTTCTCTATGCGTTTGCAGCCATCATCCACATGCAAATATAGTTCTGGGCACTGAAAGCCGAATGAGAAACTATCTTCTAGGTTGAAGATGTGTTTCTATGTGGACTAGAAAACTGCGGTTCTTAGTTTGCAGCATCTGATTGCACGGTGCTATCTTCCCATTTTAATTTCAGGATGTATGCCAATGTCTCCTTTGGTTACATAGCAGTGGCAGACCTAGCCAAGATAGTGCTGGTGCTAACCTTGCTCGCAGGACTTCTAACATGTTTGCCCATAAAATGCACAGTTACTCCATGACTTCAACTTGGTTTCAATTGTGTCTTTACATTCTTAAGTGGTTTTGGGAGACTGTGCTGTCTGTTTATGAAATTACTCATGTTCATGTATACTTAACCTTAGTTATATCATTCTGCAGAGTGCTCTGGAGCCATTTCTAACATTCACTGTAAAAACACTGGTTCATAGTATGCTCACTGCAAATGTTACTAATTTATTGACATTGTCCATCTTCCAGAATAGCATAAAAAAAAGACAAATCAAAACAAAACAAGCAGTGAGAGTGAAAAGATAAACTGCATCTTTGTTTCGCTTTTATCAGACAAACTGCTATCAGAAGTCACGGTGAGTTTGCAACCAGGCATGTTTCTGTTTGCAATAATTCCAACCTATGCATGCTTTTCTTTCTAATGAGGACATTAATCTGTTCATTTTAAGAACTGTGATTTTTAAGAACTGTGATTTTTAAGAACTTTGTCTTTTAACTGTTAATTTTAACTACTGTGCCTTGCATTCAAAAAACTGAGATTGTCCTCCAACTTAAAATGTCCACATGTGGCATTTGTTCATGCAGGCAGATATGGTCAATAACTCTATCTAAAGAGCGGTCATTAGTGGTCATTAGAAAAACTGCATGTGGAGGATAAGAATTGCGTCCATGATGGTAAGGTAATGTAGTAAAAAGAAAGATTTTTATTTAGCCCTAACCATGATTATTAGAGTTACAAAGGCAACCATCAAAATGGCATCCATCATGGCAACACACAGAAATTATGTGTTTTAGACCTGTCCAAGATTGTTTTCTAATTTCATCCTAACATAGTCATTTCTTTGCCTAACTTCAACCAAGACGTGACAAGAAAATATTTGTAAAGTGTTGGCATGTTATTTGCGGAACCTTTATTATGGCCTTGATCTCATGTCACACAATGGCCCATGATTTAATGTGTACCTCTTAGCTGCGCCATTCAGACCCTCTCTTACTACTTAAGAGGAAATTGTGGCTTCTGAAATGAATGACTTGAGAATGATGTCTGCTCTGATGTGAAAATGTTCATATAAGACACATTTCCCCTCTGTTGCCTGTTGGGGTGGTACTTTACAGAATGCATATGAACACATATATGACCATTTTAATTGAAAGACTCAAGCAAAACTGCAACTTTTGAATTAATCATTGATATACTTGGCCTCATCATAAAACCTACATACTCACAGGGAAAGAAAAACAGATGCCGTCACAGTTAGTTATCATTGTATTATTGACTGGTTAATTAAAAGAAATAATAATTATCACTTGATATGAGCATGTCAGAAATAAAAAAAATAAAATAATAATAAATAATAAAAATAAAGATAACTAAGGACATGAGGTAAGGAGATTAGGGATGTATGAATATACCTTTTAGTCAAGAAAGTAGCAAGCTATGACCAGCCAGTGTATGGATTTTGGACAGGAAGGAGGATGCTGAGTCAGCGTGCACTAAACATATTTGGTGAAGTGACTTTAAGGGAGATGAGTCAGACTTATGAGACTCCAGGAAATGTTAGTAAATGGCTTAGTGAAAATTAAATCACACGACACAACATCTCACAGCACTTTCTGTGCTGTGACAATGAGTTAAAGGCACTTTTAATTCCCTTTTTTCTCCTTATGTACCTGGGGCTCCTTAGTCTCTGGTTGATTTGACCTAAGCGAGCACTAGCCCCAAGAAAACTCTTTGCAAAATAACCTCAAAGACACTTAGGGACACCTAAACCCAATTTGAATATACTTGAGGAGTAAAGGATCCGACTGAAAATGCCACTGGCCAAAATAGGGAGGGACTAAAAACAGACATTGTTAACACCATCCCAGCACTAAAGACAATTTTCATCTATGGTGGCAGTGACATTGTGTCATGTGACGGTAAGTCTCTTTAGATTGGTTCAAATGAAAGATATGTACTCAAGCCTGACACCCAGGTGAATGTTACATGTGTCGTAAAACATAACATCTTACAGTAAGAACATTACACTGGATTGTTTTTTTTCTCAGTTCTTGTGCCAATTTTAAATGTGGTTTCTATTGTATATGTATAGCTGTGTGTTTGTGCTCATGGAATTTCTACTTATAAACAATTTAAGAATAAAAAGAAATCCCTCTTGAAAATAGAATCCCTTTCCCCGATGAACTAAATAAGCCTGAAGGAAAACCTGCTTAAGCAGCTATATTGGGGGGAATTAAAGAAGAGATCTCCAAAGAGACAAACATTTGTAGCTGGAAGTTTGATGTAGTTTTATTTGGAAATAACGAGCCTAAATAGGAAGGACTATTACACAACTTTGAGAATATGAAAAAAAGGCAAAGTAAACAACCAGCTTAGTTGTCCATGATAATGAGGTACGTCGCCAGCCAAGTGTCATTTATTAAGTTTCTCTCCTCTTTCCTCAAACTATCTTTTCAAACATTCTACTCTGTCTGTCTGCTGCTGTCTTTAAAGTGATTAAATAAGAAAGATCCTGAAGGAAATGTGCAAACAAATGATGGGGCGGAGGGGGTATTCATTTCCAACCAGGTGAAAAACAGCCTTGAGTGAGCTCAGGAAACATTCCAGAAAGCAGGGCAGTTTAGACAAATCACAATACTTGCTGAAAGCATTAGTCATATCCCAAAGTGCCCTGCTCATGAGAGCCGCGTGGTACTGGGGAGTCAGGTATCATGGCTGAAATGATAACTCTGAGACGAATTGGTTTGCAATGTGCACCTGGATCACTCAGCTAGCATCCTGCAGGAAGATGAAAGGACAAGTGCAGACACCAAGACAAAACGGGGCGAGGAGAGTACAGAAAATAACCTTTACTATTTAACATCTGGGTCGAATTTCATGTCATGTTCATGAATTTGTTTCCTTATCTTTTTTCCCTATGGAGTGGATATGCATTTAGGAAAAAGCAGTGAGAACCTAAAAAACTGTCAAACTTAAATCGGCAATGAAAAAGAACAATGCACACAGCCCGAAGTGAGATCTAAGGAAAGAGAGAGTAAAAAATTATGTAGAGGGCAGGAGGGAGAGTGTGGGAGGACTTTGATGGTTGGAGCGACAGCTGTGTCTCTGGTGAGTGTCTTTGAAGAACAAGAGGGAGCATGGATATAAATGCATTAATTGTAGACGCGTAGATAAAAAATTTAACAAGACTGATGGAGATGAAGGAGAAGGCAAACAGATAGTGTTTGTGTGACTCAGTATAACTCCAGGTGAGAGAGATGAAAGGACTAACGATTGTCACGTCAGAGGTTATAAAAACATGAATGTAGAGTTGATGGATACTACCCAGGAGCTCTGATCATTGATTTTTGATATATACAAACATTTCTTAGTATTTAAATTGAAAATCGTTCTTTCTGTACTTGAAGACTTTTTTCTGCACAAATAACAATAGTGAATGATGGTAATCTCATGTGAAGAACACTCAAATTTTTCTTTGCACATAGAACTTGCCGAAGATTTGCATCAACATCATAAGATCTGGACCCAGCAATAATACTGTGACAATCTTCATCATTTCTCTATCAATGAATGTTGACTTATGTTTCAGTAGACTGATCAGATCAATTTGTTTTAGTGAATACTGTCGCTTTTATCTTAAAGATAGTTTGTGTTTCATCTCTCGCAGTATTTTTCTTTTTGTGTCCCGGATCCAATTCTATTCGTTCGCCTGTCTCACAACCCCAATTCCAATAAGAAGAGGAGGTGACCAAACACAGGAAAACCTGCACAATATCTTTTATTTTTACCCTTCAACTGCTTTCTGACACTATACTCAAGCAGTAAAACATTAGTCTGAAAAAAGAAATGTGAAAATGAAATAAATAGAATAAAATCAAATTAGAAAAAATAAATTCTCTGGATCCTCCTTGTGCTTGTAATGTGATTTGCAGGAATTCACCTTGTTCTTGCCAAATCATCCAGCTTTGGCGAGAAGTTATTTCAAAGCATTCACAGGTAAGTTTAAAGGCACAGTTGAGAGGCTTTTACCTCTTCTCACATGTACCAGCTTCTCCTGTTATTATGGTTGTAGCTCAAACAGGCTGTTTTTAAATTGGACTACTGTCCTTGTCCCGGTCTCAGCACGTAAGAGGAACTGATTTATTGACCAAATAATGTCAAATCCCACTACAATAGATGGCGATGTGCCGCTTTTTTACTCCTTTGTTTTGGTGTTTGCATCCCAGACCAAAAGAACTGACAAACAATTTAGCCATCAGTAAATCGGTACCATGTCGAGGGGCTTCTCAGAGCTGTACATTTTCCACCTGCAGCCTGCATTACTTGCTTTACATTTGAGATGCATGTATGCAAGTATGACTTTATTCGGACCATCGCAATGATCAGATTTTGTTTCAACTCGTGTAAATTGGCTGTCACCATTACACTTGCCACGACTTGTGAACATGACAGCTTCCTCTGCAGGGAGGAGCTTTGGACGTAGCTTTCTGTATCACTTTTATACACATTGACTAAGTGGTTAAATGGTGTCATTGCCTTACTGGTGGATTATTGTTACAAAGTGGTGTCTTAAAATCTCAACCACAACGTATACTTTTAAAAACAAACCACATGGGAAAAATTACATTGCCACTTTGTTGTAATGCCGTAAGATGACCAAACAGCGAGAAATAGGAAAAAGGGTGTCAAACAACAATTGAAACCTCTTCCTTTTCGGAGCCTGGGACTTTCTTCATCTATTCCCGAGCTGCTTTATGGGACTCTTAATGCTTCTTCATAAGAAAGCACATGATACATTTACAAACACTAGTTTGATACATTTTCTGGTCACTGGCTCAGTGGTCTTATGCCAAAAGACACCCCAGAAGCTTTGACTGAACTAAACTCTCTTGTGGTCACACTAACCTAACAGAGTGGTTCAAATGAGCTCTCTCAGGTATCTGTCCCCCTATTTTGGAATAATAGTACCCAAACATTTATTTTTCAATTGACCACCTCCCTGAAAGAAAACAAACACTAAATCTCCAAGTTTTAATTTGAAAGCAAGAAAAATGAAACAATTCGGTAACTGATGAATACTCCACCAACAAAGGAAAGAATTTATTCATTAAGGCTTGGAATTGTTTCTGTACAGTCAACACAAAGTCGGAAACTCCTCCCCAACAACACAGCTTCATTGTAATCTGCTTTTGCTGAAAGGAGTGTGTCAGTGATTTATCTTAGACATTATAAACTGTACTTGCACTGCATGCTCAAAGTGGTTGCAGCTTATACAAAAGGGAATAAAATAGCTGAAAAGCTCCCAGGTGCCTGCTCACAGGAGGACTGTTTCTCTCAGGTGATTTCTAATGCAGCCTATCTATAGCTGCAGTGCAAGATAACTGTATAAATACCTTCTTCTACGTTTCCCTGCCTGGCTTCCTCCACACACCTTTCCCAAAAGACATCCTTTTCAGTTGCTCAGTCTCTCCCCTGCACCCCATTATTCCAGAGGCTCTGCACGTTCCCATCCTTTTTTCCATAGGCATTACCATACCTTTGATCGCATCCTCACTACCTTCTCTCCACTTCATTGCTAATGCATACATCTCCCTCTCTTTTTTTAAAAATATCTTTGTTGTAGTCAGCAGTTAGGAATGTTCATTTAACAATTGCCTTAGATGGAATTATAACAGTAAAAGGATATGGCTTTGAAATGGAAATTGAATGCATGGGAGGCCCTGGCGTGCACTCCGACAGTCTCCTGGATCCTTATGACGAGCATCCAGGTTTCATTCCATCTGACATCAGAGGCAGAGGCGGGCACATGAAGAACAAACATGTCCAGAAGAGAGGCAGAGATAAGAAAGATCGAAAGGCTTCCCCATCCTTAGTTGACAAACAGCTGCATCATCTTCCTCTCATCTTTTATCTGCACTGAGGTTTCACTTTCATCTGACTCACATTTGATGGGATGGCATTATTTCCTAGCATTAAAGGAAGAGGAAATTGTGTCTGTCATTAGCTTGATAACACCTCTGCCAGATTAGATCACAGACAAGAAGCACTGGTATGATAGAAGGTGAATCAAACCAAGGGCATCAGACTCAGAGGTTTATCATTTCATTCATTTGCTTGGCTTATTTCTTATAAGCCAGGCAAATGAATGTGGCACAAGGCGATGAAGAATGGTGGAAAAGACACATCAGCGTTGCAAAAAGTGTAGTAACATGAGGCACAACAGGCAAACAAAATTACGAGGAAGATGGTTGATATTATCCACAGAATACAATCTATTCATTATTAATCATTATGACTACTAGGCAATAATAATTATGAAAATCTGCTTTGATGAAACATTGTCATGGTTAAAACAATGACTTGGTAAAAACTGGAGAACTGTCATCGTCATTGCAAAACTTTTTGATTTTCTGTGCGTAAGCAAACTCTATTTGGTCTGCGTGAATCAATCTGGAGCATTATCAATCCTCTGAAAAAGCCTACCCACTTGTAGCTCAAAGGAAGCTTACACTTACACTGCCTCTATTGATCACCTTTACACTGCATAATATGAATGTGTTTATTTTTTACAACATCCACAACCAACATTCATTATCATTACAAATATGTTGTTAAAAACAAGTACATTCTCCGCCTCAGTTTTAATGTTGCATACATTTTACAAACTCGAACAATCAGTTGTATGAGCCTCCAGCAAATAAACATGGCGATTACTCACTGGCATGAAAAAAAATTAAAGAATAGTTAAAGAACTCTCTCAGTCTTGAAAAAAGGCAGAGCCAAGGTTAATTTGTTTGTGTGTATCCCCTTCCACAAAGTTTTTTTTTCCACTTAGGAACTTTTACAAGTAGCCTGTTACTGCCACCTTTTGAAACTACTGAGCTGCATTGTCTTTGCTTTGATCCTAGCAGTAACAATTCAAAAGTTGCTTCAAATATGCTGCACAGTTTAAATAAACTATAAAATAAAGGACCGTTATTTGGAGCAGCATAATTATGACCCCAGTGTCAGCTGTGCAGACTGAATAAAGTTTTACTGCAACCATTTTAACTTTTGCAAAGTTAAACAATTATCACTTTGTTAGCAGTGCAGCTCAGTTTACCAGTGATCAACTTTGTCAATGTCAAAGAGGTTTCTTAACACTTTCTTCTTTAATCTGCCAATAAAACGGAGGAGGCACAAACTGCTGGCATTCAACAACTATCCAGTTATAGGGTTCACTTGATAATCTTCTCATTCGGTATTAAAAATTCTCTGTTATTAGCAAATTCAATCCTCAGAAATGCCTTTGACAAATAGTTGCTTATGCTCAAAGGTGACTTATGGTACCATAAAAGAAAAACAATTGGTGAGTATGCATGTGTCTTTGGCCCTTTTCCCTCATTCATTTTTCTGTAATTAGAGCAAGCTTGTTAATTAAGCCACAAGGCACTCAATTATGTTTCTCCTTTTAGAGCTGACCTAAACCTGTGGGAAAACATGTTGAGCCGTCTAAGAAACAATGGTCCCACTGATCTTTGAGTAATTATCAATTACTATGCTAATTCTTCACTCACCATCAATCCTGTCTCAAAATCTTCATGCAACCTGACAGATGTGCATGCCCCTGCTGACCAACTGCATTTTCAAGTTAGATAAATAAATAAATAAAAATGATGACCTAATGTTAACATGGGTTCTGGAATGTTGGTTATGTCATTCTGAAACCTTGGCCTTGTCATTTGCGAGTAAATCGTTGTTAGAAGATCAAATTTGAATAGACAAAAGAAAAAGATGGACTATTTTGCTAAAACAAGACGGCTTTTAATGAGTTCACAGTCTTTGTTCTACATCTTGTGTCCCAGGGTTGAACATCCATAAGTCCTTCTCATAGGGATATATTCATTTGATTAATTGGCCACTAAGACCACTGCTTTAAATCATAAAATCTTAAAAACACACCTACTCACATATAACTGTGAGCCTTTACAGGTTTCCAAGCTGGCACTCTGTATATGCTCTAGGTTAAAGTCCCTATCCACACTGCATTAAATCACAAAGTTGGGCCAAACCACCTACTGATCTTTCCTCACAACCCGCACTGAGGCACAGGTGACCTGCTGTCATCTGTGGTGATTAATGTAGAACACCTACAATCACACACACGGACACATAAGGTTCTTTAATAACAGCCCTCATTCTGGTGATCACATTTTTTCCCTTAATGCAAAGACCCAAAATGCTGTGATATGAAATCAAAGACCTTTTTATATTTTACTCTATAAAATTGGATATTGCTGCAATAAGTTTCTTCACAAACTGTTAATGTTTAGATGATGGTTTCATAATTTATGAGTATTACAGCCATTTACTTCCTGCTTTTGTGACCTTATGACCATATATTAGTTCCTCTTTCAACCACCATTTTTGTTTATATATTATGATGATTTAAGCACAACCTTTTATCATCAATTTTAAAACTGTATAACTAATCTACAATCATTTTCATGCCTCAGTCACATGTGGTACAGATAACTGAACGAGTGGATGATTTTAGAATAGTGCAGTTGCAGTTCTCTCTTAATTATCAAATTAGTCAAGGGCACATACAGTAGATTAGAGCTACTGTATTTGTCTTTTGAATTAAGCGAATCGAAATGAGAATCACTCGTCTAAAACACCTCTCTTCAAAACAAAACAGTGCTGAGTACCCTGCATCTACCTCTTTAATATGAGAACACTCAATATGATCAGCCTAATCAGATTGTCTTGTGCATTTCCGAAAGCTACGCTATGAATGCAAGGTTTTGGAACAAACCACGTAAAAGCAAGTCTAAAATTGGAGTACAGAATGTTTGAAAATGAGGCATATTCTCAAAACAAATGATCTTGCTTTTTTATACAAGGTGAGTGTACCTTTTTAGAGGGATCCGTACTTTGGGTGTGGAACAGCTAACTGGAAACTCCTGAGAGTCTTTGTCTTTTAACCTAAAACACAAGCAACAAATAATAAAGCTATGCTGCAGTGCCTGGGCAAAAGAAGTGCTTTCATCTGATGCACTCCACCATTTGGTCCCCACTTCTTCTTCTTCAGTCCCATCCTCTCAGGCTGCTAATGTATTGATAAAGGCTTTGCCCATGAAATATCAGGTCCTGTCTATGTGTAACTGATTGTTTGCAGTTTGATAATACATAAACGTGGAGACTTGTGCTTGTCAGCTGTGCTCTAAAATAACTGCAGTCATAGATTTCCAATTAAAGGTGGGTAGCAGGGCTATTAGTTAGCTCTAAAGGTAGCTGTCAGATAGTGGAATAAGCCAGGGTCTATAACCACCTCGACAAGGCAGCTGCAAGGTGTGTGTTTATTCAGCTTGGGACAGAGCTCAATAGCGAGGATTGGGGTTTAGTGAAATAATGTATACCTTGGAACACCAGACTTCTGTTAACAGTAGGGATTACACAGTTCATAATCTGCATATATTTCATTATCCTCAGCTGAATAAATTGGTGACTAATGCTCCATTTCCACCAAGTTTCAGGAAGAAATTCTATCTTACAGACACCTAGACCTGAGTGTCTGCAAATGATAATGAAAGTGTCACTAAGGAAAAATCTGCAAAGGAAATAATTATACCTCGAGCTGGAGAGTTTGCTCTTCACCTTACAAAGTTGATTATTTCTTATCTAAGAATAATGGTGGGACAATTCAAGGTCCAGACTGTAAATGTTGTCATAGTCATATCATGCCAATAGAGCACTCTATCCACTAGCTTTTTGGTGAGCATTCAGCTATGCCTCATTGTCTTCATATGTATTAAAAGCTGATATGACAACTGTATGATGTGGTTGATCTCGTCTAAAGATTGTTAGTTGATCTTATGGGTTAGAATCACAATCATCAATATGTACAAGAGTTGTCACCACAAATTTAACCAAATGTTAACATTTTAGCCCTCAACCAAATCTTATAAACATGATTCATTTACCTGTGACAACCTGGACTCGAAACCTCTCACTTCAGTTTAAGATCTAACAGACAAATCTCTGAATCCTCTTCTCACTCAGATTTTGTTCCTATAGTTCTAACAGGAAATGCAAAGTAGAGCATGCTATTTTATTGTTTTAATCCATATGTGCCCTAACAAGAAATAGTTTTATTTTTTTCAGCTATTAAGATAACAGTAAGCCTTGCATTCTGCACGCTAACACAGTACACTCCACTCTTTTACAGAAAGCTTTCCTTCACTTTAGGCACCGTTATACTTGTTGTACTGTTTTACTACAAGACTTGTCAAGATGGCTGTTTTGGTCTTAAATACCTGCTCACCTCTGCCGGGCCCCGGACCCACCCTCCTACAGGATCACAGAGTCTTAATTGTGGGTGATTTTAACATCCCTGTATGTTGTCCTGATAAGGTGCTGGCTAATGACTTTTTAGATCTTGGTGACTCTTAATCGTACACAGTCTGTGAGTGGTCCCACCCAGGAACAGGGGCACATATTGGATCTTGTTAAATTATATGGTTTATACCTGCTTTTAACTTAGAAATTGGAAATGCTGTGTTCTCTGACCACATGCCTGTTTCATTTGAGGTTGCTCTGGCCTGTAGCCTAATACAGTTAAACCTTCTGCTGCTGCTCGGTGCTGTCGCAGTATTAACCCCTCTACTGCTGTTCACTTTTCAGCTGTGTCTGATCTAAGTAAGGTCATTCCTGAGTCTAAAGACACAGAGGAGCACAGCTGTTGGTTTCACAACACCTGCCAAATGGTTTTAGACTTTGTGGGGCCGTTAAAAACCAAGTAGCTTAACGCTAAATCTGAGCCCTGGCTGAATGACACAACTTGAGGGCTGAACGCCAGTGTTAAAACACTAACTGTAGGTGTCTTTTTATATGATAAAGAACTGCTGGTATAGTTATCAAATAACTGTATAAGATATTAAGAGAAAACACTTATTGGATTTTACTCTGTTAAATTCCCACAAGCCTTGTGTTTTACTTAAGACTATTGACTGGCATTCAAGCCCCACAGACTGTCTCTATGGAGGCCTCTGGTTTTTCAAACGATGCTATCCCTCCTCGACTCCTTAAAGAAGTCTTGCTAACTGGAGAGCCAACTGTTCACTTATCAATAGCAGTCTGTCCTCAGGTGTGGTCCCAGTAAATTTTAAACATGCAGTAGGATCTGGATCCCACGATGTTCGCAAATTACAGGCCCATAGCCAAACTGCCTTTTCTCTAAGGTTCGGGAAAAGATAGTTTACAGTCAGTTGCTGGCCTTTCTGAAGGACCACAATATTTTCCAATCTTGTTTCAAAACCCTACGTAGCACAGAATTAGCTCTTCTGTGAGTTTTTAATGTAATTTTATTAGCTACTGACTCTGGGGACTGTGTTGTTCTTTTACTTTTACTTTACTGCTTTTGATGCTGTGGTCCATGAGATCCTCTTCTGCCCCTTTCTTATATGGGGTCCCACAAGGTTCAGTGTTAGGCCCTCTTCTGTTTTCTCAATCTGGTCCTTCTTGGTTCTATACTCAATAAACACAGTGTTTTATTTCACTGTTATGCACAGTCAAACTTATGTGCCAACTCTTTCTCTGTCAGACCACTGCCTCAGTGTCTCCATGACATAAAGTCCTGGATGGCTCATAACTTTTTTATGAATTATAATGAAGATGAAACTGAATTAATGTGTTTTGGTACTATTACTTTTTAAAGTGCTTTCTAAATATGGTAGTAGTAGTTGTTGCAGTTTTATCCCTGAAACAATCAAGTTCCACCAGAAGCCTTTGCCTTAAGAGGGGCTTTGATTACATGTTAGACACATCTGTGTGGGAATGAAGGAATCCTACACATAATAGTTTTGAGCCTTTCAATTTGATTAAAACAATAATCCCCTTGGATTACATTGCAGACATTTTATGCTCACCTGCAACAGTATTTTAATTTAATTTTGAACATTATCCTGAAGAGCACCATTTGCACAGTTCTGCTCAGGTTGCACTAAGCAGCAGTACAACATACAGTTGCATTTTGGCCTGTATTAGACAAAACAACACTTTTTTGTTTTTTTTTTCTTTTCAAAATTTGTGTTTAAGTAAAATCTCTTAAACTGTAAATCCTTACTTATCAGACAAAAATAAATTACACAACATTGTGGGCACTTTTTTATGATCATTTTTCAGTTGTTTGTTCAGTTCTTGATAAAATTCCAGATAAGTCTACATCAGCAAATGGAGCTCAGCATACACTAGCCCGATTGCTTCAGTAATGGAAATTCCAGTTTCATGTGTCATTTTTGCATTGAAATGATCATATTTTAGTCTAAAGGCATTCTTCCATTCTCCTGTTACCCATTGCATCAAAATGGCATTTTTATCCCCTGGGCTGCAACAGCTAAGTGGATATATTTTGGTCACTGCACTATTCATGGTGAACTTAACACACCACTGAATGTCAAATGTCCCAAAATCAAATCGGTCTGAGGTGCCAGATTGTAAAACTAAGAATTTTGGTCCTTTCAAAGTCACTGATTTGAAAGACTGAACATGTGCATATTGCAGTTATGCAGGACACTGGTGACAGTGGCTGTCACATAGTTAGGATGAACCAATTACTGAAACTGACTGGAAGCTGTTGTTGGGTAGGATGGTTTGGAGACGAGAGGTAAGTACGAGTGACCGAGTGACTGAGGAAAAGCATAAAGAAGATCAGTAAAATAGCTGTGGAAATGTAAAAAAAAAAAAGGAGAAATGAAAAAGATTGATTGAAAGAAGTGTGTCTGCATGGAGAACAAGTGTTCCTGATCACTCTGTCATTATGATTTGGTCTGTTACTCTCATTTCTGGATAACAACACACTTCTAGTTTCATGTCAAACATTCCACTGTAAAAAAAAAAAAAAAAAGAAAAGTAAGAAGACCTGCCTTGCTAACGCAGATAGGTCCAGCAAGATGTGTATGGATTATTGAAATACACTTAGCATTTTGTCTTGTGCATGCTGACACAGCATTCAGATGGGCTGATGTTCATGAAAGGACATAATTATACAAAGATGCAAAGATGTAATACTGAGAAATCTAACACACAACAGGGCAGCTATTCTCGTCAGGACATTGTACTCACTTTGATTGCCTAATTTGTCCTAGCCATAACCTTAACCATTATCAGTTCATGCCTAACCCCTCAGCCCTCTCGAGGTTCACTTCAAACAATTAAGACTTTAAATGTCAATTATCCCTGGCCTGGTCACCCTTTCAGAGGTATGATATTGAAATCTTGTATTCCATGACAAGTGTATCATCTGATAAAGATGTTAGAAATCCCACTGTGCTTTCAATTACTAAAGAAAATGGACAACTTGATTCCCAGAGCTGTCCCTATGTCTCCAAAAGGCTTTGATAACTTTTAACCCAACTTACCCATAGCACTTCCTCCATGTCTGATGATATGGTTCTTCTCTGAATGATATGCAGCATTACTTAGACTTCTTATATCCAGCCTGGTAGGTTAACCTAGCCCATGCCATTACGTTTTCACACCTGACCCTCACAGTCTTTGGATGGAGTATGTGTCGTCCTCAGATCCATTTAACTGTAATAGCTCATATTCCGGTTGTTTCAACCTACAATAAGAATATATTGTGTTAGCTTTCTTCTTCATTTGAAAATCTTAGACATTCAGATTCCTCTACATATGCTGGTTTGACTACATGCTGGACATCTTTTAATAAAATCAAAGAGGGCCAGTGAAGAGAAATGTTCAACCTATCTGTAATTTTCATCTTAAACAGGACACAAGAAATTACATTTTGCCTCATTATGAACCAAATTTGGTGCCCGTGAAGCCTTCTGGTTACTTATACGAAAAAAGATCAAATGAGATCAAGAAGAAAAAAAGCATAATTAGATTTTTCTTTTTTGTATTTTCAGATCAAACCAGTGTTTCATGAGATGCGTGGGATGAGTGCTGAAAACGGTCATGCCTGTGTAAAAAGTTTCACAGAGTCTTTGAACACTAATGCACATATTTGAAAACTCACATCATGTCAGGTGAGGTCTCACTCAATCAGAAAGAATGTAATTTGGGAGAGGACAAAACAAGAATGACCAAAGACAAGAATACTTGACACTTTCAAAGATTGTCACTCAGTTCTCAAGTTTGCATTTTCTGAAGACTGCTGCTATCATAGAAACAATAGGCCTGATGTATTAACCAAATCCATTAAACCATATTTCTTTTTATGCGGACTCTGCTTCTCTTTCTTACATGCACAACTGATTTTTCTATCTTTGTTGAGATTCACCATTGGTATAATGCGTCCCCTACCGTAACCATCACAGCTGAGTACCTCACCCTAACCGTTACCATGAACCTAACCATAACATGATGCCTACTGTAACCATGAAACCAACTTTTGACCCACAAAAACATTTTTAAACATGCGGGGCTCACCCTTTGGTCCCCACAAGTATAGTGGGTTCCATGTTTCTTGACTTTATGACTATAGAAAACAAGTACACACACACACACACACACATACACGCACTGAAAACAAATCAGCACTTTCTACCCAAATCCCTCCTCATAGATCTCTCACTGCTCCCTGGGGACTATCCTAAGCATATTAATCAATGTAATTGAAATACTTGATTATATCACTTCACACCTCATCCCGGTTTTAAGGGACTGTGTGTGCAGCGAACATTAAAAATGTAGTAAAAGTAAAAGAATTTGCAGTGTATATGCACATTCGTGGCTAAAAGGAATTAGCACTCATGCCATAAAAAGTGCACTAGACATAATTACCACAACTGTCTCAACTATATAGCCATTACTCACACTTCTTTTAAAAGGAAAGTGCAAGGTCATAAATACTTTGAAACACACTCTTGCAACATTGACTAAAGATTCAAAATATGGCTCTTGCAGCCGAGCAATTATTGTGCAGGGGTGAGGTGGAACATTTTTGTATGTGTCTACTGGAATCTTTGACCACTTCTTGTCTGCAATTATCTCCAAATCTTTTCGACTGAAAAAGTTTTATTGCCACCACTCTGATCTTTAAATTATCAATAAAATGTTAAAAAAAAAAAAATAAGGCTGGAAATTTGTTGTATCTGTGTACTGTTAAATCTAAAAAAAGAAGAACAAAAAGAAAAAAATACTTTGCCTCGCTAAGGTGCACAAGGTGAGCCATAATCAATTAATGAGAAATTTATTTATTCATTACAGACTCAAGGTCCATTAAAACAATAGCTTAAAAAAACACATTAAATACAAAAACACACACAGAAAGATATACATATTAATTATAAAATATTAATAAAAATTATTACAAATCATGACAACACCATTACTGCCATTGTATTTAAAATCATGTCCCACTCCATATGCAAAACAAGTCAAAAGAAACGGCTGTTGGCGACCGCTATTCACACTAAAAACCACAATATCTGCATACGTAATAGGGTTCACCAGTAAATTACTAACCATGCACCCAGTTTGACAAGCTTTCAGCTGTCTGGACAGATCATCTACATAAAGACTAAAAAGAATTGGGGATAAAATGCCCTCGTCTGACATCATTGCTACCCTCAAATGGGGCTGAGACACTTAATTTGATATGCTTGTCAGACTATGGAAATTAAACTAATGCGAAAACATTTTTCAGGAAATCGCAAAATGTGTCACATTCAGCGTGTGTCATGCATTCTGTGTTCAACACTGAGTAGAATATTAGTTTCAAGATTTGCAGATGTTTTGTTTTTTGATATTTTACACAGCATCAAAAGTTTCATGGAATTGGCATTCAGGACTGCTTGTGCGGGGCAGCACTTTGCAGGACAGCATAACGGGTCATACTTAATGGTATGAGCAAACAATCTCTTTGGTTGTTTCAGTTTGCAGACTTGCTGGTTCTGTCATGAGATTGGGTTGAATGTGGAAGTGTTAATCAAGGTTGCCAGAGTATGTGTCCTGTCTGCCTGTAATTTTCAAGTAAGTGGTTTTAAGTGAAATAGCTCATGAAATTTGGGCCTTAATACATCTCCAAGGATGAACTGAAATCATGTTGGCAATAGCTACACTTGAACTGGCAGCATCATCAAAAGTTTTCACATTTTCTTCCAATATGGTCCACAACTTTTCCCAACGTTAGCATCCATAATTACTAAAGAGGTGGTGAACTTGTTAAAGAGAGTGGATAGTGTAGTGGTAAGATTGCCACCTTTCATATGGGCGATCTGGGTTTAAATCCCCTGCATGAAAGGTACTACGTCCAGTAGGGGTCCTTAGGCAAGATCCCATACTTGTAGGGTAACTGCCAGTATAAGTCGCTTTGGATAAAAGTGTCTGCCAAATGCATAAACAAAAGAAATGTACTTCATAACTACAGAGCATAATTTTTTTTTTTAAAAGAAATGACATGTATAGAAATCCTGTATTCTTTAGGATAGATTTAGGTTCATAGGTGTCAGGATACGGTGCGGGAAGGTAGGACCCAGATGCAGAATTCTCAAATACAAAAAAAGGTTTATTCCAAATACAAAAAACAGCAAAAACAGAAACCGGATAATCAAAAATACTTAACTATGAAAATAAAACCAGACTGTGAATAAATTACATGACTATGAAAAACACGATTATGGCACTGTGAAAAAACAAGACTATGAGGAATAACCAGACTTAACTTTCAGCGTGCGCGTGGAAGGAAAAGTGAGGATTCTTCCATGAGTGAGGGAAACCAGGAAACTATACACTGTGGGGATTCGTGATGAGGTGCAGCTGTGAAACGGAAAACAGGTGACATGAGTGAACCAAACGTGACAGAGGAAAAAACATGACCTGAAACATAACAAAGAACCTGAAAATATGAAGATCAAAACCTACACCGTGACAACAGGCCATATATAAAACTAAAACTCCCCCAAAATGCTTTGTTCTGTTATCTATATTTTTTCATATCTAATTTCTACTAAATTCACTTCAAGCCAAGCAAAATGTACAAAGGCTGCTCTCGAATGCTGTGATGTCAGTTTGACATAAAAAAAAAAAATGAAAAAATGAAGGTAGATAATATGTGCTTATATAAAACAGCAGTATGAACATATGGACTTTTGCTATTGTAACAAAGCTTATTTGGAAATGTTTTGCACACCGAGCATTGTTTGTCAGACAAACAATTCAGCCAGTAGCAAACTTGGCAAAAAAAGCTTTAAAAGAAATGGAGACAAAGAAAAAGACAAGGACTGTGTGCGTAAGTCACATATAAAACATCATGTCATGAATCAGTGACTTGCCTTTAGCTCATTATGTTGCAACAGAAAAAAGGGTTTTATTCAAAAATGATTGTTATTTCTTAACTTTTACAATGGAGTTGAAGCACTGAATACCATCAAAGTAGAGCAAAAGATAGATAAATCTTTACACAGAAATGTGTAACACTCCAGTCAAATAAACATATACATTTGGGTTACCTGTTTGCCTTTTTTGACGTTTTCAAGATGTAAAAAAAGTCTAGACTTTCAGATTTAACTGAGGAGATTCCAGAATAATCTGCATTAACCTTTTAGGAATTTGAGACTTTTCTCTGTCTCTCTCTGAGTGATCGGTAGTTTTCTTGCTGCTATAGAAAGAGGCTGTCGAAAGGGTGAAAAACATCAGAGACGGTAGGTAGAGACAGCAGTAACATCGGAATGAACAAAATAGTTTTGGAATTCACAGGGGAGTGCAGCAATGATGAAAGGTCTGCAACATCACAGAAAAACAACTTAAGAAGATGATTTGGATGGATTATTTTCCACTGTAAAGGGAAAAAAAATCCCTTAACAAGATCTAGTCAAGTCGAGCACACACTTGAGGAGGGAGGTCTACATTTGTCAAAGTCTGCCACTGAAACACTTTCATGAGTATAAATACAGCCGTCATCTGGGGATGAAGACCGCTCAAAAGTAGCCTTTCTAAAGCACCTACAACATTCTTTAGGCAGATGAAATGTAGATTACAACTAACAAGAGCAAAGTGAAGAAAAACATATAAAATCTGCACAATTAGATGTGAGCAACAAAATGGTGCAGGTCTGCGCAGCTGTCATTGTAACTGGGTTAGTGGTGTTTTTTGACAATGCGAGGAAGAAGTCTGTTGAGCTACAGAGCTAGACTTCAAAAATTCAGTCAGGACAGCTTCAATGCGCAGATAGATAAGCACCGAAAGTCAAACTGCAAAGACAGCCAAAGTAAGAAATGTCAAGTTCTCAAAGGGCTGAGCCGGTCACTGTAGAGAGATTACAAGATATCTCATTATAGTCTGCTCTATGTTAGTCTGAAGTAGGTTGATACTGTATACCCAACAAAATTTTGAAGTAAATTACTAATTTTATTGTTATTATGACGTAAAGCATTGCATATAACTAACTCACGCATATTATGAAAATGGACGACACTGAGTGGATTACGAAATTATATAACAGCACACAAGAAGTAAAGTTTTTAAAAAATGGCCAAAAAACTATGCTAAAAAAAAATTTAGAACAGCTTTGAACTGTCTGGTTCAGGTTTAAACCGGTTTATTCTGGCCTGAAAACACACCTGACATCATTACTTCAGACAGAAGGAATTTGAAATGGTGGCTGAAAGCAAAACCAATAGGAGAGAAGTATTGGGTGTGATCTAACTGTTTCCATACAGAAGAGTTTTTTGTTTTTTTTAACCTTTAACCCTGTAAGACCCAGATATAGAAAAAAAAAAGAGAAAAAAATCTCAGATATGGTTTTAAGAGGCCTCTGATGGAGAAATTAATGACTTTCCAGATTTTTTTTACATTCTAGTAAGTTTTTAGGGAAATGTTGTAAATTTGCAACGTTGGGCATAGTTGGGAGCAGAACTGTCTGGAGGCACCTGCAGGCATTTCTACCTGAATTAACTCAGCCATGGTCTGAGTTTCCAGAGTTTGTCCTTCTTTTCCATCTCTGACACAGTCAAGTTGTTTATCATACTAAATGGATTTTTTTCAACTTGTCATCATGTGATAAGTGCAGTGTCCTTATGTAATGTGTAAGGAGCACAGACTATTTTCACTACCACTCTGGCCCCATGTTGTAGAATTACAACATAGACATAACAAGCTGAATGTTTTTCATAATAACTAAATATGTACATGTTCTACACATTGTAATAAACACACAAAAAATATTTAAGGAATTTTATTTACTTTAATCCTGACAAATCCAGTCACGCAAAATAAGGAGATGAGCTCAACGGGAAATTTGTGGTTAGAGTGAGTTCAAGGCCAGATGACCGGACCTATAAACAATTTTTCAATCCAATAGCATAGTGAGGACAAACAATAGGTCCCCTTAACTATGTAAATGTGGTCTTTAGAAAAAAAACAATTGTTTTTTTTAAATTGTTATAAGTGATGTTGTAAATTTGCAATCGTGTGTCGCTACTGTAAAATCACTATGTCCAGAAGGACTCTGGTTTATTCCCTTTTCCTGCATAACCCTGTTTTTGCTACTTGTATTGCTGTAATGAGGCATTTTTGGATAAATATTTGTGTCGAAGTCCAGTGTTAAACCACTCTATGATCTGGATATTTGACCCAATTGTGCCTGATTTTCACTGACCAAAGACAAGGCATAGAGACGCAAAAACAAGCAGCAATAAAAGGCAACGTCAGTCGTGTAGAGCTTTTGGCTGTAAGTTTGCCAAAAGCGACATTTAGCAACGTGCCTGTTATGTTTCCAGGCAGTCATAGACAGAGAAGGATTTGTATCTATTCATTCAAAACAGTCCTTATATTCAATATCAGTTTGTGAGAATACATTGAGCCTTTGAAACTGGAGGGACACTGAAATATTAGATTAGATTAGATTCAACTTTATTGTCATTGCACAAAATACAGGTACTGAGAAAACAAAATGCAGACTTTGCATACATCATTTGCAGACATCTAACCAGAAGTGCAAAACAGCATTTAAAGTGCAGAGTATGTGCGTATGTAAAGTGAATTCAGTGAATAAATGCAATAAATGCAATACAGTACTAACAGTTCAGTGCGAGGTTCAGTAGCTGAAGGATATGAAACACTGATGTGACATTAAGTGGTTAATGCAGTATTTGTTGAACCTCTTCAATCACAGGTGAAATTTTCCACTCCAATCAAATCTTGATTGCTTTCTCATTCAAGTCCGCCATGGTTGTAAACTGAGGCAAAATTGTGCCACTACCCAAGTGCTAGCAGACTCAACAATAAGTTAATTGACAGCTATACGAAAGGTCAAACAGATGGATTTATTTTGGGCAAGAAAACCTGAGGTAATGTCACAGTTTTGAATTATGTTTCATCTCTAAGAAAAAAGTAGCAGTTTGAGTTGGTAGTGTACATGAGAAATATACTATATTTCCAAAAGCATTCGCTCATCTGACTTTACATGCATAGGAACTTAAGTGACAGCCTGTTCTTAATCCATAGGGTGTAATATGACGTCGGCCCACCCTTTGCAGCTGTAACAGCTTTAACTCTTCTGGGCAAGCTTATGCTTAAGTTTATGGGAATTTTTGACCATTCTTCCAGAAGCGCATTTGTGAGGTCAGACACTGATGTTGGACGAGAAGGCCTGGCTCACAGTCTCCGCTCTAACTCATCCCAAAGGTGTTCTATCGGGTTGAGGTCAGGACTCTGTGCAGGCCAGTCAACGTCTTCCACACCAAACTCGCTCATCCATGTCTTTATGGACCTTGCTTTGTGCACTGGTGCACAGTCATGTCGGAACAGGAAGGGGCCATCCATGAAACCCATTTCATGAAGCTCTCTACGCATTGTTCTTGATCTAATCTGAAGGCCACATTAAGTTTGGAGGTCTGTAGCGACTGATTCTGCGGAAAGTTGGCGACTTCTGTGCACTATGCGTCTCAGCATCTGCTGACCCCGCTCTGTCATTTTACATGGCCTACCACTTTATGGCTGAGTTGTTGTCATTCCCAATCGCTTCCACTTTCTTATAAATCCACTGAAAGTTGATGGTGGAATATTTAGTCGCGAGGAAATTCCATGACTGGACTTGTTGCACGGGTGGCATCCTATCATGGTACCATGCTGGAATTCACTGAGCTCCTGAGAGTGATCCATTCTTTCACAAATGTTTGCAGAAGCAGACTGTATGCCTAGGTGCTTGAATTCATACACCTGGGACCATCGAAGGGATTGGAACACCTGAATTTATTAACTGGATGGGTGAGTGAATAATTTTGGGGTTAGGTGCCTTTTATCTGTGGGGGGCAGAGCTATTAGCAACATTAAATTACTTTAACAGCCAATAAAGGTTAAGATCAGAGCTACAGCACCCTATTGATACCGATTAATTTGTAAACATTCAGTTGCCAAGTGTCAAGAAAGGAGCAAAATAATAGTAGAGGAGAATGATTAACAGTGAAGGAGGTGAAATGAGATGCTTATTGAGGAGAACTATTGACAATAATAAGAGAGTCAAACAACGTTCTTGAAAACAGAAAACAGAGGAACAAAATGACATATCAAAAAACGAATAACATGTTAATCCTATAAATCAAAGGCAGGAAGTAAAGTGATATGAAAATTTTACCTGATTTAGACATTTTTAAATCAGAGTTTTGGCTTGATATTTGAGAAAATAGCTGAGATTAACACTGCAATCTTACCAGTTGATTTAACACCTAATATCTCAGTTGTTTATTTTTTTTTTTATATAAACAAAGCTTAATTCACTGATTACGTTGAACCATTAAAAAAAAAAACACACAGAAGCAGTGTTTAATACAGTCAACCAATCTTTGTCATTCATTGCTGTTTAAAAGCCATTTGAAACTGGGAAAATCATACATAATTAAAGTGACTGATTGTTTTTTTCCCTCCGCCTTTAAATCAGTACATGTGGTTACATTTTCAGACTGCTTTTAATGAGTGTTTTGAAGCCACATACTGCATGTTACAGACAACATAATGATTACAAAAGATGATCTTCCAAAAGCATATTTGCTACCCCATTAAAATTGTAGTCCCGTCTGAGCTGCTTTTATTAAAACATAATGAATTTGGAACCATTTGCTCACCAATCTCTGTCTGGTCACATTAAAAGGCAAAGGAAAAACATTCTGTGACCCATCACTCTGGATACTAAGTGTTCAAAACATTTAGTTTCTTTTGAATTATGTTTGCACTCTCTGTTAATAAGAAGAAAGACTTGTTAGAGATAGCAACGCTTCAGGTTTGCAGTTAGCTGAGAAAAAACAAAACAAACAAAAAAAAAAAACTCACAGGATCTAGGACTCAGTCATGCATATGCAGCCAATTTTACAACAGAAATCCGAAAAGCAAGATGCATATAACTCGTCTCCAATTTTCCCGTTGAGAGCAAATTTGAATTTTGATTAGTTTAAAATTAAAGGAAATGGTCAAAAGTTTCAAGTCAACTGGGGACGCATCGCCTGAGTAAACCATTTTCCGTGCAGAGTTAGGCGACCATTAGCAGCCTTCTTTTTGTTTTGTTTTCTCCACTGATTCTTTCATGCGCATGAAGACAAGATACAGGACGGGGTTTGGCAGCCATTATGATGTCTAGTGGGAAGACTGACAAGCTCAAGCAGATGGCTTTTGTCTCTCAGCTGCCCCGTTCAGGATCTTTATCAAATGTTCCAAAGCCATGACACCAAAGTGCTGCTCCCCTTTGCCTTCTTATTTCCCTCATCTCTCTCGTATAAAGACAGAGCAGAGTGGGAGAAGGCAAAGGACAGGGGTGAAAGGCTAGGAAAAAAATATACCCATATTTTGTGTTTCATCCTTGTATACCACTTTGTCTTTATGAATACATGCAACTACACTCATTATAGAAAACTAAACAAAACCGCAACCTCAGTTCCAAGTTCCAAAAGATGGGATTGTGTGTAAAATGTAAAGAAAACACAAAATGCGTATCTTTTTGTGAGAATCACAAAGTACTCAACAGAAGTTTTCAAAACTTTTTCAAAAGTTCCCTTAGGAAACTGCACCTTTAATTTATTAGCGTTACATGTTTGTCACCAATGTAATCTGACATCAAAGTTTGGAAATGATTGATGCACATCACAAGGAGCATTAGCAATGGTATGTCTGCTACTGGGGAGTAAATATGGCCAATAAACCTGCTAATTTTGCCACCAGTTCTGCTTGCATCGTCTTCCTCATTGGCTCAACAAAGAAGCTTGATGACCTAAAAGCATCCAAAAAGCACTTAGATCAAAAGTAGCCTCAATAGTCGAGTCATAAAAATGTTAAACAAAAACTAGGCTGAAATTAAACAAAGGGAAACTACAATAATAATCTTTAATAATAAAATTAAATGTCTAAAATCTAAAGCAAGACAATAAAACAGGGAAACCATTATCATGAGACAGTCATCACTACTCAGTGACACCTCTTTTAGAGCAGAGATACTCAGCACGCATCTATCAACTGACAAACTGAGTTGGACAGCTTTATTTTTCTCGACACTGGCAGCATGATGTATAATGCATGCCTTCAGAGATATAAACATATTCTGCAGCCATTATGCCTTTGGCTATATTTATTGTGTTCCTGTGTATCCAGGTCTTTGTCCCTGTAGAACTGTGTGTGGAAAGGATCGGGGGGGGGGACATGTGCATGAACACTCAAACAAGAACTTCTCCAAAGCTCTAATTACTTGACAAATAAGAACAATAACAGCTTCCCAAAGTCACAGCACAGAACCAGCATCTGACTTTCCCAACTTCATTCATCTTGCAGTGACAAAGTCAGCCTGGTTTAAGAAGATGTTTATGTAAGCTATACATTGTATATAAATCATACTGTGCCGAGTAAACAGCTCTGTAGTTTAACTTTGACAGCTGTTGTCTTTGCAATTCGAATAGTTTTAGAATGCAGCATAGATGTAAAAGCAACTGGAACAATAACAGTGGGCAGCACTGACTCTGCACAGCGACAACTGACTCCCAACAAAGGGATAAGAATATAGTTTAACTTTAACTCAGTAGTTTAACTAATGTGACAAAAGAAAATGATCTATTCTTTCTTAAAAGTTACAAATAAATAGATACTGGCTGAGAGGAAAAATGGTTAGAATAGATAGCTAAAGGTAATTGATAAATGATTATACATATCTAGTTTCTTTCAATTCAAGTGGAAATAGTGTGTTTTCAGCATTGTTATTTCAGCTAACATGTTAAATGTATCATATCAGAAATAGTTGATAGAAATGGCAGGAATGAAATGGGTAAATAAATACTTCCTCGGTCTTGCAAATAGTTTCTATGCTCCATGCTTTCTTCTCATGGCAAACATAATGATTTTTATTTGATACTGTTATACAGTACATTTTGTATGTATTCATTATCCGGTTCAAATTAAATGTTTGCATATCTGCCATTGCTTGGTTACCTTCAAATTAATAGTTTCAGTAAAACACCAAGGAGGCAATTACCTTTTCGTCCTTACTTGCGCAGGAAAAAAATTGATTTGATTGCTCTCGTTTGACTTCATTCTTTACATTGATATACAAGTCTGGCACATATTTGTCAGGGAAAAACTGTGTCTTTGACCATAACTCTTGAATGTATGTCTCACCAAAGGCATCTCACCCAACCACTGTTAAATCGTACATCTTCAGGAATAAGTCTGGCAATGGATGCTGTATTTACTTTTGACCTTCTTAAGCTGTGAATAAGTTGTGGTTTTGAAAAAAATCCTCAATATCTGTGTCTTTGCCTTGTGGGCTGTTTTTGCTCTTTTTGCTACCTGTATTGCATTCTGTAATGGGAAATTACGTTATTCGTTCATGTGTTGGGAAACACTTGGTTTTCCCTGAACTGTTATACAACAGAACTGCTTGAGCAAATAATGTTTATCGTCCAATGATTGTTTTTCCAACGTGCTCTGTACTTAAGATGGAATTTTAACTGTCTGGGCAAATATGTGTACGTGGTCAACACTGTATAAAAGGACCGATCTTAGCATATGTGGGTTGTCCAGACTCTTGAAACCCCTGTGGTTGAAAGAGGCTACACCGTATTCGGCCGACTTGGTCTCTGAATCTGTTTGATGATTATTGCTGACTATTGCTGGTTGTTCATTCTAGTTTGATTTGTTGCTCTGTAGTAAATCCCTTAAATGTTAGGAGACTTACTGTTGTCTTTGCTTCCTCACCATAGAGCAAACAGTTTTTGCCTCTACAACTTCAAGGGACTGGCGTGTCGCATCTCTTCAGTAGAGTAATCACATTTCTTAATGGAATGGCTTCCATCTACTTGAATGCTCTTGCTAAGGCTTATGTCACAACTCGGTCCCTCCGTTCGTCGCACGCCTAAGACAATCCAAACTCTTTTCATGTGTCGTCCCATGATGGTGGAATGGCCTATCGAGCGCTAACAGAACAGGGGCGTCCCTGTCTTTCTTCAAGAAACTCTTGAAAACCCAGCTCTTCAGAGAGCATCTCCTATCCTAGCACTTACCTTGTACTTCCCTACCCCTCTATCTCTGCACTTTATCTTTCTGCACTTCCCTCTATGCCTGCACTCTATCTCTACTCTGTCACCTCTGACAGAGTCGGACTAGTGGGTTCCCTCTATGTAGTTTATTGTTAGCTTTTGTATAGCTTGTTATATCTGGATTTGTAAGTCGCTTTGGATAAAAGCGTCTGCTAAATACATAAACATAACATTTGCCATGGTGATGCTGAACTTCACCAATGCTCCACAGACTTTTATCCAGACGTTCTTTCCTCCTTATAAAATCCAAATGCTTCTAGACATTACATTTGATTGGAAATAGCATAAGCATTTGTGGTCGGACAATTGCATTACTTCACATGATGTTGGTTATACACACTGCTTTTGCTAGATTTAAATGTGGCCAGGCTAAGTGCTAAATTTAACTGGTGTGCAATCACTGTTTACTCAGTTCACCACCAGCATGTGCCAGTGTAGTAACGTTGCAGATAAACTGCTTTTAGAATGACGATGGTGACAAAATCTTTATTTAACTCTTCATAGTATTTGCAGCACAGCTTTGGTAAACAAGACTTTGAATGCAGAATGAGGCCATCAACCGGTTTATGGCACATGTTATTCAATCAGAGGACCTGCTTAGTACTGTGAAAATTAGGTTCCAGTTCATATTCGTTAATCTTTAGACTTCGAATGGAAATATTCATTATTATGCCTTTCATCAATTGTAGTCTGTGTAGTCATCAAGTGTAGTCTTACACACTTCTCTGCAGCTTCCCACCTGCTGCTATATTTTGTCTTACCATCTAGTTCTCTTAGCTATCTTCAGATCAGGGTTAATCTGTCCACAACTCAAGACTAGTTTTTAGTTCTTTTGAATCTTTGATTCTCAGTATTTCCCACCCAAAGTGGAATACAAAAAGGCCTCCTGGCCTTTATTTTAAAATGTATGTCCGAATTCTCAGATTTTTCCCAGTGCTGAGTACAGATAAAGTCATTTTAGTGGGTGACTTTAATATTCATGTAGATGTTGAAAATGACAGCCTTAATATTAACTTAGATTCTATTGGAATTTTTCAAACTGTTCACAGACCTACTCACTGCCTTAATCAAACCCTTGATCTTGTGCCGATTTATGGCATTGAGAGTGAACAGTTAACAGTATTTCCTTTGTCTTATCTGAACATTTTTTGATAACCTTTGAGTTTACATTACTTGACTATACAGCTTCTTGGAAGAAATTTACATATAGAAGGTGTCTGTCAGAGAATGCTCTAACCAGATTTAAAGAATTAAATCCATCATCATTTTATTCACTGCCATGTGCAAACATTACAGAGGACGGCTACCTAAACATTACTCCAGTAAAAATGGACTCTCTTGCAGTTATTTACTTGTATTTGTATGTACCCGTATCCGATCTCCCTTTTTAGTCTAAAGTTCTTGAAAAATAGTTGCAGCTCAACTTTGTGATCATTTACACAGAAATAATCTGTTTGAAGAATTTCAGTTGGGATTCAGAGTGTGTCATCACTGGTGAAAGTTACCAATGATCTCCTCTTAGCCTCCAATAGCGGACTTGTGTCTGTGCTTGTCCTGTTGGATCTCAGTTCTGCATTTGATACGATAGATCACAGCATTCTATTACAGAGACTTGAACATGTTATTGGGATTAAAGGAACTGCATTAAGTTGGTTTAAGTCATATCTATTTGATAGATTCCAGTTTGTTCAAGTAAACAAAGAATCTCCCTTGCATACCAGAGTAATCCATGGAGTTCCAAAGGGTTCTGTGCTTGGACCAATTGTTTTTACTCTATTTATGCTTCCATTAGGTAATCCTATTAGATGACATGGCATACATTTTCATTGCTGTGCTGATGATACTCAGCTGTACTTATCTATGAAACTACATGAAACCAATAGGTTGGTCAGACTGCAAGCATGTGTTGAAGACATAAATACATGGATGACTCAGAACGTTCTGCTTCTAAATTCAGACAAAACTGAAGTTGTTGCCTTTGGATCCGAGCTCTTCAGGGCAACACTATATAGCTATAAATCTATCTAGCTATAAATATAGCTACAGATGGCATTTCCTTGGCTTCTCGTTCTATAGTGAGGAACCTTGAAGTTACTTTTGACCAGAACATATAATTTGATGCACATATAAAACAGGTTTCTAGGATTACCTTCTTTTAACCTTCGTAATATTGCCGAAATTAAAAACATCCTGCCTCTAAGTGATGCAGGAAAACTGGTCCAATGCTTTTATAACTGTAAGATTGGACTAGTATAATTCTGTATTAAGGGACTGTCCCACAAATTCTCTGAAAAGCCTCCAGCTGATCCAAAATGCTGCAGCCAGAGTTCTGATGAGAACTAACAGGAGAGATCATGTTTCTCCAGTTTTAGCTTTTAGCTTCTCCCTGTTAAATTCAGAATAGAATTTAAGATTCTTCTCCTCACATATAAAGCTCTTAATTACCGAGCTCCATTATATTTTAAAGATTCCGTTAGATATTTTTGTTCTCAGACTCCAGGTTTACTTGTGGTTCCCAGAGTTTCTAAAAGCAGAATTGGAGGCAGAGCCTTCAATTATCAGGCCACTCTCTGTGGAACCAACTGCCAGTATATGTCAGGGAAGCAGGCACCCTCTCTACTTTTAGATTTACAACTATCCCTTTTGATAAAGCTTATAGTTAGGGATGGCTCAGGTGATCCTGAAACATCCCATAGTTAAGCTGCTGTATGCTTAGACTGCTGGGGGGGACTCCTATGTCACACCTTCCCTCACTTTGCTCTCTTTTTTTCCCCCTTGTATTTCCTCATATGACATTATGTATATTTGGCATTATTGTGGTCATTAACTTCTGTTTCTCTGTCTCAACAGGTATCCTTTGAATGGCGTTATGGTGTTTATTGTTCTCTTTTCTGTCTACTCGAACCCCAGCTGGTTGAGACGGATGGCCACTCTTCCTGAGTCTGGTTCTGTCAGAGGTTTCTTACTGTTAAAAGGGAGTCGTTCCTCTCCACAGTCACCTCAGACGTGCTCAGGATGGGAGATTGGACCAAAGAAAAGTTTTGGTGCAATCGGTTGGTTTCCTTAGCGAGGGAATTGTTTTTTGAATGGGCTTTGTATGTAAGTATGGGATTAATTTTGAATTGGACTCTAATTGGCTTGAATTGGATTGTGTCATTGAAGTGCCTTGAGATGACATTTGTTATGATTTGGTGCTATATAAACAAATTGAATTGAATCAATTGCTTAAAAACTCAATTAAAAAAAAAAAAGAATAAAAACACAGAAAAACTCAGCTGGTTAAGCTGGCACCCCGTGTACAGAGGCTGTAGTTCCCAATGCAGCTGGCTCGGGTTCGAGTCCCGATCCAAGGCCCTTTTTGCTGCACATCTTCTCCCATTCTCTGTGCCTACTTTCCTGTCTATTTACCTTTGAATAAAGGCTACAAGCGCTCCATAAACCTTTTAAAAAGAAATTTTACACGTCAAGCCACAGTCGGTATTTCAGGCTTTCAGAGCACTTCTCAAGCTGTGCTTTTCTCTCCATCACACTTCCATGCCACCGAACGAATTGGAATTAAAGTGATGTGTTGTCCACTGACAGTGACGTGTGGACTGGGAAAGTCAGTGACTGAACAACCAAACTTCTGATAGGCAGATGTCTGCTCCTCCTCCTCAGCTACTAAGTGCCTCCGTAGTAAATGAATGCTCGCACAAACATGATCATCTGAGAATAAAATCAACATTTTATCAGGTATGTTGACTAAAAAAAAGCCTAATTGGAGAAAGAAACTGAGATATTGATTTGTAGACAATCAAGAGTGATTCAGCCACCCGTTTGTTTCTTCGCCATTTTTCATCTCCAGTCAGTCTCAGCACCCTCCACCTCCAATCAGAGGCAAGGTTAAACTATTCAGTTCTAATGAAAATCTGAAAGCAGACGACATGCCAGGCTGTATTTTATCATGTTGTGTCATATTCCATCACTTCAGCTTGAAATCAACTGCTAGCTGGCCCCTCTCAGTTACAACAGGACACCAGCAGATGAGTTAAAAAGTGATGAACTGGGAAAAAAAGAATGGTGAGAGGACTATTTCTCATACAAATAAACACACAAACAGACACACACACACAAAAAAAAACCAACTTGACTGTTGATAACTGCAGCCTGATACCATGGCAAAAGATGACAAATAAATTACTGAACTTCAGTGCTCCAAGCCTATACCTGCTGGCACTGGATTCCTGTCAGTCTTCCCAGCCTACCCTGTAAGTAAGAAAACCTCAATCGATAACAAGGCAAGTTAAAAATGTCAATTTCAGTTGCATAACTTCAACCCTAAACTGCTGATATATTGTCACAAATGGAAATGTCATAAGCACCAACATCCTCGGAGATGATGGTGCAAACATTTCAGGGAATGGGGGTATCCATAATACAGATGGTGAAAATTAAACTGTCACTCACTTAACACCCTACAAGTCACAGTTACACATTTTATGAAAAAACAATAGACTGCAAGAGCATGTCAGATGATCTGGTGACTATTGTGCGATGAGAATGGAGTTTGGATGGGTTGTGGAACGTGTTGGTTTGGCATTCCTCTAAATTTCACATGAAGATAGGGCAGGTACAGACAATACGAGGAGGTAATGTTCTAGTTGTGTGCTTCATCTCCCATTGTTACACAGCTGCCAGCCATAACGCTGACAAAGTTTTTGTGTTGCTTTTCACTGGAAAATGTGTTAATTTATTTCAATATGAATCTATGCAGAGCCACAAAGGAAGTTGAATGATTTGAGTGGCCAACTCACAAAATTGAAAGATCAAAAATTTTAACATCTTGCGGACAAAAATACACTTTACGCATGAAAAGCTCATCAGAATAAGTCATTTTTACACTTCAATAGTCTTCAGAGTAGTAAATTTCTAATGCCAAGCATAATATAAAAGAGTTTAAACGGCAACACAAATCCTCAACCCTATTTTTCCTGATCATTTAAGGTCCCCATTTTCTGGTTTTCATGTGTACATATGTCCCATGTATGCACACAGCCCACAAAATAATCTGCTTTTTTAAATTTATTCATCAATTCAGGTTCTAATTAAAAAAAACTGTCAAGGATATTTGGAGGTGCCTGCAGGATTTCTAGCTTTAGGATAAAATTAGGCTATACTCTTTAAAGCCCTTTTCACATATTGGATGCAGCTTGTCAATGGAAAAAAAGATGCCCTCATTAACGCTGCTGTTCCTCCTTCTTAATTCACACATCCCAGACAGGAGATCTGTAAGCATCTGTGTATGCTTACAGGATTGTTGGTTAGAGTCCCATGTCTCACAATGCCTGCTTAGACACAAAGCCTGTTTTTGACTCTACTACCTCCCTTGTCAGTTCAGTGGTCTCAGCACATCAGTGGTGGATCAACCTAGACAGCCAATGCCGCCTTTGTACTTTTGCACATGACATTGATACGCAGCCAAGGAGTATCATTCATGGCTTGAAAAGATATGTGAAAAGACCTAAAAAGCATAATTAATTTTAACTTTTAAATGGCTTGATATGAGAGAGGCAATCCTAACTGGCTGTTAATGACCAAATTTTTGCGTTTCCCAAAAAAAGGGTGATGAGCAGAGTCGTAGATAGAAACTAGAACTTCAGAGTCTGAAAGTAAGTTTTGTGTTTAAGTGCTGTAGTTGCACAGTGGGGATATAAAACACAATTTTACAGCTCCTAAATTAGATGGTAATGAGTCAGTCTAAAAGTTAAAGTTAGTCTAAAATCAATGTTATCAGGACATATCAACCAACTAATGGGGATGACCTTCAAATTTTTTTGAAAACTGCTAGATATAAAGCTCAGCTGAGGGTAACGTGGCTTCTGCGCAGCAGTGGAACCGAGTTAAACTGAGATCATGCTCACTGCATCATTGCACAGCAGCATTCTTTTAAAACAGAAAGTACAATTTGAATACACGGTGTCAACCTCTTTTTGTCTTTGTAGCCTTTACAATAGTTATACATTCTTGGCTTTTGATGGGTCATGCAGATGCTCGTAGAGACTGACCTGGTCCCACACACTTCTGTCCAGCTCTTCCTGTTTTTCTATTTTTTTTTTTTTTAAATGCAATCAGACATGCTACCATTCACAACCGGAAGAACAGCAAGCATTAACCTCACATTATGCAACGCCATGATAATCACAGGCATGGTTACATTTTAAATAGTGAAGGAAATCTACAGTATCTCCACATTACTACAAAGGTGCACTTTGTTTATCCAGTCTCTAGTTTACTCTCCAGCATGACAGAGAATACAAAAGGCGAGAAGAAACTCTAGATAGACAAAGTGAGTAGTGAATTTAACCCTGATCTCTTATCAGAAAAATTTACTTTTTCTCCCTCCTCCTCCATTTTCTCCCTTCCTTATTTCACTATTTTGCACTAAAATACTCTGCTACTCTGCAGCCAGTGCACAGTTTATATCTATGTCGAATTCTTAAGCACTTATTACAGAGTTCAAGAGTGTAGTGGGAGATGGAGCAGGATAATATCCAGTGAGTGCACATATGTGCTTTTTTGCACAGGAATTAAAAGGGAATGTGTTTGGCATGGTGTGCCTTTCTGTATTTGTGTTAAAGTATGAAACGAAATAACTGCAGGCCAAAGAAAAAAATAAAGAGCCTAGAGATCAGATGCCTTAAAACAATGGTGGTAGGAGGAAGAGGATGGACAGCACTCTTATTCTCTCTCTTCTAGTCTTCACTTGAACTGTTTTAAGCTCCATTTTAAATGCAAATGCAGCACCATTCAAAGACAGGTCAACTTGTTCAGCCAGCAGTTTATGCTCTGGACTCCTATGAATAAAGATGCAGATCAAACTTCCACTTCTCTAAACATGTAATGCAACTGGTGATGAACATACCAGAGCTGATAAAGAAAAGAAAACAGACAGGTAAAAAGGACAAACAGAATGAAGAAGCCCAACAGCTTGCCAGTTCCACTCACAGATAACACCAGGCATGTGCACAATTCCTAGGCACATTTGAGTCTAGTTGAGTGTATATATGCAAGAGTAACTCAATCCCCAACTGCATTATCTTGGTGTTTGATTTTGTGTGATGTAAAAGTCCAGTTCTGGTCTAAATAAGATAATGAAATGGGTGTTTTATCGCAATAGATAAAACCCGGGTTTATTGTCCGATAAGTTAAAGTGGTTAATGTCTCCCACAATAGCAAAAACAACAACAAAAAAACCCTTAGGATCTTCAATTTTGTAGAGAGCAGACTTTGTTTTGCTGGTTGCTAAGATCCTCATTAGCTTCAACGCTTGACAGGATGTAAACAGCTACGGTTTACACTGTTGTTAACTTGCGTGATGAATAGTGCAGAAGTGGTAGCTATTTATTAAATAGTTTGTGCACTAACCTGTGTTAATATACACAACTCTCTTGGGACAAACAAACATACCAGTAACCTGGAAAGCTGTTTATGGCATGTTGCCATTCATCCACATTTTAGTCTTATAGTCATCTTCTTGTGTGTACTCATATGCTCTTGTTATGAATCCATTTTCTTTTCCTCTGCACATACATTGGCTAAGAAGACTACTGGAATTGGGTGTGAGTTGTCATTAGCCTTTAGCACATGCCATGCTGCTGTCCCTGTTAGCCTTCACTCGTCCAGCATGGATTGTGAGGTTAGTTGGCAACTCCGCTTCATTTCTGCAGTTGATTTCCCAGAGTTCAAATGGACTGTAAGGAAGTTCCAGCAAACTTACTCTCACATTTCTTCAATGTAGTTTATTCGGTAGAAGAAAACTCACTTGCACATGCATGCATGCACATCCAGTCTGGTTGCCAAAATACAGAGCTCATGAGCTTCAATTACCCCCATTTACAGAAGGAACAACAGCACCCTTAGGTAATTATTGCCAATACAGCCATTGCTGCACTAAATTGAAAAATTAAATTAAACCAAGAAATACTATAATGACAATAATATAATGTCCAATTCCAACAGCAAGTTTCCACAGACTGGTCACTTTATCATTACATTAAACAAATATAACTAATACTCACACTCCTAGAGGACAGCAAAGTACATTGATGGCATTTCTCTGATGACTGATTATCATATTTCATGAGCACTTCTTTTTTTGTCCCCTTCTTTCTAAAACACCCATTTTTTTGCCTCTTCCTCTACATTATGTACCAAAGCACCCTCCAACTTTAGAAACCCATCCAAATTCCCTTTTGATCAGAGCCACTTAGGACTAATGAAAGCATAATTTACTTTAAAAAGCTGTGATTGGCATGCTGATTAGTATATTTGTTTTATTCTAAGGAATGCATTATTTTTAAAAATAAAATCTATTCAATAACCACACCTGGTCACTTGTGAGGGAGACCACTTACGGGAAAAATCATTCACCTAATCAGCATCACAAGGTGATTTTGTGTCCACATAATTACTTCTTTCAACTGATGTTGGCATACAGTTATACTTGCTATTTAACTGTGGATCCACATGAACAAATCATAGCTTTCTTATGCGGAGGCTAAGCTAAATTAACATTTTTTGTGTTTTTTTTCCTGCTCAGTCTGTAACATGAAGCCATTTAACTGATGTGTTTTTTTTAATTACTGCTATGTATTTAGCTTGACAGACATTATGAAATGCTAAAATGACAGACATGATATGTTTAGTTTGTGACTGTGATAGCATGAAATCAGATTGCGTATGCCTTCATGTCTTATCCAAAGATGTATGACCGAGCGAGCTTCAGTTCACGTAACAGGCTTTGCTCTTCCCCATCAGCACTGGTCGTTGTTTAACTGCTGTTTGTTCTTTACAGTATGAAAGTAGCAGAGTGAGATTTGTAGAGTCGGAGGAGAGTTTGTGGAAATGCTTTGAGGTGGAGATGAGGGAGTAGCTTCTTCTCATAGAAAAACACTAAGTGCAGAGGAAGTTGTTGGAAATTCATGCCCCATGCTTTAAGGCCTCGAGAGGTCTTTTTTTTCCATGTCAAATTATATAATTCTACAACTGGGGGATCAGGAACCGCTAAAGGGGAAATATAATAGAAACAGATTTACTTTTGTTTTATTTCTGTCTAATGATATGTTTTTCAAACTCACGTGTTCTTCTTCTGCTTTAATTCAAATGTGTGACACAACCACAATGATGCAAAATTGTCTTCCCAAACCATCAACATATTAGTCATTAGATGCCACTCTCTCTTTTTTCTTAGGTACCTCCCACTCTTTTTTCCTCCTATCATGACGTCAACGGCATTGTGGCCACATAATAGCCAAGTGAATTAGAAGGGAACTCTAGAAATGTTCCAAACATCCAAACAATCTTTGTGGTATAGTGTTGGTTATGCGTAACATATCAAGAAGATAGCATAGTAGACATAAACAAAAGATCTTCACTGTAATATGCCAAAGAAAAACAGACAAAAATCTTTAGAAATGCTACAATTATTTCAAATTCCACACAATTGTGCCCCTGACACAAAGCATTTATCAAATTTCCTTTCTAGAGGCAGAGGCAGCCCGTATTGACCATGTTTTAAATCAGTTTTAAATGCAACATAAACTTTATGTTCAGTATGATCATGCTTGGCTTTGGTGTTTGTGTGGTTTCTGTGTCTTAGGCGGTTGAGCAGGTTTTCCAAGAATTCCAGGCGGAGTCTGGTTCAGCTCCTGCACTCGCACCTGCTTTCCATCTGCGCTCGTCTTCATGAGGTCCTGCAGAAGCAACCAGTCTTCGCTAGATTGTTCTCACTGCCACAGGGGTAATCCAGTTTATTAATGTGCTTTTTTTCCTGGTGAAAACCTCTATGTATTAGCTCGTCCTCTTGTGCTCCTAGTGTCTGCTCTTCCATTGTTCATTACACTCTGGATTTCCAGGCTAAAGGATTTTTCTCCACTGTGGATTCCGAGACACCTGCCAGTACTGACTTCACCACAGCCAGGACCCTCCCCTCCATACTGGAGACCCCCTCTGCTTCAGTCGGGAAAAACACTCATCTTCTCTTGAACAAATTACCCTCTCCCTCTCCTCTCAGAGTTACCTATTCACTTGGATGCACTCATCGGCTCATCGCTGCGCCAACCTTTTTAATAAACCTCGTCTTTAATCAAATCTCCCAATGTCGCGCCTGCTCTCGAGTCAGATTTGTGAGTCAGCCTGGCTTTCGCCGTGACAGCAGCACAACATTCACAGTCTTGAACATCAAACCCACTCTTGAACAGCATTCATTTTTTTCAGCCCCTTTTAAAGAGGGCTGTTTTTAATTGACAAACATGATGAGAACACACTCTCACAACACTGAATGATCTATATTTTGAGATTATTTTGACTATTATACTCTGTTGTGCCTTGTGACAGCCACTCAGGTTTTTTTGGTTCACCTGCAAGACGAAATGGAATGATAAACCAAACACTCACTCTGGAGCAAACTTGATATTTAACACTTAGCTGTTTATTCTCTCTGAATCCTTTTATTAGTGGTGCTACATTTGTTTTAGTTTTTTTTGTCTAACTGCTCCTGAAATGCAGAGTCTGGATTCTGTTCAGCTGTAAACTGACTCTGACTCACACCACACAACCTGGTCTCTTAAGTTTTGAAATATGATTTGGCACAAAACAAATTTATTTGCATCACTGGACATAAAATACAGCAGCAGTACTTGTCGCCTCAATGCTCCGGCCATGTCAACACTTTGAAGCCTGCTTGTGTTAAGTTGTGATTTTAATCACAAAAAAAAGAAGAAGAAATTGTTTTAATGCAGCAAAACCTTTTTGACATGATTTAAGGCCTGATAAGCAGGTCAGCACATCACAGAACTCTAATTGCAAAACTCTTGAATTGCAGTCTGATGAATGAGATTTCTGTTCTGACCCTGGCACACAATTACCAAAAACACTCGCTTGCGTGATGAATTTTGCATTTTAAGTGTACACCACTCCACTACATGGTGTTTGATTAATTTCAACCATGTTGTAAGTGTGAAATATTGAACAAGAAGAAATTAAATATTTACCAAAGACAAATATTTGCATTAAAAATGTGATACGGAACGCTTTAATACTTTTTAGTGGTGCACTGCACGCTCCCCGATCACAGGAGGTAAAGCTGTTGTGAACTCTGATAATATGGTCAACGTGAATGAGAAGACCATTTGTCTTCAAACCGTTCCACTTCTCTGTGACAGCAGGGTACATAATGAAGATGGTGTAAGGCTGAATATCCTGAGTCATTCGCTCAGATATATGATTTTGTGGTAATGAGATTTTTGGCAGGCTCGTGTCATTTGTGTTCGCCAGCATGTGTCTGTCAGGAGCTGGTAATGACAATCAGTGGTCCCGCTAAGGACCAGCGATAAAGAGGTGGAAGTACTGAAGCACGGACGTAAACCTTTAGTGCAAAAAGCTTTGTTAAGATCACACAATATCCAGAGAGAATATATAGTAGCGGCTGCTTCAATCTGTGTATAATGTCTTCATATTTACTGAGATGATTGTGGAAATGATCTGATGAGGTTGAAATATAGACTGAAAATGAAGCAGAGTGGTGAGCAAGGGAAATAGGTGCGCAAAGACGGAAGCATAGAGGACGCATTTTGAGACTGCAAAGCTTGAGAACTTTATTTTCTGCCTATGGTGGAGAGGTGTATTTAGCTTGAAATAAAATTAAACGAATAAATAAATTAATACTTTATCCCCAAGGGAAATTATTGTGGTAAAAACATTATCTTCTTTTTTTTTTGTTTAAAGTAATCATTACAAGCTTTCATTTTAAATTGCTTCTGGCAGGAAAGACCGCCTGTATCTTTAGTTTTTGCAGGTTGAAAACGTGCTGTAGAATGCCATATAGCTATTCTGCACAGGCCCTCGGGACCCTGGGGCTGACACCATTTGGACCTGCAGCCTTGTTCTGATTCAGTCTCTCCAACTGCTTCTTCCCTTGACTGCTTGAGACACATAGGCTGAAGGGGGAGACAGAGGAGGTTTCAGTGTGTCCTGATGTAGGGGGAGATGTTGTTGAGGCTGTGTGAGCAGCCATGACTGAGGTGGACGGTGACATCATGGAGGTGTGACAGGGAAGATGTGGGTACATGCAGGGTGCGAGGTCTGTGTTGCTGGAGGCAGGGCATGAGCATGCTGAGTGTTGATCTGAGCTGAACCTACTGAAGTACATGTTCAGCTCATTGGCTCTGCAGGCTTGCATCAGCCTGTGATCTTTTTCATCCCAGACCATCTCTCACATTGTTTTGCTGGAGCTTTATTTCCACTTTTCTTCTGTACACCTCATTTCACTGTCTTCTTTTTCAACCGTTTTTTAACAGTCTTCAATGACTTCTGGTCTCTTTTTTTAATGTTCAACAGCTTTCTCAGGTCACTGATGATCCCTTCACTGTCCTTGTGAGAAGAATACTCTCCACACAGAAGTTGATGTGATCTGTCACACACTCAGTCTCAGCATTGGTATCGTGTGATTCACAGCGTGCTCTCCAGTCTATGGATTCAAAGCATCCCTGCAGTTCATCTTCAACTTCCTGAAAAGATTTTTTTCAAAGTTTGCACAGCGAGAGGTTACTGCTTAGCAATAAGTGTATAGTTGGATATGAGCATAACCAGACAGTAGAGGAGCTGTACGCATATTTGACATTAGCACAGACTGAATCCAATACTTTTGTTTTCTGTGGTGGAGCAGTTGCCAAACTGTTGAAAGGTTAGACGTGTAGCTGAGAGAGACTTGGTTGAAATCTCCAGAAATCACAATGAATGCATTGGGATGTTGTATCTGTAGCCTGGCATCGGCTGAGCTGATGACAGACTGTGTCAGCAGCGACTGCAGGTAATATATAATCTGCTATCAGAATAACACAGCTAGCAGTTCAGTGTTCCGGGAACAGATTCTCACCTTCGCAGTGACATGTCCGGGATAACACCATCTTTTGTTAACAAGCACCGCAATACCTCCACCCTTGCTTTTACCACTGCTCCTGATGCCTTTCAAGATAACATCTTTTCTTGAGATTTCCATGCATTTTTCAACAAAACAACCTAGAATGAAAAAAAAAAAGTATTGTTTTTTATTTGCTATTACTGTCAAAATTTACAAAGTATTTTCTGCATGGTTATTTCATACACACTGCTGCCCATGGTGCCGTCAGGGAATTGCAGACTTCTAGTTGGAGTCACAACCTGTTGAAGCTGAAATTAGTAACAGTGGATCCATCCATCCATCCATTTTCTATACCCGCTACGGGGGGGGGGGGCTATCCCCGCGGTCATCGGACGAGAGGCGGGGTAACGGTGGATCAAAATGCTAAGTCCAGGTTGTACCCCACCTCTCACCCGATGATCGCTGGGATAGGCTGCAGCCCCCTGGGACCCGACCGACGGATTAAGCGGGTACAGAAAATGGATGGATGGATGGAAAGGACAAAGATAGTGTTAAAAATTTCATGTCATTGATTAATTGTCAGTAAAGACATGCCAATAAGACACACATCCTCTCCCCGCTACTGTCTGCCAGCCAAAGTAACGTACGGTCTGTAACAAGTGATTTTCAATACCTTCCTACCTACCCCTAACCCAGGAACCCTAACCCTCTTATTAATGCAATGCAGAATTTAAAAAATAAATAAATAGATAAACCTCAGATAGATAACATTTGATGCTTTCAAGAGTTTAGTGCAACCCTTTTTATATAAGTGTGAAATTTCTTGTTTTTGTGGCTTTTGGAGCACCCATCATGTTTTCTTAAATATCCCAGAAATCCCCCAGACAAGTAGTAATGGCTCTCTGTAATCTTGCTGTCAGATCTATTTTGAATTGGTGCAATGCCAATGCGTCGTTACCCACAATGTCCCATGGCAGGTAGTCTCGCTTGTCTAAATAGCACTGCCCACCAATCTAGAAAACCAAAACTGCCATCCAGGGAAATTAGGGCCACTCAGAATCACTTCAACTTTGGCTTTTTAATATTTTTTTTCCACCTGCCAAATTCAATATCCAAAGACAGGACACTTAACCGGCTCAGTCAGGTGTTTGAAACCATGCCGCAGTGCCCGATGAAGCGGACTATGTCCACTCAATTAACATGTTGGAGTGTAAAAGAACCTTTGACATGATTTGGATGAACCCGTGGACGAGCAATACGTGCTGTGATAAAAAAATTTCCCAAGCTTAGATGGGAAGCAGTTTTCCAACACTGAGCTCATTTTGACCATTTGAGCTGATGTCAAGTTTTATTAGTCGTCGTTTTGCTACATATTGTGTGTATTAGCATTAACATATGTGGCTCCTTAATTTGGCAGCAGAGAGGTAATTTTGGAGCACTGTTGGGGGCGCCATCACTCAGGTTCATGGTGCAGTGCAAATTTGTTCCCAATTCTCACTGTTATCCATGAGCCATGAGCCTGGTTTCAGTTGTTACAATAAATTTGTATTAATATCAGGAACCGCAATAGGGGTTAATGTCAAATAAGGTAATGAATTCATCCTATCTCTCCTCTCTCTTCGTCACTCTGTGTATGAGCACACATTCTGACTTGGATCTAGGTCATTATCCTAAAAGAATGACACATCCCTACCGTGTCAAAGGTCAGGCACCCCATTACTAGAGAATAATTTCCACAAAAAAAAATGCAATGTCACAAGCCTCCAGCTAGAATTCTATTCAGTTTTGACAGGGCATTTCGACAATCTATTCAGCAGTCAATTTGCCTCCCCTGCTCTGATTATGAGCACTGCTGCAGCAGCAGGGTTTGATAGCTGCTATAATACTGCCAGACAGCCCAATTTCTCCCATCACTTCTTCCCCATTCCGATCTCTCTCACACACACACACACACACACACACACAGTCCAGCTCTGTAGACATAAGCTAAAATAACTGCTATGATACACCATTGAGTCGATAACGGACTGAGAAAAAAAACATAAATCACTTTCCAACTTTCATGTATGGGCTATCATAAGGAATCAAAATGCATTTCACTTCCTCTGATGACAAACAATGGTTTCGAAATGTAGTCAGCCATGACGGTTTGAACAAATTAAAAGTTCTCAATGGTGGTGGAAGGCTTCGTGATGGACTTTGATAGCATCTCCTTGGGTTCTTTTCTTTGGTTCTATCCCTCTTTCCGAGACTTCCTATCAGTAATTTGTCTGCGTTTGCCAGCCATGGACTGATTGTAATAACGCCTCTATTGAATAGCACAATCAGCCCTCTGGCCTCCTGTGATTTTCCTTGGGGATCACTCACTCCATCTTCGGAAAGTAGAAGAGAAGAGAAGGGAGAGATTTATATCAAGTGTGTATGCGCAGAGAACAAGTCATTATTTCTTACTGAAATCTAGCTAATATGCATCCTCTAATTACCAAAATATAACAGATGCATTACGAAAGGACACTACTATGAAAAGGTTAGTACCAATTTAAAGTTTATCACACAGCTTGTGGTGTGCTTTTTTCTTAATGTCGAGTTTGTGATGCCCATAAAAGAGAAAACAGCTATACTTTTTGCAGAATTTTCTAATGTTTGTTTTATAGTTCTGTCATAAAAGTGTCATCAAAGAGCAAGCCCATGCCCTCTGTCCTCAAGCATTGTGACTGTGGGCAAGGATAAAATTTGCTATTGCAACTGATGTTTGCATGAGAAACTGTGGACACATGCCACCAAAACACCAAGGCTTGAAATTGGAAATTGGGAACCATCATATAATTGCATCCACAGAGTGAGCCCAAAGTGATGCTTGAGAGCTTTAGTGCAAAACCTAATGTCCTCACACATAGCATGCAATATCTTTAGGGGCCAAAGAATTTAAAACTCTGCCTGGGGAAGAACTATTTGCACAGTTAGAAAGCTTTTCTTGTTGCTACTGTTATCTACACCTGTTGTGTGAGATTGTAACCAGTGAAGTAGCGGAAAAGAAAATTGAAAAGTGTTGTATTTTCTTTTATTCATTTTAGAAAAGTTGTAATTTTGTTTACTCAGTCTTCAAGGCTTGATAGTAGATGTTTGCTTCAATACCTGCATGCAGCCTTGATTTTACTTTTTTACAGTGCTTTCAAAAGGGTTAGTAGCTGCACCTTTAAACATACCCCAATCAGTGATGTTAGAAGAGGCTTTTTTTTGCATAGGTAAGAAATAATCTGTTCTGTGTTTTAGAATATATGGCATATATAAAATGTGTTTTTATTTATTAATTTTATTGCATGAAAAAAAAATCATTCAAAAATCATGCATCAAACATTTTATGTCCAATAATCCTAGTACAAGGATTAATAGATCCGTTAACTTGTAATTGCCACCTGCCTACCACAATTAGATTGGATTGTTTGCCAATACTGGACCTTCTGAGCCGCTGGAACAAAAGCATTGGCAGAAAGGCAGAAAGGACAATTAAGTAAAAACAAAGTTGAAGGCAACTGGTGGCACTCATACAGCAGTAATGAGGTTAGCTCTACAATTCAATCACTGTGCTCTCTGTATTCTGTCTTGGTCCTCTGTATTTATACGTTCAGCTTGCGTAATTCCCTAGAAAATATCAACCAGGGTTAATGGTATGCTGCTGTATGGGAACAAAATGGCCAGAGTCTGGGTATAAAATGCACCTGGAATTAGTCCTCATCCGTTACCTCTATGAATTACACACACACACACACACACACACACATACACAGCATCGTTGCTAAAACTTTTTGAACAACCAAAGTAATTAAAGGTTTTCTAATTTAAACATTCAGCAGATGTAATGGTGAGGGTATTAACTATGTAATTCCTTTTGTACTTATTGGACTTGTGCTTGGTTTCTGACACACTTTGAATAATGTAGACTCTATGAGGAGTCCCCTTGATTCTGCATGAATTTTTAAAGTTCGATAAATGCCTTTGTCCACTGCCCATACCTAATGGCACCCATTACTATTTTATGCTTCAGTGTTTTGTTGAGTGTCAAAGTGAAATCCATTGTACAGCGTCGCTACAGTTGCCTCTATTTCAATATTGATTACCGTTACTTTTTTTTGTTAGATCTACAGATCAATTTAGAAATAAAGTCACATATAGCAAAATATTTAAAAGCATGTTTTGTTTTGTTTTTCTAGAAAACAGTCAGACTGTTTAAAGACTGTCACCTGATAACTACTTTTACCTATTTTTTTCCCATGGTATTCATTTCTTTTTTAACTCTTTGCATGTCCCTGGCTGAGAAGAGTCTTGTATAAAGCTTTATTTTCTGTCTTCATCAATAATATTGATCAAATAAGTGAAAAGTGTCCAAAGAAATATCTAATAATCTAACAGATGAGTTTTTTGCATTTCCTTCCATTGTGCCCTTCTAATGGAGACTTAGAAGGTTAACAGCAGAAAGATGCATTACCACCTTTCTGTCAGCTTGTATCAGTAGCTAATAAACTAGCCACGGTACCACTTTGAAAAATTTGAAAGCACGCCTGCAAATGTCAAGACAAGTTAGCAGTGTGCTCTATGTCCAACATCACAAACTCTGGTTGTCTCGGTCTTAAGCTTCAGCCGGCAACATCTATTTAAAGGACAATAAAGGATACTGCTCTCAGAGGATTGTCATTGATCATCTGTCAAGTATTCTGATGTAAATTGGTGAAAAAAAAAACTATTGGTTTTCTCATTAGCTTCAGCTGCTCTCTGTTATTTGTCAATTAGCAGATGTTAGCACGCTGCCAAAATAAACTACAAAGGACAATGGTGGCTAAACTTCAGAATGATGTCAACGTGAACGTGTGGAAACGTTAGAGATTTTCCTTTTCTTTTTTTTCTTTTTTTTTTAATTTATTTTGTGCATTTGCTTAAGGGCTCAGACTGAACTTTGATTGACCTTTACCATTCTTATATCTTGGGCTTACAAGGCCCTGTAATACGAAAAGTCGATTTAAATCAGGAAATAACAGTTATGTTCAGAAAAAATTTCCACATCAACTATTGTGCTTAGTCAGGTCTCCAACACAGGCTCGTGCAACACATACACACACATACACACACACACACACACACACTCTCTTCAAGTTCACTTTTACTGGTTGGCTGAGCAGCAGCAAGCATAGCCTGTGGAAGGTCTATGTGGTGACTAATGATGCCTACTTAGCAAAACGGAACTGAAAACCAGGAACTTTTCACAATTATTAACAGACATAGCAGGAGCAAGTACTTAAAGCTAGGAGCCATGTTTACCCCAGAACATGACATCAAGGCATTTGTAATTTGTTCAATTATCTAAAATATCTGAGAAGTGTGGCGGCCGTACCTTGGGGCAGCAGCTGGAACAGAAGGCCACGATTAGACCTGATGGTACACGTGCATCTTTGTCCTTGTGTGACACACTTTGTTTTTCAGAGAAAGAGACACACTTTTGCATACCAATGTGCTGTTGTGTTGTGAAGTCACAGACTTGAATATAAGATTTGAGTTTACAAGTGAGAATGTCCAGCCTGAAAAGAAAGACTCGATCTGAAATTCAACTTCAGCACTAGAGAAGCACGCATCTGGTACTCAACTCTTAGTAATATCCATCCATCCATCCATCCATCCATCCATCCATCCATCCATCCATCCATCCATCCATCCATCCATCCATCCATCCATCCATCCATCCATCCATCCATCCATCCATCCATATATCTATCTATCACTTTTCTATGCCCGCTGAATCTAATTCAGGGTGGCTAGAGTTCATCCAAGCAGCCATTGAGGGACATGCAGGGCACCCCATGGACGGGTCACCAATCTACTTAGTAATATAAAAAATTTAATTTCAACTATAAAAACAAATAATTTCTTATTCGTCCATGTGGAACTTGGTTAACCAAAATGTGTGAAATTGCTGGTAAAACAAAACAGAAAAAGGCAGAGGCTCCAAATGACCTCAGTAAATGTCTAGTGTAATAAGGAATCAAGATGTTTGGACCCCTAGTAAAAACCCTGCAATGTTTTCTGTTCTCCAGCAGAACAGCGAGACTCTTTCCCAGAGCCTCTCCTCCTCTGCTAATAAATGTCAAAAAACTAAGTTGTTGGCTAAAGTGTAAAGATTGTGAGAGAAATGTCCCAACGACTGGAGATGACGACTTTTATATTAAGGCCACTCTTATCAGTAATGTCGTGCTGCATTGCACTTTGCTGGTCTACGCCTTCTAGTTCTGTTTGGCTATGTTATATAACAATGGCCTACACCTGTGTTGTTCTGGCACTATATTCACTTAAGCTACAGGAGATGACAAGCTGAGCATTGTGGGGTTTTCAAGTAAGGGTAGCAGCTCAAGTAATGGTAAATATAGTGAGCAAAATCAGTTTGTGCCGATTTGAGGAAAATTAAAAACAGTTTATGCAGATTATAGTTATAGAGGAAATGACAGATGAAACATAAGTAAGAAACCTCTATCTGTATATTTAGAAACCTTAATCTCCATATCTTCATATGCATATCCATCCATCAGTCTATTTTCTGACGCTTATCCTGGTCCCGAGGGCAACACGCTCAGGAAAGATTCCTAGACCTCCTTCTCCCCAACCACTACCTCCAGCTCTTCCGAGCGCACACCAAGTCGGTCTCAAGTCAAAAGAGAGATATACCCTTTCCAGCAGGTCCTCGGTGCGCTGCCCCATAGGCCTCCTCCCAGTGGGACGCTTAAATTCACTAGGGAATTACTCTTTTCAATAAGTAGGAGCAGGGACTCTTCTGGAAACAGGTGAAGTGGGTGCCACAGATGAAAGCCATGAAACAATAAGTCCGGACTACTGGCTAATTGTTAGAACATGAAATGTGTGATTTTGGAAGAAAAATATTTTTTTCTAAATTATCAATGATAATGATTTATTAAGCTGCTCATTCTGAGGATTAGAAATCTGAGCTTTTTTTTAATGGATATCTAAAAGTTAAAAAACAGAAAAAAACATTTAATTAGACTTCATTCATCTTATATTCTGCATATTGCTATTCTGTACAGTACCCTATCTTTGTAATGGAATATGAAACCCATGAGACAATGGCCAAGAATAATGTTATTAAATTATAGGGGACTTTTCCCCAACGGTTTCTGGTCTCATCAACTGTTAAGGTATCGTAATCCCTTCCTTTTTTCTTCCCTCCTCCACTCCCACTCAACAGCCTCCTCCTTGCCAGAATCCGTATCGTTATCCTTCAATAGCATGCCCGATGCCAAGTTCATATGCAGAGAGGTATCTGTTGAAGATAAGGTCAATGCGCTACTCTGACAGTGTGTAGAAGTGCAGAGATACTACAAGTAAAAATAATCTCAGCACAACTCCGTTCTGCAGAGCTACATAGGCGAAAAAACAGATAGAGGGCGACCTAAAGGGAACATCAAGCTTTGAGGCATACGCACCAACATGCGCACATACACACGAAAATGAAAGGCACCAAAAAGTACAACAGCAAAGTTCTCCTTTTACCCCGTTTGACGTTTTCGTGAGATCAGCCGCTAAATGTTTAAGTCAGCAGAACTTGGCTCAATCTCAGAGATAAAAGCACAACACACAGGAAAAGGGCAGAGCAGCACAAAAATAATAGTATAAGAGCAAGGAAGTGCAAATCTCATATCCTAATGTAAAAAGTAGCCTATGTCTTGATAAAAATTTATTTTGAGAACACCTTATGATACTTCAAGAGGATATTCTCGCACATCACACAACTGCTTAAAAATAAATCGCACTATGTTGTGATATGAGTGAGAAATATGCACAGATCTATTGTGTTCAATGCCCCGTGTGTAGTAATCTACCCCACGCATGCTGCTCAGAGTGATCTGGTCAGCAGCTCAGCTCCGCAGCACCTGAGTGCTGTGTGCAGGCAGACATATTTACAGATGACGCTCTGCATCTGTCGCTCTCAAACTTTCTCAGCACTTCCAAGCTCATCACTTTATTCACCCCAACCGTTGAGAATTTATTTTTTTTGCTTTTCTGAAGTGCTTTGACTTTGAAGACCAACTTGTAAACGTGAAAATTATACCGACCCTGTTTAACAATGATTAAACGGCTTTAATAATGTTAATCACAGGTGAGGTGTTGTCACTCCATTTTAAACATAACTGTTGTTTTTACATGAATGGATATAATGTCTTATTAAGCACCATGAAAATCACTGAAGCAAAGAAATAAATCAATAAATAAGGGTTGGGTTATTCTAAAAGTTTGGGTCATTTTCATTTGACCCATGTATCAGATTTTATTAGCCGTAACGAGTCAACCCTAGCTGCAACAAACAATTACAGAACAATATCCCTCCTACTCATCTTCTTCTGCTGTACCCGTACCATTCAATCACTATCTGGGAGTCTGGTATGAACAGATAAACAATTAATCTCACACACAGTGGATATAGGGTATCCTCGAGGGTGCTCAATCCTGGCTTTAAAATTGTCATTATCTTTATTATAATTGGCCATGGCTGGTGACATTTCAAAAGTCCACAAGAGCACACAAGCATGACTAGAATGCAGATTGACAAAGGCCATAAGCAAATTAATGTAGATACTGATCTAATGGAACGCTGCCATCTCATCAACACACATGGATATTTGTGCATATCAGTTCAGTGATCAATCCACAAAAAGTGCTTTTGACATAGAAATGTTTTGGCTTTTTTGTAAGTGTATCTAATGACTGCCTTGAATTTGGTGCCTCATCCTGCTTGTTCTGATCATTATCACGATACAGCACAAGCTACAGTGCACTAAATGTAGTGGGAAATGAGACCTTTTCTTGCTGTATGTGTCTTTTATTCCAAAAAGAATCTCTCTCACATTGCACATCATTTGTTGAGATTTGTAAAGAAGCAAAAAAACCCATCTGGAATTTTTTTGTTTTGTTTTGTTTTGTTACTGTGATTCAGCTCGGACTTGTGTATTATTATGTCACCATTTTGGATGGCCACCACATTCCCTCTCTCTTCAGAGTTTCTTTAAGAGTTGGGCAGCGTTTCACAGCCAATGGCATCAGCATTAGCCTAGCTGACTTATTCAGGGACATGGCGAGGTGTGTGTGTGGTTGTAAATGTGGGATTGTGTGTGCACGCGCGAGAAGGAGGCTGACATGGTGAGGATGTCATTCAGCAGCGGGGCGACCTCATTCTGTCATGGTGCCAGAGCGCCTGCCTCATGAGCAACCCCGTCATCACTCATGCATAAACAAACAGACAACAAAAAAACCTCTGTACAGCTCATACATCACTGTTGTGAGGGATGGAACTATACTTTGTGCAGATAATATTAATATACCAATTTTACATATTCAGTATATTAGCAGTATATTACTGAACCTTTGTATATAAAATGCCAACCATTGAAAAGTAGTTCACTGAAAAGTAACCACTTTCCAAAAGCAGAGCATTTTATTCATTCAAAACTTCAAAAAAGTGGGGACCACTTCTCTAAAATATTGTACAGTATTTAAAACAACTTGACTCATATGAACAAAAACTCTTCCACGAAACAAATATCACTTCACTTTCACTCGAATTTTGATGTGATTCGAGTTTGAAGACTGAAACCTGCATTAAAGCTTGTGCTTTTGACCCCAATATATTGTTTTAGGCAATTCCTCGGGTTCGCCAAATCATTACTATCACTCATTTGTCACATAAATGGGAATTGGGCCCAGAAAACTGAAATGTTTTCTTTCAACTGGAAAGTTGACAAAGAGCCAGTTGCTGTTACTTATACAGAGTGATATTTTCAGGCAGCAATGTGTAATAAAATGTCTTCCTAAAGCCCTACTTTTTTGTCATATTAATGAATCAAAATACGAGTTCCACAGCTTATCCAGCTCACATGAAAAAAACATTTTTCTTAAAAGCTATTTGGTAAAATAACCAAAAAAAAAAAACTTTTACCAACCTTTTCCAGGGAAGCAGGGTCTTTTCAACAACAGATCAAAGGATTGAAAAAAGTTCCAGGGGGTACATTTCAGCTCCCAAACTGGACTTTTTAAGTTAGGGAGGTAGTACTCTGGAAAATGATCTGAACCTTTGTAGCGGGGCTTGCAATACTGAACATTTCTGATTGGTGTAGCACTTCCATCTCTCTAACTTAGTCATTTCAGGTATAATATCCACAAAAGCATACAGAATTTGTTCTCTTTAATTTGCACCACAGGAACAGTTGTTTCTTTATGTAAACTTTTGAAGTCAACATTAAACGAGATCAAGCGATAAAAATATGATGGAAACATGCAGCTTGATGGTGTCCAGCAAACAAAGTGGGCTACATAGATAATCGTCAATCTTTCTGGAGAAAACCTGGTCTGATGAGGAGAGATGGCATCCATCCCACTTTGGAAGGAGCGGCTCTCATTTCTAGAAATATGGACAAATTTATTAGTCATCCAAAAACATGGCAACCCAGGGTTGAGACCAGGATGCAGAGTTGTAGTCTTACACACTTCTCTGTGGCTTCCCACCTGCTGCTACCCCCCAATCAATAAACACAAAAGGAGAAAATCCTCTAGTTCCAAAAAAAAAATTAAAACAAAAACTTTAACTGTACAAAAACTATTAAATGTGGTTTGCTGAAGATTAGTTTTAACTCCTTTGAATTTCTCAGTTTTTCCCACCCAAAGTGGAAATCACAAAAACCTCTTCTACTTGTTGCTGTGTTTCATCCACCTGGCCCTTATTCTGAGTGTATGTCTGAATACTCAGAGGTTTTATCCCAGTTAGTGCTGAGTACAGATAAAGTCATTGTAGGGGGTGACTTTAATATTCATGTAGATGTTGAAAATGACAGCCTAAATATTAACTTTAATTCTATATTAGACTCTATTGGATTTTCTCAAAGTGTTCACAGACCTACTCACTGACTTGATCATACCCTTGACCTTGTGCTGACTTATGGCATTGAGAGTGGACAGTTGACAGTGTCCCCTCATAACCCTGTCTTGTCTGACCATTTTTTGATAACTTTTGAATTTACATTACTTGACTATATAGCTTCTGAGAAGAAGATTACATATAGAAGGTGTCCGTCAGAGAATGTTGTAACCAGTTTTAAAGAGTCAATTTCAACCTTTTATTCACTGCCGTGTGCAGATATGACAGAGGACAGCTACCTAAATTTTACTCCAGCAATACTTGACTCTCTTGCTGACAGCACTATAGTTTCAATGCATACAACACTGGACAAAGTTACCCCTCTGAAAAGGAAGGTAATCAGTCAGAAGAGGTTGGCTCCTTGGTATAATTCACAGCTGCGTGCTTTAAAGGAGACTGCAAGAAAGGGGGAGAAAGAATGGCGTTCCTCTAATTTAGAAGAGCCTCAATTAGTCTGGAAAGATAGTTTAATAACATATAAGAAAGCCCTTCGTAAAGCTAGAACTGCTTATTATTCATCATTGATAGAAGAGAATAAGAATAATCCCAGGTTATTTTTCAGCACTGTAGCCAGGCGGACAAAGAGTCCGAGCTCAATAAGAGTCCGGGCTCAATAAAATTGTTTCTATCAGAGAGGAGATTAATGGAATCCTTCCCACTATTATCACTGATGTATCATCAAGTACAGCAGCTTTAGAAGTATCGTTAGAACCTGATTTGTATTTAGACGGCTTATGCCCAGTTGATCTCTCTGAGCTAACGATAGCAATAGTCTCTTCTAAATCAACTTGTATTTTAGACCCTATCCAACCAGACTGTTAAAGGAGGTTTTCCCCTTAAGTGACACTTCCATATTGGATTTGATCAATCTGTCTTTGTTTGCACCACATAATTTTAAGGTTGCTGTAATGAAACCTTTACTTAAAAAACCTACTCTTGATTCAGAGGTTTTGGCTAATTATCAACCCATATCCCTTTTTTTGAATAGATGCAGCTCAACTTTCTGATCATTTACACAAAAATGATCTGTTTGAAGAGTTTCAGACAGGATTCAGAGTGCATCACAGCATAGAAACAGCACCAGTGAAAGTTACAAAGGATCTCCTCTTAGCCTCTGATAGCGGACTTGTTTCTGTGCTTGTCCTGTTGGATCTCAGTGCTACATTTGATACAGTCGATCACAGCATTCTATTACAGAGACTTCAACATGTTATTGGGATTAAAGGAACTGCATTAGACTGGTTTAAGTCATAATATTTATCTGATAGATTCCCGTTTGTTCTTGTAAATGAAGAATCTTCCTCACACACCAGAGTAAGTCATGGAGTTCCTCAGGGTTCTGTGCTTGGACCGATTCTTTTTACTTTATACATGCTTCCAGTAGGCAACATTATTAGACAGCATGGCATAGATTTCCATTGCTATGCTAATCATACTCAGCTGTATTTATCTATGAAACCAGATGAAACCAATAGGTTGGTCAGACTACAAGCATGCATTAAAGACATAAAGACCTGGATGACTCAGAACGATCTGCTTCTAAATTCAGACAAAACTGAAGTTGTTGCCTTTGGACCTAGTTGTCTAGTTGTATAGTTACTCTAGATGGTATTTCCTTGGCTTCTAGTTCTATAGTGAGGAACCTTGGAGTTATTTCTTACCAGAATTTATCATTTAACGCACATATAAAACTGATTTCTAGGACTGCCTTCTTTCACCTTCGTAATATTGCCAAAATCAGGAACATCCTGTCTCAGGGTGATACAGAGAAACTAGATCATGTATTTGTTACTTCAAGATTGGACTACTGTAATTCTTTATTATTGGGCTGTCCCACATATTCTCTGAAAAGCCTACAGCTGATCCAAAATGCTGTAGCCAGAGTTCTGATGAGAACTAACAGGAGAGATCATGTTTCTCCAGTTTTAGCTCTTTCATTGGCTCCCTGTTAAATTCAGAATAGAATTTAAGATTCTTCTCCTCACATATAAAGCTCTTAATGACCGAGCTCCATCATATCTTAAAGATCTCATTGTAAGATATTTTCCTAACAGAGCACACAGAGTTTCCTCCCAAAAACTGAACTGCTGGTCTTCCCAGCCAAACCAACCATACACCACTGCATCTGCATCCAAACTGAATCCTTATCTCTTGCTCCATCAAAGGTTGCTAGAAACTTGGGTGTCATGATTGATGACCAACTAACCTTCAAAGAACACGTTACCTCGGTTGCTCGTTCATGCCGCTTTGCATTACTAAACATAAGAAAGATCAGACCATACCTAACCCAACATGCCACCCAACTCCTGGTGCAGGCCATGGTCATCTCCTGCCTTGACTACTGCAATGCTCTCCCAACTGGTCTCCCAGCCTGTGCTGTGAAACCTCTGCAGATGGTCCAGAACGCGGCGGCGCGTCTGGTCTTCGGTCAGCCTAAAAGAACACGTCCCCCCTCTGTTCATTGAACTCCACTGGCTGCCCTTAGCCGCCCGCATCAAATTCAAGTCACTGATGTTAGCCTACAAAGTGCTTTATGGAACGGCTCCCATCTACTTGAATGCTCTTGCAAAGGCTTATGTCACAACTCGGTCCCTCCGTTCGTCCCAGGATTGCCGTCTAGCAGTGCCTACACCACGCCTAAGACAAACCAAACTCTTTTCATGTGTCGTCCCACGATGGTGGAATGACCTACCGAGCACTACCAGCACTACCTGTCTATCTTCAAGAAGCTCTTGAAAACCCAGCTCTTCAGAGAGCATCTCCTATCCTAGCACTTACCTTGTACTTCCCTACCCCCTCTGTCTTTGCACTTTATCTTTCTGCACTTCCTTCTATGCCTATCTCTACTCTGTCACCTCTGACAGAGTCGGACTAGTGGGTTTCTTCTATGTAGTTTATTGTTAGCTTTTTGTACAGCTTGTTATATCTTGATTTGTAAGTCGCTTTGGATAAAAGCGTCTGCTAAATACATAAACATAAACATAAACATAAACACTTCGCTCCCAAGCTGCAGGTTTACTTGTGGTTCCTAGACTTTCTAAAAGTAGAATGGAAGGCAGAGCCTTCAGTTATCAGGCCCCTCTCTTCTGGAATAAGCTGCCAGTAAATGTCCAGGAAGCAGACGCCCTTTCCACTTTTAAGATTAGGCTTAAATCCTTCCTTTTTGATAAATCTTATAGGTAGGGATGGCTCAGGTAATCCTCAAACATCCCATAGTTAAGCTGCTATAGGCTTAGACTGCTGGGGGACCTCATCTGTCACACCTTTCTTCGCTTTACTCTCTTTTTCCCCCTGTTTAATTTCTCAAATGATATTATGTACATGTGACATTATTGTGGTTATTAACTTGTGTTTCCCTGTTGGTGGTGTTTTTTCCCCCTCTTTTCTGTCTTCTCAAACCCCAGCTGGTCGAGGCAGCTGGCCACCCTTCCTGAGTCTGGTTCTGCCAGAGGTTTCTTACTGTTAAAAGGGAATTGTTTCTTTCCACAGTTTCCTCAGGCATACTCAGGACGGGAGATTGGACTGAAGACAAGTTTCGGTGCAGTCTGTTGGTTTCCTTAGCTAGGATATTGTTTTTGAATTGGCTCTATATGAATGACTTGGATTATTTTGAAATTAATTAATTGGATTATGATTACAATGAATTTAATTCCAATTGGCTTGAATTGGACTATATTATATAAGTGCCTTGAGATGACAGTTGTTGTAATTTGACTCTATATAAATAAAACTGAATTGAATTGAATTGAATTGATTCTGAACTGCAGCTCTGTCCTGTGTCTTGAAGCCATTCCAAATTAATCCAATAATTTGATAATTTTGTGTAGTAATAAGTGTGTTTCGTTTATGCTACTCATAGCAGAAGATGCGACAAAAAAAGCAGGCAATGTCAAACCAATCACTGAAGAAACATTTAATGATCATTAAGGACTTCCTCTGGAAAAACAGAAGAAGAAAATGTTGGATATGCGTGCGTTCTGCACTAGATTAAGACCAAGTTCAACTTGGGTTCAGAGCTCTCTGATGACATGTTAAGGTTTTCAGTTGAAGGGAGTCTGGCAGATCAAAACAAATCACCCACCTCAGACATATCATTAGACGTTCTATAAAATCATGGACTGCCAGAGGATGGTTCTTACTTTTGTGATCTCAATGTTTCTCCCCAACATGCTGTCAAATTGCACCCTTTGCTCAGTCTGAAGCAGACCTGTAAACCAGCCTTATACAGGTGCAGCTTCCAAATTAGCTTAAACTCCACTGACTCCTGTTTCGACCAACCACCTCAATACATTCTTAGCTGCTACTCCTTTCGTCCTCCTCAACAAGAGTAATGCCAGGATTTATATCTGGCAGTTTGAGAATGCACCCAATGTCCAGGTCTATAGCTGCAAAAACTAGCTAATTCTTGGATTTTTGATCACCTCACAAATGGAACCAAACTTGGACACCATGTGCCCTCCCTCCACTGTGAGTACAGCACATACATACATGTGAGCTCCTTTGGACCACATTGGAAAGAATTGAATCAGTATATTATACAACTTTAACAAACTTACCCCAGCGCTGACGGTAGCTTAGATCAGCTCAGATCAACCCCAAAATTTCAGTGTTATTTAAACTGAAATAACTATTTAAACTGAAACAGAAGCAGGAAGTTTCACTGCATGCTTAAAGGTTAATTGTGTGAAAATGTGCATTAAAAATAAAAAGAGCTCTACAGAGTGGCATAAATTGCACAAGTAAAAAGACATTTTAGCATGAGTCTGGCACTTCAGTTTATTTCCATAAAGGAATAGAGGGCACGTCAGGACCGATGACTCAAGAGCAGATACGTAAAATCCTGCTGAGATTTTTTGACAGCAGTGATGATTGCACTCTTGTGCAGTCTAGCACTCTTAGCTTGCCAGGAGGCGGACTTAAAAAACTGTGGCCATTTTAATACGAAGCATAGCACAGTGTAATGGCTGTTCCACAAAGAACAGCCTGAAGCATTCAATGTTAACACCTCGGGGCCGTCTTCAGCCTCCCACCTCCTCAAAACACAGGCAGTTATTGGGAGATCCTGCCCAAAATGGAGCTCACTTCAGTTCTCATCTTCCCCTTCTGCTACTGCCTCAGGGGTATCCAGTCCCAACAAGACAGCCAGGATTATTAATCTTTCTTGCAGTTTCTGTCTTGATATTTGTCCGAAGCTCAGTGCTACAGAGAGCAGTGTGCTGCCTACTGACTGGTAGAACACGTTGAGCAGTCTATTACTCAAAGATCTTACACTCACTTGCGTAAAGTTGACTCAGTCCTCTTTGGGAAGTGTCGGCGGCGTGTATAAAGTTTTCAAAAGAAAAACTCACATCTAATGATAGAGTCAAGGACTGCTCTTCCTTATCTGTCTAATTACTTCTTGGTTCATAAGGTAATTCCTGCTTTGCAAAAATTGGTTTTAAAAGAGGTTGAAAAACAATGCTGTATAACATTTAAAACATTTAAATGTAAAGTTGTCTGTAATAACCTGACAATAACATAAACTAACAGGCTGCTTTATTTGTGGTGTATGCCCCATAGACACAGATTTCTGTAACAGTGCTGAGTGTTTGCATGAGCCTCCGCCTGCCCTCTTACAACAACATTTTGATTAAGACACACTGGCAAGTGTGACGCACGTCATCTCCCCAGGAAAAATAAACATTGTTGTAATTCTCTGCAGAGCCAAATTTCAGCCATACAGAAAGCTCTACATTCCCTGGATTTGTTCACAGAGGGCATGATAAAAGATACCGTACCTGTTCTGTTTCCATGTCAGATTATCTCAAGAGGACAGGCATAAACTATAAAACGAATCCCTGTGTCCACATGGACACGAGCTTCACGAATAAAACAGTGTAAATGGCTCGAGAGAGATAGCAGAATTTTTGTAGTTTAATACGGCAAAGATCCCCCCTGACTGTAAAGTCCTTAAAGCAAAATGTTTCATTGATAATCTTTGCTGAACAACTGAACTAAAAGTTAATACAAGCCACAACAAAATGGTGAACACACACATTTGGCACAAAGTTGATTTTTAAGTTGGGATCAGCTGATAACTGATTTAGCCAGTTATGACATCCAGCATACAAAAAAAGCATATACCTGAGCTCCAAATATTTTTGTTGGCATTTTGATCATTAACGACTGCCCTGGAGAGGACTTAACTGTTCATTTCTATTCTATTAGATGCTGGTAAGCCTACTTCTCTCAAACATTTGCAAATATGAATTCAGATTGGACACAACTTTATGTTAATCTAAAAAAAAAATTTAAAAAAAGAATAAAAACAGATGAATAAATAAAGAGAAAGAAAATCTGAAAAATTTGATAAGAGATTAAATTCTCCAGCGGACTCACGGACAGACAATTTGTTAAAAGTATTCTTTTTTGTAAACCGAGTTCCTCTGACAATTTTATCTGAACCACCTTGTAGTATTTCAGTTTCCTCAGACTCTCCCAAAGAATGGTAGCCATGATCCTGTGGTAAAAATCACAGTCGTTCCCTTTCCTCCTGGAGAAGTTATAGTACTGTATTGGTTTCTTTTTTTTTTTTAAAGTGGTTATCTAATTCTGTCCCAATACCTATAATTATTTTCTTCAAACTTGCACAATTAGCTGTTTCATTGACCTTCTACCCCTTCCCTCTTTTTCAAATGCCAGGTCCTGGACTTTCAAAACACATCTTTTCATTCCTCCACCATCCTTTTCTACTGTGTACATTGTGGAGTCACCGAAACACAGTCTGCTTTTGGGCTTTTTTTGCTTTGGTTTCCATCCCTCTGACATTTACCTAGATGATAATATCAGAGAAATGACACTGCTATAAACAGGCTAATTGCTGATATTTCCAAAAGCATTTGTGGATAAAAATGTGAGGGGAATGTTTGCATGCTCAAACAGACAATTTTACTTTATCTCTTCCACGTTGTAGGAATACCCGAGCCTGGGATCAAGACAAATCTCAGCATTCATGTTTCATTTGCTCATACAAAACATACCTGGTCCCTTTCCATTAACTTTCACTCAGGTTTAATTCAACCAAGCCAGTCAGTCACTCATCTAAAATTAGATTGGTTTGATACAATGATGGAACAAGGGGATATCATTGGGTCCTTTTTGTTAAGATGACTGCTGCTGACGTGGACAAGTTTTCTGCTTTCATGTTTCTGTCTCTCTGTTTTGCATCCCATAATTCGTTGCCATGATTAGTTGTAGGTTCATCAACTTTCTCCCAGACGGATTTTGGTCTAAGCCTTTTGATAATTCCCCCTGAAAATGAAAGATGGCCAGAGTTTCCAGGCTAAATTTGCTTTGGTGCATTTCTGTGAAATCAGAACGACAGCATGGAATTCTTTGTCTGAGGTAAATTAACTGTCTGCTCAAACTGAGGACCATATTGTGATGGGATTTCACAAGCCAAGACTGGTCCCAACCAGAGCCTGATGGAAAGAGAGTTACGACACTCTTTGAACTAACTAACACGTGGCTCATGTAGCCCTCAAAAGTTCCAAACAGCTCAGCGCTGTCAATCGGTTTGAACAGGATGCAGCGCTAAAATGACTAGTTTTGGGAGCAGCAGACACTCAACATTTGTCACTGTTTCAAATTTTAGAAGGAAGTGAGACTGCAAACGCATCATCGAATGCATTTAGAGATTATATTTAGTGATGAAAAATAAACATTAGTTCATGCAATAGAATAATCCAAATAAGCGTGTCTGCGGTGGATTATAATAACCTTATACACACAAAGAAAACCAAAGAGCGGAGGTATAACAATCATTTTAAATCTCTCTCTGCTGTTCTCTGCATGCTAACACGGGAGTGCTATACCTTGTCCTCCTATATACTTAAACATGCCAGTGGTTCAGAGCTCTACTACAGCTTACCTACAGATCTACATCCTTCAACAAAGCATGCCATATTACTCTCTGTTCCCAGGATTTACTCCTATTGGCCTAAACACCCCATATGTATAAGATGTCATTCAGTCTGTCTGTTCTCTCTTCCTGGTGTCAGATGGAAAATGAGCTGAATGGCAAAGCTGGTTTAAATAAATTATTTTAAAGAAGCTTTAAGTGACTAGGAGGAAAATATGTGGCTGTAGATGCTTTGACTGGTGAGCCTGGATGAACTCTTCTTTTCTATAGAAGACAGAATTATTCTACATTTAATTTTTTTCTTTTCATGTGAACTGATTCATGCATCTGTAACCCTGTTTATTGTTTTTCAAGCCTGGAAACTATTGTAAAATATTAATTAATTGATTTAAATATTAATCTGACTAAAACTTTTTCTGGTTAAAACATTATTAGATGATGAAAGAAGTGTAAGATGTGCAAAAACAAACAGCTTTCAACCAAACATTTTATCATACAATGACATGGAAAATGTAAAATCAGTCTTAATAAAGAGGTTATTTTACTAATATGTATACAGTTGGGTAGCTGATACAGTTGGTAGGTATCTGCATATGATCAAATTAAAGGGTTTGGACATTGTAGAAACGTGCTGAAGTCCTAATGAGGGTCAATCCATGGCAGCATGACAGCAGCTCCCTTTGACAGCAATCAAATCAGAAGAAAATTAAATAAACTTATTAGCAGGGCAACCTTCTCTACATTTAGGCTGAAATTCATGAGTGATTCTGATCAAATGAAAACGCCTCTGGAGATTATTCTGGAAGGTGCTGTAGGTGTTCACTGAATTATTAGAGGAATCCAGTCCTCATTTCTTTCCGTTTCATTCCAAGCAGCCAGACTTTCCTGTAATCTTTAAAGTGTATACAAAAATCTGTATACAGACTGACGTAAAAACACCTGCTGAAATGCTAAATACTCCTTTTGTTGTACGTTAGTTTATGATTCATGTCTCCAGGACCACATTTTTAGAAGATGATACATACACTCCCATGGAGAAATCAATACCAGCTACGCTATAATGACGGTTATACACCCTGAAGATGTATCATGTGAAGAGTTTGGCATTCCTGATTGGCAAGTAAAATTCGGAAAATCAATCTGCCAATATTTTATACTTGGAAGGCATCTTAGCCCTACTCTAGCAGTTCCCTAGAAACTCATGTGTTCCTCAAAATTATACATTTCAAAGTTATTGCCACAAAAAAACAAAAAAAAATCAGAGGTGCTGGAACCTATCCCAGCTGCCATTGGGCAAGAGACAGAGTACACCCTGGAGGGGCCACCATTCCATCACAGGACCACACAGAGAAATGAGACAAATGACCATGCAAACTCACTTCCAGAGTCAGTTTAGAGTCCCCTGACATGCATGTATTTGGGCGATGGGAGGAAGAAAGAACCCACGCATGCATGGGGAGAACATGCAAACTCCACACAGAAAGGCCCGAGCTGGGATTTGAAACTCATGAACCTTGTTGCTGTGAGGCAACAGTGCTAACAACCACCTTGTAGCCCTTAATCCACTTCTGTCCCAGTTAAACATCTTAGAGTATGCCATTTCATACCATCACAACCTCACTTAGCGTATGTGAAGTATTACATTTTCACAAAAAGACAGCAATAAGCTTATCCCTTTTATTTTTAAAATATTTCCAGTCTTCTCTCTAAACACTAGTTTCTTATTTCATCAGTTCTGTGAATCCTGATGCAGTAAAGCCTTGTTCACACCCAAAACTTTTAACCTGATTCTTATGTCCCACAGAAATGTTGGAAGTCACAGAGTAAATGTTCCAGATCTGAGGCGGTTCAAACAGCTTCAAATGATCACTATACATAAAATCTCCATATACATGATCTGCGAGGCTCAAGAACACCAGCCTTCAACTGATGAATGCCCGATATCCTAGATAGATGACATTCAGGTGACACAGATCGGGGTAATCCTGGAAAAGGGAAAGGGAAAAAAAAAACAAATAGAACAAAGTATGATGAAAAACTTGGGTCTGCTCAGACAATTTTACTGAATTTGGTGAAATTCTGGAGATGACACCCATGCATCCTTGATGTTTTCAGCATGTGCTACTATGACAGACTCAAGAGAGAAGCTGTGGAAAGCTTCTCCTTTCTCCTTAACCAGTTGAGCAAAAAAGGGGACTTAAAATAGGAAGATGGCATGGCGCCATAAACTCAGAGGGACCAACGGCACAGAGGCTACCGTGATTTCGGCACCCATTACTCAGTACTTGTGTTTGGCCACATTCATCGGCAAACTTCACCTTCGCTTCGATTTTAACGCCACACCTATTTTTGTGACAGTATCTTGCCCAATATGAATGCCACTGTGTCTGCCAGCAGACATCTGCACAATAGAAAGAAACACCGCTGTTCATAAACATTTTTCCTCTAGTTTTTCCTGAAGTCGGTTTCTCCAGAAGAACATTTTGCCATGATGACACACTCACTGACTCAGAGCAAAAAAACAATACCTGCTTTGCTGTCACAGCTTATTATAAGCCAGCCTGCATATGACATGGAATGTTGTTTATTTAGATCTAAGAGAAATTGGATGCGATTGTAAGAGCACTGCACAAATGAAAAACAGGTGTCAAGTCTGATGCTTTAAATCTGCACTCAGCTGAAACAGCACAACAAATTTAGAGCATCATATGAAATGCATCACTTACTGAATCCAGTGCCTTCAGGGGTGTCTGTTCTCTGAATATAAAATGTGGAAACAAAACAACCATACATGAGTGATACTTTCCTCCCTGTGCTTTTTTGCCTGTATGTTGTGTGCATATGTTAAAGAGCCTTTGAATAAAAACAACACAACAAGATCAGAGTACACTTGAAACTGACAAACAGAGAGGGGTCTTGTATCTGTACCTGCTGAGCATCATATCCAGGTACATTTACAATGACTCACCAGCACACGGCAGCAATAATGGTGCCCCGTAGCCAGGACTGTGTGCTCGGCTCAGTGCAAGGTGGAAATCGCCCTAGGACAGTAGGCAGAAACACATTTGAACCCATGCTGCTGTCATCCATCAAGCACCCCAGAGACCGCAGGCACAGACCTGTCTCCCCTGCTCAACAACAACATGGTGGATCACCATTACAGTGCCCGACTTAGCTTTTCAGCCACACAAACAAGGAGAGACTGCATGTGCAGTGGTACTTCACAAAGCCAATTCCATATGACAAATTTCTACACATTCTTTATGCTTTCAAAAATGTGGGCCAACATACAGTCCACGTGGGGAAAGTTATTGGAACTGTGATATGATTTCTGCATATGATTTTCTACTTATCAACATGTAACCAGCACTCAGTAAAACTAAATAAAGATGTGAAGCATGATCCAGGTATTATGTAATTAAACTAAGTGAAATTGCTCACTTTAAACATCCAAGAAAGCATTCAAGTGAATATAGTTCATGCTGGAACGAATTGGATGTAAGCAACTCAAAGTAAACTTTAGCTTAAACAATGATTTTCGTCTTCACAGACTGAGCACAGCACTGCTGAATTAAAAAAAAGCAGTAATCCTTCACCTAAGATCAAGAGCTAACTCAAATCTTGATTGCATTTCTGTTTCCTTGGCTGCTCAAATAAATCAATTCGGAAAGCAAAGTGTGTGCGTAGGTGATTAAGTCAAGCTAATGATAATGAATTAGTGCTTTGCTCTACTTTCACAATAAACATGTCCCTGTGTAACAGCAGTAGGAGATTAACTCCTTCACCCTCTGTTGTTACATTTAGTTCTCTTGTATTTACAGCTTTGAAATTTTGTGAATGCGTGTTTTGCCCTTCAGGTGTTTGTTTGGCCTTCCCGTGACACTTGATTTATTGTGTAAGGGGAGAGTCAATGCCGCAAAACACAATACCTTCTTGTGCATGCATCAACTTATCGCTCAAATGAAATGACAGTTCAACTTCTTAGCAAGCACATTCATTTTAGACTATTTTGTAATTAAAAGTTAGCTTAATCCAGTCATGTGATACCATCTGTTCCCACATGTGAAGAGCGCCAATTGAAACAGTCATTTTCATTTTTGAGGCCACGAGTCCAAGATTTATTTCAACAGCACATAAAAAAAACAGGTTTCTCATCTCCGGTGGCAAATTTTGCTGGCAACACCTGTAGCTTACAAGCGAATAAAGCTACATAATGACACCAACTACTCCAACCAAACAACACACACTCTGATCGATCAGCAATGTTTCAAATTGACTTGAAATAAGAATACATTTTCTGGTGAAGATAAGGTTTATTTTTTTCTGTGCTAGTTTGAATGCTGTACTGCTTCAATTTTTTTTTCAAAGCAAACAAGCAGCACCCACAGGTAAAAGGTATGATTTGAAGCTCATTCAGTTCTCAATCGATGTGTATCCGTGCAATGTTATCGCAGAGGTAAGTGTGCAACTATTGGGTAAAAAATAGGGGTAAATGCATTTTTGTTTGTTTTTGCTGGCAGAGCCAAGCTTCCGAACAGAGGTGGTGGGGCAGTTAACTTTAACAATCAGCAGATGTGATGGATGGAAGTTGTTCAGTATTCTGAGGGGAGTACAACTTTTTGCTGAGAACAAAACAAGATCCAGGCCAGTAAAAGAGCGGACTCTGCAGCTCTCACTTCGTCCCTCAAAATGAAAAACTGGTCTCACATCTGAAGACTGTCTCTCAAAGTTACACACACACACAAAAAAAAACATAATTACACGTATGCATCTAAGGATTTGTCTGCACACAGATTTTCCTTTGTAGAAAAAAACTCACATTTTCAATAACATCAGTATCTCAGCCTGTGCAGCTACTGACTTAGAAATGTGACACACATCACCTAAGACAGTGGTAGCAGTTGGTTACATTGTCGACCTTTTAAATAAAAATAAAAAAAATTAAAAAAGGGTCCAAACATTATTCCTGACAATGACTGATTTGAGGCGTGCCTGTTTAAAATGGGTGTCATGATCACTTCACAATGTTCACTTTATCCAAGTCTCCCAAATGAACAAAAGTGACGTAAGTAGTGTCAGCAATTTCACTAATCCTTAAAATGTGGTTATATCAAGTTTTATTTTATAACACAAAATGACAAATGATTATTAAACATGGTTCCTGATGAGAATATATAAACCCAGTCATTTCTGTTCTACTTCCAGATGTGATTTGATCCTCGGAAATGTACAGCGTTTTAAAAGCTCCATACATTCTTCATGTCAAAATCTTAATTTAAAAGTTAACTGGTAACTAAAGTTGTCAGATAAACTGAGTTGGAGGGTAAAATGTTTTCCCTTTGAAATGCAGTGAAGTTAACTGTGGGTTAAAGCACATGCATTTCTGTTTTTTCTTGTTTTTGAAAACTCTGTTCTCAGGGAATATGCCCCTGGTGAGCTTGAGCCCATTTAAGGTTACTAGCATTCTGCTTCAACAACCAGTCAGCACTGGAAAAGGCAAACCTCAAGCAGGTAACACAGGCTGAGTCAATGGCATACCTACTCTATTGCGACAAACTTGTTGACAAGCTGTCTTGGTTACCTGTCCCAACTCGGGCGTCAGTGACATATCACCAACTCTGTGAAAGGAGAATATATGTGTAATTCATTCACTTCATTTATTTCTGTTGGTCAAATCAAAGCTGCTAAATAACGTTCCAAAGGGCCTCGTTTCCATGGTGCTGGCATTTAATTTCAACACATTATATCATCATCGTGTAATGCCATTCTAAAAGCATACTAAGCAGGCATACAAAGCAGGATTACCGTTCAAAGGGATGAAAAGTCCAAGTTTGAATAGTGCATTTGAAAATAGTATGTGGTGATATTTTTCTGCATATTCCTGCATGACCAGGTTGCGGTGAACTGTATTTTAATGAGACACAAAGCCTGAAATGCTCTCCTTAGCCTTCAAAGTGACACTGGCTTAAGTGTGGCAAACTTAAGTACTGCAGCCAGCTTTTGAAATAAACTTTCATCAGTTATGTTGTGTTCCGTCTGCGCCATCACAGCCAGCGAGGCTCTAAAGCCCCTCTAGGCAATGCTTGTGATTCCACTAGTCAAGCTCTAGTTCGTTCCAGAAGCGACTCAGAATAGGTTCAGCGTTCAGCTAAAGTTACCAGTCCCATGTATTTTCAACAGACATTCAGCCAATTTTCATAGTAAAATGCCACGTGCAGACTTGATAGCCATGTGGCGCTGGAGCTGGAAAATATCAACCATGATAAATGAGTTATGGAGCCTCAGATCTTTATTTTATAGAAAAAGTGAGGACAAGGTGCAGAAATTAAGTGCAGGAGTTTTGGAATTAGATGGTGTGGGACATAACGGTTACGTAAAACAGACTTGTGACTTTACTGCCTAAATTATACCTGTATGGTACCATTCGGCAGACACTGCCTTTAGCTTCTGAAACACTCCCAGTTTGACATGAAGCCACTCAAGGGACAGAACAAACCTGCATTGTGGCCAAATCCTTTGGACTTCAGGAGTCACGTGTGGAAATGACCACATTCAAATCGTCAACGATCCAACAGGAAGAAAAAATAATCTGATATTTTGGGCAACTATAAAATAAAACCACAGCTTGATCTCAGTAGAGTAATCAGGAAAAAGCAGAGCAGTTATCAAAGTTCTTTAGTGTTTAAATTAACCATTAGTTATATTATTCTACGACATAGCCCTCATTGATTGCCTGTTGATTAAACTTAATGAAGGGATAAAAGCTGGGAGCCTCTCTGGGATTTCTGCCAACCACTGACCATTTGACAAAGAGAGGGAGTGTGTGTGTGTTTGTGAGTGAATAGGAGTGAGATGGCCTCTCCTGACCTCCCACTTGCCATATAATGAAAAGCTGTCTCTTCTCAGGCAGAAACTCTGTGACCCCAATATCCTTCAAACTTTTAAATACTGGAAACAGGTGGCCTTCCTAACAGGGCTGCCTCTCTGTCTCACCCATCTCTTTACCATTTTTTTTTCTAAAAACACACAACTACACACATATATAATTACAAAGGATATTACACTATCCGCTTGATCAATCAACTTCCCTCAGGCGCATTTACCTTCCTCATCTCAATCATGCAGCTAATATACTTCCTTCCTTTCTATTTCACTGGTGTGATGATACTAGAAGAGTCCTGGCAACATGCTGGTGGCACATGTGCAAAATCTGCCACTTTTTATTACTAATTACCACAAAAGAGGGGGGCTTGACTGTAATTTCCGCTATGACTTTTCAGAAAATGTTTATGCAGAGAGAGAAAGGCAGGAGAGGAAGAGGGAGAGCAGAGGGTTAATGGCTTTTCTGTCTGTCATCTATGATGATGCTCCACATGGGCCTGTAAAACTATGAAAAGAAAAAAAAAAAAGAAAAGGGATCGCTGCTTGTAACCTTGACGGTTTGAATGAATATACGCCAGTGCCAACACAAAGCTGCCTGCTAATCCTGCTCATTATTCTTTTTCGTTTCAAGAGAAAGCAGATTCAGGGAAGAGAAAAGCAGAATTGAGACACACATGTAAGGGAAAATTTTACACAAAGTAATATAAAGAGAGCACCACCTGTTGATTACAGAACAGCGCAATATACATAAAAAAAAACAATAATTCCTCTATTAATAATTAAATTATTAAATCTTAAATTAGGCAAACTCAACCCGCAGATGAACGACAGCACATGATACTGTGATAAGGATGATAAGGATGTGTTTTTACAAACAAAATCTGAGCCAAAATGCAGGAGCCATGTTTGGGTAAAGTCCACCCTACTGTAAGTACCAGCAAGATGCTTTTGATCTAAAGCATTTGATTAATTGTCATAAGCAAGTGTGAGCACCTGAAAACCAGAAGTTTGGGCCATTTGATCATGAGCATATGTGTGTCAACACAATATCAAGGAGGAAGGACACAGCAATGACCTTGGAGAAGCAATTGTTAATGTCGCCCATCAATGCGGGAGGGGTTATAAGGCCATTTGCAAACAATTTGGTGTCCATTGTTCTACAGTCAGAAATATTATTTACCCGTGAAAAATGATCAAGACAGCTGCCAAGCTTCCCAGAAGTAGATGTCTCAACAGGTACAGTCATAATCTGCAATGCAAATTATGCAAAAAAACCCAGTTCACATAAACCTGTATAGCTGCAGCTCAGACTGCAGCTCCAGTTCTCCCAACACACCAGATTCAAACCAAATGGTTCTCCTCAATCATTTTAACCTTATGTGCAAGCCTGTCAATGATCCAGCTGACCAAGCAGATTGAAAAGGTGCAGCAGGACCTGAAGAGAAAAGAAATTGTGTGGAAATGAGCGGCCGCAAACTTCAACAAAAGTGAAGCAACGTAAAGAAGAGTGGGCCAGAATTCTTCCACAGTACCAAAAGAGACCAATATTATATTGAAAATTTTTTTTTTACCCCTTTATAGAAGCATATACAAGCAATAAAATCATGGTTTTTCCACACACATCACGTGTGGGCTTAGTTTCAGTTAAGCAAATACATCATGTGACGTTGGTCACCTGCGAGTGCATTTATATCATTCTTAAGTGAGGACCACATGACTTTTTATTATATCCTGATATGTCAAATCTTAGAAGTGAAACAGAGTGTACTTCCTTTTTCACATGACTGTAGCAGGGAGGCTCTCAGGTCAGGGAGCCAAAAACGTTAGAATGAAACACTGATACACATAGGAAAGAGTCATCATTCAGGAAAGCACATATCCAATCTTTTCTGAACGCTGGCTGCGCTCTTGGAATTCTCCTCTCCTTTTCCGCCGCCCATGAGAAAGGCAAAGAGATGAAAAACACTTGAGTGAGTGAGTGAAATGGTGTGAGAAAGAAAGGTTTAGAGCAGTGGCAACATTCACAGAGGAAATGGCATTCCTAGAGGAAACGTTCTTTCTTTATTTGATGAGACAAAAGAGGCAGGGAGTCAGTTGCAGAAAGTTGGAATGGGGGAGTAATGTTGAAGATGGAATAGGTGAAAGGGGAGATAATGAGGACAAAGAGGTTGGGCCACAAGGCAGGGTCTAATATCCCTCTCACCAACACACACACAAATATAATAAAAAGAATAGACAATCTTTTGGTTTCACTCTCGGCCTGTATAGTTAAGATTTGTAAGTGACCCTGTCAAATAAAACAAGTCAATGCCATAGCAGGTATCATGTCTGGAGCATAACCGGGTTTTGACACATCTAATGGGAACAATGAGCAATCTGAAAATAGTGTCAAAAGAAATATATTACACTTCATAATGGAGCCTGAAGCTCGAGCCTTGTAAACATAGTTAATCATTTACCATGAAAAGCAGCACCCAACAAGAACTTGATAAACAAACTCAAGCTGTTACAGGCCAAGCTTTGGAAATGATATAAAAAATAATAATGAAACCTATTCCTTTCATAGGGAAGATGTTTTCCCTACAAGGTGAAAAATCCTGAAATCATGCTTTGGTTTAAAGTGTGACCTACTTCAGCTAAACATTGCTTTTTTCAGATAACTTCACCTTCAGACGAGCCAACATTCTTCACGAAACAGTAAAATGTCTCACTTTCAACATCTGATATTTTCAATTTTCAATTATGAATGAAACATTGGTTTATTAGGTTGGCAAGTGATTTCATTCTGTGGAAATTAGGGTTGTTGAATAAGACTGGTCTGAGCACGGGGCAGTTCTATCAAGCAGAAGACGATGCAATTTGGAGAAGTTGAGTGGATTAAAAAGGGGCAACAATCAGAGTCCCGGTCTCCTCTCATGTTGTAATACCACTGCTCTTTCTTCCTCCTACTGGAGCAATGAGCCTGTGTGAGCCACCTCCTTCAAAGTGGGCTTCTTGCCCTCGGCTAGTGATGTGTACCACTCTGATCACCCATTCAACCGCTAACACCACCCTCAACACACACAAACACACACACTCATGACTTCTGTTAATATCCAACTGGGTCCTCTGATCAAAGGAAAGAAAAGAAGGAGGCTTAGAGGACAACTCTGATTACTGCCTGAGGCAAGTTTTAACCCAACATCATCATCAGCAACATCATCATCATCTAGAGCAATTGATTAGCAGTTACAAGACGAGGCCGGCTAGGAGCCACTAATTTTTACTTATTCACACTGTTCAGAAAGGGATTAGAAGACATGTAGTACAGTAAAACCATGTGGTTTAGTGCAGTAGAATAAAGGCTAATAATGTCTGATGAACTAACATCACACTAGAATTACCTTGCTGTGTTAATCCATGCATTTATCAATTTCATGATTTTGCAAACGGGATAAAATGCACAGAACAAAGGTGCTAATGGTACATTTTGAAATACACTTTAGGACTCACATATTCTGAGGCTTCAGTCATATTCATTTAGTTGTTGTGTACTTGATACCAAAAAAATCATTACTAGTAATGAAATTCTTGGCTTCAGAACTCCACTTTACATATTTAAAAGGTTACACTGTGCTCACCAGAAAATGTTAACTCATTTAATGCAAAAGAACACATAATTGCATTTGCCTCTCTTAAAATGATCTCTGAAACTTTATTTTCAAAGAATGGTTGTTTGCAACACAAAAGTACAAATGTGTAGTTTTAGGTCCTGTTGACTAATCCAACCCCCACATTATTCTTACGCGCTGGTGCCATTTTATCCCAACGAAATAAGAATAACTACCAGCGCCAAAGAACGTTGTATTTTTGAACATTAATGTTACTGTGCTTTACTGAGATAAGTCCATTAGCCCCACCACATGACGCCAACTTCACCTACACAACCAACACTTTCATTACAGAGCCTATATTGCTACATCTGTACTTTGGACTGACATGCCATCTCACTCCTCCTCCCATTTTTCACCAGCTCTGCTCACTCAGTTCTGACTTCAAAGCTGGAACATCTAATTTAATGGGAGAATACAACACAAGACAAGCACATGCTCTTACAGACACACACACACAGGCATCCAGACATGTTGAAATACACTGAGGTCATGTATTAATAATTAGAAATTATGTTTTCTTTAGCAAGACTCTCAAGTCTTATTTGCAAAAGACACCATCTATATATTTTGGCCGACCGAGTGTTGTTGCTGCAGGGTATGCATCCATGAGCCAAAACATTGTTGCTACTTACAGATAACATTATAATTTCTTACAACAGTTTGTTTCAAAGTTTGGGATGCAGTGCAAATCAATAATTCATTCATTGTTCCAGTGTTGTGTTAAGGAACAGCCAGAGTTTTGCCCTGTGTGGTCATCACGTTTTGTGTCATCAGTTTGAAACACTTTTTGTATCATGTGCAAACTTTAATGGGAAAGTCATTTTAAACTGATTTTGCACTAGTTAAATAAATCAGTCATGTTGTCTTTTGCCTGTGGGTAGTGACTGCAGAATCACTGCATTAGAAGAAAAGTCTATCCACTTTGGAACATGAATTTACTCAGCAAACACCATGGCAACCTGTACAATACAAAGAAGACATCTTGACCTGACCCAGTGTCCACAGTGCTGTGGCTTTGTAGTGGGATTTTGTAAATACCAGCTCTGCTCTTAAGATTGATTTTTCTTTTGTGCAAGAAGTTATTTTGACCTAACCGTGGTACTTTCAGAGAGGTGGCCATGCTCCATGAATTTAGACCCAATGTCATGGTATCTGTTCACTTCTTCTTGGAATAATTGTCCAAAGATCCAAACTATTGTTTCTGAGAAAAAGGGATTTCAGAATGGTGCAAAATCAGAAATCAGTCCCAGTCTTCTCTAAAGAAGGTATGCACCTATGTCACTTTTCAATCAAGTCGCACCTAGAGGGCAAGAATTGATGACCCCTGACACACATACATGGATCTTATAATTAGGAGTCCACAGTTTATTGTCTTTGGAGTTGGCTGTAAGCAATTAAGGGCTTGAAAATTACAACTTATGAAAACATGTACCAAAGTCGTCACAACGATTTGCAGGTTGTCTAACAGAGGTCATAAGAGGGAGTTTGGAGAGTTTCATCAGTTGGACAACAGGAAGGAACACCTGACACAGTGTTCAATGCAAATTCATGTTTCCAGGCCTGGCTTGCAGTTGTCTCTGAATGGCAGAGGTCCATTTGGCTCATCTCTCAACTTTTTAGAGTTTTATAAAAAGACAATCCTGACATCTTTCTGAATCTGTTTTTTTTTACAGAAGGCTCATCATAGCTGTCAATGTTTTCTCAAACTGGACAAACAATCTGCGGTCATTCAGCAAGTTGTCCTTTTGTCACAGTGGTAAAAAAGTGGACATCCCCCCCCGAATACAGTCAATATCTAAAGGCATCCTGTGGATTCCTCAGATAGTCCAGTGCAGCGGGAGGTTGTTCCGCCATAGCAAGTCAAATGACCTCAGCAGGCATTGATGTGGAACTCAACCTTCTCAACATCAAAATAAAGGTGAAGGCCATTAGGCGCACAGTAAGAAAAACAACCAACACAAAGAGAAGAAAGAGGAAAATTCATACAATTCATTCTAGCTTATTGTCTTTTTTCACCCATTTTAACACTGCTCTACAGTCAGTGGAAACATGTGACAAATAAGATTTATGCAGAATTTATGCAGTGTAAATAAAATTGTGTTGTTGTCCACATCCTACATGAGATAGCTTGCAATCTAAGGAAATTGTTTTGTTTTTTTTATTATTTAGCTGGCTAAGTTTATTCATTACATCTTGAACAATTTTAATCACCATCATGTTTTTTGTCTCTCATTTCATTTTATGCACCGTTGTTAGTAACATCAATCCAGCAAAAGATATCTTTGATTTTTCACTCCAGTAAAACAGAGGCATTAAAATGAAGACAGGATGTCCATCAGTTTTAGATGCATTGTTAAAAACACAAAGACCCATCTCCAAAAGAAAAACCATGAGCTGCTTTTATTTACGGTTCATCATTTCGTGAGCTAAATGTAGTGGAAAGTGCCGCCATAATGCACGTTTTTTATAATTAATGTCTGATGCCAAAAGCCATATTAGCAGATTTCTTACATATTACTTGATTTAGTTAAAAAAAAAAAAACTCTTTAAGGCTCAAACACAGAGTTGTGCTGTTTATTTTAAACACTCTCCTCTTTGGATGCTCTTCTCACATCTTTGCATCTTTTAAAATGTCCTTCATGTCTTGTTACTGGTTGCATTAGTGCATTAGGAACAGCCTATATCGCAATATTTACAAATGCAGTATGTGCCAACACTGTTTTTGTTTACTAGGTGTGACTGTTGAGGTTTGCCAGGGGCTCCAGACAGGCTTTGACCAGCAGAATCAGAAATCAGCTGGTTAAAAAAAAATCCTTGAACCATGATTTGGGGGATATTGGGTATCGATCTGCATTTGGAAAAATAGCACCATGCTTACAGTGTGTTGCTGCAAATAAGTATATAAATAACCTAAAATATGAATAAATAAACTGTTGGATTGAATCAAATGTCAACCCACAAAAACATTTATTTTGTGTGTGTTTTTACATTAACATTGTACTTAACTCCACCATTTGAATTGTCATTTCAAAAGCCTGAAATGCATTTTAATTTTACTGGCAAATCTGTCAGAAGGCAACACAGGCACAACAATCCCCTTAGCAATGATTCTGCCTCAAAACAAACTACGCCTCGGAAAGCTGACTGACAGCAGCCAGGCTACACAAACACGATTCAGTTCATTCAGAACAATAGCATTGCATGCCTGTTTGCGAGTGTTTTCAGAACTTAAAAGATGATTGCTCCGCATTACTGTAGCAAATTATATGAACACTGAGAGTATGCCGCATCAGGTCTTAATGGATAAAGTACAGGTTCAACAGCCCTGCTGCACAATTACTGTAGTTATTCACTCATTCCATAATTTCACATCCTTGGTGATTTTTATAACCCATTATTTTTGAACAGAGCTGCAGACTGCTGCACAGTCTGTCCCTGCACATCTCAGAGACTCTCAATGAGGTCAAGGTTTTGACTCTGCGGTGGCCACTTATGTGTGAAAATGATGTCCCATGCTCCCTGAACCACTCTTTCGCAGTTTGAGCCAAATGAATTCTGGTATTGTCATCTTCATCAAACGGGGTAAATCTGGACTCAGATCACAGTACAGTTTTCCAATTTAAAGTCTCCATAGCAAATTAAAGCCTTTTTATCGCCCAGTTCGATTAGCCTCACTGATAAGGAGTATTAAGGGCACTCTGTTGTTATGTCCCAATACCTCGAGTTCCCTTCATATTGTGCATGTTCGTGTAAATTATCATTCTATTCAACATTACTGCGAGTTCCACTGTTTTTCCTCTATAAGTGACCTCTAACAACAATCATTCTAGATATTCTTCCAATCATATTTCTCCACAGAAAAGAATGATACGCTGACTTTGTTTCATGTTTGAATGAGTTCAATCGTTTTTAATCCAATTTTAGTAGCTTCAATATCCTTTTGTAGGTTAATAGGTTTGTTTAATGCAGACATCTTCAAATACGACATTCTTAGAGATGAGAAGCTTCTCACTGCATCTGTTAGGGTAAAATAACTTAATCACTACACTATCTTATTTTATTTTTTTAAAGGGAGGATCTTGCCCATTTGCTTAGTTAAATATTTTTTTAGGTGTTTTTTTGGCCTGTCAGTGCATTTGCAAGTAGAAGTGAGTGCAGCTCCCTTGTCTCAGATCACCATTAGCGCTCTCCCCATCAGCTTCCATCAAATTTCTTCTTTTAAGTGTGAACTCCTTTATCTTACTTCCTCAAATCTCAGTTAAAAGTGGAGACCAAATTACTCCATAAGGTTAAATGGATGCTTGATGAACAAAAAAGGTCCGGTTCGTCCACATCTCTGTCACCCATTAGTATTTCTTTTATGTTACCTTTTGTGCTCTGCCCGAGTCTTGCTGGGTAAGAGGAAGAGATTAGTGTTTCAAGTTCTGAAAGTAGAGGTACATGATAGATGATTTATCAATTGAAAGTCTAATGTTTCCTGCAAGGAGGGCATTTTGGGCTGCTGGCAAACAGAGGGAAATGCATTTTTTCTCCATGTGAAACTGACTCCACCCATCCGTCGTCATTGGTTTCCATGGGAATACAAATTCATATACTTTTTCCAAGAAAGATGAACAAACACTACACTATTGTGCCTGCTTAACCCATTTGTTCACACCTGAGAGTGGCCAGAGATAAGTTTTATCTCCCTTCCGCGCACCAACAGCACAGACTGCACACTTAATTAACCCGAGTACACAGTTAGCTTGTTTAGCCTTACTTTCTTCGAGGCTTAAAGGGAGTCCACATTCTCATTGTAATGTGGACTTGTGTGCTGTAATTTATGATGATAAACAGACAATACTTTTATGTTGAAGAGAACTCAGGTAAGAGTGCACAGGTTACTGTGGATGATTTGCAAACTTACACCCTTGTGTCTTTTTATCCAACCCTTGTAACAATCAGTTTTCATTCTGAATCATATGGCTCTATTTTCCCCTCTTTGGTTACAAGAGAGAACGGAGGTCTTACAGTGGAGGCTGCAGCTGCCAGGGTCATTCACAATGAGTAATCACATTAGATCCAACCTTAAACTCTGGAGGCCCTCTGCCCAGCCTCCTTCTCAGCCCACGAAGAGGATTAGGCCTGATGATGCAGGAGCTGGACAAAGGCTGGAAGCTCCACAACTGGGAAAGGAATTGGCAAAGGATGAACTGAAGGAGGAGATCTACAGAAAGCTGACAGAAATTCTGAGGACTTGAGGGATGGAGAGAGAATAATTGTGCAGGGATTTGGGAAGAGAGGGCGTGGGAGCTTTAATGAGATCATAAACATTTTAAAGTTAATAAGTACAAATAAACGAGGGCAACACATGGTCAGCTATAGTATACCGGCTAAACAAGCAATCCTGCTGTATCTAAAGGCTAAGCTACACGCTGTCAACTAAACCATGTGGTTGAAAGCGTAGATAAAGATGGACCTCAAGTGGGTCATTAATTAGACTAAGTCACTAAGCAACTGTCTCTTTAAAAGTAGTTTTATTAAAAGGTTAAAAGCAAATGTTATGACATTTTTTTTTCCCATTCTGAAATATTTCTAAGAAGCTATTGACTGACGGCAACACAGGGAAGAATAGAACCATGTGACAAGTGGCAGGAACAGCCAGAGTTAAACTTAAGTTACAAGTGAGGGTAAAGCAAGTAGACATTAGAGAAGGAAGGAACTCCGTCTTAGGAAATAAGAGGTGATTAGGAAATTGAAAACTGGTAAGGTTGTTGATAGTCAGGTGACAAGATTCAGAAGGAATGTCTGAGGACATCTTGTGGCTGAATGGAGAGTGACAGGAATTGTGATCATTTGGAAAGTCTTAAGACTAAATAACTTACCTCCATTCTCCCTGAATGCATTCAGACTTCCAGTGCTTTCAACTAAAGCCATTTATCATACCATGTCAAGTCTTCCCACGCTTATTGAAAATGTTTTGCCTGGTAGTCTCTGGACTAGTAATATAATTTTTTTATGAATTTGGGGCAGACTGCAGGCAGGTTCTCCAAAACTCTAAGCTGCTGAGCACAGCTCAGCTCTCATCTGTCTGATCTGACACCTGCTGACAGACTGGTCTACTGCAGAAGGGGATCGTAGGATGATCAGAGATTTTCTTTTTCATAATCTGGTCTTATATACATATTGTAGTTTTACAGAGGATTTATGCTGTTTGCTTCAGGAATCTGGCAGGTGAAGTTGTTGAGACCTTTTCCAGCAGCCCCTTTACACCCCTCAGTGTATTCAACAATCTGTGTGCTTCATAGTTATTAACAAAATGTAGTTCCAACAGCAATAGCTTCCCTGAAATAACAACCAAGGGACTGTCAATTGTTCTGCTCTTTTTCTGCTGAGAGAATAAAAAAAAATACATGTATGCTAAATTATAACCACGTTAAACATAGATGCTATCCCCTTGTTTCAAAGACAGCTCAGACCACTCCTCATGGTAGCTCAACTCTCACTTAAGTTCTATCCATCTGCAAATCGATGTGTCAATCAAAGTCATGGTTAGGATACTGGATCTCTCTACTATTGATTATGATAGTTTTGCTCAACATGTGTTGGAGCATTTGTTCCTTCAATGACATAACAGTTTACAGACAAATGTTTCAAAGATCTAAATTCAATATAACAGCTTGTGTGGCTGCACAGTCCAATCGGACTCAAGAACACCTAATAGCCATGTTCGTCCAAAGCTCAAAAATGTAATGTCCCAAAGCTCTGAGATCATTCCTAAACCTAACCATGTATTTCTTACACAGAAATATAACCAACTACACAATATAGTAAAGGTTAAATTGGAAAAAAAATAGGAATTGTTGAGTCTGATGGCGCTCAAACTCTGGTCCATGGATGGGAACATGGATGCCCTAAAACCATTGCCAGGTTGTTAGTTTTCATGCAAGTTGCTAACGTATAAAGAAGTTCAAACAAATGTGGGGTATATGATATTATCTCACAGGTATGTACATCTAAAGATTGAAAAATTAAATTAGATAAAATAAATATTTAGAATAAACCCTAATTATAGGACAATCAACTAAAATTCTATTAAAAGTTCAAAGCAATATTCAAGATGTGGCATTGGTGGTTAACCTTCAGACAGTAACAGTTATTACATTATGTCTACCAACACCATTATTGTCATTGATCATACATGAGCATCATTTTCTTTTTATATCCATCACTCACACATACTCACAGCTTTTCTGCATGTCTCAGCACTCACTTCAATGGTGCATTGGGCAAACTGTTGGTCTATCTCCTTAGTAGTTTCACAACTGGCAAACCTTCTTTCTCTGTGGTATCTCTGACACAGGAAGAGCCAACTTTGAGCGCATGTGTGTCTGTGTACACGCGAGTATATGTTTGTGCTCATTAAATATCACATATCATCTTCAAGCATAGCCATTGCCCACATGGGCAGGGTCTTTAATGTTTAAAAAAAAAAACAACAAAAAAAAGAGCTGTCTGGTATATCTTGTGAAACTAAAACCACTTTGATTCCATGTCTGTTAACTGCATCCCATCAACTTCACCACATGCCAAAGACTGACCAAAAAAATTAAAAATTAGCAAATTAATGATGTACAACCACGCAGTACTAGCTCCTTCAGGCTAAATTAAAAATGTCCTTTTCCAGCTGGCACGCTGTTGCAATCTTTAACCGTGTTATGGAGTGTCATGTGAAGCTCATTTTCATTTCTATTTTCATCTTCTATTGCATTCTCATAAGCAAATGTTCTACCAGGTTGCAATGAATAAGGCAATGGCATAAATTTAAAATGGAGGCATTAAATAGCTCTTGCTTCACAGCTATAGACACATTGACCTGATCTGTGAGGTTAGGGATTGATTTTCTCTTTGGTTGCAAACACTGCGACATGCAGTGTATGTGGAGTATACCATTTATAGAATGTGAATATTTCCCCATTTGGAAGGTTTTAAATTCAAAATAAAGAATGCATCAGCCACAACTAACTGGATAAAGCTGGGAGGACAATACCTTATTTCATTAATCCTGTGCACTCCATTAGGGAATATATCTCAAATATAATTAGTACTAAGGAATGCATTACGTCAATAATGCATTTCACATTCCCTAATCCTAATTATCAAAACTGTCCTGACTCGTCCTCTTGCTGCAAATTTAAAGACAAAATAATTTTATTTCTAAGCTGTAAACCAAGTTTTGATCCTCAGAAATCCATCTAAAGTTGAAAAAGTCTACAATTTTAGTCGCCACATCTCATACGGACCCTGTGAACTCGGTAAAATAAGTCAGCACACATACATTTACAGTAGTTTCACCTGGACAGAGTTCAGAAAATGTATCAGCCCATGTCTTTTCACACAAGCATTTAAAATGTACCAGTAAACCACCCATTTATCCAATATGCAGATTGTTGATTATGCAGACAATTATTCAGGAGTCAAACTCAATCTAAATCCATTTCACAGTAATTTGAGATGGTTTCAAAATATATCAACGGTCCGTTTTCTTCAAAATCTAAAGCAACAGGTGGTTTGACAAATATCCAGGACCCGTCTAGCCTCAAACACAAATACACGTTGATAACCTGAAGAATTTCTTTAAGTCAGTGTTTTGAAACCTGTAGAAAAATGATTCACTTTGCCTCATCTCTGCACTGCTCTTTAAATGTGTCTTGTTGACAGTAATACTCTCTGGCAGGGATGTCTTGTGGCCCAGAGAATCGCCCTGTGGAGTGTGCTTCCTATCCCTGGGGAGATGCAGAATCGGTGTGTGTGGGTGGTCGTGGGCTGGGAGGATAGGGAGGCGGGGAGTTTGCCCACTGTTAGTCCTTGTTACTTCATTGACAGGTGTTGGCAACAGCATCTCAGTTTCACTCTGCAGCATTCAACAAATTCACCAAATGACTTCACACCATCCTTCAATCTCTCTCTCTCCATTACCCCTCCCAGCACAGAAACACTGACACACACACTGACTAGCATACGTGCTCGTACACCTGCCTCCCTCTCATAGATATTAAACCTTGGCTTGCTTTCACTCGCTGTTTTTTGAGTGGCAGGGATTTTTTCGACTCTGAAGTCAGAGACACTGACGTATGACTCACTCATCCACCCCCCCCCCAAAGACAAACGCCAGTTTTTGTCTTTTGCGTCACATCAATTCAAGGCCTCCAGTCCTCACCAAATGTCTTTTTAATGAAATCCGCTTCATCTCATCACTCAGCGAGTATCTAATGGCTCAAGTATTGCTGCAGGTACCAATGAGAGGTAGGGATTTCTGGCAGAGGAACGTACAACTGAAGACCAAGTCAAATAACGTACACAGAAACTTACACACACACAAAAATTACCACATTTCAGCCTCACTCAGTACTCAGCAAATCCAGAAGCGCGTGCAATTAGTTTGGCTTCTTTTGCTCCCATGATTAACAGGAACAGCGTGGGTTGTTAGAGCAAGATATTTCTGACTTCATATAATCAGAGACTATGAGATGTGAAAAAAAAAAATACAGGAACAGAAGAAAGAGTTTTCAATAAAATGTAGCTGATGAGTGCAAAAACTCAGAGTACATAGCAGCGTATATAATCATATATATGCACATAATCATGCATGGCATAAGGAATCCACGTCAGTCACTCTGAAGCAGCCATCACTGACTGATTGCATTGTATATACCAAATCAAGGCACAAAGGACAAAATTACACCCTCTCCTTCATTTTCTACCTCTAAAAAGGTGATGCCAGAGGAATTAAGGAGAGTCTTTAATTTCTCCGTCATCACCTTTTACCCCTTCTTCTTTCCACTCATTGTGTTTCCTCACCAACTCCTCCTCTTCCATTGCTCCACTCTCCTCTCTGGGTGGAGGATTTGCTTGCTGATCCAGATCCCACACACAAAAGGAGGGTGGATAATCAGCTTCCTCTGTCATCCAGCCTAAATTGGCCCTCTTCAGAAATCCCAAGCGATGTCTTGCCTTCTGAAAACGGACGGTTACCCATTATCCTTCATCTGCACGGCCACTCATCTCTAATCTTTGGCTACCTTATCCCTGCTGCTTTCAGTTTCTGTGCCTCTGCACCACCCAACCAGCAGTCACAGCATGATCATTTGCAAGAGGAGTCGCTAATGGACATGAGCGCTAATGGACCAGTGTTGCAGCACACAAAGAAAACGGAGGCAAAACTTGGAAATGAGCAAACTAATTGTTTATGGCAGTGAAACAGCTCTATTAACACCACTCTGTAATCTTTAACTGGGATATATGCTGGAGCTGGTTGTATGCCATGGTAGGTTGGTTGTACTTATGTTGTCAACTGAAAAGTCAAAGTCTGTGTCAATACTTTGAGCATCAGATATTTCATTGCGAAGGAAAGTAAAAAACATGTGAGCTACATGGTTTATTCACATTTCTTGAAATCATATAACCAAATCTTTGCTTCAGCACAACTGATAACTTAAGCATGGTGATGTGCTCAGAATGACAGAGTTGTGCATTGATTTAGGTTTCTGTGCAGTGTTTAAGGTTTGGTTGGCTTTGTGTCATATCCAAAGTCAGAGTTTGAGTAGAATCAATTGTTTGATTTTTTTGAGTGAGGTCAAAGGTTTTTAGAGTGCAGCTGGAATTATGGACTTTGTATTTACCTTTTTGAGAAAAGAGGAAATTTTACTAAATGTGATTTAGCACTTAAGAAAAACCAATACAACCCATTGGAGCGTCACCAAACTTGACACAGGCAACAGAAGTGATATCACATCTCAGATCAAATGGTCCCCTGAAATAATACTCATGGATATTTCCAATGCTACTCACACTGTAGCAAAACATCTAGAACTGTTTTCTCACAAGCAAGTGACAAGGTCCTGGTAATTTGCTACTATTGTTACATATATTGCAACCGTTTTTTTTTTCTTCCTCCAGGTTCTAGTTTTCTTTAAGCTTTCCCAGCTGTTTCACTTGTCCCTCTCTCAGATTAAGTCATTACTACTAGTTGATTGGGTTAGGCAGCACTGCTTGATGGTTAGGCGGAAACATTTCAAGAAACTATACCAGATTAACTTGGAATCATTCATCCCTCTTGACAAAGTTGCATCTGTCTCTTGGTCTTGTTAAAAAAATCTGGCCTTATCTGACAAAGTGTGACATTCAAATTCTTGGTGCAGGCCATTCTAATCTCCCCCATCGGCTACTGTAATGCGTTCTAGCAGGTGTCCCCTGTGTGCACAATGAAACCACTACAAATTGTCAGAAATGCATCAGCGCATCCGGTGTTTGACTAATAAAAAAAAGGACATGTGCAAGTCCATTACTACTTGAACTTCAATGACTACGCATGGCAGTGTGAATGGGGGAGGGCACTGCAGGTTCAGTCCCCACCGACCAAAAGTCAGCCATACAGGCTTATGTTCCTCAACAACTGCCTTTCCCCATAGAACATTGGCTGATACTGCCATCTTCCTGTAGTTCAAATCAAGACATTTCTCATTCATGGTTCACCGATGACGGAAGGAATTACCAAACGCAATCGAACTAGGGGTGTCCCTCTACAACTTCATGAATCTCTTCAAGACTCATCTCTTTCAGGAACAGCTCCTCTCCTAACACGGCTAACCTATATTTCTCTATTTGCTTTACATGGATTTTTGTCATTTAGACAGATTTAAACAGATTTACTACTTCATGTATAGACCAGGATTCCTTGCTGACCGAAGCTTGAATGTTGTTACTAACTTGTAAGTCACTTTGGTTAAAAGCATCTGCTGAATGAATAAACAATCAAAACCATCTTAAGAAAATATTCCGATTTGGTCTGAAACACAATGTCATGAAACATCATTTAGATTTTTTTTGACAGGATATCAGTTCATGTTTGGCAGCCATGTTTACAACATCCTTGTCTTTCACAAGTTAATGTGCTAACATAAAGCAAGGAGCCAAACTGAAGTTGATGAGAATTTCACAATTATAAAGAGTATTGGACAAACTGTAATGTTGTGTCAGTGGTTAGAGGGTTACAAAAGCCCCTACTATCCATCAAAGGACTATGAATGTTAAAATGTTTTGTATGTTGTGAGAAAATTCATGTTGTAAATGTCAATGTACTGCATTTGAATTGCTGACTTAATTAGATATAAAGTCAAGGGATCATCAACTTTAATGGGTTTGTTCTCTGCAGAATATTACTAAGAAAGGGAATCCACTGCTCAGCCCGGAGCACAACAGGGGAAAAAAGACATTCTGACAACCCTGTTGCTACCAGGGATAAACACCTGTCTGTTATGTTTGATCGTCTATGCACTTTACAGTTGTAAAAATCTTTGTTTAGTGTAAAATAAGCACATCTGAAATCTTCCACCTTTCCTTGTACAGACTGAGCCATGACTGCATTCTGTTTCAGGGGGTTGTTGACTACATAAATCGTCTTCAAGTTACGCTACGATGATGACAAATGTTGCACTACAACAGGAAATTACGATAGAAGATGAAATTTGGAGCCCTCATGCAAGCAGGAGAAAACCGTTCCTTCTGCCATTTAGTTTCACGACAAAGCATGAGCTACGGTGATTGAATTAAAGCAAATGCTCTCCTTCTGAATTCGAGGGAAAGTATGAGAATGTTGAACAAGGTTGTGATTAATTTATCCCCACGAGTTGGGGAACTTTAGTGTAAACTGCTTTTGAGGCACAGAACTCCTTCCTGTGTCGGCAACTGCTCCCAAGAGCACAGAGCCGTATTCTTATTAAGTGCAATATACAAACCTCCCAACCGCCCAGAGTTCCTCATCTTATCCACTTTCCTGTTTTCATTTTTCTCTTATTTCCTTTCCCTAAACAGAGAGGCTGTTTGATCAGTTACACTTAATTCTCTGCATCTTGCTCTGCTTAAACTGGCAGCTCTTTATGCCTCTGTAGTTCTTTTTACTACATCCAGCACTGATTCATCTATCAAAGACAAGGGAACAACATGCATCGTTTTTAAGTTTTAGTTTAAAAACTGGTGATGCAAACCCTTCCATTTTTTATCAGAAGATGCAAAGGCTGTTCAAACTAATCAAGCAGTGCCAGACCATGTTGTATTAAATCACTATTTTTCATCCTCCAAAAAAAACATTAGATTTCAACAAATTATCATCTTGTAAATGGACAAGATATGAAGTACACACTGAAGAATAAAGCTGTAGTGGCAAGATGAGTGCATGGCATGTGTGTTTGTGTGTGTGTGTGAAGCATTACTGATTCATATAGGCGTCTGATCCTTGGCTGTATCAGAGTAAAGCCCCTCTCCCTCTTTTCAAACTTCTCATTTCAAAATTCATTGCTTTGCTCTTGATATTCCTCAAGCCGAGCAGCAACAGGACTCAGCTATCCCATCCGCGCATCAATGATTCACTGTCTTACTACGGGCTGGAATTTAACAACATGCAGCAACAGAAAGCTTGGATGTGCGTTTGTGCTTGTTTGCTGGCGAGTGAAAAATAGAGCATTTGAAATTTGCCAATCAAGAGATGGCAAGCCCCTAAAAAGTGGTTCTCAATCATTTTGTGCCCGATTTTGTGTGTAGCCAGCAGTCTTTTATGGTTGCATCCCACAAAGGAAGAAATAGTTTCAACTGCATCCTGGTGGCAGTGAAAGAAAAAAAAAGGCATCCAACCTTTTGAATAATTGAGGGGGACAGTTTTTTTTTTTCTTTTATTGAAGCCAGACTGCAGGTAGATCTGATGTGGGGCCAGCTCTTGTACAGATTTCCCAGAAATCAAAGCATACTTTGACATATCTAAATGTGACAGAAGTCCTTGATAGGTTTCAAAGAGAGGTCTTAGTCCCCATTTGGTTAATAATCCATTATTTGGGGATATCTGCTCTTTGTGAGCCAAGGAAAGAAAAGGTATTGTGATTGTATCACTTTTTTTTTTATGTCTGTAATCCAGGTTACTAATGGAGTGATTAAAGGGGAAAAGTAGTGCTGTACATCAGAAGTCCAAATCTCATTGACTTCAAGATCCCCCCTCCCAAAAAAAAAACAAGAACAAATTTTATCAATGATTTCTAAGTATGATTCTGAATTAGATGTTTCCTAACAAAGTCATTCAAGGAGAGGATATACTGCCTTCAGAGAAACAGCGCTTACGATGACATCAAACCTGCCACCCTGCCACACTCCCAGCTCGTTTTGATGTCAGGTGTTTCTCTCAGATGAAGAGGTGAGAAGGGATCAGACAAGTCAATCTCTCCCCTCCCAACACTACGGGTTGAAATTTGCAAGAAAAATCCATCACTTATTACCATGCCACCCATCAGCGCTGTTCTCCACGTGTTTTCCTCTGTAAAGAAGCTCTCAACATTATCAAAGTTGACTCTTGACTTAAGAAGGAACAAAATTTCCCTATTCCATTTTCTTTGCATGAATCATTTATACGTTACAGACTTTTTTTTTCTTTTTTAAATAAAGTAGCCACTTATTGCTCAGGCCCCATAGCAACCGAAATACACAATGAAAACTGATGCATAAATACTTTGACAGAACTAATTACATGAAACATGCCACTGAAATGCTCATGAGCACTTACATTGCAGTAAGCCATTTCATGTCTTTGACGCAAGGGATATATCGATTGTTTTAAAGCCGATTGCCAGTTTCAAATTGAATTGAATAGAATGCCATGTTGTCTGTCCTCTTGCATAATCTGAATGAAGCATATGCACTGGCTGATTTATTAAATTGTATGTTACAGGGTATAGTGTTTCAACCAATAAACGTTTGTACTCTGAGAAAAAGAAAGAAAGAGGCAGGAAAAAGAAAAGTAACAAATTAAATGGAGTCATCAGGCCCAAGTCTAATCTCCAGAAAGGAAATTTTGAGAATGTTTTTCTTGAGTTGTTTTAGACTTCACCTCATGTGTAACTAAAACATAACAAATGACAGCATGAAGGTGAGGGAAAGGTGAGGCAGATTTACAAGAAAATACCTTCACTTTCAATTCCACAGCAGAAGATGATTAGAAGTAAATAGTGGATAATAGTGTACCGGTTATATTGGAGCCATATTTCCAGAGCAAAGTATCACTAGAGGCCACCTTTTCAACTTCTGGATCATTATTCATTGAGTAATGTTTCCAGCGCTGAAGCAGTCCCGCTGTCTTTTTATGTGAAAACCATTTTCAAATCTGTCCCATACCTCAGCCTCGGCGCTCTGGTGAGATAAGCTCATAGGATTTCTATCATACAGGTGCCTTTGCTTATTTATCCTTCCTAGGATATATTCTGTACTAACAATCCGACACTCCATGCCAGCAGAATTTTCCATTGTGCCTGGTCCTGAACATCAGCCCTCCCAACACCCTCTTATTGTTTGCTCCAGTGGGTGGCCAGCAAGATGTGTGATCTTCCCCACAGGCGGTACTTACTCTACAGTTCTCCAGAAATGACAGGTGTATGGGGAAGAAAACCTAGAAAAAAAAAAAACGGCCGTAAATCAGTCCTGCTCAGAGTAGTGACTCAAAGATACGTTCAGTATTGAGAAAGCACAGGACTCTGTTTTTTTGCTCGTTTCCATAAATTTCTTTTGCTTTCTGATTCATTCGTTTATCTAACATGAACAGACGGAAGGATAGTTATGACTCTGGAAATGAAAATCTGTGATACTCCTTAAGAGTGAGTGGGCCCTGGCCCTGGGGCAGAGACAGATCACCCGAGGCAGAGTACTTTGTAGTTTAAGGCGTTGCTTCCTCTTGAATTGTCTATTTTCAACATGAATAGGTATGAGAGCAAAATGAGGTATTTCCTTTAATTAGAAACCCTAGGTACAACAGAATGTGCTCTTTTTGTTCTTTGCCTAATTAGGCTGCATTTATCTAGAAATATGCATTCTCTTCTTACCTGAGCACAAGTTTAGGCCACCCTTAAGGGGTTGACCCAGTAAAAGTTACAGGGATGGCATGTGTGCTTGTGTTCGCGTTGGGACCTTGTACGTGTGTGGAAACTTAATGCAACCATCCAGTGAGGGGTGAGTGTGTGTCACGACAAGAAATCCACAGCTCTCCCCGTGAAATGGCAAGTATATAAGTACATTTCAATTCCAACAGTGGAAAACCACATCACCACTATCCCAGAGTAAAAAGAGTAACGCAGACATGCACATCTACAGACACAGCCACATACTTGGTTTTTACTGTTGATGTACATCATCCCACAGAAGACAGCCAGTCTTTGGGGAGTCCTGTAAAGAAGTATGTATGCGTATTCATTTCATCTTTTGACATACCTGTCAAACCAAACCAGGTAGCTCTGTGAAGGTTAAGACAAAGTTCTAGTTTCAGAGATAGACAAGAGAAACAACAGCTCTGAGGCACAGAGTTGTGTCAGTGTTCTGACTTGATGTTTTGTAAGCATTTTGACAAATGCTATAGCTGACGTGAATTTTCAAAAGGAGTCCTCTTCCCGAAAACCATTGCCATTTATGTCCATCAGCACAAGATACTGGGCTGTGGATGCAGTGGACACACACTCATGTTTGCAGGATCTTTGCACCGAAAAAATACACAACACAAAGTAATGTAATGTAATATATTGAAGGGTGACCCTGAGGCAGGAGGGGACATGAGGGACCTTGTCTACTGTTCAGTGGTCAATCATTACAGTTTTCAATTCAATTCAACTCAAATCCAATTTAATTGTGTATTACCCAAGCTATAACTGCCATGTGCAAAACTGAAGGCATATCAGTCTTTTAAAAAAAAGTCTTATAAAAGGGCCTTTTCAGGCTTTTCGAGTCTTCTAGCTTTTTTTTGTGGTTTTATAATTTCATCTTTTGAATCCATGTTCTTAGTTTACTCACTTCATCCATGGTTTCAGTCCTGTCTTCAGATCTGGTCATTTCTCTTAGTATCCTCAGTTTCCCTGTCTTGTTCTCAGCTCCATTTACACACCTGTCTTCCTTTCAGTCAATCACAGTGGCAGTCATTTGCTCATCAGTTCCCTCAGCACATATTCCCCCTTGCTTTTCTTTAAGTCTTTGCCAGATCCTCGCTGTTATCTCCTCATGTGTTTCTCTGCTATCCGAGCTTGTGATCATGTTCTCTGTCTGCGTTTGTTAGTTCTTTGGATTTGTTTTTCACAGTTGGTTTTTGGTGTTCTGGGTAGTTTCTGTTATAGTTTTTAATAAAAATCTGTTTAGATCTCCTCATCTAAGTCTGCTTTTTGGGCCCTCCTCATCCTGCACCACTTATTACAGTAGGACCTGGCCATCATGGACCCAGCTGACTTTGAAGCAGTACATGTGGCGGTCAAGGCGTTTGACGATTGTTTGGCTGGGGTCACCGCAACTTTAGAAAGAGAGTGGCAGGCAAACTCTTGGATGTGCTGCGTTTAAGGCCTTGGCTTCTCACCTCTCCGGATATTGCTATGCTGAAGGAGGAGACCAAGGTATAGTACCATGCAACAATAACTGCTGTTACTTTCCCATCAACAGGAGTGAGTAGAGTCCACTGAACAAATTATTTATTATTAGTATGACTATTAGGCGATATTACACTTTGACTGATTCTCAAGTTTTACAGTTGAAATTACTCAAGTTGTTGAGATTTAAGTTTCATAATGTGAATAAATACTTACAGGGAGCCAAATTACAGGGAGCCAGGCCACCACTTAGTGCTGCAGAAAAGCAGCAACGCTATCATGCTCAATGTGATGCCGACCTGAGAGGAGGGAAAGATGTGTAGAGAAGCAACAAGAAAAATACAGGGAGGACCAAGAATCAAGCAGGAAGAAAAGGATAAATGAACTAAGTGAGGGAGAAAACACTTACATCCACACAAACACTTTCTTGAGGGGAAAACAAAGAAATTAGTTGTTTAGATGAGTTTTGGTAATGGGACTTAAAAAAAAAATTGGTTAATAAATTGAGATTAACCAATGCACCTGTTGAATAGTTACATATGCGTGTTACTAGATTCAGTAGAAAATATATTTAACAAGAATAATTTGATTTGGGAGACTTACAACAAGCAAATGGGAACCAGTTGGTGAAATGACCCAACTCCAAGTAAGATACCAACTACTCATAAGTATGTCAAAAGCCCACCTAAAAAAAAACTAAAAAAACATGCTATCCCTTTAAATGCTGACTCGTAGTAAGTCAATTTGTTGTCAGGAGGCTAATGTGGATCACTTATAGGGACACCTCCCCTGCATAAACAGAGTAATGTTCGAAACTTCACTTTGCATGAAACTGTACTTAAACTGAGCGAATGTTTGTGTCAAAAGTCGTGTGCGTCTGATTAAGAACCAGATCACCTCTTAGAAGCTTGCCAACTTGCAGTAGTTGTGCAAATAAGACAATGGGATCACTTATCACAGCTAATAAAACAATATAACATCGATGGAGGTTTAAGTAACATCACTAAGAGTATGCAGCATGGATGAGCGGGAGCTAAACTTCCCCCATTTCTGGCAAACCCGTTCTGAATTCTAAAGCCACGCATTCATCTGGAAAAAAAAAAGAAAAAGTGATTAGAGAAGAAACCTTTTACGTTTCAAGATGCCACACTATATCTTCCTATGTAACAGAACTCCTCCTCACTTGAACTATTAGTCCACATGGAATATGCATAGTGCAATGAATCAAATTAATGTGCCAAACGTTGTTATTCACAGAAAACCGTTTACACTTATGAAAGAGATGTGATGTGTGATACTTCGATGTAGCCAGTCAGACCACTTAATGCCAGCTGAATCCCCAGTAACGCTGGAGATGTGGGCTGATATCCGAAATACGTAATGAAGTGTTAGTTAATGGAAACCTGGCTCAGCACTCAGATGAAGCTGCCAGGTGCCCATGAAATGTTTAATTTTGGCCAGATTATCTGAACGAGGATCAGGTTCCCCAATGAGTGGATTACCGTGTTGTTCTCAGGAAAAAAAAAAAAAAAAAGCTAAGCCCAAATTAAGCTGGTTGGAGATTTTGACGGTATTTAATTCATGCTGTTAGATATCATCTTTTTTGCCACATTAAGTAAGCTGTGTTTAATTTTCACTGGAATTGTCTGAGAAAAAAAGTCTAATATTCCCCAAGACAGACTGTCTGTTTCTCAGACTTAAACTTGTTCGTCTTTCACCAACTCAAAAACTTTCTCCTCCATATAGTCCACATTTGCATTCTGTTCCCTACTAACACTTGCATTGTGGTGGCTCAGTGAATTGTATCGTTTCAAGTAGTCCAACACAGAATAACAGCTTCCAGCTTTAGAGGAAACAATCCACTCAATGAGGTGTAGGTATTACATTGACAAAAATTCTGAAAATGAAAATTATTATTTGAAAAAGAATCACAGTATTATCACAAGTTTACTATTAAAACAATTTTGATTTCATAGTTGCCATTCACTTGCTTTGCAGAATGTGATAAAGGAAGAAACCAGAGAAACATTTGTTTCTTGAGGCAAGACAAGATGAAGAAAAGTAAGCTGTGGAAATCACACTTTTCTTTACAATGCACTAAAAATAGAGGAAGACGCTCCTCAATTACCGTCTTTGTGGATACATTCAGATACATGTAGTCTTAATATCAATACAGTAGCAAATGAAAGTAGCATGCAGATGAGCAGATAAGGAAAGAGTATAAAGCTGTAACTTTTTATTCTTTTCATAAAAGTTTTATTTTTTTCAAATGTAAAGCAATGTGTTTGAGTAGATTCTCCGTCATCCAGGTCATGGCAATCCAAAGTGGCAACAGGACCTCTTATTGCTTTTGAAAATGTTCCACCTGTCATCCAAAAAGCCTCATTTCCGATCTTCTGGTGGAGATTTTTTACTTAGGTACTCAGCAGGTACAGCTCTGTGTGACTCACACCACCCACCGGAGCACAAACCAGCTGTCATCAAACCTCTACACCACAGAGCTGAGAGCATTTCCACAAAGAGGGAAACGAAAAAGACAGGGCAACAGCACTTTAACAGCACCTGTAGATACCCAAACTATGTCAAGTCGGTGAGGAAATCGAGCGAAAATTGAATGAAACGCCATAAGCGTCAAACAGAGAGGAAAAGAAGAACAAAAATATGGTCATTCCAGAGGTAGAAAGTGTGTATGAGTAACTTAAGATTTTCTCTGCGCACATTCCCGTGCACTTCAAACCCAGCAACACCCTGAAACAAAAGCTGGTTCATCCCAAGGATAAAACACCCAAACTCAAGCTGAGCGACTTTGTGAACACGACTCACAGCAGGATTGCGAAGACCTTTGTTATGGTGGCAAATAAACAACCATTTTACAACACAGGAGAGCCAGCCCCTCAGGTCAGGACTCAGTAGTACACCACCTACTTCTCAAGGATAAGAAACAGTCTTTGAATTGTTTCAGAGAAATTAAAGAGGCCAACCATGTTAAACTTTAAAAAAAAAACAGAAAAAGAACATTTGGCCTCAAACATCACCAATTTGAAGTCCTTTTTACACCCAATACCTAACTTTGTAGTTCAATTCGAGGCTTTAATCAGCATTCAGTCCCAAACTGCATGATGTGTCACAGTTTTTAAAATCAGCTCTGGTTTGGCACAGCAGAGCTGGAAACAACACCAGGGTGTGCAACGATTTTCATCAAAGATACCGCAGTGCTGCAGGAGTGGCGGCAGCTCACATTTTCCATATAGAACCTCACATTTAAACAACCATAACATCTCAAATGGAGTCTGAAAGTGACAGCAACAACTTGTAGACCGAAAAGGGTTGTTTTCATTTCTTTCACCGGAAAAATTAAGCTACGTGGGATAGACATCTGCTATCCATTCAGAGTAGGAAACTTGCCTTATTATCTATGACAGTAGAACTGTTATCAGAAGAACAGCCTGCAGGATACAGTGTGATGCCCTGTTGTAGTGATGTGTCAGTCCCCTGGAAGGTAGTGGTATGCTGAACCAGTAAATTGTTCCCCTCAGAACTGGTGATAAATTTGATACTTCAGGCAATGGGAAAAGATTTAATCAGCTCATTTTAGCAGTTATACCCGTCCTTTAAAAAAAAAAAAGTTGAACACGTTATTTATGTGTGTATATGCGGTCCAACATTGCCTTCCACGTGCAGTTTATCAACCTTTTGCACCTTGAATTATGTGGCCAAAACACCTCACTTGTTGGCCTGGAATGTACATCTGACTTTAGTAACTCTGAATTTGTGAATGTTGCAACAGACCATTCTTAAGCTTAAAACTTCTTATTAAAAAAGTGATCACATGAACCATAGATTATAGAAAACTGTGTGTGTTATAAGCAATGTCTGCGTTAAAAACAATCGTGCCACAATCGAAAGGTTGTTGGTGTGAATATAAACATGTAGTCGTGATGCCGACTTCAGCAAAGCACACCTAGACACTTAATTATCACATTACCTCCTTTATTTCCTACGAGAAACAGTGAGTGATGTGAATTTGCATGCGGCTCAGGGACTGTGTGCGCACCATTGTGTACAAGCGTGACGTGCGTATCAATGTGCAGCTGATGGAGCCCCCCTGAGTTTTAACACATTTAACTGCTGACCATATCTGAGCTGTCTGATTCTGCTCATGTTGAATTAATGACTGAGTAGCAGGCACGTCAGGAGGTGGTCACAGCACATTATAAAGCCAAATGAGACTTTGTCACAGACTGTGTGAGGAAAAAAAAAAAATCAAAAACAGTGAGCGCATTAAGTCCAAAACTAAGGGGTTTTCAGGTTAACAGAATGCACAATTAATGATGTATGCGCTCATCTTACTTGGAGCAAACATACATGCACACTTTTGACTATATTCTTATATATTCGTGTCTGCTGCTGGTGAGGATCCATTAACAAATCCACTGACATCCAGCACGGGTGCTTTATTCCATCATGCATCACAGTTTTTGTACAAATACATCTTCAGTGTGAATGTGGCATGAATGTCATTAACGTCACAGTTGAAAGTGATTTCACTGCCGCTACACAACTGTGAAAAGCACTCAAGGTCAGATCCTTTTGTTCCTTTCCAGGAGGGTGAAAATGTAGATTTGCTTTGCATAACTAATGCATTCAGCCCAGTACATGGCCCTGCGCAGTGGTGGATGTTATGTACAGACTTGTCTGTTTGCGACTGCTTTGCCATTTCTTTCGCAGTTTATATTAAACAGTCCAGCGGTGCTATAATATCAGGTAAAGGGGTATTGACTGGCTGACATCCAAATTTTGTTTCCATCTCAAAGAATTTTCATTAAAACACTCCCAAACATTCATGGTGCCTAAAACTCTTTTTAAATCAACTGCACTTTTATTTTTCAGATTTGCTTTCAAGCTTCAGTATCACCTTCAGTCTTATGATTTCTCTGGAGGGACCAAACTAACTTTAGCTTCCTAATTTGTGCCAAGCCATTGTTTTCTACTATCGTTTTCCCTTGATTGTGTAAATAATTCATGATTTGGTCCCAGAATACACATTTAGTGCCTCTGAGCATGTAAACAGAGAAAATCCAACACTGAACACGCAACATATGTTGTGTCAGGAAGACACCAACGTACACGTCTCGTTTCGATGAATAAAATGTATATGACATTCACATCATCTGGAAAGATTCAGCTCCAACATTTAATAGAACAGGTAATGAAACCGCCTAACACTTGGTTATTTCCTTGACAAAAGCTAGTCTTTCCTGTCATTTGTCATGTCAAGTAGATCTCCTGGGGGGGTGGTGTTCATTGACAGTGGCACACACGAATGCCACGATGCACTAAAGTCCCTCATTTCTCTCTCAAGCTGTCACTTAAGACCTCCCAGAGCTCTGCTTTCGTACCTACCTGTCGGTTTTGCCGTCTGCTTCCGTGTCTGTCTCTGTGTCCCTGTCACAAGATCAGTCAAAACTTCTGTTTCCCCCGCAAGCCATTAATGTCTTTATCCCTCCATTTGAGGTCTGTATGAAATAAGTTAGGCTATCATTCACTCAGACACTCATTCATGCATTAAACAAATCACTTGCGTGTAGGTCAGTACTTTCATTCCTTATTGTGTGTTCTCAGCTTTTATTAGTCCCGCCTATATCCAAAAGTAAACATCACTCCTAAGCTGGAGAAAAACCTTTTTTTTGCATTAGGGCAGATACACTTCTTCTAACTTCTCTCCCATTTTTTTATGGGTTTCCTGTGCTTGCAAGCCGGTCATACAGTCCATGGCCATTGAGCCAGCCACTCAGTTCCTAGTGTACCCCAGTATTATGACATCACATGGGGTCCTATTAGGGTAAAGCGCATTGCATGCACTGTGCATCTTGAAGGTGTACCTCATATTGCAACCAACTGCAGTAAATGTCAGTGTAAAGGGGGCAGTAACTTTGTAAATGTTTCATGAACGCAATTACCGTTTATGCAAGTTGTATACATTAACAAAGTGAGCTCTGTCTCTGGTGCAGAGTTGACATTTTCTTAAAAAAAAATAAGAAGTTGTTTCTAATCGATTCATGATCTGACAGTTGCCTGTGCAGAAGTGCTTTCACTGCCATTTTCATCTACTTCCCTGGATAAAGGAGATTTCTTTTTCTCACATTTTAACTTCCTGTTGATAACCTTTATAACTACCTTTAACTTCATGAATAGTGCATTTTATGCTGGAGGCCATCTGAAATTTTGGGGGGTTAATTAGGGCTGCGCACTTGAAAGTACTGATTTACCATCTGACAGTTTGTGTTTATTCATAAATGTTACAGCTTGAGAAGGCAATTTAAGATCAGAGCAAAAACAGGATGCAGAGATTTGTTAGATGTGTCTTTAGCCTCGAGTTGAAATGACAGGAAGTCATTTCCACATCCAATCATATGATCATTTGAGCATAAATGAAACCCTTGGGGAGAATGTGATTAAAATCATGGATTGGGCTTCACCTCAAACAAATTATATCATGATTGTTTGACTAGATTGCCCTGCCTCAGTAACAGTTTTAACCAGCTCAATAGGTCTATGTATCAGTTTCTAGCTTTCAAAAACAGCATCAATTGAGCCCTTAAGCACAAAGTTTCCTAAAATAACAATGCCCCAAAAGCAAGTCACAGCATCTTAGCCTCATAAATGAATATCGGCCCTTATTCTTGTTTGGTCACACCCCACTCCACCTCCAAAAACACACATCAAGTCTTACCAGGGGAAGGAGATGCCTTACTCCTCCTCCTTTTCTCCTTCACCTCCCCTCCGCTTCCCTGAATGAGCTGCCACTATCCCGCGTGGTGTAATATATCCGAGCCTTACATAAATTGCAACACCTCAGTTAATAGCTGTTGACTGCTCCTGTGAGCCATGCTTTGGGGGAAAACAAAATTACAGGCTGCTGAGACTGACAGCAGAGGTGCGGCTGATCTTCTGCCCCCTGAGCCCCTTTTTGGCAATGAAAACCTTCTTGTGGGCATATAGGCACCGATAATAAATGAGCCAAGTAAACGCATGTACCCATGTCAGGGTTCTCTTTCACCCAGCTGATTTGCAATTCTGCATATTAGCAGTGTGAGTCATTCATAAAGCAAAGCAGCAATTTTCTTCAAGAAAGGGGTTTTCGTTCTACATGAGCATAGTGTCTAAAAATAACTGTTTGCATGACAAATATTACAGGATAAGGAATTGAGGGATATTGCCTGAAACGAAGAAAGTTGCACCTCTCTTACAGTTCGCACACCTGGAGGAAACGATTCGTTCATAGCAGGTCAGTCTCAGCTATTTTTTTTTTCTTCTTGGATACCAAACTGCGAGAAGAGATTGCGGAGGCGTGAAGACAAATGTTATTTAACAGTATGGGGTCGGGGTGAGGGGGTTAACAAATGTAGAGCATGAACAGAAAGCTGTGAGAAAGAAAGGGATGGCATTATGTGGGCTGTTATGAACGCAGAGCATGCTGAGAGAGGTATGGGAGGGAAGTAAAGGGAGAGCAGCACAGGGAGAAACATCAGAGTACATCTGTCAAAGTGCTGCCTTTCTGCTTCACCCGACAGCCTGACCCATTCTATGTGATAGAGACCAAGTGAAGGCTGTGACCATGTATTTAAAAAAAAAAAGAAAAAAAAAAGTTAAATGAGAGGCAAGGCACGTGAAGGGGGAGAAAAGACAAAGTACTCTCTCAAGGGCTAAATTGTCTATACATTACAGTACAGACTGAATATTTGTCAAATACTAGTTAAGGGAACCTAAAAATAGCAACCTCAGTACAATTGATGCTAGCAGTACACATTAGACAGATTTCTACAAAGCTGCCACAATATGTCAGTCTGCTGCAAATCTTGTCTAATTGCTGCTCTATGGCGAAGGATAAAATAGCGTTGCATTTGCCATCATACTTTCAGTTCGACCATCTGTATAACACTTGTCTGACTAACAGAATTTAGTACAAAGCGCTGTAAACTATTAAATTGGAACAAATAAAAAAGGAACATGAAAGAACACTAATCAACCAAGCCACGGTCCCCCACCTACACGCATGCACAAAGCACTCACAAACTAAGGAATATCATGCTCTAGATAAACAATTAGTCACAAATGAGAAAAGGTTGTGTGAAATTCTGCTTCCTTTAGATAAATATTACAAGCAGAAACACTGAACCAGCTGGATAGATTTATAGAAACCATGCGGGCACCAATCAGCGTTCACCACTCTTTGTAACATAACATTTGATGAATTAAAAGTTGAACATGTGAGGATTTAAAAGGACCAACTGTAGTAAATGCATCTTAAGAGAGTCACTCTGCCCCTGCGTGTTGTAATCTAAGTGTTACCGGACTCACCCAGGCCATGTACGCATTTTTGTCCTCAAGGGGCACCATTCCAGATTTTCTTTCAAAGACCCCATATGCTTTGACAAAAAAAAAAAAAATAAGGCGGGCCATACAATTAATAGGCTTACCAAGACAAGACACTGATTATTCAAAGAGCAATTATTTATTCAAGCTGCGCTGACCAATTGGTTAGTACGAGCTGCCCAGTGACACAGCTGCACTGTGGAGGATATGAGGCATCTTGGTAAAAATCAACGAAACATTTAAATGTTCTAACAATTTAAGCACAAACTTTAGTGCTTTTCTGGTTCTTTTTTAGGGATATTTGTAATGATAAGAGACGCACTTTGGTATCTCAATTTGGAAAATTTTCTGTATCCACAGGCTGAACACTAGATCACTGGTCAGCTATGACTTTTTACTTTAAGTCAGAAGTTCCCTCCACTGCAATCCACATTTGTTATTTCTGGCTCTATGTGTAGGTGCTATATCTTCATTAGAGGCACAGTGTTCCAGTGATTGTTATTAATTTTTTTTGTTCATTACGAAAGTATGGGCTATACTTAAGACTCATTTATATTACAAGGCTTTCATTAGCATGATAGCATTTTGTTATTTATTACCACACACAGTTGTACACTTCAGTATTTCTATTTGTTGGTATACAACAAGAGAGGTCAACATTAAATGTATCTGTTGGCCTTTGTTTAAACTCTGCTTGAAACTTTTCAAACCCCCATGGGTACAGATTAAATAATGCAGCGCATTCATCATTCAAGATGAGGGTGGTCTGATGAACATCGTGCTATCTTGGCAAGATGGAAATTGGCCATTTGCTGATAATTCATTATCACAGTTTGTTCATGCCAGGAAAAAAGCATACAAATCCAAATTTAATCCTCCAGAGTTTTAACCAAACTGTTAAGGCCCATTTCCAAATAGAGCTGAAAATGCAGAGACCAGACAACCCCAGTAAACTTATGAGGAGCTAATTACACTGCACCTCATCCATTTCCCTCTTAACTGCATCTCAGTCTCACTTCTGAAACTTCTCAAGCATATAGGCATTAATTTCAACTCTTTGTGTGCTCTTTCCCTAAGTGCTCCCCTTTCTGCTGCTTTAGTCAAGATTAAAAGTAGTGAGTAAGTAAAACCTCTCTGTTCGCCCCACTCCAAATGCTCCATCGTGGTTTGTGCTCCCATGCTCCTCTTTAATGCCAACCTTTTTTTAAGGACTGTCTTCAGCTGGGCCCCATGAGAAGGCATCTGCTTGCATTCCTTCATGCATACATATAGCCATACTATGAGTGTAGAGACTCCATAGGGAGTAAAAATTCCTATTGAAAGTGCTGTCACACACACCATTGTCCCATGTCTGCAGACAACAAATCGCTCTCCCTCCATCTATAATACATATCCCATCCATCCCAAGAGACCTTATCTACTAAATACCCTTCAGATGGAGATCCTAGGCATAAGCCCATGTGTAAATTTGCTGTGCAGCGCCAAGGACACGTTGCACTGGGAGACAGCCGATAAAAGCTACCATTAAAACAGCATTTGGGGCCTTTTCTTTGTAATGAAGATGGAAGAACTGCACTCCTGACAGTGTCAGCAGATAAATAAATCTGTGCTCGGTTTGAGCTTGGAGCAGCAGACAGGAATGTGCACAGAAAGACAGGGCAACGTCCATGTAGCTTAGGTCATATTATAACCACGTGTCGACCAACATGTGCATCTGTACGTTCCACAGCTCAGTTGCTTGTCATCATGTGTGAATCCTTGTGCCTGCAAGTATTCATCAGGCCTGCATATTCCTTACCATGGCTGCATCTACTGTCAGTTGGAGTAGTAAGGTAAAAAGAGGCATAATTTCAAAATGGATGGGAGTTATAGGGTAATTTTAGCAATGCTTCTACTCATCTGTATTAGTTTGAAAGTGTGTCTTTTTTTTCTTCCCAGTTTGGGCACTGAGAGTTCAAGCAAAGTGTCTTCAGCACAGGATATTCCCTTGTTGAAAACACTGGAAAGGACTAATAAAAAGGTGATAAGTTAAGAGCTGGGGGGAAGGAGCGAGGTCACAATCAGGACGCAGAGGAGCTAAAGAGATTGCTCCATGTCACCCTATAGACAATTGTTCTGGAACACAGTGAAACTGCTCTTGTGTTAATAAAAAGAGCCATATGGGGGAGTCATTTGGGGTATTGAATAAAAAGTGATGAAACTTTTGTTTTTAAATATAGAATTCATTTCAAACAGGGCACTGCTCCAAAACTGTCCTGGTAGTGCAGGAAAAAAAAAAAAAAAGACATCACATTTCTCACAAGCATAGATGCCACACCCCATTCTAGTTACATTTGATTTCAGTTAGCCTTTTATGTGCTGAGAACTTTAAATATACTTTACAACCAAAAACTAAGATTTCCGAGCATGCATGTAACCAAACGTAAACAAAATTTCTGCCTCTCATGTAAAGTAAGTCGATTGTATTTATTTTGCACCTATTATAATACGTTAGTGAATCCTGCCCGCTTCACACTTGGTTGAAAACCCAGAGAGAAATGTACAGAAATGTTTGTCCCAGCTGAGAATCTGCCCTGTTTACAGATAGATTGGTGGTGCACTCCATTCATCCCCAAAGGGGAATTGTATTATAGCAGTAAGAGTTATGTACAATTGACTAAACTTTCAATTCATGTTTTAATTCATTATGAGGAAAAAGGATCTGCCACAGATGATCAGTTTTAGAAGGCCTATAAATATGGAGAAAAGATAACCATCAGCATAAGCTAATCAGCCAACAGTTGTTTTCAAACAGATGCAACATGCTGGAACGTGTGCAGTCACAGCTGATGCTTCCGTTTAAACAATGACATCATGACAGAAAACCACATCACAGTGAACACGTGAAACATTTTCTGTCGGGCTCCATCAAATTATCACTGCTCAGCTGTGTAACGACAGGAGAGAAAGTAACTTATAGGAGTGATGTATGATCAAGCATGTCCAACGCCCAAATATTGCGGTGTTTGGTCTGAAATTATCTGTGGGAGATCATCATACATGTAAAGTAAAAGCCAAATTCACAGCACGGACCTTGTCTTTAAGTTACTCTAAATGGTGATATCTGGCAGATGACGCTTAAGTAGTAGTATAAAATCAGGATTCTATGAAAGCAGAGTGACAGTCTGGAAATGCTTTTAAGCCACCACATGTCGACATGTTCTCTGACAGGACTGCTTTTCAATCCAAATTTCTGACACATGTAGTGATCTGAAAAAAAGCAGAAAAAACGTTAATCCAAGCAGCTTTATGACAAATTTGGCAATGTGATTATAAACGTATGCTTTACTGCAGTCTAGTTGATTGTATAAACGGAGGAATAACCCAATTCAATGGCATTACATTTGGATGACTTAGTCTGGCTTCGAGACCTTTGACTTTGCACAGTTTTGGTTAGGCTGATGGTTGTATGTATTTTTAAAAGTCCAGTTTCAGTTGAACGCACACAATTATCTATTATTATTTTACTTACTTTCTTTTTGTTGCACGTCATGTGCTACCAGACGACTGGGAAGGAAACTGCTTGAAAGGAACACACTTAATATGCATACAAACATGATATGATTTCACAAAGAAAGCCTTCTATTCCCATCCATCACGGGCTAGCTTAAACTAACCATTTTATGACAACTACAACGATAATGGTGAAATTTTAATGAAATGGTAAATACATTACTTTACATGATATTAATGGGCAATATCATGGCCATTTCTCTTTATGCATTTGCCTTTTCACTATATGGTAAATACTATTGTATTGCTACAGACTCATCACTAATAGCACCATGACTAAAGTTTCAGTTGGTATTGTGATAATATAAACATGTGCTTTTACCCATGACAAGCAATGAAATTGTTTTTGTAAAGACCAGTTACTAAAAAAGTAAATGATTTTCCACAGAGAAAAGCATTGAGTGCAGTTCTTTGCTTTTCTTTTTAATGAGGAAATATCTTTCAGTTCTTAAAGCTCTGCAGCAAGTATCGAGTTTCCTCCCTAAGTGTTGGTTCTACCTTGTAAAAATAAAAAATAACATAAAAAAATAAAGAAAATTGTAGTTCATCCCAACATCCCTCATTGAGAAACATTTGTTGTGTTTTTAATTACTTGTATATTTCATCACTTGTACTTGTAAATACTGTGAAACAACAATTAGTGCATTGTGTTTGTAGGCCTTCACCAAGCCACGTCCTGTCAATCCAAGTCTTTTCCTTTGTAGCCGCAGGCAAAACTTTCTAAGGCAGTGTAGTCAAACAAAAACATAGATTGAAAAAAGTATTTGATGAGAAAATAGTACTATTCAGATGGAAGGCCTTAACCTTGAATCTCTCCAAACTTTGTCCCATTTAAGGTTGGAAATGGCTTTGGGAGGCTTTTTATGACCAGTGGGTGTGTTCCATCTCTGGGATGGACAGGCTAAAGGAGAGATGCAGTGATAGCAGAATGGGAGAACAACTGTGAGCTGGTTTTACTTACGAGAAGAGATGAAATCAGCATGGAGCTCGACAGGGGTGAGATGGGATGTTAAGGAGTGGGAGTGGAGGGAGGTCAGCGGGTTGAGGAGAATGGCGGCAAAGGCAGGTGGTTAGAGCAGCCAGAGTGCCCTGCTGGCCACTGATAAGGATGGATAACTGTGGGTGGCGGCACAAAGTTGTTGTTTATCTCAAGAAACACTCCAACCAGATAAAGCTCACACAAGGCGCCAGAAATGTGGAGAAAAGGATGTCAAATGGATGGATATACTAAATGTATCTCTGCATGTTCTGTGGCATCTCGCAAATGTAAGAATTATGTATTATGTTTGGAGTAAAAAGAACAAATAAAAACAAGCTTCTGTAAGAGTAAGAAGCCTAATTTGAAATGATGTCCAAGTCATTATAATTTAGTGCAATACATTTGGATTGCAATGCTGTGCATGTTCAGCACCTTTGAAGTTCCAATGAAGCTGGACAATAGGTTAAACTCTGGAATTCACCAACTTTTGCTAATATAAAGTTGGGTTTTCTCTACTTTAAACCTGAAAAAAAGAGTTAGGTTGCTGGGTCAGTTTAATTATAATTTGCCTGGACTAGATATTGACGATCATCATCAATAGGCCAATGATGTCAAATATATGCAGGCAGAACAAAAGTTTGGTAAAAAAAAAAAAATGATAAGCTTGATGTTGAAGTTTAGAGTTTTGAATCAATGCTCAACCCAGCAGGAAAAGTGATGTTAGCTCTAGATTTGGGAAAAGAAACCAGAAAAAAAAGGGAGATAATCTTTAGGTTTATGAGCTGTTTACATTAAACCTGTCATTGACTTAAATTTCATCATCCTCACCAGTCTGCAGGGGTCCATCAGCTGACTATGTGCACCCCAAATATTTTTAAATCATGCGTGTGGGCCTGGATCAGTCTTTTCAGATGCACAGCAAGACAATGAGCAGAACAACAAGGACATTTGTTTTACAGAAAATTTGCGGGGAAACGAATTTGGTGAAGAAAAAAAAAAAGAAGAAGAAATAAAAAATAAAAATTAGAATTATTCTCATGAAATCTCACAAGTGTTTTCATGCTGTCAGTTGCTTTTAGCTCATTGCACAAGCCAAAGTACACTGAGCAGAAAGCAGCATAATATGGTTATAGACTTGCAACACAAACAGGATGCCACTTTGGGCTTATTTCACTTGTCACTCGTGGACATTTTAAGCTTTTAAACACATTTCTTAAACACCATTTAAGTGGTTCATAATCATTATGAATAAGTTAGGGGAAAAGTACCAGACAGGTCATTCTTTTAGGGTACAGTGTGAAAACAGCTCTTGGAACACATTACACACCCCGATAACATAATTTGCCTCTACACAACTACAGTAGTTCATGAAACCACATTGGACTTGTTACTTTGTTTATTGCTAAATATCCAATTAAAAATGCACGGTGCTCCATTCAGAATGTTGTCATTAAAGTAGAGGCTGGACTTACTGAATGTAAAATTTAAAATCAAATAATATCAACACCACTGAATAGTTTTGAAAATGCTTGTAAGTCAGCAAAATCTGAGGACAGACACTACACACTGTATGTGGACTCTAAGCATCGGCCAGCAGAAGCATTGAGAAGCTCTGCAGAAGCAAAACTTCCCAATCTGACCTAAACCATTACATTTATCACATTAAAGATGCAATGATGTACTGTAAAAGGTAATGAAGAAATTTCACTGTTGTAATAGATGGAGGTGAAACTCCTTACCATTTTTTAGATCTTACCCTGATCATTAATCTCTAATCCCAGCTGACTGATTCAGAATCTCAGAAAACAATAAGACCAGGGATAACCACCTTGCAGCGCCTCACTGTTCTAAACCCCCAACTGAACAAAAGGGATTGAAGACGTGACAGAAAGTTCTCACATTTCAAAAAAGGGTTCTGTCAATTTGATTGAAATGACTTCAATATTTGTAGCAAAAGGTTTCCTACAAGGTAGGATGAAACCAAGCATTTCAGCTCTACTTCTCTTTGAAGTAATCTTTACCAAATTTAACAGCCTTTCGTTAGCTTCATACATTATTTAAGTCAAAAGCACGGGTATTTCTGTTTTTATAGTTTTTGTCTCATTAAGTTATGATTGCAGTGTGTTAGTCCGTCCCACCAAGTTTACCAGAAATCTCATTTTGGATCATTTTCTCAGGGATAATGGCCCCAGTCTGCTTACAATTTACAATTTTGCTCTTTGCACTCTCCTTCAACCACCAGCCACCACTGATAGATGCATTTAGATATAAAAACCAGACAGACCTCATCGTACTTAGTGTTCGTGCATCAATGAAGCAACAAAACAGGACATTAATTTGATTTTGTTGGCTGCTAAAACTCGGCCGTAAACACAGCTCTACTTTTCGATCGCCCATCCTGCTGCCTTTAAAGCCTTCTTCACATGACTGATGGGGAGTTCGACTCTAAGCATGTTTATTTCAGAATGCTCCTTTACCCAGGCCCCAGAGAAATCAACCCTGCATTAACCGCTCTTTCAAAACCACATACATTTTCATCAGTGCATAACCAGGAAAAGGAGAGAAAGGAAGAGAAAACAGGCTGAGTAACAGTGCAGAGGGCATAAAGGTGGGTGGGTGGATATGTGAGTATAGAGAGCCACTTTAACTGTTTGTGATTAGAATGGAGGCACATTATTGAATGGGCTCTTGCATTCACAGATGAGAGCTTCACAAGCGCACACAAGCAGCATGAAATATGCATCAACCCGGAATATGGGTCTTTCTCAGAATAATAAGCAGTGTGGACAGCACCGAGCAGTACAGACAAAAAAAAAAAAAAAAAAAAAATTAAATTCCACAGCTTCACAAAGATACAAAATAAGCCTGCCTGCAGACGATGCCAACTTCATCCCGGTGGGAATCTAAACTATGTTCCAGTGGCACCAAGTTCACACAAGCTAGACAGTTGTCACTGTAACACCAACTCTGCCTGTGTCTCTCTGGTGGCTTCGTGCTAGTTTAGTTGTCAGTTGTCAGAAGCACGTTTCTGTACTGAGAACACCATGAAAAATGTTACAGGGCAGCAATTCTCAGAGAAGTCAAAAGGACTTACCGGCTGTCCCCATATGTTGGTGTGCCGTCAGTGTGTGCACGTTTTACATCAAAATGTAAGACAAATGTTTCCACTTTGTAATAGATCGTTTAACGATATATACGGTCCATATCCCATGCAAAAACCAAAAGAAAACTATTTGCATGTTGCCTCTTAAATCTGCTTTACAGGCCATCGCTTTCATGGTCAAATTCAGCTGGAGACACCATTTAAAAATCTACTGTTGGCTCTTGATCAGCATCCTAATTCAGCATGAAAATGGTTTCATTTTTTTTCCTTTTCAGGAATAGCCGTGATTACTGGAAGCAAATGAATGTACAAATGAATGCACACACAGAGCAAAGAGAGTTTACCACTGTGCAGTATACACTAAGATAGGCTACACTACCAAATATGACACAGATATTGATGTCTAGAATAGATCTACTTGAACTATACCAGTTCAAGTAGATCAAGAAGATTTTAAAACACCTGTGCAGACAGTTCATTATTCAGAACACGATTCATGTTGCAACCCAGACCGTGTAGTTACATGAACATTTTGAAGGTTGACAAAACATAGTGACAAATCAAACAACTGATATTAGAACAGTCCTTGAAATTAATGATGGCTTGTGCTGCCTAATTTTCCAAAGCAATGAGCAATTCATGTTTAAAATGAACTCTCATTGATCGTCCTGCTCAGTTAAAAGATATGGCCTTTCCTTGGTATTGCTGAAAGTGGTACTGCCTCAAGCACTACAATTTTCACTGACCTGTAATGGTACTTGAAGAGTGGCACCTATTTTTTATGGTTTAATTCTTTGCCATCAACCTTTTGAGTATGAAATCACATTGAAGCTACGAGGTGGATGTTTAAAAAGCTTTGGTTGGAAGTGCTTTAACTCAGTCTCAAAAGAATAACTGGAGAGCCTCCAAACTGCAGAGTTCCTGATATTCCTTTGTTAGTGACAGATAATTCACTTCTCGTCTTTTATTGGACATTCTGCTTCCAATAACTTTTGCTGACAACTGTGAAACATCAGCAGAGCCCCACGCCCGTTCGTCTCTAGCTTTTTATTTCAAGGTGCTTTCTCCCCTTTGAGAATTCAGAGTTTGATTTTCTGCACAGATAAGCTAAATGGAACCAGACTCAAACTACCCTTTCCCTTCAAGGAATTATTTTCCATTAAATTAAGTTTTTATTGATTCCTTATTGATTTCAGCGTGCAATTCCCCAGACCCACATTTACATCGAGTTGAAGTACCTCAGATGCACTGGTATTAGCCATCACTTCTTTTTTTTATTTTTTTTAAATAATGAAGCACTTTTTGATGCTGGAACATAAACTTTCTTTTAAGTGCAGTTAACTCACTTGTCAGCTCCAGTCAAAAGGAGTTCAGTTAAGGATTAAAGCCAAGATGAAAAACTACCCGTTATATCCAGTGTTGCTGTGCAGTCATTGTACCAAAATTGTATTATCTGGATTCGTCACAATATGCAGTTACAGGCTCATTTTGTGTCATGTTACTCACGTTGTAAAAGGGACAGTTTAATACGGATTAAAATGAGAAATGAAGAAGGAGCCCGGGTCACCGTTCACAGGAAGCTACACTGAGCGTTACATTGCAGGTATAAATAACCTGGGTTTTTACCCTTTATGTAACCTCACAGCGTTTCACAAATCAAGCTGGGAAAATCGCATCACCCAAAACCAGATTAAAAGCCATCTTTTTTATGGTGGACATGGCATGATCATTTCAAGTAAAGTCTTAATCTTGGGTACCTCTAGATCATATTTTAAATCATTTGAAATGATTTGTAATAATATTAATAATTTCGGAATGAGAGAGAGCTCTCTCTCGAGGGAAGCCCCTCACTGAGAATGTGAGGATTAAGGCGGCATGCTTTTAATTGGTCGTAGTCCTGTAGGTTTGCCGAGGGGCAGAGGAAGAGGATGCTGGTGACTTTTGAACATTTTCTTCTTGGAAAAGACTCTACATTTTCAAACATGGAAACGGGGGCGGTGTGGGGGGGGGGGACTATGGTTGCTTGTGACAGTAACTTTGTTTTCTCAGCAGCTATAGAAGCAACAAAATGGATACCTTTGGTTGCCCTGTGAACAAGTTATCAATTACTTATTAACGCTAACAGCAGTTAGCTGGCTTCACTCATTGTACCCATTATCAGCTAAAATGAATTCATACACCAAATGCCAACTCAATGCAGGCATTTGAAACAGCTTCACTCATGGCTTTAGGTTCAAACTTATACCCTTTTCGTGTTGAAATAGCCTTGACTTTACTTCACTCTCTCTGCAAAGCTAGAGCCACTGTGCCTTTTTCATCAAGTATCCATAAAGCTTAGTGAAAAGATTGAAACATCATTCAGACATCATTTATTTTCTTTTTTTTGTCTTTGTAAGCTTGTTGAGTACATTATTTCTTTCACCAGAGTCACATTGATGCTTTTCCTTAACTTTCTCAGACTATCTCCACTGCAAGGAGTACCCAAATAGCTCCTCCAACACTTATTTTCAAGGGAGTTTTGGTTTAGCAGAAAATATGCAATTACACAAAAAAAAAATCTGAAGAACACGTAGAGGAAAGAGCAGAGTCTTAGATTTGCCTCATCCTGACGGTGGTCTAATTGTACCATCAGAGAAGACATAGTAAGGACTCAAGGGCACACGTACAGTTTAAATGTGATTAATTGATTTGCCTTTTTCTTTTAATGCAATTCAGAGTTTTGTTATCAGAACTTGGACCACATAACTTTTAGGGGCATTAATTTGTATCTCAAGATTTTTTTTAAAAAGGGACAGTTAATTATTAAACTCGTAGATCAAGAATCAGTTTATTACAGAGTAGTGGTAACAAGCCTTTTGGTATTTTCCTGTGAGAGAAATGAGTATGTTCACATGAACAAAGCTGTTCCACTCTAAGAGTGGAACATGATGTCATTGTGTTCGTCTGAATTAGTACTATTGTAATTAGGTTAACAGGAAAAAGACCCCCTACATGCCGTAGCAGAGATGGACAAACCCTTTCTGTACACTGGGAAAAGGAGAGATGTCCAAATAAATGGCCTTTGCGAGCCATGACAGTCCCTCTGACATGGAAACATAGTGACTTCGCACAGAGCAGAAGTAAACAGGCCTTATGTCCTCATGACCTCTGTGGAACTCTCAAAAATGGTTAATACAAATGATTTCTGGATTGTGTAGGCACATCAAATGACCAAATTCAAAACAAATTTGATCTTTGCTGGATCATTCTTAATCTACTGACAGCATCGTGCTCCAGTCTACATTCAGACTGGCTATCTTCGGACAGACTTCGGAAGTCAAGCATATTGAATTCAAAGAAGTTTCTGGATCCACTGGGGATGGGATCAAGTGAAATGTTTTTTTTCTTTTTTTAAAAAAGGTTTTGGTAACCATTTCATGTTCAGTCTTTTGTGTCTTTGCAAAAAATTGAGCTCAAGGGCTTACACGTATCAGGAGAGTTTCAGACATGACATTACCTGACAAATGATGAAAAAGCTGTAACTGCTACTTTTGATCCCCGTACTCAAGAAAAGAGCACAAGGACTCCTGTTGCACCTTACTAAAAATGTTCCATGTACGGTTGACTCGAGATGAAGGCCAATGCTTGAGTTATTAAGTTTGACAAACAAAACATAGACTAATGGGATATGACAGTCAGCATAATCATCAGTCAAGATGAGCCGAGTAATGCAGCGATGTGATGAATAGCATAAAGCAGGGATGTCCAAAGTCGGTCCTCGAGGGCTGCTGTCCAGCAGGTTTCTGGATGTTTCAACACACCTGATTCAGGTGAAATGGATCTCTTCAAAAGATTGTTAAGTTCTGCAGCAGCCTGCGAATGACGCATTGATCTGAGTGAGGTGTGTAGAAGCAGGGAAACATCTAAAACCTGCAGGACAGCGGCCCCTCCAGGACCAGATGTGGACATCCCTGCCATAAAGCAAGCACAGCTGAGCCGGAGAAAAAAAAGCTCTTCTGTGGATTAGAAATGCAAGCAGACCGTCACGCCTTTCAAACCAGACACACGGTCCCAAAGAGAATCTGAGAACTATATTGAGATATTAAACAAATATAGACACTTAAGCTGACAATGAACACAAGCCAAACACAGTATCAGTCAAAGGTCAGACTACACCCGCTCATTCAAAATGAACAAGCGTGTTTTGGCCCATTATATATACACACTTTGCCCAGGCTGTTTATTCATCATAGTATTTATAAAAGGTCAGCTTCCCTTGGGCAACCAATGTACCTTAGAAGCAGTTTAAGATGTAAGGAAAAAAAAAGAGCAGGAAGGAATCGATGTACAGACAGACAAAAAATAAGACAGACAAAGAGAAACTACCAGATTATCCTCTGGTTCAGATACTGCGAGGGGCTTAAAAAGGTCAGCGGACTATCTTTCCAACCATAGATGTATTGAAATGAAATACAAACATCAAAAATCAAATATACTTCTTTTTCAGTTACTGAATAATTGTCTTCTCTCACACATTCCAAGCCTTTCAGATATAATAAATTACTTTCAAAAAGCTATTTTGTTTTTCAAAGGGCAGTGTAGGTGGCTATGATCATGGAAATTGGATCAAAGAAACTAGAACATGCTTTTAAAGATAATTTCTTTGAGATCCATTAAGAAGATTGTCATCTTACCTGCGTTTTTACTGTTATGTCAGATAGTTGTTCCTGTTTTGGGATTTAACAGCAGCTGATATCCTTTAAGTTGCATCTCTGCCCTTTTTACCCATTTCAGTTTTTCATTCCACAGTCTGTTGTTATCTCGAACTCCATTCAGTAGTCCTGTATTCCTCAAAGAAGAAATCAGACATTTCTTCCCCAGTTTATTGCTTTCCCTCTTCAGAATGATCCTTGCTTTTGCTTCAGTCATCCCAAAACCCTAACAGCTCTTCCAGTTGTACATATTAGGAGTGCATATTCCAGTTAGACTATTCACATAATCCTGTTGGGTGTTTCCTTATCAAACCACTGCTACTTCTTCTTCCCTGTGCCATTATTGGTTCCACTTGTCTTTATCTCACTAATTCTATCTTAAATTAAGTATGGCTGTCTCTCATTCAATAATTCTGTTTAGTTCTCACTGTTGAACATTTATCCTCCAGCCAGAATCCCTGTGTATCTTAATATCCTGACCGCTGCTTGCCAGACCCACCACACCTGCTCCCTGCTCAGTCCACCTGCCTCCTCTAAACTGATGAACCCAAAGAAGGAGGAAAAGAAGACTATACATGACATTTAGATCTCTAAACACGCGCTTATTTCACTGGGTCCAGCTTTGTTGAAGTGCAAGCCGGTTAGAAAGGACATTACATGAAGAAAAGGAAGAGTTTATCTCTCAAATTTTGGGAAAAATGTGTTAGTTTGCGTTAGGAGGCATCACCCTGAAACAACCAAGCTAAAGAAGCGATCAAAGTTTGTGTCGCTAACTGCTGACTAGATGAATGTGCCACAGAGAAAAACTAAATTATTTACAGACTGAAATGGAATAAATGACTTTGTCCGTCCATTTAATGTAATGTTCATTCAAACATACATGTTGTGTTTTTTTAACTATATGATCGTGATGGCTGTATATACACGACTCAAATATTGTTTTCTTGCACGTGTGATGAAGAAAGCCACCGTTGCTGTGGCTTAACCTGGCACGTGAATGTGACCTGGTATTGATTTGAGAAACAACTTCTTCATTTATGGCCACATTTGCAGTTTTGTTCCCTGCTGCATCATTAAGTATATCAACCTGTCCTAAATGTGTGGTTTCTCAGAAGGGTTTTGACTTCCAGTTATGCCGTCAGTTGGCAACATTTTCTGTCTTTTCTTTTTGTGTCATAATCTCTTAAAAATGTCTGACACTCTCTCTTCTTCAAACATCAGCTGAGCAACTCCAATAAATATTCTCTTTCCACGTATCCAGCTTCAAAAGTGCAAGTATGTGTAATTAATGTGTTTAATTTCCTCAGTTACCGGATGAATATGCACGTTTTGCACATTCTTTTGGATGAATCACTTTCTCAGTAGGAGACTGAGACTGTGGATTCCCACTCATCCCTGGATACAGCCAGTTTACCCTCTTGTGTCCGCAGAGCCTGTCAGCTTTCAACAAAAACTATTTGTGAAGCATCTCTGTGTGGGCTTCATCATTTTCTTTTCCTGCCCGTGTATTGTGGAGGCATCAAGAGAGACGAGATGACAAGAGGTATGATGGGTGGGAAATGAGCATGAAATACAAACTTTGTTATGACAATCAAGCTATGTCAGGTGGGTTGGAATGAGAATGGCTTTAACTGCCAAAATAGAAGGAATGAAGACAAGGGTGGTGAAAGCTACAATTTGGGAAGAGAAAAGCAAGGAGGGTCACGTCCCAGACCATCGAAAAAAGCCATAATGATAACACACCGAAGAAGGAAAGGCAGGCTTGGGGTGAACAGATCAAGAGGAGAAATAAGAATGTCACACTTATTAGACTGCAGATGGAGCTGCCACTTTCTCTTATACACTGTTCACACCTAGCATTAACATGTGTCTTGGGTGATCCCATCAGAAATAGACAGCTCTAAGTTCAGGTGTGAATGCACCCAGGATGCCTTGAGGATGCATTAGGATCTAATCGTTTAGACCACATTTGGAGGTGTCTGGGCAGCTTATGGCCACATTATTTTAACAGTGTTTATGGCAAATGTGACCCCGTCCCTGACTTTCTCTGTGCATGATGTCTATTTCCAAAAGTCAAAGCACAGGAAAGTTAAAGGCAATGGAAAGGCCTTTTGGTTTTTGCAGACAAAAGTTAATGCATGTTTATTACGACAGAGGTGGAGAGACATCCGATTGCAAGCTATCACTTCAGACACACGCGGGGTGTGAACTCACTTACTCTTAGCGTGTGAACAGATCAGCCAAGACGTGTGCTAATGTCAGGTGTGAGCAGAGCCTTAGGTCGTAGAGACTCAACCAGTGTCCTGGAGAGACTATCCACAGCTAAGCAAAGAATATTGTTGAGTTTTTGTTTTCTAAGTTTAGTTTAACATAGATAATAACTGCAATTTGTTTGTGTCTGTCTGTGTCTGTCACACAAGAACTGCTGAAACTGCACTGCATGTAGCCTGTGATTTTATTCGTTCATAATATGTAACAGAGGTTTTCCCTTTTTTTTAGTGCACAACTCTGCATCTGAAAAGTCTGCACTGGTCAGGAACTTTAAAAAAAATTAATTTCTGTCATTTCTTCACAGTAGTTAGTTTAATGCAGCCATCTTGCAGTCCCCCATTTTTAACCATTTACTGTAGATTTTTCAAGAAAGGAGCAACAATTAAGAGGCGCAGCAGGAATGTAAAACATCAAGATTTCTTTTTCTTTTACTGGATCAAAACAAAAGCCATACCTCCGAATGTTTCAAAGCACACATTGCAAGGCAAAATTCCTTGTAGAGCCCAGGCAGGATTCTTTTCTTTTGCCCCCTCCTGCTGGAATTCTGACCATTACTGTTCGCTCCCACAATATTTCCGTCAGATCTGTGTGACCCCAATCCCACCGCAGCCCTCTTGTTTGAATGATCTAACAACCTGCTAAAGGAGCTGGACACCAAATGATTAGAATGTGCATAATTACTGACACACTGGCAAAGGATCTGCACGTTTGGTAAGTTTACTGAATCATATACAGGTAACGGCAATTATTAAACAAGCAGTAAATGATTTAGGAATGCTTATGACTACTAGAAAAATGGTAATAAAGTCCCAATGTTATGATTTAGGCAGGACCCTTGAATAGACTTACCATCAAAGGAAAGTCGAAGAGGTTTATTTACAAATTTTCACCATAAGTCTAGCAGTAATCCAAGTGAGTAGTGGAACAAAAGGCTGGTCCTTAGTTTCTTATTAACATGTGACAAACTGGTGATGGGTAAAGAGCAGACCAGATCTTTTAAGCCAGAGGAGATGGTGAGCCACGGGTCAAAAGAGTCAGCCAACCACTGTCCCTTCACAGAAGTGGTAGCAGACAAACAGGAACACAGGTGAAAGAGAGAGAAGAAACAACGGAGCTTGGAGAAAAGCAGCAGACCTTAAAGCCCCTAATTTTGGTCAGCCTTCTGATAGACTCATCTATGTTGATGTTTCTCCTATGAAAACCTGCTTTTATCCTCCCCTTATAAGGTAACGTTATAGGTTTGCTAACTTTAGCCAATTTAAGCTACTGATAACAGCAGATCAATGACAGCACAATTCCTAAATATATTATTATTAATGAAAAGTGGTTTGTAATTATATTGTATCTTTTACCCCTGGAATAAGTTCTTCAAAGAGCTTCACAAAGCTCATATTGTGCCTCTTGTCTTATACAAGTGCTTTTTACCTGTTCTGTACATATCAATGAGCACACCATAAGCAATGTGGGGTTGGCAGTATTTTAATGCTGCAGCACTGTGTTCATTGCGCAGCAAACCGCAGTCTGCATTTATTTAAATGTACCAGTTTGTGTTATTTCATTACATGGGATTCATTCATGTTTTTCAAGATATGTGGGATTTCTGTTGGACTAACTTGGTACATTACAACGCTGCCTGTTCAACGCTGTCTGCTAAATAAAGTAGAAGTGATAAATGGTGAAAAACAGCATGTGAACAAGAAAGTCTGCACTGTACTGTACACATATTGCAATGCCTCACCCTTTGCTCTAATCAATCCCTTTAATTACTCTGTCATTGCTGCAACCAAAGTCTTCATCAGAGTGTGAAATAATTGTAATCCTGGGAAGATATTTGCAAAAGAGGTGCGGAGGGGGGACTGGGCTATAAGAGAGAAATGGATGGACAAGTTTGCAGGCTGGATTTCCATACCTGTCAGTATGAAACGTGGGATATGTGTAGTATTTCAGTGAATATGCAAACGTGTGCACTCTTTCATCCATGTCGATAAGTTGAATGTATTAGCATGCAAAATGTCACAAGATTCCCAGGCTCTCATCATTGATCATCACATCAGAGGGGCATTCTTGAAGAGTCTTTTCATCATCACGTCATCATGCAAGACTTTGTGCAAACATAAGCAGTGCACTACCTCCTAAAGAGGAATAAACTTATAAAAACTAACAAAACACTTTACTGGATTCTTAAATGGACACACAAGCTATGTATTTTCTGAAAAATCAATACATGAACACTAGTGTGTACTATATTAGCCACACCACCAGCCTATCTGCTGCGTAGGTCCCCCGCGTGTCGTTGAACCAGCAAGGACCTATACAGGCATACACACCAGACCTCCCTTCTGTTGTCTGGCACCATGATGGGGTCAGCACATCCCGTGGGTTGCAAAGTGGGTCAGCCTTGTTCCAGCACATCCTCTGAATGCTTCATTGGACAAGGATCATGTGAATTTGTGGGGGTCAGGTCAAGGCTCGGGGATCCTTGTTGTGTTTCTCGAGCCAGCACAGTGAAATTAAGTAGGTGGGGGGTTTTACGTGTCAAACTAACATCCACACGAAATGCTGGGATCCAAGGTTTCTAACAGGAACATTCATTTCAATGACTTTATCAGTGTTACTCTCTAACCTGTTAGTGGTTTGTGACGTTGTGGCTGCTCCGTATAAATCACCCTGCTTGAGCATTCATTGTGTGAAGACCACGTGAATATTTACAGGATAGAATGATACAGAACCACAGCTGCAATACAAAGTTAGAAAACTGACATTTGCAGAATAAAGAAGACTCCAATCTGACTGGGGGCGGGGGGTGTCCTTTATATATTATATCTATGCTGGATGACATCTCATCCCATTACATTTTCTGACTCAGTTTCCTCTTTGTTTGCTGTGTGAGAACATTATCTCTCCGTCTTACTCTCATTTTAATTTTTTTCAAAATTTGGTTAGCCCTTGGTCTGGGACCAAATAGATCCTTTCACAGCATGTTACAAAGCTATATTTGCAGTTCTTTGTCATTGCTGGGGTGATTCGACTGCACATTTTGATGCCAGATAGCAAACTTTTATTCTCATGCTTGCTCTGTGCACTGCCAGCTGTGTAAACCAAATAGAATTGGTTTTAAATTGCAGAATGTCGCAGTGGTGCAAAGTTCCCCTTTTGAATTTTTGTTTTTTACATTAGATAGATATCAAACTGCTAAAATCCCAACTTTCAATCACTGTGCAATGTGGTCGCATAGTGATCACAATAATAACAATGGCCTTCTTCGCAGAGATCACAGGAGGACACGCAGAGATGCATAGGACGAGGCTTACAAAGAGGAAAAGATATGGGATTGTGCCAGCTTTGGGCACTGTGCCACAGCTGGCCTTAGAAATATCATCAAATGTCATCAAAAATCTAAATCATCAGATGAGACTTTAAAAAAATATATACAATCAAGAATGTTTCTTTATATCTACAATCTGAGCAACATCAATGACTTATTTAAGTTTTGAAAACCACTTCCCTTTGAGGATTAATAAAGTTCTAACATCTCAGTACGGAAAAAAAAACATTTATAGTGGTGGCACAGGTAATTTTATCTGCAGCTTAACAGCATAGCTACTCAAACCATCTCTGCTAATTTACTTGAACAGGCATAATTGGAGTCTCTGAGTCAGAGCCACACTTATGACAAAAAACACTCAGAACAGTTAACGCGTTGGAACGTCTTTGAAATGCTTCTGTTTTCCTACATATCCATGTTTCATAGTTCATACCGTTTTGTTTTTTAACAATAGCTGTGCCATTATTTTCACTGCAGTCTATATCACAGTGAATGTCTTCACTAGACACATTTTTCTGTTTTCCAGTTAACTTGCTGAGAGTGCAGCACTCTGCTCCCCTCAAGGCGCTCTTTATAAGCTGGCCTGCGGGGTGTTGCTTTGCTTTTCATCACTTTCAGCCTTTAGAACATGCCCACAGAAGGGGACAGTGCTGTGCCTTGGAAGTGGTGTTGTTGTGCACCTCTGGCTGCACTCTGGTTTTTCCTTTTTTCTTTGTCTATTAAGATCACTACTCACAATTTGCACTAAAAAGACATGTTTTTGGTTGTAATTTGATGAGAGAGGTGAGAAGGAAGTTCACAGTTATTTACACATGGCCACTGACTCATATTGCATTAGACTCCACATTTTTTCCAGGGACATAAAAGTCAATGTTTTGGCTCAAAGAAACAAGCAGATTGATTTGTAACTGGCTTATCTGATGGAAATGTTTGAAAAAATGTCGATCAAGCCATCCCAAATTACACACTCATCCTTCTGTCAGTCTGCACTGAGTCACAAAAACCATTAAGTCTTGGCAATGCAGTACTCACTGCTGTGGGTGTCAATTTTCTGTCAAATGTTTTGCAACACAGAATCATTTGAAAAACAGGATCATTTAGATTTTCAAGAGGAAATTGTCGCGGTTACCGTTCTGGCAGACTCACAAGTTCGACTTGGCATTTAGACAAACACCACTTACCTGGTTGATGTTGTTTAATTGCAACTTTGTTCACACATTACATGACAGACAGACAGACAGACAGACAGACAGACAGATAGACAGATAGACAGAGATAGATAGATAGATAGATAGATAGATAGATAGATAGATAGATAGATAGATAGATAGATAGATAGATAGATAGATAGATAGATAGATAGATAGATAGATAGATAGATAGATAGATAGATAGATAGATAGATAGATAGATAGATAGATAGATAGATAGATAGATAGATAGATAGATAGATAGATAGATAGATAGATAGATAGATAGATAGATAAGAACTATATTTCTGTGGACACCCCATACCACTGGTAACAGTGACTGATTTAGACCCCTTAGAAAAAGGAGGAGGTGGGTCCTGGAACCCCTTCTTAGAATGGCAAAGCATCAGGCGAGACAAGTCCAGGCTCTGGTGGCCCTGTGATGCTGGCCCTGGTGTGAAAATAGCCTCTTGAACAGTCTTACAAATGGCAGAGCATTGAACAGGCTTAGATGTAAGGGCAAAAGCAGCAATCCTCCTCGGATTAGGCTTGGACTCTGGACTGACTGATGTTGACAGAAACTTGAAAGACCACAACAGTGACCAGCCTAGGGACTGGAGCACTGGGACAAGTGTGGACAGTGAGGAGGAATGGTGTCACCTTCTTGTTGGTGGAGTATACTAAATGTATCTATCAGAAATGACTTATTTCTGTCCATGTTCTCAGGTTGTATTTTCGCAGTTGTTGTTGGTAGATCCTGAAACAAGATCCTGATAGAAATATTTAAAAAGAAGCCTATGTTTAGATACATTTTATTTTCAAGAGACTCATTCCCACTGATCTAAAAAGTATCAAAACCATAAAACAGGATAAAAGTGTTTTTACATAACAGAGCCAATTCTAACATTAATAACTGTCAAGATGACAACCTGCACTTTGGTAATGAGTTTTTTCTTCAGTTGGAAATTCAAGCTTTGAGTACCCCTTTCAGTGTCAGGAATAGCTGATTGTTAAAATCTAATATAAAGTCTACCCCAACACTGAGAAATATGTCTACATCAGTAGAGTATTTGAGCATTGACTGAGCAGCAGGATAACTGTAACAGACCAGTCTGTGACTCCTCCTGCGGGTCCAGATTTGATGTTTTTCGAAGACATTGTGGCTGATACACTTTCAAAAAGGAGAGAGTAAATGGCACGTCAACATTAAACTTTCAAGTGCTGGAGATAAAGAAAGGGCCGAGCTGCACTCTGCTGCAACCCAACCAGCCCATAGGGAAATTTAGATTTTTAACCCAAATACCCTTGGAGGTAAGTATGAGGCTTTTAACTAACCATTCGCTCTTTCAAAATCCATTTATCCTGACGGAGAGATTGTGGAAACTCTGTGTGTGTGTGTGTGTGTGTGTGTGTGTGTGGGTGGGTGGAGTCAGAATGTGCATGAGTGTTTACTTCATTACATTTACATACACGGATCCTATGCTGTATGTAAATGATGCAATATTATCCATTTAGTCGGTTTCTGTGCGTCATTATCCATCTATGATGGAACAGCAGTTAGTATGGTTATTAAACTGTAAGTCATAAATGCTGCCGATATCCTTGCTGTGCCAGTTCTTACTGATATGTCACCATCAACTAGCCTGTACAAAGTTTATACCTTCGTCTCATGTAGTCCACAAGAAAATTACAACAGACAAACCTGTCTTTGTTTTCTACCAATAAAATAATTACTGAAATAAAACGTAAAGCATGTTTGTATTTGAGATGTCCTTATCTAACACATGCACTGTTTATCAAACTAGTGCTAACTGGTTTTCATCTCATAAAGCTGGAATTTAGGTTCATATCCACTCTGATGAAAGTGCACCTGCTCAAAAGAAACCCAGGCCAATTGTTGATTTGTGCACCACTTTGTTGAGCATGTACCCCAACCTTCTGTTCCATTTCCAGTTGAATTTGTCATACATATTTTTTCAGAGTCTGCAAACGTAACTTGGGGATGCTCGGTGAGTCAATTTCTCTGGTTATTTTTTTTCCTGCTGCCTTGTTTGCTGTTCTCCGTCCTTGCGCCGGTTTCCTGCCAGAGGGCAGCTGAGTCACTGAAGGCAGAGAAATTGCAAGAATTGGCCTTCTAGCGCACAGACTGCGTGACAGCATTTCCATATGGACATCTGGGGCCAATCAAGAAGCTGAACTGAAGCAGAGGAAGCTCAGGTGTCTGAAAGGCTTTCATAATAAAGAAATAAAACTGGCACTTGGTACACTGAGAGGAATACAAGCATGGGAGACAGCACACAAGTGCGAGCGCACCTGTTGTTAACTCACAGAAATACTGCCAAACCTCTATTAATGGTACATTCCCTGCCTTTTCCCTCCCATCTTCTCTTTCTCACACACAAAAATCTACAGTAAAATGCTAGCTGACCCAGAAGTGCCAAGGAATGAGGCTGCGTTTAGCGGCTGTAGTGTGTGAGGCACTTTGATCATGCATGATCGGAATTTGACACTTCCTATATTTTTTCTCTTTTGCCTGTTAGGGATTTGAATAACGAAGGAATGATCTCTGAGAGGTGATTTTACTTTCTCCATCTCCCACTATTTCATATGTCAGTGAGAGACACATCTCCATCTCTCTGCTACCTAAATTCATTTGAAGCAGGCGGCGCTCGAGGGCTTTCCAATCTGGGTGAGTCTCACAAGGTGAGGGTACGTCAAGGCCTGAAGCTTAATCTTCAGCTTTTATAGCACATGATGGCAAATAACTGTATTTTTCTACTATTAACATCATGTCTGTATTTTCTTCTGACCTTGTTTGATCTGGGACAATCAAACCTGCCAGTCAACTAAGAATACGTGTTCAGATGGAAGAAAAAGAAAAGAAAAAAGGTGCTTTCTTTGAGAAGTTACAGCAACTCAGGCAGTCAGAGTGAATTAAATTCTTTTGGAAGCTGGAATCAGACATCAGGGACATTTACAGGAGAGTGACACGAAGACAATCCTCCCATCTTATAAATTATCTTTGCTATCTTGAGTTTTGCTATTATGAGTTTTATGTGTGTATCAAGGAGGAAAATCAGTTTATTATATGTTCTGGGGCACGTTTTTTCTTTTATCGGGACTTGTTATGTAGGTCAACTCCATACCCAAAGTCTGGCATTTTCTATAATTATGGTGTGGAGGGAGCATTATTACATCCTCTCTGTGGGTGAATAAGACACAAATTCAGAGTTTGGTAGGTCATAAATATGGCTCAGTTATTTTCTTTTTTTCTCTTTGTATAACGGGGAAAGGTCAAGGAGAGGCATATCGAACCCGCATGGCTGAAATGCCAAGGAGTGCTACTTTCTTCACACTCTCACCCTTTCCCTGAAATGCAAACATGTCTTCAAATCAACAGCGTTGGCTTTTTTTTGGTGTATAATCAACAAGGGTTATTTCCACATTCATGGCAGGTTCTGATTGTATGTCGCGTTGCTAAATATTGTGTTGAACACATGCATCCAGCTGGTTCCATTTTGTTTTGTCACATTAAGGAGTTTCCAACAGCAGCAACAGCAGAGGAAATGTGAGCTAAAAAAAAGACATCTGTAACGTTGCCTGTAAGAGAGCCAAGATGCCTTTATTTTAATGGATCTCAGGAAAGTTACGAAGCTCCAGACAAACTCATTGTCAGATTCACATTTTCAAAACATCTCAGTTAGCTTTGATCCTCAAAGCATTTGTTCTCTTTTTTCAAGTCAAACCTACCATTTGTTAATTAAACCATAAAGGCAAGCTCTGTCTTGCTTGTTCAGATATGTTCCAAAAATGTTTATGTTTGAGCTTCTGATATTAAGGTGTATGTATGCTGCTGAAAGTTATCTTGCATAACTGAGAAGTACTGACGTTTTGTTCAGGATCTGTTAGTTTTAGCATCAGTTTTTTAGGACAATGACAAGTGATTCTGCCACAACCGTTACATAATAGCCATACAGTATCTAAAACTGTATAGGCCAGTTTGTACGAACAGAAGTGTGACAGGGACCGACAGGGACTCGATGTCCCAGAGTCTTTCAATTCTGATCTCCTTTTGTGATCACCTTATAATAAGACTGAGGATCAGCCACATTTCACTTCATTTAAGCTGTGTCTATTCAAAAATGGCGTGAAGAGAAAGATGCCAGATTTTCCCAAAAAAAAAAAAGAAAGAAGAAAAGAGTACGACCATACGCTTTTCTCTGAGGACAAATTTTGAGCTTAAACAGTGACAGGCACAGTGGAACAGGACGCCTTAGCCCACATATCAGATGGCTACATTTGAAGCCCAGAAATATTTTCTGTTTCCCCTTAAGGGACAGTCTTTTTATCGTCGTCGATGGGTTCCCAGAGTTTGGTATAATGGTGCTTGAGTGGAGAATTAGCACCATCAACTGTTTGTCTCAAGGCTAAACGATATCTTAAAGTTGACATTTCAATTTTCAATGAGAATCTGTCATTAAGCGAATCACCAACAGTCATAACCCAAATATTGACCCAAATGGATGATTTTGAGCATCATAGATTGGCACTAAATCTATTTGAAGACTTTCAAAAGACTCAGGATTTCACAAGCAGCTTTTCCATCCCCGTAATTAAAAACTTGAACTGAACCTAAAGGCTCCGTTGTATCCTGAATTTACTTGAGGACAAACGACTATAATGTTCTGTTATTGATATATAAATAAATGCCAAAGCAAGATCTCACATACAATGTATTTTCCTAAATTGTATAGTTTATGCAAACACCCAAAAAAAAAAAAAGATTTTCTCTGCGGTCACACATGTTGACTAACGCAAACACAAAACCGTTTCTCTATGTTTGTGGAGATTCACCATTGGAATAATGCATTCCCAGCTTAATGCCTACCCCTTGTGCCTCACACGAAACTTAAAACATAAAACAAAGAAAGTTTCAACCCTCAAAAAAAAAAAATCCCTTTTAACATGTCACACCCACCATTTGCTCCCACAAAACATGTTGGATCTCACAAATATAACCGGCTCCTCACATTTGGACCTTCTTAGTGCAGAAAAACAAGTTTACACACACACACACAAACACACACACACACACCACTCAGTTAAAGACAACCCATGGACTGATCTTTACCCCTGCAATTATACTCTGGTGAATAATGCTAACCATCTGCCAAGGTCTACATGCTGACAACACCACTGTTGCTAAGAGACAGCAAGCCCCCTAAAGAAACACAGATAGTTAGTGTCATTAGCACCATATTCCTCTCCATTTACCTAAACTGCTGTTTGGATTGCCTCTGCGTTTGTTTTACTGTACTTGACTTCCATTTGCTCAAACCCTCTCCAGGGACCAACACCAAGAATAACACAAATATTTTTGCTTCCTTTATTTCTAACCACAAATGTATCACAGTAGTTTACATAAAACATACTCTACAAAATATTCATGCTGAATGTTTTCTCTTTAAGAGATTAAAACAGAATTTAAGAGCGATAGATCTGGTTTACTTCGATTTCAAGAGGTACATATACCCCCTGTTTCGTGAAGCCATTGTCCACATTGATGCTGTGTGATGGTTGCTTAAAGCTAAGCAATTTTGAGCATCAGCAGAGTGTGCAATCTTCCCCTAAACTGATGGCCATATTCCATGATAAATGTAATGAGGGAGCAGTTTCCCTCTTTTTAAACCCCTTTTTCAGTTGGCATTGCACTTTCCCTCTGCTGTTGTAAAACTTCAGCAAAGAACAAAAGAGCTGTCTGTGTTGGGAAGGAAAGAAGATTGTTCATTTCTGCCCTAAGTCTTCACAATACTCATTATTCAGCTCCCCATTAGAATTGAATGACAATAGTCACCGTAGACATAAACAAATTCCAACATTGTCACCACCACATGACTAACCATTTTCAGTTTAACAATTCCAAACTGATATAAATCTGAGGCAAGAGTTTGCATGTGAGTGCACTCAACGTGAGCCACGACAGTATGGGCATTTAGTGTGTGCAATGACATGAAGAAGATGTGCTGCAAAGATTGATGGATGTATTGCTGGACCAAAGGTGACAAGCAGAGGTTCTTTCCAGAGCATGTTGCAGTGCCCATGAGTCAACGGCAGCATTAGTGACATAATGTATTAGCTCATGCTACTTCTGCTGTTGGTGTATCTGTGTTTTGTGAAGCATGAGTACTGCATCAAACAACCACCTAACGGCAGTGCTCACTGCAGTATGTTATCATGTATGCATTTAACCCGTCTGGTTTGCTGATGGCTGGTCTTCAAGGCTAGAGCACAACTTGAAAGTATATTAATAGAATATAAGCCGGCATTACTGGGGCACTGGTGGCATTACATTTCAAAGTGTGTCCAGACAGGCGCTTTGTGTCCTCTGCGACAACACAAAAGGGCACAGGAGGTCATTTCTGCCAGCAGCAGTGGCCAGGATTTCCTTCTCGGATGGATAAAGTGTTTCTCATTTGATTTCCTTCATTTGTGCTATTTTGTTTTAATATTTTCTAACAGACAATATGCCAATTTGAAGCTCTGTAGGACATTGGTGATCTTAAGCTTACTTTTCTCTAAATGTATGAAAAAGCTTCTGTTAGAAAAATCATGAAGTTGTACAATGAGAAAATGCTGGGGGGGGGCATACCATTGCACTACTGGATTAGGTTATTAATTTCTTTAAGGCTGCAGTTAACAAGTTGCCTGCAACCAAACCTGTCAATTAATTCATCTTTGTAGCTAATTTCTATTTATTTAATTTTCTTTTAATGACATTTCTGTTTTTGTAAAAATCCTGGTTAGTTTTCTTTCTTTCCTGTATCCGTTCATAACAGAAACCGAGTTTGTTTGTAATTACCATTGCAATTTAGTCCAAAATGCAGCAGTATCACAATGCAAGGCTCTCCTATTGTGTGACACTATATCCTGAAGGTTGTTGTTTCTTTGTAGAACGGCTTGCAACGTCAGACTGCACCCAGTTCTCCTTGGTTTATAAAATAACACTATAATGACACAGAAACTGTTGCCAAAATCACTGTTTTTTGGACCTGGCCTGGTTGGAATGTTAAGTTAGTGAAACAGCTTTGAGAACAAGTTTTGGGGTTTTTTGACGCTGAAGAATGGCAAGAGAGATTTTTTATGTCCAGGACTTTGTTGCTGAATTGGAATGAGCTGCTTTACTTGGACATTAAGGGACGGGAAACTAGTATTAGATTACCTGCCAGTTCTTTCAAATAAGTTGTCTGCACTATTTACTATTTGATCATGTCTTTGCATTTTCCTGTGGATGGAGATGTTTTTGTAACCAGTGCTGTACAAACATCTCTGCTCTCTTTTGACCTCTCCACTCGCAAGTTTAATTGTAATTTAGCCTTAAGCACAGTGTTTGAATACACCAGCACGGACAAAATACAATTAGTGCAATTGTTTCAATGCTAAATCCATAGTCTTGCCATGCATCATTATATCAGTGTTACTCCTGCACACAGTACGCTTGGCCTCCACTTTCTCCCACTGGGAAATAAAAAAAACTGGCAATTGACTATTTGCGAGTGCTATTATAAGTAAGCGATCATCCTATGAGTGAGCAGACAAGCATCTCTGCTGCTCTGTGAGAAGATACACAATCTCATGGTGCATGACACACATCTGCTGACCTCCTCCTGACCCTGGCAAAGACAGCATAAAAAAATTAAAATATCAGATTTAAAGCTAAAAATGCCTCTTCAAGCTTGGTGCAAGTTTTTGCTGACTTCTCTGATCCAACAATGCTTTCCTTCCCATCAGAGTCCGAGACAGTTGAGAAAGTAAAAAGGATTAGAGACAAAGCAAGCTGGGCTTCACGGGTTCAGAACTGTCAATTCAGTCCCTTTAGGTATTAGTTTGCCTTATCGGACAGAACCAAAGCTCTGCGCACCTTTCTGGGAGTCTTTATTTCCAACTAAAGGCTACCATTTGACCATACACTGGTGATGTTCAATTTCTAATTAATTAGGCCTCCTGGGTGAAAATGTCATACCTTTGCTCAGTTTTTCTATTTAATATATCTAATCTACATTCTACAGTTTTTACTTTGCAGGGTGAATGTCGGTCCTGTGACAGAGGAAGCATACATAGATAATTGCTTAGAAAGATATGATTGCATAAATTAAGGCAGAACCCACTGCAACAGCACGGATATCATGAGGTACCATAGTCACCGTTGAATGGAGCAGATGAAGAAAATAAGAAACGCCACATCTGTTTTCTGCATGATTTAATGGTCTAGAATTACATGTGCAGTATGTGTGCCCTTCAGATATAATTGTCTTTAATGTTTTCTAAGCTGTTTTATTAGCACAGCACAAAAGTAAAGTGTTATAATGATGTGTAATGGACCAATCAAAGTGCTGACCCCACCACAGAAGATGAAAGAAAGTCTAACTATGTACATACTTCTAAAAGATCAAAGACACACCCAAGTGATGTTGACTGAGCTGATGGGGGCTTTTCTTAACTGTGGAATGTGCCCCTAGTTAGATACTTGTACAGTTTCACTGAGCATTATAAAAAGAGACACTAGTTTAAGAGTATTTACTCAACTGTTTAGATGCAAACTCCTCCATAGATAGGTGAAGCTGGTTTTCCATTTGTGCCAGCGTGAAATCAAACACACATCCTCAAACATGGCTAAGTAGACAGGGAAAGGGAGAGGAAACAAGAGTGAAGATCGAGGACTTTGATTGAGTTGTCAAGGGTGGCATTATTATAAAGATATAAAGCGACTAACATAATCATGTAAATGGATTAGTTTGGTGTCGTTTATAAGGCTTGCTTTGGTATCACAATGATTGCAATCATAGGCAAAAGGCTAATGATTATACTGTTAAGCACAGTGTAGTGTAGCACATGAAAAATTGTAAGAATTACAGTTGTATCACAACATATTGATTGTCACATACTGTATTGGGAGCTACTTGTTCAGCCCTTATGATGAAAATGTCAGGTCTTTAATGGGCTGCATTGCTTTCCAGGAAGCTGATGATGCAACTGTGCACTTCATTTCTCCGGCTGAGCTCACTGAGCAGGTGTGTCAGTCAGGAGGGTCCACAACTACTGACAAGATGAGCTTCCTCCTCTGAACTGTTTCCTCCACCACGACTTTTGAAGGGCTCCAGTTCCACGGAGCAGCTCCTCCAGACACATGCTGAAATTATTGCTGAAGAAGCCCAGTGCATCCAGAGTATGAACTCTGCAAAGACAAAACAAGTTTGCAGATTGCTTCATTAATTCATCAAAAATAAAAGACTGGAAGATCCAACTATACATCTGCATTTCGTAATAATGAAATCTCTAATTTCTTCGGTACTGAGGGGTAATGATCCAGCACCCATCCTTGGAAGTTCTTCCAATTCATCTTAGCAGCAATATAAACCAGGATAGATTCCCCATCCATTCTGGTTGACAATGATATAGATGCACAGACATTTTCAGGTCTCTCCAGAGATGCTCTACTGGGTTTAGTTCCACATACTGTATAGACCTGCTGAAGCTATTCCTGTGTTGTCTTGGTGACATATGCTTTAGGTCACAGCTACTGTGCTGAGCTGTTACCTGTCTATGTCTGTGTATGCAATTTGTAGTGTGCATGCGCCAGACTGTGACTGGGTCAAAGATCAGCAGCTTGAGTCATAGTTGGCAGCTCAAACATAAAGATCTGAGACACTCCAGAGGACTTTATCATCTCCCTCTCCTCCAAACCAGCCGTGCAGTTTGTAATGTTAAGTCCTGCTTGATGCACTGATAATTAAGGATTGTCCAGGGACGAGCTGGCATTTTCTTTTAATTCTCTTTTTCTCCTGTTTATGTTATTCCGGATGGTAAGTTATTGTATTTTCTTTTTATTTCTTTTGGATGTCTCATCACCACCATGATTACTTTTTCTTATTATGTTTGTTATTTTAGTCTGTGTCAACCCAAAAGTTAACTCTAACTCATTTAAGACCTCAGGATTTCTCTTGCAAATACATTTCTTAGTTGTTGCATCTGAACAACGTACATCTGTGGCTTGAGACCTACGGAAGATGTGTCCTTTTCATTATGTGTCTTGGCCACCTCTAGATGGCGCTTAAAAATGAGCAGTCAAGAAAAGAAATGACCCAGATTTTTGTTTTTTTTTTATTCCTCTAAATCACTGTTTTGCTTCTAGTGTTGCTTCCGCTTGTGATCATGTCTCAAGCTCTCACAATCACTGCTTCTGTTGGCTGATCTCTGCTGAGCCAACTGAACGGGGCATGAACAGCTGAATTTGCTTTTTAAAAACTAAAAACTATTCCTGAAGTACAGCCTTAATGACACAGGTTTTCTTGAGTCACTGATACTGGGATGATTGAGACAAAAGGGGAGCTTGTGATTTTTAAGACAACAGGAGTGCTTGATTAATCCGAAATGCTGAGCACAGCAAGTCTTATCTTAAAAATAACAGGTTCCTACCGTCTCCAGATGGGGCTGATTTGGGGGGTAAAGTCACTTCTTGGTACTTTCTTTGGCCTGCGGTTCCTGTAGTTCAAAGTCTCAAGTCCCAGAGGAAATATTTAGGACTTCATTACTTATTTCATGATGTTTTGTTTATTACAATATATTTTCCAAAGCAATTTTCTCACAGCTGCATTTAGTATTTAGAAAGGTTCTTGGGGTTTTTTTTCCCCGAGAGGATGGTATGTGATTGAAGTACACAAATGAAGACCATGCAGGCGTGTCGCATGCTCAATTGTCAGTTGGTGATTACTCAATACGCTGTGATTACCACACATCTTTTCCAGCAGCTGAAAGGCAAATTATATATCCAGGACAGAAGTTTATTCAAATTTATATAAGCAAAAGCACACGGCCACTTCCTTACTCCTACATATCTTAGCTTGTGATCTTGTGAAATTCCACACCATCTGCAGTCTGTTCATGAAATTCCCGACACCGATGGCACCTTGCAGCCACACCTGCCCACAAAAAATATCATTTTTTTGCAGCAAACATTTGCTCAGCCCTGCTTTTTCGTCAGACTGACATGAATGACCCAGATGTTATGGTTGTCACCAATGTTGTTAGAGGAAGTGACAGTTCTATCAACATTTGTCACATGTAAGCTTAGATTGCTATCATCGCTTTAAAGCAAAATCGTTGGATTCAGGTGCTGGCTTCGATCAAAATAGTCACCTGAAAAAGGTTGTTTTTACATTTATGCTTTGTGGCGGTGAACTATAAAAGGTCATTGACTATTAAAGTTGTTTTTGAATGGTAATTAGGCTGTTTAAGGCAACATATGACACTTTTTGAGGAAAATCAGAATGGGCCTCTGACCTCTTACTGTAGCTAAAGGTCATCATCACAGTTTTGGGGTTTTTTTTATTTCCTTTTTCTTTCTGAAGTTCACCTTCACACTAACGAAGACCAATACCGCATGTTTGACTGTATGATAATTAGATTTATTTGGAGCAAAGTGAGGCATATTCATGTCCATTTGAATTCTTTAGTCTTTGTTGACTTGGGCATATAAGGAATAATGCTGACACACTGGCCTGTCTCTGTGCCTCTTTCTGTGAAATCTGTGAAAAGAAAATTACAGTACACTGACCTCAGTGATAGCCAATATGACAACAGTACGATAAGAAAGCAGGTAAATGTCTTCCATAGTGGGCAGCAAGGACTGTATAGACGCATTTCTTTCCTTTGCCCAGCAACAAGCAGGTAATGCAACCAAAAAGTTCAAGACGTACCAATTCATCATTATATTTAATATTATATTCATCATCATATTAATGATACACATATCTGACAAGAAAATGCTTTTATCAACAGCTGAAATGAAACATGAACAGATAATAAGACTAGTGTTACATTATTCATGATTTCACAGACAGCCTTTTCACTGACATTGCCCTTTATTAGTGGACACAGTTGCAGCCCGATGTGCACCTTCCAGTGAAAAGAATAGGGACAGTAGTGTAAATGATGCCTCTGCCGTACAGCCTGAGAAAATGTCAAAACAATTATGAATATTAAGAATGAATACTGTTCAGGTGGGAGCTAAAATGTTAGACGAGGAATATGTGGATTAGAGTTTGAGGCAGGTTTGTAGCTGCATCTATTACATACTCTAAAATTATGTCAGCATTGGTTATAGTAAAAATAAATAAATAAGATGGCAGCAACATAGCTTTAGAATTCCAATAAATAATTGTAAAACAAAGTCTGACTTGGCTGGAGCTAATTGAATGTGTACATACTCATTTCATTTCAGCACAGATTCCCATTCAAATGACAGCTCTCACTGAAGAACGAAATCTGAGGTGTTGAAAGATAATCGTACTTGTGCATCCTTTTTTTATCTGCAGTTTAGGAACCTGCCTTTGGTTTCAAACATCGGTTGTATGAAACTCTTCTTCATACCCATCAAGTGTTTACATCAGCGATAATAACTTGTAAGACACTATTTTAATGTTACAACATATAAAGCTGGGCAAATGGAAGCATTGCCTTGAGGTCACTTCTACTAATAGTCCAAACCTGCTGTTGTTCATGTACAGCTGGGTAAGATTTAGCCACTAAAATGATCAAAGTGAGAGAGCTTCTTTTTTGGAGCTGAATTAGTTTGACAGACAGTACACAGCAGATGAATTTTATAGACCAGTTTCAATGAAATAGAGATTTGTTTAAAAGCAAGAGAACTGCTCCAAAATGTATTCTGAATTAAGACGGTTTTCACAACTGGTCAGCCGTCACCTCATGGGGCCTCATGAAAGCACAGAAGTCGGCTCTCGGGATGAAGGGTCGGAAAAATTAGTGTTAGAGCAAAAATGACAGCCTTACATGCACAATAACACCAAAACATTTCAACTTAAAGACAGACACGTTATGAAGGACTCAATCAGTTACCTTAAGAGTCCAGCTCAAATTATTTTCATTAAATCAGAGGTGAGAAATGCATGGCTCCCATGAAAAATGTCAAATAGAAAATATCTAGCATGTGAGTCTGTTTTTCTATCAGAGCTGTCCTTGGCTTTCTTCTTAATATGTTTAACTGTGACTGAAGGCAATATAAACTGTTGTTAGACTTTATTCAAAGGCATGTACTGTACTTGACATCGAAGTCAATTACTTTGTAGGTATAAGAAAATGTACATTAAAATGGCTGCCGTAGATAGCTTAGCTATTTACACAAACAAATATAACTTGCATAACCTCTTACACGACAGTGTTTATAAGTGGTACGGTAAGATTAGATTTTTCTACACATTGAACTAACAGTGTTAAAGAGAAATGACATCAGCAGAGATGTAAGTGAAGCAATCTGCTGCCGATCATTCTGAGAGGGGTTCAGGACATTTCAAAGAAGCAACAAAGAATATTCACAGGAAAACATTTAGGCCAGTCTTGCCTAGAGTGGACATCCCAGCAAATCCACCTCAAGGTGGATTGTTTGTTTTAGCGGACACTTGATTATTGAGTCATTTTTGCACCGGGAAGAGTAATGATAGCAAGTGAGTGCAACAAGTAGTATGTACACAGTACTGCATTCATTTTTTTTAAAAAGCCATGCTACTTCATACCATGTAATGGAAAAGGGCCAAAAGATCCCCAGCACAGCAGTAAATCTACAAACAATGGCTGAAAATGAAATAAGATCAAGATATTGCAAGGGTCTAGTCAAAGTCCAGACCTCAACCATTTTGAAATACGATCTGTCGGGTTGGATTAAAGCAGTTTTGGATTAAATTGGATTCCCTTAATAGGGTTATAATTGCATTTAATTAGACCTTTATCAATCTTGCTTACAATCTCTTTAAGGTTACTTATGATGACATACAGTATGTTAAAAATTGGCGCTTTATAAACTTTATAAACTCTTTATAAAATCCCATTACAATGCTGTGGAACATTGTCATGTGTTGTTGTTCCTTTGAGGTTTTATTGAAGGCCTGGTAAGGACCAGAATAGTTTTCACTGCAAATGCACACGTGAAAATATTGTTACATGTTTGGCCATGCATTCACGCACGTGTTGTCTTTTGTGTTAAATATTCATCCAAGCTGTGGGCTTTGTATGATCTCTGGAGGTCTGTCTTATTCAACTAAGGCCCTTCCATAGTCAAGCTGTGATTAGGCCCATTTTAAAAATTGCAGACAGTAGAACTGCTCTAAAAGTTTGATGTAGATGTAGAACTGCTCTAAAATCTACTTCAATTTCAGATTTATAAAGTGCAAACAACAGCCCAAACTACGGTAACCCATATGGACAATGTACCTGCAACATTCATTAATCTGACAAAGATACAGTTTCATGAATTTTGGTGAACCAATGATTTTATATCACATGATTACTATAGGTGCACAATGTGATATCATACAGTATATTAAGTAAAACAGGTGAGTTTATTACACTAAAACATTTACTGTGTGCTATTTTTTTGATTAAATTATATTTACAGGCTCACACAAGGCAAATCCATGAAACTGTATTTCCATGCTGGTTGTGCATGTGTAGGTTGGTGTTCTACATGTAGTCTGATGCAGAGGAGTAACAGCATCTTTACTGACAGCTGTAATGGAGAACACTGATATTAATAAGGTTGCCTGATCTTGGGGCACTATGATGTGCTTCTTACTCTTGACTGAAAGAAGAATAAACACTATTCAAGCGGTGAAATCCCCTATAGTTAAATAGAAAATATGCATACGAAAAAATAAGTTGATTTTTTTTTTTAATATGGCACTTACATTCAAACGCTCAAGGGACATGTCCTCCTTGCTCTGCTTGACTAACATTTTTCCTTGAGATGTGCTTGTCCTTATTACCGTATTAGTCTACATTATGATGAAAGAGCGTGTGTGCACACAGCAGAATGTTAGAGCCTGACTCGCTACAGACCGCCTGCTGCAATCTCATTATAATACAGGAAATGCATGCTGCCTCACACTCTGCCCGTTCTGTCTCGCATGCATACACACATACCTACACAAAGGCATCTGCCCAAGCACCTGTAGGGATTTTAAAGCTTTGCCAGCTGCCCAGTCAGTCCAGGCTCTCAGTTCCAGCTTCTGCCATAATCTACAATGCCTCCTCACAGAGACATGCTTAAAGCTGGTCTAAGGCGCGCGCGAGTGTGTGTGAGTGTGGGTGTGTGTGTATAAGACTGGTTTCATAAAAACAGACACATACTTGTGCTGTTGAAAAGCTTGTTCATTTTGCACCTCTCCTTTGAGGTGGATATAATTAGTTGTTCTTTAGAAAGCAGGGATAGAATCTTGCTTCCCCTATTGAAGCTGAGAGTAAACATTTAATCTTTGAGGCTTTGGTTTGCATTAAAAATTAAAGAGTTATTCCCATAACTCATCCTTGAAAAGGGAGTCTATCCTTTTGCTTTCTCTTGTGTGCTTGAACGCCTTTGCTCTTGCTCTGCTATCACAAAGATACGCAGCCAGCGGGGGACCCTGTTTGTATTCTCTTTCCGTTATGTCTACCCCCACCCTACACCTCACTATCTTCACTTCTCTCTTGTATCTTGTTCTGTCCTCTCATTCCAGTGCAGAAACTTCCCTTATCTGTCTGAGTCCTTCCGACTATTCTTCCACCTGTCACCTCTCTATGTGCCTCTTCTTTTCTTTGTCTCTCTGTTTGGTGCTCTATCCAGCCAATGTTTCACTTTCTGTTTAGATCTCTAGAATTCCCATTTCTCCTGGGTTATTTTTCATGCCATGACTCTTTATATCTCCACTAACCTTTTGAGAAAATCTATAATAAGCCCTCAAAAGTTGGTAACTGTCTAAGGTACTATCGTAGATGTTTTCCTACCACCAAATTCAAGTTGGAAACACAGGAAATGTGTTGAGATTGAGCTTAATTGCCACAGGGAAAACTGGACAGATTTACATTTGCAAAGGAGCTCTTCAAGGCAGGTGGGTTACCTGCGCAATTTTTTCCTCACTGCAGTCAGTGGAAGAGAAACTTGTCTATTTCCAGGGTAACACCCATCTTGCCTCCACTATATAATGCAGTCCTAAGAAGATATGATATTTCTGTGAAACCAGGCTGGTAGGAATATGTATTCAGAAGGAGGAAGACTTTAAAATTTAGCATTGTCCTCCCTATGCTGCAAACAAGGGTAAAAGCAGTGCTCATAAAGAGGAAACTTAGAGAGAAAGCAGCAAGTCCTAAAACAAAGCTGTAAATCAAAGGAATGGAATGGAATTTATCAATAAATCTGCAGCAGTTAGGTTCTAAAACAGAAATGAACATGCTACATAACTTCACATAGCCCTATGGGAAGGTGATTAGCACAATGTGAAAGACCCCGTTCAGCCAATGGAGCAGCAGGAACATGCACAACTGTAGATGTCATGGTAGGCTGAAGCTGAAAGACATTTGAACTTATCACAGTGGTTTTATACTTCAAGAAATATGCACTCAGCTGTGAAAGACCATTATAACTCTTCAAAGTTTTGGGACTTCTTATAGAAAAGATGCAAAAAAGCCCGTGTGTTAGTGAGTGCAGTTTCCTACATCATATAAAAGTTTTGAAGTCAGCCTAGAAGTTGCAAATGTAAGTAAATTTCAGTTGTGAAAGGAAGGCATCAAGCTGCAGGTTGACACATCTAAAAAAGCAGAAAACCATCATTAAAAAGCCAGAAAAATTAAAACGAACTTGCATGAAACATGAAGCTCCGGCAGTGGACTACTAAAGATTGGAGGATGGTCTTATCAAACTTTATAACGTCATGGATACCAAGTTTGCGATTTGCACGAAGGCAGCGCTGAATTCTGCAGCAGCATACAACATACCATCTGATCATGGGTTCATCTTAGAGCTGAATGATAATACATCACATATTGCCAGATTTCATGCAAACTACAGAAAAAGATAAGACTATAGACTTCAAAGGACACTTGACTCCACATGTGTGCTCCATTAAGCTGGTTCAGAATCAGTTCAGCGGCAAGTTGAAAGCAAAGTAGGAGCCCATTCAAAAAATGGGAAAATGAGTACATTTCATAATGCGAGAGTGTAATGACACACTTCACAGATACAGATCAAGACGTTCTCTTAATTTCATACCACTAACGTCTAAGAAGTTGAGCCTTCAAACTGATAAGAAAAGCTAATTCATAGCTCAAAATGCTGGTACTTACAAATGACAGCCTTTGATTTAATTAGTCTAAGAATACACTATGATATACTTGTGTTGTTGTTGTTTTTTAAGGCTATTAGCTGGGGGTGCTGTCAATGGATATTTTACTATTTCCGGGCCTGAAATCAGTGCATCTCCCAATTTCAACTGACAACTAGAGCTTTGCACTGCAGGGGTAAACACCACTCTTGAACTTTGTGAATAGCACTGACAGTCCACTCTCTTTCTTGTTATGCATCATTCCAAGAGCAAATATCTTCTGTTGATTCTCACTGTTACCGACACTGGCAAGCAAAGCATGCTTACACAGGGATATTTGCACTTTGAATTGGCACTGGTAAAAGGGCTGTGTGATAATGTATATTTCGAAATGTATAATCCTGTGCGTTTTCAAAAGCACAACAAGCATGACAGAGGGTGGAGCTCTCAGTCTGAGTGAGAGTTAGCTCGTAAAGCACGACATTCTTTCATTATCTTGGGGATTGTTTAGCTACAACCCATCAGATGTCAGACTCTGGAATCCATTTCTTCAAACATGCCATCTTGATGTTTGAAGATTTGTATGACAACAAATGAAGGAGACGAGTCTGTCAAATGGTAATTGTAAATGGTCCATACTTACGAAGCACCTTTTCAAATCTGATATAGGTTGAACAAATTCACTCATTCAAACACTCATGCAGCTCTTCTTATCATAAGAATGTACTCGACTGAGACAACCACTCTGCCAACTGAGCAAAGGCCACTCCATACATTTTTCATAAGACGTTCAGGAACTTTAAAAACCAAGTTATTACACACGTTTGTCTAAAGATTTTGTGAAATGAAGCTTCTGTTATCAAATGACAAACATGCACAAATACTATGTTCAAGGAATAAATAACATGCAGAATGTAATCTATAAAAAGTAATTGTTCACGTTTGTACAAGCTCAGCTCACCTGTGACTTTATGCCTCAAAACTGATGGAAAATGTGTGTACTTATTCGGACAGCTGTCTTTTTTCCCTTTTTGGTCTTGTAACGTTTTTAAAATATTATGTTATTGCCACGGTTTATGTTTTGATTATTGTTATGTTTCAGGTTCTGTCACGTTTTATGTATGATCTTCATGTTTTCAGGTCCTTTGTTATGTTTCTGGTCACGTTTTCTCCCCCTGTCACTTAGCTTCACTCATGTCACCTGTTTTCTGTTCCACAGCTGCACATCATCACCAATCACCTCCCCACAACATATAGCTTCCTGGTTCCCCTCATTTCTGAATCCTCACTTTCCCTTTCACGTTTTGAGAAGTCAGGTTTTTGCCACTATAGTTCCATTGCCACAGTTTGTTCATAGTCTTGTTATAGCCCCATAGTTTCATAGTTATTCATTCATAGTCTTGTTTTGTTTCACAGTTAAGTACTTTTGATAACCGGCTCTGCTGCGCCTTTTGTTCTTGCTCCCCTCTTTTTGTTAATAAACCTTGTTACCTTTGAAGTCTGCATCTGGGTCCTGGCTTCCTGCATTGTTCCTGACAGTTATATCAAAGGAGACTGGACTTGTTTCCATTTTTGCGGAAGTGTCATTTATTCATCTTCATGGATTTTTTTTGGTGAAGAACGGTTAAAAATGGGGATGTTTCACTCTGGTGACTGGGTTTATTTGTGTTTGTACGTCTCACTCTGAAGACTATATGCTGATCTGACCTGTGTCCCAAAAGACTTTGCTCAATGGAACTATTTTATGTCCAAATTTATACTTCTAACACATACTATAAATCATGTTAGTTTTGAGTCTGTACAGATCTCTCCTTCTGGTCAAATGATTTCTATTAATTGCAATGTAATTTTGATATTCAACTTATCTTTTCTGTAAGCCCTTCCTTCTCCCCTCTCCTATGTACGGGCAAACCCAGAACTCTCTCCTGAATCCCTTATAAAAGCATCCTTTACTTTTTATTTAGCACCAATACATTCATTAATCTCAATCATCAAGCTGCGTTCCCTCACTGCTCATTTACTGTTTCTCTGTTACCATTCATCTCCCCTCTTGACCCTTCCATCCACCACTACATCACCATGCTTTCTACCGAAGCAAGCTTCCAGCGAAGCTGGCCGACCAACTAAAGAAGGGAGCTAGCCAAGACCGCTGGCCCAGGACCAGAGGTCCAGCAATCCTGGGCGGCCCATGCCCAGATTAGCTCCCCCTTGTAGTGGCAGTGGAGCTCCCCTGTTCCCTGCACTCTAGCTGGAAGAGAAGAGATTAGAGTGAGAGGGAGGAGCAGATTGAGACACAAGAGATCCCAAGACCTGGTTTTAGACTGCCTGTGAAATTGGATAACAGATTACTCTCGAATGTCCTCCTAACACTTTATATTAAGTAGAACTAATGGCATTAATCTAATAAATTGCCACATACTTCACTAGTGCTTTGAAAGAGGGGCAGAAAACCTGGTGTGTCCACGTATCAAATTGCATACAATGGTGGTTGGTTGTAATTTTAGTGGTTCAGAAGGAAAAAAGAGAATAAAGGAAAAACCTTTCGACAAAAAAATATAGTACAACAGAAAAAAAGATAAAATGTGACCAAAACAGCTAGAAAGACTTAAAAAGTAATACAAATGCATATAGTCACAACACAAAACCCTTTTATAGTGGTGTTGATCAAATGAGGATATCATCCTAAATATTTAACATTACACTATAGTGCAAATGGGTTAAAGAAGAAAAACCAACACAAGGGATGTTTTGTTTTGTTTCTGGTGAGAGGCAACATAAAAAAGAAAGAGCTGCTAACATGAGATACCAAGTTTTTCTTAAATCCATTGGGACACAAGCTGCATTAAACCAAGACATGTATAGGCTGGTGCCCATCAGTGCAGGTAACTATTTGCTTTGTCAGTCTTCTATCTGTCCCAAAACACATGATTGCGCCACATTCTCCCACAGGAGAAGCATGTCCTCATCTGCTATCTTCTGTCCCCTTTAAATAGCTCATAAGAAGGAATGCACTGGGAAACAAACTGCACAGTTAAGTAATTACCACAGTTTTTGGTGTCAAAGCATGTTTTAACTGACTGGTGTCTACAGGCCATTTATGTCATGGTGAGGGCACTTAATAGCATATTTTACAAGCGAAAAAGAATATTGAAATTACAAATGTTGGCTCACATAGTCACTAAAACAATGAAATTGTATTCTGCCATGGTATGCATGATGTTTCCCAGCTGGATTAACAAAAAAGTCACTGATTCCAGGAGGTCCACAGTCCCAATCAATGCAGATTCTTCAGTGAGCTGAATCAATAAAGAGAAGCAAAGGTTAGCTTGACTCAGACTGCATGATAGCTTTCTTTATGTACACCGCCCCTTGACCTTTAGTGTGGCCTTATTCGCTAGAGCTCACAGTGGCATTACCCTCTTTAAACAATCACACAGCACAATCCTGAGATCTGGCTAACAGAGCTAGTGTTGTCCTAATTACTGTTCTGTTCTATCAGTATCAGCTCCCTTCTTACAAACAATTCAACCCTTAGTTTGAAACTTGGCACCAATTATAAGACATCTGTATCATAACTGGATCACGACCCATACTACAAGCAGCTACTATGACCACCAACAAAAATACATAAATTAATAGTAATAATAATAATCTGCTTTCAGAATAAATGCATATTCATTCAGGTTTAGAACCTGGAACTAAATGGCCTATGTAGCAGACAGAGGACACCAACACATATTCGCCATTAACCGAATGCCACCACTGAGCACTCTTCACATTAGTTGCAGAGGTACCGATATGACTGTGGAGGTCCAGTGGAGTGCAAATCACTCCCTCGGGATCTTTTTCTCTATCCAACCAATTAGGTTCGGTGCCTCACCAGAAAGGTGTGTTGCCTAAACCGAACAAAGTTGTTTTGGTTCCTAAGCCTAACTATTAATACAGTGTGATTGTCACTAAACCCCCATTCGAGACATTGTCACTTGTTCATAGGTTAACAATCAGTAACAGTGTTTCATGTTTGAAAGCAGCTACAATGATGACTGGGGACAAACACATAACAGTAAATAGTCATTTACCGAAAGGACAGAGGATTACAAACATATGTATCTTGAATGCTATGATTGGGCAAACGGACAAAATGTAGACCCACTTTAACACAGAGAATCAGGCGTAAGTCATAACTCATATGCCTCTGATGTGGTAATATGAAAACTATTCTTTTTTGATAGATGGAAAGCTGGTGAAGGATTATGTTTCTGCAGTAGGTCCTGCATACCAGTGATGAAAATCTCTTATGACAGCACAAAACAATCTTATTGAGACATGAAAAGAACCACCCGAAGATAAGACACTATCAATACCAGGAAACTGTTCCTTGCAAGGTTTCGACCAACAAATGTGGGTCTCTCAGTGGATGCAAAGACCGTGTTAAGCATCTGAGAATCAGCAGAGACCCAACAAAAACATGAACACAGGTGATGTCCTGTCATGAACAGCATTTTTCCAACACTGAGAAAAGTATTTCTGGAAACAAAACAAATTATGCAGCGAGCGGTGTCAAAACAGCATGTAATTTGAATGCATTTTTACTGGTTTTATATCCAAAAAGCCAAAAATGAGGTCATTCAAGAAAGTTGTTTGTAAAAGGCAGACAAGTTAGCACCACCAAAAATAAACAAACAAATGTTAAAGGCGAAAAAGAAAACATCTTGTGGGTGAAATTCAAGTGAGCCAAGTTTGACATCGCATGGGTGGAAATGTCATGCGGCACAGAAAGCAAAGCACATTTTTATCATGCACACGGTGCATTTGCAATCCAAGTTTGAGGTGAAAAGATGCAGTGTTCTGAATGATGACTAGAGTGACACTGATCTGAGGTCTTGTCAGAGAGTTCAGGAAAGCTTTGAAGTTCATTTTCAAAGAAGTGGGGATTGTTGGCGTCATGGCTCGACCAAAAGAACTGGAAAAACTGATGCTCGCTGAAAGCTCAAAACGATGAAAGACCTGTTATACATTTTTGAACATATTTTCTATGCATCATCTTCTTTATCCAGTAATAATAGATTAACTTCAACTTAGACTTTACTTTCAATTGACTCAAATGATAAAGTTCAAATTTCTACAGAAAGAATAGTAGAAATAAATAAATGATGATGAATGATGAAATAACAAAGAACTACTCACTCAATAAGATAGTAACTTAATACCAGAGAAGGCCCTGACGATAAAGGTATATTTTCAGGTATTACTGGAGCGATACAGCTGAGCACCTGTGACAGAGGAAGTCAAGGTAATAAAAAATAGTCATGTATATCCGCAAATGTAATGAGATGAATGCTTTTATGGATGTAAAGTCGTTTTTCTCCCCAGCAAAAACAGATATAACTTCTCCAGTTTTTAAATGGAGGTGCAAAAATGTACACATGAAGTAGCCTGAGTATAGATCAGAGGCACCCCTGTTACTGGGATTAGTCCAGTAAGAAACAAATATGGTCACTTCTTCATTTTTATCGCAAACCAAATTTCATTAAATGTCTCAGAATGTAAACAAGTTACGCTCAAATGACCACTATAGTGCACAAGGTCTCTATACATTACCTCATCTGCTACAGCAGCTGCTAAGACAGTATCTACAATTTCTTTTATATGGGATGGGTGTTCAAAAGGGAATGGTCTCCGATTTTTCAATTTGCTCCACATTTAACAAAGATGCATGGTCCACTTTGCATTGTCCTAAAAAAAGGAATGTCAAAGAACACTCAGGAGCACTAAAATCCATACATCTTAAAAGTAAATCCTAAAAGATGCTTGTGCCGTCTCCTTTGTCAGAAAAGAATAGTTCTTCTCTGGTATGGGAATGAATCTTTCGAGTAGTACTTTTGAAGTAATTTCTCCATAAATGTGCTTCAGAACTGAAAGTTGTCTTTACTGAACTTCTGCTAGTGTGAAACAGAGAAAAAGAGGTTAGGAATGTGTGTTGAAAAGCTAGAGTAGCTTGCAATCAGAGAATGTGACAGATGACATTTCAAACTTACTCTGTTCGTCAGAGCAATCCTCGTTTTAAATTACCAAACCAATCACCCATGACTACTTCTCCTCCCCCTCTGGAAAACACGTGCAAGCAATCGGTCATATATTTCCACGGGAAAAACCACACATGACCTCGGGATACACTCGATGCTCGAGAGGTGGAATTAAATCTGCTAAATCTGCTAATGGAGCCAGGGTAAAGATTCAAGAGAAGAGGCATTAATACAGCTGACCTTTTAGTTGACACCTTTTATCTCCAGTAGTACGGTTCTCAGGTTATTTTGGGTAACACCCACCTTTTATTTAAAACCAATATTCTTACAGATTAGATACAAATTATTCACCAAAACTATCTTCAATCCCCAGGCATTTGTTTTATCTACTTAAAGAATAGTATTATACTGTATCAATACAAATTCCCACGCACGTTATTCATGCAGTCCCATATAGGAGCTGCATTCATTTAAGAGGATGGATTTGCTTGCCTGTCATTTCTCACATCAGATTCTAATCAATAGGAGATTTTTTTTCTAAATATTGTCTTACATCACACTACAGTGGATTAGTAGTTAGCATTGTTGCCTCATAGCAAGAACTGTAGGGGTTCAAACATTAGCTGGGGTTTTCTATGTGTAGTTTAATTATGTTCTACCTGTGTCTGTGTGCACTGTCTCTGCATGCTACTGCTTCCTCTAAAATAAGTAGAGAATAAATAGGTCTCTACAGTGTCTAGAGACCTATTTGAGTCTAGTTGAGTGTATACAAACGGTTAAATCAAGCTACAACCTCATCTGGGTGTGTTTCGGACAAGATCGATTTTGCAAGATTTTTGTCGGACAAACTTGTGAGCATTTATTCTAAAAGTTGGAATAAGTTATTTTAACGTGTTTAATGTAAGCTGGGATTCATTCCTTCAGGGTGGAAGTGAGTGCAATTTTCAGCCCAATCATTTTATTCACATGACCAGCCCACTTCTTTTTGATGTTGAGGAAATTTACAGTAGTGTAATTGTGGAAGTCCATAGATCAACTTAACTGTGCATGCATGTGTACTGAATGACATTTTTCAAAAGGAGAGTAACATTTAATTATGTGAAATTGAGAACGAGAATTCTCATTTCCACACACATTAAGTCAGCGAACTTCTGAGTCCGTTCTCTTCACAAGTTTCCGTGCTGAAAAGCTTATGTTACTGAGAGCTTGATTTGGTTGCCAAAGTATTAATCAAACATCTTTAACCTATCAAATTTGAAGTCATATATTTTGAATTTTCAAATAAAACTGGACAATACTATCTTAGCTAGATTAACTAGAGAGCTTCTGTGCATGTGCATTTCGTGGAAAATCCATTTTTTGACCGATTCACAGACGTCAGCACCACACAGCTGTGCATAGAGTGAGCTACTGCATACCTTATGTCTTTCAGACAGGTAAAACTGGTAAAGTTGTCATTCTTTTTTTTTTGTTTATGAGTGGTTTCTGTCAGTTTCAGAGCCTCCGTGTCAGGCAACACGGTAAGAAAAGAAAAAATTATTTTCTGTAAAGAAAACACAAGTTCTACCACTCTTGCTACCGCTAACTGCCATACTCTCGTTAAAAAGTAACGTGTGCACCCAGATGTTCTTCTCTCATGAATGTCAATGGGAGCAGGAGCTGATAAATACCCGTGACTACTGCAAACTTAATTAAACCGGATGTTGATTCCTCTTTCCCACTGTATTCAAAGGCCAGATGTTAGCAGGTGCTACAGGTTTCTTGATTACTGTAAAAAGGGCTTTAAAGTTATATTGACTGTAGCACAATACTCCTTCCGAATTACAGGGTCAGGCACAAACCAGCTGCCCTGGCTTTTAATTGATCTATATGACTGGCACATTAAGAAATGCAAACATACATCTAATTCACATCTCTTCGCACTTCAACAGTTTATAATATACAGCAGATGCAACTGAGCTGGAAAATGTACAAAATTACCTTCAGAATTGCTGTACTTCTGACGGGTTTTAATAGGAAGGATCAAAGTAACAAATACCCTCGCTTCTTCGCGCTGGCTGAAGCAGTCCCACACAATTCCATCAACAAACACATCCAGAGAGCACAATTTCAGTTCAGCTGGCTCTGTGCTTGAACCTGTGACAGATTTATATATTTTTTTACTAATAGGCTCCATATGTGCATGGAGCAGTTATACATAGACCTGAATCAAGGCCATGTATGGAAATGTCTCTGTTTGTGGTGTAGAAAAACCTGCCTGCATAAATCTAGACTGCTCATGTAAAAGCTGAAAATGTGTGTTTATGTTCATACACACAAAAAGAGCTCTTCTACTAAAGAACAACGTTTTGTAGAATTTAAATCTCACCTTTGACCGCATATTTTTCTGGGTTGATCGAAGGGAATTGGATTTTAAAGTGGGTTTTCGAAGAAAAAAAAAACAATAGTGGAGGTGTCTCAGCAGAGATATATTCCACTTAGGCCAGAGTGATTACTTTCTTTTGGTGTATATTTGTAGTTATATATATATATATATAAGTACTGTACATACACTGCCCATCAAAAAAAAAGTCACCACCTGGATTTAACCAAGCAAATAGGTAAGAGCCTCCCATTGGATAATTACTGCATGGATGATTATGTTTCAGATTGCAACAAATTATTTAACTCTAACTGATGCAGTGAGTAACTTCTCATATCTTAAACAACCATTTCAGAAGACACATCCTGTGGTTGTGGAAAAGATGTTAATCTGTTTCAGAAGAGAAAAAATTATTGGCACGCACCAAGCAAAGAAAACATCTAAGGAGATTGCTGAAACTACAAAATTTGGGTTAACGCATTATTTAAAACTGGAAGGAAAGGATAGTGGGGGACAATCGTCTTCGAGGAAGAAATGCGATCGGAAATAAATCTTGAATGATCGTGATCAGCACCTAAATGTTTGGTGAAATCAAATCGTGAAAAAAACTCATGGTTTTGTTTAATAGTCAAACTAAGAGCATTTCCACACGCACAATGCCAAGGGAACTCAAGGGATTAGGGCTAAACAGCTGTGTAAAACCTTCAGACAAACCTTAAGAAAACCACTTATCAGTGAGGCTAATCGGGAAAAAAATGCTTCAATTTGCTTTAAGATTGAACTCTGAAGCAATAGAAGAAGGTCTGATGAGTCCAGATGTACAACATCTGCTCAAACTCCCAGTCACCCTTCTTACTCAGCTGTCCTCCTATCCTCACACTCACTCTGTCAGATACAGACAAGAGCAAGGCCACATTGCTTCAGGATTGTGACGCTATGCTTGCGCTTCATTTTGTTCATTTCTATGACTGCGTTTATTCTACATCCAGAGTGATCTCACACACTGATCAGTTCATTTGGGTTTTTCATAACTCAGCATCGTGGAAATATGCCCACATATGTATTTCTCATGGAACGCTTGAACAGAATGTGTTGGGTTGAAATCTGCACCTCTGAAGTTTGGTTTCACATTCAATTCTTTCATTGTTATACCATTCATTCTACATACGACTGCACGTACCATCTGTACTGTGATGTTTCAGGGTGAAAACACATCTTTATGGCAGCAATTAACACGTTTGTATATTAAAACTGCTTTGAGCTGTTGGGTAAATATTACGGCATTATTTCTTGGTGCAGTATTACCCATTTATTACTCATCATTGATTTATTTTCTAACTTTTCGCTACCTTTTACTATTAATACTTGTTATGAATATCTGCTTAAGGAGCTGTAAATATCAATATTATGAAAAGTAGAAAAAATAACCAAAATGACGAAGATTAAACTCTTTTGCGTGTTTGTGCCCATACTGTGTCTGCACCCATCTTTGTTCTTCTCTACTGAAATATTTAGTGATGAGATTATCTCCTTTATTCAAATATGCAAACCTTGCAAGTGATGCCGTTTTCCCTAATCTGTTTTTCAAACACTCGCTTCAAAATCTATATTTCAGATATAATTCAGTCTCATTGCTTTGGTATAAACAAAACAAAAAAAAAAAAGATATCACTCAAGGCTTATTCACCCAAACCAGATAATTATGCGGGAAGGTTATACACTGTGAGACATAAAAGGTTTCTCATGTGATGGATGAGCTCTGCACTTTTTCTTTGCATGACTCTGTTGATGGTGATATCAAAGTGGAAGTCACACTCCGTCCTGTCCTTGATCTCTTTTGCCTTGCAGATTAAGTCATCCCTTATGACACACAACAGACTATAAAATGTTGGAACAAGGCAGCTGTGTCAATAATTAATAGATGAGTCTATTTAGTGGAGGAGTGATAAGATGCTGTTACCTCTCTCGTCCATCTTGTTTGCGCTTTCCATCTCCTCTCATACTGCTTTTTCATTCAGTCACAGAGACCAGACTTATTAGAAGAATTAGCTGAAAGGGAAAGAGAGCTACACCCAAAAGCACACCAGTAAGATTTCATATTTTAGATGCAGCCCATCGGCTGTGGGATGGATCATATCGAACTAAAAGTGAGAGACAGAGTGAGAGGAATCAGAAAAAGAAACAGACTAAAAAAATAACCATGTAAGAGCCCTCAATGGTTGCGGGTGCACTGTTGTCAGTGGCGCCCACACTGTGCTTTAATACAACACTGCGGTGAAGCTGGTGAGCACAAGAGATGTGGAGCTGCGACGAAGCAACCCATAAAACTGCTACAAACACAGAGGCCTTATGAGCCCTTACACACAGCACATACATGCCCAGAATGCAGTCAGAGGAGCAAGAGAACACCTTAGAAGATGAAAAGAGGACCTGAGGATATTAGTAAAGCAAACGAGCTGACCTTCCACACTCGAAAAAGCAATATCCAACTGACATAGAGAGGAGTGTGAAGCCTCAGTAATAACTAGGCAGCAGCTGTGTGCTGCACGGCTCACATGCACAGTCCCATTTATTCAAGCATCTATTATTCAACTGATTTGCTGTATTTTACTGCTGTCTGCATGTAGGTGATGGCTGCGAGATGCATTTTAAAGTTAATGAAGGCACAGTAAACCCAACTGCGATCTTGTGTTGAACCTGCTTCCTTGGTTTTCAACATTCCTATATTCTTTCCTTTTCTGATGAATGAATTATAATGCAAATGTAGGAGACGCATCTTCTCTAGAGGTATCATTTGCAAGATGTTGCCATTCAGCGAAGGAAAACGTTCACTCATCTTCCCTTAACCAATTTCTCTTTGTTTCCTAAAACCCATCATTCTCGGAAACCAAGTTGAATTTTGCCAAGTTTTAATTGCTCACAAAAAGTGCATCAGCTCTTATAGCTGAGTGATGCAGAGTGTGTCCTTAACAGGGATGAAATATGGAATTTCTGTAAATGAATTAATTAGGATGAGGACCTCTCTATACATATACACAAATACAAGAACTAGCACGATATGTGTGTATGTCCATCTTCTCTCCTGCAGTTGTTCAGTATTCTTCTTCCCTTCCAGCATTTGTCCAAGCCTCCCACCCAGGGAAACATGGCAAATTTGCAAAAATACATTATTAATTTCTTGTCAGAAATGGCAGCTGCCTCCTTTGACAAGTGCTACTCATACTCAATCCCCCCTCCCCACGTTTCATTTTCATTTTTCATTTCCTGTAGTGCTCCTGAGATACAAACACTCACTCCACGCTCCCCTCATCTCTGCTCCCTGCCCTCCTCCTTCCATCTGCATGTCCACACTGCCATGTCAGTCACGTTCGCATAAGCAGTACACACCCATCAGCAACAGCATTAAATCCACTGGTCTTGGTCTTTTAAGCTCCAAAGTGCACCACCGTTATGCAGAGTTGTAAATGCTCAACTGGACAGAATTCTGAAGTATATGGAAGCCAAGTTAACATTTTGAACTCTTTCTGATGTTCCTCAAAACATTCCCGAGCATATTCTGCAGTGTGGCAGGGTGCATTATCCCGCAAAAAGAGGAAATGACCATCAGAACATACCATTAACATGAAGGGATGTACGGTGCAAGGTCTAAAACAATGATTAGGTAGGTGGTTTGTATGAAAATGCATGTGAATTCCAAATTATGTGATTTACAAGCAGAAAATTACTCAGAACGTCACTGTCTGTCTGTCAGCTTTCCTTCTACTTCTTTGTCTTTTAACAATTAAATTCAGCCAAATTATAAAAAGACTGCATCACAAATAAAAAGCCAATAAAAACATCAGAAACTGCTGCTTCATCTGTAACAGATGAACACAAAAACCGTGTACTGGGTTATACAGCAGTTGATGATCAGGACAGACACAGGCAAACAGAAGGGGCATGAAATGTCGGCTGTTTTTTTAAACAGCCTTGGAATCCTTAAGTAGCAGATGAACCGACTATGATCTGTTGCCAAAAACATCAGAGAGATCTCTAAATCCTCATTCTCTACTGCATTAGCAAGGTCTTCCAACACTGTCAAAGCAGCCATCCTTAGACTTGAATCTTACATGTGTCTACAGTTTTTTTATATAAAGCTCCCAAATGAATGTAAAGAAAAAAATAATAATTTGTGAAGATTTTGTAAAGCTGTCAGTTTTATTTGATGTAAACCTCTGTGACTTGTTTCACCAAATTAGGCCACAATTGCTTTAAAATTGCATGCATGCACGGTCGGAAAAATCACATTCAGATTTTGATTTTTTTTTTTTTAGATTCTGTCCATCAGTTTGTTTCATTGCTCCGACACAAACCTAACCCTTGATCTAAAATGGTGTTGCTGCATTTCTTGTTAACTTTACTTTATTTAGAAATCAGACAAATATCAAGAGTAAACTGATGATTACCGAGCCAAAAGTCAGATGCCGAAGTGCAAGTGAATGCAGCGTTTTAAGTAGTTGGAGAGTTAAGCATCCCGTCCATTGTAACATAAGCATGTTCGTGCAGGCAGGAACTTCTATTGTCAGGCACATTCAACGTGGTAGATGGAACTTATTTTGCATCCCAAGAATGAGAACAAATAAACGGGTGAGAAGAATTAAGTTTGGTTTGTTTCCTTAGCGTTTAGGATACAACAGTAAACAGCTGCACATTTGGCCACAGCTGACAAAAACATGTCAGTATCAGCATGTCAGCAAATGTTAACCAGGAAGTTCTAAGTAATTTTTAAAAGAAATAATAGCATATCATTAATCACAATATGCCATTTATGCAGCATGGTCTTGTCAGCTGCTTACATGGGTAATAACGTGTGTCTGTCAGGACTGTTTCACTTCTGTGAACTCTGATTGAGCTCCTGATGGCGCCCACAGTAGTGCTTAGAAATCTTGAAGCATCTGACATTTTTAGAAACATATGGCACCTGGATAAAGTAGCCTGGATCTCAAAATCTGAAAGAAAATAAAAAAGATATTGCATCGTCATGTATGCTACAGGTGAAATGAAGATAAACAACATTGAAAATTGGGACAAGTAAATAGTGCTGATGCTCATGATCTAGCTTCTTTTCTTTTGTCTTAACAGAATTGAGATTTTTTTTGTCAATTATACTTCAGGATTATCATTTTGTTGCGGTATAAATTAAACTCGTGACCAAATGCCATTTTCCTACATGTATTACACTTGAAAGACATGTCGACATGACTGTTTATCAGTCTAATCTATCTCAGCATATAATTAGAGGCTAATTAGTTGTCAGGACTCATTTATGCCTCTAAGCCCACCATTTCAGCTATTACATGTTGTTTCTCAACTGTCACTGGCCAAACTTTCGACCATGACTGAAGTCCAAATTAGATTTATCCAGCTTGTTTCTCATTAGCATCACGGATGTGCGAGGGGAGATAAATCAGGGGCATCACTGGCTTAGCTTACAGCTGCAATAATCTAAATCTAAAATAGAAATAATTTTGTGAAAGCAGTTTAACTGTTGGTATTAATTGCCATAACCCGCAGAGTCTCTTCAGTCAATTTTGTACGGACAATCAAGCTGTTAGTCCTTTTTTTCCCCCACAGAAGAACATTTCAATGCATTTATATTAATTCATTATTTCTATCTCATTCAATTATTCTTTAGCTGGCCCCAGTGGCACAGTTGTGCCAAATAAATGGCAGTTTGTAAAAAGAGGCATGCACACTTATCAATACTGACGGCAATGACAGATCTTCATTAAAATAAAAACACACTGTTTTTTCACCAATTCACCATGCACAGATGGTCTGTTTATCAGAGGATTTCTTTGCCAATTATGAGTTTTCAAGTGTAATGCGACACTGAATACGATGTGTGGACATGGGACTAGCAGGACAAGCGGAGGTAGATGGTGTGTACTTGGGGTGTGAGAAATAGTTTAAAGTTTAGGCTATAGGGTAAGGATTGTTTGTGGATGATTAGGCAAACTGCTAACTACTATGTATGTTTAGGAACAAACAAAAAGTGGCAAAAAAGTCCATCAGAGTTGTTAGGGCACCTTTCATTCGAGCAAAAATCCCACAAACCATCTTGGACGCAATATAAATGCTTTAAAGATAACAGGTGTGTCCACAATCCTAACTTTCACATCTTTCTTTCTAGCATTAAGTTCACGATGACATTAACATTATTCAAAACACAATTCAAATTAGGTTCTTCTTTTGGCCTTGAGGCAGTTTCAGTGGGAAAAGCTGATTATCCCTCATTGGCTAAAGGACTGCAGGGTGAATTCAAAATTATTTCCTCTGGACATTCATCACTGTCGAAGGTCCTCACTTACATATGGAAGGTCAACACATTCAGTACTTACGGAATAATTCTTAAAACATTATGCTTTCTGGTGCTTAAAACACATAATTGTTGTCTTGAAAAACTCAAGTTTCTTGATAAAACATTCAAAAGGATTACTATTCACATTATTCTTTTTTTTTGCTTGTTAATATTATCTTCATCTGTACTTAAAGCAAGGGTGGACTTTTGGAAAACATACTGATCAGAATCTTCCTGGACTGTTGAGAAGACTCCCTGAGAAGTCCTCAGGGACATTATCTGAATAAGAGCAGTGGAATGCATATGGAGCCAAAGGTCTGAGACATTTTCTCCCTTTTTTAAGAAAAAAAATCTACCACCAACATGTAAGGTGATTTTTAGAACCAGATGTTGATCATTTCCGTACCATGTTGGCAGAATTGCTCACATCTCAACCTCAGTGGTTACCCTCTGGCCTACAAAGTGGAAAGGGGTGGTCCACCAACAAATCCAGGTAGTAGGAACATACACTGTTTTATCAGCCCTAAAACTAATGTTAGTGTGGCAGGAAAGGCATTTTGGGTTTCCTGTTGATTGTTGAGCCTGATAGCCAACTGGGTCCCGGCTTGTAACATATAAAAGCTGGATGGTAGTCTCTGTCATGCTTGGAGGTTCTTTTGTGGTTTCCTCCTGTCGATCTCATCTGGATCGTTCCCAGGTTTATAACGCAGATAGTTGGATAAGCGTCACGTCTGATTCAAACCCTCTGAGAGACAGAAATGTATTCTTTCCTGGCCCTCAAACAGTTTATATTGAACAGATTGGTTTGGGTTTATGTGATTTATCCTAATTTAGTGACTATATTGTTTTTGTTTACATGTATCTATCTATTTCTGTTTCACTGCTGCGGGAGGTCTTTTCTCAGGTGTTTATCCCCAGTGCTTAGTGTTAAGGCACTCCTCATATTAGCACTGAGTGTCTTTTCTTTTCAGAAGTCGAGAGCTTCCAGAGGTGGTGGTTTGGGGCCCTTCTGTTGGCAGCGTCTCCTTCCAGTGTGTTGTCTTGCACCTCCGAGTTTTGGGTTGCATAACTGTGTGCTTGTGGGTGTGATCTAAGTTGTCTCCTACCTTGATGAACCTGCCTCCCTACGGGTACGCTTTAATTGATAAATAAAGCCTATTTATGGACGGAACACATCGCCTGTATTCAAGTATAACAACTAGAGTGCCTTTTTGGAGGTGGTGATTGCAATCATTTTTAATCAAATTTACCTAAGGATTATACTCCCGGGATGGTGTTGTCTGTCGTTTAACTCTGACCAACTAGCTAAACCAACTAGCACACCAACTAACTAAACCAAGCAACTATTTTATCAGGCATTGGTGCTGCATATGCTTTCATTTGGTGTTTGTATCTCCTAAATAATCATACTCACTGCAGTATGGTAGTCAGAGGCTTACCAGTTGAAAATATTCGCAAAATGTGGCAGCTATGGCATAACAATCATGTAGACAACACAAAGTGTTTACAGTTTAAGTCTACTGATGGAAGTGCCATGAGTCTTTGTCATGTTGTCTCCATCTCTTGCCACTGTCCATTCAAGGTGTGACTGATGATCCTTTGTGGTGCATCGGAGGAGTCGAAGCTTCTGAGCTGGCAGTGAAGGTAAATATACAGGTGAATCAATGTCAGTCAGTGGAACAATCATGGGGGGAACACCAACATTCTGTTGTCACTGAGCTATTTCTATAAATCCAGCTTGCTGTTTGAAAGCGTGCTCTGACTCGGTACTAAGCCCCCTCTGTCCAATCAGTATGACCAACATTTTATGGTCTAAGGAGGACGTCTTTTTTGTGCCACTGTAGAGTGACTATTGTATGAAAAGGGTATGTTTGCACCCTCTAAGCACTGGTATCATATCTGTGCAGTGATCCCAGGGCTCTTTCTGTGCTTTTCCTTTAGTTCCCAATTTGTTACTGGAATATGTCATGTTTGTTTCTTCAGACTTATTCTTATGACATCTACCTGAGAGAGTGTATGTATACACAGACCAAGCTCTGACAGACTGAAACTATAGAACAATAACAGCAATAATAATAATGGTAATCATCCTGAACCCTGGCAAAAAAATATGCCTATTTAAGTAATAAAGGATATCAGAAAGTTATTATAACAGTGTGCAATAAATTTTAAGATAAAGATCCAAATGAATCCCAGGGTAATAAAGACAGAATTGGAAGCAAAGTCTCTAACAAAGTTTTGACACGAGTGCAGTGAGCATATTAATCATGTAGGGTCAGCTAGTTTGCAGAGGTGACTTCCTCACTGGGAAATCTCTCATGTGCTGGCAGCACTCCTGGGATTTGGACTTGAGCATATTATTGTCACTAATTATGCAACTGTTGGGACAGTTCATTTGCATATTTTGCATTGGATAGATTTAAAAAGCTCTTCCTGGAAGGAAATGTATTTTTAGCTGATGTGAAAAGTGTTATTTCTCAAAAGTAATCCTTTAACTCAGATCTTTCCCAGTTTTTCAGTGGCTGAAACTTGTAATCCTCAGTATTACCAGTTGAATAATACAAACACTGCTACAAAGCCAGTTAAAACAAGGGTGTAATGATAAAATAAACTGCTCTAACAGCCATAACACGACTTTTTATCGGTTTCTAACTCTTTATTTGTCATAACAATTATGGTGAGAATATGTCATTAGCAGTCATTTTTAAACCCAATTTGATTTCTAGAGATCATCTCTTGTCCCCAAACTTGGTGTCTCATGACATATCGTGGGGTCTTGATCCGGAACCACGTTTAAATTGGGCTTGTAAGTCATGTTTGATGATGCTTAAAAGCAAACGCCACAGGAAAATAAAACCTATAAGGAATCAGGTCGACTTAACAGTCCTCATGATTGCAGATATCAAATATATTACAAACAGTTCAAATTCATGCATATGTAAAAGTATTCATTCAGTATTTTGGAGTAATGATGACATTCATGGTTACAGTGAACACCAGTCGAGGGAAAAATTAATTCCTGCCCAAACAATGGCAATAGATGAAGAGTGTTAATTTAGTAAGAATAATAAAATAAATAAAATAATTAAAAAAAGGATAATCTGAATTATATATCTGTTTGTTTATTTAGAATAGTGCAGCTTAACAGTAATTTGAGACACATTTGTTTTTTACTCCATCTTTGGTGAAGTTTAGCCAACTTAACAACTCTGGACTTGTACATGGCTCAACAAAATGTTTTAAATGAGACATCCTACTGAAATACTTTTGACACAAAGCAATACACATTCTTGTCAATCAGTTCTCAAAACTTTTTGCTCTGTGTCTTCCTCATGATTTACCATGACGATGGTCTTATAACGGCCAGAGCGTGGGAAGTCAAACTGTGAATGCATGTAAGTAGAGAGCAGTAGAGAGTAGCAGTAACTAAGGAAGGAAAATGCAACAGATTTTGAAAATATATTTATTAAATTGCTCCGTATTTTTCAGTGGACCTACCTACGTATTTTACAATCTCTCATAAAATCACATTCGCTGTTCTGAGGTTTGGCCTCTATTATTCTGTGTAGGAGCTTAGGGCAAGGTGGATTAATATTATACAAATGCTATCCATGATTGATGGAGGACTTATACAGGATTTGTAATAAGATGTGTGTAGCTGGAAAGTGAAAGCAGTACAAGTATGTACACTCTCACACTGAGGAGTTTTTAATTTGTTTGTTTGCATGTGTGTCATGGAAGGACATAGAACCCTTTGTTAATGCCTCCAGCTAGATGCCGAGGTCTCTGGTTAAACATTACACAGACGCACTCGGCACACAGCTCACATAGGAATAGAACACGGTAAATAAATAGAAAAATAAAGAGCTTGCAGACAAATGCACAAATCTGATAGATTAATCCATGAGAGGAGCAGACTTGACAAGGCACAGTTTCGTGAACACATTCCTATAGGCGCACTCAATAATGTGGCATTTTGACAAACAGCCTGCCAGCACTGGTCTGTCCACAGAGGAGGGACAGGAGCCAGAAGAAAGGGCTCAGAGGCAGTGCTCTCCTCCGGGGAGGAAATCTACTCAATGTCCTCAGAGGCTACGCAACTTCAAGGACAAGCTGCTGTACGGGAACAATGAGTGCTCTGGCTGCTCCTGTCGTTCAAACTTTCCACACTGTTGTGGAAAATTCCAAAAGTCATAATTAGAGCTTTTTGTCAGGCAGAGAGCTTGATAAGCTGATGAAGCAATTATCAGAACATAGCCTGCATATAGAGCTTTTTACCAGAGCTGTGATTTTATATTAACTGCTAATCAGGGATATTAAGAAGGGTACAGTGTTTTTCAGTCCAACTCAGATGGTGAGAATGTGCTTAGACTTCTACTTAATTGTGTCAAAACTGTTGATCAAACAAATACTTGGCAGACAGAGGCAGTCACACATTTGGGTATGAAAAAACTCTCCGAAGTAAAGACGGGCAGAGGTTCAGCAATCTGCGAAAAACTGCAAACTGTGGAGCAGTTTTACAATAATGTTCCTCGATGTCTCAAGACTGTGAAGACTCTGAATATTCCATCATTGACAGTACAGAATATCATCAAACGATTCAGAGAATGTGAAGACGTCTCTGACGAATAGAAGTTTTCTAACTCTTTTTGGAAATCGTGAACGCTGTGTCCTGACGAAAGAGGAGAGGGATTATCCAGCTTGTTATCTTCACTCAGTTCAAAGGTCTGCATCTCTGACGGGGGTGCATTAGTCCCGACGGAACAGGCAACTTGCAAATCTGGAAAGGCACCATCAATCCTAAAAGGTGTATATACAGGTTTTACAGCAGCATATGCTCCCATCCAGACAACATCTTTTCCAGGGAGGACTGCATATTTCAGCAAGACAGTGCTAAACCACAGCATGGCTTTTGTAGTAGATGAGTCCTGATGCTGAACTGTCCTGCCTGCAGTCCAGACTTCTCAGCAATTTAAAACATTTGGCATATCGAAATATAAAAATAAGACGAGTCAGACGGACAACATTCCTCTCCTAAAGGTCCAGCAACTGGTCTCCTCAGTTCCCCAGCATTTATAGCCTGTATTAAAAAGAAGAAGGGACGCTTCTCATTGATAAACATGGTCCCATCGTGGTCCCATCATTTAAACAAATGAATGCCATAAAATTCCAGATGAGCTGATATTTTTCATGGAAAAGTGAAAAGTCTCACTTTCAACATGATGTTTTCATTATGTTTCCACTTCTCAAATCATTGCATTCTGCTCTTATTCACATTCACTCATTTTTTTGTGGAATAGTGGTTGTATTTAGTTACTTGCTTTACATCAACTATGACATAGCTTTTTGACAACAGATACAGGGGTTGCATTCATTCCAAACCAAGTGCCCAAGTAAAGAAAAAAAATGAAAACGTTTTTTCTTCCTCTCCTCAGTCCTTGTTCATGCTGATCATTCCTGCTGAGTGCAGATATTTGGGCTTGTTTGTTATGGTTGAAGTGTATCACTCAGGCTCTGCCGCGCTGCATCGCATGAATTAATTATGAATGGAAGAAGGGGGAGATGGAAGGAATAAGAGCAGAGAGCTGCAGTGAGCCGACATAGAGAGAAGGACGGGATCGAGGAAAATCGGGAATCGGAGATTAGTGAGAGACATTTTGAGAGGCTCATTTTGAGAGGTAAAATGAGAAAAAAGATTGGAAAGAGAATGGAGGGAAGATGGAACAGGAGGGAACAGGAGATAGCAGAGGGAAGGGGGGGAGTAGCCTCTCTGTAGATTACACACATGGCCTTATCTTCTCGTGTTGTTTTGCGGCAGAATAATCATGGAACACATTTGATTACAAGGGTCTCATTGAAAAACATGGGTTTTCATAAGAGTGCAGCCAAATACTTCAATCACAACTGCATGGCATTTTGTAAACAGGGGGTTTATAATGAGGAATGACTTCTCTTGTGGATGTGCAGGGGTCTGACGGTTTTTGGTGATTCATTCCTTTGACACCGCTCCAGGAAAGTCAGAATCATGAGTTTGTACCCATCATGCCTCTTGTGACTACAGTGTTTGCCTGCCAATTAGTAGATCTATCAGCTACACAATTCTGGTCTCCGCTGAAATATCTCAGTTACCTCAATGGTGCAGTGTGTCGTAACGGTGCTGTTGCTGCTGCACTGGCCAAGGATCTCTTGAAAGAGAAACCTTTGATTTAATGAAAGACTTTCCTGGTTAAATAAAGGTTATAATTATGCGGATGGTTGGCATTTAACTTTGGACACTTTTGGATTATGAAAGGAGGGTGAACCCTAATTCAGCCCAACTAATGTTGAAAAGTCTTCTCTTGTGCCTTTTCAATCTTACTTTTTTGATGATTTTCTCACCTTTCACATTAATGCCAGCATGAGACAGTGGAGCTGAACATTTCTGCCACAAATCGAAACGTGAGAGAGAAGAACATTGATCTACCCCTCAGCATGAGCTAACTTCCACTGATTTTTTTTTTATCTAGTGTGTATTTGGCTTCAGTCTAGACGTTAGACTGCTATGTAAACTGTGAATAAAAACAGTTTTATTGTTCTGCAAACAATTCAAAGTCATTTTCAGTTTGCTTCTGCTGTCAGCTGCAACATGCTTGGTCTGTGCATTACCACCATCGTGTGGTTTAGCTCCTTAAAGAATGATGACTTACTGTTAGACATGTTTTGTGTTAAAACAGACACTACAATTATGTACCCGATTTAAATCCACTTCCGGCTTAATGTATTTAATGCGAATGATCCCACCTGGGAAAAGACAGGAAACATATTGGAGACAAACCATTCCTTACGTTGAAATACAATACTTTGCAAGTTATGCATGTTGGCACAAAAAAAAGAATTGCATTACATCTGGGCGAATACAAACATTTTTGTTCTGGGGCTATTTCCCGTTTTGAAACGAGACAGTATTGTGTGACAAAGTGAAAACAGCACAAAGGCAGTATATGAAATGGTGGCTTTAAAAGCTGAAAGATGAATGAGGGAGCACCAGCCCTCCCAAATTCTTTGGAAATTTGTTGTCTTTCCGCGGAGTGGCACCAGATTCAGCTGCATACTGCTGGATCGTGCACAGGTATTCCTGTTTTTATTACCACATGTTAAATGATGAAAGGGAGAAATCTGTTTTGTTTTCAGTAAACATGGGCCTTTTCTGAATTTGATACCACGTGCTCTCATTTAAAAAGTGAAATGTTCTAACAATGGGCCTCATGCAAGAACCATTCATACGAACAGATTTGTTCTTAAGTCGTGCGTATGAGTTATTTTGGAGAATTTGCGCATTCACCATTGTTTTCATATTTTGAGTTTTTTTTCAGGTACGAACAGAATTTATGAGTGATACAGACCTGTCGTAGGAGCTTCGTAAAATAGTCCGCTATTATTTAAATCTAGTTTGCTTGACTAATGGATTGTATGTTTAATTACTTTGAAGCAATCATAGATTATGCCCCATAATTATGCTGACATTATTCCGTTTGACTTGAATTATGCACTAATTAAAGGTTAATTTGACTGTATATAACAAGACCAATGCCTTGGCTGGACTGCCGAACATAATCAGATCAATAGACTGCACACATATATGCGTCAAAGCACCCGTGCCGTTGTGGAGCGCACTGAGTTGTGGGCCTGGTGTGTCTCGTGGGGGGTGGGGTGGGCTGCTCTATAGAAGGCATGCTGCGTTTTGCACAATAGTGCCATGAACGAGGGTCTCCCACCACCTGAACCAGCCCAGGCAGACCAGAAGGTGTGGTGCCAGAAGACTCCCACATCAAAGTGCCATCATGCTGAAGCAACAACTGATTGCACGACTTTAGTTGGAGTTATCGAGCGGCCGCCCATGGCGAGATGTTTTTTTGTTTGATTTTTTCTAAGCTATTTTCATATCAAACCATTTCTTCTTTATTTCGGTGACATTACGAACTACAGGTGACACTGAATTAACAGCACTCGTAATTGCTTTCTTCGCTTTAGCGGGTCCCACAATTCCACTGCTGACACTGCGAAAAATGATCCTTTTTGAATCTCTGAAAGCAGAACTTCAATCTCAGAGCCCATAAAGTTGTTCTTTTTGCGCCTTGATGCCATTCTCATGACTCAACACTCAACACTTCCTGGAACAGGAGAGAGGAAGCAAAGCCTTATGTGGTATTATTTTGGGTGTTGAATCTGACGTGGTGTGTCCGTACGAGACCTTCTTTTGAAAAAAGAGACAGAAATTTGGAATAAATTTACGGAAATGTTCTTGCATGAGGCCCATTGTTTCTTGATAGATAGATTTCAGCTGCTCCTTTTTGGGGTTGTTTGTTTTGGTTTTTCGTGATGCTCCATCTGTGTTCTGTGGGTGGTAGGTATGGATTGCAGGCAGGTCAGTTCTTCAGCTGGGCTCTTAGAACAGATGTTTTTTGCATACAGAATGTTGTCTTGCATCATCCTGCTAAAATAGTTTTTGACTTGAATTCATTGATGCAGCATGAAGCTGAGTTCACACTCAGGAAATCTTTGGTTCTTGTGGTTGGTTCTGCCTTATTGGAGCCCCTGATTGGCCCTCAGGTGACAGGACCGTCTGACGACCTTCAACTCTGATGTACAAGTTGAGTTAGGTGTGTTTTATTGTTGTTAAAAAACCTGCACTTCAACTTAAACTGAGACATAATTGTTTTGCCATTATGAAGCAATTTGGCTTCATCCATTTAAAAGGAGTGATGAATCACACTTCTCCATCCCGCTATCTGATGGACGAGTCTGGGTTTGTCAGTTGCCAGGGGAACAGTACTTGTCTGACTGCTTTGTGCCAAGTGTAAAGTTTGTTGGAGGGGGGGATTACGGTGTGGGCTTGTTTTTCAGGAGCTGGGCTTGGCCCCTTAGTTCCAGTGAAAGGAACTCTGAATGCTTCAGCATACCGAGAGATTTTGGATAATTTCATGCTCCAGACTTTGTGGAAACAGTTTGGGGGTGGTCCCTTCCTGTTCCAATATGACCGCGCACCAGTGCACAAAGCAAGGTCCATAAAGACATGGATGAGCGAGTTTGGTGTGGAAGAAGTTGACTGGCCTGCACAGACTCCTGACCTCAACCCGATAGAACACCTTTGGGATGAATTAAAGCGGAGACTGTGAGCCAGGTCTTCTCATCCAATATCAGTGTCTGACCTCACAAATGCGCTTCCGGAAGAATGGTCAAAAATTCCCATAAACGCACTCCTAAACCTTGTGGAAAGCTTGCGCAGAAGAGTTGAAGCTGTTACAGCTGCAAAGGGTGGGTCAACGTCAAATTAAACCCTATGGATTAAGAATGGGATGTCACTTAAGTTCATATGCGTGTAAAGGCAGATGAACGAATACTTTTGGCAATATAGTGTATGTCTTTAATGCTTTATATCATTTTATCTGATCATGAGATTGATAACAGTGGTGTGACTTTAACAAAAGTAAAAGATACAACGTTTCTAACAGCAATTGTGACTGAAACAATATATTAGCAAATTCTGAAGAATAAAACAGAAACATACTTTATCATTTAATTAGATGCTGACTTTTAAACTGCTCAGATAATCCATGTGGTCATCAGGCATGAAGGTTGTGGCTTTCAGACTGTAAATCATAAAATCAGCCCAATTTTTATTTTTTATACATTTGAGAATTAAACCCGGCTTTATCAATGATATGTTGTCTTCGTGCCATTTTCAAGGTTCACTTTACGAATGTAAATCACTCAATCTTGTTTTTTAACTTACTTTTGAGCTGTTTTTGGAATTGGTTGGAAAACTGCAAGCATTGAATTGTTTTGTCATTTTTTTCTTAAATGATTCTGCCAAACTCCCTCTCCTCTTTAGTCAGAAGGACGCAGCGTTCATGACAATAGAGGCTGGTTCTTTTGACTAATCATTGTATTGTAGGGAACAGCTACCACAAAGCCTGCTGGGAAAACAATTTGCTGAGAACGCAGTGCTCATCTTCCATCTTATTTTCCTCTCCCCCTCTAGAGATGTGAGAGGAAGAAGAAATGTGCCAGTATATGAGTGTATTCAACATCAAAGTTTTATTTTTTTTTTTCTGTTTTGTGAAGAATAATTATCATGTACACCGAAAGAGGATTGTAATTTTTGACACGAGGATGAATGAGACGTGCTGTAGTCATTATTGTCTCCATTCACTCTCAGATCCATGAAACAGTTTTCTATATTCAGGTACCATGGCAAATATAACGGTGCTAATGTGCTTACCGCAAATGCTGCTGACACATACTGAACACGGATAAATATCAGGTATATAAATATGATAAATGATAGACTAGATGATCCAGCAATGATTTCTGAAATGAAAAAGTTGGACAAATACCCAATAAGGTAATAAACAGCTAATTAAATGAATCCAGTATCGTTTTAGATTTACAAACAATTGTAAACTGAGTGTTACTAAACTTGAGATTCTGTTTCACTGATTCACATTTTATGGACTGAAAAACCGAAAGATTATTTAAAGTATATATTCACGCATGATAAAAAAATTCCCTGTCGAGAAACTGTTTAACAATTTGAGAAACGCTCTGAACGCTTTCTCGTCGTATTTTAGACAGAAAATCTATGCAGCTCTCGCATGTGTATCAGAAATGCAAGGCACGCTCCGGCTTAGCTTCACACTGGAAAACAGGAGGAGACATCTGGCTTGGCTCTAAACAAAGTTAACAAAACACCCACCAGCAGCTCTCAAGGTTGCAAGCAACAGACACACGACATGTACAAGTGTTACATAGAATATGCATCTATCAATTCATCAAATATAACCACTTTATCCTGCAGAGGGTCACCAGGAGTGGAGGACAGGTTTATTCATAAAGAAGATTTCCTTCATAAAGGCAGTTCAAACGGTGTTTAACGTGAGGAATTATCGAAAAAAAAAAACATTATAACAAGAGAAGAAAAATTCTAATCCATTTCAGTGTTTAGAAATTATTTTCATAAAAGCAGAATCAAAATGCAAATTTGGAGACTGAGAAATGTTGCAAAGGAAGTATTGGCTCATTTAAATCTTCATTCATGAAGCGGCATATTCATTAAAGTCACTGGGCAAAAAGTATGTCTAATAAACCATTTGTTTTTCAGTAAATAATGGCTACACTTGGAGCAGATTAAGTTAACCAGAGGGAACGATGAGGAGAAAAAACATTTCACTCTGACCGGTTTGAACTATCAGCAGCACGATTCGACCAGAGCTGCAGAGCTGACACATCTAAAGCCCATAATCGACACATATATCTCTAAAATGACTTGGCCGTTTAGCTTATTTCACAGAGAGCTGAGCCTTGCATTTAATTCTATAACTAACTGGAAGATCGTTTGTAAGTATAATGGCAGCATTTTTAATGAGTTGCAGATGTCTTGTGGTCCCATTGTGAACGTCGGTATGCAGTGCACTCTCGCTTGAATGCAATATTTCTCAATTTAGCTGCTTTTAAGATAGCAGAGTAATTCTTTGGTTACAGCTTTTAAAAGGGTTCTGAAATTTAAATCCCAATCAATGACCATACTTTTCAAGAGAGGACATGCTTGAAAAATTGCACAAAAGAAAGACCTTATCTTGGGATAAGTAAGCTCATTTTGTTGTGATAATGAGTCAAAGATGTCATTATTTCGAGATAGGAAAGAACGTTTTGTCTCGTTAATGGGTGAATGTATTTTTGTTAGTTTGGGCCGAGTAAAAGGTTGTTTTCCAGTCACTGCAAACATTGAGAAGAGTAGTAAATGTTGAAGAGTAGCAGAGTCGGTGAAACTCCATCCATGCCCACATAAGCCATTATCTGTGGTTAAGAAGAGGCATTTACTTAACTCAGTCCAGCAAACAGAATTGCACAAACATGCCTTCACTAACTTCACTGACGAAATGAGGTGTTAACACAGGTATTTCTAGCTCTATCACCTTGTGATCGGAGAAAGCGAAGGCTGCTTTCTTCTTTCAACAGGTCACTGTTATGTTGTGATCCTGAGAAAAACAAATGGCACATTTCTCAAGGAAACATGATTAGTGTTTCTCACTGGAACATCACGCTTCGTTTTCTCAAGATGAGAAAATGACACAGATGAACTAACTTGTGATCTCGAGGTAACAGTAATTGGAAATAAATGACCGCAAGGAACTTCCGTACACCACACTTTTACTCCTGTAAACTCACAGTGAGCCTGCCTGATTAGTTTTAACCGGTTGTTTGCTTTGTCTAGATGAAGATATACCAGGTTTTTACAGTCATTGTCATCTGATGAGAGGGTTTCATCCACACAGACGGTCCCGTAACAATACAAAAGATTCATTATTACAATGAGTTTAGAGTGATGGGAAAGTACCGGTTAAAAAAAGTTTTAAGGCATAGGTTGAATAAAGCTTGATTTTCAACGACAAACTCTGGAATCAGTCGTTCATTTACAAGCTCAAAAATCGTATTGATTCGTTTAAGGCCGTCGTGGCCACTGAGGTCTTCTATTCACGACCTATTCTTTGCAGTTTGGCTCGATTCAACTGATTGCTTTATGCTTGTTCTTTAATAAACAGACGTTTCATCCAGTCCTCTGCTCTTTTTGAATACCTATTCTTTACGAGGAGGGTCTAGTTATTTATTAATCCACATTTTTCTACCAAAGTATGAGACTCACCCTTAAAAAGAAAAACAAGTCATATTTGCAGAAACTTTTTCATTACTCGACACCTATCTGAGGTAAAGAAAGAAAAAACATTTCAAGACATTCTTAACAAATACATCAAACACAGAGAAATACTGAAAAGCATTTACAAAGCACATCATCCTCTGAAACTTTTAATTAATTGGGGAATAATGGGCACCCATTTCCTTATTTTCTATAGTTTGAAAATCTTTTGTTACTCTTCATTAGAGCTATCTTCAATCAGGAGCTTGATCAGCCAAACATTCAGTGGCAAAGAATGTCAAATCAAATTCTGGTATGAAGATTCTGTTTGGGGAATGTCTGAGCCATCGTTGATGTCCAGACCCAGATCCAGGAATATTTACTTGCCATCATATTGCAGAAATATGCAATTTCAGACTGCTCTTGGTAAAACAGTCCTGGATTTTAAGCTCGCAAACACGCATGCGTAGCTGTGAAACTCAAAGCTCCGCTCAAAATCAAAGGACTGTACTCATAAAACAAAGAGGAATAAATGTGACATAATGAATCCACATCAGATTAACCAGGTCATCCTGTTGCTCTTTGCGGAATTTAAACATTTTGCTATTGAGAAAGTCTTTGGGTAATTTTCAAGACCACTGAACAATTATGCAATTCCAAAATATCAGTCCAACACACAATAATGAGCTTTGTGTTTCTGAACTTGGGAAACGGCGTGACTTTCTTCAGCAAAGCCTCTGTGTTACTCACGGTCAGTGCATTTCCGACTGTGAATTGCCTGGAGCTTCATTCCAGCAACGTTGCCTTGTGAATCTCTAACAACGTGTGTATCATCTTTTATCTGTATGTCTGACCGTCTGGTGTCTACAGAAGCAATTCTTTTAAAAGCCTCTTCCAGAACTATATACAGCTAGCGTACCTGGGATGATTAAATGCTGTCTGCCCCCGTTTGTGTGGTAATGTGTGCGTCCCCCTTGTATCTCTCAGCCTTAACATTATATCCTTCCTCCTCTCTATCGCAATTCTCCATCTCTTTTCTTTCATTTTCTCTCCAGCAAGGAAGAATCAAATAATATGAGCAGTGTCAGACCCACAGAGAAATGCCTACCATTTGCAAAGTAATGAAGGAAAGGACAGCGAGTGGGAGCAGCCAACAGAACAAGCGGAGTGATGGTGGAAGCACAGCAGGCCTCAGGCAGCGTTAGGGGGTTCTCAGCGAAATCGAAAGTGACAGAACAACACTGGCATTATGGATATTTGATCATGGCCACTGATGCAATATACAAGTGCACAAACTAAAAAAAAGCCGATGTTAACTTTTCTGCTACACGCTTCAAAAAGTGTTCAGTTGCCACAAATTTCCTTTCTGGATGACTGTGTAGTCACCACAAACAACCAAGGAAGAAGGGAGAGAAAAATAGAAACAAAAGACCTCTTAAGCTTAACTATTTTTTTGTTTGTTGGGAGACTGTCGTTGCAGTTGTTGAAAAAGAGCCAAAAAAAAAAAGTTTTGAGGTTTTCTCCCCTGAAAGCCATCAAACCTTTGTTGCCATGAAAAACAATACTTTGGAAAATTCATCGGCAGTAAAAGCACATTTTCTCCCGTTTCCATCACCAGGAAAAGAGCCTGAAAAACAAAATTCAATATGGTTCCTGGAGCCAGCGTCAAGTCAGACCTGAAGGAGGTAATGTGGCGATACATCATCATTACAGAATCCCAGAAAAAAAAGAAGAAAAAAATCGAGGAATGAAACTTCTCTTTTGCACTTTGCACTGGAACACCTTATTATAAATCACACCCAACTCATCATAAGATCGCTCATTTCTCTCCCAACTCTAATTCTCTGCTTCTCCCAAAAGACTCGGGAGAGAGCGCTGTATATATGAAACCCAGCAGATGCCAAAGGTGTTATTTTGACAGTGTGAGGGAACAGGAGAGAACAAGGGGTGGGGGTCTCTGACATGGGATGATAAATGTGTGGCAGAGGTGTAAATGACTTCCACCTGATTTGATATGGAACACTCTGCCTGTCCCTCTTAATCTCACAGACCTGATAACATTTTCATTGGATCTGTCAGACACACTGTTGCAGGTAAAGGTGGGGAGTTTTGCCACGTGCTCTTATCTGTATAACCCATGTGCAACTCTTGGCATTTCCATTCAGCGCTCACATTGCACTGCATAGGAGGGTGAGACTGCAAATTAACTCTCCTAATTTTCATATTCAAACAATGCTTATGCTTTCCTCGCTTCTAACTCAGATGCTACTACACATTTAAATTGCTTAAGATTATTAGGATGTACCTTAAACCTCAATAATAATCAAACTAATTACTGTGTCACAGCTCCAAAGCGCCAAAATACTTTCTCACCTAATAATTCAGATAAATCTATTTGTTTGTTGTTTTATACAGGAATGAGACCCTGGGTAAATGGTTGGGCAACTCAAGAGAGGCATTTGAGCTCTCAGAAAAAGCTTTAATCGAGGTATCGGATCACAAGCTGCATAACGCACATCAGCTGATGTTTTGAAGATCCAGTCCCATGCTGACCACCGGTGTCTTCAGGTGGCTTACTTTGAAAGGTCATCGTTCCACTCAGTCGCTGTTTCCTTTGCACTGTCACTCACTTCTGCGTCATTGTTTCACACGTTGCAAAACAAACACAGATTTCAGCTGGACAGATTTCTGTTTCACGTTTAGGCGAGAGCAGCCCGGGTCTTAACGAGCAGCGTGTCAGTCACTGTTTGTTGTGTTGCCTGGCAACAGAAAAACAAAAAAGCAAATAAGAACACATTCATAAGGAATTCAGTTTTACGAAGATACCCTTCTGGAACGCAGAGGAATGTTTGAAGTGAGATGTTTGCTCCAGGTTAACAGGAGGCAGAATGCAAATATTCAGCGTTCTGTCGTACTATTACATTTAGGTCAATATCATAAAAATAAAGTATATAGACACTACAAAGATACATATTATTTATTGCCATTCTATTCAGAAATACCAAGATATGATTTCTTTTGCTATGCAGTTAAGCTATGCTTTGCGAAGGGAGCATTCTCTGTTAGAAAATATGGTTCTGTAAATTCTGGAAGCAAACGTACCACTATATAAAAAAGTTGAAATACATGGCCTCCATACAAGGATAAGGATCCTCAACATACCTAAAGAGGCACATACTGAAGGTTTGGCAATAACCTTTGTAGTTTTATCTATAGCTTTATGCCCTTTGGAGAGCAAAAAATGGTTTTCTCGTTTTGCTTTTCATAGTTACAGAACATGTTCACTAGGGTACTTTTGTATGCCTCCTTATTAGAATGGATATATAAAAAGTATTTCACAATCTCCACAGTCTCTCTCTGTTTATCTATAATATTCTGAAGCGCACACACACACACACACACAGCCTCTGCATGCAGCGCCATGGAAGCTGCAGCTCGTGATACGGAGAGGCTGCAGAAGCCCCACCTGACCTGGGCTCTGCTGTGCTTTGAATCTTTTATCACATCACCTCCGCAACAGTTGCTCTCTCCACTTTAACTTCTCCACCTTGCTTCACTCTCTGCTTCCTCTTCACCATCACGTTGCATAAATGCCCATATAGAAAGGCTACCAACTTAGGAGAATATTCTAATGTTAAGAAGACTGTTGCAACCAAATGGAGACAGAACAAAGAGTGTACAGATGTATAAAGGCTTTGTTAAAACTTTGGGGAAGCAAAAGGGGGAATGTTGAATTGCAGGAGCAAATGCAGTGAACTTCTGTGAGCCCCAACAGGCAGGCCTGACATCCACACCTTTACTGGAGCAGCCAATTAAGCCAGCCAATACTATAAAGCTAATAAGCCAACCAAAGACTCCTGGATAGCCACTGCAAGGCCAATGACAACACAAGGGATAAATGGAAAATAGACTGTACTTGCATAGCACTTTTGTAGTGTAGTTGATCACTCAAAGCGCTTTCACACTACATGCCACATTCACCGATTCACTCATACAGTCATACAGCACGTCTTTTTTCAGTCACTGCTTTATTCTATGCATTCACATGCAATCATTCACTGATGGATACTGCAGGCAACGTGGGGTTCAGTGTCTTGCCCAATGCTGCTTCGACATGCGGCCCGGGGAAGCCGAAAGTTGAACCACCAACCTTCCGATTGGTAGGCGACTGCTCTTCCCCGCGCCGCTGACTTCGGTTGTTGAGTAGCTTCCGTTGGGGCTTATGTGTTGCGTTGCAGATTTTTTGCATTTGTGTTGGGACTTTTGTATTGTGTTGACCCTTCTGGGCCTCTATAGTTTTTAGTAATTAAAGCATCCTTGACGTTTGTCCAAAGAGTCCTTATTTCCCCACTTACCTTGACATTTGACCTGCAATGTCTCCTCAGTTCATCCGCTGTCCAAATTATTGTTTGTGCCAAATCTGAATAAGTTCGCACAAGGTGTTTTTAAGATTAAGGATTGGTGACATGATGACCTGACAAACATAAGTCTTCCGTCCTTTACTGTCGCCAGTGTGGAGACCAAACTTGTTCTGACCCTCTGAATCAGTCCACTTCACTGAGTAGATTAGTTCATCTGGCATTGTGACAAAGGACTGCTGCTTCTCAGAAAAACTTTGCCAATCAGCACGGGTGGGACTAACACCCCTGCCAAGCTGCTACTGAGTGTTGTCAAGCTGTGTGTCACCTGTGGGGTTATTTTAATTGGGCAGTGCTTTCTTTGTTCAGTACTCCTGAAACATGGTTGCTAAAAAGTGAGGAGACCCAGCAAGTGGGTGGCCCATGCATCGCTGCAGATTCTTAATGTCGCTTTGGTGTGTGAGACTTTTTTTGAGTGAAGGCAGCAATGGATGAGCTACAGGTTGATAGTTATACCTGATATCAATCTGTTGAAATACAATCGTGTTTATAAAAAATAAGACTTGGAACTTCCACCATAGGCCACTTATCTAGTTTTTTAAATTGCCTGCCGGGCAAAAAGAAAAAAAAAAGAAGGTTAAGGGACTGAGATACAGCGTTAAAGAAAATGACAAGCAGGATAAGGAGTCACCCCGAGACCACGTGCAGCCGTGTAAACACTAACAACACCGACGCATCTCACAGGTTGCATTCAAAGTCAAATGTCCCTCCTCTTAACCTCCAGTCATTCTCGACTCTGCTGTCAGTACTCCATCCTGTGGCCGTTCACAGAGAAGGTGTGGTGTTCAATTATCCCTCTTTACGGACGAGTGCGGCGACCTTGGCCACCCTGGTTTAACTTTAAATGAATAACGGAGGCGACTTTTACGTGAGCTGTGAAACACTGTGCCACATGACAGGCAATTACTCTTGGTGATGTCAGTCAGTCAAAGGGTCACTCTTGCCACCATTGTTGTTATGTGGTGCTCCTTCAGTTTGCCCCACTTGTGATAGACATTTCTTTAGAGCTTAGGCCTCGCGTTGCTGGCAGTTTGTGGCCGTGTGTGGACAGAAACTCAATATGGGGCCAGTGTTAGTATGAATAAACTTGGAGAAAGACAGAGAGAGAAGGAAGTAATACAATGGAGGGTGATTGAGTGAGACAACAGCTTTAGAAATGACATTAAGGGAGAGATAAATTCAAATAAATACTCTCAAAGACTTGAATTAGTGTTTCTTGGGTTGTAGTAAAATAAAGCCGTAATTTATTCATGCTAGCATATTTTAATTTCTATTTACATGCGCGTTATTCCACAGTGAGCCACGTTCAAGTCCTGTGCGACTTCTCAGATTCCAAGAGGAAATCTTAATTGACAAAAGCACCGCAGCTGCAAAGCACTGCATCATTTTGGGAGACAAAATAAGCCGAGCTGTTTAATATAAACAAACACAAGCAGGCATTTTCTTAAAGTCTGCAGAAACCCTTTTTGAAGTTTTTGTCAGCGCAACTGCATCTCATTTCTCTATTGGGCATCAGATTGTTGCTTATCGCTTCCATAAAGAGCAGAGTGGCTTTGCAAAAACGGGTGGGGCTCTTCTCCCCTGGGCTCCAATTAAAACTTCCCTTGGCAAAGTGGCAGCTTTTTATCCCTTGCCTTCCCGATTTTTTTTTTTATTTCCCTCTTTTTTTTTGCCACATTTCCTAACAAACTGCAGGAAAGTAGCAGTGGGAGCAGGCTTTTAGAAAATGAGAGCCAAGTAGCGGGGGGGGTTTGAGAAAGATGGAAGACGAAAGAGCAAGAAAGCCATTAGTCACGCATTAGTCAGAAATTATGGAATAATTTAAAATGTTAAAACTCCATATCTGTTATTCAGAGTCATTATTCTTCAGTGTGTTTGAACCTCAGGGAATAAGTGGACTGCTTTTGTACAACAAGAATGTCAGCTAGTGGGATTGGGTTTATGATGCCAAGAACCCAAGAGGCAACTCCAAAAGCTCCACTCAATTGAACTGTGTCAGAGAGTTAAGTGTACAGTGGCAGTGAGACACAAAAGTCATTTTTACTATTTTGTACCCCTTGACAGTTTGCTATAAGTCAAACATAAAGTATGTACATCCATAAGAGAGCTTACGAGCAAATGGCCGGAGATGTTATGAAATTCCCAGCATCGTGTTTGAGATCAAGCAAGAAGTAAAATCATAGCTGATCAATGCGCGTTTACCCAGTGCTGGTATGTATTTGGGCTTGAACGATCGGCTTAAAGGAAAGCCTTTATGTTACTGCTGCTTGGGTGAAACATAACAAGCCGTGGAGCGATTTTTTATCCTTGTGAGATCTGCATAGTCTGTTTTCCCCCACCCTCACATTCCCCATTAGAAAACAGCTCTGCCTTTGTGTCCTTATCCAGCTTTCAAAGTTTCCATCTGAACCAGATTATGATGATCAATGACTGAGCGGAAAGCCTCCAGAACTCACAGCCATCATTAACCGATAGATGCATAAATAGCATGTTTTGATGGAAGAACATCAGTGGTATATTGCCCACTCGTTTATTGAGTCCACTCTGTAGTAAACCCACTATTTTGTTTACACAACACAAAACCATCAATACCCGGTGCAAAACTATGAAGCACTTTTGCATAACTATTGTCATGTAATTTCTGAGATGTCATGTTTTCACTTTTGTCCACCGTAACTTTTGAGTGACTTGCCGCTCTGACAGTCTAGCACCAGGCCTATTACTGTTTCCTATACAACTTTGCTGTCAACAGAGGTTCACTTGCAACATCTCATAGCATAGCATTTTATGATATGGACACAACAGCAGGTACAATCACCATCAACAGCAAAGGGAAAGCTACAAGACAGTAACTCACCACTGGACAAAGTTATCTTAATTACTGCAAAAGTCCAATCAAAATCTTAAGCAACAGCATGTTGTTTATTTGAAAAAGTCTTTCACTTTAAGCTTTCACACAGAATGACACAATGTATTCCCCCACCCGCCCCGCACAATTAATCAATACAGTACAAAGCTCAAAAGTTAGGTACCGTGTAAACTGATCAATGTTGTTGTGTGTGAAAATAAATCACTGATAAAGTCCCCACAAATCTTAGTTTAAACACTTGGAGATCGAACTAGGAAGGTGCAGCTTGACTCTGGACCCAGGGTAAAAGAATCAGAGTGAACATCAGCACAGGCTGTTTGTGCACTTATTAGAACTGTTCAGAAACACCGTAGCTCCTCTGTGGATCTCTGGAGCATGTAAACATTCCATCACCCGGAGACTGACACATTAACAGCATTGATCCACAGCTATATCACTGTAGTAGAGATAAGAGATCCACCATTGCACCACATAAATGAAAACAGAGAGCATATCTCACACTGGTACATGACACATTATGAAATATAGAAGCAAGCATGCAAACTGGGTGACTGTGTTGCCGCTGAGGTTTGTGTATGCATGCACGTTTGTGTGTGTGTGTGTGTGTGTGTATTGAAAGCAGTGTGACAGCAGGGATCAGATAGCAGTGAACGCATCCCAGACTGGATTTAGAGTCTGTCTGATATAAGGGTGAAAAGGGGAGATTGTCTCAGATATTTATTGACTGTGACTTTTCTGTGAGCAGTGACGGTGCTGCAAGGAGCAAAAGAAACTTGTGCTATTTCTCCAAAAGTGCACTGAAATGGGCTTCTTTCACAAATTTTAATGAAAAAAAAAAAACTCCAAAATTGAATATCCTTCAACTTATTCAAAGCTTTAACATTCTCCTCAGAAGGCTCACTGAAGACTAGAAGCAACAGAATGTCAATTTCATCTCTTAGACTCACAAGTCCGCCAGCTGCCTTGTTCTTGTCATCTCTGCTAATCATTGAACTGACAGCAGTCAAAGTAGCTAATGTTTGTTCAAATTTCACAAGATTCTTCAGAACTTTGTTTTCTAGAAGCCACTTTTTTTTAAAGTGTCAGTTCAGTCATTATGATACCAACGATTGTACTTTAGAGCCTATGGAAAAAAGATTCAAAAGTAAGGCTGCCATGAGAAAAGTAAAAGAACACCGGCTATACCGATGTCCTTCTGCATGACTGAGTGTCTTAAAGCTATGCGCAAGCACCCACATGAGCACCCGCCAAGGGTAACAACACAATTTGTCACCTGGAGTCTTTGCCCACAAGTCTTTGTGTGTTGTCAGACTGAGGCAAAGGCCTTGGATGTACATGCAGCCTGGGGAGAGTCTGATTAGCTGCGGGTGGGCAAACACTTGACAGACCTTTTCCAAGACCTTGCTGAACATGCTCCTGTGACTGACCCTCATTCTATGGAGTGGCTATGAGATGCTGTCCAGGACTGTTCTTGAACAGGACTTGACCTGGATTCTCTGACGGTTGAGTCAGAGAGTCCAGTTCACCTCAACAACATTACTGGCCTTGAGGATCAGTTTGTTGAGTCTTTTGGCAATTTTTAACAATAGGCTTCTTTTCAGTAAAGTCAACTTTAAGTGGCGTATATGTCTTATTTGTCTTATATGACAAAGATTCGCTACAGTAACCTCTTGCCAATGTGGTTATATCGCTTTTGTGGAGGACTTTTTTGGATGCAGTGCTTTCTGTGGGCTCAAAGATCTATATTTTTTTAATATATTCATACTCTTGTTATATTTATATAAGCTCCTGAGATTCTGGTAGCTGGGGGAACATGTTGCAACTTTTCTGTAGTTTAGAAGGAAGAACGGGAGTCTGCCAATCGGAAGGTCGGCGATTCGAGTCCCAGCATCCCCAGACCACGTGTCAAAGTTCCGTTTGGCAAGACACGAAGCTTAATGTTGCCTCTGATGCATGTGTGAAGGTATGTGAAGGTGTGCGAGGGGGAAAAGAGCAGTGTGTTGCCTGTACAGACTAAGACAAGTGTGTCTGTGATGGCTAAATGTGGCTTGTAGTGTAGAAGCGCTTTGAGTGGTTAACTAAAGTACAGTCCATTTACTATATAACTAATTGGGTTAATTGGCAACAGGTCAATAACTTGACTGAGTATAAAAAGAGCACCTTATAGAGGTGGAGTCTCATAACTAAAGATGGGCAATGGTTCCGCAATCTGCAAAAATACAGTCTATAAACTGTAAAGTAACTTCAGAATAATGTTCCTCTGCGTAAAAATGTTGAAGACTTTGAATATTCCATCATCTACAGTTCATAATATCATCTGAGATATCAGTGTTAGAATCTGGAGAAATCTTTGTGTACCAGGGACACGGCTGAAAATCAATACTGGATGTCCATGATCTTCGGGCTTTCAGGCAGCACTGCATTAACAAAGAAAGACATGATTCTGTCATGGAAATCGCTGCATGAGCTCAGAAACACTTCCAGAAATCATTGTCTGTGAAAACAGCTTACTGTGGCATCCATAAGGAGATTAAGCTCTGTGATGCAAAGAAGAAAGCACATGTGAGCATGATTTGGAAACACTGCCGTCTCCTCTGGGGCAAAGCTCATTTAAAATGAACTGAGCCACAGTGGCAAACTGGTCTGTGGTCAGATGAAACAAAATTTGAAATCACTTTTGGAAATCGTGGACGCTGTGTCCTCTAGTTTAAAGAGGAGACAAACCCTCTGGCTTGTTGTCAGCACTCAGTTCAAGAGATTGTATCTTTGATGGGAGTACACATCAGTACCTATGGCATTGGCAACTTCGACGTGTCGAAAGGCATTATCAATGCTGAGAAGCATATACAGGTTTTAGAACAACATGTGCTCCTATCAAGACAAGATTACTGTCAGGGAAGGCCTTGTATATTTCAGCGAAACAATGCTAAACCACATACTGCATCTATTACAACAGCATGGCTTCCAGGCGCTGGAGTAGCCGGCGCGCAGTCCAGACTATTCCCCTGTTGAGAACATTTGGAACGTCATGAAACACAAAATATGTAAAAGGCTCAGGAGTGTTGTGCAGCTAAAATGTTCTATCAGACAAAAATAGGGCAACATTCCTCTCCCAAAAGCCCAGCAACTAGTTTCCTCAGTTTCTGGAAAAAAAAAGAGGGAATGCTACATAGCACTGAAACATGTTGATACCATCAATATTCAAGATGAACTTACTTTTAATCCAATAGCTGAATATAGCGTTTTCAACTTTTGATATGTTTTCCATTAAAAAATGAAATATTGCATGATGAGATTGAGTTCTTTTTTTATTTAAAATTTTACACAGCATTCGAGATTTCTTGAAATCGAGGTTGTACCCCCTATAAATGTATCTTAAAGGAAAGAAAATGACATCTTATATGCAAACAAAACAGCTGCACAACAAACCCTCCATCCTCAGTAGATTTCTTCATCCCCTCGTTTGTTAGCTGGAAAAAATTGCTTCCAAGGCTGAACACGGCCTGGTCAGGTGCTGCACAACAAACATATTCAAGAGAGCACACATCGTGTAATGCACCAGTGAATTTGCATGAAGACAAGTTCATCCATTCCTCAACCTCTTGTCACCCTCCGATTTCCTTCACAGCTACTTCTATTACCTACACAGACGGGAAACCTGTTATACATCTCGACAGTGGTGGGTGTTTGCCGGTGTGCCATGCAGTAAATGTTTGGAATACTAAATAGGCTTATGGGATGGCTCTTCCTCAGAAACAGGGTTGAATTATACATGAATTTAGAGATCACAGTGAATATGTGTGTTGGAGATTCACAGTGGAGACTCAGCTGTCATTTATGCCTTCCCTCCCTTCACCCACTCTTCTCTCTGTATCTGGTGCCCTCTGTCAACAGCACTTGTTGAGTTAGGATGTATTGTTGTTTGTTCCCTCCCACTGCCGCCTTCACTCAGTCTCTGTGATTGCAATCGGAGTTTCAGCTTTCCGACATTAAGTATGCAAGCCGTGCTGCATGCAGTGCTTTCACTATCAGCAATCAGCAAATGCCACCGACTCACCTTTTCCCCAACACACGTAGGGGGAAAATGAACATGAAGAAAAACTTAACACTGACTGGTTAAAGGAAAAGGAATAGATGCTGACAAATGGAAAAGAAAGTGATCATTATGATTACCTCAATTCAACATCCTGAATCTGTAGCTTTTCTTGTAGCAGCATTAACTTTCAATTCAATATCCATGTAAACTTGAATTTTGTACAAATATAGAATTTTTACATTCAATTTTAAGGTTTTCTACAATCAGCGTTACATTTTAGCGAATCTGCCTTCCAAAATGTAAAAGATTGGTGACAAACAATGATTAATTACTGAAATTTAGCAGGATTTTGAGCATTGTCTCGTAACGACACACCTTGCATGATCACAGAGAGCCAGAGGTGTGCTGCTGGTCAGAATCAGAGGGCCACTGTGTGAAACTCCTCAGGCTATTGCACTCAGTGTGTTTTTGCATTTTTCTGACAGATGCTTGTTGTCTGTGACTTAATGAAAAACATCAGTGCTTTACTTTTATCTTTAGAAGAGGCAGGCGTCACTAATGATCACAGCTGCATACCAATCGAAGCCTGCTTGAATCTTGCACACGGCACTGATGCGAACGTTCACCATCAACTGCAGCAGCAAGCCTACATTTAGGATGTATGACAAATTCCTTCACTGAAAGTCAGATCAAGAAGTGGCAAAGCCTATCAATGAATACAGATTTTGTGAAACGTATGCATTGGCTTTTTTTGCCAAAATAAGAAAGAAAAGTTGTACTCCCCATGTTTGTCTGGTAATGATGTTGCCACTGCCAGCAGCCAGCTAACATAGCTTACATACAAGAGAAAATAGCAGCAGCGTGACTTTGTCCCAAGGTAGGGTTAGGAAGCAACTGGAGCATCTATAGTCATGTGAAAAAGAAACTTCAGTTCCTGTTAGAGCACATTGTGAGTCTGGACCCAAATGCAGAACTGAGGAAGCGAGTGCTGGCAATGCAGATGGACAAAGGCTTTACTGAAAACCAAAAGGTGCTGCTTGAGCAGGTTAAACGTGAAAAACAAGCGTACAAGAACTAACAAACCATACTAAAAGAACTGCCTCACAGTTCAATAATACGGACAAACAGAAAAACTATTTAACATGGAAGAACATCAATGAATTGGCAATTAAATTTGAAAACCAAGAGACACATATACTGGACAGGGGGATGGGAAAGGGGAAGCAGGTGATCAAGGGAATTATCAACAGCTGGAACTGATAGGAAGAAGGAAAACTGAGGATGAGAATCAAAACTAAACCAGATTAAAAAATCACACACAAAAAAAGACATGACAGTTCCAAAATTTTACATATCGGTGCTGCTAATCAAATACACTTGATTAATTGATTATCAACAAGTGTGATCACCTCTAAAAAAGCAGAAGTTTTCACTGTTTGCTGGTCTGGAACATTTTAGGTGTTTGTTAACACCAAGGAGGAAAAGCGACCGCTATGGATGCTCGTCAATCTGGGAATAGTTATAAGGCCATTTCCAAACTATTTTGAGCCCATTATTCTACACTGGGAAAGATTATTCACAAGAAGAAAACATTCAAGACAGCTGTCAAAAGCAGATGTCCCTGCAAGTTCACACCAAGGTCAGACCAGGTAATGATCAGAGAAACTGCAAAAAACCCAAGAGCTATCTCTCATGCTGTGCATGCCTCAGTTAGCATGTTAAATGTTAAAGTTATGGCAGCATGAGGTCCAATTTTGGCACCTACCCACAGATGATTCAATAAGCTTGGTCTCACCTCCAAACCATAACAACAATCTTTTTGTCAGCCACTCTTTTCCACCTTTTTAAGAATGAAGGGTTCATTTTTGACTGTGCTCACAAGCTGTATGAAGCCCCAACGGGTTAATGGTAATGGGTGAATGAGTTCCAGGCTCAGTAAACATTGCACAGATCAATGGCATTCTCACCTGAACCAACGTTACAACTGTTAAGCATTAGCTCTTCTTCTCTTTGGTTTGCGTGAGAGATCACCTTCACGAGGTCAGCTGTCAAAACACTGACAGCGTTGGTATCCCTGGTGTAATCTGGTCTGGCAGAAAGATGATCCCGGCTGAGTGAAATGACTGCCAAGGAATCCGGTCTGAATGCCAGCACTCCCCTGTAGTCTCTATCTAACAAACCGAGCGGGCCAAGTCCATCTCTGGGGTCAAACTGCTAATCAAAACAAAGGCATTAGCTGTCCTTTTGTGACGCACAACAAATGCTCCTCCCGCTGACATACAACCTTCTATCACAACAGCGTGTCTCCGGGATAGTCCTTGTTTAGACTGAACTGAGTTGTTCGAGTAATGCCAAACTCGCAGTAATGGTCAAGTCATTGACTCAGTAATGGTTTCTTTTCACTGCTGCCCTTTTCCACTATTGACTCCTGATACAATTTGCTTTGCTCATTGACTACAGCCAGTGATGTTCCAGAGAGTGGATGAGAGGGGGCTGAAGAGGTGATCTCCCCTTTATCCCTAAGCAACTTCTCTATTGTGGGCAGATCAAAGTGGTATTTATGCAGGGCTGTTGGATATGTGCACACTGCACCACAGCAAAGTAGGATGCTCAAATACAAAATGAAAGCCTATCTATTAGTGGATGAAGGGTTGCCTTCAGATGGAAGTTCAAAAGGGCCAATCAGGCCCCAAGCAATTCATTGTTAATTCAGTAAAGCGGAGTATCAGCAACATGTAAAAAACCGCTCTGTTTTAAAGGAGCGGTTTGATATTTTGAGTTGAAGAATACAATTATTTGCTTTGTTGTGCAACTTGGGTTAATGGGATGCAGTGTTTCAGATCATTTGGACTTAATTCAGTGCAGAAAATTAAAGGCAGACTAATTTCAAAGTTTAACAAGGTGGAAATTTATATTTCAAAAGCTGAAAGAGAAGGTCGAGCTAACATTTAGCACAGTGAAACCAAAGGAAATTGATGAAGCTGTCACAACATAATACTAATGCAGCTAGAGATGAAACTGTAAGGATAAAAAGCTCGCCCTCCCCAATAGCTTTTATTTACTCAGGGTGGTCACCTGCCAAGCTAGGGGAAAGGGAAAGGGAAAAACACAAACATATGATTGGAATACACCACAGTGTAGAAAAGTTGATTTTTAAAAAAAGACAGAAAAATGTTTAAATATCCTACAGCTATCCAAAAGCTACATGGAGTGTGCAGGTACAGGAACAGGTCATTTGGCGTTAATCAAAGCAAAAAAATATTTTAGGACTATTAACGGGCCCTCATTTCATTAAAAGTATGCTCTAAACAATAACTTGAAACTGTAGTCTAAAGAAACAGCACTTTCTCCCTGTTGTTCATCAGCTAAAAATCCAATCTGTATTCAAAAGAGACTTCCGCCCGTCTCCTCTGACCCCCTTTCAGCCTTCAGGTGAACCGACTTTAACAGTCACTTTCATATTATATTGCTGACAATGTACTCTTTAGTGTAGAATAAAGTGTCAGATGTCAGGGTCAAATAGCTACATGAAATCACAGCAAAGAATGTAGATCATGGAGAAACTCTGCTGATTGTAATGTCTCAGGTATGATAAAAACAAAAAAAAGAAAAGCTGTAGATCTGCTGCCCAACTACATTGCGGGAAACAAATCACACAAAGGTCAGTTTACCTCACTACACGTGTAAGAGCTGTGAAAAAAGAGACTGATAACCTTATATTGTGACTGGTAACAAGAAAATGTACCGTTTCATTTAAGATGCTAAACAGTTGATGGTTCTTGGTTTGCAAATATGGGAATTGTCTGCTTCTTCTTTTTAATCTATTCATTCAAAATGTTGCTCAAACAAACGGGAGATTTTAAAAGACATCTGCTTGAGCTCTGAGATATTGAGATTCCTTTTCTTCCCAACTGCTTTTGATAGTCTATATACATCAAATGATTAAACAACAATTTCACCTTTGCTTAGGCTGATTGGTGTGGATTGTTTATAAGCTGCATATGTGGATATAAGTGGATACTTTCTTCTAGACGTGAGAACCAATTCACCCGTGTGTTACATCTTCACAGGTGGGAGAGGAACAAAGAATTGTCACTAATTAGGCAGCGCATGGACCTGCACATGGATGTGAATGCCTGCCAGAAGACACATTTCGCTTCTATAGCTAATCAGATCCGTGCTGAAGTGGAAGACATGCTCAGATGACACAGGACACCCCCTGCGAATCGCAGAGCGCAACCGAGCAAAAGTCAGGGGGGAAAGAAAGAGACGGAGAGAGAAACGTCACCGATTAAAACCAAGGACATGGACACACCTGTCTGCTGGAATGGCTTGACACCAACTGCTAATGAATAGAGAGCTCAAACATAGCCAATTAGTTGCAGTCCTTGTTAAAGCAGCTACTTAACACATGCTGTGTCAGGATGGATTGGCCTTTCATGGCTGCTTTGGGGCTCCTGATATGGCTGCTGACAAGTGTGGTAAAAAAGGAAAAATGCTTCAACCAATCCCTTCTCCGCTGTGGTATTCTCATCTCAGTGGGCAAATAAATGAGGGTCAGTAAGCTAAATGACACCACCAAAAAAAGAGAAAAAAATATCCATCTGCTGCTTCAGCTTGTGTCTTTCACCAGCTTCATGACAGAGGAGGAGGTAGTTAGATTGAGCCTGTGAGGCAAAGCTGAGCTGCAAATCCGCAGAAAAGGAGGGAGATTGGATGCGGTGGTTGACGTTGAAGATAAAAGCTGGGGTGATGAGCAAACAGGTGAATAATGGAGGTGAGAAGAGGGTAAAAATAAAAAGAGACTTTCGCAGAGAAAAGCCGACGGGGATGAATAGTGGAGGCAAACTACAATGCAGAGGTAGAAGACTTGGCTCGGTGAAGGCAGGATGGAGGAGAAGTGCCGTACCACATGGGAGAATGACACGTATCATATCCCCTCGAGAGTGAAGGGGGGGGGGGGCAACCCTGCTGATTGACTGGCAGCATCTTTGCCTGTCATTCACCATCTAGTCATCCTCATCAACACTGGCTGGGTGCCCTGCGATGACGCCAAGGGCAGAGAGTGAGCGCTGCACAATAAGATTCGCCCACATGAAGCTGCTCTATGCCAAACAACTGCGCCACATAAAAGGAGCTTTAAAGAGATGCAATGCCTCGCCTCTTTTTCAATAGGCCTCCCCGTTATTCTGGCGTGGCATCTGAGAGCTGTGTCAAGCATTTCTGATACAAACAAACAGCATTAAAGTCACCATCATCCTGGTGGAGTAGTCTGAAAGAAATAAAGAGAAAATTAAACTCATGCCAAGTCAACTCGCTGCCAGCTTCTGCTGGTGCAATGACTCTCTCGTCCCTGAGTCAGGAAGGGTTGAGGACGGAGAAGTTAAACATGCTCTCCCTGTTTAACAAACACAAATATGTGGTTATTAATTACTGCATGGCCTCTGCAGCTGAATCCAAACATCCTGAATACAGTGGCAGAATGACTCACCAGACTGGTGCTGTCCAAGGTGCTGAGATGAGAGAACACAGCACACTTCTCAACACTGCAGCCCACAAGTGGCACGTGGGAGGTCAGTGTGTTAGCACTGCACCCTTGCGTTCACCGCATGTACTGCCGAGCAGCTTGGACAGATAAGCAGCACCATCTGGTGTTGACGGCAGAGATTGCATTACATCATCTGGATTGTTGTTCCGAGGTGGTTTAAAGTAGATTCTGGCCAATTAACAGATGTCGTTGAGCTGTTTTTGGTGTTGTTATATGGAGCTGAAGAGGCACAGTCCCTGTGCTCCTTAAAGACAGCAGCAGCCAGAACCCTGCACTGAGATCATGAGTCCATGACTCAACAATCAACATCCTTGGGCTCATCTAAAACACCTCCTGACTGTCTGAAAATTAAAACTGCTGCTCGCGGCGCAGGGGAAGGCTGTAAAGTCTTTTCATGCACAACATTATTCAAAAGTATTGAGATACCCCTGATGTGTTTTTATATTACCGGGAAAACAGAGAAAACAGGTGCAGAGATTTATTGAAACAAATACAAATACAGGATACACAGGGGGAAAAAAAAAGCTTTTGTACAATTCTAATGAGCTTGAAAGTCAATATTTGGCACGACCACCTTAATTCTTCAACACAGCTGAAACCCTCTTAGACAAGATTTGTTGTAATTTCTTTAAATAGTCAGGAATAGTTCTCCAGGCTTCTTGAAGCACATCCAAAGCTCTTCTTTGGATGTTGGCTGCCTTTTGTTCTGTTCTCTGTCAAGATGATCCTGCACTGCCTCCATAATGTTGAGGTCCGGGCTCTGGGGAGGACTCATCCCTCCATAAGACCTGTTGCCACCGATTTTCAGTTCACTTCTTGTATCGTTTGGCATACCTCAGCCTTTTTTCCCCTTTCCCTCCCTTAAGAAGGGCTTCTTGACAGCCACCCTTCTACAGAGACTATTTCTGATGAGGTTTCAGTGAACAGTAGATGGATCAATTGAAAGAATAGATGCATTTCTGAGGTCCTGTCTCAGATTTTTTTTCCCCCTATTTCTTAAGAACATCACTTTCCAGTATTGTCCATCTGCTGTCCATTTTTGGGGGGGCCTGACACTTCTTTTTTGGTCCTCAACGTTTCTTCAAATATTTTTCAGGGCACACTTGCACACACAGTGCTATGCCAAGTTTTCAGCAAAAAGCTCTTTTGAAATCACTTTGTACGAAAATTAAATTCTATGTCTTTTTGTGCTTAAATGATTCAAAGTTTAGGGTTAAACAGCTTGGAAGAAAAAGAAAAAAATAACAAAAAAACACCTTCTGAAAATGGTCAGGTACACCAACTGTAATGAAAATGAGTGAAAAAGCAGCCGATGTCCAAAGAAAACCTCTCCAAAGAAAGATTTTCAGAAAGCCCAGAGGATTGGTCAAGACCACTTTAAAAGATTACAATAAAGCCTGGCTTCAGCAATATATAGAGAAATGAGGGTTGGCTTAAAACTTTTGCACAGTATTGTCGATGATTCCTGCTTTTCTTATTCTTGTTGAAAATGGAAATAAAACAACTTTGGACAACAACAAAAAAAGACTAACAACCTCAGTTGGACTTCAAAATAGATACATTACTGCTCAGACGGCACAGGCATAAAATAATGGATTCGACTAAAAAACGGCTAAATCTGGACCCACACATCCCAGCATGCTAAGGATGAAAAGGGGGTGTCTTCTGCAACAGTTCCAACGTCACATTTCTACAAAACCCACAACTGACAACCTCAAGAAGCTCAGGCTGAAAGTTCTGCACGGCGCTCTCACTTAAACATCACTGACATCGTCACAGTATTGAAGCCTCTGGAAGATAAAAATGTAAGGTGGCAACATAGAAGTTTACAAGCTGTGCGAGCAGAAGTAGGCTTCACTAACCACCGAGTGCACGCTGCGCACCCAAACTTTTGCCTCGGGCACTTTCTCCTCTCGTGTCATTTTGAAACAGAAAAAGCTGGACATTAAAAAGAAATCTTGCTTGAAATATAAAAGAAATGTTTCATCAGTTTCACTCTCTTTGCTGTTGACACTAACAGGAATTTTGGCCGGCTACAACCTGAAGGGCAGCTACATTTTGGGCCCTCTAAGAAAAAATCAGCATCCCATCTGAAGCCATTACCTGCAATGCCACAAAAAGAAGACCCTGCACACACACACACCAAACACACACTCTCTACCGTGACTCTCTACCGTGACTTACTTTACAAAGTTGTCTCACTGCTGAGTGAAAACTGATCGTTTCTTTGAGTGTGCACAAACTTAAGAGATGCTAAATCCCGGTTTGAAAATTAAATGGTTTTGCTCTGAAGCGGCGGAGAATGATATGCTGCCTCGTAGCCTGTGGGGAGCAATCGCACGGAAATATGCGTTGTGCATTCGACAGAGACAATTGATCAAAACTGACTAATTAATGTGTGTGTTTTACATATATTCATTTCCGTATCAAATATTCATGGAAATAAACGTATTTGTTTTTCAAATGAGCGCAAGGCTATCAAATATTTCAGACACACCTCATTAAAGATACAGAGCCAAGAGCGAGCATGCATTTTTAAAGGGCCCACGATTCACAATGGCATCTCGCAGTGTTGGATGCTTAGTAGCGTGGCCTAGATCCTCAGCTCTGCAGAAGTCTGAGTGCTGCAGGAGATCAATGACTTCTCTTAGAAGAGCCTGAACACTTTAGTGCTTCTCTCCTGCCTTCTTTTTACAGCAAACGGAAAGGTAACACTCAGGCTCCTGAGTTCCACTTACGAATGACTCGTGTAGCTTTTTAAATGAGTTGAAAGAGGCTTTGGTTCAGTGTATTTCAGGGGTTAATTTAAACAACATGCTGAGCATTCCATCAAAATACTGATGACTCTAATACATCCTCTATAATGAATGTCCCCAGTCTGCACTTTTTAACTATGTTTCTTGTTCACATCAAGACAGCTGAAAGTCTAAAGAACATTTTGGACACATTATATTTGAGGTAAAAAATAAATTAAAAAAAAATTTAAAAAGCAGAGATTTGAAATTCATTTAAAGTTTACATTTTAAAAAAGTGTGTTGGCAACAAAAATATTACAAACAATGTCTAATGCCAAAGAGCGGAATATCTCAAAACCAGTTTTCTTACATTTTAACATGATTTGATTCAATGAAAAGAATTCAAATAGGTTTCTCAGAAGCCTATAACTAGTTCTAAATGGTCCATGAACTCGAGTCCGGCTGGGAAGCTCTGCTTTAAAATCAATTCTACTACCAAAAGAAAAGAAAAGAAAAGAAATAACCAAACTGTCTATTTTTGCTTCAGTGAGTAAAAAGGCTCTGAAGTATGCAGGCTGCAGCTGTGAGAAGAGCTGTTTGAGTTCTCTAAATACTAAGAAGCAACTATGTTTCCTATTATCTCTTTTAGCGTGGGAAACTATCCTTTATGAAGAAAAGAAAGGAGATCATTCTGTCTTATAATTCCGTGGGACTGCAATGTTCAAATCAATGCTCAATTACATTCATCCAGTTGTTCTAACTGGGATATATGTGTGTGAAAATGAGGACAGGAGGGTGAGAGTGAGCCCCGCACCTTTCTTTAAATTGCCAACCTTGGACTATGGAAGGTGATTTTTTTTCAAGTTATTTGTCCACACCTTCTGCGTAGGAGTCAGAGAGGCAGGGATACAGTTTGCAAGGGTTTGTCTGGAGGATGTACCACACCTGACTCAACTTCTGCTGATTTTTATTGAAGAAGCTTGACTCAGTCAGTTCTTTCTCTCTTTTGAGATGTGTGTGTGTGTGTGAGTGTGTATACATTGTGGGTGGGAAGCGGTGAATAAATCTTCTCTCACTCTCTAACTTGAAATTTCCCTTTATGTTCAGGGAAGGGAAGGCATGGTCCATTTCAGCAACACAATGCCAAACCACACCTCGCTTCGGTATGATTCCATAATAAAGGTGTTTGGGTGCCAGGTTAACATGCCTTCAGTCTGACCCTACTACCCATAATGCTTGCCACATGTGACAGAAACGAACAGCTTCAATTTTGTATCAAGCAGGACTGGGAAAATATCCTGCTTTCAAGATCACTTGATGTGATGGTGAAACTGGGGCTTCGTGAGGGTCCAGACTATCTCCTGGAACCCTCTTTCTTCTTCCTCTGCACTGGGCGTTTGGGAGTTAAGGAGCAAAAAGGAGTTTCGTACTGATCCGACAAGTCATCGATGTTGTTGTGATGGGTAGAAATGTAAAAAGGGCCAAAAGTTCCCTCACTTTTCTTTAAATCTATTAATCCCTCCCGGGGAGCAGCATGAGGCAAATTAACCCAAATACAGATCAAGATGTTTTTAACCGTCAGAGGACTAAAATGAAACAAACCACAGCCTCGTCTTTGCAACAGGTGGGTGGCTTTGATATTGTCTTTCAATATGTGACTGCATACTGAGTCATATGTACTACAATTGCAACACCACTAAGATCCTGTAAGCTCTTAGTGACACCCACTGGGGAGCGAGGCATGACAAATGAGGAGAGATGACGTCCACCTCTTTTTCCATCCATCTGTTGTCCAAAACAATGGTTCACTCCTGCATGTAACTTGATCTGCGAGTCAAACGTATCATGAGGGAAAGTTTGCGGCTTCCGAGTCAGCCGGGCCGGTATGATCTGCTTCCTGAACCCTTGTACAAGTTGCGCTGCTGTTACACGATAACTCAGCCTGTTACTCTGCAGCAACACCTCTAAACATCATCTGAGGGAATGAATAACAAGTTCAATGCAAATCGGAGGTTTCACTTGTCAGACTTCAAAGTAAATGGGTTTCATTTTTATTCAAAGCAGGCTCCAGAGCACTGAACTGCTGACACAAGGACTCATCTGTGGTTTTGCAAGCGCGGTCTGAAGCGGTGTCAGTAACTTGTTGCTTATTTAATAAAAAATAAATTAAAAAAAGGACTTTCACATCACAAGACTGATCAGTCTACACCGTTGACTTAAATTTCCATAAATACACAGCTAAACATGCACTTGTAATCCTAATATAGAGCAAAAAGGACCCTTTGAGTTCAAACTTCTGACATGAAGTCATGGAATAGCCTTCACCATGACCCAGTTTAACCAGCAGAGGGAGCACTCTGTCATTTTCTGCATTCGCAGAGTCGTGATGATCAGTTGAGTGGCTGTGAGTCATCTCTCAGTACCAGAGTGCCCTGTGCCTTCCACGTGGGGCTGAGTCACTCTCTATTGAGAAAAGGTGGTGTAGGACAGCTTCTTACAGTATGTGCTCATTGAGCATGTCAAAGTACCGGTTCATTATGGAGGGCAGGCCAAAAAAAGAAAAAAAATTAAAGCAAATTTATGGCCTGGAGAGGCCATAAACATCGGCACGTGTGATGCCTCAGCAAAAGGATGGAAGTACACGGCCCCGTCAGTCGCTGTTAAACTATCGCCTCCCACTAACTGCTAAAATAAGCAACTTGTGTCCACACCTCATGTGTCAATACCAGCCCTCCTTACAAACTACCAAACAAACAGCATTCGAGCAGCTCCTTTTAATGTGTTCACGGGGCAAAGAAAACACACAAGGAAGCTTTTTATTTAAATTTATTTTGTCTTTAAAGAACCAATACGAATCGGGGATGTTTCTAAAATGGGAACAATGATAGAAATTTAAAAACAAAACAAAAAAAAAAAACTGACCATTTTCATTCCTCTCCACCCCGTCTGTCAGATTGGATCTTAGGCTCTGTGTGTGGAAAAAGTTCAAATACGCATATTGAGGGGAAATTTCGTCGCACGCCCTTTCAGTGGAGTGGATGAAAGCAGGAGTACCAGGTAGTGGGCGTTTTTCTGTTTTTCTCTCTCTTCCTGCTTGACCGCCTGGCTGGCAGTCTGAAATGTACATGTAGCCTACATCCGACTGTGTGTGTGTAAGCTGCACAGCAAGGTGTGATGGGCTTATCTGAGGTGGACCGATTATTGCACTCCAAGATTTACAAGGAAAAAAAAAAAAAGAGAAAAAGAAAGAAAGAAAAACATGGCTCTTAAAACAATAAAAACCTATTTGATAACAAAGTGCCCTTTGCCCTTGCCCAACTCTCATCTGCCATACATTGTGTGAATAAATATGGATATATTCAGACTCAGTGAACACCTAAACCGAAAGTGACTTGAAGCAAGTGAAGGGTAAGAGGAAGAGATTTACTGCATCTTCAGGTGAACCTTTTGAGTTTTGTGCAAAAAAAAAAAAAAAAAAAAAAAAGAAAAAGGGACAGACTGTCAACGATGCGTGTTCAACGTTTAAAAATGCTTTTAAAAAAGGTACATTACTCTGGCCCAATCATAAGATCAAGAATTAGTGGAAATAAAAATCAGAATATAACAACATTTCATATTTTGTCATGTTTGTGTAAAAATAAAAATTCACATAATGGAAACTGATATCCCATGATTACAACTGAAAAACAAACAAAAACAAAACAAAACAAAACAGGATGGACTCAAGTGGGAAAAAAAAAATTGTGGCCCGTGGTGGAACCGGGAGGCGGGCCCATCTGTGTGCTTTGACCTTCCATTCATTGGTTCGGCTGGTGGATCCCCAGATCTGGATTTCATTCGTCTGATCACTCGATTGCTCTCTGATCAATTAACCATGACTCAAGTGTTAACAAATCATCACAATAATTACTGCTAGCACTTTCCATTTTTTTCTTTTTTTTTTTTCTTTTTTCTCTAATCTCCCCCATAATGGAAGATTCCAGACTAGACGTGCATGACACTGATGCACCGACAGACAGCCTACTGCACACAGCAGGGGCCGTTGTTATCTTTGAACCGCAGACGCATTTTGGGTCTGTATTTCTCGAGGTAAAGAAGCTGTTTGGAGTTGAAGGCTCCACGTCTTTTCCTGTAGAGAGCAGAGAACAAAAAGGCCAGGAGTTTAGAAAAATGCTCAGTGTTAATCATATTTCAATAAAAAACTGCGGGTCACCAACTTTAAAACTTAGCAACTTACACATAACTAGTTTGGTTTTGTACAGAAAGTGTAAACTGACTGAAAACATGCAGTTAAACAGACTTCCTGGAACCAAAGCCATCTACATTTCCCAGAATTTGTTATTGCCATAACTCCATCCAGTACAATCTGTGGGTCTCAAAAGCACAGAAGTAAGTAGTAGGCAGAGTACTTACTGCCTTATGAACTGCACGGCATCCTCATACTTCATCCCACCCTCAATGAGGGCTAAGGCCACCAAGACTGGAGCTCTGAAAGGTGGGGAAATCCAACGGACCAGTGCAAGCAGACGGTGAGAGCAAGAAGAGAGGGAGAGGAGAAGATTAAATGCCAAGATTCACATGGCTCCATAGCATTATGGTGGTGAAAGGGGAGGGAGGTTAAATCTGGGAAACAGGCCTGGGAAATCAACAGGGGTGCCCGAGTTCACGGTTGCCCTGCTGAGGCGCTGCGCTCATCACACACATAAACACACAAGGCTGTGATAAGTTACAGTAAGACAGCCTTCTCTTTTCACACAAGAGGGGAGAGCGAGTGAGAATAAAAATAAATAAATATAGGAGCTTTCCAACACTCGGCAGGACAGATCTCAGCCCTGAGAGCATTTCCTGAAGTGAATCCTCTTGCACACACATTTGATCAAGTATAGAATGCGAGAAAGGCAGGATTTAAAGAAAGAAAAGAAGCATGGAAGAAGGCGTGATGAGATTAGATAAAAGACTACACTTAGCTGCCTCCTTAAACATTAGGTCAAAGAAAAAAAGAAATAGGAGATGGATTCAGAAAATGCCAGTCTGACCAATACTGGGAATTATCCAACCTCTGGAATGCCACAGCAATGCAAAGCACTCGGAGCTAGTGAGAACTGATGGGCTTACTGCGCACTTGTGGTCAGGAAAGACTTCTTCGCACTAGTTCACCCACATCATGTGCTTCTGCCTGCATCGTTTTCACACTTTTATTCGCCGTAATTCACGCTCACGCTGCTCTGTGAACGTGACATTGCCACATCGCCCGTGCTAACGTCACAACCATCCGATTGTATCAAAGTATAAACGCCTTCCTTTCTAGTCTACAGAGGCAAGAATTGTTAAATAATACATCATCTAATCGAGCTGACTGCATTTACACAGCACTAACAGGAGGAAGACGAGAGAAAAAGCTTAAGTTACAAGATGAAGCACTGGAATGCATTTAGGATGAAAGCTGAACCAGGGACGACAAACACAATCAGCTGTGTGATCGCTGCTGAAGAGGAAGGCCAGACGACGAGATTAGAGGAAAAAGAGAGACTTTTCAGACACTTCAAGATTTCAATGCTTCCGGTGGCTTTTGTGCATGAACTCAATGACCTCGTGTTACTGGAGTCACTGGGATATCAAGGAGAAGAAACGGACCCTTGTCTGACCAACAAAAGCAACACACTAAGCAGATAACACTAAGCAGACCGAGGATGAGAGGCCTGTGCAATTCACAGCTGCACACAGGGGCGAAGCCTCAGAACGGCTGCATTCGCCTTTCTAAAGGCAAGAAAAGATAACACAGCTATTGAGACCTAAATTAGCAGCAACATGTCAGCCACTTCCAGATCTGTACAACAGGTCATAGCTCAAGATGGCTAGTTATCTGAGGGGGGGGGTTACATACCGGCCCAGCCCTGCCACACAGTGTACGGCGATGCAGCAGCCAGGTTCCTCTCGAAACTTGTTGTTGAGCAGTTTGAGCCAGTCATCCACAATCTGTGTGGGTGGGGGGGCACCGTCATCGAAGGGCCAGTCCTACAGCAGCGAATGAACAGATTAAAAGTGAATCGGCGGACGTCTCATCGCGGCAGGCTGCTACAAATCAGCGTGACGACACTTACCAAGACTTGTATCCCCTCTTTCTCTACTGGAGCCTTATCATAGGTGGCATCACAAACTCTCACCAGTGTATTCACCTTAAACTTCTTCAGCTCCTGGCAACATCCAACAGAGGACTTTAAACAAAGTGCCTGTTAACCAACACATGCAGACAGAATGAAGGACAAAGAAGGGCATACATACCTCAGTGAACTTGTTAAGCGTGGCATTGGTGGGGTTGTGGGTGATGAGGAACTTCATGCATTCGTGGGAAATCTCGACTGCAGCGGGGCGGTTCATGTTGGCGAGACGGCTTAAAAAACACAATTACAATACAATACTCTTACAAAACAAAAAGCGACTTTTGGCTCAGAGGTCAGCAAAAACTGCTAAGAGATTTGTGCTTGTAGGGAAGGGTACAATAAATAAAAATAACACGTGGGGGAAGGATGGGTCAGGAAAACAACAGTTCTTCAATATGGGATGATGCACACAGAGAGAAGGTTAACAAAAATGATAAACTAGTCCACAGTACTCTGGGATATGAGGGGGAGAAAAAAAAAAAAAGACAAAATGAAAAACTTTAAAAAGAATCAAAGAAAAAGGGAAGAAAAAAAAGAAAGAAAAAAAAGATGACACTATCCAGGAGTCATCCAATGAGTTTACCCCATTCAGGAGAGCTGTTTGTGATTGGCTGTTCAAGGAGAAAGTGGAAAGCAAAGATTTTTCGTATTGGCTGGGACACGGCAGGGGCAGTCAGGCCAAGGACTACGCAATATCCCAGGGGGTCTTTTGGAAAAGTCAGCAGTTCCTAGTTTGCTGGCAATCAGGGGGGTTTCTGGGTAGCGTAGTCCCTCAGGGGGCGGCCGATTCACTTCTCCACAGAGGTGAGGTGCTGTGCCTGGCAGAATTCTCCGGTCACACACGCCATATAGCTACGGCTAAAGTTGACACAGAAACCCTGTAAAGAGAGAACAGAGGAGACCGACGTTATGCAATCAAACTTCGATGCCACACAAAGATCAGCAAATATGCTTTCTCCAAATAAATGTCAGTTCTTGCTGAGGGCAGGAGTGACCTTCTGTACTGTTTGTTGGAGCAGAGCTGAAGAAGCCTCTGACTGAACACACCGTTTGATCACTGATAATTATGGATATTATCAGGCAGGTTTTTGTGATGTGGTAAATGTGCAAGGACAGTGTGTAAACTCATCTCTGATGTATTATATCCGTACAACTGTAATACACACTGTAATAATCCTGTATAATAAAGAAATATGAGGTTAGAACTCCAAATCCTCCTATGCTTATAAATCATAATCTTGCTTTCTGCAATTATTGTCAAACCCATTTTTGCTTCCGTCTTCATGAACCGTACCGACGCCCGCAGTTAAAAGCTACAGTCACAATGGGAAAAGACAGCTCCACTTTTAAAACTGAGCTTTTAATAAACATCTAAACAGCTTTCGCATTATTTAACCGCAGTTGTGACTGCGTCTACTTTTCAGCCTGAGTTGAGCAGTGAAATGAGTTCACCTTTGGATTACATCACCCTGTAAACTCACCACCTGTCACCAAAATGGAAACTAATAATATTCGCAGCAGGGCGCGCACACAGGCTTCAGAGGGGTCTCTCTCAGAACAGGTAATGTCTGGTCTGTAACTAGCCAGAGAGCGGTCGGTCAAACTGCTGCCAGGTCCTTGACAGTCTAAACCCAGCCGCCACAAACTGGCTGGAGCCGTCTCCGAGCAACATAGGGAGGTGTGCGGGGGTTGGGTGGGGGGGAGAAGAAGAAAAAAAAAAAAAAAAAAGGATGACGAGAGCAGCCTATCACAACAGACTACGCACACAGAGTAGTGGGCAGTAAAAGGCTTGGACTTTAGCACCATGTCACAGGCAGCAGTCACAAGGTGAGGATTAAAGAGTGGGAAACGATTCAAACAGCTCTAGAATTTCAGTCCCACTCTTTTCACCCGTTTTAGAAAGACAAAACAAGCATGTAAATAAATACCTCTGTACTCCTAGTCGCTCAAGCCATTCAGAAATAAATAGTAAGTAGTATGTATGGTTTGAACAACAACAAAAAAAAGAAGGTATTCAAGACATCCAGCAGCAAATGGTCAATCTTCAAAACCACTGCAACTTTAACATCTTTCTTTCACTCCCACCATCTAACCCTGAGTCACTTATCCTCACGGTTAACTGCCAACCACAGACACTGTCAAAGGATGCATCAACCCACTCTAAGTTTGAAATTTCTGCCCGCCTTATGCCTGGCAACAGCTACAAGGGCACTCAAAACAGCCTTGATATTTTTTCCCCCCTTTTCTTCTTCTCCAGTGATGGCTGAGATCCTCTGATGCCTTTAATTGCCACCTCTAAGCTACACTAAAACTGAGTGAGGCCGAGCTGCATGAAGAGAACTAAAGCTTGAACAAGGAGTGAACAGACTTCTGAGATTTGTTTTCGTCAAAGACCGATCCTCCAGAAATGAGAGGGATGGACAAGAATCGAGAGGTGGCAGTTAATGTGTGCTTTTCACCTGTGAAACACTGAAAAGGACAGCACACAATTTAAGGAACTCAGCACGCAGGGAGGGGAACAAGAAAAACTAAAACAAAACAAAAACGAGTAAGGAACAAAAGAATCAGACACAACAAGGACACCACAATGACAGGTTGTGCTCAAAGATTAAACAGAAGCGGATAGTGGAAAGTTGCCCACATGCAAAACGTGACTTCATACAATCCCTTTTAAATATGGCCAATTACAGGGTTCCAGAGGAACAAAAAGGCCGGCCGAAGCACCAGTTCAAAGTTGTCTGGGTGAAACGGAGCGTGGCTGGGTTTGGTAGCAGAGAAGCATTTAAATTACAATGAACGCACACTGAAAAAGGACTGAGCTGCGATGCTTCCCGTTTAGATCGCCTCTCCGTCTACCGGCTGATCTGCTCAAATCGCTTCTGCACCCATCTGGTGGACAGTAAAAACATCCCATTTCCAAGGCCCCAACAAAACAAACCTCTGGCATCTTACAGAGCAGCAAGTCAGAGAAAACAGGCACTGCCCACAAGCCGAATACTCATTGATTACACACAAACAAAACAGATAAATGGTAAAGACGAGGGCAATTTCCGACCTCTGTATTGAGTACGTTTCGCAAAGGGGAAGTGAGTAAACTGTGCTAACATCAGACCTGCCCAGCTGCCAGCCATCACAACACTGCCAGGAAGGCATGCAAATGATGCTTGAAATTTGCAAACTGGTTCAGCAGTTACACACTGCACAGCTGTAGAAAGAACAAAAAAAAAAAACACGCACACACAAACCCAATTTGTTTGTAGAAGCAAAGACATGTTCAACCACACAGGAAGCAAGCAGCCGTGGAGACAATGGACCTGAAAGATGTCGAGTTTAAACAAGTCTGCAGCCTTTAGCTGAGCTTAATACGAACGAGTGTTAGATGTCATTTAATGGGCATACTGTAAGGGTGAAAAGGTCATGTGAAAAGTCAGTTGCCATGCCTTTCGTGGGCTTGATACGCAAATTATTTTCTCAAGTCATTAATTGCTCTTAAATGCATCAGAGCGTTTAAAAAAATAAATTAATAAAGAGGGTAGATGTCAAAACTATTCTGACACCTTGGTTCTCTTTTCTGCAGCCTCCGTATTTATCTTGGTACAGCTGCACAAGGGTGTTACACCACCCGCGATTTTAGTTACAAATTTAAATGAACAGTTCTGCGTTTTTGTTGTTTTTTTCCTCCATTAAATGACACGAACAAATAAAACTGCATTTCACTGGTAAAGTTCAGCCGAGAGAATGGCATGTTATACTGTAGTCAAGGGTGCCAAAGTTACAGGCTGAAGGTGAAGGCTTCCTTCTCTTGTTGTTGGTATCAGTGCCGGAGCTGCAGTGCAGGAGCACATCTGAGCAAATGGCAAACAGTTGAAAGAATAAGCAACAGCTGCCATTTTGTGCATGAATGTCAAAGCAGAAATATATATTCCAAATTGGGCAAAAGGTCACCTAGTAAAGACAGAGGCCCACTTCCTTGTTTCCCGTTCAACATCACGTGTTCTGGAGAGAGGGAGTGAGCAAGGGAATTGATAGGAAGAAGCTGGCCTCTCTGAGAAATCTCCAGCAATGACTAAGGAGAACAGAACAGAAGGACACAGAAGAAGATGGCAAGTGTGTGAGAGCAGGGAGTAGAAGTAGTAGGACTAACTGATAAGGGCCGCAGTGTCTCAGAACAGAAGGACATGCAAACCTAAACAGGTGATAACAATTTGTGGTATTCCACAACTGCCAACTCATCATTTTAAGAAGTTTCCATCTGCTCAGCAATTGTTGATGATCAGTCAAGTTCGACAGCAAGCTGAGCAAAAACTGAACCAAACTGTAATGCAGTGAAAGTGTTACAAGCAAGTTTAGCAAAGCCTCCTAATATCAAAAACTGAACTGTATGTGCACATTGTAAAGTCACCACAGCTTAAAGTGCAAGGGGAGAGTGAACCGACATAGTGGGAGTACCAATTAAAAGCCTTTCGCAATGTTAAGGATTTTACTGCCATTATAATCCTTAACTGAAACCCCAAAAGCCAAGACACCCGATTACTGTCAGGTGGCCCATCACCAGGAATCTTGCACCACAACTTCTATATGGATAAATAATGTAGATAGCCACAAGTTGGCTCGGGTTATACATTTGCCACAAGGGAGAGGGGCGTTGTTCTAAAATTAGATAGAAAAACACACACACGGACACTAAAGTGAGCTCAAATGTCTGGACATGGGATACACAGACTGGAAAGGCACAGAGGCAAAACATCAGACTTTTAACAAACAGTGGAATATTTGAGTCCGTCTTATTCCTCCTTTTGAATAATGTTAGCATTATATGCATCCCTGTCTGGTGGTTTGAGGTTGTGTGTCTCTCATGGGTGTTTTGTCTGGAGCCAGACTGGGCATGACCAGATTGTACTGCCCCGAAGCAGCTGGAGAGCCAATTTGCTGTGTGAGATCCAAGCTGAGTGGCAAGGGGAGCGCATGTCATCTACGGCAGGATGGACAGCGAGGGAGGGGGAGGCTGAGAAGGTCAGAGGAGGCCCTACTCCAAATGTGAGAGCAACAGGATAGCAAGATTGTCTCACATACTTAAAATAGGCAAGCTTCTGTGAATAAAATATGCACGTGTGTAGATACAAGGTGACAGGGAAGTATCATATTCCACTTTATGTCTGTAGGATATGACTAATTGTGATGCAGAACTCTTAGAACCACAAAACAGTGAGAATAAAACTGAAACAAAATGGCAGACGTCCTCATTTCCATAACCTTTGTGAGAATAAAATAAAAGGCAACCGATACACTCGCAAATGTCAAGGAGTAGAGGGACAAAGGAAGAGTGGCAAGAAGAAAAACCTTCAAGATGCGACATCCTGGAGAAATTCTGAAGGGGGACATAACAAGGGATTAGCTCAATTAAATAGGACAGAAAGAGGGGAAAAGGGAAAAGCCAAGAAAGAGTAAGAGATAAAAACTACTGCAAAGATAAACCAGGGGATTGCACCTGCCCTATAGTACAGCTGGTTCCTGTAATGACGTCAATATGACAGATAGGCTTGGTGAGTGGATCATTCCTCAAGCTGGAGCTTAATTCAACCTAATCATGTCCACACCAGCAGCTAATCATTTCAAATCAGTATTGAGAAAAAGAGACCTTAGGAAGCTCAGTGAGGAAAAAAAAAAATAAAAAAATATATATATATATATATATATATATATATATATAGCCTGAGACCACTTAATCCCAGTGACCCGGCTGCTTTTGAGGCTTTTTTTTCCTGCCAAGCTTCAGCAACTTAGATAATTTCCGTGCATGTTTGCAGACCTTCATAAATTTGGGGCTGGACTCAAAGACCGCTTTCCCACCCAAGTTTGACGCAGACATTTCACACTTAGAGAAAGTTGTGATGCAGTCCCCTCCTCCACACACGTTCATCCAACTTGAGCTGGAAGTGCCAGCTCAAAATTGCTGCCATTTGCAAACTTTCAAAGAATTGGTTCAACAGGTTTTTCCATTAACTGGGAAAACTAAGAAAGCCAGAGAGCAAAGTTATCAGGATCACTGCATATATCTGCTGCAACACGAGTTTAATTTAATCTGCAATTCAGTTCATTGGATAAATTTGTCCAATTAGCCCTTTTATCATTAACAGTTGGTGCTTCAAAATGTTGCCCCATGCATCACTTAATAAAACCAGAATAACACACCCAGATAATTTGGCTGTGGATCGAATCAATCTGCATGTAACACACATGACCATCAGTTCCAGACTTTTGCTCTGCTCTAACAAAGTCCTGATTTTTATTTATTTTAAATAAATAATCGCAGCGTCAGGACTTTAGCACATGAAAGTAATTTAGTAACCCCGAAATAATCTAGATTACAGATATAAGAGAATGTTATCAATCTGATAGGACTGTATTACCTTAGTAAGTTAGACTTCATGTAGAAAAGAGCGTGCCAGGGCACAGTCCAGTACTGAAGGGGGCTGTCAACATAGGGTATGGTGACAGGTCACCACAGCATTCAGCAAACAGTTCAAACATAAAGGAAAGTAATGTACACACAACCCTCCCATCCCATCCATCATGCTCGAAAGCACCTAAAGTCAAACAAGCAAGCAAGAAAGTAAACACAAAACTATAATAAGCAACTCCAGTTAAGCTTCTCCTTTTCTGAGCATCATCAGTTTATCGAATGTAACAATCAACACACTTAAATCCCCAGACACGCCTGAACAAGGCAGCATTGAAAGAGAGAGAGAGGGAACGGCATGTATGCAAAATTCAACTACAGATATCTCTGTTGTTGTTCCTCTCAGGAGCAGCACTCTCCTGGGGCTCTGCAAACAGACAAGTCGCTAGATTCCGTGCGACTTCTGAGTTTCGTTGCCCGAATTCTGCTGCATTTCCAAGAATGGAGAATCTGGGAAACGCCGTTTCTGAAAATAGCATCTTTATTTCAGCTGAAAGACAATCTTCATGACACAAATAACGTGCCACATTCCATTAAGATTTTATCATTCGATAAAAGGCGATCGCTGGAATTATTATACACCAGTGCACTTTTAAGCCCCCCCCCCAAAGCTAGCCTTTTGCTAGGCTGTGGCAGGTGGAGTTCAGATGATGGAAAGGGGCCTATAAAGAGCGTAGGAGTGAGCATTTGACCGTACCCATTTGTAGACCTCCCCTGGTAGAGGCTTCAAGTTGTTAACTTTGTTCTTGCACATCAGACTCTTGAGTCAGAAACACTCATAGTTGGGCTCCTTCACCTCACCAGACCACAAGAACACATCACTATTCAACCATTTTCTTTTTCAGTCAAGTGTTGTTGACTTGCTTTACAACATTTTAAAAGGGAGTCTTTCAACGGAATATAGCTGAGGACCACTTAGACACCACTCTTAAGGTAGTACCACTTGAATCAATTTATACTTAAGGCTTTGTTTAAAAATAGCTTTCTAAAACCAAAGTGTAATCAGGAAAAATTCTAAATTGTCCACTAAAACCTTTTGTTAGCCACTGAAGGAACTAGTCAAACGGAACTGTGCATTGAAAATACTGATGCAACTTGAGCTTAGTTGTATGCTCGAAAGGCAAGATGTCAGAGGTTACTCCAGGTTGTAAAGGGTGAAAATGGAAACATGAAAAGCGTGGGGTAGGTCTTCTTCTTCTTCTTCCTCCTCAATAATTTCAATGCAAGATTACAACTCATAACAATAAGCTGACACAACTCACTAAAGAAGCACAAAAAAAAAAAAAAAGAAATCATTTTAATCTTTCACTTGTATATTTAAAAAAAAAAAAAAAGAAAAAAAAAAACACATTCCTCCTGTTATAGTCTCCCTGTGGGTGGAGGGTGTTTGATCAAGTCTAGAAACAGGGTGGTGATTCAGAATGACCCAACACACCAACAGACATCTCCTTCAGTTGTAAAAGATTGCTGTACTGAGGTGTGTCCAAGTTCCTCGATAGGAATGCTATCGTCCTCCATCTCTGCTCCAGACCAAACCTTTGTTGTGGCGGAAAGACTTCATTTTCACTCGGCCAACTCATCTACAAACATGCACTCTTTTTAGAAGAAAGTTTTGATACAGCAATAGTATTGGTATTGTGGTTTTAAGGCAAGCCTAAAATATGAATATGCTTGGATGGTTAACTGGTGGATTCTTTTTCAACAATGACTCATGATGTGGTCCGTTTAAAGTAGCTACAGTGTTTTTCAATACAAGTGTTATGCGGGGGGTGGGGGGGTGGAGTAAAGTTGGACTGTCTTGCACTCAGAGCTACATCAACAGTTGGATTAGAATCTTGCCATCCAATTGGATCACGGTCCTCGAGCGGCTGAACTGACAGTCTTATCAAGCTGATGTTCAGTCAGACGTCAATCACACGTAATTTAACAGAAAATGTTGTCATTTAAAAGTCCAAAGACATTTTTACAATGCTACTACTCAAAATCACCTGTGCATTACGCAAGTTTAACTCGGCAAAAAGCCAATCAAGAGACAACAAAAGCATGTTCAACTGAAAGGGGACATTTAATGCAATTATAGCATCTACTTATTGTCCCTTATTTCACTGCAGTGCAAATACACTTAGAATTTACTGGTAGCTCATGATGTTAAGAGTGGTTGTAAATCTTAGCAATACGTACTATAGTAACAGTAACAAGTCATTCCTACTCCACTGTCCTTTAGTGTCTGATGTTCTGCCAGGCTTGGATTTATTCAGGTCATTAGAACATTTGTTATCCAGATTTCTATGCAAATTGAGCTTAACACTAATTATTTTGCTGAAAATGTCAAAAGGACTAGAATACATAAATGCAATTGTCAGCGTTGTTTTAATTGGCCAGTACAGCGCTGGTGACGTTTTGATAAATGGCCAACTTTATTCTATCCCCTATTCAGCACAACAGGTTACCTCTGTACTCCCAGAGGACAGAAGCTAATCTTCCTACGGAGAGCTTGTTGTTCTGGCTCTGTGTGTCAGTGTAAACCAGAGCGAAGAAGGGCAGTGAGAACACGTTACCCCCCCCCCCCCCCCCCCCCACCTCCATTTCCATGAACAAATGCCCACTACACATGCACTAGCACATGGCAAAGCCCACTTATCACATTGCTTTGCAGCCTCTGAGTGTGTAGAGATAACCAGTGTGACGATCAAAGGCGTACAATAGTGTTCAGAGGGGGAGGCGAGGGAGAAAGACAAGGGCTGATCCGTGTCTGGAAAGCACCGAAAGATACCAGGTCTCAGTACTTTAGCAATGGTAATGAAAAAAAAAAAAAAAAAAAAGAAAGCAACAGGAAAAAAAAAACAACACAAAGGCCTGTTCTGTCCTCACCAATCCAGCCTAGCAACACTTTTAAAAATCACAAAATTGAACACCTGCATTAAAACAAAAAAACAAACTGACTATATCTGACTAATTCAAATGAAGATGTTTTCAGCATATAAAGTAGAAACTGATTCTCTAAGGAGGGAAAGAGAATGAATAAATTAATAATCCTGCTGAAAATGTGCACTCTCACCATGAATCCAGGAGTATCCATGGAAACCAAAAACAAAAAGAAGAGAAATTCAATTGGAACCTTGGTTGTGTCAACCTTTTTGTTTTTCCTCCTCCTTTCTCTAATGTTTGCAATGGATCACTAAATGGCTGCCCAACGTCACCCACTCGGAACAACTACAGCTATGTCGCAATGAATTCCTAGTAACAGATAAGGCATGCGACAGAGAGGGTACTACTAGAAAAGTTTAACTTCTCACCAGCCTGAAATTACTGCGTACTCTTCTACAAATGTACTTTCATTCGACAATGTACCTTGTGGAGTCCAACTATAGCAGTAGAGTAGGGCCCCTATTTTTGTCAATTAGACAAAAAAAAAAAAAAAAACTTTTCGGAACTGCGCCAAATGCATTTCCTCATACGGTTGGCTGGTTGATTTATCTTAGTATCGGGGATATAAACCTGCTGTGGTAGGCAGCAATGAATGCAAATATAAATTTGTTTACAAGAACAGAGTATCAAAACTGTTGAAACTTAAAATACCACAGGAATCTCCCCTAATACGAGTGAAATGGGGTTTTTTTTGTGTGTGCTTCCAACCAAAATGTGGGTCAGTGGCCTATATTTGGCCATCTGAGCTCCTTTGATAAGTCATAATCTCGTCACAATCCTACAATCCTGCTCACGGGCGACATCTCTCAGCAAAGACATCACAGGAGTGAGCCACACCTCTACCTGTATGCCCTGTAAAGTAACAACTAGGACTCGCCTGGTCCAGTGCAAAATTTGTTTCCGACACAAAACAAAAAAGTAAAGCAGACTTCTGCACAGCTATAACATAAAAGGCAGGGCAACTTAGGAAAGAATGTGATCCTTTTCTGTGTTTTGGAAAATCCATTGTCTTATTCCCATCTATATGAATGGAAACTATGAACAAAATGTATGGCATATATGTACAATAACAGTAAAACAAACTAAACTTCTGACAGAATGACATGATGTTTCCAGATATTACAGAGACATTAGTCTTCAACTAATGTTTGTATGCTGACTACTGGAAAATGAGGCAACTGAAGACAAACATTGTCCTCATTCCACGGTATGCTTCTGTTTCTGCAACAGATTTGTTGTGCTGCTACCTTTCTCTAAATTTTCATTTTCTCTCCTAACATGCAAGTGTGGAATGTGCAGAGCATGTGCGCATCCTTGGTGCGTGCAGGCATCTGTGGGAAGCATTAATCGGCCTTGATGGAATCATCAACACAATCAAAAAAAAAAAAAAGTAAAAATTTCCTTGAGACTGTAAAACAGAAATATATTTTCACTGCAGGAGGCCAATGCTTAGCAACAGACGGGACCCAGACAAGAAAATGTCTGCTTGCATTTTTGCCAAGAGGTGCAGTCCCACTGCAACATCAATTCCTCTGACATTTGGATACAAACTTTGCCTTCTGACAGCAGCATCGGGAGATGTCCGTTGCCATATCAACAATTATCTTTGTGGTATCAACAAGTGCTTCTGCAGGGAATTTTGATGCCCCTTGTGAAGAGATCAGAGCAGACCACAGCTCTCTTTAAAACTTTGCAAAGATGAGAAGGCACTCAATGTCCACCAATAAAAAAAGTCATGGATCAGAACCAAAAGCTGCACAAACACTGATGAAAGTTTGAACTCATAAAGCCAACGTCCTTAGCAAAAAAATAAATAACTCAGATTAGTTCCTGGTTGTAAATTAATCTTTTTAAGATTAAAGTTACGGTACACATGCAGGTTTGGAGTCGTGTTGTGAGAAGTGGCCACTTATTTTGAAGTGTTTAATAAGCGGCTTTTAAACAGTAAAGAAAAAAGAAAGAAAAGCTGCCGCAAGAAGTAAAGTAACACCACGGCACTGGGAATAACACATTAAGCATGTTTAGCAATGACAACTCAACGCTCCTTCAACACCAACATTTTCCAAACATGAAAAAGTTTAGCAGCAACACACGACAAACAACTGCTCTAATAACACCAAAATCATAACAAACCCCCGCTGCATAATTTGTCCTAAAGAAGTGCTCACCTGCAAAATACAACTCTTATCAGCTGTAGGTAAACACAGACAAAGCAAGATGTAATATCTACCTGTTGCTATAGTTTCAGCAGGCAGCCGTGCAGCAGCATCAACAAGAGATGTCAGTCTGTCAGACCCTGCCGAAGCCACAAAGGCTGTGCCTTTGCGTTACTTGAACGCTGTGGCAACAACTGTAAACGAACACTGTGCCGACCAGGGTGCAACTTATTAACCAACGCACGGCACAAGACACGCACAAACAGCGCCCACGGCTACTATTGCATAATTATACACCGCTTTTTACATAACGGCTTCAGAAAAGACAAGACAAAACTGGGAGCTACTACCATCATTCCACTTTGGCCTGGATTTAACACAGTTTGTATGAAGCCAGAGATCTTGGCCAATTAACCCATTGTAATATCAAAGTCTGTGCTCCACTTTCACAACAGGCAAGAGCTCATAGGGGAATAATTAGATAGAAAACTGGTCAAATATGTTTAGGCCCCTCAACCCCACCTTTTCTCACCCACGGGAACCCTGTTGCGAGATGGGCTGAAGGCCAGCAGGCAACAACATAGGTGTTCCTCTCCCTCAGTAACCCGCCTTGATAAGTTGGCTTTGTGTTACAGCACACTGGGTTCATCTTTCACAGTTACGGTAACCAAGGCTGAGAACTTCCCCTCTTGTCACAGTGCATCCTCATGCTGCCAGTAGACAACCCTCCCAATACTGTAAAACAGAATGTCAGCATCTAGCTAAATGTAGGACAATTATCATACTGTAATCCCTAAGCTGGTTCATAAATAGAAAAAACTAACATTGAGCAAATGCAATCAACCCCCCCCCCCCCCCCCCAAAAAAAAAGAGAGAACAGCTGTTTCAAACAAAAAAAGTACACAAAGGAAGCTTAAATGTTACATGTGATCCGCTTCCCTAAATAAATATTGTGGCGCGTGATGTCTTAGCAGTGTAAAACAAAATGTTTGCAGCGGTTGGACCAACATGTATTAAAAATGTTGGACTTGCAGTGTGGCATCTCTTGAATGAGTGCCCTTGGCAGCAGTGGGTGCTATAAGGGGAGTAATTTGCTGGATGCCATTGCTAGATTGGCCAGTGCATTGTGTGTGGGAATGACCTATATCCACAGTGGTGTGTGAATAGAGTTAAACAAACCTGTGCATCTTAACACAAACGCAAAACAGCATAATTACAGGGCTTCATGTTTAAGTTTAAGCTTCACGTTTGTTTCGATCACTGCTGTAGCATAATTCCTGTTCTTCTTCAGCCAAGTTAAATGGGCCACCTAGCAGTGACTCATAAGCAGGAATGTATAATTAGCTTACCTGTTAGACCAGTTACTCATTGACTCATCAGCCCACATTGGCAGGGATGTTCAAAGCTACCTAAATGTATTATCTACCCTCTCGGAATTTATTACCAGCGAGGAAACTGAAATAATTGGAAGGTCATATATTGAAAACTGAGAGGCATGGGAATGTGCCGCGGCCTTTACTGTCACAGCTGCTCGAGTCGACTTCCTCCCCGAGTGCATTTCCTCATTTCACTTCAGCCCACATGGCTAAATAGTGGGGCACTTTCCGTTTTAGGAAACCTGACAATGATGAATTACAGAGCGACCTAACCTCGGTTAGCAACGTATTTGCATGAAAGTCTGGCAAATCAATCGAGTCACACAAGATAGTTGACAAGCGGCTGAACCCTGTAAAGGGAACCCATGAAGACAAACGGGACAAATATCAGTTTGCCGACCAATTACATCCCTCTGTAAGAGTGTTAGTCTGGTATAAGTCTTAAAATACTTTGGTCAACCATGATGTAGGTCAAGTCTGGCCACAAAGGGCGGAAGGCAGTTAGCTAGCTCAGTCGCCATCTGGTTACTTCAACTCAAGCCAGTCTTTTTAAAAACTACTGACGTTTGTTGAGATCACCACCAAACCCCAGAACAATCTGAAGACATCAGTATGGTTAAGTAGATACTGTAGATACATACTGAAACGGCACAACTGCCATGGACGTTAACTAATGGGCAAGTTAAAACGTTAACCCAAGCATTGGTTGACGTTAAGCTAGACGTTTAGCAAGAGAAATGCTATCGATACCTGTACAATTACACCATCTTATTGTACAGCTAAGGGTAACGTGAACTCTTAATGTACAATGCCGGACGCCGGGTTTGTCATGGATTTATTCAGCAACAAATATGGCTTAATTCACAATAAAATAAATTCGTTCGAAAGGGACTTGTCCTCTTTTTGAGAAGTAGCAATAGCTTAAATAGCAAGCTAGCGCCGCAGTATTAGCTAGCAGGTTAGCACAGCTTCGCACTTCGCTTCTACAAACGTTTACTAGCCACACTTTCAATACGTCAATAAGATAAGTTAGAGTTACCTGACTTCAAGGTAGATAATATCGACTAAAGAAATAAATAAGTACAACCAATACCTGTAAAGAAAGATATAAACAATGAAAGGGGCAAACATTCTAGCTTCAATGCTTTCCTGTGCAAGCTAGCAAGGCTACATATTGGTTCGTCTTCACAGACAATCCCTCATACTACTCACTTTGGCAACCCTGAATTGTAGTAATCATCTTCTAAAGTGAAACCCAACTTTAAGATCACGCTCTAGCGTAAAGTGCTATGTTTGTATACCTGGGGGAAAAAAGTGTCCACTTTAGATAGTTTGCCTATTAAGTACTTACAAAGAGCAGGCTGAACATTGAAATCCCGTGACTACCCCGGAGAAAGTGGAGGGAGTGCAGACAACGCTGTCAGGTCGCCTTTTTGTTCCTCTTCAATGTGGCAGCTTGAATTCTCGTTGGAGGTCGGACTCTCTTGGTGGGGAGGAGCCTCCTCGGTTGTTCCTCGACATGTTCAGGGACTGTAGGAAATATACGGGTAGTTTGGGGGTATCGCAGATATATACACAGAGCTAATGCAAAATGCTTTAGTATGAATGAACAAATAAAGGCACTAAAAACGGATAAACACTCTCTAACGCTTGGACTACGTTAGGTGACTAATTACAATAATCAAAATACTATAGTTTTGAGGCAATTGTACTTCAGTACTTCAACTCCGAAGTATGATTTTATGCATTTTGCGCTTCTGCCATTTTCACTCACACGATTTTTCATCGGTTTGGTGTGACTTTATAAGTTCACACCACTGGCAACCTTTCGGTGTAGGCGAACATTGTATCAACATTGAAGCACGCTGATCCACAACAGGTAGGTTAACTAGATGGTCCATTTAAGCGGGATCACCCAAATGCAACATGGAGGCTTTGGCGTCAATAAGACGTAAGAAGAATCCGGGTGACTGATGACAGCTCACCATGGTGACGACAGTTCCAGAAAGTAAGAGCAACATATCATCCCCAAGCTCGTAGGTCATTTATTTATTTATTTATTTTTCAAAGAGCTTATGTCACGTTCTCATCTAAACAAACTTCAAGTAGCCTCAAGTTTGCTTAATTTAAATTATGGAGTATTGCACGGGGCTTTTACCAGAGTATACTTATTATGATTAAGAAGTCAGTTTTTTTTTCTGTTCTCATGTATCTATACTCTGTATATATTTACAGTGCTATATTTATTCCTATACCATATGATTAATGTGTTTTTTTCACCTCATAGTAGATGTGCCATGCATCTTGTCTGCATTCTATTTACATCTAGGGATTTGAACTGACCATTATCAATAATGCTTACAAGTTTACAAAGACATCTGAGCTTTCAAATCCAGCACAGGCTTTACTGTTTTTATTTTAATTCTATATCTCCCTCTAGTGTCCAAGCCTGCTCAAGATGAATTCGTATTGCTCACCCTAGCTACTCAGTGGCTCGTCATGCGAGTTAAATAGCCGTGACTTCCATGAGTTGCAAAGACTTTACACTCTTAGGGTAGAGCCAAGCATCCGTGAGAAATCAAGGCCTGACACCAACGTACAAGAAAGTTTTTATTGATGTGATATCAATACAATCAAGTACTGTAGATTTTGTATAAGCAGACAAACATTTTCAATCAAAAGGAGTGCATTTTCTACCCAAATTCTATTGCAGAGAGTGCATGCCATAGCCATGTATGACAAAAAAAAACTATACGCTGATACATAACATGACACAAATAGAAAATACAGGTCCACAAATAATCCTTCACAAACAATTCTAGAATGCTAACTACATGTTGTAAATACTCTTAACTCATCAATGCTATTAAATACCATTTATATGTTCTAGGCTTCGGTGGTCAGTTTTGGCATCCCTATTAAATTATCATAAATGTATAAATACATCTTCATTAATTTCATGTGCAAATGGGAATGGCCGTTTGTGTTTACTGAAGCTAAAACAAACAAATATCCCTTAAGAACCGAAGCAAGGCTTTTGTAATTTTTTTTAATGTTTTCTTTTTTAATAAACAAAAAAAAAAACAGGAAACAGTTAAAAAGCAATAATTTGCAATTGAGACGATACATGGATCTTACTGACACTTGTTAAATGATTTGCACACAGTGGCAACTCAGCAAGTGACATTGTCTATGAAAACATAAGGAAAGAGTGTAATAGCCACATCTAACGCTCATCACCATTTCATACGTCCGAAAAAATAGAGGTGACAGAAAAAAAAAAGTTAACATACAGTACATAACAAGCATTGGACTGCCTTATTGACTCGCATAACAACAATTATACATAGCAGTTGTAGGTGTGTTCGTGTTATTAGATACAGAGGCTAAGAGTAAGTGCATTACATAGATGTAAAATACTGATTACTGCTTTTCCAGAGCAACTTGGGTAGTTGGAGGTGAGTGACACAGCATTGAAGGTGGTTTATAGGAACAATAATAAATCAGTCAAACAGTATACATTCTTTCTAATTGCAAAGCTCAATATTTGGCACTGTCCTCCTGTACATTGACGTTCCTCCATCAGCATGTAATGTAGTTGTAATTCAGTGTAAAAAGTGTTTGGGCGGCATAAGTTAGAGTTGTGTCTGAGATGAGACAGGTAAAGGCACAGGGACAGTCACGTAACATGACAAAGAAATCACAAGAGTTTTTTGCCCAGGCCACCTTTTTTTTTTTTTTGTCTCCCAAATGCAACCATTGAATCTTCAACATTTCATATAATGCCTTTTTTTGCTCTCGACTCGGTCAGACTCAGAATTATTGCACGCCATCATTCTATTGATTGGATCAATATGCAAAACAGTCTGTTCAGTGTTGACCAGAAATGTCTTCTTTTGTGTCATTCTCAGCATCTGATTTCAGTTTTTCTCTGTTTCCCATGGTACATTCATCACTTATTTCAGTAGCTTGCTCCCTTGCGTTGCAAACGCTTCAATAGAGTGTAGTGACGTAAAACCTCTTGTGAGATTCTCGTAAAAAACCTAAATGGGCCCAAAATATTTGGATGTCTCAATCCAAAGCTTTCTTGAGGAACATTTACAGGACCAATACACTTTTCTGTGGGTTTTGTTACTTCCTTTTAGTTTATTATTATCTTTGCTAAAGTATTCATGACCTGACTACCAAGGGGACAACATGACTCAGCCAGACACGCACACACACATACACACACTAACATGCACTTACTGACACAGAGACAGATAGAACACTTTTAGAACATTCTAGCACATGCACGCAGAGTTTATATTTAATCCTTCATCCAACAGAAATGAGTAAATACACAGGTCTCACCTCTGACCTATCACCACTCTCAGAAATCTGCCAGGAGTTTGGTAAATGTTACACAACCTGTGTTTCACAACCTGTGGGCCTCAGTCGGTCCCTTTACTTATTCATGTAGTAAATGCAAATTCATTCTCATTTCTGGATTTAAACTTGGACATTGTTCCGTTCTGAAACATCCTGTTGATGTAGCCATGGCTGTTCCATTAAGCTAAACAAATAATTCTGCTATTTTTGACTCGATGGATTGGAAATGAACAGACTCATTTCACTCTGATTTTCAAATAATTCAAAATTGTCCTCATTTGCCAAGCAACAGTCACAAGTCACACGAAATGGCTCTAAAGGAAGAAGTAGACTTATTCTATTTGTCATCCATTTGCTTCCCTATTTTCTAAGCAGAGTCAAGTTTTCAAGATATTCACAGAATCTGCAGTAAACTGCGAGACTGGGACTTTTATGGCACGGTAGCTTAAACAGTTAAAACTTGAATTATTATTATTCCCTTATTATTATTAGGGAATATATCATCGAAAATCTGTGAAATCATGGGTGGAGCATTTGAAGAAGATGACTGCGACGTGGTGAGGTCACATGCAGTGCAACTGAGGAAAAAAATCTGATCAATACAGGGAAACGGGCTGTCGATCCACATGTCCTTACTGTCCATCAGCAGTCACTTTCAGTATCTATTCCATGGCATGTAAACATTGACTCTATGCATACATATCATTTTAGTTAGTCCTGAAAGTAAAAAAAACAAACAAACAAACATTGTCTTTGCACGATAATGTTGATCCTCTTTAAAAGGGCAAATTAGATCTAAAAATTCTAATACTGCAAGGTCATATTTACTCTTGGATTGAAGTCGGTGGATTGCAATTTCAGAAAATTAGAAGGAAGACAAAGATTCATTTTCTTAAATGGTCTGCTACTAAATACAGAAAGAAACAGAAAAAACAACATCCAACAGATGCAGATGCCAACAAGTCAACTAACTGTCAAATACACACACACACACATGCATATATATATATATATTTATATATACATACATACATACGTACATGTGTGTGTGTACATATTTGTATTCCTCTAAAAACAACTATTTCATCCCATTAATAACTTTCACGTAGCAATTGTTTAGAGTACCAAAGAGGTCAAACAAAAGAAAAGAGAAAAGTAATGGTATTAGAGCACCAAATGCCTTGTTTTGCAACTGTATTTATTGACTATGTTTTCTATGTTGTTGGATTGCTCTCTATAACAATATTGCTATTCATGGTTCAGATAACACATGCGGTACATGACTGCAGCCAGGGAACCAATCACACGCAGGGTTTGGTGATGTCGTCTTTATGTCAGAGCATGTGGGCAGGATGTGCAGTCACATGGGAAGGTCTGTTTCTAGCACATTACAAAGTAAGGCACTATATAGTCTGGATCACATAAACAACAATATCGATGATGAGAAGGATCAAATAATAACAATAAAATTATGACAATATAATAATTAAAATAATATACGCTAAAAAAAAAAAACCACCAACATAAAATACATCCCAAAACACTCATTTGAAGGACATCGAAACAAAGAACACAGTATGAAAATCCTTCCCCTGTCATTTAAATGTTCCAGATTTCATTCACAAAGTTTGTTTTCTCTCGCTGACTGTGAGGGTGAGACAGATGATAGGTGATGAAAATGATATTTTGAATTTCATGGGTTTTGTATTTCTATTATGGCTGCAAGTATCTTAGGTTTTGGGGCTTCTCTGAGATGCCATGAAGGAACGTGTTTAAAGGAAAGGACAGGGTTATGTGGGACAGAGCAGGAATCCCGAGAAGGAGGAATGGATGTATTCGGTAGAATAAAGGCCATTTGCCTGATCGGAGGGCATCTGGACCCATACTTGGTCACCTTCCTTTAGCTCTAGGACAGCACTACCAGACGCTTGGTCCATATAGCCTTTCTTATATTCATCATAAGTATAGGTGGCTGGTACATTGTTCTTGTACAAAGCCACCCACAGGCTAGTTCCCTTTACATGCATGTGGTACGCAAAGTAGTAGACACCAGATAAAGGAGCGGTGAAGATACCAGTAGATGGGCTGTAGGCATTTTGCCCATTGTACAAGGTCCTATCAAATTTGATTGGCATGTTGGATGGAGGGAATGGTGTGGTGAGAATAGCTGTGAAGGCTGGTGCTACAGAGGCAGAGAGTGGAACTTGACTAAATACTGGCACCTTCCTGTCCCCTGGTATTTCTTCCCCACCCAATCCTGTATCTGTATGCCCTGCAACAACTGTTTGGCCATTTCCTGGAGGCCCAGGGGGCCCTGGAGGCCCAGGTAGACCAGGGTTACCATTGAGTCCAGCAGGGCCTGGTTTCCCTGGAGGACCTTGAGGACCTATTGCTCCCTTCTCGCCAAACTTGCCCACCCCTGGTGTCCCTGGAACTCCGGGTTCACCCCTTGGGCCTGGGACACCCTGTGGGCCCATGGGACCCATAGGCCCCTGAAGACCAGGAATGCCTGACTGGCCCCTGGGGCCTGGAGTGCCTATAAACCCAGACCCCCCTTTCGGCCCTGGAGCACCTGTCAATCCTGGATTCCCGGGTGGGCCAATATTCCCTCCCTCACCTTTGGGTCCAGGTTTTCCTGTAGCACCATTAGGTCCAGGGATGCCTTTTTCTCCAGGGTTACCAGGTTTACCAGGAGGTCCAATGGAGCCTTGGTCGCCTCTAAGGCCAGGCAGTCCTGGAGGGCCCTGGGGCCCTAGCTCTCCCTTCTGCCCTGGCATTCCATGTTTTCCTGGGAGCCCCATTGGGCCTTGAAGTCCCAGTGGTCCCGGTAGTCCATCAAGACCTGGTTCCCCATTTGGGCCCATCATTCCTTGATCTCCTTTGTCCCCTGGGAGACCAGGAAATCCACCATGACCCTTTTCACCTTTTGGTCCATTCATACCAGGTTTTCCAAAGCCTGGGGCCCCAGGATTTCCAGGATTTCCTCTGGGCCCTGGTTCACCTTTTGGACCTAGTGGCCCTGGTGCTCCCGGAAGTCCATCTAGACCAGGCTTTCCTAACCCAACTGGCCCTGGCAGACCTTGTAGACCTGGTTCCCCATGCTGTCCTGGTTGTCCTTGATTCCCTGGGAGTCCTTGATCACCTTTAGATCCAGGTAGTCCTGGCAAACCTTTTGGTCCTGGTTTACCATTACCTGGAAAACCAGGTGGTCCTGTACTGCCTTTTAGTCCAGGAGGCCCCCTCATACCTGGAAGCCCTGGCTTTCCATTTCCGTTCTCACCTTTAAGTCCACGGTCACCCGGTGGACCGGCAATGCCCTTTATTCCTGGCTCACCACGAGACCCAGGGGGACCTCTAATACCTGGAAGCCCAGGTTTCCCATTCAGAGACAGACCAGCTGGGCCTGGGAGGCCAGGCTGCCCAGGAGGCCCTCTGGGACCTGGTTCACCACGAGGTCCAACCTCTCCATTAATTCCTGGAATCCCCTTTGGTCCAATCTTTCCTGGGAGACCTGGAAGTCCAGGTTTACCAATTCCAGGAAAACCAGGAGGTCCCTGAGGACCTGATTGGCCAAGCTGACCTGGCTTGCCCAGTCCAGGTTTTCCCGGAATTCCTGGTGGCCCAGGAGGGCCTCTTGGTCCTGGTTTCCCTTGGGGGCCTGTTTCCCCCTTCATCATGGGGGGCATATCTAGAAGAAAAAGATCAAGTTATTACCATGATAATATATCAGCAAGAGGCAATTGAAACCAGCACTATTAACTGTTGGAGCAATAAGCTGATCATACTAACTGCCCCTTTCTTCTCAAAGTCAGCTGAGGTGAATTGAGCGCATTTTATTTGAAAAGAATGACAGACAACATAAACTAGTACTACTATTCTATACACTTGACTATTTTCTATAACACACTGTCAAAAATTTGTGAACTAAATCTGCAAAGTTAGTCACAAAAGGTTTTAGCGATAACATATTTTTGTGATGACAATTATAGTTTTCTGAATATTTCTTTCTGAATGAAACTGCATACAACCTACAAAGAGAGGACAAAAAGATTGCTGTGGAAAAAACTACATTAGACAGTTTGCCACGTATCATGAATTGTCTCATTGACAATACACATAGCTGCCTTATTTCAGCAATAAACTATCTGAATATACTGTGTAACTTTTCAAGTTAGATCAAATGATAGCTCATCATTCTTAAAAATATATCAAAAATATTTCACTGACAAATGTCAGTATTTTGAAGTTGGTAGCGTCCCTACAGTTGGAACTCTGATAAACAAAACTCTAGTGTATCACGGAACAACCACTAGTCAGCATGCCTTTATTGAAACTAAATTGTGAAAACAATCTGAACCAGTTTACGCCTTGAGTTGGGTGAATAATTTCTCCACAATTTAAGCTGCAGCCAAAGACTGTAAGGCATGGATTCCCAAACAAGGGATTTTCCCAGGATACCACAGTATGTTGCTAGTTCATGTTGATCCCTAAAACGTCTTTCCTCGCAACTGTCTCCACACATATTCTTGTTACACTCATGATATCACTTCCCCCTACTGGCTCTTGGTGAGACATGCAATCATTTTAACAGCAGTATTGCTGAAATAAAACACAGAGCAATGTATTTGATATGTTCATAGAGCCAAATAGTATTTGTTCAATAGTACGTAGGTCTTACATATGTAAAACGATCAGTATGCATGGTCACATTCAAAGTTATGATCATTGCTCAGAGGCAATTAAGACTTGGTTAAAAAGATGCAATGCCAAATGTTTGTTTGTGGTTGGAATGGGGTCAGAAGAACACTCAGGCTGTAAACAAACCCCATTATTGATTAAACTTATATCAAAGACATTAACAACTGATTGTTGTTGTTGAAGTTTCTCAACATCTTCAAACTACTTTTTGTACCTCTTGTAAGAATAGTAAATAATAAAGCATTGAAGGAATCTTTAGGTTAAAAAAAACACAAGTAGGGCTTTGTAAGACATTTTAAATATGTATATTGATTAAGTTCTGTATATTATATAAATATATACATCTTGTTCAGATAGAGTTTGATTTTAAAAAGTTCACTGTTGATGTAATGTTGACATATAACCACTAAGTGGCAGTAGAACCTTTGTATCCAGTGTGGATCACATACAGTATGTTACCTTAAAGTCACTCCTCAACCTGTGTTACACTCGCTACATACATATATAAAAAAATAAATATAAATATACATATATAACATTTGGAGACACCAAAACTCCAGTATGGTTAAATCAAATATATATATGTAGATATATATGTACACACATATATATATATATGTATGCGTGTGTGAGTGCTTTGAAATTTGCTTTGATGTAGTTGTCTCTAATTGTTCAAGGGGCTGCTTGTATGGTCCAGAATTTTTTGGTGTGCAGAGTTTTATTTTTTTTTAATGATGACCACCCCTTTGCCTTTCACAGTTTCTTTGTTTCTTTGTCTGAGTCTCTTTTATTTAATATATTTTGATTTCTCACACATTTTCTCCTGGGTAATTTGTGATAAACAGTGGTGTAACAGCATCCAGATGGCGAGAGGAGCAACTAGCTGTGTGGAGTTCAGTTAAAATTTGGCAATCAGGCCTCTGTTAGCCCTCAGCTGTGGACAGCCAGACACTAGATATGAGTATTTGTGGATATGAGACATAGGCTTAGAATATTGTTGAATTGATTCATACATACCATGCTTCCACATACCCAAATGACTGATGCTAAAAAAGAGAGGACTTATTAGCCTGTAGAGCTACTCAAGAGCTTAAGCAAAGCAGAATGTAACTCATTATATCACATCAACACGGATTACTTACCAACATAGTGGCCCTTGCCCTCTCGGAATGGTGGTCCAATGGGCCCTTTCATCATGGGCTGCATGTATTTCATGTGGGGTATGGGGGGATAGCCTCCAGCAAGAACACGACCCCCAAGCATCAGTAGCATATAGACAGGAGCCAACAGCATGGTCACCAGCATCTCAGAGGTTTCTCACAGGCAAAGTACTGTAGAACATAGATCAAGAAAACAATAAATATGGACTTGCTTTGCACCAACAGCCGCAGTGTTTTTTTTAATCTTGTTTGATCTAGCTGAGTCATAAAACCGCATCAGTGTAAGCGTGGACTCTCACCAATATGTCCTCAGAGTTAAATACTTCACAGTTGCAGATAATCTAACACAAGTGAAATAGCCCATACTTGTTGATAGGCTTTGACTGTTTAAATATTCTACTTTAAACGTTTTAAAGTCATGCAGCAATATTGATCTTCCTCTAATATAAAGACTTGGTTAAGTTGTGTCCACATTGTCACAAATCAAAGAATCCGAAGGACATAAACAGACAAAAAATTAGCTAAAAGTACTTGGTAGCATTATGCGCTGTCATATGAACTGGTAGTTTTCACAGGGATAGATGATATTCTTTTAGAATTCCTCTGCATAAAGTCACCCTTCAGTTTCGCAGTAGAAACTTTGATACATTTGGGTGTTCCTACAAAAACCCTTAAACAAGTCAAAGTTTACTGTGAAATGGATAAAGCAGGTCTTCTGAAAGTCCTGGCCTCAATCCTATTCATATGATTATATAATTTGCTTTAAAACTGTATCCATGCCAGAAACCAAACAAATTTAATGAACCATACTGTTTCTAATTGAACTGTGCTGAAGAAGAGAGGTCAAATCCAACTAAAGCAAGGGTGCAATTTGCAATGGGACATTCAACCACATTTGGTGAGCTTGACAGGGAACATGTTTGATCTAGATGACCCTAAGTATCTGTGACAAGCGTTTCTGCTTACTTTAAGTTGCTTCGGGAAAAAATTACCACATCCCCCTCTGTCAAATATTTTCACAGCCACGGTCAGAAGAAAACAGGAAACCACCAGAACACGCTTGGCATGTTTGCATATCATATGCGAGCAACTGTAGGTGTACCAGTCTGGCTTTAACCAGTGAAATTATGTGTGGAAATCATTGATGTCCACTCCAACTCTCCCCTGAGCTGTTTTCATCAACCCTCCTGAGTCTCAGTACTTATTTAGTGATGATGTGGGATGCAAAATGCAATTTCAAGCTCAGGCTGCTTGCTTTTAAATGCCAACCATATCACAGTTTTATTAAGCATGGAAACTCTGTAAGCCAGGTTACTTTTCATTGCATAGCCAGGTTTGTTTACATAGGAATTTACTGATCTAATAGATACATATGTAGTTGTGCTGTACTTTTACAGTATTGGAGATTCAACAACAACATGTAAGAATTTATTTTACCAGAAAAGACAATACCACAAGCTTCAAAACTGTGTAACTTTATAAACTTGTGACATTTATGGCCACTATGGCAAGTGCAACATCTGATAGTATCCCTCTTGTCCTCTAGTCTCTATTCTAATGGAATAATCATTTGCATTCCCCTGTATTCGTTCTCCATTCGTGTTACAATCTTCTTGTCACTTCAGCTGTGTATTTGAGTGAGATATGAGTATTATGCTCTCTGCAGATAAGGACTGCAAGAGTAAGAGGAGGTTTCTCTGAAAGTTTTCTCTGAGGCCCAGCAGTTACACGAACATAAGTTGACGTTTTCTAATTTGAAAATTACATCTCATTACACAAATACAGTTAATTGGCAGCTGGACTGAGAGTCGTCTGGGGATTTCAAGTCAGACTTTAAATCACAAGTACTTAGGAGAAGGTGTGTTCATTATCACCATATGTGCTGAGTTTAGTTTTCCAGCTCCGCTCTTGCCATTGTCTGGGTTTGTTCAATAACCACACACTGGTAGCTAAATAGTCTTTTTTTGTTTTGTTTTGTTTTAATGCCATTTGCTGAAGTGTTTTTAAAATGTTTTCTTTGGGTTCGTCATAAATACATCTGCCTGTGAGTTATGGTTGTTTGTGTAGCTGCATGTCGCTGGAATCTTTGTGAGGAAGAATCCAAGATCTCCTCTACAGTTTTCACATCAAAGCATAATGTAAGAAAAATGAGGAAACCACAGGCTGATATGTTAAGAGAAATAAACAGTAGAAAAAGAGAGCAGTACCAGTTGGTCAGTGTTTTGTCTCTGGCCGACTTTCTGGCTGGCTGGCAGGGAAGTTCGTCTGGTATGGGGGTCTGCGGTTTTGGTGCCGACGTAATTTAACAGGCAAGTCTGGATGCCCACCATTCTACAGGCATCAAAACAGACCAAGGACCAAACTGACGCAAAGCCAGAGGCTTGAGCAATGAACAGGGATCTGTCACAAACAGTCCTTCACGACCTGTTTATCGAATGTTTTTGCTGGAAAGCTGTGCAGACAATGTAAGAAAAAAAAAAGAGGAAGAATCTCATATAATCCCTTCTGGCTGGCCACCATGAGCTGCTGCTGGACAGGGACTCACATATGCACACAAGAACACCCAAGTAACAAAAAATACACAGTTTTGGTATGCATGAGAGCACAATAAATGATTATGAGGGGTGTCTTGAAAATACTCAAGTTTTCTCCTACATTCAGTCCATTGAAAACATCATTAAAAAGGGTTTGACAAGAGAGATAAACAAAGTTTAATCAAAACCATTTCCAGCCATTAAACATGTGCAGCATCCACAATTACAGTGAAGGACTTCATCTGGCAAGCAAAGGGATGTTTAAATTAAAACTCATCTAAGAAAGAATCACATCACCAAAACAGGTCCAAAAAGAAAAACCTCAGAACAGGAAAGTCACATCAGGGAGCAAATGTCACACAGTCAAGAGCTTTATGTGTAAAATATCTGATCCATATGTCTTACAGGTAGAGATAGATCTTATTATCAATATGAGAGATGAGAGGATACCATTGAGTAATGACTGTGACCATAAATCAGTTGATTTAGTTTTTTTTGGCCAACAGAAAATTTTAAGAAATGTTGAAAATATTTTCTTTTGTGTGAACAGCTTTGTAGGAAGCATATACAGAAGTTTAAGTGTTCGTGTACCAGTCATAAATATGTTCGAGCATGAATTATATTTGGCTGGACATCTCTTCTCTGTCTGGTAAATATGCTCGTCTTTCCCGCCATTGTTAACTGTTTTTAATTGCGTTTATTTGTACAGACTATGTGAAGCACATTGGGGGCGGTAAATCCTAGCTTCAGTTGCTTGTGTAGTTATAAAAGCAACTAATGAATGCTTTTGTTTGGTCTATGTACATATGTCTTAACACAAATAACTATAAGCCCCTTTAGCTGCCTTTTCGCTCAGTTTTCCCATGAGTGTTTGGACTAAAATGTGTTCGGATATCAAATTACAACACAACACATACATTTGAAACTGTTTTGCTCACCGCCTGAGGTTCAGACTTGTGCCCTTTCAGTACTGGAACAGCCTTGACTACCTCAAAGCCAATGTAGCAGAGGGCCGTCTTCATAAAACAAAATGTGGAGTGAACAAATCAAAATGAAAAACAAAGTGCATCCAAAATTGCTGGGTGTTTAGAGAAACTGGAAAGGGTCACTTTGCCAACACAACCAAAAACGCATTTTCTAGAAGACATCTTGGAGACACAAGCAAAGTGCTGTGCTGTGCTCTGGGAGGTAGTAGTGGATCACTCGTTTCTTCGAGTGCAAAAACGTATGCTTTTAAAATGATAAATGGACTGTACACCACTTTTCTAGTCAATCTGACCACTCAAAGCACTTTGACACTACATGTCACATTCGCTCACACAGCACACTACATAGTGCTTTTTTTTGTTCCAATCATTCATACACCAATGGACGCATCGGTTGGCAACATGTAGTACAGTGTCTTGTTCAAGGACACTTTGACATGTGGGCAGGAGAAGCCTGGAGTCAAACCACCAACCTTCCAACTGGCAGGCGACTGCTCTTCCTCCTGAGGAAGCCACAGCTACAGCTGCTCAAATAGTTGCAGGTGAATAACGTGCATGGGTTAGGTTAGCTAACCTAACACTAGCTGGGGTGCATTGCCTGGAGAATTTGACCAGACAAGGAAATCTAGAAACAATGACATGATAGTTAATAAAACTACTGGATAAAACAAGTACTTTCTGCATAAACATTCAAAAACACCTCGTTTGTTTTAGCTTTAGGTGACATTTAGGGTGCTAATAACTTATTTTAACACTGCAGATAAGCAAGAAAACATGCCCTTTAAGACCCCAGGAAAGTGTGCCAACTTTAACTCCTTTAAAACCACTGCTTTGGAATAATACATTTTCAAGTTTAATCGGGAAATAAAAAGACTGGAATTTATGTGCATGTACTTGTCGTTGTCGTTGGCTTATGGTAAACCAGTGTGGCAGAATGTAAGCCTGAAATATGGCGACAGGTGTGAGTGTGCATTGTTTTGTGTTTCTGTGTGTTAGCCCTGTGATGGACTGGCAACCTGTCCAGGGTATCCTACTTCCTGTCCACTGTCAACAATGATGGGTTTCAGTTCTTTGGAAACCTGAACAGGATAAAATGGATATATAGACTGGATGGTAATGATGCTTAATGTATTTCAAAATTCTCATTGTAGACTATGCAAAAAAATATAGGGGACCATCAAAATAGACTGTCTTTTTATGAATAAACCATAATATCAGATTGCTTCTGTTAATATTCCTGCAATTCTAAAGGAACGTTAATATGTGAACATTGGCATACATGTTAACAAGCACACAGACAGACATTCTGTTGCCCCACTTACAGTAAACCTCACACATCTATCTCCAAACCACCTGGCATTGATGGGAGATTTGTCGTCATCACCTTTCTTGAACGTGTCGGACGCTTCTTAAGGGTAGCTGAAACTCTGATCTGTGATGGCTTCGGGCTGCCAAAGCAGACGCAACAGCTTCCAAACCCAAATTCAACATTATCTCGAGAGGCCGACTCAGACATGCTGAAGAGAGGCAGACAACCCTTCTGAGTGAGCGAATGCCAAGCACACACTTCCCTAACTGCTCTGTCTACCCACTAATGAAATTAACAGCGCCAGGGAGGTGAGGTTGGGCACTGTCTCCACCTCCATTAGGCTGTACATGTGTGGATCCAGACTGCTTGACATTTCCTAAACCCCGTGCCACAGAGAGATAATAAGGTGCACCCCCGGTGTGAGGATTTAGTGTCATGCTGGGAAGAGGATGCGTTTGCTTTTGTGGAGAACCTGTAAGCCAATGCTTGAGTGGAGGAATCCTCACCTCAACATCATGTACTCTTTAAGGTCAGCTTTTACAAAAACACCAAATGGTTCAGAAACAGTTGAGGTCCATGATGGTTTAATAGTTTTGGTTTCAACCACAGGCCTTGCAGACATCGACACTTAAAACTAAACTAAATATTTTCGCTGATTCATTCAATTTTGACTAACCTCAGCCACAGCCTTGACCATAATGGTTCTAAACCCCAACCATGAATGCACATGGTTTCCTCAACCACAGCCAACCTCCTTTACCAAACTCCTCTTGTAAATGAAACATGCAAAAGTTGGAAACTTGCACAGAGGCATGAAAATTCAAAGCACTGGAGGGAAGGAATGGCTGAGATATTAAATTAAGCATGTGTTACTTTCTGTTCTTTTATATCTATAAAAAAAAACGGCATGCACCCGCTGATGTGAAGAAAACCCTTTAGACTTATAACAATCAGAATGTATCTCTTTTTTTGTAAATTACCTGTTATCTTTTTAAATTGATAAGAGCCCCTATGGCTGCTCCTATAGAAAATAGCAACAAGAAAATGTCAATCTGTAGCGCTGGGTGGGGTGGGGGGTGGGGGGATGGGGGTATGCTTCAGTAAAAAAGCACAATGTTCAAGTAAGATAAATGAGATGAGAAGGATCTCATTAATTGAAGGTCATGGTACCTGTGGAGCATGGTTTCCTAACATCTCTGTAGCCAAACAGAAAAGGGCTGAGAGGTGCTCAGAGAGGGTTGAGTTTATGTTGACGGAATAATTGAAAAAGGAACTAGGAAAAGGAAATGGAAGGTCTGTGTCATCTAAAGTGTGGGGAAAGAGAGAGGTTGCGGGGAGCGTAAAAGAGAAATAAGGTCAGATCGGAGGTATTCATTTTCTTGATGACTTCATTCAGGGAAACAGGTTCAATACCCCTGGGAAAGCACCTGAGAGCAGAAGCAGATGTGCTAATGATAACCTGCGGGCCGATGTAGTGTGCAGATGAAAGTGTTTGGGAGTTGGACAAAAGGTGAAGCAGTCAAAGTACGACTAATTAGTGAAAAAAATAGGCTGTAGGTCCTAACACATGTTACAGAGTTTTAAGCAGAAACAGTTTCAGGCCAGAGGAAATCCCTAGATTATGTTCTATCATCCATGACCATCTTTTTGAGAGCTTGTGAAAGTTTGCAAAACATCCAAAGCTACCCCTGATCAATGAGGAAGAGGGTGACAGTGTAGCTGAAGCTGAGCAAAAGTGAGAGTCTGCAGGCAGACAAAGGCAGCTGTTCCTTTCCATCTGCCCTGCTGGTGCACCTAAACTCTACACGGGTGCCTGATTAGGTAATCGAAAGGGAAGAGTAGAAAAATAATCTCATAAAGGGAAGTCTGCTTTCACCTTTCCAAGCAATACATGTTGTGCTTTTCAATTTTAATCAAAAGGTCACTGGAAGTACACTTCCACGCTTTCAGAAACTGAAGTGTTTTGTCATCTTGTGCAAAATGAGAAATTGATGCAAAGATAGAGATTTATAGATGTAGAACATATAGTCATAAAGTGAGCCATGTGGTAAAAGGCATTGTGGAGATTGCATCACCTCAGAAGGAAAACCTAGGACATCCAGTAATATGATCTCCTGTAAATCAGAATGATCACTCTCCGTCTCGCAGGTCTCGATTGGCAATCTCCGCTCCCTCCCTTCCCTTTCCCCCCCTTTCTCTTCCTTAAGTCTCCTGCTCTCTGTGTTGCTCATTGTGCACTGTGAATTTTGAATATTCTTACTGCGTGCTGCCAAAGCAGACCAAGTGAGACGACTCTTTTCCTGCTGTTAATTTCAATGTAACAGTAAAAGTGTTGTGGGGAGAACAGTAAAGAGCTAACTGGAAAAGGGAGAGTGAGCATTTCAAAGTACATTGTCGTCTGAAATTAAACAGAAGCAGACATACAAGTTAAAGGTCATTGTGAATTTTGCAAATAGTGATTTTTCAATCGCTACAAAAAAATAAAAATTTCAAAGTTGGTTTAAAAGTCGAAGGCTCGATAATGTTTCAGTGTTAACAGATGACTTGTTTTAGAAAAAGAACTCTGAAGGTTTTTTTTTATACACTTAAGTAAGTCAAATTTCATTTCATTGGATTAAATTCTGCAGCTGTATTTGAAAGTAAAAGTGCTGCCAAGTCCTGGTATAACAAAGAATAACTTGAAGTCAACACAGTAGAAATGTTTCCAGCTTGTTCTCATTCCCAGGGTGTGAAATACTCCTGTCTTGTCAAAGCCCCTGGCATCTGTCTGACGCACCAGCTGCAGCAATATTAGACAAAATAGGTGTGGAGTATTCGCTATTCCCAGGGTCTGAACACTCCAGATTCAAAGTCAGAGCCATCTTGGGATTTTTAAATTTCCCTTATTCATTTCCTTATATAGGCAAAAAAATATTCTGGTAGTGTTTATGCCCCAAAATACTTCGTTTTAGGAAAATATCATTGACAGGTTTGAAATATGTTGGTTCATAACACATCCATTCATCCATTTACCATATGCAGTTAGGGTTGTGGGTGAACTGGAGGCCCCAGCGACCATCAGACAATAGACAGGGTACAACTTGGACAGGTCGCCAATCTATCACAGACATAAAACATAGACAAGCAAGCATTCTGTTCATAACTTTAATCTGATCATATCAACCTGCTCCTTTGAAAACTGATGCTTAAAGCTGTAATTGCTAGGCTGTAGGGTACACAGCAGAGGAGAATGGCGCAAACATGCAAATCTTGTCCAAGTTTGGTTCAAACTGCTAGGAGACTGAAAAGGTAACCAGGAAGCGGTTTGTTTTCCAGTGGTAGACTTCGACACTGGTTGCATCTTCCAGGCTGTAAGAGGAAAGCCCTGATGAAAAAGAAGAAGAGGCAAGCAGGAGCTAAGAGGGTGTGGTTTCAGAATATTCTCTGATTGTGACAACAATCTGATGGATTTAGGGTCATTGGTATATTTCAAGCTGAGGGGTGAGGAATTTTACATCTTGTCACACAAAAATGAGAGCCAACTTCTGGCTGCACATCAACAGATTCCCTCCCACTGGATGCATCAAGGTGTCATCACAGAGTGCTGCTTCGAATGTGAACTTGTTTTTACTTCAGTGCAGAGCACATGAAAGACAGATGAAAGACAGAAAGACAGAGCACATGAAAGACACCGTTGACCTTGTGCTATGCTCAGCTTGGCACAGTGCAGAATAAGCAGCCATCGCATCAAATGTTAAAGCAGTATAAAGTTTCCCTCTTTGTCAATAACTGTTGGTGGGGGTCTTGACAAATTGGCAGTATATGGTAGCAGGAGTAAGAACAGGTTGTGCCTGCCTAAAATGTGAAAACACCAAATGTAATGTTATATCCAGTGAAAAGTAAAAATACTATATAAGCCAGAATTCGAACCTCTGACATCCCAATTGGCAGACAACTGCTTTTCTCGCTGAGCAACAGTCACCCAATTCTATCTTTAGCATCAAACTGATTATGCTAAAACAATGTACAATGGTATAGTGATGCAAGGAGAAGTGGGTACGGGCTTTTGTTTCATCCTGATTTTTTAGCAGCTTGTGCAACCTACAATCTTTTATGAACAGAGACCTATGATTCCTAAACCTAGGAATCCTACTAAAGGGTTCATGCTCTAAACACACTAGAAAAATTATGTGACTTTCAGCAGGCTAGAGAAGATGATGCACATCAGAGGGAAATTAAAATTGTTAATTCTCAATACTGATTTATAAACCAATTAGTGGCTATACTCCTCCCACCTTTGTATACCTTGCGCTATACCACTAGCAGCAACTCTCTTGGTAAAAGTTATCTTCAGGGATGCTCACTGAAAATTCCAATCCAATCCAGTGAAAAATTTGGTTTAAAAATAGGACTGGAAAAAAGCTAATAATTTAATGAGTTTGATGAGTTGGCATGAAATGACCTTCATGTTGTAGCAGACAGAAATGCAAGTTATTTTGCATGACTGTTCAACTTTTGTCTTTGGTTTTCTAACTGCTTAAAAGAAAAAAGAGACTACATTCTCCAAGTGAATTTATCTCACTCCTATTGGAGATCCATGCATTTCTGTAAGAGGACAGAACCGCACCTACTAAAACAAGACTGTCACATCGTTATTCATGGTCAAAGGCTAGTGAACAGTCATTTGTTCAGACAAGATGGGGTTGTGCAGGATCAAGGACTGAAAACAGGAGTCTGTATAGTTCTAAAGTGCTGGGCTGGGCTCGGTCTGTGTTATGTCTCCTGTTTCTATGCCATGTCTCTGAGTAGATGTTGCCTCGTTCCTCTCACTTAGTGGGTGGTTTTGCTTCTGCCAGAGGAGTACTTTTGAAAAGTTCAGTAGCGAAAGGTCGGGGAATTCGTAGAGAACTGACAACTTTGAGACAAAGAAAAGAGCTCAAAACAAGCCACCACACAAGTGATCCAAAATTTTCCCTGAAAGGAGTTTTGCATTGAGCTTTTTGTATTGGAGCTTCGTTATTCCCCTGCTGTGTGTCAAGGTATTCATGGTGGCAGGTCATCCAAAGTCAAAGTCTGTTGTGGCAAAGAGTCAAAGCCCATGTGGAGTGGAAGCACATGAGTCTATTTAAGATTCAGCGCTCTGAAGGTGAGAAATGTTCTGGGGCCCTGAAATAAGGGGGCTAAACCCGGAACAATCACACAACATCAATTGTTCCATTCTTTTTTTGCCAGAACTGGAAAAATCCTAAGCTGCACGTAGTTGGGGCTAACTTCCAGGAAGGAAAAGCCTCTGGTAGTCTGTTTCTATCGAAGGGTACCACAGTTTTACACTGAGCTATTTCTAATTACGCTGTTCAACACTATCACTGGTGGTTTGTGTCAAGAGCACAGTACCTTATGACATAAACAATATTGGAGCAGGAGAAGAGAAGATTTGGGGGGGGGGCATGAAGGAGACATGAAGTCATTACAAAAGGCTGAAAGAGAAACAGGGAGATGGAAAGAGGAAAGAGGAAAGTGAAAGCTTTAGCTCTTGATCTCCCTGTTGACCTACTTCAGATGCACGCTCCGCCAATCATCTCACACACTCCTTCTGCCGGCTGCTAAAACAGACTCACAAGTACATGCACATGTTGTGCACGCACAAACACACTTGTCTGTTGGCAGCAAAACAGACAGGGAGGCCTATTTTTCTGTCTAAAAAGGAGGGAAGGGTAGGGAGTAGAAGTGGAAGGGAGATTATAATTTAATAAGGGGCAGGAAATCTTGGTCAAATCCCTCTCAAGGAGTTGAAATGCCTTGGTGCTGAAGGCTACAGCACTGTAGCCTGAACACTCCATTAGAATGGGCTTCTCTGGCACAGACAACCGAAGAGACAACGAGGAAGAGAGATAATCTACTGTAATGTTGTTTGGGGTCATACTGTACTGTAATATGACATCTCTCACCAATTTTGGGAAGGCTTGGAAGTGACATAATTACCACTTAACAAAAATAGTGTCACCACTGGATTATCACTTAAGAAACCATACGTCGTAATTCTGTGATTACTATGTGTTTTGTTGTTGTGGTTCATTTTTTTGTGTTACAACCAGCAAAATATCAATCTTGATAGTGATGATGGCATTGCAAAAAGAATGTATTTATGTTCTAGCCGTGATTTCTCTAACCCTAAGTGTTGCGCTGTTATTTCGGAATGTATGTTGGTCTTGATTTCACATAATACAAAGGCCCATGAAAATGCTGTGCTCAACTGGCCACACTGGAGGGTATTGGTCAAACAATACCCTCCTCACCCTCTCTCACCCACCACACCGCTGTAAGTGATGGGTGATCAGTAGCCTATCTACCATTTACAAGTCCAAGGTGTTCTGCAACAATCTGTCTCAAACTGTCTTCAAATTCAACATCCATGTATTGTTTACATTGTTTGTCATAAAGTACTTTATGCTGAGAGATTCAGTAAATTGTGTTTTCATGTGTGTTGGCTCAGAGTCATCAAACAATTGTCAAAAAACACTGAACTGATGCGAAAACAAAATTACTTCAAACGATAACTGTCACGACAGACTAAATATTTGGAGTCTGTATGCAAATATGATTAACATTGACATTGAATGAAATTGTATTTAGCTTTTACTGTGAGGCAATATCAGGCATAAAACACTGGTGCGGAAAGGCCTTAATTGCTGGGGTAAAGGTAACATTTGAAAGGGTGTATGGAATATTTGGAAAAGTGACACTTTCCTTTCCTCTTTGCTCTGGAGAGTGGAAAGAACTCTAGTGAACCCCTCTTTGTTCACAAATCTCTTTTTCACTCACCCGTCAACATTCTAAATGGATGTTCATTAGACGGTTTGAATCCAAGTTGAAGACCATTAACAACTCATTGGTCCCCAGTTGATTGATCACTCACTTAAAATCCCAGCTGGTTGTTTCAGAATTAAGCCCATGACAACAGAAAAGAATGCACAAAAGAGCCTCACACGCCTACACACATGCATGCATGTCACCCAGACCACCGGCACGCAGCACATAGATCTCTCTGACTGTGGTCCTTGCTGAAACCAACCCCACCCATCAGGATCAATGCAAGTCTTTATTAGCTGCTGGCTAAGACTGCCGACTGTGTAAGAAGATCCCGACAGTTCTGGCCTCACACCTCCCTGGATCTACTGCTGGACTGTATAAACATAGCTCAGTGTCTGTGTGTGCTGTGTGTGTGTGTGTGGACATGTTCTGTCTCTAACATTATAGTTAACATTAAGTTAGTGGAGAACAAAGAAAAAGTAAATGGAGGAATGAACATGAGAGACATGTTATGTCTCACATTTAATGCCATTATTTTTCAAGACTTTTCCAGGCAGTTTCCAGAAGGACTGTTGAAACAACAATTCCATGTCAGCAGATCAAGCATGTGATAAGTGGGATTTTTACTGTGGCTACAACAGTGCAGTCATAATCAGTCTGCTTTTTTAGCATGGAACACATAAAAGAAGCTATTCAACTGCAGAAATCCACACAATGGAGCATGTAAAAACTGTGAGAAACCCAAGTGATTTGTCCCATAGGGGCTGTCAAGAGTGAGCCCACGCCAAGTCTTTTGATGACTATGAGAGCCACCAGGGAGCAGCACAGGTCAGACCAGATGGTATAAGGAGCTCTAGGCCATGTCAGACGCTTATGACAAGTGGAGAGTTGGGATCTCGCCCAATCTAATTTCACACCACCACACATTAATAGATGCCTGATCAAGCTTGTGATTTCATACAGAGATACAGCCTCAGGCTTGCAAGCTGTATATAACACATGGGTATAAAAGCAGCAGTTGCATACATTGATATGATTAAAGTATAGGATGTAGTCCATTTAAGATTTGATAATAAAGGCCTGATTCTTTGACAGCTAGGGTGAAAGGAATTAGAAGGTGAAGTTCTAGTGATACAGTTGGGATCTACAGGTGTTTGTTAAATATCAAGGAAGGACGGGCTACAGAGAGATGTCAGCTTGATGCAATGCAGCTGCTAGTCCAAAACAAGTGAAAGATTGTGCCCAATAAATCAACAGAATTTAAATAAAGCTGATCTTCAGCTATAATTGTCAGACAGAGGGAGTCAGGTTACTATGAGAATGTCAGTTTTCCTGCTTGTTCCTATCACAACAACTCTGTTCCAACAGCCAGCAGCGTCAGATCTCATCATGCCCTATGCCTTATCATGTACTGTTTTTGTCTTCTAGGCTAAACTGAGGGGAATAAGAGACACAAGGAAAAGTGCGGCTGTCAGACTGTGGAGAGTGGGAGGTGGAATAAATCAACCCAAGCTTGGGGGAGGACAAGAGAAACGTGTTTCATAGATACAGGGGTTAACTTAGCATTTCCTCCCTAAAACTTAGGATGCAGTCAGGAAAGAAGTTGTTTTCTCCTTATCTCAATGTCTCTCCCTCTCTGATGCTCTGTCTCTCCCTCTGACTTCCCTCCTGAGTCGTCAGCATCCCTTCACTGTCCTGACACTAATCGCAATCAGTGTGACTCCCTACTCAGTTCGCTTTTTGTGTGATGGATTACATCAGGGCTTCTTTTTTATATTAGAACCAGATCTCCTCATCCTTCCTCTCTTATCTCTTCGGCTCAGTCATCAGGAGGTGATCAGAGACGCACACAAAGGAATGTTCTAGTCGCTGTGAGGCAAGAAGTAATGATGAGGATCAAAGGAGGCATCGGGTGACATTGTCAGTCTGGGACAGTTCAGGAGAAGGGAAAGCGTAAGCACTGTGTAACAATGGCTTATGAGAGTCTTTATCTCTTACGTTTGATTAAGTTTACTACAAAACATTCAATAACATTGTGTTACTGGTCCAAGCACAAAACATCATGACAAATTGAAAGTTTTTGGGCTGCTAAACTGTCTGGCTTGATGCCAAAGCTTGAGCAGAGTTCATCTGGACGATAGAAAAAAAACTCCTCTAACGACAATAAACATTCAGATTATTGTGTAGTGTTGAATGAACTCCACTTCCTCATTCACCTGCCTCATGGAATTCCTGCATTGCTGCCAAGACCCAATTAAACGGCACATTCAACCTCTCCAAGGCTAGACGCAATAATAACCATCTCATTTTGTATTATGTAGCAAATGGTTGAAATTAAGAGTAAAAAAGGAAACAGTCAAGACATTTTTTTCTGTTTTTGAATGGGAAGATTTGTGCTCGGGCCTTTAATCAGGCTACATCAACGAATCTAGCATGATGGAGTACTGTTAGGGAGGTTATGATAAGAGACTACATCAGTCCTCACGCATCTAATGGTTCATTAAAGGGTGATTCTCAGGATCAGATTTGTTTATCTCAGACCTGGCAGCCAGACGAACGGGACATTCTTGAGAGTCTGGAGTTAGTTTAGATTCATGGGCCCTCACTTAGATAATCACCAGACTAAAGGAAGGCTGAAGCAGCTTCTTTGTCTTCTCTTGGCTGATGGAGTGGACGGGAGGATTGGCAGTAGGAATATGAGAGTTAGAGAGGAATAAAACTTACACCACAGACATGAGAATGAGACACAACCTTGGATACCAAAGTCTCTGTGGGGGTGGATGGCGCGATACAGAGGCGGCAGAGGCCAGGCTTCTTAAAGAGAGCCTATCCAGAGGAAATAAATCAAAACAGACACAGAGGCTGGTGCTGGTGCTGCTGTCCTCACAGGCAGTACAAGGTGCACATGTTGTTCAAAAATAGTGTAGGGCCTTTGAAACATCTGGATGATGGGCACGCTTTTCTGTCTGGACTTTACAAGTTTTTCTCTAACGTTGGACTCAGTTCTATGTCGTTTTCTGATTACTTCCAGTTACTTCACAGGCAGCATATTTCCAAGAAAACCTTCTAACCTTAACGCACTCAGTAATGTCTGTGCTACATTGTATCAGCCATGGTGACAGACAACCTGCATTGATCCTAACCACCAATCACAGCACAGCATTTTGACAGCAGAGCTGATTATGCAAAGATGAATGCTGCAAAAGCTGCTCAACATAAAGGACAATGCTACACACTCTATACATAACATAGATATCAAACAACAAAGTGTGTTGTCAGAGGTTTTTTCAGCTCCACTGCAACAAAGAACATTACAGGAGGTCATTCCTGTCCTCAGTAATTCTAAACAATGACTTTTTTACAATAACTAATGACTAATAACTGTTTGGTTTCTTTATGTTTCCATTTTGGGGTTAGTATTGGAATAAGCATTTGTGTAAGATGTGTTATAGAGTATTCAATTCAATTAAATTCTATGCTGCATTCCTACTTGTTGGTGTCATCCCTGCAAACTGTAGATTCTCAGTCATACAGGTTATGGTAATCCTAAGAGCTTGATTAAGGGGAAACTGGACTTCTTTTTCTTAATTCTTGAAGATGATACACCTCTCATCCAAAAAGCTTCATGAAAAAAAGTCCAGTTGCCTTTATTCTAACTATTAGGGTTGCTGTGCAGGGTTCCCTTTTAGTAATGGTGTTCTGTAAAAACAGTGTCATTTGAGGATAGCCTCAAGTGTTGCTGTTGTCAATATTTAAATGCACATCTACTGAAAAATCATCCTTACACTGAGTTTTTATGTATAAAAAAGTGAACACACACATACACAAGACATATGTCTCATAAAACCCCAAAGTCCTACTGAGAACATGTGGCGGGAGTGAGTAGTGGACATCCTAAATGTCATGTGGATATCCCCTATTTGCTGGGATGGCGGCAGCCACAGGGCAATATGGTCATCCTTCATTCCTGACATTGTCAAAATTTTGTCTTGAGGTTGCAAGACCGTCTCAACTACTTTCTTTTAAATTATCTAACAGTACAGCCTACTGTAGGCCTTAGAAAAAGCACCCAGTGATTATTTTACACTGGTCATCTTTTGTCTAATACAAACCAAACTCCTGCAGTGTATAACTAGTTGCAAAATATATTATTCATTTTGTATCCGAAAAGTCCAATATTTCCCCTAAGGAAATTATCATTTTGGGAGTTAAAAGGAGAGAGGATAGAAAAGTCTAAAGAAATGCCAATGTTGCTCTATATGATGCCAAAACAGCTCTGACAAGCAGGGTATGGCCAAAGAACATCTGAGGGTGTCTTGGAGTATACCAGGGGTTCCAGGACATTAGCAATAGATCCTTTGGGCTATGTGGACTGTGGGGTGAGATTTTTGTGGATTGGGTTTGCCTCACAAAAATGCCATCAGATCCCTTCAGATTGGTATCTGGGGAGTTTGGAGACTGGTTAACTACTTTGGATGCTTTGTTGTGTTCTTTGAGCCCTTCCTAATGAAGGCATTTTTTTTGTAGGGCCTGCTGCTGTCCCTCTGGGAAAAGCTGCAACTGAAGGGGGATGCTGTTGTCATTTGGAGGTTGTGACAGGTTTAGGTCACATTCAAGTGAATGCCAGCAGGCAGGTTTTCCTAGCATTAACATTCCTAGCATTAACATTACAGAACATTACAATGTAACAAGACGAGGAGTATCACTTACTTTACCTGTCCATGGTTTTAAAATGTGATTTTAGGTGTGTATATAGGATTAGCATTTGCTAATGTGCATTTCCAATCATGTTAATATGTCTCCATTATGACTATATCTTGTTTCTGCTGCCCCCAAGTGGCAACAAAGTATATAGAAATAAATTATTACAAAAAACGTAATTCAACACAATAACACCACTGTACAGTATGCCTCCTCAAAGATGGAATATGAAATATTTGAAGCTATGACTGAAAGGTATACCTTTATGACGTTCTACTCAGAGCTTCCAGTGAACTTTACCTCTCCAAGCTGTGTTATTACTCCAAACAAACCTAAATGACCAACTTGGCATTATAAGGCATCGCAGGGATGAGAGGGGATTTCAGGGAGAAGTGAGTGTTGAGCAGCCTCTTCCTCTAAGTTTGTTTACAAGTTATCAAATGGCAAAGTGGAGTGAGCCGACGCCAGGCAAGTGTGGTCAGCCTAAGACAGGTCAGCTGCAGCTTCTCAGAAAAGGTTGTGATGCCCCCAAGCCTTGTGCAAGTGTGTGAGTGAGATCATAGATGAAAAAAAAAAAAAGTGTCATTTCCTCAAGGGAAACACCCTTGTTAATGATCTGCTAAATTTTACACACAGCAGACTTTATGTCCTGTTAAACACCTCACACTTTAACAGCTAGAGAGTACGATCTGGTCAGTTCTTCAGTGATTCCTCAGTATTTTCTTTTAGCAGTATTTCTATCATCTTTCACAGAAAGAAAAGGTAGTAATGCAGGCCTACATAGCAACCAGGGTTAACATCGTTCTACTTGAACTGTCAGAGAAGAAAATACCATGTGCATGCTGATTAAGAGACTTGAACTGCTTCCACCAAATTCAGCAAAGTCCAAACTAACATCCAGCAACTAACACAGCAGCTTAATGACAAGAGACAGCAGAGAAAGCGGCAGAAAGGGAGAGCTGTTCGCCTTCTTCAGATGACAGAGAACAGGCTGCTGCAGGAAACCTAATTTTGTTCACTGTGGTCTGAGAACATAAAAAGCTCCACATCCTTTGATCTCCAGTTCTGAATATGTCCCTTAGCTTCATAATGCAGCTTTGGAACCCATATTCCCCAATTATTTCCCCATTATTTCTCACTCTCCCCCTTCTTCCTTCCATTCCTCCCACATAAGCAACACTGACTTTGATATCAAAGTGAAATAAGATTAAAGTCTCAGTGAGGGGAAGAGTTGTGTGGTATGGGGCCCGGCACATTGCCACAAATTTAGATGTGGCTTGAGCCACAGAGTTATTTGCCCTGTGTCTACCCACTGGTACCTTGACCAAAGTTTACGGGAAAATAAAGACAGGCTTTTGTTTCCTCAGATTTGAGGTGATTGAACCTGAGCTTGAATTGACCGTTCTGCATTGAGATGCATTAAACCAAAACCCCCCATTTTCCACCTTGTTCACTAACATTTCTGGAGGAATTTAAAAGCCTTCCTCTGGGAAAAATGTGACCCTGTAGAACTGTAAAAGCAAGTCATGTTTTAAGCTTCTCTTTGAACTTGCATTCTGTTCTCTGCCTTCACATATTTTCAACTTACATCTGCCCACCAGCTAAGTGTCTGTCAGTCAAAATGCACCAGACCATCACTGCTTCCTTGCTTGCAACTGTGCATGCACTCTGACCCATCATGACTTGGGAAATGTAACCAATTACAAAGTGTTTAGAAGGTTCAGAGGCTCTTATCCCATGTCAGTCACTTTTAAGGCTCATGTTTGTTACCCTTGTCATTCAGCTGATCTGTGTGGGTACTTTGACTCATTCAAAGAAAGTGGTATCTCTACATAATCTGTTTGCACGTAGAAACCATTTTGAATTGAAACAACCATGCATTAGAGTATTATCCCTTGCTTTCTTATAGTTGTAACTGTATCTTTGTTTCTATGAAGGCAATATAAAATAGCTGCAATATTCATTACTTTAAACCTTAATATAGTTGCGAACAATTACCTGCGGTATGAGGATATAGCAATATGTTGGTGCTCTAATCAGAGTGCATGACATCTCTCCCTGTATGTGCCTTTTGTTTTCTGCTTGTTTCCAAGTCACCTTCAAAGTACAATAAGTTCAAGCTTTTACTCCATTGAATAAATCCAACAAAGAGAGGAATAAGATGAGAGTTAATATCAGATGTTTTACCTAAATATAGGGATTTTTTAGCTATTTTATGGGGTCCAAGTTATGTTTCACTTTTGGTTTTCAGTGAAACACACTTTACTGACTTTGTTTTTGTTTTTTTACACCTCTAAAGCAGACACCTTCGAGATTTGCTAATACTTGCTGACTGATGTTGTGCAAATTGTTATAGGATGTTTTAACATAGCTTTGGATCATGCATCTGCTGACTTCTTTTAATAAATGGTAGATCAACAAGAAATATGTTTACAATATTTGCTGTCAAACCAGGACAGTCTTGCATACAGTGTTTATCGCGAGCTGTGGTGATCAAGCCAGCTCCAGAATGAGAGTTAGCTCTGATTATGACAAGAAAGCAATTAAATCAGAGCAATGCAAAGTTAATATCTGAACTTTTCACAGTAGTTATGCACTAAAGCATAAACAAAAAAGTCAGCAAGTAGAAATGTTTCTCCAGAGTTGTTTCTCCAGATATCTCCAGAGTTGATATGCACGTGGCCTACTTTGGGCAATAAAACATTCATCTCTGATTGGTTCACAACAACATATTCTAAAGCACAAATTAAAATACCCAAAACCTTTAAAATATGTATCATTAACACATTTTGGTTAATACTGCAAGCATGGTTAGGGAGAAGTGACACACTTCAGCAAACCTAATGTCCTAATCTACCCTGTGTCTTAGACTTCAATGAAATTCCAAAAGAACCAGGGCTGAAATAATCTTTTAATTCCTTGAAAGAAGCTCCAGCTGATGTTCTGGGTGCTGCTGGTCGAAGTGCACCCTAAGCCACGTGGAGCGCTTTAAACAGTGCCACAGGATCATTTCATAAAGTTTTTACAGGTGAGCAAAAAACAAATGTCTAAGAACCCAGGCCAAAAATAAAAGAATATTGCTTTAAAACAAGTTTATTATCATTGAAGCAAGAGTTTACAGCCAAGCTAGTGTCTGCTAGTCTGCAGTTTTAAGCTGAAATCTACTAGACTGACAATTTCTTAATGCCGATATTTAGCAGGAAGCATGTTAGCATGCTAACATTAGCTAATTAGCTTTAAGAAAAGAGGAGCATTAATCGTTATGGAATCATTTGGTCACACACCAAACACTAATAAATTGAAATTCTGATGCGATGGTGGGTCTGGATTCATAAATAGATCACTTGAGGTGATACAATAATTAGAATTTGAGACATTTCACAATCACAAAAACCACAACTGTTAACTGCAAGATTGCAACATCCAGTAAAGTCAGGGGATCAACATCCATGGGATGCATTATCTGGACAACTATGTTGCAGATAATGAGATATTTCAAGGAAACTGATCTGTGGAAGGTGCTTCAGAAAAAATCTAAAGAAAGACCAGAGATGAGTCCAACCAATAGTCAATAGATTAGATAGAAATTTCAGTTTAGACCAAATTGATGTGCCTATTAATAGCTGAGTATTTCCATTCTTACAGCCATGTCTCAAAAGTTAGACTGTTTTGGCATGTAGAATTTCACTTGAACAACATATCATGTCTTTGGAAGATATTTGATGAAAGATGTAATCAGAGACAAGCGCAATTTGCACTGTAAAAGATACAGTTCAAGGGTAAACCACGACAAATTGCTCCGCACTTGCAAAAGGCAAAAAGAACATCATCCCTGACTTCAAAGAAAGAAGGAGGGAGTGACAAAGAGGGAGTGTTTGCATCAGTGGAAAGCCTCAACCAATCCTCTAATGCTACCAGGCCCATTTCCATACCACATTCTGGCTTCTTATCCCCACTGCTCTCATAAAACCTTTGGCATAATACTGTTGTCGGGTGAGAACAAAAAGAAGAAAATAAAAATTGTTTTAGCAAGAAAGACCTGCATTTTTGAAGCACTTCAGTTGGCTCTGAAAATAATTCATGCACACAGAAGACGTGTTTTTCAATCCACAAAGGAGCTTTAAAGTCTTCTTTTAATTCAAAATGTGGAAACATTCCACAGGATACTGAAGTCTTTGCTCAAGAGTAAAAATATAATCATCACTAAATAGCTAATAGAATGTAGTGTACTGTAAAACTAACAACAATAAGTACGTATTGTTTATTTCAATCAGCATGAATATTTAGCAACTTTAAAACAGCAACAGATTTCCGACTGTATACACAGATTGTTTTCCTCTGAAAGAGTCGCTGGCACATGGGCCAAAGTTCGTCTATGAGAAACAGGGATAGAGAAGATAGAGTTCTGGATTCTCTGCTGAAGATATTATCTTGTTCCCCAAACTTGCCGTTTAATGGAAATCTTAGGCCTTAGCCAAACTACACGCTGGTCTTAAGGTATGAACCTCCAAACAGATCCACACCCCCTTCTCCCCCTCTCTCATTCCACCAAATATTTTCATAGGACATCTGACTTCAGTGGCTTGCTATTAGTTCCACAGGTGTGGAGAGACAAACTCCATTTAAACAACCCGGGACATTCCGCCACTGTACTTGCCATGGGTTCACTTCATGACATGCTTCTCGTTCCCTCTCTCATATCAAACAACATGTGTCCATTGTGAGATTCTCCTAAATGTAGCCAGTCACAAAATTAAAAAAAAAAAAGAATAAATAAGAGTAATAGTTTCGCTCTTGGGTTACTCTTTATGTGAACACGTGTGTGTGTGTGTGTGAGTATGTTTATTGCTACAGTAGCTGAAAATATGCAACCAGTCTTCTTGACTGCGAGCTGTTGTTGTTTTAAGCCCCTTGGAGGTCTCTGTATCACTCCCACTCAAACTGGCACAGAATCCAAACTGCAACCAGATGGAGGACTTCTGCCATTGTTTTTCAGTTGAGCAATAGTGCAGACTACTAGCGGGCAAGACAGAGAGGAGGGGGATGATCATGTGTATCATCCACCAAACCTGAAATCTGTGCTCAGAGGGAATGTCTAGTCTTTCTGTCCTTTTCCTCCCATCTGCTTATTGGTCACTCCCCCCTTTTTTGTTTTCTCTCTTTGCAAACATCTTTTTCCCATTTACCATCTTCAACAGTGTGATTGTAATAGTAAGGTAGTGACAGAGCATGTGAGAAGGATGATTATCAAGAACAGAAATTATGATCTGTCCAGAGCAAAAAAGATTGGCTGCCTGCAGCCCAAAATTGACCCCAGAGTGACTCTAAGTCCCGTGTATGTAAATTGCCCACAAAACCTCTTTCATTTCAAATCACTCATCCTCTGCTGAGAAAGCATAACGCCCGGGCCCTGTCTGACGCATCTCTTTAACACAATTGTGTATGGTTTGGAAGCCAGCATGTTTACTTAGGTTTGGGGCTGCAGGAGTGAAAACCCCAACGCTCTTTGTATGTATGTGTGTACTTCCTTTTTAGATGCAAAACAAAAAGGGGGAAAGAAACATCGACTCGAGCACAAACCAGAAGTCTAAGAAAACTGTACTTGTGTTGGAGGTGTAGGTGACTCGTGTCCAGAGTGAGGATTGTGGTGTGTGGGTGTGAAGGAGAGCAAGCTAACATGTGCTCGGGAAATAAGGGCTAATGGCCTCTGAATGGTCTGTAAAAGTGTTCCAAAGCTTCTGAGCTTCAGAGCATGTTTGAGGGTGGATGCACGTACATGTGTGCATGCATACTGTGCACACTGTGTATTTGCATAACATATCTATCTGAAATAAACTGCAAAGGGAGGCGAAAAAGCAAAAAAAAATGTTTGCACTGAGCTACAGTGCAAAAAAAAAGCTTGATTCCGTTACATGTAGCAGATTCTAGCAGCCTAGACAATTTGATTTTCATGAGCCCAAGTTTTTAGATATTTGTTGATGAAAATTCAGATCAAGATGGGGCAAGTATGACAGGTGCTGGATAGTGTAGTGGTATGATTGCCACCTTCCATGTGGGAGACCTGGGTTCAAATCCCCTTCATGAAAGGTACTACTACCTCCAGTAGGGGTCCTTAGACCCCCTTATCCTACCTACCTATTTGTAAGTCGCTTTGGATAAAAGCGTCTGCTAAATGCATTAACATATAGGTGGGATTTTGGTGGCATTCAATCGATACACACCATAATTCAGCAGCTACAAAGATGTACTGCCCGGCCACTATTCGCTGGAAATTAGCAAACACATCAACTAACATTATGTACGGTCATTTAGTAGACCCTTAGATCTATAGCAACTTAAAAGTGAGGAATAACATTCAGTTTCAGTGCAGTAAGACACCATGGCATAAGGATCGAGGATTGCCACTTTTTAAATGATCTTCAAGAGAGTCTTCAAGGTAAACAGGAATACCCTGTCCTGATAGCGTTTGGTAGTCCACACAATGTACACATTTTAATATCTCAGCCCTCTACCAAATCTTGTTCCAGTAGTCCACAGACCCACCACTGTGCTCCAACATACTGTTCAAATTACAAGTTTGAAACTATTTGGTTCTAGCCTTCTGTTATTGATTACACAGACTGGAAAACCACTGCAATGTTAGCTAGGACCCAGTTCTAATGTAGGGTTTGTTCCACTGACAATGAATCAGCCTGGATAATTCACAGAGAAAAGTCTTTAGATTGTTCCGAGTGATAGAAAGGATGGAAGACTTTAATCTTCTACATATCAAAAGTATGCCCGAGACAGTGTAAAGCATATTCAGACAAACTGTCAATTCATTCATCTCTTCTTGCTCCTCCTGGGGGTGTTCCTAAACCAGATTACATATAATATTCCCACCCAGTCTTAGGTCTGTCCCAAGGCCTCCTATCGAATGGATATGTCCAAAACACATGCCCTGGGAAGCGTCCAGACCACCTCAAATTGGATCCTTGAGACGCAGAGGAGTTGCAACTCCTCTATGAGCTTCACTCAGATGACTGAGCTTCTTACTAAGTCTCCATACTTGAATTTCCTAAGAGTGATAAGATGAGGCATAAAATGATGGATCTGCAAAGACCCAAGCTGAAGAGCCCAAACATCGGATGCAAGGAGGCTGTGTTTACATTAATACAAAATGAGCCACTGGAATTATGCTTAGTGGATTGAAGATGGTAGTTTTACGATCTTTGATTGGCAACAACTGGGATTAAAGGATAAATCATCAGAAGTACATGTCTGATGTACCAAAGGCCATAAATTGTCTTGTGTGCCTAGAGTAGGAGAGTAGGTAACTCAGTCTTCAACTTAAAAGTGATTACCATATTTCAGATGCATGACCTTTGTTCATTTTTCATTCATATCTGACATGTTTAGCTCTGTTAGAATGAAGAAACAGAGGTTAGTTTGTTTGGGTGTTTGATAAAACTTTTCTCGTAGGTGTGATAAACTCAGAGCAACTTTATTTCAAACATTTTAGACTTTTGAAGGCTTCAAAAGTCCCTCCAGGTCAAGATGCAAAATTCAAAGTGAATTAGTAGTGTTTCAGTTACAGCTGAGACAGTTTGTTTTGAGTTTGTCAAGCCAAATGTAAAGATTTGCGACTTGAGTTTGGCTTGAACCCAAATTAAGTGAGTCCACAGGTCTGGTAATGACATTATTTCAAGAGATATGTTGAGGATACTTTTTTCATATTAAAAGTTGTTTTTTTTTCTGTTCTGAAAAAGGTCTATTCAAATTCCATTCAACTCCAGAGGAGGCATAAATCTGAGACTGAGATTTTCAACCAGGGCAAGTGAAACCAAAACCATCTGTATGGTCTGATAATGTTGGAGGTAAAGTGAGCAAAGTTAGTGTGTGAGTTTTTGTCATTTAGGTGACATGAGTATACCTCCAAATCAGATTAAGAAGGTCATTTTTTAAAAACAATTGGAGGAAAAAACGTCTAGACGCTGAAAAAAAAGAAAGATACGAGGGATGACGTCAAAGAACAGAGTTTATCCAACTACTGCATTGCCCTGCACCATATTTGCACTCACTCGGCTTTGCTAACACTGACCAGGATCGCATGGTATGAGAGAGCTGTGTTTAGATGGCTTTTCACAGCTCCTCAGTTGAGAACTGTGCAAATAGACATAATGCCAAAATAACAGTCATTGGAATGCATCGATGCATATGTGGTTGTTTGCCTTGGATGGAGATTTAAGGTCACGAGGCAGACAGATAAACTACCCCTAGTTTTCCTGTTACATGTTGGACTGGTCTAACATTTTCAGGGGAGGTTCTTGTCAGAGGATTGTCTGGTGTCTCAGTGAGAGGCGTGAGTCTGTCAACAGTAGCCTAGCAAAAGCTAGTAAGGTGCAAAATGGTCAAACTTCCCTTAAAACATCTCCTGGCAACATGGGGTCAATATTTGGGAACTAAATAAAGCTGCATCACTGCCTACAGAAGTACACCTGTGGGAAATATCACACATTTGGTTATGGGAAGAACTGAACTGATTACCGATAAGCCTTCACACTTTGCTGTTATCCATGCATTATTTTCCCAGAAAGGAGAACTCCCTATCATGCTGAAATGCAGCATAGGAGAAGGACATGAAAAAAGATCCAAAGAGCAGACTGTAAAAACAAACATTGTCTGACTTGCTTTTCCTACATTTTCTTTCTATTACCCCACAACCATAGCCTGCCCATGCCATAACTTTCTCTACCCCTTTCTCCCCTGGACAAGGTATTATAACGGCTGCGGTTTTTATTGGAATCACTTAAATGGCTCTTGAACTGCCGCTTGAGTGATGGGTGCTGGTGTCTACTCTGTCCTTCATACATGTGTGTTTATGTGTGATTGTGAGCTGACTCCAGACCTCGTTTCCATCAGCAATGCCAAATTTCTTTCACCCACAAAGCCTTCCAGCCCCACTTCTTGATGCTCACCACATCTCCCACAATGGTCTCCCTCATTTTTGCTTGTGAGGGGTTTTTCCCCCTCCTCTTCTGCTTATTTATACACTCTGTGGGGAAAAACACAATTGCCCTCTCACACTCATAAGGTAATGGCTACAATTTCCTTATCGTGCAAGCGCAGATGTGTAAATAAATGGAGTCTAGACTGATAGTGGAGACAAAAAACCTTACCATCTGGGTTTATAATTTGGTCTCCCAAAGAATCACAAGTTAACCAAACAAGATGTTTTTGTTCTAACACACTTGTTAGAAAACAGGCCAGACAGTCTTAATTACAATGTCTGTTGATTAGATCATTTTCTCAGCTGACGAACAACATCATGTATTACTCTGCCTGTCTTTCTTTGTTTTCTGTGTGTTTTCTGTATCTATGGTCTTATCCACCAAAGATGCTTTGTTTTACTGTCTGGGCTCCCGTCTTGTAGAAGAAAAATGCACTGAAAGTGATTACAGACACATTCCAGACGCCCTCTGTGGAGTGAGTGATACACCAGTGGAGAAACATGCACAGAGGAGATGCAGGGAGTACATACGATGAAGTGCATCTGAGCTTCCAGATGAGGCATGACTAGTCTCTTTCCTTCCTTTCACCCTAGAGTATATAGACGAGAAAAGTTTGAGTCTCTGCATGGGAAGAGGAGCTCATATGCGTTTTGCAGATGATGGAGTACGTCAGTGCTGCCATGCCATTTCTTGACAATAGATGGCCAAAACATGCAGGAAGTATCAAAAATGCCAAATGGACGATACAGAAAGCAGAACCAGAACGTGCCAGACTGAACTGAATCCACAGACCGGCAGAGGCTGTTGATATGCTGAAAACTATTAGGCCTGAGAACTATTTGGACAATTTTGGACATTGGTATTATTACAACTAATATTCCACCCTTCTACGCTCTCATTCCTCTTTGAATAATCGCATTTTGAACACTGTAATGGGTAGGGAGTGTCACATGTGGTAGATTAGCAGATTAATCGATGCAGGCTCCGGGGAATGCATTCCCCAGCATTGTCTTCCCATTTGTTTGATATGCATCACTGATCAAAATGCAGAGCAGCAGTGAGAATATTCCTGAAACCAGTTTCTGCTTGATGGAGCCAATATAAATGTCGATGTACAACTTTGGTAGATTTTGAAAATGAGGCTGTCAAGGCATCTGATTTTCTCTCCATGTTTATTGTGGCCAAAAGTGTTCATGATAATGATATCATCAAGATATCAAATTAAAAAATTCCTAATTTAAAAGAAATATTGCTATCAGACTAATTCATCTTAGATTTTGTCTCCTTGGCAATTCAAATTACACTCAAATTAGAGACTTTAAAAATTAAACAATCTGAATTCAGTTGTAATAATCACCTGGTTTCTAATCACTATATTATCACACTTGTATTATCTTTGTTTGAACATCACGGTCATCATTGATACTGACATATCGTGACAACCCCAGTTGAAGTGTAAATCCCAACAAAGATGGTAGGCATATTGCTGACAGTCCTGTCTTCAACAGCGACAGAAACATTAATGCTATGACCTATTTTTACAGCATTGTATAGTGGTGGCTCTTAATTTGCTTTCAGTTTCAATGCATTGCTGTCAGTTAGCAGCTTTGAACAACACGTTTCTTGGCTCAATTGTATAAAGATAAAGGAAGGTCTGTATTTCTTGGCAGACGGATGGTGATAGCGAAGCTCAGACAAAGGACTTTTCACCCAAGGAGACTGGAATCGGCGTCCAGTGGATAAACAGAAAATGTAGCTGTCGCTGCTTTATTAATGTATGTTCTTTTTATTATTTCCATTTTCAGAGAGCGTTTTAGGGATGCAACATGTCTGCCATTGACTTAGTTGACAGGGTGATGAATCCAATCCAAGGTGGGTATTCATTAATTCAAAGGAGAGCGGACATTGAGTCCTACTGTTGTTTCTTTGGTAACTTTGTAGTGCACCAACTGTAAAATGTCACAAGATTCACCTAGTATTTTTGCTACATGAACCCATCCAAAAAAGATAGAGACTTACCTAAACTTAACCAAACTGCAGCTGAAAGTAACAGAGTTGTTACAATTAAATATTTTGCCTATCAAATGGTGAAGTTTGTAGAAAAGAAAGAAAAAAAAAGGCTAATATAATTCTTGTACCTGAAAGTCAGATGTTCCATGCCCATTCACCACCTCAACCTCCACATCACTGATTTGTCTTTTATCCAGTTTGAAAACATTCTGGGAAAGACTAATTGTAACACTTGCAACTTTGGAGTCTCAAAAGAGACTGACCTAATCAAGCCTGAGGGGAGGGGGGTTTGTAGCAAATTAATCCAAATGATAATGAGTTGTTTTAAAACCTCTGTGTTTGCATATTGTGTATGTCGCTGTCAGAATTCACAAGATCACAGCAGTGTTGTGTTGCGCCGCAGCAGCAGGATTCCTCTTAGGAAAGAGCTCTAAAGTGACGCCGTGTGACTGTCACCACCTTTCTGACAAGCAAAACTCGAAAAAAAAAACAGCAAGATCAAAATCAGATTTGTGATCAAGAAGATTACACACTAGAAGGGAAAGAGAAGATGCAGGGAAATGTCAGAGAACCTGTTTTTTGGATCACACACCCACATCCACATATATATATATATACAGCCCCACAGGCAAAAGGCCATACACTCATCAAGGGACCTTGGTGTATTGTGCTGACTTAGAGGGAGTCTATGCACATTCCCTACAAGTGTTGAAGGGATCTGGATTTTTCATTCCCTCTGTATGAGTGAATGGCTGTTGTGCATTTCTCTACTTTGTTAGACCTGGCTTGTCTCAACTGGTCTTCCTAAGCATCCTTTTAGACATGACGTGCTGACTAATCAATTCCCAAACAGGTCTCAAACATACAGCTCAATGACTCTGCTTGTGTTTCTGATGTTTTGCAAATGTCCTCATATCACAGATGTTAACTGAAACCAAAGATAAATTTTGAGTTTTAAGTACCTTTCTGCATGCCTTTCTGATTGATGGCCACGTCATTGTCTTTAACATAAAAGGGATTTTGCAAGAGCCATTTCGGTATTTTCTAATAAGTTAATATCTGTATAATCTCTGTGCACGTGTGTCACAAATCCCACTGCACGATGATCCAATTGGAGAAACTAAATTTCTGTATTTTTGTGCAACAGGTCACATTGTGATCTTATAAAACATACAGTAATATTAGAGGTTCCTTTTGACTGCATGTTTCTATGCTCCTTCTGTCAGAATGAATGATTACATAAACACTGTCGACACTGGAGTATGATGTTGTTATTGCCTTTTTTTCCTTTTAAATCTGAAACATCATTTTCACTTACCAGATTTTTCCACCATGCTATTTATTACAACCTGTTGTCGTAGCCCTCTTCATTGCTGTTGCTACGTTTTAAAACCAGTCATTGCCACCAAAACTGTTACAATTGACAGAGAGACTTTGTTATGTATCAAGTGTGCGTATGCAGTGGTGACATCTAGAGGCAAAGTTACAGATTGCAGTACATCCTGCACTACCCTCTCGTTCAAGGCATTCACTTTTCTAGGCATAAGAAAAAAGTACAGTGGCTGTGAAAAATGTTAAGTGCCTATTCTAGATCTAATGACCGTAACCTCTTCAGAGTCATTTGATTTGACATTTTCCCATTGCACTCAAGAGCCAAATGCTTGGTGTCAGTGGGTTTGTTTGAAAAGTGTAAAAAAAGTATAGAGCATAATAAACTTATTTTTTCAGCAAAAAGGTGTTGTGGCTGGAAGTGACACCGATGAAAGAGATGAGGGTGAATCAAAACAGACACATACAGGCTATAAAAAACAAAAGTACAAGAGCAAATCCAAGCTGTGTGACCAAGTGTTACATACTAATGCCCCCACGTATTACACATTTCAGTAAGTGCAGCTTTAACAAAAACTAGATTTCTCTGTTCCAATGAAGCATTTTTCTATCACTAAAGCCCTCACCAAACTGCCATTTTTTCTAAACATTTTCTAGCTTCAGTTGCAAATCACTGTTTCTCTGCTTCAAACATGAGGTTTGAATCAGTGCGCTGTAAAATGGCAGGGACATGGCATTCAGGACACATTCTCTCACAATAACAGTCTGGTAGACATGTCTGCATCTTCATCTTCCACCTTCTTGTCATCCTTCCTTTTTCCTTCCAGAAAATGAGGGATACAGAACATGCCTCATCCCTGGGATGGAATACATTGACTGAAGCAGAAATAATGGATCATGTATCGCACGACTAAATGAGACATAACTCTGCTGCTGAATGAGCTACAGAATATAAAAGCTGCAATGTTTTTATTGAAATGCACCTTTAAATCTTCAAAACTATCCAGACGTTTTCCTTCCCTGAGAGATTAACGGCATAGAAAGTTTAGCTGATTGTTGGAGTTTTTGGAGTATTACTGTGCTTGTTGCTGAGCTTCAGGAATGGGCCGACAGGGTAAACAAATATTGGAGTAGTAAAGAGGTTGTGGCGAACTGGGGCAGAGTAATTCATGAAGGAATGATCCGCGTCTGGGAGCAAACAGACGGCCCCTGCATGTTTCTGTTGACACTGGTTCAAGTCCTCCACCAGATCAAAGACGCCACATGGTTACAAACCGAGGGATTCTCAGACCCAGCTTATTTTCTCATTTATTCTACTTTTACCATTACATCTTTTTCTGTACTTTCACCTATCCTTGCCTCTATCCCCACAATCGCCCTTACCTCTTCTCCTATCCCCATTTTCATGTCCTCCTTTTGGTCTTTCAAATGGATGCGTTGCCATCCCTCATTCCTAACCCTAGCTTATGTTTCCCATTTCCCTATCACACTTTCTTCACATGTCAGGAAGACATGGGTTTGTGTGGTCACTGCCCAGTTTTGGGAGCAGTCCAGCTCAGGTTCTATTGGATTGGTTGTTGGTTTGTGTTGTGGAGCGGGCCAGGGCCCAGTGTTAGGAAATGACCATTTCTCTGGTTCAAATTAGCAATGAGGCAATGCTACAGGGATTTTTGGAAACGGCTTACAGAGAAAAAAGCAGGAAAAGTAATGAGAGAGTGTGTAGCCATCTGCAAACCACATGAAAGTGAGTCGTAATTGATCCAAAGCCCTTTGTAATTAAGGATTATGTTGGTTGGCCAAATAACATCCTCCAGAGGTGGTTATACTTCTGTAGCTTTCAGCGTCCAAACAATCAGAGACTTGCATGGCTATTGTCAGACTAGGAGGATGTTTTATTTCAATTCTACTTATTCTGTAATCTATCATCTGCTGCTCTGAGCATCCAGCTTTCAACTCAGGTCATGTAAATCTTTGACTTTCCTTGGGTCTTGATTTGACATTTCCATGTCGGTGATGTTTTATGGAACTGCAGTTCTGCTTTCACGTCCAATAGCATTTTCCTAACCTCTTTAATCGTGTTTTTTGCCTGAAAATGTGCCCATGTAGCATTGGTTCACAGCTACAGCTAATAATTATGTTAGAAGAATATACAACCTCTAGTGGTCGTGGGAGCAACTGCATGTAGAGGGTAAAAACAGCACCCATGGCGATACGGTCATGTGAAAAAACGCATGTATTTTAGAAATAAAAGTGCTGGTTTTCTAACCCTGACAAAGTAAGTAACAAAAGTTGCTGTCTTACTGACCGAACATTTGTTGGTATCGATTTCACAGCGCAGTAGTTTGCTGCTCCATCTTTTTCCCTCCACCCTGACTTTGTTTTTTTTAAACTAGAGACTTGCTAATGACATCTGCTCTTATGTGGAAACACTCATATGAGTTGTATTTGTCTTCAGGCATGATGCCATTGTGAGCTGTATTTACAGGTATGAATATATGAATATTTCAGTTGGAAGACAGGTTGCTGTTTTCTTGTTTGGAAAGAAGGAAAAACATTGCACCCCCATAGTGACTTTATTTAAGCGGAATATATTTAATTTGATCTAAATATATATATATACATATATATATATATCAGAAATATACTAAATATCATCACTGAATAAGGCTATATAATCATGTGATTAAGCACTGAAATTTCACTGTTATTTCAAAGAAAAGTCTATCCATACTCACGCAATTGCTTGGAAGATTACATTGACAGACAAAACTGAGTAAATACATGACATAAAGGGAAATGGTTAGTCTGTCGTGCAGTTACTTTTACATTTTGTTGATGTTAGTCTACGCTGCAGAGCAAATCACAAATGTTCCTCATAAAACTCCCCTCCACATGTATCCTTTCTGATCTGGGTTTTGCAGAGCGATGAGAGCATGAAACAAAATAATTCTTCTTCATCTACTTCTTGAATCTGCATCACTTCTGCTGTCTAACTTCAGGAGGCATTACATATACTGTAGGGACAAAAATGCAATAAACTTGTACAGGCATTGTGTAGAGCGCAGTCACGAAAGCAATTCTCATGTCGCATTCACTCCAAATGAGCTTCAACGAGCCAGAAGTCGCTATTTGCATTTTATCGTTTCACTTCTTTGCTGCGGATTACAGGAAATGATTAAGACAAAAGCCTTGAATGACTGGTTGTGTTGCAGGCTTGCTAAAACCTCTGAGCATTTCATTATGAAATACAAGTTGCTCAATGGGCTCATAGTCTGTACAGAGAGGATTACGTCTCTAAACTCAAAGAAAAAAAAATTACAGTCCGGGGGAAACAAGCACCCAGCACTGAACAATCATGGGATAGTGAGACAGCTCAAACAAAATGTGTGTTTTGTCTGTTTTTCTGATTTGCTGTCTTTGTGGGTTTGGATCACTGGTACTATGCAAAGATTGTGTGAAACTCTGAAGATATAATTTGGGCTCATTAGATGGCTAACCCAGTGTGACATGACAAAAATTTTCAAAAATAAACAATACCAATGCTCAGGGTGGTCCACTGCAGGGGAATGAGTCATTATAAAACTATCGTGGTGAGGAACACCACGAGACAATGTCAATTCCAGGTGTTTATGTGGGCAATAAGTAGCAACCCCCTGTTAGCTTGGTATGGAGAATGGAGGCTTACAGATAGTTTTGGCCATGTGACAGGGGCCTGAGGTAACCTGCCACAATCCGCGAAAACATCAGTTTGTATTTTCATATGAGTCTGAACAGCATTTAAAGTGCATGATCATGAAATCTACATGCCGTGGATGTATAGATTATTAAAGTTGCCATGAAATATATAGAAAGAAAGCCAAACATAGCAAATCAGCGCAGCTGAAATTCAAAGATCAATAATATATTTAACTGGGCATGAAATGAGTTTGATTGCTAAAAGGCTAAACAAGTCATTATCAACAATTTGTTATTGTTTACAAGACAGTGACAAACCCTAAAATCTGGGTTAGCAATAAAAATACTACTTTCTGTCAGTGCAAAGCCAAGTACAAGTACATAAGTCATGAATGGTGTTAGAAATACTATATAGAACACTGAAACATTGAATTTTCTCCTATTTTCTGTTACTTCTCCACAAGATCTGTTCAAAATAAAGGCAAAAGAAATACGTCATGTCCTTCATCAAAAGTAATAATTCCTATGACCACTAGAAAGTGGCACTCCGTGAAGAAACAGTGTTAAAGGTCTTACTGACATCTCCTGTAGAGGTTGCAGATCACAGCCAACTGAATTCACGTCATCCCAGCCTAAAATACTGACACAGATTGTTAAGATTTTTAATTGAATTTGAATCCTAAAAGCCCTCTCTGGAGCCAGTATTTGGTTGGTCTTATCTGTGTCTGTTCTGGCTTACTGTAGAAACATGGTGATTAAAAACATTGTCAACTGGGAGAACAAGGCCCCTGCCATCAGTAGTTTTAGTTAAATTTTTCTATGGTAGCAACAACACTTCTTACTTTGATTGTTCAGAAATGAACATGTAATTAGGAATTTAATTTTTCATTTCTGCAGATACAGCCCCCTGAGTCCTTTATGTTGGAACTTTAAATGACAAGATGGTTTGTCCCACTGAACCATCTGGGTTGGTTGTCATCAGCTGGGTGTCCATTTCTGTTTTTGATTTGTAGAAGATGTCAGAAGATGCGTCTTTGAAAAGAGCAGAAACTGTGAAAAATTGATAGAAAGAGAAACTTCCTCCAATGCATGAAGAAAATGATACGCTTGCTTGTGGTAGTTTTTGTCCAATTAGACTTAAAGCAACTCTGCAATTCATATCTCACCTGGCAAAGATTAACATTACATCACTCACAAGATATTTCGGGTCTGAAATGGCATCCAATGAACTCGCACATCTGTCCAGCATCTTCCTAAATATGATATATCTCTGATAAAGTTCTACCTGAATGGGAGCTCTTTCCATTTTTCTCTTATACATGTCAACCAACAATATTGTTGTCTCTTCTTCTTCTTTGACCGTGGCATTGACAGTATATGTTATATGCGAGGAAGCCTATACTGCCCTATACTACTTTTAAATAGATTTTGAGGTATACAAAAATTAAAAGGTACAAATTTGATTCTCAGGTAATTGGTGGAATAAGACTTGTTAGTTGATGGCAAATATATGAAATTGTTGTCGACTGCTGAAGTTCTGGAAAATTTCCACTGTGTGTGAGCAATATGATGCATGTGGCACCATAAGCTTCCATTTCCTACCCCAGAAAATCTGTCTCTGTGAAATAAAATGCTTTTTATTATCCCGCTCCAAGGGGATCATAACACCACAATAACCCCAGTCTCTTTTCTCCTTTTACGAACACCTACGCACATGTCTAAATCAAGTTCAGACTGAACAATAACAAAGTCTGGAGCTTTTCTAATAGTCTCAGAGGAGCTGTTTCCAACCTCTTACTCGCTATTGACCCATCGGAGAGAGATATATCCATCTCTCCATCTATCGAGCATCTGAAGTGAAATAATAAAAATAAACACTTGGCTTGGGAAGTTTGTCTGTAACATGATGAAAAGAGGGATAATGTAAGTTTTATACTTTGGAGTTGACCCTGTAAAGAGTTGGCCCAGCATCCTACTTTTGAAAGCCCCCAAACAAAACTCTTGCCAGACGGTGAATTGAGGGGCAATGAGGTAGCAGAGTCAAAAACTGAAAGCAAATAAACCTACCCATATGCTCTGTAGACAAATGCTCATTTGTACTGACGACCTGAACATACAAACACATGCACTGCACAGCAGGATAAAGAATCTTCATTTGCCTCACTCAGTGTTACGGAATCCCCTGTTTTTTCCCCCTCCCAAACTGTGGAAAGGTTGTCCTACACATCCTTGCAAGATGCAGGGAAATTCTTGCTTTCTTGCATCAACATCTAAAGCCAAGGAAAACTCAGCCTCAGCAGATGTTACAAGAAACAGCTCTGATGCTGGACGAGCAACAAGTTCTCATCCCTATTAGTTCCTGTTGAATTCTATTTGAAAACACGAGCTTTCATCCTAAAAAGCACAGACAGACCATTGGAAAAGTATAGATTTGACTGTAGAAAGCAAATGCTTTATATAATCTTACTGTGTTTGCTTCGCTCAGGCCTCTCTGATAAACAACTCTTTGGCAGTGGGGTTCGGATGTGAGACCATTAAAAAAAAACACAGTAAGAAGGTAAAAAATAGGGATGCCTGGAACAAGGATCAAGATGTGATTAGGAATATTACAGGTGCCAAAATGTGACAATGCAATAATGACCGCCTTGATCTTCATCAAAAGTTTCCTTCTTTTTCTTTCTCCTAAGTGGTCCTCTGATAAGTGCTTTCTGTTAGATATTGTTGTCACGCCATTCTAAGCTTGCAGGCCTTTCTAAGAGTGAACCAAGTGCTGACAGAGTCAATGGGAGGCGGAGGAAAAATAACAAGGGGCGTCTGCCAAGCCTCCCCACAGCTCACTTTCCCTGTCTCTCTTTCTCCGTCCCCATGTTGCTGCCAGGCCAGTGGAAAAGCTTCCTCTGGTCCAGACAGTTATGAGAGAATGAAACAGCAAGCGGGATACTGATAAACAGAGATATAGGGAAACAGACGAATGAATCAGAGAAAAATAACTAAGTGAAACTACCACAACTGTAATCCACATTATGCAAGGTTTAGAATCATGGAAAACTCCTTCCTCTTTTTGTCAACTGGCTTGTACTGAGCCAAAGCTATCCTTCAGGACAAGGGACTGATTAGTAACACGCTGTCCCATCCATTCCTGAGGGCCATATGTTTTTGCAGATTCACTATCTTGGCTCACAGCTGACTGATTTCCACATATATCATCTGAGTGTCAATGTCAAGATGACTACTGGTGGTGTGCAAACAAGTTCAGAGAGTATAAACACACTGGGCAAAGGAAATCAAAGGTGCAAATCTTAAAGCATCTGCACGCAAAAATGTATTTATGTATTTTACTCTCTGTCTTTTTGTTATTGCCCTTTTAGCCAAAAAACAAATCCAGCCTGTTAGTCTAATAATATTTTGGTCCAAGCTCTGATTAAGACCAGGATCTGTATTCTGTTTCCACCGCCCTCCACTGCAGTTCCTCTCTCAGTATATCAGTGGCACCAGTTAGCATTCCTCCAAATAAGTGCTGAAGAGTGTGTGAACATAAAAGTATTTGTGTATGGCTGTAATCACATCTTCCGGCTAAACAGCGTACTTAATGAAAACACACTCACAGCTGGAGCCTTAAAAGCAGGAGTTCCCAGTTTTCACTCGGTTGCTTCTTTATTTACCCACAAAACAAAAGGCCCCGATGAGAGAAATGTTTGTGTGGGTGCGTAAATGTGTGTGTATACTTGTGTGTTTTGGAGGTGTTTTGGATTTGAATGCAGTAAAAGGCTAGATGGGCGTTCACGTTTGCTCGAGAATGAGTGCCATTCTCCTTCATTTCCTGCTAGCGTTGAAAGCAACAGAGGCACATGTGCTGGTCCACACTCAAACACGAACACACCTCTTAAAGCATGTACGGCATAAGCATGCAGGAAAGGAGTATGCGTGAGGGTAATGCACTTCCACATTGAATGGAAACATTTTGCCGAGGCAATTTTGGCCCCTTCAACAAAACTAAAGACAGGAGTATGCTGAGCAAGCAGAGTGACAGCTGGTGGCTGCTGAGATGCGAATAAATCATGATCGATGCTAATATTGAAAAAGGACACCATCTTGAATATAAGCGATGTTATTAGAGAATTGTGGGTTGTTAGATGTAGTAACCATCAAAAAGCCACTATAGTTATCCCCTTACACAATTACTTGCACAACAATACGTATCCAGTTATGTACATGATGTTATGTGCTTGTAGCTGTGTATTTGGCAGAGAACTGCCTGCTACTCTGCCCCCTTGTGGTCACAAAATATAGCCTGTTACACAAGCCTAAGAGAAGGAAACACAGAAAGATAGATAGATAGACAGACAGACAGACAGACAGACAGACAGATAGATAGATAGATAGAAGAGAGGAAAAAAAGGACAACTGAAAATCTAATGTTGAGATTGGAATACTAAAATGTCTCGAGTTCAACGTGTTCTGGCCAATGAAGTAAAAGCACTGGAGCATGAGAGGCTCAGACAGTGTGACTGCGTTCATCTGTTATAAATCTGCGTTTGTGTTTACGCGGAATGGTAAACCCATGTAGTTGCTTGCATAGCACAAGGCATAAAGTATGCTGCGTGCGCCCTTGTGTATCCAGCGTGACTGTTGTTTGTGTATGCTCGGTCACGATTTGGCACTTTGCATCAGAGGCCTAAATGGGCAGCTGGTTAGAACCTGGTATATGTGGTTAAGTAATGTAGCGCTCACACAAGCACACACTCGAGCTGCTTGTAACCACAAGTCAGCCAATTACTGGCCAGCTGCCACACGCTGGAGGACACAATTCAGCAAGAGCCAGTGGTACATGGTTACCGTTGCTCCTGGGCAAGGTTACCATTGCTTCTGTGCCAGGCTTTTTTATTTATGCCAAAAAAGCCCATTAATTCTGGAAAGAAAACTTTTTTTTTTTTTTTACCTAAAAGTTGAATAATCAAAGCAACAAGTGTTGGAGCACAGCAGCAGCTTTGCAGACCTGAAAGCTCATGTTGTAACTCAGTGCCAGGAAGGAGAATTGGTGTGTCTATCACCATCCTGAAGACATCACTCTTGAGTACTTACAGAAACTCAGTCACCTTAGAGCATGAGATGCTGCACATACACCAAAACAGACACACACACACATGCACACACAGGTACGCATGCATTGAAATTTTCTTCCCACAAGCCAGCAAAATAGAGAGATGCTGCCAAATGTTTTTGGATCTTAGAACTCCAGACCACTGTCTTTTCCAGACTCCCCCTCTCTGTTTGCCTCTAAACTTCTCTTTACTCTCTGCTTCGAAAGCCTGCTGCTGGTGTGCTGAAAACACATGTGATCATTTTGGAACCATCTCCATATTTTGGATATTTTCTCAGTGTCACAAATGTTCCATTCTTTCTCCTTCTCCCTTTCATTTCTGCTCTTTTATCTCTACTTTTCCTCCTTCTCAGTTAGTTGTTTGTTAGGTGGGACACCTGAGGAGTCCCAGCTATCTGTCCTTTTCACTGTTTTCGATGGAGGGATGTCGTTACAGGAGGAATGCAGCATCGCTTGCCAGAGGCGTCACAGTGGATAGACAGAGTGAAGCAACAGGGGGATGAAGAAAAGAGAACAGAATAGAAGAAGATGTGCAATCTTCTTTTCTGTTGGTACATGCCACTCATAATATGATTAACACATATGTAAAATGAGCCCCAGTGCTTGATATATTAGGAGCAGTGGCATTACATAAAATCACATGATCCATCTACATGTAGGACCCTTCTGTTATGACAGTTGTACTACATAACCTGCTACCACACTGCCCTATCCTGATACGCACTTGTGATACACGACACGCCCATTTCAACATCACCACTTCAGTCCAAGATGTGTGATCACAAACACAGTCTAAGCCCAGAGCTGGAATTCACATTCACAAAGCCACAGTCCCCATCAACGCCATCACTATTAGGACGTTCTGAGTGATCACAGACAAAGTAAGAACACTCAACCAAAGTTGTTTGTGGAGAAGTTAGGTGAACAAACTGTACTGTTTCTTTTTAATCCACAGGTTTTTGTTCTGTGCTCTAGCTTAGGACTGAGGAGAATTACATAGGTCTCATGACTGAGATGTTAAATCATTTTTTTTCCTCTTTCTCCTTTTCTCTTTCTGTCTCTTTTAGCTAAGTTCACCCCATGCACATGTGATAAAATAAAGAGATTTCAGGACATGAGGATGAAGGCAGAGCCAGAGGAAATATGAGGACAGACAGATAGGTGAGGCTTACCTCTCTCTCTCTCTCTTCGGGGAGCTGAAATGCAGAGGGGGGTTCACCAGGTAAGGCCAGCTGTAGGTGTGTGCTTCAGGTGGGTCTAACTTCTACCTCCCTCCTTGCTTCAGCCAAGCGAGTTGCCCATGAGATGTGATGGCATCAGATATTCAGTGAGCATGCAGCCAAAAATGAGGAGAGGTGTCCTCCTGGGCAAAGAGCAGGACCTTGAATTCGTCCAGTTCTTCTCACAAGTACAGGGAAAATTGTTTTAAAAAGAAGAAAACAACCAAGTTAAAAATACAATATTCTCAACTGCAGGTGGAGCAAACTCTCTGTTCAGCTTTTATTTTCTTCTACCTCCAGCAAAAAAACTAAAAATCCCATCCAAGTGCTTTTTGGAAGAGATGGTGAAAGCGAGGGAGGGGACGAAAGTGAGAGAAGAGGGAAAAATCCTCTCTGTGCCGTCTTCAGGCTGTCCAGGCGCAGGTCTGAGGAGCACCTTCCCAATCTGTGCACTCTCGCTCTCCAGGGTGGGAAGTAGGAGGGCAAGAGCAAGGGAGCAGGACAGAGAGGGAGAGGGAGTGAATAACAGTGGAGGGAAACTCAGTCTGTCAGTCAGTCAGGTTAGTCAGGCAAGAAGGCAGCAAGACAGTGTCTGTGGAGCTGAAGGCTGTGGGTCCTCGCAGCATGCGCTCGCACTCCAAAGACTTATAACCAGGGGCTGAACAACTCGCTGCTCCAATCTCCCCGACTTACACCCCGATCCCTCTCCCACTGGCTTATTTTAGGAAAGACAGACAGGATTGTTCGTTGGGTTTAACCCCCTCCATACAAAAAGCAAGTGTCTGTGGCTGGCTGCAGAGAGGAAGCAAGGGAGTAAGCAGAATGGGGTGGGGGGAGCAGCCACACAGAGAGGGGTGGGGTGGGATGAGGAGAAGGGAATGAAGAGAGACGAGGAGAAGGGAATTCAGAGGCGTCTCTTGCTCATATTCTGCCTCTCTCCTCTTTTTTTCAAATTCGCCTCCAATATATCAGTTTGGCTCTTGACAAGTGCCTTTTAAAACATATCCTAAAGCTCAGCTCATCAACCAAAGGTAAAATTATACATACTGATATTACATACCTGTGAAAGTTTAATCCTTAGGTTTCCCACAAACATTTTCCCTTCTCTCCATACTTCAATAACGGCTCCCAAAGCTATAATTCGTATTCATAGCATAAACATAACAAAACATAATGCATGAAGGGGTTTGTGAACCTGTTGCAGTTTATCAGAACATGGTACCATGTTATTCACAAAATAACTTCTGTATTCTGTATTTTAACTTGGGTTTTCTTCAGTAAATATGGACACAGTTTAATTGTTAAGTGCTACAACATCCCACCTAATTACAGCTAAAAGTGTGTTCCTAGTATTAAACAGGTTTTCCTTTTAAAACAAACCAAGCATTTGGTGGGAAAATGCATAAATTCTAATCAAAATGGGTCATTGGGAACCGTGTTTGGGCTATTAGCTAAACACCTGGATTAAGTGTTGTCGTTCCTTATCATCCACTGGGTAACTTCCAACACAGCAAAGGGTTACAAGTACCAGTACAGCCGTAGCATTCAGGCTTTAATTGGCAGTATGCTAGCTGGCCCTGTGCTATGCTAGTGGACCTTGAAGAGCATGCTGTTCTGTGCCGCTGATTAGATGTGCTGGGAGAACGCTGGCCAAGCCCTTTCCTGAAAGACCTACAGGGACCAAGCCTTTGGCTAAGTTAATCAGATAGAGTGTGATTTTCAAGTTTTAATAATTATCAAGTGGCACTCAGTTGGTACTGACTTATAAGCATCTCTGTGGATTAAACAACACCCAATGATTCATTCTTTCAATCAACGCAAAAGTTCCAGACAGTTATCAAAAGCTGGTGGTCCTGCTGCGCTTCTCTCAGTCATGTTGTGCTCAGGAAGAGTAATAAATGTCCCCAGACTGTATAATATACCAACCATTAGAACCAAAAGCAGGCTGAACTCAGCTTTTCATTCCATGAGAACTACAAGCAACATCTCAACAAGGGCATGTTTGGATAAGGTCTCTTATATTTAATAGGACCTGCTGTTTAAAGGGTGTCATTCAGGACAAATATAGAGTGCATTTACAGTGTTTTACTTGAATTCTTTTGGCAAATTCGACATTCCTAAAGATAACAATGTGATTAAACAAGCATTGATGGAATAAAATATGGGACTCATTGACTTAAAGACATCTGTACTTTACTGTCGGAAGGTCATAAACTTTGTCATTGTTCTCTGAGCCATAAAAATCAGTGGAATATCTTCTGAAAATGTATTTTGTTCATGGCTGGAGCCAACTCAATTGAATAATCTTTTGAAAATAAGTAACAGGCGTCATGTCTGTGAAAGAACCAAGGTGTAGTGGCAGTCAACTGAATGGCTCTGTGAACATGTAAAGGGTGGAGTGACCAGATGCCCGGCGATGATGTCATCAATAGGAGCCCTGTGTGGCAGTCTGGCCTGCCATTCATTCATCCACCAGGTGTGTGCCACTGCATGAGCACGCTATTGTTGATCACACCTCACCACATAAGCAAAGGTTGTCTGTAGCTCATTGAGGCAAAAAATTGGTTTATGGAGACTCACACACCAACATAAGAAAGCCTCCCCCTCTCCCAGTCATGGCCATGCTACAGTTGCACTGAAGAATTCAGCCTCTGGCTCCTCAAAAATCTTAGCTCTAATACTCTCACACAACACACATTTATGCTCACTCATACCCTTTGGTCAGCACACACCCGTTGAAAAGTCCCCAAACCATTCACTTCGGCTTGGTACAAAAATTCCCTCCCACTCGCTTGCTTTTACAAGGTGAAACATTCCCGAGAAAAGGGAAAAAACACCTGGTTGTCATAAGTTTCTCTTTTTTTTTTCACTTTTCTCCTCCTCTCCCTTCCATTAGTAAGAGTGAAAACAAACAGAGGCAGTTTACTGACTGGAAAAGCCGTGCATTGCATCACACAGACCCACTTTTGCCATTTATGTTCATCAAAAAGCCCCAAAAATAAGCCATGAAAAGCAGGCTGGCGTCAGAGATACACTCCACCCTACACCACACCCGCTGTCACCGAACATAGACCCACTATGAGTTAACGTATGGGGGTTTGTTCTGCTGAGAGGTGGGGTGTTTAGGGTGGAGTGGGTTTGTTTTGGGGGTACATTGAGCTTGTCTTTTCCTTGACAGGGTTTTATGAATGGCTGGAGTGTGTTGTAAGGTGCAGTTGCTGGTGAGATAGATTGGAAATTAAGTTTTGGGTTGTAATATGACCATGTTTATTTCATTAAGTGGTCACTCACTGAGTAAAAGTATTGTGTGGAAGTAGATGCCTCGATGGCAGCTTACATGGTTTTGAAAGCGAATCATTTCCCTTTTTCAGTGGGACAACATTCTTTTATGCTTCAGAGCTGGATTAGAAGTTTGTACCTACAGTACACCTACAGTGTACTTATCCTCATTTAAGTCCCTTTTATTCAAATAAGCCTTTGATATCAAGTGACAAAGGTCGGGGTTGAGGGTTCATACAAAAATAGCAGAGGACAGGTGATCTCCCTCTTTTCACCACTGCTTTTATAGTCCGTCTTTTATTCACTATCAGCCTCTCTTTCCAGGGGGCGACAAAAGGGCAGTTTTCTCGCAGGTGAAGTGCTTCACCTTTGTCTGCTCTAACCTTACAAAGGAATGCTTGGCATTCACCAGGCTGTGCCTGCATAGGACCGTCAAAGAGAGAGAAAAAGGCTAGCGAGGGAAGATGGTTACAGAGAGAGGATGAAGTGAAAAAAAAGAGGGTTCACAGGAAAATTGGAGGGCAGTAAGAAAAGAGAGAAGAAGATATTTAAAGATGCTGTTGGACTTACAAGGAAAGAGTGGTCTATTCATAGGGCATTTCTGATTGAACTGATACAGATTTCAACAGTGAATTCCCCTCAAATGGGTTTGGGCCTCGGCTACTTTGGCGGCACAAGGGTGGAAGGTGTGGGTGGGATGATGCGAGGGCACAAGAGAAAAGTAAGGGATGGATAGAACAGGTAGAGAAGGAGACATTTTTTGGCCAGACTCCTCCTGGCTCATCTGATGCATATTGTTGCCGAGCTCAGTTTCCCCATGGGTAATCATTTGACACTGATAAAAGGGGGAAAGGGAGGGGGGGACAGCAGAGAGAAAAAGGATGACAGTGTTTCCACCATGGGAAAAAGCTATCTGTAGAGATTAGAGGACAGCTCGGGTAATTCTTCAATCTGTTGAACCGAGTCAGGGAAGGCCGAGGAAAAGTGAAAAAGAGAATATGAAAAGGAGTCGCAGGGAGATGATAACAGGGAGGTTGTTGAGTGGTTTAAAAGGCGTTTGCACGGTAATACGCCTTCTTCTCCCCTCCATTGTCTTCTCACAAATATACAAATCATTGACTGACAGACGACTGCTTTCACACATACAGACAACAGGTAGACACATGCGAGATGCTGAAGCACATCTAAATAGAGGAGTGGCAAATATATGGCATTTTACTGCTTCTGTATTCATGGCAGGTTACTTTGACCCTGGGTGGTCCCTGTTGAAAGACTTCAAGAGTTATTAATCATCAATCGGGAATCAGATGTCAGGTGTTGTAGCGCATGAGGGAGAAAAGTAACCAAAGAAGAATGTGAGAGGACTTACTGCACTGTACAACATGGTAGACACAGTAAAACTTCAAGGGTGTGTGTGTGTGTGTGTGTGCTTGTGTGCGTGTGTGTGTGAGTGAGTGTTTGAGGTTAGCCTTGCGTACCAGTGGATATCCTAATCAGCTGAGCTGGTGGTGAGATGAAAGAATGCAAAGATTATTGCCTGGTAATTGTTTCCAGAGTGCTACAGTGCTGCCATATCTCAAACAGAAAAACTTTCAGTGCAATGTGTGTGTGTGTGTGTGTGTGTGTGGACATGAATTCGCACAACCATAGCACAAGGCAAAGATATAGGAATAATTTTCTGAGATAAAGCCAACCCAACCTACTGGATTGTAGGCCTACTGCAAGTCCAAGAAACTGACTCCATTATTCCCCTTTGTCTTTCATTTACTGATCTCAAAGACAAACACACTTTGCAAATGTAATTTCCCTGTCCACCAACTTAACCAATATCCTGCCAATCTTCCATCTAGATTAATACGTTTGCGTGCAAACAGTAAAAACAACACATCCAGAGATGTGTGCTCAACTGATAAACTCATCGTGCTGCCATCTATTCAACGATTCAAATGATATTTTCTTTCCCCCTTTTGATGAAAGTCTCACCTCGGTTAGTCTGCTCTGACGGGGCATCAAGAACACCAATCTTTCACAAACAAAGAGAGAGACAGAGAAGGTTTGTTTTGTTATAATTTTAAAAACCATTTTGCTTTTCAGAACTAGCAGGCGAGAGAGCAATTTCCTTCACTGCAAGAGCAACAGAATCCCCAAACCCAAACAATCAGGTTAGAATAAATAAAGTCAACTGCTAGAGTTTAGAGATCTCGGCGGCACATCCAAAAACTCCACCTTAGTTGCTCAAAGATGAACAAAGGTTTCATGGGTGTTGAGGATTTTTCTAAAGAGGAGAAATGTGAGCCCTCTGAGCATGCAGGTTTATTATTCAAAGTTAAATGCGCTGCAGCTTCTAATGCTCCTTATTTACAAATCAAATCACACTTTATGAGGAATTATTCTTATATAATCCTTGAAAAAAATATCTCTTCGGCTTTTATTAGTCAATGACTCGGGAGGTGAGAAAATTGTAATATTTTCTAAAGCAAATTTAGTCCAACTTAGAACTATCTGGCCAAATAGAATATGCTGTTTCTTTTAGATTTTCTTCCCTTTACTTTCACTCATTCATTCAGTTTTCACTGAACAAATGATTGACTTTCACTCATTCATTCAGTTTTCACTGAACAATCTGATCCAACAGAAAGAGAGTGTCATGATCACAATTTCTTAATACCACATACCTCATGACAGGTGATTTGTTAAGTTGTGGGGAGTTTGAAAGAAATACAAATGTATAACAGTTATTTAGGCTATTTGTTAAGTATATGAAATGGCCTGGCTTGACTTAAGATGGTAATTTCCCAATTTGTAGCCTTTGCTTTGTAAGCAAGCTCTCATGCTCTTGTTCTTCTTGCTTAGTTGTCATTCTAGAAGTTGGTTAACAGAAAAAGAGCTCACACTCAGTGCTGATGTTTAGGCAGCATCACCTATTGAAGAATAAGCTCACATGGGTCATGAAGCATTTGCATTTGTTGAAGTAGGACAATCCAATTAGTCAAAACGGGTATGTTTAATTTTGTAACATGAGTATCTGCAGATGGATTACACTTCAAGTACGGCCCTCGTGGACCTCGTGCTATGTTTGTCTTAAATATTTCAGATCATCAAATAAGTTTAAATATTAGACAAAGATGAAGGTGAGTGAAATGTAGGTGTTTATCATTAAGGGGAAAAAAACAAACCTACATGGCCCTGTGTGAAAAAGTGATTGGCCCCTAATCCTAATAACTGGTTAGGTCACCCTTAGCAGCAATAACTGCAATCAAGCATTTGCGATAATTGGCAGTGAGTCTTTTACAACGCTGTGGAGGAATGGTGGCCCACTCATCTTTGCATAATTGTTGTAATCTAGCCACATTGGAGGGTTTTAAGCATGAACCGCCTTTTTAAGGTCATGCTACAACATCTCAATTTGATTCAGGTCAGGAGTTTGACTAGGCCACTCCAAAGTCTTAATTATGTTTTTCTTAAGCCAACAGAACTTTTTCTGTTGCTCTGAATAACCTTCCCCTCTCAATGATTCAGGTGACTGGCGATGTTCCACAAGGCTGAGTCCTTAGCCCCCTTCAGTTCTCTAAGTACATGCTACCTTTTGGCTGGCTTATTTTAAGATCATAATGTACATTATAATTTTTATGTTGATGACACTAAGTTGTACATGCTTGTAAAAAAAAAACAGATCCCAGCAGCCTGGGAAATATGAATGTTTGTTTTTCTGACATTGAGTCTTGAATGGCCCAAAATCTTCTGAAATTCAGTGATTTTCAGAGGGTTTTGTACTCCAAATTATTTCAGTCCTGTTTGAGTTTAGCATTGACAGTCTTTCAAAAAAACATTACTCAGGCTGCTAACAATCTATGTTTTTTCCATTGAAGTCAGGCAGACTAAGTATCTAGCTACCTTTAAATCCCCCCTGACATCTTTACTTTTTGTGAAAGCCGTTGTCCAAGTCTTACATACTTATCACACATTTTATGATTGTCATTGTGAACATCCATCCAACCTGACTCACCTGGTCTATTCTTTTGAAGCACAAATTGTTAAGTGAGGTTCTAATATGACACAGAATGTCAATTCAGTTCAGTTCAATTCAGTTTTATTCATATATTGCAAAATATGTCTGAAGGTGTCAGGCACTTCAATGATACAGTCCAACTCAAGCCAATCAAAATCCAGTTAATTGCAATACAGCCAAAAATAATTCATTAAAATCCAAATGAGTCCAATCTGCCTGAGAAACAATACCTTTAAAGCCAGAAAAATGTATCTGCCGGTACATTATTTGTAAAGAAAAGGTATGTTCACACGCAAAGATGCATCCTGTGAAATGCTTGCATACTCACATTTACACACTGTATAGCAGTGCCCTGTCTCACCTGGTTTCCTTTCTAGCAGTGTAAATGTGTCCTGACCTTGGTGCTCACAGGAACCTCCTCCCTAAACAGCTGTTTCCACGTGTCCCACCACCCAACGTCCTCCATACACAAGGAAACAGAGAAGCTACACTGCAGTCTCTGCCTCAGAAGTCAGGTCACACACAATCTGTGAACGTCACATAATGAATTTCAAATTCTGAGAGGGTAATGTGATCGATGCATCTGGGAAATGGTTTGAATAGCACTAAATTGGTTCTCAGCAAGACATTTAGAAATATTAACTGTCGGAAGGGATCATTTTTCCACTTTGATCAGACTGGGTATATAAAAACGAACAATATGACCTTGTTCAGAATGGGAGAATTAACCATAGAGTGCTGGTGATTGAGTGACTGTTTGAATCATAATGCACCTCTTGGGGAAACGCTGTTTTTTCATACAAAATTCATTATGATGACTTATTCCTGTGAAACTGAGAAGACAGGGAGGAGCAAAGATGGAAGTATGTCTGTGTATATTACACAAAACAAGCTGTCAAAGAGGAGTATAAATATTGAGGCTGTCAGCATGTGTGCCAGACTGTGCCAACAAACCACAGTTTACATCAAGGGAACTGGGCTAACGCTAGCTCTCACTTACACTTACAGAAGAAAGTGGCAAGTTGGTTTTCAAGCCAGAGTATTTCTGCTTCTCTGCCCTCCCTCTGTTTTCCTGCTTTTTGCACAGTTTCTTCTCAAGAACCTGCAGATGTGTAGATATGTGAAAGAAAACAGGCAGCAGCATTGAGAGACATGCCAGAAAAACAAAGACCTCTGAACTGTACAAACACAATAGCAGAAAAACTGCAGCAAGGACCACCCATGACGGTGACAAATGGACAACCTTAATGAGTTTCTTATATGAGGGTGCTACTAGAAAAAAAACATCCGAGCATGGACGGACAAAGCGTCCTGTACAGATGTGCCGTAAACATGAGAAGTATCACTTTTTGCAACCGCAGTAGTCACCCCCTACAGGCTATCAAAAATTCAGGCTATCAAATTTGAAGCGCTTATATTACGATCTTATTTTTCAATTAGTCTTGTTATACAACCTGTGGAAAATTGGACTGGACTATCTTACACACAAATCATTTACCGGGTAACTTTAGAAGCCGTTAACCCGTAAAACTGCTCCACAACCAGTGGCTCAGGGCATCAGAGTCTTACTTGCAGGCCAGGAATAGCTTCACATGCCTATACACACCTTAATCTGAACTGAGCCAACTAAACCAAGAGTCAGGCTTGTTAAAATTGACACAACCTTCCAAATTCACTTCCACCGACCTGATTAGGGGCCAGTCCATTGACGCAATGGGACCTACGTGACCCCACAAACTTTTGACTCTTTCCAGCTGGGAATGGATCAAAAACTCAGACTGTAAATCATACAAACAGCCTTTTTCACTTAAACCAAAACTCTACAAATTCCTCCTTTAACAAGTTCCAATTAAACTTAAAAGAACCAAAAGATATAGACCAAAATATCTTATTAATAAGAAAACATGATAAGACTGGGAAAAACCTAAAAAAAATAAAAACTCTTTATCACCAAATCAGTTGGACTCAGGACCAACTCCAGGAACTAATCACCCTGAGGGGCCTTCCACAGGCAAGAGTGTCTGATCATAAATGGCTGAAATGCTCATTGACCATGTGGTACACCTTTGACGATTAGTGCTGAAATTCTCTTTCAAGCCATGAGTTAGTCAGCACAGTTACATGCAATTGTGAGGGCAGACAGCATGTGAGGGGAATCAAGTAATTGACTGGAGTATAACAATGCAACACTGTAAACCATGTAAGAAAATACTCAAGACGTTCAGCAGCTTCTAACTTTCTTTGTGACAGATCATCACACATGTAAGTATGGCTGACATCACTGCACAGCAGTTGTCTTATTTAAAGACAACATCTTAAGATAATTTGAATGGTTATTTTGTCAGATAATTTGTCAGCTGGGGCAATTAAATCAGGATCTTATCAGAATAGAGCAGCGGTCTGGATGGGCTGCCTTAATAAGCTGTTTTCAGTTATATTTTCTGGCACTTTAAGTGTTAAAACAAAATTGACAGAAAAACATGAATGAAAACAGCTATGTGGGTAAAGTATACACTTATACGTTAGTGGTTTTAGAAAAGAAAATGTAAAAGATAAATCTTTGGGGCATGTACAGAGCTTCTACGCCTTTTTTGAGGTTAGTCGCAGCATCACAAGTCTGGAAGACTGAAGTTTGCATCATATCATTGACCATTTCAGTCAATATTCACGTTTATTAACAGCAATTAACCGAGTGTTTCAGTACATACAAACTGAGCCAGACCGTAAAGTTGGAATTTTTATTCTCTTAACATTTTTAAGGAGTTCATATTCATATGAATAACAACAGAAACAATGAATCACTTTAAAGTGCAGCCAAACAAATTAAGAAGTCAGGAAAAAAGAAGAGCAACCACTGATCTTACGTTGTACACATTTTCTTCCACACAACAAACGGTGCGGTGTGGCTGTGTGGCTGATTTGCTTGCTTAGAAACTGGGGGGGGGGGGGGGGGGGGGGGGGGGGGGGGGGGGGGTGCAGTCCATCAGCTATGAGACAACATTGAATGCTTTGTCATTGTTCATTCTTTTAATATAATCTCTGCAGTATTTGATATTGATTTTCAACATTGATTTTGGAGCCAGCCAAAGGAAATGTTGGGATTTTACTAGCAATAACAATGTGGCTGATATGGGTAAGATAATATCACAGCTATGAAGGATTACACGTATTCAACATTTTCTCTGAATCCATCATTCAAATGAACCTAGATCAGCACAGAGGTTGAGGAGTTTGCAACCACCAGCACAATAAATAGTTTATTGTGGTAAATAATAACATAGATAAATCTTAATTCATGAAACTTAAATGATAAGTATGGTTTATCTGCTGAAAGCACCTTTTCCAAACTTTCACCAACTATTTATTTTATGAGGAGGTATTGTAGAAAGAAAACAATGGAAGGCTTGATGTGACCAAAAGGCTTGAATTTGGCAGAACTGATGTCAATCATTGTCAGCAGGGTTACATATTAAGGATCTGGCATGGTAAAGGTCTTTTACGTGGAGCGACCCTTTTCGATGTTATGCATCCATATGGTCAAAAAGACCAAGCAACTCACCCAAAAACACTTCCACAGTTACAGCCGTCTGCTGCCGGCTTGGAGTCACTGCCTATTTCTCCTAATACTTGAGAACTTTCTGTTTGCTTACCTCAGAGTGTTTATGAGGAAGAGATGCAGGCCTGGATATGTTCAGGACATCTACATTTTCTCATGTAGATTTCCTGCTTTGACTATTTGCAACTGGCGGGCTAGTCTTATCTTTCCTGAGACAGACGGATAAACATTATTGTTGGAGGTCAGGCGAGTTCTTGTATAGCACAAGGTTATGACTTGTCAGCTGCACGTGTGAATGCTCAGGAAGACATAAAAAGGTTGGGTACTCTAAATGCAGTAAAGAATAGAAACTCTGGGGGGGGGGGGACATTGACATATTAGACAGTATTAACACAACCTAAAAAGTTGAGTTGGTGCTTATGCATTTGTCTATTACAGCCCACAATTGCTTATTTAATTTGCCACATATACCTGCTAGCTCATATCTGTAAAGCTTATGTTCCGATGCTAACAGCTGCAGACTAGATCTACTCCAAACGAAACCAGTTATCATTTTGGTTTTTTTTTCATGGGGAGTTCAAATCCAGGGAAATGCTGTGGAAATTCCAAAACAAACAAGTGTTTGTGCCTTGCATTCAACCCCCTGACACCACTGAACTTTAAAATGCAAATAACTTGGAGTAAGACTGAGACAGCCCTGTGCTCTATCTGGGCCAATTTCTCATGGGTAAAAGAATGTGAATTGCAAAATGAGAACATTTTTACAAAACAGTAATGATTTCTTTGATGGTGCAATTCCTGTTAAATTACATAAAATTGTCACTCGCCATTTGAGCTATTTATTTAAATCTCAAATTGAAGCGCAGACAGCACACTGGGCTTTGATGCTTTGGTTAATATCCGATAATGTTTTCATGTTTGCACAAGATTTCCGTGTGATAGAAGCAGCATTTAAGAAAATCAAACAAAATATTTCCATATGTTCTACTTAACGTTTTGATGTACATCTGTCAATCTCATCCGCAAAAATCCAGCAAATTTTTACATGAATAGGATTTCTTTCCTTGCTTGGGACTTATATTTTTTTCCCCTCCTTTCACTGTATAAACCTAAAGCCATGCTATCCTGGAAAAGATATCAGCCTCTGTTTTCTTTGAAAAACAAGGCCACATCACTACCTTGATTTAATTCAACTCCACAGCTTATCCCAAGGTGTAACGAACCCTGAACATTACAGCATACATGTAATGTACATGTATTCTACATGGCAAACCTCTCCACTCCTCTCTGACCTTAGTGCATTAACATTCTCCTTCTATGCTTTCTTCCTCTTTCTTCTAGAGCCTCTTGCTCTCCATCCTCTAAATATTCTGCCTTGGTGTGTGTTTTAAAGGCTGAGCCTTCAACCCAACCACGGGCTGTGGTTCGCTCCTAAATCATTCACATGGAACTGGTTAGTAAGACATTCCTTCCACAGAGGGAATGTCTGGAAGCAAGCGCCTGTAATACAGAAATCATAAACGGGAGGTCCGGCCTAATCGCATCTCATGGCACTCTCACCCTCTCTGAGTTCCCTCTTCCTCTTTTGCCTTCCTCTGTGAGAAATTATTAAGAAGGAGGTCGTAAAGCGTTGGCTGATTCTATGTTTTCTTTTCACGTGTAACATAAGAATATAAATCAGTTTCAGATAATGAACGGATGAGATGGAAAATGTCCACGCTTATGAGTTCCTCTGTCAGCAAGTCCCAGGTATCTACGCTGGCAAAGGTCAGAGCAGGTCCAGCAGGTCAGAAGAAACAACTTGAGCCAAGCAGTGCACAAATGACAGCCCAGAAAATACGTGCTCAGTAGCCTGAGTTTGGTGGCTGAAGCCGAACCATAGTATTAACTTGCTCAAATTAGATGGTTACAATGATATTTTACATATCCATAGATAAATAGATGAAAATACAAAAACTTCACTCAACAAAACAAATTAATTTGATCAATCAAAGATGGCTGGTGGTCTGCAGTGCATTACAAATACGCTGTAAATGCACTGAAAATAGAACTTCACATGTACATTATAGATTGGAAACATGATAACAGCTAGTCTCTCAAACATTATTGTCATTCCATGGGGCTATATTGATCATGATAGTTTCTGTTGCAGTGTTGTCCAAGGACTTGAGGATCACACACACCCAACAGCCGTTTCCATTCTTGGTGTTTAAGCATTGAGATTACTGCAGACTCCCTGCAGCTTTTCCCAATATTATGCATTATTGATGTTGAAAAACCAAAATGCCATGCAATTCTACATGGGAAAAAAAATTAACTGAGAGATGATTTTCTGATTAGGTGTGGCACAAAACAATAAGTCATTACCCATCTTTGCTTGGAAAAAACTAAAGCCTTTGTTGGATTATCCTTTTATACCTAATTTTGACACCCTGACATGTTTTGCAGATTGTAGAATTTTACTGAACTGTGTTATTTCTATGTTCTATAGACTTTCCTTTGTCTCTCTTCCAGCATTGTGTGTGTGTGCGTGTGTGTGTGTGTCACTGACATCAAGATCTAGATTTGTTCAAATTTTCTGAATACAATGAAAATGGTCAGCATAGACAATGGCTGTGTTAGGATTGTCCACTTGTTCATTTATACACTCACTGTATAGTGTTACAATATAGAGGACTCACTAGAGGATTGAAGCAAACAGCTGCTGATGCATTTAAAAAACATGTTTGAATTTAATGGTGCTTTGTAATTATGCACAAAATATTAACTGTTACATGTCACATAAAAAGATACACACAAAGCAGTTACCTTCAATTTCACTGGAGACACCAACCCAAGCACTTACTCACTTTCAGTGTATTGATAGAGATTCAATATTACCCATAAAAATCTATCAAATATGCCTAAACATGACTACTGTTGGTAAACAACATTTCAGAGTCTTTGTAGACTCATACTTGTAGCTGGCATGCAAATGTTTAAAAAGCAGGCAACATCATAGCTTATTCCGAACATGTTTTCTGACTCATAATTTCTCAGGCAGAAGAAGAGACAAGCCTCATTATGGTTGAGAAGTTCAAGAAGCCTTATTTGCTAACCAAGTATTCTGAACAGGTAAGAATATCACAATAAAAAGCTGTGAACGTAACATCAACTCCTGGTTCCAGGCCACGATGTATGTTGATCTGTTTCAACCTATGTAGTGTGCAGCTTCTGCACAGTGCCTCTGGCGTCCCACTCCAGTTCATAGAGCACTATGTAGTTCATGAGAAATTTCAGTTTAAAATTAAAGCAGCACAACAAATTGGCTGAGTTAAACATAGCCACTGAAAATCATTTCTTTGAACGCGTCTTTTAACTGAAGGCTCAAATGAATTAACAACTTACGGATTTAAGTTCTTGTTTAGTTTTAGAAAACTTCCCAATACATTTTCTGAATAAGGGGTTTGTATAACAAATCAATCATCTTTTGTGGAATACTTCTTTCCCAGAAAGCATGAGTCATAAGTCCTTGCCCTGCTCCTCTTATTTTCACTGTGTTTCCCTAGAACTGCGTGTCCTTCTTAATAAGCTCCAACAAGTCTTTGTCAGTTCTCTGGCTCACTTTGGGGAACCTACAGATGTGCCTGCCTCTGTTTCCTCCTCCTGTTTCTTCCCTAACGCACTTGGCCTTAATTTGTCCTGTTGGATAGAGGCAAAGCAAAAACAGGGCAGCAGAGGACTGCCTTTTGTCCCTGTGCTCCAGTCAAGTGCCAAGATAAAGAAGTGAGTTTTTAACTTTCCACTTCTCAAGTCCTAAAATAAAAGAATTATAACTTTTTTAAAAAAAAAGCTTAAGCTTTGAGCATTTTTAACGAAGAACTTTAGCATTTGCTAAAAAAAAATCTACCTGCTTCCACTGGCAGATTTCATGAAAATGAACCTGCATCACATGATTGTGCCAAACTATCAACATGAATAATGTAATAGTTCGGACATTTTCGAAATAAACACACACCATTTTGTGCAATCAGGAAAAGCAAAAGGACTGATCATCTAAATCCCATCAAGATAGCCGTGGTTCTGAGATTTGTTTTGCAGAGAGAGGGATGAAAAATACCATCAATTAACTTCAGGTCAATGTAATTTTAACTACTTATGCAGCATCATTATGTTGACCCACATTGGAAGCTTTATCAAAATCCTTTGTAGATTGTCCTATTTTGCTATTGCTGTCTGATTTTGGGTTATTTTCTTCATTTCACTGAAATACTGTGGCATCTCCATATCAATCTTGGTTTGGGTTTCTTAAAGGAAACACTCCATCATTGGAGCCTTGAAAAACTGGCTGATGGGAAACAATGGTGCCCTTGAATTTCGCCCACTCATTTTGCATGTAATGATATCTAGATTAAACCTAATATTATTGTTGGCCCATGCGAGCCTATCACAATTTTCTCTCACCCATGCAACAGAGTATGTGGTTGTGTGGAAATAGTCCTTTTTTTTTCTAAACAGCAGCTTTACTTCCAGCTTTGCAATCGTAGTTTTTTGGGATGGGGAAGGGGAGAAGGAGAGGGGTAATTGCAGTGTGGAGAGGAAAAGAATACTGAAGTAATGAGGGAACATGAAGGTTCAAAAATCACCTGATGCACAGGGGACGACATTTTGAAAAAGCCTTGAATTTAAGATGGTTTATCATTAGACCAATAACACTTTTCTAAGGTTTAGCATGAACAAATCACAGAACACAAATGTAAAAAATTTTTGAAGGACATTCTTTTTTAAAATTCTTTTGTTTTTCTGTTATTATTGCAAGGAAAGGAATGAGGAGTTAATGCACTCCAGTGACTGTCCAATGACACCATATGTGATAAATCAGCATAAACAACCAACAAATCCTTGTTTGTCTTTTGTAATGCCCAGGAGTTTCCAACTTTGTATGACAGTTAGTTAAAATGTCATGCATGTTCTGTTATAAATTAGTAGTAAGTTTGTCTAATTTTGTTGACAGTTTAGTTACGTATCTATACACTATATGGAACTGTCAATAATATACATTGGCTTTATGACAGCATCTTACTGCATTTCACTATAATTATGAACTTAAAGCTAAATTCACATCACTCATATCTGAAGTAACTGTAATCTCACGGATCCTTCTTGTCACACAGATTAGCATAATCATAATTGTAATTTGTCATCAAGGAAATTTGGAATAAAAAAAGCAGGCATAAGATGCAGAGGAAACTTGATTCTTCTCAACTGAAGCGCACAAAATTTTAGAAAAAGAGTTTTTCCCCTCTTCAGTTCTCAAAAAAAAAATTCTGTTAACAAGGTTAGCATTGGCAATATTGCTGCTGTCTCCCGTTGCCATGTAAACATAAGGTAATTTGCTGCATATTCTGATTTCAGACCAAGGCGTAATGGCATACAATCTGGTGTTGCAAGCCAGAAAAATCCAGGTTTTCCAGTCCACACATAAACATTACAGTTGGAATCGGTGAAAATCTCCATCCTGGAAGTCGTGTTCCAAAAAGGTTCACTGCCCAAAATTGCATTTGCATGTAAACAGTACATGCAAACGCACAGAAAAATATGTAGTCACCAAAATACACACGTTTGTGTATACAGGGCCTCAGACTTAAAGACAAAGGTTTACTAGGAATGGATCAAACTCCATTCAGAAAAGCGGTATACCTGACAAAGAGGAGGAGGAGCAGAAGGGAAATATGAATGCTTGTTTTGAGGAGAGACTTTGTAAGAGACTCACCTGTATTCACACACCGAAAGTGTACTGTAGACTGATTACACCTCCATGCATGGGAAGCATCGGCACAGGTGACACGAAAGGTAGCATTTAAAGGGTAATGTGCTCATCCACACATTCCAAATTGGTTTCTGCAGGTGGGCACAGAAAGCATGAATTCCTCATTTTCTACCAACACAATTACTTTAAACCACAAAGTGATAAATTAATGTGAATGTAAAAAGTTTAAATGGATCACTCATTACTGAACAACATAGTAATGAGGCAGTGACTTGCTAGTTTCTAATGTAACTCCAAAAACTAGCCAGAATCTTTTGTTTGTGCAGAGTTATTGAAATATATACTGTGAAAGTACATAAAAACCGTTATACAGTTGTCTTACTGTCATGTACTGTAATCTAAAATATTGCGGTGCACTTTTAAGACATAGAGTGAATATTGGTGTCTCTGATGCCAGCAGTGTGATGATGCAGTCAATCTATGGTTGTATTTTAAAATATAATGTGTTTTTTTAAATGACGCCGACAGCAGACAGATGCCACAGCTCACTGGTAAACAAAGTTCTTTCCCTAAACTCCTGGGAAATGCACTACTCATGAGAGCCCTGGGAATGCTCACTATCAAGACCATCTCAAGTATAAAGTAATGATCATTTTTGTTCTCATTTGAAGTTCTTGCTCTTGTGTTTTGTCTCTGGTGTTTCTCGTGATGCTCGCATTTTTATGTAAAAACAACTTTCGCCCACCATCATAACAGCTGTCGCCCCTCTACCATCACCAAGTTGCCAACGTTCTTCACCAAATTTCTCCCCTTTCACCTGTCTCGTCACCTGTGTCCCCTGAAAAACAGTCAGGAGCACACAAACACACAGGTTAATCTGTCTGGGTCAATGTGCCGGGCTATGCAGGGGCTCAAAGAGAGGCCAGCCTAATCGTCGTTTGGATCAGCACTGAGAACAGAGAAGGCTGCACCATTTTATCCCAAACCAAAGTCAACAGGACAGGATTCTTGGGAGACATTGCAGACATTCTTGAAAGCAAAACAGGGGGATGAAATTAAAGAGCAACTGGATCCCTTTCTTTCAAATATGAGAGTAGTAGACAGTGAGGTCGAGCATGCTGAGGAAGATGCTCAGATGGCAGTTCTCTTTTAAGCGTGTTTGGGAATGTGCTTCATACCATCACAAACTACCTCACTCCAGCTTTCCTTTCTTTGTACTTCGCTTTGTTTTGTCTTTGTCTCTTTCTTCTCATTGTTTAACATCAATCCAGCACACTCCGGACCAAAAGCTTGGTCGATGTCTTGGGATAATTAATTACTCCCTTAACTAAGTGCTGTTTGCACAGATGGACCTCCTCCCAGAGAACTGGCCACCCTTTTTGCGATGCTATTTCCGCTCTCCTGTCAGCCTGACAAAAAACGGACACTCACTGAACATGGCAAACACAGCAGCACTGCTGCATGACTTTGAAAGCGTGATTTGGTTTGCCTACGCATAGCCCAAGAAGGATTCCTTCCCTTGTGGGTCTAATATCCTTGTAAACAGAGAAGTATGAATTTTCTAATAGTGACTCTGACCACATTTTGGAGCAGAAAATAGGACAAATGTAAAGAAAATGAACTAAAAACAAAGGATGATGGTGAGTGGGAGAAAGAAAATTGAGACTGGTGGCAGTAGGAGGATGGGATTGGAGACATTTTGGCCAGGGATGCCAGAAAGGAATCAGCGAATAACTTGGCTTGTTTCTTTGTGGTGAGAACAGCATGGGCTGGAGGCTGGAGCCAGAGCCCACAATGTCTAGCCTGGAAGGTTCTCTCATTAGAGAGGATGGAGCGCAAACTCCTGGGAAATGCACTACTCATGAGAGCCCTGGGAATGCTCACTATCAAGGCCATCTCAAGTCTAAAGTAATGATCATTTTTGTTCTCATTTGAAGTTCTTGCTCTTGTGTTTTGTCTCTGTCTCTGGTGTTGTCTCGTGATGCTCGCAATTGACATAGGAATATCCCCCACCTCTGAGTTTGTCAATTGAGGAGGTGTCTGAGAATATCCAACTTGACATGAGCTTAGGACCTCTACTGTCTCGAACACCAGACAAGCCTCCTTTGAAGAAGTGCAATAGCATGCCAGTGTTTTTTGTTTAAACACTGGTTTATAACTCTCGGGGAGCTAAGTTAAGCTGGTTGGCAAGAGAAATGACAAAATGCAGAGAAGGAGCATGAGAGGAAAGGGGAGAAGAAAAGCTAAGGGTACAAATATTCCAGTGTGGGGTCCTCAGCATTCAGCTCATCCGGCCATCTGTGGCGAAGCCTCAGAGGCGGCTTTAAATGTTCCGCCATAAATGAGGAGAAAAAATATTTGAACCTGTGTACTCAGCCGTAAACTATAAACCATCAGGAGCCTTAACAAGAGCCGGGAACATGTAATTGTAACAATCAAAAAGTCATAGGGATACACATGCAGAAGTGGGTTCTTTCCAAAATTACCCCTGGCATGTGGATCCAATAGCAGGCCATAAAATGTCTGTATATTTGACTTTACAGAACCCCACTTGGAGTTCTTCATTTTTCTTTTTCTTTTTTTTGTTGCAGGGATGCCCATTTGCTCAAGGATAAGGAGAAGGCTTTTTTGGACTTGGCCAGTGAATTTTGCTGGTGGGATGACTTGTGTGTGGGTGTGTGCTTGCCTGAATGAGTCTAAGCCTCTCCTGCAGTTGTGCTTAAGCATGCATGTGGCTTGTCAGTGGTTATAGTCAAAAATGCATTCAGAAATACTTTTGTATGATTAGTGCATGACTATAACCTTAACTCTTCACTGTAGATATCTATGTCCAAGTGGCTATTAGAAGTCCTCGGGCTGAATTGCTGACATAGGCAACATTTTGAGAGTTGCTTCTAACTAGAATGCTTCGCCCAATGAAGATATGTAACTGACATGCATATAAGCTTACTGTGACCCTGGGATTCTGATGAAAACAGAATAGCAAACACGTGAAAACATTTCGGGGGGAAAAAAACAAATCCAAATACGAAATTTAATTTCAGAAAAAAACAAATAACTAAATAGAAAACACGAGAACATTTAAGAAAACCCAGCAACGCCATATTTTAGCAATCACAACAATAAAGCAAATAATAAATCATAAATACCCAAAGCAGAAAAAAACAAGGACATCTTAGAAAAACCAAACATCTCAAAAGACAACGGATAACATCGAACAAGATACAGCAAAACAGGAAACAGATACATTGATAAATACTAAGAACAGTTGAAAAAAGCATGTGAGGTAAGTCGTTTTTGTTGAACTTTCTGAAATGTCACGCCATGTCCGCTGTTGCTGGAAACTTACAGTAACACATCCACCGTATCAGCAGACTTACACAGCCAAAAGCATCCCACAACTCACAACGCTATAACATCTTGACGTGCGTTTGCAACGATGTTCAGCCTCTCGCTCTTTGCAGTGTTACAGACTATGCAGGGCTTTTTCTCTGTCACACCCATGAACACGCCGATGTACGCATCGGAGACAATACATGGTTCAGCGTCTTGCCTGAGGACACTATGACATGTGGCCTGGGAAAGCCAGGAATCTAACCTCCCACCTTTTTTTTATACAGTCCCTGCTAGATGCAAACCTCTCTCTTTCTGATAGGTAAAAGGCCATTGAGAAGCCCTGTGTAGTGTTTCAGGAGTGGTATTAATCCATACATTTGAGGCTTCTAAAGCATATAATCTCTTTATTCTAGCAATGTTTTTTGCAGCTTGGTGTAAGTTTTCAAACATGCAGACAGCTGCTAGAGTGAAGTGCAGGGTTTAGGACCTTTATATACCACAGGTGAAAAACTGATGTTTAAAGGGCTTCATTTATGACTCAGAACTCTTATAAGGCTTTTACTTTTAGGAGGCGGAAAAACAACCCTCCCCTCAATGAGGCTTTTGAAGAGGGCATGTGTCTTTGACTTTTTTCACAAAACACCACTTATGACTTCAATAAAGCCACTTCACTAAAAATGGGACTATTAGAAATAACAGCTCAAGCAAAGTGCTCAGTCGCTGCCCTCATCATCTTCCCTCGGCATTTACCTCATGGGCTGTCTGAAAGAAATGATTATTCTTTGGAGAACCTGGTGATTCATTTTGCCCCAGCGTACAGTTGCACTGCACAAAGAGCTTTTTTAAAACGCCTCAAGGAATCACCAAACAACCCTGAAATCTTTCTTGTAATTAACTGATTTCGACAACAGAAATGCTTTGTGTACAGTAGGTCAGGCACTAAATTGGAACCCCTGCATTTCGAGAATCTTCTGACTGAAGTTCCATCACTTAAATCTCTAACTTCTGACCTCTAAAATGTCTAAATTAATCTCTTTCTGTTCAGGCTTTAAGGATTAATTTTCCAAGCACCCTTTAATAAACAACTTGTAATACATCTACTCTTTATTGTGTTTGGTCATCATTAGACGGGTGTTCTTGGCAGAAAACACAAGACTTTTCCTTGCCTCAAAATTGAGTGCTTTAAATACACCTTCAAACAAATAAGATTATGGGAGATAAATTTTTGGTTAAAAGTTTGGATAAATTGCATTTATTATAATCTCAAAAAATAATCAGTTAAAATCACATCATCACACTGCATAAACAGAATGCTTATGAATAACCCCGTAGTAGAGAGTAAATTGGTCTCTTAAAGACCTTTTGGCATTTCACCTTCTTGTAGATTATTTCTGAGATGTGCCGATGCTTGAGCCTGAATACAAACTGAATAGACTGAGTAGAAGGTTGCACTGATGGTGAAGAGAAAGATTTCATGGACATATGGGGTGAAAACAGGAAAACTATGGATAAAGTTGCTTAAGTGCAATGGAGCAACATGTTAGACCAAGCTATATGTTTATGTTAATACATGTTTACATGTTTCTGTATTTGGCAGACGTTTTTATCCAAAGCGACTTACACTCATATCTCAGGTAGGCAGGTAGCGTAAGGGGCTCTTGCCTAAGGACCCCTACTTTTACCTGCATATGCTCATTTATTTTTTGGTGCTTCGATTTCCTCCTGCAATCCACATAAATACTTTGAAAATTATCTTCTTTCTAAGAGGTCATTATTTGTAGATCTTTTCAAAGTGGAGTGCTGTACCTCGGTTGTGCATTGACATTCTGTAAGGTACAGAGCTGCAGTGGGGGATCGCAGGTGAAGGAGTCTGTGAGCTAACAGCAGATATAGTCCAAGAAACGATTCAGTGTGAGGGCATGAAGGAAAGCACATGTCGCAGACAATTCTATTGTAAAACACCAAAGCTATTCTCACATTGGTGATTCCACAATGCCTGCGTGCTATTTGAAAGCACACGTTGATAAGGCACAGAGCTTCCTTTGTTTGGTCAGCATGAACAAGCAAAGGGGAGCATAACAAGGGAATTGTATTGATGGCAATAGAGTGTGATCTCTGTGTGAAAAAGGCTTGTATCTGTCATTACAGCAATCTGTCCAGGGTGCGACCTAATGGCAGACGAGATTAAATCCGGACCCTTATGCCCCTCGTACAAGACTAAGCAGGTACAGCTAATGGATGGGTAGATGGAGGTTTAAAGTTAGAAAGTCAGTCAGTTTACCTGTTGTTTGACGTTGCATTGTGGCGCAGAAAAAGTTGAGACACGTAGAACTTTAAATAGCCTCAGGTAGGTTTGATGTGATGAGTAAATGGAACCCATGTATAGATTATTACACCACATACTCTAACGTACTATATAAGGGTTAAAGATTGCTCAAACATGATGTATCACATTTGAGCAAATGTTTTATTCTCAGTTGGCTTGAAGATGCAGAAAATGTTATTATTAAAAGACACAACTTTAGAAAACCTCCGCATGTTGCACTAAAAAAGCAAATCCTGAGTCCAAATTAAACTGTTCACTTAGTTTATAGATCATTTCCTATTTCTGATACACAGAGTACCGTTAACTCCAGTCTTATGCCTCTCTTTGCAGAAGATTGGTCTCCCCCAAACAGCATGGTTTATGAAGTTGAGAAAAAAAAATCTCTCTTGATCCATACTGCCTGTCAGAAACAAACTTGTGATTTACATGACTGTGCAGTCAGACCGACTGTCACGACACAAAACAAACGAGTAAGGATTTTGTCCTACACATGGAGGGATATAGCCTCTCTGGTAAGATCGTCACTGCATCACTAAAACTAAACTTAGCAAATAACTGCTTTAGAATATTGTAGATAAGAACTTTGACATTGTGCAAGTCCGTTGTCTGTTGGAATAAAGACTAAAATATCAATTCCTAAACTGTAGCTTAATTTAACAGCACTGGGGCAATAGCAGAATTAGTAGAAGACAGCTTCTTAAAATGAGATGAGAAGAGCTGCTGTTATTGACCAAGGTTGTTACAGTACTAAACCACACCCAGTGACAACACATACACAGTAACCTACTGAAGAATGCATAACGATTTTTCCTAATCCCAACTGTTTTTCATGAGTCTCCCTAGTACTGCGGGCACATTGGAATATTAAATTCAAAACATATGCCGCCACTTTTTGAAAAAGACTTGACAAAACTTTTCACATGCCAAAACCGGATATTGAGCACAATGACAACTCTGACTGTGACACTTCCTGAATCAGTGATCGAGCTTCTGGTTCACACTTGTCTGTGATCACATGTGTGCATCCCAGTTTCCCTGCCCGTACACACGTCTTATGGAGAGTACATCCTGATAAATCAAGGCCTCTGATCTCGCCGCCAGGAATTCCAGGCTGCCTGGGCCACACCATTCAGATCCGTGAAATTAGGAAACAGCGGCTCAGCGCACCAAGAATCCAAAGAATGGCATTATAGTCCATTAGTTTTCTGTGAGGCACAAATAAAAGGGAGTGTAGAGGAAATTAATACATTTTACAATTCTAAAGAAGTGAAATAATCCAATTTTTAACCACGGCCATATGGAGACCACACTTGAACACTTGCATATGTTTGGCCACATGCAAAAAGACATAAAAAGCACAACTGCAAAGTCAGAAAGGGATGAATGAATCTCACAAAGACAAACAAGTGAACACACTGTAAATTATACTATATATCAAGTGAATTAAAAGCAAAAATGCTCTACAGTACCTTCATGACAGTACCATCTTTATGTTGTCAATATATACATAGCGTGTGAGGAATGTTCCAGGTGTTTCAGGAGTTAAATTTCAGATGAAAACGCGAAGGGATGTCAAGCGTTAAAGATCATGCTGAATATTTGGTTTGCAGGTTTGAGTGTATTCAAATGTGGTCGGTAAGCTCCAGATGTAGAAGAGCGTCACCTAAAGGAAGGAGTGTGTGTATAAGTGCACATGTTTCTATCTTTTCAAGACCGTTCATTTTGTGCACGTAACTCTTCGTGACTGCATTGTTGGGACATGGGTGCGCAGTGTGAAGGTCGGTGAGGCTGCTTCCAAGAGTCCTCTGAAGTTACAAATGGCAGAGGGATATTGTGACTACAGCACGTAGAAAACAGCTAGTCTGGAAAATGAGCAAAGATTACTGCATATCTGTCTCAAATTGCCTTTCAGCTTCAGGCATCTTGACTTGATTTTATTGAGATATATACATGATTTTAACTAATCACTCTAGGATTTTCAACACCTAATAATTGGAATTATTTTGTTCTGCCTTCACCTTTAAGGCCACTGAGTTGAAATGACAAATGGCAGCTCTTTTTGTTGCTACTGATAAATCCTGCACTGGGAGTATGATGAAACATAACTCTGGATTCATCACATAAGGACTTTTTTCAGTCATATCTGTTTTTGATAAACTAATTTACCTAATAATTTCTAAAGTTTTTCGTTAATCTATAATCATTTGCACAGCTCTATTTTTTGTATCTCAATTTTATTTCTTCCAAACATCATATCTCATAAACAAATAAGCAACACAAAGTAATGAAAACATCCAGTGAATGATAACTAACCTTAACTACCATGAACCTTTCATACATGAGGTCAGTTTTTTTGATCTGTTCACAATCAACTTTTGCTGAAGCAGCAACCGCAACCTCTAAAGTGCTGTTCAAAGAGGCGGCTGGTCTTACCTCACTTTAAGTCTCCCCATTAAAAATGGCTCACAAGTTTTCAGCAGTATGTAAATCAGGTGAGGAAGGGGTCATTGCTCGGTCGTCCGAGGTCTTTGCTGGCTGACCAGGCAGTCACTGTCATTTCATTTGTCGAGAAAATACTTGTAAAATCTCTCCTCAGGTATTTCCTGTTTCAATCTCGATAGCCAAGTGTCACGTTTCAGCCGGGATTACCTTTACTGTGCCTTGGAACACTTGCACTTCTGGATCATTTTCAAAAGGCATTTAATTGATTGGTCACATCTCCAAAGTTCAGTGTTTTTGAGCGTGTTGCATCAGAAATGTTTTTTTTCTTTTTTTTACTCTTTCTGGCTTATTGTACCTGAGATAACGATGCTGACCTGTTATAAACATGTTAATGCAACGTATTAATGACTTTACAGCTCAGCCTCTCTCATTTCACAATTACATGTCACCTGAAAACGGTTAAACCCAACAGGAACACATGGTTTGGAGTTTGGAGGTCAGCATTCCCACCTGACTAATAACTGTGCACACAGTGTACTTTTTGAAAGTCCCTGCCCTTTTCCAGACAACTTCCAAGAATGTCTTCTCGGGTGGTTTTGTATAACAAACCATCTGGCGAGTTCAGTCAGCACTTTCACAATTATACGCTTTCAGTGAAGACCTGTGCAGGGCTCAGGGGGGCGCTAGCAGTGTGTTCGCCCCACTCCGAGAGCATATTCTTAAAAGTGTCATTTTTCAAAAAAAAATAAACCGAACTTGCACAGCTGGATTTAGGAAATTCATTGCATTCTTCCTGGGAAATCCTTTCCAGGTCTGTCAGATTGAATTGGGTGCCCTTGACAGCTGCAACCTTTAGGATACTCAAAATAAGCTTCAAGGGGTTTGAATCTGAGCTCATATTTACCACACAATGATGGAGAGCGATTCCATCTAGCTGTTCCACCGTTACGGTCTGGCTAATGTAGTGATGCTCCAGCGATGATAGTTCTCTCATTACTGCAGAGAGTCACTGCTCAACCCCAACGCCAGCTTTGTTAATGAATTAGCTTGGCTAAATTAGCGAAAAGTGCCAGTTCCTCTTGTTTTTTTAACATGTCACTTATAATTTATATGTATATCTTATAGTAAGTGTAGTGCGTTTGTGCTCGTGTGTGGAAATATTAAAGGAGACACGAAAAGCTGAGTCACACAACTGGAATTCGCGGAGAGAGGAGTTAGAAGTCTAATCAAGTGGCTCGATCAAAAGCAACCAAAAGAGCACTTGACATCTTAATTTGAGTTAAGTCCACAGCTGGAGGCTTGTCTCTTTGTTGTGGTGTGGCCCCTTTACTTGCATCTATTCACATCTCTTCAAGGAAGAAAAACACCATTCACACATGACTGCAAGGCCCTTCCCACTGCCAGAATCAACGAGGTGAGAAAAAGTCTTATCGCTGGTTTAAAGTGTAATGGAAACAGTTTGGGTGCCAAAGACGCATTGGTTCAGGTGTTATTCTGTGTGCTGGGTGAGTTCCCCTTTTCAGATGAAAATAAAAGTCATGTGTGTGACTCCAAAGGCTGACAGATGAGCTTGTACTCATCAACCAGCAACCGGGTTGAACTTCTCATAATGCAAAAGACTCTGACGGCAGATTTGTTGATCTTTTGGAAGCCAAGTCTTAAAAAAGAGAAACGGGATTGTTGTCATAGAAACTCCTCGCTCTTTCTGCAAATGTTTATGATTGCAAAAGTGGAACAACAAATTATTTTTAAACTGTATTTAAGAGCTGAAGTCCAAAGTAAAAGTCCCAGCTCAACGCTTGTTTTCATGCTTGTCAGGTCACTGCAAAAGAGCAGTGCTGAATGAAAACATTTGCCAACTCAGTATATCACTGCTTCACAACATAAGACGGAGCTGGAAGACCATCAAATAGCTGGTCTTGGGAAAGCGAGGAAAAAACCATTCCAAGCATGTCAAATTTCACTGACACACATGTCACCACCTCAGACTCAAAGACATGTAAAAAGATGGAAATCTAAAGGAGATAGGAGGCGGTTAGGTTGGACACGATAGCCTCAGGAGGAAGACGTTGGAAGTTCATTCAGAGGACTGTTGAGCTGTTGAGGACTACTTGAGCTTTTCCAGAAAAAAACTTCCACTTGGTCCTTTCTCATTGAGATAGTCAAAAAAAGATTATTGATTTTGATCCTTTCGACCCTTGTGCAATTCTAACTTACACTTTTTTCTTACATTCTTCACACGAAACACACAGCACAAAATACTGTAGCGTATTTAAGAAATCACAGGCATGTTTGAGGAACTGGATCGCAATTTGACTTCCCGCCCAAATGGTGGTCACGAAAATGACACTTTTTGCCACAATGCAATGCAGCGTCATCCGGCTAATAAATATCACTTGATCAATTTCAATTGCATGTCCTTCCTTAACTGGGTGAGCTGGACCATCTCTGTGAAATTTGAGGGGTTTTTTTTTTAACATTTTTTAATGCCAACTAAAGTTTCCCTGTAAAGGGTTTGTTATATGTAGAATGCGTGGGCATATGGGATTGGAAAAAGCCATTTGGACACAAAATCATGTGAGCTGCACTGCTGACTGTGGCCACTAGAGGACAACCGTACTGTAGTGAGTCAAGCGTTTTTAGGGACATCATGTGTGTTTATTTAAGAGTACAAGGCTGGCAAGAGATGAAAGAAGAGAGATAATTACACTAACATGGTAAGCGTCTTCAACACTGTGGCCACTTGTATCTTGCAAAGAGTGTCTTATTCTGTAAATAGATTTGATTTGTACATTTATTTGTGAGAAGCAGCAAAGAGTCGAGAAGCGTCGTAACATGTCCAAGCACCTTTCACTAAATGAAACCATGTTAGAAGGAAATTACACCATCTTTCAATTCTAAACTTTTCCACATGTGCACATGATAATCTTTTTTAAAGAACTATGGATTCATTACCAGGTCTTAAAATTAGGTAAATACGTAGGTAAGGATCTTATACAAGAAATAGTTGCTGCCCATCAATCTGGAAAGGGTTATGAAGTTATTTTAAAACAATAGGAATCAATCAAGAGTCAACTAAGAAAGGATGTTCAGTAGAAAAGAAAAACCTAAGAGCTACAGCTCAGACTCTTTGGGCTTCAGTTAGAATGTTAAATGTTAAAGTTCATGGCAGTACTTTTAGAAAAAGACAAAGTACGATTTGCTTGGAAGGGTTGCCGGAAAAAAGCCTCTTCTCCCTAAAAGGAACGTGGCAGCACAGTGAATGTTTGGAAAGCTGCATCAGAACAAACCACAAGGCTTCTCGAACAATGTCCTTTGGAAAGACGAGACAAAAGTGGAGATGTTGACTATAATGCACAGCGCCATGTTTGATGAAAACCACAGTGCAGCATATCAGCATAAACAATCTACACAATGCCAAGCCTGATGCTGGAGGGACATTGATTTGGGCTTGTTTAGTCACAGCCACTTGCAGCTATTAAGCTGACCATGGACTGGGTGACAAACAACAATATAAACTCTCAGATTAGGGGGTAGATCCTGACAACAGAGCTACACAAATCTGAAGTTTTCAATCACATATACAGCTAAACACGTGCCTGCCTTCGCCCAGAGCAAGACTAATTTCCAACAGTGAACAGGTTTCACCGGTTACCAATCTCTGTAAAGCAGATCATTCCAGAGTCAAATGGGATGCCATCTCTCTGACAAATGAAGATCGGCCCAGATTGGTTCATGCAACAGGACAATGACACAAAACACAAGAATTAAGGTGCTGACATGGTCCAGTCAAAGCCCCTCTTCAACATGGCTTAAATGTTGTGGTGGGCCCTTGAATTTAGCAAAAGTTTTGTTTCTAGAATGCAGATTCTTGCATTCAAATATGTGGTTTAATGTTGTGAGTGGTCATCCTTAATTTTTTTTTTTTCAAAAAAAGTTTAAACCAAGAGCATAAAATGGCTATGTCCGGTAAAACTCTAGCAACAGTTTGACAAGCTTTTACTGTAATGCTCTTTTAATGAAGGTATGGCTCGGAGCCCGGTCTCAATAAGAGGTGATTAGTTTTAATGTCGAAATGTCAAAACTGAGACTAAACTGACACCATGTCACAATTTAGCCAGACAACCAGCAGCTCTGGCATGAACAAAATCAAATTAACAAAAATACATTAACTGTACAATGCACACACACTAGTTAGGGCACATGCAAATGCCAGGCCAGGTGTATCCACTCAGCGACATAATATACCACTGACCACATTTAACAGGCCCTTAAAGCTCATATAAGCTATGAACCTTTCTATGGCAAATACCTCCCTGCTCAGAGGCAGAAAAATTGAATGCAAGGTAGTAAATCATTTAGAAACAATGTCCATATTTTTTATAAATTTTATTTGGGTTCTGTGGCTTATAAGTCTGAGTCTGTGCATGAGGGGTCTCGTATAACCTGTGTTTTTACATGCCATTATGTTGTAATATCCAGACGTCCTGCCTCTGTTAAATATCAGGCTTGGTATTTCAGACTTTGGATGACCACTGTTCGACTTTTCCCCTTAGTAAGAGGGACAAGTTTCATTTGGTATGCTAGTGTGGGCAAAGAATGCTGAAAATGTTCAAGAATTGTTCAGATTTATGAGCACAGGGGGGTAGACTGGAATTTGTCAAATGCCGATTGGTCAGAGCACAGTGGAGGATTAAACCTATTACAATTCGCAATCTCAGGGCATTTACAGTAATGTGTTACATTACACCTTTATTTTTAAACTGCAGACAGGATGTGGCTGGGCAGTTGTGGAAAGCAAATGTTCTTTGTCATTTTGAAAATCTATTATAAGAGTCTGATTCAATCTCCATGTACTCTTGGCTAGTTAAAGCAGTTCATTAATGGCCAAACATTTTGTCAGTGTATTCTGTACTAAAAAGATCTGAAAAAGAGGCCCATAACTCTTCATGTACCGATGTTCATTTCTCCTTGTAGGATATTTCTAAGCTGGCGACCAAACTAATGCGAGATACACCACCATGGTAATCGGAAATGTGGAAGGAAACTTTCCGCAATAAATTCATGTTATTCAAAGTAACGCCAGTGAATTTGGTAACACAACTGTCATAAAAACAAATCTCAGTGCGAGCCCTGCAAATGCTCAAAAATAGTTTTATAGCCGGTGGATGCGTTACTATGGGGATCGTGAAAAATAATGTTTTCTTCAAAGAATTGTGTTTTTAACACATTTTAACACTAAAATCAATGTTCTCTCAACCATGACAAAGTACTTCTAATAAAAAGCACAGAACACTGGTAGAAACAAGGTCAAAATAAAGATAGAAGGAAATGGTAAGTGTGAAAGTTGGATTTAAGTTTGTTGCTCGGGCTCTTGCGTTCCCTCCTTTTTTTCCTAATTTCATATGTGACCTGTGGTACTTGTTGATAAGCCAGAACTATATAATTGTTAATGTCATTTTATAAATTTTTTTTAATGCTGCAGTCTGCACTCTTAACACAGTAGAAAGAACACTATATATATATATATATATATATATAAACTGTGGAGCAGTTTCCTGTGGGTCAGAAGACAACGCCACAAAGTTACCTTGGGCATTGAAAATTTAGGCAAAGAGCTATTGACCAAAAGTCAACGTGTGACAAGTTGTGAATATAAATGATTTAACTTCAAACTTAATCCATGTTTAACAAGATCTGGCCAAGTACTTTCAATGCCTAAAGCTAAGCGAGCAGCAACTTAAAGCAAAAAGAATGAAGGTGTCATGACTCGTGGTGATGGAGAACCCAAACACAGAAGAAGCAAGCAGGCTGACAGTTGATAGAACTGAATACTTTTAATGTCACCTAATTAAACCCAAAAATGCTGCTGAAGAAGGGAAATCCAGGAACTAAGCTCAAAATAAAACCAGGTAGAGGTGGGAAGCAGGAGGACAGACTGCTGTGAAGTGAATATGACAAGGACCTGGACAAAGCAAACACGGGCGTTTTTATATGGAGGAAGCTAATGATTAACGCAGGGCAGGTGGTGGTAATTGGCCAATTGAATCCAGGTGTTCGGAGTAAACAGAAAACAGAACTAACCGAGAACAAGGGGGGAAAACTGTGGAAATGTAAAACGAGTACAGGACATGAAATAAAGAGCCAACATGAACAAATTTAATAAAACAACACTTTTTTTTCATTTGTTTTTTATTTGTAAAACAGAGCTCAGTGGTTAAACTTGTGCAGACAGTCTGCTCAGGACCGGAAGGGATAAGAGGCCTTTGAATAGATATAGTCTATCAAATAGTTTTGTGTATTCCTACCTCAGTAGTAAGTAAGTTAACTTTTGCTCATGTGAATTTGTCCCACCACTTTCTCAAGCACCTGCCAATGGAAATAACAAAACAGTCAATATGGCTGCCACCGCCTGGATTTGAAGTAAAGAGTGAATCTCACCTCAAATTAAAGGCTGCTGATATTACCATGGCTTTTTCAAACTGTTGACCTGTCACACAATGCAGAGGAGAACACAAGGAGACTGAATACAAATTTAAAAGAACTTTGGTGAATAAACAACCAATGGATAAAACATCGGGAGCTAACATTAAAGTGGTGCCAAAAAGCTGAGGAATAAAATCAAAGTTGCTTCAAAATTGCAAACTTTTTGGTGGCGCTGACAGTTCTGCGAGGATAGCAGGGACATGGATGAGACAGCAGAGATGAAAAACAAGGCATCAAACAAAAGAGAACATCCTTGAGTGAGAGCCTGCATGGGGGGTGGGCAGAGTGGTGACTTGGTTTTCCAGATATCATTTAAGGTAGCTAAGAGCTAGGGAGTCATGAGACGTGAATAACATAGTTTCTCGTTTTTGTTTTATCCATGTTGCTAAATTAGCATCCTCTCATATGTAGGCTATTGCTATTAAATGCTTGTGTTTCATAATCTCACGAACAATGTTTTGTTCTTGTGGTGTATGAACGTAGTAGTTCTCAAATGTATTACTCAAATTGTAAAGACAGATCACTGGCTGTGTTCACTGCTGAGCTAACCAGCATGAGAAAAGTTTACTGCTTGGTTTATGGAAAACATGACCCAATGTTACATTTCTGTTTACTAGAGATCACTTGTGCACTTACACATCCGAAAACCTAAAGCCAGCTTTTCAAACAGTTTTCAATTTTATTGGAATACAAATACGAATACTTTTTTCTGCCCAAACAAATACAAATACCAGGTGCCCTGCACACCCCTCCAAAGAAGACCTGAAATACCACAACAGAGCAACACATCCACAGACAGCGAATGAATGAATGAATGAACTAATGAAAAGATGGCTGAGAAAGATAGAGGCCATCCCGACTCAAAGTTGGTCTTAAGGACTGTCTTTACAGTACCTATTCAAAAATATTCAGAGAACATGATTTTAAGCCACATCAGATCTTTGTATGGTGCACACAACAGTCTTGTTCAGGAGTTTGGAGGTTCTAGTAGCTTCACACTTCAGGATTGATCGCATCATTATTTTCATATGGCACAATAGAATATGGTTTCCATCCTTTAATGAATCTCATCTAAAATCTGATTTAGACTCCATGTCCACTGAACTACTCATAAGACTTCTTTATTGATGGCCTCCCTTGCAAACTTTTGGACGTCGCGTCCTGTGCTAAAACATCACTCTTGGTGTTTTTTCCACCCGGTTCAAATCTCCCTCCTGTGTTCAATGAGAACAGCTTGGGGCTACTAGAATGCACCTGACCCTTGTAGTGTATTTGACCTGGCAGTTAAAACAAATAGGAACATTGCTCCCTTGACAGTCTCCCTTTTCTCACTCCCTGGGCTAAATAAACGAGGGAGTTAACTCATGTTTTTTTCCTTTACATCTTTATGTCTTTAAGCAGATGCTTTTGTTCTCTGACTTTAAATTCAGTCATACTTTTGTGCCGTCAGGTGAAGTAACAAAGGGTTCCATTTAGATTACATCATCATTGGCCACAGAAAAAGTAGACAGAGAAATAGTGGGAATGATTTTATCCACCCAGGTCCCCTCAGGTCCAACCCTGTACCCGACAATGCCAAGCATTCCAACTGCCTGCTTTCACAGTTCATCGTCAGCCAACAATGAACGTTTCCACTTCATCTAGACCAGAGCATCCTCATTTTGACAACTATCTTTGAACAGAAGTCTAGACTTGTTCTTCATCATTTCTGATTCTTTTCTAAATGAAAGGTGATGGGGGGAAAAAGATGAGACAGAATGAAGGGAGCATTCCTACCCACTCCTAAAAAGGAAATAGGGAGGCACAGACACATTTTTGAAATAGTTCGGGATAGGGGAAAGAAAACTAAAAGACTATGATGGATAGTTCTTACAAAAATCCTGGATTATGGGGGAATGTGCAATGGCACACAGAAAAAAACAAGTGCAAAAAGAGACTGATTACAGTGTTTGCTTGTTTGAAATTAAAATAGCCATCAGTTAGACTTCAAAGATCAGTGAGAAAGCCATGAAGTGAGAACAGTTCACAGCTTATTACTCCAGTAATGTCAAGAGTCTCTCATTGAAATTCTATGTATGCTGGAAGGGAAACACTCACAGAGAAAGTTGTCCAGTGTGTTTTCCATGCTTGTAATAAGGACTTAGTATCAAATTAAATGAAATGAGAAAAATTCATATTTATCCTCAAAGGAATTTAGCACAGAGCCAGCCTTCTTTATCGGTTTGTTCAGTTTCTTTGAGTCCCTGCGTCCGATGCCGCTGCCCCAACTGATGGATACAAAGCAGATTGCACTCTTGAACAGCAGACTTATTGAAGATGTGCAACATCTTGGTGAGGACACTGAATGATATAAGCTTCCTTCAGTACAGTTTGATTGGTCCCTTCTTGAAGCCAGCCTCAGTGTTGCATTTCCAGTCTACTCTGAGAGTACAGTGCCCTGTGGTGCTCCTGTGCTGCTGACCACCTTCTCAGACACACAAAGGTAGTCGATAATGATCAATAATAATCTTTGTGGCGCCAACCACAGAATAATAAGCAAATTGTAGCGAGTCCTGAAAGGTGGTCACTTGCCTAATGAGGTGAGCCATTAACAGTCTCTTTAAGACTTCCATAGGTACTGGAACAAGGTAGGATGTCTTCCACAAGACTGTAATTTTGTCCTGACTCAGGCTAAAGTTGAACAGGTGCTGTGGAAACTAGCATAACTGTTCTGCACAGTCAGGACCATGGTGCCGACACCACCTGGACCTGTAGCCTTGTTCCAGTTCAGTCTCTCCAGCTGCTTCTTTATATGACTGCTGAGGAGGTTTCACTGGGGAGATGCTGGTGAGGCTGTGTTAAGATCCACGATGGAAGTGGAGGGTGGCATTATGGAAGTGTGACAGCAAGTATGTGGGTACAGGCAGGGTGTGAGCTCTGTGCTGGACAGAGGGAAGGAGCATGCTTTGTGTTGAGCTGAAATGAACCTAGAAGTTGTAAGGTTATTCTTTACGCTGCAATGGCTTATTAGTACATGAAATCACAATGTTCCTTTAAGGTTCTCACAGCTCTCACAGACTGTTTTCCATTTTCTCCTTTTCGGTGCCAGTTCTAACACCACATGAGAACTTTTTTTCCCCACTCAGTCCAGTTAAAACATATGGGGTCTGTACTGCTAATGTCGTCTCCTAACATGCCTGATCAAAGCCTGTTGCTGAGGAGTAGTTTCACTGGATCCATTGCAAAAAAAAAAAACACAGATCACAGCATTGGTCCAAGCTTTGTACGGATATATGGATCAAACCATGTTGAAACAGCTCCAAATCTGTTAGCCAGCTACACACATGTATGAATGTCAGAAAAATAAGCGTGCGATGCACCAAGGCAAAGAGAAATGCTGAATATGTATCCCAGATCACTGGGGAAAATGGGAAAAAAATGCCTTTTGGTTTTTGAAGAAAACATTGAAAAGAGGGGATAAAAGGAAGAGAAATTGAGGCAAAGGGATATCAAGAGTTACTCCTTGAATGACAAAGACAGAAGAAATGTATTTCAAATTTGCAATCATTGCACAACTGAAGAGTGCATCTGAATTCACTGTTTGTTTTCTCACCTTCATTTTCTCCCCATTTTGGCTAAAATTAATTTTCTCATCCTTACCCAAATACACAACTGTCACTTCTACAAATATTCACTGTCTCAAGGAGAAGACATGTTGATAATCTGCCCAAGAGTTCTCCAACAGCAGCAAGCTCAGCTCTTTCATCCGTCATTTCCCATTTATACCAGACTCTGCGGCTATGGGTTTAACTAGGTCTGTTTAAACACATCGTAGAATGTTCGATCTAGCAATTCCCTTGTGCAAAATAAACATACTTGGTCATTTTTTTCAATCAGAAATTATAAAAAAAAGCCCACAAAAGCTGTAGCAGAAATATTTAAAGAGTCTGGGTATGAATAATCTTTAACCATTTTTCCATCCAGCTGTGCAGGCAATCTTACATAAACAAGTAAGAAAGCAATATAATATGAGTTAGGCCGGCTTTGATAGGCAACAAAAAAAAAACGGAAACAAAAATAAAACTTTGCAACACGAGGAAACACTTTGCAATAAATGGTCTGTCGTTGTATATATTCTTAAAATGTGTTCCCATTGTTGTTTAATAGAGAAAATAACATGGCTTTTCTTTCAAGGACAAACAACATATTATCTCACACTAATTTATTTAGCTTTGGCAACGAATAACATTTCCACAATGAAATACAAACACTGCAGTGGTTTCTATCAAACTTGATATATGATGTTTGAACTAAACTCATAAAAACCTGGGGGAAAAAAACACAGATATATTCTCAGACATATTGAAAACAGGGAAGTCATAAGTATGACTCCTCTGGCCAAGCCTCAGGTTTAAAATGGAAAGGTACTGTGTGGAGTTTTCTCACAAACAAGCAACAGTTATGTGTCAAGTCAGTGTTTCTTGCCCAAATGGATTCTCACAGATTCATTAGCAAACCCCTCCCATAACCGATCCCTTTCAGTGACATCAGTAATGAGGCCAAACCCTACAAATGCAGGAAGTAATCCTGTGTTTTGTCCTTTTGCCCCCGGAGCACACGGTAAGTAACAAAATTTGTTCAACGAATCATCAAGCAAAAACTGTTTCAACCAATAAACAGAACAAAATGTATTACATCCTGGTCTGTGTCTTGCAAAATGCAAACAAGCCCGGGACATTTGCTGTCCGCTGACCACTGAACAAAGATGAAGCTAACATTGTTAAATCAAATCAAACAACTATGGTTAATGCTACTGTTGTGATGATGTAATGGTGTGAAATATAGTGGCAAATGGTGTTCACTCATAGACTTTGTCACACGGATACACACAGTTTCGTAAAATTTCCCCAGTGCAATACCAATGAATGTCTTCCTGCTGCATTATGGGAAAACCAAGCAAAACGGAAAAGATACAATTTAAAATCACGGGCAAACCATGCGAAAATGGGCGTGGTGGCCTTTAGCGGCAAGAATGGTAAAAACATCTTCAAAACTCTATGACATGCCTTGCAGACACACCTGCACAAGTGCAGCCAATTGAAACAATCAGATTATTCAGCTCATGCAGCCACACAGACAAACGCAAGACCAGAGATATTCAGAATTAAAACTTAAGACATGAGCTAATAAAAAAGTTACTTGCAAATTCCAACAATTGTTTTTCACCTGTTTTGAGTTACAATCTACTGAGAGTCGATGTACAATTAATGAATATATATATCACAGTTCTTTTCCAAGCGATGCAAACTTGTGACCTGCTTCCTATTAAGGAGAAAGTTCTAACTCCTGTCCTTTATTTTAATTTCACATGTGGAAAGAATAAATCATCAAACAACAATGCATTAGAACTGATAAAATATTTGGCACTGCAATAATGCAATGCTAAGAGCATTTTAAAATGCTACCGCTGATATAGTTCTGAGAAAGAAGCATATTATACTTCTTCACATCAGATCCAACATTAGGGTAATAAATCAACTGCTGTAAGGTGTGACTGAAAAAATAGATTGTTGTACTCCAGATTTAATTAACAGATCTTTATTTTAATTTCTCTCCTCTTCACCATCTTCCCTTTCTGCAACACTCACTCTCAATTCTACCACTAATCAAAGTGGTGTCGTAAAAAAAAAAGAAAATCGTGTTGTAATTCCTCCAAAAAAATTTTCACTTCTTCACTTGAAATTGGCACAATTTAGTTCACATTTGACTTAAAAGAAAAGAAGACAGAGTTGCACAGTGTTGGATCACATGAACAAGGAGAGTGGCAAGCACTACCATGAATTTCTCGGCCAAAAATTGCTTCATTGAGAGCACAAAGTGCTCTGGCAAGTTGTTGCGTTAAAGGATGAAATCATTTTCCCACAGCTGTGGCCTCTTTCTTCTCATCCTGTCTCATTTGCAATAGCAGTAACCCTAAGAGTTTTTTTTTATTATTATTATTAAAATTGCATTGCAGCATTTGTGTGTTACTACTTTCAGCTAGCATCTTCTCTATGTGCCATGAGCAATGGAGACTTATAAGGGCCCTATACAGTGAAGGTAGGGTCACATGATGAGGATGTGCATTGAATATGCACTCATTGTTACTCACAGCTGTCTTATACTGACGCTTGGTCAGTAGCTCTTTCTTGTTATTATTCAATGCACTCAAGTGACTCAACAGCATAAGTTTTTTACATGTTAACTATGTCATTTTAATGCCCAAGCCTAACCGATTACTTTTAGTTTAAGTAGCCCTGAATTTGGAAGGGTACTTTGATTGTCCAAACGTATTCCCAGGCCCCGTCTACACTAACTGAGACGTTTTTGCATGATTATTTTAGCGTTTTTGGGAATTTTTGCATTCTGACCTGGATGGAGATTTCTTTTTTTTTTTTTTAATTGAGAAAAGATATACAGTGCAGTGTAATCATCGCTTTAATGTCTCACGTTAACAACCACCCCCACTGCCCCCCACCCCCTCTACCTAAATCTCAAGAAATGGCCCTAAGGGATTGCCCAGTAAGTTGAAACTGACAGCAAAGTCTCCTAGTCATGTGTTAAAATATGAGAAGTTGTAAGGAAGCATGTACGATAAAAAAATCTCAAGAGTCTCATGCTTGCCACCAGCTCAGATCTGATGAGCAGTTAAAACCCACAGGCTGGGAACCACAGGAGTAGACAATGAATAAACACCCTTCAACACTGATGTAATGGTCATATCAGATTGAGAGTACCTTGGAGACAGCTATTGAGAAAAGAGGAAAAGATCTGCCGGCTGCAGAATTACCCATGGGTGTGTGATGCTGCTACGCGAGAAGGTCATCCTGTTCGCACCTGGTTGATATAGCAATGACTGATGCATGTGTCTGCAAAAGTAGGTCTACCGTGTGCTTGCTCAGTGCACATATGATTTTACATAGCATGTGTCTGTTCTGTCTGCCGCCCTGTGCTATACTGGAAAATATGAGGGTGACTTTATAGCTCTGAAGTGAAGAGCATACAGTTCAGTCTCCTGCTGTGTAACTGGTCAGTGATTGATGACAGGGTTGATGGAATAGTGGCCGGACCCTGAGACCTCCAGGTGCTCTCAAGTCTGGGGTCCTACAGATCCGTCTTCTGCTCTACTGCATTTACAGTTATATATCTCTTGCATGCTAACTTTATATCATCGAGACACACGCACACAAGCATGTAAACACAACCATACAAAGATCGGAGGCATATAAAGATGTACTACACTGTAACTTTGATAAAGTGGTAGTCCAGCTGCAGTTTATTCTGACGGGTTAAGTATTTTTGGCCTTGCACAAAGAGTCTCCTCTGGTGAAGTACTATTATCAACTGAGAAAAGTGAAGTGGACGTTTTCTATATGGCCAGAGCCAGATCTTTTCACTTAACTAAGCGTGGCTGCTATTGGAGTGTGTGTGTGTGAGTGTGCGTGTGTGAGTGTGCGTGAATAAGTTTGGCAACAGCAGTTCTCTTGTACTGCCTCTGTCTTTCTTTTTCCTCTTCGTCAAGAGGAAGGTTCCAACATGCCCTGTGGAAATGCCGTGGAGGAGTCTCTCTCTGCTTTTGTGTTGAATCTAACCATTGCTCTTACAAGACCTGATGCACGTGAGGCCGACAGTGTGATTTTAATAGATACTTTGCATGTGCTAGTATTTTATGAAGTGTATTGGATTATACAGGTTTTTTTTTTTTTTTAAGTTTTGTTTCAAAACTCTCCCCTCCTTCCTCGCAGACTCAGTCCGTGGGTAGTTGGGAGAAACAGTGGGCCAGCTAATCATTTGCGGAATGTGGCGTGGATATAAGATAGGGCCAGATTGGGAATGCACAGAGCCAGAGGAATGGTAATTACTGTGGAAATCAAACACCATCAATTGTGAGGTTTTTCAACATTTCAGAGTCCCTCTCCCCCTTTCCTCTCCCAAATCCCCTTCTCCACTCGCTCCAACTCAAACGACCCTCGCTGCCACTCCCTCAGGCCCTCAGCCCTCCCTCCTGCCCTCCTTATTTTTTTTCAGCTATTTTCCACCGTTACTCCATTCCTCTTCTTCTCCTTGCCTCTCAACCTTCCCATTTATTTTCCTTTAATTTTCTCCACCTCACTCCACCCTCTCGCTTTATCTATCTGCACTTTGTTTTTCTTGTCTTTCACAGTACACCCACTTACACCTAATACCCCGGCCAAGTTCGCTTTGTTTCCCGTCTTGTGCGCTCCTCCCATGCTCATTTGCACACAGACATATGTATGCAGGCACTCACACATATGACCACATAAGATAAATGACCCTCACAACTGTGTGTCTGGAATGTGAAAACACTGTGCCCGAAACATTTGTTACACATTTCAAATACTTTGAGAGACCCTTGCTTATTTTGCACATTTTTAAACGGCACAGCTAGTACTAATTCTCTCTTTGTATTTATCTTGAAATTAATTCATGATTAATGAGTTAAAATAATTCTTTTTTCCCCCCAGCGTCTGTCTGCCTTCATAGACAAGAAAAAAGACCCACACACATGCTTGTGCTTTCTCAGAGGGGATTAGAGGATTGATGGGTGCCAGGTGATTACAGGTGAGTTCTCTGCCTCCCGTTGGGTATTTGGGTCGCCGACCGCACGCTGAGGTCCCCGATATTAGCCAGTCTCAGTGCAATCAAAGGCACTTTTTGACAGCATGCTCCATATGGTTTTGTGCATGCCAACCCATTTTGTGTTGGAATCTAACTATTAGCAGTTATTACATAACACACACTCTGTCCTGTTCTTTGTCCAGGCTTTTTCTTCCCCCTTATGACAAAAAGCAAATATGAATTGGACAAATAAGGCTTCTGCCAGGGGTGACTTCCAGCGATAAGGAGGTAAGGGCCCTTGGAAAAGAGGGAAGGAGGCACACTTCATCCATCTTTACATGACTAACTCTTAACAGCAGCCTCCTCAACCCAGCTCCAGTTGGATGTGTAATGCGGCAGAACACAAATCTCGCTTGGCAGTTGAGTTGAGGCGCACATCCCTACTACTGATTTGGCATCAGTGATCGGGCTTCTCAAAGCCAGAGATGTGATAAATTTGAAATTTTCTTGCCATTTGCCCAATAGTCGTCAGCTTTTTATTAACAGCTGCAATGATATTTAGTGATGTAAAGGTCTAGAGGGGTTTTGAAAATGTCAGAGCCGGGCAGGCTGGTCAATTAGGGGAGTGCTTTATGAGCTCCCCACAGCTCCTGAATCTAATCTCACATGAGCCCGCTCTGCCGTGTCAGCCACCCGTCTGCAAGAAGACAAATAGACGGAGGAAGCGACACATTAAGGAGGCAGGAAAACTTGCACAGACTCTGACACATGCACACGCGTCTGCATATTCGCAGGGCGGTCCAGACAGCAACAGAAATCCTTGCCAAGTGTCACCGGGCGGTGTTTGTCAAAGCATAACATTCACGCTGCGCCATAGCAACGAGCACTTCCTGCTTCCTGCTCTTGCTATGTGATGAGACAATTTGAGGAAACCAAGTTTGCTGTAATGGTGCAAAACACAGCAGAAACACAAACAAGCACATACATAAAATGTATAGGTGTAATAACATGAAGTAATCAGGGAGCCCTGCTTAAGAAGAAAGAGGGAGCAATATAATGTTTGCACAGATGTACAGTACTCGTGGAAAAAGTCCTGTTTTGCACATGGAGATTTGGCTGGGGATATTTTTTCAGCAGTGAACTTCACTTTAGCTGACATTTTGAAAAAAGTCTGCCTTATATCAAATGTCGTATGTTCTCACTGGATAAATCCAAGGAAAGCAAGTCCAACAGTGTTCATTCCCACTCAACAATGAACTTTGCTGTATTCAGAATCAACTGCAAAAAGCCAAAAACTCTATGGTAAAAGTGCTTAGAAAAGAAAAGAGTTTTCACCACATTGAATAGATCCAGCATCCATATGTCATCACTTGGAATAGAAAGCAAGTGTATCAAAATAAATCCTCCATTTGCATACAATACTTCTGGACTGAGGTCTAAACAAATCAAAACCAAAATAAACTTTTCAGTGGTTTGGTCTAAAATGCTTCCTGTTTGTGAAAGTGTGCTTATCATAATATCCTGTCTGGGCTCAGGCGCAAACAGCAGATTGGGCATTTAATTATGCAAACATCTCAGAGGTAATGATGCCCCTGCAGGAAAGTGATTGCATTTGTCAAGTTGACTCTCCAAAGAAGCACAGCTCCCACAATGCCAGTTTTTTCGAACTGCTGAAAATTACAGAAAAATCAGCTTGTAAAACTGCGAATAAACAGAGAGAAAATGAGAAGAAAGGAAAAGAAATTAAATACCGTAAATGGATCAAACTAATGTGAAATGAGTTTATTAGAGAGGATGTTAGGGAATAAATATGATACAAAAAAAAAATGCATAACTGTGCAATTAGATTCTTTTTTAATTTCTGAGAATTTGCTTAAGGCTTACTTTAGTCAGTGATGTTCAGACTTTCAGGAGATTTCATGCACAGCACATTTAATGTTGGTTTGTAAAAAGCAAAAAGAAAATTGAGAAGAAAGAAGAACAAAAAATGAATTAGTCACAATGAATAAATCAGTCATAATAACTTGTATTTTCTGCCATTTACAAGCAGACTGTAGCATTGTTTGTTCATACAAAGCAGACAGACGCCCCTATTCATTACCAGAAGATGGAAAACGAACAACAGAATGTCACAGAGGTATTGCCAAGTCTACTCTAAAAGATTAACAGCCCTCCACAGTGGATTTGAGCTAGTTAAGGTATGCTCAGCGGCTAACTGCCAATGCTGATAAATGTCTAATGAATGCTAAAAAATTAATTGAGCAACACTTGCTAAATGCTAGCCTAAGTATGAACAAAGTAAACTTAACTTTTTCTTGGGTGGGCTGCGCAGGTATTTAATAGTTTATTAACAGATGGCCAAGTATATTTGGAAATCCATATATTAATTTAGTCATTTCTACCTTTTTAATGCAAAACTGCATTGATTCAGCCCTTCTTAATCTCACTCAAACAACATCCGCCCCTTCTCTATAAGCATACACAACGAATCATTACACAATAATGCACCGGAAGAAGGTTTTTTGGGGATTAAACAGTGAGGTTTCCATTGCCATTTATGCTTTACATTTAGAGGGCATGATGAGCAAAGGTGAATGGAAAAGGTAAAACTAAAAGACAACAAAAAGCAAAAAAGTTTATACACTTGCTTGCAGTTTTTTTTTTTACCCATTTCAAAGAAGACCTGACGTGTATCTGAGGGCATGGAACCTCTTAACTGAGAAGTCATCTGACCAAGCGTAGACTGAAATTAAAAAAAATACTTGACTCACCAGCAGCTCTGAGACGCAAACAATAAACTCACAGGAACGACTGTCATCTCTCCAGGAATTATATCTGATATACACAGAAATTAATGTAAAACCTGAAGAGCAGCTAGCTCCATTTTCCCTCTGAGGTTGTCCACCACAGTTGTTGTTTTCTTCCTCCCAGAGATTTGTTTTTAGTTAGGAAAACTACTTCTTCTACTGAATTAAAACCCCAAGCAACATAACCTACACCACTACCCTCTGGCAGCAATATGCAGCCTAGATTAGTTGCTTGAATTCAGTTGATAGAATTTGCCTGATTCATATTTTTTTTTTGTGGCCTTTCAAAAAAATAGAACACTTCAGATTCGCTTCGCTAGTGAATGTAAACCCGGAAACTGCTGCCAACTTTGTTTTTACTTGTGTGTTTTTTGCATATTTTTGCAATAACATCTTATCAAACAGCATGCAGATAACAATCTAGTGACTTTTTGAGCAAGCCATAGCAAATTTTTTGTGGAGGATAGTCACTTGTACTGCGCTCCCTGTTGCAGAGACAGAAGTAATGCATTTCTATCGAAATGCGGGTCCAAATTCATGGATAGCTATGGCCACATTCATGTGTGGGCTCACTTGACTGCAGAATGAGTGGCAGAAGCACCATGGAAGCTGACACAGATGTTAATGAATGTTAGAAAGGAAATGAAAAGATATCCTGTCCCTTCTTCTGTAATCATGTGTATGACTTTTATCCCTGGAGTATGGAACCAAAAAATGGCACCCAGCCAGCGTTTTTTGCATCTCATTTCGACTTAATGGTTCAATTTCAAACAACTGTGAAGTGAATCTATTCCAACACACACAAACACAATATAAAGGAGCTAATCAAAGCACAGAACTCCATTTGGTGATGACAGAGTGCCCCAGGCCTTTGTCATACAACTCCCGGATTGGTCTGTCTGCTCCCATGGTAACCCCCGTGCTCTGATCTCACTGCGCCCATAAACAGCATTCAATACCCCTGTAAATACAAACACTTCAGTCTGCATCCATCATCCAGCGGTCATAGTGCACACTTGATTTACAGTTTACTGCTTTGTGAGCTTGTTTTCCCTGTTGCTCCTAGAATTCCTTTGCATTCCTGTGTTGTGACCACTTTCCACGTTGAAAGTTTTGCGTGTGCATACTGTATGTGTGCGCGAGACGGTCCGTGACATTCATTGTGATGAATGCCTGGCACTTGGGACTTAGGGATATGAGGAAAAGTAAACCCAGTGCATTGTGAACTTTGGTCAGATCTGATTTATGGTGGAGTTTAGTGACAAATTCTTTGACCCCAATAGTAAGTTAATTCAAAGGCAGACAGAATGTGTGTGTCTTGTTCTTTCCCTCATACAGCAGCTTTCCTTGTGGTAGGTAGTAAATAATATCCATCATCAATCTTCAACTTCCCAAAGTTTTTAAAAGATTAAACAAATGCATGATACTGTTTGTTTTGTTATGATAAAAATGTACTGAATTAAATCATGACACGGGCCATTTGGAAACTGTCGACATGTTCGAGTTGGAGAGTAAATTTTAAAAACCAACCAAAGTGGGGGTCAAAGGAATTTGAATAACTCAAGTAAATGCAAAAAGTGGCAACTCTGAAAAAAAAAATCCATATATCTAAAACACGGTATATTTTCACAAATTAAAAGTGCAGAATTAACTTGTGAGAAGCTGATGAATGAGCCAACAATATATCATGAAATACGCCATTTACAAGACTTAATTTCTAACAGAATCTTGGCAAGCAATGCACCCACTCTATGAGTTAGTGCAGGGCATCTTTTTAGCAAAGTACATAAAATTCAATCCATTATTCTCAGTTTGGATCTAGAGCACTGGTCCCTGCCACCCCGATTACAACAACTCCATGTGCTCCCTGCTCATTAATCACTGAAATTGTGCAGCGAGCATAAGGAACCATTTTCGGAAAGTTGCTGCATTTTTCCCTCCCTACCTTTGTCTTTACATTTCACTCACATCCGTTGCTCATTAGTTTGTTTAGCCACAGGAGCAAGAAATGCTTGATTGAGGAATAACAGTCAACATGACATTTTAGAAACATGCATGGTCACATAGCGCTGCAGATAATTAACATGCACCCACGACATACTTGGTAATAAAGCCTGTGCCATGTACAAAACCTCTTTCTAGAGATTTCTAGACCTTGTTCTTTTTTCTTTTTTTTTTTAAAAAGAACTCTTACTTCTGAAAGTTTATATCTTTTGTCAAGCTGAAAACTGAATTCCCCAAAAATTCAATTTCCTAAAATGAAACATGAAGAAAATGCAGGAATCCTTCTTGCTTTACAATTTTATGCATATTTGTGGGAAACCCTCGAGTCCCTGGGTTTGCCTTCCACAACATCATAACTGTTGATGCTAAATGGGCTGTTTACTTTTGAGCATCTTACTTTAAATAGTTGATACAACAAGCATACAAAGGCTGTGGTCAAACCGTGCACTTATTGACCCACTCACTCATCCACAATAAATTGTTCACTATGTAAAGGACTCATAACTTGAATGCAGCAATGCTGATCATTTTGCACTTGTCGCAAAACAAACTGCGCCAGGATACATACACAAGAGAGCTCCTTGTGATTGACATCCCTATAAAAAAGGGACATAAAAGTTTATGTCACATATCTGTTCGCACTTGTAATTCTTTCTGGTTGAACTGTATCCACTTAGATGAGTTGCAGCTGCAACTACATACTAATGATGAATTACCATCCACTAAAAGCGTTTCAATTATGTCAAAACAACACGACAGTTTGTCAAAAATTGTTTTCAGAGGCACAGTGCTGCCATTGTTTTAGCTCAGCCAGCCACACAACAACTTGCCCCCATTATATTTACTGTTTAGGCTTTACAATTTAAGTTGCAAATTTTCTGCTGGCACATATGTCATGAGGCGGTACGATGGAGGTGGAAAACAGGACAGCCTCAAGGGAGGAGGTGCCAAGTGAAGAATAAACCCGATATCTAGAGTATAACATAAATCCAAATAAAGCTGCAAACAGGGCAGGAAAAATGCGGCATGAAGAACGTGAAGGTGAGACTTGCAAAATAATCCATCAAAGCACAACATAATCCAGGCAGAATATATACTGAGGGAGGATAAAAGATACAAAACAACTGGGTGATGATATGCAACAAAGATCTGAAGTGAAAGAATGAAAACTGTGAACACAAGAAAACCGAGATGAATCTGTCATAATCAGAAGTCATTAACAAAACAGAACCACAAACCCATAGGCCTTGACAACGCATTTTACTAATAATTCTTTAAATCCTGTCTCAGATAGAAAAGTAAAATTGGCAGAAGTTATCATGCTCAGGAATTCATAACAGGTAAAAAGATAATCACGAGCTGCAGACTTTGGCGTTCGCATATTACATCAGCTCAATACCTGCTGGCTCCAAGCCACATTTCACGATAGTCTGTTTTGACCAGAGCAGTGAGCAGCATCTGAACAATACTTTTGATGTACCAAACGACAAGCACTGTATAGCAGATGAAGAGTTACAGTTGAAGTTTCATCCAGCACGGCAAAATGGCTGACTCAGTGTGGACCAATAAGAGAGCAATTCATACATAACTACAGTTTGGTGGTAGCCATGAAAAGGGAATGAAGATTACTGCATTAGTGCACAAGGACAAATTGTGTTTTTTAAAAAAGAAATTAACTTTCAAGGAAATCTATTGTAGTTCAGGTTTCATTTGTGGCTAAACCCCAACTGTAAATAGAAAAATGTATCGAGCATTCGTTAGACTTTATAAGGCGAGCCACGATGAACCCTAACTAAGTGGTTTTAATGCCTAAACCTAACAAAAAAAACCCTATCCATCCATGTTTTCTTCCCGCTTAATATAATTCAGGATCATGAGAACCTATCCTAGCCGCCATTGGGAAAAGGCAGGGTACACAGGTCTCTAATTCATCACAGGGCCAATACAGAGACCAACAACCCAAATACCAAATAACCTAACAGGTATGTTTTTGGATGGTGGGATGAAGCCTGAGGAATCTGGAAAAAACTCACGTATGCCCGGGGAGAAGGTGTAGACACCACACAGAAAAGCCAGCAATCCGGCCAGGAATAGAACCTGGAAGCCTCTTGCTGCGAGGCAACTGTGTTAACCCTCACGCCACCGAGCAAACCTTAACAAAAGCCTCTGTACCTTAACCAAACTGTGACAGAAAGCAACAGGAAACTCTGAGAGAAAAAGAAAGTAAAGTTTGTTCTGATCTGAAATTCAAAGAAAAGTACTGGGGCGGACGATGGCCAAACTCCTGACTGAAAGGTATGTAACTTCACTGCCACATTGTCGAAGATCCAAAAATGAACATCTTTGCCTGATGAACACAGTGTGTGTGACATTTAGTCAAAATGCTTTGAGACTGTATTTTCATATGGAGTTATGTTCATGTACATTAAAAGGGATTTTTAAAAAGCTGCTTATGACATTTGTGACATTCTGTTTATGTTTGACTCATCTGTTTGATTATACACACAGAAATTGTTCACTTTACTGTGCTGTGTGTGATGAACTGTGTGAAAATGTTTCACTGCCTCTGAAAAGCCTCAGTTTGTAGGGCCAGGTAGCCCCATCATCTCACCTGAACAATTGGGACACACTAACCCTAGATGTAAACACACAAAACGGAGGGGTAAAGCTAAGTGGTGGGGAGGGGAAGGCTCAGGACACAAATCGATAAATTGTGTTTCATTACATTTTTAAGAACTGTATTAAAACTGTTATTATCAAAATTCAACATTTGGGTGGTAAATTATTGTATTAATTCTGTAATTCTTGAGCCCATCCTAGGTACTAGCAGAGGAGACCAGTTATTCACGGGGCCAGATGGAATAGAATTACAAATTACAAATTCTGTGATTTTCTTTTTTATCAACTTCACAACAAAAGAGGCATACTATGCCACACGGGTGATTACAGTGGAAACACTACTTGCAATCTTGTTCCAATTTTCCCACTTGTTGGAATATTACTATATACACATGTGTGTACTTGTTGCAGCTTTGTTATATTCCCCGTTTTTACTTTAAACAGTAAGACGAGACCAGGAGGCTGGGAAATGTATCCAAAAGGAAACACCAAAGTGTGAAAATTGAGACAAATCACAGAAAATCACGCACTGGTTGTGCAAAACATGTCACTAATTCAGCCAGGAAGTTTGAACGTCCAAGAACAACTGTGGTGAATGAGCCACTTTTGTGCTTGCATGTGTGACCCAGCCAAATCTTTTTTTTTTAATTAAATCTCAAATCAGGGAAAAATTGACTATACCTTTCACAATCTCATAAGTAACAAACACAAAGCAAAGACCCCCATTCTGTTGCGCTACCAACACTTGAAAGTTATGCTAACAAATCCGGATTATTGAGCAAAATCCATAACACATGAATAAAGAAAATCATCTGGGGCTGAGTTAGTAAAACACAAACGACCTCTTTTGTTTTACCTCTCCGTGTAATAAATATTTATACCTGCACACTGAGAAAACACACAGGCAAAAAAAGACAATCACCTGGCTCGGCTCACGCAGGCCTTTGCCTGCCAAGGACTCGAAGCTCGCATGAGAGTCCTGAGGTTGTGAGTCGTTTCTCTGAAAGCCGTCACTGCTGTCTGTGGCCTAATCCTCGAGCTAAAAATAAAAGAGACTGCAATGTTTGAAATGTACACTTCTCCCATACAGGCTGCGTTTGATTACATATCCGAATATTAGCACTGCAGGGAGAACAGGAGTGAGGATGTGACTTCCACCTGTATTGTGCTTGCTGCACAGACACATTCAAACACACTTGAGCTACGATTGTATAAAGTTGAGGGAAAAAAGCGCAAGTGCACATGGAAAAAGATGAAAGGGATCTATCCATCCTTTTCTAAATCACTTATCCTGTTCAGGGTCATCGTATCTTCTGTAGCATACATAAACACAGGCACATCCACACACAAATACACAATGTTGAAACCAAACAGTGCAGACATTGCCTGCAGGAGCGTTCAGCTGCTGCACAGATGTGATGAATAAAGAGAATAGACGGAATACAACGTACACACGTGTACATATTCACGTACACACTTGCACACTCTCGCCTGGCAGTGAAGATGAAGAGGAAGGTTTCAGACGAGGTAAAAGGAGGATAACATATAAACCTCATACAGTCTGTTCAACCAGGTGAGATATTAGAGTGCTGTGATCAATGCAGAGAATGGAAGAAACTGAGGAAATATTCCTCAAAAAACAGCTGCAAGGTCAGGAAGAGGCAGAGAGAGGAAGCTGGAACGCAAGAGGAAAGGAACGAGGATGGCAGCGAATGGAACTAAGACTCCAACATGCGGTTCAGATTACGATTCGCTGCCATGAACATCCTAAAAGAGAAGCTCGCGTGTTGATCCAAGAAAACTGGTAAGATGTGGCTGGAGGCATTCGAAGCATTCAGCACCGCGGGCTGCGTGGTACAAGAGTGCACACAGGTTCAGTTGTTTAGCACAACTTCATCACAGCATCCCTGCCCAGCGTTCTGGGAAGAATGGGTGTTTGTGTCCTGTGGGGAAGCATCTCTCCCTAAGTCCCACATCCAAACAAAACCTGCTTACTTCCCACGTCTGTCATTCCTTTTCCTTTTTCTTCTCCCTCCCATTGTGTTGCACCACAAACGTATGCCGGAAAATTCAATTCAACTATTTGGAATAACCAGCTGTCATTTGCAAACAACTTATGCAAAACAATGTATGATGATGATATATGATGATGTAGAAATAGTTCCTGGCTTCTACATCTAATCATCAGTTTTGTCATTTTGTCACTCAGGCAGTGGAAAGGTTATTCTTTTTAGGTTTGGTGCTTTTTTGGGGGGGGGGGGGGGGGGGGGGTTGTGCACCTCTTCCTGAATCTCAGGTTTGGTTTTTAATTTATGCCTTTGGGTTTCCACTCTTAAGGCAACATGAATAAACAGGTAGATAAAGATAGTTATGTATAAACTCTCATCTTGAAGCAATCCAAGCAGAGAAGTCTCTGAATTTGTTCCTAATAGGGGCCAGGGTGTAGTCTGACGAGTACAAGGTCTGTTTGTGATTTTCGAGAAAACGAAAAGAAATGTTCAACAGAGCTCTGAACAAAAAGGACGTTCCAGCATCCAGCAAAAGGACCAGCAGTGGTATGTGGACAAACCAGAAGTTATCATCAGTTTGGATCACAGTAAAGGACATACAGTAAAACCTTCGCTCTTAGTAACCATTACGTTAACAGATAAGGAATATCAGCATACACACTCGCGCCACCATTTTCTCTTGAAGATAAACTTACTTATGAAGTCACTTATGAAGGCTGTCTTTCTTTCTTTATCTGTAAACAGCGTGTCTGAGCATTGACACAGCGGATGACAAAACTTTCCATAACAAGAGAACAGCTAATCTGATAAGGGATAGATCTTAAGATATGCTGATATAAAACCATGCCCTCCAGTCTCCAATTCATCTGCACTCCTGAAGGGTATTAGGGAACCAGACAAAGACACCACACACATTTGGATGGAGCCCACTATCCCACAGATATAATCATCCCTGGAAGAGTCTCTGCTAGTCTGTTTCCCATTTCAAACCTCAATGAATCCTATCCTCGTCCTCTAAAAGCACCCAGACGCGTTCACACCGTGGCCTGCAGAGAGGGTTACACTCGATGTCGACTCAGTGGAAAATTTCAGGACCACAGAAACAAAGGAGTTTGTTAAGATCAGAGAATAGAACTTTTAGAAATTACTATTGATGTCAATGTTTCGTGTCTTTACTTTATTTGCTCTGGAGATGCACATTTACATTGTATGCACTTGACTTCATTTCAGCGGTTGGTGCTTGACTTTTAAAGACAACTGCCTGTGTTCACGTGTCAGATAAAAACCACTGTGACATCAATCTCAGAAATGTAAAGCAAAACCGCTTCATTTGCGTTTTTATTTTTACACGGATTCACGCCCGAAAAGATTCTGTTGCACTTCGTAGACCAAAAAATCAAATCACATCAAATAAAATAAGTGAATTTCACAGTTGTGACATGACCAGTGGTGCTGTTTTCATGGCAGCAAAACCTGAGCGTTTATGTGCTGATCTATTTAAAGACACCCATTAGTTAATAAGTCCTGAAGTGCCCTGCTCTTTTCCATTTCATCGTACAAAAACGTGTTTGTAGGATGTAACATTCACTCATATGCGCTTGTTTCAAAAGAGGTCTTGGCCAGAGCTGTGTGTTTCCAGTGTGGTTTCTGAGGATCAAAATGGAAACATATTGAGACATCGGTACAGATCCAGCTCTCCTTCAGTTGTGTACATTCTTCATCAGCAGTGAGCGCTGCTGAATCAGAAGGAGTTGCATAACAAAGTTGCGAAACCAAGAATCTCAGGGCAACAAAGTGCTCCTGGTTGTCTCACTTATGGGACGCCCTCGCCTTGAGCCCAAATAATAAAAGACATTCCATAAATGTTTAGTTTACAACAAAATGTTTACAGACAGTTTTCAGGAAGCCAATTGGTATTTACTTATTTGATATTTTGTTCTTATGTGAGAGGCAGTATGATATAATCATGATCTGGAAAAGGCTTATGCTGTCAGTTTGGACCAGTCTAGGAAGATTACATTGCAAAATGAAGAATCTGAAGCCAAACTGACCAAAATCTGTGTGACGCCAAAAGTTCGACGACAAACAAGCACATTCAGCCTGCCTCCGATTAAAATCAAACCACGCTGCAGAAATTAGTTTGCTTTACGACGCAATACGCAGCTTATTTTTACACCGTCGGTTATCATTGTAGTCACCATTGCACAGTTAACTAAAAATCAGGGAAAGTTTCTAACCAAAACACATTCTTTACTAATGATGAATCCCCTGGGCTGTTATTGTTACATGGCTTTCCTCAATATCGGTTTACTTTGAACCAGTTCAAGTGTTTTGGTTCCAGGGTTTGCAGCATAAGTGCATCGATCTTTCCACCACTCTCATCTGACCCAAAATATTTCAACAGTCATCGGATGGATTTTATGACCCTAATAGTCCACTATTACCAGGCCTCCTGCACTTGATAATAACCTGCCTCTTTACCACCACTTCAAGCAAGCAATAGGATATGGATAATAGGATATCTGAACATCTACAGGGACTGGCACGATTTGTTCATATGTAGAAAAATATAGTTCTGAGTTGATGGAATCTAATGGCTTTTGAGTTTCCTTGACCCATTCTCTTCCAATGAAGTTGACATTTGATAAATATAAATACTGTTATTTAAGGCCATCAGTTGGTTCTTTGTATTTTGTTTTGGGGGGACTAAGGTTTAGAATGGGAGGGGGGGGGGTACTCTTTGACTCTGACAGCACATCATATAATCATCGATTGTGATAAAGTATTTAGCAGCTCATATAGCTTTTCGATACCTAGTCTGCATGTGCCATGAGATATTGTCAAACTATTTTAACCCAATGCTGCTTTGTGGCTGAAGTTTTTGGAATCGATTCAATTTTCTGTATTTGTCTGCATCACTAAAATGCTTAAAGAGTTGTTTGACTGCCCGGAGTCACTGTATGTACAGACATTATTATCCAAAATGGCAACTGAGAAACTGATTCACTGTGTTTTCCCTGTATCAAGCTCTTTCAGACAAACAATACTGAACAATAAGTAAATAATACATGGTCAATTGGACTGTGGAAATCATTGGTCTTCTTTTAAATGAATGATTCCAGTACAGCCAACAGGGTATTAAACTGGACTACTGACATGCTGAAATACACCCGGATGAAGATAAAAATCATTTGTTGAAACTCTCGTTGATCTTGATGCCATTGGATGGACCCATATTTTATCTTTTATGACAAAATAACCGTCACTGCTCCATTTTGACTTGTATTGTAAATATCTACATCAGCTAGATTAATGAAACTCATTAGGCTTCAATACACAAGGATTTTTCTTGGATGGTGGATTAATAACATGCATATGAATGATCTGGACTCGGTGTGCAAAGGCCTTAAATACAATATACAAAATGTGCAAGTCCATGCACATGTTTTAAAAGCAAGTATACCCATAGAAACAAGGCAGATTATTTATGTTCTCCTTTTCTAAGCTTACCCTCAGTGTGCCGGTCCCAATAGATATAACACACATTGCAAGTATTGCTCCAGTGCAAATCATGTGGACAAGAAGAGATAGCATTAGACTATTCTACAGATGTGGTGGAACCCGAGCGTGACTTTCAGATAAAAACACTGTATATATTTTTGACTGGATCTTTGGCCTGAAACAACGAGTCTGAGCAGTAAGCTGCAGGGCAAACTGATAAAATGATTCCAAGCATTTATCTGCCGTTTTTTTGTTTCTGATATTTTTAGAGCTTCCATGTGGAATGATAAAACTGGGTTGTTAAAACTTATATCGAGACCAAGCTTACTTCTGCAGCCCCAAGAACAGCACACTCAGTGAAATCTAGCATGTGTGCTTCTGTGCTGTGTTACCATCACTGCTGGGACCTGAATGCTGATCACACAGTTTTCTGACTCAGTACAAAATCCAGACAGTTGTGGGTGTTGGTGGATTTAACAAAGTGTCGAGTTGTAGTAATGCCACCTCACATCGAGTTTCCCAGTCTAAATCTCAGCAGGGGCCTTTCTATGTGGTTTGCACATTCTCTTATGCATCTAAAAACACTTATATTAGGTGGTTAGTATGTCTCGGTTGTCTCTGTGCTGTGTTGGAATGGTGACCTATGCAGGGTGCACTGTGCCTCCAAGCCAGTGGCAACTGGGATACCCCCCCGTCCCGAACCCTGAATTGGATAAAGCAGTTATAAGTGATGCCATACTTTTTATAGTAAAATACATTGTAGCACAGAAAAATGTGTATCAGAACCTGTATTGCAGAAACTTGTAAAACTGTTCACAGATTTTCCTTAAGGACTTGATTCAAGTGAACAGTTCGTGACGCTGACTCTGGACATATTTAATGGTTTCGTTTTCTCATTTTATTTGTATGTGTGGGATCTATCATAGCAGAATTATTTGAGCATGTAGACATGATGTCAGAGAGGATGCAATCATACTGCAGTGCAAATCTTGTCTGGCTAATGTTTTCATCCATGACCCTTGAGGTAAGCATTACAAATATCAGTGAAACCGCCTGATAGTATTCCAGCACATAACAAAGGACAAGCCTGCTCTTGTTCATGACCACTGGACAGGAAACAATCATAAAAAGATTTGAATTTATAGTTAAGGTTCACAGTCTGCTGCAGAAAAAATACACCAAATTGAGAACATATTTGTATATAAAAGTTTTGGGATTTTTTTTCAAATTGTTATTGGGAACATTCACATTCAGATTTGAAAGACTGAATCAATCATTTAACTCATGCAGTTAAATGTGAAAATATACCAGCTATTAGGGAAAAAGATGTAAATAGGTTCAAATTAGAGTTGCTCCAATTGGGAAATAGAGAACACATGTATAACATGGAGATTGCTAGTGTGTTGTGTGTAAAAAAAATCTACAGACTCCATCAAGGGAAACTCACAATAAAATTGGAATTGGATGCCTTTATATACATGTAAATACACATGTTTATTTGTACCTCGTCAGATACCATGATGAGCATTCCCTCAGCATCACTGAAGAGTTCAGCAGGTATGGCAGATAGTCTTTTAGGGCCTGCCAATAAAATCTCCAGGGCTTTGCGGTGAGTCATTGGCCCAACGCTTCAAAACACTCCCGAAATCCTGGAGATCACCCTGAGAGGGAACATCTGTTGACTGGGGCAGACTGCAGCTAAGACCGGGCTGAAGGTGTATGTGTGTGCGCATGCTAAGAGAGACTGTGGTTATGTGTTAAACGAATAGGGGGTCTGGGTTATGATTTATGTCAAACAGCATTTAAGTTTCTTTACAGTATGTGTGATTTGTTTAATTCCTTCTGTGGACATCTTTTTCGCAGTATTACCATTGCCATACTAATGTGTGTGTGTGTGTGTGTGTGTGTGTGTTTGTTCTTACTCAACTGTCAGAGTGAGGATCCTTTTGACTTTCAGATCATTGGAGTTAGGACATCTTTGGGAAAGTGAGGATATTTTTGGCTGATCCTTTCTTTCTAACACTCCATAAAATTGCTGTCTGAGGGATAAGTTTTGGTTTAAAGATTAAGGTTAGAATCAGGTTTAAGTTATGGTTATGCTGGCTTCATACCTGCTGTGTGGCCTGTGTATTGCTCAGTTGCTGCACTGCGGCTGCATGTATATATTTATAATTTCAGCCTTTCTATTTTGGCAGTGCAGCTACCATCTACACAATCTTTTCCCATCTGTAATGACCATAAACACTCAGAGTTTTGTGTGTTCCATGGCATAAAAGAATAGAAAAGTATAGATGGGAAAGTTAACTAATTGTAACCAGATTTCTAACCCCAGTGCAAAGAGGAAGAGAGGAACACTCAAAAACTGACATTCAATTCCATCGACATATCAGCATAATCAGATCCCACTCTGGGCTTCTGCAATAACCATAGTAAGCCTACTCATATATCCACAAATCCCCCCTTTAAAAACATGCCAAAATCGATTGAAAATCATCATCATGAAATGTAAAAATATATTTGTAATTTCTGAGACATACTGCCTACATGCTGAAACTCCAGAGAAAAGTAATTCAAGTCAAAATATGTTTTAGCTGTGATGAGATCTGCTTTCCTAATGCTGACCTCATGGAGAAAAACTTGTCAACATACTGAAGGTTTATAAGGTAGACAACTGCACCTGAGGCGTCTGGGTCATGCTGCTGTTGTTCATGCTCTTACCTATTTACATGGGACCCAAAATGAAAATCATGACGTTCTGCACACAAAACCCACAATCCATGCAGCTGGTGTGAAGGCAGCATTAGGGTAAGTGTTTAAGCGTGGCAGTTAGGGCCTCAGTCAATGCAGACAGACAAATGTGAAGTCCAAAAACCTAAGATTGCATAGACATTGGAGATTATGCTGCAGGAAGGTCAAATGTTAATTGGTTGAAAGTTAACTTGAGCTTATTGGGCCCAACAAAAAAAAAATATTTAATTGCAAAGCAAGGGGAGTACCACAAAGGATAGAGAGGTGAAAAGAATGGATGAAAAGTACAGAACATAGATTGCCCTTGACTGTCATCTTTATTTTAACATTTTGCTTCACTCCACCACAAAACAGAACTTTATCCATTTTGACTTGACTTTTCCATAGTAGGATAAAGGACCAACAACAACCCACCGGCACAACCAAGGGCAGTCCATCCCTCAGATTGTTCAACACATTTCTGAGACTGAGCCCAAGTGGCAACAACATGCTGAAACATATGGATGTGTGTTTGTGGAGCAGCAAGATTGGGTAAGGATGGGGGATTAGGGACTGCACTAAATTAGCAAACAATACAAAATCAACATGATGTTGCTATAGTTTAAGGAATTTATTCCAGCAAACTTTAACTATGCTTCTGCATAAACATGCCCCACGTTTAATTTGCCAAATTAGGCTTATTTTAGAAAGGTTGCAGGTTTGTCAATGTCTGCAAGATTTTGGGCAATAGACAAGCTCTTTATGAGAAAAATACAAAGCCTGCATAAAAAATACCTGAATGAAAATACACTTTGTACTAAAAGTGCAAGTCCACCATATATCGTTCAATTTAACACATGCTGACACACCGTAGATTTGTTGCACACACATATCTCCCTCACACGCTGCTCTCACAGCCAAGACCAACTCTGACTGACAACTTAAGCATATTCATCCTATCTTTTCCCTTCAGGTGTGCTGTCTGGCGAGCTGAGGAGTTAAATCCAAAATTTTACTGTAAACAGAAAAGGGGCGTAGATTTAAACTGGTCGTGGCCCACCAGCCAAGGAAAGCAGAGTTTTGTAGCCACCTCAGCACACAGCTCGATTAAAAGGATTTACCCCTGATTTCTTGGTTAAAATTACAGTGGAAATATTTGGACAAAAGCTGCTATCAACATGAATTACCACTGGCATGTTTGCACATTTTAGGAAGGAAGAAAAGAACGCTAAACTTAGTGAGATCAAAGAAAAACAAATGGGGAAAAAAAGCAAAGAAACACAAAGAAACTGAGACAGACATGGTGAAGATGAAGGTGATGTGGAGATTTTATGAGAAGGGGGACATGAACGTTTATGATGAGCCTTTCTGGGTGGGAAGCATGTCGGAGGTTGAGTATAACATTGTATGTGGTTTTCCCAAGGCCGAGTAGATCGAGCCTGGCCCATCACTTTCTCATAGACACACATTTACCACTGCAGAGGGAGGGGGGAGCCAGGGTTTTCCTGTTCATGTGGGGAAAAAAAAACGAGAGAAAAGGCAAGGGAAGAATGAGTGGAGGTAACCCTAGCCGCCAAGGTGGCCTTCTGGTGGAGCCCAAATCCTATCCTGAATCTCTCAGGCTCTCTCACTTCCACAGACGCAGACAAGCAAGCTGAACACATGGGGTGAGGCACCGTGCACGATGCTGGTTGGTGGGGTGGGGTCCTGGCGCTGCTTAGGCCTCTCCCTCTTTTTGACCAAACTTACATTACATGCCAGTGGGTGTCTGGTTAAGAAAATAAAGCAGTGCGTTGGTCCCATCCAGGCTCGTGCAGTATATAAAGCATATGTCTCCAAACACAGGAATCCAAATTCCAAAGGGAGGAATTTATCTGGGCTCTTTAGTTCTACTTCACAACAGCACGGAGGTCTTTCAGTACAGAATGTAATTATCTCGCTTACAAATTGCTTGACAATAGCAAGAGTAGAGGGCTTGATTTGTAGCACTGCAGGGTATTGGATGTAACTATGACTATTGGACAAGGGCATTTGTCTCTGTCTCTGCCTGGTATCCACTTACTTTCTGCTCTCTTCATCACGAGTCCTGCTCTTTCCTCTTCATTTAATCTTCCCCTTTCTCCATTTCTGTCTCCCTCTGGGGGACATTGTGCAGGCAGACCTCAGTATTGCTGCTCTGATCCCAAAGAGGACTCACAGAGGAGGGCTATACTGTATATTAAACTCAGCTCTATAAATGTCTAGCAATTTACATTCAGCACCTGGGAAAATATTACCCACAAAGTGTTGTGGTGACATTCTCAGAATGCATGACTGTATTCATTGTGTCTGGTCATAAATTATGCTGTGATTTTTAGTGGGAAGCTTTCTATGCTCATTAAACAGCATATGTTTAGAATGTTAATGGTGACAGATCATCCAATTGACATTCCGAATATTTTTTTTCGTCTTCTTCTTCTTCATGCGGGGACTATAATTTTTGTAAGCTGAAATTAAAACTTTTGCTGGAAGATTTGTATAAGTGTTAGCTAGGTGATTCAAATTTGGCATCATAAATACACACTTGATTTAAACATACATGATTTTTTTTTTGCAAAAAGGAGCCTGCCCAAATCTGATCCTGACACTTGGATTGCTATGTGGGGCCCCGAATCCAATAAAATGTGTCATAAATACATTGATAACCCGATTCTGGTTTTGCTGCATATCCCCAGTCACTGATTTCCACTTAGTCAGTAAACATCTGAGTGGGCTCGTGACATTTTATACTGACGCAGGCTTGATGCGTGAGCAGCCTCTGTGCCCTACATAAACTGCGTTTCAGCCAGCCAGCCCACGGGATGCCCGCTCTCAAATTTAGCAGTAATAACAGTGGTTTTGCCCAAAATCAATGCTTTATTGTTAAAGATGAATACAATATTTTGGACATCCTTTACATGCACCATCAGATGAAATAATTTGTATTTTATAAGCAGGAAGTAAAACTGTCTGTAAATTCTGTAAAACAGAGTGAGTTACAGCGATAGCACAACAAATATCAACACTCACCTGGTGAGACATCATGGGAAGTTCTTCAGTGCTAATACAGCCAGTGGCAGCTAAAACATCACACAAGATTACCACACAGATACCGAAGACTTTTTCCAGCCACAATCATCCTGGACAGTGACTGCTTTGTTACAGGGGATCCACAGTAAAATAAACTAACGAGACAGTATTTCACTGCCTGTGTGTCAAAATTAGGAACAAATTAAAATTAGAACTATCAAATGTATTTCATACTGCGCTACAAAGTACCAAAAATGGTGGTTCTCTATTCTTTTTATTCAACATATCAGTTCGATGCTAGCTAACAAAAACAGCATTCATAACAATGGCTCAGAATGGAAGACTTGCACTTTAAACTAATTCTAACAACTGCGTCGGACTGCATTAAATCACTCTGTAAAGAAGTGTATTGTCCTTGAATCATATTCTAACCTCATATATCAAGATTTTATCAAACGTTCCTACGAAAAGAGGAATCCATGCCTCCTATAGCTGCACTGCAAAACATTATACAGGATTTTCATGAAATGAAATGCTAAAGTTGTTGTCAACATGTTCATATACAACACATGAACTTTTATCAATTTCTGTTTAATTCAAATGATTTTGGGTTTTTTTTGTTGGTTTTGTTTTGATTGTCAGACCAGTTTAAATGTTCAAAGCGAAAGTTATATTCAACAGGCACAAACAATGAGGTGAAGGGATGAACTTCAGACAATGCAGTGAACACGTTACATTAGATATTGATAAAAACAAGACTTCGAATTCTTAACCTAGGCTCCGTTAAATGACATCTTAAGGCTACTCTGGTGCGTCACTCTCACAGTGGAAAATCAGACCAGTTCAAGAAAAATGTTGCCGTTATGTATTCTCAGACAAAAAGCTTTCACTGCCTCCATGGTGCCTGCCTGTTTCCATCACCGCCAATCAAAGCTGACAAATACCTGTGACTGTTGCAAAGTCATTTGAGCCCGGAGTTAATGTTGACACTGCTCTTAGCACCCTTAAGTCAAAAGTCAGATGTTAGAAGGAGTTAATGATTTTTTTTTTTTTTTTCATCGTCAGCTTGGCTGATTTTTGCCTAAAATAGCCCTCAGGATCGGCCACATTCCTTGGGCAAATGTTATGCATGAAATATGCTTGTCATGCTTAATTTTGTAACCTACAAACCAGAAAACATGCGTATACAGTAAGGGGAGTTCACATATCTGGGAAGGGAGATTTTGTTCACCTAAACATTGAGAAAGCAACATTTCTTACAACAACTCTTACTAAATGCCCAGGCGTGTCGTCTTTTTGCTGGCTGCTGAGAAATTTACAGTCAACAGGCTTACCGTGTATAGCTGTCGTAGCTGGACAATTGATACGATTCGACGCCAACACTGAATCTTTGTGACTTTCTGAAAATATAACTTAGCTGGTAATCTAACTTGCAGATCCTGAACAATGGATGGCTGTGGTGGGGCCTATTTGATTCCAGAACAGTGATCTGACATGTACCTAACCTGGGCCACCCCCCTTCCAGGCTATGATAGGCTTTCTTATAATTACAGGACCCCCTGAGCAACAGTTCCACTTGTCTGTGTAAGGCCTCTTAACTGCTAATTTGGTAGCTTATGTTGGTGGATTCCTGTTATTTAGCAATTTAGCAACATAACATAAATAGTCCAATTTTTCCTTTAAAAATACACCATTTACTGACGATCCTTGGCCACTGCTCAGTGAACCCAGAAAACTGCAACAGGAAGCATGTGACATTTTTGGCCTCAGAAACCCTCCACTTGGAATGACTTACATCCAGTCTCTGGGAGCCAGAATGCTTTGCATTTTGAAGTACAACCACAGTTGTGATTTTATGATGAGAGAGTGTTAACTCATAACGCATACTACATTGTAAAGTAATGACTTCAAGCTTACTGGAGCTGTAGCGCAGGCAAAAAGGTCAACGTGTACAACGAACAAATGGAGTAGAATTGAGGGATCGGAAATATCACTTAAATTTAGATTGATTCTTGACAGTTAAAAGATCTAGCAATTCATGTTTTAAATAAATTCTTCGCATATCACCGGGACATCAGAGGCATCAGCAGTTCTGGTTGCTGCTGCCTTACTCACTCAATCCAAGCCTGACTATAAATTTCACAACAAGTCAACAGGTCGCTCTCTAGCTTTAACCTTATAAATAAAATTGGTCTCAAACTTCAATCACAAAACCAGGCCCAGGGGTCGAACATGCTCATTTTTAACGGGCTTTGGCAGCTCTAAACTGCAACAGAGAGCTCTCCGGTTACCACAGCTGCTCTGTGCGAGATGCAATTTGGGAAACCGATTTGGAGGGATGAATCCAAGGTAGAGATGGGATCTAGTGGACTCGACGCGACCTGGACTACTTCAGCCTGTGCACGCTGACAGTGATGAAGAAGAAAAACAAAGAGCTGCAGGGAGGGAGAGGAGTCACAGAGGAAATGAATGTCTTACAGTAACACATGGTGTGAAAGAAAGAAATGTCTCTCTCCCTGACCTCCTTGTGTTTTTCATTCCCTCCCCCCAGCCTTCCCCTCTACCCCTTACTTGCGCTCCATGCCGATTGAAATATGCAAGTATAATAGTCTGGGAAATGGGATCAAGAGGTTTATGAAGGAAAGTGTGTTTGGGCTGGGCCTGCAGTGTCAAAGACGGGTGAAGATTTATGCTGTGAAGGTAAACTGGGACTATCGCTCTGAAACCAAAAGGCCACAAAGAGAAAATCGTGCAGAGGAGAAGCAGAGCGAGAAAGAGATAAGGTGATAAAGAAAACTGGAAACCGAATAGGTAATTTGGTTAGGAATGTCTGGTAGCACAGGTTTCATGTGTAGCAATGTTTCAGAGTCAAGCTGGCAAATATGATTTCTAACCAAAGAGGTCCCAAAACCTGGGGCATTCAGGAACCAAAGGCAAAAGAGGGAGAGGGCACCAGCAGGAAGTTAAAACAAATGGAAAATGGTCAGCATTTATATGGTCCCTTATTAACTTTGTCTAAATTGCAGTACTATATACAAATACTGATGTATCGACTCTATAAAGAGGATGGAGTGCTTTTTCCTCAACAATCAATCAAAACGGAAAGATTTGGAGTTATTCAGGGCCACTTCATTATGTGGAGGAGTCGAGATTTATTTTGCCCCAACAAAATAAATGTCTGAACGGTACAAAAGGCGCAAATTCAAATTTTAACTTTAGTCCACAACCAAACCAAGAGTTGTGTTACAAGAATAGTAAATTTGCCATTTCAGTCCACACAATCACAATTCTGTAAAACTTAAGGTTAAAAGATTGTTTCAGGGTGTGGAGTGAATACCGTTCACAGACCTTGACAACAAAGACGCAAATAAAGGCGTTACAGCGGTTCCCTTGCGTTAAAGGTGCAGTTAGTGCGATTTAGTGTCTAATGCCTAATGAAACTGCAGATTGCAACCAACTAACTGCCCCGACCTCATTCTGTCCATCCAAGGAAGTAGGAAATAAAAAACTGTATGCCGCCATGATTTTACATGAAAACATAGATATAATTCTAATGCTGTTTTCCTGCAAACTACAACTGAAAGGTAATCTTGTTTTTAATTTAAATAACACTCACCGATTTAAATTTTGGATGTCGTGAGGTAACAAATGTGCCCAATGGGTAAGGTAGTTTATGGTGTTTCAGTGCTGAAGTAGCTCCCTTATCGACCTTCCGATTGCAGTGTGGTTCCCAGCAAAAACACTGATGTCCACTGATGGGGAGCTCTGCACACAGACCGGTTTAAGTCCTGATTTTACGTAATATCTCTTAATATCTAACTCATTAGTATTTTTACCTATTTTTGTTTGTTTGTTGTTTGTCTCTTTTAAATAACCGCGCCATATTACGTTTCAAGTCATCTCTCCTTTCATAACTTAAATCACTGCTGTTCCAGAATCCTCCACAGCGTGAGATGTGCTCCCTCAGAAGCAGCTTAGGTGATTCGTGCAGGAGTTCTTGTTCCCTTTTTCTGCAGGATATCTTTGTCTGACTTCACTCATCCAACAGGATAATTATCTTGCACCACTGGCTTTACAATTACTTTGAGGGGATCTCTGCGACAGACACAATCCCACCAAAAGCTTGCCAAAATCAGCCGAACGTGACCTTCAAATGTAAAGGATTAAAACAGTAAACATGCCAAACACTGGCTTTACATCATTATTTCACTGCTGAAGCTGTGTTTAGAGCATTTGTCTCCAAGGTTACATGTTCCCCACTGTGTCTGAATGGGGTTTCTCGTGTTGCTCTGCCCTACCTCAGAACAAAAACAAGAGTGTTAGTTTGGTCATTTTAAATGCCAAAATTGCGCATTGCACGTGTTTTGTTGGCACCGTTGTGTGAGGCTGGCAGCCTGTCCTTGCTCTCATTTTATGTCAGTTGGCATAAAGGCCCCGTGGCCTTTAGAAGTTAAAGTGGGTAAAACTAATGGGTGGATGGACAATGGAGGTGGGATCGATTCCTCAGGTTTGGATGAATGAGACCTGGTCAACACCAAAACCTTCGTGGAATGGCTAAACAGTGCAAAAAAACCGCTAAACAAGCAATCTGTTGGTCAAAAGTGAGCGTGCCATCCTACATGGTCTTAAGAATTGATTAAAGATTCAGATCATAACAAAGCCTTAGGTTTAGTTGTGACAGAAAACAATAAAACAACAAGTGAGAAACTTGAGCATTTCAACACATCTCCTACACAGTCTCTGGTTCTTCTTTGTTTGTGCATAAAAGCCAAATTTACCAGGTGACACTGATTAAAGGCTATTGTGATATGAAAAAGATTAGGACAGACTGGTCTGATTTGGCCACATGCACACCCAGATGACGATTCCCATCTCTCACATCCGGTTCAAAAGTCACACAAGAGCGCCCAACTTTCTTTTCCTACAGTAACCTCATCTGTCATCTCTGGCAGGCACAAAACTCCTCCTATCTCTGGTGCCCTGAAATGGAAACATCAGACGGGAAACGTTGCACTGTCCTTTCAACATGTGACTGTGTCCACTGGGATAGAAAAACTCATTGATGCAAGCTGGGCATTAAATACATCAAGTGATACAGACATTGCTGGAGTATACTTAGGAAGCATTCCCGGTCAGCAGCTTAACAGCCGTTCTGGTGTTCCGGTTAGAGTAAGAAAAAAAAAAAGGGAAACGCTTGTGTCAACATTGCGTTTCTTCTTTTCTTGCTTTATCAGCTGTTCCCACTGAGGAAAGAGCATCTGCACCTTTTCTGTGCAGCCACATCATAGCCACAGAGTTTGTCACCCTGCAAGCCAAAAATGGCGGGAAGCACCTGGCTGTGTCCATCTATCCCGAGTTTAACTTGATTGATGAGTCAGATATGACAGAAATAATCACAACGAACACAGAACAGACTAGTTCTAGGTGCAGATTGATACTAATGTTGCTGGTGAGAGTTGTGCTTTTATCCCTGTACCAGAGATTCTGCCGGACACATGTTAATTATTCACGTTTAACTTTCTCCACTTGCAATAGGTCAGATGAATACGTCCACGTTAAGAAATTCCCCCTTCCAAAACTGCTAAAGGGAAACCATACAGTCCGGTCGGTGCTGCTTTCACCTGTGGATTAAATTCAACAGTTGTCATTTCTGTTGATTGATATAGCAGCAAAAGCATATCTTGCAATTAGAAATGAGTACTGAGAGTACCGTTAGTTATTGCGATCTAGTTGAAAACATTTACACTCAAGCTGCACTGACAGATTCTCCATAAAATCTATGTTTAGACGCTTCTGATATTTACAGTGTGGATTCAACAGAAAATGTTACATTTTACATATCAATTTCAGTTTGTTGCATTGCAACTTTTGAATAAAATCAGGTCAGATTTTTTCAGACGGTACTTCAATAACTGACTCAAGCTGCCAGCCAGAATTTTATCAACAGCTCAGTTTGTGAAGAACAGGCGAAGAAGCTCACTGGCTGAGGCCAACATGTTAGCTACATATATACTGTTGGACCAGAAGCAGTTGAGTGTGCCTGGGCTCACGTGTCACTTCTGGGGCTTTAAGTGGAGCTGTAGGACTTGACTGGGGCTCCTTTGGGGCTAGGCCCAGGGGTTTTGGCTGGGCAAATAACATTGGGCCAGATCAGGCTACTCTGGTATGAGTGGACATCAAAGACAGGCTTTACCTATGGATTAGATTTTTTTTTTGGCCATTATTTTGCAACTAATTTTGCTCACTAAACAGTGAAATTATCCAACTGAAAGTCTATGTCTGAAGCTAAAAATCTGAGCTGCAGTTATCAGAAGCTGTATCGTTTCTATCTACTTATCTATTCTATCAAAAACACCTAATAAGGAGATACTCGCTGAATTTCTTTGCTCCTTTAAAGCTAAGTGTAGGGCTTCTTTTATTTATTGGGCTACTCTTCAGTCCCCTTAAACCAAAGACTCAAGCACCTCCTGCAGCTCATGCTCTTCGTGCACTTTCACACCACACAAGCATTTTCTCATGCAGAGAAAAACAAATCCAGCGATGAAGTCACGGAGTAAAAAGAGAAGACTGACACCACCAGTGTTTTCCAACTTGGCGATTTACTGTCTCCCAAGGCCGATGGCTGGCCTCTGCAGCAGAACAGCTATCTGCTGCTCGGTCAAACACAGCAGCGCCTGCGAGCTGCTTGTTCACGCGCACCGCCGTCCCTGAGGTGCAGGAGGCTCATTGGAGACATTCTGTCACCTCTAACTTTCTCTGTGGAAGATCACCCCACAAGATACAGCCAAAATCGCTGCGCAGATGTTCTCTGTAATGCATTTGGATGAAGGTTTTATCAGATGACCCTGTGGTTATAAAATCAGGAACTTATCAGAGCAGAGCAACGTTCTCGAAATACTTTGATACTGACTGCGTGTTGACGTGCAGGGGTAATGAGCCGCATTTCAGACACAATCTCAGACTTGTTTTGCTGAGTGAAAAAACTCAAAACAGCTCAAAGTTCAAACTTTACTATCAGCGCGACTTTACACATGACTGAACTTGTGTATGCTGTTGAAATATGTTCCTCGAGTTCTTTTTTGTCTTTGTTTGTGTGAACTGCTGCTGTGCGACGTGCGTGTGGACTGCGAGCACTTTGGGTGGCGTTCACTGTGTGTTGTATGCAGCTCTAAAGGCACTATTCCACAGTTGAAATACAGCAAGGTTTTTGGCAGGGAGCTTCAAGCTCTGGGCTACAGTCCCGCAGTGGCCCGATAATGGCCAATGTGAACCGAACAAGAAATCCTCAAGTCCTCTTACAAAAAGAAAGTAGGTGATAAAATATATTTTTTTAAAATGCTGAAAAATCAGCCTGCTGTTTCAACTGAAGTAAAATCATGAAAATCCCTGGAAAACAGCATTTTAACGACCTCTGTTACAAAAGAAGTGGGCTGATCATGAAACTCTTGGGTTGAAAATTGGTCTGACTCCAGCCCTGGATGTAGATGTGAGGTATTCGATCATTAGTGATTCCCTGCTGGGCTTTAGGTCAGATGCACATTCTTCAGAACATGCACACGCTCACAAACTCAGAGGAGTGCAGACATTTTGAACTATTTCAGGAAATGTATGTAATTCTGTATTTCCACGGAGCGTCTGGTTAGGGCAACAGCACACTTGGCCTTTTGAACACTGGTAGCGAGAGCGGGCCCACGGGTGGTGTAATGTGCCTCTGAACACATCACACCACCATCATTTTATACTTCACGTAAGTGGCCCAAAATGTGAAAATGGAAATATTACATGCAGTTTTCCAAGCATGCTGCTCTTATTTCTATATTTAGCAACCCTTTCTTTTCTAAATGAGGCCCTCACTTCTACAAAGAGGTGCTTATAAATGACTCACATTTCACGGAACCCTCCACTGCGCCTGTCATTCTTTCCTCGCTGTGTCCACACCTTGCACCACTGACTACACTGATCCCGTTATTTTCATCACCATCGCACTCGCTCACTCAGGTTCTAACCTGTTTTTATTGTGCAGGGAGTGATCATGTTATGACTGAAGAGACAGTTGAACAATCCCTACATTCATCTAACTTTCAACAGTCTTGTCCTTACTCTTTCTACGATATCTATTTAAATATCTTGCAACAATTTGGGATAATTTGGGCCTTTTAGCAATCATTTCTAGTCAATCTCTCATCTTTCTTGCTGGTGTAAAAAATTCCAACTTATTCTGATTTAACATGATCCACCTCTGTTTTTTTTTCTTAAGTTGCATAATTTGCATAATAACTTAAAGCAGCTTCAACTAAAAAAACATTCAAGGAGTGTTTTTTTTCCCCCCAAAAGCATATTAACAAGCTATGTTGCCATGGCAAATACAATCAGAATCCACTGGCTGTCTCCAAGACGCTATATAATAAACGCGATGTGTCACATTGTTGTAAAAGCTGGCAAAAACCGGCCTTTAGGGTGTACTGAGCTGTTCAGACCACGTATGTTGAGTATGATGGTGCTGAGAGGGGCCTCATGGGTCACAAGGAGCTCAGTGTTGTGGGCGGTAGGGTGGGTCAGGGGTCACTGAGGCCTTCAGAAAGAAAGGGGGCTGTGATTGACGGCGGCTTGTTACTGTATAATTACACAGTTATGTTCAACTCCAGATTTCTTCTGAACACGGTCACCCCCTTGAGTTATTATTGTGTTTCTTTCCCCCCCTTTTTTCCCCTTCATCCTCCAATGACATGTTTTCCCAGAGTTGGTGTTATTGCTAATTCGGTTAGTGCTGGAAAACCAAACAAAGGTTGACACAGCACTCCATCACTTGGCTTGATGATGTCATGATATCATAAATACTCACCTTCCTCCCTGGCACTTGTCAGAGGTTGGTGAACCATGGGCAGGTGTTTGTGCAAATCACCGACACTTTTTGGAGGCTGAAGAGTGACGGGGTGTGTTTTTAAGACCCCCCCACCCTCCTCCTCCTTATGTTGTAAAGTTTTACCAGACCACGGTGCACCAGAGGTGGGTGTGAATGGGGAGTTATGTCCCTGAACAGTCCACTCTTTGAGGTCCCATTGCCAGGGTCATGGAAGAGGTGTTGCCATCAGGCTGACTGGTGTCGCAGGCCCTGAGTGTTCGAGTAAATTCTGCTTTATTCAACCAATTTCAGGTGTTTGCAATCAATTTAAACCTCATATTTACCTTTTTTTCATTTTGAATTTAACGCCAGGAAGACATTTGAACAAATAGTGGGACAGTTGCAGCTTTGCCACTTTTCTGCATTAGGCGTTAAGGGCACAATGCGATTGGAATTTGCACAACACATAAAGAGATGGTATAGAACACCATCACAACATTGCATTCTTATAACAGCGCAACCTCAAACGTGTCCTTCAAGGCCCACCTACTAACCTGATATGTCTTCCAGCCAGCAGTGAGGTTCCGTCTTAGATTCTTTCTCATCCTGCTGGTGTTCAGGAAAAGCTAAGCATTGTGTGAAAGTAGTGGATGTAATATTCACAGAAAACCTGCTGCTCCTTCTTCTTCATTTCTGTAGCGACAGCGATCAAAACACAGCACAGCTCCAAAGCTCCAAAAGCTGTGCCTTCCTGCCTTTTTCGAGCCGAGTCTTGCATATACCTGCTCTTCATAATAACTTAATAAGAAATAAGAAATAATGTTCAGGACATTTGTAGACTTGTGTCCCACCACAGCTGACCGTGTGTGAAAGTAAGCTATGTGTTCATTTGTGATTTGATTTGATATTTACATCCAATTTGAACATTAGATCACATTTTGTGATCACAAGTAGGTCGCTTGTATCACATGTAGAGGCACGCTGTAATACCAAGTATACACTGACGTAGTTACAGCTGCTGATTTGTGATCAGATGATACAAAAAAGTATCTCAATACCAAGTGTAAACAGCCTGTAGTCCCTCTTGCAGCTGCGTGAATTGTATTTAGCCCAGTAACTGAGTTACATAAGCTAAATTCAGCTTGTTACCACGGTTGCAATGACAACAATATGAATCTTACATAAGTCACTTGTTTACCTTATCCGCTTAATCTAGTGTGTTGCAATTTTTTAGAAAAGCCGGAAATTTCTATTCTATGAAGAATAAAAACACAAATATATGAAGAGAGCAATCGTGTCTTTAAAGCACTGCTTTGCTGTGAGAAAAACACACTTTTGGACTTTGGATTCACTGCCGTGCAGACACTGTCTTCATCTACTCGTGCCAGAAAATCGCGCTGCCTAAAAACAAGTGTCATCACATTCATCTTTGCCAATGCGTGTTCTCTTTTCTTTCTTTTTTCTCCCTCACAGTATCATCTATGTGCACCAATTCATTTCTGCCAAGGAACAGCTAAAAACTGAGTGGATGGGGGGGGGGGCAAGAAAAAGGAAAAAACAACGTGAATGTTGAATGTTCCCTCGCAGCTCAAGTTATGCTTTTGTCTTCCAGATCACATCTCTGAGGACATCCAGGTCTCATTCACTTAGCTCTGCTGGCTTTTATGTCTCTGTGGTGACTGCAGAACCAAATGTGGTTTCTTTTGTGGCACCGACTGCTTTCACTGATTATCGTTTCACTCTCCTTTGTTTCTGTGGGATGGGATTTTGGTTTGAATTTGTCGTGGCTGGATTTCTGAATCAAAGAACCAATGTAATAGAAAACATTGTCAATTTGACAACAAATTGACAATGAAATCGGTTCATGGTAACCATAAAAAGTTCAACAACAGTTAAAGGAGCAACAAACTGTTTACTGAGATAAAGATATCGCTGCTGACTTGTGGCAGGCTTTTCGTGTGTCCACCTGATGTTTGCCTTTGTGCTTGTTGGCAGCTACGTGTGCTTATTGTAACATGGCCACAGAGATCAGAATCTATCTATTTGTGTTATTATTTTTTTTAAATGACAATACACTTCTTTAATTGAGGACTTTAACTGTCAGCCGACGCTGACAGTCGAAGGTCATCTGAGAAAAGTGCGACACAGCTTTAGAAATCTGCTCCACCATGGTTGTTTTGGCTAGGTCAGTTTCACAGTAGATCCATGACTCACAGAACCCAGCCGGGCCTGTGGAATCCAAAAAAGGTTTATGAGGCCCACGGAGAGGGCTTTCAGCACCTCCACGTTGAATAAGAAAAGAAATCTCATAGGGAGGCACTCAGGTGAGGCCGATGCACACGTCTGCAAGTGTTCGGGCGTAAATCCTCGACCGTAAGCGCGCACGCATGCAGCCACAAAAAGGCCATAAAAATGAGGAACTTCTGGCGCTCAGTGCTCACATTGAATGACATGAGTGAGGAAACGGGAAATTCGAACATTCAGTTACATATGTTTGGCACAGACTTTGCCACTTGGGGAATACGCACATTAAGAGTCCCAAACACACGTATGCATGGAAGACGATAAACACACGCAGGTATATGTGTAAGGGCTGCACTCGCATATGAAATTAAGTACTCCCTCTCGCTCTCAGTGGCTTCACAAACGCTTCACTGTTAGCGTAGATCATGCTGCTGCAACATTTTGTTACAGCCGTCTTTCCCACCCCCCCCCAAGATCATACATTTCACAAACCTTTCATGATAAAGTGGCAGTGAGAATCCTTTTTTGCTGTGCTTAAGGTGCGAGCGCTACATCTTTCACAGGCAATTTTAAACCAACTCCGTCTCCTCTCATGCGACTCCTGATATTCATTATGGATCAGTGAGGAGGCATGTTCTGCTCATACTGGCCTGTCCGATAAAAATGACTTGTTGCAAATCACCCTCAAAGCCTTTGTGTCTCTGCGCAGCAGGTGAACAAGAGGTCTTGGGCTTGGCTTCGATAAAAAAGACTCTGAAGACTTAACAGTTGGGCAGACACATCGCCACAGACAACAGCAATAATGGAACGGAGAAACACTACACCTGATTAAATAATACCGGGAGCGACGAGGTGGACAATGCTCTCGTCTTGTCAGTTTTGACAAGAGGTTAAAGAGCAGATGATTGTAGGTCCAGGTTTGTCTAAGCAAATTAGGAGTTAATGACAGAACAAATCCCCAGTTGTTTTCACTGGCAGAGGGATGGAAACTTTGCTCAAGATTAAAAAAAAAAAAAAAAAAGAATGTTAACAAATAGGTCATTTGTAACCCAAAAATAACAGCATAGAAAAACGGTATTTCACACAATGGTGGTTAAATGATGCGAGTAACCATGCGTGGCAGGTCTTCCTCTTATGTGTTATGTTTGTGGTGATGGTGTGACATCTGTCGGTTATTTTGAAAAAAATAACCATAGGTTAACAGAAATACTACAAATCCCTCATAAAATACAATACAATACCGGTCAAAAAATAACTGGATCAATGTTTGCTGCGACTTGTTTGTGGCGTCTCACGCGGTTCCAGATATGCTTTAGGAATCGGCTCATGTTTGGTGGACGAAAATATTCGTCTCAGATCATTTCCATCATAAAATCCAATCTCCAGCACCTTCACTTCTCATTGTGAGAGATTGGGCAAAGCGCTCAGTGTGAAGAATGAGAGGCATAGTGTGAATGTGTATGTAAAAAGCTAAATGTTGCATGTGATACAAAGTGCTTTTACTTGTCAAAAAGACTAGAAACGTGCTACATAAATGCAGTCCATTTATCAATAACGTTACATAACGTCTCAGTCGGGATGGAGGTTAACCTTATTTTCCTGTGTGACAGCTCGAGGAGTTAAAATATGAATGCCATACTTTGCGAGCCTCAAGTGGGCAGTTTATAAATCATTTGCTGAAGACATAAAGCCTCAGAGCAAGTGTCTAGATTTATGCCTCGATTAGCTCGGAGATAATGCTTTACATGTTAGATATACGGCCGGCTGGGGAGACATGCATCACCAGAATCATACTGCTCTATTCCTTGCATGAGGTTTGTTTTGCCACTACAAGGTTGGGTTCAAGGTGACATACCCACACCGTCAGTTCATGTTTGACAGTGGTGAGCAGCGATAGGCCTATCCAGTGCAGCTGGTGTGCAGCCTCTTAAGACAGCCTTGTGCTCTGGAAAGGGGAGGCCTGGTTTGATTTTAGTCCAGGGCAAACCGGGACTTTCACATTCCTGCTTTTCAATTGAAATTAACATATTTGTTACAGCCTGGGAGGCTGATATAAACATATGCTTACATATGAAAATTCGGAGGAAAAAAAGCCTGGAATAATGAAGTCTAAGGTGAAGTGCCGTGTGGCCTCGGGGCCAGTCGGCGCAAAATTATACATAAAACCATTTCTTTTTTTTTTCCTTTCTCTCCCTCACTCCAACTTCAACTGAGGCTGCTCCAAGCTGGAAAGTTCTGTCGCTGTTACGTAAACTCCAGCTCTTAGCGGCTGCTGGGTCGAAAAAAAAAAAAGTCGAGCAGCATTGTGGGTAAATTAGGCACAAAAAGAGTCCGGAATGGCCACAACCTGTATCAGTAGGAGCGTCTGAAACGTCTCCCTCATCTGATCTGGGGTTAAGTCGGAGGAACAAAAGAGCAGTAGGAAATTGGAAGCAGAGTGAAGGCAGCTAAGCAGCTCTCATCCAAAAAGCTTGGAAGGAGGAAGAAGAAGTGAAAACAAGACATTAGACATCCAGACCCTGCCTGAAATCCAGGCCACTGTTGATGAAGAAAAGAAACACAGCTGTGGACGAATTGCAGCCTGACGTGTCTTCCCATTGCAAAAAAATGAAAACAAGAATCTCTTGTGACACTGGCGATACAGGACTGTATTGTTCAGGTTACCTGAATCTGACCCGTGCTTGCTTTTCTGACTATTTCCTTTCACATTCCACCCCTCTGGCCAACACTTCCGATGACCCGAAGGCAACTTTGAGAAGCCCAATAACTTCTCACCTCCTATTAGATGGACTGCCTGACACACACTAAATGGAAGAGCAAAGCATGAGCTATTAGATTTATAGGAAGTGTTTGCAAGCGGATGATGATTCACGATCCAAATGGCTTGCAGATGCTGGAGCAGGTCTCAGCGGGTAAATACTGTGACTGATAAGCAAATCAACTCATAATTACCTCTCAAGACCACATCCACATTTGTTTCCTGAGATGTTTACGCACATAAAACTGAAAAATAGCCTCCCCTCAAACTGCTAAAAATCACAAACGACGTCTTTAAATAGTCAAGAACAACTCATGTGAATTACACTGCTGCAGCTCTCTGTTGTGCACTGGAGACATGCGCTGTGAATTAAACACGTTTCTATCGTGCTTCACCGCCTGGGAATATTGAGTTTGTCTGGGATTTTGATCACGAACACACTTCTTTGCTGACTCATTGCATTCTCTTCATACAGCGCGCCGCCTTTCCTGCTGTCCACTCTTTCCACTGACCAGACGCAAAGCACACATTCCAGCAACCCGTGAAAGTCCCGGGTGACTGAATCTTCGGTCAGCGTTCACTTCACCAGAGAGACGCAGGGCATCAAATGCAGGGCATTCCCAAAAGGGTGACTTTCACACATACTTGCTCGAGGGGGGGGGGGGGGGCACTCCAGTGAAAACTATCACAAAGGGAAGGGAAAAAGGGACGCATGAGTCAAATGGCGAGGATGTTTGGGAAAATGAAGTGCGTAAACTATGAGTAACAAGAGGGTGAAAAAGGATGGAGTGAAGGTAGAAGAAAGGGATGCGGTATTCAATAAGCACAGGTCAATACCAAGCTGTGTGCTGGGCTTTGCTGTCACCGCGTGCCTTTCACCATTTGGTTCCCATAAAGGCCACATGGAAACGTTTATCTAGCTTAAAGCAGATCAGCGCACGCCGTCTCGGCCCTGTTACATTTGCTACTTGTCTTCCAGGTCTGTCCTAATAAAGTTTTCTGAAAAATACTGGCGGCTGCAATAAATAACATTACGAAAATGAAATATCTTTTGCAAAAAGGAGCCCGTCTGCTAAGGCGAGACGCTGAATAAACTGTGCTTGATATGAGCGATGAGAACGTCCCAGAGAGAGTGGTTTAAACAAATAAGACAGAGACGGGAGGCGAGAGGAGGGGAAAACACAAGATAAAAACCGCATCCTCGAGTTGTTCCTCAAGGCTCGACAAGTCTCAAGTGTTTTTCGTTCTATGACAACATCTGCAGTGTTGCTACAGGAAATAGAAATCCCATCTGCGCAGGTTATGAGGAGTGAAGTCATAATGGAGCGTTAGTTAGGTTTGTAGTTCTCCTACTTTCTTGTTTAATGAGTAAAACTGTGAAAACTATCAACACAAAGCTCTCGCCAGGCATAGCAGTGCAGCTTTTGAGGGCTGAGAGGCAAAATGGTCCATTTGCGTGTTTGGACAAGCTCCTTCCAGTATGTATTAACACCCATTTGCGAGTGCGGTGGTGGTAATAAATTTCGGCCTCCGTGCACAGCGTGTGCGAGTATTCGTCTCAATGCGTCTGTCGAGCTCGACTCCTGTGAGCGCATTTCACAAGTACACAAACCCAGCTGCCCATCCATCCTCCAGGTAGACAGCACCACACCTGCCAAGTCATTTACATTGTGGGGAGGGGAAAAAGAAAAAAAGAGAAAAAAAAAAAAAGAAAAGAATTTCCTGCCCCACTTTCCATCCACCGTACACACTGCAGGCCAACAGGGTGCACAGATATGCACACGTAATGTGTAGAGAATGTGGAGTTTATTGCACACTGTTGGCCCTCCTGGTGCTTCCACTTTCCACTCTTGATCCCTTTAAGTAATCATTACCCCAGACAGAAGTGGGCAGAGGCTGTAAATAATAATCAGAAATCCCACCGTATTACATCTTACAAAGACGGCATGATGTCATTGCCTCTTTAATTTTTGAGCCAAATCAAAACAAAAGTCCATATATTTGCACTCTCCTCAACTACTGTGCTTCGGTTTTCACGCTCCTAATCTGAATCTTTTTGGAATTATTTATTATTATCATTATCTTCGGGCAGCTCCAGCCTCCACTTCCACAAATAAGGGAATGCATTTCTCCCACAACAACCATCTCTGGGAGCAATGCTGCAATCAGGCAGAAAACATCGTGTAAACAGCGCCCTCTGGTGGCTGCTCTGAGAGATCCCCAAGTGCCTCCTGCGGCCATAAAAACAGACGTGGGTTCATGCAATTGCAGCTATAAAATGGGATGTGCAGAGCCTTGAGGTTTCCAGCAGCTAATAGCTGACAGATTCCTCTAAAAGGAAATCCCTATCTGAAAATCTCATCCTCTAAGCGTTTTCAGCAGACTCATGAGTTTGCGTCCTAATGTTACCGTTTCGTTTCACAATAACACTCACAAAAAAAAAGAAGAAGAAGAAGAAAAAAAAACATGGCTAATGTTCTCAGGGTATCCAGACCAGATTTTTTGTTTTTTTTTCCCCCTTCCAGTAATGTGGGACCAGGAATGATTTGTGTATGTGTGTGTGAGCCTGCGTGTGAATAGCCGGCTGTGTTTTGGGTTACTGACGAGGTGTGCGCCGGGTCCGACCGGGAGGTTCTGCTCGTTACTCCCGGATGACGTAAAGCCATTCACAGGTGTGACAACCACAACCGAGCGCAGACTTTTCTGTAAACACACGCACGCCGATTACTTCCACGTACCCTGGACAAACATAAGGCTGGCATTAGGTCTGTTACCGTTTGCCTTTGCAAGAGCGGCAGTGGAATGCCAAAAAGGAGCATCTGAAGCAGGAACAGCAACACGGTGTTTGCACATGCGTGTGTCAACAGTTCAAACTGTCCAAGGTCACCGAGGTCCTCTCACGAGAGACTCACAAACACAAGAAAAGCATCACGTCTCATCGCATCATGTTGTTTTTACTTGAGATACCCATCTACATAAATTAACATGCCAGACAACTGGCAGCAATACAGATTTAGATTCATACAAAAACAAAACAAAAGAAAACAAACGATTCAGCGCAAGGGTTCGCTGCCTTGTAGCATAAACAATATGTATATACGCAGATGTAAGCATGTCTGACAGGATACAGGACATGAACATCTTCTGAGGGGACAAAAGTGTCTTTTTGACGTAGGGTTAGTGGCAGAAAGTATCGTGCCCTCAGTGTGACGAACATGAACCTTCTTCCTCAAAGCAGACCGCAGATCAGGGCCAAGTAAAGTGATTATTATTTATTTTACTGTATTTGGATGAGATGGCCAGGTCCTGTTATGATAACGTATTGAGTTTCTTTTCCCAGTAAATTTAAGGAACAGTTTACTCGAGCTGAAGATGAGGAGTGAATAAGATCCAGTTCAGACCTTTCTTAGTAAATAATCTGGCATTTCTATGTTAAAAGCAAATCACAAAAATGTCAAACTGCAAGGAGAGGAAATGTCCTCGAGGGTGTTAGGATTTAGTGATGGTGAGAATAACGTTCTCCGTCCTTCCTTGAGAGCGTGAAAAGGTTCCTGGTGTAAATTAGTCCTCCCCCAAGAGAAACCGAGGTAAAAGCACGTCTTTATTTCCATCATTCGTCTCCTGCTGGAAGGTTTTCTTCAATCCTCTTAATGAACTTCATACGAATTTCTGTGACACTGTCCCCTCTAAGTGTGTCCTGGACAAATTTCACATCCACGGCCATCTGGACCTAAATTGGATTCAAAAATCAGTTAATTTTCTGAGCACAAACAACACCAGCACCTGCTTCCAGGTGCCTTTCATCCTCATGCGTTTCTTTTACTTCTGATGGCATTTGAAGGATCTGGATTTTCTACAGTTGTAAACATGTGAAAAATGTATGTGAACCACGTGGCTCGGCAGGTAATTTGAGGATGAAATTAGACGTCGCTCACCAAAATTATTCTAAATTGTTGGTGATAAGTTTCAGTTTTTTTAGGATCATTTCATTCATTTTTTCTATCAGTCAATGTTTTTCCCTCTAATGTGCGATGATTTTCAGGTGGTTTTTATGAATTTATACTCTTCCATTTGCCTTTTAAATGACTCATATTAATCATCCCTCTACAGAAATACCTTTGAGTCAACTTTGGTTGTTTTTAAATGTGCCACATAAGCAAAGGTGACCAGACGTGCTTGATGAGGTGGTTACATAGACCCAAAGCACACAAGCAGCTCTAACAAAGAACAACGTTAATGTTCTGAAATAGCCAAGTCAAAGTCCTGACTTTAATCCAGTAGAAATGTTATGGAAGGAAATTAAGCCATCAGCTAATGTGAGGGAACCCACAAACATCCCAGAGTTGAAGCTGTTCCGTTAAGGGGAATGGGTTTGAATTCCTCTGAGCTGACGTGCAGGACTGATCAACACTAACCAGAAACGCCACTTTGCAATTACTGCTGCACGAGGGAAGCAACGCCAGGTTCACATACATTTACCACTCACGGATATTTATGAGCTCATTTAACTCAATGACTACATTTCTCCACAAAAAGAAAAACGGCTGTGTTCAGTGCTGTAATTTACCATCTCTAAGGCTCCTCTCAGGGCTCCACATAGTAGGTTGGAGTAGATGAGGGTGCTGTGGTTGTCTGGCAGCTCCACAAAGTCCACCAGTGGGTTGTTCTCCAGAATGAGGGAAAATTCATCTCCCGCTGGACTCCAGTTGGTCACACTGGGCGTGGTTCCCAGGTACATCTTGAACGCCACCTAACAGACCACAACATGGACAATGAGCACACGGAACAGCAGAGATTACAGAAGAATGGTGCTTCAGAGCATAAGTGCCCAAAGCATTTCTCTGCTAAAGGGCCAAGATGGACTTCTGAGCCCAAGCATATTACTTTTTCCACATAAAAAGATGACATAAGGTAATGATTTTGTTGAGGCGATGATTGAAAAGGTTTCTCTCATGGCGTAAATATGCTACATTCATACGTAGGAAGTGTTTCAAAGAGGAGCGAACATTTTCCTTGGTCAAATCCATCAAAAAACATCAACTGTTTCTCTTTGTTTTCTATACGCCTGTAACTGAATATATGGCTCTGGGGATTTTTGTGGTTTAACAAGAGGTCAAGTGATATCATCAGGCGAGGCAATCATTTATTGCACCTTCCAAGCTACTGTCCCGCAGTGGCTCTCTGTTTACAGTCTTCACCTTTCGCCACCATGAGCAAATTCCCTGAGCAAGTGTGCGGTTACATCTGTGGAATGACACCATCCGGCGAGCAACCGGAACACCTTGAATGCAGCTGGAATGCTAAAGACTAAATCCCGGAGCCGTCTCGCTGGTCTGTTTGGGTCTTTTTGTCCCTTTTTGTCCAGCAGTCATCGTGACCAACAGGTTTATAATTGAGGAAACGGGGGGGAGTGTTACAGAAGAAGAAGGGAGAAAGAAGCACAGGTCAGACGTTGCAGGATATTGGAAACAGTCTGGCCATTTAGAAAATAACAACAATACTAGCTCATTAATATGTGGCACAGTCAACCAGAGAAGATTTAAATTGCTGCATTTCACTCCACAAAAGGTAAGAAACGACAAATGTGCTCTTCTTCTTTCTGGAACTTGAAGCTTTTCTGATCGACTCCAACATCCGCCCTCCTCCCCCCTCCTTCTGCTCTTTCATCTATCATGTGTTGAGATGTTTTGATCTCTCTAATCTGGCATTTCTGTCCTCCCTCCTTTTCCCTCGTCCTCCCTGTATCTTGGGAGATGTCCACAGTCACGCTCTGACTGGTCTGGAACCTTCCAGTTACCTTAGCAATGACATCGGCCGTTTCTCGGAAATCCTGACACCTGCCGATGTTGGAGCGTGCCAAGAAGTCCTCAATCAGACGCACTCCTATGTTGTAGCCCCTGTGAAAGAGAGCAACGCAGACATAGCAGAAGGAATCACGTCATTCCGACTCGTCATGGTAGAGGAAACAGCACAGAAGAGAAATGACAGGCTACACCGGAATTCCACGTAAAAAAAATAATAATTAAAAAAGAGAGAGAACAAATCCTAATCCTTCGAGACATTTTTGGTTCACGCTTTTGATGCTTACACCTGATGATAATTCTGATTAGAGAATTAGAAAGCCGAGACAACTTATCTTAACTTCAGAGTCTAATGCCTCCCAATCCTAACATGGTCCGTCTCCGACCAGTTGGATGGCAAATGGCAGAGTGGGCAGTGCAGATTCACTGCCTTCTAAGGGCAGGTAAGACATTTCAGCTCGAGGTTGCCTCACAACCAGAGAAACAAAGTTCATCCAGTCCAGAGCTCTGTCAACTTGACAGGATGTTTTGAATTTTTTAGGCTGTAAATCGGTGGTTTTGTCTAAACTTTATTAGGTGGGATTACTGTATCCAGCTTGGCTTCCCACCACCTCTTTTTTTTTTTTTTCACTGTGTTAGAAATAAGAATCGGCATTTTCTTCCTCTAAAGCCCCCTTTCTCCCAAAGAGCAGAAGTGTGAGAAATAAAATCTCATTTGGCCACGTCGCTGCTCGACTGAAAACAGAAGAATGTGCCTGAGTACAGTTAAGCCACGAGTTTAAGGGAGACGTTTGAGAGGCCAGAAAAGTCTACTCTGCCCCTTATAGATGATGAACCTGCAGCCAGGGGGCAAAAAACACAGTCGGCTGTCCTGAGGTTATAAAAATGTATTCAATAAATGAACACTCTGTCCATTTGTAAATTAGGCCATCTGAGAAACTCTTTTTCAGAGTTTAACAATCTAACCTGACAGCATACCCTAATGATCTCACCTAGTTGTTGACGTTGACTGTGTGTTTCTGCTCTCTCCGTATTTAGTAGAAACGTTCACGCTAACACGCTACTTTACAGAGGAAATGACGCCTCGTGAAACATAAGACACGAGTGACAGCAAACTTAGAGGCTGGCACCGATTTCAACCTTAGCGCAAACTGTGTCCTCGGCCCTGTAACGATGTGGCAAAGAAACGCGTTGATAAGGGTCACGAAAAGACGCCTATAAACATGTTTGAGAACAACAGCTTTGGTGCAAAAGCTAAATCACAGAGAGCAGCTACTGCATCTTGTTACGAATGAACACCGACGTTCGATGAAATCTACAGTATCGTCATACTGTGATGTTACTGCTGGACAATCAAACGTGCAGCATGATGCCTGTCAGACATTGCAAAAGAAAAAAAATAAGAAAAAATAAGAAAAACCTTGTTGAATGGACATTTAAAAAAAAAAAAAAAAACATGCGACAAATTTCCACACAGTTGCATTGTTTCTTTCAGTATTAGTATCAGTATCCTGATTTTATGAAATTGGTTTGGTCAACATAATCTTAATGGAAATGGTGTTAACTAAAACCACACGACACAAAATCCATTAAACCTGTACAGGTTATCTCCTTCTAGCTAATGTCAAATTAGTTCAACCCACCTGATTAAACTAAACCTAGCCCTTGTAAATAAGTTTAATCCACTTTGGTAGATTTTGTTGACTCAAACATATAATTCAAAAACAACAACAAAAAAATAGCTAAAAAAAAAAGTCAAACAAGTCTGTGGAAATTTGTTCTACGTTTATCAAGAATAAATTGATTAACAAACTTAACCAAAACCAACCAAAGACGTGCCTTTGTTGAATTTTGTTTTGAGTGAGGCAGTATGACAGTGTTTTACCTCTGTGTATTCTACCAGTGACATATGGCCGTTATTAGTCTTTATTTATGGCAATCTTTGAAGCTTTCAACCAAGATGTTGTGTTTTTGGTAAACTACAACACAGGATAAATGCGTGAAAGCAGTGAAGAACACGGTTTCCTTCACAATGACTTCCCAATTTGCGTTTAAATTTGCCATCTTCTAACTACAGCTGTGTGTGGAAATGCCTAACCAAAGGGTACTTACATCTTGTCCAGCTGTTTATTGACTTCCTCGTCATTTTCATAATCTTTACAGAGCTGGGTGACCAGGGCCCCATAAGTCAAGGTGAACAGCTCAGAGTTCTACCGGCAGAAAAAAAAAAAAAAAAAGCAGTCTCCATTAGGTCTGTCGTTTACAAGTTAATGAGCAACGTTTTCAAACAGGATCTGTGGCAGACTTATATTCATTAACAAAATAACTTATTCAATTGAGTGATAGAAAAAAAAGCTTTATTTTAAACAGATATAGTGTAACTTTCTGTGAAGTTTAAAGGGCAATGGCAAAGTTTTTAAAAATTGTGGCTCTTTTTAAAGATGTATTTTGGCTGTAATTAACATAAGGTATAATTAGTCTATTATTCGGGCCAAAATCTTAGGTAGTTACTGCAAATTTCAAAACAATGATGTCATGTTTTAATGCTGTCATTTCAGTGGTGCTGACACGATGAATTATTCATTTCTACCATGACACAGGCAGCAGGGGCGGTTTAAACACAACCTGAAGACACTCGTCAACTTGACAGCAATCTATGCTACTTCAATACTGTGGGAAATTTCCGTTTAAATAAATGTTTTTATCTTGCTTTACTTTGCTATGACAGCTGTTACCAAAAAAAGGCACTCTGTTGTAACCAGTCACAAATGTTGATAGCTGCTAGCCAAAGACTGTGCTACTCTCTTATATTTATATAAAAAGGTGACAGATTTCACTTTCTTGATACATTTCTTTCTTTCTTTGTGTCATGATTCCACAAACCTCTGAAATGAAAGTGTGTGACTCTTTTCAAATACGCTGGCAGCGCCATTTTTTTGAAAACCAACACCAACACAAATATTAATAATTCATTCATGTGTACAGTTACTGGCTATCCTTATCAAGCCACAAAACACCAGGCTATACTTGTTAAGAGTCGTATGTGGTTTCCATGTATCTCCATCCCTATTGTTTACATGCTCTACTTGCATAGTATAATTCTATTTGTAAAATTACCCAAAAAGAGACGCAGTTACGAGGATAGGTACTTCTGTTTATCGGCATCTTTTTAGCCTGTATGCTAAATAAATATGCAACACTTCCTCTTAAAAAAGTGAAAGAATCTCAAACCCAACAGGTTCAAATATCTTCCATACACCTGGACACACATGCCAATCAAAGACACATGACTGTCAATGATGCAGTTTTCCAAAATGTCATTATTTTGTTAGTTAGCAAGTCAAGCCATTTGATTACGGTTAGCATTTGGCTAGTTAAGCCAGCTAGGTTTGCTGCTGCTAATCCTGCGGAAATGGCCTACCATCTTCTTGCTGTCTGTTGTTCGGTTGGATTGCCTGGACATTGTGGACTAGGTTACAGGGTTACACGGATGGTGACTCGAGATTAATCCTTTATTTATTTGATTCTGCTGTAACGGTTATTTCCGTAATCTCTAGTTTACACACTTCCACTAATGCAGAGTAAGCTAGAGTGAAAACGTGAGCTTCCGGTGTTTATTTCAAAGTAAAAGAATCAGCGACGGCAATTGCTGAGAATTGTGGAGTGTCTGTGGAACAAGCTGTGTTTAAGATCAACTTTATATAAAATATCATCTATTTGTGTCAATATAGCCAGATACAAGCCAGTTTTTACAGAGTTTTAACATTTTATCAACTTTATTTTAAGGTAAATGCATCGTACTTCCGGAGTTGTCTGGCGCAGTAACGCAATTCGAAAGTCAGCTGCTTTTCTTTTGCTGTTTTACATCTTTTGCATTTACTCTTACCGCCCCCTTGCGCCCTGGAGGGAAAGAGAGGCCCACGTACAGTTCGCCTCAAACGTAACCCTCTAATTGTCCACAGGATGGCAGCAGAGGTTTGCCTGTGTGTCAATGTCATCGCCCGCGCGAGCGTGTGTGTGAAACAGAGAGAGAGAGCGAGTGAGAAACTGTATTGGGACCTCGCAGTGCTCTCTGATAGGTTACAGATGTGCTTCAAAGCCGACAGCGCACTTTGAATCCTGGAAATCACATGGTGTTTTCCTGCGCGCTACGTCTTGATTGGGGTACATGCGCCTCGACTAACCCGCACGCTGGTTGGCTGGAAGACTCTCATCCCATCGTGTTGAAACAAACTAACTGCTCTCCCCGTCGAGGAGGAGGAAGAGGAGGAACCGAGCGCATCGCCTCTCCCTCATACTGCTTTCCTTTTGTGAAGTAAAAAGCTCTTTGACAATAGCCGGCGCTGACTGTAAAAGGGGGCTGTGGAGGAGGTGGACTATAGTGCAGTGATGACGGGCAAATCTGTGAAAGACGTTGACAGATACCAAACGGTCCTCAACTCTTTACTTGCGCTGGAGGAGAACAAATACTGCGCTGACTGCGAATCTAAAGGTGGGTGATTGTCTGTATTGTGTGTTCCCTGTCCGATCCTGTTAATGTCCGCAAACACCCAGTCTTTGAATCAGCCTTCCCGGTCATTTACTACGCTGGAAGATGCGGTATTGCACATTAGCACGTTGTACTCTGCTGCCGGAGACGGGGCCACATCCTCCCAATGCAGAAGCATGGCATGCAGTTACATCATACCAAGATAACTCAAGTACAGCGATGTCCATAAATACTTCGCATTGACAAGACGGGAATTCTAACAGGATGGCCTCTCTTTCAAGATGTGTTTTTTTTCTCCTTTTGGCCCCTTCCCCGGTGTGGAAACTGTAGCAGAGGCACACAGATGAAGACACCTGTGCTGACTTTGAGTCGCCCCCGGACAGATTGTTCCTAAAGGCTGAGTGGATGCAGGGGAATCTATCTTACATTACAACGGCACTAAAACTGCACTCACAACGTGAGGCTGTTATTCTCAGATTACTTGGGGAGCAGTTGCAGTTATTTGGTTGACTGATCAGGCTGGAACAACAGTACTTTACTATTCCTAATTGTCCTATTCTGGGTCATTTGTGTTCATCACCAGCAGCCTGGGTCTCAGGTGTGTGTGTTGACATGTGTTCGACCCCTCATTGTCACACAAGCATCTCAGTAGGCCTTGCACGGTGTCATCAGCTGTTCGCTGAACCTGTTTTGCCACACTGGTGGGTAAACACATGCTGTTTTGGTCACAAACACACCGAGTTTAAAAGTCTTAGAATACGTGAGAGTTACTGTTTGTTGTTGTTTTATCTTTTTTTTTCATGTGTACCCGTGATTCTACTTTTTCCCAAGCAGTCTGTGGGTTTTAGTGGGAAACATTCCCTGCGGCAGGCGCTGTCTAAAGGTGACTTGCAGGTAAACGGCGCAAAGTGTCACTTTAAAAATCCTCCGACATACGTAATGGTCGGTACCAACACGTGAAGACAAACAGGGATGTGTTGCAGACAAACACAGGGGTTTTTTTTGTTTCTTTTACCTTGGGAACTAGTTAACCTTTGTGTCAGTGCTCCCACTCAGTTTGCACTCGTTGGACATTTAGTCTAAGGCCGTATTTATCCTCGTGATCTCTCTGTTTACTTCCTCATCCCCTGCCTGCCTCAGTTTACGCCGAACGCAGGTAAAAGTGATCTGGGCGCTGATGCCAGTGCGGGCACAAATGAACAGTTTTTCTGTGGACACGCAGCCTCGTGTTATACAGAATAACAGGGTGATTGTTGTGGTCTAAGATTAACCTAAAAAGAAAAGTCTAAGCTTCATAGAATTCTAAAACCCAATCGCTTGAGTCTCTAATGAGCCAGACAACTGCTTTTAAAGCCTGTCGCTAATCTGAGGTAAAGCATGCAACTAGAGACTCTGGTTCTAGTTGTAAAAGAAAACCTAGTACATTATCTTTAGAATGGATTGTTTTTCTTTTATAAGGCTTTTCAATAAATCTTTATAATGAGGGTGCAAACCTTACACTGACTGTACTGTGCAAAAGTCTTCTTATTTCTGAAGGTCTTTTCCTTGAGACATTGGCTGCCTTTTCACCCGTTTTCTGTCCAGTCCTTGTAAAGACCATTTTTAGAGAAATGTGCTTTGTTTTTGTTTTTTTTTTGTGAAGCCACTTAACATTGACCTATGACTCATCTGAGCACATAAAACACAAACAAACTGAATGGATGAGCCAGTGTGCTGCGTCTACCCCTGATTGACAACTTGGCAAATTACCTATTTTAAACCTTGTCTTTAAGGCACTTTGTTACTAACAGCCTGTTATGAAGGCAAATAAATAGCTCTCTTTCCCTTTAATGCATTGTCAGTCATAGAGTAATATTTTTGGTCCAAGATCATTTCCAAAAGAGCTTTGGCTTTTAAGAAAGAAGTTCAGCTGCCCGTGGTTTAGATGTAACTCATTATTCAGTTCCATAAGAGATGTTAAAAGCTGTTAACCGCCATTAACTGTCTGTTCTTTTCAAAGAAGACACAGGACCTCAGAGTTTTAGTTGACTTTAAGTGGGAGATGTCACCTGATCACAATGAGTGATGCAGCGCACAATACAAGGTTTTGTTCCCTCTCATATTGCCTTTGTATGATCTTTTAAAGAAGATCCCAACATTTAACTGACGCAGATGATGATGCACTTAAGGCCAAGTCAGTTCAAGAGTTCACTTCATGCTGAGATCGAATCTCGCTGCTTATCCGAACACTTGATTGCTTTAAGACTTGATTACATTTGAACAAAAGTGAGCCTACGATGAATGAGAACGGGTGCGTCGCATCTTTATGATTGAATTTGGGGAATGTGGAAAGACAAGGGCTATCTATTTAGGGCTGATGAATAAGCTTCAGTTTTGCTTATATTTGAAGCCAACTTTTATTTCTTTTCCTCACAAGCGTGGTCATGTGTTGCCCTTTTAGATTGGCGTGACTGGTCACCATCAGTGGCAGATTGGTCTAATTAGGCTGCAGATGAGATTATGGGTTTAGGGGGAAAAGTAGAATCCCCTACACACACACACCCATAAAAGGGATGCAGAAGCCCTTCATTAATTAGGGATGTGTTACTGCAAACCTCAACTGATTTTCTGTTCCATAGTTATTACTCAAAAACACAATCTCGCTCCATGCATTCACAAATGAGTCTTATTTCCCGCTTTTTCATTAAAAAAAAAACGCGCAAACAAATGGACGGATGCGAGGATCTTGGTTGCCTACAGATGTTTTACCTCTTCGCTGAGCAGCACGTTTTCCCAACCACACACGTGCGCACAGCTCCAGCTCCCTCTCTCCACTCAGCCTCTCAGCCATATGGCTCACGATGACGTTTGGCCTAATCTTGTTTGCGTTGACATAGAGCGCCGTGCGTTTATCACCCACCTCCCCTGTGGGTGATTGAAGAGGAAGTGGTGTGATTTAAGGAGCCAAGAGTACGTTTGCACCAGCATATGAAATAAAACGCATAAAAAAAAGAAGCAGTCTCCACATCTAACCTCACTGTACGGTTACCACAGCCGTTTCCTCACCGCAGTTGTGCTGCTGTGCTTCACAACTTCCCCTCTCCTTCACATCTTCTGTTCTGCCCCACATTTGCTATTATTTGTTTTTCCAACCACTTCCTCACAAAGTCACACTGCTACTGTAAACCTTCAACAGTGCCAGGAAACAATGATTTGATGGAGGGGAGGAGGCTGAGGCGGGCGGGTGTCTAATGTTGTCAACACTTCCACCTCTGGCTTCAGTCTCAAGGTCCCATCTGTTGGTAAGTGTCTCGGTGTGGGTTTGCGTGAGCTTGCATCAAAGCACACCTTTTTTTTTTATTGTCTCCTTTGTGCTCGTGTTTATGCACATACTGGGCACCGGTTGCCGTGGAGATATCACCTGGCTATGTCATGCTTTCTCCCTCCACTGTAACCTCTCAGCGCCCCTCCTTTCACGCTCTTTAATCTTATCCAATCAGACGCCAGCAGGGATTTCCATTTAAACTAGACTTTGATTGGCTGTTTGTGCACCCTGCTGACTGGAGTTCAGAGTCTCACAGTACCATGGAGAGGCTGGCGCAGTGGGAGACTTCACACTGTGTTAACTCTCTAATACACTGGTATGCTCAGACGGACCTGCTGAAGGGCTGTGAGCAAAATAAACTACTGATTCCCCCTTGAACACCCCTGATTCTCCGATTCCAGGTGAAGTTTCTACATTACTTTTACTGGACTATTACACATTGACCCTACTCTTTCTTTTTGGTATTTTGATTAAGCACGCAATGCTAAATATCTAAGGTTGACGAAAGCGGTCAGTTTTGTCTGTATGTGACTGTATGCCCTGGTGTGTTTAAATGATTAAAGAAATATATCCACTGAAAACAGCTGTCACACCTTCAGTAGATTTAGCACCACCGTTTTAAGCTAACATACCGTTTTTAGGACTGTGGGAGGAAGCCACGAGTACCCAGTGGACACAGGGAAACTCCACACAAAAAGGCCACAGCTGAGATTTCAAACCAGGAACCTTCTTGTTTTAACATAGCTGCGACAGTGCAAACCACCACATCACCATGCAACCCAATCCTAACCCTAAAGAGTTTAGTCAGTCCATTTGCCGATACCTTAATGTTATTAAAGGTACATTAATGTGCTCTTAGTACAGATCAGTTTGTACCTTTAAAATGAAACTATCTACATCCCTTATCTACAATAAATTAGTTTTTTCTGCCTTGAGCACAACATTAACCAAATACCAATCTCCTTCACTGTCTCCATATTCAATGTTTACGCCCTGCAAATTCCCGACATGTATATAGCCCGAGTTTGCTGGTGTCCCCACCGGTGGAACCTTCTGGTAATAGGCATAGTGCACAGGCGAGTGTGTGAATTTGTATGTCCTCAACAGTGTGGGTTGTCTGGTGCTAGCCCGAGGTTAAAAAACTCACTTTCTGCCTAATGTGGTAAATTTCTGACATAAAGACGAGTTACGACATAGCTGATGCTATAAATGGCCTGTTGTCTCCACTTGTACAGAATAAGCATGTTTATATTTAAAACTTACTGACACAAAATAGTAGTTAGTTTGGGTTTTTCCTTGAAGTTTTGTTTCTGGTTAGCGACGCAACAGTTTATTGCCGCTCAATACAGCCAATACCACCACTTGCTGGTTAGTTCGCGTCAGACCAGGTATTAGAAGCGAGCTGGAAAAGCGTTTCTTTTATGTGGCAACTTTTCAAAAGTTTCCTTCAAACTGGCGCCACCATTGGATGATAGACAGTCGTTGTCAGTCACAGGGACTGTCAGGGACCTCGGACTCAGGTGCAGGGTCAGTTTGGATTCAAAGAGAGGTTTATTATGAACACACAGAGCACAGCAAGGCAGGGCGAGGATCTTCAAGCAGAGCAAAGTAAAGGCTGTGAAAGACCTAAGCACTCACCTCCGTAACTATGGGGGAGGATGAGCGCAGCTATGAAATCTACAAAACATAAACCGCTCCAACTCAGGAGGGAAACAGAAACGCTATGAACAATTTAACTAAACAAAGACACGCTCTCCTAATGAGGCGGATTTAACAAAGGACGCACTCTTACAAAACAGAGGCTCTATGAAACTTTAAACAAAAAAAAAATCTCTCCTTGAAAACAGAGGAACAAACAAGGCTACGAAACTTACTGTATAGAATAAATAAACTATGACTAAGAACAAGAACAAAGACAGCACTGCAGGAGAATCGCTCACTGCAGGCTCGTGGAATCTATGGGTCAAAGTAAGGCTGGTAATGAGGCTCATGAATGGAGACAACATACTGGCACAAGACAAGGGAAACGCAGACTATTTGAGGGACCATGGGGAACAGGTGGAAACACTTTGGGAATCAGGGAAGACAATGAGACGCCTGATACGGGAGGAAGGGCAAGATACCTGAAACCAGAGGGGAAGGTCAGTGATTCTTCAAAATAAAACAGGAAATGACGAGACAAGACATGGAACAGAACGTAAAGCTTGACAGGGACGACCTTATCTATTTCTGCAAAACCAATCCAAACCAAACCACTCACTAAATGTATTACAACGCCATGGTTTTCCGGTTAAAGTGTTTGGGGGTTTAACTGGCCTGTTGGAGTCTAGGCCCATCACTCACTGTGGATATCTGGCACATTATGACACTACAAATACAACAAAACGGGCGGCAAACTCTTGAGGAGCTGAAACATTGTGCCAGAATGGAGAAAATAACAAGAATGATGATTAAAAACAGCAAAGTTTTATTTGCATTGCCCTTTAACTGAACATTGAAACAAAGGTCATGCATCATAGAGGTAAACTTGCCACTGAACCAGTTCTTTTGAAACGAGTTGCTGTTATCAAATCCAGAATGGTGGGCGTGTGTGTCAGTAAATTATCAATAAGGGTCCATCTGCCTCGCTTAGACTGGGTCACTGGGAGGCTTCAGGGTTTCTGGACTGGTTTTAGCGCTGAGGGGGCTACAGGATGGCACAAGCGTGTGCTTGAGTGTGTGTGTTTGTATGGTGGTGGAGGAGGGCGTAGGATCCACTGATGGCTGAGGCTCTGTGGGATTAACTCGGTGCTTGCAGAGAGCACCATTTATCCTCGCGGGATATAGGCTAATGAGCCATGTGCACCTGCTCATGCACAAGTGTATGTGTAACGTGCGAGTTATGTGTCGAAAAGCACCCAACAGAAATAGAGATGTTAAAAAAAGAAGAAAATCTGCATACGTTTGATTCTCTGGGTTTTTTTTTAATAGAGGCCCAATAAGGATCAGGGGAATAAGAATTTAGGCTGCTCACAAGAACTGAACTACCAATAAATGTTTTCTGAGTTCATTATAAATATCTTGTCTCTCGCTGATCGTCATAGCCCTGTTTATACATCCCAGCAGGTAATCAAACAGCTAAAGTCCACCATTTGATGACTTTAAAAGCTCTCTCCGCCCTTGATGTGCTTCAGCTTGCATGTTTGTCAAACACAACCACTGGCCTTTTTTTGCCAGGCTGTTTCATCAACTAGCTAAGCAGACATGCTGCTTTTGGGTACTTTGCCCTATAGATTGTGAATGGGTTTGTTAGTCATACCTCAGTTTTTTTGGGGGTTTTTTTCTCTCTCGGTCAACGGTGCCATTTTTGCGAAGTGTTTGTTCAGTCTTTTCCTCCTACTCTCTTCCTCTCCTCCAGCTCTAACTGTTTAAAGTGTGTGGAGGTGTGAGCAGTGGCTGAACGGACGTACTCGATAACGGGTTCTTCTTACACAAGTGCCGCATTGATTAAAACCAAAAAAAGATTCACTTAGGTCGTCTTCTTAAATCCTTATTTGGCCCATCAGACAAGCAGTCACACATCTAAACAACAGGACTCCAGATATTCATAACTCCCCTCTGCAAGCAGATTAGAAGTGGATTGGGGAGGAATATATGGCGTGGTATAAAGAATATATATCTCTGGAGTCGTACGAGCAGCTTAATGAATCTGTGCATCGTGTCTTAACTGGCTAACATGCTCACATTGGCATATGGTTCAATGTAGAGGTTGAACTGTCACTGTCATTCTAAAAATATTCAAGTTTTGACGGATATTTTTGAGCTGATGAAGTAAAACAATACGCTAAATAAAGTTTAGATCGTTTGCCCTGGGAGGGGTAAACCGAGTCTCACTGGGAAAAAACAACTCATGCGTCAATGTCGTTGCTACGTCGTCACGTAGCAAAACACAAGATGCATGTCTGTAGGTAGCAAAGTGAGGAAAACGTATTCATCGTGCAATTTTTGATCGTGGACCAACATAGCCCTCACACATTCTGCCTTGAGAGCGGGTTGGAGGGATATGAAATAACCTGATGTGCCTGTTGGTTTGTTACACAGAAGGCAGAACCCCCTGGGAAGTCCTCCACAGAGGCCATTTAGAAAAGGACAAGCACTATTAGAAAAATACTAAACAGGTGACTGGATTAAGGATTTGATCATTCCTGTTTATCATGAGCAAAAATCAGATCAGAACAACAAAGTATTCTGATCCAATCAGTTCACAGACTGTCATTTTAGACTGCCGTCCCACCTAAAGCAAGCAAAGGACACTAAATGGTCCAAACTTTTATTTCTAAACAGATATTTTGGAGGCTAGCAAAAGAAATTATGATCTGGTTCGGATTTCATAAACTTATTAGCTTTCGGTAGTCAGAAATTTAAGAAGGAATGCCACCTTTTGTGAGCAAAATGAATACAGTGCTTCACTGTTTGTAATCTCCATCCCTGTTCGCATCATTTGGTGGGGGTAGGGTGGTGCTCCTGTTGGAAAAAAATAGAACATTTCTTACTAGCTGTGAAGACATATCAGTAAGCTGTACATAGGTCAACCTCATAGTGGTGGAAAAGTAGAGTTGCTCAGTGAATTCACGAGAGCCGTTTTCACAACACGCACTGCAGCTCTGAAATCAGCCAGAGGGACTGCATGGAGGAACACAAATGCCCAAATTCAAAGGAGCAGACTTTGTATGGACTTCACACATTAATACTGTACTGCTACGAAAAAGTCTACAGTTCTCAATGTGCTGTAAACAAACTGTTGTGATTTTGACAGCATATCCCCTCCCAATGCACACTGTTGATCCAGTTTTTGGCTAAAAGCAACTGACCAACAGATCAACATTTCTATGCCTAGAGCCATGTTGTTAGCATGCATGCTCAGAAGAAATGTCAAATCTGCCCTCCACCCAAAGAAAAGAGCAACTACGTCGGCAGAGCAAATATTAGAAAGAAAAAAAGAAAAAAAAAAAGAAAAGGAGGAATGTAACTGTGTGAGAAAGATATGGACAGACAAGGGAGTGGAGGGATGAGACAGCAGTGGTGAATCAGAAAGATAAGAGATTGTGGGCAGAACACAGGAGGGGGACTTTAAGATAAGGATGATGAAGGATAAACTAACGCCTGTGTTCAGGGACTTCAGTACAACAGACAGTCTCTCTCCGTTTCCCTGTGTCGGTGGCAGTGTTTACAGCACTTAAGCAGGCTTTGCAGAGTAATCTACTATTATTAGCCGGCGTGACAGCTAATGCTGCAGCTAGACGGTCAGGATGACAGGCGGATGCTGTCTGTCCAATGACCCTGGGGTAACGGTTTTGTCTCTGTTATGATATCAGCATTCTTTCTTTTTGTTTCTCTGTCTGTTTTTCTGCAGTTCAGAAAAGAGGAGCCCCCAAATGACCACGCCAAAAAAAAAAAACACGTTAAAAATCCCAGCCAGTCCAGAGACTGCCTCTTAACAATGCAAACAGAACTCTATTCTTTCTGCACCCACATCTCAGGATGCAAGCAGGACAAGAGTCTAGTCTTTGGCTCTGCAGCCAGACACAGTGTCTCCGCAGCTGCGAAAAAGAAAAGAGGTTTTGCGTGTGTTTCCTCTCTGAAAATCAGCTTCCCCTATTCATTTGCATAGAATGGCCTTTTCTTACATGCTACATGACAAGAGAAAATATCAATTCAAAAGCTGTTCTTCCACCTAGTGGCATAAAGGACACTGTGCATGACAGCGATTTGTGGACACGCGGGGTGGGGGGGTTGGGGGGGGGGGGGGTGGTGAGAGCAGGAGCGGCCTGACAGAGATGCCGGGAGAAAAGTATTCTCTTTGAAGCTGAATGTTTTCTCTGAAGATGACAGTTGCATAATTTGAGCTGAAAAAAAAAAATAGCCCGAGTGTTGCTCTTACTTCCCTGCTCTCGGATTTGTACATAGAGGGAAGAGTCGCAGACTATATGAAACTTGGAATTTATCGTATGCAGCGCCGAGAGGTTCGCACAAACATCACATGGATCCATTTAGTTACATATGGTGGTAAGATGGACAAAATGGCCTGTTAAGATAACATTGCTCCCACACACAGGCTCATGACCAAATGAGTAATCATCCCTGCAGGTATCCAGGCTCTGAGTGTGTGTGATTGCTTGTCTGTGTGTGTATGTGTGTGCGTGTGCGTAATTTTATACTCCCCCTCTCTCCTCTCAGTCTGTTATGTAGGCTAACTCTTGTATTGGATCCTATTATGTGTCAGGACACTGCATGACTTACACAAGATTAGATGTGCTCCCTGTTGAATTCAGATTCATAATTGAGGTTCCAGGCTTGTCTCTATTATTGCACTAGAATTAATTCAGAGTTTCCCATCATTCTCCTCCTCACTTAGTTGTCTGGCCCATGTAATCTGCCTTTCTGTTATACCACCAGATAGACTCATTACCTCCTTTCATGGTCCCTCTGTGCAGAGTCTTTTCTCTAAATGTCACATGCTTCCTTCTTCTGTGTCTCCTAGGTCCAAGATGGGCATCCTGGAATTTGGGCATCTTCATTTGTATCCGCTGTGCGGGTATTCATCGAAACCTGGGGGTCCACATTTCCAAGGTCAAGTCCGTCAACCTGGATCAGTGGACACAGGAGCAGGTCCAGGTCAGAAGTCAAACACAAAAGCCATCCAACAACCGCCAACAGCAGATTTCCAGTGTAGGGTTCGAACTTTTGGGGATGAATGGAGTATTTTGAAATTGGGCCTTTATGAGAGTTTTATGTCTCTTGAGTGTGATCCTAGGCCCAGCAATCATTAGTCCTTGCACTGGAACAAAATGAAAAAGCGTGTGGATATATGCTCATTTTTTTTAAGTTCCACTGATGATGCTTGACGTTTTTATTCATTACTCAAGTAAAGCCTGAATGATGGCATTTTTGCAGTCACCAATTCACGCATGTCAGAAAATGTATTTGATATAGCGATACCAGTGCATAGAACAATATTGTTACCAATCGTGTTTTTCGTATGCTAAGCTAAGCAGCAGCTAGCTTTGTCATCATACTTGGTGATGACATTCTCATGCTACACCCAGTGAGAGAGCTTGTTGTCATAGCATTTTTTGCTGCACCCCTAATCACAGAGCAGGTATAATTTCTGACCACAAATTAAAAAAAAAAAGAAAAGACAACTCCCAGATATTTCCAGTTCACTGGAGTGATCATTGAATATCATAGCTTTCAGCAGACTAGCATCCTTTTTGTTTAGCATGGCCTGAACATATGCCCGGTTCAATTGAATTTCATCATAAACCTTCACTCACTATTAGCCTTCCTGCAGTTAGAAACAGTGAAGCTGTGCCCCTTTTTATAGCTTCTTCTGTTTTGTCCTTTCAGAGCCTCTATTTATAAAGTTATTAGAGAGGTGGTGGGGGTAGATGGGGTCAGGCTAGAGGAAGACAGACCCATGGCATGAAACCATCTTTGGTATTTTACCTCTGATATTAACATCCAAGTGTTCAGAGTGAACTTGTTTTGCTTCTTGTTGGTGACCCTAGAGTGTTCAGGAGATGGGAAATGCCAAGGCCAAACGTCTCTACGAGGCTTTTTTACCCGAATGCTTCCAGCGCCCCGAGACAGACCAGGCTGCAGAGATCTTTATTAGGGACAAGTATGATAAGAAGAAGTACATGGATAAGGTCATTGATATCCAAATGCTCAGGGTGAGTCTTACACGCAGATTACAGAAAAAAAAGGTTTTTGCTTGTGTCTCAAGTAAGATCAGCCAAAAAGAAAAGACTCAACAAACAAAACCATGTGTTTTCTCCTTACAGAAAGAGAAGAGCTGTGATAACATCCCCAAGGAGCCTGTAGTATTTGAGAAGATGAAATTGGTATATACATTTTTCCATGTTTATATTCAGTGTATCAGATTTCCAACTTCGTAGAATTGACATAATTTTGTACTTTATTGGTTAGACTCTAAACATTTACCTGCATGCAGCGTAAATGAGTGCAGCACTGAGTTAGATAACTGGATGAGGAGGGATGAAGGAGGAGATGTGTCTGTCAGCGTGGTGAAGGTGACATATTTATTACTGCATCAGTTTTCAGCCAGCAAAGAAAAACAGGGCGTGACTTTGCTGTTCTGACTTGAGTAGAGAAAGTCAATACACTGCCACCTGGGAGCCTGAAAGGGGAAAAATAAATAAATACATTTCGGAATGCAAGCCCATTTTTCACTGGAGAAATGTTTGCATTAATTTTATTGATTTTCTCAGAAAAAAGACATCAGCCCGAAGACAGATTTCCAGTCCGTCACAGACCTGCTTGGACTAGGTATTGTACTTCTTGAGCTTACACACGTGCATTAACACACATTTACCGTGTAATGCCATTACTAGTACTTACAATGAGTGCTGAGGTAGCATAGCCACAGTGCATAAATTGCTTTAGATTATATCACATAGTGAGAAATGCTCTATGAGCCAGGATGCTGTTGTGTCATACAGAACTGCTTTTGTGTTGCTAGTCTGCACGCTAAAAGAGAAACACCAGACATCCACGTCATGATTTACAACTTGAGGTTCAGCTCGATAAATTGATTCCAGCGTGGTTGATTGATACCATAAAAAAGTTATAACCATTATCATTCTTCCATCTACCGTCCATTAGATGCTCCTACTCCAAGTCCTGTGGTATCTAATGGTGGAGGATGTGTCCCAGACAGTAATGAGAGCCCAGTGGTGTCTAATCCAGCTCTGGCACACTCTGCCCTGGATCTCTTCAGCTCCCTCCCCGCCCCCTTTTCTGCTTCCTGTACAAAAACCACGGTAGAGGATAGCACACTCTACATACCGCATGCTGTCTGTCTGTTCTATATACAAACCCTTTATAGAATCCTCTCTGGATAACTCAACACTATGTTTTTATATTGGCATAGCATTGATATCTGCCAATACTCAGCTTGATGACTGCAATCGGCCTATTGGCAAATAGGATAACTTGTCCTAGACATGTCACACTGACTTTGCCTTGAAACTGAGAAGAATTATGTCAATTTCATTTTGTTCTGAAAAATCATTGAGTTTGCCGTGTCAAACGGAAATGCTGGTTTTCTAAGGTGCATATTTCATTTTATGTCTGGTATTAAAGGTGAAATAACTGACAAAAATGGTCTGTACTGGCTATCGGCCAAATCACTATTGATGAATTTCACAATCAGTCCATGCTGACTGAAAACATTAGATGTTAACAGCACTCCCAAAAGTAGATTCAAAGAATCCAGTCAAACAAATAGACAAAAATAAACATTTTAAGAAACTATTCATCAATCCCGCTTCAATGAATTTAAGCCTGTTCTACCACCACCATGTTTTAGAGATTGGATGATGTCTTTATGCTAGAAAATTGTTCTGCTGGTTATGTCTGTCAACCAAACATTTTTCCAGTTGCATTGTGGCTTGTCCACATGATCTTTGGCAAACTAGAGATGGGCAAAAATGTTACCTTTGAAAGAAGTGGCGTTCTCCCAGCAGCACACTGCTGTTGTTCAGCATTTCTTCTAATGGTAGACTCATTAACATTACCATTAAACAAGGTTGTTGCTTTAAAATTACCCCTTTTTCCATCCAGATGAGAATAAACAAGTGTTTTTCCTTTGAAACCTCCTGCTATATCTGGTTATCATGCCACTGATTTAAAACACTTGACTGTAATTTCACCTTCAAAGTATCAAAGTAACTCCACTGTTAGAGCTGTATATATGTATGTACCATACCACATCTTACTGGTTTGTTGAGCAGAACTGGATACTTTTTAACATACTTTTAGGAGTTTTATTAAAAAATCCCATGACATTTATGCACATTTTACAGAAAATTCTAAAACATTCATCATCATTGTACCAAAAAGCTGTCATTTCATTTCGAATATATATTTTTTGTAAGCTTACATTTCAATTTTCCCTTGATCTTGTATGTGCATCTCCATTCTCCCTGCCACCCTGCAGCCTGTTCCATGCTCCATGCCTCAGAGCAGAGTGACTGCCTCAGTGCCTGAAAACCTCAGCTTGTTTCTGGATCCGAAACCCAAAGCAGGGGAAGGCACAGTCAAGAAACTGTCCAAGGACTCTATTCTTTCATTGTACGCCTCCACCCCCTCAGTGCATGCCAGCAGCATGGCTGCACATGGTGAGAACAACACAGATTTATCCCAGAAACTATCTAAAGATATTCACATGATGGTAGTCTCTATCTAATTAGTGATTATTCATTGCCAAAATTATTTCTGTGCTTCTTTTCAACAGGCTTGTACATGAACCAGATGGGATACCCGACGCATCCATATGGGTCATACCATTCTTTAGCCCAGGTGGGTGGGATGGGAGGGGCAATGATGACATCACAAATGGCTATGATGGGACAACAGCAGAGCGGCATGATGGGACAGCAGAATGGCTTAATGGGTGCTCAGGGTGTCATAGCACAGCCGAGCGGTGTTGCGGCATCACCGTACATGTCAGGGATGACCCAGGGCATCATGGGACAGCAGCAAAGTGGACTGATGGTTCAGCAGCAGAATGGCATCATGGGACAGCAGCAAAGTGGGATGATTGGACACCAGCAGGTTGGAGGCTTAGCAACGTTACCCCACCAGCAAGTTTATGGCGTGCAGCAAACTCAGTGGAATGCTGCACAGGTGCGTGTGTGTTTGCTTTGGAGCGTGTACGTTTTGAGCGTAGCAAATGAGCTTCTGGTAACAAAGCGCTTTTTGTGCCTCTCAGATGACTCAGCACATGGCCGGCATGAATCTCTACAACACCACCAGCGTGATGGGATACGGCAGCCAGCCCATGGGTGGGTCAGCAAGTCAAAGTTCAGCACACATGACGGCCCATGTCTGGAAATGATCTCATACATCCAAAAACGGAAAACCATCATCTCACAAAAGAGGGAAAGCCACTGGATGAGACTATCCATGAAACATTTTCTGATGCAAGGGAGGAGGAGGAGGCAGGTGTGAAGAAGATTTGAGAAACAACTACTACCTCTCTTTCTCACTCCTCTTGCCGTCTCATCTATAGTCATGCACTGAAAATTTCCATGTTTGCCTTCAGGAAATTTTGGTACTTCAGCCCTGACAGTAGGTTACAGAAGCCACTGGTTAGAACTCCATATCTCTCCTCTTTACTAGCCATGACGTAAGAGTGTGCGCACACATCTGCTGTCAGTAGGTGTCAAGTGGCTGCTTTGGTTTTGGAGAATTTGACCGTTTTCCATTCAGCACTGAGGTTGAGCACCGATATTAGCCTAGCTTTAATAGTTTACGTGACTAACTACTAGAATTTATTGAAACAAGGCTAAATGTGCTTTGTTTAAGGCTAAGTAGGTTTCCTTTTTGCAAAGCATGCGCTAACAATGTATCTAAGCTCATGTTTGCTCAAAAGAAGTTTCTACATTTTAGCAGAAACCATATTTGAAGGTGCAAATACATCTTTACGGCAGTTTAGAGATTGTTGTTCAAATCATTTGAGCAGATGTAAGAGGAGCTGCTGCTGTTTATTTACACTCAGACTAAACTAAGCTAGGCTAATAATCCCTTTGCAGTGGCTAGCAAAAGTTGTGTCAAAATTTTTGTTACTGAGTGAAGTGAAAGCGACGAAGCGGTAAACTTACTCCTAAAAGGCAAAGAAAGTTAAAGATGACACATCGCTTTGATATTTTAAACGTTTTTTTATTGATGTTTTGTTCTCAGTGACGAATTGTAGGTCATGACAAAAATCAGTGAGTAAAACTTTCAACTTACACCTCTTGGAGAGTAGCCCATTGTGCATTTTGAGTTGTGTTGAGACCGTTAATCTGATGCAAAGAGAGTCCTCGTGCGTGATTTATCCGCCCCTGTCCTGTACAGATGGAGGTGATGCTTTCTCAAAATTCTGCACACTTTTTTTTTTTTTACTCAAAAATTCTAATTAGCAAAAACGATGCAAAGACCTTGAAATCAATGTCTCATCTTTAACTTTATATTGGGATCAATTCATCTGTGAGTCTCTTGAATATTTACAGTCACGGCAGTTTAGACTTTGGTGCCAAACATTTGCACGTCCTTTTATGCAAACACGCAGATGACTTAGGCATTAATATCTTCATCTGGTTCAACGTGAGACGGAACAGTGGGTTAAAAAAAATTCCTGAAACCTTTAAGTTTTCCTCCCTGTGCAACAACATGTAAGTTCAAGAAATCCCTTTAAATGTGTTAGTTATTTCCTAGATCTGCACTATATAGCAAGCTAGAACATTAACAAAGTCTGACTAAACAACCCGTATATATGATGTCTTCATTTCGAATTCCAGAGGGCTTCATTTGAAATCAATAATCTCAACTTTTAAGTGTCCAAAAGTCCTAAACTGGATTTTGGGAGACCAAAGATCAACACTAGCTTTATTCAAACTGTACAGTATTCCAGTGTCCTTTCTTATATTGCCACTTAACTAGTGATTAGGAGAGAAAAATCACCACAGCAGTCCATTTGGAAATACCTGCTCCTACAGTTCACTGTGCTATTGCCTCAGCAAAGGTGGGACACTTAAGAAAATAAGAAAAAAAAAAAGAAAAATTGCATGCATCGTCATCATGTAAGCGCTCACACACCTCAAGTTAACAATCTACCTTGTACAATGGTGGCCTCAGATAATGTTGAATGTCTGTAAATGAGAGAAATTGGAGGGAGAGGTACAGATGTCGTCATGTTTCAGATGCTTCCACTGAACTGCATGAAAAGAATGTTTATTTAGCTCTGATTGTATGTACTGTATGTTTAAGATTTCTGAATGTTTCTCTCTACTGTAAATGTCTTTGACCAAGACCAACAAATAATGTCAGTGTATGTGCGTCCTGAATGTGTCCATGACCGTGCTGGACCTGTTTTCAGCGCACTGACTTATTTATTGGCGTGGTGTGCTGGTTTTTTTCTCTTTTTTCAGGTGTAATTATTTGAATCTGTAAAGCATCGTGCACCTGTGCGTCTCTTGAATGTTCTGTGGTTGAAAAGCTCCCGTTGGTTTTTGGGTGAATCGTTTAATTCGTCCGCGGTTTTGCTGGACCGGTCTTATCATCGAGTTGGGAGCAAACTGTGACCCGGCTGAAGCCTCTTCAGGTTATTCAGGAGTGTTTACAATTTGGCCAATCCACATTGTGAATTGAAAAGGGATTGTGCTTCCACGGCCTTTCCCCTTTCAGTGTTTAGTTAACATTCTCCATCCCGATTTCTACATTTGCCCTTTCTTATAAACGCATGGAGCCACTGATGTAAATAAACTGGGTCTTTCCACCTTTTTGTAAAACCACTTTGGGGTTAACCGCTGCCAATAAATCGTCAGCACAGCCTGCAGAACCCTCTTCTTTAGTCCTGTTTCTTTCAAATGTATCTAATATGCGGGCAGTTCAGGCAAGGGTGTGACAGCAGCAGGCGCCGTTTCTGCCGAGAGCAATATTATCCAAAGAGAATGTCTTCTCTGCACTGTAACGGCAGATCTGTTAGAGAACAAAAATATGCTCGCTGGAAAGGCAGTAAATCTTATATACATCTATCTTTATACAAGGCAAATATCTTTAGGTCGCTTGCAATCAGTTCCTTTTTTTTGTCTTGTATGTTTTCTGTGAAATGAAAGCAAATAAAGGAATGTATCTTTTTTTATGTACTTGTCAATCAAGATATTGTGCTTTCTATTCTTTCTCAGAATATCTCTGTACATTCTGTTTATAACTGGGGTTATTCGACACGTTCTGTATAGTAGCTTTGCATTTTTGTTCGTTTTTGCCTCTCATGCTTTGCCTCTCTCGGTTTTATGTCCACACAACTTCAATGAAATTTGAACAATATAGATGTAACACATACAACAAAAAATAAATATTGATTCAATCGTACACATGGTTTTGATTTAAAATGCTAACCGTTCATCTCTACTGACGAAAATACTGGCAATCAGCTGCCTATTCAGGTGGTTCTTAAGTCTGCTTAAGGCCTCCCCACGCCAAAAAAATGGAGTATACAGCTGAAACTTTATTTTGTTTAATTCATTTTTTTGTTTGTTTAACTATGTAGGCATTATCGAGGTAGTTAACACACAAGGTGACTAAGGAATGTTCATTTCAGTGGAAACTCCTTTTTTTGTGTACTTTAGAACCTCGCAAAACCTTTTAGATTTAGAAGGAAAGCTAGAAGTCATTACAGGAAAGGAATGACATCTTCCTTAAAGGGATATTTGAGGTTTTTGAAGAGTGGTTTTTGTGAGTAATGATGAGCAGTCAGTGTCTGTGTCTTACATGCAGAAGACAGCAGTCAGAGTGCTCTCAGTTTGGAGAATCAAGGAGGAATTCTGATGGAGGGAGCTAAACAAAGAGCTACTAAGAACTAGGTCACAAGTTTCATAGGAGTTGGAGCTAATACTACATTTAGTGAATAGGGAAAATACACTTTTCTATGGCCCTGTTCTGGGTTAGCTGTTTGCTGTGTTCAGTACTACTCCAATTCTCCTAACTGAGAACCCCCTGACGGATAAGACATTGACTGCTCATAGATACTTCACACAATTGTACTTAAAAAAAATCATTTGTATCATTTTAAAAGGTATTAACATTTTAATTCTTTAAAGTATGTTAGCTTTGCCCCTCTGTGACCAAAAACACCCCAAAACATACTGAAATACACACACAGAGAATTTGTGATTCAAATAAACTTTATTGACTTTGCGTCCAGATGTCAAAGGGCATGCAAATACAGGCTTCTGAATCTGAAATAATAGATTTTTTTTTTTTTTTTTTTTTGTCCTCAGTTTGGTTCTATTTTCTTACAAAACTACGTGCACCTTAAGTAATCAATTTTGCAGCGTACAAACGACAAAAATACCAGTTTTACATTATCAAATACTGCACATAGAAAACATATACAAAGCACAGGTATAAAATTACAGCTCCCTTTGTCTTCTTTGCCATAAACTGCATCCTTTCATCAGTCTGTTACGCTTTGCTCCTTTAGTCTGCAAACACTCCTCTGTGGAAAGTTTAACGCCAGTTCAGAAAAGACAACGCTCTCTTACTAACACCAGTGATCCAATTTTACTGGGCTGAATGAAATGCTAATCTTAGAAGATGCTTTAAGATCTCATTAATCTAGTCTACCACATGTGCTTAGGAATATCATTGTGGTCCACTGAATATTAGTAAAACTAAAGATTGACCTTGTTTGGAGGCTCCAAGTTCATTAGTTCAGGTTGTGTTTTGGGCAGTTCTGGGCTTGATAAGATGAAGGTTGTCTTTACAGTGGCGAGGGGAGCTACTTTGGCCTTAAAATAGTCTGACAGACAGCCCAAAAGGACAAAATGGTGACTTAAGAAACTTGTGCTGTGATCACTGACATTTATAGACAAGAATGAAGACAAACTAGAAGCAAAACCTCTAATGTGCTGATAAGCTCGGCAGTGTTGCCTCGAAAAAAAAAGTAAAACAAAAGAACATTTGCTGCTTATGAGGGCTATCACATAGCAGGTATTCACAATGCATTGCATGCTCTGTTGAGTCTAAATTGCTACTAGTGCTTGAAAATGTGTTTCAGTGTTAAATTTTATTTATCATCATGGGAGCTCAGCGGATACGGTCACCGTATCAGCAGCTCTATAGACTGAGGAGATCAAGAGGTCCAGCGACAGTCAAGGCTACAGCTGTTTGTTATTGCCAGAAGAAATATTTAAGAAATGTAAGGCCAAGTCCATGCTACTTAAAGACACAGCATTTCAGACAATTCTTTAGCATCTCTTTTATCTTATATTTTGCACTGGGTCTAATCTGTCTCGTCAATGTGGCTTGTTTTCATCGTAGTCATATCATCATAAAGATTAAATACAAGAAAGTTGTTAGAGAAACCATGCTGCAAACATTTTCTTTTTAAGTACAAAGATCAACTCGATACATAAACTTCAGAGGTTAATCGGTGGAGGGGGGGGGGGGGGGGGGGGGGCAGCAATCCTTTCTGCTCCAAAGCCATCGTGGCGATTTAAATAAATAAAAATGCATCTCGCCAGATGGAATTCATGCTTTTTTCTAACACGGAGCTGTTCTCTCAGTAAACAAATCGTGAGACATAAAGATTACAGTACAGTAAAAGTTGGGACCATCTGAGGCAACATCCTCGGAAAGTCTTCAGAGAGACTAAATACAAACAGGATGACCAAAGGAAACAAATTGCACTCTGTTGTCATATAAGGATTTACAAATACATTCATAAAACTATAAACATATAGGACTTCGGTTCAATATTCCAAGCAACATACATTTGTCAAAACTTTCAGTTGTGTGCTACAATAGCGAAGCATTGTCTCCCACACAAAATAAGGCCATTGTAAAATTAACAAGCCCTCAGTTTTGCAAAAATCTAAAGGCAGGTTTTGCCCACTTCACCTCTCTGACTCTGTCCTCCTTTTCTCAACAATAAATCTGTCCTTACAAAAATAAAAGACACTTTCAGAACAGTACTCAAGACATGATGCGGGTTGATTTTGGATCCGTTAGTAAAATTTTTGCACACGAGAGAAGGTGGGGTTTGCATGGGAGCAAGCAAGTTTATGGGGTTTACATTCTGAGCATCTGCAGCCTTTCAAGTCCAAAACTCTGACTCAAGCTCTACGTGCTCCAACTAACAGCTCTTTCGTCTCTTCGGAGTCTGCAGTCGACTCCGATATAGATCCAACAATTTAGCAACCTGCTTCATGTATCTACTGTCAGATTTAAAGAAGTCTCTCAGCTCCACAAAACCAAGTGACTGAAAACCTGCCGTTTTTTCTCTGTCCTGGCTTCAGGTTTCAGATTAATTTTTAAAAACTCACTCGGGTAAGAGAACAAATAAAACCACCCCATTTTGAGCGGAAAAGACATTCCAAAAACCCCGATCCTTGGATTCTCCTCCCTGTAACTTTAAAAGTAGATTTTCAGTCGGTGACTTCATGCCTGCCACTCATTATGCATTGGTTACAGGAATCAAAGGTTTTTCGGACAAATTTGGCGAATGCTCTCGGCCGCCATAAACACGTTTGTTATAGATCATTAAACATCTCTCTGAATCATCTCTACTTTCACTCTTTTGAAGGGCAAATGTGCTCAGCTAGTTAATATATAGCAAAAGGACGCACACGGTCTCAGACAAGCTCCAAAAACATTTGGATTCACATGAAAAACTATCAACAGCATTTTCATAGTTCACGAAGGATTGAACATTCAGCAGGGAGGTTATATATCTAGAAATTTCATTTAAGTTACTTCTTCTTTTTTATGTTCTTTCCATTTAAATTCTTTGCTCATCAGCCAAGCTTTTTTTTTTATTCTCAACTGATGGTGCACACTTCAGGGGATTTGTGCAAATACCATGAATCCTTATTTTCACATGCCAGTCAAAAACAGATACAAATTATTATAAGATACATAATATCACTTCATATATGTGACCATACAAGTAGAGATCCAGAAAGAAGTCAAGAAAACAAACTGGAACCCTTATCTTGACGGCACCTCTAAAAAGAGTTGTGTACATAATGGGAGGGTCAAAAGCGACTATCATCCCCAGCCCAATATAATACAAGAATGTCAGAGCTCCCTATATCCAGAGCACTGAACCAAGAGTTGTGTTGGTGTACGGTGTTGAAAAGAAAAAAGAATCAAATTGTCCCTTTTTACTGGAAGATGAAGAGAGGAATGTGATTTGTAATTCTGAGACGACAGAACACACAGTGAAGATAAAACCAAATGGGAGTTCAACAAACACATAGGCTTTTAATACAGAGCTTAACACTGTCAACGCTCTGCTATGAAAACTATCCATTTAAGGTTTGGTGTGGGTTTCAACTCAGGCTATTTCTCTAAACTCAAAAAAAGCCACGAAAATGGCAGCGGATAACTCCATCTTAAAGAAAGTAGGAAACATCGGCAGATCAGTTTGGAATGCTGCTCCTCAGCTGTCAGTGAAAACCTGACTACTGCTCATTAAATCAGAACAGCTGATGGGTCTTTCTTTGCTTTTTTTCTCTGTTTTCAGATCTCAAATAAATGCCTGAGCATGGAATTATTTTAGTAATTACAAAGCAGGGTTAGTAATTGTAAATTCGGTGAGAAAAGCATCTTTTCCCGCGACTTGCATGCTTTTTGTGACTAAGCCTTTGCTGTGCACGATTTTATTTTTGTCAGTAAATTCTAAAGTCTAAAATCAGTGGCAGAACTGACCTGTTTCCGCTGTTCCAGGACGCCTCCACACGGATTTTTAAAAATACACTCTTGTTGCATTTTCATGCTGGAATTCAAAGATTCAGAGAAATGCAATGAATGCGGTGTGACTCAAGGAAAAAAAAGCACATAAAGGAGTGGTCAAACTATACTCAGCTGTTTATATATAAAACATCATTTACAGTAAAGTGCGATCCAAATCAAACAGCTAACCCAGAAACGGGGACCACACCAAATGTTATTGACATTTTGCGCCTGAAACGGGCAAAACTACCATCACATGGTAGATTACTGTAAATGCTAACAAAGTAATACTGGCGTAAAATGAAAAACTACACGTTGACACATTTACAGCAGGCTCAGTGGAACAAACAGGAGGGACCGAAGAGTACGAAACTGTGGCTGTGATCCGCCCGGAGGCGGAGGGAAGCGGAGGCACGCTCGCTGTCTCCCCTGCGTCCCTCAACAAGCAGGAAGAACATTTTGTGACATCAAAACAGGGAGTAGAAAAAAAAAAAAACTACAAGTCCATCTAGGGGTCTAGGTGCTGGTAGAGCTCATGAGACATTGACCCCTCCTGGATGATGAACACAAGAATCCCAAACTGCTCAGTGCTCCAGCAGTTTGATGCTTGCGAAGATGAAGGCAGGATCGTAAATGTGCTCAGCAGTGAGTGTGTGGCTGGCCCACTAATTTGTTCTCCTCCTCTGCAGATAGCGATGATAGTCACCAAAGCCTTAACCTTTTCCCTAACTCAGTGCAGTGCTCTTTTCTCAGGACTGATTGCAACACAAAGCGGCACTATACTCCTGTTACATTGGTCAAGGCAAGCTAAATAAAGAGATTGAAGCACTTTTAAAATGTCTCGCAAGCAAACATGCAAAATGCAGCCAATACATATAGAAAGACAAATAAGTATTTTACTATCTATTTAAAATATGTATATATATATATATATATATATATGTATATATATATATATATGTGCCCTGTGAAAATGATCAAATAGCAGTGTTGCTACCTCACATAATAGCCATTATGTGAATATCCACGCCTGTTAGCCAAGTATGTTTTTGTATTTGGCCCACCATTCTCAGCCTGTGTGTGTAGAATGTGTCTTCTTTTTTTTTTTTTGCATTACATCTAAGTCATCGACTCTGCTACATATCCATACTTTATATTGTATACTAGTTCACTGACTACTTATATTAATAATAACAACAATAACAATTGCTTTGGTTTTAAAAAATAAAGTTTTTTTTCTTAGTTTGGCATAGAGAGTTTAGAAACTGGCATCGCGATGGCCCTGGGATGACACGTGCCATGGAGATCTGGTAAGTTGGAATGCAGGATGCGGCACCCGGTGAGTCCTGTTATGAAGTGCCGAAACACGCGAGTGAAAAATGCTACATGTTCGGTTCAATTTTGTCTTCTTCGAGTTGGAAATGCTGATCGTTTTGTGAGCTAACACTGAGTGGGTGTGAATATGAGCATACAGTAAAGTATAATGGTCGGGTGAAAGTTATGGCAGGGTGTTTGTGTGTGTGTGTGTGTGTATTATTGTTAATTTGAATGGAATCAGGTGTTTGTCACGTGTGTCTTTCTGCACAGCTTCCAATGGGTGTTTGTGTGGGTGTATGCCTACCTGTGTTGCACTTCAAATACAGTTAACGTGTATATACAGTACGTGTGTCTGTGTCTGCATGACTGCCTGCGCTTGTGCATGTGGGTGTCTCCTGGATGTCTAGGTGCATGAGGGGCTGGTGGCGCTCTCCAGGGAGGACTGGGAGAGGCGTCTGGTGAGGGGTCCGATGCTGGGGTCTGCCAGAGAGGAGGTAGGGAACAGCTTGTACCAGCCGCTGACTGTGGCAGACAGGTCCAAGTCCTCCAGAAGGATTTGGGCCATTCCCATGAAGCACTTGTGGTCCATACGCCCATAATCCCCCCACACTATTACCTAGAAGAGAAATCGCAGTAGAAATAAACCTCTATAGCCCTTTTTACACTGGTAAAAGAACTCACATACACTGGCTAATAGCTTTTGAATTAATTGGGGAAGTGTTTAATTGGCATTCACATTATCACAGAGGACATTATCCTTTGTCTGAGTTTATCCATCCAGCTCCCTGGTGCCAGTTAAGTCTGACTGAAACCTTTCTGTTTTTGTACACCAAACAGAACCCATGGAAAAATAAACATGCCCACATGTTTCAAAGGTTCCCTGTCTGTGTTCTCAGCCTGTATGTCGCCCCAAACTATGTTAAGCTGTCCTCATTAAGTCCCTCTTTGGAAATTCATGTTCACCAGACAGAGGTGACTCAGTGCTGCATCAGTGTGTGTTTACAAACAGCAAGCATCACGGATACAGCTGAGGGACAACAGCATTGTTAATAAGGGGCAGTGTGTTAAGCCATCTTTCATCTTTAAACCCTGACTGGTTAAAAGTCTATGGGGCTCATTTAGAAAAACGCATTGTTGGATACTGCTGTGAACCAATTAGGATTCTAATCTGATTGGTTCTGTTTGATGACAGTTAAGAGGCTGTTTATTTATGTCGCGCAAATACAAAAAAGCCGCTTTTTTAAAATGTCCTTTAAGTTCCTGACACTCATTCCTGTCACCCAGCTCTATTTCCCACTCATGATACAAAAATGTATACATGTGTCTGTGCACTTTTAAAATCAATTAATGGAAGTCTAAAGCCATGTAAAAAAGAACAAGGCACATTTTCATTTTGACGTGATATCGATCATGTCAACTGTGCTGCAAGATATTTAGATTCATGAGAAAACTATTATCCTCCCCAAACATTACTGAGGAGACAGGACGGTGTACATTAGGATGTGTTAGGTTTGTATTTTGGGCAAAGGCGAGGCAAGCAAATAATGATGTAGGGTGAAAAATTGGAGAGGACAATAAACGCCACTTACCTGTAAGACTTTGCCCTGAGGACTCTCATCAAACAACAGAGCCTGCTGGTAGGTGGGGTCCAGAGTTTTCTTCACTGCTTTGGTTTTCTTCTTGGCCAAGCACATTCCATTCTCCAAGACATACACCTTCACGTAGGTTGCTGAATGAATAAATAAGTCAACAAATAAGCAAGCGTTCTGGAGGCGCTATGTGAGTAAACAGTAATGTCATTCTAAAAGGTAAAGTTGGTACCTGGTATGTTCTTGGAGCCTGGTTTTGGAATTAACCCCCTGGCCTGGTTGACTTCCACCTCCAGCTGCCCTCCTCTGTCTACCATACCAACATGGACATCCCCTAAAGAGAGGGAAAACAACAGCACAAATCTGATTAAAAGAACCTAAAAGTTAAAACTCACGTAAAAACTGAGTTCTGAGGCACTCAGTTAAGAAATCAATTGAAACTGGACTATAAGGTGCAGTACTCAATGTCTAACAGCAGAGGGCCTCCCGGAGCTGCAGGATGGTATGAAACAGCAGGGATGGAGGAGCACACGGTTCCGTGTTGTTGTCTTTTACCAATGACCTTTGCATGAAAGATTTATATCTCATGCAAGAATAACTCCACTCATGCTGAGCGAATAAACAAGTACTGTGTTTTAGATGCAACTGTGCACCTGAGAGTTTACATGTTAGGAAAAGGATGGTTTATGTAACTGATTCCCATTTGAAGAGATGACAGTCGACATCACCTGCAACTGTCTGGTTGGTAATGAATAATAACTGACTGCTGAACAGGATAAGTAAGTGATGCTGGTTGTCCTAAGTGTTGACTTACCCATAGGGGGTGTAGCTAATGTTTGCCGGCCTACGATCTGAGCAGGGCCGAGTCCATCCAGAAAGTCACTGAACTGGCTCTCAGGCCCGAGGCGTGTGGTAGGGAAAACAAACCTGAAAGAGGAGAAACATGACTGGTGATGGATGAATAGATGCTGAATATAAATGGATAGAGGAGTAACTTGTAGGACACTCACGTTCCATCAGAGCTATTTGAGTTGGTGCTGCCATCAGTGGAGTCCTTGCTGCCCTGCCGTGTCACCCGGTTCCTCATCTCCACGGCGATGCCAGTCTCTGTGCTCCTTCGGATGGTGCTGCGGAGCTTCTTTGTTCCACCGTCTGAAAAACATAGGTCACTTCTTTGAGCTGCCTTATTGCAGCAGGATAATCCACTGTATAATAATCAGAGGAGATGGCTGATAAGGAAGTCGGGGTATTAGACAGAACCGACAGCTGCCTGATGAACCATCCACATGGACATGCAGCTCATTCACTTTAAGAACAGTTGATATTAAATTATCTGACCCTCAAGTAACAACACATACATGAACAAACACCTGTAAGTGACAGAGTATAGATGTTTCCCCATCCAAAGGCTTTCCCTTATCAAAACTGCTCTGTAGAAACAGAAGGAACTGCTTTGAAGCTAACACTGAAGCAAGAAGGCAGTTTCGCCTGATACTCACTGGGATGTCACTGCACCATTAAAAAAAAACCTCTCCACTTTCCTGGTATTACTAAACTCCATTTCAAACACACAAAGACTATTTGGCAGCTGCTGTTGTGAGTGGGGAGCAATAAAGTGTGAGGCAGAAACACCCACTAACAACTGGCAGCATGAGTAGTGTCGTGGGTGTCAGAGTAGAGAGGAAGTCAACAAGCTGAGGACAGGTGACAAGGGTGGAGGACGAGGGGGGGGGTTAAGCTTTACATCTCTGCTGACGCCAGGAGAATGACAGCGAGCTGGAGAGCTGCTGACCCCAGTAGAAGCTTTCAGGACATCATCCTCTTTGATGACACACGGTATCTACGAGTGCTTTGACATGCTGAAGTTGAGGCTGCGCTGTCATTAAATTACCTGTGTCACCTCCAATGTTTATTTCCTGATCTTTCATACAGCATTACTCTACCAGATTAGTTTCAATAAGTAGACTTAAATTAATTCTTTATTTTAAGGATATTTAAATACAATTCTTTCAAAATTAATTGAATAAAGACGGGTTTTTCTTTTTTTGTGTGTCGTACATGTCAAGTATAGCCGAATTCACTGCACAGACCTCTTTAAGTTCTTCAATCAGTCTTATCTTATCTAATAACACTGCAAATAAAATAAGGTTTTTATAAGAGCTGAACATCAGTCGTAAAGTGGCCAACAGTTCCAATGGGCTGATTGTCAACCACAAACTGAAAAATACGTTAATGAGAGTAGTTTTCTTGGAAATTTGGCAACATCAATCTACACTATGAAATTTTGAACTTTTGAGCATGTGTGGAGTTGAGCATATAAATGAATGAGTCAAACCCAAACCACATTATCTTGGTCTGTCGGTCTGGTTTTCGTCTACCATGTTGACATACATGTTAAGAGTCTGAGTTCGGCTGGACTAACACAATGATTTTTTATTTTATTTTTTTTTCTGATGTAAACATATTTAAGGAGTCCTGATTAAAACTCCATTAATAATCTTTGAAAAAAGCTGAAATCTGTGATTGGAAAAGCCGGCAATCTTTGCAGAAGATCTATTAGCGAAAACATGTTAGCTGTTAAAGCATTTAAAAAACGTTTGGCCACTGGCATGCAAAAGCACCAAAGGCCCGCTCTAATAGCCAGTGTTTATATATGGTGATGCAACACAGAAGACCGGCAAGGACCACGACCTGAAGCTCTTTTAAGATCTAAATAGCAACTAAGATAAAAATGAAAAAAAATTCATATTCCCCCCCATCTGTACACTAATAAAAAGATATATATCTATATCTATATCTATCTATAGATATATAGATAGATATATATATAATTTTGTACTCCTGTGAATAGATCGCTCTCTTTTTTTAAACTTTATTAAGATATTTTGCAAAGAATCACATCAACTGACAATGAAATGATCTCATGGTCAGGACCCCAATACGAAATCTCAGCATTTCATCATGTTTTTGTTATGAATTGCATTCACTAGAAGTTAAGTGGAGGAATAAGCCAAATGTCATGTTGAGTTTATAAAGCAAGTCGCAAAAAGGACGAACAAGACAAACACAGAGAGAAACACCACAAGCATTTTAAGTGTCATCTGCACACATTTACTATATAACATTTACACACACTTAAGCACCGTGTCCTTTTATCTGCATGTGAACAGTGTTGATGACAGGGCGACAGTTCCCTGAGGGATGAGAAAGCAGCTGAGTGGTCATGTCAGCAAAGCTTGCTTTATAAAGACGTTAACAAAGTCTGTTATCGGGGACAACCCTTTAACAAGGGTTTCTGCATGCTTTAGTTTTGTTTCTTTCTCCGCTGAACTGACTAGTTCTGAGGTTATTCATAGGTCATCAACAGATTAGCTTCTTCAGTGTTAGCATTGCATCTGCACAGCTCATTACGACGGTGGCTGTGGAAGCAGCAGAAACTCTTCTGGGGCCCAGAAAGATAAAGGACATAGTGAACTCACTCCAGCTGACTTCTAAGAAGCTGTTGTTAATTGTTCGCAGGGTAAGAACACACCCAGGTACAGCCTTCCCACCTCATTAGCCTGAGAGACTCTAGTCTCATTAAGCATCCTCACCGTCCCTGTCTCATTGCCATGACAACCACAGACACCCTGCATCATCACCATCACTATGGAGATAAACAAAGGCAAACAAAGCAACTCAATGAGACTTTAGGGAGTTGCGATGATGATGATAGAAGGTTTTGTATAAAGTATGAGTGCCACAGAGGAGAGAGGATGAGTCTTGAAGAGGGATGGGAGAAAAGAAAGATGAGAAAGATGGGGTCCCACGAGTGTTCGGGATGAGGAGAGGAGCGCTGCCTTCTGATGCTTTCTATTTATAATCCTGCAGTCAAGAATATTTCCAACAGACATGCATGTGTGTGTGTGTGCGTGCATGTCTTTGTAGCATGACACCAAGACAAACTCCATGCGCTCCTGCTGCCATGACAACCCCCGCCCTCGGATCTGGACCCAGACAATGCCACCTGAGACAACTGGCGCCATGGCGACAGGCTCATCCCCTTTCACTTTCTTTTTTTTTTTTTTTTTTAATTAAATTCATAGAGGCAACACTTTACTGGAACTCCTGCAATTTACATCCTCTCTGCAACACTGACCTCCAACTCTGCCAATTATGGAGCCTCAGGGGGATGCTGAAGAATCCGAAACTGTTGCGCAAACGTCAGACAGCAAGTGTTTGGATTTATCATCACAGTAAAGTGTACAATTAATTCACACAAGAGAAACAAATCCTGAAGAAAACTATCAAGAAGCTAACAGTTTCACTTATTATCCACACTTGTTACTTATTTGTCTGTTGCTCTCCCCCTCCATCAAAACAGCCCCCCACCACCACCACTCCCATGGTGCGAAGCAGTGATCTCTTCCTTCCTAATCCCCTCCTCCTCGTCTGCGTTTTCCCTCCATTCGTTTCCATGGCAATGCCTTCTGCATTGCACCAAGAGCCCCAGCATGTTCGCTCATAAGCCTTTCCCCTCGCGCCATGTCTTTCTTTCCTCATATTGTCCTCTTTACAAGTGTTAATTCCCTATCAGCCACCACTTTTTCACACATCTTTGCCTGTAGCTCTTCCTTCTTTTACAGCTTTTATCCGCAACTTCGTCTTCTGCTTACAGCCCCCTTTTCTACTCTGATGCGCAGATGGTTGTTTTTTTTTAAATAGTTTTTTAGTTCTTTGGCTTCCGTACACCTTTATCACACAACGCTTTTTCACCACACACTCATCAGTCTCTATAAATTATTGAAGGTATTTTCTCCTGTCCTGCTGGTGAACTGACTCGCTTATTCAGTATCAACATCAAACACACACACACAGATCCTGGAAGAAGTAATTAGAGGTCGATGCCATTCGAGTGGCTAAAAATTACATTACACAATGTGCTAGAGGAGGGGTGTTCTGGGTCTGTGTGTGCCACGGACCTGTTAAAGTGTCTCCTGTTGGCCTCACTATGATGAGTAATACCACGGTCGCAGTAAACACACTCAGGAATCTAACGGAAATGTGCAGCCTGGTGAGCGCTCACATGCTCAAAACTTTCTTTTTTTTGTGAGAATATTCGGGAGCTACTTATGAAGTTCACGTGTTTGATAATCGTGATAAAGGCAAGAGCAAGGCACTGGGAGGAATAGACTAATAGGAAACAGAAGTGGTAGAGATGGAAAGAATTAATAGCTTCAGTGGCGAGAATTAATAGCAGAGAGTGAATAAAGATAGGTGGGATTACTGAAAACGCCAACAATGCAGAAAAGAGCCACACACTGCGACGATAGACACGCTCTCACGGCTTCTGTGTGTGAGTGAGTGTGCGCGCGCGTGTGTGCTCAGCAGATCATTAAAGCTGCTCTGACATTTGGAGAGAACGCTGATGAAGCCTCTCTCATTATATGCTGTAATATAGAATGCTGTTTTTAGACTCCCCGACTACACCGACATGCCTATTGGATGCACCGGTGACGGCAACGATCCACCATGCATAGCAACAGTAACCAAGGATGGATGTTGGAGATGAAAGATCTGTTGTGGTATCTTTACCACGGGACCCCTTCTAAATTTAACCGTAGGGAGATTAAGGTAGAAGCTTAAGTAAGACAAGAAACTGAGCATTATATATATTTCTGTGACTCTGAGCGTTATTCGTGCATCACAGTTTCAGTTTACAAAGACTTACTTGACTTCAAAGTTGCAGTTCTTTCTCTGGGCGCTATTATGAATTTTATTAAATATGGGTCACGTCAACCAAAAAATAAGATTGAACTAGCCTACCAACTAAAAATATGTGAAGATGGTTTTTAATGGTTTTATACACTATACGGGACATCTACCTTTGACATTCAGCTTTGAGAAATCATTAATCATGATAGGCAGTATGTTTTGCTCAAGGGCACATAAACTGCCATAAGTAATGGTCCAATCATTATGTATTAATGCCTGAATCAGAGTTTAATGACAACTGGTGGATCGGTGGAATGACCAGTTCAAAATGATGAGCTTTTGGGAAAGGTGCTTTTGTTTTGCATCGAGTTGGATAAAACAAAAGCAATCAATGTAAGTATTTTAGTCTACCTTAGCAGAAAGACAGGAAACTAACCAAACAGCTTCTCAGCTAGGTACAAAACAGAGGTGGATTTACTAATGGGGGGCTGGACCCGCCAATGGACCCCCTCCCCCCTTTTTTTTGTTATCAAAGCCAGAGTACTGACCCCATCAACAGGGTTGATTGGGCATCACACACTCCTAAGGAGTTAGGGAGGGGGTGGATGGAGGCATGAATCCACCGACTTCCATGTAAGGCATCAGAGGTAGAAAACCATCTCACGCATTTTACAAACTTTTCCACTTCGCTCTTACTCGCACATGGTTGGGTTTAGAGGTTATAAAACACATAGTTATAGTTGGAAGAATGTACACGCAAAATGCCCTGTCGCACGTTTTCTGGTGAGACTGGACTGTGGCGCTCCACAAACAGTCAGTGTACTGCAGACTGACGCAGCTGGTGACATAGAAATGATTCTGCAACATTTCCAAAAGCCTCTAAAACATTTTGTGTACAGATTAGCCTTTACGTGTATCTACCAAACATAGTACAAAGCCTTTATTGTTGTTGTACCATGCAGACTACATCGTACAAGCTGGGAAAATATTAACACGCCCATTTGTGAGCTTCATGGGTGCTGAAGCTCAGGTAGGTAGATTTTAATAATATCCCATATCTGCCAAGGGCAAAAATGTTTGCCAAGCTAACTAACCAAATACTGGCTCCAGAAACATATTTACAGGTACTAAGGGTGGCATTAATCTTCTCATCTCTCTCTCTCTCTCAGCCAAGAAGTGAATAAATATACTTCCAAACAAAAAAAGTGGTCCATTCATAAAGCTAACACAGTGGTACTTGCAGAACACCTACCTACACATTAAGAAGCCTAATCAGGTCAAAGAACAGAACTTCGGTTTTTCCATTGTATTTATGCTTGAGTGCACTCACACGCATGTGTTTCTGGTGTGTTTGTGCTCGTCCTAAATCTCAAATTCATCCGTTCACCGTCCCACTTTTCTAGGATAGTTACTGAACTCGACAACAGCATTCAGCGACATAAACAACAAAAATATTCCAAGCTTTGCTTTGTGTTTAATGAAAACGCAGAGGAATTAAACAAATCTAATCTCCTGTGTTAGTGACAGTGTGCGGGAATTGCAGTAACAGCTCAGACAGGGACATACAGTAAGCCAGGGAGTGGTCCTTGAGAAGAGATTGACTTCTTCTCAACACGACATTGCATAGGAAATGATTTCTTGAAATCGAGACTGATTGTGGATGCACAGGATGTCTTTCAGTGAGGTAACATGTGAGCAACACTTGGTTTCATCTAATGGCAATTAATTACAATGAATGAAAGCGTAATCTAATCCAGATGTAATTTCGTCTTGATTACTCATCTGCGTGCCTGATGACAAAGAGATGCAAGATGGCACTGCTTTTTAAAAAGCTTCAGATGCTGTACATTGTACAAATAAATTACGACTAACACTACAAGACAGAGAGAACATCCATCTTTTGCATTTGAAAAAAACATGTTCAACGATTGTGGCATAAATTAGGTCTAAAATTCTGCATTTAGAATGAGATATTAACATTTCCCTCTGATCTGATCTATTTTCAGGCTACAGCGCATATCCAAAAAAAAAAGAAAAAGATAGAGCAATAACTTTTGTCCTAATCCCCAAAACAAACAGAAAACTGAAGAGATTATTTCTATCGCTCATATTTCTTCACTTGGGCCTAAGAAAGGATAACATTAATGTCTAAAAACAAAGCTGCATCTCTTATTCAGTATTTTCTGCAGTGCAGCGGCAGTGCTGCTGTGCCATGAAACACATGAAACAGATTTCGAAATCAATCACGAAGCGTGTTCAAATTAGCCGGAAAGAAAATGTAAGAGTGTGAGTGTTGCTTTCTATGCACCAAAAGCTTGTTCCTCTGTCTGCTTTTTCTTTCCTCGCATCACCACACGTCAGAAGGCAGAAGGCTTGCGCTGGATTTGCTAGAATGTTTTATAATGTTTTCATAAAAAACTAATGTTAACAAGTGAAGCTAGCAGTGGTGCTGTTTTTTCTTTTTTAAAACTGTCTCAAAGTAACACTGGAAAGAAAAAAAGTTGTAATCTTTACTGGAAAAAGCTACCATAGAGTTGTATATTTAGCCAAATTGTGGCCAGTCATTTCACCTGTACACTGTCAGCAAAAGAAGTCAAAAGTTCTGCTTCTGTAGGAGCGCCAAGTGAAGCTGAAAGTCAGCGAATGGTGAGTGAACAATTTGGACATTAATAAAACTGGTGCAGTGTAACTTTCAAGGCTAATACTTCAGAGACGCTATAACCTGATGGACAAAAACTGGTGCACAGCCAAAAAACGGCGGGTGGAACTGTAGAGCTGTCATTCTGAGAAATAAGTTGTGCTGAAACAATCCCACTTTTAATAATGCTGGGCTCGCAAGGCGCATCAAAATGAGGAATCTTCCTACCAAACAATAACTCAGGATATGTACTGGTATACCCATCGAGCTGTTTTTACTGCGAGTCAAGGTGTAATAACACCCAGATTATATGCATTTTACAAACACGAATCAAGGCGACTCATTTTACATGAGAAAAACTAAACGTTACATAAAAAATCTTACCGGGGTGCAGTTTTTTCTCTCCAATAAACATAGAATCTGAGGGCTCTTATCTACCGGCTCAACTGTCTCATGCTGTATGAGGTGTACATTATTATTCTATTCATGTAATAGAACAATTCCCGTCCAAAAAAACTCACGTAGAGGACTCACAATAGTTACTGAACCTCACACTTAAGTGGAACTCGCCCCAAAATTCAGTCAGTCCCCTCTGGCCCCTGTATAAAAGTCTCCAATTTAATTTCATAAGCAAACATTTATGGACCCCAGTACATAAAATAGATTTTCTCTCTGTTGCTCATTTGTCCTTTCATGACAACGACACAGGGCAGATCCCTTTTGAATTGTATCGAGTGATAGGCCTTGTCTGTGCAGCTGCTGTGTATCATTACTTTTCTATTAAGCTGTTACATACAGAACAGTGCAGACACAATAGTGTTGACTGTTCAAGTTCAGCGGTTTCGTGTCTCAATATACACCAACCTCTGTGGCTTCATCCAGACTCTATACACTGTACACCCAGTGGGCTGGATTTGCAAATTGTCAAAATTCAGGAGGAACTAAGAGATTTTTTATTTTTTTTGCAAATTCACAGTGATAACAAACAATCATGAAGTCTTTACTTAACCAGTGACAGTGCAACGTTAACTTCAGTGATGTTGGCAACAGTTAAACATGAAATCAGACACCATTTCTAATTGCGTTTAAAGTCAAGATAACTAAAACAGCGTCTCTTTTCTTTAAACTCTTTGCGATGTATATTACTAGTTTTGCCCTGTGTTATGAATTTGTTGAACCTCTTTCCTATATAGCTGTGCTATTTTGTCTTATTTAGCTCAGCTTGCATTCAAAATGTCGAAAAAAGTTTATTTTTTATTCAACAACTTCTGGCAAGAAAAGGTCAGTTGGTAAGTTGCAGAAGGCTCACTACTGGCAAGGTGCTCCACTTTGTCTCCAAACTGCCACGTGTCTCTTGTCTGGCCCACTTTTAGCACAGAAGAACTGTCGGTTACCTTTCAGCTTAATGTTGAGGCTGCTTCTGCCTTCTTTGGCACCCGCTGTGGATTCTGCACAGGTCCCCGAATTTGCACAAGTCGGCCACTGATGCCCTTGTGAGACGGACTTGTCAAGTCTCCCCATGAATCAAGATGAATTCAGCTGCCTCCACTTTTATTTCTACCTTATTTTTAGTTCCATTCTTTTCTTTTGTTATCATTTGGCTTTAAGTTCAGTAAATGCACGAGAGCAGCAGTCATGTGAAATAATCAGGATCTCAACATTGATCGGAATAATAGTCTTGTGATTATTGCCATAATCAAGAAGCAGCACAATCATCATTTTATTTTGAGCAGGAGAGTGAATATCTAAAAAAAAACATACTGTGTAATATCTAAGTATAGTTAAATGCATTTAAGGTATGGATGCTGTGATTTACACACACAATAGCAGCAAGCAACAGCTGAATGGTTCATCCTGTCTGGCTAAGGATAGAGCATAAAGCGTGGACGAGCTGGTGGGGAAGATCGGGAAAACGTGATAGACGTCTGAGTGAAAGTGAGAACAGAAGAGATGGAGATGAAGAGGGGAGATAAAGGAGAGGGGAAATGAACAAAGCTGGAGGTAACACAAAGAGGGCACTCCAGAAAACGGTGAGTGGAGAAATGAGACACGGAAAGAGCAGAGAAAGCAATCACTGGTCAGCTTTGTTTTGGCATGGTAGCCTCCAGAAGCCTCAGTGGGGATGTGAGAGAGCAGCCAACAGGCTTCAAAAGAAAAGGGCATATTTAAAAACTACAGAAGGATATTCTCTGTGGATATGAATAGCAATAAAGTGTAGTCGTCTTGTGAAATAGCTATCATTATGAAAGGGCAGTTAGAGTGTTACCACATCCATTTTCATTCAGCAGCGGACCGCCATCCTTGTCCCAGTTCAGATGCAGTGGAGGAGGGTCGAGTTACTGTCTGAAGAATGTCCGATGCTGACAAGCTGTGGAGTGTGTGAGCAAACGCTGCTGCTAACTTTCTCTGTGGAACGCCACTGTGCATCAAGTATAGCTGAATTCACTGCACATATATTGCTTTAAGTTACTTGAATGGTGACTGTGTCTGATGGCGCTGAGGCTCTAAAATCAGGATTTTCTTAAAGCAGATCGACAGTCTGTAAAAGCTTTAAGCGGCAACATAAAATATATGAGAGTGCAGCTTTATAGGGAATTATGCTGCATTGATATACACTTACATTTTACTGTTTGAGGGGAAAAAAGATGCATAGAGACGGAGCACGTGTGGAGCGCTTTGCCACATTTGAGTGAAGCTGAGCATCTACATGCAGACTGATTTAACCTCCAACCGCATCATCAAAGCTCGATTTCATACGGTTTCCAACAGACTAACATCGTTTACAAGCATTTTCAAAGTCCTGTTTTGGTTGTACTGACACAATATCTCGGGGGTTTTTTCTACTGTCATGTAAACTTCATGTAAATCATGCTGTTCAGCCTTTTCAGAGCCGTCTTGAAATGCAAATATTTCTTTTAAGACGTGAGCTGCGCCTCAAAAGACTTGAGCACTGCAAGCTTTCCAAAATGTGCCGGCAAAAATTCCTAAAAGTGTGTTTCCTAGCTGTGACTCAGAGACAAAGCTGGAAGTAGGGCACGAGTGACTCAGCCTGAAAACACCCTGAGAGCTGAAATTGCCAGGTCTCCTCTGTAGTCCCCGTGTAAAAACAACATGTCATGGTTGACTCAAACTATTAGACTGACTGTGGCCTTGAACTGAGGTTCGATTACTTTTATGCGCCTAAATGCGCCTTCGTATTATCAAACCTTCAAAAGTTAAGGCATATTAAAATCATTAAGCTTTAAAAAAAAAACAGTAAGGAGGTACTGAAGGGAAGGTCTTTTACCCAGCCAGAGTGAAACAGAACCCCTCAGGAAAATGTTTCCTTGGCTATCTCCCCTCTGCATCACATCAACCTTTTCCGGCAGAGCTATCTAAATGTGAGGGAGCACAATGTTCATGTCACAAGTACCCGGAAAACAACAAAGACTTTTTATCAGCACCATAACTCAGAAAAAATTATCAAAGTAGAGCTTAAGTTAAACATTTTCCTGTCAACAGCCCAGCACTTTCCCTCCTGCGAGTAGGAACCAGTAGGCTTTAGACAGTCTCTGAAGGAAAACTAAAGCAGAACAACAGACGTAGCGGACTTGCATTTTAACCTATAAGCATGATATTAAAGTATACCAAATGAAACGTGTTTAAACAGGCTTTTCAAACACAAGTATAGCCACTAAAACAAGAGGCTTGATTCCTTTCCTATTAACAGTATTACGGTTACGGTATATACAAAACTGGTCCACAAACTACCACTACCTCACAAGAGAGAAGACTGTAACTATGACAACATAAAGGATGGCATTACACTGTTTTCTACGGCAAGTGTTAAACAACAATTTCGATCCAACACCTCTTTCTGAGATGATTAGACTAGTTTCTTATTTTTGACAGGACAGCAACGATTTGATTACGTTTTTTTTTACTAATAGATTTTAAGTTGTCATTTCATAATACACCGTAAGTTTTTAGTGGGTGACAGATCTGGACAAGCTGGCTGGCCAGTTTAGCAACTGGAATCGTATGACAGAGCCACTTTGTTAGAATAATGTTTTTGTGGCAAAAATAACATTTTCCTCAGTTTGTGTGCGTCAGTTTCCAGTAATACTTTTAGTCAGTATTTTGGTCAGTAAATTTTCCAGGAACAAAAACAAAACATAAAAGATAAGCATGTGAAACAGAAACACCTGTGTTATTTCCCTGAAAGTAAAGTCCAAACTGAGTGAAAGCATTTAACATTACTGGCAACAATGTTAGGCAGCTTCACAAATCTTCACTCCCAGCCCGGAGCTTGGGTTACAGTAAGCCAACTTGAAAATATTTGTCTGACAACAGTGTGGAAAGAAATGAAATGTGGTTGCTATTGGCCTCGGAGCAAAGATGGAGCCAGTTTAATAAGCAAACTAAGAAGTATTCGCTTCCCCTGACAGACAGTTTCCCTTCCCCGTCTCTGTGTCTCTGGTATGCCTCCAGTAACACCTACATCCCCGTAGAAATAAACACACAGACAGACAATTTAAATCAAGAATATTTAAAGCAATTGAGGAAATAAGAGAGTGGGTGTTGAGTGGGTTGAGAGAGCTAATTGAAGCAGGAAAGTGTGAAGTGATTGAGTATAAATGTGCACCAGCCAAACGAAAACAGAAGACGCAGACATAAACTGTTTAAGCAGGGACAGTGATGAAAGGGAGGGGGCCGGGGGAGTGAAGCCTTTCACTGGGACACTAACCAAAGACACACATATCTACACCTGGTTCCCTTTAATCTAACTGCTGCACTGCATCTCATCAATGGCGCTTGTTTCTCTGAAGGCCACGTCCCTCCCTGCAGGTCTCCACGAAACTGGGAGCCGGCTCCGTTTTCACGGCCACGGATAAACCTGCTCAGGAGAGAAGAGCGTGTTCAGCAGAGGAGTGACTCACCCATTAAACCTGGGAAACCGTTTGCCTGTGTGTGTCTGCGCTTTCGTCTCACCGTTACTAATAATAGCAGGTAATAAATAGAGCACAGACAGGACCAAAATGCCATCACCAATACTCGCCTGTTTCAGAAGCTGGAATCATGAGCAGTATATGGGGAAAAAAAACAAAAAAACATGCGTGTAGGACTGCATGAAAATAGCCTGCATCAAGCACAAGAAGTTACATAGATATATATATATATATATATATATATATATATATATATATATATCCACCACTTACACAACACTGCACAACTATGCTACACCTCAAAACAAAGAAAGAAACTTATGCAACCTTATTTTCCTGACTACCTACATTTTTATCATGCTCTTAAAAACCGTCATTTAACTGCTGCCATTATTTACAGCTATAAAAAACATCATTGCAAGGGCAGGCCAACTGAGCTGTGAAATTGAAGGCTTTTATAATTGAGTGAATGTGTTTGGTTTGAAACAATAGCGGGCTGCAACCACAAACACAAACAGCTCTAAGAGGCTTCAGCTGTGATCTGGAAATCTTGAGTAGTTTTTAGAAAACGTCCTTGTCCCACTTCAGACATCTAAAGCCAACCTTGTATAAGTGGACGGGTTTTCTTGGCCAACTGATGTCTTCACTATAACCAGTTTTTCAGAGTGATTCTTGTCATTCGCCTCTCGCTGTGACTGTGAACTTCTAAGAACCTTAAGTCCTACGCCACTGGGGCATTTAGTTCCCAGCAGATTTGACTGAGACAGACAAGTTGTATCAAAATCTAAGGAGCTTTGCAGCCAGGCAGGACATCAGACACACTAATGGCACACGTCACCTAGATAGTTTTAATAATAAAAAAAAGTCTGTGTCAGCTTTTGATCATTATGTCATCAGAACCGGTGACACCAGGCCAGGAGTAACTCCATCAGAGGGTTCTCACCATGGATGAGAAGTTGATAAATCAAGTTGTTTTAGGACACCACGAACCCCCTTTACACCAAGAAACTTAATGAATGCAGCCAGTCAGACAGAATACTCTGTCTTTGTAACTCTCCCAGTGTGGTATGAAGTTGTGTTCAGGGAACAAATGCAGTTTAGGAGCAAGCAGAAGTAGATGCGTTCTGAATGGGAGACTTTTGGAGCCAGAAGCCATCGGTAGTAACACCCTTTAAGGGACTCCTGCATCAGTTTCACATCTTCCAGCATATGACTATGAGGACTACTGCAAAAGTTAAAAGCAAGTCTATCTTTCCCAGATTTATCTAAAACCTCAGATTTGATATAACTAAAATAACAAAAAATACTTACAAATGGTTTTTACAATAAATTAAAAATAAACTACAATTTCAACATATGATGGATATTCTGATTGTTCTAAAATAACATTAAAGCCTTGCTTGGATGACTTATAATATACATACGCTGGCATAAGATGTACCAAGAGAGGTTTCTCGATATTTGTATATATTGTAAATGTTTATATTTTTTGTTTATTGGAAAGTGTGTGTCTTTCCCAAAAAGCTGACTTCTACAACAATACACACTTGTGCGTCAATCATAAAAATATGTTATTATCACATAGGTTAAAATATGGTTCATTTGTCTGTTTTTTTTAAATCCGGAGTACAAATTTCCTGTGATCAACCTGTGGCTATTAGCTGGTCAACTGAGCCGAGCAGAGGGCAGGCTACTAGGTCAACCCAATCCGTTGACTCCCAGTAAGCTGCCTAATCTAACCCGACCAAGTAGGAAGGAATGTTTGCCTGTCAGTCATTCTGTTTAGGCTGAATATCTAATTATATGGCCTGACTTTGCCATCTAGTCAAAACAAATTATGAGGGAGAAAGAGAATAGGACAGCCCATGTTGACCTTACTGGGTCACTGAGTAAACAACCTTGTTTTGCTCCAGCAGCAGGTTCCAAGTCTCAGTCTACTACATTTTTCAGCTTCGGACCAATTCCTAGAAGCGCAAAGACATAATTTCAATGAGTAAATTTTACGTAACAGGACTGGACCTTGATTCATTTTGCACCTAAATCAATTGGGCCAGTAAATGAGCTTAAATCAGGTTATTTTGGCTCAAAGATGCCTCGATCCAACTCTTTCCAATGCTCAGGGCATCGGCCTGTAATGAGGTCTCACAAATGCTCCCTTTTGCAAGCTCATCCTCTTCCTAAAGTTTTATTTCTTGGCCGATACATATTAATCTATTTATATCTCATAATCAAGTTCTGCTCATCAGAGGAACACTTTTGGAATCAATCTAAAAACCTGTTGCCAGCGCTTGGAGTAAAACGATCACAGCTCCAACAAGGGGAGTGCTGTGGATGCGAGGAGTGAAGGAGGGGTGCATGATACTGTGATTTTGTTCCAGGCGGTGTGTGTTCTTCTGGCAGCTCAGAACATCTAAATTTAGACACACCCCTCGTCTCCCCTTCCGCCTCTCCACATCCTCAGCCCCTCCTTGCTCCCTCATCCACACTTTCTCCTTCTCTTCTCATCACCGCAAGCACAGAGACACAAACGCCCCTGTGGTGAAAATATTGACAGCTCTGTCTGTATCAGACAAGTGTCAGCTGTGCCCGAGTGCAGCGAGCCCTTTGTATGAGTGAGTGCATGAATCTGTATTTAGTGCAGAGGCTACAACACCATAATACTGGTTATCATACAAATGTGGCTCAATATAGACGGGAAGTATACAAGAAGTGTGTTCCTGTGAGATGGGCTGTAGTCAGATAATGAATTCTAATCATTTACCAAATCAGGTCAAACAATATCTTATGGATCATTTGGATTATGTTTTTTTGTTGATATAATGAAAGATATCACTATAATGTTTGATTTTAGAGATTTTAATGACTATAAAAATGTATTTTTTTTCTTTTTGTGAGACTTTTCTGTTGATTTATTTTATCATAAGATTGTTTTGCTATCTTTACAGTGCAACACTGAAGGTAATGGTGTCTCAGCATGCACACTTCTACACTTAAATTGACTCATTTGAGTACTTTAGTGTTTTTGAACTGATAAATACGGCTACAGGCAGAGCAGTGTGATTACTCAGATGGGTGTACTCATTCATAGTGGTCAGAGAACTGAGTGTGGAGCGTGGCACACGTTTTCAAACCCTCAGCATCTGCCATTTCTAACTTTCTCTCTGAGTGATCATTGCATATAGAATTACAGCTGAAGTAATTGCGCAGACAGATGATGCAAGGCCTCTAAAAATCCAGATTTTTTTTGGAACAGAGCAGCAGCCCTACAACGCTTTCAAAGGAACTGCGACTGAACACTTTGTCTTAATGGGCAGCTATTCAGTCGTAATTTCAGACTTCCTTCCCCATCCATGAACAGATGCAGAAAGAGATAACATTGGTTTGGATTTTGGCTGTATTAAAATACAGCAAATGCAAGTGCGGAGTGCAGGAGAGAAGCCAACAGATGTCAAGAGCTGGAACAAAACGTAATGCAAATCTGATGGAATGATGTCAGCGGGACACAAAAGTCTCACGCACTGACTGTAGGATACACATACTTCAGCCAGTTCTCACACTTACTCTCTACACCTTTGATGCTGAGAAGTAAGGGATAAAGCCCAGCAAAGTGTCACATCATACAGAATTAAAGAACTAAACGCAGGCATACAGAGTTTTCCACCAAGTTCACTGTTGTACTGAGTTATACAGACTTAATAGTCAAATACCTGCCAAGGATAAAACAGCATTTGTTGTTTCAAGGTGAATTCCAAAATTAGTTTCTTGTGATCCTGCTGCAAGCAAATTACGCGCACAATTTATTAAATCAGCACACACATGGAGACACGGAATGCAGAAAATTCGAAAACATTTTGACAAAAATTGACCTTACTGAGAGAAATTGAGTTACATTGCCATGGAACAAGATGAACAGCTGATATCCATACACTGGACTGGATTACTGACCTCCTCTCAGATTTCTCCCCATTCCAAGCTTTGCTGTGGGACTGAGAGGATGTGCACGATGGGAGTTTAACAGTTACAAATCCATGGAAGTTTCTTCACAGTTTTGCAGTGACTGTGATGGCTCCTTATTAGGCCACTGCAGAGCTTCATGACCAGCTGATGATTTGAATCAGGTGTGGTGGAGGAGGGAAACATCGAAAATATGCAGGGCAGTGGGTCATGAGGACCGGAATTGAGAAACACTGCCTTAGATTAACACATAGTTTAATGCTGACTTTAGCAACTAACCAGTTTTCTTAAGTTCCTTTCAAATTGGCTGTTTTCTGCGGCTAACTGGCCAAACTTTTGCAACACAATCAAAATTAATAAAATTTTTTGAAAAGTACTTTTTCAGCAGGAAAATTACCAAAAAGATCTAATGATATTTGACCTCCTCCACGAAATAGAAAGCCTTAAACCCAGAGATGCAAAGAAACACTCACAGAATTGCAAAAGTAAAAAATGATCGGGCAAGCAGACAGGAACACAGACATAGACACGCTGTTCTCTTAGGGTTACAGTTCAGTGTTCTTGAAGCAGAAACAGAACCCGAGGAGGACAGGAGGAAATGTACAACTTGTTTTCTACTGACAGACCGTGGAATGAAAAATTATTTAACTGCACTGGAATGAGTTGCATCCCCTGTCCCTGCTGGCACTGCCTCTCAGCCATTACCAAGTCTCAGTGTGTGACATGTTTTCCCCATTACTCAGTAGGAATGAGTGGGATTTTGTTCACCACTGAGGTGCAAATTGAGAAACACTTTTGTTGCAGCTGCACAGGATCTGTAATTATACGCCATAGGGGACATATTAGGCTATGGAGCCACTGTCACTGCCTTACGGCCACAATGCATGCTTGCTGCTACTGTTGCAAACCTACTGCAGTATTCAATACACAATGATGCTTAACAAAAGGGTTGAACATCTGACAAAGACTCTTATTATAATAATAATAAAACAAAGTAGCTGTAAAGCCAGAGAGCTTGTTGAGTAATACCATAAGGACTGAAATTAAGGCCATGCACTAACAAATACCCCTCTGGGTGGATTATGATAGTGCTTTTGTGCACATACTAAAATAAGCCCTGTCCTGTAATGCAAATCTTATTGAAATATTACTATCTATACAAGAGCATTTAACACTAGTAAGGCAGCATGGAATATTTTATGACATTTAGACCAAACTTAGAGTAAAGATGATCTAACATCTTAAAAACCCAAAATGAAAATGACCCCCTCTTTGAATCCAAAACAAAATTTAAACAAAATTCTAATATTCCACGACTAAACAAACTATATTCAAACAGACAATAGAGGGGCCAAGGGCAGTAAGAAACTGGCTGAGAGAAAAAAATCAAAGGACAAGGAAGATGAAAAGTGTGGAAACAATGAGAAGAATCGAAGAAGAAAGAGTCAAAGGGAGCCCGGAGTTACACAGCATAGATTACACAAGAGGTGGAAATAAAAGGAGACAAAAGAAAATAGCTGAATCAAGTAAAATAAATATTTTAATGACAACATAATAAGAGGAGCTTGCATTCTGTAAAAAGCATTTAAGACTGCAAACTGACCTTGCTGGTTGAGCTGCTGTGTGCTTTTGCTCCACTGTGACAACCCCACGATGGCCACCATCTTGGCACCCAGACTTGAGCGCCGCTTCTTGTTGCCGGCCAACGATGTCGAGTCCGGACCACCGCTGCTGGGACTTTTCTCCAGGTTGTACATGGCCCCCGAGATACTGGAGGAGCGCACCACATTCCGGGCCGCCGCACTCAGACTGCTGAGACCACTCATCCCACCCGGGCTGGGCACCTCAACGGAGCTGCTGAGCATCATGGTCCTGTTGAACTGTAGGGCCGATGGGCTGGGGGGGGAGAGGGAGGGGGGCAGAGAGCTGCAATGGGACTAAGAAAAACAGATGAGAGCAGAAGAAAAATAACAAGGTGAGTGTGGAAGTAGATATAGGATATTAAATTAGGGAGAGGTTGCACAGCTCAAATAAAAGGACATCCTCATGTGCAGTATTTCTGATAAAATACAGTCTAATAGCTTCTGTTACAGCTGCACAAGCTTCTTGTGACTGAAGGACAATGAGTTTAAATTTCAAAAGCAGTGTGGTTCTCAGTTTAATTACCCACTTACTGCAGACACAGCGAAAAGGACTTCCTACAGGATAAAAAGACAAAAGGTGGAAAACTCTTAGAGGTCTTTTAGATATCCAGAAGTTGTGCTAACTGAGAAAACAAAGAACACAAAGGTCAGCAGATGAGGACAGTATAGGTAGCAACTGTTCAAACTAGCTAAGATGCTAAGAAATACCTCCTGCCTTTCACACTCATATACACACATACACAAATGTCAAGGCTGGCCTGCTGTTAAAGGGCTGAACCTATCAGCTGGTATTTGTCTTGTGGGGTTTTTTTTCTTCTTCTTCTTCTTTTTTTGTAATCTTCTTTTTTGTCTGACCTTAAACAGTGACAGATGATGAACTCTACTGCTGAAGTCATCACTGGCTGGCTGAATCCTGGCAGAATTCCATGAATACCAGTGTGATCGTGCGCACACACACACACACACACACTAAACTTTGAAAAAATATGTAATATCTAACTGATTGACACAGCAGCCTCTGTTTGCACAGATGCGGCTCTCATACAGCAGGAAAAACACAGCTGCAACTAATAAGGTTAAGAATGGTGCCGCTCTGTTGAAGAGTCATAAGCCCTGACCATATGACACTGAACCAGGATTAGCTGGCAAGGATTCAGCCAACTAATTGTATCAATTGCCTGTGTTTTCCATCTATGAAATAAAAATGTTTCCACAAAGATCATTGAGCACTGCTAGGGAGGTGATATCCTCTTCAATCATATTTTCTGTTCTCTCCTTTCTTTCTCTTCCATATGATCACTATACACTAAGGCTAGGCTGACAGCCATAGGGCAACTTAAATATATGGAGGCCATGTGCCTCAACACCATTTTCAAATATTTGTTGTTCTTTTTTCTCCTCTTCCAAATTACAGTTTATTGTTGCAGCCCCTGCTGTGACCTAATGTTTTTTTTTGTCACCCTCTATTCTTTTCAAATAGAGTACTGCATTGCTCTTTCATGACCTATATAATAAGGTCTTGGAAAAATATATCTACCTCAGCACACTAATACACATAAATATGATCATGTAACTAGCTAAAGAATCCACAGCCTCTGCTTGGGCAAGCTTAAAGCTACCGCCAGTATGCTGATATGACAACAATGACTTTACTGACTTTTAATAGGTTTAATGAACTGCAGCAGAAAAGGCTTTCATAAATCAAAAGAAAAAAAAAGCAGAACACAAGCTGTACCCAGACTTTTTTTCATAAATTTTGGCGATTATGACAGCCTGCTCATTTCTTGTCACCTAGAGGCGTATTCACACCAGTGGCAGTTTATGCCACTTTTCCATTTCGTTGTACCACCCCGTACAATGACAATACAGACTATTCTATTCTATTCATTTTACCAATGGAAGACTTCAGCTTTCTTTAAAGGATTTAAGTGAGGTTAGCAGTCTAGCATTTTCCGTTGGAAACAAATGCATGGTTTTATTTATTTAATTTTTTATTTTTTCAGAGTAAAAGCCCCATAACCTCTCCCAAAAATCTTGTTTTCTGACACTAAGCAACACACTTTATTTCACATAATATCTTTGACACATTCAATGCCTCCAGAGGTAGCAAAGCAAGCCCACATCCTGATAGAACCCCCGATGAATTTTACTGCATGTAAAGTGTTCTCCTTATGGGCCTCAATTTGTCACCTCTGAATAAACCGATGCGCTGCATTCTTCAAGAGCTCTACTTTAGTTTCCTCTCTCAGTAAAATATTATTCCCGAAAGACTGCGGCTTATCTATGAAAGTTTGCCAACATTAGTCTTGCCTTTCTGTGCTATTGGACCGAACATAAATTTGACCTGATGACAGTGCCTTGAAGAAAAAACGATGCACAAACATATTCAAATTCATCTCAGAGTCATGATAAACACCGTTATATCCACTTCAAGGCACTCCGTCCAACAGTTGTCTAAATATGGAGGCACTGGAAGAAAAGTCAGGTTACGGTCAAGGTCTGCAGGACCCATCACCGAGTATAAGTACAAGATTTTATGGTAATCCATCCAATAGTTGTTGCCAAACAAATGGGAAATTTTCATCTCGAGAGACATGTAGCGTGCCTAAAAAGACTTAAGCTTTTTTACACTCAGCCCATGAGTGCAGGGAATGGTGCACAAATGCTGTGTGCCTCTAAAACACTTATTGTACTGCCCCCACTAGAAATCATAAATAATGTAAATACGGTACAGTACAATGGTTCTGCCTTTATAGAGTCAGAACAGGAGATTTGCATGCAAATGCACTGTGCTTTAGGTATCTCTATAAATCATCATCACAGCCCTGCTCTGTCACACACAACCCTGATGCTTACAACCAAACTGACTTTGCTGACCAGGACTTTTGTAGGAGTGCATTTAAGATGAGCAGAATAGCCAGCGTAGGTATTACATAGGAACAGAGGAAAACTGATGTAGCAGAGGTTTTAGTAGCAAATACTGGCATTTATTAAACAAACTCGTAATAAGAAGTCAAGGGGGAGGAAGACTGTGTTCACAGCAACTGCGGTGGCATTTGTAATGATAGCAAAAAATAGAGGAAAGAATGAGGGAGAGACAGGAATAGGGGGCTTTAAAGTAAAAATTCAGGTGAGCATACATGCCCTCATTTTCTCCTGTCTCCTCCTTTTTTTCCCTCTCCTCCTTCTTCTCCATCTTCCCTGTTCCAGCCAATGTACACTCTTCACTGGCTCTCTGGGGGGGCCTCTGTACTTTAAACACACAGCGAGCAGTGCAGGGGGAGATGAGGAGAAGAGAGGAATAGAGAAGGCTGCAAGAGATAAAACAGAATAATTCTGCTCTCAGAGAAGCACAAAGATGGAGAGGAACGCATGAAGTGAGAGGAAGGACAGGGAGAGAAATGTGGAAGGAGGAGACGCTTCATAATGAATGGACACTGAGAGAAACATGCATGAAGATGTGGCCAGATCTATGAGAAATATTAGAGTAGAAGCAAGAGAAGGAGAGTTGGATGAATATGACACCAACACTGACAATGACTCCAACGTGCATCTAGTTCTCCTTTCCACTTAATGATGAGATCCTCTATCTATCCTCATGCGTCAGTCTTTGACTGATGTGCTCTGGTGTGATACAGGCTAAAATGAGGGGCGCTATAACATACATAGTTTGGTATACATGTTTTGCCCCAAAGCACATTTATACTGGATGTTGAAAGTCACTATGTTTGTTTCATATCCACTGATTAAAACAGAGCAGAATGGACATACTCCCATATAAAGGTTGTTCCAGTAAAGGAACATGTCAGCATTTTGTGCACTCTCTTGCTTATTTGTTCTGAGCCTTGACAATACAGCAAAGAGACTATTAGCCTAGCTCAGCACTGTCAAAAGACTGGAAGCAGCAAAAATAGCTAACCTGTCTCACTTCTGGTTTACTCCAGTGTTTGCCGGTCAACCTTGCTGCCCATCCTAATATTGTCCGCTTTGTTCAAGGAGGTGACAATGAGAAAACAAAAGCAAACGCACATTTAAGTGCATAAAATCTGCCCCACGCAAAAATACGACACTCAGGTCATACAACTACTGGGGTAAGAGGAACAATAGTTGTTCTCAGCTTGACCAAATGTCTGCAACCTCAAAATAGTATAGGCGGTCCATCTAAGCAGCAAGAGTTAGTGGTATGCTGACAGCTCGAGAATTGAGAATCATCAAATGTGTGAAAACCTCCACAGCTAATTATTACAGCCCACTTCAGTAGCAGAGAATGCTGGGTTTCACCTGCTGTTGAAGGCTTTGGAGCTGTGGTATAAGCTCCCATTTCAAACTTCCCTTTACAAAAACAGCTTATACCTGAACTCCACAGCCAAACTAAAGCCCAGGGAAAAAATGTCTAGGAGTAAAGGAGTCAAGTAAAAGGTTGGTGGTGAAGTGCGAAGAGAGGTATTTGCTCTTAAATTCTCTCCTGATTTTTAGAAAGCAGAAAAACACACTGTGTTATCCTGAAATAGGAAGCAATTCAAGTTTAAAGGATCTGATTTAGGAAAGCAACAAATAAAAGGAGAATTCAGATCTTATTACTTGCAATGTAAATGCAGCTATGTGTGGTCGTAATTTGAGGACACAAAAACACAGAGATGCATCAAAGCACTGATTATTAACAGGTAAGTCACAGTTGGATCTGGATCAAAGACTCACACTGTCATTGTTTCTGCATTTTTTTCTTCTCTGGACCTAAGTAGTGCCGCTTCAATATCTTTAGAGGGTGATTTGGGCTTAGTTTGGGTGTGCCTCTTTGAAGCAGATCATTTCTATGTATTTTGTTAACTCCACAACTAATAAATAGAAGAAGCCACAGAAAAAAAAAAAGTTATACCTTCTATTTCACTTTGTTATTGATAATGATTAAGAGTAACGCCAGAGTCTTCCCATCTCTAATATGTACGGTGTAAAAGTGACAAATGCCACCACGTACCTGTGTCTGTATGTTGTTTTGCTGGACCTATAGGCAGACCCAGAACACATCCATCTTCATCTTTGTGGCCGACAGCTCCCTCGCCATATGTCTCCGTGCTCTCTAACTTCACATCGAAAAGCTCATTTATTTCTCTCTCCGTCAGCAAACTGCCCTGCTCTCGGCTCCTCCTTCCACACCTCGAACCACTCGTCTCCACTGCAGTGCAAGATTTGACGTCTTAATTTGTACGAGTATTCGTCCCAAAAGATGTGGAGAGAGGAGTGGTTCCATCAAGTGAGCCATTTGAGCTTGAAAGCTGCTGGAAGTTTGGGAATCCTTTTAAACTGTGTTCAGAGCCAGGTGAGCCATTCCCTCAATTTCACTGTTCTAATCTTGAGTTGTAGCTTGATATCAGTTGCATTCCTTTCATCATAAAAAGAATAAATGTTTCTCAAAACATTCAAAATCGCAGGCTCTGTGATTTCTGGTGAGCATAAGTGGTTGCTTATAAGTTGCTCATATGCAGACCACTCTTTCACTACTGGACGGTATATCTCATCAAACCCTAAAGCAAATATGAAAGTAAAGATTTACGGCAGGTCTGATTACGCACATTGACAGAAATTTTTCTTATTTTTTTTTTGTTACTGTGACAAAAAATTCCCCTTTTTTGTGCTTGTTGTTGGATGAGTTCATTTACATCCATCTTTGCCAAGTGTTTTTTGGCTGTGGCGAGCTGAATGTCCCACATGGCACAGAAGAAGAGTAAGCTGGGCTGAATCAACAAAACAACAAACACTGAAGAGGAGTATCTCATCAGGGATTGTTCTATAGGTCATTTGATATCAGTCAAATTTAATTGAACATTTCAATGGTAATCAACCAACATTTCTTATACTACTTGTGTTTGAAGGTAAGGTGTTAGCCATGAACAACTTGCATGTGATTCTTAATTTGAGACCAGCCGTCTTACCCTAAACACCACATTACAGTAATTTTTCAACAATAGGATGCAGAATACATAGTCTGTGGTATATAAATAACTGGACATTCCCAGTAAAAGTTAAAAACCTTCCTTGATTAATTGTATATTTTAGTTTTCAATATGTAGCTTTGGGAGAATAACCGGCAGACTGGTTTAAAACGATTTTATTTGGGTTTTATAGTCTATCTGCTGGACACACTGTTTGATAAGTACAGCCTTTAAAGTGGGCAAGTATGAAAAATAACTAGTAATAAAAAGTGCACAAGGGCAGGCGAGAGCTGTAATGTACTTCCTGCTAAGGCTACCATGGAAACCTCCCAGGCCACGATACGGAATGAGTCGGCCGGGCACCTGCTGCCATTGCATTGTGGTTCGCCTGGTGCTGTACGCATGTGTGTGTGCTTGTGTGTGTGTGTGTGTGTGGCTGATGCATCTCTCAGATCACGAAGGACCTCTTAAGGCGAGAAAACAGAGGGCTGGTTTTACAGTTACACACAGGGGATAGTAAGAGTGCCAAGCTGAGGGAAAACTGAGAGCCAAATGGATCACGCACAAAATGACACACAGAGAAACCCGGAGTAGCACAAACACACATATGTTGTACTGAGTGTATGTGCCAGGGGCAGAAGACAGCCAAAATATTGAATGACAGAGGGCGTTAACACTGATGTCTTGGCTGTACGACTTGAATTAACATCCAAATCTTCTGTAAAGCACTCGGCTGAGAAACAGATTGGTTTCCTAATTTTCACACTCACTAAAGGAGCGCAAAGAGTCAGAAATGAACTGACCGCATACAGTCACAGCGCCATTCAATATTCACAAATTTGCCATTTCACACTTTTCAGAACAATGTTAAGCCTTGTGCGCAGGGGCTCAATTCTGAATTCTAACAGCTGTGAAATGAACATAGAAGAAGAGCTCACCAGAAGCCTGTCCCATTGGCCCAATCATATTTTCATCCAATAGAATCGTTAATGAGGTGAGTCGCTGAGTCATTCTCTCAGCGTCACCTCTTGACAGCAGACATAAATTCAATCCGTTACACCGTGTTTTCCCGCAAACCGGCAAATTCATGTCGAATCAGGCGTGGCAGAGAAGCAAACTACATTTTCTCTATTAGAGCTGCAAAGCACTGAAGAGATTTTTCTATTATGTTAAGATCTGGTTGTGATCTGGCCACTCTGTTAATGGTCAATCCAAGTGTTCCATATTACCACTGTGCTTGTTGCACCAGGTTTTGACTACTATGGCGTATCTGTGTAAATCTGCACATTGTCATCATGGACATTTGCAAAGAGCTAGTCTTCCAAAATTAAAAAATGCCCCTGAGAAGAAACCCCACCCTGCAGAGCTGTTACATTACGGGGCCAAGAGAATTCCATGATTTTGCCACCAAAATCCTCACAGAACCACCTCTCTGCCTCACTGTTAGGTTCAGGCAATTAGGATCAAAAGCTTCTTTTGAAGTCCTCCATGGAAGGATCATCGGGGATGATTCATCAGGGAATGTGACATTCTCCCACCGCTTCGTCGTCCTCTTCTTGTGGTCTTAGCAGCATTCAATATGTCATCTAACAATGATGGGGAAAAGACAAAAGGCTTTGGGAGTTGTAGTTCTTCATCGGTGTCCAACTGCTCTGAGCTAACAACAAACCGTTTTGGTTCATACCGGGTTGGCATAAAGATGGTATAGCTTATAGTCCACTTTAGCAGCTGTAGTTCAGTGATTTCTTCATACAATTATGCGTTTTAATACTCTGCTGTCTCTGTCACTGAACTTGGCATTCAATCTTACCAGAGTTACACTTACCAGAGGCAGTTATTATTTTTTGGTATGCCAGCATGACTTTAAACACAATTGCTCTCGAAACTCAGAAGCTCTTTTTACGGCCCCAAATGTTCAAGATTCAACAATTAGCCTTTTGTGGAAGGCAGAAAGCTCTTGTATTTTGACATATACAGTTACAATTCAGTCCAAATGTATGTTAAAATGTATATTAATATGACTTACATTATCATTGTGTCAGTGCTTTACTCTCTTGTAACGCTGAAAAATGCTGCCAAACTGACGAACATTAACTCACTACCCTGCATTCATTCAAATGTTTATCTACTCTTCACAAGCTTCTCCCATTTTCCAGGCTAATCCGCTCATAGCTGAGCTGGCAATATTATGTTTTCATTGCAGCAATAAGTCAGCTATGCACTACTACTAGAGTCTGAGCAAGGAGCCCTTTGGGGCAGAGAGACCTCTCTCATATCATCACAGAAGTCTCAAAGGCTCACAGGGTTTCGGTCTCTACACCACAATTGTGTTCTTTATCTCTCCACAATGACTGTCTAAACAAACTCCCTTAATTGTTATATTTACACTAAAAGCTGTCTGTTTAAAGACGTTCCTTGCTGCACCACAATGGTTGACCCTAAATCGCTTCTCACTTTCATCCCTCGCAGCAACCTGCAACTGTCCAGCACTGAATCATTGTCTTTGCGCCCTCTTCTCATTCTCCGCCGTCAAAAGAGGGATGGCAGAGTTACTCCGTCAGCAGCAGAGGGGGGCGGGAAACAAAAAAATAGAAAGTCAAACTGGCAAGACTGGAAGAAAAGTGGGTTAAGGGGGGAGTGATGGATGAGGCTGGGAGCTTTTCCTGACTCATGGCCTGCTTTCTCTGGTGACTAATGTGGTCAGTGACATCTCTGTCTCACCACCCCTCAGCCGCCCCAGATCCACCATCGCTCCGTCCCATCTGGGATACTGGTAGCTGGCCTCAGGTGGAGTAGCACACACAGTCTTATCCCATTTACCATGCATTAAGTCCAGGCTTACGATGCATTAACTGTGCAAAATGTGCTAAAGGTGAGAGCTACAATCAGCCTGTAGAGACACCAACCAGGGTCGAGAAGAGCATGTGTTTTACTTAGTGCTGAATCTCTGAAAGAGATGTGTGGACTGGATCGTAGATCAATCCCATAGGAGAACAAAATATATGCAATTGTGTTTGTCTTGGACCGCTTTACTTTCTCTTTAAAGTGCCCTGAAACTACTTTTGTTGGGAATTTGTGCTATATAAATAAGCTGATGTGATTTACACTACTTGGTTAGGTTCAGGAAAGAGGGGGTCCGGTTTAAAACACTGTTTCTTATTGTTAATCTTGTACGTTAACTGACGTTAAAGGCCTGCATTGGTTTGTTTCATCAATGGCTCCTGACAAAATGGCAGTATGTGATTAATATGCTATGTATACATATATATATCAATATGAGACTGTTTTACTCACTGTAACCTAGGCTTAGGTTTAGGCTCCATAATTTAGCACAAACAAATCAACATGTTCTGTAAACCTACAAAGAATGCTTTAGTACAGCCAATGAACATGAACAAAATGGAGGTCGCATTTTCTGACCAAAGCAGCCTTTTCACACGCGTAACAGGTTTTAAGAGTTATCGATTAATCGAGAACTGATGTCACATCCCCAGGAGAAATTATACCAACAGTAAACTGGATCATCTCCTGACACTGAGCACTGAAAAGTACAGGCCAATAAAAATATGTTGTCCTCCTCTACATGAGCGAGTGTGCAAAATAATCACATAAATATCCATAGCGTCGCACTGAGAACTCGTGATATTGACCAACCATTCATACTCAACCAATCACAGCCCCTCTCTTTGATGATCCATACATGTTGGCGAGTGAATTGCGCCTTACAGATGGCGGTCCGCGAGTGCACGCAGCAACATACCACGCAACAAAAAGACAAAGATGCACCCAAGCGCACACGCTGAAGCCTGCTCATTACTATGATAAGTGTCCGCTCAGCCCCTTGGTTGTTTTCGTTTGATTTTCATTTCAAAGAGCACCAGGACCAGCAGCGGGCAGCTACAGATCTGAAGTGTGATCAGATGTGTCTGATGTGCATGTGCATGTATGAGTGTGTGAGTGCGCTGTACTGAACTTTGCCCTTTCCAACTATCAATTCTGAAAAGGGGTATGCGTGCGCGTGTGTGTGTGTGTGTGTGTGTGTGTGTGTGTTAGCGGAGGCTCTTTGATGGAAGATAATACAGTGCACAACAGTCAGGCTGGCCTTTTGAGCAGCCAGATTATCTGATAGCATGTGACACCCCCCCACCCCCCCACCCCAAACCACTCAGACTCAAACACACGCACATTTCAAGTAAATATTTCACAAGAGCAGGGTTTTGCTTGCTCCCTCCCCCCAACTTGGTGGCACACATATGAAAGCCCTCTTGGATCGCCACACCCAACCAAACGAGTGCATGAATACTTCATAAAAAGACATGTATGCTTTGTGGCAGCTATTTGAGAATGTGAAATGGGATGACTGATTATCCTGTTTTGCTCTGTGTGCAGAATTTGTGGAAAATAGCCTCTGCATTCAATGTTTGAGTTAAGACTAAATGGGCTATTGAGTCATGGGTTTCCACAGTGCACGCCTGGGTCTCAATTATGTCTCAATAGATTATTCAAAGGATCAAGTCTGAGTCAGGCAAGATTTTAAGTGTTAAGCAGTGGGATAATTATTCACTTTCTCCTATAAAACGTGCCAAGAGGGGCCCACTGCTTTAGTACCAGTTAATGCAGTTATTACGTCTCTCACACAGTGCTCAACAGTAACAATTACAGATGTCAGAAATATCAAACCGCTTTCAGAGTCTGATATTATCTCAGAGAGACCAAGTGTGATGCTCAGGAGCCCCGTCACGTGTTTCCGTTGCCATCCACAGGTGGCGAGCACGGTCTGGGCCAAGATCAGGACGTTTTTGTGTTTGCAACTGTGTGTTGCATACATGTGCGAGCTGCCATCTGATACAATCTCACACCTCAGCATGCATTTGGCCTGACCTTAGAGGACAGCCATCATCAAATATGCTTATTTTCTCCCTGACAACCCCCCCCCCCTCGCTTTTCTGTGACATGCACTCAAACAACACAAACAAATGGAGAAAGCGGTGTTCCGTACACTTATTGTGAGGCGCATCTTATGCCTTTGACCTCATGCAAACCTTACTCTGATAACTGGAGGTGCACAATTGAACCGTGGAAGACCCATTTCTTTGTGTCTCAATAAAAATACAGACCCTTGTGGCTGAAGCAAAACTTAAAACTCCTCGACATAATGAAATGTTCATTGGAAAAAGAAAAGTTTGAGAATCTCATGACAATCTCCACAGTGGAATTAACGTGCATAATCTTGTCTCTGTAACCTTAAATGACCAAATCGATCCCTTTAACCAAGATAACAGAAGGCATGAGCCTAATCTGTTAGGTGTACTCTGACATTTATGGTGTTACAATGCCATAAGGATGAAAACGTAAAGGATTAAATCAAGTCTCCCTGGCAAATAATAATCCAACCTGGTGCGCCTTACTTTTAAAATAGGCGTACACGTCATACCATCAAAAACAAATATCTGTGCCGAGTTTGAGCCATACGCATGCTGCCATCACTGATCACCATCTCAGATATTCATTTCTTTATTCAGGGCATTAGCTCACAGCCGCTAAACTGTACGCGCCCTGTGCAGAGAGCGAGCTCCGCGAGCCCTGCAATTAAAATAAAAAAGAAATTGGAGCACTCACCACTTAACAGCAAGGAGCGGCGGAGGCAAGGCGTGGGGTCGGAAGTTGTCAAATAAATGTTGGCCCCTGTCGTTTGTGTAAGAATGTCATCGTTTGGGTTTAATGTTTGCTGTGCTGGTGTTCGGACGGGCGGCGGTTTGCTGGACGGTTTCTCCGCTCAGTGCTGCTGGTCATACGGCATCCAAAGCGAGGTGAGAGGCGCGCTGCTGTGGCGAGAAGAGAGGAGGAGATGGAGGGGAGATACGGCGGGAGGGAGGGAGGTGAGAGCTGGATTACAAGGAGGCTCGGTTGATTTGAGAGGAATTGGCAAACAGCGACCACGAGTGGTGGAGGCGTGAATAAAACTGAAAATCGTGTGCAACAGAAAGGGAGGGATCAAGATGAAAATATATAAAGGATCATCAGCATCTGGCAAAAAGTTCTCTCTGAGCACTTACCATTACAGAGGCTTTAGTTGCAATTTGCATGATATTTCAGTGAAACAGGTTTCAGCTGCTCTGTGTGAATGACAGGTCAGATCTGATCCACAGGCTGGGTGCTAACCCTGAACCATGGCTCTTGTTGTTTTACATTACATTAATTAATACTAAAGTATTTTCAGTGGTGTGCTCACATTTGTGAGGTTTATGCTTGGCATAAACCTTGCTGTGGTTGGTGCGAAGAATCCTATTTTAAACTAACGCACTTGTGGTCAATTTGAAATGACGCCTCGTGATTTGGGATTTTCCTGTAGATGTAGAACCAAATGCAAGACTTGGACAGAGAAGTGAAGGCAAACATGGGCTTTATTTCCAAAAAAACTATGGATCAGGCAGACTGAGGTACAGTAGTTTAGATATAACAGTCTGAGATGATCGCAAAAGGTCAGAGCAGCAGAGTAACAAGAAGGAAGGCAGTGACCCTGGAGATGAAAAGAGTTTTGAATTGACCTGGAGAGTTACTGCTACTGTGGTTAAAAGTCAAATCTGGCAAAGAACAGATGACGAGTTGAACAGATAGGTGCGCACAAGCCTGCCCCATTAATTTGGTTTGAGAGGTTCCTCCTTGATACTAAAAATAAATTAAATAGTGGAAAAACAAACGCCTTTGGTCACAGCGACCAAAATATTCACCTAATCCAGTTTAAAATACACAGTATATATTCTCTACTGACAACACTGACACACCAAAGTGTGTAAAGAAAGATGTGTGCCTCGGAGGATATGTTTGCAGGTGAAATATGTTCAGCTCAGTCACCCATGAGGCAAGCCACTCAAACAGGTATAAATCACAGGCCTGAGATCAATGCACTGTTTCCCATAGGCGAAGTGCTCTGACAGAACCCAATCAATTCTGCCCCTGGATTCATTGTTCCAATTAGTACGCCTTGTTCTCTGCTGTGAAGGTAAGGGGCCTCGAACGGCATCAGCTCCCACCAAACATTAGTAACAGCAGCTCTGCATCTGAATCACTTCATTAGCATTCTGCAGAAAGGCGCTTCAAGCTGTGGAAGGAGCATCTGTTGCCCTCTTCTGCAGAATGAGCTGCAGCTCGGATCCACGCTCCCGCTCGTGCAAACGTTACATAAACATCGGCAGTTTGATGGAGCTGGACAGCGACTCAAAACGAGTCCCAGGGAAAGGAGGGCGCCTTTTCATGAGGCGCTCGCTCTTTAATCCGTTGAATTATTTATGCATTATCTTTTAGCAGCTGCTGACAGAGATGCTGCACACCGCTGCTCGCGGTTAACGTTCTGCGGCCACTTTTAGGTATGCAATTCGATTGCGTGAGCGAAATCCACGATGCCTTTGGCCGGCGCTGCCCTCAGGCTCACTTTCACCCGCAGCATCACAAAGTCCCGCTCAGGTCAGCAGCGCAGTAGCCAGAAAACTGCTTATTGCTGCTGTTACTGTGCTTGTTGTCTCGTTGTGGTTCTACCCAGCGGACCAAATAAATACAACCCCGAATATTTTTACTCATTCATTGTTATTTTCACTCGAACACAACTGCTTAGTTTTTGGTTTCATTGTCGAAATATTTCCGCAACATTTCAGCCTGAGCGACACAGTTCAGGAGACAAAAGTTACACATGAGTTGCAGCATGAACGGCTAACATTTGATAACCATTGCTTTGTACTGTTGCGCCCCCTCCCGACCGATGTGTGCAACTACAGCTTTTTGTATCATTTTCAGTGTTCAACCGCATTTTCTACATAAGATAATGTAATTTCTGAACTATCTCCTCATCTTTGTGCTAGAAGGCTTATTTTTCTGGTGGGTTGTAATAAGTATGTACATTTGGAAAAAAAAAAACAACTATACAAATAGAGATGGTAAAAATGACTAATTCAGATTTCAAAAATAGCACTTTGTGTGAGACAAACTCTGTTTAAATTACATGCAGTGCATTGCACAACTGTACATAATATATACTCTGCATCTTTCAACAATCAAAATAAAAACAAAGCAAAATCCCAAAACTTGTCTGCAACACACTCTTAGTATAAATGAAAAACTCAGAGGTGTGTCCCACGGTTTCATACCAGTAGCATGTTAGCTGGGGGAGGCTTTAGTGGAATCTGGCCTAAAGTGAATCGCTTAGCCTTGAACTGATTCAGTTCTTCCTCAGTCAGTTTGCTCTCAGGTGAAAACAGGCTGTCCGATGCCTCTCCAGCAGAACCAGCTCCTGGCGCAGCCCCAAATCCTCCGCTCGCCTGTGCGAAAACACTACTGCCGCTGGTTGTGGCAGGGGCTGTTAAACCGCTCCCAAATCCTGCTCCTGTAGAGGAGAAGCTGAAGCCTGAGGCGGCTCCAAACCCCGCAGAGGCCGCTGGTTTGTCAGAGGTCGGAGCAGCAAAGGGGAAAGTCGAAGCTGAAGGTGTAGAGGATGACCCGAACCCACCGGGAGGTTGTGTAGGAGGCGCTAAGGCGTTACCAAAACCCGTCGTGGATGATGATGATGGTGCAGCAGCGGAGGAACCAAACCCAGTATGTGAAGGAGTAAAGCTGAAACTACCGGCCTGGGCAGGTGCTGGGGCACCGAAACCTGTACGGTCAGAAAGACGATAAAAGATGTTTCAGATACAACTGTCTAAAAGATAAAAAAAACAACCAAAAACAAAGCAAGATACAGCAGAGGTAAGCGTTTCTGGCGTTGTACCGAGTTCTACAGAGGGGGCTGTTTTTAGCAGCGTTTAGCTTCTTAGTGACGCGTCTTCAGGCTCGAATATGTGAATATCTTGTAGCGGTTGCAGAGCACTTCCTGCTCCAGGAAACAAAAAATTACTAAAATGTTAAACTGATCCGTCAGTCGTTGGTCATTGGCTAATACAGCTGAAAAAAAATAATAAATAAATCAGCCAATTCATCTCACAGGCTGTGCCATCAGTGTACCACTCGCCCTTTTTCCCCGTCGGTTTAAAAAAAGATTCAGTTGAGATTCATGCATGTGCTGGACTTAACGGTGACAGGTCGAAGTTTTTACGAGTGCAAAAACGACAATCGCTTCTGCTGTTAATAAAGCAGGAGTTGAACCTTTGCTTCCAAAGCTGGACGTGGAGGATCCGAACCCTGCTGCTGATGCTGTGGATCCAAAGCCGCCGGAAGACGTCTGAGGCGCCGCACCGTTCAGCTCCGCAAGCTGTAACCAAAGAAAACCCTCAACATCAAAACAATGAACAATCGTTTAGAAGGATAGTTATGAACTTTGTTGAGAAATCCCCACGTGTGCACGTTATGTCTGTTTTACCAATGCTGTGCGAGTGGACGGAGTCATGGTCTTCAGCTCCTGGACTCTGCTTTTCCACTGACTGAGCAGCTGATTGACACCATTAAGCTAAACACACAATATATGAGCACATCAAACTCTTGCATATTACAAAAATACACACAAGTCATTTTTTAACATGTGTCAAAAGCGTATATCATCTTGATTGAACAGAATACTACTCGTTTTAATTGACGTTTTTCCAGATAAGAATGAAAACATGTTAGGGGGAAGATCAGCGGGGGACACAACACTTACGTAGCCCTGCAGGTCTCCAGACGCCCTGGTGGAGTAGTACTCCAGCCTGAGCTCTTCTGGAGAGAGATCAGTGAAACCTGTACACAACAGTTAAGAAACACATTCAAGTCTGGTGACTTCTAAAAAAAAATAGTCCACGGCAATAATAAAAAACGATGGCGGTGCATTTCAATGTATATTTGATCCAAACCAGATAAAGAAGTCTTGAAGCTGGAGTAACACGAGAAGCCCCACTGCCCGGAACTCTCCCAGATGTCCATGTCCATCTGAATGATCTCCCTGGTTGACGGTGTGACATGTACACAAACGATCATATGATACACAAAAATGTATTCAAAAGGCACACGATGTAACAAAAAGAAAGGATCAAACTCACAGTTTTTTATCGTCATCTTCATCCCCAGCTGCTCCTACTCCTGCTGTTCCTCCTCTTCCTCCCCTATCAAGGGCACTGGAAGTATTGAGTGTTGAGAATCTGTTTTGAGAGGAGAAACTGAACTCGGAGCTCTTCAGGTTATCTCTTCTTCCTCCTCCACCTCCTTCTCTGCCCCAGTTGCTCCCTCCTCCTCCTTCTCCTCCTCTGCCCCAATCGCTCCCTCCGCCGCCTCCACCTCCTCCTCTGCCCCAGTCACTCCCTCCGCCACCTCCACCACCCCCTCCTCCTCTGCCCCAGTCGCTCCCTCCGCCGCCGCCTCCACCTCCTCCTCTGCCCCAGTCGCTCCCTCCGCCGCCTCCCCCACGACCCCAGTCATCGTTTCCTTGGGAGAAGGATGACGGCTGGATGAAACCTCCTTTTTGCTGGGAAGGATTCACCCAAACTCTGTTTCCAAACCCTGAGGCAAACATGAAAAACACCATTAGTCACAACTGTTTTAACAGCAGAATATTGCTGTGCACCCTGAATCTGACAGACTGTAACCAGCCTGTTCACAAACAGGACAAGCCAGCAGCGTCATGAAGTGTTTCAGAAGAAAAAAAAAGTGCAACCTATAACTTCTGCCTGGCAAGTCATTTCGATGAAAAGTTGTTTAAAGTATATTCCTGAGACGTTTAAGTTTGTGCGTATTACCTCCACCACCTCCTCTGGACTGCTGCTGACCAGAGGAACGGTTGTAGTTCTCGTTGTAGCCTCCTCCACCTCCTCCTCCTCCTCTGCTACCTCCTCTCGGGTGCTCATTCCAACATTTATCCCCGTACCGACAACGGCCCTGAAGGAAAAAGCTACACACTGTCATTTTAACACGGTTTCACAGGCGTCAACTTGAGGGGTTTTGTTACAGCCGAGGAACGCTAGCAGTCGGGTGAAAATTACTCCAGTTCTGCTCGAGTCGCATGAGATATACGTCATAGCGTCGTTTACTGCCCACAGTGACCCCACGTGACAATTTTAATTCAAGGCGTTCATCTGCGCCAGTGTCCCCTTCCAGGAATTTTGAATCAATTTCACATCATTAAGTGGTTTTTCTTTCTTGTTTTAGTAAAAAAAATATATATGTATATATATATATATGTATAAATTACGGAAGCGTTTTTCGGAGTAATTTTTTTTCTCCCCATAATTATTTTCTTCGATTAATTCCTTTATCGAGAGCTCGATTTAATGGAAGCCAACATAAATGGCTTGTTTAGTTTAAACAAGTTTTGCGTTGATCTGGGTTTAAATAACGCCAATTTGTGTGTCTCGTAGTAGTCTCCACACTAACATTCTCATCAACTTGTGCTTCCTGAAAGTGAACTATATTGCGATTAAACTCTTCCCACTTTCCCATTGTTGACTTTTCATGAGGGAAGAACAGTTTTTTTTTTTAGCTTGTGACAGAATCTCAGTTTTAGTGGCATTCTTGTTCATATCAAGAACCCTGGTTCCTCCACCTCTGCGTTTTCTGAACTGTCTGTTGTCATGTACCGTAAAAAGTTAAATGAGAATGTATGTGCGGGGTAGGAGTCACCATAGAGCCACAGGAGTTATTTGGAGGATGGTTGTTCGTTGTTCTCGCGGGATTTCGAAATATCTCGATGATTCAGGAAAAAACCGATCCCGATAAACAGAAAGAATAATTACTCCGAAAAACTGAGAACAAATTACTCAGAAAACAGAAATAACCCCGAAAAACAAACAAAAAATAAATTAGTCAGAAAAACGAACGCAAAGACTTTCAAGCGAATGCAATACGCTTCCGTAATAAATCACGTAAAATACAAAAAGAAAGAAAAAGGAATCAAGACTAATAAAGCTTGTATTTTCTGTAATTTTTTATCTAACCAGTTTAAAGTGATCTTAGTTATATTCATTGTAATTTTTTGTGGAGTACACTACACTTATATACATCCTCTGCATACGGTTGTATTTGTTCATTTGCTCATTAAAGATATAATGATTTTTTTATTTGGAGTGTCATATCGAATTTAACAAACTCAATACTTCACTCAAGTCATATAATCAAACAAACTATGTGCCTCAAAGGCTGACATCTTACAGCTAGTTGCCCTAGGCTTTCTTTGATATTTTTTCTATCAAGAAAGGGAAGAAATCAGCAAAATCCTCAACTCCAAACACAATAGGACACCAAACAGCTGCAAGTAGCTGCTGCCTGCTATCATCAAACTCAAAGGTGAAACTACCGTTTACCGTTTGTTTTTCTGTACTTCTCAACAGCATGCCTTAATACGCCTGTTAGGCCCTTTTTCATTGTCTCCGTCACCCAAAAAGTAGGCCTGCAGACTTTACCCATAGCTGCCATTGTAGGCCCAGAGGGGAGAGCCATGGTGGTGGTTGACTCCAGCTTGTTATATCATCATGTACAAAAACTATGCAACCAATGATTTGACTTTGCTTATGTGGATAGTGACAGCAGTATTCATAACAGGCAGCGTAATGCAACCCACCCCTGATCAGCGTGGGCAAACAGTTTTGGGTTTGGGTTATTTGTGGTCCGTGAAAAAAAAGAGAAAAAGTCGAGTAAAGTTTTATTGAAAAAACTTAGGAGGACAACATAGGAGCACAAAGAGCAGCAAACAACAGAGCTTTTTTTTTATGTATACAGGACCAGTTAAACATTTTAACCCAATTGAAAAAAATAAATAAATAAACATTGAAATTAAGATTAACTACAGTTGTATCCTCCTGGAACTCTTTACCACAGGCCATTCGTCCTGACTGACACACTATGGTTGTCGGACAGGTTCAACCCCCCCATTGTATAAATGTATGCGGATTATAACAATCCTGATGTCATGAGCACATGTCCTTTTGGGATTTCCAAAATCTTGAAATCATTAAAAAAATTTATTGCTTATAGCTTTCAACATGAGAAACCTTGAATTAATAAACGCGTTCCAGGTCAGGCAGAGGAATACAGTTTCTCATCTTTGGGAAACATTATACATAGGATATATAAATATATAGTTTTTTATAGCACAAAAGATTTAAAAATGAATAACACTGTATCAACACGTAAATGTTCTTCAAAGTGTGTCAATATAAACAAAGTCAAGTGCTTTTTTTCTTCTTTTCATAACAACAATAAATTAGAAAAGTGACTGTTGGCATATGGCAAGAATGGCCTCATGAAACCTTTTAGCTTATGTAGACGTATACAGAGTCAGCTCACGAAATACCAAGACTGCCTTTTGAAAAGATTCGTGTTCATCGAAAGGCCTTGAAATCAGCAACACGTAAGCGTCCCTGCAGCCAACATTCCCAACTGACCACTGAGGCAAATGAGCTAAACGTTAAAGCATCAAAACAACAGGGCTGGTACCTAACTCTTATTATTTGTAGCACAGAAAGTGCCAGGTTGAGCTCCAAACTCCTCGACAAACTAACAGTAACATGGCAGAGCTGCACCACAGTATCATGACTTCTACTCCAATTCATCTGATAAAGTTTTTTTTCTAAACATATATATAAAAATATGAGTCTTTACTTCAGTAATAAAATATAGGTTTTACATATATATGATTCTATGTATGAAAAATAATATAACAAAGAATGTCAAAGGTGCAACTATATAAATAAGTCCTGTAGTAAACATTGACAAGCTTATTCTCGATTAACATTTACAATAAAGAAAGAAATGAAAACGTCACAATACGCACACAAAAAAGTAAAAAAAAAATAAATCAAATGCACAGCAAGGTCAACCCATGTATGCTGAGACTGAGGACAAGAGGGAGAACACCTGCGTCATCTCCTGCCTCTATCCAGAGCTGGTCTGCATCTCGACTCAGTGTCACGCTGATGGAACCAAGGAGCTTCTCCGCCTGCTGGAAGGTCTGGTTGTCCTGCAGCAGCACGGGAAGAGAGTGGATGGAGAGAGGCTCTCTGCTCCCGCTAAAGCTGTTCATCTGGAGTGATAGAAACATAGACAGAGGAAATAAGGAAGAAGTGTAGTTTTTGCGTGTGCTACAAGAATGACATCCAATATGCTAATAAGTGTGTTGTCTGGCGGTTGGATTTTGTTACTTTTGGATAGAACCAGGCTTGAAGCTAAATAACTCGTGTACAACAGCCATCAGAGCTAAATCTATCACAAACTAAACAAGTTAACCAACCAGTGTGTCCAAGGCTGCCAGAAAATCTGATTGGCTCTCGCTTAGAAGGCGCAGCGTTTCATCTGACAGCTCTACAGAAACAGGGAGAAGGACACAAAACCAGATTAAACACACAAAGACGGAAAAATAGATTCTTTCGAAAGGCCTCAAAAAATGTTTGCAGTTCTCACCTTCCATGGCGCTGACCAGCAGGTGAGCTGCTTTTAGGGGTGCAGGGACGTCACTCTGGCTGTATTGAGGGAGACCGTCTAATTCCAACAGGTCCAACACAATGGTCTTTCTCAGTATCTCTGGCAGCTCCTTTGTAAAGGCCGTATTGACCGTTTCGCCACAGCACAACTCCTCCAGCTGTTTGAGAGAAAGATGAAAAAGGGTTTATTTTTCGTTTGTTCTGCTTAAGCACACTGAAGCAATACATGGTGGCAATTTAGGAAAGTTATTATCCACACATCCTCTTTCAGAAGTGCATCAATATGTTTCCTGTTTTCGCACGGTGTGGCCATCACAAACACGTTAGATATTAGCATACAGACGATGTCCCTCACCACACACTGCAGATATGACAGAGCAGGTCTATCCTTCAGAGACTCTCGAAGCTTCTTGATCAAGGCACATCGAGTCGAATGAGGGAGCTCTGCCAGAGGAAAGAGGTCCTTCCTCAGGGATCCTGCATGACAGAAAAATATGTTGGCAACAAATCAATGCTCTAACTCGACTCCGCTATAGCTTTTTTTAGTTCCAGCTTTTGCAACTGGAGCCTATTCATAAAGTTTCAAAACTAATCAAACTAACTTCTGTATGGAGACATCATTCATACGTCTTTCAAAGAAAAGGGAATATAATTTAGTTCTGACATTGTAGAACAGTGTTTCACTTCCTCGCAACCACTAAACAACAGTAAGTTCTTCACCACAAATGAGAAACGAGTCAAATTCACGAATGGACAAACCATCCTGGAGTACAATCGGCGGTGCCTCCTCCGGAATCATGAGACCGTTGCTCTTGCCATCGACTGTATCAAAGGAATCAATGAATGAACGGGACGTTGAAACCGAGTCCTCCTCAAAGCCTCCAATTGTGCCAGGTTGCAGGCATATATCTGAAAGTACACAGTTAATCACAGCTTAAGGAAGCAAAAAAATCTAATGAGATGAGAAGTCACAACGTGGCAGCATTTTTGGGTATTGTGTAATGGGTGTATTGGGTAATGGAGAAGTTATGTGGTGCGTTTCACTTTTCTATTCAGACATTCGATCTGCAGCACACAAACAAACTCACCGTAGTGTCCGTTTTTCTTTATCTCCAGCTCCAGTATGCTGTATGCAATAACTGTGTCAGAGGGGATCTCCAAGGAAACGTCACTGTCCACCTCGATGTTGTTGGTGTCCTTCACACACACCTGAGAACACACACGAGTTTGATTAATGGAGTGCTGACTGACTTCAATACCTTTAGACGGCAGCTTTGATATTTGTTCAGCTTGGACAGGCAAGTGTGAATATAATCCATTTGTGTTTGCACTAAGAACGTTAGACATATGAAAAATGGTATGATAACATATACACCTGATATAAGTGTCCCACCTTGCCGGAGCTCCCCAGCAGGCCCAGCAGCCCGAGCAGGCCCTGAAAGGTGCACTGCTGCTTTTTTGTCAGGGTGACGGAGCAGGAGCTGGTGGTGAGGATCCTCTCCTTCACCACTGCCAGCACTTCGGCCCGCTTCTCCAGCTGCTTCACCAGCACATGCTTCATGTCCACTAACCTGAGGCAAAGAGACATAGGGCTCAGTGCACTGAGACGCATGAACTCAACCAGCAGAGTAAAACATCACACCAGCGACGTTTTCATCTTTACACAGAACTGGCCCGAGGGTTTGTTCTGTGATACCTGGCCACATTCATCGGTGAATTAACCATCATGCTGCTGCAATGTGCAAACAGTAAAATAGAGAATAGCCGAATACCTGCTGTCTGAGTCGCTCAACAGCTTTTTCACATCCAGTTCCTCTTTCTTCAGCTTGCCAAAACATGACTGGAGCTTGGACGTGCTTCGCCCCTCCAGTGAAACACTGATATGGGCAGCTTCTGTGTCCAACTTCCCAGAGTGCTCATCGCTGTATGTGCCCTTGTAGGTGAGGAACTCTGTCTCAGACACTCCTGACAAAACAAACCCAATCAATGGAAGCGTGTTAGAAATGGCGCAGGCACTGAGAAAAATACATGTCTCATTGTACAAAAGGGTAACCGTAATCATCATGTTCATGTGGACAAACCATCTTCTGAAAACCACCAACTCCGTACCAGGTCTGAGCACATTTCCACCCAGCAACAAGTCGCTGAGGGTGAAATCTGTCGGCTGGTATTTGGGCCTCTGCCAGGCCCAGATTCGGTTGCGCTTGACGACGAGTCCCATGAGAACCAGCTTGTGTGAGTCATTTACTCGGGACACGTGGATGAGGCTTCCTTCAGGGTCGACTTGCCGCACAAAGTTGGCAGTAGCCTTGGAAAACATGGCCTTGGCAGAGGAGGATTGCAGAAAGCTGAAAAAGAAAGATTTTTTTTCAGGTTCCATTACCCTGGAGGGCACTCAGATCAATAACCACAACCTTGAAATGTTTTTCATCATCTTCGAAATATATAATGGTGATTTCCACTTTGCGCTCTCCCCAGTTTTCCCCTCTTGATAAAGTTTATGTAAGCTTGAGAAGCCCTTATGAAGTGAGAGGGTATACATACAAGAACATGGTCCTTGGTGTAGTGACAGTATGCAGTGACTCACAGGGATTGAGGAAGTCCCCTGCATGTCAATCCATTATGGTAACCACAAATACAAACCACCGCTATCTACTTCTGCAGGCTCAGAATTCATAGTTTAAATATTTAGATTAATCGGCCAACAAAGGGGATTTACCTTGTGGTGAAAAAGAGGAGAAAGAATGGCAGATAGTCTCGGCTTTAGGAATGCTTCAGCTAAACAACAGATGACAACGTTGGCTGGAAGACACAGAAAGCAGACCTGAATAAAGTCGAGAAAGCAACCCCCCCCCCTCCCCTTTCTACCATGACCAACAAAACAAGCTCAACATGAGGTGGTGTGGTATTAACCCTGTTAGAATAAATAATTTAAGAGTTGTCCTGATGATCTGTCCCTAACCCCAAACTCACATTCCAAAGGCTCAAATGTACGGTTTATGAATAATTCACGTTTCTTTTGTTCAGTGTGATCTGAACCATGGAAACATGGAGAAAACAAGATGAGAAGCACCATAGAAGATGTGTGAATAAATGCAATACAGTAGCCTGCAGGTGGTGAAGGCAGCCTGTGATACAGTAATAACAGAGCAGGAATGGTTCAACGTTTATCTATGGCCATGTACTGGCAAATCCAACTTCAACTTCCACCTGAATATGTGCTTTACTCACTTGGAGGGGAATGTTTCACTGAGTATTAAGTCCTTTTTAGATATATATACACATGCGATACAGCTAAAGAAATGCACGTGCGTTCGCCCCCTCAAAGCACTCAAGCGAGCGCATGAGCGCGTGAGCATTTCCCGGCAGTCCACTTATTCCGAGCAGCAGTAGTTGGAAGCAGCGCGTGCCTGCGTGGAAGTATGTGACCTTCTGAAGACCCATGACTCGGATTAGAAAGTTAATTCAGTGAAGTGAAACGTTCTGACGTCACCATTATAAGAAACCCTCGACCTTGATTAACTGGAGTACACTGGACCACCAATAAAGACGTTTTACTTGCTTACCAACAAAAAAAAAAAAGATTAAACTTGGGCTAAATAGTTGGGTTAGATGAGATTAATAACGCTATTTGCTTCAAATGAACCTATGAAGCGTTTACAAGTTGAATAAGTACCTTCGTTCAGTGCTCGTCCAGCTGTCACTCCAGGAACGTCAGTGATGATGCTGCCACGCGTAAAACCAAAACCCCTGAATTGTTGGAAGTAGTTGCCAAAAAAAAAACGCGACACACGCTGCAGGTGGACAACGTAAAGCGACTGGTTGCGGTGCTGTTCGGTGAGACTTGTGGCTGACGAGCTTGAGAAGGACCGACTTTACAGTGGAGGCTAAAGCCCGCCCTCCTCCTCTGATTCTCTCTGGACTTAATTATGATCATATGAACACACTAGTGTTTGTGTGCGTGTGTGTGTGTGTGTGTGTGTGTGTGTGTGTGTGTGTGTGTGTGTGTGTGTGTGTGTGTTTAGGTACGGATCGGAACATGAGCAGACTTGTCTGCTAGTTTTTCCCTTTACCGATTAATCAAGAGTGAATATGTTCGCATATCGTGTCTTTTTGATTCATTCATACATTTCTGCGGTTATTCGTGTCTGTTGCTACTGGTACGCAAGCAGGTCTGCAGAAGCCATTTCAGGCACACCACCCACGTCACATCCAGTTGAGGGAAGAACACGACCTGTACAGTTTAAAGAAGAAGAAATATATATATATATATCAAGCGTTTGTAATTCTGTGTCAAAAACCTCGGCTGGGAATCCCCTTAACATATTGTAACGACCCAATAAAGTACAATATAATATATGATACCATAGTCTCTTATTTATTCAATTAGACTGACCGTGGCTATAATAATGTTTGTGAGGGACAGTGAGAGTGAGTGGGTGTTTTTGGTGAGTGAGACATTTGTCAATGATGATAAGTGGCAACTTAAAGCTGTCAGGGAGTTGTCACTCAGATGCGGAGATAGTCGTCTTCTGCCTCTCTGCGCCCACACGCACACCAACAGTCCGAGTTGAGGCCTCTGCGACAAGCTGCCAAGAGCACCCTGATGTTGCGGATTAAATATTGTATTATCTTCTTTTCTATTATTTTTTTATCACAGTTATCCGCACCAATATTGGTGTGATAAAACAGTATTACCATTACTACTGGCTTATATATTTGAACAGTTCTTGAGGTTTCAGTGTAGTTGGGAGGTTTTGTGTGGAGGATTTATATCAAATCCATGCTTTCACTCTGTCCTGATCCTGTGACATTATGCCCTCCACAACTCACAAATTAGGTTCATTTCCATTTTCCAGCAGTCAAGAGGATTTGGAGAATAACAGCGGGTCAAGAACATTTGCATCATTCAGTTTTGAGCCAGTTAACCGTCGTCAGGAGGTAAGGCTACATTACATCACATCTGGCTGTAATAAACAGAGAGTGTAACTCTATCCTTGCGGGCTGACATAGATTTCTCGAGCATATTTGTGTGTGTGGGTGTGTGGAACGTTTAAGATTTTTCCCAGCTGAGTATATCCGCACGATTTGACTTATTTAAATTTTTCCCAGCATAGCTTTACCTCAAACCTGTCACATGTTGCTTTTATTGTAATATTTTTAAGAAAAAAATGACCAACGCTGAGATGCCGCAAAGTGCAGTACCACAAATAGCCACTAGGTCACCAAATCAGTGTGGAGGTGGCCCTTCTGAAAACAAAGTAATTCCAGCAGATTTAAGCAGATTCTTGTACTCAAAGAACAGATTTTGGCTTAATCAGATTTCCTCCACAACTCCACCCAATTGTACAAACAGGATCACTTTTCATTCCAAAAATAACACAATGCTGAACCATTGGTTTCAGCAGCAGTTCACAAACCAACGTGACTCTATCCATCATATATCTACTGACTGTATTTTCAATTACAGTGTATTTATAACAGTAGGTGAAAGTTGTGACATGCCGAAATTTCCCCTCCGTGAGAACAGCTACTTATGAGGATTAGTGATGAATTGTTAACTTATTTCTGGGACTGTTTGGAAACACAAACCAACTTAGGGCTGAAATGTTACTATTAAGTATGATTAATTGATGGTGATGCCAAATGAGGAAGTGGGCAGATTTCCCCTCGGTTTGGTCATGTATACATGATTGCTCAAATCTGCCCACTTCATGTGTATATATACATATATATATGTATGTACACACACACAAGGGAAATAAGAAGTCCAGACATGGAAAGCAGAGCATGTCCAAAGCCTTTTATTCACCATGCAATCCTGATATCGGTATGTCATATGACTTTGATTTTTTGTCTAAAAGTCTAAGACTGCAACACTACTGAATGGTGGTAGAACAGACTGTTGATTCCCTTCTGGTTTTATTGGGTGAAAGCCTGTTTTTCACTTGCGTACTTATCTGAGTTGAATTGTTTGACTTGGAAGGATGTAGCTGCTGACTGATCAAAGGCGTCCTCGTTAGTGCTCAACTTGCCACAAATGTGCAGTTTTAAGCTTTACTGCCTGATGTCTGCTTTATTTTTTCAGATGACAATCAGCAAACTCATCCTTACTAACTAATGCATTCTTTTTTTCTTTTTTTTTGTAATCACATTTGATGAACCGTCTTTCCCGAAAGCCCATGAAAAACGTCAGATATGCTTTTCAAGGAATGTAAAACTCCACCAAAGGACCTGAATGTTTCTTATGCTTTAAATGACAAATGCATATTTTAAGTTAGATTTATTTAGGTTAAGATTGAGTTAACAATATGGTATGGATGTGGTTAGATTAAAGTCACAGTAAAAGGTTTCATTCAGTGAACAAGATGTGATGTAAAGGTGCTTCTTATATAATCCAAATCCTTCTGGGTTTTTTTCTTGAATGAAAACTGAGTCAATAAAGTAAAGTTTCTTTAATTTCTTTCTCAACAAAATGACAGTTTATCTGCATCGTTTGTGTTTAATCAAGTTCAGTCTATGGATAAATGCAGAGCATATTATGTCATTACTAATCACTTATGCCAGATTTAATCATACTTCCTTTTATTATCAAAGAAAAAAAAACATACATGGTGGATCACTGTGACATACTGTAACCATTTTACCTTTCGACAGCATTTACTGAAACACTCAGAACGGTGAAATGTACCAGGATGGATGTCCTTAAATCATACTTCACTTTCATCAAATGTTCAAACATTAACCAAACCGAGGACGTGTTAAGTTTCATTCTGAGGCATTAAAAAGACCTCAAATTAAATTAAACAAAGTGAATCCCGCGGGAGACAAAACGTATAGAAATAAACGAAGGAGGTAACTGGGACACACAGGCGTCGTCTTTGCAGTTTTTGTAACAAAAGTGTAGTGTCTGACACTTAAGAGGTTCGGAAGGGCATCAGGTTCAGTGTGGCCAGAAAGGAGATGAATGAAGGAGAAACATTTGGAGAAAAACACACTCCTCAGCTGAGCGTGCTTGAAATAAGGCACACCAGATGAGACATATATACATATCTTACTTTTTGACTATCGGGCCCCTCCTGGGTTGCGCAGCATCTTCAGGGTCACCAAACACAGAAGGTTTTACCTTACTTAAGGGAAGAAGCACCCACAGTGAGACAGCGATTGCACCGACTTTTGGGCTTTGAAGATCTCTCCAGATTCGATGCATCAGTCTGTAATTCTGATACGGACCTGGTGGCCATTAAAATACTTCTGTGTTCGACCACGTCTGCATCAGCAGAGTTCTTCCTGTACCATCAACACATCGGCCGTTTGAAGGCGACCATCCCTTATACACCACAAAAGCTTCAAGACTGGGTGTACAGTTTCAACAGAAAACCAGAGCAGTCGTTATATTTTTTTGTTTTTAGAACGCTGTAGATATGACTGATAAATGTGTAATAACACATGCTTAGTTAGACCCTGAACATATCTCAATACTAACCGTGAAATGTTCCTGCGCCGACCTGAGTTCACTCAAACCGTCATTGTCAATATATTCATCAAGGTAATCTAGCTTCTTTTTGTGCTGTGTTTGGTATTTTGCTTATAGTTTAGGAAAGTGATTTTTAAAAAAAGAAAAAAAAAAGGACTTTTTGACACACCTCAACTCTTCCACCCACTGAACAGTTTATTCTAATATTTCAACATGGAGTAATCTTGTTTTTTCCCTCAATGAAAAACTGTATCCACAGTTGTATTACAGTCATAACTGATTATAACAAGGCAGCGCACCGACAAAAGCTTTTAAAAACCTCCTTTTTAAAAATCAAAACAACTTGTTGCTGAAGTCATCAGAAATTCCTGGCGTGTTAAGACTTTTTTACTTCCCGAAACTATCTCTTTTCGGGAAAGCATCATTCTGACGTCACCCAGTCTCGGAGTAAAAATCTTCTTTTGCATAAATGCTACAGTAGTTCATTGAGTGCAGCTATACAGTAAAAGGCACTTTGGTAAATGCTGCGATGCGATAAAACACACTGATATGCATCTTTAGTCTACACCGGCATGGTGGAAATGAACGTTTTTTTCATGCTGAACCATAATAAACAACCGTACCCAAACCAAAGGAGGTTCTTCAGGCTCTGATCAGTCCCGTTCAGAAGCAGGAAGGTCGTGTAGAATTTGGTCACTGTGACACAGAGTATTTCACGTTAACCAGGACCACGCCAGTCTCAGTTCAGTTTTATACTTCCTTCTCTACAGTCGGAGTGGAGGGACCTGACCGACTCCAGAGGTCACCACAACACCGGGAAGTCAATTTTGCTAAAGCCGGAGTCTCTGTGCGGCTCCCAGTACGTGTTGTTGCTCACCCATGTGTCATCCTTAGACTTCCTGTACGCACACGCAAAAAAAGAAAGAAGTGAAAAAGTCTGACACATTTTGAATGATTAGTCAATCACATCTGTATCTATCAAAGTGGATCTGCTACGTTGTGGAGATAGTTATTTAACATTTCTAACACAACACAGGAGATGTTGCAGAGGGGATCGCTGATCATGCAACAGACCAATTTTTGCTGCCAAAATGTGTGAAAAAAAACTGTCAAATTGCACACGAAGACATGCTTAAGAAGAAGCAAAGAGCAGCGTACTTGAAAAAGCGTGGCTGATGGGGCATGTTGTTGTCCTGCAGCACTTTCTTCCTGTCCCTCTGAAGCTGCTCTATCCTCTGTTTCTGCTCCTCGGCTCCATCCACATTCCCCTCCTCAAGCAGCCTGGAAGGAAAATGGAGTGCGTCAGGATGGGAAACAGCTGGAATTCATCCCCACTCAAGTGTAAGCAACATTTATCCAGCCTCTCGCACACAAAAGGAAAACTTTCCGTTTATGGGTGGCAGTTAATCACCCGAGTTTGGATATATAAACATCTCTGTAAACATTTAGACATTGGACAATGGTGTTCTTGTGTTTTCATCCATCTGTTGCCATGGCAATGTTAATATTTCTGTCTTCACACCACATGGGTCTAACAAATCTTGGCCCACAAACTCATGTTTGTAAAAAAGAAAAAAAAATGTTTGGGACCAAATGGTGGAATTTCAGAGCTTTTCATCAGTTCAGTCCAACTCTAAAAATTAGAGGGAATTTAAAAAAGAAAACGTTAAATTAATTAAATAAATAAAACACACACACACACATTAAGATTCTAATTGCATAGTGACAGGAAACATAAATGAGAGTTTAAGAGTTGCGACCTCTGGTCCGGCCTGAAGCGTGTGTCTGTGGGGGGCAGCTGCGGTCTTAAAGTCGAGTCCAGCTCGTTTAGCTCTATTGCAAACTGGGTGAAGCCGTAGAACTGCTCTTGGTCCACAGGCATCGGATCTGCAGATACACACACGCATGTGTCAAAATGGAAGCGCTGCGATGTTGTTTTACAGTTATTTCCTGGAATTATCCACTCACTTGCTCGCCAGATACACGTGGCAGAAGGTGGGTCCCCTTGGAACACCGATTCGTGCCATTTTCCAAAAATGGAGTGCACCACTTTTCCATTTGAATCTGTAACCACGCCCTCTATTTCATTCACTGAAGAGCTCCATGACTTCGCCTGAAGAAAAAGTAGGAAGAAAAACGATCATGAAGAAAAGGAATGCATAAACATTTTTTTTTCTAAAAAGAAAGACGTTGCTTCCACTAGATGGTGCCATTTGCCAAGATAGTACAGCATATGAGAGAGCGCTTCAGAAACAGCTGTGAAAAAGCAGATCTGCTCACATCTATGAAGCCAAATCCCACCGCACATTTGAACCAAGCCTTTAATAGTCCTTTTAATCGTGCAGTTTGTCTCTACAGGACAGGATTCAGCTGAGGCATCGCTAGAGAATTTCATCCAATAACTTTTCTTTCTTCTCAAAAAAAATCAGTTGTTCACAGCTACAGCAGAGGCATCCCCCCCCCCAAAAAAAAGTTACAGTAAAATCTGTTTGCCCACCTTGACAAATGTTATTTTACACTGACAAACGTCACTGTTAACATTCTTGATGGCCATTTCTCCGTAGTGTTCGATCCATCGTTGGCCACTCAGGATGTTATGAATGCAGGACGTCACTTTGTTCCATTCATAGTGGTCCCCAAAGCTGGAGAAATGACACGCATGCTGTGTTTATTGTGCATGAGGTGCGTGTCGTTTAATTTCTCTAACACATACAGCCTTCATTATGCACAAAACATGACAAAACGACCACATCAAATATACACACTCGTGCACGCATTAACACACCCACAGAGAAGGAGCAAAGGACCTACGCAGGTAGTGTGACATGTGTGGTTCCCATGGGAACTATTTCCATGGATTTCCCCCAGAATTTATTTTTCCATCGCACATCTAAAAAGACAAATGAGATGACAATTCGACAGGTGACTGACTGGAACAATAGACACTAATTATCACAATTTCAGTCTTCAGAGTTGCTCATCTGATCCCCTCAACCCACAACAGCTTAGTTTTTATGCATCTTCTTTATTCATGTCCACAAAGGGAAACAAAGGAGGCAACAGGCTCCAGTTTCTTTGGCAACCGGCGCCTGTTCCATTGTGTTTGAGAAACACGCTTAAGTTAAAACCACCAGACTTAACAAATCAGGTCACATTCTGCACAATAATTTGTTAAATTATGCAAATGAAAGGTGTGATCATGAGGTCAAATCCAGTTTTTCTCTTTGAATATAACCCTCAGCATGTTGGAAGCACTTGGGGACAAAAAAAATTATGTAATCTAAAAGTAAGCAAAGGCGGAAAGAGGACATTGGATGTTTATTCCAAACTTGTTCTCACCTTGCCAAAAGCTGAAGTTCTTTGAGTCCGAGTGACATGCTGAAACAGGCGGGTGATGACTCACCTGGGATTTGGAGAAAAGAGAGGATAAGATGCTTTGTCTATAGATTTTCAGTGCATTTAGTAATCTAGATTGTACTCTAATTGGGAGAATTGTGCAGATTGTGTGACCTCTACCTGCTCCGCTATAAACCTGAAGCCCTTATCAGGCCTGTCGCACTCGTAAGTCTCTCCCAGGACGGGATTAAAGGGTTTGCTTCCTGCCCGGTAGTAGGTGGACGTATAGGCAGATATCGCAAATGTGGCAACATACACCTGTGTGGGTAAAGAGGAGGGAGAGGGGTGAAACGTCAAAATTATCCCACAAGATCTGAATTCATACTCCATGTTTGCACGTGTGTGTAAATGACAGTTTGTGCTGGTGTGTATAATATGTATCCAGTGTGGGAAAGAGAATCTACTGACAGCATCATCCTAGTTTGTGCACAAGTGTAAAAATAATGAAAAAAATATATACATATATTTTGAGTACTGCAGTAAAATTAGAGCGCCCATCTTTAACGAGCAACTTTGTAAATGCAAAAATAATGGGGAATTCTTTTTATTCACCATGCGCTGGTAAGGGTCTGCAGTCTGGTTCGCGGTGTCCAGGAGGTCGCTGTACTCCAGCTCCTCGCACAGCCTCTGCAAGGTGTTGAGCGGCTCGTTGAGCTGCACAGGCATGGCCACCTTGGACAGGTCCTTACCGATGTTGTTCCTCAGGATGTTCCACAGGCTTATGCTGCTGGAGGGACAGGGGGACGGCAGCGTGGCGCGCCGGCGGGCCTGCGTCACCGCGCTGCTGACTGAGGGAGAAACGGGGTGAGACGGAGCACCTCTGAGAGCTGAAACACGCCATAGCTTGTCTTGAGAAAAGACAATGAATCCAGATCAAACCCATATTTGTATTCGAAAGCGAACGCAGTTATTAACGCCTCTTCTTTGTTTCACTGCCCCCAGAGGCAAAGATTTATGCAGTGAAAATATATAACTAAGACCATCTGCAGTGGTGAATTAATAATTCACAGATTCTCCCTCACACGGCACTGAGTTTGTAAACATGTCTGAAGTCGGCGTTGCTTGTTAGTGGTGAACATATTCTGAGCAAATGAGTAATTTCCCCAATTTGAGACATTCATAATTTATTTGATGCCGACACTGAGTAAAATACACAGGAGGCTTAGTCACAGACAGACAATCCCTCCCTCACTGACAGAGCAGCAAAAGGTTTCTTTACTCCGTCTTATTTTCCATCCGCTGAAGGGGTTAGTGTGACTTCACACACACACACACACACGCAGAAACACAACATGTAACTGTATCATGTACCGGAGTTGTGTCTCTCACAGCCTCCGTCGTACGTGTCCATGGAGACACTGTCGCTGACATCACTGATATACGAGTCATCGTCGGACACCTGCCGACAGAAAAATCAATGAGGAAAGGTCAATGAGCCTTTAGAGTGGAATGAATAGAACTCAAAGCAGAGAGTTTAGTGAACATATTGCGAAAAAGAGAAAAGGATTGAGCGTGTCATCCCTTTCAGTCGTGTTGATTTGTGTTTTTTATTAAAAATGAGTCAATGAACTCATATGAAATCAATTTTTGACCTTCAGTCGATTTCTTCCAGACATTTATGAAGCAGAAAACGTTGTCGAAAATTAAAATTGGCCTTTTTTTTGAGTTTCCAGCAGGACAAGCAACCCGAAGCAACCTAATATTTTTCTAACACGGTGGAAACACAGAAGGAGTTTCAGGTGCGTTTTGAGTTGTTCATCTTGCACACACGCCTGTTTGTGGTCTACACATCATAACGGCTCGTGATTGCATTTGTGTGTACAGTCATGACTGAAATCTTACCATGAAATTTTGCATCCATCTCTCTCCTTTTCACTCATTTCACAAGTCAATGTATTAAAACGGCAAGAGATCGACTTTTACAGTGGCTCTAATGAGAGAAATATTCTGAACAGCATCTTTCTGATCACCTTCACCTGAACAAGGTCATGATTGAAGCAACAACAGAACTAAGATATGTAGAGATTTTCTTGACATGTTTACCCCTTTATGGCATTATCTCGTGTCACAGCACCTGACAACAAGCTACTGCTTTACAACGCATTCTCAGGTCTGTTACTTTTTCTTTTTAAGCACCCAGCCGCTTGTCTTAAACTTGTTCTCATAGATTGGCTTTTCTCGTTTCTGCCACAAGATCTGGCAACACCGGCTCCAGCAGCAGAGTCGGTGCAGAACAGGAAGGCTGTGGTAAAAAGAAGACCTCAGTAATGTCACATACTATAAAAGATAAGGACTTTATGTAGGTTTTGGAAACAAAGAGACGAAAAAGGGGGTAAGAAGTATCACTACCATACAGTCCCTGGTCTTCCTTTACAGTTACACCTTCACAGGCAGTCTGTGATCGTCAAGAACTTCCTGCGAAGACTCTTATAAATCAATTTGAATTGTTTTCAACTACAAGCAAAAGACGAATTAGTTACACTGTCGTCGAGGAGTGTAATCATCGCCCGAAAACAGAAAAGGAAAGTTCATTATAAAAATCACAAATCTCATTTTAATTGTCTGGCATTTCTTAGAATTTCCAAACACAGGTTTAAGATTTTAAGGGTGCGCAGAAACCCAGAATGAAGTGAATCGTCAGAAGAGTCCAGAGCATGTACATGAACAGACCTGTTTGCTTATTATTGCATCTATTTGTTGAATAGTCACAAAAACAACAAAGTAGATGCAGCAGATATTGACTGACCTCATTTTCAGATGAAGAAGAGGAGAGGAGGTACTCCTGAGCATCAAAGAATTCCAGCATGGACTCTGGAATCGATACTTTGCTCTCGTTGGAGACCTGGTGGACCAGTGAGTGGGAAGCACTTGCGCATTCCTAATTGAAGACATTGGTTAAAGGGAATTAGACACACCACGGGAGTAATCAGGCAGAGATATGAGTTTTGGATTGAGACGAACACTCACTGAGGAGTAGCCAGTCTTGAGTCCCATAACCTGAGCCGCCTGGGGGGCCTGCAGGTCGATGGTGTGCTTCAATCTGTCTCTCTCCGTCATCAGTGAACTATATGCCGATTTTAGTGAAACATGGACTAGAGAGAATCAAATGCCAGATACAGAAAAGAAACAGGGAAAATTAGGTACAGAGTTGTCATGGAAACTATGTTGGCATATACAAGCTGGTACCAAAAAGCTTTTTTTTTTTTTTAATCTCTCCACAGAAAAAGCACGCTCAAAGCAAACTACCAGACAACCCGGGCATGAACTCACTATTGTTGGCCAGCCGGCAGAAGTCCTCTTGGAGACGTGACACGTTTGTGGGTGAGTCGGGGGATTCAGGACAGACCTCCTGAGTGGCTGACTCTGTGGTGGGGAGGTTGGGATTGGAGGCGTGCAGGCGAGGGGACTGGGAGGAAATGCAGCTTGGGACCTGGTGATCAAACAAAGGAAGGTGGATCATCATTTCCCTGTAATTCCCACTTAAATGTTGAGAACTGACGTTAAATGACCAGCAGTAGAAAAAAAGAAAAAGACATGTACTTGTAGTGTGGCTTTGGGTTCTTTGCCATTGTTTTTGGATCGCCATCTCCGTGGCCTCTTTTCCTTTTTAGGGATGTCGTAAGTAGATGTCTGTGGTCGAAATGCAACATGGTATTAGCAAAGTGACTTCCTCAATTCGTACATTTATTCACTTTTTCCCTTTTTTTAAAATACTTCTGAATCATTTGTCAATTTTTTGATCCACCCAAAAATATACTGAGAACGAGTGCTTGCAGGTTTAACTCAGCGGTTAACTTGAAGCTTACCTGAAGCGCACTGATGGCAGGAGCGGAGTATGTGCGGTGCATGACCTCCATGCTCTTCAGCAGCAGGTTGAGTTCCAGCAGATAAGATTCACATTCCTCCAACTCTGAATGAAAAACGGATCATCATTAGATCAGAGTGCAGGCGCATGCAGACACGGGGGCAAAACAGAACATGAAATACTGCAGTGAGACACACTGCAACAAGTAAGCAGAAGAGAACAGCGTAGCAAGGAGCCACTCACCTTTGGAGCATTTTTTCATGTCCTCAGAGGAGTGGAGCCAGGAGCTGACTTTTGCCTGGTGGACTGATGCCTGCTTGGTGAGAGTTGCCCTCTGAGTTAGAGGGAAGACACACAAAGGAAAATGAGCTTTTCAGCAACCCCCACCCTTAAAGAAAACCCTCTATAATAACTTACTTTTCGAAGCGAGTCACTAAAGGAGGGGGAGGACGAGGAATGGGGGTGGAAGAGGTGCCTCTCATGGGGATACATAGCAATTTCATTCTGCCGAAACACGCGGTGGTGACGCAGCTTTGACACCCACTCCTCAAACAGCTCCGGAGACTTCACCTGGGTGCCATAACATGTAATTAGAGCAACTACGTTGAAGGAAGCTCCTGTTTAGGCCTTTGGCAGAGGAAATGAAAGGAAATGCCCACAGAAACTAAAGCATTTGCTTGTGTGTGTATGGCTCAGATAACAAAAGAGAGCCACTAAACTTAAGCCTCGGGAGTTACCTTTAGGTGAAAAATGTTGTCCTCTGTGTCCAGGTCAATGCACATGGCTTTCTTCTTGATTGACATGACAGAGAGGCCAACATCTATGCAGCCATGAAGCTTGCCCTTCTGCAACTGTGCAAAGATAATTTGATGTTAGCATGTAGTTTGAGTGTGTGTGTGTGTGTGTGTGTGTGTGTAGAGCTATGACAGACAGGTGGCGCTCATCAGGTGAGGCTTACATCACTTCCACGCTTTGCATACTTCAGGATTCCTCTCTCCAACACAAAGTATCTCTAAGGAGGAAGAAAACAAAAATCAGTCAATCTTTTCAGAGCGGTGACATGGTTCTTGCTTAATAAGAGTTCAACTTTTAAACAAAAACAGCATGCAGACTTTGTCTACTTTCCATGTGACCCTGTCATTTACATTTTACAACAGCAGCAGGGAAATAAGTGATCAGCAGCGAGGATAATGGTGACAAACAGGCAGAACTGGAGCTTACGAGCACATTTCAGTTTTACAATCAGCGGTACACGCAGGCAGAGCACTCTGACAAGACGAGGCCTTTTTATCAGCTGAAAAGTGGACTGTTAAAAGCGGTAGTTTCATCATGTTGCACGGCAGAATTTTCCAGGTATGCATGAGCACACTCACAGAGAGGGAAGGGGGTGGAGGATGAGTCAGGGTTACAATTTATTCAGCTGGGGATGAAAGGATTGGAAAGACAGAAATCTTATTGAAATGTACAAATAACAAGGAAAAAAAGTGCGTGAATAGCTTTAGGTAATAACAAGGTAGCAAGACAGAACTCTAGTTGAACTTTTAGGACAATATTAATCTTGGAGTGTAAAACTCCTGCTTCTCTTTAACCAATTGAATTAAAGAATGGAATAACACAAACAAACAGGAAGTATGTTTGTTATCCATTGTATTAAACCAGTGAAATCCACAGCGAGGAGACTGCAGCAGGCGTCTAACTGCCGTTAGTGTCGGTAGGTTTAAGATGACCAGTGAGGTGCTCACCTTATGCCAACCCTTCATGGGCCACTTCCTCCTCTTGAGCACAAAGCCCTCCTGTTTGTCAGGCTCTTGCATGCTGGCAGGAAGCCCCCTGAGCCCCTCCACGATCTCCCAGCTATCCTGAGGGGGACACAAAGAGGCAACAAAGCATGAGCTCGCTCCCTTCAGATGACAGACGTATTTAAACCTAACATTCAGGAGGCGAGCTGTTGCCGAGACAGTGGCTTCAGTCGTTAAAAAAAAAAAAAAAGTTATTGCGTGTTCTTTCCTTTAAAGAGTGTGTGTCGTGATTCTAATCACACTTCAACATTCACTTCACAAATTACCGGTTGTTTTCTCAAAGACCAATTCAAAATATTTTACGGCTACACAGCACACCAACACACAGGCTAATGCCATGCTGAATTTGCATGAAGCAAATCAGAGGTCAGCTGAGAGCAAACGTGGCAGCAGGGGCCACACATACGTACCTGGTTGCTGTCGTGTTTCGAGGAGCCACTGCTGTCACTGTGAGTGGGCGACGGTGATGTCATCTTATTGCGACTTGGCTGTTCTTTCCCCGAGTGTTGTCTTGTTTCTGTGGAAACCGTGGCGATCGAGATCACAGCGGAGCCTCTGGGAGCATCACTCTGACCTTTGAAGGCCACGCCAACAGTCAGCACTGCCGAGAAAGGTTGCAGCCAAATGATTGTCGGAGCAACACAGAGGTTCCGCTGATTTCAAAGAGAACAGCGGCTGCGCAAGGCGTCTGCAAACGGGACCGACGGAGGAATCGTTTACTCGGCTTGTGTATGAGTAACTGTAAAATCCCCAAAAGTCTGATGTTATCTCAGTTTTAGGGAAGCTGGACAGAAATATCCAGACTACATTCATAATCACGATCTCTCACACACGCCATGATCAGATGCTCGGGCTTTCTGTGGACTGTTGTGATTCATGTGGACTAAATACAAGCATACGCTCAAAGAAATGCTTCAAAGTCAATATTTATGGCCATGGCGGTACCATACAAGAACAAAGATCAAACGACCACTGCCTTTCATCATTGTTCTTGTATGGGGATGGAACCATGTAAGCATCAGTGAATCAGCAAAAGCAATCTATTTGGAAATATAACATCATATAACCTAAACAATCCTTGAAAAATCCCATTAAAACCTTATGACTCCAAAGGTTACAAGATCCAACTTTAGCACTGTTAAGAGTCAAATTGCCCATCCTCCATTAAAAAGATCCCATGAGCTCATAATGATGTGTTCAGGCAGGTAAAGTTGTTTTTTTCTAATCACATGTTCTTTACCTTACAGTCATATATGTTTGTATACCTCTGCCTACACCAGTCTAGCAGGTTATCTATTGCATACATGAACAGTTTCACTCCACCATCAAAAGGTTTGGCTGTCTGCTGCAGTGCTGGCTTTTTTTACACAAGACTCTCAAACAGTTTTTTAATGCGCTAAACAAATTCGGTGCCTTTCCAACATTTTCAAAGCCTCTTTTCGTTTTGCAATGAATTGTTAAAACCTTGATGCGACTGACCTGAACAAAGCTCAAAAGTCATCCGATTCAACACCTACGACAACAGGAACCCGAAAGAAACTATTTCACGTTCGAGTTCTGCCTTAAAGCTCAGACACAGTGTCGACTGCAGGTTTTTCAGACCTCTTTCAATTCAGGTTACCATAATTCATTTGACTTTTGTTTAAAAGTAGCCTGATGATGCGCGGCGCACCGGTGAACATTGAAAGGGAGCTCCAACAGAACCAGAGTCGAATAATGGTCTAATCTCTGTTTCATAAGATGAGGTTTTTTTTGTTCCGATTTGAGCAATACAACTGCCTTTTGGTTCATTTTCAGAGGGCTTTCAGTTGCCTTTTAGTGAGTAGTGACAAGTGACTTTTGTCTAGCCTTTCCTTCCGTAAACAGCTGGCTGCTGGAGTACTGCGCTGGCAGTTTTCCTTCTGAAAGGTTTCCAATCTCAACAAAGGAAGTCGAGATTTCACTCAAAAGGACAATTTGCTTGTATCCTTCCCCAGATCTGTGCTTTTCAAACAGTCCCTGATAGAAAACCTACCTTAACCTCATGCCCTGATTTTCATTCTGACACACGGCATCCACCAGGAAAAGTAAGTGTCCACTGAATTAGATCTGGCACACGTGGACAGCAGTTAAATAGTAGGAGAGCGTTTGAAAGCGAAGAAGAAGAAGGATGCATCAGAGCTTAAATGCAAACAAAGATTCTGAAGATTTACGTAAAGGTGATATTTTTTGTCTTCTATTTTTGTGGAGCACTTGAAAGGGTCCGCAGTGTGATTCCAAAGCTGTACTGTCCATGAGTAGTGAGCAAGATTCATGAAACATCCCACTCGTGTTGTGGTGCAATATTCATTCTTCTCCTTCTCCTTACCACAAATGACACAACCCCAACCTGGCTGTGCAAGTTATGCTTCTGTCTGTGTTTTAACCCCCCCACCCCCTTTCTTGCTGATACGGTCTAAGATCTGTGGTCATGTGGAAGTATAAAGGTGATAAGGGCACATCCCTGCCTGGTGGGAATGCCTGTGAGCTTTGTGTGTGCTTGCATGCATGCAAATGTGTGTAAACTTCTGGATTATAATGTATGCTGCCAACTGCACTCTGCAAACACTGGTGGTTTAAATGAGTGTTTGCGTGTGTTTTCTGAAGTTCCCCAAGGCCTCGCTGGCTGTCTGTACCATGCTCAGGACGTGAGTCATCAACAGGAAAGAATGTGCTCCGTGCTTCGATACCTCCAACACACCACAACACCAGGCTAGCTACAGTCAACACTAAGCTAAAAGCAGACTGGAACACACGGGCGGCCCACTTACTTCACAGCTCAGGAGCACAGGCTAAAAGGACAGACAACAAATTTGAGTAGGTTTCACATGATAAACTCGGGGGAACTTGATTTAGCTTGTCAAGCTGTTCTGCTCGCACTTGTCAGGCTGTGACTTGCCTGCGGTTTTTAGCTGCATCTCATGCTTTTCTGGACGTAAATCCAGTCAGGAATGTACTAAATACAACATCTGCATAGAGCTACAGCTGTGAAAATGCACCCACTTGTAATCTTGAAAAATAATTTAAAAAACACCCAACAAAGCTGCATCTAACAACGAAACACTCAAAATGCATGTTTTTACATATCACTGAATCATTCTTATCAGGGCTATCTACTAAATAAATTAGAACAGCAGCAACAGCTTCTTCAACCCTTTCATACGACTCAGAGGCAGAGTTTGCAACAACACACTTCCTTAGAATGAAACCTCAAACATTGTTTAGGTGCATCAGTGCAGAGAGGTTTTGTTTGAAGCCTCGTTGCCTTACGAGATCTCCCTCCTGTGAGTATAAACACGTAGCATAAACACTAAACCGGACCAACTGCCACAGATAAAGTGGGAACGATGCTGGGACATGACTCCCTGAACATCCCACCGTGTGCCCTACTTACAGTACGTTATCTCCACTGATTAGGGAAGGACTGTACACCGCCAAGCTTTCTGCAGAGTAAGACGAGAAGAACCCGTGCTTTCAGCCTGTAGCCTTACATAACATGAGTCAATCATTAATGACATGACACCTCGTAAACGATCTGTTCAACGACCCAAATGAGGAAGAAAAGCATTTAAAGCTGCGTTTTTCTTTTTTCCCCCAAAGGCACCAGAATTGTCCAGGTGAGCCAACAGGAAGGAAGAGACAGTACAGATGAATGGTTTAGCCTGTATGTATTAATTTCAGGGAGTAATATTTGGCGGCATGAATCATATGTGGTCCTGTGATCTCAGTACATTTGCCATAGTTTCTGTTGCACTGCACAAAAAGTACTACCTGGAAGGCCCTACGATGTGTACACTTTTCCCCTCGAGTTTCTCTTCGAAATGGAACTTTAAACCAAGTGGGCGGGGATGCACACATTCAGGAGACAAAGTAGAGGGGCCTTTTTTTATTTTCTAGGGCCACCGGCCGCCGGCGTTCTGTAAAAGCTCATGAAGCAGTAATGTGACAACACACTTTGTTGTGCAAAGGTATAAATACACTATGTATCCAAATGAACCTCTGAAATAATAATCTACCCGTCCACTTCCTTTCTGGGGGGGGGTTGAGCATGACGACACGCAGCACATATTCTCACAGAACACATATTTTCTTCACAAAGCAAAGCTGAGACCTATTGTTCAACAGTTTCTGGCTAACACCTGAGGGATGGTCAGGCTGGAGTTTCTGGTCCTGGCATGAACAAAAACAACAAAACAACACATTGATGTCGACACAGCTGTTGCTCCATAAACTTTCTTGCAGCAGCAGGACTGCCCTCTGCATTACTGGCAAAAAGGTCCTCACAGATTACAGGATTATCAAGTCAAAAGTGTGGATGATCCACCGATCATCAGAAAGCTTTACAAGACGCTTTCTAAGACTCGCATCTGGCGATATCTATTTATACTCCAAAACAAAAACGCTGGAACAAAAATAGAGTAGCAGATGAGTGGCAGCATATGGCTGATTGCAGCAGCACTCATTTTATCTGACCTCTGACTTGAGCGTACGGCTCATGGGACTGACTTTTTTTTTTTTTTAAAGCTATTCAAACGCCACTTTTACATCCGAGGAAGAGAGTTAGACGGTGCCTGTGTTTCCTGTCAGCAATCAGAGGAAAACTAATGCGTCTATCAGCGAGTGATCAAAGAGATACAAACAGCCAGAACATGTCACTTCGCAGTCAGCTATTTTAGATTGCACTCAAAGAGCGAGAGAAAGAGAACAAGCCTCAGAAACAGCATGCACTCAGATACCTCAGTGCCGTGTTTTTGACAAGCTGCATCACAAAAATAAATGAATCTGGTTTGTTACTGCTCAACCACAGACTGCTGCGGATACACGAAAAAAAGAGGAAAAAATAAATAAATCAGTGTGTTTGTCATTTCTAAATAATGTGAAGACGATAAACTCAATTATAATGAGAACCTGCAGTCACAGAAGCATGATTTCACACAAGTCTCTCTTCTGGCCGGCTTAAATGGAAGTAGGGCAGAACACCCCACAGCCTCGTGCAAGCACAGGCAGGCTATTCACAGAGCGGCCGCTTGGTGCATTAGTCAAGTGGGAGCGCTCTGTATTCCCCAGCTTTTCAGTGGGTGTTGTGTAAAGGAGAAAGTGACACAGAGATAACTCAGTGAGTCACTTCGGCCACGCTGGATGTTTACACCCGGGAATGTTGCTTCAGAAAAAAAAAAAACAACATTTGAGCTGGACGGCGATCAGCTGATTAACAGACTTAAAACAGACCCCTGCGGCACAATCCTCCTTCAGCCCGAGTTAACAAGAGCACTGAAAGAGCAGCCCGAAACAGAGCCACATGCAGCAGGAAATTTATCTCTTGCTCAAGGGCACTTCAAAAGGGCAGATGCTTGCTAACGGCCGGGTATGAACCATCTTGAACTGGAGTGCTTTACAAATGCTCTAAGTGCACAGAGCAGCAGCAGACGGGCACTGCGACTACTTGTCTGAAGTGAGTTTAGAGGGGAAAATTAGGCAGTTTTCATAACCTCGATGACTCGCTGTCACATGATTGAATTTTTATGATTACACTATTCCATCTATCAGGGCAAACGATGCCAGAGTCAGTGATCTTACATGTTTGATCACTGACGATTGAACGATTTCACCGGCGATCAGATGATCAAATGATTTTATTCAGCTTGCAAGCCATACTCATAGCACGGACAAATCAGATGCCACAAAACTTCAAATAAACTGGAATTGGCCAGGGAAACTGCAAGTGGTCCTCCTCTCAAACAAATCCGTCCCAGCTTTAAGGCAACGTGGTTCCTGTTTTTTGTGGAAATGATCTTCTAAGACAGATTTTGTACCCTACCTCCTGCCCAGGGGCAACTGGAATACTCTGAATACGATGAAGTGGGTGAAATGGAAAATAAACGAGTAGCTTTCTGTGTCTTTTTGAGACCAAATCCAGTGATTCTGGATCTTCCTCTTGTGCTCCGCTCACTGCGGCACACGCTGAGCCTGCATGTTACTTACTAGAAACACGCTTTGTTTTGTACAAACAACAATTTTCCGAGAATAAGCTGTGCGTCCCAGAAGGTTGAAATCAGAAAAATACTGATGCTGCATCAGAAACTAAGAACTTCAGGTTTACTTTTGTGTGAGGACAGCATAAAATGTTGAAGCATGGCACAGAGTCAGATTACCTTATTTGACAACACAAGCCTTGATATCCAACTATTGCGCATGTGTACTGTGCAGTCCAATGAGTTTAACTAAGCAATAACCTGCTTGTTACTTCCTAAACAAACAGATTAATAATTCAACTTCATTCTCTGAGACTAGACATGTTTACAGAAAATAACTGTTTTGTTTTACATGTGGCTTGAATGCTAAATTGGCAGTATGCACACAGGCTATCAGTGACTTTCACAGTGATAGTGATGCCATCACTATCAGTGACTTTCACAGTGATAGTGATGCCATCACTGCCCGTGCATATAATGATCTTGTCTGGAGGAAGAGGCGCTGATGCCCTGTATCGATTTACAGCACAATGGGATCAAAGTGCCTCAAGCAACACAAAAGCCACAGGGAAGGGATTATTTCATGATTAATGGCTGAAGTGAATCATTTTCTGAATACTTTGTGATTTCCTTTTGTACCATTGCTCCAGGTAAACAGACATGTCCCCCACTAACGAGACATCATCAGTACAACCTCAGTCGCCTATTTAACAAAAAACACGCAGATCAAAAGTAACTGTTTAATTATGCCGTGTACGATGTCAGAACTGCAGCCAGTCGGGATTGGTGTGATTAAATATTCACGAATAGGGGACAAACTCCTCAGGGAGTAACCACAGGTGGCCTCGCTCAGACTGTTCCTGCTGCCAGCAGTCGGCTCGGCACGTCAAACTTGTAAGCGTTAGGAAAATGCCCAATATGTTCCCTTTAGTCGAGAGGCAGACAGCCTCAAACAAGCCAAAACATAACAATTCGCGTACATAAGAAGAGTCCAACATTAACCGAGCTCAAAATATCAAGGAGTCCATCAATAATTCTATCGAAAGCGATTTTTCAGTTGAGCGGCTGAACGACGGACAACGCTGTCAAGTCTGCCGCTCAAGTCAAACGGAAGCGACGTTACAACAGCCACAACACAAAACGACTTTCACGTGAGTTATGAGTGTTGATAAAGAAATTAATAAATATATGCTTACGGTTCTGTGGCGAAAGCTACAGCATCCTACTCAGACAGCAGAGCGACACACGGCACCTGGCTTCGAACTGCTCCTGGTTTCGTGGCCCGAGCAGAGCGTCGTGGAGGGGGAGGGATTTGCTTGAGCAGCAGGTGTGAGTGACGTCCTTCTAAACTAATCACAATTAAGGATAATTCAGAGAGGCGGGGCATGGAGAATGGGGAGGGGACATTCTTCAAACTGGCCTTGAAGTGACGTAGGCAAAACTATGAAGACAGAAAATCTTGTCGAGGTGAAAGTTTAACGTCAACGTTGCAGAGCGTGCGTCAGGTAAATTGCTGACAAATGTGACGCACAGGTCATGTGAATAGACACAAAAAAAGCCAGCTTAGGTTTCTGTTTATAAAGCAAGCCTCTTAACTTCAAATCTAAGACAATTGCCAGGGAGTGTTTTACATTCCCCAAGTTCAATCTGCTTCAGGGTATTAACTAACGTGGGCTCTGCTTGTAGCCACCAAAAGATGAACTACTAAGTAAGAGCAAATTTTGACTGCTTTGTAAATTAGACAAAGTCCTAGGAACAGCAACATGCGCAGCAGCATACACACAAAATACAAGAACACACAAACGCATTTAATTCTTGAGTAATCTATTGTGATGTCACAAGGCCAAGTGATCTGTTTAAAATACTGCTAGTTTTGTCAAGGAAAAACAAAACAAATGAACAACACAAAACTCTCAGCTCGGCCTGATTGCCAGCTGAAAGCGGTGAACGTCTGGTTACTCATCAGCCTACTTAATCTAGAACATTATATTTTGACATCAACAGCTTTGCAGAGTATGAGCATTTTGTTTAAAACACACACACACACACACACACACACACAAAAACACGATAGAAGCAATGAGTTGGAGGGATTCAGCAAATCTTGGTAATCTCTCAGGACTTATTGCCAAATAACATTGCTGATAGTCCTGGGACAGATTGTCTGGTGAATTTCCAAAGACATTTTGGTTGCAAAAGATGGCTTCACTCACAACTGCTGACTGTCTGCTTAAACGATGAATAAGAGAGAGAAGTTGTGTGACTGGGTGAACAACTTAGCATGTGCTTACGTGTCTCTGCCTAATCCGCCATGATTTCCCTGAAAAGCTACGCTCCTCTGCCGTCCTTGCGGCCCTGTTCTCTACCTCCATGTCGTGGATTTGTTGATCCAACAAAACAAATTCCCTCTTTTGCATGGGCATGAGGCAGACTTCCTGTCTGGGTTTATTTCTATGGCAACAGAAGGATGGAAAAACATAGAGAAGGGGAGGGGGGGTCTTTGAAAAGGAGAGTAACAGGGCTGGGTGTGTCCAGAAACAACTTAGAATCAACAAAAGTGTTTGCTGCAAAAAGGAATGTAGGGTTTCCTACGTCAAGACTGGAACTAAGAGAGAGAATGTCTGCTGTTTACATGTCGCTGTGTAGGGCTCAGACATAAAGAGGCTGTTATCTGTGCTTGAATCAATGGCTTTTCCTTGCAAAACTTCAGTGGATTCCAGTGTAGCCTACTCACCTAAGGAGTGCACAGTTGTAGCCACAATGGGACACACCCTTGCTTCGTCCTCAGCTGACAAACTGTGAACTGTGCTGGTCTGCGCACAATGATTGCATTAGTTGGCATAGAAAGTGCCCCAGATTTTCAATGATCGTGACTTTTGATGATCGTGGCCTAATTTCAAATCTTTACAGACAAACACAGCCATAAACGCGATGATATAAACTGAAACACGAGACCTGAAATTATTTATATCACCTCTCTGCCACTTACAACACACATGGAGGAGCGAGAGACACGCACATGCTGTGCAAGCCAAGTGTGTGTTACAGTGCCATCTGTCGGCTAGCTTTGGTTACTGCACACAGAGTAGCTTGTATTCAGGCAGGAAGCCAAAATGCTGGGAGGGCCTCATGATATTTACACTCCATACAAAGGCCTGCCATTTACTTCAGTATGAGCAGTGTGCAGTTTAATTTTAAGTGTGGAAGGGATGCAGTGCAGGGAGGCAACACCCTTTAACTAAGAGACTTCTGTCTTCTGGAGCGGAACTTGATCCTTGATTATAGGCTGGACTAACGTGTGACTCCCCCATTACTCTAAATGCTTTTTAAAAACTATGCCGAATGTTATTTGCTCATGCAGTCTATCAGAGTGGCAAACCCCTCACTATCTTTTTCAGAGAAACCCAGCCTCTCTGTGATGCTCTGTTTAGGACCACTCGTCTTACTGACCTGCTAAACAGTTTACCTAACTAGTTGTAAGCCGTTCCACCGGATGATCTTCAGAGCACTTAACATTTTGTCCCACCCCCTCTTGATACCCTCTATTTAAAAAAAAAGAAAAAAAAAAGCCTTATACTAGCATCAAATTGAAAACGAGCATTAAAAACAGTATTTTAAATAAGTGAACAGTCAAACACAGAGAAACAACATTTTCTCAACGTCTAGGCTATTTACAACTCATTGTGTTGCCTTATTCAAGTTGGGGATTTCAATAGGGTTTTGTATGTGGTAAAATGGACCGAAAAAGCAGGAATGCACCATGTGCTGTTGTCACAAAGGACAGGCCTGAAAAAATGAGGCATTTACTCACGCTGCTACAGTGTAATGCTAGTGATCTTGCTTTGGTATTCTCCTATTTTCTATAATATACTAAACACAAAGGATAACTGATGGTGGTGTGGCTTGTTTTGCGGGCTCATGTGCCAAAGTAACAAAGTCAACAAAGTCACCAGAATCTATCATTGGTGGAGTTTTAACATCCGCTTTCATCTCTAAATGAACAAAAATAACATCTGCTTTCATCTTTAAAAGAACACGGATGGCCGCTGCACATTTAATGTTCACCCATCCGGTAGCTGTTCTGCTTAAATAAGCCAAAACGCTGATGGGACCAGTGGAAATCTCATGGGATCACTGTCTATATGTATTTCTGATATGTATATCTGGGAATCTTTTATATACCAAATTTCACCGCAATCCGGTGTTTTCAGTACAGGTCATATTGCAAGACTAAGAGTAAAAATAACACATTTGGCTTTGAGGTCACTGAAGGTCTGAGTTTTGGTACAATTTCACATGTTTGGTAATCTACTTTTACAGGCCAGAGGGAGCAAAAATGAAGTTTCTGCATTTGCATGCCTGCAGGGGTCGATGTTGCACACGAACACTGCAGTGTGGGGACTCATACAGCTGCAGATCAGATGTCTCAACCTAAATTACGAACTGAGGACTTTGTTTTAATGACTCATAAAGGCCTCATTTTTCTGCGCTCTTGTTTGTGACTGGTGCTGCATCGTGTTAGACTGTGCGATGCTTATCCAGTGATCAGGTCCATATGTGTGTCTTTTTTTGTGTGTGCTGGCTTTCATCTTTTTGTGTGCACATGCATCTCTGTCCCTATGTTCAGGGTGTTTGAGTTCCTGAGCGTTATCTTGTGTGCAGCTCAGTGAGCTGAACGTCTCAGGGCATTATGCTGTGTTAGTGTCATTATGTGACTGAGGCTGATTATGTGTGTGTGTGTGTGTAGACTTTCTATCAGACTTGTTAGATCAAAGCGTTTGCCACTCAGTACACACACACTATCCTTTACACTGCCCTTCTCATTGCTGTATCTCCCCCCTCCATTCTCTCCAGACTTTCAACAGGGCAATAAGCATGCTCTGTAATTTTTTCCAGATGTTGAGCGCCTCCCTTCCTCCCTTTGCCTGCCTCTGCTCTTAACGCTCCCAGGGTTTACTGAAACCGTGAAGGTTCTCCCAGACCTCCTTCCTTTCCATTCCGGCGTTGTCCCTCCCCAGCTTGTTCAACATGCTGGCCTCAATAATGAAACGTGACCCCAGGAGGTCAGGCAGCAGAGGTTGGAGCTTTCCCAAAGCAGAGAGGTGCTGTTAAAAACACTTTTCCCATGTTGTGTGAATTGTATTTGGTGCACCCAGCACCAACGGTGCATCTGTTCTGATATGCTATATTGCACTGATTTTGATGATATTATTAGTAAATATTACGAGTAGCGAAAGAAAAAAGTGTCCTTCTGTTGTTTCTGTCCATGCCGACCTCCTTTTCTCTCTCGTGTGATGGGAACCAGCTGGGGGAGCCGAACAGGGGAGCATGGGAATGTGGACGACTGCAGGCATGGGACCCAGGTGCTCGTTTCACTCTTCCTCCAACATTTATCCTTATGTTGGCACATGCAGAGCATGTTCTCATCATCACACGCTCCGCTCAAAGGAAAGTCTCTTTCACCATCTCTCTCTAATTGCAGAAACACACCCATACATCCCTCTCAAACATTCAGACATGCACACCGTTAATGCACAGTGAGCATGGAAGAGATCTATGATCCCCGGCTCCTGCTGAAGCACTTAACGATCGCAGCAGCTGTTGCTCATGTAAACCCTCCTCACTCACAATGTGAAACACATACACAGTCCCACCTCCACAACCCCACTTTTCTTACACTTTTGTTTTGCTCTCCTGCCTCCATCTCTGCATGTATTTTGACACTGAAAAAGATCCCTAAGAATACAGCAGGTGAAAGTCTCGTCAAATAAACATACATGGCAACTGTTCCTGTGCTTATAAACCTGCAAAAGTGCATGTGCACAAATGCAGCCACACATGCTTTCTGGACTTGCCACACATGGATTTATTTGAACCGTTTCCTCTCGATTAAAGCACTCCTGCATTTCTAATCTGAACGACATTCAATGCAGCCTATCCTTTACAGTGATTGCCAAGATGAGGTTTAGATATACATTTGTTTCGTGCTGTGTTACATTAACAGGGGATCTTTCATTAGTTGTTTCTCTGATCCAAGATCTACAGGGAAACTGAGATCCCTACACTGTATGTGTGGAATACATGACAGATCATCTTGATTTCCTGTGTAGTATGTCTATAATAAGTCTATGCGTGGGTGTATCCAGTGGAATGAAAAGTTTTTACACCCTGCGGTGTACCCTACGGTCAGTTCTTCATCTGTTTGGGAAGTAAGCTTCAAGAGTCTTTCCTATCTTGTTTGGAAAAATTTCACCCACTCTTCCTGCAAAACGCATTTTGTTCCGTGCTATTCTTTGGTGAATTTGCAGATGGTTTCTTTGGGATTTTTTTTTGTTGTAAAAGATGGTTTATGTTGCTTTGAGGGTCATGTTAAAACCCTCACTAACATGTTGAATGATGCCAGACAGATAGTGTGTTATTTGCCTCCAGAATGTGCTGGTATTTACTAAAGTTCCTTCTCTAATAGAGATTCTTCCTGCGTATTTTCCCCCATGCCATTGAATGCAACATGAGCCCAAAGTATGACCAATCCATTGCTGTGTTTAACAGCTGAGGAGATGTTTTTCTCATGAATTTCCACATTTTTCTCCAAACATACCTTTGTCTTAGGTAAGATGCAACAATCGAAATTTGACAAATAATCCGCTCATTTAACATGAATACTAGTTGAAGGTAAACTGTGGAAAAACCCTCACAAAAGCAGGTCACAGGATAGTCAGATGCTGCACTGCAAAAATGAGTTAATTCCCGAAACTGAGGTCATGCAGTAATTAAATAATTTCTGAGTGAAGGACTGAAGAATTGTTTCTCAGAAGTTTATAAATTAGTTTCTAAAACAGCTGTCAACATTCATTAAACTCAAAGATAGTTCCGACATTTCTCAACTGAATGAGTCCAACAGCTAGTTGAAAAAGCAGATGCTCGTGCACGTTGCTGGACTGATGCCTGAAAAAGGTTGTGATTTGGTGCATCTGGGGTTTCAAGAATGAAATGCATCAAAGTAATGCAGGTGGGCATTAAAAAAAGTTCATCTTAGGAACTTAGGAACTCATATTATATAATTTTCCTTAGTCATATTTGTGAAACACAATAAAGGGATATGTTCCCAAATTTCTGTCTTTAAGTTCTACTGCTTTATGATAGTCTCAACTCCAACATTTTCTGTTGTCGACATTGTTTTTGACTCCCATGTGCCTACTCTTTTTAAAGCGTTGGTACATTTGCTGTCGCTATCAGCAGATAAAGCGTACCAGCTGTTAGTGAGCCATGAATACTCAAACTCTCCACTCCCCTGAGCAAAATTGCTAAAGCAAACGGGTGAAAAAGATAAAGAAGATCTTAAATGGAAGTGTTTTCATGAACCACTCAGCATACGGGATGGTCTAACAGATGGGTATAATTGCAATAAACAATGTTATTGCCATTTAAGTGACAGTTCAGTTGCACTTTACAGTATATGAAACATTTGACACAGATTGTAACTGATTGCTCCAGGTGCATATATAGCAAACTGTTTTGGCAACACATTTATAAGATGAGAAATAAGGAGCAATGCATCACTCTTAGATGACATAATTAGGCTGCAGCACCAGCTCATGTGCACACGTACATGCACACAGTTGACAGCGGGTGACCTGGATACTCTTTAAGTCACACAGACATTCTAGCACACTAAAAATCAGGTTGATTGGACAGTGAGAGGCCCGTTGAGAACAGCTTTTGTTGCGTGCAGACACGGTGACGGGCAGCTCTGTACAATGCTCTCAATAAAGGCTGTTTTTCCAATCTCTTTGGGAATCTGGGTCAACCCTAAAAACTTTTTTCTTCACCACAACCTCTGTCATGATCAGCCTCACTATGTGCTCACTTTCTCTGTTCTTCTTTTCTTCCTGCTTCCACCTGTCGTTTTTTTTTCTGTCTAAACCCTCTCCGCAATATATCATTCAGTCTTGCTCCCCTCTGCATTTAGTAATATTGAAACCTGCATGAAGTTTTTTCATTTTTTCCTAGTGTTACACTCAAAGCCGCTCTATGCCATAAAACCCTTTTTGTGTATTTTTATTTGAGACAGACCAGGCGACTGCCATTAAACAATCGGGCTGGTCCTGCTGTTTTTGCTTCCTCGATGTGTGTGTTCCCCTGGAGGAGGGAGACGGAGCCCAAACAGACGTGGATCCAGGAGGGGGAGAAGAGGAGAAATACAATGGAGATACGGTCAGACAGGAAATGACCTCCCAGAGAGAGGGGCTTCCCCATGGGTTCTATTTCCCTCTGTCTCTCACAGTCGCTCAGCTCTATAATGTCTGATGATGTCCACCAACAGATATGCATGAGAATGAGGCCAGTCGGGGAATGCTTTTAGCGTGTGCTGGGAATGCAAAGAGCTGCTGCAGTCATGCATTAGCTCTGGAAATCATTGCATCACTTCAGTGCTTGGAAAAGCACATGTGAGTGTGCTCCTGCATGTGTGTGTGTGAAGTTTAATTCTTGAAAGAGCTGATGGTCCCCGAGGTTGACAATGATTGAGTCGCAGACGTTAACGTCACCCCTTACAGGTGAGAGTGTGAAAACTTAAGGAAGCTGAGAGACGAAAGACATGGATGGGCAACTGAAAAAGTTAGCCAAAGACAATGAAGAAAAAGTCAAATCTGTCTACTCAAATCAAGGAATAGTAATGGGTCATTTAAAAAGGTGACATTTGAGCTTTATTTTAGCTTAAATCAATCTTTTATTTTTATTTTTAAAGGCACACGCAGGCAAACTATGGCCCGAGGACCAAAAGCTGTGATGGCAGAACCAGACTTAAAATGAATGCTTCAAAAAGAGAAGTGTACTCCAAATGTCTCCAAATCTTTAACAAAGCGCAAACATCAAAATATGTTGTCTGGTTGAAACGCATCTGGTTGAAAGGCATCTTGACATGCCAAGGGAATATCGCTATGTTTTAGAAGTACAACAACAAAGGATGTTTTTCGACCACTAACTAAGCTAAAAACTGGTTATTGTGGGGAAAAAAGAAGGCAAAGTCGGAGAATGCCCTCCAACTAAATTGCCAGGGGGAATATATTTATTAAGCTGTCAACTGAGTTGATTTCTTACTGAGAACTGGTTGCATTTAGCTTCTTTGCTTGATCAACTTTTCTATCCGCGAAGAGAGAAGACTTTATTCATCCCCACAGGGATTCACTTCTTACAGCAGCAAGAGTGAAGAAAAACCGTGTGAAATCAGTGTGTTTATAACACAAACCTTTTAAAAACACAAATTTGCTTAATCATTCATGTATTATTTTGGTTGTGGGCTGAAAGAGACCAAAGGTACTTCTCCAACATCATATGAGGGTCCACTCACGGCATTTAATGTTTCACATAGAATCCCAACAATGAGGAACTATGGCTGAACGCTGCCAAGAAGAAGCCACCAAGACATGATACAGCGGTCAGATGAATAACGCATAATATCTGCAAGAACTTTGGGGTTGAGAGCTTCTTCAGTTGAGGATTGATTGTATGAATTTCCATTAGAGAAGAAAATGAGTTTCAACATATAGACTGACCTGTTGCAGGCTGGATTCCTCCACAGGCAAAATGACCCCTATACTTTTCTCATGTCAGTAATATGACACTGTGGTGGTCACCTGCTCAACGGATTACAAGAGATGCTCACAAGATGATGGCCTGGGTTTGACCCCCGAATGAATGTCACTTTTCTGACTGTTAATCCCATTGAAACCTGGGTTAAATGTGAATTTTAAATAAACCCCTTCAAGATTGGCTTAAAAAGGAATAGATTTTTTAACCAGCTCTGGACTTCTTTACCCTGATGACCATTAATTTACGCCCATTTAGGGTTTAAACAATGAAGCCTTTGTCATTGAAGAATATCTCCACAGACTGGTGCTGATATGGCTTCTTGCACCACTGAAGCGCAAGCTGGTTCAGTGTTTTTTGACTGAACCCCCTGTCCTTTGTTCTCAAACTATAAACTCTTTCACAATTACTTTTCTTTTTCTTTTCTTAATTTTTTTCTCCTTGCAATTTTGAAAGGAAAAAAGAATGAACTAACCGGTTTAGTTTAGCACTATTTTTATATCTTCCACAAAACTTAACTGTGTCATCTTCATTTGTTGTATTGCTCCACTCGTTTATAATCTGTCCTCTGCCTCTACATGAAATCATTACAGGTCAATTAGATTAAACTTTCTTGTGTCAGAAAGCTGTATGCATGCCCAAAACAATCCTTCAACCATAAAGAATACTGCAGCAAACTTTATTTCTGAATTTTGTGTAGCCTTTGTCGCTGCATAAGCACTCCGCCTCGTGTTGGCCATAAATGTGCAGATGTCTCGGCTGTGACGTTGCCTGCTTTGAGACCCGGAAATCTCTACATACAGTGCAGAGAATCATTCCTCTGTCTACAAAATTATGCACATATGCTTCACTCATCCTGTATGTAGGCTGCCCTTCCCCTATACTCTTAAAGTTTGAGAACTTTAACTCAGATTTGGCACCCTTTGCCCACCGGTGTAACACGCTCTTGTCGTCCCGAATTCCTCATCTACAAATGTGAAACATCTGTGCTCCAAATGGCCCCCAACAACAAAAGGGCGAGTTAATGAGAGATTCTAAATTTGCAGTTACGCCTTGTGCGCGGGGATTGTGTGATCCTACACACATCGTGTGATCTGGGTGCATGCAGGGCAGGCAGGGCTGGTGTGTGTTGCCTCTGCTGGGAAGACTGCTGTGAGCAGAAAAACATTCTCTGTCATTGTGTCATTATAGCTTTCACAAAAACAGGGGCATTGTGAACTTGTGCTTAAAATCTTCTTCCATGAGTGATCTCGTTTGCTCCAGCTCGACTAGCCAAAAAAGAAAAAGAAAAAAAAAAGATTGAAAGAAAAAAGACTCAGGGCTTCTCTTGGGATTCCTCGGGAAGTATATCTTCCTGTCTGCTTTGTCCATACCAAGGATCTGATCCAGATCTCAGACCCCATTGGCTGCCGGGGGCGCGCACTAAACTCGGTCACAGGGTTTCTCAGCCTCCGTCTCTCTCCCTCTCTCTTTCATTGCGAGTGTGTTTGATCACCTGCGTGCACGAGCAAAGTTCTAGATCTCGTGCGTCAAATAGAGTGCACATCTGGCTCTGGCAGGGTCGTAGAGTTGCGGGGGAGGGACTTCTTGAGTGTGTGTGTGTGTGATATCTCAGCGTCTGAACTCTATAATTCGCTGCAGATGACCACTTGGAGGGATGGATCTTTTACTTGGGAGGTGAGCGCGTCTTCCGACAGCATCAGAGCGCATTGGACTAATTAATTTAGTCTATAGATGCTGCAGCTCAGCGATTGGGCCATGTCTTTGAAGTGTGAAATACTTTATGAGACAAGAAGTGAGTTATGGAGGAGTCAGTCTGCAGCATGACGGTGGAGAGGGGCGACTGCACCTGAACAACGCAAAGCGAATGCCGCATCAGACTCTGGCTGTGCCAGCCGCGCCGTGGGCATGGAGACCAGCAGTTTCCTGGCGGGAATATGTTTTTTGCTGTTGTCGCACGTTGGGTTTTTATCGTCTTCACCGACTATGGATGTTTGTCCCGAACGCTGCGACTGCCAGCATTCGCAGCACCTCATGTGCACCAACCGCGGGTTGCGCACAGTGCCCAAACCCGCCGCGCGGGTGTCTGACGACACTCTGATCTTCAGCCTCGGGGGTAACTTCATTGCCAACATCTCTGCCTTCGATTTCACGCGATATGGTAACCTTGCAAGGTTAAATTTACAGTACAATCAAATCGCAATTATTCACCCCAAATCATTTGAGAAACTGACCAAACTAGAGGAGCTATACTTGGGACATAATCTTTTAACCGCTATACCCACTGGAACTTTACAATGCCTGAAGAAATTGACCATTCTTTATGGAAATAACAATGTCATTACGAAAATCACACCCGAACTCTTTTCCAACTTGGATAAACTTGTTAAATTGCGCCTGGATGGCAACGCAATAGAAGTTCTGCAAGACTCGGTTTTTAAAAGTCTGATCAGTCTACATTATCTTCATCTGGAACATAACAAAGTGCAGCACGTCCACAGAAACGCTTTCTCCAAACTGACCAACCTGCGCTTTCTAAACCTGGCCCACAACAAGCAGTCAGCCGTGCGCAATGCCCTCACTTTTTCCCAACTCAGAGCACTGACAACTTTGCTGCTGTCTGAAAATGAAATCCAATACATCGGAAGCCATGTCTTCCAAAACCTGAAAAAGCTGTCTAAGCTCTCGCTTAGTAACAACAGAATCTCTCGGGTGGACAGCGACGCTCTGAAGGGACTGTCGAGCCTCAGGGAGCTTTTGATTGACGGCAATGAGTTGGTGGAAATCCCCGCCGGTCTTCTTGACCCCCTTGAGCGCATCGAGGAGCTGGACTTCAGCCGCAACCGGATCTCTAATGTGGAACCTTTGGCCTTTTCCAGACTTAAATACCTTAAGGTGCTTAAGCTAAAGAACAACTTTCTCACCAGTCTGTCCGGTGACATTTTTGCCGTCAACAGCGTGCTTTACGACTTGGATCTCCATGGCAATAACTGGACTTGCGACTGTCGCCTGGAGGAACTCAAGAGATGGATGACTGCTGTGCATTCACAGGGTAAACTGTTGAGTGTATTTGTGCAATGTCATTACCCAGTAACTCTGAGAGGGAAATATCTGGACTATGTGAACAGCTCCCAGCTGCAACCCCTTGGCAACTGGAGCCATTTGTGTAGGAGTGGAACTGGCCCTGAGGAGAGCCGGGGAGGGGGTGTACTAATGAAAGTGGAGAAAGTGAGAGGAGAGATAAATGCAAAGAATGGAGAGTGGATAGATGCAGATGGTCAAGTGGACAAAGGTAATAGGAATAAAACAGAAGTGGGGGAAAGAGAGGGTTTGAGACATGAGAGGAGGGATGGAACAATAATGAGGAGAGAGGGGGAGAAAAGAAAAAGAGAGGGGCAAGAAGAGGTGGGAGTCCAAGGAAACCTGGGAGGTCCAGAGGTGTCAGAACATTTGTCCATCCTGAAACAGAAGAAACCAAAGAGTGAGTCACGAGCTGCTGCAGGGACTGCTGGGAGGCGTGCCAAAGGGAGACGTAGGTCAAATGTTATTTCAAAAACTGATCCGTCAGTGACTTCTACATCAAGTCATGCAACAGACATCAGGCTCAGCACCAGTTCTCCTGCTCAGTCAGGAGAAAAGTTTGATCTCCTGAGGTCAGATCAGGAGGAGGCTCTTCCTGTAATCACAGATCCTTGTGTGTTCAACCGCCATTTCATCACTAATGTGTCAGTGGATCAAGTGACGTCCAGTACTGTCACTGTACATTGGACCACCAGGGACCATCACCCCTTCACACCAGCATCCAAGCCAGGTCGAGATGAAGTCCACTACCGGGTTCTGTTTGACAGGTTTGGCACCCCAGATCGTTTCCCCCGCTACGTTTATGCCCAATCAGCAGCTCGCTCTGTAACCCTTCGAGAACTCAGCTCAGGTGTGACCTACATGGTTTGTGTGGAAGGAGTGGTTGGAGGATCTGCGTGTCAAGTCGCGCCCCGGGACCACTGTGCAGGACTGGTCACTCTCTCTGAGGGGCTGAGCCCTCGAACCACGCTGACCTCTGACCTCCAGCTGGTAACAGTGGCAACACTGGCGGGGAACGGCGTTCTGCTCCTTGTCATCGGTGGGGTCTGGCTGGGGCGGAGCCTGAGGCGAAAGCTGCAGAGGAGGAAGTCAGCCGTCCACGTGCGCCACATGTACTCCACCAGGAGACCATTTCGTCCCGCGATGGCGACTGCCTCCGTGTCCACTGACTTCACCAGCTTTCAGAGCAGTCGACCAGTGCGACTTGCACCGCTAGAAGAAGGAGACCTCATTGAGTTCCCTTGTGATCGCTTTTTAGACAACTGCAGTGCTCGCAGAGACAGTGACATGCAGAGATTCTCTGACTAAACTTCTAAACTCAGACTGAAAAATACTGACACTGTACAGCATATAAATATGTGAATTTGTTTGTTTCTGTCTTTGCTCTTCTCAGCAGGCACACTACCGTATCACATTATAAGCACGAGGTTTCCTTGCAGCTCCAACTCACAAACTCACAATGCAACTTCTTTGAGTTGCAATGACTGTAGAAGAGCTGAGCTCAGGAGGTTCTATTCAGGCGCCAGAGGAAATCCACTCCTTCTGACTGCCCCTTCCTGCTTTGTGCCTTTCCTCTGTCGTTTCCTCGCACCTGCGAGAGTGTCTCTGAACGTTTTATTTGGTGGGAGTGCTGGTGTGTACATATGAATGATATACCACTGATTTCAACGATGGTGCTATTTTGGAGTTTGCAGACGTCATATTGTCGCATATTTGTACAGAATGTAATGATGGCTACTGGCTGGCAGAAGAAAAAGAAACCTTTGTTTTGTACCACACCTATTATGTTTTATACTTTTATATGGCACTTTGTATTATTTTGCATTACACAAGGAAGTAAAATCCCCAACAATGTGACTAATTTGTCATTTCACTGTTTTTGGATGGTTAGATGCTGCTGATTCTATGGTTGCAGTGTCATATGTGAGACATTTACTTTGTTTGGCAAAGCACCCCCTAAAAAGTGTATTTCCATGGATGCAGGGAATACAAAATAACTAATCAGTGCTCCATATACATGAAATACAGGTTATCACAAAATATTTAGAAGGATGAAACAATTAAACACCACAGTGTCTTCAGTTCACTATATTTATTACCTTTTTTTTTTTTACTTAAAATGTCTCAGGCAGACAATCTGTTCATATTAACCACACTAGCCTGCTCAAACACATGCATCCCCAACAAGGCTGTTGGGGATGTAAGTGTGTTGCATGCGTGTCAAAATGAAGTCTGGCAATAGTTAGGCAGTCCCTTTGTTTGAGTCAACGGGGTGGAGTGCCTCTCACATTAAAATCAAATCCTACTCACACACAGACATGCATGCACACAAACAATTTTCCTATCACCAGTCACTCGAGGTGTCCGACGTTGAAGCTTGTCGTAAAAACATCTCAATATTCTGCACGGAAGAGTCTGTTACAGTTGGGAAAATGTATGGATAGATGAACACTGATAGGAGTGACATTGCATTAGATAAGTGAGCAGAAACCACTTTCAGTGTTTTGCATTGTATGTACTGAGAAACCCATGTTTGTTTTTGCCAACACTTAAACAGGCTTTCCTGCACTTTGACCATTTTTACGTCTCGCAGTTGGACACCACTCTCAAAAGCAGACACTAGATGGCAGAGTAGACCACGCTGTAAGGACAGAGTCAAACTGATAACCATAATCTTCCTAAAACAAACTGACAAAAGCCAAGTCCTTCAGCTTACATGTCCAAGAAAGACAAAACTCACTAAAAGATACCAGAATAAGTCTTTTTATTTTAGCATTAGATTTACAGCGATTGTCCACATTGTCCTCTTTACAGTACAAAAAATTTAATTTCAGCGGAAACGATCTGACAGGGATTTAGAAATGAAGTGCAATTTGCAGTTCTTTAGTGACTCATGGCAATTGTGTTACAAAAAGAAAAAGAAAAGTGCCTTGCAGGAAACACTGTACAATCATCATTTAAATGGCTATCCAACACAGATGTGGTTTCAACTGATTTTTATTTACAAGACTATGAAATTTCAAAGCTCAAAATATAATTTTGCCTTGAAGTGGTTTATTTGTTAAAAAAAACAAAAAACAAATACAACTGTACAGTTTATTGCAAGCTGCCTTGGCTTAGAATAGAAGGCATAAGGTGTGCGAGAGCAGCTGCTCAGTTAGAAAACATCAACTAAATATCTAAGCTTTGTTTTTCAAAATTAGTGCAAGATATCAGAGCAAACAATGTTCAGAAAGTTGCGTTGTGTTGTGTGTGTGTGTGGATTGTCTGTGGGTCACAAGTGATGGTCAGACTGATGTAAACAGAAACAAACATTTACTGCAACAACACAGAATCCAGTTGCCATGTAACCATCACAGTTTTTAACAAGGCTCACAGAAAGGGTCATTTTTGCACCTGATCTGGCAAACGATATCTCTGGTCCAACCAGAAAGTCTGACAACAACACAAACACCTCAGTGCTCTAAAAGTTCACTCATCCAGTTCAGCATTTCACTTGTATGTCGAAGGCTAGCGTCCAGGCTGGGGGACATGCCCGGTGTCGCCTCCGGCAGTCGAGGAGGTGGAAATGCTGTTGTGTTGGATAGCTTGGAGATGAGACCCAGGACCTGCAGGGGTGGGACTTCCTCCTGGGCTCACCCCTGCAGCTGGACACAGAGACAGCTGTCAAAGCCACTTAGAATGTGTGGACAGTCTGCTCTTGGAGTGAGCCTTGCCATCACTTTCCTTTGCATATTTAATAGATTAATAAAAACCCATTGCGGTTCCGATTCTTTTTTTTAATTTTATTTTGACAATTGAATACTGTACATACAAGTAAAAAGACAACAATAGAAATATATGAATATAAAACATGCCAGTACTGCATCTCTCTTTGTTCTCTGACGCTCTTAAAGTATAATATCCGAAAAGTGGACATTAGCCTAAAGGTGCAGTGTTTTTTTTAAAAAAAATCTTTCATCACTGTCAGTTAAAGTTGCTGTTGACGTTAGCTTGCCTGGAGTGCAAGATGAGCAAGGTCTGGTTCATTAAAGCAGTGCTTTTCCTTGATTGGCTCTCCTCAGGAATAAAGGTGCATCTTATGTTTAGAGACTGTGGGGCTAACAGCGGTTTTAATTCGTAAGTGCTGTTTAGTTGTGCTCTGTAAGACACAATTGAAAGTCTCTATGCATGAGACATTCTTAATGCTAGCAAGACTACATGTAACCATGTAATGTTTGCTTAAGAGCCCATACAAGGGCTAATGTGCCTGAATTATCCCCACAATGTTGATAAAGATGATCTGCAAAAGCTGGTGAGCTTTCTAGAGGGGTGCAGGGGAGGGGGTTTTACTCACTGGGGTACCCCTGTGTCTCTCTCTGCCGAGTGGTGACAGGGCAGTCCTTGTGGGTGAGCAGAATCTGCTTCAGTTGACCCACCTCCGACCTCAATGATGTCACCTCGTTCTAGGAACACAAAGTTAGACATACTAAGTATCTTGGATGTCTACATTGTGTGAGTATGAGCGCTCGCCTGCGTACAAAGTGCATCCCACCTGTAGCTGCAGGTTTGTGTGCGTCAGCTCCTCTGCCTTCTTCTCCAGCGACGACACCCACAGTTTCCTCTTCTGCCGGCAGCGGGTGGCTGCAGCCCGGTTCCGTTCAAGAAACTTCTGCCTTCGCTCGTCTGGGTCCTGCTCCGATGACCTCCTGCGACGGTTGCCACCTCCTCCACCACCGCTGCAGCTACCACCTGCCTGCACTGCATGCTGAGAGTGGGATGGGTGTGAAGACTGCATCTGTTGTCCAACTGGTGATAACTGCAAACAAACAAGACTGAGGTTACCTCACTGTACCTGAAAGCATGAATATATCGCAAATGTGTAATGTCCATTAAACATGTTGCACTGCACCTGCGCTGGGGCAGTCAGAGGAGGTGCTGGCGGTGAGCCTTGGTGTAAGTGTGAAGGTGGCGATTGGTGAGCCTGAGCGTGCGGTACATTCCCTGACTGGTGGAGCTGGTGGCCTTGGGTTGTTCCCAGGTGTTGTGGAGGCGGAGCATGGCACCGCTGTTGGTAGGTGAGGGGTGGAGCTGGGAGCTGCGCATGATGAGGATGATGATGATGATGTTGGGGATGGTGTTGTTGTAGTGGAGGAGCTTGGTAGCGCTGTGACATCATCTCCATCATGTGACCCATGGATGTTCCAGGGTTGTTGATGGGGACCATTCCTGGGTGTTGCTGCTGGTAATGGTGGCCCATAGTCTGTTTGGCTCTCTAAACAGAGACAGATCATTGATTAACAGAAATGGACTTGGTTAATACTTGCTTTTCTTTTAATCTTCTGTAAAGAGAGAATAATATGATACATGATTCATATGAACACACATGATCAATGTGACTATGTAGAGCATCCTGATGCAGTATCATTAGGATTCTGTTCATGTGTATTTATGTGAATTTGGACTCCTAACACCACATTTAGTTACCCAGATTTTTTGCAGAGTTTAACACATCTTTTCTACCGACCTCCCTCTGAGTGACCTTTTTAAGCTTGTCAATAAAGGCAGGCAAGATCCTACAGTGCCACTACAGTGCTATCAAGCTGTAGAGTTCTATTGAAAAGTCGATAACAGAAGTTCTGGCCGATAGATTAAACAAATATAGTTATACATAAAAAAAAAATAAAAAATGCCTCTGATTTAAGGGATTCTGATTTTCTTTTTTGGGTGAGTGATTTGCTGTGTGGTTCCATGTTAAACGAATTAAATCCATTCATTTTCTATACCCGGTTAATCCAACTCAGGGTCGCAGCGGGTCTGGAGCCTATCCCAGCTGTCAGTGGGCGAAAAGCCAGGGTACACCCTGAACAGGGCCACACAGAAAATAACAACCATCCAACCTCACATTCACTCCTCAGGACAATTTAGAGTCACCAATTAACCTAACATGCATGTTTTTTGGCAATTGGAGGAAGCCACAGTACCCAGAGAGAACCCACACTTTGACCCTTTAACACTCTCACACACTGGAAACACCTCTCAGTGGTTTTTTTTGTGTCTTTGCAAATTAAATAAATGTAACATTCAAATTTAGGAACACAAATGAATGCGTTGCATTTCTTGACTAACTCACAAGCTGCTGTGAGAGAAGGTTTCTATGCATACAGCTAATTATAGATCATAACATATTTGTGATCTATTTTGCAGTAAATGCTACAAACACCAGGTGAATTAGTGACCAACAGGCCACGTAAGAGTCAAATAGAGTCATAAATGTCTGAAAAATAAAAGTATATCTGCTCTCAGTAAAAATCCTTCACTGTAGTCCATCATTGCAGTTCCACCTGACTATTTACAACAGTGAAGACACTAAGAAGGAAAATGTGTTCCAATACAAATGCTGCCGTCTGCAGCTTGATGCCTTCACACTTTATCATTCCTGTGTATCATCTGACTAAACAGACTGTACGAGCTAAATTAAACCTCATCTAACCTTTCTCCCATGCTCAGCGAGAGAGGGAGAGGTCATGTTTGGAGCATGACATCATCTCCCACTCCCCATCTCAGGCAATATTGCTATCTGCTTGCTGTTACACAATATTTCTTTAAGAGAAGAAGCAGATTTCTTTTCACCTCTCCCTCTCTCTCTCTCTCTCTCTCTCTCTCTCTCTCTCCGCCATTCAGCAACGAAAAAAGGGAACACATTTAGCGGGTGCCAAGGATGAGGTCATTGAGCCGACTGTGCCAACTTTACCAGCCAGTCAGGCCGCCAGTCGAACACACATGTGCAGCCGCACGCACAGAGCAGGACGGGACACGAGTATTGCTGCTCTGTTTACTACATAGAAACCCTGACGCTTGGGGCTGATGATTACATCATAGGTCTCCTTGGCCTAGATGACACACCACGTTGATATTTCTGTCTGGAGGGATCAGTGAATGAAGACACAAAAACTGTACATGAGACACTGATCCACTTGTCAAATGTTTACTTTTCCACTCGAGCTGAGTGTGGTGTTACCGCACAACAGAGGCATGTTAACGCACCTCTTGTGGTTTTAAAGGAGCAGGGTCCCGTTTCACACCCGGTAACACTAAAATATAATTAAATAGTGTGCTGTGTGTCTGGAAGGAGAAGACTGGCTGTGTTACATGGGTGTTTGTAATTAGTTTGTTGAGAATTTTTCATATTAGACGTGTGGACATTTGTAGAAAGTTAGTATTTAGTTCGAGTGAGATTTGAGTTTAGGCATTGGTTGTGACAGCTAAAGTATGGGACTGAGGAATGCATTATATCAGTGAGTGCCCTCATAAATAGTGTATGAAGAAGAGTGGTGCAGATTTTAGCCTGGAACCTGACTGGCCTGTAATTTAAAACCACTTTTCATCTGCCCCTTTATATACAAGCTCTGCTACAAGAAGTCATAACCTGTGACTGTGTGTGTGTGTGTGTAAGAGAGAGAGAGAAAAGTTGTGTATGCAAGGCGAGCTCACAGTTTTCACTTTGAAGTATCTATTTAACAATTTATTCAACATGCACCTTGAAGGAGGAAATGTAAAATTCAAAAGGGAAGAGATTGAGAGCAACTTGACACGAGGAAAATATAACAACCAAGACAATCAGGGGGAGCATGGAGATTGTGACTTCCTGTGGTTCAGAGCTGTGCATCTGTGTGTGGTAGAATAGAGTTACACTCCATTTCCTGTCTTGATTAGAAAGGAACAAGCCAAAGACAGCAGGTGAGACAAGCTGTGTTTTAGTGGTGCACCACTAATCAGTTTGCCAAATGCAAGATCTTTAGTGGATAATCATAATCTTATGACCACAAATCATGACTGGAGATTCTTTTGAATCATTATGTATATATATATATATATACTGTACAACAAACAAAACCCAGATACATCCCACTAAACTTGTCATAAAGAATAAAACATACGGTATTATTTGCAGGCCAAACAAAAATGTAGCACATTACATCAGTCCAAATATTGTTTCAGATCTTTCCCCCCATTCCATGTAGCATAAAAACAATAAGAAATTCTATCCATCCAATTTGTATACCCTCTTAATCCAATCTTAATCAGGCTTGCGGGAGTCTGGAGCCTATCCCAGCTGCCATTGGACGAAAGCCAGGGTACACCCTGGACCGGTCGCCAATCAATATGAAGATAGTAATTTAAAAATATTTTGTGATAAGAAATAAGAAGTTAAACACTTCCTCTATACATTCCTTATGCATAAACTATATAACTTTTGCTATTTAGAATCACAAAGTGAATTAATCCTGCTTTGTTAGCACTTAGCTAATAATGTGTTGCTAATGCTATAAACCCTGTTTGTTAAAACCTTCCCTTACAAATTGCACCCCACAAGTTGATGGTATTGGTGTGTTTGGTTCGCTCTATATGAAAACCTGGCTGTCAAAATATGTGTTTTGTAGACCATCACTGGTAAAGTGCAGTTCCATGGTGGACAATACTGCCTATATCACTCATATCCCTATTTATTTATCAAATGATAGAAATGAAAAGTGGTAAATAGCTCTGCATTTTGGGAAATGTTCATCTGTTGTGTGGTGGTGAGTCAGATCAGAAGACTGACACTGCTCTCCACCACATGATTTTTTCATGTCATCCCAAATATGAAGCTTTTGCTACCTGTCAGTTTTGCTCAGCACAAAAACTAGAAATGGTAGACAATGTGCAAATTTGTGGGCTTAAACAAAGTTTGCAGGTTGATTATTAATTTTTTTTTCATTTTTTTATTTTTGGATAGAGGCGGACTGGCTGTTTCTCCCTGTTTCCTCTTTCAGTGCTAAGCTAAGTCAGCTAAGCTAAACAGCAACTGGTCACAGCTTATACTGGTCTAACACAATACGGGTGTCAAACGTCACATCTAACTGTCTTTTAGACATAAACAAGTACGTCTAAAATATCAGATTTTTGCTTTGATATTGACATCTGACTTTCAGTTTTAGTCATAAACCTTGTCTGTCAATACCTGGGGTGAAGAGCAGGAAGGGTTGTGTACAGGAGCTGGTAAACCCATTGCACAAGACATCTGCTTTTCTATCTAAAATAGAAAAGAAAGAAAACATTGACACAAAAATAACCTTTCGGTTGCGATGAAAGAACACATCAGTACGTATAAACAATAACTTTTAAGTGTGAAGAGTCATAAGGTCCTATCCATCTGGATTCAGACACTTTTGATTAATTCATCCACAAGTGTGAAGTGAATTTTCCTGTCAACTCTGAATATTTCTAACTTTGGGAGCTTGACCACTTAGGTCACCGTACCTCCATCTATGAATCATAAAGCATACATGTGCCTATGCTTGTAATCCTGAGCATGACAGACGCTGCCTTCCATACTTACAGTCATGTGCTGAGCAGATGCCCCTTGCATGGCGGGGTCTGGCAGGGTGCCAGGTAAGGAGGCTGGCAGAGGTTGTCTGTGTCTGTTTCGCATGTGGAGGAGGCAGGACAGCGCCCCGGGAACAGGCCTGTGGTCGGACACAGAGAAAGAAAACCTAACAGGTCAAACGAGGGCTATCCGCAGCTTATGTTCCAGTAATCCTGGTTCAATGACAGGTGTGAGTTGAAACATTTCTAGAAAAAGAATTTATAGTTTTTCAATTATTGATTGTTGATAATACTCATGCAACAGTGGTTGTGGGGTTCCATAGCAGGGTATTGGTATTGTTTTCCAAATTTGACCTGGCTATCGTCTAAGATGTTGTGAATATTGATTCTTTTGGAGAAAGGGAGGTACTAACTGGAATTTTGGTTGTATTGTTCATAGCAATTAATAAATCAACAGCAGCAGCAGATACAATGGCCAGGTCACTTGAGGCAATCCACGGTCCTCATATAGTTTTTTTTTACAGAGGAAATAGTCCCTAAAAAGAGTTGAAAAGCACGTTTATTGATAAGGATTCAATATGTCATTGCACATATAGTGTAAACAGGTTTGAGGTGAAGCAATGACAATGGCAGGGATGATGAGGGGAAAAAAACTAAAATAAAACAGAGATGTGTTAAAAAAAAATAAAAATGACAGCTTGAGAGGGAGAAGAGAATCTCAGGGGATCACAGCGGGGGATGCAGAGACCCAGGGTGCCATGTGCTGACCTAACCGCTCTGGCTCTCTGCCCTTCACACAGCATGGGCCTCGGTGGCCGTGCTGAAGTCATTAGCAGTGATGTCATCACTGATTCAGGGAGTTTGTGACCTATTTAACATACAACAAAGTAAAGACAAACCAAAATGGTATTTCCTAACGTAACCACAACAGTTCAAGCAGGCTCAACAGCCAGATACCCACAAACCAGGTTGCTATAGAAACTGGTGGTAAACTCAAGAGGAAGCAGTCAGACGACCCATCCACAGTTCACCTAGTAACACTTAGTGGGTTTTCACTGACTAACATGTCTGGTTTCAGCTGGCACTGATTTATTGTGCCATAACCGACTGTCTGCTTTCTGTCCTGTCATGGCCTGCCCGGGACCTGGACAGATGTTTGGAGTTTATTGTGTCACTGACTTACTTTTGGCACCTTGACTCATCTAATCATCTGCAGGGATGTGACAAACGTTTTGTTTATGTACTGCGTGTGTCGCAAGCAGATATCACCAGCAATGTGCTACCTCTTATCAAAGGCCAGTTGATAAGGTAAGAAGGCACTTTATTATTCATAAGATGGACATTTATCATGACAAAAGGTTGACCATTTTAAGGCGTTGATGGCAAGCAACACTTAGCAACATGTAAACGCTTTCTCTCACTATGTCCTGTCTCCCTGTGACTCAATGTGAAGGCAGAAGAGAATGCTAATTGAGTATATAAATATAAATATTTCAATTATAGGCATATGTTGGGTGACTTAGTCTGTTGTTGCCACCATAGGGATGTTGGTTAGGGTCACTGTGTAAATCTGATGGTTTGTGGGACGAGATATGAGGAAAGAATGAAGGAAAACGAAACAAACTGAAATGATGTTGTCATTTAAATTTTGTGTTACATGTTCGGTCTACATATGAGTCCATTTCTGCCAATGTGACTAAGGAAAGACTCTGTCATTGTGTGTTAACACTACCCCCAAAACAGCGCGTGTTGCAAAACAACATGTTGTCGAAATTCTAAGTTTTTCATTGAGAATTGACCTCGATAAAATCGTTTATCAATCCCAAAACTATAGAACAGCCGTCACTCAAAATGTTAAATACTACGAGACAATACCTCGTTATTTTCAGAGCGAATTTGGTGAAATTCTGAAGAAAGGAAGGAATGAAAAAGTAAAATTGTTGTAAGCACAAATTTACGTATGAAAATGAGAGGTATAGTGAGAAGTATGTAGAAGATGTGACGGTACTTCACCCCATGTTGTATGCTGGGACTGGGGAGCCATCTTGTAAAGAGTGCTCTCACATTACCTCTGCCCAGTGCCATTGTTGCCTGGTCACTTTTTGTTTTGTTTGACTAAAAACTTCCAAATCTAGTGGGGAAGAACTGGAGACAGGAAAAGGATAGAGAAGGTAGACCTCGCCTAGACTAACTGAATACCGCTGCTGAGTGCAACGTGTGCTTATTGATAAGCCGGCATTGTTCCTAAATCTGATCCCCCGCAAAATCTGACCCCAGTTTTTGGCCAATCGATCAAAGGAAACTAATTATAATACTACCAAATACATTCAGTAATGTCTTTATTTCATATGTCGTAGGGTTTTAAAAGTCACTATATTGATGATAAAGATGTGTTTTAATCTTAAAACTCAATAGAAATATGTTCAACTTGTAGTGGAAAGATAGAATTAGTATTTGGTTATATGGAGCAGCTATATGGTTGATATGGGTTGATATTCTAAAAGCTGAACTTATGGTTTCAATGTAGAAACACTATCCTGAAGTCAGAATTTGGTGTCTGTCCATACAAAAGGCACCCTCAGAGCAAGCAAGTTACGGTTACTCAGTTAGAGAAATATAGGGTTGATCTAAATTAAACAGTGGTGTTCCTTTTTTATCACGTTGTTATATTTACATTTGTTAAAACTTTTAGTGCCTATGTGTCTTAAATTTCTGTGTAACACTAACCCTGTAGTATATGCATAAGTATATGTATGCATAATGAGAATTTCTCAGACTGAGTTTCACAAATCCTTAGCGAAACTGTCGGGAGAGTGGGAGCAGCTGGTGGGAGCCGGTCAGATGAAAGACAGGAACTCCTCTAATCTGTCAGTTCAACTGGGTGATAACCAGGGAGCCATGGAAGCTGCCCAGGCATTGAGAGACTCCAGTCTGGTTCTGAGTTTTTACAGACATAACAGAGGCGGTAGTTGGGTGGTGGGGCGGGAAGAGTGAGTCGGACCTTGAGTGGGTGTTATGCCGTGGCCCTCCATCCCTGCTTTGTTCCTTCAATAAATCGAAGTTTGAAATGTTTCCTCCTTCCTCTCAGTTCATTAATGAAGTGATGAATTATGCAAGGGAAAAAGCCAGTATGTGCCCGACAGAGTGAGTTATAATGTGTCCAAAACAGGGCAAGAAAAGGAAAGAAAGAGTGCGGAAAAGGAAATTAAAAGGAAATGTGTGTGTGATGGAGAAAATCAAGTAAAAAGTGTATGCTTTTTTGAGTATCTTGAGTTTGTGTGTACATTCAAAGCTATACTCACCCTGAATGTGTTAGGGTGGAAGGAGTCTGGGTGATGACTGATCCAGACTGGGAGGAGGAGGTCAGAGCTTGTTGGGCAGCCAGGCTGCAGCTGGGTGCCATCATGGGGCCGTGGCTCTGGGGATGGTGCAGCGGTGGCTGGGGATGATGTAGCGGTGCCTGGGGATGTGAGTGCTGAGGCTGGGGAGGGTGTTGGAGCTGAAGCTGGGGCTTGAGCTGGTGCTGGTTCATATAGGATGGCCCATTATGAGAAAGCGTCTGTAGGGAGAAGCAGGAGAAACAATCAGCTGGAACTCTTTTTGGAGCTTGAGGGGTAGTGTGTGTGTGTGTGTGTCAGCATGCCTGCATTTGTTTGGGCACATTTGTGTTTGATGACTAGCTGTTTAATTCACAGGGTAGAATTTGATCACCTCGTGTGTCTTTCCTGCAGCAGGTCAGATATCTGTTTTTAATCTCCCTCACAAACAAGCGTCACTCAAAACGCCAACCCGACAGACCTCCCAAACAAAACGCATTGTGTCCTGACTATTGGTTAGAAATCCTTTAAACTTAAGCCCTGACTGTGAAAAGTGTTGAACGAGTGTTAAATCTGTTATCTTTTCTGTCACATTTACCTGTTTGATGTTTTCCTCCTCTTGTGCTTGAAGAAACTCCTCCTCTATCTCCCGAAACACTCCAACTTCTTCACAGTTCTGCAAAAATCGCGTTGGCGTTGGAGTCTCGTCTGAAAACATCACACACACAAGTGGGCACAAAACAGATGGGGTTTAAAAAGAATTTGTGGACATTGAAAACATCCACAAAAGTCTCTGTTGTTTGAGTTCTTTTTTCTTTTTGAATCAACTACAGTCCAGGTTATAATGCAAAGAGGAGAGACAAGTATCCTCTCAGCCGCGCTCGCTGATAACATCGGCCTGTCTCTCCGAGCCGTCTAAATATGTAGAGGTCAAAGGTCAGCTGGTGGTCTTTGTTTTGACATGAGATTTCCTACAGGAGGCGAGAAGGGCTGCAGGATGGGGACGAGGGGAGCAGGACCCAGCGGGAAAGTCTGCAGTGGTTTGATCTCACGCTGATGTTTGCATCCAGGCAGACAGCGGTTTCTATGGTGACAGACTCTGCTTGGTGGCAGCATTTTGACGGTGAGACTCTGTAGTTGGTGAAAACCCCAGTGATTCAATGAAGAATGGCAAAGTTACTTAATATGCGTCTAATATTTTAGGGACTTTTGCATTGACAAAACTAAATGTATTCATGTGCAACGGGACAGTTGTAGTCGGTTGATGTCTGTAACATCCGCCAAAAGCATCATTGCTTTGTCCTTCAAACAAACCTACATTTGTTGCTTGCTATTATCATATATATATATTATTTTTTATTAATGTGCAGAAACATGCAGGAAGAACTAGGTTTTTAAATAATTAGATCTGTTTATGCTCTAATATAACATTTAGAAATGTTTTTTGGTTGCTCTCCAAAACAAAATTTCGAATGTAATCCTTTTATGCTTCTAAAAAAGGGAATTGCTGTATATTGCTTGTCAAACAATCTGCAATTAGGAGCCCTGTTTTGTTTTGTTTGTTTATTAAATCACGTTTGGCCTCATCTGATGGGACTTTACTGTACGTGCTGCAACACGAGCTGCTGTGTTTTACAGTGCAGACTACCTGAGGGAAGAAAGCCTGCATCGGGGTTATCTGATTTCATACTGTATAACATATCATCATCCTTTTTTTTCATTGAGCACAGAGTCCGAGGGGGGGGGGGGGGGGGGGGTTGCCCCATACACGCGCAGCCTGAGATGAGCGGCGTGGGGTTTAAAAGAAAGAAAACCCACGTGGCTGAGGGAAGACGAGGGTGAAGGGAAATGTCCAGACATCTGTGGAAACTTTATACACAAATAGCATCAAATCTTATCTGCTGGACGAAGCCCCTTTGCCTTGACTGCTGGTCTCACCTGTAAAAGCTGTGTCAGTCTTCACAGGGGAAAACTTGAGGGTCATCTCATGCTTGTGTTTGTGGACCATCAGAAGCTCCTCCAGCTGAAAGCGCTGCAGCACATCACAAAGATATAAGGAAATGCGTGCAGGTGTACGACACATGGGATGAGTCGGTGAATCAGCTGATGCTTCTTAGCTAACGTAACAGTCACAATGTTCTTAGTCTGTATTTTAGAATACTTTTCTACTCATACAACAAATGAATGTCATCAGCTCTTTGACATCCCATGACTATGTGCTGTGCAGCTGTACTTTCCACAAATGAAAGTAAGGTTAAGATAAGCACACTTCATAATAGTGCAGTTCATGCCGTATCCAACTGACCTGAGAGCAGCCAGGGGCGCCGCAGACATAAGGCCTGTCCTGTTTGTCATTCATGTCATATGCAAGCCTACACAAACAGAAGAAGAGAGAGCAACCTATTAACTTACAGCCTCCTCGCAGAGGGGGAACCGTTTCTCTCGGCTCAGACGAGCTCGTTCAGCAGTCAGCCTGTAGTTCTCTGAACTTACCCGGTCAATACACGGTAATGACACATTGTGTCCTGTGTGTGGAAGCTGTGTGAAATAAGATAGTTGCCACAGATGATGGATGCTTCAGTCTGAGACACAACATCACCTTGAGGAAAATGATCCCTTTCGTGCCAGTGGGAGTGCAACAGCTCTCTGGGTGTTTATTTTTTGTTAGGACAAGTACTATAATGCACAGAATCAGTCTTTTTTTTCCACTGGCTTTTCATTATCTAATACTAATAACATGTAAACACCCGAAAGGCATCAAAGTCTTACAGTGTCATGATCTGTACTTTTGGTGGTTATTGTGTAGTGAAGTGCTAAGTGTAGTGCGATTGTTTCAGCCTGCAATTAGGCTTTCATCGGGACACGGTTAATAATACGAGTGTGATGAAAGGATGAATGCTCACCGGGTCTTATATCAAGTCAACACAGGATAAAAATATCAACACGAATGCAGGACAGAGAACAACAATAAGCCAGCTTGTGCTGTAGTTAAGTCAGGCTCAACCCGGTCGGCTCAGCTGGGAAGATAGTATGTAACTGATGGAGAGTCCAGCCCCTGCTGGCTCTTCATTTTAGGATGAGAGTAGAGCGAGAGAGCCTTAAACTCTGCCATCTAAAACCCAAGAGCTAAGAAACACAGGGGAAAAAAGTATGCCACTTCCTTTACCTTTTACCCCCACAACTGTTAAGTAAAAAAACACAAGATAGAAATATTACTATTGTTTTTTTTTTTTGGGGGGGGGGGGGGGGGGGGGGTTACAAACTCGCTCTTGAACCTTTGGTTTGCATGAGCAGGGAGAGCAGTGCTGGGACGGTGAAGTGGGTCCTGATGTTATGGGAAAGAGTGAGAGCTGAGGAGAGGGCAGTCAGGAAGGGAAGAGAAAAGTATATGCCTCCATAAGAAATGGAAAGAGTGTGTGTGTGTGTGTGTGTGCGTGAGGGATGGGGGGGGGAGGCCAGGGGGCGGGAGCGGAGCAACATGAGGGTGATGGAGAGGGGAACGGAAAGGGCAAGTGGCACAGAGACGGAGAGAGAGGGAGGAGGACGTGATGAATGGAAGAGAGTCAGCAGAGGGAGGGCCGCGCTTCAGGGCCTGCACTCCTGACAGGTTTGAACCTGCCTCAGCCCCCATTTTCCAACCCCAGGCAAGTAGAGGTGACTTCATGTGTGTGTGTACGTGTGTGTGTACGTGTGTGAGCGTATAACAAAACAAAACAAGTGAGCAAGTGTCCACAAGGCTGCAGACACAGATGGGTGGGCACATGGAGAATTGACAGTTTACATTATCAGTTGGGAAAAAAGGGCTAAAAGGTATCACAGCCGCACAGTTTTATCCAGACATACTAACACATACAATCCAACCACAGCGTAACGGCGTAATCTCACATTTCATAGAAACATTCATACATTACAAAAAGCTTCTTTTTTTTTCTTTAAATCACCAGCCTCCATCCATTAAGCAGTGCTTGTATGAGATTAGCAGACTCAGCAGATTTCCAGCAAAACCTTCTGTCAGAGTGGTTACATCAATGCACAATGACGTCACCCCTAATGCATAAATCCCACATACAACAACCGACCAAACAATATGTTGGGCATTTAAGACGGATTATTGTCAGTTCCAAAGTTGTTTATTGTCATTTCTATAATCTTTGAAGCAACTAAATCAGAACCGTTTTCCCGCCTCCTCTTCTGTCTTTGATAATGGATTAACGCGTAACTTTTAAAAGCCTATCACCAAAGCTGTTGAATCGTCAATAGTACCCAAGTGGCCAGCCTCCAAAAAGAGCCAACTTCAGCAACCTACTGTTCCTAAAAGTTCACATATTTGACGGATGACTCATGACAACATCACCGAACCGGGCCGGGCAAGGCATTGAGATCATTCAGCTCACAATCAAGCGGCGGTTCTGAGCGCTAAATCCTCCGGCAGGCGGGCGGTCAGTGTGACTGCGTGCCCCAAGAAAAGCCCATGACCCGGCGCGTCTCTTTCCTACCGCTCAGTAAAGAAACCTGTTCAACTCATAAACAAGCCCGGCACAGCTGTACGGAGAGTGCTGTCACACCCCCCAAATAGACACGAGCGCTCAGCCCCGTCCGCCTGGTGATGAGACTTCACCGGGACACTGAGCCTAAAAAGTTCCGCAGTCAACTTTCCAGCGCCGCTCCAAAAAAACTTGTACACATAATGAGGACACACGACCGAGTTTCAGCTGACTTGTTTTCAGAGCGTTGACAGCGGTTGCGGCGGAGTTAAAAGTTTTGTGAATGAAAGTAAACGGAGGCTTACCTACAAGTGGAGAGGGACGAGCGGCGCTCCAGAGAGGAACCACGTTGGACTGGAGAGCGATTACAATACGATCTATTTACAGAAGCATTACATCACCCTCGCGGTGACGTCACGTGGGATTCCTGAACTTCTAAATCATTGCGGTCCCGTACGGAGAGAGGGATAGAAGAGCGGGGTGGGGGGGCGGGGTTTTGACACCGGCCGGTAGGGGGACGTGGGACGAGCCAGGACAGCGGCATGGTGGAATATGGACCCAGTATGACAGACGGAACAAGTCAGACACACCGGCAGCAACGTGACAGGACACGGGGCAGACCGATTGGGCGGAGGAGACCCTCTTCTTCTTCTTCTTCTTCTGTTATTATTATTATTATTTTCTTTTTGACAGCTTACTTTACTTACTTCTAATATCAATCCGAATGAACTTGAATGAAAATGAATGAGCCCCCAAGGTTTTACCAACTTTGACAAGAAAATACTTGCAAGTAATATCGCCAGCATATGATGACGATTATTACTATTGTTATTGCTGGATATTATAAAAAAACATTTAATGACACAACCAGAAAGAGTCAGACATCCTACATTAAAAAAACACATTTTTCCAAAAACACAAAATTAAAAAAGTATGAATGATAAATAATTAACTAAATTTTTTTTTTTTTAATCAACAGAAATATCTTGAAAGCACACCGTTCCCTTTAAAAAGCTCTCACCGACTCCAGTATTGTGATGTGCAAACATAAGCTGTTGGGTTATTCAAGATACAGAAGTCGAATGAACAAGTTTGGAGGTTTTCAAAGTAATAATTTCATATGAATGTGAGTAATAATTACCCAAGGCAATAAAGCCAATGAGTGTAACAATCAAAAGCCAATGAAAAGTATAACACTAATGAAATGTAGAAAGATCGACTGGGTTTAGTCTTGTATTTACTGCACACTGGGTTAATTATGGGGTCTCATAAGTGATTCTCTGGGCAAAAAGACCCTCTATACTGTGGGATGTTTTATGGAGGAACAGTTTCACTTTAATAACAATGTCTTTATAACTGAATTGAAAAAATACTTCATTAATCTTAAAAGGGTAAACGTGTATGTGTGATTTTTGTATAAATCCATTTTGAAGGCACCCAGTTAAGTCACCTAAGAGGAAGCGAATGCCCTTACATGGAAGATCTCACCTCACGTTATGCTTTGAATTCCCCTCTGGCAACATTTAAACAACAAAAATAAAAACATTTAGTCATTAACATGAGCTAAACCACTGAATGATATCTCTGCCATGTTTGGACATGCTTTCCGGTGCCCCAGCCTGACAGGCGCAGAACACAGGGTTACGGTTTTGTTGTGGTTGTGGTGCAAAAAAAATAAAAAATGAGACCAAACCCCCATGACTCATCATCCACCAATCGACAAAAGTATGCAAATCCCAGGCGCCATGGCAACTCGAAGAAACAGGAAGTTGTTATGAAGTCACTCTGTGTTTTGAGCTCATCCCCCTGTGTGGATGGGATGTGAATCACTGGGGTTTGTTTTCAGTGAAGATAAGGGATGTTTTACAGCACGCGTCCATGTGCGAGAGGAGTGCACGGTCACACTAAAAAGTCTACGATGGCAGCCAGGAAGTCTCTGGCTGGTGCCTTGGAGCAGACAATGCCACTGAGATTACAACTGCCTCTATAACTCAGAGGCTACACCGGCCATTACCATCTGGCATCTTCACCCCGGCATGGCTTTTAACAGCCAGCCTGGGAGCTGCCTGCTCAGAGTCTGATGTCACCCTGACTGTAGAAATACACTGTTTCAGGTCAAAGGTCAAACAAAGTCACTTACATCATTATCTACGGTTTGGCTTTATCACACACCTGGCTCAGTTGCATATGAAATGTGAAGGTCTCTGGCAATTTCTCTGGCAATGAGGAGGAAAACTGGACACAGATACAGTCAACAGCATCCTAGTCATGGCAATCTGATTATGTAATGAAATGATTTGATTTAAACGTACTCTCAGCTCTGCTCTCGCAATGCAGATCAGCTTCAGAGCAGCCCACTTGCACTGGGTGTGTGCTTGTTGTGGTTCTGTTTGCGTCACACCACAGAGCATACTGCGTTCAGTGCACTGGAGCGCTTGTCGGACAGTTTGTTGTCATCGTAAAGAGGCAGACGAACAGAAAGTCCAAGTTTGCAACAGTGTGCGCCGCCTACTGACCTCAGATCAGATGATGTCATGCTCCATGAACTCTCCCTGGGTCTCTCCGTTTCTCGCTGGCGTTTTGCAACACGTGCGTCCACTTCTCATTTGCGCAACGGCGTCGGCAACTGCGTCACCGTTGCAGGTCTGATGTGCCATGTGTGTCTAATGAGTGTGTTTATGTTGAGTGTGTGTCCACATGTTAGTGTGTAAGAGAGAACATCTGTGTTAGGTGGATGAAGTCACGAAATTCTATACCGTACATGTGTTAAAGGGTCTGCCCTCTGATGATGTCATGCTATTTTTGTGTGTTTTCTTGTTAAGGTTACAACACCAGCACTTTGTGCACTTTATTCATTCCTTTGTTTTAGTATTTTTTTTGCATGTGCGTTATTTGGTCTCATTGCGGTGCGTCGATGGACGGCAGTGAAGAAAAAGAAAAAAACTCATTCCCGGGTCTTGAGGGTGTTTACTGAAGCCACTGGTTTACAACCAGACCATTTTAACGCTTGATTAACAAGTCCAACACAAGCCAGTCGGTTCTAGTTGGCCAACCCCAGTGAATTGAGGACATTCTCCTCTCTCTGGGAGCCACACGCATACACATACAGTCACATTTCAAAGCTACGCGGTCCTCTCCGCACAATTGAGCCATCGTGTGTCACATTAATCTATAAACTTTATGGATGAATCAGATTCTGTTGTCAAGGTGTTGTATACAAATTCTTTCACTTTTCTCAAGCCCTGACATGTTTTGGAAACATGTAAAATATTGTCTCCAGCCAAATAACATGGCGTTTACTGAATTCATTGCAGTCAAACTAAACAACAAGGAGACATATTTCAACTAAATTCATGAAGCCATTCGAAATGATAGAATTCAACATAGAGTACAGTAGTTTGCAAATGCCTCGAGCAACAAATCATTCCTGTGTGTACTGCCAGGAAAACAGAAAAACTGTCCAGCAAATTCATGAAACATGCGCAAACATAAATGGAAGTTAATCAGAGATTAAGTTAATCAAAAAAGAGATTGTTCAATGGAATTTGAAAGTCAGTAATAGGTAGGTCACCTTTATTCTTCAACACAGCCTGAACGCTCTTTTATGCTAGTTTTTTTTATAATTTCTTTAAGTAATCCTCAGGAATAGTTCACCAGGCTTCTCGAAGGACATTTCAAAGCTCTTCTCTGGATGTTGGCTGCCTTTTGTTCCGTTCTCTGTTAAGATGATCCCACACTGCTTCAGTAATGTTGAGGTCCTGGCTCTGGGGAGGATTCATCCCCCCATAAGACCTGTCGCTGCTGATACCTCAGCCTCCGACCTGCTTCACCCTCCTTCCAAGAATGGCGACCATGGAGACCTTTTCTGATGAGGCTTCTGTGAACAGTAGAAGGATAAAGTGAAGGGTTAGCTGACTCGATCAGGTTGTTTGTCAGGTCTTTGTTCCCATTTCTTCAGGACATCACTTTCAGATACTGTTCACCTACTTTAGATGGATTTTTTTCTTCTTTTGTCTTCCATTGGTTTGATTTCCTCAGTTTGTCTGAAGGACACACTGCATAGCAGGTTGAGATATGCCAAGCTAGCTATAGCTCTTTGGGAATCACCTTGATGGCACAAAAATAATGTAATGACTGTTAAACTTTGTTTTCTTTTGGTATTTTTATAGATATATATATACCAAAACAACAAATAATGTGTTTTTGCAACAAGCTGCTGCAAAGAAAGTGTCTAAAGATAAAATAGATTATTTGCTACGTTGTTGGGAAGGTGGTGCATTCATTGAGTTAGGTTTAGCCTTTTTTAATGACCGAATGATTCATAGGTCAGTGTGAGTTAGCTTAACTGCAAGAAAAAAACCACATTCCTCTGAAAATGGTCAGATACAAGGACTGGAATGAATGAAAAAGCAGCCAATGACTAATGAAAAATTTTGCTGAGACCTACTGAGAGCCTTTAGAACAATGGATAAAAATAAAAAAAAACTTTCAAAGATTATAAAATCTGGCTTATTTGAAGCAAAATATAAAGAAACAATGGGTGGATCAAGAATTTGCTCAGTCATGTGTGGGTTAAAAAGCCATTCGTGAGAAACTAAGCTAGCAGATGACTAAAGTTAATGTTTGTGGGAAAAAAAGATGAAACGAAGCAACTTATCACAATGAAAACATGTACTCGCTGCACCTTTCCTGTTAACGTGTTCAGTACCACTGCTAATCCTGACCCTGGATGCTTGTGTTCGCCAGCAGCTCAGTTCCCCTACCAGACATTTATCCACATAATACCTACATGACAGATCAGGTCTATTAAAAGCTCTCAAGGGACTTTCATTTAATCTTTTTATTACACACAAAAGAAGCGTCACAGAACTAGCCTTTATTACCTCAGAGAGGTGGTTAACATCTAGGTCATTTTCTGTCTTGTTTGATATATTTTTGTAGTTAGCCAACATGTTATTAATGTTGACCATCATTTTAACCTGGAGTGGCTGTAGTATGATCTAAAAAACACTTGCATTCTTCTAATATCATCTTTATGCTTGGTCTGTAAACAAAAAAGAGCTAAAATCATCTCACAAAGCATCAGCTCACCATACATCTGAAAAGATGTTTTATTAGATTACAGTTCCAACACTATTAAGGATTACATGATGAAACGCTGCTGTCACGTTTCAAAGATGTAATCAAGCACTTGGACAAAAAAACTCAACCCCCCAAAGAAAAGCAGTTCAGCACATCTGCGGACGTTTCAGCCAGCACCATTTTGTAAAAACAACTTGATCTGATCAGTTGTAAATGCAGAGTATCTTGATCAGGGAGACTTTTTTTTCCATCTCTTTATTTGCATCGAAATTGGAGGATGAATGTGTTGAGTAAGTGCTCCTCTGGCAAAACAACAGGCAAAGTCCCGCATGAGGCTTTTGACTGATAAAGATCAACAACAAAGACTTGCTTAAGCCAAACTGCATCCCACCCGACAAACACACAGAACGCATACAGTTTTTGTCAGCAGCTTTCTGTCTTTCTGTGTCATTTGGATTGACCAGTTGACTGGATTATGGTTGTATTACTATGGACTGGATTCTGATTGGCTTGAATTGGATTGTGTTTCTGAAGTGCCTTGAGAGGACATTTGATGACAGTAAAATTTAATTGAACTGAATTGACCAGCTGTGTTATTCATGCAAAACAGGTTTTTCTTTCATGGAGAATATTCTGAGAATGAACTCAATGTGTTGTGGCTGTGTCTATTTTGTATTATAATGAACAGGATTCTGATTGGCTTGAATTGGATTGTGTTTCTGAAGTGCCTTGAGAGAACATTTGATGACAGTAAAATTTAATTGAACTGAATTCACCAGCTGTGTTATTCATGCAAAACAGGTTTTTCTTTCATGGAGAATATTTTGAGATGTCTCAATGAACTCAATGTGTTGTGGCTGTGTCTATTTTTAAATTATTATTATTATTATTATTATTATTATTATTATTATTATTATTATTATTATTATTATTATTATTAAGTGCAACATTTTCAATATTTGGTTGTGAAGTTGTTTTTGTTGGTTTTTGTTACCATATATATTAATAAAGACTTATATATATATATAGATATGTATATATCTATATACATATATATATATAAACACATTGTAGTTTGCTTTCAGCTAATTAGTACATTTCGATGTTATCTGATGCTACTTTGCCATGAAATTGACCACAATTTCCAATTGCCACTGGAGACCAAAAATCTACTCTTCCTAATATGAACAGAACAACTGCTGCAAAAGGATAAAGGAGACGATCGCTCTGTTTTCCACCCTCCTTGTGTGAAAACAGTGTATCCGGTGTCTTTACAAAACAACGCATGAAAATCTGCCAAAAAAATTGACTGGTTTTGATTTCTCAGATGAATCTGATCGGGCTCTGACTCCAACAGGTAGGGAGATCGTGACGTAACCCGTCACCAGCCACCCTTTTCCTCCCTCCACCCCCACCGTAACGCCAGCCTCCCAGCTGCGACCGCCGCTGTCCTGTCTCGCCTCCCGGTGTCTGCTCCGCTCTCTGCCCCGCTCCGCTCCGCTCCGCTCCCGCCCCGAAGCCTCAGCCTCCTCGTTTACCACCCCCGGCTCCCGGACCCCTCTCCACCCGGTGAATGCACCAGTGCCGCGAACATGACGGGCATCGCCGCTGCTTCTTTTTTCTCTAATTCCTGCAGGTTCGGAGGCTGCGGTCTCCAGTTCGAGTCTCTCGCCGAGCTCATCGTCCACATCGAGGACAATCACATCGGTGAGTTGGGGCCAGAGGGGGCGACGGAGCTACGCAGCTAGCGGGTATTTGCTAGCTAGCTAGCTAGCTAAACGACATAGACATAGGCTCGGGTTTGCATTCCGCTATCTTCGCTGCCCGCTTTTCGTCGAGGCTCGTTGGAGTGCGAGTTCTTTGGAAACTTAGACATTTATTATTATGGAAAGGGATGTTCTGTATGTCAATTGCGTGTGTGTTTTATCAAGGTACTATAGTTACCTTTGCAGCGGTAATTCGACTGCAAGGGCCGCGTAGGTCTCATAGGTGTAACTAGCATCCCTACCAGGCAGCGGTTTTTTTTTTAGCTAACACTAGTCTGTGTTTACATTTCGAGGCCTGATGCAGTGCAGCCGCAGCTCGTCCCTCAGCTTTTGTGTGTTGAGCTGCCAAAGAGTCTGTCACTTAGTCACCGCAGGTTTCTCATCAATGCACCACGGTGTTTGTGTCACTTCAAAACCACTGTCACATCACTTTAACCAAGTTTGGGCAGACGCTCAGTAACATTATTTGATTTTCTTCCTCATGCAACAACCCTCAACTTGTTGCATCACTTATTAAATTATCATCTGACAGACAACCCAGATAACCGTCAGGAGCCATGTATAAATAGCCTTTGAATGAATTTACCCATCATTTGATACAAGAGACACCAAAATAGCAGAAGGGAAAACAGCAGAAGTAAAGGAAAAGAAAAGAAAACATCAGGAGTAGTGATAACTGGTGATTTCAGCAGCAGTGCAAAAGAAAAGAACAACAGTGAAGTTAAAAATGAATGGGAATGAAGAGAATTGCTTTTCTTTAATGGAGGGAATGTTATTTTCCTTAAGTGTTGACATGTCAGAAAACTATACAAAGAACAACTGTGACACTATTAAATAAACCTGCAGTGGCTGTTGATGAATATTTAACAAGCGTTACATAAGTCTGCGAAGCGTAGATCAAACTTTCACCTTCACATTAACACAAAACCGCCTGATCTTGCAGATTAGACTTTGATCCATCATAAACAAAAAAGGAAAATGATTCAGTGAGTTGCGAACCACTGAAACACTAGTGTGTAGCAAAACTGATCGAGGCTAATCATCATTTGTGGCATGTATCCATCCTCACGAGGCTGTTTAAATGGGGTGAGGGGGTAAAATGGATGCTTCATTGAGCCAGTCTCCATGGCAACTGGCTGTCTCCAACCGGGTTGGGGGCAGTATATTGGCTGAGTTATTGCGCACCTGCTGTCTCACAAACAAAGAGCACTGCAGAGCCCCCAGCTGTGGTGATGACACCCTACATGATGTCACATCACATGTGGGATAAGACTGTATGCAGATGTTTAAAAATGGTGGGTGATGGTCCTGAGGGTTGAAGAGAAGGTCGAGCTGTGTTTATTTTCAGTGGTGCCGACCGATTTTCCTACATGCTCCATGGATTATCCCCAAAATGACCAAAGCAAATGCTTTATTTCATACTTTTTACACGTGTCTCAGCTTACTGCTAAAAAGACCCATAATGTCTCACCCAAATCAGAAATGAACAAGTTAAAGGTATAAATGGACAGAAATGCAGAAGTAGATCTAGTTTTCTCAATCCCACAACCTGAACACAACAGACACACTGATTGATGCCCCATCTGGGTCATGGCTTGACCTTTAACTCCAACCGTCAGCGGAGCAGAATGCCGGTTTACTTGCCATATCTTTAGGATTAATGAATTGCCCCTGTGCTCGCTTTACGCCACGGCTTTTCATCAGCAGTGTCAAGATCACGTGCAGTCTAATCAATATTGTGTACGGATCAGTTACCACAGAGACCTCTGTGACAGATGGAGGGGGATTGAGGTGAGAGTGTGCTAGAAGAAGGGGGTTTGTGGCATTTGACTCTGAATGTGTCCACTCTGAATGTGTCCTCCCTGTTTTTTGCGGTTTCGGAACAGAGCTCAGAATATCATCTGTTTTGATTCCCATCTTCCTCACTCGAGGTGTCACATGAGCTGATTGTGTGTGAATATCGGATTGCCATTGATAATGGGCATTCGTGCAGTGTGCTTGCACAGATTATGAAAGCGTATGCATGCATTAAAAATCAGTTGGATGACACTGTGCTTGTGCTGTAATATGTATGTAAATAGTAGTAACAGGGAGCCACTGGGACTTGGATCAGGGTGCAGAACTGTCTCAGAAATGTCTTCTTTCTGCTGCAGTCTGTGCTGCCCTCTTGTGGCAGGGCATTCGATGTGCTTCAAAGTCCAAAAAAAAGTCAAGCTTTTGCTACTGTTTCTGGTTTAAACCCCTGTTTAACTCTCTAATCTCAGTTTTAAACTCAACTTGGACCCGTGCCTCGTCTGACACAGAGTATACTAGCTGGCAGGCTACAGACCAGTGGAGCCTATCGCGATCCTTTCCATGAGAAAACTGAGTAATGTGTGGGTCTTAAGCGCTGACCTCATCCCAGAAGAAAGAGTAGCAGCCTGGCAGTGACGTAGCCCTGGTGTTTAGATTACAGCTAAATGCAAGAGGAAGTGTCTCAGGTGGATTGTGTTTAACGTGCAGCTTTTGGTTGTTTGGTTGTTGAATGCTTTGTGCAGTGACTCTAGGTAAGGCCAGAGGAATGTAATGATGTCAGACTTCTGTGCCTGCGTGCACGACCACAGCGTGTTGTGTCCTCACCTGCACAAGCACATACCTGCCTTTTACCTCAGCAGAGAGAACGAGTGAGAGCAGATTGAGATTAGAGGAGGGGAAGAGATGTGAAAGATGTGGTTAAGAAAGCAAAAATCTAGGTTCATGTCCAAGAAAATCCCCGAGATGTTGGCTTTGTTTGGACAAATTTAGTTTCTTTTCTGCTTGGTTTTGATCTGGAATCAAAAGTTGAGCCAGATTTGAAGTGAGGAGTCATAGCACCACCATGTTATGATAATGTAGGTTCCCCTGAAGCGTGCTTTCACTCAGCCTGCAGTGATTTAATGGCATAATCAGCACAGTATGAAGAATACATTTTTAGCCGTTTAACCGCCTAAGGGAGAACCACCTAACTTAGAGGGAATGATTTGTTGGATATGCGGTGAGAAGAGGCCGATCTAAGGTGCTATTATCACATTTATTAACTGTGATAACTATTATTGGCATAAAATGAGTAGAAAATGGCAAGTAAATTGTTGCCAAAAACATCATTGTGAAAGCATATGCTGTGAAGAAGCAGTTTTCGCCTACTTGTAGGAACAGATAAAAAATAAAACTCAATGTTTTTATAATGCACAACACAGAAAATGTGTGCGAGATTAGCCGCGAGTGTCTTAGTATTTGTTGCTTTTAGGCTGCTTGTAAGGCCAAGGAAGAGTTTGACCCATTTCCCATCATAATCATACCATCAGAAGCATTTACAGGCTCATATATTACCTGTTTAAAATGAAAACAATGAGACAAAATGCATGTGAACTATCGAGATGTAAACGGTTCATAAAGCGCCTGAGTGTGACCTGCAGGCATGCAGATTTCAGCCGTGTACTGCAGCCCTCGTTGCCAGATTGTTTCCCATCCCACTTCCAGAGGTGCGACACGGGAAGAAGTACATGTTTGCACATGCAAGAGTGCGTGTTCACCATACCTCCGAAATGACCTGTGAGGGTGTAGCAGAGCAATTACCTAACTGGCATCTCAAACTAGAAGCTGCAGACACCCTTATTTTCCCTCGCCACGAACACACATCCACGCACAAAGTCACAGGGCCTGAGAGCCTCGCCGAGCACTGGGGAAGTGTAATTACAGAGAAGACCTCCCCACCCCCACCACCCTTCCTCCTAGCTCCTGCTCCTGCTTCTCCTCCTCTGTTCTCCCTCCATCCGGTTGCCTGCTGCTCTAGAAACGCGTTAAAATCCTCTCTGTGGCTTAATTAGCAGGCTGCATAACAAGCCATGCATTCTTGGCCTACTTTCAACACGTACACATGCAAAGACGCCCATGCACAGACCATGACACACGATGTGCACCCGCACACGGACAGCAGGGGGCAGCAGTGTGCCGTGTATGCTTGTGCAGGGGTATGAAATGAGGCTGTTGATTGGGTGCTGCGTTCAGTTACAGGGATGTCGATCAAAGATGCGTTTACCGAGCCCATGAAGGCTTTGAATTGAGTCAGATATGTAACACACACGCTGTGAAATACAGGCAGGAATTATGCGCAGAGAATTTGAAGATGAAAACGCTGAGGTGAAATGTGCGTGTGCAGACCCGTGGTTCAGCTCCAGCGGCAGGATCAGCAGCACACTAGCTTCCTGTCCTGTTAGGTGAGCGGAAGTCGTAAAGCCAGCGAACATTTACTGCACCTGGCTTACTCCTTTACCACCAACACCCACCACCCCCCCGCTTCTCCACACACATGCACACACTTACCTTGCCCACCATCCCCTGCTCTCAGGCATCCAAAGTTATTAAAGGGGAACTCCGGTATTTTTAAACCTAGACCTTATTTCTGGCATGAAATACGTTCATCCAATACTTTAAGCTGAATGAATGAATGAATGAACGCGTACTATAGCTCTGTTAGCACATAGCTACTGTTATGTGGCTACTTGCGGCTATAGGAGAGCTAAAGTGATGGTCCCAGTACAATAGTACGCGTTCGTTCATTCATTCGTCTTAAAGTATTGGTGAAATAAAGACAGATAATGCCTTATTTAGAGGCTGCATCGTCCCTGCCCTGTTCACTCCGTTATATGGATATACGCCGATCGCCAGTTATCTAAATATCTTCCGAAGGACATCGACTTTTGCTATTCTCGGTGAGTAGATAAACGTATTTCATGCCAGAAATAAGGTCTAGGTTTAAAAATACCGGAGTTCCCCTTTAAGCCTGGCATATTTTCACCCAGTATTTCTTCCATTTAGTTTTTTCTTTTCGCCTCTTCCTGTGATACAGAGGACCAGCTCATCACAAATATACATAACGGTATTATTATTTAGATCAGCTATTAACTCAATTGCCACTCAAATCCCATCATTGTGTTGTATGCTGTTTTTTTTTCTACACAAAGTTCATACTTTAGGATGTTGGTTGCTCATTATGCCTCATTGTCTCATGACTCAGCCTTCTCAGTCATGTAGGTCGAGGTGTGTGTGTGTGTTTGTATTTGTGCTTGCTCATGTGTGTGCACAGAGCTCTGGTCTCTCCATCTAAGCAGCAGGTAGGATTATTAAGGCTCGACAATAAAAGAGTCAAGGACCACCTCTGTGGAGCACCGCACATGTGTGTGTGTGTGTGTGTGTGAGAGCTTGTTTGTGCTAATGAATGCATACAGCTGAACTTCAGCTATCTTTTTTTTTTTCCTCTCCTCTCTCCTCATTTAGTGTTTTCACTCTGGAAGGTTGTGTGGGACTGCTGCCGCTCTGTCTTTTCCTGGCTTGTTTTCTTGTTTGCTGGTCTCCTTGGTGTTCTCCTGCACTGTGGGAAGTCTGCATTCTTTTTCTTTTTTTTTTTAATTATGAGGTGTGAAAGCCTGAAAGGGCTAAGAACACCAACACACACACACACACACACACACTTTGGATTAGTTGGAAGGAGTGTCCTGGTGTCCTCAGATCTGAATCGCAGTACACCTGCAAGCCATTAAATACCCAGCTGCAGTTATTCCTTTACATGAACTTCATAGTTTTTTTTTTTAGTTTTTTTTAATTTTTTTTAAAAGTTTGGCCCATTTCGATTGTTCCGCTGTTGAACACTTGATGGCACTGGTAGTTCGCAGATACGAGCCACCCGCAGTGCTTTTATGCACACTTGCTCCTGTTTTCCAGGGGGTGGGAGGTGGGACTTTGAAGTTGACACCGCTCCCCTCGGGCAGTGGAAGTTGCCTACTGTAGTGTTACTGACTTTAGCAAGTCAGCGGGAAAAAGCGTGTGTGCGTCTTGACTAATACGCTGTGCGCATTCATCACAGCCTCCTTCGAGTCGCTCCTTCACTCTCAGACACATTTCTTCATTTGCCGCATTTCGAGTCCGGAAATGATTAAGCAGCCCCGGTCCAGTTGGTTTAATTTAGCGAGTGCGTGGTGCCAGTGTAAAAATGCACTGCTTCTGAAAGGTTCTGAGAGGAAGCTGCAGGGCGCCACATACTATGCACGAATCCTGAGCAAGTGTGGGAAGCCTCAAGCCATCTATCAGCCTGTCTGGCAGGAATAGTGTCAATATGAGTCAGCGCCATACTAAGAGTGTTCATATACTTTCCCCTCACAGGGAGAGGTGATTAATCTGATCGTCTTTTTCTCTCTCAGACACAGATCCGCGGGTTTTGGAGAAGCAGGAGCAACAGCAGCCCACTTACCTGGCCCTGAGCTACATCAACAGGTACATATCTTCACTTCTATATTAAAAATAGTTTGTCTACAGAGGGCAGCATTGCTCCACCTGCGAAAGCCTCCATTTATGCGTTCATGTGATTTGCTGAGAAAGTCATCAATGACTGTGTTCCCATAGACAGAGCAGCAGTGACTCATCCACAGACAGGCACACAAAACCACACAAGACAATCACGCCCGACTCCCCAAGCTGCCAAAGGCAGCATCTCAGTGTCATGGCATGTGTGTGTGTTTTTGTGTGGTGAACTGATGTCACATCCCACTTAATGCCTCATCAAATCACTACAAGATGTAGCTTCCAGAGAGACAATGGTAAAACAAGGAGGCAGAGAGAGTGAGGTTTGTTTTCTGTGATAATTGATCAAGCAGCGAGGCTGTAAATGTCACCAGTATTTACAGTCTGTGTGATTTGGACAGTTTATTCAGCAGCTCGGTTATGTTTTATCACACCACAGACACTGGAACAGCAAAGACTACGTGAGATAAAAGCATCAAGACTCGTGCTGCTATAACAACAAACGAATGAGCACCATTTACATGAAGCAATTTATTAAGGGATTATTAATCCCACTTAAGCACAGCTTTAGTTAAATCTTGGTAATCTGAATGTGGTGCCACACATTTTATAGAACAAAGCTGCAAAAAAATAAGCCAGTCTGCAATAAAGCAAAATGATCCTCCAACTTCTACACGACAGTGAAATCAAATGATTTGTTGGTTTAAAGTATGCAGTGCAGATTGCTTATTGGCCATCACATGGAGTCCCTGCATGTAACGTGCAGTGCTGTTGTAGATCGCTCCAAAAGAAAGTGTTACATAAACGAGGGCGTGTCAAGATGAGCGTTGCTCCAGTCACGGGGTCCAAAATGAACTTTGTGGCTCACCATCAAATGGCAATAGCCATTAAGAACAAATTCCAATCCGATTATCACAAAAAAACCCACATACACACAAAAAGAAAATCAGATATCTGTATGTTCCTGTTATGCATCCGTCTTAAAATAAAAACCAGCCCTGAATGAAACATTATTTAGTTCCATCCCTTCTTATTCCACAGGTTCATGACAGATGCGGCACGCCGGGAGCAGGAGACCATGAAGAAGAAGGCCACACCCAAGCTGTCCCTGTCCATCACGGGCGGAATGTCTAGGAACAGCACGGCCACGCCTCCCCGCCACACCAGCGGTAACCTGACGCCACCCGTCACGCCCCCCATCACCCCTTCCTCCTCATTCCGCAGCAGCACACCCACAGGTACGACAGGTGTGTGTGTGTTGAAACGTGTGTTTGAGAGGAAGAAAGATGGATTACTTTGACTGGTGGAGGGAATGAAGGCGTTGAAAGTGACGAATGTAAATGAACCCCTCTGGCAGCAACAGCAAAAAGCTCGCAGTTGTGATTGCGCCATCGGGAGCATGTTCATCAGAGGCAGAGGACTGATGGAAATGTTTGTAATGCAAATGGAATGCAGCTGACTTTATACCTGTCCAATGAGTTTGCATTACGGCGAGAAACCCAAGCTCCAGAATACCTGAAGGGAGAGCATGAGGCTGCTCAACGTTTTCTGCAAACAGAAACGGCAAATTATTCACTTTGGGCAATAAAACTGTTTTGGGTTGGTTTGGAAGTTTCCATGCAGTTTTTCCTCAACACTTTAAAGCTTGAGGAAAATCTGCTGTCGGAGTGGAAAGCAGAAAGCCCAACCACTATCTTCTGTGCTGTGCTGTGCTGTGCTGTGCTGTGTGTGTGTTTGAGTGTTGGCTCTGGTCTCTCCTGCAGTGAGAAAACCAGTCAACACTCTGCTAATTACATAGCAGCTGTCACGCTGTGTGTTTGCATGGGGCCGTGTGTTGCACAGCTCAGAAGCAGATGTCCAATTCCAGCCCAAATGGTTCCAAGAGTAGTGTTAAGTCTGGGCTTACACACCAGCATGGACACACACACACACACACACACACACACACACACACACACACACACACACTCTTTAAACATGTGCCAGGGTGCCATCCACTTCCTCATGCTGAGGTGCAGCATTTCCTGTTATATGGTGGGGGGTCACAGGGTCTTCATGTGTGTGTGTGTGTGCTTATGTGTCTGAACAATTTAGTAATGTGGTATGTGGATGCTTGTGTGTGTGTGTGTGCATGCATGTGAGTGGAAAATGTTCTGCACTTAGCAAAGCACTTTTTCCAGGCTGAGCAATGGGGATCACTCCCACTTAATGATCCCTTTCTCAGTGCCAATCCCTGCATTTTGACTCACAGGCACACACACCACTTCTGTTTTGTCTGCTTTCAATGACATGTGGGCTGCTTTTACATCAAATGGCAGCAGAATACAGAGAAAAGCATTAATAAAGAGTCACATATCGTTTTCTGCGTGGTAAATTCCCACGGCGTGAAGCTCTTTTGGCTATGTCTCCCTCCATATTTCATTCGTGATGACAAATGTTTTTTTTGTTCTGCATGGCTCCAATGTGCCTTTAGGCAGCGAGTATGATGAGGAGGAGGTAGACTACGAGGAGTCGGACAGCGATGAGTCGTGGACCACAGAAAGCGCCATCAGCTCCGAGTCCATCCTGAGCTCCATGTGCATGAACGGGGGAGAGGAGAAGCCATTCGCCTGCCCCGTCCCCGGGTGTAAGAAGAGATACAAGGTAAGGTTAGACCCAACGAGGAGGGAGTCGGTTTCAGCCATGGGACATGGGGTTGTTTTTTGCCTGTGACTAAATCTACACTGGCGCTTTTGTCGGACTATCACATGTCTGGGCATACAGTTTGGAAAAGCACAGAATAAATCCAGGCTGCTGTGATTGCAGGCGCTGATAAGAATATCATGGTGCATTTGTTTTGGTTACATTTTTCACACAGCATGCTGTGTATCACAGCTTGTAACAAGAGCCTCATTCAGCTCACTGTCCGCACTCCTTAACTAGTGGAAAGTGTTGGAACACTGCTCATTAATTCCCCTTTCAGGCCGAAATGGCAGCGTGGGAGAAGCCACATTTTGTGCTGGGACCTCCAGAGTTTAAAGCTGATTAAACTGTTAAAATTTGAGGTAAAAATCGTAGCTCCTTGAGATGGGAGTCAGCCACAGCATTACTTAACAAAAGCCTACATGCTCACAACGATCCTGTTTCAGTCCAGGCTTTCCTATGTTTTAAGTATTGTGTTCGCATGTTCCTGAGACACAGAAGCACAGGATCTGTGAGTTAACATAGATCTATAAAGCCTGCATTAAAGGGGAACTCCGGTATTTTTAAACCTAGACCTTATTTCTCTGTTAGCTCTCCTATAGCTGCAAATAACCACATAACAGTAGCTATGTGCTAACAGAGCAATAGCACGCGTTCGTTCATTCATTCTTCTTAAAGTATTGGTGAAATAAAGACAGATAATGCCTTATTTAGAGGCTGCATCGTCCCTGCCCTGTTCACTCCGTTATATGGATATACGCCGATCGCCAGTTATCTAAATAGCTTCGGAAGGACGCTGACTTTCAACAAACTGTTCTCGGTGAGTAGATAAACGTATTTCATGCCAGAAATAAGGTCTAGGTTTAAAAATACCGGAGTTCCCCTTTAAGATGACTTATATGCATCAAATGAAACTTAAACCATTTTGTTCAGCCTACAGAATTGGGTTTGTTTACATGTCTCAGGTTGTTTGGATGAAGTGACACAGTGTCCACCTCTTTCCCAAAGTAAAATCAGCTCATTTATTCATTATCATACAAGTATAGAATTATAGTTGCGGCTGGGCAGTTCCATCTTGGAACTGCAACGTCTCAGTGACAAAAACACAAGTAGCCAGGATTTAATTATGTAATATACCTTTAAATAAAACTAATTGTCAGTGCTGGAGAGCAGGTTTCATTGAGCATCATCAAGTGTGGAGCTGGATCAGTCAGAGATTCACCCGCTATAGTTTTTAACATAGAATTAGAGGATGTGAAGTCCTCATAGAAATGGAATTTGCATGCAAGACCTGGAGCGGTGCTGCGGCGTGTCAGCTGTTGTGAGTCAAGCATAAAATGTGCGCTCCACTTACAACCTTCAACCTCACGTCTTTCTCTCTCTGCGCCCACACTTCTCTAGAATGTGAACGGTATCAAATACCACGCCAAAAACGGCCACCGGACGCAGATCCGCGTGAGGAAACCCTTCAAGTGTCGCTGTGGCAAGAGCTACAAGACCTCGCAGGGCCTGAGACACCACACCATCAACTTCCACCCACCCGTCTCCACCGAGATCCTGCGCAAGATTCAGGGCTAGAGCCAGAGATCACACCGCTCAACTACCCCAAACGTAGCCCTGTCCTGACTTTCTTTACACACTAAAGGTTCAAGTGCATGCTTTAAGTTGTTTCCATTACTTTTTCGTCATACTTTTTTTTTTATTTGTGTCACGTTATTGTTGTTATTGTTTATTTTTTTTCTATTCATATCACAAGTATCTTTATGTAGTATTTTTGTATTGATGTACATTTGCACATTCGTATATGCTATCATTTGATTTTTTTCTCTCTCTCTATCGTTTCACTTACATAAGGTGCTAACTGTAAAAAGAAAACAACAGAAAGAAAAGACAAAAAAAAACAAGCGATACAAAAGAAGAGCGGAGAAGTGGGAAAGATGTGAAACAGGAAGCGCGACCGACTCCTGCCTTTTTTTTTCCTTTTTTTTTTCCTCCCCGCCTGCTCGCCTCGGAGCAGGTTGAGGTCGGCTTCTAGCGCTCCGTGGGTTTTTTTTTTCCTACACTCCCGGTTCCGGTCGCCGCAGAGTCCAGCTGAGCTAAGGTCTGTGCCTTCACGGTCACTTGTGGGAGTTTAAGAGCAAGAGTTAAGTTATACTTTTAACAGATATATTGATATATAAACAACAGACAGATATGTATGTGTACATAGAAAATATAAAAGTATTCATGAGCATATTCATAAATAGTTACACTTTATTTTCAAGCTTTATTTTATATATATATTTGTCAGTGTTTTAGATTTAGTGTTTTTTTCTTTTTTTATATATGTATCAATAAGTGTTCTTTCATTCCTCATTTGCTGAGGTGGCCAGTTTTGCAGTTCAACAGCTGGTTGTTTCAGAGGCAAGTTTTTCATTCAGATCTTCGAGATCGGAGGCCAAATAGTCCTCTGCGTCGTGTGCGTGTTTCACTGTTGATCAGGAAGAGAACGCGGCCCGTTTCGTAAACCTTTTCATACCATCCACATCCCCGGCGTTTCCTCACTCAGAGTGCCAGAGCTGTGCTCCTCAGACTTGAGCATCACACTGTATTCTCGTTGCCAAGATCTTTGTGTGTGTGTTTTTTTTCCCTTTCTTTCCATGATCGTTGCCAACAGCTCTCCACTGCCAAACACTGACCGTACCATGTGCCTGATGGGAGGGGAGGGGAGGGGTGGGTGGGGGTTGCCATGATGGTATCACCATGGAGGTCGTCAAATGTGTGGCAATGATTTTCATGTTCATCACGCCTCCAAAACGTGCACGAAGGTACACGAGCAGAATGTTTTCACACGTGCTTTCTGAAGAAGAGGCTGCATTTGTATTTAAGAGATTATCATCTACAACTCGTCATTTGTGTGTGTTGTGGACAACAGCATTCCAGTCCCATTGTGCGTGCGTGTGTGTGTGTGTTTTCTGAGCTAAATCCAAGTCATCAGCCTGGAGAGTATTACTTTATCTGTGTGTTTCAGTGCTTGGATGTCTCATGGTTCTGTGGCAGGCTGACTGGGACTTCATCCTCCATTAGAGGAGAGTGGTGCAGTCACCCTTGTTCATTGCATCTTTCCCCTCATAGACAATTTAGATTCAGCTGGAGGCTCGAAGCATGAGCCTTTTCTCTCGTTTGTTCGATGGACACACTGACCTCTGACATGCACACACCCTCCTGTCCTCCAGTTTATTTTTTTGGATCGGTGCGGCAGAGACAACGGCGTTCTCAGAATGTTTCCACAGGGTAGAAAACAAAAAAGAAAATGATGTTCATCATCACAGACCTGTACTTATGACCTCAGAGCGTTCGATAGAGTGCTCCTAAACAAACAAGCACAAACGTGGCTTCAGAGACGCTCCGAGTTGATTCTGAAGCACCACTTTCAGTGTCCATCTGTGGAGCCTTAAGAGTTACCCTGAGATAATGGTAGAGGAACCCTTTGAGCGTACGGGAGGTCTTTCTCAGCAGGGGCAGACAGCCGAGCTGTCAAACACTCGTAAAACCATCCTCGCTTCACAGACTTCACCATCGCCATGGCAATGCTGTTCATGGGGGTCGTCTGCTGCATTGACACAAGCGGGAAAAGAAAAGAGGAGCGGAGGCTGTGTGCAGAAGGAGGGGATGAGTGAGGGACTTCAGTATACCATGTACAGTGAATGTATTGTAATGTGCGTATGTTGTCAAGTGCTTTTAAATTATATTTTCGTATGTACCGTGGAGACCAGCGTTTCCCTTTTGTATGGGGGTTCAACAGGTTCCGAGAAGAGTGACTTGTAAACTATGTCAAACTGTCTTTCTATATAAAAGATGAGCTGCTCAAATGTAAAACAAGAAACGACTGAAAAAAAACCAGCAAAATAAAGTGAAAAACTCTGTAGCTCAGATTGAGTTTTTTGGTTTTTTGCCTCCTTGTTCGGCCCAAATGAGCAACAACGCAGCAAAATGCATTTAGAGAAGCGGAATTTATTCATAAAGATCTTTGCAGTACACAATTAAACCAGCTTTCTGACATTCTGGGGTGAAAAGGGTTGGAGTCAGACACGTGACAGACACAGATCAGCCTGGAGACTGCCGGGCATGTGCGGTTCTTTTTTTTGTTTTTTTTTAAAAGCCCGAACGCAACACTGTCGGGAGGAGCTTCGTAGTGACAACATCAGACGAGCCCTGTGAAGACACACTAACAGGACATTCGGTCAAGAGGACACACTGACGAACAAAGCAGCGACTTCTTTATAGTTTCGATTGAACGAAAACAAACAGGAAAAAAAGAGTGAATAATAAAAGTGTCGGTAGCGCGACGTCCTGCAGTCCGTTTGTCTAAAACGCGCCGCGTCACCTCTCAGCCCGGCTGCTTTAGACCCACTCAGGAGAAGAAAGTGCACAACAGGAAGTGAAACATCACTTTTTTTTTTCTTTTTTTTTTCCATCGTTTAAACATGAGGGAGGTAACGATAAGCGGAGACAGGTTAACGACAGTAATTCACAGGTCTCTCCACGGGTTCTACTTAATTACACTTATGTACAGTACATTCAGAATAAAGCCTTATTTAGTGCAGATACATGAAAACATAGTGCTGTTTTTGTTGAAACCATCTGACATCTTCGCAAAACACTCGCACGTACAACAGCATCGGAGGAAAACTCATATGTACACGTCACACACTCAGCATTTACACGTCTCTCTCTCCAGCCTTAAGTTCTGTGGACAACTAAAAGGTGACACACCCGCCTCGGCCCACTTGTCACATTATGCTGTATGTTGATTTCTTTTCTTTAAAGCCACTGTTCAAACTTCCGCGAGAATTCCCTCAAGAAATAACAGGAATTTTGTGGTTGGGAATTGTTTTTTGATCACAGACTAGAAGCATGCACTTTAAAAGGTGCTTAAAAGGAGCATAAAACTGATAGAAAAGTAAAGAATGGCGGCACTACTGCTTCCTTACTCATTGGCGTATTAAAGTAAAAGCTACCCTGGATCGACACCTTGGTATGAGAGCCGCCACGTTACAAACTCTGCTCCGTTTCAGCAGTCGATTACATTCTTTCAAACCTTTAGGATTGCGAAAAAAGTGCTAATGATTGTTCTTTTGACAAGACAACTTAACTGACCCCTAATCAAAATGAACTAAGAGGTTCTGACGGTGTCAGACTCCCCGACTTCGTCCCCTGCGTCCTTCACTCGATCTGCTCGAAGTTGAGCACGTGGCCGTCGAAGTGCGTGAGGACGTGCCTCTCGAAGAGCTGCTGCTGACAGTTGAGGGGGAACTGCTCGGAGCAGACGGGGCACACCTTCCAGTGGCTCTCCACGTGCTGCTCGAAGCTGCGCTGCTCAAAGTGCGGCGGGAAGATCACCTCGCAGAGCGGGCAGCGCTTGTGAACGTCACTGCTGGGAAAGAGGGGAAGAAGCGGGGGCCGGGAGAGATGAGGAAGACGTGAGAGAGTTTCTGCGCAGTTCACATGACAAAGGGAAGATATGCTGAGACAGAAAACCTACTCATGGGCTTAAAAACAAACCAAAAACACATCAGTAAGTGATCTGACAGCGAGTTCAGCCCGGAGCCCAAATGTTTTTGGCTTTCTCGTGAAAAATGTGTCTTTTTGTTCAACAGACCAGATCGCAGCTAACAAAATCCAGAAACTTCTGCCTTCTTGAGAAGCAACCCCCCCCCACACACACATATTTATTTTGTGTCCATTCAGCTGTCCCATTAGAAGTTTTTCGATTTCGCTCTCATTTTTTAGGGATGAAAATAAAAGAAATCAATCTACATGAAAGAGATGTTTATGTGAGCCACGGGGGAATTATTAATCAAATACAACAGCTGCTTTTTTTAAATTTTTTATAGAGGGTCAGAATCAAGATGTGAAATTTAATCATCAAGTAAGTTGAGGGGTTTAAAAGGGCCGACTTAAAAAAAAGAAAACTGACATTTTGCTTGTGGCAGCAGTTATGTAATTTGGTCTTCGGGGATCTGCAACGTTTCATCGTAATGTTTCCGTCCGATACGCACACTCCTGACAATCAGTCATAACACACACCTTAGCAAACAAAAAAACCCCAAAAACCTGAAAACTATTAAATATACACAGTCAATATTTTTCCTTTTAACTTCCCGACAGACTTCTGTCTGTCTTTGCGGCTTTGAGGCAACATCAGGGTTAAATTTGCAGACGCTGGCCCGTAAAAAAAAAAAAAAGAAAAAAAAAAGGCTCCAGAATGAAAATGTGCAAATACCAGTGCCTGCTCAGGCTGCTGAAGCTGACCAGTAACAGAAGTGGAGTGGGTAGCCCTCCCTCCACAGTAACTTGGACAACATACAGACGCAAATGACACTTTCTCAGCCATGTTGTAGGAGCTTTAGGCTGAGAACGCCAGTTGCTTAAAATTTGAGAAATGGGAATTTGAAAGAAACCGGTAGAATTAACCCCATGAGCTACTTTACTGCTCCGTTAAACGGAATAAAACAATTGAGATGAAAAAGGCGTTACAGTTACACATCTTTAAGTGTAAAAACCTTCTTGTTATTTGTTGTATAGTTGTTTATATACAGGAGTTGTAAGCATGTGAGGCAAAAATATTGGGAAAATGATCACACAAACCTTCAAAGCTCATTGAATTTACTGTCTTTATATTAGTCTTATGAGGCCCATCATCGGCACACATGCTGTCTGATGCACAGAGAAGAGGTCCCATCCTACTGGGTTGGCATCTGCTTTGAACAACTTTATCTACAGCGTGTCCTGCTCTCTGTGTTTGTAAGTCGGGGCGTTACCTGGAGTCAAAGCAGAAACTGCCCCTCGCCTCGCTGCGTCTGTTGGACTGATGATCACACGACTGCTGAGCACCGTCACACACCTTGGACACACACAAAAGGACAGGAAATGATGGCCGATTAATGCTAAAAACAGCTCCGTGCGTTACAAACACTATGAAGCTATGAAGGTTCTGTATTTTCCACTGTGTAGTGTTCTGGTTTCTCCTAAGGAACGAAAGATATACTGCAACACTGATACGGATCTCAGGTCTACCGCTATGCAAAACCTCCCCTAATTACTCTCTCAGTTCTCATTATCTCCCTCCCTCTTGAGCTCTGAGGGACTGACATTAATTAGAACTCAATGCAAATGAGTCCAGAGCTCCGTTTTTTTAAGGGCAAGCTGTACTTCTCCTCAACCTGTGAGGGAGGAGCGCTCCAGAGACAGCAACTGACAGAGGTGCAGTTAAGGAGGGATTAACATGACAGGAATTCACTGGCTGCAAAACACAAAGCTCGGGTGGGAAAGCGAAGGCTGGGAGCGAAACGAGTAAGAGGCCAAATTAAAGCAGTGAAAAATGATGCTCTGGTAGCACACTGACATGTAAAGACAACACATTTATTCATAAAGCATAATATCTGGTTTGTTGGTGGACGTGTTGCACTAAATTCCATGAAAAGAAATGTCCCACCGGTCTGGTTATTGATTCGTTTAAAGGCAGCGTGCTGCTTACGTTTAAAGGCTCCTCTGCTTGATGCTCACTGTTCTCGGGGGTACTTGTGCTGCGCGAGGGTTGGATGCAGACCACCTTTGGGTCCCAGTCTGGGGCTCCAGGACCAGGGCTGGGCGGTGTGATCGGTGGGGCGCAGGGAGGGGCGCAGGGAGGAGGAGCTTCGGGCGGGGGGCGTGACATGTGCTCAGGAGACAGTGCTACATCCATCCGATCTGTAGACACAATAAGACGAGGAAGCATCGCTGTTCAAACAGCTGAGGTGCAGGGTGGGAAGAATTAATGGCTGAGGATGTATCACCCCCACCTCTTGTAGTGTCAGTGGAGTAAGGATTTCCGTACTGCAGCTCAGCGGGCCTCTGTGGCACCAGCGGTGGGGGGGAGGGGTCCTGAGGGTACGGCAGGGGGTAACGCAGCAGCATGGGCTGCCTAACCTCAGCACCCTGAGCTCCTGCCTCCTGCTCCCTCTGCCTGGACATGTAACGCTGGAGCTCCTGGAGAGGAGACACAGCATCCAGAGCCAGCACTTAATCAAACTTCCCATCATGCAATTCAAACTGGTACCACATGTATCGAACACTAAGTACTTCAGGAGTATCTATAAACATCCGTCAGCCAACACACACACTCACTTTCCTACTTGTACATGTTCAAGGTCGTGTCCTAATATTTAGAGGAGACATTTCTCCTCACTTTTGTTTTGTCGTGGGTTTTTTTTCCCACATTGCGTTTATCTTTCTTTTAAAGTTCTTTCCGCAGTCGTGTATAACACCGTTATAACAAACGTTATAACAAACGTTTACGTGCTATCAGAACAGACCTGCAGTCATCGTCAGTTTTCGAAGTAAGTCTGCCCACATTTTCCCTCCTGGAACCAGGTGAGTAAGCACCTCTCGCTTCCAGTTTAGCTTCCCTAAACACTGTTTCTGCCCTTTGTGATTCTATCTGACGCAGGAGCATTAGTACCCTACTCATTACTGTAATGGGTGTCAGACTCTGGCTCCCTCTGCTCTGGCTTTCGCTGATGAAGGCGCTCACCCTCTCCCTTTTTGTGCTTTCTTTATTCCTCCCTGATCTCCTCTCTTGATGACTTCATTAGTGCGCTGCTATCAGGTTTAACATTTAAACCAGGGTTGGGAAGGTGAAACAGACACGTCGTGTGGCATTTGCACTGTCTAATGGCACCGTACCGGAGGGCGAGAGAAGCAGGTATAGATGTATTAATTAGAGGGTGGGGGGGTGGGGGGGTGGGGGTGGGGGTGGGGGGGGGGGAGTGTTGAGTTTGACACGTGCATATAAAGTGCATATAATTCAAAGTAGTGATTTTGTTATAGACTTCAGTTTAAAGTGTCTTTCAGCTTGGTGTGTGTTGAAAATGTTGCTGCTTCTGAAGTAAAACTACAACCCGAAGCCCAACTAATTTAGAGCATCTGCACAGTTTTACCTCTTGGAGCTGTTCTTTGTCTTTAAGAGCCTTGGCGAGGTTGCGTTTGAGTTCGGTCACCTCGCTGGCTCGCTCTGCCATCTGCACCTGGTGACGGGACACACACGAAGATTAGAAAACAGGAAACAGGACAAGCTCATAATTGTGAACCACAAATAAGTGTATCCACTTCTGTAACCCATAGCAGTTCCTTTGAAAGGCAAGAGGTCTCAGTAAAGATCCCTGGCATGGAACCCCAACTGGAAAGGAGGATCTTTTCTGGCTGATAAGAACCTCTCTCCTCTGCTCCCAGTTTGTGTCAACTGATGAAGAAAATCAGTGTGGATACACGCACGTGAGCAGGGGGAGCAAAAGATCTGTTTTTTATTTAACCTGCTGCAGTGTGGAGTGTGTGAGGTTTACTGTAAAACACATAAGTAAAACCAAAGAAACCAGGTCAGTGTTCAGAGGAAGATGAATCGGGTCAGGGGGGGTCGTCATAAATCTCTCACTCTCTGAGAGAACTGACCCGGTGGGATAGTTTACATTGCTAGTTGCTTGCTCTTCTCTTATTTCACTCCATTTCAAAGGTTCCAAATCCACCCATCCTCCTCTCCCATGGTTTCTCTTTCTGCTTCATGTCCGTCTGTCCTGATCTCATCACTCTTAAATTCTGCCTGCTTCTTTTGCCTCCCCCCCCCTAATTTTCTTTCATCTCCGCCGCCCGCCCCCCCGCCACCTTTCTCGTTCTCCTCTCTTTTCATTTCAATTTACGGCTCAGCATTAGAGGGCTAAGTTCAGGTGAAGGGAGTCTAAAGCGGTGCATTTCTGTGCCTCCCCTCCTTCATGTGCATCTCCCTCTCACCATCCTCCGGCTGGCTGATGTAAACAGCCGTAAAGTACGGACTTCTACGTCTGCCTCCTTCGTCGGTCTCCGGCCATTAAGAAGAGGCTCGGGGCCCCGGGCACTCTGCTCAGACAGGAGACTCTATCAATGTCAAAGGAGAGCTGTATTTACGGCGCTGGTAAACACACGCTCACTCACTGGGATTAAATGCCAGTCAGTGCTTTGGCAGACATTTCCACACAAAAGGGAACCGTCCCGTTCAATAACGCGCACACACTGGTATGTGATGTGGTGCCCGGGGTCCAGAACATCCGTGGACGCACTTTATGCAGACTGCATAAAGAGAAACCAGCAGAATTAGGGAATAAAGACTAAAAACTTAACTAACGACTGATGAGATCGGGATCATTTTTGCATAATCGTCATAACCAACGTTTTCCTTCACCTGTTTAAAAGGAACTGGGCGTTTCCACAGCGTTTTCCACAGTTTAAAGAACCGACTGACGAACTGACACACAGCGCTTCGCAAAAAGTGGCGAGGCTCCCCTTTCTTTCTGTTTCTCGTAATATGTTTTGGTGGTTTGAGCAATGATTTTTACGGGAATTCTGAAAGTCTTCCAAAGTTCGTCTTCGGACACTGGCTGCTTTGTCACTCGTTTTCATTCCAGTCATCCTATCAGACCACTTGGAATGTGTTCTTTTTTTCTTTCCGAAAGCCACTTAACACTGATCTGTGAATCACTCAATCATAAAAAAGGCACTAAATCAAATGATGGAGCATCCGGCATCCACACAAAACAAAGAAGTGAGCAAAAACAGCTCCCCGAACACACATTTTTTGGTAATATATAAAGAAATTTGCTCTTTAAATGACACAATCTTGTTGCTTCTCTGATCTCTGCTGCAGCGGTGCCAAACCAGCCCTTTATTTCAGACGTGTGTTTATCTTTTATTCCTCATTAATTGTATGTAGGATTTCATTTCATCGGTGTGATGCCGTTTAAATGCAGAGCATTGTGCATCAGAGAGATGCAGGAAACCGTTTCTCGGCTCATTTCTTTTTAATCAGGATGTCCAAATAACTTTGAATAATACATTTCCTCACATGTGAAGCTTTTTAACGACAAAGCATCCTATCCTAAGACCTGATAGGGCCATATTTTCCAAAGGTAGATTTCACACATATAGGACAGGCTTACTTGTGGCTCCATGAGATTCTAAAAGTAAAATGGGGTGTGAACCCTTCAGTTATTAGGCTGCTCTCCTGTGGAGTCAGCTATTTAAGATTAGGCCTAAAACTTAACTTTCTGATAAACCTGTAGTTAGAGATGACTCAGGGGACCCTTGGTTATGCCAATATTGGCCTACGTTGCTGGTGGGTCTCCTCTCTCCATGCATGTAATAGTTCCTACTGTACGGCACGCTGATGAGGGATTCTTTCTGTTGCTCAGAGGAAATGGTGTGCTTAAAATAGCTTTTTGTTGTAAGTTGATCCCACATACATAAAGTAAAAAGAAATCGATTACTAGCAGAACCCTAAAAAAAGAAAACAAAGAAAGTCTACAGTAATTTGTATACCGAGCCATCGACTAGAGTTTCACAACAGTGACAGCCCTGTAGTATTTATGGATGGATTAAACAAAAGTCAAACTCGATCACACTGAGCACACTGTGCTTCCCCCCAAAAAAGCACAACCCATGAACCAAACCCATACATCAAACCTGGTAGGGGTGTTATGACTTGGGCTTGTCAGCACTCAGCGGATGGTATTTGATCATTCGGCATTCATCATTCAACTATCTGAAACCAACTTAAAGAACTTTCCAAGAGGTGAAATAACCTTGAGTGGAACAGTCAATCACATGACTCCACTGGCTGTGAGACAACAATCTAAATCCTACACGGTGGATCTCCATTCCAGTGGCTGAAGGACAGACCGAAGACAGAGAGACACCGCAGCAACAAAGAACTGGAGGAGGCTGCAGTTAAGGCCTGATGGGGGAGGGGGAAACTTTTTTGCAGGGCTGCACTGAAACTCCCACATTTTCCTTTGCGTTTATATAAACCCTCCAAAATGAAAGCTGAGGCTCCGAAAACTATTATCTAATACTGTCAGAATCCATATCTGCAGTACCCTGGTTTATCTGCTACAGCAGAGGTAATGTTATGCCGAGAGGATCAGAAGAAAACTACCTATTTGGGTGCTTCGTGTCATATTTGCTCAGCAACTTTGGAACATGTAGATTTTTACTTCAATCCACAAACAAGTCCGAGTGTGCTTTATGGGTGGCTCCACTTACTTCATGTCATCCACCACTTTGACTTGTGTGTGTGTGTTTGTTAAGAGGCTTACTCGGAATCGCTCCTCCTCATCGGCCAGCCGCTGTTTGAGCGTCTCGTTGATTGCGCACTGCTCCCTCCACTTCTCCTCCATCAGCGCAAGCTCAGCCACCACCGAGCGCGTCTGCTCCTTTTCCGGCTCTTCTGTGCTACTCTCCTCCTCCTCTTCTTCTTCATCCTCTTCCTCCTCCTCCTCTTCTTCCTCCTCCTCCTCTTCTTCCTCTTCTTCCTCCTCTTCCCCTTCCTTCACAGCTTCCGCTTCTCTCGTCTCTGTGGCACTCAGCCTCTCGTCGCCCACCTCCACCCAGCTCGTCATCCTCAGGCTCTCCTCTGGCAGACTGTCCTTCTTCTCCCCCTCTTCGTTCTCTTTTTTTCTCTCCTCCATTTGTTTCACGTCCCTCTCAGCTGCAACATTCTCCATCGGCGTGTTCTCTCTCTGCTTTTCCTCCGTCTCTGTTCTGATGTGTTGGTCAGCGTATGAGAGTCCCTTCTTATTGAGTTCTAGAGTGATTGTCATGGCTGCGGCGTCTTGTAGTGCTGCAATAGCGATTTTTTCTGTAAAAAAAAAAAAAAAAAAAACCCCACTAAATTTTCAAATGTGAAGGCTTTTTAGGATAAGGGTGAGACTTGCGGTCTGAATTGTAATGCAACAATTAGGAATGTTTCTGAGGTGTCTGGGAGTTTTACCACATAAATGTAATTAGTATTTCTGCTGCACTCACTGAGTCACACACATCCACTTCTGATTTCCTCATTTCCAGAGAGCGATCGTTGACAATTTCCATAAAATGTGCTTCAACTTGTGGGTTTTAGGTGGAACAGGCATTTAAATAGAGAGGATGCAGGAGTTTAATCTTATTTAATGCCGGGTAAATCTTTTTCTGTGGCGTGTTTGAGGTAACAACGATTAAATGTGATGTGATCGACTGACAACCCGGTTAGTAACTCAACATTCTTAATGAAATATTTCTTCCTGGATGTTCAAATAAAAGAAACAAGTTAAAAACAGTAAATCAGTCACACAAAACTAAATTCGATGCTGGTACAACATAAACCCGTGTCTGTTTGTGCAGATATCCGTGTAAATATATTAAAAGTTGTTTCTTAAAACTAGTTTTTAAGTGTTTGAGGCAAAGTTCTTGCGAGAATAAAGACAACTCATGAAGGTGCGCCGGTGTTTTTGAAAAATAAGCAGGTATACTTCTGCACTCGTACCTTCTGTAGGTGATTCTGGACTAGGGGTCAGTGGCTCCTGTGTGGTCTCAGTGGACACATTTCTCTTTGACTCCTGCGAAGTATAAACAAGTGCATTAAAAATATATATATATATATATATATTTTATATATTTTTTTTTTTTTTTAAGTGTCAGGAAGCGGCAGGAAGTGAAATTTCTTTTTGGCCGGGTCTTTTTTAGAGTCTTCCCACACAGTACTCACCCCCTGTGACTCTGTTGTATTGAGCTTGGCCACCTGCCTGCGGAGGCGCTGACACTCCCGGTACTTCTCCTTATAGTGCTCAGCAGCCATGTGGAGACGCAGCTTCAGCTCCTCCACTTCCCTCTGCAGCTCGGCCTCTGCCTCCGACACCACCACAATGCTGGGAGTCACATCCCCGCCGGTCCCAACACCCTAAAGCCCGAGGGCGCAAACAAGAAGACACGCATGTGAAAAAATATACGCTAAAAATAAACATCAGAAAAGGAATTTAAGAAAGGAATTTTAAACATAAGCCAAACTCCAAGAAGTTTGTTTTGTATTGCGGTTAAAAATGTTTTGCCCTGTCTTTTTTGTTACTACTGCGCTCTCAATTTAGCTTAAATCTGAAAACAGATGAGCTTTAAACACATTTTTTATGCTAAATTTACTCTCATTTACTCAGGAATGAAAGTCTGCTCTCTAAAGAAAAGCGAAAACACAGACAGAAAGAAGGAGAACTGACTGAACAGAAAAGAAATGCAACACGGGGGGGGGGGGGGGGTCGGACACTGACCACCTCCGTCTGCGCAGTGCTCCTCATCCGGTCGAGCTGGCTCTCCATGCGCTGGCACTCTGCCTGGGCATCAGCCAGACTGGCACGGAGCTTGTCAGCCTCCACACGGGCGCGGTACAGCTCCGTCATTGTGTGGTCGCGGGCACAGGCTGAGTCACGGAGCTCTGAGGCGAGCAGGGAGGCTTGCTGCCTGGATGCCTGGAGCTGCTCCTCAGTTTGACGAAGCTGCTCGCGTACGCGTACCAGCTCTGCCTAATAAAAGGGACAAGGAATTTAATCACTGATTTTACAGAACAGATACACCCAATGTAACTGCAGGAAGATTCCGAACAATCCCCACTACCTTGTCAGCTTTGTGTATCAGCAGTTCTTTCTCCAGGTTGTCTCGCTGAACCACGCAGGCCCTGAGCCTCTCCAGCTCCTCCTGGAATTGAGCGATGGTCACCTCCCTGTTCAGCTCCACTGCCTTCAGCATCTGAAGCTCTGCACTCAGCTTGGTGTTCTCCAGCTCAGTGCTGCGCAGGTGGACCTTCGTAGAGACCAAAGCAGAGAGGCAGAAGGCGCCATGTCAGGCAGGAACGAGCACGTTCAAGAGGCTCCGATGCCACCAACGAGCTTTCTCTCACCTTATAGAGATCTCTCTCATCCTTCTCATTCTTCAGCTGGCTCTCTAGGCTGTCTCTCTCTGCTGTGAGTTTCTTCAAACGATCCCGAAGACTGCAACATTAAAAAGGTTTCGATCTTTTGGTGGGGGCCCTGAAGATGTGACGTGAAGACAGTCCTTTGCGAAAAATAACTTTATACAATCTTGCTTTTCATTCATCAACAAAAGGGTCGTCTTCAACAGCATTACCAATAGTATGTGTATGTACAGTCTGAAATAACCTAATAGGACCCGCCAGATGCAAGAAAAAAATCTTTCAAAGTGTTTGGATGTGGGAGGTGAACATAAATGCGAACATATTCTACATAAATTCAACATTTGTAGGTCCAACTAATCAGCATTGATGGGATGAGTAACATGATGAAGATGTTAAGGCAACAGACAGCCAGGTGGACAGCTCCCCCAACCGCACTTATTCCAACAGTCAGCTCTTCACAGAAACTGCACGTTAGCATTCGCTCACCAATCCAGCTCCGTCTCCTTTTGCAGGCCTCTCTGGGTGACTCCCAGCAGGTCCTCCTCCAGCTGGCGGACCCGGTCCGTGGCCTCCGTCAGCCTCCTCCGTACCTCCTCCCTCTCCTCTGAGAGGCCTTGCGACGAGCGCAGCAGCTCCTGCAGGAGAGAGAGGCAGCAAATCGCAGCAGCTGAAGCAGGAGGGCCGACGTTTGCAAGGAGGGAAAAAAAGTTGGAACTTATGTAGTCCTTCTGATTATTAACAGATGATAATATGTCATGCAATTCTGTACTGTCATGTGCATATGTCACGCAGGTTTGAATTAGTCTTATATGCACTTGTGCGACACTCATAAATCCGGAGCAGGCCTGTTTCCAGTTTTTGCTTAAACAATCGCACAACTTGACTAATAATTTTTTTCATGTGTCTATTTGCACAGAACGTACCTAATGTGTCATTACGAGCTTTTTAAAGTCTCCTCAGTTGCAACGACACTGTTCTGACACAGCTGTAATACATGAATGTCCCCTCTGGGCATTTGTAAAGCCTTATCTTATCGGTCGTAAATCACCTGTTACAAATCATGACTTGTGAATGTGTTGATGGATGCAACATACACATTGAGAATATCCAGCTACTGGAATGTTCTGTGGCCGAAAACGAACAAACGGTAGGTTACGCGGTTAGCGCTAACGGGAAAGACTTGTCCAGAATGAACTGAATATCTTTCATTAAACTCCTACTAATAGACAACAGGCCACATGAAGTCTGTTTTCTGCTCCTGCTCAGGGAAAGCCTTGTTTGAACTTGCTGCTAATCAGCATTGAAAGACATTTAATCATCCATAACTAATATTAGTTGTGGCAGAACAACATACCTCTGCACGCACCCTACTTTCTGTCCATAAGATTCCCTCCCAAAGGAAGCCAGACACACAGCTGCACATTCAAGGACATATAGACAGTCGGCACCGAGTGTACCAACCATGAAAAAAAGATCGAGCGCACACGCATGCACCGGTGCATACTCAGGCCTGTTTCCCTGTGGGCTTGGCTCTGCGTAGATTGCAGTATGATTTTTACTGCTGGCGTTTGGGAAGCACTTTAGCAGTGCATAAAGACCTTATAAAAAGTGTAGTCGTAAAATTAGCAGCCACAAAATATGTACTTATGTTTTCATGTTAAACTCAAAGGATATTTTCATCAGAGTGCCATGAGTTGACGCACCCTCTGTAAACGCACTGCGAAAGACACACACACACCTACGTGCACAAGTCGTATATCCACAGATGGACATGCCTGTTGAATGAAAAGCAGCATGGTGGTAGCAGTGTGTGTGTGTGCACGTGTGTATTACCATTTAATTTATGGCGATTTTGTCCTTCGTAAAAAAAAAAAAAAAAAAGACCAGCGGACTAACTCAAAGCAGCCTGCTCTCACTGTGGATCTACTCCACAGAGCTACACCAGGGGGCGATATGAGACTAGATTCAAACGATCAGAACTCTTGGCCAGTTTCAGTGTTTCACCCTCTCTCTCTGCCAACTAACTCTTGCTAATATTAAGCTTCGTTGGGTTGAACGTTTTTTCAGCGTTGTGCGCCAAAAGCTGCTTCTCTTCAGATGAGCAACGTGACAAGCAAAAATCCTGAATCCGACTCGTCCTGCCAGGAAAGAAGTTGAATCATTTTATTCAGGAAAAAGAGCTTTTTAAATGTAAACTCATTTTGGGTCAACTATTTATGTTCTTATTTTGCTGATAAAGTAGCTCTAAATGCGGAAAAAGAAAGCCGACAGACAGACAGACAGACAGAAAGAAAATAGTAAGAAAGCAGTGGCCACTGAATCGCGTGACTGCGTGGTGTTTGTCCCTGAGGCTGGGCAGGGCTCTTTTTTCAGACAGGCGGTTTTGTGGACTACCCTCCTCTCATTCCACACACAGGCTAAAAGGGTTTGCGAGCGGGTGGCATAATAAGCGTGTTTGTATTTGTGCGCGCTGGTGCGTGTGAATGCACACCACAGGGGCCCTGTAGTGTGGAACCTGAATGTGAGTGTGACACCCGTGCGTACGAGCGTGTGCGTGTTTGACGTCATGTTTGTTCACTCTGTGGTTGCGATGGCATCGTCCCTGACGCCAGATGCCCGGGAAAACTGCGTCCCAATTCCGTTCTGGCCCACTGAGTCAGGTCGTTAAAAGAAGGAACGAGAGACTGAGCGTGTTTGCGCGCGCGCACACACACACACACACACACACGCACACACACACACACATGCGCAGCAGCTCATTGTGTGTTTCTCAAACATGGACGCAGATTATTCATAAATGTAGGCCTTTGAAGTCTTCAGCACTATGATCACTGGTGAGGAACCGGCTCCATGCAGATGTACATTTGGCGGCTGAACTTCCACATACACACAACTGGATACAACCGCTCACAAACATAAAAGAAACCATCTCACCTACTCTCACAGTGTTTTGAAAAGAGCTTTTGACTGGAAAGAGTAATTATGTAGATGCATGTAGAAACACTTCAGCTCCATCTAGACAATTTTGTTACAACCGATAATGATTGTTGTGTGTGTGCGTGTGTGTGTGCAGCTGAAAACATAATGTCTCTATGCTTCTATTCTTGCCATTGCTCTACCCTACCCTACCCCCCTTCCTTTCTTTAACCTGGTTATGTGTCCGCAGCAGGCAACACGTCTCCCTCTCCTGCTCCCTTTCCCTGGCCAGTCGTTTCTGCTCCTCCTGCAGCTGTTGTTTCTCTTGCTGCAGGAGGCGCATGGCTTTCAGCAGCTCCCTGCGCTCCTGCTGAGCCTCCTCCACACGCTGCCGGACACAAGGAGAGAAACAAAGATTTACAAAACGTACAGGCATTCCTTACAACAGATTACATCAGAACCATACATGTTATTTGACCTTGCGCTCCAGCAACCAATCGGCTCCACTGAAAGACATTTTCATGCAAATACTGCTCATTTTCATGAAAATGTGCCAGTTTGGCCAACATGTCGGCACATGTAAGGTAAGTCACTAAGTTGGGAGCAGTGATGAAAGATTTAAAGCAAGTGCAGCTCAGCTTGTTGCTGACAAATAGAGCATCCAACACCCAGTCACATATACAACGTTAAAAAGTGTTTTATTTCTGAGGACACACACACAACCAGTTCACCAGTGGATATGCAAAGAAACAGTCATAACACCACAAACGTATAGCTCAAAGCAAATATATTTAAGTCTTTAAGTCAACTGTCCTCGAATTTCTTTTCTATGCTGTTAAGACACCTGAAAAATGCTGTGAGATACATTATTAACCTGGCAGATACTGGTGTGTTGTGTCCTTCTGTCTAGAGAATACTACAACAAATTATAAAGCAAAAAGAGGAATTTCCTCTCATCCTCTCTCCCTGCTTGTTGAGGTCAGAGTTCACCGTTGGTCTCTTTATTGGAGGTCAAGACCAAACAGATGAGAAATAAGCAAAGACCTTGCTCTTGTGTAGTCTACCTCAAGCAGGCCGGTTTTGGTGGTGACGACCAGTATGTCCGAATTGCTGTCGTCCTCGGTAACGGTCAGCAGCTCTTCAGTGGGCGTGGCTGGCCTGAACTGGAACGGCGTGCTGGCTCCTCTGATATCACCAGCGTGCGTGACGTAGCAGAACTGGTAAAACTCCCCGTCAGATTTCGGGACATAATAACCTGCGACAGACAGAAACGAGAGAGGCAACGTCTCAAATTTGCGTTTTGTTTCTCATACATTTGAACTTTTCCGTTTTATCGAAGAAGCACATTTACTAAATGTCCCGCGGGAGCAGTGACGCGTGATGACTTTTTCGAACGGAACATCGTTACACTCCAACGACAGATCTAATCCAAGCGCCACACTCAAGCTTTAGGCCTGCTGCTCTGAGACTAAGGGGAGTGAGCACCGAATACCCAGAAGCCGAGCGCTTTTACTGACTCCTAACACACCACGGCATGCTCTCATATTTTCACTGTGTAATATCTGACCGTTCCAGGCCCAGTAAAACCGGTCTGCAGACCCTCAGTGTGTGTGTGTGTGTGTGTGTGCGCGTGTGGTTTGAGAGGTGCTCAGGTCCCAGGCCGCCGTTTGCGGTTGTGTTCCCTTATTAAATAAAAGTGCTGGTTTTTATATGCACTGTAAAATGGAGGAGTTACTTTGGAATACCCTGGGTCTGTACAGCGGTTTACATGTGTGTGTATGTGTACCTTGAAACACCACAGTCCTGTGCACAGTACTTCCTGGTTCATAGTTTTCAGGCATTGGAGACCAAAGAAAGGTGTAGTAGTCCCTTGCTGTGCTCCAACCCACCTGAAGAAATGGCGATAATAAAAATGAAAACGGGGTGAAAGTTTTATACAAAATGACAATGGACATGTAATTCCCTAGATGTCACAGTGTTGTCAGGTGACAGACGATAGAAGGGCATGATGAATACTAGAAATTAGGTCCCGCATCATACATTTTTCCTGTCAAAGCCACTCATGCAGACACTCACTTTCATTGATGTTTCAGAAATGATTGAGGCTGCGTCCAACTCAACTAACTGGTGCTATTAGATGTTGTTTTTTTTTACATAAAAAACCCATAAGGACATGTTCCTTTTGAACAGCTGCCACTTACTGTAGTAATCACAGACATTGCAGTTGAGGCTGTTGGTTTATTGTGCGGCAAATAACAGATCGCAGATTAAAAACTTTTCTTTTCAGAAAGATGACACCAACATCATAAACATAATCACAAAACGATCACATAAAACAATCCCCCGTAATGACGTGATCCAATCAACGACAGCAACGGTATCTAGAATTAGACTGATTCAGGTAGAAAACAATCAATAGGTCAGTCAAGGCAAAGCATTGGGAAGCTCCACCTGTAAAACAGCTGAGCTACTTAAAACCTTTGTCAAAATTGCAGATCTGATAACTGCAATTGCAGTGCACCCCCCCTATCAGTCAAATTATATGGAGTATAATGCTGTTGCAAACAAATGGTAATAGTCAACATGAAAATCTGGGCCAAGAACATTCTTTTCCACCTCCCGTGGCTTCCTGCCAGGTTTCCTTGTGCGTTCACATGTATCTGCTAAAGACAGAAGAGACATCAATAATTGCTAATTGCAGAGTGAAGTTGACTGACACTTGGTTAGGCACGGTGTGACATTCCAGAGCAGGAGTGATGTTATAAAATAATCACAGGCAAAGCAGCTATCAATCACCAAGCCAAAGTGTAAGGGGACAACATGATGACACTTTAATTATACACTCACACAACGGGTTTCTCCCTGCCGACCCAACAAACATGCCACAACCAAAAACCTCCATGTTTCTCGCCCCCCTTTTTTTTTTCTTTTCCTTTTCTGCAAGAGATTTATGTGCGTGCTCTTGAGTTAAACCTCAGGTATGGGTATTTGAATTACAAATATTTATATCGCTGAGGCACAAAACCATGTTGGATAGATGCTCGAGGAAACGCGACATGCTTGTTTAGAACGTACACTGCTGGTGTTTACTGTGGAAACACAACATGCGAGTACTGCTCCAGGGCACCACCGTCTCGGAACAAGTTTGTTACACCACAATCCTTATGATTTTACTGTATGGATCATTTCAGCCACAAGGAGGTGTCTTTACACAACGCATACGAGCGGTCCCTGCCTGTTCCACCTGACTCATCCTCACAGCAGGGCAGCTTTGTTGCTCAGCCTCTTTCTGCCCTTCAGGTAACGCCTTTACACGTGAAAGGTAAGTGGAAGGGAATATTCCCACCCTGAGTCATCTCTGCACAAAGATTTTGCCTGTGGGAGAAAATTAAACTTTGGAGATAAGACAATTTCTTTCCAGCCGCGTGGGAAAATTAAATTCTAAAAAATCCCCCGAACCTATTGATTTTTTTTTTTTTAAATGAAAGCTTTCAACATCAAAGGGCAAAGCATAAAACGGTTTTATTTGGTGCTCTGGTACATGGTTACTGTTTGTAAAAGCACATAAACACTGACACCTTCATGCTGGAATGGGTTCATTCTCATAGCTTACTATATGATCTGATATGGCTCAGCCTTTATCAAATAAGACCTCAAATAAGACACAAAAAGGACAGTCGTTTACGTCAATAGGATAAAAGACGTGTGGTTTACTTGTTCCTTTGCATGACGACCAAGCCATCAAACAGGTTTCATTAGCATGGATTACCATGATTACATTTTCCAGTCGTCCTTTTTCCAAATAAACCTCGCATCTTTATTCCTTTTTAATTGAGCTCGGTGGATTTGAAGTCAGTTCTTAAACAACAATAAAATGTTTGTCTTTTGACTTTACGAGACATTAAGTTTCCTAGTTCACATTTCCTGTTAATTACGTGTGAGATTTGATGGCCTTGATAAAAGAACAGGACAAGGGGGGGGGGGGGGATTTGATGGTTCGCAGGAGGTAAAAAAGGCTGATGGAAAGACAGAGGGGAGCGCACATGTGAAGTGAGGGAAAAGAGGTTCTAATAAGAATCAGAGTGGTTCATAAAGAGCACCGAATGTTTGCCCCCCCATCCCAGAGAGACCTACTGCAGCTAGCCCACCATGTACACTCTTCCTCTTTCTGAATGCAGAGCAACCACACCAAAGCTTGCGGTATGGTTGTCAGCATGTAGTGAAGAGCTGAGCCATTAGCCTCAGGGCGGATGTATGTGTTAATTTGCCAAGTGCGAACCTAACAGCAATTAATAAAACCTTTACACAGAATTTGAGTAACAGAAACTTGGGCAAAGGTTGTGAAAAGGTTCTAATTTCTAAATATCGTATGACAACAATAATTCAGATTAACAAACGTCTGCTGCTGAGTTGATATACTTGACATTGTCTGTGAAGCCTGATCTGAGCAGGAGCAGCTGCAAACCGTGTGTGGTACCTTGAAAATGCCCACCCAGTCTTTGGGGTGGGGAGTAATGTAAGAGGTCAGGGTGTAACGACACTCCAAGGGTGCCTGGGGTAGGAAACTCTTTCCGACATTCTGGAAGATGACATGGGCAAAGTTGGACGTTTCCATGATGCTGACGCTGCTGCCAGGCGATGTGTCCACCACCTGGAATGATGACATTGTATCCAGTTGGTCACTTCATTTGTCTGTAAGTGAAAAAAGCAGGAGAGAAGTCAACAGAATTCCAGATTAAGGCGAACCGAAGAGTATTTCTCTCAGTAATATACACAGTGAAAAGATAAGAGCAGCTTTTGGGGTAGAGCCCAGGAGGATTTCTGATACTGTATATCTGCCATCAATATATCAGAATCAGTTTTATTGCCAAGCAAGTTTCCACATACAAAGAGTTTGTTTTGGTGATTGGTAGTTAAGAAAACTAAGCAAGGCACTCGAAAGTAAATAGAGGAACAAGTTTAAACCTAAAATGAGAGAAGAATAAGTAATGTAAAAAACAAAGTAAGTCTGTGTATGTGAAAACGTAAAGAAACAGTCAAACGTATTAAAATATTGAATTTCTTGCCGTCCGTGGTGTTTACAACAAAGTTGAATTTTCTGCTTTGCAATTTTAGAAACAAGCCTCAGTAGTATCACTGTTGCCATGCAGCCTCCCAAGTTGGCTTAATGGACAGACCTGGACATCAAAATAAGACTTAAATAGTACTTAATAAATATAGATTAAGTACTATAATAAATAATAATAATAATAATACAAAATAAATACTTAATAAATAAGTACTTAAATAGTCAATTAACTCATCAGAGAAGAAAATACATTACCTTGCATGTGAAAAAGAATTCTGTTCTCTCTGGCTCTAGAGGACTTCAATCAAGTAAGCGATGGTGATCATTTGTTGACATAAAGGCTTATTCTTTCACCAAGCAGACACAACCTAGAGAAGGATATACATTACACATATATAATTATCATTATTATTCAATTGCAATATGGGAATGCAATATATACATTGTCTTTTCTTATTCTCTTGTAAAGAAACTGAGGAACTAGCTGGATGAATATAACTTTGTATAGTAACGGTAGTAGTGTGGAAAGTATTAGCATTTATAAAGGCTCAACCCCACCGCTACAACAGGTCTACCATGATGCTTGAAAAACCTAAAACTTTATCAGATTCTCACACGTCCTAAAAGTAGGACAATGTTTTAGATCATACTCAAGAGGGCACAAACATCTCTACAAGGTTCGCAAACCTTCACGCACTCCTGTAAATACCTATGCAGAGGGGCAATTGTCTTTTTGCAGCACAACAAAAGCAGCCTTCAGTGGTGGCAAAGAGTGGGGTAAACAAAACAAAACAAACAAAAAGCAGGTGTGCACGTGCACGGCTGCATGGTCATGAGGAACGCAGCTTTTTTTGCACCTCTGTCACCCAGTCATATTCCACCGGAAGCTAACGAGGGTGAAACAACAAACCTCATCTACAGCGTTTTCTTAGGACCCAACCCTTAATTAACTAAGATTTAAAAAAATGAAAAAAGTGGAAAAATGACCGAGTCACAAATGCATGATTATCGAGTCAGCCAACATAACATACTATGAGAACAACTCACGGTGAATATATGGCAAAACAGCAAAGGTGCAGCTTCTCCGGTCGAAACTAGCACAGCTACCCTTAGGTTTATCTTTCTTAAAGATGGCTAAGAAGCTAACATTAGCTTGTGAACGGGCCAAGTCATGTCAAGTCACTAGCTAGCTAATCTTCATACTGGTAGGACAGCTAGCTCGCTGACACACGAGACGAAACTGACAAGTGTTAATATATCTTGAAATTATTAGGTTACCCTTTTCGGGTGATTGCCGCTGGCAAAGTAGAGTGAATTCCAGCTGGGTAGACCGATATTTATGTCACAGTCCCCGCTGTTGTCAAAGCACAGACTGTAATGCGTCTCTTCCTGAAAGAAGATGATGCTGAACTTCCGGGATGCGGAGCAGTACCAGTGATGCTGTAAAGGCTGAGAGGGAGTCAACGGAAGTTTAACTTCTGTAACTATGACAACAATTACTACTACTAGAATGATAGCAACTATGTTACTCTTGCAATTATAAAATAGGTTCAAAAATTACATTGCATTGCCACGTAGATCTTTTTTTTTTTAAATCCCTTCGAATTTGAACACCACATGCTTTTGCTTAGGTAATCTAAATAGCATGTATTACGAGGCAAAACAAACTGGAAAATCAAAGCTCTTGAATCTACTGGTTTTGCGTGTTGTCGTTTAGAATTGGGTAAAATAGTAAGAGTGAAGCTAAGGGCACTTTCATGTGAAATCACAGGATATCCCGCCTTTGCCTCGCTCCTATTGGCTATAACAACTCACACGCACCTGTGATTGGTGAAAAATACAGCTAATCATAACAGTTCATTGTGGCTTTCCTGGTTTGACAGCTGTCACCGTACGCCGAGGTCAAAGGGAGAAAAGCATGGCTGCGTTGTTTAGAGGGTCTCGAAATATATGGTTAAGGTGGAATAAGCATGTCGACTTTGCCTTTGGTAACGTATCCGTTCCTGCTGTAGTTTTCCTTGTGCTACTTTTCTCCGTATACGAATGTGTATTTTTTTATACAAATACTAGCGGAATATTCCATACTCCAGTTTGCTAGCTAGCCTGTTAGCCCTCAGAAGAAAGTGTGAATAGTTGCTGCCCATGTTTGTAAAATGTTGCAGTCCGGACAGTATGTCCCTGAGTTCCCTCTAAGAGCACGAGCAACAACAGCTAATTTGAACTGATAGCTCCCTTTATAGGGCTCTGCAGGACTGAACATTATCTCTTTTTGGTGGGTCATTATATTAGTGGTATTGGCCATCACTACATATAACCACTGATTAGCTCTGGATTGCTTTACTGCCACAAAACCATGGGCTCTCCACCGATAAGTTGAAAGCATTGAAGATATAGCTATGTTTTTCCTGAGTCATCAGCAATGACTATTAATGTGAAATGAAAGATCCCAGACGATTGAAAAATACCATTTAGCTCTTTTTCTTTCTGAATCATGATGTGAATCAGACAAGTGTGTGTGTATATATATATATATATATATATATATATATATATATATGTGTGTGTGTGTGTGTGTGTGCCCCTCATAGTGTTAGGCAAGGTAATCTCGAAAGACACAACAGTTTAATTATTATTTTTTAATTATCTGTTCTGCGATGTAATTAGAACTTCGTAGAGGTCCATTTCAGGCCTGTTGAGAATATTGTAATATTCATTAAAGTGATAGCGTGAGGGTATCATCTGATTAGGTTTGCAGCGTTGTCTTATTTTTGCTAAGCTCTCTATTTGGGCATCTTTATCCTGGCTTAATCCTATTGTTGTAGTCTGATTGGTTCACTTCCAGTTTCCACTCAGTTTAGGATAGCTTAGCCTGCTGGTCTTTGTTCTGATCCAGAGATGTTTTATAGCCCAACCAGACTTCCTAAAAGTCTGATGTAAGTTGCATCGCTAAGTTATAACATCAGAGACTTACTGTGTTAATATTTCTAATTACTGCAAATGATTACAATTCCTGAATGTTTTTTTGCAAACTAGATGAGAAGTAATCTTGCCTTCATTGTTTTGACCAGATAAGCCCTCGGGGGTATGACATGAAGTGTGACTGTGCCACTCCTGGCTTGAGCTTTTTTTTTTATTTCTTCAAGTTTTTAATATTTGTTCATTTCCCACATCAGTGTCAACACGATCGATGGCCTCAAAGACGCCAGTGGGGTTTATTGGTCTGGGAAACATGGGCACTCCCATGGCCAGAAACCTGTTAAGAAACGGTTATCCTGTTATCGCCACTGATGTCTTCCCAGAGTCTTGCAAAGAGCTGCTGGACATCGGTGCCCAGGTGAGATGCTGCTGGGAACATATTAAATGTCCATGTTTAAACCCACAACATGTTGTCTCTAAAACTCCCTGCAATTCTCTGAGCATTTTTGTGTTGTTTTTGTTGTTGTTGTGTTAGCTTATTTGTGTTAATGATGCGCTGTGATGATGACTGTTACTCAGGTAATGGACTCCCCTGCAGAGGTGGCGGAGAAAGCAGACCGCATCATCACAATGCTGCCCTCTAGTCCCAATGTAATCGAAGTCTACTTGGGCCCAAATGGCATCCTCAAGTAAGCAAATGTTAATATCTCAAGTCCCTTTCACACATGTCCTGGATTTTTTTGAGGTTTTGGAGAAGCAGCTTGTGAGAATGTAAATATCCATATCATTCGCTTTGGACTTTCCTTTTGAATGTTCCAAACAGCCCCCTTGTAAAAAAAAAAACTCTGGATTATCAGAAGGTGAGAGAGAATGTGAGTGCATCAGTAAATATTCCAAATTTGCTGCTGTGCCAGTGTGTTTATGTGTGTGCGTGCTGGTTAGTTTCTCTTTTCTGCCGACCTGTATACTGCTCTCTATTCTCTCCTTGCTACAGATAACAGGCAGTACTCATGTCAACACAATAAGGAGCCTCTTCTGCGATTCTCAACGTGTAAAGAAAATGGCAGTTTCCACACCCTAATTTCAGCTTCACCCACTGCGCTCCAAACAGTCGTTCCCCCACGCCTCTTCCCGTTCATTTCCAGCCTTAAGCTGCAAAGCTTATGTGTGAACAGCAACTGTGGAAAAAGTCCAGCCCAAATCATCTTCACTTCCCTCTGAAAATATCTGGTGTTCATATGTGAAAATGGTTGCAGTGACTCAGACTCATGTGATGTTTAATGCAACCCTACCCTACAAACTGCAAAGTGTATAAACAGAAAGACTTATTCTATGCACTGTACATGTGTTGTTCACATTTTCTATCTGCCCCGGTTTAGAAAAGTGAAGAAGGGGACGCTTTTAATTGACTCCTCGACAATTGATCCTACCGTAGCTAAAGACATGGCCGTAGCGGCGGAGAAGATGGGTGCTGTGTTCATGGATGCTCCAGTTTCAGGAGGTAAGGCGTTATGGCTTTGTCTTTGTCTTGAAGCTGTTCACCTCTGGAGAATCTGTCCCTGCACGTTTGCATTGGTCATTATTTATTTTTCTACATTTGGGTCTCCAAGTAAATTTGGAACAACGTAGGAAATCTTAAAGCAGAAAATAATCATTGTCTCTTGAGGGTGAAATTCATGCTTGAGGTCTTCAGCCCCACAGGAATTTAGGGCCTTTAATTTTATTTTTTTTATTTTTATTTTGGTACTTTCCATTTGATATGCACCAAATATTTTTAATCTGTGACGAGTCTGGAATGCATGCAGTCTACTTTTACACACAAACGGTTGCTTTTGTAGTACATGCATCCCCTGCATGAAAGGTACTATCTCCAGTAGGGGTCCTTAGGCGAGACCCCCTTACCCTGTCTGCCTACCTGTAAGTCGCTGTGGATAAAAGCGTCTGCTGAATGCATAAACATCAACATAAACATAAACATGAACATGCAGGATGTGGTTTGGCAATATTCTGCTGAAAAAAACAGAAACATTTTCTGTGAAATGCATTGCAAATGGCAGAATATTTTACTGCATACAATACCTTCCAAAAGTATGAATATACCCAAAAAGGTTTTGCAGCACATTTGTGGTTTATGAAACACAAACAAAAAGGGAAAAAAACAACAACTAATCTTTACATCAACAATGCAAGCCACATTTTTCAAGGTTACTCACAGCATTTTCTCCCCTTGCAGTTTGATTTGATTGCTTGCATGTTTCAAACCCTTCCATCAAGTGCACCTTCCTTTTCTTTCTTCTCCAAGTATTGCTTGAAGTCCTTGAGGTGTGTGCTTGTCGCCATTGTCTTGTTGCACGACAAAGGTGGCACCGGTCAAATCCCGTCCGAATGGCATAGATTTCCACGTTAGCTGAGCATATATCGTTGATCTTGTAAAGATCACCAGTTTTGTCTGCAGCAAAGCTCCCCAAACCTTGACTGAGCTTCCTCTGAGCTTCACTATGGTGGTTGTGCACTGGGGAATCATGCTTTCATCTGTGTGGCATATTCAAATGTAAAGATTGATGGTTTTAACCAACTGTCTCAAATCTTTGACTGATCTGTCCACAAAGGCTTTGTTCTATTCATCCTCGGTCCAATATAGATGGTCATTGTCTCCCCTCAGTCTCTTCCTCTTGTTCTCTTTCTTAGTTAATGCCATGCAGGTGTGCTATCTCAGGCACTTCAGTTGGTATGAGTCATCAAGCTTAGCTGATAGTTGGGAAACTTTTAAGCATCTGTCCACAGACGACACACAGAGAAGCTTGTGTTGAAAGCACAGAGTGCCTTTTCTTCACTGCAATCACTGATCATTTGAGTTTTTAGCAACTGCCCTGAAGATTTATCTTTCTTAATAAAACAAATTGTCCTTTTCCTTGGGAAGTTCCTTCTTTTTGTGTTTTCTTTCTGTTTTGACCGAAGCTTTTGCAGAATGGCAGAACATTAGAACAGCATTATCGGACCCTGTTGAGGGTCTTAAATCACTGTCTGAGTGACTAAAAGCAATAATTATTAGATTTTAAGAAAAAGTTGGTTGTTTTACCATTCTGTCGCACTGTTACATTTCAATAAAAATGACTTGCACATAAGCTTTGCTGCAAAGCTTAGAATTTTTCAGGTGTATTTATATTTTTGGAAGGTACTGCATGTTCCAAAACTTATATGCATTATTCAGAATGAATGGGACCTCCTTGTGTGTGTAGGTTGTCGGTGCCACGTGCGCTAATGCCCACCTGAACCATAACAGAGGCTGGCTTTTGGACTGTGTGTTGACAGCAAGTTGAATGTTCACCCTCCTCTTCAGTGCAAAAATGTGTTGCACATAAATGCAGCAATTAACTCAAAGTTTTGATCTTCGTCTGATCAGTTGCTCACAATTTGCCTGAGTCCACTTTGAATAAGCTTGAGACATGAAAAGGCAGTGAAGCCTCCGAGTCTGCGGTTCTAAACGAGCGAAAAAAAATAATGCAATCTGTCAGTTTCAGCATTTTCAGCTCTTCAGGTGATTTTGCACTTGCAAGCTAAAGTTATTGAACCCTTTCTTGATTTTTTTTAATAGCGCTGTCACTGATCAGACAATAAATGAAGAAAATGGGAAGTTAATGGTTGTGGTATCAGAATCAAAGGAAGAATTTGACAGCTAGTTTGTTCATTTGGGAAGAGAGACTGTAGCGTGTTACGCCTGTGACCCTTCAGCCTAGGACCTGAACTGCCTTACACTCTCTTTGTATATCTAAACTATAGGACCTTTTGGGTTAGTGCTCGGACATGGGTTGTAATTACTGAGCGGGCCAGCCACTGGGTGCCCTCGTGAGGTTTTTATTGCTGCTTTTGACCAGGGGTCTTAAAGGCAAGGTTAAGGTTTTAAGTCCTCATTATGTTGGTGCTGTCTACTCGTGACGGCTTCTTGACAGAGCACAGGATCACCAGTCGTCCTTAATGGGCTGAGCTGCAGTGGAGAATCCCGTGTCAGGGCTTTTCATGCTGATGGAGCCGTAATGGCGGGTATCCCATGTTAGTGCCTTTCATGTCAGATAAAGAGCCATAAAGAAGAGAGAAACTGCCCTCACATGGAGAGCAGGAGACAAGAGGAGGGAGATAAGACATGAAGGAGATACATCGCAGTAAAACTGTCCATCTCTCATCCTCCCTCTATCTTTCTCTTTTTCACACAAGCGCCCACGCTCAGTCCTTTTCATTTAAGAATGCAAGTTAAAGTTTTCTAATCACTTCTTTTTGTTTCTAATGATCACTGATTATGTCCATTATATGTTGCTTAATCTTTCATTCTTGCTCAGTGCACACTATTTCCTGCCCACTTCCATACAAACACAGACTTAGCCCATTTTGGCATGTTTACCTGCTGGCGTCTGCAGAGCAGACCAACTGCAGTGAGGGAGATCAGAGCTGTAAGCCTGTTACTCTCCCCTTACACATACACTGTTTACATACTACAGACAGTGCGCGGCTTTTTGTGTGTGCAGCCTTCTGTGAAGGTTCTTCCTCTTCAGTCTTTTAACTAAGCCACTTTTACTAGCCTGAGATGACCAATGATTTACCTGCTTCCTCTGGTCTCTGCAGGCACTCTTCTTTCACATGCACACATGCTGCACGCAGAGTCGAGCATATTCTTTTGCTTTGCAGAATATCTTCTGCCGAAAAGTGGTACCAGCCCGGCAATTTGTGGGGGAGAGTTCAGTTTAAGTAATGTATGCCACAAAGATAGAACAAATTCCACTTTTTAAACACAAGGGTTCACTGCCTTTTAACATTATTGTTTAAAAGAAAAAGACTTCTTCATTCAACCTACTTTGTGACAGCAAAGAAAAGCTTTTTGAGTCACCCTGATAAGCTAAATGTGTGATGAAAAAGCTTTCCTGTGTGACCGCTCTGTGGAAAATTTCTAAGTACTTTGTCCTCCCCCCCCAAGCCCTGCCTTCCTCATCTTTGGGTGGGATGTGAGGTTACATGTCGTACTCTAACCAGGAGATGGCACCCTACCCAAACAGGGTACTGTCACAATCTTGAAGTTTGTGTGTGTGCGCGTGCAAGAAGCATGGAAGTACAGATGAGATCAGTTCAGCTCAGCTCAGCTCAGCTCATGACAAATGACAAATTTATTGCAATTAGTTCTCATATTAAAAGAAACCGAATTTAAAATAAAGAAAGGTTAAACTATGACACGTGAGTGGATCAAATGCACATGTCATTATGTTACGCATGTTTGATTAATGTACTGTATAGTGTCTCTGATATACTTAGGGCAAATTTGGATCGAACTAGCTTGAGGGAAGACATTATCCTGTCAAAACTGATTTAGTTGTCTGGGGAAAGAAAAATGACAGACTTACTCTGATCTTCCACTTCCACACTCTTAAATTTTTTTGCAGTCGCAGCCTGTTCTTTTGTGGTTCCAGCATTTGTTTTTGTTGTTTAATGTACAATTTCTTTTGATATAAAATAAATCCCTTTGTGTGTCGTGTGAGGTGGCGTACTTGTTGTGTGCGTCACTCGAGGTTTGGCAGGCAACCGTGGGATCTGAATTGTAGAGTCATAACCCCCATTTTCTTTTTTCTTTTGGGATTAAAAAAAGAGGTTAAAAAAAATCACTTTCTTCTTCTTCTCATGGTGCTGGCTTCCATTCGTCCACATTGACCATTGTGTCTTGGCTTTAGCCACGCACTAGCCAGCTGTTTCCCAACACACACACACACACACACACACACATACATATCCATGCAGGGTTGTAATCTTTAAACATCCTACCTCAGCACTCTCACCAATTTCTCACATAGACATAGCTTCATTAACTTAGACACTGGTTCTTCAGGCATGCTAACATTTACTTGAGCACACACTCTTCTACCACTGTCTGGTGTCATTAAAAGCGTCCGCATGCAAAGCTGACCCACAACAAAACAAGCTCTGATGTCACAGACCCAGAGTGTTGGCACAACAACGGCAAAAATAGGAGGTCTGGCTAACAAGCTGCGGGGTCGTTAGCAGTAATTACCCAGAATGCCTGTGTTTGTGTCTGTGTGCCCATGGTGGGCTGCCGCATTGCTAACGCACGGTGGCTTTGAAAAGGCCCTAAAAAACCTTTCATTGTGTTTTTTCCCAGCGCTGAGAAAGATAGCTATCGGTGCAAATGAAAGCAAAAGGGAGTTTTGCTGCTGTGGGAGCATAAGCATTCAGGCTAATGTTGCTTGTTTGTGAGCTCTTATATTCCTGAGCTAACTACCTCTTTAGGCTGAGTCTCAACACCACTCTAATCATATCCATACCACATCAACTCAGCCTGGGTTTTGCAATGTATCATTTGCTGACAGTTTGAACGTCATCCTCCAGCCTGTAGGAGCTCGTTCGAGCCGAGGCTGGCACCAGTTGGTTTGTCAGTCAACACTGTGCCAGTCCACCGAATGATAAAGACTATTTCTCCCTCTCAGCCCACAAGACCTGGGGCTTCCACCACAAAAATTCATGGAAGAATGACACGCATTACTTTAATTTATCAGTTTGATTATTAAATCGTGGTTCTGAAAAATAATTACACGTTAGATCATTTTAGATGATGAGTATTTCTTTGATTTGATGTGATTTTGCTCAAAATGTCTGTTTTATCATTATACTTTGTCAAGAATAAAACTTGATTTTTGGTCACAGTATTTTGGCAAAGCGTTCCCAATTTATGGCCCTTCTTTTTCTCTGAGCTTTGAGCTGTATCAAATCGGCTGGTGGAGTGTTTTCTCTTGCTACTTATGTACTTTAGAATGAACTCACCACCCGTCTCGTTCCCCGAAGGCTGTGATGCAGGTAAACAAGCAGAGGAAAATGCTAGAGAGTGGACATCATTTAGAATTGTGTTGTCAGATGGTTTAATCCTGATTATTGTTCCGACAGCAGTTTAATGTACAGTATTTCCTTATCTGTGTTCTCTTAAAAACTCATTTCTCTTTTTCACATGGTTGCCATATCACCATACTTTCTATTCCAAGTGGGAACCATGTTTATTTGTCACTAGGACTATTACTAAAACCAGTCTCTTGTCACACTTTTTACGACTCTAAACAGGATCAACTGTCTACCTTTTAATAGGAAACAATTTCATGGTTATCAGATTCGTCAAATGACCAAAGATAGGTCTGATTGGTCAGTTTCCGCAGTTTTTTTTATAAGCTGAAGTACGTTCCCTTTTCTGCATTTATTTCTCAAACAGTTTGATAGATGTTATTTTTGCGTGACTTCTGTTTGTATTTTGGGGCAAAGTAAGACATGTAAAGATGCTACGTTGGGCTTAAAGAGATCAGCCTCCTTCGCATATGCCTTTTCAAGCTGGGACTGATATGCCTCTGTTGCACATCGTGTCATATGCGACAGAACAGAGGCGAAATCGGTCGTCCAAGTTCAAAGCTCTGAGAAAGAAAGGGAGGTAGTAACAGAGGCACACATCAAGACGGCACTGCAAAACTTGCTACTCTAACTAATGGTATTTCACTCAGCTGATTCGACAACGTTGGCATGTTGTGTGTAAGAACACAGTGATGTGGGGCTGAGCCGCCTCTGTTTTGCATGTGTGAGTTAAGGACTTTTGTTTTGGTTCTTATGTTAACAAATGAGAGCATCCACATCGGCTCGGTGAGACGCAGCTTGATCTGTGCTGCAGCTGTGAGGCACCCAGAAGTTTGGCGTGGTGCATAGTTTTCACGTGTGAATTAGGAGCAGGGAAGGAGTTTTCTGCACACTACTCATTAGAAACATTTGTTAGCTATCATATTGCCCTCATTAGCAATAATGAACCTTTCACTGTTGTTTCAGTGTTTAGGCAACAAGTCAGAGACATAAAAATTCAGCATACGTGTTATGATGAGGAATGATGATGATAAGGAATGATTTTCAGTTATATTCAAGCCCCAACAGAACGGTTGTTGGTGTGAATACAAACGTGTAGCTGGGATGCAGCAGTTCTGCAAACTACACATAATGCACAGGCCACGTTTCCAGTGTGAAGCGGGCGTAAGACTTGCCTCACTCCTTCGACCAATCTCGATCCTTTTTTTAAAAGCTACCACTAATACAGCTGTACTAGTTCCCACTTAATCCAGTCTGATAATTTAATTGTTTAAGAAGCTGACCCTTGGAGCCTGCTTGTTGTTTAGTTAACTTTAAACACCGAGCTCAGCAATGACGTTGGACATGCCGGGGGTGGTACTGTCGCAGTCTGTCACGGCTAACCAGAACGGGAGAGCGTCACTTGTCCAAAGACTAGATTAGCATAACAAGCCTCTCGTTGACAGGTTCTGGTGACAGAGAGGTGGAGTGTGGGGATAGTGGGAGGGAGGGTGTGCAGTGGTAAAGTGACCGGGGCCGGTAATGATGGAGGGGCAGTTGTATGGGGGCTCCTGCTTATGCTCCAGATGGAGGTAGACTCAGAGCAGCTGGGGGGCTGGTTCTTACAACTCTGCCCCAGTGTCATCTGCTGTCTGTGTGTGTGTGTGTGTGTGTGTGTATGTGTGAGCGGGCAAAGTCAGCTGGTGGATGAGTTATACAGAAACTGTCCATCAAACGTAGCCTCAAACTGCATGTCACTCGAATTAACATTGTGTGTGTGTGTGTGTGTGTGTGTGTGTGTGTGTGTGTGTGTGTGTGTGTGTGTGTGTGTGTGTGTGTGTGTGTGTGTGTGTGTGTGTGTGTGTGTGTGTGTGTGTGTGTGTGTGTGTGTGTGTGTGTGTGTGTGTGTGTGTGTGTGTGTGTGTGTGTGTGTGTGTGTGTGTGTGTGTGTGTGTGTGTGTGTGTGTGTGAGTGTGTGCGTGTGTGTGTGTGTGTGTGTGTGTGTGTGAGTGTACGTGTGTGTGTGTGAGTGTACGTGTGTGTGTGTGAGTGTACGTGTGTGTGTGTGTCTTCCCCCTGCCCTCTAACAGCCTAATTGGGGATCATTGTTAACTTGCTTTATCCTAGATGAGTCTCATTGGAGCAGGGATAGGATTGATCGTGGCTTTTTCCCACTCCCTCCATTTTCTGTCACTTACCATTGACCAGCCGCTCCCCGATGGAACACAGCAGTTACTGATGATGATGATGCTGATGATGATAATAATAATGTTAATGATGAGAGCTGACCCAGTGGTCAATAGATCGCAAACTCCTAATGCAGTAGTAACAGTTTTATATTTAAGAAGCTACAGTGTGTTTGCACCGAAAATGGTCTTCCTATTCCTTCTTCCCTTTTCTTTTCTCCAAAAACCCAAACTTTCGTCAGTCGCCTACTCGCACAAGGTTCTCATGGAGCATTTGTGTGCTGAAGTTGGTTCTCATGGCCCAGCGCTTGTTAAGTGCAGCCGATAAAGAGTCTGTTTTTAACACAACAGTGAAGCATTAGTAAAGTTGGCAGAAAAACTGTTGAAAGTGCTGATTTTTGTGTGAGCGATTTTGGTTAGCGCGCACCCATGTCCCGTTTCACTTATTTACTCGATATCCGCTGTGCTTTTTACGGGGCCTGTTTTGGGTTTTAATTTGTTTGAGAAAAAGATCTGCCCTTGGGTGTAATTATAATGGTGGACCACATGAGGCTGCGTTGTTGGCCTGTAAACATTCTACCCCCATTGGCTTACGCTCCAAACAGTCGACTCCCATTGACTCAAGGCTGTTATTCTTTTCACTTACAATTAGAGATGACTACAGCAACTCAAGACATCCTTATATGAACATATAGTTAAAAAGTAAGCAGCAAACAGCATAGTATATTGCCAAGGGTAGAGTTGTTTTCACCAAGTACTTTTGGATCTTATGTATCCAAAATCTCTCTCAGTATTTTTACACTTAGAGCAGGGACATTATCATTTGATTAAATTCGTTTTTTTGTTGAGCTAATTATGTTGTAAAGTGTTGCTTTGCTAATAGTTTTCCATCTAATCTCTTGACTGAAAAGCAGGGTGATGGAATGGTATCAAATGCGTCATTCATTACCAAGAAATAGAAACATCCCCCCATGTGTGTGTAGCCTCATATCCACAAATCTAGTTTAATTTAGACCTACCACCAATAAAAAGTGGCTTATGTTTTACATGCGGCTTGTAACTCCAAAACACACCCTCAGAAGCTCCAACTGACGTCTTACTGGCGGCCAGCTCTGGGATGTACACCTGTCAGTGTTACACACTCGCAGATGCTGCATGCACATGTGCACACATATTCTTGCTTTGTACACGCACCACTTCAGAGAGGGCTGAGTTTTAAAAGGTTATACGGCTGTCATGAATTGCTTTGGTTGATTTGTCTGTGTGTAATGAAAGCAGTGCTAATGAACTTAGTATTCACTACAAACGGACCAAACCAGAGTTGTTTTTCTGATGTTCCTTTGCCTTTCACACAAGCAATTTCACACTCTTATGTTCATGGATGATGACGTGGTTGAAACCTGATGAGAGGCATCTATCCTTATAGTACTCAACCGCTTGCTTGTTAACTTGAATTTTGTTGCTCGGGGAGTTCAGTAGTGGAAGATGTCTCTCCTCTATGTGAGGCTAACTTACTTGGGCTGCCCGCATCTTTACAGAGCATACAGTTTGACACACAAATACATCATATTATTAGTAGATTAGCAATCTTCAGTGCGGTTTGAGAATATTTGAGTTGTTTGGGGAGTGAGGAGGTTTACTCCCACTTCTCAGTCGACCAGGTTTTCCCCAGGATTTAGACAAGAGAAAGTGACTGAATAAAGCGGTTTTTACCCAGGGAATCTAATTCCCAAGGAGGGTTTCCTTTTTTTCAATTCTCAGTCATTCTGACATACTTGAAAGTGGGGACAGTAGTCGGTGCTCTGCCATCATTATGCTCACTTTTTGTATTTTTTATGTATTTATTATAGTTTACATAACTTTCTCCTGTGGATGTCCTCTTGTTTTCCCTCTTCTACCCTTTCGTCTCCATGTCTCTGCCCTGAATCTTGTATTATGGATGCCTCCCCCCAAACCCCACACACATACACACACCTTGTCTCCTCCCCCTAGGGGGCGATGTGTAGTTGTGCAGTGCTAACGATCCAGGACTGTCACTCCCGCTGGGATGGATGAGCCGGCATACCCGGCATTCAAGAAGCCTCATTAGGATTCCTCTTTAATCCGTCTCTGACAGGACCGGCCCGTGAACGGGTCGCCCCCTCATACACGCACGACTCGGTGAAGGTGCATGAACCACACAAACACCAGTGGAAAATCACGCGTCAGAAATACACTTCAGTCCATGCACAATGAGCAGACACGCCGGTACCATCAAGATGCCTACACACACACGTCCAAGCACACTCGCACACTGCTATGCTAATGATGTCTTATTCTTCCACCTACAAGGATCTTCCATCATCCTGGTGTCACTCCTTATAGAAATCCACTACAGATCATAAGAGCTTATTATGGGTGATTAGTTAATTTGAGGGAGGGATGTTGGGAGGTAGAAAGAGAAAGATCGTTTTCCTTCTTTGCTCTCTCTCTCTCTCCCTCTCCTTCTTTCTCTCTTTAGCCAGATATATCGATCACCGCGTCAACTCCTGTTATCAATAATCTCCTCTCTGGTCGACTGCAAACAGTGATCTCCACTAATGAACCTGCAAAGTTGTCACACCACTGCGTGTGTGTGTTTAGGCATATGTGTTTGCATTTGTGTGGCTCATCCTACAGCATAAACACTGGGAAATGAAGTGGAAAAGAGAGAGAGAACTGGCACTATAAGTCAAAGTTTCACAACAGTCTGTAATGGCACTTGGTGAATTTCTCTCCTTTTCTTTAAAAATGATAGTTTCAAAGGAAGTGCATATTCATTTAAACTGGACTTGATTGTAAAAAGTGACATAGAATATCAATGGAAGAAATGTATAGCTCATGTCTGTGGACCATATGTGTGTATGATTGGTATCCATGGTGTTCTTATGTTGAGTGCATGTTAGCCTTGGCCCATAGGCAGCTGCCGCAGCGTGGGCTTTGGGCTTCATTATGTGGCCCTAATGACCTGCTGACAGCTCATCACTGACAAACACACACAGAAACACACCGTGGCATCATCACACACTTGACAACAGCACAGCCAATTAAATAAGGGGGAGGGGGAAAGATGTATATTCATGTTTATGGCCCATAGAAATATACAGTAAGTATTTCCTCTCCTCTCCTCCACAGTGAAACCTGATAATGTGATTTCAGCTGTTTTGTTTCTAGTAATACCCTTTTAATTATTAACACTGACATTATTAGGTTTTCACTAGTTAGGAGCCTTTCATTAGAGCTTGATGGCACCCTAAAGAGAGATTAGGAGTTCATCTCCTTTCTCCGCTACTTTCTCAGAAGCTGCGCTCTTTTATCACCGTCAGGCAAACTGGAAGCAGACTTTTGAAATGATGATCACAAAAACATTATAGGATCTATTACTCGTGGCTTTAACCGTTTAGAAAGCTAGAGATGAGTAAAGAAAGACTATGAAACATTAAGTAACGTCCATTTGGCCATTTACAAGAGAAAAAGAAGGAGAGATTATTTTCAGTCCGAAACATTGTCATTCTGCCTGAGAAGCAGACAGCTTATCAGTCAGTGCCAGTTAGATGTTTGCTACATCTGAGCTTATTTGGACAAGCTTTTTACACATAGCGTGGCAAAAACGGCCTCCTCTGGGCTTAAAAGCCTTTTCATTTTTTTTTTGTTTCTCTTTGACTCAATCTATGTTTGTTAAAGTGCTCTTTCTCTCTTATGCCAGAACATTTAGCTTCTTAACACATTTTCAAATGGCCGTTGAGTGGATTCGTTTAGTTTTTCTTTCTCTTTTGTGTGTGCTCATATTTATATTTATCCCACTGCTCATTGTGTGTCACAGGTGCATGGCCAAACATAGAAGCATTTAGGGGACACTTCCATTACATAAGAGCTTTAGGCCAGCTGGCTAAAGTCCTCTATGAAAAGGGGTTATCTCTGCATTAAGGACCCTGTAGAGAGGTTGGGATGGGGAGTGGGGGGTATGTTACCTCCTACAACATGGCACGCTCCTTAAGCCATCGGGCATGGGGAGGAACGCCTAATTGAACATGATAAAGTGTAAAGTTAATTACCCCTCACGCCTGTCACTGATACCCCCATGAGGGAAGCTAGCCTCAGCCACAGCTGTTGGTGTGTACGTGGGTTTGTGTGTCTGCGTGAATGTGAAAGAGCAGAGGTGACGAGACAAAAGGCAAGGGTTCCCACGAGGGTTGTGCAGTGGATCATGGCAACAATCGGCTTTTAAAGATACCTCTGTCCCTCTGGTGCACCACTACTTAACACGTTTTTCCCACTGTGAGCGTCGTGTTACACGTGCACTCACAGAACAGTACACAGCTCACTTTTGAGATACAGTTGCACAGAAATGAAACTGTCAAGCGTTTGAAATATGATGTCAATTGTGCAGCAAATTCATATATTTTAGTTTGATTCAATTTGCATGTTTGACTTGGGCTGCCTTGCAGGCTTACGTTAGATTAAGTCAAATGAATGCATGATCAAGCTCAGCTCTAATAACCTCAATACTGTACATGTGATGTGTGTTTAGGTGTTGGGGCTGCCAACATGGCCAAGCTGACTTTCATGGTTGGTGGAGTAGAGGAGGAATACAATGCTGCACAGGAGCTGCTAACCTGCATGGGAGCCAATGTTGTTTACTGTGGACCGGTTGGCACCGGACAGGTGAAGCCAGATGCATGAACACTAAGACAAACCCACAGACAATATGGGCATGAAATGACATATTTCAGTTTCTTTGTTTCTGAAATGTTTTGCTATATTTTCTACATATAAGTGACAAGCTGAGATAAAACAATGATTTTATCCAATTTATCTGAACATGTCCAACTTAAAGGTTCTTCTAGTGTGTCGCTACATCAGTGTATCGTCACAAGTTTGTTATGAAGCCAAATCATCACACATTTCCCTGTCATATGTTCTACATTTCTTAAAATTGTGCATTATATGTTGCTTTGCAAACCTCAATATACTGTATGCATAAGCAGTGCTTTTTCCTTCTTTCTCTCTCTGTTCACAACCCTCCAGGCTACTAAGATCTGTAACAATATGCTGCTAGCCATTGGAATGATTGGGACTGCTGAGACCATGAACCTTGGCATCAGGTACAGGAAGGAAAAGCTGTGCTAACCTTTTAGCTAACTGCTATTACAAAACCAAAACCAAGTGTCAATCTGTAGCCTCCATAGCATCATTTACATTGGAAAAGTTTATGTAAATCAAACAGGGGAATATTTGTGGGGACACTGACTCAAGGATGCCCATGGGTTGGCGATTAATAGTAGGCACAAATAACCTGTCCCATGTAAAGGTTGGTGTGTATGAGAAAACCAAGGTTTCACTATATTAATGTTGGATTAATTTGTCTTTTGAAAATGTGCAAAGGAGTTTAATCTAAACGCATTCAGGGTTCACAGGAAATATGTCCTTTGAACTCAAATGGAGCACATTTTGAAACTGCCACCATTTAGCCACGCATTAATTCAGCCATGAAATTGCCCTTAGATATAGCCATCACTATAAAAAACAATTACTATATCAGTGAAAAGGCTGTAACTCTAATTTACTAGTTCAATACAGGTTTAGAAATGTGAGTTTGAGTAGTTTATGGAGGTATAAAGGGGTCAACCTCGGCCCAAGTCAGAGCCGCCTCTGTAAGACCAAGATAGATGAGGGGGTGGAGCCACAGAGTCTGATTTACATCTGCTGATTGAGCACTCTCTTGTATCCTGCCACAACCGTGCCTCTGAACACCAACTAGAAATCCCATTAGTCATCATGCTTCTTCTTCCTCGAGTTCTTTGGCTGGTGGCTAGGGATGATGGGATATGAAGTCTTAGGAATTTAACCACTACAGTCTCATAAGGGTCAGGGTCAGGAAAGTGGATTTTGAGTACAGATTGCCTGCAGTAAGTCTGTTGTCCCTCAGATGAATGATTTGTGCATTTATGTTCTACTCCATTTATGCATATCCCTTGTCAATAATAGTCTGTTTCCTCTGGTCACTGTTGCGCTATTATGTGTTTTTATGGGTTTTACAATTTGAAATTGTATGTGCATCCAGTTTTGTGCTTGCTTGAGTTCAAATGAATTGCTCTTTTCACAGTGCAGCTGTGTTAGTGCGGCTGATTTATCTATGCTGAGACAGAGGAAGAAAATTGGCATGAGCAGTTGCACATAAATCCCCTCACTAGGCCTCTGAAATATGGAAGCATTAAGGGAGCAACACAGATTTACACATTGCCACGCTGTCTCTGAAGCGTGCATGCACACACACAGATGCCGATTTACGTCCAGATATAATGAAAAGAGAGGTCTTGTACCAGTACAACAGCCCCACACAGTACATTGTGATTAAAATGTATTCCTATGGAAAAAAGGAATACTTAACTACTGCATCCACTCTCTTTGAATGTGAAGTATCATCATACTTTTGAAAAACTGACCCTTATGCAGTCTTAATGGTACGATAATACATGCACAGGGTGTGTGCGCGTGTCTGTGTGTGTGTGTGTGTTCCCATGTTTCCCTCTCTTCTTACTCAACAATCTCTGGGGCTTTATTAGAGGGCTTGACAAAGTCTGTCATCATTTAGAGAGAATACATCCCCGCAAATCTCCCAAGCTGCATTGCGGCCCAGCCTCTTATGCAGAGAGGACGCTATCACAGGCGCTCGTGTACAGACACACACACACACACACACACACCAACACAGTCCAACACAAAGGAGACTGAGCGTTCACAGCCAATTTACAGGAAAACAGCAATAACATTTTATCATACTGGACTTGGGTCTGATAGAGCTGCCCTTTCTTCAAATATATATGTGTGTGTGTGTGTGTGTGTGTGTGCATGTGTAGCTGCACATGCTGACATACACACAAATCGTGCAAACTCACACACACTCACACACACACAGCGTTCTGTTCATGGAGCTAATTTGTTGATCTCAGATGGAAGCTCTGGCCGTCTCCAACAGAGCGTGACGCTCTTTTAGTGCAAGGAATGGCCACGCATGACAATTATGAACACACACACACACACACTCCCAAACCTACATTCACACCATGTCTTTAGCATCCGTATTTTTTTTTCCCCCCTTGCTTTTGGTCTTGTTTCTTCCCAATCCACTTTTGCTGTACATATGATTTTATTATCATTTTTAGTTCTTTAATCTCCTCTTTCTCTCATGTGCCTGTGCAATGATTTCTGTATCCAACCAACATTATCCAATCCAACCAAGTCGTTGAAAGAGGGCAATGTGACGCTGAGAGAGGAACAGCAGGGATTTTAATTATACAAATGAAGATGAAAAGTGAGGAAGAGGGAGACGACTGACCTGAAAGGGGATGTAACGCTTTTTTTTCGGCTCACCTTTGCACATCTGTATATCTCACCAATTCATGGATACAATCATGTGGTCATTGATATAAAAGTAGGTGTGAACACATGTGCTCTTTTCGTAATATCTATGTTGGGGGTGAGACAGTCAAATCAAATTGTCTAACAGCACCCAAACCTTTTGCCTGTCGGGTAGGAAAAGGTTTACCACAGCAAGCATGTCTCCTCCTCTCTCCGTAGCTCAAATGAATTGTGAGCATATGTTGCGACAAAGATTAAACGTGGCCGATGAACGTGCTTGCTGCCTCTATAAATGCGATAGTAAACGCTTCTGTGTGTATATGTGCTCATTAGCTCTTCAATGAAATAATAAATGGGGAACGGGTTTGGCTTCCTCCCTTGTGGCATCAAATGAGGACGAGAAGCTAATCATGATGAAGCAGACGGTTAATATCAGTGCTGCAAACGAGCTCTACCTGCTCGAGCTCCCGGCTCATAAACACATAAACGCCCTCTCCTCTTATTTTTTCATCTGCAGCTCCATCGCTCATATATTTATTTATTTATTTTTTTTTTTAGCAGCAGCATTGAACAGCAACACGTTTGTTTCACCATTCATGTCTGTTTATCCATGTCAATCTTGTTAAAGCGTGACATGTCCTCTTCTCCACGCAAATTACCGCAGGCGAGGAGCAACACCACTGCGTCAGCTAATAACCACAGCTGAGTGTGTGTGTGTGAGTGAAGGGAGCAAGAGGGGATCTTCATTGATTTATCGTTAACAGAGGACAACAGCTCCCCGTCAGCGTCTCTGGTCGCTATAACAAACGATCTGCGCGCTCGGACGCGCTTTATTGTAGCTCAGCCAGTAACCTTTTCAGCTGCTGACCCAGAACGCAGGGAGGGGCAGCCTGCTTGTGTTAATGTGCGTGTGTGTAGAGAGTTTAGAGGGGGTGGCGTTGGGTTTGTGCGCGATGTCAAACATATGTCCCCAAGAGTCGTCAGACAGGGAGGTGTCAGCATGGATGGCGAGGGGGGGAGGAAGAAAAGAGATGAAGCAGGATGGCGAGGCATGCATACAGACGTAAACAACAAAAAAAAAAGCCATCATGAGGGAGACTGCCGTTAATAAAAACTTGCATGCAGAGTCACTGATGCCGCATTTCCAAAGCTGTTTGTCAAAAAATTTACAGAGTCTGAGAGAACACATGAAGAGGAGATGAAGAGGAGTGAAAAAGACGAGGGAGAAACACTGAGAGAGTGTAAATGCAATCCTTATTCTTAATTAGTTAGTAGACAGCTAATAAAACTGTGCTAGTAATGGCAGAATGAAAGCCAGGTGCAGAAAAGGAGGGAGCGAGACTGCTGGCTTTAAGGACCCATGATGGTTTAATCGTCATATTGAGAGCAGAATAGAGTTACAGGCCTGTAAGTAACAATAAACTAAGGCAGCTAGGACTTGATGTGGTCAGCTTTACAGTGGCCTTTAAACCGTTAATATACAAAAGCTGCACTACACAGGCACATTGAATGCCCAACACAGGCACTGGGGTTACACCCTCCCTGCTGTAATGGTTGGCACTTGGTTTCACTCTTTGCTTCTGTCTGTCTGTGCTTCATCCCTTTGTCTGGTTTTCTCTCCGTTGCTTCTTCTCATAGCCTGGACATTTGTCCTCTTGCATATGAAAGTAGGTTGCCTCAAAATGGGGCAGCAGAGCTAAGAGTGTGCCTCTGAAATGTGACAGCGAGGTTTATGGCTCCCCTGTGCTGCTTAACCACTTCTCCTCCTCTACTTTCTTGAAAAAGGGATGATGAAGGATAGTTCTGGTGGTGAACATCAATACTGCATTAGCCAGCATTACAAAGCCTTCAGCCATTAACACTGAGGAATGGTCACAGCCGGGCTTAAGGTTCAGTGGGGGTCACTTGAATCAGCAGGCACCCCCCCCCACACACACACCCATCTTTTTTTCCACATAGCTTCTTTACACTCTTGAAAATGAACACCATAATCGATGCTCTTGCTCATCTCACTTCTGTCTGGCCTTTTTCCTCCTTTATCCACTTTCCTTTTCTATATTTGCTGTCTTTTTACTTCACCGCCTGGATGCTAAGTTCCTAAATGCCTAAAAATGAAAATGGATATCTAAATGGATATTTATCTGTTATAATCTTGTATTCGTTTGCCATGTTGCTTCCCCTTTCATGGAGAAATCATATATATATAATGTCATGTTTTTCTTGATGTTTTCTGGGCTTCCAATAGCTAACATCTTAAAAATGCTACTGTTACCAACAGAATGCCAAGCTTGTACTTCAAATATGATGAACACAATTTCACAGATCAGGGTCATTGATCCAAAGCAGTGGCTGACTTTTGTCTTTTCCTCGTTGTTGTAGATTGGGTTTGGACCCCAAACTTCTGGCAAAAATCCTCAACATGTCCTCAGGTCGTTGCTGGTCCAGCGACGCGTATAACCCTGTTCCTGGAGTAATGGACGGAGTCCCCTCTGCGAACAACTACCAGGGTGGCTTTGGAACCACACTAATGGCCAAGGTACAAGACCTGCTAACTTTGTGTGAAGTTTTGTTCTCATAATTTATCATCATCTTTTTCAGTTTTGTGTTAACTTCATAATCACCTCATGGGTGTTTTTTTTATTTTGTATTTAGCCTGTAAGAGCTCAGGATTCATTTGACCCTCCATTTTGTATGGAGCAGCAGCCCAGACACTGCATAGAGGAAGTTAATTTCTCTGGAATCTTTGTCTTTTTTTGGTTACTGCCTGCATTTCATGAAGTAAAAGCTGGAATGAACATCTGTGGGGTTATCCTCTGATTAACCTTTTAGCACAGCTCAGCTGAGCTCTCTCCTCCCAAGAGAAGTCCAGTATAACAACCACATCACTGAGGATTCTCTGCACCAATCCACCTGTAAATCTCCTGCGCTAGTCCTCCCCCACTAGTGAACTTGACCCCGAGATTCTTCTCGAACATGAAGCAGGAAGCCATTTTCTGGAAAAGAACAGTGCCTCAGACACAGAGGTTAAGCTCGCCATCCCAGCTGCTTTGGACTCAGCTGCAAACCGCCACATTGCAAGCTAGAGTTGGTTCAACAAACTCATACACAGCCAAGGTGTCAAAGGGGACATCTTCAGAAGGCTTGGTTTTATCCAACCGACATGTTAAAACACGAATATATTCAAAACAGCAACCAGTTCACGCATTGCAGTGAATACTTGCCCTCGTCCCTTGATGAATAAGTCACATTGATAACTATTCATAAAAACATCAGCCATTTGAATATGAAGTCATTGTTTTTGTTTGTATGACTTGATTTGCTTTGTTTCACTCTTTTTGTGTGAGTTGTACAGTCTCAATGCTCTAGAACATCAGGCAGTGTCTGCATTATTAAGTCAATTGAGTTCAAACTAATCTCACATGACTGAAATGAAAAGATAAAGATAAGATAAACACCAACTTTCCTGATTCTTTTTTTTTTAAAGAAGAAGTTGCACATTGGTCTGCCTTTCTACTCCCAAGCTTGACTTTGTTTCTCTTACTTCTCTCATGTCTCTGTTTGAAAGGATCTCGGTTTGGCCCAAAACACAGCCACCAACACAAAGACACCCATCCCTCTGGGTTCCCTTGCCCATCAGATCTTCCGAGTCATGTGCTCTCGCGGCTACGCTAACAAGGATTTTTCATCCGTCTTCCAGTTCCTGCGTGAGGAGGAAGGACAGTAAATGAAGGCGGTGTACAGCTGACTGTGCTGCTATCATACACAAATACACACATCGGAACCACACACCCCAGTGTCCCTTATCCCACTTTGCTCAGGAGAGACTGAGGCCTTGTGCTCAGGCACAGATCTGCAGTCCAATTAACATACTGTATGTTGACACTGACACATGTCCCCTTGCTGCATTAACTGAATTATATTTTCTAACCCTGTCCCTCCCTCTACGTGAAGGAATGCTAAAACTGACCTTAGATCAGTATCTGTGGAATGCAGCTGAAAAACCAGATAGAGTGGTAGGATGAGGTGTGGAAGGTTTACATGTAACAATGCAATTATGATATGCTTTTTCAGGATGGTTGATGAGTGATAATTGCATGGATGCTATAGATTAAGCATGTTTTTGTCAGATTTACACTATATGCCTGTTACCCAAATTACCTGAGTCTGAACATTTTCAGTGATAAGGACAGGGGGGGGAAAGGGATTCACATCATGGTGGGAATGTAATTGAGGAGCATGGAGGAGAGTGCAGAGGTTGTGTCATATTTCTGTTACCCATATTACCAAAACTGCCCACACTAAGTTTACTGATTTTGCTCCATTCGGTGTCTTTGGCAGGAAGGTGTTGTTATTTGGTCACATTTATTCCCTCCTGTTTGGGGACATCATTTGATTTGTTCATTTGGTTATTTAATAATTCATTTTAACTGCTTTTTTTTTTTATTGTTACCTTGTGAATACACTAAAGTCACAGTTGTCTGGGTTCTGAGGTACTCCACTTAAGCCATTACTTGCTGGGTTGGCCAGGTCTGCTCTACGATACTGTGAGATAAATATCTGGTTATTTTTGTACCGTGTGCATCGCAGTGCGATGCGCTGGGCTGTTTTGATATCGTTACATTTGAACTTACCTCTTTTCTCTACTGTCCACATCTGCTTATTGAGCCCCCTGAGTATTATTTTGTGACCAATACTGATTAAATTTTATACTATCAGCAACAAAACTTTCTCACTGTCTAGCACCTTCTTTGGTCCATGTTCTTCTCATATATTTTCCTCTCCACCCCTGTATGCATCTACTTCATCTATGTGAGGTGTCGGGGCGGAATGGATCCTCCCTACTCTGAATATGTACATAATTTACATTTCACGTTGTTGTGTGTAGCATTGAAAAGGAATCTGAATGGGCCGTCTTTTGTTTGTTTTTGTTTTTTTTAGAAAAATGCATTGATCGTGTCTACAGTCTGTCTTTGTTCTGTCAAACTGTTTCTCAGTCACACTGTAGCCTAAAATAAAAGATGTTCTGTGTATTTGGTTGGTTTTTTCTATACGATGGCTTTGTGTTTCACTGAAAATGCAGGACTTACCATTCATAAATACTAAAGTATCTCGGAAAAAAATTCTTTAAATTTTGACCAATTTGAACATTTTGATTGAATTAGGCAAAGAACACGAACACTGGGAGAAGTTTTAATATATTTGTTTTAAATAGTGAATCATGACTGACACCCTTCACTCGCAGAATGTGGTTGCAGAATCAGTGATGCACACCAAACATTTGTCGTATCCATTCCGTATTTTCCTGCGTCTCTTTGATAGTAGTGTGTGCCACTCCTCCATTGCTGTACATTCAAACTCTTCTAAGTCCGAAGGAGTCATTCTTGCAAAAGCATAGTTAAACTTTAACCGTTTTTTATGGGATCCTCACAGAAGCTCACAGCAATCTTTTTCAACAGTTCTTTAGCACCGTGCCATGTTTGTCTTTGGTTGTTGTTCTGCAGAAAGCTGTAATTTTTCCACAGTGGGCTCCAACCTTTCTCAGTTTTCTTTCCCTGAGCATCTTCTTGGTGCTTCTGTGTAGAGAGGTTTTCATATTTTTGACCGTGAAACCTCCACAGCACTGCAGACTGTTAAAACAGGGATTTTAAAGAGCTTTGTACAGTTAAAGTTTCTGATGCCCTCAGACAGCACATCTCTTTTTGTCTTTATGACGGGAAAAAAAAGGAAAAACAATTGGTTTCTTTTTGTCCAGCAAACTTCTAATCAGTTGGTTAATTCAGGTAACATTGAAATCTAGCACCAGTCTGTCTTACTTCTTTTTAAAATGATCAAAATGGCCAATATGTTTACAGTATCCATTTTGTTTGCATTTAATTTCTACCTGCACAGAAGCTACATGTTACAACAATAGAGATTGTAGAGGCTAACAGCGTTTGTTTGTAATTATTTTATAACATTTTTTAAGAAGGGAAATGAAGAGCTATTAAGATGGTAGATTGGCGGTCATCTTGCCTGAAAGCTGACAAGAAAACACTCAACAAATTGTTCACGTTCCCAACATGCTTGGTTACGCATGCAGCTAATCCGTATGTATTTGTCCAAAGTAATGTAAAGGGACACATACTTTACCATGTACATCAGTCCCACCGTGGGGAGCAGGAACTCTCTACCACCAGACATCCCATACATCAACTCTCTTTCTCTTTTCAAGTCCAGACTCAAGACTCACCTGTTTAGAATAGCACACACCACTTAATTTCTGACACACTGCCCCTTTCTCTGTTTCTTTTTTGTTCCCCGACCTTTTTCTTGTGTCAGTGTTTTGAAAGGCGACTTCATATAAAATGTTTTATTCTTATTCTTCTTATAAAAAATAAAAATAAATAAACTTTAAGGGTTCATCAATGTAAGTGGGGTTTGGAACTTTAAATGATACAAAATATGGTACAAACAACCCATGTGATAATAAAAATTTCACCTGTTTTTGGTTCTATGTGATGAATCATTCCAAGGATGCAGTATTTGAGGAACATTGTTATCTGAATCCTATTTCATGGGAACCCGTGTTATCCAGCCAGGTTGGAATATTTCACTCACGACCTTAAGCGGTGAACAGACTGACATAGCAGCCTTCCAATGCAAATGCAGGATGTAGAAATTGAAATGGGGCATAAATCATGAAGCCCTCTAGGACATCTTTGTAATCTTGACATGTATAGATAAACTTGATTAATAGGTAATGCCACATATTTGTTTCCAAATTTACTCCTCTTGACTGATATGTGCACCCCATGGTAGTCTGCTCCCCCATGTCAGTGTTTTTCAGCTTGAAGTTTCAGTTGATGATCTTGCCATACTTCTCCTCAGTGGGTTGTTGTTCCATTGTCTCTGAAAAACTCTTCAACAGGCACTCATATAAAGCTTAATGTCAGTTGGGGAGAAATAGCAGCACTAATCTCAGAATGATGCCCTTATTTCCATTATTACGATGAAATGAGAGGAAAAAAACAAATGTGGTTTTGTTTTATTTCACGCGCTTTTTTTTTCTGAGGGTTTGTGTTTCTTCAACATTTTATGGAGCTGCTGTTGTCTAAGTGGCAGTCGCAGTTGTAGCAGACTGTGGCGAGCCGTTGGTGGCAGGAGTTGTGTTGTGGGCATATGACTCACTCTGTTATTGTTCTTTGGGATGTTATGCACTTGCCTCAGCTGTATGCTTTGAAGATTATCTTCATGTGATTGTCAAAAAAGCATGGACTTGCTAGGTTAAGATCAGGAGGTGATTGTTATGCCGGTGCCATGACTTTTCAGCTTATGGCACACCTCGAGGACCTGTTTTGCATCTTGCCTTTGCAGACAATAGGTTCTGTTCTTCCTGAGGTCTCTCTAAAATAGAGCTACGCCTCTGGCTTGGCCTGCTGAATTAGGCAGTGTAGCTGATTCATATTTGGGTGTTTTAATTTGCCTGTGTTTTATAGCAAGCTGCTGAGCCGGCGGTTTCCTCATTAAAGGACACATGAAAGCAGGCTGTAAAGGAGAAGTGGTGAGGCCGCCCTCCGCTGACGTCTGAAGGGGACGCAAGCGACCGAGGGACCGACAAAGTCCCGAGCCAGCCGGTCTGAGCCAGAGGGCCTCACCCTCCGAGTCCAGCAGCCAGCGGTGGGACACCAGACACACCACAGTGACTGTGTCAACACCAGGATACAACACCGATCTCATGTGTCAGCAAGAGTTCACAGTTTCATGTGTGACTTATGCTTCTATTTATAGATTAGCAAATGTAATACTAATCCTATCGAGACAGTTTAGCCCAAAATGATTCATATTCATATTTACCCTAAATTCCATCTGATGAGGAATTTTTACCATGAACAATGTTTCTTCTGGTTGGAATAAAGTTTGCCATCGACAGGAAGACACTGTATCTGACTTTATGTAGAACTTTCAACAAAGTTTATACGGTAATCTATTTCAACGCCGTGTCAAAAACTATTCATACCCTTTCTTAGTAATCATTGCTAAAAAGTTATTTTTTCCAAGAGAGCAATCGCACAGTTATTTTTATTGCTATACTTTCTCTATCAGGATGTAGGGACACTCCTTTTCTTTGAAGATCTGTAGATCTGCAAACCTGGAAGACATCTTTGCAATCTCTCCAGTTTTAAGTTGCCTTAATATATTCTAGAGGGTTTGAGTTGGGACGAAAATTTGACATTTTCTGTTGAACATCTCTTGACTACTTTGGATGTTTCTGATCAATGTCTGCATCAATATCCAGCAATGCCTGAGACCCAGTTTTCTGCAGACTACCCAAAGTTTTCTTTCAGAATCTTAAAGTTTGTTGAAATTATCAAAAGAAATGTTGAATTTTCCTTTGACAATGTTGCCAGGCCAACTGGCTAAAAAGAGCTTTTAATGAAGGAAAACCATGTTCTTGAGTCCTAACCACTCATCTCATCTGGCTACCTTTATCAGAGTGAGCTGTTGCAAATGTTAGGCATGCTTTTGTAGTCATTATCCATGCAAAACAGTCATGTGCAATGTCAGCTTGAGTGACTGTTTCGGGATGCTGCTTCCAAGAATTCTTTAGATTCATCAGGATGACTTTGGTGGTGATCTTTGGAAGAGGAGACTGTAATTAATCTGTCCGAATGTCCAGTAAACCCGGCAAAAAGTCCAGACAGGAATCACATCTAAAATCTATCCAAAGAAAAGACCAGATTGTTGGAAAGAAGGCCTTCATAAGAAAAAGACCTCCCAGTGAAGATGTGCGATAAGCTTAACAATGATTTGGGCTGCAGTGTTTTCAGACACTGACTTTGATGCGGATTACTGAGAAAAGGTTAGAATAATTTCGGATACAGTATCCTAAGTAAAAATACAAAATGAAACAAAACAAATCAAGCAAGATACTGAATCTCATATTTATAGAAGCACTGTGTGAATGGGTGAATGTGACATGCACTATAAAGCACTTTAAGTGTTCAACATGACCAGAGATGCACCAAATAAATGCAGTCCATTTACCTTAAGTTACTTATTACTAAGGTTTCTTCTGTGTGCAAATGGCACGGAAGAAACCTTTAGTTCTCTGCAACCTGTTCATGAAGATCTGCTCAAGGCCTCCCTGCCTTTGAAACTTTGTAAAAAAATTCCCTTGTGCTTAACCCCCCCCCCCCCCCCCTCCCCCCATTTAGAGATTAAAACAGTCTCCACTTTGAGAGCAGCTGCTGTGATAAATACCTGAGGCAATAGCGTTCATTATTTCCCCATTATAAATGCTCGCGGATCCTCTCGGCTGTTTAACGACTTGCTCCGTAAGGAAGTAAGAGTGGTGGGGTCATGTGGCGGGGAGGGGGCCAAGGCTCCTTGCAGCACCCCGTGATTCATATCAAACGAACGTTAAGTGGCATGCGGCTAAATTAGTGGCTGGAATCTAGCAGGTATTATAGCTCACGCAGTGATGTGTAACGAGCCACTGTCTCGCTGTGTAATAATGTGGCCTTGATATCTTTTACATGAACCCACCCATAATATTCAGCCCATTTAGCCCTAGCTCATATCCACACCCACAGCGTCTGCACATCAGCACAACACCCACACGTCTTCTTCCTGTTTTGTAGACATCATTCCCCCGTCCTGAGTCACTGACTCTGCTTAGGTTCATTAGTGAAGATAATTCCATTTCAGACAGCGAGTCAGCCCCAAACATGTCATATCGACAGCGAGGCACAGAACAACAGCTAATTATAACTATTAAGTCCTCATTAGAATTTTGTTGGGGATGCATTGAGTTGTTGTGTAACGTGGAGCCTCTACCTGGTTAAAAGGTTGCAGCTCAACAATATGAGTAAACAAGTTGGGGTAATGATAAACTGTCCCTGCTTGTCTTGTCACACTAGTTTGTTTTCACTCACTTTGCCCCTTATATTGTGCTTTCAGATAGAGATGTGGCGTTCAAAAGGAGTAGAATTTTTTTTTGGTGTCCCCTAATTTTTAAGAATATCCCTTTCCTCCTTTAGTATTCCTTCATATTTTCTTGTTCTTTTTCTACATTTCCCCTATGAGTTGCCCTCACTATTTCTCCTTCTTCATATTACCCCCCATACACCTACTGTCACTTGTGAGTAACGACAACACGCATGTCCTATTCATTATATGCTGCTGTACATGCTCAGTAGCTCGTCATTGTATTAATTATTCTCATTGGAGGAGTGATCATCAGCCCCATCAGAATCCATCACCTGGGTTCCCACAGAGGCCCGGGTCCAGTAAATAATCACCAGTGTCGGTAACAAGGCTCTGGCCCTGCCATTACCATAAGACCCAACATGGTGGGCCCTAAATACTCAGAGGGGGAGGTACAGCTCCCACTGTGCCACATTTATCTCTGCCACCAACTGAGGGATAAGGTAGCTGTTAACACCTGATCCAGAAGCAACTCCAGACCTAACGGTGAGTGCAAAGGTAAAAGTAACCTCATTCAGGCTCAGTAACCAGAAGCAACTCTAGACCTAACGGTCAGTGCAAAGGTAAAAGTAACCTCATCCAGGCTCAGTAACCAGAAGCAACTCTAGACCTAACGGTGAGTGCAAAGGTAAAAGTAACCTCATCCAGGCTCAGTAACTAGAAGCAACTCCAGACCTAACGGTCAGTGCAAAGGTAAAAGTAACCTCATCCAGGCTCAGTAACCTAAGAGGGATAATACATTCTGTTTTAAAACAATCTGAAGAGGTGTATGAAGGTGATGATGGGTTCCAAGGAAAAGTGAGATCTGAAATCCCATCAGGTTTATAAACTCTAATAAATCAACTTTGGAACACGAGTGGAACCACAAGGTAGTGTGCACAGTGGTCATGCTCAGTGTAGTTAGCCAAAGTTTGAAGTGTTTGTTTTATTCCATCAAGCAGAAATCATCCCACGTCACAGAAAAGAATCAGTGGGTTAACTGAAGATTCTCATTGTGACAGTGAGTGTGTAATCACAACAGTCAATCATCGAGGTGGGATTGTGATGACAGGGGACTGCATGAAATGAAAAGGTTTTGGCAAAATAAAATACCGGTACATAGATAACACCAAGAAGTTTTGCAGATACAAAAATAGTGGCTCACAGACTATGGGTTGCTTGTATTCAGGTTGCGTAAACCCAACGAAATCTAATGCAAAGACAACTGCAACTTTTGAAAAGCCTTTCAGAAATACTGTATATATCTATATATATATATATATATATATATATCTATATATATATATATATATATATATATATATATATATATATATATATATATATATATATCTATATATATATATATATATATATATATATATATATATATATATATATATATATATATATATATAGATATATACATATATATGTGTGTGTGTGTGTGTGTGTGTGTGTGCATGAGTGTGTGTAAAAATTATAGCCTGAAAGACTTACAGTAGTTGCTCTGAGCGTAGCAACTTTTTGATGGCCTAATCTTGCTCTGCTTAAAGCTTTCTTCACGGCCAATTGGCCTGATACCTCATTCTCATCTCTTGTTAATTGAACAGAGAAGGAATGTGAGTGTGAAGCAGGGTGAGGGATAGAAAGAGAAAATGAGGGGCACTGAAGAGGAGGGAGTGATAGAGGATGAGGGAGAGGGGAGAAAAGCAAGTGGTGGTGTAGCACGAGAGGCCTCATTGATTAGGTGGTGAGCGGTGCAATGTTTCTCTCCTGACACTTATACGCATTAAAGCTACATAAACACCCATAATTGGTTCGTTTAGAGCAGTGTGGAGGAAAATGGAACACATACACACGAGCACAGCTATCACTGACCGTGTGTGTGTGAGGGGAATACAGAGAGAAAAAAGAGGACCAAAATTAAATGCTCATAAAAAAAAAGGCATCACTAGCTTATAGTGTGGTTGGTGTGGGTGGAGAGATCCTTGTGTGTGTCTCATAAGTCAGTGCTGTACTAAGCAGGAATGATAAAACCATCCTCAGAGACTCAAGATGACAATAACACTCACTTCAGGGAGAGAAAAAAATGGGAGGGACGCTGCTGACTGTGACAAATTATCCCTCAAATATTGCACAAGCTGATTGGCTGTAGATGTCAGGAGGGAGAGATATGGTTGGCTGGCTGAGTTGATGGATAGTTATTATGTCATTCTAATAAAAGAAGATGCAACTTTGGGGTTTTTCAGTTCGATGATAGCTGAGGAGAGCTGCTCAGTGCTGTCATATGGGATCCGGCAGAGTAAGCGTGTGCTCATCTATGCAGTCTTGTTCATATAGCGAAACGTGCACTAAAACACAATTGTTTTAAAATACACTAAAACATGTTAGACCTGTGCATTCTGCAGCACTGCAGTCCGTGAACTTATATCCTCTTAGATGTTAGTGAGCCTGAGAGCTAATATTCAGGGTGTTCTCCACGTCCCATAGCACCACATCCATCAGGTCATAAGACCCCCTGACAGGGTGTAACTGGTACCCTCCAATGGCTCCACCCCAGAGGGCCATGTCAGGGGCTGGATGTAGCGCTCCCTGGATGTGGAATGATAGGATTCCTCAGTCTTGGCTGTCATCTCTAATCCAACAGTTTCACCCACACAGCTGAATCTTCATCTCTCTCTGTCTCTCATGTTGTGCGCACACACACACACACACGCCCACACACACACACACACACACACACACAGTGAACTGTCATCCTCCATCTCCACTCTGTGCCACAAATAAATTTGCATTCACTGCCAATTCAGATGCTGTATCAACATATATACATATCGTTGACGTGTCCAGGTGCTAAGTCACCATTATGTCTCCCTTCAACACACACACATTCACAAACACCCTTGGGCAGGCAGGTCACTGTGGCCCCAGAGCACTGGACTGTGCTAAGCAGGTAAATATAGCGAGGACAGGTTTTATCAGAATAGAAAAGGCTCTCTTACTGTCAAGGATAAGTATGACCAGTTGGGATGGACCTTTCCCCTGCGCTCAGTTCAACAGTCAGCCTCAGTCTTTCTAAAAGGCCGCCAACACTGTTTGGTTGTTTCTTTCTTATACAACTCTCAAAAAAGACTGTGTCATGAGGATTTCTTGCGTTTTTTTATTCTACTTCTTTCATGTAATATCACAACTCAAAAGGAGGTGTTCGTGTGCACCCTCTATAATTTACCACAAATGTTCTGGGTTCCATAAAAAACCAAAATTTGTGTGTGTCATGTCTTTAATGTAACTGTCCAGCAGACTACCGCATTGCCTCCAAATCAATACCCTGAGGGGTGAAAGATGTGTCACCTTTGCATCCACCCTGCACACACAGAAATGCTTTTTTTTTTTTATATGCACGTTCATTATGGTGTTAAGCTGTGTTGACAAATGGAGTAGAAAAGGGGAGAAATAAAGAGATGATGATGTAGATGTAGAGCCCGGACTATGCAATCTTTCTGGCCTTGTCATTTCTAACAGAGCCTCAACACAAGGAACAATCCGTTCTCAGTCTTCTAAAGCTCATCGATCCTTTCAACATCCAGACTGTGTAGGAACCCCCCCCCCTTCTCTTTCCAGTGCCTCGCACTCACTCTATAACTGGGATCAATATTGATTATCATCCTTAAACTGCCTTTTTTTGGCCATCTGCCTCTTAAAAGCTGCTGTTACTCAGTAGAGTTTGAGGAAGTTAAAGAAAAAAAAGGCTGCGATGACTTTTACTTTGGATATACTTTCTGAAATTTCGTGACTCGAAGAGAGAGATGAAAAACTTAAAATTAAATTAGCAAAAATGTCAAAGAAATGGCAACAAATTGATAACAGGGTTATTTCTAGTTTTCTATTTTGTGAATAGGAATTGCTATCTTTGCGCTGACCATTTCATGTTTGCCGACAGGCACATATAATGATCAGAGTCCATCTTCTTTTCCCCACACACTCCCACCTCACGTCTTTGGCTGCATCCAGTCAATCATTCCTCTCAAATATCCCCATGATCACAATCGACACTCAAATGATGGAAGTGAATAAAACTCATTACTGACAGTCAGAGTGAGTCATGGCCAGGCATTAAAAGTTGCGTCTAGCCCACAGCTGTCCATTCCTCAGCTATGCTTTATGATGGGAGACCAGATCGGGTTCTCATCGCCTTTCTGTGCCAATCTCCATCAATCCACTGTACCTACAGACACCCCCACCTACTCCTTCAAACTGAATTCACCCTGTTTTGTCAGACATCAGCCGCTGGTGGTGGGAGTTTTTAGTTGTGGGGCTTATCCAGGTTTAGTCATAGAGGAATTGATGTCTGAGGTTGCAAATGTGGTTGTTGTGGTACAAGAAATGAGCTATTTTTTTTAATGTATGATTAAACACTCATTGCTGTCCTCTGGAAGAAGGAGTCAATCATTTCCCACACTACGGAGGTAATGGTTGGACAACTGGACAGTCCCTTACCTACAAGCCTTCAAGCCAGTAGACTGCTGCTGGCCATACTCTTCGTCTGACAACACTAAACACTGCCTAAACAAGTCTTTACCAAATGTAAACTGAACCAGAGCACCGAGTCACCCAACGGAGACCTCCTCTAAACTCGTTCTGTCCTCATAAACCCAATGTGAAGAAAGAGAGCTGTGTTTACAGAAACACAGGAGCGGCTCACCTCTGATCTGCCCCGCGATAGATGGTAAAAAAAAAAAAAAACAGAATGAAAGACAAGGGCGCGGAGAGAGAAACAGAGGAACGGAGACGCCAGGAGTTACATGATTGCAGAACAAACTCATAAAAGTTCCATTAACCCACGAAGAGTTAAAGAGGCCCTGTTTTCATTCAGCAGACAGCCGTCACAAACAGAGCATCACCATAAACCCTATCCTCCCACCCTACTACCATCTTTCTCTTGATCTCTAGGGCCCTTCCTCACGCACCCTTTGCCTCATTCTCCTCAATCCTTCCTCCCATCTGACCCTATTTTTCTCCTGTTTGCAGTTTTTTTACATTTGCATTCTGCACACAAATCTGTAAAACATGGATTCCCCTTTACCTTCCTGACACCCTTGCTCTTATTCCGCTGGCCAAAAGAAGGCTCTTTTGTTATTGTCCCTTCCCCATTTAAACCGGGTTCATGGTCTGTGAGTCACAACCTGAAGACGCCACATGTCTATCAGTCAGCGCCACTCTGTCTTATTAAAACAGCTTGCCATTCATTCATGTATGTTCACCAACCTTCAATAAGACTGCTCGATGGTATTTTAAGAAAATCGAATTTAGCTCAGTTTAAAAACATAATTCCACTGTGTGTTATTCCATAGAAACATTTGCTTTGGACATTTGGTTTACTCATATGATAAGCTGGCATTTAACCAAACCAAACATCCCTTTCTGTTAATTTAGAAAGATGCAAATCACACAGATTTTTTTAGAGATTTTGTTCATTCAAATTTTTCCTTAACTGGGCATCAGTAATAAACCATGAAATGCGGTTTAATTTGAAAGTGTAAACTGTTCATATGAGCTGCAAGTCATATAAAGCATTGTGTTTAATAGGAGCTATACTTGCTGTATAGACAGTATATGTGAATGTTGTGCTAAAGTAGAAAACAGTAAACCAAACAGGTTAAGTCTCTCAGAGGAAGGTCCCTAACAGTGAACATAAAAGTTGTCCTGATAAAATCTGATCAAGATTAAAACCATTAAAGGTGATTATTTTTATCTTACATCCTTCACTCACATGTATATATCATACTTTACTGGCAGTATATTATCTTACTATCTTCACTGCATTCTTTACTTTTAAAGATAAATGTTCAGTGAACTTATTTTTAGAGAAAATTAAAGCACTGAATGCAGACATGCAGATGACCCCACCACCACACTGTCAGTCACCAGAGTTTTATAGTTGTAAGGAGGTCTGCTCCCTACTAAACAGTGTGAGTGTTCTTTGAAATCATCCATTAAGGCACTAAGCACAGGCTCTTAGCTCCTCGTCTCATATCCTCACTATCTGGTACCATCATCTCCTTTGTTCCTTTTCCCATGGTGTAACCTTACCTTCCAAACTTGTCTTGCCTCAAAATAGTCACACTTACATTTTTCCACACCGTGCTTCTCTATAGTATTGTGACATTTCAGATTTATGGTATGCACTGCATACGAGAGTTTGAAGAAGTTAAAGAAAAAAAAGATGTGGTGGTGTTGGTTTTTGTGCTACTGCACACAAAAATAACTCCACAGAGTAACGCAGTGTCACAGCTTTACATCAAATAGCCACATATTGATTGTTACTTTACATTTAATAAGTGAAAAAGTCCATATTTACAGTTTGGAGGGTTGGGAGGATGCCAGTGAACATACTGCTTTCAAGTGGAGCGACCAAGATGAAGTGCCTTGTGGACCACTGTTATTTTCAAGTAACTTAACTTTGAAATATTATTTTTGCATAAAGCCATTATTGGCAGCTAAGGGCCCACCTCTTCGGGCTACAGAGATTCAGACATGTTTTGAGACAGCTTCATAAACTTCTGTGAGATTGTGGTGCAAATCTAACAGCAGAAAGCTAGCTTGCAAGTTAAAGTTGGCTTTGTAAGCTGGTCAAAAGGGATTAAATATCCACAGATTTTTCCATTATCCTGTCTTGTTTATTAAGGAAAAACAAAATAAAGAATTTTTTTTTTACATACATAACAAATGGCTTCATATGTAAAAGCAGTATAACAGTGCTAAAAGTAAGGAAGAAAGGGGGGTGTTGACTAAATTAACCAGACTGCCTGTTTCCTGTTTGGTCCACATCTGTCGCTATACCTTTGTTTCCACTTGCTGTTTGGTTATGTTTTGGCACCAAAATAAGGTTTAGAAACTAAATTGTATTGGATATAGTTAACTAAAAAGCTCCCTTTTACAGCTCACTGTGTGATGAATCCTGCACCATTTGCAAAATGCATTAGAAATTCCCTTCATATGAAACAATCTTCCATTTAAAATACATGATCATTGTTTTTCAACTAAAAATGCACAATTCATGTCCATATGTTCAAGTAAATTGTTTCCATTTCACAGCTCAAACCGGGCTGGTCTGCAACGCTTTCAAACAGCAACCTTCTCAAATTTGCTTAACATTACCACAACCACTGGTCAGCAGCAGTGAGAGGTCAGGAAGACTCAGCACTTAACACTGAGAGCAGGTTGGGAGATGTAGGGTGCTGGAGTCAGAATAAGAGCAGGGGCTTGCAGGAAATAGAGTAGAGGATAGAAGGGGAAGCCCAGACTTGCCAGTCCCCAGGAGAGGACCGGCAGCCTGGGTGTGACGGTCATAGGATGGGGGCATAATGAGGATGCATCACTACAGCAATGAGGCACTCTATCACAGGCAGACACATACTTGCTCTATACAGTAATCACCAAAGACCAGTGCAGATGTCACATTGCCATCAACCTTTATAGAGTTGTACAGAGACCATCAAATGAACCCAAACTGCAGCACATTCTCATAGTAAAGCACAGAAATGTCGCACTGTGAATGATGCAAGCCCATTATAACTGTGGGAACAGGCTTGATCCTTATATATTTGCACTGTAGTTTCTTTGATTCTCTGGGAAAGAAGGGGAACAACTTTTCCTGTCGCCATCAGCCACCGCTGTTACCGAGCAGTAAAGCAGCCAGTAAGTAGTAAAATAAAGTGAGGTGTGGGGAGAATTGGACTGATCTGCAAAGCTATTGGCTGCCAAGAGGGCTGTAAAATAATAACACTCTGTCGTAAAACAAAGTGCTTATTAAATCATTTTCAAACAATATCGCACAATGTGGAGCACTCTGTGAGCTGTTCCACAAAACAAAAATATCTCATGGGGACAGTAACTGAACAATCACATGAAATTTAATAAGTTGATCATTATCACAACTCTGAGTAAGACTTTTGGGAGACTGTGGTGGCTGAGCTCCTACCAGCACTATCAATAATGTGACACTTGGCCATTATGTGGCCATTACTTGGACTTTAAGTGACAGTTGTACATTAGAGGATCAGTGGGGTACAGCCTCTTCTGTAATTCTACATTAAGCCTGCAGTGTTTCGTTCTGTGTGGGCGGTAATAACATACAAATAGATGCACAAAGTCATGCATGTGCACACACGGTTTCTGCAATATATAAAGCAGCATGTTATATATATGATTTTCACGCTGAAATAACGACTCTTCTCAAGGTTGGTGGCTTTGCCCTGTGAATACACAAACGCCTAATTCTTTTCACTCTCTTCTCCATTGATTTACAATAACAATGTTTGCGCCACTATCTGTGCAAAGGATGACTGATGAACAAATGAGGGACCTCATGTGTGAAGAGATTCATATCATGTAGACAAACCATATGGGTATACTCACAGTATCAATCAAAATACACTATTGTTTATTCATTTTGAATGAGGAGTGTGCTCAAACTTTACTGACCCTGTATCTCTAATCATTATAAGAGAATTATTAGAAGAAAAAAAAAATATTTTATGCTTTTCGATCCTCTTTAATCAGCTGGACAGGAGGCCAGTCCTCCACAAGACCTACACAAAGATGAGTGAGACAAACAATCACGCACACTTGCTTCTATGGTCAAATTAGATTCCCCAATTGACCTAACATGGGTTAGGTTAACATGGGTTAGGTTAATTGTTAGGTTAACTAATTAGGGAAGAGTACCTGCAGAAAACATGGGGATACATACATGGGGAACATAAATAGATGGGGAAAAGATTGAAACCAGAAGCCCTGTTGCTGTGAGGCGACGGTGCTAATCACCACACCACCATGCAGCCCGGCTACTGGAAATCACCCAGTAACATTTTGTGCCGCAGTGGCAATTTATAAAAATCACAAGCTTGCAATAGCACTCGGCATAAGCCAAGTATGGTAGAATTAATATACTTAGTTTGGTCCACTGAGGCCTTGATTGTTACATTCTCAGTTGTGAGTTATCCTCCAAAGTTTTGGAGCAAGATTGCCTTTAAGATGCTCTTATTTTTGTGGTCAGATATGATGAATTTTGTTCTCAAATTTATGTCTGAAATTATGTATGAATAAATAAATTAATAAAGCTAGAATTTCTCAAGCAACCCAAATTATTTGCTAATAACTCTTACCATAAAAACAAAAGTTTACAAAGAAATCAAATAAATTTGTTGACAAAGAAAGACCTTGAAGGAGGGGAGATGCCACACAAAGTTAACAGCTGTTCAAAGATTTGCGGCAAAACCTCCACCAGCAAGTTTCTGTAAATCAAATTTAAAAAATAAACATAGACTTGCTAATTAATTTTGTCAACATGCAGATAGTGCACTTGTGAATAAAAGGAGTCAGATGCAAATTCATTTGACTCATGGTTCTTGTCCTAACCCACAGACTCAAATATTGTAGGTCAAGAGATTATCAGACTTTATAAGTCCGTATATCCCTGAGTTGGCTTTAGAGTGACTGAGGGAAATCAAGGAAACCAATGTATTGACATGTAATTGCCTTTTATTTCTGTGCCACATAGCGTTCAATCAGGTATATCCAATAATAGACTTGATATATTAGATAAGAAAGCACATTTGCGAGTAATAAGACAAGGTAACAGAGTGGGTTCCACTTCATATACGTTGTAGGTAATAAAAGGATGGACAAGCTGACAAAACAAGCAGCAAAAAAGATAAATAATACATAAACAACAATATTGCAGTCTTGTGAATATAGCAAGGTATGAAATTAGCAGTGCTGGAATCAATACATAAAAGATAGGCATCTATGGTTAATCAGTAACAGAATATGTACAATAAAATGTAAAAGGATGCCGTTATAGTAAGTCAAGATAAGAACATTTTAATGTCAAGCCCGATCTCAACTTCTCCCTTTGGCCCCACCACTGGGCGCTACAGCTCAGTTTTGCAGATTTAAAGTGCTTTCTTTCAGGGATCATAAAGTAATGACAATTTAGCCATTCAAATGGCACAAAAAGCCTAGAAGAACAACTAAATGATCACTGCTGTTTAACCCCAGACAGAAATGAGACACCTTACTTTTGCAAACCGGAGGTATTTGGCTAAGTGTTGGGCCAAGGGTTTAGGAACTCAAACTGGGAAGTGCTACAATAGGGCACATAGTAAAATATCCAACTTGTCTTTGTGATGTTTTTCAGCATCAAGAAATGTTGAAAATTTAGTTATGATTTGTCAGAAATATTTCACAGAGAGTTTAGATGTGTTTGCCAGATGAGAGGGACTAAACAGAAGTCAAAACATGGCTCATTGGACTGTGGTAAAAGGGTGCAAGGATCATGGTACTTTTTTTATCATGTTAAAACGAAAATAATGCGAAACTGTTAGGAAACACGAGTCTGTATGAATGCCCTCTCACGTGAGATTCAGTATCTCATCTTAAAATCCCTTTTTCTTTCTCCCTTACTGTCTCCATTGGGTTTTAAGATGTAGGAGCCATTATTTTAAGAATTTAGAACATTGAATGGTTCAATAGGTTTAGCTTTTGTCCTGTTAGTCAATCACAATATGGGTGAGAACTTTTGTTGTGGTGACATGAATATTTCCTTGGAGAGAAGACAATCTATCATTATAACCAGACTGAGAATTGGACATTGTGGGCCTTACAAAGACTGCAAAAACTGGAGAACACAGAGGATGATCAAAAAGCAGCCAACTGCACAATGTACAAGTGGAATGTAATCTTTATGAGGAGCAGAGAGCACTGCTATTCTCTAAAATAACAAGGATGGGATTACAGCAAGTGTCAGAGCAACGGTCTAAATCCAGTGGAGAACCAATCAGGGACTGCGAAAGCAATTCATAGATTTGATCAAATAGTCTTTTCTGCTTAGGTTTCCTAACTGAATAAAATGGCCAAGAAGTATCAAAGCAGCAGCCATTAGAAGACCTGTTTTTATTTTCTAAATGCTAAAAGAACTGGCTTCAGTGCTTGCTTTAGCTCCGTTAGCATAGAAAAAAACACTGTAACAACTTTTATTGAATAAAGGAGACACTTCCCAAAGCAACTTTTTTATATTTGTTATGCTGTTGCCCTGTGACTTGTGCAGATAAGTATGATGATGAGATATGATGTGAGATTGGGGAGCCTGTGACAACAGTATCTTTCCCTTGTGTGCCTTTTTTGTTCCTTTTTTAGTTTTTAATTTTAATGATAAAGTAACATTTTATTTTATTTTCTAACATGCTGATTATGACATTGTCAGGGACCGAGCAGTAAGGTAACAAGGAAGCAGGTGCTTTTGTTCAAACATGGGTTTTTATTTACCCCAAAACATATGAAAAATGTTGCCCAATCAAAATCTCAACTAAAACTGACCTATAAAAGAGGTTAACCTAATAGAACTGGACTCAGAATCAGAACTAAAGAAAACTCAAACAAATGCTTGAACGTAACAAACAAACTGACCTTCCTGCACAGACACATTAGTCGGAACTTAAATACTGGTTTAGCAAAACCATGTGTAAAACAAAGGTGTAAACAAAATGACTGCTACATTCTAAACCAGCAGAATAACGTAAAATAAACCGCAAACACCCCTATGACAGAGCAGCATGTGGTTCAGTCCAGTGAGGCCTTGGCCGCACCTTTTGCTGCTCCAGGAAGGAGAAGCCAAACCCCAGGTAACTGAAAAAGAAAGAAAAGAGTATTAATACAACACAAATGGAGTTTTACCTTGCAGTGTGGATATGTGTGCACTCCATATCCACATTGCATGTTGAGAAAAATAAACTAATTCGGTAAAGAAATAATGTGTTGAGTTAGCATATTTAAATGTTTGCAGTAGTGACTGTAAAGCTAATTAAAGTGGAAATACACTGGTGGTGAGGTGTGGATATTATCATGTGTGGCTCGCCATCACACACTTATATTAGATAGCATTTGTGATAAGGTTGTATAAGACAAAGTATCTAAAGCACGTCTGTAGTTTTACTGTAAGTAAGTATGGTCAGATTCTCATTGCAACCCAGATGTCTTTTCCTAAGTCCTGAATAATTTCTCCTATCAGAGCTTAGGAAAAGTTAAGAGGATTTTATTTATTTTCTATTTTCATCTTACTATTTTACCAGACTCCTTGAATTTTTATTACCATCCCAGAGGCTACCATTTTGTATGTGAACTCAGTCTGAGCTGCGAGAGGCCGCTCTGGGTGGTGCTTGAAGGCATCAAGAGTGCCAGAATTTTGCAAAATGAACTGACATGTGGTGTGTGGAGCAAATAATTGGGTTCTGAACATTCTGTTTAATCTGAAAATGATACAGTAAGAGAATGTTCAGCAAACTCTAGTCTAGTGTATGTCAAGTTGGGAATGAAACTCTTCAAGGTACTTTCTGTGGTCCATTTTTGATATATTGGTCAATACTATCTTCTCTCAGGCCAGTTCAAACATGGTCAAATCTTAGATGGTGGGGCTCTGTGGAGATGAGGATGCAACACCTCTTTTATTAATAAGAATATGCAGTGTTTAATATACACAGTTAAACGATGGACTGATAAAAGAGGATTTCATCTATATGGCAAACACCCAGGTTACCTGTTACTCGTGGTGGCATAAAATCTCACCAATTTCCCTGTAATTATATCAACAAATTCTAAAGCACATCGCTCACGAGATTACATTGAAAAAGCAAGCAAAACATGCGATACATTAATGGAGATGAAAGTCCTGATGAAATAATGTAGGGTTTTTTGTCTAATCACACGTTCTATACTCCTTCTCAGTTGATTGCAGTAATATTTCACTATGCTGGTCTGCCAGCCACCAATATACCTATAACCAGATGTTTTCTCATAGAGGAGCACGTTGGTAACGTGTTGCTCTGGAGATTTATGTACAATTAATTTTGATACTTGCATTTACTTAGGAGTAGTTGGTTCCTTACATGTAATAGGCAGCAGTCACTCTTTTTGGAGAGGCATGGAGGAATTTTCATGGAGGAGCTAAGCTAACAGCTACTTCTCCAAACCGAGAGTGCTCTGCCCGCTGCCCACTTCAGGTTAGAAGAGTGGAGAGAGTTGAGTTTAGAGTACTTGTATATTGGCTACAGTACATCATGTGTGGTATTTACATAATCATGGCGTGTGTAATCGCAACCAATTGGTTTAACTCCCAGTAACTCCAGCTTTTCAACATCTTGGAAGCCTGCAATGACTTCTATCGCCGAGAACTAAGGCAAAACCACAGGAAGTTTCTTTGGTGCCTTCTAACATACATACATTAACACCAAGAAGCCAAAAGAAAATCTTTTGGAAATATGGGGTGTTTATGTTCTTTTTTCCCCCCTAATAAAACTGAAAGCTGACACTTCAATAGTTTTATAAAAAACAGAAATCACACCTCCTCTCACTCTAAAAAGGCTCAAGTGCGAGAAATCTTATCTTTTATTTTTTACTTGTCTGCGCCCCCAAATCCTTCATCTTAAGATTTGTAACTTTTATATCAGAAATCTGAGTCCTGCTCCGAGACTTATGGACTCGATGTCTTTTGATCAGCAGCTGCATCCACAAAAATTAGTTCATAGTTGAAAACGCAGAAAAAAAGCATCGTACCACTCAAGGCTGTATTTTTTGCTCAGATGCAGAGGAAATATCAGGTGAGTTTAAAGAAGCACGAGTCTGAGTCTCACCACTTCCTTTGAAAATTTCTTTTGGTGTTTCTTTACTAAGATCTGCTGCAGATCTTAAAGTTAAGAGGTGTTGCCTCTTCTGCCCTTTTTAGGATATATGTGTGTGTGTGTGTGTGTGTGTGTGTATTTCTTACTGGGGTCCATTGAAATAGAACTAATTTCTCAGATTGTTAAACATCAAATAAATAAAAATCTTCCCTGTGATATCAAAGGTAGCTTGAGAAAAATCTTCATAAGAAAGGAGACAAGTTTGTAAGAAAATGTTTCATGAAGGTATCAAGGTGTCATCGGGCGAGAGCAACACCTAGAACAGAGCTGGGCTCAGACAGACGAGGGCAGTCAGAGAGAGGCAGGCAGTCTCAGGTAAGTTTAATTGCTTGTCAGTGTTAAGAAATTTGGAGCACATTTACGTTAATAAATGTTAAAACGGCAGTCTTTATGCTGTTATGAATTTTGGTAGCTCTGAGTGTGGACAGAACCTAGGAGCAACAGTAAGCATGTTTGTGGCAGTAGAAACTAAATTATTGTGTTAGTTTGACCAAAACTAGACTTTGAACATTAACATAAACACATTAGTCTGACCAAAATTATACAAAATACCTTCCTGAACCGTACTCCTACACCCAGATAATGCTGTTGCAGCTTGATTTACGCCTACATGTATGTTCACTCAAAGTTACATCTTATTGTAAAAACGGTGAACCACACGTGTGTTTAATGTAATATTGAATCCCCAAGAAAGCTACTCTCATTCTCATATTTTTCATCTTTTTTAGTGGCTGAATCCATCAGAAATTGTGATTAGAAAGTAAGAGACTATGTGTCAAGTCAAGGTTGGTTATAGCATTTCCAGACTGTCACTCTGCTCTAGTAAAATCATGATTTTTTTTTTTTTTTATAGCTGCAGCATCATCAGACAAAATCACCATTTAAGAGGCTTTGAAAACCGTCTGCACAATGGATTCGGGTATACTGATCCCTTAGAAAATGTCAGAAGGGTGAGAATGTCTTATAGGCTTTTTCATACAGTCCTCAGCATCAGACACACCTAAGTCAATAACTCCATTTCACTCAGGTGCATGAATGCAACTACAATAAGAAGCCAAGACTGTACACTTTTTTTTTTTTACTTGTCAGACTGGTTGGAACGTGGGTTATAGAAGAGGAAAATTCACATTTCCAATATCGCTGAAAATTAGACTGAAGAAGATTTACCCACCTAATCCCGTTCTAGTTGTGGTAGAAGAAGTATTCAGACCCTTGACTCGATTAAAAGTATCAGTAAACTTAGAGATAAGGCCTAAAAATCCAAGTTAAGTAAAAGTATTACAGTACTAGATTAAATTTGTAATTACTTTTTAAAATTGGACACTAAGAAAGCAGGTTTTGTCACTGATTAAAATGTTGCAATATTAACACAGAAGCATCAATGGTAAGCAGCCTGGTGCTCCTATAGAGAAGGACCTATACAGAGTTTTATGTCCAGGGGACAACATGCACATTTATGGGCTTATATGTTGAGCGAGGAAATAGATGAACTAAACAAAACAAGACACCATTATACAAATCTAAACATTTTTTGATGAGATAATAGGAATAATTTTATCTACATTTAAATGTTACACCAATTTGGACAAAAAAGTCACTAGATAGTGGAACATATCACCAAATGCATTTCAAATGTATTTTCATGTTTTGTTTTGTTTGTTTTTAAAAAAAAGAGATTAAAAAAAAGATGAAGACCACTGGTTAACCTTCAAGTACGAAAATATACACTTTCCATTACTTGCACTATCCAACTATTGCCCGTATTAGTTATTTTCCAACTTGTTAGATATGGCTGCCTGACGTGAGGTCTATTCCGTATAAAGAAAGTCTAGCTGATAAGTCTATGGTATTATATATTTTTTTCCTTTCATTTTGAGTCACCACAGTAAGTTTCGTTTGTATTCATCATCCGAACGACTTGCTCGTGTACTCTTTGGCGCAGCTGATTTAGACTGAAAAATGTAGGTGACGCAGTAATCTGAAGAACACATATATGAACCCTTATAGAAGACATTGATGAATCTGGACCACGATGAGAGAAAATGAGGCTATCCACTAGATTTAAACGTTTCCTCTCGTGCTCTCCTAACGTGCTCTCTCGGTCACCGTTTCATAAATTAGAATGTGATATGCCAAGTGATTCTAGAATAATTGAGACGAAAAAGCATTTAGAACCAAATGTGCGCCAGCCCCCCAAAATAGTTTTTTTTTTTGTTTTGTTTTTTTAAGAAGCTAAATTGAAAAACGGAACATTGGATCACATAGGGGAAATTTTAAAAACAAATTTGGCTCCACGCTTGGAAACTCGAACGACGACGAGCTAATCGTGAGGCTGTCTTGATAACCTGAACTCCTCCCGCTGCTTTATCACTCCTCTGTGTGACACAAGCGCACAGCAGCCGGCCTATTTTCTTCGTGCCTGTGGCTGTCTCCGGTGCACCGTAAATAATGTTGATAAAGACGCCGCCGAAAAACGACTTTCACGCGTCCCCCGATTGATTTAACGTGACCTCCTTTCCCAAATGATATTGGAAGCCTATTTAAACAGATGAAGGCTTAAATTTGTCGTGCTTGTATGCGCATTAATCCCCCATTCATCATCATTACTGCGTGATTGGTCCGTTCACGCCTCCGCCAGCCTCCTGCGTTACGACAAGGGTCTGTAAATTAGGATGTAATCCAATTCAAACAGCGGTAGCAGCAGCCACAGATCCAAAGGTTTCTTTTGTGTGTGACTTTGTGTGTGTGTTTGTGTGGTTTCACTGTTGGTGGACAGCTGCACTGCACCGCCCCTATCAAAATGCTTTGTGCTAGTTGTGGGATCTGGGGAGCCTTCAGCCCATTTGAACCAATATAATCTTAGAAGGCTGGTGTAATTGCTGTTATGTGCGCGATCTATATGAGCCCATCATGTCTCGAAGCTCAGTCATACGCAATATTTCAGCGATTAAAATGACATGTCTATACTGGATTAGGCCACAGAGGATTCAGCCGCATACAAGAAGGGAGAGATGGAGGTTCGTGTGCGTGGCTGGCTAAATGTGGTTGTAATTTGCCTCACTTAATGTGTCATTCTGGCACAGTGTGGCGCGGGTTTGGAAGATGATTGTATAGTGCTGCTGCACCAGCGTAAGGAGACAAAAAAAAAAGAAAAAAGGAACAAGCCTGTAAACAGAAATAAATAGATAACCATATTTGAGGGACTGCACCTATTTAATATCCAGCCTCTTCCCTTCATCTTTGTTTTACGGTGCGATTTTTACAATGCACAAACCAGAGCCATTTCCCTGCTTGACCCGTGTCCCTATCAGGCTTAAAGACACCGGCTGATAGTTTACATAAATCTGCCTTGTGCATTCGCCTCGACCCGGGAGGCTTAAACGGTGTATTATTCCAAACATATGCATTTTAATCAGCTCGGTCACACTTACAAGAACTCCAGTTAATAAGGCCATCAATCAAAGGCGTGCTGGTGCGGGAGAGGGGGCGGGGCGGCTCATTGGTTCAGTTGTCTGATTAGGATGAGCCTTTTTACCTCAGGAAGCGTCACAGGATGAAAATGTACTGACTTTGTAAGGCAGACTCGCTTACAAATGTTCATACGCAGGGTTTTCGTTGAGTGAGGATCGTGATTTGATTGAGATGTTGGGATATAAATCTGGCATATATTTGTCTTTTTTTTGTCACAGAATCATTGTTACTATAAAACGCAGTCTCCCCTACTTCTATGGCTAAATGCCAGCCATTTCATCATATATTACAGCAATCATTTCTAATATGCGACGTAAAACTCCTTTTAAAGCCTTATTTGAGCGTCTCTCTGTGGGCCTCAGCTTTTCGCCAGTCCTATTACGCTCTGAAAACTCCTTTAATTTGTGCGGCCTCGGTCAAATGTGACCAATTAAGATCCGGTTGATTGTTGGCGCTCCTCTCTGAATGATCGATCTCTTTGCATTTCCAATATCTTTAGACAACTAATTTCGTGTCTATTAAGTGGTTGCAGAGAAAATATGTGTGGCGTTAAAGGAGCCCGGGGACCACTTAGCTGTCACGGTCAATCTAGCGGTTCCATCAGGAAATATGGGGGCACACTCTGGTGTTTTGACAGCAACCACTTGAGAGCAAAATTAGTGTTATTATTGAAGGTAGGGGGGGCTGGGAAAAATCCAACCCAGCAAAAGTGGTCTGAAGGCAGCAGAGATGATTTGAAAGAGTTTTATTCTTAAAATAACATTGAGATTGAAAGCTTTGAGTCCTCATTCGGGACTTCGGCTTTTTCAAGTAAATCAGAGATGAGTTTAGAGGACAAACACTCCATTGCTGCATTGATTCTTTGACATAATTTATTGCAAATTGGACGTCACGGACAACCCAGCCAAAGAACAACAAAACAACCACAAAAGATGAGCAAAAACAGACTGATAAGATAATATTAATAGTATAGGACTAAAAACAAAACGAAAAAAAACCCTATATCAGTCACTTTTTGTCCGTATTAATGCCACAAAACTGGTGCCACTGTAGCTGTGCAAAGCGAAAAGAACGGTCCACTGGGCATAATTTAATCACATTTTCATCAGATTTAAGAACTTCCTTATATCTTTATGGGAGGAAACAGACAGAAGTGTGTTTGAAGGCCTTGAAAATACTCAGACTTTATTTTTCCCTTTTTGATTGTCCTCTCTCCATTCTCCTCATGGACCCCCCTCCCCCTCCACCCTTGCCAAACCGCACTGGCTGTAGTAATCCGTTCCCTCGGCGCCTTGTTACCTTTTGGCAGCAACGATCCCTTCCCGGTATTATCATTAATTCAACGCTCAAAATTCTCCGGGTCGTCCATATACATCACGTACTAATTTTACTTGCATCTGCACATTTCGGCCCGGGCCGCCGCCATGCAGAGACTCGGTGTGGAGAGTTGGTTATAATGAGACGGACGCAGTCTGTTAACAAATCCCCTTGTTAAAAAGAGAGATGGAAAGCATCATTTTCGTGTAACTAACAATACGTGGAGGTCGATTTGGATGCGTAAAAAGACAAGTAATGATAAAAGCCTCAACGCCATCCATCACAGAGATTTAAACGTTTCTCTGGAATGTCCCCGTCCCCTTGTCCACATATCAAATTAATCTTCTAAAAGAAATTAAAAAAAAAAAACAAAGAGTCCATGCAGTCATATTTTAGCCCTCTGTCGTGGCTCTGCACTTGGATTATTATGTTACAGTAATGGCAGATCTGTTGTGCGTCGTCTAGCTGAAGATCAGGCTAACCATCTTCTCCATCTTTGATCTGGAATGCACTGCTACCTCCTCTCCTCTCAGTCATAATGCGTGTTAAGAGAAAAGCTTATGGCAGAGGCTTCTGTAGAACATGAGTTGGTTTGTTTTGGTTTTATCTGGTCAGAGGTACTTCTTCCCTCTGGTCTAATGTCACAGATGAGGATTTGCTGAGCACTGAGGGCGTAAAAGTGACGAAAGCGTCTGTCCTGCTTGTTGGGGAGCAACTGAAGTCCGAGCCGGAGGGCCTGGTTGAGAGACCGTTAGACTGACTGGAGTGGCAGGCTAGACAGGAGCAGGGACTCCCCCCGGGACCGAGGCCGTGAGTCGGACCTGGGTACATGGAGGGGTGTCTGAAGGCGCACAGGAGCTCCGGCCTCTGGTAGGGATGTGACAGCACCCGGAAACTGTCGAGAGAGCGCAGGGGGTTCGAGAAAGCGGTAGCTGCAGGACCAGAACCTGCACCGACACCCAGGGGGGAGTAGTAGGGTAGTGGCAGGTGGGATGGGAAGGGGTAGGGCAGGTTCCCTGTGGCTGCTGCATGGCTCATCATGTACGTGTAGAAGGCCGGGTCGGCGGGGTGAGGCCACGTCATGGCCAGACGCTGACGTTTGTCTTTCATTCTTCGGTTCTGAAACCACACCTGGGACAGAGACACGGTGCGTCAAATATTAACCACAGACCTCTCCATCTAAACTCTCATAACAAAAGCAGATATGTAAGTAAGATCATACAGTAGTTCCGCTTTCACGCGCACTCATGAACGGATTTGAGTTAAGCGAGCGTTTTGGTTTTGCGCTGTTTCTTTTATCAAGTAATAGTGGTGAATATAAACTTAAATAAATGAAGTAAAAGTAAATTATAAATGACAAGTCTTATTGTCTATATGTAGATTAAGGCCTCTGCTTCCCAAACAATCTCTCTGCAGGTCTTTTTCCTTCCTATTTGTTCCCCTTCGCTTTCTGTAAATACTGTACATTTGTACATTTCTGGATCCTTTACATCCACTTAAACTCGGTGTTGGTTTACATCCAAACAAGCTCACAAAATGAGAGCCTGAGCTTGTGCACCAGAGGCCTAATTCTGTTTTGCTTCCTTGAGACAGAAATCTTACCTTGATGGTGGTTTCAGGGAGATTTAAGGCAGCCGCAAGTTCGCATCTCCGCGGCCTGGATACGTAGTTTTCCCGGTAAAATTCCTTCTCCAGTCGGGCGATCTGCTCTCGGGTGAACGCCGTCCGGTACCGACGTATCTGGTCTGCTGAGTAGGACAGAGAGCCTTGACCCGGCACTGTCTTACTTGGGTCAGCAGCAGGATCACTTGGGTGACCCGGAGAATCCCCATTTCGACCTGAACGAACATGCAAAATAAATGGATGATTTTGAATTAGTAGGCAAAGCTCAATGTACATTTGTCTAATAATCTGAATGGAATGAAAACGCACTGAGGTGGTTTATTCATTTTTTATACGTTGAGCATTTTACAGGCTATTTTGCTAAAAGTTAACATTTGGCAATTAAATTATTTAAACTCCATTTTGTTTTATTTGTTATATCTAAGGCCTCCCTGGAAAAAAAATCTTAACTCAGGTATTTCTTTTGTTGATTCTTTTCAGCTGCCTATTATTTTTCCAAATGTAATTTACCAGATGTATTGATTTGACTTGTGTAGTTATTTAAAAAAGATTAATTATTAAACAATCAGTTGTTAGCATTAATTTGTGTTTCTTACCATCAACTTAGTTTAGAGCAAACGATCTTGATTTACATGTAAAGATTAGTATCTGGCAGATTAACGTATTTTTTGGATAAGATAAGATAACCCATTGCATATTTTTATGTATTGAATTTAGCATTTTAGAGGATGCCAGCCAGACACTGATGAAGATGTACATATTTCTCTCGTTTCCCGAAAATTGGCTGTGCTTTGTGTTGCTTAAAATCCTGCATTGTTTCTCAATCTGTAAATGTGTACGTTTAACATTTGCTGTAAAAGCCAGTGATAAACACGTCTGGTTAAATTGTGGGTGTCACCTCAGCTTTCCCAGCTGCAGTGGTCACTTGACAGAACAGCTGTACGAACCGACTGCTGCTTCACTGTTATTTATCCTGCTGTTGAGGCTAAACTGTATTTCAGTTTTTATGTCCCTGTGCATTTTTCATGCAACATTTTTGTAACTTTTGAATGGACCTTTTAGCATGCATGTGCCACATTTCAGATGCATAATTGGGCATTTTGCATTCAATCAGCTTCATGAGCTGAATCATACAATCACATTGAGCCTGCATGCTGCAGTGTAGCCTACCTTTAGCTGTTGGATAGTCCATGCTTTCAGGAGTGCAGCTAACATCAATTTCCTCATAGAAGTCTGACTCGGTGTCCGAGCTGCTGCCGTCCTTATGGGGCGGATCAGCCCGGTGCCTCTCGCCAGATGAGGACGTGCTAACCGCCCGCACGTCGGCGCACATATTCCTACGCGCGCTCTCCTCCACCACCAGCTCGGTCCTATCCCGGGAGTAGGGCGCAGCGGCGGGGCTAAGGCGGCTCTTGTGGCCCGGCTTCCCCTGCGGTTCTCTCACGGGGCTCCCGATGGCTTCCGACAAATTCGAACCGTTCTTTCCAAGCTGACCTCCCTCCGCCAACCTCGCCACCTCCTCTCTGCTTTCCATCACCAGCGCTGCTTAAAGAGCTCGACTTCGCGGGAGAGTGCGAGCCGTGAAAAGCCGAGGCGATAATTCTCAGGGTGGAGAGGTGTACGAGTGCGGTGGTGGAGGCGGAGGTGGGTGGGAGATGTTTTGCCCAAAGGGGTAGGAGAGGCTTCTGGAAAAGAGGGGATGCAATCCGTTCTGACCCTCAGAGAAGACAGCTCCAGAGTGCGGAGAAGGAGCTCTGGGAGGGATCACCATTTACCCTTGCTCTCTCTCTCTTTCTTCTGAGCTGTCATTCTTAACAGACCAGTCGTCATGATGGTCCCCCTGATGACGACACGCATTGATTGGAAATGTGGGTAAACAGAGGGAGCAATGGCAGCGACGAGATGGAGGTGGGGGTGGTGGTGGTGGTGTGTGTCTCAGTGGGTACAACAAGCAGCAAGAAGAAACAAGAACATCCATTTGCAGTATGTGTTTGTCTGCCTGGTGCTGATGTGTACTTGGATGATGTTTCTTTCTAAGGAAATCATTTTTTTCTAACTGCACATCAACTAAATATTCTTTGATAATGCAATACTATCCTGAAACGGAAGACAATTAAGCACATCTTTTTTTTTTCATGCCTCAACTGCCCCAAATGCGTTGTGCTTTTCACAGTGCTGCTTGATAATGCAGGTGGTCATAAATGAACTATTCTTATTCAGTGCACCCCTCCTCTTCACCTTTGTGTCTCTGGTGGCTCCTTTCCTCATCTTAAGTGGAGTCAAGTAAAGTCCTCAGAGGTCAAGTCTTAGGTCAGAGTTTAGATAAGAGGCCGTTTAAACAGGAAGTCTTAAAAATGAACAGAGCCTGGACCAAATAACGCGATATCGTCACATATAACGCGCCACTTTGGCACATTCTGCTCGTCATGTTTTTACATTATACGTCTCGTTTACCTTACATGTCGCGCGAAATGGATGGAGCTGAATTAGGATATAGTGTTATCCCTCCAGGGGTACATGGCCTAACAATGAAAAAACGTGTTTGGGGGGTTGGCAAACAAAAACGTCATGATTTGGTAAGTCATTCATCATGAGTACAGGGAAAACATTATTCGTCAAATTAAATATAAAACCTGCGATCATCACACGTTGTGTGCAAATGTGCAATTATATATATGCACAGGGTATATTTTCAAAAAGATCAAACTTGGATCAGTAAGAATAATTCCTTGTAGCCTTTGATATACAGTGTGTCACTGAAATGGTAATGAGAAATGGCAACGAATGCCCAGCTTTGCCTCAAGCTTGTTGTTCCTATTCCGGGGATAAGAGTCTCAACTTCTTGTGCTTTCAGCGGGCAAATGTGTCCTTTCGCTTTGAACGTAGGCCTCCTGTTGAAAACTTAGATTGAGCAATCGGTGTTTTGTAACAAGTTTGGTTTAGCTGTCAAGCATGCAGCACACTTAATGTCCTTTGTTTCAGAGCTCAATAATTCTTCAGCCAAATTTCGCTCCATCATACTGGCAAGTCAACTGTAAGAAAAAGAAAATGGGCCCCATCAATTGTTACATTATTTTAGTCTAAATTATGCTGAAGTTTATACACTGCGCTTTACTGTAATCGGCGGCAACTGCTGGAAAAATGAACAACCCAGACAGCATTTGGGCACTATAACTTTTAATTATGAGTACTCCGTAATGTCTTTTGTGCATTCCCCATGGAAATTTGACTCGAGCTTGCAGTCAGTCTGCTTTTTAAAAAGTGACGTATAATGACCACATTCGGCGTTTTCATTTTCAGGACCAGTCAGTAAGCTCCTTGCTCTAAAGATACTATTAATTTCAGACAGGTTTCATCACACTTTGAACAGATAAGTTTATTCAGGACTGCGTCACGGCGACCTGCCACTTTTGATACCTCTTAACTTTCCCTTTTCTTTTTCGTGATTGTGAACATAGTTTAAATGTGTAGCTGCAGGGAACGGGGTAGTTGCGCTTGGATGTAAATTATGTACTTCAGAGGAGGTGTCATGTGGTCTCACACAGACAGGAGAGAGGCAGACTGTGGCGTTCCAGCAGCCTCCGCTGTCCTTGTGCGCCCTCGCCTGTCCGAAAGAGGGAAAAGGCCCCGAGCAGCAGTCGGCCACCTCCCCCAGCCCAGAGGCTGAGGAGTGAGGGAAATTCCTTTGGCTTTCTACCCCAACTCTTTCATCTGGTCTGCAAAGGGAAGAAAAAAGTTAACTTATGTCTGCACCCTCCTCACTCTCGAATGGCTGCTGCTGCTTTTCTCATTTGCAAAAGCGAGTCGTAATTTTCAATAAGTCTGTCTATCTGAGGCAATGAATCGATTTAACTGTTTGAGGTGAACCTCTGTGTTTTAATTGGTACAGAAGGAGTAATATTTGAGAGAGAGAGCAGAATGTAGAGCTATCGTCTCGTCGATGGGAGTTAAAGATCAACCACAGAATAGTGGAAATTCAAAATACTGAAAAAAGCTCTCAGCTGAACCAAAAGTATCTCGAGTCAAAGAGAAAAGGGCAAAAGGAATTCGTTTAATTTCCGTCTTTGTGACACAGAGGCAACTTCAAGCTTATCGGTCTGCATTTACTTTGTTGTGCTAGGCCTTTTTGTTTGTTAGTTTTCTATAAGTATATCCTGCGCATGCTGTGTAAAGTATTCATTAAAAAAAACTACACGTATTTGAACTAATCAAATGACATCAGAGGTACTGGCAGAAGTTTCGCTCTCTGTGCAGACGGGATTTGATAACTGTTGCTCTTACATTCATAAGGGGGCACATGTAGTCTTGGTGCAGCGCCCAGAGGTGGCAAAGATCTCATCGCTTTGTTACTCGCCAAGAGTTATGCAATGGGTCGTGGCCAGGGCAGATTGCATCTTGTGATCGTGCAGAGATAACGCTTGGAAGGGTTTTGCGCAACAGACGAACGACCTTGCGCGTTAAGAGTAGTGTCACTTATATTGTGTGTGTTTTAGATAGTGAAGGTCACGGGATGGGTTTGGAGAGTTAGCTGATTGTGTACCACGTTATCCCTTACATTAAATATATCTCTGAAGTACACTGTTTGTCCGAACCCTGCGCATTCTTGTGGCAGAAGTGCAGTACAGCTCTGACTCCAGTGTCTAGTTTTGCAGGAGAAGATCAAAGTGGAGGGTGGGTGGGTGGGTGGGGGGACTCCCCCCCGCGGCAGACACTGCAGAATGCGCCCCTCAGTTTTACTAGCCAGCCCAACTTGAACTTGACCATGGAGCCTGCGCAGTTCGTTTGTAATCTAATCCATGGCCCTAGCTGTAAAGAACTGCAAGAGTAGTGTGCTTTCAGTCTCCAAAAACTGTTGCAGTGTGAGAGAGAATCATTCATGAAGTGTAGATGTCGGATGATCAGTCCGCCTCTGGCTGAGGTGCGCAGCACAGGAAAGGTGGAAGTAAGGGGAAAGAAAAAAAAACTGCCTCTCCTTAATTATGGTGGCCCCTCCCGTCTCCCTTGCTTCAACTTGGCCTTGAAACAGGATGACGCAGCCAGTAGAGAGTTAACTCGTTGACCTTGGAGCGAAACTAGTCCCGAAGACTATACAGCAGGAAATATCTCCGCTGTAAGACACTCTTTTTTTTATCGCTCTTTGCAGCTCCATCCTACAAACACTAAGGGCTTAGCAAACCACTGAGATTAGGCCTGTATTACCCAATTAAAGAGGTGGGGGGTGGCTTACCATCAATTCAGTAGAAACACACCAGGTGCAAAGCCCCGACTTTTAACCAGCGCGTTTGCCATTCTATAGACTGGTCTGAGCGTCCGTGGCATCTCTGAGAAAGGTGATATTTACAAGTCTGTCTGCCTGCTAATGGGTTTTTATTTTTAGGGGCTTATGGTGTCGTAAGATCCGCTTTTCCCCTGTTTTCTTTGTGGTGTTTTTAGGCTGCTACTGGCTAAGGGGTTGGATATTTTTGTTCGTGTTTGTACTCTTTCCTTTGAGCTTTGCGATGCCTGCAGTTAGATTAATGGTCGAATTAAGGGTGCAAAGCAGTATGCAAACAGGCAATCTGGTTTGCATAAGCCTGAATGTATGTTAAAGAAGGCCTCTAGTGTCTATGACTCGGGGCTTCTCAGTCTTCAGCACTGATTACCTACTTTTCAGTCAAATGTAATTGTATTTTTTCTAACTAAAATGGCTAATTAAAAACTTCGGTGTCTGACTTTCAGCCAGTGTCATTTGAATAAACAGGTCCACAGTTTTTTCTTCTTTTTATTCCCCCCCCCACCAAAACATTTATACAACAGTACTCTTAATGTTTAACAAGTCATTGCAGGCGTTAAATGGACGCCATTTAATGGATAACTTTTTTAAATCACCAGTATAATCACAGAAAAGATATCATAGCTTTACCAGAAATTTAGGTGAACAAGGAGCAAACATTGTCCAACATTAAATAATGAAGTTAAAACAAAATGTCGGGCAATATTTTAAAATAAATACCTCTACTTCAAGATAATTGCAGATGTTTTCACATCTGCTGATAAACCTTTCAGTATGTAATTGTATATTCTAAGGACCCAACACCAAATGCATTTACACACAAAAGGCACGACAAGCTCACTATATGCTGTATATATCTATATATATTATGTATATATATACATAATATATATATCTATATATATATAGATATATATATTAGAGAAAATTAAATAAAAGATCATTTAGAATATTCATTCGACATATGCGGTCATCTGAAATTTAGGTCACATTTTCAAGAGTGAAAGTTTTTATCTAAAACGACTTTAGTTTAGTACTTGGTGAAAAGGGACACTTTGGCCTTTTACGAAATTATCTGAATGCGAATAACAATTGGACAGAAATGCAGGTTTTACCTCGTTTCCCGATGTCTGTGTGGATTTAAGAAAAAAAAAACAAATACGGAAAATAATTAAAAATCTTGATATTTACAACAATTAGTAATCATAATGGTAATAGTAATGGTGATGATAATGATAATTTAAGTCCAGGTGGTATAGAGGAAATATAAGATAAAGCTGCTTGAGTTCTGCTTAAATGAAATGTATGAATCTCCCGACAGTCATTGTACTTTATGTGCAAAATAGCTTACAGACTTACTGTCAGAATGATGAAGTTTAAAAAATGGTACATAAACCAGTACCTCCTTCCCTTTTGGAAGCCATTTGCCTCTACAGTGAGAAATCCACCAGATGTGGAACTGATCATTCAGTGGCACAAAGCGCGGACCTTTGCATTTCCTGAGGTTCCTGTATGTCAGTAAATGAATGGCACATGCAGCTTCCAGGTTGTAGCTTTAGCAGCCTGTTAACGCAACATTTAAGACTTCTACTGCAGAAGCTGAAACTGAGCGAAATCTGCAGCCAATGTGTCTGTTGAGAGCTGACACTAAGGACACTTTCCTGTTAACGGCGGATTTAAGTGCCTTGTGTATGAAAATGGTGTGGCTCAGCTTTTCTTCTTATACTTATGCAGACCGGCATAATCACACCGCAGGCAACCGTCCAGAAAATATGGAAAAGTCAAGTGTGTGACCGCCCTGTGGTTGCCTGCTTTGACCACAAAAACATATTGGCTGTTATGTTTTGACAGCTCTTTGACAGCTTTCTACTATAAACACGTGTCATCAACAAGACTGTAATTTGACTGCAGGTTCTTAGCAGCCCATTTTATATCTCAATTCCAGTTATTAGGGGTATAAATTTATGGCTGAACATAACTTTATATGGACCTTTCCCTGCTTTACCCAGGCTCCAGGCGCTGAGGCCGTGGAATAAATGTGTTCTTTCTTTCTCTGGCTTCGAATTTTGGATGCCAGTACAAACAGGGGGTTGGAGTTGATAATGACCTCAGAGAAAAGCCTCCGGGCTGTTCTGCCAAGTCCCAAAGTGGAGTCCAAGGAGTTTTCGGAGATCTTTTAGATGGATGAGTGCGTTCCATAGCAAATCACGGAATGTAAATGCAGTCTTATTAATTCGCCTCGTTATCTTAGAGTCTTCTGCATACAGCTGAATACAAACCATAAGGGTGCTTCCTGGGGTCCCTTGGTGCACTGTGGCGCATCTTTTCAGGCGCGTGCCTACACCGCAGACGCTGCTCGTTGAGGGCCACCTTGGGCTGTTGTCTGCAGGACGGTGACGCAAACAATTGAAGCAGGAACGTGGACGAAGGCAGAATGAACTCTTCCAGTCGCAGCAGAATTGGTGTGATAAACAGACATTAACTATGACAGAACAAAGCACAACTATGGACCAGTTAATGATTAAAGCGATTGTGTTTGTTATGAAGCTAGATTTTCTTGCATTGACGAAAACGCCACAAGGCAGCGCGCAACAGGCCGGGCCTTGTACCATGACTCATAATTATTGCTGCATGTTGCTGCTGAGTAAGTTCATTTCTTGGCCTTTCTTGCTTGATAACGTCAAGATAAAACCTGACTACTGTGCAGCTCGCTGTAGGGACCGGCTTCATGTTTTAGCTGGTCATGAAACATATTCAGAGGTGCGGAGCAAAATTTGATGGGACAAGTTCGAAACAAACGAAAAGGGACACGTGACTTTGTTTAATGTCTTAATATAATTAGAGTTTTTGAGCAACAAATGGAATAACATTTACTTGCTATGTTTGTTTTATTTAAACATACACCTGATACTATAAGAAACCACAGTATGCAGCATAAACCTACCATTTGCCATATCCAACTAAATGTCTTAAAGTCCCCTTAACTCTCTTATTTTGGATAAATGCTTTCCTTTAGCAACTGAAAACAAATAGCACCGTTCCCTTTAAAATGCAGCTCATCAAGTTTAATTTGACTCAAAATAAATGACACCCAAAACATAACAACACGAAGCAAGCGAGCTACAATTTCGGGTTTTGTCGCTACAACGCTCTCTGTCCTTTGAATGTGAGTAAGCAAAACCATTTTCAGTCGATCGCTGTTTGCTCTGCCTTTTTTAAAGTGCCAATAGCCCCGCAACGTCACATAGTTGTGGTTCAGAACATTCCTGTTTAAAACTTAAAGACGCTTTCAGTGTTGACAGTTGATCAATCTATTTGATTTAAGGCTAGATTTTGTTGGCGTTAAATATTAGGTTGCGATTTACTGGTGTTCAAATTGACCAAATGAGATGGAATAATACTTTTTTTTCTATTAAACAAAGTGGGAATCAAACGTCTAAATCCACGAGTGGCACGCACGTGAGCAGTAGCTTCTTTTTGGAAGGTTTTTTAAAATTATTTTTAAGATATAATGGCTGTTAACAACAACTATACAACTATAGGCCCAAACTCCTGCTGGACTTTGAAGCTGAACACAAATTCAGTGAAAGTGCCACCACGTTAATTTTCCCTCAGTGGAATAGACTTGGAGCCACTGGCCATAAACAAAAAAAAAAGCACACACACACATACACTTGCTCTGTCTCTCTGTCTGTTTCTCTCTCACACACACGCACCACACCACACCACACGTCTATTCCGACCCCCCTCCTCTTCAGGGATCAAAATCATTTTCACACTTATCTGTCAAAAACACCTCCACAAATAAAAATGAAAAAGGAAAATAAAAAAAAGAAACACACACAACAGCCTTCAGTTTAGGTTTCCAACGCTGGGGCGCAAAGTTAACGCATGGAGCAAGGAGAAGCAGCCACAGACGAGCTGGTGAGAGAAGACGGTGGAGAAAACAAAATGATAGTAAAACTTAATGTCCTCCAATAGCTTTCATTGGGACAGGAATTCTCACCCTCCTTCCGCTCTTTTCAAGAGCTCAGACGGGGCCCTTCAACGCCTGAATAGTCTGACAGGCTGGATGGCTAGACAACAACTTTCAACTTGACCTTGGCCTCCAGCCGCGTCTTCCTCTTATGTAAAGCACTTCCAAGTCCAGAGCTGTTTTTTTGACTTTGCATGTTGTAAACAGGTCGGAAGGCGAGTGGCTGGATGGTTCTCATTAAAATTTGGCCTTATATCAGATTTTGGGTAATTTGTTTGACCTTAAACTCGCATGGTGATAGTGACGTGAGACTCCATTTACGGGCCTTTTTTTTTTCCAGAATTGATTATTTGTTGGAATTTCATAACTTTCATGGACTCCGATGCTTTTCCACAGTATTCTGCGCCACATAGAATACCGCGCGGATATGCACGATCAAGTAAAGCGTACATACGCTGCTTATGCATTGGCGGGCGATAAAAAAAACGTGTGTAATTGGATGTAGATCGTGTACAATGCTAAAATGCGACATACTTTCTACTTATGTTTTCAGAAACACAATCTTATATTGTGTGTATGTCGTTTAGTAATACCCTGTTCCTGCAGCATGGAAGACAAAGAGGGTCGGTTTGCATAAAGGCCACAGGACTATGCTTATTAATCCTCTGTAAATTGCGGAGTTAGAGCAGTTTCTTTTTTCAAATATTTAAGTTTTTTCAAATAATCGACTCTCAATTGAACATTAGATGCATTTTAAGTGAATATTGACCATTTTTAGCATTTTAAATTTTGAAATATATCAGAAAATACACACAGAAACCTCGTTTCATGTCTACCACACTTATTATAGATAATAATAAAAAAAAAAAACCCACTATCCACTACAACTAAATCAGAAAAATCAAACGTTAAATCCTTTGATAGGAACCATCACCTTACTTCGCCGCATTTTTCTCCATTTAATTATCTGCTGATGTTTACCGTCCTCTTTGCATAGCCTGATCACATGACAATGTCTGGACCAATAACATCACCAGCCCTGTGCTCTTGTGCGCGTCAGAGTGGCTTTACTCCCTGAGAAGCAGTATCTCCTGTTTTCAGTCTCTGGGCTTTTTAAAAAAGAGGCAGAAGCTTCAATGTTGGATGCCGTGCTATGACAACGTCACTGCTCCTCCGTCCTCGCTGGGTCGACCCGTCGGTGATGTTTCTGTACGACAACGGCGGCGGTTCCGATGAAGTGAGCAAGAACATGGAGGGTTTTGCTGGTGGCAACTTTGCTGCGAACCAGTGCAGGAATCTGATGGCGCACCCCGCATCCCTGGCACCCAGCACGGCTTACTCTTCGAGCGACATGCCCACCTCCGGTATGGGCGAGTCGGTGAAACAGTGCAGCCCCTGCTCCGCGGCCCAGAATTCATCCAGCGCGTCCTTGCCTTATGGTTACTTCGGTTACCCGTGCAGAATGTCGCATCACAGCAGCATCAAGTCGTGCGGAGCGCAGCCCCCCTCAGCTTATGGCGAGAAATACATGGACACGTCCGCCTCGGGCGACGATTACACCTCTCGGGCAAAGGAATTTGCTTTCTATCCAACTTACCCGTCGGGCCCATACCAACCTGTTCCCAGTTACCTGGACGTTCCTGTCGTGCCTACAATCAGTGCGCCGTCAGAGGCCAGGCACGAGTCCCTGCTGCCTATGGAGAGCTATCAACCGTGGGCTCTCGCTCCCAACGGCTGGAACAGCCAGGTTTACTGCGCCAAGGAGCAGCCTCAGCCTGGACACATGTGGAAATCCTCCATGCCAGGTAGGCTAATCCCTCCGAATACCCCTTTTGCATGGAAAGTTTGACTTGTTTGCGTGTTAATCTACAGGGTGTGAAACCAGCAGACCAAATACCAGAAATACATGAGGAGTTGCCTGTTATGAATAAGGGATTATACAGGAAATCATTTTAAAATTATTTGCTTAAAAGTGGAAAACACAAAATCCCCAAATGCGTACATCCCTTCTTTTTCCAATTTAGAAACCTAAAACATTGTTGTAATTACTATTTTTCAAATTACTCATCTGTTATTGTCCCAACTTTCCCCAGATATTTTTTTTTTTAGGAATTGAACGCATCATTCCATAAGCAAATCTAGGAATGTCTGATTCTAACTAGAAACAAGTATAAACGTCACTCCTCATGTTTTTATTTCTCCGGGAAAGAAGAATAGTGAGAGGGTCATAACGTGAGACCACATGTAGGGAGACAGATTCTGACATCTCCTTTTCTCTCTTTGTCAGACGCAGCGTCTCATGCCGGCGGAGACTCCGGCTCTTATCGACGTGGGAGAAAGAAACGCGTGCCATACACCAAGGTGCAACTGAAGGAACTCGAACGCGAGTACGCCGCCAATAAATTTATCACGAAAGACAAAAGGAGGAGGATATCTGCCCAGACCAACCTGTCCGAGAGGCAGGTCACGATATGGTTTCAAAACAGACGCGTCAAGGAGAAGAAAATTGTCAACAAATTGAAAACGATCAGCTAGTTCATTTTTATTATGTGGACAAATTCAGCGGGAGTTACTTCTACACGCTGACACGCGCGCGCGTTTGGACGCATGGAAACGGGACAAGAAACTCCTTACTGACTGAACATTATTCAAATGTATGTAGGCAAATGATTTTCCGGAGCCTCTGGAACAAACTTTCCGGGGCCTGTGAAGGCCGGACCCTCCGTTTCCTGCCACTTGTTGTTAAATATTGTTCAAGTACTCAAGTGGGAGAGAAGAGAAAATATACAGTATAGCTGCCGTATGTGTGACATTTTTTTCCCTTCCTTCTGGAATGCTCAGTCTCAAAACAGGAAAAATGACCCCAGCCCAGAGAGACGTGCGCCACCGAGCTACACCTTTATCTGTAACAAAAGCGATAAATGGAAGATACACAAAATGTTTTGGATTCGGACCTTGGGAATGTTAAATATTAATCAACCCCGGCTTCCTTTTAAAACCTAGTCACGTGCTTAGCTTGTATGAAGTTTAGTCTTATCATTATGAATCTGTGCTCTCATTCATATCCAGTCCATTGTGCAATTCTTATTGTAATGCTTAGATAATCATCCAGGACACGTGTTCATAGCTCATCAATCATAGCTTTTATAATGTGTGCGTATTCTTGTGGTTGTATATAAGTCTATAAATATATATTAAAAAAACAAAAAAAAAAAGGTAAATTGCAGCATGATATCCATGTTGTGTGTGAGTCCAGTGTGTCAAAGTCCGTTCCAATAAAATATGGACTTGGTTGAATTTTTCTCTAAGTCATGGTGAAGATGGATCTTTTTCATGGATTCTTATATCATCTGTATTTGATTATAACCCCTGCAGCTTAATGTAGCCTGATGCAACAAATGACACTTCCAACTTTGTATGAATTGCGTGCACTCGTTCCATGCGCACACTTTAGGTTTTCTAAGCAAACTGTCTGGTAGCAGAGCTTGTTGTAAACTTTATCCAGAGACGCTTCTTAGAAATTCTGTCTGACTTTTCCAATAATTGATATATATATATATATATATATCTTAAAACGCTTCATGTCGGGGGAAGAGGGAATGAATTTGAGGCTGCTTTGTGCTGAAATATGGGCAGACGTCGCCATCTAGCGGCCGCTTTGTAACATACGCCAGTGGCGTGTCAGCAGTCATACACCCCATTCAAAGCTTAAAGTCAACTTAATAATGATAATAAAAATACTTCTACAATTACTCTACAATAACTACTGCTAATACTGATAATAGTTTGACCATTAGGTAATTTTTTTTGCCTTGGATTCTGACAAAAACGAGTCGTATGAACACACGCAATTAACACAAGAACTGAAATCTCATTTGTTTTTATTCAGAACATAAAAACACAACAAAAGCAACACTATTAAAATCTTCCCGTCCCTCCCTCCCTGTGACGCCACACTCTAAACAATCCTCTTAATTATTACATTTTTAAATCGACATTAACTTCGCCAAAGTGAACCTGTAATCATGACTCAAATTAAAGCAATTAGGAATTATAGGAGCTATAGGTATGTTTGAAAAATGTTCTCCTAAAAAATAAAATAATATCCATTTATTATCTAGATCCATCTATGAAACGGTCCTGGGGCTTTATTCTGTTTAGTATTACCTCTTGTAAATAGTTCCAGGATGAGCTTCTTTGCTCTGAATTGATCAGTTTGACACTATTGTTGATCCAAATTATTATTATTATCTCTTCGATAAAATTTAGATATTTAGTAATAAAAAAACTTAGAATTTAGTAGAACATTTGAGTAGATTTAAAAGGAGAAAGTGATATGCGTGATATAGACGTATCCACGTGCCACTTGACGCATTTTTAAACAGTTGATCCAAGTCTAAACGTACCGAACTTTAATCAGAAATATTATGATTGCTTTTTCGTTTTTTTTTAAGGTGGCGTTTATGTTTGAATTTAAAAGAATTGTGTCCTTACGGCTGTGCGTCTCAATGAGGACTTTGCGTCGTTTCTTGCACTTGGTCGCAGTGTGTGTGTGTTTGCGTCTTTTCTTCTAATAATAATAATAAATATAGATACGTTTAGATTTTTCTTATTTTCTTTTTGACTGAAAGTAACCGACAAATGCCCACCCTGCCTGTCTGATAAAGCTGCCAGACGTTGTTCGGTTGGTCAGGACGGGAAATCAGGCACGAAACCAAATCCGTTCCTGCTTCCAGCCGTGAGGCTCACACACCTGGTGATGTGACCGTTTCTGATCCACGTCGCAAGGATCGGCAGCTTCACACATTCGCACAGATTTACATCTTAACATTCGACAATTTTGTACTAAAAATTTCGAAGGTTTTACACGCAGTTATCGAAAAAATAAATCACTTTCTCGTTTTAAATTCTTTAGATCTAGATAAGAGAAATACTGCGTTAATAATAACGATATTATTCAGTCACAAGCCTGCTTCTTTACAATAATATGTGTTGTGTTCATAAATTAGAACATTAAAAATCGCAAAGCGTTTACTGTCTATCTGGACTTTATTTTTATTGGTTAAATGTCCCGTTTTCTATCCTATTTTTCTGTTTTGCGTTTCATCTCACGTGTTCCCTCTGATGGGAGAGTTTCACTCACTAGTAGAAGCCCGAGTAAAAACACTCCATATTGACAACAACTTTCTCTGGGCTGCTTTGGTGAATATTTTCAAAAGACAAGACTGGTCCGATATTTCGTGCGTGTGACGTGGCCATGTGAAAATGCTCGTCCGCGAGCACGTACTCTGACGTTGAAACGACGGGACGAGCACGTGTTAAATATAGCGCTCAGAGATGGGAGAGACGGAGCGATGTGTGCCTGCCCAGTCCAAAGGAAATAGGGGAGGAAAGTGGAAGCGGAAGCGCCTTGCGGAAGTGACGTATCCCTAAACTGGGTGGCTTATTGGCTGCGAGGCAGCAGAGCAGCATCTTATTGGTTCAACCAGAACCAAAACAAGCCTTGCAAGTCCCGCCTACGTCCTGAAATGTGTGAGTTTGGAGCTCTCAGCACGAGGCTCCGCCTCTCCCTCCCATCGCCTTTGATTGGACAGACTCTGATAGGCCAACGCACGAGGCATGGAGCAGCACCGCGTTCAATCATTGAATTCTGCTGCCACACTAAGGATGAAGTGGGAATTACAATTGGCTGCTTTAAACGAGGTCCCTGATTTCAGGACAACAAAAAAAGAAGGTAGATACTCATGTACACTTACTCATGTTGTAAATGAACGATAAAAAATGGAGTACAAAGGCCTTCTAACAATAGCAAATGGCACCTTTCTCATTATGCCATCTGATTCCATCAATCAGACAAATATCCACGCCTAAATAAATGACTATAAAGGTCAAGAACAGTCAAGAACGGACTTAAAAAACCCACGTCAGGTTAAATCTTCTGAGACTGTACAGGGTGGATTGAATCCAAGTAGAAGCTGTTTACTGACTAAACGGATCAGTGCATATAGATAATATCCGCATCTCCAGTAAGCAGAGCCGTTTGTCTCTCGCCTTCCTGTCACGAGCTGCTGATCTCCGGCAGAGCCAGAGCTGCTCTTTACATTGACCTTCGCTGTCCGTGTGTGTGTGTAATGGAGGCGAGGCCTGCAACCTTCAGTCACTCAACGGCGCAGCTCTGGTCAAGCTTGAAAGCGTGATCTTGAAGATAATCTCGTAATGCACCACAAATACCTCGGCAGACATGAGTTTATCCAAGACCGTGACAAGCGGTCAAATAGAAGCACTTGACCGAGATTATGTGAAAGCCTCCTCCATGTCCCACTCGGCGCCTGATTCATCTACAGACGGGGTTTTCCTGCCTCCTGTCACCGCACATTGTTCGACTTCGAATCTGAAGATCAAATAATGTCCTGTCTTCATTCATAAAGCCCGTAGAGACTTTAAGAAGACCGGGTTACAGTGAAAGCGGAGCTGGTTGTTTGCGTTTCAAAACACTATATCACAAACGAATTCTAAATCACACTAAAGAATCAACGTTTTCAGAAGATTTAAGGCAAATTTGCGCTTTTCTTCACGTAAGTTACACTTGGCCCTGTTGGCTTAATCCTTAACGTGTGCGTCTCCGTGGAAAAGTGTTCACGAAAAGCGACGTGTGGGGTTGAAGGAGCAGTCCAGACAATGGTTACGTATCACAGGATTACTGGTATTTCCATTTAATTTAATTTTTAAAAGCACTATAAGTGAAATCCTCAGATTTATCAGAAAGAAGCCCTGATGATGTGCTGCTCACTGCATGAAGACGGACGCTCAGCTTGGTTTTCTTTGGTCCACGAAAAACCTAAAGCAACAACAATAAAACTAAGAAAGCTTCTCAAAGAAGGTGGACGTGCAAAGGTCGAGCGGGAAATTTCGGCATACATTTTCGGTTGATTTTTATGTAGATCCGGGGATGGGAACGAAATGATACACGCCAGGATCATGATATATTTACCGTAAACGGTCCTGCTGTGTCCGCAGCCGTTACAACGCGATTTGGACAAATAAAAACACAAAAATAGACGAAATTTCTGTTTCTTGTCATTCAAAATGTATCGAAACTCCGGTGTCGGGTGTGCACATCCACACGTTAACATGTACATAGTTGCTCCCAAAGATAAAAACTGTATCAATTCTTAATTTACTCTTTTTTTTGCTGCGTTTTTTTTTCTTTGATGCAGCGGCCTTCCTTCCTAAATGTAGATTTCTGACTTATTGGAGCAAGCACAAGATTAGAAGCATTAATTGAGATTGAATATCAAAAACCTTAAATGTGCTTTTTGCTCTACACTTTCCCAAGCCATCAATTAGGACACCGATGCCTATTTTATTTGCCTAATATAATTTATGCCTATTCTTCTAACTGCAGTCAAGTACTTCTTACTCTTTCCTTGTGTAAATGTCCATTTATTCGCCGACTGAAGCCCAGTTTGTTCTTTTTGTCCAGGCGCCTCGTCTCACAGCCTCAGACAAACCCAGCAGTGTTCCTCTCCCCTGCTTTGCCAGATGTGCTCCCGTTGACCGTGGAGTTGATCGGTTTCCCTGTGTGGTCCGCCTGCAGCCGCCCGGCCTCCCCTCTGTCGTCGCCATCGCCGTCGGCTCACATTTCTGTCACCTGTGGATAAATCAGCAGTTGCTCGCTGAATCAGGTTGAAATTTATTGACATATTACAGCTTGCTCATTTAGGCAACTAAGTGCGACCTCTGATTGTTTCAAGTTTCGGTCTGATGGTTTTAGTAATCGCCAGCAACATAGCGGCTGAGCCCAGGCTGTGTCAACATATGCCATTACAATTCAAGTTCAACAACATTTCGTAGAACTATATATTTGATACTTTAAAAAAAAAAAAAGTACACACAAGTTAACACGCACGTATGTGTTTTTTATAAACTTTTTGGCTCAACAAAACAAATAATTCACCAGCTTTCGTTTTGTTTTGCAGCTACTGGCACGTTTGCGCATCCCAAAACTTTACGTCAAGTAAAGCTAAATGTGTCTTTTTTTCCTTATCTTTTCATGAATGCATGATAATGTACTTCTAAAAGTTCACATTTAGCACGTTTCTTCACTTCACGGTGCTGTCAGACCGCTTTTGTTTCCACTCCGGCCCCCTGTTCGGCGCACTATCCGAACGACAGTGTTTCCATCTTGGGATTAAGGATCTTGTCAAAAGGAGCTTTGATTCGCAGGTGTGGTGGCCCATTTTTCTGCCATAAAATGAAAACAAAAACAAGCTGTGTTAAAGCTCTGGACTTTTTCCTCTTTTTCTTCATTATACTTGAAGACTGAAACCACAGGAGATGTCTTTGCAAGAGACTGAATGCGCCCATTTAGCCTCATTTACAGCCTTTGGGCCTACCTGACGTGGCCTTAAACTGTACTTTCAGATCCTCCCCACACTTGATTGTTTACTTGTTGTCTGACGGAGTTTTATGGCACACGGATTGGGCTATCTACATGTCGGTCTCTTCTTTAGACAAAACCACTGTGCGTCTGTCGCTTTTAAGTCCGCAGATGATTTCTCCTAATCTATAGTTAAATCTTGCGTTTTTCAGGGGTTAATTTAGTAAAGTAAAAAGGTAAGTCCAGCATGTTTTTTATTCTCTTAGCCACGCCTGTACGTTAAGGCAGGAACACGTGAACATAAGCTTTGAAGGGAAACAAAATGTCCCTGAGTAAATACCCTGATTTGTCTATCTCGGTGTGCAATCTACAAAATAGCCTCTCATGGTTATTCATTACCAAACAACTCAAGTATCTGTCAGTTAAATGATAAGAATGTTTTCTTCTATTTCCAAAAAATCATCTTTTTTAAAAAAACAAAAAACATGCCAGTGTATATTGTCTTTGCATACAGCGTGTAAACGTGAACTTATTTTAGTGAGCACGTGCTACCCAACTAACATAATTGTTGCTAGTTCCATTATTTCAACCTTTTAGATATGAAAATACGACCTTGGGTTCATTTTTTCCCCCTATTGCTTACGGCTCTAGTTTCACACTATCAACCAATCTCGTAACCTAGCCTGAGTAGATGCAAAGGCAATTAATAGAACTCCATCCGGGGCACAGCGGGCCTTTTGCTCTCTGTGAAAGGACCCTCTCCCTCCCCCGAACTTGAAGTCGACCGTACAGACAAAGCTTTGGCTTTGAGAGTTTTTACACAGCACCAGACTGTCAGCTCTGATGACCAAAAACAGCTCCTCGGTGCTGGCCACAGGACCCACACAACCACTTTCTTTAAAAAAATAAAAACACGTTTGTCCTAAAATGGGACCACAGCTTTGCTTCCCCCTCTTTATAATCTTATAATCTATCTTTTCTTTTGCTTGTTTTAATCAAAATCAACAAACCCAAGATTTTTTTTGACAATGGGTTGAAGAGCAGCTTATTTAGTGTAAGAAGAAATCTTACCTTAGTTGTTTACAGACAAATGATTCTATGTTTTTGAAATTCCTCAGTCACTGGCTTTGAGTCCGCGTAGGTGGCGACTTCCTATCACGCTTGGCCAGTTTTGTGGTGTCTGTCTGGCTTGGGGAAAAAAAGCTCAGTGGAATACTATAGCAGCTATAAAAACGCAGGTCTGTGCAGAACTGGCTTTGGTTTTCCTGGGCATCCTGTCCTCAATTACAGCTTAAAAGCTTCAGCACAACTCGTAGAATTTGTCTGGATTGACTGAGAGGCGGAGCGTGTGGTCGCAAAGACACTCAACTTGTTTGTGTCCGTGCAATTTATCCAAATAAAATGGCCTGTAAGCAGGACTCTGTATTCTTTTTCCATGTTTTGATACACACACAGGGCGTTGGTTGTTGCTCGCGCAGTATTAGTGTTTGTGATATTTCAGGCTTGTGTTTCATATGTGTCACCAGGAGACCCTTGAATCCCCATATGCATGTCAGGCTGTGGGGCCAGACCAGCCGCGGCGATCTTAATCCGAGCTCAGGTCTCTCGTTCACAGCACATTAGAGTCAGGTTGCAGCCTCTCTAAAACAGGCTGCATGGTGGCCTCAGAGAAGAGCACCGCGGAATTCGCAATGTGGCATGTTTACCAAATCAAATAACAGAAATGCATTTCAGTAGAGATTCTATACATGCACTATTATAATTTGCATTCGCTGATATGGGGAGAAAACGTTTCATATACAGCTATCAGTTTATCCCATGTTAATAATATGGACATATTACGAATTTATTTGCAGATGTAACTGTAAAATGCAACTGCAGTCATTCTACAGTTCTGCAGCAAATGATCAGTTTGTAAACAATGCTGATTCCTTTGCTCGTGTACTATGTGGATTGACGCAAAAATCTAAAGAAAGAAAAAAGAGTTCCCCATGAGAGGGGAAAAATAAAAACGTATGAAACTGCTAGATAAAGTCATTCAGGCACACATGATGTAGTCTTGCGTTCTGATAGATGTCTCCTTGCAGAAGAAGGCATATTTGAATTTGACCCAAGCGTCGCGAAATAACCGTGCGTAAAAGTGGACCGGACTTCAATAATGCGAGTTTAGTTTTATTTCTTATACATTTTTACCTCTTCTGCAAGCTTTCACAGTGTCACCAAATGAAGAAGATGGCGACACATTTTAACCACCGGTTTTGGCGTATTTCCCTCAATAAGAGATGCATCTGCTATAGTATTTTCTATTGAATAACGAGTAAGTATGACAGTATTTAAATGTCTTAGTAATCTTAAGCTAACATGTAAGTCAAGTATTTAATGGTGAATGGTTTTATAGACAACAGAGACCACATAAAAGACCGCCTTAACTATAATGTCTCTGCTTTCATCAAACACGGTGGTTATGACAGATTGGTTCTAGTATTTATTTTGCTGTTTGGTCTTCAATCTCAGTTTGGGCTTGTTCTGATATCACAAGGCTTTTTTCCCGGTTGAAACATTAGCCGCTACTTTGAACATGACCCTGATAACCAAATGCCCAATCAACCAAATGTTATGTTGTAAAACCACCAAATGATGACTAAGGCATCCTTAAAAAAACAGACTTTAGGGAAAATGTCTATTCTGCGTCCTCCAGTTATCAGTGATGCTTATTTAGTTAGTTGTTGTTGTTGATATGTTTTGACAGTATGCGTTTTTTTTCCATAAATTGCATGCTTAAAAAACAATAACAAAAGAACGTTTGGAAAAATCAAGAAGACAATAAGTTTTTAAAATTTTGCAGAATATTTGACAAAATTATTTGGAAGCGCACATTTGGAAAATTCATAGGAGTATTTTGGCAAAGATTTTAATCTTTCATCTTTTTTTTTGAACAACCGCAATCTGGAAATAGTTTTTCGTTCTCGTGACTTAGCTGCATGTAAAGGAATTCATTTAAATCCGCCATGGCGATAAACCACCAATGTCAAGCTTCAGGACACACAGCAGTCATGTCTCTTACACTCCTCCACACTCTTTCTCTTTGCAGAGCATACACACCCGCAGGCACGCATGCACGCACGCACGCACGCAAGCACGCCTACGCAAACACTGAGCTTGAAAATCTGTCAATTTCTACCGCGTGGTCACGTGTCCTCCTCCTCAGAGGAGTGGATGGAGATGGCTCTCCACGTCAGCTTACGTCTCCAAATTTCTGCTTCGCGAACCTGCTTCAAAGAGGCTCGAGGCACGGCGCTTCAGAGCCATGTTCAGGGCGGTTATAGAGGAATCCAATCCCAACATAGAGTTATAGAAGTGGCTGAACTACGATGATGGATTTTGACGAGAGGGTCCCCGTCGGATCGAACATGTATTTACCCAGTTGCACTTATTATGTATCGGCGGGGGCAGATTTCTCCGGTCTTCCCTCGTTTTTATCCCAGACCCCGTCCACCCGCCCCATGACATACTCTTACTCGTCTAACCTGCCGCAGGTCCAACCAGTCAGAGAGGTGACATTCAGGGACTATGCTGCTATAGATGCATCCGGTAAATGGCCACACAGGGGGAACTTGGCCCAGTGCTACCCCAGCGCGGAGGACATGGTGCATCGGGACTGTCTGTCAGCGCAAACCGCAGTCGTGGGGGATATGTTTGGCAAAAACAGCCCCGCAGCCGCCGCTGCCGCCGCGTACCACCACCACCACCACCACCACCATACGGGCGCTGGCTCCGCTGCCACCAATTTCTACGGGAATGTGGGCAGAAACGGCGTGTTACCACAAGCCTTCGACCAGTTTTACGAGACGGCGTACGGTAACGCGTCGGAGAGCTCCTCCACGCATGCCTTCTCAGGGGACAAAACAGCGATCAAACAGCCCAGCTCTGCGCCGGAGCAAGCACCATCTTGTCGGGACAACGAGGCGAAGGAGCAGCGGGATGAAACAAGCAGCCCTGAGTTATCTTCCGGCAACAATGAGGAGAAATCCAGCAGCAGCAGTACGTATTAAAGTCAGCGCCTTGGTTATGAGAGAAAGTTTGCAATCTTGCGCGCTGCTGTTAAAAATTTTATATGCTGTTTTATAAGCATATAAGGTTTATAGAGGGCCTGTAGAGCCCCCCACCCCCAACAAAACTTTGTTATAAACTGCAGGATCACGTGTTTGGAATTGAAATTGGCCGTGAAAGACAGCAGGCCGGTGATTTTTTTTTCTGTAACACTTCCTGACGTTTCCAGAAAGCACCAAGTTATTAGGAACGTGGATTCTTGCACAGACCTGTTATTTCCATTTATTACGTACGTGCTTGTTTCACGCTTTCTTTGCGTTAAAGGAGCCCTTGCATGTAATGAGGGTGGTGCCTGTGTTTTAAGGTTTAGCACACATGAGCTTTGCTGTTAAAGCTATCGTAGGGTTTGTGTTACCACTCGTACATTTCCCCTATTATGTCCTCTATAAAACCAATATTTTCAAATAAACTGTCTCGTGCAGCACGGTCTCATTTGTTGTAGCTGTTAGTTGCTTATATTTTAAAGTGAGCTTGTTTTCATTTGCTAGAAATTGTCAAAGCCCAAGTGTATTCTCTAATGAGCCAACAGCAACTGGTCTGGTCGTATTTTCTGTGTGAAATAATATCAGTGTATATGACAGTTGAAATATCAGAATGGGAAACATGTTGCTAATGCTTTATGTAGAAGGAAATCCGCTAATGCGTAATGTGGATAACATCCAAGGCATATAAATCTTTTTTCTTACATACTTGTCAAATCAGAAATGTTTGTATTTTCTTTCTGACTGGTGTTCTTTTTTATTTTTTACTTATCTCTCATCTTTTTATTTTTACTTTCTAGGTGGGCAGAGGACGCGCAAGAAAAGGTGCCCTTATTCCAAATATCAGATCAGAGAACTTGAAAGAGAATTCTTTTTCAGCGTGTACATAAATAAGGAGAAACGGCTGCAACTGTCGCGGATGCTCAACCTCACCGACCGACAAGTAAAGATTTGGTTTCAGAACCGTCGCATGAAGGAGAAGAAACTGAACAGAGACAGATTACAATATTACACGTCCAACCCTCTGCTTTAGGAACCAGAACAACCCACGCTACAGCTCCAGTAGTCCCCTGCTGTGGGGCTGGCTACGTTTACAAACTGACTGACTCTCTCCAGTGTACTTTGTGTACCACAATGGCCGCGACAGCAGCAATAACACTGCTCAATGGTTAATTTCAAGTTCGAGGACAACTGTCCGATTATATGAAATACCTTGAACTGAGACAGTCTGTGGACTTGATTTCGCTCATACGGTCTCTGAATTGGGAAAATATAGAAACGGTTTTCTGTTCCCGCTTAGACTGTGTATTAGCGAAGGCCCGTGTTAATATTGTGAATCACAGACGCCTTGTTTATTTCCCTTTCAGGCGGGCAAAAAAAAAAAACTAAAAAAAAAAAAAAAAAAAGCTGCAGTCACCAAATGACTGCTGTAGTGTATTTTGTAATCAAATGTTATATTTGATTTTTTTTTTTGTCTGTTAAAAAGAAAAGTGGTGCATTTAGGTAAATATGAGACTTATAGGCTGATCGAATCTGTATTGGTGTGACCAAATAATGAGTCCGTACGGACGAGAATGATGTGTTTTGTTTTGTGTGCTTATTTATTTTGTAGCCACTCGTTTACTATCTCCTTTAATGCCACGGCTATCCAAGTCACTATTAAAGGCGGGCTGTTTGGAATCCATGCTGAATGTGAGTTGACCTCAAAACCATCTTTTTGTCGTCTCTCGTGTTGCCTGCAAAATGAGGGCTTACTACTCTAAATACTTAAGTCCCTGCTCTCCTTTTGATTTTCGGAGACTGTCAGTAGAGTATTGAACATGCAGGCCAAACCAGAGAGATAAGCTTGTACACCGGATCCGTGTGGAGTTGCACTGGGGTACACGCCCGATACATTCACACAGGTGTATAGCCTATTATGCGGGCCTCTTTGGTCTTATATTGATAACAGATTCTTTTTTCATGATTCGTGCTCCTTGGGTACTCGCAATATACAAAGACAAAAAAAGCTACTATTTGAAGTGTGCTGTCAGGGCAAGGCTGGTCAGGGTCATCGCATTGAATCAACTGCTTGATATGTCCAAATTGTTGTGTACTATACTATATTTCCAAATAAAAACAAATCAAACGATTACTGAAAACCGACTTACTGCTGTCATGGTTACTATATTTTTTCACATTTCTTTTTATTTTCTTTTAAAAAGCTGTGTATCCCGTGTCGACTGCTGCGCACATGTGAAACCTTTTACGCACACCAAATCAACACATTAAACACACGCTGACTGCAAAATTGTGGCAATTAAGTGTCTAAAAAAAGTGCCGAATCTTTTAAATCATGTCAAAATGAGTAAAAAATTTCCGTCATGGAGTCTAAATGAATCCACTGTAAACAGGTATTTTAAAGAGGGGATTTCTCCGTGAGAATAAAATCATGTTCCCATTGATGTGTTTCCCCAAATATTTTCAACAATATCTGACCAATCTAAAATATTTGACCTCTCTTGAAATCCATATGAAGTACATTTTTGTTTTTGAGGAACACCTTTATTTATCTAAACAACATCTACTGTTGCTAAACATTCAACTTTCCACCACTTTGTCCTCCGATTGCTTCTTTCTGAGATTCTCTCTGCGTGCATGCAAGCTGTCATTTTGCTGACTAGCTTTGGCAGCTCTCCTTCAACAGCAGGCTCTTTTGGCGAGGGTCGCCATATTTGCTGTTGTTATCACTGTGTTTATGGGAGCTGGCCGCAGCGCATTGGCGTTCATATATGACAGTCAAAAGGGCCATAAACGCGGGGAGAGAGGCTGAAGTTTATGGTTGCCTCTCTCTGCCATAGTCCGGCCTTGCCTTGCGCATCCTTTACTGCGCGCTGGAATTCCGTCCCTAATTACGGGACATCCTCTCCGTTGCTGCAGTAACGCCACCATAAAAGCTGTCTGAGAGTCTGGAGCATTTGTACAATTGGAGTGCAGTGCAATAAACTGTCTGAGACCCAAGGTTATTAACTGTGTTACCAAGGAGGCGACAGCAGCGATAGGGAGAGGACGGATTGGAAGAGCCTCTAGCTGGCTGGGTCGACTTCATTTAAGAAGCGTTTCCCCCTCGTGTGGTTTATCCACCTCAAATCAGTTTAGTGAAGACGGCTACACTGTGGATTTTGACGATCCTGCCACCGGGCGGCGCTATTGGGACCAAAGTCATGGCCTTGGGTCTTCTGCTCTCCAAGCTCACTTCAAATGAACGCAGGTAAGGCTGCCAAAGCAGCTTGGAGCTTGAATAGTTTGCACTGCGGCAAACAAATATGAGCATATACCGTCACAGAGTCATAATTTGAGTGATGAAAGGGCCGTTTTGTGTTTAGTCTCCACATTTCTTTCTGGTGCCAACTTGGTCGTGCGTTATAGAAAGTCTCCCAGAAGCCCTAATAAGGCAACACGTGTGCCAAGACTTCATGCTGCATGTGCTATTCATTTTGCTGAGCTAGACTGTTTTAATAGTTTAAGTACAGCATAGCCAGCTCGTACCTAGAGGGTTCTGCAACCCAGTCTAACCACAAACGTTTTGAATTGGGGAACGTTCTCCTTTACTAAATTGAATACGGCATAATAGGCAATGTGTTGGGCGCAAACCAAATGGAATTTATATTCCAGATACTAGTGGAACGCATCTTAAATCACATCACGTGTTTTGTTCATTCTTCTTCCTCTGCAAATCATTCGCTAAAACCTTTTGATTCACTCTCAAAACACATTGGTGTCGGTGCGTGCCAAATAGTCTTCCAAAAGTTGTTATTAAAATGGTTGATTGGATTGTGATGGGGAAGGAATGGCGTCTCCCTTTCCTTCCTGTCATTTAGCTGAACTCTGCCTTTTCGATGTCAGCTCGAGTGGCGAACGGCTTTTTTTGGACCTTAATCTGTGCGGACTGAGCCTTTCTCTCCTTTGTCTCTCGTGAAAAATAAATGCTTCCGCTGGATGTAATAAAACGCCGCATTATTGTTCATAACTGCACTCAGGACGAACATGATACGACTCAAACGGCCTCTTCGGCCACCATTATATGGGTCTGATCAAAGCCAGTGGTCAGAGTAAAGTGTTTTCAGGATATAATAGCCGGGCAGCTGTGAAAATGAAGATTTAATAGCTACAATTAATAACTGTAACACAAAGATATCGATAGGCCCTCCCATGCTACTTCAACATCGTGAAGCGTGCGGGCCAAAACAACTTAATACCCGGCACACATTATTAATGAATGTATTTAGTTTCCTTTCTGGGTCATATGTCCCACAAAGAAGGGGCTCTCTGTTTGGAAAAGTGCACAGACTTTAAAGCTCGTGTTAGTTTTTCAATGTAGTGGAAATTTTATGAAGCATTTTATGTTTTGTGTGGATGTTGCTAAAGGTGCGCACTGCTTTGTTTTTAAATCTCCACAGAAAATGCTCCTTAGTCACTCCTTTACGTCTTTTTACCTTTAAGACTGGTTATTGTATCACGTTAAGATAGTTCTAAATCACCCACAACAGACTTTATTTACTAAGATTATTTGGCATGTCTGCCTTCTCAGCCTCAGCCATTGACAGACGTCCACCCTCGGCGACGAAAAACGACAACTATTGTGCATAAACGAGCTCTCAGGGACATGTTGCTAAAGTATGACTGACCCGATTTATGAATTTCTCCCGAATCTCCTCATGTCAGTGCAACAGGCTGCAAACAAAGCTGGGGGGGGCGCGCAGACACCTGGGCTTGGTAATGGCAAGGCCGGCCAAGATTCGCTTCAACCTGGAAAAACGCAGCAGAGCGCACATGTCCAAGGACACGACGAGATAGAGGGAGAATTTTATTGTGGCTCTTATTGCCCCAAATTGGAGCGACAGGATGTCTACTTTCACGAAGGATTTTTCAGGTCTGCTTCACTTAGGCACCCAGAGACATTTCTCTCTCACACACCATCAATATTTTTGACAAATGAGCACATTTAAGTTTATATTCTGATCTTTCCTTAAATTTCTGAGATCTCTCTCTCTATCTATATATATATGTTGAAAAGGCAGATGTATACTGCAGACCACAGGAATCAAATATTGATATTGTAGTAGTAGAACAAAAGCATTTTTTAATGTCCACAATACTTCTTTCCATATCTTAAATTATGGGGTAAACAGGGAGCCATTCAAGCATTTCAAATGAACGCTCTTACTTAAAATCTACGCAAGAAAACTATGACCATGTGTTAATGTGAAATGTAAGAATACTCGCGAAAAATATAAATCAGAAAGTATCATTAAAGAGACTTGAGGTGTCAATTTCATTCCATGAAGTTACCCATTAAATGTTGTTTGAGGATTTTGATGTTTGGATCAGCGTGATGAGATCAAAACAAATATTTAATGATTTTTCCCAAATGCTTTCTTTATGTGAAGCTCCTTCTCGCGACCGTGTCTTCTACTTGTGGCAGAGATTTGATCTTTCACTTTTTGCGGTAGTTTACACGTGGGCATAGTTTTGTTTATCCTTTAATCCTTTTGGATTTTGCATAATTCAGCATTAGTTCAAACCCATTGGTTTAGTGAGATATTTTTTATGTAAGATAGGATTTACTAATAGATGTATCCTTAGAAATTTATATCAATAGTTGCAGAGATCTCTGTCAAAAAAACACATGAAGGACCAAAAAAAAAAGAGAGTGAGAGAGAGAGGGGGGGTGTTTTCATATGACCTCTATGGACTAAAATGTTCCTACTTGGTTGCTTTTAGCGAGGAAGAGCTCAAATCCTCTTAAGGCTCAAGGGTGAACCATATAAAACGGCTTTTGCCAGGTCATTTGGCCAAAGGCGAGTTCGCCCCTCAGTTAAAAAGACTTTACTATCATGGACTCCCGTGGCTCTGTTATTTTATGTCTTTGTTGGTGGGTTAGAGCAGCTCTACACTTTTAAACTTAATTTTCCACTTTTAGGCCACATCATTCCAGTGCAAAGTGGCATTTTAGTGTATTTGTGATCAAAATTGATTCTTTTGATTTGACTTTTTCCTTTTTTGTCCTCATTTCTTTCTATCAATGCCCCCATGAGCTGTTATTACTTTAGAGACTTGGTCTGTAATACATTGGATTAATCATTCTTGAGCTTGATCTGATTTGGTCGCGTGCAAATCAGTGCTTCGGTTGAAAAAATGTTTTTGAAGCTCGAACAAAGAATGTCTCGGTGAATGCAGTCTTTAATATAAATATGTATTTTGAATCTTTGAACTGTGTTAGACCTCGCCCCTTCTATACAGGGTGGTGAGGGAACACACTGATTGCTGTGCTGTCTTCTTTCTCTGCTTCAACTCCATGATGAATATCGTCCCGACAGCTACGTAGCCTCAGAGTGGGAGGGACTGCCCATCTTCCAGCATTTCCATTGGTTTTACAGTCCGCTCGGTGGAGAGGGGGTGCCTCTAATCATATCCAGCATGTTTTGCACAAGAAATGTCAGCCAGAAAGGGCTATCTTCTCCCTTCGCCAAAATACACCACAATAATGTCATGTTCGGACAGCCCGTCAGGAAATGCGTTTTTAGTGGATTCACTGATCAGTGGTCGTACCGAGAGTGGCGGAGGCCACTACACTGGGAGCGCAGTGTGCGTGCCTCACAGCACCGCTGCAGAAGTGCCTTACGGACTACACAACTATGGATACTTCCCGGGTATGGCTAAACGGAGCGAACTGGGTCACCAAAATATGGTTTCCGCCTCAGGCGCATACATGTCCAGCATGGAAATGTGGATGGACGCGCAGAGGTCATGTCGAATGGACCAAGAGCACCCGGTGGGTTCCCAGATCGCACCCTGCTCATTCCCGCAAAATATCAAGGAAGAGAGCACCTACTGCCTGTATGAGCAGCCGAAGTGCCCCAAAGCCTCCACCGCCGAAGACCTTACATATTCAAGGTTAACAACAACCGGACTCGGGTCGAGTTCTTGTACAGTTACCGATGGCGGCGGCGGGGGCTCAGTGCCTGTGCCGGGCTACTTCCGCTTGTCTCAGACGCACGCACATTCTCATAAACTTTACAACACCAACGGCCCCCAGTCGAACCCTTCCCATTCTCATTTTGGCCTACACCCCACTGCTCCTGCTCGCTTCCACACGCCACCAACCTCGACTTCTGTTCCAGCCACGGCGCAGGAAAGGAGCGACACGGAGGAGCCTGTGTCCTCGGGAAACGCAGACCTACAGCCTCACGCTGCATCGGGCACGGAGGAAGTGCGCGACTCCTCAGATGGAGAAGCCTCCTCAGCGGACGAAACAGAGGAGAATGACAAAGAGAGACCAACAAAGGCCAATAAAGGTAATCAAAGTTCGTCTTAGGTGTGGTCAGTCCTGTTTTGGTGGCATGCAGGTAGAGTGACGCTTTTTAATGGCACCTGTCAAGTTTTACTTTACGGTTTAGACTGCAGTGACTAGTCAAGACACATGTCCGTAATCCTCACATTTACATATTATCCATGAGATTGGGCTGCATTATCAGTAACTGGAACAAACTAAAGTTTTACGATAAGGCTGCATTTTGATATGATCATGAATACGTTGTAAAGCAAAATATTTCGAAACGAGACAGTGGTTACAGGGTTAAGTTTGATTCAGTGTCATCAAGCAAATCTACAAATTTGCATAACATCACAGACATATTTCTAAACTACATAAATGCATGGCCTTGGGTTTGTTTTCCCTTGACCGCCGCCTACATCAGAGCGTAAAAGGCCTATACAAAAAAATGTGTAGGGAGACATTTTTCTCTGTGTCAGTATTTTTCAATGGGTTTACTCCATTTACAATTCTGCAATATGTTATTTTTTCTATCCATGCTCAAAATGTTATACGCACTGATGCAATATCGACAACAAATCCGTCTGAATCCAAGATGGAAATCATACTTTACGCACAAGATACCCCACGAACACCTAAGCTCTCAAACAAAAAGTATTTTATTTAGCTTTCATAAACAGTGCGTAATCATTCAGTGCGTGTTGTTTAACAAACCCCACAGTTTGCGTACACGACACTTCAGTGCATTTGTGCACATTTGACAGTGTAGACAGTTCTGCGCTAATACAAAAAGCATTTATTAAACTCTGATTATATCATAGCCTTTGCTTATCCAAGCTTTTTGTAGTTATTACAATTGCTCTTGATTATAGTAGCGAGCTCATATATCTATTCAATTTAAGGTGTAGCCCACTACCTTATTAAGTGCGTAGCATAAACAAATGTACACACTCTTTGCTGCTCTCACTGTTTATTTTTCTATCTCAGACACAACTCAGTTCATCTTGTTGCACTGCGTAAACCCGTTTATGTGCCATTTTCTTTAGGAGACACAAAAAGTGAAAACGCGGCCAACTGGCTGACAGCAAAAAGCGGCCGAAAGAAACGTTGCCCATACACCAAGCACCAGACACTTGAGCTGGAGAAGGAGTTCCTCTTCAACATGTACCTGACCCGAGAGCGCCGCCTAGAGATCAGTAAAAGCGTCCACCTGACGGACAGACAGGTTAAAATCTGGTTCCAGAACCGCAGGATGAAACTGAAGAAAATGACGCGGGAGAACAGGATCCGGGAGCTCACCTCCAACTACGGATTCTCGTGATGAACGAGGTGAACGAGTCGAAAGAGATGAAAAAGGTGAAAAAAGTGAAAAATCAACGACACCCACTTCTTCTAAAACCACCCTACCCTCCCTCTCCACGTTGTCTACACAATGACTCATTTCACTGTGAGGTGCAACTTTCTTTAATTTTCACACAGGCGTAATCCCCGCCTGTGACCTACTAAGAAAAATCAAAGGATAAATCAAAGGAAAAAAGAAAACAAAGGAAAATAACTGAATGCTATCGGTTCTGGTTGTTTTCTGATGTTGTGTTTTTGTATCGTTTAGCCTCTTTTGTATGGTTGGGTAGTATCGTTAAATCAGTGCAGTTAAAACACACACACACACACACACGCACGCACACCAACCCACACTAGCATGCACGTACATGCAAATACACACGCGCACGCACACCGCCTATACACATTTGTACCCCGGAAGGTGACTTAAATGCTCTACTTCTGCCCCGACTCTTTCAAACGTCCTTCTATCCAATTACAGACGAACAAACACATATGAAATTATTTTATACGAATTGGAATTGCATGATAGGAAGTTTTCCTCTATCTTTTTTAAGCAAATTTAAACCTCTCTTGAATATATTACCCCTTATATCTCCAAGCGGAAAATCGTTCACCCTGTGATAATTAGATGTAGTCTACCAAGATATAGGCCCTAATCTATGTATGAGTTAAATGTATAAATTGTAACTTTATTCACACTGAGAATGTTTACACAAAAAGAGTGTGGAAGATAAAGTAGGAATGTTTTTACTGTATATTTCTGTGTATATATACAACATTGTGTTTTTGTGTAATGCTTAATAAATTATCAGCTCGCACAGAGGAGAATCTGCTTGTATTTTTGTACTATGGTGTATGTGCATATCTATCCATCTCTGTATATATATATATAAATATATATATATATAAATATATATACAAATGTATACAAATGTATATGTATAATATGTTTTTTTGTCAATAGCCTTGCTAATAGTCGGAAAATAAATACGGTTTTATCTAAGATTCAAAATCCAAACTAGTATAGGCTCCTATTCACAGGGGATTCATTTGTTTTTTAACAGCTGAGAAAGAGTGGTTTCTAAAGGGTAATGCATACTGGCCATCGGAAATAATAAAGATATTAGGCTATAAGCCGTCTTGCAGCATACCCAGCCGGCTATTGTAGAGTTTTATGACTGGCTGGTATATGAGGTTTCTCCCTCTCCTCGAAGAGCAGCTTCAGTCGTGTGAGAGCCTGTCGGACGGAGAGGAGGCCCGGCTCCCAGCTAGAAATCTGAACTGTACTCACACACTGTGGATAACATACTTTCAGCTTCAGTGTGGAAATACTGGGATTAACACTCGCGGAACCGGGTAAGTCCACTCATCTTTGTGCATTTGCCCATTTTGCGCCTTGTTGCTGCAGCTTCTCTATATTGTGCACACCCGAGTTGTACTCTTATAAATACAGACGATGTTTGGACACATGATGAAGGAAGCGACCACGGTGCATTATGAATCGGCTGATTATGTTTCACTTGAGGCCCGGATCGACTGTCGAGTGGTTTAGGTAGTTTCATGTTGTTGGGGTCCGTTTCTAACTCTGCAACATGAAACTGTCTTAATTGCCCCAGTTTCAAACATCGACACCAAGTGGAGAGTAAACCAGGAACTGAAGGATGATGGGATTTGTTTAAAAAATGTGGAGAAATGCTTTGAAAGTACGTTACAAGCCCCCCAATGTAATAAATTGGGGAGGGGTGACTGGCTGCTTTGTATGTTCTCAATCTGTCTCCTATAGTGTTCCTTTTGGATTCCTTTAGACTTGTTTTTTTGGCGGTACAACAAGCCAGAAGAGGCATGTGTGCCGAATATCAACGTGATCAAACCTGAGCTGCAGAATGCGACGTGGACTTGGGATTAAGGCTAAAGCCGAGAGTGTTTTCCGTGAGTAGTAGTGACGCAGACACGCCAGACAAGGCCTCGGTTACGACCACTGCAGTGGAGGGGAAGGGGAAGGTGAATGGGGGAACAGCGACCTCCGTGGGCCATGAGACCGGATGCTTCCGCTGCGCAATGGTGGCTCACACAAAAGAAGGGGAAGGGCTTTATGGCGATATTTAGATCCGCCAGACAGGCTGTTATCTGCAGAGGCAAAAGAAGTGAATAGCCCCTGTGGTAAACTGCAGTGGGAAAAAACAGTCTGATTTAGGTTTACAGCCTGAGAGCCATTGGCGTAGTGACATCTTTTCCTGCTACGAAGGTGTTTGTCTGTTCTTGTTTGTCTGTTCGAACTTTTAGTGCACAAGCAGGCGCACAGCCGATCCTTTCCTCCCCTCCTCGGTGTGTTTGATGTCTGTTGGACAAATAGTGTGCAAGTACCGGTGAGGTGATAGCCTACAACTACTACTAATGCACACCATAGACACCTTGTGCCTTTTTTCCCTCCCCCTCATCCTCTTTTAAATTAATTCGTAATAGCAGACCGCAGAGAATCTCTTGAATTGCCTGTGGCCTTGTAGGGGTGTTGGCCAGGCTCTCTCTCTTTTTTTTATTATTTGATGGCAATAAATAAAACACTAGCGTAATATGAGAAAACTCAAGGTTGTTGCTTTGAAATCCACCGCAGAGCACAGATTTAGGATACAGTATCGCTGGACACTTATGCAAACATAGACATACAATTTATTCTCTTTTTAATACCTCAAATAGTTTGATCGTGTTTTCCTTTATCAAACATAAGAGCTCTGATTTTTCTTTTCATGCAAACTCATTTGTTTAATAGTTTTAATAGTTTACAGGATTTTTTTTTCGGTGACAAGATTACGTGAAATTCGCGACTTAGAATTTAAGTCTGAAAAGAATAGCTCTTGTTTACTTCTTTATTTTTGCCTGTATATGTTTAGTATTGTTCGGTATTTGCGGGCAGCTTTCCTTGTAAATCCATATATATTTTCACGAACTATATGGGGTATATTTAGAATATGTTTTTATGCTGTGTTGTCCCGCTCTTCTTGTGCCACTTCATATCAAAATGAGGAACCCACAAACAAGACTTTACGCTTATTTTTAGCTCCGTTTATGCGTAACGTTACACCGAAGCTCCGGCTTTTGGCAGGTACTGGAGTTAATTTGTTAATGGCCGTGACGATACCAACATATAGGCCTATGCAAGTGATAACTGCGGTGTAAATAGTAAACGGATTTTGATTTTATTGATGGCAAATCAGGTTCTGTTGTTAATCTTTCATATACATATAATATAATATATATACATATACATATATATATATATATATATATATATATATATATATATATATATATATATATATATATATATATGTGTGTGTGTGTGTGTGTGTGTGTATTTAAGAATGAATATTCAGTGGTTTACCGGAAAAATCACAAAACTTACTACCCTTTTTTGTTATTGATATTCTCTTTTCTCCTTTCTTGCGTAGGTCGCTATATATCACACACGTGGCATTGTGTGTGATTGTAGAACATGCAGCTTTAAAAAAAAACAACAACAATAAATGTTGCCTCACTGCCCCCAACTTTATCGAATATGTAACACTCTCACGCCATTTTAGTCTATTTTACTCTGACTGAATTTTTCTGAAAGTATATCTGTAATTTAAAAAAAAACAGAGCCACGCCAGTTTACTATAATTTCACTACAACACGTTTTATTATTCTAAGGTGAACATATTCTTGTTAAAACAGAATACAAGCTAGGTTATGATGCGGATTCCATGTTGGAGGGATATTCGAGAGGTAGCCTGAACATGTTACATTGTCGTGAAAATGAAGGGTGTTTATGGAAGATAAATAACATTTAAAAGCCGTTCTCCTCGGTGTGTTTACTATTTTGAAATCAGCCTACAAATGATAATCTTCTCCACTCAAATGCAAAGCTTGTGGTTTTCATTTTGCCCGCGGGTAGTAGTATCTGATGCTCTGACAAGGAAATTGAGCGCACAATGAAAGATGTCTGATACAGCCGAAAAATAGCCAAACAAAAACAGAATATCGTGCCTTTGGTTGAAATTTGTCATCACCGCTCCTATCCTTGAGCTGAAAAGTTTCTGTCATACGCTGGTGTTTTAAAATGTGTTTTGGCGAGCAGCAATTGCAGGGTGCTTACGTGTCCAATAAAGTATCTCGTAAAATGAGGCTTCCACATTCATATTGTATCGTTCTGGATTACCAAGAGGGAATTGTAACCTCAGCAAGTGGAAATGATACTGTAAAAGTTGTTCTTGCTCATTCATATTTTCCATCTCACACACAGCAGATCTAGCTTAAATCTTGATAATTCTTAAAACTCGAGGTTGTTATAGCAGAGCGGGTGAGTATTTAATGACCTAAGGGATTGATTTATCCTTTATTGTTCAGCCGTATGATCACGTGTGTCTGCTGCCCAATAGCATTGCAGCCTGTCTCCCCATTACTTTCCCACTGTAGTTCTCTGAGGGGGCCAAGTTGCTACTTGATTTCTCCACATTGTTATTTTGTGAGGCTGGGTTTACTGCGTGTGTATGTGTGTATGGTGTGTGTGCGCGTTGTACTTTGCATGTATCCGTTGTATGACTGCGTACATGTGAAAGTATAATTTTTCTGCCATGTCGACATCCGGAACACTGACTAGCTACTACGTCGATTCCCTCATTCTGCCCGAGAGCGAGGAGCTCTCTGTTCCGAGGTACCCCTCCGGTTCGGGGCTCCAGCACGCCAGGCAACCCGCTTCCATCAGCGACCACAGCGAGCTTGGGACTTGCACCTTCCCGTCCAAACCCCAGGTGTTCGGGCCGTCATGGAACCACGTCCCGGCTCAGTTCCCAGGCACCGTCTCCTCTGTGTATCATCACCACTATGGGCATCCACAAGGCCCGGTTGGTGCAGATACAGATGGCCGCTATCAGTCTTGGCTTCTTGAACCCGTGTCCGGTTCGCTGCCAATGACCGGATTACCAACGACCCATCACTATGGAATCAAACCGGAGGGTCTGGCGACGAGAGCTGACGGCGCGTTGCCCGGATCCCACACGGCGTTGCTGCTCTCAGATTACGCCAACGGCACGGTGGCGACAGCATCACCAGGAGACAAGGACGAGCTGTCTGTACAGGCGGGGGACGTGAGCGGAGAGGGGGATGAGAAACCGGGCCTGGACCCAAGTAAGTCGCCAAGTTCTTTAAATTCAAACTATTTATACGCATAAAGCTGTGAGGAATGAGGTGCGTGATGGGGGTGCACGTCCTAACAGATGCCATTCTGAACGTGCCATTTCCTTGTGGGGGCTGTTAATGGCCCTGCTCACATTGCAGTATTAGATATTAAAGTGACCGTGGGCAGAGAGGCAGACAGCTGCATTTGCACATGTAGCCACTTTCACTTGATTTAAACTGGAGCTTCTCCTTTTACGTTGAAGCTATTTACATAGTGACTGTGTTGATTGTTTTTTTTTTTGCATTTGCTCAAGTCAGAACCGGGACCTCACACCAGTTTCGCACCCCACTCTTTTCAGATAACCCGGTTTCCAACTGGCTCCACGCGAGTGCCACAAGAAAAAAGCGCTGTCCGTACACGAAGCACCAGATCCTGGAGCTGGAGAAAGAGTTCCTCTTTAACACCTACCTGACCAGGGACCGTAGGTACGAGGTGGCGAGGCTGCTAAACCTCACCGAGAGACAGGTTAAAATCTGGTTCCAGAACCGCAGGATGAAGATGAAGAAGTTTAATAAAGACGGCGCACCGAAAGACGAATAACCGACCCGCAGATAAGCAGAATTTAGGCTGATAGCGAGCTTTATGACTGAAAGCTCTTAACTCTGCTGGACCTTGTTTTTAAACTCCATTGTCTTATTGTTCTATATAACAGCTAGAGGATTATTTGTCTTGTCAGAAATTCTAAAAAAAAAAGCATGTTGGGCTTTCGTTTGATGCGGCTACCCTTATATTGCACAATTTTGACAGTGCCCACTCGTTTTTTTATTTGCTCTTTCCCTTTGTTGATTTTGAATTAATACCTCGTTAAAGTGTATTAGTTGGCCTGGTCCCTGTGCTTGTTTGTGTATGGATGTTTAGCTGTGTGTGTTTTAGTTTGGTAGCTATATTTGTTGTCTATCTCTGAGTCAGTTGAACAAATAGTTTCTAAAAAAAAATGTAATAATTTTATTGTCGTTCCTCCATAACTGGTAGAAGAACATTGACTGGTGACCACGAGTTTGATACTAACATTAGAACCGTAGAAGAAACCGACTGGTCGCATTTTGAAGTAGGTGCATAAACTGCAGATATCTCTTGGAAATTCTTACGAAATTGAAAGATGTTATTGAAGATATATTACGTGACATGATTGACTACCTATGTCTTTCAACTACCTACGATATACGTTTTTGGGATGGCGGATTATAGTAGATTTGCTTGCATCACTGTAATATGTCTGACTGAATTTCAGGGAGTAACATTTTCAAGGGACATAATGTTTATTAGAGAAAGAAAATTAAACACTGTAGGCTACTCATTGAATACCTCGCGGTCTGCTGACCGTCTGACGTTTGGTTCACAAATGTAATTTGTACTATTTATTAAATAAAACAAATTATATCTGGCATACATGAATGTTAATTTCCTATTTGTTTTTCTCCTGACATTGAACTGGATTACAAGCTTTAATTTAGTCTTAATTCGCCAGTTTCTGCAGTTTAGCTATATGTGTGATGCGAAATTATGACACGCGCGCACACACACACGTACACACACACACACACACACGTACTCGAAAAAGCAAAACATAAAATGAATGGCTCGTATCTATATTCAGTCAAGTGATATATTTAATACCATTTCTAAATATTCAAAATAATACATTTGTTTTTCATTTACTAGCGATTTGTGGAGAGTGCAGACACAATGCACACGACGATAGGTCAATATTGGTGTGTGTGCGTGTGTGTGTGGGTTGGGGACAGAGTTGCATCTTGGCAGAGGATGTTGCTAGCTGTATACAGCCATAAAAGACAATTACCGCTATAACATTTTATGGGGTGCAAAGCGCTCTGAGGCGAGAGGACGCAAAACAAGAAAATACATCGCAGTCTTGGACAGCTGAAGCCCAAAATAATGCAGCCGATGTGTTTGTGTCCAGCTCAGCACAGAGATGACACGGCCGTGCAGCCTAAAGCTCTGCCCCTCAGCACCATCTTGACATTCAGTCGAACCATATTAAACAAAAAGACCGGACTTTGTTTTCCCTCCTCAATAGGACACAGCATGATTTCAAGAAATCGGTTTGTTTTCAAAACACAACTTGACCTCAAGTGTCAGAATGGTTTTACAGAAGGTTTTCTGATTAGTTCTAAGATATGACATTTTTGTCCCTGTTTAAGACTGGCTCAAGTCTCTACATGTTGGAGAAAATATTTGAAAAGAGACTAAATGCAAGAAGCCGCAAATCCAGTGCGTGCAAGTGTCCTGATCGATCAGATACAGGCCTGAAGCCAGTACAGCTCCAAATGTAGTTCTTATGGTAGGGCTGCACAGAGACGAATAAATGTTTGCACTTCGAAGGCTAAATCGGATATTAGTCCAACCGAAGTGCTGTTGTGACGCGTTAGAGGACGCAGATGCACCCAAACTTCAAAGGCTCTGCCAGAGACAGTGCAATAAAACGCCTGGTCTGCTATACTGTCTGGCATTCCAGTTTTAATGGCTTTATGGCCGTCCAGACACAATTAGGCCGTTTCCAGAATGGCACCCATTTGTTTTTTCTTCTCTTTCTGTGTGACTGGGGTCTCAACAAAAGGCCGAGCGGAAATGATCAGCTTTATTGGATTCTCCCCGACTGGGACGCGCAGGACTCACGGTCATTTGGAAAGATCCTTTGTTTCTACCTGGGAACCTTCCGCCCTCTGCTCCTTTGCTGGGCCCGTCCTAAAGGAAAAGGAGCAATAAAGTCAGCAGCGAGATTCAAATACAGCAATAGACTTTAAAATGTCCCGAGAAGCATCTCAACAAATGTGTGGGGGCACAAGAGCTTTGCTCAAAATCACAAACACGGGGGCATAACATTATATCTCTGCGTCATTTCTCTGTGTTTTATCATGAATAATTACTTTGAAATGCGGTTTATAATGCTCACGCCTGCGCAGTGCTGCCTCCCAAGCCCGCAGTCCCTACGAGTCACCAGAGGGTGGCGACACTGTTCCACAACATCAAGGCTTATTCCAACACTCCTGACGACGCTGCGTTGGGGCAACAAACTCCAGTAACATTTTAAGAGTGGAGGAAAATAATTTCACACCTTTTTTACAGTCTCAGCGCAGAGGCTGCTTCCTTATCCGGCAGCTCTGCAGGGAGGAATGCATCAGCCAGATAACCGCGGCTGCTGGATGACGGCTGCTCATGCGCTCTGACGGCCCACATTTACACCGACGCACTCCTCAGACGTTTTTAATCTATTCCTTCATATATTTTCACTTCCAGATTTTTTTTCTGTTGAGTCTATGTCACATTTAATTGTGTAATGACACAAGTGTATTGATTATGAAAAAGCGCAGTATTTCTGCACTCATTTACATTTTGTGTTTGTGTTCATTTTGATATCCTGTGCTTTCAACTTTCTAGTTTTCATTTCAAATTTCAGTTTTCCCGAAAGCAATGATAGCACGACGTATAGGGGTAACAATAATAATAGTAGTAACAAGACAATATCAGTAATACTGAAAAAGATCATCGTAATTCTGGTAATAATAACAACAATAATAATGATAATAATAATAATAATGATAATAATAATAATAATAATGATACTACTACTACTACTACTACTACTAATAATAATAATAATGATAATTTTAGGGAAGTTTGCATTTTCATGTAATTTTGACTTGGATTTTGTTTTGCATGTTAATTTCAAGATAATCGTCGATATAAGTATTGACAATTCTGTTTGCACAATAAAGGAAATTATAATTATAATTATTATTATTATTATTACTAGTACTATTATTTCTATTGTTGTTGGTATTATCATTATTGTTTTCATCCATTTGTGCAAAATTGGATAATATTGAAATTTGAGGGTCCAAAATAGAGTTTTAATGCAAAAAATTCAAAATGTTCTAAACTCAAACCTTTAAATTCTGGTTCTTTTTCTTCGTAATGTCTCTTTTTTATTCCCCTTATCTTGATACTGACATTGATACAGAACATGTCTTTAATCTTTTTATTTTTTCGTTCCGACAAAATAAAGTCTTTCACAAGACTTTTTTTCTAAAAGCGAAGGGAACAAACAAAGTTCCTTCCTGTTGGAATTGTTTCCTATTTCTTATTCAAAGTTATTGAAGATGTTAACGTATGTGTGTGTGTGGGTGTGTGCCTTATTAGCACGTAGGGTGACGCATTCCAGGAATGTGTGTGAAACAAAAATACAGGCGTTTATAAGCTATTGGTGATTATCTGTGATGGTGTTGGAAGAAGTTGACATAAAACCATCAGCATTTATTTCCACCGGCAGAAATGCATCTGCAGATAATTTGAATTGTGTGAATTTCTCTCACGTGTGTTTATATGTGTGTACGTGTTTATGTGTGTGAAGTGTTAATCCCACTCTGCAGTCCTTTGCCATAATGAAATCCATGCCTCTGCTGATTGGATGAGAGCGACCAGGCCTGAGTCACGTGGGTGAGATCTTTGGTCCGGAGTAAAAATGGGGTTTGGTGTAAATCTAGGGTGTATTGCTGTCATATATCACGCTACCTCGTAAAAACGACACTGAGGATTCTGGGCCAACAAATCAGAGTGAAAAAATATGAGTTCTTATTATGTGGATGGTCTTCTTAGCAAATCTACGGCGGGTAGTTCCCTTTTCCCGAGTGTGGAGCGAGCTTCTTGCAGTATTGGACCCAGTGGAGACGGCCAGAGCGCGACACGGACTGCTGCGGCCATTGCGTTTTCATCATCTCTCTCTGGAGTTTACAGCGTCAGTAATGCAGTCTACCAGAGCCATCCCGTGTTTACCTCAGGCTATGGCCAGGGACAGGACGCACACATGCACTGCAACCCGTTTGACCAGAGCCGCCTGTTCAGCGACAGCTGCTGTCATCCGGGGCCGGGACCCCTCACCTCGCCGCCGGATAAGCAGTACCGGGTGTACCCTTGGATGCGGGCATCAGGTATGTGCTAATTCAAGGCTCCAACATAGAATAATTTTTAAAAACATTGTTATACTTACACTAGTCGTTATTGGTTCGATTAATTTCTAGAAGCTCATTGCTGTTGCATGGAAAGAATCGTAAAAGTTTTATTGCGCAACTAATGAGTTCTGCAGCCATAAATTCATTTGGCCAGCTCTTCTGTGTGTTCAGTGTGCACAGAGACCTTTCCGCTGGGGGGGTTTCTCTGCACTCCTATTACTCTTACAGCCTCTTCTTCCCTTTGTGGCTGTAAAAGAGAGCGCCCTGTTGTGTAAATCAGTTATCTTGCATTCTGCAGCTCCTTTCTAATTGAGTCCGCACTGCAGAGGCTCTGGTATTTTCTCAAAACTTGGATCAATATTCCCCACTATCGGCGTCAGGTGGATTTGGAATACAATTAAACCCTGACATTTAGTTATAATTTTTAAGAGAATGCATGGGGGCTGTAACCCAATTACACATGGCTCCTTTGGTGAGCAGAGCATTGCTGGCTTTTAATTGGAAAGGCATGCAGAATATCAAAGGAGGCACGAGGCAAACACCCCAGCAGGACTCCTTTTAATTGATGCAGAAAAGTTGGAAAAACAAACATGTACCCTTTAACAGAGAATGTTTGTGGGCATGGGGATAGTGTGTAAATATGAGCCACAATTAAATAGCAATTACAGATACATTAAAGAGACCCTGTTGTTTCTTTCAGCGGGTTTTTATTGTCAGCACACAGTTTCAGCAACGTTATAATTAATGGTTTAGTGTGCCATATGTCACAAATACAGACGCATGCATTTTTAAGTTTACAAATTCCTCCAAAAGTCTTTTCTCTTGTCCTCCACAGATCCAACTCGGAAGCGTGGACGGCAGACCTACTCCCGGTACCAGACCCTGGAGCTGGAGAAGGAGTTTCACTTCAACCGGTACCTGACCCGCAGGCGGAGGATCGAGATAGCCCATGCGCTCTGCCTCACGGAGAGACAGATCAAAATCTGGTTTCAGAACCGCAGGATGAAGTGGAAGAAGGATCACAAGGACGAATCGAACCCCAGAGAGAATCCCGGTGATATTCAGGTTGAGACCGAAGCTGGAGACACCGACAGCGCCGGCGCAGAGGCACAAAAATCTGCAAAGTAAAGACAGACAGTGAATTAAACGAAGAGAAAACAAAACAACACACTGTTGATTATGTCTGGGATACTAAGGGATATGCTTTCCTCACACACCACGCGCGCACAGCAATAGGCTGGTTATTTGAATGACAGTGATGGAGCTACTGTGGATTTTATGTAATTAGTATTTAGAAGTAGTTCTGCATTTCATATTTGAACCCGAAATAGTATTTTCTTTTTCCCCCCCTTTTTTTAAAGCTCCACACCAAAAGAGATATACTATGTCCGAACTATATTTTTTATATTTGCTAGACTGTATGTTCTCTAACCTGATTGTACTACTGAGTCAACATTCCTTTATCGAAAAACTACCTAACAGCATAGACAAACACAGGCACAAGAAATTAAGCATACGTTTAATATATATATATATAAATATATATATGTTGTAAATTAGAATATTATCTCCATAGTCAGCTGTTTTTTCTTTTCTCTTTCCTTTTTCTTTTTTACGGAACAAACTCACTCGCGGAAAGGTGTCTTATTTGAGTCGACTAACTAAAACTAAATGTTTTATTTGACCAGATAGCTTTGACTTAGGCTGTTCATTTATTTCATGTTTCTCACTTCCCTTAATTGGCCGTGGCCAATTATGCATGAGCTCGTGCAAACCTACCTCAAATTCCCAGAGAGCCAACTTGCTTACTGTAAACAGGAACACACAAATGTACATGTTTAGCTGTAAAATACTGGCACAACCCTTCATTTCAGCCTCAGCATTTCATGAAAGTGTGTGACACGCTTGAGGCTAATTAGTGCATGCACCGTTATTTAGCAGACATTGCATTTCACTGCTACTTCCCTTGCTTTGTTATCGTCATGGAGAACATCAGGATCTACGATATGCAGCATTGTGACGTATTTATCGTGAAAACCCTTATTTCAACTGTGAAGTGATATGTGAATAAATGGTCGAAATACTAATGAAGGATGACTTACATTTGTAAATGAGCACAGTTAATAAAATAGCTTTTACCTGTATGTACTCAATCAATATCTGCGCACTTAAATCACAATAATCAAAAGTTAAATTTGGAAGGCAAATAGTATTTTGCTCACATAATGTCCCTCAATGTGACCAATGTGTGTATCGAGACACGTTGCAGTTCACGATGGTAAACAGCAAAGTTAAAGAATGTGAACTATGAGGACGCGAGACGGGACAAGCTGCAGATGAAGGGAAATTGCTGTTGAACTCTGTGTTCCCTCTCCTCTCAGTAAGATGGCGCCTGACCCCCTCCCTCCTTCCCTCACCATCTCTCCCTCCAGCGCTGGGTCATAAATCCGTTGTTGTTTATGAAAATTTACAACACAGCGGCACAACTTTACGACGCGGCTCGGCCTCCTATTGGCCACAGCTTGTCACGTGGCAGGGAGCCGTGAACATGAACTTTTTTATATATAATTTCCAATAGCAGAATAGAGCAGCCTTTCATTTAACGGGCGCGGGCTCTTCACGACAGCGACCTCCATTCGCTCCCTCTCACATCGCCGTTTTATTTGCATTTTTTTTTGCTTTCTTTCTCGGAGTTTGTTGTTTTCATCCTGCTAGGCTGACGCTCAGCTCGAGGAGCTTACACCTAAACATGACTGGATCATTTGGACTCTTGACATGTCTTGGCACGATAAGTGGAAGGAGCCCCTGTGCGTCAATGACCCCACGGGAGCCCCTGTTTCCGTGCGAGGACTCAGGTGGAGACTTTGCTCCGTCACTGGCCGTCTGCACCTGCCCACTCCCTCCCTCACCTCCTGTGTTGACACGCAGAAGCCCACGTAAGGTAAGAGCTGAAAATTCTGTCACTTGCATGCATCTGATCTTTTATTTTTCTTTAGGACAAGCGGCTCCGACAAATACTAAGATCTGTATCCAAAGTTTTCTCTTCTTCTTTGCAGTGTTGAAATCATGCGAATAAACCGGTTGAATGTTACCATTTATTAGGATTTCTATGACAGAAGCTACTGGTACATCTCATCGGGTCAGTCTGATGTAGAATTGACATGCTCTTCTTTGACCTAGATCTTTGCATGCTTGCATGCCATCTGCACCATGTTTGTTGTTTGATTTTAATGTGAATACAAACTCGACTCGAGGACAACAGTGTGTGCTCTTTGCCGCCCTCCTGTGGAGGCTCTGATGGTGTCGTGGCTGCAGCTGCTTTGCTGCATAACCCTACACGCATGCTGGACAGCAGACAGGCTGACCTCTGTGTGTGCTCGTGCAATTTTCTTTGAGGTTTTCTGCCTCACATGTGTGCACACAGGCATTGATTCCCTGCGCCTTTAACTGCTCAGGATAGTCTTCGGTCTGCGAAACGGAAACTGGATTAATTGGTTGAATGAGCTTTGCTTGACACAAAGGAATTTCTCTGCAGGAGTAATTCGAAAATGTCGTTTTTGTCCGAAACAAAATATTGTCTTTTGAATCCCACATTAATGTGTGTTTGCTGTGATCCTTAATTTATTGATGTTGACAAAAGCAAATCACGCGCTCATTTCTTTGACAGAAACTGAAGAATGCTTAAACTCTAATCTACGTTTTCTAGTATACACAGCCTGTTATATATCTGCAAGGGTGTCAACAACATTTCTATTTTCGCTTTCATTTTCGTCTTTGAAAAATATAAATTGCGCAAATTAAATCGTAAATTACAGGACCGTCACTCCAAAAGTATTACGGTGTGTTACTGATGTTTTTTGTGTGTGAGGGTGCCCGCAGAGTGCACTGCCTTTTTTTTTTCACTTCCCTTTTTTTCACTTCCCTGGTAACCACCCCCCCCCTCCTCCACCTCCTGTCCTCCCTCCCAGTCTGACACCACTGCGCACTCACTTTTCTCCTCTCCATTCTTTAGGTCTTAATTTAGTTTCTGGGTGTGTCCCTGTCTCAACTCGGAAAAATCATTTTCGTGGGAACTTTGTTGCCATTGGCTTACCATAAATCAGCTGCTGTGGTGCGACAGTTAGCCAACACACACTCTCTGTGTACAGGTCTGCCTCTTATAATGGGCCCAACTGCTGCATTAACTTTCCTTAGAACACCCTGCCTCCTGGGTTTCTGTTACCGCAAAGGGCACACATACCTGGGACAGAATAAATAAGCAGTGTGGCTGCGCTTGTCACAGTTAGCACAGGAACGGGCTTGTGTTGGAAAAACAGGCCGCTCTTGCAGACAGGGCTCATGTTGAGGAAACCAGAGGGACAAGTATCTGCCTTCGAGAGACGAAGGTGCCATAAAAATTCCTCAAGGAGAAAACCAAACGGCAGGACGCTGCGCCGCGGCTTTATTGCGACTTCACGCCTCTGTCGGGATCTGTGCTGATCTGTTTGTCTGATCTTCCTCACGAATCTAGCTGGATAAAGTGGATGGCTGTTAAATACGGTTTAATGAGTGGATTTGTCCGGTCGTAGATTGTAAAGTCGGGCAGAGTGTGACAAGGTTTTTGAATACCAAAAAAAGAGGACTGAGGAATGAAACTTTAACAGCTATTTTTACACGGAAAACCAACTTTTAGTAACTCTTTTGGCCTCTTTGTTTGGAAAATTAATATTCACACTATTGCTTTTAGAATCCGATTTTATTTGAACATGTCATGTATTTTATGGGCCAATTTTAAAAATGTAATTGGAGGAGCAAATCATGATGTTGCTACTTTTTTACATTGCTGGATCCAAAAAGTACATCAAATAAATGAACAGCTGTTTCTACATCTAAAAGAAAAGTGAAGTAATGACTGAACATTGTTTGATTTTTCTCCTTAACTGTTTCAAAAGCACCAGCTCTATATTAAACCCAAAACAGCTTCCAATATGTGCATTTTCAATCATTCCTAATGCTGTTATTTTTTTTCGGTCGTTTTGTTTCTCCAGATTCCACTGGGACACGCAAAGCTTTGTGATGTAGCCTTTGGTTTCTAATAAAAAGTTATTATATGCTGTTGTCTATCCTAAGCTGGCATCCCATCAACAGACAAACAAAACACTAGAACCGCAACTGGGTAGGACTGACTACTAAAAAGTTAAAATGACAGAGGAGTTGCCGCTAAATAAAACCAATAATAATTACTTCCAACGGGCCTCCAACAGCTATTATCTGAATGTTTGGCATAGTAAAATTTGAACTTCAACGTCAACAGTATTCGTACTCATATAAAGCCTGTGTATGTGGTTATTAATTTTGTCAAAGTGGCAAAACAGACAGGCCTCGAATCGGCAGCCTCTGTCGCGTTATTTGATTATGTTGTATTTGGTTTCTATCCTCCCCTCAAACATTTATTCATTAGACTTTTTTGTTCGCACGAAGCCGCTCACTTATTTCTTTGATTGTAGAAAAAAAGCTGTGAAAGAGCGCAGCCCATGCTCTGGATGGGCTTTTATTCTATTAACTGCAAAGACTATTTACACCCATCGCCCATCACAACGTGCATAACAGATCCTGATCGAATTATTTCTGTACATTATCATTGCCGAGATTGCACTCTCAGCATGTCACTTGTTGTATTGTTTAGGATCCCGTTGGTTTTTTGCCGCAATGGTCGTTAACCTCCGAATGACCCCGCACGGAGCCCACGCCTCAGAAATCGCGGCAGACGGGTAGTGCAACAGTTGCGCCAGAGGATGGCGCACAACGACAATTCAAAACATCACAGCACTGCCTCAGAATTTGCCCTAGCCGATAGCGCAGGGAGGCGCGCGCCCCTGATATCCCACCCAGTATTTCCTGCGTGCGCGAGTTTACCTCTCGAGGTCACCAAGCAGGATTTACGACTGGTCAACAAAAGCACGTGATTCTTCGCCGTACCCCATATTTGGGTGCCTACGTAAGAGAGAATCAAGTCCATGTCCCACTCATTTCCATAATTCATCATAAATTGTGCAAGGGTGCTATAGGACGCGCTAAACCATAAGAGCCACAAATCAAGACAGCAGGTTTATGTTTTTTACTTCCTAAAATAGTAAAACAAAAAAACAACAACAACAACAACAACTACAATACCTACTGTAAGCAAGCGGTGGAACTGTCAACAAATGAGCTCCTATTTTGTGAACTCATTCTGCGGTCGCTATCCCAATGGCGCGGACTTCCAGTTACATAATTATGGAGACCATAGTACGGCAAACGAGCAATACAGAGACTCAACAGCAATGCATTCCAGCAGGTACGGCTATGGCTACAACGGGATGGACCTAACAGTCGGGCGAACTGGTAGCGGACACTTTGTGGGCAGCGAGCGGACACCGGGCTACTCCCCGACTCACTCAGCGGCGACGACACCCTCTGTGGAGCCCATCAGGTACAACCAGTCCGCGAGCACCACCGGGAACTCGTCTCTATCGCCTCCACCTGAACCTCTCCCGTGTTCCTCGGTCGCCAGCTCGTCCCCAGTCACCGAGACCCAGTCGCAACACAGATCCGTGAAAAACTCCATAAGCCCTCCGTGCTCGAGCTCGAACGGAGGCACGCTACTGCTCAGCCGGGACTGTGTGCCCAAGGCTTCCTCCCTAGAGGAAGAGAAGCCTGCGGGAAGCGCACCGACAACTCCCCAAAATACCAGCGACTCAACGCAACCTCAGATATATCCGTGGATGAGAAAACTCCATATAAGTCATGGTAAACTGCTGTTAAACGATCTTGTATTGATTTTATGTCTTGTATTGTGACCTGGCACTGTGTTATTTAGTGACTTTTGTGACTTTTAAGCATAAGAGATCATATTTGGACAGCTTTGCATTATTTTACAGTAGGTTCAAAGACACAAATAAATGTATTATCCAAAAAAATGTAATGTGGCGCCAAACGCGCCACTCACCTGTTTGGTAGATTTTTGGTGAGACAAGGTACGGCATGATTTAACTTAACATACGTGGATACACTTAGTTAAATTAAATTCAGTAATTACCAGATAGCAATATGTTTTCTTGTCGTATTGTACACATTTTTAATGGTAAAATGGAATCTTTGCTATGTTCAGTTAATTAGATGTTCCATTGTTACCTGTAGTTTTTAATGATTCGGATTCAGTTTCCCCTTTAAGACTGATTTCTGTGTTAAATGTAAACCATCCTAACCTAGAACATCAACTCACATCTTCACAATTTGCCAGAAGTGTGTTCAAAGTTGCTACACCAGCCTAATCAGTTTTTACATCCACTGTATCTGATGTTCTCCCCTCCTCGCTTTCTGTCCAAGATTTGTCTGGACCAGAAGGCAAAAGAGCCAGAACCGCGTACACTCGGTACCAGACCCTGGAGCTGGAGAAGGAGTTCCACTTCAACCGCTATCTGACCCGCAGGCGGAGGATCGAGATAGCCCATTCCCTCTGCCTCTCAGAGAGACAGATCAAAATTTGGTTTCAGAACCGCAGGATGAAGTGGAAGAAGGACAACAAGCTGAAAAGCATGAGCATGGCGGCTGCAGGCGGAGGAGCCTACAGGCCTTGATATTCACACATTTACTCATGAAACCGAGCACGATCAAATAATTAAAAAGATTTAAAAAACAAAACAGAGATTGTCATATCAACTTCTCCTGTTATAAGAAAGAAAAGAAAAAGAAACCGCAGAGACTTGTTGACGGGGTTTGAGCGGGACAGGGGGTGCTCCACCTCCTGTATGACCAACAGCCCCATTATATTCCTTAATATTATTTCCTTTATACTCCCAACGTGTTGATGCTTATGTGAGTAAAACTGCATTATGTACAGATCTGTTTAGATTTAGGGCAAAAAAAAAAGACACACGTGGAAATATACGTTTGTTTAAATTATTTCTTGCTCCGACGAAAAAAATGAAAAAACTTAAGAAATGTCAAAGCTTGAAATGCTATTGTCTGCCGCGAACAATTCCAGTAAATTCTGTGGGATGCACTCAACAATAACAGAAAAATAAACAGTTTGTGTTTAGCCTATGTTTTCTCTGTATGTACTGTATATGTATGTATTTATTTGTTTGATGTATTGTGCCAACTTGTCAGAAAACTTGCTTCCAAAAGTAGAACCAGCAGATAAGCCTTGTGTGGTTATTGTGTGCGTCGTGAACACATGTATGGACAGAGGTGCCGCCTCACCCTTGTATGTACAGTAGATGTGCCTTGGTTTCTTTGTTTTTCCAGGAGCTTATGTTTGAGTTGTTCACCTGGGCGCAGCTTCTTAGTAAAAGCGTGTTTTGTCTCTGTTTTCTCTCGCTGTTTTTATGTGAAAGGTCCCGCAGTAAACTTCCTTTGCCTACGTGTATAACTTCATCGTGATGAGCTTTTTGTAAATGTTTTTCAAAGACTGGAAGTCAAAATATGCTATAATAATCATGATGGTCATGTAAATGATGGCTACAATAAACTTTTTACTGGAAAGGAGACATCACTGTGAGTTTTTGTAAGCTTGGTTTGTGGCTGTGCCACACAAGGCTGCTGCATGGAGGAGTCAGAGTTTGCTTGGTTTAAAAGTCATTGCAGCTGAGCTGTGAAAAAAAAGTGGCAAAGTTCACTCAAGTTAAAATCTCCCTGAATCCAACAGGTCCCTTTGAATGAAAGCCTTTACTCACCTTGCTCTGGCGCTGGGGGCTTCAGGGGTCCACTAACAAGCTTCAGGGGCCGAGTGTCCCCTTTGCGCACAGACTGCTGAGCTATTCCTAGAGAATTAGCTTGACTTTTCTTGCTGTAAACTTTATTAGGGCACGATTCTGGCTCCCTGACATTTGGGTGCTAAATGAATGGGGGTTTTGTCTATGAATTAGATCGTAAAATTCATCCGGAGAGCGGCCAGATAGGCTCACTGGCCATAAACGGTCACGTGGTAGCCATTAAAGTAAGTTTTATGGTTTTGGGGAGTTGACAGTATATTGCACATAACATATAATCGCACTGACGGCAAAGCTTCGTCTGACTCTCTCTTTGCAGGCTGTAAGTGTTACTTGACCGGTACAGACCTTCTCTATTGCTCAGACTTCCCCAGTGTGGACCGGACGCTCTCCAGGATGAAGACCGCGTCTCTGGGTAAGTTTCTCCAGACTAGCCGGTAGCCGAACAACAGCCACCCCGTGTTAAACAGCCGTATTATTGTATTCGCTCCCTCTATCCGTCCCTATTAGTCCATTACACTAATTTGTCAGTTGTGGAGTGCTGAATACTGGTCTCGGCAGATGTTGCGCAGGGTTGGGTCCGGCTCATGGCTATTTAATTGCTTCCTTTCCTGTGCAACTTGTTTCCCTCCATCTGTGGTGTAGCTCATAATCCATTTTTACATGTTGGATAATTATCTCTGTGTCCATTTCCACCCCCACAAACTTGTCGTTTTATTACATTGGAGTATTCACAGACCGTGAGCCAGAAAGTTTCCGTTGGACTGCTGTGGAGTGTGTAGATTTCCTTGATAAAGTCAAGCGCAAATGCAGGCCAATTGAGTCGCAGCCAGCAACTGTATGATTTGATTTTGTATATGAGGATGAGTTTTGGAGATTGTAAGTTAATATTTGAATGAGTTGCAGTTGCTGTTCTGCTGATAGCTGCATGCGCTCCACATGTTGGCTCCCTGCATGGCTGTAGACTTTAGGGTCGGCTGTAAACAGTGTCAAGTAAACACAACATGGGAAAAACAGCAGCAGGGAAACGTTTAAAGGGAATTCCGTTTTGTGTCAACTAAGTCTTTTTGTGTTTAGGGTTGAAAAGTTCAGATGACCTCTTAAAAAGTCACTCTCCCTGTGTGGTGACCTCTTGTCCGATCAGAGCAGGGGCGAAGCTGGTCACCAGTGGACACTGATTCCGAAATTAATTAACTTAAAAGTGGATGATTTTTGTTATTTCCTCTTTGTAGGTATTTTTTTTGTTAAATTCAGATATTTTTTATTTAGAAGTTTTTTAGATTTTAGTTTTTTTTCTTCTTCTTCTTTTTTCCCCCCGGTGCGCTGCTTCCGTGTTTAAACATTTCGGGCCAAACACAGAGATAAAATGCCAAAAACCTGTCGCGTCTTTTGAGATTTAGCAACTGAAAATGTCTTAAACAAAACCTCAGCTGTATCTTATTGGGTCCTGGGCTGATTTTAAAGGATGCACTGTCCGCTTGACAAAACATTTGAAATCTGAGGGTTTTATTTACGGTGCAGAGGCCTTCCTCGTGCTGCCTAAAATCATTTTCTCAGTAAACTTTAAAACAAAGTCAAATTCACAATAAATCTACCCCTGTTTAAAGAAGAGTCAAATCTCAGCCCTTTTAGGGACACAATTTCTGTGTAGTGGAGGTGAATTTCTTCCCGATCGATTTTTTTTTCATTCATTTTCCTATCATCCTATCAAGTGGAGGGGAAAGGACTTTAAGACTACATTTGCTCAAATCACACACACAAATCTGTGGATTCATCGCCTCGCATATTTACATTGTTGTGTAAACCAGCTTAACAAAGATACGGATTTATGCTCTTTATAGCTTGATTTTCGACACATTGAAAATAAAACAGGACGTACCGAGAGTGCGGATATTTGGAACTCTACCCCTTGCTAATATTTCAAAAGGAGACATTTCGACAGGGCCCCATGTGCGGCATACTGCCAGGCAGATAGAGAGGGGAGCGCTGCATGGGTTCATCTGGAGGTCAGCCACAGCACCAAGATAAATCTGCATCCTCTCAGAGCCACCACCAGAGCTCGCTTTAGGCCAAGTTCACTGTCACCCTGCTGCAGAGAGAGAGAAGAGAGGGGGAAACCGCTCAAGCATCCACTGTGGCGCGTGCACAGACACACACATGCGCCTATACGTTAATGGCACGTTTGCTTTGCATCGCCTATAAGCACAATGCACATAAATGAAGTTACGGAAGGACGAAGAGCCTGTGTTAATGTACTACACTGAAGAGGAAAACTGTGTGAACAGAGAGTGGAACTTCAAGCGTTGCCTCCAACAAAGACTTTTGGCTGCTTTGGTTGCTCTGGCTCTAATGAATGATTTGCATATTTTACGGCCCTATCAGTCTTGACTTGGAGCTTGCTGTTGGATGGATCTCCCATCTCTGCCACAAACATCATGACGACACAACTGCGTTTTTGGATCTTGTGCTGGCATCCTCTCCGCTCATCAAAATTGTGAAAATGATCATTGAGATGGCAAGAGATGTACACATTGTTAAAATCAACTTCTCATTTCAGCAGAGGGGAGGGGGAATTGAGGGTGGTGGTGGCGTGGGGGTGTTTGCATCTCTCTGGGCTGGGACTGATGAGAGTGAGATAGCTGCAGAAGAGGAGGAAAAATTGGGGTCAAGAGTTTACGCGCTGAACAAGTCTCCGTCATCTGTTCACTCGGAGCTTGATGCCAGCCTTATAATAGCGATCTTGACTCTCCACACAAAAGACAGAATAGCTTTGCATTACATATGTTGCACGGTGCACTCCAGGTGAACCCTGGAAGCGCAGTGACCCCGCGTTTGGGACCGGGGAGGGGGCTGGATACGTCCCCCAGCAACAAGATTGAGTGGCTGGCGTTTTATTAGGGCGGTTGATTGGTGAATTTCCTTTGAATAAATTGCATTTGATATGTTTAGGGACGAGGGCAAAATTTGCATTTTGAGGATTAATACTCTCGACCCGGTCACGGGGTAATGAGAAGGCCCACAGCCCCCCAGAATAAGCCCCCTGATCCCTTAAAAAACATTTAGCCCCTCTCTTCCTGATCAGCTGAATGGAACCTTTTTTTGAAGAATAGAAAGTGCAGATTTTTTTTTTTTATGAAGCAATTTTAGAAATACATTTTTTAATGTTATTTTACAAAAGGCCCAGTCTCTGTAAAAAAAAAAAGAAAAGAAAAAAAAGAAAGTATGATTATAAAAAAGTGTTACTCTTGCGAACATGTTGTAGCTGTAAAGGGGATAAAGACGTGAATGCGACATGTTGCGTAAATTCATCCACAAGCGTCTTTTTGTCAGATTTCCTTCTTCTGATATGCAGCCGGGATCACAGCACATAATTACAATAATTTTTTTTCTTCGAAAACGTAGCTGAAACATTCAATTTTCCTGAAAAACTGTAATTACAAATAATGCACGTCAACTAAAAATAACCTTCATATTCAGAACAGATAAACACTTTCGATTTCAGAATGTTTTTATTGTCACATTAACACGGGATGAGTGAATAAAAACAGCAGTTTATTTCACAAATGTACAGAATCGACTTGGACTTGTCTGCGTTTATCAAACATATTTATACTTGAATTCATTTAAACACATCCCACGTGCACAACATCTTTAATGAAAAAAATAATTGGCGCGTTAGAGACAAAAAGATTCACATTTCCAAAAAAATGTTTGAAAACAACAGACTTTGTAGCATCACGCTTTTTCCTTTGCCTGTAGTTGTTCTTTTTCCCCCCGTTTTTTGGAAACAAGGCCTCACTTTCAAATCAAGAAGAAGTGCAGAGATGGAGTCCAATTCGTTCAAACTTTCACCTCAGTGCGACGAGCTGTTGCTGCACATGTTTGAAGCTTATTGTTTCTTAAACATCAAGCAATGTTTCATTTCCTGTAATGCACATTTTTCACAAGGGTTTGTTTGCTTTATTTTGCCATGAAGTGCACACTCAGTCAAACTAATTTTGCTCCAAAAACTGTCTTAGTCTTTAAACAGCTACATTCGGCAGTTAAGCGTATGTTCTCCTCTTCTTCTTCTTTTTTTGCTTTGGTGGTAATTGCAGAGTGTCCCATGAAATGGCAATATCCTGACTCCAGTTGCATCTGCGCCTCCACATAGCCCAATACAGTTTATCCAGCCATTTTCTAAAGGACGTGCACTTGCTTCTATGCAACCTTCCTTCCACGCGGCTTCGGGGTGTCTAATCAAAGTTAACAGCTGCAGAGAAAAGTTAATGATCATTATTGGTAATTCTGAAAACCAATCTAGCTTTTCTCAGTGTTATTCCTCCCCCAATAACCAAGTGGTGAAAAGCTAATCCCACATGGCACAGCGTGTATGAAAAAAAAAAGTTGCTTTGTTTCATCACCAGTGTTAAGCTGAATTACAGTGTTTCCATAACGCCATGAAAGCTTTTTTGTTGGCTCGGGTTCTTGGCACATCTTGAGCGCAGGAAGACGCTTTTCTTTTTTTTTTTTTTACATGGTCATTCATAGCTCCATATAGACAGGAGACCTTGTGGGAGCGATCTGCAATCTGTCACCATCGTCACAGCACTTCTCTGATAATCTAAATTTACAGTAAACTGTCAGCATGATGTATGTTGGCTAACAAGACCTTCACTTCACAGTATATGCGCACAAAAGCGAGCGCGCTCCTCTGGCTGGTGGAAATTTCAGCACAAGCCTGAAGCGCTTTTTTTGTTCCCAACCAGAGCAAATTGGGTTTTAAATTTTCTGGAAAATTGCCGAGATAGTGTGAGCAGGTTTTACACTCTCACTACATGCAAACATTCACTCCACTGTGAAATTAGTTAAGTATTGCTTTGCCATGTTTTCGCGTGGCCTGCACTGATATTTCAAGACGCTGTTGCATTCAAACAAACAGCAGCAGTTTGTAGGCCTGCAGATAAGCAAGCTATTACCAAGTATCCTATCTAAAAGGGTTCTTCTGCAGCACCGAATTATTTACCCTTCGTGATAATACCTTTTAATAAAGTTATTCCCAGCTCAATATCAAAACATATCAGCAACAAGTCGAATGACCCGTAAAGCAAGAATAACTCACAGTAAGTGGATAATAGCCATGCTGACCCAGCCCATATTTATACAGGCCCTATATGAAATAGAATAGTAGCAGAATGTGAATTTAGATATCATGTAAAGTCGTCTTACCCGCTGACATTATGTTGACGAATTGCCTCTCAGGTGGTCTCCCGGCCGCAGGGATACAGTGAATCTGTGGCGGAAAGTACATCAGCTGCCATTTCCAATGAGTTAGGTGCAGGAAAGCCAGTTAGATACACAACAGCTATACCTTACAGCAACAGTGCACTAACATGAAAGGAATCAAGAGCGAAAAACAGAGGCCTGGGTGTTCTCAGTCGCCCTCATCCAAAATCAACAAATTCAGAGTTGAAGATAGGCCTGTGAAAAATAAAATAAAATATGACTCATTAATAAATCTTCCATTTTCCACAGATAAGTATTTCATATGTTACCAGTGGTTCAACATCTGAGCTTCTTGGATAGCTGGAGATCTTTTACACTTTTTATAAAATCTTTTGAGGACCCTCCTGGGGTGCTGACCCGCGCTAAGTGACTCCCTCCCCCTCCATCCACCCATCTCCCCAGAGTTGAACAGACCCTGCAAAACTGAAGTCCAAGTCCGGGGTGAGCCCCAGGTCACCACGTCTAACAGATATCAAAATGTCGCCTCTTTGGAGAAAAAAAAAAGGGCACGCCTTGTTGTTTAACAAAGAGTGTCAATGGGCAAGATTAATCAGAAACAAAATGGAAACGGTGTCACTTCGGGGTCAGGCAGAAGTTATCTCTGTGTAGGGGTGCAAAAAGAATAGGGAGGGTGACCAGGAAAAAAAAGAGAGGAGAGAAAAGAAAGCTTTCAATATTTCCGTAAGTTTGGCCCCTTGTTTCTCTTTGCAGAGGCCTTGTTGAAGTGGACAGTGTGGATAAGCTTTAAGAGGAGCTGCTGCATTCCCAAGGAACACGGATACAGTGCGTCAGCTCGGAAATGGAAAGGAAACTGGACCTGTACGTGATGCCTGATGGCGAGGAGCACGGTGAGAGACTTTTCAATGATCTACTCATAAACAGGCACTTTCACAAAATCTGTTGGGTTTTTTTTGTTCTTGTTGTGGTCCATAGAACTACACGAAAGAGTAAGACATAATAATCCTTTATTTGTCTTATTTAGATCAGTGTATATAACAATAATAATAATAATTATTATTATTGTTGTTATCCATTTCGTCTCTCTCTCAAGATTTTTATTATTGCAGCACATGAGAATGTCTTCGTCTGATTCTGTCATCAAAGTATTAAGCGCAGGAGAATATGTCCAGTGCACTGAAATAGTCCAAAACTGTTTTGAAATGAAGTTAGTAGTTTTGTCCTATTATTTTCGTGAATTTCCACATTTATGCAGAGTCCCAAACATCGTTTGTGTGTCACATATGAAGTCATCCCTGCTGCACAGACCTGTTCAGGCCAACGTGCAGCTCCTTACTGTAAATCCTTTGTGCTAGTGGAAAATGTTTGCTTTGAGATCTTCTTTAACGTGAGTCAGACGTTCTTAAGTGTTTGCATGATGTTTGTGTGAGCTTTTTAGTAACAGACACCACACGGTAATGCACAGAGTATATGTTGTGAGAGCTATTTAAGATTAATGTTGCACTAAAAGGACAAACAGAGTCTTAAAAAAAGCTTCAGATCGCTGCCTTATTCTGGCAAACAATAGAAAATATGTGTTTTTATGTCTATGACAATGTGCTCAGATAAAATATCGTGTGCAATTGCACAATTGTTCATCTTAAAGAGTGCGCGCTGTTTATTTGTGTGTGTTAAGCGGGGAATCAGTCAGGTTTTATAGATGCCAGATCTTCGCAGGCTATGGAGGCTTATATTTTATCCGCAGAGAAGCGGCTCGTCAGTGCTGCCCAGGCAGCTTGCGCTCTGAGGTTGTTTTCTTTTTCAATGATTTGAATAGTTTAATAATCAACATTGCAATTTGCATTATTGTTTTTGTTGCCTTGTCCAACTCTTGACCAGAATGCAACAGATTTCCAAAATCCAGTATTTACGTTTGTCATAGTCCTTTGTTACTGAACAAGCTCTCATCTTCTCATGGCTCAGATTTCATGCTGTTTCACATGAAGATGAAAGCCTCACCCACATAAGTTCGGTCCATGCAGTATGCAACTTAGTTGATTAGTTTTTCTTTATATATTGTGATTTAATAAGGAAAACACCAACGCAAGCCAGTCCGAGCGGTGCTGGTGGTACCAGTGCCATGCTTTCCATTGGTTCCTGTTTACATGATGCCCACAGGACAGGCGGTGATTGGTGGCTCCTCACACGTGACCAGGCAACTTTGTACATTTGACAGGGAGTAGGAGGGTTTTGTGGAGATCAGAAAAACGACAGCGCGATAAAAATTAGTATTGTTGCACTTCACAAATTAATGACCATGAGTTCCTACTTGATAAACTCCAACTATATCGAGCCTTCCTTTCCTCCATGCGACGAATATCAGCAGAGCGGATACATCCCGAACCCTGGAGATTACTACGAACGGCCAAAAGATACGGGCTTCCCCCATCACGACGAACCATCCTATCCGAGGTCCAACTACACAGAAACGGGCTACGATTATGGTAACGTACCCGCCACGGGACTCGACGATTTCGGCGATGGACATCACGCACAACCGCAACCGGTTCCACAGACCCACGGTCCTCGCCTCACCGCGGCGCCAGATGGTGGCGCAGGGGCAAATGCCAGCAAAGACTGCAGCCTCGCCAGTGAGGTGTATCCCGGCGTAGCGAAGGGCAAGGAGCCGGTAGTCTATCCCTGGATGAAAAAGGTCCACGTTAGCACCGGTGAGTTATCGTTACGGTTAAATAGCAGAACCACTGAGAAACAACCACTGGAACACACACAAGCCTATTGAGGCAGCACTAGTAGCAGCCCTTATAACAGCAATTTACGACTATTGAGCAGCAGGGTCGGTAATTAAGGACCCTCGTAAATTTTATTGCCTGTGTTTGTCTGTCGGGGCCATGTGCCTTTGTTGCTTTTTAACCCAAACTACCTCCACTACTGGAGTCAAGCCAAACTGTAATATTCCGCCCTGCTGTTTTGTTAATCATTCCTAAGCTTGATCTATCCCTGGATGCGAGTGTTTGTATATTCGGCATCTCCATATAAATGCTATGCCCCTAAACTTAAACAGGACAAAGAGAAAAGCAGACAAAAAAGTCGGAATTTCTCTCCAAACCCAGATTTGTGTTATTTTCATTTCTTATTCTTTTGTAATTTTACACCATGTAGTGTGTCCAGTTGTGCCAGTAAAGGAAGGGAATAAACGCTATCAACCTGCATGTAACACCTGCTTGCCTGCCTATGTATGGCTTCTTCTTTCCCTCCCAGTCAATGCCAGTTACAATGGAGGAGTGCCCAAGAGGTCTCGCACTGCCTACACCCGCCAACAGGCTCTAGAGCTGGAGAAGGAGTTCCATTTCAACCGCTACCTGACCCGGCGCAGGCGGGTGGAGATCGCGCACACAATGTGCCTATCCGAGCGCCAGGTCAAGATCTGGTTTCAGAACCGGAGGATGAAGTGGAAAAAGGAGCACAAGCTTCCCAACACCAAGATCCGCTCCTCCAGCTCGGCCTCGTCTTCAGCCTCCGGGGCCCAACAGCAGCAGCAGATCAAAACAGGCCAGCAGCTTGTCCCCACGCCGTGCACCGTGGGTCTATAGTGCACGAACGAACCCCAATCCCCGAAAAAAAAAACCCAATCCAGACTGAGATGGCAAACAACACAAGTGGAATTGGATGGACTGATTTTCAGTATTTTACACACGTGGTGTTATCTCTGTCACCTTGCCTCTGCCATTGGGCCCCTGTCACGTCCTTTGTACCCTTTCCCCTCTGCGGCCATCCTCTTCATATAAGCTTGAAATTCACCTTTAATTGCCACGGTGGCAACTGAAGTGTTTATATATTTGTTTATCATGAAAGAATCCAACGCACATTCAAACGTAGGACTGGGAGCAAAGTGTACCTATCATTGCAGTTAAAATTGAGTGAGATGGAAGTAAGTTTGAGCTAATTTTTTTCTGTTTTTTTTTCCGTTTTAAATTTTTTTTATTACTATTGCTCATGGAAAGTTCTAATATACTTGAAAGATATTTAGCGAGACTCTGTAGATGCCTGTTAGGAAACCGGACGGGCTGATTTAGAGGAGTGGCATCAAGTCAGGGCAACAGTGTAGTTTGTGTGTTTGGGTTGGTTTACTGTTGAATGTAGTCCAGGTGACTTTCACATCTAATGTAAATAGACAAATCCTACCTAATGAAGGCACAAAAAGGAAAACCTTTCGTCAAATTGTTGGTGTTGTAAGGTCTAGTTTAATTTGTGCTATGTTGTGCTGTGTTCTAAACTGTGAATATTTGTATGTGTTGTCTCAGTAATGACCGTTGTAATGTATAGGCTAGTGTAGGTTAAACATGTCCTTGTGAAATAAATATGTACTTCACTTACAAGGCTGAGGTTTCGAAGATTTTGTCCGCGTGAATTTCTGGCTTCACTTGATCGCAATCGTGCGTTTTGGTTTTTTTTTTGTAGTCGTTTCCATTTCCATTTAAGTCCATTTGTGTGTCTCCCAATTTAAATATTTATTATTCATTTTACAGATTGCAGTTTCGAGCTAAAACCAGCGCAGTGTCACACTAGAATGTGTAACATCTAAACTCGTCAACGGTACAAACGTAGCATTTACTATACAATATACTATACAATATAGGTTAAAAAAACTATCTATCTATCTATCTATATCTATATATATATAGATATAGATATATATATATATGTGTGTGTGTGTGTGTGTGCATGTATATATGTATATATGAGAAAACAACAACTCTTTCTGGGTTATAAATCGTTATAGGTCTGCGCATGTCTTTCAAAATTGGTTTGCAAACTGTCACGCATCCACAAAAACTGTAAGAATGGTACATTTTCAAAGATCCAAAAAGTTTGTCTTTGTAATTTTCATATGTTTACGTTTTGCATTACATGAAACTATCACAGAGCCTTTACCCGGATTTTGTAGACCTGCATTTAAAATTGTGATGGCCTGTTCGAGTATTTGATAATTCCCTGTGTCACGCCCTAAAACATCAGTGCAGATGTCTATTTCAATACTTAAAAAAAAAAACACTTCAGTGAAGTGGAATAAAGTGAGTTGGCTACATTTCAGGGCATTTGCAGTGACATATAACTTGGTATTACGCATTTCCATATAGAAGAAGATCAATTTGCTAGCAAACATGTGAATCTGTAAATCTGTGCAGAATTGCCTGTGCAGTGTAGGTATGTGTCATCGAGTTGAGATTTTCATTGCTCACCTGTCTTAAACCCTAATCCGTAAAATGTGCATGAATGTCATGCGCATTTTATGCGGATTAAGATGAGATACGGGAGAAATGTGTGCTTCGCTAACAAGAAATTTTCGACCAAATCTGAATTGTTAGACGTGTCTGTCCACAGATATTGTTTTGACTTTGCCATCAGAAAGAGATCTCAACTATCCTTAGAGCACCAGAGTGTGAGTGTTGGTCACTACCTGCTACATCCAAACAATAGAGAGTTCAGCTCGGGGACACGGCCAGCACTGGCCAATCACCAGCGCGGAGCACTTCTTCTGACCCCTGACCTTTCGACACACACAATGTTCAGACCATACATCAGCGCAGAGGTCTCCGTCAGCTTTTTCTTCTTGTTCGAGATTTACCCAGAGACGGCGTGGAAACAATAACGATGTTTAAGTGTGAAACTGAGCCATGAATTTTCCCAAAATGATTCTCAGAGACAGCTCTTGTGCAGATCACCACAGAGACACCGCTGGCAGGACTTTAAGGGAGGGCAGACATGAGCAGAAACATGCTGAGAGCGCTCATCTTGTGCCGAACAATCGTATGCACGTGTTGACACAGAAGATTTAGCTCAGCGATTATGTCAGTAGGTTTATAATGGATGGGATAACAACACACATGATTGTAAATTATTTAGAAAATAATCCAAATAATCCTTAGGGTGACAGATGCATAGAGTTAAGATATATTTTAGAGGGCTGTTCGGTATGGCTTTTGTTGCATCTTGCATGTCGCCAAAATATCTATGCCCACAAAAGCAATATAATTTTAAAAAATGACCATATTTGCTCCAGAAATCATCTGTGGCTATTGCGCAGCAGGAAGATGTGCAGAAGACAACTCTGAGGCTGACTGGCACCGATTTTGCGCAGACTCCAACAAGTCCAACTATAGTTCAATTACAGATTGCAAGTCATTTGATTTGCGAATAGAGGTCACTTTCAGAGTACTGAAATTTTAATTCGCCCGTTCACGTGACTCGTTGAATAATGAATGCCCCGGGGGATCAGAAATAGATCTGAAAATCTGACTTATTTTCAGTTGAAGTGATGCTCTGCAGGGTGCGGGTCAGATCTCCTTTCTTCTGACAGAACTCTGGACTCAGATCGTCATGAGCTGTGAGTAGATTTGTCTGATTTTTATTTTTGGCTTTGGCGATATTTGCGTAAGATATTCCGGAAGTGAAGTCTGTTTCACATTTAGACGCAGAATAACAAATATTGTTAAGAATAGTTTTTTCCCCCTCAAAATGTAGCTTTTTATTGACAGAAAAAATTGTATCTAATTGAAATTCAGAACATCTAAATTGATTGAGAGAGCACTCAACAGATGTATTAAATCTGTTAACAAACGTTAAAAGTTTTAAATGAAACATACTTTATTAAATCTCTCAGCAAATATGGTTCAAAACAGCAGCTCTGCAAGTCTTTGATGTTGGATCATTGATTTAGAAACTAAATTGAGATGCAGACTGCACTTTAAGAGGTTCATGATACTAAACATTTTCATCTTATCTTATTTCATTTGATTTGATTTAGTCTTATTTCGTTATCTTGTTTCTTTTATTCTTTTCTATTTTCTTTGGTTTACTTTTTGTTCTACTTCATTTCATTTGGATTTATTTAAAGAGAATGTAGCTACAACACAGCCAAGTATGATCAACTGAAGCTGTCACGAATGGTGACAAAATAAACAAACTGCCTGCTTTTATGCTGGGAGTTTGACCTCAAAGTATGCATCAAAAATTGTGTTAGCTGCTTCCATGAATGCTGCAAGTGAAAAACTGATCGTGACATTAACTTAATATTTGAATATGAAAGTGTCAGAAACAGCTATCAAACAGGCGTATGTGGGCTTAGCTGTTGCTGTAGCTCAAAATAGAAGAACTATTTAAAGAAAGTGAAGCACATCCATTTTGACAATTTAACGTGAACAAATTCCCAAAATGTGCCTGGTAGATTTTTTTTCCTTTTTTTTCCAATATAAATATCAACATGTTATCAGTGTTATTCTCATTAGTGGAATCTGTGCATCATTTTACTTACCTCTAAAAATATGTCTGACAGCTAATGCACAATAGCCTACAATGAAACAGTGACAGCCACAATAAAGAGCCAGTAAAACATGAAAATAAAATGTGCTTTATTACAACCACCTTCAAGCAAACAGTTCCTCTGTCCTCGTCCGTCACAGTGTTGGGCTGAGGTTAATTAGAGATGGCTCCACTCAGCTTAAGGCGTTGAATTTCGCATTAGCCTTGATGTTGGCCGGTGTAAACCTCGCAGAGGCAGTTATCTTCGGCTGAGAGAATGGGTAATTCTAGCCTTGCTGTTAAAAGCTCCGAGTGTCAACATTGTGGGAAGATATGGACCACCGTCTGGCCAACATCCAGAGGTCTGCGCCTCTAACTTCTTTTTGTAGACAGTGATAAGGAGCCCTGATTTGTGTAAATACACCCGAAACATTTGTGTTATTGATATGTGACGCATCATCAGTCAATGTATTACTTTAGTTCAGATGGAAAATTTGAAAGTTATTGCATAAAAATGTTGGGAGGGGGGGTGTCTGCTACCAGCTGGGGGCCTTGGATTTCTATCTTCCTCACATTTTGAACCACAAACAACGTCCCACTCAAAGTCTTTACGCCTTTGCGCGGGTCAGGGAAAAGTTCAGGTGCAGTGGCGAAAGGCACCGTGGGATGATCTCCCAAATCACGGACACATAGAGCCACACATCCTGCTGACGGCTTCACATCTGTAAAAGGGGGAAAAAATAACACATTAAAGACGCAAACCGTTGGTCTAACGAAGGAGAAATAGCTTTCTTTCCAGAATTATTCCTTCAAAATGACCCAGACACGTTCTTCCTCACGACTCTTCCTCTAATCTCCCGTTTTAGATTAAGTTTAAGGTAAATTAATGGAGTTTGCCTCTGCTCTTGACTCTTAAAGTTTGCCACTCAAGTTGTAGTACGAGAGGACAAAGGCTCATGTGGGAGTGCGATGCTGTCTCTGTCCGCCCCAAATGATTAATAGAGGTGGTAGGATTTTCCACGCCCGCTGCTCGATGTTGACGGAAAACAAGCGCCAAACGGTGCCGAGAAGAGAGAAGCTCTTCCGGGCTAAGACTTTTGGCAGTATCTTGAGTGCCAGAAGCCAAATATTTTCCGTGGAGCACGTGGTAGACCTTTTAGAAATAGCTTTTTTTTTCTCTTCTTCTTATAATCGCGGATTTGGCAGCCAATAAACTCCAAAAATTATTCATTTTGGTCAAGCTTGCAAATTCTACCATCACTCAGCCGGTCATAGGAAATGCATAAGAGCATGTAGTTCTAATGAGGGTCCATGTACTGATCAGCGGGGTCGAGCAGCCAGTCTTTGGTTACCTCACCTCCACTTTCCGCCCACTGCTGACTGACAAGCACCCCTCAAGAGCACCAGGACGCACAGCCTCCTTGTGTATGACAGGTAAATGTGCAACGTTTGGTTTTTATTTACACCGCAGCATGCATCCTTTACTGATGGAAGACCAGAGAGAGACTAAGTGGTACTAATGCAAAAGTGCTACAACGAGGACGGGGGGGGCGATATTGAGTTGAGTTTTGTCCAACACACCCCACATGCAATGAAAGGAAAATCAGTTGAGGTTTTCGGGGGTAATGAATATGCCATCCTTAAATTGTGCTTTGTAAAGACAGCTTTTCCCATCTCACATGGTGCGAATTGTTACGCTTGTTGTGCTAACATTTTAGTTTCTGCCTCGCTGTGGGCTGCACTTGAAACTCTTTAAGGATTAGCCCTTTCAGCTGCTAACTGGCACCAAATATATGGCACTTTAAAACTGTCAGAACAGCCTTTCCCTGTGAATGGGCGACACGTGGAAAAGCTGCTTCTCAGTAAGAGGCTTGCTCCTCTGCCAGATACATTGCAGTGTCACATACCCCTCTTTTTTCTCCCTCCAAACTGATCCGTTTCTCCTCAGGGGCAATGACTGCCTCCATTAATGATTCACGGGCTCAAATAAAAGGGATTTAAGTTGACGTTGCGTCACGTGAGCAGGGCGCATAATACTGCGCGATGTTATGGCACTGGGAAGAAAAACCGGAGCCCCGGTCTGGCCATATGATGCAGATTATATGCTGGTTACCCCCACTTTCCGTGAGGGGGGTCCTGGCTTTGTAGTTTGTTTATCGAGAGGAGAAAAAGAAAGTAGAGGCGAGGCGGACAGAAAGAGAGAAGAGCCCGGGTTTGTGGATGTAATTTTGCTGTCACGGACGGATATGTTTTTCCACGCGGACAGAGCCTGAGCCTGGGCTTTGGGAGGATGGATTTTATTTTGAGGTATTTCCGCCGATTGTTCATTACTGTCGTGAGTTATTGCTGCGCGAGGCAAAGGTCAGTATAAAAAAGGGGGGTACATGGTTTTAACAAGGCGAGAAATATCAAGAAGCGATTGATATGACTGTGAATATCTAAGAATCAACAAGACAAGCATAACCTAAACGATTGACGCTTATTTTATATTGGTAGCTATATGAGCTCTTGCCCCGGTCCGTTAAGACTGAAGCGATGCCTTATTCCATGCTTTCAACACTGATATTTTACTAAATACATCATTGACTTCAGTGCTAGAATAAGATGGGAAAATGTAAAAGATTTCTGCATAAACTACGCCTTTAAATACACAAGTAGTCATTTGGTAATATGGGCCTGTGGAAGCCTTATGTTTGTAAATAAACTGGCCATCTATCGGTTTCCAAGAAACACCCAAACAGAGTGCACGGAGCTCAAAGGTTCAACCTGTCCTATAAAACAAAACACCTCGTGTCTTTACATGGGTTTATGTGTGTGCCTGCGCGTAAATGATACATCAAGACGAGCTCCATAAAAAGTAGGGGGAAAGCGGTGGTGCTGTGTCGCTCCGCCGGGGAAACGAGGATATAATGGAAGACGGAGTGCCATCCAGGACCGCGCGACCGCGCTGAGGTCACGGCGCTCCTGGTTGATTTATGGGCGCGGGGACTTGGGGAAGATGGTGAGCGAGAGCTAATGACTATTCGATCCGTTTGTGGAAAAGATGCACAGAGCAGCAGGGAAAAAAACAAACGCGTTATTTGCATAGGCCCAATTTGAACATTTTTAATGTTAAACTGGTAATAAGGAGTAATATTTACATGAGATGCTGCTTTAAAGGAGAATCTCTTTGTTGTTGCCTTTATTTGCGCATTTTGTTTATTTGATTCTTGCAGCCTTTTGCTTTTTTCCCTCCTTCGATTTGAAAATAATCACATTTTCTGTTTCATTGAATATGTAAAGATATTCACTCTATAAGAGATTCACTCTAAACGGCGATTTGGACCCTGCAACTGAAATTGAACAATTTTACCTGAAAATAATATTCAAATTTTCCTCTTAGTAAATTTACAAAATTTACTTGTGGAGCTAAGAAGTCTTTGTGAGCCATTAAAACGCGGGCCTAAACAATCGCGCCTAACGACCCAATAGTTATGATTAAATTAGATCCTAACCACATTATAGATTTTTAAAATGAAATAACATCAACGTTAATTCAATATAAAACACACGTGAAAATGTTGCACAATCCTCCAAAAGATTGAAAACATTTATTCCACTCCTCGTTGCAGAAATCCACTCCAGTAAATTCAGGCCATCCCACGGTCTCGGAAACACCCTGAGCTTCCTTCGGTAAGTCCATATATCTTTATTGATTTGTGTTATGAATGCTTGATGGTGATATCCTTATTCAATTTCTAATAAGTACCACACACGCCCACCAAAGCGCTCGCACGGCTACAGAAGCAGCCTATGGCTTGTACATTTCCGTGTAGCAGCAATTTGACCAGCCCGAGAGCAATAATTCCTTCTCTTCCACTTGTCTTTGTGGTGTAATTTGTCACCATAAAAGTGACGAGGAGAATCGCAGCTCTTGGAGCGGTGCCTTACTCATTTCAAAAACTACTTTCTCTGAAAGCCTTCTGCCTGTAGTTGCAACAGCCTGCTGCAGTGAAGTTTTTAAAAGTGCTTTTTCTTTTTATTAGCATTTCAGTTTTCTTTTTTGTTTCTTTTTCCTCCCACGTTATTTGGCGTCTTCTTAGGCGCGGCTGTGAACGAGCACAACCTCGCTGACTTTTAACCCTCTCCTCAGGGCCAAATTAAAGAGAACGACGAATCAGCATTTTAGCAAAGGACAAAGGAGTAAATAATTATACAAAGTGACAACATTGCTTTGTAAAAGAAAAAAGCAAAGTTAGCTGAAATAAATAATCCTCACGCGTAAATTTTTCTCCCACTCAGCTTCCCACGCCGTCCGTGTGTTGTACATTTCTAATTGTGTCATTGAATTTTGTCCCAGAGCCTGAAACCAGCAGAGAAGCTCTTGCCTCTGGCCGTGTTTACAGCTGAGGGGACCATAAATCTATTTCTCACAGTCTTTCTTTCTGGCTGCAAAAGATAGCATTACCACGCAGAGGGATTCCCCCCATGATGCCGGCTCTCTTCTCAACAGTTCCACGCTGCGTGTCCCCCGCTTTGCCTTTTGGTGATGAAACTTCTGCTCATTTTTCACACCATCCTCCAAGAGGGGTTTTCCTTTAATATATACGGAAAACAGCTTTGATGTGGAGTTGTGCTTTCTGATCAAAACCCACACCGTGTGTTCTTCGCAGCCAAGAAGGGAATATCAGGCTCAGAGATGCAAAACGAACTGTGCGCCCTTGTGCAAAAACGCTGAATCTTTTGCTAAAATACGGGTTAATGATTAAGCCACGAATAGAAGCCCTTTATGTCCCATGGAAATGGAAATGCAGCATGCTCAGCCTCTGATTATTCCTTTGTATTCGCCTTCTCTATCCAACATCCCAACAACAAGGTTCATAATTCCCCACCAGGACTCGGAGCAAATATTAAGAAAACGTTTTAAAACACTTTTGAGATGGATTATTTGGAACGATGTATTATTATTTTTGTTTTTGTTGTAGATGCACTACCTCATTTGGTTGGGGGAGGAGGAGAGGCAACCACTTGATTTGTACTGGCTTTCCAAGGCGCTACTTCATTTGCATAATTTTTCTTGTCTATGGTGACGCTCTGGTTCGGGGCAGTTCACTGGTGTCTGCATGGTACTGGTGAAGGATCTCATAGTCAAGCATTGCCTTGGCTGACGTTAATATTGCTATGAAGACCTGTCCATTGCTCTAGCATGACGATAAATTCAGTCCTGAGGCCAGATAACTCTTATCTCGCTGACCCGACTGCTCACGCCTGCTTTCGTAATCTCGGTTTACCCATCCACGTCGAGTAGGAGAAAAAGGAAAAGGAAAAAAGGAAAAGGGGGCTTCTCTCGGCTCTTCCCTTTTTGTTGTGGCTGCTAATGCTTGGTGTATGGCAGGGCGCAGTCTACTACTGCTCCTTCACCCAGTCAGCCCTGCTTGCCTGCCTGCCTTTAAACTTTTCTCTGGATTACTGCTTTGATCGATTTCGTCGCTGAATGAGAAAATATTGCTCGGTGCTCTGCATTCATCGTGAGAGGATAAGGTAAGCAGGCCAGAAATAGGCTCCCTCGGTTGTAAATGGTGGAGTTTGTGTGTCGCGCGGTGATTTATCACCGTTTGACTTAGATCTCGGTTCAGGAAGAGTTCACACACACACAGTAAGGCAGCCAGATTTCTCTTGCGAGGAGCAGAGGGTTGCGCACACAGCTCAAGTCTGTCTTTTGTCTTTCTTTCTCTGCCATTTATGAATGTCGCAATGGTTCGCCAAGAGATACACACTACAAAGCTTTCTGATATCTCTACCCGGCCATCATGAGTGCAGACACAGTGAAGACACCTTCTTTCAGCCTGCGGTTGAGTTGCGTTGAGGGCAAGCCGGGGGCTCATTTTAGACTGATTTGTCTCTTGGTATGCACGGATTCAAGAGAGCAGAATTAAACCATTTTCTTTTTTTTCTTTTCTTTTTTCAAAATAATTCAAAATTCTGGACTTCTGGACCACTTCTGGGCCACAGTTTAGGCCAAATTACGAAAGAAATAGCCTATTTCTTTTTTTATTTGCGACCTACAGAAGTCCTGTATATCTTAATTGTTGGGGTCAGATTTACATAAACTAATACATAAACTCTAGGCCTTTTAGTCAAAACTGTTTAAAGTAGGATTCCATGCAGTATTTGTATTTTGTTTAATTTTATACACTGTTTTTATCAAGTTCTGAAATGATCTTCTAACTTCATTTGGGCGGCGGGCAGTGCTTAATTGTATGGTAGCGACACACAAAAGAAATGCATGAATTCAAATCTATACAGCGAAATAGAAGATAAACGTAAGTAATAATAATAATGTAATAATAATACATTTATTAATAATTGTAAAAAAAAGTATTATTATTGTTATGATTACTATTATTATGGGTACCCATCACTACATTGTATAATTGTATAAAGATTCCCCCAGAGGACCTGTGGATGTGTGTATATCATGGTTTATAGTTTCCTACTCTAAATAATCCATGCTGTTACCTGCATGAATTGCGGGTCTGTAGCAGCAGGCTCTGCGTCCTCCCCGGGTTTCTGTCCGCTTTTGCACCGGACTTGGCTGTTTACCGGGCCGCTCATTCCAAGCAGGCAATCCCAGTCCTCTGACCCCCATATATCACCGCGACGGGCAGCTCGCGCCGACAGCACCCCCGACAGCAGCCATTATTATGGGCCTGCGAGGAAAAGTTCACGCCATGGTCACGATGCACGTATGCCTGCCCGGTTTTTCAGGTTTCCTCGGGCCCTTTCATTTATCTTGCGACATGCAAAGGAAGAAGAAAGAAGGGAGAGAATGTGTGTTTTCTTCTTTGCTCTAGGTGGACATGGTTTCCCAGTTTATTCTGTTACAAGGAGCGCGTTTTCCGATGGTAAAAAAACAACAAAGAAAATCAACAAAATGGGTTAAAAGTGTGTCGACCACACGGAATATTTTCACCTGCTACAGAGGAAATCAGATATACTGTTGACAGCCCTGTTGGTAGAATAATATTGTAACAGAAATATTATTTTCCTGTGTGGTAACCCGCTAACAAGCCATTTCCACAGCAGACTTTTTACCCTCTGCATTCCCACCATGATGTGTACTGTAACTATATTAATTTTTTAGCTCAGGTTTAAAATGTCACCCAGTTTCTTGTTAGGTTTCTAAACTATTTGACTCGAAAGCGTTTCTTTTTTTATGTTATTTGGCACAGATGGTAATACAAGGTTAGAGAGTGCCTTTGTGCCCCGTGTAAGCCATAAGGTAAACGGTAATAGTCTACAGAATTGTTGGCCCTATCTTGCCTCCATAGTCTCCAGTGTCAGGTCTGTATTGAAAAGTAAGATGGATCGCCACCATTTCTCCTCCTCACAGTGCTTCTTGTAACCCTAGGTTCACCCAAGGAGGCCATTGGCGGAGAGGCGTCACGTGACCACGGGGTGCCAATGTTATTCTACAAGGGTGTCAAGACCCTGTCAGTTTCTGAAATAAATATTGGGAAACGGCGAGATGCAAAAGGCAACCTACTACGACAGCTCCGCAATTTACAGTGGCTACCCATATCAAAGCGCAAATGGCTTCAGTTATGATGCCAATCAGATCCAATATCCCCGGGCCTCTCATGTGGAAAGTGAGTACCATCGACCTGCCTGCTCCCTGCAGTCTCCTGGTGGCTCCGTGGCTCTACAGAAGCCGGGGGAGATGGCGGAGAGCTGCGACAGGACCACAGCCATTCAGGCGGCGCAGTCCAAGGTTCTTCCCGAAAGCAATCAACCGCAGGTGCCGGTGTCAGGCCCACCCCCTCCCTCACAGTCCCCCGGTGCTATCAGCCAAAACGCAAGCAACGGGTCCAACCAGCCCGGTGCCAAGAATGGCTCCCCAACATCTACCGCTCGAAGCAAACAGATCTTCCCCTGGATGAAGGAATCCCGTCAGAACACCAAGCAGAAAACAACCAGTAGCTCCAGTTCAGGTACTCGCTGCTGCTGACACTCACACAACTTGATAGTTACATTCATGCTGAGGGAGGATACAATGTACAGGGGGTGAGGGTGGGTGGGCAGGTAAGGGGTTAGGAGGAAGGGGGGAGAAACCACAACAGAACAATACTTAATGACTGGGAAGGTCATAATGTTCAGTTTTGTGTGCTGGTGGCAGAGAGGGGTTCATTTCACCACATCATTTTTAACTTAGTGGTATCAGATTGCTCTAGACAGAATGTACCATACGCCATATATTTGGTTCCCTAAAGTTATTCAGCAACTGCAGCCAAGAATACAGCCAGATCAACTATCCAGTCAACAAAATTGGCCTATATCTACAGGTGCTGCTTTCACTGAGTCCACGTCTGCAAAGGTTTAGTTACACTGCGTTGAAGACTCGTAAAAAATAACTTTATGCATCTAATATAAGGCAGTAGACTGTAAAGGAATTCTGTGGCATATGATCTCGCCTTGTTGTCCCCATGCCCTGCAGCTGACCTGTCCCTACTGTAAACATGCATCTCCACTGATCACATAATGTTCCCTGAGAGACAGCAAACAAACACACACAACAGTTGTCTCAGTTTGTCCTGCTGTTTTGATTAGAGGAAAACTTGGTGGGTCAGTGTTTGGGAGGGGGAGGCCATTATTAGAGTCAACCTAAAACTTTAGAAATCCTCATCTTCCCATGACCCTTTGTAATTTTGGTGGGTAGTGTTTCAATTAAGGTAGGGGTTATACACAACGGTGAGAAATGAAAATGCAAAGTTGAGAGGCTTCATTTCAATTAGCTGTATTCTGGATTTTCTTTTTTTTCTTTTTTTAATGGTATGCATGAGATGGATCTTGCTGTCTTGATGAGAAGGGGACTTGGTCAGGGTCGTGAGTTTAGTTACTGAAACAAAGAGTTGTAAATTTATTTTTAAATAACCCGAATAACTCATTTGAGTTCCCTTGCATACGACTTTTAAGGGTGGTTTAAACTAGCTTTTTTAACATCACAACAAAAGTCCATATCAGACAACCCTTAACACTCAATTTATTCATATATATAAGCCAGATGCTGCTGTTAAATGAAGGACACAGAGGTTGGTTTGGCAGATTTGGGTTGGGGATGCGAGTATCTTTTCTATGACTTCATGATATTATAAACCAACTGGCTATTTAGTTACATAGTCATCATTACTACAAACTATGCCGTTTTTATAAGTAGGAATTCTTGAGTAACAACTTATATACTTGCTAACATCATTGGAGGGACATTTACATTTACATTTTAAGCAAGAACTATATGCAGAACCCACTTAGATTAGTGGATTTTTTTGGGTCAGGATTGAATTTAAATATGTTTATTCATTTCAGAAATTCAAATTTGTACAGTCTATGATAACACTTTAAAAGGCAAATTAGTGTGGTTTAAATATGGCTTTTACGTGGGAAGATGGTTCGATTTGTCTGTACATGACACACTGAAGTCTGTTCCGCACGTTTTACGCACAGCTTGTATGCAAGCCACGCCATGCCTAACGCATGCAAGGCACGTTTTTGAATCCCCATCTTATATAAATCACGCCATCAAGTCTTTAAAAAAAAAAAAAAAAAATAATCCAAAAAAATCCCCTTGTTCGTGCGTGATCAGCCAACACTGCCCTACCTACATGGACATGCAATAATCCACGTGGCAACTTCTCTTTCATCTCTACAATATCATTATGGGTCAGGTTATGTCATGTTGCATTCCATTTACACCAGGTTTAGGAGGCAGGTAGTGAAATGTATTAAATGTTGGCCATCTGCCATAATAGTAAGTAGACCGACCTTGCTATTCTGCAGCCAAGCTTCAGTCTTTTAGGCTTATCAGCAGGGCAAGTCGAGCTGTTTCATATGCGCTGAGGAATAGACTACAAGGCATGCGCCTACATTATGCGCGTGCTACTGGGCAAGTGTGGGGCAGCAAAAGGGTTAAAATGCTTCAGTAGAAAACTTAAGGTCGATTGGTTCCATATCAAATACCGAATCTAGTACTCTTCAGTTACCTTTCTTGTCTTGCAGTTAGTGCGTGCACGGGCACATTGATTGTTAATTGTATGGAGCCCTGATGATAACCCCTGTGTCTGGCGCAGATTTGTCAAATTGTTGAGATATTTGCATTACATACTCTTGTTAAGAAGAAGGAGGAGCGAGAGTTGACGATTTAAAAAATGTACTTTAGTCGTCAAAGGTCTATTTATCTAGTAAACACCGCCACGGCCCCCTTCTGATAGAGTTTCGCTATCAGTGTATGTGTTGTCACACGATTCTGCTCTCACTCTCACTCCTCTGTCTCTGCCTCTGTCTCTGTACCTCTCTGCATGTGTGTCTGTAATGGATTACTGACTGACATCCTCCTCTCTTTTTCCCTGACAGTGGAGAGTTGTCCCGGAGACAAGAGTCCTCCGGGGTCAGCAGCTTCAAAGAGGGCCCGGACAGCTTACACTAGCGCCCAACTTGTGGAGCTCGAAAAGGAGTTCCACTTTAACCGGTACCTCTGCAGACCCCGGAGGGTGGAGATGGCCAACCTGCTCAACCTCACAGAGAGACAGATCAAAATCTGGTTCCAGAACCGCAGGATGAAGTATAAAAAGGATCAGAAGGGCGTCGGGATGATGCCTTCTCCTGGTGGACAGTCCCCGCGGAGTCCCGTGGGCCCTTCTTCCGGTGGTGGCGGTGGGGGAGGCGGATACCTCAACTCTATGCATTCTCTTGTAAACAGTGTACCATATGAATCCCAGTCGCCGACGTCTTACAGTAAACCTCATCACAATGCATACGGTATGGCTACGTCATATCCACCTCCATTAAACAACTCCCTCAACAACTGCCCGCCCTCCCAGAAGAGATACCCCGGGACAGACTCGGCCACGCCCGAGTATGACGCGCATCCCCTCCAAGGCAATGGCAACTACGGGACACACTTGCAAGGAAGCCCCGTTTATGTCGGCGGAGGTTACATCGACTCAATGCCCAATTCTGGGGCCTCTGTTTTCGGTCTGACCCACCTCCCGCACCCAACGTCCACAAACATGGAGTACAATGGAGCAATCACAATGGGCAACAGTCAGCATCATGGAGTGTGTGATCCGACACCGACATACACAGACCTAACGCCGCACTACTCTCAGGGAAGAATCCAGGAAGCGCCCAAACTAACGCATCTGTAGCAGTGGCGCTGTCTGGATCACTCCGCCCATTGTCTCGTCCACCTTCAGACATATTACTGCTTTGTTTCTGCGCCTCCTCGCGGCTTTCACATTCTCTTCTGCTTTTGTTTATGTTCTCTATAGTTTGATGTGTGAAGTAGGGTAGGATAAATAATCACGACTTGCTTGAATTTTCCTCTATTTGCTTGTGTCATTGTCTCACAAAGACCTTTATCTAGACTGTTTAGAGCGGGTGGGAGGGGAGCGCAGCATAGCCTATGCATAGGCCTATTTAATCTTTTCTTTTAAAAATCTTCTTTTAATATTGAAACTCAAACAGGGTATTATGATCACATGTTATTCATTTTCAATGTGAAGTTGTCTGTGTTTTATTTATCCGCAGTTGAAGTATTGTGTTTTTTTCTTTCTTTTCCTTTTTCTTTTGCATTTTGTTGCACTTGTGTAAGAAACCTTAAGAGCCACGAGTTGGGGTTCTGAAGGAAATATACGTTTTCAAAAACAAGGGTCACGAGCTTACACGCAACCTCCCTTGCATATGTTTTGTTCTATTGGACTTTCTAATGTTATTTATTTTTGTTCTCTGCAAAATATAAAAGACTCCATTAGTATTATTTGACACCCCTCCATCTTTTTGTGGGGAGAAGGTTGTTGGAAAATTAGCGTCTCGGCCCTGTTCAGCCCGTACATGTCTGAGGCTCCTCGACAGGAGCAGCAGCAAACCATGTCGCCATTATAGGCTCTGTTTTCATTTTTTTTTTTCTTCTTCGAGGAGGTGTTGTATTTTCTCAGCGAATGTAAAATCAACCAGTCATGCAATAAGGGTGGAAAGAAGTAAACACGTTAGCAGTTTCTTTATTGAAGAAAAGAGAAACACACACATCATTTTTTTTTCGATGTCAAACATTCCATGCTGCTCCAGTTCGAAGAAATGAATAAAAGAACTGAAATAAAATGAAAGCATTTCCTTCAGTTTTAATTAAGACTTCTCAGCAGCATTTCTCATGGTTACAAAATCAAATCCAAGCCAATTTCCCTTTCAAACAGATCATTTCTAGATTTAGTATTATTTGATATAGGCCAATATAGCTTATAATCATGAATAACAAAGACTGGAGGAAAACAAAAACACACAAATGTACACAACAAACAATTGGTAGTAAAAGTGAAATGTAAAGAAATAAATCTAAAAACTAATTTCAAAAAGAGAAAGTGACTGAGATTACTCAGATTTATAGTAAACAAAATAACGTGGTCACCTTACTCACCGATTACATAAAGAGAACTAGATAAATACCCAACACTGAATAACGACTGGATCTCTTTTTGTTTCTCGCCTCTGCTCGATTCGATGTAAAGAAAACTCAAGGGTGGCCCTCTCCCCTCCTCTCATCTGCGTGGGAACATCCATAATAATAAAAATGTCACCCGGGTCCTCGTGGAGGTTCTGCAAGGAGACAACAAGCTAAATGAGAAATCGTTTAAAAAATAATTCGCTGATATGTTCAGTCAGTCAAATGCGGTCAAAGAGGATACAGTCTGAACTAGAATCATAAAGCAGATTATTTGTGTCATTATTGTGTAGATTTGCAGATGGCAGCGCAAAGCCACTTCAGCACAAAGAACCTCGGTTAAGACGATGGTTACAGCAAAAAGAAATGATCGATGGAAAGCTGACAGTGTGATGCTTTAAAATTTTCTTTCTGCCTTTTCTTTTTAATGAAAGGGTTGTATAAAAGCAACCTTTTTCAAATGTATTTTTGTTTTTATTTTTTTATTGCTTAATCAAATATTTCATCGTATTCAAATTTTCAGAACGCAACACAGGCAGAGCTGGAGGTACAATGTTCAACTCTGGAAAAAAAAAAGAAGCAAATATTATTATCCTTATTCTAACAAAAAAGATTCTGTCCAAACTTTGGCTTACTGGTTCATTTATAATCTGTGTTTTTGGATTTTTTTTGTTTTGCTAAACTCGTTTTTTCACCAAAGTGATTGATATCAGTGGGCATGAATATTAGTAGCCCTGACATATGGTTAGCAGGGAAAGCTAGAACAATTGAAGCATGGTGTGTCACAGGAAAAAAAAAAGATGCATTGAGTATTTCTCATCCAACAGACACACACACTGAGCGATACATGCACACTCATGCACATGCATACCCAGCAGGACGACGGTTTGACCTATATGCGTCTCGTACAGGTAGCGCACAAATAGTGTTTTAACTGAAAGAGAACGCTCGCGTTCCCCTTGTTTAATTTCATCCGTGGGAAAGTGGTCCTAAATCAAACCTGCTATAAAGATAAGTGTGCAGGACAGGCTGGGGTCCAGGCTGAATGCCGCCACCCACTCCTTTCCTTGCACACAAAGCCCGTGCGTAATTCCAAAAAACCCATCCGTCTCTTCCCCTAGCAACTCTGTTCTTCACACAGTCTGGTCCGCTGACAAACCTATGCTCACACTAAAACGAAAAATATACGCCCTCTTGTATATTCACAAGTATAGGACAAAAGCCAGGTGAAGAAGCCTGCTTCCCCCTCATACTCACCGTTGGCGCATTACCGCCTTCACAGAAAGGAAATGGTCGCATCTTGTGTGGCTGGCTTCTTATTTGTCTTCTAAAATATCCCTCCAGCGACAACCAGACTATAACTGCGAGCAGAAACTGGTTCTAATCTGAGTGGCCAGTGTTTCTCAGGGCTTCCTGGCTGCATTTGATCTGGGGGAGAGTTAGAAGCCTTAAATGTGTTGTGAGGGCACCGAGCTGTCAGACCTTTTGGCGAGTAAGATTGATCGCGCGCAGGCTTCCAGGACTCTTTGTTTGGTATATAAGCAACAAACTGAGAGAGGCCTTCTACTTCTCTTCTTCCCTCTGTTACTCACTAAGTCATTTTTTTAAATCAAATACAGCCTGTACTGCCTGACTTGAAACATTCTGAATGTGGCTTTTACAGATTATTCTGGAAGGGCAATGAAACCAAACATGGCGGGGAGTCGAGCGATTCAATAACATTCACCTCTGCATAATAACGCTGCAAATGGATTCGTTGTAAAAGGTCGATTGTAACCAAGTTGATATTTGCTTCGGTGTAATTTCAGGTGGGAATGATAATGAAAATACAGTGAGGAGGCTTTTCCCGACATTGCAGCCAGTGTCCTTCCTGTCTAGTCTTGTGGCGTCTAAGTCTTAAGAGAAGATTTTTCTTAAGACTGGGATGGCATTTGAAGGAATTAACCATGCTGCTTTTAGTTATCGAAAAATCCCAGAAGAAAAAGAAGAAAAAGCTGCTGCTGTTTTTGTTTAGGATTTGGTGCACGCACATGGGCGCCCCTGACCTCGTTCTAAAATCGACCTTTTGTTGAATAAATGAAAATATGCCTTAATATACTTTCTACAGTCCGCATAGTTGGACAATGTTAGTGAGTGCTCGTAACGCACAATGGCTGTAAATGTTTTTGCTGCTTTTATGGGGTGACGTGGTCTGAATGTGTCATATCTGTCAGTATTAACTTAATATGTAGGGCTTTTTATTGCAACACATGCCAGTGGATGCTCTGCATATGTCATTATAATGGATATTCAAAGACTCACGTGTATTTTAGTGTCCACACTCAGTGAATAGACCGGATTGCTTGTTTTGTTCTCACCGAGAAGTCTCAATATCAGATTTTAGGGTTTGTTTTTCCACCTCTGACGGCTGCCTAAATATGAAGAGCTATACTGGCGTGAAATGTATGTGTGTGTTTCTGTGTATGTGTCTGAGTGTGTGAATGTGGTGGTGGTGGGGGCGTTCTCGACCGACATCCTCAAACAATACGAGAAAGAGGAGTGCACGAATCCGCGCACCCTAGGCTGGGCTCCTTCCTTGTAATAGTGAGCGTCAGCCATTCTTAAAAAAAACACATTTTGTAGCTTAGTGGAGTGGACTGGAGGGGCGACAGGAGGATAAACTGAGCGGACAAAGATGTAAATAAAAACAGTCGTGCCCCAGCTGAGCGAGGCGATCTTCACCAGAGTTTTTGGATCAATCAGGCAGACAGGGGCTTCTTTTGATTAAACCCCAAATTGTCATTGGGCAGAGGTAATCATGTGACATGCAATTCGGTCCAATTTCAACCTTGTCTCCATGAATTCAATAGTTTAATAGTAGCTCGGTCCCCATACGGCCGTAATCAGTGAAATAGAAAAAACAAAACCAGGAGATTTTTTTAAATGATTTTTTCTTCCTCGTCCTCACTGAGCCGCAACATTTATAAAAATACGCGTGCAAACTTTCCTCGGCTCTCAGGGAGCGGAGATGAATTACGAATTCGAGCGAGAGAGCGGTTTTATCAATAGTCAGCCGTCGCTTGCTGAGTGCCTGACATCTTTCCCCCCTGTCGCTGATTCATTTCAAAGTTCATCAATCAAGAGCTCGACGCTTTCACGCCCGACACTGATTCCTCCTCCCTTTGAGCAGACCATTCCCAGCCTGAATCCGGGCAGCCATCCGCGCCACGGCCGACCCAGACACAGCCCCGATGGATGCAGCCCGCTACCCACCGCCTCCTTACCCCCGGAGTACCCGTGGATGCGGGAGAAGAAAGCCTCCAAGAGGAACCACCTGCCGACCTCCACCGCTACTACCAACACCATATCCAGTGGACCTGTGTGCTTCTCTCCAAAAGGTGGGTGACTCGAAGCTTGGGATAAATGCTGCACATTTATTATCTGTTGCTGTAACGAAGCCCTGCGAGGGCCTTCAAAAGAAATAGAAAAAAAACGAGAAAGTGCTTAGTAGTTTTGTTCTGGTAGATTTATGGTTATTATGTCGCTGTGTGTGTTAAGCAAGACAAAAAGTTTGGGTAAAGTTTGGTGATGTAAGATGATTTATTCCCCTGGACGAAGCGGAGTTTTGATGTGTGACAGTAATGAAGAGTGATGGAGTGCCTTTGCAGTGGAGGGCAGCTGGAGCATTCATTAGAATCCCACACCAGTATGGACCTCACTGTTTTATGTGTTTGGTCCATGCTCATGCAGTCTGCTGTTTTATGTATAAAAAACCCCAAAGAGTATCTTTGTACAGACATGACTTTTGGATAAAGGTTGCATGAGCTAAGGTTAGTTGCTCCAGCGGCCATTTTACTGCAGCGTGTTGTGAGCCTCTCTCTTGTGGATTGTGATAGACATAGCGTTAGATTTACGGGCAGTCGGGGTTATGTAATTGTTATGTCCTGCGTTTTAATCCCAAACTACCGTGGTGCTTGTTTTCCAGGCTCGCCTGAGATTGTGGAGAGCGGTGGGGGAGGAGGGGGCTCCCGTCGGCTGAGAACTGCATACACCAATACACAGCTGCTGGAGCTCGAGAAGGAGTTCCACTTCAACAAGTATCTGTGCCGGCCGAGGAGGGTGGAAATAGCGGCCCTGCTGGACCTGACCGAGAGGCAGGTCAAAGTATGGTTCCAAAACCGGCGCATGAAGCACAAGCGGCAGACCCAGAGCAAGGAGAACCACAACGTGGACGGGAAAGGGCAAGGTGCCGAGGACGGCATCCACAGTGACGAGGAGGACGAGGGGGCCTTGTACGAGCAGAGCGGGGCCCTGCTGGAGAGAGATACCTGCTCCTTTCAGAACAACACACAGCAGCTCCACAATGGAGAGTCCGCGAGCTTTGCTGCTGCGCCGCTGAGCAGCAATGACAAAAATCTGAAACATTTCCCCAACCCGTCACCCACTGTTCCGGGCTGCATGTCAACAATGGGCCCCGGCTCGGCATCTGGCCCGGACAATGGCGACAGTCCCTCGGCCCTGGATGTTTCTTTACACGATTTTCAACCTTTCTCTTCGGATTCCTGCCTACAGCTCTCAGATGCAGCTTCGCCGAGCTTGTCAGAGTCTCTGGACAGTCCCGTGGACATTACTGCAGACAGTTTCTATTTTTTCTCGGAGTCCCTAACCACAATCGACCTGCAGCATCTGAACTACTAACTAAAATGACACACATTTTTCCCCCTGCTTTTTTTTGTGATATCAGACTACAGCGGTATTAACCCTGATGTTATTTGTATATTCGGCACATTAATTCTGTTGATATTTGACTTGACGGTTAATACAAGGTAAGGATGAAATTAAATCACTGAAATAGCTCTACTTTAAGTGGCTTGTAATTACCATAACAACTTGATCTCTTGGAATGGAAATTATGAGTGTGTGTGAATAATTCTTCACTATTAGGCCTATGGAACCTGCTCATTTTTTTTATTTTTGTATAGCTTCCAATGTCTTGGATATTTTTGTTAGAATACAATTAACTTGCTATAATCTTTCTTCTGGTGTTTGAGTCGTTTCTTTTGAAATTTCGAGCGTATAAGATTTTGCTTGAATAATTTATGTCGGAGACACGTAAGAAGCAGGACCAGAGAGAGACAGAGGCAAAGCAAATTAACAACAGGTTGGCTATGAATATAAATAGTCTAGTTATCATTAAGTTGTTGAGAGGACACACGTGTTAGAATATTACTCTTAATATAAACTTACTTCTAAGATAATCTGAAAAATATCAATAATTTATTGTTTTGAAAAGTTTGCCGCAATCAAAAAAACACAAATGCATAAATAGTTGAATTCCCTAAACATTGGTGATTTTTTAAATTCTATTTTCATTTAACCTGATTCAAAATATGTCCAAATTAGTCCCATATTGTTCTAATTTAGTACCATTTGTATATGTATACAAAAATAGTAGCATCTGTTTTATTGAACCTTCTCTCTAATCATGAACACATGCAATGAAATATGAAGACTTTTGTATGCTGCGCATACAAACACGGTAACATAGATTATTTCTGTTTTCACCATCAAACTTAAATTTCTGTTGAGAATGGGGGGGGAAAAGGCAAACACGCCAGCACGGATCGGAGCATGACAAGGCTCTTAACATTGTGTGCAAGTTGCAGGCAAATACCCGAGCCATGTTTGCCTTCAGGAGCTCATAAATCACTCCGTGGCATGAATGAGACGGACATTAAGGAGACCAATTGTGGCGTAATGTGCACAAATAAAACCCCACTTACGTTTTCATACGGGACTCCCCAATTCCTAAGCTAAAAGGAGCTGAGTCTCTGCATGCGTTTTGCAATAACTCATTTTTATGGCTTGTTTAAACACGGCTCTGGCTCGGCAGCAGCAGCAGCAGCCTGCTCAGGTTATGGGTCTGCACTGTTTCTCATAGTGAAAAGTGTAGACCGAACTCCACACACGCTGCTTGTGTTACATGTAATTTGTCAAATTACTAAAAAGATGTTTTTTTTTCTACATTAAACGGAGATTACAATCATGCTTTACTTTATCAAGAAAGTGAGTTTAAAGGATTTTGCAGCGTTACTAAAGGAGGGGGAGGGGGGGGGGGCAGCTTTTGCTACTCGTAACAGTCCATAGCTCAATACAGGGATTATGAATAGTCATGCACTATTGCATTTCTCTTGATAAGACTTATGGGAATCAGATATTAGCACGTCCATAGATTAATCAATGGGGTGGTCCACCTCAACAGACCTGAGTGTGAAAATAACAAAAAAAAAAAACTACCAGTTGCGACGCAAGCCGGCGTGGATCGATTCAGAAACTCATCTACACAAGTGAAAATCAGCTCGAAACTTTATCGAATAATCTGGAAGCCATAAGCCACTTACTGACTGGCTGAACACAAGTAGGAAAGTTGTGTAGTGTGTGTGTGTGTGTGTGTGTCGGGGAGGGGGGGGGGGGGTGTCAAAGGAGGTGGGGTGGGTGAAAGCGGGGGCAGATCTTGCACTCCTGCACTCTGACTAACCACGGGGCCTGTATAACCAAATCATTCCAAGACAGCGCGCCTTTTCTGCGCACATGTGCTCACACAAAGAGCCAAGAAAGCTGCGAGGCCTACATGGAGAAGTTTCTTTCCACGAGCAAGCGAGGCAGGATCCACTGCGCCCACTCACTCTCTGCGGAGGCAGCTGGGAAAGACTAAGAGAAGGGAGGAGGGTGATGTGGGTGGGAGTATTGACCCTAATGCGCTCCCCTCCTTTTTCTTTCTTCACTACTGGGAAGTTTGCAACACCCTTTCGATTTTTTTCTATTTCTTGAACTTGTGAAAATAACAAGTGCCTCTTGACAAAGCTGTTTTCAGCAAACTATTTTATCTTCCCATCATATCACAATATACATTTACCTCAAACAAGTAGAAGTACACTGAATCACAATTTGGAGAAACTCCTTTGCATAAAAGAAATGGACAAGAAGTTATTAAGTTTTACTTTCAAAAATTGTCCTGAACAAACGAGTGGAGTTTGCATCAGAAGGTGCCACATTTAAGTTCTGTTTTATCTTACAGTAAGCAATCATAAAGTTATTTTCGACAGTAATATTTAGGACATTTTTAATGATGCTAGCAGAAGTGGGGGAAATTCCCCGGTCTGTGCACTCGTGGATTATCTGATTAGCGCGAGACTTAAACAAAACACGAATCCCCCATGAAATGTGGCGTGGAACACTTATACATCAGCAAGTGGAACGGGGCTCCAGCACAACGTTCCTAAAGCACCGACATTTTTAAGTCGAACTACCGTGGTTAAACTGTATTCAATTGGAACTTTTAACTTTTTCACTACAAGCAGCATTCACCCCTTCACACACACTCATATAGCACAGGATAGCGCTTTCACTCTCACATTCATCAATTATTATAGTACTTCATTTATGTTCACATAGCAGTATAATATATATTCTCTATCTTTATCGTCGGTGTTCATATGTACATACCAATGAGCATTCAAGGTGCTTGACCTCCTTCAGCCTTTAGGGGCGCTCACCCCTCCATATGACCCTTTCCACCCTCCCCTTTCTTCTTCTTCCTCAGTGAGAGGTTGGGCATCTGCTCTCCGTTTTTTTTCTCGCTGCTGCTTTCTGTGGTCATTAATTTCTCCAACAGCTTTATTTGATGAACTTAACAGGATAATCAGCCCACACTCGCACCTCGGGCTACGAACGTGCATTAGCTCCACTTCGGGCCTCGCATTATTATATCATTTGATCACTATACATGCATAATGAATACATGTTGGAGTGAAACCAGAGTACATGGCAGACCCTATGACCTGAGAGTAAAAAAAATAATATCTCATTGCCTTAATGTTATATGCGTTGCCTTGTCATTTTGTCTCCTGTGGCAACCCAGCTTAATGTGGCATCCTAAAAACCGCGCAACACTTCAGGCAACTTTTCTTAACGCATTTTTGCGCGTGAAGTTAAATGAAACGCAAACAGGTTTGCACAAAAGTTCAGCCCAGGATGCAATTTCTTCGCACAACAGGACGTGAAAGGACACGCACAAAACAGGATGTGTTGGGATTTATTACCATATGACTAGGTGTGCCGGTTGCCCAAGAAGCCAGGCAGTGCTACGGCGACTTTATTTGGGAAACAAAGTTGCTAAAAAAGAGATCTGTTTCGCTGAATTAACGTATTCTCAGTCTGAATCCGGAGTGAAATCTTGCCTCTCCCTCACTGTCACACTGTGACAATATTTGCTGAGAAAATCCCTTAATGTTCAAGCGTGAAACATTTCGCATTCGAATGAGACATTAATAGCTCTCAGATAGCCTGTGGCAGTGGCACACACACACTCTTAGTCATCCATCCATCTAGGGGAGAATGACACGGTTATACATATGACACCGCGGCTTTTATGCGCAAAGGGCACATGCACGAACGTGAACGCGCGCGCACACACACACACAGAGACTCACACAGCTTCACTATTCCAAAAATACCGTACCTGAGGTCAGAGTGCGGGGCCATCCTCGTGGCGAGGTTGTGGAGAGTGAGCCGTTAATTTCTCCCCGGTGGGAGAGTGCGCAGCGGGGGGTTATATAAGATGTATGTAGTACCCCGCTCCTCATGCGACCCCGGAGCTGTCCACTGCAGTCTGCCTCTCAGCTCATTGTTTGCTCGGCCAATACATTAGCGGCGACTCGCGTCACCTTGATCGACGAGCGCTTGGAATTTAAATAGCCCCTCAAACACCAATCTGTCACCGGCTGAGGGGATAAGGACAAGTACCTCACTGGCTGACCCGGGCCCACGTGACAGCACCCGTTCATTGAAATCGGCCCGAGCTCCCCCCTCCCTCCACTGATAAGGACCGAGTATAGGTAAAGGTTGGCACGGTCACTTGGGGTAAGAGTGAGAAAAGGAAGAGATCAGAGGGTGTCTCGGCAGAAGACGGTCCCCTCGGCCCCCGTACAACAATGCTACAATGAGCACCTTCTTAGAATACTCCGTGATGAGTGGTGAAGGTGGCTCGTGTTCGGTCAGGGCTTTTCAGTCAGACCACGGGATTACAACTTTCCAATCCTGCGGGGCAAGTGTCAATAACTGCGGGACGGATGACCATTTCATGGCAAGCAGGACCTCTCCTGACAGCATCCCTCACCAGCCGGGATCATACCAGTCTGCAAGCTCTCTGGGTCTCTCCTACGGAGCCCATCCGGCCTGTACTTCCAGCTATGGACCCCAAAGTTTCTGCGCCACCTATAACCATTACACGCTCAACCAGGAAGTAGATTCTACAACTGCATTCCCCCAGTGCGGCCCACTGATGTATTCTGGTAACATATCCTCTTCTATGGTCTCTCAACATCGCCATGGTTACAATGCCGCCCCCCTGGGTCAGATGCAGTATACCCACGCTGCCTATGGCGGCGGGCACGAGCAAGCAGCCCCTTATCCTGGGGCCTCAAACCCGCTATCACCTCTGCATGCAGCTCACCTGGAGGCTTGCTGTTCACCTCTGTCTGAGGGCACATCTTCTGCGCAGACTTTCGACTGGATGAAAGTTAAGAGGAATCCACCAAAAACAGGTGGGTGCAGAGGACATGTTAGGCTCAGTCTGTATGGTTTAAATGATCTCAACTCTTTAAAACAGGATGTAAGACAATGTACTGGACACTGGATAAACGGAATTTAATGTCGGATTGTTATTTTCGAATCTGTCACTTTAGCATACTTTGTACGACAATGCATGTTCTTTAGCTATAATTTAGGAAAAAAATCTAACACTTGTTCAGTTCCTTTTTAGATAAATGCTTATAATGATTGGTTGTTGCGTAAAAGTTGCTTAATCTGCGTAAAAGTTGATTCTTCTTGCTTAGGGATAGGAATTGATCTCACAGTGTTTATATGTAATGTAATAAGAACACAAACATGATTAGCCCTGTTAACAGCGATTTGTTTCCCCATTTTCAGGAAGGTCTGGTGAGTACGGTTATGCTGGTCAGCCGAACACTGTCCGGACCAACTTCACCACCAAGCAACTGACAGAACTGGAAAAGGAATTCCACTTCAACAAGTACCTGACCCGGGCGCGTCGCGTGGAGATTGCAGCTGCCCTGCAGCTGAATGAGACTCAGGTGAAAATTTGGTTCCAGAACAGAAGGATGAAGCAAAAAAAGCGAGAGAAAGAGGGTCTTCTCCCAGCTAAAGTTCCAGCCTCAGAGACAGGAGAGAGCATTCAAGAGAAAATGGACGATGCAGCATCTGAGAGGTCAATCTCAGCCCCATCCACGCCCTCTCCTACATCCTCCACGGTGTCTTCCACAGGGGCTGATCCTTACACCTCAAACTGAGGACCAACTGCCTCTTTACTTCTTTGGCCATGGGGGCCCGTATACAAAAGTGAAAGTGTAACAAAACCAAAGTTCTTGTTGGCGGATGACTTTTTAAGTGGACATTTATGAAAGATAATGCACTATTTGGGAACTTTGACAAATAACATGGACCAGTTCCTGGCTTCAGATTTGTTTTATATTGTGTCGTGTGTCTACGAGAGCGATAGCACTGCTGTCTAGAGAGGTGTCGGTCATGGTTTGAAATGTGTTCATTTGCTTTTGAAAGTTGACGTAACGTGTGCAAACTGTTGGGATTATATTGAGACAGTGCAACACTTATACCCTTCCTGACAAGCGCTGCTAAATGTCAAGTCACAAATCTGCACACACAAACAAATACCTCAAATGTGCCAAAGGTGTGCATCTTGGCCACATGCGGTCTGGAGGCACTGGATGCTGACAATTAGGCATCACGATCAACGGGATAACCTCGTTTGTTAATAATTTGTCAGTGAATTGTTACAGTGGTTCCGTAAAAACTATCAATTATGTGTTTTAGGTCTCTGTCCATCGACTGTTTGAATGTAATGTGTGAGATCTGCATGATGCGTAATGCCTTCATGTATAATTAGTGGGGCGCTGAGTTTTATCAGTTACAGAACCGGTCATTCAAGGCTTTGTATGTCCCAGGCTTTTACGTGCTAGCTATTTAATCAAGTGGAGCACAAACTGTTTTGTTCAGAGAGACGTTTACGGGTCAACAATGTGTATTAAAGTGCGTTTGCCACTAAGTATTTTCCTCTGCGTCTTGTTTGTGGGGAGAAACAGAGCCAAGAGAAACTTCAAGGTTCATTCATGTTGGATATAATACCATCAATCGGACCTATATATCCAAGCTCCACAGACAAAAGAGCAAACATCTATCTAGTTTGAGAAACTACATAAACTCCACGTGCCTGTTTTACTCATTTAAGTCATTCAATGTATGCTGCCGTGCACGCTCCCGTCCCTGGGGTGAGGAGTTATTGGCATAATAAAGGCATGTTTATCCAGGGGAAAGATGAGAGCGCGGGAGTCAGCGTCATTTGTGATGACAACCTTATCGAGCTCTCGGCTTATTGAGGGAACAAAAAAGAAACTATTGATTGAAGCATCGAGGTTAGGCCATTGACAAGCATTGGAGCCCCACCGCTCCTGTCAGCGTCAACTTCTCAGTTCCCCAAGATACATAGAGGTGTCATCACCCCCACCTGATGACAAGATGAACTGTGAAAACTTCCAGCACAGCATTGTAATACAACCAGCAAATAGTGCGCCCATAGATTTACGTAAATAAACCGTTTCAAATGCTCTTTTGAGCCTGATAAACATGATGATTTCGAAACAAACTTTAGCAAAATGGCTGCATTTGGCACCCTGGGACAGAGAACTGGTCGGCGTTTCCTGGTTCATGTGTTGTTTTAATTCCTGGTGTGCAGGATGCGAGTCCATCCTACCATAAAAGGGCAAAGAAACTCCGAAATTGTCATGATTAATGAGCGACATTCACCTTTTCCTTGGATCCACCTGCAGGAGCTGCTGTATTCGAGCTGCAGAGTCGTTGAGGCTACAGCGCATTCCAATTCAACAACAACACACATGGAACAGGAGAGTAAGTTTTGCCGAGGATCACTTTTGTCTTCTTATTAATCTCTCTTCTTTAACAAAATATTTGATCTATTCTCTATTTTTGGTACGTGTTTGTGTTGATTTTTTTTTTACGCAGAGGACAAAGAGTGTTTTGTAAGGCTGTAACTTTAGTTTGGTAACTACAGACGCCCTCATTTTTTAACTGTTTCGGTGTAAATAGTAAAGCATGTACACACACTTCTTGCTCGGGGGCATGTTTGTGAGGCCAGTTGGATTTAAAAACTTATATCAGAACCGATCGGCTTCGCCTGTGGCAAAGAGGAAATAAAATAAAATGAGACAAAACACAAAATTGTTGCATACTGAATAAATTTCTCCTGACATAGAAAGTAATTCGAAATTCCCCACCGGAATAAATGAATAAAGTCATAATACAAAACGAAAAAGAACTTAGGTGTTTATGCTTGAAAATTAAATTATACAGATATACATATTTTTAATCTATAAATATGTAGGTTTTTGGAAAGCCATTGACTAAGTCTCAACGAATGCAATTATATCTATTTCCATCAAGAATAATATATTTGGATTTGATTAGAGTATATGAAAACTGCAATAAGTCACCCTACCTTTGTGATATATTTTCACGGCGATTCTTCAGATTACACTGTATTTACCTGCTATTATAATCACCAGGGATAGCCACACGTTTGATTTTTTCAGGGTCTCACATTGTTTCTTATTTTTGCCTGAACATAATTGAGACTCTTAGCGTAAATTTGAAATTCTAATAAAATCCCTCATTTCAAATTAGAGAATAAAATTGAAGACATTTTTATTCTTGATGATATTTTCACTTTTGCCATTCAAGGTGATTTTGGATACGGCAGTAATGGACAAAACTACCTGGGTTTCTGGAAAGCTTTAAGGGAACCTTTGGCATTCCTGGACCCTACTTTGTAAGTTTTGGGCCCCCTGAACACCCCAACCCCCACCACAACCACACTCACACACACACGGACACATACACACACTCACACACTGCTGTGCGCTACAGGAGCCTCCCAGAGTGAAACGCAGGTGATCCTCAAATGAAACCCCAGGGTCAATCCCGGGTCATGGTTTGAGTTTGTTGTCACAGCACCACCCCAATCTAAACTACAGTTTACAGACCACATTGGGCAAACATCAATGCAGTCAGTCACACTCCGGCTGTGACCGCCTGTTTGAGCGAAATACTGTCCGAGGAGGTAAAAAAAGAAAAAAAAAAAGAAAAAGAAAGATTCGTTAGAATCTGGTCGGTCCTGATGGTTCCCATTAAGGGCCTGAGATAAACACATGGATGATGACAGATGTTGAAGTCAAACCACTGGACCACAGAGGCGATGGGAAGGAGGAATAAATGTTTAAGGCTCGAAGAGGTAATGCAAAAAATATGTGGAGAATTCATTTGCGCAGGCTTGATGTGCGCCGCATAACAACCAGATATTTGAGCGCGTAATAAGAATCACTAGTGGAATGCTGTTTCTTCCATGGATTGTCTGAGATCGAAGCTCTGGAGGCAACAGCAGTGGTTTAGGTCATTCCTTTGTTTTCGTTATCTGTCGTTCCCTGTACTTGAAATCAACGCTTAGAGATACAACCTAAACTCTGATTTTAAATGGTCACACTAAATCTATATATTGTGTAGTAATTTACTGCAAATAACTAGCTTTAAAAAAAGTTGCTCTCAATGTTACTCGCAATTTTAACGCAAAATAATTTCGTACAGCAAGAATAATTCTGACTTATTCTGACTGTTCAAATTACAATATTTTAATGATCAGGTTCTTCATAGTAAAATATCAAACGTGTATGTTTCTACTTTTTATTTTATTTCACATTTTTTTTGTAGAAATTAAATACATTCTGAAATTTACAACATTTTGAAACAACAATAAACTGAATGGTGCTCTACACCAGCATTATAATAATGAAGTCTCAGTTAAAACTTCTGTTGTATTAACAGGAACTTTTTCTCAAAAACTGCACAAAATCTGTCGAATAGAGCGCCTCAATTCAGTGAAAGCTACAGTATATTGTCTGACAAAGACTGAAAAAAGTATATAATTTATTGATGATGTAGCCAAGCATGCATTCCTTAAAACAAAATTTACAATGACAATGAAAAAAATAATCCCACTGGGAAAGTGAGATTCTTTTTCTCCAGCAGCATCAGACACAGTAAAATGGTTTTGTGAGGCCCAAGAAGGAAGCCGAGTTAAGAAAAACACTCAAAGGCCACCATCTAACAGTGTACAGGTGTTTAACTTGCAGCCCACACACACTTTCACTCCGACTATGAGATGTAGTAATTTTCAAAAGGTATGTGCCACGAGGCTGCTTTTAAACGGATCCAAGAACAAGCACGACAGGACAATTAGATACGTGGCAAAACATTTCAAAACATTTCTTCCTCTGAGTTATACTGATGACACAGTCTTTGTTGATTTTATGTTCTAATGTTTCTCATAATTGCGTGTCTGTGTGTGTCTGCTTATGCATACAAAAGACTGACAAGAAAAGAGAGACCATGGAGATCTGAGACATTTACTGTACCTGAAATCGGAAGATTCCAACAGAAAGAGTTTTGCATGAAAAGGTTATTTCATTAACCATAAATGTCGAGAAGTTTTACCATCAAAACGTATTGATTTGTTAAGGTAGAGTCCAATTTCTCTATTGTTAAAGAGAAATCCCATGTGTTTTAGAAGATGTCCAAATAGAAACTGCAGGGACAGTCACTTTTAGTGAACAACATATCTAGTAGATGCCTTCTTGATCAGAACTGTCTGTTGCAAATGACAGTTGTAGTTTGTTTATCCATGGTGATCCATGCTTGTGTTACTGTGCACTACATACACAGCTCAGAAAAATGACATCAAGACAACGAGGCAGTTTCTTCTCTCAGATACACAGTCTTTGTCTGTTAGTGAAAGCATATGCTCAGACACAAAGTGATGGAAGCCCAGACAGACAGACAGAAGTCACTCATCACGGTAGTCGAGATATTGGCACATCTGCACTCATTGACCACTCCCCTGTTGTGATTGGCAGGTAAAATGAATTCCTCCATCGACAGATGTGCGTCTCCATGTGCCGATAGAGGGAAGGAGCCGATGGAGGGATTGACAGTGTGATGGAAGAAGAGAAGGAGGGCAAGAAGAAGAGAGATGACATCATTTGGTTAGTGGCTGTCTGTCCTGCTATGTGTGTTAGACTGAGACGCCAAAGTGTGAGAAAGTATAGGACAGGGATGAAGGGATGTGCGTGGTTAGAGGAAGGTAAAGCAGAGGTTACATGAGCAACACAGGCTGAAGGGCTGTACCTCCACATCTTGACAGCAGAACTCACCTCAAAGAGTTGTCTGCAGTTTTCTTTGAGCTCCTTTCTGCCTGATGAAGCCCTTCTACTTGGGGGTGCCAAATGGAGTTACACAAAGAGATGTGAAAATAGCAGAGCACAGCCAGGGTACTTCGACGAGTCGGAGGCCCACAGGAGGAGAGAGGACTGTGAGCGGGCTGGGTAGTGGTCTAGAGACAGAGGTCCATCCATCACACATGTCCTGACCTTGGGTTGACCCCAACATAGCAGCCAATGAGGCGCCCTCACCCCCAAATGAAAGCGCCCCATTGCATACGCACACACTTATCTAGCCACACATACACATGTGAATGCAAACACACAAGAGATCGGGTGTCACTGAGAGGAGCCTGGATGCTCTTTGTGTAGGCCATCACAGCTTCCCCGAGTCCTTTGTTTTTTTACATGACTAATGTGAGCACCAGCTCCTGACAGACAGAAACACACACACTCAAGCGTCCACTCACACTCTCCAGTTTACACATAACTTTTCACAATTAAGAATGGCCTGGATCAAGGATGATAAAACTGAGCGAACCTAATGGTACATATTATGATTCTAAGATTGACAAAAAGAGGCACAATGTTCAAACCCGCCACAGGTTCAGTGTAAACAGTGTAATAACATCTACTGAAGAAACTGCAATAGTATCAATACCCCTCACCTCGCCTTCTCCTTCGGAGTTTTTTAAGAATGCTGTGGTGGCCATGAAAAATTCAATGTTTTGTCCCTTGTGAGTTACTGTAGTAACATATGGTGCAACATGGCAGAGGACAAGGTGAAGGATCTGCACCATCAGCACTTATAAACTGGTAGTTTTAGAGGTATGATAACAAGATTATTATTGTCACAAAAACCTACAGTATCTTATATCCTACAGTATCAGAACTACCCCTGATTGCAGTACATTACACATAGATGAGTCAGTGCAACCATAAATGCCAAAGAAAATATTCCGGTTTTGGAGAAACATGCGCTGCTTTTCAGATGAAATCCGGATGCAAAGCCACATTCTGCAGTAGTATCTATAGTATACAAATCTCCATGCTAAACTGACCTTCCTGCAGTCCAGACATTTCACTCATCAAAAACATTTGCCAGATACAAAGGAGCTCAAATCCAGTGTTTCAAAACTACAGCAGTTGGTGCCATCAATCTCCACCTCTGTTAGAAATAGGTTGTAATTAAGTGTCACTTTGCTATTTCATATTCTGCTCGGTCCAATTCTGCCACAACTACCACCCTAATATTTGCCCAATCCTCCATTACAAAGTTATCTTTTAGCAGTTTAAACCTGTAAAAATAGAAACCCAGACATTGTACTTGAAAATGCACCCAGGCAAAATGTAAGTGTACTTTAGCAAACCTTTTAATCTAACTTTAGCTCCACTAAAAAAGAATGATCTCCTCCGGCAATTTGTAATTAATAAATGAACCAAAACCAAATATGCATGCAATTTTAAATGATGCACTGTAGTAATGTGATCTTTTTTTACAAAAACCAAAAGATACAATTTTATCTGTGTGTTAGATTTGTTTTTCCATAAGTGAACCAAAAACTGACTTAACGTTCTACTAACCATAACATTTCGCCAAAGCTTATCATAATCATTGATATGTTTACTGGCTAAAAAAAGAAGAAGAAAAATGAAAGAAAGAAACGGAAAAAAGGATTGCATGTGTAGTTTTGTCCTTATGGTTTGTTTAGAGGCTGGGCATTTCTAACTTTATGATGACGATGATTTCCCCATAATAAGAATAAAGGCATTCTGTCCCGGTGCCCGTGTATCTTACAACACCTTGCCTTCTGAATGCAAAGACACCATTTTTGGTAGCTGTGCGTCTTGCCAGAGCATTAGTTGAGACACATAAATTGGCAGGATGAGAAACACAGACGTTATACAAATACAAGGTTTCCAGAAACATAAAGAGGCAGTCTTTATCTCCAGGGACTGAACTAGAAAACAAATACTGTGATTGAAAATTAATTGTTTCCTTGTCATAGCTGCCCGTTATTTTGCGTATTTTGTGCTTTCTTGTTTTTATAATATAACCTCCATAGGGGTGTCTTTTGTTATGCTATTTAGCCAAAGATGTAAGGTCAGCACACACAGCCAAAACATAATCCCAAACCCTAAACTGCAGAGCCAGCAGTGCTTGTCAATAAGGAAATAGAGCCTGAGCCAAGCCTTTGATATCAAGGACCTGAGCCTTTGGTCTCATGAATAAGTAGACAGGTGAAACAGCACATGCTAAAATGCCCTCAAGCAGATGCTCACTGACATGTCGCAGTGAGAACCGCAAATCTCCTCAGACCACTTTTACACACTAATTTGGACGCACACAGCTTCAGGGAAGTAGGCAGGTTTCAGCACCTCAAGTGAAACGTCTCCATGTCAGGTGGAGTTTTCAGATGATGTGAGCTGTGGATTCTGCTGGGGGGGACGGGAAGCGATTGTCGGGGTGTTTGAGCTCAACTGACACTATTTTACCTGAGAAGCACCTGCTAGTCCTCCTCATAGGAAGAGCAATGGTGCTCACGTGTGCTGTGACAGAAGACCGCGGGAAACACAATCTGGGAGGGATTAGGGAGCAATTTGTGTGTTAACTGATGCAAAATGAAGCGCTCGACCTTTGTGATGCTTTCTGACATGAGAAAGCAGATCAGATCATGTTAAGGATTTAGCCTGTTGTCGGCTTAATGTGATCCATTTGATGCACTTGTCTAGTTATCAGTTCTGATTGAGCTTTAAGTGAAACAAGCACATTTAATGATATATCATATTTTGAGCTGGTGGCTGAGGATCTCCCCCTGACCTATGTTTTTACAAATCCCAAATACCTGACTGTTTCATTGCAGTAGTTGCAGCCTATATGGATATTAAAACAGGCAGTGTTGTTATTGTAAAGAATAAGAGAAATGTTTTAGTGACACATGTTAGGCTTAGTGTAACTCAAAGCCTCTCGTTTGTACACACCCTGAAGCGCATCACACTGTGGGAGTCTGAGAGTTGGAGTGAAACTATGCACTGATAGCCTGATAGCCTGTCCCCTTTAGGCACAGAGCAGTCTAGATTAGAATCTCCGGTACTCATAACAGTAAGCTTAACACAACAAATTGAGTCTGCGTTAAATGTGCAAGAAACTGTATTCTTATGGCTGTTTCTTAACACAGAAAGATGAGAGCTTTTTATCGCACTGTTGGAGCCGAGACTCTAACAGCGAAGCAGTGGGCATGCTATTATTTTATCTATTTTTTTTGTCAGCACTGTGGTTCTCAAAGGTGATCATGACTTTAATTTTTCAGATTTATGATGGTCATAATCATGTCTTAAGTAACTGCTTACATTCATAATTTATTTTCATCAGTTTTGCAATTTCCAGCATGACTGAATTGTTTTTGGCTAAAGTAATCATGCACTATTCTGACCCTCCATTGCCTCTATGTTCCACAGTGTGAGTAATTCCTGTGTAATTCTTCTTCAAGCATTTAGCTTGTGGCATATGGTCCAGACTGCGTCAAACTAGTGAAAGTACCTCTCATTGTGCTTATTGTTAATTTATTCACAGTTTATTTTGTACATGTGACATATTGTAAAAATCTAAAGTGTCTTGGCAAGGTGTTGGGCCGCTATTTGCTGGCAGAACAACTGAACACTGAGTCTATGTAACTCTGTGGATGGAACACCAGTCTTGCAAAATATATTTCTCCATTAAGTGTTTTGATGATTGTGGTGAAAAGTGCTGTCAAACACATCAGCCCCATTCATGAACCCTTTTAATGGGGTAATGGAGGCATTGTCAACCTTCAGATCTCTTCCGTCAGAAAAGACTGCAGAAAAAAGATTATCTCTCAGAAAAATGTTGTGCTGAGTTGCAGTGACCCTTCTCTCTTAGTGAAAAGTGGACAAGCAAACCAACCCAGAAACTGCCAACAGTATAACAGAGCCACTGATTCCCCTCACTTCAGAGTGTTCAGACCTTTGACTTAGCCTGTCACTCCTCTTTATACTTTGTCAAATTGATGCAGAACTTTTCATAATTCAATTTGTTTGTGTGTATTTCCATGTTCTTTTCATTTCAAACCCTAACCCTTTGACCAAAAACTTTATTTTCTCATTGGCAACATTAAATAAGCCAAATCCCACCTTGCTGCATATCTCTAAACCCTTTTTTATCTTGTAGCGTTGCTGTAACTGGATGACTATTTTGTACCCTGAAAAACATGCTGGCCACTATTTATTGATTCATTTGTTTAATTTATTCTGGGTAGTATCATTCCATTCCTTTAATTTGTCCTATTTATCCTTTGTTTGTCAGAGTGCTCTTTTACATTTTTTTGTATTTTTCCTTTGAGGATACTGACATTGTTGTGTCATCTGGCTGAAACATTTAGAATTTCTCCTTGTTAAAAAAACAATTTGTGGAATATTTGTGGATATTTGATTTGTGGAAGTCTTGATTAAACAGACAAACCTGTATGAGATGTTGTATTAAATAATTATACACTAAGAGCAGACACAAGATGAAGATATAGCATGATCTGATTCTGGTTGAGAAAATAAACAGCTACATTTACCATAAATTCAAATATTGTAGTTTCAGCCATTCAATGAGAATTAATAGCAATACAAGTGTGTGCTTTTAGTGTGTACCTTGTGTCATTTGTGTTACTGCTGCATGTTAAAGCAAGCTGACCTCTCCAACGCCACAAGCTCACCTGCAGACAGCTGGACAGTCAACCTCCTCAGCATCTCCCTGCTCTTCCTCCCCCTTTCTCGTTATCATTTAAGCTCCGCAGAGACTCTTCTAATGACAGCACTTGTCTATAGCATCGTCACGGCGCGTGCGTTACCCTGTGTGTGTATTTACATTTGTGCTCTTGAACTAGTGCATGTTTGCCCTGTAATGACAGCGGCTGTCTATAATGCCTCTTCCTAGCAGGCATCATTTGGTCCTCCCTCCCTTTCTCTTGTCTGCTGTCCGGTGTCACCAATGTCCGGATGGACGATGATGTGATCTTTAGTCCCCTCTGCGATCTATAGACTGGCATTTGGCTTGGAGAGCGTCCCCTGGCCCTGACATGCATGCTAAAGTTTGCCACTGTTTTGCCGATATCCTCCCTTGCCTGCCTAATCTCCCCCAAAACCGGACTTAATGCCAGCCAAGGCAATATTCCGACAGGCAGCATTAGGACTGGCATTTAGCCACTGAAGTTTGAGCCCCTGCAGAGAAAAGTATAAAGGGTATGATGTGTGGGTGAACATGAATGTGTGGTACAGTTAGCCTGTGTGCAGAAGCTATCTACTCCCAAGACGACATTGTGCACATAAAATGAAAGAGCCATTTCTTCTGCTTTAGTTGTTAACTATAACTTGTTTTGAAGGGGACCTGTAATTGTTTACAGCTCTTCGTTTTTGTTTAGGAAGTACACTTTAAATGCTTTCAATCATTTTCATTTCACACACAGACACACACAAAAAGAGCAATTAATCCTGAACATGAAGAAAAGCTGTGAAATAGAGTGTTTGACATTTTGGCACCTTCGTCTTTAACTCATCCCACACTTCTTTTGCTGTGTTGTGTGGCCACCACTCTTCTTGTGGGAGTTTTGAAAACAAACAGTAAGGCTACTGAGTAACACAATTCATCGCTCTTGTGTGGTAATGTAAGGAGCCACTTTGAGGCCACATTTGCACATAGGATACAATTTGTTTCCACGATTTAGTCGTTTCCAACCCGCTCTTATGACAGAGCAAGTAATGGCTGCGTTGGTCAACAGCACAAAATGTTACAGAGTCAGGGCTCCAAAATTGTACTATTATTATGTTTTCAATTACTACTCTGCTGTAATGGACTGGCGACCTGTCCAGGGTGTACCCTGCTTCTCGCCCTATGACAGCTGAGATAGGCTCCAGCCCCCCCATAACCCTAAATTGGATTAAATCGGGTATAGAAAATGGATGGATGGATTACCACTCTGCTGTCCATAAAGACCAACTCACATCATATCGACATTCAACATCCCAATGTGTCTTACAATATGCTGGCTTTCACACCTCTCCCTAAATATATATTCATGTCTGCTTTCCTAATTTTGCTTCAGATTTGACAACATTGATTTTGTCACAAACACTTATACGAATGAAGGTGGGGGCGGCAGAAGTAAATAATTCTTGACCTCAAGTCAACACATTGCGAGCTCGTGACCCTCCCTGTACAATCTTTTACACAGTATTTTCACTTGTCAGTCATATATGGTTAGGGTTAGGAGTTAAAAACAAATGTTTTGCGTTATAATCAACATACACCATTGGGTTTACATACTACAAAATACTCAATGCCATTTAGAAATCCTATAAATTGTCAGAGCTTACCCATTTAATTTTTAATGGGATGAGATTCCCATCATGTCACATTGATGCTGCCCGACAGAAGTCAACAGCCTTGGGATACGTTGCCATATTACAACCATTACAATGTACAACCATTATTGTGACACAACTATTTTGGAGATGCAGACAAATGAACCTATTGAAATAATTCTGGTGAGACTGAGCTTTTCTTTCATTTGTGCTTTTTAATTACTTTGTTTTCATATTTTACTCTTATTATTTAATGTGTATCTAAGGTGGTCCTAAAACTCAATGAAGATTCTGTTTCAGTTAGTGAAGGCAGAAAATAAGTCAAGAGTTAGATTTCTATTGGTTGATTTTTAAGTCACATTTTGAACTTGCACATCAGAAAAAGTTGATGTAAGTGGAAAACAAAAAGTTTTGCAATACAAATATTTGTATGCTCCCTTGAGGTGCTTTTATTAATGTTTATTTTTGATTCTGTGTGTAAAAAAAATGAATGATCAAATGAAAGTCTCGAATTTCTGCTTTTAGAGAATAAAAATGGCCAAGTCTCTCTAACATGAAAGAGTAAACACAACATATCAAGTTGAAAAGAATTCCAGAGGACCTCTAATCAATTTTCTTTTATTTGTGGCAGAAGCAGCTCGATTTTTCTTTTTCTTTTCTTGTCTTTTTCCTCAAAGTTTTTGTTTCTAGTTAGCTCTAATGCACTGTTTATAACTGCCATGTGTAATGTAGCTTATACCACAACCTGCTGACAACATCATGCAGCCAGCCTAGTTCATTCGGTCAAAACCAAGTAATGGAAACAGGCCATTTGTGCATTTGAATATGAAGCAACATTTCAAAAGTTTTCTTCATATTCACTTCACAGTTTAATGGAAATACCTATAAAATACACCACAAGATGGCCAGTGCCCAGAGCACAGTGGACAAAGCATAAGTTAAAACTAAACAAGTTTACAAGTTTATTACTTCAAACAGAAATATTGAAGTGCTCTTATACCATAGTATGCTACAAAGATGAATACATTCAGAAAAAATATGTGAATGTTTATGATCTTGTATGATCATGCAGCAGTCTAGCTGAAGCATGAAGGGATGATGGATTGAGAGTGGGGCCTCACACCAGGAATGGCTTGTGTTGGAGTATTAAGCTACTAATCTTCTATGGAAATGAAGACTTAAGTGACATCTACCTCTGGCACTGAACATCATTAATTCAGTCCCATGCCCAAGTGATGAAACTTACCCCAATATGCATCTTGTGCTGGTAATATCTTCAGGATGTATTCGCTTGCACACTGGAAGCAATGCGTTTTTCTATTTCCAGCATAATGAACCGTTTGCGGAGGAGGACAGATTCAGCAGTTAGCTTGAGCACTGGGTCGTCATATAAATATCAACCAACCCCAAACAGAAAACAGCGTCACAAACAGTAAAATCTGACTAAAATAATTCACAGCATTGGATACAGTACTTGATTTAAAGTATGTCTCAACTTCAATCAATTTATCCATTTACTTTATAGCTTAGGGTCATGTGGGTTGGAGTCATTAGTAAAGCACTAAATAAAAAATAATGACTGAATGGCAAAGAAGAGTATTATTTTGTAGACTATTACTTTAAAGATGATTAATTTTACTTAAATGTTCCTGTCAGGTTTGCTTTAGGTCAACACATTATGTAGTAAAGATGAGTACTTTCCTGTGAATTATCAATAAGACATAGTTTTAACCTGAATGTACTCACAAAAATGGTATATTCTTTAACTTGATGTGTATGGTATGTGATCTAAGGCTCTTTCAAAAGTAGTAACAGTTTTCTGTTAGAACTAATTACTTCAACCAGGTTGGAAAGGAAATATGACCGCCGAAGCTGCATCGCTGTAGGAGTGAGTTGTGCTTTAGGAAGGTAAAGAATTGCCTTCAAAAAGGACACAGTGTGGCTCAACTGGTTGGGTGGGTGCCCCGTGTGTGGAAGCTGTTGGTCCTCATCGCAACCGGCCTGTGGGTCATTGTTGCATGTTATCTCCCCTTTCTTTGCTTATCCTGTTCAGCTACTGTCAAATAAAGGCCTCTAGTACTAGATGAGATATTAAAAAACAAAAGAAGAATAGCCTGAAAAATTGTGATATGCTTCTGTTCTTCATTATGGAGAACTGTCATCATTTACAGGTATCAAATGTTCAAAAATACTTGTAAGGAGGAAGTGTGGGTGGTCACTGGCATTACAGAGTGGACTGTTAAGCAGGAGAAGCTGGTTTGAGTCACAGCATTGTCTAACAACTTTTCCATTTTCTATTTTTCCTGACAGCTGTGGCTTGTAAGGGTTCAGCATAAAATATTCATGGTTAGTTTAGGATTTTAATAGATATTTGGTAAGGGTTAAGAAAGTTTAGGCTTTTGCTTTTGAGGTTTATATCATATTGCCTTAATGCTTTTCTATTCAAATTAGCAGGCAATTTATATCTATAAATGTATGAAATAGACAAGATTTTTATGATCTTACCAGAAATGTATTCAGTTTGGTTGCAGACTATCTATTTTACCAAAGGAAGTCTCTATCTCAACCCTTATTAGCTTATTCTATTGATGTGTGTTATGCTTAGGCGTCCGTGTTTTCTATGTCTAATTAAGGCTTATATGCTCTATCGCTGAGCCCATGCATGTGTGCATGTGTTGTGACTGCTGTGCGTGTCTTCCTGAGGGACCGGTTGTGTCCACTCCAGCATTGATGCCATCACGCACTCATCTACATACCTGACAGCACAGACCTTTCTATCATCTCTGTCTGTGTGCTTCCTCCAGTTCAACCTTTTAGTGTCATGTCTTATTTCCACCTTCCTTTCCTCTTTTCTTTGTTCACCTTTCTTTGTTGTCCTCTCTAACACTCTTCTACATTCTTTGCTTTCTCACCCCCTTGCTATTTCTCTCTCCAGGTCAATATTGTGTGTGTTGGGGATTCAACAGTTTCACTTTCTAGATAAACACCCTGTTAGCAGGATTATCCCTGTTGTCCTAACAATGTAAACCCTGGATTAGATGCGACTCTCAAGGGATATGTATGCACGGTGTGGTGTGCGCGTGTGTGTACTTGCGTTGCTTTGTCCATCTCAGGTCACAATTAGAAAAGGGTTATTTTCAGAATATGTAAGATCACAGAAGATGTAATTCTCTACTGATTCTATACTGTCACAGAAGATGTCACTGCATATAGAAACAACTCATTATAAGCAGTATTTTCACTTCAAACACTACAAAGACCTTTATGCATGTCCTGTAGGTGTATTTAAGGGGAATTCATTCAATATTCAAAATGCATTAATTGTAATTTAGTTTAAACCATCAAAATGTTTCTCTATATAACACATTGCAGTTACTTTTACTTTTTAAAATGTAATTTACAACAAGAAGTGCTTAGACTGAAGACACAACAGGGTTGGGGTAGTATTTCTGGTTTGATAAATAGGTCTCTTAGTATGAAATCTTAAGAATATTTCTGTTCTGAGAAGGTTGCAGTGGTGTTGAAATTTTTATGAGATTCATAGAGCCAAGTAGGTCACAGACTACACACCACAGAGTAATCAACAGTGCCAGATATTGTGGTTTTATGACGCGTTATGTGACTATTTCTTAGAATGGTGCAGTAACTTTCTGCGGTATTGGTTCCTGTGAGGTTGCCAGGCAATGAAAATGCAAAGAAGTTACACTCCCAGCCAGGACAAAGGCTTCATATTCGTACATAGTACAGACGAATGCAGTCTGCAATATTTGCCACAAATTGCATATTACTTTTTAAGAGCATTTCTACAAAAGAGCAAACTTCATTCTCATGTGCTTTCTTTAACAAGCAAAGTCCTCATAAGGTGGGAAGAGGGGTGGAAGGTACGACGGTGTGCTTTTAACCATGGCTGCTTTCAAGACTACAAACTAAAACTACTTGGTTATGGTTAAGAAAGATCATGGTTTGGACTAAAATACATAGTGCATTCTACCTCTGTCACCATGATGAAAATAATTTTCATAATTTACATGCAATCGCTCTCAGTACCACCAGAGGCCACCTATTGATGGAACGTTGTCACTGATTGTTTTTGCCTACATGAATAAACATTGTGTGGGGTCATTTTAGAGAGGGGAACAGTCTTGTTATAATGTAACCAACTGAGAAAAGTAGCTTGTAAAAGAATTTAACATAACCGAAAATGACCACCTCTTTGCAATTCCCTGCACTCGGTAATGTTGTTTACGGGGCATGTTGCCATCTGTGCATCTAAGTTTGAATGTAGTGTTTTTCATTGATTTAAAATCAAATGTCATAACAATGGACACATTTGTTTATTTCCCTCAGACTGTCAGCTTCAGCCAAACTAAAAGCCAGTCGTGTTGTTTTCAAGTTGTAGCACCAGCATCTCATCTAAAATGGGCCTCACTATCAGGGATGTGGAGCTGTGTTTCGCTTCTGCGTGCTTCGTCAAAAAAGATCTCTGTCATTAACAGACAAATTTTCTACAGCATTTTGTGCATATTACTTTCATGTTTTTCTTGTGTAATTTAAACTTTAAGGCCATCCTGTCTGTCATCTAACTCGCTGAGCTTTACATGCACTGACTCACTGGTTCGACTGGATACTCCTACTGGCTTGTGTCTTGATATGAAGTCAGTGCTGTTTTATTTCATGTTGAAGGGAGGGCTATGTACCTGTTTGAAAAACTAACTGAATGACAGCTTTTTCAATTGCAAAACTGATGCGTTAAATAATTCCAACAAAAAAGAAATCTAACTACTGTAAACATTTATACAGACATTTAATGTAGTCTACACATTTTTTGGTCCACCACTGGACACAACACAAATTATTGCTGTCTGTCATGATTGACATCAGTGTGCCTTTTGAAGCACTTTGTATTGTTATACAATGAGAGGTCAGATGGGCTGATGCATATTTGAGATTTCTTCCAAATGAGTAGAAGATACATGATGATACATATGTTTTCTGGTATTCCAAATACTACATGTTATATTTAGTTCAAGTTAGTGTACAGCTCATATTGTACTTCATATAGTGCTCATACAGTTTGAGTGAATGCACCATAAGTGTAATAACGATCTTCTCTTAGTGTAATTCCAAAAATGTAAATGGGGAACAAGCAGTTTAAACCCTTGCTCCTATATTCTCTGCTATGCCCTCATTTGCAACCATGATCACCTGATTTATTCATTTTCACGTCCGTAATCATAAATGGCCTAAGGTGATCAAGCTTTCTACACTCAGATAATTAATGCTTATAAAACTAATGAAACCGTATTATAAGATTCTAATTATTTTTTTTATTACAAATTTTTTGGGAGTCTAAAATGTGCAATATTAATTCATTTGAATTAATTTGTGCCATTACTGCAGGTATAACTTCTTTACATTTGGAAACGGTGAATGAATCGGTGCGGTCGAAGTGTTTGGGTAACCAGAATAATGGTGAAGGGGTGGAAGGGGAAGGAGCTGAAAAGAAATGCAGGGAAGCGGGTAAAGGGGTTCTTGAGAAGGCAGGGTGAGTGCTGTGGTGGTGACGGGGAGGTGAAAGGTCAAAGGTCAGTCCCCCCCATCCCAATGATATCTCCTGTGCCAGAGAGGCAGTCACGACCAGGTCAGCGGAGGTTCAGGTGTCAGTGAGAGACGACTGACTGACAAGCTCAAGCGGGACGCCTCCTGTGCTTCATCCCTGTTGGACCTTTCATCCTTCCTTCCCTCCCTCTCCCCGTCACTCCTCCATGACCCATCCTTCCCTTCCTTCAGCCGCTACCTTCTTTACTCTCTTCACTAACTCTACACACAGAGCCCCAGCCCTGTCATCCCCTCATCCTTCCCCCTTGCTTTCTCCCACTCACCTTCTTTTTCACCCCTTAAGCTAAACATTACCACAGGGCTTCACTCAGCAGGCCAGGCTGACTTGGGCAGCTCTCTGTGGGAGTGCATTTGTCTTCACTTCACCATCACACACTCACACAAACACTTGCAAATACTACAAATGGATAACTTGGGTCGTTGATGGACAATCTTACAAAGAAAATTGTTAGTGTAATTATGAGTATAAAATTGCTTTAAATTCGAACATACTGGGTTTTTCACCAAATTGCTGCAATGCCTTTTGGTCAGGAAAACACATAGTTCAAAAGACTTTATTGTACATACTTTGCACATGTGGAAACCACAGGACAAAGATGTCCACTTCAGGCAAAGCCAAGCTTGACTTATTGCACCTCCCTGTGCAAGATCGGAAAAACATTGATGGAGTTAAGCTCAATGTTTATTGTTGTGTACGCAGTGATGTCACTGCCAGTGATTGTATTAACCTTCACAGATTTATATTGGTTATGTTGTCCTATGGGACAATAAAACTGAATTTATTCTTCATTTAACACATACAGGTGCTCATTTCCTTCTTTGGATGCTTCCATTAAATCAATATAATGGCTTTACACTGTAGATTTGATTCCTTCAGAAAGGCTATGCACATTTTATTGTTGGTAGCTGTATCCTAATTAAAGCCATAGTAATATCATGAAATTCCACATAAGAGACACTACATTTACATTTCAACATATATATTCAATATGAAATGTTACAACATCTGATACTAACTGTATTAATTATGACTCCTTCAATGGTTGCCTGCCATTGCTGAGAGATAATTACAGATAACAGTAATACTGCTCTCAGTAATGCTGTCACTTCTTCAACTAGTGGTGATGGATAAACCAAATGTATCCATTGATTACTGCCATAGCCACTATGATGCCTTTTGCTCATTTCACACTAAAAAACAAACTATTATTCAGAGGTTGCTTCTGGAATAACTGTATCATTTCTTTTTTATATGGAACCATCACCAGTGGTAATGAGCCAGGATAAAACCAAAGCTACCACCATGCATTCCTTCAGTTTCATAGGTTTATTTGGGAATGGCAGCTAACGTGCAGTTAAAGTAAATGTTTCTGCAAACAAACAACATGGTTTAGCCATCAAAAAACACTAAATTTCTGGAAACATTGTGAAAAGTTAAAAAGAAAGTAAAAAAATAAAAGAAACATGCTTCAGCGACAGTTCCTATTTACTACTCAGACCCTCACAACATTAAATCCCTTTCATGCTAGTCAAAGAAGCCACAAACACCCTCTAACGCCCTCTTTACTTTGAGATGTGGTTGACTGTGGTCCATGCCTGTTTTGAAAGATATAACAAGCAGTAATGTAATGAAAACAAAGACCAAACCACATCCATCCATCCATTTCTTACACCCACTGAATCCAACCCAGGGTCGCAGGGAGTCTGGAGCCTATCCCAGCAGCTATTGGGCAAGAGGCGAACTGAGGCGACTGTCCACACTCAGGGTCAACTTAAAATCAATCTGCATACATACCTGCAAATTATGGAGTTTAGAAATAACATTTTCCTGATAAGAACATGCAAGTTATCCTGATTCTCTGTACATGTGGAATAATCCAATATCCATCATTCCACATTTTAGCACACATGAAAGGCTTCAAATCTACCTGGGACTTTTAACACTTTTTAAAATTGATCTAAAGTTGTAACACTTGCAATCACACTTAATACGCGTACGACGGTGACATTTTTGAGGCTACATAAGCCTAAATATGCCTTGAGATGCCAAAAACTTTTTTAGGTCTTTTTTACCATGAACTGATCACATTTAATGTATATGCTGCTCTAATAAGAATCTGTGATTATTCAAACTATCTTAATAGACAAAACATGCTGTGTGATGTCAGTCACATAATTCAGCAGAAATTGAACTGATTACAGCTCCTGATACTAGCAATTCAAAAGACAGCCTGGGCTGTATAAGTGTTTTACCTCATATTTTTCTCAGCGTATCTTGTATGTGAATAGGAGTATATATTCATAACTATTTCACATCTGCAGAACGTACCTCACCCTGAGGCCATGGATGAGCTTCTCATCACTCTCTTACCGTCTCATCATCGTGCTGACTGGCATGCCTGAGGACACGAGACAGCTTGACATAGGCACTGGCAGGTATGCACATACAGACATGCACTCTGGCAGGTGCAGACTGCACGGGAGGCTCCCAGTCGCTTCTTCTTTGTTGCTTTTCATTAACTTGTCTCATACAATCAAAGACTGTCAGCAGAAGTGAAAGACGGAGAACGAAAAAAGAAAAAGAGAGAAGGATTGCTTACTTCTTTTATCAGATATGAGTCTGTTCACACAGCCGTCTCTGAAATGAAACTTCCTTTTTCTTTCTGATATCATGTGTCTTTTATTGCTCTGCAGATGCCCTCAGGAATTTTGCGCACACAGATGTACACATAAATATATTGGGGAGAAAATATGGCAATAAAAGTGCGAGTGCTCTGGGCAGCGTGCATTCTATACTGTCAGCTCATCTCTAGACGTGCACACCTGCATGTTCCAAAAAAAAAGGCAAGGGGTATCTTTAAAATGCTATCAGGACTTAAGTGAAATGCCACAGTTTAATGAAATAATACCAGAATACATTTACCTCCCAGCATAAACCCATGGCTTATTTCTTTGGTTTAAGGAGTCGCGTCACTCTGCTAAAGGTTAAAGGGAAGATATTCTAATCAGGGACACTTTACACAACAGCAGCTCAATAAGGTCAACTGGTGTCACAGCATTCAGGTTGGAGGCAGGAATGTGTGTAAATACAAGTGTGTGTATGGCTACTTTGTATTCACTGTCTTTATTTTCTGTTGCTTGTGCAGGCACTCCAAACTTTGTCTTCTTTTTAGTCCTTGATTGCTTCTTTTCTTACCATGTACCATTTCTCTATTAGATATCAAAGGAACACATGCATAAACACATGCATGCACACTTAAGCTGAGTCGCATGTAAACGGCTGGTGTCTGATGGGGTGATCCGCTAGCCGATCAGTTGTATTGATTATTGGGCCAGAGGAGGCTGGTGGAGCAGCAGCAGTAATTAGGGCTTTTTGGTGTGGATTAGCTGAGAGAAAAGGTCACCCACTCAACATCAGTGGCAGGACCACAGGCAGGGATAGGGAGGGGTAGATGGGTGAAGGAGATTGTCCCCAAAAGTGATGACCACAATTGGCAGGGCCATGTGCATATAGATGGATAGGATGGATGGATGGATATACACTCGTAGATAGATATAGGTAAGATTTTTTATTTATTACAGGCCTAAATCTTATTTCTTGAGTTTGAGTTTGGTTGAGTTGCTTGAGTTTTGGTGTTGTGGTGTTTACCTGACAACATCAAGGTAAGACAAGGCAAGACTAAACTTTTTTGTAAAAGAATACCACTGTATTTGGAAGAAAATCCAAATCTGGTAATAAAGTCCCTTTTTACCTCTTGACTTTGTTGTTGTTAGTTACTGACAGATGCTCCCAGATTTGTCATCTCCATTTAAAGGAGTCTTTGTGTTCAGTGACACCTCTTATTCACTATCATCAGATGTTTGCACAAGTTGCTTATTTATACATGGGACTTGACATGGAGCAAACTTTGCATTGGTTGGCTGGCACGGTGAAGTCAGTGCAGTGTCTGGTCCCACTGATTTGCACTTTTGTGTTGTCACATACAGCTCATACAAATTCTATGGTTTTGTGTTAAAATCACTAATGGGAGGAGTTTTACATTGTGCCTAGGGACAGAATCTATATCTTAATTACTTTACAGTAACTGTGAAATTCTACATTTTGTACTACTGCATTTGTACCATTTTAACTACATCATATCTTTTCTTGTTGTACCTTTAGAACTGATTTTTTTTGTCTCAGTGCTATGGCAGGCCTAAGTGTATCTTTAGTAGGTCATGACCCTCCTGCACTGAGAGCTGGACAAACAGGACTGTGGAGCTGCAACAGAATTAGGAATGTTCCTTTTGTTTTTGTTTGGTCAGACATGAATGCAGGAAAATTCCACCATTTGCACTTAGAAATGCAGATATTAAAATTATTAAAAAAAAGCTGATTAAAATTACTAAAATGATCATTATATGACCGTAACAAAACCAAATAAGGTACAGCATAGCTCTGTGTTGTAACTGTGCATTAATTGTTCCTTCTTTACTCTTTGTGATGGCTGCTTAGCAAGTTGCTGTACATGTGATTCATTATTACGGCTGCACTTGAACATATATTTGTGATATCATCCACACCCACTTGTCATGCATATCCCATCAAACATTTGTGAAGTCAAATATTTCTTAAAAAAGGCTGATGTGAAGGATTAAGTGGATGTTTACTTGTCTGCATTTAAAGTGTGTCAGCTCCCCTTATTTTGCTTCTCAGTGGCTCAGAGTAAGACAGCAGCAGCTGTGGGAGAATTAGAAGGACTGTTTTTTTGTGCAAAGCTGCAGCACTCCTAGTGGTAGAAACACAGAAGTTCCTGCAAAACCAACCAGACCAGAGGTGACCACATCTGACTGAACTTCATAAAGATTACGTTGTCTTGTTCTTGTGTGTTGTTCTTTATCCGTAACAGCAATGTGTGTGTTTATTTTATTGTTGGTGGAGGCAGGGATATGGAAGCATGCGTGACTTTTTTTGTCTCTATCTGTCTCATCAAACAACAATACGCGTGTGCCTGTGTGTGTATGTGCGTCACAGGAGAAAACTCACTGTGTGTTCCCTTGCATATCCGGGCTGTGGCTGTGTTCATTTGACCATTTTTTAGTATGAAACAGTGTGTATGATTTGTAAATGTCACTGGAAATGAAATGCCAACAGAGGTTCTGAAGAAGCGTTGTGTTGTGTGACGATAAAGGACATACACAACCAAAAAGGCGAGCCGGAAACAAACACATGAGGGCCAAACAAACTTTAAAACATACCAGATTCTAAAGCAGACTGGCGAGCCTTCCAAGCTCACCTATAACCAGTAGAGGGGATGTATGTCATTTAAAACCTTTATGCTACTGTAGAGTTTTGATTAATATTTGACCGTAAGAAGATATTATTACAAAGTGGCTGGGATAGGATTATCAATATGTTGCATTATAAACAAAAATCTGCCTAATTTATACTCAAGAATGCATGTGATTAATTGCGTAAACCCTGCAGTGTTAGGTACTCCTGTTATGGGAAAGAAATAGTCCATTTTTAGTAGTCTCTATGACACAGTATACAGTATGAATCCTTGTCTGATTGGGTCTGAAAATGGTAGTGGACGGCAACCTGTGCATAAAGAATAAACTGAATCTATATAAGCTACACATTGTGGGGGGATCCTGCAATATAGAGTTCACCAGAGGGTCAAAAGTGTCACCACATACATCACAGCTGTAGCAGAACGGCACACACAGTTGCCATGGAGATCAGCCATTTTTCCCCCCTGCTGCTCTAAGCCAAACAGTGGTGGGTGGGTGCCAAGACACACATGAAAAAAAAGACAAAAAAGGATTGTGAGCCCAGTCTTATGTAAGTGTGTATGTAAGTCAATGTGTTTATTTGTCCAGGCGTATACCACTTAAGAGACACATGTGTGCCTTCCTTGTTTGATCTGACTATCTGTGGTCTCAGCTGTACTCATCAGGAATGCTGCGCAACAATAGCTACGGTACCCGTGGTGGGAGCTGCACAGCGTGATAAAACAGGCAAAATGACGGTGTCAGAAGCTCCATTGAGCATAATCAGGCGGTGGTAGATGGGCTCGGCTGTTGGGTTTGGGACCATAAGTCTGGCGATTAAACATGCATGGGGAGAATCTTTCATCACGGGGCGAAACAAAACCGCCCTGCCCTTCTCACGTGTTCCAACATCGCCATGGAAAGTGCCTGTTTCCTTGGCAACTAAACTGGCTCGCTTTGTCACAGGAATGGTGAAGGAGGAGGTGAGGAGGAGCAAAAGGGGGTTGGAGGGGGAGGATGGAGGGTAGAGCAGAGGCATGACACTCTACACTGACCTCCAGCTAACCTCTAGGTGAATGAACCGTACTGGCATCCTGTAGTGACGCATTGTTTTTGAATCAACAAAGACGTTTTCCATCACCTGTGTTAAAATGGCTCAGGTAAATTGATCTTTTTAGAGTTTGGCCACTGCACAGCCTTAACAGATACCTAATTTGTCTCTGCAAAAAATCCTACAGAGTAAAGAAAACTAAAAAAATGTTCTAGAAATTTGCATGTGCTGCCACTGTGCCATGTTAACAAAATGTGTTGTCCAAATGCTCTCCTAAAAAACAGACTCTTTCTTCTACTGCCCCCAGTGGCAAAATGTAAGGCCTGTGAAGGTGAAAGAGAAAGGCAAGAAAAAGGGCAGAGTGAAAGAGAAATGACTCAAAGCAAGGAAATGGAGGATATAGTCCTGAAAGTGTGGTGGTGAGAAAAAGACAATGGCTTGTTAACACAGGCAGCCAGACAAAGAGAGGAAGGGAGACAAAGTGAGACGCCGCTTTTATGTCAGCCCACAACTGCTCTCATACCAAAAGCTGGTGTGCTAGCTATAATGTTAACCTAGTGTTTCCCTAATGGGCTTAATGACATATGGAGCACAGATTGCAGCAGGAGCTGGTTCACTTTGAAACCACTGTCGCCTCCCTCAGGGCTTCGCAGGCAGAACATCATGAAGAAGTGGCAACTGAGGATGCAGGTCGTGTCAAGTGAACTTTAATGGTTTCCAAATTATATCTGAAATGACGTTTTTCTGACATTAAAGTTCCTATGTGATAGAAAAGGTCTCTCAACAGGTGTATTTGATTTTTCTTCACTGATTCCCAAAACAGCAAAAAGAAAATGCAGAGCAACATTTCCTGAATGATCATTATCTCAAACACCACATGATAATCTTGTGTCTTGTCAATTTTTGTCACCGGCCCATATGACATCTTCCTGAGCATCTCCTTGTGGCACATCGCCCGCCATTTTGTTTCAATTTGTTCCCATCACTGATATCTCCTCATCCTCTCAGCTCCTTTACTTTACCCACATCTCACTTGTCGTCTGGCCGTCATTTTCTCTTGGACTGTTACTGATGATATCAGAGTGTTGTTGGCTTTGCGATGTTGGAACGTGGAGCTAATGGGCTTTCAAATGCTTCGTTGTGAATGCAAGCTGTCAAGACGGGAGAGATAGGATCAGATTTGATTAGGGGGCGACAGCAGCAGCATAAAATCTATTTAAAAAGAGAAGGGAGTTTGTTTCTCTGCATGTCTCTGTGTGAGAGCAAAACAAAAACTACATTAGGTACTTGTATGATCATTTACTGCTTTGCCCAAGCCTTATTAGATGTCACTGGATCATGTTTATTTCTTAGAAGTCTGTATCCCCACTGACATTCTCCTTTTCAGTTTTCTATTTCCTATATGCATCCTTCCCCTGCGGAGCAGAGAGCAACACTGCCTCTTTTGGCAGGACGAGGTAAATGTGTTCATCTCTGGCAGATGAATGATGTCAAAGAGGCATATTTATATTCATTTAGGTCTGAGGAGGAGGAGAACCCATCTGTAACGGATGTGATAGGACCCGCTACATGTGAGTGTGCGTAGCAAGGTGCGTGTCTATGTGGTAGTGTACGCATGTGCGCGTTTGAGCATGTGTTCCAAGGTATCCATCGTTTGTGATAAATGAATCAAGCTTTTGTGTGGGATGATTCCATGTGTGCAAGTCTGTGCGTCTGCGTGCAAGTGAGGTCATTCCCCGGTCACTTGTTCAGGCTGTGTGATGAATGAAGAGGAGAGGTGCCTGCAAAGCCAGAGAGATTTGGGAGAAACATTGTTCCACCGAGTTAAAAATGGTCTTGTGTTGTGCCAGAGGCTGAAGGAACATTACTAAAAAAACAAAAAAAAAAAAAACTGTAAGGCTGCAATTTAAGTGGATGTTCATCATAACCAGGATTTAAAATCAATCTTACCAAAGTAATAAACTTGTAAAATATTAATATTCGCCATGTGATTGTGCAGTGGCTCAATGCGAGGTTTTGCAAATAAATAAGTATTCAAAAATGGGCCCACTCTATGTCTGTCACTTCTTTCCTGCTGGAGAAATTCGGTGGAAGTGGCCATGTTTGGTTTCCCATGGCAGGCCATAAGGGTCAAAGGCATCTGGCTCAACCAGGAAGTATCAGGTTACAGTAGACAGGAAGTTGGTGAGCCAAACAGGAAGGACTTTATACAGAGAAGGCTACTGAAAGTCAGCAGCATTCAAAACCATCAGTGTCTGTCATCACTGGACAATAAATAGATTGTGTATGTGTCATGCACATCCAAGTGGTATTTGTATGTTTCATAGCATGACCATTTACTGATTACTGAATTTAACTGATTTAATTCAGTGTAAAAATTAAAGAGAAAAAAGTTTTCTACACCAAGACAGGGCAAGTCTCTGTCTGTGTGTGCTTTTGGTAAAGGGAAGGAGGGTAGAGGTACAGATACAGGCACAATAACTACACAAGAATACAAGCTTGCAATACAAACAACTGGGTTGTAGACATGATGGCAGGGCCAACAACTAACATATTGCAAAACTGTTTTGAACACATTGTAAGCACGCCAGGAGTTGTAGAGCTGTAGTGAAGCCGTGCAAAGGCATATTAACCATGTTGTTGCCTGTACAGTGGGTGTAAGATAGCAATAATTTGTTAGGATCAAGGCTTGATGGAGGTCAGCTCTTATCAGAGGAGCTGTAGAGAATGATTTCAGTGTGTGTGTTTGTGTGAGATTATGTGCTTTGGACAGTGTGGTCAGGAAGAAGTGCATAGTGGAATCGATGTCCACACACCTCGTCCTAAATTATTCATCCTGTCAGCGGCCCTGTCCACCATCGCTGTGGAAACCGCTGACCAAGAGCTTTAACCCATCCCTACGGATTCACCTCTTCATCCTCTCCTCAACCCTCACTTCCTTCTCCAGTTCTCACTGGCTCATTATCTCCTCTCTGATTCGTTCATTTACGCCTCTCCTCCTACTTTCCACTCTTTCTTAGTTCTCAAATCTTTCCATCTGTCTTTCTTCTACTCCCATTATTCAGTATATCTGTCTTCCTCATTATACCTGAACTCCTACTGACTCGCCCACTGCCTTTTCCCCCTTTCCTCTTTCTCTCCCAGTCTTTCAGCTTGCTGACATTCTCTCTTCTGTTTCCTCCGTGTTGCTGACCAAGATTATAATGTGTTGGCTTTGTACGAAGTTTATGTTTGTGTCTTTGAAGTCTGCCCCAGAGGCCTTTTGGAAAACAGCCATAATCCTTGTGAGCTGCTGGAGGTTGCTCTGGGTGCCGTGTGCGTCTGTTCATCCTCATGCATGTGTGAATATGTGTGTGCATACATTCAACTCTGAGGGCAGTGTGTGCGCACAAGCATGTGAGTGTGAGTCAGTAATTGTGACATGGCTCATACATCATGACCAGAGCCCGTTTGATTACAAGCGGAGGGGCCCGGTGATTAATCGTTGGATTCAGCTCCCTGGCCCTAGTTGTGACACCCGGTCACAGAGCATCTGTACCGACACACCCCCCTAGCCCCACTGCCAAGCACCAGTGTACCCCTTTGCCACCTACACGTCTTTACTCTCACACCCACACATTCACATAAATATCCCCTGCCTTCATCTTACTTCCAACCCAGCACTAAGTTTCTTTCTGCCCTTCTCGCTCATACAGTGCACACATTGCCATTATTTCTCTTTTTTCTCCACTGCCTCCTGTTTTGCCTTAACCTTACCATACCATTTTATACAACTTCTCCTCCATACATCTTTACCATTATGCAATTTCCACCTTTACACTCTCCCCAGGCTCCCTTCCATTAATTTCTCCTTTCAAACCACTTTAACCACAGCTACACTTACTTTTTCAGCTAATATGATTCTGATTTGATTCCCCCAAACTGTATCCTAACAAGTTAAAAAAAAAGTATGCACCCTTAAATGAACCAAATGTCTCCTCTGTATGCAGTTCCAGCACCTCAGGCTCTCTCCACATATCACAGAGGTCACCAAGGCAAAAAGTGACCCTTTAACCTGAAAACAAGCAAATTGAGGCCACCCTACCCTAAATATATGAACTAAGTCTAAATCTAAAGTCTAAAAGGTTTGTGCTCACAGTTTGAGCTAATTCTTGTATTTATTTTTCTAAATGAATTCACTGTTCATCATTAAACATGATTAAACATTGTTTGCAATTCATGCAAACATATTTTCAGAATTATTTTACTATTAATTCTTACAGTTCTCATTACCAGAAAAATATGACTGTAAAAAGTGAGTAATATGATACTTAATAAGTAGAAAAATGCTAACGAAAAAGAAACGAGCAACTGAAGGACTAGCCTGGAATAATTTAATCTTCTTTAATTTTTTTTGGTCATCAAAAGCCATAAAACAACAAAAGCTAACCATGTGCTAGTCCACCTTTATTTCCTATTCTGCCATTTTTCCTAAATCAATACAGTAAATCTGTAAAATGGGTTTATTACCTAAAAAAAGCAAGCGCTCTTGGTGTAACTAAACTTTATTAGAGCAGAAATAAAGAAGGAATTTGTTTTTATTTCCAGGCATACATTAGACATGATTTAGAGACATAGTAGATCAATTCTTAATAAACTACACAGTTCATGTTCTGAATAAAAGATTTCACACAGAGCAACTCTATAGCTTTTTAATGTTTTTTTATCCAAAGGCTATATGCAAAAGATGGACATAGCCACTATGACACCATCCATTGTATGCTGTCATTCTGAAGCCTCAAGTTTAGCATTCAGCTGTCACCATCCTGGGCTTGTAACAGCCAGAAGTAATGTGCGTAGGATAGATTTGTGCAAGAACGCAAGAACTTGATGTATAGCCATTAGATCAGACCACACCTGTCACAAAAACAGCAGCGCTGCACATAATAAAGAAAAATTTCAACTTAACAAAAAGGTTAAACACCTGTATCGGAAATCAGCTATTGGGACAAAAGAAAACCAAAACACGATATGTACAAGTATTTATTTCTACGGTAAAGCTGAAAATTCTAGAATGGTGGTGTGAAAGGACTCTCTTGTGGGAGGTTACTGCCAGTAACTGAGTGCTGTGGCACTGCAAAATAAGATGTTTTATCCATTAGGCAGATTGGCAGTACTTGTTTGAGTGACAAATTTATTGGGTTTTTTTTTTCATTTTCAGTGGGAAATCTGAAGAAAAAAAAATAACATCCATTTTAAAACGCAGGAACATCTTTGATAATTTGAAGTAGATGAGGGTGAAGAGACAGAATGAGAGGGAACAAGAGATGCAGGATAAAAGTCTGTAGGAAACAAAGGATGAGAAACTGTGAGAGTGATCAAGGAGGCAATGTGTGTGTTTGTGTATGTGTGTGTGCGGGTGTGTATGTGTGTGTGAGGGTTCCCCTGGCTCTCACCTCCATACGGTATCAAGATGAAGAATGGTGCTGCCAGCGATCAGCCCAGGCCTGGACTAAAGCTCCACACAAGGATTCCCTGCTGAAACCATTAGTCTGGGCATTAAACACCATTAGAACACACATACACACACACTCAGTTGTGTTTCTATATGTCTCTATTCATTTCATATCAACTACTTTCCTTATATTAACATTAAAATGTGTCTTAGCTTAAAATCTATTGACCTATCTATGAGTATCTAAATCTATTTATGAGAGTACTTTCTTTTTGCCACATGTCCCTGAGTGAAACTGTATAAACACATTTAGGTGTCAATAACACGAGTAATACTAGAACTATACAGGACCACTTATATATACACTAATTCTTTTTTTTTTTACTGCACAATATAAAAAATACATTGAACATCAAGGATGTGAATGTGGGTTAATGCTCATACACACAGGTTTAAAAACACATATACCTTCAGAACAAAGAGTGGAGAAGAGTGACAAAAAGAGAGGATGGAAGACAGAGTGTGAAGGGTAGAAGGGCACTGAAAATTCACTTTTACTTTAAAGTCTCATTTCTCTTGCCATCAACTACTCTATTTGTCATTTCTAATGCATGATTAATTAAAGACAAGTAAGAAATTAATTTCCTGGATGTCTTTGTCCTTTTTTTATTACAAGGGCTTACCTCATATTTCCTTATATTTATCAGGGTCTTTCATATCTGCATATATGATCTGTCTCTGCGTGTTGCTATGTGTGTCTGTGCTCCCATGTTGCACACAGGAGCGTGTATGTCCCCAGTGATCCAGGTGTAATTGGGTTAGTGACAACCAGGACAATGTGACACCTGCAGGTCTCAGCTGTGCCTATCCCCACTGAACTGGCCTGGAGTCAGCTGGAGCTCTGTCATCTGGACCGGACTCAGCTGAAACAGCAATGCCGGACTGCTCTAGGGTTAGAAGCTTGGCTGGGTACGAACAAATATCAGTCAGAGTCCTAACCTTTTGTATTTTAGCCTGATAAGAGGCAATAGCAAAGTAAAATTTGTGTGACTTTCATCTCAGGGTATTCAAAGCAGTGGCAGAACATGCAAGACTGTTCTTAACATAAAAAGAATAAAAAAATTTAAAGTAGGTTGTTTAAATAAGTTTTAAAGATAATGAGGCTTTGAAATATCTGTTTGTATAAAATGTGGTTGAGTGTACTACATCAATTACCGTTCCAAATTCAGTGTGTAGTGATTTGTTCAAACTCACCACACTATGGCTGTTTTGTTGTGCATTTCTAAAGTGCATTTTCAACGTATCACTTTGAATTTCTTCTCACCATTGGTAGCCTAACCTATGACTGGTGAGGGACTATTTTGAGGTTGACCCAGCTAATACCACTAGCTATAGAGAAGATCTGTGGGAAGCAAAAGTCATGTGAACAAGTGATAACCTCCTGTAAATTCTGAGGTTTTGTTATTATAAAAAAATCTACTGGTCCCTAACAGACCTCAGACTTAGATAAAACAACCACACGTGATGTATTAAATAGTGTCATTATGTATCGTACAAAAAAAGGCAAAGTGCTAAAACAGTGTGTGAAAAAAATATATACACACTTACTGTTTCCTGAGGACTTAAGAGGATAAGTAGCAGCCAGGTGCTGCCAGTCAACTGCATGTCACTAACTATAGTATAACCAACCCTATGAAAGCAGAGGTTTTGGCAGTGTGTTGCTCAAGAGAATTCAGGTACGTGTTAACAGTGCCAACTAAGAAAGACATCAGCAGTGACCATAGAGAAACAACTATTGCTGCCCATCAGTCTTGAAAGGGTTATAAGGTCCAAACAATTTGGACTCCACCATTCAAAAGTGAAAAAGATTATTCACAAAAACAAACAATCAAACAAAATCTCACATTCTCCAGCATCGATTAGCATGTTAAATGTGAAAGTTAATTTCAGTATAATTAGAAAAAGACTGAACACGTATGGCTTGTTAGGAACAGTTGCCATTAGAAAGCCTCTTCTCTCTAAAAAGAACATGAAAGCACAGCTTGGCTTTATAAAGTTGCATCTGAACAAACTGCAAGACTTCTCGAACAATGTCTTTTGTACAAACATACCAAATTGGAGATGTTTCGCCAAAGATGGTGGCCAAAGAATAAACTGACATCAACTGTCAAGCACAGTGAGTGGTGGAAGGAGGGTGATTTGAGGTTGTTCTGACACCTTGCAGTTATCGAGTCAACCATGATTAAGTATTCTAGAGTCTAACATGAGGCCATCTGTCTGACAGCTAAAGCTTGGCTGACACTGGGTCATGCAACAGGACAAGCTAATCTACAGCAGAATGGCTGATAAAGAATCAAGGTGTTACATTTGCCCAAAGTCCAGCCTTCAACCTGAATGAAATGCTGTGAAAGGCAGGAGTTGCCCTCACCTGTGAATTCACAGACATGACACCGTTTTCACCAAGCTCACAGTATGTAAAATGTCTGGCTGCCAATTAAGTTATTAGAAATTATGTGTTCCTTATCAGCAGGTTGCCACAGATAGTTGGTACTGAACCCTCTTTTGTTTACCCTTTCTTAAGTTCAGTGAATTATCAAACGATTAGAATTTGCTGTTACCAGAAAGGCAAAAAGCCAAGAGCAAACAAATTTCATCTTCCCATAATTGTGGCACAGCGAAAGAAGCATGATTTGAAGTTTCAGTTAGAAATAGAGATTGAGAGGCTGGATAATTCAAACCGGTGCAATACCATGCAAATATGATCAGGCCACCGAATGACATTTTAAAAACTATGCAGCATCAAACTAATTGCCAGGGTGGTGTTATGTTGGTGTTTTTCAGTTGATCGTCACTTCAGACAACCAAATACATGCTCTCAAGCAAAGGCTACCTAGTACCAGCATCAGCTGATTACTGGAGCCCCTCCATCTCGTTTTTTGAGTGAGGTAACGTCAGATAAAGGATGCAAAATACAACCCTAATGAGCAGCCTCCTTTTACATTTTCATTAATTATGCACAGACTGATACAGAAATGCAAAATGTATTTGTTTCTGTGCAAAACCTGGAAAGAACAACTCAAAACATATCCCTAGCTTTCCTTGTCCAATCTATTTTAGCAATACTTGTGAAAATCATTGAACCAACAGATCTTTCTCTGACTTAAACCGTTGAAAATGTCAAAGCTAAGGGGGAGGAAAGTGATAATAGAAGTGTTCCCAACGAGTACCCCAACAACGTGTTGAGTACCCCCCATTTGTTGCATCTCTGCCACCCCCATCCTCACCAACAAACTTTATCTTGAATTCAACGTTATCTTAAGTATGTCTTTCTAAGCATTTATTAAGATAATGTCAGTAAATAAGTCATCAGTCTCAAACATATTTTTTTTAAATAGATGAGAAGAGGAAGCCTGCTGTGCTGAAAGGCACCTTGCAGCCTCTGTATTACTGTCCAATGTCACAAAGAGATACTTCACAAACCCTACCGGTCTATGACAGTTTTCCAGATGCCCCCTTTCTCTCATCAGGCAGGAATTTGTGATCACAGACTGATATCATACCAACGTCTCCCTGTCATGTTAGATTTCTACCTCTCATGTCTGAGAACTGTCTCTCTAGGCCAGAGTGGCGACAGACCATGCTAACCAGCACGACGCCATCGGAAGCTAATAAATCATCTGTGGTTTTATTTCAGATTTATTTGGACCGTAATGAAGACGCGACGGGCCCAGGCTGTAACCGACAGCGACAGGGTGACACTGATGAATGGCTGAAGGTGCGTTCTCTGCAGTTGGAAAGAGAGGAAGCACTGTCAGACTGCAACTCTGCACTGTGTGTGTGAGAGAAGAGTCTAACAGTCCTGTTAGATCAGACAGTTTGAGTATAAATAGCATATTTACATCATATGTATAATTATCACTCTTCGCAAAGTGATAATTATCCAGATCCAGCTTTTGATATCAGCTTTGTTATCATCATCATAACCAGTAACAATTTTCAACGTAAAAATCATGTGTGAATGTTAATATCAAATTATCTTCATCACACACACTCACTATCTATAAAGCAATTATTAAAACTAATCTTCTGATATCACCTACTGTAAACAACAAAATTACCAATATTACACAAATCAACATTAAAATCCCTAACATCTCAATGACTTGAGTCAAAACATTATCAATTATCACCATCATCAATTTGAGCATCAATAATTTGGTCAACATGACTATGCCCTCTTGCTGCAATCAGACCCAGCAGTTTTCAAAGTAGTGTCCTAAATCATCAGAATTGAATAAAAAGATTAGCTGATACGATTAATTCACTGAATTAATTTAGAGCCTGACCGGACTTTGGCTGGAGTAGCTAGTGTTCCACTAGATTCTGTAACCCATTGCAGCCTCTCAATCCCATCCACATTTGTAAGAGTAAAGTATGTTTGTAATTTAGTTACCAAATTCACAGACAAGTCTGCATTTCCACAACTGCTGATTGTGGAAATTTGTAACCATGTGGTTACAGAACAAACTACAGCTCCCATGAAAGTGGATTACAAAGTAGTAGAGCAGATTATTGCATTTTTTCAGAAAAATCTGTCACAAGTGGAAAGAAGCCCCAAAAGGGAGGAACAAGCACTAAAATCATGACTTCAGCATGAAGAAGTTTAATCTATCTACGAAACCTAACAACCCTTTTGATCATTTCTTTAATCTATTTTGTGACCTCTGTTTCCTAAAAACATAAAGCTTTCAGTTCTAGCTGCCCTGCCAATACTCTTCCACCATACTAACTCCCGAAAAATTACAGGGTCATATGACTGGTGGGGAAAGGTTCTGGATTTTTGATGACAGTGAAAAATATCAATTGGATTCAGAATGGATCCCAGGAGACCCAGCGCAGAATTTCCCGATTACCTTTTTTCCTCTTTCAGTCACTGTCAAGTTGCAAAACAGGAAGAGCTAAATTTAGATTGTTGAAAGGGACTTTTGAACTCATATGAATAATCAAATAATAAATGATCCTAATGTTACAGTGTGTAACATGTAAAAGGATCTAATGGCTGAACTGTGATGAAAATGTTCATATCTGTGTTTTCATTCGTGTAGAATTTCGAGGAAATAAGAATTATGTTTATATCACCCAGGAAAAAGCATTTTTTTCATTTACACATTGTTCTCTTCCATGTGGTCCACTATGTTGAACAATAGTGTTACAACAGTGGCTCAAAATGGAAAAACCAAAAGCTGTTAATGAGAGCTTTAGATTAGCTGTAGTCGCTTGGAGGCGCAGGATGAGGCTGGTAGCATTTAGTTGCTCGCAATCCATATTGTCACCACTAGAATAGTTATTCTAAATTCTTATTATCGTTATTCAAACTATATTAATTAAGAACATGCATATTAGTGACTCTAAATTGTCCCTTTGTCTCTGTGTGGTCTTGTGATGGACTGATGACTTGTCCAGGGTGTACCCTGCCTCTTGCCCAACAACAGCTGGGATAGGCTCTAACTACCCAACCAAGCAGCTGTGGAATCATGTTTTGTCAACAAGTGCATTGATTAAACATTTTGGATTTCATGTGGTTCCCTTTTCTTAGCAAATGCAAACAGTGTCTTGATTCTAGATACCAAATATGATTACTCAACAACAAATAAGTAGCCTGTAAAAGCACTGTGTTATCTGCATCTCTCCATGTGCAACTCATAGGTCTGCCAATGACAAATTAATTTGAAAATAATTACATTGCTGAAGTCATCAAACAATGCCATAAACATTTAATCAACATTATCATTATCTCAATATCTCAATATCATCATAATAATCTTTATAGCAAAATTAAGATCATATCAACCTTTATCACCGCCATCGCCATCATCAAATCTCTGACCTCTTCTCAACCCCAGCCTTCCTTCTCAACATGAATGCATTTTTCATCACTCTCTCTGCATTGCTTTTCTTGTTCCACTGACTTTGTGAATTAATAGTTTGCTCTTTCTGTGTGTCATCACAGTTCTCTCTCTGTCAGCCAAGGACAAATCGACTGAGCCGACTCAATGCTTCAAGCCTGGCAGCTTCCAGTCATCCTGTCAATCAATGAATCCATACGAAGCATGTCTCACGCGGGCCTGACAGAATGTGGCACAGCACTTTGTGAAGAGCATAGAAAGACATGTGTACATCATGCACTGTAGTGGAAATTTGACAACGTGTTTGACTAACTTCTCACTGAACACCAATGCCTGAAAAGCTACTCTAAAAACATATGAAGCTGCCTAAGATTCACTGTGGAAATATTTAGTAAAAAATAGCATTTACCCATATGATCCTGAAACTTGGAGGAAAACAAATAAATGATCAGGTGATAGTGTTACACTGAAATAATGCCTGTACCTATTCTCAGGTTTCAATGAACATTTTTATCAAGTATCACATCAAAAAGGTTAATGTAAACAGAAAAATTAATAAGGAAAATACTCACTCATACTTCAAAAAATAGGCTTTGCCTTTTTGTGAAAGAACAAACACTTGTGAGGCAGATGGAAACTCCCTTTGCAAATACATTCAGACATGTTACAGGACTGATTACGTGAGAAATCAGCCAGTTCTGTTTCTAGAGAATAATAGTTGGTGATACTCACTGAAATGAAAGAATAAGCTGAGCAGAATTCCTAAAGATCCCATAATTTTTCTCTCATATGTGGTCAATGCTGTAGTTTTGTTTGTGTTCTTTTTATTTCCAGGAAGATTTGAAAACAAATCTTGTTCTGTAAAATTGTCGTCACCATTTTTAGTTCTGTTTTAAAGAACAAAACAACATCAAAGCAAAAAATAGATGAAATTGAGTTTGGGGGGATAAAATCAGAAATTATAAATTTTAGGCCATATCACCCAGCTCTACTTTGTTTATTTTTTTATATGTATGTGTTACAGAGGGTTTGCAGCATTGCTCTTTATGTTTAGCAGCTTTACCAACATTCTACTTTGCATAAGCAGCTCCAGAGCGGTCCCTTGCACAGAGCCAACCCTCTCTATCGGTTTGTTCTGTTTCTTTAAATCACTGCCCCTAATGTTGCTGTCCGAAAAGATGACTCCAAAGCAGATTGCACTCTCGACAGACTTATGCAACATCTTGCTGCAAACATTGAAGGACCTCAGCTTCCCCAAGAAGTAGAGTCGGCTCTGCCTTCCTTTTATCTAAACAGCCTCTGTGACACATTTTTCCAAGCAAGTCTGTCTTCCAGGTGAACACCCAGGTACATCTATCACAGCCCAGTTTCAGTGTAGAAATGGTTGTTCACATTTCCACAGCGTAGAAGTGTCACAGTCCATGTAAAATGGTCCATGTTGTAAATTGTAAGATAAGAATGTATTCCTAATGTGAAGTTTCCTGTCTGACAGTGTTTCCCTGACATGACAGGGATTGCAATACATGAACAGTAAGCTGTAGAAATGTAGAAATGTAACTACCTCGTATTTTGTATCAAGTAGTAATTTACATTAATTGTAACTCTGACTATTTAGTTTTAACTCCAAAGTTTTACATTTCGCAGGTGAGAGTGACATAGAAAAGTAAGAAATAGCTAGTTGAATGAAATCAGTTAAATGACTGTTGAAAATCTGGAGGGCAAGACTCACACTAGAGATCTTTTGCACAAAGAGCCATGGATTAGCATCTATTGTGATCCTCCTACTCTTTATAAGTGTTCGTGGTTAAATAAACACTCACGAGCTGTAGAAAATGGACATAATCACTTGGGAACACATATGGAGAAGTGTTATTTTGACAGGCTTTCAAATTGAAACTTAACTGCATCCGTGTAAGAAACAGAGAGAAGGAAATGTAGAAATTGTAAAAAAAAACTTTAGCCGATCCTTCATATTCCACCATGAACCATTGTAGCTATTTCTTGTAGGTATTTCATCATTTCTGTCACATCAAAGTTAAATAATTTTGAGGCAAAGCACATATTCACAGTGATTAAATTAAAAGGGTGGGATATTTTGTCAAACTACCTTTACATCATGGATGCCAAAAAAAATTCAGCAAAGGATTGGTCACATCAGAGAACAGAGGAGATGATGAGGTACAAATGAAAGAAATGAGAAAAGCTTAATAAAACATTTGTTACAGCCTAAAATAAAAAATGCTTTACATCACATATAAGATATTCATGCAAATGTTTGTAATCATTATCCAGCAACAACCACAGCAGGCTATAACAGTAGAGTTAATAGGTTTGGCAGCAATGTTACTTTACCTTTCCAGTGGGAAGAAAGCAAGCAGAGTCAGTTTTAATACCAAAGTGAATTAAACTCCCTCATTACTTTGGATGTCCTGCTGATGTTGGCCCTTCCCTTCTCCCAACAATTACTCATCACTTTCATGAAGTAGTTTTAGCATTTTGAGGTTGAGAGGAGACTTGGTAGGAGTGGGTTTAGTAATGGGAGCTGGTCGTTTGTTGATTTTGGCAGAATCCACATATAAGCGATTGAAGCAATCATTAGTTACTGTTGTTATTGCTAATTGGAGCAGAGAGGAGCAAGCACAAACCTATCTTTGTTTGGATATAAGAGGAATATTCTGCCACTTCGAAATCAGTTGATGTGCTGTAACACATAACTCAGAAACTGAATTGTGGTTCTCAGTTTTTTCAGCTGCATTACAGTCCATGCACACATCGTCAATAAAAAAGGGGTCACTGATCCTGATTGTAACTTTTATGGACAGGATCTCAGGGGCATAGTTGGGGAGATGAAGATATCTGGTTTGGGAACCTCAGTGTCACGTGTCTGCCTTTTGTAGGTTCTAGTTGAGGAGTTTAAGATATCTCGAGATCTTGTTCATGAGTGATGGTAAGTTGGAGCAAGATATAGACAGATGGATTGGGACTTCATCAGCAGTAATGAGGGTGCTGCTCTAATCCATTGTGTTAAGAGGGAGCTAAACCTGGAGGTGAAGCTTTCAATTCACTGGTCCATCATTGTGCCAACCCTCACCTATGGTCACAAGATCTGCGTAGTGACCGAAAAAATTAGGTTACGGATACATGAGGCTGAAATGGGTTTCCTTCGGGGGGTGGCTGAGCTCAGCCTTCGAGATGAGGAGGTGAGGTGAGGAGCTCGGCCAGTTGGAAGAAACTTGAATTCGAGCCGCTGATTTTCCACAGCAAAAGGAGTCAGTTGAGGTGCTTCTAGCGTCTGGCTAGAATGCCTCCTGGTCACTTCTGTTTAGAGGTTTTTCGGGCTTGTCAAACTGGGAGGAGGCTCCGGAGCAGACCCAGAACTCACTGGAGGGATTAAATATCCCTTCTGGCCTGAGAATGCCTTGGGATGCCACAGGAGGAGCTAGAGAATGTCCCTGGTGAGATGGATGTTTGGGTTTCCCTCCTCTGCGCCCCAACCTCGGATAAGACAATGGATTTTCCATCAACTTTGTTCATGAATTTAAAGTTATATTATGACACCCATTAATTTCTCACCTCTAAAACAAGAGCGAAGCAGATTCATAATGTTTGGCTCTTTTTGTTACAGCTATGTGCACATACAAAGTATTAACATCTGATTTCTAAAATTTGTTTTGTTTGGTGAACTCCAACCAAAAAAGAATATGTCCACATTAGCAATTCCATTTCTCTCACTGGTTCTCCATACATGTATTGGATTTGTTTGCATTTTGTTTGCCCAAACAGTTGGCATTTTGACATGAGAACAAAGACCTTAGGAAACAGATCTGTGCACATGGGTCCACAAACTGTGTCTGAGCATGATAATATATTTACATATGGTTACACTTTTTATGTTTTTTGTTTTTTATTTGTTTTAGAATATGAATGGATCTCTTCTTTTGCCCACATTTCACCTTTCCACTTCCTTTTTATAAAGTTCATCTTAGCATCATTTTTGAGGACAGAGAAACAAACACTGAAAACATACCTTAACTTCAGCTCCACCTTTGCAGATTATCAGATTCTGAAACTATAACTATTTGATAACCCTTTGTATAAATTGTATTGTATAGTAGCCCTTTGACCAAGTTGTCTTGGTCCAGCTATTTACATGGTTTTGGCAGTGTTAAGCAGTGGTTCATGGAGTGGTTTCTGGGCTGTGAGAGGATAAGAAAAGAAGAAAAGTGGACAGATAAGCTGCAAAGAAATAATATGCATGGTTCACAAAGTATGTTATTGCAGCTGAGTCTACTGTAGCTCTCCCTATCATTCTGACTCTCCAATTACTGCCTTGTATCCATCGTGAAACAATGGGAAGACATTCTGCATCTCTTGCCGACAACCACCATGAAAGGACAGATAACTCATTCTAGCTTTAAACAAAGCTGGCACTATCTCTGTCCTTCCATCTTCATCCCGCCCCCTCACATAGTCTGTTACACTCCTTCACTCTGCCTCTCAGTCTTCTTTCTACTCCTCTAAAAACCTGTCACTCAAATCTCTATTACAATTTCTCAGTTATCTAGCCTGTTGTTTGCTTTTCACTTTTTGGTCTCCTTCTGATTGTACATGGAAAGTTCAGTTGTGTATAGCTTATTTGCAATAGAGTTGAGAAAGTTATTAGCATATTTTTTTGGTGTCTGAATCCCAGCTTTCTTATAAGTGAAAAAGACGCTTTAACACACACACACACACACACAACAAGGGCACACACGTGTGCATGCACGCACATACAGACACACACACACCTACAAGTGCTCAGAGCCAGTTAATTAGAGCTTGAAGCTCTTCTCTCCTAATGAACCTGAGGGTAATTAAAGAGCCTCGGGACACAGTTGTGTCTGTGTGCTGGTTCTAATTAAGCCCCAGCGAGCTGATTTAGCTAATTAACTAAAGGCACGATGTCCGACACCAAAGCATTCCAGCCCCAGCAGAACACAGGAAGTTACGATGTTCCCACATCGTTCCTGGCAACATTTTCATTTCCTGGGGCATTAATCACCAGAGTTACAATTGTCTCCGAGGTGACTGCCATGTGGGGATGGGGAAGGAAGCAGGCTGCAGCCACGAGGGTGTGAGGTGTGGACCATTCATGTTCTAGATCTGGGATGATGTGACAAATCACAGAAAGCAGGTAGAAAGGGGAGGGGCTAGTAAACATGAGACAATGGGGAAGAATGAAGAGAGTATGCAACATAAACATGTTTGTCATCAGAAAGCTTGTGATAAAACGAAGGAAACCAATGGATCACAATGACAGAGATTTACTCCCCAAAATAAGTTGCTCAGAGAAAAAAACAGGTCTATCTGAAATGTTGCTGAACTTCTTCCCCACTTGTCATAGCAGTGTAATGTACCATCTGCACTGTTGGACCCAGTTGACATTTCTTGCAGTCAATTCAGAGAGTTGGATCGATGTTGGGTCTGTCAGTGAGTAAGGTCATTCTGACTTGCTGTTAATAGCTGACGAATCTATTATTTTACCCGGTTAGTGCGATTTCCCCTTGTTTTTCTTCTCTGCCTATTTCAATCTTATGTCAACACCAACAGACCAAGCCTATTGCACTCCTGAAAAAAAAGTCCCCACCAGTCATATTGTCAAACTGCACACTCTATGGTGAGTGAAAAACAGTGGTTTGAAAATAAGCAAACACTGCTGTGTTTAGATTTTATATCAACATAGTCTTCCAGTTTCCCTTGTTTAATACCCTAAATACATAGAGTTATGTCCTTTTGTGCAGATGATAGCTTTTAGCTGGCAGTTGGATGTGGTCTTTGCGGCGTGTTCGAGTGGAATTTGTTTGCTCAAGTACCCGTAATGTGGGGAGACCTGGGAGGGGACCTTTCATCACCACCAGTTCTTGACATTGGCTTGGTTTAAAAGCACCAAGTACTGGAAGGTTGGAGCTTTCTTCCCCTCACATTAAGAATTTCTGGTTACTACCGCTGATTTATGAGAAAATTCTTTGTAGAGCTACTAAGGTTGCCATTCAGGTGCAGTTCTTGTATGTTATGGGATCAAGACTTGAAATTAGAAACTGTAAGACTGAGTAAAAGTCATCAGTGTCCTGCTCATTTTCATCTCTCTACAATCTCTCTCCAGCTTGTGTCACCATTAACTCAGCTTCCAACTTCTTAGGCAGAGCGCATCTGATCCCCATTCATTTCCGCAGTGGTAGAGGGAGAGCTGGCCTCGGCCACTACGTCCCTGATCAATCATGATCTAGCATGACAGCTTGTATTAGCGATGGAAAGATGGAAGAATGGAGAGACAGAGAGAAAGACAGGAGGGAATATAAGATATTAAGACATGGATATTCCACTTTTGGAAATGCATGTGATTTGTCGACATGACCAGATATGATCAGAGGACGGTCAGAGGAAGAAGAGTTAAAAGAAGGGGGGCGACGGTGAAAAGAAAAACATCTCTGGCCCTGTGCGTTATTAAGAGATTAAATCCCATTTCTGACAGTCTTGTCAGAACAGGAGACAGAATTGAGCATGGCCGGTAATTTGACTAGTTCACTATCTCCTTAAAGCTCAGTTGGCTGATGACAGCCAGGCGACAGAGCGGTGAAATTGCAATATATTTCTACCTCCATCCCTCTTAACTCTGCTTGTGAGCCCTGCTATGGCTACCTAAAGTGTGCATGCTTTCACACACACAACCATTTGCATTCTCACAAAGAGGTTTTGACTTCCCAAGATATGGACGGATGAAGGTTTGGAAGTTCAGGTGCCACAAATGGATAATAGAAATACGAATTCTCAACTTTTATCTAGCAGAAGCTTTAGCTTCCCTGTGTTCAAACTCAGTGACTGTGTATGACCATCTCAGCTGACAGTTCCTGTTAGCCTGATGGGCCGATCCTTCCAGCACACCCACAGTGAATCCAGTCAGGCCAGGTGTTATTTTAACGCTCTCTTTCAGAAGATGAACGAGGGACGTTTTCCTCCTCCTCCCATCTCACATTTTTGCCGCTCTGTCTTTTCCCCCTCAGTCTCATCCCTCCATGCGAAAAAGCCTGACCCAGTATTAAGTTGACATTATGGGGCCACTTACCGCCCTGCTAAAATAAACCCTTGTGAAGGAAGCTTGTGACAGAACGGGGTTACAGCGTGCCATTGTGCAAATTAATCAAACAAATAAACGAGGAATTTAGACTTAAGCAGGGAAGATCTCTCCTTCCCTTGTCTCCTTCCTTGTTTCCGAGCTTGAGTGTTTGTGCTCCTCATCTGCTCTCTTAGACACACAAAAAAACACAATAAAGCATGGATGCACATAGTCATGCAGAGACAGTCACAACCTGCAAAGTCATGTGTACAGAAGCAGAAAACCTCTGAAGCTTCAGTGAAACCTGTTACAAAGCTTAAACTTTGTCACCCTCAGGTTGCCTTTTTCTCTGGACCAGATGTCTCCTGGCAGTCATACTAAAAGGCGATGCTTGAAAATGCACTTCATCATTTGAATATTTATACCAAAACATAAGTCAAGCAAATCATTTCTCATGGGTCCTGTCAAATGTAACACACTTACAAGCCTACTCTCTCAACAGATTGTTTAATGGTAAGATTTGGGTCTCTGAAATATTAAACATAGCATGACTGATGAGCTTTCATTTCATTTTGCATTCTGGTCATTGCCACAAAGATCATTACTTCATACATTGCATCAACGAGCCAGTACGTTCAGTAAGACCCATATCCAAACCAAGGAAAGAAGTGAAAATGACACATCACATCAAAGGAATCTACATGGCATTGTCATGTCTATGTAGTTTCAGGTGATTCCAGGTTCCAGGCAAAATAATTTTTGTTTAGCAAAATCAAATAGCCTAAATATAAAACAACTACATGGCATAACACTATATGATAACACTTGCTGTGTTATTCATATATTTCATGTTATCTGACGATGCACTTCAAACCAAGTTGTAGCTGTTCCTTTCTTATACCTGTAATTTTCTATTATTCTACTGTTTGCTTTTGATAGTTGCTGACAAGTATTTGGGTGTACATTATAAGCATCGTTTATTCACCACGGTCATCTGAAACAAGAGGGACTTTTTTAATGTTTCTGTTTTGTATTGTTACCAAACTAGTTCCATTTGAAGCCTCACAGACACACGCTCAAAGAGCAAGTCAGAAGCAATATGTATTTGCTCCATCTAAACACAATCTCTGTCACTTTCTGATTGCAACTAGCGTTATATGCTTGTAAGCGCAGAGAAGACTTGGAGCTCCATTCTGCATGCAGGCAGCATCTTATTTTAATCTCAGCGGTGACAGTGTGACTCTTGATGGGGACAGCTTCACACTGATCTGTAATGAAGACATTTGAGCTGCGTGACGAATGGAAGCGCAAGAAATTTGTGAGCCTGTGATTAATGAAATAATTAATTAAGTAATTGGATTGACTTAATTATTTATTTTCCAATCCTTAAAGTATAAAAAGAAGTGAGATTGCATATTCAAATCGGCCGTAATGAGGTGGGCTGTGTTTTAATGCTTGGTCGCCAGAAGGAAATGTATGTAAACAGATCATACTGGAGTTGTGCAGAAGTTATGAATAAGAAAGTATTACCCATATAGACCTTGGCCAGATAAACAAAGACTGTGCTTCTTTTTTGCACATTTCTTCGATTTTTTTTCCACTTAAAGTGAAACAGCTTCTGTTATATGACAAAGTATGCGGCTTCCAAAGTTGCGGGGTGATTTTTTTCCAGATAAGATTAATGTTCAAGCTTAATGTTCTCCAGTTTGAAGCAAACACAACTGTTTCTGGTTTTCTTTTATTTTTAAATAAGTTCAAAGAGAGTTAAGAGATAAGTTTGTGATCCCGTTCTCATATGTGACTGCCAACATGTCTGGAAATAGATTTTTGTGAATCCACTTTGTCTTTTCCATCTGCTGTCTAGTATAAAGGGTGTGTGTGGGGGATGTTTCCTGGACCTGCTGTGAGGACTGTGAGCTTTTCCAAGGAAAATATGCAGTAATTTTGGATCTCCCTTTAAAAAGCTGGCACAGTCTGACTGCATGAGTTTCTGCATATGTCATGCCTGGCATTAGAGCTTTAACTTCACTCAAACTCAAATGGAAAAACCTATTCAGGTTACATCACAAAAATAATGATATGCCAGTTATTTTTTGGCCAGCATGGTAGCAAACCTTATATTTACGGCTATTGGATATGACACTGCAGCACACTCTACTAATGATATAAAACACCAACGACTACATGTCTGCAAACCTCAAGCCATGCTCATCTGCTACACATCTATTAGCACTTTCCCCACCTCTGCCTTAACATTCAAGTCTAGAAAAACATTTTCAACATCCTGTTACTTTTCATTTTGGAAAGTACTTTGCTGAGTTTGCATGCTGTTTCAGCAGCTATGACCCACTTCACTGGCATGTCTGCAACTGGGAGTCACCAACAGATGTGACAGTATTCCACCACAGGTTATTATCAAAAGCAGAAAAAAAGAGTGTTTAATTCACCTTTTTTTTCATACATTTTGATACAGCTAATATTATTCTTGTGATAACTCGAGAAACCTGTTTTTGTAAAAGCTTTAACCTGTTCAATTTAGAAATCTTCAAAATGTAGGCTGACGCAAATAATAACTCAAATGACATCATTGCTGTTAGTGCGGTTATTAAAAAGCCTTTACTGCTCCAACAGCCCACCCACAGGCATTATACTGTTTGCTTGCTATGTAGGCAACTGCTGTTAGTGGGCACACATGTAAAAAAAATGCTGGAATGTCCAGATTTTTGTGATGTGATTGATGCAGTTTAAGATCACAGTGGGTACAGTCAACATGAACAACAATGACAACTCCCCAGAAAAGCTACTTAAACTGTCTGATAGGAAATATCCTGACAAAAACTGTCAAGTCCCAGTGACACAAATCCAGATGTTCCAGTCAGGTAAATTTTAGTCAACAAAAACATCATTACATCGATGAGAACTGATGGATCACTGTTGTATTTTTTAAATTCGCTGGCACCTTTGCCAGTTATTCTCTTTTATCATACTTGTTTGAAGTAAACTCCTCTGCTACGTTTTAAGAGGAAGCTCCTTAGCTTTTGATTGGCACCTGACTTGAGCCAATAAGTGCTACCATAGCCTGTCTGCAGGGTATAAGAGGTGACGAGAGTCCCCTTTGAAAGGAGGTGCATGTGCCCCTTCTTCAACGTTTTTGCCTGAATGACACATCAAGCAGCCAATTAAATGTTTAAATGCTTAAAGCTGAGGTCTGCTGTTTGCGCATTATGGTTCAAATCATATCTTTGATAAAAGGAGAAGAAATGTCTAATAAATTAATAGAAAAAGTGTATTGATATAAAGTAAATGCTGCCAGTTGTTTGAGCATCACCGCAACATAGATTTGAATCATATGTTGAATGTTTTTGGAGAGTTTCCGATTTCTGCTCAGTGAAGTGAGTAATAATAATAATAATAATCATGAGGCCATTGTCTGCTTATGTTTTCCAGCCAATAGGTGACAACTATAGCCTTCTGCAAGTATTTGCTTGCAAATGAATGAACTGATTAATCAACTGAATGGATTAAATAGAATAACCAAAAAGGAAAAGAAAAAAAATCAAGCCGAAATATATATCGACTATCTTCTTTTGTGGAACATATTTTTCTCAGTACCAGCTACACCTTCAGTAACCCCTTTCAAAAAAGGATCAAGAACAGTCAAATTTCAGTAAAAATGACTGGAGTGATGTCATGTTAGTGTTTTTGCTTTGTACAAAATTTAGTTGATTTTAGGGACACAATGGTCATAAGGGATATAAAGTTATGTTTGATTTGATTTACCGTAATTCAATCTCAATCTCAAGAATTCCCTTAGAGTAAGCACTGGGTGAAAGGAAGGAAGGAAGAAGAAACTCCTTGTTAATGAGAAAAAACGACTTTTGCAGAGCCAGGCTTAGAGGGGGTGACCATCTGCTTCAGCTGGTTGGAATCCTGGGACAAAAGGAGCAATGGACAATCAAATCCCAAACAGCATCTTTAAGCATCCTAAGAATCTGTTTAAGGTCAGGGAGAGCCTTACTATGTTTGACAAAGAGGTCAAGGTTAATAGGACACTTACTCCTGAAGGAAAGGTGGGCCAACACATTGATTTCCCCAGGTACCACATCTTTACTTTACACCCTCACGACAAAACAGACACTTCTAATACTAAATGGATTTAATTTGTCATGCTTTTTATTTTTTGTTGACCTCTCAACGCACTTGACATTGTCAGATATATTCACATTCTCCTTTTCATTCTGTACACTGAGTGCATCTCTTTGTCATACATCCTGTCACAGTTTGCATGTTCTCCCCTTGCATGTATGGGTTCTCTTTGGCTTCCTCTCACCAGCAAAAAGCATACATGTCAGAGTGATTCTTAAATTGACCATGAGTGTGAGTTTGAACAGTTCTTTGTCTCGTTTGTCTCTGTGTTGTGTCTCTGTGCAGCCTTGTGATGGACTGACGACCTGTCCAGTGTGTACCCTGCCTCTCGCCCAGTGGCAGCTGGGATAGGCTCCAGTGCTCCCACAACCCTCGATAAGATACTGCGTATGGAAAATATAGAATTGAAAATTGCTTAGTTTTAGATCAATTCTACAACAAGTCAAATTTTCAACTTGTGCTATCTCCATGAAAATTTCGAATGAATGTTTTTAATGTATGGAAACTGAGGTCATATCTAATATTCTGATTTGCACGAATTTCTAATAGTCAGAATGTTGTAAAGTGTACACCTAAATGTGTATTGTGAAAGTTTCCTTTCCACTTGTTAGAAAGAGGACGGATACAGCAGCACACTAGCCCAGATCTCAGAATTGAAAAACGTGGTTATGCTTGAGGGGATTTTCACAGAACATCGTGGAATGTTTTAAATCAGCTCTGCTTCCATGTCCACTGCTTTTTAACAGAACCAGTTCAGTGATTCATCAAGGGTCATCTAAAGTTTGCTTTCTTAGATTTTTTTTCCCCAGCTCTCAACACTTACACATAAAAGAATAATAAATGTTAAAAATGAACATGGATTCTCTGTGTATGTCAGCAGGAGCCTATATGCATCCTGTGTGTGAATCCTTCATGAGTGTTTAACTCAGTACTTCTGTGTTTGTATGCAAAGTGTGCAGGTTTAGCTGGAGCGTCGTATTGGAGATCATTGTGCATCCATCAGTATGCCGTTAAGCAGTGGCCAGTGAGGATATGAAATGGCTCACACTTTGGGGCTATTGCTGATCAATGCTCATAAACATTTAATGTCATAATCAGCCATCGGGCAGCACAATAACACATCAGCACTAACAGCTTTGGTCACTGAGAGGAGGATGCCAACACACACGTTCAAACACAAATGCATGCGGGTCTCACAGCTGTAGAGTGACATCTCTGCTACTAGTATGTATATTTCATGTAACACAGCCAAATATGTAGAGAGAACCTCTGCCCTGCACACTCATTAAATGCATTGCCTCACACACCATTAAACAAACACACACCATCAACCATTTAGGCACTAAAATAATGTTCGTGAACTCAGCGTGTGTACGATGTTGTGCTATGGTCCAAGTGAGAAATGAAGGACCGAGGGAGACAGAGGGAGGGTGGTGGGTTTAGGAGGGGGTGGGGGGTGGAGTATCAGGGGAGGGCTTTACAAAGTAAGCCAATTTATACAAGGTATCCCGGCACGAATTAGCGGCTAATGACTCTATTAGCTTTCATTTTTGCACCGAGGAGATTTGCCTGCATAAATTAGGACCCGATCATTGGCAAAGTGTCACGGCCAAAGGACAGTTTATAAATACAACAGCCAGGCCCTGTCAGCCGAACCAAGCGCTGATATAGACGTCTCTGCAGACTTTGTCGTTGAGCGCAACAGACTTGTGCCAGTCAGGCGGTGACAGGGGACCATGGGTCTCGGGGGGAGCTCTCTCACCGTCGTCCCTGAAAAGGTCAACTTGACGTGGGCACAGCCCATTGACCTACCTCCCTGTCGACTCCGCTGATAAAAATCAGATAAACTTAAGACCACTTATTGATCCGGGTTGCAGAGCCTTAGGCAAATGTTGGCAGAGCACTCCTCATCCTCTTCCTCCTTCTTGTCCTCCTCCCCTGCGCATATGATTAAACGCAAGCAAATTGAAATATGGGACTGAAACAGAGTGAGGAGGAAGAGGTGGTAGTGGATGAGGGGAAGAACAGCATAGCCAGGAATCCTTGTTTCTCTGGAGATGAGGGGAGGGGGTGTTATTAAGAGGTGAGAGGATGAAAAGTAGGAGAAAGGACAGTAAGATTAATCGCAGAAATTTGAGCAGAGACAGGGAAATTTCATTAACTATGAGAGCACTTGTTAGAGCTAAATGGTCAGAGAGAAGAGGGAGGTGGAGGGGGTGAGCCAAGCTTACTCTAAGAGGTGAAAGAAGTAATGAAAAGGGAGAAAAAAGATGCACAGCACATGCTCAAGCAACTTATAACACCCCCGAAACCTGGAAGCCTGGAATAGTTGCTGAAAAAAGCACGAGGACACAGAACATGCATGAAGTACAAAACATCTGCAGTTGTTCAAACTGAAAAATGTCCGTTAAAGGGTGTACTAATTACTAAGTACTAAGTACTTACTGTACTAAGCCTAATTTCATTGTCCGACTTGTGGTGATGCAGATGTATGGTGACAAGTGCGAGCTTGTTCTTCAATAGCCTATGTTGTCCTAACATTACTAACATTATTACACTATGTTATTGTCACATGCAATGAAGACGCATGTTCCTCCAAAACAATTGTACAATGAACACTGAGCAAGAAAATCAAGTGATGGCGAGTTTACCTTTAAGATAGAACAGCTTTGCAGTCACATTTTTCTTACTTACCCACATTCTGATAAATTGCCAAATGTAATAAACTATAATGTAATGAACTATGAACTCCGTACTGTGTATGCCTATTCTGAATTTATATGTTAACTAACTTAAATAGGTGAGTGTTGATGCCTGAATTTAGAGATGCGATGTGATGGGTCTGAGTGGTTAAAGGAATAATCTACCTTGAAGGATATAGAATTTGTGCTAAGCAGAAGCAGCTGATCATGCTGATCCACTCTTTATTTACCGCTGTTTATGTTTTTGCTTTACTGGGACAAAGAATAATTAACCACAACTATTTGTTATTTTTTGCTATGTGGTGTAGTTTAGTGAAAGAAGAAAAAATCACAGCATTAAAATGTGTCTGTTGATTTTCAGTTATCCATGTTCTTATGACCACCGAATGGAATATTACAGTTTATTTAAAGTGGGCTTGTGTGAAGTTCTTAAGAGCAGTCAGTGTCTTACTGGCTGTAAAGAGCAGTCAGAACTCTTCAACTTCAGGGAATCAAAGGGGAATTCTGAGAGGGGACTTTAGCAAAGAAGAACATCCGTGGAGCTAAGCTTTGTGGCATGCATGGTGGCTGCCCAACGTATCCTGCCACAGCTGAGCTTAGTCTATATGGAGTTGCAGCAGACTTATTGGGTAACTTACTGTTGGGCATTACTTTTGCTAAGCTTAAGCATTCAAGCTTTTCCAGGCTTTATATTCATTTTTTACCATCCTGCAATTGTTGTTTTGATATTAGAAAAATAGAACTATCAGTATCAACTGATCAGCAGCAGGACACGTTGGGGAGTCACCATGCATGGTGACAAACTAGAGGTACAGTTAGTAACTGTGTAATGTGAAAGTTATATAAAAATTATACAAAGCATTTACTCAAACTCTTAAGATGATTTTGAGGTTTGACTTGTTTGAGATGGACAAATTTTTGCCCTCTTGTGACCCTGTTTGAGTAGCTGTTAGCTTTACTCCTCTGTCAGAATTCCTCCATTATTCCATTATTACGCATTACTGAGAGCATGCTGACACCTTTCTAATGCAAGTACTTCACACAACCCCAACTGCAAAAAAAAAAACATTGTAACACTTTAAGATCATTTATTGACATTTGAAGGCTAGCACTCTGGCTCTCAATTTTCTCGTTCAATCCTCACTGATCCAGTTGGACAATGGAACAAAGTGACATTTTGGTGCACTGAACTGAATGACATGTCATCATTCAGTAAACCAAGACCCCAAACAGACACATCTACTATTGAAGAAGAGGTTCACAAGAGTCAGTTTGCATTAAAACAAGCGGGACAATGAAATTATGCAGTATCCCCCAAAACAGGCATTTTTCAGCATCCAGGGTGAACAACTGCAGATGAATAATACTTCATGCATGGACCAGACTCACAGATGAGTGAAAGCGGCCTGTCTGGAAATATGAAGAAATGAGGGGGCCCGCCGCAGGAAGGACACAGAGCTGAGCAAAAGGCCAGTGAGAAAAGACCGAGTGCAGACTGCTGCAGCGAGACAGAATTAGAACAAAACTACAGGAGAAGTGAGGGGAGAGGTAGAGGTAGAGGTAGCACATCTGGTTGGCAACACTTTCACCACAGTGATCAAACCACACATCCTCTGTAGTTCCACTCACTGTCCTCACTCTCTTACTCTCCAGGCCATGTGTCTGTCTGCTGCCCTCTGCACCCACACTATCTCTCCACACTTCCCTCCTCCATCCTTTCGCCCTGCTTTCTCTACACACACATGCTGTGTGCACATACACACTTAAGCTGTCTCACATAGTCTCTGCCTTCCTCTCAGGAGGATGAGCATTACAGCTCAGGGCAAAGAGGTGCAGATAAGGCGACAGGACTGTGACGTGAGCAGGGGCCGATGACCAGAGATAACACACTTACTTCAGAGTGTGTCCACGTGTGTATGTGAGGCCCACAGTCATCAGGGTGTAAGTGGGAATGATGAGGGTAACCCCGTTATCAGCTCTGTCTGTGTCAGCACCTCCATCTGGTGTCGGCTCCCTTACCAGTATGCCTGTGTGTGTGTGTGTGTGTGTGTGTGTGTGTCACTATTGGACGCTAGATGTCTGGTGAGCAGGAAGTGCAGTCTAGGTCAGATTGATGACACATGCAGCACAACCTTTAGTGTTTGCCTTACTCTCTGCTGCTCTTGCTTTGGTTTATCTGTGAAACAAAGAGCTTCAGCACGCAACACGTGAAATGGAGCTGCTATTTAAACTATTCAAGCTTATTTAAGCTGCTACCTACTGCATGGTGGTCAGCTGGCCACAAAATTTTTTCAGCTTCTGACAATAGTTTACTTTTCAGTTTGTACTGTTGCTACAGAGTCGACACATTTACAAGACAAGCAGGTGTCAGAGCAGTGTGAAACTTTCTCTTAAGTAAATTAGATACAGAACATATATATGCAACCTGGTGGCAAATGAAATGTGCAAAAACAATGCAAAGATGCAGGTGAGTATGTCAGCAGAGGAGTTATGAGTGAGCATTGGAAAAGAGTCTGATCCACAGCTTTAGTCCTCTGCTGCCAACTACTGGAGAAAAAATGAAACAGCAGAGACTCACATAAACATCTCCTTATCATGCTCTGCTCTCTTCCCAGCCACTGTGCATAAAAAAGATGCTGTTGTTGAAGCATTTTGTGGCAATTTTAAGTTTGATTCTGATTTGATTCATGACAACAACAAAACAGCTTTTAATCTAATAAGTGATTTATCCAAATGCAAAGCATCACATTTATTAACAGAAGGATTCATTTGACAAGGACTGTCAAGGAGAGAAAGGAGCAATATTATCTCAGAATTCAAAAACAGCTCTTGATGTTATGATGTTATCTTTTTCTTTTAATTCCAAACTAGATGAATATTGAGAAAACTAAAGTGAAGGATGTATTCAGTGTTTATATCCTACCCTATAATACCTTTATCTTTTGAATTTTACCCCTTTTTTAATGCAAATATTTTCTTTTGACAATAGCAAAGCTGAATAAGAGCTTATGGTGCTCATTTTTAGAATGTTGCGTAGTTCTCCCTTGAGAGTAGTCCCTCTGTTTTTTGTACGTCTGTTGAATTTTACATTGAAGAAGAATAAAAAAAACATGTACATCCATCTGACTCCATGGGCAAAGGACAAAATATAGCTTGTTTATCTGAATAAAGGAAAAAAAGACTAAAAGATTAACCCAAACACCTCTGATGCAGCATGAGGAGTAGACTTAATCTTTTAAAATATATGTATATGATGCAGCAACATGATTCATATGGACAAATCTTGATATAACTCATTGGAGAGATGCCCTTATGATTACACTGAGTGCTCTCTGCTGGCCATTATCATTCAAGTGCATCTTTACACTGAAGGACACAGCAAAGCCTGTTCAAACACTGTGGAACAATTTGTGTCTCAGTGTGCGTGTGTGCGTCTGTGTGTGTGTGTGTGTACATATTAGTTAAATGAAAACATAATCCAGATTTTTGTTGGGAAGACACAGGGAACAGGTGCACTGAATATTGCAGGGTGAGTTTTTTCCGTCACTGTGTCATGGAGATACTTCAGTGTGTATGTGTGTGTATGTGTGTTGTGTGCACCCACGAGAGCAGAGTATAGGCCTATTTCATCATAAGTTTCAGTGGACGGTAAAGAATGCAAATAGGCTCAATAAAATATCTGTTATTTTCAAAATCTAATATTGATGATTCAGTATCTAGCCTCTCAATAAAACTTTGCCGTAAATGGCTGGGGGATTTATATATAGCCATATTCTGACCATGAGGTTAAGTGTTCCTAATAGTTATAAATGGGAGGCTGGTCGTTACTTTTGTTTATTGGCATGCTTTCTTTGGGTCCTCTCGCTGATTCCAGTAATATAACATGTCGCTCTCACCGCGCTGCAAAATGAGATTAGACTGTGACATGGGCCCCGCATCATCTCACCGACAAGTCCGCACCATGAACTCTTCACCCGGGCGCGACACGGCTGGGAGAAGACGCACGGAGGCAGGATATAACCAAGCAGGAAGGGGAGGAGGGCGAGCAGGCGGCCGCGCGCTTTAGGGGCGCGCCTCCGCGGCTGAAAGAATTACACATTCAAGCCTGCCATCTACTGACGGAAAAACGCAACGACGCCACCAAAAAGTTAGGGCTGACTGTATGGTTAGTATTAGCACCTACGATAACCTGAGTAGGTGATAACATCCTTATAGGACATTTAAAAAAAAATCTGTTCTGGCCATGTTGATATAATTTCGTCACAAACAAGCCACCCCCCTCGACCTTTCATGTGTTATCTCCAATGGATGCATTAATTGGACTTTTTCATAGGTTGGCGTTCAGATTTAGACTGTCATCTTTAAGTGTGAGGTTGGTTCTATTGTAAAAACGTCAGTCAGTTTCTCCGCGTGAGTCAGTCCACAGAATATAAACAAACAAAAAAAAACGCTGAACAAGACAACTGTGTAGCTAGTTGTAGCTAGTCTATTTGCTAGCAAGATAGATAGATAGATAGATAGATAGATAGATAGATAGATAGATAGATAGATAGATAGATAGATAGATAGATAGATAGATAGATAGATAGATAGATAGATAGATAGATAGATAGATAGATAGATAGATAGATAGATAGATAGATAGATAGATAGATAGATAGATAGATAGATAGATAGATAGATAGATACTGCATAAAAGGCATCATTAATAAAAGGCATCATTACAGATGGCAAGAGGAGACAGACAGACAGACAGACAGACAGACAGTTTTACTGCTCTCTCACACATCTCTTGTCCTGGGTTTAACTGGGTGAAAAGCAATAGCTTTTAAATGGATGCCTGCGTGTGTCTTTGTGTATGTCTGTTTGTAATAAGATAGTTAGGGAGAATGAGGCAGAGGTGATGGAGATAACTGCCCATTAGTGCTGGTTACGTATAGATCTAAGCCACATTGTACTGAACTAGGCTGAGTACTCCAACTATTGCCAAATATTTTTACTGATACTTCCTAAGACTCCAGTTTGGTTCAATGTAGTGTTTAATTTCCTCATAATGATACACAGAAAATTAAAAGATTAAACTTTTAAAGAGAGGTCAAAGACCTTGGGAGCAAGCAACAAGCAGTTCAATAAGCTGCCATTCCCATCCGATTCACTTCAAAACATGTTTCACATGAGCCTTTCGACCAGCTCCAACATCACAATATTTACACATATTGTTAATAGTACGAGGGGTAGAGTTTCCCTGGTGGCCTAAGATGCATCTTGTGCCGGATCATTTTCCAATTTGTTTAGATTGCAAGTAAACAAGCATTTCCTGCCAGTTATTTAATCCATCTGACACTATCACTTTGAAGATAGAGTAACATAATCATTGAGTTGCTCCATCTTGATATCTGCGTGCAGTAAAGCTGGTTGTGTAAGCATGAAGTGTTGTTGTGTTTGTGCTCTGTGTGGCCATTGGGGGAGTCTCAGAATGAAAATGAGCTATGGTTTGAATGCTCTTTGAAGCTCATGTGTTGTGTTTTACCGTGTATTTAAGGATTTCTTACTCTTCATGGTTTTCAAAATTTACATTTGAGTTGGAGCAGGTCAATCCTTTGCCATATATTCTTTAAATATTGCTGCCTCGACAAGGTCAAAGTGCACACACAAAATACCTTTGCCCAGAGTCTGGTGGTGAAGGAGGTTTGTAAATCATTACAGAACATAAAGGTTTTATTTTCGGTCCTTCATCATGTTCATGCCCATCTGATTAATCAAGCAACAGAAATTCTTTCGAATAATGCATTTGATTTAACGTGATGTCTGCATGTGGATCCCTGTGGGCAGATGCCTTTTACTCTTGCGGAAGGAATTGTGATTCTGTCTGAAAGCAATTCAAATCAATAAAAAATCCTGACTGTGTCAAAACCATTATAACTGAAGTGGGATCGATATCTAAAGAAATTTTTCATGAATAGGGATCTGAGATTTCTGTTGCAGTCTTTTGTTAACCTCCTCAAAAGCTTTTTTTCATAGGTTTTTTTTTTCTTACAGTTTTTTCTTTATCAGTCTCATTCCATTTCCCTCTTTTCTATAGTCTGTCTATGACATCATTTCTAATAGTAATAACTGTTGCATCAAAGTTAATTGAATAATACTGCATATAGGAGGCAAACGTTGACATAAAATCGGCAAAAATAGATGTAAAACAGGAATAAGTAGATTTCTGATTTATAATACAGACAATCTTCAACAGTAATAGGAATAGAATGGTTAAAAAAATGCTTTTAAAATATATGGTTAGAAAATAATGGGACGATGGGGTGCAGAAACATCAAACATGGTGGTCAGGTAATGGACCAAAACTTCAAAATTGCAAAGTCTAAAACAAATGCAAAGCTGCAAAGTAGTACAGTGGCAAAACCAAGAGATGGAGAACTGATTACTCTGCGCTCATACTGTGGGGAACAAACTCCAGTTTAGCCTGTAGATGGCAGTAGAAGACTGACAGTAGCTGCTTCATTCGCTCGCCTGTAAGGCTGATGCATGTTTCAAGCCTGCCTTCACATCACATTTAGGTACCTTAGACTTTAAGAGGGAGATCACATTTAGAAAGGTTCCACTCTAAATAAATATTTGTTACATTATGATTTACTAGCCAAGATGATACCTCGATTAGATCTGTTTTAATAGGTATGCATCAGTGATATAAATTGCTTTATCACCGACACACACTTAACAGCACAGGACCTGAATAAAAGACACCCAAAAATGCTCTTCTTGAGAATCGCACATTTCTGTAGATTGTGCAAAGCTTGAACTCAAATTGCTTGGGGTGCCTGTACACCACTTCATATCTGTCTCGCTTTGTGTTTCAAATTGATTCCATCTAATTCTATTACAAGCTGTTAAACCTGCATCCGTGATCATCTGCACATAAAACTATAATTGACAATCTTCTTGGCTGTCGTCATATTAAGGCGGATTAAATGCCACGTGGAGGCGCGTATCGGGCAGCCTATAATTAATATGAACTGTTTACGGCGTCGAGAGGGCCACATTGGTTAATGGTGTTGTTTATTGTGTTGCAGGAGCCCCGCGTTTCCGGTGCATCAATCCTCGTGTCAGTGCCTGGGCCCCGGTGTCGCCCAGGAGTGATGGTCGCGCGGTGATTATAACGGAATAAAGGGACGTAATGAAGTGCTTTCCGCCCCGTTATTCTCGCGTGCCCGACTGCTGTCAGCCACCTCCACACTACCATGATGCTTCACACCTCCCCCTCTTCATTCTCTCCTTACTATCACTGTTTTCTCCTTTATAATACCTCTATCTTCTTCATAAGGTTCATATAAAGTCGAGTCGCTCAAATATTGACTGAGTCACTGCTGTTTCAGCTGTGTCTGGGGTGTTCACATTAATGCCCTCCCTTTGGTTTCTGTTAATATTGAGATCTCTCTTATGTCTTTTTTTTTTAGTATTTGATTTGTGCACATGGTGGTACAGCCTTTTTGATATGTGTACACAAGAGAGAAAGAAACAGACTAATGGAACAGGCTGGTGGTGATTAATTGTAGAAATAGAGAGTTGATTGTAGTAATTAAACAAAACAAGGTAAAGCAAACGACTGGGCCGCCATCTGGGCCCGCAGGCTGAGAGCACACGCATTTACCCACTGCCAAGCACACCATTTATTTACCCTTATAAAGATGCTAGGGGACCAACTGAGGCTTGCAGGCTTGTCTGTGTATGGATATGTGTGTCTGGAAATGAGTATTTATGCCATCATGTGTCAATGTATACGTATATATGCTGTGTTTATTTTTCAAAGATTTTTGGTCTTTCTAATGGCAAAACTGACTGTGGCCGTAAGGGTAGAAATGTGTGTTGCATGATTCTACATGTTTGCATTTGTGATGCTGGAAACTATCTATCCTGTTTCACACTGCTAATCATCTTTTCTGCTTTGGTGGATTAACAGCACATTCAAGGGATGCAGCAATGTGCAGAGGTGCATAACAGAGAAGCTGATGAAGCTATAGATTCATTAACATGCACACATCTAAATTCAAATATAGATGTACGCATATATGTACATAGCTATACATTTTCAAACGATTTCATGCAGCCACACAAGTGGACATCTGCCCATACACACTCACACTCTCTGTGTTATTTTTGAAGTCAGCCAACCATCAGCTAAATCTGGCCTCTTCATTTCAGAGAAAGCGGTGAGGACTGGTGTGCGCATATGAAATTGCTTACATTATATGCTGCAATGTTTTTCCAATGGGCTGGAACATATTAAGCTGAAAATGAATAGCAGGTCTTCTTGACACCATGTTGCGCGGTGGCTAAGCCTTCACTTCCCCTTCTCAGAGTGCTCCATCATGACGACAGCTGTCACTTTTATAGCCTGTGTACGTCTCTGCCTGTGTGCATATACTGCATTTGTACCATATGTTTGAATCTCGCTGTATTTATGTGAGTGTGCATGCCTGCTATCGTACAACCGTGTGCAATGGCCCTCCCTAACAGGTCATGTGTTGAGACAAAGGATCACATCTGCCTGATTCCTGCTGGAAAGAAGTCGTGCATATCTATTTGTTCTAGCAGGCGGTCATACAAATTAGGAAGATGTTCAAATGATGGCCAAACAGCTGATAATCATAAATATGACATCTTTTATACACCCCAGAAGGTATGTTGTGTATGCAAGTGAGCATGTGTATGTGTTGGAGTAGGTGTGTGTGTGTGTTAGTACGTCTGTGAGGTGTTTGTGTGCACATGTGCATATTTACGCCAGAGTGTGCATGTTTGCATATATATATGTGTGTGTGTGTGTATCAGACGGTGGCTCATTGGTATGCTGAGTGTCTCCGGTTCCCCTGTGGTGCTGGGTGGGATAGGAAGCATCTGTCACCTCTGCAGAGATCCAGCATGTTGCCGACTTAACCCTTGAAGTGCTGCATCACCTGAGGGCTCCTATTAGAGAGACAGAGTGAGAGGGAGACAGAGAGAGAAAGCAATGGAGAGAGGGACAGATTTTTATTGGCAGAGCCACCCAAGTGGGCAGGTCTCCTGTCAGGATTTTGCCTTGATTGATACATTCAAGGGAGGAGCTAATGCAGACAGGCAGGCCTATCCTGACAGGAGGTGGAGCGCCACTGCTGCAGCAACCGAACACCTTGACAAGCTACTGAACAACCATGAAAATTGCTGACATATTGCTCTCCTCCACTCTTTCTTTTACTTCTCACAGTCTCTTTTTTTTTGTGCATTTGTGCAGCTGTGTATAATGTTAAGAGGCCCCAAAAATAACAGGTGGCTTTAAAAAAAACTGCCCTCCAGCTCCTGAAAAAATGAGCTCACATAGCATAAATTTGTACAGCATGCATATTTATAAAGACCCTTCATAATGAAAACATTTTAAATGTTACATCTGCAAAAGAATGAAATGACATGATATGAGCATCCATCGAGCATCCATCGAGTTGAACCTACTGCAGAATCTTGTTATTTTGCATGCTGTTATCTATGACATAATAATCATGTCCTTGGTTCACACCATTTGGTTTTACAAATCTTGTGAACACTCATAGTACAAGGTGGTAATTTGTGATTTGGCTAGCTAACTACCAAGATGCAAGATAGATAAACCACGTTTGCACTCAAAGTACCCAGATCTTCTACTTGATGAACTGTTTCGTGGAATTAATCATTCTGTAAACTATTGTTCGTTTTTGCACAGAATTATACAACAAGCCCCTTATTTCCAGATAAGGGGCTGATGATCATGATATTAGATGATCAATGCCAGCAGGCTGTCAGTATCTCAACAAATTACCTATATTCACCGAACTCCAAACTTTTAGGATGTAATTCCACCATACCAGGGACTTTTGTGGGGTAAAGCAATTTCCCAGAATCTTAATTGAGACACTTGTCCAGGAGGAAAGAACTCCAAAAGTTCCTTATCCTATAGGAGAGTTCCTGAGCTACTAACAACGATGTACTTTGCCCCTACCTTTTTTTTTATGGGAAAGTAGATATTCTAATTCAGCCGCAGATTGATTATAATTCTGTATTCTGTGCCAATTTATTATGATAAATTAATCCTAACTCTACACTGATAAAGTATTTGATATTTTTTTTGTTGATATGAGTTTAAATGCAGTGGCTGCAAGCATCACTTACAAAACAATTGAAAAAGAAATATTAACACATAGGCCTGATGTTTGGACCATGACCTCAATGCTTCACACTGTAATTACTAGTTCAAATTCTGGTTTTGACAAACAATCATATTTTACAAATGAATAATAGGTGTTTCTGCATTAGCTTCGACAGAGCGATTAAATTCATATTTAAATTTACATCTTAAATTGTCATTCCCGATGGCTCTGTTATCATGGCATTAGTCTAGCATCTGGACACACTTTGAATTTCGACTATTATGATTATAGTCATGTGAACTCACTTCAGAGTTCAAACAGGTGTGGAAATGTTACATTTAATCTATATTGCTAAGTTCACTCTTATATTAAGAATGGAAACATCCCTAGCTTTTAGGGATGTACAGCCCTCTGAATGTGGAATCAAAATTCACATTCATTCTTTTTCTTTCTTCTTCTTCTTCTCCTTTTTTTCTTATCAGTTTAGCACATAAACTTGTTTTAACTCAGAATGGGGTGAGTTTGTTCCAGGGAAACATGGAAGTGACTTATGTCAGTTCTCATTTGGTCACAATATAGGTCACACAATCGGATTTCTCCATACTGTGCAGTTTATGTCCCACTCGCCTTTAGTCATAAGAACTATGTCATTTTGATCATTTTCTTTCACAAATTGTTTCACTGAAAAGAAAGAAGCTCTAGGGGCTACCAAGATAGCTTACTGTTAGTCGATTAATATTTCATTGCACATTTGTTTGTATCAGTTACTACACCCCACTATCAATTGTTTAGAAGAGTTTATTCAAAAGTGTTTATATAAAACTGAATGAAACAACGTAAGAGGTAAATGGCACCAGTTAATGTTCACTCAAAGGATAGTGCTGGTCAGTGGCACAAATTTGAGTCAGCAAGTTTTTCTGACTTTGTTTGCAACTGCACAGTTTTTATGTCAGTTACCAAAAAACTGTGCAATCTCACACAAACTGATTACTGACTCCTTAATGTTTTTTAAAAAAAGATTTTGTGCATTTGTGTGTGTGTGTCTGTCCTCTGGGTGTCATTGAACGCTAGTATAAATCAGCTGGGTGTGCGAGTGTCGAGCTGCAGTAAATTAGCCAGGTTTTAATTGTGTCTATAATAGATGACTATAATTAGTCAAGGCTTTTCCTCAGCTTCTACTGCCCGACATAATCATCTTCCAGCCAAACTACAAATCCCTTTGTATCTCCAATTCCCCATTCTTCATTCCCCTGTTGCCTGGAGGGACAGGAGGGATCTTCTACTCCTTCAAGGATCTCCCTCTGACAACTTTGCTGCAGAACCTACCAGAAAACGCTACCTTCTGATTTAGCTCAAGAGAACCTAAAACTTTAAACAAGAGGGGAAAAAGAGAGTTGACTCAATTTCAAGTCAGCAGGGTCTCCTTAGCTTGAAAGTTTGAAGATAAGTGAAAACTAATAACAATCATTTTCTAAGGGCTAATGCAGAAACTGGTGATATATATTTAAGTGTGTGCGTGTGTGTGTGTGTGTGTTGGAAAGTGCATATGGTGTCTAGTGCTACTTTTTTAAATACTTGTATCCACTTTGCAGATAATGCAGATTGCTCGGTATGTTGCATCTAATTTCTTGGGGTATGCATTGTTCCAAAGTTAGTAACATTACATGTATTAGTCAACTGTAGTTTGTTTTTTAGTTTGTTTTTCATTAATATTGAATTTCTGATGTTCTCAGTTACCTCCCATGTTAAAAAAAAAAACAAAACAGCGCCTGTTATATGCAGTTAAACCATTAACCATAAACTGGTTAATTGAGGTCATTTGGACACTGAAAATGAAGCACAGGTCAGTCTTTAATTCTAAATCATTGTTTATTTAGATCCATCAAAAGTGCACCAGTCATTTAGTCTCATAGCACATTTTGCATTAGAATTTTTCCAGTTGTTCTTGTCATTCGATAATTCTGTGAAAGAGGAGTTTGATAAACACATTGAAGATAAAGAGGTTCCTCTGGAATTGATTGCCAGTTGACTTGCATTCATTTAGAGAACCAATGTGGAAGGAAGACATAGCAACACTGACTCTCTGCTCTTGATAAATGGACATATTGTAAGAAAGACTAAGTGGATGAGGGGGTCATTAAAGTTTGTGCAGAGCAGAAATAAATTTCTCCCGAGTTTGTCACACCACAGAAAATGTGTTATAAAACACACAGTCATACATGAATGATTGAAAAATTTTAAGTCAAGTTTATAAAATCAGGTTTCAACATCGTGAAAGAATGAGAAGCTTTTTCTTCTTTCAGATGCTGGAAGCATGTTTGCTGTGGCCACCGATTAACTGCTCTTCCACCTGGTCAAATGATCCATACTAACCAGGAAAACGAAACAAAATGTGTTTTAACCAAATCAGAAACAAACATTGCTGATTTGAAATATTGCACTTCCCTGCTGTGAACTAAGTTACTCACAATATCAAACTAAGCACAAAAGGCAGTTAATTGGCAAGCCTGCATATTGCTGATGACTCTATATCAGATGTCCGTGTGACTGGAAGGCAGAGAGCTGGATCTGCAGAAAGTCAATTAGGCATAGTTAGTTGTTAACAGCGGTTTAGCCATTAGCAGTGTCACCATTATAAGATTCTCTTACTACCAGATGTAAAGTAGTCATTAAAGAGGTTGCCTTTGATGGAAATCCCTGACTCAAAGTAAATCCACTGAGTGGAATCTCAGGTCTATGAGTGTGTGCATAGTCTCCTCATAACTGTACAAATACAACTTGACACTGCTAATCATCTAGTATACAATCAGTTCTATACAGGCCCTCTAACATCATAACTTTGGCTCTTTACTAAAGTCATCCACTACTCTTCATCTCTTCATTCCCAGGCAATTTTATAAAAGCGGCATGAGCTTTTCATCACATTCTGGCATCCAGACACATTTACCTGCTGACAGCAACATTAGCTAGCCAAATGTCAGCTGTTTAGCTGGACTCCCTTATGGGACTCTAATATTTATAACTTTATCATATTGGAGGCATGATAACCCAGAATAAATACTTCACTACATGAACTTTTCAGGATTTTTAATCCACCCAAATGCTCCTGAAAGCAAAAATCAAATCACAAACTATTTAACTGTTTAACTCCACTGTTCAGTTCAACTCAGTTCACAATATTTTCATGCTTTTTCAGCAAATATCTTATGACGCATATAATGTGCCATGACGCAAACCATTACATTTGCTTACATAGACTTTAAGCTTACATTGTTTAAAACCATGTAGAGGGTACATGGGATTTAAGATAACAGTTTTTTAACCTTTCCTAAAATTAGGCAATTCAAGCATTCAAACTTCAGCAAAGCGGTTGAGCACGACAGCACTCTGAATCATCCTATCCCAATTTGAACAGGTATTACATCTGACTTTTCTTTAAGACTGAAGGCTTTTTGTGTTGTGTTCGAGTTTTGCCATTTGGAACATCTATACCTTTTCCACTTAATATGGACAAAATTATTTAAACTAAATACAAGCCTTTAGTAGAACAGCATTAGTGCATAGCTGTGCAGGTTCCGCAAATCTCTGGACTTCTGCTGCAGATATGAATGCTGTTCCTTTATGTTTTGTAATTGTGGTCGACAGCACTATCAAACTCTCATGTCTGTTTGCTTGTGTTTGCATCAAATGCCCATGATGACCTTTGTGGCAAATCCAATAACCCTGATGATGGAAAAGTTGATATAAAAGAGCTTAATTTAAAATGTGTATGACAATGACCTAAACCTAGATGTCAAAAGTGATTCATCTAATCATCATCATAAATGGCAGTTGTGTAGTCAAACTAGTTCAAGTGGAAGTGCAAACAGGGATAATCCAGAAATCACAGCCTCAGTTTGATCATTTGTAATGCACATAATCACCAATGGGTGTGAGTGACAGAGGGGCTGGACCAATGGGATCTGACACAGCTGACAGCCGTCACCTGATAAGGCAGGACAAAACTGAAAAATGTTGCTGCAAGGGGATCCATGCACTGATTAGGCTTGTGTTCGATTCCTCCAAGTGACGATTCATCAGTGTCCACAAGCACCCGTTTACCGGGTTCTCGGGTGTCACTGTGGTCACATTGGTGCTGGGACCTCGCCAATCTCTGTCACACAGTATCAGCATCTGAGAGTGCAAGAGTTCACCCCGGCCCCATTTAAAATACAAACACACACACACGCATACACGTACACAAGAGGCCTGCCCCTAATCACAGCAACATACATGATAAACTGTGTACACTCACCCTGCTTGTATACATACTGACCAAACATAAGTTTAGCTGAAAATGACCACACACACAAACACACACACACAAGCACACTCAAGTCCATTCTGAGATATGACCCCCCCATGGAGTGCCTTGGTCACCAATCAGGACCACTTTGTCAAGGCACAGGTAACCGTGACGAGTCTAATCCCTCGGCAATCGGCCGGTCATTCATCACAGCGGAGGGAAGGAGAACAAGGTGAGAAATAGAGAGAGAGGAGGAAGAAAGGGAGGGAAATAAGGGGTGGGGGTGGTGTCACAGACAGGAGCAGTGGTGCAGACAAATGGCCCCAAAAATTTGGTATTAATCAGTAACTGATTTGCTGCCCCTTTAAAGCCAATACCACTTAAAGACTGGGGAGATGGAGGAAGGGGGGTATAGGATGGAGAGATCTTGGAAAGATGAGTGTGAACCAGAAAACAAAGACAAAACAAGAAAAGAAAAGAAAAATGAGGAAAACAAATGAAGGAGTGAAGGGAAGATTGAAAGAGAGAACAAAGAAACAGGAAAGCACCTTATTGGAGTCTACTGTTGCATTAGGTGTTTGGTTTGTGACATAGTAGCCTAAACTGCTGCGTAAGGAGCTCTCTACACACACACACACACACACACACACACGCATGCACAAACGCAAGTAAACCCCCTGTTGATTTGTCACTGGAGTTGATCAATAGCTGTGATGGAAACAGAATCAGCTCAGATGGATTAAACGTCCCAGTGGCTCTGACGTTATTTTCCCATTAAGAGAAAGCCAATCATTACACACACGCTCACACATGCACACACAAAAACAAACATACACTCGTACACATGTTTGCACACTACATATGCATACATCCCAAGTAGACTGTGTGGTTTCATATCAGTGTAAGCACACTTAGCAACATAAACATGACTTTTCAAGCATAATGACATGTCGGACAGCACACGAACACATCATCACAGCTGCAACTAAAGTGCTAACAGTGTGAGTGTATTGATCTAAGCTTGCTTAGCTCACCAACACACCGTTTGGTCTTAAAGGAAATACCCCACTTATCACTTTGATCGACAAGAAAGTTACATTTGAAATGTTTCTCACTTTTCATCACCCTGCTTTAAAAGTCCTGTAGTAAATCCATCTGGACGGTTGCCCATGCTGTCCTATAATTTATGTAATAATCATGCTGATGAGTAAATGGAAAGTGAGAAAATCTACTTTGTTATTGATTATCTCATGCAATACAAATTTTATTTATAACAAAGACAGACCTAAATGATATATTTCTCCTCCAGGAATCAGGTAACGTATACTGAAAAACATTCAATTGTATGAGAATGAGGCAAAAATCTTACACGACAATATTTGTCACAGAAATTGAGAAAACAACAAATGTGTTTCTGTGTCTTTATGAGGTCAATGGCAACTTTTTCCCATTATCTATATAAGTTTGTGATGCTTTTTTGGAAAGATGAATAACATTCTTACAAAAGATATTCTTCATGCAATATAGATTAAAAAAATTCCATATTTTTTATGGAACAACACTGTAAAAGCATCTCAGGTGCCACATGAAAATGGTCTAAATGTTTCCTGAGAAAAAAAAGTTGGCTTTCCTGGGTGTAAGCTGGTCCTACCTACCTAACCTATGTAGTTAAAAATAAATGGGAAAAAAAGGTTTATTAGTTCCAAAGAGAAACTACAATACTGCAGTTCTTAAATATATATTTTACCCAACTCAAAATAAAGTAAATACAAAAAAGAGAAAGAAAATAAGTTCAATAAATACCTGATGATCTAAGGGAATTGAATTTCAAGCAAATATCAGAACAAACTAGAAAATAGCCCCCGTAAGTGCCTAAACCAATGTACATTGTTACCAATAAAACATATCAAATATGTTTTAATATCAAATGTATCTATGTATTTCCAAAGTCCAGTTTTGGTCAGGTAAACACAGTAATGTAAAAGTGCTAAAATGGTATGAGTAACGTAAGCATGACACCGGAGCTACATGCTGTAGTCATTTAATACAGCCAACTCATTGACACAGTGATGGTAACATTATATTGAGTAGAGTTAAGTGATTTGACTGAATACTCAACACCCATTAGAGTCATGGTAACTAACTGAAGAGACACAAATACGTGACTGAAAGCATAAAAGATCATATCTCTATCACACTGTTAGACAGGGTGCTACATCACCAACAGTATACATGCAATATTGACATTACATAATCATTACACAAGACAAGAGCAAATTCCCAACCATCAAGCGCTGAAAACTTAGTAAATACAAACAACAAGCTTCAGTTAACATTCTGGTCAACTTGTTGATCTTAAATGCATTCACACTGAAGATAACTGCCAATTAACTGAATCTCAACACCACTTAATCTCTAGCTATGATCCAAACTCAGTAATAGTGATAATACAAATCCATTAACATGCCCACCACCAGGATGAAATCTGTTTATTTTTCTCTTCCAGAGTGTTATAGTTCATTAGCCTGACAGTCACATACAATAAACAAATAATATGCTTTCAGATAAATGGCTGCAGGCATCCTGCAAAATTTATTTTTTGGTCTTTGCCATTTTCAATGATGCATGATGCTCAAAACAGGCTGGTCAGAAGCTAGTTATGGAAATGTGAAGCACATTCAAGACTTCTCATTCTGCTGGGCATGGTTTGTAAAGACCCATGAAAATCTATTGAACTTCAAAGATACTCTCCGCTTGAACTCAAAGTACCACACAATTCCTCTCCTCATCTGAGACAGGGCTGCTAGCTTTAGATGGACCAAACTTTCCCCAAAATGTCTAGATTTTCTTGCAGTCCTTCTGCAAGAGGCCTCTCATTTATTTTTGAAACTGTGGAACTTCCCAGAGAACAGTAATGAAATACCATCAACCATAAACAGAGGCAAATGTTCAAATGAAAATATATGTGCATTGTATCATTTTAATTTTCTCATTTCAATCATCTCTAGGTCAGCAGAGGAGGAAATGCTGGCTCTGAAAGCCCACCTCTGCTTTCACATTAAAAGAGCATTTGCTAAGGAACGGCTTCAAGAGGAGAAAATTTGCATTAGTTCAGACAGGCACTTTGTCTGTCCTGAAAACAAATGCTTTTCTGCTCTTTCGTGCTTAATTTTATCCAATTAATAGCTTTAATAATCAAGACAGTGAGCAAACTTCCTGCCTGCTCTGTGCTCACCACCTCACTCCTTCATTTAACTGTCTCACGCCCAACTCAAGAGTCTCCTCCTGTATTGGCCGATTATGTTCGTTCAAACAGTGATTTTGAGATCTATCATGTCAGACACTCTGTGACATGTTTGATTAGATTCTTTCAGAGCATTACTGAAGCAGAATCATCACCTAACAGTGCGAGGACAGACTCTACTTCTTGAGGAAGCTTCGGTCAGTCATTGTTTGCAGCAAGATGTTGCATTTCATCTATGGTGGAGAACACAATCTGCTTTGCAGCCATCTGTTGGGACAGCAGCATCATAAATAGGGACACACCGAAACTGAACAAAATGATAAAGAGAGCTGGCTCTGTGCTGGGGGCTGCTCTGGAGCTGACTGTGCAAAGAATGCTGCACATGTTACTAAACATGAAGGACAACACTGCCCAGCCTCTAACATAGTGATGAAAAAATGAAGTGCGTTTAGTCAGAGGTTTCGTCAGCTTGCTTTAACAAAGAACAGGAGACTATTACTGCCCACAGTGGACTCTTCATACTTACTTTTTTTTACAATGAATACACGAATAATTTCAAATTATTTCCACGCATCACTTATTATTTACAGGACTAGGATGGTGAATGTGAGATTTCATCATCTAACTACTTTGACCCGATAACCTTTATTATACTGGTCATGGTAATAAACACCAAAGCGCCACTGTTCCAAAATGAACTTTCTCAGAAAAGCACTTTAATCAGCAGCAACGTAAACCAAAACAAGCACAGCTAAAGGCAGAAGTGAAACTTAGGATGCAACCTTTCAACAACTCACATATCACTAACTTGCATAAAACTGGCTAATGAGATAAAAAGGTAGTATCCTTCTCCACGTGGGAGTCTAATGTACCAAATTATTAACTAAATTAAACTCATTAATCAGTAGAAGAGAAGCTAGAACTCTGATTACTTTGTAAGAGACACACGTGCATGTTCCCACACACTTGTGTTTGTGCACACGTAGCTTGCCTGAAATGTGTGAATAAGGACAAGAATATGAGCGCCACAGGGGGGAGAGGCTGTGCTATCCGGTAAGAACGTTGTTACATGTCTATGTCTTGACTAGCAAACAGTTGTTTCCTGCTGTATTAAGATTTAGAGTATGATATTTGAACTTTTCAAGTGTAGTGTTCCGGATGCAATTACATCTAGCAGCATATATTGTAGATGATAATAAATGGAATACCCACCAACTTCTCTTCCCCTCTCCAAGTGTGTAAGAAAGACCACAATAGCCAAGAAAGATAAGAAAAACACTAAAACGAAAGAGCCTATCTATAGAGCCTGCATTTGTTTGATCTGTCTGGGCTACTGTAGTAACATGACTTTGCAACTTGGTGGAGAACATGAAGAATTTCCAAATATAAATGGCTGGCTCTTAGATAATAAAAGCAGCTGTTTTTATTCTAATGTGATTCAGCTCTATTAAAATATAGTTATGAATTCTTTATTGCATTTTTGCTACAAGAGCGCCCCAAAATCCATACAGTACACTGAACTTTGAATGGTTTTTGACAACAAAAAAACAAGTAGGCCTAAATCAAATTAACATTCAAATTCTCGTAAACATTTCCTAAAAAGGATATCACATTGAAGAAAAACCCAGAATTCTATCCTTGAGCTCATTCCAGCAACAATTATCCGTAAACTCTGCCAACAGAAGGTTGTTGAGCAGTGAGTAAAGCACAAGACAGTAAATATTGCACGTGACCAAGGACGCTGAGGTGAGATGATACATTATACGACGTGTGATGCACAAAACAACATGAGGCAGGAGTGCAGAGAGAAAGAGAAGGAGAGTGATAGCTCTGCAGGGAGGAAGCGTGAGACCATCTGCTGCTGGCTACCTGCTGTTCCCTCTTTCTCTGCACTCACCTTCCTCCTCTTCTTTCTCCCCATTTCCCCTGCAGTCTATAAAGGTACTCAGTCAGTTAGTGTCAGAAAACTGGTGTCTAGTCACTGGGGACTTCACACACACACACACACACACATGCTACAGAAAAAGGCAAGCAAGAAGATTTCAGTTTCAATGAATTTGTGACTTTACATTTCATATTTAATACTTTCCATCATTGGCTTTGTTACATTTACGTTATTACCCTAAACACACTGGCCTCTTTTCTTCTACGTCTCTTTCTCTCTAAACATGCAGACGTGGCACGCACACAGAAGAAACAGACACACAAAACATATACACACCCACTGTGAGAGGGCCTCTCTAATGGATTCTGAAGATTCCAATTTCCCCTCTGCCACCAAAGACAGAAAACCCTCTGAGCTCAATTACCCCTGTCTCACACACACCAGACGGAACCACAAGCACACACACATGTGAACACACAATTGGATGCATCTTTGGTTGTAATCACGGACACACACACAAATCCTTGCACACCTTAAACCACTGTGACATGTTGAGAATCACACAATCATCGTCACGCAGTCAGACTGAGAGGAGTATTAGTCTAAGGTAGATTTTATGTGATAGGAGATAACGGAGGGGGGGGAGTGGTCAGGATAGAAAGAAAGATGGAATGATAAAGGAAGGCAAGATGGGAGGATATATCAGGATAAAGATGCAGAGAGAAATATGAGAGTAAACAAGGCTGAAACGAAAGATCTGAAAGAAGATGTAAGGGTAGAGTGGAGAGGAGGTGCAGGTTTGTGGCTTTTACGGAATCCACTCTTCCAGAAACCTTATTAAATTCTACAATTAGCTGGACGTCTCAGGCTATAAATAGGCTCACTTTTCCCATTTCGTAATGTCAGTCAGTGAGCCAGGCTTCGACTGTGGGGGAAACAAAACAATTGAAATTATAGTGAGGCTCTCTCTTTTGTCTGGCCACCCTTTTAACGGGATAATTACTAGTCTATTCATTCGCGCTCGGCCAGGGCGATATATCACCTCACTGCGCAGCGGCCCCGCTTTCTGTGATAAACGTTCCTTACAGAGGAGGGGGGAGGTAGGGGGGAGGCCGAGGGTTAACGTGTGCCCGTTGATATCAGTTTACTGACTGCTGCTAGCTTTCACCAAAAGCTATGTCCGCTGTATTGAATAGCCTCCTGCCAGAATCTGGAGAGCAAAAGAGACACTGCACCTTGGTTTCCAAAGTGAAGCCGACACCTTCCCGTGGGCCCTTTCATTCTCCGAGTGGAAGAATGAAAGGGAAAGAGAGGGAGTGAAAGGCATCTATTATTCAGCACGGCCCCGACCCCTGCATACGCGCGCCATTAAAAATAGGAAATCCATAGCGGAGACAAATGGCTTCTAAATGAAGCACTACAGGAGGAGAGCGGAGATAGGGACCCCTGTCACATGCGCTTTAATTGTCTCCCGGGGCGATAAGGGGATTTATCAAATTCATCGTGCCAGTAAGGGCTGTTACACCGACGACCATGAGCGGTTGAAGAAACAACACAGCACGTGTTTGTTCGTTCAAAGATGCGCACCATGAGATGGGAGCAGTGAGCAACCAGAGTGATCATAAATTGTGCAAAATAAACCTCTGTGGTGCCCATTGACTGTTATGGTTAAATTAAACCCAACGCATGGGCTGGTTTGTAAATAAAAGGGTTATAAAGATATTCAAATAAGTTTCTGTTGTGTGAACAATAAGCAATGGTCAAAGTAGTTATGGGCATGTAACTGCTTGGTTAAACATTACAGATCAGCTGTTGGTGATGTCATGGAAAATAGAAGTATATTAGTCTCTATAAACCCTGCTCTCCATTTCAACAGAAGCAAACATCAGCCAAGCAGTACAAACGGTTGTACCTTACTGTTCATCACCACTCACAGAGAGTTTTCAAGGAATGTATCTAAATGATGACCTGGTGCTTCGGAGCCATGGAAGTATAGTACAAATGCTAGTGATGCACAGAGTAGCAAAAGCAATATCCAAACAAGACATTTAGTTAGTTTCTAATCTGAGATATATTGTGATTTACACCAATCAGCTACAGCATTAAAACCACTGACAGGTAAATTGAGTGAAATTGTTTATCTTAAAATAATGCAGTGTTTTCAAGTGTCATAAGACACGAGATCTAGCCTTACATGGTTGAGCCAGCATTGGTTGCCGAACTTCAAAGTTAGCAGCATCATGAACCGTCACAACACAGATGCAGAATGTCTCTGTTTGTTAAATATGCTCAGTACCAGCAATTGTGCAGTTGCTTGTGTGAGAAACTCCATGTTTCAGAGCACTCACGATTTCCACTAAGATGCGCTCATAAGCCTAATGCCAACACAACACAGATGTTTGAGACAATTTCAGTCACTGCATGCTTTTCAAACATTTGTCTTTTTGATGTCATAATAACCTTTTTTTCACTTTGTAGGATGTTTAAGATGATAAAACATCATTTTAACACTGCAGATGAGTCAGACAACATGGGAAATCATGCCATTAAGACCTTTAACCAATGCTACCAAGAAAATCATTAAAACCAGGTTTTCCTCTGTGTCACAAACCCACTAAAAATACAATGTCATGATCCTTTAATGTTTGGCCAGGGAAGTGTACAAAGATGCAAGAAACCAAGGCCTAAAATCTAAAGTTTTATTAACAAGCAGAGGCAGTTAGCAACAAAGACACGGCCATAAACAAGTCCAAACACTCCAGAAACCTCATAAGGATTATCAGGATATATGAAGCGCAAATTATTCTAAAGTAATGGGAAACAAGTTTAAAAAAAATCCCAGGCACCAAACAAACACAAAAAACAGGCAGCAAAAAGAGGCCCCAGCTGGGTCTCCTCTCGTTGTCACTGTTTGGGAAAACACTGCAAAGACGACTTCCAGCTGCTGACCTAGACATACGATCTATGCCTCCACAAGAAGACTCAGGTTGCCAGTAGAGAAAGTAGCCACGGAACAGGGAAAAATTAGGGGAAAAAAGAGAGACATAAACAAATCGGTGTGTGATTTTTAATGTAAAAAAGAATTGGTCTCTCTTGAGTCAAGATTATCGGTTGGTTCACAACTACCTCATTCCAGATGACCCTTGCTGTGAAAGTGTTGCTTGATAAGGAAAACTGAAGATAAAAAATGAGAAAAGTGTGTGTAACATGTTACATTGGCCATATAGTCATCGCTTTCCCTCCCCTTCTCATGCAGACGTTTGCTACACTGTACAGTCAAACAAACTTAGCTCTCTCAACCGACAGTTACCACGACGATTCAATATGTCGAAACAGGGTTGAGATAGTTGCAAAACAAAAAAAATACATCAACACAGTAATGCTGATGGTGATCACACACGGAAAATACAGCAGAGAGACGACAAACGTTGATCAGTGCTACACACATGCCTGTCAGTTTACTCCAGACTTTTTTTACTTTCTTGACTAAACAGAGCATGAATAGTGCATAGTCCAAGGACAATCGAGCAGAACCAGGAATTCTGATCAACTGAAAACAGGTATGGAGGAAAACAGGGCAAAAAACAAAAGTACACGAACATCAAAAAGTCCTTTAAATGAAATTGTCATGTAAATTCATCCATGTTGTCAGTCAGTACATACATGTCATCTATTTCTGTCCCACTGTCATGAAGGTGCTGTCCTTTGATAGCCTTCATAGAAGTTCTTCAGATTTGTCAAATATGCTTTTTCATTCCAAAGCTTTATTCTCAGAGAGCGAAAGAGAGAGAGAGAGAGGGAGAGCCATGAAATGTATCAAATAACAATATGCTGAGCAACAGAAGTATTTCTAAGCCAAGTTATTATAGATTTTTTAAAAGCAAGACACAGATATATCTACAAATGCAACATTTCTGCTACTTTGCCCTTCTAGACTTTTTATGTGGAAAAATAGGGGAGAGTGGCATGTGTCTAGCTGCTGCATTGCAGAAGAAACCCCAGCTACCCAAGATTCTTCATTGTGTCAGACTGTTTTCACTTCAGAAAAATGCACTCATAAACATTCATATTTGCTTTCCAGAGAAATTACAAAAGCATGAGTCATAAATGATCTTGTTGTTAAGACATTATAAATGACCCCATTAAAACTGATGACAAAAGTAATTAGGATTTAATTAGAAAATGAGCACTTTTTATTGTTATAATAATTAACCTCTACTGATGTTACAACTGACCCTTGTTGTGAGTAGATCATACCAAAGTGCAATTCTGCTTCAGATAACAGTACGTTTCTCTTGTGAGATCATAGAGAGCTTCTATATTCAGTGTCAATTTTGAGGTAATAAACCAAAAGCTATTCAGCAGCCAGTGCTTTCAATTCAGTTTGAATTATGAAGGTACTTGCTTTCCTAAAAGGCTTTGATATAGGCTAAGAAAGACATGAAATGAGCGTAGCAGAAAAATGTATCTATGCAGACCAAAAGAATGTTTTGCCTAAGTGGAAATGTAGATGAAGACAAAAAAAAAAATTCCTGGAGAGAATGTGTATGTGTCTGTGTGTGAGTGTGTGATCTGTCTTTTGTGATGGATGAACGACAGTCGGCATGGCAGCTCATCTCCTCTCAGGCGGCTGGGTGACAGAGAGAGATGTTACAGCACAGAGACAGTACAACTGCCACACTGGCAGGCAGGTGTCTCACTCACACGTGCACACACATGCGTGCACACATCTAAAGCATACACTTGCATGCAACATCAAGATCCCCTTCCTCTCGTTCTGGCTTTTCACCTGCCCCTCATTTCACAACCCTGCCACCTCTGCCCACCACCTCCGTCTACCAATCTCTTGCCTCCCCCCCTCCACTCAGCCCATGTTCCCTGTAAGTGAGCTGTCTCTTTGTGGGCGGCGACCTCTTCGTCTGCTGCGATGCCTCAGACCTGAGCCTGTCAAACGCTCACCCCCTCCTCCTGATACTTCCCATCCCAATCAATGGGAGAGCCATGAATATTTCACACACCTCAGGCGGGCATGAGGCAAACAGGAGGAGGAGGTGTGTCCTGGTCGCCTTGAGGAGTGGGGTATATGGCAATGGATGTAGGGGGTGGGGGGGGGGATTTAGGCTGTCAGGGCGCCAGTGTGGTGGAGAGATGGGGCTTCTCTTCCTGAGTCAGACAGGGCCAATAACTCATTAAAGGGAGAGAGATGTAGAGGTGAGGATGTGACAGGAGGAGAGGGAGACAAGAGCAGAGCTCCCCTCCTCTTTTCTCTGTCTCTACTTTTTGCCTTCTTCTCCCTTCTCTCTCTACTTTTCTTCTGCCTCCATCTTCCCCATCTCTCTTTTTTAAAAACAGCCATCCCACATGCACACATACACACTCCTATCCCCCCTTTCCCACTGCAACTCCCACTACCCCTCTCTCCCCCACTCACCCCCTCCTGCTCTCCTCCCTCCTTCCATCTGTCTTTCTTGCTGCAGTGCCCATGCTGCCAGGCAGTATAAATCACATCTCTGGGCTTGGCTGCAATGGGCCTGAAAATAAAAAGGCATAAAAGTGTCGGGATGAGCTACGGGCTGGGGGGGAGAATTCCTTTATGATGGGTCTAAATCCTCCTCCCACCCCGCTTCCTCCCTAGTGTACCCACACAAACACACACATACTGCTTGTAGACACATAGACAACACAGAGTTTTACTCTGAAATTATTCCCCCAAACAGTAGCAGTTTGGGTCTCCCTCTCTCTCTCAGAAACAACTGTACAACCATCCAAACACATATACGCTGTGCCACATATCATATTAAGCTTTTTGTTGGCTGTGATCAGAATTGAGATGTCTCGTCACCATCTTTTGGTCCTTAAAGGGGCAGTCTAGCTAAACCCCGTCTCTGTCATCTGGCCCTGCTCTCGTTTTTCTACAAGTGATTGCATTAATCCTGGAGACAATCTGCCTTTTTTTGTACTCAAATGGAGCAGGAAAAGCTAAAGGACAGTAGGAAAGTCACGTACAACCTTGTACTGCTTCATTACATTTGAATCCAAGCAGGATAAAAGAGGAACTTTTATACATTTAACCCTTGAAGTTGTTTATTTCTGGTTAGCACTGATGTATTTGATGCCCCAGGGATGAAGATGAAAAAGGCATCATCAGTCAAGAGCAAATGTGCTCCAAGTACCTAAAAGCATTCTTTACCATCTGAGATGGATTTTACAAAGGTTTTTCACCCTGGATTGTGGCACAAAGGAGAGTCACTTCTCTGTGCATAATGGTAATTGTGGACAATTTATGATCACTCTAGCCTCCATCTATGTATCGTTCTGAGTAAATAAACCAATAAAATATGATTAAGGTGGCCTACAACATATTGAAATGAACCATACTGGCAGAGATGCATTGTTAAGGTTGTCTAAATGATTATAGGAAGATGGAGGTGAGTGAAAGCGCCGTGAATGGGGAAACTCCATCACCTGCTAAAATTAACCTATAGCTCTGAGTTCCCCTTTAATCTACGTCCTGATGTGCACTTTGTCAATTCTATTAGATCACGCTGTGTGTGGAATGAACACACAGAGCATACACATACACAGAGTGATGATGATAATGGTGAGCACCTCCCCAGGTTAAACCTATTCAGTCACAGTGGGAGCCATCTCAGACCTAATTATGCTTGCTTTGGCGTTTTAACTGTATTGATCAAAAGACTGAAACAAACGAGAAATGCTTATCAAGCTGGAAAAGAAGAGCCCTCAGGAGTTGGAGTGTGTGTGTGCATCTTTGTGCTTCTGTGTGTGTGTGCTCCACAGGGGTGAGTGAGAGTGATGGTATAGGTCTGAAAGGTGGTGAGATATTGGTGGTTGTAAAAAAAAAAAATGCAATTCTGAGCTTTTGAGTTATTAATTACAGCCTCCCCTCCTTCATCCATTCTTTTAGCAGCCATTAGAAATACTACCACACAAATTATTACACATATATGCTTTTATGCACGGGCCTCGGGAGATACACAAACACACACACACACACATGCAGGATCATACACATACTCCCTCACACAAATTAGCTCATCCATACCAACACTAAGCCTACAATATCCTGCACTGATGAGCAAGCTCCCGTCGACCTTGGAACTCTCTGGAAAGACAATGCAAGGGGAGCCATGCTGCGAGAGAGAGGAGGTGGGGGTGGTTGAAGTAGATAAGATGGAGGGAGAGAGACAATAGATGAGAGGAGGGAGGGATGGTGAAAAAAGGAGAATGGGGGACGGCAAGTGGAACTGTTCAGTTCAGGGCAGGAGGGCAGTGCTCCCTCCCTCCTTTCCATCTCAGCTCATCTCGCATGCAAATGTGGTTTCTATACGGTTCCTTTGTGCCACTTCTAACTGCTCCAGAGAGAAGCAATTACAACTGCTCCATTCACTCAGAGAGAGAAAGACACGCATGGATGGAGAGGGGTAATTAATAAAGTGATAGGAGGGGGGAGTTAAGGAGGAGTCGCAGAGGCAATCACGTACCTGTGGAGGTTCTTCAAGTAGGACCGGAGAGGGGTATTGATTTTAAAGGCAGTTCTCTTATTGACACAAATAGTAACGATAAAGTTGACCTGAATCAAGATTACTTCTTGAATGGTCAAAGGTGAGAGGTCACGAGCATTAGATGAGTTTCACAGTATGTGTAATATAACAGAAGACAGGAGGCTTGGTAAATATGCCACATCTGTCTTAGAGTCTTTACTCTCCCAATCACAGCATCACAGACCTGAACCTACAGAATTTATTGAATCAAAAGACCTCCATCCAAATATGACATCACCCTCTTTTTTCTCCCTGTTTCTGTGAGCAGACACTTGCAGTGCCAGTGCCATGTCCTATTGCAGTCACAGTGGCCAGGCAGCGCCGCAAGGTATGGCGAGAGCTTTTATGGCAGTCATTTGGGCTGCTAATATGTCATCTCCATTAGCCGACTTTTAACACTCTCAGATAGATGGCCCTGTGACATTTATCTGCGCATGGGTCGTATTTTAGCTGCTAAATGGCCGGTGATGTGCGGAGTGCGTGCAAAATGTGTGTATGTGTATGTTTTAGGCGTGCAGTGGTGGGTTTTGGGGAGGGAGATGCATTGACTTTTAATGATGCCCTGTGCCATAGCACTTTAGAGGGAATAATCACAAATACAATGCAAGTCATCACCTTTGACCCCAAAGATATACAAACACACACACAAAAACAAGTTGAGCGGAGTCTACAAGGTCGAGACCCAGGGCTACCTCTTCAAGACAGCTTGGTGAGCCTGGGTCTGCAGCGTCAGCTGAAAAACACCCAATTACAAAAAGAGAACAGGTAATTAACTTAGCTGCCTACAGAGAGATAATAAGAGCTAAGAGAAAAGAGGGAAACAGAAGAAAGAGAGAAGCAGAGGAGAGAGGAAGTGCAAAATGGGTGGGGAAATAAGCACAAGGGGCAGGGTGAGAGCTAAACAGGCTAATTGCCCATATGGATTTTACCATTGTTGGCTTTTGTACGGTCAAGGAGGTGAAGCCATTCCCAGTGGTGGCGTCAGGTGAAAGTCTAAATGAGCTAATAATTTAGAATCATAAAGTTAAACCAATATTGACGGTCACCACGTACATTGAAAAGCATTAGAAAGATTCTGATCATAAAACAGCTGTAAATATGAAATATCCTCTTGTCAGTTAACTCATCACATACAGCGGCACCTTTCTCCCCTACACATTAAAGTACCATCCACTATGCTGCATTAAAAAGCTGAGAATATGTTTCTGTGTCATTTTATGAGTTCACTACAGACACTTGGTCACCTGTCCAAAGGCACTGAAGTTGACTAATGTGACAGAAAATTAACAATTAGACATATCACACGGGCCCAGAGCCATCGCAACGTGGAGCGTTCACAACTCAGTGGGCACCCTAATTGCTTTGGAATACAATTGGGTTTGGGCTTTGTTTGGTGTTTTGGAGGTATGATATGCATCAATGCACATTGGAAATTGAGTTATAAATTACCAAGCTGAAATAGACATGTACCGTGAATACTCAATATCCAAATGCTGGATGTTTTTCTCTTCAAAAAGGCAGATGCATGCACACACACATACACTGAAAACCAGATAAATTCTCTGGCAGCTGCATTTAATTTTGTCAGGAAATTGAACTGCTCAGAACTAGGCAGTGTATCTGTGTGTCATGCTGCATGCTTGTCACGGGGTGCGTTGATAAGGTCAACCTTAACAGCAAACAGAGATGGGGAGCTCCAAACAAAAGCCAGTGGGACTTGAAAAATGACAGGATGAGGATGAGAGGAAGAGAAAATGTTCATTCATGCAGAGCTTTTATGTGTGTGTTTTCACAACTGTCAGTATTTCCAGTGCCACAGTGTGAACGTACGTATCTATGTTTGCTGTATGAAAACAGCTCAACGGCTGGTGTGTGAAGTTGCTGACAGCTTCATTATGGCTTGTGCGCACAGGGAGATTGTGCAGTCCAGGGAAAGAAAAGAGGAGGACAGAGATACAGAACAGACCAGGTTTAAGATGGGCTGGCCGCAGGTCAGTCCAGCGGCTGTTAGGAGGGGCTGCTGTCTCCTTTAATGAGCCTTCGCTTCCTTCATCAGCTTTCAATTTACAAGGGTGTCCACAACTCCTGCATCATCAACCACACACAGTTTAATGGTATCTTGCTCCTTTCTCCCAAGAGAAGTTTATGGTTAAGTTAATTTACAGTCCGTAAGCTAGATCATGTCACCTGAGAAAGCTGTGACAGGATTACAATGCAGCCAGCACCAAGCCTCCCCATCATGAAGAAACATTTAAATAATATTTAAATTAAAAGAAAAAAAAGTTTATCATGGCTCTTAAGTTTTGAAACTGAAAGATTTGCTAGTTCAACATATCCAGACAGATTTCTATTGACAATTCCCCCCCCATTCCAGGAGGCGCATGGATTTTTGGAGCAAACAGTTTTACCTACAAAGATTACATAATGGATTTTAGTCATAGTTTAACAAGTACCACTAAAATGTAGGGAATTGCTCAAAACAAATCAAGAAAAAAAAAAAAGAAAGAAAAAAGACTGGAATTTGACAAATTATGTGAACCCACTGCAAGGGCTCAAGCTCATCTGATCACCTTTGTGTACCTCTCCCCTTCAGTTTATGCCTATGTCTACACTCCCTCTACTGGAATGTCATAACAATGCAAGATCATTCGACTCTTCCCACTTCACAATCCACATTCATGCGTGCTGAAAAATATCTTAATTTTCTATACATGTACACAAACGCAAAATATTTTCTTCAAAAAAAGACAATTTATTCATCCTTTCACAAATCATAAAAGTATTGTCATTTAAAATGTTTACAATTCAAAAAAATAATTCCTAAACTCAGTGCAGCTTTAATCCAGTGATAAAATATACATAGAATATATTCAAAAATTCATAGACATTACTGTATACATTATTTACAGACATTTTACTATGTTTTTAAAACATGATCTTTTTTTCAAGTACACACTACTCATGGGACTAAAGTAATGATTTAAGAGTACATTGAAGCAAACCATAAAAATTAATGTTCAAGTTGAAGATGAAGCTAACATAAAAAGGTTTTTGCTCTTTGGATATAAAGACTAGCAAGAGCTCAGTGGTCCATCAAACAGTTAACAGTTTGATACAGTGATCTACGTCCAGAGGGAAGGTGCAGTACAACTTCTACATGTTAACCTTCAATGGGTGGAGTGGGACATTGAGAGACAGCTCAACAGCTATGGATCTCTTTCAGATGAATGGAGGAAGGGGGTGGGACTGTCTCGCACTGTAGTATCAATGCTTAGTCCCAGGCCTGATGATGAAGAGCTGCCATGAGAGAAAAGAGATCCAAGGTTTAATCCAGCATTTTAAAGAAAAAAGAAAAAATCCCACCAAAGCATGCAAAAATTTAAGCCCAATAACTTACCTTTCACAGTCCAAGTCACAAGACAACTTGCCCTCTACATCACTGATGCACCCACTGCTGGACCGCTGAATGGCCTCAGCCACTGTGTACCTCGTCTTACCAAGAACACACTTCTCAATTTTTGCAGTGGTGAGGTCTGACTGAAGGAACAGATGGAGTCGACTATCTGATAATAAAATGGGAGTATAAAGAACACTGGAGAAGAAAGGACATTCAAATTAGGCCATTTCTTTCAATGATGTATAAAACAGCTGAAATATGACAACATTATTTTTTTTAAATACAAATTTTGATATACCTAGATATCAAATGCCTTAACTTCAAAGAAACTCACTTTTCTAAGAATTCTTGCAAGCCTGCCATCCTCTGGTTGACGTGCACTTTGTTCTTCAGACTGAAAAAGGGGTTCCAAGGTTGCAACTTGGGCAGTTCTCTGAGCAGTGACAAGATTAATTGCATGCTGTTCACAAAATAAGCAAACACCTGTAAAAACTAATACAGATCTAACTAGTTAGACTTATACATACATGATCAGGGCGTTCCGCTCCAGACATTGACGCAACCAAACAAACTCACTGTAACGCCGCCTCACACAGGAGGTCTTCTTTCGGAAACACATGCTATTGGTCTGCAAGACAGATAACAGAATTATACAATGGTCAAAATAAATGAACTAACGCCCCAATTTGCATTTACCAGTAGCTTTTTATTATTTTTATTATTATTACTACAAGATTTACATGTAGACAGATCTCGTAGTCTATGTGTGTGCGCCAGTGGTCATCTTTGTGGAGCTTTGGATCTTGAACAGAAATGCTTATGAACTCCTGCAAAAATCCAAAACCAGGAATCTATAAGCCAATTGGCAAAATATAATCATGGCAAGATTCAAGAGGCTAATTTCCCCTTGTGTGTCAATTTGGGATACTTAAATAGGCCATAGCAGAATAAGTTAAGCAGACATGAAAAACAGAAGAGTTGTACTGGTAAAGAACATGTACTTACATTTTTGGAGAGATTTGGAATGCCCTCCATAATGGATACAAATTTCTGCAAGACAAAAGTATGCATGTTGCAATGAAAGACAAATGTTACACTCAAATAAAGCCTTTAATGACTTCTATTGTTCTAATAGAAAAAAAAAGGAACAGTATAACGTTACAGCTGCATGGGAACTAGCCTCCAATGTATCAGAGTGAAAGATCCATGTCATACTTGGTTGGTAATTAACAAAATAACTGCAAACATTAGGAGCTGATCTGGTAAAAAGCAGAACAAAGGGCAAATAAGGATTAAGCTCAGAAAGGAGCAAACATTTTTAACTCTTAACATTTCAAATTAGGTGCACACAAACCTACTTCAAGAAGGTCTTACCTGTTACTGACAACCAACCTCATCAGTTCAACAAACATACATAGCCACCTACAATTTATTCCAGATTGTTATTTTAGATTCCCCTACCCTTGACTGTGATCATTTATGCAAATGTTAGACAATTTATGATTTTTTTTTTAAACCATCTCCTCACATGACAAGTACATATCCAGCAACACATAACATAATGTGTCTCTCAACACTTTAATGTGAAATGCCACTGATAGGACTTTAAGCATAGCTGATCAATAATTGCAAGCAATGCTGTAAATCCAAGTCTGAGATGGCCTCCTCTATGAAACATCACATGGAATCATATGCCAGCACAGACTAATCTATTAGATTTGCCCAGTGATAAGGTTACTGTTCTTGGTCATGACAATCTGTTGCTGGTTTATGGCAGTTGCCCCGCAAAATGAGTCACCGAGTTCTTTGTCCTAGAAAAAAAGTTGGAGTACATCTATAAATTTCGCATGACTGCATCTGGCAATATAGGCTCGAAGGCATTGGGTTGCATAATACATTGTGTCGTTTTCTAATCAAGGTTCCATGGACAAGATGTTACCACCTGAAGGGCCCGTTGGGTTCTAGTTCATGCCTCCATCAGCCTGAGGTACATCGCTTAGTTGTACAACTGCAGTTAAAACAACCACTGCAAAAACAGCAGTAACGTTAAACAATACTGTGACACAAGTCGAAGCCTTGTCGCATTAAAAAAAACTTACCTCTCCTCTCTTCACTTCCAGATATAATCCGTTTAAGAACAAACCGCGGCACTGGTTAAGTGAACTGGCTCAGAGCTCAGCCCTGTCTGCTCTGAAGCTACACTAATACGAATTTCTGGTTGGTGATGGGACCTCCTCATGCGTCACGTCACTTTAAAATATCGACAAAACGCGACATAAAAGTTGTGAGGAAAACAAAACAAAACAAAACAAAAAAACTTTAGAGGACTGTATTAACCTCAATGCACACGTGTGTCTGTGATCATCTAATTCAAATCGTATCAGCTGGTGGGAGGAGTCAAACTAATGAGGACAGCAACTGGTTGAAACCTCAAACAGACTTGAGAAACGTTTTGGAAAAATGCATTTTTGTATATAAATTATTGGTCATGGAAGCTGAGTTAAAATATCATGTTGACACACGCTAACCATATTAACACTTTTTATGAAAATATATTTTTTTTTTGAAAAAGCTACCACAGTAAGAACACAAATATAAGAAAACTAGTCTTGTCAATATCCAACCCGGACCATTTACTGAGGGCTGAAACGTTTTTTTTTTTTTTTGTCCATTACAGAATGTAACTGCGTCACGGTTTCATATGCATGTTCTTTAGAGTCATTTGACACGTCTTCAGTTTTTCAACAACAACAACAAAAAAAAGTCAGTAACGTCATCCAAATCTGGTCTGTTCAGTGAACCATCAGCAAGAAAACCCATTTGCGACCAAATTAAAGAATATTTTTGCACAAATTAATGCTTTCTTTTTTTTTTTTCGGTGACCAATAAGTATCCAATGTGTATGGCGTACATTTATTGCATGTTAGGTGGAATTAAGCGCTTATTTTTGTATAATTCACTGTAAGTACTGAAAACGCAAAGTACTGTTTAGGAAGCAGTTCCCATATAAAAATAGATACGGAATAATGGGTCTGTCTCATCAGATATAACATCAACATTGAACACATTTTCTTTCCACAAACCAAATATTAGGTCACACTAATCCATACAAACATGCCTAAGATTAGATTAAAGAATTAAACCAGCGTTACCCCACCAATACCAAAGTCCCCAGAAGTCTTATCCATCTTTTCTGTCCAGTCCAGAGATCAATCTAAAGACAACCAGTGAGGCTGGACCTTAGATAAATGAGGCAATACCTCTAGGTAGCTTGTTAATTTGCATAAAGAGGACTCCTTATCTTCGGTAAACAGACGAAGAGACTGTCAGTTGCCGCCGATAGATTTCAAAATGTTTTGGAGGTGAGCAGCTTCTGGGGAAGTTGATTGGCCGCTTATGGCCAGTGAGGTGAAATTCAAAGGAGCTAAAGAGCTGAATCAGGAAAGCGCTCTATGAAGTGGACTATTGACAGTCATGTGCTAGACACGCAGACCATAAATGTAGGCGACGTTCTTTTGTTCAGTCATACTAAGAAAGCCCACAATGAAAGATGTCTCACATTAGCAGCCCACGTCTACCAAGCGATGCACTGCAAAATGACTTGTTGTAAAACGTACTTCGTGTCATACGGGAACATGAAATTAACTCCCACTTTATCAAAACTGGGCCAGTTCCTGAAGACAGCCTCGACTTTGTCATTTTAATGACGTGTGCAGCTGATGGGTAAAAACCTGTGCTGTGATGATGATTTCAGGTGTGATGACTGTATGGCACTGACTGGACAATTGATTTAATCAGTTGTGTAAAAGAAAACCGAATCCACCCACCACCTCTCCTTTCTCTTGTAAATTTCTTTCACCAGATAAGATTTCCCCCTTAACCGGCCCTGTTATCTAAGCAAGTTGTTAAAGTGGCTTTGCCAAGTTAGCGCACAGATTTTCATTGAAACAGAAACCTGTGAGCAACCACCGAATGCCAAAGACACGCACAACAGTCCAAAGTCCATCTCATGCTTTAATGCCCGTTGAGTTTTCCCTTATCAAGTGCCAATGTGACCAGAGACTTGCATAAGAGGAAAAAAATATGTAATTTAACCATTTAATCTTAGCAATGCTGGTGTACCTACAATATTCTTACTTTAAACACTGTATCTAGCTAAAAAACAAACAAAAAGTAGTTCAGCTTGAAGTCAAGCAACCAATTGCATTTTTGTGTTCCAATCCAGCTTCTCCTTGGAGCCATAAATTAAAAAAAACTGTCAAGTTAGGTCACATAAAACCTTTATTAGAACTTGAAAGTATATTTACAGACAGTAAACAAAATGTACTATTGGAATAAAACAACACTTGTGAAGAAGAAGAAAAAAAAAATTACAAGTGATGGAGAGGAACATAGACAAAGCTCTCCATTACTGTCATACAATGCAAGTGTAACATCCTAAGAAAAACAACAAAAAAAGTAGCTAAAACTAGAACGAAGGCCAGCGGAGAAAGTCCAGTCCTGAGGAAAGGGCGGAGGCAATGCAAGGGACAGCAGAGACCAGCAGGAAGGTTTACTGAGCTTCATCTTCTGGACAGGAATGCCATGTCAGTCTCTCCTCATAAAAGGATATGACCACCTGAGGGCAGCGCGTGTTGGCCTCCTTGGCAGGGACCAAATCTGCTTCATCAGAGTCTTTCCTGAGAAAAGGGCCAAGAGGGGTTAGTGAAGAAAACCCCAAGAAAATGTAGAAACTGTGTACTGCAGAACAACAACAAAAGAAATCTATTTCAGTATGAACACTGCATTGACACAGAGTCCCAGAGGGAACAAAAAAAATTTAAACAACAAAAAAAAAAAGAGAAAAAGAAGTGGCAGAATGTTAAAACTGCAACTTAGAAGCAGTTCCTTCTGCTTTGACCACCTTCTGGTTCCAGACTCAAAAGATCAGAGCTGCAAAAGCACCAACTGTTTGCTCCAGAGCCAAAAAAGAAATAAAAGCCAAGCTTCAACGTGGATATCAAGTTTTTCAGCGTCAGTGGAAAAACACGAGTGCAATTTTCTGCAAGTTACATGCTTTGATATCAAGCATATCAATGTCAAGTTTGTGAGTGCCTCCCAAAGCGCTGTATGGAGCAGCATCCAGGGGGGAGACAGGTATTGGAAGGCACATTTAAACCGATGCAGTGATGTTGCTTCGTGATGGCTCTGGAAAGCCACATCAGTTCTTAGGTGGCTCTTTAAGAAACTACTTTAGAACTGTGCACAAATAGCATAAGTTACAAAGAAACAATGCAGGAATGAGCATTAAATGTGAATGTTCAGTTTAGCCATCTGATTAAAAACAGAAGAAAAAATGTCTAAATTTTTTAACTCACCATTTCATCAAGAACATCAACTCCCCGCTACTGTCTGTCGCACCAATGATTCGTTCTGGTTCCAGGTTCCTTGCGAAGCCACGTGGTTTCTCAGCCTATATGCAGCCACAACAAAACATGAAGGTATGCACTAAACTATTAGCGTCCCTTTTGATCCCTAAAGACAATTTCATACGAGCCATGTGCTGTTGTGTACATTTCAAGAACAGAATTGATAAACCATTCTGCATAGACTAGAATCAGGCAACCCAAGATTGTCAGGGATTGCCAGTGATAAATTCAAAAGGGTGTCATCTCGACAGGAAAGGTCTGTTGGATGGGCAAACAAAAAAAAAAATAATAATCAACTCACCACGTCTTTCTTCTTGGATTCTGTCTCCGGTTCCTCTGTGGATGCCTTCCTCTTAACAGAAGCTGGCTTCTCCTTGACGTTTTTCTGCGCTTCCAGAAATGCCGAAATTAGCTCAGGGCAGTCCAGGTTCTCCTCTGGCTCCCATGTGTTGTCAGCACTAGACGAGCAAGCAAGAGTGAGAGTCAACTTTCACATCTCATAACATCCAGTGTTATGGATTACCAACACAAATCACAACAATAGTACTACTTCAAAAAGTAGGACTGTGCTGAGAGTGGCAGCAGCTTCATGAAACCAAAATGACTTCAGACAAAAGTATAGCACGACCCCATACCAGGGAAGCACTTCCAGCTCAGCCGGAGGAGGGGCAACTCACTCTGTAAATCCTTTCCACTTCAAGAAGAATTCTACTTTCCCATTCACAAGTCGCTGGTCGAGAACTTTTTCCACAACAAATTCTTCAGGCTCCTCCTGGGCCGTTTGTGGGTCCTTCTTAGTCCTAGTATTCTGCTTCTTTCCCATTTTCTCTCTGAAAACAAAGAAAAGTGTGAGACCTGCATTTTTGTAATGCTTCCTTAAAGGCACATCTCTTTCCAAGAGTTTATTAGTAGGCCCCAAGTCCGCCAGATTTGCTGGAGGCCCCAAACAAACATTCAAACTAACTGGGGCTGCGAGCGTGATACTACGTTCATACCGTAATGAAGAATACAAACTTACACAAAGGTTTGCAGGTGCATCGTGTGTTAGCTCGTTATTATATAAGAAGCTAGCCAAAGCGTTATAACGTTGTTAGCCGACGTGCTAACTATAACGGATATCGTTTTAAGGCTCATTGGTTGAAAGTTTCCCCAAATTAACTGTGCCACCTTCAAGGTGGCCATTACTTAGCTGTCAGCGTGACTACATTTAGCACGGTAAACTAACTTTAACGGGACATTAGCAACCGCTACAAGACCATACGAGATAATGCCACACTCACCAAGACAAAAAGAAATGATGCAGCTAGCGCAAATCTTAGCCAGTGCAAGTCTACTTTTATTTAAACGGCGTTGTTTGATTCGACACAATACAGTAGGACTAAAACAATAGAGAGGCTAATGCTGCTGGGGATACAAGTCGAACTCTGCGTTACCACAAGTTGCAACGTGTAAAGCTAGCAGTTGCATATATTCAGAGCGTGTACTTCAGTAAAACAATTAACTTCTGCAAAAACAATGACGGATGCAACATTTTAAATAAGAAAACTCTGCACACATACCGTTAAAAGCACAAGAACAGAGTGAATGTTGCCTCTCAACCACGCGGTTTGCAGCTTCTTTATCTATGGTTTATAGCAGAGTAGGTGGGTCTACGGAGCAGGCGCCAAAAGGCAGATGTGGGTCCTCTACGGAAAGTCGGAAGGACAATCGTTCCACTCGCCTCGCCCCCCTTTTAACCGAGCGAGCAGAAGCACAGTTATCAAAAGGGCACCCCTCCATTATGGAGCCTGTTTGAAAAGACTGTTTAACCACCATGTGAAACCAGCATAAGGAAGGGGGGAAAAAAACATACTACAATGAAGACTCTTAATTACCCAAGAACACAAATTGATGTAGTCACACAGCCCTTGAGAAAATGTAATACATCTATGTGATTTCTTCCCTCTATCTTTCAGTGCCAATGTCTTTTTCATAGAAAGGTGTACACGGACTTTTTACAAAGTGGACATAGCTCAGGGGCTACTCCATGCCTTGTCGTAAGGGGGCTTTCCTTTTAAGGGTGAGGTACAGGATGCCAATTTCAAACCAAGAGGTTGGTCTAAATCTACTGGAATACTTGAACAAACTATATATAGCTATATCTATCTATAGCTCTCTCTCTCTCACACACTCATTCACATATACATATATATAGAGAGAGAACATGTAAAGATGTTTTTTTTTTAAGATGTGAAAAAAAAAAAAAAACATACAAAAGTTACATCAATCTGGTTATTAAAACATTATTAAAACAGAATCAGAGAGTCAGTTTCTTTTTATTTTAATCAGAGAGAACAAAGTCTGCAAGAGCAACTCAAATTATTCACTCAAAGAGAAATCAGACGTTCAACAATCACCATGCAATCAAACAGTGTGCCTTCAGCAACAAGAGTTACATTTCTGAAAGCTGTCCAAACAGCAAAGTAAATTCTCAGTCAAACTAGGACAAATAAAAAGGAAACTTTGAGTCACTATTGACTACTTTATGCACTCTCCAATTGATTCACTCACTCGGGCTGACTATGTAAAGCTGTATACCCATGGATAACATGGCAACCAATCCTCTGATAATCTCAAATACATATAAACAAAAAGTTTTTTCTTTTTAAAAAAAAAAAAGCAACATCCAATCCTGTTCGAGAACTTCCCAGTAAATGGAGAACTTGTTTATTTTGGGTCACATTCATATTGATGGAGTTTTAGCTAACAAGTGCACTTAAGTTCCCCAAAGATTTTTTTTTTTTTTTAGTTTTTATAATTTAACCAGAAACTACCAAATATTTAGACATGAGGTAGAACATAATATTGATGAAGTAGTACAAAGTATACGAAATAAAAGGGGTCGAGTCAAATTGTGCTTAAAACTAAATGAGGCTTCATTCATACTGTAAACCAGTTCAAAGATTTTTCATTTGTCTCACTCACCAGCTGACCTAATAAAGCAGTGTACCCATGAATAGGATGAATATTCAGGTTAACAATCAACTCTCAGATAATCTTGAACATCTAAACAACATCCAACGCAACACTTGATTACATATATATTTTTTTTGTTTTGTTCTTTTTCAGAAAATCAATGTTTCATGTCTTTTGAGTATCATATCAGCAATTAATTGTAGGTAACTAGCACACTTAAGCTCCCCTGGGAAAAAAAAAGGAATTTCAAATTCTGCCAAAAGTGAACATAAACACAAAAATGTGTGGTAGAATATCCTCAAAAGTAAAATTCTAATCGAAAGGATTGAGATCAATTCTGTTAAAAAAAACCAACAACAACTAATATTCATTTAAAACATATTATGGTAGACTCAAAACATTTCTCTTATAATAAACATGCACCTGTGGCTCACTCATACCCAAAAGAACCTTTGAAATGTGAATTAAGGCCATGTCCTTTTAATCATTGGTATTCTGCAAGTCATTGAGGCAACCAAGGAAAGCAACGACATCTAATTTGAACCCAAATACTTAACTGTAAACTATTCTGTAAACATTAGATAGGTGGTAGTCCAATTTTTGTTCCATTCAAATTCAAATTTACCATTTTGAAAAACGATGCTGTCCTGGACAGTCTCATGATGCCTATCAGCACTTTAAGAATCTAGGAAACAATAATAAATACAAATTTTAACCTCCTTCTACTGCAGAGCATAAAGAAAGGCAAAGTTACAAGCAAACAAACACAACCCCCCTCTTTTAGATCCTCATCAAGTAACTGTCACACGTAAAATTGTAAGTAATAGTCTTATCATATCTTAACAGGCACAAAGAGAGACCGATACTGTTACCAGCAGCGAAGCTGTTCCCTTTAAGCACCCCCTTTTGCTTTGTTCATCTGTAAATAAGCAAATAATGTCCAGTGTGTAAGCTACAATTTTCTCACTATTTACAGATACTGTTTTTATTATCAATGCTCCGAGTGTCTTTTCTTTTTGCAGCTTCTACCAATTTAGGCTCCCAACAGTGGCGAATCCACACACACTTTTGCAAAAGAAGAGATCTCCAAACCAGAGTCTGGCAAATCAGTTCTGTAATACCACCCCCACCCCCACCCCCCAAAAAAGCTGAAAGCTCAAGTTTCAAGTGGAAATGAAGCATCACTGCTTTTTCTCCTTCTTCCTCTTGTTTGTTTTTTGGCCAGCTGATGTGGAGACAGCAGGCCGTCTTATGGGCTGAACTACAACCCTTCCATTAGCCCCGCACTGCAGGGTGAATCTCTCTGGGCTCAGGGGCTGCCCTGAATCATCCCTGAGCCGAGCCAGGACGTCTCTGGTCAGCTGCTTTATCTGTTGGCCCACGGCACCCATTGTCTTGGCTGTAAGCTGTTTGTCTCTCAGCAGTCTGTCTCTCTGAGCTCGCAACCTGTCCACTTCTTCCTGGAGTCCAGTGATTGCATCAAGTTTGCGCTTGCGGCAGTTCTGCGCTGCCAATTTGTTTTTCCCGCGCCTGCGGATGTCCCTCAGGAGAGTCACCTGCTGTGGGGTAAAGCCATGGCTATCAAGAACCTCCATGAACTCCTCCACGGGCATGTTGACAATCTGCAGGACAGAGAATGGGATGTACATGGCACGGGCACGCAGCTCATCGCGGCTTAGCTCCCGTTCTTCCATCTGTGGCCCGTCATCATCGCTAAGTGGCTCCTCCTTTTTGTGGGGTAGTGTTAGCGATGCCTTGTTGAAGAGAGCAGGAGATGAATAGCTGTGGTCATGCCACACACTTTCACCCAGAACAGGTGAGAACGTTGAGCTGTGGTCAATCAAGCCTTTCGTGGGGACTGAATCCACCTCACTGCTGTAGCCTGTGGCTCCACACTCATCATCATAGTATGAACTGGATGAAGAAGACATCTCAGATGAGCCTGAAGGAAAAAACAAGTGTAAATGGTTCATGTGGTATATATACAGATACAGATAGAGAGAGAAAACAATTTCTTTGTTTCACAAATGTTAACAAAAACGACATTTCGTCCAAGTATTTGTGGAGATTTGAACCAACCTGGAGATACTGGACCTCCAGAGCTGCTTTCCAAGGAGAGACCAGAATCAGAGTCCAAATCCTCAAGGACCTGTGGATCTATGCACCCCAAACAGTTCATCAGCTCGTTGTCGATCGTGTCCAGACCATCCAAACCAAGCTGATTGATCTGGTCAAACACTGCCTCATCCAGACAGCCACCCAGGGTACTCTGTGATGTCATATTTCCAGTTAAATTAGATACTGAAGCAAAAGGGAGTGCGGCGAGGCCCAGAGCCATTCCTGGGGAAGCATCTGAGAGTGAGGAGCCTGTTGATTCAAGTCGCAAGAGAGTTCTTTGCTGTTGGGCGACTGTCCTGGACTCAGAGCTACCAGATGCCACACCAAAAGCTCCAGCATTGGTTACCATGGCATCATGCAGACTGACATCCTGGCTAATGGCGCTGCTGATATCGGTGTCCAGGTCGGGCAGACGCTCTGTAACAAGGCAGTCCAAGTCCTATTCAACAGACAAACAGTGGATTTTAGTTGCATTATAGTGACCATATTATTGAGAATGTTTTTTTCATCGTGTAAATCATCACAACATGCTAAAACTCTGTTGTACCAAAATTATATTTCTAAGCTAATGCATTTGAACATCTTTCGAACTGATATTAATATGCCATTGCACATGCAGCTTAATGTAATCAACAAGTACAGACTACTTACGTCAATGTCTGTAACAGAGAGCAAATTGCTCCAGTCAATATCAGTGGCAGGAATAAATGGATGGTGACGCACTGCATTGGACAGTGGAGTGATGCCTTCAAGCATGCCCTGGAAAAAAAGAAAGAAGAACACAAAATTTTCACTGACAAAACTCGGGTTAAGTTGCCATAATCGCCAGCCACAGCATAAGAAAATGCACACAATCAATCACCTCTACTTTGGAAAGAGTCCAGTTGCTGTTTCTGTGAAAGTGAAAATATTTCTGCTCTCAGCATCTGGTCTTTAACTACAAGGCCATGCTGTTAAAATGATTGCAGAATTTGGTTAGTTGTTGACTTGCTAAAATGAGCAAGGTCTCTCCTGAAGTAGATGACATCTGAATTGCAGCATGTGTTGCTACAAAACCTGCATAAATTCTTCAGCATTACATTATGTCCTCGTTCTTGGACAAGTTAACCACACCTTGCTCCAAGGCCCCCTCAGGCCATCAAATCCTGAACAGTGCACCGATAATAAGCCAGATGGCCATTTTCCTGTTTAGCTTAGTGGATGCAGTGCACATGATTCCCAAAGAAATAAAAGAAGATGTCAGGTGCAGGAAAAAGTAGCACCATTTCTCAACCGTATTTTAATTGTTAGCTGTATTTATTCATTTATTGACATGTGACAGTTTTAACTTGCATTTGTGAATGCAGCTGCAAGTGTTATTAAGTGACAATGACCCTTAGAGGTGTTCATGAGCCCATGCAATGATTTGCACCATAGAAACACGCCCATTTTTAATGCAGTGCAGGCTGAGGGCTTGAAGTTCAAGGCCAGTCAACATTAGTTTTCAGCTTTGTTCTTTGTACACAGCGCTTTCACCAGATTCTAAATCAAACTTTCCCAAACTGAGAAATGTTATTGTTACATTGCTTAGCTCAGTGCCCACGGTCTCTCACGGAGTGGTGAATCTCTTCTTATTTTATCTTATAAAAGACTCAACCCTGTACCCCCTTTAGGGCTGTCCTGTGCTCCAGCAACACAACTGCCAGAGCTAACGGCTGTCACTTAAGACAACACACTGCGATTTCACCAGAAAGAGTCCCAAAAGTAGCTCTTCACTGTGCTCAAAATACACACCTTATCTATCTTTGACAGAAGCCGTGTCAATCTCCTAAGAGCATCTTTCTCACTGTGGAAACTCCAAATGAAATGTCACATTACTACATCAACATAGTCTATGGTTTTAAGCCTGAAGTGAGACGCCCATCAGGGTGTTACCTGGTGGAGCACAATGAAAATAGTTATGGGATATTTGGGAATAGAAGGCTTATGATATAGTTATTAGTGAGCAAAGCGCTATGTTACTTAGAATGACTGAATGAGACCTGGACAAATGTGTAGACAAAAAGCTACTCGTTTGTCAAGAGGAGCATCGGAGGATTAAAAACAAGACTTGTCTGAGGTGCTTTTTTTTTTTTTAATCCCCATTAATGTCATAGTCCTGCTTATATGTCTTTATATTAGTTTCAATTATACAGAATTTAAAGGAATGGCAAATCATTTCATCATGTTTTTATCTACAGTGTAGTACCATTAAAAAACTTGAATAAATAAACTAAGTATATATTTATATGTATACAATGGAAAAACAATGCAATGTGTAATGCAGTCGACACTTCACAGCATCTTATGTGGAATGTTACCTCTTGTTCCAGTGTGGAACTGTGAGCCAAATGGGTGAGTGGAACAGGTTCCTCCTCTTCTTTAACTTTAGCTTCATCCTCCTGGTTTGGCAAAGGAACGCAGATGGAGAGATGGAGATGGTGGAATCAGAGAACGTGACAGGATTTAGGATAGAAGAAAGAAGAAAAACAACTTGTTAGCTGACATCCAAATCCCTCCGAAACCATTGCATTTGCAGTTTATTGATCCCAGTCCAGCCGTTTTAGATGATTAGATAACTTGGATCACAGTTCTTGTCTTATGTAGTTATTAGTTATATAATTTTTTCATTTGTTCTTTTTTCTTCAATGAGGACAATTTTGGTATTACCAAGGAGACATAAATTAGGCCAGAGATGAGCTAATGTGGCTCCCTCGCTATAAATGCACCCATTGACAAAAATTTATTTTTTTCATGCTTAAAGATAAGTTATGGACTGTCCTTATTCCTAAAGGATGACTGCTGCTCACATTTTCACATTAATGCTTGAGGCAAGAACAGAAGCGCTCTACACCAGCCTAAATCTGCCCAAGCTCTGCCTGAGCTTGTCTACTTCAATTTGGGAAGCTTTTCCAGCTTAAACTAGTATGTTAAATATAGACATAAATATAAACTTTTGAATATCACTGCCTCACCCCTCTAATTTGACACAGTGAACTTCCACAAAACAACAATCTGGTCAAACTATTTTACAAAAGTGAGAAATGATCACATTAACAGGAACTCGAGGAGGTACAGCGTTCGAGTGTGGATCATTGCTTTTGTAAGCAAACGGGGTGAGGATCCAAGACTTATTTCTCCACCTCTCAAAGCCTACAGCTTGTGGTTGAGTCTGAAGGAAGCCGATACTGTTATACAACTGGAGACATCAACTGCCCCAGGACATAACATCCACCAAGTAGCTGTTTCTACACTGAACTAGAAATACCGGATTATAGGAAGAATTAAACAAAAAGGATGTGATCACAGCTTTGAATAATAATTATTCTCATAGACGACATGTGTCTCTAAAAAGTTAAGTGAACCACTTGGTAGGTAGTTTTACACTTTTATGTTAACCAAACACACCAGGGTCTTCTTGGTAATTCCATGGTTACTATTCAGGGAGGGTGACAAGTTATGTGGTGAAGGCTAACAGGTGTAGCAGGCAGCTGAATATTCCAGCTTCCCGACTGCCCTGATATGTGATTTTATGGATAATAAACTGGACTGATTAGCTGAGTTAGCCAAGTCATCAAAGTGTCATATACAGGGGAATACATGCCAGATAAACTGGGTAAACACAGTGAAGCTTAACTAATCACACTTTAGCAACTAGTGATACAGGAGTGGCAGAGCCTTGCAAAGTGAAAATTAATGTACATTTAATCTTTTACCAACAGCTTATCACATCATGTTATTTCCTGGTTTACCAAGACACTAAACAACATGATACGTAACTAGGTGGGTTGAAACTCATATCCTTTTTATGACAAAGGTTAGAACTGTTAGTTAGCTAGTAATAGCATTAGCATAAGTTTTAACCTCGTTTTAGTTTCCTTTGTTGGCCAACTACTTAAGCTGACCAACCAACTTTCCTCAATCATAAAGCCAGTCCTAAGTAAAGTCTGCGTGACATTAAGTTACATTCCAGTGTATCCACACTTGCCTCTCCAGTAAACAAGCAGGCTCCAGCGCCACAAGGCCCCTGTTCGACTTCAGGGTTGGTCTGGTACACTTCTTGGACACTGGCAGACAGGTGTTCACCGGCATCTCTGCTTTCTTCTCCAGGGCTTTCGAGCCCTGTGTTGGTGTCAGTGTTGTTGCTGGTTGAAGGCCCACGCTCAGCCTTGTCAGTAGCAGACACTTGGTGCACCAGCCATGCGTTCAACTGTGTGTGGAACCGCGGGGAACCAAGGGTCCTCACCTCGTCTAGCAACCGGCGACTAGCAAAGAAATAGTCCAACTCGGGACATTTTGGATGCACACTGTATCCGTCAAGAGTGTCTCTCAAACTGTGAAAGGGTGTCTGGATATAGGCTGAGCTCGGACCTAAGTTAATCTCTGCCAGAGGCGTATAGTAGCCGCTTAAGTAACTGTCAATATCTACTCGAACTCCTATCAAACTAAGTAAGATCGTTAACTGAATCAGGCCCTCTGTAAAGTATTTTTTCGCGATCTGCATTTTCTAAATACTTCCAGAATTGCAAGTGATTGCGAAATCCTGACCCAACAGTTCCTCTTTCCCGAGTGGACAAAGGGAAAAAGCTAACAAAAGAGCACGCCTTCCCCTGTCAGACAAAGAGGTCCGCCTGTACCGGCGAAATAGTCTATGCTAGCACTTAGCGGTTAGCTGACAGCTTTAATTACCGGCTAATGGGATCCTCGGGACGAAGACATAGCAAACACGTTGCTCTTTAATACCTTACAACGGATAAGTCAGTCGTCGAAGAGACCAAGATTTGACAGTCCAATAGGCCTTGCGAATTAAACTGAAAATGAAACATGAATAGCTTGTACACTGTCACCGTACATTGCTACAACTCTTTTCAGAATTTGCATGGTTGATGCAGATTGGACCAAAGCGTTTACCATATCAGAATGTGATTGGCCAGCTTGACTGTCCGTTTATAATTCTGACCAATCAGAGCAAAGTAAAGTTAATCATCATAGCCCAGCCACCCTCCACCCCAATGACAGCGACTCGCATTATTTGCTTTAATAAAATCAGAGGTCAAAGTAATATCTCTTCAGAAGCTCAAAGAGCAGCAGTCTCATTCGCGAGTGCATTGGCCCTAAAGGAATTTTTAGAAGTCAAGCTAGGCTTCAGTTTCCTGACGTTTGTGCCACTGACCTGCGCTTGCTCCCTTTTTGGCCTCAAGGTAGATAAGTAAATTACTGTTTGAACTTGTTAACCTACATACCATGAGTCCCCAACAAACAAGGGTGCTAACGGCGAAATCCAGCTATAAACAAAACATTGTGGATACTTAAAACAACTGGCATCATCCTTTTATCCTTGATCACTCTTTGATGAAGAAAAATCTATATTATGGGTTAGTCAGAGTGTTTGTATGCTTTCCTTCAGTAGGGTATTGCCACATGCTTAATAATCATATCAAAATCCCAAGGCTACTCTGCAAAAATTCATAATTCTTAATCTTTTTCTCCTCTGATAAAAATGTCTGGGATTTTTAGATGTACATGTGCAGAGTTGTATAGTGAATGGATCTATTTATAGCAATTAGTATTAGAGTAATGACGAGGAATTTTTATGTAATTTTCTGATCTCTAAACCAACACACTATTAATCCTTAGACAATTTAACCACAGAAATATAAAGTTGAATTACAATTGAAACTGTAGCCCACCTCAGATCAATGTGTTGGAATTCCTACCGATGATGTTGCAGGTGATGTCATGTATTTCACATGTGACCGTGTTCCTTCTTTCAAGAGATGTTGTGCTACTGGTTCTGTAGGTCTGGTTGCTGTCTGATCTGAATTGTTAAGTAAAACACGAGCTAAAGTAGCCTTTTTTTTTACTTGATTTAACCACTTCTCACAATCCTTTTCATGTCGCTCATAGACACATGTGCTTTCCTTCACCCCAACAATTGTGAAAGCTGATTTAATGGTCCCTTTCAGCTTTTTATTTAGGTTTCCCTGTCACAGCTGAGTAGGAACAATACAGGTGGGTGGCACATTAATGTAAGGAGATGTGGAAATTTTGCTGGTATGGTTTGGCTCCACTTGTTACTGCACAAAGAGAAAGTCTGTGAATTAGCACAAAGGTGTTCTGAGTAATCATCTCTATAATGAAACATTTATATTCCAATGGGACTGATCCTCTCCAGTGTGAAATTACACTATCCATTGGGCACAAGGAGTCACCAGCTGGTTTGAAGAGTAAGAAAATGATGTCAGTCATATGTTGTGGCTATTTTTGTCACTTTAGGTCCTTTATATTGGCTCCTGTAATATAAGTATAAGAGACTTAGACTTAGACTCAACTTTATGTATCCCTTGGGATGACTCCTTCAGGGAAATTCAAAGTTAACGTTCATTGTTCTCTGCCCTGCTTGTTTTTAAACCTTACAATCCTAAGTCACAATGACTACCATGTACAAAACAAATGATAAGCATAAAGCTTGCAACTCGTTGTTTTGGATTCCCTCTAAGTCAGTAGGTAACGAGCTGATATAAAAAAAGAGACAGACATTCAGGGTCTCTGTCTGGCTTGACCAACACGTGTTTGGAGAAAACTTGTTATCCAAGGTTTATGCAGGCATGTGTCATGGGTGTGATTAGAGACAGCCTTGAGTTATTAAACAGAAGAGACAGAAGGGATGGTACCTTTTGAATACATTTATCATCATATAGCCTGCTGTATTTTGAATAGCATTCTGTTTCTTGGAATGAGATGCTACAGGCACAGACATTGCTTTTTCAAGTGCTCGTCGTTTTTCAGATTTAGGTCTTTTTTGTTTCCATAACATGCCTTCTTAAATACACATTTAGGTGCTTGTTTTACTATATTTAATCTGTTGGACATTTCTTCAAATAGATGTAAACTTAATGAGATACAGCCACATTTGCATATTAAAACATATATTTTCAGAAGTTAGAGGAGTTAACATTTAGTGGTTCACAATGAAGCTGTGCGGATGCTTACCACAAATGTCTTTAAGGGACCCTCTTTCTAAAAATAGATTTTTTTTTTCTCATTTGAAGCCAGCAGTCTACACTTCTGTTAAAACTTACAGTTTTCTATTGACTCTGATGTGATTTTTCTCTCTTTTCTTTTCCCCAAAGGGATTCGTTCAAAGCCTGTCACTGACCTGATTTGTGGATTTACCCATATAGTACATTTGAATTACATTTTTTTTTTAAATCTGACCTAATAAATTGCATATTTGCATGATTTTTCAGAAAGTTTATCATACAAATATAACAGTTGTGATAATGACATACGTCTTCATGTCAGTGCTCAGTTAAAAACAATTCATAGGACTACAAATTTGTGTATGTTTTTTACCTGCAGTGTCTCGCTTCACGTAAACTGATAAAAATAAAAGAAAAATGCATTCAAAACTGACTCAAGTGAAAGTTTCAGAAGAACTCTAGCAAGATCTGGGCTTTTCATTCTTATTTATATCTTACTTTTCCAAGATGACAACTTGTAAAAAGGGTAGGCACCAGTAACACCAGTTATTAGGATGTAAACTTCTCTTGAAGTTGCCACAGACAACACTCTTTCCTAGTCTGTCCAGCTGGTGAGTCAGTGACCTGGTCCCACTGCGACCCCTGCTGTCGTACAGTGGTAATTAAATCCCAATTTGATTTGTTCCAAACTGAAATTAAACGCAACTGCTTAGATTTGGACACACATTGGTGATGAACACACAAAACCTTCTTAGCATATATATATATATATATATATATATGTACCCTTTCTGTAGACTGTGTTGATCTGAGAAGTAATTTTTTCATGATGTCTTCAGTTGACATGACGTTCACAGCATGCACAACGTCGAAATAATAATAACGAGAAGACGATACAGGCATTGCCTCAACTTCAACAGGACAAAAACAGTGTAGCACAGTGCCTGAATCCCTATTAGCCCACGTCTCAATGAGGCTATACTAACTACATTTTTCTGTTAAATAGAAATTCATTGTTATCCTTTTGGAAATGATCTACTCTGGACACCCTTTACAAGCCGCCATATCACAAAGATGTCTGGTGAATCGCATTCAATCACATGAACGATAATTTGTGGGCTCTGAGGAGCCCAGTTCAACACACCCACAAGTTCAGCATAGACGGGCTGTCAGCTTGGCTGGCTCAGCAGCAGACTGACGGACTCTCCCTGAAAACCAGACACAAATCTAACAGACAGGCAAACAGCCTACGATTCCGCGATTACCTGACAATGGGCTACATTGTTACAGGGTCGTTACAGTAATGTAATATTCAATAGCCTAAGCTGCATATGGGATTGCTTTCAGCACAGCAACAAACTCTAAACTGCATACAATCCATTACTGGGGGAAACAATGTTGTGTAATAGCGTCCTAAGTTATTTACACGCTGCATTTGAGTTAAGCAATGCTGCAATTAAAAACAAAGAGGGGGAAAACTATTGACAACAGCATGTAACGTTTGCAGATCGCCTCGTAAAAGCGTTACAAATCGGCTTGGTGGCCTGGCAAATCCAAAACCCAAAACCTAAAAACTCCGAATCGCGTCTCTCTCTCTTTTTTTTTTTTTGTTAGAAGCTTAAAGCAATCGAGTCCAATTGATCTGGCGCCAGCGAGCAGTCATCTGATTAATCCACAAGTATTTTCATAACGATGTGAAACACATTTAAATCAACTTTGTGAAGTTCTGACAGATTTATTGCGGGGGAGCGCTTAAATCACCCCCAACTGCCTGTCTTAGGACGAAGCTGATTGGTAGGGTTGTACGTGACGTATGGAAGACTGGTGCGCACGCGCGACTCAGTTTCACCTCCCAAAGACTCATGGGAAATACGAGAAAGTGTGACGTACAGGGGACTATTTTATCGTTATCATTGTGAGTTAGCGAGAAGTGTCCTAACTAGTCACACGAGTTTAAAGTCATTCTCTACTTTGTCCTTGGGTCAGATTTTAGATAATGGTGGACGTTATTACCGCGTCATACTGCTGCTGTTTTTAGATTAAGAACAGAAAACTGAAACAGCTTTCTATCTGTACACTACTAATAGTCAGCAAATTAGGTAAATTACTAATCGGTTTACAAAAGAGACTAAATTGAAAAAATGAAACAGGTCATTTGTCTGCTTTAAATTCCCTTCTGTGTTTGTCTCATCTGTGAACTTGCACGACAGAGAAATTAGTTTGTTCAAACGAGTTCAATACAAAAACACTATAATGGATACATTTTTAAAAAAGTAACACCAGATATTTGCAGATGAAGAAAATATATGAAAACAGAAAGAAATATTACTGTGTTATCGTTTGCATTTTTCCTTTTTTTTAAATGATTTTCTTCTTCGTCTAAATGAATAATAAACCAAATCAATCTAATCCCAATGGGATACATTTTGCCAGAGGTATAAGTATTTCAGTTCATTTACCCAAATTTAATGAGAAATTTAAAAAAGGTATTTAGAAATAAGTAATTCAATACAAATACTTATTTATTTATGAATGGAGCTACAATATAAAATAGTAGAATTTGAAATAAAACAAAATGCAAGCAATAGTAATTTTACGTATTTTTTAAAGAAAAATTTGAAGAATTCATCTTGATTATTGCAGCACGATAATTATGAATGTATTGAAACAGTCCTGTAAGATATCGCTGCTCCGTTTATGTGTGTGTAGTTGAGTGTGTGAGTGTGTGTTGGCGGCTCCACAGCGGAGCTCCGTCCTCCAGAGAGCAAAACAACAGAATGGTGGCGCTTTGCCTCCAGTCCTCGTCTGTGCTTGATTGACGTCTCCTTTAAGCCAATTAAATAAACGACTCAACATCTCCATTTCCTATTGGCTTGTGACTCCAGCTCTTCGAGTACTTGTTGACCAATCACGGACCGTTATTCCCCACAATCTTTTGACCGCCGCTCTGGCAGACTCCTTGGCGCCCCGCAGCGGGGGCATATGGAAGGAATTTCATATAAGGATCGTTATCTGCAAATTTGAGTCGTATTGATGAAAAATGCGTCGCTCTGTCCAAGTTCTTTTTTCTTTTCTTTTCCAGTACAAGTTCTGTTGTAATGCTGATGGACTGAGCAGACATTTTTAGGTTATTTGTCCCCAAGGTCTGCGGGAAATTGGCTGCAAATGTGTCCCAGTTAGCAGTGGTTCTACGTTCTCCCATCAGTAATGACATCTCATATTGTCAGTGTTATGGGAGTGCTGTTTCTCATTGGCACTTGAAGCCACGTTAGTCCAAATAATTCCCAATTTTATTACCATTTTCAGTCTGTTACATGTAATGACATTTCCAAAGCTGCAAGTTTGCTGCAACACAGTAGCAATGTATTATTTACCACGCGAGGGCGCTGCTGTCCAGGTTTTGTGTCAGAGAGGGCCCTGCCTGAGTTTTATTCCCTTCTCAGTGAAACCTGCGTTCATTAATTCTGTGATCATGAATTGAAATTTTATTGCAATATTAGGCTCTTTGTTGCTTTAACTGTACAAAAATTTAAATATGTATTCTTAGTATCCATCTAACTCAGAATGTACATATATATATATACATACATATAAGATTATACATATATATATATATGTATGTATACAGAATATCTATGCTCATGCTCTTCTCCTCCGTCCCACCCTTTCTTTCACCGTATCTCAAGAGTCCAGAGGCCAAGAGGCCAGCAAAGGGCTGAGGCGCTGACAGTCTTTTCAGCATGAAACGCGGTTGTGGATTTGATGTCAGAGTCTGAGATGGCTGCTTTGATAAAGTTAGTCTGGCTCACTGAGATTGGCATCCTTCTCCTTGGAAAAGAAAACAGAAAGGTTTTACATCAACAGAGGAAAATGACCCTGGCCCAGCTACAAAAAAAAAACCCTCTATGAATTGACCTGGAAACTCTGCAGCAGTATCAGCCCAGATGTGTATTAAAGAAACATATTATGGATCGTACGTCCATCATGTGCAATTGTTTGAGTGTAAGGGGCTAACGCTTGAATCCTTCTCTGTGCATATCAAGAATGTGCAAGCTTAGAGAAAGTATGTATTTTCAGGCCTATCATGCGTCTCTGGCTTTTTCTGTGCTTGAATGAAACCTCCCTGTGTCATTTTCGTTCCTGTAGCTATTGTGTCTGCTTCACTAATGGACTCCTCGCACCCTGTCTCCTACTCCTCTCTCTTTCCTCCCCTCCTTTTTTCTCCCATATCATATCCATGTATTCCCCTAGGGGCTGATTAAAAGGCTTTCTAGTTGGCATGAGGGGAGAGGAGAGATGAGGTGGGGTAGTGGAGAAGAGTGGTCCTTATTACCCCATATGTCTGAACAGGAGCGGATGGAGTGGAGGTCCTCTTCCAGTTAATCAATAGAGATACCGTCCCTCTACAGTCTCTGTGTCTCTCTCTTTCCCTCCACCTTCTGACTCTCCCATTAGAGATAATGTGTCCGATATTGATACTGTGAGGTCTGGGGTCTGTGACAGAAATACAGCTGTGCTGTGCTCTGTGAGGCGAGTTCCACGTCAAAGCTCTGTGGTCAACTAAGCGACCCAAGTCATTGACTTGCTGTTTAACCTGGCCGACTGTGTGATACATCGTTAGATTGTTGGCCTTTCATTGTGAGATTTACCACTGAATCAGTGAAATTCTCCTCCTACTTCAATATCTATGGTGTTCAATTTAAAGAGATTTATAGTGTGTAGAAATTGCTGCCGCATGCATACATTCAGTGTCATTGAGCGCCCCTATTACACTCCTGAAAAATTAATGTAACTGCATAACTTTTACTTTATTGACACTTTCTTTCTAGAAACAAGGTAGAAACATCTCTCCCAAGATGTTCAAGCATTTCCAAGAAGCTGATGTCTGTAAGCCCTTTTATCTCATTAGTCATTGATTTTCATAGCCACAGTTCCAGTTTGATTTAAATCTATATTGAGGTTATCTGGTTAAAACAATGGCAGAGAAGGTTTTAGACCCCCTTTTTAAAAAAAAAATAAAAGCAGTAAAACCTCACAGAAAGAATACTGCTTTTTGTTTTGTCTCTTAATCAGACTGCAGCTAATCATTGTATTCTTTAAGGATGCATCAATTGGGAAATTCTGGGCCAATACTAATATAAAAGATAATATTTTGATTTTGATTGTAATTTGTTATCCTTTTACTGTCAGTGGAGTAATGAAATATGGTTTGTAACAAATAAGAACAGAACTTTTTGTGCCCAACAAACTTAAATGGAAATAAATCTGGTCATTTTCCAGGCTAAGTCAAAGCCACAGAACCAGGACATAATTCAATTCAATTCAATTCAATTTTATTTATATAGCGCCAGATTACAACAATTGTCATCTCAAGGCACTTAAGTAATATAGTCCAATTCAAGCAATTGGAATTCAATTCATTGTAATCATAATCCAATTAATTCATATAGAGCCAATTCAAAAATGAATATCTTAGCTAAGGAAACCAACAGATTGCACCGAAACTAACATACCAGATGAATATCAGCCACTCCCATCAGCTGATGGGATTTTACCAATAGGTCAGTTACACTCAATGAATAGAATATTGGCCAATACCAATGTTAGGCTGATTTGTTGATGTATCCCTAATTTTCATGATGGATTTTCTCTATTAATCAACTTACAGATAATTCATTAAAAAGTGCTGTAACCAGAGTGAAAACGCATGTCACAACTACGCAGAGGCAAAGCGACACCTTCCGCGTGATTTATTTTGTCCAACTGTCCACACCTCAAAATGACTAAAGACATTTGGCAAAGGGGCGACAGTTTGTTTTCTATCAAAGGAATAGTTGATCAGTCAAAAAAGCATTTCACCTGCAATGTAAATTATGGGTAATTTAGTGGTCAGGTTAGGTAGTGAAACAAAACATCCCATTTTGAAAGCTGTTAAGTTTTTTTGTGCAAAAGGTAAAGTAAGGTAAAAAGTACTTTACATCAAGTAAAAGTATGACTAGCCATGCAAAGAAAAGGATTAGTTTGATTTATTTAGCACCTGAAAGCCAAAGACAGAAACATTTCACAATAAATCACTTAAATCTTAAAGAAATAAATTGATTGAACTGACGGCCGAGGAGAGAACTGTGCAAGGTGCTCTTTGTGGAAGAGAGCTAGCCTTTTTTAATTTATTGCTCAAGAGTGCATATAAATTACAGTCGGGATAATTGAGGATTCATGAATAAACATAATAACTAATGGAAAACTGCATATGTATCTAACACTTACGAAAAGCTATTAGCTTGCCAGACAAGACTGACTGGGACATGCCATTGTTTGCTAGAATCTGGGGGATATCCCTGTCTCCCCTGGCTGCCTGAGGGTTGTGTGGGTGTTGCCCCACATGGCCGCAGGGCTTCAGACGCAGGGCCGGAAACTTCTGAGAGATGCCTGGGTTAGCAGTGGGGAGAATGATCTCTGACCTCCCTGACTCGGTAACCCCAGGGGTCATAGAGCCGGGGGCTCAGGCAACATGGAAAGGCTGTAATTGATGTGGGGAGTGAGGGAGGCCTGCGGGGGCTGCTGGAAGCAGAAAGGGTGGGAGGCACAGGGGTAACCTGAGGCCCCAGAGATAACTGGGAGTGGGAGAGCTGATGAGGGCTCTGGTCTGTGTCCACAGGCCTTCAGTGCTGGTCTGGATCCTGTTGGAGGTAGGGTGACTGTGAAGAGAGTGGATCAGAGCTTCCACTTACCAAACCACAGGCAGATCTTATTCCATGAACTGACTGGTAAACTAAAAAGGAACGAAAAGCTCATTTCTGTATAGTTCAAGAAAAATATTCTGTCCAGTGTATGCAACAGCTTCAATTCATTTACCTGCATGTGCAATGATGTATCCAATAATGGCACCGCTATAATTGGCACAGAGGTATTTCAGACAAATGAATCTCCAATGCTGAATAATTTGAGGCATTTTGTCAAGTCTTTAAACTGTTGAAAGGCCCAAATAACCCGAGGGGTTTCCACTTTGCTGCATTCTGCTGTAATCATCTAACAAACAGCTGTAGTCTCTTAAGTCTTCTTTCCCAAACTTTGAATCATGAGCCAAACAAGTATTACTGTTATGATAACACTGATTTATCCATATACAGCCATGCAGCTAAATCGCTCTCCCTTTTAGAGGTAGTTGTCAAATAATTGAAGTCTTTGCAAGTTTTTGGCAGAAAGTCACAGTTGCTCTTTCTTTAGCTGAGGGTCAGAGGGCAGGCTGAACTGCTGGGGCCTGGAGAGGGAGGCAATGGCTGACAGATGTTTACAGAGACCCGACTATTGCCGTGACCATAAGAAGGCAGCAGGATTTGTGTGCCTGTGTTTGTATGTGTGTTTGTGTTCTATCTAACCATCACCGCTGCCACAAAAACACTGATCTGAACTGTCTACCATCCCAAGATGGCACAATTCTCTCCCACCAGGGGCCAGAGGATTTTGTGAGCAGCCTCTCCACCACCCACACCATAGGTTTGTACCCTCCCTGACTGCCTCTCTTTCACAGGATTCTTCAGCTGCTCTCGAGTTACCGGCAACGCAGCACAGATCGTGTCAAAGCTGTTATTTTAGAGAGCTGGGTGAGGAGAAGGAAAATGTGTATGATGTTTGCGAGGGAGAGAGAGATTCAGAGTTTCCTGTCCACATCACAGGTCTCTGGAGGATTACAGTTCTGTCACGGTGTCAAACATAAACATGTCCTCTCGTTACTATAAACACACAGTCAAAGAAAATAGTTAGGAAGTGTTGTTGGTAAAGATGATCATGGGTGATTCAGAGTGTTCTGGGTTGCTGTTTATTCTTAAAAACTGTGAAGAAATTCAAAAGTCATCAAAACATTTAAAAATTGAACCTTGCATTTAGGCCATTTCTTAGTTTTTCACTTCATAATTATTAATCTGCAATTACATCTTTCCTGGTTCCTACTGTTTAACATCTTAAATCGGTGGGAATTTAGGTGGAGGTTATGTAGCTGGATTTGACAAGCGCACACAGTAATGATGATGACCCTCGATTTGCTATGCTTAACTAGGAGAAAACAGTTGGTGTTATGAGAGAGAAACAATTTGGCTTACAAACCGGTTTGCTCATTCCAAGTCCAGGATCCATTATAGCACTCAGATGGTGTCCAATCTCTATGTAGCAGACTGGAAAAACAGCAAAACAAACAAGTAACAATACCTGACTGGAACATATAACCACAACCTTTAAGCCAGAGCGGCTTAATTCAGTGTTTCCATTGGTGTTTTGTGTTGTGCGCTCAAAGCTGATTTAGTTTCTTCTCCCAGAGATGGTAAAACAGCACCCCACAGGATATGTTGTTAAATGAAATGAAGTGGAAAGAACGCTTTTCACTTCCACAGAGAGTGGTGAAACCTATGATGAAAACAAAACTAAATTATAATACACACCTGGTGATGATTGAAATGCTTGAAAATGGGAAAGGATGTTGCACAAGCCCTGGTAATTCAGAATATCTGTGCTGATATATTATTAGCATTTACAGGCCAATTTGAAAGGGAAATATATCAAATCAAATGAGACAACATTTCAAACGTATTAATCTGCAGTCGCTATACGATAGGCTGCAAAAGCACACCCCTCTTCTCTTGTTTAAAGCAACTGATCCCCATAACTAACACCCATGATGGAGCATGCCCTGTGTCTCTTCGACCTTCATGAGTGACACCATTGTTGATGGGGGAGGCAGGGCGCGTATATGGTGAGAGCACGGTGCTGGTTTCACAGAACTGTGACCTAAAGAGTGTAACGCTGATGAGGATTTCAGCCAGTCTGCAGTGTTCATGATGGCAGAGTGGAAGATTTGGCGCCTATCCTTTCCAGACCTCTCCACCCCACAGCGCTGTCTCTTTCCTCTTCTCTTCTTCTTTCGGCATAATTCCCTATCCAGCCGCAACCATCCTCGTACAACACCACACGGGGATGGACTGCACACAAATCTACACGGCCTAAAAACTCTGTCATCGGTATTAGTTTCATCACAACTTTAATGCCCAGGAGTTTTTCTGCTTCCTGCAAAGTCAGTGCTGCAAGCAAACACTGTATGCATTTGTGCAAACATACTTACATATAGGTTTAGATACATTTTAGACAATGGCGTTCTCTCTTTTTTATTTTAGGTGTTTACCAAAACATTTTCAAATTCCAGTTATACAACAAATGAACGTGAACATGAGGCTGAAGGCTGAAACGCTTGCTTTACTGATAGGTGTTTGCTATTATTTTCCTTTTTTTTAAGCAGGTAAAGGTCTGGAGTTGATGGCAAGTGGGACTTTTGAAACTGTTGCTGTGAGCCCCCAAGATGCAGTTCTTTGGAGCTCTCAGCCTGAGTGATGCAGGTTATCTATGGGACGCTAAAACAAAAGAAACCCAGAAATAGGAGAGCAGGAGCTGGCAAATCGGTAGATTCTGAAAAATAGAAAAATTAGATAAAGCACTGGTGCACAGACAATAGTGCTCCATGATCTTTCCATGGTAAAGAAAAAAGTTCCTTTGCAGCATGCAGCCAAGTGAAGAACAGAAGAAGGAGAGTTGTTTACCACAAGGTGCAATCAGCCTCAAGGGGAGAAAAAGCAAAAAGCTTAACCAAAAAACTAAGAAACATTCAGACAAACAAAATAATTTGAAAAAGTTGCATGCTTTGGACAGCTGGAAACAGCCTATGCCTGAATGACAGAAAGAAAAAAACATATGGAGAGGGCTTGGGGAAATAATCAGAATTCTAAGCACACAACATCATCTGTAATACACCTTGAGGCAGTGTGATGGCATGGACATGCATGACGTCCCGTGGCACGGGGTCACTGACTTTTTGTTGACGATGGAACAGAAGACGGAAGCAGCCTTGCAAACGCTTTCTGAATTTTATAGGGAAATACAGTCTGCCATCTGCCAACATTCAGCAAAAAAAGTTGATTGGAAACAGTTTCACAGTTCAGACAGACAGCGACCAAAAACATGGCGTGAAAGAAACCAGTGAGTCAACTGAGCTGTATTTCACTTTGCTGAAGATAAAACTAAAGCAAAAAGACTCACAAACGAGTCACAACTAAAGACAGCTGCATAAAATTCCTGAAGTGAACTGTATGTGTGCTTACACTGAGCAGCGTCTATTCAAACACCTCATTTACACTATCCAAACGCACTACATGGAGTGTATTTCAGACCCTCTTTGTTTGTGAATTGCAATGGTGGAGCTCCTGAAGCGAGTGGGGGAAGGAATAAATGGAGGATTTTCAACTTGTTAAACGGGGCATTAGAGGGCTTGTGACTGGGAGTTGTAGGCTATAAAACCAAACACTTCGGCTGTATTCATGTTTTAGTGCATTGGCTCATGGGCTGACAGCTTTGCTGTTAGGCTGTCGTTTTGGGGCATGCCTAGGGGCACACTTTACACTGCTCATTTGGCACAGGGGCATTTTCAGGACTCACCAGAGGCAGATTTAAGGAACGACTAAGGATTATAAGGATACTACCTTCCTTGCACTGATTTAAGTAAAAAAAACTAAATGGAAACTTTGTGACTCAGCTTGACTTTTGTTTTTCATTCATCTTTAAGCAGCTGCAAGTTTGAGTTCTTTGTAAAGCAAATTGAGTTAGGACTAGATACAATTTGCTATTGGAGGTTTTTTAAGACAGGCATGTGTTTGAAATCTGCATCTCAGTTCTGTACGTATGGAGATGCATACAAGTGGAGCTTTCATGCATGAACACACAGATTTGTTCTTGTTCTCTGGGCCTGGATGTGATTTTTGTGGAGCTTAAATGATCTAGGCAGCCATAATGATGTCCGCATGCTGACATATTTTCATATTTTCAGTGAAGTTCTTGCTGTTCTCGACATTCGCACTACCAAGCCATCTGGAATAACAACATCTCTTAAGCTGCAAACCACGGAGAAAAAAAACTGATCAGCAAAATATGAACAAGGGGAAGAAAATAACATAGAAACCTGTAGTAAAGACGCACACTGCTCTCTGCCTCTGTGGTGGAGCATTTCCATTCAGCCGTTCTTACCAGAAATCACATATTTTGTCCTTGTTATATAAAGCTGTCGTAATCTAAAAGTCAGTGCTTCAAGTATTCAGATAGATTGTTTTCAGCTAAAAGAAAAGTTATATCAAACATACCTGCAGCTAACGGGGAGCAAACTGTTCAGCAGGGCACATTAAAGTCACCAAGCCAGCTTGATCACATTAAAAGCATCACTATAAGTTTGCTGACAATACATGAAACCCATGCTGATCTGACATGATTTCACTTTACCTTTGATAGTTTTCCTCTAATTACAGCCTTCTAGCTGTAACAGGAAAATAGATAAGAAAATCAAAAACCTAATACATTTTGTTAGGATTGGATTGGATCTGGCAAGAAATATCATGCATGTCTGACATGTGCTGTGATCGAAAAATTTAATTAAAAAAAAAAAGTCCGTTGAGTTTATGAGGTTTGGTCTTAAACATTCATTGTCTCAATTATGGTGAAGGTAACCAAGTTTTAAGTATTAGTAGGAGGATTGAGGAATGAATTCAGTTTGATCCAACTTGATCAACTTGTGCACAAGGCACAGACATACAACTGTGCCTCTTGTAAAAAGAGACAAGGCTACAGCCAGTCAATGTGCCATAGTTTGTTTTTTTACCATTCTGTTGTTGGGACAACCGCAGATGTATAACAAAGGGTAGAAACACATGAATACCATCTGGGTTTCATACTTAGTCTCCATTAATAGCAGCATATCAACAGCAAGAAGTCCTTTTGTGAACAGCAGCCCAATGATATTCAAGTGACGTGTAACTGTGAGCAACCATTGTGACCCCTCTGAGCATTCATGCAAGGCACTCCAAGAATCTGTGGATTGTCATGGTGTATGAACAGCCTCCTGGTTGCTTTTGCCAATGGACAAAACTGTCAGCAGGCAACACATCACAGACAGAGGTGAGGTCATTCAGTATAGCAGACTATTATCTACAAAAAATGTCTACATGCCTGTGTTTGATTGGTGTAAACTGAAGAACACAGAGATGCTATTTCCAGTAATATCTCCAAGGTAAATAGGGTAAACTAAGACTTAAATCAGTGACAAAGGCAAGCCATTAAACCTACCATTTAAAGGAAAAACTTAATTTGAAAGAGGCTTGTCATTTTTTTAGCTTAATGTAGCGTGCATGTCATCTCACTCAAGCTGGTAAAAATAATTAAATGATGACCTGAGTTGACTTAATCCCAATGATGTCACCAAAAAGTGCGATTGTTTAATCTGTGTCGCTGTAAGTCACCGAGTCTCCTTTTATTTTCTCCCACAACCTCAGAAAATGCCACCTTTTGACCCCAATATAGAAAAACCGGCACAAGCCAGAGAGTAATCTAGCCTCAGAGGGTACAAGTGGAGAAAGAAAGGGATTTCCTCTACAAGATGATACAGTCATCTGTCATAATAGATGTCACAGTGATATGGTTCAAGAGCTCCCATTTCCCATTTGCTGTGTCTGTTTGTGTGTTGAACATGTAAGCACAGTGCCTTTGTGTACACAGTTCTGATACAGCAGTAATGAGAAACACTGGTAACTTTCTAGTATGAAAGTATGAAATTACTAATTCTACAATGGGAAAATTCTTCAAATTGAATATGGCTTTAAAATCTTACTTACTAGAAAAGTGCACAAATATAAGCTGCATATGGTAAGTGTAAATATAGAAGTGTTGACAGCTATTAATGGTTTTGACTTTGACTGTCTTACTCCACTTGAGAGGTAGATTGACTCTCATACATGCAATGCTGCATGCGGTAGCTGTGCTTAAGCTTCAGTTTGCCTTCTAATGAAATTATGTTCTTGTTGGTGGAGAGCAGAAGATCTCTTTGCCTTAGTAATATCAAGTTCCTCTACAGCAGCAAAGCATCTTACCAACAATAAACAAACAACTCCTTGCTTTACCATAGATTTACTCCAGTGTTCTTTTAGTGGCATTCAGTGTTTAGTGAATATCACATGTACAGGTACCACTGCCAACCAGTACTCATGATTGAAGGTTAAAAGTCAGAATCAGTCAAAATCCAGTTCTTACACAGGGTTGTGTAAAGTACTTATGAGTAGTTAGTATCTACAGTCAGAGCGCTCTCAGTAAAAGCATGAAGAACTGGTGGTGGGGGAACTAAGCTAACAGCTAATCAGAACAAGGACAAGAAGATAACACATTCTCATAGGGAATTAAGGGAGTGTTACATTGTGGATTTTACACCACGGGTACTTTCAATTAGACCTTTATTTAAATTGTCGCTGTACATGTTCTTAAAAGCATGACGTTTTTGTTCCAACATGGATCATGCAGATCCAGTCCATGTATTTGCTCTTCTGGTCGTCCTGTTCGGAGTAGCCACCAAAGCCACCAAACACTAATTAGACAAACAAAACAGTAATTTCACCTTGCAGAACATTGGTGTTGCAGCTCTAATGCTGCCTGAAGTAATTTCTTTGTGTGATTTAGGTGTTTATATGTTTGATGCGGCACTATCATGTAAAAAAGTGGTATACGCTGAAAATTATACTCATTACAATGCATCTAAAATTCATTCCTACTTTTTAAAAAAAAATTATTGCAGCTTATTTTTGGATAAGAAGTTGCATTTGCTGCTGTCCACTTAAAAACAACTGTACATTTCCTGGGGTCAGTGCAGGCATTCCCTTCATTTAACCTCACTTCAAAGACATCAGACCCTCAACATTATTAGCACCAATAGATGTTGAATTGTCTGCTACTGTAGACCACCCAGAGTCTTTAGAAGCATGACTAGTTAGTTTAACCTTTATGCAATGATCTATGGCATTCCTGTTCTACATGTCTGGTGTGTAAAACATAAACAAAACAGAATTCAACAATCTGCAAATAATCATCAAGTAGAAGACATTATTGTTTCTACCAATGATCGTTTTGCATAGAAGTCCAAAAGCCAGTGGATGACATCATGGTTTCTCAGAAACTCTCTCAGAGTACTGTACATCTGAGGCCACATTCACACAGCATTTCTTATTCTACACACAGAGCACGTTTCTCTATTGCACACTGATGAGCACATTGGAGGCAAAAAGGGGGTTCAGTATTCTGCACATCCACACTAACAGTTGAACTGGGGCAGTCAGGAATCAACATTTTCTCCCGAGCAACAGGTGATATCCAACTTTTATTTGCAGCCTATACACTATTTTTACAAGAGTGGATAACATGTATTTTGGAATTCCTTGAGAAGAGTGCAAGTAAATTTGATTTCCTCATATAACTGAAGTTGCACTGCCGCTTAATTTTTCCTTTCTGTTATTTCAGTCCTTTTAGCCAATATCTTGTTTACATTAGTAGTGGCTCTGTTTAAAGTTCATATCACAGTGAGCCATCGCAATGTGGCAACTGGCTAGCTTGCACCAGACCGTAAACTTGAAACTAAAACAGCAAAATGAAATTCAGTCACCATTAATCTAATCAATTATGCCTGTGATTTTTTCCTTGAAGCATGTCTGGATGTCTACAGTCAAAAAGGGCTTGTATTGTGCCCGATCAAAATGGGAAAATATGTCCAGACAAGTGGTGTTGCAACAATAACAGAGATAGTTTTTTGTGTCACAAATACGTAAACTTGTTCTTTAAGTATATTATCAGCACAAAACAATCAGTTGAGTGAAACTGATGGAAACATATTCATTGTGTTTCCATTTCTGAAATGTATGCCTCACAGAACAAGTAAAAAGCAAAAGCTAATATTTGTTTGGTCCATAAATGCAGGAGTTCCAACGGAATTAAAAAAAGAAAAGGAAAAGAATAACACTGCACTGTGCTGTGTACAGCAATAGAGATGGACACAGTAAACCACACACACAAGAGCCAGAAGTGTTTTTCAGCTGACAGTCACTTCATCATCATTCACAGGGCGGGCCTTTGTCTCTTTTGTTTTAGTGACCATGTTAAATTAGCTCTAAACAGATGGGTGCTGTCTTGTTGCCAAGCTGTCTCTGTGTAAGCTATGTGCTTCTGCCAAGGTAAACCAGACAGGGTTTATTCATGTACTTATCTTCATCTGTGTTGTTTATGTGTGCGCCTAATTACAGCCGAGATGTATGCACAAATCTGCCTTTCCTCTTGGGCTGCTTCTTATGTGTACAGATGAATAAATGTGTGTGAGTGCTCTGGTATGCAGATAGTACAGTAGTTTTCTTTCCAGTTCTTTTCTTTTTTGGGGGTTCAAAGTAGATGGGTGGACAGCCAGAGGGTTGTCAAGGCCATGAAGTACAGTCCACTGGGAATCATTTTGTGTGTCCCAAGGTACTTGTGTTTTTTTCAGCAGGAAAAAGCGTTGCTGGCATGCTGTTTCCATAGTTTGAATTTCCACATTTAACATGCATGTGTGTATGTTCTTTGTCACATGCACAGTTTGTGTATGCATCCACCAAACCTGATCTTGGATGATGTCACACGCAGCTGCTGTGTGGATGACAGACAGTTTCCGCACCACAACATGGGGCCCTATGGTTCGCCTGTCAGGCAGACTGACAGGTGAATGACACCAATGAGAGCCAGCCGTCCCTCCCCCTAGGAGCCAGGCACTGAGTGACAGCCTGTAAACAGCCAAAAAGAGTGTCTCTGAACCTGAAAGTAATCTATTTAGCTAACTCTCTTTGGCTTTTTCTGCTCCGTGCTTCACTCTTTCTCCTTCCCCTTGGCCTCCCCATCCTCTCCCTTTCTCTTTGGCTCCTTTTCATCTTTTCACCCTCTTTTCAAGTCACTCTTTTTCTTTCTGTCTCCGTGGGTATTTTTCGTTTCCACTGAAGGCCTCTGTCTTTTTTTAACAGTCTCCCCTCCTCCCCCCCTTTCTCCCTTTCACTCTGTCTGTCATAGCTCTGTGCTGCTTTCTATCACTGTTTCACCAACTCTTAAGGAGCAGCTTGACTGCCTCTCAGTCAAAATTTGGATGAAAAGTGTTTTAAACTGACTCAAAATGGGCAAAGGGTTGTGTGAGAAGGACTTGTGTGTATGTAAGGAAGAAAGACAGCAGTACAAACAAGCCACAGAGGTGGTATTGCTCATGTCACACTGTTGAAGCTGGGCATAAATTTCTCTCCTCTTCTCTTCTCTTCTCTTCTCTTCTCTTCTCTTCTCTTCTCTTCTCTTCTCTTCTCTTCTCTTCTCCAACGTGAAGCTGATCCAACCAAATTTGGACTTTCTGGCACATCACATCTGATGTTTTCATTTCTTAAAAACATTACATGGGTGAAATACTTTGATGCTCAATTGGCTTTAAGAAATACTCCAGTGTGCATCTCCACCCTTAGCCTCTGGACCTCCACCCTCGATTCCATGCCGCTCTCTCCCAGCAGATCCACGGTAAGCCCACCCAAGTGCCTTTCAGCCTGGCACTCTGCCCGAGGCCCACACTCCCATCTGACCCATGAGCACAGGACCCATTACCCTGGCCCCCTCTGACCCATCACTCTGACTTTCACTCTGTCTGTCATAGCTCTGTGCTGCTTTCTATCACTGTTTCACCAACTCTTAAGGAGCAGCTTGACTGCCTCTCAGTCAAAATTTGGATGAAAAGTGTTTTAAACTGACTCAAAATGGGCAAAGGGTTGTGTGAGAAGGACTTGTGTGTATGTAAGGAAGAAAGACAGCAGTACAAACAAGCCACAGAGGTGGTATTGCTCATGTCACACTGTTGAAGCTGGGCATAAATTTCTCTCCTCTTCTCTTCTCTTCTCTTCTCTTCTCTTCTCTTCTCTTCTCTTCTCTTCTCTTCTCTTCTCTTCTCTTCTCTTCTCTTCTCCAACGTGAAGCTGATCCAACCAAATTTGGACTTTCTGGCACATCACATCTGATGTTTTCATTTCTTAAAAACATTACATGGGTGAAATACTTTGATGCTCAATTGGCTTTAAGAAATACTCCAGTGTGCATCTCCACCCTTAGCCTCTGGACCTCCACCCTCGATTCCATGCCGCTCTCTCCCAGCAGATCCACGGTAAGCCCACCCAAGTGCCTTTCAGCCTGGCACTCTGCCCGAGGCCCACACTCCCATCTGACCCATGAGCACAGGACCCATTACCCTGGCCCCCTCTGACCCATCACCTCTTGACCCACTGTCCCACGCTCCCTCTGGCTTTTTTATTTGCCACCTCAGCGAAGCACCACCACCCCGACTGGCATTCAGCATTGCAAGTGTATGAAAAATCTTATGTTTTGTACATGTATGTATCAAATTTTGGGTATGAGTGCATTAGTACAGAAGGGGGTTCAGGCTGTACGTAACAACACTTGAAAACCTGCTTCCTGCTTTCACCTAACTTCTATCTTCTTGTTGCCTACTGTTCTTCAATTCCCCTCCCAACCTCTTTATCGTAATATGTTTCTGTCTCATTTGTCCATCACATCCATTCAATCCATCTTCATCTGTGTGGCATCGCACTCGCTTAGTCAGTCAATCTCTTTGCCTTGCGAGTGTTGATGTTGTCTCCAAGTAAATCTCTCGCTGTCTGTTTCTGTCTCCTTCTTTGTTGTTTGTCTCTGTGTGTCTTCCTTTTGCCTTGTGAGAAACTCTTAAGGGTCTTTGTTGTGAGCTCAAATCACCTCCATGGTGACCAGCACTGACTGACAGCTCTTAAAGAGGTCTCCTCATTGCAGGGGCCAGGAGAGACATGGAGGAATGTATGCGTGTGTGTGTGTGTGTGTGTGAGAGAGAGAGAGAAATAGAGAGGGTCTATTAGTTTGTGGGTGCATTTTACATCTGAGCATGTACAAATCTACATGTGTGAGTGGTTTCCGCTCACCAGTGTCCATCCTCTTGTGGGTTCATTTTTCTTGTCGAAGGGTTTGTGTGATGTTTATCTCAGTGACATACACAAATAAACCGGGGCAGAGTCAATCTAAGCCCTGCAATCAGTGCTAAGCTGACTATGGTTCTGTTACTCTGTTTGTTTATCCTCCATGTTTCCTTTGAACCCCCCACCCCAAACACACTCAGATTTTCAGTATGGGAACTTATATAGCCCAGGAAAAAGAAGGAACCACATGGGAGAGTGAAAAGAGACAGAAAAAAGCTGATTAATGTTAAGGGGAAAAAATGTATCAAAACACCCCAAATTTCATCTGATAACCAGTGATAGGGTTCATCCAAATTTATGTCACCATATAGCTTTAGTGACTGAGGTTATTTCAGTCCTGCTCAGCTCCAAGAGAAAACCCTGCAGGCACTATCTGATGGAGTCAAACAGAGGGAAGCTTTTATGTGAGCATTTTGTTGCAATTATTTCAGTCCTCGAAATACTCAAAATGGCAAAAGACTATGCACCGCACTTCATGCACTTTATCTTGGCAGGGCTTTTTCTGCAAAGGGCCTCATTACTCTCTGTCAGCCATTAAAGGCGAATATCTTAGCAGCGATTTTAATCAAAACGATAACATCAACTGCTTTGTGGAATGGAAAACAGAATTGTTGAAATGAAAGGCTAAGCTAAAACTACCTTAGTGATAACAAGAGGCGGAACAAGACATGGTCAAAAAGGCTGACCTTTAGATTGACAGGAGCCCTGTGGTTTGACAGACAAACGTATTGGATCTGTGGGAGCCTAAAGAATGTCAATTTTAGTTTAAACGTCATTTTCCACGTCTTCATGTTTTGGTAATATCCTTAAAGATAGAAATATGTGTCCATAAATCCCTTATTAACCCAAGCCAAACACCAGCACCCTTGCAGTCCGAAACTCAAAGCCGTACAATAACACAGCCTGTAGACATTCCTTAGCACCCAGTGAGAAGGGTTGAATTATTGCGAAAACACTCACCATACAAGGAAACTCCAGAAAATACCAGTTTATGGCACTGATATTTTTAAGTACAAGACTTTGTAAATAATCTGGAATTGGGGATAAAAGCAGCTCTTTGCCTCCTCTTAGCTGAGGCTTGCAAACCACATTACCAAAATACCTAAGTGCCGAAAGAGAAGATTGTTCTGTGGTAACAGGCTGACAATCAAAGTGGTCATATGCCTTAGAAAAGCAGCAGGGAAAACCATCTGAAGCTCGTGGTGGTTTCAGAACACAGTAGATTGGTGGTCATTCCTTTGCAGCGAGAACCTCCAGAATTTAGAAGTAATGAAGGAGAGAACGCAGATGGGTTAGCACAAGACAGATGGAGTCCTATGTTATTTATACTCCAAGACTCCGTTGTTATTGTGAATTTTTTTTCAAGTCAGCAGGCATTCTTTGAAAAGATCCAGCACTGTGATTTGGACGGAGATGGAGTGAGAGGCCAGTGACAGTTTTTGAAAGTGACACCGTACTGCGCCATCTTACCCCATCTCTGAGCTATCAATCTCTGAGGCATTCCAATTATCCGTAATTGGTCATAATTGTATTTAATTGCCTTTGATTGGCTGTAATTGGGCCGATGGGCTAATCTGATTGAAGATCAGAGGACTGGGGATCCTGTGTGGTTTGAGAGTGAGTACTCCCTCGCCACTCCACTGACCCAAGATGTGCACTTCAAACGTATCTGTCTGTAACACAGCTGATTGCTACCGGTCATTGCTGTGTGATTTGGGAATCGAACTACGAAACAAGCGTGTGTTGTGCAACTTTCCTGGAAATGCAGCAAGTTGATAGGATTGCAAATCTCCTCTTGGATATAGATAAGTTCTTGCTTTCTCTGCGCGTATCCATCATACATGTAAACACACTGCCAAACACTCGCACATACACACACAAGATGGCCTCAAAGAGAAACTGAGAGGGTGTGAGATGGCAGGAGAGATCATAAGCAAACAGTAATGTAATACAGCACTAATTTGAATCACATTTTCTTGCCTGGAGCTGCTGAATTCCTAATTGTGCGTGAAGCTGTCCAGAAGTCATGCTAAATTATAATATACTGGACAGAAAGGGAAAAGTGACTCTGCAGCATTTTGATTTGTTCTGACGAGGGACTTTGAGAGGAGGAGAGCTGAGGGAGGAGACGTGTTTGTGTTGGAGAGAAAAATCCCTCCTGCCCTTCTTTTCGCTCTTGCTCTCACTGTCTTTTGTTCCCAATCTTGCTCTGCCCAGTGGCTTGACAGGCAGATGGAAGCGATTATACTGTAATAATAAACCATGGGAGGAAACCATGGGAGAGACGGAGAGATGACAGAGAAGGAGAAGGAGGAGAAAGGCAGAGACTGCAGCTCACTCACGGGCCAGCACATGTGTCGATCGGGCACGCGGATCAGCGCCTCTGCTCATTTCCATCACCTTGACAGCTCAGACCTACATCGAACCACAAGGAAAGAAATCAAGAATATGTCTTCTTCACCCAAGACATGCTGTTCCCATCCCACAGACGTGAGAGCTTTGATCACAGTTTGATTAGAACTGATTCAGTTCAACTAGTTCATACTTTGAGGTTTTATCTTAAAAAGATGACATATGTTCTCTTTAAAACAACAAAATCATCTCTCTTCTCCCCACCATGTTACTCCTCAACACTATAGGTTTTCTTTTTGGTTTTACGCAGCAGACGGGCTCTGACAGTAGTCTTGCACTTCGTCTGCCCTCAGTCACAGTGTGTTTAACATCTGCCCCACAGGCACGTACCTCTTACAACCTTTCAGCACCCATTGCATCTCCATGATGCCCTGCCAGCACAGAAAACAGCCAACATCAGCTCCAGCGCAAGAGTCATACCTGTTCAGTGTGGCATCTCCATCACACACAGACCAGTGCTTATTTAATACAACATGTCGGCCATCGCAGTGAGCCTTGTGCAATGGTTAAATGTCAAACTGTGGGCGCAGGACAGATCTGGAAAAAAAAAAACATGAAGCACCTGCATGAAAAATGGGTGAATAATGCTGGCATCAAACGGCGAGAAAGTCTTTGTTGAAAATAGAGAGAAGTGGTTGGAGATGGGAAGGTGGAGGGGTTGAGTGGGTTAATGTGAAGAGTGTGCTTATGCATGAATGTCAGCATGTGTGTGAATGCATCACAGGCAGCTGGTGTGCGGGTGAGGGTAAGAGCCGTCATCCAGAGGCAAGCCACCCTTCCTCCCCTGTAGCCCTCCCCCTCGCCTGTGACCTCTCACCCTGACAGCAGCATAATACGTCTGTTGAGGGGCCGGGGTAGGCAAGGTTGCTTTCTGCTCACATCAGCATCCTCTCTGTCCTCCAAATTGCCTTTGGAAGCAGAGTGCCATGAGTGGGTGGTTAGTATAACCCATTTTGTCTGTTTTCCATGGCTACAGCATTTCCATGGCCAGTTGACAACTGCAACATTTACATGTATTGTGGAATTTTGTAATTGAGTACTTTGGGCTGTGATTTTGGTGTGTTGCAAAAGTGTTGTTTGATGTAGCTGGTGTAAATGATAGAATCAAAAGCAATTAGTAAAAGGAAAAGTATGTTGACACTACAAACATGTAGAAAAGATGTTACTAGCTTGTTAAAGACAATTACAATTGGCACATTGGCTGTATGTAAAAAATGTACACAGACTGCATTACTGATCAAGTTGCAATGACTGAGAAGCATTTTGTCATATGTAGAAACTCCAGAAACCAATGTGATTCACCAACAAACAGTCTTGGATAACTAAAGATTCTTAAATTCTGGGGCCAAAACTGATAATAACCATTTTGTACCTTCACACTCACATACATGGTGAAAAGCCTGTTGTATAAGAGAAGGAGCAAATGCAATAACTGGTAAAGATTTGAGGGTAAAAGCCAGTTTGCACCGGACGCCAGAATTGATTGTGGCCTCTCTATTCAGTACTGGCATTCCCACCAGATGTGCTGCACTTGGAGATCTGCTCTATTAAACATACGGGACTGGATATTATTGACAGATGCCGCATCAGCCAGCACAGACTCGATGAGTCAGACATGAAGAATCCAATCAATTTTCATTATGAATCACCAGACTTCCGATCATAAACTACATTACTACTTCCGGTGGTGAATGGAGAAGTGGTGAAAACTCTTAATTTCTGGATTAACAGGATTCTGGATTTCAGGATTAACACTGTACTATACACAGTGACACTTATTTAGCTAATACAAAATAATTCAGTGAAATTTATGCATTGTCACCTATCCTCTGCTAACAGATTAGTATCTTAAATCACATGCCTCAACCTTTCCAACCCATCCAATAAAGGCACCCGGTGCAAGCCAATGAGAGGAAGAGACAAGCAGATCATGACATTGTCTTCTTAGGAAAACACATTGGCTTGCAGCAAACTGGTGGATGTGATGCACAGCAGAGGAGACCTTGAAGTTAGATTACTCCATTATCACTGAATATTAACTGGGTATACTCTATAAACCCAAAGATACACTTTATTAATAATACACTGACTATATTGAAATGACTGGCTGCATAAGGCCAGAAATCAGACTGTCGGTTTGGCATGTAGTTTGGCAGTGATAAGGTCTTATACGATATCAGATTTTTTTTTTATTAGTGAGAACATGAAAGAAGACACGGAGTGAAAATTAACTGCAGGAATTTCAGGAGCAGATGATGAGTTATCAGGGTATTAGAGGAGAAATTATAAGAGAAATACACGGTTCTGCGTAAGTGAATGTAATCTGTACAGTCAGGGAAGAGGATACACTCCACTTCTGCAATATTCCCAGGGTGAAATAAAGCTGCATGAGGAACAAAACTGAATTGCAGAATGAACCTGGTGCAATTACATCTTGTGAGAACAAGGGGTAAGTATAGTAGTTCTAACAATAATTGCTTTTGTAATCAGATAGCAAAAGCTTTTGTTGAATTTAAAAACTTATATGTGCTTTGATCTGTTTTCAGGCTTACCTCTGCTGATGCTGCACACAGTGTACTCGAATGGGTGGCGAAATTTCCTTTTTATCCCAAGTGTCAGAGCTGAATCGTGCAATAAGTAAAGAATCACACTTCTTTTAGAAAAGCTCTTCTCCTTAACCCCTGACTGGGAGACAGTCGTATGTAGTGATACATGGATGGAAGACTTCTTTGAAGAATCACTGACAATCATAAAGGCTGACAGTCATGCTTATGCTTCGACTCCCAGGCTCAGGGAGTCATCACAGTAAAACAACCATGATTTCACTCAATAGCCCTGTCATGTTTCAACAGGCTGTTTATTAAAATCTCTCAGCCAGCCAGCAACCACACGCCACACTCTTAGCTATGGCGCCCAGAAAACCCTCTCTCACATCTCAGCTGTCGCACCCAATCTCTGTCTTTTCCTCTGTTTTAGTGCTACAGCTCTTATTTTCCCTCTTGCTGTCCCAGTGGTGGTTTCCTAAGTATGACATCATCACTCAGCGCCTGATTGAGGGCTCAGTGACCCATGATGCACTTCAGCATTGTGGCTTCACCCGAGTTTGACTTGTTTAAGAAAAAAGGAAAAAGGGAACTTTCTGAGAAAATTTTATGCAGGGGTGTTGAGTCTTGGACTGTAACCTGTATGTATTTCTGTCACATCTTTCAACAAATTGTCCATTTTTGGTCTCAAAACAAACAAATGGAAGGCCAAACCTCCCACTTGGGACAGTATTCTATGGTCTCCGGATTTAAAAACGGCAAAAGACGGTGAGTTCCCTTTCCTCCGTTAAATGGATGTCCGATTGGCACAAAATCCACAACAAGGCCTGCAACACAGCCTCTGACAGGCACTTCCTGGAACAGGGTTTCCTTCCGTGTATGGCAGGGGCCTCGACCCTGATTAGAGCACAAGAGGACAAGGGACACCTGAAAGAAACAGCAGCTAATCAGATGGGAGATGTGCACACACACAAACACGAGCAAGTTCACACAGAGAAAAAGTTATCATGTCTACACACGCTGACAGCACTGGCAATGAAACATGTCATCAGCAGAAATATACATCAAGCATACAGCCTCTAATCAAGACGGGTACTTCTCTTGCCAAATGTTTATCAAATAATAGTGTGTGTGTGTGTGAATGGCTGTTCAGCTGAAGTTGATTTCCCAAAGCCTGCTGCTCCGGATACCACAGAAACATAGCACTGCTTCTATTGTCCGCCTCCCAAGGAAATCCCAACCTCTCCCATCGCTTGATTAGCGGCTCACCCGATCGCGTGATCCTTCCTTGACCGTCAGATTTTCCTCTTGTCAAGAAAAAGAAAAAAGAAAGACAGAAAAAAACATGTTGTAATGATATACAAGCTGGATTACAGAAACGTTAAACACCACAACCTCTCATTTTTCTTCCATAACAGAACAGAAACTTGTCAGAGTAGAAATTAATGCAGAATGGGTTTACATTTTCACACTTGTAGTAATCATGAGCTGAAACACTACATGTCAATATACGGGCATAGACAGTACCCCAATTTATGTCACTGTGTACTGAATACAAAATAAGTGTGTGAACCTATTTTGGCATTAGCACTTGTATCTCAGCAGGACTCTACTGGATAAAAGCCATGGAAAAGCTAAGCTTTGGATCATGTCTGTGCAGAGTTCTCCAGTTTCTTCAAATTCCTTCATTCTGTCGGCTTTTTTTTTTCGTCTCTAATTGCGATTTACACCTCTCCCTTTCAACTCTCAATCGTTCCATTCCAACCATCTGGTACCCCTTTCCCACAGGGCTGAGTTCACAGCTAACAACCCACAGCTGGACTAATACATTCACTTCCATACACATTCATTTATGCAAAAGTTAGTAGAAATTGCCAGCAGCAAGTGATCCCCACGTCTATCTTTCAAGTGTTTAGCTCAGGAGACAGGATGGCCTGAGGGTTGGAGTGGCACCGGGTTACGTGGTCCCACCATGACTTAGGGCTTGTCGAGGGGTTGATCGCTGGCAGATGCAGTTTGTGTACTGGCAGCAGGTCACAGTGGGGTAAACCAGAGGTGACAGGATCATTGCAGATCTGTAAAATGTAGAGGCTTTATTACTGTAGCCAAGTTCAGAATGAATGAAGAACATAGAGCAGGTCTCTTCAGACATGAGCTGAGATCCGAACCCTGGTTCCCCCTCCTGTCAGGACACGAGGCCTGGACACTGTCAGCCACCAGACAAACACACACACATACACAGAAAGTGTATCTCAGCTTGATTGAGTCCTTGCTTGAGCACTCCCGGACCTCTTCGAGGCATTTCCCCAGATGCAAATCTAACATGTCATAAGGCCAGAGGATTAATTGTTAATCTTAACAGCCGTCATTATCTGGGATAATTCTAAATTCTTTCATTCTCACCTTGCTAGCACATGTGGCCCGTCTGTTTGACTGCTGAGGAGAACCAGAACACTTTCTTCCACCCTTTTTCTTCCACTCCCATTTTTTTCCTTTTTTTAGCCTTTCTTTTAGGACTCTGTCTCCCTCCTCTTGCTTCCTGGAGCTAATTTTCAGAATGATTTCATGACCGCAGAATGTCCTAATTACGGTGAGCTGTTCTCCTTTGCTGCAGGGCTACTTTTTAGGCCTGGTAATTCAGTGTGTGTATGTTTCTGTGGGTTTGTGTGTCCACTAAAAGGAGGGAAACTAGTTTTTTGGGGTGGGTCACAGAGTTTTAAGGCAGGGGTACCTGTCATTTTGATGGACGTCTGAGGGACCTGGCTGCCCTTGCGCCCCTGACCTCCTTCTACAGCCCTCCACCACGCCAACATCTCACTCTGTCAGACAGTTAAACCCAGGTGGGGGGACAAGATGTGTGTGTGAGTGTGTGTTTGTGCCAAAGAGACATAGAACAGGGGTTCCTTCATAGAAACCCCAAAAAGGATGGAATAACATACTTAAAGTCTGCTTATAATGTCTCATTCAGTGCCAGGAAGACACACAGGGCTCTTTTTGCATGTTTTGCTGAATTTTATACACTTGATGAAATCAAATAGGAAGTTCAACTATCATCTGCTGTTTGTAATTATGTTATTTAGAGGCAAGTCTAAGTCTTTAGATCACTTTTTCCAGTCACTCAGTTTGAAGGTAATGAGTTTTGTCTTTTAGCTTATGCAATACTGTGTACGTGTGTTTGTCCATGTGTGTGTTTCCCGTGTTACACGCCATTATTTACAGACGCGCTTTCTAATTTCACACTTCACACGCTTTCTGTCATCAGCTGGAAATAGAAAAATGAAAAAACAGGCGGCGGCAGCTGATGAGAGTGAAATTGAAAAATGAAAAGAAGTCAAGTCGTGGGGAAAGAGAGAGCGCTGTCGATGGTTTAGCCGTCGGACGCGTGATGGAAACCAATCACCGTGGAAACAGCACGAATCAGCAGACCGCGTCGTAACCCCTCACAAGTGCACACATACAGTATGTGTAGCATACATGCCTGCGCACACACGGTAACCTCAGTATTGCTTTTTCAGAGATCTGTACTGTTAAATGAACACGATGGGTTTCCCCAGCAGCTCAGAGGTTCCATTAAACACCCACAGTCAATCTGACACAGAGGCACGCACAAACATGAAACCAGCACACTGCATCAACCGTTCCACTGTACACAGGCCTTACATGTATCTCCCTATGAGCTATTCTTTGGTTGCCTTTTGTCTTTTTCAACTTCAAATCTGCCTGAATTCATCTTCAATTATTTTCTGAACTTTTCCTCTTCTCTCTCTGCTTCCCTTCCTTCTTTATACCAAACATTTGCCTGTCAGATGGTGGTAGCAGGGTCTAACAGGCTAGCAATTGGGGTCCTGCGGTGAAGAGGGAAGGGGGGTTGGCTGTCCATGTCTTTTCCCTGACAGGAGTGGGGTTGCTTTTACACTGTCCAAACGGGTCGAGCCGTCACTCCTGATTAGCTCTCGTGCTGCACAGAGCCATGCAGTCGGGGATCTCTGGAAGCCATTACTCTGCCTGTGAGTGAGTACCCTGTCCCCTCCTTTCACCCTTCAACCCCCCCACAACCACCGCTTTCCCTTCAACTTAATCACTCACAGCTGAGGAGCCAGAAAAGGAGGAGGCAGAGGTAAGACGGTGGAGTCAGGTCTTAATCAGCAACAAGTGCGATTGATTCCACTTTGTGTGCATAAGCTTTCATTCCCATTTGTACGGGAACACACACACACTCTGGCACGCTCTCATTCACAACAGGCCCATTTGGCCCCCAATGGTGAGCTGCCATGTTCTGCGAGAGGAAAGTCTGCCTCACAGGAACAGGAAATGAAGAAGTAGACACACATACAGGCTGCCTTGTGTCACTGCGGGTGCCAGCCTAAACACACACTCAGACTCCCAATGTCCACCCTCAGCTGGAGCTTATTAAAACTGAGACTGCTGGGCCAGCTTGTTTTTGTCAGAACTCTGATGTCACATTCAAAATGATGGCTTGGACATTTTCTTATGTGTGGGGGTGTGGGCATCTGTGCGTGGACTGGCAACAAGGCTGAAGAACACTGAGCAAGGGTGACACACAGGCCCCAGGCCCCCATGTTTCCCCTCTACCCCTCTCTTCCGCCAGCAGCTACCCCATGATGTCTGCTGGGTGGGCAATGGGTCATAGAGAGAAACTTAAACCTTCATGAAACATGCACTAATCAGCTATACGGTCACAAACAAATCTCACTTAATACACATCAACACCAAAAGCTTACATCTACTTGCAGGAGAATTGCAGGAGAAACTGTTCTTAGCTTTATTATGAGCTTCAAAATTCACCGCAATTAACAAAGATACTCCTTGAGCTGCTGGTAGAGGTGATGAGAGAAATTTGGTGGTGTGACAGGACAACATTACGGGTTAAAAAGTTACTTCAACATGCTAACTGAGGCCTGTAGAGTCTGAGATGTAGCTCTAGGTTTTTTAGCAGTTTGTCTGAGAATTGCACAATAGGTTCTGGGGGTAACTTGTTGGGACGTGCACATCAGGGAGGATTGTCAACTGTCTTAAATGTTTTCCATTAGTAAATTATCTTTCTCTGACACCAAATTGTTTGTAAATTGCCTTATAACCCTTCCCATATTGGTGAGCAGCAAGAGCTGCTTCTCTAAGAAGTGGCATTGTTTGAACACACACCTGAATGCTACAAACCAACACTGATGATGATAATACATACTACTGTTGACAAAAGTCAGCATTTCTCTGCATTAAATAATTATAGATCTTTTACATGTAGCACATATACAATGTGGTATTAATACTTGCATTTAAGAAAAAAGTTTATGATGCAGAAAACTAAAAACAGAACACGTGGATAGAGACATTGTACAACATACAACAAAGATCTCTTCCAGGAACCCAACAGAGGATGTTGCAGGTACGCAGGTAACCAAACCTGAACCATAACACTGTCAAATCATTAAACTGATTGATTTCTCCCAGTTATGTAAAGGTTTTAGAAGGCACAGACAAATGATGGCCTGTTGATAGTGGTGTGAAATGAGGAAAGGCTTACATGTGTCGTTTCTTTCAGGAACACCCCACAGGAACAAAAGGGGGATGTTGCTTAGCAGTTGAAAGGAAGAGACCCATCTGATGAGGGATCATATTTCCTGCTCTTCCGAACCTCACATTTTCTGTCCTCGACTATCCTTTTGCTTTCATCTTTAAAGTGCCTAGCCCAGGTGCAGAGAAGGAGATGTGTTTAAATGTGTATGTGTGGTAGGGGCAGACACTCACAGAGAGGCAGAGAGGTGAATGAAAACATTTCTCACCTGTTGGTGGCGGAGCACGCTTCAGCTGACGGCTTATAAAGTGTGACCATGGATCGGTTTGTTGCTTTTTGGGGTGATGGTTCAGCAGTTAAAGAACAGAGAGCCATAAACTTCAGAAAGGGAGGCAACAAAGGGAATAAGAAAGATTGAAGGAGAGGAAAGAGAAGGGAGGAGGTTATGGAGACAGAAGAGTAGATGTGGGTAGACTTTTTATTCTCTATTTCCAATTACTGAAAAACCATGGTTGCATCACCCAGTTTTATGTGTTACACTTCATTATCTTTAGTACCTGGTCATGAAATTACCCATCATCCACTATTGTGAACATGAAATACAGGCAAACATTTAGCCTCTGAGTCAGTGAGTTTTTTTTTTTTATTCCTTCAGCTCAATACTTTCTTTCACTCTTGAACTATAATAAGAGCTGTGTTATAATTTGTCTTTCAGAGCTACATTTCACATGATTCATACTTTTGTAGAAGCATGAAAAATCAACTTAAAGGTTATATATTGTTACAAACTGGAAATGATAAAAGCCCTCTTTCTGTTTCTCTCCAGGGGGTTTCTGGGCAGACAAGGTCCCTGGTTGACATGGGACTTGCAGGCCAATTAGTGCAGAACTCGAGCGTTGTAACGAGCCTGGGGGGAATAAGGGGAGTTTGATTACAACACCTAAACCTTCCTGTCACCCCCAGCCCGTGGACCAAATGTCTCACTGACAGCCAAGTCACAGCCGGGGGACGCTGGAGGAAAATACCCACATTTCCCTCTCTGTTTAGGATAATTCTTGAAAGAACTGGCCCTGATGTGAGAACAGGAGGAAATATTTAAGCATTGTTTTGTTTTCTGACAATTCAAAGATGAAGAAATTTAACTAATCTTTCAGAACAAGATTTTTTGAGGGAGCTACAAACAGAAAGTGGGAGCGATAAATATACAAGGCAGAAGTGTCTGGTTTTCAGTGCATGCCTGTTCGTGCTCAGGCCTTCATTTGGAATTCATGGCGTAAAAACCATAATAAACGGTGGGATTGAATCATTCAACAACACTGATTTGCTTGGCAAAATGCTGGCTTGAAGTTTATTTGTCTCTGTTGCAGAGAATCACAGACTAGGAGAGGACTGGATTCAGTCACTCTTGTTAGAAACAAAGTTCAAACAAACACAAGACTCCCCCTACTTGGACATATTTGAAAACATCATAAAAAGTTTGAGTGGATTGGTACTTTCTTTAGTGCCCACATCAGAGGCTTCATGATTCTCTGGAAGCTTCATGATTTGGAAACTTTACACGTACCACACCAAAGACACAATATGAAAATTAATCAAGTTGGACTTCTTGTCCAACATTGCTTTGGGAATAAAAGCTAAATGTAGACTGTCCCATATACTCAAAGTTTATCTACTAATAGCTCACACAGATCACATGATTTTGTCTCCAGAATGAGGCCCAAACCCTAAAAAAAATCCTGAAAAAGATCCATGAGATCATTGGGGAACGCTGTGCCCTGGAAACAACTCGACCTGGCCGCCTCAGGTGTCATCATGTTCCTCTATAATCTTGATGTGATGCCAGCACCAAAGGCTTCTGTTGATGCCAATATTATCCTCAATGTCAGCTCAGATCTGCCGTCAGCCCGCTCGTAATGCACAGTGACAGGAGCCCCACAGTGAGGACCCCACTCTGTCTTCTGAACGGGCAACCAGATGGACAGCTCAGCAGCAGGAGGGGACCTGATATCAGTGTCAGCAATCAGATCTCACCCACTGAGAACTTGCTTTTGTATGTGTGTGTGTTTGCGTGTGTGGGAAAGCGAGTGCACAGTGCCAAGTGATTGTTGGGAGCATATGTGCTGACGGCAGCTGGAGTGTGTGTTGAAATGAAGATTAATGAATAAGGGACCTGAATAAGTGTATGCGGACAAAACTGAAGGGTCAGTGGACGTGCGTCAAACAGTGCACAAACTTGAGCTTGTGTATACCTACATTAAGTGTACATACTGGTTTGTAAGTGTGTGTGCCAAGTTATATTGCATCTTTGAACGTTTCACCACCTTCTTTCCCACAGCTGCGAAGTGCAGACAGATATGAGAGAAGCATGCAAAGCTTGACTATGACAGCATGATTCAACAAGTCCAAAGAGTTTCTCTTCTGATTGTGGTATGTGTGTTTGTTTTGTGTGTGAACGTGAAAAGAATATGATAATTATATAATTAAACTCACTGGTTTGTAAGTGAATTGTACAGGCCGCTCCACTTCTATCACAAGGGAGAGGAAAGAGCAGAAAATGTAAGTGTGCAGTAAAACTTGATCTATTTGACAAAAGTTTTATTGTATGGGACTGCCATTTAATTTGGAGTAAGAAGCACCACTGGTGCTTTTCTATTTGTGTGTTTTATTTGTATTTCTATGCAAATCTATAGGTAGAGGGAACCAAACATAAAATAAATTGAGCAGAAACGTTGTACTCACCATTCATCTATTGATGACAATGACCCAATATTACTGCCAGTGATGTATGTTCACCTGTTGGATTAGCAGTTAATGCACAGTTAAAGATTAAGTTATTGCATAGTCAGAGAGATTCTGTGCAAATGGAGGAATTTCAAGAATTGGAACCTACCCCAGGAGTGGTCTCTCTCACATTGGCCTATGTTAATGGTGTCTACAGACAGTGCTGTACAGAGAAAACAAAATAAAAGAAAATGTACTTTTCTACAATTTGGCAAAAAATACGGTGAATGAGCCAAATGGAGTTTTGTAGAAAAATTAGACCAAAACTTGGTTGAAATGCGAGGTGAAAGGAAAATACTGTACTCCAGAATAAGAATCCCATCATATGGTGAGTGGATTATCCTATCCATGGTGGTGGTGGTATCATGGTTTGGGGCTTTTTTTCCAGCATTTGGGCCAGGACTTTGTGGCATAACTTATGCAAATATAGCGGTAAATTCTAAAGAAAATGTCTGGGCATGAGCTGAATCGTGATAAAAAATTTTATATCAAGACAATGATCCAAAGCACACAAGTTTTTTTAAAGAAGGATTAAAGAAGGGCATACCAGGTAGTTACTTCTGTCCAACACAATGTTTCAAACTTAACCATTCCTCCCCTTCATGTCAGCAGGAGGAAAGGCAATTTGAAGTGATACTGCTTTTATTGTCCTCAAACCTATGTGCTGTGATTGACTAAAGGCTACCTCTGTCTAAAAAGTTGCCCCCAAAATCCAAAATCCAGCAAAAATATGAAGAAATATGGAAAACATTAGCAGAGGACTGTCTCTCAGTAGAGAAACACGCCATCACACATTTTAGTGGGGTTTAAGACATGACAGAGAGGGATTACTTTAGTATTTTTTTGCTGCTTCTTTAGGGGGGATTTAGTTTAGAATTCCTTTGATCAAAACATGTGGAAGAAGCTGAGGTGAGCCATAGATCTAATGAAACCCACAATTGTCATAGAATTAAAGCTGCTCTGTACAAAGAAATAGGATAAGATTCCACCAAGCTGATAAGCAGGACTGATTAACCTTAACTGTGAATGTTTAGCTGCAGTTAGTGCTGTAGATATTCATACTTACCAATCACAATATATTGAATATGCTGTATTGGATTACTTTTCCTAAGAAATCAATGGCTCAGTGAAGTGTAAATCTTATTTGATGATAAATTCTATGCCCACAGAAAAGGGTAAACAAGCTTTCTACCACCAGTGCAGGGACAGCTTTTTGACTTGGAGAATAACAAGTCCTCCAACTTAAATAATCAAATCAGTCACTTTTTCAAGCCATTTGATAGAAAGCATTTTACTATGTATGATATATACCACAGATAATGCCATTAGAAGTCTCTGCTGACGAATGGAAGTATGTAATGTTGTTATATCACTTTAGAAATGGCCAATACAGCATTTAAAAACACAGTAACTACACAGAAAGGATGTATTTACAGAAACACCTTAATAACAAAACAGAAAATACATTCAAGAACGTTTAGAACATTTCAGAAGACACAGTTATAATGCAAAAAAATACAATATTTCTCAATGAAACAATACTTTTAGAAAGCAAAATAAAAACAACTGCATTTCTGAAAAGCCTTTAAAAAAGGAAACACAGCACATTCCACAAATCACAAAACAGAAAACACAGTGGCATCTAAAGGACACCATACCTGGAAACAGAATTGAATTGAAATTACGTGTTTGCTGGAAATGTGTTGCGTTTCGTTGTTGTTGGTGCCTTTTTATACAGATTAGATTGCATCATATATGACAAATTAAACAGTCTATTTGGTATTTATCACAGAAATGATTTTATCTGTTGAAAACATTTCACTGTGACTGTCAAAAACTGACATGACTCCTATTAATCTTCCATTATAGATCCGTACTACAGCTAGATGCACTTATTAAGCATCATCTTTGTATCAAGTTGAGGTTTAACAACTGTATGTGCTGCTGTCGTGTTATAAATTTGTAGCAAGTGTACTCTTTGCTATAGAATTTATTCCCCCAACCTGCTTCTCCTCCTCCTGAATAGTCAGATTTTTGTGTAGAAGAAAACATTCTATTTGAGTGACGCTGTTATGATAACCACTGTCCTGAGTGGAGTTTTAACGGCTGAGGACCATTCTGAAATTTTGTTGCGATTTTTGCATTTTCTTTGTATTTCCTGGAAATCAACCTTATGCTTTTGTGTTAATGTCAAGTTTTATTTGAATTTTACTCGTCTACCCATGCTGACACCCCCCCATTTGTGCCTCTTAAACAAATATCGATTGTTTCAAGTACAGTGAAACTGAAAAAAAAGAAGCAAAAATAATCTAACCAGGCAAAAGGGACAACACCCAGCAAGTAATTTAAGAGGGACATCTGTGCATCTGCTTGTTTATACAATTATCCAGTCAAACAATTATGAGGCAGTAGAGTGATGCTTACAATCACACAGATACAGGTCACTGCAGGTCGCACTCCTGTCAGTAAGTATAGGCCCTAACACTGCACAGTTAAGAAAAACATGGAAATAATATGCTGTGCTCTGATGAATCATGATTTTGAGTCATGTACATAGTGCAGTCAACATTTTGCATGAATTCCATTAAGCCATGGACCTAGCCCACCTTGGGTCAACAATCCAGGATGGTAATGGTGATGGTGTAACAGTGTGAGGAATGATTTCTTGAGTCCCTCAAAACGTGATCATCACTATTCAACTGCCTTTTCAAGTAGTTTCAAAGCTGACCATGTACTTCCTTATCATTTTAAAAATGTGTCATCCTCTGAGGGAAGCTGGTAGCATGTTACAAAGCAAACTGTTTCAAACACCTTGCAGAATACCAGCACAACTATGCAGGCTGTCATAAGAGCAAAGAGGGGCCCTATACAGTATTAGCAGGTGTTTCAGGTGAAGTGTCTTGATTAAGTGTTTTCTCAGCGTGTTTTTGTGTGGAAACACAATGTCAAGTCATACTGAAGTTTCAGTTGGTGTGCTAATTATATTTCTAAATGTTTTTTGTGAATGTAACATTAAAAATATCACAACAGATTCAAGACAAAATGGAAAAATGCTGCTCTATGTTTATTATGAGTGCTGAATCATCAATAATTATTCATTATATGCCTCAGCCTCTACAGAACTGCTTGTTTCAAATTAAAAAAAAGGGAGTAGACCAAGACAACATCTTATGAAGACATGCACATCATTATGAAGCACCGATATATAAGGACACTCACCCAACCAACTCCTCAATCCCTTGCATGTGTTTTTAATGGGATGCCCTATGTTTGCTCTCTCGTCCCACCTTTCAGGTGGAGCACTGCACCCCCTGCTCCTTCTTTCTCCATCACGTCCATCCAGTCAAGCAGAACAAATCGGAAGTACTCTCAAACAAAAAGCCTGGATCAGATGCTGTTTCTCTGTTACTTTAGAAGCTGTCAAACCATCCCTCTGAGCCAAAAGACCTGTAAAGACAAATCTCGTTTTTCCATGACTGAACATAATATTGTATTTTTCCTGATGCATACATTTTTCTTTCTCTGGTTTTTGTCACTTTACATCCATATGGATCTGTCTGCCTCTCCATCTATCTGACAATCATTCCATTTATCCATTGTCATTTGTCATTTCTCTTGTCATTTAAATCATCCATCCATCAGATCATCAGTCTTTCAAGCTACACACTCAGTACATCCCTCTCAGTTATCTTTCCGTCCCGTCTTTTGTGCTTTGGGACATTGTGTGACTGCCGCTGTGATCTTGACTTCTTTCTGCTGAAAGATGGTGACAGATTTGTAGTAGAAAACCAGCCAGCCAGTAGTGCGCTCACATGCTTTCACACAGACAAGGCCAAACACACCTGTATGCCCCACAACACACAAGAGAACACACAGAATGATGCTTTTTCCCATGACCCTGTGTACCTGCTGTTTTCACCTTGTATGCCAGGTGCTGCTCGCATGGACAGTGGGGAGTTTCAGCTCAGCCGTTGACATGTTGTGTGACTTCTGTGAAATTAATCTCAAGCTGTCTAAGCTAAATAAAGAAGGAAAATGAGTTTGCTATGGTTGTGTGAGAGAGTTTGTGTGTGATGGTGTATACATGGATATGACAGAGGGTCCGAAGCCAGGGGCCTCTCCATCCCTCTTTTTAGCGAGTGAGTGAAATGCAGAGCTGGTAGTCAAGGTGACAAGTCCTGACAGCACACTCCAACTAAACCATCAACAGTTTCTCACCAAGGAAATACACACACAGAAGTTCTCTCTCATGTGTTTTCCCTCCACACTGTTTGACATTTTCCTGAATGCTCACTCTGTGCTTTTCCCAACATTTCCAAATACTCCTCCCGCATCTGACACTTGTTTCTGTGTATCCTTTGAATACAAGTTCAAACTAGTGGTTCTTTGCAAACACAGATCAACTTCTCTCAAGCTCAGGCACGTTTTGACACTCAGAGTACTTGAGGTGTGTTTAGATTTGCTTGTGTGAAGCAAGCATTTGGTGCAGTTTTACCACTTGTCCAGGTGAGGGCCAGGTATTGAGAGATGAGGGAGCTAAGTGAGAAAAGGGGTGTAAAAAGGCGTATGCAGTGTGAATGATAATTCATTATTTTGTCTTTCAGTCATTTGTACATACCCATCCCAGTTGTCACACAGCTATCAGTCAATCATCGTTCTTTTGTGGTTGCTGTTTGTCTCTTGTTTGATTGGTTTGTCTGTTTGTTTGACAGCTGGGAGGTCTGCCACCATGCCATACCTGTCAAAGCCTGTCACAAACCTCTTTCTGCCCTGTATGTACACATACACTCACACCTACAAGATAGACAGAGGAAGAGGCAGAGAGGGAAGAGCAGACTTGCTCTGAATGACTGTGCATGTGCGGTTTACAAGCTGCTTGGAAATACATCTGAATAATTTAAAAGTCACGACTGAAATTGTTGAGACAGTGAGCCATTGATGATTTTCAGTCTGTCCCCAGAGCATCCTTACTCTCTACAAATTGAATATGTTCTGCAAATTCAATCATTTTAGCTGGCAGATTGAATATGTACCAATAAGTGTCATCACAGGGGCTGTTTACAGCTGCCTGTTGAATCCAGCTCTTACATGCAGTATGTTCCCCAAAATGGCTTTATTGTAGATACGCAGGTGGATTTCCTGATGTTATTTTGAAAATAATGTCTGTGTGAATTCTTCAGTGTTGACTCATCGTCACTTTTGTGGGCAGAAATAAGATTCCAAATTCCAGATGCATTAGCAAAAGGACATATATTGGCAGAAACAAATCACATGCACATGATCTGAGACACAGAAATGCCTCTTTGAATAAGACTTCAGGTCATGGTCAAATAAAAAAGGTTCAAATATAGCATGAATGAATTAATCTATTGGGAGGGTAAATGTGATCAAACATTTATACCAAGAGCTTCTTGGAGAACTTGAATCCTCCTTAAATCTATGGAAAAGTGGAAAATACTTCTTTATTTATATATACATATATAAATACACACACACACATATATATATATATATTTATGGACAGTATGTGCTGCTGTAGTCTGTGCTATGCTATGTAGTGACATACATATCGGGTGGCTTTTTAGCTGAAGAACCTGTTAAGTCAAGGAAAATCTGGGTGTTATCCGGCTCCCAATCCAGACTGCATGGAAATGGGTGCAAGTTAACAAATAACAAAATAACAAATAATACCTGATTTGCAGCTGTTATTTATTCAAAATTCACACGTAAAAAAAAAAGAAATGTCACAAAAAAATGACTGTGGTGTAAGTAATTCATAGGTTTCGTTGTGATATTCATTAAGCTGAAAAATGTCCCCTCATTCTTCTTCAGTATCCTCTCCTCAGTTGCCTCAGAAGTCTCAGGAAGCACTTTGAACTCCAGTTTTACAGATGTTCACTGGGGAAATATGAGAAAATTTTATTAAAACATATGAGACACACATATCTTCCTTTCTCTTACCTCCTCTGTGCTGTACTCTTCTTCATAACCATGAAGCCAATTCAGACAGACAGAACACCATCCTTCTGATTTACTGAACAGCATCAGATCGTTCTTTAGTAATTTAATGAACATATACAGATTAAGTTACATCAGCTGTAATTGACAAATCTGTATTATTTGTAGCTCTGGATCTGGGTGGACTTTAAAAATAACAAATTATGCTGTCAGATACACGTATTAGTTTGCAGATTATGTGAACAAGCAACCTCAGACCACCTAAAGGCCACCGAAGCCTCATGGGTGAGATGAGCGAGTTGTGTAGGCCTAAGGGACTCGACTGACTGAGAGATACCTTCATTAATCTGAGACTTCTGACAACTGTCTGTCAGCAGTTGAGGGGGATTTCCACACTTTCCGTCTCTGGTCCTGTTTGAAAACAAAGCAGCTCATTATCGCAAAAGCATAAATTTTGACATGCGATCTTTCATCAGTGCCTGCTTCGATGTCTAGTCTGAGAGCTAACTCAGGTGTTTCCCTGTCTGACCGGTATGCTCAGAAACTGAAGGCAGACGGATACACGGTGATATGCATTCACACACACACCCCCCCCCCAAGTAGGAACACAATCCTCTCTACATTGCTTTAAACTCAGGCCTAAAAAAACTGCTAACCTGTCTGCACAATCTAGGCTGTGTAAACAGTGTGCGTCAGTGAAGAGTGGATACACAAAAGCTTTTAGCTGACAGTGTTGACACTGAAATAATAGAATCTGCAAATACTAACCGCTGACAGCTTGTCATTGTGTCTGATAAAGTTCAACAATAGCTGCTGATGACAAGTGTTGGTGGTGCTCGACGGGTTTAACTAGGGATGGATTGTTGCGTCCTCAGAATTTGACATTAAACTCCAGACTGAACATGACAAAAATCTGTCAAACAGCCAATTTTCTTTTTTTTTTTTTTCTTTTCATGCCAGACCTGATATACAATTTTGATTTTGCCCTTTTCATTCTTTTTTGGCTGGGGGACTTGAGTGTAGCTCAATGAGCTGTAAACACAACGATTTATAATCACAAATGCTCTTTTCACTTAGCAGATTAGGAGCGGTATTAACTTTCATTTGGCAGTGGAGCTTAAATATTTATGCAGTTTACTGCTCTGTTTTAGTCTCCATCACTCTTTGAGGGTAACATGTCTCTTCAGCTGCTGAAAGTTTTAGTTCATGGTTAAACACTGTCTGTCATTGGGGTTCTGGGGAATCAACTTACAGTCAGAACTTCAGAAAAGATTTGTGAGATGAAAGATGCAAAAGAGCTCCATGAACAACAGGTTATTATCTATTAGATAGATAGGGTGGTGGTACACAGTAATTACCACAAAATGTTGACCAGTAGTTTTATTTGAAGTTATAGGAGTAGCAGTATAACCAAAGGTTTGCCTGTAGTCATCTTCTTGCCAGAGCTCTAATCAACCCAGATCAAACCCACAGAAATAAAGTAAATGAGCATAACTTCTGAACAATGCATAATGTGTTAGAGGCACTCAGCGTGTTAAAATTGCCAACACATCACCAACATGCCAAAACCTTTTATTTTCCCAGAATTTTTCAAGTATTTTTGTGCCTATTACTTACTACGCCCTCTCAGATCTAATAAAATAGACTGGAATAAAACCTAAAAGATAAGGCAGTGCAACAGCTTCTTTCTTGGTTAAAAGTTTTTCATTCATGCATTTCCACCAACATCCTATATTGTTCCCAAAAGAGTACTTTTATAGGTCTTTATACTAACTACATTAAGCCAGGCGATCCATGTGGCCAAAAAAAACCCTTTGTGTATTACCACAAAACAGCTGATGGCCTCTCTAATGGTTTGTGTGGTGCCAGCTTGTGCGGTAATTTCAGCACAAATACTCGCCACCATTGCCTATTGGGTTGTTAAAGAGGTCATGCTGATTTGATGCATTTGTGTGTGATCAGGTCGAGCCAAACATGAATGTGTGTATGATGAATTGCAACAATGTGTGGTGGTCACAAAATAGATTAAGACATCTTGGAGAGATTCCATCTGACATTGCTACAGAAATAAAAAAAATAATGTATTGGTACTCAAACAATAGTAATAAACTGGAGATCATATGCATACCTCTTGCTCTTTAGAACTGAGGCCATCCATTCACCAGCTTAAAAATATTTATCTGCAAACAACTGTATGGCCAAAGTGGGCCAGTCCATGGGCTGATACTGTACATCTGTGTTCAAATATTCTTTCAGTCTTTCAAAAAAATCTTGTTAAGTAATAAAAGGAAGAGGAGATATTTGAATGGGAAATTCCCTGGCGTGATGCAATAAACTGAACAGTACTTGAGTTCATAGTGTCATGAATGCATGCGTGACATGTGCTGTTTATATGTGCTATATGTGCATGTGTGTGTCAGTGCGGGTTTTCAGCTTCAGCTGCACATCCCAAACCAAGCTTTGTGAACTGTTCTGCTGTCATGCCATAGCGTGACATGACCTTATTTCTTGAATATTCCTTCAGCGCTACAGAATAGACTGATCATAGCTGCAGAGATCTGTTTCTCCATTACTCTATCACACTTATGAGCTCCAACACTAGATAAAGTTTACAAAGCTGTTACACACTAGATGAAACAAACAAAACCCAAAGACTTTTGCTTTCAGCCTGTTTATTTTTCTCTCACATCTCTCTTTGTTCATTTTCCTCTGCACGATGAACGATTGCTGTTATGTTGCAGACAGTGTGTGTATGTGTAAATCTGTGCTTGCATGTTGAATCTGTACATATTTGTATGCATCCAGACTCCCTTTCTACCATTCTCCCCCCCGCTGTTGAAACAGTTGCTCTCCTTTCACCATTGTTGTGCAGAAAAACATCACACATGTTCTCATTCCCAATGTAGGAGGCTTACATAGCCTTTAAGTCTCGGATTAGTCACAACCTTCATTGTATTGGCTCATGTTGTGAAGCAGCTCATCTCCATCCATATTTTCATACTTTGATTCTAATTTGCTGATTTCAGACAGCCGTTCTGGTATATGTTGGAGTTCTCGGGGTTCTGGAGCTGCCGGGTGTCCCTTCGCCCACTCACTGTCACCAACAGCAGATGGCCCTGGCTGGGCTGGACTGTGTGAATGATCCCCTATTGTCTCTGGATGTAGCGTAGCCGCCTAGCCCAGATGGCTTTTGTACCTTTTGTGTCTAAGATGACTTTCTGCAGAGTGAGACAGGGTGCGCTGTCTGCTCCAGTGGGTGGTAGCCCTCCACTTGCTTTCATTAGATTCACTCTCTCTCTGTGTCTTTGTCGTCCAACCTCTTATTTTTCAGTGTCAGTTCAATTCATGTCAAATGTGCTATATATTGGCATGACAGAAGCATAACACCACTGACAAAGCAAAAAACCCATATAAATATATGATATTTTACAACAAAAGAAAAGTCAAATTTCTTTTTGCCATATTCCGCACCTATACCTCTCTTTGCTATAGTAACCTTTCCTGTGCTGGAAAGGCTTTTCCCAAGCTTTTAAAATGGCAAGATTTGCTCTCCTTCATCTTTAAAAGCCCCTTTCAGACCTAAACTGGTTCCAACAATCTATGAAAGTGATTGCACACTGTCCTTCAGACATAGATCACTTCTGAGTCTGCACTATGATTTACATCGTTTTTAGATTAAGAGGGGCTTGTCACTCTGATAACCTTAAAAAATTGGCTTTCCAACTTATGTTGGAGGTTGTGAAATGGTGTATTTCAACCCAGGCCTAGCACCAAAGTAGAATGAATTCAAATTAAAATTAAAGTAAAGGTCACATCAAACTGCAAGGTAGTGTTCCATTTCATAACATTTAGGCCGATCATTCAGCATGAATTCAAAAATAGAATGTTCATAGCTGCATTTTAATTACTGTGAAATCTGTGTTCTTTACATAGAATTTATACCTATGTAGTACATGGGCCCTCTTCCTTGCAGTCTTCCATGCTTCATTGTCATGTTTCTAAGGTTGCCCAGAACAGATCACCACATAAAGTAAACTGTATAAAGCTAGAAAATGGACACAAAATGCATCTGAATCTTGAATCATCATGAAAAAAGGGTAACATGTTATTGCTATATGTTGGTATGGGATTCATCTCAGCTCTTGCTCTGTGCACTTGCTGGTTTTCAAGTACATGTCATGGTCTTCAGCCGTGGATGTAGATTTCTCAGTTGACCTGGTGACAGATTTGCTGGCATGAGCTAAGTTCATTCTCATTATGACATGACAGTGTGAGAAAAGTTTCACTCATCTGGTTAACAAGTTGCTCGCTTTGCTTGTGAAAGCCACAGCATGTGTCCAGTCCCACACGATGCAGCCTGAACATGTTGTTTTGTTTAAGGCCAATTGTGGTATTCTGCATTTGTGGTAGCAGTCGCTTATTTTGCAGTATAAAACAGCACTTTTTCCCACGACCAGACTTGTTGTATGAAGACACACATGTCTATGCACACACAAAGATCTTAGTTAGCCTGTTGGGCTGTGCGATCTTGTGTGCTGGGAAGGTTTAGATAAAAGTGGTGATCATGTCGGTATCTTCGCTGAGCTAGAGATACAGATCAGATTGAAGTTATAAAAAATGTCTGTATTTATGTATATGGGTGTATGATGTAAGATGTGTGTGTGTGTGTGTGCATGTGTGCGTGTGCTCCCTCTTCTGTCATCTTCACCAATCTGCAAAAAGTCACATCAGCACACCACCTCTCTGCTCTGCTCATTTCCATGTAACAGCTAATTTACAGCTCAAATCAAGTCTGATGTCTAATGAATCTACACATCCATGCTAACACAGACCTCGCATGACCCCTCTCTCTCTATAAGACACATCAACACGTATATACACACACTCACACACACTTGTACACACTACCGTTAGCACACACTGATCTCATCGCAGTAAGGCATCATGTGTTCTTCTGTGCCCTCGGGGCCCAAAGCACGATGGTGGGCTTTGCAATGTTTGCCAAATCCCTGCCAGAGACAGTCAGCCTGTCTGCCTGGCAGGCCAGCACTTCAGCCGACTGTATTTACGGCAACCTCTGGAAGAAAAGGATCTGATTACCACGCGGAATATATACAACTCATCAATCAGCAGGGAGGCTGGCAGGCAGGGAGACAACAAGACGCAGACAGAGAGAAGAATGAGGTGCATGGTTCAGCGTTGTGGTTTTATTGGTGTTCTCTACCTTAAACACACACATACACTCGCGCTGATGTGCTTAAAAGTACGCACAAGTAGACATTCACACAGTTTTTCTGGCAGAGGATGTGGGTCCAGAGAGAAGTCTGGTGCTTCAGTTTCAATCTTCCTTTCTGGCCAGATCAAATACACGAGGCTGCAACTAAAGATGATGTCACTATTCCACAGCTGTCCCTACCACTCAGCGCTACATTCGCACACTGTATATGTGTGATACTGTATGCGAAAAGCTCCACTGAGGTCAAATCTCTTTCTGTCTCCCTCCCTTTAATTCTGTCTTCTCTCAAAACTCTGGGGATTATGCACGCCACACTGAAAGCAATGGTCTGGATCATGTTCCCTCTGAGTGTATGTGAATTGCACACAAACACACACACATGCGCTCTATACTTCCATTCTAGCTGCCGGGAATGGCATGGGGTAAGAGTGGGAAAGGGAGGGGAAATAAGGGAAAAGTGGAGATGCTTTTACAGCAGCACCATCACAAACAGTCTGAGGATAACAATATTTTCTTCACGCAAAACAGGCCACACACATATTCTGAGCATGTGGAGGGGAAATAGAGAAAAACTTAATGCAAGTAGAATTGTATGTGAGTGGCGTAACTGTTTTGTCAGACTCAGTCTTTTCTCCTTTTAGTCCAAAGCAGTTTTCTTGCCGTTCCGTTTAAAAGTAGAAATTTTTTAATTATCAAAAAAAAAAAAAAGCATTGCAACAGAATTATGGGATGCAATTGATCCCAATAGATGTTGACTTTTTGGTTTTCAGTAGTGAATAAAAGCAGGATCATGCCCTCCAAAAAATCTGTAAAGACTGTAAATTAAAATTTCGGTTTAACTGCTGGTTCTAATGCTGTATCTGCAAACTAAACGAGTCCTTCAGCTCATCTTAATTTTTCTTTGAAAATTATATTTTGTTTCACATCAACGACAAGACGTGGCCGTGATGCGTTTCATGTCTGTGAGCCAGGGCGAAAAAAAGTTTGCCTCTTTAATCAACTTGATTAGCTCTTTCAGTACAGGCACTTCCCTTTTTCCCCCTTCGAGCCAATGTCGCAAAGTTCCTTTTAAACCTGCAGCCCGAGGTGATCCTCAGAAACATATTGCAGCATTTATTTTTATGTATTTTCACCACATGAACGAGTGAGACAGATGGTAGACATAGTCTGTGAAATGCCTCAAAATTACACGAAAAGGTTAAAGCTACCCGAGCAGCTTCATTATGTCCTGCGACAGCTGTAAGGATCATGGATAAGCACCACCACCGTGGAGCCTTGTCAGGTGACTTCACTAATCTTTAAAGAGATTGTTTTAAAGTTGTGTTGACACATTTCTTTGACAGTGGTTCTGTTCACTACAGTCACTAAATGCATTCATTTTCTACTGTAGCTTGCAACTCTAACTTCTAACTGGTGTATCATCATACAAAGTTAATTATATTAAATATCTAAATATGCATATTTTAAAAGGCACCGTAATGTTATTCCCAGAGAAAGAGATCACTTGCATGACGGCAAAGCTGAGCGCTTAATATAGCACAAACTACTCTAGATTCCAAATTTAAGAAGTTCAATGTTTGAAAGCTTAAAAGCTTCCTGGAAGTGAAAGATAAGTATGCATACTGTAACTGCACGCAGCTGCAGTAAGTGCATGCACTTTAACACTAGTGTTTAAGCTTTTTTTTTTTTTTGGAATGGGAGAGTTGTTAAATTTTATTTGTATCGATTTTAGTCGAGGGTTATGTGCGTTTCTCCCATCATCACTGACACGCATCACACATGTCAACTTTAATTCTGGTAAGACACAATATGCAAAGGTAAAAGATGTCTCATATTTGAGTTTTTTCCCTTTTTCCTCATTTGCTGTACCAAAAAAAGAAACCTTTGCTCGAGAGCTGAAGTTAGAAGTGTGTTATGTACAAATCTGATAAAGAATACAGGGGATTTTTACTAAATACTGGTTTTCACCGAATGTTTCAGGCTCTTGTTTGGTTTTAGTTGATTTTCTATATTTGAACTGACAAATGAGACTTTTTTAGTTTCAGCAGCTGAACAGAAGGCAAACTTTTTAATTTGAGTTTTGGTTTCTTTTCCCTCCGTTTTGGCATCTCACCCCACCGCTACACCTACAACATAAAAAAATAAGAGCAACATGTGCTTTCTGTCCCATGTATTCAATTACTGATAATACTCAACAGTCCCATCGACATTATTATATTCAGAGTGGGAACTACCTTCTGGGAAATTTTGACGCACAGAAAACACATTTGTTTTTCCACAAAGCAAATTAAAATAGACTTTTCCAAGGCAATAAAAAGGCAGTAATCTAATCAGATTTTGTGTTGATAAAAATGTAGCAATCACGCCTGCCTTGCTTTAGGCACTGCATGTGCAGTGTTCAGCTGCATCTGGGGGAACGGGTTGGAGGTCACAGTGTAGCTTTCTGTGTGGGTGTCTTCGGACCTTTTGACCCCCTCTAACCCCCTGAACAGCAGCCAAACTGGCCATCCAACTGGGAGCAGCGAGGAGGCTCGGAGGTCAGGAGAAACAATCAAGGAAAGAGCTTTCCCTCAGCAATGTTTTCTACCTACAATTTTAGTTTAATGTTCTTTTTCTCTCTTGTTCTGATCCTCACTCCATCCTCCCAACACTGTAACTCCACATATAATTTGCACAAAATAGAGGCCATTCATTTAGCAGCAAAGGTGGGGTAAAAATGCTTATTTTCTTATAGACAGCAGTGTTTTTGGAATTTATGTGCCGGGCTTTTAAGAGGTTTCCAGGGCCCAAGGATCATGAAAGTCACTCAACAGATAAATGGCCATGTAAACATTCAAATCAAGTGAGAGTAAGGAAAGCAATAAAATGACTTGTTGTTTTTCCCACCCAAAACAGCAGGCATTTCTAAACCTCGTTGAGCGTTAATCTCTCATCGTCAGAATCATTTGTGATTTTGTTCATTGATGTTTTTCTTTTCTTTGCCAATAACACGTCCTCCAAGTCTCACCTCTCTAATTCTTTCATCAAATGTTGTTGCTTCTCTCTGAACTGTGTTACTGAAACTCAGTTGTTCATCTTGTCCAGTAGCAAGATGTTATTTATTCCTGTGCACTTAAATGGACAAAAAGCATTTGTTGCTGGGGAAATCAATACATCTATTTAACATATTAAATGAATAAAACAGACAAAAGATATATTTTTTAACCAAGCCAACAATTTTTTACACACACACACACACAGGCACACACACGTCGCTCTCCCAGGGCCCCTTTTCCTCCCCTCATCCTTCCCATCCTCCACCTCCCCTCTCTCATCAAGGGTCATTTGCTCAGTTTCCTGCCTGCCTGTCCTCGCTCTTTGTTTGCTTCTCTTATTGGTGAGTATATACTAGACTCTGATTGGCCAATGCTTTCTGCACTGCCTCTCTATGATAATCATCGAAACACCTCCCTCTTTTCTGGACACTCCCTCTTTCAATGAAGCCTCCCTCTTTCCTCCTCTTTTTTGGCTCGCCTCCTCCGCAGTCTGAGATTAAAGTGTGTTAGAGCGCCACCTGCAGGGATAAGCCTCTCATTGGTCACTATACTGCATAGAGACTCATTTTTTACTAGTTTAATTCAGCACAAGACACGTTTCTTTTAAAAATGCCTTTACCTTAGCTTGTCAGTGTCTTTGCGACAGACAAAATCCAATCTAGAAATGAAAAAGACAGCGAGTCCTTCCAAAGAAATCTATACACTTAGTGATTGATTGTCCCATTATTTAGCGCCATCTAGTGGTTTCATGTGTGAACTCCTACAGAAACACAAGCTTGAATTTTTAAAGATTTTTTACAATTGCTCAAACACAAAAATCTAAAGTATTAAATCATGCATCATGCATTCAAGAGCAACGTATCAGCCCAGATTTGTACAATGCTTATAACATTGTCAGCCCCACACATTTTACAAAACACAAGACACAATTTTATGTTAGACACAAATATGTGTGTTGAGAATATAGAGGGAAATATGATACATAATTGTTTTCGCCAGTCTATAGAATTGGTCTTGTGTGGCATTGTTGTACTTTCTCTCTGTAATGTAATCGTCAAGATTGTAGAAATGTTAAAAGTGTTTTTGGTTCAGTGCAGTAGTGTGGAACTCATCATATGACTCGTGTGTGCAATGTGAAAACGAAAATGTGATTTTAAAGAATTGCACAGTTTGATTGAAGTGTTTAATTTTGCAAAACATCTGAGGTGTTCTGCCACTGAGGTGCTCCGATTGTGCTAATTGTGTGTAGTGCTTTGACAAAATGGGTCCTGTTTATCAAAATGATCCTAAAAATGATCCTAAAATAAATAAATGGAAAAAGTGACATTGATTATTCATGTTAGTATTCGTCAATGATCAAACTATGCTCTATTTTTTCTTAAATTGTGAGCGGATCAAGTTCACATGATATTATATTACAGAGGGACCATTGGGAAACTGACTGAAATGTGTCACTGGCCAGAAGATAGAGTGTCATTTTCTGTATTCTCTGTACCTGACAGACAACCAATCTGAGCTTAAAACACTGCGCTACCAGTAATGTGACAAGACAGAAATTTTAAAGAGAGTAATCAGCAGGTCCCTGGGAGCCATATATGAACAAATTACCTATAACACCATTTAATTTGAGAGCTTGTTGACCTATGAGATCCATGTGTTTCACACATCATAGGTTAAAATATAAATCAGATGGTCAAATTGGATACAACCTATGTGATCAGGCCCCACAGGTTCCCATTTTCAAGTTACCAGCTTTATAGTAATGGACGTATTGTTCCAGAAGCTACATTTAAGGGTTCCTCAGTCTGATGGGTTCAATTTTAAACAATTACAGGTGTGAGAATGCTCAGGAGAGACTATATCTTTAGGCCAACTCATGGTTCCCAGTCTATGTCAGTAATGGCCTACATAGTATGAGGTACATTATGTGTCCAAGCTTGCAAGCATGTATGCCAATACATGCTTGAAAAAACAAAAAAAGCCTCTTTTGATGAGTCTGTGTGGGGAGACCTGCTGGAACAGGCCTCTCGATGATTAAAGAACACAAGGAGTCACAGATGGTGTAAAACTCCTGAGGAGAAATGTATTTCTTTTATCGTCCAGTAATCCTGTGCTTCGGACAGGGAACAAACACCTCCATATCCAGAACGCGCCATATTGCCTGGCACATCCTAAAGAATAATGGTATGCAGCTAAAGCCCAATCTGTTGGACAGGTTGCTGCCTTTTATACAATAATTTGCACAAAAGTCACAGCCGGCCTTTAACAAACGTCCATTGATCCTGTGTGTGTTTTTCTGTGTCAGATGTGGGGACAGTGACGCAATAAAACACCCAACTACATAACAGACTGCTGCATACTGTTTGCAGTATGACTGAAACTGTTATCCACATTAAGAGTTGGCATCAGTCATCACACACTGACGCAGAAGTCAGGAAGGGGTCTTTAACCTGGTCATGATCTATATGTATTCTATTAATCCCAGCAAATCCCATTAAACAAGCAAAGCCAACTGGTCCTTGTAAAAAGTATGTTTTTTCTGTCTCGTCAAAACCTGACTCCTTGTGCTACTGAAGAGGAAAAGCTCCTTTTTCTTCTGACGAACGTGAACATTTCAACTTTTTGATTTTATCTTATCGAAGCTCTTGCCGTTTATGTTTTTAATCAGTTAGTTAGTTTCACATCAAATGCCCAAATTAATCAGCTTTCTTTGCGGTTTTATTCATCACTTCATTCTGATTATTGCTTTTCTTTATCCAGTGTTATTGTGCTTTTTTCCTCGTTGGTATAATGATGATAGAGCTCGCTGTGGTAGAAAATCCACAGCTGAAAAAGCTGTTAGAGTTTTGTTTGCTTAAAAGTACAGCTGTTTAATCAAGTAAGTTACATTTCTGATTATTTTTCAAGTTTACGTCTTTGGTGGTTTGTGGGAAAGTTTTGAGAATCACTGAAAAACACATTGTTGTTTTTGGACTTTTTCTTGAGACCTGCTGATACTGACAAAATGTAGATTATTACCTTCTGTCTTATCCTGTTTTTGTACAATTTTACTACCTCTCATAAGAAGGAAACAAACTAGGATAATTTATTGTCATTTCCTGAGATGATCACAGTAGGGGACAGGGCTGTCAGATTCCACTTATGGCCCCAGAAATACTCAGGCCTCTGCAAAAGGTTAAATGCTTTAACATAAAGCTCTTTTTGTTTTTCTGTGGAAAGAAATGAATGTTCTGCTTCCTTTCTGTTTCTGCGTCAATGTCCTGGACTTTTTATACATATAACATTTTTCTTTGCTTACTTTGTTCTCAAATGTGGTTGTGTGATGGATCATAAATCCACCACAATCAAGGCTATAGAATTACCCAGACCACACAGAGTTGTACCATACATAATAATGTGTGATCCAACAGAAATGTATTTGATCATTGATAAAACCACAAGCAGTCGTGCTGGGCTGATGAATGAGTCTCCCTGCAGAATGTGCCGGCATATGAAGTGTTGTGAGGATGACCTGGCTGATGTCTGAGTGAGGGGGGAGATAAAACTCCACATAAATCAGCTCAGCAGGGGGGTAACAGCAAGCTCCCACAAATCATATCAGGAATCTTAGGTTGTCCTGATCCTGGTGAGGAATTCTGGGATGGCTGCCAGATTTCAGAGCGTCAGAGGGACACATAAGCAGTGGTCTCGCTGTTGCCCTTTTTACACCGCTTCCAGTTTCTATACCTATTAGTGTCGGACTTCATAACAGAATTGAATTAAAGAACTGAAATTAAAAATCGAGGGAGACTCTCTTGAATGCACCGTTAGGTTTGTTAATCAGGTAATAACGCAAATGTTGTAAATTTCTCTCACTACACCATTGCAGGGGATTTAAAATAAATCCGACCGAGGTGCAAACTTGAAGATTGAATATGAAAAAAGTGACTGGAGGACTGATAGTAGTTTTATGGCCGTTCGTGGTTTCCTCCCTGTTTCTTTGCCAAAGAAGATGAAAAAGGTCTGGAGTTTTTTCCAGTTGTTGCATTTACTAGCTGTTTAGTGGGATACTTAATAACTGCTCCACAGATGTGTTGCAAAACTCTTCACTTTCTACAAGAATTCAGTCAGTCATTGACTGCAAATTATTTACAAGCAAGTTTAAAAAATAATCTCATGATCTGTTTAGAGCTTGTAAAAAGATAATGCAAAAAATAAAGAAAAATCACTGTAATGTCCAACAATTTATGTAATATATTTCTTAGCTTCCAGTTAGTCACTTTTAAGGCGATCTATTGACAGATTTGTGATACCCTAATCATAACTATGTTTTCATTAGTGCAGAATCGCTTCCAAAAGTGGATTGTTTTCATTAGCCTTTATTGAATTTGCTCACACAGACAGCACGCGCTCCTCGTCTCTTTGCCATGTTGCACTGCCAGGATACAGCAGTAGACCAGAGGGAACAAACCAAAACTCCAAACCGAACTTGTTTTTCCACGGCCGCAATAATTTGGAGGGATCGGTGCAGGATGTGATCCTTCCAGTACTGGTGCACTCTGAAACACATCTCAATGGCTTACACCATGTAGTCATGTTGTTTTTACTGTGGTACGCAAAGTGTACGGTGCACACTTGATGAACTTACAAAAGGCCACATTTTGAATACCCGTGGACCAGTAGAAGTAGGGTATTCACCCCAGAACAGAATGCAAAATGAGAACAAATATTGTGTGAACTTGGGAGGAAAGCCACCACTGAGCTGGTTGCAATCTGCAACTTGTGCCTCCAGATGCCACTTAATCCAACACACTGGACTTTTAATTAAAGCTGAACGTCTGTTCTTCTTATCTTACCTGCTTTATTTCAAATCCCTTCTAGTGAAGACATGTCACTGTCCAAATACTTATATACTTGACTGTACAAGTGATAAGGAACATGGATGCAAGAAAATCATCATAAACAGATGTTATTTGTACAAGGCTGAGGGGTTGTAAATCAAACATGGGCTATATTTCTATCAAGAAGGTAGCGTCTGTTTTCAAGCAAGTAGAAGCAAAGGGGAGGAGAAGGAGGCTCAAGAGCATGTAAGTGGAAAGATGAAAAGGCTGCCGGGGTGGCGAAGGATGAACATTAAAAACATTAAAAAGAGAGAATTACAGTGGCAGAGAACAAGGTCTTCTAGGGAGTGCTCAGAGAGCTCGGGGAAAGAACAAAGGGAGAGCTTGAGGTTTATTGAAGCTCTCTGCAGATAGGACTCTGGATGAGTGTACGACACATGATCGTAAATCCCAAACCCCATATTCCGTAAGCTGGGGCCAGGGTCAGAGAGGGAGAGCACAAAGGGAAGGTCTGAGGAGAGGTGGGAGGTAAATGATGATACAGAAAAGTAGTCTGAAACAAAAGCCATCTTAAGGTTGGTTCTGAATCACTGAAACCAGATGTGAGTCAGATGCTTTTCCTCTGAGGTACTTTAAGCACTGTATTAAGTGCTCTCTGTGCACAGAGGTGGGACTGAACATGGCATCATAGCAAATGGCAACAAGGTCAGAGTCATGACGCATCGATCAAATTAACGTTCTCTGCCGGTTGTTATGATCACTCTGTGTCTCTCAATAGACATTCCTTACATTCAGTCCTCTGTTGATGCACATACAGCTCCAATGAGTCATTAGAGCTTTTAAAAACTCAACTGATCCTCAGAAACAGGAATGATTACAGGCGTCGTTTCCGCTCCTGTGGGGCGAAGACATGCCACGACTTAATTATGCGACAGGTGCCAAACAGGAGTAGAATTTTTCATGTTTTCTTCTTAAAAAGATAAAATAAGATAATCATTCATTCGTGTGATTAGCAGTTGTACATTTACGAGTAGATTTCTTCAGATGAGACAGAAATGTCACAGATGAGATATAAGATTGTTTCTGAAACCAGAACTCCCAACATGAAATGCAGGCTCTGTTGCTAAACCACAGAAAACAGGATACTTAGTAGTTTATAAAAGATATTCAAAAGCTTCTTTCCATTTGAAATTATCTCTGACGCCCTATATGTAGTGTTTGGGACTATTATCCAAATAGTTGGTAATTGCATACATCATCTTAAACAGCAAACCAAAATGTGAAAATGATGAATTGGGCTGCAGGGTGGTGTGGTGGTTATGCCTGTCGCCTCACAGCAAGTTTCCTGGTTTGAATCTCAGTTGAGTCCTTGCTATGTGAAGTTTGCATGTTCTCACCATAAGCTATAAACTACATTGGAAGTTAAGTTGAGCTGGGATTATTCTCGTGTATCGCATATTGTGACATCAACACAATCAACCGACCTCAGGTACGCTGGACTCGCTGCAGTTTTCTTCATAACCACTAGATGTCCCTGTAGAGAACACAGTACTGCAAGACTGCAGGAGGAGTTCTAGAGGAACTTATACATGAAGTATTATACATGTATATATAAATAAAAATATACAATATTTATATATATACATTAATCTAACTACACAATTTCAATGTCAGGTTTCACAGTTGAAGGTCCATTTTCTAAATCTCTATGTTTATAATCAATATGCTTTCTTAATTATATCTATCTTTTATTATTCTTTTGCAGTGTTTGTGTGCATACTTGACTAAGAGATCAACCTAGTTCAAGAGGGAAGTCTCAGATTTGTTTAAAATATTTGCAGCAAATATAGTTTTCCAATAATAATGTACACAATTTTACAATCCATGCCTTTAAAGACTTTTTCTAAAATTCTCAAGAACTTGTAATGCAAAAACTAATTGTTTTATGTGAGTGATCAGATGGAGAAGTGTCATAGTGATGTCCATTGCGTTCTATTCACCTGTTTTCTTCAGTGGCAACCAGGTTGTTATTCCTTTGCCAGTCAATTTAATTCTCAGTAGTTTTGCAAGATCACAATCACGAGAATGTTTCTAACAAACCTTCTGGCATGTCAAAAGTGATTATATCACACAGTATCATGGTAATGATTCAGAACATGTTCAAGATTACATTTTTGATTTCTCAGCAATAAATGTGGTAGGAGCAAGGACTGGCAGAATTAGTATAATGTTGAGAAAATGACACTAGAGTTGCCTGCTAGAGTTTGAATTTGACTGAATATCAAAAAAGCCTTTCATTCTCCAACTAACATTTAATTTATTAGGAATGTAAAACTGTCAAAATATTATCTTGTGCTGCTTCTGGGGCTTCAGTGCACTTGTTAGATTTGTTACTACCTAAAATTACCAATGCAATCAGTGAAGCTGAGGAGAAGAATTCTAAAATACAAGAATCACATTTGTTGAATATTAATGATGACATTCAGTATTTCCATTGATCACGTTTTTTTCTTACTTTAGTTTTCCTTATATCTCCTCCTCCACTAAACAAAAGGCGGCTGGTTTGTTCAGCAGCCCAATTAGCACATACATACCTTTTTAAATAAATCCCTCCGAGCCAGATGATTAGTGGAAAAGTCAGGAATTTGCTCTGTTCAAATGAGGCTCGAGATGTATGTGCATGTGTCACTTTGTGTGTGTGAAAGTGTCACTCATCATACAACACTGGTGACGTACGTTCCCTGGAGATTTAAATGATGGTACACAGTACTGTAAATATGAAATAATTCATATCCCGATGCAGTCCTGATGCAGTCCTGAGAGAAGTTGTCAAACACAACTGTTAACATGTTGACAACAGTGGTCCTGTCAGCGCTCCTGATGCTGGGGGGTCTTGGAGGGGCAGCAGCCTCTGACCTCCATGCCTTTGGAAAATCCATGCACAGTGATAACGCTTTGCAGAGCAGCAAAGACGGCAGACACACAGTGAGGAAACAGACGCACCAACAGGTAAGAATCGCTTAAACTCATCTTCCTCTTCCACTTACAGCTCCATCAATAGGCTAATATTAGAGGAGATATAATATTTTCAAAATTGATGAAACATTTGAGACATTGTTCAAGAAATAAAAACAAATGTCCAAAAAGCATTTCATGCTTTTAATTGCTTTTAAAAGTCAAGCAGCTATCCTCTCATCATGGGCAGACATCATTCTAAGCTCTGTGAGCTAACAATGGACAGCTATTTTGAACATTTTCTGAGCTTTTAAAGACGAGCCAAATAATTACTAGAAGAAATATTGCTAAGTTGCTGCCCTGTTGCCCTTGTGTTCTTGTATTTCAGCTGCAGACATCACAAAGAAATGTGCTACCGTAGCACGTTTTTATAGGTGTACCAGAAAGTTGCTGAAAAGGTCCACTCATGTTCACGTCTAGTGGTCCCTGTTTGTGTTAAAAACTGCCCTTATGATATCAAATCTGTACTCACTCACCATGCAGACACATTTATACCAGTTTTTGAGAACATATCATTGGCTTTTATATCAACTTTGACTAACTGAATAGAGGAAATGGCAGCCCAGTTGAGTCATTAGCACAAAAAATGATATACAACTAATTATTTTTTCAATCAATTTTCTCGATGTAAAATAAAAATTGTGAAAATTACAAAATGTTTGTGAAACCATGTCCACAAATGACTTGTTTTATGCAATAATCAGTATAAAAAGCTAAAAAAAAAAAGAAGAATAAATTCAATTTAAAATCATATAGTAGCAAAAAAACAACAGTTGTTCTAATTTTAGAGGATTTAACAAGAAAGTGGCATTTTGAGTGATTAATAATAAGTCAACTAACAACAACACAAAACTGATTTAATCCTACTTTCCAGGCAAAAAGTGGAATCCGCAGGAGTTTAGATCTGGAAAACTTCAACATCCATGTGACCCCCACCACTAGCAAGATCAGCCTGCCGACAATTATCAAGCTCTACCCGCCCACTGCCAAACCTCTCCACATGCACGCCAACATGCCCATGCGCTTCGGGAGGGAGAGCAGTCCCAGCGATGAGAGGGTGCCGAACTCATCCCCGAACATGCCGCAGAGGTTTGGAAGGTCCTGGAAGGTGATCCGAATGTGTGCAGAGTGCCGTGAAGTCCGAGAAGCACCGAGCCCCGTGCTGCCTCAGAGATTCGGGAGAAATGCTCCTTTCTGGAGCCTTCTCAGGACTCTGGCCAGTGAGCAGTTATTGAACGCTGGTTTGCACTGGTAAACAACTTATTCACTAGATAGTATAAAGTCTCACATCAGTCTTGTTCTTTGGTAAAAGAGCAGGAACTCACAGACACGTGTTTGAATTTTTCTCATTTTAAAAACTGTGTATTTATTCATCCTACAGGACTGAAGATGTTGACAATCCATCCAGCTCTGAAGAAGAAGAGGAGATGGAGGAAAAAACACTTTAAGGGATGAGCATCTCTTTTAGGCCTACTTTGAGGTCTACCCGAATAAATCTCAACATTTTGTGTTTTTATTGTCAAGGTAATTGTTAAAGCAAAGGTTAGAGTCCACCTTTTTGGATTTAGATGTAGTCTCTTTGAACATAGTCCTGTTATGACGGAAAACACTTCTTGAATAGATACTAATAATAAAGCTTGAAAACAAAGTTTCAGAAAAATAAAAATACAGCTTCAAGCACTGAATCCCACAAAATGGTGTCATCTTGTTTTCTGAAGTCCATCTTGATCCTAAGATCATTCTTTTTCACACGGAGATCACACAGACGTGTGACACGAATACACAAACAATAATCAAAACAAAGTGCATTGTTCAGTAACTGTAACTGTTGTAGTAATTCTTCAGAGAAAAACAACAACTTTTCATTCTTAAGCAAGCGATGAGAAATAAAAACCTTGCAACCCAGCAAACTCGGAAAAAAAAAATGCAACTCTCTCTTTTTTGTGTGATGAATTGGGCTGTATATCTTCAGAGGTTATGGAATGATTTTGAACTCAGCACTGATCATCAAAATCTCAGCATGCCTTATATCTGGCGAAAAACACTTTCAATTGACCAGAAAATGAGACTATTCAGTCTACACAGCAACTAACCACTGGAGGGAGACAATTACTGATTCTCATCAGTGTGGTTATGCAAAAGCAACATGTCACTACTTGAAACTCCAAGTACCAGGACAGAATTATGAAATGTACCCTGCGATGGACTGGAAACCCATCCAGGACGTACCATTTCTCTTTCCCATTGGCAGATGGGATAGGCCTCAGCTTCCCCAGCGATCCTGAATTTGATTAGGTGTGTAAGAAGAAACGACAGATGGCTTGAAGTATAAAATGTTTGTGGGGTAGAAAATACACTGTCCTCTATTTTAGATTAGACTGTTTATATCTTTCATTCAATTTAAGATAGACAAACAAGCAAAAAAAAAAAGTTGTAAGTCTATAAGGAGTCTGGGGTCCTGTACAAGGGCTCAAACTTGATAACACATTGTAAAAAACACAAATCATGTGAATCCCATTAGCTGTCTGTAAAAACAAAAAATAATTAGCCCCCCAAAAAATACAGTAATTGTGTGGTACCTGACGTGCCAGCATACGATGAACATGAATATTTTCTAAATTTGAAAAGTGATGTGCCAAAAGATGACACTACCCTTCCCCGACATGTACATGTTTAAAACAAGGGACTCTCAAGAAGAGGAGGTATCAGAATGCCAAAGTATTGACTTTCTACAGGTTTCAGCAATAAAAAGCAGAAATTCCACGACAGAATTGATGGCTTTCTTCACTCATAAATTGTCTTTTAACAAATAAAAAAAAGCATCTTCTGAACAAGTTATCAATGTTAAAATCTTGAATTATCTTCATGATAGTCATGATAGTTCTGATGGTCATGATGGTTCTTATAGTGATCAGGCCCATGATTTCCATAACAGCATGAATAGGCTGCAGGTTAACTGGCATCTTTATAGCTCAAGCACCTGATTTCATCTAGCTATGAAGTGACAGGTGGAAACAGGTCTTATTTTTTTAAAAAGCCATTGGCTGAAACTGTGGGAGCTGATCAATCTTTCAAATTAGCTCAGCATATCAAGATATCATCAGATCTAATAGCTGCATCAAATAAGACTTTCGTGTCAATATAAAAATTAATCAGAGACCTAATTCATTACTGATTCATATGTTTTTTTTTTGTTTGTTTTTTTTCTAGAGCAACCAGCCTACAGCTCAGCACACATTACAGACATACCTCACCTGTCTTTGGAGAGGGGTGTGACCTACATTTAACAGCTTATTCAACCCGACTCAGCCACTCCCCTTTGAAATATAAATCTTTGGGATGAAATTCAGCTAGAAGCAGCTGGAAACCTGACAAACAAACAAACAAAACTCGAAGGAGCTGGACTTTGAAACTTCTGCCCGGAGGTACCTGAACTGAACAATCCCGTCTGACGGTGCGTTTCGCCTCTTGCGCGGTCGTTGCTGCCTATTGGTTAACTTCATAGGTGACAGCGATCTTTTTCTTCCTCCGTTTGGAAACAATAAACGAGCCGGTTTTAGTGCTTCATCACAAACCGACTTATTTAAGGGCGTTTTTAGTTTTAGAACTTGTCAAGTTCGGTGACATTAACGTGATATTCAACATGTCAATCCATGTTTCATAACTTCTGTAACCGGAAGTTTGACAGTGCTCAGCATTTTGTGTAACTGATGTGTTTTTTTTCACTCAGCTCAAACATTTCTCAGCTGTGATGTGACTGGTTGTGTGTCCACTGTCATTTCCTCCAGCCGCTGACCATGGGGGACATTAAGAAGGGGAAGAAGGTGTTTGTCCAGAAATGCTCCCAGTGTCACTCTGTGGAGGAAGGGGGCCGCCACAAGGTGGGGCCCAACCTGTGGGGGCTGTTTGGAAGGAAGACGGGGCAGGCACCTGGCTATTCCTACACACAAGCCAACATCGAAAAAGGTACGACTTACTGCAGAAAGGCAGAATTCAAACGAGCGTTAGAGAGCAGAAGCAGTGAGTGACAAATGGAACGTATAAGCTGGCAATCAGGGGTAATTAGACACATCAGCCTGAATGTATTTGCTCTTTTATGCTGGATTAGAATGAAGGGATATAAAGTGATGTAAAGATGCTTTTATAGACCTTACACTGTACTCAGTAATTTAGCATGTAACCATTTTATCGCCTTCTTGTTTGGTGGGATCGCCTTCTTTTCTGTGGGAGAAAGTCAGCGGAAGACCACAGATGGACAATGCCTTGTATTCAGTTTTGGTCGTGTTTTAGAACAGAACTGTGTTTCTCCTCTGTATTGATCTCAATTGAGAATTTTGAATGAATATGTTATCATTATAGAGTGCTGATGTGGGAGCATGAGTGTCAGTGTTTCTGTTGTAGGGTTGAGAGGAAGCTTATGTTTTCTATACCTGACCGTGAGGCAGCAGGTCTGAACAAGTAGTAGTAGTTTTCCTCTTCGACTCAGCGCCTCCGACACAAAGCAATAAAAGCAGAACACAGACATTGCATGTGCGAGAAGGCATTGGAGAAAACAATATAAAAAAAATGCTGCATACCATACTATGTGTTTGTTTCTGCCTCTTATTCAGGTATCATATGGGACCAAGAAACTCTGAACGTCTACCTTGAAAACCCAAAGAAGTACATTCCGGGTACCAAGATGATCTTCAGCGGGATCAGAAAGAAGAAGGAAAGAGCTGATATTATAGCATATCTAAAGGACGCCACCTCCTAAAATACTGATGATGCAGACTGCACACAGACAGCTGTGGATAGGTGCATTACACTGTACTTTGAAAGAAAAAAAATGCCATTTTAAAGCGTTTTTATTTTCATTTGGAGTTTATATTTCAGAATGGGTTTTAAGATTTCTATTGCTGCTTCCTTTTCTAACTGCATCATAGTTGCCACGGCGTGTTGTGTGCAGAGGGCTGTTTTTAATCACAGTGTGAGTCAGCCTTCCTGCATCTTGTAGATTTTCCAGAGAGTTCAAATTTTACTGCGTTGCGCACACCAACTACACCCTCACTACCCTGTTGTGTTTACATTTATCTTCATTCTTCATTCCAACATAAAGTGTTCCCTGTACACTCTTCTGTTTGCATGTTTCAAAACGGGTAGGCTGTTTTTGCTCATCTATTGGAAACCATTGGGTGTTTTTAATAGACTTTTATAATCGTGAGATTGCATTTTAAATGGGAGGATACGTTCTTATTCATACCGTTCTTTACATTTATTTTTGTTTTATCTTGTATGAGGGAACTTAGGTCAAATAGAATTGTTTACATAAAAATGGGCACTAATTTGGGTGAAAGTTAACAGTTTAAACAGGATCTAATCATGACCTTTTGAATATGAGACAAGACATTTATATTATATGCTTTGTACTAACTGTTTTATACCTTGTTGTCATATAATTTTTCAAAACAGCCTTGAGTTTCTTCATGACCAAATGAGTATGGTAATAAATAAACAAACTTTTGTCAAAGGTTTCAGGTTGCACTAGAGAGAATTTTGGAGTGAATGTTGACAGCTCTTTTAAGACAAATGGATAAAAAACTGTCACCTCTTGACTCAGCTACTGTATGTGTGTCAAGATCAGTCTTTTGTGCCATTTGCAAATAGTTGAAAACACGGCAGCATCTAAATGACTTGAAAAAGTGTGCATACATAACTCCAGGTCTTGGCATCCCTTTATGGAGTTTAGATCTGTTTCCTGATTGTTTTTTTTTAGATTTAATGTTCACTTTTGAAGCTTTAAATGCACAGGCACGATTTTATTTAACCCATCTTCCCAACCACACCGACTGCAGTCAACCAGCCAGTTTCTTTTAGATGTTTAATCCAGATTAAATCACAAAGGGGAGCTTTTGTATTGGCTGCCCAGAACTTGTTTAACATTTTACCTTTCCTTATAAACACTTCTCAGACTGTACATATATTCAGTACTTTAGACTCACTTCTTTACCTTGGCTTTCAACTTGAGTATAAAGTATGAAACTTAAAAAAAATTGTTCTGCGTTATGTTTTTTTCTATTTTTCAGACTTTTTCCCTATTTTATCTTCAAATGTTTGTTTTTTTCATATCCTATTGCTGTTTTTGAATTTGACTGGACTGCAAACCATTTTGGTAAACATCTGTTGAACTTTATACATTCATTTACGTTTGTGAGATTTAGCTGTTTTTGTTGAAATGTATTGATTGTTTTAAGAAACGAGGACTTTTATGTTTCGGTGGGTGATAATTTTCTATTTTTGGTTTTATTATATGTTGTATTTGTGGTTTTGCCATTGTGTATTTTCCAGTGTTTTTTTTTGCACCTTAGGGACACCGACAGTCATCTTGATAATAATAAATGGGTTTATGTTACCAGTTATCACCACACGTCTAAATATATAACATGCTCGTAAACTATCAGAATAGCAGTTTAAGTTATGTAGGGTAATGATTTTGTTGTCGGTAATATCCAGCAGAGGGCGCCATTCTTCTGCTAAAGAGACCTTCTGGACCCTTATGGACACGAATTGTGCCAGAGCAGTGTACATTTAAAGTGACTGAACCTTCCAGCCAGCTTTTCAGAAGTCGATCCCAAGGACACAACAGTTTATGCTTCTCTGATCCAGCCGGGACTCAGCCACCACCGCTGCGTTGGCTCCGCTCAGTTGGGGAATCAGCACCGAAAGACTCAACAAAAAGGTCCCTCCGTCCACAATTGTGTTGGCATTGATCGTCGTAGGGAAAGAGGCGGGTCGATAAGTGTCTCCGATTTATTATCCTCCCAGACTGTACGCCAAATGTCAGCAGAGCCACAGTCTCTGGGACTGCACGCTGCGTATTTAATTTAGATGTGAGGAGCGCCAGACAGCGCGCCTGCACGTGCGACAGAGATCAAGAGCAAGGTAAGGGAAAGCCTGTTGATGTTACTTTAGTTTGGATGTGGTTAATCACAAGGAGATGGTAGGCTACAGATAAAAGAAGAAGAAAGCATGGGAGCTAATGAAAGATCGTGGATTAATAGAGGCCGGTTCAGCATCTCTTTTGCACATCAGTCCATGTTTCCATAATCACTGTCCTGCATTCACCAAATGAAATGTGTGTGCATGTGTGAATGCACCTGTGACAGCTTTACTCCTGTTTACATGACTTGTGTCAGTAAGTGGCCTCCTCTCGGTCTAATTCTGGCTCAGAAAGGGGTGTGTTGCACGGCTGGAATTACAGCGGTGGCTGCATCTGCTGCATAGTGGAGCCTCAACAAGTTCATCATGCTAAAAGGAGAGATAGATGGAGGAGTGCTGGACTGAGGTTATGAAATAGTGACACCTTCATGTGGGAGTAAGGAAAAGTGACAGCCGGTGTCTGCATTAAGCTCCGGAGACAGAAATACTATGAGTGCATGTGTGTGACAGGTTGTGTCGGGTGTTTCAGGGGGAGTAAGCCAGCAGCATGGACCTGGCAAAAATTGCAGTGTCCTTTCACATTCTCCTGTGTCCTGTATGGACCTTATCCCGTCATTCTTACACGGACCGCATCCTCTCAGCTCACTCAGGTGAGACATCCAGTGTGAGTCTACGTTGCAGAGTGGTTGCAGTTTTGTTATTTTATGTAAGGAACACAAGTTGCGTGGCTGTGTCGCTGCAGTGAGTGACGGACTGCTGCCCTCTCCTTTTTGCCCTCAGCCCTCAGGTTGCTGAATGAGCCGCTGAGGTTCGACCCCTGTTGTCTGATGTCACCTCCTCCGCCACCGCTCTACCCCCCTCCGCCTCAGCTCTGGAAGCGGGGCAGCCCTGTAGGTCTGCATAACACACCCTGTCTTACCTGTAATTGTTTGCCCACTTTAAGCCACTGAATGAAAGCCCATTCTCTTGTTTTTTGGGTTTGATTGAATGAAGGAGGGTATCGGCATATTAGAACCGAGTGTCCGAGCAGGAGAGGTACAAGAAAAACAAAAGCCTGTGACACCAGGGTGTTCACCTGGACCTCCGGGACCACCAGGACCACGTGGCTCAGAGGTGAGGCCTCGCTTCAGCATAAATTGCCACTAAATGTTATTACTTTACATTAGTTTTTCAGTCTGATTGAATCATACTGCACTGGGTCGCTGTAGACATTTTAAAGCTGCAGATGGAAATAAAACCCAATAACCTTTTTAGTATTGATCTCTCAATGCTGAATATAGGACATGTAAGCTGCACATAAATTTGGTGTCATCTTTCAGGGTCAGAGTGGATTACCTGGCATAAGAGGGCCAAAAGGGGAGAAGGTATGTGCTTAGGTGAATTATGTCTCTAATTAAGTTTTCCATTGAGGGATTTGTCCTTGTGTTCACCTCTGCTCTAACAACATCTCCTCTCCCTCCAATTGTCCTCCTCCAGGGAGAAATTGGACGTCCAGGGTCAAAGGTGAGCAGCCCATCCTCTTCTCTATGTCATGTGTCCTTGGAATAATGGGATCTGGATTCCCCCCCCCCCCTCTCTGACTCTCTTGTCCCCTCCTTGCATTATCAATCTCTGTGATGTGATTTGTCCATTGATGTGCTCAGAATATCCTCGGCTGCCTCTAAATGGGTCATGCTCCATCAGTCTCGGAGGGTGCCGTAATCACACAGAAAAGCTTGATCGTCATCCCTAAATGTCTCCTGTCTTCCTCATCCTCAACAACTCTCTATCAGCGCTCTTTCTTCTCTCCTCTTTTGCTCTTTTTGCCTCTCTCTTCTGCTCCCCTTGGCCCGATTCCACTAGCCTCTCGTACTGGACCTAAGCCCAGCTGATCCAGCATCCCCAGCACTCTACTTGTGCATTGTAATTTTCCTAAGTGCTTTAGCTCTCTGTGATAAATCACTCCACACACATGCAGCAGGCCCATACAGACCGCAGTTTTAATGTCAGGCATCTAAACGAGAGCACACCACTAGCATGGCCGCAGCTCTTCAATAGTAGTTCAGGTGCTGCCGGGATGCGATGCAGCTCCTTGGCTGTTCAGCTTGAAAGGACCAGGCAACACAGTCTTACTGTCTTGTAATTCGAAACACGTAAGTGGCACTGGTGCAGCTTTGCTCCCAGAATTTTTCCTCTCATATCTGAGTCGGAAAATCTTAAGAGGTCAGTTCGACCTTACTTACTTTGGATATTTATTTAGCCAATAAAGTTCAGTAAAGCAGTGGTAGAAAATGCAAATGTTTGTGTTTCTGCAGGGTCGCACTGGAGCTCCAGGCCTTCCAGGGAAACAAGGACTTCAAGGATGGCCTGGTCCAGAGGGATCCAAAGTAAGTGTCCTGGCCTCTTCTTTATTTAAAGACACGTTTCTGTATACAGTGGTGTCCTGGCATAGCATGCTGCTTTAATGTAACCATTGTTTTACACAAAATAACTATTGTATGTCAAACTAAAAATGCAGTATTTTACATACAGTCACAGAGCTGCATTTTTTTATAAGGGTGAAAAGGGAGACCCGGGACTCATGGGTTTACCAGGACTGCGGGGCCCGCCAGGATCAAGGGTCAGTCACATCTCTACAATATGAACACAATCATGCATGTTCCATCTGGGGTAATAACATCCCTTGTCTTTCTTTTTAGGGTTTACCTGGTTACAAAGGTGAGAGGGTGAGTTCAGAATCATAATTGTATAGTTTCAGTTTTTTACTGCTAAACTGTAACCTTGTTTCCAAAGGAGGTGGGATGCTACAGGATGTAAAGAAAAACAGAGTAACGTGCAAATCACGGCAAAATATGATCCAAAGAAAACATTTTCAATTTTGGAAATGGGAAATGTTTTCTGTGTTGAACAGTATATACATGCTCATTTTGTATTTAATGGCACCATTTAGGTTAATTTTCGATGGGTCAGTACGATGAATAAGTGTAAAAAGAGTCTTTCAGAAGTAAAGATGAGAAAAACTAGTTGAACGTTTGCAGTTTCTCAAAGTAAATTTGCAAAGAATTGAAGGATTTCATCGTCATTGCAAATCTCTACATGCAAGGGAAATGCTAAAAGCAATACTAGGTGCATCAAAAACAGACATGAGTCTAGAGCATTTCTGAAAATGATGCTCAGTTTTATTCACCAAGCACCAATTCATAATAAAGAAACTTGAGGTTACTTCACATTAAGAAAAACTGCTGGTTAAAGAAGAACGCTATGCTTAAAAGTCAGCGTGTAAGATAGTTCATCAGTACACGTAGCGTAGGTCATTTGATTACAGATCATGTGCACTGTGAAGGCATGATGAATGATGCATAAAGCTTTTGGAGAGACATGCTGTCGTCCTAACACTGTGTTTTTCAGGAAAGGTCTGGTTTGTTTCAACAGCATAAACATTCCAAATTAATATATTTTCAAATCTCAGTTGCAGCATTTGATATGTTGTTTTTTTACTATTTGAAAAAAGTAAAAAAAATCACTACCCTAATATTATGCCCAAATCATTAACATAATTATATTATTTTGGGATCAATAGAAATCTTGAAAGAAAATGCATTTCTATCAGACGAATTTGATCCCATTATCATATGTGAATTATCATCACAATATCAATAGTTCAGTCTTTAATATCAAGATTATCATCAGTTCTGGTCTATCACAACAGCCCTTGTTTAAATGATTTGGAATGAATTGAATTCTGTTTTTAATGAATACTTTTTACTCTGACTTAACTTCATTGGTAATATACTGCAACTTTTTGCTTTTCTACAAGGGGGACCGTGGTGACCCTGGCTCAGCTGGACTAAAGGGCGACAAGGTTTGTCAGAAATGTTTATTCTGTTTGACTTTTTTTTTCTTTATTATTATTAGTGTAGGCCCTGAAACCATTTAAAAAGTGCTGTGTAATTGCATTTTACCTATTTATGCTTGGCTGCGACAATAAACACCTCAACTTATTATGTGTTCTTGTGTGCCCAATAATATTGGTTAAAATCTAAAAATGACTCATAAGGCACCCTATTTCAGGTCTTTACATCTGAAATGCTTTGATAAGTTTATTTCAGATGCAGTCCTACATAGAAGCTGATCACTTTTCTCACATGACGCTCAGATTTTGTCTCTGTGTAGGGTTCCATTGGTTTGCCAGGGATGCTTGGGCAGAAGGTAGGAAAGAAAATCAAATAATGGGAACACGTAAAGATTCCATCAATTCTGACCATTCTTTTACTTCTCTAAGGGTGAGCTGGGACCAAAGGGAGAACCAGGTCTTTCAGGGAGGAGAGGACCTACTGGACGCCCAGGAAAAAGAGGCAAACAGGTGCAGAAAAAAATAATGAGATCGGTGCACAAGTACATTGATTTTCCGATAATGTTATATGTGTATTTGATGCTAATTCGGCCAGAACATAATTCATAGGATGCATTGGGTTATTTGTCAGGAGATACTGTGATTTTTGAGTTCTTCCTCCTCTCGATCTAATAATTTACATGTGTCTCACATGTGTCTTACACTCACACAAACACATTGAAACCATTTTCGCATGAACTAGATCAACCCGATTACACAAACTATGCATGCAAGTTGCATTTACCCGTTAGCCACATTCTATCTGCCTGTGCATATTTTCTGATACTGGGATGTTGCCTGTTTTGCACAGGGCATAAAGGGGCATAATGGGACCCCAGGACCCATGGGCCCTCCAGGACCCTCAGGTCCTAATGGCCTCCCTGGCCCACCCGGTCCTCCTGCCTCAGGTACTGTATGTCACACACACATAAACAATCTAACACTGTAATGCATTGGCCATGTGTGTGTTATCTACGCACTTTCTTGCAGGTCTGTATCTAGTGGGGGAAAAGGGAGACAAGGGTCTTCCAGGTCCACCGGGTCACTGTGATTGTGATGCCATTGCTGGGGCAAATAACGCCCCTTTTGGAAGCTACACACAGCGGCGCAGCAACAATAAAATCGCTTCAGTAAGCTCTTAGACCGTCACAATACAAAGTGCATTAGTGTTATTAGAAAGTTCATAATTATTCATCTGTTCTCTGTCTAGATATTTGTGGTGAACAGTGAGGAGGAGATGGACCGTCTACATGTAGACAATGCAATAGCATTCAGGAAGGATCAGAGGATGCTGTACTTTAATGATAAAAACGGATGGAATCCCATCCAGGTAATGACATTCAGGGTATATACTTACACTAGTGAGCTGTACTTTGTAAAAAAATCTATCACTACTAGTCGACAGATTATGATTTGAAGCTGAAATGAAAAAAAAAGGCTTCATTTTAGATTATTTTGTCTATTCTGGACATTTAAACACCTAGATATCTTCTCTGCGAACCACCACGAATAAATTTGCTGTCACAATTCATCTAGCCCTTCCAGCCGTTCCAGTCCACGGAGACCGTCCCAGACAGAGTCGGTGTCTGCGGAGACGGAAAGGTGCAGGCCCAGCATGGAGAGGAGTGCGATGATGGAAACCAGATTGTTACTGATGCATGTCTCAGTGAGTTACATGCGTCTGCTGCTCACCTGCACACATGCGACCCAATAATGTGGAGCTGCATGAAGATAGATATGAATGAGTAACAAATGATGTACAAGTGCAGGCGCTTATAGGTTGCTTTTTAAAAAAAGCCTATTATCTGTTTTTTTGTTAGTCTAAATACACAGAACCAACCTCAAACTACCAAGTTGAGCCCGATGAGATACCCTTCAGAGTGTAACTATGGCACACCATAGAGTTTGTGCTCATGTGGCAGAAGAAAAAAGCAGTAAACACTGTGAAACCTTGATCTTTCATCAACCTCCCTTTCTCTTTTCCTGCCAACCTTTCACTACTCTCTGCTTCTGTTCAATTAAATTAGCAGGAAAATGCTGTATTGACATCACTGAAAACAGACTGCTGTGCCAAACACATTAGTAACATCTTCTTCTCTCCTCCCTCCCTTGCTTTCTCCTGCCACTGCCGGTACACACTCCTCTTCTCCTTCCCCCGGGCCCTGCAGACTGTAAGTGGGCCTACTGTGGAGATGGCTACCGACATGAGGGCATAGAGGAGTGTGATGGAAAGGACTTTGGTTATCAGACCTGTAAATCCTATCTTCCTGGGTATGTTCATTCAGTTAGGCACTACTTGCCAGTTACACACTTATCCAAGATGTCAAGTTAGCTCAGATCAATATACAGATCTAGCTCTAGGGTATAAAAAAACTCACCTGACCATTAAACTAGTGCTCAGTCCTTTTGAGGTCTCAGAAATTGGCTTTACAAAATCAGACAGACGTTTCCAGGGGGACTAATGAAGTTAGATTCATCTATGCTCTCCACACAGCCACCATTTTCCATTGTTAAAACCAAAGATATAACCTCCCAGAACATGGGTGTTGCTGGTCTGTTGCAAATTTGATTGGTTTGTGTTTTCTATGGTGAGAATTTGGTGCTGTAGCCTTTGGTTTCAGTGTGTAAACGTACCTTTTAAAACACAAAATTGTGACAGCAACAAGCAGCTCCCATGTTCATCATCTCGCAATCTGTACAAACAATCTGCTTTTGTTAACACTGCAGTGGAGCTCAGAGATGTTGATTTAAAAAGAAAAGAGAAAAGGCTGCTAATCTATTACTTTGCACATCAAAACTGCACAGCCTACCATGTGTGCTTATGAGGGATTTAAGTGTAGGGAAAAAGATGGGTCTTTTGCATTTCTTACAACGTGGCACGCAACAGTGGTGTCAGATCGTGGGTGACGGTGCTGAACCAAATGCTCGCAGGGTGCTATTGAGAAGAACAATCATAGTCCGAAGGCAGATGCCAAGATAAAATTCTGGCAGTTTGGGGCGAGGCCTCTGTACATACTAGAGCTTCAGTGAAGGTGGATATTAGGGACTGCTTTATGTAAAAAAAATTCAAGTCCACACACAGTTGGCAATACATACACTTTTACAAATGTATCTATGAGAGTATCTATGTAGCTGTAGACCAATAAACAAAGTGCATCCTCAATTCTTAGGTACTATGCATCAGGCTTAAACAGAAATCTTCTGGTCTGCATTTTAAGACCCAAAGACTTGGTCAATAGATGTATTTCTTAATCAAATAGAAATTTGTTTTAAGCCATTTTCCCATGTCTTCTACAGATCGTTTGGGCAGCTCAGATGCACCTACTCTTGCCTCATTGATTCTACTGGCTGCAAGTACTTCACCTGAGTTCAAAAGCTTAAAGATTGTGGATCTTTACGCTTCCTCTCTCTGAAGACGGGAATGTACTTCAGATTTCCGCTGAAGACTCAACCTCTTTGTAAAGACTGACAGACTGAAAGAGTGTACTGAAGGGAAGCTCTTGTGTCTGCTTTGATTCATAAAGGTCATAGAAGTCAGTTTTGAACCCACTGTTCCCCTTGAGGCTTGATTTTGAACTTGCCTCAGAGAACAGCTCCTTGCTCTTGTCACATCATCGGCTACAGCACTGTTATGGACTCTTGAGAAGGGGAAAACATTTTAATGACTTAATGATTGTATCGTATGAAATAGTTGCAATGTTAATGACTTTTTGACTGTTAAATACAGAAATAAGCTATATCCTCCTTAATATGGGAGTAAAAAAAAGCCTTGTGTAAAGAGGCAGTTATAGATACTATATGTACTGTATTATGCAAATCAGGGGCATGTGAATGTGTTCATTCCTGTGCAATGGAATAGCTGACATATATTTATTAAGTGCAATGTTGTGGTATTGCATGTGAATGTGTTTTTGCGCACAACAGATTTCTTTAACCAGTGCTGCAACAGCACAAGTCAAAACTTGGCTCACTAGAGGGTAATATGCAAATAATCCAACAGTGGGAAAATGAATGTATTATAGCAAAAAAAAGGAGTACCTGTCATAACTGAAGCAGCATGGAGTTACATCAAAATGACTAAATCAATCGAAAAAGATAATGTGATCATTTGATTTGTTTCCTGCATGGCTGTATATTGAATAAAATACAGTACATCAATAAAAACCAGACCTTCACTTCAGAGTCAGCCAATATCAAAGGGGAGTGGTTGTGGGTTGGGCTGGGGAGGAGAGCAGCCAATCAGAAGAGAGTATCTTGGACAACTTGAGTGATGTTACTGCCACGTCGTGGACCTGCTGCTTAACCTGAGAAAGTTCGTAGTTGTCTGCTTGTCCTGCACTTTCTTTCTTTCTTTTTTTTTCTTTTTCTTCTGAACCTGTCAACATGCTGCTGCCCGCGCTGAGCTGGTTCTGCTCCTCGCTGCTGGCGACTGTCAGCGGGGGGAAGCTGCCCGAGGCGGAGGTGACGACCGAAGTTCTGCACAGACCTTTCATCTGTCACCGAAAGACCAAGTACGGAGACATGCTGATGGTGCATCATGACGGGTACTTTGAGAATGGGACCATGTTTCACTCTAGGTACAGTATTTTTTCAGATACCGCAGCGAGCTCTGCCTCTTCGGGCGGGGAGGAGCATTGTTCCCTGTTCCCTGTTCTGTGGTACTACTTTTTATAGCGGGGGCCATGTTGGTGTTACTCCCCCTGCTGGAACTTCATAAACCAGCGTAGAAACAGTAGCTCAGGGGTGTCCTGCAGGTTTTAGATGTTCCCCTGCTTCAACACACCAAGTATATTGTTAGGTTCTGCACAAGCCTGCGAGTGATGCATTGATCTGAATCAGGTGACCTGAAGCAGGGAAACATCTAAAACCTGCAGGACAGCGGCCCTCCAGGACCAGATGTGGACTTCCCTGCAGTAGCTAATTGGTCAGGCGCTTTTTTCTTTTAGTGTCATGCGATGCAAGTTAAAGAATGAGTTCCCCCAAATAACAAAAATACTATTTTCTTTTAGGTAATATTTCCCAACGGTTACCCTTATCCTAACCATTTTCTCATTTCACAGTCAACATTTGATATGTCGTATGCGTTGTCTATTCATTTGACAAAAAAAGTCAAAGAAATAGATAAGAATAAACATCTAAAATAAAAGGTGGTAATAATGATTATCATCATAATAAGGAATTCATATCCATGAGGGTATATAAATAACACTCAATCGATCCTGTTACCTAACAAAACATATTTATTCATAGTCATTTACAAATTCTGTCATTTAGTAACTCAAATTATGATATTTCCCATGTAAAACCGAGTCTATTTCAACATATAGTTGTAGTTGAAGTCTTCCAGTCTTCCCTTTGTACTAATTTCAGTTAAATATTTTAAGTATTTACGCACATTGTAATGGATTTAAAATTTGACATTAGCCACTTAAATGTCAGTTTTATGGGGAAAAAGTTGCACTGAGAGTATTAGCAGTATTAGGTGTGTCTGCATTACCGCTGTTCTTTTACTCATCATTGTCTCCAGCAGAGGGACCTAAAGTTCCTTTCTTCCTCAGAGCGTTTCACTCTCTCTGTTTGCCCTTCAGTCGAAGTTCTGGCGACAAGCAGCCAATGTGGTTCACGCTAGGTATCAGACAAGTGCTCAAAGGCTGGGACATGGGCCTGCAGAACATGTGCGCTGGAGAGAAGAGGAAACTGGTATTACCTCCAGCCCTGGCCTATGGCAAAGAGGGAAAAGGTACTGCAGCCTCACCCATATGTATCAAGCACCGCTGCATGCTGCTGAACACATTAGTCACATTTAATGAGCACTTACAAGTTCTTAAAATGTGTTGAATTGTTTAAAAGAAATGTGCATGTTTTGAATCAACAATGCCAACATACCTGTTTGTCTTGTTTTGAATGGCTTCCTAGGACTCCCTCACTGAATAAAGGGCTCATTCAGTGACATTAGTCCACTTTTTCTCAGCATGGAGCATGTGAACAATTCTGTGCTTGTGTTCTGGTAAGCTCAAACTACCCTAACAAAAAAAAAAAAAAATTGGTTTCCTCTGTGCCGACTAACCTTCACCATGACAACAAAGACCTCGATGGCTTGACAGAAGTGAAAATGTGGCTTGAGTTTGCGGTTAACACTGTTTAACGTGCACTATTGCTCTGTTATCCGTGGTCAGGTAAGATCCCACCTGAGAGCACTCTGACCTTCATCGTTGAGTTGCTTGAAATCAGAAATGGGCCGAGGTCACATGAATCTTTCCAGGAGATGGACCTCAACGACGACTGGAGACTCTCCAGACATGAGGTAAAGACAAGGACTGCACGGTGATTGTTGTCAGCAAGATTTCAAGGGAAAAAAATCCCACTGATCCACGTGTGTTGTCTCATTGTTTGGCAAATAACAATTAGAGAATCTTATTTTAAATATTTTTTTTATATATATATAACAAGTTTTTGTTATATTTTACAGTATCTGTATTTCCATTTGTTCAGTCTCCATTCATCCCGTCCTTTTTGTGTCTTCCAGGTGAAAGAATATCTGAGGAAGGAATTTGAGCGTCATGGCTACCCTCCCAATGACACCTTTCATGAGAACATGGTGGAGGATATCTTTGCCAAAGAGGATGAGAACAAAGACGGCTTTATATCCTCCAGGGAGTTCACATACAAACACGATGAACTGTGAAGTCATTGCTGGGAATACTTTGATTTAGAGAGCTTAGTGAAAAGATTCTCTCAGCTAATCTGAAGCAGCATGTTCGTGTGGCTGATGAGTCTGTGTGACTGCATTTTTCCGAGTGAAGGGCTTTTTGGGACCAATGTAAGCTTAATTTTTCAAAATAAAATCCTCATTGACACCGAACAAAATTGGGTTAACTCACTCCATTTTCTCTTGAATATGAGTTTTAAAGACTGTTTACTGTGTAGTATGAGTGCATCCTTTGGATCGGTTGCTTCATAGGATATCTGCTATTAAATCTCCCTGGAAACCCCCCTCACAAATCGTGTTACTCTTTACCCAGTATAGATATTCTCCAAACAAGTAACTGTCACATCACAAAATCAATTATCTTGATGTTCTTTTTATATAAAAAAAAAAGTTAACTTAGAACTAAGTTTGCTATTTCTTTCAATCAAACATGGTGCTTTGATTTATAGCAAGTTATCCTTTTATTATCTTGAATTAGAAAAGATGGAAACGAACAGAAAGCCCTGTTCTGCAGTTGTTTTCTAAACTTTCAAACATCATCTATTTTTGATTAACACTGCACAAGGCTGCTGTGGTTTCCCTCAGCTGGCATAGCCAGAAAAACAGAAGTTGAGTGAAAAGGCTGGCAGTAGATCAGACTTCCGTGCTAAATGAGATTAAGGCCCAATCCCAATTATTTCCCAAATGCAGGGGATCAAGGAGCAGTGGTCAACTGGCCTTTCAGCTGAGGTGTTTGCCGCATGGCTAGATTAACTCTACTCCTCGATTCCCATAAGACATACTTACCTTTGCTGAGGCACCTTAACCTTAAGGATTAGGCCTAAGTGCGAGGCTGATACTGCGAGTACAAGCCTTCAACCCGATAATGAGAGAACGAGGATCTGAACTGATTCTGCGCCTTTCATACTGATCAAGTAAACAAATCCAGGCTAAACTAAAGAAGAAAACAACAGTAATGTTTAAGCCATCATTTAAAACCAATGTACTCCATTAAGTGACTGTGTCAGCTTTGTTTGTATTTATCTTTTTTTAAAAGAAAGATACTTTGGTTTATTTGGTGATCTCACATTGAAACACTTTACACATGGAACCAGTAGGTGGCAGTGTCATGTCAGGTATTAGTATTGCTTAGAACTGAAGAGAGGGAAAACAGCATACCTCTTTTTATTATTTGGTAATCAAAGCTACCACTAAACTGATATGTTCAAATACAATGACGCCGTAAAACAAATAAAATCACGATAAAAGAAGTTAGCACCACTGTACTGTATATGCAAAGAGTCACGAAGACCCAAAGTTAGTGTTCCCTGCAATTCCAGAGAGAAGTAGCCGAGAATTCACATTACCTTGTTTACTCATTCAACTTTAAACTGAATCGAGATCAGTTCCTTGCACACTTGCCAACACGATCTCCTGCTATTGTTCACATGGTAGAATTTAGAAATAAAGTATTAAAATAAAGAAATAAAGTATTTCCGGAAGCAATCGTTGTGCTTGAGCATTTAAGTGTTCATTTCAAAGATAAACTGTTGTAACACACTAACAAAGCACAGCTTGCATTTGTCTTTAAAAAAAATTCTATAACTTCATATTTTAAACAGACTTTAGAAGCACTAAAGAGACAAATTTGAACTTAAGTCTTAACTTAGTATGACATGTACAGTAGCTGATAAAGTATTTTTAAGTGTGCCGCACAAATACAAGCAGTGGAAGACACTGTCTTAGGAGATAATGCATGATTGCATAGCGTCTGCATGTAGCTTATGAGTCTGCGTGCGGCGAGCCCTCCTCCTCACACACATTCAAAACATTCCACACTGGGAAAGGTCAGAGGTCACGCAGTCAGAATAAGGCGGGACCCTGTTTGACACATGCATTCGCACGTACAGTACACACATAAATACACTGAGCCCAAACAACACAGATGCACAAAGTCTTTTTGGTGGCCATGTTACAATGAGGAGTTGTTATAAAAGTGCAGAGAAATAATAGAGAAAGATATTTTTCAGACGTGTTTTAAGGATTAAGAGGAGGGTTGAGTCCATGACTCATCTGAGGTGTGTCCTGATCCCAGGGGGTTTGGGATTCACTGCAAGAGGAAGCATGAAGGAGATATAAAAAAAAAAAAAGATTAATTTAAAAGAAAACAGAACACATAAGAGAAAGCCTGGTAGATATTGAGGATAAAAGTACTGTGTGACTACCTCTGTTTTCTTTGCTTGGATAGGTGCGAGGGAAAGGTTTGAATTCTTCGGGTGGGGGTAAGTCTTCTACAGGGTGGAACTGGAACTTGGATTCAAAGTCATCTGCTTGAGTGAAGGAAAGATGCAATTAGGATCTTTGATTTCACGTATTAAAGTTAGTTTTACCTTAAAAAAAACGGAGCTTAAAAATGATCAATTTAGCCATGTCGCAATCATTCTTAAAGTTCAAATGTCTCAAATATATCATCTTTGTATCATCTTATGTTGTCATCATCAATTCAGAGGTCCATTCTGGCCACATGCAGCGGATGTCTTTCTCTCTTTAAGGGGACCTTAATTCATGTGCATTTTACCACAGTTTTACCTAAGCTGTGTAGGTGTCCATTCCTGAGGCTGAATGGTGGCAGAGGAGGAGGTGGTGGTGGGGGAGGAATGCGGGTGGACAACTCTGTGGAGGGGGAACGTGCCGGAGGAGCTGGGGGAGGAGCCGGCCTACCCACACCTGTAGGTGGAGGACGTATTCTTTTATACATTAAAGCTGGGATTTATATAGATCCCACATACATGCACAAACAGAAAAACCACAGGGTTACACAACACATAATGTAGGATTTGATAAGTTCTAGAAACAATTTCTCCAGATTTTTTCAAATATTTCTGGGGATGTTTTTTTGTTCTAAACATTCAAATAAATGATAAAGATCTCGAAATAAACAGAGACAGTGGTTAAGGGGAAAAATTCATGGTACAAGGCTTTATGTGTGGACAACCCCAATTTAAAAAAAAAAACGTGAGTGGCTTTGTAAAATGGAAATGAAAACAGAATGCAACGATGAGCAAGTCTCATAAAACCTATTTTATTCATATTAGAACTTAGAAAAGATATAAAATGTTGAAAGTGAGCTTAGCTTAATTTGAGTTTTATGGCTGCAGCACATCTATATCAGTTAGGACAGGTGCAGCAAGGGGCTTGAAAAGTAAGTGGTCCTAAAAAGGAAGCAGAGGTGTGTGTTGTTACTAATAAGGTAAACTGGAAACCGGTCCTACCATGTTTAGGCACAAAAAGCTCACTCTCTAATGTCTCTAAGAGTCTCTCAGAAGTAAAGATGGGCAGAGGTTCAGCAGTCTGTTCAGCCTGAATCTGGTCAGCAGTCTCAAAAAAATGGTGTCTACAATTTGTGGAGCATTGTCAGAACAATGTTCCTCGATGTAAAATGGTAAAGACTTTGATGCTGGACTGGCCTGCCTGTAGCAGCATTCCTCCCCCAAACGTCCAGCAACTGGTCCATTCAGTTCCCTGACATTTATGGGCTGAAGACAGGATGCTACACAGCAGTAAACACGGACCTGTCGAAACTTTTTTTGAGACATGAAGTTGCCATCAAACTCAAGATGAGTTACATTTTTTTTAATGAAATACAAAAATGTCTTGCTCTGAATACTTAGACACTTTGTCTTTTTATGATCTATTTTGATTCAAATATCAGTTAATGAGATTTGCAAATCGTTGCACTCGGTTCCTATTCATTTATATTTAAATTTTACACCGTGTCCCAATGGCTGTTGCATTTTCAGAATATTTTGGAGACACCTCTCTCTCGCAAAGGTGATGAGAGGCCATGCAGCAAGCAGCATTATGCATTTGCGTAACTCCAAAAAATCGCAGGTATTAAAGCAAGAGATGAAAACACAACCCTCAACATAAAAATGACTTACCTGCACTTCTGGGCACAGCTGGTGGCCGTCGAGTGGGAGCGTTGCAGGGGTATGAGGGAGGCAGTGAGCGCATGGTAGGTGAGGGCACTGGGGCCGTTTTGGGTGGTGGTGGAGGAAGGGTGGGTTGGCAGTTTGGGGTAAGAGATGGAGGTAGAGGAGGAGGTGGTGGGGGAGGAGGCCCCAGGGGACTGTCACGGAGTATGGGGAACCGAGAAGGTTCAGAGTAGGGTGGTGGAGAGTAGAAGCAACCTGAGGAACGATCCCCTGGTACGGACGAAGGAGGCTGGTAAGTTAGAGGTGGAGGTGGCGGAGGTGGAGTAGATGGCTGGGACACAGATGTGTGATGCGAATGCTGGATAGGGAGCCAAGTTGGTTTGGTAACCTGGAATGGAGGGGGAGGGGGAGGACAGGAGGGGAGAGGCGGAGGCTTGTTGGCTGGCCGGTCCTGGAAAGCATGAGGTGGGGGTGGTGGGGGTGGAGCAGAGGGAGGGGCGGGCGGAGGTGTAGTAGGAGAAGAAGCAGGAAAAGAAGGTGGATGTCTGGTGCTGTGAGAAGGGGAGGGAGGAGCAGAGGAAGAGGAAGAGGAAGCAAGCAGACGGTGAAATGAGCTCTGCACATCTGCCGTCCTGTGAGGTTCAGATTCGCTGTCAGCTGATATGGGAGGATTCCACAGAGGCCTCAGGGAGGCTGATGAACTTGATCGAGACACTTAAACAGAGAAACATACACAAGTGGAGTCACTTTGACGGTCAGAAAAGCTACAGATGGCCAATGAAAATGCATCAATCTGGCTTTTGCACCAACCTGGGGTCTTGCCTGCTACGTCTCTTTGCCCTATAGGCCTGAGAGTAGGAAACCCTGCAGCAAACAGCCCACTCAAAGAGGGTCCCGTGGAAGCCATCCCACCTGTAGAGCTTGGAGGGGTACCAACATTTCCAGATACATCTCCAGTGTTTGCCTTGGTCTCTGGGGAACACCATATGCACAGATTCTTTACAAGTTATTCACACAGTTATTCACATTATTTTCAGTTCAGTTGTAACGATTGACCCTCGAACACCAACATATATTTTGGACCATCACTAACATTTGATGTATTTCACCCGATCTAAAAATGCCTGAAAAGTTAGGGAATCATTAACAAGATTCATAAAATAAATAAAACATAATGCATCTGGGAATGTGTTCTTCGGTACACCCAAGCAAGGAACACATGCATCGCATGGGTGAAAGTCACCTGACGTTAGTGTTCTTGGGTGAAAGCAGGTCAACAGATCAATAAAGGGTTTTACAACAAAATAGCTCCTCATTCGTTACATATTCAATAACTTATTAATATATTCATAAAACTGTCCATTTGAATTTGCTGCGTGGTTTAATGATACTTTACAACATTATCTAACTCCATTAATCAATGTATAATTTACTGGTTTTTGTGTATTACAAAAAATATGTTTTTAATTTCGTATTCTTCATTCATATTTCTTAATTAAAAATCTGACATCACACACCTGTAGTGTCTCTCTTAAACTATATAGTTTAGCTTATAGGGTTTCTGATACAATAACTCTTGCAGTACCTTGCAAAAGTATCCCCTTTGGGATTTTTTCAAATTATTTCTTGCTTTACAGCCTAGAATTGAAATCAATTTTTGGTTTGTGTCACCTGTGAACATAACAGTCCACCATGATGCTGCCACCACCGTGCTCCACTCTGTGGAGCACGGTGGTGGCAGCATCAGGAGCTTTTCCTGATGGCCAAAACTCATCTTAGCAGAGTCTAAAAACTACTTACAGATTTATTTGTTAATTGACTTCTTTAATTAAGGAGTGGCTTCTTTCTGTTCACTGATCCATAAAGCCCTTTGGACACTCCAACCCTGCTGATGAGCCCTCAGAGCTCTCTGATTAATGCTCTTCTCGCCTGGTCCTTGAGTTTTGCTGGTCTGCCTTTTCTTAGGAGTTTGTTGGGTTGTAGTATTCTTCACTTGTTTCTTAAGTTTTCTCATAATAAATGCACCATTTGATGTTTATTGGTGATCTTTTTTTATAATTAATATTATAATAATTACCAAAGCCAAATCTATGCTTCTCCAGACCTTTGCTTCTGACTTGCGTGAAAAGCTCCTTGGTCTTCATTGTTCGGCTTCTTTGACTATGCCTCTTGCTTTGCCCCTGGCCTAATGATACTGCAGGCTATGGGGCCTTCTACAACAGATGTATATATACTAAGATCATGTGACACTTAGGTTGCACACAGGTGGACTTAATTAGACTAATTGCGTGACCCCCGAAGGTAAAGTTACTGGCAGTAATAGATCTCTTCTTTAAAAGTGTTTGGGCACGTGTGGCCTTTATTTGATAGTGAGTAAGACAGGAATGAGGGCAGAGAGTGGGGGAAGACATGCAGCAAAGGGCCCCAGGACGGGAGCCGAAACCAGGCCAGCCGGATTGAGTACCTCCAAACTCTGAACAGAAGACGCATACTCAACCAGCTGAGCTATATGGCGCCCTAACAGCCGCAGCAGATCTTAATCAAACAATCATTAAAGGCTTATGGGGGTAAAAACAAAAATGCATCAGATACTATTCAATTTAAGTTTTACAAATTCTTTTTTTTTTTTTATCATTTTGGTCTACTTTGTCTTAGTCCGCTACATTACAAATCTCAAAAGTATATTCATACACAATCCTGGCTAAAATACAGCAAAAATAGGAAGGAACACCAAGGGATGTGAAAATGTATTTCTTAAAGCTTAGGCCAACGTTTCATACTTTATTGAAGCCTGAATGCAGTCCCTAATGTAACTAAAGCTTTAGGCTTTAGCTGAAAATGTATGCTAACATGCTTAATATACTGTAGATATAATTCTTCTGGAAGGCTTTTCATCTGGTTGCTTTCAAGGTGACGTATTTACATGGATTCCAGCCTTTAACAAAGAAGTGTTATCAGGCACAAAAAATTAAACAATTTACGGAAAACGGAGACGTTTTTTCCAGAAATTTTTTTTTTAATTTATATTTAGGAGCCGTCGTGCACATCTAAGCCACCCTGTAACTTGACAAGTGATTCCTGATTGGCTCTATACTATGTGAGATTTCTTTGTCAAATAGATTCACCTTTCACAAGAAAATAAAAAAGAAATAATGATAAAAGAATTAAGGTGGAAGAAAATATGAAATTGGTCAAATCATCTTGCATACTGTGTTTTCTGCCTATTATAATAGTTTTCTGCTCTGTCAGCATCATTATCTGCCATAGGCATGGAGTGCACACTCGCCCGTCTGTGTGTATTTGTTTAAATATAGCCTATGGAAACTCAACATCCTCCCACTGACCTATATAATCTCCTCCCTTGTCCCTCACTTTCATCTCTTTTTTTTCACTATGATACACAGTAGTACATTTCAAAATATAAAAACAAACCCCTTTACTCTCTGACGACGGCTTTATTACTGATACCACAGCAGCATGAGCGTACCCTATAGTGCGCGTGCTTGTGAATGGATAGGCTGCAGGACTTACTATCGACAACAGGAGCACTGCGGTCGTTGACCTGTGTGACTTTTTTGAGCTTGGCTCCTTTCTGGATGTCGGCCAACAGGGCATTCCTTCCGCCTCCTCCTGCACTAGACTGCAGCTTAGGAGGCTCCGAGGGGCACTGTCACACGGATGAAAAAAGGAGCTTAATTAAGCTTTTAGCATGTTTTATAGTTTGGCATTTCATTTCAATGGCCCCAAGAGCACAATCATGAAAAAAATTGTTCAAAAGCAAATTACCCACCGCTTTTACCGTTAGTAAATAGTTTCATTCAACAAGACACAAACAGCAGAAACCTTTTCGGCTTGCCAAATATGAATATTTCTAAATTTTTCAAGCCGTTGGTGAAAATTTCAGATTGATTTTTTAATAGGTGTAAGACACGAAACACAGTAACAAAACTCAAATCACAAAGCATTTCCTAAAACACATTTTACAACATGTTCTTATTTTTTGTGGCCCATTGCATCACCTTTAAGTATGGTCTGCTGTTTTGTCATTCTGTTATTGCGTTATGTGAAATGTTGTTTTCTTTTTTTTTCTTTTTGTTGGGTTTGCTCTGAGAAGCTTTGTTGTTGTTTTGCTTGTTATTTCTAATGCTGTGTTTGCTGTTTGTCTGTTCTGGATGCAGAATGTTCTGTGTTCCGGTGTGTTTTTTGAGATGCGGTTGCGTTTTCTCTTTGGTTGTTGTGTTTTTGGGAAATCTGACCAGGCTTACAGTTTCATTGTTTTGTTTTGAGAAATGTTGTTTTATGTTTTGGTCTTGTTGTTGTTGTTGTTGTTGTTGTTGTACTAATGTTGAGAATATCCAATCTACTGTACACCATCTTCCTCTCAATTTCATCTCAGCTACCAAACAAACTAAAAAAAATAAATAAAACCTTCTGATGTGGAAGAAGATGTCAAAAGGAAAGAACAAGAAACATAAAAGGGGAGAGGGTCATTTCTGTTGTGTTGCTACATTCATAAATAGCTTATTGTGACGCTCCACTGAGAAGCAATGGGACTTGAGATTATCTTTATATTCAGAATTGAATCGAGCTATGTCTCCTGATGCTGTCTGCAGCAGCTCATTTAACATGAGAACACCATGAGCCCGCTGTGGAAACATAACACCCCTCTGCTACTGAGTCTGCTCTCTGTCCTATATTGTGTGCTGGGGTGTGTGTGTGTGTGTGTGTTTTTAGCTCAATCAATAATTCAAAATAACCTCCAGGTGTTTGGTTGATGGTCAGCAAGAAGGACACGAGTGACTGTTTACAAATGCATGAGAAAGTGTAAGAGACACACACACTCACCTGTGGCAGGGTGGTGCTGGGTGGAGGAGGTGGAGGGGGGACTGGAGGTGGGGGAGGGGGAGGAGGTGGGGCAGGCATGCCGAAGCTTCAGATACCTGCAAAAGACAATGTACACTTTATTATCACCGGCCTACCCAGTCAGTGCAGCTTCTAGTTGTTTTTTTCCTTTTCTTTTTTCCCCGCCTCGTTACAGGCTGCTACTGTGTAAAGGGGCACATTCGATGACCTCCTACCCTTTTTCCCGGACAGGAAGAGCCTTCACCATCATACAGCACAAAACAGGAAACAGCAAGCGCTCCATCCTCCACAGAAATCTAACACAACCCCCCACCCTTGCTGCTCGTCTTCCCACAATGCCCTGTGGCAGGACTTGGGGCCAAACAATGGTGAGTGTTGTGTGAAAAGTAATAGACCCCAACTCTTTAGTCACTCAATGACCAAAGGCCTTCTGCGCAGTTACTGAATGGCAAACACATTAAGGGAAGTCCAGAGGAAAAGACTACAGCCTGGAAACACATTGTTCTGCTTTTTACACAACTTTTACACTGAGCATATTGTGTCATATACAGGATGTCTTCTTATCAAAACACTACAACAGCTTTCCAGGAACAGCTCGTGCCCAGGATTGTGTCTCCCTGTTCCAAACTCCGCATGCTTGTGGGCAAATCACAGTCCAGTGACAATCACTAAGACCTCCACCCACCATTATCATTTTTTCACAAGCTGTCTTCCATGACGGAAGGCCAGAAGGGAGCCCAATGTTTGTGCACATTCAGCGCTCTGAGGAATTTGCACATGTTCCTCCTTAGCAATTTAATAAAACCAGAACAGGACTTGTTTTTGTTGAATCTCTATGAATATCTCTTGTCCTGTGTGTGTGTGCACAGTTCATGCTTCCCCTGTTTGTGATTGCCAGGGTGCCGTTTGTGCTATTTCGATCTTCATATCTGTGTCAAGCTGCTTGTGTGACACTGCCAGTTCAGATCTTTAAAGGGCCAAAGCTGGACACTGGTTAGCTGAGCTTTTGCAAAACAGGTGGGACGGTGAGTGGAAGTGCACTCCTCAGATCAGCTGTTATGTGACCCTTTACATTGGCTTGTTCTTCTTGAGGTAAAGAAAATTGAATGTGACACAGAAAAGCAACTGCAACTGGCAGCTGATCGTGCCTAAACAGGAGGCAGCTGCGTGTTCAGTGTGATAGATATCACTGAATATCCAATATTAATTCATATTTCTATTATTCATAAATGCAAAAGTCTAACTAGCTGTAGTTAGAAAAACAAACTACATGGAAATATACACCATAACAGTTGATCGTGTGATCATTATTATTTTTGTCAGTTAGTAAAAGGACTGTCAGGCAGACAATCAACAATCAAATCACATAAATTTAGGAAATACAGGTAGTCAGCTGAATCTGGGCACAAGATTAGGCTTTGGGTGTGTAGATTTAGCCAGATTCGAAGTCAGATTTTGCCACATGTCATTCAGATTGACAGTGGGATGATAAAAACCTGGTCCAGTTTTGAAAACCCGGACATGGGCCAGAGTTTGTGGGACAATTTCATGCCAATCATCCAGGTTTGGTTTGAGTTATTGCTACTGTTACACTGGACGTTGGCAATTATCGGGCAAAACCATTTTTATGGGAATCATCCACATAATGTATCATTTTGACTTTAAAAAAAAAAAGAAAATCATTGGACAGCACAATTGGTTTTTGTCTGCCCTTGGTCCACCTGTGACGATTTAACAAGTAAATCAAGCTGATTTATGCTTTCTTCTGCCTTTGACAGTATTAAATGGACACAGTTGTGCTTAAAAAACCTTGCCATAACAGAAGTGAAGCTATCGTAGAAAAGAACCAGGTGAAAGCAATGCCCCATGAACACTTAATGCTGCTCTCAGGCGCACATCTCAGCTGCTATGCAAACAATTGTTGAAACCTCATTTTCTGCAGCTCTGGAACCAAATCCAATTGTTACACACAAATGTGCCACGATTTACAAAATGGACTTACCTCCAAAAGATAGCCGAAATTCACCTGTTTGCGGAGACAGATTCAATGCGATGGAGCGCAGTTCACTGTCTGCATAGCGCGCTCTTCGTAGTGGAACTGTGACAAAGTTATTTTTGGTCCAACAAATACGCCACTTATCACACGTCAAGTCTGTCAGTTGAATCCTATGGAGCGAACGTAAACATCTAATAAAAATAAAAGTTTTCAAAGCTTGGTGTCTTGTTCAAGTTTATTTCTGTGTCCACGCTGGAGACGCTGAAGAATTGGTCCAGTTCAGCGGCTGCTTGCGGTTTATTTCCCTGAGCGCATTGCAGGAGGCGCACCGTGCCAAGCCACACCTTGACGCCCCTCAGTAAACACAGGACCAACAAGGACCAATGGTGAGAGGATACTCGGTTCGGTGTCCTCAGTTCAAGCTGATTGTGCCATATAACTTTCCCGCACTTTTAATTACATCTGCAGCATAAAATAAGCACTCTAACTGACGCGTAAAGACTCCCGCACCATGGACTAGTCTTCCACTTTGCTGTCCATCTACTCAGCTCAACTTTCCAGTCGTATGGATGTGGCACTTTTTGCCCTCTTCTGTTGAAAGCCGGCACTACAGCTAATCTTCATTTATTTATTTATGATCATTAAACTTCAAACAAACCAGCGCCCATTTTTCACCTTAATTACCACCGTGAGATAGCTGCAGGGAATTTAGAAAAAAAGGTTTTAGCAGTCTTAACCTTTACACAAGCTTGCTCGCACACACCTTAAGATTTAATTGTGACAAAGGAATGCAGTGACACTGGCGAGTTTCTCCCTTTTACTGCCAGGATTATTTGGACACGGGCTTGACTTTTTCCATAAACTGTATGTATAAACACGTATTTATTCAGTACATTGAGATGAGGGTCTGTATTACAGTTTAGCCAGGTTCTGATACTTATTGTGTTGTTACATTTTCTATCAGGGTATCAACACAAAAACCTAAATGAAGGTTTATCATGTATGATGTGGAGATCTGCATTCATTTAGTTCCTCTGGGGCTTTTTGGATTATCTGAACTGTGGAGCATCAAGTGGTTGTTCTCCCAAAAGGGACCTTCAAGCTTGGACTGTCCTGCTTAACACACTGACAGGGTAATGAAGCACAAACACCCATTCAGATGTAGTAGATAGCAGATTTATTTCTCATATTTTGCCTTCATGTAAGTATTCACAGGGGATAAAAAGTACTACAGTCCTGAAAAGCAAACCTACATCACTACCGTAGCAGCCCTTTCATATCTTATTCACTTAGCTTTTAAAACATCATATTTCAGTGTTGGTAGCTTCACTAAGGTTATCATAAAATATTCCCAATTCAATCCTTCATTCAAATGTTTTCTGCTTTTTGCTGCCAAGAGTTGTGCATCGGACTAAAAGTTGCTTTTCCTCCCCCCACACACACACAATAATATCATTCACATCATCATAAACATATCCTTCGAACCCTTGAGAATTAACATGTATGTAAAAGCATTGCAAAAGGAGAATTATCCTTCATCTCTATACCTATATTAACCTTAAAACATGAGTAATTGTAAACATCTTTAAAGCAGTAATCCCTAAAGCGTATCAAACATATTGGGAGAAAATAGCTTTTGACAATTGTGCTTTTGTTTTTTTAAATGGAGTTTGGCAATTCTTTTAACTATTAAATCACTAATGCTGCAGGATAAACTACACTGGGCTCAAAGTGCTCACTGCTTTCATCTAACTCTTCCTTTGAGTTGTGATTGGGTCATACTGGTCGCAAAATGGTGCAGTAACAACATAAAAACATTTACAAGTCACTTGACATTATTTCTGTGACTCTCACGCACAAGTCCATCAAATGTAAAAAACATCCAAAGCATTTCTTGTCCCATATGATAATTTTTCTACATTATTGGGATGCTCATTATCTTCATTATCACCATCATTAGCAACATTCTGTACAGTAGACTGGCCAGCCTTTTCTTCTATTTAAATCCCTCTGGTTCTTTTAAGGATCTTTGTAAAGTGGCCTCTTTTCCTCCTCGCTGTCACCGCACATCCTCTTTACCAGACACTGCATTCTCTGTCTCTTTCTGCTCTAAAGGAAGGGTCGAGCGCGCCCTCCTCTTCTCTTTGAATCGACCTGAGCGCGACACCTTCATGTTCCTGCGACACGTTTGCTCGTTGAAGACCGACTCCAACTTGGAGTCATCAAAGGTGTCATCACTGAGGAGGCTGGAGCTCTTGCTGGGCTCTTGTCGAGACAGGGACTGGTCATTAGAGGTCTTTGAGGCTGCAGCAGTGAGGTCTTTCTGCTTCTCTGACTGTTGTGCAAAAGGGTTAAAGTCTGGGCCAAAGGTGTGGGGTGTACCTGTGTCCTTTGCACCTGCACTCTTTTTCTTTGGCAGGAAAGATTTCCACCATGGGGACCTTTCTGTCATCTTGGACTGGTGGAGGGGGGTGGGGGTGACCTGTAACAAGGAACACATGCAATTTCTCTGTTAATCTGTTGCTAAGATGTTCTCATCCTTTACATTTAATTTCTACTGAGAGGTGGTTTTACCATCAGTTTATATCCAATAAACATTGTTAAATTATTCTATCAAAAACACCATCGTAATAAAATTTAGTTGAACACTACTCTGAAAAATCATTGACTTTGTCTTGCTTTACTTATTTATTCTCACCCACTTAAACATGACAAATCTTGTCTAAACTTGAATAGACTTGATTTCACCTCTAATTTCCTACAACTGTGACAAAGTCTTAGACAGTAATCCCATGAATCACCAGTGCAAGCATATTTAGATTATCTGTAAAACTGGTTTAATGAGTCGTGAGAAGAGAAGTGCAAATCACAGCAGGAATCCCATGTGAAAAATACGCAAAAAGGGTCCCAGGAACACTTACCTGAGCTGCGAAAGAAGGAGAGGACGGTTAAAGCGACCCAAATCAAAGTGTAAATGTTACGCCTATTATTGAGCTGATAATGACATAGATGTCTATGTCACAGCGCTTAGCATTCAGTGTCTTCCTCTTCATTAGCACTTGGATCAGCAGTGACAACAACCCCTCAAAGGGTCGCAGGAGTATCCATTTTACGCATGACACACGTCTCTCCTCTTGTCACATCTCACGCCGACAAAACGTCTGTATCGTTTTCAGTGTTGACCCTCTCAAATATTTCCACTTTTGCTCATCTGTTCTTGAGAAAAGTACAGTTTGAAGTGACACATTTATAAGGAGCGGCTTACCTCTGGTGAACCAGCAGGTTTCCGCCTCCGAAACTCTCATCTCGAAACACCTGTCCTCGCTCCCCATTGGATGAACGCTTTGCCTGAGTCACGTGAACACCGTTCAGGTAAAGCCACTGCAATGGTAGGTGGGATTTATGGTTGCGTGGCAACATACCCCATGGGAGCGTCTGGCTCTTCCGTAACAGATAAAGGATAGTCCTTTGTATCAGCTGAAACCAAAGCAACATAGAGTGCCAAATCAAATCATGTTTAAGCTATCGGTTGCCAAAAAAAGGGGGGGGGGGGTGAATCTATTATACATTATCGGAAAAAGTAGCAGCGTGCATTTCAGCAACATGGGTTTTAAATGAAGCCTTGAGTTCAAATCATTACGAGCGTGTGCGACAGGAATGCCATTACTGCGCCGAAAGGTGCAATTTTTGTTGCTGTAAGTTCACATCAAGTAAGGGGAAATAGTTTGTCCTGGCGCCAGTGTCATATGCTTTGGAGCTGACCTCATGTGTTCCCTCTGGGTGCTTTTTCTTGTCCTGCCACTGTAAATTCCCTCTCTGGAGTCAGTTGTTACTGTGTTTTTTTTATTTGGAGTCTGGAGTTTTGCACGGCAAGGATGAGGAGTGATCCGCGTCCCTCATCATCTGCAGCTATCCTTTGAAAGATTTTAAAAGACACTAAATGAAAAATAAAAGCATGTAATCCCAGATTTCACCGCATGCTGACATGATAAAGTCCAAGAAATGTAAGAAAGTATGTATTGATGCTCAGTGATCAGATTTTGGGTTGCTGCTGAGCAAACAAAATTAAATCAAAATTGTTCTTTTTATGTGTGTGTTTTGTATTTTGCATTTCACAATGTGTGAAATATTTTTAGGAGGTGGCAGATCTGGACTGCAGGCAGACCAGTCCAACACCCAGACTCTTCTATTGATGAGCCATGCTGTTGTAATAGCTGTAGTATGCGGTTTGGCATTGTCTTGGTGACATATGCAAGGCCTTCCCTGAAAAACACGTCACCTGGATGGGAGTATAAGCTGCTCTACACCCTGTAACACATTGCTATATTAATGGCGCTTTTCCGGAGGTACAAGTTGCCAGTTCCAGAGACATGTATTCATCTCCTTACCTTCAGAGATGCAGACCTTTTAATTAAGCACCGACTGCAAGCCGGACAGTTCCATATCTGTAGTCCAGAAGCCATGGCTTCCATGATATCCATTACCACTCAAGCATTAACATGCCTCTTTAATGGTTGAGTATGTATATATTGTATGAATCAGAAATAATCACAATTTCGATTATCTTTTATTCTTAAACCAAATTCTGGGTGAAAGGAAGGTTTCAGAGTGTCATTAGATCTCTTTAAACAAATAATTTTCACCTCCAAGATTTGACTTCATGCTGTCAGAAGCTGATTCTCAGACTTTGGAGTTTCCTGAATGGATTCTATCTGGGCTGTTGCCAACAGGAAAGACCCAGAGACAAAGAGAGGAGGCAGGAATAAGGGAATACTTTCGTCTCACCCACCTCTAAAGTGAGAGTGAAAGTTGTCGCTATGCCACGGGGAATGTGTGCCATATCTCTCCCTGTCGCTCTCCTCCAGCAGGCGGTGGCCTGCATACCTGGGGGATTCCTTCTCCTCCCATCCGCCATCCCAGTCGAAACTCTGCAGCTATTCTCTGTTTGTGCTGCAGACCGAAAGTTGCTCTTCATTTTGTGTTGTACTTTCTTCGTACTCACACAGGTAAGCATGAATGCACCTCAGTGGCTCACACATTTGTAACTGTTGCGAATAAACAAATATTTATTTGACGACGAAGCTGCAGACTAACATTTCAGGACATTGCAGAATGGAAATTAACTTTCTAATCAATTACTAAAAAAACACGTTTTGCAAGATGATTTTGCCATGCAGTTGCTATTTTTGTCAAGCAAACTGGTAATTAACTCAAATTATTTCTAAAAAGCAAATGCTTGTGTTTAAAAAGCTAGAACTATTTGAATTTAGGCATTTTACCTAGTTGACTAACAGTTGAAATAACAGTCACAGCTGTGTCAGTCCTATTTCGTACCCACAACCCTCGTGTAATAGCTTCTTCTCTTCTAAACAACAGCAGTATTATGTGACGTTATCATATATCATCTCTCTGTTCTGCTCTGCTGCTCCACCTCTCGTTCCTTATCTCCTAATCTGCTGTTTCCACAACACAATACTTACAGGTAGTCTCACTTCAAATTGATCATTAACTGTAACCAAACCAGATACAGCAAAGGAAACATCCATGCATGCAGGCAGAGAAAGAAATCTGCACAATGAATGTTAGCCTCTTCACCCTGGTACCACGTCTTTAACTACACTGAGTTCTGCAGGATAAAAGTCACGAGACTGAGAGTGTAACTGTCCACTGAAACAGAAAAGTATCTGAAGAATGTATGAAGGAAACCCAGCAATCCTGTCGAGAGATATTAGAGCAATGTCTGGAATTGCGAAAAGCAATTTTCTCTGTTTCTGTTTTTGTATCTGGCAACAGTTGACTCTCTCACATAACATACTACACAAATCAACCCTTTTTCCTCAGTGACTGGAGCACACAAGCAGGAAGGCATAAAGGTCGCAGAAGTGGATGGAAAAAGATATCTTAGCTGCTTTACAAGTTGGTGGTCTGAAATCCAGCTCAATAATATTCGTTATCTAAATGTTTGAAATGGTTTCCATGGCTTTAATAGTTATTGCAAATACATTAAGTGACTGTAATTGTAAAACTGCTAATTGAAATTCACTTATTCAATTATTGATAGCATGTTTTAATAATGAACTGTCCAGGGTGTATCATCTCTCTCCCCCTCGACCCTGAGTTGGATTAAACGGGTTTAGAAAAAGGATGAATCGACATTTTTGATGATAGCATTCCAAAAAAGTTGGGACACAAACACTATTTTTGGATTTGCAAATCTTTTGAACCTTATAATTTTTTATTTAATGCTGGCAACAAGATTAAGGAAAGTGTAGATGAGGGCAAATTTACCACAGTTGTTGAATCACCTCTTCTTCGAACAAGTGTTTTTTTTAAATAAGTGTTTCCTTCAGTAGGATTTTCTCTGCTTATAATACACCAAATCTTTTAAATGGGTGGCAGGAATCGACAAGTGCCATGAGTGCTATTACATCCCTTTCCGACTTTTGAACTGTGAGCTGAAACCAAGCCATAGTTTTCATTCTCCATTTCAGCAAGGAGGATAAAGTTATTTTTTCGATAAAGAATTCAAATTTTGATTCATCAGCCCACAGCTGACAGTTGTATACCTACAGGAACCACATGGTAGAGATTTAACTTCTACTTGTGGTTGCAGCAACAAACTGTGTTGTCTAAAAGGGATTTTGGAGTGTGTTCTAGAGGCCCTACAGTGACTCCTACAGAATCAGATCTGCCCAAACATCACAGCCCTTCACTATTGGTTTTCAGCCGTGTGTTTTGGAATAGAGATTTTTCCTGATTTTTCAATCTTCTGGTCATATAATATCATATTTTATTTTGAAATGCTTTACAACTGTGTTTTGAGAAATGTTATTCTCATGATATTTATCTATTTGCCCTCTCAGTAGTATACACCTCTTGTTAGCTGCTTGTACTTCTTGAAAATCAATGAAAATATGAACATTTTCATCATTTATTTTTTTTGGTTTGTTTGTAGTATGTAATGTCTATGTAATCTCTGCAGACTTTAGATGTGCAGCCAACAGTGGGTTCTGGCATTTGCTTTTAAACACAGACATATCATCGGATTCCCTGAGCCTTTTCACAATGCAATGCACTGTAGACGTTGAAAGATCTTTGTAATAATGCACTGAGATTTTTTCTTTTCTTTTTTTTAACTATGTTTCTCTGATGGAGTTTGGCACAGAGTGAGGAGCCACAACTCATCCTTGCTTCGAAAGACAAAGAGTTTGCTGGATACTCCTTTTATACCCAATCCTGGCACCCTCACCTGTCACCGGTTCATCTGCACATTGTAGAATCCTCCAAAAAAGGTGTTACTTGTAATTCTATTTTTGCATCTCTCCCAACTTTTTTGTAAGTGTGTTGCTGGCATCTAATTTCTGGATTTGTTTATATTTTCTAAATGCAATAAATATTGTCTTAATATTTTTCTCTGTAGATGTACCTGTTAAATATTGTAACCAAGGCCATAGGTCGTAACAAACTGAAACACACCGAACAAAGTGACGTTACTCATTCAAGCATGCATAAATATTTATTAGAACTCATAGAGTTCACAGTACGTGTGCCTGTGTTTGCTGATGTGATGTGATGACGGAAATGTGTTCATGCATCATGCGCCAAGTGTATATGAGTGGAGTAAGTTGTTGTGAAAAGATAAACCTGAAAATCCGTTTTTGTCATTGTGCAGTATTGGCCAACAGGTTAAACAAAGGTGTGCTAATCATGGGAAAGAAAGCAGGAAGGCAGCCAGTTGGACTGGTAGAGTCAGCTTGGAAAAGAACAAACTCAGTGAAGGAAGTGAGTGTGTACTGTATCTAAGGATGGTTACGACACAAACAAAAATCTGGTTTACTCGTCCTCTTCTGTGTTACACAAACCTTTATGGGCCTTATAAACAAAAGTTACTTTGCAGCATTGTTTTGGGTCAGAACTGAAGGTTACCTGATTCCAACTGCTCAGGAATTGTTCTAACAAAACAAATAAATGGTTGTCTTATCCAAAGGTTTTGGGTGGAGCCGACCAAGTTCTATCTGAATGGAATGAGTTTCGATCTATTTCATCTATGTTTATTTTGAGGATTGCATTGTTAGGCTGTTGTGCCGCTGCGCTTTTTGGAAATATGAAACAGTGAGTAAAGTGCAGCTGAGCGTCACCTGTGATTAGTGCAGGTAGCAAAGGTGAAAAAAAACCCACAGGAATGTTGAAAGGAATCTAACAGTTACACGCCATGTTCTATGTTTCTGGTGTGTCTTTGTTCAGTGCTATTCTTGTAACAGGCATACAGACAATGAAACACAATTAGACGTGCAGACACACAGATATAAACTCACAGAGATTTGCAAAATCCTTATGGCGACCAAACTCTCAAAATTGTGTTTTACTTCTTATTTCAACAGCTGAATGTTTTAGCTTGGTTGTGTCACAGTGAACTGATCTTAGTAGTGGCCAAGATAAGAGCTGTTTGAATTCTGTAAATGCTAAGAAGAGGAGCTCCAATTCTTCCTTAATTATCTCATTTAGCATTGAATACACTAAACCATTCTTTTTGAGACAAAGGAGATCTTTGACGTTCACTATTTGACCGGACCGAATGTGTGCGTGAAGCTAGAGAAACAAATTTACCAGTCTGGGCCTTTTATTGACAACCTTTCAGTGTGTAAGCTGTTCTTGTGAATGCATTTCTCAATTATCCTATATTTGTAAGGCTACAGTAGCTACTGTTTTAGTTTATAAACCATGAAGACAGTGCAACCCTTAATTTCAAAGTGGTACCGCACACAGAAACAGGTCTCATTTCTTTATCCAAAATGTGTAGTATTCAGAAAAGTAGCCTGTCAAGTACAGATATGGTTCTTAAGGTGATTACTCTGGAACTTTGTTTATAATTGTACCTTGGAAAACCTTAAGGGATAGGCAAATAGTAAAAGTGAATTATAATGTTAATTCTAACTATTAAACTCATTGGCAGATAATAGGTTTTGTTGTTTAGTAAGTTTGTTTAATCAGTCACAGTTTAATTCCTCAACCTTCCATAGTAGCTATTACTAATCTTACAATTTTACCATTTTCTTAACAAGCATTTTAACAGTTTCATGTGTGTCTGTTTTGGCACAATTCATGTTGCCTCATGATAAAATTTTGATCAAGATGTTTATTTCCTGAGCCTGCACAGTAGCGTAGCCATTACCGTGGCTGTCTTATCAGGACAATCCTGGTTCAAATCTTTGCTTGGACTTTTCTGTGTGGAGCTAAAATGCACTTCTTGTACTCTGGCTTCCTCCCACTGTCTAAAAACACGCATATTAAAGGTCAAGTGCTTATTCTAAATTGGTGATAGTTCTGAGACGGACAGGCGACCTGTCCAGGGTGTACCTCACCTCTAACTGAATGACTGCAGGAATAAGCCTCAGCTTGCCTGTGATCCTGAGAAGGAGAGAATATAGAAAATGGATGATAGAAGAAAGGTTTTCCTTTCTTCTTTTAAAAAAAAATGTATCCAAGAAAACAAACTTTTCTGCTTTTGTACCAGCAAAGTGTAGAGTTCAGTTTTATCATCGTATCTAAGTCAGAGAATTAGTGAATAATCTCATTTCTACACTTTTCTCAAAACACATTATTCTGAAGGTGCACAAGTAGTTGGACGTTGACCATATCGACTACATGACACTGAATATCTGAGGAAATAGTACAAAATTGTTGCAATCTTCTCTCCATGGTCAGGATTTTGATTTATGGTGGAGGTCCTGTTTCATTCTTATCATCACAGGTTTGAGATTAGTCAAAAGTTGAATGATCTCGATGAAAGTGTCTTTGCATTATTCGTAACTCGTTCAAATGACGTCTCCTGGATGTGACGTTTTGCTGTCATAAGCTGTTTCTCTGTCTTTGGAATCTATGAATGGTTTGTCTGGGTTGTTGCCAACAGAGGAAGACCTAAAGAAACCAAGAGGATTCTTTGAATCTCATTTTTCCAAAGAGAGAATGAAAGCTGACGTCGCATACCAGAGGGACTTCCTCAACTCCCATCTGCATTCCATTTGAAACTCTGTGGAGATATTATCTCACTCTGATGCACAGAGAGTTTCATGTCACTGTGTTTTAGCCTTCCTGTGCAGACACACAGCTAAGCATGGATGCACCAGAGTAAAAGCTTAAACATTGTTGGTGACACTTGATATTACAGGGTTAGAATCTCATTTTGTCTGTAGAGTAACACTAAAAGTACATAGTTTTCAAAATGTGTAATGATCCAAAAACTTAATAAAGTTTGTTGAAAGTGAGACAGCAATGATGGCGACACTCAACATAGCTTCAATGCACAGTACAGATCATTTTCATGTTTGATCAAATGACTGCTGAATGCTTCCTGACTGCTGGTTGGATCTGCAAACCCTGCAAACCCTTAATCATTCTCACAAAATAATATTAAAGCTGTGAACTTTTGTAAAAAAAAAAAAAAAAAAGATTGAATAACATTGAACAGAGGGCTTTACTGGAAGCCATTGTATGTAACCTGATGTAAACCCAGTGCGCATACAGAACAATCATTCAAAACAACTGCCCAATGCTCATAGTTAATTAACCACAAGATGGAGCCAAAAAGATGATTACTGAGCTGGAAATGTTACATTTTTTTTTATTAGATGGAGGCAGCAAAGAAACCTCACAAACCCTCTTTAGAGTGGGTTTTCACTTCTAAACTTCACCAGAACAGACAAGTAACAGTAACACTTTGCTGCAAACTGCTCAACGACACTGGATGATTTAATACATTTACCAGTAAAAAGCTTATAATCTAACATTTACGGTGATTGAAACAAAAAGCATAAAGACCAACAAGGAGGCATTTTTTAAGAATCCTTTATCAAGGCAGAATAAAAATCAATTTAATAGAAATCTATCAAACCCACTGCTGTGAACGTGAACAAGGTAACATAAACATGTTCATGTGTTGAACCTCAATGTGTAATGAACTTGTTGCTTCCGTATTTTCGGGAAAAAATTAACGCTAAATTATTTTCTAGTTATTTTTTCTAATGTATTATTCTTTAAGGTACTCGATGTAAAGTTCAAATGCCAATTGTCAAGAAGAGGGCGCTAATGCAACAAATGGAATACCCGGCGTCTCACCGAAGAAGTCACCAGCTGCAGTAAAACTTCGACGAGGAAGAAGACATTATTTGTGTCATGTAATCATAACAGGACAAAGGTTATCACGAACATATTGGAGAACACTATGACCAGCATTTGACAGGAATTCGGTGTCGTCTTAATAGGTAAGAAAAATAGTAAGTGTTAGGTCTGAGCTCAAGAACAAACCGGGCTGAGCCTAACGTTTAGTGGTGTGCGGTTTTAGCTAGTTAGCTAACTTCAGATGAGGTCACACCAAACTCTGTCTAAAATAATCACAGTTATACATCATGTCGCTTTTTGGACAACCTACAGCGTTTGAAATGGGTCTTCGTCCAGAGTCTATCGTCGTCGTATTTCAATAGGAAACTCGGCGGGTAGCAGAGTTGATTATCAACGATGCTAAGATCAGGGGAACAGTTCATGATGCCAGCAGGTGGTACTTGCCTGGTATGAACATCAAATCGTGTAGATTTGAGGCTCATCGGATGGATAAGCAGCTGTAGGGAAAATGTTAACGTAAGCACTGCCAGCTCGTGACAGCAAGCGTTTGTGACGGTTTTCAGTTTTTACAGTTGTCACGTGTTCTCTGTTCTGACAGTAGACCCAGGTCGCGATGAGCGTCCCCTGTTTCATCATCGCCGCTTCACGGAGCTTCAGCCTTCCGAGTGCTGCCGCCGGTCTGCTGCGCAGGCGGCTTCAGGACCCGAGCTCTGCCACGAGGTGAGTTTTGTCTGGTCTTCCAGTCAGCTCTACTTTTGTGGTAAATTACATAATGACAACATGGGGACGTACATTTGGACTTTATTAGAGGGTTAACGGTAATGTGTTTCACGCTAATGAGTCACAGTAACTGGCCCTTTAAGATTCTTTCCCTCTGTCACTCAGCACAATATAATTGACTTTTCCCATAGCTCCTCACTCGTTACATATCAGAGCATTTGACACATCGAGCAAGTGACCTTACTGTCTCCTCCTTAGCAGGAAAATGTCATCCAAAAGACAAATGGACCACCTAGAGAGAACAGCCAGCAACTACAGACAAAATGTAAGTTTGCAATTTGTAGCTTAAGTTGACCGCATTTGTTAAGTTTTCAACTTCTTAAAGACACTGCCTTCAAATTCTGCTGCTTTTCTTAAGAGTATGAACCCAATTCTAAAGTCTTCTGTGTTGCTGTGTCTTTGATAATGTAGGCTCTGTACCCAGCTCAAGTGTGTGGAATCATGAATGAGTCTGAGACGGTTAAAAGATTGAGAATAGCTGTACATCCAGACTTCATCTTCAAAGCAGGACAGTGGTGAGTAGACACTCTTCAAGTTTTCACTCGGTCTTTAAACATTCTTGTCAGTGTAGCTAATTAATTACCTCTACTTTGCTGTCAAATAATCAGTTTTGTGCCTCCATCCCATTCATATTCCCAAGATACAACATTTTTTACCAATGAAACAAATAGCCACCAGAGCTGAGGAGTTTGGGGAATTTCTACCCATCAGAAACCACAAAAGCTAACTACATTAGCAGCTACATTAAGATATAACACTCTGGTTTGCAGTTGTGCTTGGCCTCATCCTCTGGAAAGCAATCCAGGTGATTCTACTGACATCTGGTTCATTTTATTGCTTGAAGTGCTCAAAGCCACCACATGATGGCAGTATTGTGTCAGATTCATCTGCCTGAGCATGAACTTATTGTTAACATGACTTTTACAGTAAACGTGATTCCTCGCAGTTGGTACAATGTTTTTTTCTGCTAAAGGAAGTATCAGAGCTTTTTGATAAGGTGAAATATTGTAATAAAATTGCATCAAAGGGATGTAATTGCTACACAAACGGCTTAGTAAGCTTAGGATCACTTGTATACTGGCGACTGGCTGGATAGAGAGATAGAGAGACTTATTGTTTGACTGATGCATAACATTGTAAGATAAATTACCCTTTCAGACTAACTTCAGCCGATTCTTAAAGTAAGTATAGCAGGTTAAGTATGTTTTGGATGAAGGCAGAGTTTTATTTTTTCCCCGAGCCCGAGGTTTGTGAGATGTGCTTGCCAGTTTTAATCAGCGTACACATGCAGTGTGCACATGAGGCCATATTGTTGGTGGGCGGCAGTGAAGCAGCCAGTCGCCCTGCTCCGACTGCTAATGAATGCAAATGGATGGAAATTCACAAGTTTGTGTTTTTCCGAAAAAGAACGGCCCAGTCCTTCATCTCTAGGTGTTGGAGGAAGAAAAGTAGGTGGAGGTGGAAGGAACATATGTGCGCTTTCACTGCAGAGCCGTGTTTATGATGCCTCAGAGGCTTGTGGAGTCGGTGTCTCTTTAGTCGAACAGTGGCTCACTGTGCTTGTGAAACAGAAGTCCAGCTGGTTTTCATTGCAGCTCCGTTATGTGGAAGACTGGATGCTGCGGTTTGAATGAACTAACTTATAAGTAGCTCCTCATTGAGTTTGGTTTTGTTTTTTTTGGTTTCTGGAACTAGCCTCAAGTCTCACTGAGGTCAGAAGGTAATACTCTACCCTCATTCAGCCAGTTCAGTTTGAACAGCTGAGGCACATGTGGTATCAGAAACGATGTTTGGCCGGGTCTATGACAAGATGACATGAGTTGCTATATTTAACGGTAGCATCAGACACAATAACTAAATGCTAAACATACTCAGTTTATAGTGAAGAGGTTTTCAAGCAGTGTACCAACTCGTGTGATGAATCAGCTGGCCGATTCATTAAATGTCCTATTTCGTGGTTTGGTTGGTTTCAGGGTGGATTTCTTCATCCCAGGAGTGGATAAGGTGGGAGGTTTCTCCATGTGCTCCGGCCCGGGTTTGCTGCAGCAGGAAGGGGTCATTGAACTGGCCGTTAAATACACCAAACACCCCCCAGCACACTGGGTCCACACTATGGTGAGTGGGGTTGATATCATGATATACAGACGCTGTTTCTCAGGTAAAATGTGTTCATCGATTTCAGAGAAGTGTGTTTACATATGAGACGTTGGAAAAAAGAACAAGTGGAGCAGACGGTGTAGTGCTGCGACCACATTAAAGCCACACTCTGCCTTGCTGTTCGAGAAGTATTCGGATTAATTTTAAAGCCAAAAGTTGTCTTTTTAAAAAAAAAAAAAAGAAATGAAATAAAATGAAATAAAATAAAAAAAGATTAACTTTTCGATCACGCTCCAAATCCATTTCTCAGAATCTCCAGTGGGAGGGAGTTCAGAAATGAAGGTCGCACCGAATAGTTCATTTGGGTGTGTGCGAATGTGCGAGTGCCAGAAACTCTCAGCCCACAGTAGAGTTGAGCTGCAATTACAGATGAACTAAGCTGAACAAAATCAATTACAGTTTAACAAAAACTGATTTGTTTTTGTTTCTCTTGTGACGTGTAAATGGGCTTACTAACGCTTTACATACCCATACCCATACCCATACCCACGCACGCACATGAAAAGCCATCTCAGAGACATTATTGGCACTCCTTTCCAGAACAATCAGTCACACTTCGTGTAAAACAAACAGCCACCTTAAGCTTGCATATGCCGTACCTCTGTTCCAGCCTTTTGTTAGCAGAATGACAAAGTCTCACGCAGGTACGTTGTGCTGAATGGGATGACAAACTCAAACTATGTGCAACAGTGTGTCATTCAATAATCCAAAGATTTTTGTATGCGTGTTCCACAGAGAAGAAAAGAAAACCGAATCGGTTTGTTCACAGCAAGCTAATCTTCACAGCTGAGGCATTCCGAATGCTGCAGGCTGGAAAACTAGATACCCAACACTCATATTCCCTTTTAATATAAGTCCACATCATCATCATCGGTGAAACTAGACTCGATTTATCTCCCAAATCAAGGTGATATGCTGTAGTAGTGTCTTCACACCTCATGCTGTTTTATTCAGGACTCTGCCTCCACTTCATGGGCTCATTGTAGCAGTTGAAAGTATCCTCGAGGTATGGCGTTTTATTTGGAAAAACCTGTTAGTCAGCTGTCTATATAGAGCTTTATTTGCTCCTACAATAATTAATTTCACTTTCTGCAGCTCCGTAAGACACAAACTCCCGTGTCAACGCTCCTCTGTGTGTAAGCGGAGCGTTTCGTGTGTCTCATCTTCGAACAGACTCTTGATAATCGAGGAGATGTGTTTAAGGTTTCGCATTCTGTGCACATGCAGTTAAAAAGTGTGAAAATCCATGTGCAGCGACCGATCTTCAGTCCACACGTGTAACTGTTGCCCGGGGTTAGGGATTAAGATGATGGTTTGCGTGGTAAGAGCAACATCGGCGCCCTGCAGTCTACACAAAGTAAGGGTTAAAATCTCTCAGCATAGCAGAGCAGACGGATTTTTGTGCGTTTTTATCTGCTGTTCAGATGTCACTCTTTTAAGAGACTCTTCCGCTGTTGCACGTGGCTGTATGAATATGAATGATGTTTTGTTTCAGCTCACCTTTGCCTCGCCGCAGTCTGCATGTTTGTTTGCAGCCTCTGTGTTTGATGACGGCCAATAGCTAACAACGCTGAGCTATTAGCTGTGTTTAGACAAGAAAGAAAAGAAAAAAAAACCCGCACTGTGCATTTGGGTGTTCTGAGACTTGAAGCTCTCTGCTCTGGGATCATTGGTTAAGCCTTTTGTTTCATATTTCAGTCCAGGAATAGAGTCGGGATCATTTTAGCGGATTAAGAAGTATAAGCAGCATCAAGTGGATGTGAGCAGATGAAGGCACATGACTGCGTTTGATGTTTTGACTATAAACTACCTTTTGAAGGTTGTAATACTGCGCAGTGGCATTGGTTTGTGTTTCTGATCTGAAACAGTCTTTTACAGTTTCCTGACGGTTACACAGTTGGGACCAGTGGGTTGTGGACTCCTTCTAAATGACTCTCGGCTGTTCTTATCTCCCTTCCAGTGTACAGTAGGCTCCCGCGTGGCCATGCGTGTCGGTGGGAACTTCTTCTTTGACCCATCTCCTTCTGATCCCTCTGTGGATTTGCTGTTGGTTGCCGGTGGTGTAGGGATCAACCCCCTCTACTCTATTCTGTTGCACGCGACAGATCTGCTGCGTCTAAACCAAGCCCCCGGTGGTCGGACCTACAACATAGGCTCAGCCCACCTCTGTTACAGCGCCAAGAACACAGAGGAGCTGCTCTTCAAGGTGGGTTGTTACTTTGTTTTTCACTGATTGTTTTTTTTTTTTTTTTTTTTTATATTCCTTGAATAACGATGCCTTGTCTGCAACAGTATCCATGTGTCTGTAGTTTATTAACTTGTGTTTTTACAGAACTCCATCATTGAGACGTGCAGGGAGTTTCCCGACAAGTTCTCCTGCAACTTCCACATCACGCAGCAGAGTGCAGATGTCGAGCCACACCTCCAGCCATTTGTCAAAAGTAAATAGCACACACACTTTTCTGCACAAATTTGGAAAGATGTAGTTTTTATTCCACCAAAGTCTGCCTTTGTGGATTCAGCCATGTCATCTCGTAGAACAGGCACTATCAAACCCACGTGTTGGAGAGGCTGGAGCAATAGGTGCCCCAGCGCTGAGTCTTGATTCATGGATTTTATTTCCCCTGTGTCTCCTCAGGTGGAAGAATCACAGCAGAGGAGTTGCAGGCTCATGTAGACCCACAGAGGACTTTATGTTACTTGTGTGGACCTCCACCAATGATAGAAGCTCTTTCAAAAAACCTCATGGACTTCGGCCTCCCAAAAGATAGGATCATCTTTGAGAAGTGGTGGTAGGACCCCAGGTGATTCCCACTAACCCATGGGAGTTGTCTTCCTCGCTTGTGCTCTTTTTTTTTTGCAGTTATCAGAGGGAGGATGTATGGACTGTGGACGAAATGGAAAATAACTTGAATTTCACAGAGATCTGGATAATGAGAGCTCAAGCAGATGAGGAAATTCACTGTTGGAGCCTTGCTGCTGCAACCTTTTATTAGACTATAATAGAATGCTGGACCTACCCATTCCTCAGCTAACAACGGACTCCGATTTTATTTCCTCTCCCGCAACCAAGAGGACATCTGCGACTTCAGTGCCGCGTTCTTGTGTACACATACCAAGCAAATACTTACCTGACTTGAGAGAAAGTCATATTTGGTTTGCATTAAAATGTGTAAATTGGTCCTAAAGTCATTACATTTTGAAAATGTACTTTTTTGAACATTGATTACGCTTCCTTTTTTAAATATACATATAAAATAAAATGGCACCGTGAGGCTTCATGATGGGTTATGTGCCATTAAGTTGTTGCACCTGGATGAAAAGTAGCCCGGCACATAGCACTCAGACTTTCATGGTGTTTTTCTGCTCCTCTAATTCCAGAGAAGAGAGCATGGGCTCGCCAAAATGAAAAGCTACAGCTTGAAAGTTTTTATTTAAAATTTTTCAGACAACACAAAAAAATATACAGCGTCCCTGGAAGTGTTATACTCTGTGTGTATATATACTAAATTAAATGATTGTTAACTGCAGAAATAAAAATGTTAGAATGCTGACTGACGAGCTCAACAACTTAGCTTATGGCCGTTGTTTTTAACATCCAGCTCTTGAACGTCACAGCATTGAGGGGGACACTGACTTGTATATAGAGTGCTTATCTTCAGTCGCACATATCCACATACCAACAAACAGTTTTCTCATCCTGGGGTGGTGTAAGTATCCCATGGTGCCCTGTAATGGAACCTCTGGGCGGTCTCCGATTGGCTTGGATCACTGATCATCCCTTCGAAGATGGTTGCAAGCCTCTTGCTAACATCTCCCGGTGGGGGTTGTGTCATAGAGACCCATTTCGAAGTCGTCTCATCATTTCTTCTTCCAATGAGGGAAAACAGTTTGTGATGGTAGCGTGAAATTTAAATGAAATAAAAAAAACAAAAAAACGTCAGGCAATCTGTTCTTAAACACTTTATTGACCTACATGTTACTCTACTTTTACACTTCACAGGTGGTCCAGGAAATGAATAATAAATAGCTGATATGTAAATTACAATTTTTTTTTTTTTTTTTTTCGTGGTTCACTGAAATTGAAAGAAGAAGGGAAAAAAAAAATCTCATAAATTATTACTACTGCCACATCAAAACGCAGATCCAAACACTTAATTTGTAAACGAGAGAGCCTCGTCTTACTGTGGTGAAGACAACAAACCAAAGTTAACTTCTTAAATACTGCAGTTTTGACGCCGATGAGAACAAAAATAAAATGCAAGCGACCGGATAAATATTTACCGAGCAAACGCCTCCTGGTTGACATTTTCTAAATACCTGAAATACGTTTGACATCAGCGAAGTGCTTCTCTTTTAGAGCCGTTATTAAGCTATTAAAATGCATCTGTAATTGTTCTCCATTTCCATTTATTGCATGATTATATTAACTCATGACATCATGTTGTAATTGTAGCCGTCTACTGAAGCACAAAAAGTTCCATAATGAGTAACAAGCTTAATTTAGCTAATTTCCCATCGGGGTTGATGGATGGGCTTTGGAATCACAGCTCTTTAACATTGGGCTACTCTTTGTCAGTGGCTCAAATTAGACATGAAAGTGAATGTTTTATTTAGGGTAACTACTTTATCAAATAGGAACTGATTGCCTGAAGTCTGGACGACACCAGGTTGTTGTCCACTTGTGCGATGAAGTGCTGTTCAATCTACTTCCACATCACTGGGAACCATGCATGCCATCACACTGCGTCCAGGTGTTTTTTGTGTTGTTTTTAGCCTTCTTCATACTGTCGATACTTTCTTCTGCCAACCTACTTTTTTTCTTCCTAGTTTTGAGGCACCTGAACGGTTGCACCTTGTGGCGAAGCCTCTGTATTTGCTCTTTGGATGTATTCTCCTCACGGTAGACCTATATAATGACAGGTCTGCCTCCTGGAGAGTGTTTCTCACTTGGCTGGATGTCATGATGGTTTTTTCAGGAGAGAGCGGCTCACGTGATCAACCACCATCCCTGTCTTCCTTACACTTCCAGGCCTTTCCTATGTCGCACAGTTCACCATTACTCCCACCCTCCCCATGCACCAAACAGCTGATTTGGCCACTCCTAATGTTGCTCTCTCTGATTGATTTGTTTAGTTGCTGCAGCCTGACGACATCTTGTTTTCATATTGAAAGCTTTACACGCTGCAGATCCACAGCAGCAACATGAAATCCTTGCTTGGAATCACTTCCAACCCTTTAATCTTAACAGACGAAGAAATGCTGAGGAAAAAGACCCAAACTTATCCATAAAACAACGTTAAAAAGTAAACTGTCCGATTACAGTCGGGTTCTATAGTACAGTTGTGATTCTTAAAGCCCGTAACAGCTAATATAACAAAGACTTAGTGTCCAATGATTTACCAAACTGTATGGATTGATGCAGGCTTCAATGTCTTCTACTACACACTGTTCTAGATTGTTTTGTTTTTTTTATCTTAATATATATCCTTTGTGTATAAAAAATAAAGTGAGCCCAGTGAAATAAAAACTCCTAGTCCAATCACAAGAGAGTAGCAAAATACAACAGAGTAAAAGAAAGTAGCATTTAAGGCTTGGACTGGAGACTAGCTCTAGCTTATGCTGCACAGCCTTATACAGCATTTTTAATTTCATAAACACACATCAAATGGCAGACCCAAAGCAGAGAACTGCACAACACTTCATTTACTGCCCGAATCAGAGCAGATGAAAGCCTTTCAAAAGAGCGCAAAATAGATTCAGTATGTGTCTGACTAGATCTAGGTTCTCCTCTGAGGAATTAAGTATGCAAGTCAAAATGTTGAGAAGCTTCTTTTTCTTCATCGGCTAACCAGGTTTCAGCTTCTACAGCCCGTTTTGTGCCAAATACGTCAACAAACTCCAGAAAACAGCTGCTGTCTGATCCGCTCCTCCATCCTCACCTCCTCCTTCACCCCTCCATCATCTCTCTGGCAGAAATCTGTCCATCTCACAGACTTCTGCTCAGACAGTAGGGTCTTGTCTATGTCAGTTTCCACTTCCTGGTCTTCAACAGAAGCTCTGCGCTCCAGCAGCAACGAGAAGCTCTTTTGATGTAGTGCATCCTCTCCACGTCTCTGAAGGCTCGCTCTCTTGCTCCTTCCGCTGTCCCCGCTCCTCCTCTCCTCTGCGTCTTCCTCCTCTTCTGTGTTATTTCCCAACCTGTCCATCTCAGCCTCTATCACGAGGGACCTGTTCTCTTGCTCGTCGAGCGCCTCTCCAGCAGAGTTTTTCTTTGCCTTGCTGCGACCCCTGAGGTTCAGCATCTGAAATCAAACAGACGCGTTTGAGACAGTTTTGCGCTTTGTGTCAAGCCTTTGTCTTTCCGTCTCTCCAGACACATGACAAATCACAACAAAGTCTTGTACACTGATGCCTCTTTCCTGTACAGTTTGAGGCCAACTACTTGTCTATTATTAGACTTTTCCTGAGTGAGTGGGTTTATATTCGCTGTACATCCCATATTTAGCAACACAGCTTTTTAACGGGACCTTGTTTGACATCAAGTCATATGCCCTAAAGGCACAACAGAGACAAGTGACAGATTTGTTGCAAAGATGGAAGAGGAAGAAAGACAAACCTTGAAGTCTTTTCTCTTGCGCTGCAAAATGGGTCTCTGAAGAAAAAGGATTTGCTTAGTTGACAAACTCCCATCACTGTACAAAGGGAAAAAAAGCAGCAGTTTAATGACTTTTACTCACAATGTTATCATTTGAGAAGCTTGCACACTGAAATCTAGTATTGACTCTCTGTGGTTTGTCAAGTGACAGGTTACAAGACAACAGCAGTTCAGTAATGGTGTTCTGGTTGCCAGTGGTGACAACTTTCAAAAGCAATTTCATGTCAGGAGGAGCATATAATTATGATTAGTCTGATCTCGACTCGTCTGTCCTGCATGCTGTCGCTCCTAATCCCGAAAAGAATAAGACAGGCGACATCTTAAACAGCATAGTAATGACTTTAGATTTAACAATCGGCAAAGCAGCAATTAGTCCTTGCTTAGCTCAGATGAAAATACTCAACAAGATTAAATACAAAGCGTAAGAGGCTTGTTAAAGTGTTTTCCTGGGGCTGTAGTTCAGTACCTGTTTGTCTTGACGATTGGCGTGGGCAACACACACATCAGCCTCCATCCATATGGAGCTAGTGACTGCAGCAGTGGGATGTAGTCCGTCTTTACCACAACACCCTGGAGGGAGAGGGTATTGAACCCAAGTGCAAAGGAAAATTTGAGATCTTGAACGATTGCACTCGGACAATTTTTCAGTCATTCTTAAGTCCGCATCTAATCCAGCAATCAAAACTCACGTCAACAACAGTCCACTGTTCAACCACGATCGCATCATAGCATGCGCTTGTGTTCTCCTCTGCCGAGCTCTGGAAGATGAACACGCTGTCCACGGATGAAACTCCATTGTCTGGAGAGAAGCAGAACAAATTAGAGACGGAGTCAGACAAACACAGGAGGATGTATGTATTTCGAACAGGAGCTAAAAACCAATCTCTCTTCTCACTGTTGGTCCAAGTTCTGTCTGGATTAAGCCTGCCTCGTCCACGGGTGGCTGAGCAGTGACTTACGACATAAGCCGTGGACTTTCAGCTCACGACGCCATGCATATCATCCATTACGCAGCAGTGAAGCAGGGATTTGCAGCTTTTGAGAAGCTTTTCAAAAACCCTGGTGCCATTCAACCAGTGAAATATCACAAGTTAAAACCAGAAGGTGTGAAATATGAATTTCAAAGCTGCAATAATCAATAAACACCCATCGGCCACAACGCCAGATTTACCGACAGGTGAAGTTGATAACACTGATGATCTCATCACAATGCACACTGACCGTTGTCCGATCTTTGGCACTTTCAGTGAGTCCTGCATAGATTAAAACTTGTGGGTTTACCTGTTTCTGACTTTGGATGCTCTAACTTTTCCCCTTGCATTTGAGCAGAGGAAAAGTTTCTCCAAGAAATAAAATTAGAATCAGCGATACGACACTGCTATATCCACATAACAAACCATTATCATCTGTGAGGTGGAAAAACCCATCAATGAGGCGTGCGCCGCTGGTAAAATGCTGAGTCATGTGGTCAAGCCAGTTTGCATCGACTCCTGTGATCAGCCCTGCCTCCTTTCGCACTTGAAGTGGCACCCTGAGTGAGTAGAACCTCAGAGAGGTGTTCAGCTCCTCTGTGTGGTTGTACAGTGCAAACAGCTGCATCCCTGCAGAAACACAAATGAGTAGGACCATCAGCAAGTGTAAAGAAAGCCCTGCTTATGACTGGTTAAACTAGGAAAACAAATGCTACTTACTAGCCTGCGCCGGCGGCGAGGTTGCACCCTTGTTTTTCTCCAAACTCTTTAGCCTGATATGGTTGTTGTTGTGCGTTTTCATTCTCCTTTGCCCATCTGCACGAGTAGAGTCAGATTCTCTGTCATGGTGACAATCCAGCTCTGGCGAGCTGAGCCAGCTGTCCGAGCTTGAAACTCTTCTTTCTCTCTGATTGGAGAGATAAAAATGTTTCTCTGTGGAGTCAGTGAAGTGTTGTTTAACCTCTGGAAGTTTGCGCTCCTGTAGCCTTATTCTACCTGCTGTTTCTGTAGGGCTATGACTTAACTGATCGTCCTGGGCATCTGATGCGTTTTGAACTGTGTCTGCATCAGGTTTTAGGTGACTCTTAGGTTCATTTGTACATCCTTTGAAGCCATTCTGTGAGGTTAGGATTTGGTCATTAGACTTCTCTGGGCTGCGTTTCCCACGGCTGAAGTCTGGCTCTCTGGTAACCGAGGTGATGTGGTCCTGTTTGTTACATTCCACAGCACCGTGATCTAGCTCTTGAGATTCACAGCTGCAACGATCAGCTTGTACGTCTTTGGGAAGTGGATCTGCTGGATCTGTTGGGCTGATATTGGCGCTGAAAGGGTGTCGATGTATGGGCGAAGGGCTTGAATGTAAGGACGACAGCTCCTCAGGATCCCAGTGCCCCAAGAAGTATGGTCCTCCACCTGGCTGCTGGAGAAAGCCCACAAACATCACCCCTTGTTCTGCCACATCCTGGATCTGTAATATACAAAACACACAGTGTTATCATCCATCCACACCCATAAACTCATAGAATAAATTTCAGAGGCAAATATCAAGGACATCTTTCATTGCGCCACAAATAAATTTGCTCAGTCTCTTCTATTAAAGTCAGACAAACAAAGCCCAATTTAGAGACAAACAAAGCCTGACAGACGCAGGATGGATATTCTGCAAAATAACAACCTACCTAATCATCTGCAAAGATCAAATATTCAAATGACAAAAGGACCTCATTATCTCAACATATTCATGTGTGTGGTGGTGTGTGTGTGTGTGTGTGTGCTGCTCCCTCCCATGGAGCTCCGGTGGTTAATTGTCAGTTGATATTTGGGCTGACAGTTTTAGACAGGCTCGACGGGAGTGAAATCAGACTGCAAACCACCATCGAACAATAATGAGACACATCTTTCCCCATTACCGACTATTTTTGACATTTCACTCATCCATGCATACAATTTTAAAGCAGTCTTTTCTATTACCAACAAACATAAGTTGCAGACGCTCACAGTGTTTTAGCTTATCAGTTTGTCTGGAGAGGGATTGAGAGTGGGTAGGCTGGTGAGTAGTGGAAAGGCAGAAGTATAGAATTTAAAAACTGAACACACACACACACACACACACGCACGCACACACACGCACCATCCTGTCACTCTGTCTGTTCTTATCTCGAACTCTCTCTGGCAGCTTGTGATCTGATTGGTTATTCATGTCACGCTGCCGGAGCCTATCGCATTATGCTCAGTGATGTGCATTTCCATCCAATCAGGTTTTCCTTTGTGCTCTCTTGGTGTTCAGATGCAAATCTATTCAATAGAGCACATTTTCATTTCCCGATGTCGGACTGTCTGCGAATTCATGAGCGGAGACACTGAAAGTGAGATTAACAGCAGATAAATGCCAACGATGACGCTCTGGTTGGCTTGGAATCTTGGTGTTAACTCTCACTGTGGTTTACTGTAACTACTGTAACCTTGCATTCCTTTGACTTTGACTCTTCCTCTGCTTTCCCAGTTACAGCACAGTGAGCTGGGATACAAGACAAGGAACTGGTGAAAATCAAGAATGCTGGTTCCTGCTCAGCTCCCATCACCATGAACTGTTCAAATCATAGCAATTGTTGGGTTTACCATATGGCACAGAGAGACAATTACAGCCAGTTGCCTGTAGCCTTTTGAGCACAGTTATGTGTACTACGCCATCACTGCTGAACTGTGCCAACATGAAACTCACAAAGAAACTCCCAGTGCAGCAAGTATGGAGACATTGAAGGAAAAAAGATGGATTCAAAATCAACAACTTATGTAAATTCCACTTAAATTCCAGAGAGAAAAAGTCACTAAAATGAACATTCATGGAAAAATGATTAATTAATTGTAAGCATTCAGTTTCTTGTGGCAGCACATGACAAAGATGATAGTTTTTATTCAGAAATAAATCCATGGACTGAGCAGTATAGCAAGGAATCTAATCAACTTTGGAGGGTTTTGAACTCACCTTCTTGACATAGCTCTGGATCACTTCTGGGTCAGCAGCCTGTTGACCTGCCACACAGACATCTGTCTCCAGACGACTTCTGGCCCATCTCAGCTGGCTTTTCTCTGAACTGTGAGGTGAAAAAATTTCAAATCTGAAAGATACTCAACATAAAGCTTTCGTCATGGCTCATTAAGACCAGGTCAGTTATGGTCAGACGATGCCAAACAATTCCTTTCCGTTTCTTTTAGGTTTATTTCCTGTTCATTATAACTATGGCAGTTTCAGCTCATCAGCTGATGACATTACAGTCTATAGAAGTCTTGCTTTAAAGATTCTGGCAGTCATGCTCGTGTTCATGAGCACTTGTTGACCCAGAACGATCACAGCAGAAACATAATATGAAATCTGATGGAGGGTGAATTTTCCATTTAAGAAGAGAACACATTCACCACAACCACAAAAGACTTATTAGACAGAAAAAGGGACTGAATTTCCTTTTGCTCCCACTGCAAGGCACCATCATAAAAGGCACATTCAGATACAGCTCTTCAGATTTGGATTGAGGTCAGCGGGAAAGCCGCAGTAATATCTTGTGCTCTGAGGCGTGAGTGACATTCTCAGGGAGATTTGAAACAGTAGATCTGTCATATTTTTTTCCCCTTCATTTTTACGGTTTTTGATGAGAAGGATGGTGTTGATGGGGAGATAAAAGGCAGAGTAAAGGGACAAAGAGGGGTGATGAGGACAAAAGAAAAAACAGAAAGAAGTGGGAGGTGGTCATCACTGAAGAAAGCAGATGAAAGGATGGAGAGATTGTTACTCTCTTTCAGTGTGCCGTTCCCCTCTGGCGAGCACTGATGATGCAATCAGCCGTCTCCACGGTGACAGGTGCCAGGAAGCAGCAGGACCACTTGGAAGGAGGGGCATCAAAGGAGCAGTCTGGCACCTGCTTGTGTGGGATTTTGTGTGATAGCATTTGCGTGTGTATACGCAATCAACTGAATTCACATTAAAGGAACAGAGAATGTCCAAAAACTGTAAACTAAGCAAAATGATTCCTTTGGTTGTAAAGTGACAACTAACTGAAGGTTGCACAAACAGTGAGAAACATGCACAAACATGTCTGCCACACTAAAATAAACTTTTCTTGCTGAGACACCGACTTTGTTTGAAGTACGATATTGTTTTAGAAGTGACAGAACATGACTTTTTAGAAAATACGGCACACAAGGCACATTTACATTTAATGATCTTATTGAAAATACAACAGCATTTAGCAAATCAGAGCAAATGATCTGATTATTATGATTATTATGATGAAGGTAATGGTAAATAATATTATTTCACAATTACAAAATCAATTAATTCCGTTTTGGTGAGCGCATGCAGGGCATTCAATATGTAACATTTTCAGTAAGATGTAACTGAACCTTTTGAGCTGACTAAACAAATAAAATCACATGGATTTTGAGAAAAAAAAAATTACGCTTGCATGTGGATTAAATTCATCCTTCAAACAGTATTTACTGCAGGATTACTGAAGAATCATTTTGCCCACTGGCTCATTGTAAATTTTAATAATGCATTCTGGGATTGAAGATCCCTTTGAACTAAATGGGTGCCTTTTATTTGTAATTTTTCTGGGGATATATATATATTTTTTTTTTACCAGAAAGCAATACACATAAGTTTCAATACTATTAATTAGTATACAGGTGCTTAATTGGCTCTGTATGGCTGCATTTTGGCTCAACATTGCTCTGAGACAAGGACTATGTCATCATTCAACTCTGTAAACCTTAGTACAACTCTGTTGTACTTAGGCACTAAAGTGGATTTAGAAATGTTTTAACAAAATAATAAAACATTTGATATACTTCTGGTACTTAACTTTTAATGCTGTTATCTTAGGATTTCCAAATCTCTGCACTTAACAGTAATCCCTTCAAAACGCAACATTGAACTGAGGTAGAAGTGAATCCACTAGCAGGATTGTGTAAACTATGTTTTAGGAGGTGACTTCCTGTTCCTGTATACTGTATTTCCGGTTACATTTGCACACGTTTAAATAAATTACTGCACTGATTGCCTGTTTTTATGGCAGTACATGAAGAAATAAGAGTTGGTCCAAGACTTTTGCACAGTACTGTATGTTTATGGATTCAATAGGATTATCATTAACTTCTACGATGAGATGCTGACAGTACATTGAGGTTGCATCCATACAGAGTGGTGAGATGTGAAAACTATGCTCTGCTAATGAGGTGGGAAAGTATTGCAGATGAGACAACCACAATGTGGTTACAGTGTAGTGTATTATGCAAGGCAAAGACTGAAAGAATTGGGATAGTGAGCTAAACTTAGCCATTTTGAGGCAGGTCCATCAACAATTAATTTTACATTAAGAAAAAGGAGGTGAGGAGTCATAATGAGTCTCTGCTGGCCTCCATGTCAAAACAGTGAAGTTGCATAAGCAGGTACCCTAAAACTGTTGGCTAAATCCGGCCTCAAGTCATAATAATCTCATTTATCTTATTCAGCCTGGAATGAAAATATGTGTGGTGGCTCTGTTGAAGACAAGGGTGCGTTTAATCCGTGTACCTTTGTGACTCACGGACCAACACAGCCCGGTGAAGCTGGCGCTGGATGTGTGCATGGCGAGGGCCGCAGGGGTGTACGAAGGGGTGGACGGCAACCAGGACGAAACCCTGCGCGTAGAGATCCCTGACCTGAATCGGCAGCTCTCTCACTGACGAGAGGCAAAGCACTGATGACACCGACACCTCTGGAGAGGGGAGGAAAAACAAGAAAACAATGAAAAATATTGTCAGAATGAGGATGGAGCGCCTTATAAAAACAAGGACGGGGAATGGAGGGGGATTAAACAAAGAGTAGGAGGAGGGAAGAAAAAGAGGGGAATGAGGAAAGGGGACAAAGGGCGCAAAGGAACAAAGAGGGAGCACGTTTCATTATGATAATTCCCACTGAACAACAACATATGGCATCTTCACACTAAATCTGAAACTAATTACACCAGAACTATTACCCTCTGTCCTCACTGGCACCAGCACAGTCTGGCTTTGGAAAACACGCACTTACACATCTTTGTAAGCATGCAGAGGCTGTGCAGGGACACCGGTTTGGCTGAAAATGCTCATGTGAACATACGCCCATCCATTTGAACAGACAAAGAGTTTAACACCAACACAAATAGACACGACCGAGTAAAATGCTCGCACACTTACATCAAAAAGGGAAACAATGCTATCACATTGCTTGTTTGGGTGTGTGGTATTAGCAGCAATCACAAACCGGTTCCCTCATTACCAAACACAATGGAAAGAAAACCTGCTCGGGAATGGTGAGCAGAGATTATCGTATGGGAGCAAACTGTTATGGCAAATCCACTACCTGAGAGCGAGCGCAAAGCGGGTGAGAGCGACTCTCTTGAGGTCTCTTGCATTGTACTGTGGCAAGGTTTTTTTTTTTTTTTGTTTTTTTTTTTTTTAATCTAGTCCCAGTCTTTAAAGGGGAGCATGCACGTAAAGTAAGGCTGCATATTTCTGAGTGAAAACAGGTGTGTCCAACGATAGGGGAAAAAAACCAAAACATGAAGTGTGTGTGTGTGTGTGTGTGTGTGTGTGTGTGTGTGTGTGTGGAAGGGGGGCAGAAAGAGCAAGGCAGTTAGTAGGGAAAAGCAGAGATGAGGCTGTCTGTTTGCGCCTGAATGCTTGTCATCCTTTCCCATTCAATCTCATTTGCATGGGTCTGGAGAAGAGAAAATAACCTGAATAAATTAACTAGACACACACACACACACACACACACACACACACACACACAAAAGACTTGGACACACATCCACATATGGAGGGGGTTGAGGGGGAATGCGCAAGCCATCTCATTTTCAATTTGTTCTCCATCATCTGGCATGTTCACTCATACACACAGAAGCACATGAACACACACCCTCCTAACTCCCATCTCAGTTAAACAAAGGCGAGGGGGGGCAGAGAAAGATAATTTTGGCAACTTCTTGGAACCAGGAAAGCCTTTCGTCAAGCAAACATTTAAACGAGTGTCTGTGGAGACTTATCAAAAGGAGTACAGTGGTAATAATACTAACAGCTGGAGACAAGGGTGGGGTGGCAGGGGGATAACAACGATCCTGTCAGCGTAAACAGCCATTAGCTGTCATTAGCTCTGCTCGGCTGGCACTCGCCCACCGACAAGACACAGGCAAGGCACTGCAGCGGATTCAGGCGAGGCATACAGAGTTATTAGGGTGTTACGCAGCGCTTTAGGCTGAGAAGCAACTTCATTTATACTGTCTGCCACTGTAGGATTTAAAAGGGAGGCTGCAATTCTGCTCCAGAATGGGAACATGGGAATGGCTCAGGGCAGAAAAAGCTGGATTGGAGTTTTATATGCCAGCTGGGGAGGGCAGGGAGGTTTAGGCAAAGTTGGAGGCATGTGGTGACATGGGGGGTTTTGTACTTTTGCATGAGGGTTTATTGCAAAGAGGGGGGAGGAGGGGGGGTTGCATATGCGGGTGGGAACACTCGCATCCACAAGTGCTTGAAAGATAGATGAAGACAAATTCAAGGGTACATTGTTTGACGGACACAAGAAGTGCCTCAGCGGCTGTTCAGCTGTTGAGCCTCGCTCTTCTATTTCTGTCTCAACCAGCAGCTTTGACCACATCACAGCCGCTGTGTGTTGCGAGCGATGCCTCCCTTTTTGACCCTGGACTTCACAAGATGTTTGAGGAGTGTGAGAATCATCCTTCTTCTGTTGCTGCTTCAAAGGGCTTATTAATTCCTTGTACTGTACAAATCCCAGAGTTTCTGCATGTGACTGCAAGGCATATTTTGCTGTGCGTGTGCAGCATGGCATCTACGCGTGTGTATGTGAGCCATCTCTTTGCCTGTGTTGTCTGTGTGTGCGCTCATGAGAAAGTAAGAGTTACCACTAAGCCTGCCAGGTGATGCATGGGGATTACTACTCACAGCCACCCTCAAGGCTTATCCCTGTGCTTGCTGGAGGTTCACGTTTATTCAAATGGCCTTCTAATGACTTGCAGAGGTTCTGCGCAAGATATGTGCCAAAAGAGTGACTGTAAAATAATCAACTTCAGGGAGCTCCTTGCTGTTTAGTGAACATAGTGAGCGACAAGTGATGACAGTTGTCGGTTCCTATCTGATCTCCTCAGAGCACCCACTGTATAAGAAAAGTCTCAGAAAGAGCGGTGCCCATCCAAATAGAAGCATGGGGGAAAAAATGGTTTGCTATGGCGAGAACACAGAGAGGCGCTTAAGGCACATACAGTACTGATGTACTTGTGAGGCTGTGAATTCCAGCCTGGCTCACTTTTGACACACAGCAACACTGCCATCATTGCTGGCATCTTCTTGTGGCTTTTTGCCAATAAGACTAAAGCGACATGAGGAATTATCCACAAACATAACTTATATGATGTCAAGTCAACAATTTCCCAGAAAAATGCAGTGTTTGCCATGAAAAGTGTGACGGGAAATGCAGTTGTCACAGCCTGATGGATCTGGGCAATGCATGCACTCTGAGACAAATACATCACACACATATTCAAACATGAAGAAAAAAAAAACATGGTAAGTAGGAGCAATATGTCACACAATGTTGACAGAGGAAATATATGCCGTTATATTGCAGTGTAGCACACATACACACAGATATGCTTCCAGTAGGCTATGCAAGTGCAAACACTGCATGAATCAGTACACACACACACACACACACGCACTGATATAAATAAAGTTGCTCACAGGCATAAAAAATTGTTGCAACCAGACACACGAAACACACAGAACAGAGCATTAGACACTTGTTATAAGTTTTAATGAGCTGAGTGGGTCTCCATCTCTGCAGGGTGGCAGAAAGTCATCAGCTGAGTTCAGCTGCTCACTGCTTCAGAGACCAGCGTTAGTCACACTGCATCGCACCTAAAATTCTTCCTCACACATCCGGAGTCCTGACTCCCACTCACTCATCCTCACACCTCTTTTTCTGCACTTCTGCTTCCATTGCTCTCGAGGCGCTCGTTTCCCTTCCCCTCCCCAAACCGTACTTTATTGCAACTCTGGCGTTCATGTGCTGTTCCTTCTCTTGTGCTCTGTTCTCCGTTACACCTCCCTGACTTTATATTCAGCCTCCCATTTACTTAGATATATTTTTCCTTTAGCTCTCCTCATTTCTTTCGTGTTCATGTTTTCCAATCCCTCCATCTCTTCTGCTCATTATCAGAGCACAGCCGTTATACACAGGAGGGCTTGGTTAGACGTTACACCTGGCTGTTGGATTTCATACTCAACACTCATGCTGACATGTCACGGTAACCAATCAGCGTTACAACTGGGATGATGACAATCATGCTGTCTTGCGTGAAGGTGGATGATGCGTGAAGTATACCGACGTCCTACAGAGCAAAAACATTACATTTCACATAACAAAAAAGAAAACAACATTTCACGAAAGCGCAGCAAATTTTCCTGGACAAAAAGAAAAAAAAAAAGAGGCCATTTTGTTGCAATTTCTATATGTAGTTTTTTTTTTGTTTCTGTTTTAATTGTGGTTTTCGTTTTGCGTATTGTGTTCTATTACCTGTTTTTATGCTTTTCATACCTGTGTTTTCTGAAATGTTTTCTGATTTACAAATTAGGTTTTGAATCTCTACTTTGTGAAAAGTGTTCCAGTTAGTTCCTGCTTTTTAAAGGGTAGTTACGTTTTTATCAAATATCGTCATACTGCCAACTGTTGGCGTGTTTTGTGAAAGTTTGTCCTGTGAAATCTTTTGAAACGTGCTTTCTGAAACGCTGTAGTGTTCTTGGTTTCGTTGGTGTGTTTTGTCCAGTCTTAATGGTACTTGAGTTTCAGAGCCACCACAGTAATGGTACAGCAGACTGGTGATTACAGAGTAATAAGAGTTGAGGAGAATGAGACATTGGTGTCAGGTCATATGATGAGACGGGCTCTGACAAATCAAAGAAGTTGTCAGAGAGTGAACTGTGGGGCAAATGCCTGAAACATTGAACATAATTCTCCTCATCCTCCCTGGATTCACCATTGGGTCACTGTGACCCATTGACATTGACTGTGGCTTAGTTGCAAAGAAATATTTTTCAGCTCAAGCACTGTTGGAGTTAGAGCTCATAAAACGAAGGCAGACACAATATCATCGCCCGCATTGTTTATTCTCAGTTTAATCACACGCCGGTCAGAGGTCAAGCTTGAAAATACACTGTGCTCCTCTCCATTCTGAGCCCAAAGCTCCTCTTCCTGGGAACACAACTTAGTTTAATAAACAGCCATCTTGTCTCACATATTTCATGGGGGCTCCTGCAAAGATATTTGTTTTTCATTATGGAGTAGGAGTCATCAAGTCACGCTGGCAGGGAAATAATATCATTAATGAAAGCTAAATTGAATTAAAGCATGGATTTGACCGTGGGTTTCCTCAATGTCATGGACTGACATACAGATTCCTCTATCTGCTTCCTACATACACACACACACACACGCACACACACAAATACAAATAAATCCCTTTGCTGGGAATGAGGTCTCTCAATCTCCACAAACAATCAGATAATCCTGCAGGAATCCTTTACTTCTCTTGGTCTCTCTATCACACAGAGGAAAAGAGGGAAAGAAGCAGACATATACCCACTCACAATCTCACACACACACACACACAATCAATTCATAGTAGCTGCATTTATCCTAAAATGGAGTCTACCAATCTTAAGCAGCTGAGGTGGCGTCAGTGAGTTTACCATATAAATGACCTGCCTGTCTGCTGAAAGATAACACTAACTCTGTTGAGTAAGTGCTATAAAGTGTTTTGTGTGTGTGTGTGTGTGTGTGTGTGTGTGAATGAGACGCTATGGCTGCTTGCATGAACCCTGTGAGAGTGTGTGCGGTCTCTCTGTGTCTATACGCATGTGTTGCCACGATCAGACAATTTATCTGCCACAGCCTTTAGCAACAAGAAAGACAAGCCACCCTCATGTCGACTGTCTGTTTTGGTCACCACCGCCATTCTGGGCGGCCAGAAATCTCTCTGCAAACACTACAGCCACTCATTTGCCAAACATAACCGAGCTGGCTGACAATGAAGCCGACTGGCAACCGAACCACTGACACTTGGCTGTGACGTGGTGCCTGCTGTCTGTTACAGTGTTGCATCTGAACCTCCAGCGAGCAACCTGCACCTGCTTCATGTCAGGTGACAGAGAGCACAGCGTGGGCTCCTTTCATTCAGCCATAATGAAATACAGCTGGGTTGTTTTTTTTGTTTTTTTTTAAGAAATACCTCTTTCGAGACATTCCATTTCTCCTCCTTGCTACTCTTTACCTTTACTCCCTTCCATCTCCTCACAGACCCCGCCAACACAATGGCATAATCAGTATTTTTAGAAACAGGACTCAAGAGGATTCTCATCAAACACTCTCAAGACGCAGAGAGCCTACAAGCACACACCCAAGTTATTGAGCAATTTCTCATTTTCAAAAACAGATGCAAACAAAGGAGCTAATCCAGTCCCAAATACGGCACCTTGCAAAATGTACATTAGCTTTAGTTGTCATTGTGCAAGGGAGCAGCGGGGGGGAGGTTTAGAGTATTGCTAGTGTGCACAATATAGCTGAATCTGCGAATTAAAGTCTTTGAACTTTCTGCTACAAGAGCTGCATACAGACACAAGTTCAGCTTTTAAGCCACTCTCTGCCCTGAAGATACTTTCAGTAATGGGGGGGGGGGGGGGGGGGGGTGACAGAGCTCTGCAGTGTTGCTGACCCAAACATTTTATTTGACTAACTCAAGTTGGAACAGCAACCGTGGCTATTTTCAAAAAAGAAAACACAACACATGCCACTAAATAAAGAACAGTTCAACTGAAAAATAGCAAGCACACTTAGAATCTGAAAGATGCTCGATAAAAAAAATAAAATTTCCCTGAATTACTTTGGAATGACCAAATGTGAAGACACGTCCCTTGGAGCCTCCTACAGACTGGAACTGGGACAAATGTGAGACAGATCTGAATGAAACTTGCCAAGCGACCAAGATTTGTTCTTTTCATTTAAGCTTTGCCTCCTCCCCCACCCATTTACTCATTAATCATCACCAATTAATCATGTCAACAGGAATGAAGACAAAAAGACCCAGTGTTGTGCCAGAAGAAACAAGGCATTGAGGGGCAGTTGGAACAAGAAAGCTAACTGACAACTCCTTTTATTTTTTCTTTCATTTTTCTGTTTGTAAAGGCCCCTTTAGTCTCAGACATGAAATCAGTTATGAAGGAAGTAAATGCAGAAGGTTCCCTGTTAAAGCCAATAAGCTGAAACTTTATTGTCATTGTAGAGGGATACATGAAATTATTGCTCCGCATTTAACCCATCCAGGTTGGCACCTGTTTAAGATGCACGTGCACAGGGTCACACACTCATGGAGACAGATGCCATATTCACTGAAGCGGTGGGCAGCCATTCACAACGCACAGGGAGCAGATGTTGGGAGGTACGGTGCCGTGCTCAAGGGCCGTGGCAAGGAGGTGGACTGCCACCCCACCAGCTGTCAGTTCATCAATCTTTGAGCAGTGAGAGTGGGATTCGAACCGCTAACCTTCAGGTTATTGGACAACCCACACTTATCACTGTGCCTGGTAACTTTCTTAATATAATAGTTTAATAAAAGCATAATTAATACAATAAAAGGATCTAAAATAACATGCAACTAACTGCGAACATATCATCTCATAAGTTTGTAGACATATCACAGTTTCACAAGACTGTTTCATCTGAGGGATAAGTAACTATTGCCTTCGTATTTCTTTTAACTTTTGTCTCTTGGCAGCCAACAAATCTAAGCAGCTGGAAGCTAGAAATGAGAAACCAAATCCAAGCAGCTGAGTAGAGGTCCATTAGGTTTTGGAAATTATCATCAAACTAACTGTTTAGAGATACGCTCAGAGAAAAGTCAAGTTTTTAAACATGCAAATTTCTTTTTTTGTTTGTTTTTTGCTAAAAGACCCATATTTAGCTAAATAAGCAGCTAAAAAAAGCTCTGAGCATTTCAACCTTAGAACTGCAGCATTACAGTCACAGATTTAAAAACAGGAATTCAGACAGCCAAAATTTTATGAATAACAAAATCAAGAAAAACACACTAAACTAAAACAATCCTGTTAAAACAACCATTGAGCTGCCAATCAGGAATAAGGTATATCAAACAGTCAAAAAACACATTTTCAGCCATTTGGAAAACAGCGTTTGTTTAGCAGGATTGAGAGTGACTAAAGGTCACTAAAGGCAGCGGAACACCAGAGAAACAGGTGTGGTTCATTTGCATACTGACAGATCAGGACATATTCAATTAGATGTGTACATCTGTTAATGGTGGAGACTTACACAGAAGGCATTTTAGGGCTGAGGTTTCTTTGAAAAAAAGTCCTGAATCTGATTTTGACAATAGTTTAAGTTGCTAAAACATCTTTATTTTTTGTATCTCTTTAATAGGGAGATGACATGTAAAAAAAAAGAAAAGAAAAGTAACACATGGCTATTTCAAGTATGCATGCGTGGGAGTCAACTTGTGTCAAATCACATGATGTCTCACAAGGTTTTTGCAGGCCAAGCTCCAAAGAAGAAATGGGAAAACAGCACATAAACAGGGATCCGTGCCATATAAAGCACTCAGAAGAGTCATTTCTGTCAAACAGAGATGACTGCCAGTACATGGGACTTCATACCTTCTTTCCCCAGCAGGAAATCCAGGAAGTGGTAGGTGTAGGCCACTCCAACTTTAGTCTCCACCTGAGGCCGTCGGAGGGTGGAGTAGATATTGCCAGGGCTACGCTTTTCTTCTGCTTTCTTCAACTTTGGAAGCCTACACCCCATTTCTCTGAGAAAGGAGAGGAGAGGAAGCATTTTGAGAACAAAGTAGGTGGCACAAAATTAATAAGGTTTCTAAATATAAGTAATGCTTTTGCACATTGGATAGAGTGTGACAGCTACACAAACCTAAATGCTACTCTTCTGGTGCCACCTTTAGCTTCAGGAAACAATGTGTAACTCCAACGCTGACACGTTGAAACCACACACACACACAGAGACACACGCTGCAATAACACTGAAATATGAGAGCCATTACCTGCTTGGTGGGCTGTGATACGGGCATCTCCTAATCAAATAGGGCTGATTGAGAGCGACATGTTTGATCAGAACGAATTAAAGCAGAAATGAAACCGATTTCCTGCCCTGTCAAGCAGAGCGGCATGAGGCTAGATAGACAGAAAGAGGAGTGGAGTGCCAAAATATTGGGCCTGTTGTACTGCCAAACAATTTATATGCTGATCTGACGCTTGCCTTGAAGCACAAAGAAATCTCTGTTGTTATAAGCCTTTTTATATTGTGTAAGGACCAGCAGATACCTCTGAGAATAGGCTATTGGAAAAAAACAATTTGGATAGAGCTTCTTTTTGAAATCCCCTTCTTCTAAAATTCAACAGGCAATTTAAATCCAAAGATCTGGGTTTGCATGATTTATAGAATATGAAAAACAAAAGAAATGAGATGAGGAGGTGGAAAGTACAGGAATTACAAACGACAGGAAAGAGAGAGGGGTGAATAACAAGAGAAAAAGGGTGTGGCCAATAATCATCAGACTAATCTGATGTGACAGCACCGGTACCCTCAAACCATCACCACAGACACGCTTAATATTCCCGTCTGCCACGGCTTGTAAGGGGCCACAGTGAGGAGCACATCTGCATGTCCATATGTGTGAGTGTGTATTCTTCTGCGTGTATGTCTTCCCTGGGGGCAGGTCTGTATCTGTATCTCTGTATCTGTATCCCTGCATCTGTTTGGGGAGCATGGAGAATGACATAGTAACTCCCATTGGGCCAAGTGCACGGACATTAACTCGGCTAATGATCCTAACAGACTACATTATGCCTGGTGTGTGTGTGTGTGTGTGTGTGATGCGTGTTTGGTGACTTACAGCTTTGAATAGCACGATGTGCGCAGTTCGAAAAGGTTAGAAAGTTCAAGAAATGCTGCATCTTTGTAACATTTTTGTGGCTTCATCTGTCTTGAGATGGTGCACTAATCTACATTTTGCTCAGCACAAACAATTAATAGTCATTATTCATTCAATACAACATGCTCTTCCATAATGAGAACAAATGAGGAGAGATGAAGGGATGACGCTCCGGTAAAGGGAAGAATAAGACACTAAGTATCTCTAAGTATGTTATCTGTCTCGACTCTCGTCTTCCGCCCACCATCCCTCTCTTTCCTCTTGACCCGTCCATTTCCATCTTAAATTCTTCTTCCATTTGCTCTTCAGCTGGTCTTGTTGGGATTTTCTAAACTCTGCTCGCCTGTCCCTCATCTTAATCACCCTTTTTCTTTTCTTGCTCTTTACTGCTTCTGTCCACCGTCTTTGATTACGGCCAATCCCCACATTCTGTTGGTACAATGGCCTTGATTAGTCTTACAGTGACCTCTTATGTCCATCTGATTGCAAGAGTTCCAAACTGTCCCCTACACATTACCAACATGCTATTCTAACCTCCAATACACACTTTTAGTTTCAGAACTTCCTTCCCGGTTTGCCTCAGTAATCTTTTACCCAAAAACTCTCTTTTCCTCTAAAACTTCCTATCCATCAATTTATCTATTTGCTACAAGTTACGTAGATTCAGAATGTAGGGGCAGAAGAGGGATTTCAAGGTGTTTCCTAGCCAGATGAGAGACATAATCTCTCCAGCATGTCCAGGGTCTGTCTCATGGTCACCAGCTGGCTCAACATGCCCAAAACACCTTGCTTGGGGGAGGCAACCAAACCACCTCAACTGGCTCCTTTCAATGTAAAGGAGCAGTGGTGCTATTCTGACTTCTACAGGTGAGTCTACATAACCAATTTATGGGAAGAAAATTTCCCCTGACTGTACCTTTCAGCGACTGTCACCAGATGAGAAGACAGACTCACACATCGACAAGTAAATCTCCAGCTGTACCTTTTGGCTTAGCTGTCCACCTCCTGCTCTGTTCTTCATACTTTAACTACTCCACTGAAGGCAACAATCACATACACAACCCAAGGAGCTAATCCATCGTTTTCTAGCCAAGGAACCAGGGCCTCATTTGAGGTGCCTTTTTGTCTTTTTATATTATTGTTACATTATTACCCCTCCGACCATTGCCATCCTCCATTCCTTCCACTAAGCCCTTCTGTCTGTTGGCTCAATGAGTTTCCACAGAAAGTGCTCCCCTGCTGAGCCTGTTTAGACCCATAAAACTATTACAATGTATCCAGACAGACGGCCGGCCAGCCAGCCAGCCAGCCAGCCAAGCCAGCCCCAGGTTATGACTTAGAGCATGTAGATCCACTCCCAACATTTCTTCTCAAGGACAATACTCTAATATACTTCATTGGCAAAAGGGACAAAGGTGAAATGTGGGGATGTTCAGCAGGCATCATCTCTGGCTGGTTGGGGGAAAGAATTTAAGTAGTGGAGGAAGGGTCAAGCACAAGCAGGAGGAGGAAAATGAATTGCACAATAATGTAGACAGCCTTCTGTCACTGAGTCTCGACTTGGATCCACTTCCTAACTTTCCTGCTGTTGTATTTTAATCCAATTTCAAGCCCATTCCAGAACAGGGTATTAAAACTTTCAAATAAACTGAATTAATTTATTGCCCTACTCAATTCTGTTATGCAAAATGCACCGCTAAAAAATCACAACCATTTCGATTTATACACTTTCTAGTTGCCAGTGGCACGTGGTTTTGTTGCTCTTAAATTAGGTGTGATTAGTTCTACTCTTGGTCCTGATAGGCCAACTGCTCTACTGTTTGATCCATCCGCTCACTTTTAAGTTCCACAGAATGCTGACAGCTCAGTTTCAAAACAAAAGTCTGTGTTAAACAGATGAACTCTGTCAGTGCGGTTTAGAAACAGACATCTGTAATTGGAGACAACGCTGAAATGAAAACCTAAGGTGGCAGTGCCAGAGAAAACTCAACCAAGCTGAAGACTTGAGGCCTTTTTGCTACATATGAGGCCTTTTTCGCTACAAGTCGACTTCAAACAGAATCTTACACTTGCTGTCGCACAAACACACAGGCAGAAAAAGGCCCTGACAGCTATAAAAAAAAAAAACCTCACTGAACGGAGAGAGACAGATAAAAGGAATGTAAAAGGAAGAATGAAGTGACAGACATGGAGTAGCAGAAGGCTTCTCATTAGAGAATCTCTTGTAAGTGAGAGTTTTTGAAATGACAGCAGATTTACGTGAGGGCATAATCTGCCTGCTGTATGCCACTGCTCCGCTACCTTTACTGCCACTCGAGGGATGTCTGCTTTACAAGAAGCAGCATTCGTCTGCAGCTGAGGGAGAGTGGCTGACGGACTCTGGCTGGGGGAAATTCACTATGAATGTGGACAGAATCCCTACAATCACTCGCATGCGGGTACGGATAGATTGCAACAGTGAAAAGTAAAAAAAAAAAATCACACATTTCTTCTTCTGCTGAAAATTTAGCGATATCTGTTATGATGAAAAAAAAAAGCAGCACAGTGAGGTGTGCAGAAGAGAAACAGTTTGACACAATGGTGTGAACATTTACTTTTACACAAGAAAGGCTGTAGCAGTTACATCTAGTCAATTATACACTGAACGCCGATAAACAGTGATGAAAATACTTTAGTTCAACCACTTTTCTCAACTTAAAAACACAACAAACGTACAGTTTTGATAAAGACTCCTTAATTCAACTGCATACAATATGTACTGAGAGGGAACGTGTTGGCATGAGGACCCGTCTCTTCGGCAGCAAGAAGAACAAGAAACCCTGCAACAGATGGTTTGACAACACACAGAGCTCTGATCGGCGGTTCACAGACAAAAACGCAGTCAGCACTGAAAGATGCACGAGTGGATGATGGTCAAACCAACGCAGGTAAGTTCTTTATGTTCGCAGACATTGCGTGTGGTCAAAGAAAGTCACATGACGTTCAGGCAAACTATTCATGAGCTGGGGAGTGTAGTTTCCTTGCCTGCAATTCTTACGCCAATTGCACAAGTGTTCTAACTATAAGATAATGTCAGTTTTCTTTCCAAAACCACCAGCACTGCTACGTGGCCCTGAATTTTTAGCATCACCTCTCACTACAACTATTGTATGTAATCAGAGGCAAGAGAGAAGTTTTAAGCGTTGCATTTGCTGCATGAAATACAGCCATGTGTTATGTTTGAGTGGCTAATACACAAAACTGATTTAGAATCAATAATTAAAGCAATCATTGCTGGCTTCCGGTGACACTTAAGGGCTTATTTCAAAGCCCTAAAAGGTCTTTTAGGTCTGTTCACAGGATGGCCCTGAATTAAGTCACTTTAAAAAAAATAAAATAAATAAAAGTTTTGTAGTTCAGTAATAGAAATCAAGATATACTGTAGGAAGCTACTTATTTTAGGGTATTGTGTCTCCACTACATGTATGGGATTTCACTGAATTTTTAGAATTAGAGGTGACAGACTGATTCCTGTGGAGCAGGCTTCCCTCCCACTGAGTCCTACTGAGTTCTACTGAGTTTCGAATGGAGGATGCTGCCGATGATCAAAAAGGAAAAGGAGAGCAGGAATAGAATGAGGAGAAAGACAGAAGGAGGAGGAAATGGATAGAGACAGACCGAGAGCAGAGTGGGAGAGAGTCAAGTTGCCTGCTGGGAGGTGCGTTTCCTCCAGGCAACAAAGTAGTCACCTCAAACAGTGTTTTAATGAGGCTGCACAGGGAGGATAAAAACTAATTATGACATTGATGTATCAGTCTGTCACACAGCTTTGTGCACAGCCTGTTTTTTTCCACTAAAAAGAAGAGTTTATGAAGAAAGGAGGGGTGTTTGGACAGGAGCATCAGTTTCCTACACCCTGGGGTTGATTCTTAACATATCAGTCTCGATTGCAGGGGAATAAGAAAAAAGGTGATGATCTGATAAAGTGAATGCCACTCAGCACTAATGCCTGTTTTTTTTTTTTCTCCCCACAAGCAGATTTCAAACTATATGCCGAGTAGCCATCCAAAGCCATGTACCTAACGGATGCCCCACACACTTTGTGGGTGCAGCCTTGCTTGAAATTACATGTTTCTGGTTTTCCCTTTTTCCTCTTGTGTGCGTTCAACATCGACCATTGCTCGTGCACGCAGCCACTCTCTCCCACAACACGTGGCTGGTGCTGCCCGTTAACGGCGGCAGTTTAGTGAAGGGGAAATGACACATGACAGGTCGCTTGCGCGCCACATCTTTCTCGACCCTGGCACACACTGGCGCGCGCACACACACACACACAACTATGAGCTTCCATCTGCGCTCGGCACTTCGTCACGCATATCTCGAGTTCACTTCAACCTGTGACAGCGAGCAGAGGGCTTATTCATTCCGTTCCCCCACGAATACAAATGGCACACTACATCACACAAATCAAATGAGTGGATGCGTGTCAAACCCACCAGGATTTATCCCCGTCACCGGCTTGCTATTGTGCAAGAGTCCCACAGACTTCTGATGTTAAATCTTAGGAGGCATCTCTTGATGTACTTGGTTTATAAAAGTTGTTTTCAAACCTGTCAAATCAACGGACTGTTTCCACGGTGAGAAAATACGCATGCACCGCAGAAAGTGAGACAACAATGTTGGGTCGAAATATTTCATTTAAGTCCCCCCCAGAGAATCATCTAATGATCAAAACTCTACTGCAGACCTGATCATTTACCCTTTCCGTGAATCAATTAAAACCAACTCACCAATTAAGATGGTCCCGGTCTGTGTTTAGTCTGACTGGACTGGAAGCTTCCTCACTCTCGACGCGTCTCTCCTCTCCGTCTGATGTCCTCCCTGTCTGTCCTCGTCACGGCTGTTGCAAGAGAGACGCACATAGGCTCTGACAGACCCTGCGATCCAATGGGAGGAAAACATGAACCCCTCGTTTCGAAACTACAACTGGCTGGAACCTCATGATAAACACTCCATGAAGCCGTCTGTCAGCAGCGCGTGTTAAGGGGGAAGGAGAGGGCGGTTTATCGCCTCCTCTTGCCTTTCCGTTGTTCCTCGTTCGTTGCTCAACTTGGATCAAACACTCAAGGGGGATAAAAAACAAAAAACGGTATCTGTATCCTGTTTAGGTTTACAAATCATAAAAGTACACAAATTATTTTAAACAAAATGAAAAAGTAACAAGAACCCCCTAAGAATGAGTTTTAAGTGTGGAGAAATGTCTCCAGATGTTCTGCCTCAATGATTCTTAGTTACTCACCACAAAACATGATCCACTATCAAGGCTTGAAGTTGTGTTTTTCAAACGTTTCCTGGGGAAAATTCATATTTCATAAGCAGCTATCCAGACTTATTCATAATTCAGAAACGTCTGACAGGGGGGTAAGAGGGGTTTGGTCAAAGGCTGGAAAGGGCACTCTGGGGACCCTAGTCACACCATCAGACCGTGACAAAAACAAAAAGCCCTGTGACCAACAGATGATGGGCTTGTTGCCAGGCAAGATGGGCAACCCTGCCCTGACTGATGAGCAGCAGCCACTGACAGGCGTATGAAGCCTGGGAGCAGCAGTGCAGGCAAGGCTCGCTGCTTCTTCTTTACGCTCCTCCGTGCAGATCAAAGCTTCCCAACTCAAACTGTGACAAACTTTAAGTTTTAACATGCGCTTGCATAGAAATTGCATTTAAATGAAGATACAACCATGATAACAAATTCAACTTTTATTATTCAACAGAAATATCCAAACCCTCTTGAACATGAACATCAACAAATACCAAACAGTGCGGTGCTCAGGCTCTCTGAACGAAACGGTTCTCAACACAATCACGCCTGCGCACAGCAGACCTCCAGGTCAAAGCCCACACTACTGCAAGTGAGTCCAAGAAAAAGTGATGCATACGACACACAGTGGACGTTCTCAATCACCTCAAGCTGCTTCTAAAATTAAACTTAATACACATGAAGTGCACTCACTTGTGAAATATCTATAAAATCCTGTGTGTAGGATTCCCTGCAAATAGATAAAAACCCAAAACACTTAACAAACCTGTAACAGTGAGCTCCAAACAGTGAGCAGTGAACAGATGGAAGTAATACAGCCCCCTACTACCGAACAAGTCCTTCATTTTCCACCTTCTTTGCTCCAAATATCAGTTGATTATTGAGTGGTGGCAAATACAATTGATACCGTGATTATCCTTGACTGTGAACTCCTGGAACAGTTGAAAAGCATCAGACCGAAACCTGAAATGACTACAACTGACAAGGTGCTCTACTTTTGGTGACGTCCAATGAAAACAAACAAAACAAAATGGAGCACAAAATAACCAAGGCTTGAAATTAATGGACGTGCCCGTATGCTGTGGTATGAAAGTTAATGAAGATCTTAATCAGAGGAGCATTAGACCTGAACTGGAGCTAAGGAACACTTCACGGCTGAAAACAACCAGATTGCAGTCAAGACATTGTTACAATATATACACATATCTCTTATGTAGAGAGAGCCCTTGCAGAGGCTAAAAACCCCAACCAAACATTTAAAATAATCCAAAAAAATAAATAAAACATAAATAAGCACAAAGACCAAGCTTAAAAGTCTTTCCATCTTTTTTTTTGGGACAATAAACAAAGAAAAACAAAGAAAAAAGACTGAAGAATGTGATCCCGTGTATCAGCTGGTGCATTCATGGTGCTATCCTCATTCTGTGCAACGGTCACTGTGATCCGTGTGAGTTAAAAGCAGCCGACCACGGGTCAGCCTTACCAATCTCGATTAAAGTGGCTGGGATGAGTTATAGTGGAAAGCTCAGGCAGTCTGGTGTTAAAATGGCTCTCAAAAATTTGAGGCTAAAGACGAAAGGCGAGTGAATTCTGGCAACGCTGTGAAGAGTTGAGTCGCTTCCAAACATCCGGAACCATCAAGATGTCATCTTGTTTCCATTTGGACTTGATGAAGCCACTGCAGCCTGCATCTAAAGAATGAAAAAATAAATAAATCATATAACAAGCAAATACCACCCTTGTCTTATTCAAATGTTCACCCCATCAGACTACCGTTACATACCGGTCATTTAGAAACCAACTTAAATTATGCAGATAAAGTACTCTAAAAAGACACTAAGAGCAGCAATACACTCATGAGGGGGAAGCAGAACTGTTAAGAATAAACTGAAATTGGAAAAGGCAACAATTTGAAACTGAAGTTTAAAATAGGTTGTTACTATAAAATCTGGGATCTCACAGATTAACCTCTTTCTGTGTGAGAGGAAAAAAAAACAGTGTGTCAGCACCTTAAGGAAGTATTTTACCTATCGGGCAGCTCTGCAGCTGTGGACTACAATACAGTCAGCATAGTCTGGACTCCACAGTCCACAAAGCTCTGAAAACAGCAATTAACATCACAAAATCAGCAAGATAAGAATCAACAGGTGCTAAAAATAATAAGAAGAAAGATAAGCTTCCACAAAAAACAAACTGCATGTGTCATGAATTAGCAAAGTCAACTTCATGTAGTTGAGGTATGCCACAGTTCATTTGATTGATTCCAAGTCGGTTCTTCAGGAAGTCGACACTGGCCTGCCATCTAGTGGTGGTGCATGAATATTACAGTTTGAGGAAAAACTTGTGGTCAAAAGTAAAAAGGATTATTTTGGTTTAAGCACGAAAATTAATCATGAAAATATCAAATCATCAAAAATGACAAATCTCAAAAGACAAATGTTTTGTGCTGTTTAAATGTAACTTCACTAGACTACCCTTATTTTCATTAAATGCACAATCACCTGATTGACAGACCGCGTCCTCTGGTCCGCAGTCCATGCAGGAGGGGTGTACTGCATGTGGGGGGGGAATAAGAATCAACTATCAAACAGTGGAACAAAGAAAACCAGGCTTGCTTCTAAATAAGGGCTGTGGGGGTCTGGATTGTTGAGCAGGCAGCAAGAGGGGGGCCAACAGCAGACTGAAACCTCATCTCATATACAGGAGCAAATGTGCGATGCCAGGGAGACGCAAAGCAAGATACCGATCATAAATGTGTGCTTAGGTACCTGGTAGGTGTAGGCATTCTGTGCGTAGTTAATCGGCATCTGTGGAATCATGACCCCTCCGAAGTTGTTGTAGGAATATGGCTGTAAGAAAAGCCAATAAATACTAATATAATCTGAGGATGAAGATGATGAACATCTTCAAATACAATGAAAGGAATGACAATGTGTAGCTCTGTTTCGTCACACTAAGGTCCTAAAAATTATTGCACCGTAACTGCTAATAACTGTCATTGTCTGAACGATCCATCAGCTTTAATTTCATTATCAATGACATGAAGCCACCTTATTTTTTGTCTATGTTTTCTAGTAGCCTACATTGAAAAGCAAATTCCAAGATTATTCTCCACCTGATAAATTCAGTCTTGTCTCCGATGCTGAGAATTCCTCAACATCTCAAACCAATTTAGATTGACTTTAATTTCCCTTGCATTTGACAAAACCCCCGCCCCCTGGCTGCATGTGAAATACCTGATTATATGGACTGCCTCCACTGATGATTGGCGAGGGTTGTGTCACCCCTCCTGCCATGGGTGAGCAGCAACCACAGTAAAAGTACTGAGTGGGACTCATCCAAGGAGTCGGTCCAACCAGACGGGATGGCACAGAGCCTGAATACACACACACACACACATACACAACAGTATGAAACCAAGGACCTGGGCTCGCAGACATCCTTTGAGGACGCAATCAGACTCACATACTTTCCATATATAACACTCCTGTAAAGTGCAGTAAGTATAGCCGTGTATGCTCTCAGGACCCACTGAATGATAGTTCAGACCACGTTTGTAGGTCACATGGGCTGCTTATGACAATGGTCTTTTAGCAGTGTGAACGCAAATGCATCCTTGATCACAACAGGCCACCTACTCAACACGTATGCTTTCTCCCTGTGAGAAATCATTAGCTATTTTTTAGGCACGCGGCTGTTGGTCAACTGCACGTGTAAAAATAAAGCATATCAACGTACGTGATGGGGATACCATGTGCTTTAGTAAGGGCTTGATGGAGCTGTGTACATATGAACTCATACCTAACGGTACCCATATCAGTAGCTTGCGCTCACATTAAGAAAAAGTGTTTAATTTCAACAAGCCAAAACGTCCAGGCATCAAAATTCTTTGCAGTGATAGAACAAGCAAGTCCTGATTGACAAAAGGAACAAAGACAAATTAAGACAAAACTTTGAACACCATATGAGTTTACAACGTGCATTTTAAGTGTGACATGAAGTCCCTTGTTCAATCTCCCATCAGCACATCTAAGGCAGTGTAGACATGTGGTGGATGCCTGAGGAGGAGATAGAGGACAGATGGTGTGGCAGGAAAGTCGCTTAAAAAGTCAAAGCGCTCAGAAAAAGTTGTGCCAAGGCACAGTGGAGGTGCAGCTGTTTGCAAGAAGAGCAGGGAATTAGGCTTACAAGGGGTCTCCTGACAGACATGGACGGGCTCTTAAATGGCAGATGTGAACGGATGTAGACAGGTGTGCACTTGTAATCAGATCACCCAAAATTCTCGTGTTAATTTTCTAACTCGTGTTAATGCAGGTGTAAACAGTGCCGTATTTTACTGCCAATGCTCTCTGGCTCAACTACAAAACAAACAGATGGAAGTTTATAAGACAGACAGATGCAAAGACGAACAAAGACAAAAAGATCAAATAAAACACATACGTGAGCTCCTCTCTTTCATGATGGCAGGGCCCAGCTTGAGCTTCCGGCCCTTGAAACTAATCTGTTGCTTTAGCGAGAAAAAAAGAAAAGAGAGAATATTATTCTTGTTGTTTACATAACAGAAAAATAATTACAAAAGGCAAACACCACTCACCTCAATGATTGACTGAATGTTGACATCTTCATTAAAGTACACAAATCCATAACTGAGAACAGACACAATAACTCAGAATACAGAAACACAGTGATTCAATGCCAATAAACTATTAAAAAAAAACATTTGATTGTGTCGTTATACAGGGAATTTCCATATGAAAACACTTTCACATAAGTTAACTAACTTTACCTTTAATGACTAAAACCAACATCTATATTCATGTTTTACAATTCAAAACTTCAATACACTAACACACGAGTCCATATTGGTTTCTTTTCCAATATCCAAAGAAACAGACAAAAAAAAAGAAATATTTATTACTGTGTGTGTAAATACTCTAAACATCTGTCAATATCAAACACATCGCCACACAATTAACTCTAAAGGAATAGTCTTAAAAAAAGAACTTTATACTAAACATTCGACACCTGATCATCTCCCCACAACACAACTCACCCTTTGCAGATCCCTCCACGGTATGTGATGATTTTTACTTCTTTAACAGCACCATATCTTGCAAAGAAGTCACGGATTTCATTTTCATCCACCTTAAGGTAAAAAGTGGGGTTTTTTTTTGTTTAATTGAAAAATGCAATTTTAGCAGCTTTACTTGTCGACTGTCGAATATCCGCTGAAATACTCAAAAATACTTTGCCAATAAAAATGTGACGTGTTGATGGCAAATATTCATTAGATAGCGGGTAAACTTCTGCTTGATAATTCACAACATAATCCAGATTAAATGGTTCGTCTGACCATTCAATTGTACATTTGAGAAAGAAATTTCAGAATAAAACAATTTACATATCTGAGGCCTATTAAAATAATTGTATGCATAAATGTGCCTAGAACCAGATATGATTTTCTCCTTGTTTGATATTTGACATATGTGGGCAAAAGGATTATTATTAATTTCTAATTAAGTGCTGTGTGACTGTAATATTAACAGAACCAAAGTTACCTTCATATCAATCCCTCCAACAAAGAGTGCATTGGGAGTCAGTTTCCCCTCAGGTAGTATGTATCCATTTGATAACTTCAACGAGGGTACAGTCTGGTAGATGTTTCTGGGCTTGTTGATATCCTTACAATTAAGAACAAGACAAAAAATGGGAAAAATGAGGGCGGGAAAGCATCCAGTTGAATTTCCAATTTATAAAATGCGTAAATCCCACAATAAGATTGTGTATGGTCAAGCATGCTTCTCTGCAATATCAGGAGTCTGCATTTCTGCACGTTTCGAACTTGAACTAGCTAGCAACACTGCTCTACCACGTGACAGGCACGTGATTGACCAATTTAAAAAATATATCTTTTTTTTAAATTAAGTAAAATGTAAATGGAATTTTGGGACTTATCTGCAAGTTTAACATCAACACCATAATAATTTAATAATGAAGTCTTATTTAGAAACTTCTAGACTTTTGTTTACAATTAACTTTCTTTTTAGTCGACAAATCCCTCAAAAAGACACGTTAATCAATCCTTTCATACATCGACTCTATCCCCAGCAGTAATAGAAAAAGTAACTTAAGTTCACCGTACTTGTTACCAGGTAATGTTAAATGCAGCTTAGATGTGCGGTCAGACAAGCTAACGTTCGCTACATCCCACTAGTGCGCCATTTTCATTTTTCCTGGCTAAGTCAAGCTAACACTCGATTGCTAAAGCTAATCAAGTATCACCTGTGCACACAAAAGCTCACCACATGCATGAAACAATTATTGGCTACTGTAATTACAGTTCTGTGTTGCACGAACGAAAGTGACGCAAAAACTTACCATCTCTAAAATAGTTAAAACCAGCAATTTGGCCAAACACTCAAGCCATAGGCTAGTTCCGTCCACCCGATAGCAACTACGAGTAAGCCGCAAACCACGCCCCTTCAGGCCATGTGACTCTACGCAGCCCGGCGTGACCTCTGGATAGTCTTATGAAGATTATGAAATTTAATTTGTTGCTTTCAGTCTTGTCAACTTTGATAAAAGTAGTAGCAGTTGCAAAGGAATACTTGAATCAATAGTAAACAGGATATTACAACTGACCGACTAAAGTAGATATTTAAATTGACACCCTGAAAATTACTTTACTACTACTTTATTTTGTTAACAAACTTAAACTTAACAAACTTTGCAAGGCGTTGCTGTCATTAACCTCTATGATGAACTTAAACACTTTAATAATAATTTTCTCATAACAAAGCAGAAAATCTATGATTTCCTTTATGATGTATAAGATTCTGTGGACTTTATTTTTATAGGTAACTTTTTTTTCCCCTCGAGAAAATGTGTTGATGTCCCAGTCTTTTGAGTGTACGTTAACCCCAGACACGCACACACACACACGCACGCACGCGCACACACACATTAAGCACGTGACGGATAGCCAGCAATGCCAGTTAAAATATTTCACGCATGTGTTTTTTTTTATGGTGGAACTGCTGTCTCGAAATGATATGCGATGTTTTTAGCCTGTATTTATTGATTATTATTCCGCCAGAAGAACAAAACGGTAATTGGTGTCACCATGGAAACGTCCCTCGATGAGGTCAACAAGTGTTTCAGTTTACAGCAACGTGATAACTTTTCTTGAGTTGCGAGGCTTTGACAGGGAGTCTCAACTCGCATCAGCTTGACAGAATCGTGTTCAGCTGATAAGAGGCAGACTAATGGTTGGCTATAGATGTCGCTGACCGAGGTTTTTCATGTGGAACAGCCACAAAGCTGGTGCCAGTTAGATATCCTGCCTGTGTAACGTTGCAGCAAACGGAAGAAGGTAACCCACACGGTACAACCCTGTGTTCAGTGTTTCTTTTCTCTTCAGATCTTACAAAAATGCAAATGTTTGTGATGTTCATTCATATATTCTTTTTATTTTTATGTTTTCCTCCATTGCATCTGTTGTACAGATGGAACGGCTCAATCAGGTAACGTTACGCTTTTTGTTTGATTCCCTATCATACCTGTTTGCCAGATTTTTATTTTTCTAACAATATAATACAGTTAGGAGTTTAACTAATAAGTTATTGGGGACGGTTGGGACTCGGGCGTAAGCAGAGCACCTTCGTTGTCAGTTGGACAGGAAACGAATCTATCCTTGCAGTGTTGTTGTCATGGTTACAGAAACTTTATAACTGTTACTCATAACTAGACTGCATTACGTATTTTCCTTCTTTGCGTCAGACATGTACTTTTTTGTATTGGACATTTAATTACAATTTGCTTTTTATTAATGAAGCAGGCGAGAATAAATGTTCAGCTATTGAGTTACACATTTTAAGCAATGAGCAAAAAAAAAAGTGTAATTCACTGAATTAAAACTGAGTGTGTTTTCTCACTGTTTCTGTCTGTGCCACAGATGGAAGATGACTCCATCTACAATATGAGTCAGAGCACAGGATTTTCTTTTCCTCCGCCTTTGCCCTTGACATGTAACACTGAGCCCTCAGAACTATATCAAGTAAGAATATCAGCTCATGCAATACTTTTATCTGGCTTTTTTTTATTTTTGCTCATGCATTAGCCTCTAGCATAGCATATTGACCCTTGTTACACCATCTTATTTGTTATTTCATCAGACAGTGTTAAGGCACAGTCACTACCCACCCATCATCCAGACCAATTCATGGACTCTTGCGGTTCCGTTTAAAGAGCAGCACCACCACCAAACTCCAAGTGAGTCTATTGGAAACAACTACAGCCCTGGTGCCCAACACCTGAAGATTGATAAACTCCAGCACAGACGCAGTTTTCGACGGTCCTCAGCAAAAGCGTCAGGGCCTTGTATCCTTTCAAGTTCATCTTGTATCAAAGCTTTCTGACACTGTATGAGTATGTAATATTCTTGAATTTGTCTTCTTACAATTTATCATGTTCACATTAATTGACACCTTTCTGAAAACCTCTTGGAAGAGATTTTTTTTTAAAAATCTTAATGAGCCTGTAAGCAGCTACTCGATGTGGAAGGAGCCAAGCAGTTACACGAAGGAAATGGTAATGAGACTTTCAGCACATCTCAGCAATAGCTTAACTTTTATTATGTTCCTTGACCTGAAGCACTTGATGTGATTGACTCATACGTTCACAGGGAGACATTGTCGCATGCTTCAAACTCATCTCTGGGAAAGCTTAAGCCTAGAATCATAGAAACCCCCAGCAGCCGGCCTACGAGTCCCCAAGAGCAGCTCAACATCATTCACAGGCAAGAGGAGAAGATGAGGGCCATTCAGAATGAACCTACTGATAAAGACCTGGAGGCAAGTGCCAGCAAATTCACCCATGGACTGCTCAGTCACTGATGCAGAAATCTTGAGGCATTTCTTTTTAACACATCGGGAGTTTGCTCACACAGAGGTATGTGTACTACATCGACACCAGAGTCCCCGGCTCCGTGTTGGCCCCCCAGCCTCACCAGCAGATTTTCAACATCATGCAGCTGCTGCCTCCCGACACAGAGGACACGAGTAAACACCTCCAGATTCTGAGGGATAACATGGTAGAGGAGGTCAGGAGAGATTATATCATCAGTCTGAAGAAGAGCATAGGTAAAATAAATAAATAACATGCAGATTCTTTATTGATAATAATGCTTAGTTTAGACACCCTATTCACACACCTGTCCATTAACCTTGATTTAATAGACAAAATCATTTGTTATATGATTAATACAAATAAGCTTTCATGCATTCATAAATATATGATCATGTGGCCAGTGGATTACATTCTAATGGACCCATCTGAGTGCCAGCGACTGTCCATATCCAGCATCCCCAAGCCTTTTCCCAGAAGGGTGATCCGTGCACCGGTACCCTGGACCCTCACCTTCAAGGAAGCTTGCATATGGCAAAGCCAGCATCTGTTCGCTATCTGTCCCATTATGGTCCTACTGCAGGATGTCTGGATAGACAGGTGATATATTCCACAAAGCATGTGGCTTTTGAATTGTGCAATACTTGCCCGAGAAAAATAAAATGTATTTAATTCCATAGATCATAAAAGGTTTTAAAATTCAAATGTCTGAACATCGCAGTTGCAGTTTGTTAAAAGATTAATTTAATTTTGTTGAGAGGCCTATATTTGGTAAAGAAACTGACTTGTAAATTATTGAGTGCAAAGCAGCTAATCCTGCTCAGATTCCAAGATCGAAAACACAATATCAGAATTACCGAACAAGAAAACGCAGCACAAGCGTTTGGAAGCTCTGCACCACTTTTACTTACAAAACCTATTTAAGACCTACAAAACCAATTAAAGTCATCTTTTTTCTTGTTTCAGCTTTTCATCTTTGAGATTTGTGAAATTGGAAGACCTTTGCTCTGCCGCCCTCCCCCTCCTGCCATCTGAGTTTGAAGAGTTTGTTCAGAGACAGTGCCAAGCTACGAGAGAGGAACTGCTTCAAACGTGAGCATTGCCGGTTTGGACAGGCAGAGACTAAAAGCTGATGTCCGGACTTAGCTTGTGTAGTGTGTCTTTGCATTTACTCACGTCAGCTGTACTGTATGTACACAGCCACGCCAGTAAATCTCATTGTATGTTCAGGCTCAGGTTTCCATCTTGTCTACTTTGTCAGACACATGTCATGCCTTCCTGGGGATTGTTTACATTAACTTCCATAAGGATTCCATTGTTTCTTCGTTGTGCACCTGTTGTATTGTCTGTCAGAGCTTGTAGCAGCCGTGGATGTCTGTCTGTACAGTTGAAATATGAGCCAGTGTAATCTGTAGAAACTGGCTGCTGTATTCAATTTCCATCTTCTTGGAAGCCTTTTTTTCTGTTAGAATATCAGAATGAATCCATAAAACGTGCTTGGGTCAGCTAAATGTCGATAATGTCAGTGAGCACCAGGGATTAAGAAAATATATGTACTTGGCTTCTGTCCACTTCTTTTTCTTTATTAAAAGTACACTTTAGTTAAAATATATATATATATATATTTGGGGTGTTTTAACATCTCCTACGGCTGAGGGGAATTTTCCAGATTCTTTTGAATAAATAAGTGGCTGAAAAATTGAGTGAAAAAAACACATTTTTTGTATTAATTACCTTTATGACTTGTATCTCTGGGTTAGAGTTAATCTGTATGTTTTACAGTTAATCTCAACAAAATGGGCAGAAAAGAACTCATCAACTCCTTCTTGTTTAAGGTGGCTACCTCTCTGTGCATCGCTCTTTGTCACCTATGAGAACCTGTGGCTGCCCTTCCTACCCAAGAATGCACACATTTGCCCAGATGGTGTCCAGGAATTCTTCAACTGTGTGGCTGCACTCATGTCACTGCACCTCCGAAGCCTGGTCATAGAATCATTGCAGGACTTACTTCAGTTCTTCATGATATATGAGGTAGGGACTTTTGTCGTTCTTGTTGCTGTATTTGAAATCATGCAGCCTACTGCTGATAATGCTGTGCAATGTCATCAGCATCAGCCCTGTGTTCTATTTTCCTCAGGAGGGCAATGATTTTGGAGAGGTGTTTGACGAGTTGAGATACGTCCAGTGTCAGGTGCTGCTGGTTAAGCTGCGAGTGGATGAGCCTCACATTGAATTTGTTCCCAGCTTGCAGGAATGTTGGGAGGTCATTCACAGGGCCTTCATGGAGATCATCAAGTGTGCTGAGAAACTTCCAAGGGTGCAAACTTTAAAAGCCTCATATCCATCCATTTTTATTTCCATGCAGTGTTTATGTGTTGTGGTTTTATATAACGTGCGTAGGTCACATATGACTTGTTTGTTTGGCCAGGTGGAGTGTAACCTCTTTCCTGACATCAATAACTTGTATCTGCGCTCGATCAGGCCTGATGAATCCTTGGTCACAAACTTCGTCAACAGAGCCAAAGATGTTTTACACAAGAACACAGTGGGACCCAAAAAGTGATGACACTCGAATTGTTTTTAAAAGCATTTTTTTATGTACTATCCAGAGTAAACAAGATGTTAATACTGCATCTTGTCTTTCAGGTACCTGAATGTTTATCAAAAGTACAGCAATCTACTGGATAATACAGCAAAACAGGATATCTCGGCATTCCTCAAAGAGAAGCACTCATTGGAAGGATTAGCTGAAGTAATCAAACACCCACATTTAAATTCGACGTAATGTTCTGTTTTCACCTCCCTGCTCTACTTGCTTTGCCAAAGTCCTCTAACTCTGTTTGAATTCTCAGAAAATTGAGGACATTGATCACTTATGGAAGGAGATCGCCTTGTTGCGCATCACAGTGGACCTGTCCATGTTCTGTCTGTATGCCGGTGATCTGAACGAATACCTGTGTGACTGTGCCAAGAGACTGAAAGACATGGTCATCACGTTTGAAGTGGAGGAGAATCGCATGCTTAACAAAGGGTAGAAGGGGAAACTTGCATTTCGTGATCTTTTCTTAATGGAATTTCAAGACCCATAACCCATCAGTCATTCTGGGGTTGTTTTCAGGATCTGTCAAAAGTATGAGGACATAACAGACACCGTCAGAGGAACACCTGAGACTACAGAAGAGTTGGTGTCTCTCAACCAATATATTAAACAGAGCAGTGATGTGACCATTCACAAGCTGATAGATGAGATCGATGCAGCAGCCCATCGTCTCAGCTTCCTTCTGGACTATGCCACTCTGCCCTGTATGTCCTACATTGCAGTTATTTGTAATGACAGCAAAAGAAATAACACATATAACCATTTCAAAATGACACATTAACTGAATTTTTACGAAAATACCCATTTGGGACACTGTAGAAAATGAAAATAGGAACAGAATGCAATGATTTACATGTCTCATAAAACAATATTTTATTGTTAATAAAAAACATCTGGTGTCGACAATGAGACGTTTCAGTATTAATGAAAAAAAGTTGCTCATCTTGAATTTGAGGACAGCAGCACATCTCAAAATATTAGGACAAGCAAAAGACTGGAAAAGTAAGTGGTGCTAAGAAAAGACAGCTGGAGGAACACAATGCAACTAATTTGGTTTGTTTGGCAACCGGCCAGTAACATGATTTGGTACAAAAAGAGCACCTTAGTGAGGCAGAGTCTCTCAGAATGAATGATGGGCAGAGGTCAGCAATCTCCCAAAAACTGTGTCAACAAATTGTGGAGTAATTTCAGAATAATGTTCTTCATTGTAAAACTGGGAATACTTTGTATATTCTACCATCTGCAGTGCATAATATCATGAAAAGATAGAGAATATAGAGAATCTAAAGACATCATGCACAGTCTTCAGGGCCTTAAGCAGCACTGCATTAAAAACAGGCAAGATTCTCTCAGTGAAATTCTGCACAGGCTCAGGAAGATTTCTATAAATCATTGTCCGTAAACACAAAACTGGTGTCCTCAGTTCCCAAATGTTGATTAAAGAAGAGGGGACGCTATACGGTAGTAAACATGGCTCTTTCCAACTTTATTAGGAGGTCATTCTGCCATCAAATTCAATGTGAGCTTCAATTTTTCATGAAATAGTAAAATGTCTCACTTGTTTCACAATCTTTCCTTTGTTTACTATGTTCTATTGTGAATCTCTCCTCCTCCAGCTGATGACTTGAGGCTGAACTCCCGTGTTTTCCAGTGGCCCAGTCAGATCCTGACTGAGCTTGACAACAATAAGGCTCGTTTGGTCATCACGAGAAAACAGGCTGAGGCCTATCTCCAAACAAGGTTACAAGATAAATGCTTAGTCTTGGTTTCATACAAGTGGTAACCACCAAGAGTGTGGTTGTTTGTTCTACTTCCTTCCCTGTTTTCACCTAATTTCTTACAGAAAAGAGTGCAGTGCATCAAAATCCAGACTTCAGACGATGTGTTTTCTGTTGGTGTTCTATCCATATTGTTTTCCTGAATGTAAAAGTCAACAACTGAACATATCAAATCTTCCAAATGTCTTCTTGACTGACTCAGGATCTATGAGTTTGACCAGACACTGCAGGACTTGGACAAAGAGATACAGGCTTTTAGGAAGAAGGAAGTGATGAACATGGAGGAGATGAAGAACAATGTGCGAAAGCTCTCTCAAATCACATCCAGCTTGGAGGCTGCTGTCAATGAGCTCGAGGTAAGAGACACTACCCCCTAGACCCCTACAGTGTGAGAAGAGAATGCACATGGTTGTGAGAAGAGGAAGTGGAAAGGCAGAACAGATACTTTTCATATCCAAAGAACTCAGGTTTTCCTTTTTTTCTGAAAGTCACGTTTGCTGGAAAATAGAGATGCAACTCCTCTGTATTTGAACAGGACATCAACAAAGAGCAGACTTTGCTGGACAGGGAAATAAGCCAGTTCCCAATGCTCCAAACTCTGATTGCTGACAAACAGCCGTATGAACAGCTGTGGAACACTGCGCTGAACTTTGAGAGCATGTCAGAAGTGTGGTTGAATGGTAGGCAACATACACTCCGGACATTACGCCTCTTCCTTCTTTTTTTTTTTCACATTTGCTGTATTCTGAATACTCCAACAGGCATAAACGATCAGAAATGGTGCCGACACATTTTTTTTTCTTCAAACTGCTTTAATACTGTCCTGGTTTAACCTCAAGGTCCTTTCCTGCAATTGGATGCTGAGAAAATCTCTGATGAGTTGGACGGGATGTGGAGGACAACGCATAAACTGACAAAAACCTTCTCAAATCTTCTTGGGCCTTGTCGTGTGGCCAAAAGCTTTAAAAGTAAGATAGACCAGTTCAAGCACCACCTGCCCATTCTGATAACCATCTGCAACCCCGGCATCAAGGATCGCCACTGGGAGAAGGTCTGCTTAAATTTATTAGCTTCATTAGATCAGCTGACACTATAAGAGATGTCAGCGCAAGGACAGAGTGTCCTGCATCTCTCCGGCCGTGTGACACTGACGTGAATAATTCATTGCCGTTTGTGTTTGCTTGTAGATTAGCAGCATTGTGAACCTCGATGTCAAACCAGATGTGAACAGCTCACTGCAGACCATGTTGGACCTCGGGCTTTCCAAGTTCTCTCAGAGGTACATTCCACCAACAGCTTACCGGGTTTCACACCATACCCTAAAATTAGAGGATGGCTTTAATGAGAGAATGCATTTGCATTTGACCTAGTTTGGAAGAGATTGGAGCATCAGCCAGTAAGGAGTTCTCCCTAGAAAAATCAATGGAGAAGATGAGAAAAGAATGGGCCACCCTACAGTTCTCTTTCTCCGCCTACAGAGATACCGTATGACCAACACGTACAATCACTTACTTTCACAAGACACTTTTGCTGAGCTGTTCAAACATTGTCAGTAGCTATGTATCCTCCAAGGAATCACATCTCGAATGTGAAATTATTGCAAGAAATGCCTAAGAACATAATGCTTTCCGTACCCTTAACACAGACTTTTGATAACAACCTGTATTTCATTTTCTGACAGGATACCAAAATTGTGTCAGCTGTGGATGACATCCAAGTCCTTCTGGATGACCACATCATTAAGACACAAACCATGAGAGGCTCACCTTTTATTAAGCCAATAGAGGCTGAATGTAAGGTAAGATGTGACATAGGCAGTTATACTTGGGTCCCTAATTGGATGGTTAGGGTTAGGGAATTAAACCTTTGCAGACATTAGTGATTATACTAATCACAAGAAGGGACTTTAGCAGGTGAAAATATAAGCTTGATTTGATGCCAGAGCAACTGTCAAGATAACTTATGCATAAACAAAGTTTAATATACATAAGTTATTATACAGTAGTCCTATCAGTCTACATAGATATATTTTTATTGACATTCTTCTATATGATTTATGTTTCTAGTGATATTTAAAAAGACAATTTTATTCTTGTTTGACCTTTTTTCCATGCACCTTAATTAATTGTGTATAGTGTTTACTTTTTCTTGGATTGCTGTACCATACACCATAAATGCTATAACTGAGATACACTAACGCCTACCAATATCATTTTGTTACCACATAATGTATATTCTATTTGTCTGACATTCACCATTATTTTCCTACTCAGAAATGGGAGGACAAGCTGCTGAGCATGCAGGACATCCTAGATGCCATGTTGACGTGTCAGTCTACGTGGCTCTACCTCGAACCCATCTTCAGCTCAGAGGACATCATTGCCCAGATGCCAGAGGAGGGCCGCAAGTTTGGTATAGTTGACCGCTACTGGAAGGATATCATTGCCGAGGCTGTAAGATCCTTACAACATACGGTTTTTCTATTTAAATGTTTTTCTTCATTGGGTCTCATGTCCTTCGCTTTGACTTGTGTGTGATTACACTGGTCCAGGTTAAGGATACTCGTGTTCTGGTGGCTACAGACCAGCCCAACATGCTAGAACGGCTGCAAGAGTCCAATGAGTACCTGGATGACATTCAAAAAGGCCTCAATACCTACCTGGAAAAGAAGAGGCTCTATTTCCCAAGGTTTGACTACGTAAAGTTGCCCTAATAGCAATGCATTTGAAGATTGTTGATATTTTTTATTGAAAGAGTACTCCTTGAGGATCTTAGAAATATGTTTAGGGTAGCTTATATTGCAGTGAAACAGATTAACTGGATAAAATAGAATATAGAGAACTGCTGATGGAAAATATTATGTTAACAAAGAAATACCTATAGTGTGAAAGACTCACCTACATTCACTGGCGTTACAGAGCAAATGACACAGCTGTTTCACATCCATTAACATTTCAGCCTCTTATGTTGTTGTCATCTTCACCGTGTTTCCAGATTCTTCTTTCTTTCAAATGATGAACTACTGGAGATTCTGTCTCAGACCAAAGACCCCCTGTGTGTACAACCCCACCTGAAGAAGTGCTTTGAGGGCATCGCCAAACTCGAATTTACAGAGGACATGGAGATCACTGGCATGATCAGCTCTGAGAAGGAGAGTGTGCCTTATACTGAAAAGATTTATCCAGCCCAGGCAAAGGTATGGAAAGTTGTGTGTTCTTTTAATTCTTAATGTTTCACTGGACATATTACTGGGGACAGACTTCATCCATGTTGTAAATTCTTAGGGTATGGTAGAGAAGTGGCTGCTGCAGGTGGAGCAGCTGATGCTCAAGAGTGTTCGACATGTCATTCATCAAGGAGTGATTCAGTATGCAGAGGTACTTGGAAATTTGTCAGAATATATATATGTATATACTGTATATATTTGGATTGTTTGTTTAAATGCAGATGTGTGCAAATGTTGACGTATACAATGACACATTCATTACTGAAATGTTTTAACTGAAATCTGAAATCTATGGAGGACAAAAGTTCATGACCAAGTTTCTTTAAATTTACATTCTGATTACACGCATTCAGATTAACCCTTTGGATGGGTTTATGTTGTGTAAATGTTGCTTTTTATGTCATATTTGAACTTTTTTCTGTTTTTCCTGTAGCTACCCCGGAAGAAGTGGGTGTTGCAGTGGCCTGGTCAAGTTGTCATTTGTGCCTCCTCCATCTTTTGGACCACGGAAGTGTCTGAAGCCATCCAGACCAACTCTCTGCCTGTCAGTTTTAAGATCCATCTGCAATATATTTTCAGAAATAAAAAACAACTTCACAGAAAATGTTACTTCGTTATTATACATTTTTGTCTAAAGTGTAGTTTTATTCCAAAGGCTTATGTGGACAAGTGCAATGACCAGATTGCTGACATTGTGGAGCTGGTGCGTGGGAAGCTACCAGGGGGGGCCAGGATGACCCTTGGTGCTCTTACTGTGATAGATGTTCATGGTAATATTTAACTTCCAAGATTCATAGCCATTTGAAGGAGACTAAATGTGTTCTCTTTAATTTGATTTATTCGCCTTTTCCCTCTGCTAGCTCGAGATGTTGTGGTAAAACTGGCAGATGACCGGATCTCCTCCCTAAATGACTTTGCTTGGATTTCTCAACTGCGTTACTTCTGGGAGGATGGAGAGGTGATGCTGCGCATGATTACCACCTGCCTGAAATATGGCTACGAGTACCTGGGCAATTCTCCCCGCCTGGTCATCACCCCACTAACTGATCGCTGCTACAGGTAACTCATTTAATTTGGTCCGTGATTCTTTTTTTGAAGAGTTTGAAACCTATAAATGTTTGTGTTATGGAAAATGTGACTTCTAATTTTTATTGAAAGGCTGTCGTTTATCATGTCTTTTTTTTCACTGACTTTGTGATGTATCAGGACCCTAATGGGGGCTTTGAAGTTGAATTTAGGAGGAGCTCCCGAGGGTCCTGCAGGAACAGGCAAGACAGAGACCACAAAGGATCTGGCAAAAGCTTTGGCTAAACAGGTACACCAAAGCTGTTACAATAAATTACTAATATACAGTTTATGGATTTTTTTTTCTTAATACTGATGTCAAAACTATAAATTGTCTCTAGTGTGTGGTGTTCAACTGCTCTGATGGTCTGGACTACAAGGCCATGAGTAAGTTCTTCAAAGGTCTGGCTCAGTCTGGTGCTTGGGCCTGCTTTGACGAGTTCAATCGCATTGAGGTGAGCTCTGCCATTATTAGAACGATGAACTGTGTTTATCGGTCATCCTGAGTGACACAAACACGCTACCTATTAAGCAGATAACAACCAATTTAACAAAAGAATTCATTCAGAATTAATGTTTGAAACAATGTTCGTGACTAAACTCAGCTGTTGACTTTAGCCTCTCAGATAACTAATAAGGTTAAAACTCACAGCATGCTTATAGATTGTTTACTTGACATGCCATTGCACACGATTTGCTGCCTAGAAAGATATAAATTCATGTAAAACATTGCTATTAGTTTTCAAACTAACACAAGCTAAAAAAAAGGCTTATGTAACTGTAGCTATTTCTGCATTGCACCAATTCAATTTTCTTATATAACTGAGTATTTTTTGTTGTTATTGAACCTAATAGCTTTGCATTAATTTCCATGTTTTATATCTGTAAACATATCTTCTTTGATCTTCCTAAAAAAAAACGTGGCAGGTAATAAGCATGAATCTGAATTTTTAAATGATTTTCATCTTCTTTCTATTCTGTCTTTCTATTTTTATTCTCTGCAGAGCACATGGGATTGCTATTTGCATCTGAGCATTCATTAAGCAAACATCATTTTTCATAGCTGACACCAACAACTTGTGGAAGAATCTTTTGCCTGCTTAATGTAACATCTGACTGAAACAATGGAAATGATTTGATTGGGAAAGCATTTGTGTCACAGGTGGAGGTGCTCTCTGTGGTGGCTCAGCAAATACTCTGCATACAACAGGCTATTGCCAAGGATCTGAAGACGTTCATGTTTGAGGGCACAGAGCTTTCCCTCAACCCAACCTGCTCTGTCTTCATCACCATGAACCCTGGTTATGCTGGCAGGGCTGAGCTGCCTGACAATCTAAAGGTGCATGTCAAGTTAAATTATTGATGGTAAATCTAGAGTTTGCAACGGTAGACAATATAGTATCCTACTGTAAACAATAATGGACTGCTATTGAATGTCTGCCTTTCAATCCTATGTTGAAGGCGCTTTTCCGTACAGTTGCTATGATGGTACCAGACTATGGTCTCATTGGAGAGATCTCATTATATTCCATGGGGTTCATTGAATCTCGCAGGTATAAGACAAAATCATTTTAGTAAATATGTAATTTCATCAGCAAAAATTGTTTTTTTGGGATACCAGACTTCTTATTGAAATTTCAATGACAGTCTTGCTCAGAAGATTGTGGCCACCTATCGTTTGTGCTCTGAGCAACTATCCTCCCAGTACCACTATGACTACGGTATGCGTGCTGTGAAGTCTGTGCTGACTGCAGCAGGGAATCTGAAGCTCAAGTACCCCGAAGAGAACGAGAGTGTACTGTTGCTTAGGGCGCTGATGGATGTCAACATGGCAAAGTTTCTGGCACAGGATGTGCCACTGTTTCAGGTACCAGATTTTGTACTACCACCACGTTCAGTATAACCTAAGTTTGCTCATGCTAACTTATCTTTGTCTTGATGCTTCTCACAGGGTATCATCTCTGATTTATTTCCTGGAGTTGTTCTTCCAAAACCAGACTATGATCTACTTCTAAAAGCACTCAATGACAACATTGAAAAGCTTAACCTCCAGGCTGTTCCTTGGTTCATTGGGAAAATCATCCAGGTATTGAAGAAGATTGTTGTTCTCTGATGCTTAAGACTAATGATAGTTTTAACTAGACATAAACATGATCATGATTTAATTTCTATTTTGGTATATAGGTGTATGAGATGATGTTGGTACGTCACGGCTTTATGATTGTGGGAGACCCCCTTGGGGGAAAGACCTCTGCTTATAAAGTTCTTGCTGCTGCCCTCGGAGACCTTTATAAAGGTAGGTGTTTGTTATTGCATTTTGCTTGATCTGACCTCTTGTAATCCATTAGCAAATTGTTACTGAAAGTTACTTTTTGTTTTCTTTCTTTTATCATTTTTGTAACTTTTCATTCTCTCAAATGTTCCTCATTTAGCCAAGCTGATGGAGGAGTTTGCAGTGAATTATTGCATCATCAACCCCAAAGCCATCACCATGGGCCAACTCTATGGTTGCTTCGATCCAGTAAGCCACGAATGGTCTGATGGCGTCCTGGCCACCTCCTTCAGGGATCAGGCTATCTCCACCTCAGAAGATCGACAGTGGATCCTCTTTGACGGGCCGATCGATGCTGTCTGGATTGAGAACATGAATACTGTACTGGATGACAATAAGAAGGTACTAGACATCCTGATCTTTGTTTTGGTAGCTACTTGCTCCCTGGGACATTTATTGTTTTTGTGAGAAATTTATCTGCGATCAACATCCTTCAAACAAGTCATTTTTACTGTCTCCTCCAGCTTTGTCTGATGAGTGGTGAGATCATTCAGATGAGTTCCAAGATGAGTCTGATCTTTGAACCTGCTGACCTGGAGCAAGCCTCACCCGCTACTGTCAGTAGGTAGGTAACCAAGATAAAAGCTGCAAGGCTTTTACATGCAATAGAAAGCAAAAATATTGACATTTGTTGTGGATTTTGAATCGGAAGGTGTGGTATGATCTACATGGAACCTCACCAGCTAGGATGGTCTCCTCTAAGAGATTCCTACATGAACACATTGCCCAAATGCCTGGGTACAGAACATATGCAGCTGGTGAGGTTACAGATATGCATATCTTGTTGGATCATCCCAAAGCCAGTTACGCATGCTGCTACTTTCAGATCGCCTTGTATCTCCATGTTTATTTATTTGTTCTTTTTTCTCCTTAGATCATGGACCTATTTGATTGGTTAGTTCAGCCCTGTCTGAACTTTATAGATGGGAAGTGTCGCTTTGTGGTGCACACATCTCCCATTCACTTGGTCTATGGTCTAATGAAGCTGTATACCTGCCTGATGGGTTAGTAAGAAAAGTGCATTTAGTTAATAAGTGAAAAATTAGTTGGCCTTTGTATTAATCAGTGTGTATGTTTGTGCTAACACTGTCAATACCAGATGAAATTTCTTCATCTGAAACCAGCGGTACACAGAATATGTCCAGCCAGCAGGTAACAATGTGGCTTCAGGGGCTCTTTCTGTTTGCGGTTGTATGGTCTATTGGGGGTACCATCACTGGAGACAGTCGCAGGAAGTTTGATGTCTTTTATCGCACTCTGATCGCGGGCATGGATGATGAGCACCCTCGGCCCAAGAGCATCAAACTCAAAAAGAACAACCTCTTCCCCGAGAGAGGTGCCAACATGTCAACAATATTTCTGCACATAATTACCAACCAATTATCATCCTTTTTAATACCAGTGTATGATTGCTCAATCATTTGGTAGGCACTGTTTATGACTACTACTTCCTAAAGGACGGACAAGGACAGTGGAATGTCTGGACCGATTCAATCACAAAAGAAGAGAACGTCATACCACCTGGAGCCAATGTGAGTATGTCGATTTCAAACAAGTCACTGTTCCACCACAGATACCACTGTTCCCCTGAAACTGTTTTTTCCCACCCAGGTGTCAGACTTAATCATTCCCACTATGGATACGGCACGTCAGCTTTTTTTCCTGCACGCCTACCTGTCGCACGAAATACCCATGCTATTTGTGGGACCCACTGGCACTGGCAAATCTGTTATCAACAAAAGCTTCTTGGTAAAGCTGCCTAAGGAACGATACACCCCCAACTGCATCAACTTTTCAGCCCGCACTTCAGCTAATCAGACCCAAGATATCATCATGGCAAAGCTGGACCGAAGGAGAAAGGGTGTGTTTGGCCCTCCGGTGGGAAAGAAGTGCATCGTCTTTGTTGGTAAAGATGCTCACCCATACTGTACTTATTAGTCTAATTGAATCTAGATGTTACATTTTGAGACATTGGTAAGAGTTTTTTACTCCTCTCCATAGATGATCTGAACATGCCAAATAAAGAAAAATATGGTGCCCAGCCCCCAATTGAACTATTAAGACAGTGGATTGACCACCACCACTGGTATGACAAGAAAGACACGTCCAGGCTGAACATAGTGGATGTACTTTTTATGTCCGCAATGGGACCACCTGGTGGGGGAAAGAATGACATTACAGGTATGCTGAAAATAAAATGCTAATTTGTTTTGTATGGAAGTAAGTAGACTCACAGAAATTAACTAAATGTTTGAAATGCTAGGCCGCTTTACTCGTCACTTGAATATCATCTCCATTGATTCCTTTGATGATGAAACGCTAACCAAGATATTCAGCTCCATTGTTGACTGGCACTTCAGCAAGGGGTTTGAAGCTTCTTTCTACAGGTAACCTGGCAGTTATCGTTTGTCATTTGCAGTGTTTATAAATTAGAAGAAAATGTCAATTTTGCTTTGTCAAGAACACATACTGTCTTGTCCTAGGCTGGGCAAGATCATGGTCCAGGCCACCATGTCTGTTTACAAGGACACTATTGACAGCTTTCTGCCCACTCCGTCCAAGTCCCACTACATCTTCAATCTGCGAGACTTTGCTCGAGTGATACGTGGTGTGCTCCTGGCTCCCCACACACACATGCAAGTAAGAGAGGGAAGAAAAAAACAGAGAAATTGATCGAGTGTGCTCTAGAAACTCTCCATTATGCATGTTTTTGGTTGCATTATTTCAGGAAGGAGATAAACTGATCCGCCTGTGGATTCATGAAGTCTACCGTGTTTTCTATGACCGACTTATCGACAGTGAAGATAAAGATACTTTTTTTATGATTGTCAAAGAGAATACCTCGAACTTCTTTAAGATGAGTTTGGAAAAGGTAAATCCCACTGGCAAAGTTAGAAACTATCGTTTTCATCTCACAAATTATAAACAGATTTAAAACCACAGCATCTGTGTTTAATTGTAAACGTCTCCGGTCTTTTTCTAGCTCCTGAGCCACCTCAGCCCAGACGGCAAGGTAGAAGATGAAAGCATCCGTAGCTTGTTCTTTGGTGACTATGCCAAACCTGATTCTGACACTAAAGCTTATGATGAGATCACAGACTTGCATGCCTTGCAAGAAGCAATGGAGTTTTACCTCAGTGAGTACAACAGCTGCAGCAAGGCACCCATGTCCCTCGTGATGTTCAAATTTGCTATTGAGCACATTTCCCGCATCTGCCGTGTGCTGAAACAAGACAACGGCCACCTTCTGCTCGTCGGTATCGGTGGCTCAGGGCGCCAAAGTGCCACTAAACTGGGCACATTTATCAACGATTACGTCCTGTTCCAGATCGAGCTGACCAAGAACTACAGCATGTCAGACTGGCGTGACGACCTCAAACTAATTATGCTCAAAGCAGGCATTGAGGGAAAGAGTCTTGTGTTTCTCTTCAATGACAGTCAAATCAAGGACGAAGCCATGCTGGAAGACATTGACATGCTGCTTAATACTGGTGATGTGCCCAACATCTTTGCTGCTGATGAACGCGCTGACATCATTGAGAAAGCGCAGGGCATTGCACGGATGGAAGGGAAAAAGATAGACGCAACTCCACTTTCAGTGTATAACTTCTTCATTGACCGTGTGAAAGCCAACCTTCACATTGTACTAGGTAGGCTATTTTACCTATCCTTACTGACTTAGATTTGACCAAGTATTTGTAACCTTAGAATATGGTGTTCAACAGCCATGAGTCCCATCGGTGATGCATTTAGGAACCGTCTAAGGATGTTCCCTTCCCTGATCAACTGCTGCACTATTGACTGGTTTCATGCGTGGCCTAATGATGCTTTGGAAATGGTGGCCCACAAGTTCCTAGAAGATGTGGAAATGGAGAGTGACATCAGACTGGAGTAGGAGAATTGACTATTTTGCAAAAGCAGTTTTGTTCTCTGGAGTCAGCGTGGATTAGATTTTCATTGCACTGTGAAGTTGGCCGACATGTCTTTTCTGTGTCTCTCAGGGTGGTGGAGATGTGCAAGACCTTTCAGACAAGTGTCAGGGATATGTCTCAAAGATACTTCTCCACGTTAAGAAGGCACAACTATGTCACACCCACCTCCTACCTCGAACTCATCCTCACCTTCAAGACTCTGCTCACAGCTAAGCGGAATCAAGTGAATACTGCGAGGAACCGCTATATTGTTGGTCTCCAGAAACTGGATTTTGCTGCATCTCAGGTGACGGACCCTTTCAAGCCTTCCGGGTGAGATTCAGCAAAACATAGACTTTTCCACTGACTGTATATTATTGTTGTCTGTTTAAAGGTATCAGTGATGCAGCAGGAGCTAACTGCCTTGCAGCCAGAGCTAATACGGACTTCTGCTGATACAGACAAAATGATGGTCAAGATAGAAAAGGAAACGGTGGAGGTGGATGCTAAGAAGGAGCTTGTGTCTGCTGATGAGAAAGTGGCTAATGAAGCAGCGGCGGCAGCCAAAGCCATCAAGGTATATAGTGCACCTATGCCATTCCAGTTATTGTATGACTTAATTTTTTTTCTAAAGTTTGTAAGTAGTTTTTATGAAGTTAAAAACCACACAGAGCTGTAATTTGGTTTGGAGATGTTTATATATGTACACACTCATTTAGATACCAATTGGATTTCCTTTAGGATGAGTGTGAGGGAGACTTGGCTGAGGCAATGCCTGCATTGAACGCTGCCCTTTCAGCCCTGGACACTTTGAAACCTTCAGACATCACAGTAGTTAAGTCTATGAAAAATCCACCAGATCCAGTCAAACTGGTCATGGAGTCTATCTGTATCATGAAAGGCATCAAACCTGAGAGAAAACCTGATCCCAGTGGCTCAGGTAAGATCTCAACATTGACATAATCATCTTTATCGAGTATCATTCCTTAAAACATACAAATGTTCAGCTCAGTATTGAGGCTTACTGTTTAAATGAACCATTTTGCAGGTAAGATGATTGAGGACTTCTGGGCCCCATCGAAGAAGCTCCTTGGAGACCTGAAGTTTCTAGATCATCTCAAAGCCTATGACAAAGACAATATTCCTGCCCCATACATCAAGAAAATCCGAGAAAAGTTTGTTGACAATGCTGACTTCCAGCCCTCAGTTATCAAAAACGTGTCTTCGGCTTGTGAGGGTCTCTGTAAATGGGTACGGGCAATGGAGGTGTATGAGCGTGTGGCCAAGGTTGTAGCCCCCAAGAAGGAGAGGCTCAAGCTGGCTGAAGATGAACTGTCTGTGCAGATGGAAATGTTGACTGTGAAGAGAGCCGAGCTGAAAGAGGTTGAGGACAGACTGCAGAGCCTGAATGATGACTTGGCTGCAATGATTACTAAGAAGAAAGACTTGGAGGACAATATTGAACTGTGCTCCCAGAAACTTGTCAGGGCAGAGAAACTTATTGGAGGACTGGGTGGGGAGAAGGATAGGTGGATAGAGGCTGCAAGGCAACTGGGGGTTAGGTAAATCAAAATATAAATACGCTCTAGATTGCTTTACACTGTTAACAGACGTGTTCTCTGATGTGGTGAAGGTTTAATATTAATCACATTATATTTCCCATCTACAGATACATCAATCTGACAGGTGACATTCTCCTCTCGTCTGGAATTGTGTCTTACCTTGGAGCTTTCACTGTGGATTACCGTATAAACTGCCAAGAGCAGTGGCACATCCTGTGCCAGGAGAAGAAAATCCCTTGCTCTGAGGAGTTCACCCTCAGTAACACCTTGGGTAACCAGGTAGCCATCAGGGCATGGCAGATTGCTGGCCTACCAGTGGACTCCTTCTCCACAGACAATGGCATCATCGTGTTTAACTCTCGCCGATGGCCCCTGATGATTGATCCGCAAGGCCAAGCCAACAAGTGGATCAAAAACATGGAGAAAGCTAATAAGCTTGCTGTCATCAAACAGTCAGATGGAAACTATGTGAGAATCTTAGAAAACTGCATCCAATTTGGGACCCCAGTGCTTATGGAACAAGTTGGAGAGGAGCTAGATCCAGTACTTGAGCCTGTGTTGCTGAAGCAGACCTTCAAACAGCAGGGTGTGGAGTATATGAAAATAGGAGAGAATATTGTGGAATATTCTAAAGACTTTTTGTTCTACATGACCACTGGACTGAGGAATCCTCATTATCTCCCCGAAGTGGCAGTGAAAGTTTGTCTGCTGAACTTTATGATCACTCCACAAGGTTTGCAGGACCAGCTTTTAGGGCTGGTAGCAGCTAAAGAGAAACCGGAACTGGAGGAGAAGAAGAACCAGCTCATTCTGGAGAGTGCTGCAAACAGCAAACAGCTGAAGGAAATTGAGGATCAGATCTTAGAAATACTCTCCTCCTCTGAGGGGAACATCCTGGAGGATGAGACTGCTATCAAGATCTTGTCATCCTCCAAAATACTCTCTGAGGAGATATCAGAGAAGCAAAAAATTGCCAGTGTCACTGAGAAGGAGATTGACGACACTCGCATGGGCTATCGTCCAGTTGCTGAGCACTCCTCCATCTTGTTTTTCTGTATATCAGAAATGGCCAACATCGAGCCTATGTACCAGTACTCCCTGACGTGGTTCATTAACCTTTACCTCTGTTCCATCTCCGAAAGTCGTAAAAGTGACGATGTGGCTGAAAGAATCGACAACATAGTTGAGCACTTCACCCTCAGTATATACAATAATGTCTGCCGCTCACTTTTTGAGAAGGATAAGCTGCTCTTCTCCCTTCTGCTCACTGTTGGCATCATGCAGGGTAAGGGCCAACTAGATGATCAAGTCTGGCGTTTCCTTCTCACCGGTGGCATTGCTTTGGATAACCCGTATCCCAACCCTTCCCCGGAGTGGCTGACTGACAAATCTTGGTCAGAGATTGTCAGGGCCTCCAAACTTCCAAACCTGGATGGATTTTTCAAACATGTCAAAGACAATACCTCCAAATGGAAAAATCTTTATGATTCAGGGAAGCCTCATGAGGACCAGCTGCCTGACCAGTGGAGCAACTTGGTGGGTCTGGACCGAATGGTGGTGATCAGGTGCTTCAGGCCAGATAAACTAGTTCCCGCTGTGCAGGATTTCATTGTGGATAACATGGGACAAGCTTACATTGAACCACCCACATTTGACTTGGCAGGGAGTTACAAAGACTCAAACTGCTGCTCTCCTCTCATCTTTGTGTTGTCACCAGGATCTGATCCAACTGCAGGTGATCAATCAATCACACAGTGTATTAATACATTATCTCCAGTACAATTTACAGCAGTGTGGATAAAGTGATTTGACTGTTCTATTTTGGATGCTGAAATACTTCAATAAAGCTTGACATTGCTCCTTTAGGTCTGCTGAAGTTTGCAGATGACCTAGAAATGGGGGGCAGTAAGACCAAAACCATTTCCCTCGGTCAGGGACAGGGACCCATAGCAGCTCAGATGATTGACATGGCTATCAAGGACGGGACCTGGGTGGTACTGCAGAACTGCCACCTGGCAACCAGCTGGATGCATAGTTTGGAGATGATCTGTGAGGAAACCATCACCCCAGAGAACACACACCCAAACTTTAGGTAACAGACTCAATACGCCCATTTGAACTAGAACTTCCATTTTGCATCAATAACACGTCACAAAATAAATATGTTTATGCTCTGCTTCTCAGGTTGTGGTTAACGAGTTACCCATCTGACAAGTTTCCAGTTAGTATCCTGCAAAACGGGCTGAAGATGACTAATGAGCCTCCTAAAGGAATTAGAGCCAACCTGCTGCGCTCCTACATGAGTCATCCCATCTCTGACCCTGACTTCTTTGGCAGCTCAAATAAACAGGTCATTTGGCAGAAGTTCCTGTTTGGCCTCACTTTTTTCCATGCTCTGGTTCAGGAGAGGAGGAACTTTGGACCTCTGGGTGAGAAATACAGTAAACCATGCGTATGTACTTAGGCTGTGTGGTAAGCCTATCTTGGCAGTGTTTAAACATTTTTGTTTGATTTTGGGTCTGCTTACAGTAATTACACTAAATTCTGTAAAACTGTTCCCCATTTTGTTGCCGTTTTTTTTATTTAGGATGGAATATCCCCTATGAGTTTAACGAGTCTGACCAGCGCATCAGTATGAGGCAGATCCAGATGTTCCTGGATGAGTATGATGAGGTTCCACTGGAGGCGCTCGCATATCTTACAGGTGTGTTTCACAGCTGTTCACTCAGTGGGGCATCGATTCACAACAACAAAGTAGACAGAAAGGTGATATTCTGAGTATGTAGGTACCTTTGTACTTTAAACCTGAGGATGGGTATATTTTTGTGTGTTCTATCACAAATGACTTTTTCCTATATCTTTGCTCACATATAATTAGTGGGTAATAACATGGCTCAAACCTCTAAACAAGTGGGATTACATTTTTCTCAGGGGAGTGCAACTACGGTGGCAGGGTGACGGATGACAAAGACAGACGTCTGCTGATTTCACTCCTGTCCATCTTCTATAGTTGGGAATTGATTGAGCAGGAGGAGTACCATCTCTGTGAGGGAGATCTGTATTATGTTCCTGCTCATGGACCCTATCAGGTACTGTCAGAGCTCTGATCAATTACTAATTAACTCTTCACTATGATACTGACATAGCCATCATTATCAGTATTGATTTGACGTGGACTTGTTTCACAGGCAACAGTAAATACAGGTCTGCATTGAAAAAAATAAGTAAATAAAGACTTTATAAGTAAATGTTTCTTATTTTCTTGTGTGCACAAAGCAAGATATTTTGCTTTAACCTCAGAATGTAGAGATCATATTGGGCTTTGAAGACTAAGTGTTAAAGTAATGGTTATAACCCTATCTAATAAAGAAAGTGATCATGTATTTTCCTTATTTCAGACGTATGTTAACTACATTCGAAGCCTACCTATTTGTGCCGATCCTTGTGTATTTGGACTTCATAGCAATGCCGACATAACCAAGGATAATCAAGAGACCAATCAGCTCCTGGATGGAGTGCTGCTGACTCTTCCCAGGGAGTCTGGAGGCGGAGCTAAGTCTCCTCAGGTTTGTATTGACCTTTGTCAGATTTTCTCTTTACTTTTTTTGGCTTATGCTGATATGATTAGTGAAGGCACGTATGTGTCTATAGAAGGTCCCACAGACGGTAGGGTTTTGTCACCACTGAAAAACTCTGAGAAGCACTGAAAGTTTGCCAAACGAGCACCTGAAAAAGCACAAGAAGCAAAATATTCTGGTGTGAACCAACAAAGAATGAGCAACACTATTTGGCCATAATTCCCAACAACATGGAAGTAAGCCAGGCACACCATCCCTCCAAGTCAAGCATTGGTGATATTATCATTCTATGTGGGGGTACTAGTCGAAATATAGAGGAATCGGATGCAATACAGCGAATGAAAACCTTTTTCAGAGTTCTCAGGATCCGAAGCCAAGATACAGGAACGGCTTCTAAGAGTCTGGACCTGAACTCTGTAGATTATCTCTGGACAGACCTGAAACTGACTGGGTTAAAAACCTCAAGTTTTTATTAAAGTCTAAAGTCTAAAAACATGGTCATATTACACATAATAAAAAAAAATGTACTTGCATAAAAAAATTCAGAGTCACTGCACATATAAAAAGAAGCACCGTATGCATGCGTGCTGTCTTATCCTAAGCCTTGTGTTGTTGTCTCTCTACGTTGAAGGAAGTGGTGGAAGAGCTTGCAGAGGACATCTTGTCTAAGCTGCCAGCAGATTTTGACATACAAATGGTGATGGACAAATACCCAGTCATGTATGACGAGTCAATGAATACTGTTTTGAGGCAGGAAATCATTCGTTTTAATAGGTACTGTAATGACAGCTTGTGTGGACTGGGAAAAGACAATAAATAAACATAGACGTGAAATCCTTTTCCAATTAACTGCTGATCACTCTTTCCTCTCCTCGTGTCAGACTTACAGAAGTGGTGCGTTGCAGCTTGATAAACATCTGCAAAGCTTTGAAGGGCCAGATTGTCATGTCTTCGGAGCTTGAGAATGTCTTTAACAGCATGCTGGTGGGCAAGGTGCCCAATATGTGGGCAGCAAAGTCATATCCCTCCCTTAAACCACTGGGGAGCTACGTGACTGATCTATTAGCCAGACTGCAGTTCTTGCAAGTAAGACTTATGATTGCTTTGGGCCACATAGACCTTGAGAATATTAGGCATGTGACTGCTGTATGAAGTTATGATTTAGTAAAAACAAGTTTAACTCACATTCAGCATGCATTACCAAGAAAAAAGTTACAACGGATTTTAAGATACTAATATCTGTGCATATGTTGATCTGGACAGGACTGGATAGATATCGGTCCACCCCCAGTCTTCTGGCTCTCCGGCTTTTATTTCACCCAGTCGTTTCTTACCGGAGTGTCTCAGAACTTTGCCCGGAAGTACACTATCCCCATCGACTACATTGGTTTTGAATTTGAGGCATGTATTTGATTCCTAACCTTTTTACCATATTCACTCTTACCAGTCTGGGGACATATTGTGGGAGAAATTATTTTCGTTCTCTTGGTTGTGTTCCAGGTAACCAAAGAGGAGAACCACATGGATGAAAAAGCAGAAGATGGAGCGTATGTTACAGGTCTTTTCATGGAAGGGGCTCGCTGGGACAGACAGAACATGGTCATTGGGGAGTCTTTACCAAAGATTTTGTTTGACTCTTTACCCATCATTAAGCTCAAACCAGGGGAAATGGCAAAGTTTCTGCATGAGAATATTTATGTGTGTCCTGTTTACAAAACCAGCGCCCGTCGAGGGACCTTGTCTACAACTGGGCACTCTACCAACTATGTGCTTTCCATCGAGCTGCCCTCTGACAGGCCACAGAAACACTGGATTAACCGTGGAGTAGCTTGCCTCTGTCAGCTGGACGACTAAGAATTAGCCTTTGAGCTGTCTACTCAACTACTGTATAGGCCAAAGAAATACATGTTTTTGCACAAGATGAAGAAGTTATGTTTTTTTTTGTCAATTAAAGCCAAAAAATGTCTGCTTTCATATATGTAATTTATTTAACTGCAGACATATTGGATAAGTGCACCTAAATACAATTGACCGTGTCCTTCTAATGAAGCTGACTGTCTGGATTTGCATATATTGTAAAATTTACTGGGGATGAAAGTTGAAACAACATGTAATCCACATGGAATTAATTCATTTTCTCATATTCAATTCGATTATTCTTCATATTGGTGTTTGCTGACACAGAAAGTTTCTTAGGACAGGTTTTAGAACAAACATTTTCGACCTCTGCTCTACCAAGAGGAAAACTCGCTCTGTGGGTGTGTGGATTTTCTTCCTAGAGCAGAGAGGCTCTAAGAGGAAGTCTTCAGCCTGGATTATCTGCAAGTAACTGCTGACATTACATAAAGATAAGAGGCCATGCACATTTGCGGTTTCAATACAATTTAAATTTTTTGCAGGGTGGGTTAACATTTACTCCTTGATAGTAAAGTCAATATGAAATGACAACATTTGAATGGTGTTAGTGGTGTATACGTCAAACATTTGAAATTATGTCTGGTCTGAGGATTAAACAACCGAGTGCATATTGTTGCCATCGATTTCCTTTAATCGGGTGAAACACCAGATGGCAGCAAAGTCGGGGTCCAACTAGGTTCTCCTCTTTTGAGAAACCCACTGGGACCCACGAAGATGAATACTTGCACTGTACATGTATACTGAGATCGTTCCTGTGGAGTTACTAAGGAACAGACTCATTTACGCAGCTAACTGTTATATCAAAATGTGAAAGGCAACGCTAGTGTTTAAAGATCTGATTTTAAGGTCAGAAGTTGAGTGTAGAGCAGGGGTAATAAGTTCATATGAGTGTGGTAGCAGACCATCCATCTATACTTGGCTGCAGTTTCATGGCAAATGCATTCCTCACCATCTCCGATAGTCTTGCGAGGAGTGTAAAAAATGATTTTCTGTCCTGGCAGCCAGATTTATGGCTCAATTTCAATGTTTCAATGTTCTTGCCCCGGTTGGTCCATATTATAACGCAGGATGCCACAAATCAGCACTAAATGTTTACACGAATGGCCTAAATGCCGAGCAAATCTTTGTGAAAGGGGGTGTTCATCATCATGATCATGCATCACAAAGATCACATGAGTGGCATTGCCTGGTTGTTTTCATATGTCGCTTTTGCTAGATGTTCGCTGTAGTCAGCACTTGTGGGTTTGAACGTAAATTCACTTGACATCGAAATTCAGCAGCTGCACTGCCCACCTCAAATCGCGAGATATAAATAACTGAACGTTTAAATCTACGTGCTATAAAAATGACGTTGATTAAGGTTGCTGTGACAACTGCCCCGAACAGTCTGACTGTAGCCGCAAGGGAGTGGGACACGTTTTCACAGTGGCTGCATTACAGACATTCTTCCTTTTTTTTTTTTTTAGCAAAGATACCCCAGAGTATGTTTTACTGCAGTTATTTCATTATGTTAATGAAGTGGTGACAATGAAGTGGAAGAATTCCCTGTCTTTGTAGACATGGTTGCCTGAATGAGTAACTCTGTATGAGTTCATATTTTATCATGAGTTTAGGACACTGAAAATGACTCATCATTTTGTGTCACCGATCCAGAAACATGTTGCTTGTCTCACAGAGCCACATTTCAGTTGGCTTTACTTCCTTTGGGAAATAACCTTGAGACTGATCCTTCTGCTGTGGGTCATGGTGACTCACCCAAATTGTGGAGCAAAATCCACGACTATGGTTTCGACTGAATTTACACACCTAAACGCACCAATCGATGTTTTTAGATGAGTAAATGTCATAAATCAGTAGCTTGGTTTAATGTGGCTTGCAGCAGAATTGCACTGGCATGATCTATGCTCCGCTTTCACTATTAGTCAATAACCAGTTCTCAGCTTGCATGTCCCATGGTGATGTGAAGGAAAACAAAGTGCGTAATTAAAAAGCCTTCCAAACAAGAGTATCTTTGTGAGTAATGGTATTGTAAATGGTTAATTTATCTTTTACTGAAGCTCAGTCGGCACTAACATCAGCAATCATCATCAAGACGCAGCTATAAATGTTGGTGGTACTCAGGTCTGAATGTCGAACCTAACATGTTGGTCTAACAAGCTAAGAACTTCCTAACAAGGCAGTTCTCACAACCAGGAAACACTAACTTATATTAAGTCATTGGTAATATAAGATTAATAACCACCTATAAAGCGATCAGAGACGCTTTCCTTTGCGGGGACGGAAACGCACAACCTCTTCCCTCAAACATACCCAGATTATTATGTGACAGATTATGACTGAGGCACCCAGTGTATCCGGATGAAGTCTAGAAATTAAACAAGAGAGGTTCATGCTTCACACCACTAACACTGTGGTGAGGGTTGAGTCCGCCACTCTCTGTGGAGGAGGAGCAGACCAGCTCTGTGGCGTTTAAATTTCCTGAATGCAAGAGCACAGCAAGCTGCGGCGGAGCTGGTGAACACCTAGAAAGTGTGTCGGTCCTTGCTGTCGCCTCCCTCTTTAGTGGGTCTGTGTGTGTGCGTGCGTGCGTGCGTGTAGAGAGAGAAAAAGAGAGAGAGAGAGAGAGAAGTTTCCTCTGCTGTTGACGCGCGGTCTCAGATCGCTCACTTCACACGATGGCACGTCCGCGTCCGTGTGCGACGCCGCTGCTTTGGGAGCTCCGCTGATTTTCATGAAAACAGAGCCCCCACCTCCACCTCCCCAAAAAGTACCTCTATGGCTGAATTTAAAGCTAAGAAGAACGACGTCGGCCCACCGGTTGCTGGCTGGAAAGCTGCGTCGGGGGAAGCCGGAATGAGCGCGGAGACGCACCGAGGAGAGCCCGTGTCCAACGGAAACTGCAGCGTGTCAAACACCGACAAAAGGGTCCAAAACGAATCCAGCTGCGAATCCCCGACGTGGGATGACAGGGGGTCAGATTCAGCTCCGAGACCAATCCCTCGACGCAGCAGTCTGATCAAGGTAGGCCGTTATTTCCATCAACAGAAAGCGGCGCGTCTCGCATAGATATCTTCTGAGGAAACGTGCAGAATAGTTGCATTACACCCCCTTTGCAGTTAGTTAAATCCTATAGATTATTCAATCACAATACGAACTCAGGAGAAGGTCGTTCTGGTTTCAAGGGAGGGACAAACGAATCAAAATAAAGTCAGTCTAGCAGTGCTGGCGAGTTGAATCAACCTGCTCCCTGACAATAAAATGTCTCTGTCTCTATCTGTGTCAAATAGAACAGTCAGTCACCTCATCTCGACTCGGAGCTCTTGAGGAAATTTTGAGTAGAGGCATTATGTACCTTAAAGGTGGGTTTTGTGACTTTGGGCTTCGAAAAGTATCACCACAAGGGGACAGAGTTCTTCCGTTTGTTAATTGCTTATGTTGATCTTACTGCTGGTAATTTAACACAGCTACCTTTAGAGATGCAACCCGCTGCTCTTCCTCTTTGTCTATGTTTATGCATTTGGCAGACTTAACACTGCATTAATACACACAGTAGACTGATATTGTGGAATCAGCTTAGAAAAGTTAGAGCTAACACAAACTACATTCACAGCATTAACACTTCCAGCTTTTTACTTACCAGTCCGGGAGAACAGTTGAAAGTTCTGAAAGATTTCAGTCCTCCACTTGGGTAAAGCAACTCAAATATTTACTTTGCTTTTGGTTAATTTTTTACGTCATTTTGTGTGTTTGCAGCTGAATTCAGATTATTTTAGGAAGGGTGTGGTAGCAAAGGCAAGAAGTTTCCTGGAGTTTCAACTTTTTGTTATAATCACTGAGATTTTCACTATGACTCATCTCTATGCCCTGTTGGCTGGCAGCCTGTGTCTTTGCAACTGCCAGTGCTGACTACAGCTTCTTCTTCTTCTTCTTCTTCTGTTGCCTCCAGGGCATACTACACTCTGTGGTGACTTAAAGCCCATTTTAGTGGCACACAACGGAAAGTCTGATCCACCTGTGAAGTTTCCCAGTTGTTTATCTCAGCTGCGTAATACATAGGGGTTTTTGTATAATTTAAAGGTGGTACTTTTTCTAATTTTGTTGATAGCTGTCATCTAATTTTTGAAGGTTTAAACATTTTTTTAAAATGTGCAATAGCGAGCTTCTCAAACATTTTGAAGCCCTGTGTCTCATTTTCCATCGACTTCAAATACAGAATATCAAAACCAAAACTTGATCAAGATTTCCAAAGCTTTTTACTTGTGTGTCATACAGTAAGGTTGTTATGTGCTGGTCAGATTGTATTCGGTGAGACTTCAGCCAATGCCACTTACAAGCGCTCCTGCTGCTCTGGAGAGGAGGAGGAGGAGGAGGAGGAGGAGGAGGAGGAACTAGCAAGCAAAACCACCCCCCTTTTTGATTAGAATGAGAAATTACATCTTTCTGCCCGCTGCAGCTCACTGTTGAATGCCCCTTTGCTACTATCTCACTGCCTGGATTCGAGTGCGAGCAGATGTCAAGCTTATTTGACCAAAGCTCACAACACAGATTTCCTTGAGGTAAAAGCATTTAAAGCAACATTCATACCAACAGCATCTAATCAATAAATCATGCCCTGACTTTGTCCTTTTATGGCTTTGGCCTCTGGGCATGTGGGAGGTCTTATATTGATTCCTAGCTGCTGCGTGTCTCCAGAGCCTCTGCCGGCAAAAACATGATTATTTGAACATGTCATCAGCTATGTGTGATTAGCAACGACTCAGCAAGACAGGAAGCTGGCCCGTTGACCAATTTCCTCACTCAGTTCATGTGGCAATGTTGCTAGTAAGTCATGAGCAATTGGCGGTGACAAATCACTTTCACTGGAACACACACACACACACACAGAAAAACAGACAAATGATTCTCACCTCTTTGCCTACACACAGGCCTGCTCTCCTCCGCTCCTCTGTTGCAGCCAGCTTAACAAGGACAATTTGAAGGAGCTCTGTGTGCTTGAAGCTGTGGTGTCTTATTGGGAGTCAGAAATAGTGAAAATCACTCCTGCTGAGGACGGTGCTTGAAATGCAGTGCCATGTTTGATGTGAGGTGTTTAATGGCTCTAGAACATCACTGTCTTGCTTGGTAGCAGCTTTCACTTTAAAGAGCAGAGGGGGGGGCCTGGGAAAACATGCTATATGCTTCGCACGCTTCCTTTGTATTGAGGTAGAAATGAGAGGTGAGGAAGACATTTATGAACCATGTTAAGAGTTATGATTCCATCTGTAAATACCACAGCGTGTTTTTCTGTTTGCTAGATTACCCCTATGGCTAACCTCAGGATTCCACACAATAGTCCGGGTGGTATGTTGGTGGACAAACAGGAAACATGACATTCCAGACTGGTTTTAGCATGAGTAGGGGGCTCACGTTCAGTGTACGTGTGTTTGTTCCTGTTCCCTTCGGCTGAGTTATGCATGGTTGTCATTAGTATGTATGTTGTGCTGTCTGCTGTCCTCTCATTTGTTCTGTTTCCCTCATGTGCATGGAGGAGATACAGCTGTAGGTGACCACCAATCTATGCCTGTTTCAACTTTATCTAAGAGATAGATAATCATAAGGCGTTCGCTTTCACGTTCTCTTAGTTTCAAATGTACAAATCTAGCCACACTAAGAACAACACACACACACCTGCACAGACTTGCCTTGTTTTAAAATACAGCTTGGCAAAACTAACATCTATTTCCACATCTCTCGTTAGTCATGCCAACACACACCACAGGGTTCTCTGTTGCATGTTTATGTGACTGTTTTCAATAGTCTTCTAAGTCTACACAAGTTAGTGAGGCAGCAATCCTGAAATTTCAAACCATTCCTCCGGCAGTCCTCAGTTTGGAGGTTTGTTTTTACTGGGGATTAGACTGTATATACAGTGGACATATATGACAGAAATATGTCAATGCTTGTTCCTTCATCAAAACACATATTTTATTGGTATATATTTGCATTTTGGACGTCTTTATGTGGGATTTTCAGACTGTGTGGGAAGTATTAGTGCACAGCTTGGGATGATAGTTCTTTGAGTCACAGCAGCTTTGAGCACCTCCAGCAGTTCAAATAAGTATCTTTAGTCCGCCTTAAACCGATTTAAACTGCTTGAGCGCAGCACTGCACAGCCCAGGGAGAGAATGCACCTCCTCACTGATGTGACAGAGCAACTGAAAACACTGCCGCTCGCACCTCCGAGCTGAGCCGGTGATTGATCGCGCCGTTTTTCATGGTTCCTTTTAAATATTTTACACAAAGTAGACAAATAAAACAGAACAATCAACCATATTAGCCACAGAGGCAATCATTTGCCGTAAGCCCCAACAGATATCCCTGAACAAAACAAAAAGGGAAAACAAAATAAGGGTTGCAGCAATAGTGCAGTTGTTAACAGGATGATATTTGTGGTTTGAATGCATATTTTGGCCTTTTCTGTGTGGAGTGTGCAGTCTGGTGCTTCGCTTCAGTTTCTTCCAACAGTCCAAAGACATGGGTTTGAGGACAGCCGGTGATTCTGTGGAGTTGCCGTCCCGACCTCTCGCTCAGTGATTGGATAGGCTTCCACAAACCTGAACAAGATAGTAACTATCAGACTAACAGAACCACAACAGCAAGTCACAACTTGGTTGCCAGCAAATTTTAGAATTAATTTTAGACATGGTCAAGCTCCCCAGTATATCTTTGACCTGTTGAAACCTCCTTCTTCTTTCCGAGCTCTTGGGTCATCATGTCAGAGGTTGCTGCTGGCCCCACGCACTCAGTTCAAAACTTGTGGGGATCAGCCTTTTCAGGCAGTGGCACCAAGGTTGTGGAATTCTCTTCCATTGTCTTTATGCTGTAGACTCTGTTAACTCTTAAAAAGCAGCTGAAGACATGTTTGTACCAACATGCTTTTGATTAACTTGGTGTTTATGTTGGATTCTGTTATGTTTTAACCGGTTACGATATGTTATACTTTTATTTTTTGTTCTTTGTTGTGAAGCACTTTGTTTTTATCTGTGAAAAGTGCTATAAAAATACATTTTTCGTAGTTACTATGGTTTCATTAACATAGATTCTTACATACAATGCAGTTCCTCTGTTTGATTCTTCTAGCATAAATGATTGTGCATGGGTGTCATTCCATGTAGCAATGTTGGATTGTGGAAATATCTGTATATGGTGTCATATTGTGTGATCTTTCTTCTTACATATTGTATTTCTCTCCAAAATATTCAGCCATTTTTTCTGCTGAAGGTCTGTTTTCAAGAATGTTTGATATAACAATTTCATACTGGAAGATTTACCAGATGAACATTTTTTCAGTCTCTGTGGCATTATTAGTATGTGTCACCTGTTGACAACAATCAGCCAAGCTTCTTTTAGGAAAAAAATACTCTCTTACTTTTATCTTTCTTTTTTTCTTTACCCTGGCTGTGAAATTTAGTCAGATTTTCTGACTTCAGAGCTGTTCTACAGGATACGAATCATCACAGCCACTTGTCCAAAGCCATGGCAGCATCAAAGACTTGAGCTTCGTTCTTAAACCTGGAGGAAACGTCATATGGGCTCTGTGGAAGATTTGTAACGGTATAATTAAACATCTCAGAGAATTAGAGGTTACTGAAAATCCTCCAGGATTTTTTACAACTCTGCAGAGGTAAATGAAACCCATAAATCTAGCTTGCTGTTGCAAATGAAGACAGAGTGACTTATTGTTTAATGTAGATATGAGACGGTATGTCTGTTTAATGCCATCTGTCTGATAAATTTACCCTGGTTGTTTTTTTTAAAAGACTGTTAAATTGCATACAAATCACATTTCTTGGTAATCTCTTCAAAAGATATAATCTCCCCACTTTTACATTCATTACACGGCTCTGCCCACGTACATGCAGTGATTCTGTTTGTGTAAGTATGTGGATGGATGTCTGAGTTTGTGAATAGCGACTGCGCTGCTGAACAGAGTCACATTGATGCAAATAAAAACCAAAATTGGAACTTTGAACTATACATTAACTCCTGTCATCACCTATTTTTTTTTCGGTGTATCCGTCTGTGACGTTAGTCAACTAGAATTGTGGTCAGCTCTCTGACAAATTGACCTTTTCAAATAAACCTTTTGCTTGTTTCGTTTTGTGTAGCGTGTGAGTTTGATAGTGTGCATGTTCGCGTGTATTCCTGCATATGAAACTCGAAAGGTTTGAAGCGTTAAAAAGAGCATCTGCTGCTCCACTCCCCACAGAGCAAGCAGTTGAGACACTGTGAACGCTAACCACATTTTCTGCTGAACATAATTCCTGTACGCAGACTGACTTGACCACATAGCGCATCATCTGCTTTCTTTGTCTATAATGTACTGGCATCTGTAGCACACACATGCAAACATCACCTAGATGCGATGTGACCATCACAGTTTTTGAACAGCTTGCAGCAAAGCTTAAAGATTTGTCTTCATAAGTGTGACAACAAACAACTGTTGGTATAATCAGGTCATATAAAAAATATTTACTACATAAGATTCGTGGAAAGATTCACCTGCTGAAGAATTCTTGGAAAATTAGAGCCACAGCTCTGGGATTTCACCCGAACCTCTTTGACATCATATGATAGTTGCAAGAGCTGTTGACGATAGTTTTTAAGAAGTATTTCTTGGTCTCATCTCACAGAATCTAAGGTTATGAACACTCAATCAAGAAAAGAATACAGTCATTTATTGTTGATCATTTTTGTTTATAGCCTTTGAATCAGTTACACAATTGACTTTAACCCCAGTTTAACCCCAGTTTAACCTAAAATGCATGTTTTTGGGTGGTTGGAGAAAGCTGGGGTACTAGGAGAAAACCCACGTGTTCACGGGGAGAACATGCAAACCACACACAGAAAGGACCCAGCTGGGATTCAAACCAGGAACCCTCTTGCTGCAAGACAACAGTGCTAACCAGCAGTTTATGTTAAAATGTACTGGCATTAAGCTCAAATTACCACTCCACAGATTCATATAAATGCAAATATGGCTGTAGATTCAGCCTAAAGATCCCACATTTTGTCAATTTACAGGTTTATATTTTGAATTTGTATATCTACTATAAGATATGTTTTAATGGAATGTATTTGAATTAAAGCGATACTGACAAAAATATGTTATAGGCATCTCTGGATGACTCTGCTTGTTGTGAACTTGCACTTTGTAACTTTGCAGACCTTTTATACACATTAAAGCTATAAAATGCAAAAACACAGCAGAAAAGACAAGAAGCAAAGTACATCTCCCTTTCATATAATGCTGATTTTGAGAAATCGTTTGCAATCAGTCTTGCTTTATTGTCTAAGAGGTTGCTTGACTTATCATCTCAGTGCTAGCCCAGATAAAACTCTAAAGCACAATGGATGATGTGAAGGTGGAGAACATCATTAGGAGATACTGAACACTGTTTTCTCTTGATTACTTTCCATATGAAAAGGAATGATCTTATTTGTAACCTGAGTAACCCTTATCAAGGGTAGAATTAATTGGCTATGCTATGCTATGTCGCCAGTTAATTCTACCCTTGGTGAGGGTTATTCAGCACCTGTACTGTTGCTATAGTTACCTATAGTGTGGAAGCCAATACCTTGTGCATTGATTAAGAGCAGCAGTTCAGTGGTGTCTGGTAAGAAGCATGCTGATGTGCATATTTGCATATGCATATTAAGTGTCTGATGTGGTTGCCCAGCTTCTTATTTTTTTCAATCTTTGTTTTTTATATATATATATATTACTCTAATGTCACTTGATGTAGATGTTAAAGTTCCTTAACCTTCTGTCTTTTTTTTTGTCACATACATTCACTGTCATCTCACAATAAATATCCCCCTTCCCAGAGGTGGAGTTGTGCTCCAGGGTGAGTGGCTGGAGGAATAACCTATTCCATTCAACATCAATCATCTGCTGTCACACATGCACACAAGGCCACAGGCAAGGCTGTGTGCTGTTCAACACTTCCTATCCATTTTCACCCTTCTATTCTTTGTTTTCCCTCACCCAGCAAGCGCCTTTCATTTTCTTTTCGTCTTGATTAACAGATCAAAGACACTGCCCTCTAATGACCTACATCTTCACTCTGCTGACTCTGGGAAGCTGTAATTAGTAATACAAGCTTGTTGCATACAAATGTTCTCATGAATTATACCAGAGATGCATGTAAGTTGCCTAATAAATGTGTCAGGCCATGATGAATTCACCCAGAAGCTCAGTGAATGACTACACTAAAACCGCACAGCAGCCTCCTTAACTGCAGCTCATCTATATTGTTTATCTCTTTCCTCTTCCGAGCTTAAACTTTGTGTTTAGTCTCTCTGTAATTCTGTGCATCCCTCTGTAATAACGGCATCTAATAGGCTGTGCTACTCAGTCTGTCCCATTTCTCTCTGAACTTCCATCCATCCCCACATTGGTCCATCTGTTCAATTAGTGTGTCAACTTCCTGCTGTAACAGGAACAAAAGTAATCTCATAGTGACACAATCATCCAGATCTTTCTGCAATAATCTTTTCAAGGCATTCTTCTTACAACTGAAATTTTGTTTTGCTATTTTGGTTTTATGATTTTACAACTCTCATCTGAGCCATTTTTTTTTTGCTCTGCTAAAAAAAAAGAACAACACAAAACATTTTTGGTATCATTTCCTTTTGTGCACTATATAGTATTGTTGTGGATTTAATAGGTCTATAAGAAGCATAAAGTCCAGGCAAGTACCACAGGGAGTTATTCCCACCAACATGAAAACACTGTGCCCGCCGCACTGCTCGAAAATGCCTTGCTGCTTGCTGCTTGCTGTCTTTATTTTTCACTTTACATGTAGAATAGAATAGAATAGACTAGAAAAATACTTTATTCATTCCCCATGGGGGAAAATTCAAAATGTAGCACATCATACTGTCTGTCTTGCGACTTTGGCACAATTTTCAACAAGTTTGCTAAGAATATCAATTTCATTTTCATTATTTTCATGCATTCCTAAAGTCTGAGGAAGTGTGAACACTCAGTTACCTTTATTGGTAACGCCCACAAAGCAGTATCAATATTTTCACTGATCGCATGTTACAGGGCTAACGTGGCTACCTTTTCCAGTATAGCTTTGACCCTACAGCCATTAACCAGAGAGGTCACATCTGAAGCACAACTAGAAAGAGTGGAAACTAAAAGACTGATTTGAAACAAGACTAATTGAGGCAAAGGAGTGAAAAGGAAGCTGTACTATATAAGGACGTGAGAAAACAAACAAGGTGATTGTAAAGTTTTCATCTGCTGCATGTTTAACACGTGCTGTACAATGACAAGCCTAAAAATAACCGACACCATATCAAGAATTAGTAGTGATGTGGGTTTCACACGACTTTTCTCTTTTTTTTTAACTTCTTTCTCTTTCCTCTGTTGTCACTTGTCTCAACTCTCAGCTGAGTTACAGGAAACTTGCTGTGACACGCTGATGGGCTGCTTCCTGTTTTGAAGCACAGTAGAGGTTTTGGAGACTCATCTTGCTCTGTGTGAGAAAACAAAATAGGGTCTCTGCAATGGAGATATTCAGCACAGAGATTAAGAAAGAATGGAATCGAAATCTTATCGGAGGATGCAGGCTGAGCCTCTTTTCTCAGCGTGAATAGCCTCTACAATCTATTTCAGCATTGTGTGTCTTGGTTATGATCAACATGTTTGCATGATACTCGGGTGTTTAGGTCAACGTGGGCTCTGCAGTTTTGTCTTGTCAGGAATGAATCATTTATTCAAAGTCCACACTGACGTAAGTGTTGGGAGCTCATGCGTTTGAACTCTGTCTCCTTCTTAGTTTGTAATTAAAGCCATGGGCCAACAGAAGTGACCACGCAAGACAGACCCCACATTTGATGATATTTGAAAGCCGACCGCTGAGCCACCCTCAGGAAAAATCATGATGTTTGTCTCCTTCAGAAACAGCCTGTGAGAGTTGCACCCCATATGAGCCATAACTTACTGACAGGAAAGTATCCCATTGTTTCGGCAGGATTTCATCCCATATAGTACATGAGTTTCACTGCAGATTGTCTGTATGGTTTTTCTAGTGGGTGATACAACCACAGAGGAGCCATCCCAGTAATATCTCATACACACAGGTGAGGGGTATAGATTAAGGCTGACATTAATAATCATAATATTAAATCTGAGGTGTTGCTTAGGCATTCCACCATGGGATCATGGTGAGCACACAATCAAATAGCTTATTCTCAAGTCAGTGTTTTAGCATTTCTTGCATGCTTTGTTTTTATGGGATTAAACTGAAAAGATTCTTCTATGTCTTCCTCTCCCTGCAGTTAAATTGGAAATTGGGCTTGTCCACACCCTCAATCTGTCTCCATCGCTTTATCACAGCCTCAGGCACCAGGGATATTTTTATAGCGCTCCCCTCACACCGTCTCAAAAACTGTCCTAATGAGGCGATTGATTCTGTGAGGATTTGTGATGATGAGGTGTCCCCCCCCTTCCATCTCTGGGATGATATCCTCATGTCTGAATAATGCTTCCCCTCCTCCACATGTTCATTCAGATTCTTTAGATGAAACACAGCTGTGCTCTCTTTTCCCCATTCTTTCTCTCTATTATTTCTTGAAGCCTTTCATATATTTCTTGATTATATCATATGAAGGGTTCCCTCCTCCTCTTCCGCATCAACCACACAAGTGCTCTTGAGGTTCATGTAATGTCCTTTTTTTTAATGATATCAGAGTTTTGTGATGAATGCAGACGAATTGTTTACTGATCAGTGCCCACAGGTGTTCAATATGAATATGAAAATGTTAATCTGCTCCCGGGTAATTAACTGGATCTCATAGATACTTTTAAATACATCTCAACTTAGTGTTTCTTAAGCACAAAGCAACAGGCTGTTGGTTTTAATTTTTAATTTTTTAAAAATGTTTATGTTTTGTGTAGATTTATTTACGGACATCTGAATCTTTACAAAAGAAGTTGGTTGTTTTACCTGTTTTTTTTAAAAATATATGTATTTCTAAAAGAGTTTTGGTCTGTTGGTTGCACAAAATAAACAGAGGTAAAAAAGGTATTACATTTGTTAGCTTTTGTATCCTTCTTGCGATATGCATTATTAAGTATGTGGGTGCCTTGTCAATGACTCCTCTTTGGATTGAATCAACTGTAATGAGGTTATCCTGCATATCCTATCTTAAACTACCTTAATTTAGCTCTCTGATTTGATTTTATCAGGACTAATATATCTGTAATTGAATAACTTTGCCCACATACTATATGCTCTTTTCTGTTAGCATAATGCTCTTTGTGGGGGTGACATCTAATTGGTCAATGAATCAGATGGATGAGCTGTGATGGTGAGCTCAGATAAACTGATTGAGTGTGCCAGGGTCGTCGTGGAGGGGCAGAATTAGAATGCTGCAGTCTGCTGTCTCTGTCTACTCAGGTATGATTAATGGTGTAGCGGCGAGGGGCAAGGGCAAGCAAAGGCTTTTAGCCTGGTATCAGGAAAAACAATAACAGATTAGGAAGAGGAGGCCGTACACGGTAGACAAAATAATCTTTATGGTTATATAAGCTCATGGTTTATAATCCTTTGAGTTCAGTCGTGGGCCGGAAACATATTTGTCATGCTAAAAAAAAAAATTTTTCTGAGTGATGTCTGTCTGTATGTCCATTGACTAATTTTTTGCTTTCATCTTACACTCCCCTCGCCCTGCCCTTCCTCTCTTTATTTGTCCTACCCTGTCATCCCTGCATCCATCCTGTTCAGGACGGTTCACGTGCTGGTCGGGAGAGAAAGAAGACGGTGTCCTTTAGCTGCAGTCTGTCAGAGAGGAAGATTAGTAGTGCTGCTGATTGTATCCACTCCATGGTGAGCTGCCTTGTGAGCCTTTATGTACCTGTACATAAAATGTTTAAGGCACCAAACACACAAGGGTTTCTTGTAGATCAAAACGTCTGGGCCTGTTAAGATCCACATGGATGATAACTCATTCCATGCTTTTTTTCCAGGTGGAGGGACGTGAGCTGAAAAAAATCCGACCCAACTCACGTGTTTACCAGCGATATTACCTTCTGGATGCAGGCCTCCAGGCTCTATGCTGGGAACCATCTAAGAAAGAGTCAGACAAAGCTCGGATCTCTCTCTCCTCTATACGTGAGGTCAGTGTGTGTGTGTGTGTGTGTGTGTGTGTGTGTGGAGGTTGCTGCATAAATGAGTCTTTTAGACTAAAGCAATAAAAACATCTCCAGCCCTCATCCATATGAAGGACAACAGTTGATTTGGTTTTATTGTACCTAATGTGGATTTTATTGCATCTCTTGTGGACACAAATTCTAGGTACGGACAGGTCGCAACACTGAAACCTTCCGCACCAGCGGGGTTTATGAGCAGATTTCAGAGGACTGTGCCTTCTCCATCATCTATGGTGAGATTTATGAAAGCTTGGACCTGGTGGCCAACTCTGCTGAAGTAGCTAACATCTGGGTTACTGGCCTGAGGTATGACAAAAAAAAATAACTGAGAGCAGTTTTACACTGTACACTTGCAAAACACAATGTTTCAAAAGCCTGTTGCAAATCTTTTTGGGGAAATAATCTGCTCCTGTAGCACACAACAGCAGCAATGTATTAAAACAGCATGGCAAAATAAGATGATCAAAATCACTATTATTCAGACATTATCCTCTCTGTTATGTGAGTAGTAGAGGTATGAAGGGTGAGTTCAAACATAAAGTGAAATATGATTATTTTTAAATCACCCCCATGGTAAGTACGGAGTTGGTACAATAAATTAAAAGTAAAACACCCTGTTAAGGTTAGCTTAATGTCTGTCCTCTGCAGGACAAGACACTGTAGAAATGGTTCCCAAATGTAACACCAGGTTTAAAAAGGAATTACACTGTACTGCTTCGATGATTTACTCAGGTTATTCTGACGAGGTCAAGGTGAATAAGTAATGACAGAGTTTTCATTTGAAAACTAAAGCTTGGTCATGTAGGGCTAATCTTTGCAGGTGTTTTGTGTCATTCCAACAATACAACTTGTGTCTTTCATCTTGCGTTTTACTCCAGTATTGATTGTGCTGAGAAAAGAGGGAGAATTTGATGGGTAGAGTTTTATCTGTTATGAATGGCTGGCTGTGCCTGTAAACATGACTGGACTTTAAACTTATTGTTCTGCTACACTTGCTGGGCTCTATATATTAGGCACGGTTAAAAAGGAATGAGTGAAAGTGGAAATGTTTATTATGCTGTATTATAACACAACATTGTATCTAACTACACCATTCTTGTCCATATTTCTCTTATCTGCCTCCAGGTATCTCATGCAGTATGGAAAACATGCCCTAGACATGCTTGCCAGCAGTCAGGACAGTCTTCGTCTGCGCTGGCTGGAGCAGCTGTTCTCCTCTGTTGCTGATTTGGACAGACAGGATCACATAGAGGAAGGGATTGCCTTGCAGTCAGCTGTTAAACTGATACAAGGAGTAAATTCTGGGGTGAACGGAGGAAAAGTGGAGCACAGGTTTAAAGAGCTTCAAAGAGTCCGAGAGAAGACATGCAGGCTTACAATAGATAATGAATCTGGATTTAAAGACCATAGCGAAAAATTAACTGAAAGAAATGAAAAAGTCACCAAGCAGGAGTTCATTGAGGTCTTCCATGACTTTTGCACACGCCCAGAGATCTACTTTCTGTTGGTGCAGTTCTCAAGCAATAAGGAGTTCCTGGACACCAAAGACCTTATGAAGTTCATCGAGGCTGAGCAAGGAATGGCTCAGGTGGGTAACATTGGTAAATAGCACACATTCAGGAAACAAGTCAAGGATGCATTATTATCTGTGATTAGACATCTATATTTGAATATTTAGAGATAAAATTAGCTTGCATTTAAACTATAATAGGTGCATGAAACAGGAAGGCTTAGCCCTGATGTCTGTGTTTAAAGTAACTGCTGGATACACTAGAGACCTGGGATTATGGTTGTTTTTTTCTCAGACACAGTCATTCTTACAACTTTTTATTAGACTATAACCCAAACACTGTAATTCTAGTAATTTCTCTGTCATCTCAGTCTTTTCTTGCTTTGTCCTCTAGGTGAGTGAGGAAACCAGCCTGAAACTCATTCAGTCCCACGAGCCATCGGAGGAGGGACGACAGCAGGGATACTTATCACTGGATGGCTTCACCAGCTACCTCACATCAGCAGAGTGCCACCTCTTTGATCGGGAGCATGACATTATTTGCCAGGACATGTCCCAGCCTTTGTCTCACTACTACATCAACTCCTCGCATAACACCTACCTCATTGAGGACCAGTTTAGGGGCCCCTCTGATATCTCCGGCTACATTCGTGCCCTTAAGATGGGTTGCCGATGTGTGGAGCTGGACATCTGGGATGGCCCTGATGAGGAACCGGTGGTGTGTACCGGTCACACCCTCTCCCCGCCACTGGCCCTGCGTTGTGTTCTAGAAGCAATTGGAAGGTTTGCATTCGTGGCATCAGAGTATCCATTAATTCTGTGTATTGAAAACCACTGTTCGCTGCAACAGCAGAAAGTGGTGTTGCAACATCTCACGAGGATTTTAGGGGAGAGGCTGTACACAGATCTCCCAGAAGAAGGAGCCTCTTATCTACCATCGCCGCATGCTCTAAGTCATCGGATCCTGCTCAAAGGTAAAAAGTTGGGGCCAGGTTCTGATGGAGAAGATGGAGAGGTAAGTGAAGAAGACGAAGGAGCAGAATTGTGCCAGAGGATAAAACCAATTAATAGTAGTATGGCAGCATTTGGAGCAACTGAAAAGGATGTGGTGCTGAAGAGTGTTCCCATCCAAGCTATTACTCAATCTAATCCACCTCATCTGCCTCCCAAACGTTTCCAGCTGTTAAGGGAACTCTCTGACATGGTAATTCTATGCCATTCTGTCCGCTTCATAGACTTTGCAACATCATCCAAAAGCCAAAAACCTTGGGAACTGTGTTCGTTCAATGAGACTTTGGCTGTGCATCTCGCTAGTGACAGCCCTGGTGACTTTGTCAACCACAACAAGCATTTCCTGTCACGGGTATACCCCAGTCCTATGCGTATCGACTCAAGCAACATGAACCCACAGGACCTATGGAAGTGCGGTTGCCAAATTGTGTCCATGAATTTTCAGACAGCAGGTCTGATGATGGACCTGAACACAGCCTGGTTCCGACAGAACGGGAACTGTGGTTACGTTTTGCGCCCAGCCATCATGCGGCAGGAAGTGTCTTATTTCAGTGCTGACACCAAAGACACGGTGCCTGGTGTGTCTCCACAGCTGCTGCATGTGAAGGTAGGTCCCTGTAGGTGTGTCCCCTGTAGATAACACAAACTTGAAGTTCTTCCAGAACTTCAGTTCATAATTCATTGTACTGGAACTTTTCATTTTTAAGTTTTGGGCATAATTCTCTCAGGTAATATTTGCATCTCGGATCTTAGATCTATTAAGAATAGCATACTAAAGCGCAAATATGTTTAAATCATATTTGGTTTTAAATGATACTCGATGACTTGTCTTGAACCACTTTGAATGCTCCATTCATACCCTGCTAAAATGAACCATTGTGATGTCATGCAGTTCTTTGTTATAAGCTTTTGATTTGGTGAGAGCAATTTATGACAGATCACTGCGACTGCACAAATGAGTCCAAACTCATATTGAAATGGTATATTCTGCTTTAATTATTATTGTGTTACAAATAACAACAATACATCCTTCCCCCAGGTGATCAGCGGTCAGAATCTGCCCAAGCCAAGAGGCTCCGGGGCCAAAGGGGATGTAGTGGACCCCTATGTGTATGTGGAGATTCATGGCATCCCAGCTGACTGCACAGAGCGCCGCACCAGGACTGTGACCCAGAATGGGGACAACCCCATCTTTGATGAGAGCTTTGAGTTCCAGATCAACTTACCTGAGCTTGCCATGGTTCGTTTTGTGGTGTTGGATGACGACTTCATAGGGGATGAATTCATAGGTCAGTGAGTATAAAGGTGTTTCTGTAAGTTGAATCACACTCGACTCATAGTTACTATTGTGAACCTACATGATCCTTGGCTGTTGAAATGTTTCAAACAGAAAAATCCCTTCTTTAACACTAAAATTAATTTTGATTTCTCTACTACTGCAGGTCAGTATACCATACCACTGGAGTGCCTCCAGCCAGGATATCGACATGTACCCCTTCAGTCCCTCACAGGGGAGGACCTCCCACATGCCAGGCTATTTGTCCATGTGGCCCTCACCAATCGGAGAGGTGGAGGAAAACCTCACAAAAGAGGTCTCTCAGTGCGAAAGGCGCGAAAAGGGAGGGACTACACAGCTCTGAGGGACTTAGGAGTTCGAGCAGTGGACGAGGCTTTCAAGATGGCTGCTCCTTTGTTGAGAGAAGCCACCGACTTGAGGGAAAACATGCAGGTGAGGAAGAGTCAAACTGAAAATTTTGCTTTTTACAAGCTATGACGGCTTGAGGGTCTCAAAATAGTGCCCTGGTGGCACTTTTGCAGGAACTACCATAAAACTTAAGGAGCGTTTTCTGGGGTGAAATGATCTCACCCTTAACTCTGTTATTCCCTTGTTACTGCAGTGGAAATGACAGAGGACAAAGAAAAGGGCCCCCTAAAGCCTTGTTCCTGGAAAAGATTTCTGTGGCTGAAATGCAACTATGATCAACTTTGTGGTAGATCTGGCTGCGGGAGATGACTCCAGGTCACCATTTTGCGACACAAAGTCACAAGAGGAAAAAATAATACCAGCTGCGCCAATGTGGCTGATAAAGATGGTTTCTTTTGAGCTTTCGATATCTTTAATGATTCTTTTTTAACTCAAATTTTATTGTATGTTTATGATACACACATTATTGTTTTCATCACTATTCAGCTCAATTGATATTAATTCCAATGAGACCTATGCATAATCATTATTATTCTGCAATAAGGATGATAATATTCTAATACGTATTAATATTAGTAGTAATATTTATGAGAAAATCAGTGTTTTGGTCTGCGGCTGTGTGTGTCACTTTCTATTTATATGTTCTTTCAATATATTAAGATAATCAACATCTCTCAGTTTCATTTGAACTGCTACAACAATACAATAGCCGGAGAGCAATCAATATCAGCAAGAAAAAACTAATCACTCTAGTGCAGTACTTAGTATTGATTAGCTGTTTGTTTTTGTGTAACTCTTTTCACTGATTAGCACCTGAGATGTTCAGGAGAGTGCTTGGACACTGTGGTCCGGACTCTTTTACGCTGTTTTGATGCTAGAATTATCTGTGGAAATCATTCTGATTCATTTTGATGTCACCAGAAAGGACAAACATACACATGCTCACTCGCACAGCGGCAGCAAATGCTTCGAAATGTTTGCTGATATGTTCATAGATTATCTCACCCTCTGAAGTCCGGAGTCAAAGTTGGGAACATCACATGCCACCACCCTGGAAACATCTTGAAAACATTTCAGGACTCCAGTGCATGTGTGAAATACTTGTGTGTGACAGATAACAAAAAAGGACAGAAGGAAGATTTCACAATGTTTATGGAGTTCTTTAGAAACATTTTATTGTCTCAGAGTTCTCTGTTCATACCAGGAGTAAAGGTGTATTAATATTTAAATCTGTGGATTTAATTAGTTTGTTCTTCTTTTTAACAGAACTCAGTAGCCATGTTCAGGGAGCTGTGTGGGGTGTCGGCTGTGGCTAACCTCATGCAGTGTGTGTTGGCTCTGAGCTCCAGAGTTACAGGACCAGAGGGGACACCTTTGCTGCTGTTTGACCTGCGAGACCATTACCCGACCCTGGAGCCCCAGGGGCCTTTGCCAGATGTCCTTCGTCGAGTCGTCTCTACGTATGAAATGGTAAGTAGCGAATAGATGTGAAAGTTCATGATCATAATATTTGAATTGGATAAATCTATGTGCAAAGCTCATCAATTAATCAAAAGTAAGAAAAGATCAAACGCAAAACAGTCACCTCCCATTTCCTGGCTGCTTGAGTTAACACTGCAAGCCCCTCTCCTCAACAACAACTTCCTTCTTTCCCAAAGATGAACTGAAGCACAAAGTCAGCTCTCATTGTTATGCAGCAGACAACACCCCCATTTGTTCTAGCCCAAGTAAACACGTCAGCAACATCCTCGTAATAGCCTAAAGCCACTGTGTTTCTCCAACCAAATAAACCACAGACTTTCATTGACCATAGAGAAGGTTATTTACCAGATTTAATTTATGTAATGGTGTCTAAGAATAAATCCAGACACCAAGAAAAAAACCTTTTGTGGAAGTAAACACAAAGACAGGAAGAACATCAAAGAATACAAGCAGCCAACTGATCTGTTGGTTGCAGTGGCTCCACAGTCAGACAATGAATCAACTGAGTGGGTGCAAAATTGTACCCTTGCTTCAAGTTTCTCTTATCTGACTTTTGATATAATTCCCTTTGGTGTCTTTGGAGTCTCTGTCTTTCAATGTCCATCCTGTTCCCTCTTTCACTCAATATTCTCTTTCAGTTCCTGTCACTGCTCCCTCCCTCTGGGTCAAGTTGGATTGGGCTGTCTGAAAATAAGTGGGTTTTGTGCAGATCTGGAGAATCACTTAGAAGAATGGTAGCTTGTTGCAGTGGTGAAGAACATTATGGCATTTTCTCTCTTACTGATGTAATATTTTTTTAAATGACATCTGCAAGTCAGCTTGCTTCTGTTTCATAATAGATATTTCCAAGAAATGTCTTGGTCAGGATTATGGACAGTCAGTATTGGCAATTTAGTGACTCTATATAAAGAGCATACAATTTGTGTGCAAGTGCATTGTGAGTGAGGGGGGAGCGTGTTCAGGTTTTCAGATGGAAACAAGCTGTAGCAGAGATGAATGGATTTATTTCCTGTTGCCTTCATTTTTGATTAAGGTTTTGGGGCATAATCTGTGACACTTTAATTTAACCACAGTTGTTTGTCACTGCTATGCATCTAGAATGTGTGGCTGGATTATTTGTGCACTGTAGGTCAAAGTAAGAATGTGCATGTGTGTTTGTTTGGGCCTCTAGCCACTTCCGTTCCAGCCAAGCGGATCAGGGTTGAAAAAGCTCAGCCCAGTGCTGAATACCATTTGCATAGATTTGAATGCAGTTTGACTAAATGGATTCCAAACCTCACCCCTGATATGTGAAAGAGGAGAGAGGACATGGGAATGTGTGTGCGCATGTGTGTGTGTGCCCTTTTGAAGTGGATCATGTTGTACCGGTGTACTGTAGTTAATCCCCTATTTGTTGAACAGCATTTTTCTCACATAGGGGTCAAGTACCAGCAGGGTTTATGAGGGGAAGTGCAGAATTAATCAGGCAGTTGCTGTTTATATTCCAGTGTGTGTGTGTCTTATGCATTCATTACTCAGAAAGAGTTGTCTCATAAGTTTCTGTGGGTGCCATCATGTGCATGCATCACATGTATTTGTTTAAAATGTGAGCTCCAGTTGGCATTTTCCATATTCATAAAATCAAGATATTCAAAATATGATAACTGTGTTTTTATTTGCTTTATTTGCTTAATATACATGTCATTTATGTATATTGATCTTTTTATCACTTTTTGCACTGTATTACTGGGTGTGCAGTTTGTACTTTTACTGCACACAATAAAACATTTGCATAAGTGCTTAACAGTGTTATTCATGCACCACAAACAGAATGCCAAGGTAAGTCATCATTCTAAGAGAGTCCCTGTTTCCCTGTTTGCAGATGGTCAACGCGAGCAGAGCTGTGATTGAGCTCTCTGATGGGATCTACGAAAGGATCCTGCATATACAGACAACAGGTGTGTAGCTGTGCGTGTGGTTGTGTGGTAGTGAAGACTTCCATGCAGCCTTTGCAGCACAACTTTATTCCATTCCATTCTATTCCTTTCCTTTTCGTCCTTTCTGTGTTCTTGTTTTTCCCTTCCTTCCTTTTGTTGCCCATCATATTTTTTCCTGTTCCATCCTCTGAAGACATCAGTCTAATCAGCTCCGTTAAAACGGCCCGATTCGTCTGTATATTTTGGATGGACGAGGTTTAAACTGGCACAGCTCCCACTTTCAATCACCCCTCTGCCTCTCAAGTGAGGACACAGTATTTGACCTGCTGATGTAATTCTGTGTTTTTTGGCAGAGCTTTGTTTACTTCGGCAGGGACACTTTGGGTCATCTGATGTTAGTGAGCCAGACTGATGTCCCAGTAGCAATAAACAACCCCTCAAACTCACCAAGAGGCTACACACATTACCCACATCACAATTATCAACTCGATTCTATCTCTGGCTGTCTCCCAGGAGACGGCATGTTTGGCGGCATTTAAAATAGTTTACCACTGCCTTGGTACAAATAATTGAAAAAATTTAGTGCGCATGTAAGTCTCTAGGTGCTGCATTTTACAAATAGAATCTCCAGATGTTATATTTTTACTTTTCAAAAAGAACACTTGGGACTTACATTTAGGCTTATCAGTTTTTCTTTGTATCATAAGAGTTGAAAAGCTGTGGGTTGAAACAAATGCAACATTGCCAGTTTTGTCCAAAGCCACCTGTGAAAATGTGTGAGTGGAAAGGTTAAACCAAACCAAACGATTTTTCAAGAGGTTCACCTGGGGCCGCTTGAAAGAGCATCATTCGGTGTTCAGACATTTTCATATGTTTTGCTGTTATTACTGCAGCAGAGGTCATGTTACCACCTTGTACTCCATTGTGGATCTTTCATTTCACATCTTGTCACATGTAAATAGAGTTAGATTCTAAATTGTGATAGCTTAGCCCTGGGCAGTCGGCCCTGTGCTTGTATGTTCATCTGATAAAAGAGCCTGATCTTAGGAACAAAGCTCTTCCTGTGTGCACACTGTAAAGATGGTGATCAGGTGATCACTTGGCAGAGATCCCCCCTTCATTCTGGGAAGAGGAGGTAGGTAACAAGAAGGCATTGATGGGTCACTTTGAGGTAAGCATGGGATGATTGGTGGCAGAGATGCATGTTTGGAAGTCACATCAGGGCAAAAAGAGGAAAGGGAGGGGCAGAAAAGAGACGTGGGAAGATAAAGAACAGAGATGGGTGGCTGGAGGCCAACACTGAAAGGAAAGCAGCAACACCAGTGGAGGCAGGAGAATATCAGAATGTGTTGGTGTGTTTTAGAGTTAAACCACTTACTTCCGCACTTATTATTAGTGTTTCTTGAGCAAGAATCCCAAATTCAACAAGATGCACAACATTGTTTATTGAGTGTTATATGTATGATGCTGATGAGAAGTAATGCGAATAGTCGTAGTGTGGGGAAGGTTTGTTGAGGAACAGGATGCAGTTCACAGGCTTGTAGACCTTCAGCGATAAGAAAGAAGAGAGAAGCAGAGGAAGTGGAGGTTTGGGGTATGAAAACTAGGTCAACAAGTGTGCAGGGCAGGTGGTCATGAATAAACGTATGAGAAGAAGACGTTTGATGGACGTTTGTCCTGCTCCTGAATTTTAACTGAAAGTATTGTCACCACCTACCACGCACATATTTTCAGTCATATAAGGTCAGGCTTTTAGCCCTATGTCTTTATTTCCTTTTTTTTATAAAGAGGAATAGCAATAACAGCAACCTCAAAAAATTAGTACTGAGAATCTCCAGAGAGTAAAGAATTGCTCTTTCAATTCTAATTTCTGAGAAACAATCCCCTCTACACTCCCAGAAAAAAATGTCAGCAAGTAACAATACAATAACAGTATAACCAGCACAAGCTAGGAATAAAATGAAGATATATTTTTAGTAAGTCTTCTTCTTTCTATGTAAACATTCAGGGAGTATCAATGCAGATGCTTCCACATGTACAGAGTCAGCCTATAGAGTACGAGAGAATTTTTTTGTTTAGTGAGAGAATTTTGTGAATAAAGTGGGAATATTCTCAAGCATGCGGAGGTTCACACACTTGAACAATCCTTTATAACTAGGGTTATTGTGCTACACCTTCGGAAATTTTGTTTGTGAATGAACTTACCCTTTAATCAACCTCAGACGATCAGCTGCTTTCCCCACAGGGCCTTGAGTTATGAAGTGCTGAGATTCTCATCAGGAAGTGTACAGTAGATTATACAGTTGTGATTGTCCGGGTCATTTCTTGATGGCATCAGATTACAAGTCAAACCCTTCCCATCTCAGCTGGTCACAGTACAAAAGGACGGCAGGAATGGAAGGTGATTTAAATGCACACTATATCCTGAAGATTATTTTGGCCTCTGGGTCAGGACACCGTTTGTGTGTGTATGTTTCTCTGTGTCCCAGTATTGGCTTGGAGATAGCGTTCCCTCCTCTGGCTTTGCTTCACAAGAAAATAGACACTTGCACAAACACTACAGTGGCACGTAGGCTTTGAGTTGCCTAGCAACCGTGCATTAAAGGTTATTATTCAGGCAACTTATGTAGGTGTGAGTGACTGTGGAGAAGGAATGTGTGTGCAGGTGTGCGTCCATATTTGCAGACATTTTCTCACAGAGAGGAATCATGTGTGAGGAATTATACTAGCATCCAATCTGTTTACCCCTTTGTGTATGTGAGTGGTCCACAACTTGGTGTGTAAGGTTTTCATTGATAGCTCACAGGGATGTTTGCCCCGTGTTAACCCACTTCCTTGGTTTCCATGGTAACAGTGGGACAGTGACCTGGGGCAGTCAGAGGAAGCCACACAATCAACTCACTGCACACACTCAAACTAGCCGCTGGCTTGATTTATATGACGCTGACTAGCTTTCCTTATAAAGATTTCCTCATTAGTCTCTCAGATTTTCGGTGCACTCCTTATTGAACTCATTTGCATTTTTGCTACCCTTTTATCTCCTTGTGAAATCTGCCATATGTCTTTTGGCTAAAATTGAAGTTTAAATATTATATTGCTTTTAACTCCATCCACATTTACCTTAAAGTGTGAAGTTTGAAAAGACTTGTTCTTGACTCCAGTCTCAGTCTCTTCAGTAGAAATGCACTCGGACGGCCCATCTTCAGCCAAAGCCAATGTCCCATCCATCCATCCATTTTCTATACCCACTTAATCCATTTTAGGGTTGCGAGGGGACTGGATCCAATCCAAGCTGTCTCGGGTGAGAGGCAGGGTACAGCCAATATCCCATTTATATTTTTAGATATAGGTCTTTCCTTGCCCATGCTTTACCTCTTCTTTTTAGCAAACGCACTGACAAACCAGTCGACCACTGTCCAAGGCACAGCTCCATGCTAAATGCTAATGTCACTTTGCTAAGATGTTGACCATGAATTAATGCATGGAGATGTTTAGCAGATCCTTATCATTGTCCCTCTTCTGTCTTTGCCTAGCAGCTATGGTACTGGGCAGCAGATTTCACTTGACATTAGAGAAGTCGATCAGCTGGCCAGTTTTGCTCCTCTAAATTATGCTCTTTCAATTATAAATGGCAACTTTTCAAGTATCTGTCTGTTGTGGTTTTGTGTTTCTGCTCAAGCCATGGAGTTTCATGAAAAGCTGCAAAGCCTTGCGACAAAGGAGGGGCTGAAAGGTTCCAAGGTTAGACGAGCACTGGAGAGTTTCAGCTGGAACATCACCATCCTCAAGGTCAGCGACACACTCATGCGCTTTCAAAGAAGCCAAACAGCCTTGTCGTAGATCATTACATGTTATGGCCTCTTTCAATCTCCCTTATGCAACTCTCTCCTTATTTCTCCTCATTCCTGCCACCGCAGGGCCAGGCTGACCTGCTGAAGCACGCCAAGGCTGACGTCCAGGAGAACATGAAGCAGGTGCACGATGCTGCTCTGACTGGAAACCTCACCAAAGAGAGGGTAGGATTAACTAGAGTCCGCTCGCAAACACGCCGAGGTCAGGATGACAACACGAGTGGTAAAGGTACCTCGGCGTAGCTCGCAGATGACTATGGCTGCTGTCATAACTGCTTTGATAAGCTCTTCTTATATCATAATGTTGTTCTCAGAGAGGTGGAAGGGATGATGAATGTGAAAGTCTTGAAAAAGCAGCCACTGAACGAGCTGTGATGCACTGTTGATAAGAGATGCAAGAAATAATACGCTGGAGAGATGAATGTAGTTAGATGGGAAGCCAAGGTTCAGTGGTTTGTACTGTTTTAAACTGTAAATACACCAAATTTACTTTCTACGTGCAATTTTTAAGGTTTGAAGTGTCATGACCAGGGAGAAGAAATTGCATTTTTACAAGCTATTTGCTTGTAAAAATTGCTTGAGTCGTCCCAGCTCTGGTTTGCTGAAAACTCTGTTAAAATCCTTCGGAAAACTTATCACCTCCACACATTGCTAAATAGTTTGCAATATCAAGTCAAGGATCAGATGGACTGGCGACCTGTCCAGGGTGTACCCTGCCTCTCACCCAATGACATCTGGGATAGGCTCCATCCCTAAATTGCATTAAGCGAATATAGATAATAGATGGATGGAAATCAAGGATTAGAATCAGATCAAGTTGCAGGACATTTTACCTGTAAGTTAGAAGACACCCTCTCAATGTCAATGAGTCTGTGAATGTTTGAAGTCTTACCGTTATTTTGTGGACCAGTGAGGCCTCTATATGTCTCTCCAGCTTATCATTTTGTATTAAAGAATATGTTGGTCCCAGATTGCTGCTCTTCATCCAGTTGCCATGAGATTGTCATCTTTGCCCTCTTAATATTGTCTCACAAACAGTGTTCTATATTTTTTATTTTCCTGAAACTCATGTGATAATTAAACCGCTGTCACCCGCCATACTGATCAACTCCTGAGGTGTTGTTGTCTGCCTCTTCAGAACTAATACTGTTACTGCTGAAAGTGCTTACTTTGTGTGCAAAACTCTGTACAGTATTTTAATATGTAATTCTATCCTTTTGCTGTAAAGAATATTTTGCATAAGTTATTGTAATAATGAAAACATTCCAGATACATATTGTTGCAGTAGATGAGGCTCAGCCAGCAACAGTCAGGATAGAAATAAAGACATTTTTAAACGACTGATGCTCTTGTGTTTTTCTGTAGGGCCTTTTTTTTTATTGTGCATTCATTCATAGAGACACATGACACAAGTTCTATGTAGGGCTGAGATGACAGATGGGGACGCTCATCTGCTGCATAAGGGAAGCAGACATATGGCTCTGTGCATATGTGCAGTGGATAAAAGACTAACAGCTTCCATTTGTAGCTTCATCAGGAATGAGTCTCAATTTCAAAGAGCTGAAATTTTCATTTTGTGTGTTTTACTGCAAATCTCATCCAAGATAAAGTCAATTTTGTGACTGATGATTCAGTTTAAATATTCTAAATCACACAACAGAATAACTGAGTAACAGAGGATTGTCATAGTGAGTCCATTAGATGGTCAAGTTTAAATTTTTAGCCATTCAGGTAGCAGAATGTACAGACATTTTTTTAATGTTTTGTGAAATAAGGAGGGAATGCAATTATCTGCATTGCACAAACTGATTACACTTAACTGGCTTTCAGTGCTTTTTCAAATAATTGACAGACAAGCGTAAAAGTTAAGAATTAACTTTTCATCAAAAGAAATAATTGTGAATAAACGTGGAATGTAAAATGCTGTCAGATGTTCTGATGTAGACCAAATACATGCAAATCTAATCAGCAAATCTTCTATGGCCAACATCATGGGGAATTTCTACAAGTCTTAATCAAAGATTCAGAGGAATCTCTGTAGGCAGGGGGTGGGAGCGGAAATCAGTAATGGCTGTTTGTGATTTCAGAAGCGTGGTTAGAAATACATACATACAAGGTTCTATTGTGGAAATGACTACATTTCGTCATTGCATCATCAAATCAAAGTATAACTATATCGTGAAAATAACAAAAGATAGGAAACAGTAGCTCAAATAAAATGGTGAGAGGGAAGAATTAAACTTTCCATTCACCAGGTTAAAGACATGGAAGACCATCCATGACATGGGTAGGCTGCATATTTGTGAAGCCAGCATTAACTAAAGATTCAGAGCAATAGATGCTGCCATTAGGAAAGCGTATCTTACAGGGAAGACCTGGCATTTCCTATCAAGACAATGCAAAACCACATACTGCATGTATTACAACGACATGTCCGGGTGCTGAAGTGCCAGAGTGTCGAACAGGAAACGCTACAATTTCATCTTCAGAATGATGCCAGAGAAAGAAAAGCCGATTCAACACAGTGATAAACTTTGCATTGTGTAAAGAAGGCTGCTGATTTAAAATGAAAGAGGAGTATATTTCGTTAAGAAAAAAAACAAAACCTCAACACTTGTAATGAGTCTCTGTACTATTTTAATTAAATGCAAGGTGATGGTTGTTTGCAAATCATTGCATTGCATCGTTATTCACATTTTACACAGCATTCCAGCTTGTTTCGAAACAGGGATATACTAAATGGACCTTGAAGACTGATGTTTCAAATGCAGCTCACAAGGACAAGAGAAACATCTAATCGCTTGAGCGGCGTCTCTACAAATAAATTATTTTTATGTACAGCAGTGTTGTGTGCAGGCCGTGCAAAACAGATACAAAAACAAACTAGAAATTTAGACGCTCTTAAAAGCAAGGAAAGCACTCCCAAAGCAGACACTAACATCGGTGTATAGCAAGAGCAATGTAGTTTTATTGATCTAGGGTTAATTATGCTGAATGGGCAGCTAGAGAGACATTCTTTGCATGACACCTCACATAATTTCCACAGAACATGAGAACAGCTCACTCCTAATGTGAGAACTTATCACATTAAAAATGTCCACACTGGAATACATTCTAAAAAGAAAGGAGAAAAAAAAACAAAACAGACTTGTTTCTTAATTTTAATGATTTTTATCTGGGGAATTAAGAATCTAGACGGTTAAAATATTTTCTTTAAAATAAAAAAAGCTCACAAAAACAAAAAAAAAAGACAGAATAAGATCACAGAGTTAGGTTTCGTTTGGCTGAGAGAAGAGTAACGGTCAGAGGCACTGGTTTTCAGGGAGGTGAAAGCTGCCCTCGACGAGTGACAGGCGGACATCATCCTCCTCTCCTTTCAGCTTCAGAGAAGGACGATTCCTTTTCAAAGACAGACAGACAGACTCGCAGACATAACGCAGGTAGGGGTATGGCAAGATCTCCACATTCAGAAGAGACAGACTATCACACTCCCAGTCAGTACAGTAAAAGAAGAGTCTTCCCCTGAAGGGACACTGCAGTTTGAGGTCTAACAGAGTGACCATGTTGTGACAGCATAAGCAGTTCAATGGCACCCTCTCTCTGCAGAGAAGGGAACTACAATAAACAGTATGAGTTAAGGGTGAGGTTAGATGCTACCCATAACAGGCCCAGCATAATAAAGAGACAGGCATTAGGTAGATGAGACAGCATTCAGCATCAGCTCAGACACGACCGAAGTGGCACAGATGACAGTTAAAGAGACACAGTCACAGTCCACGTGTGCAATTTTTAAGTTGACAGCACTTCCAGTGGTGCTCTACTGAAAGCTGCTGGTTCCCCTCTCTGATCCCAAGTCAGTTTTCTTCCAACAGACCCCCCCCCCCAAACGGGAGATGAAACGGAGCAGGTGTAAGAGACGGAGAACGGGGGCAGTTCACACATTCACAGGTCATTTGGGTTAACAATGGTGAAGTCGGAGTCCTTGCTGTGGGTGGAGCCCTCGTCTGGGCTGGAGGAGCCCGAGGTGGTGCCAGCCATCAGGGGGTCATGCAAAGTCTCAGATGCGCCCTCAGGTTCCAGTCGCACCGTGCCACGCCCTCGCCTAACTGGAGGAGTGTGCGCTGATGCAGCCCGTCCTCCACCCTCGGCGTGCAGGTCTCCGTCCTGACAGACAAGGATGTAGTCGTCCCAGTTCTTACCCTCTGAGCCGACAGACGACACCGCCTGCACACGGGAGATTTAGATACGGTAAAGTTGAGATACACACCAAGTACTTCTGTGAATGAATTCCCAAAATGATTCTGGCCCCGTCAACAATCGAGCTAAAACTTTGGCCCGGCAAATTCAAAAGCAAATTTTGCAATTATGCAGCATCATTCTGGTTTTCATTACTTAGTTTTTTCTTCAAAATTAGAATCAAAGTTCATGTACAAGCACTGGATCATTTTAAACGCACAGTGCGGCCGACATGAAAAAAAACAAAAACATATCTTGGATCAAAAGATCAAAACAATTACATGATACAACCTAAAAACCGCCTGAAATTAATATCAATTTGTAGTTAATACCTGCACAGCAGCTTGCTCAAAACAATAATTCCAGCAGCAAAAAGAGGAATAATAGAATACTCACTTGTTGCTCAGCTGGGGTCACCGCCGACTCCTCTTCGTCTTTCCCGACCGTGCTCACGTTCCCTTCCAGATCAGAGTCTCGGCTCCTCTTATCGTCTCCCCCTTGTTGCTGTTCGCTGTGATGACTGATGGTGTTCAAAGCAGTTTCAGCTGCTGCTGTGGAGGTGTAGTGATCATCAGCGATGGTGATCTCTTCATTCTCCTCAGCCTCCAGCTGGCTCTGGTTGAAGCGCAGCGCCCCCTTTAGGATGTCTTTGACCTGAAGTTATCGAAACAGACGGCCAGTAAAGTGACTACAATGTAAGAGTTTTCACACACGAACATGACAAAAAAAGGACTGCACAGTGAGAGATTTTCTATTAAGGATGTGCTCTCACAGCCAGAAATATCAAGGGAGGGGTGCAGGGGAGTGTCCGTTTAAAGGGCCCAGCAGGCAGCATGTGATTCAACATGGAAGCGTCCCATGCAGGTCAGCATTTAAGGATGCTAACATGCACACCTGCTCATCAGCAGAAACCACTTGGCAACATCTCTAGAACATTTCAGAAGTGCAGCGCTTGAGTGAAAACAGTTTAAACCAGCCACATCACAAACATCAATCCACACTCGCCTGTTTGAGTCCAGCCAGCGACACAAGGACTTCATCCTCTTTCTCTAGGTGTTCTTGGAGAATCACTTCCTGGATTTTACCTACAGAGAGAGTTTTAAACTCAGTCACTTTGCTTTCAACTCAGCCACAAAATAACCCCATTCAAACTTCCTAAGTGTTAGAGCATCGTACATTTAGATCGTACATTGACGTTTGGCCAAATCTCCAGTAAAGATGTTGACTTGAATGGTGATTTTTGTCAAATCAAGTCCAAATGGATTGTGTGTGAAAAGGGTTTAAGGGTAAAACTAAATCTAAAGCTAACAAAAATAGATCTATGATAAGGTGTGGAACTACTCAACCAAACTCTTTTAGATCATAAATGAAGGACAAATGAAGATAATATATATATCTAAAACTGACTAATAAACTCCATCCAACAGCTGTTAGGTTAAGGTGCTGGATTAAAATGACACAACTGGAATTATACAGCGTTTCTTGAAAGAAAGAAGCTTTTTTTTTTTTTAAACTCATCTTTTGCCAGTCAGCCTTGTGTTTCTGGATTCACAAACTGAACATGGTATTTTTGACCATCAGAAGCAGGACTCACAGATGTGTGCATTCATCATCTTGGCACAGTACTTGCTCATGGCCTCCAGGTCGTTAATCTGGCCTTGAAGAAAAGATACCTGGGCTTCCAGGTCCTCCTCCTGTTGACATCACATACAAGACAAAAAGGAGAAGGGATTAAGGCATAGACAGAAAGACATAAAGACTGACAACATTTTTAAAAAACAAGCATATTGGAAAACACAACAGGTCAAACGGCTCACCATCTCTTTCTTGCCCATGGTTTTGCTGTGGGAGCGAGAGCGAGTGATGTTGAAGAAAGACTCTTTTTTAGTGGCAGAGAGGGGTGGAGATGAGGTGCTGACATCACTCCCTCTGGAGAGGGGCAGAGGTGGGGAGGAGGTGGACTGCCCCCGCCCACCAGAGAGGCTCTCTATGCTGGCGGAGGAGCTGACTGTCCAGGAGCTTTGGCCTAAAAAAAAAAAAAGGTTCAAGAGAAAGGGAAAAGAATGGACCAAAGGTTAATGATAGCATTACGAATTGTGAACCACATTGGAGTGACCGTACTTAATTTGCATTTACACAACTGAAATCAAAGTTAGTGTAATTTTAGTTAGTGTCAACCTAAAAGCTTAAGAGTAAACAAGTAGTCATTGGAAACCAGTCAATTGAATAATTATAGACTTTTTCAGAATTTGAATATAGCAGAGTACATATTAAATACATTTGCATTTAAATGATGCATTAATCTACCCCCGACAAAGAAACAGGGATAAACTTGCCAATTAATAATTGTACTTCTCTTTTTCTCAACACTAATAAGTCTGCTTTTCACGCTCCCTTTCCCTCTCTCCCTTTCCCCTGCTGACATGTGATCTGGTTAAACGAATGCAAAGATGAGCAGCAGCAGGATCTCCGACTGGACATATGCAGAGTCAGAGATCCTACTTCTACTCAAAGAATTAGGTTGATTATTGTTAATATGCATCATTTAAATGCAAACTTGAGTGGAAAATATATGGCCAAACCATTGTCTTTGCAGTTTTTTTTATGTCAGAGCAAAGGAAACAAGCAGATGCTCAAAACTCCCATATTATCAGCGACTTAAATGCACAAACACATGGCAACTTCTGGACAGCAAAACACTGACAGCTCAGGCATCAATGCACTCATAATTTATCTCCATCTGCTGGTCACAGATCAGTATCACATGCAGTACATGCGATTCCTCTAATGTGTACCTGTCTGGTAGCAGATGAGCATTCAAGCAAAGGGTGAATTAAACACTTTGTGCTTAAACATGCATTAGAAGTGACAAAAGCATGGGGGAGCGCATCACACAAGCGGTTGCCATGGCAGCTGTTACCTTGTGTGTCAGTGTGAGTCTGTGCTGGGAGAGAGCTCTGAGACACTCCACCTGAAATTCCATCTAACAGACAAGAGAGTCAAAGCCGATGTTGCCACAACCAAGCAAACCAACGGCTGAGCACACTCAGATAATCAGTGTTAAACACGACATGCAGCTAATTGATAACCAGCAATACAAACAAACAGTGATGGGTGGCAGATTATCAGGATTATCAGTCTGTCCTGACACAGATCTGGAGCAGCTCTGCTCCGCGTCATGCTGCTCACCTTTGCTGAGGTGGACCGGCATGCTTTCAGACTTGAGCAGACGGTAGTTCTGAGTGTGGGCCTGGCCCTGTGTCTGCACTGGGGCTGGGGGCTCAGCCAGCGGGTGCGGCAGGATGGGTGCTTGTGCAGAGGTAGGCGACGTGGACAAGGAGGAAGTTGGGGAGGAGTGTACCTCGCTGTTGATGGGGGAAATGCCACTGGAGGCTCCGGACATGGCCGGAGCAATGAGCTTCCTGCCGAAGTTCAGCAGGCTGCTGGAGACCTTGTTGATGTTGAGGGGAGCAGCTTTCACACTGGAACTAGACCTAGAACGGCAGGTAAGAAAGACAAACTTAGGGAAGTTGTGGAGAAGAAGAAAAGATAAGAATTATTAGCAGGATCATACTTTTGATTTTGGTCTCATGCGCACAAATCCTGACACACACACACTGAACTAATAACTCAGATATTCAAGAACATTTCGTCCATCCACAAGTTTTGGTATTGTGCCAAGATACAAGATAACATGACTCAGGGAGGAAAGAAAAGGAGCTACTAAACATGAATTCAAAATGAAGCCAGAGGAGGCAAAGATCTGAGTCCTGACAGATTGTGAGCACTTGTCCTCAGAGCAAATGCTGACCTCAGTGAGCTCCTGAAAACAAACCACATGCTTGAATTGCTACAGCTTGCAAACACGACTTCAATGCGTCACTGTTGAACTGAAACCCAGCTGCAATGCATTCAGACTTAGTGGCTGTGCCACTGAGGAAACATGGTGTTCTACATGGCGTCCCACATATTGAGATGATGACGTTACATGTGCAAAATTTGGTATTTTTTTGTCAACTGGTATAGGTTCAGAGGTTGATGTCCGCGTGAACTCATTGTTTCGCATATCCGGACACCTTTCGGGTGTAATTTTCCCTTAACTATCTGCAGAAATGCTCACTTAGAATCAGTCACTGAGAAATTTCACGGATCGATTGAGTCAGGACAGCTAACAAACATTTATTCAAATCCATGCTGCTTAAATACATATCTATACATATATAAATACTTTTATTAAACAATCCCAAACATGTGGCTTGAATTTCAGGACAACAATCAATGTGATTGTTGAAAATGGCCTAAATGTATTGACCAAAACCAAATAAAGTGACATTCAAATTCAACAACTTAAAGTCAACTAACTCTGTAGATGTTCAGTCATTTTTACAACCAGCAGCCCTGTAGTTCCTGACATTTCAAAAGCATAAAAATCTACGGCGATGAAAAGATCCAAGATAAATTGAGAATGTCATGCAATGCAAAAAAACCCAAGTGCACTCTGAGAAGTGGGGGCACCACCTCTGTGTCTTCTGATTTAACGAAGAAAAAGATGGGAAAAATAAAGGAGGAATGCAGGAGAAAAGGAACATTTGTTTCACATGGTCCCGAGTGCAGTAGCTGCCTCACCGAGTCTTGTTCATCAGGTCAGCTCCCCTTGTTTTGTAGTAATCAAGGTTCTGCTGGAACTGGTAGTTGACAGGGCGTGGGTTGTTCTGAAAAACGTGGGACAACATGAGCAACTTACTGTGCGTCGCTGCTCTGCTGTGGTAAACAAAATCATGCCAAGACTCAGCTAACATGTCAGGGTAAAAAGGAACTGCGAGAGCCTTCTGCATGTGAGGAAAAGCAGCAAAATGAGTGCGACTGAGGCGTCAAACACCAAGTTCTGTTTCCACTTTCCCCGTCTTAGCAGTAAAATAGTCAAACATTATACGAGACCGTTGCAAGAGGAAGCAGCACCAACAATAAGGCAGCGTTATGGTGAGAACTACAACTCATGCTCAGGGCAGGGACTTTCCTCTTTTAACTCTGGCCAATTTCAAAGTAGTCCACTGCATTTATGATATTAAACATGGTATGCTTACGAAACTTATGAAAAGAATTATGGCCAAAAAAAAACAAACAAAAAAAACAGACACATAGCAGAACCTAAAAACAGTTTGGGCTCAATGTGAAAACTGAAAAGGAATACACACAACTGCACGAGCACTTTTGTAGCAAGTGATGATGCTCCTAGCTGGTGTAAATGGCTTCACTTCCTAACTGCCTTTGCAGATATCTATCGACAGAATTCCATTTCAACATCAGAGCGAATACATTTTACGACCAACTGAACAACCATTTCTAGTTTTAATGAGGAAAATAGCCAAAGTGTATTCATATTTATGTCAGTCGGTGTTTTTCTGATATTACGATGCAGGTTTAAGATTAAAATACACGTGTACATATACTATATCTAAGGAACTTGCTCTAATTAGCTGCAATGCCCGCTTCACTGATTGCACCTGGTTTCATATATTTAACGTCAGTACCTTGAAGACACTATTATGCACCCACTCAAGTGTGAGGATCTGAAACCGTCGCTGCCAATTTTGACTTTACCCCCACCCCCCCTACTTTATCACCATTTCAAGGTGTCATACTACTAGATGGCTTTTCTCTTTTTGGGTCTACGATATGTGACTGTTGCTCAAGGATTTCAACCCACTGCTTTGCATGTGGGAGTTACGCTTCAGCAAATCTACTTCCTCTGTGAGCACAATCAAGCAAAATGATTCCGTTAGCTTACTTTGGGATCTCGGAGGAACAAGGCCTTTTGCAGCAAAGCGTTGATGTCTCCTATTGGAGGATAGTGCATTAGTAGGCCCAGGCAGGTCTGGAAGTTACTAGCGATTACTGAAAAAGACAGAGATAATGATCATCTGTAAAGTTTGCAGTTGTTACAAGTCTTTGAGCTGTTTTAAGAGGACAAAATGTGCTGTCTGGATCTAACTGAGGTCTTTCTACAAGAGAGCAGTCCAGCTGCGCAACAGATATCAATATTGTCTCATGTTCAGGGTTACTTGAAACTTGAAAAACTGCCCTAAAAAATTCAGACTGATGGCTTCCAGAGAATGTTACATTATCTAGAGAAGAGGGGGAGATGGACTTGGTGCCATTCAAGTCTGAACCACAACCCTGCTTGTACAAAAGGCAGAGAGGATCTACTGTATTCTACTTAAAGCCTCACTGGATTAAATGAGGCAGAGCAATTTACATTCTTCCAGTGACGTGTGACCTACGCTTGGAATTATTTGATTATTCATTAAACAGAGCGTACAAGCATCTCGGATGTAGAGCAGCATAGCCACAAAGATGTAGTCCACCAGGTCGAGAGTGATGCTGTCTGCAAACAGAGCATCCCACACCACGAGGAGGTCCTGAAGAGGAAACTCACGGCCAAACAGCAGACGAACCCAACGGCTAAAGAAACAGACACACAGGGTAACTGCATCCGAGCACAGCTGAGGGTTGAGAAAAGAATCAGACGGGCTGAAGGAGTAAATACTGACATGCCGTAGATTTGAGGGGCAATCTCCAGCCTATTGAGGTGCATGTGCAGTTCAATGTCGTGTTTCTTCACCAGCTGGTCCTGGATACGGTTGACTTTGGTCACTATGGCAACAGACGGCCCAGCGTCCTGGGGCCGAGCGAACGGGATGCTGGTCAGCATTTCTTCCTTACCCTGAGGGAGCAGATTATTATATAACTGGCACATCATTACGTAAACATCATTTAGCAGCATCTGTGTCCATCTGACTGATGAACATTCACCATGTGTTGAAAAGAGCTATTGTTACTTTCTGGAGGAATCTATAATATTCTCAGTTTGAGAAAAAGGTTGCAGATGTCTGCTGTTTGGATATTGAGTTTTAAGATACCACGTTCCGAGCTTGGTATTATTAATGGTCAAAGTCCTTCTGCAATATGTTGTCAATGTATTCACACTATTACTTTTCTATGAAGTGATTTTCATTATTAGTGGCAGAGTTTTTTGTTCTCAAAGTCATACCAAAGCATTAGGGATTCAGAGGAAACTGCAGCAAGTAACTGCATTTTATTTCAATGACTCAGTGCTTACTGTCCCATTCCAGCTGCCATAGCACAACTGAATTAAGTTAGTTCATGAAACTCCATCCTTTCCAACATCTGCAAGCTCAGAGTGCACGGGTCTATCAATCCATGTCCATAAATGATCAACTACTGCAGGGAGCTGACAGCTGAGGAGTTTAAAGTGTCAACCAGCACACCTCCAAAATGTATGCAATGGGAAACAAGGTGCAGCAAAATGAAAAAGCAAATGAATCCGTGTGAGAGCATGAAAAAATGTAAATAAATTAAAATGTAAAAGAAAAACAACCAAAAAAACAACAGATACATATTTCGCTTGTCCCCTGAAGCATCGGTTGCATATACCCCCGCAAACACAAGTTCAGCAGATGCTTCGTGTTTGCGAGGGTATTAAACGGCAATAGCTGATACCATGGCAACCAGCCGTATGTCTCATCAAATCAAGCAGGACTGAAACTCCCAGTGAAATTACTTTATGTCGCCATAGAGTCATGCTTCCCAATCAGCCGATATTGTGGTACAATGCTTAATGAACTCCAGTGTCAAAAGATTTTCTTCACTTTACGAAAAAAAACCCCATCAAACTGACCTTCCTCACTTCCCGCTCAAAGCTGGAGAACCATGGCTCTGCTGTCTCCATCAGCTGCGAGAACATGGCACTGAATAGTGAGGTAAAGGAGAGAATGTGTGGGTTCGCAGAGAGGAGACATGAATGAAAATGCATCGAATTCAGCACCGTGAGATAAACACAGTCCTCCACAATTCCAGTTATGGTGACTAAAATATGAAAACTGTCACAAGAAAACAGGGGTGGGCGATATGGCAAAAATATCGTATCACGATTCTTAAAAAATAAAATCACGACTTCGATTTTATCACAATCTTAAATTGAAAAGTGAAAAACAGACAGACAGTGTTGCAGAAGTATTTTCGGCTGGGCAGCTTGTACCGCGGCTCAGCTACTTGAAGCAGACGTTCGAACTCTTCCTTTTCTACCGTCTGGAACGGTACCTTATCTATTGCAAGATAAAAGGCAACTGCTTCTGTTACCTCTTTATAACGCTTGCTTGACTTTTCATACGGAGTGCCTTTGTCAAATGGTTAATGTTGTCTGTTTTGGTCTTAGCTAGCTGCTGCCTCCGCCTGCGGTGCCCGGTGCCGCCGGGCCCCTCGCTGTTTGGCTCTCAGCATACTGTTTGGAATGCTTCCTCTTCAAGTGATTGAACAGTTTCGTCGTGTTGACACCCGACGTGCGAACCGTTTCTGTGCAAACTTTGCAAATTACATTTGCTTGCACTTGATCAGTTGCGGAAAATCCAAACCTATTCCATATAAGGGAGGTGGAATTTTTTTTAGCGACAAACTTCTCCATGCGGCTACTGCTACACACAAACAAGGAGGTGGGTAAGAAAGTGCGTCACTGGCCGTAATTCGCTGTGATTGGTCGGTCAGGTTGATGTAATACGTCTGGTGCATCATCATAGAACTGCGATTTATAGAATGTGCCCTAGATGATCCCACGATCAGTTTGACAGATCGTTACAGATTCTTGCAATCCTTCACGATTTAATATCGTCATATCGCCCACCCATAATTGCAAACTTCCATCATTCGTCTGATACGGATATACTCACTAGGCATCATGCTCAAGGTACACCGGGTTCAATAGACATTTCATCTCCTCACTGTGGAAGAGCGGAGACACCATCAATTACTGACAATATGTTGGCTGCAGAGCAGCAGGTCTAAAGGTGTTAGGACAACTAAAGGGCAACAGACTCAGTTTCACAGCGAGTACAAACTGACCTGGGGCTGGCTGTCTCACTGGCATGCTGGAAGGCCTGGTGGTCACAGTGCAGCACAAACACTATGGGAGCCAGCAGCTCATGCATTCCCTGCAGAGACAGGGAAAAAGAGGGGGTGTAAGACCTATAAAGGTAGATAGAAAATACAGTTCATTTGTGGTCAGTCTGCCTTTAATAATAATGTACGAGGTTACTAATGCCTAATGACGGCTTTAATTTAGATACTGTTAGGTCCAGCAGACGGTGTGTCACTTCCAGTTTGCAAATGAGATGCTGCACCGGCCATCCATTCCTTCACTGGCATCTGTTACAAATACTGATAACGACCAGGTTATCTAACCCTCCCCTCCTAGACTATCAAGACCACGGCTTCTTAAAAATGCCAAAAAGTCCAAGAAAGACCTGTAAAATGAGAAAAAGGCAAAAAAATAATCATTTAAACTTACCTGTTTATACAGTAACTGTTCGTTTTCTCTGGCATAGCAGAAGAGAATGTCCGTCAGCTTGGTCCTCACGTCGTCATCCTGGAAGTAACGGATCTCAGGGAATCTTGAGGGGGGGGGGGAAGAGAACATGGGCTTACTTTGCGTTGATCGCATAGAAACAAACATGCGAAACGGAGTGAAAGAGATCCTCGTACGTTCTAAACACGTCCTGCTTTATCATCCCCTTCAGCTCTTTATCCTGGAAAAACTTGTTCCACAGGCTCTGGACGAGATGGGAAAAAAAAAACAGGACAGGGTCAGAAACCTGAGGGATTTGGGGATCACACAATGAACCTGCTACCACATGGATGAGGAACAATGATAATTTGACAAGTAAATGAATGGATTTCTTTTTTTCTTTAAAAAAAAAAAAAAAGGGCCAGAATCAACAGTCTCTTCAATAACACGAACAAAAAGATATTTCCAAAACAGACAGTTGAGAAGGAATTATGGAGAATTCAGCTCCTTCCTGGGCAGCGATTCATCTCACAGATGATTTGGTTCTGATAAATGGAACGTTGTGGGGCAGTGGTTGGGACACGTGAGCTGAATCTTTAAACAGCAGCTGAATACCAGTTCCAGTTGTCTTGAATAGAATTGCTCCTTATACACCACGATTTAGAGATTCTGTGAACCAGCTGTGCACCGAGTAAAGAGACTAAGAAGCGGCACCATCAATTAATGCAAACTGATTAACTGGGAGTGTACCAGGTCTTAACGGATTTCCATGCTCGCCAGAAAGGGCTCTGGTTGCCTCTCTATGATTATTAGAGGGGCTTTCTAATAGCCATCACTCAGTAAGAGACCAAGTGTTCGGCCAATAACTGTGAGGGAATAAAATGACTAGAAAAAAAAAAAAGAAACAACAACTGAGCAGCGAGTCGATCATTACCTAAATAAATGACTTTATAATTACTGTATGAAGACTGATGAGACACAGTCTTATAATTCTAATGACACAATCTGAAGGGAACGTATCGGGGTCACCAATCATAAGCAAACACGAAAGAAAAAGAAAAGACAGAGATGGAGAAAACACTGCACACAGTCTCACCCCCTCATCCTGGGACAGCGGGTTGTTGACCACCAGGTCCTGCTGGCCGGCAGCCTTGCGGGGGTTCGTGATGTGCTGCGACGGAAAACAACGCACACAGGTAAGCAGGCAACACTCACCGTTGCATCGTTACCCTACTCTCTGTAAGCATGACAGCAGATAAGCAGCTATGCGTTAAAATTGTGGCGGCTGCTGACAGTTTTGCAGGGATGTAAGGACATGTATTTGTTTCCATTCTTAGTTATCCGGCCTGACCACTATATCTGGAAAAGATAAGTTATATGCAGTCCTGTGCAAAAGTCTTGAGACGCCCCGCTTTTCTTGATGTGAGGCCAAGAAATAGGTGCAGCGATTTCTTCAAACATGGGTAAACAGAAGTATAAATGTAGTATATAAAGCTCTGTTCTCTGTCAAGATGATCCCACACTGCTTCAATGACATGGGGAGGATTCATCCCTCCAGGATCCGATTCTCAGTCCAGTTCTAGTGTTATTTGCATCCCGCAGTCTTTTTTTCCCCTATTTGCCTTTTTAAAGAATGGCTTTTTGACAGCCACCCTTCCCGGAAGACCATTTCTGATGAGGTTTCAGTGAACAGTAGACAGATGGACTGAAGGATCAGATACACCTCTCAGGTTCTGTGTCGGGTCTTTTTGCACGTCTTCCTCTGTCCTCCACAGTTTCTGAGATATGCCATGCTTTTTTTGGGCTAAAAGCTCTTTGAGAATCTGGTGCAAAAGTGCTATTTTATGCTGTCATACTTCTCAGATTAAAAAAACCTAAATAGGAGCACAGTATGTCTTTGTGACAGTGCCTTAAGATCAAATCTAAAATGAGTTCTTTGCTAAGTTGTTTGCTATATGTAGATAATGCTGGTTTATCTCCATAGTTTGGTGCTTTTTTTTATGCTCGAATGAGTCATAGGTCAGTGTTAAAATAAAGAGGAAATTTTAAAACGCCTACAAGGACGGAACTGAAAATGAGAAATAGATCAAAGGGTCAAGGTCACTTAAGAGATAATAATAAACTCTGGGCTCAAGATTTTTTCTCACTACTGTAGCTCTATGAGCTCATTTCCTCATGAAACAAAACGAAATGGCCACAGAGGGGCGCTCTCACCATCTCTTTGATTTTCTCATACTGGCCCCGGAGCTCCTTGGTCTTGTTGATCCACTGCCCTTTATCTTCTGGAAGAGCCTCCAGGTACAACTGCAGACACACAGTGTATGGATCAGTCTTTGCTACACTCAATAAAAATAAAAAAACCCTCACAAATATGTCACAGGCATGCAGAACACTGGGCCCCTCACAAATAAACTCTGGGCTTTGTTTCCACTGAGTTGAACATCTGCACTCTTCTGTGGCAGGGAATTTACCAAAAGCCCAGTAATCTAACTCGATAGGACAGCTTGATCCACTTGGCGGTTACCTTCCAGCATACGCTCCGAAAGCGGCTGCTCCTCAGCCGACCATTGATGCCTTGCTGTCGGATCCTGGCCAGGTAATTACTGTTGAGGAACAACTCGTCCCATTCTTTCCTGCACAGGGGAGGGGAGGCGGAGAATTACCAGATTTATGAGCTTCTCAATCCAAATTGGGCACAGTCTTCCATCTAATGTGTCATCCAGCAGTAAACTGAGAGGTTGGAATAGTGCGATGAGCCAAGAGTTCGTGGCACAACCACAGAAGAAAACACTGGAAGCCCTTACCTGTATGAGAGGAAGGTTGACTGAGACTGTGAGTAAGTGTTGCTGTCAATAGATCCTCCTGTAAATAAAAGGGACACAGAGGAGATGTAAGTGCTTATGGGCATTAACCTTTGATAAAAAAGGAACTGGCCTCCTCACTGCTTCTAAAGGACCAATCACTTATTTTTGAGCCTTCTTTTACAGGCAACACAGTGGAGCAGAAAGGGCCAGAAGCGGAGAAAGTGATGACAGAAAGGAAAGCGCGATACTGCTCATCCTCTTTATTAGCAGTATTAAATCTAGCTGCAGGTGAACATGCATTCAAGTCAGAGACCTGTCTGTCAACATTAGCTACAAGAGGAGATCATTCCACAGGGACGCTCAGTATGAATATTCATCAGTTCCACAACATGCCAGCGCACAACATTTGCTTTCTCTCACACCGAAACATAAAAACACCCTTAGCCTGGAGGCTTTGCTTACCATGACTCTGACTCACAATTCAGTCAGCTCCAAATCTGACTTTTATCATCTCCATCATAAACCTCCATTTATAAAGACTCTGCTCCTCTATACCTTGTCCATCTGTCTCAGACTCTGTTAAAAGACCAGTCATGAAGAAGAAGCCCGAGATGTCTAGTTTTAATCTTAAAAAGGTGGCTACTGATGGGGTACAAAATCGAAAAAAGAACCAAGGAGCCAACAGTCGCAGAGACAGAGAGCGTATTGGGATATAAATACATTTCCCCGGACTAATGCGCTGTTTATAATACAGGTTTGAGAGTTTGCCACGGAGAGTTGACATACTGCTGCGATTCTTGTTGAAATTGTGGAGCGGATCGAAGCCCGTCTCCTGCTGCTCGTCAGTCTGGAGAGGGTGACGGGTCTCGAAATTGGGGTGCTGCATGACCGCAACCCGCCTGGACCTGGAGAATGAGGTCATAGAGAAGACAGAGCAAGCACATCAGGCGCAACAAGTACATTTAAAAAAAAAAAAAAAAAAAGAGTAATAAAACATGACAGACTGTAAATTTAAAAAAAAAGATTAGTCAAGCGACTACCAGAACCTTAAGCTACTCTTTGGTTATTTCATGCAATGGTACACGTGCCTTTGGGCCCAGGTGATAAAACACAAAGGACTCCCTCTGCAGTGACTAACATCTATTGATAAGGACACAAATCATCGATCAGAGCCTGTGCTAACTGGCTTTGCTTACTTTACTTCATACTTCTGACCTCATCACATAAGTCAGAAAAGCTTCTCTGATACTAACACGCAAAAAACAAGCACCCTCGAGGCCTTTGATCTCAGTACTTACTGTCACAGCCTTGTGATTCTCCTCAGTCAAGACTCAGAAGAAAAAGATGTTTCTGCAAGAAGAAGAGGTCGGAAACAAAGACACCAATCACCTTTTAGCACACGGAGGTTGTTAAAGGGACTAATTTGATTTGGCGCAATAACAGTCAGCAAAGCAGCAGCAGACGGCATCGAAAAAAGGAAACCTGGAGTAGCTGATCAAAGAAATGCTGCCTCTAATATCCAGCGGACAAAAGCGACTTCACACGCCGCAGCAGTGGAAGCAGGCGGGCAGTAGCAACGTTGCTAAATATTTATGACACCAAAGACACTTTGATTAGCACTTCAGGAAGCAAGCTGGGTTATGTTTCTGTGCAACAAAATGATCAAACCGTGCATTTCGGTTGTGCGTTGCTCACAACTCTGTAACATAAAACACAGACAGACAGCGATTACAGTATGTGAGGAATGGCTGAGATTAACAAGAAGCTCTTGAGCTGCCTGATGCTCAGCCGTGCTCAATGTGATATATCGAACATAACCAGCAAAGCTAATGAAGTCATTAGGGAGGCAAATTAATGCATCAATTAAACATTCTGAAGCCAACAGACTTTTCTTCGCACGGCACATAAACTGTGGCGTTTCTGACGTGATTAAGACAAAGTCTAATTCTTCACGACTGCATTTCTTTTTCACAATGTAGTCGTATCTTCTGGCTACGATGCGAACTACACTGGCATTGAGTGATAAGTAGCAGCAGTGCACTGGATGGTGGGGACAGGCGGAACATAAATGCACAATACTCCATCAGACAGAATGAGTAAGCAATGATTAACATGAGGGTAAAGATCCTTACAAAGCTGGTTAATGGCAGCGTTTAGAATCCAACCAGATGTCCAACCCTCTAATGAGGCTACAGTCTTGTTTCATCCTAAATAATCCAGGAAAATGTTTCGCGACTTGATCAGCTGATCAGTAACTAACTAACGATTTAAGTAATTAACTATTTATGATGATCAGGTTTTTTTTTTTATTCCCCTCCCACGTTGAATTCATTTAAACTGCTATTTTTGCTCCAATGTCTCTAGTAACTTGGTGCACTTTTATTTAATGGAGTTTTTCTCAAGATCAACCTGCTATATTTCTCTCTTTTAAAAAAAAAAAAAAGACAAAAATACCACAGATACGCAAAAAGAGAGATGACAAATTAGTCAGTCTTTATTCTCAGATGTACATCCGACTCTTTTCTGTGATACATGATGCATCTACACATCTTAAAGTGTGTCTGCAGAACCGAATGGGACAAACTAAAGCCTGAAACTCCTTCTTCACCTTTTACCCTCAAGCCCAGAAAGTCTTTCAGGTGCTGTGAGAAGGAATGGCAACATCACAAAACGGTGAAAGCTTTACTGTCCCAACTTTAGATGGAATGTGCTGTCGTCCCGAAATGCACAGACGGATGTTAACTGAGAAAATGAAAATTAACTGACGACATTTAAAATATCTTGGGTAACACTGACGGCTACAGCCATCTTGGGAAAGTGCGTGAATCACTTCTTTCCAACTCTGCAGAGCATCTCAACACTTTCTGATCTGGGGTTGCGAGCAGTGAGTTAATGGAAGGAGTCACCCAGTCAAAACTAATTGGCTTTAGAAAAATCCCTGCTGTAGCCTCGAGTAATAGTAACATATGTTATACACACTGTGCTGTGAGTGCGAGAGATACTGTGACCATCTTTAATGATTTCGGGTCACACTGTTTGACTTTAGCAGTACACAGAGGGATTCAGCAGCAAAGACAAAAACACTCTCAGAGGCGTCCGTTTAAGACGCCGACTGGGCAAACCAACTATTCTCTCCCAAGTTCTAAGAGCTCCACTTTCTCTGTAAGCCATCACGCTCTAGGTTAACCAGCTCTACCGCCACCATTTATCCAACTCGGAATTATTCCACGTTTATGAACATAGTTAGCCCGAAAAGGCCAACGGAATAGTAAGCACCCACAGAGCATTATGGGCTCCTTCATTTTATTAAATGTGGAAATAACACAACAAAGGCATGTCTTAAACCCATTAACCATGTGAATGAAACACTGCTTGATGAATTAGCTACACGCGCCGCGAAAATAGAAATGATTTTACATGAATAATGCATGTGGCTGTTTTCTTAGGAAACATCTGCTCTCCTCAAAGACTAATACTCCCCTTAAGTCAGTGGGGTTTCTCTCATGAAAACGGCATTATCCCAGCAAACAATCAGAACTAATCCATAAGTACAGGCAAATAGAGGAGTGTTGTGAATAGGTGTCTCCATTAATAGGCCGTCTTCCCACTTTAATGGAAGAGTCAAAGTCTCCGGAGCATCTACAAATATAAACACCAGTCTTCTGGCGCAGAATACTAATTCACATTAGAACTATCTGAAAAAGATATTTTGATATTTTGTCTCTTCTTTCCAAAAATAAAGTCACTCTAAGCTTTGTAAAGAGGGCCTTTGCTGATCACTCGCCGCTGCTTGTACCTCAAGGAGATGTCTTTTGTGTGACTCTGTGGAAGCCTTTGTGGGTGACTGAGAGTGTTTGAAAGACTTAAGGGCCTTGCCGTGTTCGCACAATGCCGCCAGAGGCGAGTCTTCTCTTAGTCACTTCTTCCCGGAGTCGAAGGTAAAAATCACTTCCTGACTCTACTACATTAAAATCAAGGCAAATTAGTTTCTGCATTATTTAACCCACAGCACCTGGAGACAACTCAATAATTCAAAACGCGAATCGTTCATGAAATAATTAAATCAATACATAATGAAATGCATAAATAAATCAGCAGACAAATAACAGCAAGTCCATCTGTGCCGAGGTGGATCTGTTCCTGGGGTTGATTAACAAAAGCCTGAGATGCCAAAGCCAAACCGGATTCATGAGGACATTTTATTTCAATTTAAAGACCACTTGACTTCCTTCAGCGTTATCTCACCAAGCATGATCTGACAAGGAAATAATAACGCTTGCGATCATGTGCGAATAACAGAAGTCACCCAGTTTCACTCCAAGATGCTTCCCCTAATAAACGGCAGTAATTTTCCTGAAAGTGACCTTAAATATCACAGCTTATAAAGTCCCGCCACTTTACAACATGAGAGTATATTCCATGAAAAAAAAAAAAACTCTTTAAAGGTTGAATATTTAAAGAGGATTCTGTGAACAGCACTGAGAGGCTCTGTCACTGGAAACCAAAGCAGAAGCGGGAGACTGTAGTTTAGTCAAAGTGGAACACCCTCAGCTAAATAAACTCACATGCCTTTACTTCAGCACACAGCTAGAGCTCAAGAGCCTTTACGGTCACATGCTCTGCGAGAAGCTGAGAACATGCTTGAAACCACAACCTTTGCAAAATATCGTGAACCTTCTGGGTCCTGCCTGATTCGATTACCATGCATCCATCTGTACTGTAAAGAATAACTGGAGCAGTTGTTGGCAAGCTGGGGATTTGGACACCCTCAAGGAGTCATATGAGAAATCTAAAAGGGATATTTTCCCCCTGCTAATCTGAGCTTCTTTGCTGCAATTCATTGGACAATGTTACATCAAAATGTAGGGGGGGGGGGGGGTAATAATCATTCTTTTGTTGAACTGCTCACAATGCACTGAAATGCAGCCGTAGCTGAGGGGGCGGAAAGCAGCTTTTCTAATAAAACACACAAGCAAAAACCAGGAAAACTATCGTGCAGGTAGAGTTGTCACAATCATGACATCATATCAAAGTATAGAGATATGTATACATGTTTGTGTGTGTGTGATACTATCAACACCATTAGTGCCATTACTAGTTTTAGACTTGCGGTATTAATGCTTTTGATCGCTAGTCCTTTTCTTCAAAAATGACAAATCCCCTCCTTACAGTTAAAGGCTTTCCTTTTTTTATTAGAATTAACAACATATCATCTGAATGATGTGGTGGTGTTAAGCTCTGCAAGAAAAATCTAACGACAATACCGTCACCCGATGCTGATCCAATGGAGCCGTTAAACCTTAACAAAAAAGGGGACACAGAGTGACCTTTGCAAAATGAAATGGGCATCTCTGTGGAGTCCATCCACCTGTTTTATACCAGTGAATGCAAAGAAACGCAAAAAAACCCCTCTTTGTTAGTTCAGATGATTACTGTCAGGCAATTGTGTACAACTTGTGAGAGGCCAGATATAAAAAAAAAAAAAAAAAAGTCCACATGCACAAAAGGCCTGGAAACCACTGCACTATAAGCAAAGCTATTGTGCAAGAAGGAGAAACCTTTTAACATCCAGGAACAGTCAGACACAGACCGTGCAGACGATGCCCACTTATTTCCTCTTACTGTACACTTTGCCATTTTTTTATATACACGAAAGGATGGGAAAAAAACCGTCCCTGGAGTCCTCGGGATTGTGAAACCGATCTGCCAGCCTATTATTCAACCTCTGCATTTCCCTGAGCACCTCAGTGAAAATGACTTGCAGGGTGGCCCAGTCCAGCGAAGCAGGTTAAGCCACGCAACGCTCACTCATTGGTGTCATGAGGACAGAACGTCTTTCTGCGATATTAATTTAACTTTCTGCAGGAACTGGCAATGCGTGTGTATTTTAATTCAAAGACTTGAAAAAAAAAAAAGTCCGTCTTTGCTGTATGACGGATGGGTGGCTGCTGCCAGCGGGATTGTGGCCCAGACAAAAGACAAACACCAAGCAACTCCTTCGCTAGTCTGAATGCTGTGTCGGCTAACGATTCTGAACGAGGGCTATGCTAGTTAAACAGACTTATGGTGGATGGCTGTAGCCGTCAGGGTTAACAGAACATGACTGGAGATGATAGGAAGCTAATGTGAAGCTAGCCTGACTGTTAGCATGCAACCGAGCCGAGGAACGGGCCTGTCGTTACTTCCTGCACCACTGCCGCTGCAAGGCACGAGACAAAGCTGTGACGCCCCCTCACACTTACACGGTTTGGCACGAGCGCAAGCATCTATCAGTAGCTACTGGCTTTCAGTGTTGTTTGAATACCTGTCCAGATCATGTAGGAGTCCTCATTCTGCTGTGTCGGACAGTCCGCTGATTTGTAAACAGTAGCAGATCAGGCGGATGTGCTGAAGATCAGCTGACTGGTCATGTGATCAGGGAACGCGACACGGCGCATGATACGGCCGTTTGAAGGTAGCTACCACTTCTTTTTGCATTTTTTGTGCATTATTGTTGCATTTAGATTCCTGTTTAATAAGTTGCATTTATTGAATGCATTTACTGATTTTTTTTTTTTTTATTGAAATCGAAGGCCAATGCTTAATGGAATAGTTGTTAATAAGAAGGTTGCCAGGTCACAAAGTCTTAGTACCTGGCATAGATCCATTTAGAGAACATGAAGACAGTGTCTATATTGAAGCAATCGAAATGCAGATATTAATGCATATGTATAAGATATGTTGATTAATTGTTCAATTAAATGTATTAAGGAGGTCAGAGGTCCGACATGCCACTGTAGAGATGAGATGGGACTAAGGACATTGGCGTTTTGGAGATGACAGGGACCACCCTGTTTTGTTTTATTAAATAAATTAAAGATAAAGTTGTGCTATACTATTATACACTTTTGATAAAGCCTTTTTAATAAATGCTTAGGTTAATATAATTTCAGGGAAAGGTCTGTTCATTTATCAGGTTTTACATTTTTAATCTTTTCCTATTTATTCATAGGTATTCCTCTTTAAACTGTTGAGGACACATGTCCCCTTTCAGACTATTAGTAGCCTATAGAGTTTCATGGCAAGCAGTCTACACTGAAAGTAAGTCTTGTCCACCGTCTTTTTTTTCATCAAATCACAACACTATTGTACTCTCATAAATTATGAGATCAGGGCTCTCAAGTCTCAGACAGTCATGCTTTTCAGTCTTTTGTCACGCACTCCCGCCACACATTGTATTTCTCAAGCTCAAAAAAAATTAGAATATAAATATTCTCTGGCGCTATGGAAACGGCAGGAAACAAGCACGTCTTGCACGAGTCTGAGCAGAGCAGTTATTAATAACAACAACAATTATGATAAAATTATTCATGAAAGACCCCCATTCCTGCGACCCGTCCAACCGGCTTGCCCAACGGGGGGAGAGGGAGGTGTCACTCTTGCCTGCATTCAAAACTTGAGAACCCTGGATGAGATGAAAAAAAAATCAGTTGACAAACATTTAGAAAGTTCAAGTGTAGCAGAGAAGGGTGTGATAGAAATGTTCAAAGGTCACCAGGACTGAGTGTACACACAGAGGGAATACACACTCGCCTGACAACATGAAGAGAAATCCACAGCCAGCAGTTCAACATCTGGGGTGAAGAGATGCTCCTTCTCAGTGATCTTTCCAGGTTCGCCCCATCTGTTGTACATAAGCACTGTAATCCCTCCTTCTTTAGTGTTACCGCCCTGGCTGCGATCTCTGTCTGCCCGTAAAGCGATCTCTGTCTGGCAGCCATGCCATGAAACAAAGTCTATTGCCTTCTTGACTTTTTTCTTGTATCCTTGTCAAGGGCTCAGGTTCGTCCATTTTATCTGCTGATCTCACACTTCACTCGATGATCAAGGGAAGAAGTGGTTTAATTTTCTTCCTCCTTTTCCTCTATTTTGTTCCTGCTCTGTATCTTTGACATCTCCTCATCAACTCATCTGTATTTGGGGTATTATTCCAGGCCTTACTTGGGCTTTGGAAAGCTCAGTTTGCAAAGATGCAAAAAAACGTTCCCACTGCCATGATTTTGCATTATAACAGATGGAAAAGAATTACCGGAATTAGCAACAGAAGTTATTCCAGCAGCACAGCATCCAAACTAGCATAGACAATGTGTTAAAAAACAACAACAGTGTTTTCACCGAAAAATGTTAATTAGAAAATCTCTAGAGAATGCAAAGAAATACACAATATGTCCAGAGCTTCTTCAACAGCAACTACACTAGCTACATCCACACAAACAATTATTTATGATTTTTTTCATCAGAAAAGAAAGAAGAAAGATGGGAATGACAGTGCACAGCCATTTTATCTACAGAGATGCTTCACTGGGTTCAGGTCCAGGCTCGTTTTCACAAAGTTTTCCATTACCCTTTTCAGGTCATTGTACCCTAAGATCCTCAGCTCGTAGATAAGGTTTTCATATTGGATTGCAATATATTTGTAAAGCATTCATGGCTCCCTCTATCCTGTCTAGTCTCTCAGCCCCTTCCACAAAAAAAAAATAGCACCACGCCATCATCAAATAATTATTATATTTATTTTAGTGTTATTATTTTTTGGACATTTTTACCTTTAATGGACAGGACAATAGATATAGACAGGAAAGAGGGGAGAATTACATGCAGGAAAGATCGACATGGTCAAGCAGCGACCACTGCAATTGGCATTGCCAGCGTGGTATGTACCCTAACCACTGGACCACCGTGCACCCACCGTCACCATGTTTGACAGTGGCCTTTGTCTCTCCACCATTCCTAAATTTTGCTTGATTGGCGGAGAGCTACACTGATGGTTCTATAAGATTGTCTCATCTCCACAAAAAAAACTTTGGACTTCATTTATAGTGGCGATTGGCTTATTGATTATCTGTCTGACTGAGACCCATCATCCCGATTTTATCAGGTTGGCTGCGATGCAAGATTTAGAAAGTCATTATTATTTTAATTTTTTATATATTATTTTGAACTTATTCCATTTTAGACTGATGACGATTATTGTGCTGTTGCGTATTTCAAATGCTTTACTGTATCCTCCCCCAGAGATACGTTTGAGAACTGGAAAGGTCTGAAATCTTCTGAGTTTTGGGTTGGGTGTATGCCAGCCCAAAAATATCATTGACATTACTATGTCCATCTACTTTAAAGAGCTATGATTAAACTGCATACGAAACAGCTAATTAAATTATACATTTATCAGTACACAGATTGTTGTATGTGAGTGGAAAGAGCAGATTTTTGCATGGGATTAAATAAATGGGTGGTCCAATCACCAATAAAGTAGTTGAGAAGATCCTGAAGATAGCAAAACGGAGAGAACTGATGATGATGATAATTTGCTTTGGTAAAGGCGAAGGTCATGGTGTCGCAATACCGGGGAGAAAAAGTAAGAAATAAAAAATCTTAATGAATAACTAAGAACACTAAAGGGACTCTGCACCATCAAAAGTGATTCAAACAGTTTTATGTCAATTTAATTACAGCAATTTCTAAGGTCATACAAGTCAAGTTGGTGTGTGCATGTCTTCTAACAAACAGTTCTGTCACAAAACTTCACCAGCAGACAAACACACAGACACAAAAACACCGGAGATAAGGGGAAAAAGCAGAAGCGCTTCTGATAATATGTTTAGATAGAGACATTAGATAACATTAATGACTTAAATGTTTGCATTGGTAGTCGTGTGCGGGTGTTTGTCTGGTGGTTGGGGGTTAGCATAAGGCATGAATAATGACCATCATTGCTGTTACCATCATTATCACAAGCATGGCATTTCAAGAGTGCCATTATCATCATTATTATAGCTAATATTACTGATGATGAGGCTTTCATGGCCTCGCGTTGGCCCTGACTAAAGTATTGTCATGGAAACAGATGGTAGAAAAGAGCATAGCTTTATTGAACTACTCTGTGAAGCTATTCTGGTCAAATGGGGCTTGAATGTCGCACTATCTCTGTCTGTACAGGAGCTGTAATGTTAGAAGTCTTGAGCAGAAACATATGAGAGTCAGGGGCAGAAATAGAAAGACAGAGGGAGAGATGAAAATAGCAGTTTAAACAAAGAAATTAAAGAATTAAGAGATAGAAGATAGGAAACAGTGGTGGCACGGATTTGCATGTGACTGGTGAAGCAGAGATGCTCAACACAAAGAAGTATTGTTTGATAGCTGAAAACAATGACCACGATTCACCCAGTCACAGCCACGCTAGGAAAATGTGCTGGTATTAAGACACAGACAGAGGGCCTTTGACACATTGATTAAACCTTTTTAGATATTTCTTAGCACGGGTAAAATAGTACTCTAATGAATGAGCTCTATCTCGTTTATTTTTACTTTCTGCTGCGCTTCCTTGTGCAATAAATTGCAGAGACTGTCCTAAAATCCAGTTCTACGTCATTTACACATCCAAATTAAATCTATTCAAAAGTGCAACCATCTTTTTGTCTGTTCGAAAGCAGAAACAGCTTGGTGGCCTCCAAGCTATGTTAGCCTCACCCAGACTTTATCACATTCCTTGAACACCTAAATTTATAGAGGGAAATATCAATTTCTATCTCTGAAAGGGTATGGAAAGTTTCCACTTTATATTATATTGCTAATGTATCAAATGAAAGGGATCTCCCAAATAAAATATTCAAAATGAGGTTACCTTAAGTAAAAGATAATGGTCCAGATTTACACAAATCTTTATTATTCTTACTTCGATTGTTTGGGGAATAATGATTTCTACTGGAATATCAGATATCCTTAGAAAGATTAATGCAACAACCTATCTTTCATAAAGAAACATTTTAACATTGTGCATTCAACACTGAGAAGGCTCTTTGTCAACCATAAAACTAGAACAACTGAAAGCAAACTTTAAAAGGAGAATTTACGACACCAACAGTATACCTTGAGAGTTTTACAAATTCATGCGCAGATATAAATACGGTATGTAAACAGAAGACGACATTGTATTCAACCATCAGTGTTTCATGAGGATTACACATTACCAGCTTATCAGAGGTAACATTTACGAGACAGAAAAACATAAATCGTAATGTTTATGAGGAAATCAGCTTCAAATGAGCTTCAAATGAGACAAAATCTGAATCAAACCACTGATAAACATAGTAGGAATAAAAATTAGGGCGATAGTAATCATAAAAAAAGACTGGCAGTTCCACTTTCTACAAGGCATTTCTGGTATGAACATTTCTGAAAAACCAACTACAATTAATCTTTTTAAACAAAGATATGTAATCTGAGTCTTATTGTATTGTTTCCAATTGGTCAAGACATGTATCTACACATATGTGATGAACCATTCATCAGTATTATCTCTACTCCTAATCACAGTTAATTCTGTGTCAAGTGCATTGAGGATCCTCAAATCCCAGAACAGCCTTCTTAAATAAATCCATAATGTTAAAGCTATTGTCAGACATGGACTGCAGCTCTAAAATTGATCTGGAGGGGCTGCATATGAGAATGCACAAATTTCACCGTTCACTCAGGACTTACTATTGAGATTACTCAGCCTTCTATCTGAAACAACAGAAAATGTTAAAGATTGTGAGTGAATACAGCAGATGATCCTCGAGAGCATTCTCGTGCCGTAAATTATACTGATTTGCAGTGAATTTTGCACTGATTTTGCTTCAGGTCTTCTCTAATGTGCACTCTACCCTGGCGCCACATTGGAGTATTTAATGTTGTGAGAATGTATTTCACTTTGAGAATCTCCCGCCGTGTGTGTGAAAGGGCAACTGCAGAAAATCTCAGGACCTAATTATCTGCACATTATCAAGACATTCTCAGGCGCTCATACATGAAAATGGCATATGTTTCTGGTTTTAAAAGTCATGGATAGTAATAGTCTTTCCATAATCTGCACGGAAACATGATTTTCACCAGATCAATGCCAAAACAGTGTGAATCTTTATTGGAAGGATATATAGGGGGGTGGGGTTGCATTTAGAACCAAGGTTGAAGCATATCAGAGAAGAGGATCGGGGGGAACATGTAACTTGTCCAAGCTAAACCCTGGATGTATGAGGGTTAGATGTAAATCTCCTGCTCCTCCTTCATAGGGGGAATAGTTTGCGTGCTGACATGTGATTCTTTCAAAACAGTGATCTCACTTGTTTTGTCTCTACCAATTTGCATCTCCATCAGCTTTTGTTCTTTTTCTGTTTTATCGTCGAATTCCTCCTCCAGTTCTTGTGTAGCTAAGTCTGCCTCTGAGAGGTTTAAGTCTGTACAACCTTGCTGGTTGTTGTGACCGTGTACAGGGCTCTGGTTGTAGTCTTGGCTTCGCCCTTGGTCCTGGCTATTGAAGAAGCTGCGGATGGTGTGTTTGGGCAAGCCTAGCTGAGCAGAGAGGGTGTGGACTGCCTCTTCATCTGGGTTGAGGCCAACGTCCTGGATGAAGCTCTGCAGAATTCCCAGGGCATCACTGGACACGTTTAACCCGTCACCTGGGACCTCATCTCCACCTCCAGCCTTATTATCTGCCTTAGAACAAATCCTGATACTACTATTGTCCTCATTCTTTACATTAGACCACTTAAGATACAATTTCTCCCCAGCATCACAATTTTTGCTGCCTCCAGTGGTCTCATCTGTACCTTCCTTGTTAGTGTTTCCATCCCTCTCCTGCTCATTGTTTTCTCTATTATTATCCCTCTCTCTTTCAATTCCACCCCAGACCCCACCCAGACAATCCCTGTCTCCTCTTCCCCCCTCAACCCAGTCGTTACTCTCCTTTTTTTCACCATTGCAACTGCCTCTACCATGCAAACGTAATCTCAAGTGCCCCCAGGTGGCCCCAGCTTCAGATTCGGCTGGTGATGCAGCACATGGTTGCCGTGGAGACAAGTGAGGTCCTGCCTCTGGCTGCAGGGGTTGATGGGGTTGGAGATGGTGTTGCTGTGGCATCGGGGAGTTGCGCTGGTACTGTTGAGAGTAAAAGGAAGTAATCTGAGTTAAAAGTGTTTCTTGGTCTTTTGAATTTTCTTATTTTTAGTGCCATGAATGATCAAGTGTATTTTATTTGTGATAATTGGAATTACATAAATGTAAAGTGATTTTGGATTTTTTTTTTTTATGATTTAAAGCCTCAAAAATAAGGAACTATTCTGTCTTATTTATTTATTTATTTATATAGTATCATCATTAATCATTTCCTGGCTCTGAATGTATTGGTTGGACTTGAGTTAAACTTAATTTACAGAGTATACACAGAGTGTCTCCTAGTAGCGTCACACTTTTTTTAGTAGGTTAACCTGTTGACTGGTTTGTAAAATCTGTGTCTTGATACGGTCTTGTTCCCTCGATAAGTAAAGGAAGTATACTTTCTAATTTGGTCTAGTAAGAAAAGAAAATTAATTTTTAAATCTATTGAGTTCCTCTGGTAGTTATAAAGAGGTATGCTCTGCAACAAAATATACTCACAGAAACACAACATTTCTATTACATTTTAACTGTGAGTCTATGCTATAACCAAGCCCTAAGTCAACCCAGAGGCATTTAAAGTGAGAAATAGCTGATCGGATTTATGGATCATTGTTTAAGATGGTTATTGTCTTTTTTTCTGACATCTTTGGTATCGAGCTGTTGCTTTTCCATTACATAACATTTTTGGGATGTATTTTCTTTTAAATTTCCACTAAAAACATTTTCATTTTCTTTACAACACTTTTCTGAAATTTATGTTTTTAATCTCAGCAAACATATACACCTTCTCAAGCCTTATCTATCACAGTATATAAATGATCTTCTAATTGTAGCCTTACTAGTGTGTTGTCATTGCTGAGCAGTGTGATCCTCTCAGTGCAGTGCTGTGCAGTCATGTTGCTGCTTTCCTGTTCGTAGATGGCATCTCGTTCAGTCTGGGACAGACTGAGGAATCGGCGGATCATACTCAGGTTCTCCCACAAGGTGCGGTTCTCTGGGCAAGGATCCTCCTTCCAGCGCAGAAGCTCACACAGCCAGCCCTACAGCAGGAACAGTACTTACATACATTGCAAAGTATCGACAAGCTACCCCATTGTCTATGTAAGACCAAGCAAACAAAGGTTCTGGCTGAACTCTTTTATTTGTCCCAAGGTTAAACCACTGTGTAAGAGCACATTTGTACACTTGCTGTGTTTTAACAGGACCAAGAGACCCAGGGAGCTCCAGGAGGGACACTTGAATACTTTGGAAGACATTTATAGCCTATCTGTCTGTCTGCTGCCGGTACAATGGTGGCGCAGCCATGTAAATTACAGTTATAAAACTTCACAAATGCCTAGATAAAATCAAAATGAAAGTCAACTTTAAATGCAATCCATGTTTACTAAGTCAGGATTAAAATTTTTAACTGGGGCCAAGAGATGCTTTTTTACGACCTTTTTAAACTTTTTTGCTCCTTGGACATGTACTTTTTAAATGATCGGTTTGAAATTCCCAGTGTGTAGGTATATGTGGTGGATAAACACTTTCCAAAGTGCTTTTGGGCAAAGTATGGTGTGATTGAAAACACGCTACCATATAGGAGATTATCATTTCTGTTGTTCTCAGTCAAATCCAGTAGAATTTCTGGTTTCGAAAGACCAAGATTGCAACAGCCATGCTTCTGCACATGAGGCTTCAAAACTTTAGTACAGAAATCAGTGCAATCAGTTTAGAATCATTTGATTTGAGACATCTGCTAAATAAGCTAAGCTAAACAAACAATGCAACATACCATACCTTTAAACTGCAGAGTTTCAAGTAAATATTAGTGAATCTATGAAGAGTTCAATTTACATTTTCTTCACAAATTTGCTCAAAACTGGTTCCTGTTTACCCTATAAACGTGCAAAAATAAGGTCAATTTGAAAATACCATACCGACTAATCTCATTAGATTTTCTTATCATCTTAAACTGTTTCGGCATCACTGAAGAAGAAACTTGTGAGTGGCAGATTGAGGAACTTAAAGCCAAGCTATATTCATAAACCGCAACATGATTGCAAGCAGGCTGATACACACACACATACACCTGGCTGAAGCCCAAGTTTAGCACACAATGCCATCCAGATGCACAGTGCAGATAGAACAGAGAGATCCAGCGTGGTTCTGCCTGCCAAATAACTGGGTAATAGAGCAAGGGAGAAATAGAGAGAGGGATGTAGAAAGAGAAGGGTAAAGAGAATATAGAGGAAGTGAGGGAAAATCGAGGCCAGTGAAGAGACAGAAAGAGAACCTCAGGGGTTTTGGACCACCTGTTTTTACTGGCGTGACCACTGAATGACCTCTGAATGTCTAAATGATGGGTTGAGAAAGAAAGGAAGAAAAAAGAAAGAAAGGAAGAAAGACAGAAAGATGGTAAAATTTGAAGATATGCGGGAAATGCAGAGAAAATGAGACAGCTAAAATCTCCCCATTCCATGAAGGGAAATTATCCTCAAAACAAAAGGCAATAACAAGCTTATGGGGACGCTATAAAAATGAGAACAATAAACACTCAAATCATGCCCGTGTGTGTGAGTTTGTGTGTCTGGATTTGTGCATCTCTGTGTGTGTAATTCTGTGTACTTGCACTCATACAGTAAGTCTGTTTGCATAAGTAAGCAGTGTGCATGTGTGCATGGTGACTATTAAAGCAATAATTTAGCACACAATAGCAGTCTGATGCACTGATGATAGTCTTCTGCAGTGTGCAGCTGCTGGTTGATTATCTGGGTTTTTCTCCTCACACAGCTATCTCTGTCATCAAAATTGATAAATTTAAACATTTAGACAAGCAAAAGAAGCGACTGGGTGCAATATGTTCAAATTAGGGATTGGACGTCTTCATTTGATTCACTGTAGAAAGCCAGTACCTGACTCTTGGAGGCAGCAACCTTTGCAAACAGAGCCTGAGACACCTTGGCTCTCTTCATCTCATGCTGAATCTCCTCATAGATAGAGGCACTGACATTGAGAACACAACTGTCTGTCCTCAAACCTCTGTCAGTCGCAACTGGGGACAGTCTTGCCTTAAAAGAGACAGACAAGAAAAATGAGAAAAGATTGTGTTTAGATGCAAGCTACACTAAGTAAAGGGCACTGGAATGAATCCAAAACAGAGCACAAACTACATTTTTAGAAATGTGGAGCCATTGAGGAGTCATATCTTTTATGCAACCCTTGGGGAGGGGGGTCCGCCTGCTTTGAAATCAGCAAAGGCATAGAAAATACATTACAAAGGAGGCAACACTAGTAACAGAGCTATATGAAGATAATAAGACATCTGCTTGAAAGAAAATTCATATGATCTTTTCTACAGTTTTGGACAATTCAATAATGCAGATGAAAACATTATTTCATACTTCCATGTAGGATTCAGAACACTTCTGTTTGAGGGAATATAATATTTCAGATGTTTTTTCACTCGTTCCAAACCATTACATTTGACATCAGTAAGTGTGAATTTTTATTTTTTTGTCTCATTCAGTGTTTTGAAAATGGCTTTTATACGTCAAACTGAGGTGAAAAACTGGTGTCGACAAGAGGTCCCCTCCTGAGTCTCCTCATGTTGCTAGTGTCTAGGCAAACAAAATAGCACCTGAACACATCACAAAGAATACACTGCTTGTCAGTGCAGAAGGAGGTGGTAGTATGTATGTTATACAATAAGGGCAAGTGGAAGATCATGTAGATTAAAAATAAAGGAAATGTAAACGTAGCATGTGCTTTGTGTTTTTTTTGATTATGTTATACAGAGCAGGACTCTCTCTCGTCATGATTATTATTGTTTTAGAAAAATGAAGACGGCAAATGAGTAGAAACTGTTTTACATGTTAAGTTAGCTTCAGGCAGCTTAAGTCGGCTGTCTTACTGTCATCACTGCCGCCTACTGTCTCGTACCTCGTTGCTATGATTAAAAGCATATCAGAGTTAGCTCTCTTAGACAGATATGATGCCAATTCTACAAGGTTGAAAATGACGTGAAAGTCTTTTTTATGCTGAAAGAACTTGCTGATGCAGCTCAACAAAGTTGATGGGGTGCACACACCAAAGATGCTCCAGATAAATTCAATTCAAATCAAATGAAAAGAAATGTTTTTCTTTCTTTTTTCTTCCTTTTTTTTTGACATTGGAGCATACAAACCTGTTCTATAAGACGGCTAAAATGAAGCCATGAACCTGTAAATCAACATAGTAGGGGACCATGAATATATTTTAGTGCTCTTTAATGAGGAGGAACACATAGGTTAAAAAATCTTACAGCAGGCTTGTGAGTCCTGACTTTTGATTTCATGTCTTGCTGTCTCTCTGCTGGCTGACCTGTGTTGATCTTGGTGGTGTGTTGTTGCAGCTGGGTACGAATCCAGTCAGACTCCTCTCCTTCTCCTCCTGGTAGATGCGCTCCCTCTCAGCCTCGGGGAGCTGCAGGAAGCTGTGCATGGCCCGCAGATTGACCAGCAGAGACTGGGAGGCATGTTTCAGATCCTCTTCCTTTCGCAAGATCTCAGAGAGCAGACCCTGGTAAAAGCACTAAAGTTAAAACTCTTCGGTTAGTGCAACACACAACGACACACGCAGACCCATTCAGACACACTGGTTGTTTTCAGAGGATCATTCCGAGAAAATCATTGCGCATGTAACAGACTGTTATTCAAATAAATATGTGCGTCTTATGTAAAAACATCCCTTGCTGCTTTTCGTTTGTGTGTTTTGGAGGTAATACTGGCCGGATTTTCCTTTGACAAAGCTTTACTAGTTGTTAAAGCTTTGTTTCCAGTTGTAGTGCTAAATGAAGCACTCAGCTTCATATTTAGTTTGGTGATATGAGAGGGCTGTTTATCCTATCATGTATCTCCATAATGCAACATTCCCTCAAAGCAGAGAAAAACATCCAGTTCAGTCAAGTTTCAAGTCACGTTTTCATTTCTTTGGTTTGTTAGATTTTACATTTAGAATGATTAGGGCTGTTTATTTTAGACATTCTCATTTAAGACATTCTCTCAGGCATCACACAGGGGATACATCTTGTACTAAACATCACGACTTTTTCATTATGTTCAAGATGTCAACTTCTTAAGGGCTTGAAAGAATTTCATAAGCGTTCTGCATATCCAACTCTGGATCACAGTCAAAGAGGCATCTTTACAAAATCTTGCATGTTTAGGGTTTCACAGCCAGTTCAAAGTCAGTGCTAAGCGTGCTGCTTGTCTGTGCAGCTGGCATTATGCTGGGTGTATCTATCTGTTCAGTTAAGCCTTCAAACCCCATATGCAAAATGCACGGCTTCCTTCCTAACAAGAAATCAGATTTCATGCTAGTAGAGAAATAGCATGAGAGGAATCAGCCTTCTTATTCAAATCATGGATCCCCACTGGATCTCTTCAGCAACCCAGCTTGTATGGCTGGCACCAGAGCACCTTGGACTTGACAACAGGGATAGATGGGGGTGGATAATAACCAACTCTGCTTATTGTGATGAAAATGATAATGATACTAATAATAATATAATTATAACAAAGAGCTTAGCCTGTCCTTTGAGCCCCATTTCTGTCAGTGCAGTGCTGAAAACAAGATGACGGAGACAGAGATAATGTAGCACTTTAGTGTTAGACACAATAGCTGGGGGAGATATGGATACAAAAGGAGGAAGACTAATGGACAAAGAAAAGGAAAGATGAAAAAAGATGGATTGACCATGTGAGTTAGAGATTAAATGAATAGAGAGGTTGCCAGAGGTGGCAAGAAGGAAGGACAGTCAGGTAGAGCAAGAGGTAGAGCGAGACAGCATTTCTCCAAGGGGTTGTGATTAGTTGGCCGAGCAGCTGCTTCAGTGCTGGCACCAGCTTTGTGCTGCAGAGAGCTGGCACAAACACACACACACACTCAAACACACTAACAAACATGCACAAGGGGAGGGGGCACTGCGGAACAGGCCATGCCAGCGTGCCAACCAAGGGACGTACCTACAACCAGAAAACACAAATGCAAATAGCCATCAAACTGTTCTGAATTTTAACAGGCCCTTTATTTTGTGCTCTGCTCCCACCATACCTGGGTCCTGTTAAAGGCCACACGGGCAAAGATGGCTTGGGAGATGCCTGCTCGCTTCAGCTCCTCTCTGACACACTGGTAAATGTCACTTGGCACGTCTGTGGGTCCCACAGAAGACCCAGCCGCTGTCTGATTCTGCAGCCCGGTTGCAGGACCTACCCCAGGGCCACACTGTGCCTGCTGTAAGGGCTGGGAATCAGGGGGTTTAGAGAAGACCTTGGCAGGAGCTCTTCCTACTGCGGGTGGGTTGAGATACTGCTGTGGTGATGAGGAGAGACCCTGGCCAGCTAGCATGCGGCTAACAGCGTACTGCTGGTTGAGAAACTGGGCCATCACCAGTTGCTGGTTAACTATTTGGGGGCCGAGAGGCTGAGTTACCAGCCCAGGAGGGTGCAGACCAAGGGCTGAGTGACCACAAATGTTGGATACAGCAGGATGAGGGAAAAGAAGAGTTGTGGTCTGATCAGGTGGGCTACTTGTAACTGGCTGTTGATTGAGGGTAATGTGAGTGGACTGCTCAAAAAAGCGGTCAGTATCTGGTGAGAGAGAAGGAAAGAAAAGACATGTAGACACTTTTCTCCAACAGCACAATAACAAAGAAAAGACAGTAGCTGTACACACCTGGAGAAATTGAAATAAATTATATGTGGTGGGTAAACATCAGAAACACCTTTGAAAAATGTATAAATTAAAAAAACAAAAACATTTCTCTTTCTCTTGATGTACTGCAAAAGTAGCAGATGCTCTTCAAAATCACAACGTGAGTAACATTAACTGTGCAGTGGGGAAAAAAAGCATGAAAACCCTTTAGAATTACCAGATTTTCTGTTGCAATTGCTCATGAAATCTTGTTAATTCTTCATCTAAGTCACAAGTACAGACAAACACAAAGTTCTCGCTGTGCTAGTGTCTAGTTAAGGTCTGCACTCAGTTTGAAGCTATTCTGAAATAGAATGAGACACCTTGACATTATCCTGTATAATATACCCATAAGCTTGAGAAATTATTGTCATCTTGATGGTCTCCAGGCCCAAAGGGAGCTCTCAAAATCATGATGCTTAAATATTAGTATACAGTGCCATTTTAATGCTATAGACAGTGCTATATCGTTTACAAAAAAAGAAGGGAAAAGGGTCTGAAGCAAAAAGTGTATGCTGAGTATTATCTCTTTTGGGCAGTATCACAGTTTGTAAATAATTTTTGTTGCAGCTCTGACTTTTTTTTTACTTCGTTTTTTTAAATTTTTTTTTACCATTTTTCACACCACAGGCTTTGATCATCTTGCATGTACGACTCTTTGTGGTCTAACGCAAGATCTTCAGTTATGTTTACACCGGGGGCTTTTCGAGGACCATGTGAAGCTTCTTTGGATAACCAGTTGTGTATGTTTAGATCATTATTTAGGAGGGTTAAGGTCATTATTCAGAATGTGCTGACATACAATGGAATCCATTCTACCAGTGAAATGTTCATTGTGCCAGTAGTTGCAACTCAAGCCCACAGCATAATTAGACCACCACCATGCTGAACACAGAGAGAGATGTTCTTGTCCTAAAGTTCAACACTGTTCATTTGGGGTGAAGCTACTATTTTAGTGCCATGATACAACAGGACTTGTTTAAAAACTCCATAAGGCCTGTTTCTTGCAAACTTCTCATCCTGAACTTTGTGATGAGGCACCAGGAAAGGTTTTCCTGTGACTATTCCATGAAGGTTTTGTCTGTGTTGGTGTCACTGTATCTGTCCCCCTGAGTCCCCTCAATCTTCTTGCAGTCTTGTGAGGGGAAATCCTAAAGTACAAGAAGTTCCCTTGTTAAGTTTTCTTGGTCTTCCAGTCCATAGTCTGACCCCAGCTGTTGCTGTTAACTATCATCTCTTTATTACAGTCTGAACAAAGGTAAATGCTACCTAAAAATGCTTGTCTATCCTGCCATAGCCCTCTTCTGCTTCGTAAGCATCAGTTATTTTCATTTTGAGAATGCTAAGCAACTGCATAGAGGAGCCCATTACTGCTGACGAGGAACAAGGAAGGATTGAAATAGAAGTACTGGGAGGTTTGGGGAGTCAGTCAAATATTTAGCTTTGCTATTTATCTTTGAAATTTGTTTAATGATAATGTTGAGCAAATCTAAATCCCTTTTTTTATGATTTGAGACCTTGTTTAAAGTTATCTTTCTTTTTTTGCTTTAAAAATGTAGAAAACAAATATTTGTTTGTTTACTCCATCCAGTTGATGTGTTTTATTTGTAAGGTATGGTTCACATTAGCAAACACTTGTTGTGAGTACCAAACTCAAAATGTGTGACTGTTCTTTACTTGTTGAAGTAGTTTTAACACACGCCTCCAATCTCGTTTTACTGACTGAACTGCAGGGTTGCTGCCTCCTTAGTTTTATTATGTCACTAACATGGAATTTTACAAAGTTTTTCTAACCTGTGGGTGCTTGAATTGTATATTTGATGGACAAGGTCAGTAAAGTGATCTTCGTAATTAATTAGAATAGATTACATTTGTTCATAATTCTATCTTGAATCAGGATTTGACCAAATTCATACAAAAATACAGATATATTCAGAGGGTTAACTTACTTTCTCTTACCACTGTATTATGCCATGTTCTGATCTATGAAATGGCAAGCGTTTATCTTCTTTTCAAATTTCAAGTATGATACATAAGCTTAAACTGAATTAATACCAAGAATGGATTTGGGATGCACATTACATAATGATATAAGCGAATTAAATCCCTCACCCTTGAAGCACTTGGACCTCTTGAAGTGCTTGTACCATCGACCAAACTCATGACACTTGGCGGCTGAGACATTTGCATAGTAAGTGCTATTTACAATAGATGATATCATGCTCTGAAACAGAGGGGGAAAGACAATAGAAATTCATTACATTTTCTGTGTGCCTGCTATGGGCGGCCTGGGTGTCTCAGCTGTTCACACATCTGATATTAATGAACTCAGATCTGTGTTATTAAAAAGACCCCCAGGTAAATAGGATAATAAAGACAGATGGGTGTGTCAGTGTGTGAGTGCATGCATGCATGTGTGTGTGCAAGTGTGTGTGTGTGTAATCAAACACCAGAGGTCATCAGAGACTATGCCTGTCTCTCACTCACTGACACACACACACACACTCAGACAATATTTTTTCCCTGAAGACCATCCTGTGCAATCTTTACATCTGATTACACCTTTCATCTTCTCATATTTATTTTAATCTGCTTCCCACAAACAAGAGGGGGGGGGGGGGGGGGGGGGGTTTAAGGGACTGATAGGAGAAATGAGGGAGGAGGGACTGGCTTGTGTCAGATATTAACACTACAGAGAATGGAAGAATTTGAAACAGCGAGATGTCATGAGCAGTTTCTGTTTTTCAAGCTGTAGATGTCCTCAGTTCCTTCAGACAAAACAGCATATGGACTAAGTTGATCATTCTGAATATTCATGTTGATGCTTTTCCCAATCCCTGCATGATGCATTGAATTATTTCTGCCTTTGTGTCTGTGTTTGATTGATTAAATGCATGCAATGCTAAAACCAGCAGAAAAAGCTAAATAGCAAAAATGAAAATGAGGTAGTCTGAACAAGAGAGAAATGGATGGTAAAGCTAAAAGACAGACAGACAGGCTTTCTGTCGACAGGCTCAGTAAGCAGCAGGCATGGCAGTGGGGCTTTTTAAGAGATAACAATCTCTTTTTATCTTTTTCTCCTCCCAGCATTCTGCCCTCGTAGCATATCTACCTCACCATCAAGACTTCCTGTATTACTACTGGGCCACATACATGCTCACAAACACTCCCACACACGCACACACACACCGGACATGAAAGAGCAAAGGCAATACATAAACATAAATTCCCTCCACTTTATGGTCTTTTCTCTTTTTTTATGCCTGTTTTGTGTGCGTACGTGTGTGTGTGTTTTACCTGGGATAGTGGGCATTCCTTGGCCAGAGAGCTCTGATTCATCTCCTTGAGGAGCTCCTTTAGAGCGTTTCTCACTGTGGAGTGACTCCACTGCTCTGCTGGCAAGTCTTCCAATTTGGGACTGCTGGGTAAATTGAAAAGCAAAAAGCCCTGAACTGTAGTATTTTTACAGTTTAAAGACATTCAAGTAAATTAGTGTTTCATCTTCATATGGTTTTAGGACTTCCACTACTGTTACTCTATGGAATTTTTTTATAAGACCCTGATAAAATCATGAAGGTAGACTTTAGAAAACGCCTATCAGAGCTATTTAAAAGACAAGCAATTGTTTTTACTTGATCAATAGTCTCAATATAATGTGGTAAATTGGCAGGAAACCCATATTCATGATATCCTTAAAACTTTTCCCCACTGTATTGACTTGTGGATTGCATTTGTAAGATTCTCAGTAAATATCCAGGCTAACAAAAAGCTTAGCATGGCTTTGCTGGCTGAAACTAGACCTCATGCAAACATTGTCTCACCCAAAAATGAAAGCACACACACAGTTTGACCGAAGGTCTCGGTTGTGACTTTGGGTAAACTCGTGAAACTTGAGAAAACAATTGCTATCCCATTTCGACCTTTTTTTTAAAAAAAACAATAGGTAGTTCTTAAAGAAAAAAAAATGCAAAGTAATCATATTATTCCCAGGTGTGATTCACATTTTCAAAATTAAATTATTTATCTAAACTCTGTGTTCAGTCTCCTTTTTATGTTGTTGCCCACGTGACAGGTTTGAAAATAAATGGAGACTTGTCCGGGATTAGCAAATAAATCTAGTGGCTGGTATGCAAACATGAGCTGCTGCAGCAGCAAAGATTGCTGATCTCCCCCCCTGCAAGCCTCACCAGCAGCCACACCTTCACGGGTGCAAGCAATGGAGACAATTAAGACAACGAAGCCCATGCATCACTCAGTGACTCTAGCTCAGCCACTGCAAGGCAAGTGGGGATGTGGGATGGTGTAACAAATGGCTTTGGTTTTGTGCACACTGGCTCACTGTCACTACATAGCCATTGTTATTATAATTATTGTTATTATCATTAGCAACACCTTTTTCTACTGTAAGTCTAAATGTTTTCTGAGGAAAACAGGTAAGCTAACTGCACTTTTCTGCTGTAAAGAAGTAAACAAATCTTAAGGTCAAGAGAGTGCACATCTACAATTCTAGGTTCTTGGAACAGAATCTGAATATAACTGTAGACTATAGTACGTAATATCTGCTCTATACCTGTGCAGCTGTATTTTAAGGGTGATAACATGGTGAACATCCTGCAGCATGTCAGCAACTGTTGCATCTGGAGCGTCTGTTACACAGGACAGAGGCACTGGATTCCACCTGCCTACCTGGATCAGACCTGAACACACACAACCAAAACTGAAAACTGAGAGAGCCTAAAGATGTACAGATGCACCTGTAGCTTCAATGCATTGTGCGTGTTGTGTACCTTTAGCCTGTGCTGCAGAGCTGTGTGAATATCCCAGTGTCAGCAGGGCCATTTCTATCAGCTGATTAAATAGCAGATCCCTCTTGACCAACACAAACTCAGAATGCTCTTCTCTTCTTTCCAGCTCCAAAGGACTTTCCCTGTGCTCTACCACACAGAACACCGGTAGCAGGCTTCCTGGAGTGACAGACAAACATAAAATCAATTAATGCTATGATAGGTACTTCATCAACCTCCAGACTAATTACATATTTCATTATCATGTCAGATGTTATTTTAGGCAAAATAACTTAATGCAGGTGATTTTTGAATTTTCAAACTTGCCTAATCAGACTAGAATTTACTGTACAGTTGTGTACATCTGTTAGTTAATTAGACAGCAGATGAAGGAGCTCTAATCACAGTACAACTGATCAAGTCTGTAATGTTTGAAAAATTAGCAACAAACTAAAATATTTTTAGCAAATAGTAAGATCCTTCGTGCATGTTCTGCAAACATTTCCACACATAAGCCCATGTACCTTTGGTGTGCCAGCTATTGCCTTGTAGCCTCGTTGTGGTGGATTTCTGGGTCAAGCAGGGATTTTTGGCTACAGGACTCCCCTGTCTGCTCCTCTCTGGGCTCAAGGGTCCCATCTCGTGTTGTTCCAGTCGAGCCAACTTAGTAGGAGGGGGTCGAGGGTCTGTAGCTAGATCACTGCCCTCAGCTTTCTTGATTCCATTACACTGGGGATCCATCTGTGGTCTCACACTAATATAGATTCAGAGATATTTAATAATCAAAGTCAGTGTAGTTACCAAATATAAATGACTTATCTTATATTTTAAAGTAACTTTTGGAATGACAAACATAGTGCCCTTACTATTATACTGCAAATTATTATTGCATACCACATACACACTACAGTATACCCTGTAGCCTACCAGGTGTCAAGAATACATAAAAGAAAGTCCTTCCAGTTGAACAAAAAGTCTGAATTAGAAAGTGCAAATTTAACGCAAAAACACTTAGATCTGAAGGATGTCCGCAAGGTCTGACCTTCATCCAGATGCCACGATTAGGATAACCCTAAATCCAGATAACGTCCAGTGAAAGCTACAGTCAGTTTTCCTTAACAAATCAGCTGTCATCAGCAAGCGGCAGTTCGGTTCATTTTTACACCTTGACGAACACTAATAGTCCCACGTTTGGTTATGGTTAAGTTTTATCGAGGTGAAATCAACCTGTTTGTGCACGCCCCGACGTGCTATCACACATCAACAAGCCCATTCCTACACACAGCGGACGTATCCATGTGTTTTGCTTGCTTCCATTGATCTCCAGCTAAGGAACAGATACGCCTCTCCCGGTTGTGTACGTGTCCGGCGGTACACTCCTGTGCGTCCGTCTCCTTTACTGTAATCGGTGGCTTAACATCAAAACAATCCCGTGCTTACTGAGAGAGTACTTCTATTTAAATCCTTCCTTGGTCCTTGATAGCGCTTCGCTTTCCGCTGGAAAGATTAACTGACCTCAGCACAAGTTCACAGCAATCTCCCACCATCTATCCAGAGCACCGGGACATGCTGCATCTATGGATCAAGCTGCAGAGAGAACAATGCGCGGAGTGGATCTCCTGCCAAAAGGCTACACCGTTGACTCCGGGACAGCAGTTGTTGGTTACACTTCAAAGCGCTGTGCGCACGCGGAGAAAGAAAGAGAGGGAGAGAGACCCCCACCCCTTCTTCTCAGTCCATCACACACACGCGCACACTCAGTCTCAGATATACACAGACCCAGATGCATTACCATATGGCGTAATAATGAATTCACCAGCGCGCTCAGTAAATGTATTAAATGTGACAATTGCGCATAAATCTATTTATTATGTTCTGCCGCATGCTGTGCACGCACTTATTACTGTCTTTAGGGTATTAGAGTTCTCCATGGTAACAAAGTAGAGCAGGACAAGGTGGTTCTGGTTGAGTCATATTAACTTTTGAACGCTTTTATGATGTCTGTGGCTCTTCTTTATAACGTGGAAAATAATCATTTTCACTCCAAGCAGCCAGGTCTGTCTAACTATAAACAAAATTGTGTTGTACACAACTAATGGTACAGTGCATTATAGTAGTCTATAGCACAGCAATTACTCCTTTAACGTGGTATTGTAATGTTATGTACGTATTTTTTTAATATAATGCATATTATACAATGTGATTACACTAAAATGAGTTTTGAATTGCATAGCACAACATAACTCAACATATATGTTGATTGCAACAAGATAAATAAATGTATCACTCACTTATAGAAAAATTATTAGATTAAATAATAATTTGATAACTTATTGAACTCTGACCTTCTCAGTCACACTTAAGTCACACAAAATATAAGTCGGCATCTAAAAAAAGACGGAGGGATAACATTCCTTTACTGTACCTGATGGTGATGAATATTGTAGTGCAGGAATCAGTTTGTCCTCTTTCCTGTTTGCAGAAACCCTTCAGTTGCAGCCAAGTATCAGTAAGCCTTCCCCACTCTGCGGCCCATGGCAGACGAGATCCACTTCACCTCTGAAGCCGTGGTCCTTAAATGGTGCCGGAGATATCTGTGAAAGTGTCAAAGCCAAGTATAGTTTGTGTGTGTGTATGAGAGAGAGAGAGAGAAGAAAGTGGAAGAGTCCGATCCTTCCTTCTGGCAGATAAGATTCAAAGACTTGCCCTCTTGAAATGCTACACCGGTGTGATTACAGGTCTGTCTTTGCTACTTGCATGTATATGGGAGGATGCAAAGCAACGAGAGTGTATGATTGAGGAGAGGGAACAGCCTATGCTCTAATACTTTTGACTAATTAAACAAAGTGAATTAGCCATCTCCCCAGCCAGTACGAGTCACGGCTGGTTACACATCACTCATCGTGACTAATTCAGAGAGAGAGATGTCACTCATCTCGCTGATATTTGTGTGTGCGTTTGCATCATCTCACTTGCACCTCTAGGTTTGTTTCTGTGTAACTTCAGCGTGTGTTTTCAAGTCATCTGCAACTGTTCTGCCTGTGCTTGTGTCTTTCAGCTCTTATACGATCACACTGCTATCCCCCTGTCACCTTCTGCTCTACTATTTTATCATTGGCTCAATACGTCGTCAATGAGGCTGGCATGCTAAATGATAATTAAGACCATTACACGCTCACAGAGCATGCTACCAGCGCTGCATGCAGCTCCCTAAGTCGGAGCCCATCTCAGGGGACACCTTACTACTTACACAGTCGTGTATCTCTCCAAATTAGGTTAGATTTTCATTCCACCTCATTCGCCATGGATGTGATGTGGTTATTATAAACTCATGATATGGTTAGTGAGCCTGCAGCCGTTAGATGGGTGGAGGCATCACGCTGGCGCGTTTGAGGGGAGAAGGATTGACAAAACACAGAGTTGCACATTTTTGTTTCTCTTGTTCTCATGCAGTCTCTGCAAATCTGTCAAAGAAATATGATCAGCTAAAACTGTTAAAACTAAATACATCTTTACCTGGTACTTGTCCACTGATTAATCCACCTGATGATATAGTTTATAATTACAAAAACAGGTCACATGGCCATGATTTAAAGCTAGGTTAAGTTAACTTGATACTTCTACCATCATAGACCTACAAAGTATTTAATCTGAAACATCTTAACCTAGAAAAGTCTCTCTGCAAACATATTAGATATCAATACAAGGTTACTTATCGCTGACATTGTGCCAGAACTCGGCTTGAAGAAGAAGTTGTCTCTCCTCAGGTTTCTCCTAATCTTGGGTGTGTGCAAGTCCCTCGGTCTGTTAATGGATCAGCAAGTGTATTCAATACTGTCTGAAAAAAACATAGCCTCAGGTAAAGGAGGGTTTGATGTATGTATACATATCAGAAAGTCTTTAACAAAAGAGGTTTGAATTTGGAGACCTTCAGGTTTCAGCTGAGATGGTAAGCTCAGGATCAGATGCATCACGGTGCCCTCCTTACCTACTTGATTGAAAAATTGATGGGTTGTATTTTGTACGAAGAATGAAAAGAATATTTTGAGCCTTTGTTTGAGGCTAGGACAACAAGACCAAATAAAATACAATAGACAGAAGTGATTAGAACAAGTGATTAGAAGGGATCACTCTGCTCTGATGTCAGATGATATTTTCATAATTGCTTGGGTTTTTGTTGAGTTTATGGTAAGTGGTGATACAGTATGACTGTGTGTGAATGTAGAGTTTGGGTTATTGGAAAAATACAGTTTCCCAAAATACCCAGCCCAGCCTAATTGAAAAGTCATGTTTAAGAAAACTAGTTTTTGTGCTGAGAAAGACTAAATCTGTATTCCAAAGTAATTAAATAGATTAAATTGATGCGACTGCGTCATTTCTTTTCTGCTTAGACTGCACTGAAATATTGAGCTGTTGTGTAAACATAATTGACATGATTCTGTTGGGAAAATTGTCACGTTTAGAAACCTCTCTGGAAGCCATTGTCAGCTAACACAGTTCATAGTTTTATCCACAACTGTTAAAGAAACAAACAAACAAAAGAAAGAAAGAAGAGCCATATCAAGATCCAGACAAATCCCTTTTTCTGGGCCTGAGCTCATTTCCAGTGGATAGAGGCACTGTGGAGTACTATCCTGCGGAATGATGAGTCAAACTTTCCCGCTGCATTTGAAGGTTTTGAAAACAGCATTGTACAAAAAAGTTGAAAAGCTGGCAAATGTTGCCTTGAAACCCAACAAGAGAGTCTTAAAAAATGAGATTACAATTTTTAAAATGAAACTAGAAAAACAAAGAAAGAAAGAAGAATGCCATCTACTCATCAAAAACTCATTAAAACCCAAATGAATTCAGGGAGAAACTGTCATGGTTATTCATATGGCAAAGTCCTTTGATGGAACTGGTGCTCATGCATTTATAGAGCACGTCTTGTACATGCAGCTTTCATATTTCAGCACATACATGCACAGAAAAAGGGGGTTTCATTGCATTGTTGCAAAGCTCAGAAATGTGCTTCCTTTTGGGGCCATTTTCATCTCAACATGTCAGTGTGCATATTTGTTATGTTAAAACCTCCATTCGCAAGATTTAAAAGAAATTTAAATCTGGTGACCTCTAGTGGCGTTATCAAAAGCAACACAACGCACCAGGGAGCCCGAGATGAACAGAAGTAAAACACATTGCATAATAATGGGGCCACGACCACAATCAATTGTTTGATTGTTTGATAACTGTAAGACACTGAAACCTTGACTGCAGTAGCCAGACTCTGAGTTGTGGAGCTTTAATAAAGTTTCTGGTAAACCGATGCTGTGATCAACAGTAACTGACTTGCACACATACACATGTTTGAAGCAGTGATTTGGATTAAATGAAGCGTTAAGTATTTAATCACTCAGGTGAAGCATCCCTGTGTGTTGGCTGTCTGTTTTAATTTTATTAGCTGACACGTCTATGGAAGTGTTTCTGTGTGCCTAACCGCCTCACACTGCCTCACCTCAGGGACATGAGTCACATTTTTCTTACTGTGTATCCTGCGTGCGTTTGTTTGAGTGCTTGTACAGTTTGTGAGCTTATTTGAAGTTACTAAGGTGATCTATGATTCACAGCAGTGAGCCTCGGAGCACTTGATGACTACACTTTATCTACAACACCGTAAGAGTAGCTTTGCTTGTGTGGGGGATCTGAGTAGGAGGCACAGTGCTTGGCTTCTTGTGTTTGGTAATGTGATTGACCTAAAAAGGAGGTTTGGCATGTCTGTCAGGTTGAGCATGTACATGTGCATGCTTTCTGTGCATGAAATTACCGCAAGTTTGCCGGAGGTGTCTTGTACCAGCTTCGTAGGGCTGGTAACTGACAAACGGTCTTGTTTTGCAGATAAAGATACGGGTTTGACTTTAGGCAGGGATTAAAGAAGAGCACCTGCTTAATATCTTGGTGAGACTTTCTTTTAAAATGACTGATATATCTCACCATCATTCAAGTTATCAAAAAACTCTGGTTCGTAAAAACAACAGAAGCTTTCAATCTGACACTTTCAGAGATGCAGTAAAACACATTTCACAGTGGAGATTCTCTTGGTGAGATAAAAGTCTGTATATACAGTTTAATTCAGGAAAGTATCACTGTGAAAAGCCCCATATGAATGATACATTTTTCAGCATTCTTGCACAAGCAAACACACAATCGCACTTATAACAGTACGTTCATATTCATGTATATTTGTACACTGATGGTAAACAGTCAGTTACGTAAACTAGATAAAAAAAACAGACCGTTTAGAGTGAAAAAGTAATCTGTCACACCTAAAGTCAAAACCTACACTGAAAAAAATATTTTGTTGAACAACCGTAATTTTATTTCGTCAAGTTTTTGCACAGAATAATATTATCTGAAGCTAGATATTTTATGTTGACTCAACTAATCATTTTTAAGTAAATTCAAATGAAATATATTAATAATTTTACCTCAATTACTTTGAGTACATTTCCCTTAAATTTTCTTAGTAACTCAAATTAAACCCGTTTTGAATGTACTTAAATACATTATATATGCTTTTTCAATTTTTTCCATACTCTTTCAAACCAATTCAATTGTTTAAAACTAAACCCTTTCATTCAGTTGATTCTAATCAAATGTTTTAGCTATAATTAGTTAAACTTTTAATATATATATAATACTGAGCATCATACACCACACAGAACCACAAAATGTGTTTAGACAACAAACTTTAATATGATAAAAATTCTTAACATCTTTTATCAGAGCAGTGTAATGACCCAATAATCACCAATCAGACATTGTAAGTGGAGTCTCCTGCTCAGAGACAAGACAGGAGCCAAGACAAGAACCCATAAAATGGAAAGTGCACAAACCACAAAACGTGTTTTAACTTTAACATTTATCTTTTAAATGCCTCTACCAAAAGAGATAAAACATGAGAAAGAAGAAACCTGCTGTTCAGATTCTGTCAACCATAATTATAACCATAAACATTATGATGGAATAAGATGGTTTAAGAAGATGAATTCAAGTGAATACCCTGTCACTCTGTTGAATATTGGCCTGGAGCAGACAAGAGAGGTGAAGTCATTGAGACTTTCTCGTGTGAAATATTTTTTGGACAATAAATGATTCAGACACTGTGCCAACTCAACTGGTACTATGCCTTCAAATAAGTCATGTGCAAACACGCTGTACAGAGCCTTTTACAAAATCTCCAAGCTGTGCAATAAAAATACCTTGACTTTTACAAGATGTCTCAAGGACTCCGGGACCTTTTCATAACCATGACTTAACATAACACACCATACCAGTGGCCAACATCTGGGAAACAAACACAGGCTGCCTAACTCAGAGGTCACATTATGGAAACTGCAAAGGTTCATAGGAACAGATATAGTAAAACAAGTGGCTTTGTTGTGTATGAAGATTAATTCAAGTGAATATCCTGTCATCCTTCATTACAGCCAGAACACACAGAAGAAGCAGTAAGTTAGTGTGTTGGGTTTAATGTCCTCACCACTGGCTGTGTGAATACTTCTATACTGTACACAAACATTTTTTCATCTTCGTGGAACACTTACTGCAGTTGCATTTGAGATCACACTAGACATCCCTTCACAATTAACAGAATAAACAAGCAACCACATCAAGTCATGATGATGTAAGTCAAGTACGGCTTCAGAATTCCAACAGTCCAACACTGATTTTGTTCTTTAGGCCAAGGACCCTGGGGGAGAGCTTTTCCCCATCCATCTGCATGAGTACTTTTTGAATGACTTTGTATTAGTGTCTCAGTTCTTTGGGGTAGGCCAGGTTCAGTGCGTAGATCACTCCAAGCATCACTGCACAGGCCTGGGCTCAGATCCAGTGTTGTCCAGGATGATCACTCCTTCAACAAAAATTCCAATGTCATCATGATGTCCAGGATCTCCATTCTCCTTGCTGATGACAGAAATACCCATGGTGCACCTCTGCATGCCTGTCTGGAAGTAATTCCGTTCGATGTCCTGCATATTTTAAGTAAATAGGAGAAAAGGGAAACATTTGAATAATTTGTCCACACAAGCTACATTTTTGCTTGTTTTATGGGTATTACGTGATGTGCTTTGACTCCATGCTGGGATCTATCATATACTGTAAGCGACGCAAATAAAACATTTCACCATATTGACTTGACCACATAAAGCAGCACTAGAAGCATCACTACATGTCAAGTAATCTATTATAGTAATTTACTGTAACAGTAAATTATTCTTTTACACACATTAGACACGTCTGTCAGATAGACCCAGTGGCAAGCCACAGCTACGGCAATAACTTTAGAAGGTTTAGAATACAAGTTACATTCAGAAATGACAAAAAAGCAAATATACTAACTTACCACATACTCATGGATAAGATGCCCATCATCCTCACCAAGGTAGGAGCAAAGTGTTCTGAGGACTGCTTCCCTTTTTGATTGAACATCACTTGTAGCAATTGTGAAGAGATTCCACTGTTTAAAAACATTTCCAGAAACTTGAATAATTACAAAAATATTTGGAATTTTCAACCTTTAGAGTATATCCTTGGTTATACTGTAAATAACCATATTCCTTTGACTACAAAATAATAGTGATGTGTGGTTATATAATACGGGACATGTATGGTAGTTTATATTCACTCCCCCACCTGAGAAAACAGGGCTGATTTTGCTACTATAACATTTCATCATCATTTCTTTGGAAATGTGTCTTACAGTTATACTCCAGACTGTTACTGAAACCAAAACGGGTTTCATAAACACTTAGAGAGTATATCAATAATTTTAAACAACATTAAATGAACATAGTTAGCTCCTGTAAGATCTGCAGATGTTTGGCTAGTTTCTGGCCTGCGACACCTCCCTTCTTCTGGAAAACTGATGTGAGCCGAGGCTGAAGACTGTCCAACTGTGCCATGAAGGTTGTCTCAAGTGGATGTGTTGTAATTCGCTGAAATTCAGCATTTATCTGTTACACAATCATACAGCACATGTAGTTCAAGCTACTCCATGTGTATAGGCAATCATGACTACACCTTATGACAACCTGATGATGATCTAATTAAGACTTTGAAATTCACAACATTCTTAGCTTGTCCCATTCTTTTCTGATGACCACAGAGCGACCTTAAGCAAGATACCACACACTTACACACCCATACTTCATAATCTATCCTAGGCACAACTGGCAGATCTATTATTAAATTAATGTTAAACTGACTGATTGTTGTATCACTTCCACGTTTAACATGGCTGTGAGGGATGTGTTTGGTAAATGTACTTACCCAATTAATATAAAGCTCTCAAGCTTGGGTTGAAAAATCTGATGAGTTAAACCTGCCAAGTAAGAACACAACTATACAAAATCATGAGTAAAACGTCTACATCTCAACTGTGTCTCAGTACTACAGGAATATGCAACAGATAACAGATTAGAGTTAAGGAAGGAAAGACATGCTGTTTTTTAAAAATATTTATTCACTACTAGATTACTTTCTGTGCTATACTACTGCTAAATGATTATAGTTCACTTCACAGCACTCATTTATCACATCAATTATTTATTTTTATTTTTAAATGAACATTTTTAACTTATTTATTAACATTTTTAATCATGAATCCAAAGAAATGCATTGATAGCAAATACTGACATTTTCATATCATTCCCATGTTCAAAAAAATGACACGGGTAGTTGTTGGAATTGCAGTTGTTTCATCTTCCCGAACAAAGATGCTTTTTTTAATGGTTGTAATAAATGTCATACTTTGGGCCCTCTGTCACTCTGCTCTGTGAGCTCCTGCAACCTGCTATTCACAGATATGTAAAACTTTACACTATTTGGGCGGATCCGTCCCCAGAGGGTTAACCGACGATCATAACATACACACAGTGAATAAGTGAGCCTCACCATCTCTGACAGTCCGCCCAGAACCAGGCTTCAAGCTTAATTAGTTTATTCGTGTTTAACCCACCACAGTAGGTGGTATTAGGAGCAAACAAACATAGCTAAGTAAAACACAGACATGTGGCTAGCTGCACCTTCCAAACGTAAAAACACCAAGGTTAAAGTAAAACTAAGACATATATGAATATGAAAGACTTACCCAAAGTAGGACTTCAGTTTTGGAACGAGCACTAATGCGCGCCTCACCTGGCAGGTGTCCACAGTGAGTAGGGTAACCGTCCTGTGCGCCCCAACATCCTGAAATGGCGGTATGTGTGTGCGCAAATTAGGACGAACTTAATTTTTTTGAGTTAGATTTAATTCAGTACATTACGATTGCCATAATGTTGACATTTTACGTTGGAATTGTTTGTATTTTATAAGTGGAGTCAAATAACCCAAATATTCCTATTAAAATATGCTTTATTTTTACATGTAACATTTACTAGGGGTCAGAATCACTTTTTTCAGTGTATCACACCTTACTAGAATGCTAGATATACTAGATACTAGAATTAGGGATCCCAGGTTTGGTGCCATATTTCTAATCTCTTTAGAGGATGGCAGGAGGACACTCAGAGGCTGTCAGAAAGTTTTTTTTTTTTTAAAGCCTGCTGTTGCGTCTCAGTCTGGCAACAGTTTTAAAAAGAATCTCCAAATTATTTCAAATAAATTATTCCATTCTGCTTTTTCTACTTTTTCATTAATTAAAAATAGTATACTGATAGCCATAGAGCAGACTCTCCATCCAGGGTACATCCTGAACGGATCACCAGTCCATCACAGGGCCACACAGAGACAAACGAGACAAACAACAATCCATACTCACTCTTGAGGTCAATGTAGACTAACCAAGTAACCTAACACACTTGTTTTTGGATGGTGGTAGGAAGCTGGAGTACCTGGAGAGTACCATGCTTAACCCACTTTGGGATTGGAACCAGGAACCCTCTTGCAGTGATGATGCTAACCACCATGCAGCCCTATAGAGCATCTTTGGGATCTTTGTACAGATGATGACATTTGTTGGTAACAAATAAAATCCTAATTTTGTGAAATCTGATGACTAAAATGTCATAAATTTGGGATTATTCCTCTGAATGAGGGACTTAGGGGCACTCAGTTGTTGATTCAAATGTGGATTCAGCAGCAAATCAAAGATTGCATCAAGATGATGTGAGACTTGAAATCTGTATTCTAATCAATAGAAGACTTTTTTCTTTCTAATGCTAGCGATCCTAATGTCATTAACACATACTCCAAGGAATGGCTCAGAAAGAAGGGATTATGGCATGTTGTTATTTTTTTTTAAATGTGAGCGCTTTTGAAACATGCTTAACACCCATGAAATGGTCAAACGCCTTGCGGTTGAAGAAAATTTCTATGGGTGAAGTGTCAAAATTTTTTACGAAGCAATGTTTTAATGGTCAAGTATGCAACCCCCCTGCATTACATGTTTAATTTTTTTGTTATTTGGATAACTGAAAATGAGAATTTCCTTGTGATTATGTCCAACCAGTTTAAGTTATCTTTACTCTCTGTTTGTACATTAAAATAATGTAACAGTCTAAATAACCCGTGTTAATTGTTAGTTCTCTTGAGTTTATATGCTGATTCTTTCAGAAATGCAGGAGTATATTGAGCAGCAATTTGCTGTTCACACGAGGGCGCAATAATGCAACTGATGTCGTCTGTTTAGAACTCACTTATGCAGCGTGCATGTCATACCATGACCTAAACACCAGAGGGGGTTAATACTCGTCATAGCTCTCTTTTCCTGTGGACAGTTGTGCGACTGCTGTCAGTTGCTCTGGCCGCTGGGAGAAAGTAACGTGTACACAAAAGCATTTCATTGTATCTATCCTTGTTAAAAAGAGCAAAGGCTGCGCAAATGCTATGCTTTGTGTTACAACTTCCTACTCTTTTCATGCCAGAAAAGTCTACATTTCTCTAACATTCTTTTTTTTTTATGCATTTAGCAGACGCTTTTATCCAAATCGACTTACAGGTAGGCCTCAGGACTCCTATTGGAGATAGTACCTTTGATGCAGGAGATTTGAACCCTGGTTATCCACACGAAAGGTGGCAAACATACCACTACACTATCCATGATAATGATCTCAGATCATCAGTAATTACTCAGCCATACTCAGTAATTGCACAATGAAAGCACGACCCGGTGTAATAATGCAATTACAATACAACGAGAGTTGGTTTCTGGAAGAAAATGAATTAAAGCAAAATTTAAATGCAAATTCAATTTCTCTCTCAATTCTCCGTATTTGCGCTTTTCATTTCAGTTGTTTTTGGGAGTGATTGATGCTTTTCCCACCGCTGCGCGCTGAAGAGAGATGGCCACACAAGAACGGCATCGCTGACAGGGTGTTTCACTGTGTCACGGTCGTGCCTGCCTGTTACCTGAACTGTACCTGTGGGCTTCACCCCACCCCTTTACACACGCAACAGACGCACGGGTGCGCGCATCGTTTGCACACTTTACCAGCTCGGGTTCGTATAGTGCTGAGTTGACTGGATATCTGTAGGTTTCATAGAGCTTCGGCGCCTTGAATGGAAGCACCTCACGAATTTGGACGACTTGTGCCTTCTCTTCAGTAACTTTGATGGGGACTTCGACACCGAACAGAGAAAATGCCTGTGATGAAGGGATTATTAGCGCCGCAGAACACGTTTCTGGACACTATAGCCACGCGCTTTGATGGAACTCGTAAGTTTGTTTTCAAAATAAATATTTTTTAATCCCTCCAGTGATTTTATCAGCCGGAATTGTTTTTCTTGACTCGCTTGCATTGTCTAGTTTGTAGGGGCTGGTTGGTTGAGCCACACAGACAATCTAACAGAGAATATGGACAATGCCTTTCAGTGTGTTCACTTCGAATTTTCTTTATTGTTCTCAATGCAATGTCTCCATTTCGTCCATTTCGAGTATCTCGGGGCCAACGGTTTGTCATTAACATATCTCAGTAAACTCAGCAACACCATGCGTTTGTTATTGATAAATCAGTACAGGAAAACGGGAGGGCGATCCCACCGCTGAGGCTGAAGCGGTCTGTGGTGCTGAGCTTTCAGGACCACGGACAGCGACAAAGGGTTAACTGGGCGCTCCCAGCTTCTCACGAGACATTTTTCAGAACTTGTTCGCAAGTTTCCGCCTATATTATGAACTCATTTAATGTATTTGTGAAACCTGTTCAATATAGTAGTCAGTTTTGTATTGAGGTTTATTATATACTTTATGCCAGAGAAATCCCGTTGAAGGAGCCATCTTTCCCACCGCGACCGGTCAATAAGTTAATTGGTCGATGGCGACCTGACATTACAAAGAGACCCTCCTCAAGTTCAACTAAACACAGACATTTCGTAACTTTTGTCTTCTGTCTGAACTCTAGCCCGTCATTATAGTGGATTTCTTTTTTTTCCACCGTGTTTCATAAATATTAAACACGATATTTCATACACGTCTTCGGTTTCTCTTGCAGGTTTAATCAGCCTTGTTTCAGCCCACCCTTAGGCTTTTTAGAGTTATATATGAGAAGCTTCTAGAGCTTGCTTTGCCTATAAACATGCATTTGCAAAGGCTTGGTTGATTTAAACTATGGGCTTGTCCTCTTTTCTTTTAAATTCAGATGCATTCTATTAGTTTGTTTAACATGATTCTTAAAGCCTTAAGAAACATGTATCATATGCTGCATATTTTGTCTACATACTCAGTGTCCTCTGTGCCCTTATTTGTGATTCAAAATATGCCAGAATTTGAAACAGAAACCTCTTTAAACCCACTTCTGTCTGCGTCCTCTGTGCCAGTGCCTGCTACTTATGATTAGATTTCTACACCTATACTTCCTGCATTTATTTGTTGATTCCACCTCTCATTCACCACCCGACCCTACATCCAACTATTCTGGACATTTTCATAACATTCAGAGAGACATGATGATAACCAGGAACATCCATCGAGATTTCATCCTGCATATCTGCACCTCTGTACAAGTAAAAGCAGGCTATACGTTGAGTGGCAAAAAAATACACAGCTGCCTGGGCATGAGCTCTCATCTTACACAAAGGAATTAGAGTGGGTCTGTACAGCACGAGTAGTTTGTCAAGCTATAAAGAATGAACTCCTGTCCTTGAGCTGGCGAGGCAGATGAAATTAACGTTGGATTTGGAGTGCGAGATGGAGCGGACTGGAGGCAGCAGAGCCTGACGGGGCAAATTAGACCTGTTGGTCTGGTCAAGAGCAAATATAAGAGATAGGGTTCACCACTCTGTGATCCCCTTTGACGTCATCCATAGCCCAAATTGGACTTGGAGACAGTGATAAATGGGTGAAAGTAATAGTAGTCAGAGAAAAGGTTTGTTTATTTACTAGTGGCTCTTTCAATGCATTTCACTTGCTTTAACACAAACAAAAATGTTCTGTTCTTGTTCATGTTCACAGCGAGGCTTTTGTGCTCAAAATGGGCAGTCTCTCTTATAACCCAAGTCTAGGCAAGGCAAGTTTATTTGTAGAGCACAATTTGTACACAGGGCAATACAAAGTGCTTTACAGCTCCATAAAATCACAAGAAGGCAAATAAAATCATTAAAACATAAAAATAATCATTAATTAATTACATTAAAAGCAATAGTGCAGATAAAATACTTTCACTTGTCAAATGTACAGCCAGAAAGAACTGTTTTCAGCCTGGATTTAAACATTGTCAGAGTTCAGGCCTGTATCATATATTCTGGGAGACTGTTCCAGATTTTAGGAGCTTAAAACTGAAATGCAGCTTCAACTTGTTTAGTCCAGACTCTGGGCACCAGCAGGAGACCCCCTCCCTGTCTACAATAACATATTTGAAGACACTAAATGTCTACCCTGTTCATTTATATATCTAAACACAGGTGTATTTTACCTGTGCTTTTTTTGACTTCGTGGTTGACAAACACGTCAGATCACAGTTGTTGGGATCGCTGTACTTGTTATTCCCATGTTATATAATAAATGATAGACTCTGGCTGGAGTTGTCCTTTGCGATGACTGTGTAAGAGTGCTAGGACACCTTCTGTCAGCCTAACAACCATCTAAATGACAAATCTCACCACCTGTCCATCACTGGTACTGTATGTTGGGGTGTAATGCTTGTCACAATCATATGTCATCACCAGGCAATGATATGGTAATTTGAAGAGTGATGAAGGCCTGCTAATAAACACTGTTGTAATTTTTAGTAAAAGATTCAAGCAAAAGAAAAAAGAAAAGAAAATTCTTGATCAACTGGACTTTTCTCATCTACATGTCTCAAACCTGGGCCTGTTGTAACACCAATCAATGGAGCACCTGAACAAACCTTCCAAGAACAGCATAACTGATGAAAATAAAATACTTGCTGACTGGACTTTTCCATCAACCAACAATGATCCTTGGAGAGAAGGAGACCATATTGGGCCTTCCTCCTGCCAAATTAAGCAGACGGATTGGTAATACGGTTGTGACAGAGGTCTGTGTAAAGTCTCCCACTGTGCTGCCTTCTCACCATCCCACCCCATTCATTCCAGATTGCCATTTTCTAGCTCTCAGCACACTAGTTCCCCCCTTCAATGAGTAGGTAATTACTGTCACAATCACTGATGGCAAGACTTGGAGCAACTGCAAGTTGAGTCACAACAGGACAGCAGTCGTAGTGTTGTATGTGACTAAATGAGAGACAGGGTGTAAAAAAAAGATGAAGGAAAAGAGTAGGACAAGATTAAAGAGGAGAGTGTCATGCATTTCCCATCATTGACCTTTATGTGTACTCCACTGTCTGTTAGTGTGAGTGCAGCAAACAGGAGTTTCCTATCCGCTGATTAACTTTTGCTAAATGCCGATTTTGTGGTTGTGGTCTTTGGATGACGATTTGCTGTCACGTGAGTGTTTAAAAAGTCTTTCAATGTCTCTCATGATACAGGAAGTGAGAGCCTGGGGACTCAGAGATAAAAAGGGTATGGTGTCTCTGTGGCTTTGCCTAATCAGCAACCCTTTGACCTGCAGAAACACAGATGGAGCTAATTACTGAGCATAAGAGACCACAGCCCATGTGCTGATACACATATGTGCAGGAAGATTTATTAAAGGGACGATTGCCTGGATTAAACAGAACTCTTTAATATCCCTAAGTAGATGCTTAGAAATGTGTTATCTTCCAATATAATTATGCTAACTTGTGAAAAAGTAGGTGTTGTGTTGTTCGAGAAAAAGAGAATGTCTCTGAAAGAAATAATGAATGCATTTATAAGAATGTGACGGAGTAATCAATCATCATTGACTGGAGCGCTGCAGGGTGCAAGACAGTCTTTCACTTACTGGCAATGGATTGGCTACACTGTTCCAATTTTCTTCAAAGCACACATAATATTGAGGCTGTTGCATTTTAGGATTAAGAATAAACAGAAGTAATGCTGCTGGCCTTTTTACCAGTGGCTAGTTGTTACTTTATGTTGTATTAAGGCAGCACTGTACAGCATGTACATATCATGAATGAGAGGTCAGCTACATATGGTGCCTGAAAAAAACATAAAATTCAGCTACTTGTCATGTAGTGAGCTAATCAGTAACATGCTGTCTGTCCTGCTTGCCATAGTTTTGTGCCTCATCAAGGTATTTGGCATTCCCACAGCAAAATAAAATGTCCAGGTCAGAAAATTGAGTCACTACTAAAATTTAAAGATTTTTTTAAAAAAGAAAAAAAGATCAAATTAAAACATACATTGCACTGAAAAGGTTTTCTGTTTAGTTTCACTAGAACCTGGAATTAAAATGGATTTTTGCAACATTTGATCAACAAAATAAATCCCTATCACTATGAAAGTGAAAAAACATTCTATTAATGTCAAACAAACCAAAAATAAGAACAAGAAACAGAAAACTTAAGCGTGCATAAATGCGCACCTCCGCAAAGTCAACACTTTGTAAAGCATCCTTTTGCACAACTAACAACTTTAAGTCTTGTGGGGTTTGTTTCTGGCACATTTTACCTCTGGAATATTTGCCACTTCCTCCAGACAAAACACCTCCAACTCCTTCAAGTTGGATCAGTTTTTACTGTCGTACAGCAATCTTTAAATCATACCACTGATTCATGTTCAGATTGAGGTCATTTTAAATGCCTCCCCTTTAACGAATGAAGTGTCACTTTAGAAGTATGATTAGGGTAAACATTCATGCCGAACAATGAACATCAGCTGCAGTCCTTACCATTTACCCAGGTTTTCACAAACTTTCTCACAAGCTTTATCATAGCATGATGATGCTACAATCATGCATCACTTTTTTTTTTCTTGGGAGGGTTCTCAGCGTAACTGGTTTCTGCCACATGCAGCATTTTTCTTGATGAAGACAAAGTTCAGTTTTAGTCTCATCTTACAGAGGAATTTTTCTCCACGTGTTTGGGTCCAGTTCCTTTAGGTGAAATCTGCACGTTTGTTTGTTTGTATCCTTTAATCAAAGGGCACTTTTCAAGGAAAACCATTTTGTGGAGAATATACCTTCAAGCTGAAAGAAACTCAGGTTTTTTCTGTGGAATGTTGCAGGTCTGCCAGGGTTATTTTTGACCTTTTAGTTATCGTTTTGATTAATGCATTTCTAGCTTGTTCTTTGAATTTTGGTGGTCTACCCCTTCATGACATATTTTTTGTGCTTCTGTATTTGATCTATATGGAGAGCCCCTTGGTCTTCATTGTTCTGTTTATTTTATTGGTGCTGCACACTCTGGGGGCTTTCACAACAAGGACATATATACTGAGATCATGTGATGTTTATATGGTACACAAGTTGACTCAGTTTAACAAATTTTTAGACTTGTGCAGATAATTGGTCACACCAGATCTTATTTTAGGGGCTCAAAGTGAATGGAGCGAGTCCATATGCACACACTCTTCTTTTCTTTTTTTCATCTTTTTTCTTTAGAACTTATTTTAAACATATTTTCGTATTATTTGATTTAACCAATTATCCTTTTTATTTTCATAAAACCCCAAACTAAATCCATGAAAATTACAGACTGTAACTAAAAAAAATAAAAAAGGAAAAAATCGTATTATTAAAAGATAGAAAACAAAACGTATTCAATTGTTCAAGTGATCATTTTTCACCCTCCGATGCTTCAGAATGGTTTTTCTACAGCCTACCATCCTCAAATCCCACACAAAGCTCTCAGTAAGAGTGTCTCTCTGAAATTGTGTCAGTGGGGCCTGAGCTAGAAGGCCATTTTGCAAAGGTTACCTGGAAAAGAAAGATGCATTAAACATTTACCTGAATAAAACATGTTTACATTTGTCACCAAACTGTATAATTTGCTGTATTCTGTTGGTTCCTTTATCTTTTGATAGCACAAGTTAAATCAAATGTTACAAGATGGGTCAACATTTAATTTGTCATTAGGGCCAGAGTTTAGTTTTATCCACAGCCTTATAAGAATTTACTTTTTACACTCCCATCAGCCTCGAATCTTTACTTATTGTCGAACATAATGATGCTGACTAGTTAAATGACATAAACTTCTTGTAAAACATGGACATTCACACATTCAATCAAAACAGACCTATTTCAACTTTACCAAGCTTTATTGTTTATTTCACTCTATATTACTGATTGAACATTATGTTATAGTCACAAAGATAAACCAGTCATTGATACAGTACACTTAGTTTACTGTGAGTTATGAGTCAAGTGAGATGTCAGTAAGTTTTCTCTTCCATTTCCACTCTTCCTTCTCCTCTCTTCACTTTCAAAGTATATAAATATCATATACAATAAGACTTTTTTTGCCAACAACATTAGTTAACCCATACTGGCCATTAGATTTTATGCAGGTTTGAGGCAAGTCTGTATGAGCTTAATTTTTTTTCGAAAGGGAAACCATGCCCATCATCTGTATTACATCTATGATACCAAACTAAGACAAACAGACTTTCTAAACATTAGCATGTCAACATGATCATTTTGAGCATGTATTAGTGTTTCAAGAATGATGGAGTTAGCGTTTAGCTCAAGGCACACCTGTGCTACAATACAGCGTCAAGCTAGTATTGCTCCAGATTGATCGATCATTTAAAATTTTACATAAGCACTAAACCCACATTATTATTATTCCTTAACGCTTAGGGTTTGTGCAACAAGCATGTTCTATCACCGTTGAAATATGACTTTTACATTTTACGTTGCATTATATATGTCCAATGTGCTAACAATTGTCTTTTCTCCAGGCTAACGTTAATTTTCATTTAATGCTATTTTGCCTGCCCCTGACAAAAGTAGTGTTCAGTACGGTATCTTCTCTTCACCTACGGATGTAAACATCAAATTCAATGCCAGCTAAATGCTTCACCTGCTGATTTTCAGTCACATATTTCCATGCAGGCAGAGTACACTTCACCCGCTCCTCTAAATTGAATAACAATTTTGACTCTTGAGAGTGGGTTTAACTTGTAATAATCTAAATTAGAGTCTGTCCTATGGCATGATCAGCTGTGAGTCATGCTAAAAGTACCAAGACACTTTCTGTATCTACTCACTCACTCGCTATAAACCAACATGGGCATCTGTGTCAGCTGTGGTTCATGTTAATTACAGCGTTCAATTAATAGCAACTCCCAACTATACTCTGGCTTCAACAAGCTTTTGACAAAGTATTCACTTAGAAGGACACTGGCACCACCATCAGTACAGACTCAGCAGGCAAATTCTGTCCTGACTCAAAGGTCACTGAGCATGATTATTATTGCAAATTTATAGGGGGGGGGTTAGGATCTTGTCTGTTCCATCAAACTTCTAAATGGGGGACTCTGCATCACTAATTATGTTCTGCCTTGTTAAACCACCTAATTAGCGAGAATCCTCTCCTGATCATCAAGTCTAATGGACTGTCCAAAACGATTGACAAAAGGGGTTTCACCAGAGGAAGTCTGGGCCAAGTCTTCCAATTTTAGACTCAATTAGTTATGTGCGGTTTTACAGTGTGAAACGAAGGAAATGACAGAAGCTTTATGAGTGAGGAGAGGTAAGCTATTGACAGGGAAAAACAGAGAAAGAAATGCAGGGGTCTGCAAAGCCTGCAAATTACAGGTTGGTATGAAGTTTAATTTTGTGAGAGCCTGGGGTACTGTATGATGAAGAGCTACAGCAGTGATTAAAGCTTTGGATTTTTCAAGTGATTTTCTCTTTTCAGTTACATGGTGTGAATAGATTATCACTGTTTAGAAGTGCCGTGTATGAGCATGAACACGAGTGTGCTTTGACCTCAACAAAAAATTTTAAACACTCTCAAATTACTCTCAAAATTGCATAAGTTGACACTACTCTGTATCCAAAAGAAAACTGTACAGCTGTAGCCTTGGTTGCCATGGTGTGTGTCAGTGGTTACTGTGGGAACTGTAGAGTGACTTTTTTTGTCGTTATGTAACTGCTTTGTTGCGGTTTCTTAGAGGCCTGCCTGAATCCATGCAATAAAGATGAGGAGGTCTTTCCATCCATCTCCACACTACCTCACCGATTTTTACCACACTCCATCTCCATTTTTCATCATTCCACCTCTCACAGCTCCATCTCACTTGCCATCAGCTTTTCACATCACCTCCTCACCCTCTGCCCCTAACACCCCGTCTGCCTCGGTATATTTCTCAGCATCCCCTTCTGTTCCCCTTACCTGTCCACATTCCCCTCATCTTTCACTCTTTCATCTGCTTTGTCATCTATTTCCTTCTGGTCCTGCTGGTTTCTGTTCCTCTACCTCTCTTTCACTCGTTTTATGTGTGTGTTGCTTCCCCATGCTTGATCACTCATCATAAGAATTGTTGCTGTGCCTTAAATATCCCTGGGGGCACTTCAAGAAGAGAGTGAGGCTGTCGAGGAGCTGGTGAATGTTTGAACCGGGTATTTGTCAAAGGGGAGCTCTTTGCACATCCCTTTCATGAGGTGTATGTAGAAGTGGGATGAGTGGATCTGAAGTCAGAAAAAGCAACAAGTACTCCAATTGATATGCTCTTGTAGATTGTTTGTTTATACCCCTAAATATGACCCATAACAGCGTCTTGAAAAGTAATCACTTACTACAGCAGACAAGCAGATATAATTGTTTAGTAAATTGTTGAAGAAGCCACAGAGTTCTAAGAGTAGGAATGAATGAAGGCGGATGGCGTGGTTACGCACAGCACTTTGGCCCATGGCTGGTGAGCCATCCATCTCCCCACAACTTATCAGGCTCAACTGATGGAGCGGACGTCTTCAAACTAGATGGTGATTGGTTGGTTGATCTCCAGTGCTAACCATGAGTCAAAGTGTTCTTGGGTAAGACACTGAACTTCACATTGACATCAATATGTTCATCAGTGTGTGACTGAAGTTCAACCATTTAAACATTATTTAAAGTTCAAATATTAATGCAAAGCGCTGAATGGGTGAACGAGAAAACCGTGTAAAGCATGTGGTTAGAAATATGCTAAGTATGGACAACTAGCCATATAAACAGAACATAAGACGATGAAATTGTCATTTTCTATTTGGGTTTAGCCAACAACTTTGTTTGGTTAGGTTGAGAAATGAAAGCTACTTGATTACAATCCTGGTCAGGGCTACAATACACTCTTTTTATAATGTGACCGTACTACATTAGTATCTAAGAAGAGGCTATAAAACTATAGATGTATATAAAATGTTGAACAAACTTTGTTGATCAATGTGCAAATGAAATTATCAAATGTATTAGAATTTAATGTTGATTTGAATATGGAATATTTCATAATAATAGTAATAATAGTAATTTTCACAAATTTGCAGTGTGTAACACATAAACAGTACACATGTTTAAAGTTAATCACATGGTTCCTATTTTCTTTTAGCATGCAATTAATTTAATTTAAGAAACAGTTTCAGTTACAAATATTGATTATAGCAAAATACTGATATAATACAGTTTCTTGTCAGCAATATATATAGTGGATATCACAAGCTTATAAAAAATAGACGTATGCACTGTTTGTCTGTTTGAAACCGGCATATCTGGGTCTAAGCAGTGTCTCCACAACAACATATAACAAACAAACATATAATATCAAACAATACCATCTGTTTAGAAGAGTGTAGAAAGGAAATATAATGCAACACTGTTTCCGCTGACCCAAGATGTTCATTTAGAACTGACTGGCTGAGAAAATATTCAAACAACTCTCCAAACTGAAACAATACACTCTGTGGTTTGTCGTTACCCACACAAGCATGCTCGTACAGTACCTGCTGTCTAAATGGTAAGGAGACCACAGCCATCAAAATGGTGAATGTTGCCAAAATGTTTAATATTTTCTTATCTGACACCTCTATGGTGCAGAGGTTTGCATGGCAGTGGGAGAAGAACACTATTTGTTTTATGCTTGGGAGTGGATTAATAAGCCTACATCAATCCATACTGTGTGCAATGAATACACTTGCTCACATATTTATTGAGGTATCAATATGGATCTAAGTTTGATAAATCCTCTGACCAATGAAATTTAGCATCCATGCTGCTTCCTTGCTGTGAACACAATTGTGGTTTTATTTGCTTAATAAAAAGCAACAATAAAATGTAAAAAATTGTTTTATAAATATGTATTTTAACTGTTTAACTAAACATATCATTCTAAATTCCTGATCAGTTGCTAATTTCATAATTAGACTTGAAAATGTGTTCATTATATTGATGTCTTTCACATATTTTCCAAATCATTTGTCCAAAACATGCGTATTACAATTAAGTTTTGCATAAGAAAGCTCTCTAACCCCCCCTTCTTTTCTCCCATCTTGTGCTCTTTTTCTTTCACTCCTCTCCTCTTCTACCCTCCTGCTCCCTTTCTTTGTCCCAGCCTTTCCTCCTCCCTCTCCTCTCCGTATACCTGTGGGGTTTCTCCAGCAGCTGTCATACAGTAGTGTGAGCACAAGTTCAGATGATCTATGAGCTTCTACATCAGAGCAATTAGCCAAGAGAAAATCAGAATGGAGGAGAAACAAGGAAATAAAGAAAGGGACAAGGGGGTAGTGGGAAAAGGATGTCATCTAAAATGGAAACAGAATTTTCTTGTTGCAGAGGTTCAGGGTTGTGAGCAAAGTTAAAAGTAAACAAAGTCATGTGCTGCTTTTGCAGAGATGGTGGGTGGGGAAGAAGGTGAATGCGGGCAAAGAGTGAAGGAAATAAATGGATCTGGGAAAAGGGGGGAAATCTGGTTTAAGTCCAAGGGTAGAAAGAGATGAAGAGTAATTGGGTGGAGAGATCCAAAATGGTTGGAGGGACATGAAGAACAGCTGGGGGGAAAGGAAGGAGAGAGTGAAGGTTGATAGGTGGAGCATTGAGCCTACACACTGAGTGATTGAGAAAGGTAGCTATTGAGAGGGAAAGAAGAGAGTAAAAGTAGAAAAATATAGAGATGTGGGGAGGTTAATGCTGGTGCAGTAGCAAAAGAGAGAGGGAAGGGAAAACGGAAAGTAGGACAGATAGGTAGAGGGGTGGGAGGAAAGACAGATGAGGAAATTTCATAGCAAGGACAAAATAAAAAATACTGGCTCAATTATTATTATTAAGCATCATTAAAATGCTTCTCTGTCACTTAGAAGTATTACAGTAGTAGATGGTGTTATGGCATTTCATAAAGTAATATGTGAGAAAACAAACATCAATTTTATTAGGGCGATTTTTGTAACAAGTCCTCTGAGATTTTTTTCATGTGAAATTCAACTAAGGCATAATTTTTGTATCTAAATATGCACAAATTTGTAAACACTGAAGAATAAAAGTACAAAAGACAGCACTATGAGTGCAGGTGAGGAAGAAGAGATAAAGTGGTCAAGCAAGACACAAGACAAGAATAAACATCAGGTTGGAACTTCTGGAGTGAGCACAGAGAACAGAATGATAGAGGGGTGCAGAGTTAGCTTCATTGTTGCTATCAGTAAGTAATAACTGTTTAGGGATTAAAAATGATGAAAAGAACACAATCTTTATCATCTCTCCGTCTACTCTGTGCAGCTTGTAAATCAGAGGAGACTGAAGCTGTAGTTTATTCCTATAATGAAACATGTTTATATACTTTATATATACATTACAACAACAGTGTGTTCATCCGTGCTATGTTCCTAATCAGAAATTGAAACAAAAGTTACAGCAGTTTCTTTTTTTTATCTCTTTCTTACAGATGATGCCTCAGTTAACCACCTTAGTTCCATTTCAGACTGACATGGAAATACGTTCTTTCCACGTTAAATGTCTGGTCAGTTTTTCTAAATTTTACACTAAAATCTTCGAAGTTTGCAGCCTTTCAAAATGTTCTCTGTTAACTTGTGATATATGGCATTGTAATTTACCTATGTAAAATGTGGATTATGTTGCACATAATTGTATTGGCTTCATGCATATGTCACATTCAGACCCTATAAAAACTATATATCCTATATAAACTACAGTATTTTATATATATATATACAAATATGCTGTTTCAATCTTGTTAATTGCTTTAAATGACCCTACCTTATTGCCTATCCCTCTAAAGCATAGCAAAAAAATTCACATTTATGGCTGTGCTTGTACAGGGTTCAGATGGGGGTTGTTTTTCTGACAGTTCCTGGGCTTGCAGACTTTCTGTAAGAAAGAAGAGAGAGAGAGAGGAGAAGAAAAAGAAAAAGTGTAATTTGAAAATGAACATGTAAGAAAGCATTTCTAAATGTATTACAGAAAGCTGAGTGTTTGATGTGTAGTCCTGCTTCTGAGCTCCAGCTAAAGAATATGATCTCTCTTTAACTGTATCGATAATATGATATATGATTTAATGTGATGATTTAACAGCCTGTGCAGTATCCAGTAGACAGTTTCCTTTTTTGAAAATTTCCTCTTTCCTCTTCACTATCCTGAAGTAGCAGAATAGCCTTTAATCTTCATAACCTTGGGGGAAAAAAGTTTGCTTTTATTATCTTGCCTCTTCCAACTGATCATGTTCAGCCTTAAAACCAATGGTAAAAGCATGGACAGACAAATACCAAGAATGAGTAATTACCATTTGCTCATGGGAGGGACATGCACGCCCATAGACAGGAGGCAGTCAGATAAAGGAAATAACAAACTTTATCATACAGAAGCAAAAACACTGCTGTGAAAAGCAAAATACAGCTGTAAACAAGGTTAGACAGAACAAGAACTGGATTTCTTTTTAAAAACAGCTATACACAACTACAAACAATAGCAAAGATTTGGCTCTGATCAAATGAAACCTGATAGTGAATGTGCTATTACTAATATAATGTGAGTCAGTGACAATCAGTGACTCTAACATAAGAAGAAACAAGGGCAGAAACCAAAACTTAGCAAAATACACAAGGACACAAGCTTTGCAAAATAAAACAGTAAGTAAAGTTTAACAAAAGAACAGTAAAACCTATAAGGGAAGTAAGGTCGACCAGACAAGGACAAGGAAAAAAAACGATATGTTGTTTATAGTCACACTTTATTATTTTGGTAAACACAATGTTGTGCAAAACCCTTGACCCACTCCTCATTTCTTCATATTTCACTTTCACCGGGTCAGATACCTCTCCAGTCTTCCAAAGTTTTCTTTGGACCTCATACACGTCCTCATACATGAACGTTTTCAGAGAATCATTTCTTCTTCTTTTTTCTTAAGCCACTTAACCCTGGGCAAGGATTTTAGACTCTTAAAAAGAAAGCTCATACATGTTATTTTTCCCATTTCTTAAATTGCATCTACAAACAATTGCTAAAGTAAAAATATATATATATATTACAAATACATATCTGCCAGTTTTGAAATAGTACCATGTATTGTAGTGTAATGGTATTGTTGCACCAGCAAAGTGAATAATTTCAAAAACAGCTATTCGACAAAAATTTGGCAAATCTCAGCATGGTGTACAGTGTGTACTTAATATATCTGAGGAAGCTGGACAAGCGGACAAAAGAAGTGTCATGGCTATAAAACTTTCTACAGCAGATGAACCGTTTCTGAAAGTAATTTAAGAAAATAAAGAAATAATAAGAAAAAGAATCCAGCAAAAACTGTCAAAGGACCTGAAAGTTGCATCTGGCCCTTCACTTGATCCATCTGTTCTTCATATAATTAGAAATGGTGTCCATAGAAGGGTGGCTGTCAAAAAGCCATTCTTAAGGAAGGGAAACAGGGAGAAAAGGCTGAGGTATGCTAAATTTCACAAGGGGTTGACTGTAATTTAGTGGGAACAGGTCTAAGGGTGGGATAAATCCTCCCCAGAGGCCAGACTTAAACATTATTGAAACAGTGTGGGATCATCTTGACAGACAATGGAACAAAAGGCAGCTGACATCCAAAGTAGAGCTTTGAGATGTCTTTCAAGAAGCCTGGAAAACTATTCCTTAAGACTACTTAAAGAAACACTATGTAGGTGAAGGGACCTACAGTATCACACTGTGATAAAGTTGACATTAAATCCAATGGTTTGCCTTAAACATATTTTTTTGTTTAACATATCAGTTCTTATTTTTTTTTTCAGTTATACCTAAATATACTGGATTGTGCTCATATGCCAAACATTAAAAGAATTATAATAGCGATCAATCAATTCTACCACTAATTCCCAATATAGACATAGACATGTGCAGTCCTATCTGCACCAGGAAACAAATGATATGTTACCTATCATTACCTTGTCTCCACCACCTTACAAGATGCACACTCAGACTGAATACAGACTATCTGTCCATTCCCTGTAATCTGAGGTCAAACCCAATAAAGTGTGTGTTTCACTGTAAGCATGAGTTTTCCGGCAACACCATCCTCTGTGCTCCAGGACCTATTACCAGACAACATGTAGGTCTTTGCTTGACTTTCTGAGACTTCAGTAATGCTGAGAATCTTTCTCTTGTCTCCCCTGAGCCTAAGGGACCTCCCTCACACCTGACAGACATGACTGGATAGCACTGTCATAGAATCACTGCCGTCTGTGCTGACCAGGAATCTAAGCACTTTGCCGAATACATTTGATTATATTTTCTTACTCTTCTTGACATAACTAAAATAAGATCAGATTAGTTAAGGATAACAAACCTACAACTAAGTCAAACTTATCTCGTATCTACCTATAGGAGAAATTAGAGGTAGTAGATACAGCTTTCTAGTGCAGTTACCTTCATTTTTAACTTCACTAAAAATAGGTGGAATTACCTGGCCAACGTAAACAACATGTGAATAGATTAGAACAGAAGTTCAACAGAGAAAGCCAAAGCCAAAGCCAGAAATCAACTTTCAAGATGAGCGGTTGACATTTTACGACCAGACGCAGTAATTATTTGTACATGGCAAATATATAGACATAAAGCAAATTGCAGTTCTGACCATTTCTGCATCCTGCAGCCGTCAAATACCACAAAATCATGCGTTCCCTCAAAATGTCAACATTGACAATATGACATTATGACATTGACATTTTAGCCCCTTTTTATGAAACATTTATACAGATTTATGAAAGTCCTATGAGGTCAAATACACAATGTGAAGGGGAATTGATGAGGACTTGGGAGAAGACAACTGCGTGAATCCAACCTCGGTTAGCTCCACAGTGGATGAAGTGTGATGAAGCTACACTGTTCCAAAGATGAACTACAAAATTGCATCATAATTCATGATAATGAATAGTCATTGTTTCAATCCACTGTTAAGTAATAAATGTTCATCACAATCTAATATTCATCAACATGAATTGCAATCAGTTTAAATGTATGAAAGTAACCATCAATGTAAGATTGGTATGATATGAACTGTTATAAAGGTGCATCACTTTGAGGATTTCCCCTGCCAGGAAATATAGAGCGACACATCTACTTTCCCTTCATTAAGGTTCATAAATAAATGGTCCAGTGTATCTTAGCATCTGTATCTTACAATAAAACAAACACAAGCGGAAGCACTGAAGTTGCATCAGCGTCTTTTATGGCCGCCAAGAAGATGATCCCAGGTCATTTCTCTCAGTTAAGTTTCTTTTTTAGGAAAAAACTGTTCAACCACAACTAAAAAAGGTTTTTCAAAAAAGAAAGCGTTGCTTTCATATTGCTTCCTAGATTTAATTGAGTGTGACAAATGAACAAAAAAAATAAACATGAGAGTGTTGTCCCTGAAGAATAAATAAATTGTGATTTAATTTTTTAATTTTTTTCATCTAATGCGGTGTGATAGCCACTATGGTGCAATCTCTTTTATGTTGGTTCAATTGGAGAATATCGACAGTAACTCACTTGTTGTGCTTGGTTTTAAAGTATGACGACACCTATAACTCCTATTAGTGATGTGACAGTGCTTGTGATGCAGAAACTAAAATAAAATAGGCAGTTTGTTCCATACTCCACCTCTTGCTTGTTTTTATGAAAAATGGCTGCATAGAGCTTTGAGTTAGATGCCAACAAAAATGTAACCTTACTATGTTGAAGGTGCACCAAATCTGCTACTAAAAAGCCTCAACAGAGCAAAACTGAGAAAAAGAAACGACATAGATCGGCAGGTTTATTAAACATAGAGACGTGGACATGCGAGAGCACTAAAGATAGAATAATGTTGTGTTGCTTTTGGTCGTTGAAATCAAACCTAATGATTTTGGCCAGCATTCAGCTCCAGTAAACCTAACTAACGTGCTCGAATGCAGAGATCTACTAAAATTATGTTCACAAGTGTTTGTTGTTGCTGGGGTTACAAATCTTAGCAGTTATTTAGCTGAGTATGCAGTAAAAATTATTCTAATAATCTTACAACTTTAACAGAAAACCAGGTCCCTCCTTCATTTACAGTCGTTTCAGGGAATAGGGAATCGTGACATGAATCAAAACTTCTAGTGCTGAGAGTATGCACAAGCAAATGTTTATTGCTGAATGAGGTTATAAAAACATTGACTAAAACATGCTACTCAGTTCTCTTGAGAAACAACTACAAGATTTTTGCTCTCTGCTGTAGTATTGTCAGTTCTAATCTAAGGTGGTTCCTTTCAACAAAGCTTGACATGTAACATAAAGCAATTAAACATCCAGGTTGCTGGGAAAAGGAGTTATTGGCGTAGAAAATTGATTTTTGTACCGTAACTGAAACAAGTCACTTTGCAGGATGTCTAAAGCAGTGATTAAAAACAAGCTTATGTCACTTTGTGTGAGTGAATGTTCAGCAATGTATATGCAACTCATTTATTTACTGTAATTGTACAGAATATCTCAAAATGTAGGTTTGTTTCGTGCAATTTCTCAGTGTCAGATATTCTTGTGTGCTTACATGACTCATTGGCTTTGGATGGCTGTTTGACCGCTTATCGAATAACAGCAGGGCAAACTCAAGTGCACACACACATAAAAACACCTTACTGAATCTGTCAAACCACCATTGTCCACCTTTGAGTATAATGGGTATTGTACTGGAAACATTAGCAGTCTATCAGCACAGCTCAACAGGATTTTGCACAACACTGGCACTGTGAGAGTTTGTTTGTGTAGATGGGTGTGTAAGTTTGAGTGCCATAATAGATGGATTCAGACATAAACAGCTGGTCTGCTTCGACTGAGTATTTAGAGCTTGATGCAAATAGGCTAATTAATTGTGATAGATGCCAGCACTTCAGTTCCTCCCCCATTTATCAATGCTTTTCTTTACCAGAATTTCTCCAAAATGCACAGTCTCACACTCACGCAACTCTCTCAAACAGCATTCTGAATTCAGTGTTGGTTTCTTGATGTTTGGGAATGAGTTTCAAGAGTAGGAGTCTTTTGCTCTTCAGTGTGCAGATAAATCAGTCGCTTATCGAGATAAGTGACCTTCATTCAGTCTTCCTACACAGGCCTTCATCTGCCTGAGCTGAAGATCCGATCAGCCTTTGTATCGCTGAGGTTAAAGTCACATCATCGTCCCAGTGGCTACGGAGAGCAGTTCATTGAAACAACTAGAGAGGCACTACTTGACTTGTTGAATAGGCTTCTATTTTCATTTTGAGAAGTTTCAAAAGCTGCCGTTGGTGTTAGCTGAGAGGTTAAAGCAGTGGTCCCATAGCCATGAGTGTTGGAGCACAATTTCAAAAGATGAGCTGGCTAAATTGCTCAGCTTCCACGATGCTGGTAAATATTACTATATCAGCTGACAATGTGACATGTGGAGGTGTTTAATGGTGTTTAAATGTATCACGATCTTCATATCGACGCTTAGTTTAATGGAGCATGGCTTCTTCTTTTAGATGTGTTTGGTTGTCCAGCTTTAAACTTAAGTCTTTTAGCTCATCAGCCTTGATTTTAGTCATAAAAGGGTCATTATTTACAATCTTATAAAAACCCACAAAAAACTGCCGAAGCTGAGACATAAAGACACCAAAGAAATGCTAAAACCTGCAGTTCCTCAAATGGACGTTTAGACCTGGCTCCAAAAGTGAGTCAGTTAGGTCGCCATGTTGAAATGCCAGCCTTATCAATAAAAAGAAAACAACATTTTTTACAGCCCTACCAAAAAACTGTTTTTGGTCTTTTGTGCTGATGTGTTCCTTCATGATAACTTAAAGGGGAAGAATTTTTATCCAAGTCTCCCATTAAGATTATATGGAGACTTGAAGTTGAGCATTATTATTTTCTATGCATTGCAAGATCCATCCTCTGCAAGTCATTGCTTTCTGCAAAAGGCCCAAGATGGCCCTGGCTAAATGAAATGGCAATCCACAAACCAACCAGTAATGTCATGGCAGCTGCCTCCATCTTTTATAATCAGTCTTTGGTGAACATCATAGTGGGTGGAGTCTGCTCTAGTTAAATGAGATACTGTACAGAGTGAAAACTGTCCATATAGACTCAGGCTTTACACTGATGCCAAGCTCTCCTCTTTAGTCTGTAGGACTTGGGCTTTCCAAAAGTTTCCAGTTTTGCACGTTGCTTCAGTCCAGAGAAGACAGCAGCTCTTCTGGATCATTTTCATGTATTGGTTCTTCTTTGGATGATAGAGCTTTAACCTGCCTTTATGGGTGGCACAGTGAACTGGGTTCACAGACAGTGATTTATCAAAGTGTTCCTGAGTCCTTGCAGTGATCTTTTCCAGCCTGTTGTTGCCCTCATCTTAACTTTTTGTTGCTTCCATCAGATTCAAGAAGAAATAATATCTTTTATTAACTCAGCGTGATGTTTGTCTTGTGGTCTTCAGGATGTATTAGGGCATTTTAATTATCACTTCTTATTTCATATAAATTATTCCTATGTTTTTGTCAGATGTCCATTTAGTGTGTTGACATGTTGACAGATTAATGTTGACTATTTGGCCAGGACACTCTCACAAAAGAGATCTTTAATCTCAGTGAGACTTATTCTTGCTTAATTAAAGATAATGACAATAATAATAACATTATTAACAATGACATGTTTTTTATATGATTATATAGTTTGATAATTAAGATAATTATATAGTTACAGCTTGTGTAGGTCGATACAGTGCAATCAAAAAAGATTCCCGGTGCACAGTTATACTGTTGTCATACTGTTTTATGTCAGCGTTATGCAGAGAGATGTCATTTACAACATGCTCTCAGTCATGGGCCATGTGCTGTCATTTACTTCAGATTTGGCGTGTATGCATCCTGCCTTGATTTGTCTATGCAGCACATAAATGCAAAGTACCACTGCATTCAGAAAGTGTCCAAAATACATCAGCAGCTGTCTAGACGTACCCATTATCGAGTCCTATATATAGTGAGAATGTGAACAATTCTAACACATTTGTTTGTACCTTAGCCTCTTGAGGCAGAAATGGATATTACGATAACAAACACTTCTTTCCCTCCACATTTATTTTTTCCTGCATGCAGTTGGAAGACTTTCAAAACAGACATACTCGAAATGAAGCTAAGCTGAGCTAAATTCTATCGTTTTTCAATAATGAAATGAAACAGATCCCAACCATGAGCATGATGTCATCCCCTCATCTCTCTTTTGTCTTGCTTCTTTCTCCTCTTTTTCCCTGCAGACAGCAACTTCATCCTGGCCAATGCACAGGTGTCGAAGGGATTTCCCATTGTGTACTGCTCTGATGGCTTCTGTGAGCTCACAGGCTTCTCTCGGGCGGAGGTCATGCAGAAGAGCTGTGCCTGTAAGTTCCTATATGGGCCAGAGACCAGTGAAAGCATCATCCTCAGCATTGATGAGGCCTTGGAGGAGCGCAAAGAGTTTAAAGATGAGATCATGTTCTACACAAAGACAGGTAAAAAAGGCAAAAGCTTATTTTACTAGTTGTGTGCAATAGTTTCTTATTGTTTCATTTCTTTACATTTTAGCTTCATTTAAGAAAAAAATTTCATCTATAGTTGCTTGACTGTGCAACACAGTCTTCCTCTACACTCAAGTTGGAAATGGTACTAAGGCCAGAGGACATATCAGAAATATATTAGAGAATGTGCAGAGAGCCTAGATATCATGTGGGACTTAATCTTCTGTATTGTCATTAATGTGTTCTCTGTGGCTATTTCTGTGAAACCTCCATTTAGATTGCCATATGGACTAATGGATAGATAAAATAATGATGAGAAGTAAAGACATAAAACTACTTTTATTGATCCATGCTCATTAAACAGTGATTAAACAAAGCCATTAATGAAAAATGTCCTCCACTTATTATTTAACTCCCAGACACATTAAACTTTAATAGCTATCCACTAGTGGCTGCTTATCCATGTCTCTATCAGTTACATTAAATCCAATATCTAGCTGTGGTGTGGTATGGTTTTGGTGTGTGCTTTACTGATTAGACAGCTGGGTACTGAACAAAATTAAAAGATAATGAACACATCAAGGCATCAGTGGATTCCTTTTCTGCTCTGATATAATTTGGTGCTATATGATGTTTAGTTCAAAGTTTTCTTTTAGTTTCGTAGCAGTAGGTCCTGATGTGTGTATCAGCAAGTTTTCAGTGTGAGAAGTTGTCTCTCTTTTAATCTAGCTAGATCATCACGGTAATTTAGGCTGAACGCATATCTTGCTCCATAACAGCTTGTGTTCAGCTTCAGATTCGTCTGAAACAAAGTCTGAACAAAGCTACAGACTTGAACTGATTCTTGTTCCGATTATATACCAGATAGAAAACTCGGACTGAAGCAACATTTTACGGTTGGCAGCCAGAATATTGAAAGTGTACTTCTGACATAAACTGACAGAAAATATATTATTCAGATGTAATTTCAAAGTCTGTCAGTTTACCACATTTAGATTAAATAGTGGCATTTTAATTGCAATACAGTTTTCAATTCAATTCAGTGACATATTTTCAGACATATTTTCAATATTGAATCTATAAAATATGCAACACACCATGAATTTTAATCTCAACAAAAAATTACGCCTTTTGACCATAAGTCAGAGTTGAATTAAAAACACATGATGTAGATTTGCAGCTGGGGGGAAATATGCAAACCTGCTGTCTCACCAAAGATACTGCAATTATAGTAAAACAACATAGGCTGCGTTACCATGGGAACCATGCATTAGTTGGTGAATCAGAATGGATTATACGTTTTTATGTTTGGTCCCTATTAGTGAACAAATGCTTTTTAAGTTTACAGCTGACATTTGATCCAACACGCACCAATGACTTATGTATTGTACGTTGTTATTATGAGGCAGAAGTTAAAAATTTAGGAGCTGTCCTGTATGTGTAGCTGTCATAACAAAAAGGTAATAGGTCCTCCACTGTCGTCATTGCAGCAACTGTTTCTTTTTTCTGTCATGATTTCTGTATTTTTGTCACCTCTCCATTCATACAACCTGTTCCTCTTATGAAAGAAAGGATTGATTGGCATATTGTGTGGAGAGGAAGTGTAAAATGACGATTTCATGTGAGCACACAAAGAACCTGAAGATGGAAGCCCAGTTTAGCATCATAATGACTGTCGTAATAGCCGTTATCCCCGTGTGGGGTTTCGGCTTTGGCGAAGACAATGACAGTCTGGCTCTGTTGAACTTGCCTTGTAGTGTACCCCTTTCACTGTAAGCTTCTGTGACAAAATTTTAAAGTATGGAAATCTCTACATGTGCAACTGAGAAAATCTGTCTAATAAGCAATACAAATTGCCCCCTTTTTCCCCCCCTAAATTCATTCTTTCAGCTTGATATTATAGTCCTGTCAGCCCGTTTCTTTTTCAACACTGGGCTTTTTTGTTTTGTGTTGTTGAAGTCCGTTGGTGGTGAGTAATCTGTCTCGATAACATAATTTCCAACTGGTTCTGAAAAGTGGCAGTGGTTGCTGGGAGTTGTTAAAGGTTTTTTGCATTGATTAAACGAATATGCCACTTCAAGAGATGCTTCTGAATGTTGATTGCCCTTCAAAGCATTTTGGTGAACTCGATCACGTGGTCTGATGAAGAGCTCCAGAGCAGCTGTTAAACGCACCTTCTGGTAATGTTGTTTTGACAGCTGCTGTAAATATTGTTTATGACACCGTAGTCTCTCAGAAAAAGACAGTTACAGGTAGGATGATGCTGAATATGTATTTTTGCTTTGCTGCTTTTCTTTGAATTTTCTGTGACTGACTGATATAAATTCAGTTTGTATACACACAGCTCAGTTAATACTATCACAGATCTGACTCCCATACTTAATAACATGCCCCAGCATCAATTTCTCTTCTGTTCTCTTTCGCCTCCCTTTTCTTTCCTTACATTTCCCTCTGTTACTCCGATGCCGGCACTATTTTATTTTACTTCCAAATGTCTGAGTATCTTCCCATAGCTCTGTTGCTGCCAGGTTGTCTATATGTTTCTTACTACACTTGCCTCCATCCCTGCGTCAGCCCTTTTATTTCATCATCCTTCTCTTTCCGTCTGTCACAGCAGAGTCCTGAAAGTAAACGAAGCTGATTGACTCAGTTTGTCCTCCGTCTGTCTGCCTGAAAAAAAGAACGCTGCATGCTCGCAATCAGGAATGTTCCTTCTCGCACAGTGTGCTTGATAGAGCCGCCTTGTCTCGCAGGCGTGCAAATACTCGCTCACACACATGCACACACACAAAGGCAGAGACAAAAACCCTGTGATTGAGTTATCACCAGGCAAGGAAGATTTAGTGAGGAGGAGTGATGGGAGGAAACTCCATGGGAAATCCCTTAATTCACTTCTGCAAACTGAATTGAAGAGGATGAAAAGCAGAGCCACATCTCCACTGTGAAGGTTTTCATCATGAGAGTGTTAATAGAATAAGACATTTTTAACACAAGTTTACCTTTTTGAGGAAAAATATTGGACGACAATATTAGTTGAACAATGAAATAAGAATATGGAGTTAATTATTCGAAGAGAAAATTATTCACATCATTGTTAATGGGTCTCAACAAAAATCGAATTAATCTGAAATACTCTACAATGTTCCATAAAGTTGAGAAAAACTGCAATGAGGGAAGACTTTGAGACTAGAATCCATGATGGTGATGGTCACCAAATGTATTTTATTCATAACTTTGATTGTTTTCTAACTCTAACCAAATTGAGTTATTGGACAAATCCAACTGGAAAGTGACAAAGTTTTCTTGTAATATGTTGTGTTTACATGTAACCAGGGCAATCAGCAAAACGGCAACCTTGAAGGTGACAGTCCTGTTATAAAAAATGTGCATTTTATTCTTAACAGCAATTGTTTCCCTACATTAACCAACTAATGTTATTGCCTAAACCCAACAAGGAAGCGACAGGTTGTTCCTGGGTGAACTTAATTCAGAAGTGAAAAGGCCATTGTCTTGTGTTCTATTTCACAGGAGATGGGACCTGAGATATGAGTTCATCTCTTGCCATTGTGCCCTGGGGAACAATGGCTCAGTCTATTTTAAGGCTCTGTTTCTCTCTAGTGACTTTATACTGTAGATATTCTCACTAATAAGTGAAGGAATCTATAGAGCTGTTGTTAGTGACACACACACACACACGCACACTATAGATCAATTCAGACACATACCAAAGATGGTGTTTGACAATGTTCTTGACAATGTTAATTTCTTCCTTTTCAGCTGTGTTGTTCTGGTGCCTGCTGGACATTGTTCCAATTAAGAACGAGAAGGGGGATGTGGTGCTCTTTCTGGCTTCATTTAAGGATATCACTGACACTAAAGCCAAATCCATTCATGAGGATAAGAAGGAAGGTAAGCATTTGTGTGTGTGTCAGTACTTTTGAATGAAAAACCAACACACATATATTAGAAGACAATAACCCCCAAAATAACAAATTTTTATCAAATATGTGGATTTTGGTGATTTGGGAAAGAAGAGTGTTTTATATATTTGTCTATATATCTGTCTGTTAAAATGCTCTGGCGACAAAACAATCACTTAACCTAGAATGTAGCACAATATTTGCTTGGGTGATTATATTCTTTAGTAGAGATTCAAAGAGCAATTAAAGGAAGGAAAGTTACAAACTTCAAGTCCCTTGGAGTCAAAATCCCTCAAGCATTACCTAAAGGGCAACACAGTGAAAGCCAAGGAGAGCCTGTAGAAAGTCAGTGGCTGTGCATGTAGGTGTCAGCAAAATGTGCCTAATTACTTTAATTACTGCGAATCAGGAGAAACAAGAGGACAGTTATTTTACCCATATCGTGATATGTGTTCTATAGAAAAAGAAAAGAGCTGATGCTGAATGTCCCTATAACTATGAAAGGTTTGACTCTGACAAGCTTGTTTGAAATAGGAATATGCCTGGTATGTGTCAGAAACATACACTTTTAATTATCAGTGCAGGCACAGAAGGCATTACTAAACAATGATTGTAAGCGCAAACAAAACTATTAGTCCTAAAATCTAAGATTTGAGCAACCAGGAAATACGGTGACAGATTGACATTACAGGTCAATTCAGACTGAGGAGATCACTAAGCAACAACATATCTTCAAGGGCTCCTTCTCAGCTTGCATTTACCCCACAGACAGAAACACTAATGTGATGTAACAACCAACTGGTAGCTGACAGATGAGTTAAAATTACAGTGCAATTCCTCTGTCACATATTGGCTATATAGGCTAGGTAAACCATGGGCTTCGTTGTTGGTCAACTAATCTGTGTTTTGTTTAGGTTTTTAGAAGCTAAAAATTAGCAGTTTTTAGTTGAGGCGGGCTTTGGTGCTGCATTCATTTGTTTAGCCAATCAGATACACTTTTGCTGTCTTGACCAATCACTATAATGTTACATAACAGAAGGCTCCACAAAGCGTCCAACTGAAACACTTATATAGGTCGTATGTTTATACTTTAATACAGCTCATAATGCTCAGAAAATATACTTTTTCATTTCCTGGTTGGGTTAATGCAATTAAACATTGCGTGGTTAGGGTTAGAAATCAGAAATCTTTCATGGCTTTGAGAGATGGATGCATATTCTTTTAAATGACAGTGTTGAAGGTTCCCTTGTGTTGTTAAAACTCCTTCTCTGAAGTAGGTCCTAAATAAGACACAATAAAAGGATAAATATAATCAGCTGCAGTTCATGCTGTGCAGACAAAAAAAAGGGAGGGGGGGGGGGGGGGTTGGGGGTTCCTCATCTTAGCTGGAGAAGCCATTCATGCACAGACACCTCAGCACATATTGTGGACATGGTGTGATTAAAAGGAAGACCCAGCCTCTAAAGTCAACAATCACTTTTCACCTGCTGATCTCCTTCTTTTCTTTGCTTTTTCCTTTTCTTTTCATAAAGTTCCACCTTTAGTAAAACTTGGTTGGTTCCCTGCTTACTGGTCTTCTATCTTTGGTTCACTGCTCCTCCATCACCTCTATTCTCATCTGTCCCAGATGTTTCTACAGTATCTGTCCATTTTCACCTCCTCAGTCTACCTTACATGCCTTTGCCCCCCACACACAACACTCCCCTCTCCCCACTGTTACTCCCCCTCAACTCTCACAAGAATTCCTTTAAAAGCGTTGGGAAATTCATTAGATCTAAAAATAAGCACGTCCCTGTCTTTGTGCTCCTGCTGTGTTGCGTCCCCAAAGGCTGCACCATGTTATTGATGGGCCATGTCTGTTCTCCTCGTCTGGGGTCTGTACACACACAGAACACACACGCTTTCCAAAGGACACTCAGAAGCAGTTATCACTTCTACTTTCAGCTTTGTTATTGTCTGTATACCCACCCACCCCCCTCCCAAACCAATCTGGCCTCAGTCCTTTCCTGTTGGCTCACAGCAGTGACAATGGAGTCCAGAACCCAGCCGCAATAAAGTACCTTCTATTTACCCAACTCCTGTCTAAACTCATCACTCCTGCACTACTTTATCTGCAGCCACAATACACTTAAAAACACACACACAGGGGCAGGCTTGCAACCATGCACACACCAATTCCCACCTGCAGAAAATTGGCCACAGGAAGTATACCGTGGTATACTGACTGTCTCTTGAAATTACACTTTCCGTTGGAGATAGTGCTAACACAAGAAGTCATTATCAGCAGTTACGTAAGGCTGGATTATCAAAGCAGGTAACAAATGCTCTTTCACAATACAAAGGTAAATTCATCGTGAATATCCTGCTGTTTTTTCCCATTCCTTGCTCTATTTGCATGTTTGAGCAAACTGCACAGTCTGCACAGAAATTATATATTCTAGCTGTTGCATATTCATGTTTTCCAATTCAGGACATAATGTTGTGTATCTCATCAAGCATAATGACTGATTCAGTCCTCGAGAGTTAACCCTGGGGGGTAAAGTATTGTAGATTGGTGTGTACTGACTTTTGCATGTGTGTATGTTTACAGAGCGACGGCGCGGAAGGGTGAAAACAGGCTCTCCGTTCAGCAAGGCTCGTATGCGGAGCAGCACTGTGCTCTACCACATCTCTGGTCACCTCCACAGCAGGGAGAAGAGCAAGATTAAACTCAACAAGGTATCATCACACTCAAACTGTGGGGCAAGATGCGACATGATAAATCAAGCGTGGGTGAGGGTGACTGAATAATACGGAAAGAGAGAAGATTACTGCTGTTGCTGAAGCCTGATAGGCAAAATCAAGGGCAGGCAGGGGAGACGGATGAGAGGAGGACCCTTCAGTACATAAGATTCTCCCACAAATGAAGAAAGAACAAACATATAGTTGAACACACAGTTAGTTAACATAGTTAACTGCAGGACTGATCAAAATGCTATCAAGCTTAACTTTTAACTGCTGTTAAATACAATTCAGTTACCGCTGAGTTCCAACTCTGCTGCAGTAACTATACTTTTGAAAATAATTTCTATGTACAGAAAGGACCGACCTTCAACATGAAGAAAATTACAGAACTTTTTTTTACCAACATGGTAACAGTAACATTCATTCATCCATTGTCTATACCTGCTTAATCCATCAGTCAGGTCACGGGAGCCCATCCCAGCTGTCATTGGGCGAGAGGCGGGGTTGACCCTGGACAGGTTGCCAGTCCATCACAGGGCCACACAGAGACAAACAACCACACACATGCTCACACTCACTCCTACGGACAATTTTAGAGACACCAACTAACCTAACATGCATGTTTTTGGACGGTGGGAGGAAGCCGGAGTACCTGGAGAGAACCCATGCATACATGGGAGAACATGGAAACTCCACACAGAAAGGCCCCAGCTGGGAGTTGAATGTGGAACCCTCTTGCTGTGAGGCGATGGTGCTAACCATCACACCACCATGCAGCCCCAACAGTAGCATTAATCATCCGAATCAAACAAAACAAAACAAACAAACAAAGAATTAGACAGCCAAAGCGAACAATATAAACCTTCTCCAATGGATACACTGATTACTCGGCTGTTGAGCAGAATTGGCCAATTTACAGCTTCACTGGCTGCAACGTCACAGGCAGCTCAGGCGTATTCAGAAATACGATTTATAAACCGATCACGTGAAGGCAACAGCCACAAACAGCTGTACTAACACGACCTCACTTGAGAAATGTTGTTCGCTAACCATGAGGAAATTCCCCTTATGATGGTGAGAGTAACCAAAATTCAACAGTATTTTGAGGGAAAGTCTTTTGCGATGATTAACGTTTTTTTCTCTAAACAGCTTTAGCTCAAAATGGTCCTCTTGGTTCTGTTTTCTCACGCTGACAGATTATTTTTAACAGTTGGCACGATGAAAGAAATGAACAGCCTCAGGAATCTCTCTGGACAGTTAACAGAAAACTCACCTCTTCCATAAAACTATGGGAACAACACACCTGTCTGAGTCTCTGTGCATTGTGATGCATCTTAAAAACCGAGAACTTTCTACAGCTCTGTGATCAAGGAAATTGTGTGATTAGTGTAGACATAATGGCTTTAGAATGGAAACGACAGCCAAATCTGTCCTCTTAGTTCATATTCTTATAGAAATATGCATATATAAGATGCAATGAATGATTAAAAAACTACCAGGTCTCGCATTTGAACAGATTTTTTCCACCTATTTTCATTCTTTCTTTAAAAAAAAATATATATATATATAAATATATATATTTAAAAAAAAGAAGTGGAATTTGTATCTACAAAACAGGGTCAGTTACTGAACGGATTGGGAGAAAGAAACTTCCGTTGTCTCTTATCTTGCTCAGAATGTTTTTGGGGACCTTCCTGCTCTACCGGAGTACAAGGTTGCAGATGCCAAGAAGTCCAAATTCATCCTCCTTCACTACAGTACATTCAAAGCAGGTTGGGACTGGCTGATCCTGCTCGCCACATTCTACGTTGCTGTGACAGTGCCCTATAACGTGTGCTTCATCGGTGACCATGACGACCTGACCCGCAGCACGACTGTAAGCGACATTGGAGTAGAGATACTCTTCATCATAGGTAGGTTTTGTTTCTAAACTAGTAAACTTATTGATATCAATATTTGAGCATGAATGATTCCCAGCATTTAAAATAACAAAACCTTCCCATTTGTCTGTTGTTGCTAGATATCATTTTCAATTTCCGCACCACTTATGTCAGCAAGTCAGGCCAGGTAATCTTTGACGCTCGGCAGATATGCATTCATTACCTGACTACATGGTTCATCATCGACCTGGTGGCTGCATTACCTTTTGACCTGCTATATGCTGTCAAAGTCAGCGTGGTAAGTAGCCAGTTGCTTGTCACTTTTGCCCTCGGATCCTGCACAGTCACAGTCTTAGTTGCCAGTCACTTTCAAGAAACATTTGGTTAATATTACAGAAGAAACACAGAGAGAAGAAAGAAAGTAAGGCTTAAGTAAGAAATACAAGCTAATGAAAGCACTTTTTTTATCATTTTCCCAGTCATGTCTAATGTGTTGTTTAAGTAACAGCAGTGTCTGTGTTTTCCCTGAAAAGATCAACACCGATTAATAAGAGCACTCAGCTGGGCTGTGTCCAGAGGTGCCCCAGCGTCTCTTTTAGTTGGCATATTGATTCCACATTCTGCACAAGCCCTGACAATACAATCACGGCCACATCATTAAAACCTTTTCTTCTTCCCTGCTTGAATCAAATGCATGCCCCCCATAGGAGTAGTTGATTGGAGGAAGGAACACAGATCTAGAGCAATTAGAAAGATTGTCTTGTTCTGGTTGAATGATCTCACCCAACAGAAACACTGGATTATAGGGAGCTTTTGATTATCCCAAAAGATGCTTTGACTGCGGTGCAGGCTACTGTTATTAACTGCAGCATGAAATAAAAAAGCATGCAAGCACACAATCTTTTTTTTTTTTTTTTGGGGGGGGGTCATGAACAACTTGCCCTGCAGGCTAAAAAGAAAAGAGGACATCTGTCTTGCGAATAAGTGCACAGTTTAAAAATCCAGTTTCTGTTATTATATTGGAGCAGCAATATTGCACATGGCACGGGCAACTTTCACATCTGTTAAAGCACCATTAATGCCGCACAATATACACAGCTTTTATAGCAACGTATGCTGCCATTCACGTGTTTTATTTTGTTGTTCTGAGGGAAGACCTTGCTTATTTCAGCAAAATTATATTAAACCACACTCTTTATGTATTACAGCACCATTGTTTTGTAGTAAAAGACCAATGCTGAAAGAACAGATAGAAAATAAATGGTGAGAAAAGGAGCTATAGGGGCTGTCTGAAAAGCATGCTGTGTTGTTACTAAAAAAAGGAAGGAAAAGGGTGGGAGCAGTGACAGGCTGCTCCAGGCGAAGATACCAGTTTGGTTCTAGACTCTATTAATGGAAATACCAAACACTCCCAGTGGATTTGGTTCTGGGTGTGGGGCTACTGGGCCATAAGATCCCCTACTGCTGCTGGCGAGAGCAGGAATGGAAGGTATAATTGCTGATCGTTCTGTGTGATGTCCCCTCTAAGGACAGAGCATTCAGAATGTCCCCTTTGAGGACAGAAGCCATCTTTTACCTAAATGAGCCCTGGGATCTCAGTAGTGTCCCTCCCCTGTGTTCTGCTGTCTTTTGTTTTTGTCATATGTCTCTGTCATGTCAACTTTGCTGGCATATTTCGCTGTATGTCTTTATTTTTTTCCTTTGTTCTTTCTTTTCCTGCTAAAACTACAATTAGTTTGCACAACTTATCTTATATTATCTTGTCAGTGTAATATACATACTGTATTTTCTGTGATCATCCCTCTACACAATGCATTTTTGAAAAGGTATTTAAAAGGTGCATAGATGTGTAGGTTAAAACTGGGTTAAAAGGGATCCAAAAAGGAGAGTTTAGGCCTATTTTAATATGTTCAATCAATGTTCACATTTATCTCAGATCTTACAAGGATTTGCAAAAGAAAAGAAAAGCATTCGCACTCTTGGAAATTGAACTTGACTTTCCCCTCACTGGCACTTACTGAGCTCTCGTCTTTGTGTAAACCACATTTGTCCACCAGTTTTAAAAATGTTAGCCAGTGTCATGTTTCTTTCCAAGACCCTGAATTGAATTAAGTAGGAATAGAAAATGGATGAATGGACTTTTCTTTCCACTAAAAATCAGACAGATTGATTGTTTGTTTTCGACACGTTGTTGTGTCCGCCGCGTTTTCAGTGACTGAAAAGTGGGTGAAAACAGTTTTTAAATGTGCAAACTGCCAGAGATCCAGAGATTTGTATGGGATTTTCTTATATATTTACAGCTGCTAGAGTTGTGGGCTGCTATGGTTCAAAAGATCCCACAAAAATGAACATTGGAACAAACCTCGGATACAAAAAAGAGATGCATTTGAATGCTGAAATGATTTTTCTGGGAAACAAGAAAAAAAATCCTTCTTTTATATTTTGAAACGTTTGGTCAGCTGATGCAGTATGAACTACATTAGTTGTGCTAAGACATTACAGCTCTAATTAAACTTTCTTTGATTAGGTCTCCTTGGCATGCATGCCTTGTTCTCATATTGGAGAACAGTTTTATTTGTGTTTATTAGCACAATACTGCTGCAGCAGTGAAAGGGGGGTGGACTTGACCCATCATGTTGTTGTGATGCACTTGTAGGGCTAAAGGCATGGCTGCAGGGGGAGAAATAATGAGCATTTCTGAAAAGTCATAGTCTCATGAACACAAATGCTGCCTTAAAAAGTAGAAGGATAAGAAGTAATCAGGTAGCTAAATGTAAATTTCACACCTGATTACCTGAGGAAGTAAAAATGTGAATAGCCGGGGTGAGATGGAATTGACAGAGGGAGAACTTAAAGGAGGAAAAGGCAGGAGGTGCGTGTGCTTTTTTGGGTACATTATATTGCTTACTGTTTGGGTTGCTGGGGGAGAGCGGGATGTGGCACAGCCTGCTCTCTCCATAGGTGGCATGCGGGCCGGTGATAGATGGTGGAGAGGAGATGGAGCTTCTCCCCAGGGCTCAGTAGGAGGCTTCATTACCCCTTGTGCTGTACAAGTTCTTTATTTCTCGCAGCAAGAGTGTGCAGGAAGCACCATGAAGCATATTGGAGACATGTGCGGAAGCAGCTCTGATACTGGCTATCCACTTCTGCTCCCCTTAGCTTTGTTCAAACACTCTGATTATCTTTTTTATCTTCTTTTCTCTCACACAAACATATTTTCTTACCTTACTTTATAAAAATCTTTCCTATCAATTTTTTACCCCACTTCCCTGTTAACAGCAACACACAACACACATGAAATATATGTGTGCATGTATATTCATATATATGTTGCCCCAAATGATAAACCTATTGTAGACTACCTGGTATTCTCACAAGTGAGAGAAAAGGGGAAAAGGAACTTAACTATTTAACTGGAGCACTAAGAAATATGCTGATGGTTAGAAACTCAACAAAAGAAACCCTCCTGCAAACAAGCGTCTGATTGCTGTAATTGGCATTTTTATTTTCAAGGGTCCTTCATCAGTCAATGTTCATATAGATCATACTGTAGGAATGTTAACAAGCAATTTCCAGCTTCTAATTATAGAGTTGTAGAGCATTTTAAAAGTTTAATGTGGGAGAAGGCATGAAGCATGCTTAAAGGGTTTTTTTGTCACTTCTCAGTGCTTGGGACTCACTTGTCTGTAACCATGTGAGTTTATCAACCTGCTTCATTGTTCTTCTCATATGCTTTACCATCTAGAAAAGGGAGGCTATTGTACTCTGCTTGTATCTAAGACATCAAAAGGATGTTAACAATGCTTAACAATGATTCAAACATTTTGCTTTCAAGGGTCAAGCCATTCTCATCACAAGGGATCATTGATAAACATAATACCCTATCTATCTTTAAGAAACCCTTGAAGACCCAGAGAGCATCTCCTACCCTTGCACTTACCATACCCCCCCCCACCCCACCCCCCCCCCAACTGCACTGATTTTCCTTCTATGTAGCTTATTGTTATCTTTGATGTTAGCTGTAATGTTATATCCTCATTTGTTAGTCTCTTTGGATAAAAGCGTCTTCCATATACATAAACATAAACACATCATGTTAATGCAATTTTGTCAAAAAGCAGCATGTCATATATTGCAAATACTGATTGGTTGCTTTCATAAAAAGGTTGTGTTGTAGTAAGTTACGGTGACATCATCCTGGGTTATTTCCCTTTTAAAAAACACCTGGAAAACATCCCAGTGTGGAGTTTGTTCAGGCAGGGAGACAGAGCTAATAATTATGTTAAAATGTTAGAATGTGCTCTCTCTAGAGGTCATGGTAACAACTGTATCTTCAGGCTAAAAATGGCATCCAAGACTGAATGGTAAAGTTTTTCACCCTTACTATAATTTTTTTTTGGAACCCTTCCCGAGTAGCTTTGGTTTCAAATTATGTTATTAAAGTTTATTGTCATATGTTTTGTTTATATGTAACCAAGGCAACTAGCAAATGGCATCCACTGGTGGTTGCATTGTAAAAAGAATGTATTTTAGACCTAAGCATTCCCGTTGTAATTAATTTTATTGACTAGATCCAACCAGGCGATGACAAAGGGGCTTTAGGAGGGTGTTTTTGTGTTATTGACAGAACGTATGTTTGTCTGCATACAACGTCACGCAAAGAGCGATGCTTTGCTGCTGTTTCCATCCCTACTCTTCGTCCTTGTGAGGACATTTTGGTTTCTTAAATGAAAAATTTCAGCCTAACATCTGCACTGATGTTAAAACGCTTATATGAGTTATATTTCCCCTCTGCCACTTGTAGGGGCGGTACTTTTCCGGATGCTGTTATGAGTCGTATTGAGGGGTATGTACAACAACTGATATGACTGCTTCAGTTGGATGGGAGGTGGAATGTTAGGTGGAGGATGAAGTTGCATGGCTTTGAATCATGAGAGTTGTGGAAACTGAATTTATTTGTCACTTGCTGTCACTTTGCCATTTGCTTTTTACTGATTGATTCAGATAAAGTGTATTAGTCCCTTGAAGTCATTTATAAAATATTTTACCACTGTTCTAAGCTAAATGTATTTATCTGCTAGATGTTTAAGGTTTTTCTTTCATGTAAAGACTAAGTTGATTGATGAGGACTCAAATATGGATATGAGAAGTGTGAGAGCAGGGCAGGCAGGCTGGAGTGAAACCCGACCAGTAAAATGCAGCTCCAAAAGGCTGGCACGAGACACAGAAATACAGGAAACATTGAGTTACAATGACTTCAAACAACTGAGAGAATTATGAAAGTTTTCTCTGTTTTTTTGTTTTTTTTTTGCCGTAGTGTAGAGCCAAGTACTGTTGAAGAACTGACGCTGTGGCATGAACTTAGCCGGGTAAACATTGTATATATGAATATAAGCACGTCTGTTTTCTTTTAAGGCTTTCTAAATATTAAGGGTGTAACAAGATGATATCATTAAAAAGACATGAGCTGTCTGTCATTCAGCTCTTTCAAAGGGTGAAAAACAATTCTGAATTGAACATTTTGAATTGAACAGCTGTATTTAAATAGGTCATCAATCAAGAAAATTATGATGATTATCCAACACGATTATGATTATCACCAAATGAATGTGATCGTTAATTATGACCGTTCTAGACACATTCACTTTGACACCAACACCTGCAACGAGGAACCTGCAAATCGTTTGATGATATTTTGGGATTCTTTTTAGAATTCTTTATGCATCAAATGGCCTGTTCCTGGGTGAAGATTTCTGGGGCACCCAGCCGTGGATGAATTCCCTGTAGATAATTTTAATTACAGTGGAGACATTTATGCAATTTTTATTTTTTTGTTTGTTCTATATTTTTTTAAATCGCAGAGCTTAAAGGCATCCACAACCTCTTTTTCTGAGGTGTTTAGAGAGTTCTCTAAGTCTTTCCGTGATCATACAAAAGGGTTCCACCAGATGTTCCACCTGTTGCTCTTTAAAAATGTTTAAATCAGAGCTTGGACACATTTTTTTACATTTATTTTAGATACAGAACATCTAATATCTGAAATATACATAATTTTTGTGGAATTTCTTTGAATTCATCACATTTATCACCAGACTGTGTATTAAAGATGGACACATTTTTTGTTTAAAAATGTAAAAATAAAACCTGGCAACAGTGACTTTTTCTGTGCACTACTATGGAAATCTTTGCAGTGAGTTGTAAAAATAAAAATTACCTCATGTGCATCTAAAAGATTCTCCTTGGATCGCTGCTTTTCTCCTCCAGGTGTCCGTGGTGCACCTGTTGAAAACTGTGCGTCTGCTTCGTTTGCTGAGGCTCCTCCAAAAGATGGACCGCTACTCACAGCACAGCACAGTGGTCCTAACCCTGCTCATGTCCATGTTTGCTCTTCTTGCCCACTGGATGGCCTGCATCTGGTATATTATTGGCAAGATGGAGATTGAGGCCAATGCCCTCAACTGGGACATCGGTGAGTTCTGAGAAAATCATGCCAGTCGTGACTTCAAATCCAAAAAAAGTTCCCTTTGTGATGAAGTGATAAGTTTTTTTTAAGCAGAGGTTTTTATGAGCTTCATCCTCATTCCTTTCAGCCCAGCAGGAGTGCTATTGGGAAACTGCACTAAAACCAGCAGGAAACTGTTCGTGTGTTAATATGATTGGTAACTTCGTAATTTCAAACACAACTTTAAGATTTTGTTATCACGAATCTGCTGATTCACAAAAAACCTGACACATTATAACATTTAAATAAGGTAAAAGATTATTTGTTGTTGTCTTATCTCTCAAGAAAACTTGACTCATAATCGAGCTGTGGATAAGAATTGTGAAAGAAAAAATGACATACTTAGGTCTATTAACACACTGTTAACTGTTCTTCATCTGAACTGGTATATAGCAGGTTTATCTTGATCAATTAAATTGCAGTCTTGTTAAGCATGTATGATCTGATATTCACCCATAGATATTTTTGTCACCATGGTGTGGTGCTTTAACCAGATTGTAAATCTTTAAAGAAGGTGGTTACGAAGCACTTCAGAATCCAAGGTTTTGAAGCACCTAACACTAGAATTGATTTGTTGTTTGGTAATAATGCACTACAGCAATATTATTAGTCAAAGTTAACACATGTGTGTTCAGATCACCATTTTAATACATTATGCAATATGTGTTTGTAATTTAAAAGACAGTGCTGAATCGTCTATTTAATGTTTTAATTAACTGTGTATTTGAGCAGCTAAATTAAGTTGCAATGTCCCTGTTGACTTGGTTGATCTCTAAGTATCTACTGAAGGCAAAAAAAAATAAGACAACTACAGACTCAACTGAGAGTGTTTGAATTTCTTGACTCTTCTCATAATTAATGATGGAACCCCATGGTTTAGCCTCGGCCTCTGGGTCAGTCATATAATGAGGCCCTTTGTGCAGATCTTTGGTCAGTATTGATGAGCTGCGATGCTTGTGATTTCTCATGTCTACCTCTTCATAACCGCTTGTAGACCAGCATTGCCTGGGTCATGAGAGCGATGCAGATTTCTCTTTACAATTACTGCCTCCGAGTGTCAGAAAATAGCGGGTCAGTAGACGAAGCCGGATTTATGTGTTGTATCCTAATTACTCGTCTCTGATACTGAAGTGAGTGTTGAAGTCAAGCAGCCATGAGGTACTTCCATCCAATTACCATTCATCAGTGTCAACGTGAGACTCTCATGGGAGGAGCTGCATGTCTCCACACTGCACTTACCTGGGACAAGCTCTCTCTCCCAAGCATCTGCGCTGCTTCTAGAGATGAATTTGTTGTTATGGTTGTAGTATGGAGGTGCCTAGATAGAGTTTCCAAACTTAGGAAACCTATTCACATTTAGCTTTACAGTGTAGAGCCTCTAAATGATCAGTCAAAATGTGGAAACTCTGTAATAAAGCATGTTTTACTCTTTTTGGTGATAAAAGTGAATTCGTTACTCTGCTATAGTGACTGTGCTTCTTCTTGTAAGTCTAAACACCCCTTTGTCCTTCCCTTTTCATTTTCACATCATCCTCAAAAAAAGGATGGCTCCATGAGTTGGGAAAGCGTCTGGAGATGCCGTACAATGCCATGGGAGTTGTTAATGGGACTGGCAGCGGCCCCACCATCCGCAGCGTCTACATCGCTTCACTCTACTTTACTCTCAGCAGTCTCACTAGCGTGGGCTTCGGCAACGTGTCTGCCAACACTGATGCTGAGAAGATCTTCTCAGTTTGCGTCATGCTCATAGGAGGTACTCCCAAATTCGTAATAGAGTGTATAAGTAAGGACACATACATGTTTTGGAAATGACTCTCTCATTGTGTATTACACTAATGCTCATTTAAAACTGAGACTACGGCATTGCAAGTTATGAAATGTAAAACTGTAAAACTAATACACACTACTAATTCATCTTGTCTTACTTTAAAGGGTTAATAGAGCAGAATTGGTTATTTTTTCTTCTCTTGTTTGATTATCATGTAAGATAACTAGCAGATCTTGGCAGGATATTGTGATCTGGTTTAAACTGTGTAGTAAGTAAGTTTAATTTATGGGGATGAAAAGAGGTCACTGTGGAAGGGTTTTCCCTCTGGTTTAGCTAAATGCTAAATGTCCTTGGCTGCCCGAGGGTAGAAGCAGTAGCAGTCACAGACAGACCACATGAACACATGCTGGCCCACGCACACTCACAGACACACATCTCTGTTGGGCTGACATGTAATAAAGAACTAGCACAAAGCACCTGCTCACATTTACTTCAGAGCATAAGACAAAACAAATGAGTTTAAAGAGGAAATTGAATTCTTTCCACATTAAAAGGAATTGATAACGTAATCTACATTCATTCCTTTGCACAGTTCAAAATAAGAATAACTCTGTGGCTAAAGTGTAACGTCTAATTTGATTATAATTCACTTTGATTGTAATTTTAATTTGATTCCTGAATGAACCATTACCGCTTGATTATATGAATAAAGCATGAAAAGTGCTCAATACCATGGCTAAAAACTACATTTTCTTTCACCAGTATTGTACCATTGATCACCACAGTCACTCTGTAATGTTAAGTGTTGCGCAACACAACTGCCACACTGCTGAAAACTAAATGAGATTAGGTGAATACATTATCTGTGGCTGTAGGCAGGGTAGGTTTCTGCCATAACAATCGAATAAGATTCCGTCAGTCCTGACACTGATGGTCCTGCCCGGAAGGAGCAGAGTCTCAAGACACGACTGTAAACATAATATTTAGCTCCTCTGTCTGTTGAATTTATCATAGACATTGTGTGGAGACCATGAAACATAAACATTTAGAAGCCCCTGTATGCCTGTTGTGTTATACCTAAGTGATTGTTTTTTTAATTATGGGACTTGAAAATATGAGAAAATGATTGCACCATAGTTTTTTCTGTCACTTTACTGAGTTGACAGGCAAATGCCAATTCCGTCATCCTACGTATGTTGAACTACACAGCCAAGTGTTATCGAAACACTTGTTTGTTCCACCTCCTCTAGTTTGGATCAGTCAATATTACAGTGAGAGTCACAAAAATATTTTTCTTACACCCCAACCCCAGGCTAGAACAGCATCAGGAAGGATTTCCTGTTTGGATCCTTGTTTTGAGAATATATTGTCACTTATATAACTGTTTGCCTACATATCTTTCCCTTCCCTAAATTTCCTGTCTAACTCTCCATCATCCCTTTCTCTTATCTCCTCTCCCTCTTCTTACCTGCAGCACTGATGCATGCCTTGGTTTTTGGCAACGTGACAGCCATCATCCAGAGGATGTACTCCCGCTGGTCCCAGTACCACACTAGGACCAAAGACCTCAAGGACTTCATACGTGTCCATCACCTGCCACAGAGCCTCAAGCAACGAATGCTGGAGTACTTTCAGACAACTTGGTCGGTCAACAACGGCATTGACTGCAATGAGGTACTAAACTGGAACAGTCTGATTCTGTGTGAATCATTGCATTGTGTGTTAAAGCCAACGAAAAATAGACCATCACACACAGTGCACACATTACTTGGTAAAAACAATTAATCTTTTTTCTTATATTATACAGACAGGTTCGGAAGAAGGATGTAAGAATTAGAAGTTTGTAATATTCAAAACTTTCTTTATCCATGGACAAAAAGTAGTTGGAGAACTTTGAATCAGCAGCAAGTGATAAATTGGAATAATGTGCAATGGCTGAGTTCCCTCATCTGAACCAGATCGCATTGCATTTTACTTGTTGAAGACAAAGCTGAAGTCAGAATGGCCCAGAGCAGACAAAGCATCACAAAGATGTAAACTTGTTCTTTGGAGACCTCAGTAGTTTCAGGCACAGACTGAATGCAATAGTTTCTTGACAAAGTATGAAAAGTTGCCATTGTATTTATGGCTAAGTTTATGTGTGCAATAAAATTTGAACCTGTTCATAAAATGCTTTACATTGCAGATCATCTCATGTGATATTTCTGTTCAAAACCGTGAATTAAAACCCCAAATCTTCACATGAAATGCATTTTAAAAGTTTGATTTTGTTGGGGCCGCATAAAGAGCCAACATATAAAGACTTTGTTTGATTGTCCGAATATTTCTTGACCAAAGTTAAGATACCGAGATCCCCAGCATAGAGGAATCAATATTTCATTTGAAATTTCACATCCCTCTCACTCCTCACATATCAGCCTTATTTGAGCTCATCGTAAGTGTGATAATGTGATCAATACTACATAATCCCTGTCAATTTGAGAGCATGTTGTTACCCTCAGCACAGCCTGACAGAGAGAAAGATAACACTTTTCTCGCATACATGGAGATTCAGGTGTAATGGTCTTCTTGGCACATTTTGAGCCGTGATATCACTTGAAAAGATAGGCTCAAAGAAGATTTCTATTATGGTTTAAGTCCGGTAGGCCAAGTAAAATCCCAGCCTTGGTTTTTGGAACCAGATAGCGTTTCTGTTTAGAATTGTTCATTGAAGATAATGAAGGCTGGAATGAGAGCGTTAAAAAGTAACTCATAAAAACAAGAGACAAGTGCAAACAAAACTTATTTTGTAAAGGTGGCAGTTGGACAGTTTAGGAAAAAAACCAACAGAAAAGCAGGATGAACAGCACCTTTCCTTGACAAGCTCAGGAAATCCTGCCAGTTGTCTAGTAGTAACCCGTCCATCAAGGCTTCGCATGCCTGTGAGACAGCTGTCAGAACCCAGACCAGGGCTGAGATGGAGTTATGATGATGAATCCCAGACAGATGAATTATAGATGGGCCTGTTGATTAAAGTCAGCCTGGCTCTGATGATTCATTGATCAACTCTACATGACGGTGAGCTAGAGATTTTTGTCCTGAGAAGGAGATCAACAGAAAGATGATGTACATTGTTTTTTTTGTTTAACTGTGACAATGTAACTTCACGTTGTGTATGCACTTAAGAAGTGTACACACGGTGTGCATAGATCAGGAATCAAAAGAGATGAAGTGAAGGTTGAAATGTAATTGCTGAGCTACAGAATGGTGTTTTCTCAGCTGCTATGCTTCCCACACTCCTCCACACCGCATTTCTCTTTTTTTTTTTATTTCATTCTTCTTTTCTCTCCCCACCATTATCTCCACAGCTGCTGAAGGACTTTCCAGATGAGCTACGGTCCGACATCACCATGCATCTTAACAAGGAGATCCTGGAGCTGTCGCTGTTTGCCTCTGCTAGTCGCGGCTGCCTGCGCTCCCTGTCACTGCATATCAAGACCTCCTTCTGCGCCCCTGGAGAGTACCTCCTTCGACAGGGCGATGCTCTCCAGGCCATCTTCTTTGTCTGCTCAGGATCCATGGAAGTGCTGAAAGATGGCATGGTGTTAGCCATCCTGGGTACGTAAAAGGGATGAAGAGGGAAGTTGGACACAGAGCAAGAATCCCTTTGTGGCGTTGTTGCAAAGAATCCCCTCAGAAAGTTTTTGTAAGACAAATCGTTTGTGTTAAAGCTGGTTACTGCGAATGAGCTCATTGCTTAGAGATTAGAGAAGAGGGTCATTACAGAGGAGAGCTCACAGTCTTTTGGGATTAAGCTCCCATAAAATCAAATCTAGTTAGATGTATTTACTAAAAGTATTTTTCTACAACGAACAATTAAAAAAGGGCTTATACAGCTTTGCATGCAAATGAGGAAGCTCTTTTCATCATTTTTGCCAAGCTTCACTACATTTGTTGTATGCTTTATTGTAATCTTGAAAAGTTGTAAAGGTCTGCAGAGTCCTTTAGTGTATATTCACCAGTTATTCAAGCACTCCATGTCACCATTCGAGGTCAGTAGTCTTTTTTTTTTTTACTCTTTTTGGTCTCAGCCAGTGAGGGGCAATCCAGTGCATTTCCTTGTGACGTGTCGAGGTCAGTCTTTGTACGGCAACCGGAAACAAATATGTTTTACTGTTACTTGGAGTTTTAGGTTTTTGTTTAATTTGGCAAAGAAACGTTTTGTCGCTTTCAATAGTTGGATAGCCCAGAATCAGCAGGACCAAAAATAAAAGGATGCAAAAACAGAAAGTTGCTTCCTATTGACGAAGGAATGAGATCTATGAGATTTCAAAAGCTGCGTTTGATCTCAAGCTTAAAAAAGATATTCAGCTCACAAGAACTTAAACTAAATATTAAATATTTTGATTTCTAGTTATGAAATATTTGAATAGTAGATATTTTCGGTCAACAAGCTAAAATGAATGCAACAAAAGTCCAAGAAAACAAATCAAGCACCTTGTAAAAATATCTTATTAGCAGACAACAGTATCTGTATGTATCCTTCCAGTTCATACTATCTACATTCCATCTTTGTAAAAGAAAATAATAATAATAATGATAATTAATTTGGTGCCTTTTCGATGGATAGAAATCACAAGTGTGAACCTGTATATGTATGCAAGAAGATTTCCTGATACACACAAAGTGAGAAAGAATTTCAGGATTTAGAGAAAGCACCACATATTGTGTCTCTTTGTGCAGAATAAATCTGAAATAAAGTACAGACTGACTCAAGTTAGATTCCCAACCACACTGCAGTGTAACACAACATCTCGTCCTGAGTGACATTTCTGGCCTTTGCTCTCTGACCCTCATGACACAGACTTCTAGAGCAATCTGGCACCAGAATGCGTGCCAGAACTTAATCTGAAAGTCCATCCGTCACTTTATTTCTTTTGACCTGTTACTTCCTGTCTTTGGTATCTGGTGTTTGTGTGTGTGTCTCAGCAGCTGCATGCATGCACTTCTGTTGGAAAACAAAAAAAAGTCTGCATGTGTTTGGGCGTTTGTGTGAATCAAGTAGGTGGAATTGTTTATCGCTGCACAGAATGGCGTATGTTTGTGTGTGTGGGTGCATACGGGTGTGTGTTTGCATGTGTGTGGGCTTGACAGGCTCAGAGTATTGTCTTTCTGCTTGCTTGCTGACTGTGCAGCGGGTCGGACTGACATTAAGTGTTTCACTGAAGGAAAAAAAAGCTTTTCAGTCTCTCTGTCTGGTTTCCTTTATGTCTCTGTGTATGCGTCTGTTTTTCTCTTCATCCCCCTCTTTCTTTGTCTAAACACAAGTCTGTAGCTGCAGATGAGTACCCCATCAAAGAGGGAGAGTGAATACAAGAGAGGCCATGATGGTAGGCATAAACCAGGGAGAATGAGGGGAAAGTAGGTTTTATGAAGGAAGACTGAATGTGTGTGGTGGCATATCTGAAAAAAACTGAAACAAAAGGTGGGGGGACTGAGGGAGGTTAAGAAGTAGGCAGGAAAGTGTGAATAGGGAGGATCTGAATCAGAGGTAGAAAAAGAGTGAATACTGTAACGGTGCGGAAGAGGATGAACAGTTCTGGGTGGATGAGAGGACGGGATGAGGCAAGAAAGAAACTGGAGAGGAAGAAAAGTAAGGAGAGTGACCAGAGTGACACTAAATACAGTTGATCTGCTGTGCAATATTTGTGAGGAAGGGAAGGAAGGGGAAAAAAAGAGAGAGAAAGAAACTAGGCACACGTGGAAGAAGGAAGAAAGGAAAAACAAATGGGGAACACTTGCAAGAAAGGATAAGGAATAGAAATATTATTATGACAAAGAAATATTTGATTGAAGAAGAAAACAAGGAAGGAAGTAACACGAACAAATAAACATGACGGACAACTGAAACCAAGAATTAAAAGGATTGACAAGAGAGGAAAAAGTGATGGGAAGAAAAATAAAATGTGAAGGAACAAACAAAAAGAAATTGAAGGAAAAACTGAAAGAGGAAGGATTTGAAGATTTAAAACATGGACAAAGTATCTGAAGATGGCAGAAATGGAAACAAAAGATGGAAAGGGTCAAAAGAGTGATGGAGGCAGAAATTAAACGGAAAGAGAAATAAGTGGATGTTCAAGAAAGATTGCAGGAATTGAGGTAGAGATATTTTATGAAGAGAAAACATAGTATGAAAAAGGAAGAGAATGACTTATAAGGAAAACGAAACAGAAATGATTGAAAGAGAGGAAAAAGAGGATAATAACTGAAGGAAAAAGAAGAATGAGCTGACAGACAGGAGGACTGAGACAGTGACAAAGTAGGGAAGCATAAAAACAGTCACGACTCCCACTCTATCATCTGCAGTGTAATTTAGCCACGATCACAGTTCACAATGACCTTAATAAATAATGCATTACTGCTTATGGGACATTAATACTAACGGGGTACTTAGCTTCACACTGCATTTACAGGAATAGCTGTCACGGCCACGTCCATCAAACACTTCAGATTTAGCAAAAGCAGGGAGAGCGATCTGATTTGTCAATTATAACTGCCGACAACACCAAAACAGTGATATTCTGCTATTAATGATTAAATAGTTTTATAAATAGTAGATCGCTTCACAGTTAACCAGTTATGCTCTATGCACTCTATGATTTCTACATCATCTGACAACCATCTGTTAACTAGAAGAGATAATGTAATGTAATGGCTTGTTGTCAGGTCTGTTTATTCTTTTTGATCTGTTTGTTTATGGTGAGTAGAGCTGTGAGAGGTGGATTAAACAGAGAATATAGTTATCTGAAGCCTAATTTACAATTGTTTCAAATTGAGTTTTAATGCCATTTTTCACTCTCTTATCTCACTCGTCCTGAACCCACTACTGACGGTCAAACTTCCCTTTCATTCAGTATTTAGTTGATGAACAAACATACGTTGGTCCCATCATCAGCGCTAACGGATCTCTCATAAATGTTTTTGAATGTTATTTCCATGACACTTTATTCCATTTTTTAATTTTGTGTCCTAATTCATTGTGTCATTTTAGCTGTTTAAGTCTTTCTGTGGTACTTTTGGGGTTGCTTTCTTATGGTATGATATTTCCTTGGTAAGACAAAGAGTTTTTCTCTCTGAGCAGGTAAAGGTGACCTGATCGGAGCAAACCTGTCCTTAGATGACCGGGTGATAAAAACCAACGCAGATGTGAAAGCCCTGACCTACTGTGACCTGCAGTGTGTCAACCTGAAAGGGCTCTATGATGTATTGGACCTCTACCCTGAGTACTCTCACCACTTTGTCCAGGACATCCAGCAGGACCTCACCTACAACCTAAGGGAGGGACATGAGACACATGTGAGTCTATCGAAGTGGTTTTAGAGCCTCTCCAAAGAATTAATCCAAAACTGAGCAACGGTTTTTGTTACCAGGTCAACATTTATTTTTTTTTTTCATTGTGTGTATGTGTGGCCTGTGTGGGCATGAAATGGTCTGAAAAATTGGTCCCATATGGGACTGTCATGGGATTCCATTATTGGGCCAATGTTAATTGCTCTTTTGGGTTTTATGCAGATTTACACAGGGTGCTCGGTGTGTTCAACCCAAATAGGCCCCATTTTTGTTGCCCAATGCAAGCCCATGCATGCATGAGTGATCCAACTCGACCAACACAGTGAACCCAGGTTATTTACCCAAGTGTGCAGATGGGTACCCAGATAAGATACCCATTTAGGGACAATTACCATTTGGTGCCCATGGACCACAATAAAACCAGGGTGGGCAATCAACATTGGCCAATTTTTCATCCAGTTTATTACCCATATACACGTACACTTCGGCCAAGTGGTTTACACTCAGGTTAAGCCTAGCTTTAACCTCAGTTTTAGATTCCCATGCCTTCAGGAAATATTATGAATAGAGTTAAATGGGGAGGAAACATCCATTTGGGTCTGATTGTGCAAAGAAATAACAGTTCAACTAGAAATGTTTGGGCTTTAAATGTCAATGTTCACAGTAAAACTTTAGTAGTATTAACTTCTACATCTGCTTTCAAAATCTCCATAATCCTTCTAAGTTCCTATATGTTTTTGCTCTTATTACCGAAATTGAAATTAATGAAGTTTGTGTTTGTATAACCCACAGCAGTACAGTGCAAACGTACCAATTAAAATGTACTTGCTAATTTCTCTCAATAAGGAGTCGTTGTACTATAGTACAAAAGTGTGAGAATGACCGATGTGTTAAGAAAAAAGAGAAAAAAATGTGTTTTTGGGGACAAGAAATTGACTTTTGGTGCGGAAGAAGGAAGAAAAAGCTTTGAAATATAGAAAGTGGATTTGTGAGTGTGTGTACTCCTTTTTTATTTTACTTTATTGGGACCCGACCGACGGATTAAGCAGGTATAGAAAATGGATGGATGGGACCTTATCTGGTAAAAAAACGACCAACCTTGCCCAGTTCTCATAATGCAAATGTCATCTATGTTCTTGTTAAGGTTAGAACGTGAATCGAGTTTAGGCCACGATAGCGTTGGGCATCAGTTTGTTATAGTAAATGTTATAGTCCTGGTTTGGGGTAGGCGGTCCACAATGAAAGCAGGCCAGTGCAACGTCCAAAAAAAGATAGCTGTACAAGTGTGTGTCTGCATGTGTTTGAGCAAGACAGAGGACAAAAATAACCGGAGCACTTGGAGAGGCTTTGCTGCTGTAATTAGTTAGGTGTTTCTGCCTCACTTACACAAACACCACAGGTTCTCGCACCCATACACACACACACACATGCCGCAGGGCTTTTTGATGAGGGTGATGTGCAGAGGGGCAGCCAAAATCTCAGGACTGATTGGAGTTTAAATGAAGACTGGTGAAGGCAGCTGAGGATGGAAAGGTGTTTGGGCTGAGATATTAAGTTAGCTCATCCGCTATCAATGTGCTCTATAAAAACACACCCTGATAGTACCGGTATATCAGGGTGAATAATTTCCCATTATTGCCTCATCGTAAGCACTGCAGTTATTCATTATCACCGTGCTAACTTTCCAAAAAAAAATAGAGCCTTGTGAAATTCCTCCTTTGTAAAATGAAGCTGAGAAAAGAAAGACAGCATGTGGATTGCTCCTTCCTACAGTTGATTTACAGTGTATTTCTTCTCTCACTTACTTTCAGATTAAGGCCAGACTGCCGACAGCAACTCTAGAGACTCAGGTACCAAATTGCAGCCACTATCTCTGACTGATTGTTTACAGTCTAAAAGTGCCACAATCTTTAGAAAGGTCCCATTTGTTGATACCCATCCATTACATGTTAGTCAGCTCACTTAAAAAAAAAATCTAATTATAAAACTCAAAGTAACTTTAACATACAAATACGTGTTTCTATTCTATGAAACGCCTGCATGGTGGCTCTGCAGAGGACTTCTATCACCGATAACAGACACTGTCACTCTTTTAGACTCAATTTTGGTTGGGAAGTTGGGAGACGAAAAAGTTGTCAATTCTTCACTAAATTAGTTGCGGTCCTTAAATTATGGCAGCAGGCGAATGGAGGACAATGACAGGCTTTACATGCTCTCAAGCTGCTCCGATATTTTACAACAGAATCAATTCATCTTTAAGTACCATTAACCTCACAGTGGTGGTATTTGTGTCTGTGACAGATGGGTCACAGGCCAGCAGCCACTGATCAATAGGTGCATGTGGATGTTATTGCTGTTATTACAAGAACACGTCATCATCTTACAGTTGATCGATACCCTCCAGTTAAACAAGACACCACTGAAGTGCTTTGACAACTACACAGGGGTCCCTGTGTTTATTAAGACGTGTCACAGTTGAATTGTGTTTCTTTTACTGTTCAATTCATGTGAGGTAAAGTGAACTCCTAAATCCAGCTGAGTTGGCTGCCTCTTGCACTTACAAGTCATTAGTTTATTTTGGTGTACAGGTGTTGGTGCAAAATACAGCCACTGCATTTTTAGAGGGAGCAATGGAAAAAGTAATGGGGACATTTAGTGTGACACAGAAAATTATAATTTACAAGTTCACAAGCGGAGTCGTGCCTAAGATGACTCACATTTTTGATAAAAGGATGTTAAATTTACCTCCCCTCTATGGCAAGCCTCTCTTTTTGTCATTCTTATGTTATCTCCAAAGGCTTTCTTTGTATTCATACTCAAAGATTGTATTTCAAATTGCCCAGAAATCACAGGTGGTTGATATTTGATGGCATTTTTTTCCCCAGTCAGGAGTGAGAACGAATGGGCGGGTGGTTCAGGGTCAGCTGCCCCTCATTGAGGCACAGGAGGAACAGGGGCATTCAGAAGACGAGGAACATGATGAGGCCGTGTCTGTATCTCTGGTGGCAGAGCAGAACCGAGCAGCGAACCTCAGGGACGCTGGTGGGAAATCTCCACTGTGCCAACCCGGCCACAAAACCGTGACTCAGAGCTCCAGCAGGTCTCAGAGGAAGATTCAGGAAATTAGCCTCACCACTTTAGACCCTTTCAACCTCAGCCCCAGGTGAGTTTATAACAATTGATTTGTCTTTGTGACTGTACAAGCCAGTGTCTCTGTGAATTCATGGTGTGTCTATTTTTGTCATTCTTTGGAACAAAGTAGTGTTAAATAGTGTGGAAACTGACAAACATTTCAACACAGTGTATGACATTTTATTGTCCAGTCAAATATGCTTATGCTTTATGCTCAGCAAAGCAATTGTGTAGTGGCCCTGGCCTCGAATTTACATTTCCACTCTGATATAACTCTTATACAAAATATCAATGCAAATATTGGACCTTCAGTGATTTCTAAATCACTGAAGATAAACAAAACAGCCCCAGAGGATAATGTTGCTGCCACCATGAAAAAGTTGGTGCAGTATTCTTGGATGCTTCACTATTACTCCTGGATTGCCTATAACTGCCTATAACGCGTCTTGCAGGGACACCTGTTTTTCTTCCCAGCATTCACTGTGTAAACTGATTAGACAGATGTCGTATTTTCGAATGCGTTTTAAACTTAAAATGTTGAGCGTCTTAAGATTTTCTATTGGCATCGCACATAGTACAGGACAATTCAAAGAAACCACTCAAACCCTGATACAGCATTCCCAAAGTGTCCAGGTTCTCTTTAAAAAAAACTTCCATCAGCAGAAATGCTGTATGATGAGCATGACTGCGTTATCAATCAATATAGAATTTTTAATGGTATTATACATTATTTACACACAGACATTTGTGTCTCTGCAGGATAGTAGATGGTACTGAAGACAGCGAGGGAACAGAGAGTTCCCTGACCTTTTCTTTCTCTACCAGCCGAGGGTGTCCTGTCAGTGAACCAACCAGTGCCTCAGCAGCCACCACAGGTCCTCTCATCATGAAGCACAGTTTTCCTCACACTCTTCGCAATGCCTGCGAAAAATGTTCACATCCTAAACCCTGCGGTGCTTTAGAATAATGAGGCTAATTAACACACCTGAATGCCTACAGTATTTCAAATCAGTCTTCATGCAGTAACTTTGGGGGATGAACTTTGTACTTCGTCTGTGGTGCTTGAAGTGACTTGAAACCTGTTGATTTTTCACAGGTATGCTGCACATCAGCACAGCAGAATTAGCTGCTAAGGCAGAAGAGACCAGGGGACAACTGCGACACCTCGACCAGCAGGTGGGATTTTGTCTGCATTGTCATAGTATATGTGTGTGTGTCACGTGTCATTTCCCCATATTGTAAATCATAAAACTGGCAAAAGCCAAAAAAAGATTTTTGGACCTGGTTTAAGGTCAGGTGAGGTCAGGTGAGTGAAGAAGTAAGTATCTTGGAAATGAAAATGAGCCGTTATAATATTCTCTGAAGTGATGGAAACGTGGCTGTGTGTGTTGGTGGTGAAACAGAGAGACAAACAGGTTGGCTCAAGTAAGCACAAGCCATATGGCTGCATCAGCATGATGGGCACAAGACAGATAAAAGTAATGAGAGAAGTAATTAGCTAAAAATGACAATAAAACAATAGGAAAGCTCTTGAATTCTTCATCTAAAGACAGTGTTCCTTTATTCAAATTTTTAATTTCATTGGTATGTCATAGATGTTATATGCATCATTTGATGTAGTCTATAAAAAGCAAATGTTTTAAGTTTCATTGGTTTATGGTGCAGCTTAAAATATTCTGTTTACACATGTACCCACATACTCTTGCATTGCACCCTATGGTTTGATTGGCGGGTGGCTAAATTGACATTAGACTTTTGGCAGGTGAGGAGGAGTGTCTGCCTCCTCCTGCTAAGCCTCAGTGTTTGTCACAGAATGAGATGACTATTCCACAGAGGAAAAGAGACACAAGGAGAAAAGAAAATATGAAGCAAAAGAAAAAGATATGTAGAGAAAAAGCCTTCTGCCTTTTTGCCGCTTGACCAATGGAAGCAAGAAAAGAAAAGAAATGAAAGACAGGAAGGTAAAAGACAAAGGAACATCACATTCACACCTAAATACATTCTCTCTTTGTTGTGCTCTCTCTGTCTCTGTGGGTTACCGATGTTTGACAGGAAGTCCCTCAGCATGGTGTTTTGGTTATTAATCCACACTTGGAGCCAACCACCCTGATCACTGCAGGAGATGAAAAGGGGTGTTTGATTTGAGCCCTGTCTGCACCCTGCGCCAACACACAATCACACACACACCCAAAAACAGCATGATGAATGAGGACAATGCATGTTCTGTGGTGCATACAGTGTGCTGCGACATGCAGACTGCCAAACTAAACACCCCTGGTTATAAACAAGAGGAAAGACGCCACAGATGTTTTCTGGAGTAGTTTCTTCTTTTGTTTTTGTGGTTCACATGCAGCAGTACCTCTGAAAAGGAAAAACACCAATTTAAATTTTCAACATCTTATGTAGCACATCTGAAACAGATCTGACCGGTACATGAAAGCTCAAACACTTTATTGAACCACCACATAAATCATGCCTTTCACTTGAAGCTGAGTGTGCATGTGAAAGGTAATTCCAGTGGGAGAGATGAGTAGGGTATTAATAGGACTGAAGAGAAGCTTGACCTCTGTATGTCGAGGAAATCATAACATACAGCCACACGAGGCAGCTGGGACAGTCGGAGGAGTGTCTCAGCAGTCGTTGTACTTACAATTACAGGAAGAGGGAACACATGAGACGCAGACATGCCCAGCAGTAGTGAACCACTTTTGTTTTTGCTTTTGTTTATTTTTTAAAATTCTTTTGACCTGGAAAGCTGTGGGACAGTGAAGCTCGGTTACAACAAAGTACTTGTGGAAGACCCAAATTTGAATGACATAATGTAAATATTCTCCTAAATTGCGTGTTACACCAAGTCAAAGGCTACACACAAAAAAAAGACATTGTTCTTCTGTTTACTGTATTAACACTCAAATTGCTTAGAAAACCATCAAGATCTCAGTGCAGTGAGAGGAAAAAGAAGTCCAGTTGCCCCTCTTCCAGCTCTTATGATTACCGTGAACAATGAGAGGAATCATCCCTTCATTTTCCATGCTAACCACCAAATTACCTTTGATGCTAGCAATGCATATTGCTGAAGATGAGACATAGGCCTCAAAAGACTGAAAACGTTAGGAGCACAAAGTCAAAAGCCAGCATCCAAAATGGTGTAGTGTACATTCATACAGCCACATGTCAAGAATTATCATAAATGATGCCCCAAACAGCTGAGTACCTGCATCATATTTACTCCCAATACAGTTATATAGGTGGGGGTTTTTTTCTTTGTTTTTTTTCAACATGTACCTGTAGCTGCAGTCTGAGTTAGTTCCAGTCATCCATTACTGCTGCTTTTTCTGAGCATGATGGTTGTCTCAAATGCGAGAGTCCAAAAATCATGTTGACAGCGTGTCAGATTGGACTGTCCTGCCACTCTCAGCATTTCTATTTTTATCAGAGCCAGTTTAGACCAAGGCTTTTGTAGGAGGGAGAAACAGGAGAACAGTGAAAGAAGTGGACTGAACATTCTTCCTCTATTAAAAGTATAATGAGATACTAAAGATGTTGTTTGAAAAAAAATCTGAATGACATGTTTTCAAATGTGCATATGCACCAGTGATTAGTAAGTGTAGCTCGAAATGTGTGTTCATGAAAATGAGACAGGAAACGGAAGCTCCCAGCCTGACTTGGTCAGTCGTGATGACAATATACTTAATATACAGACTGATCACCTCTTGACATATCCACACAACGACTGGGTCACCTCCCACCTGGAGTTGTGTGCCCTTCTGAGGGTGATGTGCATCCAATTGCACTGATGAGCGTCACCGGACAGATTAATGGTCACGAGTGCTCTGACGGGCAGAACCAGATGGCACATCGGTAGGGCTGCATGGCCGTGCCCTCAGTGGACATGTCACATGCAGAGAGCAACTAATCACCAGCCGCCTCTTCGGTGTAATGGTCAATTATAGTAGTTTGATGTTGCTTGCAAAACAGCAGTGTGGAGACATACTTGTACCCAAAATTACTGATCTGACAAAAAACAAAACAATTTCTTATCATTGCTCTGTAAATCCTGTGGCCCTTTACATCTCCATAACAGTTACTGTATTACAGATACAGTAAAATACATAAGAATAAAGGTCATAGGTCAAATTCAGTATGTTGTCCCACAGGTATGAATAATAAACTTGGATTCTTTGCAGATGTTTTTGGAGATTGCACATTTAAAGTGTGCTGAACTGCTCTAAAGGACTAAAAAAAAACTTTAAAAAAAAAAATCATCATTCCTGTTTAGGTTTATTTAAAGAAAAATAGTTTTCCCAAAATTAAATCATATGTTTCTAATTTTTTTTTTGATTGGGTTGAATATTGTACTACAATAAACACAACATGAACACAACTGCATTGACTTAGACAACTTACTGGTTTAAAGTTATATTGCGATTAATTTTGTTCATTCAAATTTTTAAACCCAAAGAAACTAGTCTTGATGAACTTGGCAACATCTGTGTCATCGCAGTAGCAATGGTTGTGGTTTACCTCCACAGCCAATACGTTTTTGGCAGCTGCAGTTTCAGAGATTACATTTGTTGACGGTGCAGCCAAACAAAGGTGAATTGTTATTTAAAAAAAAAAACTAAAATAAATACAACTACATTATGATTCCATGCTGTAAATGACAACTAATGATCAAAAATTACTCTAGTGTCAAACACCCCATTTCTTCACCCCGTATTTCATCATTTGAAGGTTTTTAATGAGAAACAGCAGCTGTGAGAAATTTCCATTTATAGCTAAAGTTATGATGTAAAGAAAAGAAATAGTGAGGAGCAAAATGAAACTGCATATCATAATTATCAATATAATATATATTTTTTTACTATAGAGGAATGAACTATATAGTCTCTAATGAAAAAAACTGCTGTATAGAGACATAAAATGTATTCAAAGGCTGTGGCCGAAAAAGTTGAACAGAATTATTGTCAGTAATGTTAACAAAAAAAACACAAGAGGAACTTTTCTTTTTTATATCCACTCGAGCACTTAGCATAGTTTATGCCACACATGCTTTTGGATGGTGGCAGGTTTTCCCTTTTAAAGTTAACGATGACAAATTGTGCTTTTTCATTTTCAGGTGAGCACCCTCCGGAGGGAAGTGGCCGACCTTGGGCAGATCATGAAGAGAATGGCCCAATTCATGGAGAGCCTCCTGCCATCAGTTCCACAAACTGCAGTGGTTTGTCCTGTGCATTACTCCCCAGCACACCACACACACCTGCACCCTCCCACCTCCCCTCAGTCTTATCATATACCATCCCCCTCTAAGGCTGCCTCCACCTGGACAGACCCACCCATGCAATTGCCCTCCTCGTCCCTCACAATCTCCCAGCAGCATACTGCGATGTGCCACACGGGCTCCCTAACACACAGACCACAGAACCTTCAGTCAGGGTATCCTCCCATCACTAGCTCAACTCCACCTTCAACTACTGACACATCAGCCATTCAACTACAACCGTCCTCCATCATTTCAGAGCCTCTTCTGCCTTCGTCATTCCCCAGCTCACCAGATTTTTTGCGCAACACAGATGGGGCTTCGAGCTCCATCAGCTCAAGGGTACCCAGCTCTCCTCCGCCGGACGGAGGAGAGGAGGGCCCTCATCAGCGCTCTGGGTGCTCTCCTCAAACTGGACATGGGAAGTTCAACCACAACGAAACCCAGGGTTTGTAGCAGACCTCCGTCAGAACTTCCCTGCAGTATACAGAATTTTTTTCCTGCACAGTTTTTGGAAATACTCCTGAACTAAATATCAGACTCAGTCTTACTGGAAGACGTTTATGGGAAAACAACTGACATTTCTGCTTGTTTTAAAGGCACGCTTTTAAAAATCCACTTGCATGAAAACAAGTACAGATGGTTTAGGTGTATTAGCTTTAAGGCTTATAGAAACCTAGTGGTATTAGATGGTATTTAGAGGTGGTAAAATGGGTGGTAGCTCTATGGGTAGAGCGTACCTCCAATCCCTTCCCCCTCCACCTTGAGGATCCTTTATAGAACAAGACTCCACTGTAATGGAGGTTTGGACAGAAACGCTGCAGGAGAGAGGAGTTTCTGTGCTCTCCTTCCCTCCACTCCTCTTCTTCTGCCATTTAACCCTTCTTTTCTTGTTCACTCAACCCATGTCACATGCTCTGCATAGTGTGGAAAAGTGCGTGACTGGTTGAAGTGGGAGCACGGGATGGTGTGAGGAGAGAGATGGGACGTATTGTGCTCTTTACTGTCGATTCCGCGGGGAGAAAGGGTGAACGATGGAGGAAGCTGGCAATGGAGGTGGTGGTGGGGCATGTTGTGCCTCGGGCAACACAACCCCTGCTGTCGTCTGTCACACTGAGCACAGGGACTCTTTCTCCCCCTCCATCTCTCTTTTCCAGTGTTTCTCTTCATACACCTCTTCCCTCCTTCTCCTTTTTCTCTCTGCATGCCATTCTGAGCCTTTTGAGTAGTGCCTGTAGACACACATTAACATGCTGCATGTCACCCTGTGGAGATCCAGCTTGCCATTTACCTATCTATTTAAGAAGAAAAAAAAGAATGTCGTTCAATATTTTAAAGGCTGAACCTGGCATTTACTGATGCATATTTATTGGATATCATTTCAGTTTAAAGAAACATGGTTATTTTAGATACCAGATTGTCACCCCTGTTAAAAAGTGGCCTGGAGCAAATATTACCAATACTAAATTGGTTTGTGACTTGCATTATAAGCTATATTCCCGTGGATATCACCCAGGGTTACCAGCTCTGAGATCCACTCTCTCAGCTGTTCAGAGTAAAGGCAATATTTCCATATAAAAGCACAATGGGGAAATAAAATGCTTTTATATTTCTATGAATGTATCAATACTTAAAATGTATCTTTTTTTACCTTAAAAAGGATGCTGTGCTGTAATGTAGGCTGTAAACAATGCAGCGGTAAAGGAAGTTTGCTGGTGTCAGCCAATGCAATCTTAAACCAGAGAAAAGCTTATAAACTCTCACCCAACAGACCTACTCTTCTCTTTTGAATTCCTGTAGGTTTTACTCTGCTTTTACTGCAAATGGAATGTACTGTAATCAAACTTCTCTTTTCCTTTTTGATATTTATTAGATACGAAAAATTATATGCCAATAAACAACAAACATGACTGTTATGTGGCGTGTTTTTGTGCTGACAGATACTGAGCTTATTTGGGGCCAACATATCCATGGAATCCAACTTTTGCTTTTCTCCTTGTTTTCTAAAACAAACATCATCGAGCATAACATAAGCAGGATTTTGCCTTTAGCGTAGAAGATGCCCTTTTTGCTGGGTTAGGATTTGTGAAGCATTTTGTTCTACTCTACATGCACACCGATGTGCTGTTTTATATAACCATGTGTCTGTGGCTGCTCCATTCTTTTGCCACTGATTTGCAGAGCTGCTCCTGAACTCAACAGCCAGATCTCTCACATTCAAAGCAGCTGTTGCTTGTTCTGTTTGTAATAGTGCTCTGTATTTGCTTTGCGTGCTTGTGTGTGTGTTTGCCTTTTGTAGCTGCGGCTATGGTTCATTTGAGTTAAAAGTGCAGCCACCGCGATGTTCCAGTAGTGACGAAAGCAGGGGGATGAAAACTGAGTCAGTATGCGTGCTGAGGATAACACTGACACACCTGTCAGAGGTCCAGCTGCTCTCACCTGGTGAGCTGTAGCCCTAGTGCATTTGTGTTTTTGTCTCTGTTAGGAAATGTCTGAGGGGAATATCTGATATATCTCAGTATGCTCGATACTTTAGATACCAGGGAAACCATGTGCGTGTGTGTGTAAATACATTTGTCAGGATATCTACAGTAGTGTGCAAAAGGTTTTTGCAGAAAACAAAGGTCAAAATGTTCCTCTCAGAAAATGTCTTGCAGGTGAGATGTGGATGTGTTTTCACTGAGAACGATTAGTTGTGTATTTAGCGAAACATCTGTGGGAATGCTATCATTTAGCCTCGGGTCTTGAGACCCATCCATATTTAATGGTGTACAGATAATCCCATCCCGGCTGCTTATGCATCGTTTTACCCACCTGCTACCAAACTCATCTTTTATTCACTGCATTCCCACTTTATCCATCTTTAGCAAATTGAAGCCCATCTGGCTTCCTGCTTTGCACCCTTCCCCGTCACGTGAGATTCTTAAGAAAACTTGGGATCTGATTATCAAGGATGGAAAGAAAATGAAAAATCTGTATTGGAGGGTTTTGTTTTTAAAGAGGAGCTATGCCTATACACTGATTTCTGTTGTTTAGGTCCCATGCAATGCTGTGGGACTGAGTATGATTTTCAGCGCACTTGATTTGCATTATTTGGAGACGGCCGTGACCCAAATACAGCAACAATTCATCCCTGTCCACTTTTGTCATCTGAGCACATGCAGAAATGCTGGGTTCGTGCACACATACGCTTTCAGTCTTCCATTCAAATGAGCACTTTATCCCAGAGAAAGGAGCCACTTCACTTGTTCCTCTTTCTAGATATCAACAATAAAAAAGTGACAAAGGTGAGAACCTCTCTCTCAGGTACTGAAAAGCGGACATGATGGAGATATGTGGAAAGCTGCTAACTGTGATGTGATCTTTTTAATAAAAATTATGCAAAAAAAAGAGGATACAGGCACACATTATGTTTTTGTTTCAGTGTGTTGGCTCTAACTTGTGTGCTTGTGCATGATACTGCTTACCATATGTACCAAATACTGGGTCTTGTGAAGCTCTCCACACAACGGCTTTACATGTATCTGTTCCACTCTGGGTAAGACAGCAGCTGCTATTTTCATTGGTCTAAAGCAGGAAGGGCAGAGGGAGCTTGTAGGACACCTTGTATGTAGTGATAAATGAGTCCGAGCTGCTCCTATGGATGCTTTGGTGGTGGTGGTGGGGACTATGCACATGACTGAAGCAGAGATTAATGGTGGCTTCTGCCCTGTGAGGTTGCACGTCTGGCTGTGCTCATCAACCATCCCATGCTGGGATTACCTCTTTCATTGTTTGCTTGTCACAGAGTGGTCTGACATATTCACGCAGACAGTTGGAGGACCATTAGCATGAGGGGCTCTTATTGTATAGTTTGTTCTTCTTTTTTTTTTTCAATTGTGCAAGATAGCATTAATGGAAGTGTCCCTGTTGAAACGTTGCCACAGAAATGCTCAGGCTTGTGTTCAAGCTATAAGAAGGCTTGTCTCTGTCAGTCAACACCTGTCAGCATTATTTCCTTATATTGATGCCAGTTCAGTGGCCAAAATAAAAATCGATCAGAAGAGATCTTTTTTTTCTCGTGTGTGTTTTGATCATTTGAGCCCTTTTTACAACCTGATATTAAACTGATTGAGTTGGTATTGGGGCTTTGTTGCAGCATTCTTGTCTGGGATATCACCTTTCAGTGCCTTTTTTAATCACTGTGTGTATTTTCATTAGCTTGTTAATGCACACTGCATGTGTCCAGGTTGCTGCCAGATGTAACATGAGATAGATAATAAAGATACTGTCAACTGCTTCCTCCCTTCCAAGGAAAATAGATTTATTCTCTCTTTCTTAGAAACCCTTTTTTTTTTTTAATCATGCAGCGTGTATTTAAATTCATTACTCAACTGTCATTGCTTATTAATTTGGAAGAAAACCAGAGTGGAAATAATAGCTTTGATTTTTTGCAAACACTGTATCAGAGATTAAGAGTTGCTTAACCTTCTTCTGACCAGTATTGTTTACATGCAGCTATAGTCCTTTATCTAAAACAATTTAGATTGATATTATCTAAAGGTGATGTTCTTAAGAAATAGGAAAAAATCCTGACAGGACATGAGAGATGCAACTAGACCCTCAGTTGATCCATCTGCCGTTCACTGAAGCCTCATCAGAAATGGTCTCTATGGAAGGGTGGCTGTCAAGAAGCCCTTTTTAAGGGAGAGAGACAGGAAGTAAAGGCTGAGGTATGCCACATCACACAAGAACTGGACTGAAAACCAGTGCCTTAAGAAGGGATGAATTCTCCCCAGAGCCCAGACCACAACATTGTTGAAGCAGTGTGGGATCATCTTGTCAGAGAACAGAACAAAAGGCAGCCGACAACCAAAGAAAAACTTTGGGATGTCCTTGAAGAAGCCTGGAGAACTCTTCATGTTTTCACATTCTAATAAAATGTTACACTTATTTCCTATTCAGCTGTAAGAGGTTGCACAAGACTGTTGCACAGTTTGCCATTGCAGTTTAAGAATTTAGGATTTGTTGTATGTGTTGTTTTTTTTTTCCATCCTTCTCTTTTTTGATTTGTTTATATCGGGTGCCAAAAATCAGCCGATTATGGCTGTTTTTTTGTTTGTCAAAAAAGCAGAACATTCTAATTATGTTGCTTTTAAAGAATCACATTAAACATTACTCTGCACGCCTCTGAAATCCACACAGCAGATGTTTATTTCCTCTAATGGAGCAGTGCCTGGTGTGTTTTAGAAGCCAGAAAAGCTGTCATTATGTATTTGATATGGTATAAATACATGGACCACTGAAACTGTCTTAAACCTTAATTGCTGCCACGGGCCAAGTTTTTTTCACATTTTACTGCAGTTTATCTTAACTATGTGTCAGCCCTGCTCCAGACGCCCATCCACTAAGACCTCATTTTACATTACGAATCACTGGAAACACCAGAGGCTGTGAAAAAAGACCCAAGGCTTGCAATGTGTACACAGCTACCTCCCTCCTGGAGGAAATGGACCCATGGATCTTCGTAAAGAGGCCAGAACTCTCTCTCCACCACAGCAGCTCAAATCCATCTGAGTCACCCAGGTTCTCTGGAAGATGTGCACAGAATATGGTGAGAGTGTGACGTGCCCAGCAGCCATCAGCATTGGATGTGGGTGTTCACTGTATTTATCATACTTGCCTCAGCATGGAGAAGAGATGCAAGATGCTGTTGAGGGAAGACCGAGGGGAGGCGAGCACAGACAAAAGGTCACGCATGGTATCAGAGGAGGAGGACAGTTTCAGGACTGCAGGGCAGCACAGCAGATGGAGAATTTAAACAAATGGGAGACATTTGCTTTAAAATGGGAAAAATCAAACCACACAAATCTGACAGCTCTAAAATGTTTTTTTGTGAACATGAAACATCTTGCGTTTCTTCCCGAATCAGCGTGCTGTAAAAGGTGTTTGCTGGTCTGAGAGACTTCAGAGACCAATAAAGACTTTATATAAGTTGTAATACCATTTCCTGGTGAATTCTGTTTTTTTTTAAAACACATCTGTGTGTTCTGCATTAGGAACTGTCTTTGGAAATCTCAGTGATTTGCTGGTAAAAAAAAAAAAAAAAGTCCAACTAACATGTAGTACCAGAATGTTTTTTGACAAGACTATTAGTGAGACTCCACTCAAGTCATTCATTAAGTCTGCTTCATATCATGGTGTCGCTCCAGTTCCACACTAACACAACAACTAATCTACAAATGACTGACCATCTGTAACAGAATACATCTTACAAAGGTATGCAATGGATTTTAGTGCAGTTATTGATGGTCTCACCTTGGTAAAGCACAAGTGTATTTGTAGCTGTTGGTTAATACACCATGTGTGCTTGGATAGTACTGTTGGATTAGAATCTGGACACTCAAAATGTCCTGTCCATAACCCTCCATTTCTTCTGACTGAGCTACCCCCTGATGGATTTTCTGGTATGCTGACAATCTTTATCATGTTGATACAACCACTTCTGGTTCAGCTTCACCATTCAGACAGATAGTCTCCCATAATGGTCTTCAGCATGATACAGAATTCACAGTTGAGTAAATGGAAAATATACCGCTCAGTCCCTGAGGCAGCCAAGCAACCCCAGACCATAACATTACCACTACCAAGCTTTACAGATGGTTTAAAGTTTTTCTTCTAAAAGTCTGTATTTAATCGTCAGCGTATAGGTCTGGTCCCTGGTTATTGCCTACATGTTCATTAGCAAACCAGAGTTTTGCTCTAACGTATGTTTGGGACAGCAAAGACTTTTTCCTGACACATTCCATACGCATGTCGAACTTTGTGGAATCTCTTTTTGACTGTAGACACAATGTTAATACCCAAATCTGCAAAAATCCCAAGCAGGGTTTGTGAGGACACTCTTTCATCAAACCAGTAAGGCTTAAATTGAATTTGTTGTTTGTAGTTCAGGACAATGAAGGGCCATTTGAAGTGGGGGGATTTATCACAAGTTACCTGGAAATCTTCCTAAATCTTCCATACCATAGATTTATATGCATTTCTTAAAAGCTTTTAATCCTTGGCTATCACTACAGCATATCAGCTTTCATTCGTCTGAGTACATTTCATTTATCGATTAGTCTTCATGAGTTCATGTTGTTGTGGTACCATGACTCAAACTGCCAGGTTTCCAGAGCTCTACTCCAAAAAGATTTCTTAGTACAACTGATGTAGCATTCAGTGCGACTTTGAAGGCAACTGTAAAGACATGCATCCCTCAAAATTCAGACATGTGTGGACACGAAGTTTTAGTTTTTTTATAATCATCCTAAAATGGATGACACGCTTGGGTGCTTCAACTCTTTTTGCTGTTGCTTATATTGCCAACATGAAACACTAAAGTTCAACAAATCTGAGCGATTTAAGAAAAAAAACAATATAGATGTAGTTCTATTCAAAAGTGTGACCTTCTTTTTCCAACTTTTAAAGTGAAGATAACACAATATCTGTATTTTTCACCTTCTCTTCAGAGACATTAATTGGTTTTTACAACACTCTTCCATATTATTAGTCTGTTGCCCCTTTTCATCATCTGACATCCCACAGCAGGGAGATGTAGCCCCTGTTTTGCAGAAGCTCAGCAGCCCACACAAATGTCACATAACTGAACAAGACATTCTAATCGACTACATTGACTTGTGCCTTGAAGCTGCAGACGTGCCATATAAATTAATTCCATTGTACAGGTGCAGTCTACTTGACTTGGCTAAGTGCACTAAGGGTTAAGAGGAGCATCACTTTGTGAGTATACTAGGTTGATCAGACTCAACGCCAGGGGCAAGAACAGTAAGTAAGGAGCAGCTCGGGGGCTCTCTTGCCAGTCACTATCCTGACCTTAATCTCCTGGGCTCAACAAAACATCTTCACTTTTGATTTATTGGACTGTGTTATTTACATGGACTGAAAAAAACAAACAAAAAAAAAACATGGCCTCGTAATGGGGGATGTTCACTTTTTGTTAGTTTGTTGCAGACAGAAGTCCATTTCAATTTGTCCGATGTTGGTTGAGTCAGACTTGTCTTATCTACAAACAAAGGCATTTAGAACATTTCATAAGTTGATAACATGGGCGTTGTCTGTGCAGCCCAGAACAAAAAGGAAGTAACTGGTTGAAACAACGGAAGAGATGTGAAAGGGGGATGGCTCCCTCTGCTGTTGGCAACCGATAAGCTTTGAAAAACACTGACAGCATTTTCGTAAGAGATGTATCTGTGCAATACTACGAAGCACATTACAAAAGAATGTAACATTTCTGATTGCAGTATTCTATTATAGCCCAACTATCTTTGCTCAATGGTGGCTATACTCAAGTGGTTCAGTTTCAGAGTTGCATGCCGTTTCTGTCACAATGTCCAGGCTTTCTAAGACAGCGAGCAGAACATATTTGTTACTAAAACTTTTCCTACTGTGAAAAGCACAAGGGTCTGTTGTTAGAAAGGCTTGAAATTATTGAAAGACCAAGGTAAAAGATAGTTTTAAGATAGTTTAATTCTGTACTTTTATACTGTACAAGTAAAACAGTACAATAAAAGATATTCAAAGAATCATACTCCTGTTAGAATTACATTTTTAATCCTTAAAACAGGAATAAAAAAAGTATAGTGAAGATTATTTTGTGTTATTTTACTCACTTACTCTGTGAAAAGCACAGTGCACACTACAGTGCAAGTCTTAAGTCACCTCTCATTTCTTTTTATTTGCCTCGAAGACTTCCAGACTTCCCTGTAATCTTTGGAAATGGTCCTGAAACGATAGTTCTCCAGGCTCTCTGAAGGTCTATCAAAGTTTTTCTATTAAAAGCAGTGTTTTTTCAATCATTTTCAGTCAAGTCTTGGCCCCTGATTATTTTCAGAAAACGTTTTTTGGTTTGTTCAGTTTAACTTAACACTGACCTATGAATTATTCTAGCAAAACAAAAAAAAGGCCCCTCAACTCAAGTAATAAACTAGTGTTGTGTCTATGACAGTCAACTTAGAAAATGACATATTCTTAATTGTATCTTTATACACTTTGATACGAGCAACTTGTTACAAAGGACACCTTTAAAGAAATTGGAGGCCAAAAGAATGAGTGGCAGGCCTAAAAATATGTATATCTACAGCAGTTAAATAGTATCTGAAAGGAATATCCTCAAGAAATAGAAAAAAAAAACCTCACAGAGGAACTGGAAGCTGCATCTGACCCTTCAGTTAGTCCATCTATGGTTCACAGAGGCCATTCTTAAGGAAGGAAAACCAGGAGAAAAGACTGAGGTATGCCAAAAGACCCAAAAACTGGACAGAAATTTTGCTGCAACAGGTTTTTATGGAGTGATGCATCCTCCCTAGAACCTGGACCTCCACATTGGTGAAGCGGTGTGTGGTCATCTTGACAGAAAAGGCAACCAACATCCAAAGAGGAACATTGGGATGTCCTTCAAGAAGCCTGGAGAACTATTCCTGAAGACTACTTAAAGATATAACATGGAAGATTGTCTAAGAGGGTTCAGGCTGTGTAGAAGAATAAAAGTGGAAATACCAAACGCTGACTTTCAAGCTTTCTAGAATCGAACAAACTGGGTTTTGCCTTAGTGACTGTATGTCTATTAGTGTTTGACATGTTTAAAAAAAAATAGCTGCACCAATCTCCTCTCTTCTCTGGCAATGCATAAAGAAATGATGTGTGTATTGATACCTTTACACAGTTCTGTTTATAATAAACATGTGAGATATGATTCACATGCTGAAAACAGACTAGCCCCTGTGTGCTTCAGGCACCTTTGGGAGCAACTAGTTGCTCAAAGTGCCACTGTTGTCTGGGTTGATGTGCACACTGGCGCAGGAACAGACCACCTGCTCCAGAGTTGGTGCTGATTTCTCCTGGACCACTTGGCACCGGACCACTTTGCACCAGCCCTCCGTCTTTCACAGCCTCCACACATAACTGGGAATGTTGGTGCACCAGCTGGCCGCTCAGCTGAGGGTTGCAAAACAGAGTGACTTAACCCAGAAAAAAAAGAGTGAAAACCGTAGGACAAGAACAAGTTAAATGATCTGCCTTGCCTTTATGAACTTCCACTGGAATCTGCTGCTGGGTGGTTTTTGGGCAGGGCACGGAGAGAGGACCACCCTTTCTCCTTTAATATCAAAACACAAAGCCCCCATGGGCCCCCATCGCACTTCACCCTCAGAGTTTAGATCACAGTGCTGCAACAGGAGCAGATCTTTATTATCATCATGTATAATGACTCTTTGCTTCATTGCTGATGAATGCGTTATCATGGTTACCTGGCTGCCTGTCCCACTACATGGGGCTATACTCATGGCCCCACCCTGCAGCCCCTGCCCGCTGGGGTAGTCTGCACAGCTACCAGTGCCCACACTGTACAGCTTCAATCAGGAACATATACTGCATGTCACATCATAATCTTTGAGAAACAATCTCTTGTGTGTAAGCGAGTGTGTCATACTGTACCTCGCCTGACAGTGTGGGCCTGTCCTGGGGTACATAGAGCTGTGGGTAGACTGTAGAAAGGAACCAGTGGAAGTCCCTACAACCCAGACTCTTCTTCAGTCGCACACGCTGTGCAATGTTCGGGCTCTCAGACTAAGCAAAGTGAGGTTAGATTTTTAGTGCGAGACTCACTTACTGGACAGTCTCTTCCTAACACGAATTAACTCACACACACACACCTGTCGGATGAAATGAGCAAGCGTGTCCCTCCTGTAAAAGATCTTCCTGTAAGAGTCCATCCAGGTGTCAGCGACACGGATCTTGTTCCTCTGAAGCAGATCCTGGTCCGGGAAGATGTAAGGCAGGTGATGGCGACTGAGGTGTGCCACGCGGGAGCAAGGCACAACCTCCATGGAGCCCCCACATGACCACACCTATAGAGAGTAGAAATATTCAGGTTTATTAGGGTTATTTAGAGAGCACAATATTTGATGAAACACAACAGTTAAACAACCAGAAAACACTGACATTTACAAAAAAAAAAAAACGTTTTTGTCCTTTTGTTTTTTTTTATCTTTTCACAATTTCTCTTTTGAGGTGTTCTGTGAAATTCTGTCTCTTCTGTTTAGTTGCTTTTTCTGCAACATTGCCTTGATTTGTACCTCTTGCAGAACAAGTTATCCTCTTCTCTACTTTGTTATGTTTTGGGAAATGTTGCGTCATGCGAGGGCTGCGGTGAGTTTGTGAGGACACACCACATAAACGTTTCATCTTAATAGTAGCAAAAGAAGTACAGTTTGTGCTTTCGTGGTAATCATGGGAAGCCAAATGGATTCATAATATTTTTTCACTGTGCATTCATTTGTGGGACAAAGCATCCCATGACCGCTGGTTAACCTGAAATTTTCCACTTGCAAAAGACATCATCTTACGGTACAACATTCCTGAAGCCCTGACAGAAGGCAGCTGAATCACTCAGGCAAAGCATTGCTAAAGTATCATACATGACTTACACTTTTCATTTTCTGTCTGGTGTGTGCGTGTGTCAGAAGAAAGAAGAATCAGAAGTAAGAAATTATATTGGATTTTTTTAATAGTATTACCCTGATAGACAGTTCAATTTGTTCCACCCCCCACAGCAGCATCCCGGGGTCATACGCTCCCACACTTTGGAAGAAATGTCTGTCAATGGCCACAACTCCGCCTCCTAAAGCTGGGCTCCTGTTACAGTCAGAATCAGTATTACTTTTAATACCAAACACAGGGGGGAGTTTGCGTCTCCTGAATAAAACAAAGCCATGAACATCAGAGTATTTCAAACGGAGTCTCACAATTTTTTTTAAGTTTCAAAGGCGAATTCCACTACAGTGCTCTCTATTTTTTTGTTAAACCTGACCGTTTTAGGTTTATACTCACTGCACAGGTCGAACAGCCATCTCTGGGTCCTTATCTTGCAGTTGAGGATTTGACTCCCAATAGAAGTCAAGTTTCCAGTCGAACACTCCCCTAACTGGCCACTGGGTGGCATTATATTGAAAAGTCTGCCAGTCTATCACATCCATGATAGGGGACACCACTCTGGTCCTGTGAAGACACCCCGTTTGCTTTTTATTCTAAAATAACTTTCTTCATTGACATATATATGGTGTATTAATATGTGAGAGTAGTTAAACAGCATTCATTGACAATATCTTAAGTCATTAGTCTGTAGGCATCTGGAGGAGTAAGAAGGGGTTTTCCTATCTGTGTGTGTTTGTGTGTGGTATTGCAAATGTCTGGCCAGGTGTGATTCAGCCTTCATAAGAGAGACTAAGTTCTATTATGCATGTGTTTTTGGAGGTTTTTCTTCCAAACAGCTACATTATGTGATGTGATACTCTTTTAATTGGATTAAATGGAATGAAAATATTGAAAAAGGAAACAGCAGAAATGAGAGCGGGATCTAACATGTGGCTTTGAGGGTTGAGTTCCTGCAGATTCCTGGCCTGAGACTTCAGCCTAATTACCTAGTCTAATTAGAGCCACACTGCAGGCTGCCTAGCCAAATCATGAGAGCCGAGTCTCGGATACACACTGGGCTCACACATCCCAGCTTTTCAGCTCTACTAATGAATGAGGGCAAGTAGGAACTCTGAACCCTCGGTTATCTCACTTCCTACAAGTGGTTCTGTCAAATGGCAGAGGAAGCAGATAAAGCTTAGCTGCGGGGTTGGAATCTGTCTGGCATAGTGTGTATCATTTTGTTAAGTTTTTTTCCCCATCACAAAACTCTGGGTAGCGTTTTTTTTATTTTTTTTTTATGTATTAACCCAGCAAAGAAAGTTACAATTAGTGTGATAAAAGAAGAAGGGTGCAATGGGATGAAACAATGTTACAGGGTGTTATTATTCTTAAAGAATATGAGAAAATATTCTCGGGTAGTTGGTGTAAAATAGAACCTGTCCTGGGCAACTCTGTCCAGCAGTGGTTCCAGCCATCCATTCTGGCATTCACAGTGGGAGTCCATGAATACCAGCACCTCCCCTGTTGCTCTGGCAGAACCCAGAGTGCGACATCCTCCAACACCCAGACGCCTACTACTGCGAATAAGACGCACACCCTCCAGGTGAGACACATACTCACTCAGCACAGTTTTCAGGTGACCTAAGAGGCGCAAAGAAGAGGCCGAACAAGCGGTCAGTCAGTAGACATATGGAGGAATGGACGGATGGATGGATGGGGAAGCTCACCATGCTGGCTTAGGTCGTCTACCAGCAGGACCTCCTGCAGATACTGTTTGGGTGCCGTATCGAGCACGCTGTGCACAGTGCGCAGGAGCGTGGACCAAGCCTCGTCGTGGAAACAGATAACAACACTGGCAGACGGCAGAGACTCACTATGTTGTTTATGCATACACCTGTGTAATAGTAAAGCAATACAAAATCAGCTAAAAGCACATTATATACAAATATATGCGCTTTGACCACACTCACTCAGGATGGCGCGCCTCTGGCAGTTTGCGATGCAGTGAAACCCTCTCGCTGACCACCTCACTGAAACCGTATTTCTGCAATGAAGTGTGCTCCATATCTTTCTGCGACCCCCCCAGGTACAGCCGCACTGCTCTCCCCATTTCACCATGCGTTGGTGTCCTGGCAGCGGTGGTATCTTTAAGGGTTCCGGGCAGAAGCATCTTGTAACTGCGTTTCCTCTGCGGCAGGCTCTTGGTGCCCTGCATGGATGGAACGAATAGCAATTGGTCTTCTTGTAGAGATTTTAGTGGAGCCAAATCGACTCCGAGCTCTAAAGCGGGGTCGCGGGAGTCCACGATGACTTCCAGCTGTGGTGGACCAGGAATCCGTTGGAGGGGGCGACGGGGAGTTCCAGGTTTCTGAAAACTGTGGTTGCGGTTCCTGTTGAACAGATCGGAGAGTGTCAGCATGACCAGGGCGAGACCAAGGAGCATCAGCCAGAGGCAGAGCATCCTCCTCCGGGCAGTTGTAGCTCTGCCCCACAGCCTCATGCTGAAGAACGCGGAGGCCACGGTGCTCAGAAGTCAACCCAGTGCTGTCTCCACTTGCACATTTTTGAGTTTTGACTCAGCCTTGAAGCGGATTGCATCTCACGAAAGTGGTGAAAATCGACATGGGTTGTTCAGATGACAGATACACCAATATAGCCTGACTCTATTCGTGAGCATTTTGAAGATTGTGGTCGAATCCATCAAGCAGCAGACTTTGGATAAGAGTGAGAGGCAGAGCAGGTTCAAGACAAGCCCCGAACTTCTCGAGGTGTGCACTCAACCTTTTTTTTCAACTCGTCCCGCGGTCCTAAAGCCTGCGTAAACTTGAGCTGCACTTCTGTGGTTGAAAAATGCATCTGATGCAGCCACCTGCTCTCCAAACGTTCACGGCGTTCATTCCTATTGAATTCCCAAGGGTTCAGAGTCAATTAAAATCCATTTTTAGCGCAGTTGTCTTTTGGGAGATTGTGTGTTGAACGTCAGAATATATTAACATTCATGGAATGGCTCATTCATAAATGTTTTTGAAAAACGCCACAAGTCTACTTCAAAACTCCGTTTCATTGCAGTGACAACAGCATTATGCAATAAATAGGCCAATGTTGTTTTGGTTAACAACAGCTTTTTTACATTTGCCGGTTCGTGTATGACAGTCTGTTTGGCGCAGGCGTTCCCCCCGATGCGCCACACATCAAAGACTCTCTCTCTGTCCAGCTGGCGGCGGGCCGAGTGGTCCCATGACGGACTGTAAGTGATGGGGAAGCGGGGCGGTCGCACCTTCGATTCCTCTAGTGATCTTGGCAGCTGAGGCAGTCTGCTGTTTTCAACGAAATGGAGAGAAAAGTCCAAAAGACTTGCGTCTGGTTTCAGCGCGTTTGTGGAAGTTGGCGTGGTTGGGTTTTGTTTAAAACATTTCATTTACATTGCAGCACATCGAAAATATGCTTTTTCCACAGCAGAGACACAAGAAAGCTGGTGGAAGTTGGAGAGAAAATAGCATGCCCACGTCATGGATTTTCATAGAAACTGAAAAACATAGTTACTCAATACATTTTCCAAAAGAGCAGTCGCCAGTATAAGGTCAGACTTTTCGTCTTTTTTTTTCTTTTCACTACCGCATTACAAAAAGTGAAGACGTTTTGCGTCAGAGCTTTATATAGTGGCTGACTGAAACTGTGAAAGGCCAATCTGTACAAGCTGGAAGATCAGCTCGGGGAGCTCCGAAGCTAATAAAGCTACCACTTTATTCCCTGATGGCTCTGCAGCGGGTGGGGACTCTCCGTAAAGAGTATAAATGAGTGGGTGGGATTACCCTTCCTCCTGTTATGCACTTAGAAACTCTCCTCCTCTCTCTCGGTATGACAGGAAGAAAAAGTCTCTGATAATTATGATTACAGCTAAAAGACAAGAGTAGGACACCTGGAGAGACACTGGGAAGTTAAAAGAGGATGACACAGAGCGCAAAATGAAGGTGTTACAAAGAGGGTGGAAATGACAGAGAGCCGCAAAAGATCAGAGACAAAGACAGAGAGACTCAACCACCTCTTGACTCCAGTGTTCTTGTGGGAATGTATTTGAAAGCCTCGCGACTGAGAAGGAAAGAAGACCTTCGTGTATTTCCAGTGCTGCACAGTGAACACCATATGTTCCTCTGCGCAGCCAAAACACACAGTGAAGTGAAGTTTCCACTGCCAGCACATTTTCAGACTCAGGAATAAACAGCAAAAGTTCATGGACACACGCACGCAGGGCTGCACGCACAAAAGTCCGGGCCACATTCTGTGGAATGGTTCTGCATTCCATCACCTAGTAGAAGCCAAAGCTGTAAATGAAAAGGCACGACAAGCACAGCAGAGAGGGTAATGTGACTCTTGGCTCGGCAGCTCAAAGTATTTCTGGTCCGATACTCATTCATACTTTTCCTTCTTTACAAGCACAAATGTCTGGAGTTCAGTGTGTGTGTGTGCATGACACACACATGTGACACAGATGGTTACGAAGTTAAACTTAGAATATAATATGTTTTTCGTTGTTGTTGTCGTTTTTCACAGAATACTAATTTTATGCTGGACTGAAGAAATGCAAATATATCGGACAACAACACGCCAAAAACACAAGAAATAGGGAAAAAAAACTTTTTTCACAAATACAACAAAACAGAATAAGCAACAAGACAAGACCTACAATAATTCACAAAACAGAAAACACAGCATTTCAGACAACACAACAGCAAAAAGCTGCCAGCACACAATGAAACAAAAATACTCTGGAGCACAAAAAGCAAAAGAACAATAACATTTTTTTTTAGTGACAACATTTCAGAGATGTTTAGTGAAGTGTTTCATGCTTCCCGAAATAACTTTTTCATTTTATGTCTTATTCTGTTGGGGGTTTTTTTCTTTTCCCTTTTTATGTTTAAGTTGATTTTATGTCTGAAAACAGAACATCTGAAGAAATCAATGTGATGGAATTTCTTTTTTTTCTGACATTATTCATCTTCAAATTTTAATAATTACCATCGGTGCGTTTCTATATCATTCTAAAAACAATTGTTTGTTGCACTTTCTATCCAAATAAACGTGTTACAGAGCACTGTTGCCTTGGGGTTTGTCTGCCAACTTTATTTTGTTTTTTTGTGTGGCGGCAGGCTGCGAGAAGCTGCGGAGTGGTGCTGCCCTCTACTGGATACGTACAATACTGCTGCTCACCGACGGTTTTACAGTTTGGTCACATGTTATGAGGACAGAAAGAGTGTTAAATTAGAAATTCAATTTTCTCCCATGCATGCTTCTCAGTTGAGTAAACGTTTGAATGAATTATTCTGATAACATGTGACCTGAAATGAAATCATTTGGTGTTGGTGGTCTTACCGTCTCTGATATATTTTAAGAAACAAATACCACTTAAATGCCAATCAATTCCACTTTTAATCTTAACGGTGATATCTGATCATTTTTAAGCCAATTAAATAGATCTATTTTATCATTTGATTTCCACACAGGATTTCCAAATATTTTCATCTGACAATCCAACCATCAGTTGATCATTCTTATAGATATTCACAGGTTCAAATCCATTCTTTATCAATAAGATATTGTAGATGCATTAGTTGACATAATGTCATTGAGTAGTGATTCAACAGAAATCACTGTATCCGCTTCAAAATGGGAAAATCGAGCCCCATTGCCTTTACTCTTGCCAATATGGATTAAGTATGCAGTCTCGCATAATTAAACTATTTTAATCTTATATTCACCTCCAGTAGCAATAATAATAAATAAGCAACCATTCAGAGCATTGGCAATGTTTGCACGTTAGATTCGCGCTTGTGTGTCTCTTTCTCCTTTTGATCGAGGTTTTCTATGCGTTGACTTTTGAACAGATATTCTGGATCAGTCAGTTTTGCACTTGAGGAGCCCTTTGCCACCGTTTCCAAACCATGCGAGGATACTCACATGTTGGACGCTGCTGAAAACGAACCGCTGGATATCACACGCCTTCCTTCTGCTTTTCAGAGGCGCAACCTGCACGCACCTCGGAGCGGTGACAGCAGCAAAAGTATCGGATAGTTCGGTCATGTGTCCAACTGTCACGCGTGGGATGTCGGACGACCACGCTGGAAAGACATGCCTGCAATATACACTATGTTCAATACAATCAGATTAAAAATTAAAATAAAAAAAGGGGGTGGGGGCGTGTCGGTCCCTTTAGTTTAATATCTTATCTTACAAAACTATTATTTAATATGTTCTTTGCATATCTGTAGCGGTGATATTTATTTTTAGTGACAAATAAAAGCACTTATAGAATTAGAATTGTAGATCGACCGACGTATACCAAAACAAATATACAACATCAACCACAAAAACTCCAAAGACTATACGAAGAAAACGACTAAGGACATTTGCCACTGGTAAAGTTTTAAAACTTACAAATACATGATGGAATATTATGATCATCATAACAATGATAATGATGTTCTAATGATCAAATATCAGCAAAAAAATATGGCCATAGCCCTCATCTCCAGCGCACGGCAGCAACAACTTCATATTAATACAAGTTTTTCCAACTGCCTTAATAATCTTCTTTAGGAGTTGGGGGAAGAGGAAGAAGAAGAAGAAAAAAAATAAAGAGTCAAATGAGCATGCGTACATGTCCGCGCGCATCTCATCTCCCTCGAGTTTCCTGAGCTCGGGAGCCTAATGAGTGATGAGATGCGCCTCGTTAGGAAACGTCACATGTTTGTGAGCTGAGCGGGGTGACATTAAATTAGAGGACATCACGCTAAGCAGGGGGGGAAGAAGCCACAGGACGAAGGCAGAGGGTGGCACAAGAAGCTGTGTCAGTCAGTCCTCACCCAAACTTTTTGTGCAAGTTTTGAACGTGTCGAATTTTTATCGGGAACATGGAAGTCTTGCGGTGTGCGTTTTTCCTGGCTTGCGCCTGCTGCGTAAATCAAGCTGAAGGACGCAAAAGTAAGTGCTATCATTCTGAACTTGAACCATCATATCTTACTAAAGTGGAATTTAGGATGGCAGTTGCACGATCAGGTTGTAAGTGGTTCATGTGAACTGTGAACGAAACGTGTTTGCTGGATTTCTACAGTTGCAATTGTAATGTAGTCAAACTAAAAATGTTGCTCATTTGTGCAAATTATGTTGCGCTTACGAGGAATAAAATAGACTTCTGATGCTGGCTATTCATTCCAAAGTTTCTGTAAAGTCTGTCCTGTTGTCAGCTCTCTGCAGTAAAGGTCCCATGAGCCCAATTAAGGCGTGTGAGAAGCTGACGGTCACCATCCAGCTTCACAACTGATCTCTATAAATCTATATCATATGGGACATGCGGACGGTTTTTAATTTTTCATAATATCCAGATGTTGTCGCAGAAAGTTTTAAGAGGAGAAAATAAGCCTTTTATGGACTAAAGCCTTTTCTATGAAAGTTTGTTGATTACAAAAAAAAAAAATCAATACATTTTAACACGTTTAAATCCAAAGCTTTTTTGTTTGTTTTTTACGAGTTCGGTCATGCGATGATGTGTTCTCAGACGGTCGTTTGCTCATAGATGCTCCAACAAATAATTTGGTTCTTTTTCCTGTAATCAAATTACTGCGATGGAATTTGTTGTTTTCCTTATCAAAAAAGAAGTGTCGCTCCGGTGAAATTCGGTCAGAAGCTGGAAACAAATTCGTGTGAAGGAACCAGCGCGTTTAAAGATTAGAATGTGATTAAGATCACATTTTACAAGATCAGATACATTTTTTTATTTATTTTTTTTTTGCGATTATTCTTCAAGTGAAAGCCCGGGAGCAGACAACTCCGCTTTTGAAACTCCTACCTTCACATTTTATTTTCCGTTTTATTTACTGAGTATATACTTTATTTCCAGAGTTATTTTGTTTGCATCTCAAACAAGATTATATCCGATCTCAAACTCCCGATGGATTCCTCTCAGCGGATATTCAAAGCAGATTTTCCCGAAATCTTCCCTCAAATCGATGCGAGTTGAAAAATACTTTTTGATGGTTTGTTTGCTTATACAAACGGATAACGGAAAATATCTTATTTTTTGTTCAAAGATAGAAGAGCAACGGTCCAAAATACTTAAAACTCCCAGCCTCTTTCTCTCTGTTTGTTCTTCCTGTAGCATTTGCTGATATGTTCACCCACAAGCACTCTATAGTAAGGAAGATGCCATTTCCAATCCCACCAATCCCTGGCTGGGATCCTGACACCAACCCATGGGATGATTACCTCTACCCCCCATTGAACCCAAAGCCAAGGGAGCTCATGCATCACAGGGGTGAGTGGGATCTTTTATTTTAATCCCTCAAATATCTGCAGGGTATGTTTGTCAACCCTGTGCATCTTCCTCTCTGCAGGTAAACCCAAGGTCCGTCTGAACAGTGACAGTCCAGCTCTCAACGGCTCATGCATCTCTTTCACTGCCAAGCTGGAGTATCCTCCGTGCCAGAAGGAGAATGCCAACGGGGACCTTGTCTGGGATGAGCACTGCGAGGATGGTATGGAGCTGGAGGCCTCAGGTGCTGCCGGGAAGCCAGGCCAGGCCACGAACCTCACATCACACCTGTACAACATACAAGTCCACCAGTGTGCACCACGAAAATCTAAACCATGAGCTGAAAGAGGCTAAAATATCTATAACTGACAGCAATTAGCAAGTGGTACATGCTTGTGTGAGGATTTCCATCTAGAAATTAATTTTACATTCCATCAAGCCAAACCTATCAAATGTCAAATATTTACTAATGCGGCTTAATTTCCGTCATTTTAAAGTAACACATCACTTTCCTTTTATTTGAACAGCCAATGGACAGCTTCGCTCAGGTTATGTGTACAATTGGACTTCCTGGTTGGACGACTATGGCTTTGGAAAGTGCACAGACATGAAAAAATGCAACGTGTTCCCCGATGGGAAGCCCTTCCCTCAAAGCAATGACTGGAGACGCAAGAGTTATGTCTACGTTTGGCACACCATGGGTGAGTGTCCAGGTATGCACTTTGCCAAATCCAAAGAAAAACTGAATCTGCAGCGTCCCTGGTTTTGTCTCCTCGGTTTGTTCCAGGCCAATACTACGAGACATGCGATGGCTCTTCATCCAGCGTGACCATCAACACCACCAAAATCTCTCTGGGAGCAGAGGTCATGGAGGTCATGGTCTACAGGAAGCGTGAGCGCAGGAAGTACAGCCCCCTCACCACTGACAACACAGTCTTCTTTGTCACAGGTGGAGACCAACTCATTCAACACCATTTTATTTTTTCAGTCATCAGCCAAACAAACAAAACCTAGAAGGTTAATAATTTATCATTCTCCACACACACACCTTCAGATAAGATCCCTCTGGCGGTCGACATCTCCCAGAAGTCTGCGGTGAACCAATCTGAGAATGTTTTCTTCCGTGGCGAGGACGTGGTCTTCAAGGTCCAGCTCCACGACCCCAGCGGCTACCTGAAAACCGCCGCTGCCATCGACTACATCTGGGACTTCAGAGATGGCAACCAGCTGGTAACACACCGGGAGGTGACCACACACACCTACAGCACGCTGGGGACCATGAGTGTAAAGCTGGTGGTGGAGGCAGCGTTTCCTGTCGAGTGTCCACCTGCTTCTGCCACCCCGACCCCAAGACGTCCCACATCACCTCCTCACACAGGTACCGAACAGAGACAGACCGGCTAATATATAACACCTAAGAGCATTTTGGGAGGAGAACTGTTGGCACAAATCATAGTGAGCTTTCCAACAAATACAAAATTACTTTTGTTCAGGTTTACTGATAGAATTTGACCTAAAGAACCTGAATCATTTGTTCTTGTCCTCACAGCGTTGCTGTGGTTAGCCTTAGCTTTGAAGGCAAGTACGTAAAATGAAGAAAAGGTGTGTTGCCAAACAGTCTGGAGAAAATTAGCTATCAGCATCAATAAAAATATGTTTAATTTCAGTTGTCCTTTGATGGCTCTACTGAGACAAGCAAATGTATTGGCTCCCCATAGGCTGTTTGTTTCGGTTCCTGTGGTGCCAGCCCAAATCATTATTGGTCAAAAAGCCTCAATATATTTTGCTTAGTACTAGATAGGGATGCCAACTTTGAAAGGTTACAGGAATTAGTCTAACATGGCTTGTTTAGGAAGCTACAACCAAGAGAGGTCAGCTTAGGTAAGTAATAAATATTAAAAGCAGACATGAACTGGTACTCATGTTCTTTTTAAAAGGCAACACTATTTTTTTTAAAAATTACAAAAATCTAAGAACATTTTTACTTGTTATTAGCAAGTTATGTCTTGTCTGTGTTTGCTTAATGCAAAGAGCAGATTGTGATTTTCAAGCGGTCTTTAAAGCAGAAAGTCATCTACGAGGGCTTGAGGCACCAATCATGAATCACACTCTCATATGCTACTTGTCAAACATCAAATCAAAGTAGTTATGCATCTATGGTGCTCACATCTGTGCGTTTCCCTCCAGAGGCTCCAACAGCTCCACCTGTTACTCACGCGGTTACAACCAAGACGGAAACGACAGCAGGTGGGGTTCCACGGCACAGTGTTTAGAATTGCTTTGGTTTCTAAACATAAGATGGCTTATTTTACATGAAGTTAAAAGACCTAATGTTTCAGTGCCGCTCAGCACCAGACGGCCCCATCCGTCCCCTTCTGTCACTCCCATGACAACTGGGTTGCCCTCAACAGAACCACTTCCACCCACCGTTGCCACAGAGTCCTTCCCCACCAGCCTGCCGTTGCTCCGCACCAGGCGTCTCAACAGCAATGAGTGCTTCCGGTACGCCTATGGGACCTTCTCAGGCAACATTACCATTGTCGGTAGGTGGGAGGCAGCATTGTCCTCTTTTTTTTATCCCCTCCCCAGTGACACTTGATGAGTGACAGTGGTAATGAATACTGTCAAATACCTCCAAGTTGTGCCTGTTGCAATAGACTTTCACTGCATGATTGTTTAAGTCAAACATATTCCCAATTACAAGGAAAAAAAATAATTTCAATCAACTAATTTATCTTTGTTTTGTTACTTTTCTGCTTCTGATAATTGAAAACTCATGAGTTAAGATCAGCAATATTCTCGTAAGTGAATTATCAACACCATTAATATTTCCATTCTTTTAATATTGCAGTTTTTAAAATCAATACTGGTATCTCACAACACACCTACTCTGAATTCTATTCACGTTTCATTTATCTTTTTATAGTTGAACTGACTCATTTAGTTGGAAAATGGGATTGTGTTTTTTAAGTCATTTTGAAGTATTTGAAAGCAATTTTCTTTTCAATTTCATTAGGTTAGAGGAAGCTACTGCATCTGTTAAAAACAGAGTGTGACAGTGCAGCTGAACATCACAGCAAAAGTGCCAATTTAAAAACGTACCATTACAAAATAGTTCACCCTTATTACATTCCAAGAGGACTTTCTTTGTGCTCAAACCAATCCTTACTATTAATCTAAAAACAGAAAAACTAGGGTTTCATCATTGTAATGTTACAAGAAAACCTAAAACTAACTGAATAAATCTGTTCTCCACAGAGCCGAAGCACCCGGCAATCAACCAACAGCTAAACAGTCGCATCCTGGATGTGTCGGCTGCCAGAGTGACAAACACCGACGTCAACTTCCGGGTTAAATGCCTGGGCAGGTGTGCACTGGATTAGTCATCTGGTTTAAATAATGTGTAAAAAAAAAAAATTGAGAATTAAGAAAAACGTTGAAATAAAAGTAGCTTCTCACAATCTGCAAAGGTAAAATATGTAAAAATGTTTATTTGAAAACAGTTTCAAATCTGAAATAAGTTTTTACAGTCTTGTGAACCTGTGGTCCAGTTTTTACAATCTGAAAAATTAGCATCAACCTTCCATGTCCTGCAAAAACAGCTTTTTGAGGAGAGAAAAAAATAAATCCATTTTACACTTAGGATTTATCATTACAGTAAACCCCTTACTTCTCCATCCCTCAGCATCCCCACCTCAGCCTGCACCATTGTGTCAGACCCCAGCTGCACTCACGTGCACAACATCATGTGCGATGACGTGCCGCCATCAAACGAGTGCGAAGTGCATCTGAGGCGAAGCTTTCTGGAGCCTGGCACTTACTGTGTGAACATCACCCTGGAGAACTCCAGCAGCATGGCGCTTGCCAGCACCACCATTACCATCGACAAGTCCCAGGATGCACCTGGTTAGCGACACACCAACACACGAACAAATCACCATATTTTTAGAACTTTAATAAGAAATGTGACCACCAAGAAGGCAGAACGTGAAGAGATTGTTAATCTATCCTGTTGGTCCTTTTCACCTGCTAGTGCCAAAGACTCCCAACACCACAGGGGTGGTTCTCTCTTCAAGCGCTGTTCTGGTGGCCATCTTTGCATTCATTGCCTATCTGATCTACAAGTGAGTGGTCTTGTAACTGTAAGGTAATCCCTTGTACACTCAGCAATAATCCACGTCGAGGATTTCATGTGCTGTGCCTGTATGGATAAAACAAAGACATGCCCGTTTTGTCACTTTGATCAGCTTCTGTTTCCAGCCTTCCATGTTACCGTCATATCATGTTGCTTTCCTTCTCGTCTCTCCAAGGCGTCACAAGGTCTACCGGCCCATCCGAAGGTCACTGGTGGAGGATGCCTGCACCAACTCTGGGGCTGCAGGTCACATGGTTCGCCTGAAGGAGGCCCTCTTCCCCTCCAGTGAGGAGAGTCGCCACCTGCTGACTGAGAGGCGCCCCCTGTAGGTTTTAAAGAGCATCAAAGTTGCTCTGTTCAGCTCAAGAGAAAACAAAAAAAAGAAATGCTAAATCATTGGTAAAGTAAAATTTTAAGGAAATTATACTAATCTTTTGCATCTTGATTAAGTGGTTTAAGAGTGTTGGCTTCGGCTAAAGGCTAATGCTACAGAAACGGGATTTATAAGATGATGTACTAGAGAAGCTGTTAAATGCAGCACTCACTTTCATGCCATTCACTTCCGTGCCATTATTGGACGAAGAGGTTGCTAAGGAGATTAACAGCGTTCAAGTCAAGGTTTTCTTTTTCTAATCTAAAGAAATATTTCAACTTCTGTGCCAAGGTATGCTTTGCAGTGTTGTTCCCAATGCCAAGTTAAGTAAAAGATTAACAAATGTCCCACTACTAAGGATATGCGCATGTTTGTTCAGCCCAGTAATATGAATTTTAAACTGTGGGGCTCAAATAATTTAAAGGAATTAGTGGAAATCTGAAATGGCATCTCTATAATAAAGGTTGTCAACTAACCACCTCTCTGAGTTGCCTGTCTTTATATTAAATGCTTTTAACCAGTTTTGATTCCATGCACAGCAGAAAAAACCCAGCAGAAAACCAATCATTCAGCAAAAATACTGGTTAAAAAAATAAAACTACCAAAGAAACAGATTTGGAGGTTGAAGTTACTGAAATTAGAACACATTCACCTTGGCTCTGTAATGTCCCTATCACACAGTATAGAGACCAGGTGTGCTTTTTATTCCATAACTTAAGCCTCCTCACATGACCTGGAAGTTGTTGCAGCTTTTCAATTATTTTTCCAGAATTTTAAAAATCGAGCAGATGCAGACAGAGGAAATGGTCACATTCCATGCAGAGGAACTTTAAGTGGCACGATATGCAATTGTCGCACACAATTACATCGTTTTAGAGACGTTGTTTAATCTCCCAAGTTGCACAGTCAATTTTTTCCCCCTACACATCAGAGAAGCTAAAATGCACAAAAAGTTCTAGAATATTTTAAAAGTGGTCATGAGCAATAGTTTTCCTGGCTTTCAAGTTTTTCTTTGTATATTGGCTGCTTTTTGTGCTAATTTTTAGTCCAGTCCTTGTGCCATTAACTATTTTCTGAGGAAAATGGTCTATGAAGCATTAGGGGGGGAGGAAAGCGATGACCTAGTGCTCCGTTTATACACAAGAACCCATTTTAAATTGCATCTTTCGGCCCTTTGTCACTTGTCGCCTACTGCAAAGACTGTTCTAATCAATGACCAAAAAAATAAATAATATATGTATATTATAGACCTATTAGCAACTAACTCTGGTAAATCACCATGGTGTGCCACAAAATTTGAGGACCAAGTGGAGGACCATATTTGAAAGGAATGTTCTTAAAACAAAGCAGATTCAATAAACAATGAGATGCATCTGTTCCTTCAGTTGATCCGTTTACTGTTCACTGAAGCCTCATCAGAAATGGTCTCTATGGGAGGTTGTCAAGGTTGGCTGTCAAGAAGCAATTCTTAAGAAGAAAAAAAAAAAAAAAAAAAAAAAAAAAAGGCTGAGGTGTGCCAAATCAACAGATCTTATGGAGTGATGAATCCTCCAAAGAGCTTGGACCTCAGCATTATTGAAGCAGAGGGGGAAATCATCTTGACAAAAATAAAAAAACAACATGTAGCCAACATCCAAAGAGGAACTTGGGAATGTTCTCAGAGAAAGATCAAATTTTGTGGCATACCATGGTGTGTATGCACACACACACACACAGATCTCAGATGCCACAAAGGACACAAGTGGATCTTTCATTACAATGTTTTGCTGAGATGGATGTCCAGGTCACATCAAGAAAGTAATGTTTGTCAGGGAGGCAAGGAGACAAGTTAGCTGAATGAAAAGCAGCCTTAGATTTCTGGCACAGCGTTCCGATTCATGCCGGGTCTTATGGTAAAAGCAGGGAAAGCACTTAGATTCTTTAAGTTCTGTTCCCCCATCGTAAAGGTTAGGAGATCTTCATTGAAATGTCATGTAAATCAACAGGAAAATGCATTGTAGGACTACTTGTACATTACTCTAAATGAAGAATTTCACTGTGGCAGCTTTTTTTTTTTTTTTTTTTTTTTTTTTTAAACTGCCAATTGCTTACTCTAAAATAAATCAAATAAAAACAAGTAAAATACTGCATCCCAATGACTGAAAAATAGCTGCCAATTTTAGGGTCTACTTAAGGATTGCTTGACAATTAATTTCAGCACCAGTGAAAATTATACACCAATGTTTAAAATCATGAGCTTTCAGATAAATGTAGGTAAGTGCAATATTCCCCCCCCTGAGATTAAGGGCAGTGGATGTGGAATGAAAACTAAAGTGCAATACCCTTCAAATCTCCACTTAAAAGCAGTACCCGATTACATTTCAGTTTTACTGCAAACAAAAAGAGGGCACGGCCGAACATTTATCAGTTGCCAGTTATCTTTACAGTTTGCCTTGTTTTTATAGCTCAAGTCTTACCATTTCAAACATCCTCTGAAGACCCAAGACTAAAGGATAAACTGCCTGCTTGTACAGTGTAGGTTGAAAAGAAACAAAACAAGTCACGAAAACACCGAACAATTCTTTGCAATGCCTTATGAATACAAAAGAACACACTATATAAATATTCTTTTTTTTTTTTTTTTTAATTATTCAGAGGCATTTGACAAGTGGAGCTGTGTGTGAGGGGTAGTGAAGGGGCACAAGCATGGTTGCAGAGAGGGGAAGAAGGAAATATCATGCCAAAGTCAGATCATTATTCAATTAACAGATCCAGTCCCTCATCTGTCCCATACCAGGAGGATGTTTCAAGTTACACAGCCAAGAAATGCAACAGAAGAAAACAGCTATTAAATCAGCGAGTTTTAGCATCGATGAAAGATAAAAGGGGGAAAAAAAAAGAAAAAAAAAAGACAGCACTTAGTATCTATTTTGAAGTCTTACAGTTCAGAAACAAAAAGTCAGGCCCTTCATTAAAAAACTGTTTTTCCTTGTATCAACTCTTGAAAGCAAAAGTCAAACGAGTGATTGACCCTTTTCACAAAAAAACTCAAGCAAAAAGTTCAAATACATGTAAGCCACACCACCAAAAATAGAAAGCAAAGAAATAACCATTGAGGATTTCAATAAAGCCAAAAGGAGTATATATATTTATAAACACTAGCAAAAGAAAATATTTTGATCACTTTTGAATACTCTCAATTCTAAGGAGTTCGTGATTTTTGTACGTTTTTATTCTTATCTGGGGAAGCAGAAAAGTGTGGGTAAAGTCTAACAAATAGAAGAATGCCTCTACTTCAAATACATGTCTAAAGAGGTAGATCAAAACAAACTGGAGGAGGGGAGGTGTGGAGAGGGTAGGTTGGCAGGAAGGACGCAGGGAATTGGGAGATGTCCAGGGAAAATTTTAAGTATCACTTGTGCCCCTCAGTTAAGCGTGGTGTTAGGAAGGCGCGCCCAGGTAGAGAAAAGTGTTCGGGGGGGGGGGACTGAGGTATCGTGCGCGCTGGCGCTCAGTGGGGGCAGGGTGAGGTGCCTCATGTCACAACAATCCCCCCCCACCCCCTCAGCTGAGGTAGATGGCGTTCTACTGTGGAAGCATGGATACACAAGCACTTTTACCACAATTAACACATTTACATTCGGCATGGAAACAAATGAAATAAACTGTATTTTTTTTTTAACTTTTGGATTCCTTTCTTTTCCTACCCCCCCCCCCCTAATCTTTTCCCAAAAGCCCAAAATAAAATAAAAAATAAAACGATATGCGTGACTATCCATCAGTGTGACTTCCCCTATCCTCATGCAGTGAATGACAACATTGACTTGCTCAGGCAACGAGGGCCACCCTGCAATGACAAAGCTTGTTCTATGATGACGAGAAAAAAAAACAAAAAAAAACAAGTAATTCTAGTTGGGCTTAGACCTTGCCAAAACAGCATCGTCAAGAAGGTGGCAGATGACCCTGGAGCAAAAAAAAAAAAAAACCCCAAAACACTTTTTTTTTTTTTTAATATATATATGCTTAGCCGACTACAACTGCTACAGGGAGGACCCATCGCAGCCTGTGCTGCAGAACCCTGACCACAGCCCTCGTCAGAGGATGAAAAGGAAATATTGACAAATTAAAGTACCATTACCAATGTCAATCACAACTAAACTGCACTGTTGCAAATATGTACGGTTGGCATCATTTGCATGTCTTAAGTCGTTTTATACATATATATCCCTCCCCCCCCTCCTTCAAGAAGATGGTGGACCCTCAGGAGTATCGAGAAAATTGCCTCAGTTTTTTCCCCTGTCAGCCGCCAGCTGAGGGGGCGCCAACTCTTGCTCCGGGGCTTCTATGTACAAAAAGACTTTATGTACAGGGTCATCTTAAGTCACGCAAACATGTACAATGCCACCTAAAGCACCAGAGTTGAAGGCAAGGTCAGTTGGCAGCTGACCAAATTTTAAATTTTCTTAAAAAAATAAAAATGTTCAAAGACCATCAGCTTTATAAAGTATACAAAATACCACAAAAGCAAAATAAAAAAAAAAAAGGAACATTTTCATATACATATATATGCATATACATATACACACATATATATATATTTATATAATCATTTTTTTCTCTTCTGAGGTACTAGAATCCTGAGGTAGTTAAGTAAAATGCATATTAAATTGATTTTTCTGAGCAGCAGCAGTTCGGCACCATTTCCCTAAGTGTCAGTCATAGTGCTGCCCTCTTCTCTACATATATATTTATATATATTCATCTATTATATAGGTCTATTTATAAAATGCATCCGAATTTTTTTAAAAATGCCACTATTACAAGGGCAGGACACCCAATATAATCCACCTTTTTCTGGGGTCCTGTCCCAAAACAAGAATCTTTCCCCTAAACATGGCCCACCCAACAGGAGCCAACCCTCCCCCCAAATAAACCTCTGTTGGTCCAGCTTGGACCGAGCAATGCCTTTCTTTCCACAGAAAACTCATGAGAAAGCTTCAACCAATTAAAGACTTTAAAAGAGAGGAAAAAAAAAAAATCTGAAGTCAACCCAAACATCTTGTCATGTTTTAAGTACCACACCAAGGAGGTGACAGGAGAGAGAGATAGATAGAGGGGTGGGGTTGGGGGTGTCCTATTTCTTCTTTGTGTTTATAGTGTTTTAAAAAAAAAAAAAAAGGAACAAAATTAAAACTATCACCCGTGGGGGGAGGAGAGTATTTTAGGGGTGCGTACACATGAGGGCAGGTGACATTTGTGGGAGCCCTCGGAAGTACATTCTCACAGGAGATGCAGGGGTGAAGTGGGTGAAGCGTCAGAGGAGTGAGGTCTTTTTTTGCCACACTTGAATGTTCAAGTCAAAGAGGGGTGGATGTTTGATTTGGTTCACATAACCTCTGACCCCTGAGTTGAGCATTAGGACCCACTGTCGTCATCTCCCCCCCCCCAACCCCTGGACTCTGCTGCATCTGTCCATCTGTCGAGTCTTCTGACAGAGTCAGTCACCATTCCTCCAGATGTGCTGGATCTTTACTTCCTGCGGGGCATTGGAGGTTGGGCTCCAGATGCGGGCTTAGGCTGCTGCTGCTGCCTCCTCACCTGAGCCAGGATTTCTTGAATCTTCCTCTGGGCCAACTAGATGATATGATAGAAGAATGCTGGGATCAAACCACACAACAACGTAGTCATGTATTTTTAAAATTGGACCCCACCGCATATTTTGGTCTGGAGTCTTGTTAAACCACGCTACAACTTTAATAACTGGATTTTCAGACTGGTTTATGGCTCCACTAGCACTACTCGGATATACTTCTAATAAAAGCTCTGAACAACTGCATAGTTGTGGTTAAAAGGCAGAATCTTACTGTAATGTAAAGGCCTTACGTTTCATTTAAAAACTGAAAAACAGTTTCTCTGAAATCTTTTTTTAAATACAAATATATTTATATTATTTGATAGCTCGTAAGTGTTTTTTCCAATGACTCACCTGGCATGCAAAGAAGTGTCCACTGATCTTTACTATGACCTGGTCATTCTCGTCCGGCGTCTGGTCCCTGGGCACCACCACTTCGGCGCAGGTCAAGTTCTGCAGCTCATTTACCTGCAGTTAAGAGTGATTGAATGTTGGGGCAAAATTCCAATTTGTAAATCTATGACTCGGTGTCCTCCGTTTACCGTTTTTCCACCCTTCCCAATGACGCGTCCAGCAGCAAAGGAGGGAACCTTGATGTGAGCCTCCAACTTCACCTCTTCCTTGGGTCCAAAGAAATTCTCTTCTTTCAGCTTACCAAAGATACGACACTGGGCCTGCAGCCAAGCAAAGGTTCAAGTACAGATTACTCATGCTGCATTTGGGAAATTGAGCCCCCCCCCTCCAGCAAATGGTAGAAGTGAAATGTGTTCCTGCTCTTGATGAGGCTGTAAAATGCAAATAAAAACCATAAACAACCAGAGATTTGTAAGAGTTAATCACCTTAAACTGAGCCTCTGGTGGTCCAACAATGATGACCATCCTCTGCTTGGCATCCATACCTTCTGCAGGGGCAATCTGAAAGAGGGCACATGCAGCATTAATAAACAGCAACCATCTCTTTTGCTGCCTGTTCCCATCAATCAAGTGACTACAGGAAGACAGCAAGCATCATGTCATCATTGAGATTCTGAGTTTCACTCCTGTCAGGGAATCACCTTGATCGAGGCTCCGGCAAAGTGCGAGAGCTGTTTGATGTGTTGGCCCTGTTTTCCAATGATGGCTCCCACTGCAAGTGCAGGAATGAACAGGTGAACCGTCTCCGACTCCGGCTGTCCCTGCTAAGTACAAATATTTCAGCACTACGGTGATCAGGAGCGGACCACACAGACATCTATAGACCAGCCACTAAGCTCCAGCCACCAATGAGCAAATGCAGGCAGAGGATCAAGCGAAAGCTTTTCTATAATTATATATATATATTTTTCAGCTAATACCATCTTGATATAAAACCACCATAACGGCCACTGAGATTTTCTTGGAAACGTTGGTCTCTAATACAGTCATAATGAAAGAAAACTCCTGGGTTCTGGTTTGTTTACCACTGCTTAAATGAGCCAAACAAAAACTACCGAGTGTCAGAAGTCACAGTCAGACTCTGCCACATACAATAGATTAGTGTTAAATTCCAACTGTGAGAAGAAGAAATAAATCAGGTGGACTGTGGTATACAGATATATGAAGCTCATATTTAGCCACTGAAAATGTCAAATTATTTACCACTGCCAAGATGCACATTATTTTTGGCGGGTGTGGGCGAATTGAGCTCTCGAGGAATAAATAATTAGTAGCACTTGCTGATTTTAGGTTTGATCTCAAGCAGGTGTCAGGCCAACAACTTTGCCTACAAATCTGGAGAAGGGCTTTAGGTGCTGAGAATGAGTTACTTGCCATTTCAATCATTACCCCTTCCAAAGAACTGCAATTGCTTCATAGTTTGGAGGGAGGGAGGGGGGGTCCCTGACCTACTTTGTAAAACCAACCAAGCCAGCCATCTTTGGTCCAACTTTAAGGTATCAGTTTTAACAGCACAAACCACCATTGATCAGTCATATTGACAGAAACAGTGAAACCCTTAATCTTTGCTACAGTGCAATGTTCTGTGAAAAAACTGCATCCTAGCATTCAAACAGATTTTACTTATAAGTAAGATTCAATATAGCTCAGTGTGAAATATGCCTTTGAGAGGGATCCAACAAATCTCTGTTTAACAGCAAGCAAGAGACCAAACCTTCCTACTCAAAAGCTCTGCATCAGATGCAGCCCTGCATTGTTTTATCACAGCATTTGGGGCAAACTTAACTGACATTTAACACATTTTGATATCTGTGGTCATGTTGCAGCATCTCCTCTCTTACAAACGCAGTTTCACTAATAGGCCATTGATCGTAAAACTGACAGAAGCACGAATGCCAGAATGCCAGTGCTTCAACTGGCTGATGAAGCCATTAATGTTTCACACCATGTCTGAGAAGGGCGGAGGACATCAGTGCCCCTCTGAGCTTAAAATTTCCCATCCACCTGATTGAATGACTTAGCCCCTAATCCTGCAGCGAGCAGCCACAAGCCGTGCAAAGCTTTCTGGATGCGCAACTTACAGTAAGGGACTGGCTGCTCGCCGACACCAAAGAGGCCCAAAGTGGCCCCTCAGCCCCATAAGGACTGCACTAGAGGAAAAAGGAAACATGAGACTGAGTTGCTCAAGACTGATCTCTCTGAGCGCAGTTTTTAATTATTCTTTTTTTCTCCTCTAAAATAAACAAACCTGACCCAGGAATGTGTCAAACCAATTAAAAACAGTCCTGGGTTTGTGTAGTGTACAATGCATGCCAATGTACAGTATGCAACGACGACTGTCACTTACTCCATAAGACGCACATGCACCGTGGGCTCCAGGGGGTGGGATGCTGGACATTGAGGGACCCATGCCTGCTGCTCCACTGGGGAACAAACCCAAAGCGTTTAGATTCAAGCCTGGAATCAGGTTGGATTGGAGCTGGAGAGAACAGCCAACATTTCTATTAATACAATCCACAAGCATTTGTAAGGCTAAACACCGCTGACATTGCATTTTGGAAAGTATCCCTAATCATCAGTAATGTTCATAAAAAAAAGAAAGTAAAGTTGGGTCCCCCCCTGCCCTGAGTATCAACATTATTCAGGAAATGAAAGTGCTACGATGGCAGTTGCGTTTCCACTTCACAATCAGCATGCCGATGCAAAAAATTATCTGTTCTGCTTCCCAAGATCAGTCTTTTGGTTTATTTATTCATCTATTTCTTTACCCCCCCCCCCAGATAAAGTATCAATCACAAACTCAAGCAAGACACTTCCTCAGTGGGAACTTGATATTCAGACCGAACATGGGTCACATTTCATTGTCTGTGGATATATCCTTGCAAGTGCTGTAAATGCTTACATTCATAGCAGCCATGTCACTCTCGTACGATTCCCTGATCTTCTTCATCACCTCCTCCTCAGCTCTTGAGCACGCCTCAATGGCACCCTTTACGGTGATGGTTCGCTCTGGGTTGTACAAGGTGAGGTCCTGAAGACTGAAGAAAAAGGTGTAATGAGAACAGTGCTCAGTGTAAAAAATAAATAAATAAAGTCAATACTATAACATTAAAAATTGATGTGGTGCCAACAGTCCCCTCTATGAATTAACCAGATTATGAGCCGTGAGTAAGAGCCATCAGTGGTTCAAGGTGAGTAAATCTTACGGTGATATTGTGATCTTGGTCCCTGTGTCCTGCTCAATTTTTTTTAAGTTGCGTCCTTCTTTCCCAATCAATCTTCCAACAAAGTTGTTGTGTGCAAGGATCTTCAGTGGGATCTCCTCAGTGCTGCACAAGACAGTCAAGCGCGTCACGTTTTCTGCAAATACTAAACATCTCAAGACATGATTCAATGTATTGCTGAACTTAAGCAAACATCAGTTCAACGAGACCACTAAACGTCATTGGTAGCAGATTATGCAATTATAACTGGCCTGAATTTCATTTGATTTTGAAGATTTGAAGCAGGGGCAATGAATGAACCCATTACATTGGTTGGTGTGGTTCCAGATTGCTCTTTTTTTCAGTTTTGAATAAGGAGATCAGTGTCTGTGCTATCACAGCGCCCTTGTAGTTAATAACAACCATTAGGAGAAGCTTCTACATCCTTTATACATTTTTTTTTATCTTTTAATAAGACATGTTCAGCCTGTTAATGCTTTGGACAGACATGGTTATGAAGTCATTTAGCTTCATCTCCAGTTAGAAACTTCTATCAATAAAATAAATGCATGCCAAGATGCTCAAATGACTGTCCATTTTGACCTTATTGTAACAAACGGTTTAACCAAAGTTGTGTACTATAAAGACTGGCTCCTTCCCATCTTTTAAGAGTAAGGATGACATGAAACACAGCATTTAGTCTCATTTTGTTTGGGCAAAACTCACAACTTTGTGTCAACAGCTTCCTTCTGCATGATCTCCATGATGGTGCTGCAAGCCTTCGAACAGCCTTCAGGAGTTGAGTGGATTGTGATTGGTTTCTCTGCTGCACCTGCATTTTCTTTCCTATGGATGTCAATCCTGGAGTAAAAGAGTTCATCCAATTAGCCAGCTTCAAAAATTAACCACCAAGAAGAGAACACACTTCACTTGCCGTGTTCAGTTCAATTCCTGACCTCCGTGTACGTACTTTGAGTGTGTCTGTTTGGTGATGTTGCGGATAGTAGCACCCTCCTTGCCAATGATCGCACCTACAAACTGTGTGGGCACCAGCATGCGCAGCGGGATGTCAGACTGCATTTTGGGCCGCGCACCCAAACCTGGAGAGCCAGGACGAGGAGGTCCACGGGCATTGTAGCCTCTCCTGCCCCCTGCTGAAGGACCTTCTGGTGCAGCTGTCTCATCTGGGATATATGACACTTTCAAGGCATAGTTCTCCATCATAGATCCATTCAGCTTTTCCATCGCCCTGGGCAGAGTAAAATGACATAAGTTACTGCGTGATACTTCCAACCACCACAGAGGGGCTTTGATTTTACAGTACAGGAGGCTTGAATCCATGTGTAGTTTCTCAAGTGATGAGAACAAGATACCGTTTTCATCTCATCTCAGAGAGGAACGAACCGTAATCGCGGAGATTCAATTTAAACCAATCTTATTTTTAAACCTCAAGGATTTTGATTTCTTTGAAACAACTATGCATAAAGACTTCTACGACCATTTGGATGGAGCGCAACATTGCAGCATGAATCATGTACACCAGGGGGCACTAGATAGCCAATTTAACCCCCTCAAACACACACACACACACACCCTAAGCAGTCATTTCACATACAATTCAACTGCAATAGTTATGAAACCGAGGAAATCAGGTGCACTATAAAAACAAGACCAAGAAAGGTTATGTAGTGTCCAATTCAGAACACTAGGAAACAGGGTTTTTAAAAAAAAAAAAAAAAAAAAGCAGCATTGCAGATTCATGTCAACACAAATGTCAGATGTGTGTGTGTGTGTGTGTGTGTGTGTGTACTCACAGCCTGGCCTGGTCCTTGGCTGCATATCGAACATTGACTACTGCAGTTTCCGTATCAGTGTTTACTGTGGGGAAAATACACGGTCAGTTCCCGCAAATCCAATAACTTCACCACTGGTGTATTCTTACAGTCTTTACTAGATGTTTTCTACATTCATTAATCATACAGTAAGATTATTTGGTGCAGACATTCTCAATGCATTGACGAAGAGCTTCTTGCAGCAGGGTAACCGAATTACATTTCAACAGTTATTGCATCGAAGCCGATTTAGTCCATTTACCTTGTTCACAGCTCTCTACTCCACCATACTGTGCCAGCATACCATCCAAAACCTGTAAACAGAAAAGGCATGATTACCTTGACTCTGACCCAAACCTGTTGATGAGATGAAGCTCTCCCACGGTAATCAGCCTAGCTCGCTGGCGGGACATACTCCATTAATTCTGAAACCGGAGTTTATGTTGAGTTTTACATTTACTGCAGTCTTGTAAAAGTCTGTCTATCAAGTTATGACACCGAAGACACTCGGCACTGGGTGCCAACCCAAAGATACAATTAAAAGCTACCCTTTTCTGTCCTCTACAAGCACAATAAAATATACTTCTCTAACAAGTTGAAACTATATACATAAAAGCCAGTGGCCAAAAATGTTCTACTGCTTGCTCTTTAAAGAAAGCGATGAGCTGCCCCAAACCAAATCTGGAGAGCACAGGATTTAAATTTATAGACGCGATCACATGTGGGCAAGAGGGGGAGCAGGGTTCTAAGCAAAGCTAGGACTTCTGACCATGCTCAGCTGAACCCAAGGCCACACCCCCAAGAGCTCAACCCCACTTTCTAACCAACAAGATTGTACCCCCCACCCCCCCACAGCTCTACTAAACCACCAACCAAACAACCTCCCGCCTCTCTGCCATCTCCACTCCCCATCATTGGTTGCTCCTGCACTCTTACAAGTTCCCTGAAGCCAGGCCTTGTTGGCTGCTGGCTGGCTTCGCTGCCTGTCCGTCTACTGAACCTAGCCAATGGAAATCCAGGCCATTCAGGAAAGGGTGGGGTACATTCCAGCAGGAAGCAGCAGCTGGGGGGGAGGGGTACGAGTTCATGCTACACATTCTGTGAATCAGAGCACATGGAGGGGAAGGGGAAATGGCCCAGGCCCACCCACCCACCCACGGCTTGTGAACACACTACTACTCTCAACCATCACTGCTTGCTGTAGAGCTACACACCATGACCCATAGTCATATCTACCTAGTGAGCTACATGCAAGGCCTTTGCTGCTAAAGATCTCACTTCGTTTTGTCCCTCAATTCTTCTGACCCTTCCCCCTATGAGGGGAGGAGGAGGGAGATCTCCATGTCATCTTTCAAGAAAACAAATAGCTGGCTCGCTACATGCTAAGGACATGGGTGGATCTGGAACTGCGTGCGTAAGCAAAGCGAGGCCAGCATTACAAAACTGAGCTCGCCTGTAGCCATTTGATCAGTTGGCGAAATGGCTGAAATAAAAAAACCTATGAATTAAGCTTAAGATTTTGGAGTATCACTGCACAATTGTGCAACAAAGTAAATTCTCATTTGGCTTTCTTTGGGTTTATGGAGCAGAAAATTAAACCGAATACTGAAAGCACATGTCGCAGCTAAACCTGTACAAAGGCGGGTGGGGGGTGGAAAAGAAAGTCACGTAAAGCTGCATGAAATTCCACATGTGACCCAAGTGGGATTTTGAATTTTACAAATAATTAGATAGCTTTACTTCAATTTGAATCATTTTCAAAGTTGTCTCACAAATTTAAAGCCATTATGAATAGAAGTGTCCTCACAGATAAATTATAATTCAGGCAGAATAAGTGGTGGAGACTGAATACACAGGAGTTTAACACAAATGCACAGAGAGAGAAGGACATGCACAAGAAACATGCATACAACTGCCTAACACTGGCTGGATTTTCATTAATTAGATGCCAACTACGAAATCTGTTCATGTTACTGCTTGCCATTTCAACTTATATAAAGTATATGAATGGCTGTGACAGCTTTTCTGAACATCAACCTTTTAAAAAAGGAAAATTTACCAGTGAACTGCTGGTTGCATACATTTACTGGAGATTTCAAAAGAGTTCAAATCAAAAGATTCTCAAAATCTGGAGACTACTTTTTTGCCTAAAATCCCATGGTTGACTTTAAGGCTTAAAATCTACATCATACCAAATAATTCAAAGTTTAAGTTCCCCATTTTGGAAGAGATGTGCAGGAATTTTTTGTTTTGCGTCTTTTTTTTTTGCCCCTTTAATGCCAGACCATGTTTTAAGAATGAATTGTGTGGGAAGTGTTACACATTACAAAATCAGTTTGTGTGCAACAGCACAACAATTAAATACTATGTGTAAGTCACATTATCAGTACAAGCAATTGAGAGAAATATGAGTCAGCTTAAAAAAAAAAGGTAAGAAAATCATGTATGCTCCATCACAACTATGTCCTTAAATTTCACTGGAATTGAATAACCATTGTGAGACTCAAAACCTGACAATTAAACTAAAGGGTCCTGCAAAAGCTTGCATCAAAGTGTAAAAATGCTAATTTTAATTCATCCTTTTGCGTGCCACTGAAACATACTCGACAATTGTTTAAAATTCACCATTTTTAGACTTTTGTAAGACATGAATCCTAACAACTGCTAGAAAACAGACAATTGTAAAGCAATGATACACCATAAAAGGGATTTGCAGTATTAGACTGGACATATCAAACCTCTGTCACAAGAACATTTCACAACCTTTAATGACAACACTTTCGGGTTCTTTTTTTGGGGGAGGCACGTCATGTGAAAAATCTTGAATTAACAAATGGGATCTGTGTTGAATTAAGTGACAATGTACTCTCACTTTACCAGAAGTACCAGCACCTTCAACAATCCCTTCATTTTACGCATCTCAAAGGTAGTCAAAACACATTGGATTAATGCTACGACAATTAAGCTCCATCAGGGGGACTTTGCGCTAAATAATCTTTTCTATATAATATAATAATTCTAAACTAAATCTTTGCCATCTTCAAAGTCTCTACTCTAGAGACATCCTTTCTGATCCACCAACCTTAGGCCACCTTCCTACCAACCCAAGCTGCAGACCTGGTCAAATAAATCAACCTCATGCTCAGTTGAAATCAAAAGGGAGGCAAGATAATACTAGTGGCCACTAAATAAGAGCCCAGTTGGGCTGCCCCATGACGGCCCACCCTTGAAATGGTTAGTAGCCCGTTAGCACTCACCTCCCACTGCATGTGAGGCGGGATGTTCCTGATCTGCAGCTTACAGCTCCTGGAGATACAAGGACGAGGGTGGGGAGAGAAATTGTTGGGAGAGAAGAGGGAGAAAGACAATAGTCATTACAAAGGGCACTATGATGCAAATAACATTTTTAAATGGTTTTTTCGTTTGTTTTTTTTTTTTAAATAAAGTAACCGCACACATCTTGCTGCTATTCACAGACAATAGCTCTATTCCCAACTCAGGTAGACTGACACAAATCTACTTCTGCAGATTAAAGTTAGTTGAGGCTGCTCAAAATCTGAATTAAGCTTTTAGGAATAAATAAAGGCCACACCACCACGCCCTTCCTTCTCCCACATCAATTGTAGGACAGAGCACAAAGAGTGAGATGGGGAACAAAACCAGTACACTGAAGTGGAATTCAGAGCAGAAGCAAGAGGGACTGAAAATTGGAAAAAGATTCCATATTTAAGTGTGTCTACACACTGAGTAAAACATGTGCCCTGTAGTACTGAATCATGATGCGTCAACCGCTGCATGGTTCAGGCCCACTCATTTCAGCCCAAATAGACATTTGTCCAGGAGCAGCCAGCTGTTGTATCAAAAATTAAGGGGAGGGGGGTGGGCTTCAACAGGCCTTCAGAAACTGACAGGAATCTTTGCTAGCTGGGTCACACAAAGAAGAGTCAAAAGTCACATGCTTGTTCACAGAACGTGCATACAGCTGAAGCAAGTGGAGACTAGCGGTTACAATGGTACTGCTGTGCTCTGTCACCAGAAACAAGTACAGAAATCCCCAATTCATTCCTTTAGCATTAGGGTTCCCCATTTCATCAGTTTTGTGTACAACAGTGCGAGTATACAGGCTATGGTCATGCAGACAATGGAACTTGTGGATCAATGGGTGAGTTTCACAAGTGTCTGCCTGCATGTGGTGGTTGTATTTAAAAAAAAAAAAAAAAAAAAAAAAGGCTAGAAAAGCACAGGCCACTCCAAAGTCCACTACCTCCTAACACATAGACCTAAAGGAACAAAATGTACATATGAATACAAGCTAAAGTACGAATACAAAGAATCAAACCTTGACCCCAACTGATTTCCATTATCAGCCTTACACTCACACCACATATGCACACCTCATTCAAAGTTGTGATCAGCTATTTTTTGTAGCAAGTGTAAAATCCTTTAGTCACACTGCACACATTTTTCCCAAAAGCTCAACTTCACTGAAGTGACACCTACTTGTACAGACTGCTTTACTGTTAATTAGTTAGTTGCTGTTTTGAAATCTAAAATGGACCTCAGAGGCCCAATTAACCCTTAAAAATTAACCCTTTAAAAAAAAATTAAAAATTAAGAATATGAAACAAAAATCGTAACGTGTCATACAAAACAAAGTGCAGTGCATGTGTGCAACATGGACCACAACATTTGCAATTCCTTAGCATTTCCACTGCCTATATTCAGGCTAACAGTTGTCCAATGTAACAAAATAGGACATTAGGAAACCACTAAATTCTAAATGGACAAATTGTAAAGAAAATTCCAAAATAACTTCCAACAGGAATTTCAACCCTTTCCGGCCCACGGTGCCATTCCTGGCTGATCCAGCCCCTTCTCCCCACTCATTCCGTATGCCCTGCATTGCGGTGGGAACGCCATGCGAAATGTGCAAATGCACAAAGTACTTCCAGTCGGATTAACCTATGGCTCCACACATACACACAGGGTATATGGGGAGGTGGGGGTTGTGGGTAGTATACATTCCTGGTCTCAGTCTTTGATTTGGGGAAGTGCGTGTACGTGTGAGGAGTGGTATGGACAGTGGGGGGTAGCCCTGTTTCAGGCAAGGGTAACAAGGGCCCTCTCTGCCCTGTGGGGGTGGGGCCCTGTTGCTATGGACACTGGCAAGTCCACTGACAGGAACATGTACAGCAGGGTTAAAAGTGGGAGGGGACAGGATAGAGGGGAGGCCCAGGAGTTACTGAGGCTAGCTTATCATGTGATGGCCAGGAGGAGGCCACTCTCCTTATTTACTTTCAAAATGGACCAACATTCTACACGTTTGTCCTCAGCTGCCTGGGTGAGACGTATAGGCCTGCATAGCAGACCCTGCATGCGTTTTACTCGCACACACAACCACAAGAGGGTTCACAAGTTAAGCAGCAAACACATTACCTGTATTCCTCTCCATTTATTAATCATCTACCCATACTGAAGAACTCACTGCCCATCCGCAGCCATTGACTACGCAGGTTCTGAATGACTGAACCAAGTCTCGGGCTCCACTGTCTACTTCAGACCTTCCATACACACTGTGCACCCAAGAAGCAGAATTCATCACTGCATTTGAATAAGCTGAAATTATGTTGGATATCAACTGGAACCCAACTTTGTCTCATTGCACACAAATGTTTTTTTTTTGTTTTTTTTTTAAAGAGACCTTTTCCTTCAGTTCAAGTGAATCGAGGTGTCACATTAAAAGTTGGAGCCTCCCAAGCCGTCTCCCCAAAACAGTCTTGTGTATGTGCGCAGGTGGGGCCCCTCATTGACCCCATGACCCAGAACTCCTTTAAGAATCGAGTTGTTTCTCTAAACAATCCAAACCCAGTCTACACATTTTCAAAAATGGCTTTCATCTTGTTTTAGATTAAAAAAAAAATATATATATAAAATAAATTCTATCAAAAATAAATAAATAAATCTATAAGCAAATATACAAACAAAGCAAAACAAGGACTCAACTTTACACCACCCACTGAAATCAAATACTAGTTTTAAAAATTTAATTTTTGGAAAAAGTAAATCTTAGTCCTACACCTTTGAACACAATACATTTGGCCATTTCCTATTGCTCATTTAAATGGGGCCACCCCTCATTCAGCCGTACCATTTTCTTTCTGTACTAGTGACACGTGCAGAAGAAGATGATTAAATTGCCTTTTCTTGCACTCAATTTACCTTACGTGGGGAATAATTTCAACCAGGACATTCATTCAGTGTACACAGAAATGACCATTGTGAAGGTCAGTTTGCCAGGTGGAAAAAAATATTTATATGGTCCAGCTACTCCAAAAAGCTAAACATTTTTGGTTAAATAAGGAAAAGAAAAAAAAGCAATAAAAATGGGGAAAAAAGTCAACTGTGGAGAGTAGGGTTTGAAAAGTAGATACACTTACAAGATTCATATGAATGCTCGACTTCTGCTCATTGAAAAATGTACATATTCTGTGTGCTTCCCACAGAATATGTAAAAAGCACAAGACAAGGGGGGGCATTTGCAAAAAAGTGGATAGGTAACGTAAATGAACAACTATCTACAGACAATGGGATTTCAAATATACCAATATTTCTGCATTTAGCTTAAATAAAAGGAACATTTTAAAAAGTCACTACTGGCTGTAGCAGACTTATTTATGTGGCCTTTTAAAAATAAAATAAAAATCACAACCATGTTCAATTCAGAGGAATGCAGCCTAAATTGGCATCTTTGGAGTGTATTTTGCCCGGAGTGAAACACCACACTCTTCGGCATGTCACTCTACACATTCCTATCTTTATGAACCCCACAATGCAGCCACCCCATCTTGATCCCCGTCTGCTTTGGCACTTCCCCTTCCTGATGAGTTCAAAGGTTAAGCTATGGTGATTGGCCAAACCTCAATCTGAAATCTGCAGGGTTGGAATGCTCCGAGGGGCCCCCCAGTGTACACGTCTGAGTCAGTACTGTTCCCAACGACTATAGGGTTATGTTCCATGTGGAACAGGGAGGGCACGTTTTACTCGTTTTCCTCCCCTTTTAAAGTATGGCTGAAACTCGACTCCGCTGCTGCCATAGCCAACACTACAGGCTGCAGTGAAAGACAGCGACGTCACAAATTTGTGCTGATGAGGAGCACTTTGAGGAACGTGTTGAGATTTTATTGCAAACAAATTCATATTGAGCTCTGCTGGTTCATTTATTCACGCTACAATGACAAACAATCACCCACCAGCTGCCACGAAAGGCTTTTATTATGTTCAAAAGGAAAATAAATTCCACGTCAACAACTCGAATTTTTAATCTGTATGCGCCATTTTTTCTACATATATCCAAGCAGTTTCTAAATTAATTTGAGCCACGTTTAACAGCTGAAAAGTCGACGTCTTTCGCCATTGCTTTGTTAAATGTGGCACCAGACTTTGCGTCAAATACCACTTTTTTCTACTGAAGCACCAAATGCATTTTTTAATATAGTGCACCTTGCAGATACTTGTACCCATAACCAATTAAGCTTTAAATTTAGTTTATATAATTGACAGAGTGAGCATATTGCCTCACCAAAAATACGCACGCAATGTCTTCAAATCCCTGCATTTCACGTCCACAGCGCAGATTACATGCTGCACACTCAGGTGATTTATTTGACACGTTTTAACACCGAAACAACCTCCTAGTTAGGTTAGAGGGGGTCTAACTTCAACAGCGAGGGTTTTCGTGACTTGGGCCCCAAGCCTCCCATTCCCTCGCGTTTGGGAGTCCATCTCATGCAACAGCAGCACAATGTGCTGAGGAGGGCGGAAGCGCAGGGCAGGCAGGGAGAATGACGGGCAGATCCTTCTCAAATGGACGACTCCACAAGGCCTGTACGCCTCAAATCAAGCCTGCACCCACTCTTGACACATTTAAGCCTGCACACTCAGTAGTTTATCAGCCGCTCCGAGCTTTGAGCTCGGCTATTAGGCGCTGTGCGTATGCTAAGAAAAACAATGGTGGCTGCGAATGAGATGTGTACCAGCATGTGCTAAATGAACTTAAACGTACACCAGCTTTAGCACTCTATTGTCATGGCGAGTGGAGGGAGTACAGTTCACCACCATACGCCCCTTATATTTGACCTAGAGCGTTCAGGAAGAAAATACTCCATTAACCAAAAATGGGGTTTAAAAAAAAACAACACAGCTCTACTCAATTAAAAAACACTAGACAACAAAACCAAGCGCACACGTACTCTTATTGGAAAAAAAAACATTTAAAAAAAATGCTTGTGTAGAAAATGGCTACATTGAGGTGAAGGGGGGGAAGGAGGGGAGGGAAAGGAGCTCCCACAAGTTGAACCAAGACTAGTTAATAAAACTTGACCTACCTTTGACGTTTAGGGACCGAGTGCTCCACTTCGAGAACTTTCCCGTGAAGTTCAACTTTACCTACAACACAAAATACAATCATTTAATTTTTTTTTTTTTTTTTGCATATGACCTCTCACACAGGCCTCCTCGTGTTGTGTGAAATGTTAGGTTGGCGTTTACCCAGTTTGTAAACAGTGCTTTAAAAAAAAATTAACAAAAACAGGCATATGTGAAAATATCAGTGTGGATTTTAACATGAATCGTTCGGGGTGTGCGAGCCACAAATAGCACGAGGACACAACTGAGCCTGTTAGCCCAATTCGTAAAATTATTGGAATTTGGCGAAATTGGTACGTGTTCCTTGTATGCAGACTTGACTTTAATTGAATAAACCCTGAGACGAGATTAAACAAAACACACAAAAGCAAATTGTGGTGTGGCTCAGTTAGCTGGCCTACATTTGACCAACACAATTAAACCACCTGGTGTGTCAGTATAGGCGAAATGGCTTCACCATGTAGTGAGTTGTGGCAACAGGAGAAAGCCTGTACTTAGAAACATTCAGAGTGCAAATTCAAAATAAAAAGAAAAAAAAGGAAGCAGCAACACACTGCTCCAAATCGTGCCAAAGTGAGCTCACAATAAGGTTCACTTCACGGCGTCCACAGCCCCGCTGCCTATCGCCCCACTGCCCTGAACGGCACATACAGTAAAGCCTTGGTATCCTCATGATTGTGTTTACTCGACCATTTAATCAAGCTACACACAGTGGTATTACCAAGGCAGAATTACACTCAAACCTACTGGAAGCCATTTGTTTGAACCCATAGTGTCAAAAGGCCAAGTAAAGGTTGTGTGAGAGAAAGAAACGCTGGATGCACCCCCACCCTACAGGACTACATGCATTTCTCTCAGGGGCCCTGAAAGTAAGGCAATCTCGTCAATTGCAGCAGTTGTTGCGTATTTTTAAATTCCACTTTTGTTTTGGGCTTAAAATCTCTCACCTGAAAGAACATCGATGGCTCTCATTGCAGCTTTCTCGTCCGGGCAATCCACAAACGCATAGCCAGTTTTAACAAGAAATGGACCACTGTGCGGAATCTTCCACTGCTCAAAGATAGTTTCGAAGTCCTCCTCGCTCGCCTCTGCGCTCACGTTGCCAATGTACAGCTTATTCATGTTCTACGCGGAAAAGGGACAATCTTTACGCTGAGGGAGAGACAGTTATTTGCTCTCACGGATGTGCAGAGTTTGGAGTAGCCCAAATCGCCTACTACTACGGAGTGGCTGTGGCGTGCTTCCCGGTCGTTCAAGCCACAGATAGATTTAAACTGGCAGCCTCACAGTGCGTTTGCGCTCCCTCGCCCCTCTGTCTATATCGCGCAATAAATAAATGCTCAATTATTAATCTCGTGTCTCCAAACGATGGCGGGCTGGGTGAAAAGGAGGAGAAACTACTTTGTGTCTTCCTCCAAACCCCTTGGCAAAGAGACAGAGAATGTCACACACGGTAAGGCTGGCGCCCGCCTCTAAGTCTAGAGCCTAGAAGAAGAAGAAGAAGAAGAAAGGGGAGGAAAAAAAATCCTCTGCTATTCCGGCTTTTTTGAATGAGCCACGTGTTCAAACTACAAATCAGCCCACACGTGAGGAATCCCAATTGCTCAATTAAGTGTTTGGGATTGGGGAAAATTGCACGGGAATCTGGGGTGGGGACAGCAAAGGGGAGTTAAGAAAAAAAGGACGGGAAGAGTGGATTGGTGTTGTGGGGGGGGGGAGAAAAAACCTGGCGAGATATGTGCGTAAAGGGATTCCGTGAGAAACTAGTGTATCTTTACTAGAATCACATTCGTGTGCCTTTCTCTGCAAAGCCTTGTTTCTCATTGGTCGGCTGAGAAATAGTAAAACGGCAATGCGCTCATGCTGGGGCTTGAGCGCACGGCTGTAGGCTACCAAGTGCGCTGTACTGATGACACAGTTGAAAGAAAAGGGGGTGGGGCCATTCATATATAATGTTGCACTATATTGTTAAATTGCGTATTGGGCACATTTAATTTTAAATAGTTCGTCAATTGGGAGGGCCCTGCGCCGCTTCTTGGGCCCTTACGCAATGTGGCAATGACACGTACTATCCACATGACGGCATCCATCTTCTCCAGCAAGCGTGGAGCCATGCCCTCTCTGATCCACAGCTCAAAGTCCAACAGCGGGCCCCATATACTCGTGGTTACACAAAAATAATATCTGAGAGGGTATCTTCGAGCAACGTGGATGCTATCACGCCACTTGTGTACTTTCTGAATATCTTTTCAGGCAGTTTGGGCGCAACGAGAAAGCCATATGGAGCGAGCACACATGGCGAATCTCCTCTTCTATACCTCCGGCATGGATTTGAATTTACTGAAGGAGGGAGGGGTCCCCCACACTAATCTGCCCCTAGCGTCCCATGTAAGGCATATAACTAATTCAGTCACGTGTGGAATACATGTCTAAAACATTACACAACTGTCAATAGGATTTTTTTGTAAATCACAAGGCGGGGTGGATTTTTCACGCGTAGGTCACTCTGTAGATGATGTTCGTGTTTACTGGTCAAATGGGGACTACAATCCGAAAGGTCGATATAGGGCCAGGGCAGAACTTGTGCAAGTTTTTTTTTTTTTTAACAACAGAGGTCCCATGAGGAATGTATGTGCAAAGGGTAACATTTATCACAGAATCTGAGCTGACAATTGACTTCTGTCCCTTGAAGTTTAGTCATTGATCAAACTAAAGTCGCTTATTTTACCTACCTCAATTGTATATATATATATATTCAAAGGCACAACTTTTTTTTACTTGTTTCTGCTAAGATAACTTGTATTTGATGTTCTGTGGTGCTGTTACACAAGGTCAAATTCCTGTGTACATTGTACATTTTGCAAATAAAGAGATTCTGATTCTGATTTACATTATCCTAAAAATGGATGCAGTAACCCTCATCTTCATAGCAGTTGTAGTATTTTTGGGGGCCCTAGTTTGTAGTGTAGTTGAACTGCGCTGCATGACACAGAGTGGCGTTTCTGTTATTAAGTCAAACACTCTAGGTGTAGGTAAAATTAGGCCAGCAAAACAATACAGCCACCTTTCAGCTGGCGACATAAATCAAAAGCCATACAACTGTTGCCATCTGACCCAAATCAGTGCCTCTTCAAAACAGATTTAAGAGAAACTCAACTTTATCATGAACATAGCACTTGCATACATTATTTTAGATTTACATAAAAACTGACCACTGAGAGCATCCATCTAAATTTACTGTATTCATATTATCTGAGTTTGTGGAAGTGTGTTTACATGTGCTCAATACACATAACCTAGTTTGAAATCAGACTGTATGTGCTACTAGCATGATGTGTTGGTATAAATGAGGACATTATACATTGCAATAATGGTGCTATGGTTTGTCCTAGGTATGGTTAAAATCTAACTGTACTGCAGCCAAAACTTGTTTTTTACATGGTTACTATAAGGAGTTACACAACATTAACTTTGACCTCACGGTCTTCCAAGCCAAATATAATGTTTTTTTATTCCAGTCTCCATCCCAAAAGAGCTTTAGCTGTATCAGTTTGAAAAGTTGGGAAAAGTAAGTTTAGTATGCCTCTTGTTGCCTGCAGCCTTGCAACAGCCAGTACTGACAGATTTACTTTGAGCAGGGATGATCGTTTTGTGTCGCCGCTGTGTTTGCTAATGAATGAGCCTGTAGGTGTGCATGCTCATGTAAAGCAGGTTACAAAGAGAGTGTTAGTTTAGTGGGCCCTCTAGTCACTGGCTATGACTGGGGCCATGGCAGTTTCAGTGGGTTACTCCTCTGCTGCTGAGCAAACACACATGGCTCTCTGATTGGCCATACTTCCTGACCAATCAGAGAGCGGCAGACTTGTTCCGTACTACTGCTGCTGGCTCGGCCTCAGCGCGCTCGTTCATTGGCTCCCCGGTTCGACAATTCTATATGAATCAGCGCGCCAATTATACATTTCTCCCCAGGTTTCCTTTGCTCGGCTTTGTCATAAAGCAGAAAAATGTAACGAAACACGAAAGGATTACCATATCCGAGGCGCTTTTTCTAACGGTTCTCAACATTTCAGGAAGTTTATGCTTGAGTTACATTTATGGGGCACCCACACAACTAGGTTAAGTGAAAAGAGAATAAAATATAGAGTTTAAAAAACTGCTCCAGGACAACTCCCGAACGACTTTTGGTTGTTTTCTAATTTTTCCAAAAGTTTACATTCCCGAAAAGTTTCTGAATAACTTTTAAATCGGTGAGGGAATGAAAATGTTCATTCTGCATGGACCTATATGAGGAGTTCACAGGGCGTGTGCGCTTTCCTTTGGCTTTGCTCAGTTTATACATTTTTTTTATTTACAACACAATTTATTTGGCTCTCTTGATGGCCACCGCAAATGCTATAACGACACGCACTCGGAGGAGCTCGGTGTGAACCTCCTTTTGCCTGCTGAACTGTGTCTTAACAGATGGTGCTTTTTGTGTGGCTACTGGACGTATAGAGGCAGCAGCCATGTGAGTCTTCCGCCTGGCTCTGTCGGCTTAAATGAACTGATGCATGGCTGCAGCCTGACCCTCTCTGTGTGAGTGTGTGTGGTTGCTGGCGCTGCAGGAGGAGTAGTGAATGTATCGCTGAGGAATGTACAGAAAGTCTCCCCGCCCCCGAGTTTCAGGACTCCTCGCTATGTACAAATTCCATAGGGGGCAAACTGACATAAAGTTTCAAAGTAGACGGCACCCAATGTGAGAAGATTGGTGCGTTTAATGTCAGTGCAGGGAAAAGGGTGACCAAATCGACCTGTTTAAACACAGTGTTGGATAATTCCAGAAGGAAATACCAAGAGAAGAGAGGGGAGGTTGATTGTTTAAGCTCAACGCATCTTATAGCCCAACTTTGAGCTGTTGTTGGCCTCATTCCAAGACATACGTCGCCAAGCGCCAGGCTCTTTCACAAACCCTATAAACTACAGTGAATCCAGGGATTCTGTTCTCCGGTGAGATTGCTTTATTATTATTATTTTTAAAGTTTATTTTCATGATCGTTGGCGATTCCAATCTTTTACAATGTTTTCTCTCCACTTGAGTTTTCACCATTAAACCTAGTGGCTGACCGCTTCGGACAGTCAGGGAACACTGGGGTGAACGCCATGTTGATGAGAGCCTTCCAGCAACATTAACTGATGCAAACAATCTCGATGTTCATGCAACTATTTTTGGTCCAGACATATGTTTTCTATTCTCAGAGAGTGCTTTCATGCAGGCTCCAAAAAGTAGAGGTGGAGTGGGGGGAGGAGAAGAAAAAGTGAAGAGTGGACGTGTTTTCTCTTCAGATTCTGCTGTGGGATGACACCCTTCATCCCGTCAGAAAATGGCGGTCTGTGTCCCCTCAAAACAGATGCCAGGGGATATTTCCTTTTTTTTATACAGCAAAGAACGAGTTAAGTCTGGCTGGCAAAACACTCAAGCAAAACTATCCCAGCTTTTTATTATCTTTTGATCATTTTAATGAGCAACACGACTACAGTATGTTTAGCTTTTCTAGTTTTCTCGCCACTAACACTTTCTTTGCCTCCCTCCCCCTCCTCCCACAAACGTAACTAAAATTCCAGGAATTACTGTGGGAAAAACTTCAATTAAGAATAGATACAAAGTAACTGAAAAGATTAATTAAACGGGAGAATATTTTTGGAATTAAATATCTGGTCTTATCTATTTTTTTAACTTTTTGGTTGTTGTTAAAAAAACAAAAGAAGAAGGAAGCTATTGATTGCAGCCAAAAAAACAATAACCGTCACATCATAGTTTTTGTTTCAGCTGGCAGCAGCTACATGTATATTAATATTTTTTTATTGAAGTATTTATTTAATAGCTTTTAATCTGGTTCAGCTCCGTCCACACTTGTTTCCGCAGCATGGCGCGTGAAATGATTTATTACAAATCCTTGTTAGATTTCATTGTTGTTGTTGTTTTTAATCAGCTCAACACAACTGTGGTTCATTCCAATAAACATCTGCTGATTTGTGTTTTGCGTGAGCTGAAGATGGCTGCATTTTTTTGGGTGTTATTCTTTTTTATTTTAGTTTTTGGCTCTTGTTGGTCACTTTTCTCGCTGAGATTTACGCCACACGCTCCTGCTGCACAGCAGTTTGACGAGAGTGTGTGTTTTTCACACAGACTCACATTTGGATCTGCAGACTGTCAGACATTGCACACCACAGTGCACGGCCATGCATTAGCATGGAGCTCTGTCCCTCTCTTGCAGGGAAACTTGCCCCTGCGGCCGCTGCTGTTGTTGTTTACTGACTTCAGCTCCTTGATTGATTTGTTTCACAGTGATTTGTGTGGAGGGAAATTTCTCCCCCAAAACGACACAAAAGCAATCAGCGTCTGCAAGTGTCCTGTTGCCTGAACTGAGTGAGAAGCAGGGTTTTGTTGTGCTTCAGCTTTTTTTCTTTTTTCACACTTTTGTCCTTTTTTAGATTGTGTTAATTGTAAAATACAGTGCACGATTTGCTCAATTTGGAATGGACTATTGTCTGTATTCTGTCTTAATAGGAAGGCATCTGTTATTTGCTTGTGAAGATTGACTATTGAAGTGAAAATGTTGAGGGGAGTCACGTGAACGTCATAATTCTGGCACTGAATTCCAATTAAGAAACACAAATGATTTACATGTAATTTATTTATTTATTTTTGTGAACCAGGAAGCCTTTTTTATGTTATGGCAAAATAAATCAATTTCCCAAATCTTTGTTCCCAGAAATCCATTTGATGGTGTTGAAATATGCAAAACATTTCACATTTCATGAAGCTTTCAAATGGACAGTGAATTACCTTCCCATGTTGACGCGGTTTAGCTCCCAGTTTCAAGAGGGAAATCAGGTTAATTTGTGGAGCAAAAAATAACAAGTGTTTCATTTTAATTTGGACAACTATCGTGCGAAACCTCCAAAATAATCGTTTTCAGAAAACAAATTCTGTTGACTTAATAAGTCCCATTAACAGAAATTCCGATTAATGGCTGAAATAATCAGCACAGCACACTGGAATATGTGCTTACTGATCAGACATGTTCGAAGTAAGGAGGTGGAGCATTTAGGCCTACACCCCCACCCAGTTTTCCTGTTTTGAATTCATGAGCATAGATGCCTGTCAACCTCCAGACATTGCCACCACCCCCCCCCCCCCCCGCCCTTTAATCTTCTAATCTGATCACAAATACAAATTAAAGCTACAGGTTGCACCTGCCGTACATCTTGGGTGTAATTGGTTGTAAATCCTTCAATTCTACAGTAAATGTCAGAGAATTAATGGTAAATTCCTAAAAATAAACAAATAAGCAGGTCAATTTGATTTAAAAAATGAGAAAGCAATGATTTCGTAAGCTTTCTCCCCCCCCTTATTTTGCAAAGTGTTTCCTTTCAACAGATACCGCTTGTTCTCTGTAGCTTGAAAACAAGGCGCAAGTTCTAGAAGCAATGCGTTCGCATGAAACCACAGCGATCTCCTCAGGCTGTGCCTCATGCCTCAGCCTCATGGTAGTTTTGCTCCCGTCGTTACACCCAACTTAAGTGAAGCAAGACATTGATCACAAAGCAACTTGATATATAGCCGCATTAACCAGGTGAAGTGTCTGCATTCGCTTTGTGTGCACCTGCTTTCCACAATGACAACTGATATGAAGCGCCAGCACCAGACTCCTTAATGTTAAAGAAATACATTTAGTGAAATGTTTATTCCATCAGACATCTGCCAGGAAATGTGTATGAACAAATCTGTTAGGATTTAAATGGCCACACGATCATTAAGCCATGTGCATCCTGAGTTCTACTGTTCAATCTTTATTGAGAAAGGCCTTGAACTTTGACCCTTGTGCCCCCCCCCAGCTTGTTCTTACCTTGGAACCTTTAGTTATCTCTGAGTCTATAGCTGAATGCATAACCCAGAGTGGGCCCCATGACATGTCAGCAGTGATTATTGACCGTATTTGAATGGAGTGCCTTATTACTGAGACCAAGGTCTACAGATAAAGAGCCCTTCATTCCTTCAGGTTTACTTTTGTGATTAGCCACTCAAAATCCTGTTTGCTCCCAATTTACAACTCTGGGACAAAGTGATTGATCATACTGTGATGTAATCTCCCAGGTGTTTTCTGTGACTTGTGACCCATATTCATGTTATCTTTTCATAGTACATAATCTACCTATGTCCCCGGGGAGGTTGATGTGTATAGACAATGCATCGTTGCTGCATTTTAATGAGAAATGGTTTACAGAACATACTGTATTTCACATGAGAACACCCAATAAAACCTTGGTCAAACCTCTTGTGTGCGTGTTTTCACTTGTGTGGCCGGACTGGGGTAAATGGGGAAAACAGAGTGTAGCGTAGTTTAAAATAGCAACTGCAGCCAAACTACGTAAAAACCGTGTGCACTTTGCTTGTCACACAACACCTTATTTTGTGAACCTCTTGTTTTCACACCTTACTCTCAGAAACTTCCAGTATTAACCGAACCATGCAACTACATCTCTAGTTCAATTTCATACATATTAAGTCTGGAGGGGAAAAAACAAACAAACAAAAAAAAAAAAGACCCATCAATTTAAAGTTTTCATATATTTGTATTGTCACACAAAGAACCGACAGTAACAAAACAAAAAAAAAAGCCACATGAAATCAAAACTCCCAGGGAGCTCCTTCGCTAAGAGAAAAGGGGCTGAATGTGAGCAGAGACCCACTTTCACTTCTGATTGCTGATAACACTTCATTTTACAGCCAGATTCACGTGCTGCTTGACAGTTAAATGGAAGGTTCGTATTAAGAAACTGAGATAAAATCTGTTTTCCTCACTGCACAGTCAGAATGCAGCCATACCTTCTTGGTAATGGTTGCAAAACAATCAAGTGTCACCATTTGTGTTATATACACCAAAGCCGGCGTTCTTTCCCCATCGTGAGGTCAAAGTGACCAATGCAACAACAGAAAAAGGCAATCCGTGTTGCACAAAAAGAAGCGGGAAGGAAGTACGTAAAAGGCTAACAAATGAAGCAAGAGCCGAGTCGTTTGCTCACACTCCATGTGGGAGCATCAAAAGTGTCTCAATACTAAGACGTTTATTGCATGTAAACGAGAACTACCTCAAAAAAACACGAGTTCTGCTGATAAAGTCGTAACTGCTCAAATTGTTCCCGCAGAAACATCTTGGAGGAATCGTACGTCAGCGACTGAAGAAAAGGTGAACTTTGAAAAGAGGCAACTTAGTATCTTCCTGCAAAAAGAAAAAGGTCAAAATTGTATTAGAACAGAATTAAGACAGTGGAATGCTAATGAGACCAATCAGCTTTCACCGGTAAGGAAAATGCGTTTTATTTTTTTAAATCATGCGAGTTTCTCTTGACACTTACGTGGGCTGTAAGAGCGAGATCTGTATCGACTGCAGTAGGGTGATGGGGGGTGTCTACGGCTGAAACATGACAAAAAAATAAAGAGTGAACTAAATTTGTTTCTTGTAACCGTACAACATTGACTTTGCTTTAACGAATGATTACTCACCTGCACCTACAGTCATGCTCGTCGTATCTGTCGTAGCCACAGACATAGTCTCTCCTCTTGCTGCTGCTGCCACTCCCACCTCCACTGCTGTAAGAATACAAAGAGCCTGACTTCTGGGCTCTTCAAAAACATTGCACCATATAAAAATAGATGTGAATTATAAATTCGGAACATGTTTTCAAAAAACAAAACAAAACGGATGCTAAGTTAAATAATAAATAAACAAATAAGCTTTCATAAAAAACCCTTTTTTCCCCACCCACTCCTAATGAATCAGATGTACAGTCAAGCATCACATGAATATCAAGGTCCAAAGCCACACAACGGGCCAAGAAAACAGTGAAGATGTGATCTGACGTTAGTCTTGATCTTACTGAGTTGCTCGGCCCATATAGATCCCGGGTGTGGGGGCATGGGGACGCTTGGTAATGGAATAATCCACTCTGATGCACATCCCGTGCAGCTCCATGCCGTTGGCTCGCTCCATTGCCTGGGGAACACAAGCAGGAAAAGACAGAGATGCTTTCACATAATCGTGCGCTCTTAAGTAAAGAATTATTTCATTTCCAAAAACCCTGCAACAGTTCACAATGCAACCCGTTTGCTATAGGATGCGTTGCTGCATGGTTAATGCAATATGAGGCAAGGCTGACATCTAGTGGCAAATGTATGCAATCACACCGAGATTAAGAAAATGAGGGGTGGGTGGTTCACAGACAAAATGTATTTGCTAAGGACCATATCTGGATGTACAACTATTCCTTTTAGATATATATTTGAGGGGGATATATTTTAAAATGGATCAGAGCACAACAACAATGAAACCACAAAACCAGATCACATCATTCTAACCTGATTTAAAGATTCCTTTCAATCTGAACACAAAAATAGTGCCGGTACCAACACAGTTTTCCAAGACAAGGACTGAAAGTTACTGGGCATCTGATTTACAAATAAAAAAACTGAAATATTTTCCATACCTCTTTGGAATCGTCTCTCGTCTCTCGGCAAAGCCACGGGAGCAACCTGTGTGCTGGTCGTACACCACGTTGACCCCAGCCAGAAAACACCTCTCTCAGGTCGCACTCTGCCGTGCACAAGCTCAAGCTGAACACTCCCACACGTGTGCTCGCATCAGGGTTCGCCTGAAAAGGTCAACAATACAGAGTTGTTGTGGTGGTTGCGCTAATGTGCTCGTTTTATATTTTGCATACAAAAATCAATCAATTCATCAACGGATTTCCAACTTTTATTCATTTATTTTTTTCCAAATACGTACACTGGCTGTCTCAGGTCAGTTTATCATTGTTTAGGGAGAAAAATACAACATTTCCGCACTAAACATGTGCTCTTACACACAACAACTTTAGGCTTTGGAGTATAAACTGAAAATGTAAGAACCTGTGCATTTCCACAGTGAGGAAGCAGTTGGAACACTATCAAAATAACTTCTAAAATGGCTGTATATGACGGTTTTAAGAACCCCTTTAACTGTGTACATGAAGGTGCAACAGGGGGAGATTAAAACAGACATGCACTCAATTTGCTCCGCGCTTCTCTAAAGAATAACTCCCTCCTGTTTAACATTCTCATATGGACCTCTTAAAGCAGCAGTTAAGCTGCCAACATTGATCTGACACAAACTGCATTCTAACATGGAGCTGCAAGCAAACGTCTCCAGGTGGGGACAAAGGAAATCAATTTCACCCTTCCTTAGTGGAAGTATGCAAAGCATCGTTTTGCTTATTGCAAGATGCCCTTTTTCAATTTATTTATTTTTAAACTAAACATCTCTTAAGTCTCCCAGTGTTAAACTGAGTATTTCGCACATTTACTCCTCGCCGTCAAGGTTTTACAGACATCTTTGAACAATATTAGATCAAAAGTAACACAATTTAAAGTAAAACAAAGAGTAAGAACCTAAAAACTGAAAAGATGCAAGTTTGACGAATCATTTATGCACTAATACTTTGGTTGCTCCTGTTGTAATGATGCAGATACAGCGCACATCTTAATCGAATAACATCTGTGAAAACTACTAAAAATCTAAAATGTAAACACTTTTTTTCAGCAAAAAGTGTCAAAATCATAGTAGTATGCAATCAGGGGTGAAAATCGTCCCCACGCTTATCTTTTCATAAAGGTATATAAGGGTAATACATTATAGACTTTTATCCAGTATACAGCGTCTAAATGAAAGCTGCAACTTAAGACTCACATGAAGACACAACATAGGGTCCACTTACCCTAACATCAGCACCACGGCCATGGCTGTTTGCTTCTTTTCTGAAGTCATGGCTCTGTTGATGCAATGAAAGGCGGGAAAAGTTAAGGGGTTATCAAATGTCATGCCACAGTGGATTCCCACAGTATTTAATACAAACAACTAATAGAACTAATCTATACGAATAACAGAAAGATTAAATTAGTACCTCTTAATTTCTAAACTGTCCAATGAGACGAGTGCTGCTAACACACTCCCAAAAATCAAATTCCAATTTATCTACATCTAAAGAAAAGAAAAGAAAAGGCCTTTGCATGATGGTTGTGAAAAAAAACAGCAGCTTCAAGGCTACTCCTAAATATCATAACAGACCATTTGATGATACATCAAAATATTTTATTCTAAATGTCTTAGAAGTGTTCACAGATGACATGTCAATCTGAGATGTTAATGGCGTCAGAGTTGACACCTTACACACGTGCGCATTGTTTAGTTTTCCTTTCACTTTCTTCAGATCTGATCAGACTCACCCTGCTGCCAGTGTGACGGCACCAGTGTGACATGGGGGACGTGCTCAGGCTTCTCCTGCGCCGGTTTCCTGGGCTGTAGGATCGAAAGTGGGACTTTCTCCCATGGCAACCAGACCGAGGAACGTGAGCGGCTGCAGCGGCGGTTTGAGTGCCGCCAGGAGCGAGACCTGAAGACAAGAGACACTGAACTGTGTGGTACAGTAGGTGAGCGTATTTTAGCTGATCAATGAAAAAACAAAAAAAAACAACTCATTTTTTTGCACCTCTTTACTGAGTGACCGTAATGAGACCCTGTTTGCGATGTAATTACAGTATCATGAGAAACAATTAAAAGTGACAACATACCTACATTTTGACCTGGACTTGTCTTTTTCATTTTAGCCATTACATTGCAAGTCCATCTATCCGATACCATTCCACAGTCACATCTCCTCCCTTTCCACTTCTGTCTTGCTCTGTAAAAGTTTTCATTAGCCTTCTTCTATCTTGAACTTTCTTCATCGCTCTCAGATAAAACTCTTCAAATCCCTCAGGCTCAATAACCTTTGTGAAAAGAGAACATTTAATCAAAAGCAAAGATCAAGGTTTCAGAGATGGAGAATATCTTATACAAAATGAAAAGGAACACTACAGTCAGAACAAGCAGACTACAGTTACATCTTAGCACATAACATTTAGTTTTATTAAAAAATAAAGTCACAACAAGCTATATAGTTACAAATAAAGAGCTCAGGTGTGTGCTGTAGCAGTATTTCATGTTGCTAAATCAGAGAGTGAAAGCAGAGATGGCAGAGTGGCTCGAGACAGCATCTAATGAATGCTAAAGCAGGCAAAACAAAAGCTCAGCGTGTCCAGAAATGGCTGCGATAACATCACAGCTACTCCAGATTTTATACTCATATTTGTTACTTTATTATCAAATTAATCAGATGCAATTAATCAAGATGAGAATAGGGGGGAAAAAAGCCAAATTGTAGATACCTCCGACCTCATTTCAGGTAAAGGGTGACGAGCTCACTGAGCTACAGCTGGAGGAACCTGCTGAGGTTGTTAAGCTAGCATCTAAAAAAAAAAGCTCAGTATCACCGCTGTTAGCATTTCTCTGCCTCTCTGACACAGGTCATGTACGCCAAAATAATAAGCAAAGTCAACCATGACACATCTTTCAATTAGCTGGAGTTGACATAACTTAATGATGAAATTTATGGGAAGCCACACAAAAGAAAAAAGGAGGAAAGGGAGTTTGTGGCAGAGTTTGTTGTAACCACTTACCCGCCTGTCACAGTGTCCATCCTCTGTGTCACTCATTTGGGTGTAACTACCTAAAAAAACACGATTTTGAACTCAGTAATATGCAGCAAGGACAAAAAAAAGACTTAATTAACTGGTTATTAGCTAGAAGATGGCGCGTGAGGTGGGAGGTTTGTTTAGGCATAGCAGGACTAACGTCATCTCCCGTCTCGCGTGGCACGCCCCCTTCATGTTAAGGCATGCTTCATTTATCCCGAAGAATCTACAATTGGATCGGACGCAAGGACGAAGTCGGCGGGACGCTGTGCTGTGATTGGTGGTGAAGGGAGGCTGGGTCTGTCCCCACGGCTGATCCAATCTCACACCAACCAAGTTTGTTAAACATAACGCAACAATATTCACAGCCAAAAGAACAGCGACACAGTGAAAACATTCCCCGTTTTTTAAATAACTTCATAAATTATTAGTTAATATGAATTCCATGTTGATTCAATTAGAGAGACCATATATTAAATTCTGAAAAAGGAAAACTGTGCAGTTTTAATTGGATACCAGCAGGTTGTTTAAAAATAGGTTAAAAAGTTGTGTAATGCTTCAAGAAAGAGTGACAGAAAACTTCTCGCATCTACCGCCAACAGTTATAATAGTAAAACCACTGATAGTTCGAATAACACTTTGGCTCATCTGGTTACAGTGCAATGTTCTGTGTGGAAATCCTGCATCCTGAAATCACTGCAGTGCAGTGGTGGGCTCCTCCAGAAGGACAGCAGCAGGCCTGTAAGATACTTCTTTGAAAGGGCTCAGAGAAAAACAAAAAAGAGTCGGGGGTGTTCACCAGTCTCCAACCACATAACCAGTCTGATGGGATCTGTGGGAAGAAAACGTAATCCACAAAGTCCCCATCCACAAGCCCCAAAGGATCAATAATGATCTGGTACCAGACACTCCAGGACTCCCTCAGATGTTTTTGGCCATGTCTTATCCTGTCAGACTGTTTGGCTAACATGAGAAAAAAAAAACTCAATATCAGGCCATAATATCCTGGCTGATCAGTTTTCCTTTGGTGAAATTGACAGAAAACCTGTAACAGTTTGGATACTAAAAAACAGTTTTTAGTAAAAAGGCGAGAGCAAAATAGGGAAACATATATATATATAAATATATGGAGGGGATCACCAGTCCATGAAGGACACGATGGGCAAATAGTTCAACAAATCAACAATGCTCAGTATAAAATTGCAAAGGAATATGGAGACTTGATCATTTACAGCATCATTTAACCTCTTGTGAGGGAAAAATCACTGCACTTGGGCTCTGGAACACTATTGAAATTTGAGGTTATCTTTGGAAACTTTAGCAAAAAAAAAAATTTGATTATTAAATAAATGAAAACCAGCTTGTTACCAGCAGAGTTCAAAAGCAAACATCTGTGAGGATATGGCGGTTCATTAGGGCACACAGCATAGGTCGAGGTTCTAAACTGGCCTGCATGCAGTCCACTTAAACATTTAGTACGTAATGAAATGATAAAGCATGCACGAAAGAAGACTCTGAACAGCCGAACAGTTGAGCAGCCGAACACCTTTATCAAGCAAGAATTGGAAAAATGTCATGTTCAAAACAAAAGGAGTTGGCCTCAGTCCCCAGATGCTTGAAGATGATATACAACCAGCATCATCCAGCAAAATTTAAATTTAGTGGTTCAAAATTATACCCCAGATGAAATTACCGCACCGTCAAAGGCAATAATAGCACAACATTTGACAGGCAAAGTATGTCAGGGGTTTCTTTTTCATTCTCCTCAGTTACAACCAGTTGGGCAATTTATTTTTATGCATTCACTCATACATAAAAGACGGCTCTTTAGTACTCGTAGAGATTACCGTCTTTGTTCACCGCAGCATTTATATTTGAAAAGAAGCAAAGAAACCAAGATCCGTTATGTTGTTAGGCTAGGAACACACAACAAGTTTAAGTGGGAGAGGATTGGCTTTCCGTTAGGCGGATTTATTAGTAAAGTTATTTCAAAACAGCTGGTCGGCTCATAATATAATATAATAATCACACTGTAGCATTATGAAGCAAAGTACATTCACAGCATCACTCAGTGCCGATGCAGTAAAAGCACAACTGAATAATTTAGTCTATGCACTGCTACGTTTCTGAGCAAAACCAGTAAGCAGTCTTTTAATTAAGTTTTTTTTCTTGACCCACATTGACTTTGTTGCATACCATTCCCAAATTATGCTGATCGCAGCACAACTTCGCTGTGTGGCAGGAGAATGCCATCACACGAAGTATCATGATGAGGAAATCACACACTTCTGTATTTTACTAGTTTATCAGCATTAAAGAGACCAAAGTAAGGAAGAGCAGGATGATGATGATGATAACAATGTCTGCCCCCACTCCCCTTTAAAAGGATCCATGAAGCTCAAGTTAAATGAACCAATTTTTTTTAGAAAATCTTCATAGTCACAGTGCAACAAGAACCCTGAACATATGTATGCCGACCAGTCCCCCTGACAGCATTATAGGATAGCAGTACATTCAAAGTTTCTTCATCTAAATGAGAACATTTGTGAACGAGCTGTGTGGCAGCCAACAGACTTCAGGTGAAGCACCTCAATCGCACACGCTTGCACACGTTTACAGTGACAAACAGGCTGTCGTTTTCCTATAACCCCACAGCAATAATCACTTACACATTTATATTGCCCTCAATTAAGTGCAAAATATATTCTTTGGGTTACATCTTCTGTGCTAACGGCACCGTTTATTTATGCTTAATATGAGCAAGCTAAATAATATATTTTTTTCAATTTTTTCCCAAAAACTGAAGTGTAGCTACTCTTTATCATCATGAGTGGATCATTTAGCTCAGCATTTTTGATATGTTGGAGCAGTATTTTAAACTGTCTCTGATATATAGTAGATGGGAAGCATTTCTATGACGAAGCATTTGAAGTTCAGTCTCAGTTCTTATTGTAACATTTGCTGCTTGCATTTAATTTAACAGTCACTAGATTCAAATATTGGGAAAAACAAACAAACAAACTACAAAATGTATGCTAAATCAATTCAGCAATGCCAATATAAAAAAAAACTGTATGAGGCTCTTGATACACCAGAATGTGATAATTAAGACAATAAAGATGTCCTTTCTTTCATCTCTGAGTAGACTGAACTTTTCTGAGACGCATCCTCATATTTCAAGGTTCTGGAGGTCCATAAATATCCCTTTAATATTTAGCACTTTAATGAAATAAATGATGGAAAAGCACGATGTTCTTCTCAGTGTGGTCGAAGCCTTTTAAAGATGTGCGGGTGAAGGCGTGACGTCCCTGTGTGGCTGCCAGGTGCCTCCTGCTTTGAAGCTTTCTGCAGGGCAGCAGGAGCAGAGGCGAGGATACCCCCTGCAGCGTGGGACGTGTTTGTGGTGGAAGCATTGGCCGCCAGTTCAATTTTCCCCTCCAGCTTGACCAGCCGTGTCAGAATGTCATCCAGTAACACGGCTATAGTCCTCTTCAGATCAGCTGCGGTGTGTATGAGAAGAAAGGGATGGAAGAAAAAAAAAAAACATGCAACAAAAACAAACGGTGAATTATTTTTCAAAACTTTGCTACACACAATTTTCCCGTAATCACAAAGGTGTTTACGTACTGAATAGCAACTTTTAAATCCCTCTAAAATTGCTTACCATAACCTGCCATGGAGGTTCCTTGTGGCCCACTCGGCGCGTTCTGGTTCTCCTCTGTCAGGACCTTGACGTATCGCCGGCTGAGTTCCAGTATTTGCTCACGCAACTCAGCGCTGCTTTGATGGCGAGGCTGCTGCACAGTATAGCGCAGCAGCATGAGTCCCCATGCCAGGCCGAACACCACCAGCAGCACACTCAACTTCTGCGACATGTTCCTCCGCAGCATGAGTGCACCGAGCACGGTACTGCGGGTGGTGGAAGGGAGGTCAAGATGCCCGGTCAAAGGCTCAACGTTGCTTCTTAGAAGTGAAGTTCTCTTTCCTGCTATCCTTTTCCACAGAAAGGTCAAAGGTCAACATCTTCTACATGGCAATCCTAAGACATCTTGTACTCTTCGGAGCAAGTGCTGAGCAATAGCAGAAGCAGGAGGTGTAACCAGAAGGCAACAAACGCCCTTTAAGCACCAGCAATCAGGGGTTTTTAGAAAGATCCTTTGGTTGCAAGATTTTGAGCATCAACTCACCTACGCAGATAAGGCAATCAGGCAGGAAGTCCACAGACATTGTTGACTATGATAGAGAAAAAACACATAATGGACAAAATTAACAAAGTGTGGAAGAGATCTATTTTAACAATCAATTCTTTCCATTGCTGCCCAGTCATGATTTAAGATCTAAAAAAAAGAAAAGAAAACAACACCCAACAAACACCAACTTTCATATCTGATGTCTGTAGATCTCTATGTTCATTGGCAGTGGGTTTAGCATCTCGTGGTTTTATTTAAGAATGACTGTAGGGAGTGAATTAAAGCAACAATTTCCAAGACACACACACACACACACACACACACATTGCAGTGCGCTGCATGCACCAAATCAAATTCCTCTTTATTAGTGAGGAGCTGGAGGCAACATCAAAGTGGCTTCCTGGACTATTTAGCTATTATGAGAGAGATTTCTTTGTTGTTTTAGGTCGCGGTGAACAATATCCCACTCATCAACAAATCTCTTTCAGTCCTCTTAGCCCAGAAACCCAATTACTAGTTTAGACTCCATGGGACCTACTTTTGCAGCTTCAGAAAGCAGACAAGGCAACAGAGAGTCACAGAGTGTTCTAGTCATCCTACGATAATGGTTATTGCTCTGACGAATAGGAGTGTGAGTGCAAGGTGCAAATATACAGGAAAATCAAACGATCGTTTTTCAGTTTTCACAACATGGTCATCAGTTTCATTCTCTCCAGTATCTCTTGGGTGTGGGAGTGTCACTCCCCACTGGGGCTAGAAAGAGGACAGTGACCGAGTAAATAAATCATGAAAAGAAAGGTAACATAATCTATGAAGTGATGTGTCCACACACACATACACACGCGCGCGCGTCCGCACACACACGTCCTTTCTCTGACCCAGGCAAAACAAAGCATTAATGGACAAAAAGTAGGGAGGAAAGGGAAACGACTTCACGGAAGCAAGAGCAGAAGCATGTCGGCATGCAAAGTTTGTGTCAAACATGTAAAAACATGGGAGGAAAGTTCTGACTTGTGGTTAGGCACTGCAGCTTTCTGCTTCCATGCTGAAAAATGCAGCTGAAATATGCGGGAGGTTTTGATTGTAGGGTCACCTTAGAATTATAGATTCAATCTCAAACGGATCAGACACAGTTGAGCCAATTTCCAAAATTTACAACTGAAAACAAAAGCAGTCAAACAAGTTGAAACCACATACAGGGACCTTAGAGAAAACCGTTGTTTTCAAATTTCCGGTTGAACTTAAAGCTCTTTGTCTTAAGAGCTTGCAGTTCAGTCGCTGAGCCACAAAGTGCTAAACTTTCTTGGTGATTCTTTTGAGCCTGCCAAGCATTTAATCTGACATAACGCTTTCTATCATTTACTAAACACACTCACTGGGTGTGATTTGTGTGAAAGTGTGTTAACGGGGACTAGTGACCGCAACAAGGCTAACCGCATCAGCCAAACTAGCCCATTTAGAAGTTAAATACTGACTACAACAGCTGTCATCTGTGAGTTTACAGCTGCCAGGGGTCAGAGACACTCTTGACCAGCTAAGCTGCGCGGGTAAGCTTACAAGTCGCTAAAGTATGCGTGCAGAACGTAAAAGATAAGACTGAGGCGCCGAATATACGTGTCGCTGCAACTCGAAGACTCAGTACCAAGCAACACATTACTCATTGACAAGTTTGCAAAAAACTGCCTGGACTCATTACACAATGTCAATTCACAGTAAAGGGCAAATACCCGAATTAAAGCATACTAAAAGAGGATAAAGGTGTCAAGTTAAAGACTTCCGACCAGACTTTTCTCATTTAGAACAGGTTATCAAAAATATTGGTAGGATGTATTCGAGCGTAGCTGAAGCTGCCTCCAACTTAACATCTCGTTAGCGTGACATGTTAGCTTCCGAACGCTCCAACCACAAAGTCAACAAAAAGGCAAATTATGGCCAGCAAATACAGGACGACCTTCAAAAACTAATAAATGACCCTACCGTGTGTGCCGAGAGGCTACATTGACTCTGAAACGGAAATTTACAGGCTGCAGAGAAGCTGGGGCGAGACGAGCTCCAGCGGATACCGCTGGTTGACACAGAAAGATGCTTGCTGTTTGCCTGCCCCGGGGATGTTTTCGTTACCGCTGGGGCGGCCCGCTGTTTCCGACAAAATTAAAAGAGAGGAAATTGTAGGTGCTATCTCCTTTCGGGAAGTCTTTTTTGGTGTGCTGCTCACTTCATTCTATTCTGCCATTAAAGAAAAAAAAAAAAGAAAAAACTCGTTAGCTCCAACCGCAAGCGTGCATTTGTGCTGACTGTCATGGTTCCCCTGAACGTTATCAGCTTGCGTCACAGTGCTGAATTATGGGAAATGTATTCTTACCATTTTAAATTGCGATTGTCTCTTTTGTAACCACTTGACAGTTAGCACGGATGACTGTAATATTAATCTGGATGAGAAAATTAGTTGTAGATGAAGCTTAGTTAAAAATATAAATCCACCTCTTAGACCTTAGATTTTGTGTTCAGATAGTCAGCAAAGCCTCGAAGTTAATAATGGTAATTCGGTGTTGGTGTGATTTTGGTTTGTTCATTCTTTTTGTTTGGCCTTTACTGTTTTTATTTTATTTTTATTTTTAAAAAAGTTTTGTTGTTCACTTTTTAGGTGAACGTTTATAACCATCTCCATGGCAACCGCGGATCTGGTGGTAAACAGTCGCTGTTTGCTGCAAAGTACAAGACAAAAAGCACACACTACGTTTAGTTTTTAGATTTCTAACGATGGATTCAATACATCTCGATCAATCAGCTTTAAAAGCCGTGGATGACTACTGGGAGTACAGAAGGTTTGTACCAACACTGATCTACGTAATTAGATATATAATCAAATTAGGCGAGCCAAAAAAAAACGTGGGGGGTTTCCCATTAATTTTGAATAAAAATACCATGTCCCACCGCAAGCTTAGTTATATAATTGAATAGCAGCTGATGTAAAGCTAAAGTGAAATATAAATGCTGAAATAAGATAGAAGCTGTTGGGACTGGCATGACAGCTTTTTGCGTAGTACCTCTTCATCTTTTCTTTCTTTTCTTTTCAAGGATTGTGGGTAATGATGATGGTGGAAAACTGTTTACTCCAGAGCAATATGATGAATACAAGAGGAAGGTTCTGCCTCAACGTATTAAAAACAGGCTGTATGTGAGCTTTGGTGTACCAGGGGGTATTGACTGCAAACTAATTGGCCCCGAGACACAGTGCTTTTGTGCACATAGGTGAGACATTACTCCATTACATATTAAATTGGACATCCTTCTCCCATAAACCCAGACAAATACATTTGAGAGTAATTTCATACCAACCAGGTACAAGGAGCATAAGACAGAATGGAAGGTGGTTCCCTCTGAGAGACCCCTGGACCTTCCATGCCAGGCCAGAGGATGTCACTGCGCTGCCTTCCACTATGTTCCTCGGCTTGGGCCAAACCCTGTGCGCTGCAGGTGTAAACATTTGCCCCAAGATCACAATGAAGTCATGGGCCACTTTTGCAAGATGTGTGAGTCTGAAATGACTAATTTGCAACTCCAAATAACTTTTGCATTGTATTAAAATTGAGTTCTTGCTTGTTTTACTAATAACAAATTTTTCAGGCACTTCCTGCTCTGGATTCCAGAGTCCCTACACCTGTGGCTGTGGCCAGCCCTGCTCTGCACACCAGACCCTGGTGAGTAGTGTCAAACATCAAACCACAGGTGATGCCTATTTTAGAGAAACCTGGTTCTAGAAATGTATATGCAGCTATTATAATAAATTGAATATTTCATCTGTCCTTCACAGGTTGAGACAAAACTAGAAAGAGAGGCACGGGGTCAGCCTGTTGGCAAGGATGTCCCTTATGCTGCTATGGGAGGATTGACAGGGTTCAGCTCTTTGCTGGATGGTTATCTTGCTTTGGAAGCCAGTTGCTCAGGTTTGTAGCCAACCTACAATGGATAGAAGAGGTAGAGATCAATTTTACATTTACACACTTGTCTTATGATAAAGTATTTTGCTGCCTGACTGGTGAGTCTAGAAAACTCCATTTACTTGTGGTCATGTGAGATAACATCACCACCCAGCAAGATCACATGCAATTTCAAAGCTTTTTGAGCCTCGACATTCTTTAATTCCTGGAGTCAGTATTTAGGTGACACAGTCTTTATTAGTGTGCTGAGCATTCCTTTGGGTGGCATGTGAGGGCAGCAAAGAGCAATGCAGTGTCAGTTTTGGTTTCAATAATATCTGCAGAGCTGGAATTTGTGCAGATCAAAAGTGTACAGTATCTGTTACCACAGTGACCATTTGTGTGAGCACAAAAAGTAAAAACTTGTCTAATGGCAGAGAGGTCATCTCTCTCCATGTGTAAAAATGCAGCAGAGTTTGAAGGTTTTATCACAAAAATATAGGCTTCCTAACCTTTTTAAGGTATCATTTGACCTCTTCCAAACACCAAGGCAGTTTAATTAATGATGAAATGTGCACTGTGTGTGTGTTTTCATTTATTCACGTGTCATCAATATGCTGTGGACTGATCACTTCAGAATTGATCATTAACTTAACAAACATAAACTGAGTTCACAAATATGACATTCTGCACATTCATTATATGATCTTTCTCTAAAGTTATCACATCATTTTTAAGATTTTAGAATTAATCCAGGCCAAATTATCTATGATTCATTTGTTTTATTACTTTTCTATCCATTAGGGACATTATTTTCAATGAAAATTAATCTTGTAGTTAGTGATATGACATACTGTTGATTCTAAATAGGCTTCCTACTTGTGTGATTCATGACATTTTCTTTTGGTACCTGTCATATCTGATAATTCTGTAATTGCTGCTGTATCCTTTTCCTATCAAGACATCGACTATGGCTGCCTGCAGAGTTGCTCAGCATCAAGGACGAGCCACACATCTACTAAAACATCCAGCTCTGTTTCCTGTAAGAAAGAGACCAACAAACACTGAAATGCTCAATTATTAATTGGACAATTAAGCTTTAGCATATCAATCCTAATTCTAGTCAATGAAGTGTCTTTGCCTAACTAAATTCTACCATACACAACCAAACATCTGACAAGATGTTGATCCAGTCAGAGGTTTTTGGTGGGTGGAGCCACTCATAGTTTATTTTAAGATAATCTTACAATGGATTGCACACATATTGAACTTGATTGTTTGCCATATAATTGATAAAAATTCCCTGAATGAAGTTATTAGTGTAGCTATGGTGGTATTGACAAAATGCCTGTTTGAAACTTTAATTTATTGCATTTTCACATTTTCATTTGTTAAATTTCCCTACACTTTCTATAAACTGGTCAGTTTACTCATCTGAGGTCTGTTCGATTGATGTTCTTTTGTTGTTTGAAAGCCACCCACTCACCATGTCACAAAAATAACACCAGAACCAAAAAAAGCTGTCCGTTCAGTGATGAGCGCAGTTCTTAATTTGCAGATAAATGTACTCTCTCTGACTGATTAATCCCATTTCTCACGGTAGATCAGCAGTGATGAGAGCTGTTTTATTCTATGCGGAATGGAGATTGAAGAAGATTGGGTTTTCTCCAGTGGCGGCCCAGTTTCCAACATCTTTAACTTAGAAACACAATTAATGAGGATTTACTCCCACTCAGATATATCCTCTGCGAAGATGGCAAGTAAGGCTGGATCAGTATTCGTGCTGGTACTGGCCAGTGCACCTCAAGTCAATTGTGTTGTAATGTTAGAGAGACATTTGCGGGGGAAATCAGCCTGTGTGTGTGTGTCCTTGTGAGTGTGCTGTTGCTCTGAGCAGGTGGTCTTGAGTGAAAGTAAGAAATGTTATGCCTCAAGGATGCCGTTGATGCACCTGTGTCTCTGAAGCCAAGTGCTGATAAGCAACCAAGTCAATGACAATCACTTCTGAAAGCGGACACTTCTTATTCATTGTGTTTCTACGATGCCCAAGATGTCAGGCTGCCACAAGATAAACACGCATACATGCGCACACACTTTGAAATATTAATTATGTTTCCTCTTGGCTGCTCAGAAGGGCTTTCTTTACCGTTGGAGTTGATCATCCTTTAAAGAAAGTCTTCGCTTGTTTCCTCTACTTACTGTTACTGAACAGTTTTGCTCACCAAAGGGTAGGCAGTGGGTGGAGTGCATGGGACATGGGTGAGGGGAGAAAGAGTGAAAAACTCAATCAATTTAAGACGTAAAGGCCTGACACATTAGTCTGGCACAATTTCAGTTTTGGATAATTGCATCTCCATAGCAACGTTGAAAAGGAGGCTCCAGGTAATTTACTTTGGCCACTGGTTAAAGTGAATAACTACTACACTTTCCTTATCCCCATAGAAACCCGCCCTGCTTGACTGACAGTTTTGACTCTATAAATTTAGATGAAAGCGCAGAAGATTAAATTGGCAATTAGTGCACAAGGAAACACTTAATTACCCCTTAACTGGAGACAAGTGTGTCTGATTTCCCCACAGATGGAAGTGGGCAAAAAAAATAAAAAATCTAAACAAAATGATAAAAACAGGGTACCAAGAAACACAAGAGACAGATTCTGACAAATCACTTGAAACAACACACGTATTCTAAGCCAAACAGCAATGAGAGGGGGGAAAAAACTACTCCCTGAAACAAAACAGAAAACGCTTAAAAGTGATGTATTACACAGGATGGTGCAAAAGGTTTAAGCAGTAAAAGTAAAGTAAGGATTTTTCTCACACAATATCAAGCATAGTTATTTATCACCTGGGTACAAAGTGTAGCCGACAGAAAAAAAACTAAACCACATCAATATATAATGAGACCACCCTTTGCCTTTAAAACAGCTCTCCTATAAACATTAGTGCAGTTTTGAAGCATATTGAAGGAACAGCCATGACCTAGATGACCTCTCTTGACTGTATGTTTGGGCTGGTTGTCAGACAACAGAATGGTGTGAAGCTGTTTAAACACCTTATTGATGCACGCAAGGTAATGTGCACTCTGACAACAAAGTAAAAGCTGCTTAGTCATGGGACTAACCAAGCCTGCAAACTTACCAGATCTGTTTCAACATCCATGGGTTACATCACATAAAGCCTGGTCCATGGAAGCATCAGCCCACAGCGGATAAGACCCAAAAGATGTGCTGCTAACGTCCATCCATCCATGCTGAGATGAGTCGGATCTGTTGGGAACCTTTGCATAACTAAGCAGGTGATATAAGTGCCACGGGTAATTTGTGTGACATCTTGCACAAACCAGATGAGCATACAGTCAAAAACCTTTTAATGAAACTAAATAAATAATGAGTTAATTAGCTTTATTGACTTTGGGGATTTTTTTCCTTTAAACAGAGAGATAACTAGCCACTATTGGCATTTTTACAATCTAAGAAAGGTGAGAGTGGCATCAGTTTGCCCACATTTTTGGCGGGAAACAAAAATGTAGGTGTATTAAATCATCTGTGCTAAAACATCTTAAAAAGACTTCCATAATTATTTTACCCATCTTGCGGCTATTTCTCATAACAATGCTACACTTTCAGCAAATATATATATATATATATTTTCTCTTGCTGTCTGAGAGTAAATGCGTGATGGGCTCTTTGTAAGTAGCATCTGTGTGCTCAGAAAGTCATTCATTATGAATCCCTCTACTGGCAATCTGATTAAAAACCATAAATCTGGAAATTTCTTCAATTTAGAGAAAAGGTATTTAGACGCAGTCCATGGCTGATTGAGAGTGAATGTAAATGTGGTCTGTCATGAATGCAGGACACTCCTGAGAATCAGTGCTTTCTAATGCTTTCTAATGCATTAGTTGGACTGCGTAAAGCATACATTTACCCTCCATTATCAGGCTTCTCATTCATGAAGCCTGCCTTTATCGTGGTGAGCTGGTAATGTATTCAACCTGGCTATGCCAGTGGTTATCACATCAACTTGTCTGAGCTACAGCATGCTAAATGGATAGAAAGCTATTGTTAAAAATGTATTCAACAGCAAAGTTAAAACATGATTTGGCAAATGTGATGCCCTTACTTTCTGTAGTCTTGTGTTTAAATACATTGATCTTCATGTAAACTTAAAAGCAAGACATTTCTATTGGAAGTTTAAGGGTATTTTTGGTACTTTTCTTATCGAAGTGCATCCTATCGCGAGCAATGCCACTAAATCAAAACATGACATAGATCAAATCTATTTAAGGGGACTCAGGTATAGCAGTGACGCATTAAGACTGCTGCAGTGTGTCATAGGTCAAAGCAGTTATCACACAAAAGTTTAACACCCTTTGACGTGGTTACAACTTTCAACAGTTTTCCAAATGTTAAAGCACTGGGCTATGATCTCTACACCTGAGCCAATCCAGCCTGTCACAGCTTGGTAGCAAGACCATCAGTACGTCTGTCCATCAAAACACCTTGTATATTGTTTCTCTGGACGTGACGTCTGTGCTGTTTTCACCCCAGAAGCAGATGAGACGCATTTCCAAGCGCACATATAGAGACAGAGACATGCTCACACAAATGAGAACAGACAGAAAGAAACACCGAGAGAAGAGGTAAAGAGGGGGAAATTAAAGCTGAGACTAGACAGTATGACTCTTCAAGTGGTGGGTGTTTAATTAGATAAACTGAAGAACAAATGAGGAAACGATAAAAGTTATACCCTCTTTGTGGAGTTATTTAATTTGATATAATGAAATGAAGAGAAGTTTGTTTGGTATAAGTTGATTTATTCGAAGTTGCCTGGAAGTTGCTTGCAAAAGCTGTTAGTTACTGTCAAACCCATGACAAAAAAACAACAATTTGGAGACAATTGTACTAAAAATTGTAATAACAATTTGTCTGCTAGAGTTGACAGCTCAGTGGAGAGCAGAAATTATACATGTTGCTTCTACAAAAACAAAAAAAGAAAGAACTCAAAACCACTCAAAACTCCATTTTGAACCTCAAATTAAGACCTCAATCCTTTAATTTTCTATATCCCCTTTATCCAACTCAGGGTTGCATGGGGGCTGGTACAGGGGATACCTTGGACAGGTCATCAGTCCACCACATGGCCCACACAGCAACAATCAAGATGCATGATCACTCTGGCTCCCTACTACAGTCAATTTTTAAATACAAATTAACTTAATTTGCGTGTTTTTGGATGCTCTCCCTTGGTAGCCGGAGTACCCAGAGAGAACCTATGCATGCATCAAGGGAAAAGTCCTGTCATTCCATCAACACGAAGTAGGGTACCAAACCATATGGTATCATGTAAAAGAAAAGTACTTTATCTCATTCAACATTGTTTGAGCTCAAAACAGTAGAAGCAGATCTGTCCTGTTGTTCACTGATCTTGAAGGGCTCGTTCGAGTTTTTTACTACCTCATTTGAAATTGGTACTTTTATCTCATAAGAGCTATGAGGGCTTCCCTCAGAGCAACAACAGAGAGGAATTAACATCTATACTGATATTTGTACTAGTAAATAGGCATAGGTGGACCACCTGAGATGACCTGACACTTGCCCCATCTCACCTCAATTTGGAACTCTGCCTATGCACATTTGGAAATCAACAACTTCTCTCATCTCTGTTGTATTTACACACAATTTGAAAGATTCAGTATAAAGAGCATCAAAAGAAATGTCAATGTAAAATGTTAGCAATTAGCTTCAAGTATGCAATCATACAAAATATAAAGAAGAAATCAAACATAAAACAATCACAAATAAATGAACAGTGTCCAAAAGTGTAATTGAGAGGAAATAGTGACTGAAATTCTCAGAAACAATAGCTTGCCCAACGTAGCACACAAGCTAGCTGGTTGATAGTTCTTGGCTAAATATAGATACTGTGAGAAACAAAACTAAATGTATTTATTTGATGAACCCACAAGCAACAAAATAGTTGCTCCTAGGTAAGTGAGGTTCGTTGGTATCTGTTTTTGGATTAACTTCAGGTCCAGAGAACAAGATCACGCAAAGTAAATATGGGAGGAATCTATGCTCAAGTGGCCATGTTCATGGCATTTTTCTTTTGCAAATGGTAGTTCCTGCCTACACCAAGTAACAGATTGCCAGTATAATACAATAGTGAACAGTAATAAGCAACAATTTAGATGTCAGTGTGTACGTAAAAACGGTGTGATAGCCAAAGAAAGCACAAAGCCACACGAGAGATATACACAGCCTGCTTGTTAGTATTTCCATTACACTTATTCACACTGTAAATTTGAAAAGTGTGATTCACAACGACAGAAAATTACAAGCCCTTTCATCTTAACAAATCTTGAGAAGAACTTATTGTACAAAGCAGGAGGCTAATGAGAGGACGGGAAGACACATTTGCATTTAAAAAGCTTGCTCTCCAAAGGAGTCATTGTCCACAGAACTGATTTCTGATAAGGCTAAAATCTCCAATAAATTATTCTGTGTAACATATGCCCAGAGGTGCTGCGCCTGGAGCATCAATTTATCACTGGGAAATTAATTGTGAGTTTTGATTTGTCAATATTGGAGACAATTGCTATCTTTGTGAGAGCACTGATACTACAAGTGATAATGTTTATTAAAACCGATTACCACATTTACTCCGAACCCCCCTTGCTCTGTTATTTAGCCTTTTCTTTTTCTTTTTCTCCCACTGAATGGGAAGAACTGCGCCTCTTCCTCTTTTGTGATGCAGAGATCCACCAGATTTCTCTCAGATTTCTGTCAGATTTGTCAGAGCTATTCAAATTTTGGAACACATTGTGAATATTTCTTGAGTATTATGATGCCTGACACTGAAACAGCACCAAGCATGAAATAATGCAGTGTATATAAAGTGGTAGCTTAACTTACTATTAAGTTGCAGAAAACATGGTGCAGTTGACAAGCTTTTCTCAATTCCTGTTGTCTTTTTTTAAGGGTTAAATTACTTCCCAAACAGCTGGCACTGTACCTATTTTCCCTTTTCCCTATTTTCCCATCTTTTGGCAAATATTAGTACTCATTTTGTGTTTTAGCTGCAGGGCTTTAGCTCAAAACAAAAGTAATGTTTCATCCAAGCAACAGCTTTGACACCAAAAAGTGTGTTTCCATGTGCATGATTTGTTCTGCCTGGGTCCACTGAGCTTCTCTTTCTGAACGTTTAAAGGCTATTTGACCAACACTGACACAAACATGCTGTTTGAATCACTAAAAAAAACACATTTGTTTGTGTGTGTTGATCCACATTTATCAAAAGAGCAATGTTGGGGCATAAACCCTTGGGGCTGCACAAGCTGTCCCTGTCTATTAGACCAATGATTATTGAGTGTGTGATTTTGCTGTCTGTATTGTGGAAATTATAGCACCATTTTCTTGGTATCATTCAGACGTTTTGTCTGAGCTGTACCGGCTGTTAACATAGACCAGTTGGTCAATTGGTCCAGCTCTTTGATCGGGTCTAATATATATTTCGACAACCATTGAAATTCTATTCACTTGGCACAACTGCATCTTTTTCTTTTAACACCACCATAATTTTGGTGCATGACTAATTGCCTTGATAATCACTTGGTGGATTGGTTGATGGGATTAACTGGTGAGATTGCTGTGAAACACAGTTCCACTATAAATTGTTGCAATAAGAAAAATAACTTTGAACGCTACGAGTCTCACACCATTTGTTGTATAAACACTGTTCAAACGCCAAAGCCATTGGCTTGGCAGGTCAATGATTGCTATGACTTTTCTTATTATCATTTCTGAAATAGTCAGCAATTTATTGCAAAAGAAATTCCCATTAAGACAAACAGAATTCTAGGGGCGAGACTCTCTCGCTCTGAACTGACATTCAGAGGACAAATAATTCTTACCAACACGTTCTCTTCAAATTGCCACAGCCTCCACAATCCATTTCTCATCAAAACATTTAGAAAGTTTGTCTTCTCCTCCACAATGTAACTCTCTGGGTCAGCAGACCTAGACTTTTTGATATAGACACACCCAACCAGCAGGAATACCATCTACTGCCCCATAGACTTGAACACAAAACGAGAGTTCGGTTTTCAGTGAAAACCAGAAGTAACTCTGTTTAAACTCGGCCGTAAGTCCACATTGTGTATACCAGAAGCACAAAGGTAAGACGGTGTATGTCAGAAAGCCTTGTGATTCTCACCCCAGCACAACTGTGTCAATAAAAGTTACAGTTTTTCCTTTATAGCAGCGGTTAATTACAAATTCAGTGAATTTTCAGTCTGATTGAGATAGAATGGTGGGTCTAATCACATTTGCAATCTGTACTTGATACTTTCAGCAGATGGAAATTTGGTCATCAGACGTTTCTCACATCTATGTTCTTTTTACACACACTTTAATAGATCCGGCTTAAACTGTTCAGTACAATGCATAAGACAAGGAACGGTCAGTTTCAGCAACCCAACCACAGTTTACTCAGAAACTGCATTGTCTGGGCAACAAATGTTAGTTTTATAAACTGAGCGGGTGAACATGGTGACCTCTGTCTAAAATGCTGCACCTGACTCATTTTCCTTAAAAGCTCTTTGAGATGTGATTCTTTTTATGAAGTTAAAGCAAACTTTGTTTATACGTCTGCTTTAGTCACATGTTACACATCCAGTAGTTTCAAGCTGCTTGCTTCACAGTGATGACATACCTGTTGAAGCGAGTTTCTGAGTGTGCATATGTCCCCTGAAGGAGATTAGAAATTCTAATTCCTGCCTGTGATCATGTCGATTCGGTCCTGACTTTGTGCTCCACATTCTCTCACTTGTGTCACATCCCTCTTCTCCTTCTTGACATCCTGTCTAAGACAAAAAGCACTCAACACATCCTCCGAGCAACTTAAAAAGCAGCGCCGTTGAAGAATGCTGATTTTGACAGATTACATGGCTGCGAGCTGCTATACAAAAAGATTATGAATGGGAGGTAAATGAAGCACTTGGTGATACAGATTCATTTGAAGTGCTATTTGGGTTTTCTTATTAAGTGGGTTTCTTGGAGATTGGGCTCTTCTTTGGTTGATACGTCTCCGTGTTCACATTTAGGCCTTTTGTCAACCTCGAGAGTCACAGTCTCCCTTTTTTATATCTGATGGAATGAGCCACAAAATGAAATTAGTGGACTAATTCAGTCGCGTACATGTGAATCAGTTTGAGGTCTTTTTTATTTCAGATCACCCGAGGCGTCGTCGTAGGAGCTTCTTTTGGTGAGGCATGTGCGTATTGAAGATTCATTTGAAGTTCACCCACAGTGATACATTACAACCAGCCTTTTGTCACTTCGGATGGGATTATTGATGTCATTATGAAGAAGAATCACTACTTGATTGTGAAATAATTCATAACCTGCTTTCTCCAAAAAAGGAGATGCCATAAACATCAAAACAGCCCTCTCATCATCTATGTTTGTGTGTGTGGAGCGTGTCTTTTTCTGCACATGCTGAATGGGGAAAATAATGAAATATCATGTTTTTTTTCCTTATTTTTCCTCTTTTACATTAAAAACAAACTAAGTTATTTTAGTCATATATCCAAAGAGAAGACTGGGAATCACACCTCGAACTGCACCTTTGTGAGAACTTCCTGACACAACATTGATGTTTTTTATTGGGCTGATATAGGCTACTAAAAGACCACTGTAAACAGCTGGAGGGCTTGGTCCTTGAAAAACCAATCCCCCTTGATTTTATTGGAAACCAGACTTATGAACTCACTCTATTTTTAGTTTGCATTGTTAGTCTATGTCTTTTAAAAAGGTGGATGGAGGGGGCGCATACTCATAGCCTACTAATGACAGCATCAGCAGTGACGTTCACATGAAGAAAGACAAAGACCTGGGTTAAACTGAACGCAGCTCTGACGCGTTTTTCTGCAGCGCGTCTGGCACACACAGATATAAACCCCAGTGCGCACTGAGCGCTCAGAAAAGCAGACGAGACTCCACGGGACAGCGCGCAAATCACTCTGAAGCCCATCGGGAAAAGTAAGTCCTTTGTTGTTTGACTTAAAAAACAACAACAACTCATGTACCATTATTGAAAAATGCTCACAAGTGGAATTACTTTTGACTTTTCTTCTTTTTTTTAGATAAATGCATTCGATTGGTAAATTATCTTAAAACCTTACGACGAGCACACTTTTAGCTTGGAGCAGTAAATACAGCAATAAATAGTCATTTATAAAAGAGATAAATGGCTCCAGCGTAGTGGACCAACACTCTCGTGATGTGACATGGACTGTTTCTGCTTTGCTGTGCCAGATGCATCCTAACTTGATGAGCTGGCTGGGGACTCTGGGGTTCCTGCTGTGGACGCTGGTCTACCTGGGAGCCTTGACGGAGGGATATCCAGTGAAACCGGAGAACCCCGGTGACGACGCTCCGGCGGAGGAGCTGGCCAAGTACTACTCAGCCCTGAGACACTACATCAACCTCATCACAAGACAGAGGTGGGTGGACTAATTAAACTTCCCGGCAAGAACAGAATAGAATTAAAATCTGGAGCCGTTTAGAATTCATTTGGTTAGACTACTTTCTTAATTTATTTGTACTTTCCTTTACTTGCGTCAAACTGTTGATGATGATTTACCTGTTAAAGCAAGCCTCTGAGTGTGTTTTATTATTGGATAGATAGATATATATATAGATAGATAGATAGATAGATAGATAGATAGATAGATAGATAGATAGATAGATAGATAGATAGATAGATAGATAGATAGATAGATAGATTTTTATGTATCTGTAACAGTTTGTGTTCTCCGTTTCCCACTCTTAAAAAAAATAAGAGAAACTTGTGTCACAGCCAACACATCATGTCCAGTCACCCACAGTTTTCAGCTGTCTTCTGAACGTCGGAGATAGGGATGCCTCTGCAGGCGTTCAGCCACCCAGAACCTATCATACAAACACAGAAATGGAAATATGACCACCTGCGATGCATCAAACGCCTATGTCTCCCGGATATCTCTTTGGCTTAGATTGATTTTCACTGAACTTACAATATAACGTCACTTATTTCCCCTTTACATATTTAATACTTGAATTCCTATCCGTCACCTTTCTGTCTTATCTGTTTGTGTGTGCCAGGTATGGGAAGAGGTCCAGTCCTGAGATTCTGGACACGCTGGTCTCAGAACTGCTGTTGAAGGAAAGTAGAGACACGCTTCCACAGTCAAGGTGTGTGTCGGTGTGCTCTTTAAGAACACAACTTCTTTGTTTCTCTGTTGCTATCACAGGATGCTGATCTTAATCTTTACTTTTCTCCCTCCAGATATGACCCATCACTGTGGTGATGCTGTCATCAGTGCTGGCTCTCACTCAGCCATGCATTGCCACCACTGATACTCTGAGCTCCATGTTTGTCAGTTCATCCCCTCCTACACCCAATGACCACTCTGCCTGCTTCACCTCTTTGAGCCGACACATAAAGGCTATCCAACCATTCATCCATATGCATCAGCTACAGTCAACACTGCTTATAGTATGTGCCATACAATTGTAAATAGTTTATTCAGAAACCAGAAACATCATCTGTGAAACATATACAGATAGCTGAGGAGGGGCATGTTGATTGTACTGTATATTTGTGCTATTAAAGGTCCGATGTTTGAACAAAAGCTTTTTTTTGGCATCTGTTTGACGGGCTAAATGCATGCATAAATTACTGAGGGAGATTACAGGCATATATATATAAGAAATATATATCCCAAAAAGAGGCAAAAGGTTCAAAATTATTACAAAGACACAAAATTACAACAAAATTGTGCACTATTATAATAAGATAACCATAAAGATATGAAAAATGGCCATTAATAGACAGAATGGCTTTGTAGAAATAATACATTTTCAATATGGGACTAACATCCCAAATGGGACTCACTTGAGAGGGAAAACAACCTAAATTATACAGATCCGTGTCTGAGGGTTTATGTCTGTAATTGCAATTTTTAACACATTTTTTAGATGTATGGATGGTTAATAAAAAAAAAATGTTGTGCAATGTCTGCAAGATGTAATAAAAAAAATTAAAAATTCATTATCAAAAGTAATATATTTGATACTATTTATTCACATTTTTGGTTGAAATTATGGTTATTTTAATTGTTTTTAAAAGTTCTGTAAATAAAGTAGATATCTTGAACAAATATGTGGATATAATACTGGCGCTGCTAACAAGCAAATATATACATTACAAGCACTGACACAGCAAATGTTGTGTCTTTGCTTTTCCTTTTTTCTCTCTTCTTTTATTTATTTTTTGTTCTTTTTAACACAAATTTAATACAAGCAAAGATGCTCAACGTTTTCATGGAGGAAAGCTACAGAATGTCTGCCTCTTGAGCCAGAAAACCCTGAAGAATCTGATACTGCTCTGATTGATAATGATGATGATGATGGTGACGACCAAGTAGAAGATCCTGATTATCAGCCCATACACAGAGAGGATGCTCGGGACATGTTTTTCAATCTACTGATGAGGAGGATTTTGCATCAGCAAGCTCCTCTTCTAAACCACTGCCACATAAAAAGAGGAGAAAAGACCAAAAAAACCACCCTAAGAATAGTTTTCATGGCAGAGCCGGAGGCCACCCTGGAGACAAGACTGTCACAACTACCAGATGTGGGCTACTAAACTGCGGTCTTCAGCCACATCATTGTGTATTCCTGCATTTCAGTGAAAATCAGCTGTGCTTCATGGCATTCCACCAGAAATGAAGGTCAAAGACCTGCTTCTGCAAGTGGTTCTGTTAAAAAAAAACACACATTTCAACAGGTTTGGTGCGAGAGTCTGAGAATTTTGTTCACATCTTTTTAATCTGTTTGGCTACTTTCTTTTAAGTCAGAGGAATACCATGAAATTAGATATAATAAAAAAAGTGAATATCTTTTTAAAAAGAACAATGGGATTGTTTGATTTGATTCTTTAAAGGAAAAAAATATTGCTTTTATTACTACTACTACTAAACTACTAAAGTTATTTTGGAAAAATAAAAAAATAAAAAGTTCTCTCTTTTTTTGTCCTTAATTTTTTTTTTTTTTTTTACTTGATTTCCAGACACTTCTTGGTGTCTTCTCCTCTCCTGATATCAAGTTTCAACTTGCTGTGCCACACCTTGCCTCCCAACTGAAAGCCACAACTATGGCAGCTGGTGTAGGTCTGTGAAACTGGGTGATAGTGCAAGTGCACCGAATGGACATTTACATATGGTCTTGAAAGTAGGAAAGGTTCAGTGAATGCTGTGTGGTTGACATAACTCACTGCCGAATCTGCCAAATGGGGAGCTAATGGCGCTCTCTTGTGGCCATAAGTATTAAATCTGACACTAAATGGGGCGGGGGCATTTCTAGTGGCATTAAAGCACAAACACGGTTGGTTATGGCTACCGCAAGCTGACAATCCAATCATATATGAAGAGCTTCTGCAGACATGCTGTCTGCAATGGAAACTTGATACACCAAAGGAGAAAATGTTCAGGGCGGGATGTCGTGTGCTCGTGTGATCGTGCAACATTTTTACAAGGAGCTTCAAAGAAGTTTTGAACCAGTTATTGGTTAAACAGCTGGGTCATTGCTTGAAAGTTAAACTGTTTTGTTGCTTTCTGTCTCACGGTTATAGACTCCATTCACTGAGGAGAATGTTAATAATTTGATGACCACTAATAGTAAACACTCAGTAAATCAGGTGAAGGGAATTCAATCACATTAGTCTACTTCATTTAACTGTGCACGGAGGCGAGGTTTTAAAGCGATGAAATGTTCTATGTTAATTCATTAGTGGAATGTTACGTAAGTTATTTTTGTGGTAAGCTACTTAAGGCTGATTTTCAACTGAATTTTGCACCTTTAATCTCTTTGAGGGTTTGCTGTGGCAGCCTGTGTTATAGTGGTACTTGAGTGTGTTTGAACCTTTTCAGGGTTTTGTACCTAACTATGTAGGTATAGTTAACCAAAAAGACCATCAGATTTTGACACTGGTAAAACTCAAATACAAGAAGAAGACACAAATATAACACTTTTTCTTTTATTTATCTGATATTGCACATCTGGGATGTCATGACGTTACAGCATCAGAATCTTATTACTTTTGTAAATTATAAAATTGGTAGTTATGTCATGACTTGGGCCTGTTTTACTGTAACTGGGTCAGGGTGAGATCACTACTGAAGGAACGGTTACATCTGAGTTCTACAAGCAAATTCTAAAGGAACCTATACATCTGCTTTTGAACTGAAACTACAGAGAAAGAGCGTCCTGCAGCCAGACAGGGACACAGAGCACACAAGTTTTGGCAATGGAATGGTTAGAGGAGACTCAGTGTCAATGTCTTTTTTATGACCAAATCACATTCATGACTTTAAAGATTTCGTGAAACGACCCTAAAGGCAACAGCCCATGTGAAGAACCCACCAAGCTGATAAACACGACTAGTCATTAATCACTCTGAAAAATGTCATAACTGATCAATTTCACTTAATAGACTAAATATACAAGCATATATTTCCTAATTTGCACGCTTTCCCTCTTTATCTACTTTCCGGATTTTGTGGATATTCGATGATATCTGGTGTCATATTGATGCAGAACTAAAAAAATTAAAAATATTAAAACTGTGGCTTCTTGTACACGTTAACTAAGACAGAGTCTTAGTTATCCCCGTGCATACCTGTACCGGTCTAACTGTATATCCTATTTTTTTCTGAAATCACATTCAAGCATGTGTGTGTGAATGAGCGGACAGATTATACCATGATGAAAGAGAAAATACTATCTGCATTGTTGTCCCTCGGTCAGGGTTGTAATATGACTCAGCTGCTATTGGTCTATGTGCTGTGACGTCAACGAGGAGGCGAGGCGTGTCGGTTTGATTGGCGTCTTGTTCTCTTGTAGTCTGCTGCGGGACCAGGACAGACAGCTGAGGGGGCTCTGAATGTCCAACCGGGACTGTCGGTGGACTATCACGAACTCTCACGCACGATTCACAGGTAAGTCGCATCTCTTGTTCGTTTCTGAAACGTGGCGATTCTGAAGTCATTCATCGACTGGCAGTGAGATGTTAAGACAAAGACGTTTAGAGGTGTAGCAGTGGAGTTTGACAGGAGAAGAGGTTTGTCCCCTGTAGAGCCCGCTGTGCTGTCAGGTCCAGCTTCATTCAGACGCGTATCTGTTCGCTTTGGGGTCCTTGTGCGGACTCGGACGCGTCCTTTTCTCTCTTCCTGCATACCATGGTGAATGATAACGGTGGATTCTAGTAGTAAGTGTGCGCACGCCACAATGCCTCGGATGAGTAACAAAAAAATGGCCGCACGTGAGGCGAGATCGGCGTGCATATTTAGTTGTCTGGTCAGCCAAAACGGCGCAAACGGTTGGCACGGGTCTGGCGCATGGTCCAAGCGCACGGATCCGTGCGCCAGACCCGTGGCGTAGATTCATAACTGTGTGGATCAGAGGAAAGAGCTGCAGGTTATAGTGCTGACGGGATGATGAGAAGGTTTCCAGGCGCCGCTGCTTAGAGGCTGAGCTTGAGAAAAGCAACATAGTTTTACTAAATAACTCTTCTTTTTATTTTTAAAGAAACAAACGAAAAAAAAACTTCCGCACAGTTTCGTTACAGCCGAGTTGAAGCAGAGAAAAGGATGACTTGGCACAGACTGACCAACGAGATGCGCAGCCAGACGATCATATTGATTTTTATTTTTTGTCTTCCACTGGCATTAATGAGAACCACATCTAATAATAATGCGCTTGTGCGATGTGAGATCCACTGTACGTGACCACTTAATGGAAATATAAAACCAGCAAACATATCCTTGGCAACAGCTCTCTATCAATCTTTGGACTTTCTTGCTCTGAGGAGCACTAGGCAGGGTCACTCGGCGAGATTTATAAACAGTTTAGTCCCGCGCACGTGATGGGGGAAGCCCGTGAGCTTAGCAACATCCTTGGGGATCCTTCCTGGGAGGGACTAACGGGGCCAACAGACTGCAGAGAGGTCTGCGGATCTTGTTGCATCTAAACTTTGATTTATGCGTCTTCGTCTCTTGCTTTCAATTGTATAATCACATTTGTTGACTCTATTAGGGCAAACAAAAGGAGGATGGGAAGTGGAGTGAGACAGTCCAGTGCTTGACAGTAATTCTTCGGTCACTGGGTAGGGACATCCAGTAAGAGTTCTGAGTCAGGATCCAGGGTGACCTTTATTGTTGCTGAAGTAAGAAGAACATGTATTTTCCTTCCTGTCAGCAGGGTGGAGGAAAAACATGAATTTCAAGTTAGACACATGCCCTCAATGTTGGAACATATGGGAGTTGTCAGTGAGCCATTCAGAGACCAAATCCAACACTCTGAAGCTTCTCCTTTTCTATTATTAATACACAGCTATGGGAGAGATGGTACAGAAAAAGAGGAGGAAGGGTGGAGGGTTGGAGAGAAGAGGATATGAACTGGAGAAACTTACTCACTCATACCTCCCAGCTATGAACAACACATGTATCAGAGCGCTCTTGTTTACACAGTCGACCTTCCCTACCCTGCACCAACTACTGCTTCCCACAGTTAGCACAAAGCTGACATCGTAACAGTAGTCGCGAGTTAATCAACAGTCAAGATGATGCACAGCTAAATGACCAACTTCATATATTATGTTTTGAAAAGAGCTTGCAGTCAGAATTCCTGGCAGGCAAGTGAAGACAAACGTCTTTGGCAGTTTTTGCTGCAGGCTGTGCTGCTGATTCACCAGATTCCATCAATCACAAGGGCCTTCAAGAGGCAATATAACTGCACATATTCAGGAAAGCCGTATGTGTGTGCCTGAGGACAGTTTCGTTTTTAATTAGAAAACGCATGCTTGAGTTGACTATTGAGAGGGAAAAAAGGTTGAATCTCCAGTTCAGCTTCACAGAAACTTAGTGTTAAAGATGATCATCTCACCCCCCCTCCCCTCATCATATGAAGTCAACCGTGTGATCATACCAGATCAAGCCCTGGGCTATACAACACAGCTAGAATTGTTTGCAGTTCTTCGTTCAATTCAAGGAAGACAAGCTCATTTATATCCCTCATCTCTTCCTCCTACTCCGCCTCTCCCAATAACATCACTGTCTTTTATTACCCAACATCACACAGCATCACTTTCGTCATCTTTAAACTTTGCTGTCATGTTAAGTGCTGTTGCATCACTTCTCCAGATCCCATCTCCTCCCTCTCTTCCTCTTCTAAATAATTGCACAGAGAAAATAAGAGAGAGAGAGATAAAGAGAGAGAGAGAGAGAGAGAGAGAGGGACTGAGGAGAAGCAGGCTCGGCCATGTGGCAGTACAGATTATGTCACGAGGTGCTCATTATTGAGATCGCTGTGTGATCAGCACTGAAAAGTTTGGATGAGCTGTCTAATTGTATCACCCCAAGATACAGACACCCCACCAGCTGGAACATCACCAGGGAGGAAATTGAGGTCAGGTGGGGGGTTTTTTTGTTGTTGTTTTTTTAATTTTCCTGGGTGTTGTGTGGGGTATGTGCCAGTATAATATTTGATTGTGTTAAATGGTGGCAATCTAGATTGCAGTGTCGGGTGAAAGAGTAGAGGGCAGCATGACTCGGCAGAGCATAACTTGGGAGAAGATTGGGAGAAAGTGAGCCGGTTCAATCAACTGTACATTGAGCAGCATCGGCCGTTGCAATAATAGAGTTGTAGCTGGTTAGAGAACAGGCTTAAATATTATGCGGATATTGATCTGCTGTGATGACCATCTTAGGGGTAGCGGCGTAATCCTCTTATTGAGCGGCTGTGTTAACACATGGAGTGACCTACATAGGGTTTGTCTGGAGGCAGAGGGTGATGGGTGAGAGGCCTGACAGGATGGGGTTGGGTAATGGAAGGGGGGGGATTTTATTGCCAGTCATTAGTGTGACATGCACATGTGTGTTAACAAACACGCAGAGCTTTGCTGAGCATGTTTTTACTCCTGCTAGCTCTGACACTGGCGTACTGCAGGAGCTTTTCAACTTGAGGCTCAAGAAGGCTTAAAGATTTCCCTTTGCTCTCCCAGAGTCAGCCAGTGAAGAGACATCTGGACCAGATTTTCTCTTTGTGATTCTCAAGTCACTGAGAGGAACTGAGAGTGACGGCTGCTCTCAGCAGCCTGCACATCACAGAGCCTCTGGGCACAGTGTGGCAGAGAGTAGTGTTGGAGATTATATATAGAAGCGAACGAAGGGTTCTTACAGGCTGGATGCTTTGTGGGCCAGGTTCTATGTGCGTATTTGTGTTTCATCATGGCAAAGGGTATAGCAGTCTACTTAATTTAGACTACAAGTTTACAAAATACACTCTGTGTGTTAGGAAGGAGGAAGTTTCCTTATCGAGTGACTGGAATTGCAAGAATATTGAAAACAGCTAGCCGAAATTTGTCTTGGCCTTTGATAGCGTGCATAAGCCAAACATGCACATTAACAGTGAGTGAAACAGCAGTGATGTTTTCTACAAAAACAAACTCTTTGATCCCACCCCTCATAATCCCTCTTCCATGAGCTGTCCATCAGCTGAGCGCTTGGCAACCAGGGACTCTCGGAGGGCTTTTGTTGGCTCGTCCTTTCATACAGACCAGCCAATGGTAGGCAGGATCATGAATGACCATTTAGTCGTGTTTTTTTTTTTTTTTTTCTTTCCTGAGCGGAGGAAAGAGTGTCTGATGGTAGGGGCGGTAAGCTATCAGAAGTCCTGAGAACAGCAAATGTGAGAGAGATCAACCTGGGCTGTAAAAACTGAACTCGTGATATGACCCAGTTACCGGTCCATGAGATGACATGGCTGTAAATGTGCAAATAAGCCCATGCATAAAACTCTCCGCTTTCCTCCAAATTTGCTTTCACAGTCAGTCTCTAATGCGTTTCATGTTGCTTAGTTATCACACTAGAAGAACTTTAGTTACTTGGTAGTTTAAAGAAATGCATAACAAAATTGTTCAGTGATCATTCCTACAAATTATTTTTTTCCTTTCAAGTCTCTCTCGTCTCTTCTCTTACATTCTCCCCGAACCATAGAGGCTTTCCCCACGACTCAGTCTAATCTTTAAGGATTGTTCTCTCCTCTTCCTTCAAGAGGGCCTTTTATCTTTTCCTTTGCTCTGAATCTCTCCCTCGACTCCACTGGAACTCTCCCATTCTCTCTGCCCATCTTTATATATTCCCCTGAACTCAGGTTGCAGGCCCTTCTCCTGTTTTGTTCAGCACAGCTTTTACTCCTCCCTCTTCATTTGGACCTTTGATTGGTCCATCCTGGCTCCTGCTCTGTGGTGCGCATGGTTTGGCAAGGAAATGCTTGGTGGCTTTGCCTCCATTAACATTCTTCCAAGGGATATCTTTCACTTCCAATGAGCGTGCCGAACGTGATTCTAATCCTTGTTGTGTAATGATTTGACCCCTTACTCCCTCCTTTTTTTTTCTTTCTCTCTCTTACTCTTATACAGCCAGGAGCCAGTTAGTTGTACCAAGACGGATAAAAAGACCCAAGCACAGCAAGAAGTGATAATATTGCAAAACTAATGAGGAGACATCCCGTGTATTACATCACTTTATTGATATTTGGGTTCTTGGAAACTGTTCTAATTGATGCAGAAGGGTACATGTTGACTCCAGTGAGTTCATGGTCAAGGGTCAAGAGGGCAGTGTGGTCAGAGTGTAGCTTTTACCCTCTGAGGGAAGAGAAGCAGAAGAGGCTGAATAAAATGAAGTGTGTAAAAGGGATAATGTATTGCTCGGTGATTGAATGTGTGCATAAGTTATTTATTCTCCCTTTTTTTCCCCTTTTGCTTGCTTGCAGTTTTTAACAGTCCACAATGGCTATTGAGGGCAGCAACAATGGGCTTAGTGCTGCCATACTCGGATGTTTCATTAAACAAATGTTTCTGACGTCACGCGGTCGGGCAGCGGCGGTCACAGTGGAGAGGTGTCTTCTCTGGTTTCTGTCAGAGTTTCTTGAGGATAGAAACAAGAGCAAATAAAGCGAGGAAATTGCATTTAATTCTTTCTCTGGGCTGATGATGATAATAATGACCTCTCACGATTAAAGCTAATTCTGAACCTGACAGCCTCTTCTTGAGATTGGAGATTAGGTATGCATGTACATAAAATAAGGAAAATCTGTCATAAACATCAGAATCGTGAACATTAAAACTAAAGGAACATAGGAGAGTGCTGTATCATCGTGGGTCTAAAACAGGGACAGTAATGGCAGTTAGATGTGCCTGTTTAAGATTTCTTTAAATCATTTCAAAGGACTTAGCTGTTGATTCCTAGAGGAGGGACCAGCGTATTTAACACCCATTTCCCCCAATTTGGCACACAATTCAGTCTTGGAACATGGTGATAGATGAAAGTTTGGTTTGGTTGTTCTGAATGATATATATATATTTTTTTTTCAAGTTTAATTTGCATTTATTAACTTTTAAATCAAAGAAAATGTGCTGGACAACATTAAAAGCTTGAAGTGAACAGAGACCCTGATTTAGTGTAGATTCAGAAGATTATTACTCGTCACAATTTAGTAGCCTGCTTATTTTAAACAACAGACATGTTTCTATAAAACCTGCAACGGTTTTAAGCACCACTAGTCGTCCTTGTGTGCGTGGAGTTAAAAATGTGTACAGTAAAAAGCTCCAGGAAAACAAATCTGAAAAGTCAATATTACCCTTACACATCAGTAAACTTCTACATTATGCACAAAGAGATGTTGGGTAGCATGTGTCTGCTTGCAAATGAAAAGAGAGAGAGTCAATCCACAACGCTTTGTCATTACTTCCAGAAAATAGTGGCCATTTACTACGTCTACAGCACGGTGCTAGCTGATGATGCAAGCATCCTTGCATGGCTGAGCAGAATCATTTGCCTGTGATGACTGTGTGCATCGTTCTGAGAAAACAACTGCCTCAGTCTGCAAATCAAGATCTCTCTCAGGAGGCAGGGATGACGTTGACCGATGAAACACATAATCCAAGAGGGAAAAGCAGTCATTGAATGTGTGTGTGAGGGATAATTACTTACTTGAGATGTGTGAATGTTTAAGTGTATGTAAGTAAGGATGCAAACTGCTGTGCACAAATGCCAGCAGAGCTGAATGCTCCTGGCTCAGAAGGATAAGCCTCACCAACAGCCACTCTCTACCTGTCTCTGCAGGTCTTCACAGTTGACCGACGAGCGGCCAGCAGGACTTGGTTACACCAACTGGCATAACGGTAAACACACCTTTCTCAGTGCCAACACTCTAGAAACTTTTGGGAAAATGATTTCTGCATGCAGACACGATTTTGTCGATTGAGTGGGAGAAGTGTCAGCCTTTGAAGCAAAGATGCACCGAAGGCTTGCTGGTTGAAAGGAAAAAAAGAAAAAAAAAAGCCTCATATTGAAAGAATTGTGAAAGCAGCTGCTTTTCATGTGTGCAAATTTGTCCTTGTGGATTCTGGTAGTAATTTATCTGTACTTGACACGGCTGTGCTAATGATGATCTACGAATGTGAATTGGTGTTTTTTTTTTTTTTGGTTTTACATAACCAAGATTGATATATTTTAACTTGCTTACCAGGAAACTTTTACCTGACGGGGCCTAGCAGAAAGCACATGTGATGCAGTGCTGGTTATCGCTCGGCTCCATTATATTTTTTCCTATGTATGAAGATTCTCATATTCTTTTATTTCCCCCTGGGCTCCTCTCAGTGATACATTTTCAAGTCTGATCAAGGCTAAAGATTTAAGCCTCGCACAGGATTCTCTTGTGTGTGTCTTTTAATTTAATGTTTTTTAATGAAACACCACGCAGTCTTATTTAATGTTAAAGGGTTGGGGTTTGTGATCACTCGTTTTCATGAAATCTTTATTGGTTCTCTGTGACACCTACTTACTTTCATATGCAATATTTATGTCTCAAACTGCAGAGTAATTTCCTCCCATGTTCTTTATCTGTGAAGAAGAACTTTTAGAGAGATATTCTTTTTTTTCTAGACGGGTTGTGTGAAATACTAATGAGTAGTTAGTATGTTACCTACAGTAGACAGCAAGTAGCGCATACTCAGTTTGAAGAATCGGGAAGCAATTCTGACAAGGGAGCCGAGCTTATCCGAATAACCAAATCTGAACTTTTTCACCATGTAAAACAACTGAAACTTCAAAATTTTCATTGTGGCTCAAGAAAATGCTTCATTGTGGATTTCTTTTTTTTTATTTTACACAGCCTTACTTGCATGTGTGTGTGTGTGTGTGGTATGTTGTCTGTGTGCGTCTGTGATAAACTAAATGTGACCTGTCTGTGGTTCCGTGGGAAACATGCTCCATTACACTGAGTTGATAGCTTGCGTCCATACACACACAAGTAGATACGATTCAGTCTGTTGCTAAAGACCAAACCAGATAGCGTATCATATACTAGACACATTTCAACACCAGATAATGTTGATAGAGGGAGAGGTAGATGCTGTAATCCTGTGCTTTCGTGGCTGGATTAAAATCCTGGGTCCTGAGATGGGGGAGGGGTTGACTGGTAGGTTTAAGGATGGGCTGGAGGGAGTGGATTAAAGCCTACAGATCTGTTCCTTGCACAGCTGTGTCACTGTGGGTGGGGCTTGGAGGATGCTGAAGGGGAGGGGCCTATTTTATGTTATTCTCCCTTCTGCCTCTCTAATCTCGGTTGTTATTTTAGTGTGAATGGAATCACAGAAAATAGTAACTCTCATAAGTCTTAATTTGTTTTGGTCCTTCTGCCAGTTGTCCCATCACTGTGGTTGAGAAAGTGTCTCAACAAGTACCAGATTGCCTGGCAGCTGTGCATAGCCATCACTGTCCAACAGGGTAAAGCCCTGTAACTTTGCTTAAACTTTGCATCCAAGAGTTTAATCAACGTTGTTCAACTAGAGGTTATTCTATGAAATTTTATTCCATTCACAATTAAAAGTTATCTTAAAATTAATTATTTTATAATTCAGAAAACAAGAATTGGTGTTCTGAATTAATTAGTCTCACAGCCTGAGAAAAGAAACTACTCATAACACTATGTCTATGAGCAGAAAAGCAACATTTTCTGTCTTTAATAGGCTGAAATGTTTACATTTTCACCCATTTTTTTTCTTTATTGCTTGAATATTTGCAAGGGAATGACACTCCAACCAACCTCGGCTGTTATGTGCTAATGGCCATGTTAGTATGTTAGCGCTAAATTATCGTGGCAAAAATGCCAAATGGTAGCCTACACTTGCCAAACATTGGCTCAAAGCTGCTATGCTTCGTTCCCTTTATCTAAGTGCCTTTTGTGATGTGGTCATGTGTGTTTTCTTGATATAGTTATACTTTTTTTTTTTAATCCTCAACATATAGTACAGCACTAATAGAAAAATATTAGTTAAGACTAGGTTTCCGTCATGCAGCAAGTAGCTTACCCAGAAATATTTAAGCTTAGGGTTTGAGCTGTTTAAACTGCAGCCGCAGAAATGTGCATAATCCTGTCAGCACCTCAAGTCTACTGACTTCCCGAGAAGTGAGGTAGTAAGGGCACATTTGTTTGAACAGAATAAAAGAAGACTCCCAGTAGACTGAGGTTCTCAGCTAAGAAAATTCTCGTTGACGACCAGGGAATACATTTGAGCACAATCCCTACGCGCTAAGAGTTTCTACACATTGCAGTAGCTAGAAGCTCAAACCTTGAGTGGAATTTCTATGAATGAGAGAGAGAGAGAAAGAGGAAAGGAATGAGCATGTAGGGTCATGCGCCCTTTAGTAACCCTTATGTAAGGTTACTTACATAATGACACGTTCAACTGGTGTGTATGTGTGTTCATGTCTAGACGAGAGAGGTAACTTGACTTGGGTTGGGGTATACAAGGGGGGGGTGGGGTACTTAAGCAAGCCCTGCAGGAAAAGGATTGTGGGATTATATATGTGTGTGTGTCTGTGTATGTGTGTGATTCACAAACGAAAAAGAGGTGGGGGTTAGTTTGGGAAGGTATTAAAGTCAGAGTGGAGGGAGGGGACTGACAAGCACTGAAAGCGTGTCCACATTTGTGTATGCGATCCAGCTCTCTTCTTTTCTGTCTCATTTCATGCCCGTCTTTTCGAACTTATCCATACATCAGCTCTTTTTCCATTTCTTACATTTCTCGCCTCATTTTCCACCTTCTCATTAGTCCCCTTTCTCCCCGTCTCACTTAACATCCTCTGATCTTAATCCCATTCTTTTGTCACTGTCTTTGTGACTCTTCTGTCATTTTCTGTTCTCAATTCCCCGCTTTCTCCTCAGTGTTTGTTTTTTTTTTCTTTTGGGTAATATAGAGTCAGCAGTGCCAGGAAAGACAAGTTTGGAGGACGAAGACATAGTTGCTACTACTGGTGGCTTACTAGTGGTTAACCTTAGCATACTTGTGGCAGAAGAAAAGACGAGGGCTTTGTGATGGTCACAACTATGGATGATCCCTGTCCAAATGGGGTACAGGAGGTGGAGGAGGAGGTGGTGCCCTCGGGACAAGCTGGCGTGGAGGGACCCCCTGCTGTGCGGTCCTCCCAGGGAGCAGATACATCTGGAGGTGAGGAAATGAGGAGGAAGAGGTGGCTGGCACACACTCAGAGATGCTGTAGTTTTTATGTTAGTTTGTTTGAGCTGGAAGACTTCATAGAAAATTCTGATTAAATATTTATTCATATAAAAAAGTATTCCTTGTCAAGTAGCTCCTACAGCGTGGCAGACCTCTTAGGGTAAGATGAAAACAATCTGTCATTTACAGCAGTGGTTCCTTTATTGAGTAATCTACCCACTCACTAATGTTCAAAGTCTGAATTTCTTTTTTTCCGGTGCCAAGGAGGTTATGTGGTTCCTGTTTGTTGGCAGGACTATTAAAAAGATAATTGATGGACTTCTATATAAATTGTACCACAGGTGACGTATGACCCAACTCAGAAGTGATTAATTTTTAATGCTAATCTTGATCTTGATCCAGGAATCTTTCTATCCAGCTTTGGCAATTGAACAGGTCATTTTTGTGGCCTCTCTCGGTCACATTCCTTCTACCTCCAAAGTCAGAATTAAACTTTGTAACAGTAATATAATCTAATTTTGTTTATTACTTCCACGCCATTCTCCAACACAGCAATCCAGTAGAGAACTAGTTTAATATTATATTTCTAAATCTTTAGCTTTACAGCAGGTGTATAACTTACTTACATGCTTGCCTCCAAGTTAATGTGTATGACAACATTGTTACATCATTCACCAAGTTCGTTGTTTTTATATCCAGTGTTTGTTCTGATCACGAATAACCGTGTTAATGTTTCACATACCACATCTCCGTGGTATAACGAAACAAATCCAGAGTAAAACATCAAAATAAAAACGTTTTAAAAAGTAAAACTTCCAATACATTAGTTTTTCCATGAATGGTGGTGAAGACTTCCATCATCACTCGCTAAATCCCCATTATTGTCAAAACTATGTCTTTTGTTTATGTGTTGATTGAGAGACCACCACTTGGAGGAGTAAAGATACCCACTTATTGTTTAGGTAGTCCTGCTCTTTATGGATAGTGGTCCATGTTCCAAAGATCATGCAATTTTAGCTAATAACCTATTCATCCTGTATGATTATCTTTATCAATTATATGTCAGTTGTTATCACTAAGATTAACAGTTTTAGCTATTCCAGTTGTTTAGTTTTAAAGTAACATTTTAACTGTTATTTTTTTTTCGATTAACTAAGTGGTCTGTTGGTTAACTTTGTTAACAATTCATCTACCTGTTAGCTTGCTAACAATTTACTCTTAGCTAAATGTCTAGCTCCATTGCTAACATGTTTACATGCACTTTTGGACCTAAAAAGTGGTGTTTAGGTATTACAGCCGACTCAGTTTCTAACATGGTTTTATTTCTAATCAAATGCAATTTCTTTTGACTTATTTATTTCCTATGAAAAGACGATCTTTGCTTTAATTTGGTGTGTTCTGGTTGGGAGGCTCTGCTTTAGAGAAGCTTTAGCTGTGAGAATTGCTTGTTCTCCCTGGGAGTACTTCATTCCTTCGCCTGCACTAAATAAATAAGATAAAAGATACACTGCAATGTATTTTGTTATGAATGAGGTGTCAGCCAGGATGCTTCTCCAGTTTTCATGTCGCACCCTGCAAAGCAAAAATGCTACACATAATACAAAAGTCTTTTTCTTGTGGGATTTGCTTTATATCCCTTCAAAAACCAAGGCAAGAATTCTTAAACAGGTAGTTCCTGCATTGGCATTCAGTGCACACCGTGCTGGAAGGTGTAGTAATGGAGGCAGTGGTTTGAAAGAGACAGGGTCTGCAGATAAACCACAGTAGAAGGAACACTTAAAAGCAGGTAAGGTAGGTGATTCATTATATGGACAAATTGATCAGCCAGGAAAACACACTACTATGACATATTTTTAGCATTTTTCATCTTTCACAACTCCTTTGGGCCATAGCAAAGACTTTTAGGTGGCCATATCTTCATGTCATATTTTATGAGATTATCTAGATATTTTCAGTCGGAGGCTTTAGCTCATCTCCAGTCTCTTACTGGATAGTGAGCTTTGGGATTTCTTGTTGTACACATGTTGTACACATCTGTACACACACTTGTTGAGGAGTAATGTACACACAAGTGCACGTGCTGTGAGGGACAGGCTTAGATTGAGTAAATATTTCTGTGGTCGAGGACCTGGTGACTGTGATCTCGGCGGGTAAAGGTCAACACGGAGCACATAAAAAAATCTATATACACAAAAAGAATTAGCTGTGTGTGTTTTGCACCAGGTGATTTCAAGTAGTTTAATTTTGATCTTCTCCTTTGATGCGTATTGGTCAGAAATGAGTGTTTTAGGTTTGAGTATTTCTCTCCAACGCAGTCAGTGCTTGTTTATTGTTTTGTGTGTGTGTGTGGTTGTAACTACAATTACAGCTCTGCTCTGAAGGACAGTGTGTGTGGTCCTTACCGGAGCTAAATAACCTGTTCCTATATAACAGCTGGGTATCCAAACTGAGTTTTAGATCAGTGCTCTTGTGTCATCATGCAGTAATTACATATTGCTTCTTGTACATGTAATAGTCTGCAGTAATCTCGCTCTCCATATTTGTCCTTCATAAATATTGAAGGTTTTTTTTTTTTATACGGAGCCTGCTGTTAATGCCGCCTGACTGCTTTATGGTTTTTTTATAAATGTTATTATTACTATTATCAATCTCCGTCTTATTTCATATGCAAAGACATTTTGACCCGACTTTTGTTTGGATGAAGAACGATTGATAAATGATGTAACAATTTTGTTCAGAAAACTGGAGATTCTCTTGGCGTTCCTATTGAACTGAACATTGACGAAACATAAGAAGTAAAGTCAAAACAAAAAACCATTTACTGATCTCTAGAATGATCTCAAGTGATGCTGTCACAAATGAGAAATTGCATGTCATTTCTGCTAATATTTCCACATGTCGTGACACTGCAGTATTGTGTCCGCACGAGTTTCGTTTGAAAATGAAAGCTAGTTAACAATTTACAAGGGTACTGATTAGACAATCTAAATACCAACATAACCAACAGCAGTATTTCATCATTTATATATTCAAGGTAACAATTTAGAACACACCACTTTTTTTTTTCTACAGAGGAGGTGGAAGTATAGAATATGAGAGTAATAGTGGGTTAGTAGAGCAAAACACAGAAATTATAGAGTGAGTCAACTGTATACAAGTGCTGACTGGGCAGACTCATTACCCATATAAGTGTATAATGACACAGAGACACATGCTGTCACACACATACTCACGTTCCCAGGGCTTTAAGTGCCTTAAATGGGCTTACATGTGCTTTGAGACCCTGGCATTAGGGCGTTAGCTGGCTCATACGAACAGTCCACACCTCTCCATGCGTTTATGTTAATGTGACACAATATTTTTCGGTTGTTAACATTTTTTTTTTCTGCCAACTAACAGCTTTTGAATCTCCCATTTTCTTCTATGCCTTGGCATCTTGTGGCTATGCCTTAGCTGTGAACTCCCCAGTTGTGCACACAGAACTCTCTACACAGAGAGCGAAAAGACCGCAGACATGTTCAATAAAAGTCTCTTATTCTGTTTGCAAATTTACACTTAATTTGAAGGTGTTGTGCTTAGTCATGTTTGAGTGTGCAGGTGTCTTAAGCTACTCCAATGCCTGCAGTGATGTTGTATACTTAGGGCTACAAGTGACTTTTCATCGACAACTTTCCTTATATACATACATATATATATCTGTGTGTGTGCTTCTATGTTTCCGTCTCTCCCCCATCTGTCCAGCCATGCAGCAGGTGTTGGATAATCTGGGTGAGCCGCCCACCTCCGGGGGTGCCAAAGACATCGACCTGCTTTTCCTGCGCGGCATCATGGAAAGTCCCATTGTACGCTTCTCTGCTAAGGTAGCACACACACATAGCACAGGGTGAGCAGCAGTGAGCAGACTAACCTCTCGGAAGGCCCCCCCCCCTTCACCCTCTGCTGCCAGCAGTGCTTTGCTTGCTCTGGCTGAGGTGCCGTGCAGTCAGGCTTTGACTAACATGCGCAGCAGCAGCAGCACACAGAAGACTTGATGCATAAGTACAGAAAAATGACGCAGCTTTACATCGCTGTGCCTTTTTCACTGACTGCGCAGTTACTGCAGCGTCTCTGATTACAGGACACTTGCTTTAACACATTTTCACTGCTGTGTGAAATCTAGTGTGCAGTCTGCTCAGTTAGAGGACAGCTGTGCAGTAGCTCCTGCCAGACGGGCTGTTGTCATTTTCCACTGTGCGACTACTCCCTGCAGGGCTTCAACTTGCAGAAGTGAGAGATTTCTTTTCCTTTTTCTTTTTTGTCACTGTAACACAAAGCAGACAGTGGCTGCTTTACAGAGCAATGGCACCACACGCAGAATCCAATATCGGGTCAGCAATCACTGCAATTCATTAAGTCCTTACACATCCGAATGAAATCTTACATAACAAAGAGTTATGTGAAGCAGCTGCCACTTTTTCTACATCTGTCAGGAGCCGGCCCTGAGTTCCTTTGTCTTTCCAGGCTCAGGAGCAGCTGGAGGAAGCGAAGCTGGAAGCGGTGCAGGACAACAATGTGGAGCTGGTGACAGAGATCCTGGGCGACATCAGCAACCTCAAGGTGAGAGACGACAGCGCGGCTGAGCTGTCCAGGATCCTCCAGGAGCCGCACTTCCAGGTGGGACGGAGCAAACACAAACACAAACACAAACACAGGAGAGGGTGAGATGGATGGGATTTTTAAGGGCCAATTATATCTCTCATAGCCAGACCAATGTGGAGGGAGGAATGGTGTCTCTGTAAAATGGTATTAGTCGGAACATGTTTTGGTGAAAAATAAGCACACAGATGCTGAAAACATTAATTGGCCTTGAGAGTAATTATGTTAATAGATGGCTGACTACTATACTTGCACATAGCAACAGTTTTAAACTAATACTGTATTTTTGCACTGCATTTGCATGTAAAGCTCTGCTGACAGTAATTAAACCAATTCCCAGTTCTTTCAAATATATCACATTATGCTCTGCAGCTGTTTTGTTGAACAAAAGAGATCTTCTAACAGGCAGGATGATTCAATGCTGATATTTTGACACAAAAGTTATGGATGACTCCAGTTGCCACAGCTAAAGCACTGTGGGTTACTTCCACCTTCTCTGACGAGCACAGGCAAGGTAGACATTTTAAACTGGGAACAGTGTCTCCATGAGACCCTCCTTGGAATAGATTTTGTGTTTTCATCTGAATATTGTTGTCTCAGTTTAGGTCATTTTTAGTCTACCAAGTCAGCCAATTACATTGCAGTCCACAGTCGGTGATGCTTTTTGTGCAATGTGATATGAATTATGGAGCAATAGTGTTACTAGTTTCTAGTTTAGGTGATTTTGTTTGAATGGTTTTCTATACACAGAATATTTAAGACAGGTTACAGTTGCAACGCTTTGCCTACAGTTATAGTGGCACATATTTGATGTTTTGAATCCCGTTCTCATGCATCAATAGAACACTAACCTCCATCCTCGTACGTATCAGAGGCTTAGCACAGACGAGACCAATAGGGGTTATTTTTCTGATCCCAGCGCAGCCTCTGCACCAATCCGAGCCCTTTGTGCAGTAAGCCGAAGGATAAGACCCTGTTGACCTACTGAGGAGGACAGAGGGAGGGAGGGAGGGAAAAGCTGGTTAGGTAGAAAAGGAAAACAGATATTACATCATGTACTGAGCATGTGACTTTACAGACTTACTTTCTTTGCTAGTAAGTGTTGTTGATGATCGTAAGATGTTTTAGGAAAGTAGTGTCACTAATGTCAAGTTTGGATGAAAACTGGTGGAGGGATAAAGCCGCCATCAAATCTGCTTTTGCATGGAAAGTCCAATAGTATTATTTTTAGTGAGACTGCAAAACAGCAGCAGTTTCGAAGAAGTGGTTAGACCAGACTGAGGCAGCAAAATGTCAGAGCGAACATAGTTCAGGAAGGGTGAATTTTATAGCTTTTGCCTTTAGGAAGAAAGTGCTTCTCTTTTTTTGTCTCGCTTCACACCTTTTCATCTCCTTTCTCTCGCTAAGTCTCTTTTGGAGGCTCACGACATAGTGGCATCAAAATGCTATGATGTCCCTCCGCCGGCCGAGACGACCAATGATGCAGCGGTGAACAGCGCTCTCATGCAGGCCGACGCCGTGCGCATGATTGGCATCCGGAAAAAGGCCGGGGAGCCACTGGTGAGCAGAGACTAACAGTGGCGCTTTTAGCATGAGTGTGAGTCGCATAGATGTGGCTGGCAAATGGGGGTTGAGTACATGAATGGCCATGAATGATTAATGGTGTGCGAGCTTCAGAGAGTAAAAGCTCTGCTTCCAGGGTGTCACATTTCGTGTGGAGAAAGACGACCTGGTCATTGCGAGAATCCTTCACGGCGGCATGATCGACAGGCAGGGTCTGCTCCATGTCGGCGACATCATTAAGGAAGTCAACGGGAAGGATGTCGGCAACAATCCCACGGAGCTGCAGGAGATGCTCAAAGACTGCAGCGGAGGGATCACCCTGAAAATCCTGCCGAGCTACAGAGACGCTCCCGCTCCTCCACAGGTGATAAAACGCCAACCAAAAACACCATCCCAACACCGTAATATTAAGCACGTAGTTTTCTACTCGCGTAACCAGTGGCAGGTGTCGGCTGGTGGCACCAAACTGGTGATCTGGTCTTCCCACAATCCCCTGCGCTTTAATGTGAACCCTGATAGCCCTATTAATAACACTTCACGTGCTATCTAGGTCAGAATAGCTGTTTCTGTCTCATGCACACACTCCAGATACACACATACACGCGTGTGCTTCCCGAAGTTACGTGCTTCCTCGTGAGTGGACCAGTTATGGCTCCAGTGCAAAAACCGTCTTGAGGATACTTTGCATCTTGAACAGAGAGGCATAAACCTGAAAATGCTCCGAAAGGCTTGCACTGCATGAAAGGCAGTAAAAGTGTAAGTGAATGAGACAAAAATCACATCCTGCTCTGTGGCTCCGAGTGCTGCACATTATTCTTTACTGGCTTGTTTTATTGCATCCTCTGGCTGTTTGTTTAATCTAATGCCTCAGCCAGAGCACTTATCCATCCTGGCAAACACCTCCGCTACCGGCGCAGGGAATCGGATGCTGTGTGGGATTCAGGACATAATGGGAGTCACTGTGCAGCGGCTCTCATGCCGCTGAGTTTTCCTAGTCATTTGTTACCTCAAGCGGCCTGTTCTTGGACATTGAAGAGGGTTTTACTACCTCAGAACTGAAGTGAAAAAAGATTGAGCTGCTGCAGAAGCTCAGACATGTGCATCTCATCACCGCAGGTGTATGTGCGGCCATATTTTGACTATGACCCAGCCAGCGACAGCCTGATCCCTTGCCGAGAGGCAGGAATGGCCTTCAAGAAGGGCGAAATCCTCCAGATTGTCAACCGAGAGGATCCCAACTGGTGGCAGGTGAGCCCTCTTCCATTCACGGGTTTTGGCTGAATGTCAATAAGGATTACACATTTCAAACTGTCCATCATCTGTTCCAGGCATGCCAAGTAGTGGGCGGTGCCACGGGACTGATACCCAGTCAATTCTTGGAGGAGAAGAGGAAAGCGTTTGTCCCGAGAGACTTGGACGGATCAGGTGGGTTTCTAAATGTCCCTCTTGGATTATTGTGATGCCTGCACTTTGAACATGGAACGATGCTTTAGGTCAGAGATTAGTTTCCATCAAGTTTCCACTTTCTGTCTTAGGCTGTGCTGATGTTGGCAAGATAGAAGTGTGGCAGGAAGCCAGTTTAAAGTCTTGAGGCCGATCAATCAATCTTCTGCTCTTACCATAAACCTCATTCATTTTAACACTCGGGGAAAATGGTCCACTCCTGCCCCCATCAGGCCAAATGTTGCAATAGCAAATATATACATGTGTAAATCCTCTGTCTTGTTATCTCTTGTAGGAATCCTTTGTGGCACCATAGCTGGAAAAAAGAAGAAGAAGATGATGTATCTAACAGCTAAGAATGCAGGTCAGAAAGCTCATCTATACTGATTCTCAGCTCACATCTTTGTTATTTTTCCCTTTAACCGACTTGGTTTACAATGTGTTTTAACAGAGTTTGACAGACACGAGTTGCAGATCTATGAGGAAGTAGCAAAAGTCCCTGCATTCCAGAGGAAGACCCTGATTCTAATTGGTGCTCAGGGGGTGGGCCGACGCAGTCTCAAGAACCGACTGATGGTTCTCCATCCCACTCGCTTTGGCACCACTATACCATGTATGCCATGCTTTGATTTAGACTGTATTTTAAAAAAGAAGTGTTTAAAAATGACTCACCCCAGCACAAAAGGGTTTTTACATGTGACGGCCAAACATAGCTGAGTTATTTCCTCTGACAGACACCACGAGAAGGCCCCGTGATGACGAGCTGGACGGCAACACTTATCACTTTACCTCAAGGACAGAGATGGAGGCGGACGTGAAGGGCGGCCGCTTCCTGGAGCACGGCGAGTACGACGGCAACCTGTACGGCACAAAGATCGATTCCATCCACGAGGTGGTCGACACGGGACGCACCTGCATCCTGGATGTCAACCCACAGGTACACGACGGATAGTTTCACCTTGAGATATCAGCAAATACAGGCAGCAGAGACAATGTCTTTGAGTTAGATACGACAGGGAATTGACCACAGCTCATTCGAAGAACTGAAGCAGGAAAAGAGGGAACATTTGATGTTGTTGCACAAGAAAGGCTTATTCAAGACGAAGAAAACTCAACAGCCTTCCACTGCCACTTTGCTTTGTCTGTCATGTGACCTTGTGTTTCTCTCCAGGCTCTGAAGGTACTGAAAACAGCAGAGTTCATGCCCTTCGTGGTGTTCATTGCAGCGCCCGATTTCGATATTCTCAAGGCCATGCACAAAGCTGTGGTGGATGCAGGCCTCACAACTAAGCAGCTCACGGTAAGTTAACAGCACCCGTGCACGGCCATGTGATGCGCCTGCATCGGTCACATGAGCAAGAAACAGATGTAGATCTACGTCTATTATATCATGTCTATTAAAACATCCTGAATCTGTTAAACTAAGTATTTAATTGAATTGTAACATTCAAATCTTCAGAAAAACACCTGCCGTGTTTTGATTTCCCATTTTTTCAGATCACATGATCACACCTGCATCCCCTCACTCTTTCACTGTGCAGAATTGTCACTTTTCTCATGTCGCGCACGTCTCCAGAACTGACCCGTTCCCCCATGTTTTTGGCAGGATGTGGACCTGAGGAAGACGGTGGATGAGAGCGCCAGGATCCAGAGGGCTTACAGTCACTACTTTGACCTGACCATCGTCAACGACAACCTGGATAAGGCCTTCGAGACGTTACAGGCTGCCGTGGACAAACTGTGCAGTGAACCCCAGTGGGTCCCGGTGAACTGGGTGTACTGAGGACCCGCGCCGGAGCCTCCACTGTCCGCTCCGCTTAGGTCACAATGACCCACCAGCATCTGTGCGCGTGTGTGCGTGCGTCTGACCACAAAGGCCAAAGAAGAGGAGAAGAGGGGAGAGATACTACTGAAAAATGACATAAATTCCACCTGATTGCTCTTTCTCCTCTTGGGCCTGCACACTGTGCTACTTTTTTTCTACTCAAAACTCAAAGGGAAAGAGTGATTATTTATTTTATAACTTTTTATCAAAGATCTTTCTATTCAGTGTGGGATTTCATTGAGAATGAAACAACCAAACAAAAAAAAAAGATGTACTTGGGCCATGTTTTTTTAATCGATTCCTTGTCGTAGTTGCACGTCTTATTTTGTAGCGGTTCGATTTCATGTCCCGGCGGCCCTCCTTGGTCGACGCAGAGGCTTCGCGATGAGGACGGGGAAAGGCGACGGATCCTTGAGCGATTGCCACGTCTGAACAACCAATGTAGCCGTTTCATTTTTCCGTCTCCATTCCACTGAATTCGTTGAGTGTTTTTAAGTAGCTGGCCCTAAACTCCCCGCCCGTGTCCTCTGACCTGTCCAACTGGGCAGTAATTAAGACTCCAGTGTGACGAAGATAAACTATTTTGTAATGCACCTTTTCAAGATCAAACACTTAATTTTCGTCTAGTTTTCTTTCACTATTTTCTTTAATTTTTCCAAACAGTGTGGTGACTTAGTGTGTCTAGAGTTTGCTCACACGCTCCTCACGTTAGTCTGGAGGTGTGACCGTCACAATGTTGTTGATACTTTTTGCCGTCTTAATGAGCCAGTTCGTCTTTGTGTATTTTTTTTTTGTGAATGAGGCCCACTCGCTCCTTAACGGTCCTTATGTTGAGTGTCATAGCATGCCAAAGCCCTTGCCGATCTCCAAATAAATAATAATAAAAAAAAAACCAATGGGTAGAAATCCCCTTCTTAAATCCGACTGAAAAATGATGCAACTTTAAATGGTAAATGCACCCTTCAAAGCCAAAAAACTGTAGCATTGCTGTGTATCCTTTGTTTTAAGTCTTTCTCAGAAAAGAAAGAGAATTTTGTTTTAAAAAGGTGGGTTTTCTGTGCAGTTAGCTCTGAAGCTGTAACTTACTAGCCTTTCTTTTCTGTGAGAAAAAAAATACTATTAAGTTACCTTATATGGATATTCTTTGCAATGTATGTAACATTTCCAAATTCCCCGAGGCCAACCTAATCCAGCCATACTGCCTGTTCAGCCTGTTGAGGTGTTTTCACATCAACCCCGTGTCTGTGTTTGTTTTTGCATTTTATTAGCAAAGCTATAATGAATAAAGTTTAATAAATCTCCTTATCTAGTTTCATGTTAAATAAGGTTCTCCTTGTGTAAACACACCTCAAAGACTTGCACGAACCCAACAATTAAACCGTGTTCGGGTCCTACTTTGATGTTCGTCCTCAAGAAAATTTGGGATAAAAAGATACTGAGCTCCTGATGTGATTGACATGGCGTCATCTCTTATGTGATACATGCATAGCCGCCGCTGTTTGTATCGCTTGTGTGAGACAATATGTTTAACAGATCGACACTGCCACACTTTAAATGAGTCTTTTTTTCGAGGTTAGGGTGTCCAACTCCTCCATTTGCAATAAAAAGATGATCAGATTTCCATCTAGACGGTGTTTAGGGTGCATTACTCTCTTGATGTGACGTGTGGCTGAACTGGAAAACAATAAAGCTGAAGACAAGTTCTGCAATTATCATTTCTTAAAATAAGGCTTATTCATCTGCCGTTTACCAGCAGCTCAGAGGGGCTTTCCAGCTGCGGCTTCAAACACCTTCGTGATTAAGTTTTGCCAAACCGACGCTGGAATGCAGCTGAGCCCTGGGAAGTCAAAAGTCAGTTTGACACAAGAGCATTCGCAGAATACAGTCGGATAGTAACACAAAGTCTAAATGTCAGACTTGAGTTTAGCTGTTTCAGGTCCAGCGTGCTGCCACAGCTCTCTGCGATAAGGGATCCGAACCTTTAACGCATTTTTTTTCCTCTCTTCATGATGGCATCCGATGACACAAAATGATGCAAAAGGTGCAGAATACGCTGCAAGTCAGAAGCTTTTAGTCCAGGTCGGGAGTACAAAATGTTCCACATTTTCAAATCACAAACCAACAGCGACACATTTTAAACATTTTTATTAATTAACGCAACTTTACAGTCAAGCCAGAGAGTGAACTATATTAAGTGATACGTATTCACATTATGTCCTAACAGGGTTTTACAGCATATCTCGTGTTCTGTAAGCGGAATTGTTACCAAAAAAAAAAATATGGAAATGTAAAATAGAAATCAAAAGCTTACAACTTTACAAGAACAAGGAGCTTAGCGGTGGATGTGAACAAATTAATTCAGCAACATGAAGACCCTCACCAGAACAGGAATGACAACAGATTCAGTTTTGGCATGTTGTGGTTTAAATAAGGGAGAAAAAGAGAGGATTATCTTAGAATATAAAACTCCGAGCTGAGCTCAGAGTGACGCAGATGAGGGGAGGTTTGAATTCACACAGCTTTGCAGGACTGCCTTTGCCAAGAGACTTTGGTCACATTGCTTCTCCATAGCGTACGATGGAAAAAGCACAGGGTATAAAGGGAAAATCGGGTGGGGGGCGGGCAGGGGGCCTGGAAGGAATTGTACAAATGAAAAGGTGGAATTCATTTCTCATCTATAAAAAGAGTCCACAGATGATTGTCCGCCTTCCGTAAGCGAAAAAGAAAAGCTTTGCGGTCGACTACAACTCCAGGACAGACTCTACATTCATAAGAGGTAGATAGCGTGGCGACGACACGGCGTGGCGTTGTAAAACATTGCGTCTGTACGGGAATCGAGCTGTCCGTCAAGTCTGTGAAATTGTAGTGCATCGTTTCTTCAACTTTTAAGGCCAAATAGGAACTTCACTTATAGCTCAAAGGCTATCTTAAGACAAAGGGGTGGAGGGGTTGGGTCGGGTCGGGGTTTGGGACAGGGACGCAGAAAGCAGATACAGCCCTTTCATCGCAATACCTGAGTCAACAGTCGCATTAGAACACAAATGCTTGGCGCACATCGACTCTTCGTCTACCAAATCATTTTTTTTGGCTACAGACACAAAGGGAACAGGCAAAAAAAAAAAAAAAAAACACACATAACAGGATGTAAAAAAAACCCCAAAAAAACATGTCGAGCGGAAGAATATTTGCAAGAGATTTGTGTGTTGATTGCATAAATGAGACATTATCATTTGGCCACAAGGTGTATCACGTTACAATTTCATCGGTTGAACTGGTCACGGCGAGTGTGCAGCCTGTGGTGACATTCAAACCTCCCGAGGGGGTGGGGTGGGGTGGGGGGGAATAAAAAATTAAAATGTTATTGTACAATATGAAGTACACTAAAGAGGAAAAACAAACCAAAATAAAGTCAATGCAGCATATATCAGGCTTATGAGGTACTTCATGAATATATAGATATATATATATGTATATAGATATATCAACCTTTTTAGAAAAGCTTTTCAAAGTCATATTATTCCTTATAATTCCTATTGATAGCATAAAATACCTCGTCACTTGTTTTTTTTTTTTTTTTTTTTTCCACACTTTCTGCCCCACCTCACGCGGGCACATTGCTCCCCCCCCCCTCCTTTTTTGAGACTGCTTTCAAAGTGCAAAACACAAATACTGATCGTTCTATGCAGCATGTACACTCGAGGTTGCATGACAATTAAAAAGCAGGTAACTTTTTGTTTTTCCTTAATGGCAGATTTTCGTCCAACCATTACGTTGAAGAAGAAGGAGAAAACGAACAAAAAAAAAAGACTCGCAAAATCCATTTGCCCGGGCAGACGGAGAGGAGAAATCCGACAAAAGGCATGCGCACAAAACAACTGTGCAACGCTGGATGTTATCAGTTCACACTAAATCTGGAGTTAAATGACAAACAATCTCGTATGTACCTTTCGTCGAATGATTTGACAACGCTGAAGAGCGTGCATTCCCTTTGTGAGCAGTTAAATGTACACCTACATCTTATACCCTTAACGTGAATGGTGCAAAGCGTATCGGCTTGTAGGAAAAGCAGAAGTGAACTGTGTGTTTGCTTTATTGCAGCTCTGGGTGGTGTGGCTCTATCCACTATGAAGCCATACCGCTTCAACTTCCTGGTAAAATTTAAACAGTAGAAAGAAAGCCGGCTCCGAATCAGACCACGTCAGCTGAGACTCTAACGTGTTCAGCTGAGCGTTGCTTTAATCAGCGGACCGTAATACTACATAGACCCACAGTTTCAAAGCTCCACGGCCCACACACCAACGTAACGTGCTCTGCGGACATCTTACAACGATCCCCTCGCCGTCACAAACATTCCATATGATCGCCGAGGGATTTACAATTATGATGGCACTTTGAAAGACTCAGTCATGGTTACGGCTTAAAAACATAAATAAATAAAAAAAATCACTCGTGAATGAGCGAGTCCTGGATTGTGCTCGGTTGTCGCTGCTGCTTGTCTCTTTAAAAAAAAAAAAAAAAAAAAAAAGGTGATTTCACATCAAACAATGACACGCCCGAGTCTATAAATTTGGTCCCCTAAAACTGTAACCAACCACATCAGCCAACCAACCACTCAACATCAGTTGGCTTTTCCATTTAATAAGGTTCAGAAAACAAACAAACCAAAGGGAAAAAAAACAAAAACAGTGCCGTCTCGCGATATTGGCTTTTGTCATTTTGGTCAGAACAATATTTTACTATGTTACTTTCTTATAAATTAGGGAGACTATTAGCTAGCACCCGACACTGCTCTGAGGTAGTATTTTCCGAGTTGGTAAATAAAAAGCCAAGTCGTTCTCCAGACAAAAGATGGTTTGGAAAAGACACAAAAATATCCACATTGGTTTTTGCGCGATTAGATCAGTTTGATGGCGTTGGTTTGATGCTTTGTAACAGTTCTCCGAAAGCGAAGATCCGATCGACTTCATCACGAAGCCTAACCCCGTATGTCCAGTGAACACAGCTGCATCCCACTCTGGCTCCCACTCTCACGTACGTCTCTTAGGGTTTAAAAAGTCTCTGGCTTTCATTGGCAACTGTCGCGAATGGACCAATTACGGACCACAAAAGACGTGAGGATACGACTTCCTGTGCGCGACGATTCAAATGACTTAAAGTCCGTTGCTTCGATCCAAACTGCAGAGGTAAACCAACTCGTAGGATGACAAACTTGTTGGCATCCATCCTCCCGGGGTCGTAAATATCTTTCAATGGTTGTGAAAATGTTTAACAGGCGGCTAAAAGATGCGGGCCAATGAAAACCAAACTGAAACGTAGCTGCATCTGCTGGAGGTGAGAGGTAACAGGTCTCTCCCCAGTTATGTCAGCATCCCATTTGAATTTGTACTCCATAATCGAGACTTTTGTTGGCGAGCTTAAACTGCATGGACTTTATGAACACTTGCACGCTGTCACGTGGCTATAGGTGACAGGGTGGACGCGGGCAACTGTCAAAGAGACGCTTGAGAAGGTTTTTATCTAAGAGTAGGAACGGGAAAATAACACCAGCTGGGAGTCGGCCGAGCACTCCATCTGGTAAACAAGCTGCGTAACAATAAAAATCGACAAACGCAAGAAAGACAAGCCTCTTTGCTTTCATGTGACACGGCGAGAGCGCTTAAGAGCTACATGAGCCGAACTCAGGGAGGACTTTACAGGACAACTCTGCGAGGGCCAGGCGAGAATCAGACTGAGGGCTGAAGCACAAGCCAAAACTCAAACAAGATCAATAACCTAAGAAATATTCATATGTATATGTACACTCACTGGTTACTGGTTACAGCACGCACCGTACACACGACGCCAAAGCAGAAAATATTACTGTTCTTTGCACCAGTGTGAGACGTCCATCTCCTAAACACGAGTCAATCAATGAGAAGAGCAGCGATCTTAGCTGTGATGTCTAAATAATCTAATATAAATAAGAAAAACAAATGATGCAAAAGGGCCGTATCTAAGATGCAAAGCTGCGTGTAAATGTACTAGACAACTAGCTTTTACAATACAACAAACCACACAGACGCTAAATACATTCATTATAATGTGAAACTGGAAAAATAAGCTCTATTCTACAAGAAGTTTCTTTACACAAGCAACAAGTTTCTCTGCAGGAGCAGCAGAGACGTGGTTATATAAAGGGTGACAGTTTGGAATAAACTCAGGTATCCGCTGTTGCTTTATTCAAAATCTTTATTCCAAAACCACTGGAAAAAAAAAAAAAAAAAAAAAAAAAAACAATATCAACAAGCAGGCTGGTTTTTATACTTGGAGTAATTTGATCTCAGCCTCTTTCAACCAGAGATCTAAATGCCATAAAAAAAAGAAAAAGGAAAACCTGCTGTTATGAAAACAGAAATAAACGATTAGCTTAACTCGTGATATGCCATTTAGTTGTAAAACTAGCCATTTCTAGAGCCTGCTTTGTCCAGACTCCGGTCACTTCTGAGGAGAAATGAAAAAAAAATAAAAGCCAAACTGAGGAAGGAAAAAAAAAAAACGCGTTAATTTTCCTCCATGTCACAGAGAAAAGAAAACGGAACCCCTTAAAAGTCTTTTTTTGGGTTCACCACTTCAGGTTTTTCACATGCGTCATTAAGCACCTTGCGCACCATTTTACCTGTAAAGTAGTGCCACATTCATCCAGGCAATGAGCATCGGCTGCTTTCATAAACATTCTTGATTGGACTCATTATTGACAAAGACGACTTCGGCGGAAAGCAGCGAGCCTCTCTTCGCGTCTTGATATGTATAGCGTGCGGTGGCGTCTGAAATAAGGAGGTCGTAGTTGAAGTGGGGCTTTACACGCGCATCGCCGTGTCGGACAGGACTCATGTGAAAACCTCCAGCACGGCTCATCCTCACAGCACTTTGACATCCAACAAGCATGGATCGCACGATCCTCATTACCCGCAGCTCCTTTCAACACCTGTCAGTTTGTTTTGCATAAAAACACCTTTTTACTCAACTTCACTGTACAAACCCTTTCATTTACGTTTTTTTTTTCTTTCTTTCTTTTTTTTTTTCTTTTTTTTTTTTAAAGGCATTAGGTTGTTTCTGTAAAATGACGCGCTCAACGCTGGTTGGCTACACGGAGTTCCCACCAGATCAGCTGATCCGGCTATCTCTAAACGGCGAGTGCACACAATGAGACCTGTTGCATCTTTTTTTTCTTCTTCTTTTTCTTTTTTCTACTTTTAAGAGCCACGGATGCCGAAGCAAAAACAAACAAAAACAAAAACAGAAATGGCAGCGATCCTGTCTCTTGATAAATATTCTTAATGCATGAATAGCTACAAAGTTCACTCTTGTTTATTTAGTGCAAAAGTAACATTGTCAAAAATTTGAGTTTCATGTCCCAGGAAAAGCGATGCCATTCTGATCTGGTATTATAAGGTGCTGGTGTCTGTAATGTAAAAACAGGCAACGACAACAAATGCAAAGCCATCTCCTTTCGAATACACCTTTAAGTTTTCAAGCACCTTTTTTCCCCCCGTATCTTAGACGCTGCAGGGAAATGGAATTAGGTCTACTTTCACTTCCTGGTTCTACGCTTTGTGGTAGTTATCTAATGGAGGACACCCTCTGCACAGTTTGGTAAATACCCAAAGGATCAGACAGTTTGAAAACCGAAGATTTGAATAAGTAAAGCGCAATGCGGCCACGTACGCGCAGGACCAAAGCCATTCACATTTCCAAGAATAGGACACAAGTGACTGTATCTGAAAAGTCGGATGCTTAAGAGGAATTAAATGCATTACTGTATAGAAAGGGTACAGAAGCAGAAGCCACGCTGTTATTCAGCTCGTGTATGCGGATATTAAATCAAGCACTCAACAACACCAGCTTTCTTAGACTTTAAATCGTCAGTCTGACTGAGAGCGTCGCTGGAGGGGGGGGGGGGCTTTGCATTTGCTGCAGTGCTGCTCAGGTGGAAAACCAAGGAGTCAAAAAAAAGTGTCATCATAGTGGTGCATAGGATAAAAGGACAAGAAGCCAAGAAAGCTGTGTGTAGGTACAAACATAGTTCAAGAATTTGGTCGTACAGCTTCACGCGCAAAACTCTTTCAAAGGAAGGAAAAAAATAATAAAAATAACACATTCTGCCTCATCAGTTTAAGTCAAACAATTAGAGAAAAAAAAAATGGCGCAACTACATAAACTGAGAAAAGCGTGTTCACCATCATGCACAACAAGCATTTAAAACTTTTACTGTCAATGCAAGACTCAAACAATGCCAATTAGATAGATAGCAGGGGTAATTATACAGAAATGGCCTGCAGTGTGATGTTACCATAACACTTGAACAGGTAACAAGAGGTAGAACACAAGGCCATTTCCGTGCAATTACACCAGTGTCGCAACAATATGGCCGAGCCTCCTGTTTCAACTGAGAAATACACATCTACAGAAGTCACACCAATACTCTGCTATCAAAAGTGCATCCAAATTTACATGTTGTGAGACCAGCACCGATAAGAACAATATTGACATCATAACAGTAAATATCAAGTACATGATTTTCAGAATGCCCCACAAACACAGTCAGTCGGATTTCTAGTTGCTTTACAGGTAATGAGCCAAAAAAAGGGGAAACATCAGAGGTCATTTACGGAAAGAAAGGGTCCTCAGAAATTATTACGCTTCTTTTTTTTTCTTTTTTCTGTTTTTTTTTAAAGCACTCAACTAAAAAGCCTCATGGGGCCAGTCCAGTGAGGATTTAAGGTGATTTACAGTGAAAGCTTCTAGCACCTCGAATCAAAAACGGCCTTTTTTGTGCTTCTTTGTCTCTTGAATATTAATCGTGTAAAAGTTTGTAATCTTGTTTGGCTGGGAAAGCTTGTGTGTTACAAAGGATAAACCCAAGATATAGGCTATAAAATCTACAATATGACCACAAGTACAAATGATCGCATAAATACTTCATCCTATTAGAAAGGCATGAAGATGCTGATAATCACTAAGAAACGCTACTAAATGCAATACATTTAAAAACACACAAAAGAAACACACACGCACGCACGCACACACAAAAAAAAACAAAAAGCCCTGATTGTCTACCTCTAAAAATGACTCAAATTCACGTAAGATGCCCCCCTCTGCTAAATCTCTTTGTTAAAAACGATGCATAGTTAGAAAATATAAACTACTCGCCTCCAATCAAGGTAAATTGAATTCGCCAACTTAACTTTGTAGTAAAAAAAAAGAAAAAAGAAAAGAAATAAAAAGGAGGATGTTAAAACGTATCAGGTTCATTAGTAAGACTGCAGCAGTCTTAGAAGGCAAGAGAATATTTGCTGTTAAAATACGTATACAAATAGAATTAATTTAGACGATATGTGGGCCGGCCTTTTTTAAAAAAAGTTCTCTTAAAATTTGTCAGCAGCCTCCACTGAGAGCTTATTTAAAATATACCTTATTGTCAATGTTACTATATAGTAAAAAGACTCGTTAAAAAGTCATTTGCATAAACATCAAGCCTCTGTGCAGATGACTGCTCCGGGTTTCTGGAGCCAAATATACGTTAAGAGAGGTTCTTTTAGGGAGTTTCGCTCTGTTCAAATCTGAAATGTCGAAACTTAAAACTCCCCTGTACCGAACGCCTGGATACCGAGAAGCCACACAAATATATCCCTCTGTGACAATGACACCGCTTTCTGACGCTATATACATTAGAAAATATAAGCAGGGTAGATGGGTTAATAATAATAAAAAAAACATAAGTCAGCTACATGCATATTCTTTGAAAAATGATAGAAGAAAAAAAAAAAGAAAAAGAAAGGAGACTTTAAAACTAAGGGAACCAAAAGGATTTCATCATGTTCCCCTCTGTTGACTTCTAGATCATGTGTCTTTCATCAACACGGCTCAGAATACATTAGAAAGGTGTCCTTGTAGGGTACCAGTCCCAGTATACGATTTCTTGGTATGAGAAGTACTGATGCGACTCTATCGGACTAAAGAGCGGGACAACGGTGGATGGCTGTTCTTCCCGTCTCTAGACGTTAAATGCTTTCATCTGGGAATTAACTATGTGTTGGTTCAAGAAATCAATCTGATGAAGTTGTCACCAGATTTGGCATGAAATGTTCATTGTGTCAATCGAGGACAAATACTGTTTAAAAAAAAAAAAAAAAAAAAAGCCCAGCAGACGCGGGCCGACTAATAGATCGATTTGAACAGATGTGACAAAAGAAAGATGGTCTCACATGGCACTTTTCATCACATAGTGCCCTATGTGGAAAGAATGAACAAAAAATTAAAACAACCCTAAATATATTAAGTACTTTTGTCCTGATTGAAGTACCCATCATGGTCAGTGCACTTTGCTTGGATTGGCTGGTAAATAATGTTTGTCAGAGGATGAAATCATTCGGGACATAAACAGTAAATGGAAACCCTCATAATTACACTTTCTTCCTTTAAGCACCGAGGCCCCAGCAAACTAAAACGGGAAGAGAATGGCGCGTGTCACCCCCACTGTATGTTATTATTGCCCACTAGTTTAGAAACGGTAGATTTCTTTTTGCACCATAAAAACCTTGCCATTTCCTTTCATAACTATGAACATATTTCCATAAAAAAAATTCATATACACTAGTACAGGACGTGTAAATAAAACCTCTTCCAGCTATGTGCATCTTCTTGCATCTTACAGTGTAATAGCTGGTATCATTTTGGTAGGTTTAAGGGCTTAAGTACAATTGTAGAGTTATGGGTAACTGACAGATTTGTTATGTAGGAAGATCACAATGTGAAACCACTGTGATACTATCTACAGCTGACAGCGAGACAACGAAGGGTAGCATGTTCCATCAGTGGGGTCTCACCCACGCCAACCTGGGCCTGTTTTGCTCTCAGGCGAAGTACATGGTGCGTAGAGTGTCTTGGTGGATTTGAACAGCCTTGGCCAAGGCTTGTTGGTCACGCCCGTTACTCTGGCCTGATGTATGACTGCCCTCAGCACTGAAAAGAAGTAATTGAAAACAGGCGCAGAGTTGTAATGAATAGAAGGCTCGGTTAATTGTGATCTTAGGTGGACAGACCTGTTGAGCAGAGACAAATGGCCGTCTTTACCTGTCGTGCTCTTTGTCCACCAAGTGATAGCGAGCCCGGAAAGCCACTAAATGGGCGTAGTAGGCAGGAGCTGGGATGGAAACAGACCGAGTGCAGCGCACATAGGTATGACAGAGCTGGTAGGTGAGGACCTGCAGTTCATCTGATGAGAAGTGGTTGTCATCCCAGAGCACATGGTAGTGAGACGGCCTGCTGGTTCCCTGCAAAGAAGACGACAGGTGTGGCATGTGAGACAATTTGCTGCCTATGTCATATACACAGTGTAGATGCATGGGAAGCCTTTAGCTGATAGTTCAACTACAGCTGATCATTCTGCTCTTACCTGAATGCCAGCATGACTGCAAAGGTAGAAGTCGAACTCTGAGGGGTGAGTGATTTTGGTGTCCACTGTGGTCCCTGCAGGAATGTTGCCACTCTTCCCAACCTGTAAAAAAAAAATCCACATCAAAACGATAAGCTGCAATTAGCTGAGACCATTAAAGCAGAAAAGGCTAAATACTTTGAGTATGAACAAAATTACATCACTTCTACTGAAAAGACAAACAGTTCCCAAAGATGGGAATGATCAAGTAGAGGGGAAAGCTGGGGCCACCTGATTACTTCCCAAACTTACATCTGTACATGACTACAGCTTTGATGAACATAAAACATCTCTTTCTCATTAAAACCACATGATTTGGGTCTTTAATCAAACTACTTAAAACCTGACAAAACTCCTCTCATTACGACGACATCACACTGACCCTCTCGTTTCTGTCCATGCAGAACAATCTTGTGTGGTGTCTCTTCTGTACAACCACAAAGGTAATACCAGGTTGGTAATCCTTCTCTAATTTGATGCAGGCCTCGCGGATGGCCAGCAGCTCGTGCTGAAGAACCTGCATGGAAAAAAGTCACAAGAGCTTAAAGATTAACAGGTGAAACAACACAAAGCTGGAAACTCTTGCAGATGCAAACGTCAGTTCTCTTCTCATAAAATTAGCTTAGTCTGTATCTGCCCTGATTTGCATATCACCTGGCTGAATTGGCCCTCGGAGATGCCATCTCGGTAGTAGATGATTCTGGTGGGCTTGAAGCGGGTGGATTTGTAGAACTGGATAAGCAGCTCCCTCACCATGTTAGCCAGGTCCTGGATGATGTCCTGACGGTGCTGCTGAACCCGCACTGTGGCACAGTATCGACTGGGATGGGCATCCATGCTACCAACCACCTAAAGTGGAATTGCAGAACACATCAAATATATACAGGTAGAGCCCAGAAAAGCAATGGGAGAAATTAAACAGTTTAAATCGCTTTTAGGCTCCTGTACTCAAATAGAATGAGTAGGAAGGGGAACTAAAGTTGTAGCAAAGCTGAAGAAGCTTACGCCACTAAAAAAAGTCTTTAAGGCAAGTGAAAATGGTTGAACAGCTCTCCACCGTAAACAAAACAACAGTGAATCCACTTTTGGAGTAGGGCTGCACGATAATGACCAAAATCATAATCACGATTATTCCTCATGTCTGGAAAAACATGTATTCTTATTGCACCATTTATGAACAAACAATGTGCCAACCATTTTTAGTGAAAATTAAACTTTAAATTAGAATAAATTATAAATAATGCAAAATGAAAACAAAAACCCAATCGCGTCTGTTATTTCTGCGTGTCTTTGGGAGGTAGATGGATGTCTGGGTTGGCGCTGAACACGGACGGGGATTTTGTGAATTAACATTAGCTTTGGCCTTCATGCATTCCTCTAATTTAGGTTTGTGATGTTTTTTTCAGATGGTAGAACAAATTAGTGGTGTTACTCTGCGGGTCAGACACTACTTTGTTACGCTCTTTGCAAATAACTTGTTCTTGTTTAACGGCACTTGCCCTGAATCCGAAACAAGTCCAGACAATGAATGTCTCCCTGTTTCGAGGCACAAGCTCCTCGCGATCCCCAGATGCTTCTGTATTCTTCTCGGCTTCAGACCCGACTTGCTCTCATCAGCCTTACTCATAGACTGTAACTAGCTGCTGCTGCAGGCTGCCTTACACTGTGCGCTTGTTATTTAGGCAGCTTGATCAGGTTAATTTAATTGTGGCCACCAAAATCGTGATCACGATCAAAATACGATCAATAATCATTCATTTTAATGATTGATAATTATTGATTTGATTGATAATTATTTAATGATAATTAACACTTTGATCCTTGTGTTGTGGTGCGATGCTACTTACAGCAGCAATGGAAGGTTTCTTTCCATCTCCTGCAGGTGGATGAGTCACATCTGAACCAAGGAAGATCACCGGTTGCTGGAACACCATGGGCCTGGACAGGAATGCACAAAGCAGATGTGCAGAAAACTCAACACACAAAGACATTTCTTTTCGGACTTAAAAACCACAAATACAGATTTCAAATGTGTTAACCATATCTTAAACATGCACGTCTTGAATGTAATTGTCACGATAGTGAGCTTTTCAGTATTTTCCACCAACCTGCCCTGCGGGAGGAGGATGTTGTTGACCCCACCTAGCTTGACATTTATCTTCAGACAGAGGTTGGAGAGAGTCTGAGGAGTTGTCTTCTGTACATTCTTCACCTGCACACACTGTGTGGCCATACCAAGTACTGTGTCCCCAACACGTTTCACCTCAGCTATAAAACACAGAGCAAGCAGAGATCAGTTCATTGAACTTAATCAGATGTCAAACTGATACTTGCTCTGGTGTATCCCATTACTCCGCTCAGATTCACTAACTATTTACAGCCATTTTAGGAGATTTATCATCTTATATCCAATACGCTGCCACTGACAAACTGTTGTAAATACATTTTCTATACTGGAGGAAATCCTATTATTTTGTTAGGTGTGAGGATATAATTGGGAATAAAATCAAATAGCAGATGTGGATAACAACAGTGAGAACACAGTTCTATTATTTTCTATTCCTATTTAATCCATAGTAATTAAAAGCATAAATGTGGAGGTCTAAAGTCTTGGTAAAGATAATGAAAGAACAAAGCTGATGCCAGGTTAGATTAACTGTGCTCCCGGTGCAGTGTGACTGGTTGTTTTGCCATGTATTGCTGATATTTACTCTAAGGTTAGTAGGTTTTGAAGAAGAACAACAGGGATAACTGAGACATCACTGTAAAAATGGCTTTAGTGAAGTGACCGCACATAACTTCTTAAACTGACAGCACATTCAAGGTGGGAATAGTACAACAAAGCCAACAACTTGAAAACAGGAACTGATTAGAAATGTGAGCTGATTTTTCCCCACAGAAGAAACTGGACTTATCTCCAAAAATCACACGACAGCTTGTGATAAAAGTAATCCTAAACTCCAGAAAAACATTCATCAAAATGATGAAATGATGATAAGACTGAATTCTGAGAACTGAATTCTGAATTCAGACTGAATTATTGTAAGTGCAAATCTACTTGGCAATAAACTTAATTCTGATTCCTAACTTAACAACACAAGATCAGAATGTGTGTGTTGATCCCTCACCATAAACTGGCGTCTTCCCAGGGAGGATGACCACCACCAGCTGGAGGCCCTGGTAGGTGTACTTGAGGTGCCTGAACATTGGCTCAACACTGTCTGCCCCCTGTGCGTATTTACAGAAGCAAGGTTGACCTTGGATAGGCATTCCTGCATCACGTGAGATCTTCCTCAATTGATCTGTGAAAGCTCTGACAAATGAAAAATGTGGTTATTTAAAAAGGTTAAGCAGTTTAGGTTGTAAAACAACTGAAAAATAAGCTCTGAAAAAAATGCATTGATCTAATGCACGACAATCAGAGCAAAATCAAAAGCAGGTGGGAAAATTCGTACTTGAAGCAAACACCCAATTGTACAATATTGTGACTTCTCTCCAGTTTTTAAACTCTTCAATGATTGTTACAATTTGTTTGGACCACAAGGAAATTCCGCTTAGTGCAGCAGAACTTGGATAAACGAAGACAGCCGGTCTTACATGTAATACACTTGGCATGTAACATGAGAAAGCTCATAACATACAGACTCTCAACCATCCAGTTACAGACTTGAATGAACTAGACAAAGCCTTGCTTATGCACTCTGAATAAATGAACAGCTGTATATAGTACACACGGCCTGTTACATCCCGACAGCACAGTGAAAGACTTCCCTAAATGGGATAACCCAGAAGCACAAAATAACAGCTGCTGCCCTGCTCAGATGCACTTGTGTGCAAATCTGAAATGACACATTGAAAGTCTAATCATCTATATACGAACAACTCCACATGTGCCAGAACTTGCATTGACACCTCTTTGTCTGCTCCGTTAAGCCAGAGGAGGCAGCCTTAATCAACTACATGTTAATCAAATGGCTATGACATGAAAATCGGTCCATATTGCCCAGCTTCTATTCAGTGACAACTCTGCCCACAAGACACTTTATAGGAATCTCACTTACTTGAGCAGGAGTTCAGTGCACTGTCTCTGTGGGGCAAAACAAGCTATGGCCCACACTTTGATCTCAATGCCGGTGTGGAACTGCTTGTTCCTCATGTCCCAAACTCCCTGGATTGGTGTGGCTATTGCTTTGTTCTGCAAGTCATATGAGCATCAAGCATATTAGTTCTTGTCATCACACAGAAATAGCAGCACAGTGCATGTTCAGACACTCGTTTACACACTTGAGCTACTTCTCGACATACCCTGCCGCCGTAAAGGATTGAAGGTGCTTGGAGGACGCGGCCATTTACTTCTGTCATTTCGTCCCTTACCATCACTCCGAACTCACGAACATAAGGGTCAGTGTTGAAGTTGGCACTTCTCATCTGGATGGGGGGAAAAAAGAAAAAGAACCAGCAATTGATTAAGATGTTGTCTTTTCTTTTGCCTATGTGTCCAAAAATCCTGATTGGACCTGCTAGCTGTTTAATAATCATCGGCATGGTCTCATAAAGGCCTAAGGACTAAAATTACGGACTAATTCTGGCCTGTAGCTCTTGACAAAAATCAAAACATTGCGTTTTCTGTCTCGTGTTACAGTTCTGTCATTGTACAAAACTTGTCGATATCAATGTTTTGAAAGCTGGGACAGGTTGTGATTTTGGTGCTTTCAAAGCACACTGCCACTTACCAGTTTACTAATCTCATCCTGACGGTCTGGTGCTGATCGGGCGGTGGCACGGATCATAGTGGAGGTCTGATTGTCAGTCAGCTTTTTTATGCAGCGCTGTCCTGCCACTATGTTACACACCTGGAGAGGTAATGTAAAAATTAAGCAGGTTTTGAAGATAATCCATAGTAACTGAGGACATTTCTCATAAATAAACCCTGTAAGTGCAAAATGTAGGCGATGCTTACCTCTAGAGGGAGGTAGGTGTGCTTTTGCTCCTGTCCCACCTGTAAACATGGGAGGTGGGGGTATCGCAGGATGAGCTTGTACTTGTCCTTGAAGTACTGTGCTACTGTGCATTCAATAGTTTGGCCATTCTCCTGCTGCAAGGGGAACCTAGTGGGATAAAGAAAAGAAACAGTGTGTCAGTGGCACAGCTACCACCACAGTTCCAAAAGTCATTTGGACCAAAATGTCATGCTTTTGAAGAATCAATAATAATGATCTCAACCTCCCCGGTACACACTGTGCCTCACGTTTAATGTAATATGTTTCTCGATGCTCATCTTAAACTGCATGTTCACAGACTGAGCAGCCGGCATTTAAATGATGAGATTAAAGAGAAAGTAAAGAGGGATTCTAACGTTTGGTGGCTGGCTGGTCTTCTGGTCACATTGCAAACTCTGTACTTCCGTTTCATCTGCCCACAGTGAGTAATCTCCACCTTCAGGCCTAAATGGAGGAATCACAAAAAGAATAATAGTGGTCAAAAATAATGGTAACAAATTTTTTCTTTTTTTAAAGTAAAACAGAAATGTGTGAAACTGGAAATGTTAGATCTAAATTGTTGAACTATAAATACATTTATTTCATAATTACATTAGAGGAATCTTAACTATTTTCTTGAAATTGATTAATTATTAGGTCATAATCACAATCCTTCAAAAATCACAGAGAGAAAAAATAGTTTTATCTACCCCCTGACAAATGAGACATGTCCTAAGCTTTGCTTACCTTTGATTTCTTTAGTAAATTTCACTCGCTGAGAGTCTGTTAAAGGCTTCTGTTGTTCTTCAATGCTTTTGAAATCCAAAACCTCACACATGAACTCTATTACAGGCTGAGCTTTGTAGAAAGCAGTGGCCGAAACTGCAAACAAAACAGTCACAAAGTGGTAAGATATATAGAAACAACCTTATTCTATACCATTCCAAAGCAACACATAGATTATACCATCGATGTTCAGCATCATTTTCCAAAGTGAAGGCCTGACGGACTGGTGGAAACCAAACCACACCTCTCTGCCACCACCGAGCGGGTTTGAGCCCCCCTCTGAAGGAGTAAAGAAAGAGCGTCCAACTGGGGTATACCTGTAACAGATAACGCTCAGTGGTGAAATAGGATTAACATGCTTTAAGAGACGGAAGCTACAACAAGCAACCAATCAATAAATGTAGACTCTGTTTATTCAAATACAACTCATTTAACAAGACCAGACTTCATATTGTAGGTTTGCTCCTGACTGTACGTTGATGGCAATTCAAACAACAACAACAACCAAAGACATACCTCATAGAAGGCAAATGCCTCATGACCACATCCAATGCTTGGATAGTCTCAAAGGGAACACTGGGTAGCCGCCCTGCTAGCGCCTCGTGCAGAGATTGCAGGCTAACGCAGGACACCCATTTGATGGATACTTTGAAGCTGCGGTCTTTGCCTTCACCTGGAATTGTAACCTCAAGCTCCACCTGTGTGGTAGATGGGCACGAAAAAGAAAATAGCAGATGTAATGCTCTGTCATTTTAAAAGAAATTTTCAACAGGTGGAGGTTTTAAATCATGCAGGTCACACACTGTAAAAGACATACCTTGTCTCTACCTATAGGCAAAGGCATGGCAGTGTAGAGGTTCTTTCTTCCATCATACACTGGCTTTCGATCACCAAAGATCTGAGTTTTAAAGTGCTGGACCATATGCTCCACAATTTCACTGTGAACAAAATTAAATTAATCACCACAATCTCTAGGATATTTCAATCACTTACATGCTGACAAAACATACACCTGGGGACATACCGATTGACCCTCCTGGGGCATTTCTCAGGCTTGATGTCGATGTCATAATGATAGACCTCCAATTTGGGGATTTCCATCTCAAAGAAGTTGGCCTGGAGCTTGATTGTCCTGCCCATGGTGCCAAAGTCGGGTCGTGATGGTGGCTTGAACACATATTCTGGCACGGGGGGAGATGGGGGGTCTGAAGGACATGGGTCGAATAAAAGGGAGGCAACAAAATTCACAGTTAGATTGGCAAGGAAAAGAAATCAAACAAGGCCTAAACTAGATCAAATTATATGTTTAGATGCAGAACTCAACTGTTTTCAGTTGAAAATAATCAGACCTCCTACAACAGACCAAATCTTGAACCTGAACAACCACTGATGGGCACTGAAGCTTTTAGGTAGCATTATTCTGAAGCAGCTGTTGGACATATTCCTCTTTACAATTAAAACGTATCAAGGTTTTTTTTGTTGTTTTTTTTATGTTTTGGAGTTCCAGTTGACTGACTCATTTGATCAGTTGAATATATGTTGCGAATTATACAGTTTACTCTGTATCAAAAGTATGCTTGTGAGTTGGTTACCTTCAGCAATGCAAAAAAAAACAACTCAAAGATTGAAAGCTACCAATAAGTAGTGTAAGAGTTTTTGTGCCTTCTCAGCTACAAATCAGAACCTTCCACTTCCCGAACCCTGAAAGATGGTGTCATGAGTCTATTCTTTAGATGATGTACTACTTTTTTCTTTTAATCATAGCAGACTTGCTACTCCGAGCAGTGCCAGATCTATAACTTCACACATTCGTTCTGTCTGAGCACACTTTCTAATTCCTTCATATGCTTATCTTTGTGCCCCAGCTCTGCTCATTCAAACAGACGAACACCCATAAAGGCCCCTGCACACCAAGCCAGTGGTTGGTTGTTGGGAATGTCAGGGACACCGGTGAACGTCTGCTGCCCTTGTTTGGGTATTTTTGAAGTGTCCCACACTTCTGGCACAGTCAGTGTTTCAATCAGCCGAATCAACAGTCAAAGTTAAACTAGCACTGAGGTCTGTCAGTGAAACAGATCAGTCTCTATGGCAGCACAGCATCGTAAATGAGCTTTAAAAACAACATTTTGCTCATTTTCTATACATGAACTGTGCACTTAGAGCACAAAATGAGGATCACACAGTAAAAGCAATACAGCCAGACAATATCCTTTTCAGCTACTGCGCACCAAATGCTTGTGACCAGTCTTATGAAAATGCTTGAAGGATGTAATAACCATTATGTTGCCACAACTGGGACCAGTTTGAGGCTCAAAAACCCAATTATGGGAAAAGCTTACCAGAGCTCGCGGACCCAGAGGAACGGGGTGCCTCGACCATCTCGGTGGCTACAGGGGGCAAAGATGACATGTTACAGGTGTAAAAGAAAATTAAAAATCCACAAGAAGAATGGTGAAGATGCACATTCAACACATTTACAATTTTAAAAGTAAACAACTGCAATTGCGTAATGTATGTAATTGTAATTGAATGTAATTCAATTATGAGCGTTCAAGTCATTTCAGCAGGTCTTGCTCTGTTATCATGTCCATGGCATCGTGGTCTACAATCATTGGCTCTTATCAATGCGCACACAGAAGGTGTCGAGCAAGCTGGCAATCTAAAGCAGATGAAGCCACCCATTCTCCTGGAAATAGCCCAATACCACAACACTTTAACTCATAATTCAGCTTTAGAATGGACAAAACGAGGCATTCTATAACAAAGAAAACAAACAATGATTGCAATTAAAAACCCAATATTCTGTCACTGCAGTTTGTTTTGCTCCCTAAACCCCATCACCCCAGACTAAAAAGTCAAACAATGAAAAACCACAGCTTTTTAAAAAAAAATTAAGCTTGTTCATGTTTTATTTTTTTCCTTTCTTAAATATTTCCTTTTGGGGAATGTATGGCAACAACACAGAAAACAGGAGGAGGTTTACTGTTGTGTTACATCACATACTTTTCTTTTTCCCCAAAAAAACACTCAGTAAGCAGTTGGGAACCAAAGAGACCGACTTTTACCGCCTGGACAGAAAAATGTTGCCCTTTGATGCTTGATTTAGGATTTAAGATGTTCTGCTTGAGGCTCCATAGATGAAGACCATTCAGTACTGCCTTCCTGACTTAATAGCAACAGCAGTTTGCTAATTCAAATTGAAAGCGAAATTGAGCTACTTCATGTCAGTGGTGAAACTAAAGATTTTGCACACACTGACGCTGCTAACCTGCTATTTATCAACTTTAGCTGTGCGATATTCCACGAGGTGAATATCTTTTGTTCCCCTTAACCCAGCATTAAAAAAAAAAAGTGTTGCCGGCATCAAATTCAAAATGATCATGCTTTCCAAAACAGTAAACTCTCTCAGTGTGACACATAAAATATGTTGCCTTTGATCGACTATCAGTTAAATGTAGGGCTGTAATGATCAACAAACATTTCTGATTGTGTTTACATTGTGACCTTTTTTATGGGGTCAATAAGTTGCTCTTATTTACATAGATTCTACTCTGCGATAACAATGTGATATGATAGTATCTGAGAAATGATATCGAAGGCAAAACTATCACAAGTAAAAATTCAAGTTGTGTTTCAAAATCAAGAACTGCTGAGGTTAGGCAGCATTGCCGGCCGAGGCATATCGTGATAACTAAAGGTTAAGTGTTTAAGTGGCAAGGCACTAAAATAATAATTATAAGTTTACAATTAAATGTTTGGTTGAGAAAAGGTATGTCCCTACCATATCCAATTACAGAGGGTGGTTAAACGGACACAAGTTGGGAAAACGAGGTGCCGTTTAAGCTAACTTGGCTAACGGCGGCTTGTTGTTGCTGCATGTTAGCTAAGCTTCCCTCTGTTACGAGAGCCTCCACTTAAGACTGGGACGAAATGTTCTTCGCCTAAAGGATTTGTGAAGGTCCACAAACACCACTTGAATTAAACAGTGTGCTTCAGCCAAGCGAGTTTTAGCGACGACTCGTTGAATTGTAGCAAAGAAACGCAAAACCTGCGATAGTGTTTTAAATACTGCTAGCTACATCACTTAGCTGATGCTAATGTTAGCCGCGGTACTTACCTCCAGTAGAATACATTTTGTCGACTTTTTAAGCGTGTGATGTGGACGTACAGATACTCCACTTTACGAAGGCCAAACTCCACCTAAACTCATACGTATCCGACGATTTTTAATGTGTCCAACAGCACGGGATGAAAGACAGCTCAGTAAATATATATTTAGTTAGCCAAGTGGTAAATATTTGGACTCGCTCATCCTCGGCACGACCCCATCCCCCCACCACACAAAACAGGAGCCGAGAGAAAAGATAGCACAGAAAATACCCGTGCGGTTCAAAATGTATCCCTCCCATCCACTTCCGCCTTTGGCTACTTCCCTTTAGTTAGCCACGAAGAGTTTCACCTAAACGTTCCCCCTCTTTTTAATTTTTATTTTTTTATTTTTTATAAATGCCTCTATACAATAAAAAAAAAAAAACAAGTACACCCCACCAGTGCAGTAAGGAATGTTGTTTTGAAGTAATGTCCGGAACAGCTAGTAATATAATCCACTTATGAGGTAGGAAAAAATACAACATCTTCCAAACATGTTGTTTGTCTAAATCGGTTACCCATTGTCACACATTCATTTTATGAATTTGTCGATAGATATTCTAACTTTAATTTGAAACAAGTACAAATGCTTGAAACACCCATGTTCCCCACTATGTACCAACTTATATTACTGTCGCTGTGATGGCGGGCCGGGGGGAGTTATCTTGCTCGCGGACCTCTGCAATGATGTCAGTAAACTGCGCTCTCTCAGAGTCGATCTAAATTCAAAGTGAATAACTTTCACATAGATCGTTTTCTTGAATAAAAGTAACACATACAGACGTTATATCACGCGCATCGTAGTATTTGAGTGGCTTAAAAGTATATAAACCGAGCTTAAAACAACACAGGAAATGGTTCATGGCCTCGTTGGGGAAGCATTTCCGGGGTACTAAATCGGATAAGCTGCCAATGGGATTTCTTGTTTACACCTATTTCACTTGTCAATATGGCCTAAAACGGTTTAGCGTGGCCAGTAATTGAAGTTGTATTCAGTGTTTTCTTCAATCAGCAGAAAAAACACTGATATTAATAGATAGACCCGTTTTAGGGGAATGGGGTATTAGTTGAAGTACGCATATAAGAGTTGGATCAGACTGGATAATAAGCAGATCATTAGAAATACCACAAGCCATAGATTTAAGCGGACATGTCAACGCTTATAGGGTATTCATTTTTAGTTGTTTTAGATATTTTAGATAATAAACATGGAGGTGTGCATGATGGACATTGAAATTACAATTTTTGCAGATACAATATGAATATTTTACCGGATCGACGCTTTTGTGTCCCAAATGTATTGTGGGGTATGTGATGTAGGTTACAATCTAATGCCAAAATATTTCCAGTCGTGGTAGTTTCTATCAAACTTATTTTTTTGGTTTGTTTATGTGCTTCAGCATTTAACATTCTCTCATTTGCATTTCAGTCGCACCTTATTTGTTTAAATTGAAATACAATCAATCCACCTTAAAGACATGTTACTTTATGATTTTAAGAAAAATATTTTTTTGAACTACAAATCGTTGTGTGCAGCACCTCCCCACAAGTCGGCGCTGTTCACCACTGAATGTATAGTGTTTGACCAAACGTGGTTCGTGAGTGCTCTGCAGCGGTCTTAAACTTATCATAGTGTAAATATAATCTTCAATGATCACAACGTAGCTAAACAAGCACGAATATATTACATCTAGCTGACAATGTAGTGGATACACGATGTGCTTTTACAGTATGTCGAATCGGTCAAAAGGTTTTAATGAAAATAAGAAAGAAAAACCAAGTAAAATCATAAACTGAAGCTGCATAATTCATTTTCAGCGCGAGATAACTAAAACATTTGACTCAATGCTTACAAGTGGGCCAGAATAAATTAACTTAATACCGCCGAGTTTGTTCGAATGTGCTTAAATAAAGAAAAGTGAAGACAAATGGACTCATTCCTGCTGCAGGGGCCTTTTTGGTTATGAGGTTTTGTCATCCTTCTGATAAATTGGCAACACATTAATTGCTCCCATTGATTGATAGTATAAAAACACGACAATGCAGCCACATAGCCCGAGTGATTTCCCCCTCATAAGAAAGCTGGCGGAGTGAATTGGGTGTAGCTGTGTCTGTGCGCGCCTTGGCCAATGGAACCAGATCCTCCCTGCAGTGCGTAAGAGCGCGATTTAGGATTTAACCAAGTCTTTGCTGCGGGGCTGGCTGCAGTCTTCACCAGAGCCCGACGGCCTGTGAGCGTCTCAACACAATGAGAGTGTAGTCTTCACAGCGCTTTGGGATCACACTATCTCGATTTTGCCTTTTTCTATTTTTTATTTTGGTTAATTAAGTCAAACAAACGCACGCCATTCTCATCGCGAAGCATGACTGGAGTTTTCGATCGGAGGATCCCGAGTGTGAAACCTGCCGATTTTCAGAGCTCCTTTCAACTCTCCACCATGCACCACCCGTCTCAGGAATCTCCTACTTTACCCGAATCCTCAGCCACAGATTCAGGCTACTACAGTCCGGCCGGCGGAGTCACTCACGGCTACTGCTCGCCCAGCTCCACCTCGTACGGGAAGCCCCTCAACGCCTATCAGTACCAGTACTCGGGTGTAAACGGATCTGCTGGAAATTACTCAACAAAATCCTACAGTGATTACAGCTCGTATACTACCCCCGCTTACCACCAATATGCTGGGACTTACAGCAGAGTGCAAGCCCAGCCGAGTCCACAAGGTACGGACATGAACGTTGTTTCTTTAGTGTTGTAAAAGTGAATTTAAATCAAGTAATGAAATTTCCAACAAAATGCCGTCAGATTTTGTTATCGCTCTGCTTTTTTTGTCCCCATATAACTTTAAGTACTATGCATTTTGGTCCAAAATCCACTGAATAAAATGTATGATTATCTGAAAGTAGATCACCAAACTAATTAATACAATCTCTTTAAATAGATTTTATTATGTAGCCGTTACTGTTATTTTTTTTCTAATCGCCTACTCGTATGCTTTTATAACCCACAAAAAGAAAAGACATTATTCTTATTTTCTGAGGCAATTCAATTTGGCGGACAGACGCACATCCTCATTCTTGTTTTGGTTATTTGAACAGAAAAAGAGATAAGCGAGCCCGAGGTGAGGATGGTGAATGGAAAGCCGAAGAAAGTGAGGAAACCCCGAACGATTTACTCCAGCTTCCAACTGGCCGCCCTGCAGAGGAGGTTTCAGAACACGCAGTACCTGGCGCTGCCGGAGAGAGCCGAGCTGGCAGCCTCCCTGGGACTCACGCAAACACAGGTGAGGTTTTAAATTGTTTTTAAAAAAGAAGAAAAATGCCAAGAGTGTACCAAAAAAAAAAAATGTCGTGGAAAATCTTTAAATCCCTCATAATTAAAGCGATGAACACCCTGGCCTTTCTTTGTGCGAACGCTTGTTTACGCAGTGTGCGTCTATTGTTTAGTGAGGTGAAATTCGCATTATTAACGGTCCGTTTTTTTCTTCTTTTCTTCCTTTTTTTCCAGGTCAAAATTTGGTTTCAGAACAGGAGATCAAAAATGAAGAAGATCATGAAAAACGGCGAGCTTCCACCGGAGCACAGCCCCAGCTCCAGTGATCCCATGGCCTGCAACTCCCCACAGTCCCCGGCCGTCTGGGACACGCAGGGCCCATCCAGGTCGCACAGCCTACAGCCACAAAACATCAACACGGCGGCCTCTAACTTTTTGGAAAACACGGGATCGTGGTACACGTCCGCCGGCAGCTCCATGGCTTCCCACCTTCAGACGCCTAACTCGATACAACACTCGTTGGCTCTCGGAGCTGGGACGTTATATTAAAACAATAATTGAAAAAAAAAAAGAAAAAAGAAAGAAAAAAAGAAGAGAAAAAACACCCTGTTGTTCATTTAATTCACCCCACCCCTTCTTCTATGGGACTCGTGTTCACATTTCAGAGGAATATGCAATGTATTTGATGACAGTCATAGAGGAAACGTGTAAAATGTGTAAATGTGTGCATGTAATTTATTGCATTTTTGGAAGACTATTAAACGTTTAAATGGACAATGGAACTTTGAAACCTCCCGCCTCCCTTTTGGTGTCTCTGTTCACTTCAAACCTCAGTTATTTACACTGAAAATAACCGCAGAGACAAGATGAAACTGATGCAGACGCGCCCGCAGGTGACACGCACAAGGCTGCAAATCACAGCTGCATTAATGTGAGCCCTTAACAGCTTTCATTCGCGTCTATTTGCTCTGTTATTTGTGTTTTTATGTTTGCTTATCGTTTTCATTCAAGCATGCGTTGGTTATGTAAATTGGCAGCAGATTGAAAAAAAAAAAAGAATAGCTGCCATGGAAATATCTGCTGCTTTGTGAGAAATCTCCCTCATTCGGATCAGGACAGTTTACGCTGAATTTGAAACTAAATTGGACAGGAAAACATTAAGAAATAAAACACCAAATTCTGGCTGAAGAGACGTGTATTGTGAATACATTTCAGAAAACACTATGTGCCACAGTAAACTTTAAGCTACCAACCGCAGCAACTACTTTAATTGAATATGGGTCTTTCTTGACGTGGGTTTCAGTGATTTCTGCAACACATTATGAAAAATCTTGCAGTAAAATCTATTGTAGACAAACACTGTTTGTGAGATCCAGTTTATTAATGCTCCTATTATAGATTGTATCAAATACTTTGAAATTACTCCTGATTTATTTTTATTTTTTGGGCTAATCCTACATCATTATTGTTGTTGTTGTATATGTTGTCTCTGATCTGCACAGAGGATTCTCATCGTCTTATTATTCATGTTCATATTGTGCTTTAATGGAGACTGATTGAGTCCTTCGGTTGGTTCCAGGTCGCCTCTAAAGGAAAATGCCTGCTCCCTGCAGCAGACACTCTGCAGTCTCCCTCGCTTTGTGTCCCCTACAATTAGCCACTTTGAATGGCAGAGAGGAGGCGAGAGGGGCGGCACGGAGATCTGAGACAATCCGCATTCCTGTGGGGGTAGACCGGCTCCAGAGCTCTGCCACTCCCGCCGGCCACAGCCCACCTTCCGGGTAAAATCAAAAAGATAGAAAGAACGTGGGAAAATCCTACACGTTTTCACCGTGTTATTAGCAGGCAGTAATACCAGGGCTCCCACTTAAAGGGAATATAATGAAATAAGGTTAAATGTGCTAAAACAAACACTGTGTGAGGCGCTGTGGAGTTTAGAATGCATGGTTTAAGAATGAAGCCCAATTTATTAGGGTACATGCGCAAAGATTTGGCCTTTATAAGACAGTGTTTACAAACGAACATGTTGCATTACAAATCCCCCTTCTCCACCCCAAGCACTTACACACACCCAACAGTACATGCATCTGACCTGCACACTGACCCATGCATGTTACCATTTCCACCTGACACTGAATCCTCTTCCTGATTGCACCCTGAATACACTTCACACACACACACACACACACACACAGAAAGACAATGCATATCCTAATCTAAAACAAACCCTGCCGTGCCTTTTGTTGTGAGCCTCATTTCTGCTGCAGGGTAAACGGCGGTCATCTCAACGCGAACAGGTGACTCCAGAAATGTACATGGGACGTGCACGCGATCAGGGACGTTTTTGCGCGTGCACGCCATTGTGCACAATCACACTTCAGCTACTGTATGTTTCCAACTATCCCCTCTCTCTCTCTCAAAAACACACACACACACACATTCTCTCTCTCTCTCTCTCTCTCTCTCTCTCTCTCACGCTCTCTCTCACACACACACGCACACACACACTAGTGGTGCTATTATATCGAGAGCCCCCGTTTATTTCCAAGCGAACATTTTCCACTCAGCTAGTTTTCCCCCCGTTTTGCAAATCGAGTCTAAATAATGACAGTTAGCTTTACTGGACAGCTTCAACTGTAACACTCCACAATAATTATTCTCCAGGATTAGGGCCCCCATTATCATAATCTGGACATTGACAATTACCTATAATTTGCAAAGATGCGCTTGGTTCTTGATTGCAGAGGGCTTTTTTTTTTTTCCAAGCTCGCCATCACTAAACAGTGACAGTAATAACAGCTAATTTTGCAGGCAATATATAAGAGCTTACCGGGGTGTGCAAACACTTTCCCACCTGGATTTGCTTATTCAACCACCAGCAGTAAAGCCGTGCAGGCGCTTTTTGGTTAGTCTTGTGTTAGAGAAGCGGACAAAGGTAAGGACGAGTCTTATATTTCCTCTGACCTGATCCGTTCTTAGAGGAGGCAGAGCGCTCTTGGATGTAAATAATAAGCTGTCAGGATAACCAGGTAGCTGAGGACTTAAAGAACGTGGTTTTCATATAAATCGATTTTTTTAAGAAACGGTTATTCTCTTTTTGATGCAGGGGGATTTGGGGGTTGTGGGTGGCTTGTATTGAGGAACACAAGTTATGTTGCAATGTTGTGTGAAATGTCGCTCAGTGCTTAGAGCTTTTAAGTGAGAAGCAGTTCGTCAGATGCTGGTGGTGCACAAGATGTGGCACATCCTTCCCTGCAACCCCACCCCCATCAGCTGCACTTTACCCTCATCTTTCCTATCTATCTATCTATCTATCTATCTATCTATCTATCTATCTATCTATCTATCTATCTATCTATCTATCTATCTATCTATCTATCTATCTATCTATCTATCTATCTATCTATCTATCTATCTATCTATCTATCGGTCGTTTAATTTTGCGCATCAAAGCCTTTATCCGTTTGCAAAACACGATGAAACGCGTCGGTTCTCGGGTCTGAATGTGCCAAAAAAAAAGTGTCTTTATGAGCTCTGTTGATATTTACTCGATTGCTGCTTCAGGCTCCCTGCAGCCCCAGCATGGCCCGGGAGCAAGCAGATAGCCCCCCTGGCCTGATGGGGGCCCCAGGTAAGGCTGAATGTGCAGCCAGTGGGACATCCGCGACTTGACAGCTGCATGAGCGCCTTTCAGCGTTGTAATTTCGGATAATATCCCGAGCGCTCACTCTTCTCGGCAATTTGTATATGAATAACCGAATAATTTCCCCCTTTGTTCCATCTGTGCTACCTCAAATCCAAATAAAGATGCCTTTTAGTATTAAAAGTGGTAGAAAATTACAGGTAATTATCTTTGACGGTAAAAACGCTGTAATCAGCGGGCTACATCAAAAATTACCCTAATTATGCCTGCATTTATGAGAATGGGAGAAAAAAAAAAGCCTCACTTGGATAAAAACCCACAAATTGTCCCAAATATCTCCTTCATATTGAACGCCGCTGCAGCTGGCTGCTTTGTTCAGCATCGATCCCGTGGAGCTTGGCATTTAACCGCCTGCATTAGGACGGAGAGAAAGGAGAAAACATTTTGTCAATACTTCTAATAATTGCGGGTGAAATGACAAGATAAGCTGGACCTGGAGCAAATGTCTTTCGAGGTGAATGTAGACAGCAGCGGTGGAGGGTAAGTTAATTTCCTCTGGCGTTGAATGCGTTTGATAAATCTATACACTTTGGCGTTCTTCATCACCCACTGGGTTTATTTAAAAAATGTTTGATGAAATGAGCTTTTCACTGAGCACTGTATCATTGACTTACGCTCGTGTTGTCTGTTATTGGCTTGTAAGCAACAGGGTGACGGGAAATAGGCCTGTGCTGATGAGATGTTGGCCCAATATGAGGCATGGAAAGGCCTTAAATGAATGCTTTTTTTGTTTTCTTTTGCTATTTTGACGGATGGGAAATCAGGCGACAGCAGGCGTCTGTTTGAGTCACGGTTTACTCAGTCTGACAAAACATAAAAAGTGTATGTACAACTAAAATCGCAGATCATATTTACAGACAGACAATTTGCTTGCATGTTGGAGAAACAAACCCAAAAAATAAAAAATAAAAGCAGTCAGGAGTCCACCATGGCAAAAAAGGTTCTGGGCGCCACAGCGCATGAAGAGTAGAAGCAGTCTTTTTGCCCCAGCGGGGCTAAAAATGTCACTGATAATATTTGGTATATTGACGTTCAGACGTTGACATGAATGAAAGCATAACAAATGCGAGCCCACTGAACAGCCATGTACGCTAGAAATATGGTTAGTCCCGTTGTTTGTGTCATCGCACCGAGGCTTGGCTGTGGTTTATCCTTCAGCAGAGAGAAGAGAGGCAGAGGAGCTCCTTTCTCCTCCTCAGCATCCAGTCTCTGCGCTGACACAAAATGTAGGCTACGTTGGTAGGTGATCCGGAGGCCTCGAGTCAGCTCGCTGAGCCACCGGCCTCGCCAGTCTATCTCTGCATCGAATCTTGATGTGGGGAGGAATACCAGTGAGAGTACCCGGGCATGTAGCTGTTGGCCGGCATGTTTACTCCTTTGGAAGAGGCCGAGACGTCCCATATTGGAGGGATGGTCGGGGAGCGAGGGGATAGGGACATGGAGCCCGGGATGGGGTCGCTCTCGTGCGGGTTGCCACCTTGTTTCAGCAGCTTCTTGAACTTTGACCTCTTATTCTGGAACCAAATCTTTACCTGGTGGAACGAAGGGGTTTTTAATGTTAGAGCTTCAAACAAATACAAAGAAACACGAGCAAAAGAATGCGAGGAATTACAGTCTGCGAGTGATGCCATCAACCTAATTTCCGCTGGGCCGTGTAAAGACGTAGAGCAGAGCTTATTTCTGTACATACCTGTGTTTGTGTCAATCCCAGAGAGGCTGCCAGCTCGGCGCGCTCCGGTAAAGCGAGGTACTGTGTTTGCTGGAAACGGTGATTCAGTGCTTGAAGCTGCAAACTGGAATAAATTGTCCTCGGTTTGCGAATTTTCTTGCCTTTCCCGTTAAAACGAATCTCCCCGTTTTCGATCACTGTCGTCTTCTGCTGCTCTGCAACAAAAACAAACAATGTTATTCATCAAAAGCCACGGCCAGGTCGCGCTCATTCTGCACAGGGTGACACCGACACGTCAAGTCAGACTGCTGAGATATCTGGGAGACTGGGGATAAGTGAGTAAAAATGAAATATCCCGGCTGATAAACGTTGACATCTCTCACTGCCTTTCCGCGCCGTGGCAGCACAGTCCTCATACGCTGTCATATTTAGGATATTGCTGGTAATGACATGTCAATTAAATGCTAATTACAACATTCAAGGCGTGCGGGCTGACTAATTTCCACGAGTAGTTGGTGAGGATTGAACGGTCGAGATGCTCACACCCCGGGCATTAAAACAGGGTTTGTAGAGGGGAGTGCTAAACGGGACGACGAAAAAAAGAAGAAAAAAAAAGAAAAACAGGCAAAGAAGGCTGGATCTGGACTTATCCGGTGCCATTTACGCGTTTTCTTCAGCGCTTCAAAAGATCATTCCCGAATTTGCTGCGGCCGTGCGGTGACATGGGCATGACATCAACCCTGGCAGGAGGAAAAGGTTTGATCCGGGCTAAAAGAAAGTATGCGCTAATGGTACTGTCAGGCGGCGGGGACGCACAGGACGCGGCGTATTTTCCACTTGGCTGGTGAAAAGGGGGTCTCTTACCTGCGCCGTCTAACCTTGTCTGTCCTCCCGTGTTGTTGTGATAAGATGGTAGGTACGGGCTGTGGTGCGGGTGGCTCACGTAAGGGTAGGGTAACGACCTGTTGTAGGTGTTGGTCCCGGGGTACGGGGTGTTGTCGTGCTGGTGGTGAGCGTGTGAGCCGGAGTGGAGACAGTGCAGCGGATAGTGGCCGCCGGCCATCGATGGGGAGCTCTGCTGTGAGTGCGACTGCTGTCCAAACTCCATGAAAGCAGACTTGGACGAGTCCTGAGCCTCCAGACCGTCAGCCATCGTAGTCATGGTCATCATCGAATTTTCTGCCTTGAGAGCACTCACCCCCCTCTCTCTCAAGACCAAATCGGTTTTTCTCTCTCTCGCTGTGCTGTTGTCTCTCTTCCCTCTCCACCGCGAGCAGATATTGTCCTATTAACACCCGCTTTTTCCACAGGCGTCTTTATTTCACCCCCCCTTGTCCTGTGATATTCTCACTCAAAGTGGCGGAAGGTAGGCATAAGTTAAGGTAGAGATTTTAAGGTGGATTCTGTTAAAATTGAGCCTCTGCTTCCAGACTTGATGCAGACACTACAAGTAAAATGGTTTGTCTCCAAAGGGCAGCGCCTCCCGATTGGTCATCCAACCCAACGTCATCAGTGCTCTGCGCTTCACGGAGACTTGAGCTGGAGTTAACCCACCTTACCAGCTCCCACCACAACTACAGGGGGAAACAATATGTGGTGGGAAAGAAGCCTAATTCCTACAGACAAGCTTCGCGCGTAAAATCAGCTCATTTAGAGGTTCCATAGGAGTAGATTTTCTTTCTTATTCTGCCTTTTCTTTTTTTTAAACGCTCCAAATTACTTACGACGCGCAACACTGTGCGTACTTTGATTAAGCCCAAAGTCACCCTTTCCCAAGGAACTAATTATATATGGGAAAGCACCATACAGACACCCCATTTAAGAATACTGTATAGAAAAAAATGTAGTCAATTTTATAATAACTTGCGATGATACTCCCAGCTATGGTATATTATATTTATGTATATATTTGAATGATTTCGATATTTTGTGGCTCTGTGTGCTTCATGATAACCCACGAAACAGGTGGAAAAGCTCCAGGCTTACTTAAAAGTTTTGAATTTAGTTCTTTAAGCAAACAACTACTGATCAAAACACACTTTCTTCTCTTTTTCCTTTTCCCCCCTTTTTTGCTTTGCAGTCTTTGCTTTGATGTCTCCTAATGAGCGGTCCCCTCTTTACACCTCCCCTCTCCTTACCCAAAAAGTAACATATATTATAAATGGGGCTACTGACCATGTGATTAAAGATCCTCAGACAATACAAAATGCAGCGCATGTGACACATCAAATAACAATATGCCTGAGGTACAATAGGTTATTTTGCAGATGGAAGGGTGGATACCCAGATAAACTGACACTGTCTTTTATCCCTCTTGTAATATGAGGCCTGATAGGGTCCTCAGTATATGTAAATTACACACTTTGTATCTGAGTGCTGCGATGTTCGATTCCAAAACAAGACTAAAATCTCACTTCCCCTAATGCGCTAGGTATTCAAGTTCTATTTTCACAACTTTCAGCATATTTTGTTTTTGCTGCATTTAGGAATTTCACCCAAAAAAAGAAAGGGGAAAAAAAAGCGAAGAAAATAATTATGGTTGCAATCAAGTTACTAGGAAAACCTATTTGATTAGCGGCCACACTTTACTCAAATTGCAGCTATAAAATTAAGAACAATTCGCCTGTAATGATTATGGACTGGATTTATTTTGGGAGGGTGGAATAAAAGTGGATATAGCATAAATTATCCCCTAATTATACGCCAGTGTGGCCTCAATTATCCTCTTATCAAAAATGGTTGTCTAAATGCAGCGTTTAGTTTCAATTTTCTCCTTTTCTGAAACAAGAACTTGGTACCTTGCTATTATCGTCAGCTATGGTTGTTATTTACTTTGTGGGATTTAAAAAGTGCACAACCCAGCCGGATAATCATTTTTACAGCAGCGGACCCAGAGAAGAGCACAGGAGCGAGGAAGTGAGCAGAAGACACCCAGACGGATTTGCTTTATTCCTGCAGATCACTTTAGATGATTATTTTTCAAACTGGAGTAGTCTTTGCTGTGAGGAGGGCTGCAGGTAAGAGCTTCCTTTGAATGCCCCTTTGTCTTCTCTGATACCGATGAACGATTTTATTGCCTTTGATAATTCTGCATTTCAAGCCGACGGTGGCCTTGTGGGAGTCTGCACACCTCGGTCACCCCTCAGTGATCTAACATAGTGGCCAATTCCCCTGCCCGTGTTCCACTTGGACACGCAGAAGAGAAACCAGATCCTTTACCTTTTCTAATCGCCTTTGAGTGCTGCCACAAAGACAGACATGCTTTGCAGTGATGTTAGTTGCTTCCCTGCGGGCTTAAGAAACCCCTATGGGGCTTGATCATATGAGACATCCTCATTCCTCGCTTTTTTTTTTTCTTTCTTTTTTTTTTTTTTTTGCTGCATCTTGCGTGCGCCATCGCGGGATTATTATGTTGCGGGATAACAGTGCGGGTAAATGTCAAAGCCCTGGTGTCCCGCGGGCTTGTCGGGAGGCTTTTCTGTGCACACTGAGATTAAGGGAAGTGAAGTGGTGAAAGGACGGATTTGCTTGAATAGAGACAACACCACATACTCGACCTTGTGCTTCTGATATGTCTAAGATGTGGCCTTATGCATGCGTGCTGACAGCCGTGTCTGATTGGAAACTTCATAAGAAATAAGATGCTATCAGTGGACAGAATTCGTTAGCTGTATTTCTGTTATATATATATATATATAAAAAAGCACCCTTTTGCTTGAAAATTTATAAAAATGAGACTCTTGCTCTTGGCACATGCTTCACCCACTGTATCATGCCTCCTGTTGTACACTCCCTAATAATATTGCATTATAATAGTTCATAGCCTCATCCTGGAGAGAAATTATTTTAGATTTCAGATTGTCACTATGCCAATCATGAAATGAACAGCGTTCAGCTGCAAATCTAGAAATCACTTTTCCCCCCAAGTAGATGATTGACCTTCAGCACAATCAATGGCCATGGTGGCTTAACAAAAGTGGTCTTTATTTCCAGCTGTCTTATAAACACTGATGAATGACTCTCTATAATCACTCCAATATCCAACCTGTATCAGACCTGGGATTTCCCTGACATCCATTGTTTGGAATGGGATCCGTGAAAACTTAGAACATTTCGCACAACATTACTCGACGTTATGTTGTGGTTAACGTAGCCGATAGGATGTTGGCTTCTTGGCCGTCGTTATAACGGGAAAAGGCGATTTAAATGCACACTAAATGTGATGGATTTCTGCGTAAAAACAAAACAAAAACAAGATTCTAAAAAAAAAAAGTCTGGACTTGTTCCCGCTGTCTCTTCTTTTCCCTTCCTCCTCTTTTTTTTCTTTTTTTTTTTTTTAAAATGTGTGGCTGTTTTAACACCGGGATTCTTTTTCGTCTATCTGGCCACATGTGTTAATCATACCCGAGCGTTTTAACGCCGCGTTCCAGCGAAGACACAGGTCATAACTGTAACGAGCGGCTGCGTGTTTGCGGTCTCTAGCAGCTTATTGACTGGCTCGCATGGAAAGCCACCTCCTCGGCTTCTCGGGGACCGGTCGGTTGGGGACGCCGAGGCATGTCCCCGCAGAAAGACACACTTAAATAACATGTCTTCCTTCTCCGCAGCGCAAAGCCACTGGCGCTTCACAGACAGCCAGGCGTCGACTGCTCTCCATCTCTGCCGTGTGCAGGGTGGGAAGTAACAGATGCGTACCACACACAGCTGTCAGAACAAAGTGGTTTACTGTAACTAGATTCACACATAAGCCAAAAAAGATAACCGATCAGCCTTTAATGCTCCAGCAAAATTCACCCGTATCCAAATGGCGATGCTTTTTTTTCTTCTCCTTTCTCTTTTTTACTCACCTAAATTGCGCACTGCGCACTAATACAAACCCACTTATGCGGAGCTTTGATGTGTTTTGTAAAAAGCGTGCAACTGCACCAAGAAACATTAGTGTGGTTTGGCCATAAAGGAAACCACGCGCTCCCAGGCCGACGACTGTTTACAATAAGTTTTGCATCATAAATTACACCCGCATTATCTCGCGAGTAAATAGCAAAATTGGCATATGCATGGCCCCAGGTGCAGGCGAGAGGGCCTTCAGATGGACCCAGTGTGGCGTGCTGCAAGAGGAGCTAAATGACCACAAATAGGCAGAGCCCTGCACCACTGAGTCTTCACAGCCTCTCATACGCTAATGGATTTAATTTGGCACGGCTCAAGCTGCACTGGTCCCACTCAGGGCCCGTGTCCTAATTAAGACAGCTTGTTTCTCCTGTCGCCTTGCTTCATTGCATGTTTAGGTCCACCTGAATGATTGCACCACTCGGTTTTCTGCACCAGTCCTGAGGTGTTTGTGTATTTTTTCTAAAAATTATTATTTCTTCTTTTAATCGTTTGTTTCTGAAAAGGCCAAAAAAGAAAAGGAAAAAGGGGAACATGAGGATTTGAGCATGGCGTGGGAATGACAGCGCCACGGAATTTCTGGCTATATCAAGACGGTGACATTGTCAGAAAAATACAGTGGGGTGGAGAGAGCGCTCCGAGCTTTTGTTGTAGGCTAAAATGTGGAGAATAAATCCGTTTTTATTAGTTTAGACTGTTGGTTAAGCTCAGGGAGTGGAGCGCGAACGCTTAAAAGTGATCTGATATAGCGAGTGAACAACAAATACGCTATATACAAAAAGTTTATCTGAATTTCATGTTGGTGGCAAAAAAACTAGCGAGGCCCGGGGGTGCAGCATCGTCGTCGCCCCCACCTTTTCCTCTCTCGACTTAATACGCCACATTATTAGGTCTGACAGCACAGTGGTCGGTCTTGAAGGAGAGGATTTGGTCTGTAGATGACAGACAGGAAGGCCAGCAATCATGGGCTCCTTTTTCTTTTTTCTTTTTTTTTTTATCAGAATGTACTGTTCGATGCCGTTTATCCCTGATGATAGAAAATTGCTCTGTTGCCAGGACGCTGCCGCCGAAATAGAGGGCAGGAGCAACATTTCCATTTTCCAGTTTGAAAGCCATTGAAATGAATTAGTAAAAATGGAAAAAAAAAAAAAAAAAAGAAGAGGAAAATGAGAAAGAATCTCCCGGTAAACAAAAGGGAGCAAACAAAGATACAATTTTCTTTTGCCGAGAATCCACCCTCCTCATTTTTTCCCCCGGTTTTCTCCTCCTTTCCTTTTTCTTTTTCCTTTTTTTTTTTTTTGCATGCAGCAGTGTGAATTTTTTTACTTCAACAGTTGCAAATCACATGGTTGGCTTCTAATGTAGTCCAAGCCCGGGCCTACTTCAAAGACAATCATTTATTTCCCGACCTCCTGGAATAATTAGAGCGCCTTTTCATCTGTCGTGACAGAGAGAGAGAGAGCGAGAGAGAGAGAGAGAGAGAGAGAGAGAGAGGGAGAAAGGAAGAAATTAGGAAAGAATAGTTGACAACGAGGAGCATGAAGCAAACTCCTGAAATGTTTAACCATTAAGCACAAATGAACAGAAACCTGTCACAGCGGGGAGAAGAGCAGGGCATCCCAATTCTGCCTCTATCAGTCTAAATCGTAACCATGTGGTGAGAAAGATTAAGCCTGACGTCAAGCTTTAAAATAGCCCATAAATATATCCCATGAATGAAAAAATTACTCAACTTTTGTTATAAGTAATATTTGCTATTTTCGATCGTTTTTTTCCAGTTCTTATTATTTTTGTTAATTACAATAATCATTATTATTATTATTATTACTGCTGACATTATCTCCGCGACCATCGTCATTATGATCGAATTCACGTCTCAGTCTTGGCTGTCTTTTGCCTTGAATTTTAGAAATAAACGCAAAATCGACTGAATATCAAAGAAAAACCAGAATCTAAATATGATAGAAACTGAAAATGACACCAATCTGATCATCTATTGTGGTCAGAGCGTTTGAATTATTTATTTTGTGCCTATCCTGGTAATTTTTCGTTACATTGAAATATCTGAGGATTTTTTTTTATTAGTCCCTCGGACGACAGGTCAGCCATGCTGAGTGCTAGTATCTGTGTCCAGCAGGCAGGTGGTTTAAAAAAAAGGCAGCAGCGCGCGCCACATGTGACAATGTTAGTCGAAACCTGGATTACGGTGAAACCTTACATAGGGGACGTGATAAATTATAGCGTGTCCCACCACAGCTGTGGCGGTCCCTGAAGCAGCAATGTGATACAATCTGAGGCAGAGACATCATTTGGGAATGAAGACTGTTGAATAAGATGGATTCTTAATGAATTGTGGGATGAGAATGAATTGTTTGAGAAGCAAGGGATAAAGCTAAGGGGGTGAAATAATGAACTCAGTGAGTTCACAAATTTCCTGGTATCACAACACACATTTATCCTGTAATGCAGAAGACTCTTGTCTCACCCTTTTATTATACAACGAGCCAGGTCAGGAAAGGCCTTTATAGGTATGAATGGGCGGGAGGCCTCTGAGGTATAATCTTAGCAGGACATTAATGACTGAGGGGCCTACAGCTTAGAACAGGATAAATAAAGCCGTTATTGAGCATTTAAAATCTTAGATCCAAAGTTACACCTCAGAAAAGGGGGGGAAAAGAGAAGAACACCCCCCCCCCCCCAAAAAAAACAAAAAAAAACAACAAGAAATATTAAAGCTGAAGAGTTTTAAGAAATTATCGCCTGTGAGAAAACCCTTTGAATCACATGTCCTCCAAGCACACAATCATAACAACAAACCAGTGTGCACTCAAACAGGAAAGTTCTTGCTCAACTGAATGCCCCACCGGAGGAAGTGCACCGCACACAATAGCCAACATTGCCAACAAAGTAGAGGAGCTTGAAATTTAAGAGCACAGTGTGCAGTGGAGTGGAAGGAAAGTGAAGAGAAAGGGAGTCACACCTGGTGAAATGCTGTGTGCAGGAAGAGGCCGTCTCACTCTCAGACGCTGCTGTGGTTCTCATGAGGCTGCAGGAGCTGGTCAGGTGATAGCTGTGCACCTTTGTCTGCTGCTGCACCTTGAGACACTCCTACCTGAAACCGAGGCTCCCATCAGGCTGGGAGTTGAGCGCGCGGATAGTTTGAGTAGCGGAGTGTATCGTTTTGAGGAGAAATCATTTATATATTTTTTTTCGTCAAGGCAGGGACTGTTATTTGAAGATCAAACTCTGGGTCGTCAAATGTGTCTCAGCAAAGAGAGAGGCAGCCGTCTTCAAGGGTGACTTGTGTCTAGTAAAAGTGACAAATAATCTGATCCAGGGAAATGTCATCTTAAAGTGAAAGATCAGATTCTGGAGCTCAAGGCACGGGTTGCACAGCTCAGTGTTATCCTGCAAAATAGTATCAAAAGCTGAAAGCTTGGCCCAGACTTTCTGCTTTTGAATGAATGTCTGCATAAAGGCATGTTTAAAACACACATATGGTTCTGCACTGCTGTGTGCTGCTAACAGTGATGCAATCAACCATTCGCTGAAGTTCTCTTTGGTTATACAACACTTTTCCCTTAAAAACAACAAAACACAGAATTGGAATAATACGAAATGCTGCACATAATTCTGTTGTGTTGTCTCACAACAAAGAGTTGACACTAAAATGATCATCCTTCTTTCGTGTGTTCAGGCTTAAGAACTTTAAGAGCCTTCGGATTCTGTGATCTACAACATTAAGACAAAAGTTCCATTACTTAAAATAAAAAGGCTGTCATTACGAACCAACTAAAATGAACTCGGGCCTCAACAACTAGCTCATCAGCTTTCTCAGAATCATTTAAACTGCTGCCTGTGAGTGGGACAGTCTCGGGTCCTAAATCATCTTAATGACTTGGCCATGCAGGAAATTATGTCTGCAGACAGTCTCATAATATCATAGTTATTAATTCGTTGCCCAGAGAACCCTCAGAGCCTTTATTTTAATTTGCCCCGAACTGTCAGGTCTGAGAGATCTTTTTTAGGACTTTGCCACTTTTGGTGAAGTGAAGGTAGCCAATTATTGTCATCACTGCATTTGAAAATGCATTACGCCTCACCTGAGGGCTCTCTCAATCACAAAAGGCTGAGGGGGTGATTAAAAGATACCCTCTGACCTTAATCCAAGGCTTGAAATCACAGCGAACAGCGTTTCTCACTCATTTTGGAAACTTTAGGACATTCCACCCAGATTTTATCACTATTCATTCAGTTTGTTTCATGTGTTGATATTGAGTCAAAAAGGGCAGTTTCGTGTTGTTATTCATCAGCAGTAACTGAGCATTTATTAAATCTTGATGACACTACAATGTGATTGTAAGCTATTCCGAGCATTTTTAAACTGTCATTAAAGTGCTCATCAAGGATCAAATTTTTCAGTTTTTACCACAATATCATGATCATGTTTAGACTTCAGCCTCCACTCATGGCACCTCACCGGGGGAAATTTTATCCAAACGTAAACAATTCTAATTGTCTGCTCATGATACGCGAGATCTGCTAAATGCTTGTGGTGCTTCTAAGTGCAAAAATAAAGGTACTTGTTAAAAACGTACAATGGAGACGTTGCTGTTCGGATGATTTAGGAAGCATTTGATCACAGTAAATGAACGGTAAGATGGAAAGAGGTGACACTGAGGTGAGTATGTAAAATTCCTGAAACTACACGATGGGTGTTTTATTCAATTAGAATGGATGATTGGGCCTTTTGGCCATTTTTTTTTTTTTAAATGGTTGCCACAGCCTGTGAGTGCAGCTTCCTCATCTGGTAAGGCGGAGAGATGAACATCAAGTGATGCAGTTTGATGTTTTTAATTCTAATGATTAAGAACAACGAGAATGTTTTTCTTTTACTTTCAAGCATATAAATGCTTGTGAATAACTGTCTCTCTTTGTCTCCCTGTTCACCCCTCTCGTCTGACTCTCTCTGGCTTTTCCATCACGCCCACCTTCCTCTTACAGCCCCCCTTCCTCTCCATCCAGCCTCTGGTCTCCATCCTCACCCCCTTCTGCTTGCTCCATCTCCCTCTTCATATTCACTCTACCTCTAGCCTCCCCCCCCAACACTAACCCCTCACCTTTCTCCCCTTCTTCCTTCTCTTACCCCCTCCTCACCCGATAGGTACGCCTTCATCCCCGCCTGGCAGCCACATCTCCTCCTCCTCCCCCCACCACCCGTCTCTCTACCCTCTCCCTGGTTGGTTTCCACAGCTGTGGTGAGTGAGGGGCAGATGACCGGAGAATTGGCCCCTGGGAGAGCGCTGAGCCATCCTGGTGCTATTAGGCTCGTGGCTAATAATAGGTGTTTCAAACCGGGGGAAGATCAATCAGGGGGAATCATGGGGAATGTTCAGAGCAGCGCTTTTTACACATCGGCCCAGATGGATGAAATTACACTTGTCAGTTTTTAGTTGCATTACTCCCAAATTGGTTGTCTACTCTTTTTTTTTTCTCCATCTCTCACTCCCTCTTCTCTCCTTTCTCTCTCTTTGCCCCCATTCATGTGTCAGTGGCCTGCTAAAAGGATTCACTGGTGAAATCCCTGTCATTTTTGTCTTTTCCCTGTTTAGCCCTAAGCCAGCAACTCCATTGCCTGCACGTATGCACTTAGAAGAAATCAGCTGAAGTCTTAAGGCTCGGACAATTTCCGTGTTAAAGCCAAGTGTGCAGCTGACATTCTGTGCGCACTCTGCACGCATGACAAAACTGTTTGCGACGGTCATTGTCAAACATTCAGAGTAGGATCAGAGAACGTGGTGCATAGAGAGAAAATGAATTTGCACCAGCATATTGACAACAATGGAATTATTTCAGGTACTCACAAAAAAAATGACTCAGTACTCAGTAACCACTCAGTATGATGCAGCACTTTAACTGAAGGGACATAAAAAAGGGTAATTAATCATAATATATTGATGACGTAATGAGGAAATACTTGTTAGGGTGAACAACAACAGTAACTCATGTCTAAGTAAGTGGACATAAATACTGTTCCCTGAATGGTTCACAGGTAATCAGGAACCACTCATGTCATCAGTATGATCATTCTCCAGATAACTATGAGCTAATTGTTATTTAATGATTCAGTAATATAAGACATCCTTAAATCCATTATTCACCATTATATATGATACAGCCCTCAAACTATATTAATGGTGCACTCATTATAGAATAATTTCTGATTTATTTCTCACTTTTTTCTTATGTAATCACAAACAACAAACTAAGTTGTTACTCGTTAATGATCCAAAATTTGATGTCACCTATTGTCATTTGTTGCCATTTACTCATTTTCTGCATGACCAAAGTGGGATTTTCTACTTCCGTTTTATGCAACTATAAACTTAGTGCAGTCTTGTGTTGTTAATTAAAAAAAAGATGAGATTTTGAAAGAAGTCAACCTGGAGCTCTAACTGTAATTAGCTTTCTTCACTTTAAATGTTGACAGATCATAGAGAAAAAGGCTGATATGGAAAATAAACACAATAGTTCTGAGTGTGAAACGATTCTTTACAACCACGATGCATTCCCGGCGTCAAGATTTACAAAAAACATTTTTAAAAAAAATTCTTAAACCAAATTGATAAACGTGTCAAATTGAGCAATTATATTGAACCTGCAGAAACAATCCTGGATAATAGTGATGTATAAATCTGTCAAGTGCAAATGAAACAATCAGGCTGCATCTCCCTGTTTGAACTGTTTGAAACTAAATAAAATTCTCTTTCATTTATAGACTGTTCTTTGTGTTTATTTTAAACATGTATGGATTTTTCAAATCACAGTATATTTGCTGAACTTGTTGTAGCATATTCTAAATGGAAGTCTTTTGTTTGCTAAAAAATTCAGAAATGTTTTTCCAACGAGGCGGAACATGAGAGTCTTATGTGTGGTAATTGAATGACCTGAACATTTTGTGAAATTGCAATGAAAGTTCAATAAGGTGAACTTAAGGAGGTGTGTATCGCTGGCTGGCTGTGCACAGGGCCACATGGCATATTATCTAAACCCATAAGCCCCTGAGGTTTTAGATGATAACTAACACAGCAAGCCAGTCAGAAAGGAGGCTGAGAGGGATCGTTTTGAGGCAGAAACACAACAGCCATTTGTGTCAGTGATTTCCTCTCCTAACTAGCTATTGACAGACTGAAATGTTTAGTCTTTCCTTGCAACATGTCCTCACATTAGCTATTTCCTCTTGATGTGGCTAATACATTAAAGTGCTTGCTTGTGTCAGTCCCTGGTAAGACAAGCAGCTACTACACCCTGCCATCAGAACACTACAGCATGACAATCACAGCAGAAGATTGGCTGTGTGCTAAAGTAGCCAGTCTGAATGGCTCACTTGGGAGATGTTTTTTCCCCCCACTGGAAATCAATACAGCCCCCAGATGTTGGGGTCTCCCAGTCCACGAAGAAGCCCGATGCAGAGATGTTCCTCAGTGTCTGATTGCACGAGGGAGAGGACTGGAAACAGAAAGGCTTCTTTGACAGAAAGCACAGTGACCATGGGGGAGGGAACCGGGGCCTCTATGAGAGAGAGTCTCCTTAGCAACAGGAAGAAAATTAACATTGACATCCTGACTTCCCAGCAAAACTCGTCTCGGGGCTTCTGCTGGATATTTCCATGAGGCGAGTAGCCTATTAAAAAAAAAAAAGAAAGAAAGAAAAAGGAGAGATGCTCAAAAGCTGATATAAAGGCACACACTCCCTGCTTGTCTTTCATTTATATTGAAATGAGTTTCCCCCTCTTCTCTGCTTGTGTGTAGTGAATACAGAGATGTATGTATTTTGCTCATTTTACTGTGTCTAGCGTTTCCGCGCCTCTCCTCCATGACTCTGTGTTTGCCTCCTGCTGTGGTAAACACAACACAGCTATGATAGCACATGCATTTCAGAGAGCTCAAAACACCGCAGAGGAGCCGAAACATTCTCCCTCTCAATTTCATCCCCCTCTCCCTCTGCCTCCGTCAGCCCTCTCTCTCACTTCTTCCAGCCAAGATATTCAGCTCCCATGATTGCAAACATGCATAATGACAGCATCTCCCGGGGGCCAGCGGAGGTACCCCACTGATGCTGAGAGACTCTATCCTGTCGTCACGTTGCAGGAAATTTGTCGGCAGTTCCTGGTGAGCTTTGGCAAGGCACCGCCAGAAGCTGGGCTGGCGGGGTTTTTTGTTAATAAAATGAAGTGCAAATTGCGCTGGTCTCATTGGAACAGCTCACTGCTTCCTCCCATTACGAGGCCAGGGCGAGCGCCATGGAAGCATAAGCGTGAATATATTATAAAGTAATGAGGAAACATCCAGGAGAGGGTCACGGGGGGCGTCAAGCGGCTCCAGGGGCCTTCCGAAGAGCTTTCAGTGTGCTCCGTGATGGATTAGTCATTCACGTTTGAAGAGCGAGCGAGAGGTGGAGTTCAACGATGTTACACATAGCAACAGTTGCTAAGAGTTGAGGCGAGCAAGGCCTATTCAGTTGTTGAACATGTACAGTTGAAGCTGAGCAGGAATATAGGTGAATGGGGATAGAGCTGTTTTGTGTTATCACTGATGATGATGGTGACATTTTTAACAATGCTGCATAATGTTCATACACATGGAAACACTGCTTGGAATCACGGGTGGGATGTCACTGATATATTTATGGATGTGAAAATGATATCCGAATCCTGTTAAGGCTGCAACTGGAGCATGCATGAAAATCCACACAAATCACGAGCAAATCACCACAAGCAGGAAGTCCTTTTTCAAGCCTCGCTCACAGTTAGGTGAAACGGAAAAGTTGATTTGACTCAGCCGAGAAAACATTCAATGAGTGCCTCACTCCACTGTATAAAGACTCTACCTGCCAATCATGCATCACACAAACAGGGCACATTCTATACATTCCCGTAGGGTGGGATGGGTAGGTGGGAACTGGTTTGAGCCCAATGCTTTCAGCCACTTTCAGTTTCACAATGTAAACGCCCTCCCATTGGCATTCAGTTATTGATGAGCCTACAATGGTGTTGCCTGATGGAACGCCATGGCAACGGCCGACACCTGGCAAGAGTTCATCCCACCTCCTCTCTCTTTCCTCCATCATCCCCCGTTTTCTCTCCCACTACTCCACCCCACCCCCACCCCCGGCAGATGCTGGAACATATTTCCCTCAGACTGACTGAAAGCCCCTGTGAACAAATAATGGGTGCACGCCAGTCTAAATAAAGTGCGGTTTATGAGTTGTGGTCAGAAATGTCCCCCCCCCCACCCCCACCCCCAGCTCTCTTTTAATGTTCTGCAAAAAAATAAATAATAAAAAAAAACAGTTGCCAACATTTTTTTCCCTTTTTTTAAGGCCATATGTCTGCTTGGTGATTACACAAAGCCATTTTTTCCTTTCTCACACTGAGCCACATAGTCGAATAAAAGAGAGCGGCTCCACACCAGTAGTCTGCAAACTCGTTTTGTAGAATGGAACAAGACTCCCATGCCAAAACAAACCTGCGTGTGCCTTCACCATAATTCAGCTCCAACTTTTCAATAATATGCGAGGCCTTGGCTCTGAATAAATCTTCTGTTGTGTGCTTCATTTTGGCTGTGTTATCAATTAATCATATTAATCAAGACTGGGGGGAATTCTGCAAGATCCTCGCAACTGACTGAGAGGCTGCATAAATGTTCAAGTAAACAGCTGTTTGATGGAAACCCCACAAGTATTAATCACATAAATCAAATGTAGTGATGATGGAGGGTCCTGCAGAGTTGTCTCAGGCTTCTTTGAATTGAAATCAGATTCAACTGTTTGTTATGTTACCTGAGTAGTTCAACATTTGGGGAATCATCAGGAGTTACCTGAGAAGACGGAGTAATTTCATTATTTTACAGATCTGGACTCAAAATGTAGTTGGCCCCAGTTGAGCTAGTCACCAGCTGGAAAGTGAAGATTTCTCTGATAAACTGGTAAATAGAATGTGAGGACATTTTCAGTTCATGAGGAAATATTTCATAAGCTAAGGATTTACCAACAGAGCACAGAAACAACTAACAAGCTGAATCACACAAGCCGAGTGTGACGGCATGAGAGTCATCTGAAGATATTGAGTGCGGTTGCAGTTCTAATTTGATGCAAATGAAAATAATCTGCAGCAGAGCAAAATGTTGCCATTATGTGTTTCTGTGAACCACAATTTCAAACAATCCCAAAGTTTCTGAACCAAAAACGCCTGGTGTCACTCCCAACCTGTCACATTCTGATTCTGGACATTCTTTTTTTTATGTAGTCGAAGTTTGATCCATTCCCCAATTCATTTTAATGCCCAAAACCTTTCCAAAAAGTGTGTGAGAACAACATTCAAGAGCAAATACGTCAGGATGGACTCACAATGGAGCTGCAGTTTCAAACACAAAACAAAGGAGACTAACAAACGGCTCCAAACTTGATTTTCCAAGGCAGAAACTCTGCAACTTAGTCCACCACTACCCCATCCAACCATTTTAATATACTATATATATCTTGTTCAGATGGCAAGCACTCATTTAAGTTAGTGGAGAATTAGCTCTTTATGTAAGATATTTATGTTTTGTCACAGGCACGTTATGTTAACTGCTGATTCTAAATTGACTGTGGTATGACTGTGACTGTAGGTCCCAGTGATGGACTGGCCACCTGTCTGGGCAACAGAATCTTACCGCAGTGCATATATATAACATGCTACTTTGGACACATTTTAAGCTTTGGGGACATCATTTTAATGCCATGAAAATAGCACGTCAAGTGGTTAGGTTCAGGGTAAAGCTAGAGGAGAGGGTGTTATCCTCTGAAATGACACAAAAACATGTACTGTTAACATGCAACATGACTTGGAATGCCATATGTTTTTTTATGAGACATGGGTGTACCCTGCATGTAGCCAAGCCAGCGTTCCTTTCATCTGGTGGCATCTGGCTCCAATCCTTCCTGCAAACCTAAACAGGATGAAGCAGGTGGATAAAAGTAATGAATGTTTTCAAAGTTAATAAAGGCTTTTAGATACATAGGGGTTTTATTTAGTCCTTTTCGTAAAACTCAAGCATAATTTTATATATATATACATATATATACATACATATATGTATATATATATATATATATATATATATATGTATATCTATATATATTTTTTGATTTGTTTTATCATGGTGTACTGATTGTGTTTCTAGTCATATGGGTTTATACAAACCCCATTTCCAGTAATGCTGGAAATGTTTCTAAAATGCATTTAAAAAATGACATTGTATGTAATTAGTAAAGCTAACCCATTTTAAATGAAGTTTTTCAACTGTCATAGATTTTCATCAATGCCAGAGTTAAACATTTTGATTAGATATATTCACAACTTGAAGCATGCTTGTGTTGCTTGTTGAATGCAACCTAAGTGAGCAAGGGCCTTGACAGTAACATTATCCAGTTATTGTAATAAGACAGCAGAGATTGATTAGAGTTGGTTGGCACAGGTTTAGGCTTCTCAGACAGAAAAAAGTGAGTACATACACAAATTGTCTTAGTCATAGATGTCTCTCTGTAACAGACATCTTCTGTCTTAGTTATGAATGTAAAATAACACAAGCGAGGTTTGTAACCTGATAAGTACACCATAAGGCATTTAAAACAGGTGACTCAGCCAAGTATATGGGGATTTAAACATTCAACGTTTATGTTTTACCAGAAAGGCGCTGATGTTGACTCTGGTGGCTGGATAATTCATCAAATGGAGGACAAGGTTGATGCAGATGGGAGAAGTCCTAACACTTGGTGAACGTTATGAAAAGATCTTTTTTTCCCCCTGACTATGTTATTTGGTCCCAAAAATGAAATGTTGTTATGTATTTTTTATAGACACTTAAAGTTCATATATGTTCTTTTGGAGAATACACATATGTTGTTTTGTAAGTTAATGACAATCCACCTGTAATGTAAACTGCTGTTGAGATAAATTCCTAGAATCAGAAGTAATGGTTGCTTGTAAATGACTATTTCAACCTTGGCCTGTGGTGATTTTGCACACAAAACTTCCAAACTTGCAAAACTTTCCAAAACTAAAAGATTAAGCCACCTGTGATTAGTGGCTTGGTGAATGCAAAGGTTTGCCAAAGCCCTTAGTCTCAGTTTCATTCATGTGTGGATGCATTTGTATGCCTCATTTTGCTCTCCTAAACTCAGTGTGACGTGTCCAAGTCATGCCAGTAGAAAAATCCAGACTACTAATGCTGTAATTTTAAGAACCCGCTTCAAGGTTTTAAAAGAGTGGCACAATTATTTTATTTTGCAAATGTTAACATGTCAGTCAGACATTGTGTCATCTGTTTCAACACAGAGTTTTACAGAGCTTTCCTCCCATCTCTCTAATGTTTCTGCAGTCAAGCGTGTGGCCAACACCAGATTATTAATGCTAAATTGCCAAAGCTATAGGAGGTATTGAGTAAAAATGGAAAAGAGAAAACTGCTAGAAGCATTGGACAATGGCTTATAAACCCTGAGGACTTTGTTCTAGTTTTAGAAAGAGTATTATAGACATGTGTCATTCCTGACAGTGACTTCTCTCACCAAAATCACATTTATGAATGCATGCAAGGTGGAAAATACCTACTTCATCGTCAGTTACAGCAATACTGTAACAGTCAATGCATACTGCATACAGAAAATCCATAATATTTTAATATTGTTTGACTTTCACAAAAAAGGGAAAGTATGACGAGAAAGAACAAGACAAAGCTATGATATTATTGCATTTAGTACACCGATCACAAGACAGCCAACACTCAGACATTGTAGGCGTTCGACAGAGGAACACAACAGTTGGCGGTTCATGAACCTGTCTTTGTGTTAACAATTATTAGGCAGTCTGTCTTTTGTGTAAATTACACAATCACAGTGTCTGTTCACAGGGAAAATTAGCACAGTTCACAGAGAAAAAAAAAAAAGATGGTTCTCCTTTCACAAAGCTTGACTGAAAGGCTGAGATGGATTGAAAAGACAGGTGTGAAGTGGCCAAAATACCTCATACACAGCCAAAAACAATAGTCTTTGTGTCTGCCGAAGGAAGACAAACAGGAGTCACATTGAAGGGTTGGGAAAAAAAAAAGTGGCACCCTTTTGTTTTCTTCTGATAAACTTCTTCCTGAAATTGAAGGAAGAGTAATCATAAAAAGGATAGTTTTGTGTTTCACATCAGTCCAACGAACATCAAAGAGAGAGTAAATAAGACTTTTTTAAAAAGAAGACATAAGAAAACGCTCTGTTCAAACCTATTCTATATGCAGTAAAGGTGCCCTGGCTTTTTTACAGTTAAGGTGAGATTTATCCAGGATGGCCCACAGATGGACAGTTAATCGGGGAATACGGTTTATTGACAGGCAGATAAATCCACCTTTGCCACTGTGCTGGACACTATAGATGATATTTCAGTGTAAAGCTGGATTCATGACACCATGTACATTTGAATCTGTGTCGCTTTCAGTGAAAGGTGAAGGATTATAGATATTTTAACCAACACAGACTAAGTCCTCCAAAAAGCTAACATCAACTTTCCTGGGGCGACGATGGTATGAACGATGGTAGGTTGAACATTGATTGAGGTTGCATCGTAAAGAAAGAAACCGACCTACATTGGACAGGTATGCGTTGTGTAAGCTTTATGCACATGACTGTGAAAGTCTGATATCGCCTAAACAGCATGAAGCTGTTACACAACTCAAGTTTTAATTCCTGTCAACCCTTAGCATCATCACTGCTATTGGGTTGTGTTTCTCATGGAGGCGCGTCTGTATAACCAGAGTCTTGTGTTCTTTATTCCAGTGTTTTCTCTAAGATCTCCTTATATTTTACTTCGTTTGTATGGGCTGTTACCTTTCTTGTCAGAGTCAGTGATCACAGGAGGATGGTACGTCTGACATTTGCAAAACAGCAGTAGCTGTTTGCTAACATAACACAGTCAAAGATTCAAGAGTGTTTCAGCACAGAAAAGGGACACCAGCTGCAACTTAGTGAGAAGAGAAGATTGAGGCATGGCTAATTTGCCCATTCACAAATCTGTTCATATAAGAATGAGTAAATAGTGTAGATTTACATGTATATCTAGGCATTTTAGAGCATGAAAAGTTGATTTTCATATAAAAAAAAAGTTTGAAGATGTAATTTTTTTATGACAGAAATTATTTTTTAGTAGGGCACTGATGCATTAATAACACATTAATGCAACCTCACCTTAATACATGTATAACAGATAAGTGCCATTATCCCAAGTGGTTGAATAATTAGATTCCTGATCCACACTCCTTTCCAACCGACCCAGCGTTATTAGCCGGCATACAACCAGAGAGAGGAAAATCATTCTATATCAGGGGTGGGCAATAGTTTTGTTTTATAAATGGCCATGTTGACTGATTTACAGCAATTGAAGAGCCTCACATTGAATTCAACCAAAAGTGGGCACAGAATGTTCTCCACCCTGATTGTGCAGCCATTTAAGAAGTCAAAGTGTGAGAAAGGCTTACCCTGATTTGTTTGTATGATATCATGTAGCTAACTTTAAATGGCTGCTGATCGTTCATGGTTGACTGCTTTGTGAAAAAATATTCTGCCTGGCAGATATGTTGGGAGGCAGTTTCAGGGCATTTTCTTCTTTTTACGATAACTATTGTAGCATTGTTAGTATCGTTGATTAAGAACTGCCTCTTGGTGTGACACTGTGAGCACAACGATACTCACTTAGCATTTTGGCACAGTGGTGTGGTGATTAGCACCGTCATCTCACAGCAAGAGGGTTCCAGGTTCGATTCTCAGCTGGGGCCTTTCTGTGTGGAGTTTGCAGCTTCTCCCCGTGTATGCATGTGTACCGTCCCCCCCCCCACCGAGACCTTAAAATTGGATTAAGTGACTATAGAAAATGGATGGATAGATGTCCCCTCTTAGTAACAAAAAAAACGTTTTCCTTCTTGAGACAGCCACTGATCTTAAAAAACATTTTTTCTGAATTATTTTCTAAATTCAAGGCCATCGATGCAGGATTAACAAGGAGCCTTGACCGCTTCTGGCCTTTGGGCTGTATTTTGCCCATATGTACTCTATAGCAGGCTGAATGAGTAGAATATCACGTGCCAGCCAAGCACAAAACAAATTAACAGCATTTGTCCTGGTAATCTGCGAAGGACTACAACAATTTGCACTGTTTGGTAACAAAGAACACGTCAACCTTCAGCAAATCTGTACTGCGCTGGTTACCTCATAAAGTTAAGTACCGTAAAACTTCCACAAGCTGTGGCTCCCAACCATAGTAGAGCATCTTTACCGAAGCCTGGCTCTGTAACACTGAGAAAGAGCCGCAGTATTTGGACAAAGGTTATTCTGGGCTGATGAGTAACTTGATCACCTTATTTTAGTTATCATGGACTTCTCAGCTACTACATTCTCTGCTGATTACTCACTCAGTTTCCAAAATGACTGATTCATAAACAGATTCTTCGCAAAGCCACCTTCTTATTTGAACTTAATTTGAACTCAGGTGTGAATTTCCATGTTCTCATTAGGAAAAATCAAGCGGAATTCCCACCGGAGTCAGATTTCTGAATAGGAAGGTCAGAGGAACCTCACCTGCCACGACCTCAAAATCAAACATGGCTGCCTCATGCATAAAAAGTGGCTGCAGTAATAAACTGCTTATTATCACTTCTATATGTTTGTGTCTCATTAAATCTGCCCTAATCGTAGTATTGTCCAACCTTTATCAGTGAACATATTTATAGGGTAACATATTTCGATGTGCAAAATAAAGAGTAATGTGCTGTTTGGCTGAACCGTGATTTTACTGGTAACACAGAGTTGCTTTATTTGCAAATACTGGAAATTTCCATATCTGAGCTACTGTTGCAATGAGTTTTGAAACCCCTGCTCTGCTTGTATCCTTATTGATAAATAGGGAACTTCTCCACATTGTAGTCAACAACACACTGTAACCCTGTGAAGGAATAAATATCTATTTGGGAATATATGATTTCAACACACATTCAGCATCCATCAACACCTACTGGGTGCAACTTTTCTTTTTAAACACAACAACAGTCACTGGAGCATTAACTCATGCTGCCACTGGGATTTATTAGCTCTCGGAGCAAAATTAAAGAAGTCTGCTGTAACATAACCACCTTAAAATGGCAGCCGTAAATGATCACACATTAACAGGCGCTTTTGGTGAGTAACAGTGTTGTCGCTGTGCTGTAAGAGAATCTGTGTCCAACAAGCACCACGATACAAACTCTGCTCTGTCCACTTGACTACAACAAATAAATACTATGTGGAGAGGGATACATCTTACGTGAGAGTGTGTACAGAACACAGCATCAGGATGCACTTATGAAGCCGAGAACTTTTATGTTAATGAAATGTTCATCTCTCCATGAGCAGCAGGCTAGCCATGGTTAGTAACATTTTCTGACTCATTCAAACTTTGTTTTATGGCTTCGACACGCACTCCTGACAAGCTCCTAAAATGCTGCCTAATAAATATCGCCTCTTTTTTTATGCCTGCTTTGAGGTAGCCCTAATTAAGCAGGCACTACACGCTCTCCCCAATGACATATGTTCTGACACAAGCCAAAAATAATACCACGAAGAAGGAGAAGGTGAGTGCATGGTTGGGTGTCTAAGTTGCAAGCTTAAAAATCAAAGTGTTACACAGCCTTGTACTCTGTGCTGCTTACTGAAGAAAAATGCTCCAAGGGCCAGAGTCTGTCTGATTTTCAGTTCAAGCGTGGCTGTGCATTTGCATTAAGAGTGCAGACCTGGGTCGGAGGTGGAATCTTCCAGATTGCTGCAGAGGCCGGGGCCCCGGGCGATGAGAAGAGCTGCTTCCATGTGGGTGACGTTGGAGCACAGCCACCTGCACAGAGATGGGGTGAGGGGGGGGGGGGGGGGGGGGGGGGGGGGGGGTAAGAGACAGTAAGAGGGGAAAAAAAAGGTACATGGTGATGAATTAAATAATGATAGTTGTTCATCTTTTTCAGCTTTTCTCAAACCTTTTTACATGTCTAGTTGGTTGAGGGGTTTGTCACAATGATTTCAAATGATTTGCTAAATTGAAATTAAAACTGAAATCGAACTACAAACTAACTACAACTCGAAATTGTAGTTAGTATCCTGTATAAAGTCAAACAGATGTAGCAGAAAGATTTAACAGAAGGGATCTTGAATTAGCCGATAATGTAATAACAAGGTGTAAACATATCAAACAGACACATCTCATAATTCATATGAGAATAATCTCTCTGAAAACCAGATGACTTTACAGTTAGTACAATACTAAACTCAGTTTGAATAGTCTATAGTTTTTTTTGCTTAGGAAGGTTTTCAACTGAGTAAAGTGACAGCTACAATAAGAGATGAAGGAACATTTTTAAATGCAACAACAGGAGCTTCAGTGCTTTCTTTATCATCCCCTTTAGAACATAAAACACTGTGGAGACCAAGGAGGAGGAAATTTAAATCATTCTTTCCTTGAGCTTGGTCTTTGGAATTATTGGGATACTGGCAGATAAAATGGGCAAGCTTAGAGAAAACAAAACAGGAATTTTGAAAATGCAGTGTTATACTGTGCTTCACCAAGACATTGCTTTAAGAACATATACCAGACTCCAATGCCTCTCCACACAGCACTTCGACTAGCTCTCAGGAAGAGACAGCATAAGGAATAATTGCAACGCTTATTGACAGATGTATGAGACGTTGTGATCCTACAGACTGGGATGGAGCATCTGTGCAACCCGGATGTTGAACTGTCGGCTGGGATTTTTTTCATTCATGTTGTCTACTGAGATGATTTATTCCGTGTTACCTCCAAAGGCTGCATGTAACGTGAGCTCAGTTGTTGTCAAGCTAAAACCATATCTGAAAAGCTTTTTACCCACACCTTTCCCACTGCTACATTTCAACCTTCTAACACTGTGTAAACTTCTATGACATTTATTCTTTTGATTGTCTTTTGATCTTGATTTATACATTTATGTGTGTCTTATGTATAATTATATATATATATATATATATATATATATATATATAGGTCAATAATGTAATGTTACTTCAGGAATGAATAAAGTAGAATCACTTAGAGTTAATTCTGTTCAATGAAATACAACACTGGAACACATTATGATCTGCAACAGTGTTACACTCTGTATGAGTCTATGAGTCTATGAATCCACACTATGCCCATTCCATTCATGATTTAATTTTGAGGGTCTACAAGCATAGGTTTTTACATGTATTGTTGGAGCAGCTCACTTTCTGCCTGAAATGCTTTGTTTTTGCTCCAGTTGCTTTAATGACCCCTCTGCAAAGTTCAGTCTGGTCTGATAAGTCAAAAATGGTGGAATGCAGCCTGCTGCTGTTGTTTAATCCTAAATAGGATTTTGAACATGGGAACATGCTGGACATAGAAGTGACAGGAGAAAACTGCAGCCAATTAGGAGGTCGATCCCAGTTGTAGCTACTGAGATGGTCAGAATCGTCCAATATTTACTCCTTACTTCCTCTTTACTCTTCTTTTAGTGTCGCCTGACTCCTAAGAGAAGTATTTGGCTCTTTACAGGCTAAATGCTCTGCTGTGTTTGCTCTGTTTTTTTACAAGAGCATTTTTGCTGAATACATGACAACACTGAAGCAAAGCAGTCCTGCTGTGGTCCATAAAACAAAAACAATGAATGTAGTAAAATGCTCTGTTGCACTCAGTGGAGCAGCTTTAACAGTAGCTGTGTGAGAACTGCTTTGTGAACATGCTTAGCACCATAAAATTAGATTAGCTTCGTGTAACCACTGATATTAATACATTCGACAGCAGTCACAGGAATTGGAATAGGGCTGAAATACAGAAGACATGAATTTAGTTGTGCCCAGTTCCACAACTTATTGCAATGTCGCATAGTTAGATTAATATGAAAGTGTGCCATGGTGTCCAAAGCCAGACATCTACCATATACCCATGAGCCAAGAACTGAAGTGCCTATCCTTTTAATCCAAGAGTTATAATTGGTTTCTTAAAGTCTCGACACAAGGGCGGTTTCAACAGACAGCTGTTTCTTATACATTTCCACCTAAAAAGAGTCAACATTTGCACCTACATGCGCTGCTTAATGTTCATAAAAAGGCCAAACTTCTCATACAAAACAGAAGTTGCTATTTTGTAGCCAAAAACTAATTGATAGTTTTCCACAAACAGCTCCAATGGCCTTAAATCTTAATCACTGCAGTTGCTCTCGACTAGACATGACATCATTGTAACAGGTAGCCCAGTTTGTTCCACGGGTCTTTAATCATCAAGATTGCCATCATAATGGGTGAGTGAACCACTGGTTCACAAAAGAAGGCCTCTCTGTGTGGAGGAGACAGATAAGGTGTGTCTCTGCTTCAAACAGTCTGGAGACAGAAGAGAGAACAGAGTTTCTTTTATTTTGTTGACCTGAGATAAGATGAACCCCCAAACGGCTGCCAAATCAAATTTGTTAATAAATGCAAGTTGCCATAATCAATTCAAATGGAACTTAACATGACAGATGGTGCATTCCACACATGCCTTAATGGACTCCCCAGACAATCAACAGTTACAGACTCAAAACACATCACCAATAAGCCGACCCCTGCCATAACACAATCAACTCCCTGTCATCACATTCACTGTACTTCTTCCTCTTTTCTTCTCCCTCCTCTTCCCCTTAGCCTTGCATGTTGGAGGCCTCGGTGTGAGCCACACCAGTTATTCCCTTAATCCTAAACAGATTGGCTTCCGCCACAGAAGAAAACCCTCAGCCTGGTCGTCTCCTTGCTCCTTGCTCCACAGAAACCCCATTAATCGGCAGCACATGGCGATAGGTTATGGAATGGATTATGGGCCTTGCAACGTATGTGGTCCGCTGGTGCTGCTCTCATGGTTACACTGTGGTGTTCAGGGACACACTTCCTAACACGGAGACAGAATTGATCAGCGCTGTTCTCGCTTTTACAGCCTCATGGACCAAAGGGGGAGGGGGACAGTTGTCAGTCATTCCTAATAGTTGCTCCCCTCAACAGCGGAGTCAATGGCTTTCTCCCCGATGTGAACACTGCATAGAAACTCATGCAGCGTGCTGAACGTGTAATTATCAAACTTGGAGCTGCTTATTAAGATGATAGAGAGGACAAGGCGATTGTGTTTCTTTCGGGTTTTTTTTTGTTTCTCGGCACAATGGAGTAAGTGGAGGTCTGTGAAATCATAGTGAGGAAGAGGAGGAGGACAAGAGAGGGAGAAAGAGACATGGGGAGAATGAGATAAAGGAGAAAGAGACAATCAAGCACACACATGCATGAACACACAGAGTACACACGCACATTGTCACAGAAAATAATGGTGAGGTAAGCACAGTCCTCTCTTTTTTTTTCCAGTACTAGTAGGTGGTATGTGTGAACAAGTGCATGTGTGTATGTGAATACAGTGTAGATCCCTAAAAGGGGGTGGGGTAGGTCTCAGAAGCCCAGCTGCAAGGCCTGCTCTGTCTCTATCATTTATACAGCAATGGTCTGCCAAGGGTGAAAAATGACCAAAATTATCCAAGAATTCAGGAGCATGTGTGTGCGTATGTTAGTGTCCGTGCGTGTGTGTGAGTGTGTAGTAGGGGGGGTGTCCAAATTCAGGAAGGAAGGGTGAAAATTACACCTCTACATCTATGTACTGAGAGTGGATGCAAAGTCTTCTGAAAATGGAGGACAGAGCGAGTGAGAAAGTCTTTCTGAGGTTTTAGCAATAGTCTGTAAGTGGTGATTCATTTGTGTGTTTGACAAAATAAAAAATGTTAGCTAATTGGACAGAGACACAGATAGCAAACATACTAGTATTAAATTAAATGTCCAATTTAAGAGACATACTGCACCCAGTTCCCCATAGAACATGTTTACAATGCCTTTTTGGAACGAAATGAAGGGATGGGTGAAGCATCGTGTGTCTGCAGATAGTGTTTATGTTATGTCATCAACCAAAAGGGCTCACACACACTGTTTGTATATTAGTGAAGAATTATATCTCAGTGATTTAATATTAACAGTGTTTCAAATCAGCTTGCTGTATTGTATGTACAAACACACGTGACTGACTGACTGTTACATCTAAGTGCGTGTGTGTGTAGGCCTGTGTCTGTGCATGTAAGGCGAAAACAATGGGACTGGTTCATAGATGCCACCGTAAGCAGCCGAAGGCCAGAAAGACTTCGGCTCAACAACAGCTCTCACAGACAACTCTTTGGCCTCTTGCCAGTTATCTTCCTCCGACTGGACAACCAGAACCGTTCTCTGTTCTCTGGCCTTTGGCAAGAACCAATGAGCAGACTCAGTAGCAAAACACGAGGATGCCTGAAAGGCATTTCTGCACAACTTTCAAGGACTGTCTACTCACTCAGTGAGTATCATGTTTCCAAAAATGATGGGTTGCTGTGAATAATGTAAATTTAAGAAAAGAAATGCACTGACTTGCTAATCATTTCAACACTCGATTATTTTTCTAAAAATCTATGCACAAGACAAGAGCATGTTTACCCCTGAGCTGCATTAGCCTCCATTTAATAGCATTGACAAGTAAAGGGGAACTGAATAAAAACAGTCAAAACAACAGGGAACTGTAGATTTGAAACCAAAATGTTTTCCCATTCTTGCTTGACACAAGAGTTCAGCCATTTCCTCTGATAGACTTTTCATCTATTTTCAGGCAGGACTGACTGCATTCAGACCAGTAGCTTAGCACCCAAATTCTTCTTACTTACTCCCTTACTAAAGGGCTACACTGTTGTTAAAATGTGAAGAATGTGGTTTAGTATTGTCTCATCTGAATAAACAATGCCATCCCCCAAAAAAGATGCCAACTGAATGAGAGCACATGTTGCTCAAAATCTGTACGAGTTTACAGTTGAACCTTGACAGTTTTACAAATTAGTCATGCCATGTGCTAATTAAACTTCCCACAATTGCAAATACTGACTTTTGAACTGTGTGCTGGTTTCTCTCCTCTGGAGCATGTCGAAGGCAAAAATCAGGGTTTTGAAAAATAACTTCAAACTCAGATCTCGTCAGCTCAGAGGACAGTTTTCACTTGCCCCAGTCCATCATCGGCAAGGCCAAACAAGAGGTTGCTAGCGGCTGCTGGTGGGCAGAGATGTGAGAGGAGCCATATTAATATATACAGGGATCCCTTTCACTGAATGAGGAACAAGGTACATGCTCAAGCCTTTTTAAGGCCAGTTGTTTTCATGGCAAATACTCTACAATGTTGAAGTCTTAGAGTAGTTATTTGGGCACCATTGACAGCTAAAGTGGGACTATAAAGAAATTTCAATTCATATATTTAAGCACTCATTGAACTGACATACACACAGTACAATGGAGTAACCAAGGAGCTCAGATCAATACTGAGAGGGAGGATTGTATATTCATTCAAGTCAGGAATGCCTTTTGGAGACATTTCTAAAAAACTGAAGATTCCTTGATCATCATTTCAAGTAGCTTCATGTGATTATATGCTATTCACATGAAGGCACTTTGTTAAGTTCTGACTGATCCAAGTGGCACACTAAGATGAGCAGAAATTGGTCCATGGTGAGGAACAGTTCAGGAGCCACCAAGGAAACCATAAAACAGAAGCAATTGGTACACCAGTGTCACTGTCTAATGCCCAATGAGTTTTATGTCATCATGTACTGAGAAGCTGCCATCCAAAAGAGAGGCAGTCGCTCCAAAACAGACAAATTCAAGCTCATCTATAACTTGTAAATGTCAACATATACAAAGATAAAGCCTTCAGAAGTATCTAAGATGAAACCAGCATATTGAGTTTTGCTTGTAGCTCTTTAATGGATGTTTTATCAAGGTCCAACTTGTTGACAGATACAAAAAAAAAAGTGCTGTATTTTCGTTTTTGAGCTGGTATATTTTTGTATTGATTAGATAAAACTCCTATTCAGGGTTTAACCTGTCTCTCACCCAATAACAGCTGGGATAGGCTCCAGCACCCAATTTTAAACTTGTGCACCAAAATCCTGCGAAATTTATTCTACTAAAGACATATGTTTTACAATCATTACCAATTTTACATCTTACATCTCTTTTGGACGCGGAATTGTAACTGAGTAATAGAAGTGTCCTCACACCTTCTGGATAGTGTCATTCTTAAACAAGGCTGTACTAGCTCAACCCACTAGGCAAGTAGAAGTGCTTGATTTGACTTTCTTTGCAGATGATAGTCTCCTTTTTTATTCTAAAAACTCTCATTTGGTATAGATTGAAAAAAAACAAGTCAGTGTTTGATAATTCACAGTTTACAAAATGAATAGTAACACTGCGAACCCCGATGCCCTTTCGTGTTGAGCAATTAGACATAATTCAGGCTGTAATCGTTTTTAATTTCCTTCTATTTTATTGCTACTAATGCTTAGCAGGATTTTTCTTTCACTGGAGCAAGGGGCCAACCTCTTCACTTCAGAAATGCTGTGTACTATTCGCATGTGACGCTACCAGATATGTTTTTATGTGCTTATTTTGAGCTGTGAATGTTTTCAGTGAAAAGGGAGAGGTTTTTTTAGGTCAAAGTTGCATCATTCCAAACTCTTTATCATCTCATCACAGAGATTAAAGTGTTCAGAAAAATGTCCACTCACAACCATAAGAGGATTTGGGGGGGAAGTGCCATGAAACACCTGCATGCACATGGTTATCTTGATGAGATATAGAAATTGAATTGCAGACATATATATATTGGAATGCGTGATGAAAGAGACTGATGTTGAATGTTCAGTGGACGGCTGCACAACAAGCATGAAGATGATTTTGTGATCAAACGACCGAGTAACCAACAACAACCATCTTTTCAAGAGGGTGGGTCAGTCCCATTAACTTTGAAACACAAAAACAATGATCTTAGTTTAAAACAATTTGAGGACAATCTGAATTTGTAGCCAAAACTCTTTTCCTTGTGCAGGGGTGGTGGAAAGCATCCAGTGCAACCATGAGCTGCCCTGTGTTTCCCCTTTGCGTGTGTCGAGATCTGAGAACCTCCTACACAGACCCAGACTGCCTTGCTCTTGATCAAAGGTAGCATGTGTTATTCAGCGAAACTATGATAAAGGGGCTCCTGTTACAATTAGGGGGAAGTTGTACTTTTTTCACCACTACACCCTCCCCACCATCCCTTGACTTGTTGGCGCGTTGGTCAGATGACTGTGGACATGAGAGCACTGGCTCTGACCCCTGCTCGACAGTAATGAGTGCACCTTGACCCCAGGCTTTTTTGTTTAAGTGATGATGACCCTGCATGTATTTTCTTGAGAGATGACAAAAAGTGATTTAAAGGCGATGCCTGAATGATAACATATACAACGAACCACTTCTATAACCCAGTTAGTGGGATGGTTAAACAGTTTGGTAAAAGAGAATTTCACTAAACCTTCTCTGTGTGTAAAAACTACTTAAGCTAACTGGTCACAGCAGTATGAAATCTTCATATCCCATATGCATGCATGGGAACGTGTCCTTTTTCCCTTGCAGTCTCCCCCACCTGCTCATACCCCCATCCACTTCCTGCTATCTCCACAGCCAATCTAAAGCTGCGCTATTACGAGTCCTGTACTCGGCGTGTTAGCGGACGATTTAGAACATCAACACCATCAATCAACCCGTCGATGGGGCCAACCAGCTGGCTGAACCGTCCTGTCCCAGAGCCGGACAATTTGTCATCCGACGAGGCCAACTTGCGTTCATGCAACTACACTCAAACCTTTCTGCACTCTGTCTCTCCCAGTGGTAAAACCCCCTTTTGATGACTTTTTGACTAAGCCTCTCAATTACTTTCTTGAAGCCTTGATGTCTCGACTCACAATAGCCTCGTTGCCAAAAGTTTTGTGCTTGTTTTCTTTTTGTCTCTCCATATAAGAATAATTGAACAGTAATAGACAGACTTGAAACAAAGCTAACTTTGGCTCCTCTTGACTGATGTTTGTGTTGCTGTTGAAATGGGAGGAGCAGCCTGTTTTATTCACTATTCTGGCCATTACCTTCTGCTGGAAAAACAAGCTGAGCTTTGGCTATTACAACTGTTTCCCCTTTTGCTTTATGTGTCTCACAAAGGTGGGTTATTATCCACCAAAATATATGGCCAACGAATAAACAAACAAATAAACATGCAGTGGAGAAACTATGAGTCACAGCTCTATAAAACAGTGGATACACTCAGACAAACTGCACAAATATTCAATTTTATGTACGCTTCCTGTATACTTGAGCTATAATAATAGAGTAGAACAGACTTTATATGTCCATAAAAGTCAGAGATACGGTCGGTAAAAAGGAAGGGTTTTCGCAAAATAATATAAGAGAGGTGAGATTTATGTTCAAAATTCATGCCCTTCAGTATTATGCAAAATAGGGAGACAAAACAGCTTTTTCAGATTAAACTCTTAATTTCTTTGGTTAACTCATAACAAGAAAACTGAATTACTGCAGTTATGCATGTGGTAAAAGGCTTTCAGAAATTTCCTCTCAAAGTGATGTCATGGATATCCTCCGAGCACACACATACACACACACACGCTAACGCTCTCCCTCTTAATTGCTCAGCCCTCACTGTCTTGCCTTATTTCTACTCTGCTCTCCTTCTCCAGGCCAGCTGAGAGGCCCCTGAGGGCACGAAGGGGGCCTTAGAGTTGTCCAAACACCCCAAATGAAGGTCTGGGGAAGTTCCTTGCTCTTTTGTCTCTGCCATCTCTGCCAGGGGAACAAGTGCAGCACAGTGCACAGACTTGGGAGTGAGTCTGCCGGGGTCACAATGTGGCGGCTCAGCAGTCCCTCACAGTCACGCTACCATTTCTCCCCTCCGCTCCCCACTGCTATATACAGCCAGACAGTCGGGCCCAGCTGCACAACTGGCTGCCCTTTACTAGTTCAATCAGCCAAGGTCACCTACAATCAACCAGTGATGATGCACATCTGTGTGTGTGGGCAGGGAGGTATGCAGCAGCAAGCCTCTTCTTAATTCTGTAAATAACGATGGTAAAGCATATCCCACTACCACACACTTCTACAATAGAGCAAGCGACTGAGTGTGCGCACAAAACAAAAAATGATTCTGCACTCAGCGGAAGGCTAAAGCTGTGTTAGATTTAGATGATCAGCTTTGGAGTCTGAGCAAGGGATTACCACAAGTCTGCAGCAAATCACAATCGACACTTGCAAATTTCAGAGGGAGAATGATTTCAGCTAAACAGAAACATACATCAAAACTGGGTGGCGTTTTACACGGTCGCACGCAACTTTATTTGCCTGTAAATAATTTTCCAACATCCCATTCAAGAACTGGAGCGTTTGATTTCAGTTTTATGAGAGTATGTTTTACAAATGCTATGGAGGCCAAGAGAAACTGTACCTGGCAGTCGTGCTGAACAAGGCTTTTCTCACCTTCTCTCAGTATTAATGTGCCCAGACACAGCTCCAATTCAAAGCCAGAATAGATTACATACAGACTAAGGCAGCTGCAAAATATGTTGCATGACATACATTAAGGCAACAATTACTGAGAAGATGCCGCGGTAATGTCTATCACTTAAAGCAGAGCCTAGCTATAACAGTTTGCGTGGAAATATCTGTTGAATAAGAACATTTCTGGTCCTTTGAGATTTCTGCGTTAATCACGTACATTCAGTTGCAGTTTGTGTGGTGTTCTTGAGATACCTGGAAGAAGAATGTGTTTAGGGACATGGGGGAGCGATTGGGTGAAATTATAACAAGCATAAATAGGGCCCTTGGCTTTGGCTTTTCTTTGAAAAGTCCTAATGACAAATCACCACTTTCCCTTTCACCTCCTAGTGTTTCATCGGGGCTCTACCCAGGTTGCTCTGCTCCGATCCAGCAGCGCCACGTCATTGGCTGAGCTGCTTTAGCCTCGCCCACCATCATATTCTGGAGAAAACATTTTTTTGGTTGAACGCCTGCTTGGACTTTAGAGCTAAACTGGCTTTTTAATGTTACCACCAGCTGTAATTGCAATTTAAATGCAGGCTGTTGAAGTTTGTGGGGAATGTGGTGTAAAATGATGGAGAAAACCATTCACATCTTCAACAGTTTGTTGTTTAAATTCATTATATATGACAAAGGCTCACACTAAAATCATCTATTTCAAGGTAGCTCAGATTGAATAGAATAGAATAGAAAAATACTTTAAAAATACATCCTTTTTTTTTAGCTTACTTCCCCTGTGAAGATGGTAATTTGTTTTCTTCTTCTCTTTAGATCTTTAGATCTAGAAAATAAATTGGACAAGAAAAAATTTGGAAGCATTAACCCAATTGGGGTTTTACAATCCACTTTTGTTTCCTTCATTCCATTTCTTTCTTTTTAATCAAGTTTTCCTAAACAAATCACAGTGCCTGTGAAGATTAAAAGAATCCTCATTTCTACCAGTGGGTTAAACATAAGAAGGACAAGAAAAGCTGGTAACAAAATATCTGATTGTGATCTACAAAATAACGCCATGCATTTAAAACTCCATTTACTGACGCAAAGTTTTTCTATCTTCTTTATGAAGAAAGGGAAAAAAAGCTTCCAGGTTGCTAATAGCTGGTTCTCTTTTTGGTGAACGAAAATAAAAACCTTCACCTTAGTGCAAAAGAGAGGATTGTGTCCCAGTTACAACATGAAACCACAGTCCACCCGTAGAGCTGACTGATGGCTGAAGGATACCAAAGCTTAATCCAAGCCCAGGTGACCACCAGCAATCCCTGTCTGCAACCTCGACTTGAGGGTCTAACTACTTAATAAGTAGCTGTCCAAGGTTTCCTGGACATAGTCCAGACCAGCAGAGGCCCCATTCAAATGGACGCCCAACAGCATAAGGAGGGCTTCAATAATCAATCAGACCAATCACAGACTTTTCCGGGACCAGGGACAGCCACATGTTGGGGATTATGTGCATGGAATTTAGTGCAACTAAATTGCGGAGTTAGTCATTCAGAGATTGCAGCAAATCAACAGTTAAAAGAGTTGGATTGCACTTCGGCTGCAGCTGGATGGATGTTCTCCTTGTATCAGCCTTAGATGTGAATTTAAGACACCTTAAACTATGCAACAGCCAGCGCAGCTAAAACTTTGTCTTGAGAAATGTTGCATCTAACTGCTTATGAAGAAGGCTTTTCAAATTTGAGAGGACTAATATGTTATTTAACCTCTTAGAAGTCCCACAGACTTGCTTCAAGCATCTGTAGGCTTATATGTAGATACATGCATGTGGAAGCATCCATTCAAAACTCACACAAAGTTCACAATTATCAAACATGTGCCGACAGACTTACATCTCTCATAATTCACACGCCATGTCTGCAGCATTGCAACTCAACCTATGTTCATGTGAAGGCTCGGATAATTATTGTTGCCCAGCCTGCGCGCATAAGCTGCGAGCCATGCAACGTATTTAGAAGCTGATGGAGAGAGGTGAGCCGTCACCATCACCTCTGGCATGTTGTGTCACTCCTGCTCATTTCCATCTCTGCTCACAGATGACAGATGAGGCGCTGACAGGTGTCAGAGAAGAGCAGAGCAGGTCTCATCAGTGATTCGCTGAACCCCCTGCTGTGTGGGACACGCACACTTTGACATACCATGACTATAACTAGAGGGGGAGGGAGGTGTGTCTGTTTTCTGCGTGTGATAGATAGAGAAATAGAAAATGACTGGGGAAAGGGAAAGGAAGGGGAGAAAAGAGAGACATAAATGATGGTAAATATGGATGTTACAAACAGTATGGCTGATCCTCTTCAAATGTACAAGTGTACAAAGAGATGGGGAGACTAATTTATTTGGCATTTTTGGATGGGAATAGGATTATTTGTTTTAGCAGAAACAGTTAGAAATCCAGCTAGGCTGCATAACTGTGGGGACATGTCACCTGTTACAAAGCCCTTTTGTGGTGCTGATCTTGGAACAGCACAATGGATGCACTTCAGACTTCAGAATCAACTAAGGGTTGGTAAGTATGAAAGCCAGAGTACATTTATGCCTAACATATGTTATGCCTAACATAGATCTCACATAAAGTCACTACATCTACAATTCCTGCAAAAAGGGCTCAAGAAAGGAAAAAGGCCTAACCATATATGAACGTCAAATGTGTTTTCCTGACTTATCTCTAATTTATTTATAGCTGTCAATGAAAAATATTTCCAGTCATCATGCACCAAAGCCAAAGAAATTAACTATGATTTTACATGGAGGACAGCTTAAGCTAATGACTTAGTGTCAGCATGAGGATAGACTTTGCAGATAATGGGCACTTCCGATAAGAGTGCTTTTCACAGAGGGGGTTATCACCTTTGGTAAGAGTGTGTGAGTGCTTTTCACATGCAGTATAGGTCTGTGGCATTGGACCATGGACACAGAGGAAGTACACTATTAGTGCACATTACTGGAAATAAATTAGCATGTAATTTTATGATTTTATTAAATGATATTTTGGGGGTCCAAAAGTAATTGCATTTGCAATTGGAAGCGTTTTGAATGATGGGATTATCATGCAGTTCCGCAAAGAAAATCTGACAATCTGAAAATAGTTGGCGAAGCCTGCATAAGAGTTGGGCTGAACATTTTTCCCAGCATATGCAAATAATGTGTATCAAGCTGTGAGTAATATGTTGCTTTCTCTTAGAGATCCCCCAATAGAGGTGTCATTGTTTCCCAACTCTCAATTTCCAACTAGGGGCTCAGGCACAATGAAGCTAGACCCCCCATATTTCATTTCTCCCCTGCTGATAGCATTTATCAGCAGTGTCCTGATAAAAACAAAATATGCAACTTAAGCCTGAGCAGGGCTTAGCTGCCGAGGTGGACAGGATTACCTGGAGGCTAGAGGGACAGGCATCAGATTGTACTGTCATAAAGGGCCATTAGCCTCTTGGCAAACTGTACCTCAAGCCCAAGATGACAGAGCTTTTCAAGACAGACGGGGGGGAAAATATGAAACTTAAATTCGTCATGACAGACATGTCAGTGAATGGGACCCCCAGAAAATGGATTTGTAAAGCAAAACAAGCATAAAAAGGCCCTTTCTTTCTTCTTTTTTTTTAATCTTCATTTGACTCCTATGGGAGTTTATTTGATTTTCTTATCAAGTTTCTTTATGAAATATTGAATATCCACCGTTCTCTTCTGGTGTAAGTATTTACATGGAAAGAGAGACAGGGTTTCCACACAACACACAATGGAGTAGACTTACTGACTGGCTAGGATTAAATTTAATACAGGATCTTGACAGACATATCCTGGAAGCATGCTGCTCTCTCTGCAGATTTCCTACAGAAGCAAAGCTTACATGTTTTTTCTTGGATTTCCTTCAATAATTGGCTGCTTAAGTCCCTTTAATCCATAATGATCACTTACTTGTATGTCTTATGGCATTTTTAAGCTCATATGTCCCATTACCTTTTGCACCTTAATTCCCAGCAGCTTTGACATAAACTTAGACAACTTCACTTTCTAGCTCATGAACAGTTTTGAGTGGCACCGTTGGAAGCATCAATTTCAGGGAGAGTAAAAATACCAATTGCAAAGAGAGGGTTGTCTAAACAAAGTATCTGCAGGTACAGCAAGTAAACAGCAGACTGCCAGCTGTCTTACAAAGCACTGTCACTTTTTCTGACATGTGGAGGACGAAGGCTCCTCTGTTATCTTCGCGAGGTGATCTGGACTGTTTGGTGACACACACACACTCACGTCTCTTTTCTCTCACAAGCCTTCACCCATTTCCACCCATCCACCACTCATTGAGCAGTGCCTTAAGGCCACTTCATGAACCAGGCCTGTGATAAAGAGCCTGGCAGCAGTTGGGGTTGGGTGGGGGGGGGCAGACTGTCAGACTGGAAGGGCAGGCTTCTGCCGGAGTCTTCCTCTGTCTCTGTCAGTGCACTTACTGTGGCTGCCGACCTGTCCTTTCCCAGAGGGCTTTGTGAAAGGAGAGAAATGTGATGCTACTGCACAGACACAAGTCGTGGTGGAGTCTAGTCTGCCGTGGCCATGTTGTACTTTACCCACACTCTACGAGACCCCCCCCCCTACTCTAGTTTTTTTTTTTTTTTTATCCTGAGCAGAGAGACTCCAGGCGCCAGGCGAAGTGTAAATGCAGTCTCAGGTATGCTGGACGGACACTGCAGCCACTTCCCATGGCTTCAACTGCACCTGAGACTGAGTGACGGAGTACCGGTATCAGGAGTACCTCAGGGAGGGCAGCTCCAAGCAAGACAGTACATCATTCATAAATCAAACGCAGAACAAGATGAGAATGAAACCACTTTGTTTTGTAGCATGTGGTAAACTTGACCCCATCTTTTCAGTCATCTGGTCTCTAAAAAAGTAGAACTATGACACTAACTTACCTTGTCAGAAATATTACTAAATCACGGATAGCAGCAAATAGCTGAGGAGCTATGAGGTAACAGTCTGTCTGTATATATAAACTATTTTAAGAAAACGTTGAATAAAGTAATTCAAAGGATTTTTTAGCATGAACGCTAAACTTTAGCTGATTTAGATTTTTAAAATGTGAAGATCTGCAGCTTTTCTTTGAATTAGTGACAGTAAATTGGGTTTCTCAGGAGTTAGTAAGGCTAAACAAGACATGCAAAGGCATCACCTTGAGCTTTAGGCTACTATAATGTGTATTTTAAGCATATTTGGACTTTTTAAGTTATCAAAAAACATAAAACATTCCCTCAATAGAAACATGCTTCTCTGCGCCTGAACCTCTGCATCTATTAGGATGTGACTGTTTAAAAAAAAAAGAAGTTCCCTCTGCATGTCTTGTTCCTCTTCCCTCTGAATGTTGTGGCATTGTCACGAGTAAAGGCTTCGGATGATTACAAAATAATTTGAAAATAGAATAAGTACGCAGAGCCTAAGTTGAGGTTTGTTCCGTCTGTCAACATATGACAGCTGCAGAGCAATTTTCATTGTGGTGCAAGTGGTTTTGTGGTGAATGTGCGCTCTCATTTATCTAAAATACATCCTAAGCTGCGGCTGCTGCTTCATTAGTTGAGCGAGCCGCATGGGTTACAATGTGCATTTGTTCGAAAATGAAAAATCTTTGCAGAAATGTGAATGACTTGAGTGCATATGTTTTGAGGAAAGGGGTTTTTTTGTTCTCGCGTGGCAGAAAGCGTGTGCGTCTGTGGAGGGAGAGAAACCTGGTGGAGAAATTTAGACATTCAAAGGAGAGAAGAGCTGTCCAATTACTCAAATACTTGCGCATATTTTTTTAGGTTTTCGTCACCTTTTTTTCAGTGTCATACCTCACTGACTGAATTCACAGACGAAAACACAAACAAGAAAACAGATGCTCTACGGTGGCCCCAACTGCCTCTGCAAGGCGCTACACAAAAGAAGCACTGTATACTTTAAACAATGTCGATATATGACAAAAAGGTACAATGGTGGTTATGAAATAACTCGCTGGAGCAATTTATGCAAGTTCATTTTAAAGGTCATATCAACTTGATAATTAGAAAATCTGTAGCTCCTTTAATCTAAGGGCCACACTGATACAGTTCTGTACCACTGAATTAACATTTGTGCATCTGAATGATCCGCAACTTAACTTGTGACCTCTTTTCTTTTGAAAATATAATGTTCGATTTTCTATCTATTTTCAAAAGGGAGTCGTAATTGTAAGCTTTTACTTTGTTAATATGAATTAGACAAAATGTTCTAAGTTACTTGATATTCACGACTCACAACCTAAATATCCACATGGACTCTTCAAAATGACTATTTTGTGTAACTACAGCATGTCAGGATGATGATATGTAACGAAAACTTTTTGTTATTTGTGATCAAATGATCCTCAGTAGTCATAATAAATCAAATGTGAGAAATGCTATATATATATTTACACTTTATCTGCAATATGGTGTCATTTTTTCTTACTTGAAAATAAAGTTGACTATCTATTCATCAGGACATCCTAGACTACTGTAACATCCTTGTTTATATTTGATGATGTATGTATATGATTCTGAGTGTGCCTGTGCCAAAAGTTGGGTCAAATTACTATAGTCGGTTGCTGAATCTTTATGATTGGAAAAAGAGACCACTGGATTGTATAAAAGGTAAGCCATATTTTTGATTACTTCTTAACAGAAAAGAAAATATAATCCATTATACTTTTTCAATAGATGGTTTTACACTGCCAATACAATCCATTTTACATGTTGAACACATATACTTGCTTGACTTAAAATAACCCCCATAACAGCAATGCTAGCACTAACAAGAGGTGTGGTGTGTGTCTTCTACAAAATGATTAAAGATGCTCTAATTACCCAGGTTTATCGCTGCCGTTTCAAATCAAATGGCCGGCGAAGGCCTTTGCTTTTGTCATGTAAAACGTTTTGAGCTCATTTTCAAAACAAATAAAAAGGAGTAAAAAGATGCATTTTCCATAAGTCGTCTTTTAAAGGTAGTTGTTAAGTCACGGCAAAGAAATCTGCCAACCTTAGAAGAGTTTAGATGATGTTCTGCATTTAAAATTGGTCAAATCAAACAACTCCCTTTAAAAAACTATGCTTGTGCAAATTTACAGGCCTGCTCTTGTTTCATTTTGTCTGACTGTTGCCACATCTTTCTGGTGGGATCCAAATCAGTTAGTTCTTGAGAATGAAACACAATCCAACTACACTCTTTTTGCAAATGTAACCTGTGTGATTATAGTGATCTCTTTTGGGGGGAAGAGGGGTGGGGAGCAAACAGGTGGTCAGCAGAGCCTTTTTTTGCCCTTAAGTGAGACTTCATGCATATTATAGTAAACACATAAAGTTTACTTGTGATTAAAGGAACCCATAAACCAAATCGCCTCACCTTTCCTTGTCGCAGAGCGTATTGATTACAAGTAAGGACAGTAAGGGCTCCCCTTATACGCGGGAGCGCGCACATACTCAAAAGAGTTGGATCCTCTTGATCACGCTTTGATTTCACCTTCGTAAACAGGGGAAAACACTTATGTAGTACTTTTAATTAAATGTTTGATTTTACTGTTCTGCTGGGAGGTTTTGCAAAGTCGCTCGTAGCGCATAACACGTGCCTGAATTTTTCTGTTCATGCTATCGAGCTGCATTTCCTTCAGCGAATCAAGAACGCCAACTGCAACAATAAGACAATCGTTACTGGATTTTCTGCATCTCTTTTTTCCCATGCACGTGTGTGAAATCCAAGCGTGGTACTGTGGATCCAATTGTACTGGGCGAGTGCGCGCTCTCGCGTTTATATACGCTTCCTGTCAGGAGTCCGTTGGCGCGACAGTTGTGACGACAGTTCCTGTGTAAAAGCAGCCATTCATCAACAAGCAAGCAGCAACACATCGAAAGGCTAACATGTCAGAGAAGAAACAGACCGTAGACTTGGGCTTACTGGAGGAGGATGATGAGTTCATAGAATTTCCAGCTGAGGGTAAATGGAGCACACATTACGTGAAGCCGCTGTACTTTTGTCTTTTGTCACTGCTCGTCGGTAACTGTTAATTCAGCGGCGCTAGGCCTTGCAATAGTGACTCAGCTAGCCTAGCCGCGTTATTTTTGCTAATTTCGTAGAGAAAAAACATTAAAAACATTAAGAAACCGATGTGCTGATCTGGTTAAACGAGTTCGCTGACGCTTTCCATCTTATTATAATTTAACGTGGAAGGAGTATAGCTTGGTACTTTATCCTGCTTATCTTCTTCTTTCACCACCGTAGATACTATTAGCTGTTAGCTTACACTAGCTAACAGTGGCTAGCGTAAGCATATTAGGCGTTAGCAAACAACCTACAGTGTCCCGAACAGGTAAACAGTTGAAGATTTGCTCCTGGACATATCAACAGCGTTTTTGCTTTGTCTTCTTTCTTTTTCTTAAAACATCATACGTCAACGTTTCGTCTCATTTCACGCTTATTTTAAAAGCTGTAATTGAAAGAAGACTGGTTGTGCTCTAACTCACAGACTGGACGGGGCTGGATGAAGATAAAGATGAACATGTTTGGGAGGACAACTGGGACGATGACAACGTGGAGGATGATTTCTCAAATCAACTCAGGTACGTTTGCTTGAATAGATTATTACCTATATTTGATAAAAAATAAAAGTGATATGATAATATTTGATTGTTTACGTTGTAAATGACAGGTGAGGTCTGTGATTTGTTAGGCTTCTGCTTTTCAAAACCATTACTTTAGTACCTCTTATTACTTTTGGATGTGGCTTATGGTTAAATATGAGATGCAATTTAGATATATAGGTGTAGATTTCGAAGTTATCTCACTATAGTTGGTACTTAACACAGATTATTGGTAAATTGGGTGTTCTCCAATTGAAATGTTGAAAATGAGCATGTTTTGACATTTTGGGCTCAATAACCCTAACCTGGTTCATGAAACTCATGGTGCAAAATATGTTTAAATATATAGGAAGCAATTGCTCCTTCTTTAATTATTTTTTGGTCAATATATTTGAAATGATTATGGTAACCGTAGTATTTTTAAAAGATACAAGAAAAACGCTTGTTTTTGTGTGTGTAATTTTGCTGTTGAAATGCAGCAGGCCTCTGCATTTTTCACATTGTATATGTAGTTGTGCTTTAAACAACAAGGCTGACAAAATGTTGAAGGTGCAAAGGAAAGTAAGATATTTCCAGTGCGACAGGGTTACTGTTTAAGTAGAGTTTTAGGTTTTTCCGTCATCTTAAAATCCGCAATACTTCGAAAGGCTTGCACTCGCATGCATAATCAATAACCGTTCATAGATTATGGGCAGCTCCGTTTTTATTTGAGTGCACTTCAGACAATAATATACCATTGTTTTATTAAGGCCAATTACAATAGCCATACTATTAAGTTGTTTTTTAAAGACATCATTATTGTTTAAGGGCACAGCTGCCATAAATATATATATAAAATTATCAAATCCATAGCTCCGTGTTATATAATATTTATATATTTTTTTTCATTCCCATCTCTTAATGGTTCTTACAATCAATAGCAGAGGGTACTTATGCCTCAACCGCCCACCTGTAATCATCCGTGCTGACTTGATCTTTCTATTTTTCTTCCCCTTCCTGCAGAGAGGAGCTTGAAAAACATGGTTACAAGATGGAGACGTCCTAGTGGCTCGCTCAGCCTTTCGGTATTCAATGACAATGGATAAGGAAATTCATAGTTGATTATTACTGGCTAACCCTCCGCCTGAAGACGGCATTTGCAGATGTTAATTTGTTTCTTTATTTTTAAAGAAATATTTATGAAAATAAAGTGTTTTCAGTAAAAAAAAAAAGTTCCTGTGTTTGTTTTTAAAATTTTTGGTTTATTTTTTTAACTTGGTAGTTGTATGATTAGACGATAGCATCTGCAGAGTAGATTGGATGTTGTTCATGCATTATTATGTATTTGTGTAAAGTTCAAGCTCTAGTGTTACATCCCTCTTAGAAATATTTAATCTGGTGTACAGATGAGTCCGCGGTCAGTACGATTTCTTTCTTGATTTTGCATTTAAAAGTTTTTAGAGTAGTTATGTTCCAGAGCCGATGATTTAAATGATCATTATTCGAAATGTATCCTGTGTCTGTCTAATCCTTGGACTACCCCTTGTTTTTGGTACGTGCTCTGGCTGACATCTACAAGTTACTTTCTTTGCACAAGCTGTTGATCTCCTCAGAAGGAAACCTGCCATGTCGGCACCAACTACCTGTAATGGATGGTTTGTTGTTGCCTTCTGACACATTTGTGCTTTATTTTGGACTAAGGAGGGAATTTTGCATGAAATTAAGTGTCCAGCAGCTATTCAAGATCATTTTAAAGCAACAGCGTCTTTATGACGGGCTGTTTATTGAAACCCAGAGGAAAAGTGAACATAGGCGTAGACAAGAGAAAATACACACTTGCATTAGCTGCTCACAGAGGAGGCACACACACACACACACACACACACACACACACACACACACACACACACACACACACACATTGCAAACAAGTGAGCTTGTGGTGTGTGCCACACACATGGAGAGGCAGTTCCTCTGCACTGTGGTTCATAACAGCCCCCCTTCCCGCTCAGCCCCACAGTGCTGGGCTGAGTCCCTGAAGGAGAGATTATCCACTGCCGTGTTTGTCAGAGGCAGGGAGGGGGTCCCAGCATGTGGCCTGCCATGCCTGGGCCTGCCCCTACTGCCAGCTAGGCCCTTCTCTTCCGCTCTGCACAGCGGGAACTCTCGTACTGAACCAGAGGCCAATTTATCCCGCCACGCTCCCCCGGCAAAGTGATTTCTTTCAGTGTTTTGCAGACTCTTGGTCCCAGGGTCCTAATGAGGTGAAATGGATGCCAGTAAGACCAAGGCTGCAAGAGCCGTTTTCGTCCCTGAAAACAAAATCCATTCTCCACCTGTGGGGTTGGAAAGTAACCTGGAAACATTTACACAAGTATTCTACATATAACTTTTGTGCTAGATGAGTATTTGCAAGATCAACTAATTTGAGATGTGCTCTGTTGAAGTTAATATAGTTGCTACTTGGAGATGATGATTTTACATGTAAAATGTACCATAAATTCAAAATGTTAAGTCTTACATGACAAAAGCATGTAAGCTCCACATAAATGTTGATATTATGCACATTTTTCTTTTAAAGGTTTCAAGCATGAATAAAGGACTGCATAAAAAAGACCTTTTTGACCTAATTAAGCAAACCTAATGCCTTTTTATCAAGATTATCACTTATATCTGCCACGTTACACGGGAAAAGGTTCAAATCCATTTAATTAAAATCATAGAGGACCCTGTCCTATTCAGATTATTGCAGTGTGTAGTGTTGTCATGGTGACATCTTTCTTTGGCCTTTCGAAAAAATACAGTTGTTGTGACTTTTGCAGAGATTTACGAATATCTCCAAATCCAAGGCTCCAGAACCCCAAAAATGTCATCATCAGCAACATTTCTGCAGCTGCTGGTGTCAAAGCTCACATCAACAATCAGAAAGGGATTCAAATCATTTTTGTTTTGCACAGGAGACTGGCCAGGCAAAGAAAATACGTCTGTGCAAAACTGTTTACTGTTTACAAGTGAACATACAGGACATGAGCGGGCATTTTAGAAGGGTTTGGTGTGGATAGATGAATTAAAGGGGCTTCTTCAGTCACAGTGATGCACATTGAAGTGGAAATGTCATGTCATGTCGCTTCAAGGCTTTAGGGACTAAAGTTTTCAGTCATAGGTTCAACCATGAGTTCTGTATGACAAAAATGTGAGGCCTTTCAACAGGATAATGATCCACTAGCTTATGAGACCCCTTTGCCCGCTAAGTAGTATTTCATTTCTTTATATTTTAGTTAGCTAAATGAGCAAAATGTACTTGCTTTGTTGTTTCAGTTAATTTCGTTTATCTTTATCAGTTAGACACACAAATAGTTTCTATGTGATGCGTGCCTGAATAATTCAGCAAAATACCCGAAACAAGAGGACCTGTAGTGAGAGATTTTAGAAATATTCTTCCCAAATTAGCATACGTGTTCCATTTTTTTTTCGGAAAATCAGTCTTAAATGACTCCCATGTGTCTCTTTGTACCAGTATCAATGTAAGAAAAAAAACCCTGAATAATTACTGGAGCAATAGTATAATCCGTAATCTAAATTGTTGTGCTTTCATTGACAGAACTTTGGCCCGTCCATTTACATCTTTAATCAAGCCAAGCTACCTTTCTGTGTGTCCTTTACCTTGAACAAACAAAACTGAATCTGTGTGTATCAGGACACAACACGAATTAAAACCTGAAATCTCGACTGCCTTTTCTCCAAATAAGACAACAGCTTATCAGTTATATCTTTAAACATATATGTTAAAGTTAACTTCAAATATGCAAAGATTTTTAGAAAATAAAAAAAAAAGCGTAAGAGAGCTTTTAATTACTGATCAATCATCTTATTGATTAATCTCTTTTTCCGGCGTTTTTTTTCATCAGTGACTGCTGCCCAGTGTGTTGCTTTGATGAACCACAACTAACTGCTATACTGCTTCAGATTACCGTTGGAAAGCGTCGTTCTTCACTCGGAAGTGTTACGCTTTGATTTCACCTTCAAAGTTTTTGAACAGTGGAAGTGGAAATCTGTTTGCTCAGGTCACGCATTCGAAGGTTGGAAAACTGAAAGCATGCTGATGAGCATCTGACAGCCTCTTGTTCTCTTTAGGGAAAAAAAAAAATCAAAACTCCTCTTTACCACTAGTTATTATCTCAATCATCTGTCTATAACAGCCCAACAGCTCTCTTGAGTGCACAGTCCACATTGTGTGCTCCAGCTGCGACTGATATACATATCAATAAAGAAAATAAATATTATTCTGGCATGTGCTGAAAGAAATAAAGCAAGGTCTCATATCTGAGTGAACTCACAGGGCTTGGACTCAGACATGCAAGAAACTCAGATCTGTTTATGCCTGCAAAACTAAGGGCCCTGGGCCACATGATTATTCTAAGGGCTGGTAAGTCAGTCAAGTGAGAGAATTGGTAAGTGAGAGCAACAGAGGAAGACTTGTGACCATTTTGTTTGTGCTGAGAGCGTAAGATTGCTCCCTTGTGTTTGACGCTGTGAGGGCCTCGATGGGCCTTCAATATTCTACCTCACAAATATCGCCAGGCTTGTCAGTGTCTCTGTACGTGTCTTCTTTCAGTCCATTTTGATCATGACTTTAATTTGTGTATGTATTTTTGTTGTTCCTTTGTGACCCACATGATTCACCTTGACATGGGTGGCTCTCTGCGGCTGTTATTGACTGACATGGAGAGAACAGGATGATAGTCTACTGATGGAATATTTTAACAACATTGAAAGGCTGCATTTTAATTTGATCATTTGACAGGAGCACAGATATTTGCCCCTGTTGGTTCTTCTCGCACAAATTCAGCTTGTGTAAGCCGGTGCTTTTAACACATTCGGTGCATTTTGAGGCACCAAATGCAGCAAGACTGATTCTTGTCTTTCTGAATGCCCGGATTTGAAAAAAAAAAAGAAGCATTTTCTTATTTGCAAATCGTTTTCCTCTGGCCCACACAGTTCTGAGACCACATGCAAGAGAGCAGCCAATGGAACTGTGGCGAGGACTATTTCATAACACTTCATGTTGGGAGATGGCAGATCCATTGTTCTCAAGGCCCACAAGCCTGTGGGCGAGAGTCCCTGCTGTGTCTACACTGAAGAAACACACCAGCCTCTAAAGCTATATTTTCCCCTCTTTTCTGCAGAAGCTACTGTGACCATTCCAGCTTTCTCTCTCCCACTGCTACAGGCCCTGCTCTCTCTGCTTCTCCCTTCTCCAATCTCTTCACCAGTGCACCGGGGTGAGGACGAAGCTGTCGTTGCACAGCTAGGAAGCATGCAGCTGCTACTATAATAGCCCTAATTGCACGTTTCTTTTGTTGGGCTGAAATTAACAGTGGGGCTACAATGCTATATCTAAAACCCCAAAAACCACCAAGTAAAGATGGCAGGGGGAGAGTTCTTAAAAAAAAAAAAAAAAAAAATTCAATAAAAAATTTGACTCAGGGTTGCGTTCAGCAGTGAGACTGCCAACCCACTGCCGAATGGCCCACACCTGCACGCTTACACCCCCGCTAAAGTAAACACAGATAATAAGGTATAATTACTTTAGAAAATAATAACGAGGAGGAACCCTCCATACCCCCCTTCACTCAGTGACAAAGGGCTGCCTGTTTATTGTGGGGGGTGAAATTGCCCCAAAGGACGCTGGCGAGTGCCCTATCAAAAGACCTGAGGGCTCTACTGAGGGTCCCTTATAGGACAGCCATCAGTGTCAAGGGGGGGATTTGGCTTTTAAGTCTCTTCTACCCCTAACTACCTCAATTAACCAGTATGGACTTACCACAGCCCACTTTTTTTTAAGGTCTCATTCATTCTCATCATAATTATTCTGTGTTGTCTTGAATGGTTTACCTCCTTTCAATGGGATCAGAAGAAACCCAGAATGTTTTTAAAAAAATCATACCTATAATGCAATGTAAATGCACAATAAAAGACAAGAAAAAAACAAACGAGCTGACAGTCTTTACAGTATATATCTGTACTTTCTGTTGATCACTGATTCTCATTGCGATCACTGATAAAAGTCTTGTGGTTGTCCAAAAAGTTGAATGTATTTTGAAACATGCTTGTTCACTTCGAGACTGCGATTAGAAAATACATATCTGTCCATTTAATACCAAGCAGGAGCCAGCATAGGATAAGCTTAACTTATCACAAAAACTGTAAACAGAGAGTAACGGATGGGCTAACTGTCTGATAGTGTCAATATCCATCCACCCACACCAGTAAACCAAACTAATTAATCCAATAATTCTAATGTTTTCATAATTTTTTTGAAAAAGCAGAGAGAATCCTACTACTTGCCGTTTTGCAGGCGGTATTGTCTTGGGCTATTGTCAGGCAAGCAAATGAGAGGGGAAGTTACTGGTTGCAGCCAAAAATAATCTGGTACATAACCCACCATTAAACGGTTAATTAATGTTTTTCTGTTTTCCACTATTTACAGTCTCTGTGCTAAACTAAGGCTATATTCAGACTGCAGGCAGATCCGATGGGTTTCTCAAATCAGATGTTAAGGACAGACAGTCTCCAGCGTTATTTGCAAGTGATGAGATTGGATTTGAGTGTCTAGACATCTTCAGCCTACCTGCACGGACTGCAGTGGAAGCAGCGCATTGGAAACGTTTCTGTGATGTGGTTTTTGCATTGTACGGTCCTTCAAGCTTTTCCTGTACAGACAACACAGCCACACAGCAGTGTGTGAAACTGTCACAAACTATTGACACATTTTCTAGGGCATGTTTTTTTCTCTTTTATCATGTACATGTAAGCAGTATGAGACACATGTACACTGTGTCTCACTATCACTAAAAGGTGTTGGTTAGTTTTTACAGGAGGAATTTTCCATGTAGGGAGTCTGGATGGAGCACCAGCAGAGTGATGCTAAACCCTGTTCAGAAATGAGGATGGATTCTGTCATAAAAGAAGTGCTATGCTGGTCTTTTTGGAGCCTGAAGGGACCATAATTGGCTAATTGATGACTGATACTGCATCTACAGAAATTCTTTTCAGATATATGTCCAGTTCACAAATAAAAAAGAAGTAAAACTAGGTAACTGTATGTAGCCAGTGCAACCAGACATATTTTGAAGCCACCAAAAAAACCTTTAATAGTGTGGCCCCTTCTGCATAAACTTCTATTTATACTATCAATATAAATGAGACCCTAACCCCTGTGTCTGTGTTACATGGTTTTCACCTGCTGGCATGCCTCATTAGCAAGCTAGCAACAGGGTACTGTCATCCATCAGTAGCGGAAGGAAATATTAGAGCCATTTCACACAGGCCACATATCTTTTGCACCCTCTGACGTTAAACTGGCCTGTTTAAAGCCTGTTTGTTTCAGCAAAACAATTTATTTCAACACAAGTATCTCTTAGCCAGGTTCAATCAAAAAATATGACGCAAATATGCACAAAAATGCACATTGGAAGCTTTAATGTTCCACAGATTGCTATCAACATTGTGAACATGCCCCACCTTTAACCTTCCTTACTTCCTCTTTTGATTGTAATTCAGTTGCCAGAAAAGGGGAGAAAAATACACAAAATAATCTACTGATACTGTGAGTATGTCATTATCATGAATGCGTTTGTCAATGATGATTGTTCAGTGAAAAATCAAATATCTTTACAGCCCTGATGTGGGCAGTGAAAATGATTTTGTTAGAGTTAGGACACTCTAGGAAAATGGCAGAACTTGCATTATTTGCAGTGGAGAAATGCCACAAAATACTTGTGAAAGGGACTCCCTCCAATAATCAGATAGGTGTTACTCATCTCTTAAGTAAATATTCTTCACTGGAAAAAATCAGGATAACCAACCTTTATAACTTTTCGTTTATAGAGCATAAGACGTTGCTACACATTATCACCTAAGCATGCGCCTACAGTTTTAACTGTTTTTTTATACCGCATACAACTATGTGTCAGGACACAGTTTGTCAGCATGATAGGTGGTCAAGTCATGATTCAGCTCATTAGACACTGGATTTAACAATTAGTTACATCCAAAGTTACATGCAAAGTTGAGTCGAGAACCTAACTGGGTTTAACTGGACTATATACCTTGTATATATATGTATATATGTGTATATATGTGTATATGTGCGCGGGAGCAGAACTGAGTTATTGACTGAAATATGTCCATAAACAACCAGGAACAGCAAAAACAGAAAAGTAAAGCTAAGAAAACAGAGCAGCAGCTTTATGACTAAATCTGGTTTGGGAGCATGACAGCAGATATAATCATAATGTGTGGCAGAGCATAACACAGAGTGGACACAGTGAGCCAAAACCAAACAAAAGTTCAAGTTACATTATGCTGTGCAGAGTTGTCTATTACATCCCTCATTATTCAGCTGCAAGACTATTCATAGTCCTCTTCTGAAACCTGCTTTTGTTTTGGTGCCACGGTTTTTGTCAGTTGCTGTGTTGCTGCACAGTTCTACACGTCTGTAACGTCTGTCTTTAATTGTACTAATGCATTTGGATTAGCTGTAAATCAGCACGACACATTCACTGTTGAAAATAACACCGTTCAATGTTAAGTTAAAAATGGCCTTGTTCAGCTCAAATATCCAGAAAATATCAATGCAACTCCCGAACGTGCTTGTTTTAACGCGTTAATGCACAACATTGTCTTTCTAAACATACACTTTAATGTTTTTACATAAGGACACAAAACATGGATCTATAAAGCATGTGTGGAGCGCCTAGGCCCTTTTGAGTGTAGTTGAGCATACAGAGTGATTCGAGCCCCCACCTCATTATCTGGAGTGCCTGCTCATTTCTGTGAAGCTCAGTTTCATACAACTTTGGTAGGACTAACACAATGATTCATTTTTTTCTAGTGTCACATAAATATGCTTACTGACACTGTGCTGCATTGTGAGTGGTGCAAAAGACGCTTTGAAATCCAATTCAAGCGACCACAGACAGTCCATTGCACATCTGTAGAAACCAGATCACAAATGCAATTCAAACCACCTCTAAATGTGGTCCGGAGCCATTTTTCAAAAATATTTCATGTGTTGTTTTCCCATCCAGACTTCTCAATGTGAATACAGTTTGGGTAAAGCCCAAATCTGATCTGACCTGACTACAAGAGAGCACAAAAGCATGTTTCCAAAAATGGTTAACTTCTGGTTTACTATTTCTTTAAGTGCCATTCTGTGGTCTTTTCAGGTAGCATAATGGATGCACACAGACCCTGCTCTGTCTGCGGATCTGGTAATAATCCAAACTGAAGTCACTGAAGAATTAATAGCCAATTATTACACAAAATGAGCGTAAGCTGCCACTATTTAGTACTTTAGAAAACTGAAGAACTCTTTAAGAGTGAGAGCTAAGAGCCACTTTGGCCAAAAAAATTCATAGCTGTGGTTCAGAGGAATGTCTAAAATGGAAATATCTGGCTCCACCTAGTAACACATACAACTAACAAATATCATGCTTTGCTCTAGCACTCCTATGTGTTTTTATGAGTGTCATCCCAGCTCAGCTGAAAATGTGGATAAATTGATCGGAGCATGTGAACATGACACTGGGTAATTCAGACAGTGTGGGATCACGCCATGGCCTCACTGTCACTTAAATCTGTGCAGATTTTAACCCGCTTTGACATGTTGGCACACAAAAAGAAACAGATGGGCATGTTTCAGTTTAACGCTATCCCTATGAAAACACAGGACTTTGGTTTGAAGTCAGGACAGATTAGGAGCATCCTGTCTCCATCGTGCAGCTTATGACATGATCCATCTTGCAGGAGTTTGACAGATATGTATAATATTTCAGAGGTGAAAAACTTTGCAGCCCCACAAAGCCAAAACTACAGTTTGCGGACCAAACAAGTAAAAAATATGACCCTCGAGCATCTTTGTTTTCTCATATATACATCAGAAAATGGGCATGGCAATCATAAAGTTGTGTAGTATTGTGATCTACAGGAAGATGGGAGCTCTAAATGTTTATTTCAAAGGCAGGCAATTTACTTTCTTTGAAGTCAAGTTGTATGATTTGTCCATGAGCGCACTGCCCGCTGTATATTGAGGTTATATCAAATTCTGTGGCTCAGCACAGCCTGTGAGCTATTGCATAAATGTTTGGCCAAATGTTTGTTTCAAAGCTTATTTTGATAGCTGTTAGCTGAACATTGTAACACAATAATATTCAGATGTTACAGAGTGTCACATGTTTTGAAAGCGAGAAGCCATAACAAAAACTTTAGTCTACGTCAGTATGTACTAGACTAACAACCCATTAGTAGAACATCATTTCTCAACTGGAAAAATAAATGCGTTTTATTGATATAAAGACTTGACGGCTGGTACCATCATCTTTGAAAACAGTATTCAAAATAAATAAAAAATGGGCAATGAAACAGTTGTAGTGGCCGAATCGTATTTAGGTCACATGATTCATTTTATACCATCAGACAGATCTTCCCTACTAGGAAATATAGCCTCTGTAAATATCTCTACTCCACAAAACATAGAAGCTGCCTTTAAAATAACAAAACAAAGTGGAGACAGTAGTAGGTCAGCACCTTCCCTGTTCTGCATCAAGATAAAAATGCAAAAAAATGTCTTTATATTGTCTTCCGGAAGTCTCAGCATACTTCAAATGCAGCTCTTGTTGTGTTTGCATGTCACAGAACACAAAATAAATTGGGGAATAAGCAAAGTATATCTAGATTAGGTCACTTACTGATCACATAAAAATAATGCATGGGGTAGTCTGAAGTCCAAGAGCTCAGTCTCTCTGAAAGAATAAATAATATATTATTAGTGGAAATAAAAAAGGCATCTATTTCCCATCAACCATTACATTTCCCAAACTTAGAGTGAAGTAACTAAATCTTTTGGGTAAGGTCAGTGGAAAGGATTACAATCATAATGACAGTTTGGCTGGTTGCATTGGAAGCTCCATACTCTCTTTCCTTAAACTTATCTCAAAGTTATTTTTAAGGTCGTAAACAAAGAGTTTTGTAATGAGTTTCTGTAAAACGGCGAAACCAGTACTACTTCGATCATCCATAAGAAAGCCAGTTTGACATTAAATGTGCTTACACTTTAACAGAGTCACACAACAGAATGCGTCGTAGCGATATTGGTCCACAGCACAAAACATAGCAGTTTGACGATGAAAAACCACCACAGTCTGTCGACCACAAATTTGTAACATGTCGATGTTTTGGATTGAGTGAAACCTTCCCTGCATGCTCAAAAATGGTAAAACTACCACATTCCAAAGGCTCCAACAATGTTACATGATATTTTCATTTGCAAATTGGAACGTGCATACATTTTTCAGTATATAAAAAGTGAATGTGATATGGCACAATCATTACATGTTCTAAAATGAATGGAGGTAAGAGGGGTTTGGATGGTGGTGTTAAACCCCAAACTGTCACAAAGGACTGTCAACCACGTTTGAGTCCCATCAGACCTATCATTGTCCAGCAATGGTTATTGATATGCATAAAAGACACCATTAGGGTTAGGTATTGAAAAAATACAAAATATATTTAGGATATGTGGACAAACGTATCTATTACAATTTTACTCTGAGGCTCTGCTGGAAATGTTCACATTGTAAACATTTTGCATTTGTTTAGCACAAGTCTTGCAGAGTCCAGCACTTTTATCAGCACAAAGGGTGGATAATAGCTGCTGTAATTAAGGGCCTAATGTAAAAGTGAATCAGTGCTGCTTGTGAGTCATCCTCGTGCCATTATTAAACCATAATGTGCAACCGAGCCGAATGGCCCCGCGAAGATGGCAGTGTGTTTTTAACGGTGACGTCTGTGGCAACAACGCCTCCCGCTGCGTTTCCTTCCCATGTGCCCATGATACCTGGCAATTAGGGGAGTTTGTTTTCTATTTTTACTCCCAGATTTTAGCCCCATCCCCTCCCAAACATTCAATATTTGAACATGCGGGCTCAGCCATCCACCTGTCCTGCTGCACTTAAAAGCATTGGACGGGGAAGGAAGAGAAATTAACAGGGTGGGGACAATTTAGACACCGGCGAGGCTTTTTCCGCAAGAGTAATAAAGCACACTTGATGTTATTATCATCTGTAGTGAATTATCAGGCCTCTGATAATTGTAATTAATCAATCATCAAGCTCACTCATGCACTCCCATGAAACCCAACATGACTGTAGATCAACCTGAGCAGTGTTGACCTACAAGAAATCAATGTGCTGCAATGATTCATAGAGTTTCTTTGAGTCGGATCAAGTCACTGGAGCATGGTTAAATACGTGTCACGGTATCTGCATTAGTACACAAGAGTGGAAAACAACTGCAGGAAAAAAGTCCATTAAGGACCTCTAACAACCCAGTTGAAGTGAACACAGAATGGTTGCAGGACAAATTCAACCGCTCAAATAGATTTATTGTTTTCACCACATTTTAAAAACCTCACCAATTCATTGTGGCAGAGTTTAAAATATGGTTGAAAACTACAATGACAGACAAACTCATAGAAAAGGAACATAACATTCTCATTCTGTCTTAACTTTCTTTGCATTTCATCACATTTTCTCTCTGTTTCACACACACGTCTGGAAATGCTGGGTGGGAGGCCTTGGCCCAGCTACAGTCGACTGGTCCCAACAAGGAAACAATTAATCATGTGTGAGCGGCTGTCTGAGTGTCTGCTCTCTGGACAACAACAACACTCAGCCATTTATCTCCCCTCAAGGCAGAACAGCCAGCCAGCACACCATGCAGGCATGCACTCTCTCATCCTCACAAACACACATACACAGACACACAGATGTGGAAGAACAAAGATGCACTCTCAGATCTGCACACACTCATTGTAAAATAATGCTCATTTGCAAAATGAAAATCCACATGCGCAGAAATCCCATTAATGCAAGCACATGAACACATTAGACAGCAGATGTGAACTGCATTTAGTGACGCAGATGCAAGAATACACACACACAGGTTTTGTCATCCTAATCACATAGATGTCAGCACTTCCTTCTGGCCATGATGACATATACAGGGGCTACACACTGCTGGCTCACTGCAAATCTCTGAGATCAAAGACAGACAAACAACTTTCTCTCATAATTCATTTGAGAGTGATGCCTTTTACCACCTTTGCTTTTAATATTTAAAAAAACTTTGTTTGCTGTTCATTACAAAAAAAAATCAGAATGAATGGACTGCTTTGGTCTTATTTCTCATTTCTGAACTCTGAAATGATAGAGCAGTTAAGTGTACAAAGTTTACAGTTATTTAATTTCAGGAAATTTAACTCTTGGTCTTCTGACACGGCAGATCAAGTTGAAAACAAGCAGAAATTAGTGAATTGAAATAGGAAATTTGTCATTTTTCCCTTGCTATCGTGCATGCGCTTCAGATATGGGGTGGTTTGTGAGTGTAGCTTAGCAGACATTTGGTTAAGTCAATGCGACTCGAGCACATATCCAAACATCTATATGAGTCTGAAAATGTGTTTCTGTGCTCATGAATTGGTGTACGTGTATGTGCTAATGCTAGTCCCTCATGGAGGAAAAAAATGCCTAAATCTCAAGTGAAGCAAACAAAGACACCGGTGTGTGTGTGTGATTCAGGATGCAGGATCTGGATGGCATCAGGAGAACTTGGCAGATTAGTAGTGACACAGGTAACTCCCAAGGTCCCTCGTGAGAAACATGTCCTTGCAGTTTGCAGTGGAGAAGAAGCTTTGAAATGCTACTGCATAAAAAAGTCATCAGCAGTCCAGTGCTATCGTGCAGTTAGTTTTTTTATTAATTTAACCACCCACCTGGATTTAGATAGGGTTGCACTTACTGCCCAGGTACTTGAAATTTGGAAAATTAGGGCAAATTAAAAGTAATTAGTAAATAAGTAAGTAAAGAATGGGCAAACTATTAAGCTTGGGTTTGGAAAAGAGTGGTTTGGCTTCAAATACATCCTTTCAAGACCCTGAATGTTTCTGCTGAAGTGTTACTTTGAAAATAATCTTTAGTTTCTAGAAATATGATATACCAACATTTATAGTGGCTAGTTTGTGTAAACTTAGCACATACACTAAAAACGCTACTAAAATGACTCTTTACATGGTAACAAAACTGGCTACAGAGACATCCAAATCTCAGAAATTTAGTAATTTACACTGAGATTCTTTATCTATGGAATAAAATATGATATATAACTTTGTGTGTTGAAGGTATATCTTGGCAGATATATATATTGGTTAATTCCAAGTTTCATGCTACAATGAGCTAACTGGTTGTAGCTTCTTATTTAGAGCACTTAAAGAGACCCAAACAGGTTTTGTTCCTTTAATGAGAACCATCAGCTGAGCGATAGCAGCAGCAGTTTCAGTGACTACATCAACAAAATGAATAATTCATGTGCAATAAATCACGAAATCCATATTACATGCTAAAACTTCCTGTGCCACCTTGAACTTTCATTAAGTCATTTAGACAAATGCAGCTATCATTCTCTCACTCCCGCCGCCTTTAGTCCAGGTGGCAGCTTGACAGGAAGAGGAAGAGGAAAAGACTTAAAGATTTGCTGCTGCTCTCATTCTCCTTCAAAGACAAATGCCCCTCAGATAATTTCCCACAATGCTCCTGGCATGGAAACCTCTGTGATCAGTGATTATGAGAAAACACAGGAATCTGACAGACAACTGCCTCAGCTATGGAAAAGGGGGAGAAAGTGCTAAGCCTCTTTTTTTCTTTTCTTTTCTTTCTTTCTTTCTTTCTTTTTTTTTTGGACCCTTCGCTCTCTGAGCCTGGTTGCTCTCCCTTTGTGCAAAGCATCTGGGTTCATTTATCCCAAGCCAGGCATCCTGAAAGACCCCTTTGCCCTCTCAGGTTGCAGGGTCTGACCGTGCTGCAGTGTGGGTCCTTGTTGTTGTGAAAAAGAGGAGCTTGAGCCTCCCAACAAGCTCGTCTGGACCGTCTCAAACCTCCCATCCACCCCTTCCTCTGCTTCACCAGGCCTCTGCTCCATCTCAGATACCCTGAAGCGTGGTTACTGTGGTGCTTCATCTGAACTGAAGGATAGTAAACAGATTCATTCGGAAGCTACAGGACAGACAGCCCACCCTATAAGGTTTAGGAGAATTTCATGACATGGAAAAGAGGGAGTGTGCAGAGGAAACAAAGCTGCTTCAAATAAATATGTGTGTGTGCTCATGTGGGTGTGGCTGCAATTACTTTTCTTTCACACATTTTTTATCAGCATCTGCATTATGAGACAAGCAGATGTACTGCACACAAAAATGTGTGCACGCTCTCATTCCTCAAGCCTACAGGTGAAATGACTGGGAAGTCTGCTCAGCTCTGTGCTTCGATACCATCCACATTCCACTTCTTGCCAGACGTCAGTCCGGGTTATCAAGCTGCACAGCTGAATGAGAGCAGAGTGAGTCTGGCTTGTTACTTAAAGTCACTGAGAAGTTATTCAAACACCCAGTTATTATGGTGTAAACAAAGGCAGCCTGTCACACACTATTATAGATATGGTGTTTACAAGAATGCCACTTTAACGCAGTGCATGTTATGTATGATGATTAAGAATAGTGTTTGACAAGCTGATTGGAGTAAAGTAAGTAGATTAGAAGTGTTTTGTTGTATCGCAGGCATCAGAGCATACCGAGCAAATCTTTTTACTTCACTGAAAGGCTCCCTATATGATTGATGAAGGAAGGGCATGATAGCTGTTTTGTATATCAAAATACTTTTCAGGGAAGCAATGTTAAACACAAATCAAATTGGTACAAAACATGGAGTAAACTGGAAAAAGCACATTTAACTTGTCCTTGCAACATATCACCCAGATGTTGATTCCGTAAGAACGGTCATATAATTTCCCTTCTCACCACCTTCTTGCCCTTTATGCAGAGCAGATTTGTCTGAGTCATCCAGCAGTGTCTGAGCAGCCTGTCTGCAATGTGGTTTTGGTGACACTCCTAAGACCTAGAATTTCCACTATGTGAAGTGTGAAGTTTTGAGCTGTTTATTTGTTGCACAATGGGTTGTTTCCATGTCTGCGTTCGCATTTTTAAAATGTTGAGTGCACAACTGGAATGACTTTGGCATGGATCTCGGTCCTCTGATGGAACACAGTTAATTAGGTGGGAGGTGACGTGGTTGTAATCAAGCGGTTGCCTGTTTGCAGCTGCTTCGTCCATAAGCAGTCATGCTGATGTGTCCTTGAGCAAGGTATAACGTGAAAAATCATCTGAAAGTAAGATGTACGTGAGGTCAGGGCCACCAAATTGTATATAATATGTAATATACTGTCTGATTTTGTTCAGCCAAATTGGTAGAAAAATATTTCTACTTTAATAAAGCAGCTGTGCCTGCTGAATTAAACAAGTCATAAGTCATTAAGAATGGGTCATACATCTGTCTCTGATGCACAGCATACCACAAATCTATTCATAAAAAAAAAAACTCCACTCTTGACACAGCTTTGCCTGCTGGCCTTAATGTGACAGTAGCAACCTTTATGTGCAACGACGTGTCGGCTGTTTTTGATATTTGACACTATTTCATAATTTCTACAGTCAGCCAATGACATGAATATACCAAAATCAACAATGTGTTAGTGCATCTCTGGATGCATTCTGACTTCCCCAAATCCTGCTGTTTCCATAACAACGGATTATTAAAAAGATGGGGTTGTTTGCTATATACCAAAAACACTTAGACACATGGACAGGAGCGGCGGGGTTCGAAAAGCCAACACTGCAGTAAGTGGATAATCTGCTTTGCATGCTGAGCCATGGAATAAGTTCATATTAATAAATATGGCCTAAAATTGTAGCAACATTTTCAGACTCAAAACGAATTCCATGTTCATGGTGATGAAGGGGCAAATCAACCTGCGCAACGGTGAATGTCACTGATGTGTTTCAAACTGCTTTTTGACATTCATGCTTTAAGGCTCAGAGGGATAAGATTTCAAGCCTTATTGATAGACAGACAGCGTATGTTCGAGGAATCAGATCATTTTTGGTTTGGGCCTTTTCACAGAAATTGATGACATTTTTATCACCAAGATTATTTTCTCATGCCAACAAACATTGTACTGACTGGTTAAATAAATATTGTATCAGTCCAATCAACAGAAGGTTTTTCCTTATGCTGCACTGATATAATCTGTCCTTTGGTAATGGCCACAATTTCACAATTTATTTTGGAAGGTTCTGGAAACACCAAGGCTTTCAGTGGTTTTATGTTCATTCAAATTGGGATAAATGAAGTGTACTTCTGAAAGTTTATACCTTAAAAGTAACAGACTGTAAAGCAATATAGTACATGGATACTTTCCACTAACCCAAACTCGCCCTCCAACTCACAAAGTCTTATTTTCAGAGATCAAAACTTTCCTGAGCAGTTCCAAATATATGCTCAGTTTGATTTAGCATATGGTTTGAAAAATGTTCAATGTATTTATGGTGTAAAGAAAAAGCCATGTTGGAGCCAAGTTGCCTCCTTTTTCAGGTGAAAATGTCTTCCAACTCTGACGCTCATTACCTCGTCATGAGCACGTCTTTGTGAATCTATCAAGCACTTTCCGCTTAAAAGTACAATAAGAATACAAGTTCAACCATAAAAGAGAAGAAAGTGTGAAGAAGGAGAATTAAGCTACGGCAAGAACATTATTGTAAAGCTGTTTCAGCTCTTTCAGTCCATGAGACAAAAAAAAAAATGGAAAAAAGAGAAAGACGTGATTGACTGACAGATGATCGCAATAAAAGTAAGAACAAACTGGCCATTTTACTGCGGTAGGGCCATTTGAGGGGGGATTATTAACTTGTCAGCATTTCAAACTTAGACACAACTTTTTCTTGTCCAAAACACATCCCCATGTCTCTGTTACTTTTATTAGAAAGCCTTTAAACCTTTTGACCCCATAGGGCCTCCATTATTGGCTGTTTAAAGCGACATGTGGGTCAGTGGGGAGACGCTAAGTGCTCTATTGATAATTTGTTTACAGCTTGAGCCTATTTTTGAAGCTCTGTGTTTAGTGTGGGTTAAAAATAGGGGAGGAAAGACTGGGACAACCGTCCGCCAGTCATCATTCAAGCTGTCAAGACGCGTGGACCCTTGGGGACGCAGGCAGGAGACCCCTCAAGCTATGGAAGTTCAAAGGTTGCAAGGTTTATTATTACCCACTTGGTTTTTTTGCGGGGTGACACACTCTTTGTTGATATCACTGCTAAAAATAGACCTTGGCTCTTTCGGAGCTTTTCAAGACACGGCAAGCAATCATCAATTCAGTGTAATTATTAAAGAATCTCGTGTGTAAACAGTCCAGAGTTTCATGTTTGTGCTGCTAGACGCAGTCGCTTACATGCCTCAAGTAAACTTTGTAGTTCATGAATTATACAAAAGCAAAGTAAATGCTGCCACATGCTTTGTACACTAAATGCCACAAGCAAGTGAGTTGTTTTCTCGCAGACTGACAGTAATGGGGAATAAATGCCACTGGATCAAATCATTAATCTTGTCAAATATTGTCATATGACAGGAGAAAATACAGGTGTGGAGATTGCATCGGCTGATAAAACATTACTTACAGCCATTTTTCCAATAAGCGATGGACCCGGTGCTGTCAATATTTGGAGGGGATGCAAGGTATGCCCTGGTGAAGGCCATTTTGCGAGGAGCAGAAAGCCTGCTGGGAAAAATACAGTGGTTCATGCTGGGTCTCCGGGAAGCTGAAAAGCCACTGGCAAAAAGCTATGAATTATTTTGAGCGCAAAATACATTTTCTTTGAAGACTGTCAGGCCATTAGAGCCCTTTTGCTCCCTTTTAAATTGTTTTTATGCTGTGAGTAATGTTAACCTTTGCTTTTGTAGTCATGAAATTCTCTCAGTACCTTTTCCCTTTGTGCACAAAACACGGACAGGCTGGAAAACCCAGAAAAAAAAGTATAGGAACCATTTACTGTGAGGAAAGAAGAGGCTCGAGGAAGCAATTGAGGCTTTCATACTGATGCGTACAGACCTCCTTTTTCAGTACATTTCCTTAGATTGAATATGTGGTAGAATAAACCCACAATTAACCATTTTTAATACATATCAAAGCTTAGAGAGGACACTGTATGGAGAAAACTCTTGTCGCTGGAGGGCTTAAATCACATCACAGAAATATGTCATGAGGTATAATTAAATCCCATTACTCCTGAACATGGTGAGGATTTTTACTGACGTGGCAACGGTCAGATCATGAGAATATAAGACCCTGGACAGAGACATGAAAATCCAACATCCAAACTGTCAAAGCATCTCACAGATTATTTTGTTTTGCATGTTTTCTGAGGTATTTTGAAGGATGACTTTAACTCTAAAAGTCTTTCTGTGTTGGAGAGAAGACGCTGAAGGTCTGAGCAAGGAAACTATCTGTGTTCCAAGAGATTATATAGAGTGAAAAATACAATGTAGGGAATCCTTAAAAAAGAATACAATTAAGGTCCCAAAGTAGTCTTCAAGCAGAAGAATTAGAGTTAGGTTTAAATTCTTTTTGCTATTCTAATATATAATGTACACAGTATAGCTGCATTAAGACTTAGAAAAATAGAAACTTAGAAAAATATGTTACAAATGTTGGTGTTAGTGCTACCGGATCAGAATTTTCAAAAAAGTGAGAACTTTGAAATAAGAGAAAATAGCACTGAGACGCATTGGAATCCTGGAGCTGTGCTCAGTGGGCACCTGACAAAAATATGTAACCACCACTCTTTAAGGGTTTTCATTTGGCTGTTTTGTAGGGAAATAAAAACATTTAAAACAACACACAGGTGAACATTCTGGCTTTGTAAAACTAGTTGCAGGGCTTGAGGAAGTGTTGCACCTAGCTGATTGACAAGAAACATGTCCCCAACAAGAGGGCTATCTGCTGAGGTGTAATGATGAGTGGCAAAAGATGCTGTTTCTCCCACTCGGGTGTGTCTAAATTTGGAGCAAGCACAAACAAAATGAGAAGGTTGTAAAGTGGAAACATGCAGGCTGACCAAGGAAGATGTCAAAGTGTCGGGGTCGGAAGACTCAAAGCAAATGCCTGATAATAGAAAGTGCACAACAAAAGAAATTATAAACAAATGGGCAGAAACAGAAGTGAAAGTAAAACTGTAGGACATCAGCGGAAGGAAATTATGTTTTTACATACAGAAAAGCCAAAAATAAACCATCTCTAACACCTAGACAGAAGAAAAGACAGTAACAGAGGGCTAAGAGGAAGCAGTCACAAACTATGGATGATTGAATTAAAGCGTTGGGTCATAAATCAGTGCTGGACAAGGAAATGATTCAATTGTGTTTGGTGCATGTCCAGTAAAACATATAAAGATGACTGCAGAGATAGCTGTGGTTACCCCTTTAGTCAATGGACAGGTATACATTGAGATTTTGGACACATTGATGATGACTTGATGACTCTGATGATCACTTTTTAATTAATCTTGCCACAGAGCAAGAAGGGTTCAAACTTTCAAACTTTTCCTCAAGGATCACATGTAAACTCAGTGAAATGGCCAGCAAACAGCACATTTTTTAATCAGATTGTTAAATCATGATCTGATTAAAAAATGTAGGGTGGAAATGAAAAAAAGAAAAGTCCAAAACCAGGCTTTGCAAGACCTTGTCCACAACAAAATCTTGCAAAGCTCATTTGTCAACTGCAAGAAAGTTGGAACTTGATTGATTAGAAATATCAGTAAAGCCATTAGTAAAGTCCATCCTTCAAAGACTTCAAGCAGTCTAAAAGCTGTCCTAAAAGCCAGAGAACGTGCGACCATGTACGAAGTGATTTTTTTTGTTTCAATTCCAAAATATTTTTTCCTTATGACCGAATGAATCCATAATTTGCCATAAGTGAAAGAAGAAGAAAAAACAGCCATTAATTATGTCAGTTTTATTCTATTCTTAATCCTTTTTTAAAATGTATCGCAATGGTAGAATATTCAGAAGTTCATTTAACACTTTTGTGCCATATCTGTGAACTTCATCCCCAGACTGCTGACTCATACTTCTTGCCTGGGGGGGTTTAATCTCTCCCCACATCCAGGGAAATGTCTGGGGCTGACTTTTTTGGGTTTCCCCAAATAGCCTTGACGACACACACGAGATAGATCCAAAAATTCCCTCGCGAACTCCCATGAGCAGATCAATGAATGAATCCGACCCGCACAAGACGCCACCGATCAGATGACCTCTCCTCTCACCACGTGCACAGCTGATCCTCTTTCATCCTCCTTTCACCTCACCGGCGCCTGATCTCCATGGGAACGTCGTCACGCAGGAGGAAGTGAACGGAGACTACAGTATCTGACAGTGAGCTTGTTTATTAGCATGGCAGCAAAGGTAAGTAATTTGATGAGTTCCCCCCCCCCTCTGCTGCAGCTTCCCACCCGTCAGAGGGAAGCTGTCGCCCGGCCGGTGCTGGGTGCTCAGTGTTTGGTGTTTCCACTCCGAGGCTGTGGCGTGTTGACGGAGTCTGCCTGCAGGGCTCGCTAACTGCCGGTTAGCCTGCTAAGAGGATGTGCTGGAATTTAACACTGACCAGGCGGCAATGACATTGAGGCTTTACTGTAGCCGGTTTGCTAGTTAATATACATTTGGCTAACAGCTTGTCTTAATTAACCCGCGTGAGTTGCCGTTTAAACGGTGGTGCAGAATGCAGCAATGATACTTTGCAGCTTTGTTGTATGCGCCTGTTTTACTTTGAGGCCACAGCTCCAGTTCACTTGGTGCTAAAAAGCAGGTTGCAGTCACCTGTAACCTTGGCTAGCATCATGCTACCTGTAGCCAGCCCTGTCATAAACTACCTGCAGGCACCAGGAATTCCTCCAGAGTTGAGGAATAGTAATAAACGTGGCAGTGATGCCTTTATTTGCACACAACCACAGTGTTCAGAGCCCAGTTTCATTTGTTCTAACTTCTAATATGGCTATTTTCTGCCACTTTCTTCATTCCTGTTTTTTAAGCAGTGCACCAGCCACATCCTTTGTGACAGCGTGCCCTGAGGCCTCCTGTGAGATGTTTTACAGGAGAGGAAAACTGTGCGTGGGATGTGTGACACAAAATGTGTTTCAGCAGCACATAAATACACTTGTATTGATTTAAGGGCGGCGCTTGCTATCTTTTCTAAGTGTTTGACCTTGCTGAAGTCACTGAAACTTGCACAAGTGACAATGGGTCTGATAGAGACAGGGCTGCCTGAGATGGTAGCTTTTCCAAATCAATCCAGGTGACAAACGCCCTGGAATCAAAATGATTTGATCACAGAGATGTGACTGAAAAGCAAGAGGTTGTTGATTCATCTCCAAAGTGCTTAGATCATGCAAGGTTTGCATCAGAGACGGGGGAGAAGAGCTGCCCAGGCTTCCTTGTCCATTCTGGCCTCCTCGTAGATTTCTCACCCAATCTCAGGATGCACGCTCAGCCACCCTGTTTAAGGAAAAAAAACTCATTTCAACCTCTTTTTTTCCACACTATCTTGCTCTTTTGCTCATCGACTAAAATTCATGAGTTCAGATGAAGGTCTGAGAGCTCGCCTCACAGCTCAGCTCCCTCCTCAGGACAAAGGCTTGGTATCGCTGCGGAGGCTCTGTCAAACTCACAGCTGCTTGTGAATGGTTAAAGGATTGCAACCCCTGACTGCACTGACATAAAACAATCTGATTAAATGTCAAATAAACGTCCTCTGTGTAGCAGGTCCCCTCTACAGCCTGTAAGAAAGAGTTTTGAAAACAGAAGCTTTGCTTTTGTGTCACAAGCCGAAAAAGATTGTTCTTCAGTGTTGCTAAAATGACTCACCAAGACCAACCAGAGTGTTCATTTGTGTGTGGTGCAAATTTAACGTAAGCCTCTGTATTCACATGAGAGATGCAATCATTAAGTATCCCCTCTGTTTTGCAGGCAGTTCTGCCAAGGAGGGCCGACCCCACTGAGTTGAAAGGCATTTTTGAGAAGGTGGGATTTGCTCGTGTATTTCTTTCTGCTTCTGTGTTCACGTTTTTGCTTTTGTGCTCGTCCATTATCAGAGAAGCGTTTTAGCTCATTGTTTGATTCAGGTTTGTGTCATTATTCCACTGAATTCTAAAGATCAGCGTGTGTCTTTGTGTTTTGCATCTGTTTTTTTTTTTTTTTTGTTCCCCCCCCTTTTACAGTACGCCAGCGTCAAGAAGAACGATGACAGCTTCATGTCACCGCAGGACTTCGTGGAGCGCTTTCTCCATGCACACACAGACATCCGGCTGTCGGACGACGCCGCAAACCTGCTGGCCGGAGTGGTGGACCAGAAGAAAGATGGGTCGGTGTGGCATTTTTCGGTGTGCCTTGAATGTGACGCAGAATTCCACTCTGACGGCAAAACATTAGATGTCTTTTTAGGAAACGTAGAAATGGAAGACAACAGTGTGTCTCATGAGAAACATCATCACTGCTGTTGGAGAATGTGCCTGGCGGAGGTTGTTTGTCGGAGACTGTAGCTGTCCTTTCTGATATTAAGTCAGCGCCAACGTAGTAAGCTCGTCAGACTCTTATTAACGCCATTAGTACACGGATTATGTATCCCTTTGATCTTGTACGGCTACTCTTCTAGTGTTATTTAGCATTTTATAAACAAGCCTTTGACTTAAACCTTTGGTGTAAAAATGCACAGAGGGATGGTCGCACATAAATTATATAGCAAAGAGACATCAAACCGCCAAGGGGGCCTTTCAGGTGTTTCCTTCTTTGTAGATGTACCCCCAATTTCACAGTCACTTCTCCTCCCATCCCCATCACCCCTATTTTATACATTAATATTTATGTATTTAATGATACATAATGATGGGTAATAAAATGTTAGGGTAAGTTTACAAAAAAAAAAAAGCCAAAACATATTGCCATGGTAACCACCTCGGCTTCTACAAAGAGCAAAGTGCACATGGCTGCGTAGTTTAATGTTGTTACATGTGCTTTAAGGTGTACGCGTGCGGTGTGCACGCCTGCATGCACAGACGATGGGGAGACTGAGTAGTGGGGGTTTGGGAATTGGAGAAAAAAAAAAAAAGAGGGAGAGCAAAGTGTGCGCACACGCATAAAAAAACCCACACACGCACTGTAATTGCCCATGCTATTCAGGAGCACTCCGCCGCATTGTGCGGCTTTGGAGCAGGATAAATGGCGGCCGTGGCATCAGGGTAAATCTATTAGGAACCCATGGCCCTGGCTTTGTATCTAAACCTCATTTTGGTTTTGTGGAGGGGAATGGAAATGATGTGGGGGCAAAACGGGAAAAGGGGTCATTTTTTTAAACCCACCCCCCACCCCCCCAAAAAAAAAATATGTTTAGACCCTTGTTTAAATGTGAGTCACTTCTTTTATTCCAGTTCACGCCGTGAGGCCTTACGATGTCTTTGTGGCGCTTTGTTCTCCTTTGCGAACTACGGTGAAATGATTTGATGAGGCGAAGAATCCTGATGATTATTCTGCGGACCTCCGTCTCGTGAGCTCCTGGACAATTGGGGACGTAGAGATGTGGCCACGTCGGGCCCCGTGAGTTTCTGGCTGAAAACACAAATGCATTGTTTTTCAAGCACTCGTCCGTGCAAACCTTTCTGAAAAGAGCGAGCGCCAAGACAAAACAAACCACTCTGGCGGTGTATTTTCGTCCAGCGTGCCCCGATCACATGCAAATATCTCTGTGGACAATGCGTTCTGTTGAGTGCAGTATATTTGAAGCTAGTGCGCCTGCTGCTGTTTTTGCCAGGTAGGACTCCATTTCAGCGAGATGAGTCTGGGGTAATAGATTTAGCAGGGGGTCGGACGGCGGCCAGCGTGCTCGCTTACCTTTGTGTTGGAGTCTGCCCGCGTGAGGGAAATTTCACTTGGATGCGAGTGTGTGTTTCGTTGGGCATGCGAGTGGTTTGGTGTGACGTGCGCGCGTTAGTGGGGACGGCGACGATGTAAACAGTGGAAATGCATTTGTCTGGTTCCCCCTACTGCGACTGTGTAAATCAGGGGATGTAGTGACAGTCCTAACAATCTGTTATGTGGAAATGACTTTTCTCCCTCTTATTGTCAGTGAGACAGAGACAGATGGACGGAGAACGAGTGAAATAGAGACAAGTCTTTGGAGCGAGCAGAGGCTTCAATTTTCAGAGCTGACATACAGAACCTTAAAGATGGTTTAAGGATTTTCCTTTTTCAGTCATTTTTCTTAGCGCTCTCCCTCCCTGATCATAACTTTCTTTACACTCGCATACTATGATGCACTCCAAGCTCCCTCCGTTTGCTCCTTTCTGCTTCTTTATTCCTAGCATCTACTCGAGTGTGAAGAAAACCCACTTTCACCCCAAAGACTCTTGGAGGGTTGGGGGAAAAAAAAAGGTTCAAAAACTTTGTTAAGGGAGCATGCTGGGAAAATAACTGTCTGCCAGCTGCAGTGGGCATTCTGAGCTCTGATTGGTGGGTGTCCAGTGCAAGAAACCGAACAGATACTGACAGATGGCGCTCACATATGTGTGTGTGTATGCATGTACGCTCCAGGTGGGTTGAAGGCTGTCGGTAACAGTGCTTACATGGCAGGAACAGGGGATTATTGGAGCCCCTCCGGGCCCCTCTCACTATCAACGCAGGCGAGCGGTCTTCCTTCCAGGTGGGCCAATATATTTACATTACTTGTAAACAATGCTTCAGTGACTGGTCTCAGGTTCAGAGGAGTTGCAGGCGGGAGGCGAGACGAAGGCAGGAGCTGAATGATGAAGATGAGATGAAGGCAAACGCAAACAAATGGAATGTAAAGTCCGTAAATTTCTTTTTATTTGCCTCATCCGGGAAGCATCATTAAGTTGTCAGCCATAGGAACACATGCCAACACGTGAAACGGAAATCCACATTTAGCTCTTGTGCCATGACTTCCGAACCAGTGAGTTTTAGTCGCGTGTTTGGCTTGTGTGCTTCGAGCATTCTGGGTGTTGAGCTGAATAGGTGGGACTCAACAGCAAGTGATCCAGGAAGAGGATTCATTGATGCGACACATTGTGGAGACTGGGAAATACGCACATTGCTCCCGGCTTTCTCTCTTGCGTTTGTCGGCAACAAGCCGTGCTGCCTTTCCTTAGGTCTCCTTATTGTTGCCAGTGGAGTGGCTTTATTTTTCAGAAAAAGCAACCACCCTTACGCGTAGTGACATCTTGGACAAACCGTAGCTGCGTTCTGTGAAAGATGCCAGAACATCCCAGCAAGCTCGCGGAACCTTTTTGTTCCTCAGGTCTTATTTACGCAGCTCTGTTCTCGAGAAATGCCCCTGACTGAAACTTCTCCTGGTCGACCGGCCCTGGCAATTTAAAGCTTCCGGTCGACGCCCAAAAGTGTTTGGCAACCCCGACCAGTCAAAGTAGTGAAATCTACTGCTGTGGAGCTCCGTGAAGTGCACCGACCCACTCTCTGTCTCACATACACGTTTCATCGGCCCCTCCCCTCTTAGTGCACGCACTCAATCCAAATGCGAACATGGGAGAGATGCTTGTTGGGTTACCCTGTAGCCAGTGAGATTTAACAACTTTCAGATGTCTTCAGACCATTTTAGCACAGTTTTTTTTGTTGCTGAAGAACCTTAAAAAGAGTCCTTTCTGTGCGATCCCTCGCTGTTCCCGTCACTTTTCTCACAGTTCAGGGAGGGCAGAACATTCGGCACAACAACTGACGTGAATATGAGAGGAAAATTAAAACCTTCTGGTTACTTTTAATGTCAAAGTAATGAGCGAATATTCGAGTATAAGCAGAAAGTTACCGGCAATGTACGGTGGCAAACCAGGGAAGGTTTGATTTTGATTCGATTGCAATAATTTAGATTTGATTTTAATTTGATTTAAATTGGATGTGACATCATACCGTTTCCCTGAGTTAAACCTGAACATTTAGCCCTGCTTATATAAAATTCTAGTACATGTCAGTCATGTACCGGGAAATGGCTTTTGTCTCAAATGGTTCAGCCCTGTCACTGTCATTACAATGCCTGTTTTTTAACGCACACCATGATGTTTTCCTAACCTTAACCCAGTTGTTTTCAATATCTCACCTTACCCATGTCATTTTTCTAATTTCTCACTTGTAAAACTACAGAGAAACTGCAAATGAAAGCTCATTAAAAAAGCGATTATAAAAAAAAAAAAAAAAAACTGGACTCAAACTTTTGGATGACACTGTTTTCCTCTATGGAGTCGTTGTCGTGTCCGGTAGCGTGAAAAAAACCTTCAAATTCACGACACAAATCAACCGATCGTTAATGTGACAGTTTCACACTGCGCTGAATGTTAAGTTCATGTGTCTGACAGATGCCTCTGAGATTATCCAAATTATATTTCATCTGCTTCATAAGCTGTCATCCGCACAAACAGGATTGTTTTAGTCTTGTGTGGTCCGCGTCCTTTTGACACATGACGTAGAGATGTATATTACCCCTTTAGAATCTAACAAATCTCTGTGAGGTAAAGTCAGTAAACAGTGAAATGAAGAGATGCTACGGTACAGCATCGCATAAGCCTTCGACTCCCAAGTTCATTCCAGGCTGCATGCATGGAAAGGGCAGCCCTGGACGCATGCCATAGCAGTTGATGGTTGGGAGATACTGTTGGTTGATTTGATTATTGAGTGTCTCGCTGGAGTTACGTCTGGATAGCAAAAACAACGCCGCCACCATCTCATGGTAATCATTTTGCAGCCGTCACGGCGCTGCTAATCAACCATCATAAGCTTCAACTCCAGCTACACAGTCGTGTGTGGAGTGTTTTCTCGTGTGTGTTATGGAGATGCCCCCGAAATCTTGTCCGGACTCCCCGGTCTAAACTGTGCTCCAATCCCTTGGTGATCAGCAGCCCTCTCAGTTACAGTAGTGTGCTGATTATCCGTGTCTGGGAAAACGCAGACTGTACGAACAGCGCACATGTAAGGCGATGCGTTTGAAAGAAGGAAAAAAAAAGGAAGAAACCTGGCATTTTCACTTATATCTGTCGGGTCTGAGCTGGAGCTTTTACTTGCTTAAACTCCTTTTTATTAACCTCTCTGCGGTGTAATTCCAGCGTGTTCTACGCGTGTCACAAAAGAATGATCATTGTTGGGGAAATTGAACATATTCTTGCAGTAGTATTGGCTTTGTTTTTAACAGTGGATCCACGGTCCCTGCGGTGTGCTTTTGTGCCTCCTTCTTCCTACCTACGATCAGCAGGGCCACGCTCGTAAGAACTACTCGCTTAGTTAATAAAACAATTAGCCTTGCCTTTGAAATGACGACAGCTAATTTCACATTTCTGTTCCCTCGTCGTGCACCTCTTTGTTCCTCTGTAGCTCTCTTTCAAACACACACGACTCCTCACTGGAAGAGTATTGATGTTCTCGAATAAGAATGCATTCTTTTGCTTTTTACCTGAGTGAAAGTATTAAGCTGAGCCTTTTGTATTCACTGTTTTACCCCTTTTCTGAAAGTTTGAAGGGAATGTGTTTACAAGCCCTTAACTGCAGCGTCACTGGAAGCAACACTAAACGATGTGTGCTGTCATTTCGCATGTCTTTGCCGTTGCTCCCATGTAGTATTCCTGGATGTAAACTACACCAAATACGTGGAAGATTGGAAGGATAAGCACCTGCAAACCCGAAACACACCGAGGCCGAGCAAACGCCTCCGAATTTCATCAGTAACTTAATTAATTACAACAGCCAGGAAAGTGTAATCACTGCACCCCTTCTCCCCACCCCTCTGCCAAACTCCCCCTCAGAAATCGAAATGGGTTTAATTGATGGATGCTCGGGGACCGCTCATTAGCTCTGACCCCTCCTGTAATTATCAGATCCATTTGTGAAATTCATAATGGACTTGTGGGAACTGCGATCCAGGGCCTATATAAAGGCTGGACTGCGTGGTCCAGCTCCCCGCGGTGGGACTCTCCTGGCCGGGCTCTCAGTGAGTTCACACAGAGGCTATGTTTATGTTGACTTTTTTTAATTTTTTATTTTTAATGATGCATGCTGGCATTTGTGTAACTGTGGAAAATAGAGGTAGAGCTGTATTTAACTAAGAGAAAACAAATGAAGCCGTCTTTCAGCATTGTTGCAGACAATCAAGGTCACCCCTTTTGGATTATTCTCCTCTGCCTCTCTCGACGTTAAAAACTATTATGTTATGTTTGTACTGAGCTCAATTATGTTTCCTGAACTGGCTCCTTGCTCCCTTCACGCCTGTCTACCCATTTAAAGTGGCACACTAAAATGTGAAACTTCATATTTCAGCTTTTCTTTGTGCAGTGTAAAGTTGGCTCTCGCCTCGCTAGCTGCCAGCTCAGACGAGGGACACACACAGAGCTTTTTAAAATGTTTTATTTTCTCGCTGTCACACTCAATAAGTTTATGACATTACATATGGAATAACAGACTTCTGGATAAAAGGCTGTTTGAATTACGTTCCGAGCAGATTGATAGGTTGTCTGAGTGTGCTGGTTTACTACTGTGTGGCAGTAATTACAACAGATTTTGGAGTTTAATGCAGTGTTTGAATTATTTTAATTAGATATTTTTATTTCATTCGTGTAATGTGGCCCTGAGCCTTTATTAGGAAATACTCGGCTAATTGAATGATCGCATTTGTAGCAGATGAAGTATTTACATGAGGCCTGAAGTACCAGTGCCATAGCAATGAATCAGATGAAATGACAGCAGCTAGCGCTCATAATCCAACCTATCCTCTTTCTCTCTGTCGCTCTCTCCTCCAGCTTGATCTCCTTTCAGGAGTTTGTAGCATTCGAGTCGGTGCTGTGTGCCCCAGACTCCCTCTTCATTGTCGCCTTCCTGCTGTTTGATAAAACAGGCAACGGAGTGACCGCTTTTGGTGAGTATACCTGCCTCAGATTGCCAGTCTTAGATGAAATTATGCTCAAGCCCGTTTCACTCTGGACACATTGCACACTGCTGCTTTGTGAGGACCCCTTGGCGACTGGCTGTAGCTCTCTTGGCAAACTTAGGCCGTTGGTTTTCAACATGCTGAGTTAACTTTATGACGGAGTGCATTATAAGGCCAAAACTATGATCTTTTTCCCCCAAACGTTACCAAGCAAGTCTTGTGCCTACGTCTAACCATTTTTGTTGCCAAATACACAGAAAGGGAGTGGAAAACTGAACAAGCAAAGGTCTCGCATTGGAACACTTGAGGAATTCAAACTTCAGTTTCCAAGGTGAAACTAAGTAAAAAATAAAAGATTTTAAAAAAAGAGCGATTGTCTCACTCATGTGTCAGAGCTGAGGTCTGCAGGATAACAGTCCGTCCTCCTACTTTCTCACAAGGACTTGGTAGGTTGTTCATAATATTTTAGAACTGTGATTTTATAATATAAGGAAATACTGGGAATGCAGAATATTTGCAAAACTGAATGCATTATTACAATAAGAAGTCCTAAAAAACTATATATCCAGCGAACAATCCATGTATTACAACTACATTATTATATATTAGACACTATGTATTACTATGGATATCAACACTTTCCTGTGAAAAAGTTTCAGTTTTAAGAAAAATAATAAGTGAAACTTTTTTCAAGGTCCCATGAACTTTATAGAAATTTTCCCTTTTTTCTCAAGGAATGACTTTTTAGATTTTTTTTATATATATATATACATACAGATGAAGCCACTTAGCATTGCCTCTATCTGTCAAATACCAACCAGTTTCTTTGCAGTTTTAGCCAAAAGCTTTTCAAAACATTTGGCTGGGAAGTGAATTGCTCATTCATAAAGCAGCCGTTGATTCTAAGTGACTGTCTCTGCAACTTTGTCTGCTTACATTGTTGTTTCAAAGACCTGGTAAACAGAATTTACCCTTTTTTGGGCGAGAAAATCATTGTACTATAAAGAAAAGTTTAGAGAGTCAATCCATCTGCAGGGGAAAACCTTCCACGAGTGCAGTAAACATAATTGGGGGGGGGGGGGGGGGGGGGGGGGGTGTCTTGGCAGCGGTGACAAATTGTCTAATGTTTTGCAACTCTGATGTTCTTATGTAAACTAAGATAAAAGTTCAAATCTGAACACTGCACCTGTTTCTTTGCAGCTGACATTTAACAGCGTTCCTGTTAAACGTGCCCGTAAATATGCTTTTTCAGAGCATCCTCTTTTGTCTGTGTGAAGGGCCCGACCTCAGCTCACCTCCTCCGTTGTGGCTGCATCCACAAACAAAAATACTGTACGTGGTCCCGTATCACATCTGTAGAGAGAAGGTTAGCTTTGGAGGTGGAGAGGCAGCTAAAGGATGCAGATGAAGATGGAGTAGGGGGTGGGTGGTCGTGTGTGCGTCTGCTGGTGTGTGAGTCTGCGTGATTGGCACCATTACTCTGGTGCCTGGAAGCTCTGAGGTGAAAAGGGAAGACATTTGTACTCGTTGCTCATTTCACATTTGCCTAATTGATTTAAACAAGTCTAATGCCAGCGTTCTGTAGGTGTGCGAGGCGTTAGCGCATTAGGCTTGATTTGAGATGCAACGCACACATCCCGCCCGCAAACGTGGAAGAGTAAGTGAATTTCATTTTAATTGTTGCTGTTGACAGGGTGCAAGATCATTGCGGGTGATTATATATGCACATATGTAAATTTTCATATTTAAAAGGATCAATTAGAGTGACGTTGTCTTGGTGGCAATTAAAAGGTCTGCTGTTTTTCTGCGTCTCCCAAAGGTTAATGAATATCCCAGTGCATGTGATGTGTTGCGGGACTTGTGCGCGAGTGGAAAATGGTTACGAAAAAACCCAACACACATCGCTCAGGGCACAAACACTGGCTGCAGTGTCGGGCTACCCTTTCAGCAATAGCACATAACTTGTGACTGAGATTGTAGACTTGTCAAAGTTGTTTTATTGTGACACATTACAGAATTCTCCCTTTTTTCTTTTTTTTTTTTCCTCCTCGCTCTCTTTCTCACTTTCCCAACTCATTTGATAAATAGCCCCAACAAGGCCCAAAATTCAGAACTGCCTGCTTTACTACCTATTAAAAAGCGCTAATAGCTCGTGTCGCATTAAAGCCCTGTTTGTTTTCATCTGCAATAAATACCTTTCTGTCCGATTTCTCTCTTTTTTTTTTTTTTTTTTCTTTAATTTTTCCTGCCGTGGCATTTTTTTTATTTGTTAATAACCCAGAGCAGCTTCAGTGGAGCCCGGGCAGCAGCGGCGGCAGCAGCAGCAGCAGCAGCAGCAGCAGCGCAGCTCAGCGCTCTTGAATTTTCAGCACGTAAAAAATAAATGCATAATTTGGTGAAATGTCAGGTTCGTAAAAAATCGCACCGTAACTTAGCATGTGACATGCAATTTGTAGCTCAGCCAAAAAGACAAAAGAGGGAGAAAAAAAAAGAAAAGGAGAAAACTTAAAAGGGACTGAGTGTTGACAGGTCTATAAAAGCTGATAATATAAACATCACACTCTGAGGCAGCCTGTCTTTTAAAAGAATTAAAGGCTGTATATTTATTGCCTTATTAAAGTGTAAAAGAAAAAAAAGGGGGGGGAAAAAACCTCAGCACAACACCAGCTGTCTTCTTTCAGAAGGTAGGACTGAGCTGCGGTAAATATCACCTTTCTGACTGTTTCTCCCTTATATCACTCCCTGCCTGTAAAGAAAGAAAAAAAACAAAAAAACCTCCACTTTCTTCCCTTCTCCACTCCTTCAGCCTGTTTGGTAATAAGAAACAGGTCGCCCGATTGGTTTGTTTTTGTTTCTTTAGTAAGGCTGTAATTTAGGACTCATGTTCAGTGTCTCTCCACTCCACTGGCTGCAGAGGCTTAGAGGGTTCAGGCAGAGGAACACAAGTGAGAAGAAAAGCCTTTCCTTCTCAACGTGGAGCCTGCACAGCTCAAGCTCTGCCATGTATCATTCCAAACTGATTTGGGGGAACTTAAGTCTCAATCAGGGCGGAGTTGTGCTCTCGAAGATTGACGCCAACAATTTGTCAGAAATAATCGAAAGAGAGTTTTTTTTTTGTTTGTTTTGTTTGTTTTTTTATTCATTTCCAAATTCAGATAATTACTAATGTTTGCCACAAAACAGGAAACACGTGCCGTTTTGTTAAGGCTCAGCTCGCGGGGCTTTGTATCGACAGAATTTATGTCCCAATAAAACAGAGCAGAATACTCGAGGAAGAAATATTTGATAATTGTTTGTTGGAAACACGAACGTGAAGGCGTCGTATGACCAATAGCCTTAAAAGTGAGCCGTGATCTGTTAAACCTAAACGGAGCTGGGATTCAGTAATTGAGAAGGATTTGAGGAAACGCTGGGCTCCCTCAGTGTCTTTGCATGCTGGTTTCTGTTTGAGGACTCTTTGTTTAACATTAATCAGCACAGAAAATTAGCGCCGCAACGGAGCAAAGTACATTTCCAGAAGCCCTGCGCTTAGGCACAAGTGTAATAGACTTTACTCAAGTGCCACATTGTCAATTCATTTTGATATTACTCTGCTACATTTAAGAGGAAAATACAGTACATCATTTAGTTGATGGCGTTTAAAATTTCATTAGCAAAATTTAGAATTTTAATGCAACTCGTTGTGCCGAATTATTAATGGAGCTGCTTGTTTTTTCTCTCTCTCTCTCCCCTGCAGAGGATGTGAAGCAGGTCTTTAGCCAGACCACCATCCACCAGCACATCCCCTTCAACTGGAACTGTGAGTTCATACAGCTGCACTTTGGCACACAGAGAAACAAGCAGCTCAGCTATGGCGAGTTCACCCAGTTTCTTCTGGTAGGTTTGACGCCGATCACCTCCTTCCTTTTGTCTTTCTGTCTTTGATGCTCTTCCTCGGTCTGTCTGTCGGGTTTGCGTTGCACGGCAGCCGTCGGTCACGCTCGATAAACGTGTTAAATCCACTGATTTATGCACCTGTACACTTTTCCTCATCTTTACATTTAGCTTTCAGGCTAACCCTGTTGCCATAAAACTGTATGCTTCAGCTTTTCAGTATTTGAACATGTACACAGTCTCACACACACACAGCTCTGCTGTGGCTGTCGCTCTCAAACACAGCCCTACATATTGTCCATATTAGTCATTAATGAAACACTGAGGTTATGTATTTGGGACATTTTCTGCATTTGTTTTCCATTAGCTGACGTACATCTAGTATTACTGCCTCCCAACGCTTCTGAGGCAGGTAGAAAGACATTTCCTCCAGAAATAGTACAGTTGGAATATTCCTCGTGTATTTGTGGCGTGTGAGCCATTTTCCAATATGATGTCTAGACTTAAATCAGGCCTAAGGAGGGAGAGGTGGTGGAGGGGATGGGAGAGTGGGCTCTAACTGTGCCAAGTTTGCATCCACACTCACCATGTATCTGAATAAGCTTTTTATATTAGACTTAACTTAGACCAGATGGCTTACACATAGCGGGCAGCCTCATGTGGGTATTGGGGACATTGTTATTGAGCATATAGGTATCTTTACGTGGGTGTGGTACATGCATGCTTGGCGTATAAGCAGTTGCATGCCAGCTCTGTACATTTGTGTCGGTGTTTTCTTGTTTGTGCCTGTGTGTGGAGTGCAGCTGTGTGGCGTTGTGGATGCTGCGCTTCGGATTGACAGCATGCCCGCTTCTCTCCCAGTCACTCACTCGGTGGTTTCCAGCGCCTCATAGCAGCAAGCCAACAGCACTCAGTGCTCCACTATGAAATGCCTCGTACTGTCTGTATTTGATCATTGTTTCATAACTTTTCATAAATCCCTTAATGAATGAGTGAAGGCAGTTGGATGCTTCTCTGCATAGGTAAGCGTTTTGCGTGCCCGCGGCTGCAAATTTTAGAGAGAGAGGGCATTTTCAGGTAAGGGGACAACATTTCCTGAAGCACATTTAAAACCTGTGCAGTTACCACATAACTCGTACACTTAGAAACTAAAGATAAGATGCATTTAAAGCTACAAAAGTTCTGAGCTGCCATAAAGTTCTTTTTCATAATACTCAGCTTTTTCCTAAATAAAAGTTCCCATCCTTTATTTCCTCCTCCTCACATGCTTGTGTTTATTGTTTTTCTGCCATTGTAGCCACGCCGCTGCCAGATGCTCACAAGATGGGATTATCGGGGAAAACGTTTGTGCCGCATATTTCTCACAAGGGCTCTCTTTGGCCAATTACTGTCTTGATGGGAGCCAGAGATTCTCACCAATTACATGCATTTTTCCCGTCTCATGCGTGGACCCTGGCCAAGTCTCTGCTCACACTGTCAGTGCAGTGTTGTCTCTGGCAGTGGTATTACCGGCGTCCAGAGAAGTGGCACATAGTGGCACGTGGAAGCTCATGTTCCGAGTTCTGGCGAGGAACGGGCTTGAATTGTGCCATATGTCCCACTTCCTGCCTGAGCGCCTAAAAAAAAAAAAGAAGCTAATTGTTGGTGTTGCTTTAATTTTTCAGTTACATGTTTGACTCAACCATGAATAAATGGCCATCCCTTAATATTAATGCCACACGTGGAAATGAGCAGTTGTGCTTTTGCCTGATAATAACTCGCCCTGTACCGATGAGATAAACTACCTCGTCTATTGTTTGAGTTTGAAAGAAGGGAGTGAAAAGAATCGCAGCCATTGGAAAAAAACAAAACGAGGTGGCTTGTCATTTGTTTTTATTCTCGTCCAAGAACAATTAAAGCGCCTGCAAATGCCTCAGTGGTCTCTTGCTGGCTGTTTTAAGCGCCCAGCTTTATTTCTCCAGCCTCCCTCGCTCCCCTCCCAAATAAAAAGCATGTCCCAGAAACACGCATACAGTTGCAGCAAGTTCAGATTTTAGGAGGCTGAGGCTATAAACTTCTCCATCCCTGGACCACAGTTGTGTTGTTGCTCGGTGTGGTTGCTGTGTGGCTTTTCAGACTTCTGCCTTGTCCAGAGAATGGGGATCTTAACTTTTTTCCTTCATCTGCAGACGGACACAAACAGGTTGAAATATGCACAAAGGAGAAAAAGAAAAGTGACTTCTTCGCTTTCCTATTATGTTCTAACTTCCCCGTTTATTTCTCACCAAAGTGTTTTGCCCTGCTCACAGCTGACCGGAGGAGTGAGTCACAACTCTCGGGATGCAAAATATCTCACCTTTACTTTGGAAGTGTTTACGAGTGTCTTTCTCTCTTCATTTTCTTGGTTTCCCCTCACTGGTACGCTCCTCAGAGCCCCTGCTGTGCTCATAGGTGATACTGACACACGGCTGCTACATTTGCTGTTTTTGCAAATCTGGCTCTTTTGTTGCAATGTCTATTCTTACTCCCCTCCGGTCTCCACTTAGCTTTGTGTAAATGTCACTCTTCCCTAGTCGTTTCTCTCTGGCGCCTCGAATTTAGAGTTTGATCAGTTCTGCTGTCAGTGAAATATCACTCAAATTCAACACAACAATAAGTCATAGTCTCATAGGGTTTTGTGTTGTTGTAATACCACTTCCTTAGAGTTCCATTTACAACAATAACATCCATCTGAATCAGTCAATTGAATAATGCCATGCATGTTCAGGATTTAATCAGTCCCTCTTCAGTATGTTTTGTCCAATCTGTGTGGCTCCAAAGAATACGTCCATTCTTCTTGGACACTTTGATAATCATTTACTTTAAACCGAATTCATAACTTAATTATTGACCTAAAACTCTTTGCCAATGCTAACTTTATGATATATAATTTAGAAAAAGTTTAGCTGACACTATTCTGCGTTTACATTTTGATCTATTCCAACTGTTAGTCCGTGTTAGAATATTTATGGGACGAAATATGAAAGTTGATTATCAAACAATCAGCTTTTCACAGTCATCGTCTCATTGATTGGTCTACACGGGATCAGAGAACGATGAAAAATGCACATTGGGGTTTCTCAGAGATCGCTGTCGTCTCTAAATAGCGCCTCACATGGAGCTAAATATAATTGAAATAAAACAAAAAGAACAAATTGTATCATTTTGTGTGCTACTAACAAAGAATGCTGTATTTTTTGTAATTTGAATTTGAGCTCTTTTGTCGCAACAGATACCTCAGTGTAGTAAAAGCATTGATTCCTACTTACAGGTGTTGGCCTTTTGTAAGGTGTAAGAAACCTCGAGCAATAAGAGACAGGACTCATCTTTTCTTCTTTTCTTTTTTTTGCTTCTTCCCTCTAATGCACAACAGGTGAAGTCAGGAGCCAAACCAGAAAAGCTTTGTCTTGCGCTCCTCAAGCCTGTTGCTTTTATTTTCACAATGACTTTGTGGGCTTTTATGGTCCTAAAATCCCTCGTCTTTGGCTATTTCTGAGCTTATTGTTGAAATATAGTGGAAGCGTAGATGGCAGCGGTTTGTTTACAGCCTCTCTCTGTGGACTTGTGGTTGCAGGTACCGATAATGGCTGTTAATTTCAAAGGCCTTGTGGGATCCGTCCCCACCGCTGCAGCCTGCTGTTGTCCCTGCGGACCTTTTGTGTACGTGTGTGTGTGTGTGTGTGTGTGTGTGCATGAAGAAAAAAGTGAGCAGTTGGGTGATTAGCTGTCTTGCCTGTGTGTGCTTGTCCGTGAGTGTCTGCATGTGTTTATATGTTTCTCCCTCAAGTGGGTTTGATGCAGAATTGAGAAGGGTGTGAAAAGCCCAACCGACGCCTCACAGTAGGCATGCTGCTGTTGGGAGAGGTGGCTAAAGCCTGGCTTAATGCTGGCTACCCGTCACACAGAGGGGGCCTATCAAAGCAAGTGTTTTTCTTAATCCATATGTGTTCACTTTTGCAGGTCTATGTGGATTTTTCAAGGAGGTGTATGATCCACATGCAGTACGTGTACAACAGTAATATGCATTTATTATGAGCTAAAACCTGACCTCGCTCCCATCTCCTCTTCCCTCCACAGGAGATGCAGCTGGAACATGCGCGACAGGCTTTCATCCAGCGGGATCAAGCCCACAGCGGCTCCATCTCAGCGCTGGACTTCAGGGACATCATGGTCACCATCCGGCCACACATGCTCACACCCTTTGTTGAGGAATGCCTCGTGGCGGTGGGTTTTTCTTTTTGTTTGGCTCTGTGGTTTTCTCATCTATTTGTTTTTATTGTCCTCCACAACGGCCAAAGTCAGGTTAAAAATAGTGAGCCCATTGTCACTGGTGTGACTAGCAGCTTGGTTGTAACAAAAAAAGGCAAAAAAAAAAAAAAAAAAGTGTCTACAGAAGGTGTTCTTAAACAGCTCATTGATGATAATTCATGCTTTTATCCTAACATCCATAGCAACAATGTTTTTCAGGGGAAGCTGGAATTTTTGATGTGCTAGTAATGCTATCATGTAATTTTGAGATTCAGACTAGACATTGCAAAGTGAACACATCCACATATGTAGTTCACAGATTTGATTTGGTTGCTGAAGCCAGCTAGCAAACAAAGCAGCCCATCACTGCTGCAGTCTCCATAAAAGAGCTAAAGTCGAGAGAGTTTTCTGTATCTCACTACTTAGTCTTTTTCCTCCCACAGCCAAATGCAGAGGCTCTCTGCTCTCTTTTCCTCTTGCTGTCTATCTCTCATTTGTCTTCTTCCTCTTTACCTTTTCTGTCTCCTCTCCTCTGCTCTCTCTCTTCTTCCCTCTTTCAGTTTTTTTTTCTCCCTCTCTCCTCGCCACCCCTCCCTCCCCCATGCCTCTGTCTCTCTCTCCCAACATGTCATTAAATCTAACCTCTCTGGCAGTGTCAAAGCCAAGCAGGCCAGCTGAATGGGAACATGGAGACAGAGATGGATGGAGACTGCAGCTTCACAGGCTATCATCTTTGGATGTGTGTGTGTGTGTGTGCGCTTTGTTTGTTTTGAACTCTTGAGATGTTTATCTTTTTTCCGTGTCTTTACTTTTCGCTGCGCGTGTTAGTGTTTTTGTTGCGCATGTGCACGTCTCATGTCTGTGTCCATGTCTTGCTCCATTCCATAAACACCTCTTAGACTGTGTCATTTTCTCGTGTCTACCTCACCGACCAGACTTCTTGTTGTGCTGTTAGTAAACTCTCTTTCTCTTAAATGCACACATATTGGGGGGAAAAAAAAGACCTCGTAAAACACTGCAGGCGGTGGTGTTGTGGCAGAACATAGATGGTGAAAGAGCAACCTTAAAATCACTCGCCACACATGGCAAATGATCAGTGTTTTTTGCCACCCAAATATTGTTCTCCTCCTCTCTTTTGTCAAAGACTTTCTGTTGGACATCGTGGGAAGATCCATGTCTATAGGCTCACAGATATGAACAAATACAAAATTGTCTCTCTGTTAGGGCAGTTTCACCCAAGCCAAAGCTTCCCTCTCTGGTTGCAGGCGTACTTAGAAGCAAGCAAGCTCTCTGAAAGTGTCTGTAAAGCAAACAGTGCCATCTAGTGAGAGGAAGATCTCAATTTTGCACTGACAGCAAAGCTTGAAGGCACACTGACATAAACTATCCAAGTCAGGATTCGTAAAACACGCATGTATTTCTTAAAGAGACAGCAAGAGCTGCTCCTTTAAGGATGCTGGAGCCTCTTTTGATATAGATGGGATCATGGCTCACATAAAAGAGTTTGTGGCCCGTCTGGAATTTCCTGGCGAGCCCTGCGTCTATTTTTAATCAGTTACCTTTTTTTCTATTTTCAGTCCTTCTACCACTTCCTTCACCTCATAAAGACAGTTAATTAAACCCCCTCAGAGAGCGCATCGTGTGATGGAAAAAGTAGCGGTTCAAGAAGGTTTATGTCTCGCTGTGGAGAGATGCTGAAGAGGAACACTGCTGATTAACCACGATTATTTGTCAAGATTTCCTCTTGACCTGTCCTTTTTTTTTTTGGTGTTTTGCTTTTCTTGTGCATTTGTATAATGTTACTATCTAGATGCATGACTGTCGGCACGACTGTAGACAGTGTCTAAGTGCATGAATGGAGATTGTTTGCCCCGAAATGACCCTTTTTCCTTTTTTTGCCCAGGTTGCAGGGGGCAGCACGTCTCATCAGGTCAGCTTCTCCTACTTCAACGGCTTCAACTCGCTGCTCAACAACATGGAGCTGATTAGAAAGATCTACAGCACCCTGGCTGGTCACCGTCGAGATGTAGAGGTCACCAAAGGTACATGGTTACACAGAAAAAGAGCTCACGTAATTTCATATCAACACGTGGGGGCAAAAAGTGCGTGTGCATTTATTAGTATGGAATGCCGGAAGACATGTAAAACACAGTCAACTGTGGCCTCATGCAGAGCTGACTGATGAGGTCCTGGCCTGCAGGCCCTAATGTGTTATCCAGATAATGTATTTAGGTGTGTTTGTGCGTTGAAACGGGTGGAAACTTGTTTTTGTTTGGTTTTCTTCCTTCCCAGTGGCATTTAAATGGGCACGCTGAATCCCACCCAGCACACGTACTACATACGCACGATCTCTGATCTCATGGTGCTTGTCTGTTCTACCCTGCACTGATCTGTGGACTGCGACATCTGTCCTGTTTTTGGCTAAGTTTAAAAAAAAACAAAAAAAAAACAAAGCGGGTAGCAACTGTCAGTCTTTTGTTCTGGCATTCTGTGCATCAAGTGCACTTAATGTAGTTTAAACTATCTGATAACCTTTTTTCTCAATTAGAAAGCTACATCATCTTATTTTTAAGATTTATTTGTCTCTCGTGGTTAGCTCCTTTTAAATCCTGATCTTCCTCACTTGCTTGCCCCACTTGCTGTCTCTCATTCCTTTCCTCAATACTTGGCAGGGAGCCGAGATAGCTTTTTCCCTTTTCCCCCTTTCTTGCTTTTCGACTCCCTCTCCTTGTCCAAAAGGAACCGTTATGACCTCTTTCCACATGGCTCTGGGCCACTAGTGTAGCCATATGATGCTATCTGAAGTCTTATCAGGGGTGTGGACCATACCCGACCCAGGCCAAGGGCCCATTCGCTCTGCAGGGTGTTCCCACCATGGGTACACCGAGCCTTGACTTGGCTCGACCCGTGGTGGCCCACCGCCAGCCAGACCTCCATAGCCACCACCCATCCATTCTCCACTCCCCGAGTCATTAAGCCCTCCCCGGGGACTGCAAGTGCTCAGTTCCACGTACTACGGCCTGGCCCATAGCGTGCACACATCTGCGTGTATCGAGTATGTGTGAGTGCTCTGCGAGAGACTGTTGTCTAACAGTTCTCCCATACACACGTGCATCAGATACATTAATACAGTCGAGCATGCACACATGCTTAATAATCCTGATTGATTCCTTATGTGCAACAAGGCCACTGTTTTGCCTTGGAGACACAGTGGTTAACGCCTCCATGAAGCCGAGCACACAAGTATCATACAGTATCAGTGTTGCTCTGTGTATGGAGAGCTTTATAGAATACATCTTTGACTTACCAAGCAGTGTACATGGCAGATCATAACTGTGGCTTTGTGAAGTAGTTATAATCAGAATAGTGTTGGAGCACACATTTAGAGTCGATGCTGTCAGACCTGATGACAGCATGAGCCAGTTCATGGCAGTAAACTGCAGTAATCAGATGTCTGACAGCAGGAGTTTTTTTTGTTGTTGAACTGGTCCAACCAAGTGAGTCCAAACTTGTATATACAAATATTAATTAATCTGTATTGTTGCCGTTCCTCTGAAGTAACTATTGGTCTGTTTTTTTCCCACCAAATTATATTTTGTTCATTTATTTTGTTGGCAAAAATGAGCTCTTCTTTGTAAAAGTCTGGGAATTGAAGAGACCACTTGCTGGATCTTTGGGAGAGGCGTGTTGTCCCAATCTTGTCTGATATAAGATTCAAACTCTCTAACAGTCCTGAGTCTTTTTTTTGTAGCGTTCCATTTTCCTGATCAGCGCCATATCCAATTAAATCAAATTGACGAAAAAACAAATCAGTCTAATACAAATAATGCCAAATCAAAAATGGATGCCAACTAAGAAAAATGAGCTCTTCAGTTGAGTCCCTCTTCCTGAGCATGCACAATGCGACAGTGGACAGTAAAACTGTAAACCCACGCTGTAAAAGATGCAGTGTGCAGTTTAACACTGTCCTGCTGAGATGTGCAAGGCCTTCCCTGAAAGAGGGCGACACCTGAATGGGGAGCATACGTTGCTCTAAAACGTCCTTCAGCATTCATGGAGACTTTCTAAGTGTGCAAATTGTCACTTTCATAGGCGCTAATACACACCTATACCATCAGACAGGCAGGCTCTCGAACTGAGGGCTGATAACGAGCTGTGTGGTTCATTTCATCTTTAGCCTGTTCAGTCTGTAAGTCATGGTTTCCAAAAACATTTTCAGCTTTGTCAAATTTCCCAGCATTTCGTTGCCCTGTCCGAACTTTATTTGGAAACACGTTGCTTCCATCAAATTCGAGACGAGCTAATATTTGACATGAAATAGTAAATGCTCATTTTCAGCATGTGATATGTTTTCTATGTCCGATTGTAAATAAAATATTGACTTATGAGATTTGCGAATCATTGCATTAGTTTTTTTTTTTGTGTCTTTGTGTCTTTGCCTTTTTCCAGTCCGGTTGACTCTTTTGGGATTTGTGGTTGTACATATAAGCTCTCTCTTTGTCATCTCAAGAATTTTGGGCTGTATCACAAAAAAAAAATGGTTTGGCAACAGTTAGGTGATATTTACGTTGGTCATTTTCAAGTAAGAGTAATAGTTTTATCAATTGCAAAGAAGCAGGTTATTATTATATGCTTACAGGGGAAAGTCAGGTACGTATGGATATGTTTGTTTGCGGGTGCGTGTGTGTAGACACTACAAGTTAGCAGTTGACAGTTTATCAGGACTGTGATCTGTGACCTCTCCAGACAGAACTCTGTCTGTGTGTGTGAGGTTATTCTCATGGAAGTATGCTGTCTCACATGCTTGTGAGCATTACCTGCATGTACCCATAGTTATATGTGTGTGTGTGTGTGTGTGTAGGAGAGAGAGAAAAGGAGCATGCCTCAGGGGTAAGCTGAGCCTTGGCGGGGTGAATGGCTCCAGTGTAGGACGACTTTGTCACAACCCTAGCCTGGTGCTCTTTGAATAAAGCAGGTCAAACAATGCTGACTCCTCCACTGTAAGTCAGCCTGCAGTCAACCTGTTCATTTTTCCACACAACAATAGACCGGGTCTTAAGTTACGACACATTGAAGCTGCCTCTTGAAATCCACAACTCTATATGGACATATTTTCATTTTTTTCCCTGGATAAGCTTTGACAGGTTTTATTTGCAACTTATAACCAAGTCGTAGTGGTAGAAAAAAGATCCATCACCAAAAAAAAGAAGAAAGAAGAAAAAAAGTGACGCAGTGCAGCTGTTCAGCGAGGATCAGCGTTCACTGTTTACGTTAATCTTCAACCATTAGAGGCCATACTTATGCTGTTTTTATTGAAAGGAAATTAACCAGCTATTCAGTCTAGTGTAAAAAAAATTCCAATTTAACAGATGTCTCTGCATTAGGAATATTCTCAGTGGGCCGTGGGATCCTCCTTGTTTCCTGTTCGATTTGCCATTTTCGGAAATTCTGTTGCAAGTCATGGCCAATGGGGTGACGTTATCCAGTGTAGTAACATCACAGTTGCATCCATCTGTTAGTACCACTGTCAGCACTTCCCAATTTTTGGCGTGAAAAAGGAAAATGATCTCCTGCGAGTGGAGAGAACGAGCCATCTTTCCAGCTCTGAGTCAACAGATGGATCATCTCTTGGGCGGCTAACGAGCAGATTGGTGTCTTTTCTCCTGAAAGTTTGGGCCAGACGTTGGACAAGAAATGGCTCGGCCCTCCCATCAGCTTGCATTCACATGCCCAATGATCAAAAGCTTTAAGCTGGTATGTTTAAAGAGTGGATATGCCAATGGACGAAACACAGCATTTTCCACATTTATTTTTTATAAAGTTGAGCTCTTAAACTTTGGAAAGATCGAACCTACAGCTTATTGTTGAACTGCTTCGTGCATTTCCCAAGCAGTTTGGATGTGCGTTTCAGGTCATTGTCCACTTGGAGCAGAACTGTTTAGTCAGACTTGTGTCTTGGTGGTTCCCAACTATCGGAACCAACTTCCTCTCAGCTGAGGGTGAAAGTTTGAATCTTTCTCCAGATGTAATGGCAAATGGGTGATAACTCCTTATAACATTAACTAAAATACAATAGCTTGAACACGGATACTGCTGTAGTCTTATATGTCTATGACCATCTTTCTCTGATCTAGACTGAGCTCCTTGAACTTTCTTATTGTGCTTTATGTGGGCCGAGCTCCTTTGACTGCAGTCAGTCATGATCACTAATGGAAAGTTGAGTGGACATTTTAGAACTTTCAACGCCACTAAATTGATAAAATAAGTAGGTGTACTGCTGTAACGGCTACCCATGAAACCCTCCTTACATACTGCACACTGCATGTATTTCTGAGCAACTTTGTATGATTGGCCACAAAAATCTTCCTCTGTTGGAGAACAGTTCATAGAAACCAATAAAGGCCCATATTACTATGATATTTATGCCAATCCCTTAAAATTCCTGCAATTTCGTCCTAGGACGCCTAAAAAAAAAAGCACACCCAAAGTAAATTTAAAGCTGTTCTTGAACCATTTTGGGGTATAGGCATGATCTGACAGAAATTTCTAAAGTTTGCAGCAGCAGACTATGTGTAGTTACGGGTGTAAGACTTATTGTGGACTAACTATTTTACTGGAGCATATTATCTGGACCCTTGCCAACGTGATACGGCCATTTTTGATGGAGTTTTCCTGATCTACACTGATTACTGTAAATGTTTGTGTCTCATGATGTGGTGCTCTTTATTTATTGAAAGCTGATGGTAAATCTCTTTCTTTTTGTTGTTGTAGAGGAGTTCATCGTGGCAGCTCAGAGGTTTGGTCAGGTGACACCCATGGAGGTGGACATCCTCTTCCAGCTGGCTGACCTGTCAGAGCCTCGTGGGTAAGACACACAAGGGGATGGATACACAGCAGGACATATAGCAGTAAATATCCTAAAGCAAATGGGTTATAGATCAAACGTATTGTTTCGAATTGGAAATACCAGCTGGTTTGATTTTGCGATAAATAACATTGAGGCCTTTCTCTGTAGGCTTTAGATAGTGTTTAGATAGTGACTAAAACATTTGATGTGATTTGTCGTAATGCATTATACAACAATGATATCAATCAATCAATCAGACTTTATTTATATAGCACTTTTCATACAAGAGGAATGGAGCTAAAAATAAGTAACACAAATAAATAAATAGAAGAGCAAAAAATATATGATAAATATTATAAATAATATTATAATAAATCAATCAAAAGCCAGGCTAGAAAGGTGGATCTTAAGTTTGCTTTTAAAAATGTCCACACTAGCAGCTGCTCTCAGGTCTTCAGGAAGGCTGTTCCACAGGCGTGGAGCATAATAATGAAAAGCTCCTTCACCAGTTAGTTTTTGATCTAACCTTAGGAAGTAATAAAAGACCTCTATCTGAAGACCGGAGAATTCTGGATGGCTCATAAGTTCAAAGCACATCTGATAAATAAGAAGGACTAAGAGCATTAAGAGCTTTAAAAACCAGTAGAATAATTTCAAAATCAATCCTGAAGCGCACAGGTAACCAGGTAACTTTAAAACCGATATGATAGCAGGGAGAAGCATTTACACTGGTGATGAAAACAACTTTAGTGGCTTTGTTGTGGCAGAAAAGAGAAACGGCAACTCAGAATCCATACTTTTAACATGCATGTTAAGGGCTGAGCACTACCAGCCTTTCAGGTACCTACGCTGCCTTTTTTCTAGATTAGTTCTGTAGTTGGCTTTGGTCTGGTTATGGCCTTCTTCAGTGTGACTGCAGTGTTTGTTTTGTCCCCTTTTCTACACCATACATTTAAGCTCCAGGGTTTACATGGTACCTCAGAGAGATTATTAACTTATTCACCAACTTCTCCGCCAGTATGCCACAGAAATCTTCTTACAGTCCAATCCCAACCCTATTTCTTCTTAAAAAAAAAAAGGGCAATTCCAGTCCATAATCCATGGCACAGAACAACTGTATGTCTCCTGTTCCCCAACTTTCTTTGCGTCTGCCTTGCGGCCCGAACTGTGTGCTTGTGATTTCCAACCCTGGCCTTAGACACCTCCTGATTATTATTTCTGGGCAATGGGATACTTTAATAGCCCTCTCCACTCCCCTTGATTGGAGACGTGAGAGATAATAACCCCAATATTCAGAGAAGTAGAGTCGAGGGGTCGAGGGGGGGGGTGAGGAGTCGATGTTAACAGTTCCCTGAGCCTGGGAATTCTAGGACTGTCGAATAGCTTTAATAGAAAAACATCCAAGGATGAGGTTTCTTAGTTTTTCTTGGATATAGTAATAACGGAATTTGATTTGTCAGTATCTGTAGATCAGTCATCATGCCAAGTACATGTCTTGATTTGTATTTTTTCTCACAGAATGATGGCAAAGTATCCATAAACATTGCATAACTTCAGACTGACAGATTGATCTTGCATAAGTCATGGACTTGGGGATAAGTGGATGAAATATTATTACCCTCCGAGAGTAACTTGAAACATCCCTGCGTCTGCCGTCTCTTTCTGTTCTCAGACGTGTCGGTTTAGTGGACATCGAGAAGATTGCTCCGCTGGAGGAAGGCTCCCTGCCCTACAACTTGGCTGAGGTCCAGAGACAGGTACAGAATATGAAGACTTGTTGATTTGTTTGGTTTCCTCTTACGCTTCCACTGGCAGCTCTTTTCCTCCCCAACTCGCTGTCTTCAACTAAATGTCAAAGTGTAGATGACTAAGATTTTAAATTAGGTATAATGATACCTCCTGCTCACATGTAATTAATCCTCTAAAGCAAAACATCCCTTTGATTCGTGATTTTTGGCATGAATTACACAATTAATCCAGTGAGACATTAGTTTAGAGTCGCATCAAAGTGAAATAAAGGAATCCAGGAGACTTGGATCCAAACCAGTTGTCAGGTATAAAGTGGCAAGTTTAATCACCAGTTGCAAGTTACTTCCAATCGTCCAGTACTCGTGGGTCCTGTTCAAAGTTCAAGTCAAACGCTTGGACCAAAGACAGAAAAAAAAACCTTTCCTAAAAGAAGAAAACAAACACTTGACCCTACTCTGACATGTGGGTCATGTCTTTAAAGAACCCATACACAGAACTCACGTATCACTGAAAAGGAAGGCAAGCAGAGTCATCCTCCCCAGGACCTAATGAAAGACATACATGCTTCAAGTTGCATATAATAGCTGGCTAACAAGAGCAATTTGTAACAAAGGGAAAGAAAGAAGGAAGCCCGGACAGCTCAACAGATGAGCAGAGGATTTTTTTGTTCTTTCTCTGGCTGTTTAGTCATAGTTGTGCTACACTGAAGTCTTGGCCAGGCCATGTTGAAGCACGCTGGGGCCAAAGGGGAGAAAGCAAAGGGGCCCAGCACTACACAGACGCCAGTCCCACCACAATGAGCCGCTTTAGGCCCTTGTGGTTTGGGCTCAGGGGCTGGCCGCCAGCTAACTGGAACTCTCTCCCCTCATCTTCTGCTGCTTCTCTCAATTTCTTTCTTTCTTTCTTTCTTTTTTTTTTTAAATCTACTTCTCTAGCTGTCTCTCTCTCTTTCTCTTAAACATGTGCGTCGGTCTGACTTCTCTCTTTTAATTTTCTGCTAACTTGTTCCCGCTCTTACCCTGACAGTATTGCCAGGTTTTATCAGTCATCAGGCAAACAAAGATGAGAAAGATGAAGTTCAGGATTGTGTATGGAGGGGTGGGTCAGGTGGAGTGAACAGGGTAGTTAACGGTGGATGGACCCCTGAATGCACCCTACACCTTTGACAAATGGTAATGTTCATCAGAGGAAGTAATAATTAGCTGTTAGGGAATATTTCAACAGATCAAATGAGCTGCTTTATTTTTATCTGACTTCATATGTACATGTGTAAGAGAAAGTGACAGTTTGTGTGAGCGTAGGAAAGGATCTATACACTAATATTGTGATTAGAATTAGTCTCATTAAGAAAAATCACAAGTAAAACAGCTTTTGGGCATATGTCTTGATATGATTGAAATTGCTGAAATAAAATAAACAAAATGTAGTAACTGAAACAGACAGGCAGCAAAACAGGAAAAACCAAACACTAATTATTTTAATAAGGTCATAATTCACCATATCCAGTGCAGTGGTATTCAGAAAGAGACCGCTCCCATCAGCAGATGAATATTCTGTTGAAAAGTGACAGTATTTATAGCATTATTGTTTTTAAATGATATTAATGTCCACTCAGGGCAACCTTGTATTGACTTTTAGTGACCCTTACATGTCCAGGGACAGATACGCCCCAAACTGTCTCATAATAGTGTGTGGTTCCAAAGTGCACTAATGCCGATTGCTTAAACTATTAATCGATCGATCGTACGCTTGATTTTTGAGAAATTCTTATTTTTCATTGTCACGTAATTATTTACTTCCTTTTTCAAGCCTGCTAAACAGCGCGTAGCATTTCCAAGCTAAACTAGACTTAACAATTAGTTGATCAGAAAAATATCGACCATGTTATTGTAACCGATGCCTTCGGCACATTTTACAACATTTTTGTAACCTGTGGTTTTAAATTTCATACAAGAGCCTTGTTTTGTTAGGGGAATATTTTACAGTGTACTGGTCCACGTCGTGAACTTTACACCTGCAGTCGAACTGATTGATTTAGTAGCGTGTCATTTAGCTCTCTTGGAGGTGAGATCAGGTGTATGGCATGCAGTGCTTGATGGGAAACACTGTTGAGGTTTACTGCCGTGTTTCAAAGAGACCAGTGTCTGAATCAGTGGCTTGTCTGCTTTCAAGTCTCTGTAAAGCTGCTCGGTCTGACTAATTTGTTGTCTTCCTCTTCTGCACTAAAGTCTTGATTGTCTTCTCTCTTGTGTGCTGGCAGCAGTTGGGCAGTGACGGCTCCCGCCCCATCCTTATCCAGGTGGCGGAGTCTATCTACAGATTCGCTCTTGGCTCAGTCGCAGGGGGTAAGAGTCACGCCCCAATGGCTCTCCGCATACCTTCACCCCACCACCCACCCACCTACCTGCTTGCCGGCCTACCTGCCCCCTCCCTGTGCTGTCCTCATAAGAAAAGGGTGAGGGAGTGAGGACAATGGCCCCTCTGTTGCCCTTTACCCTCCTTACAAGAGCAACTGTCACTCTCTTGCTTTAAGAGAAGTGTTCTCCTCTTTTTTCTTGTTCTAGCCCAGTTTTGCTCTCTATCTGTCTTTTCCCCTCTCTGCACCGTCCCTTATATTTCACCCTGTCCTGTTTCATGGGAAAACCCTCATGTGTGTTCTTTTGTACCTTTGGGAGTCATCAGAAGACACATGATGAGGGTGTTGGGTGAAGGGTGGTACCCAGGCCTTGTGTTTGCCTCCAGACACCCCACCGTTTTTCTGTGCCTCCTCCTCCCTTCTCTTCCTCCTTCTATCCCAAGGGAGACAGCTTAATAAGGAGGTGTGGGTCTGCCATCCCTTCTTCTCTCTCGGCCTCTCTCTAATTAAGCCTGTCGCCTTGGGTCGGTTCTTTTTGTTTGTGTCCGCGTGACAGGCCAGAGACACTGCAACTCAAAACACATCTCTCTTAACATTATTCCCTCTGACTTCCCCTTCCTCCTCCTCCTCCTCCTCCTCTTCCTCCTCTTCAAGGGTCAATTTACCCAATTTACCAAAACATCTGTCGTGGCATCTAGCCATGCAGGTAGTTTGATATTTTTTATAATCACAAATTAATGAAAGTGAATGAAATGATTTGTTTTGCTCATGGCACTTAAAGGCCTTTTGTTCACTTTTTAAAAAGGCACCAACGTGCTGTATAATAACTAACCACCAAACTGCTTCACCTCACAGTCTTATGACAGGCCTTAATTGTTCATCAGTTTTCTTTGGAAAGTTCAAGCAGAAGAAAACTGTTGAATGCAACAGTTTCTCTAAAATCACTTGTACAGGTCACATGTTACACAGTTGATACCTGCATGGAACTCAGTGTGTTCTTTAATATCTGCTCTTTGCATAAGTTGAGTGTGTCTTACCATATTTACTGTGTTTTACTAGTACTATTGATTAACGTTATTGTTTTTTTCTTTTTCTGTGCTAACGTTAAAGGGTTAACAACATTTTCTCTCGCTGCCATAAAACACAGCAAATACCAGTTCAAGGAGGGGCAGGACAATAACGGCGCTGCTGTAATCAGTGACTAGTATCTGAGTAAACGTGTTTGTTTTTTTCCCGCAGCTGTGGGCGCGACCGCGGTGTACCCCATTGATCTGGTGAAGACACGCATGCAGAACCAGCGGAGTAGTGGCTCTGTGGTGGGAGAGCTCATGTACAAGAACAGTTTTGACTGCTTCAAGAAGGTGGTGCGCTACGAAGGCTTTTTCGGCCTTTACCGAGGTCAGTTTACATAAACAGAAGATTTAGAGCATAGCTGAAAGATCTGCACATACAATGAAAGTATAGATAGGTTAAGATTGCCAAGAACATACTTGATTACTGTAGTGTAGCTTATAGGTTTTACCTGATAGAATATCTATTTTGCTATTGCTGCACTTCCTACACATGCCCCATGCGAGTGGGATCTAGTGAGTCTGGATGGCGGTTCAACACCCTGCACTGTTGTTCTTTGTGGTGGGGCTTGCTGGGAGAGGTGACTATTTTCCCAAGAGGTGTTGTTGCCAAGTAGGGGCATACTGATTTGACCCTGCAGAACGTTAAATAGTAATGAGATGATTAGCGTTAAAGGCAATTCACAGTTTCTGTGTTTGCTTGTGTGATCTATATTTCATTTCCATTCAGAAGAAACAAACCAGAGAAGACAAGGAGCAGAGGAGCAGAACAGATGATTGCTTTGTGGATGGACTTTACAGAAAATCGCTGGTCTGCCCGACCAGTTTACATGCCCAGAGGCTTGAGAGGCTTTGGTGCATCTGAGCCAAAACGTTTTAGGAATAGCACCATGTACAAAGAGTGCTTTTGAATGTTCGCATATTGGAGGCAGAAACTATTCACTTGTCTGTCTGACTGGTGTACATTTCCTACCGTGCATCGCTGGAACCTAATATATGATAATTGCTCATTATCAGCATGCATAAAACGGTTTGTGTATGTTTACAAATGGTATGCATTATTAAGTCAGAGCTAAAATGAAATTGAATCCATGTCCACCTCCAATTCAAACCGAAAATTAAGTTTGCAAACGGCTTTCAGGAAAAACAACTCGCATGCAGTCAAATCGGCAACACAGGTTTTTTTGTTTTGTTTTTTTTTTTGTAGAAAAAAGAGCTGAGATGAGAAAGAGAACAGGGGAGAATTGAGTGGCAGGAACAATGAAAGAGAAGGAAGTGAGAGGAGAAGAAGAGTGTAGTATGAACAGCAGGGCAGTGTGGGTTCACCTCTCTGTTGACCTGTCTTCTTTGAAGTGATTACCGGCGGGCTGGGGACTCTAGCAAGACAATGAATGCCACACGCAAGGCCGCATACCTTTAGGCCTGTGTCATGATCTAGTGATGTTGTACGTCTAGACCTACACGCACATACAACCGCATTACAGACACAAAGCAGACACACAAGTGTGCTGGCATGCAGGTACTGTACATACCAGGGCAAGACATCAGTAATGACTACCTGCCATGTCCACAGAAACTACGGCTAGTGTGTCTGTGTCTGTATTGTGGGGGTCAGATTAAAGAAACATTGAAAAGAGCTACCGTGGAATGGAGGCAAGGCTTTTTATTTTTTTTTAAATCCAGGGATTTTGATTGACATAGCAGGGCTCCCGAGAGGAAACTCGAATGCTTAAATTTCTGTGGGAAACACAAAGGCTATCAGGACACAGAGACAGACAAGTCTGGCTCCACATTGATGGCCAGAAAGGTATCCTTTTAGCCAAAGTGTTGTCATGTAACGTAAGTAAAAAAAAAAAAAAAGAACCTTCAGTGCTGAGAAAAACTGCTGCTAAACCACCACGTTTCTAGTTTGATTCTGAGACCACTCATTAAGGAGCTTCTCAAATAAGAATCAATGATCCAGAAGGAAAAAGGAGCTGCTGCAGTGGCTGTGTGTTATTTTTACCAAAGCCTGTCATAGACATTTCGTTGAAGACCTCAGGAAATTGTGTCAGCTTATGAAAAAAGGGCATTTATATGTCTCCTATAACAACTGTCTCAGGGGGGATTTTGACAAAAAGGGCTTTATTTTTTGTTTGTTTGTTTTTTTTAAATGTATATTATATGCATCATATTAATACATATGTATCATATATATGTATTTATGCACCAATTCCAATACTCTTCTATGTTCTAATCATTTCTGTGTTGATGAAAGCGTTTAGTTTTAAGACAAATTAAAAAAAAACACGTGCATGTTTTCTTAAATACACATTTTTCAACGATGTCCAAACAAGGTCTTCCCTCCAGCTTCCAAATTGAGCATTTGATTGTATACATATACGTAGCTCTCCTACACATGAACCACTTTAGATTATTAACTGTGTTTGTTACTAGGACAAAATCACTGAGGACGCACTTGTGGCCTCGAGGCTGGGTAGGGGGCCATCCTTCATTGTACTCTGTTGTGATTATTTTGTTTATTTTTATCCAACTCTAGGCTGTAATTGAGGTCTGTGTAAACTTTTGGTTGGTTTGTTTTATATTCGGCCCTTTTTTCCTATTCTGGGAAGCCATTTTTACCACCCCTTGTTCCTCTCTCCCTCCGTTGCTACTCTTGATGTCCCCACACTCCACATCAATAGATTTCATTAGTGTCTGGGGGATCTCGCATGGTCGGACGCATGCAGCGGAAAGCCACACTTGATGTGGAATCTGTGGAAGTGGTATATGTATATGTATATCTTTATGTATGTGTGTGTGTGTGTGTGTGTGTTTGTGAGTGAGAGAGTAGGGGTACCACAGCACTCTTTTTTTTTTTTTTTTTTCTAATCATTTTGTCGTTTCCTAATGATAGGTCTGGTACCACAGCTACTGGGTGTGGCGCCCGAGAAAGCCATAAAACTCACAGTAAGTCACTGTGTTGGAAAACGTGCAGACACATGCATGCATATTCACACAGACAGAGATCCACAAGTTTTTTTTTTTTTTCTCTATGTGATATTGTGGATGGGTTTTATTTGACACAACGCTCAAATCAGCGACACTCAAAGACAAATAGTTCCATGCACATTTTTTATTAAAAAAGACGATATTAGTGTTACACTGTGTGTCATCATGCAACATCATTATTATTGTCATCGTTGGGCACATTTAAATGCACAGCAAAATTCTGATGTTAACCTGAAAAGACCTCAGAATAATACTCTGCCTTGTAAATAGCATTTTCTGATCGCCTGAACCCGATTAAATTCACAGCTGAAGTGAGCAATGGTCAAATTAAGCTATGCGGAGAGCTGTGCTGAACTCAGTCGAATTTGTTTATTTATTTTAATGTTTATTTTTTTAATGAGTTTTTATGAAGAATCCTTGCCCAGAGTTATTGCTGTGGGAGTGACCTCATATAACGTTCTTTGGTGCTGCAGAGCCGAAGAAGCCTCTGACTGAACACACTGTGGTTTGATCACCGTGTCGTGTAAACAGTGCGCTGCGTCGTCCATTATGTTCAGCTACTTTTTCCACATTCTGCTCCAGAGCAGTCCCCAGCAGAGAGACAGCTTTCTTTATCAGTTTTTCCACTTTCTTCGAGTCACTTGCTTTGACGCTGCTGCTGTCCAACCAGATGGATGCAAAGCAGATTGCTCTCTCCAAAACAGACTTATGGAAGATGTGTAACATCTTGCTGCAGACACTGACGGACATTGAAGCTTCTTCAAGAAGTACACTCGTCTTGTCCCATTTTGTGGACAGCTGCAGTGTTGCATGTCCATTACATGTCCAGATGTCTGCTGTCCAGGTGAACACCTAGATATCTGTAGTACTCCATCACCTCCACCTCCTCTCGCAGGATGGAAGTAACGTTTGGATTATTCCTTTTCCAACTAAACTCCACAACCGTCTCTTTTGTTTGCATTCAAGATGAAAGGATTGTGTCCATGCTATGCCACAAAGCAGTCAACCAGTTCCCTGTGCCTGTTGTCCATCACTGATACACCCAACAACTGCAGAGTAGTTTGAATATTTCTGGAGGTGACAGGACTTTGAGTTATACTGGAAGTCTGAGGTGTACAGAGTGAAGAGAAATTGTGAGAGTATAGTTCTCTGTGGTCCTCCTATACCACAAAAGGTGGTCTGTTTGCCAGGTAGTCAGTAATCCAGGCAGGTATGGAGGCTACCTGTATTTTCTGGAGCTTTTTACATAACAGTACAGGCCGAGTTGTATTAAAGGCACTGGAGAAATCAAAGAACATGATCCTCCCTGTGTCACTTATTTTTGCCTAGATGTGAATGACTTCACTGACTGAAGCAGGTAGATGATTGCATCACCAACCCCAAGACAATAAACAAACTGCATCGGGTCCTGAAAGATGTTCACTTGCTTACTTAAGTGAGCCAATAAGAGTCTCACCAGGATTTTCAAGATTCGGGATGTTCGAGCAACTGGTCGGAAGTTACTATGGGCAGATTTTTTTTCTCTCTGAAACAAGGCAGGTTCTCTTCCACAGCATTGGGACTTTCCTGACTCAGGCTGAAGAGGTTGAAGAGGTGCTGTAGAATCGCACATAGCTGCTGTTCCGCATGTTACTCAGTCCAAAACTGACAAAATTGAGCTCAGAAACAGACCAACATGCCAAGATAATGCAGTTGTAGCTTGATTTACCCACACATGTATATGCATAGCAAGACTCAAATGGACCTGTGTGTTTTGTGCTCCTATGCGCTCCATATTTTTGCATCTTTTTATGAAAACCGTATACCACAAGTGCATATTGGTGCAGTCACATTTCCAAGAAGGCAAATGCCATGTACATATTTGTTCTATTTTTTTCAGAAGACTGAATGCATTAGAAATTGTTATTGAAAATCAGTCCATTAAGAATAGATGTCAACTCACGGTCAATTGAAGAATTTCCAGACTGCTGCTCTGCTCTAATGAAATCCAGATTTGATAACCACAATGTCATCTGACAAAGTCACCATTCCAATGACTTAAAGATGGCATCTGTGCAGTGAATTCCTCTATACTTATACGTGTGCCGATCTGCCATGAAGAAAGTTAAAAGTGGCAGTGTCTTGAACATTTTTTCTCACACTCTCCACAGCTTTTCAGCATTGGACTAGCCAGTAATTGGGATTTTACTCTCGTACGTATGAACTGTTGTAAGGACAGTAGTCGAGCTGTAACCGTAGCTCAACTCATCTGTGCATGTAACTATCCTGAGTGTGTCCTGTTGTTGGGGGAGATCTTGGTGAAGCTGTATTAAAATCCAAGTCCGAGATGCAGGGTGACGTTCGGAGGTGTGCCAGGAAAGGTGTGGAGTCCGATAAGGGAGCAAGGTCTTTGTAGCAGGTGAGGAGAATGTTGAGTGTTGTTCTGAGCTCAGTCTATTGGAAAACTGGTTCAGTTCATTGGCTCTGTTCAGATTTTCATCCGTCTGATCCTCCTTCTCCTGAAAGCCTGTGATCTTTTTCTTCTCTGGACACACATCCCAGATGCTGTTCACTTGATGATTGTTATCAAGCCTACTCTCTCTTATCTTCTTTCTCATCTGTTTCTGTACACTCATCCATAACTCCCTTTCTTTCTGAAGACCTGCTTTTTTTTATGTTCAACAACTTTTTCAAGACACTGGTCATCCAGGTCTTATTATAAGGGAAGCACCTCTGTCCTTGTGCGAATGATTGTTTCCACACCGAAGTTTATGTGGCCTTTCACACACTCAGTCTCTCACAGAGGACACTCCAGTCTGTAGGCCCACAGCCCCCTTTCAGAGATCGTTCAGCTTCCTGAGATCATCTCCTCAAATTTATTTTGATCACGGGTTGCTGCTGCACAGTAGGATGATAAGAGTACCAGATTGTCTCATGTAGAATAAGGATAATAGTCTAATATATATAGATATATATATGCTCTTGTTTGTACAATCCTTCTAGCTGTGACTTAAATCAACAAATGAAATATGTTAATATTAGATACAACAGTAAGATATTCTACTAGAATGTATTTTATTGATTGTCTTCAGATTGTCGTCATATTGTGGCCCATTGTAATAGCTTTTAAAATCTTGTTGTGAAATCAGAACGTTTGTGTCTCCAGGTGAATGACTTTGTGCGAGGAAAGACCAGACAGAAAGATGGCACAGTCCCTCTGGGTGCTGAGATCCTGGCGGGTGGATGTGTAAGTTTAAAGCAACGTGTAACCAATGGCACAGCACTCCCAGCACATTTGCATGTAATTTAAAAGTTTTTTTTGTGTGTGTTTAATTGCATTTTTAAAACCACTCTCAAAATGATTAGTACACGGCACGGTGTCATCCGCTCACTGTACATACCGCGGGATATTATGACACAAAAGAATGCATAGTTGTAACACGCAGCATGACGTGATGCTTTATAACTACAATATTTCATGACACCAGGCATGAAGGGACATGCAAAAAAAGGAGCAGGCCCGTTATTCATATGCTGTTTAATTAGACCAGGCTGAGTTAGCAGCAGAGTTTTTACATTTCTCAATTGGTACATATTGGCTTGTTTTTATTTTAGATTTTTTTCAAGATCAGTGGTAATAGCCTGGATGGAATCAAATTGTTACAATCAGGAGGGTTTTTTTCCACCTTCAGAATTAAAAGCCACAACATTTGATACTTGCAGCCAACAACCCGCATGAGGAAACCAATATTGCCTCTCAGTTTCTGTTTTATCTTGGTATTCTATTTGCGTGCTGTCAGAGACATGTTGTCCAAACTGGTGATATCATTATGAGGTCACAGGGGAGTGCAACATCGTTGCAATATCATCTGTCTCAAAAGTCACAAATCAAGTCACAAACCAAACAAGAGATCCCTGACCTTTGCTTTTGATGATGTCACCCAGCAACGCTCTAACCCTAACCCACTAAACAGGAGAGGACCTCCAAAACAAGACCACCCCTGAGTCAAACATCCTCAAACACACACAAATGTGAAATCCAGCTCAGTCAAATGAGGACATGCAGTATGATGTTGTTCATAGCAATACTGGCAGATTGTTGTCTGTGATTTAAAAATCTGTTTTTATCATAATATTGATAACGTGATATGTTGACATCACTGCAGGAGGCAAGCAAAGTGTTTTGGGTTTTAATTGAGCATCGTCACATGAAGCTGCACAGACCGTATAGCTTAGTCATCCTTTATTGTGTGCCACTGTTTCATATCCAACCGAAACGTCTCTTTTGTTTTTAGAAAGAATAAGGCATGTGCTGATTCCTCTCAGATCTTATTAAAACCAGATATTGGATACGTAAAATCAACAGTACCAACCAAAAGTTTGGACACACCTAACCGCTCAGTGTGGATCAAAGTTTTTTGAGAGGTACTGCATGTCGGGTGATTGTTTCTATATGTGGATTCTAAACTAAAACAGCAGGGCTTTGAAATGTTTTGACCCGTTACGGAGAGTGTCTAATCAGATCTACGACTCACACATCTTGACTATAATAACTTCTCTGTTTCTTGCTCAGAATCATTCTGAGAATTATGTAATTCCCTGACAGTGCAGCAGTTATCTTAATCAAATATGTCCGTCATTATAAGTTTCAGTGTAATCATTCCGGCTCTTCAAAGCGCACTGTGCAGAACTGATCCTGTGCAGCAAGCAGGCAATGTGTACAGTATGAAGGCCGCATGGATCTCTTAACTATGTTGACCTGTTTTCTGAGTGCCGCCCCTGTGACAGTCGAGCAGACAGACATAGGCTTGTTTAGAGGCCAAAAGTTGCTGCTTGTTGATGGAACCTCTGAAGATTGCCCATGAAAGAGCAAACACACGCACCGTGCATGCTCGCAGAAGTGTGTGCACGTGGAACAAATTGAAAATCGCACAGGTGCACGCACACACGCAAACACTTTCAGGGAGGAGATGAAGATTGACAGCAGCTGCTACCTGAGCTCCCCCCGCCCCCTTCCCGTGCCGCCCCAACCAGTCTGTTACCTGCTCCCCTCCCATCATAGGTTTTGATCACTGAGCTGTCACTGTCTACCCCCCAATGCATGTACGCACACACACACACACACACACACACTACCAGCGAGTCCTCCAAGGCTGGCAGCCGTAGCCTGAGCAAAAGAAAGAAGCTCTTTCACTCAGCCTTCTTTTGATGCTGATCACTAAAGCAAAGTATTTCAGGATACACAAGTCATTATGGGTTTAGCTCCACTCGGGCACATTCAATTGACCATACTGGTTCTGGGAATATGTTTAAGAAAAGTTTTGGCACACTGCAGCTGCTTTAACTTGAATCTTGGAAACTGGTCATGTTTTGTGAAGGAGACGAATGGGGGGGGGAAAAAGGACAGCGACGGCATCAAAGCGATAATGCTCCGCACTGTCCTGGGTGTGAAAGTCGTGGTTGCCTTTTGCACACCACGCATATGGTTTTAAAAGAAGAGCCATAAGAGATGCAGCAAGAGAGTAGAGGATAAATGCAGTGGAGAGAAGCGCAGATGGATGGATTTTTCCTCCTTTCCTCCGTGAGCCGTCATGACAGCTCCTTTCATCCTGCCTGAGGCCCCGTGTTAGTGCTGGCACTGCACTCTGCCTGCCACTTTATCTTATGCGCACACACACACACACACACACACACGTACGCACACGCGCTTCAAACCCCCCTGAACTCTTATTTTGTGAGGCCCCCGGCCGCAGCACATGAAATCTGTTTATATCATTTGGTAGCTGTGAAAGTGTTGGTTTGGACCGCAGAGTTGGTCCAAACCAACACGTCCACAGTCTATAAAGCAAAATACAGATTGAGAGAACAAGAGAATAGTTCTCTATCTCCGTTACGGCTTCACATCCTGTAAAATGATATTTTGTGTCAAATGTTTATGTACCCCTCTGCTCTTTTTTTCTTAATGTTCCCTTCTCTTCACTGTGTCCTTCCTCCCCCTCTCCCTCCCCTTTTCCCCTCTAAACTTGTGGCTCAGCACCATTAAGCTCCTGTGTGGGTTGCCAGTTTCTAATGATTATTTGGTAAGAATGGCATGCTCCGTTTACAGAGCTATCTGGATGCTTATCTGGCAGTTACTGGACAGCATTTTTGGACTTATGTTACACAAAATACTTACTGGGTCATTAATGAAAGCAGAACTGGGGTTGAGACTGCAAGTCAAAGTATAGGAACACTTTGTTCAAGTTAGGTTTTTTTATGGGACTCTTATTCATGCCTGACATAAATTATGAAATCATTATCGGTGAATCTAAAACATGCACACCCTGCCCGCTTATTAATAGATGGTGGTAAATGTTTTTAGCTGGTGCTAATCTCCTTGTTGGCACATGTGTGTATTTATGTTGGGAGGGATCATCACACTTTACTAAGCTTTTTTTTTTTTCCCCCTTCGGTACAAACACGTAGCCAGGATCTGTGATGCGTTCTTAAGGTGCTGACGTCCCAGGTTTCCAAGGATCACCTTGCCTTGTAATTACCTGGGAATCATAAGAGCATTGCCGACGCTGTCACTCCATAATCACAACCCTCAGCCTCTCTTCTTCAGTCTCGACCTTCCCTCACTCCTCTTGTTTTGACTGCTCATCTTTCTGTTTCCTTCTCTCTTTCCCCTCATAAGCGCTCTCTGTTTATTTGTCTGTTTTTTTTTGTTTAGTTCTTGTCAGTCTCCATCTCTGTTCTGCCCTGGATGTTGAATGATTTTAACATACCATTGAAGTTCGCGCACCTAATCAAGATTTCGGTTTCTTTTAAATCATTAAATATGTGAAATATTTCCTCTTAGCCAAGAAACATGAAGTTGAAATAGTTTTTCATAATAAATGCCAGTATACTTGCATTAGTATTTGCGCACTTTCAAAATAAGAGAGAATAAAAAAAAGCAAATGCTTAGGCAGAACTTGAGGAAATATCCCAGAGTTTCTTCCAGTCTTCTTTGCATACTTTGAGGTCCATCATAATCATTGTATAATTTTGATAATGTTTGTTGGTTTGGGAACAATATACTGCACAATGAGCCTTAATCTTAGAATTAGCTGCTATTTAATTTAATCCATTATTCAACTCTAATCGTTTAATGCACCATGTGTCATTTGCTGCAAAAAAGCCCAAAGCATGATTGTGCCACCACTGTGCTTAACAGTAGGAGAGGTGTTCTTTATTTTGTAGAATTCTGCAACTTTTTTTCCTCGAAAGCACACCTTTACTCAATACGGCAAATAAACTTCTGGTGCAGCTTGTTTCCGGCATCAGGCTCGTTTGGATTTTCGGTTGCAAACTTCTGATAGTGAATTTTATCACGAGGCCACAGAGGAGCGTTACACAGGAGTCATTCCACAGCAGAACAGTGCACAATCACTGGTTTGGTAAGTCTACCAGAAGGTCCCTTCCAGTTAAACAGTGGTTTTGATTTACCTCACCTGAGGGTCTTTTAAAACTGCAAACTTTCATCGTCTACCCTTTCTCATGGTCGCTCTAAACAAGCCGTTGCCCCGAAACTCTGGTGAAGGTCTAATCTATAAATGATGTATTTTCTAAAAAGAATCGTGTAATTGAATTTTTCTCTGATTTAGTAGTGGCTGCCCTGAGCTTTGCACTTTATGTTTCAGTTACACCAGAATGTGGGCAGGTGAGACGCAGAAAACACTGCAGCACTGTCACTCTTTTTCTCTCATGTTGTCGTTCATCTACGTGAGCACTATTCTTGTTTACTCCCCTTGAGTAAACAACATCTCAATCTCCTCCTTCTCCACTCTCATTAGAATCCAATTGAAGCAGCCTACACTGTTAGGGACCGGGGCCAATAGCCTCTTAATACTCGCGCTTTGAGTCGGCATGTAATCAACAAGGCTATTTCCATAAAACAAGTCACAAAGAGTTAGCTGTGAGATTTTGCAGCTTTGGAGCAGCAGCCCTCTCGCAGGGCCTGGAAGGGAAACTGTCGCCCATCGTACTCTGTGTTATTTGAAAAACAGTTGCAAACACCTTCAATGAGACGATTATCATCTCTGTCTCTCAGCCCTTTCTCTCTTCTATCAGGCAATATCTGGCAACGCTTAAAATTGAGGGACTTTTTAGCAAATGGTACAGATTGGAGTTCGGTGCCTTCCCGTAAGGCAAGACGCGACGAGCACAATCCGTCATTCATAACCAAGCAAATGAAGGAGGGGGAGAAAAGGAGAGAAACAACAACAAACACATCAGGCCTATTTAAGTCAGAAATGACACCATGGCAACCGATTGCTGTCTAATTGCGCTGTGCCGCCCTTTAGCGCGTAGCTACAGTAACCACTGGCAACTGTCGGAGGATATAGACGGTTCTGGAGAAGATGAGGGAGATCGTTTGAGAGAAGGTCAGAACGGGAGACGGGGAGAGATGAGCAGAGTCAGAGGACGAGAGAAAACCATTGAGAGAAAACTGCCAGATACACGTCTGAAAATAGCACACGTTCCCAAACAAAAACCCTCAAACTCTCCGTATCAAGAAGCATTCAGGAAATGCTGTCATGTTCCCATGACCTCACAATAAACCATCTGTCTTGGAGCAACGTTATAGCTGCTGCTACTTCGCACTTAAAAGCCCCGTTGACCAGATACAGCAAAAGAAACCAGTCTGAACTTGCTGCAGTAGTGTTGCCCTCCTCCCACAAGCGCAGGTTTTGAAGTTGGAGGCTAGAAAGAGAAAGAAAAGTCTGAGACCCCTGCAGGGTGTGTGTGATGAAGAGAAACACCTGAGTGACTGGATTGCATCAGCTGGTGCTCTGCTGCGTTGTCCTCCCCTCTGCATGTTTGTTTTGAGGCTGGTTGCTGACTCTGCACCATTGTTCAACTACACAACTTACTCCAGCTGCATACAAGCTGGATGAAAGAGACCTTTTCTGTCTTGTGTCTGTAGCATAATGTTGTTTTTTTTTTTTTCTTTATTTCAGTTCATGGCAAAACACTATGAATTCTCACCTTAAAACATAGACTCTCCTCACAAACTTGATTCAATCCACTGCTTCTGTGTCTGTGTACTTCCAGGCCGGTGGATCGCAGGTAATCTTCACAAACCCTTTGGAAATAGTAAAAATCCGTCTGCAGGTGGCAGGAGAGATCACCACAGGGCCGAGGGTCAGCGCTCTGTCCGTCATCAGAGACCTGGGTTTCTTTGGACTTTACAAGGTGGGAAATGCCTTCCAGGTTAGAAGTGTGTGGATCACTTTGTGTGTTACAACAACACTGAAGGCTCCTGTAGACTTTACGTTGCAAAGATGCTCTGTGTGTGATGGACTTGATGTCTGATCTTTAGTCTTTATTACAAGCCATTCATTCATGCCTCAGCCACTTTTTGAGCAAAGTAGTGCAAGTGTTGCACCACAGAATAATGATGGTAAAGACAACGCTATGATGCTAAAAGAAAGAGGAAGAAATGTCATAATATTAGCTTTGTATAACCTTGTTTTTAATTCAAGAGTATAAAAGTTGCATACAGTTACATATACAGTTACAGCAGGCTACAGTCCAGTGTGACACTGAGGTGTTTGGAAGAAAATGGTGTCAGGAAAGATCACAAGGTGTATTTTAGCCTGTTTTAGACATGCAGTTCTCCAGATTAATGTGGTGGCAACTGAAAGTGTTGATGTCATGTGTGAATTACGATTTTTTTTATTCTTTTTTTGTTTTTTAGCAGATAGACATGTCATTATTATTGGAAACCTGTAATTCTAGAAGGACTTCCGAAGCTGTGTGTAAATTCAAAAGCCACTTGTCTTCAAATGAGCCTCTTTGAAGAAACCCTGAGCCATAACGCTGACTTCAGGCCAGATTTGTTGCTACTAAATTCATTAGCTAATAGCTGTATCCTTTTCTTTTGTATTTTCATTAGCCTCACAACTTCACAACATTCCATTATTTCTCATTACTGTTACGTTTGAGTCATATGTGATTTTCATATTAATGGTAGTACAATTATACATATTACCTTACCCCATCAGCTATCATTTAAATCATCAATTCCATGTGGTCTGCTAGAGAACAAGAAAAGGCACAATTTATGCTAAAAGCTGTATTTAACCTTAATTGCTGTAATTGGTATTTTTCAGTGGCACAGGGCTAAGAATTACAGTGCACTGTTTGAACATATTAGATTTGTGTGATATTGTGTCCACACATTGTAAAGAAAGTTTACAGTCATATTAGCACCTGCCATGTTGCTGGGTTTTAAGCGATGATAACGATGATAATCATTCTTAGAAATACCTCTAATGCCTCTAACATTGGTCCGTTCATATCAGTGTGGCGCGTGTGCTTTTTGTTTTTATTCAGCCAGTTACACAGAAGGGCTGCAGGAAGCAGTGAAGGAGCTATGGCTGCAGCTAACATTAGCGGCTTAACAGGGTTGACGAGGACATTAGCCCTCAGGGTGAAACGGAGCATGTCTAATTGAATTACATAAATAAATCTTAATGGAGCTTGGCAGGAGAGATTCTGCCTGACATGTAAACACAATCAGCTTTGAAAATGTCAATCTAATACCTGTGGTTTTATTCATTAGTCTTGTTTTACTAAAATAAGATGATTAAACTTTTTTTCAGTTTGGGTTCTTCTTTGTTTTAAGTCCTCTTTTCCACCGATGGTTCACTCTCCTGACACTGGACTGCCACTTTAACCTCTTCCCATGTCTACCTGAGTGGTTTTGTGTGCGGATGTGGCCTCCTGTCAGCACAGACAACTTGCATGTAAATCTTTCTGTCCTGTTAACAAGGCTGTAAAAGAATGTGGAGCCTCCTGTTGCCTCTGCCTACATGTAGCTGGTAGCATTATTGTGTGCTCAACCCTGCTATTTTATGACTTTGTCGGAGTGCGTGTATGACTGGATGAGAGTGTGCTCATGCTCGGGCACATGCTTAATTGCATTCGTCTCCTGGTGCATAGACGGGAGACAAAGTGCACTGAGAAAGCAGCAGCGGTGTTGTTGGCGGAGGGGAGGCGGGGAGGAGACGAGCTCCAGCCTGCAAGCCCCAGACGGGCTGGCTCCGGAGGGGCTGCACCCAGGCACAGAGCTGCCTTTGTCAGGGTAATTATCCTGACGCTCACCCTCCGCTGGTGGAGCTACCGGTCGGTTGGGTGGCTAACGCTCTAGCGCCACCATTTATCACTGGGAAGGAGCTGCCACTGTAGGCCACAGATGTTTGATGCATGCACAGCGTGTACAACAGATATTTTTATTTTCATTGTCACCAAAGTAGAATATGCATTTCATCTTGTGGTAAAAGGAAGTTTCCACACACTGCTGGTGAATTACCCAACCCAACACTATCACCGTGCTATTAATGCTTCTAGTCCCAGTCCCTGTGACGCTGCCTGTCTGTCCGGCCTCGATAGAATCTCCCAGCTTTCAGCAGTCGCTCGGGCCCCAGCCAGGAGGGACAGGTACACAAGAAGTGCCAAAGGAAAGAGAGGGAAGGAGATATCCCAGGTATCTGCCAATCCTCTGTCTGTATGTGTGTGTGTATGTATGGAGGAACCAAAGGATTATCCCACAGGAGTTAAATGAAGCCTGTCCAAAACAAGGAGACTCTACCCAGCTCTTTAAACGCCTCCTGTTGAATGTAGTTGCTGTGTCAAAAAGGTGGCAGTTTGCCAACAGGTTTGAAGAACAGCAGGAAACTCTATAGGCTTGATGATATAGTGTTGTTTACAGTGGCAGACAAGGAGCCATCTTCGTCAGCCAGTCTGTCTTTCTCTGCTTTTCCCTCTGTTTGAGCCGCCCCCTCACCTGCTGCTGAGGCCACAGATTGTTTGAATGTGGGGAGACTTCTTTTTCTTCTCTTTTGTGCCATGTTGTGATATTTCCCTCTGCTTTTAAAGTTCCAGGAGTCTATTGGAAGCAGTTTTATTGGCGGTAACATCACTTGATACGTAAATATCAAGAGTTTCAGTTTGTGGCTAGGATTAGCTATCCATCTTCAGAAACCCCAGCCATAAATCAAAGTTCAAATCCCTTGAGCTCATAACTCTTCCTTTGTTTTCACCTCTCTTTAGTCTCAGGGTTTTTTCTTTTATTTCTTGGTGCTCAGCTTTTATCCTGCTGTTTTATTTCTCTCTCCAGGGTTCTAAGGCTTGTTTTCTGCGGGACATCCCCTTCTCAGCCATCTACTTCCCCTGCTATGCCCACACCAAGGCATACCTCACTGAGGAGGACGGAACGATAGGGCCAGGCAAGATGCTGTTTGCTGGCGCCCTGGCAGGTAAAACACGGCCATTTTCCACATCCACAGCCGCCCTTCTTCGACAGAAAAGGAATAACCATCCAGTATCTTTCCAGATAAGTTTAACAAACCAAACAGATTTTGCAAGAACTGTGAAAGCAGGATTCTTAAATACAAATAAAAAAAACATACTAGTTTGTGTTTACTATATATTTTTTTAAAAATGGATGAAGAAGAACCATTTATTTGCACTTAGGGAAACATCATGGCGCCATGAGGATCAAATAATATCATTTATAGGCTGTGTTGTCACTTATAGGCCTGCATGCTCTGACTACCTGTTAAAATGTGTTGTTAAAAACACATTTTGAAGATAAGTTTTTTGAAAAAATCCTCAATCTTTATCACATATTGTGCATGTATTACAGAGCCCAACGCTGCTTTATGTGTGCACCATGCATTCTGGATCAATGGCATCAGTTTTATTAATGTTGCAGCTTTTACCGTCCAGCTGCAAAAATGATGATTCAACGCCACACGGCGCTGCCTTTGGTTGCACTTTACCTCAGAAAGTCGACAAGGGATGTAAAGCGCGTCCCCACAGCTTTTCAAGGTAGCAGAAGGCGCAAATGCGGCACTTCAGCTGCTGGTCCGCTCAGATCCTGCATCGACGTGCTGAATACGCCCAGCACGATCACATCGCCGATAGGTTTGTTGATACTAAACATGTGCCTGTTAATACTTAAATGTGCAGCAGCTGGGTTTTGTCCCTGGAAGCCAAAACGAAAGTAAAAATTCCATTCAGGCTTGTATTTTCTGGCTACCCTCTAAATAAAAGCTTGATTTCCAGTCGTTTTCTTTGGTTTTTGGTCTCCACCGGCTCACAGTGAACCGCATCGAAGGCTTCTTTAAAGGGAATTGTTGAGTTTCTCTCTCGGATGCCTTGATGTTACACTTGTTGTGAATCTGAGTTATGTCAATAAGAAGGATTACGCTACATATAGCCGATCTATAACAAGCTATGCTACTGTTTTCATGAACTTGGGGTGAATGGGTTAAAAAATAAAAAAAGCTGGAACTTTCCACTTGACATATTGATACAAACGGAGACTTGTTTCATAATGAAGGGAATTCAGACATACAAGAATATAATCGTATAATCTTGTCCAGCATTTTGCCATCTGTGCCAGACTTGGCTGCTTGTTTCTATTGGCTGCGCAGATGCACACAGCAAAGTTCAACCAGGCAGAGCTCTGACAGAGCTCAACCGTCCAGGCAACAGATGTGTGGTGGGAGTTTAGAAGCTTTTTGTTGAGCAGAGCTGACTACTGCCATGAGCAGTGAACCAAAAGAGTTTAGTTTGGAAAAAAAAAAGGTCAGCTGCAGCTTAACTTGATATGGCTGCGGAGCTGCTGAGATGGATGATCCATCTTTGTGGGTATGCCGCTGTCAGTGAGTCCCTTTTACGTGCAGGCTGAAGGATGCTTATAGAAACATTCTGTGAGATAAAGACTTTCCAGGATCTTTGAAACAAGACAATCAATTTTCTAATTTTCTAACCTTGCAATCAGGTCTGTTCCAATCAATTTACATGTTATTACCTTTTATTACTGTAATTATCAATGGATCCCACTATGCGGTTTTACTCCTGTGTAATTGTTTTAGTCTGTACAGCCTTGTGTTACATTTTTGATATTTTAACAGTTTTTTTTCCGTTACTTTCTGACCGTAAATATCGGAGCTTCTCATATGCCGAGCCTTGGTGTTTCTGACATGGCATCTTCAGTGAGGTCCCATTTTGAACAAAGTGTGAGAGCAGGTTTTTTATTCTGTTCTGGCCTCTCATCCAAACAGTAACAGTAGCAGAGCTCAGAGTTTGGAAGCCTTGCAGCATCTGACCACAGGCTCCATGGCGGTAGCTGCTAATTAGAACGCTGCTCCGTGATTGGGGACTGGGGTTTTGGAGCTGTGCTGCAGGGAAGCGCCTCAGATGCCTGCCAACTGGGCCGGCAGGAAGTCTTTCCAATCTTAATATACTGTACATGTGCACACACACAAACACACAAACATGCTTGTGTATGCTTAATGAATGGCCACTATGCAAGGAAGTAGCGTGAACATGCTTAAAGTATCCTGCTTTATGCTGCTGGGAGGCAGCAGGCAGTCTTCTTCTGTTGTTTAGCCATAACGGAGCAGGGAGAGCAAGAACAAATCACCCGATGACTAAACAACTTATTTATCCTAATCCTTAATTTATCGTTAAAGAAAAGCTAATAACAGCCCTGCCAAGTTCGGATGCTTTAAAACTTCTCTGTATTTGTTCTGAATCCTCTGAGATGTGTCGGCAGCACTCTCTTTTTGACGCAGAGACTCGGCAAAACATGGAAAAGTCATAAATCCTGCCTCCTTCCTCCGCTTTTACTCCGGTTTCTCACCGCAAGACTGGCAGCCCCTTCCCACAGACAGAAACGAGCCTCGTGACCTCTTTATTCTTTTTGTTCACTGTTTCGACACTTTTATCATCCCTCGTCCACGTATATTTATCAGCGGTTGCTGCATTCTGGCAATTAATGTTTTACAGTCAGTACAGGAAATTGAATTACACGCTCAGCTTGCAGGGCATTATTTAGCTAGGCATTACTTTGGTATGTAAAGAACATTGTGTCGGCCATCTCTGACCAATCCTGTTAGCCACATTATTGTTAAAAGAGAAAGAAATGTGCCACTTTCCTTTCCTTTCCTCTTCTCTCCCCTCGTTTCTGTTTTTGGTGGGCATGAGTGCGAGTGCCACAGAGTTTTAGATTTATCGAGTTTCAGCTTTTCTCTTATCTGCATGACTAAGTAACTTTTTTTCTTTTTCTGCCTCTATCTGTCTGGCATGGTCCAGCTGCATAGTAACGGGATCGAGAGAAAGCGTTTGACAGGGTGGATCATCTATATTTGTTTTCCACACACATAACTTTTAGGGTGGGTGATGTTTTTTCTGAATCGGTTGGGTTTATCGTATGTTGGTGCTGTTGTCTAAGGGAAAATGGTTGTTACCTCGGTGTCCTATAGCGGAAGAGTCTTGGTTGCTCTCTACTCAGACTTGTTGCTATGACACCACCCAAGGGCCTGATGGAGGGAGGCAATCGTGGACTTCTTTTTGCTTGATTCTACCTTCCTTTTGCAGAAAGAGAGATGTGGTTGTTGGAGGAAGCTGTTTTTCAATGAACGTCTGAATACTCAAACGCTGCAATCTGTAAGCCTGCAAACTCGCCTCGGGGAGGCTGGCTGTGCCAACGTTGGCCTGTGCCTGATGAAGATGTCGGCCACATCTTAGGATACATTGACACTGAATGCAAACATCATATTGATTAACAAAGGGGCGACGGGAGTCTGTGTCACCCTGTCACAACCTCTGAGAGGCATTCACAGAAACAGAACTCCATCTAACCGGCGAGATGAAGAACGCACACGCTTTTATCTGACATGCTCATTTTCGCCCAAGTGTGGGAGTGGCAAGAAGGGGAGGGTTGCCTGCTTTCGTTTGCAGGGAGAAAGCAGCGTACCGAGCCCGCTTAAAGGTCTTCAATCTGTGCTCTGACCGGGTTGAGGGAGTCGAGGTGAGCTGGGTTTTTTGAGCCTATATGACACTTCCAAAAGGCAGCTGGCCATCTCTGTACAAGCTGCCCGTTGAAAAGCAGACAGCAGACCTCCGGTGGAGGATTGCAGATGGGCTCGTAGCTACTTTATGCAAATTTCTTGTTTTATTTTGTTTATATATGCTCTTAAAGACGGAGCAGATAAGAAAGCTGTGCACACCCCTTAGAGCCACTTATCTGGTTCTCCTAAGTTATCCGACAGGCTGACAAGGAAAAAAAAAAATCAACGTCTAAATTCTGTCGCAGTTCTGAATGCATGCTATGAATGGTTGGTGACATGGCTTCAGTAACAGATGAACTATACAAGTTTTTATCTTTTATGACAACGAGGAATTATTGTTTCATTTCTTATTTCTACGAAACCATTTGATGGTTTCATTGTGTTATTTTTTTGTAATATTTAAGTAAAGGGACCTTTTAAAACCTCTCCTCTCCTCTCTTCTTTCCTTTCCTCTCCTCTCCTCTCCTCAGCACAGCGCAGGTGGTCAGTCCCCACCGGGTGCCTGCCGGCAACCTAATGCTGAGTTGATCAGGCTTGCTGAATAGCTCGTTTGGCCGTTACAAAAACCAAGGAGTCAGAGTAAATCGTCAAGAGGGCAGTTGATGGTAATGACCGAGCCATCGATGATTGGGCCCATTCATGGCTGAAGTGGCTGGTGTGGGGGCCTTGCAGTCATTCCCCTCAGTCACTTTCATCGGCGCACGGGACACAGTGTGCATTGCTCTCATTACCGTCCATTGTCTGGCCTTTTTCTGATGGCTCTAAGAAAAGTGGGAGAGAGAGGACCGGAAGAAAAAAGCTAGAGATTAAATAATGGCCTGTATTGGTTGATGGTGAAGTGATAGGAACTGGCCTGTACTTGTGTACAGTCTACGAATGCGTCAAACTTACTGCAAGATGGTCAAGATTCAAGAAGACTTTTTTAAAAGAGGGGAACAAAGGGCCCTAAAACCACTCTATAAGATGCAGTTATGATCACATTCAGGCTTACAATTGATCGCTGATGGCTGCTTTCTACAAATCATCTCATTTGTTTGGGGCGATTTTAAATTGGGGCTCTATTTAGACTCAAACAGATTCAGCTCTTTAAAAAAAAAAGATTTTTCTTGCACTTTTCCCACAGGCATGCCAGCCGCCTCCTTGGTGACCCCCGCCGATGTTATCAAGACCAGGCTACAGGTGGCGGCGCGTGCCGGCCAGACCACCTACAGCGGCCTGACCGACTGCTTCTGGAAGATTCTCAGGGAGGAGGGTCCCCGCGCCTTCTGGAAAGGAGCCGGAGGTACATCTGCGATAAAAGGAAGAGCTGGAGACAGGATTAGGCTGGAAGTAGCAAGGGCTCGGAAGCCATTTTGCCTTTCATGTAGCGCAGTATGTTGCTGGTGGTTGATACGCAGGCTTGAAAAGATGACTGCAGGTAGTAATCGTGGTAGTAAACCCTTTCCATGTCATAAAGTCTTCCCAGGATCAAAAATAAACCCATTTAGTCAACATGTTTTTATCAACCGTTATCTTGTCTTGGAACATTTATCAATCTTAAGCTTAAGCTCTTCTCAAAATGAAAAATGTTAAATGAAACGTACATCGGCTGGAATATCAGTGTGGAAATATAGTTTGATTTAGTCATCTGTTTGAAATAGAAAGCAAACAGAGACAGTAAATATTATGAGGGGGATAGAAATGGATTTTGTAAATACGGTTGAAATCTAAATTGAATGTTGACTTTTCCAGTTACTTGTAAAAAGACTGGCAGACTACCTTAAAAGCATGTCTATGTTTTCCTTTTGTTTCGTGAAAGCACTTTTGAACAGAGCACTTGGGGTGGGAAAAAAACCAACAAAAAAACAACTCTGGCCAAGTTGAGCCACTTAGCAGCCATCTTGGAAATGCCTAAAGGCAGTTATTTTGGGTTAACAAGACCAGGCCTCTGTCTAAATGAATGGGGAGGCAACCGGAGTTGCAGTTTGAATGGTATCCTTGACTTAAAGACCACATATATACCCATCAAATCTGATAGAAAACCTGTAAAAAGTTTGGTGACTCGGCTCAAAAATGTCTCCTAAAAACATGACTTTTGGGGGGGGGGGCAATCAAGAGCACCACTGAGAATGCACGGCCTGTCTCTGCCCTTTGCTGCTCTCAATGCTGCCGGTTTAAATCGGTTGGAAATGTTTTTCTTCGTACTCGCGTTGCTCTCGTCGGCCAAAAACACCCACAGCACCCGGAGCACACTGGACATCAGCTGTTTGTCATTTGAAGCTTACGCTGATTTATCTGAGCGTTCAGCATAAACGCTGAAAAAATAAAGAGGAGCAGCTCTAAAATCAGGTGTTCTGGCTTCCTGTTTGCGTCCCGATTTAGACGTTCACTTGTCCACTGCCCAGGTTAGAGGACATGTTTAGAGGGCCGCCTCCTTACACTAGAACAGAAGAAGAAGAAGGAAAAAAAACTGATAACAAACTAATTTCCACCTGTTTCTCCAGCTCGAGTGTTTCGGTCCTCCCCTCAGTTTGGAGTGACCCTGGTGACGTATGAACTCCTGCAGCGCTGGTTCTACATCGACTTCGGAGGACAGTAAGTCTCATTTGCTTTTTTCCATAATGCTGAAACTTAATTTCCACAAATTGTATCACTGATACAATACACGCCTCACAGGCATTTCTCTGAAGACAGAGGACTGCAGCTGTTATCTTTCTTCCTGAACAATGGCCATAATTCCAGCACACGGTGGTGCACAATGTGTCCTCACTTCTCTTCTAAGGAGAAGGAAATGCCACAAGGCCGAAAATAAATTCTGTGCACATTAGCTGACAGGCTGAAGCTCTCTCAAACCTCTGGATGTGACAATTTTCTCAAACTCAAGAGTTTTGCCGCACCATCATCAGGGCAGACAGCCCCCCATTTGACTTGAGCGTTTACTTTCTCCACTTCTGGGACTGAAACAAGCTCATTTTCCCCCTCAAAATAGGTCACTGTCGGGAATAATTTGCTCCTTCTATAAAGTTAAAAAGGGTCCAGTGGGGAGTAGGGTTGACTGCTTCTTTTTAATGGACAGCTGAGACTGTGGTGCGTGCGCTTTTATCCGTCACGTCGCACGTTGCTTTTACACATAGCGCCCGATCTCCCTAAAGGCTCCCAGTGACATAAAATCAACTGCTGATCCAATAAGTGTTCAGTGCGGTCTTGACTGAGTTCCTCTGATGTCTGCGTTGGCAGTGAGTCCGAGAGCTCGGCGTGAAATCTTTGAGGGATTTGATTTAGTTCTGCTCTCAGGGAGAAATGTTAAACTGTTCCACTTTTGATTTTCTATTAGGATGTTTATTTCTGTGGCGAGCAGTGTTAAATTTGATAATATTCATTTAAGATTCAATAAAGATGGTGATAAAACTCCCGTCTGTTCACAGTTTGCACCGTTTCCCCTTTAACTTTACCACCTTTTCTCATGCTGCTCTCCTCTCCTTGTCTCGCTGTGCTCCTGGCTTCCTACTTTGCGTCTCTCCCTCTCTCTCTCTCTCTCTCTCTCTGCACGCCACAGAAAGCCAGCTGGCTCCGAGCCCACCCCCAAGTCTCGGATCAGCCTGCCGGCGCCCAACCCCGACCACATCGGAGGCTTCAGGTTGGCCGTGGCCACATTCGCTGGAATCGAGAGCAAGTTTGGACTTCATCTCCCACGCTACAGTGTGGCGGCGGCGGCAGCAGCAGCAGCAGCAGCCCCCTCCAAAGCCAGCGCCCCATGATCCTCCACGGGTGGGTGTATGTAAAACAGAGGGCTGAGAGACACCAACCAGTCCACTTTTGTTTTTATAGTGCAAGTTCTTCATTTAAAGGATTTTTCTCCTGTATTTATTATATCTGAAGTATATAAAGATTAGTGAGGTGATTAGCAGAGGTCACTGAGATCCACTCAGCATTTGTTTTCCATTTAACTGTCGCATAGTTGTGTTAAATTGATCTTATTTTTTCATGGTGTCCAACTGGTTCAGAACATGAAACAAAAGAGCTTGCAGAAATTTTCTGAAAAATATCACCGACTACTTACTGTTGCAGCTTCCCCCCCCCCGTGTCTTCCTTTAGTTGCTTTATAATCAAAAGCACATTACTGTGATCCTGTAGCGGGCTGAAGATCGTGGCACATGATGTAAATACGAGAGATCCAGAGACATATTTTCATATCTTTATGGCTATGTCGGACCTGAGTTGCTCTTTCCACTGTGTGCTGATCAAATGCATCCAAAACGTACTTGAATGTAAAGACGCAGCATAACAATCTGACTGTACATAAGTGTTTACTGTTGTAAGATTTCCAGTCTTAAACGTGTGCAGATGTGTAAATATCTGAGAGACAGCTGGGACCGGCTGCAGTTTTGTGGTATGTTACGACTGAGTATTTAAGCTTGTACAGTGCAGAGGATGTAGGAGTTACATATGGTGTGTAATAATTGTGCCTTACAGAACGTATGGCAGCAACATGTGTACTGAGAGTAAAGAGAAACTTATATTAGTAAACCGACTGCACTCTGGTTTGATTTCCAGCGCTGGTAGGCGACCGAACACCGGAAAGAACAAGCGAGATCGCAGTTTGTTGGCCATCCTTTATTAGCAAACACAGCAGGCTGCACATCGATCACTCTGAGTTACAGTATACCTGTTGTCAACAGCAACGGTTCATTGCAGAATATACAGTCGAGGCTCTCATTCAGCACAGAAAAAGCACACTTGGTTCAGGTTCAGACACACTGATTGAAACATAAAGCGGCTCCAACGTAAGCGCCATGTTTCAGCAACTGGAATATTTTAGGAATGAGTGGCATGCGGGCGTAATACAGAGAAAAGAAGCACAGCATAAAGTGAACACGACCTTTTCTTTGTAAACAATAAATGACTGGGGTATGACCCTGCTTTATTCTTTTTTTTTACCATTGTGCAAAGCATCGTTACAGTACACACATCTTCATAAGGCTACAGGACTGCCACGCTTTATATACTGCCGGCTCACGAGCTGCAAGCAAAACATCACCTGAACTCATTAAACCAGTAATTAAAGACCGTAGAAGTCAACGGTTCAACCATTTCCGGGCGGGTGTGCACTTCCGTCACAGCTCTGCCCCGTTTGGAGCAGACGGACGTGTGCGAGAAGGTGGAGGAACGACATAAAGTGAGGAGCACATGCCACAGTGACATCAATGAAAGCCCTTTTGGAGTCCTTTTCTATGAAGCCAGCTCCATAGGCCCCTCCTCCTCGCCGTCTGCCCGGTTAGCGCGAATCTCCATCAGCGTGCGAGCGAAGCGCGCCCAGTCGTCCGTGTGGGTCACTGAAAGCTGGAGGGATCACACACACACACACACACACGGGTGAAACAGGTGTGAAACACAGCGAGGTAACGTCCGTGTTTGGAATATGGTTGCATGAAAATGCACGAACGTGTTCATTTTATTGCTGACTGTCTGATTAATAAAGTCATGATGGGCAGTGATGGTTTTAAACTGCTTCCAGAGAGAAAAACAAAGAACAGGCAACCAGCTTTTTTTTTTTTTTTCTTAAAGTTCCAGTGTGCACAGCACAAAATGTGAATCTGACATGACTTTTGTCACATTGGAAGGTGAAGTCATGGTAAATCGGCATATTTCTATATAACACGGCCGCTCCTGCCCCACATTTCCATCCTGGCCTTTTTCAGAGGAGAAACGCAAATGGCTGCAGCGTTTACTCCACAAGCCAACTGGCAGAAAGTCTGGAGTGGCGTTCCTTTCTGCTGGCCTGTGTAATAGTTTTCACTTTTCTAACCGGACTGCAGACGTGTGAAAATACACGAGCGTTTAAAAAGTATCCGGGAGTATTTCCAGCATTCGTTTCGAAATGCAGATAAAGCTCTACGGAGGTTTCTGACACTCCCATGTGAGCAGGCGGCCTGAGTCTGCTTCTGCTCGCTCTTAGCTACGATGCACACAGAGAAGCCTTCGTCCCGTGTTTTTTTTTTGCGCAGCGACGCTCCGTTTTATGTGTTGAACAATGAGCTGATTCAGGGTTGAAAGAGTGCGAACGGCCCACAGCCCCTCGACGCTGTGCTGGGGCATATCGTCAGTTTGCAGCAGCGTGCTTAGGTCAGCAAACTGCAAAGGTGATATTTGGCAGGGTTGATATTTACTAAATTAACCATATCCATTTGGCATGTTGGCATGCCAACATTTAGAACCACACAGAAAGCACGTCTGAGGCCGCTGGAAGAGTTTTCATGGAGTTGATGTTTGGTGAGATGGCCAAGGTGATTTCAGCTGGTCCCGTTGTGAGTTTGTTTCCATTATTTAACAGAAATTCCTGCAGTCGACATTAAAAAAAAGTCAGCTTCACAGCTGCAGCAAGGTTGTCCCAATTATTTGAATTTACCCGACGACTATTGGTCAAACAAAAAAATTGTGAAGAACGATTCAATTGTCTCTGATAAATAATTATCACAAAGGACAAACCAATATAAAGAATTGTGGCCACTTATTGACAATAAGTAACGGTACACACACACTCACACACACACACCTCTGTTTGTTTTCTAAACAAAAACTGCACATGGCGCAGAGGACAGACGTGTGACGAGTGTCAGCTCTATCGACTGGAAGGAAAACGATGTTGGAAAATGACGTTTGTCGGCTTCATCCGGCTGTTTTCAGACAGCTTAGTGAAACCGTGATCCCGTCATCTCAAACAATTGCACAATTTAATTCACTGTGAGCGGCCGACTCACAGCAGCAGCAAAGGATCGCAAGAACCCCGAGGATGTCTGGGAGGGCCGTGAACAGTTCTCATCGTTTCGACGTGGCCAAACGGTTGGAAAAGTAAGATAAAAGCGGTCACAACAGTTTCACGGACCCCGGAGCCACAGAGGTAGGGAGGTTGTTCCTCTCTCAGCGCCTGCACAGTGGGAGTCAGAGTGAGTGGTACAGAAGCTATATCCCCTGCTCAGGATGTCTGCAACCCGTTCACCTGGTCGGCCTGTAATTAATCAGGAACCAAGAACACCCCCGCCCCCCCCCCCCCCCCCCCCCCCCGGCCACAGCAGGGGGGGCTCCACCCACATCTCTTCTATAGAGTGCTGATGAGTGACGTAAGCATCAGCAGCACGGTTCCGACTACAAGGGGCCTGAATGCTGAAGAAACACTGCTGGGTGATGTCAGGCTTTAAGAAACAGGAGATCCAAAACAAGTTCAAGTCATGGAACCGTGTTCGACCACTGAGGTTGATCTGAGGTTTGTCCCATGACGTGATTTTTTCCACACAGACCAACGCCGGTAAACTACTAATAAAAACAGTCCGTCCTGATGATAAATCTGCTGAAACTAATTTGTTTAGAGTAAAATAAAACTGAAATGGAACAATTTGGTACTTTGCTTTCCTGGAAAAATCTTATGGTTTGCTATTATTTCCAAGACTGCTCTTCTGTTCTTTTTTTTTTCACGTTCTCTTCCCGGTTTTAGCTGTATGGTCGAGTTTGTAGTGAAGTAAATACCCCCAGCACCACCACACACACACACACACACACACACACACACAGCTCGCTGGAGTCATAAAACCTTTCAACCTCACTCATTTTTTTTATTGATGACTCCTCTTTACCATCAACCCACCATGGAGGCCACCGGCTCTGCTGAACCTCCTTAAAGCTTACCGCACAACAAAAAGATGCTAAAATTAGCCGAGCGGCTAGGCTAGCATGCTCTCACATGGTGATCTTAACCAGAGACCTTTAAACATGAGGAAATATACAGGCACGGGCAGGGAGGTTTGGCCACTTTGTGGTGACAGCATTTTACAGGAACACGAAAGAGAGGGGGAAAAAAAAAATGGAACCTTCATCCATGGTAATGCTGACAGTTTGGTAAACAGGCTGAGCTAAAAACTGAAACGCTCAGTTGTGTTTCATGTGGATGTTTTACGGCAAGAATGCACTCAGCCGCAGTCATGTCAGCTGAGCAGATGCACATGAAACACAGGTACTAAAAAAAGTGTCACTGTGCTGAAAGTGAAACACTGCAGTACATTTTTGGTAACTGTAGTTCGCACGTGCTTTTTTTCTCCACCGACGACGTCACCGAGGCGGCAGATGCATGTGGCGTCAAAGTGCGTCCATTTTTTTTTCAAAATAAATTCAGACAACAAACGCTGTGACCGAACAGCTGTAAGTATGTGGATGTGATGTGTACCTCTCCCGTGTCGTAGATCCAGACTCGGCCCTCGGAGTCGCCCACGGCCACCTCCTTTCCTCCTGACGACCAGCGGACCCGGTTCAGAGCCGAAGCGCCTTCAATGGTAACGCTGGCCGTTGGTACCTTGGAGGCAAAATAAAAAAAAACAAGACTCAAGTGGACAGATTATGCTTTTTTGTGTGTTTTCCCCTCCATGTTTCAGTGTGTTATGCAGGTTTGACAGATGTTCCTCCCAAAGAAAGTGCTGCTCCTGAAATGCCTTCTTTCTGGTCCAGCTTCCTCTTCTCTTACTGGTTTACATCAGCATGTAACCTATATGCAGAATGTCTGCGAAAGTGGCCGGTTTGACATTTCTCAAACAAACAATGAACAACTACCCAACACTCCTCCTTATCTAACCAATCAGCTGACTAGTTGGCGCAACCTAGGCCTGTTGACATGTCTCCTGTTCCTCCTCAAAGAACTCCCAGAATAAAACGATGCATCTGAACACAACCTGGGCTCTTTCAAACCAACAGCATCACAGGCTGTAAACGCCCACTGCATTCAAGTTTAAGATGTAGAATTGTGTGTATAATACGCAACACACTCATGTCCAGAGAAGCTATAGCACCTTGGAAGTGAGTCTTGAGAAGCACATGAACTGAACAAAACTTCACAATAAAAACAACGACGCCTCTTTTCTGCCACCTGCAGTCAAAGACTGTTTTCTTCTCTAGCAGCTGCTCTTCACATGTGTCTGAGTAACTTTAATGTTAATGTTTGTTGCCAATAGTGAATGAATGAGTATGAAGAACATTTCAGAATCCTTTCTAAAGAACACCGACAAAGAATCTGTGGATGAACCACGATGATATCCTTCCATTTTCAAACAAATGGGGAGTAAAATAAAGATCTACACTTTCCTTGTGTCGTTTGAAGCCTTCCGCCTTTTATTTAGTGGCCCCCAGTTGCTCTTCTTAATGTTTATTGTAAAAAGGGAGAATTATGCCGTTACAGGGCAAACTGACCACATAAAAAAAGGGCAGCTCCGTCCAAATCCGCCAGGGGTTAGAAAAACAAACCTGTCGAATTTAAAGCGTCTCATTCATCTGGTCACATTACTGTATAATAACTCAGTTCATGTTTGCTGTTATGGGTGCACTGACGCTCTTTTAAGTGCTCGTGTTGCACCTTTAAAAAAAAACAAACCTAAAACCATCTGCAGCGTTTCCATAAACTGTTCCTGACATGTGGCAGGCGAGTCTGACACATGTCACCAGTGGAGACAGAGGCCTTGGCATCACATCTCCTCACACACCGAGCTTCTGCGCATTTAAAGCAGCGCTAACCACAAACTGACTGCCATTAGCCCGCTAGCTTCCACTCCACCGCAAGAGTGGATCTGAACTGAGCGCTTTAAATTGGCTGTGTGTGTCTGTGTGTGCGTGTGTGGTGGAAATGAGAACCAGGCGCGCCGCACAGCTCTGTTAATGTTGTTATGACTGTGTGTTTTTAATATGATGGCAACAATGGAAGTCTGTTGCTATTAGACTGACTCAATGTGTGCGCATGTGTTCGATACATCCGTTTGCGTGAGTGTGTGTCGGAGCAAATGTTTCTCATAAAGCACATTGTTAGGCGAGTTAGGCCACCGATAATGAACTCATCCTCTGTCTGTGAAAAGGCTGCTGTTCGTGGGGCCATGGGAAACTCATCATCTGCGTTGCAGCAGGAGGACCGGACACGGCCGATGGACTCGCAGTGACCGAGAGGGATGAAAGCGAGATGTGAATTGTACACGGGCGCAGTGTGGAGAAAATGGGAGAGAGAACATTGTGAGAGAGGAGGGAGGGTATCTGTCGAGATGCAGACTTGTGTTGCGGTTGAAGTCACTGTGGGCGTTGTCTCCATGGAAACCAAGGGAGAAGGAGAGTGGAGGATCCTTTTATCCCCACTTTTACCTGCGTGATCAAAGGTTTGGTGCCCACTCTGCTGTTGTGACAAAGAATGTTTTTCAGAACCAAAAGTTTGACGAAAAAAGCTGGACTGTTCCCATCGGTCCATTGACTATGAAGCTACGGCTAATGAAGTGCAGATGTTTTTCATTTTGAAGCCTGCTAAGGTCACTCACTCACACATCACGCTGATTTGTGTGATTGTACCCAAAAGTTGCTTGAGTACATGCTCTAATTTTAGAGTTCGTTTTTTTTCCTTTTGCGAGAAGCCACTTTCTCACCTTGTGGAGTAGCTTCGGATTTGCACACTTCTCACTTTTTCTAAGGATTACTTGAGCAGAACGTTGGATTAAGTGACTTGTAAACAACAGTTTCACTTGCGGCAAACCTTTCTTAGCTGCAATTCAGACACATCAGCCAATGCAGCTGCTGAATCCAGCTCATAGGAACATCCAGAGGAGTTTTAGGAAATGAATCAATACAGATTCTGAGTAAAATAAATCTCTTATCAGCAACCATTTTGAATCAACAAATCAAAACTAAGCATCTTGTGATCCCTTCAAAATATCTATCAGTCACTCGGCACAATTACATCAGAGTTGCACATTAACTCTCGCATTACAGTCGGAGTTCCACCTGGCCATTAAATTGGACCACCTACCTTGTCCCAGTATACACGCACTGGAGGAGAATCGAGATATTAATATTAAATAAAAGTATTTTTCTGACGCTGCAACAATGTGGACTGTTTGAGGAAACAACATTCTCGTTTCCAACATTCTCTGTGGCGGATCACGGCGCCTGCACAGACACTTTCTTTACGAAACATGCAAAGTGATTTTTGTCAGATTCCTTTTTACGAAATTAACAAAGAAATGTATGAATGAGAGCAGCATTTCTTGGAAATTCAGCTACGTAAAAAGTACACTTAAGACTTCAATGTTCTTGCAAAAAGATGGAACTTTGGGAGCGTGTGTGAGTGCCGCGGCTGATTTGAGTCGATCAGAGCGAATACACGCACAAGGGATTAAATTAAATTAAATTAAATTAAAGGGATTGTGTAGTAGTAAGATTGCTGCCCTTCATGTGGGTCCATCTCAATCCTGACCTCCCTGCATGAAAGGTACTACCAACAATAAGGGTCCTTAGGCAAGACCCCTTTATGCTACCTGCCTACCTGGGATAGGAGTGTGAGTCACTTTGGATAAAAGCTTCTGCCAAATGCATAAACATGACCTGACTTTGAGTCCTGTAGTGGTTCTACTGCTGATACAGTTAATTTAACCTGTGGACGAATGGCGCCCTTTGCCCACTTTTTAACCATTCTAACCTTGCCAGGAGCAATGGTATCCAAAGCATTTAAAAGACTTGATGTGTAAGAGCTCCACAGATCATCATCATTAGAACACAGAGTATTTTCAAAAATACTCTGTGTGTGTGTGTGTGTGTGTGTGTGTGTGTGTGGGGGGGGGGGGGGGGGGGGGTTTGGTCTAACACGCTGAGTTAGACCAAACATTTCAAGGAAAGCAGTGAGTTCTTTAGCTTGCTTATTATGGGCTATATCTATGTGCACCTTCAAGTCCAGTAAACAGTCAACAGCAGAACAGAATTCAAAGAAATTCAGTAAAATCATCAATAAAACCATTCTGCGGTGATACAAAGTATTTAAGATCGTTTTATCTCCATTTTACGTGTTTACATGTACGGTAAAAGTATAGTTCTGGTCAGACAAACACAATATTAAAATTAATTAATTTCAGTAAAGTGTAAACTGAGTGAACAATGTTGTATTTTGCTTGTAGATCCTCTAAAAAAAGAGTCAAATTTATATTGTTATATTATTGAATGTGTAAAATCAAACTAAATACTGCAACAATCTATCCACCAGTGGCCTTAAATGCACTCATATCAAAATAACCGTTGCCCTGCTGCATTGCTAAACTCAACCCTTGGCCTGAACTTTCTTTTTTTATTATTTTCATGGGACTGCGGACTGAGGGCTGGGGCTCGCGGTCTCCAGCACATCTGTACGCTCCTCTGATGGGACACAGTGTGGGAGGAAGATGGGACGAGGTGGTGGGGTCCTGAGGTTGCCTGAACGTTAGACAGAGGCTGTAGAAATGTTAGTGGGATGGCTGTGTGGGAGCCAGGATGATGAGATGTCACCCAGTCTGATTTAAAGCGAGGGCTGTGGGAAACGCCCACAGGGGAATCTTGAATCCTGTGTGCATGTTGGGGGAGTCGTGGGTGTTTGGTTGTGTGGTTCGGGCTGAGCCCCAGCAACGGGCCCTGAGGACACTAAACACTCACGCACAGTGAGGAGAAATGAGACGCCCATGATGACCTGAATTCACACACCTCGGTGTCGTTGTTGAGGTTCCACAGGTCCAGGCGGCCCATGCCATCCACGGCGGCAAAGATCGCTGGATGCACGGGCGACCACATGACGTCATAAACGTAGTCGGCGTTGTCCTCAAAAGAGTACAGAGGCTTGTTGTGCTGAAAAAGAGTAAGAGAAAGAAAAGAGGTTATCTGTAGAAGAGTGTATGAGTGACGTGGAGAAAACCAGAGAGCAAGGGATTACAGGAGATGACACACTGGAGATAGACAGAAAAGAGAGACACAGAGTGAAAAGGAATGGAGAGAGGGAGCTTCAGACAGAGTGGCGCTGCCTCAGCCTTGGGGCCTGTCTGGGTGCAGAGCCTAATTAAAAAGCCTCGCACATTCACACAGCGCCATAAAACCGCTGGGAGAGATGAAAGGAAAGGCCCCGCCACAAGGTGTACAGTAACCGTAACGCAACAGCTGTCGGAGAGATGGGAAGAGATAGGAAATGGACGGAAAACAGCGGGTGGACGACGGACAGGAGGAAGAAGTGCTCAAAATAGGACGTGTGTGTGTGAGTGTGTTCGGTTTGCTGTCGGAAGTTGACTGAAGCTGAGTTTCTTTTAGGCTGATGCCACTATCACAGTGTGCCTAAAGACGTCAGCTAATCTTCATCTGTCACGTAAACGCACGTCATTAAAGATTTACTGTATATCTAAGAGCTCATTAGGACGTGGTAAACATGAACAGGGAACCTGTCAGTGCTCTCTAGTGGACAAACTGTGTCATAGTGACACTGTGTCTAAACTACCTTCATTTATAGGTCAAACAGTGGTGGGAAGTGCATTTAATGCTGTTTAATACTCCCCCCCAATTCGTTTCAGAGGTTTTTTTCCCGCTACACCACCGTAACATTCATTTGCCAGCTTTAGTTACTTTTTACCTTTAACTTGAAGATTAAACACCAGGTACAGCATAATCAGTGATTTCCAGCCTCTGTGGCTTCAGATCTCTCACATGAAGCTGCATACTGGGGTTCACATTGAAGATCAATTGATAAGGTTTCGTTTCTAAACTTTTGTTTTCATTTCAGTGAACAATTTAAATAAATAAATCATTTCCTCAGATTTATCTGTTCAAACCAGCTCTGACCTTTGCTGCTAAAAATGATGTGATTTTTACTAAGATCATTATTATATTGATTATGCAGAGGATATGTCAGTCCTCATGTTTAGCTTATGGCTTATGATCTGCCAAATATGAACACAGCTAGATGCTGATGTTAAGGATTTACAAAGAACTTTAATCCCACAGACCCAGAAGCCTCACGAGCGTGTTTACGTCGTAATGTAAACGCAACACAAACATAAGTGTGTGTGTCATTCCCGTTTCTCAGACTGACTGCGAGGATTCCAGAGACTGCGTTCCTGACAAGCAGAGAGGGAGGGGTCGAAGAGAGGAGACAGGTTGGCTGGAGGAGTAAATGAAAGAATGCAGTGTGCCTCTCTTCCTCATTCTTGCCCCTTTTCCTTTCCTTTCTCACTCCAGTTGTTCTGAGCGCGCTCATGCACGCGCACCAACACAAACAAACAGAGCCGAGCCAATTTCAAGCCTCGATTGAACCTGCTTTCTCGCCGACGACATGACAGCAGAGGTCTTTTTCTTTGCTCCTCCACCTCACAGCGTCTGCCTTTAAGAAGCCGAGTGGGTCTAAACTCTGTTTTATCATCTACAGCTAACTGAAATCACTCAGTTTAGATCGTTTCATTAGGCCGTAAAATAAATAAATGGAGAATCCTTTTGTCTGGTACTTATCACTCAAAATGTGAACTACTGTTTTGCCTTTATCTACCAATTTCAAGGATGTGATTTGGGTAAGCGAGTCATCCTGCTAATCTCAAAATAAAGCTTAATCCATGTGGCGCCGCACACCAAGTTAACTGGTTGTCATTATCTTTGCTGTGATGAGAAGCTGTGGGGCTTTTAGCACGTCTGAGCCGGAAAAACCATCCCTGAAGAACACAGTGTTGTGCAGAGTTGCAGCCACACCTGAGCTGTAACTGCTGATTTTGGAATATCTTCAGAAATAAAAGGCACGTGAACCGATCTGATGCTTTCACAAAACATCCAAACTCGCTGAGCAGCAGTTACTATAAAACATCTGCTGTGCGTAAATAACAGACACTTGTTGAACACATTTAAAGTGTCCCTAATTCTCAAGGGTTCACATGAGTGGAATTAAGCAATTATTCATGTTTTGACTGTTATCAGTGTCTTTACAGTGGTGACAGGAAGATAACTGTCTGAGAACATCAGAAACGCTTTTATCGGAAAGAGTTCTAAAGCAGTCCCGCAAAGTACTTGAAATTCATGTGTCAGCTTTTTGTAATTTTCTAAGATTTACACTGTGAAACGGTTGAAATGTTTCCAAGATGTGGCACAAAGACAGAACTCACAAGAGAATCCATGAAGGGGACTGGAGAAAAAAACTCTGAGACATCTAAACGAAAGCTTTAGATTGTTTAAACAGAACGATGGCCGGAAGGAAAAGGTAGTAGTTTCCCTACGTGAAACATGGTGGAGGTTAAGTCGTGCTTGTGTCACAAACCTCAGCTTTCTCAATAAAACCCTGTTTTGTTGTTTTTGACCCACTCAAAATTCAGGTTAAGTTGGCTGTCAGACTCACGTCTCGTCACTCAGCCATCTGCAGAGATCCAAAACATCTCGGCGGCTGCCAGAGTCCCACAATCTCACTGGTTCCACCCAGGCTGAATTTGCCTCACAGAATCGAGCGAGTTTGACAGATTCCCACCAGAGTCGAATCAGCACATTTAAGGTAGTTCTATAATGCGCGGCGCTACAGCAGCACACCGGGACAAACCCTTGATATAATCTCATTTTCCAAATATAACTGAGACGTTATCCACGCTCATCAACAATCACCTTAACTGACAGAGGCGCGGGCCTTTAATTAACTTCTTAAGAGAGGAGAAGTGGCGTGATTATGCTCCATCCAGTCACTTAGTAGAAGCTGGTTTTGGGGTCAAGAGAGCAAGGCGGTTCAAGTTATGCGCAATCATAAACCCACTCCCAGCTGTCGCGACATCTTCACACTGTGGCCGACTCGGAACGGTTACACTAACCACAATATTTGCCCCGCTGAGTGTTAAAACATTAGCAGACTTCTGTGCGACGGCCTTTATGAACTCCGAGGGCAAACCTGGGTGTGTGTGTGTTACAATTTTGTGATTGCTGTGAGTGCAGGGTTGAAGTCCAACCTCGAGGGGATTTTAGGCAAGCAAGGGCAGCTTGTCTAAGGTGGATGTATGGTATGTGTGGTGCGTCTCTATTTACACACACACACACGCGCGCACACACACACACACACACACCCAGGTACTTGGCTGCCCACACACAAATATGGGTTATGTGGGAAAAGAGACAGACGCACATTCCTGCGGTGCCCCTCAAAGGAAAGGGAATTCCCAAATCCTGAAAAATAACACGCTCGTCTGATGAAAATCCACAGAAATGTTTTAATATGTGTCACAGGACTCTCTGCGCAAGACTTATGGACTGGCTGCATGCAAACATGAGGCTCAATTCATCAGAACGCCTCACGGCCTGTTAAGAGTCGAGCATGAGAACTGAAATAAGTCTTTGCATGAAGCTGTAGGTGTTACACGATATGCATCGTGCATCTTATTATTCGGAACATTTTGGCTGTATTTTCTGTTAGAAACTCTGCACAGCTTCATCTCTGTCTTCCAAAGTTAGCATCTCTTTTCAGTATGAACCCTTGGTTTGACCTTAACAGGTCTCACTGCTCTTGTCCTCTACTCCCTTGCTGGCTCCTACTCTGCGAGTCTGTACCTTTGTTGCCCATTCGGCCGTCCTTCGAGTCTTTCACCCCTCGGACTAAATCTATTCTTCATTTCAGAGCTTCTTCAATCTCCCCTTTTCTCGGATTGTTTGTTCTACTCTTCCTAACATGTCAAATGATCCTACAATAAATCTCTGTGTCACTGCCACAAAAAAATGTCTCGTCAATGTTTTGCCCAACTTCTCTATTTTCCATTCTCCCTCTGACAGAAACTGCGGCTGTTTGGTTTTCACTGCCACTGAAATGCTGCCAATTGGAATTCATCATGTTGGTCTTAAAGGAGAACAAATGCCCTGAGCAGACGAGGCCACTCAAAGCTACTAAGAGTACAAGCGCCCACCTTTAGAGCGATACTGATTCACCGAGTGTACCAGCCTGGCCGGTGCATTTGTGGGACACCGGGGAACACAGAACACTGGTTCTGGTTAACTGTCAGATGAGGTGAAACAATGTTTAAGAAGTAATGAAGACCAGCTGTCATCATTAACACACTCTCACAGTAAAATTAACTTTTTGAGAACGATTCCAACTAGCATGACAGACAGGAAATGCTAGTTGGGATCTGCATTCGGCTTATTGTCATCCAGTGCCAGCAGCTGAAAACAGGCAGAAGTTGTTCTAGCGACCCTCTTTAATGAGACGTATGTGGGACTGTTCACTAAATCCAGACTGAGAATATATAGGTACATAGTCCTATTCTATTTCTTCTTTGAAAGTGTATTAATATATGCTAAAAAAAAGCCTGGCCTTACCATATCCAGACGTGTAAAGCGAGTAGCAAAAACTGCACAATAGAACCAGATTTTTCAGTGTTCAAATATCGGTTATTCCTACAACGTATTAAAACAGGAAAAAAACAGATCAAAGGAGATGGAGAACGTACCCTGTAGATCGTTGTGTCCTTTATGTCACATTTTAAGGCACACATATATGAGAGAAGTTTGTGTACCTACATTAGATGCGATCGGTGTTAAAGATGGAGCTTAAATTGAAAACTGTTTTCACATGTTCTGTATGTCTCTGTAATGGGGGGGGGAGACTCCAACCTACATGGATTATAGATTTTAGAGATGCGCTGCAGTAAAACTGAAGCATTTTTGTATTTATTGATTACTACATTATGTCTTGGGGAGAGTGTGTGCGTGTGTGTCCACGACTGCGTATTTGTTATGTGATCATTGGGGATTTTTTCCTGCAGCATCTGAGGTTTATGTCTGGACGATGTTTATGTTTTGATTGTTTAGTTTCACGTCCGCTGTGCTTGGATAATGGTGATGTAAGACGACGGTGGTTAACATGCTGAAATGTTTAGTTTGTTGGAACTTAACATGTCAGAATAATCAGATGAGGGACGGTTTGTGTAAATGACCAGACACGAAAACAAAATATTCGATCATTTATTTACTGGCAGTATATTCATTCCCTGCCGTTTTTAAAGGACGAGATTTCATTAGCAGACGTTCCTGGGGGTTGGGATAGCATCCAGCCCTGGAGAATCTGAATTCAAGTTGCAATCATCAGTGTTGCCTGTTTCCGCTGAATCATTTCTGTGTGCGCTCACACAGCCCCCATATGCATGTGTACATGTATGCAGTTACAGATTTTACCAGGCTTCCACCAACACACACATTTGTACAGAGACACACAAAATAGTAATGGAGGGCCTGATTTCCAAAAAAAGTTGCTCATCTAATGTTCTCAGCTCTCTCCCCCATTCTCTCAGTAATCCCTGTCTCAAACCTCTCAGAGGCCACAATCAACCCCCCACACATCTGTTCCCTTTCCTCCCCTCTCCTTCCCCTCCTTCCTCCCGGGCACACACACCTCCCACACCGTACCTTGGTGCTCCAGAGTTTGATGGTCCAGTCGAAGGAGGACGTGATGAAGAGGTGGGAGAAGTCTACAGTGCCCACTGCGCTGTGACAGCTGATGCCTGTGACGGGCCCCTGGTGGCCCTCGAACATCTCACAGATACCTGCCTTACTGGAGAAGGATGAATATAATTGTATAAATGATACATTTCTTTACCATATAGTATCATATACTGTTATCTAACGTAAGGAAACAGCCCGACCTGCCGTGTCTGGACGCAGTGTAAACAGTGCCCTCCTCGCTCCCCACCACATAGTTGTTAACATCTCCCGTGGGGAAGGCCATGCCTGTCACCGCCACAGGTTTGGATTTATTGTACGCCAGTTCCATGGTCTCCTAAACACACACACACACACACATTGTATTTATGTCCATCTACGTACATTTAAACCCTGAAAAATGTGGAAACAGAGCCACGTACAGTGAATAATTACAGAAAGGATTAGTGTCTGAAAATGACAACATCACTTACAAACACGTGTGACAAATGTATTTGGAGTAAACACAAACGAGTTTCAATCAATACACAAACACTAAGCAATTAGTTCATGTGTAAAATAATTTTACAAAAGCAAACCAAAAAAAAATGAGATAGTAGTCCTTTTTAGACTCGAAAAGTCTTGCTGTCTGTACAAAGTCACTGTTTATTAGCCGCGCTGCTAACTGATAAAGCTGCTCTATTGGGACAACAACCAGCCAGTGAAAGCAACAGCTGGCAGCAGAGGTGCAGACATGAAAGCCTATAGCTGCATTTATAATGTCCGTATTACACACAAAGCGTTGCACTCGCTGATGAATAATGCAATACACATTTATGAACATTTAGAGACGAATCTCTCTCCATATGTAATGACTATAAGAGTGCTTCTGACACCCGCTGCTTCTGGCAGCTTGTGACGGCTGTGCCACCGATGGGCGATGCGTACCTGCGGTTGGGAGAGCATGTCCAGGCTCCAGGAGCACATCCTGCCGTCTGTGGACACGGTGATCAAGTTGTTGGCATTCTGGGTGCCGACCACATTCACGCAGTACACTGGGTGCTTCGGAACACACACAATCACACAGATACACACATAAGGGCTCGATTTAAGATCTTATTACTGACTCACATTGCACTACAACAAATAACAACAAATATCATGCGGCAGAGTGTGATCACAGTAATAAATCATGATTATTAGTCTCTTTGATTGGAGGCACAAAAATAGTTCCGAACATTTGGCATCTTGCACAATAAATATTTGGATAATTCCTCACTGCAGCCTGCTGTCAGGATCCCGAATCTTTCATTAGCATCACGTGTTATTGTTTGAAAAAATAAAAGCAGAAACACTGTCCTGTTATGGGCTCGTAATTCTATCCTGATACACATGATGTCATGAAATACTTTGAGGATCGAAAGATGCAACAGGCTCGCAGGCAGCTTGCATGCCGGTGTGCAGTCGTCCCTTTAAATCCCTCTACGCTTGGGACATTTGCTGCTGTTCAAATCCACAAGTGTGTGAAGCCATTATATCATTACTGGGCAGTAATTGATTTGTCTGCTGGGCTTCACAAAGAGTCCATTCAGCAATCAGCTTCATGCTAGTAAGCTGGATTCACTAACTGGAGAGGACAAGAGCGGCGGCCCCATTATCGGAGTCCACAGCCCCGTTTAAGCCTACAGTATGGATGGCATGTAGCGACGTGTGCGTCTACATGGCTTCTGTAGCCGACATTAGAAAGGACTACGGGTCCTCAGACAGCGTTAGTGTATTTCCATTGGTAATTTGTTGAGGGTCAGTGAGTTCGGTGAAGCTGAACTGAACTGTTATTTCAGATATGTCTGAGTGTGACTGCTCTCATCAAGTGGATGAAAAACTAGTCCTCAAGACCATTATCATGTAAAAGTGTGATTATTTTTGCTGTGATGGATTGATGATTCAAATTCTGTATTGTGTTTATCTTTTTTTTACGGTTTCGCACCTAAACAGTGAACTCCCTCCAAGGTACAAAACACCACGACATTTGCAAAACAAACTAAACCTAAAATCGTTTCAGTGAAAGAGCCCAAATTACCATCGGCTTTAGATGTGATCATTTCATCTCTGTCAGAGTCAAAGTCTGTGTTATCTTTGTTTTTTCTCGCCTTGCTTTGTGGTTGTGCATCATGCTGAAAACCGTACTTACAGTGTGTGCAGCAGCAGACAGGGGAGTCCTCTGGACAGGGGTCCGGCGGTGACTGCGGTTGTCCCACAGGACTATCTGTCCTGAATACGTCCCCCCCACCACCAGGTTGGGATGAAATCTGGCAAAACCGACAGACACCACCGGAGACTGGGGACAGAAGAGAAGGGATGGAGATGAGGAAAGAGAAAAAACAACTGTGTTACACGTGTGTGGGACTGTTTTATGTTAAAGGCAGATTACAATGAACTACGGGAGGATGTGAGAGTAGAAACGGGTGAAATGAGAAGACAACCTTGCAGTCGATGACAAATGAACTGAAAAGGTATCGCTGGATGGATGTGAACGAGAACAAGTCATCAAGGCATCGTGATGGGTGGCAGACACGGGGACACAGACAGAGACAGGGATGATGAGTTTGGCCACTCTGAGGGTCTGCTGAGGAGAGGAGAGAGGGGTGATGCTGGGGTGCCGACCAGACAAAGAGGAGAATTGTAGTCCTCTTTCCCCCAGCCGTTTCACATTACAGCATCAAAACCTCAGCAGCCACTGGAGCGCTCACTGTAGCCTCCATCATGACAAGCGTACCCTTGAACTCCCTTCCCGCCTCTCAATGCCGTGTTTATTGAGTTCTGGTTCCTCTTCAGTGCTCGTCCCATATGGGCTCCTGCGCGCAACCGCGAGCTCCTCCTGACCCGGAGCCACTGAAGCATCCGTGCGCTTGGGTTATGAGAAAATGTTTCATCCTGTAGCATCGAGCTACATGAGGGTAAATGGTGTTATGCATTAACAAATTGAGAGGAGCAATAATTTACAGTCATTATGGGGCCGAGTGAGAGCTCAACATGAAGCTCTCAAACACAACTCACAATTAAAAGCAGAAAAACTACAACATGCCGGGTGCGTTTCGCAAAAAAAGGATCGTTGCCTAATACGGTCGTAGATTTTGTTAGAAGAAGCTTTGTTGACAGTTTTAGTGTTCCTGAAATTGTATGCCAGACATCTTGCTGTTGAAGCAGCAGCTCTGTGCAATAATCATCTGAATCCTCCCAAATTAATTGCTGTATTAACAAGGCAGAAATACACGCTGTAATGCATTTATAACAGAATATGCAACAAAGTTGTTCTGAAACATTGGAATACGGCAACTCGTGATCATTTTTGGGATGAAGAATGGGGCAGTAATTAATCGTAAGCTCACAAACGCTGCATATCAGTGATGGAGCGCTATACTTGTGCTTTACTGTGGCTGTGAGATGCTATAGAAACAACAGAGAAATAGATGAAAAGAGCGTAATGTTCTGAAATATGACAAAAAAGACCCAGGAGTGTTGAGCAGCTGGAATCGTATATCAGACAGGAATGGGACAACGTTCCTCTCCCTAAGGTCCCAAAGGACATTTTTTACCTTTTTGGAACTGGGTTTGTAGCAGTTATGGTATAACACTAACAGAGTAACAGTAGAATATGGGATGTCCGTTAAAGAAATGATTCTGATCTTGGGTCTATGACTACATATCTACACACATTCACAAAAAACTGCTTCTCACATGCAGCAGGTTAGAGCCGAGCACGCAGGCCCGTAGCAGAAGGCGACTGTAAAACAACTGTGGCAAAGTACACTCTGCAGCAGTATAATATTTGTTTTATTTTTCTGATGTTCTTTCATTTCTCTCCCTCTCTGCTCTCCCTCCATCCCTGCCACCACAACATGTGCGAAGCAGCCAAACCCCAGTTCATTTTCAAATGGTTCTGGAAAACAAACCAGAGGGAAAGAAAACACTCGGCGCTCTTTATTTCTCGTTTTTGTTACTTCTGAGGCGTCACGGCTTTCAGAGGAATGGCCCGGGAGCCGCTTCAGATGTCGAGACTCAAAATAAACAGAACTCTGGTGATAAAAATAAAGCCGCTCGGCAGCTGCCAGCAGGGCCGCTTCTGAAAAGTTTATTTTCACAGACTTAAGAAAGAAAAAAAAAAAAGGATCAAGGTTTTTAGGCCAATTAGCATGTATTACAATATTTTAAGGTATGACCAGTTACCTCTGGAGCTGATAAACGGGAAGTCAGTGACTGTTGTTTATCAAATAGAAAACTTAGAACATGTCTAAGAATTTTAAAAAGAGGCTTTAATACTATGAGACAGGTTTACTCGGCACTGACATTCACATCACGTGCCCACATTCTGCATTTAGTACATTTGCACGCTAAATTCAGACGCAAACGCTTTAAAAATGTCTGTAAAAATATTTTACAAGAGAAAAACAGGTGCTCCGTTCCCTTATTATAAGTTCTAGAAACACCTTCAACCCCTTGTTGTTGCCTGACGGGCAGCTGTTTGGGGTATCTCCGTCAGAGTCTATCAGTAGGTTGAAAACCTCTGTCCTGGCATCTCTGTACACAAACACACGCCCACTAAACATCATCCTGCCACCACAGCCTTTCACTGTTTTTTTTACGAAAGCAAAACTCCACACAGTGCCAAGGCTGGAAGACAGAGGAAACTAATTCCTTCTTGCTCCATCTGAGTTTTACTTCTATGAAAAAAAAGTTTTGACTTTTTGTATAACAACGTGCCTGTTCAAAAAGAAAAAGGCTTCCATTTCAGTTTAGCTTCACACAAACTCTGGGAACGGCTAATCTGGCTCGGTCAAAGGTAAAAAAAAAAACAACACAATGAATTATCGTTGAATCCTTGTTGTTGTGATATTCACCCTCGAGATACGAGCGATGCTAATCATAGAGAACGTTCCTCTAAATTCAAATCTCACTTGTGTTATGAATATCTTTGCCAAATCAAAACAATTTGGATTCCAACATATATATATCGTCTCCAATTTCTCCAGGAGAGGCCAACGTGATCCTTGATCTGCCATTAACACCATCTAAAATAGAAAATAAACACGCAAATCCTTAAGAATAAACAGACGCAAACAGAAAACATCCACGCTCTCTGCGATTCCCCCTTTCTCCCTTCAGTTACCGCCCTACATAAACAACTCTGCCCCACATGAGTAATGACAAAGAGAAGCTAAATCAAATCAAGGGACTCCTCTATTTGCTCCATATGTTAACTTAGCTCCAAAGCCATATCAGTGTCGCCATCTTACAAGGAAAATTCTCGACTAAACTCTGAATCCCCTCTTCGAGAAACCACAGGTTATGCTATCATTCCCCTCATGTACTGTCAGGCTTAGCTACTGAAAATTAGCCTGCCTTTGTCCCAGAAATGCAACATGAAGGACCCTCCAGCAGCAACTTGGATTTTACATTAAAGCCACCCCCTGAAATGCTTTGTCATGCATTAGCACACACATGTTTTGGAGTTACATCCTTTTAAAGTGAACTGTGTGCAATTAGGTGCCGAAATAGGATCAATTTGTTGTCTGCTGCAAAGGAACGTATGAGTTAAACTGGAAGGGACTTGGCTGACAAATTCTAAATTTCAGTGTCATGTTAGAAATTATTGAGTCTCGGGCTGACTTATGGGGAGCTCGGTTAAGTTTTGGCTAAATTTCTGTACTCCTTCAGTCTGCTTTCGATTATTTGTGAGCTTTTGCCTTCAGTGACTTAAATACAGCCTTTGGATCTATTGCAGGGAAATAATTACTCAGAGTCAAAAACATGACTGTGTAAAACATTACATAAGCAAACTATTATTTTGGGACATGAATTCATTCACTTTGTTGGTGAACAAGATACAATATACATTACATATATAAGCCAAGTCAGCTGGCTGCTGCTGGTGAGAGTTTCACCCTCACCATGCAGACACAAGATCAGTGTCATTCTTTCTATCTTACTCACAGTAAGAGAGCAATTAAGCCAATTTCCCTAAATGTCAAACTTTCACATTAAATCAAGTAGAGCCACACGCCTCCATTCCTCAGTTTCTCTTTAATTCAGACTCTGGACATACCAGTCACACGAGCGCAACATCTGTCTAAATAACGTGCGACCGTCTCCATATCGGCTCGAACTCCACACCCAGCCTGACATTTCATTTCCAGAACCGGAGTGGCTCTGTGGATGATTCTCATCTTACACGCAGCGCAGGTCAGACACCTGCTAAGTCATCTCCTGCCAGCCCAGACAGAGTCCAGACTCCTGAAGGAAAAAAAGTAGTTGCAAAAGTCACTCCGGGCTGTCTTTTCTGGGATGAATTGTGGAAGTTTTACTGGGCGACACTCCTGCAATCAGAGCAGGGAGTTTCATTTCTGTCCTCAGGCAAAGCCTGCTGTGTTTGAGAATGTGTGAGAGAAAGAAGCTCACACACAAGTATCATCTACCATATCTTGCATGCAGGCTCTCAAGGCTAAGTGTTTCTGGCAGCCCTTCTTATATTAATGGGAAGTGTTCTGTATAGGATAATGTGCACATGGTACTGTAAACTGTGATGAAAGATGGCACCCAGTAAGGGATTAAGGGTGTCTGATGGAATGACTGAAAGAGAAAAAAACCCCAGAGAGGAGCAAACACTCCCTCCTTTGTTGCATTCTCTCATTCTGTCCTCTGGCAACAAACTGTTGAAAGTTGACTTGGGAAGGCAGAAATGAAGTGAGCGCGCTACTTACAAAAGAAACAGGGAGGCCTGATAGGGCATGCTATAGACAGTATATCCTCCATGCTGTATCCCTCTACTTCTTCTACACCCCCCCCACCCTTCCACCCATCTCTCTCACCGCACTCATCTGTTTTCCACTCCGCCTTATCAGGACCAGATGGATCCGATTGTCTTTCCCTGCATCTCGGCTTCGCAACCTCCTCTCCCCTCCCAACCACCTTTCTCCCCCTGGCTTCGCTCGTTTACGACACCCCACAGATTTTGTCACTCTGTGGTTTCTGGCAACGAGAGAGAAATACCGAGCCAGAGGCTCCATTTCACCAGGCAAACAATGGAGAGAAAGCACAAGGAGGAGGCCCTGTGAGAACAAACAAGCCTTTCGCTCTCTCTCCTTCAGCGGCATTTTAAAAAAAAAAAAAAGAAGAAGAAATGATTTTCCATATCTCATTTAGGTTCCTTGGTTTACAATCTTCACTTTTTGCTGCTAGCTTGATTGGAGCTGTGCTGTAAATGAAATAACACATCATGAAAAGTTCTATTCTTTCCTTAAGTGGTCCAAACTTCTCATTCACCCATTTACACAAACACTCCATATAAACACACAATATATGCAGTCCTTAATTCTCTACAATTACATACAGATGAGCACATCGGGCCAATGTGGAGGCTCTGTGTCTCGCTCAAGAAAACTTTGACACGAGGGAAACAAACCTCACATTTTTCAACACTGATGTCGGTATTGGTACAAGACGTGAGTTTAGGTGTTCGCAACAAAACAATGTTCTCGTTGATTCCTTGGTTGTCCTTTTTATCTGATAATCTATTCAAAGCTTTCTGCTTTCTTGTAGAGAGTTGCACACACGAATGGTTACTTGGCAACCTTACTGTGTCAGCAAGGGCAAACGAGTGAAAGAAGTAGTCTAAGACATAACCCGTATAAACGGCTGCTTCTACACTTCACTTTAGTGCAGATGCTGTTGTTTCCACCGTCAAATAAATAAATAATATGTTTTTTTCTTTCTTTTTTGCAACAGAAGGCTTGTTTAGTGTGACAAAAATCGAATTATTTCACACAGACTCCAATCTGGTGAGTGCGCACACTGAGGATGACATTTATCTTACTCATTCTGATGTATAACTGAACAAAGATACTGCTGTTGCACAGTTATCTCTGCCCACCCTCACCCTCCTTTCCACTCTCCTCTTAGCCCGCTACGCTTCTCCTACTTCAACTTTCTGGAAGTGCCAGAAGCTCAGGGAGCGGCTTAGGGCAGTGAGATATTAATAAAAATATGACTGAGTCCAATGGGATATGACAGTAGCGGTATGGGGTTGTCAGAGAGAGGCGTGTGGTTTGGGGGGTAAAGCCGAGGCTTTAAGTCAAGCGGGCACTTTCATGTGGTGCGACTTTGCCCACTTGAGAGGCTGGTGTGAAGTTACAAGATTGGACCCAACTGGGACGAGGCGATGATGGGTCCAACTGTCAAGACAGCCAAGATGAGGGGAGGCACACTGGTACCAGAATCCCACAGCAGTGGCAGCCCCTTTCCTCAAGTACAAACCCAACACACACACACACACACACACACACACTCCTTCCATTTTATCATAGATCAGTGGCTGCTGCAGTTGGGCCTTTACAACTTCCACAGCCCATGAGAAGCAAATTCAGCGATCAAACACTAACAGATTTATGTTGGAATGAATTTGATTGATGAAGTTTTAGATTTGTTATATGTTTTTTTCGGCAGATCAGAGCAATGGATTGATGACGACCCCAACCCTCATACTTTCACGTAATAAAAACTAACTACTGCCCAGCCAAAAACAAACAACAAAAAAAAAACACCTGTAGTGAACAAAGAAAATAGTTAACAGCCTCCCACTGGAAGAGTGTGCTTCAGGTTGCAAGAAGTAATTAAGCCTAACTTAGGCAGTGAGTAGGTTCTCATTCCTTAAATGTCCTGTGGTCACAGAAATGAAGCAAACAATTCTAAAATGTGGTCTAAATGAAATCTACAGTGGTTTTAATCTGATCTGATCAAAGAAAATCAACAGTAGAACTCACAGCAATACCTAATCGTGAAAGTAAGAGCATTTCCACGGAGAAGAAGCTTAAACTTATAAAGGAGGATAAAGATTGGATTCTGAGGTGATGGTGCCTGCTGTACAAACTTATGGGGGCAGCTTTATGATCTGGGGTTGCTTCAGCATTCTCCATTGGGGGGAAACTGAGCCATTAATCAATCAGAGACGACCTCTATTATGTATTGTAGTGCTACCGTAAAACTAGAAAAACATGCTTTAGAACAACAGCAGTGATGAAAAAAACTATGGCTATGTTTGGACTGCCTGTCAAATGTTTTGTGTGACTAGGGTCAGATTTTTTCCCCACAGTGTGAACAGCACCAGTAACATGGAATCTGATTTTTTTCCTTATGTGCATCGGCTCAGTGTGGCCAACTGAAATCTGATATTGGTCACATTAAAAAGGCTAATGTGAACAGGCCAACACAAAATCGGATCTGAGCAGTAAACTGGAACTGAGCATTAAAGCCTGCAGTCCAAATGTCCTCTAGTCTTCTAGATTAAAATATGAGCCAAATTGTGACAGCAGAGCAGCAAGAAATACAAAAATGAATGCAGTAAAGCGAGACTTCTTTGACAGCTGTTTATTCCACCTGAGAAGTCTATAATCACGACCTGTCTCCATAAGTGCTGCATTAGAAAGTAATATTCACGTCACCTAGAATTATTTGTGCATGATTCCTCCACTACATTTGCTCAAGTACGACTGCTTAAACCCGAGCTAACTTTCATCACATCAACACATCAGAGACATGAAGCAACAATGTTTTAACAAAGCTGGAAATAGTTCATTGTCTTCTCAGCGAACAATGTGCACTATGCAATGCAAAACAATTTGCTCTATCCTACGTCGTTTTTAAGAACAAATATTCTTAATCTAAACACTTACGGTATGAGTCTACCTGCAAGTATTTGCCTTGCTAGGTCCATTCACCAAACTGTACACAGCTCGACGAGAAATAAAGAAGCCTTACTTCATCAAACCCCATAAAAAAAGAATCCTTCAATAAGCCTGGGCCTTAAACAATAAAGCCCCTACTCAACCCAGCCTCAACCACAAACCCCAACCCTTCTGTATCAACCCACACTGTCATTCTGTTGTATCCTCTACACACACGGCAGAGCCTTAAAACAGTCCAACACAAACATATGAATACACACATTCAGTATTCAGGCATCTACCAGTCCATCCGCCAGACAAAAGCCGCTCCTGTGGGCAAATGTGTAAAAACAAGACTGACTGAAGTGCTGTTAAATGCTGCCTTCCAAACAGCAGCGGCGTGTACCAGCCCAGTGTGATGCGTGTGTACAGAAAACAGCAAGTCTGCGAATACAGAGGAAGGGAGAAAGCATGTGGCTGCCCTCTGTTACTCCTGCTGAGGACGGGAGGCGCAAGTCGGAGAGCGAGGGAGAAAGCAGCAACAAAGCGGGGAAGAGGCACAGAGCCCGGTGGGTTTGGGGAGGTGAAACGGCAGAACATGCTCGCACATTAAGAGCCGTCTGAGACGCAGCTAACTAGAGTTGCAGATTTGTTTGCAAAAGGCACCACAGGGAGAGAGAGCGGCTGAAAAAAAGCAGTCCCCTGAGTTTTCAACTCCTTTCCATAAACACTCCTGGAGTGTTTTCATCCAAGTCCAACAGCAACAGGAGGATTAATGGAAGATGATGCTGGATTACATCTTTCTTTAATCATTTTATCTTAATTTCCTCCACTGCTCATACTTGCTCTTTTGCTGCTAACTCGTTTCTCTCTCGCCTCAAGAACATGGCAACATCCCAGGCTGTAATGTGGGCTGTCGGGCACTGAGAAGTTCTCTTTCGCTCATTGGTCCTTTTTCTTTTCTCCATGAGCATGAGCACTCAATTAAATCCGATCTCCGCATGTGCATTTGCTGAAGCGGTTTCCATGTGTGACCTTCAGGAATTTCACAACATATCAGCGCAAAATGGTAGCATTGTGCTGTCGTTGCTGTTGTCGTTTACTTCAACACACTGTGGGTCAGCACAGTTTCACACATTCGCAGTAAAGCCTCTGTTGATGTACTGAGCATTTCATTGGATGCTTAAATAAATATCCTTGCTCCCCAACTTCTACCGTCCGATACTGACAATTCACAGATCAGCATGCTCAGAAACCACACTGCTAATAAAGTCGGATGTACATGTACAGTACATATTTCATTGGAGAACCACATGGAAAATCTCCAGAATCCTACAGCGACAAGATGTATAGCTGTAATCTATCCGTGCAACCACATGACTTTCAGCAGCAGCATAAATTATGGTGCAGTGAAAGAATCGAGTGCTTTAAAAATCCACTGTGGAGCTCGACTTGTATGGCGAGCTTCATTACCACCTTCAGTATGCAGGAATATGTGCCTCTGTGTGTATGAGCCTAACATCACGTTTAAGTAGTGAAGCCGGGCACTAATTCAGGTGATTTTCACATATGACATTAATGTGTATGAGGAGAACTTTTTGCAGCCCTGCTGAGGAAGGATCACTGTGGGTGGGCTAACACAGATATACAGACACTCGGAAGCGGTGCGCCACATGATTCTACGACTGATACGTCTAAAAATGGCCTTCTGTGTTTCACAGGACCAGCCACTCCATCACCTCTTTGCTGCTTCCTACCAACTTCTTTGTGTCAGATGCTATTAGCATCAAAACCACCTGAGAGTTTATTTCAACCAAAACCTCAGTCTCTTCTAATTACTCTTATATTAAAGCGTTCCTCTTTAATCCAGTCTACGTAACATGGCAGATGAATGCATTTGGTTGACTTCTCTTTGCTGAAACAGAAGAAAGTTCCCACTTGCTATTCACTTTGACATTAGGACTGCTGTCGTACTCTATAGATCTGTACCTGGCAGTGAAAGATGTACTCTGGTGTGGCCTTCTTAAACTTGATGTTCCACACCAGGGCAACACCATCCGGTTCGTGAGGAGCGTCTTCGTTATTGTTATAGGAGGCAACCAGCAACTCGGGATACTGAAAGAGAGAAAGGAGCGAAGCACAAGGCAGAGGGAGAGAGACACAGAGATCAGGATGTTCATAAAAACGGAGACATGTTGAATCAATAAAAGGCAGCTGATCTCTCTCTTTAAACACGAACAGAAGCAAATAAATAAGCTTGAAGGAAGAAACTTGGTTAATCGCAGCTGGTATTTCTTAAAATAAATATCTGCAATGCAGGAAAGTGTTACAGCTTTATATTTAAACTAGAAGACACATACAAACACACACACACACACACACACACACATGGTTTCAGGCCTCACCTGAGGGGACCAGTCAAGACAGGTGATAACGCGATGTTTGGACCAGTGTTCGTCATAGAAGAGTCTACTGAAGGACAGACTGGAGCCACTACCCAAATCACTGGAAGCAGACAGAAAAGGTAAAGTCAAACTGTGATAAACTGGATTCATTTGGATTATAAACTGATATCATTCGATGGTATTTACTTCAGCTTGAATTGAACTGGTTCCCTCTCTCTGTAAAGTGTCATTAGATGACTTTTGTCACAAATTGATGCTGTATAAATAAACTAAACTGAACGTCCCAAAGAAACTATACCGGTAGAGCAGTAACTTTTCCCTTAAATCCATTCTAAATGAGGTGATACTACTGACCAATCAAATCACATATTGACCAATACTAAAACTGACTATTTAGAACAGGTGGATGCGCACATGGCCCTGGGAAAGATCTAACCAGGGTGTACCCTGCCTTTCGCCCAATGGCAGCTGGGATGGGCTCCAACACACCCTGCAACCCTTAATAGGATGAAGTGGGGATGGAAAATGAATGAATGAATGAAAGACTACGTGAATGCATGCATTATATTCTTATATTTCAGAAAGAAAGGTTTACTGATGATACACACAGTAACTGCTGCAAGTCTGAATCATTCTATGAGAACCGAACACCTTAAAAAAGACAGAAACTCCTGAAAGGCGACGACAAAGCTGTCTGACTGATTGTTTCTTACTGAGTCAGTCATTTCAGCCACTAATGAGCATATTCCTTGTGGTCAAACTAGATGCTATGGTGTCTGTTATGTCACTGGCCACTTCAGAAGGTTTTACCACCACAGTTTTGTCTTTGTATAGTCTTTTAATGAAGTACTAATTACTGCATATTCTGGGCACCAGTACGTATGCATGAGATCCAAATCGACTGCAATACTGTGTGAGACTATAAAAAACAAGGTAGTGAAATGTAGGTTAGGTTGTTACGCTCTCAAAAATACATCCTCGGAAAGAACAAAAAAGCGCTCTGATATTGAGTGCTGAGGCACGGCTTGTTTTAGACATAATCTCTATTTGACCACAGGCTCCGTGCTTTTCAGAGGCTAAAGTGATAAAAGTTCAAGTGAGTCAGTAAAAGCAGTTCCTCCATAAGAGGAGAGCAGTAGCTTATCACAGCTTTGCACTTATGGCTCTTCCAGCTTTTCCCAACACTTTGATAACCTCCATTTGGAGGCAGGCCTTCCGATGGCAAGACAATGCTCTGTAAGCTGTGAGTCTGTGTGTCTGCTCACAGAAGCCTTTAACTCTCCGGGTGTGTGACATCACTATGAAGACATGCTCTTTAAAGAACAAAGGAGCTCCCAGGCCCTGAGAGTGACACGGTGGCTATGAGTCAGTTCAGGCACATTCGTGAGTTGGAGACGCATCAATAGATGCTCACATGTGCACTCACATCCAAACTATGGCCTTGTTCAGACTGCCAGCATTCATCAATTTGGTGGCACAAGCAGATTGTCTCCAGATTGATTTCTGAAAACCTTGACAACAACAAAACATTACATGGGACTGGATTTTTGAAAGCCGTCCCCAGCGGCATTTCAGAACAAAGCTGCTCACCCTTCTTTGTCGTCAAGGTCTCGGCCGCTGTAGTCAAAGAAGATGTTGCCGTCTTCAGCCAGAGCTCTCTCCATCACCCGGATGCTGCAGTCAAAGAAGCTCTGAAATTCGGAGGAGTGCAGGATCTGCTGCCTCTCCTCTTCTGTCAGCTCCCGCAGGACAGGAAAAGAGCCTGTTGAATGAAACATAATCAGAGAGAAAAGACTCGCTCAGAATGTGTTTTACTGAAGGCCCATTCATTTCAAATCAGCTAATACAACAAAAAAAGGGAATAATCACATCATTAGTTTTTAGAATTTATTGCTATGTTGGCTTTAATGAGAAACATGTGAACAGAGACATGTGTCTGTTGAAATAATTTTTTTCTGTTCATGAGAGCATAGATTTCGATGTATCAAGTAGCAACTCAAACAATGCTTAAAAACACAATCCTGCCACTTTGTTTGTTCGGGCCCTTAAGTCATTCAGAGAGCTATTCAGATTTGCTGAGGATTTCCGCGTCACACTCCCAGCTCAGAGTAGATTCATCCATTTATCCAGCCGCCGATTCTGAATCTCCTCCGAACCTCAAGTTCAAATCGTGCTGCTTTCGCTGTACCTCCAAACTGCGAAGATCTAACTCTCTTGGTTTTGCTTTTTGTCTGTGCTGTTGATAGCAAATTCTCATCAGGAGCCAAACGCTCCCTTAAAATGCAAAAAAAAAGCAAAAACGGACAGGAGTGAACCCTCCATGGAGCCTGAGGTTTGAATGGAGTAGTAATCTACCTGCCAGCCCTTTCGTCCCCTTCAGCTTTCTTATCTGTGGAGGTTGTATGTACTTAGAAGAGACTATCTGTGGTGGAACTCCAGAACAAAACAGGCAAGCGGTCTTTTTCCTGTCTTTGTTTTGCTGTCTGTGCTAGCATTAACTAATAAAATAAGTAATAAAACTAGTAATAGAAGTGTTTCAGTGCAACTTTATGTACAATTTCTATTTGTACTGTAGCTCAAAGTGAGTTGTGGAGTCCAGTGGAGTTGTTCACTCCACGTCCTAAAACCAGGTAGCGAAAATGGAGAATTTGGACAAATACAGAAGGACCAGTCAGCTATCACATGATGACGAAGCTTCTGGGGAGAGCGATCAATATGTCCAGACCTCTGGTGGAGTAAGAGCATGTCCTTAAACAGAGAAGAGAAATCTGTGGCAAGATTTATGGAAAGGCAGATTAATAAGAAAAAAGAACGTAAAAGGTCCAAATAAAAAAAAATTCATAAAGCAGATGAAAACATATACCAAGTAAACTAAAAACAGAAATCTTGTTTTTTCCGTTGTTATACTGGGATCTTCGACCAATGATTTAACGCACAGTTTTACAAACCCAGACACGCATTACTGTAGTGTTTACTACCACGAAAAAGAAAAAAAAAAAAACCCGCTGCAAATATGCACGCCTCTGACATCAAATTAACATTGCCTTCATCTCTATGAAAACCAGAATCCCATCCAGGACATAATAAACTAAAAACAGTTCCTAATGCATCTTTTCTAGTAAAATCCTACAGCAAGAACTTCATAAACAAGGGAGAAACAAAGCCCTCTGTGCGGCCCGCCTCCCTTTGAACGTAATGGCTGCACAGCACGACGTCCGGTTTTTGAAGTCACTGTCCCCAAGCGCACATGCAATTTTACATGCACACACGCACACACACACGTCGACCTTTACCCTGCCTCTTGACTTTGATCCCACCATCCCTTTGTATTTCTTACGAGTTGTCAGAAAGGACCCAGTGAATCGAGTGGCAGAGATCAAAGGCCAGACCTTCTAATAGGCCAGGATGGAGAGGGGACGAATGACTGTGTGTTTATGAGTGCGTGTCAGCATACGTGTGTGTGTTTTATTCAGTTTATGTGGCTGAATATGAATATGTCTCTCCATCTATTTGCTCACAATGCATTTCAACATACCCAGGAACCCCTGTGTCTTTCTGCTATTATCTCTCTATATGAGCCCTTGACATACACCCACACATCAACACATTTCTCTATTCCTCTTCACTTTGAAATAGGGCCAGGGGGTCATGTGACAGGTTTTTAATCAGCGCTGACCCTCACATGCCATGGAGCTGATATGCTGGACCCGTCTTAACCCCAACTGTAACCTACCCCCCCCCCACCCTCCAATCTGATACACCCACTGACTGGCAGGGGAGTGTCACACATGGGTGACCATGTATCGTGACAGATTGACCAGCAACATCTGAGAAGTCGAGGAAAGGCGGAGACTGAAGGAGCAGCAGACGGGGGGTCTAACTTTTAGAACTCTCACAACTCCATGTCCAAAAGAGCTGGGATGATGTTTGTGATGTAAGGAAAAAACCAATGCAAGGATGTGCGTGTCTTATAAAGCCAACACTTAATTAAAGTATCCACAAATGGTATGAATGAAATATATCAAATTTTAAAACGGAGAGCTAAAAATAAAATAAAAAGTGTTAAAACTAGCACTATGTGACCGTGGTCTTCGAGCAGGACTGCATATAAACAGCTAAGATGCTATCATGCAAATTAGAGGTCAACCAGTTGTGGATTTAAGCTGTAAAAGCTGTAATCCTAACCACTCATTCCCCTCCAACACTGATGACTTTTTTTCTACTTTTTTGTAAATTATCTTTGAGCAACAAACCCCCTGTCTTAAATTAAAAGGATAAAAAAAATAACCAACAGCATGCTGGGAAATGATAAATGAACATATTCCTTCAGGAACACATCGTCAACTCAAACTTTGTATTCTACAGTGTGTGAATGACCCATTTTAAAACTGGGAAAAGATGCAACAAAATGAAGTGGAACATGACACTGGCTGCTGTGCAAAGCTCTGAAAATACTGCATAAAGCTGCAGCCAAAGAGAAATTTAAAAGTTGACTGCAAAGGACTCTGTGCACCTGAACAGAAGCATAAATGAGGAGGAGAGCAACGGCAGACTGCTTTATCACTGCAGCTTAATGCAGTCACGTTTACCAGACTTCTTTTAAGCTATTTATCTATTTGGTAACCTGCAGATGAATTGGTGTCCTTTTAAGCTAGATGTTTGGTTTCCTTTTGATAACATGGATCTTCTGTCTGAGATGTTTATGCCTGGCTGCAAAACATCCAGCTGTGCTGAAAGTTGCAATGTTCAGGAATTGAACTGGAAAAAACATGACACTCAGGGATGTCTCCTGGACTTCATGCGTTTGATTCTGGATGCAAAACTGTCGTGTGTGTCTTTGAGTGACTTTCAGGTATGATGTCAACAGTGCAGCTGCTGGCTTCAGACTATGCAGATTCAAATAGTTTGTCCAACTATTTGGCCTTATTGGCCAAAAAGAAAAAGAGTCAGACGAGCACCGGTGGAAGTTTCCACCAGCACAATATGTGAAACATTGCACTCTGTTTTTTGCCTATTAATGACAGGTTTAATGATGACTGCAGTGACAATGCAGTGGCGTTCTTTATACCTTCTTTGGTTTCCTTGTTGTCGTCTTCGTCTGGCTGCTCGGATTCGGGGCCCGGCTTTGCCTCCATCATCTCTTCATCTTCCTCTTCCTCCTCTACTGAAAGAGAGAGAAAAAAAAAAACAAGCGAAAGAGAGAACCCTCATGTTAATCAACAGCTGTTCCAATTTTCCTTGACCTCCCGCTGCGTGCCTCCACCCCCTCCTTCTTGCTAAAATAATCATTCCCAGACATGCACTGGTACACCTGACTAACTAACATTTACTCCAAACGGGTTTCATTTACAAACAGAGTTTTTTCTTCTTTTTCCTTTTAAGAAAACACACAAATATGGAGCATACATGTGGCAGAATGTCACTTTTCAGTTGCGTATGTATGCTAAGTTAACATTGTTTTTTGGAGAGCAGATACCATGTGAAACAAGCCCATTTCGATGGTCATACATGACTTAGGTGATTGGACCGGTTGGTCACTGTGATCCCACATCACAAAAACCCAAACATTCTGCAGGAAATGTAGCTTTCCACTCTCTCTCTCTGCCTTTCTGTCACCTTTGACCCCAGGAAAAGAGATCCTGTACTGTGTCTGTGTGTGTGTGTGTGTGTGTAAAAGGGGATTCCCTCTGCATTCACTCCAATCAGGCTGTGCAATTATGCTTGACTCTCCAGAATTTATTGGGAAGTGTGTGCGCGCGCGCGTGTGTGTGTGTGTGTGTGGGTGTGGGGGGGTTCAAGTATGAAGGGTTACTGTCAACACAGGCACCTGCTTGTCAACTACTGCCCCGGCCCCCCTCAGGGTATGTGTTGGTAACCTTCACCAACCTCTCCTCCTTTTTGCTGCTGCTCCCTCCTTCTGAAACAGATGCTGGGAGTCGGGGAGGTGGGGTGGGGGCTCTCTGAGGACCTCTTAACACCCTGACAGTGCGACCAGACACCTGTGGTCTCAACACACACGCTACACACACATACAATCTGTCTTTCTCTCCCTTTCAAACACACATGGCCGGGGCCCTCGCCTGCAGTGCCAGGGGTGGCGAAGGGTTAACTTGCAGGGTCAAGCTGACAACAGTTGCTCAGTCCAGTGGGAGGAAGTGACTACATCACACCCCCAGAAATGCCTCCCTCTCAGACTCACACAACCGTACACACACGCACGCACGTCAGGGTGTTTAACTCAGCTGGAGTATGGCCCGGGGCACTGTTAAAACCACTCGCTCAAGGGCCGCTCTTCCACCGGATGCGCTGTGCATTTATCAGCTGCACTCGCCAAGGCGTTTAATAAACACTGCTGAACTTTACAAAGCCACATTAAAGTTAAATCGGTGATTACTCCAGTAACTTCAGGATCACTGCAATCCCAACGTCTCATTTGAATTCGTCTACGATATTGAGCTTCCCAGCACACGGTTCCCGATCCACGTCTGCTTTCTTTCATTATCCACTTCCAACAAAACACGTTTGATATACGACTTCAATTTTCATACTCTGTGTGCATCATAAATTACTAAACTAAATCAAACGCATGCTTGTTGAGGATCTATCCAAGTTGGTGGTTAACAGCCAGCAGTAGTGATCCAAACACCAGTGACCCACCAGAATGGAGGAGAGACCAGAGCGAACCAGAGAGGCAGACTGCCAGACTAGCTCCGTGTCTGAGCTGCCAAAACAGACATGCTGCGAAACACTCAGGGATGCCTTTTTCCAGCTCTTTTTGTCTCGTCCTCCATGCTACAGTCTGAAGTTGTGGTTTTTTTTTTGGTCATAAGTCACTTCCCCATCCACAAACTTTGGTCAACAAACTGCAAAGCTTCAGGATGTAGAAAAGAAAGCGACGCATCACACACAACCTCTATTCTACTCTATTTTCTTGACCTTACGTGACCGGTCCGGTGGTTGGAATGTGTGGTGATGAGGATGGGAGGAGCGTGAGGAGAGGAAGGAGACCACATTGAGGAGCGGTCAAACTGTCAACCCTTGGGACCACAGGAGTCTGGAGAAGACGGCATGATTCATGACCTATGGGTTACCTCACAGAAGGGAGACAGTCCAGTTCCTGTATGAAGATAGTGTTGATGTCTTTGCCAACGGCCATGGATCAAGTTGCTCTGTCACAATCCTGCACCAAAAATATCCCCACTATTTCCTTTGAGTGGAGGTTTTAGGATAGGTTTTTTATGTGTGCTCAAACTAAAGTGAAAACTATACTGTTGAATAAAAATGAAATGATAATATAAAACTTTATGTAAAACGTTCAAGCAAACGCATAGAGAGGCTCTACATGGTTTCCTGTTGCATTGTAAAAGAAGCACTGAAATGAAATCAAAAGAGACAATTTCACAGTGTGAGTGTGTCTGCAAGCTACTCCGTAAGTATTCTTGCTTCCACCTCATTCCTGTCACGGGATGCTTTCTGTTTCCACCTGCCGCTTAATACCTCTCTTCGCTGCAGGATGGCCGTTTAACTGGTATCCTCCCCCTCAGCACAGACAGGGGTCCAGCTTGATGAAACTCCACTTGGGGGCTCCTGTTATGGCTGACTATACACCCGAGGTAATGATATCCTCGGTAGCCCAAGCTGCTGCATCTGGCTGCTCCAATCTTCCCCAGGCTGCCTACTCATGCTGACCGGTCCGAGTCAATTCAGAACAGCCCAGCAGGTACGCAGGCATAGCATGGAGATATACAGAGCACACAAGCGTACATTAAATGTGTAAAAGTGCGTGTGCAGACAGAGCTATGCAATAAACATGTATCTATGTGTTGCTGTCAGAGGTAAGAAAAAGGACAGCACAAACTGTGCCTTCTGGACTGTGCAGCTTGTTTGTCGACCCAGAACATTTCTCTGTCCATATAATCCATACCTTCACTGTTACGTTCAGTAAAAGTGGACAATCAGCACAGTTATAGGTGTCGTAGAAATGCGTTTCATTAGCTTCTCTGAATTAGCGTTGCAGCCGTCAGACTGGGCCTGATCACACCGTGGGTGACTCCATTGCAAAGTTACAAAAGGGTGCAGTGGGACCAACGGTCGGGGACGTTTCAGAGCAGCCACATTATTTTAGCTGTGCGAATTGAAATGTATGCTGGGCCACATTTATGGACCTCCTACTTCTCTCATATGCCTCCTGCCGGTGAAAAGTAGGAACAAATTGTGAGTTCCACCGGCTCGAATAGCCATGGCCGCAATCGGCCATTCGCTTTAGCTGTTGGCAAAGTGCACACGTAGAAATTAAGCACTTAAGACTGAGAGAGTGTAGACTGCAGCCTATGTGTGGAATGACCGGGTTGTGTTGTCAAACTCATACGAACAGGTTAGACTCGGATTGGACAAGTAGCGAGAAAAATAGTGTTTTAAATACCTGTATGATTGTAGAGGTAAAATTTTATGAGGACGAGGCTCATAGAATATTTAACCGGCCGTCTGTTAAGCATGGCTACTTTAACTTATGATGAAATGTTGGGAGTGGCTCGTGATCCAGTCAGATCCTGTTCCTAAAAGACTCAATCAATTTTGTGATTTAGATTTGAGAGTTGCATTTCTGAGCAATAAAAGTTCCACGAGCCATGATGGATCATTCTAATTGCTTATTCTATCCATTCAGCAGGCACCTAAAACAGAAGATGAGGAAAACCAGCTAATATTCACATTATAGATTCTGTAACCAGCAACTCTTTGCTATAGCTGTAGCAACTACACACTGACACCTACGACGGGGTCATGTAAGGCAGGTTCAAATGTGCTGAACAGTGAGAGATTCACATCGGTATCAAACATTCAGCACAGTTACTTGCACAGCTGAGTTGGGCTACAATTACGGCTCAACTCTGCCATTCAATCGGTCCTTGTGGCAGTATACAGGCACAGGAGCAGAACTTTCTCTGTGGGAGATCAATCGTACATGCAAGTGTAGCTGAATTTACTACACAGACGCTCTCTTTCAGTTCGTTTTGTAAATCCAAAACATCTATGTTATTAAAGCACAGCTACAGTCTGCAAATGGTTTCAGAGAGTGCCTGTTGACATGCAGACTTATTGGTCTGAATGAGCATACAGTTTTGGTCGGACTAACCCGTTGACATGCATTTTTAAGGCTGATTTTTAAAAAACTAATTGTTTTTTTTGTTTTTTTTCCAGTGTCAACTTGCTAAAACTATAAGAGGGAAACTGAGCTGTAAGCTTCTTTTTTTTTTCCCCTCACAAAGTTTCCACAAATTTGTATATTTGTATTTGCCATAACTTAAGGAAGTGCCCACTTGGGGATTAGTTTGAGGGCTGTTGCATTCGCCACACCAATGCAGTTGAATTGCGAGTAGCATGGTGCATCCACAGCTCTGTACATCATAAAGGATGTTGCCTTACCTCATTCATGCTGCGCGCTCATTCGCTCGTGGCGTTGGATCCTGTTTTAAAGCCCTCACTCTTATGCAGAGGCCAGTTTCAACATGACTTGCTTGCTCGTGCAGAACAACTGAAGACTGATTGCGGCCATAACAGCATGGAGCTGCGGTCGGTCGATATTTAGCAACAAATTTTCTAAAATAAAAAGATCTAAAGAAGTGTTTTTTTGAAATTACATTTTGCAGAAATGTTTTTCGGTTTCCACATTTTTTTTAAACACTATCTAATAGATTCATGTATGTAATCTGACTGTGCTGATGCTAAATGCTCTATATAAGCACCATATATAGTAAAAGAGTTATATAATATCTCCTTGTAATTGTCTAAGGCTCGACATCTGCGCCTACAGACTTCCTGCAAGAGAAAAAAAAAAGAAAAAATGAATGTTATAAAGTGCCACCGGCTACTCCATCAGGGGCTTCTTGACTCCTTGATAGCTTATTGCTTTTAATGGCAAGCAAAAGAGTGAAATAGTTCAGGTGAGAGTAATGGGCCGATCTGTTTGGGGAAATAAAGTAAAAAATAGTCTTAATGAAGACTGATCAACCGCTGAGAGTTTCATTAGCTTAAACATTTTGTATTATTTCACAGTTGGCGGTTTCTACTGAGCATGTGGAGAGAACGATACTGACAGCATATAAAAGATGTAAACTGTCTTGTGCTCCCCTTAAGCTAGTACATAAAGCACAATGGCGCGGTGTGTCAGAGCAATAATGTGTTGGCATGTGTTCTGTTTGGTAAGGATCAAAGCGTCAGCTAACCTTTTCTTCTGAACCCAATCCACATTAAGTGCTAGTGTGTTGAAATGTGTTAGTGCAGGCTTGGAGCGATTGGCGCAGTTATCAAAGAGCTGTGGCTGTGTGTGTGTGTGTGTGTGTGTGTGTGGAAGGGAGGATGAGACTAGGCCCCAAGTTTGTCATCTGCTACATTATGGAGGCAGAGCTCCAGACTTATCACAGCAGTATGGAGGTGACTGCTAAACTGAGTCACACGCAATCAAAGTTGACAGAACTCGTAATTTCTAGAGGTCCCCATTGTATTAATCACAAAGAGAGACAGAGAGAGAGAGAGTGAGAAACAGATATGAAAAGGAGGATACAGCGCATGCTGGAAGAGGGATACAAAAGAGAAATCCAGCAGGATTTCGGGGCATCCCACGCACAGGGAATAACCCTGCAAGATTACATAGACATTCAGATGGCGGCACGCACACAGAAAGTTTGCAGGGGTTCTGAGCCACTGGCTGTCGAGGAGACCACAACACAAGCACTATGTAGAGGAGGAGGAGGTCAACAAGACTTGAAAGACTCCTCTAATGTGGCCCTGGCACGACACACATAACAGGCACACACACAGAAATACGCACCGATTTCACTGAGAGCAACTCATCCCCTAACTCGTGTTTTTAGAGTAAGGCACAACACACACACACACACACACACACACAGTGCCATCACCTCTGCACATGTTACAATTAACCTGAGGCATCAGGGGAATTCTCTCCAATAATGTCATTGTTCGTGAGCTTCAATTAAAAAACTGCAGATGTTTTTACACGTCTGCAGTTATGATACAGGTTTCGGATAAAAGGATGCATTGCTAAAATATTGGCAGATCTTATGAATAAGAATCAGTTTCGATTAGAATGCTAATACTGGAAATGTCTTGCAGATACCTCATCTTCAGCACTGCAGTATAAACTCTTGTGCATTCCTGGAGAAGAAAATAAGCAGTGTTCTACACTACTTGGTAAGTTTTTGACACCAGCCTTGCAGTTTCTCTGAGCCCAGAGGAACGCCGCTAACATTTTAGGGACCTCTGATAGGTTGGACAGAAAATTGCTGGTTTACAGCAACCTGTTCAGTGAAGGCGAGCAGATATTTTTTCTGAGAGGTGAGAGGGCAGGCAAGTCTGCTCAGGAATCTTGCTGTTTTGTAGGCAGCCAAGGCAGACATCACAGTGGCAACTTCTTGCAAAGAACCTTAGCTTCCCTTTGAAGTGAATCAGGATTTTATTTAGGTGAAGGACAAAGTCTAACACGCAGGTACTGATAATCCTCCAAAGCCCGTTTGCTACCTCTACTGTTACTGTTTTCCATTTAAATTCATTCTATTATAAAACAATGTTTAAAATTTGCCATGGTTCATTATCATCATGATTTGCCACAGTAGGGGTAAAAATATTCCCCACATACCAGCACATTAGCAGCGGGAGCTGATACAAACTGGTAAAGTTTCAGCCCCCACCATGATTTAGATTTATTCATCTTTTCACCACACTTCCCCACACTGATCAAACATTGTATATGTGTGTCCTCGAGTGTGCGTACGCCCAAGCCTACACCGTAAACACACATGCATGCCCACACATAATCGGCTTTCATTAATGCGGCCCGTACTGGCCTGTAATGGTCTGTGGCAAACTTTCCTGAGTGCTGTGGGCCGCTGGATTCTCTCTCCATCACTTTCTCCCAGTCTGTCTCTCCCTCTCTCTGTCCAGGCAGCCCCTCTCTTTCTAACAGTGCCACCCAGGCTTGGCCTTGACCCAGACCCACATCTTTAAAATGAGCCATCATGGCCCAGCCATGCCATGCTCTGAGCCCCACCGCAGGGCCCTGATTAAAACCCATGACTTCAAACTTTCCAAACTGTCAAAAATCCCGTCGGCGAGAAAAAAAAAAAAGAGGGAGAAGGAGACGGACCAACAGAGAGAAAACGTCTCATGTGAAATCACTGCTGTGGCACCGACTCACTTTTCAGCACGTCATCTGAGCTGGTATTTGTGTCACTCAGACACAAGGCTGTCTGCATCTGTGTTTGCGAGTGTGTGTGTGTGTGTGTGTGTGTGTGGCACAGCTGTCATTTGATGGTCTGTGTTTCTCACTCCAATGACAATGGTGTTTCATTTAGTTTTTACTGTAATAGGACAGAGGGGACAGCCATATTTCTATAGGAAGTATAAAGGTCGAATCTTTCGAGGTTGTATTAAAATAGACAAAAGTATTCACAGATGCTTGGGTTTAATACCTATGAGGCAACAACGGCGCCGTCATCCAATCTAATCGGATTTTATTGAATTAATTAAGACTTTGAAAGGCAAGACATGATGGAGATTAATTGTGTGACAGTAATAGTTTATAGTACCATGATTCAATTTCATTTCATACAGAATCTCATAAAACCTGTCACTTTTGGCTGCTGATACTTTGAGGGAGCAACAGTGCATGTGTGAAGAGTGCTCCCTGCTGGACAACTGAAGAACTGCAAGACTCCTTCAGCCAAACCAGCGAGGTTATCACATTTCTATTCAATCTACTATGAAGAAGTAAACAGTGGAAAGGATCTGGGAATGTAAGGTTTGAATCAGCCGCAACTAGAATGGAATGGGATGAATTCAGAGCCAGCTGATTTTCAGCAATTTTGACTGAATAGCAATATGAAACAAACACACAATTCAAACCTTGATTTAATTTTGCTTGGTAAAATAATGCTTGCTTTTAGCATTGTTTAAAAAAGCTGAGAGTATAAACAGTCTAAGGGTTTGAATTTGTCATATAAAGCATTCACAAAGATAAAAACTAGTAGAAAAAAAAAAAAGTACAGTAACCAAAGTATGGCTAGAAGCCGCAAGGCTGGCTGTTGCAGTGAACCGCTACCCATTCAAATGAAAACCCCTGGAGAGTCGAAGTGATCTCTGAGTACAGAAGAGACCACCCAGGCGAACGTTAAAGACCCACTGTTGTTTTACACATGTATGAAAAAAAATGCAACGAGGGGGGGACGGGGGGTGGGGCTCGCATGTCAAAAAGTCAAGTTCAACTAAATCCAAACCAAAAAAAGAAGAAAAGGAAAAAGGTTGAAAGAGAGCAGGGGGGGAAACATGAAACTGTATTTCTACTCATCTTAAGCACTCATCAGATGGCAAATATTATTTTGGATGATGGCCATTTTACCAAGAGAGAGAAAGCCAGAGGGAGGGAGATGAAGAAAGGCTACATGTACCTTATTATACGGTGGTCATAGGGGAAAATTGCAATCATCTGTGACTCACTTGGAATACCTTATATGCTGCAAGAGACTTAGCTTTTTTTTCCTTTTTTAACAGCCATGGATATTTTGACAGAAATCGCTCGAGACCCTGCATCAATTTTGAAAGTGAAACAAGAGTGAAAACTGTGCCCTTTTGACAGCGATGGTGAAGAAACCGAATTCTAGCTGCACTACAAAGAAACAAACCGAGAGGACAATTATGTGCGTCTGAAAGGAAAACACTAAGGGGGATCATAATAGCAAAACCCATGTCGGATCTGAGAAGCGTGCTTGTGGGCATGGATATGCACACACAGCAAGTGCACACTTTTCAGTACAGTATCCCAGAAACTGCGACCTCAAGTCACAAAACGTTAAAAAGACAATTCTTACAGTGCGAGTACTTTCAGCAGAGCCGTTTCAAAGTACGACAGCTGAATACATTTTGTTCAGGGTCCTCGGGGTGCACTCACTGTGGTTATCCTCTACATGGGTTTCGCCTTTGGAAGACACACACATGTGCTCACACACACACACACACCCACGCACGCACGCACGCACGCACACAACCTCTGGTCTGTTCAGCCTGTTGTAGCCGTCTGGCTGGAACAGCAATGTATGAGACAAGCGCTTCCATATGTGGCTGGGTACACACATATGCACGCATGTATACATAGACACATCCAGAAAGAGGCGAGCGGCTGACCGTGCAAAACACACACACTCGCGTAACCACATTCCTCCCTCCAGGATCTTGACAACTGCCCACATAGCAGTCACTAATGTCAGTTTCATATAGGAGTGAGGGTGTGCTCCGTGAAGCCTTTCTGCTTGAACGCAGCATTGCTCTGCTGGATAGCAGAAAATCCCAATCACACATTACTAAACAAAGTCACGATTTGACATCTGCCAAGAAGTGTAATTGAATGTTAAAATCCCCCTACATTTCACAAGCAAGTGGCTGCCTGGGCTTTGTTGTTGACTTGAACATTACTGACTGAACTGACATTATCAAACGTCTTTGACGACTCAAAGTTCCCATGTAAAGGCTGGCACAGGTCCACGGCTATTTGCTTCCAGAAATTGACATTTTAGATATATATATCTTTTAACATATGTATGTAAAACTGACGTATAGAGTAAGATATGTATAAAAACCTAAACGCTGAGTTTTGGTTGTCATGGGAACTTCAAAGTGACAAGAAGCCACTGCAAATCAGACGTCAAATGATTCCATACATGCCCGTTTCTATGGGAATCGCCTTTTCACTTAGCACCATTTTCACTTAGTAGCGTTTACAGTCCTTGACATGCACCCCTGCGGCAAGAAGATTAATGTTATTTACTTCAGCTGCGAGTTGACGTCGCGCTTCGGCTCGATCGGCTGGTGTGTGTTGGTGTGGATTCTCTGAATGGCTTCACAAACAGTACGTCACTGGGTAGACTGTGACATTTTTCGATACCACCGCACCAAAACAACACTTAACTTTGAGGATCATGAGCTCTTTCCTCACTTACGATGGAAAAAAACAACAACTTTGTTTAAATAATCTAATGTGCCAATTGGCAGCATATTTCCACTTTTTTCTTCTTTTTGTTTTTTGCATCATTTATAGCTTTTTTCTGCTACTGTAGTGACTTTGATTGCATCGTACTACAAGACTGAGTTTGGTTCCACTGTTCCACATTAGACAAAGTCACGCATATATTTCAAGAACTTGAATAAACTCGCTCTGCAAACTATTCAACTCTTGTAGTAATGAGTGTCAGACATGGATTCCAACAATTGTGTCGCAAGCTTAAAATCCACTCCTGTTGGATTAAACCCATCTGGACAAAAAAATGACGATAACCATCTAAAGTTCAACGATATTTAAGATATTTGAGGAGTTTGCAGAGGTAATACCAAAGTAAACACTCTAAATGGACCAATGTGCTGCCAATGGTCAGGATCATTTAATAAATTTGGAGTTTGATTGCTTAACTGCTCCATTATAGGATAATGTGACGCTCATGTGACATATGTGCATGTGTGTAAGGCCACATATCCATGTGTGTTCACGTGTGGACATTTCTGTGGATGCGTTTACTCCCGTTTATTTCCGTGTGCATAAGCGTGCGATACGTGTTTACATTTATAAGCCCGAATGCTTGTGTGGAGGCGAGTGACTATTTCCAAAAAAAGTAGGGCGTGTCTTCTCAGATTAGTGCCAGGACTTGCCAGGAGTTTTCTCTTATAATCTAAGGATCATTACCAGTCGAGAAAATGTAAAAAAAAAAAAAAAGAAAGCCTCTTCCTGCTGTAAATATATTTATGGGGTGAATTTTTGACCAACTACATACCCGAGCTGTAGAGAGCCTGAAAACTAATGGGCCAGAAAGTAAAGCAGAGGTGGGAAAAGAGTCCCAGACACATAGTTTTGCATGCAGGCGTACAAACATTAACGTAAACTCTTGACCATTGAACTTTTAACCCGGAGAAGGGGGTTTTTCCAGCTTTGCAATATCAAATTTTACACAAATACACAAAGAGTTATTCTCTGGGGGTTTACTTCTGGTTCGCTGCAAACAATTACTGCCTAAGTATCAGAACTATCTCTTCCTCCTGTGGTAGCCTCTAGTGCTTCTCCTCTATTCCTTTCTGCCTTCCATTACTCTTGTTTATTCTCTGGCGACCACAAATTTCTTCTCACCTTTTACCATCTTTCCCTGCTCTTTCCCTTCATTTTCTCTCTGTTTCACCGGCTACTTTCCACTGCGGCCTGTTATGGTTCTTTTGAAGCTCCACTGAGTGAAACGAATTTGTTACAAACTGGCTCACACGCTAAAATGCAAACTTGTCTGCGTGCTCGTCCTCTTACGCTAAGTGTTTACCATCCACCTTTATTTGACTGCTCTGCTCACCTCCGAAGTAAGCTGACTGGTTGCTACTGATGTACTGATGAGCCTCGGGACAAGCGGTGCAGCAGTTGGTATTTACGGGACATAAATTCAACTCTAACAAGTTCTCGACATCAACACTGCGTGTGTTTCCATGCTGTGCTTTCCAGTCGTAGGCATTCTTTTTAATGTGGTTTAAATTGACAAAATGCAGTCTAATGGGAAGAAATACAACGTTACAAATAAAAGTACAGCACAGCAGCTGCTGCTATGTCAACACCACTGCCTTCTGGTTTGGATGCAGCAACGAGCGACCACTAATATTTTCAACCGTAGGGAGACCATTGTCTCTCGTCTATATTTGAATCGTCTCTGACCACAATTGTTTCAGCTGCAGGGACGCAATTTTGAAAACACCCATGCTTCTAAATATTGTCAGGCATCATTGTACACCATCTTAGTCCACTGGATCCAGATCTGTTTGGCTGTGTGAGGGCACTACGACCCCAAGAAAAATGATGGAATTTATGGATTAACACTTTTTGTTTTAGAAAATAAATCGTCTGTTTGCGTGTGGATTTCAGTCTTCCGCTCTTGAACAGAAAAGCCCCTAATCCAAGGTGAAGGTGTTTAAAATGGATGGTGTCAAGTTGTAAGTCATGTGATTTGTAGCATTGAGCTATGCAAAAAAAATAGATACGGTAAAAGACTCTATATAGATGAAACTGTTCAGCTGTCTCATCACAGTCATTGCAGCCCTTTTCAGTCACAATCCTTGCATGTTTGTGTTTTGTTGCCTATGTCCTCATTTTCCTGTTTTATTTAGGTAAATCCTGATCTTTTGCTCACTTCAGTTAGTTTACAGCTTCCTCGTCACACCTGGTTTCCATTGCTGATTGCCTCGCCTGCCGTTCATTTTGTAATCCCTCCCTCTGTAAAAGTCCTCCTGGTTTTCGTTTTCTCCTTGCCAGATCATTGCACGTTGTTTTCTGCCTCTGCAATTCCCTCCAGGTTTGTTCTTGTAGCTTGTTTTGTCTCTTTCCCCCCCACCTGTCTTTGAAATGACTGTTTGGTCAAGTTTTGCTTACCCTACCCTTGTTATTACCAGCCTGTCTGCTATTTGCTCCACTTTCTTCCACGAATCACAACACAGTTACTTTGCAAAATGAATGCATCAACTAAGAACAGTGAAAAGGTGCTTACAGGGAATCGATTTTTGGGTCAAATCCAAATAGTCTGATCAACCCGGTTCGATCAGAGGGTCAACACAGCTGAAAACCATCTGAAACGCCCACAAACTAACACACTTTGTTCGACCTTAGTTGATCCAGTTACGGTTGCACACAGAACTAGATCTCACTTTATTTCCCTTCTAAGTCCTCAGACAAAACATCCACCCCTCACAACAAGCACTTCCATTCATACCAAATAAAAGCGGTAAATAGCTGGAGCCAACCGTGACCGAGGCTAATCCGATTGCCTGACACAATGGAAACTTAGTACAGACGTATCAGTGAGCATTTAATGGGAAAACACATACATCGATGGCAACACATCACAGTTCCTAAACAGCAAATTAGTTACGGAAGTGAAAAGCCTCTTCGGTAACTGGTTTAAATGAGAGTCACATCCACAAACCTTCTGGGAGCTTTACAACACAAACTCTTGTGTTTGAACGCAAACACACGCAGAGTCCGATCAAATCCAATTCGATCAATCTGCCTTCAGGCATAAACGCACACTGCTTAATAGCAGCATGCCACCCTGCACATGAGACCAGATATGAGACCTCAGGAGGTCAGAAGTTCATGAAGCCAAGAGAGAATCCTTGACTCATCAATAAGTTCCTCATAATGTGACCATCACATGGAGTTGAGCAAATAAATGTCACTATTACAGACAGAGTAGAACGATAGTAACTGGAGTGAAATACCAATCTGAGAGAGAGTTTCTCTTTTCAATTTGGCAGATGGCGATTAAAGGTTCCGGCCCAGATAGGACCGCTTTAACTCAGCATAACTATTCAGAATTAATTCTGAATTCATCCCACAAAATAACAGAGAACAATGGGCAGAGGGGGCAGGAGAAGAGATGTGTTAAGGGAGGCAAATCAAGGCAGAATTAAAAAAAAAAAGAAAAGACAGTGACGTATGTTGGTCTCTGTTACGCATTGAATCGTTAAAACAAAGCCTCTGAACAACAGGGACGCTTAACATTTTGACAAAAACAAATATAAGAAGCTTCAAGCTAAACTCACTGGCTACCGGTGCTAAAAGCATTTCTAACATACACACATTCTGAATAACATTAACATAAAATTTAGTCGAGGGAACTCTTCTACTGAAACGCAAGGTCGTAGACCGAGTATGGAAGCAACCTGTAACATGGAAATGAGATGTGTCTGGCGAGCTGAGTTCAGTAATCAACAAAAGGAACTGGCCTGAACAAACACACGCAGCCAGAGTGCAGGCAGGTGCTACCATCGACCTCTTTTTTTCTTCTTCTTCTTCTTTCTTTTTTTCTAGACACACAAGCTTTGTGGTAGTCTGCAAAAGAAGGGTCTCCTGAGGCCGAGGTCACCTCCCAGCAGACCACCGCGGCTCTGCTCTGGTTCCCAGATGTTTTCATACGCACACACACGCACAAACACACGCACACACACACACACACACCCGCACATGCAGGCGCAGACCTCCTGAACTTGCTCTTGGAGGCTGAAAACAAACAAACCCAAATGGAGCGACATATAGTATCGCTGTAGGCGATAAGCATTCAAAGTGTGTGTGTTTGTTTATATGTTTACACAGACTACTTGCCCTTCATAAAGTGTGTTGTTTGTCCTTATCAAATTGCCAGGTACGCTGTAGCGTTTTGCATGTTTGTTTACTGAGCCCTGCATGTCCGATGAAGCGTGACCGAGACAAATTAATTGTCTCTTTTTATTTGTATATGTTAACACGTGTGTGTGTGTGTGTGTCTGTGTGTGCGTGTATCACAACACATGAGTAGGTGTATGTGTGCTTGTAGAATAAATCATCTATTCCTGGGTCTGTCAAGAAAATTAGGGGAGTCGAAGCAGGCCATTCGGATGCAGATCATGACAGGCGTGTGTATGTGCTTGGTGGTTGCTGGTGGAGGTGGGGGGCAGTGAAATCCACATCAGACCATCTATTATAATGACAGGAAGCAGGAAGTACAGCCCCTTCAAAGTCACATGGCTGCCAGCTGTGTTGGCAGCAAAAGGAAGGAAGATAGAGAACATGATACCGAGTATTTGTGCGTGTGTATGTGTGTGTAAGTTTGGACGGCCACTGTTTGATTCTAATGCTGTTTGTATTTTCACTCAAACATGTGAATAAGATGTTTCTGAGCATAAACATTCACATTTGCCAACAGCAAAAGATTCAAGTTCGGTCCAATAGAACCCAGACAATCCTCGGCCCAAACATTCATTCACCTACAATAGAAAAATACTCAAATCTACAGTATGTGCCTTAAACTTGCAACTACCAATCTTCTGCCAGTTCTGATGAGGGAATAAAGCTCAGCCATGTGGCTCTGCTTAGCTGCTGCAGCTCAGCACACACGCGAACGCCCACTTCCAGAGACGCAAAAATGCACATTTTCACATGTATGCCCACATAACCTCACAGTCTTTATGCAACCAAACCATAAAACTCAGTCATACGCACACACGTGCGTATTTTCCACTTACCCAATTACATCCCACATCAAATCACAGTGGACTGAACAGCAGCTTTTCAACTGAGGATTTTAGCTGTAACGAGTATCTGCCATCAAAATTTGAGGATTTGAAGGACATCTAAGAGCAAATGCACAGATGTACATCTTTCAGCACATACAGGAAAACCCTCGCTGCAATCCTCCACCGTCCATCAAATGTCTTGGGTGAAATGCATCTGTCAGCCTGTTTCCAGCAATAAGCACAAGTCAAACGTGTGATGCTCTGTGACTGAAGACACCATAATTGTCAGTCAGACACTTGTCTGTGCAGCTCCTCTGAGCTCTTTAAACCCCTCCAGGTTCACAGGGTTACAAGTTCGATCAAAGCAGTATCAGTATTTCCGTATTTCAACCACACAGCGTTGACGATCACAAACTAGACAAGCTTCAAACTGTTTGAATCCAAGAAAGACTGTTTTCACCTGGATGGATGATACGAAATGTTTTGTTTTTAAAGTCTCTCCACCACGCATATAAATACTTACCTTCAGACAGGTGGGCACTGAGTGGTGTCTGTGTCTCCTTGCTGTAAGAGACCACCTCTTTTGGAAGGAAATCTACCTGTGTGATCTTAGAGGCCCCCAGCTTTTGCATCCTCCGCCTGGAATAGAGAAGTAACACACTTAGCATTTGCTATTTGCTTAAAGTCTTTTTGGTATGAAGCATGCACCGACAAATAAGATGTTTTGGTGTGTATTTCCTTCTTTTTTTTGTAGACAGTGAACAAGAGGAGAGGAAAGAGATGTACCCGAGCTCAGAATCAGCCTGCAGCTGCAGCACAGAGGGGTCTGTGTCCCATTGCAGTGTCCTGGTGTCACCAAAAGGGGGAGCAAGAGAGGACACACATATTTACAAAAATTATAACAAATGCACAAACACTGGAACACAGCGGTACCACCACACGTATGCACACATACACTTGCACATAGACCACGTAGCTAGAGAGCTGCTTTAACACTAACATTTCGATTTAACTTCATGCAGAAGCAGCACCGTTGGAAAGCGAATGTTTCCATTAGTGGATATGCTGTGGGATGACACTTTGATTCATTATGTGCACTTTTTATTTCTACTCATATCACCTGAAGGATTTCTCGGTCTAAACAACATGAACTTAAAGTGCAGATTCCCATCTCTTAGAGGGCAAGCACATCCAAAATGGAGAAAGGAAGACCTTTTAATGAACTGATGAAGTCTAACTTGAATCCAACAAACACAACAAAAACTGAGTCGGTGTTTAAATGTGCACGAGGACTTTAAGCTGTAAACAAACACGTGCACATAAAGGGGTAAAAGTGAGATCTGGGAAATAGAACTAATTAAAAAATAAATATCTATCTTGTTTTAGATACTACATCATTTCGATGATACACATCATCGATTCATCTGATTGAGAACAGAGCTGAGCTCACTCATTATTTGTCAGAAGCTCTAGCTTGTTCCATATCAAAGAGTTCCTAAAAGGTAAGGAGTTTTATGACAAGTTGTGGCGAAAAATACCAGCTGTGAAAGAACAACACCGAGCCTCTTGATGATACACTTAGACCCGCAGTCACACAGAACCAGGTGAGATTGCCAGGAGAGTGCATTTCTTTAGCCTGACAGACTGGCTGTCTTACACTAACACAGACGACACTTTCAGCAACACTGTCAACTCTGTGAAGACCGAAATGACCTCTGCGGCTCAGCTCATGCAAGCGGGAATCTTTCAACCTGGTATTAGAGGAGACAGGAGGGCCTCAGACAAAAACACAGCAGAGAGGAGTGCAGAGATAAAGAAAGCAGGGGGCACTGCAGTGCTTGGATCTTAGAAATCAGGATGGGCACATTGCCGCAAGAGCACTGACACCACTCTGCGTTACGGGGAACTTCTGCGAAGAAAAGCTAAAGGGTGGGTGGGCTGGGTTTGTATGTTTGACATGAAAATGCTTACCTTGAGGTCTCTGCTTGGGGCTTGTTTTTAGAGAAAGCTGACCTATGAAGGGACACACACATACACAGCCACAGATGGAGAAGCTCAAAATGGCATGCCATCACCCAGGGTGGATTTGGGGGACGGAGAAATAATCCTCCGACGCAGGCATTAATGCAAACTCACCAATTTGTAAAATCCAATTGGTAAAAGCTAAAAAGAAATGAAGCATCGTAAATAAGAGCATTCCTCTCTGCGACTAAACTTATTGGACGTTAGCTTATTCTTCAGCCCCAATTCCACCCTCGGAACAACACATCACTGATGATCCCTGAAGGCATCACGCGCACATCGACCTCACAGTCAGCGACCATTAAAAAGCGAATGGGAAGCGCTTGATGACCACTATTGTCTTAGCAGTATTCACCGGAGCACCTACGTGTTGGAGGTAAACCCCCGTAGCACTTGTCTGATGAGCAATGAGTAGATTAGCGTGTAAGTACATGCTGCAGTAGCAGAAGCATGTAACATACATTACCTTATTAGTGTGTGCAGCCCTCAGAGCACTGACAGGAGCAGGGAGGGGGCTTACATTTTGTCCCTTGTGATAAAATGAGCTACTGGCCCACACCAATCTAACAATTCATGCCTAATAGACTGCTTCCTGAAAGTTTGCTGACACGACGCTACCTCTCACGGATTTCTGAGAATTTGTGTCTCCGGCTGCTTTCCAAACTCGGATTTACTTTGAGGGAAAGAGTGCGGCCTTTCAAAACCCGCCAAAAATCATCAGAAAGCTGGACTGTGGTCATCAAAACACAGGATGCCATGACAAACGACACTAATACCACACGTGAAACTAAACGAGGCAACGTCAGCGTAAGCGGCGTCCATCCTTACCTAAACCTGTTGTGCCAGGATCAGAAACGGGAAAAAAAACAAACAATAGAACTATGGTAACAAGTCCCTGTCAAAAGCCCCTTGTAATTATCACCATTTTCATATGTTATGTCTTAAAAGTCAAGGCCTGTGTGCTTCCACAAATTCAGGTTCATCGCCACCCTCGCAAAACACACAACGCTGTACCAGAGTTTCCACGCGTCTCATCTCCTCCATAAACGTATAAATACGCGTGATGTTTTCCATAAGAACTTGACAAATTACTGAACAATTTCTGTTTATCATTAGGAACCCCCCCCCCCCAAAAAAAATACAATAAAACTAAAATTTTGTTGCTTTTTTCAGTTAACCAAAACAGGTGATTATGTCTCACATACAAGGAAAGACTTTTGCCGTGTTTTGATTCCCGCCTACCTGCCTGCTGCTCCTCCATCGGCTGAATCCTGGCTCCCCGTCTCACTGGGCGTGCTCACAGACTTGGAGGGGGACACGGGGGTCGGGACTAACAAATGAACACACAAAGCATCTCATATTAAACTCTGGGGGAGGCACAACTCGCAGTTTGCAGGCTCTCTCCGGTGCATCGTTGATTTCGCATTTGTCGTTTAGAATAACTTGAGCTAATATTAGGTATGGCAGTGACCCACTTTAGAGGAGTTTGGGGTGTTATTACCATTTCAGACCACTAGAGAACAGCAATCTTCCAGAAGCTTTGAGGACATGAGAAGAAACCTGGAGATTCATCCTAATTTTATGTTTCAAAATGTTTCATGTTTATAATTGGTTCCTTTACAATCAACAGCTGAAACAACATTTCAGAGCATATGATTTCATTTCAGGATATCAGAATAATGTGATATTGAGGATTCAGGTATCATTAGGTGTTTGAGGTTGTCACGTACCTAGCGGAGGCTCCGGGGAGATGCCAATACTCTGTAGCAGGGCCTCTGTCTCCCTGCGCTTGCGATCTAGGTCTGAATCTTCCGGGGTCACCTCTGTCTTCTGTTGGCTCTCTGACTGCTCGGGGCACCCAGGGAAACACCACAGATTCACAGGTCACGAAAGGACAATTTGAAAGCGTGCATTTTGATCCACAATTCCATCACCCACAGACTTCGGCTTTTATATGTTACAGTCCGACAAAAAGCAGTCAAGCACACAGACAACAAACACTAGAGTGGGCTACAATAAGAGTGGTTACAGTGTGAATTTACTCACTTTCTTCCTTACCTCTTTCTTCTTCCTCTCCTCCTCCTTTCTTTTTTTTTCCTCCCTGATCTGGGCAAGGCGCTGCTTCTTCCGCTCAAGCTCTGCCTTTAAGTCACTTTTGTCCGACATGGTGTCCTGTAAGGCTTCAGTTAAGAGGGCCGTGAACTACATATGATGATGCCCCAATTTGCCAATTCTTGAGTCAATACAGCGGCATGTTGCAGAGTTACTGCACATATGAGTGTAATAGATTCATTACCTTGGAAACAAGGCAGCGAGGTCCATGTTAACTCTCTATGCTGTAGGCAACATTTATGCTGCCACATTTTCTGTTCAGTTCCTTATTCTAATCATTCCATATGGAAAATGCTCTCAAAACGCAAGTTAATGCATCTTCATCTATTTTGATTGAATGACAATCTCATGCAAACACGTTCAAGAGCACTCTTCCCCCGACTGGTTATATCCAGTAAACACAGCATTAGTGTCATCATTTAACCAAGAGCAGTGTCTGTGTAAAGCTATGCAGGTTGTTTTAGCCTCTTGGAAATAGCTGACACATGTAGTATATTTTGAAAAAGCACAAATGAAATGACTAAATGTAGAAACAGAAAATAAGCAAGCAGTTTTAAGGGGTCGTTTAACTGACTTTCATTAGCAGGAATGAGCGGATTCGCAGTAAGCTAACAGCAAATGTGACAGCACTAACGTTTAAGGCCTTGCCAAAAAAGTCAACAATGGATTCTACAGACGGATATCACACAAAAAAGAGGCTTTTTCGAACACAAACAACCGTATAATGAGGTGTTATCGTTGCACTCGTACCTTGTCCACTTGCAGTGTTACTGGTGTGTCACCGGCAAAGATGCTGTCTCACTGCTTCACCTCGATTTTTTTATTTTTTTGTTAAATCAACACATCCTCCAACGCTGGCTCAGATAAAACCGTATGGAAGCGTCTGTGGTACCACGTCGTTGGAACGTCACGTACCTAGCGGAGGTTATTGAGTACACGGGATAAAACAGGACATTTCAGCCACCGAAAACCAAGATAAGGCATAAAGCAGGTGCAGTGAACGCCGATACATCCCTAGGATGAGCAAGAGGATGATATTGAGACAGGGAGGAGGAAATCCTACCTCTTCCTTGATACGCGTTGCCCTGAACAACACCGTCATCTTGAGGCCATTTGTAGAAGTGCGTAGAGACCAATATGCAGCTTGTAAAAAAATTGAAAACTTTATTGTTTATGGCTGTTAATGTAACGTTACACAGCGTCGCATTAATATTACATAACTGGTAAATTCAGTTTGTTCTTCTTTATTTGCTGGATAATAATAATATATACGTCAAAACTTCCAATATGAAATAAAAAATGCTTAAAACTGAATAACGGTGTCAACTTACTTCCCTTCTTAAATGTATAAGTACAAAAACATAAAAACGTGCTTTTATATAAAAAACATGCTTTATCAATTCGTACCTATTTTACGTTTTTAATCTTCTTTTTAACGTTAAATCAGAGTTAATCGGAAGAAAAGAGCGCTCGCATTGAATGCTGGGTAATGGACACCAGCGACGTGCGTTTAACAACGTAGCAAACGTAATATCCAGAGCTATAGAGTATATATAGCGACGTGCGTTTAACAACGTAGCAAACTATAAAATCCAGGGACGTGCGGTTAACAACGTTGCAAAAGCTAAAGCGAAAGGAAAAACGAACTAACAAGATGCAAAAAGATGTAGAAACATTGGAACAATGTGATGCATTCTGATTGTACTATGGCAGCTTTACGTCTTGAAATTAAAGGGTTAATACATACAAACACACACATTCAAACATGCATGTAAATGTTATATGGGTATTGTCTTAGACATCCATTTGAAATCACTCAAGTATTTAAGTATTTCGAAAATTTCGTCGGTAGGGGATGCTGTAATAAAAAAAATTCTGTTATTGTTGTATAGCTCTGCACGTTCAGATCGGGACTGTGGGGGAAACTCCGCCCAACGTCGGAAAATCTGCGCACTGATTGGTTTATTCGAACGTCATTCTTTCGTCTTTCCTCAACACACCTCGCTAGTCGTTGGAAGCTGAATCCTGAGAGCGTAGAACAATTTAAAAACATGGATGCAAGCAGCTCGAAAAAAACATTGTCGAATAATTCATAAACTGGCTCTCAAAGGACGGCATGAGGGAGCTGTTCGGTGACACCGAGGTATAGCCTAGTTAAAATTTGTCAAAACTGGATTGTGTTGGAGTAGGAAAGGGCAGTTTGTCCTTGGTATACTGACAGTTGGGGTCTGCAGAGGGGAAGAAAAATGAAGTTCGCCCAGTTGTTGTTGAAAAACGGCTCTCTAGCTGGAATACCGAAACAAGTGGAGAGGTTCTCCAAGTTTTCCCCTTCTCCTCTCTCCATGAAGCAGTTCATTGACTTCGGTAAGTGCTTGTGGGGGGTTTTGTTGTTATTGTGCTGTATGTTATTGGCACATATAGTACCACAATAGCATGGCGGTTGCGCAACTCCCGTTACTTTTTGTGTGCCACGGCAGCTGACTTTGCATAGTACAGCTCTCTTACGTACAGTTGCAAATTACAGATACTTGCACCATGGCTCAGCGAGGATAATTACATGTGAACAACGTCCTCCGAGCAAAGATTATTCGTCCACAAAAAAATGTGATTGTACTGCAGTGTTTGTTTGTTGGTATTTTCTTTTTTTCGACTGGGGTCACAGTTTGGTGCTTGCTCAGTGATCACCTCCTTCTTTTGCTGTCCTATGACTGCAGGTTCTGCCAATGCCTGTGAGAAGACCTCCTTTGTGTTCCTGCGACAGGAACTTCCTGTCAGATTGGCCAACATTATGAAGGAAATCGATTATCTCCCCGACAAGCTCCTCGGCACTCCATCCGTAAAGCTCCTCACAAGTTGGTAGGATATCTACACTGCTAAACAACTGTGTTTTCATATATTGTGTTGTGCAAGAAACATATGACCAACTCTTAATAGTAATGAGGTAATCAGGTGTCCCTTTAGGGTACTGTGGAAGGGTTAAAGCAAGTGGATGTGAAGGAACTTTAAGGTGTAAAGAGGTCAGTCAATATATCATGCAAAGAAATAAGATAAAGCTGATGCACCGACGAGCCTCACCTTGTTTTTCTTCACTTATTTAGTGAGCCTTTAATGCTTACATATGCTTTTATATCATATGTGTGTATTAGCTTCTGTCTTGCTTCTGTACGAGCGTTATTGCTGCACCCTGAAGAAGCAGCTCAAACTTTGCCTTCTGAAGAATGTGTGGTCGCTGTGCACAAGTGCCACCTTTTTTTATTCTAATGTCATCACCACCAACAGCAGGGGCCACAGCAGATTTTCACACGTAACCCTAGAAGTTAATAAAGAAGTTAAACAAAAGCTATCTGTGAGTGGGAATGTTTTCTGTAACCCATGGTCATTTCTGCACATCATCTTAGAGGAATTTAATCCCACTTTTCAGCACAGAAAGCTTCAACTCCTGAATATTAGTGGGTTATCCTCTCATGAACTGATCACCCACTACATTTCTACTGTCAGAACATCCACTTTACGTGGTTTTTAAGCCATTTGGAACAGCTTGTGTGCCTCAGGTTGTTGTCTTGCTGCATGATACACTTTCTGTTGAGACTCAGTTCACATGTCCTTTAGAACTGACATGAGATATAATTCACAATCCTTTGTTCAGTCGGCGATGGGAAGTGCCCCTTGCCTAGATGAAGTAAAGCAGGCCCAAACCACAATACCACCACCACCATGTTTCACAGATGATGGAATGCAGCCTCTTCCTCTCTCAACACACAAAAAAAAGCAAAATGCAGACAGGCAGAAGTAATAGTTTTGGAGAACAGTGGCTTTGTCGTTGTTTTTCAGTGTTTCTTCTTATGATGTACTTATGAGCATTAATATGACCAAATGTGAGAGATGTCTTCTTTTCTGTGAGCGAAACTCTTTAGTTTCCTTGATGCCTCACCGCTTGTTACACACCTTGCTTTTGGAGTGATCTGTTTATGGCAGACAACTCATGTGAAGGGTGCCGATGCTGCCGAATTTTCAGCATTTGCACAAAATTGGTCTGATTGTGAATTATATGAAAGTGTGTGCAACCGTTATAAGGTACGCTGTGTATGTGTTATGAGCCAAAGAGCTGTTCACATTCAGGGAACACTGAACACATGAGTGTATATGTGGGTGAAAGGATGACTAGTTGTCATCATGCACACATGTTGGGATGCAACATTATCAAAAACATTCATTGGATGGTTTACAATGTGGTTTTGTTGAAATCAGCTCTCCTCTCCTGCATTTTACCCCTAGTTCTTACTGTATACATAACAGAATAAGCGTTACAGATACAATCATAGGAGAGTTCAGCCTAGTTTTTCTGCATGACTGAAGAGCTCAGCAGCTTTTATTTAAAGTTAAAACAAAAGTTTTTGTCTGACTCCTTCTGTTTTTCCACTCCTGCAGCTGCTTCCTAGAAGCATCATGTTGACACACAGTATTCATCTGCGGCCTTTGCACCAGCATGCTGATAATGCTTGGTGCACAAGACGCTAACAGAACATACTTATTATCTGGCATGCTTGAACACTGCCCCGTCCTCTCAAATGATAGCTGCTTTTCATGTCACAGACTTCTCATCCAGGCCAATGGATGAAGAGTGCTGAGCTCACAGGGCCAACACTGTCTCGCTGCAGAAAAACTGGGTGAAAGGTGGCCAGCAGCTATGGCTGTGTTGTTTGTGCAACAATTTGTCCCTTGACTCACCTTCAGACCTCAAATTTGGATCAATTCACACCACGAAAAACGGAAATATCTCGAAACAGACTATTTCGGAAGCTTATCCGGAAATATCAAGCTGTCCCCTCTCTTACCTCACTGACATCTTTAAGAAATGTTAAATTGACAACTCTTTGCTGGCTAAACAAAAAGCCATAAAGAGGGACGAGAATGTGAAAGCGGAGGAAGTACACCGACACAGTTGCTGTGACTCTTCTAAAAAGAAATGAGCGGATGTGAAAGTGTTTCTGTGCTCTGTGTTGTGTCCATCAGGTATTCACAGAGTTTGATGGAGCTTATAGACTTCTTAGAAAAAGATCCAGATGATAAGGAGGTCCTGAAAAGGTACAGATGCACACCATTTTCATCTCAAACATATTGACTTTGGTTTTGTATGTCACCAATCAAGTTATTTAATAACCAGGGAATAGCTGGCGTTATGGCAACAATTATGTAGTTATCTGTGAATCTTTTGATAACGATGTCATAATAAACATTATTACTATGGTACAAGTCGTGCTTAAAATACAACCGAAAGGGCTTTGCACAAAATCCGATGATAATATTCTCAGATATATTGCCGTGCAAACATCAGATTCATTCATTTAGTTTATTCAGCAGATATCTAAATATTTTCCATTCAGCAGTTTTACTGCTTTAAGTGCAGTTGCATCTACTTGCTAATGAAATTAACTCAAGTTAACTAACAGTTGTAGAGCTACTGCAGCTTCCAGAAGAGAGCCCTGCACCGCAAACAGTGATGTGTTGCTGCTCAGTTTGTAATTTTAGGCCAGAGTAAACAAGAGGATGGTGCTTGCTTTATTTCTTCCAATTTGGGTAGATTAACTGTAGGCAGGAAAATAAAGGAATAACTGCATTGAGGAATGTTAGGTTGAGGCTGATGCCACTGTATCACAATATGTTACTTTCATTGTGACAGTCAGTCAAATTAAAACCAGTAATATCTACAAATCTGAAATTCTCTTATACAGACATGAATGTCACAATATAGGATGTTAATCCACGTTAATAATGAGTTAGAATATACCTGTCCTCACTTATTGATGCTCTATTGTCCTCAGCTTCACTCAGATTCTTGTAAATGTTCGGAATCGGCATAACAACGTGGTGCCCACCATGGCTCAGGGTGTGTTGGAGTACAAGGAGGCTTTCGGCGTGGACCCCGTCACCAACCAGAACGTTCAGTACTTCCTGGACCGCTTCTACATGAGCCGCATCTCCACACGCATGCTCATGAACCAGCACAGTCAGTATAGCACACTGTGATTAACTGTGAGTTAATCAACCCAGTTGCTAGCACTCCCAGCTTTGTAAACAGAAAACAGTTACGCTCATATTCTGTTTTACACCAGAGAGGGTTGTGAGTATATTTGAGTGTGAGTCACTTTCTTAAGAGTTTTCAAATGTATTTTTGAATCGTGTTCGTAGTCGTATTAATCCAAACAGGGTTGTAATTTAGTGATTTTAAAGCATATTTAGGATTTAACCGGTGTGTACACAGGTTTTACAGCAGTGCTGTGACTGTAGTGCAGTGAGACATTGATGCACTTGGCAAGATTTTCAGCAGTGTGCAGCAGTAGCTCTGCTGCATTAGTTAGATTTCAGATGTATGTATGTGTGTATATAAATGGATTAGAGTGAATTGTGTCTGTACACCACATATTAGCATGTTTTTGATCGTCACATTAGGTTTTTCGTTTCCATCCTGTAGCGTTAATCTTTGACGGCAGCGTAAACCCAGCCCATCCCAAACATATCGGCAGCATTGACCCCACCTGTGACGTTGTGGAGGTGGTAAAAGGTAATAAACTGTGTTTCTGCTTCAGCACTTCTGTCTGTGCATACATAAACACACACACACACTCACATGCTCACACTTTGTGTTATCTCATTTCAGCCAGTGTCTGTGTACAGATTCATGGCCATTTGACCTTCTTTATCATATATTTTTGAGTTGGTGTACTTAGTGTGGGGATCTAATGTTATCATAAACGGAAGGAGCTGCACCTTTGAATGTTATGTTATTCTATTCACCAGGACACAGAAAACAGGGTCTGGTGTCGTGCTCCATTCAGTTTGAGTTGACATGTCCTTTGTAGTTAAAAGTTTCTGACTCTGAAAAGCAACAACATAACAGTATCGTGTCCCTTTGCAGATGCCTATGAGACTTCAAAGATGCTGTGTGAGCAGTATTACCTCACCTCTCCTGATCTGGAGATCAAAGAGGTCAACTGTAAGTCACAAACCATTCACAAGGCTGCTATTTTCAGGATGCATCTGTGTTAGGGCAAATTTTTGATTTTGTTTTCTCAAATTTTGCTGAATCTAATCTCTGTGTGGAGTTTGGAATACAAGTAATGTGACAGCCCAAATGTCTTGAGCTGCCGGAAAGCCCAATGCAATCACAGAAAAATACAGCTGTAAAAAAGAAGAGACTCATCAAGTGAGGAGATGACTATATAAACGTATTGTATTACTGATTAACCCCGAAAGCAGGTGATTAAAATTTTTCTTGTTTTCTGAAATGTTTCACAGCTAAAAACCCCGGCCAGCCCCTCCACATTGTGTATGTGCCGTCCCATCTCTACCACATGCTGTTTGAGCTCTTCAAGGTACAGTTCCCACCGTGCTTGAAAAGCAGCTGTGTGCAGCTTTTTCACCGTGCGTATATAATTTTTGTGATCCTTTTTTATGGTCAGAATGCTATGAGAGCGACTGTAGAGACCCACGAGACAAGTCCAGCTTTGCCACCTGTCAAACTGCGCGTTTCACTGGGCACAGAGGACCTCACTATCAAGGTAGATGAAGACATGGGTTTTTATCCAAGGCAGCACAGTAGCAGACACTGTAATTACATCCCTTAATGAATTAGATATGACTTCTAATGACCACACAGTCTGCTGAGAGAACAATAGGAAGATTGTATAAATTACCGAGTGTAACTTTTCCTTATTTTTAGATGTCTGACAGAGGAGGTGGAGTCCCGCTCAGGAAGATCGAACGTCTCTTCAGCTACATGTACTCCACAGCTCCCAGTCCCGTCCACATCGACAATGCCCGTAATGCTCCTCTGGTGAGATCAAACTTGTCACAGTTGCTCTTAGATTTTCGTTTTATGCCTAAAAGTTATGTGTTGATGAGGGTTTTTTTTTGTCAGTGCACAAAGTCTTCCATGACTACAAGCTTTACTTTGCTCTTGAAAGATTAAAGTGACTTAATAGATCATCCCTAAGTCTTTTAAACTAGGACTAAAAAGAAAACTTGGATGTAATTCACCATGCAGAGGCTTACACGGCTGAACATTGTTACAAATTAGCCAATTACGCAGCGGAATGCGGTCAGCAACATTTCATCAGTTTAAAATGTAACTGCTATATTAACTGAAGTTCATGCATTTCGTGTTGTAATGTTGCAGCTGCCCCAGAGAGATAACAGTATTGTAACCCTGTTTTTCTTCCTCCTTCCCCTCCTACATTCAGGCTGGTTTTGGCTATGGCCTACCCATTTCCCGCCTGTATGCCAAGTATTTCCAGGGAGACCTGCAGCTCTACTCTATGGAGGGTTATGGTACCTCAGCTGTTATATACTTGAAGGTGAGATCAGCCCTTTGTCCACACGCACTTAGTTAAAAATAGCCTTGAAAGCCAAATTGGTGGAAAATTCAGATACAAATTTAATGCCTGCAATGCTTACTGGATTTTCTTAGTGGAGGCAGATCTATGGTAATTCTATAATACAAACATTGTGCAAGTGTCTTACTGCAAATTATGACTCACCACATGTTACATATTAGACATCTGATTGATCCAAAATGGAGCGTGGTTGGAAAGCCAAATGAGAAGCAGCCTGGATATGACTGTTATTTATATAGACATGTCAGTGCGAAAAGGATCCAGAGTAATTAGTTCCGTTCTGTCTCCCGTCACCAGGCCTTGTCCTCAGAGTCAGTGGAGAGGCTTCCTGTTTTCAACAAGTCAGCCTTACGGCATTACCAGTCCAGCATTGAGGCCGATGACTGGTGCATGCCCAGCAGGGATCCAAAGAAACTCGGCAAGTATGAGACGACGCTGTGATGGCGGACTGAGGAAGGAAGCAAGAGACTAAAACAGTTTGGATGAAAGTGTAATTTAAGTAAGGAGAAGCTGGAGAGGCCATCAAATGCACCCAGCTTGTTGCTGCCTTGGATATAGTGTTCATGTAATCTGGAAAATTATCTCATACGAGAAAAACATAACAAACTTCGAAGGGGAAAATTGCTACTTGTCATTGTCAAAAAAGATGACGGCAGTATACTGAAACTGAACGATCACTTTCTGAACCTGACGTCAGACCAGGTAATTCAACCTATCAAGACCTCGTGCACCATATAAATTTGGGTTTAATGACTACGTGCTGCTAATGGAGATGAAACAAGTCAAGTATTAATCTCTCTGCCTCAATAATTGCATTTTGTAACAAACATGCTGACTGTTGTTTCTAAAGGTTCTCTTCTCTTTCAAGGTGTATCATTTCACAATCTAAAGACTAGTGAATGGTCTTTGGTTGATAAAATTCCAGGGTAAAGTTGTGTTTTTGCGTTTGGTTGAAGGTTTGTCAGTGTTGGCCCAGCCAGAAGCGATCAGAATGGGGTTACTCAGGTTAAACGGGATGGAAACATGTTCAACGACTCCAGCGTGAACATAAAGGGAGCAAAGGCTGTGAATTACTCAGCTGTAATTTGCAGCTTTGCTTCGTTCTAACAACTTCTGCATTTAATTTTCAGTTCTCAGCCGTAATGACAAATATGCAATGCAGAGTATGCAGAGTTCACTTTGTAGTCTTTTGAAAATGCCTTCCTACTTTCTGACTTACCGTAGCAACTAATTCATGCAAATAACTGCAGTTATTTTTAAAGAGTTAGACTGAATATTGAGTAGTCGTGTCAAATGTAAATAAAAACAGAATACAAGTCATTTAACTCCTTGTTTAGTTGAAAATAGCACATAGGCAATGTTAGCGCCTTTGATGATATGGGAAGCAGCTATGGTTCACATCGAATGGGGAATTTGCACTTCTGTTTTTTAGAGAATGCCTCGTTTTAGCAGGAAAATGCCAAACCATCTCTGCACATATTACAGTATATGCACATATTGACGATGCAGCGAGAGCTAACCGGTTTGCCGTTAGTGCAGACCTGTCACCAACTGACAACATTCTGCAAGTTATGAAACAATAACAAAGGAGGTTAGAAGTTATGTAACGAAGGAGGCCCCGAACCGTCGATCACCCGAAATTTAAAGGTCAGGCAACAGTGGGGAAAATCTTTTTCTTCCAAAACCAAATGCCAACTTCAAAGTGAGCGGATATTTTCAAGAAAACACGGAGATTTCCCACTTTTAACATTTTCAATAAAACGTAGAGTTTGAATAGTTTGCTAATCACTGTGTTCTGTTCTGTGATGACTCTTCAGTCTGGACTTTTTTTTAGGATAAGGGGTCACATATTTAATTTGCTTATTTTGCAAGTGCAATGGAATTTGTAAAAATGTTCAATTTGATCTGCTTCAGAAAACCGTCCTTCAGCTCTTTGTTATACAACACGTTGTAAGCCATCGTCCTGTGATCTGTACCTGACATGGTTATACACACACTGACTTCGGCGTGGTGGACACGTAGAAGCAACTCAGAGATAAGCTGTATTCATCTAACAAATATGGCCTTAAGGCGTATGTACTGTAATAATGATTTCACATATTCCAACTCTATAACACTTCTCCGCTCGGCCTTTTCCGAGTTTGAAGCCTTTAGTATTGCTTTCATGTTTTAATTTTCCTTTCAACTCCTACACACCTGTTGTTCACTTTTTAGACTGTAAGCATCACTCAAAGGCCAAGTTTTACTGTGAGTTTGTGGTTCATCACTAAAAGGACCAGTGAATGTTGAGAATAAAAAATCTCTTGTTACCTCACAGTCTGCCATTTCTTCAGCTTTTTGCAGCTTTCTATGGGGTTTCTAACCCTAAACTTGAATACTCTGTGTCTGACTCGCGAGAGGTCTATGCGTGCATTCAAAAAATAATTTTTTCTAGCCTGTAATCACTGGTGAGCTGTTGTCTTCCCTCTCCTGTCCCCCCCCCCCTTGCTCCCTCCCCGTGATTGTTTTTGGAAACTTTGCTCAGTTTGTCTGTCACTGTTAGCAGACACAGTCCAGTGGCTTCTCGTGGCCAGCTGCCAGTACAGGCAGAGAACAGTCTGTCCTGTTTTATTATGCAGCTTCATTAGTGTGCCCATTGATGTTCTGGTTGCCCTTCTTTCTTTGCCACCTTCAACTCAATTTAGTCTTTATTTGCGCTGCAGTAGTGCAAACACCGAAAGTAAAAGGGAAATATAAAATCGCTGAGCATTTCCCCCCCCTCACAGTTTTTTTTCAAAGGAGTTTCTGCCAGGGCGTTTGACCCTCACTGGTTTATTTTAAGTCTGACCTTTTAGTTATCCAAACAATGTTCCCTGTAACCCAACATCACACACATGCACAGCTACAACAGAGTTGTAATGTGCGTCTTTGTTCTACGCTTACAAATGTTGTCTAAAGTCTGTTAAAAGACACTTGACTAAGCTGTTCTACTAAGCTAAATGAAAGAGTAAATAACAGATTTGTAGCACAAACCTTTGCGCTGCTCTGTTAAATTGCAGTGTTTGCATTGATTCAGGTTTCTCTCAGTCTTGAGACGGCCTTCGTGACCTTTTATTTAATAAGCTGAGACGTGTCAAACTGTCATAGCATAGGCATTAAAAGGCAGCGTATACAAAGAGCTGGGCCCTTCAACAAAATGAATGGAAGGTAGTTTTGAACCAGCTCATCCTGTTTTCGCAATATGCAAAGAGACATCTTAGATTCAAATTTTAAATAGAAGTCGAAGACACACTTATCTGTGTGTCTGACCTATGGACAGATATGGGTTATACTAATACATACCTACTGACATTATCAGTAGTAAATGATTGATGCAACTTGAGGTATCTCATGCATGCATACATAAAATAATACAGAATCATCAGTGTGGAAACAGGATTTTTCAAAAGTCCAGAACAGCCAGAAATAAAAACAGTTGAACTGAGGTGCCGGCTCAGTTTGTTCTCCTCAGTGTCTTTCTCCACAGAGCTTTAATGTAGTGTGCGCTTTCTTCTGCAGCTTTGCTGTATTGTGTCTGTGTTAAATTAGACTTCACACCTGAATGAAACCGACTGAGACAGTGCTACATACAAGATTACAGGCCAACAGGAGATTCACAAAGCAGTGTGAGACTTTACACTGCACCAGAAACACTTCAGTGAGAGGGTATGGAAGAATGGAAAGCAGCTCAAAGGTAATGTAATATCGAGTTAAAGTGAAAGTTTGTGCCCTTCAGAAGGAAGGCTTTGAGTGTGAACAACTTGCAAGTTCCCCCCCCTCCCTTTGCGCAGAGCGGAGAAAGATGTCAGTTATAGAATCCATTCTATTTTAGCATCAAATCCATTGTACTGGTTATGCTTTAACTGGCGACCTGTCCAGGGTGTACCCCGCTTTTCGCCCAATGACTGCTGGGATAGGCTCCAGCCCACCCGCTACCCAACCGATGGATTGACGGTATAGAAAATGGATGGATGGATGGATGGTTATGCTTTAATTACGTTTTCATATTAGCAAGCACTGGTCATATAGCTTTAACAGCTGATAAGTCATGAGAGTAACATAGTTGTAACTGTAAATAATAAGAGGGAGGTGGGGGGCACAACTTCAGTGAACTTAGAGACCCAACTTTAAAATATGATTAAAAATGTTACTGTAAAAACAACTGGGATTGGCACCAGTTTGGCAACTTCTTTTGGCTTCTGATTGGTTGTTTTCAATCAGGGATTCTCATTGGTCACCTTAGATGCATTATAAAAGCCATTTTTTAAAAATCAATATATTGCTGTCTGGGCATGGTGACACTTTCAACAGATTTGACAAAACATTACTTTTACTCAAGTTAGTAAGTTCTGCTTTGATCTGGACCCTCTGATAAAGCTTGACAAAATACAAGTTACCGTCTGTCTATTGTCTGTTATCGTCCGTGAGAACTGGGCTATGCTCATGGCAAAGTGCTGTCCACTGGGAAAGCAAGCACTTGTTGTGGAGTGGTTGGTCAAGTGTGTGTTCTATAAAAATAGGAATATCATAAGTTTGAGAGTGAGCATTAAGGCTGGTTGCCGGGTAGATCTGGATCCTCTTCAGCATGAGGCAGCACCATAGCAGCATGATAAGTTGGTCAACACTGCTTAGGTGAAAAATAACTAGGACGTTATTACTGAGAGACACTTCGCTAACTTGAGAGGAAGTTAAAAACAGCCTTTGTAGAAGGTGAAAGAGGTCATGCTATCACCTGTCTCCTTAAACTCTGCACATATATAGTTGAACAGTTAACTAATTAGTAATGAGTCGGAAAATTTCCTCCATCGTGTTCACCTTTAAAACAGCTCAATATCACGTGATTTAGGTTCCACTTCAGCATAAACAGCTTGTATGTAGCTTGCGGTAGTTTCATCTTCACTGACAGACAGGAAAGACTCTTCTTTTGAAGATAAAAACTTCTGTCATTGATATTCACTTTCCAACTTAGCATTGTCCTTTTTTTCGTTTGTAGACCATCAGGTGGCATTTGGGCTTTGTCTCATAGTGTTATAAAAGTTTCTTCATCAATACAGTATCCCCTCGGGTTCTAATAATACATATTTCTTCATGGGAGATGGTAGAGGCAGCCGCGTGACTCCTTGATGACAGAGGCCACGCAGACTGGCTCTAATGGCACATCTGGTGAGGTGAAGCAGGCTGCGAGGAGTGTTGCTGCAAACAGCAAACATTGAGTCATAGAAGTCTTTATGCCGCTAAGAAGAAAAAAAAAGAAACCGACACAGTCAAAGTCATTTCTACCATTTAGGGGCAGGAGAGCTGCACTCTGCACGCAGTTCCAGCTACACTCATCCCTTTGACAGGACAGCTAATATGCCAGAGATTTAATGCACGGTTAAAAGGGCAAAGAATATGGCTTTTAGTGTTTTATATTGCTGTATACTATCTTAGTAACTCAGAAAAGAGAAGAGGAACAACCTTTACAAATATTACCTGATAGCAGTCATCAGGAATAGCAGCTCTCCATTTTTTCGTAGGCTTTAAACGTTCATAAGAGTTGACCATGATTTCTACAGCTCTTGGGTAATCGTGGCAGGACTGCAACACCTGTCCAAAACATCACACATCTTAACATCGTAAAGCGTCTGAATCTTACAGGCGACCTTTCCCTATCAACATAAAGTTTGCCACTGATACTTAGACATGCAAAGAAAAGACAAATAAAGCCCACATCAACTTCACACTGCTGCACCTTGTGGAATTGTGGAGGGTAGATCCGGGCTGAATTATGGTTGAGCAGCAGCTGATAGCAGAGCTCATGGATGGCCATCGGCCGTACATCTGTTACTTTGAGGAGGTACTGAATGGGGGCACAGCCATTGATGTCCATGGTGCGGGGATCCGCTCCGGCCTCCAGCAGCATCTGCATCAGGACATGATCACAGTTCCAGGCTGCCTTGTGTAGAGCTGTTTTTTTGTCCTCTTCTTTAAGGTTGGGATCTGCAACGGAGGGCAATTTCTTTTTCAACACATAGCTACGTTTCTTAGAAACGATGACTGTTTAGCTTATTTTTAGTCATTGTCAAGACGATTGATCTAGACCCTCTCACCAGCTTTGTGATCAAGAAGGAGGCGACAGACAATATGGTGATCTTGGCTGTAGATTTGCTCTTTAGAATCGAAAGACCAGAAGACAGCAGTCATCAGAGGGGTCTCTCGGAAAGAGTTGACAGCATTCACAGATGCTCTGTGGGCCAAAAACAAGGCCGTCAGCTCTGGGATGCCATATCTGGCTGCTGTGTGCAGCGGTGTGTCCTCTTCATTATTGTCGCTGACTATGTTGATTTTTGCACCTCCAAAGGAAGAATTATAATGTTAGGATGTTCAGACTTTCAAAGCACCAGCACTTCTGGTTTTATCTGGTAATAAAATCCATGTAAGCATGCACCCTTGTTTTCTTACCTTTGAGGATGAGCTGCTTGGCACAGTCTACAGACTCCTTGTTGATGCAGAAGTGCAGCGGCGCATGTCCACTCAGGGACAGGCTGTTGACCTTTGCTCCGTTAGCCAGAAGCAAGGCCACAAAGTCGCTGTTGGAGACCTCACAGGCCACATGCAGTGGTGTCTTCCCATTAGGCATCCGGTTGACGGCCGCTCCTTTCTGAAGGAGCACTAGTGCCGTTTCCACAGCATTGTACATCACACATACATGGATGCCCATCGCCCAGGACTTCTCCAGTTTGTAACTCGGTAGCCAGTAACCTGAAAAATATCCGACAATGAAGTGTTCTGAAGTGACAACAAATGTCAAATGTTTTGAAAAGCTTTCACATTAAAGTGTGATGCAAGAATTTAAGGATGACACTAAAGTACACACAGGACATCTGATTACACTGCATTTTCCAAAATAATACATTTATATTGAAATGATCTGTAAAAATGTTGCCACTCGCTGTAGCCAGGTTTAGGATTTATGGATGTTTAGCACCACCTAGTGGTTAACCTTTTTATAAACGTATAATACAAAACTCTTCATTTCTCACCTTGTTTGTATGAGGCCAGGACCATGCCGGGGTCATCCACATCCAGTACTGTGTCAATGTCTAGTTTGCCAGTGTGCAGAATCTTCAGGACCTCCTGTGCATCGTTGGTCTGCAGGGCTCTCAGAAACTGTTCCTTTAGCTCCTTGACAGCCACTTGTGTGGGGCTCATGTCCTCCATGATATCGTAGAGAGAGTGGCCTTGTGTTGCCAAACCAGCCGACTCAGGCTCTAATATTGTCCACAAGGCATGGATGAGATTGGAAATAAATGTACAAATAGTGACAATGAAGGAATGAAGCATATCCACCATAGCATGGCCTCCATATGCATTGTAATAGGAGTTGTATAAGGAAGGAAGGCGGATATGAAGTAGAGGAAGACTGCAAACAAGTGGCAGGAGGTTGTCATGAGAGGATGAAAATAGCGGTAGAGTAAAATGAGATTTGATTATAAATAGAAAGCAGGGGGGGGCTTTAAAGGCAGCGTTGGCTGACTTGATGTCCATCACGCAGTGGAAGGTCACATGGTAAAAATAACCCGCCTTTAAAGTATTACAGGAGCATGACAACAACAAAAGTTTAGACAGAAAGGCATCAAATGCAACTGATTTCAGCTTGTTTCTGTGTGGGACGTAGATTTGGTCAACAGCGAAAAAAAAGAAGAAACAGAAGCAAATTGTGGACAGTGACTGCACATTTTATTCAGTGTGACAGGTAGCTGCCCTTTAAAACTTTTCAGAATGCAAAAAAAAGAGAGCCAGGCAATGACCAAAAAGGAGAGGGAAAGTAAGCATAGCTTTTTAAGAGTGAAAGCATGGCTAGCTGTTTATGTCAGTTATCTTTTGCTCTGTATGTACATGAATCACAGATGCTTCCAGACATGAATTGTAACATATGGGTAGTTTTGCCAGCCAGGAGCACCAAGGTCTCATCCACACGCAGGGCAAGGCAAACTCAGTCTAACACGTAGAAAAGATCGACTGTCGATTCACATTTGCAGCTCAGGTCTTCTCAGCCCTCGGACAAACTGCACAAACACACTGACACAATATAAAACAAGGCTTCTTTAGGATTCTTAAAGCATATTGCTCTCAGTGTTTAACTATACGTACAAAAGAGTCAAAAGAGTGCAGTCTGCGGACTGCCTTGTAAAGGGAGCGGGGTTATTCACAGAGGGGTTCAAATGTTACAAAATATTTCATAAGAATACATTATGAGCAGTTTAGAGGAGTAGCACTGGGGCAGCACTGTGATTTTATTAGAGGAAAACCACAAGCACAATTGGACAATACCACTGTTTTTTCTTCTCTCTGTGCAGTAACTTTGAAATCCTTCATGTGATAACAGCCACTTAAATCTAAAAGTGTTTTTAATGAGAAGTTTTAGTCATGTTTTGGCAAAAAGAAGTAATCATACAAATCTGGATCAATCATTATTGGGTGATAATAAAACTCTTGATTCTCTTTTTTCAATAAGTTACAATAAACAATAATTAGTTGCTTCTAAAAATATAGTACTAAATAAATAACTTTGATCAGTGACGGAAGTATCTGAAACCCCAACTATTGTCGTCCTTAACCTGTTAGCAGCACATCACAAAGGCTTCTTAAGACAAAAAGGAGACCATTATCAAAGCTCCCCTCACTTCTATCACTCTAAATGTATTTATAAACCTACAGAAAGATTTTTGAGAATAATATACAAGTATTATAAGGGATCTCTTTGGGCTTCATAGCCCTTAAGTAAGAGCTGTGGGCATACATCAGGTGAAGTCGTTTCAAGGACTTCTTAAAAAGGTAATCAAAATATCAAGTTCAATGTCAAGTATTAACCAAACCAATTTCACAATCAAATTCAAACATGATGTATTCGTGGAGAGCAATTTTCAGTGTAACATCAAGTGTATTAACCTTTAAAAGACCACATGTGCTGCATCATGCTGTCTCCGTCTTTGATCACAGAAACCATCTCAATGGCAGCCCTCCTCAGTGTTGCTAGGATTATTCCAGAGAAAACTAAACGAAGAGCTTTGACATGGGATTCTTTGGAGAGAGCAGAACAAATGGATCCATTAGTTTAGTATGTATGTGTTTTGACACTCACACAGAAGCAGGTAGAGTTCAGACGTATTCTACTACTATAGAATTTCTAAAGGCAGCAGCGGGGTCTTACTTTGTTACTGAATATAAAAAGAGGTCAAAAGCAGGTTACAAGCTGAATCAAAGCAACATTATGCATATGAGCGGGAACTTTCATTTTTATCTTTTTTTTTTTGTTTGTGTTTAACGGGTTAGGTAAGTTACGAATTACTGATTACATAGTACCTGAAGATCACTATTAGAACCAGTCCAGTGAATAGAGTATGTCCTTGTTATTCATACTTTGAGAGCTGCTTTAGTATTTATATGGTAAGGAGCACTGCAGGCCAGTGCACAGGTCACATTTACAGTGTTTGCACTTCCAGTGTCCTTATTGGTGAGATATTTTTCATTTCCAGTGAAACTTGATTCCCAGTCCAGTTCTGCTGGAGAGTTCCAGTGTCGCTTTCAGTAGTAGTGAGAGTACGCAGCATGGGGACACCCAGTGGTGGGAGAGGAGCAATGCCTTGTAAATTCCACCACACAGACCTGACCTGTATCCACTTAAAAGCAATAGATTCTGCTGATCAATATATTTGAACAGGATTCATATAAGTCTATTGAAATGGCACATCAGACATATTTGTATCTGTATTTATCACTGTACATGTACACGGTCTTTATGTCCAGAGATGCTTTGATGGGAAAAAGACACTGAAGGTAATATGGGAGAAAGATGCAATGAACTTTTCATATACGACTTCTGGATATGAATAAATAAACCTAATTTACAGCTATAAACAACAAATAAATAGAACTCGATAAATTCTCAAAAGGCTAAAAACGCAAGGTGGGTGTACGATGAGGCAAATGAAGGGCAGTATTCTGTCATCCAACTGCTCCTTTTGGTTTAATTTTGCACTGAACAACCTCAGACAGTCGGGTGTGGAGCTCCACCACTGAGAACTACAGCACAGGCGTCCCTTTAGGGGTTGTTAATGGGGCCTGCAGACGTTCTGTTTTGCGAGATGCTACTTGGTGTCGTGCTACAGTAAAACGGGAGGTAAACTGAGGGTTCCTTTCACTCCGCTGGATTTTCTTCGCACGCGTCTCTCTGCTGCTGCTCCAGCTCTCTCTTTCGTAGCTTCTCACGCTGTTTCTCTATTTTCTCCTTGTTCCTCAGGGCTTTCTCCATCGCAATTTTGAGGTCTTTAATCTTTTTCTTGATCAGGTTACGGTCCTGGGAAGAAGTGACTCCAAGTGCCTGAAAAAAAAAATGATGTGCATAATCAAAAGATTTTTGATACAGGCTCAAATTGATCTGGTATCATGAACAAGTAGAGTTATAACAGTAAAACTGCAGAATTATTTTTATTGTTTCAAAGTGTATTTCACTATGTCAGTATTACTCTTTGATACCCTGGTGGCAGTACTGGAACCCAACTTTTCTGCTGTGCAATAACCATGTATTCTTTTTCTTTGTTAGTTTTTAATCAAGTCCTTGATGCTGGAAAACAAAGTGAACCAGTTTGACAGATGCTTTTGGAAAATGAACACAGTCAGGCAGCTCTTACAAAGCTGGTGGCTAATTGAAAAAGAAAAAACCTGGAAGATCTTTAATAACTTTTCATTTCATGCGCATGTAAAAAAATGTCATAAAAATGTGTGCATTAAACGAAATATCTGAATTTCTAAAGTTACCTTTAGCTCAGTGCTGTCCAGCTGTAGCAGCTGCTCTCCATTTATGTTTTTGGCAGTGAATTCTGGGATATGGTGTTCTAAGCTGATGCTCATGAGCCAGCGTGCCACTTGCTGTGAGGTCCACTCTGTGATGCTGCGGTTTTGCCACTGATGCTCGTCTAAGATCTGAAGATTCATGAGAAAGTAGGAAAAAGAGTAAGACACACAATCATGCAGCTCTAAAATAATTATTCAACTGAGACGGGAGGAATTACGAGTTCACAGGAAGTCAACAGCAGCTGAAATAACAGTGAGGCCTAAATTCAGATTTATAGTGGGACTGAGATGCAAAATACATCTGCAATAGACAAAACACAAAAACTATAATCCAAAAGTCAACAATAGACAAAATAGGCCCACCACACACATTCAGTCAGACTGCCACGAATAAATGATCCATATCCACCGTGATGATGATGTGTTGCAATGAAATACAAGACAAATGGTTTACGTAGAACCCCACAAACAAAAAGACACGCAGGATAACACACAACCTCTGGAGGCGGGCAGCCTTGGTCTCACCTCATCATCTATCATATCCAGACTCTGAATGTTGCAGCATGGAAAACAACAGAGAAGGACTAAGATGTTGACAGATCAGAGATTAAATGGCTTCCTCAACAGCAGCCTATTTCAGGGGCACTGACATACTGTGCTTTTTTATGAGCATGGGCTCGGAGCACTGAATAATCTGAACTGCATTCCAAGTGATACTTTTGGTGCAGTCCAGCAGTGTAAATGTACAGCCTTGAATTTGCGCATTTCAAAAATACGATCAACATTTTAAGAGAAACTTTCCACTGAGAAAAAAAAGACATTTTTACGAGCGTCTGTGCACCTCATTCGAGGAGAACACCCGGGTGTGTGAGCGTCCTGACATCTTGGCTTCACCAAGCAGACCGCTGATCTCCACTGAGCTGCTGCTGCTGGCACTCTGATCGTCACTCAGAGTTGGCGCCTAAGAAATCCAAAAACACCCTTGTAAGGATCATGGTGAGAGCCAGCTGGCTTTGACACAGGATTTATGTGATTGGTTGGAGTGCGTCTGTCAAACTGAAAGTTCTGTGAAATGTTATTGATTAAAAGTAACATGATGTTGCATCAGTATGCCAATAATATTAATTTAATCAAAGATTAAAGTTATTAAGTGTATGCCTTAGTGAGAAAGGCTGGATAAGGAGTAAATGAATGAAAACATGAAGGCTTCCCTCTGAGTATGTGTTAGAATGACAGGTGTTCTTCATTCGACTACTTCAAGGCATTAAAAAGTACAGAGGACTAATATATTCAAGTTGTCTGATTGCAGGAAGGGCTATGCATATCCCTCATTTTTAGGATGTTCCATTACAGCACTGTAAATGTGATTAGTGGATCTCTCATCGAGGCGGTGTCCTTATGAGATAGTGTGGACACTCAGAGAGTTACATCATTAAGATGTAATATCTACACTCATAATTTCAGAGCGAAGAGCTGCTGAGCAGTGCACACTGCCTTTGATGAGAAATGTGTGCACAGCACTAGACATCGTCATTAGATGGAGCCTGAAATGCTGTTTTGAACTAAGAGAGAAACAGCTTTCTTCCAGAATAAGCATTTTTCCCTTTTTCCTCCAGCTTTACACATTGGTTCTCAAAGGCTTTAATGACAAATTACAATAAAACATTTTGTCTATAGCAGCTTAGAGGAGTTATCTTAGTGTCTTAGTGTTATCTGAGAGCCTTAGTGGTGCTCGAGGTAAAATTTAGACTACGGTAATCTTGCAGGCTCAGACCTGCAGCTCTTTGGGTTGACTCCTCACCTAAAAGCCTGACATTACTATTAATGAACATAAATTCTGCATTGATTTATCTTCTGCCGTGCACTCATCTTCAGCTAAGCTTGTCCTTGGAGAGTGAAAAGCACAGGACTTGTTCAGGATAAAAAAATTAATCCCCTTCTTAATCCTATGGTAACTAAATCTGATATTCCCCTGGATTAGAAAGAGTTTTCATGCAAGTTTCTGCACTGCAAAAAATGTCCACGTCAAAAAACTTTAATCTCAGTGTAGCCGGATGGCAGCTAACCAGGTCAAGGTGCATCAGGGCACGCATTCGTTTTCATGTGGGACATGATTTATACAGGAATATTTTAATCATGACTTAGAAAAACATCTACAAAATGCTATAATGGTCATTCTTTGCAGTGAAGCTCAAAATCAATAGAGATTAAGGATTATACTGATCTACTCATTGATTTCTTTTGCCGCTGATAAGACAGTTACAGAATAATGCAATTAGGCAGTACAAGAATTTCCCTTCATACTAGCACCCTCATTTACCTCTTAGATTACCAACTTCTTTCCATTTCAATAAGTTGTTATAAGTGATAAAACATGAAAGAATACAATACCACATAATATGAATAGGAGAAGAACTGGGGCCATGTAAGTGAGCTCTGTTCAACAGAAATGACACAATACATGAAACACAAATAAACTGTGAGAGTTTTGACCCTGAGGTATGCAGTGATGCTGTTGGAGTTGACGCTATAGAGTCTTTTAAGTGTTTTGTCTTGCCTTCACTGTAAATAATCTGCAAAGGGAAATTTTCTTTGCCCACTGTGCCAGTCAACTAATCTGACGTACCTTGGCCTTGCGTTTCTCTGGAACATCGTGTGCTGATGGCTCTGTGGAGCTGTGAGAGAAAGAATAATCTTGTGAGGGATAAATCAAATAGAAGGCAGCGATGACAATTGCAACCGAATTCAGAGTGATGAGCCAACAATCGTTGTAGCACAGCTAAAAAGGGAATGTGGACCTGCAACAGAGCGTCATCACACACATGCATGGAGGCAGAGAAGGAAAACAGAAAGCAGATCTGTAATTCTGATGTATTAACATTGTTTTCACCTGTTTCCAGGTGAAAGTGACAGTGTAAAGTGAAAAAAGCGCAGTTGAGCTAAACTATACGAAGCAGGTTTTGGTTGTCACAGAGTAGATCCTGAATCTTTCCTGTGCTTTGTTCTTTATCTTTTAGCAGCTGTCATCCATGTCTGATCACATTCATGCACATGAAAATATCACATCACCTTTAGTTTTATTTTCTCATCACATTCCTCGTGTCTTCAGAAATTTGAGCGAGCCCTGATTATTCTCTTATGTCAGACAATGTCTGACATGTCTGACATGTCTGACATTGTGCATCCTTTGGAATTGTTCATCAAACATTCAATACATCAGAGCTTATTTGCAAATGGTTGTTTCCAACCTCACAAAAAGACAACTGTATAAACATGTTTGTAAAAATTTATTCGTTTAAACTTTTCTGTTGCCATCAACCTTTTCAAAATGTGCATTGAATATCTTGACGGAAATGTACAAATGATTTAGGGTTTAATGTGTTATCTTTACTTTCCTCAGTCAGTCTCTCTTCTGTTATTTGAGTAGTTTCTGGCCACTTTTCCTCACCTCATCTATATTCAATCAGCTCATTACTCACTCGCTATATATCCTCTCTTCTGTTCAGCCCCCAGGACTCAGATTGTCTTTTTATGTTAATCATCAGTACTGCAGCAGTTCCCGTTGTATATTGTTTTCCTGTGTGTGATCACCGCCCTGTCCTGGCTTCTTCTACCTTTGCTGGTTTTTGTTATGCTCCTGCTGTTTCTTAGGATAACATTTTGGTTTTGCATCGGTGTCATCACTGCCTTCTTTGACTGCCCCACTAACTACCAGCCGGAGTGCTGTCCTTATTTATTTTTGCAATGATAATCAATCATATTTGTCTTTTCTGCTCCTGGCTGTGCCGCGCTCTCCCTCAGCGAACCATAACATTTATTTCCTGCAGATTGCCTGTCAAGTGCTACATTTATCTTAACAATGTATTATGAACCGAAGCTCTCGGAATGATAACAGAAGAAAAACATGGCCTTATTTTCTGTCTTACCCAGGGTCTAGGTCTTGTCTTTGCTCCTCTAAACTTGACATTGCAGGAGACTGGGAGCCTGCGATCAGAAACATCACACAATGAGATCCCTCTTACTCCATGTGTTAAAAACATTTTAAAAAAGACGATGAATATGAAAATTGTGGCAGCAAACATGCCAGTACAGGTAATTGCGCATTAGGAGGGTGCAGGTGTACTAACCGTGCAGTGTTTTTCTGGGGGAGCCCTCTGCACTGCCAGGGGCCCTAAGGCCTGCTGCTCCTCCATCACTGCGAATCGAGCCAGAGCGACTGTGGGCTGGGCTTGCATGAGCTTCAGAGATCTGAATACGGAGGAAGAAAGATGAGGTTGATGGAGGAGGGAATGAAAACAAGGAGAGGTGTGGGAAGTAATGAGTGACAGATGCACATAAAATAGAAAGGAAGATGGATATGCATAGGACAAAAATGAATTAGAAAGAGGAGAGAAACAGCTCAGGAAAGAGGAGGATCTGATCTGAACAATCAGGGCAGCAGACTAATTTGACAGAAGTCACTTGACATACTTTTGCCATTTCTAATTCCTTGGCCTCTTTTCCTTTGGAGGCACCACAGTGCCTTGATTCTTGTGTTCCTGCCAGTTCTGATTTCAAGTTGTTATCTAATCTTAAATCTCTTCTGCTGTGCTAAGTGACAGCATTAGCCACACAAAAGCCTTTCTTCCAGAGAAAAGACTGGCTGTTATTATCACACTGAGAGAGACGACAAGTTGTGACAGCAGCACAGGCTAAGTGAAGTGGCAGATTACCACACAGTAATTAATCCATTAAAAGAAATGAAGTGGAATAATCGAGAATTTAAGGCACACTAGCAGGCCGATGAAGATGCATGCACACTAGTTGCACACTGTTTGTGAAATCAACAACGTGGCAAAGTAAGTGTAGTCTAAGGAGAATAACAGAGCTTGACTTAATAAAAATTACATCTGTTCAAATCACATCTGTCCGATATTTCAGCGGATGCTGATAAATACAAAATCTGTTGGCTCAAATAACAATGCTTCGGCTTCTTCAGCTTCACTGAGTAAAAGACTAAATTCATACAAACCTCTCCCTCTGTTGAACTGATGCTATCTCGGGCAACTCCTCTGGAGTCCTTCTTTTTGCTGGGTGAGTAGGGAGAGCCGTCCTTCAGGTCTAAAGCCAAAACACACGTAAAACACAGAGAAAAGACAACAATAAAAGGATATTGAAGAAAATCCTTTCCCCGGTATAGTGCTTTTTTTCTTTCTTCCTAAAAAAGTGATCGCCTATCAGTTCTGGACATGTACCTTATATGGCCTGCACCCTGTGGTGAGACCCACATTAAAGAAGTCTATGAAAAAATAATCATATTAGTTAAATTATCAGATCTTTTCTAATATACACTAATACCATGTATAATCAGCCAGCTAGTTCCCTCAGCGCTCATGGACATGCTGTCAGAGGAAACAAAGACTGAAAGACTTAGATTTAAGAAAGATATTATCAACAGATCCTGTCCTCTCCTCCCACACATGCTTTCATTCTGGGTGTATCCCCCCCCCCCCCCCCTCTGTTTTAATACTGCATAATGGACAGCATCATTTGTATCAGTGCAGATCCAATCACTCTAACGGTAGCAGACTTGGCACTTCATTGTGCATGCACTGTTCTGACAGATATAGCTGCTGAAATAAAGCCAACGGAGCTTAAAAAGACCAGGCCAGACAGATGTGCTCAAAATGGGTTGCTTGTTTGCTTTTGTTTGCAAATGTCCACGGTGAAATTTGAGTCAGAGGTGCAGTGTGTGTGAAGGCTGAGGTAGTGGCGCGTGGGAAGGTTTGAATTGCACATTAGAATAGAGACAAAAACATTCCTCTGTGTGCTTACGTTAGAAAATAAAAATAAAATGCAGCAACTTCGAAAGTTCATTCAGAATTAATAGTTTGATTAAATTACTTAATAGAACACTAAAAATCAAGTTCAGGAATCACAAATATGACCAATTACTCGCCTATTTGAAGAGAAAACCACTACACCATGTTCTTAACAGAATCTAAAGGATTTAGGCTTTAATTTTCTACACGCACTCTAAAAAGTAAGATGCAAACGTTGTGTGTCAGCAAGTCATGAAACATTTCTGTCACGTTTTACTTTAGCTTGAATTGCAATGTAGCAGCAGCTGGGTGAGGTGGCTTGGACCACGGAGAGTTTCATGCTGCTGAGCACAAAAACTCATGGGACTGTACATTTTTCAATTAAGTCACTCATTTAGTGTTGTAATAATTTATGCAATAATGATAATAATACTTTGTATGGGCCTTGTTATGGATGAGTGATGCAGTTTCCAGCATTTGAGAAGCTAAGAGCAGTTTTAAGATAGTGAGCAATACGGTTCCTGTGGACCTTAGAGAGGTCTGGGAAGTGATCATTCATACACTTGCATCAAGAGATTTGTGATCTTAAAAATGAATGCTGTACAATCAGAAAAAAAGTAGAATGTTTCTGAGATTTTCTGAGAAATAACTGAAAGTCCAAAACTGCCGTGGCATTCATGTCCATGATGAGTGTGTCTGGATTGATGTGAGTTGTTCTTATCTGCTCTCTTGCCAAGAAGGTACAAAAAAAAATGAAAACAAAAAAGAATAATTGCCCCAGCAAAAACCAGTCCTGTTAGAAACGGACCTCTGGCTTGTGTTGTAGCTCTGTTGGGGCTGTGCTGCTGGCCACTGTGCCTCTCAAAACTGTTGCTGTTGTTGTTGTTGACCTGGATACCATTCTGCTTCATCAGCTGCATTAACTCGCACTCTAATGCTGCAATCTGTGAAGAGATGAACCCATCAAAGAATGTTTATGAACATTTACCTGTAAAAAGATCTGCTTTAAAGCTTGAATAAATGGTGCAACGAGGTGAACATAGTTAAAACTTTCAGTTGTAGAGTTGCCTAAGTATCAAAAGCTCAGTGTTTGAAGCTAGAGGACCGCTGTACTACAGCAATCTACAGTTTTCCGCTACTCCTTTCTGTGCAACTCTTCACTACAACTTTTCTCTTTTTTTACAGTGCAGTGCAGACAGTGAGACAGTGGAGGCATTAGAGTTCAGTCTGCAGAATGATAATAGGGGACAGTTGCATTGACTACAGAAAGGCCTAAGAGTAGAGCAGAATAAAATACGGTTGTAGGGACAGGAAACAAGGGGAGGAAGAGGGGTTGTGACAACTTGATAACTATGTGGTTATAAAGTATGGACCCTAACAGTTGTATATACCCTTACAACTGTCATGGTGTAACGAAACCAATCAATACAGAGTTTGATATCCGAACTTAAAATGTTTATTATGTGTCTTATATTAACATATGGCTATGCTGCTTAGTTATTAGCTCATTTTCAAGGCTGTCTATTTCTTTGTACTTTGTACTTCAATTTAATTTAATTTTAATTGATTTATGACATTGCATTTTGTAGACAGGCAAAGGTGTACAGTTATGACAGATGGGAGACTGACAGTATTGAAGAGAGATGGTTTACCCTAACTTGCAGTCCCTGGATCTCAGCCAGGTGAGCTCTCTCAGCCTCCTCCAGCCGCCTCCTCTCTGCATCCTCCTTTTGGATGAACTCCACCTCTCTGGAGGAATAAGAGGGAGTGCAGATTGTTATGTGCTGACTCGATGTGTGTTAACACAAGAAAACAAGACACATTTACAACACATATGAAATCATGCTTCATCATGCCTGACAGTGACATCTGGCTTAGCTGTAGCGATATGGGAGTGAGGATGCTTGATGACGTCAGCAAGACTCATTTCACTCTGACCTTGCTGTTTACAGTGAACATACACAACACAGACCTTCTTGCTTCTAAGATTACCAAATGCTGCTCTTTTATCTTGCTTGATTTGCCCTTGGATTGGAAACTCACTGGCTCTACTCTGCAGCTCTGTCCTCAGCTACAGATAAGCATAGAGGGTTTGTTTCATCAGTTTACTTCCATTTGGCCTGTAGGAGCTGAGCCAATTAGAAACTGTCAGAGTGGCTCTGAGTAAGAGAGGTCGTGATGGGACTGACCAAAGGAATTACGGCACAGAAAAACAGCAGTGATGCAATGCACTGGCTTGTGAGCTCAGTTCTAACTGTTGGAATAGGTACAACTTGAAAGAAAAGAGAGCTGCTTTGCTGTACTGTACGTTAGATGGATGAGGAATAGATTTTCTATATTGTACAAGAGAGAGGGGCTGTAAAAGTAACAGTGATTCATCTGAGTATTCAGCATAACAAGTGGAGTTATAGTTATCTTCTCCAAGTTATTCAGATCCAGCATTGATTCAGAAAAAAGTAAGATTGCCACCTTTTATGTGGGTGACCTGGGTTAAAATCCCCTGCATGAAAGATACTACCTCCAATAGGGGTCCTTAGGCAAGACCCCCTTACCCTACATGCCTACCAGTGTAAGTCGATTTGGATAAAAGCGTCTGGCAATTACATACATAAACATAAGTGAACTGAAGTTTCTAAATAAATAAATCAACTATGGCAATGAACTGGTCCAAAGTGAACAACCTAACTTTGCATAGTTGACCAGTGTTACGTAGCAATGGGTTCTATATTGAAACCAACTAAATACTGCATAAATGACCTTCTCTTTTCAAGTGTGAAAGACAAACTGCAATAGATGCAAAAAACCCTGAAAAAATTAATAAGAAATAAAAAAAAAATAAAAATGGCATTAAACAGGTGTATTCTATATGAGAGGAGGATGTACAGATGGGGTCCAATTGCAGACCTCCCTCCCCTAACATGAGCTCTTTTCCATTTGTTGTATGAGGTAATCAATTCCAAATTGGACTAGCACCTCCAGTGTTCCACTAGGTTAAAACAATTTCAGAGGTCCAAGAATGCGACTAACAAACCAAAAGAAAACCTGCTTGGTCGCAGCCTGAAGTCCAAGCTGAACAATGTAACCCGAGTTCACTCACTTCTGCTGGAAGTCTTTGATGAGTTTCTTGGCTTTGTTGTACTTCTTCTCCAGAGTCTGGTATTGGGCCTGGGCCTCCTTCAAATGTTCATTGACGGTGTGACAGAGGGTTTGAGCCTCAATCCAATAGCTCTCCAGCTTCAACATCCTCTCTTTGTTCTCTTCAATGCTGGCCTTCAGCTGGCTTTTCTCCTTCTCCCAGCGCTGCTTTTCCTTCTCCACTGATGCCAGCTGCAAAGGCCCAAAAAATGTTTTACTTACAACATGTGGAGATTTAATAGGACGGTATAGTATCTCGATAATGAGACAATCTTTTAAAAAGGTGTGAAAAAAGGATTGTGTGTATTGGAATAACAGTTTTGAAATTTCCCAAAAAAGAAACAGCAGTTGAATTAATTGCTATTACATAAAACCATTCAATAAAAATTCAAATAGCTTAATAGGAGAATAAACCCAGATTTGGAATGGGAATGATAACCCATTCAGCTATTCAAAGATGAATGCCCCACAAACTGTCCTTTTAGAGCAAAATCTGAATTGAGAGAAAAAATTCCATCAGTTCATTTCCATGTACAAGTGGAACTATCATCACTCATAAATAAGCTTTTCAGGCACAACTTGATTTGATCGTGTGGACTTCCACCTCATTAATTTGGGAATTAGTCAAATTAGGCCATTAACATTTGACAAAGCACGCAAATAATACACTTTAGATGTGTAGTGTAGTTGGGTACAAATGCAGGGACATGCATTCAGTTTACAGAGAGAGAAGTAAAAAATAAAAAAAACACAACATAAAGGAAGATGTTTTTTAAAAACTAAAAGACACAAATCAGTACATGTAGATACTTTATCTAAAATATGTTCAACAAGTATAAGTTTCCCTAATAGATCATTTCTCATTACTCCATAGCAAACATCTATTTCCAGAGGCTTCCAGCCAAGCCTGAACTGCGGCCCCATCCACATTTGCTAAATCTCAGAATTCTGACAAACTTCTGCATTATGTGCCCACAATCAACCTGCTGATCAACAAGTTTTAATCTCTTACCTTGTTTTTAAGCTTCTGGATCTCGGCCTCGGTCACTGTGTGTTTGATCTGGAGCTATTGAGAGCAGAGGCGGGGGAAAAGGGAAAAAATAGGAGTGAGGAGAGAGAGCGGTCAGAAAATCAAACGCATGGCTGCGCAGGCTCTCTGCTGTCAATACAGCGTGAGTGACAGAGGCAGCCGATCCCGCACTCCCCTTGACTGTATCCCAGCTCTCGCACTGACATTTACTCTCAGAGGAGAGGAAACGAAAGCCAAGAGGTACACTGAAAGCTTAGAAATTTTCACAAGTGATTTAAGTTTGTGTTGCCTCTAAAAACTATAAAAAATTCAAACAAGAAAATTAAACTAATTTGTGTAAAAAAACTGATCGAATATACAGATGTGTAGAGAGTACAAATGGATAGAGAGTGACTGATGTAAATTGAAATGAGTCATTAAAAAGAAGATAAGGAGTTACATAATGACAGGAGGGATGGGCAGAGAGCAAAGAATATATAAGAGCAGATGATTAAATTGGAGCAAATGTGAGCTTTAAGTAAGCACAAAAGCTTAGACACAAGAGTCTGTTGTATATTTAGAAATTTTAAAACCTGACACAACATTGTGCAAAAGAAAAGATCAATATTTAAAGAAACAGAGAGAATGGTACTGGCATATATACCCTGACACCAGGGATGGTATTTAATTTTCACCTGATATCCACTGCAGTGCTGCTAAAGCCGTTTGTTAAATGTGTTATACAGCCATTGTGTAACTCTACAGAGAGGCAGAATGTGCCACAGTGTAACAGCAGCGGAGTGATCAATCAGTATTACCAGCCTCGCTGCAGCCTGAAAAGCACAACTGAGTTAACTGTCAGTAAATTAATGTTCCATTTTACTGCTGTAGCTTTTGAGTCTGGCTCATTTTTAGTGATAGTGCCAAAGGTTCAACGAAACGGACTTCCATTCTCATGCACAAAATGTGTGAAGGGAGTTCAAGATTAGGATATACACCGGCAGAAATGCAGGTCTAAAGCTCTTTCTTCTTTTCTGGGGGTTCCAACGAAACATGGTAATTAGCAGTAATGAGAAAAATACTTCCAATGCATTTGTGTTCGCACCTCTAATCATCCAGTTTACGAATTAGAAGCATAAGCAGATCTTAGATCTTGACAAAGAGCACAATTTTGCCCAATAAAGCAGGGAGTGTAATGCTGGTATCTGTTCGTGGTGAAATTCTATTATAGTCTTTCCCAGTGTAAGATATTCTAGTGGGTGTGCGGGTCTATTTTGGCAGTTATTCAAAGCACTGACAGCGAATATTGTTGGTGTGCTCCTATCAGTTGTATAATCTTCCCTCGGGGATATTCATTCATGAGAGGGAAATGAACTGTGCGTGCAAAAGTATTTGAGTTTACCTCTCTGAACTTCTGGTAGAGTTTAGTTGCATCTAACTCTGATGGAGACAAGATGTCGTCCGTTTCTGGCAAGTCAAACACCTCAATGCTCTTCTCGCCACCTGCAACCGTTGTTCCTGTCTCCTCGTCATCTGTGGCGTACTCTCCTGTCTGCTTCAAGAGAAAACATTGAGTCAGCCATGTAGTCCACAAACAGTCCAGTGTACATTTATGAGTGATGTTCCCTTTTACTTCATCTGTAAAATAAAACTGGGGGTTAACTTTAATTAATGGATTTTGTTTTCGTGACATCAGGTAAAGTCAAAGTAGAAATGAGTGGTAAAGTGCACAAGGAGTGCCACAACATGAACGTGTCGGGCTGAACATCCAGAAACCTTCTAGACTAAAAGCAATTGAAAGCTATTAATATTCAACACAATGTTCACAAGCTTTGAGTTTTGCATCGAGTTCAGTGTGTTCAACCAACTTAGGAAGCCAGCGCACGACTGTATGGAGAATGTGAAGAGACGTCACACCATGTACGCTGGGACAAGAGCGCCATCTTGTAAGAGGCACTCTTATTTCACCTTTGTGGTAAAAATATTTTGTTTTGTTTGCCTAAAAACAGGCAAATCTAATGAAGAGGAGATGAGACAGAGAAAGAAAACAGGAGTGAGAAGACTGGCCTTGCCAGGACTAACCCAATCACACCACTGAATCACAGTTCTTCACAGGCCTGACAAATATGTTCATAACATTTGATTTGAAGTTCAATATCAATGCTGTAAATTATACAACAGTCTTCCTTTCAGTAAAATTGAGCAGTCAGCGTTTTGATCAGTTTTGGATGCAGAGCCTGAATGCTGCAGCCATGTATTTTGCATGTATTTTTTTTTCCATTGTCCCAAGGTACTTAAACTATTTCCATCTAACTTTACAGTTAAAATTGATCTAGCCCTCTATATATCAACCATTAGTAAGTACAGCCACACACATTAAACATTTATTCCTTACTTTCAGCTATCTATTTCAATTTTAGATAACTGGTAAGACTTCTCTGCGTCAGCGCAAGCTTGTTTTTATGACTCATTTATAAACCTATTTTTTCTTTTGATCTAATCTTAATTTTTAATTCTAAAACCATAAAAGCAACCCTTGTCGTCATCTGCTTTTGTTGGCAATAACTACGAAACAGAAATTTTGCTAAAGCAAGAGAAATCTTAGAGTGACCGATGCCTCTTATTTTTACTGCTCTCAGATAGAAAAGAGGAACCTGCTTTCACTCATCTCCTGAAAATCAAGTGAGATTTTCTAGCAGCTGGCTAAACCTACCACTGTCACATTACTGCACAATGCACATTTGTGAAGCCCAAAAGCTGCCCTGCCTAAAGCAGTTCAAGCCTAAGTAAGATGGCAGAGCTTAGCTAACATGCAATTAAACTTTTATGGCTAAAAGCATTTGCCCTTCAATGAGGATTCAACAGGCTGCAAAGCAGCTCCAACCTTCAAACCGGCTGACCAGTCAGGCATCCAGTTGTCCAGCTTCTATATTTGTTTCTAGCCTCTTACTTTCTGCTCTTCTTCTTCCCATTTCTCCTCAGAGCAAGACCAGTCACAGCACATCACGTTGCACTGCCATGTTCCGTATTACTTGTCAAGTGCTACCAGAAAGTGCTATTTTCCTAAAGCTAAACTCTCTATTTCTCATAAGTAATGCTATTTTAATGCTACCCGTTACATAAGAGTTCAGCAGCCCACTTGGTTGCCCAGAAGTTTGGTGAAAATAAATTGGCTTGACAGCCTGGTGAGCTGAAAGAAACCGATCACATTTCAGTAAAAATAACTCCCAACATAAGCTATGCTGACAAATATGAATGCCATATTTCATTAGATTCAGTCACTAGTTTGCCTCAAGAGTAAGAATGTTACGTGTTAGAACTAGTGAGGTCTGAGCCTGCAAACTGTAGACGTTAGCAGTCTAGGATTTACTAAATGCAAGCTCTTAATAATAAGTCACAAGAACCAACTCTCTATCAAAGCTTTAAGCTTTGAACAACATTAAAATGTAAAATACTTTAAATTTACTTATGCCATCAATTACCCTTTCTGCAACTCTCAAAATATTGTATAATGAATGCTGGCACTGACCATTAGGCACTGAGCCTAAATCGTCTGGTTGGCTTCAAACGTTGGCTGATGACTAACAGAGGCCAACTTTTCCAGTGGCACTACTCCATGAAAACATCCAACTTTCCCTACATAGCATAATCCAGTCAATAATGCGTTTTCATATTGTCACGTGTCCCTCTGACTTCATCTCCCATACACACACATCCCTCAGGGTCTTGAGTCCCATCTTTCACATCCTCTCCCCACCTCTTCCTCCACACTTCCTTCCATCTATCTCCCACTCAAATAACAGTGCTCAGGCCTGATTTGTTTGCATGCAAGGTCGGCACACGGTTCCATTTTCATAACAGGCTTGCTTGTTGCCATGGTACCATTACCCTACATTGAGACTCCATTTACTGAGGGCGGAGACAAACATTGAACATACAAGATGGTAGTCAAACAGCAATTTACATATGATAACTGTACGGGGTATTGATGAAAAACTGAGAGTAAAGGGGACCATTTCAGGGAAAATACTGCTGCTCTTCAGAGGGTGCTCAGCATGTGATCATCTTCCCCATGACTGACTGACAGAGGTAAACACTGTGATTGCTCCCTTGACTTGCAGGCAGGCTTTGCACAGACTCCGACTTCGATGATGCATTTGCGTGCGTGACCGCCAGACATAAAGTTTTTATTTGATTACATAAAATGGTACTTCATGGCTGTTTTAAATAATAATTGAATCTCTTACTTGATAAATCGAAAATGAATCTACACTGACGACAAACTGCTTTTCTCCATGTTGCTCTTTTTACTTTCTTCGTGCCAATTTCTGACTCTTAACACCTTTTCGAAACTATGAAAAATTTCAACTCCTGATAAACGTCACATAAATTAGTAAAAATAATGGAGAGTGTTGCACAGGGGAACTAAACAAATGCAATGGATGTAGTGTCAAGATCAATCTTTGGGCATTTTTATGTGTTACATAGATGAGATGACTTTGTTACTCACAGGCCACAATCCAACTTACTCTCATAAAATATGCGTGATCAGCTACATTAGACCACGGCACAAAATACAATACTTTCAGAATAAATGTTAAAATTATTAGACTAATCTTTTTTTATGTTCATGTCACGTAACAGTAAAGTTGTTTTCTCTTTATGGACGGAGAAAGCCACCACAAAGTTTGATTTACAGCTTGACAGTGTGACTCCGCACAGTGCGATGGGCTCGTTGCTAATGGCCAAATTAGAGCCACAGGGACTTTAATAAGACTCGACAGTGTTATTTGTGTTTGATTTAGGATAACTTGTTGTGGTATAAAAAGCACACAGAGGCTTGTGTCGCCTGTCTGGTATCATTATGTTTTTAAATGTTTTGCTTTCTGTTGAGGTTTAGTTTGCTTTTCATTTCTTATGCGTTTTGATCATTTTCAAGTGTTCATTTTAAAAACCGAGATTTGTTTTCTGTTGCAGCAAATCTTTGTCTTCAGTCACTATGTGGCGCAGGTCAACATTTCATTATTGTTTTCGGACGGTCACTTTTGTTGTCGCTTTTTAATTTTCCTTCATTGTTAAGTAAGATGACAAGTCTGTTTGGCTATGTTTAGGAAAAGATCATAGTTTGAGTTTCACTCTGACCATATGTCAAAGGTAAATTTTGTACTTTTCTGAGACTGTCAGGTTGATGAGTCCTGCTCCAACAACACATGCCCGCCCCCCAAAAAAAACATCTCACTGTGCTGCAAAAATGCAGAGAGCTCCATCCCTTCCTTTCTTATCACATGAACGCTGGATGCATGTGTGTGAGTGTTTATTTGTCTCTGTGCTGATGTCGCCAAGAGAGAAAAGATCTGTCAACGCGGATGAAGAATCACAAGTGTGCAGAATGCAAATTAACTGGTTTTGTTCATGATTGATGTTGGCTTTACTTTACTTTTCCTCCTGCTGCTTCTACACAGTCAAGCAACACATTTTGATTTGTTCAGCACTTCATAATATGAACGCTGAATAATATGAAGTGCATTAACCTCATCACAATTTGTCTTTTAGTAAATCTTAGCATCCCTCTAATTTTGCTCTCTTACAGACCTGATTATCAAAAACATATTCTTTTAATGTTCAGCTGATTAAATGATAAATAACATGCTCATCAGATCATTTCACCTGTACAAACAAAAGAAGTCTATTTCAGGCTAAATATGGGACTTAAATATCCTTTAGCTTGATATATGAAGATATAAAGCATACAACCAAATACTGGTCCTCATCCTTTTCCAACGTGCACGCTGCCATTTAACTACTGCTAGATGGACATGAATGTGTGTATAACCTGCAGCCTACAATGAAACAGGTTGACGACTGAGTTTGATGTCTATCGTTAAATGAGGAAGCACTTCTTCCTCTTAATATACAAATCCCAGCTCCGATAAAGGGCTATCTGTCACGTCACAGCGCGCAGCTCTTCGAGTGAGAAACAAGACTCTTTAGAATACCTACGTAGACATCAACATTAATGAGCTCCATTTGCTGTCCAACACAACTTTGTGATGGTTTTCTAAGTGAGTATCCAATCAGCATTTAAGGAGGAATTCACGGATTTTTAGTGCTTCACTGTGACAAATTTTAAGAGCGCTTTTAAAGTAGGTTGTAACTTATGTATGGATTACCCATTTTCATACAGTCATTAGCTTTGTGCTTACATTTCCTTGTGGAAATCTTCTGGAAATGCACAGTGCTTTCATTAGAAAAAACAAAAACAAAAGAAAACTCACGCCATACAGTGTATTTTGATTATGCACATGCAATGTGAAATGATAACGACAAACAGCAGAAAAACTAAAGAAGAAGGGAGATTTCTTAAGTGTAAAAGTCTGATTCGCCACAGTGTGATGTGCTCTCTGCTAATGGCAAAATTAGAGCCCTAGGAACATTGATACGACTCAACAGTGTTACTTATGTCTGTAGCCATGATTGAATGCTATAACCACCAGAAAATGAGATATTTCAAACGTCATTGACGAAAACAACTCAAGGGGAGATACCTGGGTGATTCTAAATCTGTGCAGGACTACACCTTTGCCTTTGTATAAAAGTGAGGATAAACTTTGTATTGATTTGTGTCACCACTGTGTGTTATTTTATGTGCATACACTGTGAGCGTGTCTATATGGCTCATGCTGGCGGATAGCATGAGTTGCAGGGCCGTGAGCTCAGTGTCTGGTGGATTAAACATGCTGTGAGCAAGCATCAGAGAAGGAAACACTGAGTGATGCAGCTCTCATGACATCCTATTGGTGTGTGTGGCTGTGAGTGTTTTGTGTGTTAGCATCAAAGCCCACTGTCAGTCAGTTTTATGGAGCTAATAAGCTAAAACTCCCAGTCAGCTGTCATAAGAAAGAAGCTGATTTACATTATGTGACAGATTCAAGCCTCATTTTTCAACTCCAATGTTGTGTACAAGAAATATGACACCAGGCGAACTTCAAATAAGGCAAAATACACTATAATGAATGTAATGCCGTGTGTTACAGGTAATTTACTTTGTCTGTAAATTAGTACTACTATAAGCTCCATTACATAATAAATACAGTTACACTGGTATAGCATCCGATTTATCATCCGGGGCTGTGTGTGGTCGTTACCTCGTCGTCATCAGCATCATACTGGGCGTACTGCTGCTCTAGTAGTTCTCTCTGTCTCCTCTCCTGTTCCAGGGTCTGCTGGATGAGGGTGGCCACCTCACTCTGCTGACCCGGACGCTCTCGGCCAATCACAAACCTGCAACCACATACTCTGTTCACAGACAGCTCTGGAGGCGCATGCACAGAATCAGCCACCCGATAATTACATAACGGTTAGAGCACATGAACACTCTGATATAATAAATAAAATGCTGCAAAAGTGCTGCAGTTAAAATGCTCATTGCCAGCATTAAGACAGCATATTAGACTGTATGTTAGCAGTTTGACTTCTGTGGAATTTAATTGCAATAGCAAGTCAAAGAGCCTTTGTCTGAGAAGGTTTAATATAAAGTATACGTGCATAGATTACTGTTTGCCTTTTTTTACAAATCTTTTTATACACTGCAGACGTACTGAATAATTTCTGATGCCCTTCTTAAAGCACAATACATTTCAGTGTCTTGTGTCTGCCTTGTAGTGATGTGTATTTGAGCAGAGACACAACCACAGTCGACACAGAGTGAGAGCAATAAAGACACACAGCAATGACAGCAATATTTGATGACATATAAGGGTGGGGCTGAGAGACTGGACACGGATAATAATGCGAGAAGCCAGTCAGCTCGGCGAGGCAGTCCTATATCAGCCTGGCAGGGAATTAAACTGAGAAAACCACAGGCTGTGCCTCCGAGCTACTGACCATGAACTGCTGTAGTTCCACATAGGGCAAGACCACAGGAAATATCCCATTCAAATATAGAACTAAGTGAGAAAGATGATGACCATTTATTTAAAGAATGAATAGGTCTCCAAATTATTAAGAACCTATGGATATGCTGTATTCATTATAGATTCAAGATTTTTAGACCTTATAATTTTCCTACATATAACATTATAGTTACTCAAAAGAAAACCAACATCATCTCCATTTTATTCTCCTCATAACTAACAAAGCCGAGCAAATTGAGGGAAATCTAAAGCCCAGCAGGTTTCTGATAACTGCATGTGTGTGAGTATGGTCCAATGTACTGTATGCATGTCTGTGAGTGTGTCACAATGAGAGCGGGAGACAGGAAAAGAGAGTGAAAGTGGATTCAAGATAGGAGCTAATCAAGTGAATTCATTTCCCTTGAGCTCTTTCGTATATTTCTAAAGGCCAAGTAGAAAAGGACTTACGCTCCAGCAGAGAGGTGTACTTGATCTACATGTGAAGGAACAATTGAAGGGCAGGTCACAGAGAGGAAGTAAAAAAGATAGAGAGGATGCTGGATGGGCGAGGTACTTCACAAGAACAAGCCTGTGGACAACAAGGAGGTCTGAGGAGCAGCTGACCTGGAAACAGCCTTTTGTCTTCACGCAAGGGGAGTTTGTCTTGATTTCTCCCTGCCTCCCACTGCTCTGAGACAGTCACACAGGGTGTTGCAGCAGCTGAACTGCAGAAACCTTCAGCGTCGATTTATATCTTTGACATGGCTTGAGCATACAGAATACTGCAAGAACTTAAAAGAATGAAATAAAAATTTTTTTTTCTGATTCTGATTTTGCAGTCCACGTTTGTTTTTTTTCTCCTTTTTTGTGTTAGGTAGCACTCGGCTAAAAGGTGTTTGGAGGTGTCAGCGTTGGTTTACACATTACAGATGTCTCTGTTCAATCGTGATGAATGTGTGCTAACATATTTAAGTTCAGACACATGCTTTTTTTCATTGTTACTGTGAGCATTTGGAAGATTATAACATACTTACTTAAATTGTGATATTTGACAAGTGACTATCAGCAAGTCCAGGGCCAACAATGTTCAAACACAAAACAGATCTTTTGTTACCTCCTGTGGCTTAAGGTGGTTCATTTTGAATTATCGTTTCTTTTTTACTCTCTTTATTGTTATCTTTATCTTTATTGTTAAGAGTCTGAAAATGTTAGTCAAGCAGGACTAAATAATTAATTTGCTGGGGAATATGTCTGCCTGGGGCTGATACACACTCGGTCTTCTGTAAGTGTTTACAGTAGCAGGACAGCATGTCTACAACTGACTCATAACAAACTTCAGCAGTCATACGGTGCAGCAGTGATGCTGTTTTTTGCATTTCAAACCATCATTTAAGTCATAAATCAATGGTACTGTTAATTTCATTATAGGAGTAGTATTAGTACGTGAGGCATTAAATTGTGTGATGACTGCACAGAGAAAATTTAAACGAGTACCGTTCGAAAGTGTTCATTCATACCAATGATGAGACCGCCATAGAGTTCTCGACATACAGCACCCGAAGTAGTCGCCAGGGATTAGTGAGCGACTCTCCCCAAGTGAACGTTGGAGCAAAATCTGACAATGTTCCCACAAGGTGTTCCTGTGATATAACGCTTGTGAGAATGGGATGGGTGGACAGCTTGAAAGCATAATGCCTTCAGCATGATCAGCACAATGTTCTGCATAACTGTGTAAGCCAGTGCTTTGTATCATGTGCCTTAGACTATATGAAACCAATTTCTATGCTTACTTCAATATGATCTATAATCTGAGCCTTTAAAACACTGTTTTTCCTAACCAGAGCGATGAGGGGAGTCTTCTGACTAAAACCTGGGTGATTTTCTGCTGAAACTCAGGGTTAAATATAGCTAAAATGGCAAATCTAGGACAGTTGGCCATAAAACCTCTGGTGATCAGACAGAGTGAGGGAAGGATTTACCAAGGAGGAGGAGGAGGGGGTGGGGGTGGAATGAGTGAGATGTGATAGAAGAAGATGAAATAGTGAGAGTGAAGAGGGGGCAGGGAGAGTGAAGGCATCATTGCATGTTGCTATGACTTATGAGTCTGACATTCATATGCTGGTTTTGAAATTTCTTACATATAAGAAGTAACTCAGTTTATCTGTGGACCTTTAAAAAGTGGAGTAGGACAGATAGCTTTCTAGATTTGTAGATAACAGATGGAACTTTAAGGCTGCCTCACCTATACAGCCACATCCTGGTGAAAACCACCACTGTCAATATTAGTTCAGCAAACATCATCTTCCGTGGTAGCAGTCTGTTGTAATACTGTCAGACATGTCATCAACCTTTCTCAGCCTTTCCCCATACACTGTATTTCTGCAACACCGCAATATGACTGAAGGTGAGGCATTAACAGGGATGACAAAGAGTAAAAGGCTTCAAAGCAAAATTGATATGTAAAGACGATGTAGGCCATGATTCAAAAGATGTTGGAGAAGGGTAAAAAGAGGAGTTATAGAGGAGAGGGAAAGACAACACTAAACCACAATAAGATGAGGAAAAAACAAAATAAGGAATCATTTGGAGGCTGAGAGTGCACGCAGTTGCCAAAGACAGCTCAAGGCTTCGAAATCAAAGCCTCCTTGCCATGCTTTGAGTGTGATTTTGTGTGCGTGTGTGTGTGTTTGTGTGTGTGTGCCGTCTACATCCAAATGCTCTCAGCAGACCCAAGCCAAAAGCTGCTAAACTGTCAAATGCACAAGACTTTTGTACAGACTGGAGCTGCTTAAGTGGTAGTTTTGCAATTTTTTTAACATCTCTTCAGATGTTACTGTTCATGGCTGAGTTTACCACATTCAGGCCCAAGGCACTTTTAAAAAAAACATTAGAAAATAGTTATAAAACGTTTTGTTTCTAGAAAGCAGCCTCCTGAAGCTTGGGTATTTCCACAAGAAACATTATTTCTCAGCCACATGTTAATCAACACAAAATGTTGCCGTTGCACAATATGAGGAAAACATGTGATATGTGGTGTCACTGTTGAATATTGTGATAACAGTAAGACGTGTTACATAAGCAGATACTTTAATCTAATCTGAAGAATATCCACAAGGGCTGCATTCCACTACTTCATGTTCTGCTGGCATACAGAGAACATACACAAAACATACACAAAAGCAGAACTTCCCCTAAGTTATATGCATTCCTCATCAGTATGTTTGTCCTATTTCAGGTCAAAGTCTCTTTGTGATATTGTGTTTTCCTTTGTAATATAATATTACAGTTTAAATAGACATGCAGTCGTAGTTTGAATAATCAGAGATGATTTCTGAGAGGCGAGCCAAGCTAACTACTCCCCGAGGGTTATTAAACTTGTGTATCAGTCTGTTTTTTACAACATTTTCTTAATCTGATAAGCGGTCATGGTCTGCATTTGGCTTTTGACAGATACCAGTTCTTAAAGGTAGAGAGTACCTAATAAATGCAAGTACAGTTAAGATGCTTCCAGCAAAGGGGCAGCTGCGGCTAGGTTGGAAGAGCAGCTTTATTCCACTTCTATGGTCCAGTCCCTAACCCTGAACTGTCCTGAGGGAAGACGCTGAATCCCACATTGCTCTGATATATTCATTAGTGTGTTACTGTGAAGAAAAAGCCCTGCATATATAGGATAACATACATCATAAGAAGGGACTATATGGGTGTATGCTGATGGATGAATGAGAAACTCTGTAGAGCGCTTTATAGAATCTAGATAAGTTTAAAAATACGCTATAGAATAAGTGAGGAGAATTTACTATTGATGTATGTGACATTATCCAGGACAAACATAACAGAGGTAGCCACAAGTCTTCATTTGACAAATCTAAAAAGTCGTAGTAAAAAGGATGAATCAGTAGCTTTAATTTAGCATTTGAAATCAGAAATTGTTTGTTTTGTTGGTATTCAAAAGATGTTTAGAGTCACGCAAGGTATGATGACGGAATCAAAAGATTACTGTGACAGATAGCCTGATTTAGTGCACTGTCCACTAATATGTTCAGACAGACCTAAACTGATGAGTCTTTGCTTTCATATTCCATGACCCACATGCATTATAAAGCTTTGAGATGATCCATTTAAAGAGCTACGCACAATGTTGCCTGTTGTCCAAAGAAACAATTCCTTCTGTTTCCAAACAGAAGCAAATTCAGTTTCGTCAATCGATAGAACAAAAAGGTGTTTGGAGATTTATTGACATTTCACAATTTTAATCTATTGCTACTAAAATTGTTGGCAAATTTGTCAAACTAAACATCAGGGTAAACACCTGCAAGAAAGCAAAATTTTGATTGTGTGGAAGTCTTACCGAACCACTCCTGATGTGTTCCTGAGGACAGAGGCAGCAAAGCTCTGAGTGACACCCACCAGACTGGTTCCGTCCACCTCCACGATCTGGTCATTCACCTTGATTCTGATGCACGCAAGCAGAAACATCATTAAGCAATTTGTGCAAGTAGCCACCAAGAAAAGATGTCTAAAATAAAAAAAAAAAGAAATGTTGAACATGGTAACTCACAGTGTATGTGTGGTAGAAAAGGAGAGGGAAAAAAATCCAAATTACAATGACGCAACATAACAACAAAGAAAAAGCACAAAGGAAACTGGAATGGCATACATGTTCATATTATTTTCAAAATTGCAACAGTGCTGGGCTTTCTTGCAGTCACAGATTTCCCCTGCAACTGCTCAAGACTACTTTCTAACCAGGAGACAGAAGAGATGAGGCTCAAAAACAAACAAGCAGGGCTAATAAGTATGTGGGGGCCAGCTAGCCTTTCGCCTTGAGCCACAACACATCAGGGATTCCTGCTCTGATCTGGAAGTGATGGTGGGTCACACAAGTTCTTGACCTGAGAGTGAACTAGTTATGAAAAGGTATTCACGATAAAGGATTTGTGAGCAAACTACTTAAAAGGGACATCCTTGTTAAATATTCAATTCAAATCCAGATTAAATTTGAATTTAAAAGACTAAGAGGGATTTTGAATGTGGCTTGTGAGGGATTTTTCCATCATATGAATAAAACAAAAACTATAGCTCATTATTTTTCAACAAAACAGCACATTATTCTAATACATTGATGCTTGAAGGCACAATGCAGATATTCGTCATGCTACAAACTGCTTTGGTTTCCACTGCAAGGATCCTGATTGTATTTGGTTGAAAAAACAGCAGCATGCAAGTCGGAAAAATGTAGAACAGCTAACGTTCTCCTTGTAGTTCGCTTGTCACATTTCTATTATGTAAAATGGTCAGTGAAGACCTCTTGACTTGATTTAGATGATGGAGCTACAACTCAAGGACCCTACAGGCCAGATTTATCAAAACATAAATAAAAGGAATGATAAGTTAATGACTAGAATTTAAAAAAAAGCTGGGACATATTTAGGCATGTTTGGTATTAGTATCTAAGTGAGTACTTTAGTGATCCATAATTACACTTCTACAAAACTGAGGGACTCATAAAATATATATTTATATTTATAACTTTCTGCAAGAACTAGATCAAAAGGAGAAAACATGTTTCCTGACGGTCGTGTCGGTTTCGGTAAACAGCTTCCTTTCACCCCCTTTCCAAGTCTCTCACACACAGCAGGCAGTATACAGCAGATGCTGAGAAGCATTCAGTATGACTGTGACACCTACAACACCGAGCAGAGCTGTCATAAGGATGTGCAGAGACGGATCGGACAGACAGGTCGGCATAGAGCGAGCTGCTCGTTTGTCAACTGCTCAGAAGTTTTTCTAAACTTCGTGGCTTCTGAAATCTTTGTGTGGCTTCTGAAATCGGTTTGTGTGAAACTGCAAAGCATGGGCAGTGGTGAAATAATACAACACTAAAGCAAACCACAAGAAAGTGAATACAACAAAAAAATAAATGCACACACATCCACAATCTTGCAACCCTCATTTGACCCCAACACAGTGGCGAATGATGCAGTGAGCGTCAGCTAACTCCATCTATCTATCTGCCTGGGACTGAGCGCCTCAGACCATTAAGTCAGACTCAGCAAGAGACAGGAAGCCCTGTCGCAGGAGAGGTAATGACACAAGGAAAATACATTGTGATAAGTGAAGCCTGTGAGTGGAGAACGAGAGTGCTTAGAGGTTGAGCCAATGTGCAAAAGCTATCAAGTATTAATCGCCATAAGTTTATTTGTCTCACATTGTGATGAAGGCTTTTTGTATTCATAGAGAAGGACGCTTCTGCTTCCGAGACACAATGGAGACACACAACGCAATGTTTTCCCTTCCCATTACTGAAATGGGAAAGGAACACTGCAAAAACTAATCAACCAAATATAAAAATATAATGAGTAACAGAGACCCCAAAAGAAAGGAAAAGGGAAATTAATTATTTTGTTTAAAATGATAGATATTAGATACTGTAAGATAAGCAGGGAAATTTTAGGGAGACATATACATATATTATATATATATATATTATATATATATAATATATATATACACATGTATATGGACAATATTTAGTCTAAAGAAATCCTATTAAAATACATGCAGCATGGTAACATGTTGACAGTGTCAACAAGAACATCCTGCTGCTGCCACTAATCCTGCTTCTAAAACAAACAGAAATGACAATGTTCACCGGTAGTTTTATTGTTTCATGTGCTGATTAACACTTTATCTCCAGAAACAGATACCCACACGTGAATGCAAAGAATCTGTAGGCAAGGGAGAAGAGGTCTCTGGTTTGAAGTTTGGTTATATTCAGAGTAACAGAGTCATGCAGCTTGACATCATGCTAAGGAAAAAAAGGGCTAATTTCTAACAAGCAAACAAATAGACTCAGCACAGCTTTCCCTTTAATCTTTTCAGCTTTTCTTATTACTCCGCCTAACTGAAAAGTTTCTGGAGCCGGTGAAACTGTCTTCTTAGAGCAGACCAACTTTTCTCCCTTTTGAAGGAGCAGCTTCTTATGTATTGCTCTTCTCCTCTCTCCTTGCTACATTTGAACTAATCTGACTGTCATTTTACAGAAAAGTGCGGTCTGTTGCTTCCACATAAAAGGATGATCCCTGAAGGAAACAAACTATCTCAAACAACCACAGTGCCTGTGGATTCACAGTTTCTATAGAGCGCTCACAGCACTTATTGCTGTCGCCCTGCACTGAGCGGTGCTACCTATCAGTGTTTTAATCAGTTTACAGGGAACCTGAACCACAGTAACACACTAATGGGCGGATGTTCGTGGCTTAGAGGTAGAAACCAACCTCTACCCCTGGCTGAGGCCTTACACTGCATTTACAGATACATCATCCAGAGACAGAGACAAAAAAACACTGAGCAAGAGAAAATGGGAATTTTCCTGTTGACAAACTCACAAAGAATACAAGAGACACAGTATACCCTAATTACCCTGATGCAATATCTCTGTCACACAATGTACCATCAGCATAAACGCACACGCATGCAGTCCTGTGTAAGACCTCTCGTCCCAGCGGATCTAATCCGAACTCCTGCTGTTAAATCTGACAAGGACAGAGCGTGACTGAGTGTGGAAGAGACAGTGACGCAGAAGTGTGGAAATGGGCTCGCAAAACCTAAATAGCTCAAGGTCTATTGGTACATTTTTCTACGCAAATGCATATTAGTCAATTTTCAGGTCAGAGATGGTGCGAGATATCCATCAGGAAAACAGCTCTCACCTGCCATCTCTCTCAGCAGCTCCGCCCTCGATGACAGTCTTGACAAAGATACCAAGTTTCTCCAACCCGGCATCCGCACCAACACCCATCCCGATGATACTGATCCCCAGGCCATCTTCATCTGGAAATGTGAAGAACACACATGTGTTTATGTTTATGTATCGACTTAATTAAGTAGAATGAGGTTGAGAATCTTTCAAATCAGCCGAGATCCAAATGATCTTCGGTGACAACTTGTCAAGTGCACAGAGGGAGGAAATAAGTTGTGTGAAAAAGAAATACAGCCTCTTCCAGTTCAAAGTTTTTATGTATCAGGACGGTAAGTAAAAGCAACCTCAGATAAATAGAAACACATGACATATAACACCATGTCACTATCTGTTTAAGAACTGAGCCAAAATACAGAAACAGTGTTTGTGAAAGTAAGTCAAATCCATGATTCAATCCCTTATAGGATCATCTTTAGCAGCAAATTCCTTCTTGATGAAATTATCGGTCTGTTGCATCGTTATGGAGGAATTTTGGACCTTCTTTACAACGTTACTTCAGTTCATTGAGGTTTGCATTCAGCAATTCTCAGCTCTCTTAAAGTCCCCTCACGGTGTTCGACTCAGGCTGAAGTCTGAAATTTGACTGGACTTTTGCAACACCTGGATTCTTTTCTTTTTCAACCATTCGGTTTGTTGTTCTTGGGAATATGGTCATATTTCATGACTCCATTCTCAGCCGAGCTTTATCTATTGGACAGATGGTTAACTTTGGAATGCTTTGGTTTATAGGAGTGTTAATGATCGTCTCAATGACCACAGGCCTAGTGGCTGCAGAACAAACGCATATCGTCAACCCTCCATCCCTGTGCTTGACAGTTGGTATGAGGTGTTTGTGCTGATATGCTGTGTTTGGTTTTCTCCTAACATACATTCTGACCAAACATCTCCACTTTAGTCATGGCATTTGTTCAGACAAACCTAAGCTGTGCCATTTCTTTTTAGAGAAAATATATTTTCTCCTGGCGACCCTTCCAAAAGAGTCATACTTGTTTAGTCATACAGTCTTTTTCTCATTATACTAACATAAACTTTAACATGCTAACTGACGCCTATATTGTGGTTTTGGCAATTACATCCGAGTATTGCACAAAACCTTGAAGCAATCTCCACTCCTGGGAAGTTTGGCGACTGCTTTGAATGTTTTCCACTTTCTTGCTGTAAAATAATGAATTTAACATCGTTTGTACATGGCCTTATAACCCCTGATAATGGGCAGCAACAACTGCTTTTTCTAAAATCACTGGTGATGTCTATCCTCTTTGACATTGCGTTAACACACACCTGAATGCTTGGGACAGGCAAACGGCCAAAACGACCGATATGCTAAAGATGCTCTCACACTAACAGATGATCAGTCACTCAAGTCCATCTGATAAGCTGCACCTGGCTGCGACTTATCTTCTTAAATCCAATAGAAGCTGTAAAACTGTTAAATAAATCATGACATGGTGTAATATATCTTGTGCTGTTTTTAATCTTAAGTTGTGCTTGTACCCAATTTAAAGACGTAGTAAAGATCAGCTGATTTATTTAGATGTATGTCATGATATGTAACACTTGAGAGGGCTGTGCTTTCTTTCACTTTACTGTATGGACAGATGAGCACATTCAAACAGAGATTTATCAACTAAAAGGATGAAGAGACATGTATCTTAAAGACAAAGCTGGCTTTCACATAAATAGGAAATATCTTGGAAGGGAACTTCCCCTCATCCATCCCCATGCTGCATTAATTATTCACAAGCTGTTCGGGTTACGTAACAGTGAGTGGATGGAGCAATTCTACAATGAAATGTTACCACATTTAACATTCTTGGCAGTTTGTGATTTGTAACGTGGGAGATATCTCTATGGAACAGGACAAGTGGGAAAGAAGTTGGGGAACTGATGAAGTGTGGTGCATTGATGCTTGTATACTGGGAAATTACAACAAGCTGCGCTCTCCCGTGCGCTTTAGTGTAGCCTCAGGAGAATTAAAGTGATTTGCTGCTGCAAGAAAGAAAATGAACAAAACCACCTGAATACCGGGTGGGAAAATGAAACACCTTTAAAAATAAAAGATATCTGATGACACGCTGTGTGTGGGTGATGTTGTCTCTTGGGTGTCATGAGTAACTGACAGCACCGCCTCCTCATTAGAATGCTTCTTGATTTTCTTTCCCACCTTTCTCCAGCTCCACGGGGAAGAGTTCCAGTTTCTCCACCCTCTTCTCCAACTCATACTCAGCAGAGGAGGCCACAGGGTCCACCTCCTCATTACGGCGGTCGTAATCCTCGTTGGAGTAGGTGTTGAATACCTGAAAATGAGACACAAGTTAGATTGAATGCTATCTTTAGGGATATATATTGTTTTATAAAGCCTAAATAGGAACGGTATTTGATTTAGCAAAAATAACACTATCAAAGTTTCAACTGAGAAAATTCACAGTACTCTAGTGGGAGTGGGAGTTACACAACACTTCTTCTACGCTTCATCTGCAAAACAAACCCTAAGAACACTATCTGAAACAAAGCTTGAATAAAAAAACTACAACTACAACCACAAACCAGCATATTAACAAACAACAAGGAGGGAGGAGGAAAAGCATCCCTTTCGGATGCTTTTCCTCCTCCCTGCAAGAGTGGGATGTCACTTTACATCTCATCCCAACCAAGCGCTCTTACTGCTTTTTGCACCGAGCAGAGAGGGTAAAAGCGAAAAAGGCTGTGCACAAGCTGACCCAAACGTGTGTAGTGTCATCGTATCTGTACTGTAGCACAGTGTTCCGCAGAAAGCTGGCGCCGAAGATAGAAGCGAATGGGTATGCAAAGGTTTTTTTTAGCAGACAGATAAACTTGTACGCAAGTGCCCAGGCTTGTCTGCACGTTATTAAAATCAGTCACATTTTCCAATGTGCGTTTTATCCCACAAAGATTTTACAAACAGGGTATCAACCATCAAGAGTTATTCACAACAGTAGATGCTCATGAGTGATACTCGCAGAGCAGATCAATAATGCGTCATGTTGCATCACATGTGCTGATTAAACCCTAAAGCAAGATTTGTGTTCGTCACTTGGGATGTGTGTGCATGCACGCACTTTTATGAGATAAGAGATAGAGTGAAATCTTTGCACAATAAGCAAACAAGGTATCTTTTTTCAGTATTTTACATTAGTTGGAATAGTGTACAATAATGAATAGGGAGAGGCTAAAAGCATTGAAATTGTATGCCAGTTAAGATACTTGCGTTTAAATATGCCTTCCAAATGGAAGCAGAGTTATCTTACCACATGATGAAGACAAAACTACAGTAAATATATAAAGGGCATCCTGTTTAGAAGGCAGAGGGCTGGTTGCACACAAAGCCTGTGCACACTGACTATGTTGTCAAGGTTGGTTTTTATTCTGTCCTCTGTGTGATCTGACTGAGCTCTATCCTTGACCTCCTTGTCATCAATCATTCAGTGTAATCAACAGCACTGCATTATTAACACTTGCATGCACATACGATGCACGCACATAGATAAATACTCAAATACATGAACATAATGTTACATAAAGAATTATAGAAGAATATAAGCATAGGGAACACTCTAAGAAATCAGTAGAACGCACAAATCCGCACACACACAATGTTGACAAATGCTAACTCCAGCACTTGTGCTGTCCTGAACGTCCTGGCCATTGGCAGTCAGTATATCCTCTAATGGCCTCTCTCAGTCACTCTGTGCTATCTGCAAACACATTAGCATGTGACTAGAAGGAGGTCATGAAGGAAGATGAGGACAGATGTGGGTGGATCTGTGAGGGAAGGCAAGCGAAGAAGAGATGGTGGCAGCGCACTGATGTCGAAAGATAAGAAAAGGGCTGGAGAAGAAATTTAAAAAACTGAGAAACAGATGTACCAACAAGGCAAAGGATGGAGAGGAGAGCGTAGGTGACAGAGAGAGGGAATGACAAGTTAAATTAAAAAGCTTGCACAAGGGAAATAAGAATCGGAAGATAGAAAAAGAGTGAAACAGAAACAGAGAGTCAGACAACACCATCAAATTGGAAAGCTTTTACCTGCAAGACAAAGACACCTGATAATTTAACTGCCGGTACGCATCCTGTTCAAACACAAACTGTTTGGCCCAGCTCAGTCAGCTCAGTAACTTTAAGATTCAAAAAGCAAGAACCCAGCTCACTAACTGTTAAGGACTGGATGAAAGAGGCAGAAGAACTTGCTGACAACATGGGTTAAACTGGTGCAGTTTAACAACAGATTATGTATAAAGCCTACTTGTCCCGTGACAGCTGGATTTAGTTCTGACAAAAACACACTTTTTGACATGAAATAACATTGGTAAGATGATGGAAAAATATGCAAAGAAAGAAAAATTTGGTTAACAATTCTGTGAGACTGAACCTTGGCACTATGGTGGGATTCTGCTGAATAAGGGAAGATGAAAAATAAAAGGCCAGCGAGTAAGAACACACATGCAGCTCACATGACAGCAGCGAGGCAGTCACTGCGAGGCACAGATGGCTATACTTAGAATGCCCAAAGTACAATGTAATGTACACTAAACACAGCATAATGTGTTTGTCTGCTGTTGGAAAAAAGAAATCAATAATTTCAGCCACGTGATGCAAAGTAAGCGAAGCTGACAACACCTTACATTTCCTTAAGATGAAACAAAACCTGACAGCTCCACCAAATACAATTTGAAGCATATCAATATGCTAATAATCCACATAATCCAATAAAAGGACCCCTGGAAACAGCAGTCAAAGTCAGTGTTCCATTGTTATATCAACTGTTCTGTTAATGACAAACAGCCATACGTTTTCACTCTCAGTTACAGTCGGTATTGTGTGGAGGCTTCTCAAGATGCACGGCTGTAAGCACTTTTTATGGAGAAAAGCTTGACACAAGTGAAGTGGGCTTTCTCCCCATGTGGTGCCCCTCTAGGGCTGAAATGAAAGTCTCTCTGTAGGATTTTACACAACACACGGACATTTACATGTAAATATATTCATCGACACTTGCTGCACTTTCTTTCAAGCCCAACATGCTGCTTTGGATCCAAAAAAGGTTTTCAGGACTGACATAGAACTGCATCACTTTGAGAAAACAGTTTTTAGAGTACTTGATGTTGTTTGAATCAAAACATCTGACCCTAAAACTTATTTGCATCGTTTCATCATATTCTTAAGTAGTATCCTTCATTCATACACACACCGACAAATGCTCTCAACTCCAAACACACAAAAATACACACATTACCCACGTAACAGTCTGTAAATGACACCATTAATGCAAAAGCATCGCTCAAGAGGCTCAGATGTTTAGACCAACTCAAGTTAGCACTTAGCCTTAGGATGTAAGTGGTAAATATGTCTAGTTATTAAACATTTCCACATGTTGAATCCTGATTTATGTCATGGTTTTGCTGTTAAACAAAACTTCTCAGCCTCCTCAGTCATACAACTGTTGGGTGTCTTTTGATTGACAGTGATTAGCAGAGGGCTAATACTAAGATATAGGGGGAAAAAATGAAAAAAGCTAATAAAAGCAAAAACCAATCAGGAGAAAACCTGGACAAGGACAAAGCTGGAGGAGATACAAAAAATGGTGGAGAAAAGAGTAGAAGCAAAAAAAAAAGGGAAAACAGTATTCATTTAGATAGGGAGACAAACACAATGACTTGGATGATTCATAGGTTGAAGTAGCAGCAGACAGGGAGGCTACAGAAGAGTGAAGCAGGCAATAACAGAGAAATACAGAAAATGACATTTTTAAAAAAGCAGCTAAGGAGTGAGCGAGGCCAGGGGTAATTTGCTCTAGGGGTCGTCTGAGTCCCTGCCTAAGACTGCAGGGCATGGCGCCCATTCCCATAAAAACAGCCTCTGATGGTATTAAACTGGGCCTTGTCTTGCAGACAGTGGAGAATGCACAGGGAAATAGGAGGCTGTAAAAGCCAGGAGAAATGTTCCCAGTGTTGTGGCATGAGCCCAGCAACCCATGCAGTGGATTAACTACCACCTGGCGCACACACACATACATAAACACACAAAGTCCGCTTTGCTGCACCACCACAGCACATTTGCATTTCATAACTTCTACCTGTAGCCACCCACACACACATACAGCGTGAGCTGGTGAGGCTGGTGAGCTGGTGAGAGGAAAGAGTCTGGAATCTGGCAACGGGGCACTTGCTGATGGTGGCAATAACCAGCTGAGGTTGACAGATATGAAGAGACCGAGATGGGAAGAAGATAAAGTGAGAAAAGAGAGATACAAACTGAAATATTCAGTCTACATTTTTAAACGGAGGTAAGTGTGAGAATTCAGGAATTTACAGTCAATTCAACGTCAACCTGTCAGTCTTCTTGACATACATCTTCCGTCATCTGAGGATGTGACAGGGAGTGTCACAGCTGAATAAGTCAGCATTTTTTTTCACATTTCAGACAGTTACTGCATACAGAATCATATTCATGCAAGTGGACAATTTTGGAGGAGAAGTAGACTATGAAAATCTTCTCCCAAACGATAAAAATGTTATGTCCGAGTTGTGTTCTACTTTAAAATGAGCAAACTCAGCTAAAATGTTTTCATCTTAGTTAGAAGCCACACGCATTTGCCCCTTGTCCTGTTCCCCTTTGATGTCCAAAGTGCCCATCCACCCATTTAGAGAATGGATGGGTAGCTTTGGAGCTTAGAGACAGGTCTCAATGCAATTTCTACGTAACCAAATTACACAAATCTGTGCAACCGAGGCCTTTAAAAAAAACACCGCAGCCTTTTGCATAGTCCAACAACCTGACAAAAAACACAATCGCCAGATTAGTTATTCATGTAATCAAAGCATAAAAGATAGATACCTAAAGATATTTCATCCTGCAGTGCAAAGATACAGTGGAATCATAGAATTTTTTCAGGACATGGCAACGAGCAAGTTGCTGTTTTTTGCTGCAGACTCATGCTGCCCAGTTCCTCTGTGCCTGCAGATGTGACCTGCATCTGACATTGGGAACAATGCACTTTAGTCCCATCCTCTCACTGGTAAGTTGTAATGCTGCTCTGTGACATTTAGTAGGTGTCCACAAAACACAAATACACGTCAGTCCTAACCATTCTTTTTTTATTTTATGTGATGAAGTTCGCTCTATGACTCTAAGTTTGTCCAAACACTTGTTGCTCTTATTAAAGTTTTTTTTGTAAAATAGATTAATTTATCATGTTTTAAAATTTTCTCCCATATAGTCGAGTTTTTTTTTTCCCTTCACTTTGAGCACAGGCCTTTGCACAGCCTTGGGTATTAGTGTTGCTGGCTTGTTGTAACTCATTTCACTCAACTCTCCAGACCACAATACCCCTCGCTGCAATGGCTCCCACCAACAACCAAGCCATTGGCCAGTGACAGGGGGAGAGACACACAGACAAAGGGAGAGAGGGGCCATCTTAAACCAAGGGAGCGGAGAAAATCATCATGTACAGTTGGTGGGAGGCGGGAATAAAAAGTAACACGACAACATGTTGCTTGTTGTAGCACATGCCCACTTGCTATGTTATGTAGCTCATTAGGCTGCAAACTTGGTAATGTGTGGGATCATGTCTCTACAAAGCCTAAAAAAGACCCCCGTTTGATCTGCACTATTGTGAATGTTTTTTTTTAGTTATTTTTTTAAATCCAGCATTCATCCATTCACCTAAATTGAGCTTGTGACTCTCTATAAACAAGACAACAATGACAGTGGAGCACTTCCTAAACACAAGCTTGACAGACACTTACACACTGTAGTAATAATCGCCACATATATCATAAGCAGGGGACCAGATCGAGTGGGTGGGCACCGAAGGATAGTTCATGACACAGACTGCTATGTGGCAACTGACCAGCCTCAAAAGCCACAAGGAACGTCTCGCCTTTCCCAGATCATTAAAAATGTATGCTCCCGGGAGGATTGGGTGACACTGAAACAAGCAAACAGAAACGCAACTGCATCAATAATGGAATGACTAAGATACATGTATGTGATAATACACGCACACTCAACATCTGAGTCCAGAGTTGGAGATAAATGGAGCAGGAAAAATCTTTGGTTTCATCATGAGTTTCCTCTCCACTGTCAGCATGACTTCCATGAAAGAAAAAGAAAAAAGAAAAAACTTTCCATTGGTCAACTTTAGCTGAATAACACCTTAAATCGCTGATTGGTTAAGGTGACCTTTTGGGGCAAATGCCTACATGGCGTCACATAACTTCTACTACCAGATCATTCAAAATTCAATAAGCCAAAACGTTGGCATTTAGCATCTTCGAAAGAAACCTAAAGAGACATCTGGGTCTCAAAGTCAGTCAACCGGGTGTCACAAGTTACATTCTGTAGCTGCTGTAGCAGTGAGGTAACAATCAATTGGCAGCAGTCTCACTTTTGATTGTATTTTAAATTAACAGTGTATTGCATGAAATAACTACATAGTTTATCACTTTATTTTTCCACACCGATATAAGTTCATCATGTATATCATCTATAATTTGAATTAAGAGCATGCATTTTTCATGATTACTAAAAAAAAGTCTACATTAATGCTACTTCTGCAACCACTACTACTAATTCATCCTCCCAAGGTGCTCAACTGTTTGCAGTAAATGCTCTTAGAGTTGTTGTGACACATTTCTTATCCTCCCAGAATGGCTCCAAACATGACACTACATTGATACAACAAAGGACTGTTGTAATTTCATGTTTTTGTAGACTATGACTCATTTAATGAAACCAAACTTAACCGAAACAGAACCCCACTGCAGCACGAGACTGCACTGAATGAAACTCATTTTTAGCATCGTATTTCAGGGATGCATACCTGAATAAATAAACAAAGAAATAAATTCAGCAATGCTGTTCCACATACTCAATATCCTCACCCAGAAGCTGACTATCCTAAAGTAGAGCAATCCTTTCTATGAGAAAACACAGTAAGAAGACAAAGTTGCTGGCGACAGGCCATTTAATTTGAGTTGGTCTTACAGAACAGTATCAGGCCATGCTCCAGATAAGGATGCTTTGGAATCCCACATGTTTACTGTTGATCCATGTACATGACAAAATTATTGGATAAACTGTCATTAACAAAATGGGAGGGAGAGGTCAGCAGTTACATACTGGAGGCCTCAACAACTATGTACTGAATTAAGGGCAAACAAATGTGGCTACAAATCCTCAAGTAAAATAACCATCTCCGAATGACAGGATGTACGTTGGCATTTTGTCCATTTTCAGCATCAGCAACTTTGGCTGAACATTTTGATTAATAAAGAGTAAAAAAAACAAGATGAGTTACATACTGCAGCTTAATATGCAAACACACAATGCAAAAGTAAATGCAGAGAGTAATTGTTGGATGTTTTGGAAACCCAACGTTTTGTAGGAGGATCTAATCTACAAGTATGAACATGTCAGTTACAGGTAAATAAGTCAGTGACCACATATCATCCTGTTCACATTCTTCTAAGTACAAGAAACCAAATGTTCAATTCCACAATATTCCCCATTATGCTGAATAGGCATCACTGTCCCGAATGTGTAGCAGAGCAACACAAAAATCTGGTTCCATCAACAAAAGCTTTGTTACAGATAAGAGGAGTGACACATATCTATCATATTGATTATAGCTCTGAGTTCAGATCCATTCTACTCAGCATTCCCTAATGGTGCAGCAGCAGAATCTAATGGACACAACCTCAGTCTGTGTGAGTCTGTAACAGACGGCACACAGACTTGAAGGGGCTGATTACAGTGCCACATTAATGGCCATTTAACTGGTGCTCTGCCTCAACTCATCACATCTGCTCGGTTCTTTAACGATATTGCAGCATCTTGACTGATTGCAGTTTGTCAACAGGCACAAAAAGGAAGTGAATGACACTCATGCGGGAGGGGTGGTGAGCAATAAGAGAGGTATGACACACCAAACAGTGACCGAATACCACTGTCTAACTCCTGATGTGAAAAACAATACACAACAACGTGTGGGCGACAGCTTTAAGGTGGTAAAATTCAAACCATGATAGACCTAGACAGGAGGAACTGAATACTGCCATACATTAAGATGTCCTACATGTCATAAGAGCTGCACAGAATACACTTTGCACAAAAAAGGAACCAATTTATCAGCCACACACTGAACAGGCAAACTGGCATAAAGAGTAAAACCAGCAATTTCTACAAACACGAGACCTCATTCTCCTCTGTAGGTTAGTGTCCTCTGGAAGGCAGACAGCCTTAGTGTCTGGCAGCTCAAAGTAGTGTCTCCTTAGTGGGTCAGTGAGGATATTACAGCTGTGGTTTACAGCCTAGGAAGCGGCCGTGTGAGCCTGTATTTACTGTAGGCAAGGCAAACTCTGACCTACATGTTAAGAATAATCTGATGTTTAATAGGTATCCCATGTTCGTTTTAGCGTTAACATGTTAACATGTCAGCCAACAACATAAAGTGAAGCCGAGACTGATAGAAACGCCGTGAGATTTGAAAACATTTAACGATAAACCAACCAGACAGATTTCACCAGTTATTACAGCTTATCTTGAGGCAGACGTACATATCTGAATCTAGTTTAATGGAGATAAGTCCAATAGATGTTGAGATATTTGATCCTGGGCTGCACAGGTGTAACCGACTCAGGTTACTATAGAGCGATGCTGCCAAAAAATTGATTTCCCAACTTAATACTAATGAATGAATAAATCTCCTTTTTTGATTATCTGGACCCGTTGGCTCTCCTCTAAAACATAAGTTCCTCAAAATGTTTACAAATTATTGCCAAAAACTGGCTGTGAGTCATCTTTTCCCTGTATCTATCAGGAAAATTTCAAAAGAAAATAAGCCTTCAAAGCAGGGATGTTGTAATGATTATCCAACTTACAAGACAGAATTTGCAAGACTACAAATATGACATGAAGACGAAAAAAAATCAAATATTAAGTATATGACTCGGCAGTTTTATTTTCAAAGCCTTCAGCAGTCTACTCCCACAAGGGTCAAGCTGGACTCGTGCTGGTCTGAAGGCAGAGAAAATAGCTGTCTTTCACTATAAAGACGAACAAAAGACAGAACCCTGTTTGTTCCTCGTGTGCTGAAAGGAGAGGGGGCTATGATGAAGGGGGGGGGTGCATGGCTAATTGGGCGTAAGCTTGATGGGGGCGGTCTCCCTCTTGAATATTCTATATGATGAATGAGCGTCAGTCCTTTTCATAGAAAACAGAGGCCTTGAAACGGCAGAGAGGAACAACAACAGCACACTCTTTACTTGTTCAACCTAAATGGGACGATGGGCTTGGTAGTGTTCATATTCACCGTGGAGTTAAAGTGGCAAATCTATCAAAAGATAAGCCATTTTTTCAATGGTCAAAAACAAATCTGGGGGATAGTTTTCACTGATGCGAAAAACTGGTATTAGTGAAAGGTATTTTAAAAACACATGCGCAGAATACTGAATTTAGCATTATGCTTATGCAAGATTGTGTAACAGCTAGATTTGGCCATCGTTACAATGGGAATTTGATCAAAATGATGCAATAACTTCATTTTCAAGACGACCCCTGTGGAAAGATGCGTGCATTTGTGTGTTTTATGCACATGTGGTTCATTTTGAATGAGAGGGAAAGACAAAAGAGCAGAAGAACACACTGTGCAGAGACAGTGCAGGGTAATTAGTTAGCTAACATCACATTTTCTCCTCAGAATAACTGGGCTAATTGTTCTGGTTCACTACAACATGTTAATAGGCTTGATTCACAATCTGTGGGATGTTTGTGTTAGCTCCACTTAAAGCTCTCATACATAAACCTTCATCTGTCAATAGGGCTGTTTCCCATCATAAACTCAATATATTGTCATACACAAGCATAAACCCTCCCAACAGATCAACAGTCTGAAAGTTTCATACATAGAAATGAGATTTTACCCGACTAAATACAAGGCAAAGAGAAAAAAGAGCGATGTAAAGCATGTTTACTTATACAAACTTTAAGCTCTGTGATTCTAACTACTTAAGGATAAAGTCTGGAAAATATTTCCCATAATCTTTCAAATCCATCTCTCCAATCCTCAAACAACACTAAGTGCATTGTGTCAAACTCAGTGCGAATACAGCATCAAAACACTAAGAGGCAGATGCAACGCATACCATTGTGGTGCAATTACCACTTTTCCATGCGCTGGGAAAACCTCTACCATGTCTACTGTGCAACACAACAGAATTACATGTACACAATGGGTCCACTATATGCTGAAAATGAAGAGATTTGTGAAGACCTGTATGCGCAAAATATCCTCATCAAACAGCATCCTGATTTAAGAAGAAAAAAATGAGCCACAGCTTGAGAGAACACAAACACAGTATCTTGTGTGAAATTTGTGTGGGCGCTGAACCAGCGTGACTAACACATGCACAGATGTGCCGCTCATGAACATGTCAAATTTTTCACAGAGCAATTCTTCATCTACTAACATACTGACAAATAACATATTAAGGATTTAATTTCTGAAAACTTTCTGAAGCCGGATCATTTCAATAACGATCATATAACTAGAAATCACAAGATCACACAACAAAGCTAACTACAATGTGTAGTTTAACTATAAATAGAAGCCCATAGAAAGGAAGCTCTAGAAACGGTATTATTTCTCTGCTGTTTTAACCTACTTTCAATATGAGCTGCAAAAAGACTTTTATGTTGGACTGTGTTCAGTATGTTTACACACTCCAAAAAAAAAGGCTTCGACAACACTTTTCTACAGCATCTTGCTTACTGTAATGGGAGCAGTACTGAAGCCAATCTTCCTCTTTGGGGGGATGTCCTCTTTGTTTTCTTCTGGTAGACCAGGGATCTCTGTCAGATCAGAGCCCGGGTCGTAGACAATATCCTCGTCATCAGCGTAGAGGTCATCCTCAGGATCTGTGCAGCTTTCCCCCCAGCCCTGGTAGCAGGCATCTCCATCAGCATTAAAAATCACCCGCTCATTGCCAGAGTATTCCTCCTCAGGTTCTTCTGTGCGGCTCTTGAGAGATTCAGAAGGTCTATCTTCCTTTGAAGCATCCCCATCCACTTTGCTTTCCTCATTTGGTGGAGTTGCGGTGGGCGGCGGTTCAGGAGTTGTATCTTCAAATGTTTTGTTGGGAATCTCAGCATCATGTGTAGGTTTTGAGGCTTTGGAGACCTCTTGATCATCAATATGCTTTACTGAGTCTGAAGGTTTCTCCTCTTCCTCACAAGAGCCATTAACCTGATCTCCATTGGTGGTGGCCCCTGACAGATGCTGTCTGTCCCCCCTCAGAGTCTTGCTTGCTTTGTCTTGAGCCTCTATATTTTGTAGAGCCTCAGTTTTGGGTTCTGAGGGGCTCAGGAGGTCCTCAGAAGACGAGGATCCAGGAAACTTGCCTCCGACCCTGTTCCGGTAGGATCCACGGACTGGAGATTGTCTTGAATCATCCTCACTGAGTTCACCTCCATGGCGGAGGGATCCATCAGGTGAGTAGACGGCTCTTCTGCTGGTTCCTCTGCACAGAACACCCTGGTTGTTGTGGTCGGCATTTTCGAAAACAGCACTGAGCTGACTCACAGTTGGTGAGGATGCCTCTGTTCTGGAGCACAGGGAGTCCAAGGAGTCCGTGCTTCCTCGGTTGGACCTCGCCCCTCGCCAGTCATCGAGGTGCTCGTGGGAGCCCCTTTTATCACGTCCGTAGGGAAAGACTGGTGACTGGGACTGGTCACGGGACTGCTGTTCAAAAAGCTTCCTAGTTTCTGAGAACTTTGCTCCGGCACCTCCGATCCTCTCAGCTGATGAGGAATGTTGGAGCTTTATCACTGATCCATCAGCCTTGTTGATGAAGTTTGTGGGTTTCACCAGCTTCTGTGGCGAGGAGTCATCCCGACCCCTGGCCTTGGCAGTAGCATTTTCTGAGCCCATTTGCATGAACATGTCCTTAATGCGACTGACATGGGCGCCATACTGGCGGCCCCTGGGTTGTTTCACCCGCTCAAGGTCTTTGGGCTTCGAGTCTCCATCAATCCGAGGCTGGTCAAAGGCTTTCTTGAGCGCCTGAAATTCAGCCCGGTAGGCATTGCGGTGGGGGGAGGCACTCCGGAGGCTGGTCCTCTCCCCCGAGGCCTCCGTCTTCAGCATGATGATGTCTTTGGATGTAGAGGGGATGTCAGCATCGCTGTGGCCTCATTAGATTCTGGAAGTGAGGAGTCTAGTTGACCTACTCCAATCCTTCAAGCCCAGTCACACCTGCAGAGATGAAAAGAGACATAAATAGACTGCATTTATATAGTACTGTTCTGGTCATGTTGCACATTCCTTCATTCATGCAGAGCTCCTTTTTGTATGGACACGTACACACGCATCAGTGAAAATACCACTGGGGGTATTTTACTTGAGGATGAAGAGTGGAGGAACCAGGCATCTAACCACTGACTTCCCAGTTAGTGGGAAACCCACTCTTCCTTATAATAGACTCAATTTACAACACTCCATAATGTAAGTTCCAGAGGGATGAATATTCAAACAGGCATACAGCAATATCTCATAAATAAAGTATCTCTCTTTCATCAAAACAATAGTTAATAAGCAAAGTTGGACTTTTAAATCAAAATGGTTACAAAGCATGAAAAGAGTTCTCACCATTATTGGTACTCCTCAAGGGCCAAATTATTGTATACTGTAAATGTTCACAGTACAAGAGAACTCTGTGCTTTAAAGCCTTCTGCACTCTAAAAACACCCTGAAGATACATAATGTTTAAGAATCAATACATACAATAGGCATTAGTGCAAAGACTTAAGCGGTTATGTTTAAAATCATGATGTGCTGTAGGAAAATGCTTGCTTCACCATTTCATTCCTCCCTATAACCCTTCTCCCTGTTCTCTACGGGAAACTGACATGTTTCCCCAAACCATCAATGGCTTTAAGGTGTTTTCAACTAAATGCCAGCCCTCACACATCACCACACATGGTATCTGCAACATTTACTGTACAGACAAAATGTTGGAAGAACAAGATGTGTGTTAATGCTATCTCACAGACAAAATACAACATATTATATGAAAGGTCTTTAAGAATAGAACACATATTAGTGACAGGCCAGTTATAATGGTTAAATATTTCACATACACAGACATAAACGTTTAATCCAATATGGAAATGCATACCACAGAGCCATGAAATGGGGAAACAAAAAGCTGGGACAAAAATATGACCAGGAACCAGGAGGATCCGTTAGGTCCCTCTGGAAACCAGAGCACAGGGGTATATATGCAAGCGCAACAGCAACAGTGACTAACACCTAAATGTCCAGCTTCAGTGTTTATTATTCACCGTGCTGGACTCTTGCAGGTCATCTATGTGAAATCCTTGTGCAGTCAGTTCATTCGTTTGAACTTCAGGTAAAAAAAAACAACCCCATGCTGAGGATACATGAAATCAGGAAAATAATGATTGGAGGTAATATAAGAAAGACAAAACTGAGGGTTTAACATAGAGTCAGCTGGATCAGACAAACAAGCGCACATCAGCCACATCGCGCATAACATGACAGCTCAGGTTCCCCTTCCCTCTGGAACGGTTTGAACATTTATTCGTTTACATTTTCCTTGAGCACATTTCCGCAAGAAGTGCAAAACATATGATTCATCTTTCTTAATGATCCCAAGAAGACGAAGTTAACTGTGAACCACAAACCTCAGCGATGTGGCTCCACTGTTAGAAAAACAAAAGACTTACATTCATGGCTCCAGCTTTGTTGAACGCGTGGTACAAACAACTGTAATCAAAAGGGTAAACTGAGGGAAATGTGAATGCTCTCGTTGCAAAAACCTCTCGAAAATCACATTTCTGTCTCTCGCTTGTAAATAGTCCCCGGCGGAATCACCACTATTGAGACGCTTGGACATACTAGAGCCGCTACAACGCCATTGCAGGCAGAGGGTGATGCTGCCAGTTGCACAATAGGGGTGTCGGTGCAGTTTGGCAGCTCATCTCACAGAGAGCTGCACTGTGGCAGCGTTTGCCAGACGGCAGCGTCCGATATATGTCCACGGTGAAGTACAGTAGACTCGCTTGCTGCTATAATAGTCGGTTATTTGAAAATGCACCGCGTCATGTGACAGGTGCTAAAAACCTGAACTGCGGCAATGGTTCGGTCCGATAATCTGCTGCGCGGAGGGGCTTTCAGTGAGCTGCAGTCTGGCATAAATACCAACACACAGCAACTGTAACTTCATCGGCTGCTTAGTGTTCATCAGAGGGCTTTGGGTGGGGTTGACAGGGTCAAGGGCCATACTGATGCTGTGTGATGTGTGTTCAAATGAGGGTTTCTCAAAGTGCGGCATGCGGGCCAGCTAAATGGTCTTTGGGTGTTTAAAGCTTGAAAAAGCAACGTAATTAAGTGCATTTACTCAGATACTATTTTGGACTATTTTGGTATAGTTGCACTATATGTAAACATGTGTCCATGTTGTGCTACTTTCTACTGTAAACTACTTCCTGTTTGGATGCAGGTTATTGCTGCATCATTTGTTACCAGTTGTTTGGCCTTTCTTCTTTTAGAATTGTTTAAACTGTGAATCAGCAAAGAAAGCACTTATATTGTTTGCATAGACATATTAAACGGTAACATTTAGCGTGATGGATGTGATAATTCATCTCGAATGAAAAATCCAGAATCCTCCTATGGACCATGCAAAGCCACACATGCTTAACTGAGCCTTCATAGTTGACCATCAGTACATCCACAGCTCAAGAAATAAATAGACATCTTTCAACAGACATGTGATGATACTTAAAAGAGAGAGCATTCCAAAGAGAGCAAGCAGCACCATAAACATTTTGTTTACTCAAAAGAATTAAGGGTTTCCCCAACTATAGGACTGTGCCCAAGATCTTTAACCGTCTCCACCGGTTGTTGGTAGTGACGATTCTTAAAGTTGGAACTTAAAAAGTATTGTATGCACACATCCACATCATCTGGTAGACTATCAGTATATTTACGTACACATTTAGCAAGTTAAATTGCACTACTCTCCAAAGTATGTCTGACGCTGCCACGCTGTAGACTGGGAGAAAACATTCAAGACATTCTGGCAGCATGAAACTCTCTTTGTGGGATATCATAAGTATAGCTGAATTCACTGGAACATACATTTTTCTCTGATGACGCTGTGGTTACAAAATCAGGATTTTATCTGAGCACAGCATCAGTCTGAAAATGCTTTAAGCAACCCCAGCTTGACACATGGTCAATTTCCGTCAGAGAACCTATTGACATGCATTTTAAAAGTGTGGTTTTGGTGGGACTAACACCATTTTTTCCCCCTGGTATGTTGTAAATATGCTGTACTAGAGTTTCCCCTTTTATAAATTGAAAAAGGTGTTTCCTCCTTGCTGTATTAAAAGTATTTCATAACTGAGTTTCACCTCCAAGAAGACAAATGGTGACTGTAAGTTGAACTAATATGGGGAGTCTTTTTTGTGCACAGATGTTGCTGTATTATTCTGGCTTATTTGTTTAAAATGCTTTGGCTATACTGTAGTCTATTGTACAACCTGCAGTTGCTCTGCACTTTCAGATATTAATGTAACTAAATAGCAGAGACCTGTTTCAAACATGGTCTAAAATATGAATGTAAACTACAGACTTAAAATGCAACAATGGGTCCAAAAACAAAGTGACAGTTAGCCTGACTCAAGGTCGTAAAGAAAATAGCTTTAAAGCTGATTGATTACATTTTAAAAGCCTATAATAGAAAAAGTGTGACTGTTTATAAAGATGGTGTTATTCTACTTAATTCAATTGTATTGGCTACATGTTCAGTTGTGGGTCTACCTTTGTCCATGTTACTGTGATTAATGCATCTGCCAAACCTTGCACTCCCATTATGATGAGTCTTTCATTATCCAGCGCTACAATACAGGCCATATGGTTCTGAAATGGGTTATTCCTCATAAAGGCTACTTTCATTATCATTCAGTTATATGTTAAGTATAATTTGATACTAATTTTTTACTGCTTTTACTAATTTTGACCTTTACTTGTGGCAAATTATTTAGCAACTGTTGCACTATTACCTTAACTTAAAAATCTAAGAACCCTACCCCAAAAATAATTAGAAGTCATTATAACAGGAGAATACTGGTAGATTTGTACAGTGCATGCATATGCAACTGCCTTGTGTTATTTTTTCAAATACAATAAGCAATAAAAATGTTAAATCGGATCAATTAAATATAATAAATGCTGCATGTTGATGTAAGTGTTTGCCATTAACACTGTCCCACACAAAACTGCATCAAAATTTTATAGAAATAAATTATCTCTTTTATGTTTTTCAGTTTCTTTCCATGAGTATTAATATTTCATGCCCCCATATTAAGATAGATCAGTGCAAAAACTTTCACTGGTTGGGTCACACAACCCGCCACATAAAGCACATGTGAATTCATGTGATGAAACACAAGAAAAAAGGAAGCTTTGTCAACATCCAAATGGGGGATTATTCACAAATAGCTCTGAGTTCTTTAACTGACTCCGATGTGTTAGACGATAATAGACGACATTGTTACTTTCACATGCACTGTCATAAATGCAGCCTATAAATGTGAATGATTATGGATTAAGGCATACCATTCTGAGAGAAACATCATAGCTGATTCAATTTTGAAGATAAGTAATCATTTGTTTCAAGAACAAAGTATGAGTAACAGATTAAAGCAAATATATTTGCAATTAAATTGCAAAAAATAATTTGACAACAACCCTCTCTGCTGAGGTGGGAAACAATTTAACATCTTTCCCTTTTCTGCTAAAAACCTCACATATTTGGCATTTTACGACAGGGAAGTATTGGACTAAAAATCAGTGTAAGCGTCATGTTAGACACATTTCACAACCATCACAGCCTCTTGCCAACCCGCTTTCCCTAAACTTCACTTCTATGTATCCCAGTGCCTTTGCCAATGTAGTGACTGTTGTTGTACTTTCATACCCAGTCCATAGGCTACGTGAAGATTGTTGCCAAGCAACCTAAAAATAATCTTAAGGGGATAAAAGTGAAGGTAACTGCCAAGCACAGTGCAGAGCACAGGAGATGCACGGCATCATGTTGACCTCCACAGAGGAAGCCAAGAATTCAATATCAAATAAAAACGCATCAAAATACCAGTTCAGTGACCACTGTCGGCACGTTGGCCAGAATCAAGAGACATTTCTGCAAGATCAAAAAGCTTTCTTTGTAGCCAGCCTCAAGGTAGCGTGAGGGATGAATTAAGGGCCTCGAAGCCCTTTAGCAGACCTGAGTGGGAGCCAGGAGGGGGCAAAACATGACCATCTGTGTGCTAGGACGGTCTCTGCAGGGGGTCTGGAGAGATTGGAGCAGGCTTGCAAAACAAGCATCTGCCCTCTTCCAGTTGTACACAGGACGTCAAGCTGTGGTGATGTGACGGTGTGTGTCTGTATGTGGGAGCTTCTGTATGTCTGATCCCAGTCTTGGAGACATATTAAAGACATTTTGAAGCTGAGATTTCGAAAGTGATCATAAGAGCCAATGAAACAAATCAAAAATAGAGCCAAAGGCAAAACCAGTCAGATTATACGGAGCAGGCAGCACACACAGACAAAACTGAACCATTTAAACAGTATCACACAGGAACATTTGCTAAAGGCGTGGCGCTTCTTTTCCAATTCACATCATGTTGTGGACTCCCCCCTTTTTTTTTTTAACGAGACAACCATCTTTTTCCATCCAGATGTTCAGCCAATGAGAGGTGAGGCTGATTCCGGTGAAGGAAGGAGGCGGAGGAAGGAATGCAGCAGGATGCTCATTATTATGGCTGTCAAACCCACCGACGACTAGATAAAACAAGCTTTCTCATGAAAGATTTACGAGGATGATTTGCACCATGTCCGCCGCAGCTGTCGCGGTATGGATTGGAACGGGTACGTATCGATTCAGCCCGAAAACCTCTCGTCATTTCCACCTCGTTGCCTTTGATGCAGTGTCCGTGCTAGTAGGCTAGCTAGTTAGCTCGCTGTTCCGCCGCTTTGCTCGTTTTTTTTTTGCCCACCAAAAGGTTGGGGAGGAGGAGGAGGAGGACGTGGAAAAATGGCTACCAACTGACAGCTCGACCGAAGTGTCACAACACGGTCAATTTTTAAATTTTTCATACTTTACTGTACAGTACACGTCTGTTAAAGACGGGGATAACGTTGACACTTGTGTTTGAGCCGTTCTCTGGGGATATTTTCAGTGTTTGTACACCAGCTGTTTCATACCAAGCCCTAATTGCGTAGCAACCGTGTGTTTAACAGCTCAAGTGATCGTTGATAGCAAGGCTCAATGCGGTCCTTGCACTGTGACAGCATCCTATTTGTCATCGGCACACACTCAGTGAGTTACCTGTTCGTCAAGTAAACGTAGTCTTCCAGACAAAGTCTAATCTTTAGCCTTCATTCAGCTGTTTTTGTGCGTCAGGCCGCAAGCCAAGAAACGTCTCGCGCTTTTATAAGGGCTTCAAAAGCAAAAAAAAAAAAACATAAAACCTGCACATTATTTCTTACTTCATTGCCTGACCGTGTGGTGTGTTGAAAAAACCAGCAGTAAAGTTTCCTCTCCAGTGTCACAGAGTCTAAAAAAGACTGAACAATAGCTCAAGTATCAAAGGTACTTTAATTCATTTCCCATCATATATGAGACACAAATGCATGGGACTTCCACGTGTTTTTCCCCTGCTTTTACAGTAGAACTGCTGCTACTGGCACTTTGAGCCGATACAGGTTTGTAGGTAGAGAGAAAATGACATTACTGATGTGTCCTCTGCTGTTACGTTTCTGTGCGTTTGTTCGAGCTGTTTCTGAGGTCCATCTTATGAACGTGGAAACCCACTGACTGACTCCGGGCTAATCACCTCTTTTTGAACAATGGTGAATAGTTAAAGAAATAAAAAGAATCAATACGCCGCTGTGTCCTTGCACAGCAAATGATTGTTTGCTGCGGCGTCAAGATCCAAAGTATCATATATTTAACTTTTAACTTTCCGATAAATGATTTCACAGGCCGGTTTACTCATTCATCGGGAAGACGCTGCTTGACTGGAGCAGGCTTGTTACTTGTTCCAGAGCTTTTCTCATTTGAATGTCTTTTGATGTTGAATGTGAGGCTATTTGGATTTCATCCTTAAAGAAAAGAAAACAACCAAAACATTCGTCTTGTTGGGTCGAAACAGCGCTTAGGTGTGGAGCAAATTAAGACAAAATCATGTGAATGAAAGGAGTTTGTCATAGTTTGTCCTCCACACTTCCATCGCTGTGAGGAAGATGTAACATCGCAAAAACAGCTTTTCGCCACTTTCAAGTCATGCAAAATTACAACAAAATGATACAACAGTTGTCCTAGAACAGCTGAAACGGTAACAAAAAGCAGTATTGGTCATGAATGTGGGATTTGCTGACGGATCGGCCACGTCGACTGGGATCTCTTTGTGTGCTTGAAAGACTAGCGAGGACCGGGGCTAAAGACACCCCTGTTTCACGCATGCTTCTGTCCACTGATCCAATAGCTTACGTAGTGCATGCCTACGATGTGGCACGCAACGCTTTGCACGAGGGACATGTCCGCACGGAGCAATCCATGGCCTTGAAGCAGAGAACAGCCTTGTACAAAGATGGTGAGTGGGTTTGTGCAGTGATGCACTTCGTGTGTTGACCCACTGTCTCCTCCCCCCTGTCATAACACAGTGACACGCTCAGCTGGTTCCCCCATTAATACTGGCATTGTTGTTTACAGTTGTCTGCTGGGCCCTTTTCTTTGCTGTGTGAGATCTTGTCTAATCCTCACTCTTGGTAGAAGTAGATTTCAACTTAACTGCGAGGGAGAGCGACATTTCTTCTGATTAACATGCCATTAGTGCCTAAATACATAAATCAAGGGTTACCTTACCTCTACAGAGCGTTTGTGGACTGGAGTGGTTGTTTCGTGTCCGACGTTGACCGGAGCTGTTGCCTTCTGCTTGTTGCAGCAGCAGCTACTTTCACTTCCATGTCTCAGTTTATAATAAACTCATCACGGGCAGAATCCCACAGCCTTGGTCACAAACAGTGGCGATCCTTGTTGTCTGTGCTTCCCCACTGAGCACCAAAGAAGCACATGCATTCCTCCTGACCCGGACCGCATGTGCATATGAAGCTGATTCAACAGAACTAAAGAGCAGCCTTCCCCTTTTTTTCTGCCTCGGTTAGTTGAAGTCATTAATGTGGCTCATTCTCGCCATGTTTTTTTTTTTAACCCATGAAAAACCTGACCGCACTTGTAGATCACGCCTCAGTTCTTAATCGGTTACGAGGCATCACTCCACGGCCGGTCCAAGGTTGGTTCAGAAATGCACAATATCTGGTTAGTCATTTCCACCGCTTCCAAGGTCTGTTAGTGGTCTACCGTGTCATATCACTGCCTTGTCCGTCAGCTTTAAAAAACTAAGCGACTCTGTCCAGATTTATTGTAATTATTCATATTGGCAGTATGAGAATCCAGATGTTATGGAAATGGAGCATATTGAAATTATTATCAAGCACTTATTGTTTCTCTTGTCATTTGGGCTGCAGCTGAAGGCAGCAGCTTTGTCTGCTGTGGACAGTTTAGTATTAACCTTTAATTGGTGATGTATTGTGTGTACACTGAGAGCGCTGTGGTTTGTTTCGAGAAAGCCTCGCAGAGAGTCATCCTGCCACAAATAAGCAGATTCGATGCTATTAGCAGATCTTAAGTGTGGCTTAGTCACTGATCTTTAGTTACACCGGCTGCTCTCTTGACAGAAGTGACTACAAAGAAGGTGGAGGTGAATCTTTAGGCTGGAGTGATTTACACAAGTTTGCTCGAAGTGTGATCTCATCCTAAATGATTGCTGTTGAATGAAAGATTGAATGTCGATGAGCTGAAACTCATTTCATACCCTGTAGGTTGTTTCCTAATCCTGTTTGGAGGCCATCTGGGCTCGCTAAAAGTCCGTTCTTGTCTCATCTCTTCGATTGTCTCAAATGTTGACAGCCCAACCAGCTGGCCTCTTGCGTAGAACAGAGAAGCCCGTGTTTGACCTTTGAGGGTCAGAAAGTGGTCCTTTGTGTGCTGAAGAATTGCCGAAGCCCAATGGGTCACCTAATAGAATGCGAGTGTGCGGATCAACTGAGGTACTTGCTCAGGAAACGGTCCGCTGAAACGAAATGAGGTTTTATTTTTGGTCTCAGACTAACCCAGATCCTAATGTCCTGGGTGCAGTAGCTGCAGCCCAAAGAGCTATCATGTGGATTAGTCATGCCCAGGTGGTTCCTTGAAAAGAGACCTCAGGTTGTTCAAGCGACACCACATTTAGTGGCAGCTAAATGCTATTGATTGTATCTAGCTGTGACTGAGCCCTTGGGGACCTCTGACATATGGTTAGGTCAGCGTCTCCGTTGCTGGCTGCAACCCAGTTTAACATACGTATGAGACCGCTTTTTTTTCTTTTTTTTATTGCAATCAGGAAGTTTTGACTCTTAGATGTTATGTTGTTATATGTAGCTTAATCTTACTGTGTCACCTAGTCCTCTTTAACCCGTTTGTTGGGTCATACTGATTTCTTTTTTCATGGAACAGATTGAAATGTAAATCCTGCTCTATTAAGCTCTTCAATGGACCCCAGCTGCTGTTTAAGCCCCACAGTGCAGCAACAGAGGAGTGCTGCAGTAATGCTGCTGATGGTTTGATGCTTTAGAGAATGCTGAAAAAGGTCAAAAAAATTGTGAGAATCGGACATTTTGCCATTGGAAAACACACACATACGCATCACACTTTCCCAGGCTCTTTCCAAGCTGCTTAATGTATCTGCAGTTGTGATTCTGCAGGCGAGAACAGATCAAACTTGCTTCCTCTCCCCCGCTTTCACTTCACAGCACAGATCTCCTGTCCCTCTGCCCCTTTCCTCCTCCTCCTCCTCCTCCTCCTCCTCCTCCTCCTCTTCCTTGTACACTCAGTCTCCCATGGCGATTAAAAATTGAGTTCCCACCCACTGTGGGAGAGTGAGGGGTAAAACAAAAATAACAAAAAATAAAAGTGAGAACAGAAAAGCGTGGTGCAAAGAGTCTTTACGGTCAAAAGTCGACTATTTAAAGAGAAGGAGAGGGGTGGGGGACTGACAGAGAAAGACACAGAAGGAGGGAGAAAAATGGCTATAACACCCGCAGCCTTAAATTGTGTAGACTCCGGTTAAGCGACTGCCACTTTCTAAGAGATGCCTCTCACTAATAAAGTCTTATGCCTGCGTTTGAAATGGAGTGGGGCTACACAGAGAGCATATCGCAGTGAGAGTGGGGGGAGGGCATAAAAGAGCTCGGCGCAGTTTGAATGAGTCATTGCTGCTGCCTTTCAGTAGTCTTCTCTAGCCGCTTCCTCTTTCTGTCTGTAGAAACCTTTCTGGAAACTTAATAATTTGAGTTTTTCCCCCTTCGTATTTGCCCATCGGTGTACCTCAGCTTTAAATGTGGTGGTCAGTGGACTAATCTACCAAGCCTCCCCTTCCTATAGCACTGCCAGCAGGTCATTAAAGGATGAATAACAGACACACAGAATACGAAAAGTGCAGCTATGAGGAACTAAGTCCTCCACTCTTTCAAATGTGTGTTTCAGTGGTCACCATCCTGTCGAGGTCGCACGCAGACCGTAATGTCTACCCATCTGCAGGAGTGCTGTTTGTCCACGTTCTGGAGAGGGAGCACTTCAAAGGAGAGTTCCCTCCTTACCCCAAATCAGGTGCAACACCATCACAATCACCTTTGTCACCTCTCTGATGTAACATTGAGTAGGACTTTTTCTTCTTTTTTTAAATATTTGCTCATCTAAATACCGCTAAAACATTTGTAGAGGTGGGTATTGATGACCATCGATTGCACATCTTTGCATCATTTGTCACTAGAAGGAAATGCTTCGACAACACATGCACAATTCATCCAATAGGTCTAAATGTGCCTTTTCAAATTGGCGCCGACCCGTGACAAACTGTTGCACCATCCCTCCTTAAACTGCTCCGCCCACAGGTGATGCCAGCAATGACCCGATCACTTTCAACACCAACCTGATGGGATACCCCGACAGGCCGGGCTGGTTACGCTACATCCAGAGGACTCCCTTTAGTGATGGAGTGCTCTACGGTTCTCCCACTGCGGAGCATGTTGGCAAGCCCACTGTCATAGAGGTGGGTGCTTGGGCCGCTTCCAGGTTTGATTTGTGCAGCTGTTTCTTTTTAAGAGAAGGAACGCGGATGCTGCCTTTTTTGCTGAAAGCGTTACACTTGTAAAGTTCAGTTCTTTACCTGGAGGACATTAGAAGAGACGGTAGAAGAGAGGAGAATGTGTTCCAGAGAAGTAACTCATTTTAAAATGATTTTACTGATCCCAGCTGATTTGTTTGCGTTTAGTTGTACAGTAGCACCATGATACGCTTGGAGTCTTCAGACCCAAATTCCGCTATGCATTTTATTCTTCTTTCGTCCCCCGTAAGCTACTGTAGGCATTCCTTTCCCAAAGGGCTTAACATGTGGAACAGGGCTCATGTGCCTCTATATGGTGCCTCAGCTGGGTACAACGCCTACGTCGTGTATCGAGCTCAGCCTTGTCCGGAGAGCTGCTGCCATGTAAGCTGCACTGATGAGGGCTTAAACTTTCACCCCTGTGTGTTGCAGATTACCGCCTATAACAGACGCACGTTTGAGACGGCACGGCACAACTTAGTCATAAACATCATGGCCACAGAAGGTAAGAGGCGCCAGCATGACAGCTTAGAGCAAACGGAGATCAGCAACTTTGCTGATTAAATCCTGAGCGCGCATTCGGGTACTTAGACTGAGTCTTGAGCTTCCCTCTGGAGAAAATGTTGCCTTTGCTTACTTTTATCACGCACAGATTATCAATATTTCTCAGAAGAACAACATTTAGGACTTGAAAGTTCATTCTTAGCCTTTGAATCAAAAAACGACACGTTTTTTTTTCTCACAGCATACGTGTAGTAGCTGTTCTAATCGCATAATCTTAATCAGCAGATGTTCTTGGAACTTTCTACAAGTGCTCAGAGTAAATTGGAATCTATGGTTGAACAGCAGCTTTTACAGACTCCATCTCCTGATGAGGTGACATGAGCAAAAGCTCTAGAAAATAAACAGTTTTTAAAGTAGTGCATAAAAAAGGCAGAATTTTTTAACATTCACCACGGCATCTGTGTAACTGTGGTGGAGATTTACAGAGAAATAATAATGTTCTTTATTGTGAATTTGATTTAACGCGGTATTTAATTGTTATTCAGATTCCTGACAAATCAGTGTGATGTGTTGTGTGCGAAAAGTGGAAAACAGTCTTGTTACGTTATGACTTATTTCTTATTTCTTACTTATTGGAAAGCAGTTGTTCCTTTTCATCCGTGCGGCTGCACCGCACATCTGTGCGTCTGTGCGTGAGCATTTTTTTTGCCTTGCTGACCAGTCATGGTACATGCTTTACAATATGAAGCGAGTCGGGGAAAATAGCCCAGCAGCTGTTCACAGCCCTAATGTGACATCACTCTCCCTCTGCCGTGATGTCATCTGCCATCTGGCACCAGAAGGAGTCCATAACATAACAGAGCAGGGCGCGCGCACACCAGCGTCTTCTGGACAGATGTAAATGTGTCTCAACTGTGAAGAAATAATAGCGTAATAAGGATGTCACCAGCGAACGACTGCATCATTCTTCTTTCCTCAGGTTATGGATGTTAATGGGCGATTCTTTTACTCTGACTTTTCCCCCCGCTTTGTCTTCTTGCATAGAGTTCCCGCTGCCTTATCAAGCTGAGTTTTACATCAAAAACATGAATGTGGAGGAGATGCTGGCCAGCGAGGTGCTGGGGGACTTCCTGGGGGCGGTGAAGAACATCTGGCAGCCCGAACGGCTCAATGCCATCAACATCACCTCAGCACTGGACCGCGGCGGCCGTGTGCCCCTGCCTATCAACAACCTAAAAGAAGGGTGAGGATCTGGCTACACATTTGAACAATTAATACCTGGGGAAAAAAAAAACCTGTTATACCTACCTCTAGTTTACTTTTTCCCCCTCAGTTCCTCATCTTTTTATGCTAAATTTGGTATTTGATAATGAGGTTGAACTCTTTTGAAGAAGCAACCTCTTCCCCTCTATAAATCAAACAAATTGCATGTAATTCACCAATCCACTCACTCCCTTGGTTACAATTTATTTAATTGGGGCCTTTGGGATCCTCCGTCCTCCGTAAATTAGATGAAAACACACGGCCGTCTGTACTGACAGACACTTTCAGCTTGTTTAGCGTGGACGGGGAAAGCCCACATGCACTGCCAGAAGTTGTGCATCAAAGATTCCCGCTGATGTGTTGGAAGATGAAAGCGTCTGGAAAACTCTGTGGAGCAGAAATGCCTCGACTATTACAAGCCTCTTATCTTCATCTTCTCTTCTCCACATCTTCTCCGCTCGCTAGTGTTTATGTGATGGTTGGCGCCGACGTTCCCTTCTCATCGTGTCTGCGGGAGGTGGAGAGTCCATACAACCAGCAGCGCTGCAGTCAGGAGATGGAACCTGTCATCACCTGTGACAAGAAATTCAGAGCTCAGTTCCACATTGACTGGTGTAAGATTTCCCTGGTGAGGATGCTCTCGGACTGATTCCACCCCCCCCCCCCCGACTGAAAAATGTAGATTTGTAATACTGGAGCCAAAAGGGAACTTGTACACGAGTCTTACTTTTAATTAGATGCTGTCATTTAATCAACTTTGCACTTCAGTTGCACTATATGTACTGCACACACTATGAAATAAAGCTTTCTCATCTCTTTTAGGTTGACATCAACAAAGTAGTTCCAATATACATCACCCGTCCCGACCCAGGTACGGGGATCCTACCTGAATTTGGAGAGTACAACCCCCCGCCTGAGTCTCTAAAGAGCCGGGACTACTTCTCAGACTTCCTTGTCACGCTGGCCATTCCCTCTGCTGTGGCACTAGTCCTCTTCTTCATCCTCGGCTACACCATGTGCTTCAGACGGGAAGGGGTGTAAGTGTGCTTGGATTCATATTTCTGCGCCGTCATTGCACCAGATGCCCTAAATAAAGTATGAGAAAAGCAATGCAAGTGTTGTTAAAGTATAGGAGAGTGAAAAGTGAGACAGAAATGAAAGGGAGCAGAGCCGCATACTGAGCAAAAAAGAGAGAGAAAATCTGGACTGGAACTGCAGCTTGTCATTACCATCTAGCCCTTTAGTCCATTTATATTAAGTTCCTCATTGTTATCTGTCGCAGGATTTTACTGATGTTGTCACGCACATCTTGAGCCACAACATCGAAGATCATCCATCCGCATTCTTTCATCATTTACAGGCTGGGAGAGGCGTGTCCCCTTGTTTACTCAGTGTCCCACTCCCATCTCCACCCTGTCTTTATGCAACAGTCCACTCACTTGTGTGTGCATATTGCTTCAACTATTAATATTAGTATTTAATTCATCCATTTTGTTTTGTTTCTAGGGAAAAAAGAAACATGCAAACACCAGAGTAAGTGTTTTACCTCTCCTGTGTACCCTTTTTGTTTTGGGTCTACTTCTGTTCCCTCACCTCTACTTTTTGTTTGCAGTTTTGTCATTTATGTTGTCATTGATGGCTGTTTCATACCCATTCATATGCTCTTATGTGTGTCGACATCCATTCATTCAGTGGGCTGCTGAAAAATTTAACCACCAGCTGCAGGGAGTCAATGCTCTTAGTGGTAATAAAGAACTCTCGACAAGAATAATTTGGCAGATTTAACAACACATGCTGCACCCTCAGAAATCAGAAGAATAACCAGGGTATATGTTTATATTCATGTTGTGCAGGCACAAACCGAGTGTAGATCTCCTCACAGGACGAGATCAATTAAGCCATTACGTCCCAAATTGTGCTACTATACAAATTCACGGCCTCTCCGTCCTCTAGCATCCAGCTAGTTCACCACAGCACCATCCAGAAGTCCACCAAGGAGCTGCGCAGCATGTCCAAGAACCGCGAGATCTCCTGGCCTCTCTCCACCCTGCCTGTCTTCAACCCGGTCAGCGGCGAGGTGGTGCCGCCCATCCACCCCGACAACTACGAGACCACCAGCATGCCTCTCATGCAGACACAGGCGTGAGTGGGGGGAGTTTGGCGGGAGGGGAGACACGTGGGGGAAATGGATATATAAGCAGTCGCACAAGAAACCCGCATGTATGTTCTTGCTCATTAGCTACATGGATATTACCGGTTAACGCTCGTTTCAAGCATGTTTGAACCATGTCGTGTTTAGTTAGTCCCAGAAAGTAAGACTTACAGCTTAGCGGTTTTAAGCCACCCCATGATTTCTCCTAATGGGCTTTAAAGTGGAAAAAATGCAGTAATGTATGAGAACACGCTTACACGTGACAGTATTACATCTTTTAAGTCTGTTTACAATAATGCCATTGTTCACGCTTTTCAGGAATCTGCAAAACCAGATCACGATACCACAGCAGCGACCATCAGGTTGGTGGTTTCCTCCGTCCGAGTAGAGGTTCACCGCCGTACTTCATCTGCATGTGTAAAATGGCACGCGACTGTTAACAAATAAGGACGCTCCCCACATGCTTCGCCTTCTATAAGTGCCTGCATGTAGTTGCATGTTTAGCATTCAGGAGTGCTTTTTCCTGACATTATAAATCCTTTCCTTGGTTACCTTTAATAGCAAACCACGCTATTACAGGCACATAAAAATGACTTACAGTTCAATTTACCGCCTTTAATGCATCGACTTGCCAGGCATAAGTGAGATGAAGGCATATTAATAACTTGGCTGTGCTGTGTGGTTTACAAGCTGTCCCCTCTGCATTACTGTGAGCAATGCAAGCTTCCAGACCCTGATTAGTCAACTTCTGCATGAGATAAGCAGTTGTGATGTTGGTGTGTGAGCGCCCTCCTGTGACCGCGGCGATCAGCTGCATGAAGCACTAACCGACTGCTCTCTCTGTTCACTGCTAACAAAAGGAGATAATTATGTCATGTCAACATTTCGAAGGCTGGAGGTAGGTGCAGCTGTCACAGAAAACTCGTGTTGCATTTCCTTGTCATTTGTAAGGTTATTTCAGAGCAGTTTACCTTGCTTCTCTTACTTTTATTCTAGGTAAATGGTATTCCTGAGGAGAGAAAGGTGGCCGAGGCATTGAATTTATGACGTGAAACGCCAGTTCCAGAGCTGCCTTTCCACATCTTAATGTTTTTTTCTAACGTGTGTGCCAACCTGCATGTATCAAAAGTAAGGTTTTATTGTCCATATGCACTTCCAACTTTAATCAAATGCGATACACAGAACTGCAGATCAGAGCTGATTATACATTCTTTTTGGGAATATTTGTGTGTGTTAAATATATGCCTAATATGTTTACATGTAACATGTCACATGATAATAAATCCTGACAGAAATGTTTTAACTTGCTTTGTCCCAAAAATAATCAAGACACTCATGTTGTCTGAAGATTTTTTTTTTACCTTCTTTTGCCTAAAAAAGAAGCCAAAAACACCACATTTTATGAACCGTTTTTTTTTTTTGTAACAATGTACAACAGAATAAAGGCATTTATAAATAATATGGATACATTTCACACTTCCTAAGACATCGAAAAAAAAAAACAAAGAACATGTAGAATATTTAAAAGAGGCCCTGTGCTGGGGGTATAAATATTTGTTGCTTTTACACGATCAAAGAGATCAATTAAGGCCTCAAGCAATTTGCCAGATTTACCGCTTCACTGTAGATCGCTTATAGATGAGAATGACAAGTCGGTCCGCTTTACATACCAAAGGAAACGGCAACATGGAAATACAAAGAGGTGCTGACGTGTATTAGAAATGACAGTTTACTTGGCTCTGTTTTAGTTTGATCGCAAAAACCCAAACTACATCATCGGTAAATGGCACGAGAAGCCTCAAAAGCTGCAGACAGAGAAAAAAAGAAAAAAAGTGGACCCACATTTTCTATTTAACAAGAGAAGCTACATAAATAAATATACGATTGACACGGCAACATTTTACTACCCAAAAGGTAGATGTAATATGCAACTCAAAATTCATACGCGACACATCTTTTATCTTGCAATATGAGTCGATTCTGCGCGTTACTCTGACAAAACATCTCACTTACCAAAGTGCATGAGTATGAGCACCGCTGCTGTGTTCGACTCAAATTAAACACTGTATTCCACCTTTAAGATGAAAACGGGTGGGGTGGGGGATAATAATACGTGTCAAAATAAAAGTGCTCTCTCATATATGTCTGTCGCCGACAGACACAATTAACAATGTCCTAAATGTTTCAACAGTAATGTCTTCAGCTCAGTCAGTGCATTGCCAAGTGGCCCCGCTTCAAGTTGATGTGGCCCTGATGCAAAGTGCCGAAACATGGAGGGTTTCCATCTTGGCACACCGGAAGATGTATTGTGTGAATAAGCCACTGAGAGAGCAAAAAGCCTCATGTTCAAAGGCATTCATAAAAGGAGAAAGAATTAAAAAAAACGTTCTCACTCATTCGCTGTTCTATAAGTTCACAGGCTGTGACCGCAGAGGGAGGATTTCTATTTAGCCGTAGCGTCTATGCTACAATGGTATGTGCATTTTCCAGAGCTATGAGGCGTGTTTAGACTGAAATGCGAGGATAAAACCACTGCTGAAGCGTTGGCGTACAAAATAAATCTTTCACTCTATCGTACAAATTTACACGCATGCCAACAAGGAAGTGAGCCACGAAGAGGACAGAGGGCTATCACACTAGAAGGCTCGACCTTGTCGACGAGATTCTGGGATGGTACAAAATGACCTAGGTAACACTTCCTTCACAAACAGCAGTCATGGGCGCAAAAAAGTACAAAAAAACAAAACCCAAAGCCAAGAAAAACAAAAAGTACAAAATAGAAGCTTAATTTAAATCATTAAATACTGTACATGTCACATATCATTTAAGAGCTACAGCAGGTGACCACAGATTCTTTTGTACATTTCTAAAATTACGCACAACAAACAGCAAAATATGTCCAAGACAATCCAAGATTTTAACCGCTGCACTCCCAATTTTTATTTAGTCGTCTTGGCGTTTTTTTTCTTCTTTTTTTCCTTTTCTTTTTTATTTTTTATTTAATTTTTTTTTTTTTTTTAAATCACCCAAGCTATTCGGGTCCATATTTTGCGTATTTAGATATTCAACACCGAAACGACTAATGTTGACGATAAAACGCGGCACAACTGAACTTATTTGTCATAAGAGAGTGGCTATCTGTATATGTTGGTTGTGGCCTTCAGCTGCTACTGCCATGTGGACGGAGATCCCCTGTCCGAGTGACCCAATGACAGGAATGATGGCACGTGACAAAGGAAACGCATTACGTTCCGTTTGGATAAACATGAGCACTGCTGGAAAATTCACAGCAAGCGTGGCGTCTTGAAATGATAAAAACCTCTTCTTAACGGCCTCTAAGTCCAGAGACCAAATAATGTAAACATTTCAGAATGCTTTTTGTCCTTTTTCTTCTTCTTCTGCAGTTTTCACTTTGCCCTGACAGGAGCAATCCCTTGTTTCAGAACTTTTTTTCTTCTTCTTCAGTGTTTTACGGCAGTCAGAAAGCGCAGAGTGTTGTAACATGACGAACAGACAGACGCTGTTCTCTCGCAGGTCCGTTCTGACTTTGTCTCCCGTGGCCACCTGTAGCTAAACCTCAGGCCAGATTCCGACCTGCATCTGGACCTCGCTTTAGTCTCAGCAGAGGCTTCGACCCTGCCGTGTTCTTTGTCATGAGGTGTTCCATCAGGCTCCAGGGGCGAGCTGCTTACCCCTGGTCAGCAGCAATACAACCAGACTGAAGAGCGCCACGGCTCCCAGTCTCCTCAGCAGGGCCATGCTGTCTTTGGGGATGACCACTTGCGCCAGGTCATTAGTGATAAGGGAAACCTCATGAGCCACACAAACAAAGATGAAAGTGCTGACCAAGATGTTGAGGGAAGGGTTTCCTGGGATGAGTACCAAAATCCCCTTAGTGTCTGCTGCAAGCCAGATGTGATACTGGCATATAAACAGCTGGGGGAAGACAAAGAAAGCATGTAAGGTAATAAACTGGCAGGGATTTTTCCTTTGTTTCAGTTATCACCTTATAATACCTTTGAGAAGTGGCATGTAATTCCAAATTGTTATATTAAAAGGGATCTTTATTTGGGACAGTTTACCTCCAAAGAGATCTTTCCAAACCAGGCAAAGAAGGAGCTATATATAGAACGGGCGTAGCCAGGAATGTTCCTGATGAGAACGAAGGCCAAAATCTGTAAACAAAAGAAAAATGGAGTTGAGACATTTCCGAGAGTCAAAGTACAAAGATACGAGTTCTGGTTAAGGCTGATTTAAAATGGGACTGAGGCAGTTCCTTTTGGAAATCATGAATGCCATGTCCTCTGGACTAAAAGAGGGACTATCCGGCTTGTTATCAGCGCTCGGTGCCATTGCTTAGTGCCATTGCAACAATCAATCGATGTGAAAGGTATATACAGGTTTTAGAGCAACATATGCTCCCAATACAGAGGAGATGATGCCAAACCACATACAGCATCTATTACAACTGATACCACCTGATATCTTAGTTTGTTTCACAATGGAACAAAGCAACTCCCTTGTTGTGACACACAAACGATCCTGTCAAGTAATCAAGAGAATGTTATCTTAACCCATAACGCCTGAGGCTTCCTCCAAACACACGGACAGGCATTTAAGGAATTAGGAAACTCCATAAAACAAATATTAGGAAGTATTGCTTTTATCAAGTAGTTTAATCAACTGTTGTCCCTCGCCGACTCTGAGAGGATGAGCTCACCTTAAAATGTAAGAACAGAACGAAAGAAGAAGAGTTAAGGACTAATAAGTGCAGCTGTACCTGGACCACAGAGATGTAAGGATGCATCTCATTGCACTCCGTTTTTGTTTTGCAGCTGCTCGCCCATATCGAGTAAGTCTAGAATAGTGTGAACAAGAAAAAGTTAGTTGGCACAAACCCTTCGTGAAACATCCACTGTGATGACGACAATTCTCTACCAAATGTCTGTTACAAGTGAACATTTGGTTTACTACCAAAAATAAGGTTTTTAAAGAAGCAGAATCTGAATCCAGAGGAGATGCCAGCAGTCGAAAAACAAAGTGAAGTCTAAAGCCTGGTGTGACCAGAACATGAGGACAAAATGGGCCTTACTATAAAGGAAACCACAGAGAGAAAGAGAAGCAGGTTGGAAATCTTGGCAGGGAAAAGAGCCTCTCCTTTGCCTTCTGACAACACCTGTCGCTTCTGCAGCACCAAGTAGATGAAGGCAAACAGCATACCATGAATCACCGCCTGCAAAACAACGTTGCCACATTAACGCAATGCTATTCTTTTTAGGGAAAAACATGGCAGGCATGTCACAGACCTGTTGAACTCAGACTGACCGGCTAATTTTCTTACACCTGCGGAGGAACTCATTTGACTTACAAATCGGTCCAGCTTCCATCTGAACCACCACTCATGGACGCTTCCGTTCAGCTCAAAGAGTTTGGAGAGGGGCCACGCAGAGAAGGTGCTCTCAAAAAAACCCTGGAGTCACAATGTCGATACGTCACATGAAGTGGGCAGGGTTTCAGACAATGACCACACCATTAATATGGAAAACAGCAAAAATGAATGGAAAAAATGCACGGTGGAGTGTGATGTTACGCTACAGACGTGCATCCATTTATGCTTCTCAAATTAAATTGTTCATGTAAAACGAAAGGCGGCCTGTGATTAAATTTAAGTGCAAATTGAATAGTTCACCCACCTGTGAAAAGGCAAAAAAGCAGATGAACAGCAGCAGGCTCAGTAATTTTGCCAGAACCACAAGATGCCACATGCCACTACCTGTCCAGGACAAAAAAAAAGAAGCACAGCAGTCATTGAAGGTTTTTCTGACGCTGCCTCTGAGAAGACAGACGAGCGTTACATTTACTACGCTGAACCAATCATTTGTGTGAATTCTCACAATCTATGACTGTTGGGTGGATTATATGATCACCGTTTCTTCTACACCTACCATTCGCCTTCTTTTGAAGAATCTGAGGCCACATTACCATTGTGGAGTAGATAATGACAAACCAGAAGGTGACCAAAGGGACAAAGTAATAGAACTGGTATGGTCTATCCATCACCACACACAGCACCAACACCAGGAAGTTGAGACGGAACAGCACCTGTGAAAGAACACGAGAAGACAAACGCACAGATCACCTCATGACGAAAAGCTCCCTGATGGCAAAGCACAAGTTCGTCTGCTTTGTTGTTCACTGAGAGGAATAACAGCATATCGCACGATAAAGTTAAAGTATAACTGAATGCAACCTTACTTGGCACACTCTATAAAGTCCAAAGTCTCCTTTGAGCCAAAAAAACGAAAAGTGTCCATAGCCAGTTTGAAACAGGTACGCTGCTACCAGCACCCGCACATGCATGTACACTGGAATGAACTGAAAGACAAGACAGGGATTTAGCTGCTGGGGTATCAGCACAGGCAGTCTCACAGCAGGGTACGTTCACATCCCTGTGAAGAAGGCGCACGGAGGACTCACAGCACTGGCTCCAGATATGTGGTAGATGAGGATGACGAGCTGCATCCAGCCTTTCCACTCATCAGTTTGCTCTCGGTTGAGTAATTTGGTCTGCAATGAGGGGAAAAAAGGTATTCTAATTACATTAATTTAACACAAGCGTTAACAGCATATCTATTTAAGCTGCGAGGGGGAATATATTTCGTGTTAAAACTAGACAACTGTGTTGTGATGGAAAACCAGCTGCAATTTCTGTCAACTCAAGAGTGCGCAGTTGTCATTACTACTTTGTTGACTGGTTATAAAAATAGTCTGCGCTTGTGTTTGATCCACACCCATCTTTGTAGTCTGTCTTTATTTTGATCCAATTTCCATGTCTTCAAAATACCACAGCTCTATTTTGTCTTGTTGCAACACCACTGCGGTGACAAAAATCTATCCAAAGTTGGAGGCGTGGGGTTTGTGATAGAACTTGCTGCAGCAGGTGTGACCACATCCTGCCATGACACACACACACACACACACACACACACATACACAGACAGACGGGAAGAAAAAAAAAAACAAAAACAAAAACACACCTCCTTGCTGTTCTCGCTGTAAAACACTCCCAGGACAAATATGTAGATGAAAGGGACGAAAAACGTTGAGTGCGTGTAGAACTTCTGCTCTTTCATGAACACATCTGCTCGGTCGCAAAGGTAAAAGTAGCCCATAATGATGCCCATCCTGCAGAGAGCCTGAAAGGGCGCCTTTGGTCCAAAGGGGACGCCTGCAGTTGCCGGCTTCTTCTCCTCCAGGCTCTCCACATCGGGGGGCACAGGTCGGCGGGGGCGGTTGTTGCCAAGGACATGGAGGATCATGAAGACCACGGTTGAGCCCAGGAAGAAGCAGCCCGACAGTTTCTGGAGGAAGTTTAGGGGCGGCAATGTCTGGCAGCATGATCCATCAATGGGCCTCAATAGCTTGTTGCACAGAGAGTTCATGATGACCATGGCTCCCTGACAGGAGAGCGGATAAGAGGAGGTGAGAAATAACCAAGGACACAGAAAACAAAAACTGTTCCGCCTACTTCTAATCCTACTTCTAAACCAGGCTAAACTCCACCTACCACATGCCTGGTGCTCTCAGGCAGGTGCAAGCCATCGTCCGACTTGGTGATGGTTTCCAGTGCAGCCTGACGGGACGCTGCCAGCAACTTGACCCGAGCTCTGCCGTTATACTTGCTGCTGTTGAGCACTTCCATTGCTGCTTCATTGTAAAGCTCCAGCTGGTGGTTGGTGATCATTTTCCTGTTGTCACTCAACGCCTCCTCGTTCACCGGATCTGCACAATGCATGGAGGAGCTGGGGTTTAGGCGTGGAAATGTACTACCTCAAACACACTTCTCACGCTTCAATCGAAAAGTTAAAAACTTAAATACTTATAGTTGCTGCAGTGAGGCAAAAGGCAGTAATATTTCAACAGCCCAACTGACATGACAGATCATCATCGTTGTGTTTCTATTCTACTCGGCGCTGAGCTCACCTTGCAGGACCCAGTAAACCTCCCCGTGGTCAGCCAGCCTCTCCAGATGGACGGCGATGCCTGTCAGGTTGACTTTGTACTGCTGCAGGGCCTCGCTGCTGCCACTGTGCAACTTGATGGACCACTGCAGTAAATGGATAAACAGGTCAGATTAAGGCCGACATAACTCAGCCGACACCTCGAGTTCTTCCAGCATAAAAACGTTGGAGCACGGCCAAATATTCCGTTTATATGGCTTACTGTGGCAGCTCCGAGGATGACGACATCCGGCTTTGCAGAAGCTTCCTGCGACACGTGAGAAATGGAGCAGTGATTAAAGCAACGCCACTTTGTTCCGGAACCTTCGAGATTATCAATGTTCCCCACTTGTCACAGTACTTGATTTTAGTACTCACGTGTGTCCATGCTATCAAGCGCTCCTTCATCGAATTATTTGCCTCTGGGCACCAAAGAAAGTCCTAGAAGCAAAGAGGAATCATATTTTTAGACTTCTCCTAAAGTACCTTTTTGTTCTGTAAGAACAGGGAAGATCGGCACACTCAGAAATAGCTCACCACATTAACAGAAGACCTCTCATCCTCAAAGGAAATGTCCTCGTGCTTCAGACGTTTCATGTGGAAAAATGGATACAGTCTGTTAGTGCCATACTCTTCCTTCCCTTAAGCTTCAGATCCGATCAAATCAAAGCCTTACTGCTGCATAGCAACACAATGTGCCACAGCTGTCTGTCTTCAAGAGGTTTTTTTGTTGTTTCTTTTCCTCAACATTTGAAACCACAAATTAGTAGCACACTTAATAAAAGGCGGCCTGTCATTTTTCAGCATTGACACCAAAAGTCGAGGCCGAAGTGTCGAGCTTGAGAGTAGCAGATAGCAGCAAGCTGATGAAGCGGATGATAAAAGCTATCATGTTTTCCTCTAAATGGAGCTAAGTGATTAGTGATATCTACATTTTTTTCAGGATGTCACACTGCTCATTAGTCAACGTCCAGTAGTGCAAGAAGACTTTTTTTTTTTTTTTTTAACTTTTCTGCTCATCAATTATTTCCTACAGGAAGAGAGACACACTGCTGCCTCTAAAGCTGCTGATACCGATGTGCTTTTTTGTTGCAGCTTGGGTTTCGCATCTGCGTTTGGGTTCGGAATAAAGCGATCTCAGAGCTCTGGGTTTGAATGGTGCGGATTGATCTCGATTACCTTGATTCCATCTTCTCTCCCCTCAGGATCAATAACTTTGACAAAGGAGTAGAACAGCTGCCTGATTCGTGAGTCGCCCACAAAGACCACCCGTTTCTCTGCAAGGCATGTTTTGGCTTCTCTGCAAGACAAGAAAAATGATGGTGAGGGGTCTGAAAAGCAGTTGCAGACGGAGAAACACTCTAAATCAATGCGAACATCTCGGATCAGCAGTTAGTTTTAAAGGTTTCAATAGAGTCGGGTATTTTTAGTCAGCGGGATGCCGACTGTGTGAGTGGGCATCCTTTTTTATTTTACAAGCAGAGATGTGCTAGAACCTGATCTTAACGACATGTGTCTGCGGTGGTGCATGTTCCGATCTGATCTCATATATCGGAAAGTCTGCCACAGCGTGTTATGGTGTGCAGATTGCAACTGTGTGCTGTACAAAAATGCAAGTATGGGACTGATCTTAAGAGATCACAAGGGAACTCGGGGTAAGTTCTAAGTAGCTACAGGCCTCTCTCACATACGCCAATTTTGACGTTCACAAGTCTAAGATCAGGAGAGCATTGAATAGCAGTGGTGTTAAGGACGTGGCTGCAAAGTTTAAGCGGTCTGTTAAAGATCACGTGGACATGCCGAAAAGCTGTAGGAGATTTACAAGTGCTTGGACAAGGCCAAAATAAAACTTTGCATTTGTTTAGAAAAAGAAAACACTTTCTATCACATCTCCGTGTTGTTATGTTGGATTCCTTGGTCAGCACCCCGTCAAGGGTTGACAATTTTTAGGTAAGCAAGGCAAACCCAGTCATCTAATTGTTGTTTAGGGACATCGTGGTTTAGGCCAATTATACAGCATCTAAGCCAGGACAGCTCCAACGATTCGTGGAAATGTTTGGTTACAGTTATTTCTGCACACATCAGATACTGAAAGCAACGGCTCACAGAAGTGTGTCACTCGCGTGTGTAATTTTGGATCATCTTCCTGAAAGAGCAAATGATCGAATATTCGGTTTTGTTTTTTAATCTAACTTGTTTACTTTAGACTTTCTTCATCCACATGACTTGTAATAGAATTTGATGATATTTTGGGTCACGATATAAAAGGGCTCACACACACTGTGAAGCACCACTGTAAGGCATGTCCTTCACTCATTACTCAGGTAATTAGAACCAAGACAAACACACAACCTCATATTTGTCCCAAACACACACAGAAACTGCAGTTCATATGACTCACATGCTTTTGTATTTGTGCATCATGCAGCCATAAGGCTGCCATACATTCTCCCCCAAGTAGCGTCCCGTCGACAGCAGCCATTCACATGAGTCTCCGCCTGGAAGGCAAACACAGAGAAGCTGTCAGCAAGTCCAGACAAAAAAAAGAAAAGAAAGAAAAAAAAAAAAAACTCTTATCTTGCTTTCACTCATGTTTGTCTCTGACTGCGACAGAAACCTGCCGTGTAGATACCACCCTGACATTTAATTTGGTGCACTTTGGCTGAAGAACTAACACAATACCAGGCCGTGTAGGGGGCTAACGGCACAGAATGAAGCCATCAGCAGTTTAACTCCGAGCATAAATCGCACCAGCTTTTCATTTGTGTGCGAAATGAATGGGGCCCGACTGCAACTGAATCAGTCCATAGATACAGGAAAACATGAAGGGTCTGCAGGCTGGCGACAGACGTGCGTTTTTACTGTCAGCCCACGGCAGCTGCTCACAGTGTGTACTCAGTTATCTCTGATGCCTACACCCCCCTTCCCCCCTTTTTTTGTATAAAGTTAATGCAAAAGAAATAAACAACTCATTTTATTTTCACATCATATCATGTCGTCGGAACTCACATTTTTAACAGGCATTAAATGCACATAAATCAAGATGTCAAGATGATTTAGAGGACAAAAGCGACAGAAATTAACACATAAAATATCCAGATTTGATGACAAAGATGCATTTAAAGGCTGTTTAGTTGTATCTATATATAAAGTGCAAATTTCACCTCACAATAATGTCCTCCATGGGTGGCTCAACGTGCAAGCAAAGGCAAAGCCAAAACTTTTTCATACAAATACTTTTGCATCGTTTTGCTGGGACCAGAAACTGAACATCACACTGAAACTCCCCGTGACACACCAACAGGAAAGGATTACCTCGCAGGCTGATAATGACAGGCATTTGTACAGCCACATTGCACCCACTAAGTGAACTCCTCCAGGGAGTGTTGCTTTATGAATTGGTGATAAAATAGTGGCAAAATAGTTCAAGATGGAAGTTACCTTTTAGCGGCTGAAAATTAACTTTAAAAAAAATGGCACATTGAGTTCAAAGTACCCTTGCATAATCAAGCATTACAGACACACCATTTGAAACCTCCTATCAAGTCCTATCGACGTATTCTTATTTGTTCAAGGTTGAAATACAGACAAACTACGGCCCAACCCTGTACCCGAAAACACCAACAGTCGGTAGCGGAGCTTTGCATAGCGAACTCTTTGCCTAGCAACACAATGCAAAATAACGACCTTAGACAGAGAGAAAGCCGCTACATTATTGTAACGAAACACAAGAGCGACGTTTTGGTTTTTTTTTTCTTTTTATTTGCTTTCTCTATTCGCGATAACGTACTTGTCGAATGTTGCCTCTATCGATCCAAACATGTCTATCCCAGGTGTAATAAAGCTTGTTCTGACAGAGGCATGTAAACACAGACAAATGCAGCATTAGCTTTCTGCGGCTATCCATTTGGTCATGTCGATACACGTTCCAGCCGATGGTGTGGCTAGTTTACCCAAGGCGACAATCTGTTATATCTAAGGTTTTGTGGAGTCCAGATTAAATAGTAACAGCTGCACTGTGACTACCCAGCAAAGAGGAGTGCTCGCGGCCACAAACAGCAAGCTAGCTACCGTTAGCCTGTGCAAAGTGTTTCAGCATCAAGGCTCAGTAGAAATAACGGAAAGACACCTACCTCCATAATGCCGCAAAGCCGCGTGAAACACAAGGAGCAAAATAACAAGGACCAGCGATATCAGTTTAGCATTTTTTATGGTGAAATGCTGATTTATTTCTCGTTTGCCCAGGCTATAGGCCAGGACCGCCATCTTTGCTCCTCCATGACAACAAGCCGCTGTGTGGTCCAGCTGCGGTGCTCCATCTGTTCGTTCTGCCTCCTGCGGCACCGCCTCCTCCTCTCTCATCGACGCAAATTACTGCAACTTTGAAAGAGGGCTCGCGGGGAAACTCGTCAACACATTCGACCTATCGAAAAGTTGTGTGCCTTCTCACACTTGACGACAAACCCTCTAAATTTAAAAAAAATACATGAAAGGGGAACTGATAAAACGAAAAACTCCAGACGTCCGAGAGCTGAAATGCGTGACCAAGTCGCATGTATCTTGTTCAAGTTAGACTTCTTAGGTTTTTCACCACTATTTTGTTTGTTCGTTGCTGTTACGCAAAAAAACTCCTTGAAATTGGTCCATACCTGGTGCATGGATAAAAGGGTGAGGCCATGCAAGGTCAATTTAAATATGCCAAAGTCCTTTCCCCTGTTCCCCTTCCACACATTTTTAATAGTTTCTTTAGAATATGAAAACTGACAGCCATAAGGAAGTATGTGCAGACAGCTGTAAAGATGCTCATCTCCATGCACAGTGCAAACTCCTGCAAGGAGTCAATATCTTCTCTCCACGAGGAGGTATTTTGCTGGGTGTCCTTTTGTATACGGCCCCGAAGAGTAGTACAAGAGGCAAAGTTCAGTAACAAAAACAACAACAAAACCCCACCTTAAAATGTGAAATAAAGCAAGTCTGTCTTCAGGATCCTTCAAATGAAGCAAAACCTTTTCACAAACTCTACCTAATGCTGAATGTATTAAATTTCGAGGTGCAGAGAAGGATATATGCCAGTCTGTGGGTTTTAATGCAGTGGGCAACCACTGACGTCATCGCTCGTACTCTCGACAGAAAAATGAGTTGATTTAGAGTCGGGTTTGATTCTCAAAGCAGCTGTGTAGTATAGACTACTGTTTTGTGGAATATAATGTTGCAGTGTTCCTCGTAAGCAATCCAAAACAGCACTTACAAGAGTAAGCGTAAGCAGATAAGAACGTTTACGACGGTGTAGGGCGTAGCTGTTGATAGGAATGCACAATACATGTGAATGTGGAGTAGCTGAAAGCGAGCCAATGGAATGCACAAACGAGGAAATGTCCTATCAAGGAAAGGTCACAAAACTTGGCCCAACTGTAGAAATGTTGACAGATGAAGCCAGATTCATCTGGATATTCAGTCTAAACACTGGACTAAAATGTGTTTGAGCTCAAACAAGTTCAAAGCTCGAACAAAGCGGAGAAACTCGCCAGGCCCTGTTTTGATGGTACTATCCCCAAGATGCTGCACACCAGACCAGTTTCTGATCGGATACAGTCCAGCTGCAGGTGATGCAGCTTTTGATCCTGATCACTGCTCCGCAAGCGTCAAGCTTTTGCTTCATTCTCTGGATTATAGCTACACCTGGAGGACAGCGCGTTTATTTCTGACAGAATAAATGGTCGAGCCTTTTTTCTTCAGCTCTTAAAGCCCATCAAACTGAGATAGCAGTCTTTTGTCTACTCTCAACCTCCACTGTGTGTCGCCACTTCTAGGTTATGCTTCTTTTTTTTTTGCAGGCTGGCAGAAGGTAATTGAATGAAATAAGTTGTAAAATTGAATCAATCAGCTGTTTAATGATGGTTAATTTTTTTAATTTTTTCGTCATCAGTATAAATAGACTCATCCAGCAGTGCAGCAAGTAGCAATCGAGTGCCCTGGAAAAAAAGGTGTTGCATTTTGATGTGGAGTTTGAATAGCATCTATTTATTTAACAGCAACAAACGGTATTTTTAGAGCTGAAATGTGTATCTTGCCTACGCAGCTATTCTGTGGTTTTAATTTTAGATAATAAACACCCCCTAGACAATACACACTAATATCTCTAATTCAAAAGATAGATAGGTATTTGCAGCTCACTAGTGAAATATAATATATATTTTTTGGCTGCCCGTGAGTTTAAATTACTGTTTGTAAATGTGAGATACTTATAAATATATGACACACTGCCCTCTAGTGGCTACAAGAGTTGCTGCAGCTCACCTTGACCCCTCAGCTTCTGCTGAGCAGAACTGAGCAGAAGCTGATATTTAACTACAATTTTCACAAATTATTCATGACCCAGTTCCCTTAACATACTGTACTCAGATACCAAATTCCCAGAGTTTTTCACATAGGGAAATAACATCAAAATAGCAGGAATGTCTTGATCCCACACAGAATCTCATGACTATATTCATGCATCACTACGATTCAAGCCTTGATCCAAACCACAGAAATTTATTTGGATGCAAAAGCTGTATTATGCAAGAAAAAAAAAGCAACATGAGACGATGCATATTTACAAGAAACAATGCAGTTTAGTAATCACACATTGGCATGGACAGTGTAAACAGAGGGTTTTTGTACATTAGAATTGGATCTACTTTTGAAAGGCAAAGTGATGGGGGAATCAAGATATGGCTGTGCTTCCACAATAGGAAGATGTTTAAGTCAGTGATGATTTATGAATCATCAGCCAAAGTAAAACCAGAAATTTTTTTTTACAGTGACACACCTTCAGCGGTGTCATTAAAACATGAAAGCACTTAAGTCACTGCGTGGTGGGTTTTGGAACATTGGACATGCTTTATTTCAGAACTTTTCACAATTTATTTAAACATCTCACATATACAAAATAGGTACAATAGACTTTGTGTTGTCATTGTTTGAGAGAGAAAGGCCGCCTAAAAACCATTCAGAATTGGATGTGAATTATGTGCTGCCAGTATGAACACTGAGAGTGGGACTAGAAGAGGGAAAAAGCCTGAACAAAAACAAAAAAAAAACTTCTAAAAAAGAAAAGCATAAAACAAAAAACAAACAGAAACCAAATAGAATGAAACAAAAAACAAACATCAGATTTTGAAACATTCCACCTGCTTAAAGTGGGGGAGTATCAGCGGGACAAATGGAAGACTCCTCAAAGGTCAATACAAAATAATACAGTAAAAGAAAAGTGGTTTGCTCCACAGCTGCATATTAGCACCATAGATCTCTGCTTCAAGTAACTGAGCACCTTCCGATACGGGACAAAACTTGAAGCATTAGAAGTCTTAACATCTCGGTTGTGGACCCAGGTTTTCTCAATAGTATTTTCTTTGCGTACAGGCATGAGGTAGTTCAAACCTTTTTTTCTTGGAAATTGTGGTTTTAAACCTCCTCTTTGGAAGATATACAAAGACCACAAAGTGATGCATACTTTCAGCATTTTTATTACACTTCTTTTATTTTTTACAAAAAGATGACATGATGTCCCACAACAAGGTGTTTTCCCGCGTCCCTTTGGGTGGCTGTATTAATTTGCATTGCACAAACGCTCCGTTCAGTCCTTTCAGTCCTCTCCGATAGTTGCCCATCTTAAGCAAGTGGATTCGCAGAGAGAAATCAGCATTCAGTATAAAAAAACAACACAAAAAGGAGGGCAGAGATTTTGGGGGTTTCTTTTTTTTTCGTTCTTTCTCTCTTTTTGGTGTTAATTTATCATGAGTCTATTTATTTGAAACAGACTGGGCCAATGTCCAAACCAAACTCCTGATCAGCTCCACCAATGTCCAAAGGTGCAATGTCGAGGATGGGCAGGCGAGATGGTTTATTTGTTCTGTACTCAATCACTGTCTTGCTCCACTCACCAGTGTGTCTCTGCAATGATAAAGGAAGAAAAAGAGAGGTCAGATATCAGAATTTCAGAGTGATCAAAAGCTGGCAGATTAGGTGTCTCTTGCAGCACCATAACTGTAGCAAATTTAGCAGCTTACAAACCAAATCATTTCTCCCTCATAAGGGAGTATAGAATAAAAAGAGCACAGAAAGATACCAAAGAACCAAGAATCTACTCACAGTGCAGCCGTCCTCCAGCACGGAGAAGGTGAAGCGGCTGTTGCCCTCGGCCCTGAGCTCAACGTCGTTGGAGCCCTGGAGCACCACAGCCTTCTTCAGGTTGCCGCTCTCACCATCCATGTAGGCAACGCTGTTCTTGCAGTGGTAGGTGATGTTCTGGCTAGCCTGGTTGGAAAGCAGGCGCATGAAAGCCAGCTGGGTGGCCATGCTCTGGGGGCTGAGGGTCTCATCGTTGTAGGTGAACTGCGAGATGTAAAGAACAGCCATCAGTATTCTAAATGCAGAAAGTACTGCACCAGTGATTTCCTGGTCTTATTATGAGATAAAGTAACAAGCCTCTCTTCTCACCTCAGTACCACTGTTGATGGTCTCTCCGAACCAGACGTGCTTCTTGCCCTCTGTGCTTCTGTACCAGTTCTTGCGGGCGATGCTCTCAGGATGAGCATAGACGCAGGTCTCGCGGGTGGTGAAGTCGCAGAAGACCTTGATGGCATCGTTGCTGCAACCCTGGTTGGGGTCGATCCAATAGAATCCTACAAAGGAGGAGGAGAGGACAGTCAAACTTGTTTTTTTCAGTCCAGTTTGAGACAGCAATTATGAATTAATTAAACATGCAGTGCAGGCTTTAGAATACAATTGAATCTGACAAAATGAAAGACCATCTTTGCCTCAAGCAATTATCAGATGAGGTCAAGCTTACCGCTGCTCCAGTCGGCGTGGCTGAGTTTGATGTCCCTGCAAGTGCGGGCTGGGTTCTTTCTGGATCCCTCAGGGGTAAGCAGATTCTCGATCTGAGTGTTGAGTGACTTGATGGTGGCATCGACTTCATAGTCCTTGGCTCTCAGAGCAGGCTGATCGGCTCTGTACTCATCGTATCCGGAGACATCATATCCACCACCAGCGGGGCCAGGAGGTCCGGGCAGTCCAGGAGCTCCTTGGGGACCCTAAGATGAATAAGACAGTTGTGTGATTCCACAGATTCCAGTAACACCTGGAACTTCTACAGTGGACAAAACACTGTTTTGTTTTATGAAATGATAAAATAACAAAATTCAATATGAGGAAGCTGTGAATGTAAAAGTCAAGCTTACTGCTGGTCCAGAGTATCCAGGGGGTCCACGAGCACCAGGAGCACCAATAGTACCATGACCACCAGATCTGCCATCCTTACCAGGGGGTCCATGGGGTCCAGCAGGTCCCTGAGGAGGAGATAATCACATTACACGGTCAAATGTGAATTTAAGAAAAGACCACAATATTTAGAGCTATGAATTTCAGCATGTCCTGTGTTTGGTGCTTCAGTGTTACAGGTTCAGAATGAACGTGCTTCATCCTGTTACAGTGGAGCATTCTTTCCATCCCTTCTTCTCTGGTATTGTGTGAACGTGACCTACTAATGTGGAATCACTTCTAGCCTCTCACTTATAGTGTAGTTCTGTGTAGGAAACCCTATAGCTTCACCTGCACCTGTGTGATTACAGGTAGAGCAAAGAAAACACTGAGTCTAAGATATAGGCTTCCACTCACTCTGGGTCCAGCAGGTCCGTTTGGTCCAGCAGGTCCATTGTCACCGTGAAGTCCCTGGAGGAGGGAAAAAAAACTCCCAGATGAATGTCAGGACCTTCTGTATATGCAGCGACTACAAATCATATTGGAATTCTAGAATATATAGTAGTAGATTTCTTTATGTTTCTTAGATTTCTTTGTGCATTGTGTTGGTGTGCAGCAACTCACAGCAGGTCCAGGCATTCCCTGGAGACCTGGATGTCCACGCAGACCCTTCATGCCTCTGTCTCCCTTGTCTCCACCAACTCCCTTCTCACCACGGGGTCCAGCAGGTCCCTACAATGTCCAGGTACACAGACGTAAACATCACCCTACTACACTTGTACACAGTTGTCACTTAAAGAAAGGAAATTTTATGTGACTTGTACGGTACGTTAGACTGGTGTACTTTTAGTCACTATTCTGTGCTTTTTTCTATGACTATACATACTAATTGTACTTACAGGGCCGCCTCTAGCTCCAGCAGCGCCAACAGCTCCAGTGGGGCCATGTGGGCCCTAGGAACATGGAAAGACAAGAACAGGATGATGAGAGGAGCAAGCACCTGTCTGTAGATGCATGTAACCTCCAAATGATGCTACTTGAAAATGAGAATTGAGTGCTGAAAATAATTACAGCCTCTCCACGGTTTCCAGGTCTGCCAGCAGCTCCAGAGGGTCCAGCAGGTCCGGGGGCACCAGCAAGTCCCAGGGAACCACTAGGTCCAGGCTCACCACGGTCTCCCTAATCATGGTAAGGTACACATGAAGGTCAGGGCACAGTGTATGTGAGACAGTGTATGTGTAAACAGACATGTTTAAAATACAAATTAGGACATTACCTTGAATCCAGGAGCACCAGGACGACCAGGGGGTCCATCGTTACCAGGGCTACCCTGTGGGTGGCAAGCACAAAAAAGTTCCGGTTATAACCTTACGTCAGCATAACTCCAAGTCAAGTTGTGTGGAGTGTGGACCAGCCTTCACTGACTTTATACTTGTTTTCAGTGTAAGTTATCACACATACACAAGTGTAGTTAAAGGTGAGTTACACTGACTGAACTACTTCAACTTGATTGATTGGGGCATTAGAACTACTCTCTCCACATTTATTCATTGTGTTTTAGTAAGTCGTAATACTGTCGCTCAATAAATGTAATCAAACAAAAAATTGATGTAATGATAACCATCTTTCCCAGTTAGTGTAAATAATATCTGACTAAATTCTAGTAAACAAACCAAAATGTTGATTGTGAAAGACGAAACTCTCCTTTGTAAATATCTTATAAGTACAAAACGACTTGTGTGGCTGCATTGTTTGTTTGTTTTTTACGTCACATAATATGGGTCGGCAAAGTAGTTCGGCCAAATTTGACTACATAATCAAGAGAAAGACAATTGAAACAACACTGTCACTTTTAGACAGGCGTTATTCATTTGGCAGTATGCACTCTTTTCCATTTTTAGCCTGGTTTTAGTTCCTGTTTAAATTTTCACTGCCTCTTGTATTTCAATCAGATCACCGTGTATAGGCCTACACATCTTGAGTCTGCCATGCCTGTAACAAGCTGACCAAGTCGAGGCCTACTGGCCATGGATTTGGACAAGAATGCCTCTCAGTGCTGGACATAAAACACGATGTGCCCTCTAAAGTCTGAAAAGAAATCTAATATGACTGTAGTGTGTAAAGCTTGTTTACCAACCATTCAACATAGAAAGGTTGGATGTTAAACCTTAGGAAAAATCTACAGACACTTTTAAGTCAACTGGATTTAATTGATCTTATCCCCATTCATAAAGAATTAATGCCTAGATTGCTAATAGGTTTGACAGCTATCAGTGTTGAGGACAGGTTTACACTGCCTGGTTTAACTTCATATTTGATTTTCTGGCTCATTGTCCAGTTTGAAATATTTCCTCCAAATATGATCATGTCATAAGTTGCAATACTTTAAAGAAGTAGATAAATATGTACATTACTTCTGGTGGCAACACATTACTATTTTCAACTGTCACTAGTAATCTGTAACCCCTCATGTTTCAAAATCACCTTCCCACAACAATTATTACAAGTTCTCACCTCACGTCCAGCCTCTCCCTGAGGTCCAGTCATACCGGGCATACCCATGTTGCCACGGGCTCCACGGGAGCCAGGGGGTCCAGCAGGTCCAACTCTACCAGGCTCTCCCTATGATATGATGGATAGAGAACCAGTGGGTCAAATACAGGAGAAACGTTTTATAGCAAAAAGTGCACGAAGAAATGGATTATGACTGGGGGACTTCAATCCCACTTTTTTGCAAATTGTTGGTGGTGTAGGAGAGGTTAAGGTAATATCATCGTCACAAAATAGCAAATCACCCATTGGGTGCATGTATGAATTCACAGCAGCTACTAAATTGGCTCTATTATCACACTCAGATAAATTGTTTGTGACAGAATGGTCATATCTCCTGGCTTTTTGCAGATTAATACTTCTCTACTACAGTCAGCATTAATTTGTACTCACAACAAGACCAGCAGAACCACTTGTACCACGATCTCCTCTGGAACCAGGCAGACCAACGAATCCCTGAATTCCAAGAAGTCCGGAGGCTCCAGGAGCACCAGCAGGACCCTAAACAAATTCAATACAACTCATCATCAGACACACATCAGTGAGTGCAGAATGAGGGTCTATATGTCTATGTGAGCTTGGTTATATACCAGAAATTTGCCCTGTGTAACTTAGCAGTTTTCAAAATGCCATTGCTCTATAGTCTCATGTAACTTACAGCTTTACCAGGCTCTCCACTTGGTCCCTTCTCTCCAGCTAGACCAGCTGGTCCAACCATTCCCTGCTCACCAGAAGGACCAGCGGAACCGGGATCACCACGGAGACCACGGGGTCCATCTTTGCCAGCAGGACCAGAAAGACCAGCAGGTCCAACAATACCCTGATAAGAGTAAAGCCGGTTTGTGAGTTAATGTTAGCGTCATGTGTATATTCATTAATAACTGTAAATGCAAAATGGGTACTCACAGCAGGACCAGGAGCACCAACTCTACCGGCAGCACCAGGGAAACCAGTCAGACCCTGACCAGAAACACACAGACAGTGGTTATACAGAAGCTTATGTCATAGGCTGTTTTCTTGATATCCATTTTAAAAGTATAAACACTGATCACAAGTTGCAATGAGCACTGCCACAGATTTCTTTAGCAATATCCTTAAACTTTATTACTTTTTTTTAATATAGGGAGACATCTAAAAAAGACTAGAAACAAGCACACTGTTGTAGCTTTTGTTGGATGAGGCTGCATGGAATAAGGTCTATATTCCCCTTGGGTTGAAAAATAAAACATTAAACAGTACTATGATAAAATAAACAAAGTAGTCCTTCCTCTTCACGATGCTTTCATCTGATCAAGAGACTTTAATTTACGCACACAAGCAGAGCTAACAAGAGTGTGTGTATGTGTGTGTGTGGCAGGTGCATGTTGTGGGAATAAGTCTGTATCTTTTTCAGCACTCACATTGGGCCCATTGTCTCCACGAGCACCAGTAGCTCCAGCAGGGCCAGAAGCACCCTAGGTAACCAGAAGAGAAAGTCAGCATTAGTCATATCTCGTAAACTTTATGCACATGCTCATGTTCAGCTACGTGAATGAACTTTTAATGTCATCCTAAACTGAATGCTCTCACTCTAGTGTCTGATGTCAGCCTGATTTCTGCATAACATTGCGCTAAAACATTTTGACTGACACTCGCAAGTGTGTAACTGTCTACTCACAGGAGGTCCAGACTGTCCAGCGGGTCCAGCAGGGCCAGCGGGGCCAACCTCTCCCTTTCCTCCAGCAGGTCCACGCTCTCCTCTTGCTCCGGTTTGACCATCAGCACCCTGTGGGACGGATGGAGCAGGGTTAGATCATTATCAGGACAAGCCTGCATATTTCTGCATAAATTAAACTTTTTGGTCGTTTTCATGTGTTCATTGTGATCTTGGTGCATTTTGAGAAGGGCTTACAGGGGGTCCAGCGAATCCAGGGGCTCCAGCAGGTCCAACCTCTCCACGCTCTCCCTGTGGACAAAAAAGAAGTTGATAAGGAAAACTCCTTGAACCAGTAAGTCCTTATTAAAGGTAGTAGGGTTTGCTAAGATTCTCATGTGATATGTACAATGATATCATCAGGGCCTCAAAAGGTAGGGTGATATCTAACATGAGGAAAGCAATAAACAGGCACTTACAGAGGCTCCACGAGGTCCAGCAGGGCCAGAAGGTCCAAAGGAACCACCCTCACCCTGAAGGAGAGAACATTGACTTAGAATTATTCTATCAAACGACCTATTTATAAATTTACTCACACCAACAACAATAGAATATAACTAGGATTTTCTAATCTGATTATATTACTATTAGCTTATATGAATAAATAGCAAAACAAAGCAAGAGTAATCTTTTGGTACCTAACACATTTTGACTTGATGCAACACATGTGTTTTTACCCTTCAAGCCCAGAGTAACGCACACGTCGCATTTTCGAGATACGGACACTATTATAATTCTTAGAAAAATACCGATAGAGGTCACAGTGGGTTAAAGAACTGCCACTGCTTGTTGTGTTAACTTTCCACTATGACTTACAATGTAATCATTTGAGTGTTAAACTGGAGAGGGTGCACAATATCACAAAAGTCCTCTGAAGTTACCACATTTGGTTTGCTAAATTTATTTTGACTTCATAACCACTGTCATCTTATTTTAAGTTGTAGAGGAATTGTAGCTGCAGTTTTATAAATTAGCCATTAGATGGCACTATTAAAGATATAGCTTAAAATGTGACACAATGTCAGGGGTAGTTACAATTTCTGTTACACAGAAGTGTCATAGGACTGAAAGTAAGATTTGGATTTGCTCAGCGATTACATTTTCAACGTGTTTCGATGGCGGCGATGCACTGTTAATGCTGGCTCACTGTTGTAGGTGAGATACGCTGGAGTCCATTTTGAATAGTTTTGGCACAAGCCATTTGTTGGTCACAAAACTACCCAATATATATTCACATAGCAGGAATATATACAATCATGCCATCAGGTGATTTTCATCAGAGAAATCACAAAATGACAGCTTACCTTATCACCATTGGCTCCAGTGGGTCCAGGAGGTCCAGCAGGTCCAGGCATACCCTGGTAAGAGAGAGGAGGGTAAAGTGAGGCCATGGCCCTGGCTAAAGTACTGGCTAAAAACTCACTGGAACAGGCTGAAATAATTTGTCAAGGGCTACAAGAGAAACATGACAGTTTAACCTACACGGGCACCATCTCTGCCAGAATTTCCATCAGGGCCTCTGTGTCCAGCCTCACCCTGTTAGAGAAAGGCGGACAGTAAAAGAGATAATTAATACATTGTCAATAGATAATCTTTTGCAGATGGTAGATTTTTTTTAGAGTTTACCTTCTCTCCCTTAACTCCAGGAGCACCAGCTACTCCACGCTCACCAGGCATACCACCGGGTCCCTGGTGTCCAGGACCACCGGCAGCTCCGGCAGCACCAGGCTCTCCCTGGAAACGGACAGGGCAAACTTTGGTTAATGTTTTTTGCTCTGTCTGTACACAATACTTTTCTCACTTTCGTTGTAACCTTTGCATCTTACTATTTCTCACTGCTATCCCATCGTCTTACCTTGCCACCATCAGCTCCAGGGGCTCCAGCGGGTCCACGGGCTCCCATTGGTCCCTGAGGTCCAGCAGATCCAGCAGCACCTGGGTTACCACGCTCTCCCTGTAGCATCACACACATGAATGTTTTCATTATGCATATGAAAAGGATATTTTCTGAATTGAAAAAAGGTTCTGTCCTTGATAAAAAAAAAAGAATAAAATAACATAACCCAAAATATAACTTGGTTTGAAATGTAATTCATCAAACAACCGGTGTGCAAACATCCATGATCTCTGAAAAGCAAAGGCATAATGGAGCAGGGGATCTCACCTTAGCACCAGAAGGTCCAGCAACTCCCTGATCTCCTGGGATACCCTACAGAGACACAACCAGTTGGTTAGAGGTGTAGCGCACTACTACTCACAGTAAACTGCAATCTCTTCAGGATTGCTGTGGTAAAACTCCATTTGTGTTTGCTTACTCTGTCTCCAGACTTGCCAGCCTCTCCACCAGGTCCAGCAGGTCCAGGAAGACCCTTAGAATATCAAGCAGAGACATCAGTTCCAGTGGTGTCAACAAGAAGGAAGTGAAGAAGCAAGAATTATTTTCTATTACTGTGTGTATTTTTCAACATGGAATCACAATATAAGCTTTAAAGGCAAGAACATGACATTGTATTTCCCTATTCCACAGTGATAATTCATGAAGAGACAAGAGTAGGATCCAAACCTGGAAGCCAGGAGCTCCAGCAGGTCCCTGCTCTCCCTTGTCACCAGAGCCTCCCTACACCAAGAAGGAAAAAATTGTTATTTGTGTTAAAAATGGTTTAGTGGTATCACAAGATATATGTTACATTTGAAGCAAAATATGGTCTACTCATGTACATAAGGACACTCACAGCAGGTCCCATGGCGCCAGTGGCTCCATTGTTGCCATCAGGTCCAGGAACTCCCTAAACACAAAGATAGGAATCATATGCTACAACTGACAACTCAGGAGTCCATCAATGACAAAAAATGTTTCTATTCTAATTTTAATGTGTCTTTTTTCACATACTCTCAGTCCAGTGGGGCCAGTAGATCCCTTCTCACCAGGCTTGCCGGGCTCTCCCTGGGGTAAAAAACAGGCTTAGCATAGGTTGTGCCTAAACAGAAATTGATTTTAGTTCAAAAGGATCATTTCCATGTCTACTTACAGAAGGTCCTTTGGGTCCAGGGAAACCAATGTTTCCGGGCTGGCCTCTAGGTCCAGTTGGGCCAGGAGGTCCACCGCGGCCATCTTGTCCAGCAGGACCCTGGAGCAGGTTGCAAAACAAGACATTGTGTTACCAGCATGTATTTGAGCAAATATCGTTGTTACAGATGAGACCAGCTGGAGGAAAACGGTTTGATTCAAATTCAGGTTCACTCACAGCAGGTCCTTCCTTTCCTGGGGGTCCAGAGCTTCCAGGGCTTCCTGGGAGACCCTGTGGAAAAGACATATTGGTCAGTCATTAAGATGCATTAATTGCACTGCAACAGCTGACTCGTTTAGTTGCTTTAGCTTCCTTCTCATACAATTGTAGGTCACACAGTAGTCTGCCATTACAGCTTTATCAATCTATGTCAGGGATTCCAAAACTTCCCAAAGAAACATAGGCAGAGACTTGTGATGCCAAGTATCACGGGTTTACTACATAAATGAAAATAAAGGCATAATGGCAACACAAGCAGCCCCGACAATAACTATACTATTCTCAGCCATTTTCATCTACTGCTTTTATCTCTTGAAATTTGCTACAGGCCTATCCCCCCTTTGAAGGTCTCTCTGTGATTCTCATGGTGAGATTTGATCCATTACAGTTCAAAATCAGGACTTAGCAAAAGACTCACCCTGAGACCAGCTGGGCCAGGCTCACCAGCACGGCCAGCATCTCCAGGGGCTCCACGAGGTCCAGCAGCACCACTGGCACCACGAGCACCAGGCATACCCTATGAGAATGAAAGATGCAACAAATTAAAGAGGAGAACATTTCAAAACATGACTAAATGTTGCCTATATTTCAATGTAATACTCACAATGGGGCCAGATCTTCCATCAGAACCAGGCAAACCACGGCTGCCGGGAGTTCCCTAATAGAGACAGGTGTTAACAGCTCGCTCTGGTGATATAGCTATAGATATTATGGGCATCACCAGTAGAAATGACGGTGTAGTACTCACTCTAGCTCCACGCATTCCAGCAGGTCCAGAGGCACCAAGCTCACCAGTGGGTCCTCTTTTGCCCTCCTCACCTTGGGGTCCGGTGACTCCCTGAGGTCCAGAGTTACCCTGAGGAAAGCAACAGAGAAGTTTTGGGTTCATAAGCTGGTTTTCAAATACATTTCTGAAGAAAGTATGAATTGATTAGAATATGAACTTACAGGCTCTCCCTTGGGACCGGAGTCTCCCTTGATACCCTGAACACCGGGATCTCCCTAAAATATATAGAGAAAAACACATACTCGTAATCCTAATAACAAGAACATGTGTACATTTGCTGTCTCTTTGAGTGTTGCCATGTGCATGCATATTAGGGTGTAAGCACAACAATCTTTCTGAACTGTATGTGTTACTCACAGAAAGGCCTCTTGGTCCAGCAGCACCCTGAGGTCCCTGAGGTCCAGGTCCTCCTCTTGGTCCAGGGAAGCCAGGAGCTCCGGCGACACCAGGGGTGCCCTGAGCAACAGGAAAGATTACAGATCAGCATGACAGCTGAATAAATAAAAACGGCAGCATTCTGTATCGATGGCAAAGCTGGTATTGGTTAAGTTGGTTATCTGTCTGTGTCTCTGTGTCAGACTTTCTGTCTGAGGAATCAACACATAAGTGCTTTGAGTACTTATGTGTTGAATTACTTGTTCAACGTACAATTTAGTGTATGAAAACAGTGAAAGACACTTAAAACTTCACAGGTATGTCACAGAAAAGACAAATTATGATGTGCTTTGAAAATGGTTCAGTCCGGCACGTGGTACCTGTGTAAAAAGTGCAAATGTTCCCATTCTATGCCACTCTGGGACCCCAAATATGAGTTGGGCCTTGTGTATCTGATGTATAAACTATCAACAATGTGTGTGGGCGTCACAACAGGGGTGATTCCATGGCAAACTCGTTTCCTACTTATGTGTTGTTTGGGTCACAGTATTGGCTTAAAGCAACTTCTGTTACAGCTTGGATACTTACAGCAGCTCCCTTGGCTCCATTCAGGCCATTAACACCAGGGTTACCCTGCAGGGAAAGCACAAGAAATCAAGATCAAAGAATCAAATATTTGACTGCTTAGAAAAAGAAAAACTGTATTTCAGTTTTAATGTATGAATATTCAACGTCAATATTACAATATAAGTGCTCTATAAAGTACTCTTCACAGAATCAAACCATTAACATAGTAATATAATATTTCAGTGAAGCATTCTTAAAGTCGACAATTGTTTTTAATAGTAAGAGTTCTGCAAAAAAAGTTCTGCTGGTCATCGATCTAGACTTTAACATTTTAACGATCTTCTTTAAAGCAACACTAAATCAAGTCAACTAAAAAACTAAATGTTGTTAGAAGGAAATGAGCATGACAACTACATCTTTGTATACTTACAGGGGGTCCAACAGGTCCAACAGCACCATTGGGACCAGCCTCTCCTCTAGATCCCTGAGGTCCAGATGGACCAGAGGATCCAGCAGGACCAATCTCTCCCTGTTAATAACAAAAATACAACCACTATCAAACAATGTATACATATTGTCCAGCTAGTTTGAGATTACCAGCAAGTGTTACATTGAAAACAACATTTAGAAATGACATTTAATATTAGCATGTTGGTTTGATAAAAAGTTTGATAAAGATTTAACTTGGAAAAATATGACATATGTGTTAATTCCCATGGGGATAATGTGTAAGAATATGTTGGGATGGGCTCAAGTTTCTGGCCATAATGGCTGACTCTCTATTTGTGACTCTAAAAATGAAGGGTGCGCAGCAAGAAGTGACATCAGACCCACCTTGGGGCCAGGGCCACCGGGGAAGCCTGGGGGACCAGCAGCACCCAAGGGACCCTGAATTAGAGAGGAGCAGATATGATGTCAGGATACACTTCATACAGGTCAAAGTTTACACCTATAACCATTACAGCTGTGACTGAAACCAAGTTTTACATCAGACTTCACAATTTATGTCTAAGCAGACCCAGATGTACATAATTTGACATTGATAAAGGGGTTTACTCACAGCAGAGCCAGCAGGTCCGGCATTGCCATCAGCACCGCGAGCACCAGCAGAGCCAGCAGGGCCAGGGCGACCTCTCTCACCAGACAGACCACGTTGTCCCTGAAGATGAGACATGAATTACCTTTCCAGCTTTCAAGCTGTTCATATCATATAGTGTACTCCCATCATTTGACACGAGCTGAGCATGCGCAAGACATGAAAATGTTGTAAAAATCTTGTCTGATCAAAAACTTACAGCCAGTCCAGGGCTTCCAGCAGCTCCATGGGCACCAGGCTCGCCCTACAGGGGAGGTAAGACAATTGCATAATGAAGTCTCGGTCTCAGGATCACATGTTAAGAGGTGAAGCAGAGTAATGTGCGTAAAAGAAACTGGAAACACTCGCTGAGGCAATAACATGGAGGTTACATGGAGCCTTACCTTGGCGCCAGCAGCACCGGGCTCTCCCTTGCGTCCATCCAGACCACTGTAACCCTAAAATACAAGAACACAATAACATAAGATAATGCCCGCAGAGAGCTCATACTGAGGGAAATACATAAGAGAAGGTTTATTAAAATGGTGATCTGATCCTCCTGAGATTAAATAAAATAGAAAAACAGGGTTATAGAAGACAATGCAAGTTCTCAACGGACTTATAATTAGGATAAATACAATGTGTTTAATCCAGACCTATGGTAATGGTCCATGTGGGAGAAAGGACGAGCATGAAAAACTTCACGCTAGGTTTTAAGCTTGGCAATGAAGCTTGGCCCTTTCAGGCAATCCAGTCATTTTTAAGCAAACCAGGATGAAGGAAGTTAGCTCTGTAATCACTCCCAGTAGTGCTCATTATGGGGCACAATGCTCCGTTAAACTGTAATCCACTTTCTGCACAGCACCGGTTTTCCCATTCCTCAACAACATGCTGCTTTGGAGCAAGTTGGAGGGACTCAGGTAAGCAGGAAGGGGAAGTTCAAGAGGAGTAAAATATGGACACTCACTCTGTGTCCCTTCATTCCTGGAAGTCCAGGGGTTCCGGGGAATCCACGAGCACCCTGCAATTCAAAAGTAAAGTTATAAATTATACACGCTGCATTTGCAATCAAACTATCTGTGTTTGTTTCTCCATGTCTTGGTGAAAATATCTTACCTGAGGGCCAACAGCACCTCTGTCTCCAGGCTTGCCAGGTCTTCCATTGTTACCCTGTGAGTAAACAGAAGAGACTTCATCATATGATATTTGACCGAAAATAAAATCTCATGGGGCAACTCAAAATAAATCCCAAAAGTGATGAGGAAAAAAGGCACTAATGAATACGTACATCTTCTCCTGATTTGCCAGGAGGTCCTGGGGGGCCACGAGGACCAACGGCACCCTGGGAAAGAAAATTAAAGCATTATGGTCTCACAGATCAAGGCGGCAACTGCTATGATCCCAAAAATCATCTTTTTTTCTTTTTTCTTTCATATTAAACTGAAGAATTGTGAATAAATTGGAGGATTCACTCACAGCTTGTCCGGGCTCTCCAGGCTCACCAGGGTGTCCTGCGTGTCCCTGAGGTCCCTATTGAGTGAAAGGAGGTACAGGCATTAGTCATGACGCACTGAGAATTTAACAGGTTCTTATGTGAGTCTAACCGTAGCAGGTTTTTCCACTTACAGGGAGTCCAGGAAGTCCGGGATGGCCTCTGGGTCCCATAAGACCCTAAAGGAAGAAAAAAGTTAGCAAACCCAAAGATAAATCCTGAAATCTGCACTATGATTGCCACTGTGTAGGCAAGAATACAAAGGCATATCTACAAACAACTGATGCTAGATGTGGAGAATATGGCTGTTTGGAAATGTGTGTCATGGTGCTACTGAGTTGGGAAAAAAAGAGAGGCCCCTTACAGCTGGTCCGGGGCCAGGATCAGGGGCTTTTACGCCATCATACTGAGCAGCAAAGTTCTGTTGAACAGAAATACAAAAATAAACAACAGATTAAATGTGTTCAAAATCTATTTTAATATTGATAAGCTTCTACTGAACTGATATATCAAGACTCTTAAGACAAGAGAAGACTCCAGTTCATAGTTTAAATACTATGAATCACTGATAATCATTTCAAATTTCTGGAAAAGTTTGCTTTCTTTTTGACATGAAGTTATTTAATATAAATTCGACACCGTGTGACCCAATTTTGTCTCATGCACTTTTAGAAAGCCTTCTGTTCAAAGGTAAGGGACAAAAGGTTAAAGTTGAACTTTTGTCACATCGTTAATGAGGCCTTGAGGTCAACAGTGTTCCCTTATTAATATCGGATGTGTGTTTTCTTGGACTTGTCATGTGACACAGCAGAATTCCAAATGTAGGTCAGATTTAGGCCCATTTGGCTGCTTTAAACTGCACAGTTTGCAATGAAAGAACCTGTCATTTTAGAGCCAATGTTGCCCTTCAAACATTTTTGACCCCATTTTAAAGAAACACTGCTGACACATGCTGCTTTTTTATAAACAGACTTACTCCTCCGAGTCCAGGTGGTCCGGGAAGGCCAGGGGGGCCAGGGAGTCCGGGTTTGCCATCTTTTCCATTAGGGCCTGGAAGACCCTGGAAAACACAAACGATATGTGTGAGTAAATCTTGTGATTAAATGTCCAGCTGATGATGTTTTGTATGAGGATGCAGTTTGTGTGTCATCTGTTCGGAATTTATTCAATTCTATTTTTAAAACAAACCGATACGTTATACTGCAGTTGAACAGAAATGAAGATAGTACTGAACCCCTTTTGTAGTAAATCGTGTTTTTATCATGGAGTTTGACTTTAGCAAAAGAAATAAAAGATTGTAATACAGATGTGTAAAATTAAAATAACTTTAACTATCTATACGCTCACTTTTTTATTGTCATCAAGTGCTAGCCTGTGCCCCACTATGGGCGATGTAAACAAAGGGGTGTGGCCTACTAAGGTTAACAGGTCAAATTACGTCAACAAACACTTTGGCAGAGATACTTTGTAAATATACCTCGTGGAATACTGTAATTACACATTTGCTTGTTCGATCAAAGGCAGCAGAGCTGCACTTCTGCTTACCTTGTCACCTCGAGGTCCTTTGTCTCCTCTGGGACCCTGCAGCACAGAAATCACTCAGTGAGACCACAACACACAGCAGATGGCTCAGTTTATTGCTTTAGCAGCATGTCAACTCCAAACTGTCTTTCTTGCAAAATAAGCCACTGTCTCTAATCTCCACTGAATGTATAACAAGCTAAGCAAAGCTCTTGTGTCTTATATGGCACACTTCAGGCATTAAATGACACATAAGAACAGCATTATTCGCTCACGTTGACCCTTCCCTGAATAGAAAAGAAGATAAGTAAATGTAAGATTGATTTTTTTTCCAGTCTTTTTAGGGTATGGTACATCAGTTAAAGTAAGGACTAACCACATTAATCTTAATGCTTGCTTATTTTGTGCGTATGTGTGCCCATAAATAAAGAAATAACAACAAAAAAACCATATCATACATAAGGGAGGCTCATGCAGACACAGAACTGGCCTTCATATGAAGATAGAGCATAGTGATGTGCTTGTGATAGAAATGATCAACATGTGCACAAAGAAGGAACGTGATAAAGATAATACCAAGCTGGGCTTGTCAGTAGGAGTATGACAGTCCGTGGGACAGGTGAAATCTTGACATGATAGCAGAACCACACGGTGCATGATGCACCTTAAAATGGCTGCAAATAGGCTGCAAACACCAACCTAACAACAGATGCTTCATTCAAGACAATCTCAAATACAAGCAAAGTTATTTAAACAAGTAATGCTCTTTCCTTTGTGTGTGCCCGCCTGTTTTATTCAAGCTAAGAATTTCAGCTTTGGGTCACTGGTCTGAGACCAGGTATTTGCCTCTAAATCTACCTGAGTCAGAGAGCAGAGGATTCCAAACTGACCCAGAGTGAGCTGTTTGGGGCAGACCTTTCTCTGCCCCCTCTCTGCTGTCCTCAGAAAGGACCCTTTGTACCAAGCCCCACGGGTGCCTCAGCACCGCGGTTTTAGTTTTCATTGACACAATCTTTGGCCAATAGGACCCTCTCCTATTCATGGATAGGAAGGGAGAAAACTACATGAAATAACTCAGTTCAGAGGCACAAACCCTCTTTCCAGGGATGTTTCATAGGTGTTGGAGGACAAAAAACAGGCCAAGGTAAAGCTTTCTTTAATATGTATTGATTTCATGGATGCATGCATGTCTACTAACCGTCACTGTGGCATTGTAGAGATGATGATGATGATGATGATGACGAGGAGGAGGCAGAAGAGGTGGCAGGGAGAGAAAAAGGAATACTCCGTTAGAACATAATGCATATCAAAAATAATTTCCATCCATCTATACTCTTGTTTAATGAGGAAAATTCTTCTTAAAGTGTCATATTTTCCTTTGCTTGGTAAAAAAAAGACAAACAAAAAACAAAATACCCTATGAAGCTTACATACTGGCCGCAGATTGAGGAAATTAAGAATACTGCAGACAGTGTTAAGGTCGGTGTCACAGCATCCAAATCAAACTGCAGGGATTTTGTATTGAAGCAGGATTTTTTGGTGTGTTTTCATGCCTTTAACCCTCACCTGAGCCATAAAGCCTTTGTCAGAATTTTGGATGTTTTACGCCAAACGCATTGCCTGCTTCTGGAAAAGTTCAATACATTTTTTTTGTCTTGCTTAAACATGTTAAACACACTAAAATAGGTAGCTTTCCCACATATTTATGTGCTGGCACCCTGCTTACTGTCTAGTATGTCTCAGCCCAGCTTAAAGTGCAGCTGAGGGCAATGCCTACTTTAGACAGTTTGTGAATCCCTGTAACCTTAGTCAGACTGTCTGCCTCTGTAATCGATGTGGATCACACTGCTTCAGCATTCCAGATAATAAAGCTACAGCCGCTAACAGGCCTGAGCAGGTAGTTATTGGCCCGGGGCATGAATAGTTGGCCTGCTGTTACAAATAAGAAAAGTTGTAGATCATTTCTGATGACACCTGCTACTGATACCTCACTACTTTTGCTGCACTCTTTTTAAATGAGCATTTTATGATTTGATTTGATTATTATTATTATTATTACACATTTTACATTATTTTGTTCAAGAATGTGAAATTTTAGGATAGCATAGCGACACTTTTCTTAACTGGTGGCTGAAGTTGGCATCTTTCAGCTGTACAGTGTTGCAGATGAACATCAGCCACCCCCGATGTACCTGGACCAACTGGTCATGGCTGGGATTGACAAGTCTGGGACCTCCCTATGAACTCCGACATGTTTGTGTCCCAACTTGCCCACGGGGTTGCGCACTTCGACATTCAAAGTGATGTGAGGTTTTTACATTTTAATTTCTCTATATCTCGTAACATAATCATATCAAATAGTCAAGAAACGGGCATCTAAATGTTGCCATGATATTGTAGTGTTTAAAATATGTTCAGCTTTAGTAGCATCAAACGTCAAGGAAATCATAGACAAAGCTAAGAAAAAATGTAATACTGAAATAAACTATTCGCTTAAATAATGCCATCTTTGATAAAGCAGATGTGTGCTTATTAATGAGGAATGGGATCAAATTGGTGCCAAGTAGGTGTTTGCACCCATGGCCACCAGGGGGAGACATTGCAGTTCCTTACAACAAAGCCTAATTCCCTGGACGTCTGTATGGAACAATGTGTACAACGCCCCACAAAGCTTTTTGTCCTATTCCTAAAATAAAACCCACATTTGGTCTATTCAAATAACCCTACATGCATTAAAAGTTATAAAAAAATCAAGCAGACGAAATAAAGGTCCCTCTCAAAGCAACAAAACTTTTTCTCTCTCTCTTTTTTTTGTTTCAGTGGCGCAACTTCTCCCTTTTGAAAATTAATCAAATCCTAATTGTATCCTTGGAAACAAAAAGTGAAGAATCCTCTGCTTGAGCTCAATCCGATGAGTTTTATTCAGCAGTGCATAGAGCTGTCTTCAGGTTGGCCATCAAGTCAGTCCCAAATAAAAGCCAAGCGAAAGATCCTCAAGCAGTGGGGGAAAAATATCCATCACAGAGAAAGAGCAGACATTGAAACTTACATTGACATGATGCTAGGTATGAAGTTACTGCAAGCAGCAACAGAATCCGGGTATCCACAAAGCTGAGCATGTCTAAGCAGACATGCAGACTCCTTGTGCCGCTGAGCCCCTGTTTTTAAACCACTTTCAAGCAGGCATACAGTTGTGGTGACGCGAATAACTCCAAACTTAGCAGAAACCTGCTGCCGTGATGCTAGAATAATAAAGTTCTATCAGGCCTATTTATACGGCAGGAGGGTCCCTGGTCTGCGTGTCAAAAGTCAGCCCACCGACCAATGAGAGAGGAGAAACCCAATCTGATTCCCATCCTACTGCAGCTCAGAGGCAGTCATGTGGTCCTGCATCTCCCTGCCTTCTCTCCACCAGCAAGCTTTTGGCAAAGCTTTGGTGATGATGACGAGTGCAAGGTTTAATTAGATCCATTCTTTTTGAGGACGTGGACAGCGTCGAGGTTTAAAAGGGAGATGAAGGCCTACGTTTTTTCTCTATTTACGGGTTTCAATGAATCCGAAGGGTCGGTGCTTAGACGTAGTCCTTAGCATTCAACCTTGCGCGTGGTTCAGTGTTGTGCGTAAAATGTGCCCGTTCTGGTGCGCGTTTGTGGGCATTATTTAGCTCCGACGTGTCGTAGGTCCATCTTCTCTACACTGGATTTTGTAGGAAGTATTAACGGTAATAGGGAGTGAAGGTTGTATGTTTAATTGTTGTTTATTTAGCCGGTTGGGGCTTTACTGGAATGGAATTTTTACGCACGGATTTACTGAGGAAATATGACACCTGAGGCTCAATTTTCCGTCGTTTTGGAAGAGATTGTATTGATAATTTTACTATTATGACTTGTGTGTGCCGCTGCCAGATATATCGTGCACGCGACCAGATAGATTTTGATTTAAATCTAGATCAGAAAAACACGCACAAAGCATTCCCTGAACATTTTACACTGTTTGAAATAAATCAGTCTCCATGATAGTTATAAACCTCTTGACTTCATTTGGATTTATAAGTAGCCAAAAGCAATTAAGGGGTTTATCAGCAAAAGTTTATCAGTGGAATGCAGTGGTTCACACAGAATAGGAGAGCTTCAGACTGTCAGAAGACAGGTGTGAGCAGAGATCTAGTTTCAACCTTTCCAGCTCTCTCTTTGAGCACCCCGGCCCTTACCTTCCCACATGACCAGACTTGTCATCTTCTCCACTACTCTTCCAGCAACATTCAGTCTGAGCCTCATATTGCCTTTCATCACAGATTCACTGTTTGTCCTAGTCAGTAAAATTGGCCAAATTAGGTCTCTGTGTCATTGCATGAACTCTACAATTTCACGATTCATGAAGGAGCTGTTTAATTGCAGAAAAATACCAAAAGATATATGGTTTTTGTGAAATGCTGCGGTCCATATTTGGCAGCCATATGTCTTAACACACATGTTGAAGACAAATTGGGATTACTGTCCCCTTTTAAGTCCAGTTGTGTGTGTGTTACGATGGATGCTTCTCCCTCTATTGAGTTTAGATGGCCATACTAGGTTTTTATTCTGTTTGCAGTAATAAATTTACTGCACATCTTACCGATGGTTGTCTTGTGTCTAAATGATTCAAATTAACTTTAACCTCTGGCTGTGTGAGACTGAGTCAAAAGTATCAGTCTACATCCTGATTCTGTTCTGAACCAGTTTATCTTAAATGTCTCCAAAGCTTCCTTTCCTCCTACCCACAAGCAGATTTGTTATCTTTTCTCCCCCTCTGCGCCAGAGACAAAGTAATAGGTGGACACTCCCAACAATTTCACCTCAGTTTTCCCCCCAAGTCAAAGTATAGAGATACAGCAGAGAAAAAAAGGGAGGTGGAGCAAGGAAGATACAATGTGTTTTAAAGATGGCAGAGGTCCCACTTGCAGTAGAGTTACATTTGCCTGTTTGCTGAGGAGCTGAAGCCTTGAAGTAGCTGGAGAGAAACAGACAGGCAGCGTACGGAATTAAAGATGGCTGCAAAGCTCCACATCATCAGCCTTTTTTTTCCCTTTTCAATGTGATTTCAAAAGAAACAGCCAAGCTGTCTTTATACAGACATTCACAAAATATCAAACTTTTTAAAAATGTCATGCTTATGTAATTGAGAATGATAAAAAGTTGAAAAATAAACCTAATTTCACCTTTAGTTTTGAAATGGTTCTTTGCTGCTTTAGTGTAGCTGCTTCTTAACACTGATGATACATTTATCCAGTGACAATCTGCACATGTTTCAGTGGGCAGTCATTTATGAGGGACATCAATCTTCTTTTCTCTAAGATGTAAGATTGTCCGGTTGTTGAAGGGGCCAGCAGCTGATTATGGTTATCCAACCTGGCAAATAAAATGGACTCAAGTGTTCCTTCAGAAATGTTTCAGAATATGGAAAGCAAACCTCACTACTGTTGTCCCAGTTCTCCTAATTTTATGTATAACTTTAATTTTGTATAATTTAGTAAACACAGAAATCCATGCCCTCAAAGTTCATTGATTCTTTAATCGTGGTTATATCAAGATTTGATGAACTCCTTTCAACTACAGTAAAGAAACAAATGAATCCACTGTGTTCAGCTCCTCTCCTCCTCTGTCTCCCACAGTTCTGCCTGCAGGGCGTACAGACAGATCCCCACAGACTGGCTGTTTAAGTTGTGTCCTCACTGGCCTCGGTCACTAGCTGTCATATCTCAGCTGTGAGACAGAGGTGAGTGCTAATGATTATGGCCAGAGCCATGGGTTTGATGACAAATTGTGATAACATAAGATGTACTCTTATATTTTATTATCAAGATGGAAATCGATTGCCATGTCAGTCCTAATAACAAAATACAAAAGCATATCTGATCTTATCATGTCAGCTCTTGGCTTTGAATCAGATAAATCATTAATAACACTTCAAATAAGGAACAGGAAGCAAGACATGAAAAGCTGGATTATAAAACACACCAATATACAGCATGCAAATCTTCTCTGTAGAATGGTCATATAAAGCTGGAAATATAACCTTTTCACGATTCTCAACTATATCCACAATGTCAAGGCTTGCAATAGATTTGGGCGTCCCACATCACAAAAGTTACTGGAGCTATATTTGGACATTTACTTTTTAAAAGAATCAGACAGAGTGTGAACTTAAAGGACAAAAAGGAAGTAAGATGTTTTTACCACATGAATCAAATATAATCTAAAACACCATCAACAACTGGATAAAAACACATGTGAAAGCTTTGCACTAAGCAATCCAACCCTCTAACAATTGGTGCTTTTCTAACTTTAACCATTCACTTTCCAAATCCAAATCTTATCATTAACTGTAACCCTAACAACGTACTTTTAACCATTTGTTAAGCTGTATCTCAGTGGGGGTATTGGGTAAGGGAATCATACTTATTATAACATTATTTTGTGTCTTCATTGTAAAACTGCTACATTTCGCTCTGTGGATCAATGAAACTATTTCTCTTTCTGTCACAAGATCGCATGGCCATTGCATGTTATGCCTGGGATATCATATTTCTGGACAATTGCTGTTCCACAATGATTGCAATATCACACATTTATACAATGAAATTATGGGTCTTTTGTTTGGAAATGTTTGAAGTCATCCACTCTTCTCATTGGTTTCACGAGTGAATTACTTTAGTATTTAATTTACTGGCTGTATCAGCACACTGCTGAGGCACAAGTGGAAGCTGGAGAGAATACACAAAGGTAGCCTGACTGACCTGCACTGGGTTCTTAAACCCATTCAGTGCAGTTACTGGTAGGGACATGTGACCACACATGCAAAAGATGAAGTAGAGAGAAGGGAAGAGGAATTAATCACAGTGGAACAGCAATCAGGTTACTCTTTCACTGACTAAGATAAGAGAGACAAAATAGATATGAGAAAACAAGGTTTAGATTTGGAGTGATGGATAAAAAGGCTCAGACACACTACCCTTTCCGATATACTGTAGTCACACACACAGACAGGCACTAATTAAACAGGGTACTGCATGCACACACATCAGCAGACATGCAGGGGCGGTTGAGGTTTCCAAATTACAGCCTATATTCTAGGCAGATCTTTCAATTCCTTCTCAGCACTGAAGACTTGCAGAAAGTCTTTCCTCACAGGAAAACAAGAGGAAAAGTGAAAAGCTCAGTTTGTATGACAAAATAGTTTTGGTAAAAAAAAAAAAAGAAAAAAGAATTGTAAAAAATAAAAAAAGGTCAGCTAATTCCCAAGTCTTACGTTCTGGCACCTTGCAGCAGACCATATTTTCTCTAACTCCTTGACCACTGTATCGATTCTTATATCAATTGGCAACAAGACTTGCCAATTGAAACATTCAAGTTTGCATCGCGACTCAAGAGTCGTATGATAGAAAGAAAATTAATATCGCCCTGTAAAAATGTTATTTCATTCCACATGATTGTGTCTTTCTCTGCATCCTTGCCGGTTTGTACCAGGACTTCATAAAAACGTTGCACACAATTTTGTAGTATTTACATGAAGCTTGAGTTCAGAAAAATCATAAATCAGGATTGACTGAGTTAGAAAAGTCACCAGCCGACTTAACTTCAGGAAAGGCTTGGGCCAGGAATCAAACCCTTCAGGTTTAAGGTGCTCTATAGCCAAAGTCACAGCCACAAAAATGTAACCTTTGTCAGTGTTTTAAGGATACCTGTTTGCCAATATAAAAGTACTTGCAAAAACACTTAAAATGCCTCAACATAAGGCACAAAATCTCCTTAAAGCTAGAACACAATGATCTGAATGTTTTGTGTCATGTTGGTTAATGATACAGAAGCACAAAGCTTAAAAAAATCAATTTAAACTTCTTTTTTTCCAGCATGATTGTTCTGCTGATACAAACCTTTGTTTAACATTACCCAATTGTTCCTATTTTTCATTTGTTCTATGAAGTGGTCATGAAATGTGGCTCTCAGAGGGTAGAAACCAGAAAAGGTGAAAAAGTGAAGCAGAGGCAGCACAAGGATTCAAGAAAACTCTTGACAGTGAATGAAATATAACAACACATTTTATCAAGAGTGTGCTGAGTAAACATGAGTAAAGATGTGTTTTAAGAGTAAGCTTGTGTTCTCTAAAGTTATAATAGGCGATTAAACACAGTAAATGTTGATAATGCTTAGCCATCTCTTAGAATTCCGTTATCTTCATGAGAAAATGAGATCATATAAAAATGTCTATGTTTTTGATAAAATTTGGCCTGAACATGTATCAGCATACTGGGGCCACTGGCATTATTCACCCAGCTGTCTGACTCTGGAGCACCCAGAGACGACGGAACTGGGAACCAGTTAAAGACAGGCCAGGATTCTTAAGGAGTACTCATTTACTTTAAGTGCCACAAATTATATAACACTCCAGCCAAGTTTGTGACGTGTCTTTGTATATAACGCATGCTGCCTTCAAGCTCCCCCTGTATTCCCTGCTACCCCACTTCTTTTGTGTGTGTGTGTCATTTCAGTGTCTCCTTCTGCCTCACTACTGTCTGTCTTTGTGTCTCCTCCTCCTTGTCCGCCTTCTCTCCCTAAGTTACATATGTAGGCTGCTTCCACTGGGATGTATTTCATGAGCATTTAGTTTAGTTGCAAAGAGGCGGGATTATTGAAAGGATATATTTCCTGATCATTTAGTTGAGCTGCAAGGAGGTGGGATTATTGAAGTGCTGGTCTGATGTCAGTGAGCTAGTGGGTGCAGGTCCAAGTGTGGGGAGGGGACGAGAGTATAAATATTTGTCAGGGAAGGCAAGTGAGAATGGTGGAGATGACGAGTCAGAGTCACCGACAAAACCTTTGTCAGTTTGATGAAGAGAAGGAAGAGAAGGAGCTGAAGAGAAGAGATTCATGAATACCCTCCAAAAAAAAGAAGAAAGAAGAAAGAAAGAAAAAAAATATTGACGGCAAGTGAATAAAAATCAAAGTAGGGCACCTCCCTTGGCTGGAGACAGCACATGCTTAGATTTGCCTCCATGTCCACATGACTCACAGTCTGGTCAGCAAACGCATAATAAACGTGACAGAAATATCTTTACACAATGTCACCAGAGTCCATGGCAGGCAGTTAATTGCTAGATAGAGCTAAGTCGTGGTTTGACAAATGAAAAAAAAAGTCCAGCTCATATAACAGAAGCAAGCAAGCAAAGGTCCACATATGTAGATTTTCTTTTAAAGTTTTTCTTCCTTTTAGACAGCCACATAGATATGCAAAGGAGCTTAAATGTGAAGTTGATTGTTGTAAAAGGTTAGGCAAGGCTTCAAAAATGCATTCTAAAGGAGTAAAGATTAAAAAAAGCTAGTCAAATTTAGCATAAAGAACTTTTTATAGTGGTGGGCACAGTTGATCTCAAAATATTAACTACAGATAGCAGCCACAAAATCTGCAAAAATAAATGGACACTGAAAAAATATACATCCATGAACCCTGGGAAGTTTTGGAACATTTTGTGGGGATGGTGCGGCCTTTGTTCATCAGTCATCAGTGTCTGAGTTGGCATTGTTTTCCACAATGTAATGCACTAGACATTTTGCATCTCGCTTTCAGTTCATTGAAGTTCTACTCAGTCAGAGTTCTCTAGAGAGACCTATGGAGATATCCACCAGCAAAAAGTGTTGTATGGACTAAGTTTGATTTTACAATAAAAAAAATGTTAAAAGAAATTGGGGCTTTGAACAGACTTTTTCTATTTAGTTTTTTATGTTTTAAAATTGAAACAAAACGTTTTGGATCACCATTGTGATAATACCTATAAATGCTGAATAGACTATTACAGCAATCTTTAGCTGGATTCTATTATGTTGGCCAGTATGTCGATTGTTTTTATTATTTTTGGTATTAAACGCTGTGCAGCATTGCTCAATATACACCATCAAAATAAACCTTGTGAGAAACTGGTTAAAAACTTGATTTTTCATTTTCTTCCTGCTTAAAAATGAATGTTTGATTTCTCCTTTTTTTCCCTTTGCATGTTTTTGTTGTTTATCAGAGAGGTGATCTTGTTTTTATTTTGAGGGATCAAATTCTGTAACCCAGCAATGTGACATTTTGATTCAATGGCAGAAACACAATGCTTAGAATAAGAGTGATCATTGTACAAAGACAACACTGATATCATCTATGCATTTTTTGTCTGACATATAGTGTGAAATATTGTGTGACCAATAACAGCCATAAAATTGACAATGTGTTCTGTAACTTGGTTGACTTGAGTCGGACGAAGTCATCAAGTCATTGAGTCACGACACAAGTCTGACTCGAGTCCTAATTTCAATGACTTCTGACTTGACTTGATAGAGTCATTAAAGACTTTGAATTTGACTCAGACTTTAACATTGATGACTTGCGACTTCACTTAGACTCAAGCCTTTTGACTTGAAAACACTTGATATTTTACAGCAAACTTTATGTGTCGCTTTTTTAAAAAGTTTCTAAAACCTTATTCAAATCAACTAACTCAAAATTTAAATCAATTAACTCTATTAATTTCCAGCAAACAAATGCACCCTTTAAGAAGCATTTATTATTTCAGGATATCAGTTATTACTATTCTGCATTTGGATTAGATATTTGGTCATATGACTTGATAAGGACTCAGTGTTTGGGACTTGGACCTGACTCTGGACTTCCACATCTTGACTTTGGACTCGACTTGGGACTCACATGTCTTTACTTGTGACTTGACTCAAGACTTAATTGGAAAGACTTGAGACTTACTCGTGACTTGCAAAACAGTGAATTGTTTCCACTTCTGATGGCTAATTTGAATTAAAAAGCCATTTCCTATTTTCATTAAAAAATGAACAATAAAGTTACTTTCAAACCCATGAAAAGGTTTGGATCACTGGTCGACATCAACTTCTGAATGCCCTACCCAGTCTCACCAGAAAGCATGCAATATATAGATTTGTCCAATTGTCCAGTACATAGCAGTATTACAACCAGTGTTTGTGAGATAATATAACAGTGTGATGGTAATGTATACCCATGCATTTGTTTTCTGTTGTTTTTGACTCTTCACAAATGAGAGATTTTGCACAAAGGAGTACAGGGTGTCACAAATGTCCGTGGATTAAGACCTTCATCCCCTCCAACCTCCTCATAAGCATTTCTGGCCAAGGAAACACAAGCAAGACATGGAAAGAGGACATCATCACTTGGAACACATGGAGATGCTCCTACATTTCTACATTTCTAAAAGTTAGAGTTCATCACATTCATAATAATATATACAGCATTGTAGATTATTATCAAACTGAGACTGATCCTTGCACTGTATATGGTGCAACTGAGCTGTATATGAGGTGAGTCTATTCCAAACTTTAATGGCTCAGCATGTTGTTAGCTTGCTAACATGCTTTTTTAAAATAGAATATAGAACATAGAATATAACTGGATTGCTGTGTTGAGCGAAGCAACAGTAGAACTCAGATAGGATGGAAGATACGGGAACTACAAATGCAGCGTTAACCCTGCCCAGTGATTCTGGTGTGTTCTGGCTGTTGAAGGGTTAAGCTAAGCTCAGTTATGGTGAGCGAAGGAGAGAGCACTGAAATCTTTTCCACATTACAGCACACATGAGGAACACATTGAAGCGAGTTCAGCTGTCTGGAGTCTCTCCCTCCCTCTCTCTCTCTCTGGCTGGTTAGGGGCAAGTTCAACACAGCTGTACATCATTACACATCTGGGAAAATGCACTCACAGCCCAGGATGACAAAGAGAGAGGAAAGACAATAACCTCAATCTGTATCCAACATTTGTAGAAAGCAGCGCTGAAAACTGAATGTAACAAGTAAAGAACAAAGCATGTAGACCACAATAGAATACCCTATGGAAGTTGCATTTGATCTTTTTGAGGGTTAACTAAGGATTACAATTTTTGCTGTGCAGCCAATGATATGTTTCCATCAAAAAAGAAAGCCAGAAAGATGTTCACAAGTAGAACTGTGAGACTTTTGTAGCTCCTCCCATCCATCCCCCTTCATTAACTCCACCTCTTTCAATTTGCTCTAGTTGCTGGAGCTTTATTTTAGCATGATAGATGTCGACTGGCTGAGCTTTCAGGAGGGAGGAACCTTTGCAGTTTTTTTCCCTCCTGTATGGAAAGTGTTGTTTCCCTCAGTTCCAGATCCACATGCCACAATAAAACGGCCATATTACCATATTTCCAGCTACCTCTGAATAGCTTTCCCTTCAACTACTTTTAGATACAGGCAAAAGAGAACTAGTGTTGCTTTCCTTTGCATTGCTGTCCTAACTCAAGACACCCATACACGAAGGCAGTGGGGATCCTACAGAAAAAGTGATAGGTGGCAAGCATGAGTTATAGAGGGGAGGTCAAAGTTGGAGTAAAAAAAAAAAAAGGCCAGCATATGCCAGCCCCTCATGTCATGCCTGACCTCAAATCTACCATGTCCTGTGAAAAGTTCTGGAGGTATTCAAGGAAGTCCCAACATGAACACTCACTTCTTCATCTTCTCTATAGTCATTCCTCTATTCTCAATCGGTCCAGCCATGTATTATTTTTGTTCAAATCAACATAAAAGTGGTGTCAGGTGCAAAACTTCAAATGGAAGTGCTTAGTACTTTTAAAAGGTGTTGCTGACTTCATGGAAACAGACCGGAAAGTACAGACTTGTAGGTGTACAATTTTTTTTGCATTATTGAGGAGTTAATCAGGTAAAACATGTGCTACAATGTCGGTGTTGTTTTATCTGATTGGTTGTATAGTAGCTCACAAAGTTTGTTACGGAGAATCTCAGTGCCTGGCTTCACTTTACGACTGCTGCAGTCAGTCTGACATTAAGGAAGTAAAATGACTCCTCCAGACCTCCTCCGCATTTGAATGATTTCACAGATGGGAAGGAAGAAAACAGTTGGATCTAGTAGAGTCAGAAAATGCTTCTGCTGTGGAAGAAAAAGTGTTCACTTATTCCATGCTGCTGTAAGAATGTCTAATTGGCTGTTATTCTGTTACTGAAATCCAGAAAACAAAACAAAAAGAATTAACCTCTTTTAACAAAGAATTTGTTATCATTGTTAAATTCTCTGCGCCTCAAACTGGAAAAAAACCCCTATGTTTTATAAAAGGACAGGCAGCCTTACATGGCTTGCATATTGGATTTAAGCTAAATCTAAATCATGCTGGTATATCTGACTAAAGAATTTTCTTGAAGAAGTGACCATGTAACAAGACATTTTGGGAAAGAGACAGGCTTCACCCTGGACAGGTCGCCAGTCGATTGCAGGGCCAACACAGAGACAAACGGGACAAAAAAAAACATGCACGCTTACCATTACGGTCAACTTAGAATCCCCAATTAACCTAAAATGCATGTAGCTGGAGAGAACCCACAAATGAATTGAGAGAACATCCAAACAGAGAAGCAGCAGTGATTCTTGCTATGAGGTGACATAGCAAGAATCTAACCACCATCTTATTATTTAACCCACTTAATAAACAAAAACAATAAACTTCCCTCTCATGGATGAATCCTTTGTTATTCATTCCCCTTTCCAAATACATTTAGATTGTTAAAGGGTCATTGAAAAGTTTTCACAATAAATATGGCACCACTTCCCCCTGACCAAATCTTACTACAGCACTTTTTTAAACTGTACAAAATTAAAACCAATTAATTCTAAATTAATTCCGTTTAATTAATGATAATCAAATTCAGTCCCAGTCAGCTAACGTGACTTATTAGAAAATAAACTAGCAAAGGAAACCAACAGATTGTTGAGATATTTTCACTTTCATTCAGTCCCCTGTCCTGAGCAAGCACAGGCTAGTGGGTAACAGTGGGGCGGTATCTAGTGCATTAAATGTGGCACCACTGAATTTATCATGAAACACCCACTTAAAAAAGTATTTGAGTGCTATGGGAATGTTTTGATTGCATTCAATCCAATGTCAATTGACTCTGTAGGGGTCACAGGTATCATTCCAGTGTGGCAGCCGGCTGCAGTAGCTCTGGATGTATTGTGTCTTTCTTTGTAACTTCTTCAACCTTCTTTCTGTGAAAACAGAAAAAGAATTTGAAACATTTTTGTGAACTGAATTGAATTGTGGTGAACTGCATTGAATTAATCAGGTCCAACCCTATTTGGCTTCGGCCTCAGCTTCCATCGAGACTTTGAAATCGAGAGCAACAACACAGAAATAAACAAAAATGGTCAATTGTTATCATTTTCCTTTTATTTGATCAAATTTGGGGATCTACTTGAACAAAGAATAATTTCTCTTATTGCACATTATTGCAATATGTTTTGCTGTTTTATTTCATGTGCTTGTATTGCAACCTTCAAAATGGTGAAAGAAAACTGGTCATACAGAAAATGTTGGTTTAGCTGCAAGTAGTTGGTTACCTTGTTGGATTATGGAGGTAAAATGACTGCTGAACTGTCTGCCACCTGCTACCTATCAAACCTCCACCTGCCACTCAAAACACCTGGTGGACACTAATTGTGAGCTGTTAGTCCTTTTAACCTCTCAAAGCTTGTAGTAAACTGATGCTGCCTGAGGACAAAAAGATAAGCTGAAGAAGTTGTCTAATTTTAGATGTTTAACAGCCAGAAGAAAGGTGTGACTTCAGAGGATTTATGAAGCTCAGATTGCTGGTCTTTTCATTACTTTAAAGATTTGTGATGGATCTGAACTTGCTTTTGATTTTAATTTTGAAAGGGCTTTCTAATTGAAGTTTCTGACTTTCTAATAATGACTAACTTAGCAACAGGAGTTGATGACAACATGTGGTTTGAATATGGCTGCCACATATAAGCTGTAAACTCCTCCTGAGGTGGGGTCGTGAATACCATCACAAGCACACATCTATTTCCCCAGCTGAACATGTTCCATATGTTTTTGACTGTAACAAAACAGAAACTGTGTTGCGCACAAGTCGCATTCTTTCATCTTTGAAATCTGTTGAGTGTTGTGTTTTATGAATAAATCCTGGAAATGTAAGTCCAATCCTGACCTTCTTTTTTTGCCTGCGTTTGGTTGCTCTGTCTGAGAGCAGCGTTACCTCTTGCATTTGAGTCGGCTGCTGTGTCATTTTTTCCACCCGCAAAGCCAGTGGGAGTGGGGAGGCTGCAGAGGAAAGCTACAGCTAAGGGTGGAAGACAGATCCTCAGCAGCAGGAAAACCAGCTGGAGTTAAAAGCCATTCTCAACAACCATTGCATGGTGTTGGAAATGTGGTTTCTGTGAAACAACAGTTCATAAAATTGAAGGGCAAACATAAATAAGGGGTCATTGCACTATTATTAACTTACTTGCTAAAACCAGTGGCTGTATAGATGATGATCTTTAATTAGAGCCACACTGTCAAGCCAATATTTCCCACTAATGGGAACTTTCAGCGATATTCCCACTGGACATGAGGTGATAATTCAAGCTTATGCAAAAATTTTAGAAAAAGATAGCAGCTAGAAATGATGGAGTCGACAAATATGAATGGCTGATTTAGTCAAGTCTGTGGCTGAAGGACAGCTTAAACCACCAGCAGCACTCATAGTACATAGAGTAATTTAACTGTTTGATCATCGTGTTTTGGATTGTGGCCTTCATTAGGGTCAGGATCAGCTGATGGACATCTTAACTCTGTAGGCCCTGACTGAGTTTTTCTTGTTGAGGACAAGAGAAATTGAGGCTGTGGTGAAAAAACAAAAACGTCAACTTTTCTATGCACAAACATTCAACCTATGATGTTAAAAGTTTTCTTTACAGAGTGCACTTTTTATAAATATAATCAATAAACTAGGGCTGTCAAATGATTATTTTTTTCTAAAATTGCAATTAATCGCATTTTTTCCATAGTTAACTCGCAATTAATCTTTATATTAAAAATATAGAGTTAGAATCAAATAGACAAAGAAAAAATTTATTTTATCTTTTATTCATTCTTTCAAATAAAAAAGTGCATTGTAGACCCCCTTGACATTTCTATTTAAAAAACACAGCACATTGTCACGATCCATGAAGACACAGGACACAGATGCAGGATCTTTATCACTCGTTCACCTCTTTGACAGAGCAAAGCAATGGGCTGTGAAACACCTAACACACTCGCCTCAATACCTATAGAGAGGGGAGTGTGACTATAAAACTTATCAAACAAAAACTCTCTCCACTCCAGGAGGACAAAACAAAGGATACATCAAATTACAACTTAACTCAATGCTCTCCTCAATGTCGGAGGCACTATGAAAACTTTAGCCTATGAACGAAAAACACTCCACTGACAGAGAAACTATGAACGTTATAGAAAAAAAACAAGAATCACTCCAAAGGGAGGAAAACAAAGCAGGCTGTTACAAGTATCATGCAAGCTTAAACTATGACTATGAACAATTTATCAACCAAAAAAAACACTCTGAAAGAAGGATCGCATCTAAACAAGATCTTTGGACAACAAGACTATGATCGCTGTGAAAGGGCTACAGTGAGAAAGCTCATGGAGACTAATTCAACACACTGGCATAGGACAGAGGGAGACGCAGACTATTTGAACACATGAGGAACCAAGGGGAACAGGTGGAAACACTTTGGGAATCAGGGAAGACAATCTGACACTTGACACAGGAGGAAGGGCAAGATACCTCAAACAAGAGGGAAGTTAATATTTCAAAATAAAACAACAAATGACAAGACAAAACATGATTCAAAACCAAAAGTGTCTACGAGACCCGACACACATAAAATGCCACGACACTGTGGTCTTAAAACTGAAGAGGTAGTAGACAACAAACAACAAATCAGCTTCAGAACTCTGAACTATTAGTGACTTTTCTCCCATTTATTAAGCCAATTGCTAAGACCGCGATTAACCGCGATCAATCTTTTAATCGCATCACGACTAACGCGGTAACTATGACAGCCCTAGAATAAACCCATTTTTTATCCAAATCTCTTGCTATAAAGGCCTTAGGATGAAAAGCCTTAATAGTTGCATAAAATAAAGAATATCTTCGTTTGATACAACGTAATTAAATCGTTGCCAATTTATCCACTTACTGTAGATGTACATTACAGCTCAGACTGATCAGTTTTGGCTAATTCTCAGTGATAATGTGGAACTCAAATGGTGGGGTACTGACAAAGTCTCTATTTGGTACAAGATGCATGTCTTAGAAGCTGTACAAAGGGAAGTTTTTGGAGCAGGGCAGAAATGATAGTATCCACTTAGTTTTTCCAGATTCAGTGGAACCCACAGTTGGTCACTGTAGGGGGAGTTTTCACATCAAGACCTCCATCCTGGACGGAGTGGTTTGAGTGGAGAAGATGTTATCAAGGATATATATTTTACTCAAGACACAGGACAACAAACAAAGTTATTTAAATAGCGAATGCTCAAAGTCAGATTATGAGAGGGGGGGGGGGGGGGGTAGATCAGCACATAAAGGACAGCACATCCCATAAGAGAAATTATACCGATGTTTCTCTATTTCGACATTAATCCAAATAATCCCATATGCACACATTGTCATGATCATCCAGTTTTCTTTTGCCTCCTTTTCAAAAGATTTTCCTCTCTCTCTGATATTCTAGTTTCTCAAACTCCACATCATCACTTCTCCTCCTCCTCCTCCTGCTGTCTCTCTCTCCCAGTCGTTTTCTCAGTGTCTTTTCCTCTCTGCCTGTAGTGCAGCTTGTCTGGATCTAAATGTTAGGTTTTGCTGTCCAGAGCAAACACTTGACAGAGCCAAACAAAAGTAGAGAGAAAAAAACCAGAAAACTCAAGTTAGGGAAGGGAGCAGTTTGCTGTGTTTTGCAATATGGTTTTAAAGCTCTGCCATTTCTATTAGAAATGGACTTCACCTGCTTTGTCTCATAGCTCAAAAAGGACGGTTTGAGGCTGTACTTGAGTTTGAGTGTATGTCAGTGAAAAGTGACTTAACAGCATGACATCCCTCCACAATGAGGGCTAAAACAGGCTAAACCAGCCTGAAACGGAAGTCACATCAATAGTCCTCACAGAAATTGTATAGTCATGCAAATATTCAGTACAATGCTTGCAAATCTAAGATCAGAGTGCTTGAGGAATATACTATTACTTAAATTAAGAAGAAACTAACTTAATTTTTTTATCACTAGCTGATTAGCATCTCATCATGTCCCTTCACAAAATAATCTGATTTTAAACAACGCAAACTTTATCAAAAATAATAGATAAATACATTTGATATAACACTTACCACCAAATGATCAGTCAGTGGGTTTATACTTGTGATGAGCATGGTTAATCGAGTTAATCGAGTTAATCAATAATAATAATTAAGATTAACTCGATTATAGTTGGGTTATAGTTGGGATTATAGTTGGGTTATAGAGCTATAGTTGGGTTATGCTCCTTATTTGAGCAAGAGTAATTATCCTTTGTTACATGGCAGTGAATGTATCGAATCACTGGCACAAAGCACGCAATACCACAGTAGATAAGTCGCGCTGTACCAATCTCTATCAACTATCGCTAATAGAGCCACTTCCGGTTGACGTCTTCACCACCAACAACAACAAAACTAAGGCATTCGAGAAAGATGGCGAATGAAGAGCAAGATGAAGCTACGTCCTTCTACATTTGTGATGAGCAAGGCTATGGCACAAACGCGATGCACAACGAGGCATTCTACATCGCGTTGTTTGTTTCTTTCTGATGGCGGCGACAACAACATTAATATCATCTCCTTCGATTTCCGGGTGACGATCGCGGGGAAAAATCTCGAGCATGCGCAGAACGCTCGATCCGATCCACTGTCGTCTCCAGGCACGTTAAATGGGCAGTCGGATCGATTTGTCCCGGGGTCTTAATTCGATCGCAAGTAACCCGATCCGATTCGATTTCTTGACGGATTAAGTTTATTACATGAGCTGAATAACTCAATTTTATTGTTATTTAGCCATTAATCCGATCCGATTGCCCACATGTAACCGCACTGACTGATACTGCCATAAATGTATTCAGCCCAGTGCGTTTCCTTTTGACTATAAAGATGTAATCTGTGACAGGCATGTGCTCTTGTGTGTCAGTCCATTTATTACAATGGATTTAGAGTAATACTAGGTACTTAAGAAGTACTTAATTAAAAGTGCCAAATATACTACTTAGTGAAAATGTGGCTTACTGCAGGAAAACCTCAGGTGAGCTCCTGCAGAGCCACTGTAAGCACATGCAGGTAGTTTGTTTGTCAAAGTTGGTAGCTGACCAAGTATGCTTATTACAGTCCTAACAGACACCCAGGCCTCAGGTGGCCTGTGGCTTGTGTAGATGAGGGCTGCTACACAGCAATGTGCTTCTAAAACCACACAGGTTGACATAAAAAAATAAAAACTGGGACAGTGCTGATTTGGAGATGATTTGTTTCGTAATTTATCTTTTAGTCAGTAGTAGACCTGCTTTTGCAGAGTGTTCATTAACTAAAGAAACAATGAGCAGAAGGGCTTCATTAGTATACTGAATCTCACTCTCTAATTGGTAAATTACTTAGAGTTTATGCATGCTAGTCTGCTGAGGAGCTCGTAGCTCAGCTTGAAGTGCTTTATGTTTCCTGTATACCTCCTCAAAGTGGCGTTTTGCATGGCTGCGGAAAAAAGTTGCCACTTTGCACACAGCACGAAGAAATTAAACTGTATGAATGACAGGACATGAATGACATGCGGTACGCTACAAACAGTAGCGTGTCTTTGTTTGTGCCTGTTGGTGCATTCATGAAACATGACTCATTAAACATCCTCGCTCTTCACCAATTCCTATGGAGACATTGTAAGAACACATATGCAGGCTTCTTTTTGTTTGTGTGTGTACCTGTGAGAGTGAATTAACATTTGTTTATGTATTGTGCCTCTGGGAGCAGCTGGAACACATTACATTCTCATGGAGCCATGTGGCGGGCACATGAGTCTTAAAGTGGTAGAGCTGCATTTCCCACATTACACTCATTAGTAAAGTCTGCACCCCTTGCCGACCTGGCTATTTTGAATGGCCCTATGACATCATCACATGCTTCGTGAGATGGACTGGTGATATGTTTTAGGGCCATCAAACCTTTGCAACATTTCAACTCTCAGATATCGGCCAAGGTCTCATTGGAGGAGTTGTAACCTTGATAAAATGTTATTTTATGATTAAAAACTACATGAAAAAAAATTCTGTACTTAATCACACAGTTAGAACTCCAGGATTTGCTCACATAGGTTTTGTTTTAGTTTTGGGACATCTTGTTGTCTTAACTATCAAAAGGGTTATGTGGTGATTGTGTTTTTAGGCCACTGAATACTATACTTTGCATGCGTTGACCTCCTCTGCTGGTTACATTTTGAGGTCTGGCTGATGATGGAAGAAATTCCAACTGAGAATTACAGATGTTTTTTTTCTGTTTCTTTTGTCTGGCCCTTCCCACTCTCTCTTTGCCTTCTTGAGGGCCCAGTGGAAAATCACCATCATAGCAAACGCCAGCCTGTGTGTCTGCTAAAACTCATTTTGCCTGACAAAAGTTACAGGCTGTAGCCAGATTATATCAAGCTAGTTGTTTTATTTAAAAGCCTCTTTTTGTGTAACTCTTTATATTACCAAAACCAGACAGAATCCATGATCAGCATTAATGGCGACAAAACGCACACAGCTTGTGTGGCAGTTTTGACAGACTATTTTTTATTTGGCAGTGTGAGTCAGAGGGTTTGGGTTAGTAGACTAGTATGATAATGCAGGAAGGAAGGGGTAAAAGACTGAGCTTGAAGAGGCGTATGCTAAGTGAGAAAAGGAGGCTTGAAAAGGGGGAGTAAGGGAAGGGGAGGAGGTTTAGGGGTAGAGCAGGGAGCCCATGACATAGCTGAGGCATTAGTACATGCCTGTTGGCTGACGTCCACTGTGAAAGTTCTGCATCTGGTTACAATGTCTGTTTTCCTGCTGATATACCTCTGCCTCCTCTTCACTTTTCGTTTTAACCTCCCCCTTCATCAACTCACAACAACTCTGTATTTTTAATTTGCAGTTAATTGGCTTCCTTTCACCTATGTTTTGCTTCTTTGCCTTTTGTGCGTCTAAAATTTTCCCTTCCTCTCTGTTCACAAAGACAAACAGACGGAATGAGAAAGCGATACCTGAGCCCTTCTCCCCCTATATATGTTTCAGTTATCCATTTTTTAAAATTTCTTAAAGGAAGTATTTTGCCATTTTGCTGTTCGCCAGATTGCCTCCTTCCTCTCTCTCACTCTCAACCTCTTTGAGGAAAAATTGTTAAGATAAGTAAAGAATGAGTCATCCTGAACCATAGTTAAAACATTTGACTATTTCAAAATTTCTAGGTTCTGTGAATGGTCAAAACACACCTGGAAAGATAAAACTTGACATTATTGACTGAATGTTCAGCTCAGTTAAAATCTTTTAAGTGGCAGTCTTTGGTTTGATCAAGGTAGAAGCACAATAAGGCATACATACAGTCTGTATATTTAAACTGTATACAGTTTTCTTTTTTCACATGAGGGTTACAGCGAGGGTTCATCTTTATAATCAGGCATCCGCAAATGAAGATACAAAGTCTGTAGATGAGTTAGCATCGCAACCTGTTTGTTCTGTTTGTAGTCTGAGAAGTGTTGATAAGACACAAACTGAGCAGATGAGTAGTTTATCTATCTGTACGCGAGATCATATATGTTTGGGTGTCTCATGTCTCTTTCAGAAATACGTCATTCAGGAAGACATTCAGATTGGAAGGGTATTGTTACGTCACAGTACCACCTCAGTAGAATTCTCCAGGCTCCTTATCTGCACCCACAACTTCAAATCATGCCATTCCTGGAAAGTTGGTTTCTCCAAACCCTTTTGGCCCTGCTTATTTGCTGCTGTTATCAGCAAATTTTCATCAGGAGTTACATGGTGCACATAACAAAGAGGTTAGCTAATAATCTATGATTTCTTTGAGTCCTCCCAATCCCCCCCCCAGTTACAAGATGGAAACTTAGTCACTTTCTGCTTGGGTTTAGGCACTAAAATTACTTTGTTAGTGTTAGAAAGCAAAACTACTGTACTTTGTTTGGGTTACAAAAGAATGATTGTTAATCATAATCATAAACACATTTTTTACACTTCACATGTAGTTGTTTGTAAAATCACCAGAGGCTGCATATCCTGAGAATGTCATTTCTGCCTTGAAGCCTGGGCTCGGTTTATTGTGCATGGTAGTGTGAGTTCTCCAACTGAAAGGGTCCTATCTTTCTTAAATCTCTTGAATATGACTTATATTTCTGTCTTGTAAAGTAATGCTCCTTCAAGCTTCATGAAGGAAATATACCTTGTATATGAGCTTCCACATCAGAACTAATGTCACTTTTAAGTTGTTAGTTTAATAAGCCACAACGTCTACTGAAAGAGGTTGGATGGAGCAGCTAAATGTGATGGTTTCAGCAGTGGGCCTTTGGGAGATGTGAGACTGAGACCAGTATATGCTCTGTCAATGGTATGATAACACTTTTAACACTTTGAAACACAAGAAAATGCCCATTAAATGTTAAACTTTTTTTTTTTAACATGGTGCTGGTTTGTTTCAGATTTGTTGTTTCATAATAAATGTAAAAAAAGGTGCAATGTGAAGTGGGTTATAATAGCACATACTGAGTATTTTAAAACAGTTTCATTGAATGATGTTAGAATAGGGGTATTCTAAGTGTTATTTTATCTATCAAGTTTGCTTTGTTATGCAGGAAAATAATGTCTCTGTTTAGCATCTTCCTGGTCTCAACAATTTATCTCCTCTGAGATATTGGGCACAAGTGGTAGTTTGTTAGAGTTTTTACTTTAGTAGAGACCATCTTACAGTATCTCTGACTAAATAAGCCTCAACATTATCCCAAATGAGAGTGTTTGAATGAATTCAGTGGTGTCACTGCCTAACAGTTTAATGTCATTTGAAGTCTTAACTCGGCATCACTGTAATGAACAGTTTATTCCCACCTTAGCAGACAGTTTTGGCTTTCATCCTCCAGATGGTGAACTAATGATGTGCAAATTCACACATTTTACTGCAGGTAAATCACGTTAGTGTGTCTGATCGCTTTGCAATCTGATTGTTTTGCATCTTTCAGGCCTGCACCTATCTTTTTTTTTTAGATAAATGAGCAGTGGCTTTATGATAGTAGCAAAAGACTTTTGGGTAAGACCACATGGTGTTCCCAACTCATTAACTCTCTGTCATTCCAAGGTTTACACAGGGCAGTGGGACAAGTATGGGCTTGTTTCATACTTGCACATCATAAATGCTCATCATTTTCCTTTTCTATATGTATGAATCTCCTTTAATGACAAAACCAGAGTCCAAATTATTTGAAAAGCCTTCGAAACATTTGTCAGTCACCCTAAAATTTCTTAGGAATGTTTTCCTAAATACATAAAACAGACAAATCTTTGACTTAATCACATGAAAACAAACTGAACGTTGTTTTTTGTTTGTCTATTTTAAGATCTTCATCTCTCTTCTTCTAGACTACCTCTGTCTTTCTTTTTTTTCTGTAAGATAAACACACCCTCAACACATATTTCCTTGCTCCAAGGAGTGTCCACACTCCTCTCCCACTTCAGTTTGTTGACCAGATGATCTTCTGCAGCCAGTCATAATGCTGAGGCGGAGTCTCAATTTCTTTTCTTTTCCTGCTTTTTGTCTTTTTCTCCCTCAGCTGGACTCAAAGCTTCATGATGACCCAAGAATTCTTCCACGTGTCCTTGGTAGGAATTGGATGGAGGAGGGGAAAAAAGAGAACATGCCTGGTTTTATACGTCTCCTGTGTTAAAGTGAGAAAAAAAATTTAAATGTAGGTTTTTGATGCCGATTGCAAAATCTCCCTCCTTGCACATTTACTCACAGGGAGACACGGCAGCAGATGAGGGGGGGGCAGAGAAGGAAAGCCAGACGGGTGGCTGAGATGCGATCAATATCAATTAAACAGCATACTGTTGGCATGCACTGTTCAGCTCTACATTGTAAGCTGCAAGCTGCAAACAGTTTCTGCAGCTTACAGGCATGAGAAAAACAGGCATATATCATATCCATGATAAAACAGGAGTATATCCAGAGAGTAGGGGGGAGCAGAGTTTTAAAGTGCATCTTTACTAATATGACAGACTTGTTTTAACATTTGTGTGCTGTTTGTGACCCGAGTGACCCAGGTAGTGAGGGGAGGAGAGAGTGGAGGCTGTCTGCTCGTCTGCCTGGAAGGGTTTGAGAACAGAAAGAGATCCTGGACAGGCCCCGACTGGTGTCCAAGAGAGAGTCATGCTGACTTATTTCATCTGTCATATTCAAACACAACAATCGCCATGTTTATGTTATTTTATTTCATTTTTATTTTGAAGGTTTCCTGTAAAAACATTGCTGATAGTTTTGTTATGACTTCACCTGCTCTGGTGTGTTAAAGTAGGAAATCAGTTGGGTTACAGTCTCTCCTTTGTAGAGTCACTGATAGGCTATCATCAAGCCTGGAGTAAGCAGAGAAGCCACGATCTAAATATTCAAACAACAAGATAACATCCAGTCATCCATCAGCTATACCTGCTTTATCCTGTAGAGGGTGGTGGGGGCTGCAGCCTATAGCTGATGTGCATGCTCATGCATACAACCACAGTCAAATAATCAACAGGATAACATACGGAACATGATCTAATATCATTGTGGAGCCGAGGTGCAGCAGGTGAATACTTCTAGGCTCCTGGGTATCACATCATCAGACTGTCATTGTCATCACACATCACAAGCTTAGTCAAGATAGCTGAGAAACAGAAACTCAGACAGGTTTAACCTGAGCTAAGTTCTCCTACAAAGGAGCAATAGAGAATATTCTAACTGGAAATATTTCCAGCAGACACGGGGTGTTTACAACTGTGTGTGAAGCAGGTGATCAAAACTGTCCAGAACATAATAAGGAGAATCAAAGGATCTTAAAAGACAAAACTCACCTCAAGACACATTCTGTTCACTCTGCAGCTGAACATGTTTGCAAGTATAACGACAAAACAGTTTCTTTCCTCAGGCTGAGTCTACCAAGTAACTCCACCAACAATAGTTTGGTCTTCTTAATGTGGAGTCCTTCATAAACACTGTATATGTTATTTCTCATGTTGTGTATCTGGCAATTTGATTTATACATCACACTTTTCAAAAAATAAACAAGCAGCTGTGCGGAACAACCCTGTAGTTAAATTACAAATGAAACTAAGTACAGCATAAGAGTGAAGGCAGAGGTACAACAACCTTTGACGTTAAGTCTGCTTTTCATTTTTCAAAAGGTTCACTCCTGCCTGTAATAAGTAAAAGCCTTGGGCTCTAATTTGGTCTCTTCTAGTTAATAGAAAGGAGGCTCTGAAGTTGCAGTGCTGAAAAATATGTATGTATATAAAAGGATAGTTCCACGTTATCATCCTTATGGGAACACAACAAACACTGTTTAGTTTCTTATTGAGAAAATATTTCAACTTAGGGTAAGAGTTATGTGATGATAGAGCTTCTCCTCCCCATTTGATAACCTTAATCATTTCTTTTTCTGTCTCTATGTTAACAGTTGGCATCATGTATGACAGGAGGTGAGCTACTCAACACGGCAGTCCACAAATAAGAAATGTGTGGGATGCGATGCTGACCGTTTGAAACCTCCTTCCTTCCTTCTTCCTCCTCCCAGACAAAAGGAAAGACCAAATTGAAACATCTAAAATATATACATACGGTTAATGCGTTTGATCATATTTTCCCAAAGAAAAGTCACAGAAACCTGATTGTTTAATGGAAATAATATCAGATTTCCCTTGGTTATACACACAGAATGACCTGTTCTACACATATACACAGATAACAGTATGTAAATAAATAGTCTTTTTATCCCATAATGAATTTGCATTCCTATCTGCTTTCTCTCCTTTGCTTTTGAGTCATCCATGGATATATTGTGACTTACGTTTTTAGATTTAAGAGAGGAAAAACACCATTAATACCACAACGACAGAGCCATTACCAGCAGTGATGCGTCTTTCTCTCTGAATTGAGTGAACACACTTCTCAGTTAGCATGATAACAGTTCAGGACTACATCTATTGATCAGCCAGCCAGTCTTCCATAAATACACCTCGGCAAGTCCTAAACAGAAACTGTCAACCTATAGTATGCTGAGTTTTCAGAAACTTATGGATTAAAACACACACACACACATGTGCTATATTCACACACGCTCAGGTGAGCATGCTTGCGCATTAGCGGATCATGTTGCTGTGTTTTCATAGCCTGTGTCAGACAGGATGACCACACTGAGCAGGAATCAGTGGTGTTTCCTCTCACTTCTCCCATGAGATCTCCTATGTTAACACACACTTTCTCTTTTGCACATGCACACACTGAAACACACAAATGCAGTCCTGCAGCAGCAGTTAGCGACAAGGCGGCTGTAGCTTACAGTAAAATATTTCTTGAGTCTCATCCCACATTTTCTTCTCCTCTAGTTTGGCATTTTATCATTCTTTTCTTTCTTTTATTTTGCTCTCAAAAAATGAATAATCTTTACTACTTTTCAGTTAATGCTAGAGTTAGACCACGAGACATTATTCATTGCTGAATATTTTCTATAGTTGTTTCTTTTTGTGACCGTTGCAGTTGTGTTATGTCTCTAAAGTCATTTTTACATTTAATTGAGGTAGTTTTTGGGTCTCATCGCAGATATGAGTCCCTCCATAGTTGGATTGTGTCTATTTTGTATTGTGTGTTCGTTCTGCATCTTTCTTTATCATTTTCATAATCTTTTCAACATGACCACAACTTTTCAACATCAAATGTTAACAAAGCACTTTAGCCAAGAGCTCCACTGACAATTTGGGCCTGTAGCCCCAAAGATCTGTTCAATAACCATTTCATGCCATGTGCTATATAACTTATGCTGATAAGATATCTGACTAACTGTTAAGACTATCATGTTGTTATCATCTTAACTTTCTGATAGAGAGATTTTGAAAGAGAGGAGGAGGGGGCAGGGGGAAATACTGAAGCATGTGCGAATAGCGCACTTTTTCCAGTAGCCCCTAAATCTTGCAATGCTTTGTTGACATGTTAAGTTTTGGAGTGCCACAAGATAAATTTTATTTTTCTAAAAATGCTCCAACAAAAAATGAGAAAAGCGCCAGACAGCTTTCTGAATTGCAGTCTGAAGTCTTAACCTGCAGCCTGCAGCATTTGGTCCTTTTTCAACATGTCTGGAATCCTCCCTGATTTTTCTCCTTCTGTCTTTCATCTTCCACGTATGTTGGCCACTCCCTCTGTGGCAGTCATTACATCTGCAAAAAAAAAAGGAAAAACATTTCTCATTGTAAGCCAAGGTGCTGCCAGAGCTTAGCATATTCAAAAGACATATTAACCTCGAACGCCTGTTCAAATATCTACCTGTTTTGGGTTTTAAAAATGCTCACGTATTTCTCTCAGCTTTTGTGGAATTGTGTATGAAATCACATAAGGTTGCTGATTTCAGGAAATCGTTAGAAGGTTTGGATTTTTTGGGTTCATTGGTTTCAGTCAGCATAAACATTAAATAGTTCTAATGCAGCAAGACTGACTTGAATCTACTTGAGCGGAAACTGGATCACAAAAGCAGCGAACTACCATAGAACATACAGTAAAATGATCTCCTTTGCACCTTTCGGTGTAATTTAGAGTTGATCGTAATGATGTGAAGCACGGTGATCATTTTCCGTGTAGATGACGTGGCTGAATCAGCCTGCCGACTTTCTGCTGCTCGTGGCTTTTTTCCTGTCCTTAAAGAGAACTGGATGAAAAAAAATCATAATGACATGCCCTAGCAGCCAGAAAGAACTGAGAGCTGGCAGCGTTGGCTTACTTTTCCCTAACTTTGCCCGCCTATGATGGAGAGCAATCTGTGTTTAGGGCGGGGTTTAGAATAACATGGGATTAACCTCAAAGATGACAATTCACATTCTCCATTTTCTCATTTTCAATCCGTCTCTCTCTGTATACTTCGTGCTTCCTTATATTTGCTTATGAATGTTTCTTCAGCTCTCAATATCTTTCTTTTATCCACCTAAATTTCATTGTTCGAGGTGCATGGAAAACAGTCTCACACTCACATTTTAATCTTTAGCGCTCTTTGCTGTGTTCTCTGTTCTATTCTTTTCTCTTTTTTTTTCTTTCTTACCAGATGTGCTTCTCCTCTGGATCTCCCCCTGTGCCGGCCCCCATGATTCATTTTCCACAGACATCTTAAAAGGCTCAAACCTCTCCCATCCCCCACTCTTTTTTTTCCCTGTCTCATTGCTCTCTGTACTGAGGCTCCTACTGTTGGTCTGTCTCAGCCTGCTGCTTGTCATTACCAATGGAACAAAAACTCAGAGGGAACAAAGTTTATGTGGGAACTTCATAGCCAAAGAGCTGTGTTTGTGAGTCTTGACTGTCTTTCTCTCCTCACCTGGCGGTGAGGGGATGGAGGTGGGAGCAGCCAGCCCAGGTGTGTGCTGGGTACTGGTAGACAAATTGACTGGATGACACCTTCAGGGAGGTAAACACCCCTCCAGGTGGAGGGGAAGTGTTTAAGGAGGTGGACTACTTTTCTTATGGGCCACATTTACTTTCACTGAAGGGAGGGGAGAAAAGGAGGAGAGGGAGAAACCTGCTTTTTACAACCACTCCTCCCTTGTTCCGACCTCTCTCATTCCCACCCTTCTCCACGCCTCCCCGTTTAACCCGGACACACTCCTATGTAACTAGTCACCCTCTTCTCCTTTTCTGTGCCTCATTCTGATTCTCTGGATTTTGATAGCTTTAATAGTTTAGATGATGGTTTATATCACATTAAAGAGATACATTATAAGAGTGATATCCTTTTATCTCTCATTTTAATAGAAATGTTTTTATTCAAATGTTTCACCTCGTAAACTTCACATACAAAACAGAGCAGACAGAAAGTTTTCAGACCCTTAAAGAATCTTAAAATGGATTGAAATATTTTTTTCTCATTGAACCTCAGCCATTTCTCCACACTAACAAAGCAAAAGCAAGTTGCCTGCATGTTTTGTCGGTCGGTTTAAAATAAAAGACTGAAATATATATGTGGTACTTGGTGCATCTTTGGAAGCAAAGATGGCCTAAAGTTTTTTGGTGATGATCCTGCTAGTCTGGCACACAATCCTTTAGGAAGTTTCTCCCATTATTCCTGGCAGAAACGTTCAGGCTCAACCAGATTGAATGGGAAGCACTAGTAATTTGGATCCCAGTCATAGTAAGGATCGGCTAGTTGGTGACCTCTCTGCCCGAGGCCCGTCTTCTAGGAATACTTACTTTGGCTGGGAAGCTAAATTTTAGGAGTCTGTTGGTGGTTAGACCTTTTCTAATCATCTCAGATAAATCAAATTGGGCTCGTCAATCTAAAGAAGCATCTTAAGGACCCACAGCTATAATTTCATAATGAAAGGTCTGAGTACTCCCGATGATGGAATATTTTAGTCTTTTATCTTTGATACATTTACATTAATCTCAGAAAAGCTTTTTTTTAGAGTGTGTAGTGTTAACATAAAACTGCTCCATTTTTGATATACAGTGTGTTAGAATTGAAGGATAAGCATGGATAGAAAGTCTGTTTTGTGTTTCCAGATAAATGTGATGATTGTGAGATCTTTCAAGTCGGTTTTATACCTCGAAAAACAAACAACAAACTGAAAATAAAGAAAAAACCTTAGCAAAGCAAAAAGTTTTTATACAGCTCCTTCCATCAAATAGAAAATAGAAAAAAATACAGTAACTAAAAAAGGGGTGATCAGTTACTTAACTGGAAGTATAAACTCACAGGTAATGTTACACTCTGCAGCATGATCGGCTGTGATGAATGCTACAGGAGTTTAGCTTGAACCATACTGATATGAATGACTTTCTGTTATTAACAATATTCAGTCAAATTTTACATATTACATATACATGCCTAGGTTAGCTAGCCATACGTTATGGCTGAATGGGTAAAAAAAACTCTCATTGTGCAGAAGGGAAATCAGTAGTAAACACACCTGTAATTCCCATGTCTCCCTTGTGAAGTGTGTGTGTCAGCCATGACTGGTCTTTACCGGCACGTGGCCTTTGATTACATGTTGAGTGGATCTCCCCCACCTCCATTTCAAAAGCAATAAAGAGATCAAATTGAAAGGTGGGCACAAAGAGGTAAAACCCATAATTACCTGCTGTCTGCTCTCCAGTATTACGTCTGTGTTAATACACACACACACACACACAGCTGTTTTTTGTTGAAATGTGTACCACAGCAAGCATGAGCGAAATGTTTTTAGAAGAATTTTTTGAAGTTAATGAATTTTGCCAATCAGCGTCAAAGCGTGAAAATGATGCAATGTTTCATGACTCCTCATGTTCCTTTCAGAATGAATATACACTAACCTCTGTTCTTGACATGAAGTTAGTACAAAGTGTGTCTGAGGATCTAAAAGAAAGGGCTAAAACAAGTCATATGTGTAGGATACAGTGATAGAATTGTTTTTTCATAGTTTTGCTGCACTTGTTATGTTTAACAAATTTCTTCATGATTCTGTGACCTTAAAGAGGCTCTTAATTTATCTTTTCTTTGTAATAAACAGGAAACTCCATTTCAAAAGGACAACCAGATCATTGTTATTCAGACAGTCTGCAAAGGGAAATACAAAGAGAGGAGAAGACTGTGCTTCGTAAGCAGATCATTCTGCAACACTTTACATTGTATTACATTGTATTACATTGTATAGAGTTAATCTGTTTTCACTCATAGGAAACACTCCATACGGGTTTCACTACATGGATAGTGAAACAAAATGAAATCATTCCAGCTAGCTCCATTGGATCAAGTGCAAACAGCAATTCAAGCAATTTGAAAGTTAATGATTGTTTAGTTGCAGCACACACGGGACAGAGCTTCCTACCAGCACTCATCCTCAGATGAACCTAGACTCCCATCATCCCGTCCAAGCCCTTCATCAGAGGAAACCTCCTGCCACGTTGTCTCTCCTGTCCTTTCTCTCCTCCCTCTCATCTCTCAGCCTCTCTGTCGCTTCCTCATTCCCTCGTTCTACGTTTCTCACTGAGAGTTTTTTTTTATTTCTGTGGGTCTTGTCTTCCTTTTTTGAGTTATTTTCTCTTCTCCGTCTACTCTTTCTTTTTCGGCAGAGCCCTCTTTTTTGCTATATGATGTGGTCGTTGCAGAGAGGAAGGGAGGGTCAGTCCAGTCGACTTGCTTTCTGCGCTCTGTAAATGCCACCTCAGTGACCACACAGTAGTGCATGAAGGGCGCAGCAATGCTTCAGCTGCTCAACTTCAGTCACAGGCCATTTTCACTGAGATGTACTCTCTCATCTGGTCAAAATTCACATTTGAACAGTCAGTTTTAATGCAGCTGATGCGTGTGGCACATTTTCATAAAAGCATTTATTAATGCTCTGGTAATGCAAAGATATTTTATGTATGTCTTTGATTTATCACTTTTACTAGTTTTATTAGATCTGTTCTCCATTCAAACACCCTTTCCTGACTTTCCTTTTACCCACTTGTCCTTTGGCGTAAATCTAAATGTTGCTGTCTTCCTCTGACAGATGAAGATGGTTCTTTCAGAGGAGCTGAAAGCCTGATGGAAGCTGCTCCTTCTCCCCAAATGAGACTGTGGGGTGTTGCAGTTCTCCTCGCTGACTTAATAAATATTCAGAATATTCAAATTTCACATGTATCACCAGAAGTGCTGTCCTTAAAATTGGCACAAAGGCTTTTTTTGGCATGACTGATAAACAAACACCTCCCATTCCCCTTGAGGCTCAGACATCCCAAGACATGGCCCACAAAACAAATTTGGACTACAGAATTAATAGATAAGTTATATATGTCAGAAAATCTCCATCAAACTTTATGCAAGTCCAAAAACTTCCTTTTTTAGTTCAAATAGATTGATATAAGCATAAGTCAGTGATCAGAATATTTAATAAATCCTGCTGCATCCTGCTGAGATTTAGCATATACAGCATTTCTTTACCTTCCCTTTGATTTCTTGCATTGCAAAAATCATACACGTGCACACATCAACATTGTCTCCAGTGTGTCGACTGCAGTTAGTTCATGAGGCTGCAGTAGTGGTTCAAACTATAACTATTGTACCTACTCATTAAAACACTTAAACCTATCTTGGAGAATCAGACATACACATTTTCACCTCAAGTGCTTCTGGAAACAATGTGAGAAACGTAAAGCCTCTGAACGCCTCCCACACGTCTTTCTGGGGCCCGCCCCAACCATCTGCTGGAAAAGCAGAGGCAAGAGAAGAAAAAAAAACCACCCAAAAAACGAACAGCTTCTCTAAAAATAAAGGCAGAGAATGGTTCAAAGAAAACAAAACATTTTTTTATGAAACGTTTATGACCACTGGAGCACATTTGTCCACTTTTGTTTTAAAATATCATGAAACAGAGGGGTTTTCAGATATTGTATGCACTGTAAATGTCTAAAGAGTTCATCGTATTTCTCTTCGTTTTCTGCTTTTAAAGCTTTTGTAAAACAAATAGTTTCCATTTACACACGCCAATAGTCTCTTCTTTGAACCCTGGCTTGGGACCAGCACTAGTTTGTCACTGGTCCTTCATTTATGAGACAGCAGCAGCCTCTTCTGGTAAAAATGCTCAATAAATAAATCTCAAGAGAAGTGAACTCCGCACCCAGAGTTGAGTTTCTTATTAATATTGCTTCTGTACACCACATTGGGTTTGACAAACTACTGTAATCTGAACAGGTTATGTCTTGTATATCATTTTTTTCTACCCCAGCAACACAACACTCAGTCAATGTTCTTATTTTAACAAACACAATTAAATATCCATGCAGAGCTTATAAGATCAAACTCACTGACGTCAGCTGGGGAAATCACTGCGATATGGTCCACTGGAGGGCGCCACTGCATCATAGTGTTACCAGGAGGTGGATTTCTTCCTTAAAATGCAAAAGCCATCAGCAAATGCTCAATGAATTGCAAAGAATCATGTAAAAACTGATTTCTCTGATCAGTGAAAAAGCTTTGTTTCAGTTAGTTGCTGTGGCTTCTGCCTGGGTGCTGTACTGTTTCACAAATGCAATGTTACATGTACCTGCTCCATCCTGCTGGTGCCCTCCTCTCCAATCAGTATGTTGCTGTTTCTGAGAGTCTCAACAAGAACAGCGAGAGAATGAGTGCCTTTAATGGCTCAATGAGTTCAGTATTAGGATCTCATTTGTTTAACCCTAAACCTGTGGTTATTTCAATATCAATATGTGTTTTATTCATTTATGTGTATCCAAAGATCCACTCATGCGTAATCTTTTCTGGACTGTGGAATACATAAAACAACAATAGAGGTCAGTTCATCTTCTCCCTCCACCTTCAATTCAAATGACCTCATGGGATATATTGTGCATCTTAAAATAATTCCTCAAGAAAAATGACAGCCTTCTGTTCTGCAAATTAACAACGGCAACCCTTATACGAGCTTTGATGCGTTTACCCATGTGGAGAATTGAAAGCAGACCTCACTGTAATCTGAACAGTGTTTAGGACATCACAACCATATTAAGTCAACTTGACTTGTCTGCCAATCATGTCACCCATTTCTCCATTCTTGATTTCATTTTGTGTCAAGATGCATCATTCATTTTCATTCTGTTCCTACTTGCCTTAATGGATGCTATCCAGTTCAAGTCTCTACTAAAAGTCCCTTCCAAATATTTCTCTGCAAGCTTTAAGAGCCCTTGGTACCCATTCTACCAGATAAATCAAACTTTTCAGGACATGGTGACCTGGCTAACATGCAGAATAGATGTTTTTTCTTTCTTATTTTATCCTGTTGTACTGAATGACCCAACAGGAGGTAGTACAGGATGCTGAATGACATTGACATAGTACCAAAGCTGATGACTGTGAAAACACATCTAACTATAAATCAATTTTACATTCATCCCTTAAAGGTCCACTGCGTAGAAAGCTCTTATTTGATTTATTTGCATGATCTGAAGGTCTTTCCACGGCAAATCTGTGTTTTTCATGTCAAAAGTTTGCTATCTGGTAAGAAACATGATGCACAGAAAGCTTGCAGACTGAATTTGATGAGCTTTTTTTTTTATCAATCTATCCACTGCATACATTTTTGTAAACATCTTTGAAGGACATTGTTTCTGAATATTTCCACTTCTTCAGCTTCCTGGCTCCCTGTCTGTTTCTGCCCTGCTCATCATGCTTTTTGCAGACGTGCCGCAGGTTACGCCCCATTTTCCTCATGGCTTCAACTGACTCTTCATACAACAAGGGAAAAATTAGATCGCTATCGGTTAGCTTTCTAGAACAAAGTCACTACTGTCTGCACTGTCATGCATTCTTTGTCTTGTAATAGGTAGCCTTCATGTATGTATGTGCATGGCAATAAATCTGATCTTAATCTTAACAACAAATGTTCTGTAATCGTCTGCCACAATCTGTCTTGACAATCCCTGTTTTATGTCAAAAGTACATTAAAGTAAAGATAAACATGTTCTGCCACTGAAACATGCATTAAAACCAAATGCTTCTAGTCTTTATTGATATTAATGTTTTGAAACACTGGGATGGGTTGCTTTTACAGTACGTATGAACCAGGACTATGTCTTTCTGAAGCTCTCCATTCATTACAACCCTTTGCTTCCTCATTTTTAATCTCTAACTCCTCCATTCATGGTTCACCTTATACAGCATGACATTGATTGGCACTATTTTAATGGGATCTCCGCTTAAGCAATGCCTCAGTGGCTTATTTTAAAAGGTTTTAATACTTCCATCATGCACTTTTTTATTAGCTGCAACATTCTCATGCAGTTTCATCCAGCAACCTTTTTTCTGCTTCTTCCTTTTGACCCAAATAACACAACGAATGCAGGAGCAGAGGCACAGCCTTTGTTGTTACTGATGTACAAAGAAATGTCACATGCAGTTTGTGGTTTGATATCTTTTGAAAGCAAAATTAACCGTGTCAGATCTAATGTACTTTTTAGGCACTTCTCTTAAAGAGATCCTCTCCTCAGTCCTTTGTGAGAGACCCTGATACGTTTGCTTCTCCCTGCCGAGCTGTACTTACTACAGGTCTCGCTCAGCCATTCAAGTCACCAAGAGACTCGATGAGGAACGGAAAGCTCGATCTGCATAGATTAGAATTGTAAATGCAGTCAGATGCTCACGACAGCAGTCATACATAAAGATTAGTTTTAAAAAGTGTCACTTCTTAGACCTGCTCAAGGGAGGAGACAGGCACAGATCAGTGGGCGAAAGACAGATGGGCCACCAAGACACACAGATAATTATGCATATGATAATTGGCTTGGTTAACTAAAATATGCCCTTGAGGAGAACTGAAATATTTTTGGGGTTCTAAAGATTTGATTTGAAGTGCTGGATAATGGGCATCTTGATGGGTTTCTTTTGTTAAATGGCTTCCATGTCTTTCTGAGAACCACCAGAATTTATTGCTCTCAGTGCAATAATATGTTTTTTATGACCTTTACTGCTGGTTTATACCTCTGTCAAAAACTGTACGGGCTTTTTAAGAGTATGTAAAGGTACACTGAAAATTCTGAGGTTTTATAGCAATATTCTGTGAGACTGTTCTTCAAGGAGCCCAGCAGCACTACAAATTAAAGTCATCTTAATGAGAGTAAAGACACGATGATACAGTGCAATGTTCACGGTTTCCATTGTGGAATTGCATGGTTTACAACCAAGTCTCTGCTGAGCAGAATGTAATATCTGAGACCCCTATCTCCCCTATTTGGCTGAATTTGATTGATTTTCAGCGCACGATACCTTTTACACATTTTTGTCCCTTTTGATTTTTGTTTTTGCATGTAATTGCATGTATTCTGGTTGAAACATTTTGCTTTGATGCATAAATGTTTTAAGGAAAGCTGCTTGAGTTCTTTGTCGTTGAAATGTGCTAAAACAACAGTGTTCTGATCATATTTTACCGTGAATTTACTGTCATTCATTTTAACAATAAGTGTATGTCTATGTTTGATTTTGGATCGTAGTAAAGACGATGATAGTAGGACAAGTAGATTATACAGTATCTGCAAACCAACAGGTTACCCTTATAGTGGTGTGTTGGTGAGCAGGGTCGCATTACAACTTAAAGGTTACTAATGTGAATCTTGTTCATCTCCTTGTTGGCCCTGTGATGGACTGAACACCCATCCATGGTGTACCCTGCATATGAAGTCAGTGAGTGTAGGCGTGGTCTGTTTGTCCCCGTCTGTTGCTTTATGCTAATAAATTACAATCTTCTACGGGTATTTGTTAAGAGTGGGTATTAAAATGAATAGTAACTTACAATCACTCTGAAATACAGTAAGATGTAATCGCATGAATGCACTGCAAATTCAGCTCAGTTCCTAACAGTGTTATGTTCTTAGGTTTTTTTTCCATTAACTTTTAGGATTTGTGTGAAAAGCTGATTATGTTTCATGTTAGACTGATGCAGAAAAAAGAGAAAAATACGTTGAGATAATCATTTTAGGCTTGAATCCACTCTTCTTGTGGTTAAAGTATAAGATGGGACAGGACTGACCTATATATGTTTTCTTCCCTTCCATGTGAGTTCATAGTGTAAAGGAAGACAGATGTGTGTCCTGTTTACAGTCCTACGGCTTCACACTGAGAGGCTTCGGCCTGAACACATGCACATGCACTCCATCAGTCATAGGGCCACACCATCAAGAGGTCTGCCTTGGCACTGCCCTATTGTTGCCCTGATTGGAATTGTGCAAACACTTGATTGGCTCAGTGTGAGTTCATGGCCCATCCAGGACCCAGGTGATTAGTGTTGGTCTGACATGAAAAATCTGTGTATGTCTCTCAGTATGGGGCTTGAAAACATGATCAAAAGTGTTTTGTAAACAGATCCTCAACTTAGCAACTTGTTGAAATGATGTACGATGAAATCTGAATTTTAGCAATGGATTTTCAGTGTCATGCGTCATTATGATTTGTTTATCAAATATTATCTGATAAACATCAGTGGATGGTCTGAGCACCACTGATATACGAAATCACGTTTTTTTTCCTTTTGGCTCATCTGTTTATGCTGCTGTTTTTCATCAGAAATTAGTCCCAGCACTTATGTGGTGCCCTCAACTTGGCATCAACTGTGGATGTGTTGCCATTCCAACTGCGGATTCTCCATTTGTCCCTCTTCATGCAAATACAAGCATTGTTCAAGGAGCATATTCAAATTCAAGCCTTTTTCTTTTACCTTGAAGAAAAACTGTGCATTCAAATCCCTCACTGTGAATGGATGGAACTCCAGGTCGTGCTGCAAAGTTCTAGTTGTTTTGATCATGTTGATATAACAGCACTTTTCAAAATCAACATAAGACAACAGGCAAGACATAAGGCAACAATTTCACGTCATACATCCATATTCTATACCCACTTAATCCAATTCAGGGTCACAGGAGGACTGTTACTTTGAATTCTGCCTCTCCAGGGAATTATCTCCTTTCCTTATGCAAAGGGTGTCTTTTTGTGTCCTTTGCTAAATGAGATAAAACAGGAAGCATTCAGGCACCTCTTAACAGTTAGAGAATTTTACCAGCTCTTGTTATGATTGCTTCAGAAATATACAAGGGACATTAGCATCAGTCAGTAACTGAGAATGAAGGAGCCTCCCAGGGCAAAAAAGACTATTTGATTGCACCCCTGCTGTTGTGCATTGTGTTTCACTGTGATAACATCCTGACTGACTGGAACACTTAAACACACTGGAGCCATAGTTGATATTGTACAGTATATAACACCTGTGATTTTACCATAATGACAGAACGCTGTGAAATAAGTTATGTTGTTAAGTTCTATAATTTGTTATCATAATAACCTGCTAAGCTTCTGGAAGACATTTCTTTGGTCCACAGTGTTGTAACTGTGCCGCAGTTACCATCCAGTCCAACCAACTCAGATAACTGTATGAGGTTGCCAATAAGCATAATCCATTGGGGAAAAAAATTATTTATGAGAACATATTTGAAAAAGCAAACGAGAGATAAAAATATCAAAATACATTGTAATGGACTGACGATCTATCCAGGATAACTCAGATGGTGGGAATATGCTTTGAACATACCTCTGTGACATCAATGCATGAGGCCTTTGGCAAGTACATGTTATGGCATTCTGCTGCGACTTGGGGTCAGTATCACAAATATGTGGAACAATCTGAGATGTGGGCTGCTCTTGGTTGTGTTGGTGCTTTTGTTGGTTCTTTAGCTTTGCTCTACTTTGGAAAAGGCAGACATCAAAATGGACAAAAGTCTGCTTTGTGATGGAGCAAAATTACGCGGCAGTTCAATGCACCTGTGCTTCTTTGACATTCATCGTTTTTGGCACTTTGTCCTCTTTTTTATGAAATCACTTTGTGCTAGCCTCTCCAGGCACAAGTGGCCTTTCAGACAATCTGCATTCAACCAACACAAGTCTTTTGTAATCTCCGAGGACAATGCACTGTTAGTATCTTTTAAAATCACATCAGTGCTGGTAAAACACTTCACATCCTTTACTGTGTGTGACAATGCTTGCACAGATTTGTATGCGTGCAAGCATACAAATGCCGATAGGCACCCTCCACCAGTATTTTGTATTACGTTTTCATTTTTTTCATGAACAGATTGGCAGAACGTGAGCTATTTGTGTGGTTTCAACACATAGCCAAAGCATACTGCATTGATGATGATACTTCTTCAGTTTTTTCAATTATCAGTTTTTCTTTTCAATTATATTACCATGGAAACCAGCTTTTATTCAGCAACCAATATTGAGCAATTCCAGCTTAGTTTGACATCCGGCTCTGACCTGAATACTGCCTGGTTAATGAAGATAAGGAGCCGGTAAATTATCCTCTAAGAATAGAACAGCAAAAAAGATTTCAAGAAAGTGCACATTTGGACATAAACACATGAGGAAAATACCGAGAAAAATGTATATGGCACTTGTGCATTTAAAACACCTCTAAATTAAAATGAACTAATAGCTAATGGTAAAACAATTATCATTAGGCTTTATATCATCATCAAATTGGGGAATGGCAATCCTGCTATTGTCAGTACATCTCATTTGTCTTAATTTAGCAGGTGAAAAAAACCCATTTACTGAACCTTCATAACAAATTTGCAGAAACCCACAGACGTGCCACTAATCTCTCTACAATCCTTGTCGCTGTGTTTCAGTGTAAATGCACGATAATTCAGTCAGTCAGCACCAGGCAGACAAAATGTAAAAAGCTGTGATCTCTATTACAGTCCTTTTTTAAAGATTGTTTTATAATGGTGTTCTTTCAGCTGATCATTTTGTTTTGCTTTGACTGTTATTGTCCATTTGTAATGTCACCCGGTGTTCAAATTCAAAGACGGATTTGGCGCTCATTTGAATGACAATCTTCTGAATGAATCCATGAGTCAAGGATGTAACATTATATAAGGTGGCTTTGATGTAACTATGCGGAAGGGGCTTTGGACTGAACCATTGAACTTTCTCTCACACTTTGCTACATCTCCTGCCAGCACATCATTTTCTAATGCTACCTCACTATGCCAGATCTACCCCAATTTTGCTCTCCATTGCTTCTATATTTAAACACTGAGCTCTCTTGAGCTGTGATCGTGCCTTTGAGTCTGCAGATGTGGAGTTGTCATGTTGTTGCATGTGAGTGGTTGGATGGCATTGAAGTCGAGGCGTTAGAAGAGAGCAGTGAGGCTGAAATGTGGGGAGAGGATGAGAGAAGATTGCGGAGCGATAGCATTTATCCACAAAATAAAAAATAAAAAACATTCTCTTTCCTTATCAGTGTCCAAATAAAGCTGCTGCAGGCTGGTTCACATTTTCCAGGAGGCTGCAGTGAAGATCTTATTCAACAATATGTTTTCAGTCTTTCCTATCATAACTCAAAGCTTCCGTGAATCTACTAAGAACTGTAACTCTTTGTAAAGAAAGTTTCGATGATATTCGTTTTTCCCCTTCCAACTCTAATATAGTCATCAATAAAGGTCTACTTTCTTGGATGGACTTACAGTAAATTACCTCCACTTTTGAACAAGCAGATTACGGTATTGTGGATATATTAAGTTTAATGACAAAAAGCTGAAACTGGAGAAAAAGAGGCCAAAAGAGAATCTGTCTTTGTTGACCTGATAAAATTTCAGATGAACTTTTTTCTGCGCGAGTCGTGTTACCTTGGAGTGCTCTCCAATCTGCATAAATCACATATTTTCAATGCAGGCAGATTAAAAAAGAAAAAAGAAAAAAACAACTCTCAAAAGGAGAGTGCAGAGCAAAGTATAACCTCAAGTACAATGATAAAAGATGATGGTTCTTTGCTGATATAACATCCGAGGAAAATGTCCCGAGACGATATAAAAGCCCTCCGAAAACTGAATGGCTGCTGTACATGAGGATTTAAGATCTTCTTATCTTTTATTCATTCTGTCAGAGCTACACTTTTCATTTTGAAAGGCTCCTTCCCAGGGACTTTTTCAGTTGGTCGAGATATTTTAGTCAAAGAAAGCAAAACACCACAAACTGATTTTCTGTACAAGTTTAATTTGAGATGTTTCTCAGTTTATCTGCACGTCTGTATGTAAATTGATTGATTTTTGACAAAACTGGACAACAAAATGAAAAAATGAGTTAAGCAACTGTCATCTAAAATGCCATCAGTGCTTCTGCAGAAGCAAACAGTTAGATTTACTTAAACAAGCACAAGAAGCTCAAAACATACCAAGGACTGTAAGAGCAAAACATGTGGAAAATAAGGGCAACATCAGCACTATTGGTAATTAGAGTACTTGAAACCACCAGCCCCCAAACTGGATCGCTCAAAGAGATCCCAGGAACAACACCCAAGACCTCTGTCAAGAGGAATGAAGTTAGAATTGAAAGTATTCACAGTTAAACTGGCATGGTCTTGAATTATGATGACAGACCATGTTCTTTCCAAAGTTTCACCATTTTCTTTCTTGCTCTCCTGGTGGTGTTACATTGAGTCATTATTGGAGCCGTCTGATCTAATCTTAGGGGTATATAATTTGTTTGGTGTCATCTCAGCAATGAAGAAATATAATGTAGAAATGTAAGTGAAGAGACTAATCAGAATGTGCAAAAATGTATTCTTTTTAATGAATTAACAGACTGTGCCAGTAAATCAGTCTTGTAATACAGGCTCTTTAACTATACAGATGCTATTAGGGGGTGAATGTTTCCTGAACAGTGGAGAAGGTCGAGGCTCATATTAAAACTGCTTAAAACTAGGTGGCACTGTTGCCCTGCTTCCAGTCTCACTGACTTTAAAGAGAGAACGTGGGCTTATGTAAAGTAACTGTGATTGATTTGATCAGTGCCATATCTCTAACTCAAAAATCAGTAATGCGGCCATTGTGAAAATGTTAATAATTGCTGCAATTTGATAGTGCTGCGAATTTCAAAATGTTCCTAGTGCACAGTAAACGCTGTGACTTTACACAGAGCTATATGATAACATATGCATATGTATATACACATATATATGCAGAGAGAGAGGGGAGGGGGGGTAGAGATATTCAGGTAGAGGTTTTTTTTTCAGTAAAGCACATTAAGTTGCATTTATGTTTGAAAAGTGCGATATGAATAAAGCTGAAGTTGAAGTTATGAATTTGCAACGCAGTTCCTGGATTTTATATTCATATATGAGGTTTGAGAAATGTCAGTCTTTTTTTTTTTAAACAGACTGCATCCCTGATATCTGTGCTGAGTTTTATAATCAGATTAAAATCCATATTGTCAAACTGTACTTTCCAAGGTAGAAAGTAGGTCGGGATGTTTTACAGTAGAATAATAAAGGCAGCATGGAAGCTCACTGCTCCTCCCACACTTTTATTGAAGATGCCATGGGATTCAGTGCTGTGAAGTTGTGAACACTAACTCACTTTCGTGAAGCTTCAGAAAACAACTGCTGTGTTTTAATGAAAGCTTCAGCTTGAATAATTGGGTGAGGAATGAGGACAAATCTGGAAATGTTTATAATGTAATCTGACTGGGCTCACAGAGGATTTTTGACCCACATGCTGATTCCTATTAGTGAGGTTAAAACCTCACCAAAGGCAGTGAAAAGGCTGCTTTCGGAAACAAATATCTTTATAAAACAATATTAAACAATATTAAACATATACCAGTCACTTCTAGAAAAAGAATAAAAAATATATAATAATTTGTCATCCATATCTTATCTCCTAACAGTCACAAATAATAATTCATAGTCTGTAGCTGCTGAGTAAAACAATGCCATGTGACAGCTGGAGTTACTTTTGTTGTAAATATGCTCTCACATTAGCCCCAGCAGATCATGAGCTCTGAAAGTGGATCATTGGTCAGCTAGTATGTCAGGTAGAGTAACAGAGATTGTTAATTTACTTTTACTCTTAGCATCTTATCGACTTAATAAAAAAATTAATGTAACCACCGCTGCTTGATAGTCTGCTGAGTTGGAGAAAAATATCTGAATGCCTCACAACTGAATTTACTGAAAAATTATAGCTGTGTTGAAAACATAAATGTGACAAGCATGTTGTCATTTAAAGGGCTATGTCCATATCCATCTAAATATAAGAAAGAGGCAAGTGTATATGTTTGTGGAAATATATGTATATATATATGTATATACTGTAGCATATATACTGTAACACTGCTGCCTTTTATTCCCACATCTTTTGGACTTCCTCCCTCAGGCCTTGGTAATTCTCGAGCTTCTCATGCTCCTTCAACCACCACAATGTCTGGTACAATGTCTGGTTGGTTGGCCAATCACCTGTGTATCAGTCTGGATCTGGAAGTCCCACAGGAACTTAGCTCTGTCAAATTCATAGAGTAGAATTATCCGAAGTTGCAGAGGCAACAGATCCAGGAGGGAACCTGGATCCCTCTACATCCCTCTCCCCGCGAAACTTTCCGAACGGATATTTGGCAACCCAGCAGACCCCGTCAGTAAAAATATGAATTTATCAATGAGCAGTGTTATTAGAGCGTTACTATTGGCATTCTTTTTTTCAGTAACGAGTAATCTAATTAATTACTTCCCCCCATCGTTTCAACGCCGTTGCTGAGGATGTGATGTGGCGCGTTAATACAGGTTGAATTAAGCGCAAGGTGTCAGGTTTTGGCCACACATCAGCTGCCTGGAGAAAGCAGTGGAGGGTGGGGATGATGACGCCGTTGTAAATGCGATTATGATTGGCTGGTTGGGCGGATCACGCCCTGCTCACGCTGCCTCACTGAACGCTCTGACTGCAAAACACAACAATGACAGCGACAATGGCGACAAGCCAGGGAGATTTAAAGGTTGTGTTCTCATACTGGAAGTACTACTTCTCTCGCATTGAAATTAAAGGCAACAATGTTTATGTAACATGCACGCTATGCCCAGGAAAAAACACTTTATTCACATCTGCCTCAAGCAACTGGAATCTTATGAAACACCTCACATCAACACATGCTAACATGACACTTGTTGCTGCTGCTGCTGCATATGGCTGATTGCAATATGTTGAGTTCAAATGAATACCAAATGTTCTAGAATACTGTAAATAGTGTTTTCATTCTTCAATCAGTTAATATAAACATATTTGACGTTAAATATGTTAGAGAACGTAATAGCTATAGAACGTGAAAAATAACATCACAGTTACGTTGCTGAGTAACTAATTACTATTACAATGAGGTGACTGAGTTACTAACTCAATTACTTTTTGTAACTGTAACTAATTACTTTTTTAAAGTAAAATGGCCAACACTGTGAATGAGCATATTATGGTCTAACGCTTGCCAGAGCTGAAGATAAAAGCAGCTGCAGCAAAAGGAGATGGGACAGAAAAAAAACTCTTGTGAAGCCTATGAAGGGAAAACCCAGGAAGTATTTATCATTATATTTATTTTTCTTTTTTTTAATCAAATAAGAACTTCTAAATAAGAACAAAACTCATGGTTCAGAATAGTATGAAAAGGACAGCTGTAGGCATATGTCATATGCACACATGTATCGGAAATTATTCTTACTGCTCACAAATTATGAATGTTTGATATAAGAATATTCACAGAATTAAAATGAATAATATAGCACAACCTTAGTGGTTACAAATAATGCTAATTGAGACAAGATTACCATGCTTCCCCCACTGTTATACAAACCTCATAATGTCCACCATATGGCTGCTTCAATGTCATGCGGAAAGTGTCTGACACTGCAGTGCATCATTGGGAATTCACTCTCCAAATATCATCCGCTTCCACTCCTGACTGGACAGGAATATATAAACTGTACCTGGACCAGGCCATCTTCTGTCACAATGGTTATTAAACAGACACAACAAAGCAGGGGTTTTGACACTGTGCCAGGTCCCTTGGGGAGAGTATTGTAAAACATGTCATTGCACTTCAACTATGAATTACTCATCAAAGCTTGTCATACAGCAAAATAAATTTAAGCGGGTGCTGGAATTGAGCCCTGGTGATACTCAATCATAGCAGGAGAATGGCATGCAGTGCCGTGACATGGAAGGAGAAATGCACTGGACCAAAGCTTTGGTGACACAAAGGACACAGCAGTGTATAAAACTGTATCGCATGCTGGAAGGCCTTTCAAGTGGAATCAACAAAATTATCATTTTTTTCCGGTTTGCTCTTTTTGCTCAGAGAAATAAAAAATGATCCCTTTCATGGCAGTTAATAGAAAGCTGTCAGGCCTGTGGAAGCAGCAAATAATTCTAGGGTGTGCATCAATACATCCATGTGGCCAACTTGGCCACACTCACCACCATTAGAATAAGAGTGGAAGACTCCCTGTTGAACTGGGAAGAGAGCAAAACCAGCTTTCACATTAAGTGCATCAGTATGAAAGAAGCCAGCTTGGCTGCAGGAATTAAAAGAGACGACCAGCATGTTCTCTCTGTGTGATCAAAGGCAACACACTCGATCTGTTCCCGGATGGTTTATGAATCACTCAGCTAAATGATGTCTTCCTGGCTTGCAAACTTTTCCCCTTTGAGAGATTATAGAGTTGAAGCTAATTAGTGCTGCTCGTGTCACTGTAAATGCCTTTTAATGTCCAATGTCCTATGACTCTGAACACTCTGAAGTGTTTCAGAGTGTGGCTGGATGGACTCTTAACACCTTTACAAGATGCAAACAACAATGTCAATCACCAGCTTTACTAGATTTGCTAAAGTAAGTGATTTTGCTTTATCCTGCTCTTTTCTTCGACTTTGCAAACAAGTCAAGATGAGTTACGAAGCTCAAGGAAACTCAGACATGCAGCTACATGTAACTGTGTAAACACTGTATGCAAATCTACAGCCAGATCAAACCAGTCGAAATGATTGATACCACATTGTGGATGCAGAGCAGTGAGTTCCTTGCAATGCTTTGTGTCATGGCTCCAACTGAACTACAAGGACGCAGTTAAAGACATGGGCCGAGCATAAGTTAGGACTCATCCATGGTGGAAGCAAGTGATGTGCTGCAACAGGTTATTAAAGTCATACTTTATGAACTTGTTTCTTTTGAATGATGGAAAAAAAGCTGCTGGGTGGAAGGCAGCACAAGTTTTGAAATGTCTGGACGAAAATTTCAAAGAATTGCGAAGACAAATGGAGCTCAAGGGTTCAAGAGAATGCAAGAGTAAAAGAGCAGCAAAAATCCATGAACCCTTGCGAAACACAAATATCAGCACACATCTGTACTCATGCACGCATGGACCATAGTACGCATTTGTCAACAGAAGGTTTCAATTTATGTCCTATTTCTGTGCTGGTTTTCTTTTTTCTGTTTTTTTTTTCCAAATAAAACTGAGCTCTGCTGTTGTGACAAAGCAAGCCAGTTAAATGTAAATGTATGAGTTGTTTGTACAGCTTCTGGGGCCACTTGATAACAAATAAAATATTTTGATGTAAGTCTCCCCTCTCAGCTTTAAAGCATGGGACTTGATTAATTATTGGAAATGAAATGTGTTGTGCCTATAAAAGTTTGACTACTGAAATTATTTCTGAAAATAGGCTAAGATATGCCAACATCCTTAGACGAATATTTACCTGAATCAAGGAAATAACAGTAATACTTAACAAAAGAGTAATCCTTCATATCAGAGCTCTGACGCGATTAAGGCAGTTGGCAGATTGCAACTGCTAAACTGTCCAATTTTTTTTTTCAATATCTTGGTGTTTGCTTGCATATTTTCATTTTACCCTACTTTACAATTCTTTACAAGGCTGAAACACTGTATAGGGGTTATATACGATGTTAGTCTGAGACACTTGAGCAGCAACAGCTCAAGACCAAAACCGAAAGTGAAACCTAAACATTAGTCTTTCAAATAGCTCATAAATCTTAATCTCTCACATAAATCACACCAACAAGAGACTAACCAAAGAATGTTTCAACCACTAAATGTGATTTATCTAATGGAAGAGAAGCTTCTGCATCGTGCTGCCAACTCCGACAGACATTTTCATGTTCAAACATAATTGCAATGTTATTTCCTCACACAGCAAGTAGCTTTTTGCTGCAGTAATAAGGTTCAAAGTTTCATATATTACTTTGCTGTGAGCTGTTGGATGAATCTATACAATGACCCATGTGCAGCTCTGGACATAAATAGGACCTGAAAAAAAGTATTATCATGAACTACGCCTGGCCACAGATTCATCAGTGCAGACAGAAAAAAAGGATGCAGGACTTCCTGTGGTCCACAAGTATTTGAAAAATAGCTGTGACAGCTGCAAAATTATTTGCAGCAAATTCTGCTTGTACCCTTTACATCAAGCCTATCCAAGCTACCACTGTGTGAGAGGCAGGCTTCGCTCTCATGAGGTCACCTATCACAGGGTACACAGAGACCAGAGTCACCATGTAAACTAACATGCAAGTTTTTTTAGACAGTGGGAGACACAAATAAGGTGCTTTCTTGTTATGAGGTTACAATGCTAACCACTACACCGCCATGCAGTCCTGCACCCTAAACCATGACACTTAGCCTCACTTCAGCCATGATATCAATTCCATGTTTAGGTGTTTTGCTTGACAAAAAGGCTATAAAGTGATAAGCTGTTAATAAACCTGTAATTGTGTCCATTTACACATTGTTGTATTGATTTGGAAATTTAAAAAAAGGTACTTTGAGTTTCCTGGGGAAAGAATCTCCTCAAATGGCTGCACTTTTTTTCACTTCTGCACCTGAGAAATCATGGCCAGACTGGATAATGCATTCTAAGAAGCAGTTTCAGCTTGATTGTTTTGATGCAAGACAATGTCCACCAGGTGTAGTTTTTACCTAATTATGTTACATCATGCTTTGAGGTAAACAACCTGCAGAGGGCTTAATCTGACTTTGTGTCTGTTTGGCTTATAAGCAAGATAATGTATTTATCAAAGCACTTTTGTTTAGACAAGTGCAGCCGGTGGCGCACACTTTTGTTTTCTAAATTAAATATGTTTCTAGTCATAATGGACATTTCAAGGTCTTTCATAAAAGGTCAACATCTTATGTTTATGCATTTTTCAGACGCTTTTATCCAAAGCGACTTCCAAATGAGGATATTACAGTACAGCTGACATCAACCCTAACAATAAACTCTTACTTCCTGTTTCACAGGTGCATAACTCCAAGCTCTCACTGGCCATATTCCCACAGCTTCCCCTGGTGTTCGCATATCAGGGGAGCATATCGAGGAAGATTCACAAATTTCCTACATTTAAACACCTACATTAACCTCCTGAATGAAGTGAAGAAATACATGTAGCCTCCTAACCTAGATTAGTATTGAGGGTGCTGTGAAAATCAAGAATGAATCAAGGACAACATTTAGAAGAGTGGATTAAGATGCCAAAAGATTATTTGAATAATGGCTATTTTGTGTGTTTAACTGATATTTATAATAACAGCTTTAGCACATACAGATTAATTGTATATCATAGTTTCAGGTAACAGCATTCATAATGTTGCAGAGTCATACACACACAAAAAAGACATTGTTTGACATTGAGAGGGATATTCAGGGCTACAGCATCTCCATAACCTTTGTAACTCACTTTAATTCCTTCTTGTTGCTGCACTTGGCACAAGAGGAAAGGGAGAGGCTGCTATGCAACAACACTGATTGAGATTACTCTGAGCCTAAGACACGGTAATTCATTACAGTAGAATAGCTTTTCTTTTAAGTTTGGTCTCGTGTGTGTGCAACTCAAAGAGAGTGCTGCCCCTCAGCTCACGTGCAGCCCCAGAGAATGGTTTCATCACAAGGTTTTCAAAGGGAAAAGGTCAATGAAAAGCACCACTTCTGGAATTTCCTCACTCACTTGTAGACATTTACATTTAGAGAGCTGGTCCTGCAGTTTCTGGCTTTTGGAATGATGATGATTGGAATGATTTGCAATCAGAAGCACTTCAAAAGCCATTTATGGATTTAAAAGTTATCAGTGAGAGTGTTAAAGTGAATCAATGCTGCGATTCAATTATAAATAGGGATGATTCATCTTTGTCCAGACAATCAGTTCTATTGTCAATCAGTGGTCAAAGCTTCATTTTAACAAGACAAAAAGAAACCCATTCAAGTCCTTAATCCTGGAATTTTGCTGCATTTTTGGGAAACTGTGGAGGGTCATTAGGTTGCAGATAAAGACACACAAGCCATCCTCACAAACACGTGTTTGATAGAAAGGGCACAATGGAGTGACAACTTGCTTTAGTTTGAGTAATAGTGTTGTTCGTCACGGAAGACGAGGTATCGCCTGAAGGGAATTGTAAGCTGTTAGTAAGCTGACTTTGAGAGTGTCCCTGACCTTTCTTCCCACTCTTCATCCTATTTTTATGCCAGAAAATTTGAAATTTGCTTCAATTTAGCTTGCTGGCCATTCTTGGAAAAGCAATGGGATGGCAAACTGTCATAAAACAGAAAAATGATCTCCATAAAAACTACACGGTATGTATATACAAAAATAAAAACCCATTCTGAAACTGCATCTCTGCACAAGATTATCTATAGTCAGGGTTTAGAGGAAGGCTGTGTTTTTTTCTGATCTGATGAAAGATTTGGTTTTGTGTTTTATCTAAAATTGTTTTGTTATTTTCAGAAAGATAAGCAATCTGACATTTAGGATCCTGCAGAATATCGTGTGTCATGAGCTTATTGCACTGATTGCTCAAAAATGACAACTGCTGGTTGTCACCAGTCTTCTAGGTTTAAGGAAAGTCAAATTCTTCTCTGATCGCCACACTTGGCCAAGGCGTTGACTGCTTCTCTTGCATTAGAACCCTACGGTGTCATCCTTATCTTCACACCTGAATGCTTCATCTTTTAGGGGCATTTCATCTTTGCTTGATGGTTAGCTTCCACAAAGAGAGAAAAGGAAAAGGATGCAACTCTATGATTGGGAAAGTGAAATAAAATGAAAATGGACTTTAGTCAATTAGTCAAACTTTCAAATTGTAGTTATTTCCTAAATACTGAAGAACTAAGAAATAACAATCATCATAAAACATTCTATAATCAAGAGGTGGTTCAGCTAAGGTTGAAATAAATACCAAAAGATACCATAAATACCAAGTTTTTGAAAAATAACGTTTTCTTTTCTGCATTAGGGGTTAATTTGGCTTCCTTCAGGTGTCGCTGAAGGAAATGTTATCGCTGGCTACTGGCCTGGCATGTCTGTTTCAGCATTTCTTGGAATTTCTACGTTGTTGTAAGGATGGATTTTCTTTTTTTGTAAACGATGCTTTAGTTTGTTTTTTCATTTCATAATGGGTTTTTTTTATTAGAAAAACCCTTTAAGGTCTCAGTTGCTTGTTTTTGTTTTTTACTTTAGCATCCACCCTCCTCATCACTTCATTTACCCAGCAAACAGCTAGCTAACCTTCAACAAATGTTGAAACATTGACATTTCTCTGAAGGTTGTTTTGTAAAGCCGTTTAAGGGTATTTGGTGATCCTTGAAGTTCCTTGAAGAGGAAGAGGAATTCTCTCAGCAGAGAATTTAGAAAGTCTTTATTGGATCCTTTTTTTTCCAGGAATATTCTCTAAAGATTACTTGTGATTTTTTGATGACGCTCTGAGAACGCTCCCTTGAGCTTCTCTGGAGGCTGTTATTGTGAAAACAATAAAAGGCGTCTTTTATAGACCACTTTCAGAGCACTAACTGAACATTGAAAGTTATGAGAAATGTATAATTGTCATTATTATTATTATTATAAGTAGTAGTATTAGCAGCAGTATTATTATTATCATTGTTAATTTTCTTGCATCGTAGATATTATACATCCCATTAAGTATTTTTGCTTGTATCATATACAATGATTTTATCTGTTATTGATTGATTAGGTGATTAATATGATTTACATCTCTGTCCCAGCATCGTTCATCTCATCTGAATATAACATTTGTATTCACATCTCATTAACGCATACATAAGCTACTGTTGAAGGAAAGAATTCAGCCCCCACCTAAAAACTCACTCATTAACAGATTCTCATAAAAAACAATTTACAAGTCAGAGAACAGCAAGGTAGACTAAAGGGTCAGCAGAGTCTCTTTAACCGTTATTCAAATGATCATTAAGTGGGAGTCAAAATTCTCATTTGTGAGACTAACAGTGGGAACACATTAGCATCCTTTTGATCTTTCCTGTGGCATGCTTTCCTCTACATTTCTCCTCCTCTGTCATCAGACTCATTTCTGCTGCACTCTCTGGGGAAATCATGCTAATTGGGGTGAGGGAAACAATGTTAAGTATCAGCAGAGGTTCAGCACAGGTGTAACTCAGCAGTTCTCATTTTCAGCTAATTATGGTCTTGTCTCACCAAATGACATACAAACTCCACTCATTTGTTAAAGTCATACGTGACTTAAGAATTGGATTAGTTATTAGACATTATGTGTAGAGTAGCCAGCCAGTGCGTTATACCTCCAACAAATAAGAAAACACAAAGCTTTTGAAACATATTCCTGTGCTGGTTTGGATGCTGTGCTGTTGGAAGGATTTCTACAGATAATTCTGCCACTTATTTACATCTATGATGATGAGTAACCATGGCAACGTTCCTGTTGTTCCTGAAGTTTGCATCTGGGAGCAGCTGGTTGAGCAGGGCCCAAATCCAGATGAGCTAAAGAGCAAATGTAGAGTACGCAGAGCATCAACAAAATAGAGACAAACGAGGAGGAAGTTTGAAACATTTCCTCCATTGACCGACTTAGGAAATGTGGGGTCACTGGCAGATAAAATGGAAAAGCTTGGAGCCCTGATGAAACCACAGCAGAAAAATAAGAAGGGTCATTGTGTGCATTTCATCAAGACTTTGCTGAAATAACATCTCTCTGCCTGAGAAGGAGCATCTCTGCACCTCACATGTTAAACTGTTGGCTGCGAGTTTCTCCATGGGAGGTGACTCCTGCCAGCAGCAATAACCACACACAATAACTTTTTTATAATGAATAATTGAGTTGATCACAATTGGAAACAAAACAAAACAAAAACTAACTGCAACATATAATGGGATTTGGCATATTGGGATCAATATAGTTGCTTTTTTTCCCAACACACAAGATTAAAATCTAGATCAGATATAACAAACAACTTTTAGAAAATCTTATGATTATAATATTAATGTATTTATTGACTGGCTGTCCTGGATCCACATATCGCAGTGAGGATAAATACTAACTTTCAAAACATCCAAATGCAATTCCAAATGCCTTCCTCTTCTCTAAAGACCCTAATCCTAACAGCACCACAAAGAGAGCTGAGATGCACAAACACATTTCAATCAATATCTTCTTTTCTTTGACACTTATGTCAAGGTGACACAAATGGAGGACCCATTTGCTGAAACATAAGGAGATGAGTGCTAGGGCATTGAAATGATTTATGGTTGGTCAGAGCTTAAATCTGTATTTATTTATAAGATATTGGATGGAAATAAATTAATGCCATGAAAGTCATTTTGATCCCTCAAATCAGATTTGCTGCCTCTTGCAATATTGGCACAAGGTTAGGTGAGGGATGATGTATGAGGGGATGAGGCCAGCTAATCACTGCTAAACAGCACCTCTAGGATTTTGGAAATATTGAGAAACTCTTTCATTCAGAACAGATGGATGTTTCAGTATGTCCTCATATTGAACCTGCAAAGAATATTTGTCTCCACTCTATGATGATCGCATTTCAAAATGCTCAAAGGAAATAATCCATCTGAGTCAAAAGGATCATCATGACAATCTTATCCTTATATGTTCTGCTACTGAAGGGAGAAAACGTATGTGCCAATATGGTATGTATTTTGGTTCAAAGATGAAAGTAAGAAGCAAAGAAAAGTGTGATTTTTAAATACCATCTTGATAAGGAAACATCTTATAGCTTAACAAGATGTTGCATCACAGACTGTTTGATATACATTCATTTGCTATCCTTTTAAACTAAAATAATCAATTTGTCATAGCTTGACAACTGAAAGGACCACTTTTTCTCAGCTTGTAAAATAATTCTGGTAACCCCTTACAGATGCACACAGAATGAAAAGAGTCAAATAAAGTACAGTTAAATTTAGACATGTGTTGTCTCAATATGATAATGTCTTGACTTGCTGTCATGGCAATGAAAACAAAAACCACGACCTCAACAGAGACAGGCTTTCAGTAATCAGAATTGTCACATTAACTGAACAGGGTAACGCAGTGTTTACTGTTGCTCGATAAGATGATTAGCTCTCAATCCCTGCTTATGCCATAGATGAATGCTGTTAGTTCAGAATACATATGAGGCACGGTCAATAAAGATAGATGGCGATGAATTCACTGATGAATGCAGTTTGTCTTTGTTAGTGGCTCTGTCACCTTCTCGTTCATATTTCTTCTCTGTCCTCCAATCAAGTCTCAGTAGCATCTAAAATAGATTCTTGATTTGCGGCACACTTGACCAGAAACTGCAGATGAGACACATGCAAAATTTCAATTGTGTTTATTTCATTATAATGGTTTAAATTAATTTAATCAGTTATGTTGTCTGAACAGCATTGTTAGTCAGTATGCATTTATCTGCTTTTGCTTCTGGCAAAGATATCCAAAAGGGATGCAATGAAAATGTTCACTGTTCATTTTCTATTATTGCTTTATCCTGTTCTGGGTCAGGGGGCTATTCAGGCTGTCAAAGACGGGGGGTCGGGTACAAACTGGACAGATTGTCACTCCATCACAGTCAGCTAAGAATCACCAGTTGATTTAAGCTTGCAAGAGAGGAAACTGGAGCACCCAGAGCAAATGGGAAAACTTGCAAACTCCACACAAAAAGGCCCTAAGCTTGAAGGAGGCAGGGAAATTTTATTTTAAAAACCTACTTTAAAGGTACTCTAATAAGCTGCTTTCACACATGACAACCAAAGAATGTCCAGAGAGTGAGAGGAGAACATTCTTCTGGACATCCTTCACACTGCTGATATGTGCACTTCACAGCAGGGAATTCTATGGTGGAGATTGTGTGTAAAAACTGCAAGCACTCCAGAGTGGCACCTGTATAAGGCCATGGAGTATAAACATAAAAGATGAATGTGATACCCTGTTGTCCACAAGTGAAGCGAATTAAATGTCATGAAATGCAGTCATAATTGACGACTTCTGCCTCCAAAACATCTTCCTGTTTAAAGAAATGCCAACTTCTCTCATGAAATACAAGCCACCTAATAACTAGATTCACATACTCTGATCAGTTTATCAGTGCTTTATTTGATATTAGGCCTCAAAGACATGTTCTTTTTTTGTTTCAACTACCACATTTCATCTGTACGCTCATGTCCAAATAATTTAATTTCTAGTTTGTGCAAGGAAAGCTTGTGGTGAGCTTGACAGCAGAGTAAAAAAAACAACAAAAAAACCCACAGCATTTAATGGTGCTATAGTAATGTATGTAAAAATGTTCCTCTAAGCACTGTATAAAACCTTTAAAGAAACATCACTTTTCACTGTGTTGCCGCCTGGGATAATGAGCCTTCTCTCTACCTATAATTTCAAAGTTCCTGTGGACACACAGTGAAGAGTAGAGCCAGACCAGAGCCATAAATCCAAGTGTAAAGCCAAGGACAAACACATGCGAATTCAAGATCACAGTGTAAATCTTTGAAGACACAATATTAGTTTCCCTGAAAACATGGTTCCATGAAAAAAGTAGAAATTAGAGAAGTGCCTTAAACCTGAATAGTATCTTATGGCCAGCAGTAACTCTTGTGGTAGCCAAAATAAATAAATTAAATAACTCGGTAAGTTAGTGATTTTGATGGATACATTTCACTTAAACAGCTTGATGTTCAGTTTGTCAACTATTTTTAGAAAATAGAAGAGGAGAGAGGATATGCTTTTTTCTTTTTATTGACAAACATTTATAGAAATGTCTGATTTCAAAACACCAAGTTTGTGATGGCCCAGTGTGTTAAACTGGCTTTAAATCAGCTTTCCAGAAGATCTCTACATCAGTTTTTTACACTGGAATGATGTCAAATAAAAGAAAATGATGAATGTGTTGAGTCTCAACTGCGTTATGCTTCAGTATTTTTAAAGTTGTTATCTGATGCCTGATATTCTTTATATCTGTTCCACCCTCAGTCACGGGAAAACGTTTCTGTTTTTTTTTTTGCGTTTTAGTGCTTTGCTAGTAAATAATAGCCCTCCTCGGCCACCGTACGGTGTCGTGGCGTTTCCTTATACGTAAAGACTTGCTACCTTTGCCCGGTATTTGCTAACTGTGATTTTCTGCTCGTTTAGTCTCTATTGTTATAACTCACTTTTCATATATTGGACAGTTTTAGCTTCCGCGGGTCAAAATGAGGCGCGCCGGATTGGGTAAGAAACGGCTTAAGTCTGTGATATAGGAGCTCACATTTAGCTTACTTGCTAGCTAGCTAACGTTGTTGCCATCTGGAAAGAAATATTCAATGTTGTGGACGCCAGGCTCAAATTAATTCAACTCCGCTACCTTTTATCACACATAACTGGAGTAGAAAGCTGGGAGAAGACTTCAGTAACGGTGTATTGTGTTTTCAAACAGGTGAAGGAGGGCCTGGACAATATGTAGCAAGTGGATACAGTGTGTACGAAGAAGAAAATGAGCACCTACAGGAAGGACTGAGAGCCAAAGTCAGCGCTTTGAAAAGTGTAAGTAACTTCTGACGACCGTAGTTACACTGTGATGAAAAAAGGATGTGCTTTAGAGTTATGGCTTTGTCTTTGTTTTAAGTTTGTATGTAAATGTGGCTTAAAGGTTTCTGACACATTTCTGATTTGGATGCATGAGATGGTCTGAAATAAGTGTGTTAATATTATTGTGGGTTGGCAATTATTTACTGGTACTTTTGATTTACAGCTGTCCATTGACATTGGGACAGAAGTCAAATATCAGAATAAAATGCTGGATGAAATGGTGAGTTGATTTTTTTCCCCTTTATCGCTGATCCAGCAACAAAACGAGGCAAAAGTATTAAGACTTTTCCAACCACTTGTGGTCTTACAACATAAGCTGTACTTAGTTTTCAAGTAAGACAACTCCTGCTGTTTCTGACTCTAGATACTCAAATCTATTAAGGTAGTGTAACAGAAGAAGCTGTAATATTTTGCTCAGAAATGTGAGAGGTGATGTGTTACGGAATAGAGGAAACCAAATAGTACTGCAGCAAACTTCAGAAACCTCCCCAGATTTGCTGTGGTCTGCCTAGTTGAACTCTCTAACCCTTCTTTCCCGCCGCAGGACACAGATTTTGACTCGACAGGCGGACTGCTGGGACGCACCATCGGCAGAGTCAAGCAGCTGTCCAGAGGCAGTCAGACCAAACTGCTGTGCTACATGCTGCTCTTTTGCTTTTTTGTCCTCTTTGTCCTGTACTGGTTCATCAAGTTGAGGTGAAAAGAGCTCCCTGTTGGACTTGGCCCTTGATTGCCACATCTTCATTCCCAGTCTGATACGTTTCTAAACTAATTCAGGACATTGATGATGATGTAAGGCAAGGATTTTTTTTATCATTTCTAAATGACTCAGCTTTATGTGCCCTGTTGTCTGAGCATTTCACACAATGACCCCAATCGGAGTTGTGAAAGAACTAAAGGACTGCTAATGATTGAAAAAGTGAAACTGGTTTAGGTTGAGTGGAAAAGGTCTGAGATGACAACTGACCAAGAACAGCATCCTGTATACTGTTTGTATGCCTGATGCAGACTATCTGCACAGTCTTCATATCTGGCTAATCTACCTTGAGTGAAAAGATAGAATGTAGGATTTACCTTGTTAATACGGTATAAAATACCAGTGTCAAGAACCCTACAGCAGCAGTATGAACGATCAAGTGCTGCGGAAGAGCTAACATTCAGCACGTTGTGTAAAAGTGATTTAACTTATGGAATAATAGCGTGAATGAAGAGTTTGTGTTCAGGAATGAATGGATTTATTACATCATCAGACATCCATGCATACAAAAGCCTTGTACTTCATTGTGTCAACTTTGTAAAAATGTTGTTAATGTAAATAAACAAATTTTATGCTCTGAATTGGTCAGTGTAACGATTTGGATGTGATAAATGTCTTTTACGTGGTTTTATGAATGAATCGGTGACCTATAAAGAGACTCAAGAACACAAACAGTTTTATTTACACTATTTGGATTTATTCTAAAAAAATACAGCAAGTCTTTAAAGCATGAGCTTTCAATCATCTATAGACAGAACAAAAGAAAAAGCTTAATTTGTGGGTAGTTGAACGGACTTCATGACTACTTTGCTAAACAGATCAAAGGGTTAAAATGTCAGAATTGCACTTCAGTGATTTATTATTATTTATTTTTTCCAGTCATTAGCACTTTATCAGGACGGCTGTGATATCGGCCTCTGGGGTGGCTGTTGATGACATCATTTCTTGGGCTGTGTGTCCATGTACTTGCAAATGATTCCCAGCATCACCTCATCAGCTCCTCCACCGATCGACAATAACCTGGAATCCCTGCAGAAACGACGAAAGTGTCAATACATGTTTTCATCCACGACGGTCTGAGCAATGAGCTGCGCCTGATTATCAATCAAACACTTTTTTCCTCACTACTTAAGAAATAATAGTTACATTTTTACATTGTTTTTTTTTGTTTTTTTAACCACATCATCGGATGTCTGCACGGAGAAAAGTGCCATGACATTATCAAACTTCATTTTGTGAGGTTGCGCTGTTACCATGGAAACTCCAAACCCCACACAGATGCTTAGTTGTCAGCCCCGTGACAATAGATGATGTGCCAGTGACTGGTGAAGCTATATTATGGTTTAGTGGTCAGATTAGATCTGTTTTTGTGATGAGTTCACTGGGGCAGAAAACAGAAAATCCGAGGGCGCACTCTTCATATTTAATTTACGAAAACACGGCACACATTATTTATTTACACACACAGACAACTTGCGGCTGTCTGGTCAAGGCCACAAAAGCTGGAGCCTGAATGAAAAACTGTTTTTTTTTTTATCAATTCTCGTCTTACCTGTAAAATCTGCTGACCAACACATCACTGGTGAAGCCCATCCCTCCCCAGAACTGGAGACAACTGTCGCTCAGCTCTCTAGCTAGGCGGCCCGCCTTTAATTTGGCCATGGATGCCAGCTTGGTGACATCATTGCCTTTAATGTATAGCGCTGCAGGAAAAAGAAGAAGAAAAAGAAATGAGCAGGGGAGAAAGTGAGAGGGAAGGAGACAATATATTAAAGATGTTCAGTTTCAATATCACTAAGATTCACCTTTTTCCCCCCTCAGTCAAAGCTTTCTCCTGTTTTGATAAATGTTTATTATTGTGGGCACTTTCTGATTATTATTTTTTAAATTTTATTTTAAACGCAGAAAGGTTTGACAAGGAAGAATTGCTCACTGCTAGTTTGGAAATCGTATTCTCAGAGAACAGAGTAAACTAGAGTCTTATCTTTGGTATTACGGGTCATAAGGACAGCTGCTTGAACTCACTGGGTATAATCTCACAACAATCCTGAACATTCCACACTAAGACAAAGTCTGACATGATTCGGTGTGGTGGCCAAAAACAACAATTTAGAACTGTGCATGAGACAAATATCAAGTACTATGCAACAGTTTTAGGGTGCAAACTCCAGGAGATCCAGGGGTACCAAGGCTTCTCTTCAAATGACACAAGCTTTACTGAAAATATTTAGGATTCGTCAACGTGGTCCTTCTGTTTTTATCAGCAACAAAGCGTCCTACTTTCATTATCATTTCAGATGTTTTCAGAAACAGAAATGAAAGAAATGGAAAACTCAAAGCAGGAATTCAGAAATTAAGTGCACTGCTATTATTCCTGAAACGTACAGCATTGTCTCTTCCTGTTACTTTACTTTACTTGCTGCAACTTTTGATCTGTTTCTTCATTCTTAAAACTGTTTCTTTTGTTTGTTTTTCCTCCCCCAAGCAGGAGTAAGGATAAATACAAGCAAAAATAAAGAGCTGAATAAATGTTTCATATTATTTGTTTGGAACACTAAGAAAAAAACCCTGACATTTTCAGGCCATTTCAATGATCAGGCATTCAAAGTGAGGATGCTTCCAGAAATAATGCCACAAGTCTACTGAGGATATAGGCAGAAACAGAGTCTGTTTCTTCATGCGATGACTCCAAAACATTAAGCAGAATTCACAATAAAGCTGCTCTCCTTCACAGATTTGGGTCAAAGAGAAATCATGACAAAAGATCAGCCCATTAAGAATAATGTGTCATCAACTCGCGGTCGCTTGAAGACAAAATCACCAGTCAGTAGCTGAAGGACGCCTGTGCAGCGTTTCCAGCTACACTTGAAGCTACACTATGAAAGTTAAAAGCAGCAGAATGTCATGAACATGTCCACACACAGCCCAAAGCATTGCAGCATCAGACACACTTTGCTTAATAACTGCATTCCTGCCCTCCTGTGCATGTCAACTGGGACAAGAATGGTGGTCCAATCAAAAAGCCTGGTGGGGCTGTAACCAAAGCTCCTCACTCCTCTGTCTCTGACATGCATGTGGAAACGGACACATCCATGAAGATGTCGTGCTGTGAACAATTTTGGGGTCATGGGCAGCAGGATAGAGAAGAGAGGAGACGAGAAAGCACTGAATGGAGTGAGGAGAAGTTGTAGAACTCCTTGTTTTTGTTGCTGAGGGTACTTCTGAGCCACTTCCTGGTGGCTCTTGCTCTAAGTTTGAAGTGGTCATCTCACTCCACAGAATGAACCAGAGACCGGACAGTCGGACAGGTCAGAATATGAGGCTACGTGTGCGTACAAATGTGTATTTCTTTCAAAAATAAACACTCGAAATGCTTATAACGGTAAATGCTTCATGTGTGTCATCTCAGTGTGTCGTTTTGCTCTGAACAAAACTCAGAAGGCATTATGTGCGGCGAACACCGTCATTCAGATGCTGCTTTTCCATCTCTGTCATGTGACTTCACCTGTGGCTTGGTAGAGGAGGGAGCGGAGCAGCTCGACCTCCGTCTGAAGCTCAGCCAGCCTGAAGTGAACCGTCTGGTGGTACAGGACAGGCTGCTTGAAGATCTTCCTCTGCCGCGTGTACTTGATAGTCTCCTGAATGATGGTGTCCATTGTGGTCACAACTGAAAGAGCAAAACAACATGAGAAGGAAATATGATTTGAAGTTCATCTCGACAGCCTCACTGAATGCATTGCAAAGTATCTACCTGAACTGCACAGACTTAGCTTTTGCTTGTGCAATTTGTCACTAAGCGGAACAGTGTGACAAGCAGCCATCTGATTCAATAAAAGCAGTTTATTTTAATTCTCTTCTAAACAGTTTCTCCCACCATCTTCCCCTGAAAAAATTGAGTCACGCTTCTAACTCAAACTCCAAAGTAAACAACTGTTTCAAAACCTTTCATGGTTGACTTGACCTTACCTCCCCCTTTTCGGAAGCGGCAACAGAGAGGTGGGATATTAAACCCGGGGAAAAAAAACTGTAAAACTCTGGAAATCACATTTCATTACTCCCAGAGAAACGGGGTGATTAACTTCTGTAAAAACAGTTCACTCACTATTGGCCACTGCCCAGAGCCTCTCTTCCTGGAACTGGAGCATCTGATAAGTAAAGCCCATGCCTTCCTGGCCGATGATGTTCTTGCAAGGCACATGGACGTCATCAAAAAACACTTCAGCTGTGTCCGATGACCACATACCCATTTTATCAATCTTCCGGGCGATGTGGACTCCTACGTAAGAAGGGACAGAAAACGTAATGAACGTTTTTATTAACGCAATAGCGCAATATTACAAAAACAACAGCTGCTATTTCGGAACATCCTGAAAATAGCAAATATCAGATTTGAGGATTGTCTTTTGAGCTATGAGATGCACAAATTATATGCATTTAATAGAACAGATAATATATAGAAAAACCTTAGAACCATTAAGTAACTGATTGTACCTGGCAGGTTCATGGGCAAACAGATGAGAGATTTGTTCCTGTGTGGCGGTCCGTCACTGGTGTTGGCGAGGAGACACATCCAGTCAGCCTGGGTGCCGTTGGTGGTCCACATCTTTCCTCCGTTTATCACCAATTCATCTCCTTTCCTCACCGCCTTGGTCATGATGCCTGGATCGCAGAGAAGAAGATTATTGCAAAGATGAAAGTGAGGACAGACGGTTAAATAAAACCTCTAAATAGACGATTGGGGCAAAAACAATACAGTTTTGGCTCTTAAATGAACACAGCAAGTCCAAGACTGCTTACTTTTGTCAAGGTTGAATTACTGAAGAAAAGAAAGAAATCTTCTGAATACACACAAAAAGTTTTTCACTTCCCAGTCAGGCCATGCACTTGCATTTGCACTTTGAGTCACTGTGCATCACTGACCCATCCGTCCATTCTGTAGGTCGTTGACCAAATGTAACAATGTTTTGGTCACAAGAGTCTGGGGAGTAGAACAAAACTGCATTTGTAAGTATTATGTCAGAGACCTCCTCTGTTTAAAGTGGTCTTTTTATCCCGTTTAACATCAGTGGCTGTTTTTCTCTCTTCTCTCAAACCTTCTATCCATTAGTTCTCTTGAGAAGAGCCTTGTTCTTGAGATGTAGGTGAAACCACTGAGTCTGGACCTGAAACGATGGTCATGCGCTGGTTGTTTAGTCACCCCGATATTAAGGTTTGTGCACTCGTCGCTGATGTGGGTCGCATATACAATGCTGGACAGTTTGCGTTTGGGTGTTTTAACCTTTGGGTGAACCAGTTTTTTAGGTTAGGCTTGAAGTGCACCAGGATGCTGTGTTTGGAGAAGCTCCTGCCACATATGGTATAACAATATTTTGGGGCCTCTACTTCATTTCCTCTCTGTTGGATGCGGTGTTGTGTTTTTCCAGATTTCTTTACGGACTTGACAAAAGCGCAGTGTAGCTGTCCAAAGGTTTGAATTGCTTTTATGATGTCTGTGGAGAGCAGGTACTAGTCTGAGTGTTGATTTATTGGCACACCTCAGTGTTGACCCATCCATCTTCCTCAATGTGCGCAGGATAGTCCACAAAGTACAGCTTGTTATGTTTTGAAATCCTCCCATGTGAAACTGATGCTGCTGTCCACATAATTGATTTGGCTTGGTGTGTCTTTTTTCTTTTTTTTTAAAAGAAATCAAAAAGAGAAGTCCAGTTGCACTTGGATTACATTAGGAGGAAAAGCAATACAGACAAAAATGTCATAACACTGGCCTCATATGGCGAGCAACATACTGTATAAGAGGGATTTAGTTACTGAATGGTTAGAAAGCTGAAGAAAAAATACATACTTGAGACATCTGAGCCAGCTCCAACTTCACTAACCCCGAGACAGGCCACCTTGTCTCCCATGATGGAAGGAAGGAGGAACTCTTTCTTAAGGTCATCTGAACCAAACCTGCACAAACACAGAAATGCATAAAAAATACTAACCATGGCAGCATTGTAAAGTCCTCCGAGGATTAGCTTCAGATCAAGAAAACATCCCAAATATTTTCCACATCTAATCTAAATATAACAGGAGGGGGGAGTCTCAAAGAAGTTGTGTCAAAGCCTTAAACTGTGTTGTGCAACTGCAGCAAGCTACAGCCACAGTTACAAGACTGCCATGTTTGAGGCAATCACAATTCCAGCGGGACACAGACGGGAGCTCCCATGGTACCGCTTCTCTTTTAGTAGCACTCTCTTCATACTTAAATCTTGTTGGAGGCGACTGTGGATCTCTTAATTAAGCTCCTGAGAGTCCAACTGCATATTTCACTGAATTCTGTCTTGTGTCACCAGCAGCTTCTAAGCAGGACATTTCACGACCAGCCAAGGCCCGACACAGATGAGACAAACTGTTACCAGACATATTAACCAATACATCCTCCATAGTGAGCAACTTGAAGCACTGGCTGTGCAACTTTACTGTTTCTTCTTAAATAAAAATGAGAATAACATTACTACTACAACAACAACTACTACTACTATAACTAATGATAATGATCATATAATAATATCCCACATTTAAAAGATTTTGCAAAAGCATATTTGAGTCCAGTGAAAGTAGGAGGGGACAGCCTGGTGTCACGGTTACTTACAGACACTGGATTGCAGTGTGCCGAGTCAGAACAAGTCCCACTACAGAAGTTTTTAATCCCCTAAAATTCATCTCTGAAAAGTGTATATTTTGAAGATTTTTGCCACATGGGTGAACGATGACTATCTTAATGTGGCCCCACCCACATCTCAGTCTCCTTTAGCAGTGCAAAAAACATCCTCCACTATGCTCATATTGTAAAGAAACATAGGATTTAACCACAGCAGAGCGACAGTCTGGAAGTGCTTTAATGACCCTAAGGTGACACGCAGTCTTAATGGGCTGCTTTCCAGTCACAATTTCTGACACATTTAGCTTTTTGACAAGCAAACATAGAAATATGTGAATTGTGAGCATCTTTATTGGGAATTCAGTTGTATTAATGTACACTTACGCTTTTACAAAAAGATTTAAAAATAGATGGAACTTTGAAACACATGCAAAGAGCCTTAGAATCGTGTATAGATGCAGGGTGATTCAGCCCCAAACTGCACTATTTGGGTGTGCATGTCCAGTTTCAAGAAGCTCAATCTGGTACGATTTCGGTTTGACTAACACGTTTACATAGATTTATGTAGACATGCAGACATGGCAGACAGCTAAACACTGGCTGCTTGAGATCTGATTGAGAAAACACTGAATGCCTCTGAAATCAAACAAAGGATGTCCAAAATTGTGCACACGCTCTATTACAAGTTACGAGAGGTGGTGTAAAAGCATAGCAACAACAAAGCAGCACAGCTGCTTCAGCCTGTCATTTTGATGAGAAGGTCCTGCGATTGATGGGGATTAGTTACATAAGCAAAATGTCTATTAAATGAATGTGACAGCACTGAGTCAGAGTGTTCAATGTTAAGGGTTTAACGCAGTACTGACAAGAAGGGAATCAGAATATTCAGCACAAGCTTCTCGGATTGTACCTGGCCAGCGCTGGAGTAGCCATGTCACTTTGTACGCCGATGGCCATGGGGATCCCTCCACATCGGATGTTGCCCAGCTCCTCTGACACAGCAACACTGTAGCTGAAGTCAAGCCCCAAGCCTCCATACTCTGCGCAGAACAAAAAGAACAGCTCAAATCTGGGAGGTTACTGAGTGGATTCCTGCCTTTTATCAATATCGTAGTTGTCTCTTGTTCGACCTTATCATTGAAAATCTGATGACTGAGTGGAACCGTACAGCCCAGCAACCGGCCCAAATTTGTTCAACTGTTAAAGAATTCATTGCTTAACATGACAATACAAAACCACATTCTGCTCAGATTAAATAGGCATGGCTCAGGGAGAAGAATGTATGGGCAATGTACAGGCCTGCCTACAATCCTGACGTGTCCCTAACAGATAACATGTTCTAAACCAAAAATGTAACACCTCATTCCATTAAGATATGACTGCCAGAAGAATCAGTCCTCATGTTTTGAGAAGGAATGCCAACAAAAGCCGAAGCTTATTCAAGAATGTGTTGCAAGCCTGAAATAAAGAAATGGAATTATATTTGGGCTTCACAATATTTGGAAAACTTGAAGATTGCATTTTGATCAACTGACAATAAAATTTGTGATGCATAAACAAATATTTTAGAATTTGATGTTGAGCTCAGATGTACCAACAAAGGCTGCGTTCCACCTCTGCATCTGTGCACGTCGGTCAGTTGTCAGTTATAGAGCTTTGTCGAAGTGGAATGCAGCCCTTATTAATACAGCTGCCACTACTTTAAGTCTGCTGTGAACCAGTTCTACGTCATTTTCTGCAGTCCAAGCAGTCTGTTGAAATGTTGATATTGCACGTGTTGATATCGTTGTCTGCTGTAAGTTTGCCATATTGTGCAGCCCTGGTGTATTTTAAAATGTCAAAAAGAAAAAGCAGATAACGCGAAAACGCCCAAACGTGAAATATCTTGGGTTCATACTGTAAGCTAATTCCATAAAAGTCATAGAAGAATCACTGCATTTCAGAAAAAAGGATCATTACTATTTTAATCTACTAGTTTTTCAATATTGTCAAAATTTTCTCTTTTTTTGGGTTGAAAGAGGAGGAAACTTTATCCGAATTAATATGCCCAAAACCTCATTAATCCCCTGTTTCACTTCAGTCTTTTCTGTCATCTTTAATAAAGAAAAAGTGGTTTGTGTGCACAAACACGCAAACTGTTCACCGGAATGTGTAGAGAATATTCTGAAATGATCTGGTGCCACTGGAGCAGCCAATCAAATTAATAACAGGATGTTATCCTTAATTACGCCATCTATAATTACGTGCAAAAAGCACTGCAGGGGAATCAGAAGCACATTGCAAATAAGGGTCACTGTAATCATGGTGTCATCGCATCTGTTCTACTTAGCATAAAATAAAATAAAAAACCTGGTTAGGAGCTTTCCTACATCCCATTTACAAAGAAAGCAAAGGACCTTGGAGCTCAGGTTTTTAATGGAGTTGAGAAGTGCTCACTTTGTCAATCATCCTCATAAAGGCCAGTCTCTTCAGCTTTCCTCCCATTATCAGTTGCAACGCCGATTGTGAAATTAATGGCCTGTTTTTTATAAGAACATACTTGCTTTGACACTTTGCCTTTCTCAAGCTGATTTGGCAAATGTAAATATAAATATGAATATAAAATGAAAAAAATGAATGAATTAAAAAAAACATAGAAACAAGCAGATGTTTGGGAGTAGAAAACGAGAATCACTACCTTGCGTTTGAGTGCCTCTGCCAGCGTGTGAAGACACAGGAGACATCCAAACTAATGCAGCTCACACTTCAAAGGACACTTCTAAAAGCTATTCGGTGCATTTTATGTTTTGTTAAAAAGCTGATTCTGACAGAAAATAAACCATAACAAGTAATATTATACTACAGATCAATGCTACAGCAAAAAGGCTAAAAATGATACACAGAAAACCACCACAATCACCAAAGTCTTAGAGTGGGTAGCCAAAGATAAGCATCATTAATTTAGTAATTGACCAAATGTGAGAAGTGGTCACAATCTAAATCAACCATCAACATTTAATCAGTTCATCCTTGAGTCTAAGTGGACATTTAAGAAACACAACCGGAAAACATCACTATCCCACAGCTGATCGAAACAGCTATTTGTTTTAGAAAAAGTCTTTATGATAATGAGTCAAAAGAAACAAGACGGGGCATTTCATGAATGCCCAGTGAAATGTTTTCCCATGACTAAATGCAGCGTGCCAGCGACTGAATGATGGATGCGAGAGCAGACTTAAAAATGAGAAATTATGAGTGAATTTATCACATGGAGGCATGCAACTCAGGCAAAGTGGTTTAATTTGACCTGGCAGAGGATTTATCGACTGGGGGAAAGCAGAGCCTGTCAAAGACAGAGAGAGAAACAACAAAATTGGGACGCAGAGAGAGGGCAATGAAGTGGGACAAGCGAACAAGGGAATGCCGGAGCCAAAAATAAGAGGAAACAGGTGCAGCTGTGCAGTGATAAGTCTCCGAGCACTGGAAACCCCTGTGGTGGTTAACGTGAACGAAGGGAAGCACAGACAGAGTTTTATCCCACTTTAAACAAAACAACAGGCTTTCTGGTTGAGCAAACAAGCAGAAGAAAAACAAACAGAATTCTGCCACGTATGTCAAACCTACAAACATATGTTTCCCCTGAGCAGCAGATGTTCCTCACCATAGGTCCTCATCGGGTGGAGCTCCATATGAAGCAGAAAGTGAAGGGTATGCAATCTGAGAATTTAAAGGTACAAGCAGACACCAGTGATGATGGGAGCAGCACACTCTAGTTTTTTTATCAAACCGCTGATGACAAAACACTTCTTTCAAGTGGATGTTAAAAAGAGGATGAATCACGGTCATAGGACCAAGAATACTAATTACAACCCGTTTCTGATGCATAAATGGATGCCTCCAACGGTATAAAACACTAGCTACTGTATGAAACTTTATTATTGCAGTAAAAGTTAATGAGAAAAGAAAGCCTGGGTACACAAATTATACTCAGAGCTTATTCATGCCAGGCTGTATCTGTCAAGCAGGGGACAGGACCACTTCCATGGTGTAATCTGCAGATACCTCCCTGTCAGAGCAGAGGGAAACGGGCAGGGAGCCAAGGGTCATCTCTGTCTTCTTCCTCAACGGGGCTGCCCTTGGAAGACTTCCTGTCCTCATGTTTTGAAAGGTAATCACGAGTGGGGAAAAATCTAAGTCCAGTTTTGTCTGTGAACTGCACAAGGAGGCACTTTGGATGGCTCCCAAAGTTGCAAACAGACCTGCTAAACTTGCTGCAGTTTCAAACATAGAGCAAGTATAAGCTCTGCCTTAGTGAATGGCAAGGGAGTGGTCTAAATCCTGCTCCAACTCCTGCTTTAGATTATATGTTAAAGAGGTTCCTTAAGAAGCTAAATGGCCTGATTATCCTTTGAAAGCAGCTATACTTAATGCTTGTTTTTTCCTTTAAGGAGAATCATGCAGGAAACAACATAATAGATAATAAAGTAAGATGGTGATCATCTCTGTATATAGATATATTCACATTATTATGCAGAATCTGTAGGGAAGAGTCAAGATTTTGCTTTGTAGTTTTTGTTTGTAGCTGGTTCATTACACCAGTAAAACAGGACAAAGAGGCAGAAAGTCAGTGTAGAAACGGGAAACTATGGGCTATTAATCATTTGCTTTTGACAATTATCAGCATTGAAACAATATCCAACACTTAAAACAACACATTTTGGACCACATGTGCGTTACACCAAAGGTCAAACAAACAGTCCACAAACTGATCAGTTAAAATAGTCCATTCAGGCGGAGGACGCACCATGAGCGCCGTAGTGCCACCAGCCATTTTAAGGAGGCACAAACAATCGGGGGACATTTGATTACAAGAGGAAACAGAAATAAGTAAGAATGCATTTTCAACTGAATGGTGGTTTGTAAAATAGCTGCTCTGTGTTGCGATGCGTTTCACTGAAGAGGTGTGAATCATCAATGAAGAGTACTGTTCTGGTAATTATAGAATTATTGTACAATGAGGTCATTTTCACTTATTCTCTATGTGGTTTGCACTTCTCTAGGATGAGGTCTCTGTTTTTTTTAACCAAGACGTAATTAAGATAATTATTGAAAAGGTTATACATCTATCGCTATGTTCCGTTCTTCGTTGACAAAGTTTAACTGCAAACGTTTGACTTCTTTCAAACTACTTTTTTTGGTCTTTTTTTTGTAGTGTGTTTGGCTAGTTCTTTCCTGACCAAGGACAGCCACATCTCTCTTTCCACCAGATGAATCATTTTGCCATTAAACAGACTCCTAAATCCCTATTCCCACTCCTGTAATCCAAGCCTCTAAATCAATTAAAGCAGTGTAGCACCCTTTAAATCCGTCTCATTAGTCAGCAGCACTGCAGCAAAAGCAAACATTCTCTTTTTTTTTGTTCCCCAAAGACTTATGAAACCACAGTAACTTTTGCTCCTCCTGTTGTCATTAAACTTAATTCTGTACAAATACTCAGCTAAAGCTGGACATGGAGTGCAATATTTGTGCTTGAGCTCTTAAGAATCCAAAGGTTGGAGCTCCAAAATGTTTCATAAGCTGCTTTCAGTTTGAAAAAGAATGAAGAACTTTATTATGTAGTGAAAGTAGAGAGCGTCAATTTAATGTGTCACAGCAGCACAGCTCTTTGTGACTGGCCGAGTAAGAAGGTCTTTTGTAGTTTGGTTACTTCCGATAGCAAGTAATCTACTCGCTGATCGTACAGTGCGTCTTCACCCAGTCTACCACTGGGCCGATCCTTCTTTCTAATCTTGTCAACTAATGCTTAGTGCCTGTGCACTCAGCACAATTTAATTCCCTTGCCCTCCCTCTTGTCTGACCAACAGACTTGTGGTGGAGTCTTCATCACAGCTCACGCTCCAACAGTGTTGCTCACATATTAGTTCCTCTCTGCATCACTTCGACAGATATACCGCAGCTTTTTACCGCATATACGGAACGGATAAGAGCTGTCAAATTAATTAAGAGAAATTAGTCTGTTACTGTGGGATTCAAGATAACAGTGAGGCATCACATCTGCTGCTAATTGCCAGTCATTTCTCATAAATCTCTTTACATATTCAGATTGTCTTACACATCACAACCACAATTATATGGTGGTTCTGCACTCTACTTATCCCATTCCTCCCCCTACCTAGGACCTAGATGGGTACACATGTGGGAAAGAGATACTCTGTATATTGTGGCAGACAGCTGTGACACCAGAGCCCATCATCACAGTGGGAGTATTTGTGAACCAGACCAACTATAACGAATGGCTGTCAAACAGAGAAAAAAAACACGTTGAACAAGAGGTCAGCTGCAAAAAAGCAGAGGCAAATATTTTTTGAAGTAGAAATGGTTAAAGCAGGGACGCATGAAGGATTAAGTTTACACTGGATATGCTGAGATCCACCCATCTTTACATTTAGGCACTTAAATCATAACAATAAATTCTAATTACGATTGATGATTTTTTTAATCTGAGGTTTTCAAATATTTTTAATTCAAGAAATATTTTCAAATTCTGAGATGTGTTACAGAATAATCAAGGGAGTTTTTGAAATTTTTGAAAATGCCACCTTACACAGTACCTCTCATGTATTGGATGCATTTTCTGCAGGTCAAACATCTCTGAACTTTTGAAAAAAGTTATCAATATTTTTCCCTTATCCGTGTAAGGCATCCAGGTTAACTAAAATGATGTAAAAAAAGAATTTAAGTTGTCTGTAATCCCGATGAAAGCTGTTTGTTTGCAATGGCAGAAAATGCAGTGAGATTGACACTGAGATTTTGGACATTATCATTTCTGAGCACATCTGTTAAGGTTAGTAGAAGCACTTATGAGACTCCAGCCCTCCTACCACTCTCTTTCAGATCCAAAGTCCTCAGGATTAATCACTTTCACTGAGTTTTAAAAACAAAATCTTAACTGTAAATTTTCTTCTCAGAGTTATTGGGGTTGACATCAATCCCAACACTGCATGACGTCTTCATTAACCCACCGTCGTCTATCTTCAGTCAGGCATGGCGAACAGAGGTGGCTCAGCCCTGCATCAGTGTGTGCTTACACACAAAAACAGGAGGACTGGAGACTAATGTGGAGATTTAGTTTAATTTGTCCTACTGTACTGGTATACATACATGGGAGTGGAAATTAGTTACTGATTGAGTTGATATTGCTGCCACAGTGCTGTGGACTGTGTGAGAAATCATTCACGATATTCTACTTTCTCTATGGGAGATCATCCTACATGTAAGTATATCTAAATGTACATCTACTGCACAGATGTTGTCTTTAAGTCACTTGAATGGTTCACATGTACTATTAATCACAATTTCTGACACTTTTAGCCATCTGACAAAATAAACTTGTGCTTTTCTGCTTTTACAGAAAAGCACAAGTTTAAAGATACAAAAAGATGGAACTCTGGAGGATGTGCAGAGCATCTAGGCCCATTTGAGTCTAGCTGAGTGTATACATGCAGAGTTTTGACCGATTTCAGTCAAACTAAAATGTTTACAGAGATTTTAAAAGTCCAGTTTTGGTTGGACTAATACAATAATGTGTCACATAAACATATAAACATACTTACTGTTGCAGAGTCATTATTGCAAAACTATTACATTGCCTCTAAAAGTGATTATGAAATTGTCTTACCAACTGGTTTGTTGACTCCTAGAAAGCCGGCATTTCCCAGGATCTTAAAGATTTTGTGGGCTGGAAATATCCCCTCTGCTTCCCACTGGTCCACGTGAGGGTTGATCTCCTGATCGATGAGCTACAGCACACAGAAAATAGCAGAGAGATGGGCTCATGCATGTGTGCATACTTCCAATTTAGGCTCTTCCACGAAGGCTTAACCAGGTTACATTGTGAACGCGAGGCGTAAATCTGCAAGTTTCCACACTGCTGCATTGACATGCTTGAATTCTTTTTTTTAAATTCTAAATGTGATTTTAACAACAAATGACAGCTGTGCTATTCTATCTGTAGTCTTAAGACTAAGACCCAAAGAACATACAATACAAGTGAAAAAGCATGTATAAGGATTTTTTAAATACTTTTCTATGCTTCCTGTTGTGTTGTGTACATCCATACTTATGTCTATGTCTATGTATCTATGTCGACGTCAAACAGATAGATTACAGGAAAGGAAGAAGAAGTCTACAATTATGATGAATGCAGTGGCAGCGTGGATGGCATGCACAGTATCACTGGAAATGCTATTTGGAGGCCGAACACTGAAATATTTACACTGATGATGTCCTTTTCTTGGTTCTTCAGCACGTTTGCTCTCAAGCATTCGAATGCAAATATCCAAATGACTTCTCACATAATTTGTTCATGACAGGACACCACAAACCTCTGAAGTAATATTTTAGATCAGCATGCAAAACTAAAGGTCGGAACTGAAAGCCGCACTCAGTGCAGTTACATGTGGGCAATCGGATCGGATTAATGGCTAAATTACAATAAAATTTAGCTATTCAGCTCATGTAACAAGCTTAATCCGACAAGAAATCGAATCGGATCGGGTTACTTGCGATCGAATTAAGACCCCGGGATCGAGCGTTCTGCGCATGCTCGAGATTTTTTCCCACGATCGTCACCCGGAAGTTGAAGGAGACGATATTACTGTTGTTGTCGCCGCCATCAGAAAGAAACAAACAACACGATGGAGAATGCGTCGTATGTGCCATAACCAATGCTCCTCACAAATGTAGAGGGACGTAGCTTCATCTTGCTCTCCGTTCGCCATCTTTAGGGAGCATAACCCAACTATAGCTATAATCGAGTTAAACTGATGAAACTCCCTGCGGCTCTGAAGCCAATCCATCTACTAAGCCACAAAGCCTGGGATACAGCTGCTGAAAATGAAGGATGACCAAACACATGCCTGACTTTAACACACACACACAAAAAAACAAGAAAGACGTAAACACAGCCATGGTCAAGGGAAGGCTGTCGTGGTACAGGAAGCAAATGGTGTTAACTGGCCAATGCCCAAGTTTAAAAGCAGCCTGACATTACATATCACCAAAGCTCAAGCTACTTTGTATCAGATCTTAAGTAGTAAGAGGATTTACATGAGAAGAATAAATGTGTTGCAGTCAAAATTGGACATGACATTCTTAAACAGTAATTGCAGCTTTCGTTTTGTCTCTCAAACCCAGATTCAAGCAGCAGTCTGCTCCATCAGCGCATGTCACCAGTGCCTGGTTTTGTGAGTCACGAACATGTCTGCAATGACAGTAAAGTGGCTGCAACTTGGTTTTGGAATAGACTTCAGTTAACCTTTGTGCCCTGACTCATTTTCGAGCACCTGGAAGTGGTTCACAGCTGGAGAAGCACTTAGAAATCTCCAGCCTGCTTAGGAGCTCCTCCCGTACAATTTTTCACAGAGAATACGCTTCAGATCTATACCTATGGTTACAGTTCAAGCTGTATTTAGTCAACAGTCTGTTTAGACAGTTCTATTTCACACAACAGGCATTGCCAACTTGAAGATTTAGTCCACAGGATTGTCATGCAAGCAAACTAAGCAACCAATAAATAGATGAAATAACAATTTATGTGCTGTGTGTACCTTTCTGGTGTGTTTCTCTCCAAAATGTCCTTCAATAAATGCGTCATTACTGTATGTGTTACTGACCTTGAAGCAGAAACATTTTTCATGCACCATGTTATCAGACACATTATTATTAGCTCATTGACTGCGTTTCTCTGCTGTGTGAAATGCTCAAATTGTATGCGAGCTATTAGAAGAAAGATAAAAAATTAGTATTCTGTGGAAACTGAAACAACCCGCTTCCATTTTATCATCCAGTAAATAGTTTAAATGAGCTGTGAACAGAAATTCGAAAAGTAAAAAAAACTAAACCTCATTTGAATCTCTTTGATGTTGCTTTGAGAAAATCTTTAAAAAAAACACTCCTGAAAAAGCATTCAGGTTTTCTCCAGGATTGCAAAAAAAAAAAAAAAGAAGTCACACAGTCACGTTCCTGCCAAAACACGCAAACCCAAGCCAGCGAATCACTGGCCGGGCCAAAGAAAATGTACTTCGTAAGAAACATCTGAGTACATGGCAGACAAAAACACGATCATCAACTTTTTTACTGTCTCATACAGAAAGCTCGCTATTTCAACAATACAGGTCACATGCCTGGGCCTAAATCAAAGCTTACTTACAGATCATCAAACACAATAACAAGCACTTATAAAGAATTCTAAAAAAAAAAAAAAAGCAGCCACTCCTCCCCTTTAACCTGCAATCCATGTTAAAGTTCAGATCCTGAGGGGGGAAAGGGAGGGCCGGCTAGTTGCTGGAAAGGGAAACAGGAGTAATTCCACATGTCCTCAAAAAGGTTATTTTATACCACTTGTGCTACATACCAATGGGATTTCACATAGCTGACCTGCCATGTGGTAAGACAAGGTTAAAAACATATCAAGTATTTCAAAATGTCCAGTCTGGAGAGTTGGTACCTTTTCCTGGACAAGGTGTTCTGGATACTACATTAAGACTGACCTTCACTGCTTAACACAAAACCTTTTATAATCATACATGTAACATAACAGCACCGGGAAATATGAGGTAACTCATAATATCAGACTCGGTATTAGAATCGGTGTAAAGTATTGTCACTTTTCAGTCAAGATGTTAATTTACAATAATACAGAGAGACAGAATAGCTGCAACCAACCAGTCTATTAGAGTCTAAATGAGAGAGTATCAATAACAAAAATCCAGTTTCTGAGGAGTAACAACAATGAAATGTGATTTTTTTTCTGAAATTAAATCAGAACATAAGAGTCAGTGATGAAGTAGGCGCGCCCAATTAGTCTAAAGCATGCACAAGAGGGAGGCTGAGTGAGAAATCTGACTGGTACCCTCTGATAAAGACTTAAAAATGGCTTTTCTGTGAAGATGAACTAAAATATTTTGGAAAGACGACAGCAAAGTGAAAAGTGGTCCTTTAGTGGGCAGCAATCACAACGTTCTCCAGCTGGAAACGACTGAGCGAACCATGTCAAAGCTGCATCCCAACTCAGAAACGTTCGAGGCAAGTTACGAACTCTACCGCAACTTTTATTGCCAAGGATTAGTAACCACATTCGGTCTCATAACCAAGAGTTTTGTATTTTGTTTCCCCACTTTGGAGCAGGACTAAAACGTCCCATCTTGAAGATATTTTACAGACACAGCAATCCCCACTGTCCAACTAGGGCACAAGATACCAAAGTCATGAAGTCATTAAAGAAGGCAAATAGGATAGCTCCAACAAGTGATGTGTGCCACACTGCCACAGAGTCTCATAGCTTCTCATGTGCTCCAAACAAGAGCAGTGTCTGAGTGATTCTATCCATTAACAGAACATGACGCGAGGATTTCTGGTAGCGAATGGTTTTGAATCAGATTACGCTGACGACTGTCTTCATTTATTACAAGTACGCTGCTACAAGTATGCTGCTGGTTCTTTGTCCAATCCTGGAACATATGTTGGCAAATGTAACCTTCCAGTGACCTGGCCACGTCTCTTCTATTTGTTTCTATCAAGAAACAGAAGATATTGAAACTAAATGAATCGTGGATTGTTACGAATAGCTTTCTTTAAAAGTAAGTCTTGTAAAAAAGAAGAAGCTGCAAACACCAGGGGCTGACGAATTGCTACATAATATTCATACTTTCTTTTATCATGACTAAATGATAACAACCAACTTGAAAGAAAAAAAAACTAAAAACAAACTAAAAACAAAAACAAATAAATATCAAATATCTTGGCTTTGAAAACAACAACCATGAGAAATCCTGGATATTTCTGTCTGCAACAGCTTCCTGGTGTAGCAGGAAATGCTGGGCTGAAACCATGACTAGTTGGTTCCAGTTTGCCAGTTTGTGTCTATTTAGAGGACTGTGAAAGCCAGCGAAATAAAAATTAGTAGCGGAAACATTTCCACTTCGAGAGTCCAGCCTTGAGTAGTAACTTGAGGGATTTCCCCGAACCAGATTTGTGTACCATCAATAAACACATACAATCCTTCAGTGAATTCTTTTAATAAACCATTCTGCCTCAAGTTCCCCTTCCTGCATTGACAACTTATTGTTCTGCATTTCCTTTTCCCATTTTCGTCCTTCCCAATATTCCCAGTGCTGGTTTATTTTCAACCCCCTGGCATTCTTTAAAAAAAAGTTTAATGATCCAGCAAACTTCCCTCCATTTACTTTGCTTGCTGAATTCTTTAGGCTCTTGTTACGTTCGCATCCTCTGTCTCCACTGTCCGTCTAGTAATACAAATGCACAATGAGTCACGCTGATTACTAATGCCTGTTCTTATTGTTTACCAGCATATCATATCAATTAGCAATAATATCAAAGCCACTGACTGGTACCGTGAGTAACACCGGGAAAAAGGTGCAACACGCCGAGCGGAAAGAGCCATAAAAGCAAGCTGGATAAAATGGAATATTGTTCTAAATGTGGCACAAAGCAAAAACTCAGCAAGTTAACCACATTGTTAATCACCAGAAATGTTTTAATGCAGCATACATATAATGCTGAGGAAATTAAACACTAATTGTGCAGTCTATCTCGCCCTCTCCTCTGGGCCGTTGAGACAGAACAATTAAAAACACACCCGGATAAGTAATCTTTGTCAAATCAATATTCTTTGTACACCAGAATACTTTATTTTTTTCATTGAGCCATTTCATGTGGCAAAATCTATTTTCAACAAAGTGAGCTTACATTTTAGTGTATGTATGGCAGCTGAGGCATATAGTCTTCTAAGAAGAGCTCATAAATGTGCCCTTGCTACAGTACCTCCCTAATTTGACCTCTGTTGATCATTTATAGCCTGAGAATAGACTCTCGTTATTACAGACCCAAGTCAGACACACACACACAAAAAAAATCAATCTTGACATATGCGAAGACACGGGCCGCACAATCCCAGACAGATGTTCAGCATGTTCAGCACAGCTGTCTGAGGCCCGGGACGTGAAAGTGGGTCATGAAAACACACAAGCACACCACGAACTGTGTTGGGCAGTGTAAATCTGTGCAGCCTCGCTGTACCTACCTTCTATCCATAGCTGCCATTAGCATGGCCATATACAAACACCACCTTCAAACTGCAGTCGTGTCGGTGACTTATTCAATCCAAGTGAAGGGCAGACACCAGATATTTGCACAGCCATAACAGGCTACCTCTTTGACCTGTTGACAGCTACGACATTGTTTTTTCGGGGTTGTACTGGAAAACACTGCTGCTTAAAGGCAAAAGAGAACCAAAACACTCAACTGTGACACACCAAACAGCATAGCCTTGCGTTTTTTGCCCTGGTTTATTCACTAAAAACTTCTCTGCGAGTGTTGGCCGTCCTGCATACCTTTCTGAGGGCCTCCTTCAGTGCAAAGTGCTCTTGTGTGTAGATGATATGGTCAGCCAGGGTCTCTGGGGTGCTGGTCGCTACAGATTTAGTTGACGCATTTTCAGACAGCGAGCGTACGCCGATAAATGAGGCGAATTTGTAGAAATTACGGCTGCTGACAAGCAGTTGTAAATTACGTGTTGCCTCTCGCAGCGCCATCTCTGTTGACAATTGTGTTTGCGCATGCGCAAAATGTGGCTCCTCGGGAAACGGAGTTCAAGGTTTGTTCTCTTGTTACTTGCTCGTGCTGGACTTCTCTCAGGTTCCATCAGTTGAAGAAATACCAAATAAACTGAAAATACTACTCTAATACTTTAACTACAGCATCACAAGTCGTTTATGTTCTGAACCTAAATATCATACGACAGGCTGATCTGTCTTGAAACTGAAGGGTTGTAGCGTTGGAAAGAACGTGAGACATCCTTTATTCCACACTTTTACCATTATATTTTGATTTTTTTTTAAAAAAAAGAATCAGCCCTCTAATTTTCTTAGAGTGATTGCTAAATCTGCAAGAAGAAAATTATTTTGGTGAAAGTCCTAATTATCTTGTTGTAGAGTTACTGCATCTCCTGATGTCCCAGTTTGATTTCCCTTAGTGATTTCCCAGTTATTCCCACAACGTTTCTTAGCTTGCTTAAACTGATATATTATGCAGAAAGAATAAAGATGAACAATAATTCACACTTGCACACGCCCCACAAGTTAAAGAGCTAACATTACGGTTTAATGTTACTCAGGATGCGTGCTACAAAATAATCACATTATGATGAAAAGTTGGGTAAACTCTAAATGTATGTAAACTGAGTGATGAAGCTGTATTTGTCCCTTTATCTTGTTTAAAAACCATTAGGGAATCATGGAGACAGGCTGAGTTATAAACATGTACATTTAATGATAGTTGTTTCAGTGTATGAAACAACACACGGGCCCCTTTGCTCGCTATATACACCACATGAGAGAGAAGCATTATTAAAACTCTTTGCCAAACAACACTGGTATTTATTGCATCTTTCCAAGGAACAGAATTATAAGGCTACAAATCTGTCCAGAAGATTGGGAATAGTTTACATGGGAGCTCGTGCAGTTTTGTAAATTCGTCTTTATTGTGTCCTTCTAGTCGTCTCAGTCTGCAAATCCATTTCGCGTGGGGAGGGAGAATGTCCTTGGGTGCTAATCTGAGATACGAAAAGCTCCTCAGGTCCATTCTAGCAGATGACACAGCCACCTTTCTCCTTGAAGGGGTTCTTGTCCTCTGCAATGCCTTTGACGAGGATGTCCTCATCCTCTCCAGCCTGAATGTAGTCCTTGATCTCCTCACAGCATTTTGATGTCTAAAATAATTGGGTAGATATGTGCAAAACGCAGCTTAGTATAGTTTCAAATAATGTTACTGATGTAACTAATTGCACTTTGTGCGCTAAAATTCAAAAGGCTATTTTATAAAGTGAACATCTTTTAGAAATAAGGAATAGAAGTATTCATCCTCTCAGTATAAAGAACTTACCATCCACCTCTCAAGTTTCACTTCAATTTTAAGTTGTTCTACTTCCATAACAGCCTTGTCCTTGTCCGTCAGATCATCCACATTTATGATTGGCATTCTCTGCCAACAGAAAGGGAACATTGAACATTTTTCATTTTCACTGCCATATGACAAATAAATGATTGTTATGGATTCTAATTTACATTTCACCGCACCAAGCCGAAAGAATAGGAATGTACTTACGAATGCTTACAGGTAGCAGTCCTTCACCGCTGAAATCCTTCTGAAGAATCCCTCTCCTCTCCCTCAATCTGGGTTATAAAGTAATCTGCACAAACGATTCTAATCTTCTTATCTGATTAAAACAAGGCCCCAGTGAATGATCATACTAGTAGCCCAAACACGCTATCAATGGACGGTGAGAATCCCACAGGTGTCTGTTTGGTTTCTTTTGACATCAGTACAGTTAGATATATTTACTGTATATTACAGATTAAATATGGATTTGTGCTACTTTGACTCAATGCTTCCTTACTGTTAGTTATGGGTTAAGGGAGGCTGCTTTATGCATCAGGTCATTTTGATAAGAAGGCTAATCTGTATTTAGCCTCTACCTGTCAAGGTGGGGACTCATCATTGGTCTAAACATGACTGCACGGCAGTTTTCCAGCAACATCCTCCACAGTGGTTGAAATAAAGCTGTGGGGTGAAACCAAAGAGCTCTGCTTTATGTTTTCACTTAAGCCTTTATATATTGCTGCTCTCAGGTCTGAGCACTGGTGATCCTTGAGTGTGTAAAGAAAGAGAATAGATTTTCTAGACATAATGTTGGAGGTGGATACAATCAACAAGCAAAACAAACGATAACACAAGGCTTCGAGTAAAAGTGTGGGGCGGGTGTGAAGACTCAGATCCAGTCAGACGGGTATGTGGTGGGAACCTGGTAGAATGGCTGAGACTAGTTTAGATAATGTTGCACAAGAATCCCTGTCCCTCAGAGGAAAATTTTGTGAAACATTGACAAAGAGACTAGAGGGATACTGTGTCTCTATGTCACCGTCATCATCATCATCATCATCGTCATCATCACTATCCCTGTCATCACTGACAGCAACAGTTTGAGTCCACTCAAGACTTCAGATTGTTATTATATGCTTGAATACACTCTTAGTCACATCTAACATTCCTCTATGCAGATATTTCAGAGTAAAAAACTTATGACTCTGATGTCATTAATAAATTCACCTCCATCAAACATCCTCTTTAGAAATGAGTCATTACATCCCCGCCCCTGAATTTCCCATGAGAAACGCCAATATAAATCTGGAGCTATCTGGGATGGTCGACACAGACAGAGCGGGAGAGACCAAAAATCACACAATGGAGTTTGGCTTGTTAGCATTACTTGCATTTTTTTCCTCTTTTTACAACGTTGTGGCGTTCTCAGGCAAAGGTAACCAATGCATGTGTTCAATAAATGATCTGTGCGCTTTTTCAATAACGCAAACCCTAGAAAAGCTTGGCTATCACGTGACCTCGGGCGTAATAGTAATGTTTAAACCTGGCAAATGTCTCGATTGTGGTTTTGCAGTAACAGTAACAATATCCTTGCTGGCTCTTCGACAGGAGGCGTGTGTCTTCTTCAAGTGGACGAGGGACCTTGCAGAGCAAATATCGAGCGTTATTACTACAATACCATCACCCAGAAGTGCGAGATTTTCTACTATGGAGGCTGCCAGGGTAACGCCAATAACTTCAAGAGTTATCTGGAGTGCCAGAAGACATGTTTCAGAATCCCAAGTAAGTGTCTCCCAAAACTAGTGCAATGAGCGTGCACACTTTTTAGGGGTTGATTTAGACTTTTTTTGAAGCGATAAAGTGCATGGGTGTGGTTATGCTATTTTTAAATTTTTTTCATTATCGCCTACTAAAGTCTGTTGAAGCATAACACACAAACACTGTGGTTGTAGTCCCGTTCTCTATGAGGTCTCACTTTTATTCTTCTTCACAGAGATTCCCCAAATCTGCAGGTTTCCTAAACTGGAGGGGAACTGCCGTGCCCTCCTCCCCCGCTTCCACTTCAACATGACCACGATGCAGTGTGAGCCCTTTCACTACGGGGGCTGCGGGGGGAACTCCAACCGCTTCCAAGACCTCACCACTTGCCTGGAGTACTGCAGTCCAAAAAAAAGTTAGTAGAAACTTTGAAGTGTGAACAACAGACAGAAAATCGCAGAAAATGATTAAACAAGCAGTGGAAATGAATGGTAGACTGTGACTGGTGGCCTCATTGTCAGTGTTTTGTGCTTCACAGCTGTTCCAATACTCTGTCTGGACCCTCTGGACAAAGGGAAGTGTTCAGCCTCAATCCCCCGCTATTACTTCAACACAGCCACCAAGATGTGTGAGGAGTTCGTCTACTCAGGCTGCGGAGGGAGCAGCAACAACTTTGTCTCGCGGAAGAGCTGCATGGACGTGTGTGTTAAAGGTGTGAGAGAGTGAGCAGGGGAGTCTGTGGGGTGCAGGTTTCACGGTTCACGGGACAGTTTAAGACATCGAGATCGTAACAGCCTCTCAGACCCACTTACTTGGTTTGAGCTAACTCAGAGGGGAATTGGGAGGAGACCAAAATGTGCACAGACTGTCAGGGTTAGAAAATGTTTGGCATCTAAAGAAACCATTTGCATGACCTCCAAACCATACAGCCAGTCATATAATGAGTGATAAGACTCCAGACACAGTCTGTCTGCGGGAGCTCCTGTTTGCTTAATTCTGACTGTAGAAAGTCAACAATCTTTAGACATGTTGGCTGTACTAATCAGTTGTTGATGTTTGTTCCAGGAGGAAAAAAGCACACGGACCAAGTGAAAAGTCGGCGCATGAGGCGGAATAGAAAAAGGACCTAGATGGCTGACACTTTTACTCAGGAGTTCTCACTTGGACAAGCCCTTAATGGAAACTAACATATTTCTTAATTGCTTTAATGTTGACGAGGTCGTTTTTGTTGTTATGGGACACATACACATATTAAGACTGTATTTGTAATGTATTATTAGGCCTTTTTCAAATATGATTTTATGGTATACTGTTAATTATATTTGTTCATACTGCACTAATGTCCTTAATTTTGTATTTTTATACTTTTATGTATGAAATGTATGTATGTTTTGTATAAGTAATACCTTATCACAGAGACTTTTTATTTGCTCAGCTCCAATTTTTTTTATAAAATGTACAGAATTTGTTGAAGAATTCTGCCTTTTTTTGTACTTAATGCTGCTGTTTTGAGCAAATGACTGCATTGTGTGGCATTTGAAAAATGACCAAACTCTGTGAACACAAACTTCATCTGTCATGCTTGAATATAAACACAAATAATCTTTTACCTTTACTGAAAAAAAACAGCTCTTGTGTTTTGGTTTTAATTTTCTCTCAGTCACTTTCACATCATGTCTTCCATTTTTTTTTTTTACTAATGTTGCTGTCTCCACTCTTTATTGGGTAATACTTTGCAACACATTCAAGCCGATCTCAGCTGCTTCAGCATAGCCTTGAGTCAGGAAGGAAGTAATCAGGGGGAAGTGAAAACAATGGCAGGTTCATTAGAATGTTTTTGAATATTCAGAGTACTGTAAGCTGTAAGCTTACAATATGTGAATCATCAGCTCCCAGAAATGATTTCCTAGCAGCCTTTTAGCCGTCATAATTTAGTTACAGTGAATACACATGATAACAAGTGCATGCACACGTATTTTTTATCCAAAGCTCAATTACTTGATGAGATTTTACAAATTTGCATTTCCTTTTTGGTCGCCTTTGGTCTTATCTCCGATGGAAATTTAAAAATACTACAGAATAAATGGGAACGCATTCTGTGTTTATAGAATATCCTGACTGCCCTAAATCTATACCTTTTTCCATCTATAAAAAATTATTAGCTGAAGTGCAGTGGGATTTTTCAGACAATAAGTATTTATGACAGACGGAAGCTACTCAGCCATCAGGCTCTGCTATAAATAGCAATAAAAAGGCAGTGCATCTGGCTGGGCCTTCAAGGACCGAAGCTAAATCATCTATTTGATAGCAGTATGAGAGAGGCTGTCGAGTTAACAGCATGTACGCAGCTTCTCAAAGGCCACATATTCTTGAAATCCTCATTGCTGCCCTCATTGAAGCAGGTGGGGTTATTTCTACTTCCCTTTGAGGGAAACTTTTTTTTCTTTTTGACGTATTTAATACAGAAAACACAACTTGAATTCAAAAAGTGCCAAAAATAATTATTACATATGAGCTTTTTGGCATATATTGGTTTTTATTAATGCAAAAGTAATCATAAAACACCCAACATTTTTTCATTGAAGCTGCTCATACAGGCGCAGGTGTTCTGAGTCTGGTTACACCTTTAAGCAGCTTTTTCTTATCTTGTCATAAATCATCCAGCCCGACTCGGTGGTTAACTTTTAATTAGAACGAATCGCTGTCTTAGCCCATTAACGGGTGGCAATATCATACTCCTTGCAAAAGATTTGGAGTAGTTTAGGGAGCCAGGGATGAATTGATCGTGCTCTGGTTATTTCATTAGCTGCAGCATATTGGACTGAGTAATTTTAAAGTCAATGGTGATTAATTGTCATTTACACCAAAAAGGTTCATTCTCACTATTTGTCAGGTGGAAATATGTTTGTTTTTTTCATTCACAGTGATATCTAGTGATCTCATAATGCTTTTAATGGTGCCTCAGGATAAGTTGGAACACATCTTAGATGCCTCCCAGTGGCAGATTTACAAACAACAACCAAAGAAACCTAAAAAGACCCTTACTTCTGTTTTGCATGCAAATGAGAAGATTTTTCTCCATCAACTGCAAGTTTAAAAAATAATTTTTTACTGAAAACTATAAATATATGTAGGTATGTTTTATTTGGCCTTTTTTTTAAGCAAGTAATCAGCAGATATAAAACTATATTTGCAGTGTACAACTGCCAGAATATTGGAGCAGCTCTCGCCAGGCGCCACAAGTGTTGACCCTACAATTACAGCCGGTTTCAATAACTGTTTGCAAAAAGAGACAGTTTCCAGAGAGTGCTCGTACAGCTTTAGGCACGGAGTATGCAATATATACGTTCCTGCTTTCTTTTTTGTATTTTTTGTTGGTCATTTTCCTTTTTTTGGGGGTCTGAAAACCAAATCACGTTGTGTTTTCCTCTAATAAATCTTTCTCTGGTGGATAGGCCAGCGATATGATTTAAAAAACACATCCCCTCTAAAAAGAAAATGTATCCTAATCTGATAGTATCATAAAGTTTTAGACTAATTGATCCCCAAAGCAACAAACAGGAAATCCATTATAACTACTTGTGATGTTATCAGCGAACAAAACAGCCTTCTCTATAGATTGATGCAACTTTTTTATTACTTATGAAAACTCCCCTGCTAATATAACAGGATGTGGGGCCAAATGTTGATGCCAAGCAAAAATACGCATCATTGAATTCCCAGTATTTCACTAGGAAAAGGCGAATAGTTCATTTATCTATGAAAAAGTAAGTCTTGTTTAGTCTTACAGAAGTGTAAGGGTTATTTTGGGTAACATTTGTGTTAATAATCTGTTAGGACATAAAAAAAGAACACGAGCATACTGCACACAAAACGTCTATTCTTACATTGACAATTCATTTGGTGCCAGTTTGGTCTGTTTAAAATGTAGACCAAACATGTTGGCTGTCCCGACATGGCATCAGAGTCTTCCCAACATTCATCACCCTCTGCTGCATAAAGTGGAATGTCTCTGCCCCCCTCACACGCTACGGGATTGATGTGTCTGGAGAGAGAATCTGGGCTGTTTCTCTCTGTTCGTCTGGCTGCCAAACAGATGTAGCTGTTGTATATAATTAAACAACTCAGACAACACCGACATTCTAAAATGTTTTGGAAGCTTATGCAGGTTCACCAACGGAGAGAGATGTGGGAGGGTTGTGAGTGCCCATGTATGTAAAAAGGCTTTGCTCTTGAAGCCCTGCTGTGTGGGTAGAGGTGCAGTAGGTTGCGTTGAGAGAAAAATTCTAATTCATGCAGTCTGTATGACAGACCCAAGTTTTTTTTTCTTTTAAAGTTGACCTGTTTTAATTGTTCTAATGGATTTAAATCACTGTCTTCTGGTTATTAGGGTAACAACTGGGCTTTTATTGTTTGGGAATAGCATCTCTTTTGCAGCAGATGACTCATAGCTGTAAATAGCACTACCTCTTTCACTCTCCTGCAAATGTGCCACAATCCATTTTCTCCAAGGTTGAGAAGATTAAAAAGGATTTAAGCAGAACGAACAAATACAGATGCTCATTTTCAACCCAAGTCAGGTGAGGATTTTTTCTTTCTTTCTAGGCACAGATGAAAAGAGCTGAAATGAAATAAATAGAAATAAAGATTTCAATCTGGGCAGGTGCCTCGTCTTCCTATTCGCCTGTATGCTTCAATTACCAGCTTCCCTGAGGTCAAAGATTTTAAATTGAGCTCCTGTGCGGCAGTTCTCTGCAGAGTCAGCAGCTCTGCACATTGGCACTATTGAATTGACTGCTTAATAATGATGAGTATTGTTTTCCTTTTTTTTTTTTGGAAATATATATTACATTAAAAAAAAGCTGACCAACCAGATACTCAAGGAAGGGTTGAACAGGAAATCCAAAAATTCCCTAAATAAGCACGGTGTGTCTTTTGCTATAACTGCTAAAAAATCTAATCAGGGTTGGACACTGGGACACACTTTAAATGGAATATTTTAGAATAAGAGCAAAGATTTTGTCATCATCTGTGGTTTTGGTTTAGTTTTTGCATCTTTTCCTTGTTTGTACCTTGGTTCTTGTGGGTCCCCACACCAACACATACCCTCCTCTGTTGCCTTTCTCTCTGCTCGCCACTCTTCCCATCTGTTCATTATTCTTAATAAGCTCCCTCCTGCTTTATCACCTCCTCCATGATTTTTACACCTTGGATTTCCACTGTTCCTTTGTCAGTGTATTGCCGTTGATTTCAGTTGTTTTGTATTTGTTTTTTTCCCGGCCCTGTTACGCGAGTCGGTTTTAGAGACTCATGTTTCATTCTCAGATTTCCAAGCAGCATCTTTGGCGTTGCATTTCAGGTTTAATAGTTACGTATCTCATTCTAAATCTCCTCTATGTAGCATGACATCATAAGCATTTTGACTTGTCACAGCAGGAAAAGCATGGGAACTGCGTGCAATACTTACATAATTCAACTCTATTGTGACAGCAATACTTATATAATTCAACTCTATTGTGACAGTGAGTGACCTGATATTAACGTTGATTACTACACACATGAAGACCATCAGCTGTTGTCTGTTTCAGAGTTCTAAGGGATCTGGTAACTTGGATGTGCACTTTTGAAAAAAAAGAAAGGTGTGGAGGTAGAAACGGGTCCAGGAGCAGGTTATCTCAACAAAGGCATGTAGGCAGACAGGCTGAAACACAAAGAACAATCTATTGAAAAGAGTAGTTGGGGGACTATTCACTCTCTGTAAAGGTAAATCTGATATGAGTTACACTTTTGTGACCATTTCACATTTGACAGTGAAACTGGGCTGCAGCGGCACACAAGGATGAGGCCTATCGCAATTGGAATGATAGGATCAGAGAGGGCACGTACATGAAATTAAATTTTGAGGCTGGAACTGTGACTAAGATGGTATAACAAGGATTAGTTCAGATTTCTTTCCAGGTCTAACCTAATACAATAAGCACATTTCCAAATTAATATTGAGTTAGATGTAGTTATTTTTGTATCTTGGACACAGCATCATCTGTTGAGTATAACATACATTTGATGGCAGTTAAATACACTGATCATGCCCATACAAGAATTATAAAAGACTGTAAAAGGATGTTAATCGAAAAGGGCCTTACATTTTATCAGTTTGAAACTTGTTCAGTGTCCAAACCTAAGTTGAGTGGACTCTGCCTTTATCAATGGAAGCATCACCTCGCCACCAAGTTTAATGCTATTTCATCTGATAGCTGATAGCTCAGGACACATGACCTGACCAAAAACTAACTAAACAGAAATCAGTTTCAATTTCTTAATATGCATCAATAGACTTTTTTTTTCCACTTGAGGGCACCAGAAACAAGCTGCAAACACTATAATGTTATTATCGTTAACATTTTCTGCAATTTTTAACATAAATGTCTAACATCTTATTCATTAAATGCTCCAATACCTTAGGTATTCAGAGTAAGTAGACAATCAGTGCCCTGTCTGCTTTTTACGTCTGGAATTTAGTGCGCATGCTTCACTCCCATCTGAAATCCTTTTTGGAGTGCGATATCTGCGTTGCCTTTTAAATTGTACCTTTCACTTTGTTCGCAGTCATTTGTCGGGTGTGTTTACTAGAGGTTAAAATCTTTGCATTAATATCCATATATTTTGTTTCTGTATCATTAAAGGAACAAAAGTTATTTTTCCCAGATTCAATCATTTGTCATTTGCATTTGCTTTTCTCATCCTCTCATACCATGTTGCCAACACCGAGAAGAGATAAATTACCAAATCAGTTTGTTAGCTTTAGCTAAGTCAGTATCACACTCATTCTTCAACTCTAAGGGTCAGGTCACATAGTCTTTTTTATCTAAGGAGGTTCTTAACTAAGTGAAATGACCGCAAAGTATCTAAGAAGCAGTCGCGACAAGAGCTATCTGGATTCTCTAACTACAAGGAAAAGGAGCTTCGGAGCAACTTTTATTATCTCCTTTAGCATAGAAAACACTGCACTATCCTTTAAGAAAGGAAAGAGATCATTCCGTCCCAGAGTTCCTTGTTGCTGCAAATTTAAAACCTTGTAATAAATGCGAGTCTGATGAAAGATAAAAGTGAGTATGACCAGCCCATGACAAAAGTACTTTTCAAATTTGTGCCTTTTTCTTTCCTTTTTAGATCACCAACCTTGATAATAAAGTAAAATTATATTCATATTACTTCTTATTATACAAATGTGATATATATGATATATAACATGATATATATAATTATATATGATATGTGATGAAACTGCATTAGACTGCAAAGTGCATTTCTTAAGGAATATTTATAGAACAACTGTAGTTGCTGTAATGCAGACAGTCCCTCTTAGAATAGCAATCCAATCTGTGGTCTCTGCCTCTCCAGATAGCCATCTGGCACTTGTCATGCCAAGTGTCAAGGTGTTTAAATAGGAGGCAACTGGTTAGATGACTGAGAATCCACACTGGATTCAGACAGTGGTAAGTACTGTCTGATGAGTGAAACAAAACAGTTGCATATGAATGGTCAATAGAAAGTTATTTAATGTGAGTATAAGCTTTAAGTAGCTTCAGCGAGCTGCTTCAAAATATCGTGCTGCTTTCACTTTCCTTCAGCTCAACAGCAGAGAGAGGGACTAAAGTGATTGTGTTATAAAGAGACAAATCCCAGACTTGAACATGCTGTTGTCTTCTTTGACAACAGCGTGTTGATTTTACACAGACATGAGCACATTTTCGGATTCACAGCTGGAAGCTAGTGTTAAAACCTAATATATCTGAGCCAGATACCATATTAGAACACAATCCACATTACAACTTCCCCTAAAAAGAGTGTCACTGTTAATTTCCATCTAGGGTCTTAACCCAAACACTCAAGGCAGCCTCATCTGAGTTTTTGTATCTGCCAAAGGCGTCCCCCTGGTGAAGTTATCTAGTCTTTCCTTCCTTCTGTCACAAACTACTGGCTCAAGGGATTTCTCCTCTTAATACGGTTTATATGAAGGGAAAAAATAAAATAAAATAAAATTGTGGAAGTGGGGATGTTTTTAGATGTTGGTCTTTCCAGTGACTTTAGTCAATTTTGTTGTCTTTACAAAGAAAAAAGGAGAATAGAATGGAAAAATGTTTCCTTGCATTTGTTTTTGGTTTGTTTGGGCAATAATAATGAAAACACATTTTTTTCAATGGCTGCAGGGTGGTGTGGTGGTCAGCACCGTTGCCTCACAGCAGGAGGGTTCCTGGTTTGAATCCTGGCGGGGGGCTTTCTGTGTGGAGTTTGCATGTTCTCCCCATATATGCTTGAGTTATCTCCGGGTACTCCGGCTTCCTCCCACCACCCAAAAACATGCATGTTAGGTTAATTGGTGTCTCTAAATTGTCCCTAGGAGTGAGTGTGAGTGTGGATGGTTGTTTGTCACTGTGTGGCCTTATGATGGACTGGCGACCTGTCCAGGGTGTACCCCGCCTATCACCCAATGACAGCTGGGATAGGCTCCAGCCCACTCCTGTGACCCTGAGTAGGATTAAGTGGGTACAAAACATTTGTGTATGGATGAATGTTTTTTTGAAAATTTTAAAATGTAATGGCATTAAACATACACATGAAATGGTAGAGATGCCTGAGGAGGGGTTGCTTCCAAATTCTTTTCATAAGATAGGCCTACGGGAAAGTCACTTAAAAATGTACAAAAAATGTAACTAAAAAAGAAGAAAAACATATATATTTCCTCATGCAGAAAGCAATGTGGTGACATCTGATTAATTTCAAGCTCTGCATAAATTCTGGCACGAAATCCATATGGCTTTGTTCTTGCATCATTATTCTCCAGATTCACGGCACAGTGGGTCCCACAAAACAGGCTTGTCTCCAGCTCCATTTTTCCCTCAATCATCCCCCACAGTCCATCATCACCACAGCTGACAATAATAAGAGGATTCTCTGAAGACTTGCTTTTTCATGGAAGTCTCCTCCAGCCCCACTACACTTGCCAGCACAAAATACATAGCCCAATCCCAGTTCTTACCACTGGCTGTACCGTTCCATTTTGCTAAATAAAGGTGCCCTTGAAGTAGTAGTCATCAAGCCCTTCAACTAGGGTATTGGGCGCCATTTGAGTCCCTAGATAAAAAAAAAACATCTACTCCTTGATTCCTTAAAGAAAAAAGACAACTATTCTACCTGCAAGAGAAAGTAAACTGATCTTTGGGGCCAAAGGGAGAAGATGGAATTGGGTCCAAATGTATACCAGAGAAAAAAAAGCATCCAGGCACAAGGTATTTCTATGGTGTTATATGCTCTCTATGACTTATATCCTCAGACACAAGGAAGACATCATTGTGGTAAATGAATCGCTGAGACACACACACATAAAGAAATACCTTCTTTTCCCTGTTTAGACCTTTCCAACTCTGTTTTCTGGTATTTAGCATGCTTTAGAACCCACTGAGCTGATAAAATCCAAATCACAGACACCGCAAGGAATAATCTAATGCATTTACATATACATCCATGTATATAGAAAGAAGGTAACAAAGGGCATGTTTTAACAGAGTTGGAAGTTCACTAGCATTCCTGACAAGATTGTATGTGTTTCTGCTGGTTTGAAGGCAGCGTTGTTTGTTTGCAGATCGCAGGGCTTAAGAATGGTCAAGCTCATCGTATTTTTCACTGTTATAATGTGTTATAAATATGCGGCCACATGTTTGCTGCTTCTTTGTCTGCCTGCGTGTATGTGTACGCCTGCTTACATATACGTCGGTGAGATGAAAAGAGATTATTGTGAAATTTGTGATGACGAGAACGGCTGGCAAACAGCTGCCTGTGTTGTAATCAAGAATAAAAGACAACATGACATGCTCATGAAAAGACAACATAACGAATAAACTTAATTTATTAGAAGTTCTCCCTGCAGAGCAGCTTCCTCAGTTGCTTTCTGTTTTACACATCTAAGTACTTTATAAATGCAGAGTCAAGCGACCAAACAGCCATGCCAATAACTTTAAGTGAGTGATTCATGCTCTGCAGTGATTTTAATTTTTAAATCTTCCTGATCATGAAAGACTTTGAAAATCATGAATGAGAGTTCTCCTCTTTGAGTCTAAGTGAAACGATGATAATCCAACATCCTGTTTTCATATCAACCAAGCCCTTTTGTTGCGTGAGCATAGCCAAATAGTCATGGAGAGGCCACTAAACAGGCCCAGGACCAGAAGTCCATGGAGTCAGATGGGACCCCGAGTCTTATCTCACAAATCAATATCTCTGAGAGAGACACAAAATGAACAGAATGAGATGGAAATTAAAAGATCTTAACTTAAAACAAGGGGACAATATCGCAATAAAGATACAAAAACACCAAAACATGACACAAAATGACCACTGATACAAGTAACCCACAGGAAGTGACTAAATTTAGACAAAAAAACCCAACAAAGAATATTAGATGCAGATGTAATACAAAGAGATGACAAAATGACCACAAAGATAAGAGAAAAAAACACAACAAAATTAGACACAAATCAGAGAGCATGAGACAGAATGGGTCACAAAATAAGCATAAGGGCACAAAACTGATCTTAATATAAACACACAATGGGATGAAATAAGAGTTCTATAAGACCATAAACAAAATTTAAAAAATTATAACGACAATATAGATGCACAGTTGGAGACACAAGACAACCATAAAAAGGCCCTGCATTGTTTTGTGTATCTTACAGCTCACTTTGGTTTCACATGGGACAACACCCCCAGTTTTCTTGATTGAAGTGCTGTGTTTGGTTCATTCATCTGCCATAACTTCATCCCCTGTCTGCATCTCATCACCCGCTACATTATCTCACCATAATCTGTGTCAAATTATTATCTGAATCACAGAGCTTTGACGCACTCAACAAGATCAGCCTGTTGAAAAATGGTCTCGGAGCAACACTGATATGACGCTCTGAGGTTTCTTCTGTTGCCTCATCCTGCATAAATTGAACATTATGAGCCAGCATGGGGAGGATGGTGATGATGGAGATGGGGGTGAAACAATTCCCAGGAACTTCGTGCAGGAGTCCCATGCTCAAGGCCGGCTTGAAGCTGTTCCCTTTTTATTCAGTTTTACCTCGGACATGGTTTTAATAATTATCATACTTCTGCTTTTTTTTCTTTAACTTTCTCTCTCATTTACTTTTTGGTAACAACGAACCGACATGGTGAACTTTTCACAATAAATATGACATGACTGATGCTGAGCTTCTGGGAAGTAAGATGCATTGATTTCTACTGTGGGATTCTAAAATGTCATTGTTTATTAGATCAACAAGGTTGAGAAAAAAGAAAACAGTATGATCCAACTATGGTTGGAAACGTTTTGCATTACGTGAAACTATGATAAATATGATACCGCACAACTATTACAAAATAAAAAACACTTGAAAGTGGGAAGTAGGAGGTTCGGTGACCCTGGACTGCCATGCATAAGAGCCAAGTTCTAGTTCCATCCATCTCAGTCGTATCCAACAACTTTTCACTTTTCCGCTTCACTTTCAGCCACAATTGGACAGAGTTAGGCATACAAAATACATGGTTGGGGTGAAATATTAATAGATACATGATTACAAGTTTGAATCACATCCCATGAACACATTCACATGCAAAACAACTGACAAAGAACAAAGAACGACCATATCATAATTCCTGCCCACTACTATGTTTTGCACATGTTTAAACATATTCCACCTTTTTTTGCATCCAAACCCACTGAACAAACCAGATGATGTTCAGAATTAAGCCACAGTACAGGATTACATTCCTAAGCAAACATGCAGAGTTGTCAAAAAGGCCTGTGTGTGTTCCTCATTAGGCATTTCTGTCTACAGCTGCTTCCAACATTGTCCTGTAAACTCCCTGTTGGCAGCCTGCATCTTATATGATTCAATATTTATGACATCTATATCAAAGATGAAATCAGTTGAATTTGTATCTTCAAGTAGGCCATCAGCCTCATGCTCCAGATGGTTTGTTTCTCAGAACCACCTGGAAAGTCATTCATTGAAACTGTTTGGAAAAAGGCAAGTCGTTTGAAAAACAATATTAAAAAAAGAAGAAAATACTAAGCAGGTGATTGGATGAAGTATCTGTCCAACGATGTTGCAATTGTTGGTCACTGATGTAACACCTGAAAACTGCCCATAGCTACCAGAAATGGAGGCTGATCGGTGAGAGCTTATAGATTCTGGTCAGAAACAGGTAGCCTGGTAAAATGGATTCTCTCCTTGTCATGATCTTGTGAATCCATCAAGTTCTCCAGTTTAACAAACATATAGGTCATTTATATACTATCAAATACAACTCATAACGGTGTCCTGTGAGGTATCGCTTCTTTAAGCAAATATATGACTCATAGGAGACTTTCCACATCAGAGCAAATGTCATTCTCAAGTTATTCTTTTAACCAACTACAAACTGCTTATGATGGGATAGGAGGGGTGGTTAGATGGTGTGGTTACATGCAGAACGTCAAAGCATTTGTGTGTTCTCGATGTGTGTTCAAGACCAAGATATGACTGTTTTCTTCTGATCTGAGTTGTGTTCCTGGTTGGGTTAAGGAAAAAACAGTGCTTTAAATGACCATGATCAGGGTTACATTTCTTTCTTTCTTTTTTAACAAACCATCACTCCCTCATATGTATGGCTTTTCTTAATGGTTGCTTTGGATAGGAGTAGACACAACACATTATGACTATACTTGTCAGATTATTAATATGTCAATTTCTGGTTGGGTTTAGGAAACAGCATCACTTGTTTAGAGTTACAAATCAAAACGACTTGGTTTTGATAGGAAAACTAACATGATTCGGGCTAAGATACATTAATTTTACGCGTGGCCGTTACCTTCATTTTTGCAATTCACATACAGTTGCTCTCGTGGCCGCTAGAGGTCGCATATTCTTCAAACGCGATTATTATGGTTTTAGCCTGTGTGAACATAGGATGGAGGTCCTATTTGGGAGCGGGACAGTCTCCATGACTCACTCATTTTTCACAAAAAGTCTGCTTGAAATCCATGCTGGTGATGGTTTCCCTTAAAGGACTTTCAATGTTTCTTTAAAGAGAATTGGAAAAAATACAATAACAATTAATTGTTTCAATTCATGTGATTTGGGACATAAATATGTGGCCATAGATTAGATTTGTCACATATAAAATATGGTCATCTATAAATAGCCCAATACAGTATTGATAATTAAAGATAAGCTTGTGATGGGATTGGGATGTGACCATCAGAAGAGAAACCAAGAGAAAAGACATATTCTGGGATAGATAAATCAGATTCAACAATCAGCGCAGACCGCAGGAGGCTGCCATATTATTTGTGTTTTCATAGGCTACCGGTGTCCTGAGGAGCGTCCAATCCGCGCCTGAAAACGCTTCTCGTTGTGTTTGTCTTCAACACTCAAAGGCAGACAGAGGTAAGGCGAGGAGGAGCTCCGCCGCCACACGACAGTCCGCGTAAACGCACTCGGATTACAGTCTCCTGTCACCGCTGATAACGGCCACACTACACCTCTCCACTCCCGCGCGCAGAGCCGGTTTTTAACCAACCCTATAGACTTATATAAAAGGTGGACAGCTCGGTAAATCCGCCACAGTAGAAGAATTTAACTGTTTGTTTTTTTGTTTTTGTTTTTTTTTTTAAACTATGACTTTGATTATCCTGGACTAAATAAAGTAAAGTTTTTTAAAATTTTTTTTATCAACGCTGCGTTAAATTGCGCAGAAGCTCGTTGTCGGTCTTGGTGGAAGGACTTCTGTGTGGAAGCTGATTCTCCTCCGCATCTAATTCTTTGACAGGAGCTTCATCCTCTGAAATCTGTGAGTCACGGACCGAAATTTTTCTTTTCTAACTTTCTAAATTTCAAGTAGGGGAGACATGCACTTCGTGGTAAAAGATTTGGATTTTGACAGTCAGTCCCAGTTTGCTTAATTTGATCTCTTGTAATCTGCACTGATGAAAAGGAGACCCGAGAGGCATTTGTGTGAGATGATTAATGCCAAATAAACGGGGTTTGATTTTTTTTCTTTTATGAGTTTATTTTAGTTGTGGCTCGTAGAAGGACTGTTTCAATCAAGAATAATGATAATAATGATAGTAATAGTTGCTCATTATAGATAAATATCAATCTGTTCTGCGCAGTTGTTTTTTTTTTTTTTGGCTTTGATAAATTAAATCAAGAGTAATTTTGAAAAAATACACATTTATTATTTATGGGTACAAAAACCTCTTCTGTAGGTTTTTTTTGGGAGCTATTTCTTTAAAAAGAATCCTGATTGACAGAGTCTTTAATTGAGATTAATGCTCAGAAATACCACAGTCAACTTCAGCTGATTGGATGTCTTTTGGTGAATCAATGCAAATTTGTAGAGGTTTTTTTTTAAAATAAGACTCTGCAGACATGGCAGGAACTAATCTGAACATGCCCTCCTCTTCACAGCTTGAGAGAAGGGAAGAAGATGATTCCTTTTTTACGTCACACTAACATACACACATGCAAGACTTACACATTTGACAACACCAGTGAAGCGGTTTTATTTACAAAGAGCCCATGAATCTCTTCAGACTAAAGCAGGAGAGAAATGGAGCAACGGTAGACACACTACAACACGCATAGTAACTAACAATAATGCAGAACGATGCACAAAATTGTCTGATACACACAGATTAATGGTCATTTCATGCAGCCTTTGCTGTATTAACTACAATAAAACAGGACTGTGGAAGAAGCACCTTTTTCTTGCGTGCTTTCAGAAAGTATTGCTGACTTCTGTGAGTGTTATTTTCCCAAGCCGTATTCATGCAAGACTTTCTTTTCTCCATGCTTTAAACCAGCTTCATGTGTGTAGCTCCATATTGATTTTTTTTAGCAAATTCACAGAAGGGGAAAATAGGCATTCCTTCATGGGCCCACCGCCTACAAATCGGAGAGGAAATAAACCAAAATTGTTGCTTAATGCTGCCTCACTTCAGGATTCAGGATTCTAGTTGCAGAAACAGTAATGACTCTGAGGAACATGACTGCAGCTAACATTTTTCCTTTGGAGATGCCTTAGTTTATGTAACTGTGTTTAGGGTAACAGCTTGTGTGATCGAGGGTTTTATTGAGGCTTTAGTGGCATCAGTGAGCCATGACTGCAAACAACAGCAACTTCTCAGCAAATATATACAGGACTCTGATAATATTCATATGCAAATCAGAGAAGGACGAGAATAGCAACAAACACGTATTCAGGCTGTCAGGAAAGGAAAACAGATTCAGAAGCAGCCCAGAGTGGGAAAGCCAGCCTTGAGTAGAACCGTGCAGATATGCAGGCTAAGATACGTTAGGTGCCCTGCAGTGAATAGTGTCTGTTGGCAGTCTGTCTGGCTGCATTCTGAGATAAATTCATCGTCCATCATGCCAGAAGCGGTCTGTCTGGTCAAGCTTTCCGTGTGGTCAGTAACGGGTGGGCGCTTCCCTGTTTGAAGGTAACAGAAGCAGGAGACAGGGGTCTGCATGAAGAGACAGATAGGGCTTTTGAAAGACAATGTGCCTCACATGATCATTTTTTAAAACGTGTTCACTGTGGGCTTGATTTCAGTGGCGTTTTATATTTTGACGGTTCAGACTTCCACAGCAATCTTTTCATGCATAAACATGACAAATGGGGAGAAAGCAGTTATGCTGCTTTTTTGTGCTTTTGTGTCTTATTTTGGACAACGGTCCCTCTGTGATCCTGTGGCATTTAGGTCAGTCTCCCTGGGAATACACCATTTACACACTGCTCCAATGTAAATACACAACTCTACACCCTATGCACGCATAGCGTCTGTCTCCTTTCCTGTCCCTAACACACACACGAACTCACACAGAGGCATTTTCATGTAATTGGTGCCCATCACTCAGAGAAGTTCAGTACATGTCCACTGCCTGTTGTTATTCCTCTGTAATAATCATGTTAATGGTCCATGATACATTCATAGATATATGAAATTATCCAGGATGTCACTCCTAATCTGCATCTGAGCATCATAATCTGCGCTATCACGAACACTGCACTCAATTTACTCCGTATGGCTGTGTGACACTTATACACACTCCAGCTGTATAAAGCTTTCTTGGCAAAGCAAAGCAAATCCGCGATGAATCATGTGAATTGACATGAACAGTTATCTATGTGGAAAAAGCCAGTTGGATGATATGGACATTTTTACTGTCACGATATTAATTACTCCCAGTGGTAGTTTTCAAACTTTTAAAACGAAGCCAACCTTGATACACATTCCAAGAAACTGAAAGGTCACCCATAAGATGTAAAGAGCCCATGTTAGCAAGTCATACATCAAGCTTAGGCAGATCCAAGAGTGTGGTTTAACCTTTTCGATTTCATAGCGTGACAGCACTGTTGGAATCAGAGTGAGGGCTTCTTCTACGCAGCTTTATGTATTCTTCTCAAGCGCACCGCTGGGCCTGTATGAAGTGATGAAGGCATTTTAGAACAGCAAGGGACACTTACATAGACATTCCTAAAACTATTGAGCAAGCTGAACCGGTTATAGGATCAACGCTACTCTTCTCTTGTATCTCTCTGTATGAGTCAGATATGAACTTAATTCAGTGCAAATGCTCTTGCTCATGGTTTTCCATGAGGATGAGTGGATCTGCTGTCGTAAAATTTAATTTCACAGTCATCTGTTTCAGTCATCTACACCCCGTTAAGCTGTTTGCCAAGTGCAGGTGGTTGGATGAACAGCAAAAGGAGCTTGCAGCCTTTGAATGTGATTTGACAATGAACTCAGGGAATAAGTGCACATGAAAATTAATGAGAGGAAAACATATTTATCTCAGCATTGTTGTTAATCTAACACAAATGGACCCATGCATGAGGTGCTGTGATACATCTCTAAAAACAGTGCTGAATCTACAATGCTTCAAACATTGAACGACTGAGGTAGTATCAATAGGTGGTGCTAGACTAGAGCAAATATCAGATGGCCTACAAGCAGACAGGAGGGAATGTGCTGTGAGACGTGTGTGTAGACCCATTTCCGATGTTTTAATATTTTCATTACCATGCCTTTGTGCCTCCTCTTGCTTGTTTTATGTTTTCCTCCTTAATTCAGTCAGCAGCAGCTCTACCACTCAGGATGCTGCAACTGCACAGCTGGTGGCAAAACGTGGTCCCTTACCAGCCGGATTGATCCAGTTTTCCCTATCTGAAATCATGAAGAATCATAAGGAAAGCCAGCGAGTAGGCAGTTTCACATCCCTTTCAATTATTATTACATCACACAAATTTGCCTTAACGTGAAAATAAAAATCACATTACAGGTTTAAAAACATAAAAAAACATTTTTTCAGAATCAAGTAAAAGCCATTGCTGGACTTGGTATAACTTAAACACATGTATTTCATTATCAAAAAAGGTCTGATTAAAGTCTGTCATTTAAATCAGACTTTCAGTGCAAACTCAGTGAGTCAGAAATGTTTCTAAATTTCCAGCAGGCTAAGAAAGCTGTAGACCCTGTTTAATACCCAGAATCTTCTGTTCTTACTGCTGTTTTGAGTGGTTACGGGCAAACAACTAGTAACAATTACTCTTAATTGTTGTTAATTAACAAGACACACAACTTTAAGTCAGTGTGAAGTCACATGTGTGAGCAGAACACTTTACATTACAAATAGAAAAGTATGTGATGAAGCCTTTCACGTCAACATTGTGGAGCCCTTCTGGTTCAATGACAGCACTGTGATTGATGCATTTTTTTTGCTGCTAACATCCATGTCTACAGAATAAATCACTCTCTGGTTTTATATTTGCTGATCATGTGCTCAGATCATTTTATCCACCCTACCTTCTTTCCCTTTCTCCGTTTCTTTACATGCTCTTTTTCCCTAAAATATATATTTCCTCCTTAATTCACACTTCTTCTTCATTTCTTAGTTTTCTTATTTTCAGCCTTCTTTAAAAAAAAAAAAGACAAAAGCTTTATCAGGACATGCTGGCTTGCCTCAACTTGTATGATTTGATTTTCTCCATTTCTGTCTGCCCTCTTCATCGCCTTCCTTTTGCTCTTTCTCCTTGACAGTTAGTTGCAGTTTCAGTCTCTCCTGTCCTTTGCTCATCCCCCTATTCCTTCTGTTTCCATCTTTTCCTCCAAATACTTTCACCTCGCTGCTCCCGTATCTGGTTGGAAAGCACTTCCCGAGGGGTTTAGTGTGCCTTAGTGCCAACTTCTGATAGCCTTCTGTCGCCCGGGGAGACATGCAGTCACAAAGCATAACTCTGGATTACTGACACATGCAGAGGGAACTATTACTGTTGTCTTGTCTTGGACAGTTTACGGGATTTAAAACAGACTATTAATTCCATGCTGTTTACCAGCCAGATGTCCAAATTAACACTTCAAATATGCTGGTGTCTTCATACAAATGTTCTCATAAATATAAATGCTGACGTTTTGATAGATGCAGCAGAGTATTATTGACCCTCTTCTTTGAATTTGGGGCTGTCAACCAGCTCCAAAAAAACAACTAGCTGCATATGTGCCTACAATCAATAAAGAAGCTGTCACAGACAGTTTTTTACTAATGAAAGTTGCACCACACAAAAATAATGGCATGTCAGAGAAAACGTGAAAAGGTTATTAAAGGAATAGTTTGACATTTTGGAAAGTAGAATTGCTTGCCTTTTTCGTTGAGATGTAGGCAGCAGAGAAAGATAAAGCCTGTAGTCTTATAATCAGTTTTGAAGCTAGAATGGTGATTTTCTTTGGAAACCTTGAACTTCAAATGACTTATTGTCAGCTTTCTATTGAATATTAAAGGCCTAAATTGTGTCTGTGTTATGTTTAACTGGGCAATGTCGTTTTGTAAAGAAAAACAAGACTCTTGGACATTCTGTACTGCTGTCAAACATTCATTTTCCTGCTGATCAGTTTTTTCCTATTTAATTACATTACCTGCTTAGTCAACACACACAGACATGAGTTTGTCTTCGGACCTCTCTTTAGCGTTGGGTCGTATCTCTTTAAATGTGCCAATGGATTCTCTTTAGCGATAAATGAAGCCCATCTCTTTCTTTCTCTGTAGTTCATATTCAAGACTTCATTTCAGGGATAGCTGGAATTCATACATTGTTCAGGGAGGGTAAGGGGCTACAAAAGGCATTGTGCTAATGGATTGTACAAATATGTGTGTATGTGGCAGAGAGAGAGATTCAGTAGTCGTTTGATCCCAGTTTATACATTTTAGGAGTAAGTAAAAACCCATTTAAAAACAAAAAACATGCTTCTGTTTGATGCATTTATGCATCTTTAGGTAATATCATAGCTGTGCTTTTATTTTAAAGTCCACTCACATGTATTTATTGACGAGAAGTAGGCACGATATTTGCTGTCTAAATAGGCCAAAGGCCATCAGTGTGTGAATTTTAGTTTAGCTTAGTTAACTTTAGTTTACTTTAGATTTGGATTCAGGGGGAAACGGATTGCATAGCTCTGTCCAGTTGGGCCTATTTTTGTCACTTCCTTCCCATCTTCACACTTTAATTTTTCATTTATCTACCAGTCAGACAAAGGAAAATAAGACATAAGACATAGCTTGACTCTGGCTGCAGGAGCCAGAGTCAAGCTATGTATCTCTCTCCTTTTCTTTCTTTTTCTTTGTTTCTTAAAATTACATTAGTCTGTTTATTTAATGTCATCTATCTGGAACAACGAAGATAAGGAGAATGAGTTCACTCAGAATAAATGTTGAAAGTAACAAAGTGACTTTTTAGGAGGCGTATAACTTCATGAAAACTTTTGACAATGAAAAAAAAAATCTAGTCATAATGAAAAAAAGATGATTCAGATAATAAATGATTCCCAAACCATTTTTGAGGCTCAAAGAAAAGTCTAGCAAGAGGATTAGTGACACGTCGGTCTGCTTAGTAGACTCCTGAGGTTCAGCACTAGAGTCTCACTCCCAGGGGGCTTGAAAGCAAAACCCAACATAGTTTGCAGTATTTAATGTACCGACAGCTCGTGTTTTTTTCCTCCTTCAATGACAGCTCTGTGTGTTCGGTGAGAGGTTTGTAATTCTGACTTATTACAATATCCCTAGACCATCAGACCACTCAATGATTTCCTTTGCTGCTCAGCTCTTTTTCATCCTCATTTTCGCTCACACTCTCCGTGACTCACAGAGTCGGCTGTAATACTAGGTGTAATGACCCACTATTAAGGTTTTCAGTGATTGATCGAGGCCATCTAGGGAAAGCCATTATGTAGACTTTGGAGGTTGTGGCGAGTGTCTTTTTCCCTTTTTGTGCAAAATGAGCTACTTTTAGGTCTGTGTGTTGAAATCTGGTGGTTTCATGTTGAATGATACTTTGTTGCTGTTTCAAATCAGGAAGTTATTACTGTTTGCTCCTGTGCTATTTCTCATCACTCAAGGACTATTTGCACAAATATACTCCCTGCATCATCCATGGGAAACTTCAAACGCTGTCTCTTTTCAGCCTCAGTGGCAATGCCTATGATCTTGGTTACCATCACACACTATTGTCCTCTCTGGCCTCTTGATCTTTCTTGGTGAAGCAAAGATGGACTAGGCCGGCTGTTTCCAAGGGCTTGAAAGGGCGTCAGAATGAGGCTTAAGGGGCTTGTTGTGCTAAGAGAAGGTGATTTGCAGCATAATTACCCTGTTCTTCACAATCTGGTCACAGTGCTCTACTCTTTCTCTTTTTAATTGTCTTATTTTCTTATGTCTTTGTTCCCACAATTTGTAATACTGCTTCTCATGCTAATTGAATTTAGGTTATAAAGTTTCCTTATTTACCCTTGCTGCTATTAGATTACTGTATTTATTTAAACCTCATTTAATTTGTTCCCATTTTTACCCTCATGCCATATAATTAAAGTATTGTTGGAGGGCTTGCGCTGCTATTTTAGTTGTCCTTCTGTCTCCCGTTTTTACTCTTGACAGCACAGATCTCACTTACTCTTCCCATCTCTCTCAGTTTGTTTACAGCTTGTAGCACCCAAACAGAACCTGCTCCCTGACCCAGCTGAGCATACAAGGAGCTCTTTTCCCAGAAGGGTAGTTGTTGTTAATGGCTTTCAGCTGAAGTCCAGTGGCAGAGATACTTCTTTAATTGCTTTCATGCCATCAACTGCAGTGTGCTGTCTGTGTACACTGAGGCAAGTGGAAGTTAGCAATTCAGGATAGAGTGGGACCCGTGCCTGATCATTTCCTATCATTCAGTTCTTAATCTTTGGTACCTCTGGGTTAGCTTTGCACCCATCTTAGCTCCAAATTGTTTGTAAATATTTCAGAGCAAGGAAGAGCTTTCTCACGAGGGAATTGTTCTCCTGAGAATGAGAGGACTTGGCTACAGCCTCTTCGGATTGATCGAATTCCTGGAGGCAAACATGCTGTGTTTTGGAGCACGTCACCACCCGAGTCTAAGTCGCTAATTGCTTTTCTTAGCACAAATTTTGTGGGGAGTGATAAATGCAAACTGATTGCCTCTGTGAGTAACTCTGTGTTTCTGTGTGGTTGTAGAAGCAACAAATGGATACTTTCGGAGAACAAATGTATCACATTTTCTGATAAATATTCTGTCAGTGCAATACTCCCACACAATTCTCTCTGTCTCTTTCTCTCTTTCTAACTCCCTCTCACTCTCTTACTCCCCCATCACAACCCCAGGACTAGTCTATTTACTATTTATTACTCTGTCACCTAACATCACCCTCTCCTGTTGTTTAGGACTGTGGTTAAAATTGTGTACATATTACCACCTTTTGTGCAGTGTCTCAATATTTTATATATTTTGTTATATTCTATATTCTTCTTATTACAGTGCCTAATTTCCTAACGTTGTATAGCGTTTCTATATTTTATACTTCTTATTTAAGTTTTCTATTAGCTAAACTCTTGACTACGAGAGAGCCTCTGCACAAGAATTCTGGACTGTTGGTTTATGCACAAATGGCAAATAAAAAACCTTGAACCTTGAACCTTGTATTAATGCAAAGTACTGTTAGCCCCCTAACTGACTCTTGACTCAGTGTACCCATGATATTTGTATTAAAAGTCATTCATACGACTAATACCAAAACAACACAGACATTTAAATCAGTGTCAGTCATCACTTGGGGTTCTGACTTATGCCCTTTTAGTGTTGGAACAGTCTTGACCTTCAGCTTCAGTCCCTCTGCAGAACCGGTGTTACTATAGGCCTTGTTTATAAAACTGTCATCTATGAAGTGTAGCGAACAAACCCATTTTCACAGCTTTGTTGTTAGCTAGAAAAAACAAACTGCCTTCGCTGATCGAAGAATGGAGGGTATTTAGTTAGGCTGAAAAGGGTCAGCTCGCCCTTGTAACCAAACACGTTTTCTTGAAGACATCTCAGAAACAAAAACAAAGTGCTGTGCTCTGAAAAGCAGTGGCATGTCAGTCATTTCTTGCAGAGAAAAAACATCTGCTTTAAAATGGTTGGAGTAGATGCCATACATATTCTACCTGAGGTGTGCAATACCCTGAGAATATGACCATTTAAGGAAATCTGGGAATCGTGATTTTTTTGCATGCAAGAGATTGAAACTACTGAAAAAGTTCACTTCCCTTTGTGAAAAATTATAAAATGCAGACATTTATATTTTTTTCACTGCAGGTGTTGTGTAATGATAATGATAATACATCATTTTAACACAGTAACCCTCTGCAGTAAAAAGTTGAATCCCTCCCTGAACTGATTTTATTTGATTATCTTCAAAATTATATCAAATTTTATTGCAGTATTGGGTTAAACTGGATGGTATAAATACATTTCTTTATTGTTTTGGCATATACTGATGGCAGCTACCTTTATTCCTTTCTTTTTTTCTTTGACAGATGGTTTCATTGACTGAAGGTTTTCTTCAGAAAGACGTGTTTAATCTTGAAAGGAAAGGAAAGCATGCTGCATACCGTTTTAATTATTATTACTATTCTATGTCTATGGTATAGGTAAAAGCCAAGTTTTCCTGAAGATGTGAATTATGAACTGTGCATGGGAAGAGGGAATAAAGAACATTGTTTCATCACTTAGATGACAGTGCAGTCCTGGTCTCAGCCAATCTCTCATTATCTTTCTTTATTTTGAACTGGTTCTATAGTTCTTGAGTGTGATTTTGTTTGTATTTTTTTTGACAGTGAGACATGAAAGTGACAACATTCAAGAAATCAGAAAGATTTTCTTTGATTATAACTTTTTTTTTACATTTATACTATTGAAACATGCCACATTAGATATTCCACAACAGTAAAATAATTAAAAACAAACCTTTCAACTGCAGTTAATGAATTTACTGAGATTTTATTTCATACATACAAACCTATAAAGTACAGATGAGTTAGAATATCTGTGTAAATATCCTCAAGAGAAAAGTTACATTAATAATCAATAATAAAAAGTTTTAAAAAATGATGGAATTTTGAACTATTTCTATGTCCTGCAGTAGTGTGCAGCATTAGTGGTGAGGGATCCAAATAACAACTCCTGCACTGGAGACAGGCAGGGAAAGAACATTTAAAATAATTTTATTAGAAAGAATTTTAAAAGAAAGGCAAGAAGACCACAAATGTAAACTCAAAATGTAGCGCTGAATGTCATAATGCTGAATGTGACTGGATCAGAATAAACTTGGTATGTATATACACTGAGGAGAGTAATTACTAAAGCAGTGTTAGTGTGATGATTAGTATTTATACAGGTAGGTATGTGAGGAGAACAGAGAGTAAAGCTGAAGGTAGCCAGGCTCGGTGCAAAAGTTCACTGCAAACTACACTGCAACAGGCAAATGGTGATATCCTAGATATAGGCTGTGATATAATGTTTGAAGTATGCAAGCTGTAAAATAATGATACCTGCCAAATCGTAGCAGGCTGGGATTTTTAAGAGCAATGCAGATTCTAAGTGGCACGTTAACATTAAGTAAGTTTAATGAGCTGACAAACTGAAAAGTGACTGCCCTGTTTACTACTGCCTGTATCAATGCGTTGCTGCTCACTTAAAAGATGTTAGCACAACTCAACCAGTTTTGCATCTTGTTTGAATTCCAAAAGTTACTTTTAGCACGTTTTGCTTCAATACACACGGGTTTGGATGAATGGTTCTGTTTTAATCTCTTTCACAGTCCACAACTCATTCTCATGACAGATAAAGAAATGAATATATAAAAAACATGTTACAAATTCCCAATAATAACTCCAAAAAATGTACGATGCTCAAGTTTTACCTTCATTCTTCTCATATTTGACCATTTCTGGTAAGACTGGGCTGCTGTCCAGTATAGGGCTGTTTTTAGGCACAGTCAAAGATATCGCCATGATTTATTTCACTTTGGTCATCTTTCATCGAGGTTTCCTGAGTGTTTTAAGTTTAACTGAGGAAAGCTAAAAACAGACACTGAAATATGACAAAAATTTGAACCCAAGATAACTTATGAGTGGGAAGTTAAGCAGTACCTGGAGAGTTTTGTGAACACTTTTGAGGAGACTGGCACTACAGGAAAGTCCTATTTCCATAGTGGAATGCGTTTTTTCCCTGAATGCGCAAAATTTGATAAAAAATATTTCTTAGCTTAAGAAAAGCTATTCTGTAAATCTCTACATCTGCACTCACAGCCCTGGATGATAAAGGAGAGCATCAAACATGAAGTGCTCATCAACTCGTTATACAACCAAAAACCTTAAAAGAAAAATCTAAAGAATGAACATGTGATGGCTTGTTTAATAACGTAATAAGTTGGCAGTCAGTCAGTTGACTTCATTTCAATTACGTGAAGATTGGGAAGACTTAGCTGCGTGGTAGAAACACTTTGAACGACCACGACCTGACGCTAAAACTTAATTTCAGTGGTGGTTATGCATTATTATGAGGCTGACTGTAATAGTAACAGAACAGAACATCAGGCACATCAATGTACGTTCATCCACTGATTAGTTAATAGTGGGGCAATTTGCTGCGTACTTTGCTGGCCACACACTTCCAGGGCTGGAAATGGTCACCATCAGCATGGCACAGATAATGGTAATGGCATCAGACAGAGAGGAAATGGGAGACAGAGAGACCCTCTTCACCTCTGTGAATGTATGCAAGGTTTTGTGTGTCTGTGGATGTGTGTGTTGATACATGAGCATGTGGAGTGGCATAGAGTGGTTTTCTCTACATCCAGCTCACATTTGCCAAAGAATACTTACGTCCACTGCAGATAATGAACTTCCGTTGAGATAAGCCATTTTGAATTTTCAATGAATGTGCACGTATCCAATTAGGCCAACAAAAAGGAGGGGGGTCTCCTACACAGAGTGCGGACTTTCTGATTTGTTTCAAAATCCTTGAAATGAAAATTCAAAGACATCCTTTTGAGGCTGAGGCTCAAACTCACTAAATTGTTTTTTGCGCATTGACCATTAACTTATTAAAGTGCCTTGAGAAGACATTTGCTGTGATTTGGCGCTATATAAATAAAACTGAATTGAATTGAGCTTTGCCTCATAGATGTTTTAATGCACTTAGTTTGTGTAAAGTCTTTGCTGCGTGGCAACAGGTTTAGATGATCTCCACTGCTGTTTTTTTTTTATTAAAACAAACACTGTCACACATCGCTTTGAAGAAAAGTGAAATGAAATAAAGTCAGCGTCAAATGTACACAAATTTAGAAGAAATAACTATTATCAAAATGTAATCTGTCAATAATAAGACAGTAGATAATCAAGGAAATATATCAAGTGTTTTGACTTTTAATTTGAATACGCACATGACAAAAACCTACATTTAAGTGAGAGGAAATATGTTAAATCAAAGCAGCATATGCTATGCTTTATGCATTTACATAACAGATGACTCTTTTTCCTGGCAGGTTACATGCTTAGCAATTTCTTGACCTGAGTGGTAAACATATTCATTCGTTCAGGTTATGTTACTTTACATACATAAATAAATACTTTCTCATTAAAATGTAATTAAAAATCAATGATTCACTTCATCTTCGCAAAGGATCCTTTACTTTTCGTCATATTCCAAAACATGTTTTCATGTTCCAATTTTTTGGATTGCCACTCTTTTCTGACATTGTTGTCCTAACTGCAGGTGAATTCACACGATCTGTACTTATCACTTCCACTTTTTGCACCTTAAGTATGTATGCCCACAAAAATGGAAGCTGCACTTGTCTTTTCTTCTGACTCATTCTCCTCTTCTCTTTGTTGTGTGAGCCATTTCTTCAGTCCCAAATCAAGCAGCGTGGGTGCTAATGGTTTGAGATGATTTGCGGGGGCAGGCTGGTGACAAAGACACATGAAGTGAATCTGTTTTTCTCAAGGCACAGCTTCTACTAGCTCCCACAGATACACAGATATCCTGTAGTTATGTCATCGCCTCCTTAGTACCGTCAAGACTCAACTTGTCACTGTGGTATTAGTCCAATTAAATAGAGCAAATATGTACCGATGTACTTTCTTTAAAACTGCAAGTTGCATCACCTTTTTACAGTTTCACCCAAATCAATAAAACCTCCCAAAGCCCTTTACTGAATCCAAAAAGTAAACTTCTTGCCATATGTTATGTTCAAGGCTTAAACTGAATTATATTTAATGGGCTAAAAACACATATTAACAATAGTAGAGCTGGTTTGACTTCAGCTCTCTAGATATGATTATTTATGCCGCTGACAATATTTGCTGAGAATGAAAGAAGTGGACCGAGCACATGAAATAATTTTTTTTTTTGTTACTTCTTAACTGCAGAAAATCCATGCTCTGTTCAAGCCATCTTAAGGTGAGCTATGCTATACTCCTCTTTTTGACATTATATTCAACAATAGTGAATTAGCATTGCAAATGCAGCTGGAAAGTATTATCAACTAGATGAGTAATGTGCCTTTAACCACTGTAGCTTCAAGATTGTCTGCATGCAGCGTATAATATCACTTGCCGATATTGCATACTGCAGTTATAAATTGTATCGTTTTGATGTGTAAATACATTCAGCCTCAGTGTATTTACATTTCTCAGGATAAGTTTCTTATTGTGTAGGGAAGCTATCTCCATTTCATTCTCGGTAGCTTAATTAGATCTTATCCAAGGACAATAAAATCCTCTTTGCCATATCTGTCAATAACTTGGGAACTTCAGCATTGGTTTAGTTTCATTCCATCCAATTTTGCACATATAGCAGCTCTCAGGCCTGTCGTCATCTGCTGCCTCCAATAAAGATTAGGTTTTTCACTGTCTCGGAAAACTTTCAGCATTGTTTTTGAGCTTTTTGAGGATTTTTTCCTCCGTTAGCATATCTTTGTGTATGGAGGCATTCATGCTGAGCTGAACAGCTGGCTAAAATCAACTCTGTTGAAGCTCGAGCCGAAGCTGTAGTGAACACGCTGAGGCAGATTAATTTGGAGGTCCATGATGATCTTCAGTGATTCATTTCATTGTCTGCTGTGAGAGGGAAATAATGTTCCTGTGTGTATGTGCGAAAGTGATAAGGACAGCTTGAATAATTTCCCTTTTTGCCTTTTGATGTTGCTAAAAATATGCACCAGTGTCTCAAAGATTGATGTTTTTCAATCAATATAAAAGTTTTGTGCGCTAAAGGCGAAGTACGGTCATTTTCTTTATTATTGATGTCAATGGAACTCTTGTAATATATGGCAGAATAAAAATGATAAATAATAAAATAATCCTCTGCTGTGATGATCAAAAAAGAATGAAAAACATTTATCTGCCACAATGACACTTTAGTTGATGTGGTTTTAAGTGCTTTTTGTCCCCCTCATTCATTTCAGTAAAGAGACTTCAGATTTCATAATGACATTTTCATAATGTTTTTTTTGCTCCATCATATGAGCTGGAATAAGACAATCATGGACATTTGATGCATATTCATTCAGAACAGAATAAAACAACAATCGGTGTTCTGAGTCAAAGCTGAATTGAAAGAAGTGCTTCACCTGTTGGTCAGTGAGCTCACAATCCCTCTGCTGCTCACAAACATGTTTTCGCATGCAGCAGATGTTCATTTTTAGTACCACAGAATATGAGGCATGATGTTATTGTAACATAAACAGAAAACAAATTTAAATGGAGTGCTTTGTAGATAAATGCATATGTATTCCATCCTGTCCTGAAGCAAAGCAGAGCAACATAAAAAACAACATAAAGAAAAAGTTCCAATATTTCACTGATAGCCAGTAACAGTTGATCAATATGAGGGAGAAATAGTCTCGTCTTTGGTATGGATTATGGATAAGCTGGAGGAAAGGCAGGAGAAAAAAGCATGCAAGTGGGGCTCCGGGAAAGTTTTTCTCTGATCAAGCGATCTGACAGTTTACCCGAGATAATGTGTATTACCGATACAGCTCTGTCATATACATAATAAGGACTTTACACCTTACTTGTCGTCAGCATAGCAACACCAGGGCATGATATTACTCCATAACAGTGACATCACATCAACTTAAACTGTTTTGACAGGGCTGATCAAATAAGTGATCTCATAACAGTTTCATGCCCTTCAGCGTACAGACAAAGCAGCTCTGTCATATGGACATACAATAATTCTATCGCTATTCTTCAGGAAAAAACATCTCAAAGTTGTTAAAGCTACTCTAGGTCCAACCAGGTCTGGTCTAAAACTGGTGTTGGATTTTATCTCAAGTGTTGTTATGTATAGCAGAGTAGCATTGTACTCTATAACGTGTTTGGGCACCTTCTTTCCTCAGTATAGTTGGCGAGTAACTGTGCATTTATATGTAAACATGTACAAGCCCTGTTAGCAAAGTTAGCACCAGTGATACCTTGGTTAGGTCTGCCGTTGTCGTGTTGACATAGTCTGACGCTGGGCATATGCTGACATTAAACCAAGGAGATAGCGGCGCATGATCTGATGTTATAAGCCCAAACCCCAGAGTAAGAGTAAGTGAATTTCACCCTGGAAGTCATATTTGGCTGTGGTTATCAAAATAACTATTTGTGAGTGTAAAGTACACAAAGTCTAAGTTCAGTTAGTTTCTTTGGGAAAAGACCTCATAAAAAATATATGGTAAATATACCCTTTTCTAATGCTAATGACTCATATACAACAGTAATGACATCACACCAACAAGATGGTACAGTGGCGGTCCTGGAGCAGTATTAATTATGCTGCTGTGGGAACAACATTAACCCGGAATAAGGAAAAGATGGTTCAGTGAGCTAATGTTCTCATTATTGGTAAAGCTGTAATATTTTTGCATTTGCTCTCATAACAAGTACTAACACATTATGGATGTTCAGGTACTTATGTTACATAATAACTTTGATAATATTAGGTACTTTACGCACATTAGATAAATCACGCCTCCAGAGACATGAAGATAAAAGAGTACATTTTGGGAAAAAAAGATACTACATGTGAGTGTTTATGTAAGTCAGTTGTGACACCAGAACATAATCACACATGAATGCACCCAGTAATAAATTGTCCATTATTATAGGCCTGCTTATATTTTGCTTATATTTTCACACATAGACAAATACACGCACACCCAGAGAGAATGAACGACACTGTAATCCCTCTCATCTGAGCTCCCTCAAAGCCTGAAGAGGAAATGTGTGATAACACCCCGTCCTCGTCTTCTATCTTTCTGCTGCTTTTGTGTCGTCGGATATCATTTGCATGCTTCTTACTTTTTAGTGAGGATTTAGAAAAACAGGCTATTGTAGCTCAGTCCCCTTCAGCACGAGGGTTGAAATGAGCTTTTTTTTTTTTTTTGGTGAATTTGGTGAATATTAAATTGAATAGACATACAATTTGTGCATTTACTCTAGTGCCAAACCATTATGAATATTCATACGTGGCGTTGTGGATGTTTTCTCTGCAGGCATAAAATGTCAATAAGGCTGAGATGGTACAGTGCAGGTCTCATGTCTGGATGAACTGTTTATTGATTTAGAGAAACGGCTGTTTGTGTCTTTTCCATATCTGCTTAAGGTTATCCTGTGATGACAACGGGATTGTGAAAAGGTTACAGACAGAACTGTGGTATTTTATATGCATTAAATGGGTGTGTCTGTATGCACATGCTGCTCTTTATTTCGAAGTCTTATTGAATCATGCAGGGCTTGCAATGCCCTCTGAGCATCAGCTGGATAGATTGGGCTCTGTCTCTCGTGTGCCTTTGTTGAGCCTGTTTTAACGGTGTTATTTTTGTCAATCTGTTTATTTCTTTCCTCCCACCTAGCCTGATTTATTATTGACAGTGTTTGTTCCATTCAGTGTACATCCTGGAGCTTTTAGTTGCTCCAATAAGTACCTACCATTTTCCATTCAAATAAGCCCTTACTCTCTGGTGCTCTTTTAAACTGTCTTGTTTGAGTTCATGATTGAGTAGTAGGATTTAGTTGTATCACTGCCCTCAGGACTTCAGATCTCGTCTTGAAGGATCCATTCTCTGTCTGATTGCAATCTTTGATCCAGAGGGGCTTATCTTTTAGCTTTGATTTGTTGGGTCTCTTCTCCGCTAATGCCTCTACAAGTTGATCTGTGCAGAAATATCGTACCTGTATCCCAGCTCATACTTCCATTTTGTTCCATTTTATTTAGTAAAGCCCTCAATGTGGTGCTTGAGCGTAACGATTTTATTTGACCTTGCTCAGACCAAGGCTCAGCTTGCAAAACAAAGGTTCCTGCAATTTCAGTAATCTTTGACATTTTGGGGGTATTCGTTAAAACATTGACCTCATATCTGTCCATATATGTCCAGGCTAAAATTGGAGTGGAGCAGTTGAAGCTGAAATTCCTAAACTAAATGACCACATTACATGTAGTCAACTGCTCCTTTTATGATGTCCCAGAAGCATCTTGTTTGCAGCAAACTGCCTCTATAGTTAAATATCAAATGTGTTGAAATTATGTCTGTGTATTATCTCCATATTTTTCTCTTTCTCTTTCAACACTCAACAGAAAAAGTGAGCGTTTGTTTTGGACAAAAGGTGATAACATTTTCTCCTGAAAAGTGGGTGACAAAAGTTCTTAAACAGCAAATCAACCAAATTTCTGGCTCTCCAAAACACTATTTTCAAACACTATTACTGAGCAACAAATGCAAAAGCAGTTTGCTTTTGTCTGATGGACCCTCCCCAAGGGCCACGACTGACTGGATGGCTCTCCATCTTAGCTTAAAATCAAATCTATGTCAGTGTTACGACCTGGCTCAGCCAGAGAAAGGGGAAGGTAGAATTTAATCATATGGTGTAAGTAAAAGTCAGAGTCATTTATTTTAGTGACAAAATATGAAAAGGTACAATAACAAAAACAAAACTGTAACTGGAATCAGAGCCTATGGGTGTTCACAAGTCAATGAAAATCAAAGAAATCCACAATAAAAAGGCACTTTTAACTAGTTAGAACTGACTGGACTAAGAACAAAGTCAAGTGGTGAGCCAACTACTTTAACATAAGCACAATAGTAAACGCTCCAAGGCCTAATGAGTCGAACAAAAAAAAAAATAACCTAAATAATGGCTAATCATGCTAATCTTGCTCCAGAAATTGAGGTTGAAAAACTGTCCAAAACTGTATGATGAAGAATCAAGGAATTTTGTACAGCAATATGAGATAGTTATAGCTATAGGATGAAGCCTGGTCTAGTGTACAAAACTACCAACTCCAGATGTAAACTGGTGCAATTTCAAGGTTTGCATAATTTAAGATATTTGAATCAGTGTCCTCTATGTGGGACAGATGTGGTGCGGAGGGCTCATTTGCATATTTATTCAGGCTTTGTCAAATATTGAGTAATTACTGATTAATTATTCTTTGAGTGGTTTTTAAAACAGCTACGGTCTGACAGTCAGTTTGATTGCAACCTGGCAAATTTTCACTACCCCCATACTTAAAAGTTAGGTTAAATGGGATGCTTTCCATTGCTAAGATGGAACAGATTTGCTACAGTAGAGGTTGTGCTATGTTTGTATTTAATTTTGTTATCTTTATCTCAGTGATCTGGATTGTCACTGACAGTCGATTATAGGTATATGACGAAAATATCTTGCAGCTGATGCAAGATCGTGCTGAGCTGACTTTAATTGCCCTGATCTGGATCTTTTCCTGTTCCTTTTTATGTTATGATCCTAGATGTTTCATGTTGATTGCTATGTGAAAAAGAATTAAATAAAATGCCACCAAAAATCGACTATGAAATCTTGCTTGGTGTTCTCTGGGGTTTTAGTGTGCATTTTTACATTTTACATATTTACAGATATCCGTGTGATATATAAATGAAATAATAACGAGGAAACCGTTTGGGCTGATATTTATTGATAAATGAAGGTTATGACTAGATGCAATGTTTCAACCAAATGTAGTGGCTCACTGGGAGATGAGCCCTAATCTGTTCAAACCGATCAAAATCTGCCTACCAGCATATCTAAAGCTCACTAATTATTTGTAGATTAAGACTGAATGTAAAATTAACAAAGTGCAGTCTTGAAAGAGCTATAATGGGTGACTATTAATTGAGCAGTAACTCAGGCCGGTGGTTTCATCCATTTCTCTGGGGAAGGTCTCTAAAAACCTTCCCCAGGTTTCTCAATTTCCTCAGGCAGTGGTGAAAGAAACAGGACAGTGGAAATAACTTCAGTTCTCTGTGAGTCGTGCTGATTTATATTAGGTACTCTTTACTGAAAAAAACGCAAAGCAAAAAAGAGGGAATATGTCAGAGGAGGGGGGCTGCACGTGGTGTAGTGGTTAGCACTGTCGCCTCACAGCAAGAGGGCCTAGAGCGTGTGTGTGTTTGTTTGTCTCGTTCGTCTCTGTGTGGCCCTGTGATGGATGGCGACCTGTCCAGGGTGTACCCCGCCTCTCGCCCAATCACAATGGGATAGGCTTCAGCCCCCCCGCGACCCGACAGTTGGATTAAGCGGGTATAGAAAATGAATGGAGGGATGGATGTCAGAGGAGTCATACAATCACTAAACCAATCTATACACGGATTGTCAGAGCTTTACGCTTTGTTTCCACATGCATCTGTTTGGTTTGAATGGATAAACTGTCAGTTCAACATTGGAAGAAGCTCATTTCAGCAGTAGACTCACTTTTCCCAGTGAAGCTCTGCTTCAATCAGGAAAAGTTGCTCTAATCAACCTAGTTAGAATTCAGTTAATGATGTTGGTATTCAAAAAAAAATTTGCTGAAAGATTTTTCAGCCTGTGTTGCAGCTGTAGATACAGTTCTGCGTGGGAGCAGGTCAGGCTACCACATGCTGTAGGTTAGATGATTACAAGTCATTACGTCAATATAAAGCAGAGCATAAACTGAGCGTTAGGATTAGGGATAAGGTCAGGGTTAGTGTCCAGCCAACCACATCATACCCTATTATCCTTCATATTCATATCCTTCATATCTGTATTTAACATACAGACACATGAATTATTATTATATTTTTGTCATTTTACAAAGGGCAAGAAAGCAAATAATTTTACTAACAAGTTTAAAAAATATATCAATTTAATTCAAGGTACCTTTGAAAGGAAATTAGTTCTCCTTGCTCTGTAACACTGGACCTAAATTTGGCAGATGTTTCTTTGCATTGACCATCTGTCATTTGCAGACTCATTTTGGATAAATTAGTCAAACAAAGGTCATTGGTTGGTTGACAGAGAGATATTTACTCAATGGAAAGTGAAGAGGAAATTAAAAGGCTGGGGAAAGGAAAGGTTGCCAGATGAAAGGTCTTTGGTCCCAGGAAAAGGCCTTCTATTCAGTGGAAGATCCTATAAGCATCCCAAAGCTGTCCGTGCTGATAGGCTGATGGTATAAAGTGACAGATAATCCTTTCAGGAAATAAAACAGAAAATTAGTGTGACAATGTCATTGTCAGGGAGGGAGCAGCTCATTTGACAGAACAAAATCTGCACTGACAAACAAACTCTTGTTTGCTGATGTCAGGAGGAGAGCGTTTATTCAGTGGATTAACTGTAAACAAAACCGAGTGGTGTCTGTCCTTATTGGAAATCCTGATGTGTTTGGTGACAGTGTGAAATGAGACGGATTCTATTATAAATGACTGTCCCAATCAAACAGGTAATCTGCATTAAGACATCTCAAATATGCTGTTTTGCAGCGGAGCACTTGTTGGTGCTGGTGGTATATTGTAGACACGTTGTTGCCAGACTATGATAAAAAGGTAAGATTACTTGCCGTCTAATTTCTCTACAAGACAAATATTCAAAGAATAGAACTTTTCTTAACTTGTGTTGCATCTCCGTAGGTCTGTTTCAGAAGCCAAGTGATGATGTCTGCATAAAACCAGGCCTTTAAGTACGCAGAAGCTTCAGAATGTACGGACATTTGTGCAAATCAATTACTTGTATTCAAATCAGTTAAAGCTTTGAAAGCTTAATCACACCAGTGATGTTCTTTTGTCAGCCGGGCTGTGTGCATGACTGACAGTGTTTAACATCTGATTATTACATTCTTGAATGATTGATTGTGAGGTTTGCTACTTCAGTACTGCATCAGAGCAAGCTGTTCTCTTGCAGCTTTGCCAAAAGTAGGATTTTAGACTTTTCACTTGAGCCTTTTAATTACATATCATTGGAAATGTCTGATAAACAGTGGAAAGTTTTTACAATGTAGAAAAAAGGGGATCACATATGCACTAGCCAACAGGGGATTCTTCATGTGAGATGTGTGCTCACAGCTGGTGTGGCACATGGAGAAAGAACAGGAGACAAGACATGATGCCAAAAATGTGCTTTGTACACTGGTGTGTCTTTGACAACACCTTGAGGATGGTGAACGAGCCTTCTTACTCACCTCCAAAGACAGCTTTTAATCAATAAAAAGGAGTGGAAGTATGGAGTGGAGAAATCTGCTAAAAGAAAGCATCATGACTGTTAGGATTTATAAAGACAGTGTCAGCAGAAGCAGGAGAGGAGCTCGCTTTTGGTGATGAAGTTTCGCTTTTTCCTTCTGACTAATCACAGTTTGAAGACACCATAACAAATACTTGTGCATTTTTTCACTTTTCTGTGCTCCTGAATTCCATAGGTTGTTTTTGTACAGTAATCTTTTTGGTTGATCCTCTCTAAATACAAAGATTGTGTCGATGCAGCATTGAATGGAACCTTTTTTAAATGCACAAACCTTCAGTTTCAATTCAACGGTTGAATAAAGACTCCAGTCGATTCTCAACTATTTATCCTTGTTTCTTCTAAAGAGAGCACAATCTTATTCAATTGTCTTTTTAGTACCAGTGCCCAAATTTTGTTTTGCACCAGAGATTTAATTAATTGGAAAGCTGCAGTCACTACACATCCACGGTAAACAATGTGGCGAGTAGTATAACCCTGATCAAGTTCACTGCAACAGTTGTTGGGTCTCTGGACAGTACTTTAGCTCTTTACTCAAACAATGAGCAGTAAATCTAATACATGAATAGAATTATAGTTATTAATCATCCTGCACACTCATGGGGCCGCAGCTTTCTTAAGCTAACATGAGAATTTGTAAAAAATAATATGAGCAAATACAATGTAAGCGTGATGGAAGAAAGAATACCCCTGTATAACCAAACATCTTAGCTACCGTCCATAAGCTTCTACTACAACATCGATATTCCCAAACATTTCCACTCAGAACACTACACACAGCCCCCAACACACATGATATACCTCAATTGAACCCTTGGTTAGCTTTGCTCTCTGAGTGTCACAAAACAACTCAGTGACACATAACGTTTCTCCACCTGCTGAATGTCCACCTGCAGCACATCATCAACAGCTATTACGAGCAAGTTCGCCATAACAATTTAAAGAAGGATACCAAAAATTGAAAATGCAGATCACAGTCAACTGAATAAATTACCACTTAACTCTCTTGCTTTTGGAATAAATGCGGTGACCAATATCCTGTCTGGAGATTCTGTTTGGAGCCATAATTTGGTTTGGTCATTGTTTTAGAAACATGGTGGACTATGAGGACATGATCAGTGTCTGTAGATATGTTTTTCACTTTCTATGCAAATATTGACAGAGTTGAGTTGTCACCTCCATTTGTATTTGTATTTGTAGATCAACTGCAGAGTCAATGTTTGGTTTGTACATACAAACTGGAAAACTCCTCACAGTGGATTCAAACCAGGTACTTTCTTCTAATCAGCTTCTTATTTGATCTGTGACTTCAGAGAGCAAGGTTTTGGTCGTAAGAATTTGTTCTCCCCAGAAAATGTATCCTTACTTCAGGAGTGTTTCCCTACTGACATAACTAAGCACAGAGACGGAAATGTTCCATTAGTCTGCCTCGTGAACACTAAACAACTCCAGATTACGCACGATGCATGCTTATAGCGCTAAAGTCAAGTCAATACCAGTTAGCCCTGCTATCCGTGTTTCCCTTATTAATCTACCTCGATAATCTCTCCTGTCTCTCTGGCCTAGCAGGGAAATTGTGTGGGATGTCATAACATTATAGATCAGGTATGAATCAAGTGTTTACACAGACTCTGAGAGAGACTGCTTATTACAGAAGGCTTGTTTTGAACTGCTGGAACTGTACAGCACACAAAGCGTTCTCGCTTTATCATCACTAACCATGTTCTTGCCACTTTTCTGGTAAATAATGAGCGAAATTTTAGAAAGGTTTTTGAGTGCTGACAGAATAACTTTTAATGAGGCTTGGAGGAACTGCAAATAAAACTATCTTTTGTGCCTTGACTAAAAATGTGTATATCACATCACATCATAGCGCTCCAAGTCACAACAACTGTAATCTCAAAGCACTTCAAAGATACAGACCAATTCAAGGCAATTAAGCCAAACTGGGGACAGGAAAGACGGGACAACAAGCACCATCAAGCCAGGGATACCTGCTGAGAAAGAGAAATACAAGTTAATGACATCAATAAAGTCATATATACATGGAAAGTAAAAAAGAGCAGAGTGGGGAAAGGTGCATCATGGGAATCCCCCAGCAGTCTAGGCCTATAGCAGCATAACTATGGGACATTTCAGGTAAACCTCAGCCATCGCTAACTATAAGCTTTATCAAAAAGAAGAGTTTTAAGCCTAATCTTAAAGGTAGAGAGAGTGTCTACTTCTCAGACATATATACTGGCAGCTTGTTCCACAAGAGAAGTGCCTGATAACTGAAGGCTCTACCTCCCATTCTACTTTTAGAAACTCAAGGAGCCACAAGTAAACCTGCAGTCTTAGAGTGAAGTGCTGTTTGGAGAATATTGCACTATGAGATCTTTGAGTCATGATGGTGCTTGGTCATTGAGCTTTATATGTGAGGAGCAGAATTTTAAATCATGTTATGCATTTAACAGGGAGCCAGTGAAGAGAAGCTAAAACTAGAGAAACATGATCTCTCCTCTTATTCCTCATCAGAACTCTGAATTATTTTGGATCAGTTGGAGGCTTTTTCAGAGAATTCGTGGGACAGCCCAATAACAAATAATTACAGTAATCTAATCTTGAAGTAACAAAGGTATGGACCAGTTTTTTTCTACATCACTCTGAGACAGGATGTTCCTAATTCTGGCAATATTACGACGATGAAAGAAGGCAGTCCTAGAAATCAGTTTTATATGTGAGTCAAAGGACAGATCCTGGTCAAAAATAACTCCTAGGTTCCTCACTGCAGTACTGGAATCCAAGGAAATGCCATCTAGAGTAATTATATTGCTAGACATTTTCTTCCTTTTTAAAAGCAAAAAATTCAGGGTCATCCAGGGTCATGTCTTTGAGACATGCTTGTAGTTTTATCCAACTGATTGGTTTAAACTGGCTTCATATATAAGTATAGATGAGTATCATCAGCATAATGGAAATTTATACCATGCTGTCACCAAAAAGGAAGAATGTGGAAAGTGGAAAGAATGGACTCAAGCACAGAACCCTGTGCAACTCCATACTTTGTTGAATATTCTTGAATATTCTTTGTTTCCATGAACTGGAATCTGTAGGATATATATAACTTAAACCAGCCTAATGCAGTTCATTTAATCCCAACAACATATATTATTATTATTATTATTAATAATATTCAATATTATTTTATGATCGATTGCTACATGTTATCTTACCATAGGTTTGTGGTGTATCCTAAATCCCACTGGCACTCATGTTTCCATATTTAATATCCTCCAATTTACTTTGTGATTCATAGGACTTGGATTTTACTGTCATTTTGCATCATTGTTGACAGGAGCTTACAGTTTCAATTGAGCATTCCAAAGGTTGGCGTTCCAGTTAGAGCCAGGGAATTCCTACTTCTGAGAGGAAATAAAATTCATGATTATAGTCAGATAAAGTAGACGTCAAATAATTGACATTGACATGATGAACCAACTGCCTTTGTTCACAGTGCAATGACTACTCTATTTTTAAAAACTAAAAATCATAAGAATCCAGTACAAACAGTAGTGCACTCTGTATCTTGTCAGAAGTCTCTGCCTCACACAATAGAAAGGGGAATATAGGAATAATAAAGTGAAACACAGACAGATGAGTCGATAATACAATGTGTCACCATAAAGGGAACCTGTTTAATGTTTAAAGGATGTGCTAGCTGATGAATCTTTTGCATCTGCCTTGAGAGTCTGGGAAAAAAGTCTTGGATATGTGACTGGAAATGTAGAGAATGAGGTAAGTGGAGTGGGAGGAAAGGGAAAGCTTTTAGAGGGGAAGATTCTAGGTGAAGGGGAAGAGCGCAAGGAGAAGGGGGAGGTGGAGTGAAGACAGAAGGGAGTAGATGAGAGATATAGAAAAACGAGGTAAGAGGGGAAATAGATTGGAAGAATAAAAGATATATGGGAGCAAAAATAGACCAGGGAGGAAATGAGAATGCAGAGAAAAGTGAGACTTGGAAGAGAGGAAAAGACATAAGCTTCTCCTTTGAAACCTTCATTGGAGATGATGGCTTTCAGTTTTTTACATACAGTAGATAAAGAAAGCATGAAGAAGTCAAGCTGCATAGATTTCACTTTGTTCATCATTTATTTGTTTCCCCTCCCTACCTAAACAAAGAAACATCATAACATGATATACTATATTGCCAAAATTATTCACTCATCCATCCAAATAATTGAATTCAGTGTTCCAGTCACTTTCATGGCCACATGTGTATAAATTCAAGCACCAACTCAGTCGTGACGTGCTGGGCCACGTAAAATGGCAGAGTGGGGTCAGCGGATGCTGAGGCGCAGAGGTCACCAACTTTCTGCAGAGGCAATGAGATTAGCTCAAGAACAGTGCATAGAGAGCTTCATGGTATGGGTTTCCATGGCTGAGCAGCTGCATCCAAGTCATACATCACCAAGTGCAATGCAAAGCGTCAGATGCAGCGGTGTAAAGAATGCCGCCACTGGACTCTAGAGCAGTGGAAACGCATTTTCTGGAGTGACAAATCAAGCTTGTCCATCTGGCAATCTGATGTATGAGTCTGGGTTTGCTGGTTTCCAGGAGAACGGTACTTGTCTGACTACATTGTCCCAAGTGTAAAGTTTGGTGGAGGGGGGATTATGGTGTGGGGTTGTTTTTCAGGAACTGGGCTTGGCCTCTTAGTTCCAGTGAAAGGAACTCTAATTGCTTCAGCATACCAAGAGATTTTGGACAATTTTATGCTCCCAGCTTTGTGGAAACAGTTTGGGGATGGCCCCTTCCTGTTCCAACATGACTGCGCATCAGTGCACAAAGCAAGGTCCATAAAGACAAGGATGAGCCAGTTTGATGTGGAAGAACTTGAGAGTCCTGATCTCATCCCGATAGAACACCTTTGGGATGAATTAGAGTGGAGACTGTGAGCCAGGCCTTTTGGTCCAACATCAGTGTCTGACCTCACAAATGCGCTTCTGGAAGAATGGTCAAAAATTTCATAAACACACTCCTAAACCTTGTGGAAAGCTTGCCCAGAAGAGTAGAAGCTGTTACAGCTGCAAAGGGTGGGCCGACATAATATTAAGCCCCATGGATTAAGAACGGGATGTCACTTAAATTCATATGCGTGTAAAAGCAGATGAGCGAGTACTTCAGGCAATATAGTGTAGTTTAAAAATATAACTTAGAGCATAGTGTTCTGACTGATTAACTTACAAACCTGACTACCTTATCTCTCAGGAAAACGTGAAATAAGTGCTGGCACCATGGAAACAATGATAATTTGATACTATTAGCAGATTTGCCGTGGTGGGCATATATAATCTGTCATGTTCATGTTCTAACCGTTAATGGACGATCACTGAGAAATCTGATTTTTCTCTTTTTTTGATCAGGAAACACACTATTCACACAGTGACAGCCACAGACAGACATTTGCGGACAAGCAGTTAAACTCTAAGTGATTAAAGTGGGTCTACAGTTGTTGAGATAACCTAAATTGGTTTGGTACATTGGTTTTCATTTTTAAAATAGCAAATTATGTTCTAAGTCCAAGGTGAATTTAGCATACAGGGCAAAGTATTTTCAGATGACAAAGAGGAGGAAAAAGAGTTTTGGACCTATAATCTGTTGCATAAATAAAAATATACTGTTTCTTTTCATTCTTTTTCTGTTGGATTTTGAACAAATACCTCTATCCAGGTATGTGGAGCACTTTTTGCATCTACAATGACAGAAAGAGATGGCCCAGTGCAGTTGATTATACAAAAAAAAATCTGAAATCTGAATCAAGAACATTGTAATTGATGCATGTTTTAAAGGAACCCTTTGATTCTTTAATGGAAAGTTCTATATATTTTTTTCTAATTTTTATTGGCTACTGTTCTTTTTGTTTTTATGTTGCTTTTATTTTCAGTCACTGTTTGGTTAGGTTAGGGCAAAATGCTACTTGGTAAATTTGAGGCCTTTGTTATGTTTGGTTAGGGTAAAGAAAGTATTTAGGCAGCCTTAGATTACCTGTAAAACAACAAAACAATTTGATATCTGTGTTCCTCTGAATGAATTAATTAATCTCTGACTCTCTGATAAAAGTGGTGGTGCTATTATTGCAGCTACCAAAATGGATGGTCTGACAGACAGACTTGTTGAAAGCGTGACTTCATAACATGTTAGTCAATTAAGGAGAAGTTTATTGCTTTTCATAGTAGTGGCATGCAGTTCTAACACATTGCAAACCTCCATTCTATGTCTTGTTCACAAGTCACACGTTTCTGTGAGATCAGGCTGCTTTTATCTCACGTCTGTTTAATGGCACATTGTCATTATGGCTGTTCAGAAAATGTCAATAATTTTACCTACAAGTAAAAGAAAAAAAGTCCACACTTTTCAGTTTCTTTGTATGCAAATCTACACATATGCGATTATCCATGACAGTAATTGTTTTGTTCTTGCCAACGAAATTTTGTAGATTGGAAAACTTTTCTTGCTGGTTCTTTAGGGCTTTAAGATGCATTTAAAGTCGTTTGAACGTAACAAATTAAAATGGAAAAAGTACTAAATACATAGAGTTGGATTGCTGTTATTGGTCACACACACACGCACACACGATGAGTAGCAGTACCTGATTGTGTCTTCTCATTTAATTCACTCAGCATTCAGCTGGTCAGCCCACACGTGCAGAGAGCTGCTGCATGCATGGCTATTCAGTCATGTTCTAGGTTAGCAGATTTTGGTGACAGATGGGTGTGTATAGATAAGATATGTCAGCTCTGTACATTTCCTTTGAAATGTGGAAATATTGTAGTTTCATGTTGCATCACAGGATAGAGTTTGTCTAGTGAGTGTTCTCATAATGTCAAGTTTGATATTGCTGTCATATACTGTAAAATTCCATTCGATTACATAGGATTTTTTTCCTGATAATTACCCTTGACAATACGTAGAATGTCTGTTTAAATTCATTGATTGTACACAACAATTTAGTTTAAGTCTTTTAAGTCTTTAAACTGTTAGATCTCCAAGAGGTTTATACAGTGAGACAGTTTTACTTAAGGTAAATTTGTAAATTAGAAAACACAAATAGAGTATTTTTGTACCATATATAGTACATCTTTTCAGTGTGTGTGTGGATTTCCACAACACCTGAGGCATGATGATTACCCTCTTTAGTACAGTTATGTTTGTAAATGTGTTGCTATTAAATCTTAGCTGGAAGATCATTCACAGAATATTGCAGATTCGTTCAGATATTTTGCTCTTTAGGCAGTGTGTATAAGACAGCTTTTGTGGTTAACATCTACAATTTGTTCATTCGTCAAAGTAATCCACCTGACCTTAAAACGGTAATGCAGCTCATTTGTCGTAGCACGCGAAGGCAATGCCAGATCTGTGGGACTGCTCAGACTGAAGGATGAGATCTGAATCAGTGTGAAATCCAGGGAGGACAGATCATCCTGCCGCATTTTCCATCACTGATATGATGTCAGCTCATATTAGTGTTGTCTCCATGCCAGTGACCATTCACTATGAGAAGATAAAAAAGAGTTGGCTCTGTCTGCTGCTGCTAAAGTAGTACAGGGTTAAAAGAGGGATGAAAAAAGGAAGATGAGGGCAGAAACTAAGGAGCAGGAAGAACAAACAAAAATCAATACTAAGAAAAAACTGCAGTTTACTGCATAAACAAGACTAGATTTATTTTTTCTGGAGATCCATTAATGAAGAAGAGAAAAACACAATTGAGACAGACTACAAGACTGAATTTACTATATTAAACAAAAACAAAATCTTGTCTGCTTATAGACTTTACAGACTAGAACATTAAGATTTCTATATGTCTTAATGTATAAAAAGAAAACTGTACAGTATATGTATACCTGTGCATCCACCTTTCTCAGTCAAAGGTATGTTTTGGTAATCATCCCTCATTTTCCAGGTCGAAAATGCATCTTTCCAAAGATCAGAGAGCGTAAGAGATTTTTTCCTATTAAAAAACTATATCACCCCAACAACATGGCCAGCAGACAGTCTGGCTCTCAATCTGAGATCAAAGTTATGATGAAAGTTGAAAAAAATGGTTTGTGACAAGGCTCCATCTGTCAACTGCTATACAAGAAACTTGGAACCTGATTGATGGAGAATACTGACTTTTAATTCAAGTCCATGCCTCAAAGAATTCAAGATATCATAAAAGCAAGAAGACCTAATTCCAGAAAATGTCATTTAAATTCATATTGTCTGTTTTCTAAATTTGCGCTGTTGAAAAAAGTCATTTTTTAAAAATATTCTTGATTGATGATCAATTTACTGTGAAATTAAAAAAAAGTGGCAGGAGCATCCTCCAAATGTGGTGATTTAATATGGGGTTTTTTTGCTCCAGATTGTATAAAGTGTGGTATTATCACTTCCACTTGGGGCAGGACTTGACATCCATGACAGCGGAGGGGCTGTTTGATGCTTATGTGATGACATTACAAAATATTTTTTTTAAAAATGAAGGACTTTCATCATATAATTCAGTGTAATAATTATTTCATGTCTCTCTATGTGACCATTTGGAAGTCAATCTCTCACATGAAACAGTTCAGGGTTTTTTTTAGCAGCTATAGCGCTGTAGAACATCTTACTCAGGATGAGCCAATTAATTCCCTTTTAGCCTAAATCACATGCTTACCCAGAGGTGGCTGGATGACACTTGACTAATGTGATCCTCTGCACTGAATACTAAAGAACTTTTATAGATCGTATCTTCTTGGAGGCAATTTTGGGATACACACTTCTCCCTTCTCTGCGATTTTCAGGAAGATGGTTTATCTATGCACAAGCATTGCTTTGATTGCATTTTTGAACAGGTCACAGGTTTATAGTAGGTTTATCAGCAGCTCAGTTATATTTCAAGCCAGACATTCAACAGTTCACTTGGAACAAAGCCAAAACGAGGGGTATGTTTTTATAGTTTAGACAAGGGTGAGGAATTAGGAGCAGGACTCAGAGGTGCAGCATAACAGCATAACAGATGTATCAAGTGGCGGGCAAAAAGACAAAAAACTGAAACAAGTGACGATCATACACAAAATCACTGGGAAGAGTGCCTAAAAAGCTTGACTGCAAAGACAATATGACAAGGAAAAAAGAAACTTAAGGAATGCATTTAGAGTGAGTTACAATAACCTGAGGGAATCAAATTAAGGGAAAAAAAATTACTTTAGTAAACAAGGCAAACATTTTTGAATAAATCAGGAAACAACAAATGAGAATACTGATTTAGACAATCACATTCACTTTGGGATCAGGTATCACCAGTTGCTTGGCTTGTTCAAAGTGAACTTTGCCTCACACGGAAAGCTGGCGAGATCAGGCAGGACGATACAAAACAGCTCATCAGGTTAAATCCAGATGTTTCTCATCTGGTTTCAACCTCTGGGAAGAAACTGCAGCACCTGGTTCGAAAAAGTGCAGCTGCTCTTCGATTATCTTCTATTATTATTTCCTGGGTTTGCATGACATCAGAGGATGTCAGAGAGAAGTCGGACACAAATCTCGCCAGCATGCATTATGCCGCCAAGACAAGATCAAGCCTTTTGTAATTCACTCCTGTAACATGTCTATTATAATGTATATAATGTCAAACTCAACTTTGAGGAGTGGTCTGGACTGTTGGTCAGGCTGAACAACACATTTGAAGTTGTCCCCCTGGGCTCTGGATGAAATATTACTATTATTGTTATTAGCAAGTTTGTCATCAGTTTGACATTTTTTGTCTTTGATACATGGACAAAAATGATCAAATTTATTAAGTTGTTGCTTTATAGTTTTCGTTTGGTGACATTTTATCGAAGAGTACATTTTAACAATAATTGATCTTATGACCAAACACATGATCTTCAACTGTGGAATTTACTGCATGGTAGCAACTGTTTAATGGAAGAATATTCAGTCAGAATATTCTATTTAGCATTTTTTGTGACGTGGATCAATCAGGCAAACATCTTCTCAACAATAATCATCAAACTACAGTGGAAAACGCCCGTCTTAGTTTGCAAAGACACCACTTATTCTGTACTTTGACCCACAGTTAAGAGCCAGAAATGGTTGCTTGCGGACAACATCTGCAGGTAGAATATTTAGCACAATTACTTCTGCATTTCAGGAAAGTATGAGAGAAAAATGAGAAAGTCTGGTTAGATCAAAGGAGCTCCCTGGTCAGTGATAAACACTCTGAGCCCGAAATTCTTGTCAGATGCTGTCCCAGGTTTATTTGTCATCCTAAACTTTAGTAGCCTACCATCAGTGTGCCAGTGAAGCCAGAACAAACACTATCAATAACCTTTTATAGTGACTTACAGGACTGGCTCATCCATGTCTGAACAGCCTGCCCCCCGGGTCACTGTGGGGTGTAGAGAATGGGTAGGATGTACTAGTTTTAAAAATGTGGAGTAATGGGCCTCCTGCAGGGTCTTTGCAAGCATGAGGCCTGGTGAATTTTCAGCTCATACGCCCCTTCAGGGCCTGCGGCTCGGCACAAAATGACTCAAGACTCTAAATATTTTTGTCTGTCTGTGTTTGATGTTTTCATTCTTTAGCTCACACAATTTAATATTACTTTTTCATGGTATTGTTTCACATAAGGATGGGCACACTGTCTTACTATCTCTGAGATGCACACAAAGAAGAGGTGTGTGCAATGTCACAGACTGCAGTGCCTCTGCTGCAGTGTTTTGCATTTCAGATGAATTATCGCTGTGGCTGTTTTCTCCGCAGAAGCCGTAATCCTGATCTGAAACAACCAAATGTTTGTTTAGGCAGTCACTTTCACGGTAGACAATTTATTTCACTGATAGGTTTAACTTGTTGTTCTCTTTTGTCTCTCTCCAGAGATTTGCCTGTGAGTTGAAGATATGAGGTTAGCGGGCTCCTTTTGGATCCTTTGGTTTCAGCTGGTGGTAAGCTCTCCCTTGGCTCTCACTTTTTAGTTCACAGAAGACTGTGCTGCGAGGTAAAGTTCTCAAAGTCCTGCTTCTCATTTTGTATGCTGTGCACTTGCGCTGAGGATTCAATTTCCATTAAGTGAACATGTAATATGTTGTGGTCTGGTGGTTTTTTCTTTCATGATCAGCAAGAATCTCAAAAGCTCATGATTGTTTTCCACTATCCGTTCCGATTAATAATCTTCAGACGGGAGTATTTGTATTCATTTGTAGCAGAGCTTCAGAATGTTTCTCTCTGACAAGTCTGGTGTGTAATTTTGTTGCCACAAATCGGAAATGCACGAAAATGAAACATTGTTTGTTTATTTAATCTTTCAGATAACACTAAGAAACACTTTCTGTATTCCAACTCTGCAGTATTACCACGCTCTTCACTAAGCACATCTCTAATGGCCTGAGCATACATATTCAGCATATGCATGGACGGCTGAGGGCACATACACAAAACACGGAACAACCGTTGCACTTGAGTGAAGTTTGGATAGTGAGTCCACATAAGTACAGAACTGTTGTGTGAATTCTTAATAACTCACTTCCCTTTGAGACTTGTTGATTTAGAGTGGCACTCAATGGTGCTGTTCTCCATGAGAATGTGCATACGTATTCAGAGTTTGTAGGGGCTGCGGTGGAACTGGGCCTTGAATCAGCTCCCCAGAGAGATTGATGACATTTATATCGTGTAATTTTCTATGTTGTGAGTTATTAGGATATATTTTGTGCTACTAATTCATACCGTTGCATCTAATAGGATGACACCCTGCCATGTACTTTTACCATAATCCTTTGGCCTGTCATTTAAATGGCGGAAAATGGCACGGCAATGTTCACACTGTACATTAATGACGTATAAAATGTGCCTAAACTGGTGTTCTATTCATACACATTGCTGTGAGATCATGTTGCATGCAGACTCTATCCGACTCTTGTGCACCAGCAGACATACAAGACGCAACACCCTGTGGCTCTCACCCGTGTTTACAATGTTGTTTTCATGCAGCAGCTCAGCTCCCTTGAGATTTTCGTTAGATTTTACACTGAAGTTTCCCCTCTTGAAGGAATCCCATCTATCCAAAAGATCGTCAGAGACTAGAAATGACAGATCTGAGCTAGTGTGTGGCAAAAATAATCCCATTGACATTAACCATTACCCACGGGTTTTGCAGCATTTATTGCGTTCAAGGGCCCAATTTGAAAGAAAAGAACTACCTACCTATATTTTTGTTAGTCAGTGTAAATCAGAAAAAAATGTGAATTCTGACTTTTCCACATCACGGACAGATGTGTTGTCAACCCCTCAGTCACGCAAAAATTATTAGAATGATCACCAAGTAAATAAGATTTGGATTCAACATCATAAGAAAATAGATGCAGATCTCAGATCAGCTCAAATGAACCACACTAATAACGGCGCAAACAAAGCTAACCTCCTTTTAACCAAACTTCACGACCACAAACACACTGAATATTATGATTTGCCTCCAGATTTCGAATTAGTTAAAACAATGTTTAATTGTGCAGCTTGCGTTCTTATTACAGTTATGTCCTGCTGAGGATTTAGCACATCTATGCAGTGTGAACATGCCAGCAGGGGAGGGAGAGGCTCAGCCTGGCAGTAACAGCAGAGTATTGATGCATTTGTCAATCACAGCTGTCTCCTGAAAATTTTTCTTAAAATAACAGATAACAAATGGTGCAGGTGTTGGTGATCCTCAACTGAACTTATCCTCACACTGCACACAATCAGTCCACTAAGCTTCCACTGACCACAGTTACTTTGAGAACTTTGGTTCTGAGAGTATGTGCAAAGCACTCTTTCCTTGTGTGTATTAATTTGGTCCATCAATCCACCAAGCACATATCTCTCTGGACTCTCTGGAGCCCCTCCGACATCTGCAATGCTGTGCAGATGTTTTAATAACTAAATTAATAGAAATCTAGAAGGAGAGCAGTAGGCATTAATAGAAGAAGTATTTCCATAATGAAGGCGGATCAGTGGGCCACTGGGTTAACACAGCTAGATCGCATGGTTAGCTTGACCAGGAAAATGTAATGTCTTATTTATAACGTCAGGCTGTTAGGGGCAGAGTAGACTTTTGCTCCTCTTCAGTAAGGGATCCACAGTGTCTCATATCCCCAATTTTAGAAGAGTCCAATTCCGGGCTAGAGCCCATACCAGCTGTCACTGGGCGAGAAGCGGAGTACACCCTGGACAGGTCACCAATCCATCACAGGACTACGTATATACATATATATATATGGACACATTTATATGTTTATATGTAATTCCCTGAATTTGTTTAACTAGGATTTTAGATAAACATCTAAATCTTGCTCCGAGGATCCTCTGGAGCCAAGGATTCAAAGCTTTGAGGGCTGAGTCATATTGTGTCCAGACTTTGAGAAATTGAGTTAATTAGCTTAATGGGCCCATTCTAATCATCGGTCAATGACTGTAGGACAATCTTAAGACACGCGAACACAAATCATGTTGGGCTGACACATTTTGGCTCTGTGCTCTGGCATTTAAAAAATTGCTGATTTGCTTGATGAAAGTATTACAATGAAACAAATCAAACTTGATAATGAAGCTGTCCTGATGGCTTTCCTAATAATTCACGATAATAGGCTGGATGATGGAGAACAGTATTCTAAACATTATGGCTTTAGGTTTACTAAAGTTCTTTTATCAGCAGGGTAAACAAATGTCCAGATCTTTTAGAGCTTTCACTGCAAAAGTGAAAGAGTATTTGAGTCTAATGAAAAAACCTTTGGTTCATCTCTCTTGAATGTCACTTTTAAATTGGAAGTTCATTGTTTCCATTCCCCGCAAGGTTCAGCATCAGGCGAGACACTGAGGTATCCCAGCCTATCTTTATTCATTTATGTTTTTTATACAATAATAGTATGCGGTTCTATAATATGTTTCTGTCTTTTGTTTTTTTTTATATTCCTGTCACGCTAATTCATGAAAATAATTGTATTTAATTGACGAGGAGAGGCTTTGTGCACGAGTTGTTCTGAAGAAAAACAAAAAAGAAGATTTTTTTTCTCATTCAGCTCAGCTGTTGATATTGGTGGTGGCCTGGTGGTCGTATGTATGACGTCATTTACTTCAATGCTTGGAGTGACATCATATGTACGGCTGCTAAACTGCTACATGGGACATCTGAATTCTCAAAAAAGTCATGTTTGAACTGTTTTGTCGTTTACAAGCTTTTAGGAGAGAGGTAAGAATAATATTTTGATCCTCGGCAAAGAGCCAGGGGAATAAAGGTCCGCTTCTCATTTGCGATAAGACATGTGGTCACAATCTTCCTGGCGAAGGATTTAAATTCCTCAAATAATTCATGACATGCAAGTGCATGAGCCTGGCACTCTGAGAGGCTTAATTTTCAGCCTAAAAAAAGTGAAAAAGAAGATAAGTCACTGCAAAATGGGCTCTTTATCTGTCAGTGGGCAGCATGATCATAATTTCATACAGCAGCCTTTCATTTTAACGCTACCTCCACATACAAACAATAGAGCAGAGATTAGATTCATTTGTAGAAAATCAGCTGCTCAACTTCTTTTATGGAATTCCAAACACATTTTGAGGAGTTATATGCGTGGAGATCGACTCGAATTTTAAAGCAGAGAGAAATTGTGATCAGATCTACTTTAAAGATGTGCAAAAACTTACCATTTGCATAAAGAAAAAGCACATTTTTCTCCGAGCATGATCCAACTGTGAGATATGACAATTTGAGCTCTTTACACTTTATCTTATTTTCAACTGTGAAGGAAATGTAAATGAGAGAAGCAGGCACAAAACAGCCGCGCTAACAACCTCTTATCTACGCTCAGTACAGCTCTTACTGTAACAAAGTGGCCAGGATGTGTTGAGCTTGTTTGCATCCCTCCTCCTCTCAACTTTAATGCCATGTTTTCTTCACAGCTCAGGGCGGCGGCGAGCAGTGAGCCAATCACAGACCCATCAGTCATTCCCGGACCGAGCATTGTAGAAGGACAGAGTGAGCAGGCACTGAGCCAGGGTCAATACAAATGTCTTGAGCTGTCCAACAAGGACCACCAAGAAAATAGAACTGGTGAGGGGCTTCTCGGGGTCAAATCAAACCTCTAAAAGAGCATCATATGTGTAGCAATGTTGTGAACTAGTTATAGGGGATCGAACTGCTGCGTTTTTTTGTTAATAGTTGTGCTGTCAGCTGTCATTCAAGAGCAACTCATTTGAGATTACTTCTTGAGTAGATGATGGGGGTTTCAATCAATCACTGTCAGATTATGTTACTTATATTATGCTCCACATACACTAACATGCAAGTAAATACACCGACTTACACTCTTTTTCTTTATCTTGAGGTGTGTTTTGTGCTCGTATGTGGGATGGTGTGTTGTGTTGGGACGAGACACCAGCCAAGGCATCTGTAACACAAAACTGTCCAGATCGTCCTGACCTCGACGCAGCTGGTAAGGCAGTCTTATACTTCTCTCACAGGAGTAGAACAACCAGCTGGCTAAACTGAGACCTCCGGGATAATCTTTTCAACAAGACTTTCCTTTAGCACAGATGCAACAAAAGGAAATGCTACAAACTAGTGTGTTTGAAATAGAGACTGCCAGAAGGAAGACATAAGATGTGCTTCCTCTACTATCTCAACCCTTCTTGTATATTCGATTTTGCTGAATTAACAAAGATTCAAGGTTTGCTAGATGGATTTCAGTTGCTTAGCTTCTTTGAATGTCCTCGGCAGCTTTTAACAATATTTAATCAAATCCAACTTCAAATCTAACCATACATTCCTTGATGTGAATCTCTTATTAAGATGGTGTCATTCCTGCATAGACGTCTCTGTTCCATAGCTGTTCTTTTTCTGCTTATCAGCCATTTTATAGGTTCATGCCATCCAGTTAACTGTTTACAATCAGTCATGTGTGCAGCTTCAGCAAGAGTGGTCTGCGAGACAGGAAGTTTGCAAACTTGGACTGAAATATTAACTATTAAATGGTCTATTGGTGCAGGTCCGTTACGCTCAAGGGTGGAACTATTGTGGCTTGATGTTTCAAAATCCGCCGTTTTGTCAAAATCAGTATAGATGAGAGCTATCCATTAGGTCATGGTGGTAGATTAAGTTGGACTACTTTCAGCTTGGAAAACAAAAGATGAGGACTGTTTTGTATGGCCTTTGAAACTTTTATTTAACTTATTAACTATAAAATGTAGTTCTCATTTTGAAAGGAAATGACTTAATCTCTTCTAAATCGTTTCGGAAACCTTGGTAAGTGTTATGGTTCTAACTATAATGCACATTGAAAAATTGTGTTGAGGAGTAAGTAGCTTTTGCAGTTGAATATGTTGCCAAGGAGTTCTGAGAAAACATTATCCAGGTTGTAATGTACACAAAGCTACCGGACTGGAGTTGAGTTATTAGTTTTCATAAAGAAAAATTTCCCTTTTTTTTTATTTTCTTAGTCAACAATACTTTGTTTATTACAAATGACATGCAAAACTGAAGCCTGTCTTGATTTGTATTTAGCAGTTACAATGTTTCACTCAAGCACCAATATGCCCTTAAGTTAGGCCTTGCAGAATTGGTTGGTTTCAGACTCTGTAAAAAAAATCACTGAAGCCTCTGACTGCTTCCCTGGAAGAGGACCGTCATGATGGAGCTTTTAAATGACAGTGATCATTAAAGATTCATACACCGGAAACAAAGTAAATCATCTGCTGATTGGTCTGACAGATTGAAGACAAGGATTTACTTAAATCTAAACTGATTGTGGTCTTTGATTATGTAAGTATGCTTAATGTTTGAATTGCTGGACAACTGGTTTCCACAGAATGTTCCATTTTTACATTATGAATAATGCAAGGCTGAGCAATGTCGAGCTGAAAAGATCCAGAGTCAAGCCATGTCTGATTTAGGAGATGCAATATGACAAAGAAAGGGGAGGTAAGGTAGAGGGCAGAGAGATGAATGAGGAGTATGAGGAGGGACAAAGTGAGGCAAAGAAAAGAGGAGTAACAAAAAAAGCATGGAAGCAGGGGCCAGAGAGATGGATGGGGAGAGAGAATGTGAATGAGGGAGCAATGAAGGGGGTTTTGTTCGAGATGCCTCAGAAGGGGATCTTCCCAAAATCCCTGTGACTCTAAGAGTCCCCCCATGGCTCCTTGTAAGCTGAGGCTGCTGATTTGAGGCCTGGAAGGAGGGAGTTGTACAGTTGGAAGAGGTTGTTGAACAGTTTATGAGCTGTCAGAGAGGACTAAGCAGTTGCTGTTGTTGTCAGGTACAATGTGATCTCATTCTTTGCCCAGTCATGGATCTTCACTACATGCGGTTTTAAACCTGACATTTGAGAATTTGCTAGCAAAGGTGGAAAACATTCTGTTTGATAGTATGTGCCAAGCTAAATTAATCACTGTTGTTTGGAAATGCCAAGATTGTCCGTGTTTGGATCATGCCAGTACCCTACTGCTGAAAAACACTGAGAGACACAACAAAGAATAGATTTCTTCTGAGCTCTCAGCAAGCAGAGGCAGCAAACTCTGCCTGTATGTGAAGCTTTTGGGATATCAAGAAATGTATATTCTGTCATGCCATTACTTTTTCTTGACAGAAAAAGTGACCAAATATTGCGATGAATCGGGTGACTGGGTCCAGACTGGCTCTACCTGTCGACTAGCTTTAAAGAATGAATTAGAGGTATCTTTTCACTGGATGTTCTCCTGGAATAAATGAAAAACTAAGAAAAAGCCTGCTTTGGTTTCCACTGCATGTATACCAATCAGCAGATTGACATTTTTTTGTTCCCAAAGGAAAGACATTTTTTAAGGGATGCTGCAGGAGCGCCAGCCATCGAGACCACAGCGGGTACAACGGAAAAGAGTATCCTGGAAAATGAAAAGAAATGTCTTGAGAAAATAAAGAATGATCCATCATATAATAGATCAGGTACCAGTACTTTCCACTCAAACCCATGATGTAACGCTTCCCAACATTTAGTGTCTTCTACATGTCCTCATGAACAATTTAAACCTTTCTATGTTTTCTGTGATAGGCCTGTACTGCAGTCGTAACTGGGATGGCTGGCTGTGCTGGGATGACACTCCGGCAGGGACTTACGCCTCCCAAAACTGTCCGAATTATTTTATTGACTTTGACCCCACAGGTGAGCAGCGAAGCTTGAGAACATTTGCTCCCCTGATATCTCATTCGCACCCAAAAGCGAATTTGTGTTAAATAATAGTTTGACTGTTTGAGAAACCTTAATCACACGATTATGTTTTCACAGAAAAGGCAACTAAGTACTGTGGAGAAGACGGACAGTGGTTTCACCATCCAGAAAGCAATAAGATTTGGACTAACTATACACTCTGTGCATACACCAATCACAAGAGGCTGGGGGTAATGTGTAGTAAATGTTACCAAAAAAACAACAACTCTTTAGTATGTATTTATTGTACAGATTTTAATTGTACAGTATCCTGTGATGTTCAGACTTCCAATCTTCCCCCCATAGAAACTGGAGGTGCATGAGAATGAACACAAATGTCTCCAGAAGATTAAGCAAGACCCACCTTATAACAAAGCAGGTACACTGAGTCTTACGTTCTGAAACTCATAATGTTGTGTTGTGTGCCACAGAATGCTTTTAAAGTGTCTGTGAATGTATGTTTTCACATTTTTGTGATTGTTGGAGGTCTGTACTGCGGCCGGACCTGGGATGGGTGGTTGTGTTGGGACGATACTCCAGCAGGTACCATGGCATCTCAGAGCTGCCCTGATTATTCACCTGATCTCAAACCCACTGGTGAGTAAGATTCAGAGGTGCTCTTTTGAAGATCTGCTGATTTTGTCCTAACCTCCTTGAAGCGTTGTATCAATTGTTCGGTTAGTTACATTTTTAAGATTGGAACTGTGCAAGTGTTACAGTGTAATGTTGGTTATGTGATTCTGTAGAAAAGGCTACTAAATACTGTGGAGAGGATGGGCTGTGGTTTCGCCATCCAGAGAGGAACATGACCTGGACCAACTATACAGTGTGTGCTGGCAACAACAAGAGGGTAATATTTGGTTTTGTTTATGTCATAACTATTCATGAGAAAGATCGCTGACTGTGGGGGTTAGCATCAGCAAGGATTAGCAGTAGGGGTCAGCTCGCTAACAATGTCATCTCATTAACAGTCTTAAATTGGCACACAGTATGATCTGCTTTACAGAGGGGCTGTACAGATCACATCATTAAAGCAAAGCATGCAAAGAAACATTCTCGAAAAACCTTTTTAAAAACACATGTCGACTCATACCAGACAAATTCCTGTCTGTACCATAGAAGTAAGTGTAAGTTTATCCTCCTGCAGAGTTACAGCCCTTATTTTGCCGCCTGCAGGACGTTACTAGACCAGGACCTTTTGGTAGAGGGTGTGCACACACCAGCCAATTAAAGCACAGAGCTGTGAGGACCAGCATCAGTTCAATCTCTGTCACACACATGCACACTGCTGTCGGTAGAAAGTGGAGCTTTGCATAAAATCAAACAACGTAGCAGCTTCCCATGGGTTTGTGTGGAAATCTTAAATCTGTCAACTTGTTTACTAGAATTTAACCGACGTGAAAGAATCTGAAAACTATGTTATATTTCTCTGATTTCTCAGCCTCTATCTCACGGCCACCTTAAGTTCTGTTGTCATGCTGCTTTAAATGGCAACTCCAAACTTCAACTAAGAAAAATCTGGGCTAAATTTTCCAGAAAAAATACAGCTTTCAAAGAATTAGGTCCATTTTTCCTTGATTAAAAAACAAACAAAAAACATTCAATCAAAATTTTGATATCTCATATCCCCTTATGGACTACCATTGTTTAACAAACAGAGGACAGCATGGCAGGTGAAACGTAACCTCTTTCAGGCAGCCTTACAGACGCAAAGACAAGTGTCACGCCTTTCAGCACAGAAGGCCCAGAGTTTTGGGTTAGATGTTTAGCTCTGAATTGAAGAGACAGGCTTTGTAATCAGGCAACCATCTGCACTAATCATGCAATCACACCAGTTCAACTAAAGCTGGGGAAAAGGACATTTATGAGGAAGTAAGATTGAGGTTGTGCCTCTGCTCCATAAAATAGGTTGTTGCATACTATTTTGGCCAGATTGCTCACCCACTCGCTCGATCAACACAGAGGCGCTACTATTGTGGAAAGCACAACTAAAATTACCATATGACTTTGTTAAAGCTTTAAATCACCTTAGGTTTTGTTTAATTTGGTTAATGACTTTGTTCTTTATGCTGCCTTCATTCACATATAGGCGGCTGCCCAGTTTTCCAGGGAGACCGACATGGAGCCCAGCAGTGAAGCCACAGTCAGTCCTGAGGATAACCAACAGGAGCTAGAAGCTGTGCAAAAAAAAATCCTTGACAACCAGTACAAATGCTTTGAGAGAATGAAACGAGATCCCCCTTATAACAAATCTGGTGAATAATCGCTACTGAAACTTATTGTGGCTTTCTTTTGTTGAACTTTCGCTCTGTCAATACTAACCTCTTTGCACCTTTAATGTCACAGGCTTGCACTGCAGTCGAAACTGGGATGGATGGCTGTGCTGGGAAGATACTCCAGCTGGAACTTACACGTCCCAAAACTGCCCAAACTACTTTGATGACTTTGACCCCACAGGTGAACCACGAGACACTCTGGTGAAATTTAATCTTTTAAAGATTTGCTCACTTGGAAAAATAGAAAAACATTACTTCATGCTGTTTACAGAGAAGGCAACGAAATACTGTGGCGAGGATGGGCATTGGTTTCGTCACCCAGATACCAACAGAACTTGGTCCAACTACACTCTCTGCAATGAAAACACTAATGCAAAGCTGAAGGTAATTTAGACAAGATAAAGTGCCCAGCCATCATAAAATTACTGCATGGTGGCCACAGCTTGATGAGTCAGCAGAATGTTTCTTTTGTGCTGCAGGTACTCTGATGTTTGGAATGTGTTTGGATAGAGGTATCTGAAGGCACAATAGTTGCCAAGATACATTACTCCTCTAAACATAAATTGTACTGATTCTATGATGTTACATGGAATAAAGACTCGCATTTGAAATGGTTGCATTTTACCTGCTTATGTCTGTAATTTATGTTTTATTTGAGCGGACTGCTTATCGTACATGAAGGGAAACCAGGCAAAGAAGGTTTTGTTTTTCTGGATAAACAGAGTTTGCATTTATTGGAACGAAACAATCAAACTATCCTGAGCCTTCTGTCCCTCAGCATGTGCAGAGTGAGTCTCCCTGTTAACAGCCCCGTGTGGGCATTGTGACATTGTCAGAACAATCTTCTTATCATCAACGGCACCATGCTGCAGACAGAAGGTGCAAACAACACATCTCGCATAGAAGCCAGACCAGGACACAAAACAGCTTTTTAAACTTTTTTATATGGCTTTTTACTTGTGTATATTTAATGATCAGGTCGAAACAGGCACAATTCAAACATATGTCTCCGAGTCAGGGTAAGAGATTGAAAGAATCTTTATGAGGCAAACATCCATTCTGTTGGTAGCCCTGGTAAGGATAGTGATTAACCTGGCTCCCCTGTCATGAATCTCTTCTGATTTTCCAAATTAAGAGCCTGCATCTAAAACACTGACTATTGATAAATACTTTGCACAATATTACTTGAAATGAATGAATCAATAAATATATCCCTGTAAAGTGAAAAATCAACAAGCAGATTTTTGTGAACAGAATGCATCTGAGAGGAAACAGTTTTTAAAGCTTTGTCTAACATTACAGCATATGAGACCACAGAGATCACATTATTTATTTTCTCCAATTTCTGTCATGTTACATCTTTCTTGCTCGTGTTTTTCTTCCAGTCAGCATACATCCTATTCTACATGGCAATTGTAGGTCACGCTTTATCCATAGCCTCACTGCTGATCTCTCTGGCCATCTTCTTCTACTTCAGGTAATGAATTCAGTTTCATGTTCCTGTTCTGCATATATGCATATATGATGATGCAATGATGATTAATCACCTGATAAAATAGTCATTAAAGCTTTTTTTTCATCCTCACTACCAAAGTTGAATGTTACAGATGGTGTTTTTGCTTCCTCAGCAAGAGCAATACTCTTACAGTCAGCAAAATACTTTTGTCCAAACTAGCAGTATAAATGTGACTGTTATAAGCATTTGTGTCAAAACCACATAAAAGTTTTTTCAGTGTTACAGGATGGCGATATTTGCTCACAGGGTCAAGTGTTAAACATTATCTAAAAGCATAAGAAGATTTCTAATGGTGTCACAAATTAGTTTGAACCACCAGCCTTTTAACTGGCTGGTTGCTTGTTCAGCACATTTTACTCATGCATATTCATAATTCTACACTTAACAGCCATGACGTCCATTGACTGCACTGCCACATTGCTCCTATTTGAAAATGTGTGCACCTGAGTGCTTTTCTCATTATGGATGTTCATCCAGAAGAACAGTTCATTACTTATTGCTTATTACTTGGGCTGAAATTCAGCTACAAAAGAATTCAGACCTACAACGTAGATGAAAATGTTATGAAATCGTTGAATGTTTTTACAGAAAAGGTCAAAAGACTTTGTAGAAGTCCACACATTGTTGAAACTCGTGTACTGTAAGTGCATCTCTACAAAGGAAGACATTCTGCTTGCATTTGAATGCCATAAGGATATTTTTAGTTCGACTGAAAGATACAGCTATGAAAAAAAACCTTATAATCTAAGACAGGAATAGAAATATTCTGAATATATAACAATATCTACAAACGTCACTGTGTAACTGTCGATCGTTAAAGTTCTCATTTTTATTAGCTAAAGGCTGCTGACCTCCAAAATGCAGTTGTTATTCTCAACAGATCTTGTAAAAGACCAAAGTTTTATCCACACCCATAAATCATCAGGCTGAGTTTAGAGCAGGTGCAAGATGGCAAAACTCCGTGACCCTCCGAGGGTCGAACTCAGCTACACTAACAATTCAGCAGGCCAGTCATGATTCATGGAGAACAAAGTCTCAACAAATCAACACTTCAATAAAGTATTTAACTCACAGATTTTTAAAAACAAAGTATATTTTAGTACATTTGCAGCCAAAATAGTCATTGAAGGCTTCACTTTTGTATTATGTGATCCAGATGTGAAGTTTCATGTGCTTCCAGTGGTATGTGATGGTGTGTAGCTGCACCACTCAGTTATTTACAACTCTACATCGGCACTGTCAAGAGTCCCAGATAAAAATACTCAGGTTTTCAGTGGAAAAACAGGTTGGTTAGAAGTATGATCCAAAGACATTAGCACCCCTGACAGCCTGAAGAACACTGGCATAAGAAATCAGCTTGTGTTTTGGCATCCTCCTCAAGATGAAAATAAACTTGTGTACATGCTTTGAGCAGCTCCTGTATTTATTTTCATGTCAGACTGTTATTTTTTTTTTACTGTTTGAGGACACCTTGGCTTCATAATAAGAGAGTTAAAATGTGCAGTTGCGTGTTATTTTTATCCTTTTGGGGGAAATTTGGAGCTCTTCCTGTCTGCATTGGTCTCATGAGATTTCATGACTCAACAAAGATAGAATTTGTTGTGAAAGGTATATGGATATAAATTCACTTTAAAGGGTATAGTTATACCAGTAGGAGGCTGTATTTTTCAATGTTCCATTGAATTGTATTTAATAGCACTTCCTGTGTGTAGTTTGTTAAGGACATACTGTTATTAGCACAACACGCCCTTCTATGTCAGCATGTCCCAAACAATAATCTATCATGAAACACAGGAGTCTGAGCTGCCAGAGGATTACCCTCCACAAGAACCTTTTCTGCTCCTATGTGCTCAATTCTGCCCTCACCATCATCTACCTCGTCACCGTAGTCAACAATCCCAAAGTCGTGGCCAGAAACCCGGTGAGTAGATATTTACCACAAACTTATCAAAGATTTTATTATTTGTATTGTCAGATATCCATGTGGGGATGGACACTTGAATAACATGTTTGTGTCTACTTTTTTAATTTTTTTACACTATATTGCCAAAAGTACTCGCTCATCTGCCTTTACACGCATATGAACTTAAGTGACATCCAATTCTTAATCCAGGTTTAATATGACACTGGCCCACCCTTTGCAGCTATAACAGCTTCAACTCTTCTGGGAAAGCTTTCCACAAGGTTTAGGAGTGTGTTTATGGGAATTTTTGACCATTCTTCCAGAAGCACATTTGTGAGGTCAGACACTGATATTGGACCAAAAGGCCTGGCTCACAGTCTCCGCTTTAATTCATCCCAAAGGTGTTCTATCGGGTTGAGATCAGGACTCTGTGCAGGCCAGTCAACTTCTTCCACACCAAACTTGCTCATCCATGTCTTTATGGAACTAGCTTTGTTCACTGATGCGCAGTCATGTTGGAACAGGGAGGGACCATCCCCAAACTGTTTCCACAAAGCTGGGAGCATGAAATTGTCCAAAATCTCTTGGTATGCTGAAGCATTCAGAGTTCCTTTCACTGGAACTAAGAGGCCAAGTCCAGCTCCTGAAAAACAACCCCACACCATAATCCCCCCTCCACCAAACTTTACACTTGGGACAATGCAGTCAAACAAGTACCGTTCTCCTGGTAACCACCAAACCCAGACTCGTCCATCAGATTGCCAGATGGAGAAGGATGATTCGTCACTTCAGAGAATGCGTCTCCACTGCTCTGGAGTCCAGTGGCGGCATTCTTTACACCGCTGCATCTGACGCTTTGCATTGTACTTGGTGATGTATGACTTGGATGAAGCTGCTCGTCCACGGAAACCCATTTCATGCATCCTATCGGCATCACGCTGGAATTCACTGAGCTCCTGAGAATGTAGAAGCAGTCTGCATGCCGAAGTGCTTGAATTTATACACCTGTGTCCATGGAAGGGATTGGAACACCTGAATTTAATTATTTGGATGGGTAAGTGAATACTTTTGACAATATAGTGTATAAGAAACATAGGACAGTGGCTTTGGTTAACAAGCTAAATGCTAACATCAACATGAGCTTGCAACACTCTTGCCATTGTAACAATTTGGTGTGGGTCGCTGGTTGTTGTGAGAAGCACATATGCAAGAATCACTGTGGAGTGAAATAAAGCTGTAAAGCCTCAATACTCGCTAATTAACTTAATTGTTAAAAGTTTTGGTTTCTAATGGGGATAGTAAAAAGATTGTTGAGATAAACAATATTTGTAACAATGCTTGTGTAATAACATCAATCCAGCCTGCAGATGTAGGCTTATTATGTGGCTCAGGGTGTTCGTGTTTAGTTAATGAGTTTTTTTTTTTAATTTGCACCCAAGTTTAATTAGCCTATTAGTACATTTTCAAGCAACCAGCTGATAAAGAATTGTACACATCTGGAGAAACTCGCAGGGACCGAGACACTGAATAAATTTAGTTACAAGTACTGAGTCCATGGGAAGCCGTGGCTTTAATATATCCCACCCATAGTAACAGAACACAACTGAATATAACCAGCATTATAATAAGAGTGCAGAGCACCTGAGTCATTTTGTGCAGTGACTTCATCAGATAATGGCTTTTATTACCTGCACGTCACTGCCTGAGGTGAGTGGCACATGAGCGAGCAGATTGATAAGATCAAGGTAACTAGTTGTATCAGAAATAACATTCAATAATCCCAACTGAACAGTCAGTGAGTCGTGTGTAAAGGACTATATAGTATAGTAGGCTGATTATCATAACTACTTTTCACATTGCATTTTGGAAACTTTGAGTAAACTAAATCGAGTGCATGAAATTTCACTAGAGATTCAGACAGCACCTACTTAAAGAACAGTATGGAAAAACACCTTATTAAACTCAAAAGATGTGATAATGATATTAGAATTTTAAAGCCAAACTTTCCCATATGGCTTTCCATTTTGCATGAAAACGCTTTAAGCTGCATTTGTGGACGGCACAATGAACCGTGTTCACACACGATGATTTGTGGAAGTGTTCCTGAGCTGATCTCCATGACAGAATCAGGCCTGTTTTGAAAGCAGAGCTGTCTGAACGTCTGAAGATCATGTGTATCTAATATTGCTTGTCCTTGCACACATCGATGTCTCCATATTCTCTGAATCTTTTGTTGACATCATGTGCTACTTACTTATTTGTTTCAGCCTTTTGCTGTGCCTGTCCCAAATTTTTTTTTTTTAAAAACTTGACATTTTCTAAACTTTATTGTTAATAGAATATTGGTTTATGAGATGTCCAAATCCTTTGCGTTCTGTTTTTAATTACATTTCATACAGCATCCCAACTTCTTGGGAGTTGGAATTGTACAGGCCACGTATCTCTGTATCTGAACTCGGTAGCATTATACTGTTAACACGCAGTTTTTGCTATCATCTATGTTTTTCTCTTGAGGTTTTGAGGCCTCACTGAATGAATTTAATTTCTTTGAAACTCTGAGGTTCACTTAGATAGCGATAATAAATCTATCATGTAGGAATTCCTCGCTATCAAGGCTGAACATAAATTTGTGCGTTATTCCTTCTTGGAAATGAAAACACTGGCTGCCTGTTAAACCAAGTACCTGCTGCTTCTGCTTCATAAGAGATATTATTGCAGAACTTTCTTTCGAAAGATAGGATCCTTACTTGTTGACCCAAATAAAATGAAACACAATCAGGCGGTCCAAGTTCATAAAAACTGACAAAACATTTCTTAAAACACCATAAAACCAAGCATATATCCTTCCAAAATGTGAATATGTAAAGATTCAGCAAAATTATCGCAGAAAAATATTAACCTCAAATGATTTAAGAGACAAAAAAAAGCAACATAACAGATAAGATTGTAGAATTTGGCTACATCCTGCATCGTCCCTTTAGCTGAAGCATTTCTTGCCTGACAAAGTACTAGAAAAACTGAGGACACTTCAAAGGCTGCAGCTGGAATTGAGTTTAATTTCTGAACACATACGCAGTGTAAATTTTTCAAAAAGCAGACAGAAAAGACAGCCATCATCATCAAAGTTTCCTCGTACTGGTAATGGTGGCTCCCTTTCAAATACTTCCTCGATGACATTTGTCAGTAAGGTTATTGTTAGATCTGTTACTCTCTAATGTTGCACAGTCCAGTTGTGCTTTGTGCTTACTTACTGCAACATGTCAAAAATAAATTTGTTATCCAGGCCTTACTTTTCATGAAGAAGCAGAAAAAGAAATCGTAAGTACCAAGGTTTTAGAATAATTTGCGTCTGATGGGAAAGATTTAGAAATTTATCGCTGCCAGAGCAAGATTTACGAGCCTGTTTTTTTGGTGCTGGTGATTTAGGAATGGTGGATTGTGGGAGAGATTTGCTCACACTGAGAAAACATGCTCTTTTTATTCTCTGTGGTGTGGTGATAGAAAGTCTGGTTTGGCCTGCCAGCAGTCTGGGGGAGAGAAACCCCAAATCTTATGTCAAACCAGGGAGGAGGATAAAAACATGAGAAAAATCTCCACGATTTATAGCAGCTTGAGGGTTTTTTAAACTGCTGGTAACTTAAGATAAACCTTGGTTAGCTGTAGTCCTCAATAAAGAGAAGAAAGTGATCTGACTCTCAAGCACTGATACCACTCCTTGTCTGTTAGATTGAAAATTCCTCAAGTAGAAATATAAAATTGGAGAGGGAGGGGAGACATGTGGCTAAAAGTTTTGAGGTGAATGACCTCTTAGAACAGGAACAGCACTGAGAGCAGCAGTTAAAAGCATTGCCAGCATCTCAAGCATGCGCTTTAAAAGAGGACTGCAAAGTAGAAGCCACACTGTCAATATGAAGGTAATTCCTCACTCATTCAAGGAAAAGATTCAATTTGGGATGTCTTAAAAAGAAAGAAAAAGAACCAGTTTTAACTTCTCAGCTTTAGATTAGAATCCATTTGTGTTCCAGTTCAATCCGAATCAGCCCAATTGATTATAGTTATCGCATCAAATCTTCAGAGTGAGGAAAGAAGCATTATGGGAGGATCCCCAACAGTCTATGGTCATGACAGCCTAACTAAAAGGATGGTTAGGGGTCTGCCTGGCCTCCCAAACTGGGATATGATCCCATAAGAGAGGGACACGATAACTGAGAGCCCTCTTGCACTCGTATCATTGGCTTAGGTTACTCAAATATACAGACAGAATGAAGTGCTGATCTAGTTCAGTAATGTAAATTTAAGCTGGAAATAACATATCATGAATGTATAAAGTAAAAGGGCCTAATAGTCAATCACCTTTTTAATTTGTGTGGCAGCCTGATTGTGAACTACTGTATGACCAACAACAGATATTTAAATAAGAAAAAATATCAAAAGCAATCAAGAGACACTTAACCAAAGGAAACTGTAACTTTCTAGACAATTTTCTGATATTGTTGAACCTCTTGCTGCCATTGTGATGTTCAGTTGAATCATATTATTCAGATATGGGCACAAGAGAAGAAGGAGTAAACCAAACTGGGAGAAGCAGCTGCCTCCAAAGCAGACGGGTTGGCTGAGTTGCCTGTCAAAGCTGTCCAGAACCATAATGCACAAACAAAACTCTTCAGAAGTGCAGCAATGAGTTCCTATATCAACAGGGAGGCTCGTGTAATATTGTGCAACAGATTTTTTTTTTCTTTTTATACATTTTCAGTAAAGTCAGGTTCATTTGGGCCTGTTCGAGAGGAGTGATTTATGGCACTTTCACAAGGGTGTTGATAATTATAGCATCAGTACACTGTGGTTAGACAAGATTGATGTGATAATGATATGTCATTAAAGTCCTCATCTCTTATCATAACGACTCAATCAGAGGAACAGATCGCATAAGGAGACATGCTGTCATTTTGTTGCACTACGTTGGATGCAAAATATAAAGTGACACATTCCGGCACAAGGTACTTTCTCTCTTCTTTGTGTACACTTTGACAAACACAATCAAGGAGCTCCCCGGATAGAGAGCACAATCATCATATACAACTCATCTCCAAAGGGGGTAAACGAATAAACATTCTCTCGGCCCGGAAAAGATAACAGTGGCTAATGATTGTCTGCCACTAGCAATGACGGATCCCTTTAGATGTTTTTTTTCTTTTTTTTTTTTGTAATCTCAAGCCAAGATAAGCGTTTCATGTAAATCTTTTGATAAAAACAAATGCAACTTGTGTTCTCTGCAGGTTAGCTGTAAGGTCTTGCACTTCTTCCACATGTATATGTTGGGCTGCAATTACTTCTGGATGCTGTGTGAGGGCATCTATCTGCACACACTTATTGTGGTGGCTGTGTTTGCTGAGGAGCAGCATCTGCACTGGTACTACCTTCTGGGCTGGGGTGAGTTATAAGCTGTTTTTTTTGCATTTCGTATAATCTAGCCAGTTGTGTGTCCTTAATTCCTTACTTTCTTCCTTACTGGACTCAATTACTGTTTGAAGAAAAAAAAGTAGTTCAACAATATTTGGACATAATCTACAGTAGCAATATAATTGCAGCCACATTCTCAAAGAGTGTGGCAATGTGGAGACCCAATGTGTGTGTGTGTGTGTGTGGATGGAGGAAGGCCAGTTTCTCAGGTCCATCTGTGGCTGACATGTTGCAGAGAGGCTCTCCAAAATGTCCAGTTTTAGTGTCAGATTAGACAGAATTCTTATAGAAAATGAACCATCTGGTTATTGTTTGCAGAGGAAATTAGAATTATGACAGGAAAATTTGTATAAATTAAAATGTCTCAGTCTCTCCAACAAAAGCTTTAAATTCTTGTAAAGTGACAACCATTTTCTGAGGAAATTTAAGACCAACACTGCCAATGGTCCTTTTTATGATCCCATGACTGACAAATGAATCTCACCTCATGTGGCTGCTTTCTGTTCCTGTTCAAGGCTTTCCTCTTGTGCCTGTGTCCATCCACGCTGTGGCGAGGAAAAAGTATTTTGATGACAAGTGAGTAATGTCCCAGGAACTCCTGCAAATAAACAGAAGATATTTACACATGTGCTGAACTGTGTGTGGTAGAGTGAGAGCATGCCGGTCCGCACACGTGTGCTTTCGTATGTGTGTGTGTGTATTTTGGGTGGCAGAGAGTACTGGCTGATTTGTTTTTCCTTCTGTAGCTGTTGGATGAGTGTGGAAACCCATCTGCTCTATGCGGTTCATGGACCTATAGTTGCGGCACTTCTAGTAAGTCTGCAAACCGACGGTTACAATTTTCACTGAAAATTATCATTATTTACACTCTTTAAAGAGACTTTTCAAGGCGCAGACTTATATATTGCAATTTTTATTTTCTTTATCTTTCTGTAGGTGAACCTTTTCTTCCTACTGAATATCATAAGAGTGTTAGTTACAAAGTTGAGAGACACTCACCGGGCAGAATCCAACATGTACATGAAAGCAGTGAGGGCCACACTGATCCTGGTGCCTCTGCTGGGAATACAGTTTGTCATTATACCCTGGAGGCCAGAGAACCGGCTGGCTGGTGAGGTCTTCGAGTACGTCATGCACATACTCACACACTACCAGGTGGGTACTGAGCTACAGCAGCAGCCTTAATTCCCATTAAATTGCCAGATACAGTAGGAGCTCAACTCAAAGATAATTTAACAGCGTATTATGGCGCTGGATAGTGCTGCTCCACTGCTCTGTGGATTTAAGTGATTCAGAGGTCCGATGACAGTCAAGTCTATGATGAAGAAAAAATAGTCAAAACATTTTTAGCATTTTTACTTTCGAGCTGAAACCTGAGTAGGCAAAGTAAAAACGGTTCTCTGACCTGAGATTGTTGAGATTGACTGATGAAATTCACAGTTGCGCTACCCTTTAAAGAACCAGTTAAAGAAACAGCCAGTCAAAAGTTCATTCAGTGGCTTATTCACTTATCAGACGGTAAACTGTTTGGTTTTCTCTTTCTTTAAAAAGCATTCCCGCATTTACCTGAAATCTGTTTCAAAGAACGAAAGTAAGAAAAATAATAGACTTTTTTCTTTTTCAAGGGTTTACTGGTGGCAACAATATTCTGCTTCTTCAATGGAGAGGTAAGAACTGTTTACGGATTTACGCTCTGAGTTAGGAAGAATTGAACTCTGTGGGGAGTTTGCTGAGAAGGTTGGAATGACTCTCATGTCTGTGAGCTCAAAATGGAGCTGCGTGTTAAGAAGAGTTCAGGACAAGGATCCGGATGAGACACAAACTCAGGCAGACAGGCAAAGAAAAGGCGAGCGATTATGAGGCTGAAACGAGCAAAACTCTGGAGGAATACAAACTGAGGCGGGCAGATGAAAAAGATTCCAAACTTAGCCAAATAGCACTTGGGAGATGAACTGCCAAGGGACACAGACAAAGATCACAGGCTGGAAAAGAAAAACAAACAAACAAAAACAAAAAAAGCTGGAAAAAAAGTCAAGGACGGCGATAGTCTATACCAACAAAATCCCATGGAAATTTAATAAAAATCATGACAAGTAATAAAAATGAGTCCATTGGTTTGTGTTCATAGAAACAACTTGCATGATCTGTGTAATGCAACATTATACAGCTTTTCCCTGTATAATGTTGCAGGCTTTAGAAACAATATAGAGTTTAAACATCATAGCTTGTATTTAAAATTACTTTAAAATTACTTACTAATGAGCATATTAGTTGGAAAGTTGTGCTGCATAAATGTGCACGATTCATGTCTATCAGCATGAAAACAAGGCTTTTTGTTTTGTGAACATTCAGTGCAGTTTGATAGCCAGGTCGGTCATTAGCGCAAAATGCAACCGTTTCACAATAAAGGCTCAAAAATTGTAAAATCATCCTTGTGTCTTTGCAAATTCTGACACGCTTATGTTTTACATTATGTGAAACTGTTACAAATATGGCAGTGCCAAGTATGTCTGGCTGTGAACTGCAGTTGGATCATTCAGCCTCACCCACAGCCAACTCCACCACAGCCACATCACAGGATTAGAGAGCTATTCGATAATGAACTTAAATTACAACATGTTCAGAAACGTTTTTAGGGTAGTAAGAGAATGTGGACAGGAGTGTTACACCATGAACTGTTACGCAAGAGGACAAAGTCTGAGTCCAAAACTTTACACTTTTGGAATTCAGGCAGGGTGGTCAGAGTTAGCCATAAAATGAAATGGTGACGTTTAGATATTGATAAAAATTAATACATACGTTACATGCTGGCATCACATCGCCTACAAAATGTGAGGCTATGAAACCGTTACCGTCTTACAGTCTCTGGGTCTATAATGTGACACTGCTACGTTTTGGACGTGTGGACAGATCTTTTCTACTGAGACTGGGCTGGGCTATTTCATGTCTTGCCTAAAGACCAGGATTTAGGCACAGAGGGGCTGATGAGACAAAGATGGCAACAAACAGAGGAAAGAAGATGGGCAGCACATGGGCAGCCACACAAAGTACCTAATACCAGGCAAAGACATGAGGGAGAAACTCTTTTAAAGGATAACATAAAATAGAAATATTAACCAGAACTCAAACTAAGAGCCCAAAACCATGACACACAGAGGAAGTGTTTTTGGTTGATTAATTACCATTGGTGAAAGCCTCTGTTATTTCCAATCTTTACACTAAGCTAAGCCTCGACATGAGGATTAAAGAGACATGAGTGGTACAAATCTTCTTAGGAAGGAAGTGAATAATTCCCCAAATGTCCAACTGTTCTTTCAAAACCTGGTGCCATGTTTGACGGAATATTGCTGCGGTTTTGAGAGAGCCATTGCCCTTTTCTAAAGGTCAGCCTGCACATGTTACACTGGGAGTTGTTCAGTCGTGGCGCAGCAACGCTGCTCATTCCTTAAGGCATTATGTATGAGACTCCATACTCCATCAGGTAAAACATTTAGATTTAGTTTTTTGGGGTCAGATCTCCTCACAATTCGTCGGAACCTGACAGCGCATGAGGATGTGATCCATGAATATCTGTTTGAATATAGTTTGTGGCTTGAGTGATTAGTTAATTAGTTGTGATTGGTTTTAAGACATTTTGGGGTTTATCTTGATGCTGCAGGGTCATGTCAGGTGAGGAGAGAGACATTGAATAAACAACACTGTGTCTGCCAAGCTCAGCTGGAAGTGAACTCCTTTCAAGTCCTTCTGTCAGCCTTTTTAAATCTGTCTGCAGCTGTCTGACTGTGAGCATGCATAACTGGATTCAAACCCCATCTCCAAACCAATGGGCTAAATTTCCACAAAAAGCCTGTTTCTGAGGTTAATGAAGTTGTGGAGACCTCTTGACTCCTCAGACACATTGCATCAAATATATTTTCAAGCTGAGGGTCTCCACAAAGATTATGTGCAGTTAACTTGAACAGAATTTTTTTTTATCAGTTTATCCATGGTAGTTTCAGTAGTGCAAACACACGCAATTACACACGTTTCTCTCTGTTTGTGACATGCGCAAAGCAAGGGGCCCTGTAAAATTCTATGATTCAAAGAGGAAAACATGTTCGCATGAGGTATTCTGTTGTGTAAACTAAGAAGACAGCGGGGCAACATGAGGACACAGAGGGCAAACAGCAACCTGCTGCGGAGTTGTGCTTTTCTACTTTCATCCAGACAAAAAAGGGCAGCCATTAGGTCATTCACGAGCAGACAGGAGGATCATCTGACAGAATGCAAATGGCTCGTAAGATGCAAACACCATGTGTGGAAAATATTTAAAGGACAAACACACAAACTCTCGTAAGGGAATGAGAGGACTTGTTTGCTTCACTCGCATAATGACCATTTCATGCTTTCTTAATCAAGGCAAGGGTTCCTGGAGTTGGTTCAATTCAGTTTTTTTTTTATTTTAAGGCCAAACTGCACAGACCTGCCTTGTTTCTTCAATGGCTCCATTGTGAAGTCGGGGCAGTGAGACAAACAGCTCTCAAGCTGTATTTGTGACATCAACCAAGACTTTCTACATGAAGCTGTGAGCTTCAGCTGCTCTTTTGTCTCATTATGACAATTAGTGTTTTAATTTAAGCCATGAAATGATTGTATGTTAATGCACCCATAGTAATTACACCACTATCATAGTGTTACAGAATATGCTGGTTGACACTGCACTACTTGAGGGTTTTAGCTCTGTTACATTTAATTAGCCTACATAAAGCTAGGCATGTGCATGCTTGATGCAAGAGCTTTGAACCCTATTTTTGAGCAGAAAGACATCCCTGCAAGGAAACATCATATCTGCTCCACAAGCACAATTGTAGCACCATGGTGCATTGGCTCAACAAGTTTGGGATAAATCCTACCTGAGCCCTCGCAACAGCTCAAAACTCAGTTGCTCTTGAGTTGATTTTGGAAGTGTAGACAGTGGCTGCTACAGCAAAGTTGTTCTTTCAGCAGTACCTGCATCACTGGTAAGCCTGATGGTGCCAGTTGCTGCTCTTTCCACAGTGGTTGTAGTAGCTGCATTGATATATTTGAGTAGTTCTTGTCTCAACACTGAGTACAGTAGCAATAGCAGTAGGAGCTGAAATAGCCTTCCGAACACTGGTTGGATAGTGCCATTGTGTCCCCGCCAAAAATGATTGTGGTCATGCTCCAAAAACTGCTACAACGTGATAATGAGGTGGGTAGCCAGAGGGGACATTCCCTCTCTTGCAAACCCTGTCTTACAATCCAGAATAATACTGTATTATTGCTGTACAGAGAGACCATGTGCTTGCCTTTGTTTTTTAAACATCTGACTGACATCTGATAGCCACATGATGCCCACTTACATAAGATAATATTGCTCAAGGCCAGTTTTTTGAATATGAAAAGTATGCATTTGCCATTAAGTGCAATTACTCTGTGTTGCATTGCTACATAGCAATAAGAGCCTGTGTGATGTATCTGCTAACCTAGCAGTGTAAGATATTGTATTAGTAATGTAATGAATATAGTTATTATTACTGCTTTGATCATTATTTGTCATAGAGCCCTCCTTTGTTGGGACATTCAGGAGAAAAGTCCAGCAGATGGCCATGTGTTCATCCTGGACACGTTGCCAGTCCTTCATCATCAGCTTTTTCATACTCTCTGTCTCCGCCTGTCCACAAAACCCTGTTTAAATCCGGTTGCCATTACTTTAGTCATCTGTTCAAATCACAAAAGAGTCGGCTTTGCATGACTAGATAAACAACATTGAGAGTTAGTAATTCCAGCATTGTTCTTTTTTTTAGGGTTGGCTGAGAAAAGGTACTTCACTGTTTCCAAACCTTCCTTATAAAAATAAGGACTAAGCTTATAAGGTCACAATTTATGATTCCATTATTAAGAACAGACGTAGGGCCTTCTCCTGGATGTTCTTCAGTTTGGTAGGGTGCCGGATACATAACCACACCCCAGTCTCAACAGAAAACATATGATGCATACTTATATACACTTGTTCAAAACATAGCAAGATCACAATCCATGGTTATGAATTGTGAGATGGCAAAGCATCCTTTGGCCATTGTTTTTGTCAGGCAGCAATCATGTGACATGACGGGGAAACCCTGCATATGATTATAACAATGTGTAAGATGCGCCCATGTAAACTTTGCAACTGTCTAACTTAGGATTTTGTAATATGTTGACCTAAACATGCACAGTGAATCTAGCCCTAACCATGTACTCTTGATAACACACCCTGCATACTTTTCTACTGATTAAGGAAAGACAAGAAATTGCTTATGTGAGGAAAGTAGAAAAATAGAAAGAGCTTTGAAAACATTGGGCAGGACAAGATTTGAACCAGTAATGTCTTACTTGAAGGAGTTCGCAGTGTCACAAAGGTCTGTGGATTAGCACCATTCCTTATCTATTCCAATATCGTTGTTAGCATTTGTGGCCAAGTAAACACGCACAAGCCATGGATAGTGGACGTCATATGACGTCAACATGCAGACGGATCAAAATTTAAGCTGCACCTGGAACAAAACCCCCAAGGAAAGAAAAAGAAACACCTGATAAGGAAACCCCCAGGCAGTCATCAAGAAAATAGGCTTCAGAGCCAAATTGAGTCAGCAGCATAGGATAAGAGAAATTGGATTACTCCTGTTGAAGGCCTATATTCCAGAGTGGGGTGATAAGGCATACATGTAATGTTCAGAGTCATATTGCAGTTGTACAATTTTTTAACCTTTATTGCTAAACTGCAATACCTTGCACCGTGGACTATTTCAATTTATCACACAAGATCGTGTTGATAACTACCCAGATAGCTAAAAGGGTGTTAGTCTCTGGGGCATACATAAGCCTTAGGTCCATCTATAGAAAACTCTAGTCTGTCGTCAGCCTGCATCCCTGAATTTTGGATTAATTAAGCTGCTCTATATATAACAGCACAACTGATTATCACATTAACGACTAAATAGAAGGATTATGAGGAGTTACTTACAGTAAGTCATCCGGGTAGTAATGGATTTTGTGATGATACAAAGCGGATTTGGTTCACATGGTTGTTAATGTGTTTTCTGTGTCAATTAAACATCCCTGTCGAGTTCATCTTTGACATCAAAACGGCTGCAAGAAAATCTGCTGCTGGTGTAATTACCGAATGTTGTTTAATATTTTAATCATTTCATTTGTGCAGAGCAGGGAAGAGAAAAAAAAGCTTCTATTGTGTTGCTGAATGATGCAGGGCACTTACAAAAAGGATGAGAAGAAGCTCTTTAAATAATATAGTGCAGATCAACGTAGGTGTGTTTGGCCAAAACAGAAAGATCATGCACCTTCAGCAGTTATGGAAAAATGCTGCTGGAGAGAACGATTACTTACACGATTTAATCTTTGAGTCAAATCTTTTGTTGTTTTATTATGTGACAATGTGACCACATCCACAAATTTGACCAAAAAATGTAAGTTTGGTGTTTACTTTCGCAGTTCACATCTGGTAATGCGATTCAAATTCGAGCGACCCAGATATGCTGGAGGAATTACTCATGCATTGGTTAAGATCACTGTCTATTTGACTTATATTGTCACAAGATGGTGTTTACATGGGCTCTGCTGTCCTTACATTACACTGCAACCACTTTTGATTTGTGAGTAAATTTGTCAGTCTGGTGGAATCATTTGTTGGTCAAAGTGGAGCGAGGAAGCTAAAGGGAAGAAAGTGTTTTGGTGGGAATTCAAAGAAACGCTTTTGATCTGAACTTAGTTTGCACTTACGAGTGTAAGATCTGTATGTGACCCATTTTTGTCTGACTTTCAGGTGCAGGCGGCTCTAAAGAGACAGTGGATGCAGTATAAAACCCAGTGGGGTCAGAGACGAAAGGACCACTGCTCAATGCGCTCCACGTCCTACACAGCCACCTCTATCACCGAGGTGCCTGCCTTCGTGTTCCACCACGACTCCAACAATGAACACCTGAATGGGCGCCACACAGAAGACTCTGAGCTGGTAGCTCTGAAATCTGGAGACGCATACGCTTAAGTGGCCCTGAAGATGAGGAGCGTAGCAGTGGACACAGCCCAAGAGGAGCAACAGAGCAACGGAAATGTACAGTAAGAAAAGAAAATGAATCTGGTCTGACCGCCATATCTCAGTGATTAAATCTCAGAGGCTACTGCTGGTTTGTTCAGCGCAAGATAATAATACGGGTCTGGAATTATAGAGCTCATCAAGAGGAAGATGGATTAGCTACAAAGCTGATGCTTTTTATATTTACTTTACAGTTGCAGCTGCTTTATGAGAACTTTGAAAACTTGGTGTGACAGAGGAGCTGCTTTTGACAAGTGTCAACTTCCTAAAGCTGCTAATCTGTGTGTGACAGAGGCTGGTGTGAAAACAGAAATAACTGTAACCCGAGTGTTTACTGTTTAACATGATGGGGCTGAATGTGACAGCGAGGATGGTAGCGGTTATGGCTTGGCATGATGATGAGGACTATCAAAATGAAGCAGAGATCATCCCTAACCTCATCTATATGAAAGGGTTCTGTTTCTCATTTGGAAAATGTTTTAAATGTTTTACTCTCATTTTCTGTTACTCTTGCCAGTTCCTTAGTATGTGCTAAGTGTACGTCCTGTGATGCTGCGTGCCTGATGGCTTTGTTGTTTGGCAGTTCCTGTGTTTGTGCTGATGCTGCAGATGACTGGGCAGAAAGACAAAAAATGCAAAAACCTACAAATAAAAAGCTATATTGATGTTGATCAGCTACAGGAGTTGTTTCACTAAATAAAGTGGAGTATGCCATCAGTTGTGTCAGTGATACTAACAAAGATTTTTATTCTGGATGCATCCTTTAACTGATCATGATGCCAAAAATGCATTGTCAGCCCTTAAAGAAAAAGGTCAGCTCATTCCTCTGTGCATATTTATTAATTCTCTTCACAAGGTTTTCTGTGACTGAGCATTCAGAGCAATAGAAAAGCTGCCGAAGGATAAAATGTTTATATCACATCCACTGTACAAACAATCTGATGTCTTGGAAACATTTTTACATATTTTTCACAGTCTTGCGCAAACATCAAAGATAAATGTATCCTTTTATGGTCCTGAACACCTTCACATTCGGGCTTAAATGTCTTTTCATTTGCTTAATGTTTTTTGTTCATATTGTTTTTAAATAAAGACATAGAGATTTATTGTAATTGTGTCTGGCACTTACAGAAAACCACTTAGAATCGTAGCAAGTTTCTTGACTCCGAATTCATTAACTGACATTTAAATGCTGCCAAAGCAAAGCATTTGTTATTCTAATCCATGTGGCCAATAGTCATTAAAGCTTCTGGCTGCTCTTTCAACTGTAATTTCTTTTGGCTCCTTAAAGAAATATTTATGCTCGCCTATACAATGAACTGGGAAAGAGGTCCATATTTTAATAGATTCTTTTGAAAAAAATGTTTAACGGACCCATCAAAAATAAATAAATCAAAGAAATTCAAAATGTATGAAAATGCAAAATAATTAGTTTGTGGTTTTCAGGACGTATTGCACTGGTTAGGCCCTTGCAACGATTTGATTGGATATCTTGTGTAACATCTTAATTTTCACTTTCAGACCCACCTTCTGTCGACATGGTGCTACGTTATAACTGTATCTGATGAAAGTTTGGTTACAGTTTCTTTTTAACTGGAATGACTCTTGGACATGACTTTTTTGAGACATGAGATAGTAGAGGGTTGTAGGAAAGAACATGAAAATGTGCAATTCTCACAGATCTACGGTACAATTTAAAAAAAAAAAGGCTAAGATTTACGTTACTGTGAACAGCTACAATAAGTGAATAAATGACGACTTGATTTCCAAAAGGCATTAACTCAAAGATCTTTTAACTGTGCCACAGAAAGACCTTTTGAACTGGGGTGTCCAGACGTGTGCAGTAGACTGTAGCCAAGACAGAATTTACACTTTTAACCGCACACAGTGCGTTGGTATTTACATTTCATGTGTTCACATTATAATAACTGATAGAAATGACTTATCAATTCACTTGTTTGTTAATTGTGAACATGAGCTTTCTGTGATTGCAACATAATGGGGTGCATACAGAAATACAGGGGGGAAAAAAAAGAATTTATCTGAACACTCACTTCTGGAAACTAACAAAAAAGATTTAATACGGGTGTATTAAACAATCTACTGATTGTAACGAAGCAGTTTAGATGGCTGAGAAAAATGGCAAGCTTCAATTAAGACTCATTTAAATGTAAATCGCCATGAATTAAGATTAGTTAAAAACCGACAATTACAACCATTTGCAGGAACATAGATTTTTAAAAATGTTTTTAATTACCAGCCAGGAGTTAGGAAGGACAGGGAGGGACAATCATGACTGCAGAAAAGGCTTTACAGCCGATGTCACACATAACAACACAGCCTAAAATATCTATTTTGTTATGAACTTCATCCTCCTCTTCAGCTGCTGGTGATTTGTCGTTGATCTGGTGCACATGTAAGACATGCTATTAGTCTTGTGGGTTCTGGATTCTGTGTATTTTGTATGGCCATAGCAATGTAAATACTGTACAAGCAGACACTGTCTATGTAACTGATTTTTGCACTGTGAAATACTCTGACTATTTTTGTTACCTTCCTGTTGTTTATTTCAGCTCGTGTTTTGTCTTCTTTTTCCCTTTCAGCTTGGACTGGCATCATCTCAAAAGCTGATAAATACTGCATTTTGTCAAAAACCAAAACGTGTGGTTGTTTCATTTTTTTCTAACTCATCAACCTTTCTTAGTTCACTGAAGAAGCAGCGATCACAAAAACAAGCTGCAACATGTGTTTGTAGGGGTAAAAAAAGGCATGAAATCGGCTAGGACTGGACAATTTGCAGCACTTCACGAGCTCATGATAAATTGTTTCTTTCTTTCTATTGTTTGTAAATGACTTTATCCCATTATGAGCACCGGCACAAACTTTTTTTCCACCGCTCCTGCAACATTCTCTCACGATTCAGCTGCATCCTCCTTTGCCAATGCTTTTCTTGTCAATATTTCAGGGTTGAGCGATTTTTGTATAATGAGCATGCAGGGAAAACAAAGGAAATCTGACACCATTTGGTGTCTTGCTTTGTGATTCCTCAAGCTTGGCAGTGCTTTACAGCCACATTTCATTCTAAAGGTTCAGCTGGATTCCCAAAACCAGAATCCAATATTTGCAACAGGATCAAATCTACTGACATTGTCCGATAAATGAATGGATTAGACTGGATTAGATTAGACTGGGATGAATGAAGCTTGTTATCACATTAGCAGGAATGAGATCTGCAATTTGTGAGAGTATTTTTCAGCTTTTATATAAGGAGCTTCTGTCTAGTTCACAATTTCAGGCTCTGCTGAATTCTTATGGCACAGCCAAGAGAAGACATACTTCTAATGAATAGTGCTCAGCTCGACCCCTTTTTGCGTCAAAATGAATCATTACAATAATAATTTAATGCAAAGTTTGAAATTAGCTTTTGAATGTAAGGTCAGAGATAGTGATTCATGCAATGATTGAGATGCAACAAGCCTGCTGGTGTGGGTTTTATCTTTGGCAAAATCTGCAGAACAATGCTGTCGGTGGAGAAAGATGTCAGTTGTTCTTAAAAGTTTCCATCTTGGGAGCGTGTCGGCCTGGGAAGCTTCAGAAACATGTCAGAGGCCGTCTATTTTAAGCATCTCAGAACGTTCGCTGACAGCGACATTGTCACAGCACACTGGACAAAAGCCAAAATGTGTTCCGGAGAGTTTAAAGATTGCCTGTAAATGTGGCCATGTGTGTGGTTTCACTCAACAGTGTGAAACACGACACTGTGAAACATCCTGGAAAACCATGTCATCATAACTGCTCAGATGGTTCCGATGGATGGTAAATTTTCTCCCCTTCATGCTCCCATCTTTCATTCTCATAGAGTGCACCTCATCTAAAACTGATCATTGAGATTTTATTATATTGGAGCCGTGGAAACATGTGAAGCTGGTGAAGAGTCTGGTTTTTGGACTTTGCTGCCCGAAGAAACCTAAGATAGGAAGCATTTCATCTTGATTCAGTTACCCACAAAGACTCAGATGACCGTTTAATTCATCCGCAGGTGTTTTCATAGCAGCTTTTCTGTGTCCATTTTTTCTCTTGGCTACACTGCACTATAGCTTTTGTCCCTGCAGCACACGCTTACCAAGCTCACTGTCACAGCCTATGAGCATGCCTGGAGCACCCAGAGACCAAAGATTGTCAAGTTGTAGCCACAGTGTTTGACTAAAAGAGCAGGTGCACAGGGAGAAACCGGTTAGCCTGAGAGGTAATAAAGAACAGCTAACTGGTGCACACAAAATCTCTTACAGCATTAATGGTGCTTCACAGATGTGCAAGTTGCCATGAGCACTAATGCATAGTTTTTTTAACTGTATGTTCATAACAAGCTGGATGAGACATTATTTCAAATAATGTACCCAATCCCAGTTTCATCCATTGGCCCTTCCACCTGGCCCTACTTCTACATTTTGCATCATTCAGAGTTATCATTTTTATTAGTAAAAAATTCAGTTTCTCTTGGACTTGAGAAAAATTGAAAAGCATTTGCTATTTTGTCTTGGATTATTATCATTCAAATATAGGGTTGAGATGATTTTTTTGTGGTTGGGGTTTTGTTGTTGGTCTAGTTGTTTGTTTCCAACTGATAACACTGTTGTTGTTGCCAATTCAACCTGCCTGCGTTTTCCCAGCACTTGTATCACCTGACCTGCCCCTCCTCTTCACTCACCTGACCCTCTCATATCACCCCTGCTGTCAACATACTGCTACGCTGCCACTGTTCATTTGCCAGCTTGTCTTTGTGTGTCGTGTATTTTCTTGGACTACCTGATTAATCTCTCCATGGGTTTTGGACTTGGTGCCTCATTTTTCTCTTTCTCTCTTTTTTTTGAGGGGGTGGGTAGTCTCAGCCAGCTCTCTAAAATTTGTTTGCCTGCCTGGTGTTTTTAACGTACCCTTGAACTTACTCTTTCAAATCCAGCTTCTTTTCTTTGACTGCACAGTCTTTTGCCGTGATTTTTGGTCCAAGTCATGATAACGTGCTGGCTTTTACATTATCAACCACCAACCAAGCATGCATTTATTAGCCGGCTGATTTTTTTTTTTTTAGCATAATGTGTGCTGTTTTGTATTCAGTGTCACTGCTTGAAAAAAAATGACAATCTCCTCTCATTCAGTGACTTATTTTTACCATCATCATATCTGCTCATGAGAGACTGGCTGTCTAGGTCGTGACAGGAATTAACGGATAATTTTTCATAATGTTCCTGCAGTAGGAGAATTTATTTTTTTACCTCTATTAGTTGATGATTGGCAGATAATTCCCAGAAGCATTGAATGTCTCATTTTAAAGCCACTGTGTCCTGTTTTTAACACGATGTTCTTAAGGCACTTTTGCACGTTTCAAAGGGCAAGTCAATTTATTCACAAAACCCAAAACTGTTAAGATTTTTATTGGATTGTTGAATTCCACTTGATAGAGTTTTTCTATTTAAGAAATTAGCAACCCCCCCACAGAAGCTTATGGAGAGAGAAGTAGAGACAAGTTAATGAAATAACTCCCCCTTCAAGATAACATTCAACACTTAGAAATTATAATCTCAAATGACCTCAGTGTTTTCATATCCTTTGAAGTATTATTGTGAAACAATGCTTGCTGCATGATACTGTAATTATCTAAGCCCTTTTGATTTAAACCCTTTGATATTAAGAACATAAGTGCCAAAGCAATACCCCACAGCGAATCACTGATCCACTTGTGTGCTGCAACATCCATCTGAGCATCTTATTTTGTGGCAAAACAGAGGGGCGGGAAGCCTCAGGCACAGTGGTTGCTGTAATTTGTAGAGTTGCAGAAATGTAAAAAGAGAAAAACAGCATTTGCAAAAAAACACATACTTATCAAATTTAGCAGCAGTGAAGGTGGATTCATCAACATGTGCTCGAGGCTGCTGTTAATTTTGTCGCGTGGCTCCTGACATCACTTGACTACTCAGTCATGCTGCCTCGAAAGAAACCCTGGCAAGAAGCAGTGCATATCTGCTCAGTCACGGAAGCCAAAACGGCATGGCATGGAGTCAATATCACCTCCTGAGTGCATCAAACGTCATAAAACTTCCGTTCACATCTTGCCTGTCCTAAAAGCAGGGGTGAGCCTGTCAGTGTGCCCACGGCTTCCAATACATCTCTAAAGATAACCATCTCACTGATGTCTTTCTAATAGCACTTGTTCCCTCATTATGCGCTGATGAGATTTGTGAGGCAAATCATTAATTATATGGGCACTTGACAGAGCACACGCCGCAGTGCTGGAGAGAATTTCCATTAAACAACAATTTATTTCTGCCGCTGTGTTTTTTTGGTTTCTGGTCCGACCAAACATTTTTCCATTCCTTAGAGCAAATGCAAGTACTCATTTCGGTGTCAAAATAATTGCAGTGACACAAATAATCCAATTCTTTAGCTTCTACGGACATAAAGCAATTCTGTAAAAGTCCTACTTACGCCTCAGAAGAGTGTTGAATAAATCACTTTGTTCTGAGATCTCTGAGAGAATACAAATATTTCTCTCGGGCCTCAAATTATTTTAAGATGCCAGACATGTTACTCGGGGATGTGGAATGTCAGACTAAACATTCAGTGTACATTTACGCTAACCAGGAACTCAAGTTTTTATGATCCTTCTTGTGAAGTCTGTGTGTCAGACTTCAGGCAATATGAACAGTTTGATTTAGAATTGAACAGAAGGACATTGTTAGTTATAATCACAGCTCCTGCTGAGTTAATCCAGAAAGTTTGTTTACCTCATAGACCCTACTGTCATCAAGATTCTGTCATAATACAGCTGACTGAGGCTTCATTTTACTACAGGGGGAAACATTTAACAAGGCTGAGGCCTAACAGAAGCATGCAGAAAAAGCTTCTCCAGACTGATCCCTCACTACTAAACTGCAGGTAACATCTGAGCCTCTAATTTCAACATCTGCTGTGTGGAAATACAGACATGCACTGGTGTCATCATTCTTTGACACAAAACCAGGCAAAAATCCGAAGTGCTTAAGGTTACAGGACCGCAGAGCCTTGTTAAATGCAGCTGTTGAAGCCAGAGCTTCCCTTCCATGCTCAGACTGCGCTTTTGGATTTTCCACAGTGCTCAAAGCATTTTGAGAAGGCTGTCAGCACAGCAGGAGCAGCACTTATATTTTACTATCCCTGCAGAGAGATATCACAAGAAAGAGGTTTTACAGCTTTCATAAATGTCTGGAAATGAGTAACAAGTGATTAATATTCCCATAAATCTCTTATTTCCTTTGTTCCATTGCAGTCTTATGAGAGTCTGTGAAACATAATCAAATTGATTCATGTTCTGGGATGGAACTTTATGTTTTTAGGTGTGGACAAAAAAACAAACATATTGGAATAAGATCTCACGGTGTTCCTTAAAAATATTGCTAAAGGAAGTTTTTACAGTTATGAAAGATAAAAACAGTCCATTTTAGCGGCCCGGTGTCTTGGAAGAGATGTATACTGCTGTCTTTCAGGAGAACGGAGTTTGGGTCCCCGTCTAACCCAGTTATTCCAACACTTTCTTTTTACTTCACTTCTGCTTTTACTTGCTATTTTGTAGGGTTCTTCTAAACTACCTGACTAGATTTTAGCATGAAAAATTATCATAACTTGTATTGCATGATATAAATCTACCTTTTGTGGGAGGAGTCACGCTCATCAAATTAATATAGCGATAAAATTATTTGCGGGTCATTTGATTCTCATTCTTATTCTTCTATGTTCTATACATGAACTTTTTCAGAACCAAGTTTGCAAAATGATGGCCTACAGTTCTGTTTGTGACAATTTAACAAGTGAGAATAGTGAAAAAAAATAAAATGACAGCAGAACTGACTGGCTGCATTGTTTCCAGCTGGAAACACAAAGAAGAAAGTCTGTGCTGAAATAAAATGATGGACACTCAGACTGCCAAAGCATCATCTTAGCTTAATGAGCAGGCGGTGCCTTTTAATGGGATAAAAACACCCTGTCAATGTCTTGCTTAAAAATGATGTACTAGGAAATAGTACATAATAGAACCACATTTTAGTAAATTCAGTCTCTTGCCAAGAGGTTAAAAGTAATCTGTTAAACATTAAAAAACATTCTGATCTGAGCTAAACCGTTGAAGCTTGAATGGGCCTCTTTCCAATATTAAAAGAGGATTTAAAGGCTGAAACGAACCCCAGGACCTCTGTGTGCATTATGTCTTCCACTGCTACAAAAGCATGAGCTCTCACAGCGTTTGTGTGTGTGTGTTCTACACACAGATTGATCAATTCAACATAAAGAGCCCAAACACTTCAGGCACTTCATGTACTCAGGTTGTGTTCAGCCACTTTAAAACGGTTACCCCACCGCAGGATAATATGCCTTACTGGGTTTGGAGGAGAAAAAAAACTAAACAACAATCCACACAAGATGAGGTGTTGTGTACTGTCAGTCTGATCTGCTTGTGACACACTAGCTGGCACACAACCCAGTATCACCTATCAAGGACAAATCAGGCCTCAGATAGTATCAATCTGTCTCACTCTAAAAGGCTGTAAGATAATATTCTTTGTATTTATCAAACCCATCTCCCCCAGGGGGCTGGAATAGTGTTACAGGTTGTATGCATGAAAACAGTTTACTCACAGTGACCCTGACACAACCATAACTTATAGATGATGAATGACTCGGGGGAGAAAGAGAAAGAAGCAAAAATAAGGTAAATTATTTTCTTTTTAACAGAGAGAAAACATGGTGGCTTTTCTGCCTATTCTGTTTGAAAGGAACACAGTCGGCGGCCACCTGTGCAAATATTTAACAGTTGGAGAAAACTCAAGCCCAAGCACAAGACAGATGTCTAATGCACCCACATTGGAGGGTTGTCAGACCTCAAGACAATTCCAGGGATGATTTGAATATTTGAATAATATTGGTGGAAGCCTAAGTGGGATTGGAAGGGAGGATTTTCACCATATGCAGTTTCCATCATCCTGGCATATCCAAAGGGAGACCCTGAAAAAGCTGTCAGCATTCTGCTCGGTAGCAATGAGCTCACGCTGCAGCCTGGCTATAATCCTTATTCCCCTGGTACACACCTAAATCCGCCTGATTAACAACGTCAAGACCAAAACGGACAAATCTTGAAGGCCGTATGTGCTAATCAAAAGGTCAGAATCAAAGTGTTCTCAGATAGGAGGGACTGTGAGATGAGGGGATTGTAGACTTCCAGCGTGCAACTGCTCATCTTTTTCTCAAAAAGCAAATATGATCGAGGTCAAAACACTGTGTAAAAAATCCTGAAAATTTAACAGTCAGGCACAGTCATCTCAGAATTGTACTTTGTTACAGATGTCAAGAGTCTATTTATAGTATTTAACAGTTCCACAGTTATTTCTGACTACAGAGGCTCTGTTCTGTAAAAAGGATGAGACTGTGACGGCTCCACTGCTGAATTAACCATGCTGAAGACTCACATAAGAGGGTTGGAAGTATCAAAAAAGTAAGTGGTAAAAATTAAGGTGATGAAAATGAAGCTCTTTTTATTATTTTACATCATTCCTCAACACATCTGTTTTACTCGCTCCTTTTGATTTATCTCTGCATACATTTTAGTTTAAGACGGTGCTTGTGCACAATGATAACTGCCAGGCCCCATACATGTCACCAAACCATGAAGAACAACAACAAAAACTGCCATCTGAAAAGAAGATCCAAACTGTAAATAGCTCAAATTACCCTCTAATGCTTAACCTTTATTACCTTAATGCTTAAATGCTTAAAGCTTTAAGTGGGAAGGCACTGAGTTTCTATATTATTCTTCACATCGTACAGAATACCTGTTCATTAGTTGCACATATCACGAAATATATATATATATATATTGTGTAACTCTGTGACACACACAGACATACACACATAGTATATTGGAGCCAGGCAAAGACTGGCAGTAATTAGTGTTAAAAAAAAAACGTGTCCACTACTTAAAGCCTCATTTAGTGTCCCCGTCACAGAGACTCTGTTAAATCCCCCACTTTCCTCTGAGTAATGAGAAACATGGACAGCCAACAGGAACATGTTGGGTCTTATGACAACCCCATCACTGAAATGGAATATATAATCACGCAAAAAAGAAAGCATGATTATCAGGACATGGTTAGAATCAACTAGTCCTGAACAGGTCCTAAAATTAGGTGAATATAACCTCAGATAAACAACAACATACTATATGTTACGTATTACGTACTAAGACAGGATGTAAAAGTAGTGTGAAAAACTAAGTACACCCTGAAACGTTTCTTACTGGCACCTTGCAGTTCAGGAGACTATCATGAACTCCAAAATATTCCAGAGTCAAATGTGAGGTCATCTGTTAAATTCCCCCCCAAACCGGCGCAAGCAGTAGTACAATGATCTCAGGCACCGCATCAAATCTACAACAGAACTGCTGGAAAATGGAAGAATCCAGTTTTCTCATTGATCCAGTCAAAGTTCAGACCAGATTAAAATGCTGTGACTGAGCCGTGTATAAGTGCATACCCACAATCCTCAATGAATGGAATGTTATATTTTCTAATAAAGTGTTTTTAAAGCAAACCAGAGTTGCTTTACAACAAAAACTAAACAAACTAGAAGAAATAGTCGAACACAAAGGGTGAGAATGGTGAAACAAATGACAAAGAGCAAGGCTTCTCTTTCACAATCCAATCCCCTATTTAGTGAGTCAAGCTGTTTAAAATGTCAACAGTCATTCTTCATCTGCCATACGGAGCACTGAAACTCATCTTTAAGAATACTGAAAGTGTTACATTGTTCAAAATAGGAAATTATGAGTTATGACGCCTGGAGCCAGGAGCTAAGGAGCCAATGAAGCATGCTAGCGCTAACATCCACATGTCATTGTTGGAATTTTCTTACGCACTGAGAATTCCTGAGTGCCGTGACTCCAGACATGTAAGAGATGTGGGAAGTGTCCTCCTCAGTCTGAGAAGCAGAATGTGAGAAATTATCAAGAAAATATGCAACAGAACCAGATCTGTAGGTCGCCTGTCTAAAAAGTAACCACATTAGAGATATGTTGCACTGTGGCCACATTTCTGAAATATTTGCACACAACCAACATTAATGAGGCCATTGTGGCTCTAAAAACAGATTTTTCACCAACTTTTTTTCATGGAAGACAAAAACTAATGGTAACCCGTATATTGAAGATCTTAAGATTATGCTTGTGTAGGTGGACACAGAGGACACAGCCAAAAAGAGTTAAGGGTGTGCACAAATTTGTGTTATGTAATTGTTGTGGAGAAATGTGTGTGATTAACCAAAGACAGCTCATTTTGTGCAGTCCATCACCTCAAATTTGACATGTAGGCAATCGATTCTGCTAGCATTTGTATATGTGTCAAGTAACTTTGTATGTCCAGCACATTATAATAAAGCATCACTGCATTCAAGGAGTGTATGAAGTATGTCTATCTGTCTTTGTCTGACAAATCCTCTGTAAGTCTTCTATAAAAGATGTAACACTATTATGGTGAGTGAGTGACAAACAGGACAACAATGGAATGAGGAAGAGCGGGTCAAACTTCCTCCCCAACAGCATGAGATATTGATAAAGTCATAAAGAAAATAATTTTTTCAACTTATTGCTGCTCAAGATGCTTCTGCAAACTACTGAATAATGTTGTTTTCTTAGTTTTTCATGGAATGCTTCTGCATTTTATCTTAGTTTTTGTCAAATGAATTATGACACCATGTGACATGTCATGTGTTTTTGTTCCTCTAAGGTTGTGTTTACCTCATTTTAATGGAGCAGATGTGTATCCTGATGCGTGAAACTTTCCAAATGACAGGGGGCATACTTTCTTTTTCACATGACGAGACAATAAACAGCCTTTGTGTGAAACTTTGATTTCTACGCTTCACAGCGGGTATGAAATGCACCTTCACACCCGCCGGCAGGCAGACCTATACGAGCTTCAATAAAAGCCATCAGAATCAGAATATTTTTGCTGTGTTTTTTAAAGCTGAAGGTATTTATTTATTTATTTATTCTCCCATTCACGTCACATTGTTCTTTCAAAAGCAGCAGTCCAGACAGAATGCCGTCCACAAAAGTGACCTTTAGTGGCATTATGCTGTGCTGGGTGCTGTCTGAACTTGTGAAGGTTATAAAAAAAAAAAACAGCTATCAGATTTTTTTCTTTCATTCTCAATTTCTGACGTCAGCATCAGTCTGTAAAAGATTCATCTCATTTAAACGATATACAGTGGAGCTCACCCCGCAGTCAGTAGTGTTGAATATACTGTCAACAGTGATGAGGCATTGGTTTCACACTCCCTTTACAGTACGCAGAAATAAGGTTTAATTTACACACACACACACACACATATATGCTCACGCTCATTAGAAACATGTCCATGTTTAGGCCACAAGTAACCCACAAACACAATTAGGATTGTGTGAGATACTGCAACTGATGATGCACAAAGGCTCTTTTATGTACAACATGTCTGACAACACACCACGTCACCACCCTATTTTCAGCTCTGTGAAAGGGTGAACTCAAGAGGCCGAGGCCGAGGCCGTGAAATTATCTTTTGTTATCAATATTTGTTTACTAGTAGATAAAAATATTCAACCCATTAGTGTGAGCTACACTCTCCTAGTGTGCTTACGGACCCCATTCATGCCACACTTATTAGAGACGGTGGAAATTAGTCGTTTGTTGTCGGGAATGCAAAATCAGGTCAGTGCAAGAACAAAAAAAAAAAAAAGCAAAAATAAATATTCAGGGTTTCTCAGAAAGGGCTTCAGGGCTACGATGTATTGGTTACCGGAACAGAAAAGCAATTAAACAAATACATGAAAAAGAAGCACGAAGGAGGACGCGGTTCATCGCTGGCGTGAAGCAGCCGCTGCCTCTGTCATTGTTTCACTTCAGCATCTCTGGAGCAGACGTTTTCGCAAGGAATAAGAGAGTGATCAGTCCTGGAGCTTTAACACCTATGGCACACGTACATGCATTTAAAAGAAGAACAATGTTTCTCAGTACAGCATAAAGTACTGAATGTCCGTGCTCTCAGATTTGTCTTTTTACATGAAGTGCCTTGAAACTTTGTACTTTAGGACACAAATATTTATGACTGCAGTGAAATTTGAACTTTCCCCAAGTGCGACCGTGGCTCTTTGGTTGTGGGTGGCATGCTATCTAAATCACAGACACAAGGCTCATTTCCATTGCAGGGGTGGGGAATAAGAAACCAGACTGCTCTGCAGAGTTGTGACTGTGATGGAAAAAAAAATATTGAGAACCCCTGCAGAGGCTGACAAAAGAAATCTTTCTCCAATTTCAGTGATGTCACCTCTGAGCTCTCCAAATCTACAACAACTTAGGGAACTAAGATTGCCTCCTTGTCAGCCCATATCCTGCCCCCCTCCCCTCTATCCATTCTCTCTTTGTTCCACTGCTTTTAGTCTTGATTCTACTACTTTTTACATAATGGTGCTTTTTTTTCTCACAGTTTAATCAGTCAGCACCGAGGCTGCCTCGATGTTTTCAAGAGAATTTTATACCTTTTCCATAGTAGAGTACTGCCTGCCCCCCCTCCACCGAAAATGGTCATAGGTACAAAGCCAGTGAATTGTTGCACTGAATAACTATATAACTACTGCCTTACCAAAAAAAGGAGTTTGTTATCTAAGTTTTTTGGGCTGTTTGGCTTTGGCCTCTATTTAGAACCGTGGAGGTCGCAGCTCACACTTTATTTCTTAGTATCAGAGATGTTAGATGGGTTGTGCACATTATCTGCTAATTGCAAAGTGGAGGACAGAGTTTGCAGTATCAAATAACTGTCCTCTGTTGATCTGCACGGAAAGGACCGTCTAAATGAGATTTCAAGCATCAAAAGAAAATGAGAAAGCATGATATGATAGACTGGGTTTATGTAATGTAGGACAGCCCAAATTATTTTCCAGCAATAAATATGCAACAAGGTAAAGTCATCCTTTTTCATGCTCAAAGAGGCATTGACCATCAAGATAAGTTAATCTCCAGTGCTCTCTAAATGAAAATGTCATTAACCGTTATTCCATTAGGAGGCCATTTGCCTGGAACTGAGATTATGAAACGAAGATATGCAGAAGAAGTCATTGTTGCAAGCAAACTGATGACCTGAGACATTCATCCGAGTCACTTTGTGGAAAAATAAAGCTTTTTTTACTTTGAAATGTTGATAAAACACTGTCCCTCTATTTCAAGCTGTATGAAAACTGGTAGTTTAGACCAGAAGAGATAAATCAATACAGATTCCTGAGAGGGAGGAGTATTGACCCCGCAGCCTGTAAAACGTGTGTGAACTGGAACAAATAGTTCCACATCTCACATGTATGTCGACGGTTCTTGTTTTTAAGGAGAAATGTAAGAGCCAAATTTGTACATCCTTTTGAATCACGACACAAATAAAGTCAACGATTCTTCTGCTGCGTTTAATTGCTGCTGCTTCAAAACAAATCGTCGCCCTAAAACTTGAGTTCAACTCACTGAATCCCCCGAATGGTTTTGACAACTTTCACTTCAAGCGAAGGTTACACGGTGAACTTTTCCTTTCAGAGTCCTGTCAGCTGTAAACAGACCTTTACTGTTTCTTGAGAGGATTTTCTGCCCCACTCGTGTTTACAACCACACAAAGCACTTGTTCCCGCCCAAGCACAGCTAGTCAAGCAACAAATTAGCAGCAACTGGTGAAGCAAGGTTCTCAGAGGGCCATCATTAAAGTTTGTACAGAAGACTTATCTGCTTTCATCCGTGATGTCAGTCAAAAAGATGAAAAAAAAAACCACTGACACTGTTCATTAATTACTGCAAAATGAGGGGTGTCTTTGAACTGAACATAACTCATGCGGTTTCATGCTGTCAGAAAAGTGTATCGAATTATTTCAAACTAATACTGATTTCACTGGCTTACTACTACTCTACTTTCCCTGATCAGGTTGAACAAATTTGCACAGTGCAACAACTGGCATGTCATTCAATTACACACCATGGACATATCTGAACTGCCCTCCCTGGGGACTGGGAGACATGGCTGCCATTTCTTTGGACAAACACAAGTTCCCATCCCCTGGCAGGTTTGTTAGTGATGGGGCTAATTCAATAGGAGTGCTTTAATGAAAAGCTCTGTGAACACGCAACTGTCATTATAAGAGAGCGAATGGGTTTGTCTAAACCGTGCACAGCTCCCTGGGCACACTTTTCGATTTTCTGCTCTTACAGAGTGAGACACTGGGATTAAAAGGTCTTCATGTGTGGATGAGAGTTCCAATTTGCCTGACACACCAAATTGTTTTCCAGGCCTATGTCTCTTGAGATGAACTCTCATTGTGTTCCTCTCCTCTCTGTCTGACACTGAGTGACAGCTGTCCTGATGAGGAAGACAAACTATAGAGCTCTTTATCCCTGGGCTTATTTTGTGTTCACATATTAAGAGGAATGTCACAAGCATGACACAATTTTAACTAGAGTTGGAGTCAAAGAAAGTGGTCCTCCACCCAGCAGAATGTTGTATTTTGCACACTTAACAACAGTGATCCATATCCACAGCGTAACATATTTCTTCTATTCCTTCAATTATTCCTTTTTTCCCATGAACCTACTCCACAACATTAATGAAAGTCAGTCCAACAGTAGTTTCTTCACAAACGTACTTACTACATGCCTCTTTGTAAGAGGCTGGTACGGGAGAATGGCAAAGTAGTTCAGAATCTTTTAGTGAGCACAGCCAGGTCAGCAGAAGATGAGCTGATATTTGAAAAACACAAAAGCGAGGTTCAATTTTTATCACCTTTTTAAGGGTAGAACTTTAGCGTGGGTAGGAGGAAATGGCCATCATGCAAATGCTTAGGGAATATCTCAGATAACTGTGCCCTATCAGTAGCTCCTCTAAGCAGCTGTTCAGCACTGTTAACATCTGATGCTCACAAAAAAAAAGAAGCTAGAAGTGACTTTGGGGTACATGTTTCCTTAGTTAATAGTGTAGTTGGGAAAGATCAGAAAGCTGAGATGGTGAAGATGAACCCGAGGACTCTCCCAGAAAACTCTTGTTTGAAGAGAAAAGGATGAACTACTTCCCTCAAACTGCTAAGTAAGGATTGACCAGGCATTGGCCTTGTGTTCTAGCCAGTGGCACAGGGAAGAATGGATGGTAGTAGATACCAGTAAATTCTGGAAACTAACACCACACTGTTCGTATAAAAGGTGATGATGAAAAGAATATGACTTCTACAATCAAATGATAATGGAAAAACACCCCTAAAAGGCTACAGTCCACTGAAGTGTTTTACCATTAGTTCCCCAACCTAGACATGATGTTAAGGAGATAGATAATAGGATAAGATGATAAGAATGATCTAGTGGCTTGAGACATTATTTATTAGCAGTGATACATGCCAAAGAGGGTGTTACCAATAACTGACAATTCACAGTGTCAAAACCTTTGATTTAAGCCCTATAATTATTCTTATGGCATCTTTTTAAAGGGTGCAACGCTAATAAGAAATTAGCCCCTGGCTGAGTGAGAGATCAGTCCTTTTTGCTCACTCATGCACCGCTCACTAGATAATATACATTCAAGCAATTTTGAAATAGTCCAATCTGAGTTGGTAATTAGTGAGGTTTTACTTGAATGAATTCAGAAGAATGCTTCATTGTATCAAAGACTTTCCTGTGCCTCAGAAAACATGCATCTTTTTTCTTTTTGTTTAGAGAAACTCTCAGAGACAAACACTGCCTGCTCTCCAGCTTGTCATCTCCTTCTTTCTCGTACAACTATCTGCAGCTCCTCACGAGCATCCTTTCTCAGTCGTTCCCGCCACATCTTATCCTATCAGCCACCATTGCAAAGTAAACACTGCTAATAGGTTCTGCCAGCGATTGTTCTCAATTAAACATGTGTGAATAGACATAAATGAAGTCTGTGTGAACAGTGAAGGGATCGAGGCCATGTGGGTTGGAGATAGTGATTTCAACAGGCTTGCCTCATTTGGCAGAGATGCAGACACGCAGAAGCACAGACAGTGTGGTCTTTTATCTGAAAGGGTAAGTGGGCCACAGCCTAACACGAGGGGCAGGATCAAGCTGGGCACCCCTGATATGTCACACGAGGACAGTGGGAAGATTGGCTTCAAGGGGGTTATGAATCAGCGGGTGGGAGGGTGAGGAAAGCTCTGCCAGAAAAGATGTCTCACACACATGGGATGAATGGTTCAATACTGCCGAAGTGTGAACGTACAAAACCGTGGAGGGCAGTGAATGAGTGTTAACTGTGGATCGAGAACGAAAGTACCAGGAATGCTCCTTCGTTGCATCATTTGGACCTCACAACTGCTGTTGACCACAACATCCTCCTTCACAGTCTGAAATACACCACTGGACTCTCCGATAACGTACATAACTGGTTTACCTCATATCTGACCGACAGAACGGAATACATCGCCCTGGGCAAAGCGAAGTCACACATCCACAACGTCACCTGCGGTGTCCCTCTGGGCTAAGTGCTGGGCCCCACCCTCTTCACCCTCTATCTGCTTCCCCTGGGCAATATCATCAGCAGGCACGGGGTATCCTACCATTGCTACGCTGATGACACACAGCTCTACTTGATGACAACCCCCACTTCTCGCTTCCCTCTCAACATCCACACTCACCAACTGTCTGGAGGAGATAGAGGCGTGGATGAAGCTCAATTTTCTTCAGCTGAATAGTTCAAAAACAGAAGCCATCCTAGTTGGCATACCACATCAGCTCCGCTCTTCCACCATCACCTGTATCACCTTCTCTGGTCAAAACATCCTCCTTTCCACATCTGTCACCATCCTAGGTGTTAAAATGGACCCCCGACTCACTTTTGACACCCACTTCAAACACCTCTGTAAGACAGCGTTTTACCACCTCAGGAACATCGCTAAACTCCGTCCAACACTCACCCTGGCAGATGCAGAGAAGCTCCTCCAGGCTGGATTACTGTAATGCTCTCCTCATCGGAATCTCTAGCAAGAACATCCAGAGACTGCAACCCATCCGAAACAGCGCTGCCAGGATGCTGTTAAGGGGCCGCAAATCAACCACATCAACCCCGTTCTGAAATCATTACACTGGCTCCCCGTCTCACTCAGAATGGAGTACAAGGTCTCCCTCCTCACTCATCAGTGCATTCACGGACATGCACCAAGAACACCCTCCAAGCCCCCAGAGCCAAGCTCCGCACTATGGGCGATTGGGCCTCTGCAGCTCCGAGGATGTGGAACACTCTCCCCAACCACCTGAGGGCCCCACAGACTGCAGAGGCTTTTAAACGAGACCTAAAAACTCATCTTTTTAAGAAAGCTTATTGCTAAAATGTCTTTTATAGGCTCTCCTTGTAAATATATATACATTTTTCTTATTTTTCTGCTCTGTAGCACTTTGAGATTGATAAAATTTAAAGTGCAATACAAATAAAATGTATTATTATTATTATTTACTGTAAAGCCAGTAAAGCAAAGATGTGCCCCCTCCAAGTCAGATGCTGTGGGGACGAGCGTGTTGCAGACAGTAGTGAAACTTTCACTTGTCTGAAAAAGAAAAAAAAGGAAAGGTTAGGCTTAATATTTGTGTTACAGCCCTCTTTGGAGAGATGTGCACACAAATCATAGGATCAACTTCTGCTCAGTAAGCGAGGTTTTTATAAAGGAGAAATATTCCGCTTACTTTTACTCATACAGAGTGAAAATTGAACTACTTAAGCTGCAGAGGCACAGATCTCTAAAAGGTCAAATATCCTATGTTCATATCAGCCTAGACAAAGTGACACATACAGTCAACATGTGTTTGTTAGTGTGTTTATTGTGTTAGAAACATCCTGGTTCTACCTACAGTTCCAACACTCATCAAAGATTTTAACTATAGTGCACTTGACTGTCTACATTGTTTGACAATTTAAATAGTTGTATCTGATTCAGGAGTTACAAGAGAGGCGTTAAATGACAGCACGCTACCAGCAGTCGTCATATTAAAAAAACAACAAAAAAAGACAAGACACAAGGCGAGAAATAAATAGACATCGCTCAAAACATTCACATTTACAGTATTTTTCCTGCAGATATATCAAAGCTGTATCAAAACCTGTAACTTCACGTGTCGTTTTTGTTTTTTTTCTCTACTGGTCAGCCCAGGCTGAACTTATGAAAACAGTTAAATGGAGGTTCCCAAAAACCAAAGGACAAAAGGAGAAAAAAATCTTTTGTTTTGTTCTTTCTTTTGCTGGTGCGAGATTAATTTATATGATGGAGAAATCTTAAACATTAAAGTCACATGAGAATCATTCATCAAGTTACAGCCACTTTATTTCTATTTTTCCACCTTAACTAGTGATTCAAAGGGGGTTAATTAATGTTGTATAACCATCATTATGATTAGGGAAATGTGTAATCTACATGGCTAATTTCATCCAAGATTTTCTCTTATACAAGAACTCAAAAATGAGTCAAAACACACAAAAAAAGTGCTTTGTGTACTCTTTGTCTAAAATAATTATTGCTTAAAAAAAAAAAGCAATGGAAATATAACGCTAGAATTTGTTCTGCCGCTTTAGAATAAAAAGGCAGTTTTACAGAGAGGATTGGGTCATGCTTAGAATGTGCATTTACGGGATTTTCGAAGGGCTACTTAGAATGGTTATTTACAGAAAAAAAGAAGAACCGTCTACAGAAAATGTACGAAAGTATGGAAGCATGTTTATCGCGACAAATTAAATTATACAACATCTCATCATGTTTAAACATAAAATTCCAAGAAATGCAATGTTTATACACTTGAATGCACTTCTAAAAAATAAACTGGGGAAGTTTTATGTTCATTATGTTATGTTTTTTCAGTTTTTTCAACCTCATTCACTTATATATTATATGTTTTCCTTCAACACTTACTTATATCAAATATACTACGCAAAATTTGACATTTTTATTGGCCGGTTGGTTCCAAACCTGATAAGCTGGACAGACGCCCACAAACAATTCAGCAAGGTAAAAGAACGAATGGAGAACTGGAAAACTGTCAATCTGACCAAAGATCTGTGAGGATGGCTGTGAATACATCATTTAATGGTGGCTTTATGATTTAGATTATATGCGATGGGCATAATAACTTAACTCTTGGTTAAGTTAACTAACTCCAAAGTACCCACAAACCTACCAAACGGATTAAAAAAATGTAGCAAAAAGGTCAAAGTTTTTCACAAAGACTTCCAAAAACTCCTCACGGGGCGATAAAACAATTCCCTCCTCAGATATGACAGGTGCCAGACAAATGCAGCTGGCGCGGATATCATTTGTCAGTGTTAATGCCAGCCACAGCGAGTTATATTACTTTCAGGATCATCATCTTTATATTAGATTTATCTTATTTGTGAACAAAACAAAAAACAACACAGAGAAGCAGAGAATCCAGTCAGGCACAGAAAAACACCCTGAAGCCAGACAATATACAGCAAGCTTACAGTACGAGCCGAAATAATAAGTCATTAAAGTGAACAATGACGCCAATCCAGTGTCTCTCCATGAGTGAACACGTTCAGATAAAGGGGCACAACTAACAAAGTTTGCTCACCGGAGAAGCGCTATCGTCTGCGTGGCTGAAATCGTTCTGCAAATCAAATTTAGCAACTTTTACATTTTCACTCGTTGAAGGTAGGCGTCGAGTCAGATATTGAGCTCGTTTGTGGGGGAGGGGGTAAAAAAAACAAAACACAGAATGTCATAAAGAGCTTCAAAGTCAAGCGACACATCACAATGACGTCCGTTGCTGGATCCTTTATTTGTTGGAGTTTATGTGGGAAAAGAAACTAAATCACGGAGGAGATGGAAGTCCTTTAGGCAGCGAACAACTTGCAGAATAATCTAATAAGTTTGCCAGTGTGAGTATGAAAACAGGAGAGCATGCTTGAGTGCTTGTCACAGAGAGAATTCAACAAGCAGCCGTTTACAGTTTTGACCATGTAAAGACACGATTGATATATAATCACCAACTGGCTAACATGAATATTACATTTATTTGTTTCTAAGTGCAGCTCTACCACCGTCTGTACTGTACAGCATGTTGAACACAGCATTTCTCCTTTAAATTAAGACCTTCCAGCTAAGCTTGGCTCCACTTCACATGGGTTCGTCTCTTTAGAGGTTTCCATCTTTAAGGGCAGGTTTCCATCCCAGGTGGGGGGGGGGGCTTGATCCGTTCACAATTCTATCTCTTGGGTCTGTCAATGTCATCGATGGCTGCTAGAAGTTTCTGACGAGCCTTCTTGTTTATATGTGAACCCAGACAAACGTTCACCAAGTTGGCTAGCTGCTTCATGGAGTATTCCTACAGAAACACACACAGGGTCAGTCAGAACATCATGTCTTTTAAGGAATTTAACTTTCACAGAAATGCAGATGTTCACATTTCAGCCCAGCTGCCGAACACCTGGACACATCCTCTTATTTACGAGCCGGCTTCACATTCTCACCCGGTGGTTCTTGATAAACTGCTCCATATCATTCTCAGTCAGGTAATAGGCCTTGATGTAGGTCTCAACAAACTCCTTGTCGGGGATGGGTCGCAGGTCCGTCAGCTTTTCCAGCTTCATCAGGAACTGTTGGAAGTCCAGCTGCATCAGGGCCCGGCCCTCGTTGCTGCATTTCTTCACGTTTGCGTAGCTACAGTGGAGGACAGAGAGGCAGGGAGAGAAGAGCACTGCTCTAAGCATTTGGGTAGGAAATGACTGGAGGGCAAATAAAGTCAGTCATTTTTCATTTGGGTGGACATAGGTGTCTGATCGGGGGGGTTATGTTTCACAACACACGGCGTCCACTCATGAATACTCAAACCTAATATCTGCACCCTCGACAAATCTAAAATTCACACCCCTCTGATGAAAAAGAAATGACAAGTCTTCAAACCTGGACTGTTGCTGCTTTATTAGCCTACATAAGCACACTGTCTGCCTGTCCTGAGTGCTATTAATATAAAGTGCTATCCCCCCACAGCACTTTTTCTTTCTGTACCTCTATGCCTGCACGGACTAGTGGTTTTCCTTCTATGTAGCTTTCTTGCACTTGCTACAGCCCCCCCCCCCCTTCCCTGTTAATCTGTAATGCAAAAGAAGATGTGTTTTGACTACTACTATGACAATGTTTTATTTACCCTTGGAGTCAAAATGGTACAAGTGGGAGGGAATCATAATTCTGCTAAAAACTCGAGTAGAAAAGTTGGGTAAAATTTATTGGTTCACTGATGAGAATTAAACAGAAGACTTCTGTGAATAAACTATCTTCTGACAGTAACTGAGGAGAATTTGGCAACTTTAAGAACAAGGTGGACAATATATCTCGCCACGTCCCTCCCACTCTGTTGCGCCTCAGTTCTGCTTGCTGAGTCCTTCCCTGCTCGTCATTCAAACAAAACTAGTAACCAGTAACCACGGCAACTAAAGAAGAGGCAGTGATTGAAGCCCGTCAGAGACTCCCACTTGTAGTTCTCACTCAGTCCTGACGGATTTTAGCTGATCAAGTTAGAAGCTCATGTGTACCAGGCAAGATCTTGTTACAATTTCATCAAACGTCTCAAAAAAAGTACTGCTTTAAAATTCTAAGCTTTAGCTTGGACACAGAAGTCCTTGCAACTGATGAGATTTGGCACAAACCAGAACTGCAATGGCGATGTCCTTTACAAAACAGTGTTATTGGTTTAGCATTTAATATAACCTCCAATTACATTTGAAAAAACTAAATAAATAAAAAATCTGTTTGAAGACCAGTTGAGTGACAGTATGTGCAAATCCAATGCAGTTTCCTGCAGTTCAATAAAACAAAAGTTGCATATTAATTTTGTGTTCTTGAAGATGCTTATTCCTAACAAAAAAAAAAAAAAAAAAAAAGAAAGACTTGATTGGACCACCAACTGAACACCAACCAGAAAATGTAAGTTCATTTCCCATCTGACCCATTTCATTCGGTTCAACTTCACTTTTCTTTCCTTTCTTTGTTTGGTTCTGCTTGCGCTCCTTTGTTGCTTGCCTTAATGGATTGTCTACCATATTTCAGAAATCTCCTTGTACTGACTTTTTGAGTAGATTCCTTTGAAAGTCACAATGCGTTTATAAATCAAGATAATTAAGAAATAAAAATTAACAAAGTGAATGGACATTTGTGCCCATTTCAACGAGAGTTTTTTCGTTTTGTGCCTCTTTCATGAGTCATGGCTGGTGAGTGTATGTGTGTGTGTGTGTGTGTGGGACCGTTGTCTTCCACAGTGAAAGTGACGTCTCCGGTGTATTAACACCCCACACAGCACAGACAGGTGTGCTCTCTCTGTCACACTTTAGCTTTCCTCTGTTCAGTTTTCATTTTCTGCCTCGCCCTCTCTCTTTCATCACCTCTCGCTGTCATCCTCGCCCTCTCTTCCTCTTTTGCTTGTCAGGGCTGTCGGAGTTTGGTGCTGGGTGTTTAAGTTCCAGCACAGAATGCGAACATAACCCTTTTTGTGTGTCACAAAAGGGGAGACGAGTCCTGGATAGGAGAGGCGGAGGAAGTCGGAGCACAAACAAACAACCACGACCACCATATCCTGGTGTACCAGTGAGGTGGGAAGAGTGTGTGTGTGTGTGTGTGTGTGTGCATCAGCCTGTTTATGTCTGTGGAGGGAGTGTACTCAGAAAACCAAACAGGCTGCAGAAATCTGCAACAGCAGCTCAAAGTGGCCGAGCAGCACAGGCTTAATGGGCCCATTTGCTCATTGGAAAGGGTTCAAAAGTTCTCTTAAGCAATGAGAACAAAAGTCCGCAGCCAATGTGCAGTGAGGTAAACGTTTTCCCTTTTCTCAGTTGATAAGGGCCAGCCTTCCACCTACAAGTAACATCAATTGTTTGCCCTGCTTCTTAAAACACAGCACAAAACCCCAAAGGGAGCTTTTCTCTTTTTCACCAAAACCATTTTCTGTGGCTGCAATCCCACAACCCAGCGGTCCATGACACCTTCAGCAACAAACACCAGCATCCCTCTTCTTGCTTCCGTTAAAAACGTGTGAAACCTCAAGACAATTAGCAGCTGTTAATTCGTCTTTTTGCCACCACCCAGCCGTACTGACTCAGTGTTCACACGAGCCTGTCTGATCGGAGGGATTCATCGCACCTTCCATCTAAAACCCTACTTCACACATACGCTCTACATATGGCTGGCAAGTAACGAGATGGTGGGGGTGCAAGCGCTAAAAGAAAGAAAAAAAACCCAAAAAACAATAACGTCAAAACTAACAACGCTGTAACGTGCCGTCACCCTTCACAACCCATATCTCTCGCTTTCAAGGGAGAAAGTGGTGAAATGCATTACAAGGGATGTGTCAAGAGCATGATGCTGTTTGTGTGAGTGTCCCCCGTCTGGCTGCTCCCTGATGGGCGTTTGGTGGAACTTAAAAGATGTGCCTGGCACAGATGGTTGTCAGCATGAGGAGGGGAGGAGATGGCAGGAGTTTAGAGAGTCTCAAGCACTGCGAGTGTTTCCACTGGGTCACTGTGTTTGTTGACGAGGTTTGAAGCAGATTTTTCCTTTGGATTTCACGTGGCGTAAAGTCAAATAAAAAAAAAAAGGCCAAAGGGGAGGAAAACAAATCTTTCGAGTGTGGGACCTCAAATCACTGCGATGAAATAAGTAAGACATGCCGGTCTGGTATCTGCACATAACAGACTTAATGACTGTTTACAGCATGACTGTAACCAGAGAGCAAAACAGAGTCAGTGGAGAACAATCAAAACCAGGGGAAACAGAACACATTTTGCTTGGAAAGCAAATAATTAACTCTCTTAAAATGTAAACTGACCAATCTTATTGTTTTTTTGTGCTCCCCCCACAGCATCATGTCAGAGACAATTCCAAGAAAGTAATAGGAAAACATGTCCCAGGATGAAATGTTTCTTTCATTTCACCCCCCACGTTCAATAATAATCAACAATCAGTGTAAAAAAAAAAGCCATCTCTGGCCAGAGCTTCACATAAGTGACCCGAGGCGTCACATGTCCTCCTTATGCTGAAGGGCTGCGTTCTCGCTTTCTTACCCCTCGACAAGAGTCCTGTTGGCCAAGCGGATGCAGTGTTCCCAGAGGACATTGGAGACGGGCAGGGGGATGCGCACATGCCTGGAAACATCGTCCAGCCGCTTGTTAAACTGCTCAAACTCCTGCAAAAGCGGCACAGAGAGCAAAAGTGAACACACTTAGTAACATACAAAAATACAGTAACATATCTGTCTTTATGAAAGGTTTTTTTCTTTTCTAATCTAAGATACCAGATTTATCTGGATAGGTGTTATAAAACCCCCTCAAGCTGTGAGCTGAACAGTTCAGTTATTGAACTGTGAGGAATATACTGCTACTGCTTCCTTTTTTTCCCCCAACATGCAGGGTAAAAATAGAGCAGATCAATCGATCGGGAATTATTTTTCACCACAGTACGGCATCTAGAGAACTGGATTATTGTACAAAAAGTTTACAAATTGTGTGTAAAAACAAATAGTTTGTGCTTGAATGAAGTCTGCTGTCAGGTTTGGCAAAAATCTAATAATAAATGCAAAATGCACCTAATAATACCATAACAGTACAGCAACTTAAAAGGTCTATTTGTGGGTGAACTTAAGTATTTTCAGTCACATTGTAACACCAAGCATGAATCACTTTTATAGATCTGGTTAGAATTGGCCTCATAATGCTTAACCTTGACCTGTCCAGCATCATGGCGAGCAGAGCAGCAACCTGAATATCACGTAGTGCCAAACACATTTGCTTTGCCACGGGAGGCTTTATGAATGATAAAGCTCCCCTTGATGCCCATGTACTGCCTATTCATCTATTTTTGTTCAAATACCTTGCACACATCAATGCAGAGAAAAAAGAAAGAGAAACAAGATGGAGATACAAAGAAATCATATGAGAAGATGATGAGACAAAACATTAAGAGGAAATATCCTAAAGTAAGATGTCGGCTGCGGGACCCAAACATCACAACGCCATCCACCCGCCACAGAATGCGTGCTGTGTTTTGATGCCCCTCGTTTGTAGCCTCTCTCACGTCAGGTTGTTCAATTATGGATGAAATTGTACAATTATGACATTTTATGTCAGTGAAACAGTACACGAGCAGAGTCGATAGATGTGATGGATTTTCAGCGAAGCAGGTGGATTTCCAGGGTTCGCACGCTCGCAGATGTGTCTTTAATTCAAGTCGCATCGAATTTTAAAAAAAGGAGGGGGGGGGGCCTGGATTTTAAGCCAGCAACTCCCATTCGTTTGGCACACAAATACGAACTGTCCCTCATTCACAAACAATCTCCCAATGATTTCTCACCCGACATATTTGTCAATGAAGTCACTCTGATGCTTCTACATTTTCTTGCCACTTTATATGCAAATTAAGTGCCATTGTGAAATGACAGCTATCAAACCTGAAGTCATGAATAAAATATCTGCGAACACAGCCCACTCTTTCCAGTCAGGGCACCATAACACGACGCATATGTGTGAGGAGCGTCTGACAAGTTTACGGGGGAGGCCATTAGCACTTGATGGGGGGAAAAGTACATGTTAGCTGTTATGTTCTTCATGTCGGTCCATCAGCTGGACCGATTTGACACAGATAGGAATTTTAAACCAGGCAACTGAGACCGATTTCCTTTGCAGGCAGTTTGCATCATAAACGAAATGAGTTAAGCCAAACTGCTGAACAGCCGGTGCCGCACAAAGATTCATCGAGTCATCTGGGACCCAGAAACGTTGGGTTTGTGTTTTTCCTTTTTTAAAAGCAAACAGCGTTTAACTGCAACTGTGTGTGCGTTCATTTATCTATTCAACATCTGTGATTTTTATGTGCGAGTGAACCAACAGCTGCGTAAACTGATGCGCACACAATACGAAGCTTTGTGTTGACTCGGCGCTGGTCTGCTCATGATTTCACACCACAGCGAGCCCCTTCGGGCCTTTCTGGCTCCGGCCATCAGGAACAAACAAACTAGTGCAGTGTATCGGCCAGTGTATCATTCGTTCTCTTCATAGCTGAATGACAAGATTAATCGTTTTGTTATTCATAGAAGAATCTGAGTCTATAGATAACTGCTCGCTTTCTGTATTTGAGACTTTTATGGTCGAGTCAAAACTAGAAAACTGAGATAAACTTTTACAAGAAGCAGGAACAGTAACATCACCATGGATACAGCGAGTTAGCCTTTGGGTAGAAACATGAGCAACCGAATCACTGATTCACTCATTGCGCTAAAAGTAATCACTTCATCACCTTAATGCCGAAGGAAAGTTAAAAAAAAAAGTAAAAGTGATATGAAAGCGAAGGGTTCTCCTGTTAACATCCCAGCACATACATACGATGGGTTGTACTGTGCTGTAGACCAAGCCCCTTTTCTCTCCACGTTTACATGTTGATCATCATCTTCTGAGCTTTTATTTCCCATCACTAACTAACTTTTTCATTTAAAATTGGACTAATAATGATATTCTTGATCAGATTTTGGATTCTCCATTAAAAAAAAGTGGAAAAAGCGGACGACACGTGGATTGTGTGTCCCTTTGCCCTCCATGCAAAATTCATGATGTGGAAGGCGGCCAGCATGCATAAAGACACACGTTTAAAGAAAAGCTTTCTCATTTAAAAAAGAAAAAGCAAAAAAACCTCTGGGACCGATGAGCTCAGATGTCCTCTCAACCATAAATTATTCACCACATCTCAAATAATTTACGTTGACGGGTCTCCGAATAAACCTACAGCCAGGAACGAAGATTGAACTTCCGCCATGTAGAAGCGATTCTGATTCAGGTGTTTGGCAATTATATCTCCAGTAAACCCGAGCAACAGTTGCTGCAGCAGTGCCCCGGGCCTCGTCTCCGCACCCAGTGGCAGAACGGAGCACAAAAAGAGAAAAATGTAGCAGTGACCAGTTTCCAGCTGCTCTGAAAACTTTAAAGATGCACGAGTTAATATCGTTACATTAACAGGGTATCACACCGCTCCAGACTGCAACCATTACCTTAAGAGAGCGCCTACATTCTATTAATAAGAAATAAATGCGAGAATGGAGAGCTAAAGCGAGTTTCATTTTCTTGGCGCACCATCATCCAACGCGGCTTGGCTTGCATTCTGGAACCATCGGTTCTTTTTTCAAAACTAGTTTGCAGATTCGACCTGAAACTTATAACACAGAACAATCAAACTACGCAAAAGCAGCCAGGTGCTTCAGCTCTGCAGGGGCCGATGCGCTGATGGATCTCTGAGGCCGGCCAAGGTCAGCAGGGGAGGCTGAATTTGCATTGAAATTAAATTACTTTATTTAAAAAAAAAAAAAGGACAATTTTCAGAAATAACAATGTGCCGGTTCATCATTTTAAAACTAAGTTATCTATTTATTCATCAAAGCTTTTGTCAGTAATGCAGCTAAGAGGGAGGAATCTAAATATTCTGATGGTGATTGAAGCAGTGCTCCTGACTGAAGCAGTTTTGTAAGATTATCAGTTTAGAAGCACTGGTTCAACGAGTGCAAAAAGTTAGCTGACGCTCTGAATCCTTGATGACGCAACTGCAAAAGGACACAGATAATCACAGTCTGACACTGCGGTTTAGGTCAGGATGCTTTACAGCCTTTCATATAAGACTTCACAATATAAACAGTGAAATCTAACACTAATGGATTGTTACCTTCAACAGAACGTCCACATATATGTTGTGCTGTGACATTATCTCTCTGATGTCCCATTTAACTCCGGCCATCATGAGCAGCATTTGTTCATAGTCGATGGCCTTTGCTGCCACGATCCAGTAGATCGGTTTTCGCAGCTCGCTGGCCGTGGACACCGTCTGCAAGTGGAAAGGGAGAATAAATGTATGACAATATATGTTCTGCAGAAGTGCACCGTGTTAGACACGCTCCTTAATGTTATGTAGCGTTGAGAAGGACAAGAAGTCAAGGTCTCCTCTGAGATGAAGGCATTGTGCAAATAATGTAATGTTATTACATATAGAAGGAGAGGTTGCTGTAAAGTTTGCTTGTGTGAACTCATAGGACATGACATTCATCTGGTGTTAAAAGGAAACAGACCTGCACCTCTACTGAAACATGCCAAATGTCAGAAGGAGAAAGAAAGGGAGAAAACAAAGAAAACACAGAGCTGTTTGCGTAGCTCTAAGTAACAGAAGTGAATTCTAAGTTGATGTCAAACACCAGATGTAACAACAAAAGGAATACTTTTGCAAAGGGAACAATGACAAATGATAAAAATGACGTCATTTCATTTTAGACTCCGTAATGATGAAATCTTTGATGTTTGGAACAACCCTGGCTATAAGAGATGGCGATGGTGTGAGGTCACTGCGTATAATCAGAACAGTTTGTTTCAGTCGGAGGTACAAATACATCAAAGAATACAATACCTGGGAATAAAACTGTTGGAGGAACGGTTTCTTGGCTGCGGGCATCATCGTATCCAAGTGGGACTGCAGGGATTCAAACTGCTCAGCCAGAAACACGCTGAAAAGAAAAATCAATCATCATGTTTGTGGTACAAAAGCTTGTTTTATCGTTTCAACGTGTTTTATCGCGTAGATCAGACATGTTAGATTCCATGACTTGACTTCTGTGCTGATGTCATGAGGCTTTAGCCTCAGTGATGCGCTCTTACACGCTTGGAGAAAATCTATTATTTTCTGTTCCAGCAGTCCAAATTTCAACCCGTGTTTATTACAGCTTAATGTAACAGATAATTAAGTTGAACACACTCTAATGTGTTCACCGCATACATCCACTGTTCTAAAACCGACCTCGCACCATATACTCGAAGCATTACTTATGTCCGACGTATCACATTGCAGTGAATGGATCTGTGAAAATAAAGAGATCGATCGAAACAGCAGAGTGAGAAATATGGAGGAAAAATAAATTAATAAATGAATGCAGACAGAACTAACAGCCCTGTTCCACCAGCTCTGACCAAACAAAGCCCTTTTGACTGGGCTGATCGAATGCTCTGAAGCTGAAGAAAAAGGGCAGGCGTTTAGAGCTATCTGGACTTTAACACAGTGGAGAAAGGTTCATATAATGGATTTCACCGCTGTTCCAGGTTAAAGGCAAAGATTCAAAAAATGCACTTCACATGAAGAAAACCACGTTAGACTCTGAATGGCTTTACACACCAAGTACTGGCCAACGGGAGCGGATCTGCTTTGAATTCATTGAGAAACGACGCTGAACAGCAACGTCCTCAGAAAGTGAAGCAGAGCAGCAATGATGAAGTGTATGAAAAATGTGTAGTTAGGATGGACATTTATTTTAGTTTCCAGTGATAGCCAGACCGATCCCTCAAATATTCAGCCACAAGACCTGTTTATGCAGTTGGATCAATGAGTATTTAGATAGTGACACAATTATTGAAAGTTCCTCTCTTTTATATTTTTTTTGGAACAAAAACAACAAACTGAGCACTTGGGGATGGTCTTTTTTTTTTTTAATATTCTCTAATAACAACACATAACTCTTGGCTGTAGTGTTCACAAGTGTCACGTTGATGACTTCTTTATTTGCGGCTGATAATAAAATAGATGAGCTCGCTGCCGACCGCAGTGACCATCTGCGGGGGAAGCCAAACAGAAGTCTTGACACTGAATGCTACGTTTAATGGCAATAACTGCACTCTGGAGAGCATGTGTTGTTTTCACGGAGCAGAGGAAATCACATTTACGCTAAGCTGGAACACCTTGTATTTACCGCACCCTAGCATAGCGCAGTGTGTGTGTGTGTGTTGGTGGGCGGGAACAAACGCACCCAGCAGTTCACAGTTATGTCATCATGTCAGGACAAATGCAACAACCAGAACAACAGCTACAGGGTAGAACAACAGCAAGATGATCTGTTCTTCGTCCCGTCATCCTTGACTTTTACTCAGAGGTTACTCTGATGTTAATATTTGTCCACTTTAACGCTGAACATCTCATGTTTGTGCTGATTAAAATGGCATATGAAGATGATGATGATGTCGAGGGGTTCTTTCTAAGCCTTCTAAACAACAAAAAAACAACCTTTTCGTACCCTGAATAAACCAGCTTCAATCTCCTTGGAGAATCTTTTGTTTTCTAATGTTGCCTAAGACACATCTTCACCTCTGCCCTTTAGCTCTTTCACATTTGTATTTCTTAAGAGCTCGTTGGGTGCCTGGAGTACACACACACACAAATGTTTTGGGCGAGGATATGAGGCCCATGCTTTGTAGTCTTTCATTATTAAGCTGTTGTTGCAAGCGGCAGGCCTCTCAGGGTTTAAGGGCTGTCAGCACCGATGATAGCTTGACCTAATTATGTATGAGGGTGGCATTGTGTAGTGTTTGTAGATGTAAGAAGCAAAGACAGAGATGGAGAGAGACCTCACAGGCTAAACGAGACGGGGAAAATAAATCTGTTGGGGAGGAGCGATTGTATCAGTTTAAAATAAGGACAAGATAAAATGAAAAGAGGCGGGAATTCTTTTCTCTGGTAGGCCTTGTGTCCACATAGAGCTTTTTTTTTTTTTCCTCCCCAGAGATCCAGGGCTTAAATGAATGGAGAGCATATACAGTTGCCTCGAGGAAAACCTCTGCACCCAGAGTCATTTTTCACAGCCCTCCACCTTTTTCTCTGCAGCTGCTCCAAGTTCAATATCTCTCAACTCTTCGTGCCGTCATGGCTGCTTCTCTTTGAGCAGAAACTGTCACCCAAGTAACCGGGAAAACACAAGAGAAACTTGCTCTCGTGTCTGCCTATCCCGAGTGGTCGGCCATGACATGACACAAAGAACAGACCCTTCGCAGGAGCAGATCAGCCAGATATGGAAGGTTGACGGGAAAATTCATAATGTGATGGCAAAGAAGCTCAAACAGCTTATTAAAATGAAAATGACCAGCGGTCTGTTTTGCAGATAACACAGAAACCCTGTTGGGTTAATAATCACCCTGAACTCTCCGAAACTGTCACTTAAAACTCTCCCTCGTTTAACTTAAAACAGGCTCGGAACTGGGCTTCTTCTGATAGCAGCATTCGCACATGACTGTGATATTCATCGCGCTGCCGTCTCCGACAGACTGCGCCAGTCCTCTCTCTGCTCCACGGCTGTCAGATTGAGCTGTGACAAGCTCATCCATCGACGGTATGAGGGCGAGCGTCCTCCGTTTAGTGCTCATGGTGGAATGAATAAACAATCTAAATAAATAGTAGACTGACAAACAGATAACACAAAGCGAAAGGGTGAAACTATCTGATCAAAAACGGCAGTTAAAGGGAGCTCGCACAGTGTATTCTCACACACATGACGCATAACACACTCTTTGTAAAACTGCCTGATGAGAGAGAGTCGTGAGAACCAGCTTCTTTGACTTTATCGGACAGCATACTCTGATGAGGACAACTGCTGAGTTATAACGGCCAGGACCACACAAGTGTCTGTATGTAAGCAGTTCCACTGTTGAGCAGCGTCCACTTACAGAGACTCTGTGGCCACCACTCTCTGTGCCAGTCCATAGAGAGACCCGCTGTTAGTAAGGACCACCATTTGGCTGAGGTGGGGGCTGGGCACCTTCTCCTTTCGGTCCTCTGCAGGGGCGTGGACTCCTGCATTCTCCCCCACAGGATCCTGAAAGAAAGACGAGCAAGTTAGCTTGCTGAGCCAGAAACGCTGAAAATTCACATGTATTCTTTGAAGGAATGCATGTGAATGCATTTGCGTGATCGCATCAAGCAAGAGGACAAATTAAAACAAACAATTATGAACTAATGAGCACTGATATTTAATTTAGCTCTATTGAACAAACCAGCCCTTCACTCTTTGATCATATTTCTTTCAAGTTGAAATTCTGGAGGCCATTTCATTAGAAGTACCATCATCTATAATGAATCAACTTCATTCAGCCATTTACAAAGCCTTTATTCATGCCTGTGTACCTTAATCATTACTTCCATGCTCATGTCTATCAGTGTTTGGGTCTAAATGTGCGTTTTCAACTAGATTCTTCACTTCACAGTCCCTCGCAGTCATTGGATTGCTAATGGTGTACAGAGATTTCATCCTCTGGATAGGTTCATTTTGTTCAAAGATTAGTTGCAACCTGATGACTTCATGAATTGTTAATAAAGGCAGTCAAACACTTGATCATGTGTTCGTCGGAGTTAACAAATGAACGTGAACTCGGAGCCGTAGGAGCAGCAGTGACAGACGTGAGCCGCAACTAAAATATGGGCACGTGGGTGTGAGCGCGCTCGGGCACTTAAACAACTGGAGCTACATCCGTTGTCCAAAGGGAACTTTCCTTCGGAAACACGATTAACACGTTCTTTTTCATGGTTACTGTTCATTGGAGCAGTTGGACGAGCCGCTGTGCTATAGCACCGCTCCACAGTTACTTTTCACAGTTAACCTGTCCCAACAACAATGTAAATGTGAGCTTGTGAATCTGAAATTCAGTCAGTTTTTGTGGAACTCCGTTGCACCCGAAGCGCACGTGCTCTAAAATCCTGCTGAGCAAACGCTCCTCACACACTTTTATCTGCATTTATCTCCTTTCACTCCAATACCACCTCTCCGTCACGCAAGCCTTCTGTCCGTTCATTTGGAAAAAAACAACTGAAACAGACTAAGTCCCTTCATATCGATCATGAGAATCTGCATCTGCATAAAAACCCATTAAGATTTCACGCCGCAGGCCAGATCACCCTATCGTTTCAATAAAACATGACTTGGTGCCATAATATCACATTGGTACACCGAATTTTCACTCTGCAGCTTCAAAGATCTCTTTAACAGCCCGTGGCACATCCATAGCAAATCACACAGGTAATTAACAAATTGTGGGGATTAATGCTGCGCCATATCACCCACTTACATAATGCAGTTCAGTGTAATCTGGACCAAGAATACCTGTGCAAAAGATTTTCTAACCGAGACAGCACCAAGCGAGGAGGAGGAGGAGACAAGCGATCGAGCTACTGAGGTGTAAATCAAAGCGTGACATAATAAAAAAAACAAATGGTTACAGCGCTCTGAATTAATCCAAAAAACTGACAACAGCAATATCAAAACATCTGTGATAAACGGCCCGCATGACACCAGTTTACAGCTCCGAAAGTAAGATTTAAAGTTCATTCGCAGAGAGCAGGAGAAAAAAAAAGGCGGAGGATGTAACATTTTTGTTTTAAATGATGACATCTTGCGCGCCCCGCAAACAGCCAACCGTTCACAGAAACACTCCAGCAGCAACAATCCAGCGCACAAGACGCAATAAAGAATGCAGAGTGAGGAGCTCTGCAGACAGTTTATGACTCAGACCTGCTGCTCTCTTCTCCTGTGCCATGACTGAAACCTTTCCGGGACCTCTCACTTCTCTCGAGTGTTGCAGAAAACTTTATCTGGAGAAAAATAAGCCTTCGCATAAAAGCTCCTTCTAACATCACTCTGGAGATGCAAGCATCTCATGGCAAAGAGTTGTTAGGACTGAGAACGTTGAGAATAAGAAAGCAAGATATAAAACTTAACTGGACACCTCTGTACACAAATGTGGAGACTTTCTTTACTTTGGCGAGAGGCTGCGGAGCGTCCATCAAAGTTTGCGCACTTTGGCGCGTGTTCAGCTGATCACGCTGAGACGGAGGCTATTTCTGAACTCAGGGAAAGGGGAGGAACAGCTGTAGCTCCGAGTTAAAGCTTTACATTTTTTTTATCCAAATTCCAACTTGACAGCCCTGATGTTTGTTTGCTTTCTCAAGCGTTAAGTTATGCGAGTATGTTGCATGAGTTAAACAACCCTGCTGCCACTTTTTTTTTTTTTTCTAAACGGCCCTGCTTTTTATTAAGATTGTTGTTTTGGAGATAAAAACCGAATGCCGGAAAACAACATGCTGAACGCATAAAGAAAAAGAGGAGATTTATGGTAAGTTCACCGTTACACGTTCCAAATCTAATTCACTCTGGTAAAGTTCCTGCTTCTTTCATCCCATTGTCACACATAGAGATCTGTTCAAAGAGCGCCATTATCCAAAGCACTGAGGGATTTAAATCCACTTCAGACATTTATAAAGACGTCTGCTAAGTCACTAAAAACCAGAACGTATAAAAGTCACGAGAAAGAGGCCTTCTTTTCAACATCTAACATGACAAACGTGCTGTGGTTATGGAGCTCATCCAGAGAACCCATTACCACCAACTTCTAACAACAACAAATGATGCAAGTTTTGGAAAATGATTGAACAAACAGAAAAAAAAATAAAAGGCTGTAAAGCAGTGGCTGGTGGCCATTTGTGTGGCTGACGTGCAAAGTGACCTGAAAGTTGCACGATAGCAAGTAAATATTTCAGACAGAGCAGCGTTTGTACTGCTTTTTTGTGAAATGTGCCACAATCCTCTTAATATCTTACCCAAAGCCCACCGATGATGCTGATGGAGAAAGCATTACTGTGTGCCCACGAGAGGAAATAACTCCACAAGTGTGCAAGGCCACAAGTTAATGAGACATGAAGACGTGACACCTGTGGCTGTTGTTTACTGAGCCATCATCATACCTAAGGCAAGGATGAAGTGGATTCAATCTATTCCATTTCATTGTGAACTTAATTGTAAAGCCATCCTGCAGTCTCTTGTGGTAATGCACGGTGTCAGCGTTGATAAAAGACGCGGTGTACAGCCGACATTATGCAAACATCTGGCGAGTCGTTAATTTCACCAACTAGGAGCCGGAGGAGAATACCGACACTAAAATGAAGAACAATGCGTCTCTTTAGAAAGATCATAGAAAGGCGTTTTTTTGTTCATGGCTTTCACAGCATGATGTTTGCAGGCATAACAACGTACGACTGCAGTCATTTATTGCAGCAACAACATGAACAGCCGCCTCACACTTTCCTCGTGCTGTTTAATGTTATGCTGCAAGTCTTGATCACTGAATCATAAAGCTGTGACCGTGACTTAATGTCTCATTCCTGCACCTTATTACCTCTTGGCTCCAACTTATGTTACTCATATGCCCTATGAAGTCACGGTCCCGTGTTATTCACGTGGCCAGCTGGAGCTCTGTTCTCTCAAATGTGCTGCCGCTAAAAAGAAAAGCTATTTTTGACCGGTTTCCTCCTTAAGATCTGCTGAGACCGCCGTGCTTGCAGATGACACAAAAAGGGCACCTAGAGGGATTTTCAGCACGCAGCGGCAAACTATCATAAGAGAAAAGAAATGCCTCTACACGTGAAAGTCGGAATTCAAAGGTGCCCAAAAGGGAGGAAGCAGATAGTCTCATAGTTTAAGAAAAAAGAAACAACCTTCTTAGATGTCTCCTCTCAGCGGGCTCTACCACAGCTGAGCACACATGGGCTTCTCTCCGAAGTTTCTTGTCTTTACGACAATACAAAGCTCCCTTTAATGGCGTTTTTACACCAGCTTACATAGAAATATCACGCAAAACTGAAGCAAACTTATGGAATTTTTCAGAAACGAAACTGCGCATGTTTCCGTTCGCTGGTTCGGAGCTAATAATTCTGAATTTATGTCACCATGGAAACAAACCTGTTGCGTTTGCCATACACTTTAGAAAAACGGGGAGCATAATAATTGCAGTCTGTATTTTTTATTTATTTATTTTTTTCTCAATGGTTGTTAATATTCTTCCATTTTTAGCTTGGCCGCAACATGTTTATTTTAAGAAGATTTATTTTAAGAAGTTTATTTTAAGAAGAGAACATTTGCTCTTTATCAGAACTTATTTGGTAAAGCTGTCCTTCTACTTCTAGTCTTTTGAGTTTCAAATCTTAAAAGAAAAAAAGACAAAAACCACCTTAAGTGTGCATAACAATGTTTTTGTGAGATTCAGAGCATGTTTGTTGGATTGTGCCATTTCTATGAGGGTTTTATAATAAAAAAATTAAAAAGGAATGGGCATATGACCATTACCTTCACTCACTTATCAAAATTATGCACACAGCTGTACATTCTGCTTTCATCCCATCAGTTCAATTAAGCTTCATCTGTGTTTGTCTGGCATTACAGCAAAGTCTGCTTTGGTCTTATATGATGCTTGACCGTCCTGCGAAAATGCAAGCTCCGGGAAACGAGAGTTAAGGGTGAAAAGCTGCATTTTTCTTTTCAAAATGCATGCAACTCTGCAGGGGCCCTTCAGGCAAAAGGAAAAGGCTGTCTGGAAATGTAAAGTATGAAAAAAGGGGAAAAAAAAAACCCAACCAACAGCTGTGACATTTAGGATTTCATACAATGTCTTTATTTCAACTCTGCAGAAAGAGAGCGTAAACATGCTCTTAGGTGGTGGGGGGGGGGGTGATTTACACCGCTGCTTGTACTAACCTCAGCAAGGTTCTGTCTCTTCGACGTTCCTGAATGAAATGTGATGCAACCTTAGCGAGCTGCCAACTGTCGTTGAACGCTTACAAGGGCAAACTGAATGTGACCGTAACTGATAGCATTAACAGAAAATCGTGCTTGCCTTTTTAGTGGTCCTGAATTTTTTCAAAGAACTTCGGGGGATAAACATGGAAATCACGTTGGATACGATAAAATTGAACCTCGCTTGTTAATTTGATGGATACAAGTGTGTCATAAAGTTCAGGCCAATCAGCCGAGTCCCCCGAGATTAGAAAGTTTATCTTTTCCCATAAATTGATTGATGCAACAGGAGAGATTGCACATCTTCATTTTTCTTAATCTTGTGCCAGTTGTTTTTTTTATTATTTTTGTAGATAGCTCGTGTGTTTATTTTGAAACGGATCATTCCACTGGCGCATTCACGTGTCTGGACTCTGTCTACTGCGGCGACGTCGGCCCACAATACACTACAGCTGGTGGAACCCTTAGATTCACCAGAAAACTAAATCAAATCGATTCAGCCCTACGCATCACCTTTTCGTGATCGCCGTGGACATAACCGTCGAGTAACTGCAGCGTAACTCGTTGTTTTTTGTTGTTTTTTTTATCCTCAAAGATAACACGGCGCAAGCACTTGTTTTCACTTTCTTCTGACAATCGATCAAAATGACAGATGGCATAAGTGAGACAAAAGTAAACCATGTGCTTTCTGCGTTGCCATGTGCGCGCAAAAGAATGCCATATTGGATAAATTAAGAGCCTGCGATTTTTCAAAGCCATAAGGGGGCCGAAGAAGGAGGGATGAGGAAGACCGTTCCAAAAAGCTTGACTTATAGCGAAGAGGTCTCCCTTCATTTGATTTAAATCCTGCAGCTGCCGCAGATATCTTGAGGGAGTTTACATTTTTCTCCTCCGTCCAGATGAAAGAAATATTAAAGCTGCACTTTCGCAGCAAAAAGCAGACTGCAGACAACACACAAAAAGATCATTCGTTCACCATTACATTTGCTATCTGCAGTGTTACTAAATACGTTAAAGACAACATGGAGAAAGTTGCTTCATTATTTCGTTTCCTGTTCAAGAAACAGAAACGCATGTGGAAATAAATGAGTGTTTATGAGCTGGACTGAGTTTCTAGTAAAAGTCATGAATTACTCCTTTCGGGGGGGGGAGAAAAGTATCAAATGCACCCAGGTATGGGATAACTGTTCTACAGTGAAACGCTTTCAAATTGCTTGAGCAGTCCCAGTGTCGGAGCCAAAGGCTGGGTACAAACTGTTCACTCAGAAAATATTCACTAATCACACAGCCTTTCTGAGGCAAAAAAAATTCAAACTGTCAGAGGAAGCTGTCTGTCTGCTTAGCTGACATCAGTTTGGCAGCTGATGGGAACGACAATATGTCTGCTTTCGTTTCTCACTCTGGAGACGGCCACCTCAGTGCTCCCGCGGAAATTATCGTCAAGGTCGACTGGAGAAGAACTAGAGAATGAAAGAAATAGTCTGGTGAAACTATTCCCATTATAAGTTGGAAATTAGGAAACATCACTGAACTCTATGGATTCAAATACAATAGACTCATTTTAAAACATTGTCAGATGCTTCGTGTTGTGTTTTTTGTAGGAGGTGAGACGGCTCCATGAAGCGCTAAAGGAAGAACGCGAGCTCCTCAAAAGGACCACAAGACAAGTCAAGAAAAAGGGTGAAGAAGAAGAAGAGTGAAGAAGCATGGCCGAGCGCTTGTGATGCTTTTGGAGGCAGCATGAAGGAGCAGATGGCTCGCAAAGACGAAACATGGAGGCAGAAAGTGCACTTGTTGGAGAAACAAAGACTCGCTCTGTGCGAGATTGTTTCAAATGGAGGAAGAAGACAAGCCAGGCACAAGGAGAAAAAATACAAAAAACAAATCAAACTTCACATTTTAAAGGAGCAACAACCTGCAGGCAGCTCCCTGAGCTTTACGGTTTACTGCAGAAGCTCGAGTTTAACCAAGAACCGAGCAGCTAGAGAAGAAAGCTCCAGAAAACCGAGAGAACAAAAGGAAAGAGAAAAATTACAAGTAAATATCATAAAATAATCTTTAAAAAAAAGGAATAAAAGAAAATACTCATACAAAGGGGAAAGACAAAGGTGGAGAGACAACATAAGAGTCCCCAACTATGCCTTACCATTTCCTCCACCCTTTTCTCTTCCACCCTTATCCCATTAGGACAGGGCTACAGGTGGTTACCCTGTCTCTAAGCCTTAGCACCCGTCTCTGTAACCAATATATTCTTTTTAAAAAAAGGTTATCCATTAACCTGATCTAGTCTTTCAAATCTGCCTTGCGTACATCTTACGGTTTCCATGGAGATTACACTCACCTCTTTTTAGGACCAGATTAGACAAGACAAGGATCTCCATCAAGCTTTAAATAAGTCACTTGTTTTCAGTTAGACAGTTAGGAGTGAACTACTGAGGGAGTCTCTCTTTCCGGTTTGTTCAGAACTCATTCAGCTATTTCCATGAGTCTCAGCACCCCGGGGGTTTCAGTCAGGACTGATATCAGCTCGCTCGACTCTGACAACAGAAGGGAGCAGAAAGTAAAATATGATCTGGGTGATACTCTCAATGAATTTTGTCAAAAGCCCCTTCATCTCTGACTTGGGGTGTAGGTCGTTTCGGTGAAACAACGTTTCAGATAATAATCCCTGTTTGAGTAGAGAAATTCTGCTGAGGTGCACAGGACTTTGTGGAAAACACTGCCAGAGGAGTAGAGGTAAGTTTTGTCTACTTTGGCTTTAACAGAGTGAAACACCTGCACAGCAGAATTAAAACATACGAGCTACGGTGTCCTTACTGAAGCTATTTTTTTTTGGATGCAAGACACGATGAGACAAAGTGGCTGCAGTATTATACAGTAAGAGAAAACACAGCAACAACTAATTAACTTCTGTTTCATGGTGAAAAACACAATTTGCACAGTTTAGCTTCAGGAAGGTCTTCACATAAGTGAAGTGAACTAAATTGTTGATCTCATGAAATCAGTTGGAGGCAAATCTGACACCTTGAAGTGGCAGAATAAACTCAAAGTTATTGTTGGGTTATAGGTTTTCTAAGGGTGCCGTTAAACCAGCTTTGCAATTCTCACCATATCTGACGTGACTTCACAGGCACCTTTAGGCCCCTATAAAAAGACTCACTTAATTTTATTTTATTTAAGGGGGTAATGAGTGGCGCATTTTCCGTTTTTGATGAAAAAATAAAATACGTAACTGCCTTAAACACGTTGTTTAAGACCGGCAGTATAAGGTTTTAGCACAGAGTGTCTATTCATTACTCACAGTTTCCTGGTCATGGGCAGAAAAAGAAACAAATTAAAGGTTTGACAGATGCAGGATTAACATGAGCACAGTATTAGTGGCTGAGAGCCGGAGTGAGTTTCAGATGAAAGTTGGCTGAATCGTTTCCTCTTTGAAAAAAAATAAAATAAAAAAAATTTAAAAAAACCACATTGTGTGCATCCAGATGAGAGATAACTGTTTTATAGTGAAAGGGTTACAAAATGCACGTGCTGCATTTGTCACAGCAGTCTCAGTGTCAGAGCCAAAGGCTGCTTTGACAAACCGCTCACTGACAAGATATTCACAAATCACACAGCTTTTCAGATTTTCCTTAACAAACTCTCAGAGGCAGGTTCCTGTCTATTCAACAGGCATCAATTTGGCAGGCGAATGGTGAGAAATGATGCTTGCTTTTATTTCTCACTGTGAAAGACATCCACCTCAGCGCTCTTATACAAAAAGTCCTCCAATGATTTCTGATAAATACCCAAGAAACGTGGACAAAAGGAGAGGATGGAGCGCTACAGCGAGCCCTGACAAACAAGAGAAGCAAAGTGTTGTCGGGAGAGTTTGTAACAATGACCAAAGGCATTTCAACTCCTATGAATGAAGCAAATGTATCTGACTAATGTGAAAACTCCTCTCAGAAACGCCGTATTTGAATGGCATCCAAAAAAAGGCACACTTAGCTTTTTAGATAGATGTGTAATAAAAGAACCGACTCGATATCAACCATGAAAACAAGACTCAAGCCTGTTAATTCCATAAGAATCCCATACTGTCAGCTGCTACAGTTCGTGCTTGGTTTGTCCTTTATTTCAATTCAAGCACAAATTAAATGGCGCCACACCAGAGGCAGCCTGCTGCAGTACACTCATATAACCTCCCTCCAGGGATTAACAAAGCATTATTGGATTGAATCTTTGCCGTCTCTGACCGGCACCAGCCCCAAAGTGTCAAAGAGAGTCTAAATTAAAAGGCTAAAAAGAGCAGATAAATGACTGAGCTAATTAAAACGCTTAAAGAAAAAGAAAAATGGAAAACTCAAAAACTAATCAAAACCAAATTCATATTTCAGGTTTCAGCATTCATTTATTTCTAAACTGATTCCAACAGTGTATTTGTCCTATTTTGTGTGGATCCCTTTTTCAACTGAACTATTTATTCATGGGGTCCAACTTTAACTTCTCTAAAACACAGAAATCCTTTTCCATCAGGTGGCAGACCTCTGCGTGGGAAATCCAGACTGTTAACATCAGCAGGTAAGGTTAAAAAGGAGTTACTTTGACAAAATAAACAGGGCGAGCTTTATTTGAACATTGTATTATACTAGTTTCTACCCTACAGAAAGCTCCTCAAGTGGCCCTGTCCAGCGGCTACAGAGCCTCATTTATGGAGAACAAGCGAAGGACAATCCATCTGCACACAATCAATAACCACAGCGCTCCGTTTCCTTTTTAATAAAACACTTTTAAATAAAACGCATTGCATTTTAACATTACAAAAAAAAAAAAGAACGTGTGTGTGTGGGCAGCTAAATGCTCGGTTAAATGTGCAGGAACATAATGGGATTTTAAAAAAACAACCTTTGAGCTCAGTGTTTTAATTATCTGTCTAGCAATGGCGCTCTGAAGTGGTCCTCGAGTTAATGAACCACTTTAAAGACCTTTGATGCTAAACGATGAGTAAAAAAAAAAAAAAAAAAAAACATGCTTTCCGTTTGACAGATAGTTCCAGCTTAAGTGTTCTGTTTTTCTCTCTTCTTTTGAGTTTTTTTTATTCAAACATCGAGACCGCTCTGCTCGCGGAGACGTCTCAACAGTTACGGTTAAAGCTCACTGTAGGTAATTCAAGCCTTTACCTTAGAAGACATTACAAACAAGTTTGTACATGCATATCACAGTTTGTCTCAGCCCCTAATCAGATTAGCCATGTATCACACTAACTTCCTGTAAATTCAACCCAGTTTTCTTTATAAAGTACCACCACCAGCTCAAAGATGTGGTGCAATTCAAACCAATTACAGCCCAGTTATAGAGAAGACATATCTGGAGACAACAAGGAAACAATCACATCTACACAACTGTCAGTTTTGGGGTTTCTTTTTCAATTTTAGTCATCAAAATCATCAATTTTCTTTGAATTTGGACATTTTAAAAATGACTGCGGATGTTTAGCTAATCAGTGAGGAGGGGAAAAGGTGTTATTCTCATGTGTGGCATCGCTGCTATTTGCGTCTCTGTCAACCCAAACTTCACGGGAGGAGGCGGATCAGGGGGGCAAGGGAAGAAACAATTGAGTAAATTCAGCCTCCTTTGTTCAAAACAGGACACTGGCAGAGTATGCACACTTCAAACGGTGTACATACATCTGGCAACAAATCATGAAGCATAACAGAAATACGCCAGTTTTTGGTAGACACACTGATTGCTCTGGATGCCTTTAACAAAACTATGAACAAGAATACGATTGATACTGGCGAGAGATCCTATTTACAGATGCCTCCGTCTTCATATTCATTTCATTTTTCACATCTTCCTTTCTGCCTGCATTGACTTCACGGTCACATTCTGCACTTGTGGTGCAGACACCACACTTCGTCACCCCTGCTGTATCCTCCGAGTCAACCATCAATGATGAGTCAATTAGTATTAAAAAAAAAAAAAAGGAGAGTCAGAATGTGGAAGCAATGGCGCCTTCTCAAGTTTACATATAAGAAAATATGCTTCTGGCATTAACTGCATGTGGCAGACAAACTTTGCAACTGCAATTACTTGAAGCCCAGCCATTATTTCATTGGTAATTTCAGAGAGTAGCATCACACCCAGTCCTGTGATCCGCTGAGCTTTGCAAACAGCCAGGAGCTGAGAAATGACAGCTTGTCCACAATGTCCATAAGGACCTTAGCCTTCTGTGCCAAATATGGTTTCCCCATGTAGGCCAGCTGCATTGTCAGAGGACATCAAAGGAAAGGGGTCTTATCTGTGTGGTTGTAACGATTAGAAATTAAACTCTGCTATTCCCAATGAAAATATGTCTCGTAAAACTGAACATCCATGGAAGGATTTCAAAACAGATAAGAGCGAAGCTTTGAACAAGACTAGAAAACAGGGATGGAGCAGTGGCCTGATGACTATCAGTCCCCACTGTTTTTCCTCAAAGGGATCACAGATAAGAGGTCTGAAATATTTACCCAGCTGAAGAATGCTTCTTAATGAGACACTGTGAGCGCGTTCGAGCGCAGTTTCTGTGTATGTTGCAGCTCAAGTATAATGAGATTCTGCTGTGTTTCATGATATCCACATGGGACATGTAAGCCCTTTCCCACAATGCCTCTGAGAGAAGCGGAACAGAAGCTTTGTATCGATCGGGACGAACAGCTCTTCTCAGAAAAATGATTCCGTCTCCACAGAGGACGTTTCATCTCATTTTGCTCTTTCAACCTAACAAAACACCTCTGATAAAGAGCACAAAAAAACCATCCAAAAGCTGGGTTGTGGCGGTTTCCCAAACTGCCTCATGACAAGTGTGCAGCGCAGAGACAAACAGTAGCCTCTACCTTTCTCACCGCAGCCGAAGGGTTTTTATTGACTCCAACAAAGTCTGTTTTTCTTTTCTTTGAGGCAGGACAATGGGTGATTTGATCTCATCGAGTTTTGTGGTGGGTACTGGAGGCACTATCTGTCAGATGGGAGCTGGCTCTCTGTATCAAATAACATGCAAAACCCCAGGACATTGGCTTACCTATCAGAGCAAAAAAAGGAAGAAGCTGGAAGCAACAACGTTAAAGAATGAATACAGTTCACCTTAAGTTTAAGGGCCCCTGTCCACATGGCGACTTTTCTCTGGCAGAAAACTGCTGGCAGGGTGCTCAGAAGCTGCCCAAAAAAACCTCTGACGCATCAGAGAGGTTTTTTTTTTTTTTTTTTTTCTCATTTCTACGACAACAATCTCATGACACATCTCCACTTCAACCGCTACAGCACTCGCTTAACCCTTTGTCTTGCATCATTTCAAGTCCATTTGCCCAAATACGATGCGTTAAACAAAGTTTATTTGACCGTGAGCAGCCAACGGAGGACGCTTGCCCTCGAACCGACGGCGCTCGTCTCCACGCAGTCCGACGGCTGTCATGCAGAAAGAGGTCGCTGTGTGACAATCTATTGGACACATTAGTGGCTACTGTTAGAAGGACTCTCTTCAGATGGTTCGTGGTGCCAGAGCACAACGTTCAGAGAGATAATTAGCATCTCTTTGCTCTGCTGTCACCTGCAAGACAAACTGTGAGTCATTTTTATTCAAGAAGACTGTTTCAGTTTCATCACTATCACATTATTAATGGCCTTCTTTTACCACCAACATTTGCTCTTACAAAGGGCTTTTCTTTTATTGGGCTGTATGGAGCATTAGTGAGTGTCTTGCCTGTAGTGGACAGTGGGTTCCTGATTCAGTTCAAAGCTACTCTCGGAGGGGATTCATGAGAAAAGCGCATCTAAAAAGACTCAACATTCATAGAGGTGTGAGTGAATGCTACATTGTGGACTTTTACGACACTTCGCTTTTGCATGAAAACGGCTGGGTTACGTGTGCGTCGCTCCACGGACGTTCTGCAGCTGAGCAAGTGTAGTTCCAAAGTAAACAATCGTCTGGTGCTATAGGTGGCCAAAGATTCACTCTGCTCACGGAACCTGTCGGAGCAGCTTTAAGCTTGGCTGGTCCATCGACATATGTTACTGATCGTCCGAAACCGAGAGCGCTCCGACATCGATTACTCACGAGAACTTCAAACGGCCCTGAAAAAAAAAAAATAAAAAATGGACTATTCCTTTGAAGTGAGTAAAAACAAAAGCAAATTTGCTTCCTGTGCCTTTCAAACAATACTCACTGGCTCTTTTTGAAAACCAGCTTCCAGACAAAACACTTAAAGAAATCTAAATCAATTTTTAAATGACACTCCAGAACAAAATCTCTATTCTTATGAGCTCTGTAAACTCCCACAGCCTGATAATCCTGCAACCACGCACTGTGAAGGATGCTTCTGAAAAGCGATCTCTCAGTCCAAGTGTCTCAGTCTAGCATGATTGACTGCTGACTCCGTCTCAAACCCATTCCACAGAAATTTATATCCAAGTGAAATGGACTGGCGGTAAAGTTATTACTGCCAAGAGGATCCTATTGTGCTTCTTTGTCCCTCTAACGCCAGAAATTTGGTTTTCATTCGATGAATGTCAAATGGAATTGGGGTCTTCATTTGTTTTGTGCAACATCGCCAGACCCTCTGAGCCTATCTTAGGCAACTTGCGCATCCCACAGCTGGTGGTCTGCTCACCTGCTCTGGAATGACAAAACCTGGCCGAGACACAAGCGGAGAAATCTTTTCTTGAGTCATTGGGCAAAGAAAAATAAAAAGGAAGAAACCAAAATGCTACGAAAGTCAGGAGCAAAGAGAAGCCATGACACACATCAAAAGAAAGTGCACGATTTTGCTCTTTTCTGTGCCCGTCACAGTGAGAGGTGCGAGGAGCCACTGGCAAAGGTTTATGGGAGGCTGCAGACAGGAGGCTGCGTTTCTTATCCGGAGGGATAAACTGTCTCCTCATCACAGCGAAGGAGTATGACCTGCGATGAAATGTGTGTGTGTTTTGCAACAAAATGTCAATTCTTGTGACATTCTGTCAAGTACAGCATAAACAAGCCCACCAAGATGCTTAATTACAATCTATAAGCCCTGCCAAAAGGCAATCCCCTATGGGCCAGTTGAGACAGCGATGTGTCCTCAAAGTGAAAACTGGGCTAAAATTTGTCTCCATAAGATTTTTGAGTATATCGAGAAATTGTAAACCTGTGAAACAAAACTCCAGGCGGGATTTTATTCTGTGCATGCGCCGAAACTTTTGGTGAACATGTGTTTACAGATGAACAACTGCGTCATTGCTCAAAGTCCCCACACTGTGTGTGTGTGTGTGTGTGTGTGTGTGTGTGTGTGGCACTGAAGTCACAAGCATAAATTCTGACCCTGCCTTTACTCCTTTCCTTAGACCTGAAGCTGAGTGCCAATGCAGCTCAATCAAATGTTCCATCAGAGGGCAAAGGGTTCAGTTGCTGAAAGGAACAGCCGGTTTTCAAGGCGGACAATGACGCAGGCTCTTTGGGACTTCAAGGGTTACGAAAAGCCTTCAACAACACATCTGAAAAATTTAAAAGTGCACAGGCTCACATCTAATGACTCGGTTCAATGTCCAGTGAGAGGCAACAGACCAGGGGGTGTAGTTTCTATCAGGCCAGAGTAAGCTTAGGAAGAGGTACAGCAGACAGTGTTCGCATATGTAGAGAGTAATGTGCTAATATGGCTGCTGAGTATCAGAATATCCCAACATGAAGTGGTGAACGTGCACGTTTTCTTGCCCGTCTGTGTGTCTTTTCTGTACATTTGTGTACAACGGTGCCAGTGGAGAAATCCTCCCCACCTTTCACTCTCGTTTCGGTGCCAAGGCAGGAAAAGCATGAGCGGGCAAATGAACGCGCACACGTCTACGTTAATGAACTCATCGCAGAACTGTGGGTTGACTCCAGAAAACGGTGGAACGAAAATCAAATGCACAAACACTGTTTTCAGTCACATGCACCAGTAAGCTGTGAACTGAACAAGTAGCGGCCTGTGATGATGAGAGTTAAGAGGCATGAAAAAGGATAAGATGATAGGGTAAACAGATAAAAAGAAGGAGAAAAAAAAGGGAGAAATGATAGAAATGACAAGACTGTTTAAGTATTGCAAAAGAAATGACATGGATAGAAGAAATACCAGCCTTGCTACTGCTGATCTGAATAGGAAGAGAAGTGAAAGGTTAGTTAGTTGATATCACTGCAAATGCTAGTCTTTGTTAACCCTCTTCACAACACTGCTTGCAGCAACAGCTCTCAGCGGCTGTCACAGCTGAACTTTCCAGCAATGTCAATATGACCACAGACGAGGTTCATGGCATTATTCGGATAGGACACGGTCAGAGAAGGTGCCCCAGGCAATGTGGTGGGAGGATTTGAAGATTTTCCAAGTAAAGATTCATAAAACTCAGAGGTAATCAAGAACATGGTGGCGGGGAGAGCTTAAAAACTAGGCGATGATCTTAGGCTTTTTTTTTCCCCTGCAGATCACCTGCTTTGAACTGGAGCCACTCTCTACCCGAAAGCAGGCGAGTCTCACTGCTGTTCACGTGGGACTCTGAGTCATTACCAGCACTTTGGCTTTGGAACCAAACTGTTGCGATGGCAAATCAGGGGAACAAAACCGCAAGGATTTAGAACTTCAAATGACACGCAGCGTGCAATTAACTTTGTAATACGTTTACAAATGAGGTCGAACCTGTCATAATCTCTAGAGTGTGAGTGTGTCTATTTGCATGCAAGCGGAGAAGTGTGTGTGTACTCTGCATGCACATATCCACTGTGCAGTGGAACTACCTGCATAAAAGAATGGAATATGGAAGAATCACGGAAGAATTTGTAACTTATGAATGATAACTTGTGTTTCTGCGAGATGTATGTTAGAGGATAACAATGTGAAGCGAAGAGAGAGGAGAGCAAGGTATAAAACGATGAAACCCAAGGAAACATGAAGGTGTGCAGTGTCCCTTTGAAGAAAACAGGCTTTTGAGAGGAGCTATAACAGTTTTGCCTATGAGAAAGAACAAGCTAAAAGCATTTGCTAATAAAACGCAGGGAAAGGACGGGTGAAGTTACAAAACCCGACCTCTGAGCTAATTTGAAATAGCTTGTAATCAGACACAATAGCGATAGGATTATGCTCATCTGAAACGCACGCATGCAGCCGTGTGGATTAAATTTAGTAGCATTTTGTATTCCGAGAGGATTCTCTCACCGAAACTCCAACATGTCTCAGTGCATTACACTCCTCTCCCATCTCTCCCCACATCTAGTTTATCCAACCATCCGACTCATTTTAATCAGCTGAACAGTTCAGAGCGTATACATGGTCTCTGAAGAAAGCAGCCGAGCACCGAGCAAGTCAGCTGCAGCCTTCCTGACATCCGAAAATGGCTCATAATTCACCTTGAAAATTACCTAGGTGTAAAAGGCTACCAAGAGTAGCCCCTGAAGCTAAAATACATGCTGTTAAGTAAGGCTATTCAAGGTTTGGATCATTTATGAGTCTTTTGTGTGATTTTGTAACCAGTGTTCGTTTTCCTTCCCCTGCTTTCATGATCTATTTTTTTTTTATGTTTTCTGCTTCCTTAGTGCTCAGCTATGAGCATTACAGGTAAGTAACCAGTAAAGCCATTACCGGCGAAATACTCTTTATGCTGTGCTGTCAAATAAATGCTTTGCTTCAACGGTCACTCGGAAGTTGTGCGCTCCCTGCTGTGGGAAAAATACTTTCTGTGGCTACATGCAAAAAGTGCTGCTAGTTGGACCTATTATATTCTGATGAGATTTACAGTAAGATAATGACGAGACTGCCGCTGATGGGTGCCAGAATGGCTTGTCATCATGTCACCCATCACTGTGTATTATGCATCCTGAAAACTCAAGATGCTGAACACAGCGACGGTCAAACTCTTTGCTTTCATGCTGGTCTGTGACAGTGAAACTATGTTCAAATGAAAAAACATTTGTATAAATATATAATATAATATTCACTATTTAGCACATTTTTTTTTCTATACATGTTCTAAATCTGGAAATGGTATTGAGAACGTTCACATTAGAGCATTATCTTGATCACATGGCACATTTGATCTAGTGCGGACGTTATTCATTAAGAGAAACTGGAGGACCGTGTAGATGTTAACAAAAGCAGTGTTTGCTTTGTTTGTGTCATTAAAATCGTACAGAGCTGCTCTCTGTTCAGTCTGTGTTCAGTTTCCCTCCACGTTCCTGTGAAAACTCCAGCTTTTTTCAGAGGCATGAAGATGGAAAAAGGGAAGCGCTTGTGTCTGACATGCTAATTCTTTGTAATATGTTGTCACTGTCCCCCGTCCTCTTATGCACTCATTCATTACTCTCAACAGCCATTCTCAGTCATTTCTCTCACAAAATGTTTGATTAGCTGAAAAAAGTTTAAAAGACAACATTTCTGACATCCGATTGACACCATGTTGTATTTCAGCTCTTGAGGTATTTGCTGACACACTTAAATACCAAAGAAATTAAACGAGAGCTTCTCCTGCTCCGTTTTTACTAGCTTGCAACAGAGAATCGTAATTTCGTTTCATGTGGAGCAGCGCTCGCTCCTCAAGTGAGTTGACAAACTCTTTGATCCCTTTTAAAAGCTGTCTGAGAATATGAAATTACCTGAAAAGAAACTATTTGCCGTATCACACCTGTGCGGTGCCACAGCCGGCTGAAACACGGAGGAACAAAGCCATCGTATGAAAGCCGATCATTTAAAAAAAATCTTAAGATTGCACATTTTACACAAGAGTTTCGTTTTAAAACACACTTTCTTAGGTATTAGGTATAATCGTTAATCGAAAAATACAAGAAAGCCCCATCGGTCGTCAGAAAGAGAAAAGCAAGATTGAAATCTTTAAGGAATTTCTCATTGGGAAAAGAAAAAACATTTTCTTTTTCATTTCAGAGCCGACTGACTGTGTCACTATTTGTGTCATATGCAACAAACCTAATCCATCTACGCAGCAACGGGAGCTCAGAGGTTCGTATTGTTCTAAAATCAAATATGAGCTACTGCTTCTGAATAAAAATGAGCACAACTGACATTTTAATTGCTTTTTTTTTTTTTTTTTTAAAGTTAATTTGCTGCATTTACAGCAGACCTTAATTGGTCTCAAGGGACATGACTTATTACTTCCATTTCCTTTTAAAAGCAATATCTAGGAAAACCAGAAGATCCACAGCCTCGTCCGCATCAATGGGCAAAACCACCGCAGGGTGAGACCAGATGATCGTTCGTTTATGGTTTCGTTGATAACAGGGCAAAAAACGCTGCCAGATATGGAGAAAAATTTAAGGAAGAAGTGAGGGAGGACATTTGTCTCATCGAGTTAGAGGTCGAGAGAGACAAAAGAAGGACAGACTGCCAGACAAAAGAGTTGCAGAGTGTGGTCTGCACCACACCGATTGTCTCCATGTCACATTAGCAAAGGGAGGAGAGATCGAGGGCCCTAATGGAATAACACCCACCGTCGGCTGCCCACATTAAGAGATGGAGGTGTCCGTGTGCTCGTGTCTGTGAGCGAGCTGGGAGGTGACCACTGGCCAGATGATGACGACCCATAATGCATTTTGTGGTGACACCGGCTGTGGGCTCTTTTAACAGTACGATCACGCATGCGGTAATGGTCGGAATGAATAAAATGGACAAGGAAGAACAAAAAAAAAAAAAAAGGGAGAGGCATAAAGAGAACGGAGGCTCACGTGGACAGAGGATATGTGGTGAGATCGTGTTTGTGTCAGAGTGGCGATGAGGTAACGAGGACTGGTGAAAGAGAAAGAAGGAGAAAGATGATGAGTAGAAGAAGAAGGTGAGGCAGAGAGTAGAATATGAGACAGTTGCAGTCTTACCATGTCGATGAGGCTCTCTTGGATCCGGTTCAGTGTGGTTCTCAGTCTGCTGCTGATAAGACCCAGACCTGATGACTCATACTGTAGAATGCATACACACAGATATACACGTGGTGAGTGTCGGTACGGTGCACTGAAACTTTCTTCTTTAAGAACATACTTCAGTAGGGTTCAAAACTATACACACACACACACACACACAAACGCAGCAAGATCTGCTTTCTTCTAAAATAATTTAAGACTAGATAATCTTTGCTTCCTACTTCTAGCAGACTCAGGCACACAGGCATCAAAATCAAACAATCAGAGAGGCGACAGCGCAGAGAGAGGAGAGGTATGTACAGGGTAGCAGCACAGCAACTTCGACATCGAAATGCCTCTGAAATCCCTTTGAGATGTGCTTGATGTCACTTAAGAAAGCAAATCATGCGCATCTGAAGAGCTTCAAAACAACCACACCACATACGTTGGTCAAGTGCTCCGGACTCACAAGGCAGCGCCGCCTTATATCAGTCATTAGTAACACTTTGGGGTGCGCTCTTACCAAACAGGCAGGGCCCACCACTCTGGTAGTAACCGCCTCTCTCCCACCATAAGTGGGCAAAGATGGGCTTGGGACAGGCTATGGATGGCAAACGGGCAGCAGAAAGGAAAAAAAAAAAAGAAAACAAGAAGCAAAAGCTAAAACCTTTAACAGCAACACTGTGGAGAAAGAACAACAGAACTGAAAAGAAAAGAAGTCAGCAAACAAACAGAATTAGAGACATGTACACACTGCTGTCGCTTCACAGTGAAATGAGCTGTGACTTGCTCAAACTAATGAGAAACCGATGAACAGCCAGGTGAGATGAGGAGAAATTCAACAATCGTCAAACGTTAGATTTAGGAGGTTGGTGGGATGCGACAGAAGCGCACAACAGGAGTTCCGCTGTGGGGATTAAGGAGGCTGGTATTTTTGAGCCTATCCCATTCTTTACGGTAAGATTCAACATATCTCTACTTTTCCTGCTATGGTTTTAAAGATAAGACAGAGAGGAGTCGGAAAGCTGTTTTATTGTAGTATGAACCCTGCACACGTGCATGTTAGATAACATCCAATGTGAGCTACCTTCTGGGAGTCACGGCTTGAGAGAGAAAAATAACTACTTGCATTACTGCTCACTTTTAAGGGGATCCAGTTAAGTGTCAGACACTTTCCCGATGTGCTCTCCCTTTTTCAGTTCACTTTTCCTGCCTCTGTGTTTTGATAGGCAGCCTTTCACCTCCCATATTTCTGCCACTGTATTTCAACGCAGACTTTTTTTTTTTGTTTTATATCCGTCTACAGTAGAGTAGAGTAGACACATGAGTGAAATATCCAAGGTATTCCCACGGGGTGCAAGTTTCCAGAGTTTCGAAACAATCACATCTCCAAAACTGAGTCAATCTGCCTCTCTCCCGACCTTCCGAAGCTGAAAGTCGAGTTATTCACAGCCATGAAGAATCTGTGAGCACATCACACGACGCAACTTTAGCATTTGTGTGACACTGGAGACAGTGTGGCTGTACACACAGATAATTGCTGTATTTTCCCTTTTAAATATTAATGCCCAGCCATTACTCCTCGAGTGGAGAAGTCAAGCAGCTCCATCTTGATTCCAGCAGAGTAAAGAGAGCAGAGTCTGGGTCAAAACACCAGCATATGTGCCGGGCAATTTCCAGAGGCTTTTTAAAGATTCATGGGGACATTAGCATTTTACTCTCCGTGTCTCTTTGACTGAGACCCATTAATGAAATGGATGGTCTCATGAATGACTCTTTGGGGTATTTAAGCACAGGTGGTTAAAAAGTGAAAGTGAGAGTTACAGAGAGATGAACAGAACATAGAGATGGGATAGAAAGTGGCTCGGGAGTATTGATGGTAAAAGTCAGTGGGGTGACATGGGCTGCTAAGTGAAAGGAGCAGGAAAAAAATGATCGAGGATGCGGCTAAACGGACAAAAACAAGCAATGGAAGATGCAGACTTGGAGCATTACGTGTCAAAAGCAAATGAGTTTAAGATACAGCAGAGAGTAATGCTGATGAATAAATACATAAATGAATGTCTTAACACACATTGGTATACTGTACATAGACCCAGAGTTGAGAAAGAGCCACTGATAAGTTAACATCTCTCAAAATTTCCTCATCTCTCCTCCACACACACATAAACATGCCAATAATCTGAATAAAAGAGGCCCCCAAGGAGCCTTTTTTCCTCTATATTTTCCATCTCCATGGGACAGAAGTCATTTTGATGCTATCATTACAACTTCCCTGAGGGTGATAAAGACACAAATGCTGTTTTTTTTTTTTATTCTCTGTCAGGCACAAAATAAATGACATGATTGCAGTTCAAATGAAACTGGGTTCAAATGGGACTGTTGGACTCTATTGCTCAAGTCGATGTTTTTAAATATCTATTTATCTATTTTCAGGTCTCACTTTATATAATCCAATACATGAAACTAACAAAACAAAACACTAACACAGCAAACCCAAAACAAAAACTGAATTACTTGTCGGCTATAACTGACAGAATCGCACATTTCTTTCTTTTCTGTGGCGCTATCAAAAGTCATATGATGCACATCACAACACTTACACCCATCACTCTCTTCTCGTGCCTTTATGCTGTTTAGTGTACCAACAGTGCAGCTTAACAGTGACTTCATCACATTTTCTCCCACAACTCATAATCTTGGAAAAAAAAAGGTCAAATTTGATCTCAAATGTCAAAGCAATTGGCATTCATTTAAAGGAAAGAAGTCACAATTACACGTCACTCAAATAATCCAGAAAAAAAATGTATATATATATTTTTAATGACATTGTATTGTATTACTGGTTCAGTGCAGTTTTCTCCTTATTTCAGCCACCGAAATGGTTAGTTTCTCCCCAGTGGAGCATCAAAATGCTGAAAATGCTGTGTTTATACTGTGTCTCATAGGTAAAGGTTCAGATAAGGGCTCAATAAAAGAGCTTTCTCTGATTTTCTCCCAGAGAACGTATCCATTCAAAAGCCAGCTGGTAAGCTTTGGATCGTTACCTTGCCGACAGAGCAACTTCTGTCGCTTGAATTATCTTTTGGCAAATTCCTTCAAGTTTTCAAATTTCCTCTTCACTTTCGAATTAAATTTCCCATCAGAATATTCAAGTTCGCAGCTGTAAGGAGAAAAAAAACAGCCCCAGCCTTTGACATTCCCACCTCTATGCTTTACTAGAAGGGGTATGGTCATACTTCATCTAACAACAAAGTGGCTTATTTTCTAATGAATCTCAAAGCATGCGAAATATGTCTTTAATGGATCGAAAATGATCAGATGATTAAAAAGTTAGCCAATATTCGGTTTAATAATCCTACATGGAACAGAAGATGCCGCGGGGATATGAAATACTGTACCATGTCATTGCGTCCAAAGAAGGTGTATACGGCATAAAGGTAGTAGTCGAAGAGCTGCGATACACAGTGGATGACATCAAAGGCAATTGGTTTCAGAATGTTCATCATCTGCATGTACTTTCCTGTAATAGAGAGGGCCAAAAGAGGACAAAATAAAAAAACTGTGACAAAACATATTTTGTTATACTCAAAGTTGTGTGGCCCCCTGAATGTATTTCAGAGAGCACAGTGTGATGCAGGGGGACATTCAGATCATTTCTGTGCTTTTCGGTATTTATAGACCAAGCATCAGTTTTATGAAGAATGACAGGCTTTTTGTTCGTAAGTAAATCTTCTCTGACATTAAAAGAGCTAAACTACAGTAAGATAATCATGATGGGCCGACATCCTTTAGGGAACATGTTGCATTTGCATACAAATTGCAAGGATCTAATTTCGCATAAAGGTAATAAAAGCTATAAATAGAGAAGGTAAAGGGATGTAACAAGGTTACCAATGACTGAACTGATGAAGGGGGGGGGTAGAAATTCAATCTCTCTGGCGTTGCCGCTGAAAGAGCACTTTTTCCCTCACACTCTCATTCTTTTTACACCCTTTCACTTAAATTTTGTACCAAGAACTCAATCAAATTCCTTTACAGCTCTGCAGGGACTGAATTAGAAGTGAAACATGAAATCAAACATAGCCATTTCCTTGCTTCAAGTTCTCCCACATAGTTCTGAATCGCTGTGTGAAATAACAAAAAAGGAGGGGGAAAAAAAGAAAAAGAAAGAGAGCATAAACCATTTTTAACTGAAAACCAAAAATTATTTGTGTTAAGTGTTTCCAAACTGGACCAGGGTCCCAGCCCCAAGACGACGACACAGGGAAGAAAAACATAAAAATCCCTTCATGAGGTGATGTCACCCAAGAGCGATCTTAGTCGACAAGGGGTCCAAATGTCCTGAAAGGCACATCACAAAGACACACGAGCGTGTCTTTGGAAATGGAAGGTCAGAGCTCAGGGCGAAGGCTAACTATTATTAGTGCAGCTCAGTCACACAGACACGGGGCGTGCCGGTCGCAACAATTTGATTAATTGATTAATAAATTGAAATCTCAGCGGGCCACAGGAGGGTTTGGGCTGCTCTGGAGGAGAGTTTAGTTGCAGAGAGTGTGCATGTGGGCAGTACCTACCGACAAGCCTGATGACATTGAGGGTGGTGTTGGTGAGAATCGGTGCATTGGTCTTATTAAGGTTGTAGTCCGACCTTTTCTTGCTTCTTATGGTCTCTCGGGACACACTGAAGGACGCAGGGGAGAAAGGGGTGTCGGAGAAAGCAGGGTGGAACCATGAGAAAGGAGACACACTAATGCATGTTAACATCGCTAATTCTCTGCAATAACAAGCCTGGTTCGAAACCTTTAGTGTGGGTCAAAGTCTTGTAATTGATCAATCGGGAACCATTACACATGGCAGGAAATACAGATAGACCCAGATGGTGAAGTCTCTGAACTAGTGATCCGGGAGCACCAGAACCCTGACACAGAGCTCACTGAGGCATATTAGCAAGCAGCCGTTACATCGGCCATCTTATTTCCAAATGTGACCCTGCAGCCCACTCAATAATAAACCATTCGTAATCCCTGCTCATAAAATGGGAAATGAGCAATTAATATGTCAGGTGTGTCGGGTTAATATAAATGGGACCGCGAGCAGGAAGTGGAGAAACACTTAAAGCAATCAAATCAGAAATGTCAGACCTGTGGGGTACGAGGACATGGAGCAGAAACACCACAACGCGATGAATGGGACACCGGAAGTTACATTACATGAAATAGTCATCAGAACAAAGCCTCCACACTGAATAATTAATAGTGCTGGATGTTTTGCTTCCTGTACAAATCTGGTATAAAACATGAGCTGAACAAGGAGTTAGATCAAATTCAGCTCCAACGGGCTGCATCAAGTGCAGCACCGCATTAAAGCAGTTATTTATAAACTAAATATAAGAAGAGGACCTGAAAAATGACAGATGTAGCGTGCTAAGATGGTTTCGCTTGTGTGTATTATAGGTCCTTTAGGATTCAACACTTTCCAGTTATAAAGGAGGCAAATACACAAAAACTGTCTCTTTTCAATACAAATAAATGCTTTACACACAAGGTTTAAAAAAAAAAAAGAAGAAAAAAGCTTTCACCTTTATCAAACAGCGATTAATTGCTCAACAGTTACCAATAACTTAGGTGGGAATGGAAAATAATGAGAAGTTTTCATGGGAAGACAATCTTCCTCAAAGCTTCCTGCCTGAAAATCAGGGTGAGACAGCGGTGAGCTAAAACTGTTGTCGCTAAAGGCATGAACACTGGCTTAATGCGCGATTTCACACACTTACGAAGCCGAGTTCAGGGTAGAGAGAGATGCAAAGAGAGATCGGTTTACTGGAATTGGTATTTGAGTAACAGGAGCTGCCGCTATGGACTGTGCACGTTTCTGTTCACCTGAAGAGTCATACTCTGATAAGCCATCTCCTGACCTGTGTGTCAGTTTGATGTGACACACTGTGACAACTTGACTTAGAACCGACCTCTTGAGAGGGGCATCGCCTGTCTGCTCATCAACATAGTCCTGCTTGAGCTCCTCGGGGACGTCGCTGTCACTGTCGTAGTCCTGATAAACGCTTTTCTCCAGCTCGTCTGACTCATACTTGGAGAACAGAAAGGAGAAAGATCAGATTGACCTTGCGGAGATAATGTCAGTGCAAAGAACAAGTACAAAAGACATGAATTTCAATGTAGCCCTCAAATGACTGGCTTGAAGTGGAAAAAGACATTCGTTAATCAGTCAGAGGAGGGTTCAGATACCTCCTTTTTGAAATAATAATATTGTCTTTGTCAGCAGAATCCTTCTCTTCAGTATCATACTGGCTTACAAGCAAAAGATCACACCATACTAAGGCTTCTGTAAGCCCTGCTTATTAATTCCTGCTCTGTTATTTCAGGTGTTGAACCAGGAAAAAAAAAAAAAGTATCACCATATCAAACAGTCTGGTTGTCAGGACATCTGTAAAATCAGGAGGAAAAAAAAAAAACTGCTTACTCCAACAAATGAACCTTAAAGAAAAAAAAAAAAGATTTGGGGCTTAACACCACTGTAGCGATGGAAGGAGCAGATGCACGTGACATCCAAAGCACAAGGTGGTTTTCTCTGGATCACTGCATCCATGCTCTGTAAATCCATCAAAAGCCTTGACAAAGAGAAGTTTGCTTTCTTTGAGGAAGCAGGTGCACAATGCCTACTGACAGATGAGCAGTGTGCCACTTTCTTTTTTTTTTTTCTCTCTCAATTATATGTGGCACCAAAGCGGTCGGCGCAGCACTCATGAGGTGAAGCGGCCTCTGTTTCTGAGAAATAAAAAGGTCTCCCACATGAGAGGATCGGATTTTGACAGCTGCATGCTGGATGGTCTTGATAACTTATAGCAAATATCTCCCAAATCAGCCTGTCTCCTTTATGAACTTTTTTGGTGTTTTTCTCAGCTTATTGCCGTGACACACGTCATGCACGTATGTCTTTCTGGTAGCAGTAAACAAGCCGGCATTTGATTTGTAGACACAAATAGAGGAAACGACCACGTATGAAACTGCTTAATCTATAACAATAGCCATAAATACTCAGACAGTACAGGTTTTGTTTTTTTAAATCAAATATCAACATCAAAATCCCGAAAATATTTGACTTGCAACCTTTTGACCAGTAAACGGTGCGTTCTGTCCTTTCGTTTTGCAGACACCTACCCCGTTGGATGCAAGCACATCCTCCGTCTCTTCTTCCTTTTGCTCAATGTGCATCTCAAAGGGGTTCCCCTCCTGAAGGAACTGCTGGAACAGCGACAGCTCCTCCTGAGCCGGGGTGGACGAGGAAACGGCCTGTTTGCTCGGTGAAATGGACGGAGAGCGACACTGGCCCATGAACTTAAACTCCTGGATCGGAGTGGATGGAAAAAAAACAGATGGGACAAAGTGCCGTGCAGCGAATCTCAATATCGAAAAAAAAATGGACTCCTTTTCAATTTTGGTGAACAAGCTTAGAACATTTTGAAATACAGGCCAAGAGTTATTTAACAAAGGTATGCAAGCAGACTTTTGATGGAGGTTTTTTGGTATGTTTGTTTGTTGCGAAGTGTGCCAAAGCAAAGCAGAGATGAAGAAAAAAAAGAAAAACTTGATTGGAATAAACTCAATTTGAGGTCTTCTGTTTCTTAGTGAATTGAGCTGAAAAAAAATCTAGCAATTAGATTTTCTGCACGTTGGTTCTAATATTAATATATGTATATATATATATATATATATATATATATAGGCTTGAGACATCAGCAACAATTGAGCCACACGAGGCTCTCAAGGTCTTGTTTTTAAACTGTTGCCCATGAGCATGGGAAGTAAAATCCTCTAACGAACATCCCACAAGGGACAAGAGTCGTTTGATCTTCATCTGGGCTGTGCAGCGCGCAGTGAACAAACACACATTCAGAAGGATCATTTCAAGAGTTTCATGTCCTTATGCCAATTTCACAGTGGTGGGGTGTGAGATGAGTGACAATGTGGGGATAAATGAATGCTGTTAGGCTTCACCTTTTCACTCCTGTGATGTGTCTTACTCACATGGAGCTGAGCGATGTTAAAGTTCGACTTGACCGGACACAGCTCCCACGTCTCATTTTCCAGAAACATCCTCAGCTCTTCCAGTCGCGCCCTGGAGGGTTGTGCAAAGAGAAAGAATATGGGGGAAAAAAAAAAAGTATCTGTGTATTAATCAGCTGATGTAATTTCATATATTCAAACAGCCCCCCGTGCTTTGATGGGCCCTATTAAATAAACAGACAAAAAGACAACACGCAAAGGTCACTGATGCTCAGCAAGCAGCGGGAGGGGTACGAGTTGCCTGTGTAAGTTTCTATGTGTTCACAGCTCCGAGCTGCCACCCTGGTCCTCACCTGCCAGGTTAATACCAGGTCATTCTGTGTGAAATGTCAGCGCAGTGTTGACTTCAAACACAGCGGCAGCGCTTAGTGTTGCCGTTGGAAATATTAGAGTGATAAAACACGGGAGGACAGGGGAACAGAAAATGTTCCGCATGTGGCTGACTTGAGCAAAGTGTAGCACATTCACAGTAATATTTTATGAAGCATCATGCTATTCATACAAATAATTAAAGGACCAAATAAACTAAAGAGCAAATAAGTTCAGAAAACATTGATATTTTACATTAACTTGATATTTATAATGTTTTAACTTTGATGATATTCTAAGCCTTGCATCCTTAGAGCAACAATACACACCAATAGATGCTGGAGTGTTAATGCAGGCACCTGATGGACAAATACAGTCGAAATTCACTGATGGCTTCTTGGGGAATGACGCTGGACTGGAAAATGAATCAAACTCAATGCACCCTGAAAGTCTCCTTGCCTGCAGTGCAATTCTTCATGTGCTGCTGGTGCTCCTCCTCCTCCTCCTCCTCCTGCTCCTGTCCTCCATCTCTGGGTCAGTCACCTCTTACTCTCTTTTTCACTTGCCAGCTCAATTTCACACCAAGATTACCTCAAACCCAAAGTCATATTTCCTTTTTCTTTTTTTTTCTTGGCCATTTTGCAACCCAGGAATGGTGACGCTCATTAGAAACCAGATATTTAAGCATTTTATCGATGATGTTTGATGGATAACCTCAACTCTCATTAATTCAGGTCATCTGTGATAATGTGCTGCGGTTTGTGTCAAAAAATACATATTTATGAGGTTGGCAGGGGTTTATATAATCAAGATGGAAATGGGCTTTCTCTTCAGTGAAAGGTGCGATGTAATTGCACCTCTACTCCAAAAAGGGTTGCATCAGGAATAGAGTGTAAGAGGCAGCCAGTGCATTTAACTTGTGTAGAGTTTATCTCAGGAGACAAGCACATGCTGCATCCAAGGAGTTTGTTTCTACTCTGTATCATCCTTACCTGCAGTCCTCTGTAAACACGTGCTTTAATCGGCACACGATAAAAGACAAAAGGTCGGCGCATCTCACCTGTGATAGTTTTTAAAGTAGTTGACACTCTGGCGTTTGATGGACTCCTGCAGGACCTCCGACTTGCTGCCGCAGAACTCCTCACCAACCTGCATCAACCTGAAAGAGCAGGAAGGAGCGAATGATGTTTAACACACAAGCGGTGAGAAAATATTAACAAGAGACGCTGAAAGTGGCATTTTGAAATGGGACTGCGAGTTAAAAGTAGAAGTGAGTTGATAAACAGACTAAACTTTCTAAATCCAAGTACACCACAGTGCTAAAATGACTATGGTGAAAGATCATGTAACAACCAGATGTTTTACAGTGCAAGATGCCTTGAAGTTGACTTTTTTAGCAATTTCATAGTCACGAGGAAAGTAATCTGATGGAAGAAAGTATATTTACAGGTGTGGATGTACACATCGCTGCAACCAATAGAAATTAGGGTGAGCGCAGTAAAGATAACACAACAATTGTATTATTGTATAGAGATTTCCCTGCAAAAATTAACCTGCAATGAACCTATGAAATATGTGTCTGAGCAAAAAACATCCCTGTTTTTAACAACTGTAAAGGGGATTTTCCGATATCATTTTATTTAGCAAAAAATAAATAAATGAAAATAGAATAAAAAGTAGGCAGAAACATCAAAAGCAGGCCATCGGGCTCAAAGCCTCCCAAGGATTTCTGCCGGGTCAGTCTGACAGACAGCTGAGCCAGCAGCGGCAGCCGGATACAATGTATGCATTTGCTTTTGCAGCTCGCCGGTCATGAGACAGACATCATCTGCAACGACGAGCAGAGGAAGCAAGCAGCTCTGCCTGACTGACATAATGACCGGCCAATCGTGTCTGCCAATATCGACCCTCTAATTAATATGCCATCTCCACTTATTCCATTTCAAAATTGCCTCCACTTGTCTGCACTTTTATCTCGGTTACTGCACAGGTTCTTCTCTGCTACGATTTGAAGTTTTTATGAGAGTCATGTTCAGGAATGCCATTTCTTCTCGGATTTTAATGTCCGTTGCCATGCCTTTTTCTCTCTCTTAGCTTGATGTAAAGCACTTGGGGCTGCCTTTGTTTTTTCCGAAACAAGTTTACAAATAGACTCGCCTTACCTTTTCTAATACAGCACACAGAAAATGGTGTCTGATCAAAACTGATGGGGATCTGTTTGTTTCTACAAAACGTCATGTAGAATAAGCCAGTCGGACAAATTTTGAAAAGTCTTAATAAAATGTCTTAATATCGATTCTTGGTTTGACTGATGGGACAAATCATAAAAAATCCAAATGTTTTGTACCAACAAAAACTCTTCCAGCTGAGCACAGATTACCTTGCCAAATAGAATAATATTGTGCCGAGCACCACAAGACCGGAACACAGATCAACGACTGTAATGATAGTGTGTAAATTCCTATTTATGCGGTCCATTAATGTCAATTAAACTGGAGTATTACATCGTTATGAGCTGGCAAAATTAAATCAGTATGTTTGAAAAAGCTTTAATGCCTTAATGCAAGTGCACTTAACCCAAAATAAAGATTATGACGGAGGTGCGTTTATAAGTGCCTTTGTCTAATTTCAGTGGGTTCGTTAGTATGTGACTGACCGACTCTGCATGTGCTGCAGTTCAACCTGATTAATATGACGCAGGAAGGGGGTGACAGACAATGAAGACCAATTAGTGGAAATAAAAAGGAGCCTGCTGCACCGATCCCGAGGTCTACCTGCTGATGACATCCAGTACCATGATGAAATCGTCGTATTTAAAGTTGGACATGTCTGTTCCCAGGATGTAGGCCTTCACTTTCAGCTGGACATCCTGTGCGGGGGAGGAAATCAAAGGGTCAGGGCGATATGTGGGAGGAGACGAGAAAAAAAAAAAACCTGAAAGATATGAGGCCGAAACGGGTTTTTAAAAAAGAAGAAGAGAGAGGGAGAAAGGAGACGGGAAAGGAGACTACTTTCAAACCTGCCAGATCCGAGTGAGTCCGTGCTCCAGCTTCTTCTTTACGTAGCTGCGGTCCACCATCAGCTCATCAGACTCTGCTGTTGCAGCATCATCTACAGGTAATCAAAAGAATAAAGGTGACAGCAACTGGATAGAGACTGATGGAATTATCTTTATTAACATCATTTTCAATGGACGTTTGCACAGTGAGGCGTACTGCACACTGGATCAGTCTTTGGTAACGCTTCGGTTGATGGAGGAAAAAATAAATCCTCTGATAACAGTAAAATAATTGTATATTGCATGATACAATTAATCGGGTAAATGCGGTGCATTTGATCTGTAAATCTGGCACATAAGTGAAGTCGAGCGTCCTTCGGTGTCAGTTCATGACTCAGCTGAGAACAGCTGTCTGCGCCTGCCAGTCAGCATCTGACAAGAGTGAAGGTCATGTACTCCCAGCAGAGCCCAAAGACTGGCAGAGGCTTAGAGCCCGATCGGACAACGCTGGACGACCATTAAATGAGGTGATGAAGTCCCGTTCACTGTCAGACATGACGTGACGACCCTCTCTTTCGTGTGTTCCGTTCGGTTCTCGCGGATGAGACACACTGCCATGTGGTGCCGTGTTACAGCAACATCAATACTTTCCTTTCGTTGGAAAATTGCTTCAATAAATCTCAAGCTGCTTGCCCCGGTATGAAATGGATTTTTTAGAAAAGCCAGCGGCAGTTATATTACATTACTGGAAAGCAATTGGATGAGGGAAAGTGGACTATGTTGGTCAAACACTACTCTTGGTTACTCTGTTTATTAATACTGCTCATCATAGTCATGGAAAAGCAGCGCCACAATGTGCAAAAACTAAAATTTCCTTGAACATCTGTCGGCGATCATTATTGAAAGAAAAACTACCTCAACAACACGAAACTGAGGAAACCACACAGCACACAAAAGTAAGGGTCTGTCTGACTGGAAAGCCACTTACTCGTGGGACCATATTTGTGCACTTTGACGATGAATGCTCCCTTCTGAACAGGCTTTTTCCACTCGTGAACATAGCTGCAGCACATGCACAGGCTTGCTTTTCAAGTGCACCAGTTTTATTCTAAGCCCAGACAATGTGGTCCACTCAAACCCCTATTAACTGATCAATTGAATCATCAATAAACATTAACCTGCTTTAAAACACGTGTACGGACATCTTTATTATCCGCATATGTTATCGGTCTAAATCCACTTGAGCTCATTTATGTTTCAAAAGACATGTCGTATGGACTCAAGCTTGCACGTTTGTGTCCGAGTCCATCGTTTAAACAGTTTCAGGGATAACCTCACGATAGTCTCAAACCGTGAACAATGTGTTACAAAATCAGTACTCTTTAAAAATGTTTCTATTCTGTTCTTTTATAGCCAATTCATATCACAGATATCAGAGTGAATAACAACTACTTTGCATGCTAGACAAGCAAGATTGTTTGCAGGAAAAGAAGACCAAGCGCCACTTTAGGAGTTGCATTCTTGCAAGAAATAGTACCTCTGCATCTAACCATTATGGATAATTATTCTCTACGGCTACCAACTAATAGCAATCATCGAGCTCAGAAGTAGATGCAAACCGTGCTTCTGTAACAAGAAGTGGAGCCGCAGTGTAAATGGCAAAGTGAACGCCCAAATCTGAATCCCACTGAAGTGGGTTTTAGAGATTTAACACACAGTTCAAGGTCGCATGTAATTCAAGGAACTTAGCAAATTGTGACGGGTGGACAATTATACAAATCACTGCAAGAAGGTCTCTATGCCCACAGCACCACGAAAAGCTTCTCGGGCCAAGGGTGCTTTTACTTTTCCTTTTTTTTTTTTTTACTGATGTTTCTGCTGACTTTTTGAGCTAAATTTGACCGTGACTGTTTCCACGTAAAAAACCTTTATAACAATTAGATGTAAGCTTGTCCTAATGTGTAAAAAACAGTACCTTGCTTCTTTAGGATGGTCTTTCCTTTTCAACAGTACGTTGCCTCTTATATCCAATTCTTTTCTTTGGGTAATGTTCTTACGATGCATTTTAAATTCAACCTCACACCCTCATTTTCTTCTTTTATATTAACTGCACAAACCCTTCTGTGATTTTAAAACAGTTGACACTATGACAACAACATTGCTGCGTCGCTCTCTGTCACTTTCAATAGGAGTCTTAAATAGGGACCAGACAGGTGAAAATAACCGTGTCGTGCACCATACGAACACAAGGCTCGGAAGACATGGCGATGTATTGAGGTTTAATTTAATTAGCACACTGGAGGCACTGGGAATGATGGGCTGTGTGGAAACAGAACGCAGGAAATATTTAGGGAGAAAGTATCATAACTACGGGGTTGTGATACCTTATAAGCCTAACCCTAAATCCCCATAACTTTACCCAACTCCATTCTTGTTGTCACTGTTGTTTAGGTCAGTATTATTTCCTGCTGTTAACACATAGAGAAGGTGTAGAACCCCTCCCCCCACAGATTACTTACTTAGAACGTCTTGTTACTGTGAGAGGACGTAGTGATAAATGCTAGCGAAAGCCACCCTTTGCTGATCCATAGGTGTTAACCAGCATTTGACCTTTGAAAGCAATGGAGCAACAGATATTGGCGATTCAAAAGGAAAGCTCTAATGGAGTTGAGCTCCCCACTGGCTTCAAACCATGACTCGTACAACAAAAACAATTTCCAGTGAGCAGCACCTCATCACCATCCTCGCTGTGCTACTTTTCTACCATAAATCCTGATACTGTGACAAACCGTCGGCTGCCAAGTAAGCGTTCACTGCTTTTTTTTTTTCTTTTTTTTTTTAATCTGTTTCTGTGCAACAAATTCATTGAAAAAGAGGAATTTCCTTGGCCAGTAGTTGCACACATTTGGGCAAAATTGGCCAGAGGACCTGCACCGCATGGTTTAGAAATTTCACTTAAATCAAATCAAATGAAATGCATATATAAAGCATAATTAAAACAACCACTGTGGACCAAAATGCTGTACAGAACGCAACACAAATAGGAAAAAAAGATTCAACAAAGGGTGCCCTGATCTCGCACAGAATAACGGTGATTTTTATTTCTTTAAGGATTTTTGTAATATACTTCTATGTAATTGTGGGGCGCTAACTGTGGACATGTGTCCCATTCATGCGTAAAGGTGTCTGCGCAGGACCTCTCTAATGAGGCTTTTAATAAAAAAAATAAATCATTTTTAAAACACAAAAAGAGATTGTTGTGATTTTTCTGACAGAACACCAGCTCATACTCTGCTGCTTCCAAGTGTTGTTCAACAGGCTGCATCAGTACATTTGTCTGCCTACTAATCATCTCAAAGCAAGACTGTGGCTCGACAGCACAGGTCATGCTCTGATCGGCCGAAGATGAAGCAAAAAGCTGTCAGTCCTCTCATGGCTGTTTTCTCTCGTTTTAAATGCAACTACTTCTTTTTCATCACTGAGGCGTTCTTTAGCCGCTTTTGTTCCGATCGTGACTTGAGAAATTGACTGAAAGCACATGCTGCCTGATGACAGATCAGAACATCAGAACATCACGCAACCTTGTCGCTTAATTCTATACTTATCAAAGAACGTATTTGTATCAGTAAATCATTTTACAGTGTAAATCAAAGGCTACGAAAACACCATGTGATCAGGGATTCTTGACTGATCTCCCATACATCTCGACTGGAGCACCCGAAAGTCCAGCACTTCACTTGGTCAACATTCGGAGCAGTATAATCTTTAAAAAGGTGATTCTTTATGCATTTTTACTTGATGTGTGTGTGCATCTCTGTACAGCTCACATCCAGCTGTCGCAACACTGAAGCGAACAACGCTCAGAATCTTATTACGATGCGAGGAAACCTTGGGTCCTCGCGTTCACCGTCAGTTGAAGCTTGCATCAGTGTGTGCTGCCTGAAGGGAACCAGAGTTAGTGAAGCTAACGCACTCGGAAAAACTCATTTGTTATGTTGCCATTTTGAAAAGCATACAGCTATTAGCAAGGCTAAAGTGGAATTTTGTGAGCAGAGCCAGCGTCTGTCATGAGGTCATGGTCACAGACCACATCATACTTCAAACAAAACAAAAAAAAATAGATCGGTAGAAAGTTTCTTTGAAGCCTCCACACTGAGTTTTGTGTGTCTATCGTTTCCTAAAGTTTATAGACTGAATTAATGTTTCTGGAGATACTAACATTCCAGTTGCTTGAAAATTGATAAAGGCCGATATATCACTGCGTCCCAACAGTAGCCCGGAGCAGAAAAATTGATTTGCCCAATAGTTCTGCAAATTCTGATGTGAAGGAAAGATGCATTTAACAAAGGCAGCATGGTCAGCTAGTCAGATGCCACTTACAGAGCTAAATGGTTGGACTAATGCATCTAGTACTTACAACATTACAGTATCCGGACTGTCTGATAGGAGATCCTGGGAGTCATTTTTTCTATCATCAACACAAAAATAATCAAAAACAATTTAATGGTCCTATTCCGACATTTCTTATTTCCTATCTGCACAACAGAGTTCTACATTTTTCCACATGCTTTCAAGTTATTATTTTGGTTTCCAAGCACATCTTATCAAATGCAACAACCCTGTACACGTGAAAGTCGTGTGATAACATTACACAAAAGGAAAGTAGCAGAGATTTGTTCTTCAAAGCAGATAAATGCTGGTATGTTAGATTGGCTTTGTGTATATTTGTGTTTAAATTGGGCCATTAACCTATTAGGGACATATTTTCAGTTGCCACAAAAAGGATCTGTGTGAATACATGTTTGAGATATACCATCTGCTTATCTATGTTAACTGTGCATGCATTGGTTGTATGGATTGAAGATGAAGCTACAAATCCCATGTCATGCTATTCCATATTGTCTGGCTGGTCTGCAGTGTTAAAAGGATGCATCTTAAACCTGTATCTTGTACCTTAAACATCACCAAATGCTCAAATGTTTTTAGTATTTCTATGCAGAAGGATCTCGTTTTACCCAGTGGTCTTAAACTCTTTCTCACAAGACTTTTCTCAAGCGTAGGTGATTTCCTTTTATGTGGCATTCTGCAGGCAGCTGTAGCTCCCCTGACCTCCATGGGCGTACAGGTCATCCATCGCGAGCATTTAAAAAGAAGAAGTGATTTCTCCCTCAGTAAAAAGGGTGTGTTCCAACTACAGGGGCATCACACTCCTCAGCCTCCCTGGTAAGTAAGTGGGACTTGTTTCCGGTGAGGGTTGGACGCCGTCGGGGCTGTCCTTTGTCCCCGATTCTGTTCATAATCTTTATGGGCAGAATTTCTAGGTGCAGCCAGGGCGTTGAGGGGGTCCGATTTGGCGACCTCAGAATCGGGTCTCTGCTGCTTTTTTCAAGCTGCTGCCCCCGCGGCCCGATCCCCGGAGAAGCGGCAGATGATGGATGGATTTGCTGTGATGTTTTTTCAGTTATGAGGACTTTCTGAAGACCCAACAATCGTGGATCATTCGTTGGAGTTTGTTCACCCTGGCCAGCAACACAGTCGGGAAAAAGGTTTGGATTTGTGCGCTACACTTCCCGGATGTCGGTTTATGAACCGGTACAACACCGCCTTACGGGGAGACTGAAGCTTACATTGGGGTCGTTTCATCACTGCACACTTTAATCTTCAGGATCCGATTTTGCCTCCAACACATATGGCCGCATCTCATGCTTGCAAACAGCGCGTTTCTCACAGTTTTTTCTTGTTTATCTTTTGTCATGGCTTTCTCGTTGGCAACTGTAGTAGTATGCATTCACAAGTCACCATCATCCACCTTCCCTGCACCTTAAGCAGACCTCCAGGAATTCAACCGGTCAGCAACTTTAGCCACATCCCCTCGTTCTCAGTTGGCAGCTTCCCCCAAGAGAAAGCTTCCATCAGTCTGAACTAATTACAAACTATTTGGAGTTCCTAAGTGCGCAAAACTAATCTAGAGGAACCCAATATTAAGAATTAAATGACTAGAAATGATAGTGCCATTTCCACTTTAATAAGAAGGGCTCACTATCAGAGCTCAGATGGCCTCTTGTTTATGTTTATCCTTCACAAGTGTAACTAAGCTCATACAATAAATCCGTCTAAGGGGCCCTGCATGCTTCCACACACACACAAACAAGCATAAAGAAAATGAGGTGACACCTTAGACAAAGCCAAGGTCGAGGTCAATGTCTAAATCGAGGCAAGAAGTGACAGCCAATCAACTGGTGAGATGAAGGATGTGAAAGGCAATACAACGTGTGTTATTTTGTTGCCGAGGATGATGGCATCTAATGAAAGACTGCGCGAACAAAGAACATCACCCACCTTTCAGGACATCCTTTGTGCCCTCATCCATACACCTAATGAACCGCGTACAGTACAGGAAATGAAAATGCGCCTTCAATTACACTAATATGGCAGATCTCTGTTTACCGCTCATACCTGACAGCGTATGTGCCAAAAATAAGCACAGGAAGGGGAGAACTGCTGTCAACAAGAATGTGGCACGTTTCGTTTAGGACACCGTGAAAGATTTCAACTATTCGGGGGAGGCTGCCGCTCAAACACAACAGAGCTTCTGAAGGTTGATGTTTTCACATTGGTAGGTTGCAACTCGAGGGCAATTAAGCCGATTTTCCAGGGGTGAACTTGGATTTTTGCCACTTAAGTGCACGGTCCACTACACCATGCAGTGTGCTTCAGCACTTGCGCACATCTCTTTTCTTTTCATAGGCTCCCTTTCTGTAAACTCCACCGATAAACGTACTTTATGTGGAAATCAAAAGCAAAAGGAACTCCACCAAGTGTGAAAATGAACTGAGCCGACACTGTAGCTGAGGATGATTCACAATTTAAAAAGGGACAGGAAGCAGATTTTTTTTCAAGTAGAGGTGAAAACGAGATTTACCTGGAGAGGGTGCGTTCCCCTGTTTGTCATGCTCCTCGTGCCACTGCATCGTCCGGTGGTAGCTCAGCATCACCTCCCACAGAGCCTTACATAGATCTGTCAGGCAGGGGATGTAGCTGTCGAGGGTGATATGCTGCCAAAAGACAAGTAAAGGAAATCAAATCAAAGGAATGTCACACGTGATGCTTTTTTTTAATGAATCATTTGATATAGCTTGAGGTATTCTTTGTCATATACCTGTGCTCTACATTGGGTGACATATTACTTTATAACGATGTTGGTGAGCTCAAACGAGCATAAAGAGATTATTTGCAATTGTTAAAACTTCAGTAAAGTGATAACAGTCCAAAACATTCCAAGTCACTCAAGAGATTTAAAATATATATGAATGCAGTTTGTTGTTGTATCAAGTTCCTGTGAATTAGGGAGAAAGTTGGCACAGTGTGTAAAAACAAATAGATCACAATTCTCAGAAATAAATATATTCATAATAAAACCTTGTTGAAAGTGCAACATTTCACCATTTCAAGATAGTAGGAAGTCCTATGACTTTCTTTTTCTATCTTTACCTGTTCTTTGACAGAACAAACAGGGAGATTTTGACGGTTATCTCGCCGTTCCTGTGAGACTAAGGTCACAGACAAATGTCCAGAGGTTTTAGACTTCAGAATTCGCTGTTCCAAGAAGATTGACAAAGTGCTCCCGATGCAGCGAAAAGGGCGATCCCACGATCCACAGATAGATCCCTCCAGACAAGTTCTACTCTGGTCCAATCTGTCCAAAAAACGTGCGTTACTCGGTGCCCACAGACAGCAATGTAGTTCCTGGAGAGCAGCTCCAGCCCTTTGCTGGTCATTATTCTCTGATGCTGTACTCACTGAACAATAACAATAACAATTGCGAACCCATCTGCATATCTGCTCATCTGACCGTATAAATGACGTGCCTGATTCCAAGCCTTTTACTCAGAAAGCCAGGAAAAATATGCACCTGGAATTAAAATTTTATCCATGACAATCAACTGGCAGAGTCCAGCCAACATGTTCGGAGGCAAATTAATCACAACGAGTTGAAAGAAAGCAGAGGACAGCAGCCACATTTTCCTTTGTTTAACCCACAATAACGATAAGCTTCTGGAAAAGAAACCTGCTAGATTTCATGCAAACAGGCCACAAGACCAGCTACACAGTGGGAGAAGTTCCCTACCTGCCATCTTTTTTTTTTTTTTTCCATTCAGCATGTCCCAGAGATCGTGAGTAACAAACCAACACCAGCCAGGTAATCTCAGAACAGAACATTACTCAGAAGGAAATCTGAAGTAAATTCATGACTGAAAGCGCTCGGCAACAAAGTATCACATACTGGTTGGCTTGGCTTGGATTATTATATCAACACAGAGCTGCTTCCCAAGGCTGCTGAAAGGCACAAATGGCACGACTCAAGTGCTGAGAAATATTATTGTCAGAAATGCTGAAAGTGCATTCCTGAAAAACACAACACCCCCGCGCCAAACAATACAGTGTAACAGAATGAACATGTCAGAGAAATCAAATGCTTCAACATGGATCTTTTACTGCTGCACATCAAAAAACATTCCACCTGTGTATCCATTTATTTATTTATTTACGCATCTATCTTTTATTGTAAAGCAAGTGGTGGCAAAACGGCAGTCAGTCCCAGAATGTGCAGTTATGTGTGCAAAGAGCAGCGCAAGTGAAACGTTTAGGCACGGTTTCAGCTGTAAATACCACAAATCTGTAGACACACTTTACAGACATTTTGGAAATGTTCATTTTGATCTCTGCTGAATCCACGTATCTGTATAATTTACCACAAACCTTATCCGTCATATTCGGAAATGTGCCCAAATAGAACAAAAGAAAAGAAAGGGTGGAATTCTCTAAATCCTCAGGGTCAATAACAATTAAGAGATGTAATTACAGTGTTATGGAGCACATTAAAGTTTTCTTTTAAGTTAGTGTAGCCCAGCTTGAATGATTTTATGTTTCTTTCTGGTTATTCTCTTGTGAACAACATCAGCAGGAGGTTAAATCCCTGATATGGCTTCCTACTACCTGTGCAGCTATAGTTCTAAAAAAAGCTCTTAAGACACAGGAAATGTATTTACGCTTCCATGAAATTGGAGAGGGCGCTCCCCATCTCAAAAAAAGCTCAGGTGGCTATGACTGGTCCGCTACAATGGTCTTATTAGGCTCCGCCCTCTAGTTCACATCAGTTCGGCGACCAATAAAAACTTTTTGATCTTTGATATTTTCTTGGCATTTTCCAGGACGTGACAAATTAAATCAGAAATGCCATTAAGAACTAATACGAATTAAGTCATTTTTCTTCATTTGTTGGGTCAGATAATACTGCGATTCTTATCGTTAGCCTCTCGTCATTCAGGCATTGGTCGGTTTTTCAAAACGTTTCCGAAACGTTCAAATTCATTGAACAAACTGTTTCCCTCACCTGAGAGGATTCTACTTTCCATGTTATTTCCATGTCCGTCTGGCTCATGCACACTTTGAAAATGAGGGTTAGGTAAAACCATGATGTAGGAAACTCTGGAACAGCATCCCGACCAATCAGACATGACGCTTCGGTTGCCATCAGATATCTAACAGACTGTTATTTTTGACACAGTGTTTGACCACGTCTACTACAAAATAAGTACTGTAGTAAGATTCAGCTCAGTAGTTGCTGGATAATCTCAGTTTTGGCTGTGAAAGAAAACGAGCGACCAGAAATGCTGTTTTTTGTAACCGTTATTAACTATTGAGATTTAGATTTGCCTTTCCAATACTGGCCCGACCAAAATAGACAACAGTAATAGCACAACAATAAACACACACCAGTCCATGAAAAATAAAATGCAGACATCCTTTAAAAAAGAAAAAGAACTGGAAAACATCAAAAGAAACCATAACTTCAGAACATTTAATCGCTGAAGTTATCGCAGTCCAAATGGAGACAGACGGGTCGTTGCATTTACAACCAGGCAAACGTGCCTCTAAGGTGCTTGAAAGTTCTTTCAATTTAGCCATTGAAAGAACTTTCAGCCATTAAGATTCAGGTGATTCACCAGCAGAGGTAACATTATACTTAAAATCTTTTTTTTTTTCTCCCCAATTTAATAAGGACGTTGGGTAGCGCTTTGGAACAAAGACGGTGACTTTCCACAGATTACATATTACATATTTACAGTTTCCACAAGCTATAAATATGTAGTTTGATTTGGAAAGCCATCTCAAATAAATGAATATAGATAACGCTAAAATTACACACAGAATCCAGCAGGACAAGTCAGATAGGGAAGCTAATAGGGCAGTTGAGACAAAGCCTGCCTTATACTGTTGTTCCATGATTACCATCAGCCAACCATGTCAAAGCAGCATGTTGCCAAGCAACTGCAATGAGGGGTGTTAAGAGCGTGTGGGTTAAGATCTTCATTGAAGCTTAATGAGAGGAAGTAACCTGGGCTGTGCCCACACAGAACTGCTTTCCTGTCCTGTTTTTGTGTGTGTCTGCATGTGTTTGATGGGGACGAATTACAAAAAAATGCTTTGTCACACCTGCAGCTCGGAAAGCAAGAAATACAATGTTGATTTGAGCGACCATCAACCTTCCTTGAACAAGCAGAGTGATGGGAGGTGGAGGAAGAAGGTTTGAGATCCTGTGTTTTCTGAAGATTGCTGCAGCACCCATCGTTGTGCACACAGCATACGACAAGCAAGGGGGCTCGTTAAAGAACAATGAGCTGAAAGCACTTCCTGAATTGAAGGAGAGGGCGTGCGGACGAGTACGCATGAAAACAATGGCATATGTTACAGAAGACATTCAAGCGGTGCCTTTTTAGCGACAGTCGCGTGCCGCTCTTCTTGAGAGGACCATTAAATGCAATGTGTGAACCCGTTTTTGCGGGCAAACAATTGAACAACTCACTCTTTCTTATAGGATCCTAATTTGGTTTAGAAGTCCGCAAAGTTGGCGAGGAAAATGGACACTTTTCAAACTGAACACATCTGTGCAATCCGATGTATTTACTCCTGGAATGGAGTCGCTACACAAGCGTGAGGATCAGTTCATTTCATGGAAGTATCAGAATCTGGAGCTGGTGAGCAAAGAGAAAAGCGCTGCAAACCACTGACAAAAGGTAGGCTGGGTTAGTTTGAATGTTCGGAAAATTAAAATAAAAAATACTAACTGAGGATGAGCCCCATTTTTTTACGAGGAGGTACAATTTCCCCTTTCACAGAGATGGCGTCGGGTTATTCCCAACATGTCACTGTGAGCGTTTCATCAGTAACCGCCTTAAAGTCGCACCGTTTCACTCAAAGCTACTTGTCATTTTGAAATTTTTTAAATAAACAACAAACCCAACCCAGCAAGCACAGCCTTTGTAAGCTGCTTCTTGATGTGTCATAAAAATGACATAAGCTTTTAAAAAAAAAAGAAAAAAAAAAAAGAAGAAAACTATTGACCAAAGTGTGAGATTTCCCAAACAGACCTAAACTCGAAAGTAATGTCAACGCATCATCCGAATTCAAGAGATTTCTCTGAAATATACAAAAAAAACCATCCGAGCGGCTACAGAGAACAGCATCTGATAAATTGGTTATGCTCGCCTTAAGATTATAATCAAAGAAAACATTCCTTTGGGGGAAAACAACCAGAAACTCAGCTGCAGTATTCTGATATTCTTCACTGTAGCGGCTGAGAAATAACTAGAAAAGACCATTTTCCATCCATAAGAGCCTGCCCTGCAGCAGGGTATTTCTTATTGTTTTTTTTTTCTTTTTTTTTTTTACTACAGTGAAGAAACCTGCAACAGCACAAGGTGAGCGCTGATTAACAAAAAAAAAAAACATCACTGGAGTCTGAAAAAAATGAATGAATATCTGATGCTTACGTCAGACACAACACAGCCTTGAAGGTCAGCTTTTAACCAATACGGAGACTGATTGATCACTGTTTTTTACCAGATATTTCATCAGCAGCAGAGCTCACAGCTTTCTACATTGCACTAGTTTAATGCTTATCCAGCTACTTTTCTCCTAAGATTTTGGAATTTATCTTTCCCACTTGCATGAGGAAAATAAAAAGTCAGACGGACCATCTCAATAATGAGATGTTGATGTAAAATTAATATGACCCCTTCAAAATCGGAACTGACCTTTTCTCGGTGATCCCATCTCCCTTGAATTTTTAAAGCGCATAACTCAGCGGCGAGTTCAGGCGGTGTGCGATGTGGCTGCAGCCTTTACGTAAGCCTCATTTATCTGGGGGAACAGACTCTCAAGTTTGCTCATCGCCACAAACGCCAACTTTTCATTTCTATCGACACAATTTCCACATGATCGGCGAGCTGACCGCAGGGGAAGCTCCACGGGAGAACGGGACTCCAGTGTGTTGGTAAAGAGGAAAAAAATCGGTTTGAATGTGAGCTGGAGGAAAGAAGCGAAAAGCAAAATCAAAAACAACATCGAAGAGGAGGACAGGCGTGCACTCTATGCTCCAAACAACCTCAGCCAATCACAGTCCGTCATGGCAACGCACATTTATGTCACATAGGAACAAGATAACCTCTCTAACCTTTTTATATATATTTTATATATATATATATATATATATATATATATATATATATATATATATAACAATATTAGACAATAATCTACTGTAAGAAGTCAAAGTAAGCAAAACACTTTTCCAATAAAACTCAATGCAGATGGGCTGAAAATGCTTTTACTGGCTCAGATCAAGTGCATGTGGGTGTTCATGTGCCTCTTTGTGTGTGCGCGTGTGTGTGAGTGTGCGTGTGCAGCCATATCTATCATCATCATCACACAGATGAGAATGAAATAGCGTATCGTCCCAGCCTTAGCCCGGTCAGTAAGTGTAAAGAGTAAAGGGTAAATGCGCGTATTCGTCGAATCATCCAGGCAACACGCCGCACTGACAGCAAATCTATCAAACACGAGTAAACACTATGATCAATGTGCAACTCGCGCACAGTTTCATGCACACCATTTTTCAGATCCATGACAGAGCTTCCAAAAAGGCAGCACAGGATGAAAATAAGAGAACAACAACAACAAAAAAAAAAAAAAGCCAAAACAAAAAGGAGACAGGGAATGATGGTAAAAGGTAAGAATAGTTCAGTTTATTGCCTCAGTTTAGAGTAGAAAATACACTGCATACAAAATCCCATGAGTGTGTGATAAACAGCTCAAAAAGGAAAAACCCAGACACAACCAAAAGGAGCCCTGATCCTGAAGATTTTAACAAGGGTTAGAATAAAAAGGAAGAGCTCCTCCAAGGCTACAAAGTACCATCAAAACAGAACTGGCAGCGATGAGAGGTGACAGCGGGAAGAGGTAGCACAAAGGTAAGAGGTAAAGGACGGGCCATAAGTGACATGAGCACAGCTGCCAACGGCCGTGGCTAATGTTGTGCCGTCAAAGTGCAACGCCAAACATGGAGCTAAAGGGTCAGGGAGGAATTCACAGGAGCAGCTGAGACATCGGGAGAAACTGTAAGGAAACGGCTCACAGGGGGACACAATAACATTTACCTAAACATTTACATTTCCCTTCTGCTTCGTAGGTCGGAGAGCAACGCAGCCCCTGGGGAGGAAGACTCCCTTCCAGCAAGTTCATGATGAATTGGCAAAGTTGCAGCTTGCTGGACGTGCAAGTTAGATTCATTTCGATTTGGGGGGGAAAGAAAAAGACTCGAGGTGTGTGGGCCAGTCAAAAAGTGCTGCTGCTGCAGAGCAGTGGCTCTGAACTGTGAGCAAGATGAATAATCTCATGAAGGGCAACAACGCACTGGGCTCTCAATCACTCTCTCCACACTCTCCTCTCCTTCTTAATTTCACCCTACAAGGGAACTCTTTTATCCTGAAGTAAGGCACTTTGCTCTGGGCTGTATACAAATTAAGGAGTAGGTGCAAGTGAAAGCAGGAGTTTAGTGTGCATTATCACAGCACCGTGTGGGCTTTGCACGTTTCATTCAACTTTGCACATTACAGACCAAAAACATGTTTAGTCTTTACGCAAATCAGCTTAAGTGGAGCAAGCTGCTCAACTACCGGCAGAAAAGACTAATCATTTTTAAAAGGGTAAGATTCACGCCACTTCCTTACCGTGCACAGGTCTTTATACTGCATCTTCTGGAACTTTGTGTCGGCGTTGCCGGCACACAGCTCAACGTATCCCAGCACCACCTGGAACACAGTGTTGTGGATGGCCTGGGTGAAGTGCATGTGCAGCTGGTCCATAGCGGTCTGCAGAGAGAGTCAAACGGACTGTTACGAAAACTATTGCGTCAGCATGTCGCTGTCTGCCCACCAGTCATGATCAGTGGAAAGGCAGACAGCAGGAAGAATTTGCCGAATTAAACTTCATGGAGACGCATACAGCAAGCTTGATATTTTGAATCATCTGCACACATCTTAGGCAGCTGCAGTCAAGTCCGATTGAAAATGGGCCATTTTGTCTTCCCTAATTCACAGCCTGCTGCGGAAAATGTCAGCAGTGAAGCAAATGGGATGTGGAACAAATAGAAAAAGACAAAGACAGAATGATATTCATGTCATCTATAGTGTGGCAGCACAGCTAAATTCCTCTAGCTCCGTTTAAACCGGTGCTATTTATCTAGTGTGGAGCCATTTCATTAGAATCAATAATCAGAGCACTTAAAGGAAAACGTTCCCAATTACTGTTAAAGTGTCAAATCTAATGCAAGTAATTAATTGCCATCTTTTTCTCATTTGGTCTTGCAGCATGCAGCATTTTTTGCACTAAAGCAACTGTAATACAAACATAAAACAAAGTAGAATTCAGGAATTAGTTTCCGAATCCTCTGGACAACAATACAGTCCTGCTCCACCACACTGTGTCCTCTTTGGGTTCGAGTCAGTCATCCTTCACTCTGCAGTCAACTTACATTAACCAACATTTTTCCTCCCTCCCTCCCTCCCTCCCTCCCTCCCTCCCTCCCATCTGTCTCACCACTGGGCACCAGAGAAATGAGGACACTGGAGCTGCATGAGACGCAGGCACAGTATGGAGCAATGCCCTAAGTAACGGGTGTTGCAGTGTAATTAGATTTTCTTACCAGAAGCTTATGACCACAAAATAACCCCCCCACCCCATCCATTCAAACGCCCTGCTGCCACAGAAGGAATTCAGAGGTTTCCCCGCCCCCCTCTTCTTTCTAAGGGGAGTTTCACCTCACGAGTCCTGCAAACACCGTGGAAACCACTGCCTGTGCAAGGCCTGAACATGTGTCTGAAAATCATCACAGTAATCATAAATATATAATTTGTTCTCAACAAGCCTTCAATTCGATTCAGATCACTTTATTTTTCCCCAAGGGGCAATTTAAAAGGGGGCGTGACAGTAGCCTCGACGAAGCCTGCGGACGTAAAAAGACAACCTGCGTATTCCTAATATTAACAGTGGCTCTAGTTGTGAATAACAGCCACTATGAAAGGCACTGAGAGTTAATTCGGCTCACTAACATAAACTTTGATTTCAAATTCCTGCTTTAAGCAAAGCAAAATACCCCTCAAAGAACTAACACACTGCCAAGTAAAATGGAGGCTGCATGATAGTTGGATTTTGTTACATCTGCCCCACTGATTGTTTAGTTATTTTCATCCATATCCGAATGAAAAATAAAAATCTGAAATCAATCAACCCCATGGAAGTCAGTGTTAGACTGAGGCTGGTTTTCAAGAAAAAAAAAACCAAACAGCATTGTTTTTTTTCTATTTTTTCCTATTTTGAGTTGTAAGAACAACTAAAAAAAATAAATAAATAAATAAATGACTGCAATAACCACATTTGGTTTGGATAGAAGTTTGACCCACTTCCTGTTTAACAGCTGTACCGGCAATTTCAATTGGCCGTGACAGGCAAAAGTGAACATTCACAATTTGAAGCTTGTAAAGGGTCGTCTGAATATGATCTTTGCCGATTTGGTGCAAACGGGTTAAAAAAATAAATAAATAAATAAAATGCAAAATTAAGTGAGATCAACAAGCAAGTCATCACATCCAGCTGTGTTCAGCCATTTCCCAAAGACATGGAGTCCAGTCCAATCACTGACCTGCGTTTTGCCCAGAAGCGTGTAAGCCAGCTGGACCTTGGTGTAGTGCAAAACATCAAAGTGCTTGCAGGTCTTCGAAAGGGCGACATCAAGCTGCTCCTGGAGCCAGAAATAGATAGATGACAAGGGAATGAGGGGAGCATAGTAAGGGAAAGAGAAAAAAAAAAGAGGGATTATCAACGTTAAGACCGGGGATTGGGATGCACATAGATGTTCAGATGTAAAGCTATCAGGCCAAGGGCAGGTAATTGGATGTGGATGTGGGTGTATATACTGTATGTGTGTGTAAGTCAAAGAAAAAAGAGCCGAAGAAAGTAAGGCAAGTTGCGTAAGAAACTCGAAGGAAGAAGGATGTGATAGTCTTGACGCAATAATCTCAGCTCAAAGAGCAAAGCGCTGACAAAGGCTAAGCGATCAAATGACTTGCAACATCCAACATTTTCTTAAGCCGCATGTGCAAAGCTCCACTTGTGCATAACGCAAAGACTGAAGCGAACAGTAAATGAGGTAAATGAGCAATGTATGCAACGGGGATACCCGGAGGGGCGCAAAACAGGGAAACTCAAGTGTGCTAAAACCAACTTACGGGACCCGACTGTTGAAATGTGTGACATTCTGCATGTGTTTACATCTCTGATTTAGAGGATTTTGCGTCGCTCGCTCGCTAAGTCGTGCTGACAGGTAAACAAACAGCATTCGCGAGCGGCTTTGTATGCGTGTACCTCCTGTGTACAGATAAACCTGCAAATAATTAATCTACTGAAACGAAGTGGCAGCAGAGCAGAGATAATTGAATCTGCATAACCATTTTCCGCGCACAAACATCATGACAGAAAGTAGAGATTAAACGGATGTAATCTACTGTGCTTGCACACACCTACCAACGGCTCTCCGTGTGTGACAAAAAAAAAAAAAAAACATTTTGACAGACCGTAAATGACAGAGAAAATGTCAAAATGGAGTAGAAAAATGCCTTTTTCAGATAAAAACTTCTGGAAGATTACGAGGCAGGAAAGAAATATTGTACACTGTGTTTTGTCTACAGTGACCATGCTTTTTGTAATAGAGTTGGTGATAAAGTAGGAAAGCACAAACCTCTATTTGCTCCAGAGTGTCTTGTAGTTTCGAATTCAGTTCACTGTGGAACAAAGGGGGGAAAAAAAAGGTATTAAGGGTGAATGTCAAGTCAGCGAACAACTTTCAGTTCATTTTCACATTTGTGGATAATGTCACCATAGATATGGTTGGGTTTCCAGACCAGAAGCCATGGATAAACAAAGAGAAAAACCTCTGGAAAGCAGGTGACCGGGCATTCAAAAACAGGAGAGGCAGCTGACTACAGTGTTGCCAGGTCTATCCTTAAAAAAAGGTTGAAGAACATCTACAGGCAACGTGTGGAAGCCCAGTTTAACGTCATGGACACTAGGGGCACGCGGAAGAGCATCAGAGGGATTACTGACCACAAAGGAGGCTTTGTTCATCCCCATACTGATGTCACATTGGCCAATGACTTTAAGAACTTATTTGCTCGTCTTGAATCCAGTAACCACATTTCCACCTGCAGGGATCACACCCACAAAGGAAAACAGGACCCCCCACCAGCAAGCTGTGCACACATGATGCAGGCGCTCGCTGCAGAGGGTTAACCCTCAGAAAGCCACAGACTCGGGTAGATATGCTCAGAAGCTGTGCTGAACAGCTTGCTGAGGTTTTTACTGATATCTTCAATCGCTCCCTGGAGCTGGAAACAGTTCCAAGATGCGTCAAGTCATTGTCCCAGTGCCAAAGCATCATAGATCCACAGAGGACGCAATCTCTTTAGCTCTTCGCACAGCTGTGACACATCTGGACGGGCAGGGCACAAAATGTGAGGATGTTTTTTGTGGGCTTTAGCGCTGCCTTTAATACTGTTGCCACTTCCCAGCTTATTCATTAAGTGCTGGGCATCCAGTGCAACTGGATCCTCAGCTTCCTGTCAGGGAAGCCACAAGTGGTGGATCCAGGCACTCATCTCTCCTCCCGCATAACTCTTGGGGGGGGGGGGGGGGGCAATCCTGCACTTGTTCTACACTAATGACTGTGTCTGTGCGCAGAACTAACACCATTATAAAACTAACACCATTTGCAGATGACATAACAGTGACTGAGTGGCTTTTTCATTCTGATGAATCGGCCTGCTGAGCAGACGTGGAAAATCTGGTGAGATGGTGCGCAGCACACAACTTGGCTCTGAACACGTAAAAAGCCACGGAGCTCGTAACTGGCTTGGAGATCCGGTAATAAGAACTACACTTCTATTCTAATCAACAGAGACCGTGTGGCACGAGTCTCAAGCTTCAAATTCCTGGGAGACACACATCTCAGGTGATCTTGCGGGGACATTGCCAGCATTCTCAGAATGCATTCTGAGAATGCTGGCAAAAAACGAGGCCTTTCTCAGCAAGTGCTGCTCTCCTACCATTGCTGGACCACTGAGAGCATCCTAACCCACTGCATCCGTGCAAGGCTCCACAGCAGCTCCGAAAAGCACAACAATGGCTGGCAAAAGGTTAAGAAGATGGCACACTTGCACATCCATTACCTCATCCGATGCAGCATTACATCGACCAAAACTTCCCACCGAGCCTTTGCCAGGTTGTTCTGTCACCCACACCCACAGCAAGCTGAAATTCCACCATGGTTATTCGTTTGTGAGCTGCTTACAGTATTTTGCTAGTCTGTATGCTCAGTTCAACCCAGCCATTTGCCCGCCTGCTCCCTCTCTACTGCCATTCCAAGTCCCAGATCAGCCTCAGGTTTGTCCCACATGCTTCCCCCACTGCCTTCAGTTTCATCCAGCTCACTTTCCTCAGCCTGCTACAATTTGCAAACAAAAGAAAAAGCATTTAACCTTTGTTAGAGTCTGTGTCCTGTGCTTGGGTTCACCTTGGCTCAGTTTCAAAATATATTATTCATTTCAATCAAACAAGTAAGCTACGCATTTCTACAGGGAAATCACTGGGTGAAAGCTGTGACTATGCACTTGTTTACATGCAAGAGCAATTCTTTCAAAGACACGACATGTCGGCACATCCTTAGTGCTTGCTCAGATTTCGTCTCATCCAACAAAATGCTTTCAGCCACAAGAATCGCAACTTTTTTGCAGATCCCAAGACACAAAGTCAATTCCCTTGTGACTCCCCCAACCCGCACTGCATCCACTCATAATCATCCTCTGTTCCACAGTTTTCCTGCCTCTGTCCCTACTTTGCTTGGGGTCTTTTTCAGGTCAGCTCATCTCTTATGTTGTGCCTTGTGAGCCTGCAGCTGCCCTAGGGAGAGAGTGTCCTTAACAAATTGCTAATTAAGCAACTTGGCTTTAGCTGGGGATAGAAAGTGTGCAGGAGGGATCAGAGAAACGGAGAGGAGACTGTAGACTGAGTCCCACTTGCACTTTGCAAAACAGGTAACAAAATTAGACGCCGCTACCCTTTTTGGACGAGCCTGTGTGTGCCTGTGCGTGTTCGAGCGTGAGACATAGCTGGTTACCAGATGTGTTAACACAACTTGAGCTAAGCGGTGGAACAATAGATGCCAAATGAGCTAAATACTGATGTCATACTGGTCACGGATCCAAAAGCAATACGGAGCGACAGCCAACAGTGAGTGTGCGAAGCTCAACTCTGAAGATGACAAACAGGCTGCGATCGCCACTACTTCCCCACCTGAATCCAGTGAGGTGAATATGTGCCACGGCAACGATAACACCGGAAATTTTCAGCTGCAGGACGAGAAGGAAAAACCAGGGCCAGTGTTATCAGCAGGCACCAAGGGTAAAGAAAATAAAGACATTAGAAAGCTGGCTTAACTAAAGAGAGGTGAACTAATCAATGTCACATCCAGGTTACTGAGGAAATACATCTGAATGTTCACAAGCAAGGCCCAGGAGCGCGCAAGCAAAGGCTTAGACTTCTGGCAGCCACCATAAGGAGATATACCAAAGAGGCTCTGGCCAAGAGGATCAAGGCCCAGTTCATTACTGAGCATTTTAGTCTAACCCTGCTTTTGGGTTATAGTATTGAAAAGAAATCAGAGAAAAGCAGGAACCAGTCCCCACGGCTTGGCAGACGTTAAAGAGTGATAAACATCGACAACAGAGCAGCACCAGGGCTCAATATGACCCACAATGAATGGTCAAACTAAAATACACAGAACAGAAAACAGATTCTCACTCATTTGGAACAAATACCACTCTTTAGATGTGCTTCGGTTTTTACCTTTGAACAAAACCCCTTTAAAACAGTTTAACTCAGTTCATAAAGATGCTCTCTCCAATCAACTTAGAAGCTCTACTTAACTTAACCTGAACAAAAGTAAGCCAAACCAATAAGTCTCCTACTGGTATAACCAGGAACCCTCCACAGTATGTAACTGCCTGTGAAACACCACTAATCTGTGTCCGTGGCCTGTTTAATGCAAAATACTTAATCACAGCGTCCAGTGACTGTGTAGATGCAGCTCCTCCCAACATACGGCCATGCTTTCATGATCAGAAAGAATGCATAAATAACAGATGAGGAGGAAAAAAAACTAATTAACAATCTGTTCCCTGCAGGGACCACAAGGACTGAAACAGCGTCACATGGAAACCAAGAGAGGCCTTTTTTTCCCCCTTTACATTTCACTCTCTACCCTTTTTCAATTATCACAGACGATAGATATACATTAGGCTTTAAGATTAGCTCCTCCACATTGATTCGCTAAAGAGGCAATATGCACTGTGCTTCAAAGGGCCTGCCGGATGTTCACATGTTGCTGCCGTCACGTTCGCCACCGCTACAGGGCACGAGGGGTGGAAGCTCGGAGGCAAAGAGGAGCGCTTCAAAGAGCAAAACATGGCAGGGGAACGGAGAAAGAAAGAGGAGGTTATGTGGGTAAAAAAAAAAAAAAAAAAGAAAAGAAACCTGAGGGGCCGAAGAGGACAGGGTTCATTGGAGAAAATGGATCATGCCTGAACAGAACATGATAAGATCTTTTTGGTTTGTTTTCGGTTTTATACAGAGTTTTACGCTTCCGAACCAAAATTTCATTTCTCTTTTCAGATATTTTGTGCCGACGTCATTGCTAAAAAGCTTGTGACTGAGTTTTGGGCTTCGAGTCTGTAGGAGCTGTAAATGGTTCAATCCTATCACTTCTGTTTCTCAACCCCTACATTTCCTTGTTTTTTGCTTTTGTTTTCCTATATTCCTAGACAGAGAGATAAATACACAGACGTGTGCATATTTCCACGTGGATTTCTCTTGACAAAGTCACCATTGCCTGCATCTGTGCGTGTTCAAAGTTTCACGGTTCAGATCATCTTATGGCACTTCTTTGCAGCACTTTCAGAGTGGACCCCTCTGTATTCTTTGCTTCCTGCTGTCACCACCTATTACGGCAGAAAAATCCAGCAGCTCACGTGAAAATCCAATCAACCGAAAATATTTTGAGCATCTAAATAAAGAAGCAGGTTGACAAGAGCTGTTGAGGCACCAGCCAAAAATCGGCAGCAGTCATGAAAATGACAGAAATGCATCAATTCGCCTCTGCATACAGTAAAAGTGCTACATAATGTTGGCCACAAATAGGCAAATGGGAGAAATGAAGTGGAACCAACTCTGCTTGGGATTCTGCTGCCATAAGAGAACCTGCACTGCAACCATAAGGAGGAGCAGGAAGGCACTGTGGCTATGAATAAACTGGCGAGGTCTTCTTATTGTACTTTGCTCCTGCTGAAGCTTAACTGGAATGATCACAAATAGTGTAATTAAGGAAAATGTAACAGCAACTCTCGATTACACCTCAGAAATCCCGGCTCTCTGTGGCACAGAAGTGACACGGTGTCATCTATATGACACAAATTCTGTCTGTAATTGAAAAACAAAGCACAGGTGTGCGTGGCAAGGATGTTTTCAGGCAGCTGCCACTAAAACAAATCAGAAACAAAATGATCAATCCAGAATGAAAGTTAAAGTTGCAATTTGTATAATGTGGTTTGGAACTTTCGGGAACTACAATAAAAGAGAGAGCATTAATGGGAAACCTTGTTGTAATCAGTGTCTGAGGTCTTTGAGTTATGCTAAACAATCTGTTATCTGCGGTCACGGTGACCTTTCAGTAATCCAAGAGTATGAGTGAACATTTATCCCAAATTTCAAGGCATTGCCTCACGGCATTCCAGAGATATTGTGTTCGCGAGACTGGGATGGACGGGCAGACGAACGACCCAAAAGCATAAATCCTGCAGCCACAGCTGTGCTTCATTTTATGATGATTACAGACACATTTCTACACTGACAGCCTCGAGCGTGGGACTTCTAAGTGAGGATTCATTACATGCGAGCCCTTGCCAAACAAGTTCATTAAACGCTGATTAAAAGTACCTGTGCTAGGTAACCGTCTCTGGATTTCACAGCGAACATGAGATTTAAACCGGGTGTCCGTGCCGACATTCCTAACGCAGGTAGAAATCTGTTTTATGTGCGCCAGAGCTGTGGAGGAGGGGAGCAACTGCAGGGATGGAGACGAATAGGCTGAAGCAGCTACGAACATGGCAGAAAAACCAAGGGGGAGTTCAAGAAAAGTTCCACATACTCCAGCTGGGGGGGGGGCGGCACACACTTTTTACTCTTGTGAGAAGCAGACTGTAAAAACACGTGGTCATTGTTTTTTTTTTTAAACCAGTATCAATGCCAGAGAAGGGAGACAAAAGTTTGAAACTACTGGTTTAACATCGGTGACGAGTTCAGTTCTACACATCTCCGTTAGGGGTAAATCCACAGCTCAGTGAAGACAGCAGCTCCAAGTGGGAGAGAACACTGGGAGGATGTGCGGAGAATGTTTCCTTATCAATCAACAATTCGTGTTCACAACATTAGAACCTGTGTTGTCTCGCAGATTTTCCACACACACCTTTCTTTGAACAACCTTTCTAATCCCAGGACAGAAATACATGTCTGTTGTTATCATATTCGTAGCATTAGCGTGCAACAGGAATGTTTTTTTATTTATTTTCTGATGTGTCTCTTGTGTTTTAGATGTCTGCTAAAGTGTGTTGCCGTGCAACCGTCTCTATGGCATGGCTTACCGGCTGCCTGCCGGAGTCCCTAAATCTTGTAATTGGATGCCTTCTCTACGGAGGATGAGCAGTAATATGCTTAAGTGGGATGCTGCCAGATGCATATTGAACATGCATTCTTGTCTTCGCTGAAAACTGCGATTGCAGAAAGACGCATTTCCCAGCTAAAAGCCGACCTACGTTATCTGCATATCGTAAAGTGCTTTAAAAAAAATAAAAAAAACGATTTTTGACATCAAAAGGAGATGATGATGCACAAAGCCAGAGGAAACAAGAACTCATGTGAGGTTTCTCTAAATAGAGCAATTAGTTTCCAACTTTGAGAAAAACAGGTTAAAAACAAAAATGTCTGGCTCTATTCAATGGGCTTTTCAAAGGAAACACACTTTAAAAGGAGATCAATGTCTAAATATCTTCTGTCTGAGCGGAACAGACATCAGACTATTCCAGACCAAAGAATCATTTTCATATCATGAAATGTTCCAGCCAGCCAGATAATGAGGTACAAGCCCTCTTGGCCTGCTGAATACAGTGAAATGTCACTGTATCAATCAGATCATACTGTACCTAATGCAGCTGTAGTGTTTGAAGGTGCTGGCGGCCTTTTGGCATTCCAGACAGAGCTGGATTGCACCTGGATAGTCTTCTTCCTGAAGGAACAGAGAAGTGAGGTCATTTAATGGATTTTGCAAACGCACCGGATTCGAAGCGTGGGTTAACAGAAAGTAGTTTGCAACTATTCCGTGAACTCCGAAAAACTGCAAACGGCATCGTGTGCGACCCCCCCCCTTCTGTGTGTCAGTTTTCTGATGCGGTCGAACACAACAAATATCTGAAAACAGTTGATACTGCCCAGGTAACCGTGGATTTTCACACAGCGGGTGTCAAATCCATCCCATACGCTGCTGCTGACCTTCACAACAGATAGGCATTTGTCAGTGAATGTGTACTGTTTGCATGGGCTGTGCTTTCAGTGCTGGATCCCTGCTGATGTTTGGCCTTTTAAGTCAATTGTGAACATTTCTGTACGTGTGCGTATGTGTAGGGGATGACAATACCTCAAGCATCTCGCTGAGTCTTACATCTGTTCTTTGCTATAAGAGAGAGAGAGAGGGAGGGAGAAAATAATAGGACATAAATATAACACAACTGGCTCGAAGCTAGTTTCATGCCTTCCAGCTAGGACGATGTTGGCATATTTTCAACATTTTCCCAAGATGAGCAAATCAAACAAGAAAATGATCATTTCTTGATCAAAACAAAATATGTCTGATTAACCCTCATCTTGATTTAAGTGGAGAACAAGTTACAATCATTACCGAGGGCTACAATGATTCATCTAACATGACACAGAGTTTCTGCTTAAACTACCGTCCTGTCCAAAAGGAGCGTTGGTGAGCATAAGAGAGCATTCCTTTTATTTACTTTATTGTTGGAATATTCAAAGACTTAAGCAAAACTTGTGCAGCTGGGTCCTGGGTACAGCTTATTCTGTAATCCTGCAGTTTAAGGAGACTTTTTCAGGGGAGATATGTGGTCGGGCGTCACTGTAAACCAGATTAAACACGCTAAAAACGCAATTTAAATGACACATATCATGTCTGAAGTGTATGTTACCAAAGTCTTGATGGTCCTCAGTGACTTGAGTAGACCTGTCAGCAGCTGTCGTCTCCTCTGATTGGCTAACAGGCCCAGGCTGGCTTCAGTGAACCCCTCCTTCGAAACACTAAGTTGTCTGCAAAAAACAAGTCCCAGGTCAGGTTTACCATTTCCAGTCATTCGAAGACACTGCGAGTCGTACAATATGAAACGTTAAACAACAATGATAACAACTAGATGTACGTAGTGGCTTAGTAAACAAGTACCAAGTCTAAACTGTGCAGTGGTGACAGCAACAGAAGCTAATTTAGCTGCCTGAAGGTGAAAATGTGTAGTCTGAGAAAGATTTCATACAAATGAGTTCTTAAGCATTCTTATATCACAACATGACTCAAACTACTCGTCTACAAAGTTCCAAAATGCAAGAGAGCTTGCGAGTGGCCTGAAGGGCCTATTGGACAGCGCGCACACAAGATGGCTACAACAGCCGAGGCTGCGGGATGGGCTCCAGGTGAGCCGGACATTCGCAGAATGTTATTTTCTCTCACCACGTTTCAGGAAAATCTCCTCTGCGCTATCAAACTGTGCCAAAACACTGTGATCTCCAACAGAAGGAGAATATAGGAGGGGAGATTATTGCGGTTATGAAACGAGCACTTAGTATGCAGCTCAAGTTCGAACGAGCTGCTCGAGCCGCTGTTTCAGTTAGCGAATAGGCGGCACGTAACGGAACACCATTACCTCCTCGCATTAGTGCAAATGACTGCTGCCAGCTGCAGGTTGGTCTGCAACGCCGTCACTCTCTCCAGCTCCTGTGATTAAAGACGAAGAACAGTGATAGAGATCACAATCAATAACACAAAGCAGCATATTATATACAGTGTGTATATGTATACCCATTTTAAAATGTTCATTTGAATGTTAAATTCACTTCCATGCAGGAGTTATTCACTTCCTGAGCAAACCACTTCCCCCACTAAATTAAATAAATGTGTGTATTAGTGAAATAAATACAAGCTAAGATGAACAATGACACCACATCGCTGTTTGAAGCCAAAATGCGGAAGCGATTATTGCTGCCCGTCAATGCAGGAAGGGTCATGAGGCCATTTCCCACTTCCAATCCTCTCACTATGAGTAAGATTTTTCACAAGTGGGAAACAGTCAAGACATTGGCAATCTTCCCAGGGTTGGACGCCCCAGAACTCACCCTAAAGTCTCACCACGCAATGCTCGGGGAAACCCGAAGAGGGCGACATCTCAGAATCTACAAGCCTCCGTTAGCACAACAAAATGTACAAGAAAATTAGACTGAAACAAGTCAAAGGGTTGCCGGGAGAAAACCTCCCCTCTCAAAAAAAAAAAAGAACATGGCAACATTTGTCAGGTTTGTGAAGTCACATCGAAACCAGACACAAACCTTAAATATGCTGCTGTTAGCCTATACTGTCAGTGCCAACAACTTTCAAGACACAGAGATTTCAGTTATCCTTCCTGAGTGATCGCCGCTGACAACAAACATACCCCTCAGACACTTCTCGTCCTTGTTGTGTTTTTATGTTCTTGGTCTACCAGACGCCATGCCTAAGGTGGAAGAAGCTGGTTGTTAGATGTTTTTTTTCGTTTCCATCGCTGTGTCACTTGTTTACAAAAAAAAAGATCCAGTGTTAGAATAAAAATTGGACTTTTACCGATGGAATATGGTCTGGGGAAATCAATTTTCAATGGTAATAAAAAGAAAACCAACAAGGACAGCAGCACTTCAGCCGCGGGCAAAAGATCAGTGATTCCATTCAAACCAATCTGCCCTCATGATCTTGAGTGCTGACGAAGATCTTGATAAGTCCTCGGAGCACTATTCAAAGGTTTATAAACTAGCCAGGTTTTTTCCTCTGGAGGAAAACGCGCCATGTGATGCTTTTCTGGGGAATAGAAACAACATCAACACCAACAAAAAGAAACGTTTCATGGACAGTCCAAAGAGAGTTGTGTCCTTGCCTAAGCTGACAGTGTCTTAGCGAAGCTGCTTTTCTGATGTACTGTAAGCTAAGTAAGCAGTTTTATTGGAGGAATTTGCTTGTGTGATTAAGAACAGGGAGTACAGCAGCAGAGCTCCATCTGCCGACACCTCTAATTATCACTATTCTATGTCCAGTTTGTTGAATCCACATCAAAAAAGAAAACTTGGTGAAAAGATAAAGTGGTGGTTTCATGGGAAAAAGTATATAGAAGAATTTGACCTTCAATAGGAGCAGAACGCGTTAAAACGTCTCCATTTGTGCTTCACTTTCACACTTCTTACTATTCAAAGCGCTAAGCTAAAGCAGGATTGTTGCGATCATGAAGTATGATTTAACAGTGAGTCGTCATATAAATAACTCCTGATTGAATCTTCTCTGTTCTTTTAGACTCACACACGCACAAAATATTAAGAATCAATCATTAAATGTATTTTATTTCTAAAATGTTAGAAATAACTTCTCAGCAACCCGACGGCTCGATCTAGCGTCGGGACACATTTCAACTGAAACAAAAACAGCTAGATGTAGAGCGATAGTTCAGAAAATTAACTGTCGGGGCCATCTGTTGGCAGCAGAGCGTTGTTGCTATGGAAACGAAAAGTACAAAAATAGAGTGAAACACGCTACACAGTCCCTAGCGTCAATCAAACATGCCATCGGCAGGCTCTGGTGGATGTTAAACTGGCGTAGACTAAAATTTGAAAGATTAACTGTCACACGGCGACTCTCTGGGAAAACGATAGAGCCTTAATTCTTATCATTTAAATACATAAACTTCAAGAGAGGAAATGCGATTAATCGTCGGCTTCTTTGGAACAGTACGCTATTCGTATCAGCCACCGTCAACCTCTACAAACAGTGCTAAAATCAATCACACTGACTTGTTCAACAGATATTGTATCCCTTATATTAATACCACTTGTCATCCCGTGAGACATAAACTAATAAAGATTGATACAAACAAGAAAAAAAGCTTCACCCAGACAATAACCCCATGAACCCCCACTTAATCACACATTAAAATCTGAAAAATGCTTGTGTGTGCCAAGCAATGGGAAGTGACCAGGACTGAAATGACTCACGAGGGCCTTCGAAAGATTAATTTTATAAGCTGAATCCAGCTGACTGAATCACAAACTGTGAGCATGGAGCCATAACCTTAGCTGCAGCATTTTTAATAACTGTAAACCTACACTATACCTGATTTATAGTCTTTAAGATGAGGGAAAACTTCATTTAACCTAAACTTAACATGAGGTGCAGAAGCAATTCATGGTACCAGAGTCAGTATCACAGCTAAATACAAAGAAAGAAAAACACAATACTATAATGGTATGACAAACACAAACAGTTACGCTTTCACATAGGCCGGTTTCATTTATATAAACGGTTCAAATTATGTCTCTGAAGTGACAACAGATATGTGCTCAGTGGCAAATCTGGTCAAGGAAGAAACCACTTCTTTCTGGGTCCAACAGAGGTGAATCTTCTCCAAACAAAACCACAGTCTGCTGTGCAGTCTGCCCCAAAACGCCGCCTGCCATCATCCACACACAGCAGATGAGCAAACACAAAGGCCTTGTGGTATGACATGGACAAACTCTGGCCTTTCGTTATGTGCACAAAGACGCGTGGGAAAAAACAAAAGACGGCTCAGAATACTCACACATCGATACAGACAAGCAGGTTCACCGTGATGACCGCTCAGAGTCCAGCCTGAGGCACCGATTTGCTGTTACGTCACAGCTTTGAGTTGTCCACCCTGTCTGTGACACTTAACCTGACAGTCGTTTCCGGCTCATGTAACAGGTGAAAAACAGTAGCTATGCACAGCGGTGGGGACTGAATAATGGTTTTACCAGAGAAAAAGCCAATAAACAGCTTATGGGCATTGCTGCGATCGACTTTAAGAAAATGCTTTGTGGAATAAGACTTTGAATAGAGAGACAAAATGTCACTATTGAAAAAAATTAATTAAATCCCAACACGTACTATAGGCTGACAGAAATCTTTACTTTAAAGTCGAGAGTCAAGTCAGGCTGTATTTTTACACTGCACGACTGGGCTCTGACAGTGTCAACAATCACAGCTCTGAGTGAGAGGTGGAGGAGCTCGGAACTCCCAAGAGAGTTTTCTTTATTCACCCATTCATAAGAGATCTGTTCTGTGACCCTCCAACACAAAGCCTACGCCTCTTTAACTCTAATGATGCCTGTGTTTGGGCTCTGCCCCGATAAATTTGGTTTATCAAAGCCAATGGGAAGCAAATATGAATGCCATTTAGCATGCACAACTGCAGGGTTCATTACAATATGTTTAGGTCACCACATTCAACGGTTCGTGTTGATACCTGAACATCACTAGCGGCATCAGCCACCCCGTCACATCCAATTCTTGTCAATTTCAAGTGTCCTCAGTGAAAAAGCCTAAAAGCCCTTTGTTATTGGGAGGTATGACCACAAATGCTGGACACATCTCTTAGAACGGAGGCGAAAGCGGGATCAAAGGTGAAGGCAACAGCAGTGGCATACAGAAAATATTTATTTGCACCAGATAATAACTGAATACCAGTAAAGTCTAGGGGTCGTGCCACTCCAAGACTTGGTTTGAAACTGCCCAAATCTAACTGAGGACAGAAGAGAGGCCAGTCGAAGCTTGAACTCCTGAATTTTTTAGTAGACGAGTCAACGAATGCAGAGGTTTTACATCAAAAAGGGACAAAAAAAAATATCCACAGCTGAATAATACACGCTAAAAGACGAGTAACAAACGGTGGTAAATGAATCAACAGCATTGGCTGTGGAATCCGTGTAATATTTCACCTGAGAAAATCTCATCACGCTTTCTGAACACAAGTGGAGACCATGTGTCCCAGGGGGACCAGGAGTGATCAGACAGGTCTCTCTATAGCTATGAATCATATTAGACGCTCTGCGGTTCAACATCTCAAGCGCTCAGGCATGAGTGTATGACTCTGTGCTATTTTTTTTTTGTGTCCACTGGTGCGTTACGCACAGCACAGGAGCTGTAAGCAGAAGCATCCTGAAGCCCCTTGGACGTGTGTTTTCTGTGTCCCCGTTTTATCAAACACCACACACAGAGGACACGTACTAAAAAATAAAATAAAAAGAGAAAAATGTGCAAAAACATAGTGGGAAGAAACCCCTGAAGGATATGCTGTATGTTCACATTGAGTTTTCAGCATGAACTACAGAGGAGTAGCGTCCAAGTGATTCTGAATGCTAGCTGGTTTAGTGTGTCACTGAGACACAAATGTCCCCTGGCATCAGCAGACTGACAGAACAAAGGTTGAGATGGGTCGGTGGAAAACCTCCCAAATTAGCCACCGATGTCTACTTAAAAGCTCAGTTGTGACCTTAAATTTGCAGAGCTGAAGGGACGTTCGCAGAAATAATGATCGGTTAATAGACCGTCTCATCAATGGTAACAATCAGCAATTTCCACTGAAAGCCAAATCTGTTCAATCTGTCAGTCAGCAACTGCACTAAAACTGACTAAATCCAACCTACCAAACATCAGTGGAGATGTAAATCTGATGGGACTATTGAGAACTTGTGAAGTTTATTGGCTGAATCGGATAAATCAAGATGATTCTTGGTAAAGCAGAACTTTGGTCTCCTGGCAGTCCTTCTTTTGATAAGCAATAAATCACCTGTAATTTACCACAGCCAAGTTTACCGAGTTACCCAACACCGAGATGTGTGTCGAGAACGGCTTCGGCTGCAGCACAAACGGTCGAATAGAGCTTTATTTAGGGCTTAAGATTCAACAATCCACAGAAGTTGTTTATTCAAAAACAAAATGTGAGACGAATTGATTAATCACAACAGACAATGTGGTCTCCTGCAAACTTTATGCTGTGCACGTTCATCACAAAGAGCACATTGTCTGTTTTATGAAGAACACCAAGATAACGGCCCCCTTCTTTCTTATCTGTGGATGGACTCAGATTTTTCATCGTCGTGGTTACCTGTCATTTAGGGGGTGACACGCCCTTATGAGCACATTCTCAGACACCTTGACAGCGTCAAAGTGACCTTGACAGCGTCCGACCGCGGCATGTCACCAGTTGAGAAAAGGAGCGATTCCCGAACACAGACAGTCGAATGCAACTGATCTGTTTTGGGATTAAATTTCAGCAGCTGACAAACTAATACAAGATGAAAACCTCAAGTCGACACTGGAAGCTTACCTTGACATAAGCGGGCTGTTTCTCCAGAATGAGATCGGCAACCTTTTTAGAAACCTATAGAGAAAGGAAGAGCAAAGATGAGAATAATAATACAAAAAAATAAAATAGAGAGAGCAAAAACACATTTTGAAGTTCCTCCCACATGTCCCCCCACAGAAACAGCTACGGCATTGTAATCTTGCTTTGAGGATGGGGCAAGAATAACAATCAGTGCCGTCTGTATCTACAGCACCAAATAAGCAAACCCTTCTAAGAGAGTGTCTCGCTTTCTCAGTTTCATTTCATTCAGAGTCTTCCTCAATACCATTACCGTGGTTTCTTACTGTGATCTCTAAAGAGCTACCCTCTGCATGGTGCTTTTTTACCAATTTGATTCAGATGTACGGCGGAACTGTAATAATTTAAAGAGCTACTGTCCTGCGTTTGGAATACAGCAGCGTATTAAGCGTGGTTGTGAGGTCAGTAAGAGCCCCCTGTTAAAACGTGAGGTGCATTGCTGCTTTTAGCCGAGATGGATAGAGCAGGAAAACGCAGATGGGGCATTGGAAACCGAATCAACTTTAACCTCACGTGAGGGCTCCCACAAACAAGGCCTCGCTGAACGAATAGGGCGGGGGTCCACTCGTGCGGATGGGAACAGCAGTTAAAACTTTTCTAATCAGCAACCTTTTTCCCACTCACAGTGAGACTTCTCTCTTCCATTTAGATCGCTCTGCTACTTTGTGCAGCGACACGCTGTGTACCGACGCAACATTTCCAGAAAACAAGAGGAGTTTTCTGGGAGAATAATCACAGGTCTATTCAAAGTAGAGAGGAGGAGGAGGCGGCCGCATTGGCTAGTATGCCGTGGATGAGGTGAGGGGAGGCGATGACATTTCAGCATGTGTTAACCATGCATTGTTGCCACCTAAAGACCTGAGCAGGTGGCAAATGAAGCTCAACTGAAACGGTTCATCCCACAGGATTTGAGATGGGTGACAAAGAAAACAATGTGCATATAGTACCTCAAACACTCACAAAACTGCCAATTGCAAAAATGAAGCCACAATGCCATCTATTGGTATTCCACTGATTTTACCTTCCAATACTGAACCTCTTAAAGTAGTTAAAGTGTGTAAAAGTCACACACACATTTACATGGAGGTTAATCGTGCAGCGAGCGGGTCGCAAAGCAAGCACGACGCATTTAATATTTAGCAGCTGGAGCAAAATATTGTCCAAAACACACACACTGTGTGTAATGGCAACCAACAAGGAAGAAAAGAAAAATACACTCCAACTCACACACTGTAAGAGAGTGAAAGCTAACAAACACTATTTACAGGGATTGGAAATGCTTGTGCAGTTTACCAAGCATTCGCTTCAAATAAAGAGGTGCTGAACACCTCAAATATGTGTTTGGCTCAAAATAAATATTTGCTACTTTTAGCAAGACAGACAAGCATCAGTCAATTAAATTCAAATTATCTGCCACCTACTAGAGTCAGTAGAAGTGAAAAGTTTGCTCGGTAACAGCGGATATCAGGGTGGCAGAGAGAGCCGAGAACTAAATGATGTGGGTCTCGACATTAAGAGCACATCCACAGAAAGCGCGTTTACCACCCGGACGAGCAGTGGACCCAGCAGAAACGTGCCAAAAGAAAATCTGTCAGACTGACTGTTACCTGTGTGTTAAAGAAAATACATGCATCGCACTGCAAGACTGCTAAGTGTGTCCCGATTCATCACGCTATGATGTGATCCTTCATGGTCTAACTGAAACCTTGTTATGCGCAGCACGACGTTGTTCCAGCGAGATTTTAACAAGCCGAAGGAGCCAGATAAAGTCTGGGCAATGATTGCATAAGCATTACTAATGACTAATGACTTTTTTTAAAGGGAAAAAAGGGAAAAAAGGGATAGTCACTTCTAACTATCAAGTTTCTTATGTGATCATACAACATCCCTCTCATCAACTGAGCTCAGATTCCTACAAAGACAGTTCCTTCCACGTAGACAGAGCACGTGGTGTTGGGTTAAACTCTGTCAATGTGTGTGTGTGTGCTGAACCATATTCATGTGCAGTTGCTCTGCCTCATTTTACAATCTCGGGACAAAAGGTGTAACTCGAATCAAGTTCATTGAAATGTTTGTGAAGGAAGTAAACTGCAGCTCGAATGATTAAATAAATACAATAATAGTATACGTAATAATGAAGGCTTTCTACAATGAGTGTGTCACATGGGAATTAAGCAAACATCTGGCAAACCCTGGCATGTTTCACCATAGACTCAACGCTATAAAAGGCAATCAGCGCTGAGAGGAGCCACATAGGAGTGTGTCAGAGATTCCGACTGGACACTGCAACAGAAAAATGGCTCAGGTGTTCTCCGACAGTCGCTGATTCACATGAAGAGATCTTAATATGAGTCAATGTACCAGTTCATACGCAAAGCTCCCCACACAGCAGGAGTGGAAAGAAAAAAAATGGTAAACAGAGGTTCGAGTACATGTGGTGCACACCGTGCAGTATCTTTCTCGCTCTCATCCCAAGTGCCGATGCCCACTTTGAGCTCCTTTACAGCTTAAAGTAGCGGACTGGCGTACAGCGTGAGGAGACTGTCCACATCTGCTATCAGTAAGAAGAGCCATCGCAGGGCAACCCTATGCTGGGAAATCTGAAAGCACCATTACCGCTTCCTTCCCATCTGCTGCGGGGGATCGCCACCAGTTTGATGAACCACAGCACGTACACAATTCGCACAGATGACTTCACAGTCTAATAACATCTCAAAAACATTCTGTGCCGGATTTGGTGTTTTTTTTTTTCGCCTTTTATTGGAGCGCTTCTGGAGCCAAATCAATTCTGTTGAGAACTTCAAAAAGGCAGCAGTCTCTTTAAGCCAGAATCCATTAGCATATTTGGGATTTTTTATCCTGCATCTCATCTGCAGTGCAGAACATTGATTTCAGTCCACATCAGGTCTTAGTTCTCACCAAAATCGGAGCGTGACGCTCATGGAGGGCTCTCGCTGTTATTGCTATTGTTATTGAGTTTTACGACAGAAAACAATTAGTTTAACAACTTTTCTTTACCACTGAAGAGGTGTGTTTTTTTTTTACCTAAGTAAGTTCCATTGGAACAGATAACGTCACATACCCACACCTGCTTTGTCTGGGAGGGACTGGAGTGCTCTGTTAAAACAAGCAGATTGCACGTTCAAATTCAATTTGAACTCAATTAAATCACTTAATATAAATACCAAATCCCAACAGATGTAATTTCATCTGTTCATCTGAGGGAACAGTACATAGAAAGAAAAAAAAAAATTCCCTTATACCAAGCACCTGGTTAAATTGCAAGAAGAGTAATCTAGATCTCCCAGTAGCATTCTAAAAAGGTCAGACTAATCAAAAAGATGCTCGGGCTACTAAACACAACAGTGTAACATTCAGCAGCTATTATCTCCATAAATTAAACATGTACGTCAAATGATGCACATGATGAAGACGCTTCGCCAAAAAAAAAAAACTCGAAACACAGAGCTGGACAAACCGGGCCTCTCGTGTACACACAGGACAGCACGTTTTCATTGATAAGCTCACTGAGAAACCTTGTTGCGGATTTTCTGCCTGACAGCTCACTGGACCAATTACCGCAGCCGATGAGAAGCCTGCGGGCTGACAGCCAAAAACGAAGAGGAAGCGAGAGACTTCCACTCTCTCTCAGAGAGGAATTGTGTGACAACGCTTGTGTGCTCTGAGGCCGAGCGGGCTTGCAGGTTTCAACATGCCACGGGGGCCGCATGTCTGAGGCATCGTCTTTACTCAACAGGCAGCTCTGTGGGCTACAGCCAAAACTGTCAAAGGAGGGGAAGTGGAGGATGGCCGGCACATATGAAAAAGGGGAATGTGAGGCGGGGGGGGGGGGGGGGGGGGGGGGGTTGGTTGAGGTGGAAAAGAGCAAAAAGAAGATTGCTGGCGGAATGATGAAGCGAAAAGAATGAGCAAAAGCTTAGAGGCTTCTTAGAAAGGTGGGTAAAGTCTACACCAGGCTGCGGGGGCAGAGGGAGGGGAAAAAAAGCTGCCTCCTCTCCCACATATTTCTAAAAATAGAATATGTTGACAAGCCAACTCTGTGAAACTGTGAGTACCGAAGTGACCTCAGAGTTATGGAAATGGACCTGCTGAGGAAGACAACACAGGCGCTGCTGATGTCATGGGAACCTGCCACGAGAGTTCAGGAACAAAGAACTCAAATGCCATTAAGTGAAGTCCATGATCTCTCTTTTAGTTTCCCCCCCCCACTGTCTTCTCTGCAGGATTATCATTCACACAGCAAATGTCACAACCCATCAAGTTATAGAACTTCAAGACTATAGAAACCTCAAAATCCTGCCTGTGTAATACTTGTTTTACCCCTTCGATTGTCTTTGACAGAACAGATGATCAATCGGTCATCGGTGTGAGGACAGAGACGTGATTGATTTATCCTCAGCTCAGAAGAAAATCTATACGTTGTCCTTCTTTCTAACGCTGCGACTCTGTGGACATCAGGGCTGCTGTCAGGATACCAGCCAGGTCTGCTGCACTGGAACATTTACTGTACATCTTAATCAGTGTTTAAACAACACGTCTCTGTGGAGCTGTAGACTGATACTGTAAGACGCTGATCAATTAACAACCATTTCTCATGTCTTTTCCTTTTCATGGACTCTTCCAATCATAGTTAGCACACTGGGCTGCTGCTTAGAGGGAGACTAATCCTTGTGAAATCAACTGCATTGTTTAAATTTTCTTGTACATTATGACTTGAACCCTGGGCCACCTATGCATCAGTATCAATCCCAACAATGACAAAAGAAATCTGTTGTGTAGGTATTATAGTGGTATTATACGGCTTGTCATTCTCTGGAAAACAATAAAAATGTGGATGAGTCATCCTGCACTCGGGGGCCTATGCTAAGTGCTTCTTTTTTTCCTCAAATGTTGTATTTCTGCACAGCTGATGCAGCACTGTGGGTCGTGCTTGCTGTGCTTGCTCAGGCCAAAATAGACTCTCTCTTTTTTTTTTCTTATCATTTTTGACACACGGCACTACTTTCCCCTGCTAACCTGGGAAGAGCTTCACGGCACCGCGGCAAATGGCCACACTTCAAACGTAAAACTTTTATATCCAGTCTTTTTATGACGCCAGCTAATCTCACCGGTGCTGAGGACACACAATGTCACATCTCAGCCGCTGCCAGAGACACACAACTCCAAGGCCACCATGTTCAGAAAATATACATCCGACTCGTGTCGGGCCATGGAAATGAAACGCCACAGCGTTTTCAGATCAGAGTCCAGAAACATAGCAGCCCATTGAAGGGTTATTGTGATTTGTCACATTGTTTTCACAGCTGACCTACGGGAGGCTACGGGAGAAATTAACAGAAGTTTGTCAACCCCCCCCCCTCCATAGTGAAAACACTTTCCAACGATCTTGATGCGAGAAAAACTCAGAAAAAAAAAAAAAAATCAGGAGAAAATAAACTTTGCTTCTGAGCTACAAACTTCTGACGACACATATCTCTCAGCTTGTTGCACCCAGAAAGGCAAAACGCTCCATTGTTGAAGACGGCCTTCAGCGCCTTCACGTGATTTCTCATCCCTTGACAGAGGTGTGCAAAACGGAAAAAAAAAGGTCGGAAAGCAAATGAGAAATCTGATATTCACTGAAAAAAAAAACCTAGATGCATTTACTTCAGAGACCGGATGTCTGCACCAGTTTACATAATTAGCCCAGCCTGTAATGCTTCATCTTATTAGAGCAGATGATCTTTGTTGCCTGTGTGTGCTTGTGTGAACGAGACGGAACACACGGAGACACTTACCGCGGCCTGCTGTCTCTTGAGCTTGTCTCTATACTCCTCCAGTTCTTGCAGGTTCAGCTCAGGCGGGAGTTTCTATAATCACACAAATCAGATCTAAACATGCAACCATAATGACTGTTTACGCTGCATCCTCCAACGCCGCTAATAGCACCAAACACACTTTTGTATGTGGAAACGCAGACTTTAACCCCCTCAATCCCCTCCCCCGTGTAGAACCACGGTATTATAAAAGTTCTTGCGCTAAGGATCTCGGCAGGGATTTCGTTTATAGCAATCAAGCTAATCTTCGCTTTTGAGAATCTTAATTTCTTCTTCTTCTTTTTTTTTTAAACGATATCCCGCTGTGCATTTCAAAGAGCTCGAGCTCGTTTCACTGGTGTGACTGAAGACAGCTGTCGCTCAACCTCAAATAAATATTTTTTTTAAAAAAGTGTAAAAAAATAATACAATTTGCTCGGTCGATACACTTTGCCAGATGATGAGCCAGATTACTCGGGAAGGTAGAGGATGTCATTTAGTAAACAGCAAACAAACTCTGCTAGGGAAAGAAGATATTACAAACCCATGGCCCAAAGGATGATAGGTAATTACTTTCCTCTTGACTGAGAGTCTCATTTCAGATGGTGTAGCAATACCAAGATAAATCTAATGAGATTTCACACCTTTCTTCTGTTGAGCGGATGCAATCCATCAATCCGGACTTCAATGATATGCATGCGGCTCAGCAGAAGTGTAAGAGACAGCAGCTCAGGTGAAAAAGAGCTTTATTCCTGCCAGTCAGATGGGGCTCAGTGCACAATAAGCCATAGTCATTCACATTAGAAATGCAGTTCTGTTGTTATCAAGGTTATTGAAATGTGGTGGGTTCGATGGAATCGTTACTTTATGGGACGGGGGGTGGGGGGGGGGGGGGGACTCAAATCTCTTGTCGTCGTTTTAAAGTGAGCTGTAATCGTTCACTCGATAACAGAAGCTCTGGCGTTCATGCAGAGTGTCTGACCTCCAGTTCATGTTGCACCATGTCGAAGGAGTCATTTGAGAAGTAGACCTCCTCGATGCTGTCAATGATCTCCTGCTCAGCCTGGGGGTCAATGGGCTGCTGCCTCAGCTCCCGCAACTCCTCCTGCAAAAACAGGATGGGGATGGACAGAAAAAAAAAGAGGGATACGGTGTTAAAAGAAAGTATGAAAACAAGGAAAATAGAAACCACCAAGTGAGATGTTAAACAGGACGACAGGAGAGCAAGTTGCCAGAGAGGAAAACAACACAGGAAGGAGAGGCAGGTGGTGAAAGGAGAGGTGCAGAAGAGTTAGGGATGAAGGTAAAGGTGAAGAGCAAGGTGGGAAGACACCAGAATAACGAGATAACAAGGGACAAGGAGAGGGTGTGAGAAGAGGGCAGAAAGGTGGGGGGAGAAAAATGTTAATCAAGGGCTTTGGAAAAGGATTGCATCTTGTTTCATTGGACAGCTGTCAAAAGGGATGGCAAGCAGCCATGAGAGCAAAGACTGGAACACATGAATTACTCAACAAAAAAAATAAAAAATAAAAAGGACTAAGATTGCCCCTCTGAGAATCTCTAAGAAACATCAGAGCCTTATTGATTAACATGCTGAGCATCCAGCAAGGCTTATTGCTGCCGCTTGTCTTTCAGACAAAGAACTTTTAAGCCCACATCCTCTCCTGACTGCCCCGAAGAGCTGAGTTGCAGTCATGCGTCAGTATAAAAGTGTTAGAGGGGCTTTTGTTTTGTTAAAGCCGAGTTCTGAAAAGAGAGCAAAAAAAAAAAAGTCACAAAGTCATTCCCTATAATTAGTGAGGTGTCCATTCACTAGTGGAGCGAATCGGTTCATTTGAAAAGCCAAACGAAAAATTCAGACGCATCCATCGGCTGGTTTAAGGTGAATAAAGTAGGCTGCGAGGTGTCTCCAGGGGGCGGCAGTACTGCTTAAGAGGCAAGAGCCAGAATAAGTAGCTGCCCAAACAGGAAACACGCCTTCAGGAGGAAAAAGCAAAAACTGCTGGGGCGGACACTGACAAGAGGAAAACAGAGAGAGAGCTCTTCTTCAGGAATGACTTTAATCTCCGGGAATATGCGAGATGTTACGTTATATTAAGGGAGTCAACTTGTGCAAGTTCGTCGTTTTGTCGGCTTAGACCAGAAACAGCAGTTCGTCGCATCATTTCGATCTTCGGTCAGACATGATTCGCTAAGTTGCTTCTTAGAAACAGGCAAAAACTAGAGCTCACAAGCTAGCTCAATCATTTTTATATGCATTAGTCGATTTGATTTCTTTACCATTTCCAGCCGCCTTTTCTTGCTCACATCTCCGATACGCGAATGAAATAATGGCAAAAAGCCACCCAGCTTTATACATTTCATTTGAGCTTTGGGAATTTACTTAAACGTGGGGGAAAAACTTTGTGCGGTACTCAAGTCTTCCATCTTTCCACCCATCAATGCATCAATGCTGAATACTGCACGCCTGCTGTATAAGATGACATCATAAAACCATGTCACGTGTCATACTGGGAGGCTTCACTGTACACAAGCAGTTACAGGAAGCCTTTTTTCATGTTAATGCTGAGTTCAGTCATATATATATATATATATATATATATATATATATATATATGAGGGATTCATTAGCACATTACAGTGTGATGGTTCCCTTAATAGCTTAATAATAAGCTGATCCCTTAATAACAACACGGAATAATGGGATAACTGGAATATTTATACCTGGATGTGCTATTATACTTCTTAAAATAACACCTTCGGAAGACAGTGATCGAGAAAATTTTGTTAACAATCTTGCATAACAACTATTTTCAACCAGCAGTAAGCAAGCGTCAAGGTGAGTGTGTCCAGATGAGGGATTTTTTTAAAAATGAGGCAATGCTTCGGTGAGTAAATTTAGTGTTTGCTGTAAAATATAACAGCACCTAATGTAATCACACCCATAGAGTCCCTTTAATATTATCCATGTCATATTCATACAGTGCAAATGGGGAAAAGATTCAAATGAAGCATTAAAACGTGTTGAATGCACGCGTGCGCACAGGCCTTAAGGCAAAAGCATGCGTGACGCCACGTTTGAATCAGGTGAAGGAGCCGGAGCCTCGTGGGGGGGAGAATGTGTGTGGGAGAGCGCTTGAGATTGGAAAGGAGTGTTAGCAGAGAGGCAGGAGATCATGCTTTCCTATCAAAAGGGTGGGTGGGAAAATCAGCTCAAATGAGAGGGAAAGTGAGAAGGGGAGGGGGGCTGGAGTGGATGACTCACCGACAGCGAAACGTTCAGCAGGAAGAAGCCGACAGGGGAGTGAGCGAGACAATGGTGCGCCTCCTCTGAAGCCACTGCAGTTCAGTTGGGGGAAATGCATCTCTGGCATATAACGGCTTCTCTTTTCACTATAACCGACTTGCGAAATCTCAAACATGTTTGAGCGAATTACTAATTGTGAGGCAGACTTGGGTTAAAAAATTGCCTTCCTCGCCTGCTCTTGTGTGGGCCGATAGCTAAACAAACACCCCTGTCCCCTTCGTGGAAAGCCCAAAACCGCGAGCCGCTGCAAGTCTTTGATCCAATTTCACTTTGAAGGATGGGGGACAAACAAACCATCCATCATCCTTTGCAAATTAATGAATTTGTCATCTGATTGTGCAGATAGGATATCCATTTGCATCCAAAGTGCAGGACGTTTAACAAGCTTTAGAAAGGAATCAAAGTGGAATTTTGTGCTGGAGGGGGGGGGGGTAAAGCACCGGACACAACACAGTGCTCCTATTATAACAAAAGAGTGTGAAAATAATAGGAGGTTCATTCAAAATCCTGTGAGATAAACAGAAAGACAAGAGGGGACAATCATCTCCTCTGTGGAATCATTCGTTAGATGAACAAATTAAAACCCTCCCCACTGTGCTCAGTGTTGAATATGTATACAAGTCTAACTGGGTTTCCATCCCCGTCTGCTATTGAGAAGGGGTTTAACGGTTGTCTTTTGGGATATCAGGATACAATCACAGCCAACAGCACCATCCAGGCTTCAACGCTGCTGACAGCTGCTGAGTTAACAGATGATATTGAATTTTTGCTTGGAAGTACGTGATTATTCCACTTTTCACTCAGCACTGTCGCTCATTGATTGAAAAACATGCAGTTCGTGATGTCATGCTGCTGTATGAGTCAGTGCATAGTCTGGCTCTTGAATGTATAATCACCCATTTGCTAATCGTTGTAAAAAAAATAAATAAACAAATGACTGGGTCCTGCCGAAGTGAGCTGCCCCTCATTATTTAATAAGTCAACTAAAAATGGAAAAATTACCTTCCACACATTTCTATCCCTAATCCCTGTGCTAAGAAAGCACATACTGGGAGTCAGCTCACCGTGTTAGTTGTATCATTTCAGAGAATGCCTAAGTATTAAGCAGGCAATGCTTCTTGGAGTCGAAAAGTGTTTGAATGAATGTGCAATAAGTGTATTGAGGGTGACCCCTGCTGGTGGGAAGTTGTTACTGCATGGACCTGCAGTAAAAACAGCCTTTCAGGGGGAAAAAAAAAAAAGCTCCTTTTGCCAACAATCCTCTTAATAGCACAATAAAAATTTACCAGTTCTCCTCAAATTTGTCACTGCGTCACATAGACGTCAGTACATTTTAGATGACCCGGTAAAATAGATGAGTAAATGAAGGAATAAAGACAACTTTATTTATACTGCACCTTTCAAACAAATCAACGCCAAACCACGGTGCTTTTAAAAAAGGGTGAATATTGGGATGACCGTAAGAGGTTAAATAAACCGTAAGTATTCAAATCAGCTCATGGGAATAATAAGAAAAATAAAAGTACATGTCATGCAGAGACAAATCTAATATGGTAAAAATAATACCATGTTTAAAATGATCCCGACGACAACTACAATAAAATACAATAACATTAAAATACAAATGGATAACTTTTGACAAGCTACAGATGCCATATTTACTCTGAATCAGCTTACCTGAATAATTATTAGCCTTTTCGCACCTATAACCTTCTTACATTTGTCTTCTGGTGGTTTCTGCCACTCTCTCACAACTATGCATTTAAACCCTCTTCAGTCTGTTGGGTGCGTGCTGCAGCTCATCTTGCTGCTGAATAAAATTTAACATTTAAACGTCTGTGACATTGTTAGCTACAGCTAAATAAAATAAAAAATAAAAAAAGCCTTGTGAATTGCCTGATTTCATCATTTCTTAGACACATTCAGTGCCTCCAGTACCAAAGGCAACAGAGCACGATGCAGCCTCCATCGTGTTCCACTGTGGGCCACGTGCTCCTTTCCTCATGGGTTTCATTTCGGTCTCCTGTTGGGGAACTAAACCAAAACTCAAAAGAAATCTACTCTGGCTTCCTCTGAGCACAAAACATGCTGCAACAACACATGCACTGCAGCGCTGAAATGTTTGAGACATTTTCTGAAGGGGCTGCACATGAGAATACAAATACCCACAACATTTGTTCTGGGCTTAATGCAGTTTACCCAGCCAGCTAACTAGTAATAACTGAAAAAATGATGAGATCGGGTGTTAATACAGCTAGTAATCCTCTAAAGAACTCAAGATGAGCAGACGGGTGTGCTGAAAACAGCTGCTTCTCTGTAAATATATATTTTGCATGTAGCAATACGTCGCTCTTTCACTGTCAAATTCCGTGTAGTGTTGCCATCAACGCGAAAACAGTCTGGTCTGCCAGTCCTAAAACGTTGCTATTTCCACAGGTTACTTTCTGCTTCCTGTGCCCTTCTACCTGCACCTCACTGCTGGAAAAAAAAAAAGAAAAAAAGTTTGCCTCACCCTGAGTTTTTCCTACAAATGAAGTCCCCATGTGAGCATAAACTGAAGACGAAGCGTGGACCTGATGCTGTAAATGTTCTGGTGTTCGTGTGAGAAACCGGCTCCAGAAGGCCTATGGCTCATCTGTGAAAGCTCGAGCTCGGCCTAAAGCTCTTTAGGGGGTATCCTTTCCACTATCTGACAGCAGGTTTAAGTTAAGTGTCACATCAGTTTCACGACTCTTCAAAGAAACGTCTTGATATCAAACTGGGACTTAAAGATCTCCTAACAAGCGCCTTTGGACATAGTCCTTTTTAATGAGCTTTAATGCTGTGATGAGGTTCTCTTTTCTTCGTAAAACCGACATTCAATAGTGCATTCGGGTCATGAGAACATGGGTGAACACACAAGTGAACAGAGGCGAGTCACAGACAGACTGCAAAAAGCAAAGAAAACATCACAGCTGTCAAAGAGTCATTTGAAGGGAATGAAATCTTAGTTGTTTTTTTTTTGTTTTTTTTTAAAAGAACACCACCACACTTGAGATTACATCCAATTAGCATCTTAGATAGACAACAGGTTCATATGATAATAAATGCTACTCAAATTAAATGATTTGTGCAAAAAGGATTGAACAGAATTTGAACTAAATGCCCGTTTCTGCTCCAGTTTTAAACAGAATGCTTTGAAGCTCGTGCCACTCAGTTCTGATTCTAACTGGAACGCATTTCATTTCTGTCTTTGTTCATTTTTACCTCGCAGTGAGAACAATGGCCTAAATGCAACTAATAACGCAGCCTACATTCCGTTCAAACTGCAGAAATAACAGCTACATCTTAAAGCAGACCAATCCTCCTGCTATAAAGCAGAAGCACTACTTTCAATATTCAATATTGCTCATGTGTTATAAGCCAGGTGATGGTTAACCTTTATTGTCACCCAAACAGGACAAACAGGAAGTTCTACGGGGAAGCTTCCTCCGCTACCTGTTGTGGTCTATGTCCCGCAGCTGAAGCTTACAGTGGAGTTTATTAGTGTCGGTTCACAAAGAAATGTTGAAAACTCAACTGTTCAGTTCATAAAACCTTTTTATTCATTATTATTTTCTTCTGACAAAGAGCAAAACAAAAAACGACAACAGCAAAAAGCTTGTCCCTGCTTATTACTCAGACTGTATCACAAACTCAAGCTAAGTCCAAACAGAGACGGAGAGCAAATTTATCAATCATCACCACATCAGTTCTCCGTCTCACAGTTAGCCAGATGTTGCTGTCAACTGCTGGGGGATGATAAATGATTTGAGTCGGGGCTAAAATGGTTGGGAACACATGAATGGATCCAATCACAAAGTATCGGCACCATAATAATACACAATGAAGCATCCTCAGCCTCACTATCCTCCACGCAGAAGCGTGTTAAGTCATACAGTCTCCCCTCTGTGACAGTGGTAATGGATTATTCACCTAGAAACAGGAAGGACTGCGGCGTATTAAAGCCTGGCCGGTGTGGGCGTCATTTCATTTTCCTGTAAGCCGAGACGTCAGGCAGCAAAGTAAATTAAGTCAAAGCATAACATCATCAAATAATCAGCCTCTCTGTTTTGGCGTGAATTCATAGGCGATCGAGAGCGGTGTGAAGACACACAATCCTCACACTCACGCTGACTGTCGGCCATTATTTTCTGTCTCATTGTTCCACGCCGCTTCGTGCCGCCCGAAGCCAAACGCAGCGGGAGTGATAACATCTACAGCCGCTCTCGGGACGAGCAGGAAAAAAAGGCTAATATTTCAGGCTCAAAAACCAAAGCCCAGTTTGATTACGGCCGACCCAGTGAGAGCATGTCACCCGACACCAGTCCCAAAGCAGGGAGAGACATGCAGTCAACAAAAATTAACCAATCTTCAACCCAGAAAAACTCACACCTGCTTTCATTTCAGCCCTTGTTACACCTGAACCGTGACATTGTGGGAAGCAGAACTAACAGCTTCATAATATCTACTAAAACTTAACACAAACAGGATGAATGACCTCGACTTCATATGACCACCTCTAGCTTAATAATAACTATCTTATCTTAGCTTTTTAAACCCTGAATCTTTCTTTCATTTATTGGCAAACTGTGTTAGTTTTTTTTAATTCACTCAGCTTCTGTTACTATCCTCTGCGGTCATTTTCAACCCGTGCAACAAAGACTTACACGACACAATAGGATACAACAAAGGAAACTCAACTCACACTTTGGCGGGCAAAACTAGGGGTCACACTCAAAACAACGGCAAAAAAAAAAAGGGTAAAAGTTTGGAAGGGGAGAAATTAAACGTCTTGTTCAATTGCCCAGACTGATGTCACCCGGCAGTGAATAAATAGAGTCGGCCGCCTTGTACTCAGCTTCATTATTAAGAAGGTCATCACTAAAAGGCAAAGTCAGAGCAAAGCCATGAGCGAAAAGTGCACCGAGGTGTCGACAAGTAAGTGATTGCACATTATATAAAGCCACTGTGCAGTTTTGCTCTGTCAGCGCATGACAAATTGAATTTGTACAAGTTGATAATGACAAATGCTTCCTGTGACGAAGCCTGACTGGGAATATTTTTTAAAGCCTGCCATGGCAGAATGTTGAAATGCTTTCGCAGCAGACTATATTTCACTTTATTATGTTAATGAGAGGCATCGGTCCTTTCTACTACCATCTAGAAAATACTGTGGGTGTGTTTGACTAATCCCATTTACAGATGGGATTAGGGTCGTGAAATTTGAATGAAGGAAACAAAAAACGACAGTAGGCAGATGCACCACAAATAAACAACTTAATTATGCATATCCTCCACATTAAGTATAAATAGATGTGATTCCAAAGAATGCAACACAACTGTGGTCAGAGCACATAACCACGATCAAGCCATCATACAATTGTATTTGACAGAATCTGTGCTCCTTAAAAAAAACACAAAAAAAATTCAAATATTTTTGCAGTTTTATAAAAAATTATCACTAAACAGTGCTGCAGTGGCTAAGCACAATACAGCAATCATAGAAGCAGTTAGTGTAGATCTCTTCACCTCAAGGTAAAAAAAAAAAAAAAAGCTATTAAAAGCTACTTTTATTTTTAGCTGACTGCAAAACTGTCAAAAGTAAAACGCTGACCTACTCAGGTCTCCCTTCACTGTGACTCCTTCAACAGGGGATAGGTTGTCCTCCACTGTTAGAACACAACTTAAACCCACCTTTTCAGTGACACGTCCATTTTACATATGACGCAACCCAAGTCTATCAGCCACCCCCAACAAGCCTGACAGCTTCGGTCTCAGCCTCGTCGTGAAGCTTACCTTGCTCGGGATCCTCAGGTTTTCGACAGGACTGAGATCCGCCATGCTCTCCTGGGGGCTTTTCAGGCCCTGTCAAAAGAAAGATGCAAATAAACACCAAGGGTTTTTGTTTGTTCTTTTTCCGAGTTCAACTGCTCCCGTTGTCGCTATGTTTACTGTTCAACAGCCCACTGCAGTATTAAGCAAAAAGTGGAACTAACAGGCATATTTATGAGAGTGATGTGCTCTGTTGTGTCCAATGAACGGCTAAGTGTAAACTAAGGACTTCCCTAACCGCCCAGCTCTCACTGCTGTGCTCTGTTTTTGGGTGCTTGTCTTGTGGTAACACTCGTTCCACAAGGGCGTGAGTGTAACCACGAATACAAATGTCTTCATACGAGGCAAAAAAGATCGCATACTAAACTGCAGTTATTAACAGATGACTGTGTATTTTAAAGAGCCAAACGGTGAGCTGTCAAGTTAGTCGGTTAGCTTAGCTAGCTGTCATGCTAGCTATCTGCAGCTGTCATGAGACAGCTCAGTCTGTGAAGACCTGCTGTACTCACCTGGCGGGCCATAAGAGACTTGATCTTCTGCATCTTAAGTCCAACGTATGTGCGTGGGGAAATAAATAACTATAGCTTCAATTTTGCCTTGTTGTCAACAGTGCGAAGCCATCATTGCGAGAGGGAAGCCATAGTTCACTGTCACGTGACTGGCACAGCAGGAACCGGAAAAGTTTTGAAGCATCTCGGGAAATGGATTTCTTTACGTGGTGTATGAGTGACGTTACCTTTCGGAATCAGTCACGTATTAAACCGAAAATACCGAGGTGGAATTGAAAGTATGGACTTTTATTGTGAAGGAAAACGATTAAATGATTTTAAAAAATAAAATAAAATATGTTGTACTATATTGTACAACGATAATGTGTGTTGCTGTCAAACACCACTGGATGGTAGTAATATACAGATGAGGAGGAGCAGGATTGAGGATTGAATATTGCACAGTAATAGTTATTTGTGTCTCCTTGTGTCACAGTGTGAAAAGTACAAATGTTGCCTACAGAAAAAAAGAAAGAAAGAAGGAAATTCCATGTTGTTCCTTTGGTGGCCAAATAAGGCAAAGCTGCTGTGGATGACTGGGTAATCTTATTATATTACTCCAGTTGTAGATTATTTTAACTTGCTGTAACTGTTTTTAAACTGTATGCAAGTATTAGCAGTATAATACTGTATCTAAATGCAGTATTATCCTACCGATACTTCCATCAAGTATTTTATGATGTAACAGCTATTTTTACCTGTATGTCCACTGTTTTGTGGTATTCAAGATGCAATCAGAAATGCATCCTTTGGCATTAGAAATGTTGACATTATATTCATGAGCTTTATTACTGCCGCACTGTTAAGCAAACTGCATTTACATTACATTCACGGGCAAGAACAATCATGTCAACATGCTATGTAATTTATGTATCAGTGCCATGTAGCTCCAATATCTGCCAAGCAATTAGAGCTGGCTCTGCACTGTCAACTGTTCCAAATATTTACAAAAACAGTGCACACAGACCAATTCACCATGCTTTATAATTGCTCCAGCAGGTGTTCTATCAAGCAGCACTTGGTTAAAAGCAGGCAGCATGCCGTAGGCACTGTGAGATCTAGTTCCTGGTTAATGATGCCTCAAGCTATTTCCCAGTCAAATGAAGGTGAGGCTGCTCTCCTTAGGTGAGTTTACTTCACTGTTGTTTGTTAGGCAGTCGTCCACATTGCGGAGCCTCCCTCAAAGCATACACTGAGACGGAACAGATGGTCACCTCTACCCGGAGATGCCACCACAAAGACATAGCACACTCAGTTGGTCTGTTCGGAAGCTATAATTAGAGCTAGATTCAATAAGCCACTTGTTGTTATGCAGGGGAGCGTCATGTTTAGCCACACTTTATAAATCATGATTGGTATCAGAGTTTGACCTTTTTTTAATCCATAATTAGTGAATATGCATCAATTATGCAACTACAGTTCCTTGTCTTGTGGGTATTTAGTACCATTAGACAAGACACACAATGCAGGATTTCTCCATATTTAATCATTGAAATCACAAGTAAGTGACAAACCACCAAAAGTGACAAACATTTTTTGATGTACTACAGTATTCAGAAGCTGATTTTTTTTTAATGCTGTAGCATTTGTCTAGAGGCACTCAAAAGACTATTGCAAATAAGCTGCATCATAGCAAAATATGTTTCCTTTAAGGGATTCATATTTGAAAAGTTGTGGGAGAATAACTAATTTGATAAATTGCACATTAATTCAGGTCTCTATTTTCTTAACAAAGCACCTTTAATTCTAACTCTCAACACACGTACACACACTAGTCCAACCAAGCCCACACACACATTTCCCTATGTACTCGTGACAAAGTGTCAGCAGGAGCAGGTGGAGGGCACTCTCCCACATGCTGAACCATCCGTCTGTCACTGCCAGCCTCTACATTACGCCAGGTACACAGCATACTTATGCACCAAATGCTGACATAAACAAGCACTCTGCTGCAATTTTGGAACGATAAATACGACCCATAATCTTGGGAAAAGAGATATCACAGCCAAGACATCAGGTAAAGACTGACTGTGAAGCAGCAAAACAATTGACAGCTTTCCTGGCTTTGACTGTTCCGTTTATTTACACATTATTTTTCAGAATGTGTGAAAGACAAAGTGATCATTTCAAGCCCTGACTGCTCACAGCATTCTACACACTCACAAAAAAAAGGCATTTATAAAGAAAGACACAAGTGTAACATCAAAAGTTACATGTTGAACTACATCATTTTTGGCAGTAAACACATATATTCGAGTGACACGGAATAGTAAACAGTTCAGTTTTAATAAAGTACAAAACAAACACAGATATGAAAACTGTACAAAAATGGATTAATTATCATTAAGAATTTTCCTTATTGAAGCATTTAATTAAGGTAAGTGTGAGCAGGAAAAAAATGCTACATTTGTGGAAACAGGGTCAAATACAGACGCCCTAGTTGGCAGATAGGAAAACAAAATTCTGGTGACCCATTTTCTGCCTGATCAAGTGGAAGCATTTTTCCCTTATAACATTTGACTTCATGGCCTAAACTTGACCAAATTGCAAACGGAAATTTGCAATAATAAAGATTAAAATTGAAAATATTAAATCAGTCAGTGACTTTTGGTCTCAAATGATAGTCCCAGTCTCTTTAGTGAGAGTCCTGTATTTGACCCTTTCATTCACCACAACATCCTCATTGCATGGACTTCCTCTTTTATACTATATCTCTTGACTTTAAGACAGAAAGGCATGACAGCAAACTTTTTCCAAAACCAGGAAGCAGACCAGCTGTTAAAATAAAGTGTTAGCATTTTATGTTTTTGCAATTCATCCAATTTTCTATGCAGACATAGTTGTTGGTTGTTAAGGTACATGCTCATGTATGTAATCAGGTATTATTGCAGCCAGAGCAACATAGTACCAAAGCCAAGGGAACTTTGGTACGACTCAGAGGTCCAAACATGTTAGGATTGTAGAAATGCTTGCAGAAACTATGGCAAATTAGTTGCTAATAGGTAAGTACATCAGTCCCTTGTGACTGAAATTATGAGTATAAAAACACACTTTTAACATTACATGTTTTTATGATCTTGAAGCCTTTCCTTCAGTGCATTCCATAACTTATGAGTCAACTAACGGGCTGAAGTCCATACTAAAGAGAGTCATTCTCTCAGACAGAAGGCGATGCTCTTCAGCAGTTTTAACACCTCGTTTGCAGTGCTTGTGTCACAATGAAAGAAAATTGTATTATGCCTGCCAAGTGGCTAGTTTGCCACGCTTCAGAGATGGAGCATTTACAATGGAGCATTTCAGACACAAGAGACTGTCATAGGCAGACGCAAGTCATTGGCCGACCTAAGTGACACAGAAGTGAGAACATGTTTGACTTGAGAACTGGTTCTATGTGCTGCAATAGCAACAAAGTTATGGTAAAAGAAGGAGCCCAAAACATGGCTACATTTCAGAAAGGAAGGTGGGAGCAGTGCTAGTTGTCCACAAAATTATTATTTTAACAGCAAAACTCAGAAATGTTTCTCCACAACATGTTATTCAGTACTAGGATTGTTGTGTATTTCTGCAACACAAGTGCTACTGCTAATGTTTACCAACCAAGCAGATCATCTGTTCCTATATTCTGCATTAAAATCACATCAGCACCATAAGCTGGCACATTTTTCTTTAACTGAGAAAGCCTAAATGTGGCCCAAAAAACTGCTGCTACCACCAACGTTAGCTCTCAAGCTTCAGACAGCACAGCTAAACCTCTTCACGCTTCCTGCACAGACAGAGAAAGTGATGAGTGAGGAAAGGGTGAATGAAAGTCACCTTGTCTTCACAGAATTTGTTGCACCAATGCTCAACAGTAAAGGGACCCCTATTTACTGTAGGGTAGGATACATAGTCTTCTATAATCGGCTATAGAAATACGTTAAAAGAAAAAGAACTGTGCAAATGGGCTTGTTTCCTTGCATCAGGAATCAGTGAGAGAATTGATTAAGAGTCAGATAAGCCACATAGATAATGGAATTCGTACCAATAAAACCATATAAATTTCCATCCTTAAGTTACCCCTGCGTAAGCATATTAAGTAAGGTCTTAAGTAACACTGAAAGCTTAGTTGAAGCTGTAACTTCTCTGCAAGGTTGCATGTCTCCTCTTTAAAAATGAACTTTTAAGTCGACTGAAAAACTGAAATTCCCCGTCTTTATCAACTTATTACACTGCTGGAATTAGTTACAAGTGACGAGTTACACTGACAAGGCATCTTGTGTTTTTTGTTTTTTTTTAAAAATGGATGATGAGGGATGGGGTGTTGGGTTAGTCATTAAAATGGCCCGGACTGGGAAATGTTAAGGACAAGAAAAACTATGGGAAAAATAACAACATTTTTCACATTAAAAAAATGTTGATCTATTCCTGTTGGGGCCCCAAATAAATTCAAGTGCCTGTAAATGGGCGATCTCTGATGAAATCCAGACAGAAAATGTCCTCTTTTTTTTCCATCTGCTTCAGTAAAATCTATTTCTCCAGCTGTAAACACAGAAATACAGGAGTTTGGATCAACTTCGAAAACAGATCAGCAGATTTATTTTCTCTTTTTCCTATCACAGGACTCAGTTTCTGTTGGAATAAATGAATTTGGGAAAAATGTAGTAATAGAATAATATATATATAAAGACTTTTCAGGGTAATCCATGTACAATATTTACATTCTATCAGAATTAATTTCATACAAGAAAACACATTCATTATAACACTTCTCGAAAAACATACTCTATTAGCAGGAAAAGTTAGATTAAGAATATATTACAGATATTGATAAACTCATATAATAAATTGACTATATTTAAGAAGTAATCGGTGTGTGGGATTTTGGGAAGTTTTGCTTTAAAAGATCTTCAAAATATCATTAAACTGGCAACTGACTTGCTAGATTTAATAAGATTTCACTCTTGAAAGGAAATGATAAATCGTTTCCACTTCAGTTCCACTTTCACATTTAAAAAGAAACCAAACAATACATATGTTTTTACCTCACAATTATATCAGTAAAAGACATTTAATGCATGTCCCAGACTCTCAACAATAAAACAGTGCACGATCAGATTGTTTACTCCAGTGAGTCTCCCTCTTCCCTTGTGCAAACAAAATTGGGCCACCAAACCCAGAGCTTCAGCTTTCGACAACAGACACTTGAGAGAATAAAGCTACACAGAAGTTTTCAAGTGAAACGACTTTAAGTTGTATCCCAACTTTCCAGTTGGTGGTCACTTGAGCAAACTGTGACTGGGGGTTTCGGGAACCTGTCTGATCACATCGTAGATGGTGGTGTGCATGTCCTGGATAGACTCGAGGCGAGAGAGGGATCTGCATGACACCTGGAAAAACGCGACGTGTTGGAAAATTAAAACCACAATTTTTTAGCGAGCTTGTTGCTCACCGTACAATATAATTCATATAAGTGTACAACATGTCAAATACCTGTGTAGATTCCATTTTCCCAGGTATGGAGACAAACTCATAGATGCCGAAATCCTCTGTTGCATCCTCGTGGCCTGTTAACGTATATTTCTTATGTCACACACACCTTTTTTTTTACGACTCAAATTTAGTTAGTTTTGTGTGTTTAGTTATCCTGCCCATGTTTAGGTTCCTACTATGTCAAACCTGTTTTTCAGTAATGACTTGAAGTAAAGCCAGGCTTGCTACAATATAGTCTTCTTGCAATAATGTCTTCCAAATTATAATGTCAGGCGTGTTTCTATGTAAATAAGCGAGCATTATCTGTTGTGCGGGTGACCTTAATGAATGCAGTGTTTGACCATGCTGGAAGGTAAAAACAAATCTATAGAAAAACAGCAGTTTACCTGAACGATGAGGCCTTTTCTGCTCTGTAAATGGTCTGCCAAAATGATCAAATGCAGCAGTTAATTAAAACATATTTGCTTTAAAGGCAGGTGATAAATGTCGGTGTTGATTCAATGTTAAAGTCACTTACCTGTTATAAATGCTCATGAGCACTGTTGATATCAGAGTGATAGAAAGAAATAATTATTAATACATGCATAAACATTACCTTGTCTTATTCAAATAGAGATGTTACTTTGCCCTGCTTGCTTTCTGTTTGACTTCATTTGCATTTTACATTTACATTTCTGAGTAACTTCAACATGTAAGAACGTAGCGCACAAAGTCCAACATGCCAGGAAAAGATTGCAATCTTAAAGCGATAATATTCACATCTCAGCTCAGATTGCCACATTTTAGGTGTTGAACGTGTCAAATAGAATGCAGGACTTACTGGTTAGCCTGAATTCATGAGTATCAAAAAAAAACAATCTTGAAGAAAACTCTTATATCGAAGCAAAAGCAGGATAGTGTCTCACCTCTCTTGGGATGGCACGTTTTCCTGAGGAAGAACAGCAGCATGCAGCCGATGATAAACAAAGAGCTGACAGCGATGGCTGCCAGCGGAGACAAAGATCCACCTTCCTGGATGTGCTTCTCTTTGCCTGTTAATAAACAACAATGATGTGAGCACAAAGTTTTTAGGCAAGCTAACAGCATGGCTCTATGGATGTCATGGTCGGGTCATCTATTTGGTCAAGACTAAAACACTTCACAACATTTATTATGTTCTCTAGATTTCCATGAACTGTTGACATTCATGGCCCCCGGGGGATGAATCTTAATGGCAACTTTAAGGTGTGATGATCTTAGCATTTAGATTAGAGTTCCCATGCATGTCTTTTGAATGTTTATTTGACCTAAGGTATAATCAGGTACTCAGCCACAGTCAGAGACAGGAAGCTAAGCATGGCTGATCAGTTCAAAAAGGCCAATATGAGTATTCTTTTGGAATGTTTTAATTGTTAGTTGTGCTTGCCATATGATGACCCTTTCTAACAGGAATCTAAAGATGATATATCCTCACATACACTCTACTGAATACCATAAGTTATTTCACTTTTAACTCACAACACAGGAATTGCTGTTCTACTGTTGAATGTTGTTTGGTTTGTATTGTGTGACTTAGTTGTTTTAGAAGTATTCAAAGGACTACTAAGAGGATGGCTACTAAGAAGAGACAGTAAAGAGAACAGTTATAAAAGTCAAAATGAATGAAAAGCCTGGAAAAGCACAAACACTCACTATCCTTTGACATTCTTCAGTTAGGAAAGTAGTGAAAAAGTGAAGATCTGTTTAATTCAAAAGTGACTCGTACTAAATTCACCGTGTATAGCACTGGCTCAAACTGCTAGGACATCTGACTAGCTCTTAGCTCAGCTCCCCTGTCTGAACTCTTCCCTGATTCTCCAAACAGGGCTAAAATATCTTATGAAGATGTAGTCGTTAGAAGATCCTCATGTTACGGTTTCGCAAGAGATTTTGATGTCAATAAAAATAGAATTCTGACACAACTTCCGCTCACTCATCCAACTTAATAGCCAGTATCAGCAGTGGACATCAATGCGCCTTACTCAGTATCACCAAGACAACATATCAATGTCACATTAAGCACACAGAAACTCCAAATGCTCTAAAACTTAGTCAACAAATACAACAGCTGTCATGCACTGTTTACTTTCCCAGTCATTGAACTCTAACACAGACTGCAGGCACTGGAACCTAGCAACAGAGATAAAACCTCAGATTCAGATTAGCCACGCATATTTCATGTCATATCCATAAACTGCTTCACTACTCAGCTGTTGTGCAGAACAATGCTCCTGCTCCAGCATTTTATCAAACCACCTGTTCCCAAAGCTAGCCAGTGATTATTGGCAAGTATCATCTCTTAAAGCTTATCAGAGTCTTCTGCTTTTTGGCATGACGCAGTATTTACAGAGTGTTTATCTAAGAGGATTCCCAAAAACCTACCCACGCTCTGCTCTCTCTTGCCGTGTTCCACCCTCTACCCACCTGTTCCTAAGCTGGCCACCACCAGAGTAAACTGGGCCTCGTCCTGTTTCTGCGTCACATTGTTGAAGGCACGGCACAGGTACTCTTCGGCCTGGGCGAGTCTGTAGGAGCGCAACTCCAGCCGCGGGCCCTCTGTGATTATTTGAGTCGCATTGCGGTTCTTGGAGATCCAGACGTAACTGTTTGGCGGGTTGGAGTCGGCTTGGCAGTCAAAAAAGACCAGCTCTCCAGGGTTGATGGTGAACACCTCCCCTGTCCGAAGGCCCTGCCCAGAGTTCACCTCCAAGTTGTAGGGGCCATCTGTAGGGGGGTTAGGGAAAAATGACAGTTTGCTCTGTTAAATTCAATGTATATTGCCTATCTTTTTCTTTTTTTGTACTGTCTCATTATAATGCACAATGGGTTAAAGGCCATTAGCTACAGTGCCTGGAAAGGTGATCTGGCCCAGAACATTGGCAGAGTACAATATTTTAAATGATATGGGGGGCACATTGCGTAAATGCGAGTAATAGAAAGCATCTTCAATAGATATGGTTTGCCTCTGAAAATGACAAAGGGTGGTGAGATCGAGGATTCAAAACACTTTGTTAGCTTAAATTTCAGTAGTAATACGTGGATTCCAAACAATATATAAACAGTAGCATTACGACAAAGAAAATATCTTCCCCAGTTTTGTTTTTATGAATATGCTGAATGTGTATTCATCCTCAACTTCTAACTACAATATCACAGGTTTGGCTTTCAGGATGAAACCAGATAGGTGAGCTGAGCTGCCCATAAATTGGTCTATTTAACCTGTTCAGCCCCAGGAGTCTTTCTGGGTTCCTGCTCGAAATTTACATGCCCAAAATTAATTTATCTGCAATTACAAACTCCGTGCAAAGCATCTTGGTATCAAAATAAGCTAACACTTGTGGGACTTCATCAGAAGTTCCTGTGCAGCACAGACAGTTACATGTCATTTATGTTGATTGGACAGGAAAGCATGACTCCCAAAATGCATTGTGTTAAAGAATGGCATGCCTGAGGTTTGGAGAATCAAGCTACGATCAGTCATGGGACAAAGCCTTTTTATTGAGATGAAGCTTGAAAGGTTGACTTTTGCCAACTATCCACGGCAAGCAACTTTAGCTAAGCAGAGCAGCAGGCCGTCACTTGAGTTTGTCATCCAACTCGGACTGAATAAAGAACAAGACCAGTGAAGTTTGAAATGCATATGCGTGACTCCTGTTGATTCTGAAACAGTTTTGAGTAGGGGATATGCACACAGGTAAGTTTGGCCCACCGCAGAAATATGCATGTTTCTATTATGGTTTCCACATAGAAAACAGGAGATCAGCAATCTACAGAAAGCAGTTTGACAAGCATGTGTACAGCAAATCAAGTCCGTGTATAATACTGCCTGTTACAACAAATTAATGGGTAAGGGGTCATCCACAGCGAGCCTTGCATACAATTTCTTATGATGGCTCTAAAATCAGATAGGATCTTCCAAGTCGTGGGCACAGAAAGTACAACCTTGTAAAGTTCCAGTCCTGCTGTTCATTCTTGTGCATTTGGCAAATATTACAAATACCATGGTCCTCTCTTTCACTGTTTTGGGTATGTCTGCATAGAGCACTGAGGAGCATTGATGAAAAAGGGGAATATGTCTTAATTGAATACGGTCACTCTTGCAAACTGATGAAGCCAGCAATGCTATGTCTCCAATTTCTGAAGATACCTTTAGTTGCACAGTGTGTTTAAAAGCAAAGTTGGAATAGGGCACCCCTGAGCGTGTGCTGGAAAACATTCACGTAAGAGAAAGCACATTACTTGTCATTAGGATTTAATGAAAATGAGTTATTTGTCCAACAGTATAACATGAAGCAAACTCCTCCAAATACTACAACTGTGACACTGATGCATAAACTAGATATTGTAATACAATGCTACTATTATACTGTTCTGTCAAAAACTGTTAAGAATTTTCAAGTTTTAGAATCTGTATCAGGGTAGTTGTCAAAGACAAAAGATGATACCGACAAGATGTCAAATTCTCTCCCCTTTTTACTTAGAGCTAAAGTAAATAGCTAGAAATATTGTCACATCATTGCATTAAAACAACATACATTTCCACTTATCTAACACACGCTGCCAATGCCAGCATAAATTATGACTTTATCAAGTTGTTTGCACAAGATACTTAATCCTTTAATGTCCTCAATGAGAAAAAGGCAATGTGGAAGTTTTTGTTGTATAGTTTAATTTCCTTATAGCAAGAATATTTAGAATCAATGACTTTAACAAATTATCAATACATCACCTTATGGTGAAATAATCCAAATTTGGCAAAGTGATACCATAACAGGCAAGCACTTTAACTTTACATACCTAATTTGAGTTGTAGTAATGACTCATGCAGGCTTATCGCCACAATTTTTATGAGAACTGTGTAGTCGCTGAAACATGGGCTCTACCACACACAAGAGCGGGACATTAAAGGATTAAGAGTTTAGTTGAGACGCTGAAGACTGAAATATGCAACGAAATGCATTACAGAGGACATGGCTCATGGCTTTTGTGGAAATGAAAAGATTCAAATTCACAGATTCACAGATTCACAGATCAGGCTCTTTGTTTAACCTCAAACTGAAACACAGAAAAGCTTTATCAGTGTACACTATGCTTTTTAAGGTAGAAGAGAGCCCTGTGAGATAAACCTGCTCCCATGCAAATACCCTCCCCAAAGAGTCATATGTTTTTAGCTGTCAGCGAATAGGCTGATCTCACAGAAATTTACATATGACCAATACTTCCAGGGCAATGTGCAAAAGCGAAAACTCGACGTACTCTACAGCTTGTTATTGGAACAGGAACTTCCAAACTAGTTCATTTGATTTCTTTTAAAATGTACATATACATACCTTGGTTGAGAAAATAGTGACAAGGTCTGCCTGATGAAAAAATGATGCCATGTAAAATCTTTTACTGAAACAGCAATGACATTTTTGAATGTCTTTTAGATGGCCAAAATGTTGCTGTTATCTGTGCTTCCCCATCAGAATTCCTCCCTGATTCCCCAAACTGAGAAGGCTCTGACCTCTGTTCACTAAAAGTGCTTTGACTTTTCATCAGCACTTCACACAATCCCGCTTAGAAAAATAATTATCTCTTTAAATGAGTATTGTTAGCTTGTTAACCAACTTGTTTTCCTCTAACTGACAGTGTGGCCTCTGAAAACCGCAGCAAAGTTCAAAATTGGCATTGTATTTATCACACTCATAGCAGAGACATCAGAGATTCCAATTGGACTGAAACTTCCTGTTGATTCCGATACATAGATAGCGCTACATCGAAACTAAACGTTAAGAGTAGAAGTCAACTTGCTGTTTCTAAGATAGGGGTTGAATTTGACTAATTTTCCCTAGTGTCATGGTCCCAAAAAACTTGCCGTTTCAGAAATCTAACACATTTTCCGCTGGTATTCATTTCAGATACTTTTCCATGAAAATGTACAAAGATCAGCAGCATTTTTCCATATACCATATATCAGATTCTCTTTTGGGCTCCAGTTGGGATGGGTTTTTGTTCAGAGGGTAAAGGGGAGGGGAAGAAACAGACACATCTACTCACAGTACACATTGAGTTCCACTGATCTGCTGTCCAGGCTCTGGCTCACTGGATTGCTGACCGCACAGCGATACGTTCCCTTGTCCTCTTTTCTCACAGGGCTGATAAACAGTGTGGAGTTGTCGTGAGCAAAGCGGTATCTCTCACCGGGAGACAGTGGGTCATTATCCCTGAGCCACTGAAACGCAACTCTTGTTCCTCTCTTAACAGAACAAGTCCAAGTTACATTAGCTCTGTCTTCTATGACTGCATAAGATGGGCTCTTCGCAATGACTGGAGTGGAGACAGGGACTAGAAAAAAAGAAAAAAAGACGTGTTGGAACATTTTGGGCAGTATCCAATCATAAATAATCAGATCAGGCAACCATGCAACTCACCGTCTACAGTTACATGAACAGTTCTCTCTTCCTTGATAACCAGTCCGGTTTTGTTATGAAACTTTATGTTGAGGCTCAGGTGATAATCCCCTTCATCGTCTTGGTTTAGTTTTTGGATCATCAAAGACACGTTGGGTTTTCTGAAGACGAGGTTGTCGCTGTACACCATGTTAGGGATGGAAATTTCTTTGGTAAATGTGACCAATGTGGTCCTGGTGCCACTCAGCTTGGTGTGAGACCAAGTTCCCTGGATCTCAGCTTCATCCAGCGGAAAGTGGGTCTCAACAGACAGAAGCAGGGACTTCCCTTCGATGCCATGACGAACCAGTGAAGGGATATGAATAAATTTGGAGCTGACCTCTGAGTTGGTGGAGATAATAGAAAAAAATTAAGTGAGAAGGACGAAAACAGATGACATAAGATAAGTCATTAGACCTCATATGTGAGATATGGCATTCAAACTGACAATTACAACTAAAAAGAAATCAAAAGAAAGGAAAATGCCATTCCAGTCTGCTCTCTTGCAGTTCCTGACGTCAATTAACAGATTGAGCTGAACAGCTAGGTTATGACATTTAAACCTGCAATAAATTACTTTTGGACACTCGAAGGCCAAACAAAAAGCTACAAAACAATCTTGTCATAAAATCCACCAGCTATGTGACAACCTTGGTGCTCACTTGGACCTCTTCATTCTCTGGTTTTTCCCCCCAATGCCTTTGGGGGAATATCTGGATTATTTGGACTTTCCTCCAAAAAGTGGCAGTATAGGTTGGTTTATGACTCTTTTAAAAAAAAAATTCTATCTGTGCTTGCATGTCCATGTCAACCTTACTGACATGAAAAAAAAATAAAAGCTTTGAAGCACATGGGGGCGAGATGGTTAGCTTATGAAGCAGCTAGATTGGCTTGATCTGATCAGGATTGTGATCACGAGAGAATCCATCATGCCAGGTTCCAATCTGTCCATTGTTGACCAAAACACAAAAGTATGGATCAATATTGGTAATGTCATGGTATCAGGATCTATGGGTATGATTAAGGTTTTATGTAGTTCCATAGTCATTTCCATATGATATGGGTTCTGTGTTTGGTTCTGAGCAATCTTTATGGTAAATTGCTGATTTTATTCTTCGTCATATTCTAGTCTGTTCATTGTGTTTCAGTTAATCTTGCTTTCCTCTCACCCCATACACCTGGCCCTAATTTCCTATTGCCATACCTGCTGTGTTTGATTCATTTCTTACCTCATATACACTAGGCTATCCTTTGTGTCCAAAACAGCTTCTGATGTATTAGCTTTTTGCCATGTTTTCTCCCCTTATGCCAAAGTATCTCTGTCCTTGCCTTGTTCCAGTTCCCTTTTTCAGAGTTTATGATTTAATGCGTCGCCTTTTTTCTTCCTTTTTGGTTTGTTTGTTTTGTTTCTATTCCTGCCGGCAACCAGAGCCTCCTCCATGTCTGAGCCCTCCACCATTACAGCACACCTGCGTGACACATGGTTTTAAAACAGTCCGTCTTCTCTCGTTTCACTCTACTTTTCATTCACTTCTTGTTTTATTTTGTTGTTGATCTTGTCCCTGCTCGTTTCTTCTCTTTTTGCTTCCTGTACTTGCTTCACACCTGCTTTGTGTTTAGTTAATTTTGTCAATGTTGCTTTTCTGCCACCCACACCTAGTTGTAATCAGTATTTACTCACTGTATGTCCTTGCTCCCCTTGTTTTCTGTCAGGCTGTCTCTGTTCCTGGTCACAAGGAGCTCATTTTGTGAGATTTCTTTTAAGTGTACGACCTCGGCTCGCTTAGGTTTTACGGCTTTTTGCCCTGCCCCAGTCAGTGAATTTTGCCTTGCTTTTTTTTTTATCCCTGCTCCATTAAATAACCCTCACCTGTTGGACTTTTACCTGTCTGTGCCCTGGCTTTGACCCCTCCACCCATCACAGGTAGCTACCGACAGCTTATGTGTGTGACAACAGTGTATTACAACTGCGGCTCCTGTTGTCTCACGGTGTGTCAATTGGATTTTTCACGCTCTAAAACTAACAGCATATACGTCCTATATGAAAAATTATATTGTGAGTTTTGGAAGAAACATTTTCAGCCATTGTGTCACCAAACAGACCAGCTGAAAGGAATAAAATGAAACTGAAATGGACCGTTTTTTGTTTTTTTTTCTGGATCCTGCTTTTCACCATGTCCTGAAACTGTAGGGCGTTAATATTGACACAACACGCTACAGGGCATCACTGTTGTCAATGAAGGATAGGGCCTGTCTGATCATGACTTGCCATGAAACAAACATTCACTTGCTGATATTACTACAATTGTTGATCCATTGTGCCTCTTTGTCTGTTTAACCTGCGACTGGTTGCTAGGACAGATTGTTCACTGGTTAGTGACCCAAAGCGGACAACTTAGATACAACACAAATGGAATTCAGAGTCATTGTTCTTTAGCAGATGTCACCGTTTCAATTGGAATTTTTCACTCTTTTATGTAGCATCACCCAATCTGCCATGTAAATTTCTATTTCAGTCGATTTCAGATTTGAGCCACCAGTGATATTTGATGTTACGACTTAAAACTGTGGTAAAATGGTTGTGCTTGCATGGATGCCAGGTTGAGTTAAACAACACCATGTGAGTAAACCCAAACTTTTTTGTTCATAGTATTTTCTTTCAAGTTCCTCTTTCTTGTGCGAGTCTCACTTCTGTTTGTGTGTCTTCGTTCTCTGTTTCAGCATTGACGAAACGACAGGAAGATGTATCTGAACACCTTTTCCTTGTTTTCTGTTTGCCGTTTCAAATTAACCTCATATTTCCATAAAGACTTAAAAAAAAAAATCGTAAGATTATTATTTTATTTTTTTCTTTCCTCCATGGTTCTCTGATCTCTCTCTTTTCCATCCTCTTCTCCGCCTTTCTCTCGAGTTGATCCCTATTTCCATCCCTTGACCTCCAGCATGTGTCAGCCCGGTTTCTGTTCACTGCTGCCCAAGTTGCTCATCACAATAGATCCTCTGTGTGTCTGGTGTTATGTCCTAAATAATACATGCAGTGCAAACACACCACTGCGACACGTTCCACTCTCAAGCCCGCAGGCCAGTTTCTGTGTGTGCGTTTGTGTGTGTTGTCGGTAGCAGGAGTGTGCCTGTGTTTACGCCAGCTGAGAGCTAGCGAAAAGGCAGAATGAGGAGAAGTGTGCCCAGCCCGCTCCTTCACTGTTGTCCCCAAACACCATGGATAATGTTGTGGTGATAGAGAGGAGATTACACTGACAATGGGCTTTGAGGTGAGAGAATATCTTCGTTTAGCAAACCCACCCACACGCACTGAAACGGCCACATGTGGAGAACCAACAGCACCTGTTCCTTATCACTGCCCCCCCCCGCCCCATATCCAAATTGTTTGGATACTAAATAAAGTCGGGGAGCGCGTGTTCAAGCACCACTATCCTCTGTCAGTATTCTGAGAAGACAAACAGAGCCTCTCAAGGAGGGTTGATGATACAAACATCAAAGCAGGGGATATTCCGTGTTTGAGGGACTTTTTACGATTCATCTTGTGTGAGAGTCACTAGTCCATTTTGTTATCTCTGAGTCACACAACTATAGTTTGGTTACTTCTCCTTTCCGCAGGCCGTGTCTTTTTAGCTTCATTTGCAGCCAGCAATAGCAGAAGAGCTAATTCTGTATTGTCACGATGATATGACTGTGAAAAGGACGTGCAACAGAAACCACTCCTCAAGATGGACTTTAAGATTCAAATTTGGATTAAAAAGGGCTGCAAAGAGGAAAGAAGGAAAAAAACCCAATGATAAATTTACAGTTTTGCTCAAAAGTTTACAATTGCGTACAAATTTAGAAAGAAATTTAGATACAGACACCACATGTCCTGCAACTGACTAATCGTGCCAGATATGATCCATTTTTATGCTTTTATTTTTGAAATTCGCAAAGAAAATTTCATCACTGCTTCTCTAACCCATTAAAGACAAAAATCATAGGGTTTACATGAACAATTGGCCACTCCACAATAAGCACAAAATCCTTAACTGACCCCTTAGTGTCACCCAACCAACCAACTAAACACAGCAACCTCAGTAACTGCTATTGTTGCACAAACACCACCCTGGCAACTCAGGCACAGCATCCCACCACAACATTTTGAAGCACAACACTCACCTGTTAAGACAAACAGAACAGAGCAGACCCACAGCGCTGTTCTTCCGGTGGCCTCCATGGCATCTTATCCTTTAGGGATATCTGGGACCTCTGAAGGGCAGGCAGGGAGTGAGGGATGTAGGACGGAGGAGAGAAGAGGAAGAAAAAGAGGTGGTGGTGGAGGAGGAGGAGGAGAGAAATGTGACTGGTTGTGGTGACAACATTTGCCAGGGAAATAAGAGGAGCTACAGTAGCTTTCCTGCATGCAGCTATAGGCCCCTCCCAAAGTGACACTCGGAGCAAGAAGAGGTCCACCTGGCACACACACACATCCACATAAAAAGCCTCCCTTAGGGAGAAGATCTAACTCTGTCAGAGAGAAACTGAGACATAAAACTGTAAAGTGATAGCTGAGTTTCTTTACCTTATAATGCACCAGCTGTTTGCTGCCTCCATGCTGCCCCAGGCTGTGAGACCAAGCGTTTAACAGCTAACATCACTTAGTTGTTTTAAGCCACAGAGCTGTTGGTGGACACTACAATCAGCTATTGGACCAGGAACCTGTTGTAAGTCTGGAAATAAGAGGTAAATTGGAGACTGATACTGGGGCGAAACTGAGTGAGGAATGTCTCCTCAAAGATATTCATATTGCTTTCAGCCTTCAGGGAGACGGTGGGGAACACAGAAAATAGAAGAAATACATTAGCTAATCCTCATTTCACAAGCTGTTTGCATAAAGTTTATATTAATAGAAACCTGTACCTTTTTCTCTCAAGAATAAGCCTCTAAAAATATTATTATGTTATAGTTTTAATTGCTTTCCCTGGGAGGAGACATGGAAATTTCTTACTGTCTGACAAAGACGCCAGAGAGCTACAGTCCATGAAATGATGGTTGCAGGGAAACACGAGATAGATTAATTGGTGGCACCATATCTCAATAGAAATTTGCCTATCTTGTGCACACGCTCTGTGAGAATTAATCATTCGACGATTCGTGTTTAATCGTTCATTATTAGAAAAAATAAGTGGCATGTTAAACACTTAGTGTGTCCCCCTGTTATTTGTGTAGAACTTTTTTTTTTTTTTTTTCAATAAATGCCCATCCTCTGAAAGGATGTAGTTAGTTTGGGAATAGACTCCACAGTGAATGAATTAGACCATTGTGGGCTGAATAAATGAGTGCCTGGTGTGGTGATGGCACCATTAAAGAAACAGATTATTTTTCTGCAGTCAAGTACTCAATCATGGGGTGTTTATTTAAAGGAAAAACTGAGGACAGGGATTTATGTATTCATTTATTTATTTAATCAGGCAAATACAGTATTTGTTTTTCGGAACACATGATTTGGCTAATTCAAAGTAAATCCGTGCCCTGCCTTTTGAGACACTTCTTGGTTCAGAATTTTCATTTTTAACTTTGATTGATAAAATGATAAAAACAATGAAAAGCTTCTCGTTTCGATAAAAGAAATGAGAATTTCTGCATTCTTTATACCCTACCCACCCCAGGTTTTTCTTTCTAAGCAACCTGCAAGCTTCCTTTTCGCCTCTAGGGGGGCTCAGTGCATAAGCAGTGGGACAAAGCGTGTCAGAGGCAACCAAAATGAACTGTACATGACTTCGAAAAGAGCCTCAGATTGAGTTCGACTTTTTTATGATTGCTTCACCCAACAGTTTTTATTGGCTCTCTTTGGACCGTCACCTTTCAAACCTTTTACTGGCTTGTCCCTCAAAAAGAATTCTGGTGCCCCAGAGAACCACTGACTATTTAAACAGAAATTTCAGCTTGCAAGCATTTCAAACAAAGTTACACCTGATTTTTCAAGAAAAGTAAATTTCCTCTTTTGTTTGCTTTAAATTAAGAGGTGCTCCAATTCATTTATTTTTTTACAATAAGAAAAAGAGGCTAAACATAAAAAAGTAATATCTTCTCAATTATTTGAGTAGCTATCTGACACTTTTTTCTATTTCTGTTCCCTAATATTGAAATACCTTGTTTATTGTCTAAATTTCTTTTCTACTTTGGAGTTCTTCTGAACATAATAGCCCTCTTTTAACCTGCTGAATTGTATGAACAATGCACTGCTATAAAGTTGAGCATTGTTGCTCAGTTTTCTGCAGGACAGCAAAGAAAAGAATAAATCAAAGACTAGATCAATTAATTCATTAATTAAGGATAATAATTATGATAATAACATTTATATGAATGCCCACACTGTTGATTGTTTGTATCATTGGTATATTGGTATTGGTAAGTATTTAGGATTATTCCTGCAAGGTAAGTCGGTCTCATTAAGAGCAGTCGCGAAATAAAAAAGAAGCATTACACGAGAGCTGTTGTGTGTTTTCATTCAACACGGAACAACAAAAGACAAGGGGATATTGAGAAATCAACAGAGCTTGCCAAACAGCTGGGTTAGGATATTTTAGCTTATACTCTGATGTTTTGATGGGACTCCTGCCTAGTGACTAATGAATTAGAAAAGTACATCCACACCCTGACCAAAGGGCTACATGATAAAAATGGAGAAGACAATAAGAAACAAGGCTAAATATACTACAGAAATGCAGGGAATGTAGCACAGCTGCAGTGTGGATTTGTATGTATGGGGGAATAAGTCAATATCTGCTGTGGGTAAATCCCTGGCCATGCTTCCTGTCTGAAACGTGTGTTTTAGGTAGATTATAAGGATCCAGTCTGGTCTAATGAGGCTGTATGAAGAGTATCCACAAAACTTGGTTGCAGCATGATGTTGCCACCTGCCCAGAACCAAGACACACCAGATCCACATCATTTCTAATTGGGGGGCTCTTACTGTGCTACATTGCCTCATGTTTTCCATTTTCAACCTCCCAGACCATCTCTGCAACATTTCACCACAACTCCACCGCTCTGGGCTGCTTACCTCCTGCAGCCTCCAGCTGTTCCTCCACCCTCTCCTCGTATCATTTTGTTCTCTGAGCTTCCCAATCATTATCTTACTACACCTCACCCTCATTTATCATGCATTCTCTCTATTTTTTTCTCTCCCTCGAAATCTTTTCTTGGCGTCTATATCTATTTCTTACTTTCTGTTTCATCCTTCTTCCCCTCTTCTCTTTTTGCAGCCTTGGCCTCCAGCTGCAGACGCTCAGTGCAGACACAGCACACCAGCCCACATCAAGGCCACACTATTGGCATATGAGCATGCTTGACTGTGTGTGTGGGTGTGTGTGTGTGTCTGGAGCAGTCGTTACAGTGGGGCCACATAGGGTGTCACTAGACTGTGTGATAACAGGGCCCCATACATATTATTTTCCCTTTTCACCCTGGCAAAAAGGTAGATATAGCTGTGTTGTAATGCTAAAGGGGCCCCTCAGTTTCATCAGAGAGGATGTTGAAGTGCAGGATGAGCACACAACAGTGCCGCTAGTGCTTCATATATGCATATAAATGTATATGTTTATAAAGAGAAGTGTGGGTGTAAAGTTTGCGGTTGATGATAGGAGAATGTCGGTAGCCTAACAAAAAAAGAAAGTGGGATTAAGTGGAGCACTGAGGGAGTAAAGAGAAGGGGTGTGGATGCCTGCAAAGCCTAACAGTGATATGATTGGATGACATATTCTCATTCACTCAGATTTATATGAGTGGGGAACATCTTGAACATGCCAGACAGTGTGTGGGTGGGTGTGCGCAGGCGCATGTTTTCCTGTATGTTCTCATGTGAATGACAGTTTTTTTTTTTTTTACAGCTGCACTGTTGAACCCTTTCATCACACTGGATCTGACTTGTTGTTGCCTATGCTGCGTATCTGTGTGTGTGTGTGTGTGTGTCTTCGTGAACTGACTGTTTGTCCCAGAGTGCATAGACTGAGTCAGTGTGAATCTTGAAGAATGCCTCAGCACTCTTTCAGTCTGCAGTCAGACAAAACAGTGTGAAAACGTCCTCTTCTACACCAGCATTTCTGCAGTTGCAAGTAGTCCTGTGTTTGCATTTGTGTGTGCCTGTCATTGTGTGTGTGTCTGGTGGCAAGAGCCTCACCCCTTTAACGCATTCCACTATCTTGCGCCCACGCACTTACCATGTGACCCGCAGTCATTGACAGGAAGTAAGCCGATGTCAAATCCTGCTGCCCAGATCCTCTTCTACATCCAGTCAAAGACCCAGCTTTGTGTGTTCACAACACACCCACGCAACACAGAGCTCAATGTAAATCTTTACGAACAGAGTAGTGTTTTTATCCAGTATGTGTGCACTATTCTTGCCAACTGACATCACTTGAGTAGTCGCTTGCTTGATTCAGGATGAATATAATCGAGAACATGCTTTATTTTAATGTCCCACTTGCTTAAATCCTCTTTCACTGTCATGCATGTGGCAGTTTCTGTCAATGGCAGGTGGAGCCCCCACGAAACCTTTCCTCAACAGCCATGTTTGCATATAGTTTAAACCCAAACATACACAGATGTATTATCTTTTTTCCTGCTCCTCAGTCTAGAGCTCCTTAAGGAGACTGAAATTCAAATATTCTTACTCAGAACAGGCATGCTGGGAGGCAAAAAGAAAAAGTGTTCACTCCAGACATGACTAAGAAATACGTCTGAGCAGTGCAAAGTGTGTATTTACTAAACCAGTGAAACGAAAGTGCACAGTTATTCCACTGCTGTGAAAACTCTTTTGATTGATACTCCAGCAGCATTTGGTTCAACACACACACACATGCGCAACTATAAAAAAGAAAAAAAAGAAAAAAGGTGTTTGTGTCGCACATGCCACAAACTGAACTGGTGCGTGAGTGTGCACGTGTGTGTGCGTGTGTGTGTGCTTTCTCTGCGCGTGGGTGGGTGCACGTGCATGCATACAGAGTTGAATGGACACAGCAACCTCTATGTTCTCTCCAGCAGTAAACCCTTGGCTGTGAAGGCAGACCATGATCCCAGACTGAAAGTCGGTACTCCCTTTGCTCAGGTCTGTGCATGTCCTCCTCGCTTCTCATGGTGGTAAACGGACCAATCCTTAATAAAAGTTTACTTCACTTGCATAGTAGCAACTTCGAATAACCTGAGAGGAGATGGTGATATACTTTGACACTAACTACCACCTCAACACACCCCTTTGCAAAATGCCTATTATCGCCACACATAAAGTGGCTGGTTTAGCAATGCCCACTATGCAGTTTTCTTTCCCTTGACATATCAAGTTCGTTGTCGTTTTTTTCTACCAAAAGACGGTAGATTTATGAGATTACAGACTTCCTGTGAAAAAGAGAGATGTTGTGATAACAGTGGATAAACAACTGGATGGGAATTATCACACCCTAAGTATCTTTAATAAGGCGGTCCTTTATTTTGAAGGTATTTAGATGTGATTCCCATGACTAAACAATATGTGGAAGTGTGTGAAGAAAAACTAAATGTAGTGACCTGTGTGTGAGAGCAAGTGACTGTTGTTGGTGTTCTTGGGGAAAGATGATGGGGGGGGGGGGGGGGGGGGGGGGGCTGCTCCTCACTACTCTACCATTGAGCACCCCTGACAACCACTCACACTGCCAACATATTTAAAGACCCAATTATAAGAAATCAGATTTAATTGCATGAACTACAAACTAAAAATGTGACCCATTAATGACAAAAAAAAAGAGTTTTTTAGTTTTCATCATAACTTCATAATGTATCCCATATTTGTTAGACTTGGATGTGATGTGCTGTTGAAAGCTTTACTTGCTTCTTTAACCTACAAATTGTCAATCCATCATCTTTGCCGTGACTTTAATACTTTTTGAGTTGGGAAATAATTGCTCTTTCCATGTGTCATCTAGGTTGGTGGACTTAGTAACAATCATCTCTTTGGTCAGCTGCCCTTGTACACCTGGTGGATTTCTGATCACATAACCTGCAATATTTTAGCTTGTGGAGGACAAAGGTCTGTCACTAGTATTATAACTAGCTCCAGCCACTTTAGTAGGTTTTCTGACATGATTTTTAGAGCTCTACTATCATCCATAGGCCAACCCCTGACTCAAGTTGTTCCATTTTCTTTCCCTCCCTCAACCAGCGGTGGCTCTGTGGTATTGATGTGAAGTGCAGTTCTGGATGTCAGGGGTCAGCCTTGGTAGCCCCTGGCTGGATGAGCTTCAGGTCTATTTTCAGTGTTGGTGTATTCAGGAGCTTTTGAAAAATGATCCTTATAATCGGTTCCTGACTGGGTAGTCTCATGCAGCCAGACTTCTCTCCACAGGACTGTGTCAGCTCTGGAGAATAGTCTGGCTGCAACATCTTAACATTTTTGAACGGAAGATGAAGTGTGTTGCTTTGTTTGTGGTCACAATTAACTGGTCTTGAATAGTGCCCCGAAAAAAATGATGTCAGTGAGAGTTTGTTGGCGGGCAAACGTGCAAGATCATCCCCACAAATGTTTTCATTTTTCCTTCGTAGTAACTCAGAACTTGTCACTTACAGCAGGCAGGTTGCTGTTTCTCGTAGCAAAGATGCTTTTAAAAACAACATGATTGGACAGTGAGCAGGCTCGTCCCAGTTCTGGACGCCTGCTGAGCAGAACTATGGAGAGACGTGTTGCAAGCACTTGTAGGTCCAATGATCTTTGTGACTTAAACATTGTGATCAGAGAGAATGTGTGAGGCTCTCATGTCTGGCGATTTGTTGCTAGTTTGCAGATTTGTCTGCTGATTGATTGAATGAATTGGCTGAATTTAATTGAATTAAATTCCACTTAATGTGTGTAGATACCTCATATGCTGCTGGGTGTCGGAGTGCTGGAATGTGGACACAACAAAAAGACACCAAACGTAGAAGCTTGTTGAATCAGATCTCAGTGTTCGTCTCAAAACTTCACCCACCCCTGAACTGATTCTTATTGCATTATTAGCGGAAAAAAAAAAATCAGACGTGGACGTCATCCAAACCTTGAATTATTGCTCCCAAAGACATCTTGGAGCTCTGAGAAAAAGAGCAAATGTTTTCAAATCCCTCTCCTTGTACATCTGCAATTTTTTGCCATCTGAAGCCACAAAGATTCCCAAATCATGCTCTGACTGCGGGTTAGTCATGGGCAGGACACACATTATACTGCTGTATCTCGTGTAACAGCACTTAAGAATATAATATCCTTTTGATAGTTTAGATTAGCACCAATATGTTTGTGAATGCTGATTATCAGAATGGGGGAATTGGGTGCTTTTGAATGGGATCGACTGGGATCCCATGACAGATTCATTTACATAGATTTACATTCAAATCTCTTGGTTTAATTCTTTGTTGAAACTGCAGAAATAAAAAATAGAAACTTGTGGTTGTGCTGAACATTACATACTGCAGCTATTTCTGTCCTGGGTGAAGTGATTTCCTGTAGTCTTGATGTTGGCTAACTCTAGCATCATACTGTACAACCAGCAATTCTCTAAGGAAGACTAGAAATAGTGTTTTCCAAAACTACTTGTTTCGTCTTAACTGTAGGGACTTCATTAACTTTTTGGGCGAATAACACTGCACACGATACGGTCTGACAGACAAAAAGTTGATTCAACGTAATGATAATAGAGCAGGCTGATGTCACTCTGTTGTCATTTTTCTAAGGTCGGACTGGTAAAACTCCCTCAAAAGGACAACAGTTTAAAGCTCCAGCAGACCTGTTAAAGGCCCGCATCAACAAGTGTCAGCTTGGGGTTCGGCAGAAAGCCGAGGCTTCCTGCATCTGCCTGTTGCAGGCGGAATATTCTGGAGAGACTGGTAAGTGAACCTCTGGTGCCTGGCTGCTGTTCATTAAGAGTATTAATGATTAACTGAGAGTGCTATTGTCCCCTGGAGCCCAGCTGTCCCTTCTCTGCCGTTGATCCAGTCCGATGCCTCTGGGCCACTAAACTGGCTCCATTCATGTGCTAAAGTGACAGCTGCTCCTCACATTCCACACAAAATTAACTGCAGGCACCGGAAAACAAGCTGGGAGAAAATAAATAACATTTGACAGATTTGCTTTGTCTTTTTCTTGGAGCATGGATCGGGGATGAAAGGGTGGATCGGAAGGATTATTCTAAGCCTGGGTGCTAATAGTTAAGGAGACAGACAGGGGAACAGATAGCATTTGCTGTGTTGGCACTTAGTCATTCGGGGGATAAGAAACAAATAAATGCAACTTTACTGGTGAGGTAAAAGCTATCAAGCAACATGTCAATGTTAATATACAGTGTATGGCCAGTTGCAAGGGAATCCATTAAACCATTTCAACACCTTATTTTATTGTATCTGACTGTAATCTGGATATGGAGGCCGGTGTATTTACTAGGAAGCAACTTTGAGTGGCCGCTGTAGTGGAATTTGTCTTTAACAGTTACTGTACAGGGCATAACAAGAGTAAGGGTTTTAGTGCTATAGACCTAACGTGACCCATGCAAACATGATGCAGTGCATGCACGTAGTCCATGTGATCTGTTGCATGGCAACCTGGTATTTTGATGGCAATATCCGCAAAAGTTAGTGTACAATGAACAATATCAGTAATGCAAACTTGCATCATGCTGGATTGTTTTACAACAGCTATCGTAAAAAAATATCTGAAGTTGTTTTTATCTCACCGCAAAGAGGCCCTTAATTGGCCCTTGAAAGCGCCGCTGCTGTTTCACTGGAGTCTGCAGCTCTTACATTGTGTTGAGGTGTTATTCCTTCACCTGGGAACAATTATCTCGTCTGTCTTGTCTATAATCAGTTGAGTGGTCACAGATACTGTGTGTTCCTGCTGTGGGAGTGCAGGTCTATGTTACTGCCTTTGGTCTTACTGTCCTGTTTTCTTGTTTGCACCGACACTCCTTGGACACAGGTGGGATGTAATTACTGGAAACATGATGGTTGCTTTTCGGATCACTTTCAATTAGAGGGTCTCGCAGATCTCTTTCTTTCATTGTTTATGGTTTTGCACAAGTAAACACATACTTTAAATTCCAGCCTGTGTTTCCTTGCATTTACAAGAGGATGGACAAGGCAGGAGAGCCACCTTACAAAGCGAAATAATAGCCTTGAAGTTGCTACCAATGGGGTAATCCTTTTTAATAGACAGTTTGGGTTAAAACAGGCGGAGGTGTGGATACAATTCAGTGGTTACTTTTCAGGCTGTATTTAACAGGGAAGCAATGATATTCTCCTCATACATGAGTACTCGGTGTGGGTGAGGGTATATATGGCAGAGATCTGCTCCTTGTTGCTGAATTAGTAGTGTGTAACCATACATTTTTAGACTTCTCCTCTTTCAAAATTACATTTTTCTAGCTGACAAAAACAATTCACGTCATAACTTGTATCAAGATAGAGCATTCACAACTTTTTATAGCTCCCCAGGTGTGAAGCCCAATTCCATCTGCTTAATACAAAAATATTTAGCAGGCATTTAGGAATCCTCCATTTGTAATATATTACTGCCAAAGGTCCTGCTTCACGTCCAGAAAGACATGCACAAGTTGTATTAAAACAATTTTCATTTTGTGCCTGTTTAATGTCTTCAACAGCCTGGGAGAAGGCATTGTTGAAGTTTAATAGCAGTTATGTACAATGAGTAGAAAGGTGAAGCACAAAGATAAATGGTGGTCAGAGGAGCAGGTGCTTGGAATAGAGGTTAGTACGTATTCATCAAAGAACCATAGGTGGAAAAGACATGTGAAATAAGTGGAATTTAGGGTGAAAACACAGGCCTTATTAACAGTGCGCTTGTTATTATTATGATTATTATTTCTTCTTTTTTCATCAGAACGAGGTAAGAAAGCTACAAAACAACTTGAGATGTTCAGATTTTATGGAAAGATAAATTAGCTTTTGAAGGGGAGCAGATGTTAGCTAAAAGTCTCATTTGAATGTCACACCAACCCTCTGTTTATGTGTGTGTGTGTGTGTCTGTGCACTTGTGACCGCATGAATTTGTATGTGACTGTGTCTGCACGTGGCTGAGCGTCCAGCCAGGCCCTCCCCGTTGGCCGAGGTGGCAGGTGTTCCTGTGTCCCCTAAAAGAGCAGGTTTTTATGTCGCCTCCTCAAGTTAGTGGCTTGGTTGCCATGGGGATGCCCCAACAGAAAGAGGCTTGTGTCTGGGGGCCAGTGCCGGGGAGAAGATGAGGACAGGGGAGGAAAATGAGCTTTACTTGCACCACACACTCACTTCACCCTGAAGAAAATAGGGGATCAATTCAGACATAAAACAGGGAGAGATTGTCTACTGGCAGCATGTCGACCACTTTTTGTACACTTAAAATGTCACTAAAATATTAATGCTGCTGATGTGTGATCCAGCTCACATGAAACACAGCATACTAAGTGATGCTTGTAAATCCTAACAATGGGATTGGGAACTTAAAAAGGCATCCAATATCACACATCCTATCAGTTTTCTCCGCAGGTGTGACAGCTGTTTGCCTAAAGACATCTGCTTATTATCACTGTGTCCCATGCCTTGTGGCATGGACATCCCCCTCTCTGTAGGTGGGACACTGTAGACGGGCCCACAATCAATCTCTCCCACTCTCTCTGTAGAAGCTGTACAACATGGGGGCGGTGGGTGTAAGTAGATCTGGGACAGACTGCGAGTCACCTGTCCCTTGTTGGCCTCTCTCATCCCCCGCGGGACGGCCATAATTCTCTCTTGGCTAGGCTGATCAGCAGCTGCCATGTGCACGCACTGAGACACACACCTCCAGACATACACAGAGGCATAGTGGCAAACACATTCAGACTCACTCACAAACATAATGCATTCCCTTTCACATCTCAGAGTCAGAATGAAAGATTAAAACTGCTTTTTTGAGGCGCTCAAAGGACATTTTGACTAAGCGACAAAGCCATGGTACATGTAAGACGCCATATCATCGCTATCATGGTGTCATCGCATGTAACTGGTTTCGATTTTGATCATGTTCTGGGGTCTTAAGTGTCTGTTTCTTCAATCCCAAATTAACAACTGAACAACAGCAAAAAAACAACTTTTTTTTTCTTTTGCAGGCAATAGCCCAACATATTTCTTTTTTTTTTCTCGTCAAACTTAATTTTAGTTTGTAAATATACATCCACTTTAGCATTTCAAGCCTGCAACACAGAGTGTAAAGAGGCAAGGATGCAAGTTCATGTGATCTATGCTACCTCAGACGGCACTGCTGTTAAGCTATTATCAATAGCTGATATAACCGCATGAGCAAGGGATAACTGTGGGAAACCTTTACAAAGTACTACAATACAGAGTTACATTAAAAAAAAACCACCTCAAACTTTACTGTGCAAAAAGGACGCTTTATGTTAACCTTGTCCAAATGTGGCGTCCACTTGTGTGGGCTCGGAGGCATCTGGGATGAACCTTCACACAACGGATACACGCAAGACAAATGTGGTGAGACAAATCAGTATTCCAGAACTTTTTTGGGAAAAAAATCAATCAATCAATCAAAAAGGATCATCTAGACTATAATCAGCAAGAAAAGCCAGACTCACTTGGGTTCTACTGATTACTCCACATTTTTTAGTCATCTGCGATGATGACCCAGTACCGTTGCACACCTAAAGATGTGCTTCAAGAGAGGAAAAAAAAACAACTGAAACGCGTCTTCACTTAGTAACCTCAAGGCTAGAATGCCTTTTAATTCTTTTGAGAAGGAATGGCAGCATTACAAATCTTTACTGTCTCGCCCAAATGTGTTGCAGGCCTGAAATGACACATTGGATGTAAATCAACAAATTCTCTTTTTTGATTTTTTAATTTGGGGTTGTAGTTATCTGTGAATAAAACCAACCTGTGAATCAATCATTTATTTCTCATAATATGTCCTCATTTAGTTTATAGACTGTAAAGAGGATAATGGAACATGTAATAGTTGAAGTCAATATTCTTCTTATTTTTCAGCCATGTTTTGATCACCAACACTTGATGTCAAAGCACCCTTACCAACCCACCCTAAACCCAATTGGTAAGAGAAAGATGTTGGCATATAACTTTATTTTCCTGTATTGCATGTTAATTGTAAATCAAATTATATATTTATCTCTTGCATGTAAATGTGCTTATCAGCATAAATCAATATTTTCTGTAAAGCATCTAAAAGGTGGGCTGCTAAACCAGATGAGCAGATTCAGGGAGGCTTACCTTCTACATCGTTAGCTTTACACGATGCAGAGAGTGCTGATAATGTTTTGGGAGAGTTTTCACTGATTTGCCTACTGAATACAAAAGTGTAGTCGGTCGGATTAAAAAGATTAAAAAGCCAAAAAAACGTTTTTTCATTTGAAATATGTTGCTAAAAAACGCATTTGTTATTTCATGGCATTTTAATGAAATTCTTTACAGTTCTCAAGTTTTTACATTGTTTTTCAGCTACTTGTGTCAAATGTATGTCTGTTATTGCTTATTCCTGGGCTTTCTTGTTATTTGAATCATTATCTGGTTGCACCAAATCCTGAATGAGCAGTTAAGCCCTGAGCATCTCTGCTGTTCAAACACTCAACAGTGAAGCACACAGGCTAAGTCTGTGAAAAAACAAACTTCTGATTGTCTGATTATTATGTCGCCGACCTGTTGATTAATTAATCTGACTTTCAAATGAAGTAGAGGTCAGAAGGCCTTGTTTTATTTTAGGGTTATACTGAATTTCAAACTAATCTCTATTAACCGCCATTCCACCCACGCTTTGGATAACAGTGAGAAATTCTCAGGAAAGCTCACCTGAAACACCAGTTGGGCTGTTCAAGCGAAGAGCTCCCAACCCTCCTTTGCTTGTGATGTGAGACTAAAGAGCCGTTTCTGGTCTTGTCATACTTCACTGTATTCTTAATTTGACCACATTTCTAATTCCAGGATTCTCTCTTTAAACTCTCAGTAGTTCCAGCATTGGGAATAAATCTCCCCTTTAACTTTGCTCATTTCAAGTCTGAAACTGACCAAAAATGTCAAAAGTTTACAGAAAAGTAAAAAAAAAAAACATGTGCCGGAAACTAGTTGATCATGCAAAAAAATCTCAAAATTAAAACAAGAATCACAGAAGAATAATACCGTCTGTTGCATGTATTTGATGATGCTGTAATGATGACACTGGTGTACATATAACAACTTTGAATGCAGAGAACGTACTTGCCCCAGAGAATGTTAACTTTCCTTAACAAATTTCCCTCAGGTAAACACGAGTACTTCCGTTAGCAGAGCATGCGTGTTTCTATCAAAAATAAACATTTAAAAGCAGGTGACAGCCGAATGGCAACATTAGAAATGCCTTTACATAATTCAATCCCTTAAAGCAACCGTGTGCGATGACTTGAGTCTGAAAAACAACATGAACTGGTTTCTGTTCTCTTTGTAAAGTAACAAAGTAAGCTCATGGAATAACACAAACAAGAAGATTATATTTCCATCATCTTCAAAAGGTTTTGAATTATTTTCCACTTGAATGAGGTGGGGTTTAAAGTTCACTATAGCAAAAGTCAATTAGTGTATCCGAAATGTTCCATCTTTTGGATCTTCTGCATATTTTACCCTATAAATTGCAAGTTGACGGTACTACCGCGCATACTGCAGCTTTAAGAAAATAACAAGATTCAAAAGCAAGTTAAAACAATGCTATTCACAGGGCAGGATGTTCTTAATAGGACCCCCTGTTCCTGGATATTCTCTGGAGTGATTCTCCCTGTGTGAGTCCCATCAAGGTAAGCATGAGACAAATTAGTTGCTGAATAATCAATGACTGTCGGTGGAGATTATATAAAACAGTCACACTCTCACTTTCATTATGTGTGTGTGCCTGAATGTTTGAGCTAAGTGTCGCTCGTCTCTAGTCTAATTGGTTTGTCCTCTTGCTACATCAGAGGCATGTTTGCTAATGTATTCAGTCTGAGTGATGGCTATCAGAGCTGATTTCACATGAACAAAGATGACGAAAAAATGTAAATGCCCCCGTTTACAGTAATTGGTCTGGGAGCCATTGTCTGCATTGCTGCTTTTGTGATGTAAATGGTTTAAGTTTGGGGTTGCCCACAAAGTTGGGCTGGGGAGGTCGCCATACTATCATGTCATGATCTCCAATGGTTTTACCTTTGCAATGGAAATAAGTGGATTCTGCAAGCAGCATGGAAGACAAGTTTGCATGGAAATCTTATGACCTTCTTCTGATCTTCTGTGCATCTCCTGCCCTCCCTCCAATAAAGCTTCAATAAAGGGGCCTGGTTACACGCCTGTAATTGGCTATTCACGGGCATAATCTGACATCAGCTCTTGTCATATCTAAACCGTGTCCAGCAAGAGAAAAAGGAAAAGCTTTCAGAGAGGTTTGAAATATGAATAAATAGGTTTAAAATGTGCACCTTAAATAAATTCCTACAAAGATGTGTGAAGTAATAAATACAATAATAATACAATAATAAATAATTTTTTTTTTAGCTTTTAGAAATCATTGAAATGTTTTAATTAAAGACAAAAAAACTTAAATTTAGCAGATGTTAGGTTTGATGTTATGGAATTAGAAAAAAAAATTTAGATCTGTGACACATTTAGCTTATTCTTTCATTTAATTTGGACTTTTCTTTTAGCAACATATTTTGATATCAATACGTTTGCCAGTTGAGGCTGTGGCAGGGCATGGAGCTAAACCCTCCGACCACCCGAGCAGAGGGGTCCCCCTGCCACAGATCAAGCCACCGGGCCTTGAACCTGACCCCAGGACCATCTCGGGCGAGATTGTCACATTGCATTCCCGCTGGCATATTCTTGCTTCAGGAGTTCCTCGACGCTTTAAGGGGGGTGGGTGATGAGGGGGGGGGTATAGATAGTGTGGCCGGTCCATCCAATGAAACCTCCTCTCTCCCCTCCCCGTTCCCTGCCGTGTACCCGGTTTTGACACGGCAGACAAAACCCGCGGAGGGCACTATGAATGGCAAAGCACCGAGGAGGCCGAGGGAGAGCAAAAAGGAGGCGGCGTGTCTTTGTAGTCGGGGAGGAATGCGGAAATGTCCCCGCTCCGTGTCAAACCTCTCTGAAGGGGGTCAGGGCACATTCAGCCGGCGTGGGAAAGCCAGGCGGAGACAGAGCTCACACGGCCGAGCGCGGCTGCAGTTGCATGGGCCTATCCGCGGATACATGCGAGGAAAAAAAAAAGAAGAAAGAAAGGAGAAAATCCAAAGAGGAGCGTGGTTTTGGAGGGCTATATCACGCGTTTGCCTTTGTCCTATGACCCCCCCCCCCCCCCCCCCCCCCAACCCACTAAGCAATCCTACACACCCCTTTCCCTCCACACACCTCCCCTCCCTTCCACACAAGTTGCAATGAAAGTGTGTGCGCAAGTTGTCGTACAGCCCTCCGCCCCCCCTCGCTTGAGAGTCTCTGCCTGGGCTGGTGCAGTTTGAGGGATGGGGGGTTAGAGTCTGCACCGTCAACTACCTGTGTGGCCCCCGCATGGAGGACAGTGGACAGGGATGCGTTTGATGGAGGAGTTTTATCCGAGACTCGAATGCCTCCTCAGCATTTTATCTGGCATGCCGACGTTACGACATTTCACAGGCAACACAGAACAAGGTAAAAGTGGGGCTATTTGTGCAGAATTTGACACCCGAAAATGTCTGTTTGAGGCTAGAAAATGTCGCTTTACGAGCCAATAACATTTCAAACAGTGGCACGGACAGCTCTCAGATTTGCTAGAATTTAGGCCATTTTAATGAGTGCACGCACAAATAAATTGGAAAAAATTCAGAGGCGCCCTCCGAGCTAATGAAAACACCTTTAAAACTCAACTTGCACACTGTTTTACACATTTAGAGCGATTTCGGGTTCGGGGGGCGAGTTTTAACGTGTTTTAAATGGTCTGTTGCTGTAGGAAGTTCAGACAATGCAGCACGTGCTCACAGTTTGGGTCTCCTCAAAGAGAAACTCCTCCACGCAAGAAAAGTTCACCTCGTTACTTCGTTAACACAAAAAACAACCCCGTGTGTGAAGTCCGTGCTGCTTTTTGCGTGTTTTTCCAACTGATTTTAATTTCCTTTACGACAGCAGGAAAGCTCACGTGAACATTACTTCAGCGGCACTTAGCGAGGGGGTTAATTCCTCAGTCCGCGAGACAGTTAACTTAATGCAAAGCTGGCTTAAAGTGGGCTAAATGTGGCTAATTTGAACATGTATATATATTTTTTTATTTTTGCTTTGGTGGTAGGAGGACATGGGTTGTAATGCGTAATAGGAGGAGGAGTGGAAGCTGGGACGCAGCGGTCCTCTTTCTGATAGTCGGAATAAAACATGATGACAGTCCTGTTAATGCCTACCTGGAGCACTCTTTGACCAAATGTGACAAAGATGGTCTCTTCCTCCATCTGTGTCTCCCTGTCATCTAGGCATCGCATGTGCCCACTTTTTTCTGTGAATATGTCTTTGTGAGAAACTCTGGCTCGTCACCCTCTCCGGGATTCCCCGCAATATTTTCAACAAGAGACGAGGAGAGAGAGAGAGAGGAAAAAAAAACAAAAAATTCTGCAAAAATGGACAAAGAAAGTATTGGTACCCAATATGAGCCTGTGGCCGAGATTGGAGAAGGAGCCTACGGGAAAGTGTACAAGGCCAGGGACTTGAAGAACGGGGGACGCTTTGTAGCCCTAAAAAGAGTTCGTGTCCAGACGGAGGAAGAGGGAATGCCTCTCTCTACCATCCGGGAGGTGGCGGTACTGAGGCAGCTTGAGGCCTTTGAGCACCCCAATGTTGTCAGGTGAGTGAAGGGGCAGAGGTGGGTAGCCAGCCTGTTGTGTGTTTGTGCTTGAGAGGCGGCGGAGTGTGTGTGCGTGTGTGTGTGTGTGCGCGCATGTGAGAGAAACTTCACATGTGACACCAAACATTACTTCCTTTTTGATGGCCTCACTTGCAGCTCATATGACCTTTTGTGACAGGGCTGCAGTCAAACTCGTCTGTCCTGCTCTGTAATGGTTCTCTGCTTAAAAAGAAAGAAAAAAGTGGAGTTGTGGGTTGCACAGAGGCACCTCGTGCACGAGAGTGGGCCCACACCTGTCAGAGCATGTCCGACTCTGATTGAATTGTCTACACCGTGGGCTTCATTTGGTTTGAAACCCTACCTCTGCTCGTCATTATTGGTCGGTTCCAAGCTTGTGAATCGGCTCGTGTATATCTCTCACATGGGCTTTGCTGGTGGATGAGGCAGGATGTAGGCTGCAGCACTCCTAGACCACTGCCTCGATGAGTCGAGCCGCGTTTATGTGACCAATTTCCAAGATTTTTGTCAAGAGCACTTTGACACACGCAGACACGTTCAACTCAGACCTGTGATGTTACAAAGTTTGGGCGTGATCTTTTCTGCAAGGTCCCTCTTGGCGCACAGTAGTTTGAATTAGGTCACTATTGGCTCTTGTAATCTGTGCCTGTGTTTAAACTATCCTTCAGGTTTGTTTGAAGGTGTTATTTTCTTGGTAAAAATGTTGAATTACTTACAAGTCCTGTAAACGGTGTAAAAGTCTAGAATCTTAAGAAAATGCAAATGTTTTAGGATTTCAAAACCACTGGATACAAGATGCCACCAGCTTCAGAAACGTATCTGTTCTCAGTCTGCCGTGCGGGTTTCAGCTACCCATGTGACACCTGTGTAAGGTTGCAGTTGGACCTGGATTGGCCTCTAAATTTGTGTTGAATCCTGCCAGCTGGCAAACGCCTCGAAGACCGACTACTTTCAAGCGCATGTAATTGACAATTTCCTTCAGGTGTGACCCTCTGCACGTGAAGCCTTCTGCACAGGTTTTATCCAACTGTTGCGCTGACCGGGACTCCTTAGGTTAAGAGATGCAACAAACTCTTGAGTTCTGTCTTTAGATATTGGAAGTGAAACTTGCTCAGTGTCATCATGTGTCCTTAAACAAAAAAAAAAAAGGCGAGTAAATGAAGGATGATCATTTCCTTTTCTTTTTAAGTCAATGGCGAGCATTAAAACAGAATATTGACCTGAAACTGCAAATATTACCATTAAAAAATCTGCAGCAACTGAGTATTTGCTCTTGACAAAATGTCTAATTTAATGTATTCATCCCAGAATACAATTTTCTAAATCATCTGACTCTATATGCTCAAATATTCAGAGCAGCAATGATTGTTTAAAGTCATTTGAGCTTCACACTGTGCAGTTTACTTTGTCAATGCCTTCGTCTATTTCAGAATCACGCCACTGTTTTGATACACTAGATGTACAGTCACTCTATTCTTAGGCTATAAGTACTTCAGTCTTTTTAGGGTGAAAACGCAAAGCAATGTCTTGTCAAAGTGCTTTGAATAAGCTATGCAAACTCTTCCCACTCTATCCCTTTAAGTTTGATTGGATATGACGTAAATAAAAAAGAAGAAAAACGAGCTACATATAGTCAGTTTATGTCTAAGCTCTTCTCCAGCCTGCTCTGCACACGGATGCTGTTTTCTTTTACTTTTGTAGTGGATTGTTCATTCTCAGGGCAGCAGTCGGATACTGCGTCATAGGGTTGGCACAGGCCAAGGCCTGACCTTGTGCGTGTTTTATTATGGATTATTGAGTGCTTTGGGACCAAAGGGGAAGTTCTGAATGGATATTTCAGAGGCATGGCTGGTGCCCTTGTGCCTCTAACAATAAATCTCTGATGTATTGGCGAATAATGAACAATAATTTTGGTCTTCTCTTAATGGGACAACAGTTGGGTTTTATCCCGACTGGAAGATGAGACGTCGGCAAGCATTTACATTGTCTTAGGTCAGCTGCATTTAGTTATTTATTTATTTATTGATAAAAGCATTATTGTAATTGCTACTGCCGATCTAATGTAGCCTTTAATCTGGTGGATCATTTCAAGAGAGGAAACCATTAGAGAGGCTCTTCTGTTCTTGCCAGCGAGCATAACCAAGCAGCTCAGGCCAGGAAAGGGTATTGTGGGCCTTCTGTGCAACTCCAGTCAACCCCTGGATGTTTGTAATGAGGTCCATTATTCATTCCATATGTTCAGTGTCTGCTGAGAGCCCCCATTGTAGTCCAACAATCAAGCTGTGAGGGGCGTTTAACCTCAGCGCTTCAGGAAGAGGACGCTTTCTATTCAGTGACATCATGCCCGGCACCGAGACCTCGAACGAATCACATCTCGCTTCTGGCCTCGGCATATCCCAAGTCCAGATTTTGTCATTTCATTCCATGCTTTGATTTTAAAACGGTTCGAGTGGATTTGCTTGCCTGTTGGGATTTGTTTCATGTATAGTTGGTGAAATTTGGCAAGCAAAGTCAAAAAGAGGCTCATGGACGTTCTCATTAATGCAAACATTTCAAGTGTCCCCTCTGAGGTGTCTTCTGTCTTCTTACTTCCTCAGTTTAAGTCTTGAAATCCTTTTGCTCGGTTTCTTCCATAATTAATTTGTCCACTCATTACATTGCTTTGCGTTTACACCTTAAAAAAAAAACTAACTGCATTTAAACTTTGTGTTTAGGACAATACTATTGACTCAGGGAGGCCAAATTATTCACATTTATTGGTTAATTTCCGTGCACTTATTAGAAAACATTGGAAAATAATGCTGTGCTTAGTCCTGTTCAACCCTCGTAAACCCAAACCCAACGTGTGCCAGATGACAATCCATCATTGGGCTTTTCCTGCGTTGTCTTGACGAAAGACGCTTCCTCTGCAGCTGCGACAAGAAGGCCGCACTCGACTTTCTTTAAGAGTATCAGGAGTTGTCATAGTGCAGGGTGAGGAATGCTGCTTATAGTGCCCTGTTCTTTGAGGAGGACGTACTGGATAGCATTTATTTATTTTTTTTTTATTTTTTCCAGCTTGCCTTGGCAGGTCTGCCGACATAATCTGGATTCTTGGCTATAGTTGGTTGCCTGGTTAAACACGACCTCTCACTCTGGTGTTCAAAGCTCGATTGGTCTTAAATTTTCAAAAGCTTTGCACCGATGTACATTCATGTATTTCTTTCTTCTTTCTTTCTTTTTTTTTTTAGTGTTATCAAGCTTCAAGATGAGAAGCAGAAGGCCCAGGTTCAGATTGTTTGACCTTTTGATTGTTTTAATGCTGAATAAAGATTTATGAGTCGACGTCCTACAAGCGACGAGGCTTTTCTTGATATATCTCCGAGAAACCACATTAAACCCTCTGCTGTTGAGGTTTTATTGGCTTGTTTTTGTTTTGTTTTTTATTTTTTTAACTTTCTCCTTTATTTTATCTTTCCCTAATTAAATTCGAACCCTCTCAAACAGAAATTCAAAAGGAAGCTCGCCTCTTTCCTTTAATTCCGTGGTCATGCAGTCGTGTTGACGTGTTGCAACGGGAGACGAGTACATTGCCTGTGCCTGTTGTGATGAATATTTACCTGTGATACCAGTGTTTATGTACAGGGTGAACAATTGAATGTATATGATAAAGCACTGAACTGATCTGAGTTACAGTGAAACTATAGTATAGTATTGGAAAATGCCTCATCTGCCAGCAGTGTGCTGGACGTGGTGGAGCCCCTCAAATAAATCCTATTGACCTTCTTCACTTGTTCCCTTGTTGTAGGTTGTTTGATGTGTGTACGGTCCCTCGGACAGACCGAGAAACCAAGCTCACTCTGGTCTTTGAGCATGTGGATCAGGACCTGACCACCTACCTTGAGAAGGCTCCCGACCCCGGAGTACCACCTGAAACCATCAAGGTAAACACTGCTGTTATCTAAAAGCCAGTAACAAATACGTAAACGGTATTCCGAGACACATTTTAACAACTCGAAGGAACTTGATTTGAAGTGCTACTCTCAGTTTCTATTTGAAGTATAAAGGAAGCTGTTGGCCAATCCCGTGTGGCTTCAGCTTCGATTGAATGCAGTAATGTCTCCATGGTTCCGAGTGAGTTTCCTTGGCCAGAAACGCAGGAAACATGGAGCAGTCCCTCCGACATCAGAGGTAACAGTGTATTTGGAAGGGCGGCACTTGTGGCAGATGGCTCCAAATTAGAGGCTCCCTGCCTTCTCTATTTTCACTCTGCCCTCCAACTTAACAGTGTTACAGATGAGGGCTGAGAGCCAGTTTAAAAAAAGAAAAGTCTTCCCTTTGTGTTGGAAAAACCAAACCTGCTCAGTGTTTAAGGTTTTTACTATTGACAGTTCTAACTCACCACCATCATCAGTCTCTCTTTAAATAAATCCACTAAGTGTCCATTTACACATTGCCCAAAGGTCGGAAGTGGATGTGTCGCCAGCTCCTTTTCTCTGTAACCATCTCCTTATACCTTAACCTTTCCCAGAAAAATCCTTTTTTTAAAAAACATTTCTTTATTGAGTTTCACCCTGAGGTCTGTAGATGTGCCTTGAACAATACTGGAAAGGAGTGCATCTATGTTTGAATAGAGAAGTCTCAGAGTCTGAAGTGTCAAATTTAAAATGGAGAAGTTTCAAACGGGTAATTTTCCCCTTGGGGCCGGGTTCATGTGTAACAGTTTTGTGTCAAGCTGCAGTGGTGGTGGGATGCTACATAGGCAGAGTGGATTCAGGTAGATCACACCTGAGGCTCTCTCAGGTGATGACGCCTGTGTGTTGTACTGTAGATTCTGTGGACGTGTCAGTGTGGCGATGACTGCCGATCATATTGGGTTTAAAATGATTTATGCTCAAACACACACACAGACGGAGTCTTCCGTCCGTCCTCTGCGTTAATTTCATGTATTTTGGTACACTTTCGGAGACCTTGTGGATACGTACCCAGATAACTATGTCCATTTTAAAAAAAAGAATCACAGTGGCAGAATCACTGCTTCCAACTCTCAATTAAGGTTTAAATTACTCCAGTTATTTTGCAAGCCAAAGGGTTGAAGTTAATTGATGAATTAATCAAAGATAGTGCTCTTTAGATGCAACCCCGGCTGATGGCGTAAAGACTTGGATGTGATCTAAGGTCTGCTCCAGGAACAGGTTTGACCAACTCTGACTAAAAGCTCAAATCCTGAGTTGATTTACTTTAAAGGGGAACTCCAGTATTTTTAAACCTAGACCTTATTTCTGGCATGAAATACGTTTATCTGCTCACCGAGAACAGTTCGACGAAAGTCAGCGTCCTTCGGAAGCTATTTAGTAAACTCGCGATCAGCGTATATCCATGTAATGGAGTGAACAGGGCAGGGACGATGCGGCCTCTAAATATGGCCTTATCTGTCTTTATTTCACCAATATTTTAAGAAGAATGAATGAACAAACGTGTACTATAGCTCTGTTAGCTCATAGGTGCTGTTATGTGGCTACTTGCGGCTATAGGAGAGCTAACGGAGGGATTTCTACACAGGCACTTTACTGGGACCACTTCATCAAATACGAGTTCAAGCGAGTTCATGGCAAAAGTGACTGAGTAAAATGTCCGTGTTGTCGATCAGACTATCAGAAAATGTTAAGCTTAGCCTCCACCATCAAAGTTCCTCCCTGATTATCCAAACTGAGAGCACTCGGCTGACTACTACAGGTAAGATGCTGACTACTCATAAGTACCTCACGCAAAGCCATATAGAAACAAAACTAAGCAAAACAAAAAAAAAAAGCACAAAAGCATACCCCACTTAATCATTCTCGTCCATATTTTATATTTTTTTGTCTTCTCTGGCTTTTCATTGTGGTTGGAGGAGATGGCTAGCAAAGCCCCTACCACTGTGAAGAAGAGGGTTGGTCACAAAGAGCTTGAACTTGTTAAAAGCTTTTTAGAAGCCTCATGGACTCCACAAATACAGCGAATGATAATGGCAAAAATAATAAGACCGTATGAAAGCTTAAATGTGTTTTCATAATTAATTAATGGTTCTTATTTATAAAAATGTTTAAAAAAAAAAGAATCATCTGGTTGAGGTGAAGTAACAGGAATATAAGTAGCAGCAGCTGCTAAGCGGATTATTCACATTTGAGGACAAGGTTGAAGATTTTTCAGGCGAAAGTGGACGATATGACATGGACTTTTCCCACAGTTGCTGTTCACACTTCTTTCACACGAGGGTGAGCGGGCTAACATCGGTCTGCAGCGACCAGGAGACAGGGCGTGATGTAGAAATTGCCAATTTCTTTACAGCACACTGAAAATGAAGTGCGAGTAGGTATCCAGACTTACTTTTTAAAGAAAAAAAAAAGTGTTTTGCCATATTGGCACGATAGAGACAATAAACCGCCGTTGTTAATCTTTGGTAATTCACACAGACCAAATAGGCTGCTCAGCCCCCTACAAGTGTCAAGTCAGCAGAATCATCTGAATGATGACAGCATCATTAGTTTGACCAACAAGCTCCCTCATAGTCTGTTTTATCTCTATTGTTGGCTTAGAGGTGCATCGGCAGTAAATCGACTTGAACCCACCATTTCACTTTTGTACTTTCACACATGATACTGATACACAGCAAAGTTGCATCAGTCCTGATCAAATTCACGAATGGGGTCTGATTTTTTTTTTTTTTTCACAACACAATCGTCACAAAAGGAGAAGTAAGTAGATGTTAAACCTAACCCCAACAATTCCAACTTGGGAGGAGTTTTCTTTTTTTGACGTTTTTTCAGATGGTCTTCAACAGTCGGAGTGTTGGTTCTTTATTTGAAGCATGCTCACCCATTAAGGCATCCCTCCTCCCTATGCTTTCTCCTGACATCTGTACAGCTAAAGCCTTGAGGGGACAAAAGCATTATAAGCATCCCCTGTTATTTCTAGGACAGTGGACTCTGCACGATGCCCTGAAAATGACCTCACTGCCCCCCCTCAGGTTTACCATATGACACCAGATTGTAGATCCCAGTTGCACCAGTGCCCATCTGATTAATTCTTATCTGAGAGTCTGCCTTGAATGTGTGAACATGCTCCCCTTCAACCCAGAATAAACATTTACTTTTCAGCCAAAGGCCCTAAGCTAAAAGAACAGCCATACTTTTCTTCAAAACCATCCATCCCCAGCACCAGACACCCCACCATGGCCCAGTCTGTCCACTTCAGCTCCCCACCCTCCACCACCCACTCAGACTCGAGACCCACCACATGGTCATTGATGAAAGAGGCCCTCCTTCAGAAATCAAATGAGCTGGAAGGACATCAAGGAGCTGGATTGCCCCAGCCTCGGAGCTCCTCAGCCGGTACAGCGCTTGGGTCTCACCCACCCTCCTCCGCCACCATCATCCAAGCTTCCACAACTCTGTTCTCTGGGCCCGAGAAGGGGGAGGTTAATGAAGCATGGGGAGGGAATTACACTAACGTTAACCGGCAGATGTCCTATATTGTGCCTAGTTACAATAAACAATATGGCTGCCTCTGGTACATTTGCATCAGAAAAGGAGGTGAACTCAGAAAGCCATGTTTTGACTGCTTCTTGCAGTGGGCTGACTACTTTTTTTCCCCCTGGTCCTCTGTTTTTTTCAGGGTCAGATCTGTTGCCTTTTTTTGTCTGATTTCTTTTGTTTCCTTCTGGCCAAGTTGTTAGTGGGAGTTTTTGTTGAAGTCTCTCCAACTGAAGAAAGGTGTGTGTTGTTCTTTGCCACTAAAATGAACTTAGTTCAGTGTGAGTATGGTAAATCTCTTCAGCGGACGTTTTCTTTATAACTGAGCCAGTATTAATCTTGCTACTCTGATGTATGATCTTGATGTTTCTGTAAACGCCACACTTTGCTGTTTTATAGAACAGAACTGTAATGTTATTCATGACTCCGTTCTCCATGTAACTGATGCTCGAGAGAAGGCCAAGGAGGCTAAGATTGTCAGTGTCTATAAGTCACACTTGTGAGATAATTAGTGTTTACTAGGAAATGCTGGTGAAAGGAAGCATGGTGAAATGACTATTTAAAGCAGAGAGGAACTGATGGGTGGGGGCATGCCATTGTGTCAGCCCCCCATGACACACACAAACACCCATACACACAAAATGACCAACTGCTTGCCTCCATCCTATAGCCCTGTCTGCCTGCTGCCCTCCTCTGTAGGTCATGGCTGGATGGAGATGTAGAAAGGAAGGTCTGTTTATGCATCCTGTCCTTGGTCAGGGGGCACCCACACACATGCGCATGCTTGCACACATGCTGATGCACCCTTACACTCGCTGAGGTGCGCACACACAGATGGATACACACGTTTTCGCCAATCCAAGGGGACATTCAGTTAGTGTGTCGACGCACACACACACAAACCACTCCTCATCTCCCCAGTATTGTGTGGCTTGGCCTGTCTCCTCTTCAGTGGCCGCAGCCAGCCCCGCGCCGTTTGCTAATGTTTTCTGCTTGAGTGCGCAGACCCCTTTGACTCACACACCAGCTGGTCGGCCACTGAATAGAGCTGTGGGCTCAGGTCCATGTCACTTGTGGGGTCTTGGTGGAGGGTTTTGGGGTGGTTTTAAGGGGTATGTTGAAGGGGAGAGATGTGTCTTGTGAAAGACCAGGATGCAACGCACCCAAAATCACGGCATTTGATTTTGCAAGTGCTTCTCCCTCACCTTCCTCTCTCCACTTTGTCGATGACACAGCGGCTCGAGAAACACAAAAGATAAATGCATAAACGGTGCTATGCAGAATTTATCAGATCAACCTGAGTCACAGCTGTGGCAAAAGCTGCTTGGATACGGTTACATGCAATCGCTTGTTTGTTTACAGGTGTGGGACCTGTTTGGGAGTATTTCAGTTTGAAAAGGACAAGTCGAAGCTGGTTTTGGCATGGTTCAGTCCTGCCCACGACAGTTTACTTTTGGTAGTGTCTCATGGATGCAGGGCCTGCTCTGTAACCATTCCTGAGGTCAGCTTTTGAGCTTAAAAAGAAAGCAAGCGCCAATTAACTAAAGCAGGACAGCTGCTGAGTAACAGGGATCTGTGCTTGTACAAAGCAGGGGCCTCTTTCAGCCTCTATCATTTGTGTGTGTGTGTGTGTGTGTGTGTGTGTGTGTGTGTGTGTGTCGGTTATCAAACATCTGCCACAGTCAACAAGAAAAGACACAGGCCTTCTCTTGTTAACTCCCTCCGTACCGCAGCGTCTCAGCTTTTATACTGAACTTTTCCCTGCGGGGTCTTGTCACTCAGGCCTTTTGTTTCCTGGTTTGACTGAGAGGGGGGGTGGAAGGCGGTGAAAGGTTTTGATATGTCTTGGATGATCAAATTGAATGAGTCAGAGCTGTAAATTAGAAGTGTAATCAAACCACAAACATCTGGTCAATGCTGTCTGCTCTGGTTTACATTCACCAGTGTCATGTTATAAATAGACACGAAACATAGACCGTGTTCTAAAAATCAGGTTTACGGTTTTCACTTTGCGCTTGTGAAGTTCATAAAAATCTGTCTCTGAAGCCGTCTCTTTGCTCCTTCAGTTTTTGGTTTTTTTTTTGTCGTCTCACAGGATATGATGTATCAGCTGCTCCAGGGGCTGGACTTCCTGCACTCGCACCGCGTGATTCACCGTGACCTGAAGCCCCAAAACATCCTGGTCACCAGCGGAGGACAGATCAAGTTGGCCGACTTTGGTCTCGCCCGCATCTACAGCTTCCAGATGGCGCTCACGTCTGTGGTGAGTTACGTTTTTCATACATCGGAACACAGCTGGACTCAAAACAAATACTCCCCAACTCTGTGCTCACAACTGTGTGCCTTAAAGGGTTGAGGCTTTGATAGGGGACTATGACGTTATGGGAAGTTCGGGCCCTGCTGCCAGCCAAGCCCCACTGCACCTGTCTACTTAACCTCTTCTGCGTCCTTAAATCTCTCTGATTCAAACACATTTTATTGACTTCTGCAGTAGGGCAATAGCGACTTACTGATTTTACACAGTAAAACAGTCCAGCTGGTCAAGATGGCATACTGAAGAGTAGGGTCTTTGTGAAATCTGTGTGGATAACTCACTCACGTGGACATTGTCGACCCTTTTTTGATAGTCGCACGCACACACTGCCTTGAGCTTCCCTCCCATCTCTGGAGACTCGGATGAAAAGCGTCTAATGTGCTGTAGCGGGCACTTACAGGGCATCAGCGGGTAGCTTTGGAGAAGTGCGCCAAATGATAGGATTTCTCTGTGTAAAGTGAGAGCCAAGTCCCCCCCCACCCTACCCCTCTGTGGCCTGTCTCAGGAATCCCTCAGTGGCTGTCACAGAGAGGGATGGAACAGACAAGGAGAGACGGACACCCCTCCCTTGCCCGCTGTCGGGACTTTGATGTGCAACTGTTGAGCTCTGGGCTCTGATGACCAGATAATATAGACAGGGAGACTGAAAGGAATCTTCAGAAGAGTTTGAAATAAGGAGAGATGAGACTTTTAAGGTCATTGTAGGCAGCAGGAGTCGCCTTTTTTAAAAAATTATTATTATTGTGAAGGCTTCCTTGTTATTGAAGTTAATCTTGTCATAGCAGTACATAGAAATACTAAAAGTTATACTTTTTTTTTCATTAAATACTGGGTAGTAATATACATTGTGAGTGTATATATATGTATATTTGTATAATGCAAAAGTTTATAAATTGTTTGCTTTGAAAGTGAACTGATATTGGTGAGAGAAATGTTTGCTAAGATTAATTTCTACGTAGTATTAGACCTACCATCCATTTAGCAGCTCAGTTTTTTGTTTTTTTTTAATCACAAATGCAGTATACGTCATAGATTAAGTAATATGTTCAATGGTTAGCAGCTGTCAAAGTCAGCTGGTTTGGCACCACAATGACCACAGGAGATATGGGGTTATGGGACCAGAAGCTCATTTCATATCAAGTTAGCAAAACTCATGGGAACTTAAGTCAGGTTCTCACCCACTTGTACAGCATCTGTCCATCTAAAGGAAATATAAGCATGCAAAAAAATTCTAATCAGAATAGTCGGATGTCCGTCGTTGTCAGTGTGCTGCAAGACATGAGTAGCTTCTCTTTTGGACAGAGGCACGAGCGCCGCACACGTCAACTGCAGCTGACGAGCACAAAACCCTCTTTCTGAAACAGCCAAATACAACAACAAAGGAGGTACATGAATTGTTGAACCGCTGAAATCGTTTATCAAGCAAGGATGGGACAAAAAAAAAAAAGTTGCTTTCGTTATTACATCAACTGGGGCCATTATTGCAAAGCAGGTCCAACATATCGAGGGTGTTCTCTGGTTATCTGGCTCAACTTACCCTAACAAATAAGATCCTGGCAATCAGCTGATTTCTGACTTTGGAGGCGTGCATGTTCATGCAAAAAAGAGCATTTTAGAGATCAGATGACTTGTCGTGGATTTGAAGCTACATAATTACAATAAAGAACGGCAAACTCTATTTCTCTATTGTGGCAATTAAATTTTTATAGTAGATCATCCTTATCGGACGAGGGGATCTGACGATTTACCGCCACAGTTGTCTTCAAGAGGCACGTAAGACGGTTTCAGTATGACTGTGTCAAATGCTGCAGTTTTGAATGACTCACTGCACTTTGTGGATAGAAATATAGACGTATGATTTGGATATTCCATGAGTATGATGCACTGTGCGTTCACAAGATGTATTAGAAAATGGCAGGAAAATGTTAATATTTCATTGACTTGAATGAAAAAATAACTAAAGTAGATTTTTGTATGACGTTCCGGCGGACGCTGCATATTGCACAACAAAACTCAGCCCCCCTTTCTCAGTACCATCATGTTATACACCGTTGGAAAGATTAAGTTCTTGAGATTCGAATGATGTACGCCATTTTAGGATACAATCCCAACTGTAGATACAGTAAACGCTTAGGTCCAATCAGTCGCAGATACAAAAGAAAAAGGTGCAACTCACCTATGAAGCCTCAACAGATGCAAAAATGGTCCTGTTACCTTTTCAAGGGTGCAGTTAATGTACTCCAGTAAAATAGTTAAGCCCTCAACAAATCTGAAGACGCATAGTCCATTGCTGCAAACTTTAAAAATTTCCTTCAGACCATGCCTCTACTCCGAATGGTTCAAAGCTTTGAATTTACTTTGGAAGTGCCCTTTTTTTTTTTGGCGAAAATTGCAGGTGTTTTAATGGGTTAAAAAAAAGGTAATCATTGTGTTTTGGACTACTGTAAGAATAACTTTTTGCTGAGATATCTCTAATGAAGATGCCTCCCAGTGAAACCGAACAGTGGTTCAAAGCTTTGAACATAATTATGCCCCCCCCCCCCCCCCCCCCCCACACACACACACACACACACACACACACACACAGCCACATTGTGTGTGTCTAAGTGTTTAGCTCAACAGGTTTAGCAGGCGTCCCATATACAGAAGCTGAAGCTCTTCAATGCAATCATTCCCAGTTCTGAGTCCTTGCTCAGGGCGCTTTGCTGCATGTCCTCATATCTCGTATCTTTCATATCCTTTTGGATATGAAAGATACTCAAAATCCTTCACTAAGAGCGACAAACACAAATTCGGGTATCGCTGATCAAATGTTTCATCTAAAGCAGGAGGCATGCTGCAGTCCTGGAAGAGAGATGTCAGTCTTTTTAAGAGAGAAGTCTTTTTATGGTTGACAAAAGTGGTTCAAAACTACCTGTAAGGATTTCTCTTTTAAGGGGTTAGTCAATTTTTACATTTAGTGGGACTTTAATCACTAAAAAAAACTGTTCTTAGAAGTATGTAAATGTAAATGTTTAAAATACCAGGACAGAGTCGAACTGTTCGAGTTTCAAAAGAGTCTCCCTTTTTATGACTGACATTTGCAGTCTTATTATCGAGGGTAATTTTTGTGATTAAGATAAGAGTTTCCTTGGTTAATGTGTAAGATTTCTTATCCTGATTAATGATAATTCACAGCTAAGTTGCAGAGAAAACGCATATAATTAACATGATGTTATGCAACAGTCAGTGTGTGCGCGGTTTCACTGCAGGGTTTATCCTCTTTTGCTTCTTTTATGACTAGATGGGGACACTTTTTGTTGAGGGTTAAACGAGGGGAATTCACCTTTATTTCAAAGTGACACATATCAAGTCTCTGAAACTACTCGTGCACACAACATATCACTTTGAATGTGTTTGCACACACATTCACACACTCATTTCCTTCCTCGGTTATACAGATTGGGCCACAAAAATGCGATGGACGGTTGTGTGTGTGTGTGTGGGGGGGGGGGGGGTTAGTTCACGCGCTGCACTGAACCTCGGCAACGTGAGCATGGGATCTTCAATTCCTGATGAATGTTCCTGTGTTTGGAATCCCCCCTATCAGCCCAACAGACACAATCTCCATTCACCCATTCATTGTTTCCTCTTGCTAATAAAAGCACATAATCTCCACTGTGCAGTGTACATATACACACATACACACACTGTTCAAGAGGATCTTCCCCTTTGCCCAACAGACAAGCAGTTACTTATTTAGTCACCTAGAGCCACCGTTACTGGCAGACAAAAGGGCTTTGGAGAACTGCTGTTGCTTAAGCGAACAGGGCGATTTTCTCACTTTCAAAGTGATTCATTTAGTACTTGTAAAATGACACGATGGCTGAAGAAAATTTGCATGAAGCTGCTAAGAGTCCCTAACTCGCTCTGAAAATGGCACTCTTGTGTTTTCTGCTGATGATCTACCAACATTGAATGAACTTCTCTTTTCGTGATGAATTTGCTTTCTCGCCTAGCAACACGCAGCGTTGTTTTTGTCATTGACAAAGTGTGTGGTCAGTGTGTGTGTGTGTGTGTGTTCAAAATGTGTGGTGGAGTCTGGGTGCATGCATGGCTGCGTTTCACTGATAGCTTTGTCAGCGTCACTCCACAATCTAGTAGCGCACTTTTCACCGTCTTCGAGCGAGGGAGAGGAAAAATGAGGAAGAGGGAGGGAGACCACCCATCGGGCTTGGTATGGGGGTCCAGATCAGGCTGCCCCCGGCAATCCCCGAGGGACCGTTGCTTTGTTGCTGCTTTTTATTGACCTCAGTCTGGCTACAGGCTCATTGTACTACCTTGAGTGACAGGCAGATGGGAAAAGCCGATGGTTTAATCTGACATACCAGAAAAGAGTGCTGAGGGAACTTTTTATCTGTCCATACCACCGAGATCCCATTTCTCAAAAAGCACTTCAAGGAAAACTCTTTCTTTTGATCTCGTTCGAATTTGGAATAAATTCATCCCAAGTATGCTGTGTGGCAGCGTTTTCTTACTGCTGTGTTTGAGGTATATTTCTTTTTTTTTAAAGCAGGCCGTGGTTGTATGAAATGGTTGAGTACTCCGTGTCTTACTTGCAGCCCGTCAGAGCGCCCGTCGCTTGGAGAATTTTCCATCACCTTTAACGACTCCAACTTTGAAAAGAAATCTTAATAGCGGTTGTCAGTGAGAGCTATTTTGTGGATAACTATACCAACATGTTTCTGCAGGGACAAAAAAAATCGAATATCTCTTTACAATATCTGTTCAACATCCAAACACGGGTTTAGATTAGGGTCCAAGAGTCTAACCGGGAGCCTTAGTATGGTTAAGAAAAACAGTTATCATTGTTTTTCTTAACCATACTAAGGCTCCCGGTTAGCTGAACTGAATGGTTTAATGGTCTCCGTCAGACTCGTGCACGCACACTTCCAACAAACAATTAGATGACATCTGTTGTAATGCAATTTATATCGCTGGTAAAGATCAGACACTGTATAAGCCATTCCCCAGTCTCAAATGTAATATTTTTGATGTTTATTTTCCTTAGCAACCATCGAGGGACTTCCCCAGAAAGGATCTTGTGTAATCTTCTGAACATCAGGTTGAGGAGGTGCACAGATAGGTAGTCGCTTGTGTTATACTGTCTGCAAGCCTGCTTGGGAAAGCGCCATACATGTGCTGCAGATCTACATCGATTATGGTTTGTCTATTTAGGGGCCACTTTGGTTTTCTAACCCTGGTGCCCTTGTTGTGTAGAATCACAAATTAGAGTGCAGCATGAATAACTGCTGATGGTATATACCCCCCAATGATGATGATTCTATGATTTGAATAGCTTAGAGCCTCGTGGAGAAGGAGCCAATTTCCGTTTAGGGCGGCTTAAGATGAGATAATTTTGGAAAACGGTGTCAGATCTGAAGGTGACAGGGAATTAAAGGTCAGGTAAGATGTTGTTTTCCAAAGATGGGGGGTCCAAAGACCGTGGGGGGTCTTTCCACACATTGGCAACTATTGTAATACAAGGCTGACTGCATGGTCCCATGAAACTCATTAGTTTACACTCCCATGCATGTCATGCGCATGCTGTTGCCTGTCAAATTGGATTTGGAAAACTCTGGGGGAATGCCACCAGACTTTTATGGTAGCAGTTGATGCTAGACCCTTGTATTTTTCAAGGTGAAAAGAAACTGAGGTGTCATCATGGTTTACAGGAGATGCGATAAGCTCTTTAGTATAGAAAATGTTTGCTCTTTCTCGCCTCTTAGCTTAAGTCTGTTATGGAGTGACTGGTAAGCCAAAGGGAATTTTCTGACACTTTAAGCCAAATCCTTTTGAGTCTTTGCTAAGAGGAGGCTTACTTTGATATGATCAAATGAACCATTTGTTATTACTGTTATTGTAAACATCATTTAAAGTTTCTTCTAGACAATCTCGGCGGTCGCCGTCATGGCTTCCTGTAAACTTCAGTGTTGGTGACTATGCAGAAGAAGGGAAATGTTACCTGATCAAAGGTATTTTCCCAAAGCTTCCCCCAGTTCCTTCTGCTCGCAGCCTCCCACTGCTCTTACCAGAATAAGACACCCATATCTCACACGACATTAAACAAATTGAAACCAGATTTCCTGCCTGCGCTCAAACAGCAGACAGGCTTTTTACAACACAAGAAAAGAAGTCCCACTCTTTTCAGTGAGGACTGGTATTTTTTTTATTTGCCTTTTAAATTATGTCCTTTTGGTCCGATTTGCGCAGGTTTCAGTCTGTGGGGGTGCGCGACACACATGTAGGTTGACCTGTTCTCACCTATGACAAGATATAACTGTTATTATACAAATATGGTATCATGGATTCCTTTGTCATTATTTTTTTCCATTTACCTCTCCGCCATTGGCCCTTCTCAAGAGGAACGCAACAATCGGAAACAAACTGATTCAACGGGAAATCGCTCAACGATCATGACCAGGATTAAGTTGGACAGTCGTGTCTGTGAATTTGTTGCAGACAGTTTTTTTTTTTTTTGTTGTTTTTTTTTCACTGCTCTGGACGGACAGAAAGATAGGCAAGCAGGGAGAGGGAGGGGGGGAAAACCCTCATACTGCACGAAGGAGAGCACGTGCAGCGCACTCTGGGAATGTTTAGATATCTCCTCAAAAGGCTCCACATGGGAAAAAAAAGGAAAAGTCATCCTCGATGCTTGACTGCAGTCGGCTGGAGCAGAGGGGCTGGCCCCAGCTTGACTTAAGCAAACATGCTCACAGTTCAAACACATATGCATGATCACGGAAGATGCATACATACACACAGGAAATGCATGTATTTTTATGACAGTTTGCACACACACATGCATGCCCTCACGCACAGCGCAGGTTTTTTTTTTCCTCCCCTGTGTTGACCCCTATTAATGTGTCTAACAGACGCTCACACACTTCTACAATTCCCTCCACTGTATTAATTCTCGGCCGTGTCTTGGCACTGCTCCAGGTGGGGAAAAGGGGGCACTGATTGGTATGTGTGCATTGCATGTGTACACACGGTCACCTGGATATTAAGGCCTGGTCTGTACCAGCAGCAGAAAAAGAAATGGGGAAAGGGGGAGAAAAAAAAAAAAAAGAGAAAAAATTACGGCATATATCAGGAATTTTCCAGCTAATGATGTGCGGATGTGGTAGCACTGGAGAGAGAGAGCCACTGACTGTGCTGTCTTTGTTTCATTCGCTGAGGGCCCCGTGCTGCATTCCTGTATGCTGTGCATACTTTGGCAACAGTTGCAGTGCCCCTTTTTTCTGTTTTACTGTATACAGTCTGTGTGCTGCTCTTGCACTTTTCTTCATATCCCTGTCTTTCTGTTGCCGCACGCACACACACACACACACACACACACACACACACACACACACACACTGCCCCTTGTAACAATCTACCGCCCCCCCCTCCCCCTGACATGTCCCTCCTAAATCTTCTGTCCTTTCTTGGCCCAGAGAGGGGACATTGTCGGAGCTGTAAATTGTCCTTTTTGCAAAACAAGTGGAAAAAAGAGGGAAAGTGAGGGAGGACTGAAATAATGGTGTTTACAACATGGCTGACTGCTGCAGCTTCGAATGGGGCCTCTCTGGAGGCACAACATCACAGTCTCTACTGTACTGTAGTCTGAGTGCTTTATGCTTATTATTAGGACATCCGTTCTGCCTCACCCATATGTGGCCAGCCTATACTCTGTATCCCTCTGAGATCTCCAGAGGAAGACTTTCATTTATGATGGATTGCTTTCAGGAATGTAATCAAACTCCAGCTTAAGACTCAAAGCATCAAACAGCTGATCCAGTGCAGAGAATGAACCGCGCTGTACTTTACTCTACTTATTGCTGATAGTTAAATCTGCCCATTGTGCTCTTTTCAGTAACAGCAGTCATTTTTACCTTGAGTGCATGTGAAGCACTTGTCTGCGAGTGTGCATGTGTGTGTAGAGGGTAAACGTCTGTGTGCAGTGGTGCTCTTTCATCCTTGGCTTCCTCAGTGAGAGGGAATGTAAACATAGGCCCTCAGCCAAACTCCAGCAGTCGTCCACCATGGCCTCCAGTGCTAATGCCCTAATCCTCAGGTCACCCTTTAGGTACTCCTTGGTAGATCTCACAGATCGATGGGAAAATGTCATGTTGTATTGGATGACAAAAAGGATGATTCCCAAAAGCCCTTCATATAGGTTTAATCAATGTTTACTATAGTTGAGGACCAGCACAGTATTTCTACGGTGCTTTGGATCATTCGTTCTATATTTTTAAAGAGCTGCCTCAGCCCAACCGTGTTCAGGATGTCTGGTGTAATCGGCCCTCTTGGGGTTACTCCACATGGAATTTTTTATTATTTTTTTTTTTTGGCGTTGAGACCTGAACTCTACGTTAGTTTCTTTTATTTTCTTTACCAAAAAATAATAGCGAAACAATCTGGGGGGAAAAAAGAACCAATTCGTCATTAAACATCAAACACGAGCTGCAAATAACTTGCATGCATTTGCAGATACCACATACAAAAGCTCTTGGCAGACTGAAGCACATTCATGTAGGCCAAAGCAGGTGCTCTCCAAGTCACGTGCAAGTACTTGCACATGACACATGCCAAACGCCCCCTCACTCACATGCACCCTATTGTCTCACTAGTCCATTGTACATGCACTGGTAGCACAGGTCCGGATGTTGCAAAGCGGACGAGCTTGGAGGTCTGGCCTAGGAGGTCTTGAGGTCCTCTGGGGCAGGAGAAGCCATTTCCTTCTTCATGGGGAGCAGGGAAGAAAGTGCAGCAGTGAGAACTGTGGAGGATGGTGCTGGTGGTGAGGGGGAGGATGCTCTCAGCAGAAAGGAATTCCCAGAATGTTGTCCTTTAATCTGGAGTCAGCCTCACACACTCACTGTCTCTCAGCCTCACTCCTTCACTCTTTTCTCCTTTGGCCCTTCGGCTTTATCTGACCTCTTCTGGGTTTTCTGTTACCGCGCCGACGGGAAGTAGGGTGTCGGAGAGGCACAGAGACCGATTGAAAATGCAAAGCAGCTGTCTTAAAAGAAAAACAACGTAGCGCACACATTGTTAGGCTGACTCACTTTCTCTATCTGTGACTCATCCAGTGTACTGTACGGTGGAATCTGTATCCGTTTTCATGCAGCCTACCCCTACAGAAGAGAGAGAACCGGGGTGGGTAATGAAGGGATATGTGAATCAGAACGGAGAATGACAAGGGTGAGAAAAGGAGACTAAGGAAGAAGGAATGCAATCGTGGTTGGAAGAAGAGGAGGGGAAAGGACACAAAAAAGGAACATTACAATTGGAGAATGTCCTTTTCACTTAACAACAGACATGTAGTCATAATCACCCCTGTGAAAACGGTTGTTAAGTTTTTTTTGTTTAGGCTGCGACTCGGAACACGTACCTTCTGTAAGAATAATAGTTTTGAGATGTTTAGTCCAGCAGACTTGAAACTTAAGCATTAAATGGAGAGTGCGAAACTGTGTGTGTGGTTAAAATCCATTCATGGATGTTATAGGCTCTCCAGCTGTTAAGTGTCGGCTCTGCTGCATTTGGGGCATACGTGTTTTACAGATATTAGGGGAGCTTACAGAAACAGTTGGGGAAATGGATATTTTACGGAGAACAGACAAGGGGCTGCAGGAGAGAGGAGGTATGCAGGGTTAAAAGGAGAGCTAAGTGGAAAGGAGAGGTGTCGGTTGAAGGGATATGAACATGGGAGCCCTTATACTGCGAATCTGATGTTTGAGCTGAGTTTGTTTGTTGGGACACTTAATGAAATCCGTTTTATTCCATTTTGTTGCAGAGGTGAATGAGTTGTTTCAATGCAATGAGCTGTTTATCTTTACAGTGCTGCATACACATGCTTTGAATACTAAGTATGCAGGGAATGTGTATCATGACCCTTCTACTCGTCCAGAAAAAAAGTCCATGAACAACATGTAATAGAGCACTCTGTTGATCACCTGGTTTACGTGTAAAACGTGGAAGAAATTTGATCATCTTAACATTTATTTGATGGCAGTAGCTTTTTTTTTTTTTTTTTTTCCAAAAAGAAAAATGCTGGAAACTTGGTGTAACACCTTGTGGAACATCTCACCACTAATGAGGTTAACTCAGTTCATTTTGTTTATATGGCAACCATTTCCAACAAAAGTCATCTCAGGGCACTTTACAAAGACATTAAACTAAATTCAATGCAAGTGCAATTAAATACAATCCAGTTGATTGTAATCCGGTTCTGTCTAATTCATCATAGTTCTATTCGTGTAATAGTTACACACCCTTTTTATAAGTAAGAGAGCTCCGACAGGATCAGACTCAGGGAATCATCTGCCTTGACTTTCTGGGGGAGGAAAGGACAGAGATGAAAACAAAGTGGAAAAAGTCAGGCCAGTTTATAGGTATGAAAAAGGAGAACACGCAGACAACAAGTCAGTCACATGATTGGAAGAACTTCCCAGTGAGTCTTTCGGAAATAGAGATGAAGAGGTACAACGATATCTCCAAGTCTGTGTGGGCAAATCGTTCAACAATTAAAGAAACAATTAAAGTATTGCATCATCTGTGGTTGTAGTGCTACACTGGCTCATCTGCTGTATAGACAAATGACCAGCTGAAAGTGTTCTGAAACTGTATGAAATTACATATGCAACACTGTAGTTGAAGCATGAATGGAAGGGGGGGGGTGATTTCAAAACAGATGATCGTCTTTGTTCCCTTTCTTTATTTAGCTTTAATGTCTGTTGCTGTAATAAAACATTTCTCAGTTTGACCATTTTTCAGAGGATTTGATTGGTTTGAAAACCATCGCATGCGAGCCTCGTCTTGGAAAGAGGCTGAAGACCGCAGCTGAAAATGGTAATTATCTTTGTTCGCAAACTTTAAAAACAAAGAGAACCTTTGCATAAAATTGCCTCCAGCAGAAACAAACTTTTCATCCCAAACAAGACTTTTGGCTGAGTGTTGTTGACAGAGCAGTGAAGCAGGGAGGTAGCTTTGGATGCCATGAAAGAATGGATGCAAATGAAAAAGCGGGAGGAAAAAAATGTGAATTCGAAGTGAATTAAAGCTTTGTGCATCTATTTTCCGTGGTGTGCATGTTTTAAATGCGTTAATCTGCAGCTGTGGCCGGGTTTTCGAATAACTGTTAGGCGGATATACTCAGAGCTCTAGGTCTGTGGTTCTTCCTAGAAGGCTTTGTGTGAGTTCATATGAACTCTGACTTTTGTCTTTGCAGGGTGTCAAATCCATGCAGTTGTCTGAAGTCTTGTGCATTTGAGTCTGCTGCTGCAAGATTTTTAAGAACCTACCGATGACCGTAAAATAACCATCTGTAGTAGAGGATTTGATGGCCTCGGCAGTGCTATGTCTTTGCAGGGGCCGTATGCATTATGATGTACACTAACTGATAACTGCAGCTAACTGACTGACTTACTAAAAAAAAAATCAAGCTGTGCAAGCAAAGGTTTGTGCAAAGAAATATAAATGGCAGCGTGTAGCTGTGCGACTTCCATTCATGCTTTTCTTTGAGGTTTCACTGTTGTAAAATTCTTCAATGACCCCAACAAGTCAGTATGTTCATTCTTAGCCTGCGTCTCATTTCTGATCACATGGCTCACCCGTTGCACCTCAGCCAGCTAGCCTCACCTTCCGCCCTGTTTCCACTGAAGCAGGAAGCAGAGATTAAAGTGTCACACATCTGCAAAATGCAGCCCCCAGCTCTATTAATAGAGTCATTCAGTTTAGAAGCAAAATGTGACCTGGCTTTTTATTGTTTTTAGGGGTCTCTATTGACTGGCTAATTCCTGAACTTGAGATAACGTTGGTTAGTTTACCTTTGACATCCAAAACTCCCTCTTGCTAAAAGTCAGTTTTGAATGAAGTCCTTATTTCAGGGGGAAGTGGATTGTGAAATAGTGCCCTGCAACTTAGTAACTGTCACCATAAATGATGTATTTGTTTTGCATTTAGGTTATCAATGTGAGTAGTTGCGAACCACTTCAAGGTTTTAACCCTTGAAATTGCAGCACAGCAGTCCTTTGAGCCAGTGAGCATTCATAGTAACAATGCTAAAATGTTCATTTTAACACATTATGTGCACATTGGCATTCTGATATCCCTTCAATGCCATCCAGGATAGAGAAAGTTGTCGGTGTTGCCATAATGTTTCTGTACAACCACCCATTGAAATAGGATGAGCCATCGCATCTAACCAGCTATAGATGAGTAGTGCCAGTAAAGCTAAGCTAAAGCGCTTCGATCACATTGTCATGACCACACAAAGTCTGAAGATGCGACAGTTGCTGAGAGGTGATCTAGACTAGATCTACACGCCTTAACTTGCCGAGATACCTGTTTTAGTGCTGTGTTCATGGGGTGTGATGACACCAATGTACACGGGCTGCTCTTTTTGTTATTGTACCTTGTTTGATCTATAAGGGGCTAATTGAACTGAAACAGCTTGCTTTAATGTCGCAATAGCTGTATTTAGTAAAGACAACATGGTTATTGTTTTTCAATGTCAGCCACATACATGGAGATGTGTGTGTGTGTGTGTGTATATATTATTTGTTAATGGTTTGTGCAATTCCTATTTGTATTCAATTTATGTCGGTAACTTCAAAGCAGTCCGAGTAATTGGTGACTACTCTTGTTGATGTGTGTCTCAGCTTAATGTGAGGCATGTCTCAGACTCCCGATAAGCACTCTGCAGCGCCTGAAGGGGGAACTGCAGCCAAAAGCTGTTGGAAAAAGCTCGAGTTTAGGAAAGCACCTGGAACCAGTCCACTCTCTTAGTAGGGGTCACTGAGTTTTGTCTGGAGGCTTTCCCTACTGTAGCTGCTAACAATGCTGCTTTCCTGCAGGCTGCGCACACTTTTACTCAGAAGTCCCAATAGAGTTACAGGGACAAATTTGGAAACCACGCTTTAGTGGCACAAAATGGCTGCCGTTGTACCTCAGGTGGGTGCCGGGTTGTGTGATGAAAGAGAGGAAGTTCTTTTTTTGGCATGAAGAAGTGATCGAGTGGTTTGGGTGATGCAATGCTGCTGTCGTTTCACGTTTCACCCAGCAGGTTTAATCAATCAAAGCCCCTCTACACAAACACACTTGCTCTTAAAGGATATGCCTGAATTGTTTGTACCTGGTATATTGCTGTGGAAAGACTGTGATGTCGGTACGCCCAAATGTGAGCAAAGACACGTCCTGCCAGATATGATTTCATGTGTTACGTAAGGCCAAGATGGCAGCAGAGAAGCATTTAACCTTCTTTGTGAGTGTGCATGTGTGTATGAGCCCTGCCAGATAGTGACATTTGCCTAATGCTGCTGTCAAGTGAACCGTTTTGGGTCTTTTTACCTTTACAGGAAAGTCTTAATGGGTTTTCTGCTCTGTGTCGTATAGGTGGTGACGCTGTGGTACAGAGCCCCAGAAGTGCTGCTGCAGTCCAGTTACGCCACACCAGTGGACCTGTGGAGCGTTGGCTGCATCTTTGCAGAAATGTTCAGGAGAAGGTGAGGAAGACTGACATTATGTCTCAAAAGCAAAACTCAAAATTCTGCTGGCAAACCATGTCATACGTGTATATAATCTTATAATACTTAGCGGGAACGTGTCATTATTTTAGAAAGGGATAGTCACTGAACCTGGCTGTAACATGTTACTTATTACCATCACAATGTGACTGCAGTGTACTGCAGCCTGAAGAACTACAGCTTGAAGAATAATGCAGTGCTAAAATCTTTATGAAGCTTGAAAGTGCAGGGGGGGGTCAGAAATTTTAGTTTTTTTTTCAAAATCTGATGTTTGGAAATAGCTACCGCCAAGTCATCAACATTTACTTTTAGAACAACACATTATGAGTAAACCTACGTCATTGGCGGTGAGTTTCACTGAAGAAATCTGCATCTTCTTTCTGTGTTAATGTCCACATCGTCAGACTCAGTATTTTACCTGATGGGGTTACGACAAAAAAGAAAAAATCCCTCAAATGACTAATGATCTTAACCTCTGATTGATTTCTACACTCGAGATGCTTTTTTTTTTTTAGTCATGTTACAAAAAAACGCCGTCATTTGGGAGTTTCTCAAACTAGTCATCTTCTCCTTAAATGACACCTGTCAGATGTGTTGTGAGCAGTAAGTAATCACATTTCAGTTAGCTTATCGTACCATTACAGTAACACAGGCTGTCTGTTGTGGTTATGGTATGCAAGTCAAGATTCTGCTTCTTGGCGTAGGTATTTGTCAGTTTGTGGTCTAACGAACTTCACACACTGGAGAGCCACGCTAATAACGGACAAACCTTGTAAAAAACAGGCAAAAAAACCCAAAATTTGCCCATTTGTTGAAGAAAAGACATGGACGCCTTGGCATATTTGATCATCACAGCACGGAGATTAATCTGTTCTGTGCCATCATTTTTGTATGGAATTGTTTCAAGACAAAAGAAAAACAGTGTTTGAGTCTGTAATCGTACATGTGTGCCATAGCAGATAAGAACCGTCTTTTTGAGGTAGGGCTTAGTGCCAGGAGGAGCAGCCCTGCTTCCTTCCCCAACCGTCCTCAGACCCCATCATGCACAGACTCCCCAACCACCCGTGTTCTACAGTTTTGTCTCAGTGGGAGTGCGTAGGTTCAAAGGGTCACACGGGGCTAAGATGTGATATGTAGCCGCATGGAGGGGCTTGATGGCAGAGAAAAACGAAATGTTTATCACCTATGAGTGAATATTTTAGTTTTTTTTTTTTTTCAGCAAAATGTCACAAGGCATTTAAGCTGTTGTGACAATTAACTGAGATGATTGAAGTTGTTGAACATCTGGACTGTAAACTGAGGTTAACTGCAGAGAAGAAAAGAAAAAATCACATTTTAAGAAGTTGTTCAACTTTTTTTTTTCCATTTCCCTTAAAAATGTTTGAAATAACTTTCCATTTGTTTTGCCTTCCTTCTGTAACGGGATTGTGATATTCGCTCTTTTTTATTTGCTCTAAAAATATTGACGTGGGGAAAGCTTTTTTTTTTTTTTTTTTTCCTTACTGCCACATTCATGAATCTTGGCTGACAGGATCCACTCGGATACCCGTAAGGCCCTTCAACACTAACCTGCCGATTGGCCGTCTGGATTGTTGGTGAACATCGATCTCTGTGTTCTCTCCAGTTATATCCCTTAATTAATCGAAAATACTAGTCCTACAGTAACTAAAGATTTGGGTTCACTGTCCTTCAACTCTCTGGTAAAAGGTGCAGAGGAATGAAGACAAACTGTTTATTTCTCTTCCCGTTTTTTTTTCTCTGAGGCGAGGTGTCCCTCACCTTGGGGAACGTGGGTGCAACACCACCTTGCTCATCAGTTCCGCTCTTCTGTTCCCTCTGAAACTAAGGCTGCTTTGGTTTTCAGTACCATGTCTAAAAGGTTTTCTATTTGTGAGTTTAGGGATTCTCTCCTGTTAGCATTTCTCTCCTGTTTTGAGTTTGACTTTCTTACAGCATGTTTAGATTGGATTAGCTATCTTAACAATGACATTTGTATAAAAATCCTGTAGTTGCCACTAATCACAAAGGTTTTTGACTCCCATTCCTCTATTTTCTTTTAGTCTCGTGTCCCATAAACCTTTCTCATGTTCAAGTAGTTTCCAGACTGGCATGAAGTCAGAATGGAAAAAAAAAAAAGATCTAATCAATCTCATTTTGATTCAGCCTTGTGTACATGTATTATGTATGCTCCCATATGGGTGAAACTTCAAGATTATAGGCAAAACTGTATGGGGGTTTGGCTGCTAGTTTTTGAGTTAAAGTAATCTGTCGTACTTCCAGCTGCCTCTGATCTTTGGGTCATTGGTACCATTGATGTATGGTTCTTTCTGCCATACTTCTGGAAAGGTGAAGTTGGCCATGTTTAATGCTCTCCAGACCTCGAACAATACGAGTGAACATCAGAAACACGGTCGTTTAAAACAAAGCATCCACAAACACATTTTTGCCAAATAATCAGGAACCAAAAAATGCAGAGAGTTTTGTAATTGTTTCATACAAAACTCCTTTAAGAGTCTGAATCGCGGTATCATCCTGATAGCAGAGCGAGGCGTGTGTGTGTGTGTGTGTGTGTCATCTTGGACAGGACGCTTCTTTCATCCCCCTTACACAATAAGCTGTTAAAAGCTTTGCTGAGTGTGTACATGTGTGCGACTCCACAATCTGGCACCTGACCAACATTTCCTTAAGGTGGAAGGCGAGGCAGAGGCCTTTGATGGCCACGAACAGAACATACACACACTCTCTGTGTCTCTGCGGGTGATTAAGATGGCTTTTTAAAAGGACACCTGTCGGAGATTAAAGGGCACCTGGGAGAAGCAGTGATGGAAAGAAAAAGAGGGATTGAGAGGAAAGCGCAGAACAAGGGAAGATGAGCAAACCTTGTTGACAAGTTTACGGTTAGGTTGAGGGTTGAGATTGTGTTCGTTTACAGCTCAGGAACTACGCAGCCACGTTTATGGCTTAACATCTTTGCAGTTAGCTGACACCTCGTTTGACGTTGATAACGTCTTGTTCCAGTTGTTTATCTCGCTAAATGTTCCGTGTAATAAGTACAAATGAAGACTCTTTCACTTTTGAAATGCAGGCCAAACGGAGTCCGACGTTACAGGACTTTAAATGCAACGTTAGACACTGCATGTCATTTGGAAATCTTGCACGAGTTTCAGTCTCATGTCAGAGCCCCACTGAGCACTGACACCCTCCCAACTGCTCCGTCACCTCATGCTGAAAGTCAGAAAAATGCAAATCCAACCATAGAACACTTTCTTCATGACTCAAGAAAACTCAAAGATTTCCCCCAGAGTGATGGTCGTCTCGACTTCCATCATCAATCATGCCTTTTGTAAAAACTTTAATGACTATGCGCTGCAATGAGAATACAGTTAGCAGGAATTTGAGCAAACATTATGCAAGTCTGCAGCTGCATGGCTGGGATGGTGTCTGTGTGAGTCATGGTTAAAGTGAATAGGGGAGACGGCGTCTGCTTGTTGACATTCCTCCAATCGAAAAGGCTAAACGTGTTGTGTTAATGGTCTGGGAGAGGCCCTACATCCGTGTTGACTTTCTCACAGTTTGGATTTCAATTGATAGATCCTCTGCAACACACACTTGCGTGCGCATGTAGGTTTTTGGAATTCCTTGTGCACTTGCAGGTGTCCAACATCCAAACCACTGAACTCTGAGCACTTTGCGTCCACTCTCAATCGCACACTGCATTTCTTTCCAGTTCCCCACTCAGACTCACGTGCAAACATGCGCACAGACATGCGCACATTCCAGAGGTTGTCTTGGTGGAATGTGGGACAGAGCCTTAATGGCACTAAAGGAAGCGTGACTCAGCTGCCTGTCCCAACCCAGTGTCTGTCCTTGCACTGCCACCACTTTTATGTGGATTTGTGAACTTATATATATGGACACGTTCAAATCTCAGTGGGAAATGATCCCAGTCTGCGAGTGTGTATTTGCAGGAATTTGCTAGAGTGTGCGCAAATGTGCACTTGTGCCCAACTGTTGACTGTGTGCATGCCAGTGGCCGGCCTTATGTGAATTATCCCCAGTTTTCCCCTTGCAGCAAACCACCAAACTTAAAAATGGACCTCTTGGAATTATCAGCCCTACTTGTTTTGGCATGATAACTTTGCTGTAGGTGAATTCTTTTTCTTTGCAACAGTCAGAAACTGGTTTGGTCTGATCTTATAATAGCTTAAAGTCGGTTGTTTAAATGAGAGCAAAGACGCGCTCAGACATCCGTTAGTTATGCGAACCATTTCTGGATTACTGAAACAAACTTGATACCTTTTATTCCACTTCGGAATCAAGGCTCAAGTCTAAAGCATCTGCAAAATCTCCTTGTGTGACTTGATGTTACAGAGTTTGTGTGTAGGAAAGGGCGAGTGTTCAGCAAAGCTTCTTGCACGTGGGAAAACGCAGGGGAGCACATGGTGACAGGCCAGTCTCTGATGGCTTCAGTTAAGTGGGCTTTACTTGAACCGTCATGGTGCCTGGAGACAAAACACACACGCATGCACAAAAGCAGCCCGCCTTTGTGAATATATCCTGCCTTACATTGACATCTGCTGGAGACTAAACAACTATGTATAGAATGTAGCAAAAACGGCATTATCTTCTTTGACCCTGATATCTAATCTTGCATCGCCAAAAGGTCCTGAGATCCGTGATGGTGGAATAAAGTCCTCTCTTTGAAAGCGCCGCCTCCTCATTTCCTTTGAGAGGAACTCGAACAGGAAAGTCTCATTGCCATAGCTCTTTCTCTGTTAGAATAATCCAACTTTTCTTTCACACGCCTTTCCCTCCCAATTTCCTACACGCATCGACACTCGGTGAGAGCGAAACCAGACGCACATAAGGGATAAATGGGCTTTTTTTGTCCTGTGCGGCGACCGGCAAGCTTGTGCCGATGATGACTACTGGAATTTGTGCGGGTGCCAGAGCAAGCCGTGGCCGCCCACGGGCATCCAAAGACTGCCCAAAGCCACAGGAACCACCAGCAGCCGTGCTGCTGCTCCCCTCCCTCTTTTCATCCCTGCTCCCTCCCGTCCTCAGTGGTCTCACCAACGCTGCTCCACAATCCCGACAACATGTGAACTTGAAACGTTCACGTCAGACTCTCACATTCCTCTTTACCCTGAGCCAAAAGCTTATATACGGCTGTGGGAAAGTGAGCATTAAAATTCGTATCTAAAGTGGGCCAATAAGTAATGGTTATTACTTTTTGATTTATTAGTTTGAGCAGTAGCAGTCAAGCTAACCTGTTTTTAATTTCCCTTTTCCAGACCGCTATTTCGAGGAAGCTCAGATGTTGATCAGCTGGGAAAGATTTTTGAGTAAGTACTGAGAATTGTGATTCCTTTTACTTCTGATGTAATGTCTCTAAGATGGACCAAACGTTGTATCCAGATCCTGGGTTGTTCTTAGAATTCACTCAGTTTAATAAGAAATTGCAAACTTTCACTTTTTGCTGGTTTAAAACTCTCATCCTGCATCAGTCCTTGGTAAAGGACACAACTGCTTTTCCTCAGATTATTTTATGGTGCTTTTGCATCATTCGCTTTATAACGTAAAAGCATTTTGACATGCATTCGATCCGGAAAGCTGGTAAATGTCAAACATTGTCGATAGAACAGGCTCTGATGGCTGTTATCGTTCCACAGTGTCGTTGGGGTACCTTCAGCAGAAGACTGGCCCCAGGAAGTGGCCCTACCACAGAGTGCCTTCTCACCACGGCCTCCGAAACCAATAGAAGACTTGGTCCCAGACATGGATGAGCAAGGACGGGCCCTGTTAATGGTAAGCAGACTTATCTTCTATCTGGACCGGTGCAAATGACTCACGTATGGATTCACCAGCCTTCCTAACCACATATTAATCTGTCTCATCCTCTCTTTTCCTCCCACTCTCTGCAGCAATTCCTCACCTTCAACCCCTCCAGGAGAATATCGGCCTTCGCTGCGCTGAGTCACCCCTACTTCCAAAGTGTGAACAGTCACAGCAGAAGTGTGTACGCAGCCCAGCCCATTCCCAGCAACAAGCCCACTGTTGAGGAGCGGACTGCCTGATGGTCCTCCTTCACCTTTTATCATCCCACACAGTGTACATTAGAAGTATTCTCCGTGGTCCTCGTGTTTTGTTGCTTTTACAAACGTCAAAGCCAAACACATTGATTAGGCTTTTTGACCCTGATCAGCAGAAAATATGTCAAATTGAAAAACAAGACTGGAAAATGTAGAATGCCAAAAAATATTGACAGGCGTCCCTGCCTCCTGTTGAAGATGTTCAGATGTAAGGCTCTAAGCTGCCTTCTTCCTTAATCTTGGGTAGCGCAGTTTTCCTTATTCTCAGAAAAAGTCAAAGTTCCACTCGGTTTGTTAAACGGCACGACTAAGCAAAAGTTTCCATGCCCTTCTCAACACTCTCTGAGACGTCCTCTTCCAATAGGAAGCAGGGCTCCTTCCACGTTTCTGGTGTATAGATTTTTCTCCTCAAACCCTAAAAAAAAACAAAAAACTTTTTGCTTTGCGTAGCAATTTGTTGGTCAAAAAGCTCGAGCTCGGGACCACATTTTTTCTAATTTCCAGTTTATCAGCTCGATTTTGTCGGGCGATAAAGTGTGTCATAGTTAAAAGGGTCAGAACTGTGTGTGGGGGGGGGGGGGGGGGGTGTGTTTTGTTTTTCTGGGACTTTTTTTCTGATCATCAATGTCAAAAAGCTGAATTAATTGTAATTTCAAAACTCAAAACATGAAATGGACTCGAAGAGACTTGATGCTTTTCATGGTTGATGTGTAAATCTCCAGAAAGTCCTCGAAAACAGATACCGCAAAGGTGGTGTGAGGACCGATCGTCCTCCCTGAACCATGCATCCTTCCCGGAATAGGTGGACCATAATTGCTGCTTTTAGTTAGTGAAATTTTGGTAATTGACTGTGTGTAACAATGCAAAGAAGCCCGCGTCTTTGGTTTGTAGTCGAGTGGGCTGACAGACCGTGGAGGCTATGGAGCTGGAGCTGAAGCCTCTTTATGACCAGTGTTTAGCCTTGTTAGAGTCCTCCCGACTTGAGGACTGGACAGGACCCCGGATGGACAGCGTGGATCTTACCTGCCTTTATGCTCACTGTGGGAGAAAGCAGTGGGCACACGAAGAGTAGACGCACACTCAGACACTTAACACTTAGTGTGCACTGGCACAGACTCAAACACACTCGATTTACTATGAACTTGATGATACGTTATAAGGAATCACAAGCCAGCCACTCACTGCCATGTCCTCCTCATTCCAGTTTCACCTGTAACATTGCCTCCTCCTTGTGGAAATGAAGAGTAACTGCAGGCCAGCCAGTAGCGGGATTCTAATGGTTGCTGCACTCTTTTAAGGAACTCATCATATCGGCTGATATCGGTGCTGAGACAGTGATGAAAGAAGTCAGAATTGATCCTGCCATTTACTTTAAGACGTTTTATGAGTTTTGACTTGCCAACATGGGCTTTTATCATTGTAAAAACCCAGTAGTTTGCAGTCAGAATAGATCCACATATGCACAGGTTATAGGTGAAGTACCCACCAGCACTATTCAACATAAAGTCATTTGGCAAAGTGTCGTCACCAGTAACCTGTATTTAATTTTAATTTTATTGACAAGTCTTATATACTTGTTACTTGATCTTTTTTTTCTTTTTCTTTTTTTTTTTCTTTCTTAAGATGCTGCGGCATATGTTACTCTTATACCAAGTACACAGACTCTGGAGGTGATCATAGAGTTTGTGTATGTAAGGAATGTATAAAGGCAAGGCATTGGTACTGTACAGTGTATTGTGCTAGCTGTAATGATAGAAAGGTTTTGATACCTGCATGTCAGCACATAGATATGTCCTAAAAGTGGAATGACTTAGAATAGCGAAGGTCGGCGGAATGTTGTACGACGAAAGGGTTTTTGTCTTTTGAAAATGTCGGGTTGGTTCCTTGGATGATGTAATGGATTTCAGTGGACTGAGCGTGGGCTACGAACTTTACAGTAGTTTGAAAATGAAATGGTGCACAACAATTTTTCTTTTTTTTTTTTTTTTTTTCCCAGGTTTTGCTTTGTTTTACATTCATGTGCCGTCATGTTGCAGTTAATTTTTTTTGTTGTTGTTTTACCAGCGGGGTGGGGTGGGGTGGGTGGGGGGGGCAAGTGATGCAGAGTTGTATTTTTGTATGTTGTAGTTCTCGCAGAACAGTAACATTTTAACACTGGTTTTTAACATGTTTTCTTAACGGGTGGTGCTGTCAGCACACCCAAACTCATTCTCAGACTTTCTCAGGTTTTTGTTCTGGACGTCCAAACCTCTCGGGCACAGTTTGCACATCTCTGGGCTACTAAATGACCACAATACAACTCTTTCAGGTTTTCTTTCAAGCTGTCTCACAATAGTGTCTCTGATCTTTTGGTCTACTGTCATTACTATTTATCAAATATATGTTACTGTAGTCATTACTGTTTGAAAGTAACTGCCTGTTTAGACTGTTTTTGCCAGCTGTTTTTAACTGTTGGAGGGTAAACCCGACTAAAATCCATGCAATTATCTGCTTAACTAAACACTGTGTGAATTTTCTATTTGGTAACAAAATGGCTGGTATAAATGCTGCATAAAATCCATCAAAAGCTACAAATACTTTAGAAATAGTGGTTTACAATTTAAAATGATTGCTTTAGTCTCATTACAGGTGATGGAATCACTGTGCATATATGATTTAACCTGTTTTTAACGCATTTCAGTCTCATAACAGCTGTTCCACCGTTCTGACATCAGCATAGCTTGATCAATTATATCACTCTGATTGACATACTTGTGTATGGATGCATTGTTGTATTATTGTGTTGCACCAGCTGAATAAAAAGCAGCTTTTTATGAATGTTTTGGGCTCATCTTTGAATGTGTTTATATTTATGCAGCATAACACACAGTTGCTGTTGCAATTGCTATTTGAAGTACTTGGATCCTTCCTTCGTTGTATTTTATACCAGCACAGGAACACTTAGACTACACAATTTGCTCATTAAAATAGTGTGTTCTGTTTTACCCTTTGTAACCAAAATGCGTGGCCGATAATTGCACCTCAGTGACAGGACTTATTATTCACGTCTAGAAATGATTTTGACCCGAAAAGTCTATTTTTTTTCTAGATGAAAAAAAAACGTTTTACCACAAATTTCCATTTATTTGTGCCATATCCAGTAAAAGAAAAAAAGGCTTAAAAATAAACCTTAGCTCTTAATATATTATTGATATAAATCATTTTGTGCTAGACTGAATGTGAAAACTGTCGATGGATATAAACTACTATCCCCAGAAGGAGGCAGTAACGTATCGCCCGGGATTCAGGCTGCAGCCGACGAAGTCTAACAGCTTGTATCTCTGATAGCTTCTATCAACTATGAGACGGCTAGCTCTATGCTAGCGAGGTAACACTCATGCTTGCTCTGTTTGGTGGAAAATTCTCCACATTACCGACTCGCTATGGGCAAGAGAGACAATCGAGTGGTGAGTTACATCACATTGCGATTCAAGTGGAGAAATGTATAAGTGGAGATACGCGGCTGACTAATGAGGAGAAACGCAAAATAGCGTGCTAGCTCTGCGATTAGCATCTATTAGCACATATATGTATCCGCTACGATACTAGGCCTTATTAGTGGCAAGTCGCTTCACCCATTAACACCCCCGTAAGGAATGTAACAGTATGCATTCAATTGTTTTGAACATTTTGGACCATTGCGTTTCTTTGGTCATATTTGTCGTTGCCAACGACAAAGGAGCGGACCTGTTTGCTATAAACAAGATGCTAACTTTAGCTCCCGTCGTTTTCCTTTGGTTGTTTTGACGTGGTGATGTTGCGCAGTGTTTACCAGTTTCTCTTGTGGCTGTATTAAGGACATCAGTCATGGGCTCGGTGCCTTCTCACAACACTACCATGTCCACATAAAGCTAATGCAGGCTAATAGCTGTCAACATTGTTTGGGTTAACGCTCATGGTTTGTTCGTGCTAATGCCAGATTTCTCCACACACAGACATGCATACATTTCTATCAGGATTGAGCAGATGTAGATGTTTTTTTTGCACGCTTTTGTTATGACTTTGTGCTGCCCAATAAAACATCTTTGTTGGAAATTCTTGTTTTCCCTATGCTGCAGTCATCAGACTAGGCTGTAACCCTTCAGGAGGGATGGTGATTTTAATGGATGTGTAAAAAAAAAAAAGCCTTTGTCTGATGTTTATTTATTTATATATTTTTTCTTTCTTTTTTTTTAAGGCATACATCAACCCCATAGCTGCTGCTCGAGCCAGAGGGCCTGCACAGAGCTCTGGACCCACCATACAGGATTATTTAAGCAGACCTCGACCGACATGGTGAGGAGGGGGGGACCCTAAATATTAACCTCTTTCTTTCAGCTGAGTTCCACTTGCCTCTGGTCTTTCAGCATCACAGTTAGATCTGGTCATTAAAGACTCAGAATAAACGGATGTGCTCCGAACCGCTCTCGTGCATATCTTCCTTCTACAACATGCGCAGTAATAAGACTTAAGAAACAGGACTTGTAAATGGCATACCCCGAGGTATTAGATACAATCTTTACATTGCTCTTACATTGAGGATTTTATAGCATTAAAGCTCACAATCTTATCGGATTTCGTTAGTTTGAGGTGTCTTTAAAGGAGTGAACTTCGGCCTCGTCCGTGAGTGGCACATTTAGTTCATTATGCATCCCACGCTCCTGCTATATCTGAAATATCTAAAGCTAAAAGGACATAAAGTAGCTATTTCTGGCGCCGCAATGTTTTTTTGTTAAGGGGCTTTAACCCGTTGGAGTTTGTCGACTCAGCAACAATCAGTCGATTCAAAATACCATGAGTTGCATTCACCTCAAGTCTCACACTCCTCTGGAGAACTGTGGCAGCTCAGTCACCTGTGCTGCAAACATTTAGTTTTTTTGCTTCATCAATAGGGAGGAGCTAAAGGAGCAGCTGGAGAAGAAGAAAAAGGGCTCTCGATCCCTGGCTGAGTTTGAGGACAAAATGCACGAGGTATTTCGCCTGAGTAAAATGTGTCGTGCAAGTCAAACATTTAAAAAAAACAGAACTGTCGTGTTATTATTTATTCCCTAACCGTAATTCGGATTAGGGAAGTGGTGCATGCATGCTTGGAACAACTAGTTGATAAAACTAGTTATTACATCATTTAACACAGTCGTTTTCTGCTGTTTTTTTTTGTAGAAATGGAAGAAAGAGCTGGCAAAAAACAGAGAAAAATTACTCGGCGATAAAGAGAGAGACAAAAGATCGGTGGACAAAGAAAAAGAGGAGAAGAAGGACAAGAAGGAGGTGTGGAAAGTGAGGTATTATTGCAGAGTGGATGGCTTTTTGAAGTCTCGTTTTTTACTCACTTGTACTTCTCTGTGGTTGGCACGTGTGTTTAGAAAAAGAAGAAGGAGAAGAAGAAATGTAGCAGGGTGAGGAGAGACCTCCAGTGCTTTGATGGACTGCTGTGCAGCACTACTGTCAAAAACACACACACACACACACACACCCAAACACGTACAACGTGTACAAAAGCTTCTTTTTTTTTCTTCTTCTTCTTATTAAATCCTGTGACTGTTCATTTCAAAGAAGCATATTAACCTCAAGTCTAATGAAGAATGCTTTCAATGTGTTTTGGTCAAGCATTCTTCATCTTCCTCCTCTTCCTCCTCATCGAGTTCTGATTCCTCCAGCAGTTCCTCCTCAGAGTCCGAAGACGAGGTAAGTTAGTCCCACGTGTATCGCCGATAATCTAAGAGAAGATGCTTTCAGTCCCATCTGTCTCATCCGTAAAAAGAAAGAAAAAATAATGTTTTTTTTTTACCCCGGTGCCTCTAATTCTACAAACACAAATTCACTTTACAGGTCTAGTGTAAAGACATCCCAAACGTAAAGTGAAACAGACATTCCTTTATTCTGCACATAGCATTACAAACCCAAGTCCTCTTCTAGCTTATTTTTTGCATCGTGAATTTTCTATTTACGAGCAAACCTTTTAACTTGTTACTAAAAGAAGAAAAACTCAGAGATAACTTAACCCAAGCGTTCAAATTAGTCTCGGTGCAAACCGTTCTCTCTGCTCTTCTTTTTCTGCACGGCAGGATGAAAAGAAGAGCGTGAAGAAAAAGAGGAAGCGAAGAAAGTCTTCGGCCAGGCGAGCATCAGACAGCTCAGAGGAAGAATCGGACGCAGAAAGCAAGGTTTTTATTCTCGTAACGGCACCTTTTGGCCTCTGTGCTTCAATCGAAAACAGACTCTGGTATTGAAAATGTTCTTTTTGGTTTTTTTTTTTCTTCCCACAAAGAAAAGGAAACGGATCAAGGAAGAGGGAGACAAAGTTAAGGTCGTTTTTCTTAATTCTTTCTCAACAACGTAAATGATGGTTGTGTGTCTCTCAAAGTGCTAGAATGTGCTCTCCATCTTCTGTCCATCAGGATGAAAAGGGGCGTAGAAGAAAAAGGAAGCCTGAGAGGAGTCACAAAGATTCATCCTCTGAGTCGCCTGTTGACTCGGACGAGGAGGAGGTAATAAGTGTTATTACTCTAAATGTGGAAGTAAGCTTTGGACACCAATCAATTCTATGTGCTACGTTATTGCATTTTATTATTATTTTTATTGCTATGTGAAAGTTCTCCAACTTCCACAACGCTAAAGTCATATTCTCTCTTCCTCTTTCACCTCTTGCACCAATTCACTTTTTTTTTAGTCGGTATCATTCAGATTCAGATACATATTTTGGTTAAAATGAAACGTAACAATTTCATAGCTCGGTTTAAATCGACAAAGCGTATTGTTTTTTTTTAATTTTGCTTTATGTTAGTCATACAGAAATGGTCAGAGATGCAAACAAACTGTAGGAACGGACCTCAGATAGGCATTAACAGTGAATTTCCTCTATTTGTTGATATTTTCAGGCTCTGAACAGCAGTTTCGGTACAAAATTCCGTTTTTCCGATCACACCTAATATCATCTGTCTCATGAATGTTCTCAATCATCAGCATGTTTTGCCCATGATTTGGTCTCAGCTTTCGTTGCCTGCAGTTTCGCTTTAATGAATCTGTTGAGCGAGCAACAAACAAACAAGCACTTGATCAAATGACGACCACATGTGATGAAATTTGGAATAACTGAAAGGTCCATCTGTTGGTGCAACTTCTTGTTAAAACTCCCATTATTGCAAAAGAGGAACCTTCAAAACAGACTTCTTAGGAGTGGTTGTTACTGGAAACTTCCCACTTTCCTGTAACAGGTCGTGTATTTTTTTTTTTTCCCCTGCCTTAGATTGAAGCCAAGAAGAAAAAGAGAAGTAGCGAGGAGAAGGAGAAATTCACAGTGAGTCATTTCACCTTTTCTTTTCTAAATGAATAAAACACCAACGGGACACTTTTTGCCAGGAGGGCAGCTGTGTATGTTTCTGTAAAAAGGAGCTAGTTTAAAAAGCTCCTCTGTTCTGCCATATATGTAAAAGTAAAACGTTGAATACCACATGAATGCGACATGTCTGTGTTCCCAGGACAAGTCCAAGAAGAAGAGGAAAAAGAAACACAAAAAACACGGCAGAAGAAAGAAAAAGAAGGCGGCGTCTCATTCGGACTCGGAGCTTGACTAACAGCCGTGTCTTTACGGCGCTCTCACTCTCCTGACAGTTCACTAATAGTATAACTTTTGCCTTTGACTACCAAAAACCTCTCCCATGCAGTTTGAGTCGGCACACTTGAGCGATGAGACGTACAGACTTCTGATGCTGTGTTAGAAGTGAACACGGGGGAGAGCGTCCCTCCAAGTGGAGACTGCCGGTACACGTCTTTGTTGAGTTGTCATCGCCGCGCTTTTTGAGGACTTTTTTTTTTTTGAGTTGCACTCGAGCACAGGTCTGATGGGATTTTTGTTTGTTTCCCTCTCTCTCACACTCTGGATGTTTTCAGTGCACCTGGCACCTCACTGCCACCTGCAGTGTGCTGGCCCTGTGGGAGTTCCTCCGTCTGCTTCTCACCCGACATCTTCCATAGATACACATGGCTGTTATGCTGGTGCCTGTGTCGTGCATGTAGACATGATGACCTGATGTCTCGCCAGCCTCATATTGAAGTTGGATCTGTTATAAGACATGTTAGCTATGCAGTTAACATGGATTCAAGGGATTATTGTTTTGTTAGAGGTGTTACACTGCGGTGTAAATGTGTAAACAATGGAAAGTCATTAATAAAGTATTGTTTTAGCCTTTGTTGCTGTTACTTGGCCAGAACTTGGAGTCAAAGAATTCTTTTTTTTTTTGTTAATCTGCTCCTTGTTTAACCCAGATAGTCCCATTGGGATAAAAGATATCTTCTACCAGGGAGTCCTGGTCAAAATGGCAGCGTGAGACGCATATTAGCGAATATATATGTTCAAAGGGTGCCCTCAGAACTGGACAGACTGTTCTTTTAGGCGCCTTACGCATAAAATGAGCTTCAAAGTACCATCAGCTTTTCACATTTGATCAGTTTTGTGAACTCGTATCATAATTGTCTGTGTGATAGGATTAAAAGGCCGGGAATGTGTGTGTTGGGGCAGGAGTTAGTCTATCATCTCAGTTTAAACTTGTTACTGAGGTCTACAGGACTGAAATATCAAACCTTTAAATAGATCCACAGTGCAGTTTATAAAGAAACAAATGTTTATCACACAAAGCGTAACAGAATGTACATCCAGTGCAAGTTCCCAAACTTTTGCACGTAACTCTAGTTTCATCTGTTTGGGAGGTTCATGAATCCATTTGCCTTATTTATTGGATGGTAACCACTTTCTAACCTGCCAGTCGCCTGTTCATTGAAGGTTTTCCTCTGCTTCTGCAAAGACGTGCAAAATGTTCAGCTTTTTCACTGGCAGTCTACTACTACTGGCAACAATGTAGTGGAATGGTTTCTATCCACAAGTCTTTGTGCCTTAGAAGCAGGAATATTGCAGTAGGTCATTAAGTCAAAGTACTGCCATCTTCCAACATCCAGTGATGCTTAAAGTATGGTAGAGGGAAAGAGCATTGTTATGCAAAAGACACATTTTGGGGTCATTATCTGCACCTGAGCATGTTGATCGCTAAATAATAAAGTACCTAAATGAGGAGATTCTTGTTTTAACTAAGAACTATAACCTCTAGATCAAAGCACGCATAGATTCCTTGTTTCTGAGATCTGGGATGCTGAATTGGAAAAATGTAAAGGGTTTTCAAAGCATTTCAACCTGCTATTTAACTGAAGATGACACAAAGATGATACTACTTCTGAAACACAAAAACGGCATCCTCCAGAGGTTTCTTCTTCAGAGGTGAGGGGTGGGGAGAGGATCGCCAATCTATGAGCATCTACATGAACAAACAGTTGAAGCATTTTATGAACAATATCTCTGGGGACTGTGCTGATGTTCGTTAAAGATGCAGAAAATCACAAAAGATGGGAATGAAACGATAACACTGAATAGCTGTGATCTTTGGGCACCAACTGGTCATCTTACTTTAAAAAAGTGATTAGTTACAGTTACAAATTACTTATCCCAAAACATAATTGTAAGAGTAATTAGTAACTGTCACGTCATTTTTAATGTTCTATACACTATTACATATTTAACATCAAATATATTTATATTAACCGATTGAAGAATAAAAATACTATTCACAGTATTTTAGTATTCGGTATTTATTTAAACTCAATAGATTGCAGCCTGCCATATGACAGGCATAGAAATAAAAATATATTGAGAATAAAAGTCAAGTGCAAAATTAAGAAACACGTGTAAACTTGAGTAAAACGTAACAAAGGAAAATCTGGCCATTAAGTAGTGCAAATCTCTTTAACTGTATTTTAAGCTTACTGCACAATAAACACAACACTGTATTTATATATTTGGGCTTGGGTTTGGGTTAGCAGCAGCAGCAACAAGCGTCATGTTAGCATGTGTTGATGTGAGCTGCTTCATAAGATTCCAGTTGCTTGAGGCAGACGTGGATAAAGTCTTTTTTCCCGGGCATAGCGTGCATGTTACATAAACATTATTGTTTTTGATTAAAATAGGCGAGAAGTACTGCTGGTACTTCCAGTTTGAGAGGCTACCTTGAATTTCTGTCTTGTTGTGTCTTGTTCCCTTCACTGTTGTACTGCATTTAAAAAAACAAAACAAAAAAAAACAGGATTTTGCAGGAAAAATCACTCAATGGACTCAGGGGAGGCAGTTTTGAAAACTTGTTAGTCCACACAATTTGTTGCTGCATTCAAAAATCCAAGATGGAGTGAACATATGATGAAGCATCCTTTTTGCTGAATGACACTTTTATAGACTGGTCTTATGATTGAAACAGTGGTTACAAGGTATCAAAGGTCGGTATGGGCCCATAAAGTCTGTCATGTTTAAGCTGAATGATTGTGTGTGGGGATGTGTGTAGCCACCTACAATGATTACCCAAACCACCTTCGAAAACCCAAGTGTGTTCAGTCAGAGTGAGCAACTACTGCACCTTAAACCTTTAAGAAAAAAGAAAATCTGTCGCAATCAGACGGTCACGGGACGCGAGGATGTGTTGAAAAGTTCATCTTTCATATATTATCAAGTGGGAGTGTCTTGTTTGTCTTATAAAGAGTGATGCAGCTGTGTTCTTCAGTTCAAGGGGAAGTGTGAAGCGTGTGACAGGAAGCTGTTGAATCCCTTCACTGACGGAAGGTAAGAGAACGATAAATCTCTGAAACTTTTTGTGTCGCAACTGTTCAGATAAACGATTTACCATCACCGCTCAGTGAGTTGGTTTTGAGTGGTGGAAAATGTTTAGGATAAGCTAAACTAAAGTGGAACTTGGGTTTTTGAGCAAAGAAGGGTAACGCAAATGAGTGAAAGCTTCTCAGTTTGACTCATAAACACGAACTGCTGCAGTTTTGCATGCCTTATACAAATAAATCCCATTTAGTTAGATTTATTAGAAGAAAAAAAAAAGACATGACACTGATACTTCCTCTTCCAGATGCTGGGGATCACTCTGTGGCTGTATGTTGGAGTGTTTCTGTGGGGGACTGCATTTTCCATCAGATGCCCTGATGGGAATGTCTGCACAGACTCCTCCACATGCTGCTTGACCAGGCATGGCTATAGCTGCTGTCCGTATCCAAAGGCAAGTCGGAGGTATACGCATACAAACGGACACTTGTGCATTGATAATTTGGTCATTCTGACTCTCTTTGTCTGCAGGCTGTGTGCTGTGCTGACATGGCCCACTGCTGCCCCTCAGGGTTTCGCTGTAACCTGGCCACGCAGATGTGCGAGAAAGAAAACCAGCCGTGGCTGAACATACCCATGGAGAAGAAGGAGCCTGCAGAGGAACCAAGCAGTCTGGATCTGTCCGTAACCCCGTTCGAGCAGCTCGAAAACAACAATGTCCCAGACGCAAAGAGTTCCTCTGTCCACTGCGATAACTATTACATGTGTCCCGATGGCACTACCTGCTGCAGACACCCAAAGGGTGCCTGGTTCTGTTGTCCCTACTCTCCCGTGAGTAGACCAGCCCACTTGTGTACAACAAGATGCATAAATGTAATGAAATTCCTTCATGTGTTACATCATTTTACATGTCTTGTGTACATTTGCCTTGAAGGGGAGATGCTGCCTGGATGGCTACCACTGCTGCCCATATGGCTACGACTGTGACCTCACTTACACACACTGTGTTAGGCAAGGTCTGAGTTATCCGTTCACCCCCAAACAAGCCCTGACTTCTGTCCCCGCCTCCCTCATTTCATTGCTGGAGGACAATAGAAGCGTGCAGGAGGTAGGTCTTTCGATTAAAGCTATTCTTCATAGCTCTTGATGAACGTTCTGTTTTTCTCAATTGCACCAATATTCCCTAAGAATAAATGAATCATTTTCCCCACTTGAACAAAACAAATCAAATAAATGATGATGGGAAATATTTTTCACTTAAACTCATCAAGTGGTCTGAAACGCAACCCTAAATTCATGCTAATTTATAAATAAGCACGTGCTTTACCATAGTAGACAGTCCCGTTTCTACAGCTTATGCCTGCCGCCTACCAAGTGGCCTATAAAGGTGGTAATGTATTAACTTTGATGATACCGATATTTTTTAAACCACCTTCTGAAGGTTTTGCTCCAGCAGTTGTAAATCCCCTAAAACTTTTAGCACAGAATATAAAATTGACTAATTCTTTCTAACAGAATCACGGCTCCATTAAGGCGATTATGTTGCCTTCAATAAATCCACTCCCCTGACTCATACCAGTTTTCATGCTTTTGATAATGACTGCCTCTGTATTGCATTCAGTTCCTTCGTGGAATCAATAAGCTTTTATCTGAAGGTGATCAATACAACACAAATTGCCAAAATGATGCACTCTTCTCTTTCAATGCTACAAGTCAGGACAGCATATGGTCTTATTTCTTAGCAACCGTCTCCTGTACAATCACTTTTGATAACATTTTATATAAATGTTGTTGATATGAGTTTAATAATAATAATAATACCTTTGTTTTATATAGCGCCTTTCAAAACACCCAAGGTCGCTTTACATAATATCTGTGTAAGTGTGTGAGAGTATGTAGGTGTGTGCTTATGGACACTAGAAGCCAAAAGCCTCCAAAAAGAGATGGGTTTTAAGGTGTTGTTTAAAGATGGCCAGTGAAGGGGCATTTTGAATGTGGTTGGGTAGGTTATTCCAGAGGTGTGGGACAGCTACATGAAAGGCTCTGTCGCTGGTGGCCTTGAGTCTGGTGCGGGGGATGACCAGCTGGCTCTTGGAAGAGGACCGCAGCGATCTTGAGGGGGTATAGGGGAGGAGGAGGTCTGTGAGATAGTGGGGTGCCAGACCCTTTAGGGACTTGAAAGTGAGGAGGAGGACTTTGTAGATGATGCAAGATTTGACAGGGAGCCAGTGTAGCTGTCTGAGTACGGGGGAGATGTGCTGCCAGGGCCTAGTGCTTGTGAGAATCCTGGCAGCAGAGTTCTGGACATATTGCAGTCTGTCTATGGCCTTATTGGGAAGACCAAGCAGGATGGCATTGGAATAGTCTAGGCGGGAGGAGATAAAGGCTTGCGTGAAGGTCGCTGTAACTGTCTTAGAAAGTGAGGGCCTAAGTCTTGAAATGTTCCTGAGATGGTAGAAGGCAGATTTTGTAACTTTTATGTGAGACTGAAAAGAAAGTGATGAATCCAAGATGACCAAGTTTGCTTGAACGGCTGGCCAAGTGCCATGGCTTTTCACTTAGCCTTGCCTCTTACTGTAGCACTGATCAGGATATATCTTTTGAGACAAAAAAAACCCCCAAAAAACAAAAAGAAAATTTTTTCAATGTGTTAATGAGTTTAAGGGGACTTAAGGGTTAAGTTTTAAAATATGTTAAAAGAGATAATTAGTTATCTAAGATGTGTAACAGGAATGGTAATGTTTAAATATTTAGATAAGAGCGATAGATTTATAGTTTGCTCATCTTTTCATTTTGTTCAGGCACCCATGACGGCTCTAATTGAAGCCAGTGACAGTCCCCCTAATGATGGAGTCATTCGCTGCGATAACAGGTATTTCTGCCCCAATGGGTATTCTTGCTGCAAGGGATCCGAAGGCCATTGGAGCTGCTGTCCTTACCCACTGGTATGTACTGAGCATTTGTCCAGTGGTTTGATCATTTTAGATTTGGAATCAGATCATCACATCTTACAAATTGCTAGAAGTGTGGGCACAATGATCTGTAAGTGCTCTGCGAGATACGGAGGGTTTAGATAAATGATCAGCATATAAATTTAGAAATGAATGCACGTATCATATTTTAATGTGATAAAGTAATGGCCAGTATTTTGTTCTAACACTGTGAATGATTTCAGGGGACGTGTTGTGCAGATGGTAAGCACTGCTGTGAGTATGGATATACCTGTGACCCTTTGACCTCCAAATGCAGAAGATAAATCCCACGAGGACAACAGGAACCCACGAAGATTCAGAGGACATGCTAAAGTGTACTGTGATTGTTTTGCCTTTAATCTATGTTAACATTTCAAATGAAATCCTGCTTTATTGCTTCATCGAAGAAGGTTCACTCTGTCTAGATGTTAAATCAGATCTGGCTCATTAGAAGATCATTACGTGGTTAAAAATAAAAAAGTGATCACAACCCTTATGAGATTATAATCTTATTCTATTTTCCCTTAAATCAGTACTTATTAATTTTCACTTATCAGCTAAGCACATTTTTCTGCAACAGTTTCTGACCTTTACAACTTTGTGGTACTTTGATAATGCCTAATCCAATTTTTCCCCCAGTACAAATAAAGAAATTATAGAGAACAATTGACCAGTCTCAGACAATTTCATTATATTTTTTCATGCAAAAGAAAAACTGTAAAAATAAACAAACAAACAAAAACACTCAAGTGAATAGTATGGAAAAAAGTGAGATCATTGTCTTTTATTCAAATTTTTTTCAATAGTTCAGAAATCACAACAGCGTGCTATTAGTTTGAAAGAAAGAAGCGTAAACCGGAAGTTTCAGTCGTGCGGTTCCTGCGTAGACTGTTTCCACGCACGAGTGCCCGAGTAATGGTGTGGGGGACTGCACTGTTGGAAAAATGAAGCAAATAGAAGAACTGAGAGTGTTTGTCTCTGAGCGTCTGAACGCTGCCACCTCTGAAATATTAGACGCTTTTGCAAAAACAGTCGCGAATTACGAGGAGCAGGCTTCCCGTCTGAAGGAAGAGAACGAGCGCCACCGCTCTCTGTTGGACATAATCCTCAAACCAAAGTCCGCACCAACGAAAGGTTTGTTCATCCGAGCAACGTGCACGATCGTTACTCAAAAACAGTCGGTAGAATTCAAAAACAAAAAAAAATGCCGCGTTGGTTAACAAATCCTGATGATGTGGACGCTTCATCTTAAACTGGACTCCGTCCCCTCCCACTCCAAGCTAGCAAGAGTCGCTGCGAAAACAACCTCACGCCGTTCTTTCAGGAATCTCGGAAACTTCAAAACGGTGGTATATAAAGAGCCTTAACTGGTTTAAGCACCTTTTGAAAAAAATATGACTCGTCGAAAAGGGGTAAAACCAACTTTACCCGCCTTGTTTCAGGAGAAACCGCTAAGCTAGCAGCGCTGCTATAGCTGTAATGGCTCTGTAAACTTGCGGCTAAGTGGTGTTCGGCAGCTGCTGGAGAAAGTATCACAGCATCTACTGATCAGTCATACCAATCTGCAAGAATTACAGTAGCTAGTTTCAATTTCGTGATCATCTAATATTGCAAAGAAGAAGTCATTTTCATAAATGTTGAGCAAAAACATCCTAATCTGACGTTCTTTTCTATCTCTGTAAGTCTTATTTTTGGGCCATGAAGCGCCTTTTATTAATTTCTTCATGAGTTCAGAACAACCGAACACTCAGCTGCCCTGTGCCAGCTATTGGTCACGTTACCCAACATTGTATCTGTGCAGATTTTATCCTTGGATTATATCCCTGTTTTTCCAATCATAAATGACAAAAAAAATGGTGCTTTGTTTGGTTGAAAGTTTGTACTTTTTAATGCATTTGTGGTATTTTGCAGATCTACTCCGAGCTACATTTGGAGTATGAATCCAATCAGCATGCACAAGCTGATTTATTTTTCTATTTTTTTTATTATTTTTAATTTTTTTTACACGTTTTTGTCCCTTTACAGGTTTTCGCACACCTCAGACTAACCGTTGCTGCAGTTCATTGACATCACATTTTGAATGGGCATATTCCACCTGTCAAATGACCTTTGCTGTGTAAATTCAAACAAACAGGTCGATGCCAGCTCTGTATACTGGCATGTCATCCAAAGAAGTAGCTGCAGGCGGTCCACTAAGCCCACGTCCTCTGATCATCGTCAGTCTTTCCATGAGTTCCAAAAGTGGCCCCTGTTCCTCTGTCTTTTTTGTCATAATGTTGAGAGATACTGATGGCACAGAAGGGGCAGCTGCTTTAAACGTAGAGCAACATTTTTCTTTGTGTTCTGTTTGGTACATTCAAATTCCCGTGTTTTGTTTTTGTCTTTTTCATGCAGCGTGTCAAGCCATCAAGAGTCTCACTGCTGCTACCGCTGGTGCAGCTCCCTCCACGTTAGACAGTGGCTTTAAAAGCAAGACCAGAGAAGCCACCTTTGTCACCTTTTCCACTGGTAGGAATTTACATTTATTCTGTCAGAAATGAGTCCTTCCTTTCAGTAAAGAAAATATTATATGCACCAAAAATAAGTAAAGATTATGAGCCTGTCTCTCCCCTTCATCACCAGCAACTTCTTAATCCAGTAATTGATACATTTGTGTCATTATCTATGCTTTTTTTTTTTTTTTGCTCTCATAGCATTAGTATTTATTTATTTTTTGAGCACTGTTTTTCATCACACCGTTTTTGTTTAAATGTTAAAAGTAGATATTTGCATATTTTCCAGGTTTGCAGACCGTCTTCACCGCATGTGACGAATTTCTAAAGTTTGCAGCCGGCGGCGGCTGTCGCTTCTGCCTCAAGGAGGTTCAGGCCACGGAGGCGCACCTGATGAAAAGGCATTACCTGTCGGCTGTTCATTTTATTCAGGATCTCACTGGTAAGTTTTTCTTTTATCCAGATCAAAGCTTCGGATCAGTTTGTTTGGTGTGAGGCTGGTGTTGGACGCTTCAGCTCGCTTCCTAAAGCAGAAGTCAAAAAGAAACACGCTGGTGGTGTTGTCTGTTTCTTTAGATGACAACCTTTATTGACTTTGGTTCGAACTGAAAAATAGCCCTTTGACTTCTTTATGTCGCATACACTCGAAACTTTTTCAAAATCCCACTCATAAAAATGCAGATTTTTGTAAATACATAAATGTACTTTATAGTGGAGCACTTCGGCTAAGCAGTTTGAATGTTAAAGAATGGAGGTGTCATAAGTCATGTGTTTTCTGCAAGTTTACAGGCTTCTTTTTTTTTCTTCTTTTTTTTTTTCAGCTAAATTTGTCATACCATGTATGTGTAAAGACAAAATCCAGAACAGGAGTCACTGGCACTGCTCATGCTGCAAAAAGATAATTTATCGGAGATGCAACTTTGAGGCTCACCTGTCGAAACAACACGGTGCGTTTCAACATTTCTTTCTTTTCAAAAGTGTGCTGTTTTTTTTTTTTTGTTTGTTTGTTCTCTCTTCCTCTACCTCACTTGAAGTTGTTTTCACACTCAAACACCAGAGATGTTCAGGAGAAAGCGCGGGAAGCGACGTGCGATGCAGAAATCACACCGGTTTAAAGCCCAGATGAGAATCCTCACAGTGTTTTGAGCACTATGTGTCTGTATATATCCACAGTCGTGGGGACAAAGACAAACTTTGCGTACACGCTCACTCGCGAGGTGGCAGCGAACATTTAGGGAACGTTTTTTTCCTTCACATACCACATCTACCAGCTTCTCAAGAACATCTCAGGAATGTCTATATATTGTTGTGCCACTTATTTTGAGTCACTGATTTCTTTCCTTTTTTTTTCTCGACAGGTTTTACTATTCTGCAGCAAAGCCAAGATGCAGGTGCGTCTGAGGACTTTTGCCTATTCAAAATTCATTCAGTGTCATCTTACAATGATGCTGTGAACACTGTTGCATAACTACTGCTTGACTTTAAGACTTGAATATTAAATCGACACATTTTGCGCCATAACATATCTAAGTTTAAGGAATTGCTCTTTGTAACAGTAGGCAGTAATATAAATGGCTTCGTATTGCACAATAGTAAACAAACTACTGTATGACCGTTATTTTATTGTGAAAATAATGCAACCCTACTTTGACAAAGTGGTCCTCGATAATTCAGTGATAATATCTAACAATAAAGTTTGAAAATCTGATTGGATATTTAGCAGTTCATCTGTAAATGAGTTTGAGTGACTTTGAGTGTGATTTCTCTTCATTGCTATGTCGCTGGAAGCATGAACTCTTAATTCTAACGCCCCAGAGCTTCAATGGCGTGCTGATTGTTAGTGAAATACACGACTCTTTCCTTCCCTGTAGAGACCCACTGGCCCCTTGTCTCTGTCGTAGAGGAAGGGGCGCCCCCGATTCCTGAACCTTGGAGTCAGCAGGACCTCGGCAGTCTGAAGCAGCAGGAACAACAGGTTTCACGGCTGCTTCGAGTTAAGGAAGAAGCCAAGCAAGGTATCACAGTAGAGCCATGTCACGTAGGGTAAAGTGCTCAACAACCCATGTAAAAAGCTTATGTTTTGTTTTTTCCATAGAGATACATCCACAGAAGCAGCATGCGCAGCCAGAACTGATACAGAATGGTAACAATGAACCGGGAGAACAAAGTCGAGAGACAAATCGCACGCAAGACTCCGCATTAAACATAGTCCTTGTAGGAAACTACGTCCAAGACGTTAGTGAAATCAGCAGTATGGAAGTTGGCGAGGGACATCTTCTGCCTAATTCTTCAACTCAGGCTGTGAACACTCAGGCTGATACCAAGGCTACAGAAATATCAGCTTCTGCTTGGGAAAAGCAGCACTCCACGGGTAATGGTGCCGCGGTAGAGACCGGAAGCTGCAGCAAGACTGAGGAGTCAAAGAAAGCCCCAAATTCTTGCTCAAGTCAAAGGAGGAATACGGGTGTGAAAAGATCTTTACCCCCCTTGAATTTAGAGGCCAGGCAGACTCCCGCAGGTTCTTACCACTGTAAGGCGTGCAGAAAGAGTTTCCACTACATGTACACGCTGAGGACACACGTGCTTACACACGCGCAGAATAAAATCTGCATTTGCGGAATTTGTGGAAAGCGTTTGGGGTACAGAGAGAGTTTAGTTCAACACGTACAGAGGCACAACAGAAGGAACCGGTGCGGGACGTGTGGGAAAGAATTTTCAAGCGATTCCCGACTGAAACGGCACAAGAAATTTCATCTGCCGAAAGGACTAAATGCCATGTCATCAGCTTGAATACACAGATGGGTGAAGTTCTGCAGATAATCCACGACCTTCTGTGGGTATCATTTCAGCCGCATCAGTAAAATATACGTCTTGTGCTAGTATGACGAATGGCAAACAATTCCTGACAATTTGTTAATATCTATTGAAAACTGTATATATTGTTGTGTTCATGATTTACCTTTTTTTTTTTTTTTGCTCATTAAACTTTGTAGCTCCTCTATATTTTTTTTTCTCATAAAATAATCTTGAAAGTGAGGAGCGTTCACATACAAGCGAAGAGCATTTTCATAATTACAGTGAATACAATATGTTAACAGTTCTACCGAATCTGTAAATATCAGTCACCCAATTAATAAAACCTAGTTTAAATTCAAGTTCTGGTAATGGTGTACACCCCCCCCCCCTTCTTTTTTTTTTTTTTAAAGTCTGGAGCTTACTTTTAATGCAGTTGAGATCAAATCAAGCCATTGAACTCAGTATCTGAAAACCCCTGTGTAATGAGGAGCTGGAGGCATTTTCACCACAATTTTCCATACTTTTTGATAAAATGCGCCTGCATTTATTTGCTGTTTTATTGACCACGTGTCATATACTAAGAAGTATTACAGAGATACATTATTCAATTCCTAAAATGTTTTTTTTTTTTTCCTACTCTTTTTGAATGCATCACTTTGTGGTGGAACCATAAACTGCATAAATAGTGTGCGTTAAAGGAAATTTACTAAAATAATACATAGATTTGAGAGGAGGCGTGCACGGTGAGGTTATACGAGTATAGAGGGGGAAGGAAGATTAAAATAGGGACCTATGAAGCTCAATGGACTGTCCCTCCGGACAGCGGTGCAGTTGCCTGGCTGGTACGTTTTGGTCGCAATGTCCCCGTTTTGTAATTTGTCTCCCATTATGTGGTGAGTTTATTCCTGACAGGAAGAGGGGGAAGCTGCTCCACCCCCCTGTCAGTTAATTTATAGTAATTCCTGGGTGAGTTACCGTATTATATTTCTATATACGCGGACTATGGCTGTGTTGAAGATACAAGACCAGGTAAGGTTACTCATCAAGCTAACATCTGGTTAGCTAACGTCAAGACGCCTCGTCGGTGTCGATTTTTATAAAACAAAAAGTTTGTCGGGAGTATTTACTGAAAATTATCGGTCATGTCACACACATTAAAGTGGTGCGAATGATAGCTCAAGTGCACTTTCAGAGAACAGTTAACGTTTCTTTACGACGGGAGGTACTATGTGAATGTTAAAATAAAGCTGTAAAGGCTAAGCTAATCTTCGCTTCTATCATTAAGTCATCTAATATCTGACGTTAGCCAACTGGTCGACGCCAACTAGTAACTAAAATAGCCCTTCGCGTTCGAAGCACGCTGGCGTCACCTGTTGCTTCACATTCGCCTAATTCACTGACTACGGTTTCGTGTCAGATCGTCAATCATTCGTACAGTTTCTTTGGCGCTTTTGGCCTTTCCAGCTTGCCTTGCTGTTATGGTGATGATAGACAGATGGACGCTCACAGCTGGATGGCTACGAGCGTATCACGGTGCCAAACTTCCCTCGAGCTTCTGTTCACGGCAGCTCTGACTCACTCTCTTGTAACTCTTTCCGTGCCACGTATTATGAAGGCATCAACGTCAGATTAGTGATTCGTGCTGCATATTTGCTAATTTGACTGACAACAGGCAGATTATGCGCTCGGCTGTCTTGCTCTCGGCTCCCCGCACACTTTCCTCGGGCAGAGCAGCGGTCGGGTCACCTGTTGCTGCAGATAAAAAACACCGACAGGCGGCGAAAACAGGTGCTGCTGATCTAAATGCTACAACTGCGTTTTCCAACTAGACACGATCCCCGGGTTCAGCTGCTACACAAGTCATGATACCACACCGATATCTATTCTCCCATTTACACTATCTGGCTTTTTTTGTTTGTTGTTGTTGTTGTCCAAATCTAAGATTACTGGGTTTATTCCCACGTGTCATTTGTGGAGTGATTTTTAGATTCAAGATGGGAGAGGTTTTCTTTGCCCACACATTTTCGTGCAAAGCCCGTGGAGGGAAGGGACGTGCAGAGGTCCGAAACAGCCTCCCATTCATTTTCAATCCCTTTTTAATCCAAGGTTGCAGGAGCTAAGAAACAGAAACAACTAATCCTCATAGATGAAAGAGACATTTGCACGTCACATATAACCCTGTATGTACATGATATACAATATGCATTACCAGCACATATTCTAAGCAGTACTGAAGGATAGATAAAAACACACTGTGAAACATTTGCAGTTTTTTTTATTGCACTTTGTGAGGTAATGAAGGAGCGATTGAGACTGAGATATGAAGTATGTGTATGGCAGATGATTTGCTCATATCTCATTTAATTATCAGACTGAAAAGAATAAAAAGTCCTGTTAGTACAAATGTGATATGTTTTACGAAATGTAACCAGAGTTTTTAAGCCCGTCTTTGTACACTGTTCTGCAGATGCATCACGTTTTGGTAGATCTATACCGCTGTCGTTTTTAATGTTTTAAAGTAACTTACATCCACTGAGGAAGTTTCATTGTCCTATCCATCAGTTAAAAGTATTACTTTATTCACCTTTTGTGGGTTTTTTTTTCCTTGAAAATACTTTAGAATAGGTTTGCCTCTGTACCACAGAGTTATGAACATTATGTTTCCATTCCTACCACTACTCTAACTACTTTAACTTACTACTTAAACTTCTTTGAGCTACTTGTGATCGACTGCTTGACGTACATGTTTATATTTTGCAAATTGCAAGACTTCTCAGAAATGTATTGTTTTAGGGTGATTATTTAAGAAGAACAGTAAGACCAGTGGCTTAGAAACGCTATTGTGATGGTCCACAACCGGCTTAATTGGTTATAATAACACGGTGCTTTGTAGCTCTTAAGAGTTTGCTAAAAATGTTAGGTTAGATCAAAGTGGGTCACTGATTGCGCAGCTCTGTGGCCTGTCCTGAACTGACCAGCCCTCCGTGCAGTCAGCGAGCTCGCAACAAACGGATGAGTGTTTGTGATTAGGTCCCACTCTCTGTTCTTCTTTGTTCTCTGTGCTGCTTGCTGACAAAAGGACAGAAATAGTCAGACTGAGAGGGGCCAAACTGGAAACAAGAGCGAGTGTCACTTTTAGTAAAGCTTCTCTTTTGGCCTCCAGAGGGCGTCCTGTTGCTTAGAAACAAGCTCGGGCGTTCTACCCAGGCCATGTAGTTCTGACTAAGAAGCACTCATTAGAGAAGAACACATTGTTATTATTATTATTAACCCAATATTGTGCAAACATTAATTCTGTCGGTGTTTATTGCCTGGACTTGCTCGGATATGTTCGGCAATTTTAAGTGAGTGGAAAAACTACATAGAGGTCAGCTGAAAATAGTATGAAGCAGCGAGTCTTAGCAGCACACACGCTCCCTGTCGTGGTTCCATTTTATTTGCTGCTGTGTTCACATACTGGCGCACTTGCTGATCTTCCATGCGTCTTCCTTGGCAGCCGGTGGAGTGATCCGTCACAAGCTATCAGAAGTGGATTTTGCAGATATGTGCATCATATCTGTGGTCATAGAGGGTCTCGATGTGGCAGCCTACTGTAAAGGCACTGCCATCAGACACCATCAGATTCATACAGTCGTTTGAGTAATAATCCACAGAACAGCAAGCTGGGCTTTCCATGAAAGAGTTCAGACGCTGCTTTGTCACGGTCTAATTTCAACGTCTGGGTATTTACCGTAAACTCTGCCGCGGTGGCGAAGCTCTAATGTAGATTGATCTTTGAAAGCTTTCTAATCTGAGAGAGAAAATGAGCCAGCACACACGCGCACCAGCCAGCACGTGCTGGCCTTTGTGTCTCTATTCTGGGATTACATTACCCTCCTGCATCCTGCCGCCGGGTCAGGACAGAGGTCAGCACAAGCCCGCATACTTTCACTCACACACGTGTGCACAGTCACGTCGGGTTTCTCGTAAAGTCCTGAGTGGGTTGATTCAAGTCGTATGTGTGATGATATGATGTTCATATTGCCTTGTTGCCATTAGATAGTGTTCACCGTTCTGTATGATCCCCCCCCCCAGCTCACTGTTAATGCATCAGGCACTTAAACTCTGCTTACCTCATGCAAACAACTGAAACTGAAACATTATTTGTGTCCTTGTTTGCTGTTTGTCAGCCACGTTCCACATGTACAAGAGTTCCATCCTCATCTACACCCTTTCCTAGTGTGGATGTGCTATTGAGTCCTGATTACGTATCTGAACCCACCCAAATACACAGTTTACAAGAAACCTCATCTCCATTTGGCAAATGACAACAATTTCTGCATTGTAAATATCTTTCGGCTGTGCTGCTGAAAGTATCCCCAGTGCTTGCATGTGGGTTAGACGAAACATTGGTTGTTTGTTTGTGCAAATTCTTCCCCAAACATAAGTTCTTTTTTTTGTCTCTTTGATGCAAATTGTTAATGTCAGCACGATTATTGTAAGAACAGAGGGACTCTAGGCTGTGTTTCATATTAAGTCTCTAAATGGTAAGGCAGTTAGACTCAAACTTTATGCCTGTAGAAGGGATCCAATCGGCATCTCCCTTTGCTTTGCCCTCCCTCGTGCTGTTCCTCCCTCTGACTTAATGGGGTTGTGTGGCCTGGCAAGATTGCTCCTTTTAGGATCTGTGTTGAATATGAAGGAGACTGAGAGACACACACACACAGACTGGTCTTGTTAGCTACCCTCACATTCTCTGGCAAACCCAGTTTGTTCCAGTTTTATAATGAGTTGGGGACCTTTGAAGCTATGCCACTGACACACCAAATAGGAAACTGAAACACACACACACACACACGTGCACTAATCTGGTACCCATGCTTATATAATTCTCTCACATTTTGAAGGAAAGACCACTGTCTATTTTCGCATCAGTGTTATAATCTTCGACACTTAACAAAATCTTATTTAGCAAATTCCAACATGTGTTAGGCACGTGGTTTTGTTTTCCCATGCTGCGTTTGTTACAGCTTTTCAGAGAGCTCAGGCCCAGATCCTTTTACAAAATATAAAGAGCTTTTCAGTGCGTCACATCATTACTTTAATGTAAAAAAACAAGACCGAGAGCTGTGTTGGACTAGCACTAAATCCATAAAACAGGAGTAAGATGAATCGTATGATCCAGTAAACGTTCAGATAACCACATGTTGTTCAACTGCTCAACAGAGTTGCTGGAGACAGAGGAATTCATACGAAAACTTCATCCAAAACCATCGATAAACGTTAGTGATCACAGTTAAAACAATGTGGTGATATGACCCTGTTTGTATTTTAAATTTACTTTCAATCTACTTTCATTTGAAAGTAGAAAGAAGCAGAAAATAAATCCAAACTCAATTTATAAAATCCTTGATTTGATTTACGCTGGGTGTCATTTTCGGCACCATCTGCGTTAGGAATCTGATTGCTCAATCAGATCGAGCAGCCAGATTCAGGCACGAAGTACGGAAGAGCCCGTGTTGCCTGTGAGGAGAGGAAACGACAACACTGACAGCAGCGCGCCACACCTGAAGACCGTTCTGTGGCAGCGTTTTGGATATTAAAAGTAGGATGACTGAGAAGATCTTGAAAAGAACCAAAAAGTGGATTTTATTGGATTTAATTTGGTTTATTTTGTTTTCCTCTTTTTATAGCCAGGCCAAATTAGTAAAGAAACTGATATCAAATATCAATTCAAATATCAAACTGAACTGCAGCCTTGAATCGGTTGCAATACGCAGCCCTATTTGCAATGTAGGCCGCTTGGAGGAGCCAGCACCAAAGATGTAAGAGTTCACCCGGGCCTTGTTGGATATATAGTCATAGCACAATGCAAACGTATGGCCGTATTACACCAATATTAGAATTGGTCATTGCCTTGCAGAGACAGGAAAGCAGGCTGGAGTGTGGGGATGTGGGTGGAGCCAGATTAGCGTTTTTATAGATCTCCATTCGCTGTCAAAAAGAAGATTCTGAATCATTTATGGCAATCATTTTCAATGGCAACTTTAAAGGCAAGAGAAATGTACAATTTAAAGGTACATGGATAGGTTTTTAGAGGATTTGTAACTGCTGGAGTGGGACTTTAAACTTTGATCTTTTTAATTTTGCATCCCTTACTTTCCGCTGTCCTATTTCTGTTCTTAGCTCAGTTCATCTTCAGGCTTCTTTGTGTGGCGTACACGTACAGGTCTTGGTACCTGCCTACAGTGACTTCTCTCCCTCTCCCTCTTTCGTTTTCTCTCTCGCACTCCCCTCCCCCTCCACTCCCTCTCTTTTGAAAGAGCTGGCTTCAGCAGTCTGCCTGAAATGAGCAATGCATACCCACACATACATCGGGTGCTGCTACCCCATCCGCGTTAATCACAGGGTCTGTGTGTGTGTGTGTGTGTCCCTGGCTGCAGCACAACAGTGAGGATATGTAGCTTCCTGTGTGCTGCTAGGCAGCACACGCTCATTCTGCCGCATGCTTCCTACCGCCACCATTACGCAGAGGAATTCCCTGCTGTCTCCGCTACTGCTGCTCACAGAGTGTGTGAGTGTGGGCTAAAGAGGAGAGGACATGCTGCAAAGCCCCACTGACAGATAGAGGACAGAGCTGGGCTTCCCACTGGATTTTACCTGAAGATGTGCAGTGTTTGTTTACGTGGATGACGCGTTTTCGTGGGATTCATCGCTGCCCTTTGTACTATGGGATTGCGCACATATGTAAGAAGGAACACTGTGTATTTATGTGTGTGAGTGAGTGTGAGAGCGAGAGCGTGTGTGGTGTGTGAGTGTTTGTTCCTGATGCGGTCAGAACGGGCCAGCCGTGTGTGTATTGTTGTGCTGGAGGAGGTGGAAGAGGATGAGCCTTCATCTTCGTCCCCACCTCCTCAGCCCAAATCATCTCTTGACCATGGAGCTCATCATGCCTCTCAACGGGCTTCTGTTCAGGATGACAAGGTGAGATGGGTCCTTCTGCTCAGTTAGTTTTGTATTAAAAAACAGAGCATGTCCTTTTTTTTTTGGTGCATGTTTAGCAGTGTTTATTTCAGACTGAGATTGTCAACAGTCTGCTGCACTTCTCATGCTTGACCTTAAAGTTGAAACTTGAAGTATGTACATGTCCCATTGCATAAAATACAATGCACCACCAACACATGTTATTCAGCTCCAAATATAGCACTGACATATGAGGAGTCTATAGGTTTGTATAGTTTATCAGCAAAGCCTCCAGATTAAAGAGTATTATCATCTTTTGAAGGCTCCTCTTTAGAGCAAGCTTTGAGAGGAGAGAATAGTTAGAGAAGATGCGGTGGCTCTGATGTCAGGGTTTGTGCTCAGGCTCTTTGTGTAGCTTCTCTTTCATTCTTTCAGTGGTCATCAGTTTAAAGAACACTGCCTTTTACTTTTGGTTGCAATACGAGAGAGGGTTGGGAAAAACAGAGGACCCAAGAGGAAGGTGCACAGTAGTGTTTAAGGTAGATCCAGCTTAATTTAAACCTGACTTTGCCTTGGCAGATCTTTCCGGTGAAAAGGGCCTACATGTGGAAAAAGGTTTGGAAGCGTTGCATAGTGCCTGAGAGATTCATCTGTGATAGATCACAGAGCGAACTGTAATGCTATGGAATTCAGAAGCCCCTCAGCATCATCGTGTCAAAATGATTGAATTTCTTTAGCTTATCTTCTCATTGCCAGTCATGTTTCAACAGAATTAGAAATGCTTCCAGTAACTTTAGGTATTGTAGCAGTTATTCTTCAGTGACGGAGTAAAGCAAAGAAAATAACTACTATAAGTAGAAAAAAAAAGTCTTGTTGCTGTTCAAATCTTAGGACAAATTTGATCTGTGATTATGGTCACAATAGCTCGCCGATCATGGTTTATTCTCTTACACGATATTGTAATACCCAATATCAGCTCTTTAGCTAAAGAGTTCTATAGCTGGAAGAGTGTTACGCAAAAGAACCAACGTTCTGTCAGATGATGTTTGAAAGAATACAGGATGCGGGCCGAAGCTGTTCTGTTGTAGATGAGTTGGTTTCACTGTCGTTATTAACATCGGTGTTTGGGCTTGGAATTTTTATCCAAGGCAAAACGTGAGTGTCGTCGACAACAAATGAACCTTTGATATGTAAACACTGCTGTATTTAGTTGTCTTCGCCTTAGATTTGAATAGCGACTTTGCTTTGGCTTCCCTCCAGGATGCTTTGAAGGTTTATCGTGACTGTAGGGCAACACTGTTCACAAATCCCTCTAATTACCTGGCAGCGGTGTTCATGCCAGCTGTTTACGTTTATGCACAGGAGCAGGAACTGAGGTGAGGGATACTGAAAGATGTTTTTGTGCTGCTCTGCGTTTTATTGCTTCTCATTGACATGCAGCTTCCTCTTTCCGGTAAATTTGTCCTCTCTTCTCCAGAACACTTTGTAAACCCTGTCATAAAGTTTTTTCGAGGCAGACAAAGGGCCTCTTTATTCAAAGATCATTTGTTTTGGGTTTTTTTCCACATTCCATATATGTTTTGCATTAGGATTTGCATTCTGATCGGTTTCTCTGCCACTTCGAAGCGAGAGAGTGCGGCTTTAGCTTCCCACAGGCTCGAATATTCCTGGAACCGCATGCGTACCTGTGTTTATTTGTTGCATCCTGCAACAACTACTTCCATAAACAAATAGGTGATACTCAGCCATGTGTGACGTAAGACTCTCATCCCAGCCTGGGATTATGCTCTCTGAGCGTGAGACTTTTCCATCTGTAACCATCATAACTCTCACTGATAACATAGTTGTCACTCGGCGTGGAAAATGACTGCTTTGCAAATTGCAGCTATGTTTTTATTTTTGTGTGTCTCCGAAGCCATCCCTATTAAGAGCCATCTTCAACGTGGACCCAGAGGAAGTTCGCTCGCTCATATTCAAGAAAGAGGATGTCAACATTCAGGTGAGTCGCGCTCTTGCTGATCTCAGGTTGATCAGGATTATCTTTCGCTGCCGATTTTCCCCTGAATTCTCCTTTCTAAAGAGTGTTTGACACTTTTGTTTTAATCTCGCAGCCCTGTGCTGTTGTCACTGACGTTTCACACACAACACAGCGCTAAAACAACGGCAAGGGAAGCAGCGTTGAGCGGGCATCATATTGGTTGACTGACTGGATGGCTTCTGGTAGCTTTTGCCATTTTAAAGAGGTGTCAGTCAGGCTGGATACATGAGCTGTTTCTATATCTCCAGCCTCTCAAATGTTTTAAAGGACAAAACCGTCACCTGATCCCTCCTTTTATGCTCACATTGCTTCTGCTCTTGTCTGTAGTCTACCTGTAGATGTAATTTCAGTTTATATCCCAGGCTGTCTATTTATGCTTTTATCTCTTTGTGGGTTTATATTGCTGGGGTCATCACACTGAGTCTCCATAAAGTCAGCACACTGGCTCAGGCCTCTTGCAGTCACGTGACATTTGTTTATAGCCCCACTTTGCTGATTGTGCTCTGCTGCACTGACACGGACAGAGGTGGAAATGGTGCAGCGGGGTCTGTTGGCATGATGGAGTGAAGTAAAGAATCAAGGTGAACAGATGAGATATTTTTCTCCTTGTGGCTCTAGTTTCATGTTCCCTGTGGTCTGCCACAGTGTGAGGTCTATAGATTTTGAGCTCGCTGCTCATCACGTGTGTCAGTGTGACCTTGGGTTGTATGAATTAAAGAGATAGTGGCTGTTGTTTAAGCTGGGGTTTTGTTTTGTAATGTCCCCCCCAGGACAACGAGAAGCGAACCCCGCTGCATGCCGCAGCCTACCTGGGGGATGCTGAGATCATTGAACTGCTCATCCTCTCAGGTAAACACCACAGCCCTGTTCTTCTAGGTTAACCCTTTGACGTAACGTTCACCTTTGTCGTCAGCTGTTTTTCAGTTTAAAACCTTCTTGTATGCATGTATTTGATCTCATGCTTAATCCCTGTGTGCATATTGTCCCTCCCAAAATATATTTTTATAATAAACTTTTTCTTTTCTACTCACACTGTTGAATTTATTAGTCCATGTTTTTTAAAAAGAAACACTTTTGACATGTTGTTTTTTAGTAGAACATCATGTCAGAGTCTTCTTCTGTCAGCTGTTTCAAAACAAGATTAATTAGTTATTCATATCCTCAGCAAAATATACAGTTTTGAGCCCTTTTATTACAATTTATCAATGCCATGTTGCTCTTTGCTTGTGTTCCTGTCCTTCCTGTCCTGCACTTTTCCTCGACTCCTGCCTAGTTCTCATCCCTCTCACTCCCACATGTTGCCTTCTGTTCCCTCCGTAGTTTCCACACCCAGCTCAGAGCCGTGTCTTGTGACATTTCTTATGATTTATCAATCATCTGATAGGAGCCTTTTTTGGCTCTCTGAAATGAGCTAAACGCCTAAGAGGGAGGGGCATATATCAGCGTAACATAAGAGTGGAGTGGAGTGGAGTGATTGCGTCTGTGCGTGTGACGATGTGTGTTAGTGGAGTGTTTCTCAGTGATGTGAAGAGCTAGCAACAGGTGTAACTTCAGGGCTATTTTAACCTCTCGGCTATGCCAGAGAGGATCACTGAAGTTTATATTTTCCAGGCAGTGCTGGCTCACCCCTCCAGACCATAAGTTGTGTATAAAAGTATGCGTGGTGTTAGTTTGCCTTCATGTCAGTTCGGGTTTTCCACGTTTGAACCATGTTTACAAAACCGTTGTTGAATTTTCTGTCATCTTTCTCTCATTCAAGGAGCCCGAGTTAATGCCAAAGATAATAAGTGGTTGACTCCTCTTCACCGAGCTGTGGCTTCTTGTAGTGAGGTAACACGTTACAGAGACTCACATGCTGATGTGTCCTTTGGCTGCTTCACTTCAACTCTGCCTATTTTCTCTTTTTTTACAAGCAATGAAATGTGCTAAGTCTCTTGCAACAGTTAATGTAGCTTTTCTTGTTTTGGAGAGGTCCCTGTTGGAGTTTACAAATTCACCTCCTCTTAGGAAATCTTCCACTGATAATAGCTCTTAAAGCACACATAGACAGACACTGAGTAAGTTATTTTGTAGAGGCCTTATTTGCAAATGAATAGATGTTGTGTTACTTATACAGTCTCGCCTTAAAGATGCAAATTGATATAACCACTGTGCCATAGGAATGTGTTTGATAAACCTAATATGCCCAAACTAACAAAGCTCCTTGTGTTCTTTTACTCAGCATAAAAGCCTCCTCAGATTAGCAAAGAATTTTCTAAACATGCACACAGCCGCCTGCAAACACGGGCATGGACTCTGTTAGAGCATTGGGACGTGTTGCCCTGTAGACTCCCTGTCTGACCCATGCTCACTTTCTGTTCAGGATGCAGTGGCAGTGCTGCTGAAGCACAGCGCGGACGTAAATGCTCGAGACAAGAACTGGCAGACGCCGCTCCATGTCGCCGCTAGCAACAAGGCGGTTCGCTGCGCAGAGGCTTTGGTCCCGCTGCTAAGCAATGTCAACGTATCTGACCGGGGAGGACGCACTGCCCTGCACCACGCCGCCTTCAGTGGACACGTAGAGGTTTGTCGCTCTTTCATAAATGCACACACAGGGAAACCGCCTCAGCACCCATTCAACTTGGTTTTTGTGTGTCAGATGGTGAAGTTGTTGCTGTCTAGAGGTGCCAACATCAACGCATTTGACAAGAAGGACAGGAGAGCCATCCACTGGGCAGCCTACATGGGTGAGTTTTTATTTTGTCATCCCAATTTTACGTTGAGGAGCATTTGTCTGTAATTGCTCTACAATTTGTAGAATCTCTGCCCAGGTTTATGTCTGAGAGGATGCTCTATCTATACCCAACCATGTGACTGATCTGATTCCAATGAACAAAAATGCTTAACTTTCTCCACATTTGATATGTTTTTTATGTTGCATTGGGAATAAAATATGGGCTTGTGAGATTTGCAGCTCCTTGCTTTCTGTTTTTATTTACATTCTAAATAAAAACGTCCCAGTTTTATTGGAATCGGTGTTGTGATAAAGAAGGAGAATTTAGCTCATCCTCATCACTCCCCACTTCATCAGGTCACCTCGAGGTCGTGAGGTTACTGGTAGCCAGTGGAGCTGAGGTTGACTGTAAGGACAAGAAGGCCTACACACCGCTCCAGGCAGCCGCCTCCAGTGGCATGAGCAGCACAGTTCACTACCTGCTAGGCCTGGGCGCCCATGTCAGTACACACAAACACATGTGCGCACGAACAGTGCTGTTAAAATGTGTTTTCATGTGAAATGACTTTCATTAACCTAATTTCTAAAGTTAATAGACTATCTCATTATGGTGCAAAGCATTAACCAGGTCTGGCTTCTCCAAACATCCCATCAAAGTAACATCAAATACTGTTGATATCCAATGCTGTGGGAAGTAAAAGAAAAACAGGATCGTTCCTCTGTGCACAGGTGAATGAGGTTAATGCCTATGGCAACACACCGCTGCATTTGGCCTGTTACAACGGTCAGGACGTCGTGGTCGGGGAGCTCATCGAAGCAGGAGCCAATGTCAACCAGGTGTGAGAGCATCATTCTGTGCCAGATAAGATTTGCATGGAAACTGCATGCGTTTACTTTAATTGCGTTATTTGGTGCGTTGCTTCAGGTGAACGAGAGGGGGTTTTCTGCACTTCACTTTGCTTCCTCCTCACGCCAAGGGGCACTGTGCCAGGAGCTACTGTTGGCCCACGGTGCTCGCATCAACTTGCAGGTGAGCAGATACACTATCATACTGCGGCCTGACAATGAAATGATTTTCAAACAGTAGATCGCGTGTGTGCAAACTGTATGATTGGGAGAAAAAAAAAAAAAGAAAAGCTCTTTATTCTGCTCAGTATTTAGCAGAAAGCTAAAAATGACAGTGTAGTTAACATTTTGGTGGCAGTGATGGAAAACCGATCACAGCCTCAAGATACAAGGCCATATGGAAGATGGAGGGAAAGGAGTGACTCCCTGAGGCCGCAAGCTGCTCAGGGAATATGTGTGTGTGTGTGTGTGGGGGGGGGTTGGTTCACTACTTCTGTTCATTTTAAGTTGCTATCTCAACAGTTTAGAGCCACAGTTGAGCAGCTGTCCAGGCACTGCAAAACTGATATATATTATATTATATATATATATATATATATATATATATATATATATATATATATATATAAACTAGCATCTTCTTTAATCTCTGCCTCTCTCCCCTGTCTCTCCATCCATCTGTCCAGAGTAAGGACGGTAAGACTCCCCTTCACATGGCAGCTACGCATGGAAGGTTCTCCTGCTCCCAGGCCCTCATTCAAAATGGTGAGAGCCCCCACAGTGTGCAGTCTGTTTCATGCAAGGACTGAAATTAGTTTAGAAATCAAAGAAGCAGTTCTTACTGTTGTGTGTTCTGTACGTTGACGGACAAGTTTTGTTTGTATTCCCTGAGTTTGTTGGCGCTCTTTTAACGGGGAACATACATGAAGACCTCTTCTTTTTGCATACACAGGAGCTGAGATCGACTGTGAAGACAGGTGCAGAAACACTGCCCTTCACATTGCCGCCCGCTATGGCCATGAGCTCATCATCACAGCACTCATCAAACACGGAGCCAACACTGCCAAGTCTGTAACAACTGACATTTAACCATCTGTGTATTATTCCACTTGATACAAGCTTTCACACCTGATTCTTCGTGGCCTGTGATGGCTTGTCTTCTTTGCCTTTGCAGGAGAGGCATTCATGGGATGTTCCCTTTACACCTGGCAGCTCTCAGCGGCTTTTCAGATTGCTGCAGGAAGCTGCTGTCTTCAGGTACATTCATGCTCACACCTTCCTCGCCAGTGGAATAGCCTGGTTGACATCCAAATTGATGCTGATTGCATGTTTGTGCAGGGTTTGTCATAGACACCCCTGATGACTTTGGGAGGACCTGTCTGCATGCTGCTGCAGCTGGAGGGTGAGTATTTCTGCTTACTGGATTGTTTTCTGATATATATATATATGTGTAATGATGGGAAATGCACTGCAATGTTTAAGTGGTGATTGATATCGACACCCTAATTGGTTTATCAGGACAATTATACTGTTAAATTTGTCTCTCCAACTAGGAACCTGGAGTGTCTGAATCTGCTGTTAAACATAGGAGCAGACTTTAACAGGAAAGACAACTTTGGACGGTAAGCTCAAATGTTGAAATAAAACTTAGCTGTACGTTGCAGGGGTCTGAGCACAGAAATAAAATAGATGAAAAGACAGTGGAAGACTTTGTAAGATATTTTGGGGAGTAGTTAAGCTGATTGATTCTCTGACCCTCCCAGAGCTCCGCTCCACTATGCATCAGCCAACTGCAACTACCAGTGTGTGTTTGCTTTGGTGGGCTCCGGGGCCAGTGTTAACGAGCTGGACCAGAGAGGCTGCAGCCCCATGCACTACGCTGCTGCTGCTGACACAGATGGAAAGTAAGTCGAGCAATGTGTTTAAGTTGTACAGTTCAGCCGCACGTCCCTAATGTCAAAGGAAAAGTGTCGTTCAAAGCAGAAAGAGCTTTTCTTTGGTCTTTGTCAGATGTGTGGAGTACTTGTTGAGGAATGATGCGAATCCAGGAGTGAGAGACAAACAGGGTTACAGTGCAGTGCACTACGCCTCAGCCTATGGGCGCACACTCTGCCTGGAACTGGTGAGTACAGTCTTTTTTGAATCTTGTGCATGTGAAGTGTCAATAAAACCTGAAAATCAAATGTAATAAAATCTCAAAGAGACTTTATTTCTTTTTCTTTCAGATCGCAAGTGAGACACCTCTGAATGTGGTAAGAAAGATGTTCTCCTAAGCTCAGCTGTCCTAAGCAATAGCGCTCCGTGTTGTCGTGTAGCGGCTAACTGCCGGGCAGTGAAGCTATTCTTGCAATGTTCACACTTGGGATTAACGTTAGGCCGGGGTCACCCGATCACAAATAAACAACTTTAAGTACGTCAGCTCACACTTGGCATTAAAATGCATTTCCAGGTGTTTCAAGCAAACACTCGTCGTCACGTCACACCATCCTGATCTGCAAACCCTAATCCCAGAACAGGCGGGAGGTCTCCTATGATGCAGCAGAAACTTAAATATGTCATTTCTTCATTTTATTTAACAAACACAAGTAAAGTACAAAGGATTTGATTTTCAGTAATTGCCACTGACCAACTTCAGCAGAATATGAACAAATCTGGAATCTGATGCTGGCAAAACTGAAGGAAATTGAAGCAAAGGCCTGTTTACCCTTTTTTACGTGGGCTTTCCATTTCATTACATGTTTTAACTGTTTGAGACCTAAGAAAACGTAGTAGTTGGAGGGAACAAGGTTTGGGACCCCCCTCCCCTTTGGCTGAGGACTGTATATATAATGTAATTTAGTAAGGGTAATAAATCAACTGAATAATAATCGTCAACTGCCAGCATTCATCCTAATTTAATCAGTGGTCTATCAGAAGAATCAATCTGTTGTTGTTTTTTTTAAGTGATGAAAGAAGAGCTGAACGTCTCATTCAGTGAATCCCCTGAGAGCTCAACACACAAACTATTGTTTACTTTTCAGCTTATTTCTATTATTAAAAAAGGTTTTCTCGTTGTTTGTGGGAGGAGCTTAAAAATGTGAGGCTGCTTTCATGGCATTCAAAAACACAGTCGCACGTCTGATGACATCACGCAGTCTATAAATACCAGGGAAATTCTGCTTGGAACACGCACCTTCTGTTTTCCCAGAGAACAGTCAACTACAGCATTCTACAGACACCTGAAAGTTTTAAGAAGACAGCTGGGTCTTTTACAGACAACTGCAAATTTCACACAAATCTACCGTCTAGCCAAAGACTTGTTTAATTTTGGTGCAATGGCATCCACAAACGGTAGCGACTTTGTGAGCATTCCTGACCAGGATGTTCAGCAAAGTTCCTTCACAGAAATCGATGGCGCCAATGGAGCCCACGAAGCCTCGCAGGCAGAAACCGACGGCCTGAACGAGAATAACAGTTTGAGGCTTCGCATTGAAGAGCCCGAGTCTGACGAGAGCCTGCTCTGTCAGACAATTGACGAAAACGTCAGCTCTGAAACATTAGAGCCACCAGAGGTCAACCGGCTCGGGGAACAGCTGAACAAGCTGGACAAGCAAAGAACATGTCCTGAAAAAGTGAGTTCTCTACTGAAAGAGCAAGAGAGGAACATGTGGGAGACGAGGAGAAGAAATGTGGAGAGGACAAATCATTATGAGTCAAGGCAGTTTCTCAAAGATATGAACAGTAAACTGACACTGGAGGAAGAGTTGATCGATAATGAGAGGCGAGACTTGGTGGAGAGCAAGTCTCCGTTTCAGAAAATGAAGACAGATTTGGATGTGTCAAGAAAACAAATGATGGAGGAACACAGAAGGATGACAGAAAAGGTAGAAGAGCATCAAAAAGTGAGGAGGGCGCTGGCTGCAGAGACTAAGAATTTAGAGGAAATGAAGAGGGAAATTGAAGATGAGATGAAAAAGCTTTACGGAGAAAAGTCAAAGAAGGAAACTGAAACAAGAGAGACTGAAGTGGAAGAGGGGAAATCCCAAAGGATGGATGGAACCGAAAAAGAAGAGCAGAGCTGTACAGAAATAGAACAAGAGAAAGGGAAATACAGAAAGAGACTAGAAGTTTGGAGGAAGAGGTTTGCACATCTGGAAGAAGAGAAGTGTCATCTAGAAAAGGAAAACAGTCAACTCCGAGAGGAGAAAAACCAGCTGGAACAGGAGAAAAAAGATTTGGAGAAGGAGGGAGCTCAAATAAAGGATGATATCAACAAAGAGGGGGACAGCGCTGCAAAAAGAGAAAAAGAGAAAAGAAAATACAGAAAGAGACTTAGAATTTGGAGGAGGAGATATGCACAGCTGGAAAATGAGAAACATCACCTGGAACAGGAGTTGGAAATGCAGAAAACCAACCTCAGCCTATCAGCCTTATGAGTACAGCCCTGATTTTCCTGGATCTTATCCAGATCCATCGGTGTATTACCCCTCCGATCCTCCCTCTTTCTGATCGAACCTCATCCCTCCATCTCTCCTCTCATACTCCCTCTCCTACCATCTTCATCTTTCCTCCCTCCCTCCGTCCATCCTCTCTCCCTCACCTTCTATGCAAAACTAAAAAAAAAAAAATTCTATCAGTCATATCGTGTTGTGTCTCTGCTCATCAGCATTAACTCAGTTCGATGCTAATGTCTGTAATCGCAGGGAGCTGCTGCACCCATGTTACAGCCGCTGCTATGGCAGGACTAGTTCAGGCTTATACTGTGTTTCTATGTGTCTAAAACAGAACAATAATCAGCAAGATCAACAGAAAAGTTCAATTTTTGATCACATCAGAAGGCACTGATCTGCAAATCATTTAAATGTTGGTTTAATTGAAAGCAGTTAGCAACATATCGGATGTTCAGCATATACAATGTGGTGGGAAATGATCTACTTTGTGTTTAAAAAAGAATAGAATAATATTAATAAGAACTTTATGGAATTTAAAGGAAGAAAAGTCACAAACATTAAATTGGAGATTTTAAAATGTCGCAAAACAGTATTCTATACATATATACCAGGGTTTGTATTTATAAACAGATATGATCCATAAATGTGCTACACACGGGTTAAAGTGGCTGCATTAAGCAAAAACAACTCTGAATAAAACTGTATTTTTTTTTAACTAGTAAGACAATGAAATCCCCCTTCTTTTTTTTTTCTACGGTGGAAACCCGAATCCCAAGAACAAAGTGGTATAAAAATGATATTACAAAAAAAAAAAAAAAAAGAAAACCCAAAAAACATGAGTGATATAACATGGTTGGGTTGTGTTGCTGCTGTGTCCGATCAGTCTGTGGCTGAAGGGGCCGCTCACAGAAGGGCCCTGTGGTACTTTTGAGACAGCCCTGAACCTTTGGGCTGAGGCTTGCAGAGCGGAACATCTCCGCTTGGTATTCCCAGCGTGTTATTTCCACCTTGAGCAGCGCTTGTGTTTCTAATGCAGAGGGAGAGACGGCTGAGAAGACGCAGTGTGCAGTGCAATCTATGATGGTTTGGTGAGCTCCAGAATGAGAGGTTGCTCTGACTGGGACACAAAAGCAGTAACAATATAGAAATGTCCTTTTCCCTTCATCCTGTTCAGGGTAGCATGGGGGCTGGAGCATATCCCAGCTGCCACAAAGCAAAAGGTACACCTTGAACAGGTTGCCAGTCACCTTCCATGTCTTTGGTGGATGCTCCTCTTATACCCAATCATGACACCCTCACCTGTCAAAAATGACTCTTCTGTTTATGGAATCTTTCTTTGGAAACTTTGTTACCTGCACATTTTAATTGATTTTGTCTTTTTGTAAGCAGACCCTGAGAATAGACTTGCCAATGTTGGATGCATCTATCTGAAACTCCCTGTGACATACACCTTTGAAAAGCATTCTTATTCCTCTGTACACCTGCATCTCATGTCTCTGCTAAAGGTTGGAGCACACTGAGCAGAGGGACCGAGGCTGTGGCTCACCATATGTGCAGGTCACAATCTGAAATGGATAACGTGTCATCAAATGTTCTGTTTCAGCTATTGGAGACATCGGGAACAGACATCCTGAGGGATTCAGACTGTCAGGCCCCGCTCAGTCCGCTCCATCTGGCGGTGAGTTTGACTATCTAATGGAGTGTGTGCATTTGGCTTTATGCCTCTCACATCCAGGATTTGACTCCCTCTGCCTTGTGGCGGATTTGGTGGTAATTCACCATCACTTTAGAAAGCAAAGTGACTCTGTTGGTGCGTGGTTTCCGTTCAGGCTTATCACGGACACTGTGGCTCATTGGAGGTCCTCTTGTCATCCCTGTTGGATGTGGACGTCCGAAGCCCAGAGGGACGGACTCCCCTCAGTCTGGCTTGCTCCAGGGGGCATCAGCAGTGTGTGTCCCTGCTGCTGCATCACGGCGCCTCCCCCATGACCCCTGACTACATGCACAAAAAGACGGCCTTACATGCTGCAGGTATGCCATCAGGGACTTACACACACAGGCGTACTTAAACACACGGATACTTGTGAAGGCAACACCATTTCATGAATTTGTAAATGAAAAAGAGGCTGCTGTTATAGTCACGTTTATCTGTCTGCTGTAGCTATGAATGGTCACCCAGAGTGCCTGCGCCTGCTCATGAGCAACAACAACCAACACATTGATGTGGACGCACAAGACTCCAGTGGACAGTGAGTGTGTATGTGTGTGTGTAGACAAAAACGGCTCGGACGTGAGACTTATCTGTGAGTTTATGATGCTATTTTATGTTTGCTGAATGTGACTTTAAGTGGTTTCAGCTGCACACTAAATGAAATAAGCATTGTTATTGAGTTATTCCATATTTCCAATCCTGTGCACAGGACTCCCCTGATGCTGGCAGTGCTGAGCGGACACACAGAGTGTGTGTACTCTCTGTTGAGTCAAGGAGCCAGCGTGGAGACTCAGGACCGCTGGGGCAGGACAGCGCTGCACCGTGGGGTGGGTTAATCAATTCCATTCATTCACACCACAACTGCACTTCTATTTTTCTTTATTTTTTCTGTTTGTGGACTAACTCTGTTGACATCTTTGAGGGCTGAGAATTCCTTTAAAAGTAACGCCTCTTCCTCAGTTACCACTAAGATCAAGGTCAGTGATCGATTGTTGTCTGAGATCGTTGGGTGGGTCCAATCACTGAGTTTCAGATTTATTGTATTTATTCATATTTCACTGCAACAGTATGAAGTAGAGAGATGTCATGTTCATCTCCTCTGTTAACACGAATGCATTCGTGCAATTCAGGTTCCAAAAAAAGTTGGGACGATGGCAATTTAGGGCTTATAATGAGGTCAATATAGATGAACGAAATAAATAAACAATTACAAGAAGAATGCGGGTTGTTTTAAGTAGTCTTCCAGATGTGACGGTTATCAGCAGCGAGTCCAAAAGCCAGGCTCTGACTGATGCCATCGCAGAAGTGCAGATTATATTAATGCAAAAACAAAAACAAGTACACTGAGATTTTAGGGCATCACCTGCTGCCTTCGAAACAAAATATTTTTAAAGGGACAGCCATCCATTTTTCAACAAGACATAGCAAAACCACGTTCTGCACACAATACAAAGGTGGGGCTGAGGAAGAGGAGGACAGTGCTGACCTGTCCCCAAAAAGGCAAGCTTTTGAAACAAAAAAGTGCATTTATTTATCTTCAAGTCTGAAATGGCAGAATGGATGTTTAACTTCTCAAGTTTTTCCATTTTCCATGCCATCCCAACATTTTCTAATTTGAGGTTACACATCTTCTTTATTTTAAGAAGATCTGCAGCACTTTTTGTTGATCTGCTCAGAGTCTTTTTATTCAGTGAACAAATGTCTGCCCTTGCAAAGGCCACGTAATAATTGGATTTGATTCTGACGCATGAAATTGGTTTGGGAGCTTCTTATTAGAAAGAGACCAGACTGTTGAATTAGGAACCCTTGTCTTATTGCTTTTGCGGTTAACGAAGCGCGTTCCTCAGGGTTCAATTTTAGGCCCAGCTCCATCTGTCCTCCACGTTAATCAACTCTCAATCTCATCTGCAGATGGATGATGCAGTTTTGTGTTATCCTGCTGACTGTATACATTTAATATTTAAAAACTCTCAACCTATCTTTAAAAGTCTACAAGACACCCTTAAAGACTGACTTTATCCTTAATAAATGTGGATAGAGCGAAGTTTAGGCTACCTCCGGACTCTCTCTGCCATGAAGTTTTTTTTTTAACCTTTTCTCCTAGAGCTTCTTTTTTTGATGTTTTTTTTAAAACAAATTTAATGTCTTTTGCACAGGCTGTGACAGGCCTGGAGGAGTGTGTGGAGGCCCTGCTCCAGCGGGGGGCCAGTGTGTGTGTGAAGGACGGCCGGGGCCGCACCCCGCTGCACTTGGCGTCAGCTTGCGGTCGCGTCGGCGTTCTTGGTGCCCTGCTGCACGCCGCCAGCACATCTCACGCTCACACGCACCTCACTGACAGTCAGGGCTACACGCCGCTGCACTGGGCCTGCTACAACGGTATTTAGACGCAAACATGTCAGCATCTCTGTTCAACGCAGAGCGGCATTAACGTAAACTTTCCTCTGCTATCGTCCAGGATACGATGCGTGTGTGGAGGTGTTATTAGACCAGGAGGTGTTCAGGAAGATTAAAGGCAACTCCTTCAGCCCGCTGCACTGTGCCGTGTAAGACGTCTGCTGCTTGTACTAATGGATAGTCATCTTGTGGATAGATGCGGTCTAAGGGGAACGTGACAGGATGCGTTGTTTTTTTTCAGTATGAACGATAACGAGGGAGTGGCTGAGATGTTAATCGACTCCTTGGGCGGAAATATTGTCAACACCACTGACTCAAAGGGAAGGTGAGGGATATAAAGAGATCCAGTTCAAAAGGAAAATGTTCAGAGTGAACACAAACTTTGATGGTAACCTGGTTGGTGTTTTTGCAGGACCCCCCTTCATGCTGCAGCTTTTTCTGACCACGTGGAGTGTGTTTCTCTTCTTCTGAGCCACAGAGCTCAAGCAAACCTTTTAGACACACACAGACATTGGACGCCGCTGATGATGGCAGCTCTAAACGGACAGACCAACGCTGTGGGTGAGTGTACTGACTGCTGCACGCAGAAGATGGACCTGTGCTTTATAAAACCTGTAACTGTCTCCGTTGGTGTGTTCTAGAGGTGCTGGTGAGCAGCGGTAAGGCGGACTTGTCTGTGCAGGACATAAACAGGAACACCGCGCTGCATCTGGCTTGCAGCAAGGTAACAACCATTTAGACTGCAAAGGATTTTTAGCAAAGACCCAGAATCCATTTAAAGAATGAGAAGCAAGACTGTTGAGTCCCCTGAAACTGATGCATGTATGTGTGCATTACCTTACCATTTAGAGCTGCCTTCATCACTGGTGTTGGGTTTTTTTTCTGCACACCTGAGGCATGGCTACTAAATAAAAAATAAAGATGCTCAGCTGTCTTTACCTTGCTCTGCTCCTCTCATAAAACTCCAACAAAATGCTCACCTGTTGACTTCAGTGAAACTAAACTACAGAAACGAGGGGCGGTGGTTAGAGAGGAGGCTTAAAGGTGGGGCGTAACACTTCTGTCTGACATCAGGAAAGTGTGAGACTTTGTGTCATTCGTGTTGTTGCCTTTGCTCCTTTCAGGCTCACGAAACGAGTGCCTTGTTGATTCTGGAGAAAATCAGCGACAGGAACCTCATTAACTGCACCAACGCTGCTCTCCAGACGTACGTAGTTAGTTCACAGAAGCTGCACGCAGCTGCGCTCTAACCGGACATATTTTGACAGCGTGTGTCCCTCTGCCTGCAGGCCGCTGCATGTAGCAGCCAGGAAGGGGCTGGCGGTTGTGGTCCAGGAGCTGCTGGGGAAAGGAGCCAGTGTGCTAGCAGTGGACGAGAATGGTCAGCTCTCACTTCCCAGCTTTGGGACACGTGCTCAGTATTCACGTGTACTTTTAGGGTGACTGATGTGCTCTTTCCTTTCTTCCTCACTCTTCACCTTGCCAGGTTACACTCCAGCTTTGGCCTGTGCTCCTAATCGAGATGTAGCTGACTGCTTGGCCCTCATCCTCAACTCAATGATGCCCGCCTCGCCAATGGTCACCATAGCAGCGATACCCGCTCTGTCTCTGACTCAGACAGTCATCAACCACCACCCCACCTCCAACCACATCTCCAAAGGCGTGTCCTTTGATACCTTGCCTCCTCTGAGACCTGACCACACCTCATACTGCAGGCCAGAGCGGCCGTTCTCCTCCGTTCCTGCAGACGATGAACTGAATGACTCTGATTCAGAGACGTACTGAGGACTATTGGACAGAGCCCCACAATACTGGCAAGCTAGCCAGCCACTCAGGAGCCTTAATAGATCACTGACAATAGCCTGAAAAAATGGAGAAAATAGAACAGATTATTTTTGAGGTAAGCTACTTCAAATCTAAAAACAATCCTTGTATAAACCACATACTTTTCCCCCCTAAGGAGCATACCCAAGTATAAAAAAACCATATGTACGAAAATGTAAATTAAGAGGAATACACTCATTTTTTTTTCTTTTTCCCAGACAGCACTGTAAGGTCAGTAACACGGCCCGTCTCTTTTAGAATTTAAAGCAGTATTTTACTTAATGTATTAAGCTCCTTCTGTTTGTGGATACAGTCTGAAGTGCTTTTAAGCCTTTTCAGAAGTCCCCCCTCAAGTTATTAGAAGAGCATCCAGCGAAAGAGAAACTCAGAGGACTGTTTTTCTTTCCTTAGCATGATTGTTTAAAGAAACAGAGACAATCTCACGGGACCAGCTGTTTTGTTTTGTTTTTTTTTAATTCCAAATCCTTTTGAGCTATCACAGAAGACTGTCACTCATGGAGATTAGGAACGCCGTGTAGATGATTAGGAACGACCTTTCATTTCTCCGGAAGGGAAAGTCATTTTTGAATTCTTTGTATTTATTCCAGGTGGAGATTGAATCGCTGAAAGCTGATTCTGACAGCAGGTGGATGTAAGACCCATTCACTGTACAGCTGGTTCAAACAGTCAGCTGACTGATAGCCTAAACGAACGGCCCGTGGAAATAACTTTGTGCCGTTCAAACTGCAAATGCTGTTTCAGAAAAGTTGGTAAGTTTTGCCCTGAAGTGAAACAGAAACTCGGGTTCATTCAATCGTTCATTGGAACCTTTGTCGAACAGACACAGGTGCAGAGGAAATGATTTCAGTGTCCTCGCTGACAGCTTCATTGTTTGTTTTTAAAAAACAATTTTTAATACGATGCCAGCATCACAGGATAGAAGCATGTTTACCACGATGTGACACGAGCCTCCCTTTAAATGACAGTTCTTTTTAAAATGATTTTGGAAACGAAAAAAACACTAATTGTTGCAGCTTTGTAAGAGGAATCTGTCCTTGCTGAGTGCAACGCTTCAGCTGCTGAGCCGGTCCGTGGTTATTGTCCGAGTCTCGTCTTCATGATGGTTCGTGCAGTTTCACTGGGAAACAGATCTGGACTGCAGGCGGACAAAAGCCTGAAAATGACTTGCGCCGCCCGGTAGATTGAGGTCTGGCATAATGAAATGAAAAAACTGTCGCCCAGATGGCCACGTATGTATCTCCGAAATTTCAACACGTGTCTCTGCATCGACGGCGTCACAAAATGTCGTCGTCTTTGATAAAAACTTGCCAACTTTCCTGGAAACGGGGTTTGTTCTTACTGTCTGTGTTGGACACACTGTGTGAATGCATGTTTGAATATGTGAGTGATGAAGAGAAACGGGATTAAATATTTACTTTTTAGGAATATGCAAATCTCAGGCAGAGGTTGGATGCCATTTGGTGCAATGTTTGTAAAGAATAAGCGGCAACAGATGAATAAATACCTTTTGTTTTTGATCGGTTTGTGTAGCAACTGAACTCGGTGTGAATTTGATGTCATTTTAGGATTGCTGTCGTTGCTTTTTGTCTGTGTTAGTAGGATTGTACTAAATCTAACCAAATGAATTTATTCAAACTTGGTGAAATGGTGGAGCACAGCCAAAGGATTGGGGGGGGGGGGGTGTTCATGGCAGTTATGGCACAAATAATAACACTCCAACCCGATTTAGGGGCAATACTGATTAAATGTACTTCCTGTTTTCACTGTAAGCTCAGTGGTGCAGAGACAGCAGCAAGCACTGATGGGAGGGAACGGTACGGTTCAGTGGACTAAATTGGCCTAACCTAACCTGAACCCTCAGTGGCAGAGCAGCAGATCCAGGGCTGATGTAATCTTTTAGCTGTTGGAATAAAAAAACAAAAAACAATGTTAATATGTGGGAGCTGTTGGCCACGTGCATCCAACATTTGTTTCCAGCTTTGACCTTTACGCACTATGATTTCAAGGCAAGTTTATTTGTAGAGCACAATTCAAAGTGCTTTACAGCTACATAAAATCACAAGAAGGCACATAAAATCATTAGCACATCATTTGCACAGCCAAATAGAACTGTTTTCAGCCTGGATTTAAACATGGTCAGAGTTGAGGCCTGTCTCACATCTTCTGGATGACTGTTCCAGATTAGAGGAGCATAACATTTTCACCTTGTTTAGTCCTGACTCTGGGCACCAGCAGGAGACCCCTCTAACATGTCAGAGATGTACTTTGGTGCTAGACCATGAGGAGACTGGTACACGAGCAGAGCTGTTTTAAAGTCTATTCTCTGAGCGACAGGAAGCAGAGACCTGAGCGCCGGATGAATGTTTTCCCAATATTATAATAAATATTCCAATGTTGGAATACCAAAGTTCTTTGAATGAATCGGCAGATCTCAGATGGAGTTTGGCACAAAGTTTTGAACCGCGACCCATCCTCGTCAGAAAGATTATGTATATTTTGCTTGTAAAAATCCCAACCTCTTCCTAAGTGACCCAGAAGTACAACTCTATAAGTGGCAGCCATGAGAGGAGCGGGTCCACAGGTGTCCATTATGTCCTGGATAATTATAATAACACTGGACCATCCTCTAATAAAGGAAAGAAGATATTCTTCCAGCCACACATTTTCTTTAGTTCAGGCAGTATGTTGCTTTAACTTATTAATGATCCAGAGATTGAGTTTGGTAACAGTTTAATCTGCTGCTTCACCTTGAATATTTGATTTTTAGAAAGATGCACATTTCAGGCTGGATGGAGGTCGGATGCTATTTGGAAAGAATAAGTAACAGATGAACAAACAAACTTGCTTTGGATTAACAGCCGAACGTCATCGTTGGTCCTGGCCTGAATTTTCATATCCAATGAGGATTTGGCCTCTGTTTTTTGTCTGTTTGTGAGCAAGTTCATGCAAAATCTACCTGACTTGCCATCTAACTTTGTAAAGTGGAGGAGCACAGGCAAAAATTAAATTTTGGTCCAGATCAGGATCAGCTTCTTTGAAACTGTGAAACGTAGATTAGCCGTGGTGGAAGACTGCTATACGAGGAGCCATTTACATTTTTTTTTTTTAAATGCCTTTCATTTCTTTCTCTTTGCCATTCAGAGCAGCTCATTTATTGTCCAGGTGGTACATTCTCCCATACAGACAGGCAGTGACGAGGCCTCCAGTCATGTTTGAGTGTTTCATTGCCACTCGCCCATCTGCAGTTTTGTCCAGCTTCTCGGGCTGCTCCAGGACCAGGCGGCTCGCCAGAACCGATGGGTGCACGTATCTGGTCTCAAATATCCCCTCCAACACGAAGTCCATCTTGGACTCGGCCTCTTCCACCTCTTGTCCGCAGGAGCTGGCCTCCGAGTCTGCGCAGCGAACTACTGCACACACCTGTAGATGGAGATCAGGTCAACGATAAGGATCGGTCGTTGCAGTAAATCGGTTTTAAACATTGAAAACTCCTCCTCATTTGTACCTGCAGGGCGTACCGTCCGTTCACCGTGTGGGTTCCTGCAAACGCTCCCAGTGCATAGAGCTCTTTTCTCTGGCCTTGTGATTTCCACTTGTACTGAAGGCGGCAGCAGAAAGTGCCGTCGCACACTCTGAGTTCATCCTCTGTCTCGTCTAAGAGGACAAAGTTAAACGGGTCGTACATCATGGAGGAAGTGAAGGTGGGGTGGGGGGAAGGATCTGTAGAGGCAGGAGGACGAGAATCAGCGCAGCTCCCTCTGTGGCAGTAACTAGAATCTGCAGCCACTGATGAGGTAGTTTCACCCAGACTCATCCTCTCCTCTGTGGCTCCTCCCTGTCCCACCCACAGTGGGTCCAAGACGGGCACCCTGGCCACCAGCAACCTGCCCTCCTCTGGGTCTCCTCTCATGGCGTGGTGGTAGGTGGCAGAATCCGGGGTGTAGATGCCACTTCCTGTCATGATGAGTCGGTCGTCACGAATGTTGGCAGCCAAAAGCGTGACGTTGGCTCCCAGACTGAACGCCCGCTGAAACTGGATTGTGTCCAGTAGGGGGAGCTGGTTCATCCAGGCTGTGGGGAAGATAAGCTGACGCACACCCTGGAAGAGGAGCAAAGCGGAAAGGGTGAGAAGATCACAGTTGGCTGAGTTGGACACTAGTGTGTGGATCGGTGTGTACTTTCCTACCCTTTTCACCAGGGTTATTGTAGGATTGTGAAACAGGATGTCAAAGCAGACGATGAGGCCAAACCTCCCAGCAAAAGGTGTATCAAATGTAATGACTTCAGCCTGTGGAGGTGTGTTAAATGCCTCCTCAAAGTAGAGGTTGTGTTTATGGTAGCGGGCCACCAGCAGGCCATCGGAACTGCACGAGAGAGAATACCGTCAACAGTTTGCATCATTAAGAAAACTGCAGCCTTATATTTCAGCAGCTGCTCAGCACCTGAAAACTACATTGGTGTTGAACTGCCAGTGTTTATCAGGAGGACAGAGTGAGGACGGTTCTGTCTTCATAGGACATGGCTGCAGATCAGCCATGTTGGCCACCAGGTAGAGGTTGTAACGACGGGCTATACAGCTCAGTCGCTGCAGAACCTGGGAGAAAGACAGAGTGAAGGCACAGAACAGGTTAGTGGTGCATCTTGGTCAAAACACTCGATACAAAAGTCAGAATTAAGGGGAATCTGAATGACGACATGCTTGTTGAGGTCAAATCTAAACGTATAAGCGGACCTCTGTGTTGCTGTATCGGTCTGGCTCTGCGCAGGGGTTCCAGCGCTCCTCCTGAGGGTCAGGAATGGTTTCCAGGTAGCCAGAAATGGAGGAACGGGTGTAGTTGAAACCGTGAATCCCGTCCTCTGGAAACACCAGGATCTGGGCACCCTGGGTGAGAGGTTGGAGAAGCGGGACAGGAGATAATAAGTCATCGATCCACTGACATCAACCTCACGCCTTGGCATCACTTTATTTCTCTTGAAGTCCATAAACCAGAATCTGATCCTTAGTTTGTGCGTGTTCAATGAGCCAAGCTTTTAATATCTGTGAAGTCTGGTGGCAATAAGCACCACAGACTTCAGGCTTTCAAGTTTAAAGTTCAGCAAAAGTTAAAGTGACTTAAGAGTAAGATAGTTAAAAGTGAAGGTCAATGGGGAAATGCTAAAAAATATTAATTTCCTCTTGTCTCTTTTGTTAAAGTTCATGATGAAGACTTTCCCCTGCTTCCACACAAACTCCTTCACTTTATTTTGATATGTTAAGATACTAAATGTAAAGATACATTTAACCAGTGTTGGTTATCTTACTTTAAAAAAGTTATTAGTTACAGTTACAAATTACTTCTCCGAAAAAATAATTGGGTTAGTAACTCAGTCACCTCATTGTAATAGTAATTAGTTACTCAGCAGGTAACAGGCAAGTAACTGTGAGGTTATTGTTCATTTTCTATACGCTGTTACGTTCTATAACATCTTTAACGTCAAAGATGTTTATATTAACTGATTAAAGAATAAAAACACTATTTATAGTATTTTAGAACATTTGGTATTTATGTGAACTCAATGGATTACAGCCTTCCATGTGATATTCACAGTAATAAAAATAGATAAAAAATAAATATTGAAAATAAAAGTCAAGTGCAAAATTAAGAAACGCGAGTAAACTTGGGTAAAAAAGAAACAAAGAAAAATCTGGCCATTAAGTAGTGCAAATCTCTTTAACTATATTTTAGGCTTACTGCACAATAAACACAACACTATATTTATATATTTGGGCTTGGGTTAGCAGCAGCAGCAACAAGCGTCATGTTAGCATTCTCAGTAACGCAATGACGTTGCAACGATGGGGAAAGTAACTAATTGGATTACTCGTTACTGGAAAAAAAATAATGCCGTTAGTAACACCGTTATTACTAACGCTGCATTTAACAGATACATAACACAAAAAAGTTTAAAAATATATATTATATATATGAGAGAGACGTATAACATCCCTTGTGTTGTGTAACTACACAGTCAGGGGACTGCGGTCCATACTTGCTGTGCGGCCAGGGCAGCCTGTTCCTCGTAGATGTCCAGGTTTTTCTGCATGTGTTGCAGGGCATCGCGGCGGGACAGGGGGACGCGAGGCTCGGGGTTCAGGATAACTTTATGCTCATACACTGCTGCAACATACGAGGAGTCCACAGCGAATGCTGTTTGGCCAACGCAAGGGATGACGAAAAGAGCAACGAACAGAAACATCGTGGAAATGTTCTCAGAGTAACGAATGCTGATCGCTGTTGGAGCCGCAGCACCGAGGGGTCAAAGGCCCCCGGTGAGGCACCGCTGACTCAGCTCGTGATGTGGAACACTAAGAGCTGATAAGAACAGGCTTCCTTGTGAAATAGTGTAATGTATGATATCTGAGTTTGGATCCGAAAGCAGTGTGCACTGGCTCGCTGTTTAGGACGTTTGGGTCAACGCCGGTCGGATCATGTCTCACTGACAACACTCTGCTGTCATGGACGACTTTTAATTTGAAAGTACTAAAAAAAAAGGAAGGGTGACGTAAATTACCCGGAAGTACCTTGTCAAACCGACCTTACTGCACTCACGTCAACCGCTAAAAGAATTTTTTGCTAAGTTGAAGTGTAACTTTGCACATAATCCTTTTTTTCGGTCATTTATTTCACCGGGTTCTTCCTGAAACGGACTCAGGTTCGTAGAACCCGGTTTGCATTTAGAGGTCGTCTGATGACTCCAGACGTTTCCAACCACGCATATTAGCATTAGCTCGCGTGCTGTTTTTCCACAATGTCAACAGCCCCAGAAGCCCCCGTGTCCAAATCCAACCAAATGTTAAAGAACTGCTGGAGCTGCAGAGTCATCTCCGGAGGGGGGCTGGTCCTGTGTGGAGCTTATGTGTTCAGCGCAGCGCGGAGGGTGATGCGACAAGGCGGACCGACCTCCATGGGGACCGTGGCGCAGATCACGTTTGCTGCAAGTAAGTTAGAAAACACCTTTTTTTTAAAAACATTTTTTCCCTCCCGTTAACCGTTTTAAATGATAATAAATCCACATCTGTGCTTGTCTGTAAGGTCTGGCTGCTTGGGGAGTTGTTGTCCTCACGGACCCGGTGGGAAAGGGGCAGAGGAAGACATGAAGACTGCGAAGAAGTCGCAAAACTGCGCGTTTCTTTGGGAAAGAGCTCAAATGTGGACTGCGAGGAACTATCTGTATGGCACGGAGCCAGAGAGACTGTTTACCAGCAGAAATCCCGTTTGATTTGAGACTTTGCATTAGTGTGCGTGGGACTGCTTAAATAAAAAATGGAGAGGAAAACCCAGTAGAGTAACTGAAAATGCTGCTTCTAATCTCTTGTCATCGTGGAAATGACAGGGGCACCTCATTCATTTAATTTATTTTTTTTCCTTGTATGTCATCTCCAAAAAGAAACAAAAATAAAACACAGGTGTAGTAACAATAACTTCATTTTTATTATTGTTGATCTCCCGCCCCCACATCACTGGGAAACTTTTCAAAAAGGACTTAATTTCATTTCATTTTCACTAAACTCGAGCTACTTCTTTTTGTTGTTATCAGGTCAAAATGCTGTGTGGAAGATGGTCCATCATTTGCTTCAGTGTGACTCCTTTATAAACAACTCTTATTTGCAGTGAGCTCTTCTGCTTTTTGCCCCTTCACTCCGATTGAATGTACTTCAGACACTGTCCCCAAGTGCTGATTTTCGCAACTCGTCCAAGGTGCTCCAGCTCCTTGCGATCCTGAATTGAATTAAGTGGGTGTAAAATAATAATAATGATCATCCAAACCTGCAGATCTTTACAAAGACGGCAAGGAAACCACATTAAAGACACTGAACTACTGGTGTTTTAGTCTGAGTTGCTTTTTATTAGTGTTATACTGATCAGAGCACACGTGCTCACAAGAAAAAGTTTGATAAGCATGGTGCAAAAAACAAAAACAACAAAAAAAAAGACACCCCAAAGTCATTTTCAGTCACACAAAATGAATGTGACATTCTGATTGACTCGTTTTTGTTTTTTCGGTTAAAGAAAAATATGAAAATAGAGTTGACAGTACATTTAGGCACACTATTAACACATACTGTACACAGATATGCACAATTTTTCTTTATAATAGATTAGTATATACTGGGGTTAAAATAAAAAATAAAAAACAAACAAAACAAAAAAAACCAAGCCTTCCGGTATGGAGAGGTTTGCAGATAGATAAAGGTGACATCTCCTCCATCATGGCGACAACATTATTCACCTCTCAAAAAGAGAGGCTGCAGAGTTCAGGGTCCACCAGGGCTGGTCAGTGCAAGCAGATCACAGCAGTCGAGGGCGTTTTGTCCAATGACTGCAGCAGAATGAGGCTCTGTTCAGCCAATGAAGGCAGGACGCTCACAGGTGCTACAATAAGTGCTAATTAGCAGTGATTCCATTGGTTACAGTCTCCTCTGTGAACCTGTTGGACCTAGTTTATGGATTTCTGAGGCAGGAGGGGGGGGGGCACACGCAAAGGGGGTGTCTTTGCAGCATAAGTTCATCATAAAGATCTCTTTGCACTCGACACGATGGCCCTGAGTGCATAAAACGCCACTTCCGAGTTAAAAGAAGCATCTGTTCGAGGCCTTCTCTGAACGATCTATAGTCCCATGAGCTAATCATTGAGCTGTGGCATGGAAGAAAAATCCCCAATCACTGCTTAATCATTCCCCAAAGCCAAGATTCTGCAAGAGTGGACAGGGGATATGTGGAAAATACCCCCTGCCCACCAAAACAAAAACAAACAAAAAGTCTCAGACTTATAAAACAAGTCTGTAAAATAAACATTGTACTTTTACAACGGAATGTTAAGTTGTCAGGGTCAGAAGACGGGGGGGGGGGGGGGGGGGGGGGGGGGGGGGGGGGGACGGGGGGGGGGGTTTCGTGTTTTTCTCCTATTAAAAGAATACGAGTGACTATTTTCAGTACACGATGATTCAAAATGCACATGCATTAAAGAAAAAAACAAATATTGCACCAAATCAAAGACATTTTCTTAGAATAAAAGTGATTAGGGATATATCTCCATATCTCTAGGATCTCCGTTTTCCTTGCAATGTTCAGTCACGTGACGGAGAGCTCCCTCTAGCGTGCGTCTCCTGGTCAGTATGTACTGTATATAGATTTAAGGCTGATTCACTAGCTCACACTGGCACAGTTTCTGACTGAAGAAGGTTTGCATCTTCGTGCTACACACACACAGACACACACACAGACACACACACGCGTGTGCAAACGCACAACCATTTGCACAAAAGTCTACACGAGCCTAACGCAGAACAGACCGGAGAGTACATTCGATAAGTGTGCCTACCTCAGCGACACATCCTTCAGTGTGTCCTCGCAGCCTCGCCTTTTCGGCCATTAAAGGCCTCTTTCTTCACATGATCAGTGATATGAAGCACAGTACTGTTCAGAGTATCTCAGCGTCACTCCATACATGCACGCACGCACGCACACGTATGAACAGCATGAGCTTTGGTCATCGCAGGTTATGACAGTAGCATTAAAGGGGATGTGGCCTGCTCTTGGAGGATCAAGGGTGGTAGAAGGGACTAAACACTTCAGGGAGGGATCGAGAGAAGCACTGAAGACGGAAAAATGCTGAAAAGAGTAAAAGATAAAACCTTTCGACCCATAACTGTTCAGTCACATTTCTAGGACAGCGCCTCTTTAACCCAGTGCTTTTGACATTTCTTTTGGTTGCTATGAAAACATACATTTTACAAGTCAACAAGTGCTTCTGCAGCTCACGTGTCTACAGCATGAGGGTACTTTTGATTGCAGCTGTGTGGCTTTAAAGATGGTGGACTGAAGCGGGAAGGTAAGGCAAGGTGTGGATCTATGCTATCTAGTCCTGCAGTTTAAAAACAATACAGTATTGTGTGGTCTGCTCCCGGGACCGGAGGAAAGCAGCATTGGCTGGCCCAGGATGAAGCTCAACGCAACTAAAAATCTCCAAAACGGAGGGGTAAGTAGAGAAAGTAAAAGAACACACTGCCATGTTCAGTCTTGGTGCAAATGATAGGATTCGTGTTGTTTTTTTTTTTTTTTAGTTTTTCTTTTTTATCGCATGTGTCTCATATCACAGAGTGAGAGTAGAGCGGAGATACTCGTCCTCCGGTTCTGTCGCAACAGAAATAATCAGCTGGGTAACTGGAGTGTTTTTACCAACAGGAGAGTGTGAAGGAAGAGGAAGGGCAGAGGTCACACATACCCCAAAGTTCACATCAACCCTCCCACCCTCACTCTTAGCTCTCAAGTCTCTGTGTGTGGAGTCGGCCCGTGTCCTGATGCCGCCGTCCTTTCCTGTCACCTCTTATGGGAGGAGCATTTGAGTTTGTGGGTGTATGCGTGGATGCGTGGCGAACGGGAGTGCAGCTTGACAAAGAGCTCGGGGAATTTGTACTGAGGGAACATGGTCTCCAGGAAGCCCTCGATGAACACATAGACGAGCCGCCGGTTCATTGGTTGGTACTGAAACATATCAAAGACGCGGAGTATGCCCTTTCTTGTGGTGTCCGCTCCGATGATGTGCTTCAGTTCATCTGAGGCAAGAGACACAAATACAGTGCAGTCGTCAGCGGGGAAATTGCAAGTGAAGCAGTGAAGACAGAAATGATATCATCTCTCAGATAACAAATCAGACACTTTCTCCTTATCATTTATCTCTTGTATAACTGGAAAATGCTGCCGATTCCACCAGATGCACTGCAGAATGTTATAGAAGCGGCCAGAAGCTCCTCTCCACATGCAAAATCTGCACAAAACCTTTAAAAAGTAAAGAAAAAACTGCAACGGGATTGAGACCCTGTACACCAGCGCTGGTGGAATACTGGAGATAAGTTACAACTTTAAAATGAGAATCCCCTTTTATCTATGCGCTTCCTGGCAGTGCGTTTCATTTCTACAAGAGAGAAAAGATGAGGAGGAAATGGCCGATGGAACCCCTCGATGTTGCCAGTTGATAACTGTGTATTTTTACCTGGCATGATGCCCAGCAGGCTGGTTTTGGCAGCTACTCGTGTCCTCATCCGGATGCACTTATCCCGGCGGGGTGGGGTTTCAGCTAGAATACCATTGGGCCAATAGGAATCCCTGAACAGAGGTGGAAACATTTAAAGTTACCAAAGTACTTCCTCTCCCGACTAATCAGAGGCCCTTGCAGCAAAAAGAGGATGGGTTACCTGAACTTCTTAACGTAGTCAGCCACCTGCTCTGGTGATGTCATGTAGTCCACATGATCCACGATTTTCCTTCAGAAAAACAAAGGAAAGAGGATTTAAGGTGGACTCTTCTTTTTTTTTTTTTTTTAATGGGATTATTCAGCAGTCCTCTCTGAGGGCTTTATGTGCTTCTGACCTGTTGATGGTGTCTCCGTAAGTAGCTCTGATGAGCTGCTGCAGCAGGTTCTTAATGTTCCTGCGCAGCCACTGGTTTTTCTCTTTGAGGTCAAACACCTCGTCCATCAGCAGCAGCATTACCCGAAGCGGGATGTTGTCGTCCACCTGGACACAACAACAGATAAGTTTACCATTTTACTGAAAAAAACGGGAGAAACGAACGTCTCAGGCAAACTGCCGGCTTACGCACATTGTCATCAAGCTGGGCTGAGACTCGACACTGTTCTGGGTCAATGTCAGACTTAGGAAGAAGTGGAGGCACCTGGGAAAAACAAGTGTTAGAGCGTTAGATCCAACGTCCGCACAGTGAGCAACAGTCGCGCCTCATGAAATGTATCAGTCTGGAAAATCCTTGCAGTATTGGTGGATTCCACCTTGAGTATGGACTGTTTGATGTCCTGACCCAGTCTCTCTGACATACGGCCCATGTTGTCAGAGACCTTGGTCATGCCCTCTGCCAGACTGTCTGGCAGGCCTTTTACTGCATTGGACACGTTCCTCATGGAGCTGCGCAGAGGATTCACGAATGTGTCTATCTGTAGGGGGATAAAACGCATGCAGAAAATTCATTTTTAAATAACCAGACACTTTTACTACATGCATTCTGCAGCTGCATAGAAATGACACCGAAAGCCATGTCTGTTGCGTGAATAAATTTAATGACCTTCCGTGCAAACTCTCCTTTGCCCTTGCTGTAGGCCTTGTTCTCCAGGAAGTCGTAGACATAAGGAATCAGAGTTGGGCAGGCCTTCACCATCTCTGGGTTTAGCAGCAACTGGAACGCATGCACACAAAGTAACCGGTATGCCCTCTACAGAAAGATGCATGACGCCTACTGTAAACTGGCACAGAAATCTGTACCTGAAGGTAAGCGTTGAGGTCTTTTTTTCTCTTCTCCAAGAAGTCTCTGTCCATGTTGTTAAAGGTTTTCTTCCCAGGCAGCTTGAGGATCGACGCCAGATTCTCAAACTGGAACAGAAAACATGGAAAATTCTAAACAAAAAGTGTCTTTAAAGACTGGCTTTGACATGTCGATCGTCAAATGATTTAATTCACCTGTTCAGTGATTCTCATGTGGAAGTCGTGGAAGTCCGAGTATCGACGGTAGGTCTTCCAGCAGTCCTCACTACCATCGTGGTTGCGCCTGAACACGGTGATGGCGTACAGCGCGTATGTCTTACCGTGATCGTTGCAAACCCCTGCAGCACCCCAGAAGCCGGGAAGACAAGTATCAGCTACCCCGCCCGGCAATACATCCAAAAAGGGGGAGTGTTGGATTGGGGATGGGTTGATGGAAGGCGAAGAAGGAAAGAAGGGGGAGTGTTGCAGGTGCAAAGTGTGGAGGTGGAAGAGCAAACAAAGAAAGAATCCAGAACAAAGTGTGTGGAAATGTGATAAAAAAAAAAGAAAGGGGGGGGAGTATGGAAGAATAATAGGAAAAGTCAGGGAGGGAGGAGGAAGGAAAAAGGAAGAACAGAAAAAAAGTGAAGGTAATGGAATAAAATAAAGAATACTGGAGCAGTGTGAAGTGAGACAAAAGACAATGAGGTGCATGAAGCTAGGAGGTGAAAAGTTGAAAGAAATAAGACATGCAGGGGAGAGCTAGAGGGGGTTTACAGCTAGAAATAAACTGGACAAAGTCACGAGTCATTCAGCGTGAAGTGTAACACAAAACTATTCACGCTAAATAATAGAAATTCTTCCACACATGTGCACACGAGGCGCCAGAATACGTCACGACCCCTTCAAGCTTTATTCACCAGCGATCTACTTTAAGAATCTATGAAAATACCGCAAACAATGAGCAAAAACATCTGCAGTGATTTGTGCCAGAGGAGCCGCTCAGTGTACCTGTGTCAGAGATGAAGGCGTGTAGTTGCATAAATTCATCATGGCAAGAGTTGGTCAAGTCATCCAGGGACTGCAATCAAAGAAATGGGTCAGCATGAACCGACACAGACAGCAGGAGGATAAAGCGTCTCCATGCACCTCCACGGGAAAAAAAAAAGCCATATCTCATAAGAAATAACAGAGGCAGACTTACGAGGTTTATGCTTCCCGTCGGAGAGCCGTTGAATGATTCTCCATCACCGTCATCAGATCCTCGGTAGCTGGGCTCTTTCAGCATGTCCAGCTCTGCGAGCATGCGCACGTACAGAGGACTCTGCTTGAAGGATGGGTAAAAGCGCTCGTCGCGGAGCATCAGATCATACACCTAACGAATGGGAGAGATGACTTATCAGCAGAGGCGAAACTAGCAGACGGAGTGTATCCCAAGGAGTGCATCATCTTAGTACCTTTCTTTGGATTTCATCAAATATTTCAGGTGTGGGGTCATCTGTCATCTGGAGCTTCTCAGACAGCTTTGTTACGAATGTCATATCCACCTGCACCCTGGGACACGCCTGTTAGAGCAAAGAGAGGTCAGTGCGTCTCAGGCCTATTTAAAACAATCACGTCTTAAAAATATTTGACGAGGGGAGCCGTGCATGGTAATCTGAATGTGCCCTCTACCTTCTCAGAGAGGTACTGTTCATAGACACCAAGCGCGGCCGCCTTCAGCAGCCCCTTTGTGGCACCGGGCTGCTTCTTGCCGTCTTTCTGCCAGCCCTCCATCACCTCCAGCTGCTGCTGTGCCGTCACCCTGTATCCCTCCACCGTGAGCCAGAAGAACAGCTCCGCCTGAGCCCCCGCCGCCTGCATGAAGTCTGGATCAAAGACAAAACAACTCGGTCCAAATGGTGTGGCTCCGCATTGCATTTCCGTTGCAGATGGACAAGCAGTCGGCGCTTCTAAAGTTAAGCTCTTGGTATTTCTGTCCCCATGTGGTATCTAAATAAAAATCTACTGTAACCCTCCTTTAACTCCAAGGCCCTGCCAGCGAGTTTTAAATGTAGCTGGTAACAACTTTGCGGTTTTAATGATTAAATCAAACATTTGTAATTCACAATTCAACATTTTGGGGAGGGAAGAATGCTACAATGATATATCTAGCTGTAAATTTAAGCTGTTGGCTCTTTTCCAGACCAAACCTGACACAACTTGGCTCGACTCCTTGTATGCACGCGTATGTTACTGTAACCTGATCTGTGAAGCTGAAGGAGCTTTTAAAATCTCTGGCGAGCTCACGAGGGACTGAGAGGGAGCGTGTCTAATGACAAAGGCTGGGGTCAGACAGTCGGTACACAGATAAGTTAGGGATTATAAGGACGATTAACAGAAATGTTGAGGTATCTGTGTGAGATGCGATGTCTTTTCAGAATTACCCATGAAGAACTGCAGGGCTATGTTGTGGACGAGGATGTGATCCAGCGGGATAACACACAGCTTGCCAAAGTTGGCTGCCAGCTTCAAGGCATCGACCTCCTACAAAAGACAGGAACAGGTTCAGCTGGAGACTTGAGAAGACTTGAGAAGACTAAATTCATTTGAGATATGTGCATTTGAATTAAATTCTCGAGTATAAATACTATAAATAAGGCTGTGCAGCAGTTTCTCACCTTGCCAGACTGTAGTCTCTGGATCCTGGTCTCACACACCTTCTTCACAAATAAAAGACTGTTGATCTGATTCTTGATCACATTGATGTCTAAAGGATGAAGAGGTTGGGACAGAAGAGGAAAGCTGTGCGTTAGTTCAGCCAAACTTCACATGTACTGACATGACACGTTAGCGTCTTTATTAAGTGATAAAAAGTGAGAGCCCACCGTCTCCAGCAGTGTCCAGGGAGCGGAGATACTGCAGCTCCTCCAGCACCTTGTCTTTGACGGCCTCCAGCTCAGCCGGCTTGTCTGTTAACTTCAGGATGTTCATAAAGGCTTCATAGTTACAGCTGGAGTCCCGAATCTGGACACAAAATGTAACATCGAGCCTTTTACTTCTTTTATAATCCAAACACCGAGTTAACTGTTTACAGATCATTTCCTGGATGTGGACTCTCACCATCCAGATGACAAACTGGTTGATGTAGTCGGGGTCACTGAGCTGGTTGATCAGAGGAAGTAGCACGCCACGTGCCAGCACCTCCTAAAATACATACAAATACAGTGTTTCAAGGCAGAGAATTTACACTACAAACATGGAGGTGCAGTTCATTCAGGAGGGGCAAATGTGCATTTTTCCTCCCCCATGTTTGCATTTCATATGAATGTGTGAACTCACCCTCAGGAAGTATCTCATGTTCTTGTTGTGGAAATCTCCAGGAGGTAGTAACAGATACAAAAGCAACTCACACAAGTCCCGAAGAAAACCTGACAAACACAAAAAATGTGAAGGTTTACCAGTTACAGCAGTGCAGGCACATTTGGCCGAAGACTTCCTTATGGCAGTGTGAAACATAAGGCCAGAAACACCGCAGGAGTGCCTTTTACCTTCTTCATCTTTGTACGAGGTGCAGACTACATCTCGACAGATTTTTCTTTCCATCTCCACCTCGGCTTCAAAGAACGACTCCACCAGCTCTTCGGTTATGTCTCCTGTTCAGAAATCACTTGTCATTGTCTGCACCGAGCCTGACCTTTTTTCCCTTAAATAATTCAGTGCACAGCACCTGCGCTGAGTCACCATATATATATATATATATGTAATCTCAAGCATTGTAAAAGACAGCCTTGCATAAGCCGTGGAGAAAAGAAAAACATAGGAGTGGGTGAGACATAAAGCAAGTGTGAACATGTCCTCGTACTCTGTTTGTCCTCTCTGTCGGCGAGGCGATCCTGGGCTTTCCTAAAGACACGTAAATGGGTGGCAAAGTCGTCCACCAGGCGCGTGGTGAAGTAAGGCTGCCAGTCCACCTCTTTGGACCTTAACACACAAACAGTAGATTTTTTTTTCTGACTGATTAAAAGAAAAAAAAAAAAGACGGGAGAATCTGCCCGAATGTGCGTCTTGTACCGTGTGGAGAACTGAACGAGGGCATTCTGCAGCGTCTGTCTGATCTCCAGTAGGAAGGACTCGTCTTCGCTCAGCGTGTAGTACCAGTACTGGATGTAGTCTCTCAGCGCAAACTGGATCACCTAAAGAGACACGTGAAGGAAGACGGGAGAGAAGATCGATGGATATTTAGCCGGATGTGTTTACAGTCAACATTTAGCCAAAACGATCAGAGAGCTGATGTTTTAGTAATGATGACACCTGTTGCACATACTCGTGTTGAACCGAAGTTGGAAGGTTACAATAAACTAACCTATTGAATTAGTGTAGAAGCTGCAGAGTGAGAGGGCAGTTTGTCAAATAAAAAATAAAAAAAAGACCTCAAGGTTCCCATGCAGCTGAAATGATAAGTATGCATTTGTGGGGAGGAGTGGAGCACAGAGGCCCCATGGTAGACCAGTCAGCGTCATCTGACCATCACTAACTGCTGTGTCTGCACTTAACTCTCACTTGCAACGCCTCTTTGCTGAGGACAACATGATAACAGAATGTTTCTTTTTACCGTAAGTGTTACAACCACAGAGGCTCACCAAGCTCATGTTCCCCATCTGCGGTGCTGACAGGCAATCTAAGAGTCACTCGGAAAATCTCGCCACACATTTGTCGAAGGTCTCTTCTTTTGACTTCGTGCACATGGTGGAAGCAGCTTCGGTGGCAACGGGACAGAGAGAGTTTCAGTTCCGCTTTTGTTCGAAAGAAATAGTTGCTGCCGTTTTCTTTCTTCGGCAGCATATCTTCGAACACGTTCGATGTTTTAAAAGGAGACTCTGAGCACCGAATGTTAAAAGTGTATTTCAAAGGAAACTCTGCTCGTGTGAAGTGGTGATATTCAAAATGTGGGTTGAAATGCCAGGGAATAATCAAACTAAATCTGATATTAAAGTCAAGAACGTGAAATGTCCCAGAATATTAGGCTATATATGCCACATCTCCTCCAGTGCTTTTCATTGATGTCATTTTCATTTTCCAGGAACAAAAGCACAAAAGACAAAAGGAGCAACATTTCAGAGAACACACGGCACAACAGACTCAAGGGCGTATGTAATGTTTCATAGTGATTACCATTCAGAAGCTTGAAAGCATGAAGTTGCTGACCTGGGCCACTTGCTGTGTCAGACAGTGACCAAAAATGGAATGGTGTTCAAAAATTCTGCAGCGCTGTCACCCAGTCATCTTCCTGTTGTCTTCGGTTAGATTGTCTCATTGATGGTTGTGCTATAGTCAACTGGTCAATGCTGTTCTTTCTTTTTTTTTAATGACTAATCAGTGTGTGTGTGTGTGTGTCCCTCACAGCTGAGTGAAGTGATCAGTCATCCTTTCACACAATATTTGTAAAAGTTATTCATTCAACCTGGTATTTAAAGGATTTTATTTATTTTTCATATTTAAAAAAGTTTTGTGAGTTATGATCACACTTTACACATTAATTAAGTGCCATAATGGTAGCTATGCACATCTATTTTCCACAATGTATGGTCTCAACAGCCCTTGCTTTTGCTGCTGAGCTTGAGTTCAGTTTATTGTGGATTTATTTTCTTTCTCTCAAGCTCTGCATTGTTTTAACTGTGAAGATTTGAAAAGGTTACTGCTAAAGGTTTAAAAATTACCAAATAAACAGGAAGCTGCAATCAAAACAAAACACACAGACCTGTTGTAATGGTTCATCGATAAAACTGGAGCCAGTCAGTCTCCTGTCAATCTTTATCGGCTTCATCTCCAGTTTCATTTCATCCAGTGTCTGAAAGAGACAGATCAGCAAAGACCATAAAAAAAAAAGCTGTGAGTAATGGAATCAATTAACCTGGCAGGCCGACTTTATCAACAAAGAAAATGTATTAATAAGTATTAACGATCTGTTTGTGTAGGCGAGGCTGAAAGGCGTGTTTCTTGTGTGCTCTTACCTTCGTTATACCAATTTGTGTGAGTGGCAAGTAAGACTGTTCGCATTTTTCCAGGTGTTTCTCTGAGTTTATCTTTCCATAAAGCAAAGTGACCACAAAGCCCCTGGGAAACATTTTTAAAAAAGAGAGTACATGTTGCATGGATAAAGAAAAACAATTATCAGTCAAGAAGTGCTGTGGGTACAGCGAAAAGCTGTGTGTGACATGTGATTGTTGCTGCTCACCCTCCGATGAAGCAGAAGATATAAAAGGCCAGGTAGAATATGGCAAAAGGTCCGAAGGTGACAAGGAACAGCACAACTCCAAGACCCCCCCATCCCCAGATGGACAGACTGGCCTGAAACACAGAAGAAACACATGTTCATGCATGTTAGCAGTGTTGCGTGCGCACATAATTTAGCCTCTCAATTGATCATAGCAACAACGAGAAGCAAAAGCTTGGTTGACAGGGAATCTATCCGTCATTCCCACCTGACGACCACACGGTCTCAGCACGAATCTCAGACTGTCTCTCTGACATATCAGCATGGATGAAAGCCCATCACCTCCAACTTAACCTCCCAAAAACTGAACTGCTGGTCTTCCCAGCCAAACCAACCATACACCACAGCATCTGCATCCAAACTGAATGCCTGTCTCTTGCTCCATCAAAGGTTGCTAGAAACTTGGGTGTCATGATTGATGACCAACTAACCTTCAAAGATCACGTTACCTCGGTTGCTCGTTCACGTCGCTTTGCATTACTAAACATAAGAAAGATCAGACCATCTCTAACCCAACATGCCACCCAGCTCCTGGTGCAGGCCATGGTCATCTCCCACCTTGACTACTGCAACGCTCTCCTAACTGGTCTCCCAGCCTGTGCTGTGAAACCTCTGCAGATGGTCCAGAACGCGGCGGGGCGTCTGGTCTTCAATCAGCCTAAAAGAGCACACGTCACCCCTCTGTTCATTGAACTCCACTGGCTACCCTTAGCCGCCCGCATCAAATTCAAGTCACTGATGTTAGCCTACAAAGTGCTTAATGGAACGGCTCCCAACTACTTGAATGCTCTCGCAAAGGCTTATGTCACAACTCGGTCCCTCCGTTCGTCCCAGGATTGTCGTCTAGCAGCTCCTACACCACGCCTAAGACAATCCAAACTCTTTTCATGTGTCGTCCCACGATGGTGGAATGACCTACCGAGTGCTACCAGAACAGGGGCGTCCCTGTCTATCGTCAAGAAACTCTTGAAAATCCAGCTCTTCAGAGAGCATCTCCTATCCTAGCACTTACCCTGTACTTCCCTACCCCCTCTATCTCTGCACTTTATCTTTCTGCACTTCTTTCTATGCCTGCACCCTATCTCTACTCCGTCACCTCTGACAGAGTTGGACTAGTTTGTTCCTTCTATGTAGTTTATTGCTAGCTTTTTATATAGCTTGTTATATCTTCATTTGTGAGTCGCTTTGGATAAAAGTGTCTGCTAAATACATGAACATAAACATAAACAGTGGTGGCGACCCAACGCTACAGTGTGGTGGGGATTTTGAAACGGAGCGGTAATCAGGGATCTCAGCGGCTCTGCGACCTTAAGCGGGAAGGAGTTAAAGCTATTTCTTCACCGTGAGAGAGAGATTGACACGACAGCCACAGAAGATGTGGTGGAAACTCTAAAGCCACTGACGGTTGTCGAGATGGCAATGTCTTAGCAGAAGCCCGCATTTATACCCACTGTCAAGCATGCACAGCTGCTGGAGGAGAAAAGCAGCGGTTTTCATGCCTTCTGCGCAATTTGTACTCAAGGTGTGCTTTCTCAGCATGTGTGTGGTAGCACAAAAAAAATTGCACTTTTGCAGTGCTTGGTAATCTATAATTTAACAAGAGAAAAAAAAGGTAAGAATTTATTATTTTACGAAAATATCAAAACTCACGGGTTGAGTTCTAGTCTGTCCATTGATATTTATCTGTATGGATGCATGCAATTAATGCAATTATTTAAAAATCCTTTACACCGGTGGTAAAAGGAAAACAAACCCCCAGCATAGAGCAGATGAGAAAATGTCATCCACAGAGCAGGGAAAGGAAAAAAAAAAGACTTTACAGTAGATGTTGGCACAGGAAGAGATTACTTGAGATGACACACATGTGTGTGTTGCATTGTTAGGGAGTATCACACGCTGACTGTGTGTGTGCTGTGTGTGCACGTAGGTGCATATTTGCATGTCACATCCTACGATTTTCCTGTTATTGTCAGTGCAGGAAACCGAGCTCCAGTTTCTAGCTAACGACTCTGTCCCACTTATTCATGTAGGTTACTCTATTCTTTTCGGCCACTTTCAGCCGAATGAGAGAGATGGTCACAAGAACGCCAGAAAACTGAAGTTTTCTCTCACACGTCCCTGGAGCGTGTCTGAATGCTGGAAGTTGGTAAATGAAGGATGAGTCTGCTAAACTGCTCCTTAAAACTCGACTACGCAGTAGACGCCAGATGGGCGATTCAAACCAGGCCATGTACACCTCGGCAAAGTACACTAATACACGTTGTGCCGAGAGGTGTTACACAAAATGCTGTCGCTACAACCCTAATTAGAAGTCGAAACAAATCTCAGTTATTTCCAGCAAAATACTCTCCCTCTGACTGTGAAACCATCGCATAATCGGTGAAAGACGTGATGATCTTCGGTTGCCCTACATTCACACTAGAGCTCCTTAGATAAAAAGCTCCACCGATGGAGCTAGATAGGAGCAGACAGAGATTCCTCAGGACACTGACCCATTGTTCTCAATGCCACAGTCAGCTATGGCCAATCGGATGACACACATTAGACGAGCTGCCAACTGTGTCACATTTAGAAACACAGGCCAGTCAGTTTGCTATGTATAGCATGGGCATTAGTTACTCACAGACAAGCTAATGAGAATCAATGCTTACTGGACTGCGATTCAGGCTAATGGACACATCAATAGAAATTTGGGAGAGACTCTACAAACAAGTGCAAAGCAATAGTTATATCCAAAAATACTTCTTATGAGAATTTACGACAAAAACACAAGTAATTGCATTTCACTCAACTTAGAGCAGTAGCTTTTGTTCAGTATCAATTTTAAGCATCCCATGACAGTCCAGAGGTAGGGCAGAGCTGCTGCCAAACCCTCCCCACAAACTTCTATGGTGTCCTTGTGAAATGTCCTTCGAATAGTTCGCAAAGCGGGGCCGCTTAATACAGAGTAAGTGCCAATATTAATTGGCAACAACAAAGTCGGGCTACAGGCTACACACTAGCATACTGTAGGCTCCAACAAAATATGGTCAGAGCACGAGACAAGTTTCCTGAACACAACAGCATATTACAAGCGCAGGTGCGTACATTTCAGTGATATCAGACTGCTCCAATAAGAGCAGCCTAATATTCAACCTCTAACACTGGGTGATCTCGTTCAGATAGCTTCTATCTGCTAACGCCTGTCACTGTGGATTTTTCTACTCAAACCCGCATGATTTCACCTCATCATTACACCAGCTAAGCTACTGCTTAATTCACAGTATACAGGAAAAATGAAAACCCGATGCTGATGGTTATCGCTGAGGACCACCTGCTGACCTCTTTCCTCACTGCAAACCCACTGCCAACTGAATGGATCAAGATTTGAGAAAGAGAAAAAGATGGCTGAACTGGTTTTAGAGATGTGGGTTGTTCCGCTAAATGAACAGCAGCATCTCTGAGCACGCCTTGCAATACACCACACACAGGAGGCCGTCACTCACTCTAAAACTTCACATGATGCAGGTCAGTAATCACTTCTCTGAAACTCACTTTCTGCAATTATTAATGAGACACTGAGACTTATGTAAGACACTGCAGCTTTACTTTTTGTGAAAACATCTGGATGGCAGCACGCACACCGGACAAACTCTTAAATTGAATCATTATTTTGAATAAGTGGACAGTTAATATCATCTTTCATAGCCCTGTAAACAATATATTATACGACTAAGATCATTCCATTAAAATGCAGCAATGTTAAACATATTTTTCTATACACATGAAAGTAGAAACAGAATTTTTTTTCAAGTGAACTTAAAGGCGAAACCATTACAAAAAGCTGATGGCAACTAAAAGCTGTGGCCACATGTGAACTTCTTGCGCCCAGCCAACAGAATGTGTCCAAACTGGCTAGACTGCTGCCTCTTTCTTAAGTCTTGAATGGCTAGAACAAAGTCACTGATAACAGCGTTGGGAAGGGAAACAGAGGTGGCCAAAGAAAAGGCCCATTATTACGGTTAAGCTAGGAGTGTAGGCATGCTATTTAGAGTGATTTATGGCTTGCCACAAGCTGTGACTGTCCTAAACAGACTGTGGTATCCTGAACTGACAGTACGAGTCATCTATAAGATATCGACCACAAAGTTACAGATATTTATAAGAAAATCTAATTAAACTCTAATGCAAACATCAACTAAAATATTGAGCTGTGTGTTGTGCACACAGGCCATTTTCACCCATCAAGAACACACACAATCACAGAAAAGGCAGCTGAAACACTTTTGCAAGTGATCAAGAAGTTTTAACCATATTTTGCCCACAAAAATCAGCACATTTATGCTCAGGGCTCAACAGGTCACTGCGTTATGGACTAACACAAGCTAACGGACACAAGGAAGAGTTCTGTCTTCATTAACCTGAAGCAGCAACCACCCACTTACTTATTATTTCCAAAGAATAACAGAGCGAGGTGATAAGTAAGCAAATCTAAGCAGGCTGATAAGAGCACAGAGACATCAACAAAAGCTAGCTAACTTACTGTGACAAAAAGTCAGACACTAAAGCAGTGCAAGTGTTTCCACCTGGCATATTTGTTTCAGCCTTGGATATTTGTAGTTGATAAGTGCAAATGCCATTTCCAGGAAAGTTGTCAAATTTTCTTCATTTTTATTCAACCGTCACAAGTACAAAGGGAATCAATTTCAGCATCTTCACTGACGAGCTTCACTGTATTTAGACTTGTTTAGAATTCACAAGTAACAGCTTTTAGGACAAACTGTACAATGGGCAGATGAATTAGTGACAGGACTGGGTGTAAAAGGAGCATCTCCCATTCAACCACCAAAATGAACAGATTTAAGTTTCTGTTGCATTTTTAGAAAACGTCCCATCTTTTCTGAAGAAATCAGTTTCATTAGCAACTAACACGATCTCGCAAACATATTTTTGGGTATAAAGTTTAAACAGAAACCCATCTGTGAGTGGCACATGTAAAAGAAATACAGTAAGGGTCCATTATAACGCACGGCACTAATTCTCGGAAAAAGTAACTAAAATCAGTTCGATTCAGCCTCGTCTTACTTAATCCATCCCTATGAGCAGGACTGAATATGGAGACTATTAGATGGGCTGTGTGATGAGACTGCGAGCGCTTGGCTCTGGAGGAAGAGATGATAACTGACACTCCTGAGTCATTACAGCTTACACAGGGTTTAAAACATGTACCATCTGTTCCAGTGATTAACACCCGAGCCCGTCGGGGATGCACACATTGAAACTCCCTGCAATTCCTTACGCAACCCGCACTGAAAAGACACACAAAAAAAAACACAAGCGTCACGGTACTTAATTGGAGGCACATTGTGCGGAGAAAATATCTTGGAGTGTGATATATTCTTACACTTGGCTAAAAAAAGATACACTGAAATGGATGCACTGATAACCCAGTGTTCCATATACAACAATCAAAAATAGAAACACCAAGGACTAAGTGCAGATTCTACAGATTACACTTTATGATGAACAAAATCCTAAAACTAGTAAGACAGCTTTACATGAATCTATTCAGTCACTTATTTCTTAGGTCTGCTGTTATTTCCGTATCGTTTCTCTCTTAGCCAAAAAAAAAAGACCATCGTATCAGAGTGGACATCCATTGTTTAAAAGTTGAAAAGCACAGCAACACTGAGAGGCAGGTATTTTTGAGGAAAGCTTCCTTGTTTGAATGTTTTTAACATTCACAGATGCAATCATTTCCCTAATTCCTGGTGCAAACTGAAAACAAATCCATCCATACAAACCTGTCCATAAACAGACACGTGTGAGGAAAGAACTACTGAAAAGGTGGATTTTCTGTTCATATGACTCATACAAGTCCACAAGTGCTTCGCTGGGACCTGGCTCAGTGATGTGATTGGGTAAAGGGTTAATTCAGTTCACTGAAGCCCTCCAGTGGGAAATCCATGGTTAATGCTTGAGAGGAAGAGAAAGTGCTGCCTGATCATGCTACTCTAATCCAACTAGACCACCACGACACAAAGACCTACCACATTAATTTTGGGATTAAATCCCTAGAACAAAAAAAAAAGTTTATGACTACATTTAATTTCCAAAGAAGACAAGAAAAGGGTCTATTAGTACGATTAATATTCACAAAAAGAGCTGAAACTGTCAGAGAAATAAAACAATTCTTATGTTAAAGCATTGTTAGAATTATTACTTGCTTGCTTGGTGGGCTGTGTCAGTCAAACAATCAGTGACAGTAATTATAGTCAAACCAGCTAAATAAAATGTAACTGAATCATTCACCCCTGTGTGTAGTCTTTACCCTGCTCCATCCTATGAAGGTGGCTGGCCCTCAATGACAGGCCACACAAACTGATGACACAGAGAGAAGTCATCAGAGAGAAGTCATCAGAGAGAACTTTTTATAATATTATATTTCTGTCCAGTTTGATCTGGCTGGGTCACTTGAGCTGTACGCTCTTACCTCCATTATTACCCTGGGGAGGATGAAGTCAATACATGCCTCTTTTGACATAAACTGAGTCTCTAGCTGTGTCTTTTCACCTTCCTAGTGGGAAAATCTACCCGGAGATCACAACCAGCTAAAAGGCATCATTAGACCAGCAGTACAACTAGAAATGAAGCTGGAGCACACAAGCAAGCAGGAGACTGATTCCCTGCTTCTGCAAAGTTTGGCAGCTTTGTCAAATGATACATAAAATAAAGCTAAATTCAATCATGAGTGGTGACAAATCTAATTTTGATGCTCCATGTATACTTCACTCTGTCTCACCATGACCTAGACAGAGTGAGTATATATCTGGATGCAAAAAAAAACAAACAAAAAAAACCAGGTCTGAACAAGCTTTAATTCTTGAGAGCCATCAGCTCGTTTGGCAGGGCAAGCGCCTCTAATGAGAGGAGGAAGGGAGGAGAGGTGTACTGGATGACAAGCAGGCTTGATGTGACAGCATGTTGGCCTTAATGTCTACCAAGCTTTGATTAAGACAGCTTAATAAGGTTTAGCAAGGGGTGAAAAGCACCAAGAAAACTCTTTTTGCCTTTGGATGAGCACACAAGCAACAACAAACTAGCTCCATGCATAAAAGGTGACTAATCAATCTGTATAGGTGGGCAGAAGAAAAGAAGTAAATTACAGCGAGGCCTGTTAGAATGAATTCCATATCCATATTCACCTACGATCCTTTTGTACAATAAAACTATTTCAACTCACCTTCACAAAAAAAGCTAGACACAGCTCGTTACATTTCCATCAATACTTTAAACACTTTTGGCTTCATCTTCTGGGGGAAGGCTTAAGGGAACCAACTGCTTGTGACTGACTGAATTCTGAGGAGCTCCTACTGATACTCAGCTTGACGGTCTATTGATACTGAAGTTCCCGGGGTTAGTCACAAAGCGAAACTACTCAATGGAAACATTGTGTTTCTAAATCAAATGATATGAGATTCTGAGTAACTTGTAGAAGGTGAATATTTGGAACTCCACCAAAAGGTGTTGGTAAAAGATAATGTTGCTACTACTGATCTAAAACTCATAGTGACATAAAATGAGTCAAACCACTGATTACAAACGATGTCAATCAACAACTAAAATCTCCAGATTGTGACAAAGCACAGCATGCCAATGTCCAAAACCTAACTTGATTAAATGCAGATAAACTCTAAAGACGCAATTATATCAGTCACACAATAAGTAACTAACACCTTGTGACAAATAATGTTGGTGAAAATCTAAACTTGGGATCTGAACCAGTAATTGGTAGTTTAGAGTCAACACTGATTCTAGGATATCCAAACACAAGCCCATCATTCTTTTCCGATCAAGGTTGTCAGTGTGCAACATTTCTAAGCTGCAAAGATAAAGTTCAACACTTGACTGTACATTACACAGAAATCAGAAGTGCAGTCACAGCCCAAGCCCCATAAATAGTGTCTGACTGATATGGGTTTGTCTGAGGCTGATGAGAGTTATCTAAATGGCCCATACACAAAGCTGTTTAGAAGCACCTGGTAAAATACCTCCATTCAGTATCAAAACATTCAACAACATTCATTTAACAAGATTATGTCTGCCGTGCGTTGTTACATTATGCAGTCTTTCTCATTTTAAAATGACAAAAGTATCACTTTAACAAATATCTACAGGTAATCAATGTGTCTGGCTCCTTCTTCTTCTTTAAACAGGCCTTGTGAAAAAATTCAGGTGATTACTGGCCAAACGATCAATGATGCCATCACTACTCATTACCACCCTAACTCTGCAGGAGAAGTGTTACCTGCCTCTCAGGTGAAGCCCACACGGTTTGCTTGTCAGCTGAAACTGTTGTCAGTCTGTTTGTTTCAAGCCAAGCAGGAACCCAGATTGAATCACGTGAGAACTGTAGCAAAATTTCAGGTAATTACAAGTCCTGCTGAAGTCTTCGACACCCACTGATCAACAACAGTCCTCTCAATACACTCTCTCTTTATTTCAATGTCAGTTTGTTTTAGGCAACTTGCTTGTGCCTGACAACAGAAGCGAACTATTCTGACTGGCAACCACCATTGAAAACATCCCAATGGGCAGCCATGTATGCTTGTCCCATACTTTCAACGATGTAAAATGCCACAACTTTCCTGTCACGACCTGCTGAATATGGTTAACATCACAAATGTATGTCAACGACAGTTTGGTAAGCGGTGACCCATAGCTGTTTCGTTCTTCGACTTTCTTTCGCGGTAGGTTTTAGCCTTTCTTGCCGTCCACACGGCTAACGCCCAGCTCACCTGTATTTGTTGTATTGTGGAAATGCGACGTTGAGGGACCTTAATCATAATCTAAACGCATACTTCTGACATTGCCTATGTCCAGCTAATTTCAGCGCTGTGGTGACAGCGCGGATAGCCTAAGCTCCTCGTATTATCTTAGTGTTAACTGTGTAATCCGGGGATGACAGCCACTTTTAGCTGACAGCCTCTCTGAAAACACACGGCTGCGTGCCGCCCTCTCCCTCGCCTGTCAGGCTCTGTGTTTACCTGCCGGGCTAACCCTACGACGCTAGATGCTTCAAGCTAACTAGCTATGTCCACCACTGGAAAACAAACTACCCTAACGACATAGACGTCTGTTTTCCCAGTACCGACTTACCTCTGCAAACATGGTCTAAAAAGCTGTGCGTGCAGTGGTTCTGGCTAACCCCACCACATTGTAAAAGGGGCAGTTGAGGTTATTTTCTCCGTTAAAAGCGCTCGTATTCCCAACCTCCGTACTCTCTTCGGAGCGTCGCCATGTTTGCAAGGTTTACGTCGTAGGTGCCTCGCTTCTGGACGTCGCTATGCCATTGGCTGGAAGGTGATGACGTAGTATACAGCGTTAATCACGATTGACTGACCTATAAAAACAATTTATGGCTCTCTTTCTCTAATATTATTGAATCAAGTAATATTCAACTTAAAGTAACATAAGAAATTTTCAATTTAACGTCTTTTTTATATCATTAAAGACATTTAAAATGTGTTTTGCCCCTATCGTGCACAATGTGTCATCAATATTTACACAGAAACGACTTTAAAACACTTGATAAAATAATGAGAGAACAGTTATTCTTGAAAGTGTTTTTGCATAATTTTTTATATTGTGATGATGCATCACTAAATGTGCATGCTTTGCTAATATGCATCTCTGTGACAAAATAAGCCAGAAAGACCAGAGTGCACTCCAATCATATGGTTTAGCGGAAGCTACCTGCAAATCTGGTGGTAATGCATAATTCATTGACCCCATGAGATGATTAACCCGGGCTAAACTTTACATTGCGTGCTCGAGAGCCGATGATAGGTTTGTCAACAGTGTACAGACAATGAACCCCAGAGTGACAGAGAAAGATTGTGAGCTACCACAGAGATTTCTGTGCTGCTCTTAGTCATCATACCTGTCTTAAAGTAGACCAAGCAGCAGCTGAGTCACACAGCTGGAACGGAAGAAGCAATGTAAGTTTTCTGCCCCCCTTATGTCCAAGAGAGCGGAGCGCACAAACCAGCTTGTCCATTCTTTTAACATCCAGATGAACCCAAAGGAGAGATCCTTTGCCCTCCCATGTTTCTTATGTCTCCACAAGCCTTTGTCACTCTTCCTTTTTCTCTGTTGTTTTTTCTTTACTTCCCTCTGTCAGCAGACAAATGCACACAAACTGAAACACCCGAGCAAGCCACTGACAGTAGACTTTACACCCACGTTTTATGAGTTCAAGGCCATTTATGAGTAACAACATGTGACAAGCTAATGGATGTTTATGCATAGAGTTCTGTGAATGTATCAAGATTAAGCTATTTCCTGTTCGCAGAAACAAAGAAAACATTGACTTGTTGATCAACCTGTTTTGGAGGTGTGCTCATGCTTGCCCCGTGTGAACCTTGATTTTGAAATGATAATGGAAAATGCAAAAGGAAATGCAATCACAAGAGAGTCCTAAACACCTCCAAACTGCACTTTTTCAAAAGGTCTCAAAAACAAGGTGTTGTGATGCTTTAAGAATCTGCATGGACATTAAGTGCTGCTTCATTACTGCAGTGCTGTATTTTATGCACTAGAGGTCACTGTCAGCCAATGTCATAATTATGTGAGTGCTTTTATGAGCAATTTGTGGAATGTCTCAACTGATTTTGTATTTTGTATATGGCAGACATAGCTGCAGAAAGGTTCAACAAGGAATTCAAACGCTATTATAGAATTAATTATTTCTTTCTTTCTTTGAGTGTTTGAATACAGTTACAAACCTTACAGCTACATGCAAATTCAGAGTATGTGAGGAGGAGAATTGTTGCACATTTAATAAAAGCTTTATTGTCTACAAAAACTAATAACATGGACATTCTGTGATGGACGTCAACAGCTCACACACTGCCTCCTCTTTTACCCTCTGACTTCCTAATGTTTTAATCAAACTTTGCCACATCATCACGCTGACTGATGGCAGGAGGGATGATGCTGGAGTATGAGAAATGTCTGAGGATATACCTGATTTTTAAAATATTGTTTATTATTGATTTACTACTGACATTTCTCACCACTTTAAAATGTAGTAACTGACTAAAGAGTAACTGTCCTTTGGTGTCTGTCCCACCTGCTCCAATTTATCTTATGAAAAAGCCTTTGGCCAAAGATGCTATATGAAGCCCCCTTGATGCAGCGACACATTGGTAAGTTTGAGCGCTGCTTTTCATGGTTTGAAATGTGTGCATTTGTTTGATGACTTTAGATTTCAGTCAGTTGCTCAAACATTCTGAATTCATTCATTCTTTGAAGGAATCGATTACTTATTTCTAGAAATAACAAACTCTGTTGCTTTGCTTTGTAAGCCAACAAGTGGCCTAAAGCTACAGGGATCATGATGGTCTGGCCTGGAGGACAAGGACTGGTGTGTCATAGTTCAGAGGTCGGGTGGTGGAAGGTGACAGGCAGTGGTTAATTTAATGACAGAGGAAATGCACCCTATTGCCCTATATCTTTGTAAACCCTACATGAACAAAATTACACTTTTTAAACCTGGAAAAAAAACAAATCAGGTCTCAAATTGCTGCAGCTTTGTTTGTTTTTTAGCAAATTTTGGATTAATCTATTGTCCTGTCTATCTATATGTTATCTATTATGATATATAAAGGAAATCTTGGGCTGCACAATCTAGGCTGTCTCTCGTCCAGTGGTGGTAGGGATAGGCTCCAGCCACCCACAACCCTGAACGGTAGAAAAAGGGGATACAACTTTTAATTAAGAATTAATATTTCACTATTCAATCAAAAGAGTACAAAGACTCCACTGATATCAAGCTAACCTGTGACATTTTCTGTAAATTGGGAAACCTGTGGCTCAGGACATACGTTGTTTCATGAAAACAAATCTGAATTAAGAGTTTTGTATCTATGTGTTACCATGTGAGCCCTCAGCTGCCTGGCTGCGTGTGTTCTTGTGGAATCTAGGGTGGCATGGCGACACAAAGCAGATTAGGGGTGACACTGGCTAAATGTTTGCAGATGAGGGCTCCCAATATTTAATCACCACAGTAACAAGGGTCACCAGAGTGGGCCAACAGGCCAAGTTGCCCAGAGGTATGATATTTATTTCGGAATCCAATTGTGGGCATGTGAACGTGTGAAGGAAGCTGTGTGTGCTTGTGTGTGTATGCCCTCAATTGTCCTCTGACCACTTGCCTGAGGGGAAAGTGCTCTTGGTCACTGCTCTTCCAAACCTCACTTAACACAGTACCCCCGCCCGACCTCAGCATTATCCGCAAAGTCAGAGTCTTGGCAAGCTGATGAGCATGGACACTTCCTGATGCACAACAACTCTGTCAGTGTCGTGCTGTATCCACATTCCTGTGGTCCACTCACAGCCATGACACACATGCACAACATAAGTTGGATAGTTTGGGGTAAAAAATTCAGGTCAAAATGGCTTGTCAAGTAAATGGCTTGATTTTTAGAGAAATAAAGTTAGAGTTACAGAGTTTTTTTCTCTCTAACAGTTTAATCAAAATCGGAAAACTTTACTGATCCCGGAGAAAACTGCTCGAATTGCTACTGTACAACTAGATGTTCATACGAAGGACAAAATATAAATACAAATAAGATTCACATAAAATTAAGATAAAATGCAATAAAAGTATATAACTCCTGTACTGAGTGTAGTGATGTTTACAAATGATGACAATGATGACATTATCCATGATTGTGCCAGAGCAATTAACATATTGCACAAGGTGATAAATACAAGTAATAAAAACCAAGAAAATAGTAATATTGCACTTAACAACATAAAGATATTGCAGATGATTTCTCTTATTAGGTAATGGATATTGCACATGCATATCAGAAGAAATTATCACAGAAAGCCATACGTAGGAGTCACCGTAGCTAACAATGCACACAATCAGTTGTTTCTTGTGTTTGTGACAGAGGGTACAGAGAGTTAAATAGTCTGATGGCTGTGGGAAGGATGGTTTTAAGTGTGTTCAGTGGAGCACTTATTGCCAGTTAGCCTGTGGCTAAAAGTGCTCCTCTGTCCTGCCACCACATCATGATATTCATTGTCCATGATAGATCTGAGTTTCGACAACATTCTCTTGTCTATCACAGTGTCCAAAGTGTTGAGTTCCTTTCCATCAGTTTATTAGGTCTTTTTGTGTCTACCATCTTCAAACTCACCCATCTCAACATGCCACAGCAAATCAGATGGCACTGGCAACCACAGACTTGTAGAACATCCTCAGTATGGTGTTGAAGACCCCGAATGACTGGCGTCGGCATGGGAAATACAACCTACTGAGTTCTTTGACCAGTCCAATCTATTGTCCATGCATGCACCAAGGTACTTATAATCCTGCACTATCTCCAGGTCTGCCCACATCATAGTCATGGGGTTAACTGGAGAGCATGTTCTTCTCAGATCCACCACCAGTTCTTTAGTTTTACTAATGTTAAGCTGCAAACGATTCAGCTCACACCAGTTCACAAAACTGTCCATAAACCTCTTGTACTCTATCTCATCTTTGTGCCTGATGCATCCGACTAATGCAGAGACATCTGAGAACTTCTGCAGATGGCTGCCCATCAGACAATTTGAGGGACCCTAGGAAGCTTCTGGGGCTGAGGGATCTGATATCTGCGGGCTGCTCTCCACCATCACTGAGGACGAGGGGAGGCGTGAACTTTGCAGGCTGCTGGCCAAACATCATGCCTAATTCCGATGCTAAATAAGGCGCGCCTCAGTCCCCCTTTCACCTACAGTCTGGTGGCACTCATTTCACACTGCATGAAAGTCCTGGAGATATTAGTGCTTAAGATCATCTGTCCCATGGTCAGGCCGGCACTAGAGCCCTTGCTGCTTGCTTGTCAGGCCAAGATGGGTGTAGATGATGCCATTATCCACCTGCTGCACCATTTCAATAGCCAGCTAGATAAGCCTAGAGGATCTCTAAGAATTATTTACTTTGATTTCTCCAGCACTCTCAACACCACTCAGCCAGCCGAACTTGGGAGTAAGCTGTCTGCTATGCAGATAGATGTTCTTTTGGTCTTGTGGATCATGGACTACCTGAGGCTATGGGGTAGTGTGTCTAATACAGCATTGTGTAGCACAGGAGCTCCACCAGGTACAGTTCTAATATCATTCGGCTTCCCCCTGTACATATCTGACTTGGTGTCACCCTCCCCACTCTTTGGGAAGAGAGGTGAAAAGAGGAAAGCTGGTCTGATGAGGAGCTGATGGTTAGTCATCAGGCATCATATGCTGTGGAGGCTGAGTTAGAATACAGATTGAACTAGTTGGCCCTCTGTGAGTCTCCGTCTGTCCCCCTGCTGCTGGACTTACAGCCAGTGAAGGTGCTCATGGCTCTCTAAATTTCTTTGGAGCCTTTCTGCAGCCTCAGCTCCAGCTTCCTCACAGATTCATTTCACAGATAGCTGTCTCTGCACCTCCTTTACTGCCTCCCTGTCCCTTGATCTGAATGCCTTGTTCTTATTGTTCAGAAGGGATTTGATATCTTTGGTAACCCATGGCTTGTTGTTGGGAGAACAGCATACAGATTTCAGAGGCACAACACAGAAGTTTATGTATGCTTGTGACATGGGCTGTGAGACTGTCGATGTCATCACTGTGCAGCTCGTAAAGGGCCTCCCAGTCCGTTCAGTGAGATGACTCTCTGGTTTCCATTATTTTTTTATGATTTTGATGGTTGACTCCAGAATATGCTGGTATTTGATTGAATCTGTTCCTTTAGGGAGCCATAGTTTTAAGGAAACTTGACCTTTGTAACAAGTGGTCCTGTCATGAGATCATATTTCTTGGTGGGCCCAAGCTTTGCAAGCTTCACATTTTTCCTTCTTCTTCTTTTTTTTCTTAAAGTTACACTGAACAAAAACAATACAATAGTCTTTATAAAACTATTAAAAACAACGTCTCATCTTTAACCTTAGACCATTTGGACATCACTCAACTGCTCACAATAGCAGACTTTATGAATAGCATTTGGAACAGCATTGCACAAAGATGGAATAACAAACTATGTGGCACTTTAACACAGAGAAAAGACATCTAAAATTGTATAACAATGTTGTATTGAGGTCCCAAGAAAATCACAAAATCAAGCTGTGTTGTATTTGGCTGACTGACAATGTGTTGGTAGTTTAAAGAATATTAATAGAAACAGCCTTGCAAAATCCATGAAGTGGCATTAAAGTACAAGAGAACTACTGAAAGAAGAAAAAGCTTTTGCTGGCCTCGGTTTCATCACATCACTACCATTTCAGTTTATAGTTTAATGTGAGCTAATGTTTTGTGTGTGAAGGCTTTCTGTGAAAACGCTATTAATTCACAAGCTAAATATTGTGATGTTTAATTCCAAAAATAAAATACTTTATTTTGCATCCTGTTTTGACTGGACTTGCTTATTGGTGAGGTCAGTGGAAGGAGATTTTACAGTTTGATTGCCCACATTATGTGTTAAACTGGGTGGGTTTTATTGTGTTTTCAGTCTATTCTTATAACACAAACTCAAAACAGCTCTAGTTAGTCCTTTCCTGACTCTTTTTTACAATGAATTTATAATGTAAAATAACACAGCCACGCAGAGATAAGGTAGATCTCTGTTTCACTGTTCAAAATGACTTCAAATAAACCTGCTTTACATCCATTTAGGAAATTCCACAAAAGCGTTGTGGGGATACTGTGGGCAGGAATACCTCAAGTCTTCAGGGAAACCCGCAGGAGAATATTTCCCGGAATTTTGGGGCCTGTACAACCACAGCAGCAGCTCATTTTTAAAAAACTTTTTTTGTTTGTTTTTTCTTTTAGTTCAATGCCGCTCATTTTGAGATAACACAGGTAGCGAAGCTTTTTGTTTCCCTGACTGTTTCTCTCTGGAGGACGTGGAATGAAAACAATAAATGGAGAGAAGAAGACAAGAGGGGGGAGTAGGAAAATATAGGGGGACAAGAAAAAGTGCATTTTTCAAATGGTGAATAATTTGTGTGTCCTGACATGATGCAGCGCAGGACCACTTCCTGTGGCTCAGGTTTCACTGTGTGTGAGTGTAAATGTGCTGTGGGGGGAGGGTCCACTTCCTGCACCAACCCCTGATTTTGGGGGCTTTAGATTTGTGGAAAAGTTGGAAGGAATTTGGAGCAAAAGACTTAAAGTTATAAAACATTACTGTTGGCTGTGGAGATTTAGAAATGGGTGTAGTGAGAACAAACAGACATTGAGCAGTTACACTTAATGGTATCAAACAGTAATAAGATATATTTATATCATAAACTTTGGGGTTTAATGAGTCTTTTCTCTTTCTCTGGCAATACAAGCTACATTACATCAGTTTCCAAGCTTCCTCACACATTTATTTGTTTGTGTTTGTGGGAAAGGAGGGGGATTTGTACATTACTGTGTACAGGTGCTCATTATTTGTGTGGCCTTGGGAAGTGTTATATGGTCAGTTCTAAGTTAAACAACTTTGCTCAGACATTATACTTTCCCACTCATTAATAGTGGAGTTAATGTCCCTGTGGTGCATTTCCTAATACCCTCTGTTTATCTTAAAGGTATGCAGCCAAGATTTACCACACTCAAATAGTGATCTTGTGTAAGACACTTCCTTTAAGTTTCCCATCTTATTCATCCCATCTTGATTAATTTTCTGTATGTGAGCCTGTGTGTGTTTCCGTGTGTGCATGCATGTGTGCATGTGTGTGTGTGTGTGTGTCCTGCTTTGGGCCTGGCTGTGTCTGTTTTGAGGTTTCTGTGGCTGCAGGTAGCGGACCTGTTCACTTAAACACTGTACCTCTAATGTGCTCCAGATGATCCCACTATTTATAACTCCCCAACATGCATGTGCTCTCATGCACACACACACACTCCTTTGCCTCGTTGTTATCCTGGCGCCTGGCTTTTTATTATGCTATCATTTCTTGAGACTGTTGTACTATAAATACACAGTCATACAACCCTGATCCCAAAAAAAGTTGAGCACTCTGTGAAATGTGAAATTCTTTAAACCCTAACCCGTATTGTGAATGTTGTGTAAAGAAATCAATCAATGCTGTGATCATGCCAAAAGATTGGTGGAACATCACAGTTCAGGTAACTGGCAGCAGTAAGACAAATGAGTCTGAAAAAAAGCTTCCCAAAGAGTTATTCTGAAGTAGAGACGGGTAAGGGTTCACCATCCCATGTTTGCTCAAGTTTACATTTCTCATTGTAACATTGCAGTGAATGAAAGTATTTATTCATCTACATCTCAAGATTAAGAAAATCTGAAGAAACCAGTCAGCCAAAAACTAAGATAAAAGAGCTGAGAGTATCTTTTGTAATAATGCAAGCTGAATGTGGTAAACCTGGGCACTGCTTTAGGACATCCATCCATCCATCCATCCATCCATCCATCCATCCATCCATCCATCCATCCATCCATCCATCCATCCATCCATCCATCCATCCATCCATCCATCCATCCATCCATCCATCCATCCATCCATCCATCCATCCATCCATCCATCCACTCTGTATAGTTTGCCAGTCCATCCCAGAAATAAACAAACATACTTGCTCACACTCACTCCTACTGTTAATTCATGAGTTCATTTTCAGATTTTGGACTATGGTAGGATATTGGGGTGAAACCCTCCATGGATTTTGAGATGCTCTCTTGTCTTGATGTCAGCGGTACAACAATGAGGTATCTGAAACAGGCAAGGGCATATGTGTTAATGGCTCAGAATTTGTTCTTTCCATTCAACTGACTCTTCAGGACCTTCCTTACTCTTTGTAGATTCTTGGTTGGGTCTGACTTCCCTGCAGCCTCTTCATGGTTGTCATTTGCCTGTGGGACCCCAAGATATCTATGGCAATCCTGAATGATGACTATGTTGCCATCAGGTTAGCCCCATTAGGTGTGATCATTTTGCCTCGTTGATAGCCTCTGGCTATATTTATCTGGTCTGAATGACATTCTGATGTAATTGCTGTATGTCCTGGTGAGGTGAATCAGCGAATCAGTGTCTCGCTCAGTCCTGGCGTACAGCTTGATGTTGTCCCTATTGAGGATGTGGCTGATTATTGCTCCACATTGGGACAGGTATTCATATCCACTCTTTATGATGACCTTCATTTATGGTTCCACAATCATGGAATGAGCTACCAAATGCTATCAAAATTGGAGTGTCCCTCTCTATATTCAAGAATCTCTTAAAAACTCAAAACTCATCTTTTCCAAACACTTTTAACACTCTAATCTGCTTAACCTGCTGTTACTTTGCACTTTTCTACAAATAATAACTTTAAACAGATGTATGCATATGCTATAGTTTCCTACTATGCTGTTCCTTGTTTGAAAGTCGTTTTGGAAAAATCATCTGCTAAATAACTCATTGTAGCTGAATTTGAATGGGCTCCTCTTCTAATAGCATATCAATATTCGCAATTAATTGTTGGTTCAGGAAACACTGCCTTCCCTGTCATACGAAACAAAAGATTTTTCGCTGACCAACTAAAGGAGTCCAACAACAACTTTTTAACATTTGCATGTCAGACAGTGTTTGGTAATGCTGTGATACTGAAAGTAGACAGAGCTGAGGTCTGACAGGATACAATTTGGGGATGGAGACGCTGTGATGTGGGTTCAAGAAAAATGTAATACTAGAGTACAAGGATATAGCCATTCAACAGATTGATTTCATACCCAGTGTACAGGCAGGCTATCTGTGTACTGCAGCTGCCTGAACTTAGTCTGATGTGCAGACCTAGTAACTATTTAGATAAGATCAAAACTATAACTTTAAACTCACTGTATGAAGTGTGCACTCTTTTAGAAACTGTGAAACCAGTGGTGGAATAACCAGTCACTGCAGGCAGGCCCCAAAGCTGGCAGCAAAACGATCCCCAGCAGAACTCACAAGTTTGAAGTATGCAGATTGGATGGTGATTGCTTATAACAGCGAAATACACACACTCATACACACACAAAAGTTCCTGGAATAATAAGTGAGAATTTACACACTGTCTCAAACTTCCATTTTTTTTAAACAGGTCTTTACAAACATACAGCTTCTCTAATGTGTCCTCTCGTATATTTACTGTGTGTACTTTTGGTCTCAAGACCTTTTGCCTCTTTTTTAAAGAGGTGGTGTTACTTTACACTTTTCCTGTCAGTTTGGCATGACTAGAGTTTATATGTGTGTGTGCGTGAGTGCGTGTGTGTGTTGGTATGAGTGAGAGTTTGGAAGTTGGCACTAACCTTCACCAGGCAGCTGAGGGAAGAGAATTATGGGGCATTTAGGCCAGTTTTACAGGAGTTGAAAAAACATGCAAATGGTTCAAATAACACCAAACGCCAGGCTTATAAAATCCCACGACCAACACCTTTTGAGAGGGGAAAGAAAGAGAGGAGCAGACAGAAAAACACTAGTCAGAAAAGCAAATACAGTGTTCTAATATAAAACTTTTTGCAAAGTCAAAAAGAAAAACAAGAAAAAGAAAAAAAAACACCCACACAGTGAGTCAGAGCACAACTGCCTCGAAAAATGCTGGCTGGCAATAACCACTTGATCAGCAAGACTTTGTTTTCTTACTGTCCCAGCATCTTTTTCTTTGTCTCAGAGGGGTTTTTCTTCCCTCTTAAAGTGCACTTACACAGACTTTTAGAGAGCTATACTTGGTGAACAGCCAGGCATGATGAGTGTTTTTGTATTTGTACGTGGAGGTAAACAAAAAGAGGAGAACGGGAGGGAGTTTGAAGAGGAAGAGGAAATGACAGAGGCAGTATTAAAGAGAGAGAGGTAGATTATATGATGAAATCAGAGAATATGATGAAGATCAAGAAAGGTGGGAGGGAACGGAGATGAGAAAGAGGGAGTAAGACAGAGCTGGAAAGACAGACAGACCACCTCCAAGTAACGAGGGACTGAGGAGATAGACGCAAAAAAAGGTGGAGAAAGGAGCAGAGACCACCCAACAGTTAACACCAGAGGGAATGCTGCACATTTTAACATCTATTTCTCTCTCAGCACAGTTCCCCTCAGACCAACACTGAAGCTGGACTTGCTCTTACTGCCAAGTCATCCCTCACTCCGCCCTTATGTACGTGTGTGTTTGTGCACGCTCACTCATGACAGGGGCCCCCGGAACGCCAGTAAACTATGCTCTGCCGTGCTCTGCTTTTGCTTTCAACAGAGAAAAGCTCAAAATCTTATATAATCTAAGATGATGCAACGCTTTGTGTATCTATCTGTGTGTGTGTGAGTGAGTTTCAGACAAATCCATGTTACTATGAGCTTGGTCAAAGCAATCCTTTATACTATTAACACAACTAGGAAATGTGCATTTCCCCACTCAAAGCCACATTCCCATCTCTGTGAATGAGTCTATGTTGAGTTCTACAATGTCCTCTCTCTGTGGAAATAACACACATCATGTTGTTCCTGACCCAAGGCCTTTCCATAAACTGATAGTCTGTAGATCTGCCTGTGATAAGAAACGACTATGGTTTTATAAGGTAAACACGACGAAACCTCTTTAACCTTTATCAACAGACCTCCTAAAGGTCCCTGTTTTCAGCCAAAATTAAACATTTAGAAAGCTGAAATCCAATAAAGGCACTTTGTGTAGTGTGCAGTAAATTAAGTTAGGAGAAAGAGCCTATGTGTTTGATTGAGCTGTGCAGGTCTTTGATAATGCGCCTATGTTTATATTTGTAGAGCGGGGCCACTGTGATATTGTCTGGTATGTGGAGAGTTATGAGGGGCTTGTGTTTAACTCAATCTGCAAGATAAACAGCCATGGGCAAGAGAGCTCAGAGGATTCATATAAGTTTGTTCCCTTCTTGCTTGAATTCTCCTCTGCTCCATCAGCTTGTTCATTTTTAACTCTAAGCCACCATCCATGTCCCATCTCTCTTTTGTCCTCATGCTCTGTCAGTGCATTTGACAAAAACTGGGAGACAGAGTGGGCATTTTGTGGAGGTGAATGTGATGGCTCGTGGTCCAGCTGGGGGTCGCTGCATTCTGGGGAGAGGGTCAGTTTGAGAGGTCGCAGGTCAAGACTGATGGGTGCAGTTGGCACCGACCTCAGGGGATATGTGCAAGCAAATGCTCATCATTTTAATAGGCTGCCGGGCCGACTGGGAAGGCACCCTTCAATTGCAACTGTGTCCCTAATCATATGCTCTCATTGTTGATTCTGACTAGAATTAATTACAACCCTGTTTCAAAAACGGTGGAACGGTGTGTTAGAAATGTAAATAAATGCAGAATACAGTGATTTGGATTTTTTACCCTATATCTATCTGAAACTAGCCCAAATAAAACTTATTAAGTATTAAAAGTGCAAAATGGAGTTGTTCTTTCTCTATCATGTCAAGTCTTGTTAAATCTGATGCCAGAATATAAGCAGTTTAACAGTACAACTGTAAAATTACTACACTACACACAACAAAATCATTACATGCCCATATGCCTCTCAAAATTGTGTCATGCTTATGTTTTGCATCACATGATATGGTAACAAATGTGATATTGCATAACTATTATATGTTCAAACATGCTTACAGGAAGAGAGAAGAAGGTGGAAGGTGGGGTTACACCTACCATGCAAGAGAACCGTGTTTAAGTGACCCAACACTGTCCAACAAATTTTCCCCTCACGCCTTCACTGTCCGTCTCAGTTGATTAGGCATCAAAAATCAAAATCATCATTCAAATAATTTACAGACATCTGTACAGGGAAAATGGTTTTGCCTACATGAACGATGAGAGAGAGCTAGAGGTGGAATGTTTTCTCACACAGTCCACAGTGTTGCAGAGTCAAATATACTTCAGTCACTGACTTGATTCTGCTCTTGTGTGTGTATACTGGGACAAGGACAGTGATCCAATTAAATGGCCAAGTTGAACTTTAACCATAGTACCATCACACCACCGTGCAGCTGACATGGTACGCACGGTTTCCAAAGAGAAGTTCGAATTCTGACAGATCTCTCTGCACCTCCATCCAGAATGAGGATCTTATCTATGTCTGTATAGGCTTTTTTCTTTACATGTATGGATTCAGTGATGATATGTTTAATGACAAGGAAGTATTCATGAGCTCAAGCAGTTATTGCTACTACAAAATTGTGTTCACAAATCACCAAGGCAATGGGACGAGAGGCAGGGTACACCCTGGACAGGATGCTGTCCATCACAGGGCCACACAGAGGCAAATTAAACAAACAACCGTGCACACATACTCACACTCACTCCCACGGTCAATTTAAAATCACTAATCAATCTAACATGCGTGTTTTTGGACTATGGGAGGAAGCCCACGTATGCGCAGGGAGAACATGCAAACCAGGAATTTTCTTGCTGTGAGGCAACAGTCCTAACCACCACACCACCATGCAGCCCCATGTGTTTCAATTGATTTATTATTTTGAATTATGCAATCTTTCTGGAGTTTTGTTGCCCTTGTCAAAATTTGTTTGATACTGGCATTCAATTCATCTAATCCTTCTTTGTATTTCACAGTAGGAAGGTGCCCTGATTGAATTCTTGGCTGTTTCTCGGCTCTTCCTGTGTGGATTTTCTATTGTGCTCTTTGTGCTTATGTGGGATTTCTCTAGGTGCTCTAGGTTTTCCCTACAGTACACTGACATGGAGCTAAGGTAAATCTGTGATTCTAGATTAGCTACAGGTATGAAAGTGTTTTTTTCCTGCTTCGTACATGCTTTAATGCCTGATATGGATCAGATCCTACAATGTAAATCAGGAGCATCTTTGAATGGACCGATCTACCTCTAAAGTTAATTTTTCACATAGAATGTGTCAAGTGTTCAGATTCCCATGACATGCTGGGGGTTACTTTTCAGGAATCTCCTTCTAGAGACCTACAGCATGTAAAATTAATCTCATGTGCAAAAACTTTCAACTAAACTAAGACAGTTTTGACAAGGAATAAGTCAAAATAAGTAAAGAGAAGTCTTTACAGCATCACACTAAGAGGATGAGCCGTATTCCACCTTCACTTTCATTGCACCTTTGCACCCTGAGTCCTGAAAAACTGGATACTAAAAGAGCTGATATTCAAAAAGGTCAATGATAAAAAGAAAAAAAAGACCAAAAACTTCCGGAAGGAGGACTGTTTCATAAAATTTATCAGTCAAACTGAATATGCTGCTCTGAAGCAAAACCATATTCATAGCTGTAATCTGATGAGGCCAGTTTATTCCACCGCTGACAGGCAGAGATGGAGACTTCAAGTGATATGCAAGAGTTTCATCTCAGCTCACAGAGTGGCCTCAGGTATGATTATCTTGACTTGAGCTGTTTAGGTAAAAGCCACAGATCACAAGTAAAATTAAACTTAAGCACACACGAGCATATACACTTATACACACACACTAACTGCTTCAGGTTGAGATGAAACATAGATAATTAACTCTAATGGAAACCAGACTTGCAAATCAAGTCTCTCTCTCCCCCCTGTCTGTCTCAGCCTGACTTCCTCTACCCCCTGGTCTTTTTGTGGTGTTGAGGGTTAATGTAAACCAGGACTTGTTACCCCGTAATTGGAAACTTCAGACAGAGATTGGAGGTAAGGGAGATGCATTGCTGGGAGAAGTAAAAAGAGACAGGTAGACTTCTGTTAGAGAGTTTAAACAACCAAACAAACTTCAACCCAGTCTTGTTTTCACTGCATAAGAGTCGGAAATCCATCTCTACGAAGCTTTATAGCTCTTGGCGTTATTAAAATACACAAAGTCCTGTACCTTTGGCTTGGATCAGTTTAAGGACTGCAAGCTCAAAAGCAGGGAGATATAAAGCATGATTAATGAGTGGGAGAGAGTGTGTGTGAGTGTGTGTCAGTCATCAAAGAGTCTATAAATCATAGCACACTTAAAACTAGAGAGCCAGATGCCTTCACACTGATAACAAGCGGTCATCCCATTACTTTTAAACATCAAAGTGGTGCAGGAGCTAAGTTGCAGGAGCCCTCTTCCCCCTATTTCTCTCCCTCCGTGTGGAATGTATTTCCCTGTTTCATGGGCGTGAGAAATCTTCCTGTGTGTGTGTACAACCTATATGTGTTTGTGTGTGTGTTTTGAAGCCTCAAAGGTGACATTCCTCTGTGTCAGAGCAACAGCCTCAAGTTTAAGATAACACGGCCACGGTGATCTAAGGGTGGGAATCGATTCCCCCCGTCGGCCGGCAGGGGTTTCAGGTCAGAGCTGATGGCTTTACCTTCCGCACGCAACCCGTGATGCAAAAACATAGTAATGCTCCCATAATCATCTGTTAACAACCCCGTGGAGAGATTCGCAGCTCCCTAGAGAAAGACTTTCATCTCTTATTGTTCAAACCAATATACTGGCCTTTATGTACAAATTCAAGACTCCTGTTTTCATAAGATAAAACTTCAGAAATGTAAAGGCACTGGTTTAGCCTACTTCCTCTTCTAGTCCTCCTCTCTCTGATGGTACATATTTGTCTGGATATATAGATATATCTTTGGCATTTGCACATTTTCTTTCTTTTTTAACATTTCTTTTGTTTTGTTTAGAAATCTTTTAGTGTTGATTTTCCACGGGTTCAGCTGTGTGGTCCACAGGCAGACAACTGTTTACTACAAAAAGCCAGAGGCCTCATTTATCTCATTCTGCGATGTAGTGGACAAGGCTTTTGTGGCACAACCTGAATTAATCTTCATTTCATCGTGCCATATGGTGGAAAACCACTCAATGAAAATCTTTTCAACTTTTAAAATCGCTTGAAGATTCCAGAAAGAATCAATTAAGGGCAAGCGTTCCATCCAACAGCTGCACTGATATTTGATCGTGTAAATCTTGTTTTCAGTGAGATTGCTATATCATTGATTACCCTTTGATAAGACTCTATCTGTTCAGCATGGTTCGTGTGAATAGTCCCTCCCTTTTCACCAGAATACTGCATGTACACAATTACATGGTCTATCCAGTTTGCATTATGACCCATATCCACCCTATCTATCTGTCAAAACTCTTGAGATATAGCCGCTGTAGCACCTGCAGACGGCTCACATGCTGACCTGTGGCTAGGAGGACATCTGGGAATATCATGCATGCCTCCCACAGCTCCAAATTCACCATGTTCAAACAGACCACCAGCTAATTATGGCTTTCCCAGATCTCTGAGCTCATGAAATCACTATAGAATACACCAGAGGTATGAGATGTTTTCTTTTGCCCCCTCTACTCTGGTTTAGTTAACTGGAGATTCACTAACAACCAATGAAAATAAACTTTACACAGGCTTAAAGTATTGAGACCATGAGAAATGTGTTTGTTTAAAACAACAAATACAAAAAAAAAAAAAGTTAGGTATTCATAACACTTCAAAACTTCAGCGACACTCCCGTAATTGTCCTTTTTATTTAAAGCGACCTCTCACTAAAGCTTTAATGAATGTCCAGGCAATTAAAGGGAAAAGAAAGATACCTTCATTTTTATTCAACACGATAACAAATATTTACAACACACAAAATACTTAAAGTTTAGATCCATTCAGCATTCTATTATTTCCCAAAAATAAATAACTTTTATTTGAGCTGGGGGAAAGGAATTTCCTACCTGTGTAGAAAAATAAATACAAAATACTTCATTTTCTGTGGAACAATGTCACAGGGAATGTGGAGTGGATTGTCATTTTTCTCTCATGTTTCAAAACAGAGTAGCTTGTCAGAGTTTGTTTTGTTTTTACAACATTCATAGTCGCAGTGGTCTCTATTTCTTCATATCCATCCTGTCTGTCTTAAGTGCTCCTTTGCAAACATAGCAGTCCATGCAAAAGGGAAATATGAAAAGGCTGCATTCCTCTGAGGCCTGAAAGCACAGCAGTTGAGGCTGTGTTTGGCCCGTTGGAAGGATTGACCTGATCCACTCGTTCTTCGGTCTGGATAATCTGTGAGAGAAATGGTGCTTTTATTGACAATATCAAATCACTTAAATACATTTATTGCTGAATTTCTGGATGTATGTGCAGTGAAATAGGCAGATAATGACCTTGGATGAACAATGTGAGCATAAAACTATGTTTTCAGGTGAAAATACATTTCCTTGTTGCTATGCAGCTTTTTATGAGGGGAAAAATCTTGTGGTTGTTTAACAAATTACAAAAACGTTTTTGTGGCCTCTATGTCCACATTCATGCCCTAACAACCATATACAACCCAAATAATGTTGAATATCCTAATATTACCTTCTAAAATATTCCTACTGGAACAAAAAAATCCTTTAATTTCTGGTGTGCAGACTGTGCCATATGCGCATACGTTCAATTCAGGCAGATATGCTGTTCCTGCGGGATGAAAAGGCAAAAGTGGCTCTGCTTACCTTGCTGTCACATCAACAGCAGCCTTGACCCAGCTAGTGGGACGTTGTTGACAAGGACCACGCGCCCCCCATCCTCCAAACAGAGAACGCGTAGCTGAGGCGCTCGTGCGCCACGTAGCTGCAGCTGGTCCCTCGCGCGTCCAGCTCGTCGCTCTGTAGAACTTGGCACAGGAAGTCAATGTACCGGGCCGCCAGCTTCAGCGTCTGGATCTTGCTGAGTTTGTCAGACGGAAGGGTGGGGATGATCTTACGTAACGACGTGAATGCTTCGTTGAGGGACTGTGTCCGTTGCCGCTCGCGGATGTTGGCCATCACGCGTTGCGTCTGCAGGTCGTCGAAGGACCGCGCGGGGCTGCTGCTGGCCTCACTGCCGCCGCTCCCGGCGCTGCCACCTCCTCCGTCGCAACTCTTCCTGCATCTCTTCTTCTCGGGGCTCGGACTCTCCGCGTCTCCCTCCTCCTCTTCGTCAGTGCTCCTCCGCGCTGTCCGCCTCTTCCTCGCGCCTCTCCGCGGCAGCTGACGCTCGGTCTCCTCCTCGCTGTTGCCAGCGCTGTCCATCGGGGAGGAGTCGTTTTCCCTCATCGTCTTTTGAGAAACCTTTCTGTGGCCTTTTGGACCGTTGTAACCCCTGACCCCAATCCACTGAAATGGTCACAACACCAACAGACGCTAAAATATTAAAACTAACTATGGCCCGCTCTGGGGTGTGGATTTGGATTACGAAGTATCGTGCGCCACTGAGATGGAGAGGTGTCTGCCAGACTGGGACGATCCGAGCTCTTATAGCGGAGAGCGGGCAGGAGGATTTTGGGGAGCGTTTTGATTGGGTGAGGAGGGGTGTAACATAATACTACAGGAGAAGGAGACTTCTAGCTATAATATAAGGAATAGAGTTTAAAACATCCAAGCTCTTTTTTTTACATAGGACTCAGAGGATGGGTAGGGCAGGCGTTATTAAATCGTGTGGCTTTATGCAATCACAGTAAGAAGTTTTTTTTAAAAAATGATTTATTTATTTTAGCCAAACCTATTTCTGCTTCAGTGCCGTTTTTACCTCTTTGGTTTATTGCAAAGTAAACAGAGAAAGCGAAATTCCTCTAAATTAGACTTTAGAGTTAGAATTAGATTTATTTCGTTTCATATTCAAGCTCATATGTCTTGCTGTAGTTCTCTGAAACAATTTCTTATTTTGTTCTCTTCTTTGTTTTTCTGATTAGCTGTTTGAATTTCTGCCATGAAAAAAAGCGGAAACTCGTAAAGCTTTCACTGTTTCATAACCTTGCTTTTTGTTCTTGTTGAATAAATCTAAATTAAATGAACACATCAAGAATACACGATTCCCCTCAGATACAGGCCTTAGGTTTCTGTGTGCAGGTTAAGACGCCTGAGTTGGGAGCAGTGGTGGTGGTGGAAAACATCAGACCTACTGAAACACAGGAGGTTATCCCAGCAGGAGGTCGCTGCTCGTATAAGCAGACCAAGGTGTTTATTTTCCCGTCAGCGGCCCCGCGTTGAGGTATGCACTTAAATAGCTCTTACTCCCCGCGGGGACCGCGGCTCAGGTTTAAAGGACGATCCGTCCCAGGGAGCACTCAGGGCGGATCCGTGCGCACAGCGGGGTCGCTGAAGGCTGGAGCACAATGCAAATACTGGGGGTGATAAAGATGGGCTGAGGACAGAGCAATCGCGCATATGACCAGCTCTGGGGCCTTATGGAATATCACAATTCAACAGAAATCCCTCTCCACGAAACTGAAACTAGATTAGACTAAAATTATTTGGCACTTATCATAGGAGACGCCGCCAGTAGCGCCTTTCTGGCTCACATCTGCCTGCTCTAATCTAAACACAACAGCCCAGAAAATGTCTGGAGATGGAGAGTGGAGAGTATGTCTGGGAGTCAGTTTACCTATCCGATGCTCCACATCTATAACGTTTAATTTACGTTTGATTTACACCTCAGTGCAAAATATAATCACCCAGTTTCACGCATTTAGCCTTAGATTTGCGACTGAAACCTGCACCATGTTACCGTCTTTGCTGATAAGGTCCAAAAGGCCAAATAAACTCTTCTTATTTGTTCTCACGTTCTGCTTTTGAGGAAAACCTTGAATTGCCCTTTCGGCCTCACCTGTATCTGCCAGGTGATGACTGCGTAGCTCTCCGAGGTGCTGAAACACGTAGTTGTGGAAAGCGGCCCCCGCAAGCACGCAGGTGGAATTGCAAGAATTGAATTTATAAGCAAAACACGCACGCTTTTATAATTAAGTTTGATAATGAACACGTTAAAATCCCAAAATGGTGGACACGACGCCAAATTCATAATCATTTACTTATCCGATTTTTTAAAAGTATTTATTTATTTTAGCAACATTAAGTCACATATAGCCTATTTAATTAGATATTTGAAGTTTCAGGTCAAACAATCCAAAACAAATTATTCACTGATGTAACCAGTTTTCTCAATAACGTTATTCAAACAATCAACAAAAAGTCTGTAGATTGAAAGCTGTCTTGTTATTTGGATTTCTTGACCCTGTTACCGTTCAAATAGACGATAAAAAATAAAGGCTACTATAAGTCGACTTAAAGCAGTTAACTAATTCATTGCTGCAATCAGTGACTTAGGCTACTTAGTTCAGTCTCCTTAAAATAAAGTTAACACTGAACTCTTCTGTCTCAGGTATTCTCCAGCAGGTCCGTCATGAAGGAGATGTAGACCATGGCCAGGCGCAGCGTTTCAATACGCGACAGTCTTTTTTCATACGCGAATGTGGGAACTTTTCTCCTCAGTTCATCAAAGGCCTCATTCAGGCTAAACATCCGCTTTCTCTCTCGCACATTGGCCGCCTGTCGTTGGACTACGGTGATGATCCTCCTCCGTTTGGACTTGCTATGTGCGTGGCTCCCACTGCTGTAGAACCTCGGTGAGCCCATCACCAGGTGCTCGGTGCGGAGCTGCGTTGTGCCGTCCTGCAGCTCTCGACAAGAGTCGTTTATCCGCGTCTGGTTGTTTGGACAGGATGGAGTATCATCCACCTGTTGTATTGGACTTAAAACATATTTCTGCGGAAACTCCATCAGGTTCATGTCATCAACAAAATGTACTAAGGTGGAGTCCTGTAAGTGGCCTTGCATCTCCATAGTCAGCTTCTAATTGCATCTGCACAGAGATGCCACTTTTGTAGGCCAGGTATTCAGCCAAGTGAAGAAAAAAAACTGACGCCAATCAAAGCGTCCAGATGAGCTAAAACCGGTCACCAGACATAGGCGAAGCAGAAGGGCATCACAACAAGTACATCCAACTTTCTCCAAATCCGGTCAGCGCACGACATGGTGAGATCCTATTTGGCTGAAGTCCAAGGGCCTTTCCCGCTGTTTTAATAAGTCGCCTACACCACCTCACAGCAAGACATCTTTCATGTTTCCTCCGACTCTAAATTGAGTCTATTTCTGCCGTTGGTCGGCCTGTGAGTGGGTTTAGTGAGGCTTAAAAAGACCGTGAGGAAGCAGGAGGGCCCCGCCAATTGATGTGCTGTCCTCTTGGATGCCCTTAATGAGCTTCTGAAGAACGGAGGCTCTTGACAGAAGGTCATACAGTCTTGTTTGCACTCTCCCCTCAGCCTCAGAGGCTAAATAATGACACTTTAGACACTTAAACTAGCCAGGAGAAGACCAAATAGAACATTCTCCAAGAGTCTATACACCACAAGCTTTTCTGTTGCAAATCAAAGCAAATAACTGTCCGTTCCTATGGCAAGACAGTGTACACACTGTGCAGGCACTGTGGCGTAACTGTGGGCTTTAATGCCTGGTCATTACAATTACAAAAATTGTAGGTGGTTACTCCTCATGTTCATGTTTTTTTGCAAACAACAGATCATTTTAGGCAGGAGAAGTTTGGCTGTGCTAGTGTCAGTTGTAAAGATGTCTTTTCTGTACGTGTTGTAAGCACTTACAATAACAATACTTTAATTCACAGCTATAGATGATCAAGCTCACATATCAGCAGGAAGTTTCACCTTTCACATATGTATTTGGAAAAGTTCAGAAAGAAAAATGTCATGATGAAGTTGCTGCGCGTGTGTGGTACCGTTGGTTTTATCACTCAATGAAAATGCTAGTGAGACCAGTGCAAATTTTGAGCTTCAGTTTGAATTACTGGTGTAACCAAGTTCTGGTTAAAATAATCGATTCCCTTGGATTCTGTGAATATATTTTAGAATACCAGGCATAAAAAGCAAATAAATAATTTTCAGTGATTTTGATAAAGTGAAAAGAATAATGAAAATATACTAATGCGAAAGGCAAGCTAGAAAAAAATAACATATGAACTCCTCACTAATGTTTGGTTGCAGAATCTTTGGCAACAATCATGTTTACATGACATTAGAAAGTAGAAGCGTTTTGTGTTAGTTTAATGAAAACTGGTAATTCAAATATATGTAAACACGACTGCCTGACTGAAATTGCACTAAAGTGAATTTCGCAAGGATGGCTATGCGGTTGTAAATCAAATTACTCCTGCATGTATACATCCAGTTGGATTCAAATTTCCTCTTGCTCGTGCTTAACAGTTCCTAATCAGGGCTTTGATGAGGAAGTTACAGAAGACATGAGGGCACAGAAGAAGAAGAGGAAGACATGAACAACAGAAAAACCACAAGAGATAATAAGCAACTCCATTGTAAAATCAGTAAAGAGCACAGAAAATATTAAATGTCACAGCTCAATATGTCAGCAATTTGCTACCAAATACAAAGTTTGTGAATTTGTCAAGTTATAAGGGAGCATGTCACCAACTAACAGAATAGAGTTACATTGGTAAATAAATGAATGTCCCTCATCTGGTTGTATTCTGGAACAAGGAATGAAGTCTAATTATTGACATATAGTTCAGCACAGTTGTGTATGTAAACAGGACTGCTCTCCCAAATAGAAACCCATGAGTTTTTTGCTAATGCAGGCCAAAACAAGCTATAATTAAGTTCAAAGAATACAGGTTGTGAGAATTGTAAAAAGGGCGTACAAAGGGGTGATGTTCACACTGTAAAAAGAATGTATTTTAGCCCTAATCATGACCTTTTTGAACATGAACTCTAACCATAAAGTGTTATTAACTTAATACAACCAGAAGTTGACCAAAGTGTAATCCGTAGCAAAATGTAAAGAATTCCCTCCTCACCTGTCAGCCAACAAATATGTTGGTAAAGTGTTGTTGTGTTATTATGTGAATGTAACTCAAATGTGGAAAAACAGTTGTCATATATTTCTCTTGAAAAGGCATGAATGATTGAAAGCGTTGTACCCACCTCCAGTCTCCTTATAAGGGTTTTGTGGTTTGTTAAGAGAAAGACTTCAAAATGATGTTTGCTTTGATGTGAAAAAGGCACGAGTCATTTTTCTGTAATGGCACCGTTAAGAGATATTCTTTAGAGGACAACGCTACTGAGAGTGTGAACAAAGGACCTATGTGGTTGTTTGACTGGAGCAGTTGTTGTTCTGCTACACTTCCATTGCTGTGGTTTCAATTCTTTAAAGTTTGAGGGAAGCTTGCAATGGCACATTTCTGAGTTCATCATTCTTTTGACACATCCAGCTAAAGCACTGAACGGCATTATAGCACCTCCACCATGCTTTTACAGTGTGTTCTTTTCCTTATGGGCATAACTTTGTAACTTCTAATCAAATACTTTGGCACAATACTCTTGCTTGTTGTGCCAGTAGCGGCTTTCTGCTTGCCCTTTGTGTCTTGTGCCGTGTAGCAAAATGTAAAGAATTCCCTCCTCACTTGTCAGCCAACAAATATGTTGGTTGAACACGCACACAGTCTAAATGTAGCAGCTCTGATATTGTTCTAGAAAGTAGTTATGTTTAAATGACCTAACAGTTGTGTTGCTTTGGCTGATTACAAATTAACAAAATCTTCACAGCGTATACAAGAAGTTGCCTATTTCACAGTAGACAGTTTGATCTCTCATATCAAAGTAAGCCACAATAATACCATTATTACTTTGATAAATGTCCAGTAGCTTATCGGTTGTGCTTCTGTTTGAGTAAGCAGGTCGCTCTTTGTCTTTTTACAATTCTAGGCACTATTTCATTATTGTGAAATTATTCCATATAAAAACAAGAGTGCAAATATACAAGTGCCTGTCATATACACACTCATGTGTAAGTGTATCCTGTCTAAGCGCTCCCTCCAGCTTCTCCTTCTCCTCTCTCTCTGTTTTCCTGGCAGGCAGATAAACATGATGGGACATTCCTCTGGTTGTCGTGGAAACGCTGAGAAAGCACAGCTGGGCGGGAGAATATGAGGTAATCTCACCCTGGGGCTACTTAGTAAATATTGGTCTTAAATAAGGAGTAAAACCCCAAAAGAGGAACACAAACACAGTCATAGCGACACACACACCTACAGGTTTTTATCCCAGTTTTAGTCAGGACAGACATTCACACAGACACTCATAATTTCTTGTTTCCTGCATGAAATTAAATTAAATTAATGATAGGTTGTGATGCCACAAAGAGTTTATAGGAGTAAACAGTGAAAGTTTAACAATTAGAAACTCAGCGTGAAACAGAATCTTTGTAATAAAGTCTACACATTGAATTGAGGGAGGTGCTATTCTCACTGACTGGGAATAAAACGCATGCAAATGCACTCACAATGAACTTGCATGTGTAACTGTGAGGATAAGCTGCAAAGTTTGCCAACATGCAGAAGACGTAAGCCTTTTGGTTTAGAATTTGAGCACAGTACAGTGAATCAACACTTTATACATTTCACAATGTACTTTGAGGAAGAAGCAACTTGATATTAAATCTTTGTTAGATAATGGGTCAGCGAATCAACACACCCCAAAAGATATGAGTACACAGCCTGGACGGAAGACATTCTGTGGGTAGGAAAATATCTCAGTATCAATAAGTAATATGACGATTTAGGCTGAGAAAAAAACCCAAACATTTTTAAGTGTTGACTTTTTTCACTAAAGTAGCTTTTGTTTTTAAATATAGAGATCACCTGAGAACAGCATGTGTCCTGTGTGCTGCTGCAGAGCAGCCAGAGCTGTTCTCACCATGTAAATCTGTCTTCCTACTCCTCCTCTGGCTCTGTCCTCAGTGCGTTGTCAGAGCACGGCCAAATCTCGTCAAGCACCTCTACTGTAAATCTGACACAAAAAGCTCCTCTTTGGTTCTGTTTCCGTCTTTCTCCCTGCTCGATGCTGTATCTTCCTCTGCAGCTCTTTTACGTCGCATTTTCAATGCTTGTAATGCCCCAACTTCCTGCTCTCCATCTCTCTTTTCATCTTTAATTAGGAAAGTAAACCACTCAGTTGAATCTATCTGTCTGCCCAGCAAAGATGGAAAGCCAGTGTTTAAAAAAAAAACATCGTACTTGCTTTTGAAAGCTTTAAACTTGTAAACAACTTGTTATGTCATTAGTGCCAATTTGAATCTGAACCTTTGAGAAAGAGGGAGTCGAAGGGAGACAGAGGGAGTAAAGAAGATGTGTTTAACTCCTGACCTATCAGCCTCTCCTTCATTGTGTCACTCTGACTCTCTCTTCTTCCCTTCCTCCTCTCTCTGCACCCCAAAGCTTACTCATTGGTTCACTTGTCCCACCCTCTACTACATCTCGCCCCCTGATTGGTGGGGAACTTTTGCCAGCAGCCAGTTATGAGATGTTTACACAGCTGGGTGGCCATGTGAAAGATAGGGCTCAAGATTTGGACAAACTCCAATACCACATCATATATCTTCTTAACCCCCCCCCACCCCCAAACGCACCCACACACACACACACACACACCCTCCCGTTTGCCAAACCACTGCATGCCTTCATCTCTTCCTCTCTGAAAAACCCTCCTTTTAATCCAACCTTGCTGAAAATGTCACCACGTGGCTCTTCAACTCACCCACACCCATGTCAGCACCTTGCCTTGACTCACCTCCCCACCCCTCTTTTCTGTCTGAGCTTTGTTTATTTTCTAAAAGAGGGTCTGCCACTCTTTGCTGTGTACTTTCGGGGTGCCATGTTTCATTTGCTTTAAGAGTCATATTCTCAATTCTGAGCTTTCTTGGTGACTGATGCGACATTCAAACGAAGTGACGATAATGGGGATGATGAAGATAGGAGTGGCATGCCTTGAGCATTTTGGACTTCTCTGTGCTCTTGTCTGCAAGTGAAAATGTTGATTCAGAGTTTTGTCTTTACACTGAGAATATCTATGTAAAAAAGATTTACACAAGTTTTCCACCAAGATCAGACTTTCCCAGGTCAACACAGTTCTGGTGATGATATAAAACTAACAAACTTTAAAGATACGGAGAGCACCAAAGAGAAACATAAGCGGTTCTCATACAAACAGAAGAATGTTTACTTTCCCAGCTGGGTGTCTGATTTCTGACAGCTCTTCCCTAAAACTGATTACCATTTCATCTTGTCAGCCTATTTACATTTGTGTGTCGTGGCAAAGTGTGGTCCTGGACACGCTCACACTACGTTCAGACTGCAGGCCTTAATGCTCAATTCCGATTTACTGCTCAGATCGGATTTTTTTGTTGGCCTGTTCAGATTTCAGTGTAAATGGTTCACCAGCCGCCACATGCAGAACAGACAGCATAGACGCATGAATTCCGTAGAAGTTGCATGGATTTGGATTTGACTGTTCACACTTGCAAAAAAAAATTGGATTCTGTGTGACTTGTGCTGCTGTCATGAAAAAAATTAGATCCGAGTCACATATGAGCAAAAAATCGGATTTGGACCACATTTGACATGCACTCTGAACTTAGCCGAAGTGAAGTGGTAACTGCCACAAAGGCGATTATGATTACTTTGTCAGGTGTTTATGCTGTCCGTCTGTTTATCTGTGTAGATATATGTGGACAGGATTTATCACTACAATCATTTGATAATGATTTTGTGATTAAATCCTGCATGGATGGGATGCTGTCAACAAAAATAATCTTCCTATGGTCAATTTCATCATGATCTTTTCTCCATTCCAAACTACTATTGTATCATAGTATATTATAGTATTATAGTATAGTATATATAGTATTGTATTACTTCAAACAACAAAGGGTGCTCTGGGACTGTCCTTAAACTCCTTTGTAATCTGGCATGCTTGTTGTTAAATTAGCGATTATGCTTGCCGCATTGGTGAATGTGCGCACAAATTGGGACATTGACTCAGCGCCATGGTTGTTTACACCACCACTTCAGGCTGGCTGGACTCAGTGCTGTCTTCATCCGACATGGTAGGTGTTGCTGCTGAGAAAATTACTACATCACAGGAATAGCACGAGATAAAGTTGTGTAGGAAGTGCAGTATAAGTATACATATATTTTTTACAGATTAGCAATTTTTTCAATGTTTTTGTTACATTTACAGTGTTTGCACAGTATTGGATTGTACAGTTGCCTGTAAAGACAGACTTATTTGCACACTCTCTTCCCTGCAGCATTTCCTGTCAAACCTACCACTCACACACCGTGTGCCAGATTACAAATATCATGAGGTGCGTGACCTTCCCAAAAAACACCAAAGCGTCTGGAGAATCAGCTATTGTGATAAATCTTGAGGCATGTCGCCTTTTGCAAGAGGGAAAAAGGTGAGTCTAAACCAAACATGACTTACACGTTTGAAAAGCCCGGTTGCAGCAGATTGGGCCTTTTAAGACAGGTCTTTCTGGCTTCTGTTTTTACCATAGAGAGTATATGGATGTCTCCAACATTTCTGGAAAGTGGACCCAAAGCGGAATCACTTTAAAGTGCAATACTATGAATGAATGATGGGGTTGTCACTACAAATGTTGTGGTTTCAATAGACTTTCATTAAAAATGGATAACTTCTATCATGAAAAACAAAACAGAATTTCCTTATAAATTGTTACGAGGTCACTAGATATATTCATCCCTGATCAATTAGTACCGGTAGGTAGTCCAAATATTTCAATAGTCAAGTGCTATCAAACAGATATTAAAATCACAACGAAAAGTATATTTATTCTAATGGGTTTGATACAAGTCTTCAGCTCCATCCTGCTGCTTATACATGGTCACCTCTGGCCAAGTGGCAAATTCAAGGCTTTAAAATGGTTTTCCACAATCCAGTGGGTGATGTCACGGTGCTATGTCCATCTTTTATATACAGTCTATGGTTTATGGAGGAAACATGAAAATATGTAGACGCAGTAGCACTCTGCAAACCATTTCACGGAATCAGGATTCATGTACATGTGTCTAACACCTCATGTATGAGAAATCCAAACAGCTGAAGTGCTTTTCTCAGTTTGTGTACAAGCACATGAGTCTCACTGCAAGTCAAAGCAAAACCGCTGAACAAGTGGGTGATTTCTGTTTTTTCTTAATTCTTCGTCACCCTCAGAAAATATGCTTACTTCTTCATTCATACTCAGAAAGAACAAAATCAGCTTTAAATGACTCTGCCTGGCACAACAACCAGTTTTGTTTATTTTACTATAGATGCTTTATGATTGGTTAAGATGCACCTGTGGCACAGGTTGATCTATCATACAGCACTGACTTCCTCATGTCAGCTTAGCCCACCATGGTAAATCTTTGTTTTGGTGTAAGCTTTCAATTTGAAGAAAATATGTTGTTTTTTCATCAGCTTTTAGAGTTCCCTTCAGTAAAAGCACTAACATTTTCTAAATCTTAATCTCTGAGGTTACTTGTTATATGTAGTCTGTGGTCGTTAAAATTAGTCTTCTGCAGAGTCAGCAAGTGGTTCTCTGAACGAGGGAGTTTCTTTCATCTTCATGTCAACGACTTCATAAGTGCTTTTCCAGAAATCTGCTCTAATGTACACATGATCAGCAGCAGTGTCGGCCACCCACATTTCTTTTCATGTCGCTGCTTCGTCTATAGGTACCATCCGCTCTGCCCTGCAGTTTGACAAGGTCGTCATAAAAATATGACAATAAAACATTTAGTCGTGTCCTGGGTATTGTCCTGTAAAGCTACGTGACTAAGTGTGAGATCATTTTTTCCAGACCCAGACTTTTTTTTCTCTCCCTCTATGGCTTATTTATTCTTCTGCGGTTTTGGGAGGTTGTGGCTACAGGTCTGATGACATACTGTGTGTGTTCCTCCCCGTATCCCCTCCCTCACACTGCTCTCCACTTTGTTGCTTTTCTTTTAATTTAAATGCAAAAGGTATGGGGTGGGTGATAAAAAACATTAGTTTGTTCTTCAATAATAAATCATTGAGCTTAGTTTTGCCCTTACAGCGGTTGTGTATACTCATCTGTCCTCACACTTTCAACATAAGCTATGTCTCTGTAGATTATGTTGTTATGATAAAACAAATAAGATTATAAGAATAGGTTTTAGGGTTTTTCTTACCTTTTGTCCTTTCTTTTCCATCTTTCCTCATTGCTTTGAGTGTAGGAGTTAGAGTTTGGCCTGCACACTGTCTAGACGCCTATGAGCCTCCCATTACCTCCTGATTATACTGAGCATTATTAATGTCACTGTACTGGCTGGTCAGGGCAGACACATACTCACACACAAAAACTGCAAACTCCCAGATACACATGGTTGCTACATTGACATTTGCCACCCGATCTAAACATTTTTACAGACCAGTGACAACCTTCAATGGCTCAGTGGCTTTTTCCCCCTGCAGATCAGCAGTGAGTCCCACAAAAACTGCTTATGAGGGCTAAAAGAAGAAGGGTATAATGTGTTCACCTGGCCTCCAAACTCAGATACCAATCTGAGGGAATATGATGGCATCTGTGAGAAGCAAGCCCAATCCACAAAGACCCCACCCCACAAGCAACAGGGAAACTATTGCTAACATCCTTCTATCAGACACTGCAGGACACGATAAGATGTTCTTTGTCCTAGTTTTGTCAGGATGAAAAGGACCTACTCGATATAGGCAGGTGATCATAATATTATGGTTGATTGGTTTATTTTAGATAAGAATAATTTATCATAAATAAATAAATAAATAAAATATAAATAGATAAGTAAATAAAAGGCAGCAACAGTACAGTTAGTAAAGAAAATATTCATTAAAGTAGAAAAAATATCTTCTGGAGTGAATATTGCTGTTAGCCCGATTCTTTCATTGGAAGCTGGAGAAATCAAACAACAGCAAACAAAGTTAAACAAAGTATTTATTAGTGGTCACATTTAAAGTAAGGCAGCACTGGACTCGGAGTGACAGAGTTCTTGCTGGAAATCCGTCAGCCCGAGCTCCGACATCCGGAAACATTTCATATTTATATTCAGCTTTATCTCACAGAGGTTGTACTCACACTCCACAGAGTATAATTGGCCAGTTTTTATTGGCATGAGCAGGCCAACCACTGTCCTCGTCATGTTCTTTGGATGTGATAAACAATGTGTGTGTGTGAGTGTTGTTTTAGGCGTGTATCAGTCTGTCTGAGAAGACAGAGAAGCTTCATCTGACCCAGTTATTTAGTTTAGTTATGCTATCTTAAAGTCTTGGACTATTTAAGGTAATCTATTGTGTAGTATGAGTAGAGTAGGAAAGTACAAACTAGGAACATAGATTATTTAGTAAAATACAGAATATGAATACATAATATCTAAGAACAAAGCCAATTATAACATTACCAAGAAGGTATAGAATGATGTGCAATTTAAGTGTTATGATGAGAAGGAGTTAGTGGTGTTAAATAATCGACTTTATTGATTTATTATGTTTATCAGATGAAGTGCTGAACTTGGAAGCCACGTTTTCTTAAAAAAGTACCTGCTTCCTGGGAGGACCCATATTTATGGGGCCAACAAGACGAAGAGGGCAAAGTGTAGTGAGCTGGTGGAAAAAGTGCAGAAGAAACTGGTGGTGAGGGAGGTGTGTGCATGCAAAAGGTCAGTCCCCCCCCCCCCCCCCCCCCCCCCCCCCCCCTGCAGGGCCTGCAACATGCTGGGCTGCATGTTGACCAGTAGGTGCATGGCCATCAAACTGTTGAGATACTGAATGAGTTACAGAGTCACAGAAAAAAAACTTAACTGCTTTTAGACAGCCTTAAACATTGTGCAAATTGCTGTCCAGCATGGCCAAGTTTTAGAAAGTCTACCTCAATTTAAAAAAGTTTTAACATTTGGTGTACCAATGGTTAAAGTCGTATGTTTACTGGGTTTTTTTGGAGGGGGGAGGGGTTGACATGGAGCAGTAACTTCCCCAAGTCTAGATTCATCATGAAGTTGAGTTTTAAAAGTGCTCCCAGGAAGATATCATTATCTTTCCAATGAGCTGTGCTGACCGTTCCCCTGTTTCCAGTCTTTTTTGCAAAGCTGAGATAATCGGCTGCCGACTGTGACTCCAAACACGAGAGTGGTTTGGACCTCGTCATCTATTGGGAAACAAATACTTTTCTCTAAAAGGTGATCTATTGTTTTAACTTAAGGGCTAACATTTTCACAAAATTTTATGCACTGTAATAGTTTGCTCTTATGTCGAGAACAGTCTTTCAGAAATGTGGTCAAGTCACTTATTTTCCTTTGTTCACATGCAGAATGTGACACAGAGAAGAAGAGATCAAATAATCAAACTTCCTGGCGATTACTAATCAAAGGTAACAGTATCCACTCTTATCTCAACATACTGACTGATGAGAGCAAGAAGTATTAGCTAGAAAATTGAAATTGGAAAAAAAAAAAAAAAAGAAGACTCAGACATACACACACCAAACACAATTCCCGTGAGTTAAGCACGTCACCAGGGAACACCCCATCCGTCGTCACCAAGGTTACTAAGGGCAGGACTGTGGGTGTCGGATGCCTTGGAAACAAACTAACTATGGGAATCTAGCTCACCAACCAAATGCAACGTTTACTTTTGGGGTTACTAGTGTGTGCATGTGTGCCTTACATGTTTGTGTTCGGAAACTGATCCTTTGAAAAAGGTTTTAATGCTTCGTCCCGTCTCGCTCTGTGTGAGCATGGGCCATTTGCCCATTGAGCATAAGAAACAGAGACACAAGGCAGAGGTGCCAAAAATCTCTCAGAAATGCCTTTGAAAATGTCTTTTAGAGATTTCATAGATGTCAGTTGGCCTGTGAGAGATGGGCTTTGGTACAAGTGAGCTCTGCCCGGTCTGTGTTGAGAGGATATATGGCCACAGTTGCACGGCTCTGACTGGTGGAACACTTAAGGTTTTATGACCTGCTGCCATTTGGGGCTCTGGGACGGAACAGAGTGCCGACCACATAACTAATTAGGCTTGGCCAATAGGGGTGTGTAAGGATAGGGATTTGTGGATTGTGGGTTGGGGATATGAGTGAATGAGCGAGAGATCCAACGAATGTGTGCCATGGGTTGTTGTATGTGTGAGTCCGGAACCTGGAGAATTGCGTCAGGCCGCCATTAGTCCTCCACAGGCCCTTTTATGTAGGAGCCGCCAGGCCTGGAAAGTTTGACACTAAAGATAGAGACCCACAGCCAACCTATACACACACACACACAACAACATCTCACACAGACGCACACCAGATACTGCTCCTATCGAGGCAGACAGAGGCTCAACCAAACACTCCTATTGTCTCATCCCTCTAACCCTCCCTCTTCTTCTCTCCATAGGAGGATCATGAAGATAAACGACTGTGCGTAGATATGAGAGTCCAGTTGAAGGAGGGGGTGGCGGGGTGAGTGTCAGAAGTGGAATGTGTGTGAACTGCACACCGCCTCCAATAAATCAGGGAGACAAGTAGGAGGAGGCGGCGAGGGAGGAGAGGGAAAGCAGCAAAAGGGAAGAAGGGGCAGCCAGCGTGAGGGAGTGATAGCAGGGATGACAAGATAAATGGGAGACCACGGAGGGAGGGGGTACAGGTGCAAGAGAGGTGCAGCAGGGTTGGAGCTGCGATTGGGCAAATGAGAGAGATAACACATGATGGAGGTCATGGGAGGACAAATTATAATGAACCATCACTAGAACTCAAGATTACAAGTTTGAAATGCTTTCTATACTTTTGCAGCTGCGCAATTTGAGGTCATTTACAACATTCTGGACACACTGGGAACTAATTGTGATGGCCATGTGAACGTGGTATTATCAAAAAGGTTTCAAAGGGAGTTCTCCTTTGGTGAATGATAAAATGTGTGCAACACAAAGTTTTACTTTTAAGGTTTTTTTTTTATCGTGCACCCTGTTGTGTCACTGGAAGAATCATCTGTGAGTCTGTGGCAAAGATTCTCAGTTGCTAAAAAATCCACAACTGCACAACTCAACTCCAAAACTTCGAGCGTCCAATTCAAAACTCTCTGCTCAGAACCGTGCATTCTTGCTGAAAAGCCAAACAATTCCTGTCAAGATCTGTCGAGATAAATCAAAGCGAACCTGTAAAAGCTCGCAGTGAGTATATATAACATATATGTATAAGTGTGCTTCGAGATCTTCAGACTGTTGGAAAATCTCTTCATTTTTAATTTATTCCTAGATTGTTCAACTATTTTCCCTGTGGCCTCTTTCAGAATGGTGAACACCTTCCCATCTGTACTTTTGAAAACCCCGTCGCATTCCATTTACGTCCGGAGTCGACACTCGGCTCAGGGAACAATGTCAAATCTAAGTTGACTGTTTCAGCTGAAAGTTGGAAAACCACTAGGATTGTTGTGCTGACTGACCGCGCTGCATATTAGCTGCAGTACAAACCGATAACAACTCACTACGCTGTACTATGCACATGCTCATGAGACACAAACAGACCGGAGCCATAAAAAGTTTCTTGCTTTAGCTTTTGAAGTTAGGCATAGTGACAGAAATCTGACTTTGGGGATGCTGCAGGTGTGTTTTTCCTCACAGGGAGCTGTGAGTTCAACACGAGACACGCCACCAGCCTCTCGGACGTACTCTCTTCATACCAGCTCACTGGTTACTAACATGCTTCCTGATAAGTAGGTGAGATGTTTCACCTTTTAGTTCTGGGCGTTGTATGACTTTTCAAGTTTTCCTTCCTGCTCGTGTTTCGACGTTTCTTAAACTGGTTACCGGCGCCGTAATCAAAACAATTTCTCCGTTTTTTTTAAGATGAAGTGATTTGCAAATGACTTTTGAGTTCAGCATCCTAACTTTGTTTTTGGAAACAGGACGGTTGCTGGTAAATAGAGGATCTAACCACTTCATGCTTTATCATGACGAGGCAACCCAGAGGAAATTGTTATATATGGCAGCTTTAAGTGAGCCTTGTAAAAAGTGGAAACATTTAGCAGGCTTCATAGTTCTGTTGGGCTAAATCCAGTTATATTTGAATTCAATGAGAGTAATGAAAATACAATCTTAAATTTAAATATATATATATTTATATGTGTGTGTGTTTATGGGGGAGCTCAAGCTTATGACCGGAATTTACTGTCAGGTGTTGCATATGAAGAAGAGCAGAGTTAAATGAAGCTCCTTATCTGTTCTCTCCCTGGCAGCTTCCGATAAGCTCCCCAACTATTAGCCCCTAACAGCTAATTAGACTCCCCACTGAAAGGCAGGGAGGTGGGGGATCTGTGTGTGGATTTGTGTGTGTGTGGAGGTAGGGTAAAGAAAACAGTGATCTTTAGTGCCTTCTCTTGGCACGTCATCACTTGACGCCCACTGGTTAGCATAAAAGAGTTTCTAGTGAGATCATTTTCCATGGCAAACGATCAACATATGTGTTAATACCCACTACAGTGATTAAATGTATTTTCATCAGAATCAAGAAGTAACGCTGTAGATTTCAACGCCTTAGGATGCAAAATGGCTTGTGAAAAAAAAAAAAGTTGAGAGGAGAACCCGTCAAAACAGGAGCAATCTGAGACGACTCCTGGATCCTGATCTGAGTGGACTTCCAGTATCTTATTACCTCTTTTTTAGACCAGGACAAACCTCTGATAAAACTTTCAGGCGACCACATCAAAAGCTACTCCAGCAGTTGTGTTGCTGAAGGCTACACGAACAAACAAACGCACGCAATGCAACCTCCGTTGCGGAGATGGTGGGATGAGGGTAAAATATCTATTTTCCATTTATTTTCTTTGCCCCTCAGTCACAGTAGTCAAAACACAAATCACAGGAAGTGAGTGACAGTGACATGTTTGTCGCCGTGCCAGGAAACGTACAGAATTACAAACATTTTGCTATAGACAGTCTATTTGGGAATCGTGTGGAGGCACATGAGGCAAATGACAGTATCTAAGCTGCGTTTGGCTTCTATAAAAACTCGCAGCGGTGAATATCAGTTTTTCATGCTAAAAGTGGAAAAAAAACCTGCATTACACCAGACAATATACTTGTGTCTCAGTGCGTTTGTATGAAGCGGTTTTGCGCCACCGTCAGGCAGCCTACTGGAATCACACTCCGCTGAGGAATAAGTCTGTCGTGTGCTCATTATGCCTCTGCTCCTGCACGTCTGACTTTCACTTCAAAAGATTCAGTGGGCCTTCACTGTGAGGCACAAACCTTGCTTTATACATCGCGTTTAAACGTTAAGGCACGTCAGGATATTCCCAATGAGTCATTATCATGGCCAGCCTCAGTTATTCTACGCAGTTCATCAGAGAAGAACTCTTTTTTCTTTCTTTCAGGCGAACTGCTCGATGTCTCCTCGTTTCTTCTTGGATTTTGTTGGCGTTACATCCTCACTGCGACCTGTCGATTCATGCTTCCTTTTCTTGCTTGGCTTGTCACTAAGGTAACCGCTGGAGTCGCTTCCGTGGATCTCCGTGCGAGAGACCTCAATCTCCTCTTCCTCTTCTTTGACATGTTTTTCCTTTTTCTTTTTCTTCTTCTTCTTCTTCTTCTCACCAGGTTCCGCACCATCTGGCTCACTTGTTGTCCCATTCAGATCTGTTGCCGCGTTGCAGTCCAGCTGGCTGGAAGGTATCCTTTTTATCTCCTCTTCTGTCGTCTCCTCTTTGATTTTGTCCTTCTTCTTTTTCTTTTTCTTCTTGGGTGTGTCGTCTGGAGGACTCTGGGTCGGCTCTGGGATTGGTTCCGAGTCGTGTGGTTCTGGCTGATCTGCAGGACTGCTTAACTCTGAGCTCTCACCCATAGCAAGCAGCTCCTGCACCCTGAGAGGAGAAAAGACGAAGACCAAACAGTCAATCGAGGGTGTAAACACACACTGCAAGATAAAAAATAAAATAAATCTGTCTACTACACAAAAAGATTGGATTCAAAGTTTGATTTGCAAACCTTGAATCAGAGCTGGATAAATGTGTCGGAACAAAGTAAAAAAAAAAAAAAAGCGTCATCTGTTACATTTGGATATACAAAGTAAGAAAGAAAAAGAACAAACTTCTACTAACATCCGGCTGTTGTCTTTATTTAGACAGGCACATTGAGCATTCATGCCAAGGCCAAACGACTCTGTAGTAGTCACAGCTATTTATCACCAAGGTCTGATCAGCAGTCACGAAGAAACGAGACGTTTCCAGAGAGATCTAACTATCGTCAGTCAACCAGCTTGGACCAGCGTCCCATTTCCTTTTTTTTTTGGCTCTGACCCTCTCTTATGCAGATGTGAGGTGTCCCGTTTCTTTTACATAACATAAATCAGTGGAAGTCTTCACCTGAGGCCTCGGGGGCCATTATCTCTGCAAAGTGAAGGGCTAAATCCAAAAAGAGGAACTGTGGTTGGGCCAAAGATTCCCTGGACAACATGCTGAACTCCACAAAGCCACCTATCAGGTTCCACCCGTGTAGGTTGATTTGGGATAAAACTGTCTGCTATCTTTCTGTAACGTGACGTCCAGGCCTCTATCATCTCAAACAAAAGTTCCACTGACTCTGTTAAAGCAATGCTAACCACAGTCCATTGGAAGGACAGGAGGGAACAACATCTGCATGGGTTGAACACTGATTGGTGGAAAACACAGCACCACAAAGAGAAAGAAGCAAAGATTACAGCTGTATTGGACAGTCTATCACAAAGCATTTTGTCCACTTTTGTCAGTGGGTGGCAAAGCTTAAGAACTAAAAACAGTACAATCAAGTGCAGGATAAAAGGTCAGCTGTCGCAAAAGGTTTGACACTGCCCCCAAGTGGCAGTAGGTAGGTACAACATGTACACATGTATTCACACAGTGAATGCAATGGCATTTAGGTCATTTGTTCCAATTTCAAGAGCTAAGTATTAGGCTTTACACGATCAGGATTTTTGGGGCCCATCACCGATCAGACTGTTTTAAAAATAAATAAAAAAAGATCACCGATCCGATCTATTTAAATACCTTCTTTACCGGCATTTACTGTATACAGTTTACTGAGTATAAAAAAAAAAATCCAAGTTTAATCAGGACAAACCAAAATAATTTGAGACACAAATAATGGGCACAACAACTGAACTTATAGTAATTAAATTGCGTTTCAAGTATACTGCAAATAAATATGCTGCCTCAAACATAGCTCACATGTTTGATAACTCTATGAAATTTAGTAGTTTACAGAGTAATGCAAATGAAGGCAGTAATGCTCCCTCAAAACATGTATATATATATATATATATATATATATATATATATATATATATATAACTCCAATAAACAGTCCTGGCCCAGCTGCTGCTGCATGTCATGTAACGCACAGTATGATTGACGAGAGCGTTTAAAGTGCCTGATGATCCGTCTCCTCATGGCAAGGATGTCTGATATCATGCGCTGTGCCAGCAGCCAGTCATGGACAGCTAGTTGAAGAGTGTGTGCCGTGCATTGTAATGTCGGCAGTCCTCTTTCTCGCCTGGCTTTTGTCATGTTTGCGGCATTGTCCCGGAGTATGACATGAACCCTCTCTCAGAATCTGCCACACCTGCAGCATGTTGTTGTATTTCGTCAGCAGCGCTACAGCACAGTGTGTCCTGGGCGTGTAGTACTGCCGCATGGAGATTGAAATCTCGGTCAATTATGTCTTTATGGCGTTTATGTTTTGAGCTCTGTCACCATGTGACGGACAATAACGTTTTTTGAAAGTTGAATCAATGTCCCTTGCAAACACACATGTCGGTGCTGCAGTCACAGTGCAGTAATGATGATGACAATGAGACAGATCACAAGCAGGTGTAACCTTTGCAAATGTCATGTTTGTATAATGTTTCAAATATAATAATAATAAAAAAAAAATTCTATTGATCATTGATCGGAGAATGAAGAATTTAGGGCCGCCGATCGCAAAAACTGAAAAACTATCGGCCGATCCGATCGAGTATGGTATGATTAAAAAAGAAGAAAAAAAAAAAAAAAAGAACAAACCCAGATTAATTCAAACGCTGTCAACAAAGCACCACCACACTCACCTGGTCCTTTCCAGTTTCCCTCTGATCATCAGCACTCCTGCAGTGTCAGCATCAAGCGCAGTCACCTCAAACTCCAGCTCCGTCCCAATCCGCGGCCCGGCATCCCTCCAGGTTTCCATGGAGACGAGATTTGGTTTAGGTAAGCTGGCGTTGAAACAGCCGTGCACGAGGCAGCCCACGTGGCTTACTCCCAGTTTATTCACTTTGCCCTGTGGAAAACAGCGAATGTTTTTTTTGTTTTTTTTTGGTGTTGGATTTTGAATTACTATAACTACTCGTGTTATTTCAATGCAAAGAAAACCACCCTCACCGAGGAAATGGAATAACAACCCCTGAAAAATAATGCAAAACTTACCAGGAGTTTCTGTCCCGTTTTGGGCTGAAATACAATAAAGACGGCTTCTATGTCCATGTGGATGTAGCCACTGTCATCAAAAATGCTGCCATGTTTTCCCACTATGCTTATGTTGTCATAAGCTAAGGGTACTCCATTCAGACTGTAAGGAGACAAACAGAACAAAGAGTTTTGATGAGAATGATCAGGATACAAGTGTAACTGTTACATGTACCATATATTAAAAAGATTTTAGGCACATGTCATATATTTTAGGCACATGTCATTAGTGTTGTTCTGAGTTCTTGAAACTTTTAGGGCACTGCGGATTTTAAATTTTTCCCAACTTAACTGTTCATCTGAAGCCCTTCGTGCGCAGTATTTTTAAGGTGAATTTTTTTTTTTGTCATTACTGTTCGGTACAGTGGCCCTTTAGGTTATAATCTAACCAAATTCACGATATATAACCACGAAAACGACTACAGGATAAAGCTTGACTAAAAAAATAAAAAATATATATAAACGTGGTCAATAAACGTGTTTAATGCGCTGCTTAGAGAACAGACGTCAGCTACGTAAAACGTGCAGGCTTCAGCTCACATATCTCTTGCAATGCTTGGCAATATATTCGTGTTGATACCTCGGAGAAAACTTGAGCAGCTCGGCTTCCAGCTCCTCCTTTATACCCGTCCTCTTCTTGTTCAGATAAACGGGTGGCAGGACGACGTGTCTGCGGTGCGTGTTCATGACCAGACACGAGTACGGCGCTGACAGCAGCTCCGAGGCCGCGGCGAACGACGGGATGACACACGGGACGCCATCCGGCGCAGGGGTCCCTTGATCCGACTGGACTGGGGCACACACAGCGGGACTTTCACCGGGCATTTTCACATGTTTTGGGTCGTTCTCAGCATGCTCCAAGTTCGCCATGCTGTTTAGGTAGACCGGAAGACAAACAAGTAACGACTTCCGCTGCGAGGAAAGGCGGCAAAGTGTGTTTACGTTGCCCTCTGCTGGACAGGAGGTGGAAGGATAGCAGAGGGAAAAGAACCCCATTTATTCGGTGCTCATTACCCAGCGTATATATTGGTTTGTGCTTGAAATCTCAACAAATGATTGGAAAATTGGGGAAATATATAGTTGTGCGAAATACTTTTTGTTTTTGAAGCCTGAAAACGTCAACAAAAATAATTGCAGACTTTTGCAATCTTCAAATGTGATGAATGCTTGAAAGCAGACTAAAGGTTGTATATTCTGTTTTATCATATTTTCTGAGTGCATTCTGGAGTACCTTTTTGTGACGTATTATTTGATCTTCAAACAATCTGTTTGAGAGGAATTATAGCGAACAAAATCATTTTGGCAAGACGATTTACTCTGCAATGAAATGTGATGATATGGAGTGAAAATCAAACCTGAAAAGCAGTCCAGCTGCAGCACTGTACTTGCTCACAGTGAGTTTGCAATGTGGTACCTGAGAATAGATGTTTTAGTCCTTGGTTGAACAGGCAATTTTCCGGGATCACAGAGGGCTAAAAAAGCTCTCAAAAGGTTCACTGTATGGCTTATGGAGATGGTAATTTGAAGTTTTTCAGCTGGGAAAACATAGCCTTTGAGTGGGTCTCACCTTGCCCCATTTTGGAATTTTGTTTCAGTTTCTGAAGCCTCTTAGATTATTATTCAACAGGAACCCATGGATTTTTTAGGTACCTATTAGGTTAATCCTTCCGTGCACCAGTATTGTGGTAGAGAAAATAAATTCATAATGAGCTTCACTATTCATTTAGTTATCCAGAGCCAAAATATGACCAAAACAACACTCACTGCATATTAACATGCCCTTTGTTTTGTAATCTGCAAGTTGTGCACTGACGAGCCTGGCAAGAATGCTCATTGATTCTGTATCCTCTTCTTACGTACAGTGTCACATTAAGATCATTAGGGTGACCTGAGGTGTCAATTAGAGCAGTTAGTGCACACTCACATGCACTCTTACATCCAGACGTGCACAAATGCAGGAGCAGAAAATATCCTGCCACGCGCAGGCAGATCTAATGTTACTGTTTTCTGAGAGAGCAGCACCACGGGAGGTCACATGATTCAGCATTTCTCTCGATATTACACACACATAGGGGGAAAATGTTGATCTGGAGCTCCCTGGGGCACCATGGCCCCCACTCCCGTCTGTTGTCATGGTGATGAATAGTGACGTGGTTTCTTAGTCAGCAAGAGCTCCCAGTGGCTTCTGCTGCTGTGGGACACACTTGACCCAGAGATAAATGCACACACACACATCACCGCTTGGTGCTTTCTGGAGTAGACAAACCCCATAATTAAGTATTTAGCAGCATGATGTTGTCACAGCAGTTCCATATCTTCACAGGGGCTCACAGCTGTGTCTATGTGCATGCATGAGAACGTATACGATGCTGCTTTTTATAGCTCTTTCCCCTTTTGCTGTGTAAAGCTCTTCATACTTATGGGTTTGAGAGGAGCCATAAAACAGATTTACTTCATCTGTTAACTTTACGATGAGTGTCGGAACCCAGAACAGAGCCAAAGGCATCATTGTGTTAAACTGTGGTCTCATAGGAATGCACTCACTTCTTAAACTACTGTATCGACTGCGTGGCATGCGAGCCGTCAGAGTCAGTAAAGTTGACGTTTGGGTTTTATGATAAGTGACAATTATTTAATGGCAAATTCAAAAGAAATATGTATAGAATAAAATGTAATTGTCTGGCTACAGAGAAAGAAGCGACGCCACACATACATACACACAAACTTGTTTTTCTATCTTTGTGACGATTCATCTTAAACATAATGCATTCCCTGGCCTTGTATCGAAACTCCAACTCTTACCTTAACCCTAAACCTAAACCATAACCCGATACTAATATTTACTCTAAAACCAAGTCTTGCCTTTAAAAAAATCACTTTGTACGCATACAAACATGCATGTGTCTGATCTTCATTTGGTTACAAGCCAAATTAATCTACTTTGTCAGTGTTTGTTTAAATTAATGTTGATTATTGCAACAATCAAAAGAATTACAATAAACACTTTTATGATTCATCACAGTCCACCTCTCAGATTAGCCAGACTTTATTTGAATTAACTTTATAAGAAGCATTATATAAAAATATGTTTGATTTTATAGATACCTGATATACAAGCATGGATATACTGTAAAATACATTGCACATCACTGTATTTTCATGTCAAAGCATTCCATTATCAGACAATACATCTAGTTTTCTGTTGGCTGTCTCAATCTGCATTCCATAAACCAATAGTAAGATAGAAAGAGTGAGAACAAGGTCAATGAGATTGAATTAGCGGTACTTTAAAAAGTAGATCGGCTTCATGCTTAGTTTGTGCTCATGGTGCCAAGGATGCTGACAGGATGAGATCTATCCTCCTGCTCATTAGTGTAAGGATCAGACAAAGGGATGTTTTTTTTTTACCTGATTTGTCACCTGAACAGCACTTCACCATCCTGGCTTTGGTTTAAGTTTTATAGAGGGCGTTTGAACCCATGTTTGCATAATAATTAAGAAGCACAAAAGCCCTCCTTATGCTGACTCTCTCTTTCTGGAAGCAGCAAGAAAAGTGTCCAAGGCGAAAGACCTGGTTCACCTCCAGCAGTCAGGATATAGTCGTGGGACATGATGAGGGGAGCACAAGCTGTATCTGCTGTCTGACAGTGAGTACTTTAGTAACCGACTCTGTTTCAGTGAGTGCAAGTCGCTCTCAGTGACAGATCATCAAGGTGATGCTGTTGTGTGTCCATTGTAGGAAATCTGAGGAATGCCATTACTTGAGTTGTCAAGGATTTCCTGAAAAGGACAAATACTTTTGATTTTATGTTTTTCTTTTCCAAAACCGTTTGACAATTTTTTTTTCTCTCTTCCCTGGTGTGTCCTACCTTCTCTGTCATCTCATGCGAATGGTGCAGTGAGTGTTCCCTCTCCAGGAACATCCTCTGCTGCTCTGAGCTGGCCAGTCGACAGGTCAGCCATGTGGATAATGTACAGGATGAGATCCCTGGACAAGACAGGGGATATTATTAACAGAAAAAACACAATTCCCTGAGAACACATCTTAAACACTCAGCTGATGCCCTCCCCCTTTCTCAACATGATCTTACAGAAATACTAAATATCCTTTTTAACAACACGTTATGTAAGAGTGGTATGTCATGTGTTTGACTTGAAAGCACAATGGAAATGCTAATGGCAAGTAAATCAGCAGATCTTTCAACATTTCTTCCTTTTTGTCATTTTTAAATCCATCAGTAAAACTGTTTATAGAATGATAACATAAACAGGGAAACAAATCTACTTCTTCTACATGTCCCAACTCTTTATGCGACTGGGTTTGTAATACTTTACAAGTAATTTGCTCTTTGAAGTTTTACCGACTATTAACTGATTAGCGTTCAGCTAGCACCTGTTTCCAAACATCTGCCTTAAATTATTAGATCATCAGCATGCTTAGGTAGAGCTTCGGGACAAGATGTAGAGGAGAACTGTTTAATTTGAATCAGGTTTATTGGAGCTGGGAAACATCTAAAACAGGCAGGGCAGTGGCCCCCTGATCATCAGAGTTTAGGAACACTGCTGTTATCTCTGACTGTTTGTTTTGATTTGGATATTTCTCTTAATAATACTTACATGGAGTACACAATGTGAACTTTGTAAATACATGCTTACAAATAATTTTATGAGAGACTTATGCTGTCAGACAAATCACTTGGTATCCAGTTAACAGCTTTATATGGGCCCAGCGTGGGTTATTTTGTAGCTTTGTGGGTAACAGACTGGACATTGGCCTAAAATGGACATCTTACAGGGTGGGTACCTGGGTAAACTAGGTAGATCTATCCTGTGTGAACCCAGGTTGACACCCTATGTTGGTGGTAGCTGTGCTACAAATAGGAAATTAATGCATGGGCTCAAAATGGGCAGCCCAACTGAGAATAATAATAATAATAATTGTGACTGATAGTATGTGTATATGTATGGTATATAAAGTATTATCAAATGACAAAGGAAGAGATACTTTTCATTAATCCCCATGTAGTATCTATTGTCAGTCACTTCCACAAAGAAATATCTATAAATAAAATATTCCTCTGATAGTGTGCATATATGGGATGCAGCAGACGTTAACAACACTCTTCAATTGTTTCATATTGCATCACAATAAAATGTGACATGCACTTGTGTTTGTTGTTCATTTACCCAGACAGGCCAGAGTCATGGCAGCCAGGTGGATTGAGTGCATTGAGTTTGGCTGCTTGTTCAGTGCCCGTACAAACTGGAAGTTGAGAATCCCACCAATCAGACCACAAATGCAGCATGCTGAAAAAAGGATCATCTGAAAGACACACACAGAAGTGTAGAGAGAGATGTTTATGTTGATGAAAACAGCTAAATTGATACTCCATCAACAGAAATGTAAACCAGCTGAGAAAATGTGATGAGATAGGAGATATGCAAACTGCTACCGAGCTTCCATCTCTATCACTTTGCTGTTTTGAACAACGACTGTGGTGATGAGTAATGCCCATCAGTCAAAATAAATCTTATTTCCCATTAGAAAATTGGATCCCTCTCAAAACAAACAGTCTCTTCCAGAGATCTTGCGCAGCTTTTAAATAGTTTGCATAATTCACTGGCTGTATATTTGTATGAGCTTGATTTATAGGGGTGAGATTTGAATATGTAATAAAAAAAAGTTAAATCAATAACATTCTACAAATTACTTTTTTTTCTTTTTTTTTTTTACCGAAATCAACAAAAGGAAAACTCAAACTTAATTTGAGATTAAAAATTTTCCCATGAGAATCTGATTGTCAAATGACCGTAGCTACATTACTCTGCCATCAGACTGACAAAATGATGCACTTCTATCTCCCATTCACTTAGACTGCATATGTGTGTGTATTGCTTCAGTACTGCAGGTATTTTCTCAATGCTCCAAGTACAGATGCCGTTAGTGCCTTTAACCGCATGGAAAAGGGCATCTCCGATTTCAGTCATTACCCGAAGAACTGGGGAAAGCGGCTGGCAGGGGTCCGGAGCCAAACCAACCTAATGCAATCACCACCCCACAGGCAGAGAAGGAGAGAGGTGGATGGAAAGAGATGAGGAAAGGAAGACGGAAAGGGTGTAAGTATTAAAATGACAGGAGGGGGGTTGTGACTGATTGGAGAAGGCAAGAAGATGGATTGGAATGATGAATTAAGGAAAGGCATGAGGAGAACAACAAAAGCTGGGAACAGGTAGGGTGAGACAGAAAACTGTCTATGTTACAGCAGATTGGACTGACATTGATCCATCATTAGTGCCCTGCCTGCAGGAGACAGGGAGTCAAAGAGAAACACGAGGACCTGGAGACACGGAGAGACTGTAAAAAGACAGAGAGAGCAACAGAAAGGGAAGAGAGGTGACTGCTTGTCTCCTCTGATTTCCTCAGACATCTCTCACAGAACAAACTGTGAGCACCTGCCTCTGGGACAACACACATACACACTTTTTGGTATTTTCTATTATGCAGACTTTGTATGCATTGTTAAAGTCAGTAATATACATCAAACATATGTTTGCATAATTAAAAACACCAACTTATGACATATACTTCATATATGTACATGTAGGGATTAATTGGATCTTTGATAGGTAACAACAAGTAATATTGTTAAGTGTATTATTGAATAAAACTTGTCAGGACGTAAAAGATAAAACACAACATACTTCATGAGGGACAGAGCTGATTACTATGTTGGTTTCAGTGGCAGCATTACTCAAGGGTTATACATCATGTATCTCAATCTATACCAAATTTCAGCCTCAGCAGCAGAAGACAGTGATGTTATCAATACTGACTAAATTAAACGGGTTAAAAACTTGCGGCAGACATTAGCATAGTTAGATGAGAGGACTGATAATTGATCACATGTCTGTACAGTAAATACAAAGTGCGGTGTTGACTTGGTACTACGGTAACAAATCCTTAACTTTTAGCACACATTTTACCTTCACAGACCACAGACCTTTTAAATTGGTTAATCTCATTTAATTCAGACTTTAATGTTCACACAAGCCTCCTTTCAAGTACTTCTCCATTCTGTTGGGTACCACAAGAATCTATATTTGCGACACTTCTTGTGTGCATCATACATAATTCTTCCCGTGGGGCAAACCATACATATCCTTTATACTGATTTCCATTTCCATTCCGATGTGATCCACATGTTTCAGTAAAGGTGCATTCTGGAATATATCCTGCTGTGCTGAAATTAGAAACTAGAAGTTGTAAGTTGTAAGGAATTTCATCTTAGGATCTTGTCCACTAGTGACACCCCACTGTGACTCCAGTGGGTTTCTTGATTATAGTTTTGTTTAAATACCTTTTTTTGTTATTATCATTATTGTTTTGTTGCTGTTATTTAGTATTCTTGTATTTTTTTCTTTTGACTTTGTTTAAAAAAATGCTATTGAAAATTATGTTTATATTTTTTCAGTTATAAATTCTTGGTACTGTACCAAGGTCCCAGTCTTCCCTCTAATCTCCAGGCAATTAGTCCTGTATAAATTCAGCACATTACCCATCACATTGACACAACATTTTTGCAGTTTTTCATTTTCAAATTATTTTGGACAGAAGAAACAATAAAATTGAACACATGAATTGGTTAATTAGTGTTCCACATTTGCATGCTTTCTGGTATGGAAGATAAAGGCTTTTTGCATGTATATATATATTGGACTGAATCACTGGGTTTTGTAAGGTACATGCTCCTCGCTGAAAGTTTCAGTGTATATTTGTGTACTTACAATAAGACCAGTCCTCTTTCGAGCACACAGCACTCCACACATCCCACAGACCAGGAACTGGAGAAAGAGAAGGATGACAACTGAGTTAATTGAAAAATCAACAGTTCTGAGTTTGTTATTTGAAAAAAATACTTATTTGGGAACACATTTTTAATAATCATTATTATCATATTTATTCCTTATCCAAGTCATGAAAACAAAACAAACAAAACAAAAAGAGAGAGAGAAGCTGCACACTCTCTTACACGTTTTTTTTCCCACTCCAAAAATAGGGCCATGCTGTCCTGGATGTCAGCAAGTTATAACAGCAGGGTGTATGATGCTGGCAGACTGAGCTTAATAATGGGACAGCTGAGTGAGCTCCACGCTATGTTGTTTTGCTGAAAGTTGTTGGAGCCGATAAAGAGAATATGTGTGCACACTCCTGTGAGTGCAAAGGGAGTTTGTGGTTTCATCTTATTCTTACCTGTCAGGTTTGGGTACCTGTTGTGGCTTGCAATAAATGTATTAAAAACATAAATGCACCTTAGAATCACTTCACTTTCAGCAGAGATTGAGGGTTTACTCTTGATTTTTGTTCCCTTGAACAGCCATGTCCTCTTATTTGATTTATTCTGGGGTTTTACACCTGTTTCAGGGTATTTAAGAAAGGATCAAGCTTTTTCAGTTAACAATTTAGGGAAGAAAAAAACTTGCATTTCGGCTTTATTTTAGGATTATTATTTCAACCAAGCTACATGGATTTAGTTTCACTTTACATGTTTTAATCTTCCTAACATTTTTTAAAACTCTCTCACAACAAGATTGCATTTTTAGAAGTATGCACTTTTTATGGGCCCGATTGAAACTTTTAGTGACATCTGGTGGCAAAGTTGAGGATTGCAACCAAATGAATACCCCTTGCCTCACCTTCTTCTTCCAAACTTTTAGAAGAAACTACAGTTCAGTACAGTACATAAAAGGTCCTCTATGGTGTCAGTGATTGGTTTGTTCAGAAATAGAAACGAAGCAAGATGGTGGACTGTGTAAAGGAACCGAGCCAACGGTAGACATAAAGGCCTAATTCTAAGATAAACAAGCAATTCCTATTTCCATGGGGGTCTTTACTGATTAGAATATGAACATTTTATACCAATAGATCACACTGAATGTTAAACACTATACTAAATCTATAATCAAAGGTTGGACATTAAATGAAAGACCAAACAGTCAGTCTTAAGGCTGACTGACTCAGCAGCTTGCTATGCTCAGGAGCTTTGAGTCAAACACACTTTGTCTACCACTCTCTTTATACACAGTACAGTGGAAGCAGGCTCACTCAAATCACAGATTGCACCCATACAGGTTTTTCTGAATCTCCAAACTTGGAAAAAAAAGAAGCTACAGTTTTTTCATCTGTTGCAACAGGAACAGTAACTAGGCATGTATCTGAAACTAAACTTTTCACTGTTCAGTAGCAAAATCAAGATAATGAGGCTGAGAGAGACACTGTAACATGACAAGACATATACAGAAGTCTGAGCGGATGATCGGACATAAAAGCTTTGACCATCTCAAGCACTGAGGAGCAATTCAAGTATGAGTTAATGAAACTAATCTTAAGGTCTGATGAGGCAGTCCAAATGGCAATGTGAGTGCCTCTCAGACATTATCTTCAGATAGCACACAAAGTGTCTTCAACATAACCTAATCAGACCTAATTCAATAAATCAAATATGCAGGGCAAGCAAAGCATATTGTTTGATTAAAATAAAATAAAAACAATGCTTTCTGTCAACAAAACTTGATTATTAGCAGCTCTAGCTTCCAAGAAATCTTTTTTTAAGGAAGGAGACTTTAGGTTAGATTGCATTTCCCCCTGATTTTTAAGTGCTTTTGCATTTTATCAAATACATTTGTTATAAGTTACCCTAATAGTCTTTTAAAGTTCTAACATTAAGCATTTATGGAAACATGCTCAAGATAAAGGATGTAATATTCGCAAAGACCTGTACAACAGTTCAGTATAGCTTCTGACCTCCAGCAATTGGCCATTACAAAACAGTTTCTTTTAAAGTAGAATTAATGTTGTTCTTTCCTCTATTCGATAATCCAACATTCTGAACGTGTCTAAAAAAACATGCAGTACAAAGAAGTGCTTATCAAAAGGTTGTTTAAACTATGCCTCAACCTTACATGCCATCCCTTGAGATATGTATCCTCTCTGGAGCTACACAAGCGGAAAAGTAAAGACAATAACTGTGCCCAGGACGTACACAGAGTCCACTCCAGACCGGAGAAGCGTCACCCTGCTGCGGCTTGTGCTCGGCCCGGACCCAGCTGATACCCACGGCGCCCAGGACGATGCTCGCCACACCCAGACCGACTTCGACCACGGAGAGCAGCAGCAGACTCCACAGGATTTTACGGCTGGAGCACATCCTACCGAGGGCATCTCTCCAGCTCCAGCAGGAGGCGAATAGACGGCGAGAGAGGAGTCCGCTTCTCCTTTTTTACAAAGGCGCAGAGGCTTCACTGCTTCATATCCGGCTGTGAAAAGAGTGCTTATTCGAAGTAGACCAGAAAGTCAAGAAGAATGTTGGAGATGATATCAACAAACTATCTGAAACTGAAAGAAGTAGAACTCTGGCTCTGCGTTTGGATGTTAATGTAAAGAGGGAGCGCTCGGCAGAAGTTCTTCCTCTGGCACAGTTGCGTCTGTGCCGCATGGCGCTATCCAAGGTACTTAAGCACCACTGCAAACACACACGCGCACTCACACAAGACGCGAATTTCCTTGTCACGCACACGTGCACACAATCCAGGGCCGGAGCATGGATGCCAGGTGTCTCAGCCTTCGCCCCCTTGTGGAAACGTTCAAAAACCTGAGGCAGATCATTGTGGACAGATGTCATGCACATTCAGTTCTCAGGTTCAGCTTCTGACATTGGATCAGAACAGGTCGGGCAAGTAGCTCCTTTCAACAACAAGAAGTCTTACTGAAGACACATAAGCTTTGAATAAGATGCTATATAAGATCCTATATATGTTGTAATTAATCAGTTGTAATTAATAGTCAAAAATAGTCTTTAATGATTAATCAGACATTACTTGTCATAGGTAGTCATTGTGTTGGTTGTTGCAGCTTGAAGGAATGAGCTGTACTGTTCTTTGTGCAGCAGAGCTGAAGAAGTCTGAAGAAGTAAACACATTCCATTGTTTCACTATCATATCATGTATAGCGTGTTCAGTATTGTCCATTTTGTTAAACAATTTATGAAGCAGTCTTCTTTGCACAATCATCTGGATATAGGATTTCTTTACTTTATTTTATTTCTTTATTTTATTATTATCTATCTTTGCATGTATAATTTTGTATACTATTCTTTTTGAAAAAAAAACAAAACAATTCTGTAATGTTGCTGCTGGAATCTGAATTTCCCTTTGGGAAATAAAGTTCTATCTAATCTAACCTAATCTACCTCCACGGGCTCCAGATCAGTCCCTAGCACAGAGCCAGCTTTTCTTTATCAGATTGTTCAGCTTCTTTGAGTCAATTGGCTCTGATGTTGCTGCCTCTCTGCAAGCAAATTGCATTCACCACAACAGATCTTTTGAAGATATGCAACGTCTTGATGCAGATATTGACAGAGCTAAGGTTTCTTAAGAAGTACAGTCTATTCTGTCCCTTTATGTCGACTTCCTCAGTGTTGCAATTTTAGTCTAGTCTGTTGTCCAGGTAAACTCCCAGCTAAATACAGCATTTCTCTTAATTCTGGTCCTTCTAATATCCACAATGATCTGGTTTACTCCACCACCATGACACAAAATGGTCAACCCTCTCCATATTCTCCATTTGTTGTCCATCACGATACACCCAACAACTGCAGAGTCTTCTGAGTATTTCTGGAGATGACTGGACTCTGAGCTGTCTGAAGTGTACAGAGTGAAGATAAATGGTGAGACTGCAGTGCCTTGAAGACCTCCTTTGCTGTTGACCACCTTCTCAGACTCATAAACCTTTGCTGTGCTGCCTGCTTTGTCCAGATGACTGTAGACTTGTTGAAGCAGGTAGATGATGGCATCTTCAGTACTGACCCCAGTACGATAAACAAACTGCAGAGGGTCCTGTAAGGTGTTACCTTTTCTACCGAGGTGAGCCAATGGCAGTCTGTTGTGACAATGCGGAAGTGTGACAAGGAAGCTTAGGTCTGTGTAGCTGAAGACAGGTGAGGAGCATTAACGTTGCTCTGAAATGAACCTATTGAAAAACAATTCACTCATTGGCTCTGTCCAGGATCAGCCTGATCTCTCTTCACCTTGAAGACTATGATCTTTCTAATCGCTGACTACACATATTTCCCAATGTTCTGCTTGAGCTTGCTTTCTAGCTTTTTTTCTGTACACCTCCTTGCTATTAATTTCATAGGACATTTCTAGGTTACTATTCTTTTTGTTTTGTTCTTTTTTGTTTCAGACATGGGCACAATGTAACCGTGCCTTATGTAACCTTTTTCATGAAAATAATCAACAAAGGTTCCAATACCTGCAGAAAACTTGTCTTCCCATTTCGTCTTAGCTTCACTTTCACTGTGTCATTCTGTGATAAATCCTGTCACAAGTGTTTTAAACTTCTCAGTGATTACACAAATACACCAAAGTCATTTAATTAAGTTTAGAAAATTGTATACGTAGTTAGGGTTGGAAAAAAAACTACACATACAGGTATAGTGTCTCATGCTGCCAGACAGATCAGGCTGCTTTGACAGTAATTTATATATGATGTATAATTGTGTCTTTCAGGAAAAAGAATTAACCCGTTTCCAAGTGACTGTGATAATCATAACCTAATGACGATAAACACACTAGCTGGGACTTTTTAGACATTTATTGTAGCATAAAAGAAGCAGGTAAACAGGTGATTCGGTTTACTGTAATATCATATCACTGTCTAAACAGAATGCAAATCTATTATAAGCAACAGTTTATTGACCCACTTTTGCAAACATATTTCCAGCATCCATCATGAAGGCAGAATAGAATGAAGTGATCTTATATACACACAGTGCTTAGATATCAGGCTCTATATATGCCTCATTGTGTCCATCTCAACAAAGGGAACAAACTGAATCTTATTGATATTTTTCTCAGTAATTAAGTAAAAAAAGTCCAGTTCTCCTGGATAAGCAGGAAACTTGTATTTGTCTATTTTTGTTTTGATTGTTTATTTTTTCATCCTAAATCTTTTTGAAAATGTTATCCATCTAAGTGAACTGACCCTTTTAATGTTAATAACATGACATAAGACAACATAACATGGCATAACATAACAATATAACTCACAGGCTTGGAGAAAAAAAGATGGGAACAGCTTTATGAGGTCACACAGGTCAATTGACACCAGAGCATGTAATAGAGCTGCTCCACACTCCATACTTTATCAGAGACAAACATTTCCTCGCCTGGGCATAAAAACCACATACTGCTGTCCATCGTCATGAGAGCAAGGGTAATAATGTCTGAAGGGGTTCAAATAACTAGCGTTTACGTTATGCATTGTGCATTTGCAAGCAGTCAAGTCATTTCATCATGTGGAAGAGTTTGTTATCGAGTGTGTGGGACATAATTTATGTTCTGTAGTAGACTGTGAATCTCTAACATGCTTTGCACTAAAACTGGTCGGAATATAAATGACTAACTTTGATCTTTAATGTTCCTTTTGCAGATTTGATTGAAAATGCATTTGTATGAACTTTGGTCCAACCTTTATTATCTGTTGACCTCAAAATAATGTTTCAACATTTTTTTGGTCTCTTTTTTTGACCAAAGTAACATTTAACAACATGAACAACTTTGACGTACACCAAATGTTACCATCAACTGGAGAAGTGTTCATCCTGTGATGTAGATTTCTTTTTTATCCATATCCATGGATATGCTTATCCATAAAGAAATGATGATAACCTGGTTTCTCTTATATAGTATTTTTGCGTCAATTTGACTAATTCTATTTTTTTCTAAAAATGTATCTGAAGCCATGTGATTGTTTGGAAAATAAACTATGGAAAATTCTTTATCATTAATCAAAGCGTTCAAATAGGAAAAAGAGTTTCCATTTGCACACACCTACATTGATTATGTGGTTTTCCCAGCCCTTTTACACATACAGCAACTGTTTCAGGCTTTCTACTTATGTGTATATTGAGGATTTTAACTAATCAATGAACAATCGACACAGTACAGCCAGCTGCTACCAAAGGATATAGAATCATTAAGCTGTGATTCTTTAAGCTTTGTTCCAGGATTGTGTTTACATTAAATGCTCTCATTAAGCACGAGTTCACATGCAACCCAAATACCAGTATGAGCTGTTGTCGATGAAAAGCGGAGTGCTCAGTAAACTTGCACAAACATACGACCTCCCCAATACTTGAACTGTAGTGCAAGTGGCAGCCCTGATTGTTTTATGGTGAGTGTGATGTTACATTCTGCTGAGGAAAGCTACCCTGACCTTGACAGACCACACTGCATCAGCAATGTTTACATGCATGCTGCCCCTCGATAATTAAACGTATGCGAAGTGCCTGCAATTCTTAAAGATGCACACAAAGAGAGAAAAAAATCAGGCGGCGTTTTCTGCTTTCCAGGGAGTTTGTCTCCTTTCCTGTTGCAGGAGTTGCTGGTCCAGATATTGCCTCGTTTTTGCTGTTTCATGTGATTTCCTTTGATTTTTAATTTTACTTTGTTGACAAATACAACAGAACTAGCTAACCTAAATGCTGGGACTAAATTTCACTCTCAGTTTTTCAAGACAAACATGGACAGAAGTCATTAAAATACTGAGAACAAAAAGCATTATCTGAACAATACAGATCCGTGATAATGATGAAAATTCCATCTGTAACTGGTTCATATTTTCAAGCGTTAGTTACAGTGAATACACCCACTGAGAGTGAAACAACTTGCAACCATTTATTTAATGCCTTAGTTTACTGTTTGGGTGGAAAGCTTTCGAGTATTCAGAGTTTATTGTAGTTGCAGAGTTTTGGGAAATGTTCTTTACTGGTGAAAAGTAAGATATTAATCAAGTCTATGTTCGGTCTGCAAGGATATGAGATTTGTTTGTAATATCTCATTCTAGTTCTGAAGCTTCTTCTTGTATAGAGACAGTAAACCATGTGAACCTGTTTTTCTTTAAAGAAAACATCAATGTGAAATTGCAATAAGACATTTTTGCAGTCCTGGATGGTACATAAATTTTTTTAAATGCAGCAGCAGCTTTAAAGTAAGTTACTGCTGGCTTGGCCCAGCAGAGCTTTATTTGTCTGAGTTGCTGCCTTTGGTCTCTTGCCTGTGAACTGTGGGTTTGGATCAATGGCAGACTTGATGACACACTAGATTTGTTCTCTCTTTACTTCTATCCACCTATTCAATGCTTCATTTCTGCCATCTTGTCATTTAATTTGTATTTTTCTTAAACCAAACTGGGCACAATCTAATTAGAGTTCTGATTTCTGACCTTGGTTAGTGGCATGTTAATGATTGATTATTTAACACTACTTTTTTTTGTGTGTGGATAGATAGATAGATAGATAGATAGATAGATAGATATATAGATAGATAGATAGATAGATAGATAGATAGATAGATAGATAGATAGATAGATAGATAGATAGATAGATAGATAGATAGATAGATAGATAGATAGATAGATAGATAGATAGATAGATAGATAGATAGATAGATAGATAGATAGATAGATAGATAGATAGATAGATATATGAGAAATAGATGAGAAATGAACTCCAACTGAAATTACAGAGAGGACAGTCTAACCATGTGTGTGTGACTGAGTCACAGTCAATTGAACTATATTTAACTTTCTGCTTGGCTGCTGTCTTCTTCCTGTTGCTCTCTGAATGCTTGATGAGTTCAAAGGGACAGTAAAACTGTTTACTGTGTGTCATTCTAACAATGTATAGTTCTGACTTATTACAGTGCTAAAAGCTCAAACACTATGAAAAATATAAACATATCAAACCTACCTTTTCACTTTTTTTATGTTGACCTAAGGCAGCAGTGTGGAGAAATAAATACGATATATATAAGTTTCTGTTCAGCTAAGTGGATAAAAAGAGGAGATAGCTGGAGGTGCATGGGACTACAGTGTCCCCAGGGGCCTATTATGTGACTCTGAGTAGTGCCTCTGACTTGATGTGAGTAAGAATCATTAGGAGATATATAGCAGCTTGGTCCATAATGAGTGTGGCACTGGGGACATCAATCTGTCATCAGTCCCAGGAGTCAAAATAAGTGAAGGTGTCTGAAGCTGCCACAGGCCATATAGAGACTGTCTTTGTAGCTCAGATATTTCATTGATGTGAATTAAGGTAATCTGGGACTTTTTGAAATTACTAAAACTATGCCACACGTCTGTATGTAATGTGTAAGTAACTTATGTCATTGTTATGCCTGAATGAGCAACCCAGTGCTTTTCCACAACAGTTTGCCATGACAATCTTTCGATGAAGTTCCTACTGTCATTTACTCAGTCACATAAACAGATGGGCTCACATAGTGTCAGTGGGTTCTAAATAGGCAACTGATCTGTGTTTTAGGGCAATCTGACTTGCATGGACAGCAGTCTGCTGCTTCAGTCATTCATGTGAGAGGGCGTATTACACACACATCATTAACTCAGTATCACAGACTCACACAGACCTGTGGTAACAGTGAGACATTTTTCAGGCAGAATTAACGGTACATTAGAGGTGCATTATCACATCAAATGTGATAATGCATCAGTACAGCACAAGAAAACACAAACACTACCCCTACTCATCCTCTTTCTCTCTCTTTCATACACACACACACACACACACACACATACACCCACAAACACACACAAACATACTGTTTTAAATATTTCCACTAAATCCTATAGTTTATACAACATTCAAGTATTTGAGTCCATTTCCATCCTTCTAAATATTCCACATGGCTTTATGTCAAATGGCTAAAAGGAGTATGGCAAGTCGATCAGCTGCTGCAATCCTGAGTCCAGATGTTGCCACACAATCATGTAACCGCGTGACTAAAAACTACAAAAAATGTATTTCTTATTTTCTCTTGCACCTTTCTTCTGTCAAGAATTGAGAGAAGCACATGACAGGTATTGTATTTCACCTCCCAGTGAGGTCCTAAGGAAGGAACAAGAGACTGAGAAATTTGTGAGAAGCAAAGACCCTGCGAAACGAATGGGTATGGTGGGAAACTTTAGTCCAGACGAAGGAAGAATAGAGGTGAGGGACAAAAGAAAAGGGAAAAGGAAGAGGAGACGAAGAGAAAATGGGTAATGAATCAATACCTTTCTACCACGTGTACTCTGACCAAAACAAGTTTACATGCATTTTAAAATCAATTCCCTTTGTGGGGCTCAGAGAAAAGAAGTACTTCTGTCATACTTTCTCTGGATTCTACCTCTCTTTTTACTCTTCTTCAGTGTTTTCCTTTTAATCTATATAAAGATTAAACAATTTGAATCAGAATCTGATTTGAAAGTTAAAGCAGGGAGACGCATATGATTTATCTGTCAATGTGAGAATAAAACAAGATTGCAAGATAAACAGCAATGTTGACACATTTACAATACACCATCAAATCCAGAATCAGGTACGATACTCACCTGGTGCGATAGTATGATGAAACCTATGGAGAAACCATGGAAACTAGTAAATTCAAGCACAAACTAAAACAACACACACATACATTTTTTTCTCTTGGCTTGGCCACAACTCAGCAAGCTCAAAGGTAATTGCAGCTCCCACTCCACATTTATTGGAAAAGGTTTTGAATCTTTCTCCTAGGAAAGTAATACCTGCAGTGGCTACTTAAATAAACTTGAGAAAAACATGGAAGTATCCATCAGCTGTCAGAACTGAAACACTGAAGCTGAGGTGCGTTACAGCTCAATGCCACCAACCGCTATGGCTTCAAAACATCTGTGTCTGCCACAGACTCCCACTGGAAAAAAAAGTTAAATTCTTTCACATATACAAAGTCAATCATTTTTTTTTCTCTCCACAAGTCTTTGGCTAGTTTCACTCCTGCTGGTTGTCTTTCTGAAAATAATCTACTTCATAATTGTCCTCAAAATACGTCCGATCAGCTGTGAAGGACCACTCTCCAGTTTCACATTCTTGTCGGACAAAGGTCTCTTCTGGCTTCAGAAAGACCAAAAAAGCCAAATGCTAAACTCAGAGTTTGTTCAACAAGAACTGGTAACACCATAGCAGCTCTATTTAGCAATTATTTATAGTTCATGGTTATTTCTGAAGTGATTTATTTATCTCCCATTATTTTATATGCTATGAAAAATAATTTCATTCTATTTAAGTTAAGCAAACCTAAGAACTGTATGAGACTGACTCAAATCCAATGTAATCATCAATAAATGTTTCATTTTCGTATCTCCATTTTACATACATATCGGACTGAAAGATATACAGCTCTAATATAAAGTAGTTATCCACAAATCCTAATTCGTACTAACTTTTAACCGCGGGATCGAAAGCTATATCCATGCAATCATCCACCTATGTCAGATCTTGACAGGACATCTTCACAATGAGATCGTTTCAGTCAAAGATCACATGGATGGCTCACTTAATTAAAGCCTCTTTGCTGACACAGGTTAAAGGACCAAGTTTCTTGTGTGAAAAGTTGACACACTGCCTCGTGTAAAGTGACCAATTAGCGTGTCTGTATGTCTTTCAGTGAGTGTGCTGACAGACTGAAAGTGTGTCACCCCTCCACTGTGAACATGATGTGACAGAGGATTTTAATGGCCTGTCACATTTGTCGAGAAGCATGAGGTAGAGAAGTCCTTTCAAAGTGCAAGCACAGCACTTTCTCGTTCCCTGAGTTGTGTGTATAGGTTTGCTGGCTCCAAGTGATGGGCATGCAGCGGGAAAATGTGCATTTCTACCACCTGCAGGGTGTGTTGCCACGACCAGTGCCAGGAAACTGGTGAAGGAATGCCCTTGAGCTCCGGACAAAAGCAACACCCACACTAAAACACACCGCACATGTTGGCGGATACTGGCTTCACGCCCAGTCTTCCAAAAGAACCATGTTTTAATTCAAGCAAGTGGCTCGTCTCCACACCAGCACTTTTCGAGGAATGACTTCCCAGATGGGTCTGTACAACCATCAGGTAAGCCTGGTTGAAAAAAACCAAAGACATGCCAAACTTAAAAAAGCCACCCTCAGTTTAAGTGTGTTCTGAATCTATGTGCTGCTATTGTATGTCCATCTGTCAACTGGCAAGCTCAAAAAGAGGTGCATTTGCATCTAATCCTATAAGAGGTGATGCACAACCTGTTTTAGATGTGTCAAACATTTGATGATCTGATTCTAGATCCATGATTTCTTTTTCACAGCCTTTGTGGAAGCTACTTAAATCTCAGACGACTTTTGTTTGAACATTTTTACAGTTATTCTTTGCTGTCAGCAGAGACTGATGGTCAAATAGGCCTTGTTTTGTTTTCCTCAAACCAGGAATGATGAATGGTGTCTGCTGATTGGTCAGATGTCTCTGCACCAGCATACACACACACACACACACTTATTCATTGTATTGTTCTATGAAGTCATATGGTACACAAACACAAATTATGATTGCCTCATTTATGTGGACAGGTTGCATACTGTGTGTAAAACTAATGAAGACGTTCATCAACCACCAGTATGGATTTCTGGAACATATTCTTTAACGTGCAGATATGATGTATAAAACTTATTCTCACGTAAGCAACTAACTTCAGCTTTTGGGTCCATTTATACTTTTCTGACACGTCATCTTAGCATGCATACATTAAAAACATTTAAACGCCCAGTTCCTGTAAGAATATTGGAGCTGTTCACTGTCTAAGTGCTGTTCTTACAAAGGAAATCTTGGATAAAAACATCTTTTTCCCCATTAGATACACACAGTCCAGCAGCAAACAAGACACCGAGGTACTGCATATGTGGTCATTATGGCAGAAATCAATGCTGTGTCTTTCATCACTAAATCCTGCTTATTAGGTTAAGAGTCATAGAGAAGTCAACGCTTGTTAGTGTTCAAATATATGTCAAAAAGTCAAAGGTGGAGCATAATGATGCAGCTGCACTTTGTATCTGCTCTGCTCTCATAACATTTAATGTTTTAGTCATAGAAAGTCAAACAAGTGGAAGGGGTTGACAGACCAAAAGAAGTGCATAGAGATGATTTAATGGTTTTTGAGTGAGCATGTTAATCACGACCACTCCAGACAATGTTGAAAGGGAACGTTGCCAGATCAACACACTCATTCTGCTTTACAAGTATCTCAGAGTATTGCTGTATCAGTAAAACAAAAAAGAGAAAGAAAAAGAGGACAAAGAGTTGCACAAACACTATGGTCCATGTGAGAGCAAAAAAAATATCAATAAATAAATCTGATGACCAAGAGATGTAACTCAGCTTGAGGCAATATTAGCAAACTGTTAACCATCAAGATGCTTTTTTTTGGAGTGTGACAGGTTTTGTATGGATGTTAACACTCATCATGGATGTGACTGCATTCATGCAGTGACAGATTTGCATTATAATATTTAAGCTATATCTGAGCACTAATGGGCTGTATTCAACATTCTATTTCATGCCTTCCCCCATATAAATAGAAAAAAACAAGATTTAAAGTCCACATCAGTTTCTTTATGTACAGTAATTTTGTATTTATGTACTGTAAAAAAAAGTTGCAATAACCAGTCGAACAGTAACATTTATTCATGTATTTCAATGGTCCTGTCGCAGTCAGCTTGCCGACATATTGTTTGTCAACCAAACCCTTAACCCTAAAAAAATAATGTTTAGATGCAAATAACTTGGAGATTGCTTTCCCCCAAAAAATGATTTATCGAGACATGATTTATTCATAAAATTTCCCTCCCGCCACACAGAGAGAAATATCAACACCAGAAAAAGCAGAAGCAGTAACTTCTCATCTGTCATTTGGCTTTATACTAATTATGGGTGTTCCCTACGTGCAAAAAAAAAGAGGAGCCAACAGAGGATAGTTTGCCTCTAAAAATATCAATGCGTGCAGAATCATTCCTTTCTTTTCAGCAGAAGTAAAAAATGGCAGACGTCACTAATCATCATCGAATGCTGTTATAAAAGACACCCGCAGCAGTACGTAGGAAAAACCCCTCACCTGCTTGTCTGTTAGCACATTATGCCGCCTTTCTGTCTATGTTTGTATTCCTCAAACTTTTGTGCTTTTGCTGTTGTTGTTTCTTTTATGGCTCTTCTTTGTTCTGATTCCCGACATGACGAGATTCACCTGTCAGTAAGGTGATTGTTTTGTTGTGGTTACATTATCACCTTTAAATTTTAAGCAGTCATTTATGCATTATCCATCAGTATAGGGTACACATACAAACAACCAGGTAGGATGCCACAAGGCTGAGCCTCTTACCTCATCCATAAAGGACCACAACAGTAGTTTGTCTTTGCTGTTTCTTCACAACAATTCAGACTTATCCCGCTTTTGTTCTCTGACCTGCAGGGAATCAAACTTCCAGTAATAAAATCTAGCTCAAGTGGGATTTATCACAACAAAATTATTTTCTTTTGACAGTGAAAGAAAATTTGAAGATTTGCCAGATACACAGGGCTGAAACAGCAGGGTGTTTAACAACATGTGTCTTATGTGTGATTAATGAAAATGTTGCATCTCGCCAGAGCAGAATCTCAGAGGAGACATACTGAACAAGAGGCCAGATGATGAGTCGTTTTTTTTTATTGTGCGCACAGACTATGAATGTGTGTGTTTATCCATGTGAGATCTCTTTTTTGCTGCTACCATATTATTTTGGAAATATAGAATCATACATTGCATTCATATCTTTATCTATCTACTCATTTATTCAATAAAACCATCTAAATGAAACACAATGTAGAGCATCACATGTGTACCATTTCTTATGTATACAAAATAAGAGACTGTGATGGGAAAAATCATCTTTCATTTGTTAACATGTTTACAGAGAGGTGTCTTTTCTTCCCTCTTGGTTTTAGAAACAACAAGGGTGTTCTCCAGTTTGTTCCAAACTTTTAAACAATAAGCGCTGGTTACACTGAACTTTGTGTTGACACTGTTAAAGCTATGTTTTGGATCTATTTCCTGTTTTTCCTAAGCCATATCTCTCAGCATTTGCGCAGCATCTGCTGTGTGGGCAGCAGCCCTGCCAAGTAAACAAGGTCCTTATAAACTATTAAACAGTTCACGGCAGGGACCGCACACACACTGAGCGCACGCATTAAAGCAAAGATGCACAAATGCAAGTACGTTTGAGGAGTAAGTGAGAGTCCCAGCGCAGAGTCGCTGGCCTCTTTTTTCCTCCGGTCACAGTGAAATTAGATCTCCCTCTCTCTCCATCCTCTGGAAGGAGGTTGTACGCTGAAACATCAGGCTGTCTGTGTCCCTCTTGGCTTCTAGTGATGAATGACTTAGTAAGCAGAGTATGAGCCAACCTGATTCAGCTCTACTACAGATACCTGAAACTCTGAAATATGTTCTTTCTTCTGTGTAATATGCAGTTATGTATGAGACTAAAGAAGCCACTTTTCAGTTGAGTTAGGATTAGGTGTTCAACATTTCCCCAATGCAGCAGCCTGAGCATTAATATGGATCAGTACAGTCACAGAAACCTGCAATCACAGATCATCGTTAAAATGCACCTCAACTTTTGTATGGGATTCCTTTTTAAACTTGCCAGTATTGTGAGACTTAAGATTACACTGAACGGATGAAAACAATCAAAATAAAATTTTACCCTGCCTTCCGCTTCACGTAATCACTACTTTTACACGGTGGTACCACCAGAGGGCACTGTTCCACAGTCCACAGAAAGGATATTTGCTGAATCTGAAATCCTTGACTGTAGCTTTTAATTTCACATATGTGTTTGATATTGTCAGTGTATCTTAGAGTATGAATACATTTTACATTTCCTTTAATTATTATTTGTCAGTTTAGTCTATGACTTGGATTGAAACTATAACAATTCACCTTTACAAAAATACAGCTTCTTCTGTCCCAAACCCCCAAAGCAATCCCAAATTACAATCTTCTCATGTCTGATGAATTGGTGCTAAAAAAAAAGTTGTTCAGCACAAGTTAGTTTACCTACTTCATTCCCACTGACAGAGGAACCTTTTCAAGGATCACTGCCTTTTTAATCTTATAAAGTGTTTTCAAATTTGACCTAATTTTGACTTGTTTGGGAGCGTTTAAAGCCTTCTTCTTCTTTGCCTGAGTGCAAAGCAAACAAGTTAAGCCAAGCTGTGATTATACTGTACAGCGTAAGAGCAGATGTGAGGAGGCGGATTCTGGTCAAACTAGTGAATGTGCACAGCCACTCTGAAAGTTTATTTTGATGTTTTCATTCCTCACGTCACTCCTGACTGCTTCTAAACCACAGGAGCAGCCCACTGAATGACAAAGAAACTAGCTCACCCAGGAAGGAAACTCCCTGTCTTCCCAAAGGACGTCAGTCCAAAGTCCACTACAACAGCTGTGTATGTGTTTGTCTGTGTTTCCGGGAGAGAAGAAGGAGAGAGTGGGACTGTGTCAATAGACACATAGTTGATTCCCTCAAGTGTACCGTAAAGCATCAAAAACTGAGAGTCATACGGATACTGTACAGTTTGTTTTAAGTTATGAGAACCAACCTCTTTTACATTCTCACAGCAGTTCTTAAACCTCCTGCTGTATTTACAGGTGTGCTACCAGTATAAGTCAGGCAACTGGGAAATACAAACCAAAGGTATGCAGTTCAGTTTTAAGATTACATATCCATGAATGAGGCATTGGAAGGCCGAGGTGTGCACACATGAATCAACACTCAGTCACACACACACACACACGCACAATTATAGAGATGGTGTATTATCTTTCTGGAGCTGCTGGTTTCCCGGAGCTGAATATGTGTTTCAGGTCTGAGCCAACAGAAGGACAGTGGTTACAGAGCAACAAAAGAAACACAAATATAATAACGCCACTCCCAGAACTAGCTTTATACTCCCAGTGCTTTATGCCATGTGACCATTCTCTGTGACCTTCTTGTTTAAATACAAATATGTTTTTGTGACTCACTTGGTTATGATGTACACTAAACTAATCTCTGTCTTCACATTTTGTATTTCTGTTTATGTTTAAGATAAAATAAGATAAGATAATCTGATCCCTGTAGGGAAATTCAGAAACTGTTTGCATGTGTTTCCATAAGTCCACCTATTTCCTGTTTACCTGGCAACATATAAAGAAATCAGGGGTGACTCAAGAGTTTTTGCACAGCGCTGCATAACTTCTATATTTACTTTAATCAATGGATACGATATTTTGTGGTTATCTATCATAACCATCAGATGGAAACAAAATTTACTGTAGACCTTCTATCTGCAGGAAGCTGAAATTTATCAGAAACTTATTCAGAAACTTATTGAATCCTCTTAGACGATAGTTCTCCAGGCTTGTTGAAGGACACATTCAAAGCTCTTCTTTGGATGTTGGCTGCCTTTTGTTCCGTTCTCTTTGAAGATGATCCCACACTGCTTCAATAAAAAAAATGTTGAGGTCTGGGGGAGGATTCATCACTTCATGAGAACAATTAATTTCAGTCCAGTTCTTGTCTTCTTTGATTCGTCATCACTGAGGTCATCGCTGGGTTGTGGCCAAGCTTATGATTTAAATAAAAATTCTAATTAGAGTCTGATTACAGCTGAAATTTGCAGCCTGTGCTTGGTGTCATCTTATACAGAATGTAGTTGTTCAGCTGTGAGGATGCTGACATCATAAGTAAATAAAATCTAAATGTCACATTTCCTGATATTAGCATTGTGTGACAAAGAACATACATTATAATGAAAATAAGTTATAGTGTGGCAAAGAAATTCAGTTATAAACAATGCGCTGTGATGCACTGTGACTTTTTGCTACCTTTATATGTAATTAGGGATGGGAATCGAGAATCGGTTCTTGAAGCGAGTTGGCTCCCAGTAGTTCGATTCCGTGGAATCGTTAATCCGCCCGCCTAACGATCCTATTTATAGGTTCTGCTAAAGTCTGACACATTTGTGCGATGACATCATGTGCACGCTTTGTATTTTGGCTCAGAATGTTTCCAACATGGCGTTGAGGCAGAAGCGCTCCAAAGTTTGGTTATATTTCTCCAAAAAGGACAATACTAGGGGCAGATGTAACACGTGCAGAGCTTTGATCACATCAAAGGGGGGAAATACCTCCAACATGCTGAAACATTTGACCACACAGCATGCAATTACTTTGCACAAAAGTCTTTCACACGCTGCTGGCAGCGACTCTCGCGGAGGAGCTTGTGGCACAACGTCTTCCATCTCAAAAGTCCCAGTTAACACAGGGACTCATTCACCATGTGCGTCACCATCTACAAGCATGTTTAGTGTGACTATCAACCGGGTCATCTCAGGGTCTTAATCCGACTGCGAGTAACCCAATCTGGTCCAATTTTTAGTCAAACTAAGGTGTATACATGAACTTAATAACTCAGTCTTATTGTAATTTTGCCATTAATCCGATTCTTTACAGTGCCATGTAACCCCACTGAGTGTCACGCTTTTCTGTCTTTTGTCATGCACTCCAGCCACATATTGTATTTCTCAAGCTGAAAAAAATATATAAATACATTTCTCTGGTGCGCCGCTATCACGTATTAATAACAACAACACTTATAATAATATTATTATTGAAAGGCCACCATTGCAAAAGACTGCAAGAATGAGGCAGGCTCCCGCATACCTGTAGCTCCCCCTTTCATCGAGGCAGTAAAATGATGGAGGCGAACATAGATAAAATGCTGGTGCATACTTGAAATTAAAGTGTTACTGCAACCAAAGCCATTTGTCCTATATTTGTAATACATATAACTGGATGAGAACCGATAAGAGAACCGATAAGGCACCAAATCGATAAGCAATATCGATAATGGAAACGGAATTGCTAAATTCTTAACAATTCCCATCCCTACATGTGATACGCTCTACCAGTTTCACACTTTTTTTTACCCAATACAAACTCCTTGGTTACGGTTAGGATTTAAAATGAGATGGTTAAGGTCAGCAAAACATCATGGACAAAACAGACACAGCAATAACATATCACACTGAAACATCTTTTCCTGAATAACTAGTTGCTGAGTCCTGCCCCTTCCACTAAAGACAGATCACACATCCAAATGAAACACATTACCATGAAAGTTGTTCTGGATGCTGGATATTTGACTGCTTCAGCATAAAATACAAAGTGAGAAAAAAAATAAAAGGTTATGTCCCAGGATGTGAATCAGCATATTGTGTTCGATCCATTTCACCAGTTTAACTTAATTTATGAGAGTATATTGATAGGTTGCTTTGAGGAAAGGCCAACTGGTTAACCACAAGATGAAATTTGCTTCTTTCACATCTCCGTTAGCTGCCATACGATCGGTTTAATGGTCGACTCCTCCATCACTCACTCGACAGGGTAAAGAGGGAAAGGTGGGCCTGTGGGAGGAAATCAGCCGAGTAACTTTTTAGAATGCCTTAACCGATTTAGGTGCCCAATTCAAATAAGAAATAAACAGCATATGAACACTAAAGTGTAGTTTGACACAAAATGAAGGTATATCTGGTACTGAGGCGGGAAACCAACTTTGATATTCTGGATCATATGTCATGAGAGCTCTAACATGAGAACTCTCCAGATGTTGATCTTTTTGCCTGTAAACATGTAAGCAATCATTATGCGACAGCTGAACAAAAATGTCACAAGAATGCATTCCCACGTGTTATTTTTGTGTCCATGTACACAAAAAGTAAAGGATGTCATGACGCGGGACACAAAAGTACAGATTACATTAGATTGTGACATTTTCACAAACTGCTGTGAGAGTGTGTTTTTTTCCAGTTTAGTGTGAGGAGAAGAATATTGCAACTGAAACATCAGTAAGAGGAACCTTTCTGTGAAATGAAAATATTTATCTTACAGAATTTCTGCATTCAAAAGTCATACAGACATCCATGTTTTCCCGTCATTCTAAAGCATTCCTGTGTTATGAACTAAGCAATGTGACCTGCCAGTTAGGCAGTACGATACCCAGTGTCCTTGGTATCAGCCAGCTGCTGCACCACGTGACTCATCTGTTATTTCTTAATGGGAGGGAAGAAAAAAGTGTCTCTCCTCTTTTGTAGGAGTCTACTGCCTGAAAGGTATATGATCTTTCATACTTAACTCTCCACCATTTACTGTCACAAGCAACATGAGCGATTCCTCACCGTGACCCTTTTTCAACAGTAAAAACTTCAGAAAATGGCTGGAAAGCCAGTGACCTGCCTTTGCAACATCTATGTGAAATTTGGATTTAATTCATGTTTCGAACAGTTTTGTAGGTTTCAAATTATAATCAACTGTGATTCATTTTGCACCTCTTTTTACAAACCTCCTCTCCAGAAAAATTAACACTTAAATCTGTCATAAGTTAATTTGTTCGAACCTTTGCTTTACAGACAGAGACCATTGTATTTACAAAAAGTAGATTTAGATGTTTAAATTATATGTTTTGGACAATTCTACAATCAGCAGATCAGAATTTGGTGTAAAAGGAGAATATATTCAAGTGCTCACCACCTTGTGCTAAACCTGTTGAGATAATCATCGGTTACTACAGCCACGTGGGATCAGGAATACCTTTGAAAAGCATTTTCGCTCAACACAGTCTGCTGCTGTCTCCAGAAATGTAACCTAAAATGATATTACACAAGGAAGAAGACTTATATGTACTCTGAAGTGCCGCTGAGGTCTCTGGGCACAAGCTCACCTCAGATAGACAGAAGGATAGCGGACACATGTTCTTTGGTCAGATGAGTCCATGTTTCAGCTGCTTTTGGGGATTTAAAAAGCAGACATCTCTGTTCTACCTCCCGAAGAGGAGGTTAAAGCCCAGGCTGAATCCAGCTTCTGTGATGAAATTAGGGTGCATCTGTGTCCATGACATGGATGAAATGGGTATTTTGAGGGCAACATAATGTATCGGGATTTTTTTTAGAGATATATGCTAGAATACAAATTCCTCTTGTAAAAGTGCAACAATTAGTATCCTCAGTTCCCAAACAATTAAAAAGTGTCATAAAAGGAAGAATCATGTCACTCAATGGTAAACATTTTAATCTCTCAGACTTTGAACACTGTTATTTATTTATTGAGTATGTGGATGGCGTCGAATTCGAGATTAGTTCAAATTTTCTAATGAAATTAAATTGGTCATCTTTTTTTTGGACTTGTCACTGTTATATAATGTTTCAAACACATTACAGGCCTACGTTTTCCCCGGTTGTTGAAAAAATTCTTCTCAGGAAATGAAACTTGTTTCATTGTACACTGTGGAACCACTGAAAGTGCATTAGTCATCTGCTGTGGAAATCTGTGTGAGTTTTACCTGGAAATAGGATCAGTCTTCCACATGACTGTAGGGTCACTTCACATCACACAGCTGTGTCAGGGAAATATAACCTGGGTGGAGATTCTCAGGAACCAATGGTGAGTTTGGATGTGTGTGTGGACTGCACTGCACAAAGAACCACAGGATGGCATATTATCATTTCTCTTCCCTGTTATTCCCCTGAATATGGACTCTGTGGCTGGAAGTCCTTGAGACTTGTGACCTCCCCTCCCCCTCCCCACTATCTCCTTCTTTTTCATGTTGAAACTGGCACTGAACCAGAGAGCAGCTCTGCTGGCCTACACAGCATTACTGTAACAAAGTGTGCAGTAGCTGGCACCCAGGATGTGGGCGAGAAAACTAGGGACTCTCCATGACTCCCTTGTGAGGGGAAAAGGGCACAATGAGGAGAAAAGATACCCAAGCTCTACAGATAATCCCCTCTTACATTTCACTTTCACAATTCAAGGGCAAACAAGTGGGTATTTCAGAAAGATGCTATGAACAGTGAGTAGCAGGTGTTTAGTCTACCAAGTTTCTGTGCAAAGCAGCCTTTTAAAAGGACATCTGTGATGTTTGGGTTTTTCCAACCTTTGAATGGTTTGAATGTTAAGGTAAAATATTTAAGACTGATCTTTCTTATTAGACAAGAAGAAAGATAATGGGAAAACACTATGGCATAATCTGAATTAGAGGATGTTTCATTAGATGGCAAATTGATTGCATTTATACAGCACATTTTCTTGTCTTCTGGACATCTCAAAGCCCTTTTTTTTGCGATAAGCCACATTCACCCATTCACACACACATTGTTACAGGCTATACAGGCAGATTGTGTTCTTGAAGCAAACTATTGCATTATAATGTTTTGCTTTTTTTAATTTATACATAATTTGACATTTTCACACCACAGCTCTCCTTGCAGACCGGTTTCTGACAGTAAATCATAGTAAAATGTCAAATTTTGACATTTTGTGTCACCACAAATTTCCCCAGCAAGTTAACTATGTTACAATGATTTTTTCCCCAACAAGTGATCTTTAAATTGGTTAAATACCAAATGTGCTAATTTGCATTTCACACATGTAATTCTTTTAACTTTATCTACCCTGAAAAAACACATTTTTCTGTGAAATCATTTCTAAACTCGGCGCTTGTGTGCAGAATGATGCAATTTCTTTTGAATGAGTTTTATTTTTGTAAGAAACTGCTCATCAGATTTAAAGCATAACTTTACATTGGGCTGCTGTTGCTGTTGGCTCTAAATTTGGGGGGTTTCCATGCATTTTTAGTTGGAAAAGAATAAAAGAAAAAAATCTGACGATTGAGAACCTATGGTCGAGTAGACATACAGTGGTGGGTCTTCTGTTTGCAGAGAAACTGCCTATCGACTTTTATGAGCTCATTATGGGACTAATGTCTAAAATTATGTCTTGGCATACTGCAACCAAATCATAATCATAAACCAACATATACTTAACATAACGGTCATAACATTAAAACCAGGTGAAGTTAGTAATACTGCTTGTCTTGTTACAATGCAACTTCCTGCTAGGAAAACCTGCCACCACCATCCTTCAAGCTATGGGCTTATACGAAAAAATGCACAAGAAGGATCGAAAGAACTTGAAAAATAGTCTGAGACGTTCAATTTAACTCAGAGTGCAGGAATGTGAGCGGAGGTAGTCACTAACTATCTATGTGGTTTATCTTGAGGTTCTCAATTTCCCTTCGTTAAAGTGCCCTTTCTTTCTCCTCTCCAATCACTACCTCTACACCTCTCCATCAGATTTGATCATTTTGACTGAGGGTATAGCTCACAAAATGGTGCTTGCATACCATAATGTCATCACCTTCCCCTTGATGAATGACATTTTGTCGATTGCTATTGTGATATGACAGCATTGCAACTATGTCAAAAACTCACAGTTTGGGCTTCGGCAATAAATGTGTTAGAAATCTAAAATTACTTGGATAGGGTTAAAAAATGATCTTGGTTTCGGATCCAATTTGTCTTTCTAACAGGCCATCCTCATGTTAATGGATGATCTTTTGACTTTTCACATGCAGTTGCTCAAAAATCATAGAGGCTGTAATTTTAGGTTGTAATTCCCTGCATGAACAAACAGCCTATGGGGTTGTTTGTGATGTCAGAAGAGTCCCTGCATCCCTCTTGTCATACTTTACATTAGTCTTTGATCAGTTGATAAAAACTGAAATTGTATTTAGACAAACTCAAGTCTGTTACTTTGTGAAATGCAGTTTAAAGCAATTGATGAAATTAGCTGAGGAATCATAAAACTATTTAATCAAACCTCTGTTCTGACAGTCTGTCTTGAGCTTGAATTCCATCAGAAAGAAAACGATTGGAGGGCCTCAGGGTCATGGAGATTTGTTTATCATTTTACTCTGATCTGAAAGCACTGCAACATTTTGGAAGATTCAGTGTTATAATCACTGGCTGAGAGTACATTTCTTTAAGAAGAAAGAGGAAAAAAAGGGTCACTGTGGTCTTGCAGGGTGTGTTTTGTGCTGACAGTCATGCTGGTGGTTAAAACTTGTGGTTGTAGATGTCTGCAGAGGGCTGTGCATGTTTGCATCCACCACAAGGCCACTATCGGTCCACGTAAAATGTCTGCATTGTCATGGCATGAACCATGGGGTTTCCTTGGTTATGTCCAGGAAGCAGTAAATGGATGTTTTCTTAAATATATGACTTTAACCATGAAACCTAAAAAAAAATATCTTGAGCTGCTTCCCTGAATAAAAAGCATTCCTGTCTTTGATAATTAGCTTCTTCCTGATGACTTCATCTCAGAGTTTTCAATGTAACACAACCAAGTGAGCACATTCATTTTTTTATAGATGGAATTACTTAAGTTTAAGATTGAATATTACACACAATAAGCGGTTGTAGACAGTTGTATGATGTATTAAAACAGCCCCTCCATCATACCATTTTGAACAATTTGTGCTCTAAAGCAAATTTATATGAAATTACATTCCTGATCCACCCTCCGCTATTGATGTCAGGCGTTATACACCACAGCATTGTTTGCCAGCGACAATACATCCAGCTAACAATATCATGTGTCAATAAAGCAGTTGATGTTAATGCTTGGCTCCATGTGCCAAATAAAAGACCTGTGATTAGTGTAATATGTTCCAGACGTTCTGCACTGCTCGATAAACGCTGAGCATCCTCAACAGAATAACCACGACATTACATTAGGCATAAATACAGAATTCTAGCAATAGTGACATTTTTCTCTCAACAGCATGCCATATAGTCATAGCCATGTCAGAGTACCATGTGGAATAGCAGTAAAAAAAACAATTCAGCAGTGAGAAAATATCTTTTTTCCAAAGGTTTAAGCCTATTGAGCACTAAGTATTATACGTGTCGGTTGAATTGTACTGCTGTAGCAAGCACAGTTGTTATCAACTTGAGAAAAAGGTGATCTTTTACTTTACCCGAGGACATAATCTCTACCTTTACCTTGCGTGTGGAAGTAAAACAGCAGCACCAGTCAAAACTCTGAGAGTTGCAGTTTTTTCAGAATATCTACTTTATATCTTGGTGCCATAAGATTTCTTGTCTGCCTAATAAGCACCCCCAATCGTATTGAACAAAACAGCTCTGCATGGGAGCTGTTGGAAATATAGATCAAACAGAGAGCAGAAGGTGCAGCTTAAGCACCTTCAAGCACAGTTTTCTCTTTCGCTTAGACATGGTGAAAAAACAGCAAAGGTGATGCAGCTTATTATCGTACAAAAAAACATGGAGTAGGAAAGCTTGATCTGCGTGATTATCTAAATGTATTCTTAACAAAGCCACCCCTGCTGTATGTGTCTGTTCGTTAACATGATTACAGTAAAGCAATGTGAGTGGTTGAGACGTGCTGTGTTTAAACTGATATGTAACTGTTGCTATGTTCAACCTAGTAAGATTGCTCTCTCAGAATGTTACGGAAAAGGTCGGTGTTTCTTAAGACATGATACCAACTCACTCAGTTTGCTAACGAATTAATGGAAAGCAATGTATGAAGTACCGTGATATTTCTAGAAACTGCTGCTCCGAAGCACAGTAGAGAGTCTTTACAGAAGGTTCGCTAATAGCTAAGAACTTGCTCTCGCTGTTTGGACAAAAATGCCAACACAGTCTCTCTCCAGAATGGGTAAAGCTACGTTGGTCTATTGCCCAAAACACAATTAAATACAAGTTATCTAAAGGCTCCAATATGTTTGGCGTTTGCATGTTTTCAGAGTGTATGTGTGGGTTCTCTCCATGTTCCTCCACGCTTCCTCCCAAAGTCCAAGAGGTTAATTGACATTTCTAAATTGACCCGAAGAGAGAGTGTCTATCTCTGTGTCAACCTTTCCAGAGTTTCTTGAGCAACTATATATGAAAAAAAATATATATATTCTCCTCAAAGGCCTAAAGAAATGTTTTATCAGCATCTATTTATGTGCTTTTCATGTATTGTATTTATGATGAAGCTGTAACATAATGTATCATACATATGATTGTATGAGCAAACTTTCAAAGAATTATTCAAACAAAAGTTCTTCAGGGAGCAGTATTTTTTCTACCTAATCAGGTCCCAGTGGATCTGTATTCATCAGACACAATTTTTCAGAACGAATGATGCAACATCCTTAAAATGATGGGTCTTAACCAGTGATTCAGTAAAACGCAGAAACAAGATAAAACAATGAGTTATAATTCAAAGTTAATACATATATTACAGGGAACTGAAGTCAAAGTATTTACATACAGAGGGAGCCGACAGTAGGTGATGACTCATTGAATACATTTGATGAAAAACAAAACAAGGAAGGCCATGTCAAAAACAAGAAGTGGCATAAGTGTTCTGGAAGATGATCACCTGACAAACTTGTGGAAGCAAATAGAGGCTAGAACTCATTGTAACAATACTTCTCTCCATTAATCAGAGACTGTTTGGACAAACCAAAGCTTTTACATCTTAAACTGACATCGATCTGCTGATTACATACACACTCAATGGCTGATGTCATAGAATAAGTGAGGGCTGAAACGAAACAACACTGCACTTATATCATTAGTGAACTCACATGTGAGAAATTTCCTGTATTTATGCACAACTCAGTGCAACATAGTTCAAAGTCTCATAGCATGTTTCAGGCAGCTATTATCAAATACATAGAACAAATCATTGAACATAGGATATTGCTTCATCTTTGTCTTCAGTATCACGAATGGCGAATTTTTATGTAATACAGCTTATTCAAACTGACTGGAGGGTTAATGGAAATCTGTTTAAATTCAGAAGTAGCACACAAGCCCTGCTGCTGATGTTACAGCGGCTTCATCCTCTCTTCAAAATGAACAACAGACACTGAGGTAAAAATGCTTTAAGAGCTGGAGCATCAGCAGTTGCCGGAGGGCCAATTAATAGTTTCCCTATTTGCGTGTTTCCATGGATCTGATGGCTCTAAGTGAGTCTGTACAGCTGTTTAGTTTGCAAGAATTTAATTGTAACCTTATTGTAGTGGTTTAATCATTTTTAAAGGATAAGAAAGTTATTTTTCTTATAGTGACAGGGACACCAGTCTGATGTTCTTGTATGTTGAGCATTTTGAGCAGGATGTAAATTAAACATTGCCACACTGAAAATGTTTTTCGAAAGACAGATATTGAAGTTGCCAGGTTTGCAGTAAGTTGTATAGTCGAAGTTCCTCCGTAAAGCATCACCCATGAAAGTGAAAGATGAGGGAGGAAGTTTTATTCTAGCAAAAGTGGGTTATACTGAGTGGGTAATAAAAAGACAAAAACAAAAACTCATGCAATCAGTCTCATTTTTAAAGAACTGACATTATGGATTGAAAATGTTTTGCTTTCTGTGTTTCCCCATGATAGAAATGAATAGATTTCATTAATCATTAAACTTTATTTTGTGGCAGTCACCTTTTAATTAAAAAAGAAAATTGTCTATCAATGCTCTTTATTCTAGGGATAGAGGTTGCATTATTTGATGTCTTTAAGATTTATCTGTCAGTGCTAAATCATTTAGTATTTTTGGATGCATATTAATTTCCCAAAAAAGATGTCATGGTCAGCATGGTGGTATGGTAGTTAGCATCATCGTCTCACAGAAGGAACGTCTGAGGGGTCTTTCTGTGTGGAATTTGCACGTCCTCCCTAATCCTGTGTGAGTTGTCTCTGGGTACTCCAGCTACCTCTCACAGACCAGCAACATATGTGTTAGTTTAATTGGTGATTCTAAAATGACTGTAAGACCAAGAGCGACTGTGCATGGTTTTTGGTTAGTTTTTTCCTCTGTGTTGGCCCAGTGACAGACTGACAGCCTGTCCAAGCTGCACACTGCCTGTTACCCTGTGGCAATTGGGATAGGCTCTGGCCCCATGCAACTCTGACTGAGATGATATGGAAATGACATGTAAGAAACAAATATTTCAGTGAATATTGAATAGAGAAAATACACACGATGGGTATCAGAGTTGATTTCCCTATCATCCACAGCAGAATCTAAGACATAAGGTAATTATTGGGGTAGGAATTGAATAGATTTCAATGATGTTTTTGTCGGCTAAAACCTGACAGATGTTAAAATCACAATTGTTTCGTAAAAAATGTCTTGAAGATGATAAGACAAAAAATAAGTTTTCACCATTGTTGCAAACACTGTTACTGATGACAAGCATGATTGCTGTGGTTTAGGATTATTAAGTCCCTGAACTGGCACAGGACAAAGGGAGACACAGACTATTTAAACACAGGGGTAATGGGTAATAGGCGGAAACAATCAGGACCGGTGATACATGAGGGAAGAGCAAGTGACCTGAAATGAGAGGAGAATTAAATGTCAAAATAAAACAGGAAGCCACGAGACAACATAGACACAAAACGAAAACTAAACATTACTTTACGCGACTTCTTAGACATGGCACTGTGCACCAGAGAGACAAATATTTATTACTAAACTGGTGCACAAGAAACATGCCAAGGGGTCCAAGGAGTCAGTTGGCCCCTGGTTATATTCTGGAGCAAAATCAGAATGTTCACCAGCCAAATTGTCAGAAAATAATGTACAAAAGTAAATGCAAATGACCACAGGATGCAAAAATAAGCTAAATTAGACGTAAAACAAAAATGAAGACAAAATGACCACAAAGGATCATACAGTGATCAAAATTAAAGAAACGTATGGAATACTAGAAGTGCCACTAAAGAGAATACACCTATGAAACAATAGGAAAATAAATGAGGAAATATGAAGAGGAATTACTTAAAGAAACAATGGGGAAACGAGAAAATGTGGAAACATAACAGGGAATTTAAAGAATCTGGAAATGTAAAGTGTGACACTGGTCGTAGTTTTGGGGAACAGGTTGTATTACTTGTACATTGAAACCTCATGCTAAAACCCAGCTGCACACTCAGAGGAAGCAAAACCTTCTCCCCAAAACTGCTACCAGTGTGACACTTTGCTCTAACTGTATAAAACTATGTAGTGTCTCTCTTGTACGTGGTGCCAAGTTCTTGTCAGAAGAATAAAAGATTTATGTGCAAAGTTGATTTATACTAATCCTAGACACAGGGATATATTGGCAGACAGTCAAGTGGTAGCTTGAACCCCAACTTCCCTAAAAAGTAAGTTGGAGACCACAAGTTTCAAGACAACACTATGATAAAGGCATATACTATTTTTTCCAGATGGTACACAGAACAAGAAAATAGTAAAGAAAGTAATTTGGAGAAAGAAAAAATCAAAAGGAACTGACACATTAGAACAAGATGTCTTAGGTGTATTTCTCTCATTATTTTGTCATTCTTTGCTTTTTTGCAATTGTGATATTTGTTTGTTCATTTGTACATACCTGTGTACATTCATTCATTTATTTATCTATTTTATTTTTTTCCTTTAACTCCCTTTGACCAGGACGACCTATACCTTCAACGAAATATAATTTTGATGTTTGACCTTCCCTTTTATGTTTTCTATATATGAAGCATCGTGCAAACTGTTGTTTACTGTGTATAAATAAAGATTTGAATTACAAAAAAAGTAACTGACAAATAACAATTAAAGTAATATTAAAAGCAACTGAAAAATAGCAAATGGAAAGTTGGTAGGATGTGCAAACACAGTTGAGAAAATTGCTAAATGAACGTAATAGCAAAATTGATAAAGAAATAGAAAAAGCAATGGCTATGTGAAAAAAAAGAAGTTTTATAAAGCAAATACTAGAAACATTTATTATGGAAGTATTTTCTCATTTAGCTTTCAATTTATTTCCCTTTATATTCCACATTTTCTATTTTCCAAATTCATTCTTTCGTCAGTTCCTCTTTAAATTTCCTCATTCATGTTCTATTCTTATACAGATTATTTATTATTATTTATTATTTTTGTGGTACTTCAATCATTCTATCTGCTAAAGATATATCAGTCTACAAGATGAGACACAAATACGCCAAGAGGAAACACCAGAAACGACAATTAGATGACAAATGACCAACAAGAGAGACAAAATGGCTGCAACAAATGCAACACAGACCCATACATCCATCCATCTTCTATACCCACTTAATCTGTTGGTCGGGTCGCAGGAGCCCATCCCAGCGGCGAGAGGCAGGGTACACCCTGGAGAGGTTGCAAGGCCACACAGTAACTAATGAGACAAACAACCACACACACAGAGCACTAAGAACAATTTTAGGGACACCAACTAACCTGACATGCATGTTTTTGGACAGTGGGAGGAAGCCGGAGTACCCAGAGAACCCACGCATACACGGGGAGAACATGCAAACTCCACACAGAAAGGCCGGGAGTTGAACCTGGAACCCTCTCGCAGTGAAGTGACGGTGCTAATCACCACACCACCGTGAAGCCTGCAACACAGACCCAAGAAAACAAATTTGTCAAAAAAAGAAATCTTTGATGACCGAAGTGAGACACACAGCCCTTACACTTGGCCCTGCCCCTCTGTTTTGCAAAGGTAAGGTACCCATTTTCTCCTAGGGATTAATAAGTATTGCTCACCTAGCAATCAAATTGGCTCCCAAAGAGTAGATGACCACTAATAGTTGATCCCCTGAAAGAGCATTAGGGCCTTAGTCCTTGATACAACAAGACGGGGGTCCTTTACATGTTTGAGTGCAGGGACATGTTTCAAAATCTCTCCATAAAACAAGTTTAATGTAATAAAGCGTTGTCGATTTTGATCTTTGGAATACTTTGGATGTCACCGAAAGTCAAAACAAAAACCTTGCATGGCAGTTATTGTCAGGGATATCAAAAACACTCAACTCATGATGTTGGCTTGGATCTCAAAGTAACATAAACATTAGCTCAGCACATGTGGAAAGTTACAGTTATAACAAACGTTGCGTGATCAGTTGTTTACTTACATTCAACATTTGGCATCTAGTTCTGACATTAACTGGTTCCCACAGTAAGGTTAGAAAAAAAAAATGTAAAGAGTGAAGTGGTTACAACAGAAACATGAGTGCTTATATCAGACTGTGACTGCCCTATCACATCAAAGATTTCAGTTCTATGTTGAATTTCCACAGAAGGGACTCTTTGACTTATCGTTGGACTAAACCAGTACATGTCTATATATCTAGCCAAAACAGGAACTCTGAAATGCTATTTTTGGACTTTTTCCTGTGTCTATGGTTAGTCTGAGTAATACTCATAGTCAAATTTGAATCCACATGATGTATTATTTATTTAGAATGTACTGTTTTTATAGATGAGGTATGAGTTACCCTTTAGTGAAATGAATCTAGATATATACAAGCCCACTTAGCGTAGCAGACGTAGGAGGGAGATGGCATTTGATTCAAAAGGGGAATTCATGTAATTTAATAGCATATCTTGATGTATAGCATGATAGGGGAAATCAGACTGGTGATTTTGCAACTGAATTGTGATGAAATGCACTTCTTTAAGTGAGAATATGCCAAATATTTTTAGAAGTTTACAAATGTTAGCTTTCCCTTCAGTGACACAAAGGCTGACATTCAGACACACAAAGAACACATTTTTCCAAACCAAATGTCAGAGTCTGTCTGTGCAGTTGAAGTGCTTCATTTGCATCCAAGCACGGGAATCCCCATTTTCCTCCCACCTCACCTTTAACCCCCACTTTGTCCTCATATCTGCTTAGCCAAAGAATGGGTGGCTGAGAGGAGAGTGTAGGAGATACCTCAGAGAGAAAATTAGTGTGATGAGTGTACTGTGAGCTGGGAACTTGGGCAGGTGTTTGAGGGGGAGGTGTGGTCGAAAAAAAGTGGGCATTAACCAGTGTGGTGTACTTTTAATGTGTGTGTTTGTGTGAATGTGTGCATATTTGCATGTGTGGTTGGAGAGTGATGAGTCCAGACCGGCATGATGGAAAGCCCAGCCGACTGCTAACACAAACATGCCAGGAGGAAAGAAAAAAGTGAGGTGGGGGAGGGCGTGGAGGTCAGAAAGGTGGGGGAGGAATGATACAGTGGAAGAGTGTTTTATGTCAGGTTTACAACAATGACAACTGTCATTAAGGTACTGATATTGAGCAGCATTGACAGGGTCGAGGATGTGTTTACACTGGAGTCCATTATCAAGTTTGCTCAGCAGAGAATACATCCATATTTTGCCCCTCAGACCCCCTCCCTCAATCCAAAGAGGAGAAACTTGGCCTCTATTGAGAACGTCTATGGGTTCTGAAAACTTTTCAGAGATGTTTCACACACTTAGAAAACACTGTGGTGTGTGTTTCCATCATTATCATAATTGAGAGTGACTGCTAGGGGTATGAATAGGGAGGTGTTTGGCCACCCCCCTTTCAAAAATCCTCATTTGACAAATGAATGAATGAGAGGAGAGGCGCAGCTCGCTCAGCTCAGCTCCAGGCTCCTGAGAGACAGCTGGGGTCAAACATGGTAGATAAAGGTAATAAAGCTTACTGCTGTGCTTTCGGTCTCTCTGCTGGCACACTCTTAATCCCTTTAGGCTCTGTGCCAAGTCAAACATGTCTGCTTTATCTGGGAGACCTCGAAAAGAGACAATCAGGATCATGCAACAGATTAACAAGTTATTGTCATTTGGGGTTTTTTCTGGTTCCAAATGTTGAGCTGTTTAGTGAGTATCTGGCTGAGGCTCTGCGGAGCAGCCGGCGAGGAGAGGTTACTCCATGTCATTGGAATCTGTGCACAATGGACTCAGACCCCCTCCTCCGCCTGTAGCACCAGCTTGCGAACCCCACTGCAAGAGCTCTGGTTATACCCCCCCCCCTTTCAAACCACCCCCCAACATCCACTCACACAGCAGGCTTTAGGTCTGCCCCAAACAGGAGCCCTCAGTGCTGCTAAATGGCTCCCTTAAGAAGCAATATAAACACCAGTGTTAAATTCAAGGCCATGGTTCAGCTGGAATGCACCACATCACAACTCCTTGTAGTAAGCACTTTATGCCTCTCCCCCTCTCTCTCTCTCCTTATTTGTCTCTCTTCCCTCCCTTCTTAACTCTGATACAGCAAAGTCGTTGCCATGGTGTCCGCCTGCCTGACTCAGAACAAACGTTAAAACACGGTCATCCTCCTGGATTTAGTGTGTGATGTGTTCGCTCAGCATGCTGGAGCGCACAGGCTAACGCAGCGCCGATTGGCACACGCGTGTGTGGTCTTCTAGCCCCGGGATGAGACTTTCCCATCAGCTGTGAGAGGTGATCCATTGTTGGAAGCACGCGGAGAACACCTGGAAATGGATGGAGGGACTCACAGTCGCCGCAGTCCAACGATTGCTTCACCTTCGCTCGTGGTCCGCGGGGGAGCGCGCTTGTAAACTCATTTGACCCGGGGATGTGAATAGCCTACCTCTCCGGGATTAGAGGGTTATTGGGTGAACGACAATGTCCCGCGGCTCGGTCCCGCACTCCCGGCTATTGTTCGTGCGGTTCATCTCCAATAGCAGTTCAGCTCCGCTCCTGTGTCTCCTCGCTGCATCCCTCCCGGAGTGGATAGGATGACTTCCTGGCTCCGTACACGCAGCACCAGCGTCCCTCTGTGTGTCCTGCTCGGTTGCATGGCGTTCGCTGTGTGCGCAGAAGCTTCCAGTGCCGGTGAGTAAAGGCTCATTAGGGCCAATTACATAATATCCCAACAATAAGTCGTGTATCATGTCGGGCAATCATCGCCCAGCATCAGCTCTCGATCTCTCGATGCGAGTTTTCTTTTTTCTAAAGATTGGAATTTAAGGAGAGCAAGCTGTGAGGTTTATAGGCTGGCACACAAAATAGATTTTACAGCAGGGTCACTTACCACGATAACAATTCAAGTGTCCAAAATGGTTTCTCATCATGGGCCAGATCTGGCAAAGTAGATCAAAGTCGCTCACTGCTGGCATCAGTCTGAATCCTGACACTGAACCAGGTCAGTATCTTGCCTAAATCGAGGTCACCATACATAGTCTATTGTTGGTATGAATGTATCTGAATCTGAGCAAAGCCCCCAAATGAGAAAACCTGACAATACACTGGACTAGAACTGGCTTCCTAAAACTGAGCTGCTCCCATAGTGTGCTGACATTCAGCTTCAACTGACCGATTCACCTTGCCACCTGGGAAGCTGCTAACCATTTCTGAAGGGAAACACCCAAACTCTCAACCAGGGGACTTATAGCACAGTCAAATACTTCATCAGTCTCTTGTTTCAGCATGTCCATTGATCATTCTGAAGTAGAAGTTTAATGCACCACCTATTTGGGGTTTTAACAGAGGTCAGAGTGCTAATTGGGTCAGACTGGCCTGATAATTGGTCTGCTAGAGATGTTTAGATTTGCAGCCTTTTTCTGTCCTACATTCCAGCCCTGTAACTCAGTGAAATGGCTCTGGAAAATTGGATTTCAGAGGATAAATTACTTCAAGAAATCATTAATCCCATTACAGGAAGCCTGAGGTGCATGTTGTGCCTTTTGTCACCCTGTAAGTCTGCCTTCTCGCTGTATTTTTCTCTGAAAATATTGTTGAAAGTAATCCTATTCAAAGGACAGTGATGCTCCATTATTACATACTTCCATGGGTAGCATTCATTGATTGATTGAGGAGTCGTTGGAATTCCTCTGTGTTTGTGTGAGTGTGTGGGAAATGGTCCATTGCACCACTCCAACAACTCAGGCACCTGTTCCCACACTGCTGTACACTTGCTAATATGTGCTGAACAGCTTCATAAGATGCCAAGTGGTGCTTCCATCATCAAAAGTGTGCATGAGATCTAAATGCCCACAGGGGCTCTGCTGCATGGCTAATGAGTGTTGACACACATTTTCTTTCTTATGCTAATCACAGAGTTTTCTCTATCTCTTCTTTTTTCTTCTCTTGTTGTCTTCCAGGTGCCAGTGTGTGTCAGTCCCCCGGTGCCACCTCTTGCGCAGATTGCCTCCAACGTGGGCCACAATGTGCCTGGTGTTTTCAGGAGGTAGGAATGTGTGCTCAAGCGGGTGTTTGTGTGTGACGGACAAAAAGGGAAAAAAGCAAACAGTGGGAACGTGGCAGACATTCAGCAGCATTCCTCAGATGACACGCACCAAAGCGTTCATGGCATCCACAAATGAGAAGATAATGTGTATGTTTGAGCTTAGCGGTCTGCATTATGACCTGTGTGAGTGTGTCAGCCGGTGTGTGAATCTTTCCATGCGTGTTTTCTCAGGGACAAAGTCACTCTCTGTCCATGTGTTTGGTCTACACACTCACACATATCACTTTGTCGGCCTGTGTGTTTGTCTGTATCTGTCTTCTCTGCCTGTGTGTCTGTCTTATGAAAAACTCCTGGATCAGCCTTGAGAAACTGTAGTACCTCCAAGTACCACACCAGTCACCACACATACAAACACACACATTGGCACCGCCCTGATTAAATCAGACTGTCAGCAAGCATATGTTGCAGACTTCAGGTGCTTTCCCACCCTGTGAACCCTTCTCTGACATCATCTTGCGGGGCTGGGTAAATCATAATATGTGAATGGTCTCAAACATCACCTCCGGAACCTCCCAGGCACACACAAACTCACAGTGCCATGCTTGAGCAAGCACTGAAAACAAAGCTGTAACAGTGCTCGTGAATATGCATGTCCACGTAAGGCTGTTAGAGATTGCCAAGGGGGCAGAATCAGGTCTCAGGAAAGTCCCAGGAAGTCAGTTAGTTTGAAACTTTCTGGTATTCAGTGCTGTTACCGGTCAAATTATTGCCACAGGGATGACCAAAAATAAACAAAAGTCAGTCTGGCTCTCAGGTTGAGGTCATGGTCATATATTTAGTTACAATCTCAGCTCTCGTTGTAGACTGTCTGCTGTTCCACTCTGGTGGTTTTTCTGTCTGAAAAGTGGCAGAAATCCCAGGTGTTTTTGCGATTTCATTAGCTGTTTGCCTAATTTTTTTTGGCGTCATCAACTCTTTAAATCAGATCCATGAGAGATTAATAACTCAGTGTAAATGTGCACGTTTAATGGTCCATTTTTAATGGTCCATTATATTTCTGTGTGTTTATCTCACAAGCTTAAGTACCAAAGGTTACTAATTCAGTCCAAAGCCATGAGGCATGACACTGCTGTACTATTATTGAGGCAACAGTGAGCTAGCTACAGCATATAAATCACGTACTTCAAGATTTGTTTGACAAAATGTTGGTCAATTTTCATTCAGAATTAAAAAAAAAAAGAAAACACTTTGGATTTCATTTGCCTCTCTTCAGTAGTGGGAAACATGGACATGGATGAGGAAAAACAAATGAGTTTAACACGGCAACAGAAAATGAAACCAAAGTGAGTAATAGGGAAAGTGGTTTCAGTTTGTCATGTTTTCTTATGTGTGATAAATCCAAAGGGTTTCTAAGAGAGAGCTTTGTTACTGTGCTTTACACAGACCAAAGATAATAAAATATAACCAGCAAGTTGATGATTAGATAGATCATAACCTGTAAACTGTGTATTTATGAGCCACCGCCTATATTGGTGAATGGGTCTAGTGAGAACATACATTTTGTGTAAATATTTTTTTATCTTTGAATAATTTCTTTGTGATGAAGTACAAAATGCCAGACAAAATATATTAAATGAAGGTTATAGGAAAGGAAGAAACTCAACATTCTAAACCGGCTCAATATCCAGGACTTCTTGCGTGGGGCTGAGCCGAGCTTTCGCTGTGACCTGGCGGAGAACCTGCACAGGAGAGGCTGTGAGCCGGAGTTCACGGAGCAGTGGGAGATCAAGGTGGAGGTCAACACTACCCTCAGCAGTACACAAGTGTCCCCACAAGACATCAGCATCTCCCTCAGACCAGGTAGATGACCTGCAGCTTTGGATCTGTGCACTTTTTCAAATGACTTGACTGGATTTCTAACTTATAGAGAGAACACAGAGTTTTCTTGAAGTCGAGGTCAAATTTAACGTTAACATTTCCTCGTTTATGTTTTATGTGTGCGTGCTGGTAGGTTCAGAGGCCAGTTTCATTGTGGCTGTGAAGCAGTTGGAGCGTTATCCCGTGGATCTGTACTACTTAGTGGATGTATCGGCTTCTATGCAGGAAAACCTCGATCATGTAGGTGTTAAGACTGCATTTCTCTCCCTTTTCTCATGGAAATATGTGAGTTATAGCCAAGATGTTTGTTTAGCTCTGAATCATCACATCAGCTTTTTTTTTTTTACACAAATCTCATCAAGAAGAATTTTAGAGAATTATCTATAAATATGTGTAATTGATAAAGGCTAAACTATAGTTACTCTGATTTAGTTAGAAATGAGCGTCAAGGAAATTTAGATGTCTTTCCTTTTTTGTGCATTTTTCCTTCCTAATCTTCTGTTCATGTCTGTGTTTTCCCTTCTTTTATTCTGCCGCATCGTCTTGCACTCTTCCTATGTATTCTTTCTGTCTCTCCGTCTGTGGTGCAGCTGAAGACGGTGGGTGTGGCTTTGTCCCTTCGTATGACGGAGCACACTTCAGACCTTTGGCTGGGTTTTGGCTCATTTGTGGACAAACCTGTCTCCCCTTACATCAGTGTCCACCCCTCTAAGATCGACAACCCCTGCAGGTAGACAAAGAAGTTGGTGGTTTATTCTGAAAAAGTAATGTTAATCCTCTTGTTGCAACCCATCCATCATAATTTACTTGCTATGAGTAGAGCAGAGCTGTAGCACATACTGCGCAGTCTGTTAAATTCTTTGGGTGACATTTTCTATTTGAGTGATTATTTAAAAAAGATAAAAAGTCGTAGCAGGCTCCTCTCACTAGTTCCTACCGGTCATTTGTGGCAAATATAGAGGCTCATCAGTTGTTGGGGCAACATCATCATGGTGATGAGCTGTGCTGGGAGACTAAAACAACAGCTCTGCATTCTTGAATGTTGCAATGAAAGACTTTTGTCTATTTTGTGTTCCTCTCCAGCGATTATGAGATCAGCTGTCCACCAGCGCACGGTTTCCACCATGTCCTTAGTATGACTGGGAATATGAGCGAATTCACACGTGTCATCAAACGCCAGCGCATCTCCGGGAACATGGACACACCTGAAGGAGGACTAGATGCCATGTTGCAAGCAGCTGTCTGCCAGGTAAATGGATCATTTAGTGACGCATCTGCAGGAACACTGAGAGAGACTTTTGTTCTGGCATAATGGAATCCCTCTGACTCAGCAATGCATGTTGCCATTGGAATCCCATTAAGTAATGACACTACTGCTGGAGTATGACATACACACACAGAGTCACAGTTGCTTACACTGTAGCTGCAGGAGGGATGTGAGTAAAAGCATTCAAGGGGTCAAGAGTAGCTAGTTCTCAGGGAATCACCACAGACATGGTCATCCAGAAATAGACTCTCCATTAACTCATACCTACTTTTAAGCTCACATAGTTTCCTTAAATACACACATATATACATAGTCCCATTTTCTCACAGTAACTCTGATGAGTCACAGACATGAAGGAGACTCTCTGGCTGATAGAGTCATTTCTGCTGCTTTTGCCTTTTATTTGGCATTACAGAAAAACCTAATCATCAAGGAAACTAATATAGTTCAGATGAGTCAAATGTTTGAGTGTGCATTTTTCTTTTACCACACTTGTAAATCTTTAAGTCATGAAGCATTCCACGTTCTTCCACATCAGTCGCTTTGGATGTCAATAAGTAGTGATATACGAGGAGAACAATGGGGAATTTGTGGAACTGCTCTCCAAATCAGATTGTAGATGTAGATCTGTGGTCGTCTTTGGTTCCAATACAAACCCACTTCCAAAACAGTCGGGATGCCGAGTAAAATGTGAATATAAACAGAATGCAAATAGCAAATTCATCTAAAACTATATTAATTTGAAGACATGTCAAAAGTTGGAACTGATATAGTTTTTTTTTTCGTTTCTTCTTTTTGTTTTTGACCATTTTCAATGGGATACTAGCAACACATTTCAGAAAACAGTAAACTCTTGCTCCAACACCTGTTTAAATCAGTCACTGTCAATGGTACAGTCAATGCCAGCCCATGCCAACGTAGAGGCCAACTTATGAACTATGAGCTCATAACATGCTGGCTGTCCCTTCTCCTCTATGGCCTGGTAGACGTGGCATCTGGGATTTCTAAAAATAATTTTAGCTTAATTTTTGCCAGATCACAGGACAGCTGTCCACTTCTCTTCAGTCCATATTAGATTAGCTTGGGCCCAGACAAGATAGCAGTGTTAGTGGGACTTGTGAATATGCATTTGACAGTTAGAGGTTTTAATGCACAAAAACCCCCAAAAAGCTGTTCACTGCACATGTGGTTATTTCCACAACAGAATTGTGACGGTTGTTAAGAAAGTGCTACCTGAGAACCTGAAGATGATTAGCTTGGATTTTGACCTTGCTTGCATGTAGAGATTTTTCCAGATAGAATCCACACTTTAAGCTTAGCTGCATGAGCTGTTTGCTCATGCAATCTTTCACAATGGTGTACATCTCTCTCTCTCATCTTTACTTCTGAAGGACTCTGCCTCTCTGAGATCTTCTCTTTATACCCAGTCATTTTACTGACCCATTATCCCACTTCATTATGAGATGCTCCATTTTTAGCATTCCAAAGCATTCCTTCTTCAGTCTTTTGATGTTTGTGCCACAACTTTTCAGAAACATGAAGCATGTACAGTATAAAAGGAAATTTGAATTTCAAAATTTGACATTTAATGTCAATACTGTTGTTAAAAGTATATCAAATCAATTTTGAATATGTATGGCTAAACACATCTCAACTTCTTACTTGCTTCTTTCAGGGTGAAGTTGGTTGGCGGCCAGAGGCAAAGCGCCTTCTGCTTGTGATGACTGACCAGCCGTCTCACCTTGCCCTGGACAGCCGGTTGGCAGGAATTGTGGTGCCACACGATGGCCTTTGTCACCTGAACAATAACATCTACACTGGAACCACCAAGATGGTGAGAAAGTTTGCAGAATCGGATTCCAACGATGCTGTATTTCAGTTGCAGATTGGCACGTCAGGATCATAGGTAAATTCAAAATCGAATGCTTTCATTTTCTCTCTTTCAGGACCACCCCAGTCTGGGTCAGTTGTCAGACAAGCTGCTCGAAAACCATATCTACTCCATCTTTGCTGTCGAGAAGCAGCCGTACCAGTGGTACAAGGTAGTTTGTGCGATATGTGTCCTTGCATCAGTTTGTCAGAGAGAGGACATTATTAAATGAGCGCTGCCTGTGCTTGCAGTTTTAAAGCATAACTTTCATCTCTCTTTCCTTCTCCAGGAGTTGGTGCACCTTCTTCCTGGCTCCTACTTGGGAAAGTTAGGCCTCTTCCAGGCGCCTAGCCTTATAGAGCTGGTGGTAGATGCATACAAGGTACTAACCAGTCAACTCTTCTCTTTAGGACCTCTCTCACCTTCTTCTATATGTTATAAATTTTTTTGTTGAGCAAGACACAGTGAGAGCTAGATTCACAAACCCACGCATTCTTTCGTCTGAGGTGGTGACGCATTAGTCGGCTCATCTGTCTGGGGTTTTTGATCTGTTTAATCGCGTAGGCCGACTAGTGAATTCCTGTTTGCAGAGAAGGCTTTAGTATCGGTGATGCCATATTTCTGATCGCATGCGCTGCCGACTATAAAAACTTGAAATCGAACTTGCATTTCCTGCAACTCTAGGTTTTGAAGTTCTTTGGTTACTGTTGGACTAATGAAACAGGAAAAAAAAAAAAAAAAACAGATGAGAACAGGAGGTTAAGGAGTAGTAGGCCTTGTGTGTGCCCGTCGGTGTTTATGTGATACCAGGGGTTAGCTCAGTTGGCAGTGGTTTAGGTTATAATCTTGCCTCCGGCACAGCGCTCCATTGTTTGCCTCGAGAATCTGCCGAATCCACAGATCTGGGTGTGCAGCTACGTGTACGTGCAGACACACATACACAAGCAGCAGAGCCTGAACAGAAGCTGCCATTATAATAGCTATCAGATCCCCACGGAAACCATGTGTCCTAATCATGGACGAACACAAAGATGCTATTTTTGGCCCCACCTCCTCATCCCCATAAACCCCCTTGTGTTTCAGAGTGAAAGGAAGAAAAAAAGAAAGGCTATCTGGTCACATGTGGGAGCTTTAATTTTCAGTTTTCCCTCCCTGACTCTTTATCTCCATTATGTTTAACTGCCATTCACACACAGATTGTATTTGATGAAACTTTAAATTGCCACTGTTCTTCCTCTTTCTTTTGTCCTGACAATCAGCAGTTGGATCTCTCAATGTCAGGCACTAAACTTAACGTTGCGTTTTCATCTCTATGTACCTGCTCAGAAGTTGCTGTCAGAGGTGATGGTGTTAGTGTCAGTGGAGGACAAGGCAGTCAGCAGGTACTGGGTGTCTGTGTCTCCTCTCTGTCCTGATGGATCCACTGCTAAAGGCCAGAGTTGCTCGGGGGTGCGGCCGGACCAAACGGTAAACACAAAAGCACATGCATGATTGATATTGTACAAGAATTAGCTTGGTAGACAGAACAGAACAGAAATCTTTGAATTAGGCTCCCAGAGTTGTTACAGAACAAAAATTAGTTGTATCGGATTACTTTGACATGACCTACACACCTTACACAAACACATTACTGAGAGCTTTACGTGACAGAGAAGATTTGGTAAATAATCCAAGCTGAGCGGATTATAGCCTGTATTTAGCAGCAAAACATTTCCATGTGATTCCAGCCTAAAATTCTTACTTTCCCTACTGTAACGGCCTTTAATGCAAGCAGATGGGGCATTTATATTTAGAAATAGGCCATTGGATGTTCCCTGCTGGATACCTGTAGTAAAACCTCAAATAGTCCTCAGCTCTGCAGAAAGCTGTTTTCAGAACTGTGTTTTTTTTTTTTTCTTCGTTTAGTTGCTTCCTTGTTTTTGTTGCAATAGTAAAGCCACTGTAAAAAAAAGAAAAAAGTTTACTGAATATTTTTAGTACATTTGAAAATGTTCTGTTCACTCCCTTTTCTCTGTATGAGATTTCTCTCCACCGTAACCTTTTTGTGCCTCTTTGTTGAACACCAAGATACTAAATCACTGCTCCATAGTTCCTCCATTGTGAAAACAGACTAAAGCTCAGCACTTTAATCCGTGGCTGGATTAAAGTGAATTATGGAAAGTACTGAATCTTACCAGAATAGTGATAAAAATCAAGAGAAAGGTTTGTCTGTGGATTCAAAGCTTTGGTATGCACAGTTTTCCACATCAACAGGATAATTACTCAGATTCAGTCTCACTCAGAATCCGGTTCTTTATCCAACTCTATAGGACTTGTGAGAGATTTATATCAACAGGCAAAGAGAGATTACTAAACTGATATAATTCCATAAGGGTTTACAGCTAGATTTTCACAATTGTTAGCGATAGATTATTCCTGTAAATGCTTCACTGCTGTGGAACCGTGTAGGCAGCAGACTCAAAAGTCATGTGTTTCTGTCTTACTTTGGTCGGTGAAAACAGGAACTGCGGTGGTCAGACAACATGAGAGGAAGGAGTGTTTTGTAGAATGTGTTAAAAAAAAATATCACAATCAACAGACAATGGCAGCATGTTAAAGTCACAATACTATGATGTTTTGCAGATATATTATTTTTCATTAGGATGCATGGTTATTTGTCCCGTTTGTCTCTATGTTGGACTTGTAATGGACTGGTGACCTGTATACAATTTTGTGACTATCCCTCCTGTAGCTGATGACCTAAGACATGATGGACTGACAAGAAAGCTAATAACCCATGTTCTTTTGCCTTGTAGGCTTACTTCAATATCACCATTGGTCAGCACTCTTGTGCTGATGATGGTAAAGATGAAGATGTAACAGTTATAGTCCGCCCTGTGGGTTACAATGAGTCCACTGTCATCAGGATCCACTCTAAATGTAGCTGCAGTTGTGGACCAATGGGACACTGTCATGGCGACAGCCAGTCGTCCTGCAGTGTAGCCCAACCTGGCGTCAATCAGCAGCAGAGAACAGATCCAAGAAAGGACTCAAAAACAGATTCAAACAGGAGTTGCAGAGCAGATGGGTCAAATGTGGACTGCAGTGGCCGGGGAGTGTGTGAATGCGGGAGGTGCACGTGCGAGCAAAGCAAACTCGGGGTAGTGTATGGGAAATACTGTGAAAAAGATGACTTCTCCTGTCCATATGAGGGAGAATTAGTTTGTGGAGGTAAGGCAACACACTAACCTTCATAACGTACATTTAGTTTGCAGATATAGCAAGTTGTTTGGCTCTGATGCAAAACATTAATATCTCTTTGATAAAGCTTTTCCTTTTGTTTCTGTCTGTCTCTCTCAGGCCGAGGTGTGTGCGTATCAGGAGAATGTGCGTGCAAGGATGGGTGGACGGGTGATAGCTGTGGCTGTCCCACATCCACAGCAACCTGCCAATCACCAAATGGCTTGCTTTGCAGTGGGCAGGGCAAGTGTATGTGTGGCAAGTGTGTGTGTGACGACCCCAAACTGTCCGGAAACTTCTGTGAGAGGTGTCCTACTTGCCAAAGTACCCACCAACCCCACTGGTACTTATTTTCTATTTGCCACCATAACGCATGATGGACGCTCCAACAGTTGTTTATATATGTTTGAAATGCTCTTGAAATCCATTGCTCTTGTAACTTGTGTCTGTGTGTCTCTTCTCTCTCTCCTTCAGTAAGAGTGTGGACTGCCATCGTTCTCGTGGTCTCTCACAAAAAGAAAATGAGCACTGCAACAACACCTGTGCACCACTCATCGGCAACAGGGATGATGTGTTAGGTACATCCAGCAGAAACTTGCCTGATATTAGAAGTGTCAGATCAATTTCCACGGAGGAGGGTGTTGGAAAGGTTGAAAAGGTTTAACATGCCATGAGCTATTTGATGAGGTGAAGTGTCCTTTGACATGTGGTGTCCATGTTGCCTCTGTAAATCCATCGGTAGAAAAAAAGCACCGCATAGCCTGTAATGTGTGAATGGGTGAAAGTGGCTTGTGGAATAAAAGAGCTTTGAGTGGTCAGCTAGACTAGGAGAGTACTATATAGACACAGGCCGTTTATCTGATCTCATGTTGACAGCCTGAAGACTATTCTTGGCCACAATAAAAGACCACCTACTGATAATAAGTTGTATGACATAAAATAATAACCATATGAGACACTTCTAAGTCAGGGACTATGGCTAATGTGTATGTGTCTCATCTGGATTTAACTTGAAGATAATGAAGGGAAATGGGTTGGTTCCAATACTGAAATATATGGGTGGAGACAGATGTTGATTTGCAAAATTGGAACCATGTGGGATTCTGGCATTTGGTCTTTACAAACAAAAAATCTACATGTTTGTTTGCATGCTATCACAAATGGTCATTTATTTCGGATGTGGAGATCCATTTTATGCCATGTCATATGACAAAATAGGGGTGCCCACTTGTGATTACACCACCCAAGGTTTGTTAATACCTGGTTTGAACAGGGCTCGGGGCTCTAATATTTGAATATTTCAAAGTTTGAAAGGCTGAAAGCACAATACTGATCTCTAATATTATTAGGACAAACAAGTTTGCATACAGTCTGTTTGCACAGCAGCAGTAAAAGAGATTCATAATCACTGATTTAGACAAACTCTGGCCACCGAATGAATATAAGCCTAATATTTAGTCTCTTTTTAGCACTTTCTGATAATTTGTTGGCCCATCTTTACTTTTGATTACAGCATGCAGATTACGGTACAGTTAACCTTGTGCAAAGTCCCATTTATTTCCATTCAGAGCTGCATTATTGTATTGTCAAGATCTTAAAGTGATGATGTGAGGACCGAATCCCTGGAGTAAGTCTTCTTCAGCTCATCCTAAAAATATCCAGTGGTGGTATTGTCTGGAATTTGACCAGGTTCCCCTGAACCATCTTTTCACAGTTTGAACTTGATGAATCCTGGTATTGTTATCTTAAGATGATTCTGTGCAATCATTGGAAAAAAAAAACTTTGATGGAAAAAAACTGGTCATTCAGCGCATTCAGGTAGTCGGCTGACCTCATTTTTGGTCATAATGTTTCTGGATGTTTGGTTTGGGAGCCTCAGGGTTGCATCTCTGTTTTTTGTGAAGGATGTGGTTCGCAGCTGAGTGTGAAGCAGACTGGATGAAAGTCAATCTCTCAAAATCTGAGGCCATGGCTCTCGATCCACAAAAGAGTTCAGTGCTCTCTGAGGGAAACAGATTTGTCTCTGCCTCAAACAAGGCTTTTAGTTGTCAAGTTGGATTGTTGTTAAAGTGGGGAATGGTATCTCAGGACCTTCCTGACAAGTGATTAAATTTGATAGAAAGCTTCTTCAACAGTTATAAAGGTGATGTACTTGTCTGTTGTTGTAAAGAGGGAGCTCTGCCGAAACGTGAAAATTTCAGCTTACTGGTCAATCTTCATTCCAGCCCTCAGCTATAATTACAAGATTGAGAAGGAATGAAAGTGTAGATACAAGTGGCTCAACTGGAGGGGGGCTGGGCTCAGCCTTAGAGTTAGGCGGCAGAGCTTGAGCATCCAGGGGAGCTTAAAGTTGGGCTGCCGGTCCTCTGCAACAAAAGGACTCACCTATCCGATTAAAATGCCTAGCGGTCGCATCTCTTTGGAGATTTTTCAGTCATGTCCAACTGGGAGGAGGCCTCAGTGCAGACCCAGAAAACACTGGAGGGATTATATAGCCCTTCTAGCCTGGGAATGTCTTGGGATGCCCCTGGAGCTGCTGGAAAGTGTTATTGGGATGTCTGGATTGGGACCTGTTACCTGGATGGATGGATGGATGGATGGATGGATGGATGGATGGATGGATGGATGGATGGATGGATGGATGGATGGATGGATGGATGGATGGATGGATGGATGGATGGATGGATGGTGCTAAAGCTAGACCTGACGTTCCACCACAGTCTTTTTCTGGTTCTTCAATAGTGGTGTTGTTCGGGATCTTTAAAATGTCTGAGATGTAGATTCATTATCGGTTTCAAACCAACTCACAGTTTGGTCAGATCCAGCTTCACATTAGCACAAGAGCAGGCATAATATGAAAACACACACACATGCACACACTCTCTCCTGCGAGGTCACATCCGTTGCTACCATAGCTGCACTACTACACCCTGGTGTATTTGAATCAGCAAGCCTGCTGTCAGTGTTACAGCTGTATTTCACATTTCTCCCCAGTTCCCAGCTTACTTTCTTGGTTTCAGCCGTGCACACAAACTCTCACACAAACACGCACCTAATTTGAAACCCACCAGCACACACTTGCCCTGGGTTACACACACAGTGTTGCACATACAAGTGTTACAGTTCATCCCCGCCTTCCAAATTTTTGGAACAGCACTATTCATTGTGTGTCCTCCCCCACCCAAACCCCTCCATCCGTCCCCGTCTCCCCTCATGCCCCCCCTCACCCAACGGGACACTCTCTTCCTGCTCACACCCACTCCTCCCTGGGTACAGTAGGAGCCAGGTCTCCATGGTAACACTGTTACAAAATGTCAGAGGACTCTTTGAGCTCTTTGTGTCGAGCCATCAGCTCGTCATCCACACATGCTCCTCAGCAGATACACAGCCAGCTAAGTGTTCAGAACTTCTTCTCTGGCACAGCCACCACTGACTGAGTTCTCTGTGTGTGTGTGTGTTTGTGACGTGTGTGTGTGTGTGTGCATAGATATAGGTATGATTTGTTGTCTACTGCAATATTTAGGAAAAGAAAATTTCACATTTTATGCTAATATATTCACTTTAATACGTCATAATATATCAGACACTTTACTGATTAATACTTTGCATCGCAGAATTTGATCAAGTACAAATAACTATTCTAGAGGACAATCTTCTAGGTTAGGAACCATCAGGCAAACCTAGGATTTGTTCAGTAATAACAGCAAATTAGCTTTACTTTCGTTACTTCTTGACTCTAAAGAACCCCTATGACTAGGCATGTAAAGCAGGCATTCAAGGAGGTGCTAAATGAAGAGAAATAAACAAGCAGTGTGTCCATGTCATTCTGAAAAAAGTTATGGATGATATGGGGGTTCCAATTGGGCGACGCAGACTTGTGCATGAGGGATTACTCTCACTTCCTGTTAACTGGGCATCTAACGAGAGGAAGATAGCTGGTCATTTCAAGCCTTCATCACAGACCTATAAACTTGTGAATGTATCTAGATCAATTGAAAAATTGTCTGTAAATATCATTAGTGCTACCTTTCAGAGCTACTGAGGTGTCAAATGTTTACATGGCGTTGACCACAATCACTTTAATGCACTTCTGGTGTGCAGTGGCAAAGCATCTGATTGAAACTCTTTATCAGCATATACTTCAACTTAAATGATTAGAATCGGCATCAGGGCCAAAAAATCTTGAACGGGACTTCCCTACATGTTACAGTTATTATATGTTTCAGAATTTGTTGGGGAGGTCGTCTGTGCTAGGTTTGCTTGTATTAAGGTTTAGTTCCTGTCACTTGTTAAGCGCTCTTTGCTCTGTTTGGTGGAGATCAGAGCTGCTCATTCTGTCTGAGGATTTGCCAAACTGGCCTTTAGGCAGACATTATGCAAATGTCTGTCATGATGAGATCGTTAAGTAAAGGAAGAAAAATCTGGACTTCAAACAAGGTATTTAAAGCAGTGCAGAGCCAGTACTTTCTGTGGGAGCAGAATTTGTCATTTGGCAGACCTTTTACTTGTATGAAAGCTATAATGTAACAAAGAAAAAGTAAGAAAAAAAGTTAGCATCAGTTAGTGATCTGACTACTAAACCATTGTTTCGCAGGAGGAGAAGCTCTGGGGTTAGCCTGGTGCTTGTAGTTGTGCTAGAGTGAGCTTGTTCTTGTGTTATTGTTATCTATGGACCTATAACTACATGTATTTTTTTATATTGTACAAACTCCAATGAATTTGTACAAAATTTGCATTTGTGCAATTGTGCCTTGAGATTCCATGTAACTGCATTATTTACTTTTGAAAACCTTTTGGCCATTACACATACAAATGATCGCAGGTCTCCATAGTGACATGGTTTGTGTGTCCACAGGGCGTGTGAGCAGTGGCCGGCTGGTTGGAACTTTCCTGAGTGTGTGTGCCCTGACAGTGCTGTGCGGGCTGGTGGTGGTGGCCGTATCCCGGCTGCTGCTGCAGAAGAGAGGCAGCTCACAAGGGGGTGCCGCTGAGGAGGGAGTCTACCATTACACTGGAAAGGTTAGCCCTTAAATGTCATATCATCAACGCAGCAGGATTTTAATTGAGGGGAGGTTTGGAGTCCCTGCAGGCCTTCATTCTTAAAGATATTTATGTTAAAGAGTGATATCCACTGAAACTGAGAGCGAGAAATATGACTCTCCTCCTAGAGGTACAGCTGTGTTTTACATTTCCTCTCAACTCCCAGCTCACCATCTAAAGTTTCCAGATTCTGACCTTGCTATGACATACAGCACCTTTGAGAAGAAGAAGTGGGTGGAAATTTGTGGATGCGGGTGAGGGGGTGTTATTGGGACGTTCGTGCTAAGATTGCTCTACATTACATTTGAATCATCTCGTTTAATGTTCATGACACAACTGCAGATCATCTTCGTGAAAGATTATGGACTATGAAAACTGATGCATCTGTTTGGGTAACATTAGAAATCGTACGTAGGTTACGGATCCCTGCTGATGTTTAATTTGGAACATTATACACTCAGGGGAGATTTAACACACGGTTATTACATAACATAACGAATGGATACTCTCTGCTTTTTATGCAGAACACTTATAGTGTCCACCTAAACGGGGCTGCTGTTGCTAAAGGAGTATTCCACCTATTTTACATGTCAGACCAGCTGTGAAAATAGTTGTTTAAAGCAGAGAGTTTCAAAGTGAATGGCACAATTTGCTTAATTTTCTTGCTTAATTTTCATATACAAAAAGCTCTGTACTTTTGCTTTCTGGCTTTTGGAAAGTCGGAAAAAAATGATGTAATCACTAGCTGCTATGCACTTAAATTGGTTATCATGTTGACTTTTAAGACTTTGGATACTGGTTGACATTCCCTTTGTTTGTTTAGATAATATTTTGTCCCACATTCCAGTCAAGCATGTGCAGTTGGTGGCAATATCAATAACAGCAGAAGCAATCATACACAGCATTCCCTTGGCTTGTTTTGACATTCAAAGCTTTGAGACTAATGCTATGTGTGCTCTCCTTTGGATATCAAATTTGAAAATGTATGCTCCATCTCTTTGTCTCTATTCACTGAGCCTCGCAACTGTCTGGAGCCCCCCTGGGGAGGCCCACCTCTCACTTTGAATACTTTTGGTGTAAGCTCTTCTGGGATCCCTGGGGCTGCTCCATTATTACCAAGAAAACAACCCATGTGACATGTTTTAGATACACTTTCCTCTTGCAACAGACTTTTGACAGAAAATGAATGTTTCACCACATGACCATTATGACCTGTCCGCTATTGTTACCACTTACAAGTGAGAAACTTCTTTTTGATGCACCCCCACAAAGCACAAACACAGCATTGCAACAATATTTTTCTTTTATTGTGGACTAAGGTGTCAGTTGAGGTGGTTTGGGCTGCTTGTATGTGTGTGAGACTGCTGCTGGCTAAACATTTCTGTTTCTCTCCAGGATTTGTCATACATTCCTACAACCAATGACAAAACAGTTACCTACAGGAGGGACCGTCCACCTGACCGCTCTGTGGAGATGCACATCCAGGTTCCCAAGATGCCCCTCGATGACCCCTGGCGGTACTAAACAGACGGTGAACATCGAGGTCTTAAGGAAGGCAGCAGAGACACACAGAAGGAGAGCTGGACTAAACGCTTCTTTTCTGACTGGTAACCTTCATAAAAAACACAGCAAACTGCCTGTGGAGACTCTGATGATGGTAAACCATGAAACCTCCATGGAATCATATTTGTGAAATGAACCGACCAAATTAGTATTAACTGCTTGACTAACATGGCCAGTATCCTGGAAACTGAGTTGAAACAAAGAGCACAAGTCCCCAACCTCTTCTTCCTCTGTAGCAGCAAGGAGGCTACTTTTTCTACAGGGTAAAGGCTGATCATTCCTTGCTTTTTTTTAGCCATGCAGCGAGTACTGCTCTAACTTATGTATGTGTGTGGATGCGTGAGAATGTGTGTTTGGTGCATGTATGCTTTCTATTTATGATTTTAGAGATTAAACACTACATTTACTCGTGCCTCATGAAGTATATGTTTCTGTGAGACGTCAGCCCACTAACTGTACTTTCTCCCTGTGTTAGTCTGCCCCCATGTGGTCAACATAGTGTACGACATCTTCTCTCAAATAATACACATTATTGACCTCAGCTATAAAGCCTTAGGTACCAATGATTCCATATGCCTTTATTTTCACTTTTTTAAAGACATGTGTTGCTTAATGTTCCTTTTAGTGGGTTTTTTTGTTGTTTTTTTGTTTGTTTGTTCTTTGCGTTGTTTATGTTAAGCAATCAACTGCATTGTAAATGAGTGTTTGCGGCATTTTTCTTTCAGAAGTGAGAGTCTAGTTTCATAAGATTGCCTGTTTTGATCAATCGTGTTAGACTTGCACTTGAAAAGTTGCATTATACTACTGAAAGTTATTGGGTCTCTGGCCAAGGAGAGCACAGAGAGTGAGTTTGAAAGGATACACGTCGGGCATTAAAAGGTATGCGTGTACATTTGACGCTGATGTAACAACTCCACCGGAACACTGGAATGACAAAGACTGAGATTTTTCTTTCAAATATGAACATACTTACAGTGACAAATGTATCATCGAACACGTGACCTCTGCGTGAGAGCTGTGTCTGCATGCTCCTGCTGATAATGTGATGCTTTATGGTACGAATAAATCAGCTCTGAAGGAATGGAGGTCAGAGGCAGACTTGCCCTCTACACCACCCTCATGCACTTGAAGATATTATCTGCATCCAGAGTGCCAACCGCATGGCATGTAGTGAGACTTTCACTTACCCAATCCTGCTCCTCTTTTGAATTTTTATTTAACACAGTGTTGTTTACAGCATTAGCTGCTCCACGTTACTGTAAATTGGAAACACTAGTGATAATTTATTTTGATTATGTTGTAGACTTGTTTTCATTTCATAATAAGGTAATAGTGCTATTTTATGAGACAGCCACTGGAGTTAGAGGTCTTAAGTAAACTGTCTCAAACCATGAGAATTATTCAGCAATAAGGTAGCTTATTAATCATCTCATCTAACCAGGTACTGAGTTGGGAGTAAAAAAAACAGCACTTTTTTAGATAGATTTGCTGTAACTTAATGTGACTATTGTGTCTGATCTGTTTTCAACACAATAAAAACGTGCAAGAATTTTTCAACGATTGTTTGCGTCATCAGTCTGTTACCTTTACTGTCTAAGAAGGCCTTGATGTGCGTTTGAATCAATAATGATAAGGAACACGTGAAAAAATCCATAGGGTCTGTGTGAGGGAACAAAGATTAACAAGACAGTACTTGATTAAACACCAATTTTGTGTCAGCAAACTTGTATCTTTTTTTTAATAACTTCTCTTATATTGTATTCAACTTTAGACATAAAACCATGCAACAGTAGTAGCTGAACACTAGGTGGAGATGCAAGCTGAGATGTGTGCTACTGATCGCTGTAAATATCCAGAGAAACGAGCAACTTTGCTGGTATTACAATATTAAACAGAACCTCTGATAAAATCAGCCTGACGCGTTGCTTTGTGTTGGGTGAAGCGCAAATATTTCCAAAGCTTTAAATCAAGCTTGTGGATTTCTCAAGTCAGCTGCAGGGAAATGCTGCAACTGTCTGGAAGCACCAGCACACTTCAAAATGCAACTGGTTACATTTCATCAGCACATCTGTGTTGGTAACATCTGTTCAAATGACCCATACGCCTGCAATTTTAGAAGCAAAATTTATACCTAAACATTGGAGACCTTCAGAGCTTTTCAGTCAGTGAATATTAGCCAACATGAAATGCTATTTGGCTTATTAGTCTAGAACAGACTAGAAGACCGATTTAATAGAATGGTATGTAAACTAATTCAGAAGAATGGTGAAAGTTATAACAAAGAAGACTAAAAAAAATCCCAAATCGTCTTGTTTTATTGACTCCAGTTATCACCATGACTTAGGCTACAGGCATAAATTGAGAGATTTAGTATTTCAAGTGAATGTGGCCTATTTCACGATAACACGCTACTGTCACCTTAAATATAAACATGAATGCCATGTCAAGAAAAACTGTGAATCAAGAAATAATGCTTAGAATAAATTAACATGTCCCCACAGAACACAGAACTTGTCGAGTAAAAAAAAATAAAAAAATAGGAAAAATATTTTCAAGTCTGAAAATATCAGATGAGGTAAGAAGATTGTTCACAGGCTACACAACTGAAGCTAACTATAAAGTGCCATTTCAGTTTTTAATATAGGAAAAATAAGATTTAAAAAAAAATGTTTTGAAAAAGAAAAAGATACAGTGTAATCAAATGCCCACATGTTGCTTTGTTCTTGTTTTGCTTTGTAACTTATTCGTCCGCCCCTCGGTGCTCTGGGCGCCCTCACGCACGTGCACTCAGGGGGACTGACTCGGGCTGCCGCTGACGCTGTTGTCTGTGTCGCTGTTGCCTTTGCCGGGTCCCGGTTCCCCGCCGTCCTCGGCGCCCTCTGAGCTGTGCGTCCTCGTGTGCTTGCTCAGGTGGTCGGAGCGCATGAACCGTTTGTAGCAAATCGAGCACTCGAACCGCTTCTCCCCCGTGTGCGTGCGCAGGTGGCGCTGAAGCTCGTCGGAGCGCGTGAAGCGTTTCCCGCAGAAGAGCCAGTTGCAGACAAACGGCCGCTCCCCGGTGTGCCAGCGCAGGTGCGCCTTCAGGTGAGAGGTTTTGCCGTAAACTTTACCACAGCCCGGGATGTGGCAGCTGTGGAGTCCCCTCCGCCGGGGACTTGAGTTCCCCTGGCCCAGACTGTCCGCCTCTTGGCAGTTAGGGCAGTCGCACGTGGCCCTACCGGAGTAGCGTCTTGATGCGGGGCGAGAAGACTCGGGCTGAGAAACTGCGGGGCGTCCTGTCAGAGCAGGCGTCGTTGTGGTCTTAGACTCTGCGTAAGGAGTTGGGACAGGTGGCATAAAACCGTCAAACAGGTGCTGCGTAGAGGGGAGCAAGTGCTGAGACGCACCTGCGCTGAAGGCGGAGCTGTAATCGTTGCTGTAGCTGCTCAAAGGGGGTGCTAATCCGGCTGGACTCTGTGAGTCCACCCAGCTGGTGCCCATGTCCCACCAAGCAGGAGACCCGTTACTGATTTCACTCACAGGCTTAAACCAGGACTCATAGGGATGCATTCTCGGATAAATCCCCGCTATGCTTTCTACAGATGAGGGAAGTGCGGTCAGAAACATTGACCGCTGTGTGTGCACGGAATCAGAGGCACTGTTGTCCGATGATGCCACAGCGGTCTGGTACATGGAAAAGTCGTTTCCCCCAGAAGAGTTGGCGGCTGCCGCTGAGTAAGCGCCAGAGGCCTCTGTCAGTCCGGCTCCGTTACCCCTGTGGATCCCAGAGGAAACTCCGAAGGAGGTGAGGCAAGTATTCAGGCTGCCGTTGCCCTGGCCACTCCTTTTCCACGGGTAAAATCCCTTGATAAGTCCCGGGGGTCCTTCGGAAAGAGCGGGGGAGCAGGAGGCGGTGGGCTCACCGATTCTGCTGCAGGTGGCGGCCAGCATGGCCAGCGGGGTGTTGCCAAGCCGTGGTTCCTCCTGTGGGGAGCACAGGTACACACCCATTATGGCAGAGAATCCAAACTTTAAAGTTGATGTTTAATGCACACAGACTGTATAAACTATGGATTTACCGCTTTAGTTAATCTGTCTGACTGGCAGTTTCACAACAAAGGGTTACATTTTCATGTAATTACCGAAGCACTACACTGCAAAACCGTTATCGAACAGATTCTGTTCAAAGGGAATTGCGAAGTCAGTTGGTCGGCTGTTCATATTTTTTCCACTTTTACCAGATGTCTTTACTGTAAATAGGCTACATGACATGTAGCCTAACGATGGGACCACCAAAGCTGGATTCGTTTCGAGAAAGATCTTTTTTTCGGACAGTCAAACTAAAAGCAACGAACTGGAATACAGATTAACTGATGCGTTACATTTGGATACACGAGATCAGGCAGAGTGTGAAGTCAAACATGTCCACTAAATGTCCCTAAACACCGAGTCTTTTAATATTTAAAAACAAAAAATAAACAAGCTTCTCAGAAAAGTACACTTTCACCAGATATATAGAAATTAGAAACTTACCCCAAGTATTGTAGCCATGGACTGTGTGGTTCGACTGACAGTGAGTGTATGTTTCTATGTGTGTGTATATATCTGTGTGTGTGTGTGCTCTTGGTGGCTGGATGGAATCAGTCTGTCTCGTCTCGCGCTCCTTTAGTAGTTGTAGCTGTTTTGGGGCTTTGAAGTGCCGCTGAGGCTCCGACGACCAATCAGAGAGCAGCTCGGACTGTCTCAGAACATCTGCGCTCGAGGTCGTCATAAATCTCAAACGTCAACTCTCGCGAGCGGGTGTAGCTTCAAAGTAGCAGCAAGTAAGAAAATAATTCGAAGTTTAAAAAGAGAATATGGGTGAAGGCATTTCAGAACGACGCTTTGAAAATACCTCCAACCAGCTGGCAATATTCCTATCAGGTTTAAATAGCAGCAATAGATTCCATCATTTCTCCATTAGGTATGCGATGGCTAACTGAATGTTAGTGTGCTTATCCCCAGTTAGGTTGTTAACTCACACAGCTCAGACAGTACAAGACACCACTTTGAGCCAAGAAAAGTGGGCAACTTACAAGGCTCCAGAGCATCACAAAAACCTAGTTAGTTAGTTTGTGTGGAAAACATTTAACTAAAGTTAGGATAAGGATTTTGTTCTTTGCACATTAGCCAAGAAGTTTTAGTGTGTTTTTAGATAAAGACATAATGGTTTTAAGAGTTTACCAAACCAGACAGGATGAACGAAACATTTAGAAGAAGAAAAGGTGTATCTGAGCGACAGTTCTGTGTTTTTTTTTACTGATGTTGTGAGGTCATGCAGAGGGAGAGGCTGATGGATGAGAGGCTGTCCCTGTCCTGTACCCGGGGCGTTTCCAGTCTGCCCTGGGGGTGGGAAGGGAGGACAACAACACTGCGTACACAATTTGATCTCTTTGAACACAAAACAAATGTCTTCAGAAAAAAAAAAAAAACTTTTGTACATCATACATCATTTATACATGCAGTCAAGATCAGACACTGACTATATTGAGTGAGGAACTAAACTTTATCAGTTGAGTGTGAATGGATGAATAGGTAATCCTATCAGGCATTGTTAACCAGTATGATTCCCCACAACCTTGGAATAACCCACACTGATCATCTGCCTGCTAATATATGAGAAAAAAGCACAGAGGGAGCATTGCATTTGAATTTCAAATTTAATAAAACAACAGCATTTAATCTGTGTCCTTCATTTGTTTGGTATTAATGGCTTTTCTGCCCTCACTTCACCCCCCTTCTTCTATGATCAGGTTGAGTGAGCTGAAGTCAGCTGGACACACATAATGAATAAGTTAATCAAATCCCTCATCCATCTCATCAAATTGCTACATATCATTTACATCATGTGATTGATAGTGCACATAATTATTTTTGGTGATGTTATGTGCAGACAAACAGCTCTTTCCATCCAAGAGCTTACATTTAATTTTACAACTCCAATAAACTCTTACAACTCTGAAACCAAAATCGTATTCAGAATACATACAGAAAACATATGAAATGTTAAAAGTGAGACATTATTAGTATTTCATGAGAGAAAAGTGCTCATGTCCCTCAATCACATGTCAGTTTAAATGGGAGCAACAACGGGCTTGAAGAGGAAGCAGTCTGAACTGAGAAAAAAAACTACTGGAGGAACATGTTGCAACTAATCAGGTTAGTTGGCAACAGCTCAGTAACATGACTGGATATGAAAAGAGCACCTTGGAGAAGTAGAATCTCACAGAAGTGAAGCTGGGTAGAGGTCCACGATCTGCAAAAAAAATGCATGTCGACAAATTAAGAACAATGTTCTGAAATGTAAAATTGAGAAGACATTGAATATTCCATCATCTACAGTACATAATCTCATCAAAAGATGGAGAGAATCTGGTGACATTAGTGCAAATGAAATTGATTACTGGCACATGTGGAAAGGTACCATCAATGCTGAAACCTGTCAGATACAGCTTTTAGAGCAACTTATGCTCCCATCTGGATTATGTCCTTTTCAGGGAAGGTCTTGCATGTTTCATCAAGACAGTGCTAAACCACAGACTGCATCTATTACAACAGTACGGCTCCAACGTAGAAGAGTCCAGGTGCTGGATTGGTCTTCCCGCAGTCTAGATATTTTTACCAGTTTAAAACATCTGGCACATCATGAAAGGCAAAGCACAGCAAAGAGGACCCAGGACTGTTGAGCAGCTAGAATCCTATATCAGACAGTAAGGGGGCAACAATCCTCTCCAGGTCCAGCACCTGGATTCCACAGTTGCCAGACATTTGTGGACCGTCAAAAGAAAAGGCGACTCTACAAAGATGATAAACATGGCCGTGTCCAAACTTTCTTGAGACGTTTTGCTGCCATCAAATTCACGATGAGCTAATGTTTTTCATGAAAATGAAAAATGTCTCACTTTGAACCTTTTTTTTTTATGTTCTATTGTGTCATCATTTTATTTAATGAGATTTGCAAATCATTGCATCCAGTTTTAATTTAGAATTCATACAGTGTCCCAGCCCTTTTGGACTTGGGGTCACACTTTAAAGTTTTACAGATACTTTTTAAGATGACATAACAATGGGCAAGTCACATCAGCCTGCAGGACTATTCTTCACTCTTTTAGTGGCTAGAGGTGCCAAAGTAATATCTGACGTACATAATGCAATGAACCAGATATTTTGCTTGATTCTGGTAACATGATCACAATGCAGTGGTGGAATAATGTAATCATATGTTTCGGATCCCTCTTTGTTACTTTACAGAGTACCATTAACCTTAAACCTTAAATTACAAATAGCTAACTCTCCATTGTAGGTCACAGCTGTAGAGTTAAGGGTAGAGATTTAGAAAAGGCTTTACCAAGTCATTTTGACAAAGACATTATTTCAGGAGACCCCCTTATATAGACCTCTGTGAACCGGACAAAATGAGAGGCTCCCACGCTGGCGTCTGCTTTACCCCACAGCCTGAGGCATGATCGGGTGCACAGGTGGAGTTTACAGTAGGCCATCCTCCTTTAACCTGATCGCCATCCTCACAAGCCACCCAAACAGCTGTCCCTCTCTTTTAGAAGCATTCTTTTCCCACACTGAAAGTGTGTGTGTGTGTGTTTGTGTATGTGTGTGCTTTAAAGGCCCCCAATGAAACCCTGTCTGAGCCTCAACCTGTTCCTTTGGCGATGATAATGACCACATTATCACGCGCCATCGACCATCAACAAAAAAAGATTGTCGTGTGCTTTCCAATCACTTTGTGGGCACTGAGACAGAAAGAGCAGAGAGAAAAGAGTGAAATAAAGACCTGGCACTTCTCAGGGAGAGGGGAGGGCGAAGTATTTTATTTCCCTATGTTGCCATCCCCCTCACCCTCCTCTCCTGGGTTGCTCTGGCAGCCATCTTGATCAGCTGCCCTGCTGAGACAATTAGCTGGAGAGTCAAGAGAATCAAAAGACAAGCTGCTAAACACATCACAAAAGTATTCACTGCGACCAGGGGGTTAGCCGATGAGTTTGTGACCAGAAAGGAAAAAGGCCGATAGGTTTCACAGTCTGTGCAGACCTCTGGTCAATGTGTGACAGCCACGTGTGGCTTCTTGGTGTGAACACTAGTGTAGAAGTTACTTCCTCTTTTGGTGTAATTTGTCTTTTCATGCCCTTAAAACTCGACCCCCTAAAATAAACTGAACTTGTTTCCCAGTTGAGGGAAGTTGTCCAGGTGAGCCTTGTGCCAGGATGTGCCTGGAGCAGCTTCTCCTTTGCTTCCTGTAATTACTGCAGTGAGAGGGCACGTCCGCTGTCTGTCAGCGCCGGGCTGATGGACGACTGTGGCCACGGAGACGGGAAAATTTGCTCAGGTTTCTCTGATAAAATCTCGAAATTGCCATTCATTTGAACTTCAAATAAAGAATCAATGACTCTCTGCAAACATTTTTCTTAATCTATATCACCCTCTCCCACTATCCTTCAAATGAGCTTGTGTCACATTGTTGCCGGTGTGGTAATAGATACAATCCTTTGGACGCAGAGTCATAGACAATATAAGAAAGCATTGGCTCATGAATTGCTTTTTTGGTTTGGGTAAGTAGATGGACTTTTTTTTCTACAGCTAAGATATTTTCAACAAGCTTACTCCATCCAAAGAAGTATACTCTCATTTGTGTGGATCTCTCTCTCACACACACACACACACATTCTTAGAGACACCCACACACAAGCAAGGGTCAGCGAGAGGATCTCTCATCTATCTATGAAGAAGACTAAGGAAATCCAAGGCAATATAATTAAACCTGTGAACCGCTTCATTCACATTCATGTATACAGCACATCCACATACACACTCTCACATGAAATGGGAGGGGAAAAAAAGTGTTGAGACCACCGCTGAGAGTTGGTTAGTCTTACGTTTGGGGCTGGATACGAATTGAAATGGCGCTTTATGAGTAGCCGTGCTCTCTTCGTTCAGTATGCACGCACACACCCACACGCACACAAGCTTGAGCTGGTGTTGATGGATGCTCTGGGTTTGTTAAGTCATACATCACAGAGGTCATTTGACCTGCCAACACATCTGCTGTCTCTGCCTTCAGAAAGAGAGGAAGAGGTGGGGTACGAAAAAGATTTATAAAGGCGAGAAGGAGAATTATGCAGGGTGAGAGAATGAGACCGTGATTAGTAAGTGTGGTGAATGAAAAGCTCTTATTTCCTCTCACACTCACACTGGAGAGCGATGTTTTTCGACAAAAAATGTTGCCTTTGCGTTGAGTTTCTTTTCTCCATCTTCAGCAATAGTTTGTCTTTTAACTGCTGACAATCAAGTTGCTTCATTATGCCAATGAGCCATTCTGTTTGCCAAGATATGAGCGAGAGTCTCAATTGATTTTTAGAAAAGCTGTTGGTGATTTGGAGATGCCATTCCAAAGTGAACATATATGGGTTTCATGTAGATCAGGTTTATGGTTAACATAAGGACTTGGTTACAGTAGCAGCATAGCTTTAGAATTGTGCTGCACTAGTGGAAGGACATATTTTCTTGAGAATTTCAAATGATCTTTTTTTCATAAAAACTTTTCTACACTGTAAATTCTGTCTCTTTTTTTGCATTCAAAGCACTGGAATACTTGGGCCCAAACCCAGATGAATCGAAGACGACACGTCTAGGATGCAGAGAAGGAACAAAACAGAGAAAATGGAGGAAAATTAAACTTCCCTTGGTTGGCAAGGGAAATGTGAGATCACTGGCAGATAGAACGGATGAGCGTCCATATATGGATGCAGCAGCAGTATCAAAAAGGCAATATTGTTTTGTTGCCCTGAGACATGGCTGCAGTAACGACTCTGACACCTCTCTGCTCGACTAAACAGGCAGACAAAAACTGCAGACAGTAAAGAAGGAGGGAATGGAGAGACAGAGTGTAGAAGAGAGAGAACAAAGGAGTGGGAGAGAATGGGATCTAAAGAGGGGAAAGGCCAGTGATGCCACACACGACGTCAGTTTTTCTGAACTTTTTTAAGCTGCTGTCTTACTTTTTTCTCTCAACTAAAGCTTGTGATGCTCCCCAGCCCCATCCACTAAAGAGATTCAGATAAAACCTCAATGAAGCAAACCTCACATACACAAACTTCCTTAGAGTCTCTCTCCTTGATTAAATCCTGCTCTGACCGTGATCTCTGTTCTCTTCACCAATACCACTGTTCATTTATCTTTACCACCACGTACATCCACCCACAGCTCTACGACAAGAAGATTAATTCAGCAGTGTTCATTTTTCAAGCTTTTTGAGTCTTCTCTGTACGTGTGTCCATTGATTGATGTGTGGAAGCCCAGAAGCATAATCATACACTTCCAGACGTCATTTTTCACTTTCAGTATTGATGGATGGACTTGGAGTATCTGATCACTGTTACCTCAGTGTTGGGGGTCTTTTCCTGTGTGGGTGTGTACGTTTGTGTGCCTACAGTAGTCCATCTGTCTGAGGCAAAAAGTGATCGAGTGGACAACCCCCTCCAGTCCCCACCAAAATGCCTTTTTGGGAGGTCTTGCCCTCCTATCTGTACCTGAAAGACAACGAGCCTTGGCAGTCAACTGTGTTGAAAATGCGTTTGCGTTTCTGTGTCTTCTAAAGTAAAAATCTTGTCTGGATTTATGTCTAGATTTGTTTGTCTTAATTTTCTTATTTGTCTATATTCAAACGTTTGTGGTCTGGATGAAATTTTACTTAATCTCCTTTGTTCTAGAGTTTTGTAAAAGTTTTGCAAGGCTCATATTTCAAAGAGCAATTTAAGGCTTAAAGCTTTTTGATTCTAGAAAAACTTTTCAGCACCTTCTGGTTGAGTTTAGGCAATATTGATATTAATTGGGGTTTGGAAAAGATCATGTTCAGGACTAACATGCATTATTTTAACGATGCAAATCACCCTTAGGGATATCATTCCGTTCGTCATCTTGGTTACAAGTAATCACAACATGCTATGACATCTTCCTGGTTGGGTTAAGCCAATAACTTCAAAACTACTTGGTTAGAGGTTTGAAAACTCTCTTGTATATATATATATATATATATATATATATATATATATATATATATATATAGCATGTTCCTGTTTAACTAGTGCTCCTCCCTCTCAATGCTCTTCACCTCCCCACAATGCCTGCCCTAAAATTAAGAGGTTGTGAGAGCAGAGGAGGAGAGGGGGTTAAGAAAAGCATTGAGAGATGGCTTGATGTTAAATTGACTGGAAAGGAGCTGCTTGCTTTTTCATGCTAATTGCCAAGCAACAAATTGCTAAATTATTCCACAACGAAATGCAAAACACCCCCAGATTTGGCTGAAAATGTGTGCAGATTACGAAGCACGCTTAAATGGAACAAATAAACTGCGCATGTGAAAATCTAATGTCTGCACAGACAAACATAGATCCAGCTCTGCGTGATCATCAATCAGGGCAGGTTGGGTGAAGGATAAAACACATTAGAGGCAAAAAGAAAAACACAGGCCAATACACATCCTCTAGTCTTTTTGATGCTCTTTCTCTCTGCCAAACTTGCACACACACAAATTCCTCAACACTTTCTCTGAGCAGGTTCAGGTGGTTGCGAGGTGGTTTCATGGTTTCTGTTGTCCTTTAAATTTTTCTTTTTTTTTTTATTTGATGGTTCCCATCAAACATTAAACGTTTCTTTTCCCATCAAACCACACACACATGCTCTGCCTCTGGGCTGTCATTCAGAACATACATAGACAGCCAGAAACAAGGGGTTGGCGTCAGCTCTACCAGGCCTGCAAGTCATGTCAAGTCCTGCCTGAACTACACACACACATACACACACACACGTTTACACACTTATCTTCTATCTTTATAGTGTGCTGCACCCTCCACTTAGTGCCGCTGTAAAGGTCCTCCTCAGCTCATACAAGAGTACCATCTTCAAAGAGGGCTGTGCACGCACACACCAACACACACAGAAGGTCCATGCAGACTTCTAAGTGGACTAAATCATTTCACATTTAGCTTCAAAGAGACTGTTTAAACACATACTTGCTCACTGTCTGAAAGCAGCACAGCAGGGGTGCCGTCCTCTTTAATAATCTTCTGGTTTAGCTTAATCCTGCATCTGAGTTCAGCTTTATTTGGATTGTTCATTTATAATGCTGAAACTACAGAGTACATCACACATTTTGTAATGTTTTGCAGGAAACTGCCCTGTGTGCTTTTCACTGCTTCTGATTAAAAACTCAGCATAAATAAGCACTTTACTGTCAGATTGTTTATCGTGTGTTTTCAGCTTCTTGTAAAACTCGAGCTGAGATGATTAATGGAGTCACTGTTCAACTCAGAGTCCACCTTCAGTTCACGGTCTTGCTCCCGCCTCTCCCAAAACAATGTTGCATCTCACGGTGTCTTATTTGACTTTGTCTTGACCTGTGAGCTCTCCAGGTCATAGAGTTCTGCAGGCTGACTGCAGGTTGACTTGTCCCCTTCTTTAATACATCTGTAATGCCTCTAATGTCACCTGTGCATGTGCATGTGGAGAGGAGGAGTAGGAGGGTGCCTGAGCTGGAGTGCTCAGATACTTTGTACACATCCAAGTACACAGTGCTATAGATGAATGGAGGCATGAGTCGTCTGAAAGCATGATAGTGAATATTTGCTGTTGTGAACCAACAGACACATTCTGCACATTGTTGTCATTCAGACTTTCTTTGAAAGTGCATTCTGAAAAAGCAAGACTTGTAATTACAAACAGTGTCGGTCTCATGCCTGATGTTGGGACAAAGACCCGTGGAAAGAGTAGCAAACACCTAGAATTTTACTGTTCCATGCAGTGTTACTATAAATCATAACCTAAAAGTCAGTTCCAATGATCGAGTCTTGTTGTCATAGAAACCCCTTCAATGCAAAAACATGTTTGAGTCGAGTATGAATCCAAGAGCTGCAGTAGAAAAGACCAAACACAGTGCATAACAACTTTCTCAAACACACACACACACATCCATTCAGATAGTTTGTTTGGTCTGACAGTAGAAACTCAAGCCACAACTGGAAAATATGTAGTTGGAAAAAAAAAAAGATACTGGAAGAAAACTCTTCCCGTGTCCTCCCCTCATAATTATGCATTATAATTTTGCAAGAGAACATCTGAACATGCATTAGTCATCGTGTTGAAATAGGGTGTTGGCGTTTGGTTGCACAGAGCAGTGCAAAAAAATGTAATTAAAAAACACCATTCAAAATGTGAAGCATGGGGGTGGAGCGGTCATGCTTTGGGCATGTGTTGCTGCCAGCACAGGAAACATTTAAAGAACTATTTAGCTTGTGGCAAATTAGTACCAGGCCGAGAGGTGAATTGGATAAATTCACAGCTTTATATTTCTCATACGTGCTGTGCACTTTCATTCCTTATTTTTCTTTCAGAAACGAGACACACGCTTTTCCTTATGTTTATGTTGTTCTTACCCACTACTTCTTCTTATTTTGTGTACTGGCTTCTTTAGTCTCTTCCAGTTCAAAGCCAGGAACGTGAACTGAACATGTGCAGGATACCTGCAATAGGAAGTGATTCCACTTTATCTGGTTGTTAGTCTGACTTTGACCATTTTTGTATCAGAATAACATCCATCCTCTACACCCATTTAATCCAATGGAGGGTTGCAGGGGTCCATCACAACCATGCATGCTCACACTCACTCCCAAGGACAATTTAGAGTCACCAAATGCATGCTTTTTTGGGCGGTGGGAGGAAGCCAGACAACCCGGAGAGAACCCATGGTGACACAGGGAGAACATGCAAACTCCACACAGAAAGGCCCCAGTTGGGAATCAAACCTGGAACCCTCTTGCTGTGAGGCGACGGTGCTAAAAGTCAAGTTTAGTACATCATGTAAACATACTGTCAGTAGAAAAGCTGAAAGTGAAAAGCATTGCTTATTACAACAGGATAACAATTAGATCTTTGTCAGGACCTTTGTCACGATCTTCACAGTGGTCGACCTAAACATATAGTGCCAGGAAATGTGCAAGACTTCTCAAAAATATCAAAGATGAGGAAGAATTTGCAGTACGAATGTGCAAAAGTTCCCCAAACAAGCTTAAAAAAAATATAGAAAAATTGTATTTGTCAAAAACTTAGGCTTTGTATACTTCCTTTTACTTCATTTTGTGAGAAAAAAGATAGAAATAAAAAAAAAATAAAAATGCTAACTGTGTCAGTTCAGTGTCTCATTGTAAACTGTCGTCTTTTGGAATGTCACGTAGGTTTAGCTGTGGTTGCGGTGTTGTGGCTTGGAGGTAGGACCCAGAAGCAGATATTGCAAAGGAACTGGATTCATAGGAACAAGGAACGGCTGAGCCGGAAAACCAAACACAGGAAACTATGACCGAATAAACAGCAAAACAAAACTTGGCATGAACTATGAAACAATGACTATCAGTAAGAACGAGTACAGACCAACCTGACAACATGAACGGTAGTGAATGCTGATAAAGAACTGAGGGAACCTGGAAACTAAAATACTGTGGGGAGGTGATTGGTGATGGAGTGCAGCTGTGAAACAAAGACAGGGGACTTGAGTGAACCTAATGTGGCAAGAGAAAACATAGCAAAAAACTATTGAGTAAAAATAAAAATAAAACAAAAAACAAAACTGAAAACGTGACATGACACAGAAATCGGGTTAATTTCTTACTGGCTTTGAGTTTCACAATGATAAAAGTTGTAACCACTCAGATTTCTTATTTTTATATTTCAGTTTAACTACTGTCCAAAAAAACATTTTGATGTTATCTGCTATGCATTCATTACAATCTCATACAACTCAGCATTACAAGCTTGTTTGCTTCTTCCTCTTCTGCTTCTTGGGAATTTCTATGGTTCACTCATTTCTTCATTTCCTGCCAGACAATTAAGTTATGGGCTGAAAAGAACATCGGAACATATCATAATCTCAAATATGGGAGTACGAACTCTGTGTTTTGCACATTTTACAGTATAAAGAAAGTGAAAGAAATTATGAGGATGGGTGCAAAAAGCAAGATTGTTGTTATTCTTGGAGGTGTTTATACTCAGGCTCTGTGATTTGTTGCTGTCCAGCCACTGATGGGATGTTTCTCTTGTTACTAACTGTGGTTAAAATTCCACTCTGGCATTGGGAATAATTGCAAAAGAATTCCTTCAGAGACATTTCACCTCTTGACTTTAGACTGGCACAATCACATAGGCCTACTGCACACATGACGACATACGCACAAGAACTTTGAAGTAGAAAAATATAGTTTTAATCATTAATGAATTATTATGCCAAACAATTTACCACAAAATGCTCCAGGCACCCTGTCAAATTCATATCCTGCTGACACACCCGTTTACGCAGAAATCACTAACAAATGAACCAAAGGATCTCATTTACTTTTACAGACAGGCACACCTGCCACTCAAATCAGAGTCTCATGACTGTTTGAACGTAGGTGTAAAATTATGGAGGATGTGACAGTCAATATCTATTGTGACAAAACAGTTCTCTGCATTTTGGGGCTGTCTATCAGGAAAGTTCACGCCTTCCTCATTCATTCTTTATTGCACAACGTGAAGGAGCCAAAACGCTTCCTCGTATCCGCCCGACACTGTGTTTAAATCTTTATGTGATGTTGTTAAAATTTCTTGGATTTAATTGGGGGGGGGAGTTTAGATACTCGTTAATCCCAGTGACAGACTATTAATCAAGTCATGGTTTGAAGTTATGTCTGGGAATATTCAAGCATCTGAGGTTTGTGATTTTGGAGCAGTGGTGTGTTGGTTATCACTGCTGCCTCACTGCAAGAAAGAAATCAGCCGGGGCCTTCTGGTATTCATATCTTCTCCGGTTTCTGGGAGCTGATGTTTTATTCCAGAGTATGTTGAGTTATTTGAAAAAAATAAAATAAATAAATAAATATATATATATATATATATATATATATATATATATATATATATATTTATAGACAATACTTCCTCAAGATATGAAAGATTTCATCATTACAGCATTTAAAACAGTTTTATATACAGTATACGCCTAACATTAATATCAGAAAAATAGAGCAGAATGGACATTACAATGAGATGTAATTTTCAAAACTTTGCTCTCTTACATATGGGCGTCACAAAATTATTAACGGAATAAGATACTCACAGAATTTGTGCAATACTTTGTCTAAGCTGCTCCAATGTAATATTTTGGGCAAGATGCAAATATTTAGCATTTTAAAGCACATTGTAGGCTGATAGAAGTGTTTTATGTGTATGTTGAAAAGATACAGTAACTCCCCCTATGGGCACATAAAAACATAGAAAAAACATTTAAAAAAATAGTTTTTTTTCAACAAATTATCAATAAATGGTACACATCAAGCAGAAATATGCTGAAAAGTCAGGGTTCTCATATATGCATTGTGTTAAGGCTTGATAGTGGGAGTTCCTGATGTTTGGGAGTGTAGCTGAAATGATCACATGATCAGTAATGGGATTACTTTGACTGGTCTTGCACTGCTGCATGTCACTTTTTCTGAACTTTCTAACTCAGCTTCATTACTCCAGCAGACATTCAAAACCATCTAGAAGCCAGACAGTGAAGCATGAGATGTACATGTGTGAAACCTGCATAACTGATCGAGTTGTTTTGTTCCACGTCTTTTATGCTGCTTTCTGCTGCGGAATGATGGCTAGTTCAACCACTTTGGGACCCTCGAAGCACCTTTCCAGTTGAGGTTCAGCAGAATGAAAGATTCTAAGAAACTTTAGCTGAGATTTAGGTAGGAACAGTCTCTCATATTGTTTTCTTTATATAGCATGAAACAGAATACAAATCACTTTGTCTGAAATGTACTGTAGGAAATGATGTTCATGACACATGTTTCATCATCGGAGCAGCTTGTTCATACAGGCTGTACATTGTACTCCTGACACAGCGTAACAGCTGTAACATTTCCCGGCTTCACAGTTACACAGATTGACGTGAAATAAATAAGCCAAAAAGAGGTTAAAGACCACAAACTTCAGGTGGTTTCTCACAGAGAGGTGGTATATTCATACAGCTCTGTGATATATAAAACAATTAAACAAGCTGCCACAGCACAGGAAAAAAAATCCCCTTGTCAAAGTTCTGAAGATTAGACACATGTCCTTCCCTCACTCTCAGCTGGCACCAAGTCGACTGAGACAATCTGGCTGTTTTCTGCTTGATCCAGACCGCGGGAACCATCCGTCATTTAACTGTCATTAAAGTGAGACTCTGCCAGCTCTGTAAGAGCTCCTTGCAAATCTAGGTCTGTCCTCTGTGATGTGCTGTATTTCCAGGAGAAAGGTTCAAAAAGATACTTCATCTGACCAAGCTATGTCTCCTCGGGTTCACAATTAATAGACAGAAAATGTAGAAATTGAAGTCAAATTGGAGTTTGTTTTTACCGTTGTATAACAGAGAGATGATGTTATGATGATGAGCCATAGCTAGGCAGTGACATCACCTGTTTTCAGTCATGTTAACTTGTATAAAAGGGTGAGTCGAGAATGACCATCTATTCTATGCGTTCATATATCTGTCTGTCTATAATCACAGCCTGTCTCTCATTATCAGAGAGTTATGTGAGACATACCTGTAATCGCTTGTGAACAAGTTCCCCAGGTCTGTACACACATACAGATGGCACAAACAACAAGGGCAACTGCCAAAACGTTAACTCATGGTAGAAGCCATAAATCTCTGTGTTTACAACCTAACCTTTAGGAAAGGGAGACATCCTGACGCCAAAGCTGCATGTGACAAATACACACCTACGCATACATGTGTGCAGAGCGCTTCGGGATAACACGCGAGAAATGCAACTGCACGCAAGCATGCACTGACTCACACTTGCAAATATGCTCATGTATTTAGGCACCACGTCAGCCCCTCATTCCTGTACAGACACACACCCTCTTGATTTTGTATTGATGACAGATCCGAACGTCGGGCCAACAATGCAATCACCTTCAAACTCCGAATAAAATCTTGGCCTCTTAATTAGGTGTTTAACAGTCGTATTCTGCTTGGCAAGAAACAAAATAGCTTCAAAATTTGAACAAACCCCAGCTTCGATCAGTCGTTTGTCACCTTATTTGGTAAAGTAAAGTTCACATTCATATCAGCTCACTTTTCCACAACTTTTTAAGCCTATTTCTGCACTTTACACATATCCAATTGAATTCATCTTCAAACCCAAGACTGCTTGCGTCGCTCCCAGCTGGAGTTACTAAGTGAAAGGTGTGAGTGAACACTTCCTTACAGGAAAATATCCTCATTCGATTGCCACTCCAATTCTGCTTATATGAACATGAATGATTGTTCGCTCCTATTCTGTTGTGACCGCACTTTTGGGCTACCTGAAAAAAACCACAGGCATGACCGAATGTTAGAACTAAATGTGTTTTTCAGAGCGATGTTTGTTTAAATGTTATCTAATGATAATTATTGATATATGAGGCATATTTCAGAACAACAGTTCCACAGAGTTTCACACTGAAATGAAAACCATTTGCCATTTAAATCATCTCTGATGCAAGGTATTAAACAGCATGTAATACTACAATTTAAAAAAAATAGACAGATCATCAACAAAAGAAGCAGCATTAACGAACAATGTAGCAAAAAAAAGTGAGAAAAAAGCCAATAAGGTAGGTTTATATAGACTCAACTAATTTTGTGTAACCTCAAGGCCCTTTAGTATTTTCATTTGATGTTGATTCACCATGAGTACATCTCAGCAAGTACTACTGACAGGAGGAGTGGCTTACTTTAAAAATTACCAATAGGTTAATAACATGTGGGCTGTCTCATATATGAACCTGTCATTTATTAAACTATGCTTTAATAATACTAATAGTAATACCAATACTGCTACTTTTGAAAATAGTAATAACAATGATGATGAATAGTAATAATAGCAGAAGGAAGAATAATCTTACAGCACTGTGTGTTCTGGTGCTCAAACTTACTGATAATATATTTTGTAACAGTGTATTTCAATAAAGTGGCATTTCAACTTTCACACATCTGAATATTTTCTCCATAAAAACAGGTGCAATTTAAGAGTGTACCCTTCTGACCCACGCTTGTCAATGGCGCTATCTAGTGGTACCAAATTGCAAACAAATATCCATACTTTGTTCACATTCTAGAAATATTGCATTCAGTAGCTTCTTAACCTTTTTTTTTTCTTTCTTCATTGGCTGGTCTAACAAGGAACTTGATTTTGTAGGGTCACTCATTGACACCCCACCCTCACCCCCTCAGTAAAATCCCTAAACATTAAATGTAATTGAGCTAAGTTTACTACTGTTGCATTAAAGAGCCCAATGTGCTGTGAAACACTGCACATCTGTGCTGTTGCAGAGAATACTGAACGATTTCTTTTTTTTTTGTTAATGTGCATTGCACTTGTGTAACAGGCCACAGCCGTATTCTACCACCCCTTCCTCCATCACCACCACCATATATTCAAAGGCAGACAACACCCCTTCTTCAGACCAGCTCTCGTTGCCTAGCAACGCCCTGCCAAGTGGCCCAGGAGGCGGGAACTAGACACTGTGCTTCCGCAGTAATTACAGTGCGCGCGTGTGTGTGTGTGTGTGTATATTTCTGGGCCACACCAGGTGTGCGTATGTGTGTGGTTGTAATTTCACTGTGAGAGCATGCCTAGATAGAGGCACCATACATAATCACAAACACACACACAAAGAGAGAAGCCAAGGGAGTATTAGGTCTGTACAGGGAGGTATGCTGTTAGAAACAAAGTATTTCTCTTTAGGCCAGTTTTAAGGATACATTGAATTATACACTGAGTGATAAGAAATGTCCTTATAACAAGAAATTCTTTTAGAAAAATAATATTTTGAAAATTGATATGCAAAAGATCCATCTGAAGACCTTCAAAAATACTGAAACCATGACTCTGGACCTCAGTTTTAATGTAATAAAATATCTCGACTGGCAACTTGTGATCACATCCTGTCTGAATGTCAATGTGACCGTGCCCATGCAGTGCTACTGTACTGCCTTTGCTGACAGACTATAAGCTGAAGTATTTCCCTTGTGTGCCAGAGGCATATCCTCAGTTGGCTGCCCACTAATGATGTTTTCTGCTTGGCGAACTGGGGCTGTGACTCCGGTTGGCTTCAGTCACTGGGCTGGAGAAACCCTCGCCTGGGCCCATACACGGCCTACTAAAGTACGTCACAACACGTAGCTTGGTTTGCTGGGATGGATTGATATTTCCCTGTGGCAGATTGAAAAAGGTCTTACCACTGAGTGTAAGACTTCTGTTCCAGTTACACAAGCAGGAAATGTTGGAACTATTGCAGCTTCTGCTAGATATAACTTTTTGCAGGGATTTTGTTCACTCCCTTCTAAATTCTTCAGTTCTTGCAAAACCGGAGAAACAGCATCACTCTTTTGGACAAAAAAAAAAAGACATACACTTTTATTATTGGTATTTCTTTCTTATTTTCTCTTTATTTTGCTTTATTTCTACACTGCACAGAATATCGTATAGCTTGGAATTGACTCATTTCTTAAATGCAACTATGTTTTTGAAAAGTCTGAGATGCAGTGTGAGGTGCAAATCAATGCGAAGGCCACGATTTGCAGATCATTTAAATTCTGTAGTTCTGTGAATGTAGTGCCTATCAAATGTTGAAACTGAGGAGTTTTATGCTCTGTGATGATATCAGGGTGTGCAAATTCAAATGGATTAATTCAAAATTAAATTACCTTTTTAACAGCTTTAACATTTGTGATTTATGAATGACTGTAAGAGTAAATCTCTTACCAGAATAGTCAGGGATTTATTTCCCCTTGACCAACTAAAGTACTGGGCTATGTGTTTCCTAGACTATGTGCTTTGTGCTACAGTCATTTCTGACAGCCCATTTGGCAGAGCAATGTTGAGCTTTTCTAAGTTTCAAAGTTGACTGTGAGGGGACAAAAAAAAAACACTGTTTTCACATTGAAATAAAGTCAACTGGTGAGCTGGTGTGAACTGTTATATACGGTTTTACACAGTAGGCTAAATTAAATTGAATAACTCTTCTGTTCCACACAATACTTCTTCTTTTCAAACCATTACTGTCATCCGGAAACCAGCACACACGAACGCACACCTCCCTTTCCCGTTCGCCCAACCCCCCACGAAAGAGAAGTCACCACCCTTCTCTCTCGCTCTCACACCAACATGACTACCAATACCGCCTCTCCAACCCCTTAAAAATGCCAGGGCATCATGGGAGTTGTAGTTCAGTCTTCCCTAGCATGTTCGAGAAGGCGAGGCCTCACCAAAATACAACTCCCATCTCGACCCTCGCACGCCGAGCCCCGTCGTCCAATCTGAATATGTGGGAGGAGCGCGTCCGCCCACAAAAGCCACAGCTATCTCCCCGTATCTCCCCTTTAAAAAAATCAATTGTGCACGAAAAAAAGGGAATACACTCAAAATACAAACATTGGTGACGGTTTGTTTTCGGTGCACGACGGACGGCGACGAGGTGTCCCCGCGTAGTGTGGCAAGTGAAACGGCGGTGACAGGCAGGAGCAGCGAGGAGGGTGTTGTCCTGATGCTTAAATGGAAGTGGGTGGGCCTCTACGGTCACACACTACCAACTTCTCTGTGGAAATCGCTCTGACAAGCGCTAATTTGCTCGTTTGTGGATTGTCTATCCGGTAAAAGAGACATACGACAGAGCTGCGAACAGTTCAACGGAGCGGGGACGGTCACTGTGCTCCCTGTTGTTTCCGTTATTTTGAGGCGCTTGATTGTGCCTTCGCTTGGCACCGCCCTTCCTGGCCGGTGGGTGGTTTCGTCAAACGGGCAGATCCGCCACGGCCCAGAGCCGAACATATAGGCCGTCCTCCGCCTCTGTACCCGGCCGGCCTTCTACCGTGAACTACACCCTCTCCCTCTCGGTATATTAATGCGTTATGAGTGGTAGGTACCCTCCCCCTCTCCGTCTCCACCCCTCTCTGCTTCTCTCGATCCGTGTTTCAGATAGGAGGCTCCATGCCACTTTGATATTGATGATGAGGTTACAGGCTTTTCTTCTGTCTTTATTGATCACCTTTGTTATGCTATATCTGTTTTGTGCTCACCTTTTATTGACAGTCCACAGTACCTCCGCGGTCCTTACTTCTCTTGAGACTTTGCAGTATTTTGAAATACTCATGGGATGATATAGAAATACTCTAAAAATGTGATCTCTTTTCACAGACTCGAAGAAGGAATCATCTGGAACAGAAGGAGGGAAAGCATCTAAAAGGGGGAAAAGTTCTGGATCACAGGTAAAAGAAGAAAGTTTATCGTAGTTCATTAGTTTTGTCTTGCCTTTAGGCCAAAAATGTTCTCCCTCCCTCTCAGCCAGGCAGTCAGACACCTCTGGGGGCGTTTCTCTGGTGAATTCCACTTCCTGCTTCTGTGCAGCCCTGCTGAGAGCCAACCCAAAGCCTCATGAATAGGCTTATACGGCTGTCACACTCCAGCCTATGTACTTTTGAATTGTCTGTCTGCATTATGATCAAAATGATTCAATTCCGCACACAAATGTATGATGAAGACCTGCAGTTTTGGTATGTGGCTTTGCATCTGTGGAACTATTTTTTAGAAAGTTGTAGGGGTTCCATTCACCGTATGGAAGAGGCTGTTATTCTCATGCGCATTTTTTGTTTTTGAGCGTGTGTGATACACACTGTGGCTATGTCATTTTCCACGCTGTTGCAGTTCACACTAACTGTTTCCCATGCGGTGCTGAGAAGTGTGTAGCATTGAAAATTTGCCTGCGACCTAGTTCCTCTGAAAGGGAGGAGAGAGAAGGCGGCATTTTCTTCCAGTGTTCTGAGAAAAGAGAAATGTGGTTCTCACACGCCCACCCACTCGCTTCCTGTAATACCGCCCACTTCCACTGACAGCTCTCTGTCTCTTGGCTTTTTGTGTCTTTTTTCTGCACCATGTTTTCTCCACCCCTCGCTCTTTTACTCGTTTTCTCTCTGATTTTAAAATCGTCATTGTGTTGCAATTTGTAGTTCACTTGCTTGTCCCTTCCTTTTACCTTTTTATATTTACACAATGTACTTTATTATTTGTGTGAACATGTGAGCTCTGTGTTTGTCCCCTCTCACTCAAGTCTCACCGTTTCATTCTCTCCAAACCTTCTCACCATCACTCCTCCTCCCTCTTTCCTTCTCCTCCAGGATTCTTCTCAGCCCTCTCCGTTGGCTCTGCTAGCAGCCACCTGCAGTAAGATCGGAGGGCAGGGGGGAGCTGAGGGGGCTCAGGCCCAGGCAGCTGCCCAGCAGATCCAGGTCCAAGCTGGTCAAATTCAGCTGCAGGCAGGTCAGCTTCAGGGTCAGATAGTTGTGGACGCAACTGGAGGTCAGGCCCTGGTGCCCCAGCAGCTGGAACTGGTTCCAGCTCAGTTCACGGGGAACGGCTGGCAGATCATTACAGCAGCACCTACTATGGCCAAGGAGAACACCAGTCAACCTGTTGCTGTTACAGTGGCCACCACTTTGGCCAATGACAGCTCACCTGGTGGACGCAAGGTGAAGGAGTTTTGGGGAAACAGTGGATTGGAGCAAATTCGCACCTTTTATCTAACTGGTTGTTATTCTTTGAACATTCACACCTAATTTGCTCTTTTTGTGTTGGGTAGGTAAAGACAACGAGTGGTGCCAACAGTGTTCTAGCCAATCAGCAGCAGCAGCAGCAGCAGTTCCAGATCATCCAGGTTCAGAACCTGCCCAGTTCTGGAGGCGGTGTCCAGTATCAGGTCATCCCTCACTTGCAAACTGCAGATGGACAGCAGATCCATATCAGCCCTCAGCCGGCGTCCATTGGGGCTCTACCTGAACAGGTTCAGCTTATCCAGACCCCAAACTCAGGCCAAACCCAGGCTATCCTCCAGCCAGCCAGCCAGCAGGCCATCCTACCAAGCACAGCCAATCAGACGGTACCACTGCAGATCCGTCCTGCACAGTCGTTCCCACTTCAACTGCAGACTCTGCAAGGCTCCCAGACTCCTCTTATGACCACAGTACCCATAAACCTCGGTGGCATGACCTTGGCTTTGCCTGTGATTAATAATGTTGGAGGAGGCGGGGCTGTGCAGCTTATCCAATCAGCGGATGGCACATTCTCTGTTGCTAATGGCAACCAACTGGTGACAACAGCAGTGTCTGGAGCAGCTCCTGCTGCAGTTGGATCAACCTCGGCGGTACCCGAAGTTGACAGCGTGCCTGATGCGGCTCAAATGGTTTCTGCTGCATCAGAAGGTGGATCTGCTGACACCCAGGTACAGAGCAGTGAGGCAGACTCTCCGAGCCAGAACCAGGCCAACGGGCTTCAGAACCAGGCAGATACGGCAGGAACCATCCAGCAGGTGATAGTGGGCCAAGTGGGGCACCAGTTGGTGCAGCAGATCCAGCTGCAACCCCAGGCTCAGAGTCAGGGTCAGATGCAGGGCCAGCAGCAACCTCAGCATATTCAGACCCTCCAGCTGGCCCCAGGACAAACCCTGCAGCCCATTCAGGCCTTCCAGAACCCAGCTCAGGTTCTTATTCGTACGCCGACCTTGTCACCCTCTGGGCAGATCACCTGGCAGACGCTGCAGCTGCCTGGGGGAGTCTCCCTGCAGGGCAGTCTTGGAACAGCTGTGCCACAGCAGCTGACGCTGGCCCCTGTGGCTGGTGGGACAACAGTAGGGAGCGGAGGGTTGGTCTCTCTGAGCGGAGCTCCATTGACACTGAGTGCAGCCCAGATCAACCCAGGCTCAGGGGTGCAGACAGTCAGCATCGCAGGGCTGGGCACAGGTGGAGTTCAGGTGCAGGGTGTACCCCTCACAATTACTGGTCTACAGGGTAAGTACACAATGAGAGCAGCTGTGTAATAATCAAGTAATGATTATTGTAACGTGGTTTATGCTGTGCGACTCTGCATTATAAGTTTCAGAGAAGTTATGGAGCTTTCGTGTTGGAGCATGGGAATCTCAAATATTGTGGCACAGTTCATATGTTTACCATTTAAAGCTGCTTTCCATCCTGAAACTGAACACTGTGTTGGATCTTGTTTTCATCTGCTGTTTCTGCTGAGTGCTTATTTTACAGTTTACCCTGTTTCAAGCATTTTCAATCCTCCTCTAGGTCAAACACAGGGTCAGGATGGGGTCAAGCTTCAGTCCTCTCCTGTGACCGTCACTGTTGGCAACGTGGCTTCAGGCTCATCGATGAGTCCAGACCAGCTGGGCTCAGTTCAGAGTTCTTCGGACCAGGAGGGTCCGCCGGGCAAGAGGCTTAGACGTGTCGCCTGCTCTTGTCCAAACTGCAGGGATGGAGAGGGAAGGTATAAACAGATTAGAGACACAGACCATAAAGTATACATCTGAGCACTTAGGGGAGGAAAGTATAACAAAAATGTCAGTGCTGTATAACTAACAATTTAAAAAAAAAAAACGGCATTTGGACAGTAAAGTCCAATCGCTTTTCAATGGTGTAATAATAGCTTTTTAATAATACGTGACTTCCTGTTTCCTCCATAAATCCACAGTAACATTTTCCCAATTCACAAACACACGTGAACATCACTATGAATATTTCTAAATTATTGTCCACGGTCATGTTATAATGGAGCAGCTGGTTGGCAGATGCACAGCCCAGAGTGTAGTTCAAGATCCAACTTCCCACTGCAGCGGTACAGATTGTTATGCGGGAGCTGGCATCTAAAACACGCAGCCACAGTCATATTTGTTCAGACTTTCAGTTAGTTCATTTTTGAATGCTACTATGAAACAGAGCTTGTCTAAAGACAGTTTATATTAGTTCTAAACACGAATAAAAATGAGTTCCAGAGGTAATATTATCATAACTAAACTGAAAAGTTTGGATAAAAAAAAGAAAGAAGAAAGGAACAACAATTTTCTCTTATTTGTACTTGAACACAGACGTCCTCTAGCAGCTTCCACTTAACTCAAGTGTGTGTTATAGGAACAGTGGAGATCCCACAAAGAAAAAGCAGCATATCTGCCACATGGAGGGCTGTGGGAAGGTGTATGGCAAGACATCCCACCTCAGGGCCCACCTGCGCTGGCACACCGGTGAGAGGCCGTTTGTCTGTAACTGGATCTTCTGTGGCAAGAGATTCACACGGAGCGACGAGCTGCAGAGACACCGGAGAACGCACACAGGTAGGAGAAAAACACAAACGGGGACACAGTGGAGCGTTCGATCTATTGTCAACTGCAAGTGAAGTGAACTGTTTTCATCATTGTCATCAGTCATTAAATTATTGGCTCAAAGTTTTCTCTGATCAACTGTCTAAAATGAGAAAAATCCCCCCTCCCCATCTTTCTAAAAAGAAAACTGTCAGATTGCTTGTGACTCTGCTTTCCTCCAGGAGAAAAGCGCTTTGAATGTCCTGAATGCTCCAAGCGCTTCATGCGCAGCGACCACCTCTCTAAGCACATCAAGACACACCAGAATAAGAAGGGCGGAGCCGCTGTGGCCATCATCACCACTGACGACATGGAGGAAGACGCCCCTGAAGGCCTGGGCGACTCCCCTCAGATCGTCTCCGTAGGAACCCTCGCGCGTGACTCTGACCCCGCTACACCCACCACCTCCAATCACCTAGAGGAAGAGGAGGAGGAAGAAGAGGAGGAGTTCGAATAGGTGACTGACTGCTGTTGCTTTTGCCCAAGGCTGACTTCCTGTTTTTTTGGAGGTCTTTGCAGGGACTCTAAGGGTTGTTAATTTTTTTTTTTTTGGGGGGGGGGGGGGGGGGGGGGGGGGGGGGGGGGTTTCATATGATTATAAGAAAATGTTTGCCCATGAAAAGGGACTCTAAAGAGATGGAATCATGCAAGGAAGATAAACTGAAAAGTAAAGACATTGCAATCTAAGAAAGAAAACAAACTAACATATAATAAAAATTTAGACTGAGAGTATGAAAGATTAGTTTGGCATTTATAAAATTAATATATATAACAATTCCATGTGTGGTGGAGAAAGGAATGTAAGTAGATTAGCACAAGACAGGGGGACCTGCTGAATCTAAAAACCATCCAACACTGAGAGGCATTTTCCTAACAGAATCTAACTCTATGCACAAATTGTGTTCCTGTCTCATACCTGTCAGACCGTGCTGAGGGTCAATCATGGCACAGGGCAGTTGCAGAGCAGCGACAGAACTGGGGCAGCCTTGGGATGGTGTGTGTGTGTGTGTGTGTGTGTATGCATAAATGTGACTGGCTTGAATGAGGGTGCATTTGTTTTTCCCACGCGGTCCCCACAGAGGATCTACCTAACGTGAGTTTAATTTATGGTTCAGGTTTAGTCCTCGGATCAGATTCAGGTGTTGATTTCCTTTGATCGATCAACAAATAAAACTGTTCTTGAAGGGGATAGATGTGGAGTAATTCTAAAAGGAAAGGAAGAGTAGAAAAAAATAAGCACATATGAAAAGATATATGAATAATGCATTCCTATTGAGTCGCTGTGGCCATTAGAGAGAAAAAAAAAGAGAAAAAAAAAGGTTTCTATAGAGAAAAACAATCTAGCTTTCTACAACTTTGTTTGTGTAGTGAAAGCAATACTATAATGACAATCCTAGTGAAACCATGTTTACATTGTCGGGGGGGGGGGGAGTTGTCTCTGTTGATTTAAAAACAAGCCGGTTAGCTGTAAAATTCATCGGAAAGCAGTGCCGTCGTCTCAACAAACCCAGCTGCTCAGCATCAGATCTGCGCAGTCCAGCGAGTGCGGGATGGTCATTTTCTTTTTTTTTTTTTTTTTTTTTTTTACATCATCAAAACAGCTCAAAAACGATACCAGGTTGACGCAACAATGGGTTTGTCAGGTGGCGGCACTGTCACCGATGCCACCGAAGGCTTCCTGTGCTCTGGTGAGGACCCCTCTCCACCTGTAACCGTGTCACATGACCGATGTACCACAATTGCCTTAACACAAGCTGTTGTACAGACGGCTCTACAGAGGGAGGTGGGTGGAGAGAGAGGGGAGACCACAGCACAGGCAGGTGGAGGGAGACTGAGTGGGGAGAGCTGCGGGTGGGTCGGGCTGTTTAGTTATGTGGATATAACAAGATATTTTCTGGTGGTGTTGCTCTGTGTTAGTTCAGTGCGTACATTCTTTTAAGATTTAAGGAACACGTTTATTTTCTAGAATTTATCACTTAATTTAACCCCCGCTCCAAGTGTGTTAATACACAGGGCCCCACTGTGTATGGCTAATTTATTATTCATCCTTGATTTGTAATATTTGCCTTTTGCTGGACTTGTATTTGTGTGCGTTGATTCGAAGGTTGTGTACAGCATGTTTCAGTTCTTTGCCGTAGTGCTGCTTCTCTCTTCTTTGATCTCTCTCTGTGCTTCGGTTTTTCTTTCTCGTCCGACCGCTGCTCTTCGCTTCTTCTCTTTCTCTTTGCGCCATTGCCGTGTTTTCGGAGAGAAGTCAAATCACAAAAGAAGACGGAAGCAAAAAAAAAAGCAAAAAAAAAAGAAGTTACAATTGTTTAAGGTCGAAAAAGGTCGATACCAAAACGAATTTAGATGTTTTTGGTATTCTTTTTTTTGTGTGTGACAACCAACGTTTTTTCTTTTTTTTTTTTTTTTTTTTTCTTTGATATTTTGTAGTGACATCTCATTTGTAAATCTTTTTCTAAAGATGTCTGTTTGTCTCCATGACATTTGATAATGGGTTTTTGCCAGGTTAGCCTCAAAGGCTCCAGTTTATTGATATTTTTAAAACTGGTTTGTACACGTGTTATGTCGATTAAAAAAAAAAAAACAACTTCAAGGAGAAAATATGCTTTGCCTGCATAACACTTGACAATAAAGTGAGTCTTAAATTTGCATGGACGTTCTGGTATTTGTATAATAAGGCGGAGAGAGGAAGCACATCCAGGTACGTGTCCTGCCTTGTTATTGCTGATTATTCTCTAGGTTCTGTTGCGAAATCGGTGATGGAGTCACTCTGCTGCTGAAGGAATCCAAATTGACTGCATAGATCAAAATCTGTGATAACTGGATCACAAGACAGTTTGTTACCGCTTTAATTAAATGGAACTCAGCCGGGATCCAACAGGTCACACTGCCAAGTTCACATAAAGCATCACGTTGTCGCCTGTTCTCGCACATGCATTTCCTTTGAAGCGCCTCATAAAGACAGCCGACGCACCGACACTACATTTCCTGAGAGAAAGTAAGGGAAATAAGCCTCAGAACACAAGCATTCAACAGTGGGCTGACTTTCCGAGGCATTTAATTCACGACATGACGCAACCTGCCGTGACCGGATACCGGCAGCTCATGCAATCGCCCAAAGCGAGTTGGAAAATACTGACAAAAATCCAATATCCAACATCAATGAAATGGGTCTGGTGTACTCAACAGGATGCAAGTCTACATGGATCTTTGTCAAAGATCAAGAAAAGTACCGGAAGGAAAAAAACAAGTTCTATAAATTAAAGGAGATATGTCATGGTACATATTTTCAATTTAAACCTCTGACATGCGTTTGTCAAAAATAGCAGAGTCACAGTACAGCAGCTCCTCGTTTCATCCATCAGTTTACACACAAGGTCGTTAAATCACGCCCTCAGCTCCACTCAGAGTCTGTCTCCTCAGATGTGTAATGACAGTATGAGAGAGAGCATAAGGTACATAGCCTGACAGTTGAGACCACGCACCACACTGACTTAAAAAAACAAACAAAAAAAAAAACGTACATCTTCTTCCTCCACAGCTGGATCATGGACAGCTGGTAGGATACCAATCCAGCTGTTGCTCAGCACCACAGAAAGAAGCGGCTGCCGACTGGCTGAAAACGTTGCAACTCCTCCGTCACATATAGGCTCCATAAACTCTGTACTTCACTGTCCCCCCATGCCCAACATGGGCAATGTTTCACCGAAGCGTTTTTAACAGCAGTTATATATTGCTGTACTGATGGCGCATTCAATGACAAATGGGAAATCGGAACTTCTAACATCCAACCGGTTAAAAATAAATAAATAAATAAAAACAAAGTACTGGTGGAGTGTTAGCTGTTAAGCGAACTATATAACTAATATATATAGGAATTATGTTAACGGCAAAGTAAAGAGAATACAATTTCCATTTCCACGGTACGGCGAATACAGCATCATCTGATGGCACATTTTCCAGATATATGGGGTCCAAAACAGGTTTTTTTTTTTCTTAGTGGCTTCAGATATTTGATCTCAAGTACAGAAAGTGATGTTGCACCCGGTGAATGAGAAGAAAACAAAATTTTGGAGGAAAAATATAAGCTCACAAAATCGTTAAAAAAGAAGAACAGCGTTCTTTGGACCCATGGGGGACCCATGACCCCGATGGCGAGGAGGAGGAGTTCCATGAACTCGGGCTTGAGTAGACCGATTAACCTGCCAAACAACTCAAAATACTTAATACGATGAATCTGTTTGACTTGGTGTGAATCGGTCCAACTCTGATCGCATCCAAAGTACTCAAACACTGATCATGAAGATCAACAAATCATCAAGCACCAAAAACCTATGGCCTGAAACCCATTATCAATTTAAGAAAAAAAAAAAGGACTTTATTTTCATTATGGCATTCTTTATTCAAACATACAGTGGATCGACAAGAACGGTGCAAAAATGTCTACTTTTAGAAAATTAGCTTCGATAAAAGGCTTTGTTTGCATCCAAAAAAAACAGAAATTAAGACGTAAAATTTCTCCTCGTGAACGTCAAGCTCGGAAATATTCCACATGAAACGTACACCTGGAAGCCAAGCGCTGGCTTTAAACAACGAAAACGTTTGTGCATCTTATGCAGCCTGAAATCCGGATATATAAAACATACAAAACAACATAACAGCACGTGCCTTACACCAAGGCTTTTGAGTTGGATAGCTTTTTCTTACGTTTTAGTTTAATAAAAAGGGTGTTCTAACCTAAAAGATGTGCATTCAAATGATTTGTACAGTACTGTGCAGCAGCACCAGAACACGTCCGGTTACGAGCTGATCGCTTCTCTGGACTTCACAGCAGCTCCTTCTGAATGCTGCAACAGAGAGAAAGAACAAGACGTGAGGTGTAGCCGCTGTCGACGGACCACTCGTGACTTTATGTCGACTCACTTCAGCAGCAACTATACACAGCAATATCTTCAGGGTGATTCCAAACCCAAAGTATTTTAACACATTTTAACGACAGCAGAAAAGTGGCACCATTTAGCTAAAGATATCGTTTCAATAACTCATTTTTCACGCCTGTAACTACGACAACACAATGGGATGGGCGTGGACGAGCTACTCGAGGGGTCTTATGCGGCAAAAAATAATATCTAAGGCGACCTACAACCGGTGCGTTTTAAAAAGACGGCTCAGATGCCGATTGTACACTGACCTACCGCAAAGATTTACAGATCGGAAACAGTTACAAATTCCATCCCTGCAAGATGAAAGTGTATAATCAGAGGTCAAGGCGCCTACCTCTCCAGATACTTGTGGACATTGTCGTGGCCATTGTAGCGGGCCAAACCCACCAGGATGCCGGTGGCACAGCGGCCTTCCTTCTTACGACACAGACTGCAGTTGCACATTCCTCGGCAGATGGGACACGACCATGTCTTGAGAAAAAGAAAAAAAAAGAAGAAAAAAAAGCCCCAAACAAGATTTAAATGGCTGAAGTCTCAGTAAGAAAGCAACATGTTATTTCTTCTCACAGTCCTTTTCCAAACTGATGTATCACTCAGAGCCCGAAGAATAAAAGTAAATCTAAACTTTTAGCTCTCTGGTGCCCTTTTCCACACTTTACCACAACCAACGACGTGCATTAACACTGACCGGGTCGAGCAGCACAGAGCGCACATCCTCTCCGTAACGGTTCTTCAGGCACGGGCCACAGAACTGACCTTTGACCCCAACACAGACACCACTGCGACACACAGTCTTGGTGTCCAGAGTCTTCTGTCTGCACTGGTGACATGAGCTGCCCTGTAAGAAAAGAAAAAAAAAACAAAACACACAGAGAGTGAAATAAAAGCCCAGACACGGGAGATCTGTCAGTGTCACAAAACGAACAACCATTACATGGGGGGGGGGAAAGGCCTGATCCGACTCACAGTCTCTTTGTCCCAGATTTTGTCTTTGCTGCGGTATGCAATGTTGTCCAGGTCCTCTTTGGTGATCTCATCAACAGATTTAACCACATACTGACTCTTCCTAGAAGTGTGGCTCCTCCTCTTTCTCCGTTTCTCGCCGGCGTCTTCCGCATCCACCTGCCCAGTTAAATCCACTCAGGTTACAGCCAAAGACCTTACTGGCAACACAGTAAATACCGTACAAAAGCAGAATTCTACTTTTTTTTTTCCTTTTTGTGCGAGTAACATTCGCTGGGAAACGTGAGTGAATCTAAACCCGATTGGACAATTAAGTCTACGCATTTTTTCCACTTAATTTAGATCAAATTTAAATATTTGTCGGGGAAAAAAAAGCATCCATGTGAAAAATAACTGACAAATTTAGGGAAATACAATAAAAGCGTCACCCCACTACAACATAATTCTGTATATTTCAAAGTTAAAATCTCAATACACTCCCATATAATTCAAACACCTTTCACCCATGGACTCTCCATCCGTTAGAGCAGTGTTTCTCAATTCCGGTCCTCATGACCCACTGCCCTGCACGTTTTCGATGTTTCCCTCCTCCACCACACCTGATTCAAATGATCAGCTCGTCATCAAGCTCTGCAGTGGCCTGATAAGGAGCCATTCATTTGAATCAGGTGTGGTGGAGGAGGGAAACATCGAAAACGTGCAGGGCAGTGGGTCATGAGGACCGGAATTGAGAAACACTGCGTTAGAGAGAGACGCTGCACATCATACCTCCAACAGTCTCCTGACGTCTACAGTCCTGGGGCTTCTGCGGTTAATCGGCTCACTCTTTTCCTCCACGGCAAAGTTCTCAGGAGGACGGGCCTTACGGGACGGGTTCCTCCTCTCGGACCCAACGTCTGAGTAGAACTTGCGCTTCTGTGGCGTCGCCTTCTGTGGGGCCTTCTTCTTCTTCTCCTGCAGAGACGAGTTGAGACTTCTAATGAGTTATGTGCCGGCTCGGCGCACGCACAAAATGTGCAAAGGCACAGGAGAGACGCTCATTCAAAGGAAAGGTTGATTGCCAACAGAAGTAATATGCCCGGGAGGGAGTAAATGTATTCATTCAATATGTCTGGCACTTTGACTCATTTATGTTGAATGTAGGTCACCTGATACTACTGAGAGACATGTAGCCTTGCAGCCTTCTCCACTGGGGGGCAGTGTGGGTTCTTTGCAAACATTACCAGATGAGGGTGCATCCAGGGGGGGGGGGGGGGGGGGGGGGGGGACCATGATGGGAATTACAGGATTGTAAATAAACTTCTCCTGTAAATTTCTTTCGACTAATTAAACCACTGAGTCATGAAAACACTTTTGTACAAACTTGGATATTCATTTGTGGAAAATACAAGTCAACGATATCTATGAATGATCTTATTTGTATTCCTTTTATCTATTTTTTCTTACTCTGGTTGATTTTCTGCTCTCTGTATTAGACACTATCAGCAGCAACGTTAGTTTGAGGGAGTTTCGATATGTGAAAAAAAAAAAAAAAAAAAATGGAACAGAAGTCCTACGGAACAAGCCACTCACACAAAACTTTGTCAGGAATAGGAATTCTTTATCGTCACAAAATAAACGAGTATTCAATAAGACTCAGTGTTTAGCATTCCATGATGATGAGTTTAATGATAGAAATAGCACGGTCCATGCTAATAACATCATCTGTTGTAGGAACTGTCCCAAACTAAGCAAACTGTCACATTTCTGAGTAACTGCATGGCTTCGAACACATCATTGAGAATGTCTGCGTAACAAATGGAAAATAGCAAAGTAAACAAATGCATGCAGGCGAATCCTTAAGATTAATATTTTTTGTTCTTTGTAGTTATAAAAAAATAAGTCTTCTGGCATGGGATCAAAGTTTTGCATTTGGAGACACAACGTGAGACCTCAGTCCGCTCATTTACTGGACTGAATCTAGTCTTATTCCACTTTTGGCAATCGGCTGCGCTCCCCTTGGAATTTTGAACAATTACCATCCATCTTTTTAGCCAGTTGGTAAAGTTTCCTGCCTCGTCATCTCTGTTACGGAGCTTAGCTCTGCTAAACAAACCAGGATGGTTTCTCCTGCCAAGTTCATCATGGACCTCTGGGAGGACGCTGCACAGAAGCCCATCCATTAGTCAGGAATCAGCCCGCGTTTGTTAGGTTTAGGGCAAGAACGACAATCACTAGCAGAAACCCTTATACTGAAGCGCATCAGGTGTATAGGTGGTCCTTCCATTCAGCACACGTGCCTTTACACGGTTCCACACTACATAAAAATTTGAGAAAGTTTGGTTTTCATCCCTTGAATCATCCATTCATCACTGTAATTTCTGCAGAAGTACTCCCCTACAAATCACCTCAGCCACACCACAACCATTCACCATTTTCCAAATGATGCCATTCAGGTTACTGTGAAAGCTCCTGTATTTTTTTCCTATTGTAAAACACGAGTAATCACAGAAAAACAAAACATTGAAATGCCCATTTCCCCCCCAGTATTTTTTAAAATGTTTTGATATTAATCAATGATTTAAATCAGTCGATAATTTCCCTCTGACTGTATGTTAATTTCTTCCCCTACATGCTCGTTAGAAGCGCACATACTCACCTGTGGGGTGGTGGGCAGAGTAAGGTCAGCCATGATGTTCAAATCAGAAAACAGCTTGGCCAGCTTAAAAAACAACAACCACAGAAAAGACCAGAGTCAAGGACACCCGACAAGGAAGGGGCTGGTTTAAGAATACAAATCGCACACACGTTTGTGAAAGTATTACCATGGCTTTGTTTTCCTGGATGTTCTTGTCTCGTTTTCTTAGGCTCTGAGACAGAACCTCCTCGTCGTCTGTCTCACCCTCCTTTTCATCCACATCCTCCTCCTCCTCCTCCTCCTGCTGCTGCTGCTTCATTGCCTGCTTTTCTCTGGCTCTCCGTGTCAGAGGATTTCCTTTGACGGACTTTTTGGCATTGGCTTCCTCTTGTGGTTCTTGTTTGGCAGAAGACAGTCTTTTAATTGGAAACCTGAAATGTAATTGAATAGTCGATCAAATATAATAAAAACCTTATTTCTGCCGCACGAGTTATCAAGACGGACACATTAGGGGAATGGACCGTGGAAAAAATTTTTTTTTTTTTATTTTTAAACAAAATTTAATTCACTTTTTTAATTCACATATGATCATTCCCACCTAAGGGCAACTAAAAGACTCTTCCTCTTTGGCGGGGGGGCCTCGTCGTCATCAGAGTAGAAGCCTGTGTCTAGGTCGCTGTCTTCCTCTGAATCCACCACCTGGATATAAAGCAGAGGGAGGAAGCATGCAGGCTTGTGCTTCAGCTGCGCTGTTACAAGCATTTTCATCAATAATTACAGTATCAACCATGTCATACCTCGGTCTCAAGTCGTTCGTTTACACATCCTCTTTCCCCTTCTTCCTCGCTAAAACCCTCAAACTCCTCCTCACTGTCCGACTGGCTGAACAGATGAGCCAGTTCAGCAGTTATAAACTTGGATTTGAAACACGGAGCCTGTTGATAGATGCATAAAGCGTCAGACAAAAAGTTGTTCTTGTTTTTTTTGGCAGGAATGAATGACTTTCAAAATGTAGTCAAATGTGATTATCACAAACCAGAACAAGAGGTAAAAAACTTCAATAAATAAATACTGAAATCATTGTCAATAAACTTCTCGAAAGGTGGTAATAGGATGTGTTCTGTCATGAGACTCCGAGGGTGCTGCAGATATGACAGTGACGGATCAAGGGCCACAAGTCGAGGGACATTCACTGGTCAGATTCTCAATTAAGCGACAGACATCAGAGGGAGCCCCAGTCCATCATCACCAAGGAAAAGATGTGAAAACATTTTTGTGCAGCTGTGCCACTGGGCAGCTGCCAGGAACAACACAACTGAAGCTGGCTGTCACCACGGGAAACTTATCTTCTCAAAGTTTGCACTGATAGAGACCAAACTAAAACTGAGGACAGCCTTATCACACCAGGCGTCCTGTGCCAAAGCATGGTGGGACAGTTGAGACCAATGACAAGGTGAAGTAGAAAGGGAAATGACACTCATCTATTTTTTTCTTCACTTCCCCATTCTTGGGGTCAAATACACCCCAAAGCTGTGATCTTGTGAGTAAAAAAAAATAAAAATAAATAATTTAGTCCAAGTTTAAAGCGGCACTTCATAATTCATAATTCAAGTGCTGACATTAAGGCAGTGTTTCCATAAAACGATGTGGTAGAAGCTTTTATCATGGGCCATCTGTTCATACAGAGTCCTTACTGGGAGTTTGGATGGGGTTTGCTGTTTGAAAAAAAATAAAAATAAAATAAAAAGAGAAATTATACATAACATCATCACAGAACATAACTCGACAATAACTCAGCGATGTCATTGCCCGTTAAAGAGGAAGAATAAACAAAAACCTTTTTTTTTCTCATAAATTCGTCACATTCATAAACCGGAACTTAAGATGTTTTTGTTTACAAGCCTTTCCAGGGTGAGTCCTCCGTCAATCTGACAGCTACATTTGAGACGTGATTTCTGATGTTGTCAAGTTATGAGTGATGCGTGAGTTTCTGACCTCTGACCTTTTAATAAAACTGTCTCGTCCCTAAAACATGTTCCTTCTCTTTCAGCACAACTCCCAACTCCTCAGGCATTAATCCATAATGCAGATGAACACCGATAGCGTGTAATGTGGCTGGTTACATCAGGGTAAAACAAAGACTGAAGACCCGTTTTACGAACAATATTCAGAACATAATGTTAATACACGATAACCGTGCCACTGGGAGGCTACTTACTTAACTAATCAACCAACCTAACATGACTTCGCTCGGGGAAAGCCGTGTATATTTACAAGATACTGGTGGACGAAGCAAATGTGTTCATTCAAACTCTGTGTTAAAGGCGACAATAATGTTCAACAGGGAAAACAAAAAGCCCATTTTACACGCATTGCTCGGATACTTACCTTTGATGTGAGGGTCATTTTTCCTCGCTTAACTTTTACGTTTTCCAACAAAACAGCCTTCTACCCCGTCACATAAAATCAGTAGAGTTGGATTTAAACGTCAACCGCTAAAGAAATACGGCGGACGTAACGGTGGGGGGTGTCGTTCAAAGGCTTATAAGTAAATATGTCATTAAGACCTGTAATTGTGATTTTGACATTCATCTAACTAACTTTAAATGAACAATACCCCACTGAGTAGCAGCCTAGCCATTCCTCGCTATCTCTATCAATAGTATATCTTTTCAAATCTCCCCTACAACAATAATGGTACAGTCCACCTTTTCGCGCGAAAACAGTACGTGGGCGTGGTCAGACCCTTGACCCAAAAACAAGTTCCTGCCCATAAAATTTATAATGCTCCTGCCAGTTAATGCACATGAAAGTCAGTGTATGAGTATGAACAGAGTGATGAAACCTTCAGCCATAGTGAAAACTAAATTGTATACTGTTTCTAAAATACATGATCTAATTATTATTTTGAGTGAAGTATTCCTATTGTTTACTGAAATGTTACTAATTTTCTCAATGTTAGGCTGACTCTTTCCACTCAATGCACCCTTATGTTTTGTCATTTAGGACGATCTGTATTATAAGTTTGTTAAAGTGTGTGTGACACAGGACTACAAATAGCCGTTGTTTTGTCCTGAAAATTAAAATCTCCACCAAGATTGTACTGCATGAAAATTAACCAGTGAGTAGACAAGTAGGTTAGACAGTGGTCGAATCTAGAGGTGATCGCTGATTATTAGATGCATGATATCTTTACCTGGCCTCGGTACAACAATGCTGTGTTGGACAGCTCTTATTCTTTCAGTTAATGGCTTTTCTTAAAAAATAGGACTACTATATTTACAATGTATATATAAAATATTTTAATGAAGTTTCCTTGTACTTATGTGCCCTACTTGCCTGTGCCTGTGATTTTCAGTTGTCTTTACTGATTAGTAACTAACAAGAATTTTACTCCCTGTAAAAAACTATATTGAAATCTGATCTCCAGTTTTGTTTTGACTCAACAAAAGTGTTCAATGGTGAGCTTTAGAAGTGCTGATAATGCAGGCTAAAATGAAACTTTTAGCCTCTAACTCTCCACATAAGACAAATCATTTTTCAAAATATTAAACTTGCACAATTCACAAATTTTATTATTTTAAGGACTATCAATTAGGAATTTAGTAGACCTCCTTTAAAAGACACAGATTAATAACACATGTGCTGTGTTCTCACCTAAGCAGATGAGAACAGCTGTTCACACTCTACAATATTGCTGATTCTCCCTTCACTAGCACTACAAACTTTCAAATTTGAAGTCTGAAGCTTCTCTTAGAAGTGAAAGTGCCCTCCACTCTTTTATTGTCTTCCCTAAAATGACATTTGTTTGTAACTGTTCAAAAATGGGTTTGTTTTGGAACAAGTCAGGGATATACTTTTCTTTTTTTGAGCTTGACATAAACAAGTTAAATTTGCCGTTAACTGATCACTGAGGTTGTCCTCTGTGCGAGTCCACCAATTCAAAATGAATGAAATGAAAACTAAAGTTGGCTAATTCATTGTTGCACAAACAGTAAATTGGATATTTGATTCTTTATTGCAAAAGATTCATACATGTCATCGTAGAATTAAATGAACAGTGACCAGAATATGTAATCTTCTCAGTTGTTAAGTACAGCCGGGGCGGGTTGCACAAACACCAGGATAGTAGTCAGAGCAACGGCTATCGTTCCACTTTCGGTCGTGACCATAGTTGGTATGCACGCAGTTTTCAACTCCTCCCCAGTTGCTTGGCTCTCCCACACTCCAAATGAAGGTGTCCACTTTAGATCCATCAGACCACATATATTTGCCATCATAATGGACGTCACTGAGTCCGATCCAGGTGTACCCCTCATTGTGATCAAAGTTCTTGATCAGTGACTTGACAAAGTCATATTCTTCCAGACTGTGTATGGACACCAGGTTGGCTCCCGCTGACACGCATTGGAACTCTGCCTCAGCCCAAGTCATGTCTGTGCTGATGTACTTGTAGCAGCGTCCGTTGAAATTGTACCAGAACATGGGACAGTTGCCACGCTGTAGCTTCCCTTCCAGCACATCTGAAGGTGTGACAGCACCCAGAGCCAGACCAAACAAGAAGAGGAGCAACATCTTGTATTTGTCAGAGTCACAAACAGAGATGATGTGCACTGTTCGGCAGGATCGAGGGTGCTGTCTTTTATATCCTTCACAGGGTATCCTTCGCCTTGTTGGCATGATATGATTGGTCAACTGTGTTTGGATACAGCTTACACTTATATGCCACGACTGAAGATGATCATCAATAACACACCAACATTATCAGACCACCTGAAAATGAAAATAAATAAATTGTTTCATTTGCTTTTTTCCCCCTTTATAATAGTAAGACTTACAATTATACATTTAAATTAGTGCAACGTCTTCAATCTGTTCACTACTGCACTGTGAGCACTTGAAAGGGCTGCATGTTCACACTGACCTGCAGTTATGCTGTTCTCAAGTGGCCAAAAAACATAAAGAAAACTATTCTATGGTTTCTGAAGTGCGCACTTCTTTATAGTCGTGGCTCTACACGCCATAAACTGTATGTTACAACAAATATGGTAGGAGTAGGTTGTTTGAATAAGGGCCGAGTAGGGGCGCACAGTCAGATATGATCTCAATATGGTTTTCTAATAATAACAATAAAGATAAAATTAATGATAATAACGATGATGATGGAAAGTCAGAGGATTTGGCTACAACAGCACGGTTTAATTGAATAATTAAGAACAGGTAAGAACTGTTACTGGGCAACAGTGTGGGTAATCTGACTCCAGTGTTTGCTATGTGAAATCCTGTAGATTAAAAGGCCAACTTTCTGCAGTGGCTTGTACCTATACTGCAGCTCCTGATTCAGAGTGACAGGTCCCAAACGATACATTTGTACATACAAGAACATTAAGGGCGAATTGATTGGTCAGATTAGACAAGACCTGCTTTAAAAGACACAGATTAATTTAAACCAACCATCGGATTAGTTATTATACTTTACACTAGAGGGAGCTCCAGTTCGTCAGTGGAGGCTTTATGCAAGTAAATGTGTGCGAACAGTGCATTTTGTTCAGCTGTGTCACTTGGCAGCTTGATACAGTCAGCTGAATTGAGGCCGTCTGTCACTGACGTGATGGTATCTGCTTGAGTTTGCACCGGCACAGACAGGCCTAACACCAAGAACATCCTTATCACAGATAGTCTGTGACAAGACCATTTGTCAGAGCTGTGAGACGTGGAACAAAACACTCACTTAACCATCTATGTCAAACAAATAGATAAATAATAATTAACTTTCTATCTCAGAAATGTGGTATTTCTCAAAAATATTTAGGTGATTGTATAAAAGCAAAACTTCTATATTTGTTCAAATGCATTCACTTAGACTACTTCTAGGTGAATGCATTTGAACAAATATAAAAGTTTGGCTTTTCAGAAAAGAAATGAGTATTTTTGATATTCTATGCATTATCCATATCAATCATATATATTGAATCATATCCCCATATCATTTGAGATTTAGGGAGGGTTTTGCTTAAAAAAAAGTCCAGCCAACATCATGAGAGAGAAGAAAATAAAAATAAATAATACAATATAATACATAATAATAAATATAAGTAATATATATAATGAATAATATAAATAATAAAGATTCATTACTTCAGATTTTCCATTGACCCCAAAAGTAGAATGGGTTCCTTGTTTCTGGATGCCACAGTTCATGCCAGATGGATTCAGCTGAGTTTAGAAAGAAGCAGTTGCACAGCAACATTGTTCTCTGCTTGCATGCATTGACATAACAAGCTGTTAAAAGTTGAAGTCAAGAACTGCTTTTACAAAACAGAAATGGTTTATTCTCCATTCTTCACTTTGAAGACATTGGTCCCAAAACTTAAGCCGCTATTTCAGTGTCATTTTAGGGATATATATTTGCTGAACTGTCGTCCAGATTCATCCGTCTTTATATCAGTCTCTGTTTGGTTCAGATTAACCAGCAGGTGTCGTGAGTAGTAATTTTACCATCATGTTTGTTATTTGTGTTATTATGGCTGCATGGTAAGGCTCTATGTGTGTAGACAAAGAGTTAAGTTATGGAGTTAAGTTATTCAATTCAGTTCAATTCAATTTTATTTATATAGCGCCAGATTACAACAATCGTCATCTCAAGGCACTTAAGTAATATAGTCCAATTCAAGCCAATTGGAATTCAATTCATTGTAATCATAATCCAATTAATTCATATAGAGCCAATTCAAAAAATTAATATCCTAGCTAAGGAAACCAACAGATTGCACCGAAACTTGTCTTCAGTCCAATTTCCCGTCCTGAGCGTGCCTGTGGCGACTGTGGAAAGGAACGACTCCATTTTAACAGGAAGAAACCTCTGGCAGAACCAGACTCAGGAAGGGTGGCCATCCGCCTCGACCAGCTGGGGTTTGAGAAGACAGAAAAGAGGGAAAAGAGGGGGGGGGAAACACCATAACGCCATTCAAAGGATATCTGTTGGAACAGGGAAACATACGTTAATAACCACAATAATGTCACATGTACATAAAATCAATTGTGAAATTAAACAGGGGGAAAAAGAGAGCAAAGTGAGGAAAGGTGTGACAGATGAGGTCCCCCAGTAGTCTAAGCCTATAGCAGCTTAACCATGGGATGTTTCAGGATTACCTGAGCCATCCCTAACTATAAGCTTTATCGAAAAGGAAAGTTTTAAGCCTAATCTTAAAAGTGGAAAGGGTGTCTGCTTCCCGGACATTTACTGGCAGCTTATTCCACAAGAGAGGGGCCTGATAACTGAAGGCTCTACCTCCCATTCTACTTTTAGAAACTCTGGGAACAACAAGTAAACCTGCAGTTTGGGAGCGAAGTGCTCTGTTAGGAAAATACCTTACAATTAAATCTTTAAGATATGATGGAGCTCGGTCATTAAGAACTTTATATGTGAGAAGAAGAATCTTAAATTCTATTCTGAATTTAACAGGGAGCCAATGAAGAGAAGCTAAAACTGGAGAAACGTGATCTCTCCTGTTAGTTCTCATCAGAACTCTGGCTGCAGCATTTTGGATCAGCTGGAGGCTTTTCAGAGAATATGTGGGACAGCCCAATAATAAGGAATTACAGTAGTTCAATCTTAAAGTAACAAATGCATGAACTAGTTTCTCTGCATCACCCTGAGACAGGATGTTCCTGATTTTAACAATATTACGAAGGTGAAAAAAGGCAGTCCTAGAAACCAGTTTTATATGTGCGTCAAATGATAAATTCTGGTCAAAAATAACTCCAAGGTTCCTCACTGTAGAACTAGAGGCAAGGAAATACCATCTAGAGTAACTATATAACTAGACAATTTCTCCCTGAAGCGCTCAGGTCCAAAGAGAACAACTTCAGTTTTGTCTGAATTTAAAAGCAGACAGTTCTGAGTCATCCAGGTCTTTATGTCTTTAAGACAGGCTTGTAGTCTGACCAACCTACTGGTTTCATCTGGTTTCATAGATAAGTACAGCTGAGTATCATCAGCATAACAATGGAAATTTATGCCATGCTGTCTGATAATGTTACCTAATGGAAGCATGTATAAAGTAAAAAGAATCGGTCCAAGCACAGAACCCTGAGGAACTCCATGACTTACTCCAACGTGTGAGGAAGATTCTTCATTTACAAGAACAAACTGGAATCTATCAGATAAATATGACTTAAACCAGCCTAATGCAGTTCCTTTAATCCCAATAACATGTTCAAGTCTCTGTAACAGAATGCTGTGATCGATCGTATCAAATGCAGCACTGAGATCCAACAGGACAAGCACAGAAACAAGTCCGCTATCAGAAGCTAACAGGAGATCATTGGTAACTTTCATCAGTGCTGTTTCTGTGCTATGATGCACTCTGAATCCTGACTGAAACTCTTCAAACAGATTATTTCTATGTAAATGATCACAAAGTTGAACTGCAACTATTTTTTCAAGAACTTTAGACAAAAAAGGGAGATTGGATATAGGTCGATAATTAGCCAACACTTCTGAATCAGGAGTAGGTTTTTTAAGTAAAGGTTTAATTACAGCAACCTTAAAAGTCTGAGGTACATATCCTATCAACAAAGACCGATATGGAAGTGTCAATTAAGGGGAAAACCTCCTTGAACAGTCTGGTTGGGATTGGGTCTAACATACAAGTTGATCGTTTAGAAGAGACTATTGCTGTTGTTAGCTCGGAAAGATCAACTGGACAGAAGCTGTCTAAATACAATTCAGGTTCGAAAGATACTTCTAAAGCTGCTCTACTTGATGATACATCAGTGATAATAATGGGAAGGATTCCATTAATCTTCTCTCTGATAGAAACAATTTTATTGATGAAGAATCTCATGAAATCATCACTGCTGAGAGTTAAAGGAATACATGGCTCAACAGAGCTCGGACTCTTTGTCAGCCTGGCAACAGTGCTGAAAAGAAACCTGAGATTATTCTTATTCTCTTCTATCAATAATGAATAATAAGCAGTTCTAGCTTTACGAAGTGCTTTCTTATACGTTATTAAACTATCTTTCCAGACTAATTGAGACTCTTCTAAATTAGAGGAACGCCACTGTCTCTCCAGCTTTCTTGCAGTCTGCTTTAACGCACGCAGCTGTGAATTATACCAAGGAGCCAACCTCTTCTGACTGATTATCTTCCTTTTCAGAGGGGCAACATTGTCCAGTGTTGTACGCATTGAAGCTATAGTGCTGTCAACAAGAGAGTCAAGTTCTACTGGAGTAAAATTTAGGTAGCCGTCCTCTGTCATATCAGCACATGGCAGTGAAGAAAAGGATGATGAAATCAACTCTTTAAATCTGGTTACAACATTCTCTGACAGACACCTTCTATATGTAGAATTCTTCTCAGAAACCGTGTAGTCAAGTAATGTAAATTCAAAAGTTATTAAAAAATGGTCAGACAAGACAGGGTTATGAGGGAACACTGTTAACTGTTCACTCTCAATGCCATAAGTCAGCACAAGGTCAAGGGTATGATTAAGGCAGTGAGTAGGTCTGTGAACACTTTGAGAAAATCCAATAGAGTCTAATATAGAATTAAAGTTATCAACTCAGCTCAAGGCTACAGCAACATACTGTTCTTGTACAGTTGTTGAAACTGTACCGGAACATTGGACAGTTGCCACACCGTTGCTTCACTTCCTTCTCAGCTGAAGGTGATACAGTACCCAGAGCCAGACCAAACAGAAAGTAAAACATCGTGTTCAAGCTTTAACCCTCCAAGTACATTGGGTGCTTGATGTCCTGATTGAGGCTTAGCTTTAATGTGGGAAAACATACTGTTATATCCTTAAGAATGTCTTCTTAGGCGGCATAATCTAATTGATTGGATGTATTTGGCAAAAGCTTTTACTTGTACAACTACTCAGAAGATGAACATAAGTCGATAAACTCCATCAGAATTAAAGTAACTAAAGAGTTTAAGATAAAGATTTTGTTCATTTATAACAGTGAAAAAGAATTAGCATACTGAATAAAGATATGAAGTCATACAACAACAGCATTACAACAGCACAGAGATTTGCACTGTCCTTCTGTTCTAGTTTGTTCTTGGAGTGGTTAGTATTCTAAGAAAAACACACTCATAAATGTGCTGTTAAAGCCCCGAAATGCTGGATTTGTCTCCTTTACAGCATTTGTAATTCTGAAGGCTAAGATCAGCGTCATCACAGTGCCTTCTGCTGCCCCCACGTGGTAACAAAGCATAATTCAGCTTCAAACCACAAAGCTCCTCCAAGTTATGCTCGTTTAATTATTTTATTTTTTTTACTCTGAACATGCAATACAAGCTGAGAAATCACTTATCCTAAAAAGTACACAAGAATTACTATGCTGCACGAAATTAGTTACTCAGGAAATATTGAAGCTCTGCCATTTTTCTAAACCCCTGGTAACCTTGGTGTAATACTTTGGAGCTTTTAGTTTGGTGGTTTTACAAACTTTAAAGAATCTGGGTGATATCCAGTAATTTGAAATAATTAATTTAAAAGTTTCATTCCATATATTCAGAGTTTCATTCAATATATTCAAAGTTTCATTCCATATATTCAAAGATTAATTTCCTGAACAGCCTGCCATAATATATATATATATATATATATATATATATATATATATATATATATATATATATGGTGAGCTGGACGTGCTTAACTGAGGAATGTGTTATTCTCCAAATGTTTTTGTTTGACCATTGTTCATCTCCTTCTCATCTGGACACACTGAACCTGACGCCCTTCCAAACCATCTGTTAAGTGTCAGACACTACACACGACAAGCATGTAATGAACAGAAAGTAAAAGAACGACCAGAACTAAGAGGGCTGGCTATCAGCTGACGGGCTGAGTGAAAAAATAGTTACCAAAAAGTAATGACTGTAATGATCCGGCATGGAGCAAAAATAAAAGCAAGAGGATATATATACTGATGGAGTAGAGTGACACGAGGCAGTTGGTGATAATTAGCTAACGTAAAGGTGGATAGGGGAAGCAGAAAGCAGAAAAATGTCACAAAAATGTCAAAAACTTGCCTCGCTTCGCTGCACAAGCATGTAAATATTACCAGAATTGAGGTTCACTGTGGCTTAAGAAATTACCTATACATATATGTACATCACTCAACTCATCTATGCTTTTTCCTAAAGTTTTTGTTCTTTTGTAGAAAACTGTATTAATATAAATATATTCAGATATTAATTCTAGTCTCTACAAGCGTTTCAGAGGGTCATTGTATATTCATCATACATTTTGCAAACATTATTCTTTGGTATTTCTTAGGATTGTGTTAATGCCAGTGTGTAGAGGGTTTTAGATGAATAAATGTTCAATTTAGTCAACAATTTTTCCAGTACAATATTCATGAACAACGATAAAATAACTTGTATAACTAGTCTTTATTGCCAACCAAAGTCTCATGCATATTGTCACAGCATCAGATGAACAGGTTGAATCAGACATATGTATTCATATCGATTGCTGAGTACAGGCTTTGCGAGTTGCACAAACAGAAGCAAAAGCGTCAGAACATTTATGGTCATTCCACTTCATATCAGCCTCAAAGTTGGTTTGCACACAGTTTTCAGATCCTTCATGATTGGTTGGCTGGCCCGCACTCCAAAGGTAGAAGGATGCCAAAGACCCATCAGACCACATCCATTTGCCTTCTTTATGGGTGTCACTGAGCCCAATCCAGGTTTGTTGTTGAGAAGAATCAAAATTCTTGATCAAGCGTTGGACAAAATCTTGTTCTTCTGAACTGCTTATAGAGACCAGATTGGCTCCTATTGATAGACAGTGGAGCTCTGCATCAGCCCAGGTAAAGCTTGTAGCAATGTACTTGTAGCAGCGGCCGTTGAAGCTGTTCCAGAACTATGGTCAGGCACCATCTTCTGCGGTCAGTTCTGTCTCAGCTGAAGGGAGTGCAGCACCCGGAGCCAGACAAAGCAAGAAGAGGACCAGCTTCATGTTGACGTTTTACGTATCTCTGTATGAAGATGTCTTGATGTATTGCTGGAATTAGTTTGCACTGGTGGTTGTTCCCAGCAGTCCTGTAGAGACAGATGACAGGCTGACTCTTTTATATCCTTCAGAGAGGGTGTTTGCAGTGTCCTGTGTTATCATTGGCCAAATCCTGTTGTATGCAACATCTCAATATCTGAATATGAGCCAACAAACACCGCTGTGCCACTTTCAGTCAACTCTGGCATCAGCTTTTTTTATATCTGTTACAGTAACCATCCATTACAGTAACACAGGCATGCAATTACACATCAACATTATTCCAATAGTACAAAGCTTTCAACAAGGCCTCCCTTGCAGTGTATATTTTAAACAGCGTTGCTTTAAGACTCAAATGCAGAAACCCAAATGCAGAAACTCACAAAGACACTGCAGTAGCGAGGTGAAAACAGTTTATTAGAAAGAAGTGTATAAGTGGGCACATCTGCGGTGGTCCGGGTCCAGACGGGAAACACTGAGGGAGATGAAAAACATGAGAGGAGTGCTCAGAGTTGTAGTTTGAATATCCAGTGGGATTCTCTGTTCTTACGAGTTATCTAGAATGTTCAGGATAGGAGAGGCAGTCAGTGGTTGCGAGCTGATGTGTGTAATCCGGGACTGGCGGGGCGAGAGAGCAGAAGCCAACAGAAGGCTGGTCAGCGCAGGTACGAGGTGACAGAATTTGCGGTGAGGAAAGACCGCTTTGGTGACCAGGCATGAGGGAAAAACACTGGATACGATAAAGGTGGGAAACGAGGGACAACGTTAGTTCAATTGTTACAGCAAACAGCAAGCACATAGGAAGGGCTGTCTTTACTACTAAAGTAGTGTGATAGTTTGGCAGAGAGTGGTTCTCCTGCAGTTCCTCTTGAGGCCAGCTCATAATGACGGCAGATGGATCACAGGTGTGCCAGCAGGAGCAACACAGACTTGGCCCTGGGCTTCCTTGAAGCCTGCTCAGCCCTGCCTGAAACTCAGAAAGGGAAAAACGCACTCCGAACCACCACGACCATGACAAAGACACACACAAATAGAATAAAGAGGGGAAAATTATTTTCATAGATAGCCTAATAAGCATTCTTGGGATTGTATGCTTCAATCAAGTAAAGTGCTTTTTACAGTCTGTTGCAGATAAGCACATGTTATTGCTACAATGCTGCTAACGGTACAAAATGCTTATTGAACAAATAGCATCAACAGTGTGTTCAATGTAACCATGACCCTGAGTTGCTCCCAAGCCAGTCGGAGAGATGTAATCTCTCCAGCTGGTCCCGGGACTGCTCTGTGACCTCCTCCCAGTAGAACATATTTGAAACAATGCTTCTGGGATGTGTCTGGAAGACACCGGATGGCCCAAAACCACCTCATATGGCCACTTTTCGATGACTTGGTGCAGCAACTCTACCCTGAGCTCTTCCCACATGACCAACCTCCTCGTGAGCCCAGCCATCCTTCAGAGGAAGCTCATTTCTGTCGCTTGTATTTGTGACTTGATTCTTCCAATCACTACCCTTAGCTAATGGCCTTAAGTGAAGGTTGGAACATGAATCAATCATGAATTGACTCTCAGCTCTCTGTTTCACGCTTGGCTACAACTCGTCCCAGTGCCTGCTGGAGGTCTCTGCACAATAAAGCCAACAGGACATTATCCACACAAAACAAAGAAACAATCCTAAACTGGGGGAACATGGGGAACAGGTGGAACACTCGACACAAGAGGAAAAGCAAGGTACCTGAAACGATAGGAGCAGTTAGTATTTCAAAATAAAAAAGGAAATTACGAGCCAAGACATGAATAAAAACATAAAACGTGACAATTTTTTGTGTTTGATCTTTCACTTATTCTTTTTAATAGCTGGCAGCAGCATCAAAACAAATGCAATGATACCATAGACAAAATGGGACAGGGATCCTAAGCTTTTGAATGACACCTCGCTTGCGAGAATAGCTGCACGTGGTCTACAGACCAGTTAGCCAACAAGAGTCTAAGGTGAAGGGGAGGGCATGCCCTTTGTCCTCCATATATTACACTGAGGATGTCACAAATGATCTTACTATGTCTGACATAGAAAATATTCCCAAAAAAATCTTATCACACCTGTGTTGCTTGTAAATTTCTTATTTACGTTCCCGATGGGAAAAAACCCTGCTGTTTGGTGTGTTTGTGTACAAAAAATTTAAACTAATTGTTAAAAGTTTTTGAGCATAAAATCTGAGAAAACTGATATCTAAGACTCTTTTCTTGGAATCTGAAAATCTTTTTCATCATCGTAGCAACATGTAAGCAGATAACGATAAAATTATGTTATTGCACAGTTACATGAGAAAGCATCCCTTCTAAACACATTTTACAGGTTAGTGACATCAGATGTGTTTACAGTTCTCAGTGAATCAAGTAGGCAAAAATAACATTTTGAGATTATTCACATTTTTCCCATGAACTGGAGACATTCTAATTTAAAAGAATTTGAACATAAACTTGAACAGTTTGCATCTTTGTTTCACAGGTTTAATTAAACTCTCCAAATCAACAAATGTCAAATCACAGAGTGGAATCAGAAGAACTCAAATGCTGCGAGTTGCACAGACAAAAGCGTATTTATTTGAACACTTTACGTCATTCCATTTCTTGTTTTTTCCCCAGTTGGTTTGGACACAGTCTTGTGACCCTCCAGAGTTGTTTGGCTGTCCTTTATTCCAAAACTTAAAGTCGAATTTAGAGCCATCAGACCACAACCATGCGCCATTCTTCTGACAATCAGTGAGTCCGATCCATTTGACTCTCTCAGCAGGATCAAAGCTTCTGATCAGGTGTTTGACAAAATTCTCTTCCTCCCGACTGTGGATAGATACCAGGTTGGCTCCCTGTGATACACAGTGCAGCTCTGCATCAATCCAGGTCATCTTAGTGGCGATGTACTTGTAGCAGCGGTCATTGAAGCTGTACCATGACTCGGGACAACAGCCTTGCCAAAGCAGCATTTCCTTCTCATCTGAAGGAGACACTGCACCCAGAGCCAGAGCAGCCATGAAGAGGAACAACATCCTGATGGAGTTTTATGTCTGTAATTAAAACAAGGTGTCAATGTCTTGAAGTTGATCTGTATTGATGCTTATCATCAAATATCCTGCAGAGGCAGGTGACAGGCTGCTTTCTTTTATATCACACAGAGAGGGCGTCTCCACTTTTGGTATCTTATCATTAGTCTGTGCACTTAATATAATTTTTCTGTTGAGATTGGCTTTGTTCTTAGACATTATGTATTCATACTCTGTATGTTTCTAAAAACAATCTATGTTCCTATCTTGTACTTGTCCACTCTGCTCATACTACGCAATGTATGTTCTTCAATGGTCCAGAACTTTAAGAAAGCATAACTGGACTAAATAACTTGGTTAGATGAAGCTTCTCTATCTTGTCAGATAGGTCTGTCACATTAGATACACGCCTAAAAAAACAGTCACACACACATGTTGCTTATCACAGCCTAAAGAACATGACATGGACAGTGGTTGGCCTGTTTATGTTACTAATAACTGGCCAATTATATTATGTAAGTACAACCTCTGTTAGATAAACGTGAAAAAGATGAATATGAACTATTTCCATATATCGGGGCTTCCGATGAGTTTTGCTGTATGCCAACTTTTAATATGTACATTCTCAGGCCTAAAACTGCCCGAGAGCACCTGAAGGCTATTCAGTACTTGTAGCAGTGAGATCATTAGCCAAAAACTTTCAGCTCTATACAACAACACAATATCTGAACATTGGCCAAAGAACGCTGTTCGATCACTTTGATGTCTGATAAAACTTAATATTCAGTCATTTTAATTCAAATTTGATTTTAGCACATTTATTTTCATTGATCTAATCAAAACTTCCAACGTCTTTTCTGTCGAGCAATTCAGTTTTATCAGCATTACTGTCACAAACATATCCACACACATTCCTAAAACAGTTTCCCAGATTTTACCAACTAAAGTTCAAGTTCAACAGATCCATTGTCAGAAATACTACTTCTGGTTGGTGGTCCTTCTGAAAATAATTCCATCATTAGGTTGATCTTTGACTGAAAGAGAGGGGCTTGTCTGGCCAGATCACCATGTCTGGGATCCAGTGGGAGAGTCTGACAAGCAGGGAGTCAAGCTGGGAGCGAAGAGTCCTGATTATTATCTTCTTCGCTGCTGTTTTATCATCATTTGTTGATGGAGTAAACATTCATATAGACAGTTTTCCTATTTGAGTTACAGTAATGATGGCTCGCTCTTGGGTTAAATAAAGATAACCAAACAATTTAGAATTGTGAAGAATTAAGAACTGACCGACTGTTTTGGCATCCTTAGCTTTGTCATAAATGCGCTCACCCTAAGATTATCTCATCTCAAGCCTGTTTCCTTCTTCTTTCATTCAGCCCTGAGAGTGAGGGCCGTCAAAACAATACGTTTATCTACAGATTCTGAGTGCTAGTTGATCATTGGCCTGTACTTTAAGAGCACCAGAGTTACACATAGTTATTTAGCAGATGAGTTTACAATGATAATAGAAGTTATTTTTTCTATTACAGCAACTATTATTAATTAATTCATTTATTTTAAAATGTATTTGATTGGAAGAAATACCAAAGTACATGGATAATCTGAAAACAGCTTTTTCAATGCAGGTATCGCAACGAAGAGATAAAAAGCAATAAAATGTTCAAAATAAATCCAGGTAAGAACACAATGTTTAACACTAGACAGTAGTACAAGTTTGTTGTTGAATTAAGATTCAACAGCTCTCTTAAAGAGTTAAAGTTCAGAAGTTTTCAGATAAATGAGCAGAGCATTTAAAGTCTTTGCTCCTTCCATTGAACAACTGTCTGAACAAAAGATGTTTTACAAAGTGAGACTTTATGATTTCCACCTGAAGGAGATCTGAGACCAGACATTCAGTCCATGTGACATATGTGAAAATATCAGCAATTAACAGCAAGGCCAGATGTCCTCCCTCTCTCTCACTCTTTCTCTTTCTCTCTTTCTGCATTCATTTCCTATTGAGCAACTTGCCAATAAAGGCAACAACAAAAACAATCCTTTAAAAAACTAAAAATGAAAAAAATAATATCAACCATGGTTCAAAAAGGACTATGATGAAACTAAAAAGAAACAAGCAGTGTCAGAAGTGTTTTTGCCAGAGCTCAGGTGTAGAGGCATTGCCTTCCAGTTGTAAGATCAGTAGTTCATCCCCTCCATTTGTTTAAGTGGCCTGAACCACAGATAGCCCCTGATATACTCATCATTAAGAGATTGTATAAAAAAAAGTGCTGCATGTAGGAAGTAAATAAAACCTTCCGTCATAACATAATGACAACTGAGAAGACATTGATTATCATGTCACATTAACACCTGGCTGTGGGTAGGATATATTTTGCCAAAAGTGAAGACTTCATGCAGGTGTTGATAGACTGGGTGCCCATGCTGACCTGTGTCCTCAAGCATAAGCTCCCACACTGGACAAGTGAGCATCAGCGTTATATCAGTGGAGCAATGAAAGAAGGCGCCCAGGTCTGATGAACTAGATCTTCTATCACATGACTTTGATAGCCAGGTCCAGGTTACAGCAAGGAAAACTTGGGTATTGCCATTTATGTGGATGTTACATTTGTAAATACCATCAATCTAGATTTTGTTGCTGACCAGATAAACCATACTCCCTGATAGTAGTTTGTTATGTGCTGAAAAACAAGTCTGATCCATCATGTGTCGACCTTAAAACTTACAGGACTTAAAGGAACTTCTTCTGACAGTTTGACCTCAGATGCCACAGCATACCTACAAATATCTGGTAAAGTCCATGTTTCGACAGGTCAGGACTGTTATAGCAGAAGAAGGGAACCCTACTCAATTTTAGGTGGGGGGTCAATATTATGGCTGATTGGTGTAAATGAAATAAGAGGTGCAATATCATCATCTGAAAAGTCTTTTGCCATAAACTTTGAGGTTTTTTTATTCAAAAAAAGAAAAGAAAAACATTTTAAGCTTATTGACTCAATTAAACTCCACCAATGTGCTCTTTCCAAAGCCTTTTATTCTTTAGAGTTTTGGATCAGCAAATGACATAAATCAATACTGATTTATAAAATGACACAGATCTTGATGACATTATTAGCGATGTGATGTATCTGCTGTCTCGTATTCAGAACAAAGAAGAGGAGAATGGGAGGCCTCAATATTTTCTTCTCAAATAATTTTCTTCTCAATCTCATCTTCCTTCCATTACTTCACTTGTCTTTCAGTTTAAGAACAGTTCCTGTTTTATAATCTGATCCTAAACGAGTGGAAGTGATGGAGTAAATCTTTTAGTTCATGTATCAATGGTCACATCATATATAAACTTCATGAACCCAAGTGGGTACAAATTAAGTTTTATTTGTTTGTTTTCATCATCGTAGCAACATGTAAGCAGATAACGATAAAATGATGTTATTGCACAGTTACATGAGAAAGCATCCCTTCTAAACACATTTTACAGGTTAGTGACATCAGATGTGTTTACAGTTCTCAGTGAATCAAATAGGCAAAAATAACATTTTGAGATTATTCACATTTTTCCCATGAACTGGAGACTTTCTAATTTAAAAGAATTTGAACATGAACTTGAACAGTTTGCATCTTTGTTTCACAGGTTTAATTAAACTCTCCAAATCAACAAATGTCAAATCACAGAGTGGAATCAGAAGAACTCAAATGCTGCGAGATGCACAGACAAAAGCGTATTTATTTGAACACTTTACGTCATTCCATTTCTTGTTTTTTCCCCAGTTGGTTTGGACACAGTCTTGTGACCCTCCAGAGTTGTTTGGCTGTCCTTTATTCCAAAACTTAAAGTCGAATTTAGAGCCATCAGACCACAACCATGCGCCATTCTTCTGACAATCAGTGAGTCCGATCCATTTGACTCTCTCAGCAGGATCAAAGCTTCTGATCAGGTGTTTGACAAAATTCTCTTCCTCCCGACTGTGGATAGATACCAGGTTGGCTCCCTGTGATACACAGTGCAGCTCTGCATCAATCCAGGTCATCTTAGTGGCGATGTACTTGTAGCAGCGGTCATTGAAGCTGTACCATGACTCGGGACAACAGCCTTGCCAAAGCAGCATTTCCTTCTCATCTGAAGGAGACACTGCACTCAGAGCCAGAGCAGCCATGAAGAGGAACAACATCCTGATGGAGTTTTATGTCTGTAATTAAAACAAGGTGTCAATGTCTTGAAGTTGATCTGTATTGATGCTTATCATCAAATATCCTGCAGAGGCAGGTGACAGGCTGCTTTCTTTTATATCACACAGAGAGGGCGTCTCCACTTTTGGTATCTTATCATTAATCTGTGCACTTAATATAATTTTTCTGTTGAGATTGGCTTTGTTCTTAGACATTATGTATTCATACTCTGTATGTTTCTAAAAACAATCTATGTTCCTATCTTGTACTTGTCCACTCTGCTCATACTACGCAATGTATGTTCTTGAATGGTCCAGAACTTTAAGAAAGCATAACTGGACTAAATAACTTGGTTAGATGAAGCTTCTCTATCTTGTCAGATAGGTCTGTCACATTAGATACACGCCTAAAAAAACAGTCACACACACATGTTGCTTATCACAGCCTAAAGAACATGACATGGACAGTGGTTGGCCTGTTTATGTTACTAATAACTGGCCAATTATATTATGTAAGTACAACCTCTGTTAGATAAACGTGAAGAAGATGAATATGAACTATTTCCATATATCGGGGCTTCCGATGAGTTTCGCTGTATGCCAACTTTTAATATGTACATTCTCAGGCCTAAAACTGCCCGAGAGCACCTGAAGGCTATTCAGTACTTGTAGCAGTGAGATCATTAGCCAAAAACTTTCAGCTCTATACAACAACACAATATCTGAACATTGGCCAAAGAACGCTGTTCGATCACCTTGATGTCTGATAAAACTTAATATTCAGTCATTTTAATTCAAATTTGATTTTAGCATATTTATTTTCATTGATCTAATCAAAACTTCCAACGTCTTTTCTGTCGAGCAATTCAGTTTTATCATCATTACTGTCACAAACATATCCACACACATTCCTAAAACAGTTTCCCAGATTTTACCAACTAAAGTTCAAGTTCAACAGATCCATTGTCAGAAATACTACTTCTGGTTGGTGGTCCTTCTGAAAATAATTCCATCATTAGGTTGATCTTTGACTGAAAGAGAGGGGCTTGTCTGGCCAGATCACCATGTCTGGGATCCAGTGGGAGAGTCTGACAAGCAGGGAGTCAAGCTGGGAGCGAAGAGTCCTGATTATTATCTTCTTCGCTGCTGTTTTATCATCATTTGTTGATGGAGTAAACATTCATATAGACAGTTTTCCTATTTGAGTTACAGTAATGATGGCTCGCTCTTGGGTTAAATTAAATAACAGACCCTGAAAGGATTGCAATCTTTTAATATAGCAAGATGCTATTATTATTGTTTTATCCTAAATGTTTCGATTTGAATCCCTCAGAAGGTATTTCAAATGTAAAGTAAAATAGGAGCATTGCACATCATGGTGCTTAGGACCTACCCTTCTTAGCGGTAGGATTACAACAACAGAAATTAGTATTGAGATTAATTTTTCAGCAGCAAAAACTTTGTATTATCTTTTGGAACAAAAAGGCATAATAATTCCATCACTAATGTAAAAAGGTAGGGTTTGGCTGAAATTTCAGCACCACTGAAATGAACAAAAATAAGGAAATCAAAGACAAAAACAGACAGCATGTTGTAAAGAGATTTGGAGAAATGGATGTTAGGCTCTATTAAGCATGGACTATTTATCATTTGTTTTCACACGTAATCCCATCTTTATTGTATCATAAAAGAGCTTTTTTGGTGCAATCAGTTTCAAAGAAGGTCATTCAGGCTAAAAAGAAACAAGCAGTGTCAGAAGTGTTTTTGCCAGAGCTCAGGCATAGAGGCATTGCCTTCCAGTTGTAAGATCAGTAGTTCATCCCCTCCATTTGTTTAAGTGGCCTGAACCACAGATAGCCCCTGATATACTCATCATTAAGAGATTGTATAAAAAAAGTGCTGCATGTAGGAAGTAAATAAAACCTTCCGTCATAACATAATGACAACTGAGAAGACATTGATTATCATGTCACATTAACACCTGGCTGTGGGTAGGATATATTTTGCCAAAAGTGAAGACTTCATGCAGGTGTTGATAGACTGGGTGCCCATGCTGACCTGTGTCCTCAAGCATAAGCTCCCACACTGGACAAGTGAGCATCAGCGTTATATCAGTGGAGCAATGAAAGAAGGCGCCCAGGTCTGATGAATTAGATCTTCTATCACATGACTTTGATAGCCAGGTCCAGGTTACAGCAAGGAAAACTTGGGTATTGCCATTTATGTGGATGTTACATTTGTACATACCATTAACCTAGATTTTGTTGCTGACCAGATAAACCATACTCCCTGATAGTAGTTTGTTATGTGCTGAAAAACAAGTCTGATCCATCATGTGTTGACCTTAAAACTTACAGGACTTTAAGGAACTTCTTCTGACAGTTTGACCTCAGATGCCACAGCATACCTACAAATATCTGGTAAAGTCCATGTTTCGACAGGTCAGGACTGTTATAGCAGAAGAAGGGAACCCTACTCAATATTAGGTGGGGGGGTCAATATTATGGCTGATCGGTGTAAATGAAATAAGAGGTGCAGTATGATCATCTGAAAAGTCTTTTGCCATAAACTTTGAGGTTTTTTTTATTCAAAAAAAGAAAAGAAAAACATTTTAAGCTTATTGACTCAATTAAACTCCACCAATGTGCTCTTTCCAAAGCCTTTTATTCTTTAGAGTTTTGGATCAACAAATGACATAAATCAATACTGATTTTTAAAATGACACAGATCTTGATGAAATTATTAGCGATTTGATGTATCTGCTGTCTCGTATTCAGAACAAAGAAGAGGAGAATGGGAGGCCTCAATATTTTCTTCTCAAATAACTTTATTCTCGACATCATCTTCCTTCCATTACTTTACTTGTCTTTCAGTTTAAGAACAGTTCCTGTTTTATAATCTCATCCTAAACGAGTGGAAGTGATGGAGTAAATCTTTTAGTTCATGTATCAATGGTCACATCATATATAAACTTCATGAACCCAAGTGGGTACAAATTAAGTTTTATTTGTTTGTTTTCATCATAGTAGCAACATGTAAGCAGATAATGATAAAATGATGTTATTGCACAGTTACATGAGAAAGCATCCCTTCTAAACACATTTTACAGGTTAGTGACATCAGATGTGTTTACAGTTCTCAGTGAATCAAATAGGCAAAAATAACATTTTGAGATTATTCACATTTTTCCCATGAACTGGAGACTTTCTAATTTAAAAGAATTTGAACATGAACTTGAACAGTTTGCATCTTTGTTTCACAGGTTTAATTAAACTCTCCAAATCAACACATGTTAAATCACAGAGTGGAATCAGAAGAACTCAAATGCTGCGAGTTGCACAGACAAAAGCGTATTCATATGAACACTTTATGTCATTCCATTTCTTGTTTTTTCCCCAGTTGGTTTGGACACAGTCTTCTGACCCTTGATAGTTGTTTGGCTCTCCTGTATTCCAAAACTTAAAGTCGAATTTAGAGCCATCAGACCACAACCATGCGCCATTCTTCTGACAATCAGTGAGTCCGATCCATTTGACTCCGTCAGCAGGATCAAAGCTTCTGATCAGGTGTTTGACAAAATTCTCTTCCTCCTGACTGTGGATAGATACCAGGTTGGCTCCCTGTGATACACAGTGCAGCTCTGCATCAATCCAGGTCATCTTAGTGGCGATGTACTTGTAGCAGCGGCCATTGAAGCTGTACCATGACTCGGGACAACAGCCTTGCCAAAGCAGCATTTCCTTCTCATCTGAAGGAGACGCTGCACCCAGAGCCAGAGCAGCCATGAAGAGGAACAACATCCTGATGGAGTTTTATGTCTGTAATTAAAACAAGGTGTCAATGTCTTGTTGAAGTTGATCTGTACTGATGCTTATCATCAAATATCCTGCAGAGGCAGGTGACAGGCTGCTTTCTTTTATATCACACAGAGAGGGCGTCTCCACTTTTGGTATCTTATCATTAATCTGTGCACTTAATATAATTTTTCTGTTGAGATTGGCTTTGTTCTTAGACATTATGTATTCATACTCTGTATGTTTCTAAAAACAATCTATGTTCCTATCTTGTACTTGTCCACTCTGCTCATACTACGCAATGTATGTTCTTGAATGGTCCAGAACTTTAAGAAAGCATAACTGGACTAAATAACTTGGTTAGATGAAGCTTCTCTATCTTGTCAGATAGGTCTGTCACATTAGATACACGCCTAAAAAAACAGTCACACACACATGTTGCTTATCACATTCTAAAGAACATGACATGGACAGTGGTTGGCCTGTTTATGTTACTAATAACTGGCCAATTATATTATGTAAGTACAACCTCTGTTAGATAAACGTGAAGAAGATGAATATGAACTATTTCCATATATCGGGGCTTCCGATGAGTTTCGCTGTATGCCAACTTTTAATATGTACATTCTCAGGCCTAAAACTGCCCGAGAGCACCTGAAGGCTATTCAGTACTTGTAGCAGTGAGATCATTAGCCAAAAACTTTCAGCTCTATACAACAACACAATATCTGAACATTGGCCAAAGAACGCTGTTCGATCACCTTGATGTCTGATAAAACTTAATATTCAGTCATTTTAATTCAAATTTGATTTTAGCATATTTATTTTCATTGATCTAATCAAAACTTCCAACGTCTTTTCTGTCGAGCAATTCAGTTTTATCATCATTACTGTCACAAACATATCCACACACATTCCTAAAACAGTTTCCCAGATTTTACCAACTAAAGTTCAAGTTCAACAGATCCATTGTCAGAAATACTACTTCTGGTTGGTGGTCCTTCTGAAAATAATTCCATCATTAGGTTGATCTTTGACTGAAAGAGAGGGGCTTGTCTGGCCAGATCACCATGTCTGGGATCCAGTGGGAGAGTCTGACAAGCAGGGAGTCAAGCTGGGAGCGAAGAGTCCTGATTATTATCTTCTTCGCTGCTGTTTTATCATCATTTGTTGATGGAGTAAACATTCATATAGACAGTTTTCCTATTTGAGTTACAGTAATGATGGCTCGCTCTTGGGTTAAATTAAATAACAGACCCTGAAAGGATTGCAATCTTTTAATATAGCAAGATGCTATTATTATTATTGTTTTATCCTAAATGTTTCGATTTGAATCCCTCAGAAGGTATTTTAAATGTAAAGTAAAATAGGAGCATTGCACATCATGGTGCTTAGGACCTACCCTTCTTAGCGGTAGGATTACAACAACAGAATATAGTATTGAGATTAATTTTTCAGCAGCAAAAACTTTGTATTATCTTTTGGAACAAAAAGGCATAATAATTCCATCACTAATGTAAAAAGGTAGGGTTTGGCTGAAATTTCAGCACCACTGAAATGAACAAAAATAAGGAAATCAAAGACAAAAACAGACAGCATGTTGTAAAGAGATTTGGAGAAATGGATGTTAGGCTCTATTAAGCATGGACTATTTATCATTTGTTTTCACACGTAATCCCATCTTTATTGTATCATAAAAGAGCTTTTTTGGTGCAATCAGTTTCAAAGAAGGTCATTCAGGCTAAAAAGAAACAAGCAGTGTCAGAAGTGTTTTTGCCAGAGCTCAGGCATAGAGGCATTGCCTTCCAGTTGTAAGATCAGTAGTTCATCCCCTCCATTTGTTTAAGTGGCCTGAACCACAGATAGCCCCTGATATACTCATCATTAAGAGATTGTATAAAAAAAGTGCTGCATGTAGGAAGTAAATAAAACCTTCCGTCATAACATAATGACAACTGAGAAGACATTGATTATCATGTCACATTAACACCTGGCTGTGGGTAGGATATATTTTGCCAAAAGTGAAGACTTCATGCAGGTGTTGATAGACTGGGTGCCCATGCTGACCTGTGTCCTCAAGCATAAGCTCCCACACTGGACAAGTGAGCATCAGCGTTATATCAGTGGAGCAATGAAAGAAGGCGCCCAGGTCTGATGAATTAGATCTTCTATCACATGACTTTGATAGCCAGGTCCAGGTTACAGCAAGGAAAACTTGGGTATTGCCATTTATGTGGATGTTACATTTGTACATACCATTAACCTAGATTTTGTTGCTGACCAGATAAACCATACTCCCTGATAGTAGTTTGTTATGTGCTGAAAAACAAGTCTGATCCATCATGTGTCGACCTTAAAACTTACAGGACTTTAAGGAACTTCTTCTGACAGTTTGACCTCAGATGCCACAGCATACCTACAAATATCTGGTAAAGTCCCTGTTTCGACAGGTCAGGACTGTTATAGCAGAAGAAGGGAACCCTACTCAATATTAGGTGGGGGGGTCAATATTATGGCTGATCGGTGTAAATGAAATAAGAGGTGCAGTATCATCATCTGAAAAGTCTTTTGCCATAAACATGAGGTTTTTTTTATTCAAAAAAAGAAAAGAAAAACATTTTAAGCTTATTGACTCAATTAAACTCCACCAATGTGCTCTTTCCAAAGTCTTTTATTCTTTAGAGTTTTGGATCAGCAAATGACATAAATCAATACTGATTTATAAAATGACACAGATCTTGATGAAATTATTAGCGATGTGATGTATCTGCTGTCTCGTATTCAGAACAAAGAAGAGGAGAATGGGAGGCCTCAATATTTTCTTCTCAAATAACTTTATTCTCGACATCATCTTCCTTCCATTACTTTACTTGTCTTTCAGTTTAAGAACAGTTCCTGTTTTATAATCTCATCCTAAACGAGTGGAAGTGATGGAGTAAATCTTTTAGTTCATGTATCAATGGTCACATCATATATAAACTTCATGAACCCAAGTGGGTACAAATTAAGTTTTATTTGTTTGTTTTCATCATCGTAGCAACATGTAAGCAGATAATGATAAAATGATGTTATTGCACAGTTACATGAGAAAGCATCCCTTCTAAACACATTTTACAGGTTAGTGACATCAGATGTGTTTACAGTTCTCAGTGAATCAAATAGGCAAAAATAACATTTTGAGATTATTCACATTTTTCCCATGAACTGGAGACTTTCTAATTTAAAAGAATTTGAACATGAACTTGAACAGTTTGCATCTTTGTTTCACAGGTTTAATTAAACTCTCCAAATCAACAAATGTCTAATCACAGAGTGGAATCAGAAGAACTCAAATGCTGCGAGTTGCACAGACAAAAGCGTATTCATATGAACACTTTATGTCATTCCATTTCTTGTTTTTTCCCCAGTTGGTTTGGACACAGTCTTCTGACCCTTGATAGTTGTTTGGCTCTCCTGTATTCCAAAACTTAAAGTCGAATTTAGAGCCATCAGACCACAACCATGCGCCATTCTTCTGACAATCAGTGAGTCCGATCCATTTGACTCCGTCAGCAGGATCAAAGCTTCTGATCAGGTGTTTGACAAAATTCTCTTCCTCCTGACTGTGGATAGATACCAGGTTGGCTCCCTGTGATACACAGTGCAGCTCTGCATCAATCCAGGTCATCTTAGTGGCGATGTACTTGTAGCAGCGGCCATTGAAGCTGTACCATGACTCGGGACAACAACCTTGCCAAAGCAGCATTTCCTTCTCATCTGAAGGAGACGCTGCACCCAGAGCCAGAGCAGCCATGAAGAGGAACAACATCCTGATGGAGTTTTATGTCTGTAATTAAAACAAGGTGTCAATGTCTTGAAGTTGATCTGTATTGATGCTTATCATCAAATATCCTGCAGAGGCAGGTGACAGGCTGCTTTCTTTTATATCACACAGAGAGGGCGTCTCCACTTTTGGTATCTTATCATTAATCTGTGCACTTAATATAATTTTTCTGTTGAGATTGGCTTTGTTCTTAGACATTATGTATTCATACTCTGTATGTTTCTAAAAACAATCTATGTTCCTATCTTGTACTTGTCCACTCTGCTCATACTACGCAATGTATGTTCTTGAATGGTCCAGAACTTTAAGAAAGCATAACTGGACTAAATAACTTGGTTAGATGAAGCTTCTCTATCTTGTCAGATAGGTCTGTCACATTAGATACACGCCTAAAAAAACAGTCACACACACATGTTGCTTATCACAGCCTAAAGAACATGACATGGACAGTGGTTGGCCTGTTTATGTTACTAATAACTGGCCAATTATATTATGTAAGTACAACCTCTGTTAGATTAACGTGAATAAGATGAATATGAACTATTTCCATATATCGGGGCTTCCGATGAGTTTTGCTGTATGCCAACTTTTAATATGTACATTCTCAGGCCTAAAACTGCCCGAGAGCACCTGAAGGCTATTCAGTACTTGTAGCAGTGAGATCATTAGCCAAAATCTTTCAGCTCTACACAACAACACAATATCTGAACATTGGCCAAAGAACGCTGTTCGATCACCTTGATGTCTGATAAAACGTAATATTCAGTCATTTTAATTCAAATTTGATTTTAGCATATTTATTTTCATTGAGCTAATCAAAGTTTCCAACGTCTTTTCTGTCGAGCAATTCAGTTTTATCAGCATTACTGTCACAAACATATCCACACACATTCCTAAAACAGTTTCCCAGATTTTACCAACTAAAGTTCAAGTTCAACAGATCCATTGTCAGAAATACTACTTCTGGTTGGTGGTCCTTCTGAAAATAATTCCATCATTAGGTTGATCTTTGACTGAAAGAGAGGGGCTTGTCTGGCCAGATCACCATGTCTGGGATCCAGTGGGAGAGTCTGACAAGCAGGGAGTCAAGCTGGGAGCGAAGAGTCCTGATTATTATCTTCTTCGCTGCTGTTTTATCATCATTTGTTGATTTAGTAAACATTCATATAGACAGTTTTCCTATTTGAGTTACAGTAATGATGGCTCGCTCTTGGGTTAAATAAAATAACAGACCCTGAAAGGATTGCAATCTTTTAATATAGCAAGATGCTATTATTATTGTTTTATCCTAAATGTTTCAATTTGAATCCCTCAGAAGGTATTTTAAGTGTAAAGTAAAATAGGAGCATTGCACATCGTGGTGCTTAGGACCTACCCTTCTTAGCGGTAGGATTACAACAACAGAAATTAGTTTTGAGATGAATTTTTCAGCAGCAAAAACTTTGTATTATCTGTTGGAACAAAAAGGCATAATAATTCCATCACTAATGTAAAAAGGTAGGGTTTGGCTGAAATTTCAGCACCACTGAAATGAACAAAAATAAGGAAATCAAAGACAAAAACAGACCGCATGTTGTAAAGAGATTTGGAGAAATGGATGTTAGGCTCTATTAAGCATGGACTATTTATCATCTGTTTTCACACGTAATCCCATCTTTATCGTGTCATAAAAGAGCTTTTTTGGTGCAATCAGTTTCAAAGAAGGTCACTTGAGGTCACTGTTGTCCTGGATGAGTGCCATCCCCAGCAGCTCAAAGTACTTCATAACTATCAGAGAACCACCGGCCGATAGTCATTCAGGCCTGAAACTGCTGAGGACTTTGCGATGGGAATGAGCTTTATTATGTATTCTTATTGCAAATACATATTTGTTATATCAGAAATTGATTGATCAACTTAATCATTAAAAAAAATCAAACAACAACTGGCCTGCAAATTACATGTGTCCAAACTTCTAAAGTAGCACATAGACAATAAAAACTAGCATCTCTCGGGTTAAAAAAACCTCAACCAGTGGCTCCGGTTTGCTTGGCTGGTTGAGCAGACATCCCATATACAGAGGCTGAGGCTCCTATTTTTTTTATTTTTTTTTAATATTCCTTTATTTGTGAAAAGTGTCAGTAACACACATGTGACAATCACGAGGGAAGAATTTTACAAAACACCAACAGAAAAGATGATGACAAACAAACAAAAAAATTATAAGGAACAGAGAAATAAAATTGATAATAATAAATATTAATAGTATTTTAAACAAAGAGATTAAAGTGACCCCTGAGTGTAGGTGTTTGTTTCAAGTGTGTATGTGAGTGTGTGTGTGTCTATGGGTATGTTTGTGTGGGGAAAAATAAATTATGCAGACGGCACAGTATAAGGATTAACGGTGGAAATAATAATAGCAAGAATGATCTAAATTACTCCCTGATAGTAGTTTATTATGTGCTGAAAAACAAGTCTGATCCATCATGTGTCGACCTTAAAACTTACAGGACTTAAAGGAACTTCTTCTGAAAGTTTGACGTCAGATGCCACAGCATACCTACAAATATCTGGTAAAGTCCATGTTTCGACAGGTCAGGACTGTTATAGCAGAAGAAGGGAACCCTACTCAATATTAGGTGGGGGTCAATATTATGGCTGATTGGTGTAAATGAAATAAGAGGTGCAGTATCATCATCTGAAAAGTCTTTTGCCATAAACTTTGAGGTTTTTTTATTCAAAAAAAGAAAAGAAAACATTTTAAGCTTATTGACTCAATTAAACTCCACCAATGTGCTCTTTCTAAAGCCTTTTATTCTTTAGAGTTTTGGATCAGCAAATGACATAAATCAATACTGATTTATAAAATGACACAGATCTTGATGACATTATTAGCGATTTGATGTCTCTGCTGTCTCGTATTCAGAACAAAGAAGAGGAGAATGGGAGGCCTCAATATTTTCTTCTCAAATAACTTTATTCTCGACATCATCTTCCTTCCATTACTTCACTTGTCTTTCAGTTTAAGAACAGTTCCTGTTTAATAACTTGTTTTTTTTTGTTTTCATCATCGTAGCAACATGTAAGCAGATAATGATAAAATGATGTTATTGCACAGTTACATGAGAAAGCATCCCTTCTAAACACATTTTACAGGTTAGTGACATCAGATGTTTTTACAGTTCTCATTGAATCAAGCAGGCAAAAATAACATTTTGATAGTATTCACATTTTTCCCATGAACTGGAGAGGTTTTAATTTAAAAGAATTTAAACATGAACTTGAACAGTTTGCATCTTTGTTTCACAGGTTTAATTAAACTCTCCAAATCAACACATGTTAAATCACAGAGTGGAATCAGAAGAACTCAAATGCTGCGAATTGCACAAACAAAAGAGTATTTAAATGAACAGTCTTTGTCATTCCATTTCTTATCTGTGCCCCAGTTGGTGTGGACACATTCTTCTGACCCTCCAGCATTGTTTGGCTCTCCTCTATTCCAAAACCTAAAGTTGACTTTAGAGCCATCAGACCACAACCATGCGCCATTCCTCTGAGCATCAGTGAGTCCGATCCAGTTGACTCCCTCAGCAAGATCAAAGTTTCTGATCAGGAATTTAACAAAATTCTCTTCCTCCTGACTGTGGATAGATACCAGGTTGGCTCCCTGTGATACACAGTACAGCTCTGCATCAATCCAGGTCATCTTAGTGGCGATGTACTTGTAGCAGCGTCCGTTGAAGCTGTACCAGAACTGTGGGCAGTTTCTACGTTGTAGGGCCAATTCTCCCTGAGCTGAAGCGGATACAGCACCCAGAGCCAGACAAAGCAAGACGAGGAACAGCTTCATGTTGACGTTTTACGTATCTCTGTTTGAAGATGTCTTGATGTATTGCTGGAATTAATTTGCACTGGTGGTTGTTCCCAGCAGTTCTGTAGAGACAGATGACAGGCTGATTCTTTTATATCCTTCAGAGAGGGTGTCTGCAGTGTCATGTCTTATCATTGGCCAAATCCTGTTGTATGCAACACCTCAATATCTGAACATGAGCCAACAAACACCGCTGTGCCACTTTCAGTCAACTCTGACATCAGCCTTTTTTTCAGCACAGCAACACAGGCATGCAATTACACATCAACAACAATCCAGTAGTGCAAAGCTTTGTATACATATGTGCAATTTAAACAGCATTGCCGTAATACAATACGTATATAAAATATGTATTCATACTCTGTATGTTTCTAAAAACAATCTATGTTCCTATCTTGTACTTGTCCACTCTGCTCATACTACGCAATGTATGTCCTTGAATGGTCCAAGACTTTAAGATGTCATAACTGGACTAAATAACTGGGTCAGATGAAGCTTCTCTATCTTGTCAGATAGGTCTCTTACATTAGATACCAGCCTAAAACCAACCTCACACACACACGTTGTTTATCACATCCCTAAAAACATGACGTGGACAGTGGTTGGCCAGAGATTGGTGAATTATAGCGAGTGAATAGACTGGGAGAACCCTCAGTGACCCAGCACACAGAGTAAAAAGCTCTGTGTAGAAGCTTTTTGATCAGGTCCTCCCTCTGGTATTCACCCACTCTGACTAATGTATGTAAAGATAACCAAAACGATTTGGAATTGTGAAGAATTAAGAACTGACCGACTGTTCTGGCATCCTTAGCTTTGTCATAAATGCGCTCACCCTAAGATTATCTCATCTAAAGCCTGTTTCCTTCTTCTCTCATTCAGCCCTGAGAGTGAGGGCCGTCAAAACAAAACAATACAGAATACAGATTCTGAGTGCTAGTGGATCATTGGCCTGTACTTTAAGAGCACCAGAGTTACACATAGTTATTTAGCAGATGAGTTTACAATGATAATAGAAGTTATTTTTTCTATTACAGCAACTATTATTAATTAATTCATTTATTTTAAAATGTATTTGATTGGAAGAAATACCAAAGTACATAGATAATCTGAAAATAGCTTTTTCAATGCAGGTATCGCAACGAAGAGATAAAAAGCAATAAAATGTTCAAAATAAATCCAGGTAAGAACACAATGTTTAACACTAGACAGTAGTACAACTTTGTTGTTGAATTAAGATTCAACAGCTCTCTTAAAGAGTTAAAGTTCAGAAGTTTTCAGATAAATGAGCAGAGCATCTAAAGTCTTTGCTCCTTCCATTGAACAACTGTCTGAACAAAAGATGTTTTACAAAGTGAGACTTTATGATTTCCACCTGAAGGAGATCTGAGACCAGACATTCAGTCCATGTGACATGTGTGAAAATATCAGCAATTAACAGCAAGGCCAGATGTCCTCCCTCTCTCTCTCTCTCTCTCTCTTTGTGCATTAATTTCCTATTGAGCAACTTGCCAATAAAGGCAACAACAAAAACAATCCTTTAAAAAACTAAAAATTAAAAAAATAACATCAACCATGGTTCAAAAAGGACTATGATGAAACTAAAAAGAGTACAGCTAAGAAAACTTGGGTCTTGCCATTTATGTGGATGTTACATTTGTACATACCATCAATCTAGATTTTGTTGCTGACCAGATAAACCATACTCCCTGATAGTAGTTTGTTATGTGCTGAAAAACAAGTCTGATCCATCATGTGTCCATCTCAAAACTTACAGGACTTAAAGAACTTCTTTTGACAGTTTGACCTCAGATGCCACAGCATACCTACAAATATCTGGTAAAGTCCATGTTTCGACAGGTCAGGACTGTTATAGCAGAAGAAGGGAACCCTACTCAATATTAGGTGGGGGGTCAATATTATGGCTGATTGGTGTAAATGAAATAAGAGGTGCAGTATCATCATCTGAAAAGTCTTTTGCCATAAACTTTGAGGTTTTTTTATTCAAAAAAAGAAAAGAAAGACATTTTAAGCTTATTGACTCAATTAAACTCCACCAATGTGCTCTTTCCAAAGCGTTTTATTCTTTAGAGTTTTAGATCAGCAAATGACATAAATCAATACTGATTTATAAAATGACACAGATCTTGATGACATTATTAGCGATGTGATGTATCTGCTGTCTCGTATTCAGAACAAAGAACAGGAGAATGGGAGGCCTCAATATTTTCTTCTCAAATAACTTTATTCTCGACATCATCTTCCTTCCATTACTTTACTTGTCTTTCAGTTTAAGAACAGTTCCTGTTTAATAACTTGTTTTTTTTTTTGTTTTCATCATAGTAGCAACATGTAAGCAGATAATGATAAAATTATGTTATTGCACAGTTACATGAGAAAGTATCCCTTCTAAACACATTTTACAGGTTAGTGACATCAGAGGTGTTTACAGTTCTCAGTGAATCAAGTAGGAATAAATAACATTTTGATAGTATTCACATTTTTCCCTTGAACTGGAGAGGTTTTAATTTAAAAGAATTTAAACATGAACTTGAACAGTTTGCATCTTTTTTTCACAGGTTTAATTAAACTCTCCAAATCAACACATGTCAAATCACAGAGTGGAATCAGAAGAACTCAAATGCTGCGAATTGCACAGACAAAAGAGTATTTAAATGAACAGTCTTTGTCATTCCATTTCTTATCTGTGCCCCAGTTGGTGTGGACACATTCTTCTGACCCTCCAGCATTGTTTGGCTCTCCTCTATTCCAAAACCTAAAGTTGAATTTAGAGCCATCAGACCACAACCATGCGCCATTCCTCTGAGCATCAGTGAGTCCGATCCAGTTGACTCCCTCAGCAAGATCAAAGTTTCTGATCAGGAATTTAACAAAATTCTCTTCCTCCTGACTGTGGATAGATACCAGGTTGGCTCCCTGTGATACACAGTACAGCTCTGCATCAATCCAGGTCATCTTAGTGGCGATGTACTTGTAGCAGCGTCCGTTGAAGCTGTACCAGAACTGTGGGCAGTTTCTACGTTGTAGGGCCAATTCTCCCTGAGCTGAAGCGGATACAGCACCCAGAGCCAGACAAAGCAAGACGAGGAACAGCTTCATGTTGACGTTTTACGTATCTCTGTTTGAAGATGTCTTGATGTATTGCTGGAATTAATTTGCACTGGTGGTTGTTCCCAGCAGTTCTGTAGAGACAGATGACAGGCTGATTCTTTTATATCCTTCAGAGAGGGTGTCTGCAGTGTCATGTCTTATCATTGGCCAAATCCTGTTGTATGCAACACCTCAATATCTGAACATGAGCCAACAAACACCGCTGTGCCACTTTCAGTCAACTCTGGCATCAGCCTTTTTTTCAGCACAGCAACACAGGCATGCAATTACACATCAACAACAATCCAGTAGTGCAAAGCTTTGTATACATATGTGCAATTTAAACAGCATTGCCGTAAGATAATACGTATATAAAATATGTATTCATATTCTGTATTCTTCTAAACAATCTATGTTCCTATCTTGTACTTGTCCACTCTGCTCATACTACGCAATGTATGTCCTTGAATGGTCCAAGACTTTAAGATAGCATAACTGGACTAAATAACTGGGTCAGATGAAGCTTCTCTATCTTGTCAGATAGGTCTGTTACATTAGATACCAGCCTAAAACCAACCTCACACACACACGTTGTTTATCACATCCCTAAAAACATGACGTGGACAGTGGTTGGCCAGAGATTGGTGAATTATAGCGAGTGAATAGACTGGGAGAACCCTCAGTGATCCAGCACACAGAGTAAAAAGCTCTGTGTAGAAGCTTTTTGATCAGGTCCTCCCTCTGGTATTCACCCACTCTGACTAATGTATGTAAAGATAACCAAACAATTTAGAATTGTGAAGAATTAAGAACTGACCGACTGTTCTGGCATCCTTAGCTTTGTCATAAATGCGCTCACCCTAAGATTATCTCATCTAAAGCCTGTTTCCTTCTTCTCTCATTCAGCCCTGAGAGTGAGGGCCGTCAAAACAATACGTTTATCTACAGATTCTGAGTGCTAGTTGATCATTGGCCTGTACTTTAAGAGCACCAGAGTTACACATAGTTATTTAGCAGATGAGTTTACAATGATAATAGAAGTTATTTTTTCTATTACAGCAACTATTATTAATTAATTCATTTATTTTAAAATGTATTTGATTGGAAGAAATACCAAAGTACATGGATAATCTGAAAACAGCTTTTTCAATGCAGGTATCGCAACGAAGAGATAAAAAGCAATAAAATGTTCAAAATAAATCCAGGGAAGAACACAATGTTTAACACTAGACAGTAGTACAACTTTGTTGTTGAATTAAGATTCAACAGCTCTCTTAAAGAGTTAAAGTTCAGAAGTTTTCAGATAAACGAGCAGAGCATCTAAAGTCTTTGTTCCTTCCATTGAACAACCGTCTGAACAAAAGATGTTTCACAAAGTGAGACTATATGATTTCCACCTGAAGGAGATCTGAGACCAGACATTCAGTCCATGTGACATATGTGAAAATATCAGCAATTAACAGCAAGGCCAGATGTCCTCTCTCTCTCTCTCTCTCTCTCTCTCTCTTTTTGCATTAATTTCCTATTGAGCAACTTGCCAATAAAGGCAACAACAAAAACAATCCTTTAAAAAACTAAAAATGAAAAAAATAACATCAACCATGGTTCAAAAAGGACTATGATGAAACTAAAAAGAAACAAGCAGTGTCAGAAGTGTTTTTGCCAGAGCTCAGGCGTAGAGGCATTGCCTTCCAGTTGTAAGATCAGTAGTTCATCCCCTCCATTTGTTTAAGTGGCCTGAACCACAGATAGCCCCTGATATACTCATCATTAAGAGATTGTATAAAAAAAAGTGCTGCATGTAGGAAGTAAATAAAACTTTCCGTCATAACATAATGACAACTGAGAAGACATTGATTATCATGTCACATTAACACCTGGCTGTGGGTAGGATATATTTTGCCAAAAGTGAAGACTTCATGCAGGTGTTGATAGACTGGGTGCCCATGCTGACCTGTGTCCTCAAGCATAAGCTCCCACACTGGACAAGTGAGCATCAGCGTTATATCAGTGGAGCAATGAAAGAAGGCGCCCAGGTCTGATGAACTGCATCTTCTATCACATGACTTTGATAGCCAGGTCCAGGTTACAGCAAGGAAAACTTGGGTATTGCCATTTATGTGGATGTTACATTTGTACATACCATTAACCTAGATTTTGTTGCTGACCAGATAAACCATACTCCCTGATAGTAGTTTGTTATGTCCTGAAAAACAAGTCTGATCCATCATGTGTCCACCTTAAAACTTAAAGGACTTAAAGGAACATCTTCTGAAAGTTTGACGTCAGATGCCACAGCATACCTACAAATATCTGGTAAAGTCCATGTTTCGACAGGTCAGGACTGTTATAGCAGAAGAAGGGAACCCTACTCAATATTATGTGGGGGGTCAATATTATGGCTGATCGGTGTAAATTAAATAAGAGGTGCAGTATCATCATCTGAAAAGTCTTTTGCCATAAACTTTGAGGTTTTTTTTATTCAAAAAAAGAAAAGAAAACATTTTAAGCTTATTGACTCAATTAAACTCCACCAATGTGCTCTTTCCAAAGCCTTTTATTCTTTAGAGTTTTAGATCAGCAACAGACATAAATCAATACTGATTTATAAAATGACACAGATCTTGATGACATTATTAGCGATGTGATGTATCTGCTGTCTCGTATTCAGAACAAAGAAGAGGAGAATGGGAGGCCTCAATATTTTCTTCTCAAATAACTTTATTCTCGACATCATCTTCCTTCCATTATTTTACTTGTCTTTCAGTTTAAGAACAGTTCCTGTTTAATAACTTGGTTTTTTTTGTTTCCATCATCGTAGCAACATGTAAGCAGATAACGATAAAATGATGTTATTGCACAGTTACATGAGAAAGCATCCCTTCTAAACACATTTTACAGGTTAGTGACATCAGAGGTGTTTACAGTTCTCAGTGAATCAAGTAGGAAAAAATAACATTTTGAGATCATTCACATTTTTCCCATGAACTGGAGAGGTTTTAATTTAAAAGAATTTGAACATAAACTTGAACAGTTTGCATCTTTGTTTCACAGGTTTAATTAAACTCTTCAAATCAACAAATGTCAAATCACAGAGTGGAATCAGAAGAACTCAAATGCTGCGAATTGCACAGACAAAAGAGTATTTAAATGAACAGTCTTTGTCATTCCATTTCTTATCTGTGCCCCAGTTGGTGTGGACACATTCTTCTGACCCTCCAGCATTGTTTGGCTCTCCTCTATTCCAAAACCTAAAGTTGACTTTAGAGCCATCAGACCACAACCATGCGCCATTCCTCTGAGCATCAGTGAGTCCGATCCAGTTGACTCCCTCAGCAAGATCAAAGTTTCTGATCAGGAATTTGACAAAATTCTCTTCCTCCTGACTGTGGATAGATACCAGGTTGGCTCCCTGTGATACACAGTACAGCTCTGCATCAATCCAGGTCATCTTAGTGGCGATGTACTTGTAGCAGCGTCCGTTGAAGCTGTACCAGAACTGTGGGCAGTTTCTACGTTGTAGGGCCAATTCTCCCTGAGCTGAAGCGGATACAGCACCCAGAGCCAGACAAAGCAAGACGAGGAACAGCTTCATGTTGACGTTTTACGTATCTCTGTTTGAAGATGTCTTGATGTATTGCTGGAATTAATTTGCACTGGTGGTTGTTCCCAGCAGTTCTGTAGAGACAGATGACAGGCTGATTCTTTTATATCCTTCAGAGAGGGTGTCTGCAGTGTCATGTCTTATCATTGGCCAAATCCTGTTGTATGCAACACCTCAATATCTGAACATGAGCCAACAAACACCGCTGTGCCACTTTCAGTCAACTCTGGCATCAGCCTTTTTTTCAGCACAGCAACACAGGCATGCAATTACACATCAACAACAATCCAGTAGTGCAAAGCTTTGTATACATATGTGCAATTTAAACAGCATTGCCGTAAGATAATACGTATATAAAATATGTATTCATATTCTGTATTCTTCTAAACAATCTATGTTCCTATCTTGTACTTGTCCACTCTGCTCATACTACGCAATGTATGTCCTTGAATGGTCCAAGACTTTAAGATAGCATAACTGGACTAAATAACTGGGTCAGATGAAGCTTCTCTATCTTGTCAGATAGGTCTGTTACATTAGATACCAGCCTAAAACCAACCTCACACACACACGTTGTTTATCACATCCCTAAAAACATGACGTGGACAGTGGTTGGCCAGAGATTGGTGAATTATAGCGAGTGAATAGACTGGGAGAACCCTCAGTGATCCAGCACACAGAGTAAAAAGCTCTGTGTAGAAGCTTTTTGATCAGGTCCTCCCTCTGGTATTCACCCACTCTGACTAATGTATGTAAAGATAACCAAACAATTTAGAATTGTGAAGAATTAAGAACTGACCGACTGTTCTGGCATCCTTAGCTTTGTCATAAATGCGCTCACCCTAAGATTATCTCATCTAAAGCCTGTTTCCTTCTTCTCTCATTCAGCCCTGAGAGTGAGGGCCGTCAAAACAATACGTTTATCTACAGATTCTGAGTGCTAGTTGATCATTGGCCTGTACTTTAAGAGCACCAGAGTTACACATAGTTATTTAGCAGATGAGTTTACAATGATAATAGAAGTTATTTTTTCTATTACAGCAACTATTATTAATTAATTCATTTATTTTAAAATGTATTTGATTGGAAGAAATACCAAAGTACATGGATAATCTGAAAACAGCTTTTTCAATGCAGGTATCGCAACGAAGAGATAAAAAGCAATAAAATGTTCAAAATAAATCCAGGTAAGAACACAATGTTTAACACTAGACAGTAGTACAACTTTGTTGTTGAATTAAGATTCAACAGCTCTCTTAAAGAGTTAAAGTTCAGAAGTTTTCAGATAAACGAGCAGAGCATCTAAAGTCTTTGTTCCTTCCATTGAACAACCGTCTGAACAAAAGATGTTTCACAAAGTGAGACTATATGATTTCCACCTGAAGGAGATCTGAGACCAGACATTCAGTCCATGTGACATATGTGAAAATATCAGCAATTAACAGCAAGGCCAGATGTCCTCTCTCTCTCTCTCTCTCTCTCTCTCTCTTTTTGCATTAATTTCCTATTGAGCAACTTGCCAATAAAGGCAACAACAAAAACAATCCTTTAAAAAACTAAAAATGAAAAAAATAACATCAACCATGGTTCAAAAAGGACTATGATGAAACTAAAAAGAAACAAGCAGTGTCAGAAGTGTTTTTGCCAGAGCTCAGGCGTAGAGGCATTGCCTTCCAGTTGTAAGATCAGTAGTTCATCCCCTCCATTTGTTTAAGTGGCCTGAACCACAGATAGCCCCTGATATACTCATCATTAAGAGATTGTATAAAAAAAAGTGCTGCATGTAGGAAGTAAATAAAACTTTCCGTCATAACATAATGACAACTGAGAAGACATTGATTATCATGTCACATTAACACCTGGCTGTGGGTAGGATATATTTTGCCAAAAGTGAAGACTTCATGCAGGTGTTGATAGACTGGGTGCCCATGCTGACCTGTGTCCTCAAGCATAAGCTCCCACACTGGACAAGTGAGCATCAGCGTTATATCAGTGGAGCAATGAAAGAAGGCGCCCAGGTCTGATGAACTGCATCTTCTATCACATGACTTTGATAGCCAGGTCCAGGTTACAGCAAGGAAAACTTGGGTATTGCCATTTATGTGGATGTTACATTTGTACATACCATTAACCTAGATTTTGTTGCTGACCAGATAAACCATACTCCCTGATAGTAGTTTGTTATGTCCTGAAAAACAAGTCTGATCCATCATGTGTCCACCTTAAAACTTAAAGGACTTAAAGGAACATCTTCTGAAAGTTTGACGTCAGATGCCACAGCATACCTACAAATATCTGGTAAAGTCCATGTTTCGACAGGTCAGGACTGTTATAGCAGAAGAAGGGAACCCTACTCAATATTATGTGGGGGGTCAATATTATGGCTGATCGGTGTAAATTAAATAAGAGGTGCAGTATCATCATCTGAAAAGTCTTTTGCCATAAACTTTGAGGTTTTTTTTATTCAAAAAAAGAAAAGAAAACATTTTAAGCTTATTGACTCAATTAAACTCCACCAATGTGCTCTTTCCAAAGCCTTTTATTCTTTAGAGTTTTAGATCAGCAACAGACATAAATCAATACTGATTTATAAAATGACACAGATCTTGATGACATTATTAGCGATGTGATGTATCTGCTGTCTCGTATTCAGAACAAAGAAGAGGAGAATGGGAGGCCTCAATATTTTCTTCTCAAATAACTTTATTCTCGACATCATCTTCCTTCCATTATTTTACTTGTCTTTCAGTTTAAGAACAGTTCCTGTTTAATAACTTGGTTTTTTTTGTTTCCATCATCGTAGCAACATGTAAGCAGATAACGATAAAATGATGTTATTGCACAGTTACATGAGAAAGCATCCCTTCTAAACACATTTTACAGGTTAGTGACATCAGAGGTGTTTACAGTTCTCAGTGAATCAAGTAGGAAAAAATAACATTTTGAGATCATTCACATTTTTCCCATGAACTGGAGAGGTTTTAATTTAAAAGAATTTGAACATAAACTTGAACAGTTTGCATCTTTGTTTCACAGGTTTAATTAAACTCTTCAAATCAACAAATGTCAAATCACAGAGTGGAATCAGAAGAACTCAAATGCTGCGAATTGCACAGACAAAAGAGTATTTAAATGAACAGTCTTTGTCATTCCATTTCTTATCTGTGCCCCAGTTGGTGTGGACACATTCTTCTGACCCTCCAGCATTGTTTGGCTCTCCTCTATTCCAAAACCTAAAGTTGACTTTAGAGCCATCAGACCACAACCATGCGCCATTCCTCTGAGCATCAGTGAGTCCGATCCAGTTGACTCCCTCAGCAAGATCAAAGTTTCTGATCAGGAATTTGACAAAATTCTCTTCCTCCTGACTGTGGATAGATACCAGGTTGGCTCCCTGTGATACACAGTACAGCTCTGCATCAATCCAGGTCATCTTAGTGGCGATGTACTTGTAACAGCGTCCGTTGAAGCTGTACCAGAACTGTGGGCAGTTTCTACGTTGTAGGGCCAATTCTCCCTGAGCTGAAGCGGATACAGCACCCAGAGCCAGACAAAGCAAGACGAGGAACAGCTTCATGTTGACGTTTTACGTATCTCTGTTTGAAGATGTCTTGATGTATTGCTGGAATTAATTTGCACTGATGGTTGTTCCCAGCAGTCCTGTAGAGACAGATGAAAGGCTGATTCTTTTATATCCTTCAGAGAGGGTGTCTGCAGTGTCATGTCTTATCATTGGCCAAATCCTGTTGTATGCAACACCTCAATATCTGAACATGAGCCAACAAACACCGCTGTGCCACTTTCAGTCAACTCTGACATCAGCCTTTTTTTCAGCACAGCAACACAGGCATGCAATTACACATCAACAACAATCCAGTAGTGCAAAGCTTTGTATACATATGTACAATTTAAACAGCATTGCCGTAATACAATACGTATATAAAATATGTATTCATATTCTGTATTCTTCTAAACAATCTATGTTCCTATCTTGTACTTGTCCACTCTGCTCATACTACGCAATGTATGTCCTTGAATGGTCCAAGACTTTAAGATAGCATAACTGGACTAAATAACTGGGTCAGATGAAGCTTCTCTATCTTGTCAGATAGGTCTCTTACATTAGATACCAGCCTAAAACCAACCTCACACACACACGTTGTTTATCATATCCCTAAAAACATGACGTGGACAGTGGTTGGCCAGAGATTGGTGAATTATAGCGAGTGAATAGACTGGGAGAACCCTCAGTGATCCAGCACACAGAGTAAAAAGCTCTGTGTAGAAGCTTTTTGATCAGGTCCTCCCTCTGGTATTCACCCACTCTGACTAATGTATGTAAAGATAACCAAAACGATTTAGAATTGTGAAGAATTAAGAACTGACCGACTGTTCTGGCATCCTTAGCTGTGTCATAAATGCGCTCACCCTAAGATTATCTCATCTAAAGCCTGTTTCCTTCTTCTCTCATTCAGCCCTGAGAGTGAGGGCCGTCAAAACAATACGTTTATCTACAGATTCTGAGTGCTAGTTGATCATTGGCCTGTACTTTAAGAGCACCAGAGTTACACATAGTTATTTAGCAGATGAGTTTACAATGATAATAGAAGTTGTATTTTCTATTACAGCAACTATTATTAATTAATTCATTTATTTTAAAATGTATTTGATTGGAAGAAATACCAAAGTACATGGATAATCTGAAAACAGCTTTTTCAATGCAGGTATCGCAACGAAGAGATAAAAAGCAATAAAATGTTCAAAATAAATCCAGGTAAGAACACAATGTTTAACACTAGACAGTAGTACAACTTTGTTGTTGAATTAAGATTCAACAGCTCTCTTAAAGAGTTAAAGTTCAGAAGTTTTCAGTTAAATGAGCAGAGCATTTAAAGTCTTTACTCCTTCCATTGAACAACTGTCTGAACAAAAGATGTTTCACAAAGTGAGACTTTATGATTTCCACCTGAAGGAGATCTGAGACCAGACATTCAGTCCATGTGACATATGTGAAAATATCAGTAATTAACAGCAAGGCCAGATGTCCTCCCTCTCTCTTTCTCTCTCTCTCTTTGTGCATTCATTTCCTATTAAACAACTTGCCAATAAAGGCAACAACAAAAACAATCCTTTAAAAAACTAAAAATGAAAAAAATAACATCAACCATGGTTCAAAAAGGACTATGATGAAACTAAAAAGAGTACAGCTAAGAAAACTTGGGTCTTGCCATTTATGTGGATGTTACATTTGTACATACCATCAATCTAGATTTTGTTGCTGACCAGATAAACCATACTCCCTGATAGTAGTTTGTTATGTGCTGAAAAACAAGTCTGATCCATCATGTGTCCACCTCAAAACTTACAGGACTAAAAGGAACTTCTTCTGACAGTTTGACCTCAGATGCCACAGCATACCTACAAATATCTGGTAAAGTCCATGTTTCGACAGGTCAGGACTGTTATAGCAGAAGAAGGGAACCCTACTCAATATTAGGTGGGGGGTCAATATTATGGCTGATCGGTGTAAATGAAATAAGAGGTGCAGTATGATCATCTGAAAAGTCTTTTGCCATAAACATTGAGGTTTTTTTTATTCAAAAAAAGAAAAGAAAAACATTTTAAGCTTATTGACTTAATTAAACTCCACCAATGTGCTCTTTCCAAAGCCTTTTATTCTTTAGAGTTTTGGATCAGCAACAGACATAAATCAATACTGATTTATAAAATGACACAGATCTTGATGACATTATTAACGATGTGATGTATCTGCTGTCTCGTATTCAGAACAAAGAAGAGGAGAATGGGAGGCCTCAATATTTTCATCTCAAATAACTTTATTCTCAATATCATCTTCCTTCCATTACTTTACTTGTCTTTCAGTTTAAGAACAGTTCCTGTTAAATAACTTGTTTTTTTGTTTGTTTTCATCATCGTAGCAACATGTAAGCAGATAATGATAAAATTATGTTATTGCACAGTTACATGAGAAAGCATCCCTTCTAAACACATTTTACAGGTTAGTGACATCAGATGTGTTTACAGTTCTCAGTGAAACAAATAGGCAAAAATAACATTTTGAGATTATTCACATTTTTCCCATGAACTGGAGACTTTCTAATTTAAAAGAATTTGAACATAAACTTGAACAGTTTGCATCTTTGTTTCACAGGTTTAATTAAACTCTCCAAATCAACACATGTTAAATCACAGAGTGGAATCAGAAGAACTCAAATGCTGCGAGTTGCACAGACAAAAGCGTATTTATATGAACACTTTGTGTCATTCCATTTCTTGTTTTTTCCCCAGTTGGTTTGGACACAGTCTTCTGACCCTCCAGAGTTGTTTGGCTGTCCTTTATTCCAAAACTTAAAGTCGAATTTAGAGCCATCAGACCACAACCATGCGCCATTCTTCTGAGCATCAGTGAGTCCGATCCAGTTGACTCTCTCAGCAGGATCAAAGCTTCTGATCAGGTGTTTGACAAAATTCTCTTCCTCCCGACTGTGGATAGATACCAGGTTGGCTCCCTGTGATACACAGTGCAGCTCTGCATCAATCCAGGTCATCTTAGTGGCGATGTACTTGTAGCAGCGGCCATTGAAGCTGTACCATGACTCGGGACAACAGCCTTGCCAAAGCAGCATTTCCTTCTCATCTGAAGGAGACGCTGCACCCAGAGCCAGAGCAGCCATGAAGAGGAGCAACATCCTGATGGAGTTTTATGTCTGTAATTAAAACAAGGTGTCAATGTCTTGAAGTTGATCTGTACTGATGCTTGTCATCAAATATCCTGCAGAGGCAGGTGACAGGCTGCTTTCTTTTATATCACACAGAGAGGGCGTCTCCACTTTTGGTATCTTATCATTAATCTGTGCACTTAATATAATTTTTCTGTTGAGATTGGCTTTGTTCTTAGACATTATGTATTCATACTCTGTATGTTTCTAAAAACAATCTATGTTCCTATCTTGTACTTGTCCACTCTGCTCATACTACACAATGTATGTTCTTGAATGGTCCAGAACTTTAAGAAAGCATAACTGGACTAAATAACTTGGTTAGATGAAGCTTCTCTATCTTGTCAGATAGGTCTGTCACATTAGATACACGCCAAAAAAACAGTCACACACACATGTTGCTTATCACAGCCTAAAGAACATGACATGGACAGTGGTTGGCCTGTTTATGTTACTAATAACTGGCCAATTATATTATGTAAGTACAACCTCTGTTAGATAAACGTGAAGAAGATGAATATGAACTATTTCCATATATCGGGGCTTCCGATGAGTTTTGCTGTATGCCAACTTTTAATATGTACATTCTCAGGCCTAAAGCTGCCCGAGAGCACCTGAAGGCTATTCAGTACTTGTAGCAGTGAGATCATTAGCCAAAAACTTTCAGCTCTATACAACAACACAATATCTGAACATTGGCCAAAGAACGCTGTTCGATCACTTTGATGTCTGATAAAACTTGATATTCAGTCATTTTAATTCAAATTTGATTTTAGCATATTTATTTTCATTGAGCTAATCAAAACTTCCAACGTCTTTTCTGTCGAGCAATTCAGTTTTATCATCATTTGTTGATGGAGTAAACATTCATATAGACAGTTTTCCTATTTGAGTTACAGTAATGATGGCTCGCTCTTGGGTTAAATAAAATAACAGACCCTGAAAGGATTGCAATCTTTTAATATAGCAAGATGCTATTATTATTATTGTTTTATCCTAAATGTTTCGATTTGAATCCCTCAGAAGGTATTTTAAGTGTAAAGTAAAATAGGAGCATTGCACATCATGGTGCTTAGGACCTACCCTTCTTAGCGGTAGGATTACAACAACAGAAATTAGTATTGAGATTAATTTTTCAGCAGCAAAAACTTTGTATTATCTGTTGGAACAAAAAGGCATAATAATTCCATCACTAATGTAAAAAGGTAGGGTTTGGCTGAAATTTCAGCACCACTGAAATGAACAAAAATAAGGAAATCAAAGACAAAAACAGACAGCATGTTGTAAAGAGATTTGGAGAAATGGATGTTAGGCTCTATTAAGCATGGACTATTTATCATTTGTTGTCACACGTAATCCCATCTTTATCGTATCATAAAAGAGCTTTTTTGGTGCAATCAGTTTCAAACAAGGTCACTTGAGGTCACTGTTGTTCTGGATGAGTGCCATCCCCAGCAGCTCAAAGTACTTCATAACTATCAGAGAACCACCGGCCGATAGTCATTCAGGCCTGAAACTGCCGAGGACTTTGCGATGGGGATGAGCTTTATTATGTATTCTTATTGCAAATACATATTTGTTATATCAGAAATTGATTGATCAACTTAATCATTAAAACAAATCAAACAACAACTGGCCTGCAAATTAAATGTGTCCAAACTTCTAAAGTAGCATATAGACAATAAAAACTAGCATCTCTCGGGTTAAAAAAACCTCAACCAGTGGCTCCGGTTTGCTTGGCTGGTTGAGCAGACATCCCATATACAGAGGCTGAGGCTCCTATTTTTTTATTTTTTTTTAATATTCCTTTATTTGTGAAAAGTGTCAGTAACACACATGTGACAATCAGGAGGGAAGAATTTTACAAAACAACAACAGAAAAGATGATGACAAACAAACGAAAAAAATTAAAAGGAACAGAGAAATAAAATTGATAATAATGAATATTAATAGTACTTTAAACAAAGAGATTAAAGTGACCCCTGAGTGTAGGTGTTTGTTTCAAGTGTGTATGTGAGTGTGTGTGTGTCTATGGGTATGTTTGTGTGGGGAAAAAGAAATTATGCAGACGGCACAGTATAAGGATTAACGGTGGAAATAATAAAAGCAAGAATGATCTAAATTACTCCCTGATAGTAGTTTATTATGTGCTGAAAAACAAGTCTGATCCATCATGTTTCCACCTTAAAACTTACAGGACTTAAAGGAACTTCTTCTGAAAGTTTGACGTCAGATGCCACACCATACCTACAAATATCTGGTAATGTCCATGTTTCGACAGGTCAGGACTGTTATAGCAGAAGAAGGGAACCCTACTCAATATTAGGTGGGGGTCAATATTATGGCTGATTGGTGTAAATGAAATAAGAGGTGCAGTATCATCATCTGAAAAGTCTTTTGCCATAAACTTTGAGGTTTTTTTATTCAAAAAAAGAAAAGAAAACATTTTAAGCTTATTGACTCAATTAAACTCCACCAATGTGCTCTTTCCAAAGCCTTTTATTCTTTAGAGTTTTGGATCAGCAAATGACATAAATCAATACTGATTTTTAAAATGACACAGATCTTGATGACATTATTAGCGATGTGATGTATCTGCTGTCTCGTATTCAGAACAAAGAAGAGGAGAATGGGAGGCCTCAATATTTTCTTCTCAAATAACTTTATTCTCTACATCATCTTCCTTCCATTACTTTACTTGTCTTTCAGTTTAAGAACAGTTCCTGTTTAATAACTTGTTTTTTTTTTTGTTTTCATCATAGTAGCAACATGTAAGCAGATAATGATAAAATTATGTTATTGCACAGTTACATGAGAAAGCATCCCTTCTAAACACATTTTACAGGTTAGTGACATCAGATGTGTTTACAGTTCTCAGTGAATCAAGTAGGCAAAAATAACATTTTGATAGTATTCACATTTTTCCCATGAACTGGAGAGGTTTTAATTTAAAAGAATTTAAACATGAACTTGAACAGTTTGCATCTTTTTTCACAGGTTTAATTAAACTCTCCAAATCAACACATGTCAAATCACAGAGTGGAATCAGAAGAACTCAAATGCTGCGAATTGCACAGACAAAAGCGTATTTAAATGAACAGTCTTTGTCATTCCATTTCTTATCTGTGCCCCAGTTGGTGTGGACACATTCTTCTGACCCTCCAGCATTGTTTGGCTCTCCTCTATTCCAAAACCTAAAGTTGACTTTAGAGCCATCAGACCACAACCATGCGCCATTCCTCTGAGCATCAGTGAGTCCGATCCAGTTGACTCCCTCAGCAAGATCAAAGTTTCTGATCAGGAATTTGACAAAATTCTCTTCCTCCTGACTGTGGATAGATACCAGGTTGGCTCCCTGTGATACACAGTACAGCTCTGCATCAATCCAGGTCATCTTAGTGGCGATGTACTTGTAACAGCGTCCGTTGAAGCTGTACCAGAACTGTGGGCAGTTTCTACGTTGTAGGGCCAATTCTCCCTGAGCTGAAGCGGATACAGCACCCAGAGCCAGACAAAGCAAGACGAGGAACAGCTTCATGTTGACGTTTTACGTATCTCTGTATGAAGATGTCTTGATGTATTGCTGGAATTAATTTGCACTGGTGGTTGTTCCCAGCAGTCCTGTAGAGACAGATGACAGGCTGATTCTTTTATATCCTTCAGAGAGGGTGTCTGCAGTGTCATGTCTTATCATTGGCCAAATCCTGTTGTATGCAACACCTCAATATCTGAACATGAGCCAACAAACACCGCTGTGCCACTTTCAGTCAACTCTGGCATCAGCCTTTTTTTCAGCACAGCAACACAGGCATGCAATTACACATCAACAACAATTCAGTAGTGCAAAGCTTTGTATACATATGTGCAATTTAAACAGCATTGCCGTAAGATAATACGTATATAAAATATGTATTCATATTGGGTATTCTTCTAAACAATCTATGTTCCTATCTTGTACTTGTCCACTCTGCTCATACTACGCAATGTATGTCCTTGAATGGTCCAAGACTTTAAGATAGCATAACTGGACTAAATAACTGGGTCAGATGAAGCTTCTCTATCTTGTCAGATAGGTCTGTTACATTAGATACCAGCCTAAAACCAACCTCACACACACACGTTGTTTATCACATCCCTAAAAACATGACGTGGACAGTGGTTGGCCAGAGATTGGTGAATTATAGCGAGTGAATAGACTGGTAGAACCCTCAGTGATCCAGCACACATAGTAAAAAGCTCTGTGTAGAAGCTTTTTGATCAGGTCCTCCCTCTGGTATTCACCCACTCTGACTAATGTATGTAAAGATAACCAAACAATTTAGAATTGTGAAGAATTAAGAACTGACCGACTGTTCTGGCATCCTTAGCTGTGTCATAAATGCGCTCACCCTAAGATTATCTCATCTAAAGCCTGTTTCCTTCTTCTCTCATTCAGCCCTGAGAGTGAGGGCCGTCAAAACAATACGTTTATCTACAGATTCTGAGTGCTAGTTGATCATTGGCCTGTACTTTAAGAGCACCAGAGTTACACATAGTTATTTAGCAGATGAGTTTACAATGATAATAGAAGTTATTTTTTCTATTACAGCAACTATTATTAATTAATTCATTTATTTTAAAATGTATTTGATTGGAAGAAATACCAAAGTACATAGATAATCTGAAAACAGCTTTTTCAATGCAGGTATCGCAACGAAGAGATAAAAAGCAATAAAATGTTCAAAATAAATCCAAGTAAGAACACAAAGTTTAACACTAGACAGTAGTACAAGTTTGTTGTTGAATTAAGATTCAACAGCTCTCTTAAAGAGTTAAAGTTCAGATGTTTTCAGATAAATGAGCAGAGCATTTAAAGTCTTTGCTCCTTCCATTGAACAACTGTCTGAACAAAAGATGTTTCACAAAGTGAGACTTTATGATTTCCACCTGAAGGAGATCTGAGACCAGACATTCAGTCCATGTGACATATGTGAAAATATCAGCAATTAACAGCAAGGCCAGATGTCCTCCCTCTCTCTCTCTCTCTTTCTGCATTCATTTCCTATTGAGCAACTTGCCGATAAAGGCAACAACAACAACAATCCTTTAAAAAACTAAAAATGAAAAAAATAACATCAACCATGGTTCAAAAAGGACTATGATGAAACTAAAAAGAGTACAGCTAAGAAAACTTGGGTCTTGCCATTTATGTGGATGTTACATTTGTACATACCATCAATCTAGATTTTGTTACTGACCAGATAAACCATACTCCCTGATAGGAGTTTGTTATGTGCTGAAAAACAAGTCTGATCCATCATGTGTCCACCTCAAAACTTACAGGACTTAAAGGAACTTCTTCTGACAGTTTGACGTCAGATGCCACAGCATACCTACAAATATCTGGTAAAGTCCCTGTTTCGACAGGTCAGGACTGTTATAGCAGAAGAAGGGAACCCTACTCAATATTAGGTGGGGGGTCAATATTATGGCTGATCGGTGTAAATGAAATAAGAGGTGCAGTATCATCATCTGAAAAGTCTTTTGCCATAAACTTTGAGGTTTTTTTTATTCAAAAAAAGAAAAGAAAACATTTTAAGCTTATTGACTCAATTAAACTCCACCAATGTGCTCTTTCCAAAGCCTTTTATTCTTTAGAGTTTTGGATCAGCAAATGACATAAATCAATACTGATTTTTAAAATGACACAGATCTTGATGACATTATTAACGATGTGATGTATCTGCTGTCTCGTATTCAGAACAAAGAAGAGGAGAATGGGAGGCCTCAATATTTTCTTCTCAAATAACTTTATTCTCGACATCATCTTCCTTCCATTACTTTACTTGTCTTTCAGTTTAAGAACAGTTCCTGTTTAATAACTTGTTTTTTTTTGTTTCCATCATCGTAGCAACATGTAAGCATATAACGATAAAATTATGATATTGCACAGTTACATGAGAAAGCATCCCATCTAAACACATTTTACAGGTTGGTGACATCAGATGTGTTTACAGTTCTCAGTGAATCAAGTAGGAAAAAATAACATTTTGAGATTATTCACATTTTTCCCATGAACTGGAGAGGTTTTAATTTAAAAGAATTTGAACATAAACCTGAACAGTTTGCATCTTTGTTTCACAGGTTTAATTAAACTCTCCAAATCAACACATGTCAAATCACAGAGTGGAATCAGAAGAACTCAAATGCTGCGAATTGCACAGACAAAAGAGTATTTAAATGAACAGTCTTTGTCATTCCATTTCTTATCTGTGCCCCAGTTGGTGTGGACACATTCTTCTGACCCTCCAGCATTGTTTGGCTCTCCTCTATTCCAAAACCTAAAGTTGACTTTAGAGCCATCAGCCCACAACCATGCGCCATTCCTCTGAGCATCAGTGAGTCCGATCCAGTTGACTCCCTCAGCAAGATCAAAGTTTCTGATCAGGAATTTGACAAAATTCTCTTCCTCCTGACTGTGGATAGATACCAGGTTGGCTCCCTGTGATACACAGTACAGCTCTGCATCAATCCAGGTCATCTTAGTGGCGATGTACTTGTAACAGCGTCCGTTGAAGCTGTACCAGAACTGTGGGCAGTTTCTACGTTGTAGGGCCAATTCTCCCTGAGCTGAAGCGGATACAGCACCCAGAGCCAGACAAAGCAAGACGAGGAACAGCTTCATGTTGACGTTTTACGTATCTCTGTATGAAGATGTCTTGATGTATTGCTGGAATTAATTTGCACTGGTGGTTGTTCCCAGCAGTCCTGTAGAGACAGATGACAGGCTGATTCTTTTATATCCTTCAGAGAGGGTGTCTGCAGTGTCATGTCTTATCATTGGCCAAATCCTGTTGTATGCAACACCTCAATATCTGAACATGAGCCAACAAACACCGCTGTGCCACTTTCAGTCAACTCTGGCATCAGCCTTTTTTTCAGCACAGCAACACAGGCATGCAATTACACATCAACAACAATCCAGTAGTGCAAAGCTTTGTATACATATGTGCAATTTAAACAGCATTGCCGTAATATAATACGTATATAAAATATGTATTCATATTCTGTATTCTTCTAAACAATCTATGTTCCTATCTTGTACTTATCCACTCTGCTCATACTACGCAATGTATGTCCTTGAATGGTCCAAGACTTTAAGATAGCATAACTGGACTAAATAACTGGGTCAGATGAAGCTTCTCTATCTTGTCAGATAGGTCTCTTACATTAGATACCAGCCTAAAACCAACCTCACACACACACGTTGTTTATCACATCCCTAAAAACATGACGTGGACAGTGGTTGGCCAGAGATTGGTGAATTATAGCGAGTGAATAGACTGGGAGAACCCTCAGTGATCCAGCACACATAGTAAAAAGCTCTGTGTAGAAGCTTTTTGATCAGGTCCTCCCTCTGGTATTCACCCACTCTGACTAATGTATGTAAAGATAACCAAAACGATTTAGAATTGTGAAGAATTAAAAACTGACCGACTGTTCTGGCATCCTTAGCTTTGTCATAAATGCGCTCACCCTAAGATTATCTCATCTAAAGCCTGTTTCCTTCTTCTCTCATTCAGCCCTGAGAGTGAGGGCCGTCAAAACAATACGTTTATCTACAGATTCTGAGTGCTAGTTGATCATTGGCCTGTACTTTAAGAGCACCAGAGTTACACATAGTTATTTAGCAGATGAGTTTACAATGATAATAGAAGTTATTTTTTCTATTACAGCAACTATTATTAATTAATTCATTTATTTTAAAATGTATTTGATTGGAAGAAATACCAAAGTACATGGATAATCTGAAAACAGCTTTTTCAATGCAGGTATCGCAACGAAGAGATAAAAAGCAATAAAATGTTCAAAATAAATCCAGGTAAGAACACAATGTTTAACACTAGACAGTAGTACAACTTTGTTGTTGAATTAGGATTCAACAGCTCTCTTAAAGAGTTAAAGTTCAGAAGTTTTCAGATAAACGAGCAGAGCATCTAAAGTCTTTGCTCCTTCCATTGAACAACCGTCTGAACAAAAGATGTTTCACAAAGTGAGACTTTATGATTTCCACCTGAAGGAGATCTGAGACCAGACATTCAGTCCATGTGACATATGTGAAAATATCAGCAATTAACAGCAAGGCCAGATGTCCTCCCTCTCTCTCTCTCTCTCTCTCTTTGTGCATTAATTTCCTATTAAGCAACTTGCCAATAAAGGCAACAACAAAAACAATCCTTTAAAAAACTAAAAATGAAAAAAATAATATCAACCATGGTTCAAAAAGGACTATGATGAAACTAAAAAGAAACAAGCAGTGTCAGAAGTGTTTTTGCCAGAGCTCAGGCGTAGAGGCATTGCCTTCCAGTTGTAAGATCAGTAGTTTATCCCCTCCATTTGTTTAAGTGGCCTGAACCACAGATAGCCCCTGATATACTCATCATTAAGAGATTGTATAAAAAAAAGTGCTGCATGTAGGAAGTAAATAAAACCTTCCGTCATAACATAATGACAACTGAGAAGACATTGATTATCATGTCACATTAACACCTGGCTGTGGGTAGGATATATTTTGCCAAAAGTGAAGACTTCATGCAGGTGTTGATAGACTGGGTGCCCATGCTGACCTGTGTCCTCAAGCATAAGCTCCCACACTGGACAAGTGAGCATCAGCGTTATATCAGTGGAGCAATGAAAGAAGGCGCCCAGGTCTGATGAACTGCATCTTCTATCGCATGACTTTGATAGCCAGGTCCAGGTTACAGCAAGGAAAACTTGGGTCTTGCCATTTATGTGGATGTTACATTTGTACATACCATCAATCTAGATTTTGTTGCTGACCAGATAAACCATACTCCCTGATAGTAGTTTGTTATGTGCTGAAAAACAAGTCTGATCCATCATGTGTCGACCTTAAAACTTACAGGACTAAAAGGAACTTCTTCTGACAGTTTGACCTCAGATGCCACAGCATACCTACAAATATCTGGTAATGTCCATGTTTCGACAGGTCAGGACTGTTATAGCAGAAGAAGGGAACCCTACTCAATATTAGGTGGGGGGTCAATATTATGGCTGATTGGTGTAAATGAAATAAGAGGTGCAGTATCATCATCTGAAAAGTCTTTTGCCATAAACTTTGAGGTTTTTTTTATTCAAAAAAAGAAAAGAAAACATTTTGAGCTTATTGACTCAATTAAACTCCACCAATGTGCTCTTTCCAAAGTCTTTTATTCTTTAGAGTTTTAGATCAGCAACAGACATAAATCAATACTGATTTATAAAATGACACAGATCTTGATGACATTATTAGCGATGTGATGTATCTGCTGTCTCGAATTAAGAAGAAAGAAGAGGAGAATGGGAGGCCTCCATATTTTCTTCTCAAATAACTTTATTCTCAACATCATCTTCCTTCCATTATTTTACTTGTCTTTCAGTTTAAGAACAGTTCCTGTTTAATAACTTGTTTTTTTTTGTTTCCATCATAGTAGCAACATGTAAGCAGATAACGATAAAATGATGTTATTGCACAGTTACATGAGAAAGCATCCCTTCTAAACACATTTTACAGGTTAGTGACATCAGAGGTGTTTACAGTTCTCAGTGAATCAAGTAGGAATAAATAACATTTTGATAGTATTCACATTTTTCCCTTGAACTGGAGAGGTTTTAATTTAAAAGAATTTAAACATGAACTTGAACAGTTTGCATCTTTTTTTCACAGGTTTAATTAAACTCTCCAAATCAACACATGTCAAATCACAGAGTGGAATCAGAAGAACTCAAATGCTGCGAATTGCACAGACAAAAGAGTATTTAAATGAACAGTCTTTGTCATTCCATTTCTTATCTGTGCCCCAGTTGGTGTGGACACATTCTTCTGACCCTCCAGCATTGTTTGGCTCTCCTCTATTCCAAAACCTAAAGTTGACTTTAGAGCCATCAGACCACAACCATGCGCCATTCCTCTGAGCATCAGTGAGTCCGATCCAGTTGACTCCCTCAGCAAGATCAAAGTTTCTGATCAGGAATTTAACAAAATTCTCTTCCTCCTGACTGTGGATAGATACCAGGTTGGCTCCCTCTGATACACAGTACAGCTCTGCATCAATCCAGGTCATCTTAGTGGCGATGTACTTGTAACAGCGTCCGTTGAAGCTGTACCAGAACTGTGGGCAGTTTCTACGTTGTAGGGCCAATTCTCCCTGAGCTGAAGCGGATACAGCACCCAGAGCCAGACAAAGCAAGACGAGGAACAGCTTCATGTTGACGTTTTACGTATCTCTGTATGAAGATGTCTTGATGTATTGCTGGAATTAGTTTGCACTGGTGGTTGTTCCCAGCAGTCCTGTAGAGACAGATGACAGGCTGATTCTTTTATATCCTTCAGAGAGGGTGTCTGCAGTGTCATGTCTTATCATTGGCCAAATCCTGTTGTATGCAACACCTCAATATCTGAACATGAGCCAACAAACACCGCTGTGCCACTTTCAGTCAACTCTGGCATCAGCCTTTTTTTCAGCACAGCAACACAGGCATGCAATTACACATCAACAACAATCCAGTAGTGCAAAGCTTTGTATACATATGTGCAATTTAAACAGCATTGCCGTAAGATAATACGTATATAAAATATGTATTCATATTCTGTATTCTTCTAAACAATCTATGTTCCTATCTTGTACTTATCCACTCTGCTCATACTACGCAATGTATGTCCTTGAATGGTCCAAGACTTTAAGATAGCATAACTGGACTAAATAACTGGGTCAGATGAAGCTTCTCTATCTTGTCAGATAGGTCTGTTACATTAGATACCAGCCTAAAACCAACCTCACACACACACGTTGTTTATCACATCCCTAAAAACATGACATGGACAGTGGTTAAGAAGCAACAGCTCTCTTAAAGAGTTAAAGTTCAGATGTTTTCAGATAAATGAGCAGAGCATTTAAAGTCTTTGCTCCTTCCATTGAACAACTGTCTGAACAAAAGATGTTTTACAAAGTGAGACTTTATGATTTCCACCTGAAGGAGATCTGAGACCAGACATTCAGTCCATGTGACATATGTGAAAATATCAGCAATTAACAGCAAGGCCAGATGTCCTCTCTCTCTCTCTCTCTCTCTCTCTCTCTCTCTCTCTCTCTCTCTCTCTCTCTCTCTTCTGCATTCATTTCCTTTTAAGCAACTTGCCAATAAAGGCAACAACAAAAACAATCCTTTAAAAAACTAAAAATGAAAAAAATAATATCAACCATGGTTCAAAAAGGACTATGATGAAACTAAAAAGAAACAAGCAGTGTCAGAAGTGTTTTTGCCGGAGGTCAGGCGTAGAGGCATTGCCTTCCAGTTGTAAGATCAGTAGTTCATCCCCTCCATTTGTTTAAGTGGCCTGAACCACAGATAGCCCCTGATATACTCATCATTAAGAGATTGTATAAAAAAAAGTGCTGCATGTAGGAAGTAAATAAAACCTTCCGTCATAACATATGGACAACGGAGAAGACATTGATTATCATGTCACATTAACACCTGGCTGTGGGTAGGATATATTTTGCCAAAAGTGAAGACTTCATGCAGGTGTTGATAGACTGGGTGCCCATGCTGACCTGTGTCCTCAAGCATAAGCTCCCACACTGGACAAGTGAGCATCAGCGTTATATCAGTGGAGCAATGAAAGAAGGCGCCCAGGTCTGATGAACTAGATCTTCTATCACATGACTTTGATAGCCAGGTCCAGGTTACAGCAAGGAAAACTTGGGTATTGCCATTTATGTGGATGTTACATTTGTACATACCATTAACCTAGATTTTGTTGCTGACCAGATAAACCATACTCCCTGATAGTAGTTTGTTATGTGCTGAAAAACAAGTCTGATCCATCATGTGTCGACCTTAAAACTTACAGGACTAAAAGAACTTCTTCTGACAGTTTGACCTCAGATGCCACAGCATACCTACAAATATCTGGTAAAGTCCATGTTTCGACAGGTCAGGACTGTTATAGTAGAAGAAGGGAACCCTACTCAATATTAGGTGGGGGGTCAATATTATGGCTGATCGGTGTAAATGAAATAAGAGGTGCAGTATGATCATCTGAAAAGTCTTTTGCCATAAACTTTGAGGTTTTTTTTATTCAAAAAAAGAAAAGAAAACATTTTAAGCTTATTGACTCAATTAAACTCCACCAATGTGCTCTTTCCAAAGCCTTTTATTCTTTAGAGTTTTGGATCAGCAACAGACATAAATCAATACTGATTTATAAAATGACACAGATCTTGATGACATTATTAGCGATGTGATGTATCTGCTGTCTCGAATTAAGAAGAAAGAAGAGGAGAATGGGAGGCCTCAATATTTTCTTCTCAAATAACTTTATTCTCGACATCATCTTCCTTCCATTACTTCACTTGTCTTTCAGTTTAAGAACAGTTCCATTTAAATAACTTGTTTTTTTGTTTGTTTTCATCATCGTAGCAACATGTAAGCAGATAACGATAAAATTATGATATTGCACAGTTACATGAGAAAGCATCCCTTCTAAACACATTTTACAGGTTAGTGACATCAGATGTGTTTACAGTTCTCAGTGAATCAAGTAGGAAAAAATAACATTTTGAGATCATTCACATTTTTCCCATGAACTGGAGAGGTTTTAATTTAAAAGAATTTGAACATGAACTTGAACAGTTTGCATCTTTGTTTCACAGGTTTAATTAAACTCTCCAAATCAACACATGTTAAATCACAGAGTGGAATCAGAAGAACTCAAATGCTGCGAATTGCACAGACAAAAGAGTATTTAAACGAACAGTCTTTGTCATTCCATTTCTTATCTGTGCCCCAGTTGGTGTGGACACATTCTTCTGACCCTCCAGCATTGTTTGGCTCTCCTCTATTCCAAAACCTAAAGTTGACTTTAGAGCCATCAGACCACAACCATGCGCCATTCCTCTGAGCATCAGTGAGTCCGATCCAGTTGACTCCCTCAGCAAGATCAAAGTTTCTGATCAGGAATTTGACAAAATTCTCTTCCTCCTGACTGTGGATAGATACCAGGTTGGCTCCCTGTGATACACAGTACAGCTCTGCATCAATCCAGGTCATCTTAGTGGCGATGTACTTGTAACAGCGTCCGTTGAAGCTGTACCAGAACTGTGGGCAGTTTCTACGTTGTAGGGCCAATTCTCCCTGAGCTGAAGCGGATACAGCACCCAGAGCCAGACAAAGCAAGACGAGGAACAGCTTCATGTTGACGTTTTACGTATCTCTGTTTGAAGATGTCTTGATGTATTGCTGGAATTAATTTGCACTGGTGGTTGTTCCCAGCAGTTCTGTAGAGACAGATGACAGGCTGATTCTTTTATATCCTTCAGAGAGGGTGTCTGCAGTGTCATGTCTTATCATTGTCCAAATCCTGTTGTATGCAACACCTCAATATCTGAACATGAGCCAACAAACACCGCTGTGCCACTTTCAGTCAACTCTGGCATCAGCCTTTTTTTCAGCACAGCAACACAGGCATGCAATTACACATCAACAACAATCCAGTAGTGCAAAGCTTTGTATACATATGTGCAATTTAAACAGCATTGCCGTAAGATATTACGTATATAAAATATGTATTCATATTCTGTATTCTTCTAAACAATCTATGTTCCTATCTTGTACTTGTCCACTCTGCTCATACTACGCAATGTATGTCCTTGAATGGTCCAAGACTTTAAGATAGCATAACTGGACTAAATAACTGGGTCAGATGAAGCTTCTCTATCTTGTCAGATAGGTCTGTTACATTAGATACCAGCCTAAAACCAACCTCACACACACACGTTGTTTATCACATCCCTGAAAACATGACGTGGACAGTGGTTGGCCAGAGATTGGTGAATCATAGCGAGTGAATAGACTGGGAGAACCCTCAGTGATCCAGCACACATAGTAAAAAGCTCTGTGTAGAAGCTTTTTGATCAGGTCCTCCCTCTGGTATTCACCCACTCTGACTAATGTATGTAAAGATAACCAAAACGATTTAGAATTGTGAAGAATTAAGAACTGACCGACTGTTCTGGCATCCTTAGCTTTGTCATAAATGCGCTCACCCTAAGATTATCTCATCTAAAGCCTGTTTCCTTCTTCTCTCATTCAGCCCTGAGAGTGAGGGCCGTCAAAACAATACGTTTATCTACAGATTCTGAGTGATAGTTAATCAGTGGCCTGTACTTTAAGAGCACCAGAGTTACACATAGTTATTTAGCAGATGAGTTTACAATGATAATAGAAGTTATTTTTTCTATTACAGCAACTATTATTAATTAATTCATTTATTTTAAAATGTATTTGATTGGAAGAAATACCAAAGTACATGGATAATCTGAAAATAGCTTTTTCAATGCAGGTATCGCAACGAAGAGATAAAAAGCAATAAAATGTTCAAAATAAATCCAGGTAAGAACACAATGTTTAACATTAGACAGTAGTACAACTTTGTTGTTGAATTAAGATTCAACAGCTCTCTTAAAGAGTTAATGTTCAGAAGTTTTCAGATAAATGAGCAGAGCATCTAAAGTCTTTGCTCCTTCCATTGAACAACTGTCTGAACAAAAGATGTTTTACAAAGTGAGACTTTACGATTTCCACCTGAAGGAGATCTGAGACCAGACATTCAGTCCATGTGACATATGTGAAAATATCAGCAATTAACAGCAAGGCCAGATGTCCTCCCTCTCTCTCTCTCTCTCTCTCTCTTTCTGCATTAATTTCCTATTGAGCAACTTGCCAACAAAGGCAACAACAAAAACAATCCTTTAAAAAACTAAAAATGAAAAAAATAACATCAACCATGGTTCAAAAAGGACTATGATGAAACTAAAAAGAAACAAGCAGTGTCAGAAGTGTTTTTGCCAGAGCTCAGGCGTAGAGGCATTGCCTTCCAGTTGTAAGATCAGTAGTTCATCCCCTCCATTTGTTTAAGTTGCCTGAACCACAGATAGCCCCTGATATACTCATCATTAAGAGATTGTATAAAAAAAAGTGCTGCATGTAGGAAGTAAATAAAACCTTCCGTCATAACATAATGACAACTGAGAAGACATGGATTATCATGTCACATTAACACCTGGCTGTGGGTAGGATATATTTTGCCAAAAGTGAAGACTTCATGCAGGTGTTGATAGACTGGGTGCCCATGCTGACCTGTGTCCTCAAGCATAAGCTCCCACACTGGACAAGTGAGCATCAGCGTTATATCAGTGGAGCAATGAAAGAAGGCGCCCAGGTCTGATGAACTAGATCTTCTATCACATGACTTTGATAGCCAGGTCCAGGTTACAGCAAGGAAAACTTGGGTATTGCCATTTATGTGGATGTTACATTTGTACATACCATCAATCTAGATTTTGTTGCTGACCAGATAAACCATACTCCCTGATAGTAGTTTGTTATGTGCTGAAAAACAAGTCTGATCCATCATGTGTCGACCTTAAAACTTACAGGACTAAAAGGAACATCTTCTGACAGTTTGACGTCAGATGCCACAGCATACCTACAAATATCTGGTAAAGTCCATGTTTCGACAGGTCAGGACTGTTATAGCAGAAGAAGGGAACCCTACTCAATATTAGGTGGGGGGTCAATATTATGGCTGATTGGTGTAAATGAAATAAGAGGTGCAGTATGATCATCTGAAAAGTCTTTTGCCATAAACTTTGAGGTTTTTTTTATTCAAAAAAAGAAAAGAAAACATTTTGAGCTTATTGACTCAATTAAACTCCACCAATGTGCTCTTTCCAAAGCCTTTTATTCTTTAGAGTTTTAGATCAGCAACAGACATAAATCAATACTGATTTATAAAATGACACAGATCTTGATGACATTATTAGCGATTTGATGTATCTGCTGTCTCGTATTCAGAACAAAGAAGAGGAGAATGGGAGGCCTCAATATTTTCTTCTCAAATAACTTTATTCTCGACATCATCTTCCTTCCATTACTTCACTTGTCTTTCAGTTTAAGAACAGTTCCTGTTTAATAACTTGTTTTTTTGTTTGTTTTCATCATCGTAGCAACATGTAAGCAGATAACGATAAAATTATGTTATTGCACAGTTACATGAGAAAGCATCCCTTCTAAACACATTTTACAGGTTAGTGACATCAGATGTGTTTACAGTTCTCAGTGAATCAAGTAGGAAAAAATAACATTTTGAGATCATTCACATTTTTCCCATGAACTGGAGAGGTTTTAATTTAAAAGAATTTGAACATAAACTTGAACAGTTTGCATCTTTGTTTCAAAGGTTTAATTAAACTCTTCAAATCAACACATGTCAAATCACAGAGTGGAATCAGAAGAACTCAAATGCTGCGAATTGCACAGACAAAAGAGTATTTAAATGAACAGTCTTTGTCATTCCATTTCTTATCTGTGCCCCAGTTGGTGTGGACACATTCTTCTGACCCTCCAGCATTGTTTGGCTCTCCTCTATTCCAAAACCTAAAGTCGACTTTAGAGCCATCAGACCACAACCATGCGCCATTCTTCTGAGCATCAGTGAGTCCGATCCAGTTGACTCCCTCAGCAAGATCAAAGTTTCTGATCAGGAATTTGACAAAATTCTCTTCCTCCTGACTGTGGATAGATACCAGGTTGGCTCCCTGTGATACACAGTACAGCTCTGCATCAATCCAGGTCATCTTAGTGGCGATGTACTTGTAACAGCGTCCGTTGAAGCTGTACCAGAACTGTGGGCAGTTTCTACGTTGTAGGGCCAATTCTCCCTGAGCTGAAGCGAATACAGCACCCAGAGCCAGACAAAGCAAGACGAGGAACAGCTTCATGTTGACGTTTTACGTATCTCTGTTTGAAGATGTCTTGATGTATTGCTGGAATTAATTTGCACTGGTGGTTGTTCCCAGCAGTTCTGTAGAGACAGATGACAGGCTGACTCTTTTATATCCTTCAGAGAGGGTGTCTGCAGTGTCATGTCTTATCATTGGCCAAATCCTGTTGTATGCAACACCTCAATATCTGAACATGAGCCAACAAACACCGCTGTGCCACTTTCAGTCAACTCTGGCATCAGCCTTTTTTTCAGCACAGCAACACAGGCATGCAATTACACATCAACAACAATCTAGTAGTGCAAAGCTTTGTATACATATGTGCAATTTAAACAGCATTGCCGTAATATAATACGTATATAAAATATGTATTCATATTCTGTATTCTTCTAAACAATCTATGTTCCTATCTTGTACTTGTCCACTCTGCTCATACTACGCAATGTATGTCCTTGAATGGTCCAAGACTTTAAGATAGCATAACTGGACTAAATAACTGGGTCAGATGAAGCTTCTCTATCTTGTCAGATAGGTCTCTTACATTAGATACCAGCCTAAAACCAACCTCACACACACACGTTGTTTATCACATCCCTAAAAACATGACGTGGACAGTGGTTGGCCAGAGATTGGTGAATTATAGCGAGTGAATAGACTGGGAGAACCCTCAGTGACCCAGCACACAGAGTAAAAAGCTCTGTGTAGAAGCTTTTTGATCAGGTCCTCCCTCTGGTATTCACCCACTCTGACTAATGTATGTAAAGATAACCAAAACGATTTAGAATTGTGAAGAATTAAGAACTGACCGACTGTTCTGGCATCCTTAGCTTTGTCATAAATGCGCTCACCCTAAGATTATCTCATCTAAAGCCTGTTTCCTTCTTCTCTCATTCAGCCCTGAGAGTGAGGGCCGTCAAAACAATACGTTTATCTACAGATTCTGAGTGTTAGTTGATCATTGGCCTGTACTTTAAGAGCACCAGAGTTACACATAGTTATTTAGCAGATGAGTTTACAATGATAATAGAAGTTATTTTTTCTATTACAGCAACTATTATTAATTAATTCATTTATTTTAAAATGTATTTGATTGGAAGAAATACCAAAGTACATAGATAATCTGAAAACAGCTTTTTCAATGCAGGTATCGCAACGAAGAGATAAAAAGCAATAAAATGTTCAAAATAAATCCAAGTAAGAACACAAAGTTTAACACTAGACAGTAGTACAAGTTTGTTGTTGAATTAAGATTCAACAGCTCTCTTAAAGAGTTAAAGTTCAGATGTTTTCAGATAAATGAGCAGAGCATTTAAAGTCTTTGCTCCTTCCATTGAACAACCGTCTGAACAAAGTGAGACTTTATGATTTCCACCTGAAGGAGATCTGAGACCAGACATTCAGTCCATGTGACATATGTGAAAATATCAGCAATTAACAGCAAGAACAGATGTCCTCCCTCTCTCTCTCTCTCTTTCTGCATTCATTTCCTATTGAGCAACTTGCCGATAAAGGCAACAACAACAACAATCCTTTAAAAAACTAAAAATGAAAAAAATAACATCAACCATGGTTCAAAAAGGACTATGATGAAACTAAAAAGAGTACAGCTAAGAAAACTTGGGTCTTGCCATTTATGTGGATGTTACATTTGTACATACCATCAATCTAGATTTTGTTACTGACCAGATAAACCATACTCCCTGATAGGAGTTTGTTATGTGCTGAAAAACAAGTCTGATCCATCATGTGTCCACCTCAAAACTTACAGGACTTAAAGGAACTTCTTCTGACAGTTTGACGTCAGATGCCACAGCATACCTACAAATATCTGGTAAAGTCCCTGTTTCGACAGGTCAGGACTGTTATAGCAGAAGAAGGGAACCCTACTCAATATTAGGTGGGGGGTCAATATTATGGCTGATCGGTGTAAATGAAATAAGAGGTGCAGTATCATCATCTGAAAAGTCTTTTGCCATAAACTTTGAGGTTTTTTTTATTCAAAAAAAGAAAAGAAAACATTTTAAGCTTATTGACTCAATTAAACTCCACCAATGTGCTCTTTCCAAAGCCTTTTATTCTTTAGAGTTTTGGATCAGCAAATGACATAAATCAATACTGATTTTTAAAATGACACAGATCTTGATGACATTATTAACGATGTGATGTATCTGCTGTCTCTTATTCAGAACAAAGAAGAGGAGAATGGGAGACCTCAATATTTTCTTCTCAAATAACTTTATTCTCGACATCATCTTCCTTCCATTACTTTACTTGTCTTTCAGTTTAAGAACAGTTCCTGTTTAATAACTTGTTTTTTTTTGTTTCCATCATCGTAGCAACATGTAAGCATATAACGATAAAATTATGATATTGCACAGTTACATGAGAAAGCATCCCATCTAAACACATTTTACAGGTTGGTGACATCAGATGTGTTTACAGTTCTCAGTGAATCAAGTAGGAAAAAATAACATTTTGAGATTATTCACATTTTTCCCATGAACTGGAGAGGTTTTAATTTAAAAGAATTTGAACATAAACCTGAACAGTTTGCATCTTTGTTTCACAGGTTTAATTAAACTCTCCAAATCAACACATGTTAAATCACAGAGTGGAATCAGAAGAACTCAAATGCTGCGAATTGCACAGACAAAAGCGTATTTAAATGAACAGTCTTTGTCATTCCATTTCTTATCTGTGCCCCAGTTGGTGTGGACACATTCTTCTGACCCTCCAGCATTGTTTGGCTCTCCTCTATTCCAAAACCTAAAGTTGACTTTAGAGCCATCAGCCCACAACCATGCGCCATTCCTCTGAGCATCAGTGAGTCCGATCCAGTTGACTCCCTCAGCAAGATCAAAGTTTCTGATCAGGAATTTGACAAAATTCTCTTCCTCCTGACTGTGGATAGATACCAGGTTGGCTCCCTGTGATACACAGTACAGCTCTGCATCAATCCAGGTCATCTTAGTGGCGATGTACTTGTAACAGCGTCCGTTGAAGCTGTACCAGAACTGTGGGCAGTTTCTACGTTGTAGGGCCAATTCTCCCTGAGCTGAAGCGGATACAGCACCCAGAGCCAGACAAAGCAAGACGAGGAACAGCTTCATGTTGACGTTTTACGTATCTCTGTATGAAGATGTCTTGATGTATTGCTGGAATTAATTTGCACTGGTGGTTGTTCCCAGCAGTCCTGTAGAGACAGATGACAGGCTGATTCTTTTATATCCTTCAGAGAGGGTGTCTGCAGTGTCATGTCTTATCATTGGCCAAATCCTGTTGTATGCAACACCTCAATATCTGAACATGAGCCAACAAACACCGCTGTGCCACGTTCAGTCAACTCTGGCATCAGCCTTTTTTTCAGCACAGCAACACAGGCATGCAATTACACATCAACAACAATCCAGTAGTGCAAAGCTTTGTATACATATGTGCAATTTAAACAGCATTGCCGTAAGATAATACGTATATAAAATATGTATTCATATTCTGTATTCTTCTAAACAATCTATGTTCCTATCTTGTACTTGTCCACTCTGCTCATACTACGCAATGTATGTCCTTGAAAGGTCCAAGACTTTAAGATAGCATAACTGGACTAAATAACTGGGTCAGATGAAGCTTCTCTATCTTGTCAGATAGGTCTCTTACATTAGATACCAGCCTAAAACCAACCTCACACACACACGTTGTTTATCACATCCCTAAAAACATGACGTGGACAGTGGTTGGCCAGAGATTGGTGAATTATAGCGAGTGAATAGACTGGGAGAACCCTCAGTGATCCAGCACACATAGTAAAAAGCTCTGTGTAGAAGCTTTTTGATCAGGTCCTCCCTCTGGTATTCACCCACTCTGACTAATGTATGTAAAGATAACCAAAACGATTTAGAATTGTGAAGAATTAAGAACTGACCGACTGTTCTGGCATCCTTAGCTTTGTCATAAATGCGCTCACCCTAAGATTATCTCATCTAAAGCCTGTTTCCTTCTTCTCTCATTCAGCCCTGAGAGTGAGGGCCGTCAAAACAATACGTTTATCTACAGATTCTGAGTGCTAGTTGATCATTGGCCTGTACTTTAAGAGCACCAGAGTTACACATAGTTATTTAGCAGATGAGTTTACAATGATAATAGAAGTTATTTTTTCTATTACAGCAACTATTATTAATTAATTCATTTATTTTAAAATGTATTTGATTGGAAGAAATACCAAAGTACATGGATAATCTGAAAACAGCTTTTTCAATGCAGGTATCGCAACGAAGAGATAAAAAGTAATAAAATGTTCAAAATAAATCCAGGTAAGAACACAATGTTTAACACTAGACAGTAGTACAACTTTGTTGTTGAATTAGGATTCAACAGCTCTCTTAAAGAGTTAAAGTTCAGAAGTTTTCAGATAAACGAGCAGAGCATCTAAAGTCTTTGCTCCTTCCATTGAACAACCGTCTGAACAAAAGATGTTTCACAAAGTGAGACTTTATGATTTCCACCTGAAGGAGATCTGAGACCAGACATTCAGTCCATGTGACATATGTGAAAATATCAGCAATTAACAGCAAGGCCAGATGTCCTCCCTCTCTCTCTCTCTCTCTCTCTTTGTGCATTAATTTCCTATTAAGCAACTTGCCAATAAAGGCAACAACAAAAACAATCCTTTAAAAAACTAAAAATGAAAAAAATAATATCAACCATGGTTCAAAAAGGACTATGATGAAACTAAAAAGAAACAAGCAGTGTCAGAAGTGTTTTTGCCAGAGCTCAGGCGTAGAGGCATTGCCTTCCAGTTGTAAGATCAGTAGTTTATCCCCTCCATTTGTTTAAGTGGCCTGAACCACAGATAGCCCCTGATATACTCATCATTAAGAGATTGTATAAAAAAAAGTGCTGCATGTAGGAAGTAAATAAAACCTTCCGTCATAACATAATGACAACTGAGAAGACATTGATTATCATGTCACATTAACACCTGGCTGTGGGTAGGATATATTTTGCCAAAAGTGAAGACTTCATGCAGGTGTTGATAGACTGGGTGCCCATGCTGACCTGTGTCCTCAAGCATAAGCTCCCACACTGGACAAGTGAGCATCAGCGTTATATCAGTGGAGCAATGAAAGAAGGCGCCCAGGTCTGATGAACTGCATCTTCTATCGCATGACTTTGATAGCCAGGTCCAGGTTACAGCAAGGAAAACTTGGGTCTTGCCATTTATGTGGATGTTACATTTGTACATACCATCAACATAGATTTTGTTGCTGACCAGATAAACCATACTCCCTGATAGTAGTTTGTTATGTGCTGAAAAACAAGTCTGATCCATCATGTGTCGACCTTAAAACTTACAGGACTTAAAGGAACTTCTTCTGACAGTTTGACCTCAGATGCCACAGCATACCTACAAATATCTGGTAAAGTCCATGTTTCGACAGGTCAGGACTGTTATAGCAGAAGAAGGGAACCCTACTCAATATTAGGTGGGGGGTCAATATTATGGCTGATTGGTGTAAATGAAATAAGAGGTGCAGTATCATCATCTGAAAAGTCTTTTGCCATAAACTTTGAGGTTTTTTTTATTCAAAAAAAGAAAAGAAAACATTTTGAGCTTATTGACTCAATTAAACTCCACCAATGTGCTCTTTCCAAAGCCTTTTATTCTTTAGAGTTTTAGATCAGCAACAGACATAAATCAATACTGATTTATAAAATGACACAGATCTTGATGACATTATTAGCGATGTGATGTATCTGCTGTCTCGTATTCAGAACAAAGAAGAGGAGAATGGGAGGCCTCTATATTTTCTTCTCAAATAACTTTATTCTCGACATCATCTTCCTTCCATTACTTTACTTGTCTTTCAGTTTAAGAACAGTTCCATTTAAATAACTTGTTTTTTTGTTTGTTTTCATCATAGTAGCAACATGTAAGCAGATAACGATAAAATGATGTTATTGCACAGTTACATGAGAAAGCATCCCATCTAAACACATTTTACAGGTTAGTGACATCAGAGGTGTTTACAGTTCTCAGTGAATCAAGTAGGAAAAAATAACATTTTGAGATCATTCACATTTTTCCCATGAACTGGAGAGGTTTTAATTTAAAAGAATTTGAACATAAACTTGAACAGTTTGCATCTTTGTTTCACAGGTTTAATTAAACTCTTCAAATCAACAAATGTCAAATCACAGAGTGGAATCAGAAGAACTCAAATGCTGCGAATTGCACAGACAAAAGAGTATTTAAATGAACAGTCTTTGTCATTCCATTTCTTATCTGTGCCCCAGTTGGTGTGGACACATTCTTCTGACCCTCCAGCATTGTTTGGCTCTCCTCTATTCCAAAACCTAAAGTTGAATTTAGAGCCATCAGACCACAACCATGCGCCATTCCTCTGAGCATCAGTGAGTCCGATCCAGTTGACTCCCTCAGCAAGATCAAAGTTTCTGATCAGGAATTTGACAAAATTCTCTTCCTCCTGACTGTGGATAGATACCAGGTTGGCTCCCTGTGATACACAGTACAGCTCTGCATCAATCCAGGTCATCTTAGTGGCGATGTACTTGTAGCAGCGTCCGTTGAAGCTGTACCAGAACTGTGGGCAGTTTCTACGTTGTAGGGCCAATTCTCCCTGAGCTGAAGCGGATACAGCACCCAGAGCCAGACAAAGCAAGACGAGGAACAGCTTCATGTTGACGTTTTACGTATCTCTGTATGAAGATGTCTTGATGTATTGCTGGAATTAGTTTGCACTGGTGGTTGTTCCCAGCAGTTCTGTAGAGACAGATGACAGGCTGATTCTTTTATATCCTTCAGAGAGGGTGTCTGCAGTGTCATGTCTTATCATTGGCCAAATCCTGTTGTATGCAACACCTCAATATCTGAACATGAGCCAACAAACACCGCTGTGCCACTTTCAGTCAACTCTGGCATCAGCCTTTTTTTCAGAACAGCAACACAGGCATGCAATTACACATCAACAACAATCCAGTAGTGCAAAGCTTTGTATACATATGTGCAATTTAAACAGCATTGCCGTAAGATAATACGTATATAAAATATGTATTCATATTCTGTATTCTTCTAAACAATCTATGTTCCTATCTTGTACTTATCCACTCTGCTCATACTACGCAATGTATGTCCTTGAATGGTCCAAGACTTTAAGATAGCATAACTGGACTAAATAACTGGGTCAGATGAAGCTTCTCTATCTTGTCAGATAGGTCTGTTACATTAGATACCAGCCTAAAACCAACCTCACACACACACGTTGTTTATCACATCCCTAAAAACATGACATGGACAGTGGTTAAGAAGCAACAGCTCTCTTAAAGAGTTAAAGTTCAGATGTTTTCAGATAAATGAGCAGAGCATTTAAAGTCTTTGCTCCTTCCATTGAACAACTGTCTGAACAAAAGATGTTTTACAAAGTGAGACTTTATGATTTCCACCTGAAGGAGATCTGAGACCAGACATTCAGTCCATGTGACATATGTGAAAATATCAGCAATTAACAGCAAGGCCAGATGTCCTCCCTCTCTCTCTCTCTCTCTCTCTCTCTCTCTCTCTCTCTCTCTCTCTCTCTCTCTCTCTCTCTCTCTCTCTCTCTCTCTCTCTCTCTTTCTGCATTCATTTCCTTTTAAGCAACTTGCCAATAAAGGCAACAACAAAAACAATCCTTTAAAAAACTAAAAATGAAAAAAATAATATCAACCATGGTTCAAAAAGGACTATGATGAAACTAAAAAGAAACAAGCAGTGTCAGAAGTGTTTTTGCCGGAGGTCAGGCGTAGAGGCATTGCCTTCCAGTTGTAAGATCAGTAGTTCATCCCCTCCATTTGTTTAAGTGGCCTGAACCACAGATAGCCCCTGATATACTCATCATTAAGAGATTGTATAAAAAAAAGTGCTGCATGTAGGAAGTAAATAAAACCTTCCGTCATAACATAATGACAACTGAGAAGACATTGATTATCATGTCACATTAACACCTGGCTGTGGGTAGGATATATTTTGCCAAAAGTGAAGACTTCATGCAGGTGTTGATAGACTGGGTGCCCATGCTGACCTGTGTCCTCAAGCATAAGCTCCCACACTGGACAAGTGAGCATCAGCGTTATATCAGTGGAGCAATGAAAGAAGGCGCCCAGGTCTGATGAACTAGATCTTCTATCACATGACTTTGATAGCCAGGTCCAGGTTACAGCAAGGAAAACTTGGGTATTGCCATTTATGTGGATGTTACATTTGTACATACCATTAACCTAGATTTTGTTGCTGACCAGATAAACCATACTCCCTGATAGTAGTTTGTTATGTGCTGAAAAACAAGTCTGATCCATCATGTGTCGACCTTAAAACTTACAGGACTTAAAGGAACTTCTTCTGACAGTTTGACCTCAGATGCCACAGCATACCTACAAATATCTGGTAAAGTCCATGTTTCGACAGGTCAGGACTGTTATAGTAGAAGAAGGGAACCCTACTCAATATTAGGTGGGGGGTCAATATTATGGCTGATCGGTGTAAATGAAATAAGAGGTGCAGTATCATCATCTGAAAAGTCTTTTGCCATAAACTTTGAGGTTTTTTTTAATCAAAAAAAGAAAAGAAAACATTTTAAGCTTATTGACTCAATTAAACTCCACCAATGTGCTCTTTCCAAAGCCTTTTATTCTTTAGAGTTTTGGATCAGCAACAGACATAAATCAATACTGATTTATAAAATGACACAGATCTTGATGACATTATTAGCGATGTGATGTATCTGCTGTCTCGAATTAAGAAGAAAGAAGAGGAGAATGGGAGGCCTCAATATTTTCTTCTCAAATAACTTTATTCTCGACATCATCTTCCTTCCATTACTTCACTTGTCTTTCAGTTTAAGAACAGTTCCATTTAAATAACTTGTTTTTTTGTTTGTTTTCATCATCGTAGCAACATGTAAGCAGATAATGATAAAATGATGTTATTGCACAGTTACATGAGAAAGCATCCCTTCTAAACACATTTTACAGGTTAGTGACATCAGATGTGTTTACAGTTCTCAGTGAATCAAGTAGGAAAAAATAACATTTTGAGATCATTCACATTTTTCCCATGAACTGGAGAGGTTTTAATTTAAAAGAATTTGAACATAAACTTGAACAGTTTGCATCTTTATTTCACAGGTTTAATTAAACTCTTCAAATCAACAAATGTCTAATCACAGAGTGGAATCAGAAGAACTCAAATGCTGCGAATTGCACAGACAAAAGAGTATTTAAATGAACAGTCTTTGTCATTCCATTTCTTATCTGTGCCCCAGTTGGTGTGGACACATTCTTCTGACCCTCCAGCATTGTTTGGCTCTCCTCTATTCCAAAACCTAAAGTTGAATTTAGAGCCATCAGACCACAACCATGCGCCATTCCTCTGAGCATCAGTGAGTCCGATCCAGTTGACTCCCTCAGCAAGATCAAAGTTTCTGATCAGGAATTTAACAAAATTCTCTTCCTCCTGACTGTGGATAGATACCAGGTTGGCTCCCTGTGATACACAGTACAGCTCTGCATCAATCCAGGTCATCTTAGTGGCGATGTACTTGTAACAGCGTCCGTTGAAGCTGTACCAGAACTGTGGGCAGTTTCTACGTTGTAGGGCCAATTCTCCCTGAGCTGAAGCGGATACAGCACCCAGAGCCAGACAAAGCAAGACGAGGAACAGCTTCATGTTGACGTTTTACGTATCTCTGTTTGAAGATGTCTTGATGTATTGCTGGAATTAGTTTGCACTGGTGGTTGTTCCCAGCAGTCCTGTAGAGACAGATGACAGGCTGACTCTTTTATATCCTTCAGAGAGGGTGTCTGCAGTGTCATGTCTTATCATTGGCCAAATCCTGTTGTATGCAACACCTCAATATCTGAACATGAGCCAACAAACACCGCTGTGCCACTTTCAGTCAACTCTGACATCAGCCTTTTTTTCAGCACAGCAACACAGGCATGCAATTACACATCAACAACAATCCAGTAGTGCAAAGCTTTGTATACATATGTGCAATTTAAACAGCATTGACGTAATATAATATGTATATAAAATATGTATTCATATTTTGTATTCTTCTAAACAATCTATGTTCCTATCTTGTACTTGTCCACTCTGCTCATACTACGCAATGTATGTCCTTGAAAGGTCCAAGACTTTAAGATAGCATAACTGGACTAAATAACTGGGTCAGATGAAGCTTCTCTATCTTGTCAGATAGGTCTCTTACATTAGATACCAGCCTAAAACCAACCTCACACACACACGTTGTTTATCACATCCCTAAAAACATGACGTGGACAGTGGTTGGCCAGAGATTGGTGAATTATAGCGAGTGAATAGACTGGGAGAACCCTCAGTGATCCAGCACACAGAGTAAAAAGCTCTGTGTAGAAGCTTTTTGATCAGGTCCTCCCTCTGGTATTCACCCACTCTGACTAATGTATGTAAAGATAACCAAAACGATTTAGAATTGTGAAGAATTAAGAACTGACCGACTGTTCTGGCATCCTTAGCTGTGTCATAAATGCGCTCACCCTAAGATTATCTCATCTAAAGCCTGTTTCCTTCTTCTCTCATTCAGCCCTGAGAGTGAGGGCCGTCAAAACAATACGTTTATCTACAGATTCTGAGTGCTAGTTGATCATTGGCCTGTACTTTAAGAGCACCAGAGTTACACATAGTTATTTAGCAGATGAGTTTACAATGATAATAGAAGTTATTTTTTCTATTACAGCAACTATTATTAATTAATTCATTTATTTTAAAATGTATTTGATTGGAAGAAATACCAAAGTACATAGATAATCTGAAAATAGCTTTTTCAATGCAGGTATCGCAACGAAGAGATAAAAAGCAATAAAATGTTCAAAATAAATCCAGGTAAGAACACAATGTTTAACACTAGACAGTAGTACAACTTTGTTGTTGAATTAACATTCAACAGCTCTCTTTAAGAGTTAAAGTTCAGAAGTTTTCAGATAAACGAGCAGAGCATCTAAAGTCTTTGCTCCTTCCATTGAACAACTGTCTGAACAAAAGATGTTTTACAAAGTGAGACTTTATGATTTCCACCTGAAGGAGATCTGAGACCAGACATTCAGTCCATGTGACATATGTGAAAATATCAGCAATTAACAGTAAGGCCAGATGTCCTCCCTCTCTCTCTCTCTCTCTCTTTCTGCATTAATTTCCTATTGAGCAACTTGCCAATAAAGGCAACAACAAAAACAATCCTTTAAAAAACTAAAAATGAAAAAAATTACATCAACCATGGTTCAAAAAGGACTATGATGGAACTAAAAAGAAACAAGCAGTGTCAGAAGTGTTTTTGCCAGAGCTCAGGCGTAGAGGCATTGCCTTCCAGTTGTAAGATCAGTAGTTTATCCCCTCCATTTGTTTAAGTGGCCTGAACCACAGATAGCCCCTGATATACTCATCATTAAGAGATTGTATAAAAAAAAGTGCTGCATGTAGGAAGTAAATAAAACCTTCCGTCATAACATAATGACAACTGAGAAGACATGGATTATCATGTCACATTAACACCTGGCTGTGGGTAGGATATATTTTGCCAAAAGTGAAGACTTCATGCAGGTGTTGATAGACTGGGTGCCCATGCTGACCTGTGTCCTCAAGCATAAGCTCCCACACTGGACAAGTGAGCATCAGCGTTATATCAGTGGAGCAATGAAAGAAGGCGCCCAGGTCTGATGAATTAGATCTTCTATCACATGACTTTCATAGCCAGGTCCAGGTTACAGCAAGGAAAACTTGGGTATTGCCATTTATGTGGATGTTACATTTGTACATACCATTAACCTAGATTTTGTTGCTGACAAGATAAACCATACTCCCTGATAGTAGTTTGTTATGTGCTGAAAAACAAGTCTGATCCATCATGTGTCGACCTTAAAACTTACAGGACTAAAAGGAACTTCTTCTGACAGTTTGACCTCAGATGCCACAGCATACCTACAAATATCTGGTAAAGTCCCTGTTTCGACAGGTCAGGACTGTTATAGCAGAAGAAGGGAACCCTACTCAATACTAGGTGGGGGGGTCAATATTATGGCTGATCGGTGTAAATGAAATAAGAGGTGCAGTATCATCATCTGAAAAGTCTTTTGCCATAAACTTTGAGGTTTTTTTTATTCAAAAAAAGAAAAGAAAACATTTTAAGCTTATTGACTCAATTAAACTCCACCAATGTGCTCTTTACAAAGCTTTTTATTCTTTAGAGTTTTAGATCAGCAAATGACATAAATCAATACTGATTTATAAAATGACACAGATCTTGATGAAATTATTAGCGATGTGATGTATCTGCTGTCTCGTATTCAGAACAAAGAAGAGGAGAATGGGAGGCCTCTATATTTTCTTCTCAAATAACTTTATTCTCGACATCATCTTCCTTCCATTACTTTACTTGTCTTTCAGTTTAAGAACAGTTCCATTTAAATAACTTGTTTTTTTGTTTGTTTTCATCATCGTAGCAACATGTAAGCAGATAATGATAAAATGATGTTATTGCACAGTTACATGAGAAAGCATCCCTTCTAAACACATTTTACAGGTTAGTGACATCAGATGTGTTTACACTTCTCAGTGAATCAAATAGGCAAAAATAACATTTTGAGATTATTCACATTTTTCCCATGAACTGGAGACTTTCTAATTTAAAAGAATTTGAACATGAACTTGAACAGTTTGCATCTTTGTTTCACAGGTTTAATTAATCTCTCCAAATCAACAAATGTCTAATCACAGAGTGGAATCAGAAGAACTCAAATGCTGCGAGTTGCACAGACAAAAGCGTATTTATTTGAACACTTTACGTCATTCCATTTCTTGTTTTTTCCCCAGTTGGTTTGGACACAGTCTTGTGACCCTCCAGAGTTGTTTGGCTGTCCTTTATTCCAAAACTTAAAGTCGAATTTAGAGCCATCAGACCACAACCATGCGCCATTCTTCTGACAATCAGTGAGTCCGATCCATTTGACTCTCTCAGCAGGATCAAAGCTTCTGATCAGGTGTTTGACAAAATTCTCTTCCTCCCGACTGTGGATAGATACCAGGTTGGCTCCCTGTGATACACAGTGCAGCTCTGCATCAATCCAGGTCATCTTAGTGGCGATGTACTTGTAGCAGCGGTCATTGAAGCTGTACCATGATTCAGGACAACAGCCTTGCCAAAGCAGCATTTCCTTCTCATCTGAAGGAGACACTGCACCCAGAGCCAGAGCAGCCATGAAGAGGAACAACATCCTGATGGAGTTTTATGTCTGTAATTAAAACAAGGTGTCAATGTCTTGAAGTTGATCTGTACTGATGCTTATCATCAAATATCCTGCAGAGGCAGGTGACAGGCTGCTTTCTTTTATATCACACAGAGAGGGCGTCTCCACTTTTGGTATCTTATCATTAGTCTGTGCACTTAATATAATTTTTCTGTTGAGATTGGCTTTGTTCTTAGACATTATGTATTCATACTCTGTATGTTTCTAAAAACAATCTATGTTCCTATCTTGTACTTGTCCACTCTGCTCATACTACGCAATGTATGTTCTTGAATGGTCCAGAACTTTAAGAAAGCATAACTGGACTAAATAACTTGGTTAGATGAAGCTTCTCTATCTTGTCAGATAGGTCTGTCACATTAGATACACGCCAAAAAAAAAGTCACACACACATGTTGCTTATCACAGCCTAAAGAACATGACATGGACAGTGGTTGGCCTGTTTATGTTACTAATAACTGGCCAATTATATTATGTAAGTACAACCTCTGTTAGATAAACGTGAAGAAGATGAATATGAACTATTTCCATATATCGGGGCTTCCGATGAGTTTTGCTGTATGCCAACTTTTAATATGTACATTCTCAGGCCTAAAACTGCCCGAGAGCACCTGAAGGCTATTCAGTACTTGTAGCAGTAAGATCATTAGCCAAAAACTTTCAGCTCTACACAACAACACAATATCTGAACATTGGCCAAAGAACGCTGTTCGATCACCTTGATGTCTGATAAAACGTAATATTCAGTCATTTTAATTCAAATTTGATTTTAGCATATTTATTTTCATTGATCTAATCAAAACTTCCAAAGTCTTTTCTGTTGAGCAATTCAGTTTTATCAGCATTACTGTCACAAACATATCCACACACAATCCTAAAACAGTTTCCCAGATTTTACCAACTAAAGTTCAAGTTCAACAGATCCATTGTCAGAAATACTACTTCTGGTTGGTGGTCCTTCTGAAAATAATTCCATCATTAGGTTGATCTTTGACTGAAAGAGAGGGGCTTGTCTGGCCAGATCACCATGTCTGGGATCCAGTGGGAGAGTCTGACAAGCAGGGAGTCAAGCTGGGAGCGAAGAATCCTGATTATTATCTTCTTCGCTGCTGTTTTATCATCATTTGTTGATGGAGTAAACATTCATATAGACAGTTTTCCTATTTGAGTTACAGTAATGATGGCTCGCTCTTGGGTTAAATAAAGATAACCAAACAATTTAGAATTGTGAAGAATTAAGAACTGACCGACTGTTTTGGCATCCTTAGCTTTGTCATAAATGCGCTCACCCTAAGATTATCTCATCTCAAGCCTGTTTCCTTCTTCTTTCATTCAGCCCTGAGAGTGAGGGCCGTCAAAACAATACGTTTATCTACAAATTCTGAGTGCTGGTTGATCATTGGCCTGTACTTTAAGAGCACCAGAGTTACACATAGTTATTTAGCAGATGAGTTTACAATGATAATAGAAGTTATTTTATCTATTACAGCAACTATTATTAATTAATTCATTTATTTTAAAATGTATTTGATTGGAAGAAATACCAAAGTACATGGATAATCTGAAAACAGCTTTTTCAATGCAGGTATCGCAACGAAGAGATAAAAGGCAATAAAATGTTCAAAATAAATCCAGGTAAGAACACAATGTTTAACATTAGACAGTAGTACAAGTTTGTTGTTGAATTAAGATTCAACAGCTCTCTTAAAGAGTTAAAGTTCAGAAGTTTTCAGATAAATGAGCAGAGCATTTAAAGTCTTTGCTCCTTCCATTGAACAACTGTCTGAACAAAAGATGTTTTACAAAGTGAGACTTTATGATTTCCACCTGAAGGAGATCTGAGACCAGACATTCAGTCCATGTGACATATGTGAAAATATCAGCAATTAACAGCAAGGCCAGATGTCCTCCCTCTCTCTCTCTCTCTCTCTTTGTGCATTCATTTCCTATTGAGCAACTTGCCAATAAAGGCAACAACAAAAACAATCCTTTAAAAAACTAAAATTGAAAAAAATAACATCAACCATGGTTCAAAAAGGACTATGATGAAACTAAAAAGAAACAAGCAGTGTCAGAAGTGTTTTTGCCAGAGCTCAGGCGTAGAGGCATTGCCTTCCAGTTGTAAGATCAGTAGTTCATCCCCTCCATTTGTTTAAGTGGCCTGAACCACAGATAGCCCCTGATATGCTCATCATTAAGAGATTGTATAAAAAAAAAGTGATGCATGTATGAAGTAAATAAAACCTTCCGTCATAATGTGGTATATAGAGCCATCAGTGATATACCAACATTGTTATTATTTATATGTTTAATATTACTTGCATTAAGATAAGGTCATGAGTGTGTTGAAAATTGTCTGTGTGTGGTCTGGTCGGGAAAGGTTCGTTTATTGTTTGACAAATGTGGTGATGCAGTGTCTAAGTCTCACCAGCAGAGGGCGGGTTCGCTACACTGTGAACAGGGACAAGGGAAATCTCGCGAGAATACGCTGTGAGAACGGGAACACACGTGTGAAGTGTGAAGATGTGTGTGGCGTAACGCGTAATTGTGTGCTTGATGGGTGAATGTGTTAAGTGTGAGTTTATGGTCTCTGTTGGATTTTATATCATATTGTTCATAAACTTTACTGGTTTATAAAACCTAACGGTCCGGAAATAGGCTATCAGTTGATAGTACTCGTTGCCTAGCAACCGCAAGCAAGCACAAGGCTGGAGAAAGCTATGAGCCGGTGTAAAGAGCCCGGACTGTTCGCGTATTGTTAATAGGTAAATAAATAAGTTAAGATAGATACATAATTGATTGCGTTAATGTGGTAATTTTGGTAGATATGAATGGCTGATTGTGTATTGGAGAAACAAATTGATATTGAATGTACAAAATAAGACAACTGGTCTGGAATAGCAATATAACGGTCATGATTATTGTTTGGATGTTTTGTGCAGATGTTCATAATTGTTCTGTGTTGTGTGAATACGCTGGGAGAACGGGAACACACACCTGAGTGTGAAGATGTGTGTGGCGTAACGCGATAAATAATATATAATTTTGGCTTTTTGCAAAAATAAAAGACTTTCAAATTAAATGTGTAGTGGAGGACAACTTCACTTTGTACCACGCTACAATAACATAATGACAACTGAGAAGTAAAACATTGATTCTCTTGTCACATTAACACCTGGCTGTGGGTAGGATATATTTTGCCAAAAGTGAAGACTTCATGCAGGTGTTGATAGACTGGGTGCCCATGCTGACCTGTGTCCTCAAGCATAAGCTCCCACACTGGACAAGTGAGCATCAGCGTTATATCAGTGGAGCAATGAAAGAAGGCGCCCAGGTCTGATGAATTAGATCTTCTATCACATGACTTTGATAGCCAGGTCCAGGTTACAGCAAGGAAAACTTGGGTATTGCCATTTATGTGGATGTTACATTTGTACATACCATTAACCTAGATTTTGTTGCTGACCAGATAAACCATACTCCCTGATAGTAGTTTGTTATGTGCTGAAAAACAAGTCTGATCCATCATGTGTTGACCTTAAAACTTACAGGACTTTAAGGAACATCTTCTGACAGTTTGACCTCAGATGCCACAGCATACCTACAAATATCTGGTAAAGTCCATGTTTCGACAGGTCAGGACTGTTATAGCAGAAGAAGGGAACCCTACTCAATACTAGGTGGGGGGTCAATATTATGGCTGATCGGTGTAAATGAAATAAGAGGTGCAGTATCATCATCTGAAAAGTCTTTTGCCATAAACTTTGAGGTTTTTTTTATTCAAAAAAAGAAAAGAAAAACATTTTAAGCTTATTGACTCAATTAAACTCCACCAATGTGCTCTTTCCAAAGCCTTTTATTCTTTAGAGTTTTGGATCAGCAAATGACATAAATCAATACTGATTTATAAAATGACACAGATCTTGATGAAATTATTAGCGATTTGATGTATCTGCTGTCTCGTATTCAGAACAAAGAAGAGGAGAATGGGAGGCCTCAATATTTTCTTCTCAAATAATTTTATTCTCAATCTCATCTTCCTTCCATTACTTCACTTGTCTTTCAGTTTAAGAACAGTTCCTGTTTTATAATCTCATCCTAAACGAGTGGAAGTGATGGAGTAAATCTTTTAGTTCATGTATCAATGGTCACATCATATATAAACTTCATGAACCCAAGTGGGTACAAATTAAGTTTTATTTGTTTGTTTTCATCATCGTAGCAACATGTAAGCAGATAATGATAAAATGATGTTATTGCACAGTTACATGAGAAAGCATCCCTTCTAAACACATTTTACAGGTTAGTGACATCAGATGTGTTTACAGTTCTCAGTGAATCAAGTAGGCAAAAATAACATTTTGAGATTATTCACATTTTTCCCATGAACTGGAGACTTTCTAATTTAAAAGAATTTGAACATGAACTTGAACAGTTTGCATCTTTGTTTCACAGGTTTAATTAAACTCTCCAAATCAACACATGTTAAATCACAGAGTGGAATCAGAAGAACTCAAATGCTGCGAGTTGCACAGACAAAAGCGTATTCATATGAACACTTTATGTCATTCCATTTCTTGTTTTTTCCCCAGTTGGTTTGGACACAGTCTTCTGACCCTTGATAGTTGTTTGGCTCTCCTGTATTCCAAAACTTAAAGTCGAATTTAGAGCCATCAGACCACAACCATGCGCCATTCTTCTGACAATCAGTGAGTCCGATCCATTTGACTCCGTCAGCAGGATCAAAGCTTCTGATCAGGTGTTTGACAAAATTCTCTTCCTCCTGACTGTGGATAGATACCAGGTTGGCTCCCTGTGATACACAGTGCAGCTCTGCATCAATCCAGGTCATCTTAGTGGCGATGTACTTGTAGCAGCGGCCATTGAAGCTGTACCATGACTCGGGACAACAGCCTTGCCAAAGCAGCATTTCCTTCTCATCTGAAGGAGACGCTGCACCCAGAGCCAGAGCAGCCATGAAGAGGAACAACATCCTGATGGAGTTTTACGTCTGTAATTAAGACAAGGTGTCAATGTCTTGTTGAAGTTGATCTGTACTGATGCTTATCATCAAATATCCTGCAGAGGCAGGTGACAGGCTGCTTTCTTTTATATCACACAGAGAGGGCGTCTCCACTTTTGGTATCTTATCATTAATCTGTGCACTTAATATAATTTTTCTGTTGAGATTGGCTTTGTTCTTAGACATTATGTATTCATACTCTGTATGTTTCTAAAAACAATCTATGTTCCTATCTTGTACTTGTCCACTCTGCTCATACTACGCAATGTATGTTCTTGAATGGTCCAGAACTTTAAGAAAGCATAACTGGACTAAATAACTTGGTTAGATGAAGCTTCTCTATCTTGTCAGATAGGTCTGTCACATTAGATACACGCCTAAAAAAACAGTCACACACACATGTTGCTTATCACAGCCTAAAGAACATGACATGGACAGTGGTTGGCCTGTTTATGTTACTAATAACTGGCCAATTATATTATGTAAGTACAACCTCTGTTAGATAAACGTGAAGAAGATGAATATGAACTATTTCCATATATCGGGGCTTCCGATGAGTTTTATTGTATGCCAAACTTTAATATGTACATTCTCAGGCCTAAAACTGCCCGAGAGCACCTGAAGGCTATTCAGTACTTGTAGCAGAGAGATCATTAGCCAAAAACTTTCAGCTCTACACAACAACACAATATCTGAACATTGGCCAAAGAACGCTGTTCGATCACCTTGATGTCTGATAAAACGTAATATTCAGTCATTTTAATTCAAATTTGATTTTAGCATATTTATTTTCATTGAGCTAATCAAAGTTTCCAACGTCTTTTCTGTCGAGCAATTCAGTTTTATCAGCATTACTGTCACAAACATATCCACACACATTCCTAAAACAGTTTCCCAGATTTTACCAACTAAAGTTCAAGTTCAACAGATCCATTGTCAGAAATACTACTTCTGGTTGGTGGTCCTTCTGAAAATAATTCCATCATTAGGTTGATCTTTGACTGAAAGAGAGGGGCTTGTCTGGCCAGATCACCATGTCTGGGATCCAGTGGGAGAGTCTGACAAGCAGGGAGTCAAGCTGGGAGCGAAGAGTCCTGATTATTATCTTCTTCGCTGCTGTTTTATCATCATTTGTTGATTTAGTAAACATTCATATAGACAGTTTTCCTATTTGAGTTACAGTAATGATGGCTCGCTCTTGGGTTAAATAAAATAACAGACCCTGAAAGGATTGCAATCTTTTAATATAGCAAGATGCTATTATTATTGTTTTATCCTAAATGTTTCAATTTGAATCCCTCAGAAGGTATTTTAAGTGTAAAGTAAAATAGGACCATTGCACATCATGGTGCTTAGGACCTACCCTTCTTAGCGGTAGGATTACAACAACAGAAATTAGTATTGAGATTAATTTTTCAGCAGCAAAAACTTTGTATTATCTTTTGGAACAAAAAGGCATAATAATTCCATCACTAATGTAAAAAGGTAGGGTTTGGCTGAAATTTCAGCACCACTGAAATGAACAAAAATAAGGAAATCAAAGACAAAAACAGACAGCATGTTGTAAAGAGATTTGGAGAAATGGATGTTAGGCTCTATCATTTGTTTTCACACGTAATCCCATCTTTATTGTATCATAAAAGAGCTTTTTTGGTGCAATCAGTTTCAAAGAAGGTCATTCAGGCTAAAAAGAAACAAGCAGTGTCAGAAGTGTTTTTGCCAGAGCTCAGGCGTAGAGGCATTGCCTTCCAGTCTTAAGATCAGTAGTTCATCCCCTCCATTTGTTTAAGTGGCCTGAACCACAGATAGCCCCTGATATACTCATCATTAAGAGATTGTATAAAAAAAAGTGCTGCATGTAGGAAGTAAATAAAACCTTCCGTCATAACATAATGACAACTGAGAAGACATTGATTCTCTTGTCACATTAACACCTGGCTGTGGGTAGGATATATTTTGCCAAAAGTGAAGACTTCATGCAGGTGTTGATAGACTGGGTGCCCATGCTGACCTGTGTCCTCAAGCATAAGCTCCCACACTGGACAAGTGAGCATCAGCGTTATATCAGTGGAGCAATGAAAGAAGGCGCCCAGGTCTGATGAACTAGATCTTCTATCACATGACTTTGATAGCCAGGTCCAGGTTACAGCAAGGAAAACTTGGGTATTGCCATTTATGTGGATGTTACATTTGTACATACCATCAATCTAGATTTTGTTGCTGACCAGATAAACCATACTCCCTGATAGTAGTTTGTTATGTGCTGAAAAACAAGTCTGATCCATCATGTGTCGACCTCAAAACTTACAGGACTAAAAGGAACATCTTCTGACAGTTTGACGTCAGATGCCACAGCATACCTACAAATATCTGGTAAAGTCCATGTTTCGACAGGTCAGGACTGTTATAGCAGAAGAAGGGAACCCTACTCAATACTAGGTGGGGGTCAATATTATGGCTGATCGGTGTAAATGAAATAAGAGGTGCAGTATCATCATCTGAAAAGTCTTTTGCCATAAACTTTGAGGTTTTTTTTATTCAAAAAAAGAAAAGAAAAACATTTTAAGCTTATTGACTCAATTAAACTCCACCAATGTGCTCTTTCCAAAGCCTTTTATTCTTTAGAGTTTTGGATCAGCAAATGACATAAATCAATACTGATTTATAAAATGACACAGATCTTGATGAAATTATTAGCGATGTGATGTATTTGCTGTCTCGTATTCAGAACAAAGAACAGGAGAATGGGAGGCCTCAATATTTTCTTCTCAAATAATTTTATTCTCAATCTCATCTTCCTTCCATTACTTCACTTGTCTTTCAGTTTAAGAACAGTTCCTGTTTAATAACTTGTTTTTTTGTTTGTTTTCATCATCGTAGCAACATGTAAGCAGATAATGATAAAATGATGTTATTGCACAGTTACATGAGAAAGCATCCCTTCTAAACACATTTTACAGGTTAGTGACATCAGATGTGTTTACAGTTCTCAGTGAATCAAGTAGGAAAAAATAACATTTTGAGATCATTCACATTTTTCCCATGAACTGGAGAGGTTTTAATTTAAAAGAATTTGAACATAAACTTGAACAGTTTGCATCTTTATTTCACAGGTTTAATTAAACTCTTCAAATCAACAAATGTCTAATCACAGAGTGGAATCAGAAGAACTCAAATGCTGCGAATTGCACAGACAAAAGAGTATTTAAATGAACAGTCTTTGTCATTCCATTTCTTATCTGTGCCCCAGTTGGTGTGGACACATTCTTCTGACCCTCCAGCATTGTTTGGCTCTCCTCTATTCCAAAACCTAAAGTTGAATTTAGAGCCATCAGACCACAACCATGCGCCATTCCTCTGAGCATCAGTGAGTCCGATCCAGTTGACTCCCTCAGCAAGATCAAAGTTTCTGATCAGGAATTTAACAAAATTCTCTTCCTCCTGACTGTGGATAGATACCAGGTTGGCTCCCTGTGATACACAGTACAGCTCTGCATCAATCCAGGTCATCTTAGTGGCGATGTACTTGTAACAGCGTCCGTTGAAGCTGTACCAGAACTGTGGGCAGTTTCTACGTTGTAGGGCCAATTCTCCCTGAGCTGAAGCGGATACAGCACCCAGAGCCAGACAAAGCAAGACGAGGAACAGCTTCATGTTGACGTTTTACGTATCTCTGTTTGAAGATGTCTTGATGTATTGCTGGAATTAGTTTGCACTGGTGGTTGTTCCCAGCAGTCCTGTAGAGACAGATGACAGGCTGACTCTTTTATATCCTTCAGAGAGGGTGTCTGCAGTGTCATGTCTTATCATTGGCCAAATCCTGTTGTATGCAACACCTCAATATCTGAACATGAGCCAACAAACACCGCTGTGCCACTTTCAGTCAACTCTGACATCAGCCTTTTTTTCAGCACAGCAACACAGGCATGCAATTACACATCAACAACAATCCAGTAGTGCAAAGCTTTGTATACATATGTGCAATTTAAACAGCATTGCCGTAATACAATACGTATATAAAATATGTATTCATATTCTGTATTCTTCTAAACAATCTATGTTCCTATCTTGTACTTGTCCACTCTGCTCATACTACGCAATATATGTCCTTGAATGGTCCAAGACTTTAAGATAGCATAACTGGACTAAATAACTGGGTCAGATGAAGCTTCTCTATCTTGTCAGATAGGTCTCTTACATTAGATACCAGCCTAAAACCAACCTCACACACACACGTTGTTTATCACATCCCTAAAAACATGACGTGGACAGTGGTTGGCCAGAGATTGGTGAATTATAGCGAGTGAATAGACTGGGAGAACCCTCAGTGACCCAGCACACAGAGTAAAAAGCTCTGTGTAGAAGCTTTTTGATCAGGTCCTCCCTCTGGTATTCACCCACTCTGACTAATGTATGTAAAGATAACCAAAACGATTTGGAATTGTGAAGAATTAAGAACTGACTGACTGTTCTGGCATCCTTAGCTTTGTCATAAATGCGCTCACCCTAAGATTATCTCATCTAAAGCCTGTTTCCTTCTTCTCTCATTCAGCCCTGAGAGTGAGGGCCGTCAAAACAATACGTTTATCTACAGATTCTGAGTGCTAGTTGATCATTGGCCTGTACTTTAAGAGCACCAGAGTTACACATAGTTATTTAGCAGATGAGTTTACAATGATAATAGAAGTTATTTTTTCTATTACAGCAACTATTATTAATTCATTCATTTATTTTAAAATGTATTTGATTGGAAGAAATACCAAAGTACATAGATAATCTGAAAATAGCTTTTTCAATGCAGGTATCGCAACGAAGAGATAAAAAGCAATAAAATGTTCAAAATAAATCCAGGTAAGAACACAATGTTTAACACTAGACAGTAGTACAACTTTGTTGTTGAATTAAGATTCAACAGCTCTCTTAAAGAGTTAAAGTTCAGAAGTTTTCAGATAAATGAGCAGAGCATCTAAAGTCTTTGCTCCTTCCATTGAACAACTGTCTGAACAAAAGATGTTTTACAAAGTGAGACTTTATGATTTCCACCTGAAGGAGATCTGAGACCAGACATTCAGTCCATGTGACATATGTGAAAATATCAGCAATTAACAGCAAGGCCAGATGTCCTCCCTCTCTTTCTCTCTCTCTCTCTCTCTTTGTGCATTCATTTCCTATTGAGCAACTTGCCAATAAAGGCAACAACAAAAACAATCCTTTAAAAAACTAAAAATTAAAAAAATAACATCAACCATGGTTCAAAAAGGACTATGATGAAACTAAAAAGAGTACAGCTAAGAAAACTTGGGTCTTGCCATTTATGTGGATGTTACATTTGTACATACCATCAATCTAGATTTTGTTGCTGACCAGATAAACCATACTCCCTGATAGTAGTTTGTTATGTGCTGAAAAACAAGTCTGATCCATCATGTGTCCACCTCAAAACTTACAGGACTTAAAGAACTTCTTTTGACAGTTTGACCTCAGATGCCACAGCATACCTACAAATATCTGGTAAAGTCCATGTTTCGACAGGTCAGGACTGTTATAGCAGAAGAAGGGAACCCTACTCAATATTAGGTGGGGGGTCAATATTATGGCTGATTGGTGTAAATGAAATAAGAGGTGCAGTATCATCATCTGAAAAGTCTTTTGCCATAAACTTTGAGGTTTTTTTATTCAAAAAAAGAAAAGAAAGACATTTTAAGCTTATTGACTCAATTAAACTCCACCAATGTGCTCTTTCCAAAGCTTTTTATTCTTTAGAGTTTTAGATCAGCAAATGACATAAATCAATACTGATTTATAAAATGACACAGATCTTGATGACATTATTAGCGATGTGATGTATCTGCTGTCTCGTATTCAGAACAAAGAACAGGAGAATGGGAGGCCTCAATATTTTCTTCTCAAATAACTTTATTCTCGACATCATCTTCCTTCCATTACTTTACTTGTCTTTCAGTTTAAGAACAGTTCCTGTTTAATAACTTGTTTTTTTTTGTTTTCATCATAGTAGCAACATGTAAGCAGATAATGATAAAATTATGTTATTGCACAGTTACATGAAAAAGTATCCCTTCTAAACACATTTTACAGGTTAGTGACATCAGAGGTGTTTACAGTTCTCAGTGAATCAAGTAGGAATAAATAACATTTTGATAGTATTCACATTTTTCCCTTGAACTGGAGAGGTTTTAATTTAAAAGAATTTAAACATGAACTTGAACAGTTTGCATCTTTTTTTCACAGGTTTAATTAAACTCTCCAAATCAACACATGTCAAATCACAGAGTGGAATCAGAAGAACTCAAATGCTGCGAATTGCACAGACAAAAGAGTATTTAAATGAACAGTCTTTGTCATTCCATTTCTTATCTGTGCCCCAGTTGGTGTGGACACATTCTTCTGACCCTCCAGCATTGTTTGGCTCTCCTCTATTCCAAAACCTAAAGTTGAATTTAGAGCCATCAGACCACAACCATGCGCCATTCCTCTGAGCATCAGTGAGTCCGATCCAGTTGACTCCCTCAGCAAGATCAAAGTTTCTGATCAGGAATTTGACAAAATTCTCTTCCTCCTGACTGTGGATGGATACCAGGTTGGCTCCCTGTGATACACAGTACAGCTCTGCATCAATCCAGGTCATCTTAGTGGCGATGTACTTGTAACAGCGTCCGTTGAAGCTGTACCAGAACTGTGGGCAGTTTCTATGTTGTAGGGCCAATTCTCCCTGAGCTGAAGCGGATACAGCACCCAGAGCCAGACAAAGCAAGACGAGGAACAGCTTCATGTTGACGTTTTACGTATCTCTGTTTGAAGATGTCTTGATGTATTGCTGGAATTAGTTTGCACTGGTGGTTGTTCCCAGCAGTCCTGTAGAGACAGATGACAGGCTGACTCTTTTATATCCTTCAGAGAGGGTGTCTGCAGTGTCATGTCTTATCATTGGCCAAATCCTGTTGTATGCAACACCTCAATATCTGAACATGAGCCAACAAACACCGCTGTGCCACTTTCAGTCAACTCTGGCATCAGCCTTTTTTTCAGCACAGCAACACAGGCATGCAATTACACATCAACAACAATCCAGTAGTGCAAAGCTTTGTATACATATGTGCAATTTAAACAGCATTGCCGTAATACAATACGTATATAATATATGTATTCATATTCTGTATTCTTCTAAACAATCTATGTTCCTATCTTGTACTTGTCCACTCTGCTCATACTACGCAATGTATGTCCTTGAATGGTCCAAGACTTTAAGATAGCATAACTGGACTAAATAACTGGGTCAGATGAAGCTTCTCTATCTTGTCAGATAGGTCTGTTACATTAGATACCAGCCTAAAACCAACCTCACACACACACGTTGTTTATCACATCCCTAAAAACATGACGTGGACAGTGGTTGGCCAGAGATTGGTGAATTATAGCGAGTGAATAGACTGGGAGAACCCTCAGTGACCCAGCACACAGAGTAAAAAGGTCTGTGTAGAAGCTTTTTGATCAGGTCCTCCCTCTGGTATTCACCCACTCTGACTAATGTATGTAAAGATAACCAAACAATTTAGAATTGTGAAGAATTAAGAACTGACCGACTGTTCTGGCATCCTTAGCTTTGTCATAAATGCGCTCACCCTAAGATTATCTCATCTAAAGCCTGTTTCCTTCTTCTCTCATTCAGCCCTGAGAGTGAGGGCCGTCAAAACAATACGTTTATCTACAAGTTCTGAGTGATAGTTAATCATTGGCCTGTACTTTAAGAGCACCAGAATTACACATAGTTATTTAGCAGATGAGTTTACAATGATAATAGAAGTTATTTTTTCTATAACAGCAACTATTATTAATTAATTCATTTATTTTAAAATGTATTTGATTGGAAGAAATTCCAAAGTACATGGATAATCTGAAAACAGCTTTTTCAATGCAGGTATCGCAACGAAGAGATAAAAAGCAATAAAATGTTCAAAATAAATCCAGGTAAGAACACAATGTTTAACACTAGACAGTAGTACAACTTTGTTGTTGAATTAAGATTCAACAGCTCTCTTAAAGAGTTAAAGTTCAGATGTTTTCAGATAAATGAGCAGAGCATTTAAAGTCTTTGCTCCTTCCATTGTACAACTGTCTGAACAAAAGATGTTTTACAAAGTGAGACTTTATGATTTCCACCTGAAGGAGATCTGAGACCAGACATTCAGTCCATGTGACATATGTGAAAATATCAGCAATTAACAGCAAGGCCAGATGTCCTCCCTCTCTCTCTCTCTCTCTCTCTCTTTGTGCATTCATTTCCTATTGAGCAACTTGCCAATAAAGGCAACAACAAAAACAATCCTTTAAAAAACTAAAAATGAAAAAAATAACATCAACCATGGTTCAAAAAGGACTATGATGAAACTAAAAAGAAACAAGCAGTGTCAGAAGTGTTTTTGCCAGAGCTCAGGCGTAGAGGCATTGCCTTCCAGTTGTAAGATCAGTAGTTCATCCCCTCCATTTGTTTAAGTGGCCTGAACCACAGATAGCCCCTGATATACTCATCATTAAGAGATTGTATAAAAAAAAGTGCTGCATGTAGGAAGTAAATAAAACCTTCCGTCATAACATAATGACAAATGAGAAGACATTGATTATCATGTCACATTAACACCTGGCTGTGGGTAGGATATATTTTGCCAAAAGTGAAGACTTCATGCAGGTGTTGATAGACTGGGTGCCCATGCTGACCTGTGTCCTCAAGCATAAGCTCCCACACTGGACAAGTGAGCATCAGCGTTATATCAGTGGAGCAATGAAAGAAGGCGCCCAGGTCTGATGAACTGCATCTTCTATCACATGACTTTGATAGCCAGGTCCAGGTTACAGCAAGGAAAACTTGGGTATTGCCATTTATGTGGATGTTACATTTGTACATACCATTAACCTAGATTTTGTTGCTGACTAGATAAACCATACTCCCTGATAGTAGTTTGTTATGTGCTGAAAAACAAGTCTGATCCATCATGTGTCGACCTTAAAACTTACAGGACTTAAAGAACATCTTCTGACAGTTTGACCTCAGATGCCACAGCATACCTACAAATATCTGGTAAAGTCCATGTTTCGACAGGTCAGGACTGTTATAGCAGAAGAAGGGAACCCTACTCAATACTAGGTGGGGGGTCAATATTATGGCTGATTGGTGTAAATGAAATAAGAGGTGCAGTATCATCATCTGAAAAGTCTTTTGCCATAAACTTTGAGGTTTTTTTTATTCAAAAAAAGAAAAGAAAACATTTTGAGCTTATTGACTCAATTAAACTCCACCAATGTGCTCTTTCCAAAGCCTTTTATTCTTTAGAGTTTTAGATCAGCAACAGACATAAATCAATACTGATTTTTAAAATGACACAGATCTTGATGAAATTATTAGCGATTTGATGTATCTGCTGTCTCGTATTCAGAACAAAGAACAGGAGAATGGGAGGCCTCTATATTTTCTTCTCAAATAACTTTATTCTCGACATCATCTTCCTTCCATTACTTTACTTGTCTTTCAGTTTAAGAACAGTTCCATTTAAATAACTTGTTTTTTTGTTTGTTTTCATCATCGTAGCAACATGTAAGCAGATAACGATAAAATTATGATATTGCAGAGTTACATGAGAAAGCATCCCATATAAACACATTTTACAGGTTGGTGACATCAGAGGTGTTTACAGTTCTCAGTGAATCAAGTAGGAAAAAATAACATTTTGAGATTATTCACATTTTTCCCATGAACTGGAGAGGTTTTAATTTAAAAGAATTTGAACATAAACCTGAACAGTTTGCATCTTTGTTTCACAGGTTTAATTAAACTCTTCAAATCAACAAATGTCAAATCACAGAGTGGAATCAGAAGAACTCAAATGCTGCGAATTGCACAGACAAAAGAGTATTTAAATGAACAGTCTTTGTCATTCCATTTCTTATCTGTGCCCCAGTTGGTGTGGACACATTCTTCTGACCCTCCAGCATTGTTTGGCTCTCCTCTATTCCAAAACCTAAAGTTGACTTTAGAGCCATCAGACCACAACCATGCGCCATTCTTCTGAGCATCAGTGAGTCCGATCCAGTTGACTCCCTCAGCAAGATCAAAGTTTCTGATCAGGTATTTGACAAAATTCTCTTCCTCCTGACTGTGGATAGATACCAGGTTGGCTCCCTGTGATACACAGTACAGCTCTGCATCAATCCAGGTCATCTTAGTGGCGATGTACTTGTAACAGCGTCCATTGAAGCTGTACCAGAACTGTGGGCAGTTTCTACGTTGTAGGGCCAATTCTCCCTGAGCTGAAGCGGATACAGCACCCAGAGCCAGACAAAGCAAGACGAGGAACAGCTTCATGTTGACGTTTTACGTATCTCTGTTTGAAGATGTCTTGATGTATTGCTGGAATTAATTTGCACTGGTGGTTGTTCCCAGCAGTTCTGTAGAGACAGATGACAGGCTGACTCTTTTATATCGTTCAGAGAGGGTGTCTGCAGTGTCATGTCTTATCATTGGCCAAATCCTGTTGTATGCAACACCTCAATATCTGAACATGAGCCAACAAACACCGCTGTGCCACTTTCAGTCAACTCTGGCATCAGCCTTTTTTTCAGCACAGCAACACAGGCATGCAATTACACATCAACAACAATCCAGTAGTGCAAAGCTTTGTATACATATGTGCAATTTAAACAGCATTGCCGTAAGATAATACGTATATAAAATATGTATTCATATTCTGTATTCTTCTAAACAATCTATGTTCCTATCTTGTACTTGTCCACTCTGCTCATACTACGCAATGTATGTCCTTGAATGGTCCAAGACTTTAAGATAGCATAACTGGACTAAATAACTGGGTCAGATGAAGCTTCTCTATCTTGTCAGATAGGTCTCTTACATTAGATACCAGCCTAAAACCAACCTCACACACACACGTTGTTTATAACATCCCTAAAAACATGACGTGGACAGTGGTTGGCCAGAGATTGGTGAATTATAGCGAGTGAATAGACTGGGAGAACCCTCAGTGATCCAGCACACAGAGTAAAAAGCTCTGTGTAGAAGCTTTTTGATCAGGTCCTCCCTCTGGTATTCACCCACTCTGACTAATGTATGTAAAGATAACCAAAACGATTTAGAATTGTGAAGAATTAAGAACTGACCGACTGTTCTGGCATCCTTAGCTTTGTCATAAATGCGCTCACCCTAAGATTATCTCATCTCAAGCCTGTTTCCTTCTTCTCTCAATCAGCCCTGAGAGTGAGGGCCGTCAAAAAAATACGTTTATCTACAGATTCTGAGTGCTAGTTGATCATTGGCCTGTACTTTAAGAGCACCAGAGTTACACATAGTTATTTAGCAGATGAGTTTACAATGATAATAGAAGTTATTTTTTCTATTACAGCAACTATTATTAATTAATTCATTTATTTTAAAATGTATTTGATTGGAAGAAATACCAAAGTACATGGATAATCTGAAAACAGCTTTTTCAATGCAGGTATCGCAACGAAGAGATAAAAAGCAATAAAATGTTCAAAATAAATCCAGGTAAGAACACAATGTTTAACACTAGACAGTAGTACAACTTTGTTGTTGAATTAACATTCAACAGCTCTCTTTAAGAGTTAAAGTTCAGAAGTTTTCAGATAAACGAGCAGAGCATTTAAAGTCTTTGCTCCTTCCATTGAACAACTGTCTGAACAAAAGATGTTTTACAAAGTGAGACTTTATGATTTCCACCTGAAGGAGATCTGAGACCAGACATTCAGTCCATGTGACATATGTGAAAATATCAGCAATTAACAGTAAGGCCAGATGTCCTCCCTCTCTCTCTCTCTCTTTCTGCATTCATTTCCTATTGAGCAACTTGCCAATAAAGGCAACAACAAAAACAATCCTTTAAAAAACTAAAAATGAAAAAAATAACATCAACCATGGTTCAAAAAGGACTATGATGGAACTAAAAAGAAACAAGCAGTGTCAGAAGTGTTTTTGCCAGAGCTCAGGCGTAGAGGCATTGCCTTCCAGTTGTAAGATCAGTAGTTTATCCCCTCCATTTGTTTAAGTGGCCTGAACCACAGATAGCCCCTGATATACTCATCATTAAGAGATTGTATAAAAAAAAGTGCTGCATGTAGGAAGTAAATAAAACCTTCCGTCATAACATAATGACAACTGAGAAGACATGGATTATCATGTCACATTAACACCTGGCTGTGGGTAGGATATATTTTGCCAAAAGTGAAGACTTCATGCAGGTGTTGATAGACTGGGTGCCCATGCTGACCTGTGTCCTCAAGCATAAGCTCCCACACTGGACAAGTGAGCATCAGCGTTATATCAGTGGAGCAATGAAAGAAGGCGCCCAGGTCTGATGAATTAGATCTTCTATCACATGACTTTCATAGCCAGGTCCAGGTTACAGCAAGGAAAACTTGGGTATTGCCATTTATGTGGATGTTACATTTGTACATACCATTAACCTAGATTTTGTTGCTGACAAGATAAACCATACTCCCTGATAGTAGTTTGTTATGTGCTGAAAAACAAGTCTGATCCATCATGTGTCGACCTTAAAACTTACAGGACTTAAAGGAACTTCTTCTGACAGTTTGACCTCAGATGCCACAGCATACCTACAAATATCTGGTAAAGTCCATGTTTCGACAGGTCAGGACTGTTATAGCAGAAGAAGGGAACCCTACTCAATACTAGGTGGGGGGGTCAATATTATGGCTGATCGGTGTAAATGAAATAAGAGGTGCAGTATCATCATCTGAAAAGTCTTTTGCCATAAACTTTGAGGTTTTTTTTATTCAAAAAAAGAAAAGAAAACATTTTAAGCTTATTGACTCAATTAAACTCCACCAATGTGCTCTTTCCAAAGCCTTTTATTCTTTAGAGTTTTGGATCAGCAAATGACATAAATCAATACTGATTTATAAAATGACACAGATCTTGATGACATTATTAGCGATGTGATGTATCTGCTGTCTCATATTCAGAACAAAGAAGAGGAGAATGGGAGGCCTCTATATTTTCTTCTCAAATAACTTTATTCTCGACATCATCTTCCTTCCATTACTTTACTTGTCTTTCAGTTTAAGAACAGTTCCATTTAAATAACTTGTTTTTTTGTTTGTTTTCATCATCGTAGCAACATGTAAGCAGATAATGATAAAATGATGTTATTGCACAGTTACATGAGAAAGCATCCCTTCTAAACACATTTTACAGGTTAGTGACATCAGAGGTGTTTACAGTTCTCAGTGAATCAAATAGGCAAAAATAACATTTTGAGATCATTCACATTTTTCCCATGAACTGGAGAGGTTTTAATTTAAAATAATTTGAACATAAACTTGAACAGTTTGCATCTTTGTTTCACAGGTTTAATTAAACTCTCCAAATCAACAAATGTCTAATCACAGAGTGGAATCAGAAGAACTCAAATGCTGCGAGTTGCACAGACAAAAGCGTATTTATATGAACACTTTGTGTCATTCCATTTCTTGTTTTTTCCCCAGTTGGTTTGGACACAGTCTTCTGACCCTCCAGAGTTGTTTGGCTGTCCTTTATTCCAAAACTTAAAGTCGAATTTAGAGCCATCAGACCACAACCATGCGCCATTCTTCTGACAATCAGTGAGTCCGATCCATTTGACTCTCTCAGCAGGATCAAAGCTTCTGATCAGGTGTTTGACAAAATTCTCTTCCTCCCGACTGTGGATAGATACCAGGTTGGCTCCCTGTGATACACAGTGCAGCTCTGCATCAATCCAGGTCATCTTAGTGGCGATGTACTTGTAGCAGCGGCCATTGAAGCTGTACCATGACTCGGGACAACAGCCTTGCCAAAGCAGCATTTCCTTCTCATCTGAAGGAGACGCTGCACCCAGAGCCAGAGCAGCCATGAAGAGGAACAACATCCTGATGGAGTTTTATGTCTGTAATTAAGACAAGGTGTCAATGTCTTGTTGAAGTTGATCTGTATTGATGGTTGTCATCAAATATCCTGCAGAGGCAGGTGACAGGCTGCTTTCTTTTATATCACACAGAGAGGGCGTCTCCACTTTTGGTATCTTATCATTAGTCTGTGCACTTAATATAATTTTTCTGTTGAGATTGGCTTTGTTCTTAGACATTATGTATTCATACTCTGTATGTTTCTAAAAACAATCTATGTTCCTATCTTGTACTTGTCCACTCTGCTCATACTACGCAATGTATGTTCTTGAATGGTCCAGAACTTTAAGAAAGCATAACTGGACTAAATAACTTGGTTAGATGAAGCTTCTCTATCTTGTCAGATAGGTCTGTCACATTAGATACACGCCTAAAAAAACAGTCACACACACACATGTTGCTTATAACAGCCTAAAGAACATGACGTGGACAGTGGTTGGCCTGTTTATGTTACTAATAACTGGCCAATTATATTATGTAAGTACAACCTCTGTTAAATAAACGTGAAGAAGATGAATATGAACTATTTCCATATATCGGGGCTTCCGATGAGTTTTGCTGTATGCCAACTTTTAATATGTACATTCTCAGGCCTAAAACTGCCCGAGAGCACCTGAAGGCTATTCAGTACTTGTAGCAGTGAGATCATTAGCCAAAAACTTTCAGCTCTATACAACAACACAATATCTGAACATTGGCCAAAGAACGCTGTTCGATCACCTTGATGTCTGATAAAACTTAATATTCAGTCATTTTAATTCAAATTTGATTTTAGCATATTTATTTTCATTGATCTAATCAAAACGTCCAACGTCTTTTCTGTCGAGCAATTCAGTTTTATCAGCATTACTGTCACAAACATATCCACAAACATTCCTAAAACAGTTTCCCAGATTTTACCAACTAAAGTTCAAGTTCAACAGATCCATTGTCAGAAATACTACTTCTGGTTGGTGGTCCTTCTGAAAATAATTCCATCATTAGGTTGATCTTTGACTGAAAGAGAGGGGCTTGTCTGGCCAGATCACCATGTCTGGGATCCAGTGGGAGAGTCTGACAAGAAGGGAGTCAAGCTGGGAGCGAAGAGTCCTGATTATTATCTTCTTCGCTGCTGTTTTATCATCATTTGTTGATGGAGTAAACATTCATATAGACAGTTTTCCTATTTGAGTTACAGTAATGATGGCTCGCTCTTGGGTTAAATAAAATAACAGACCCTGAAAGGATTGCAATCTTTTAATATAGCAAGATGCTATTAATTATTATTGTTTTATCCTAAATGTTTCGATTTGAATCCCTCAGAAGGTATTTTAAATGTAAAGTAAAATAGGAGCATTGCACATCGTGGTGCTTAGGACCTACCCTTCTTAGCGGTAGGATTACAACAACAGAAATTAGTTTTGAGATTAATTTTTCAGCAGCAAAAACTTTGTATTATCTGTTGGAACAAAAAGGCATAATAATTCCATCACTAATGTAAAAAGGTAGGGTTTGGCTGAAATTTCAGCACCACTGAAATGAACAAAAATAAGGAAATCAAAGACAAAAACAGACAGCATGTTGTAAAGAGATTTGTAGAAATGGATGTTAGGCTCTATTAAGCATGGACTATTTATCATCTGTTTTCACACGTAATCCCATCTTTATTGTGTCATAAAAGAGCTTTTTGGTGCAATCAGTTTCAAACAAGGTCACTTGAGGTCACTGTTGTCCTGGATGAGTGCCATCCCCAGCAGCTCAAAGTACTTCATAACTATCAGAGAACCACCGGCCGATAGTCATTCAGGCCTGAAACTGCCGAGGACTTTGGGATGGGGATGAGCTTTATTATGTATTCTTATTGCGAATACATATTTGTTATATTAGAAATTGAATGATCAACTTAATCATGAAAACAAATCAAAGAACAACTGGCCTGCAAATTAAATGTGTCAAAACTTCTAAAGTAGCACATAGACAATAAAAACTAGCATCTGTCGGGTTAAGAAAACCTCAACCAGTGGCTCCGGTTTGCTTGGCTGGTTGAGCAGACATCCCATATACAGAGGCTGAGGCTCCTATTTTTTTTATTTTTTTTGAATATTCCTTTATTTGTGAAAAGTGTCAGTAACACACATGTGACAATCAGGAGGGAAGAGTTTTACAAAACAACAACAGAAAAGATGAAAACAAACAAACAAAAAAATTAAAAGGAACAGAAAAATAAAGTTGATAATAATAAATACTAATAGTATTTTAAACAAAGAGATTAAAGTGACCCCTGAGTGTAGGTGTTTCTTTCAAGTGTGTATGTGAGTGTGTGTGTGTCTATGGGTATGTTTGTGTGGGGAAAAATAAATTATGCAGGCGGCACAGTATAAGGATTAACGGTGGAAATAATAATAGCAAGAATGATCTAAATTACTCCCTGATAGTAGTTTATTATGTGCTGAAAAACAAGTCTGATCCATCATGTTTCAACCTTAAAACTTACAGGACTTAAAGGAACTTCTTCTGAAAGTTTGACGTCAGATGCCACAGCATACCTACAAATATCTGGTAAAGTCCATGTTTCGACAGGTCAGGACTGTTATAGCAGAAGAAGGGAACCCTACTCAATATTAGGTGGGGGGTCAATATTATGGCTGATCGGTGTAAATGAAATAAGAGGTGCAGTATCATCATCTGAAAAGTCTTTTGCCATAAACTTTGAGGGTTTTTTTATTCAAAAAAAGAAAAGAAAAACATTTTAAGCTTATTGACTCAATTAAACTCCACCAATGTGCTCTTTCCAAAGCCTTTTATTCTTTAGAGTTTTAGATCAGCAAATGACATAAATCAATACTGATTTATAAAATGACACAGATCTTGATGACATTATTAGCGATGTGATGTATCTGCTGTCTCGTATTCAGAACAAAGAAGAGGAGAATGGGAGGCCTCAATATTTTCTTCCCAAATAACTTTATTCTCGACATCATCTTCCTTCCATTACTTCACTTGTCTTTCAGTTTAAGAACAGTTCCTGTTTTATAATCTGTTCCAGAACGAGTGGAAGTGATAGAGTAAATCTTTTAGTTCATGTATCAATGGTCACATCATATATAAACTTCATGAACCCAAGTGGGTACAAATTAAGTTTTATTTGTTTGTTTTCATCATCGTAGCAACATGTAAGCAGATAATGATAAAATGATGTTATTGCACAGTTACATGAGAAAGCATCCCTTCTAAACACATTTTACAGGTTAGTGACATCAGATGTGTTTACAGTTCTCAGTGAATCAAATAGGCAAAAATAACATTTTGAGATTATTCACATTTTTCCCATGAACTGGAGACTTTCTAATTTAAAAGAATTTGAACATAAACTTGAACAGTTTGCATATTTGTTTCACAGGTTTAATTAAACTCTCCAAATCAACAAATGTCTAATCACAGAGTGGAATCAGAAGAACTCAAATGCTGCGAGTTGCACAGACAAAAGCGTATTTATTTGAACACTTTACGTCATTCCATTTCTTGTTTTTTCCCCAGTTGGTTTGGACACAGTCTTGTGACCCTCCAGAGTTGTTTGGCTGTCCTTTATTCCAAAACTTAAAGTCGAATTTAGAGCCATCAGACCACAACCATGCGCCATTCTTCTGACAATCAGTGAGTCCGATCCATTTGACTCTCTCAGCAGGATCAAAGCTTCTGATCAGGTGTTTGACAAAATTCTCTTCCTCCCGACTGTGGATAGATACCAGGTTGGCTCCCTGTGATACACAGTACAGCTCTGCATCAATCCAGGTCATCTTAGTGGCGATGTACTTGTAGCAGCGGCCATTGAAGCTGTACCATGACTCGGGACAACAGCCTTGCCAAAGCAGCATTTCCTTCTCATCTGAAGGAGACACTGCACCCAGAGCCAGAGCAGCCATGAAGAGGAACAACATCCTGATGGAGTTTTATGTCTGTAATTAAGACAAGGTGTCAATGTCTTGTTGAAGTTGATCTGTATTGATGGTTGTCATCAAATATCCTGCAGAGGCAGGTGACAGGCTGCTTTCTTTTATATCACACAGAGAGGGCGTCTCCACTTTTGGTATCTTATCATTAATCTGTGCACTTAATATACTTTTTCTGTTGAGATTGGCTTTGTTCTTAGACATTATGTATTCATACTCTGTATGTTTCTAAAAACAATCTATGTTCCTATCTTGTACTTGTCCACTCTGCTCATACTACGCAATGTATGTTCTTGAATGGTCCAGAACTTTAAGAAAGCATAACTGGACTAAATAACTTGGTTCGATGAAGCTTCTCTATCTTGTCAGATAGGTCTGTCACATTAGATACACGCCAAAAAAAAAGTCACACACACATGTTGCTTATCACATTCTAAAGAACATGACATGGACAGTGGTTGGCCTGTTTATGTTACTAATAACTGGCCAATTATATTATGTAAGTACAACCTCTGTTAGATAAACGTGAAGAAGATGAATATGAACTATTTCCATATATCGGGGCTTCCGATGAGTTTTGCTGTATGCCAACTTTTAATATGTACATTCTCAGGCCTAAAACTGCCCGAGAGCACCTGAAGGCTATTCAGTACTTGTAGCAGTGAGATCATTAGCCAAAAACTTTCAGCTCTACACAACAACACAATATCTGAACATTGGCCAAAGAACGCTGTTCGATCACTTTGATGTCTGATAAAACTTAATATTCAGTCATTTTAATTCAAATTTGATTTTAGCATATTTATTTTCATTGATCTAATCAAAACGTCCAACGTCTTTTCTGTCGAGCAATTCAGTTTTATCAGCATTACTGTCACAAACATATCCACAAACATTCCTAAAACAGTTTCCCAGATTTTACCAACTAAAGTTCAAGTTCAACAGATCCATTGTCAGAAATATTACTTCTGGTTGGTGGTCCTTCTGAAAATAATTCCATCATTAGGTTGATCTTTGACTGAAAGAGAGGGGCTTGTCTGGCCAGATCACCATGTCTGGGATCCAGTGGGAGAGTCTGACAAGCAGGGAGTCATGCTGGGAGCGAAGAGTCCTGATTATTATCTTCTTCGCTGCTGTTTTATCATCATTTGTTGATGGAGTAAACATTCATATAGACAGTTTTCCTATTTGAGCTACAGTAATGATGGCTCGCTCTTGGGTTAAATAAAATAACAGACCCTGAAAGGATTGCAATCTTTTAATATAGCAAGATGCTATTATTATTATTGTTTTATCCTAAATGTTTCGATTTGAATCCCTCAGAAGGTATTTCAAATGTAAAGTAAAATAGGACCATTGCACATCATGGTGCTTAGGACCTACCCTTCTTAGAGGTAGGATTACAACAACAGAAATTAGTATTGAGATAAAACGTAATATTCAGTCATTTTAATTCAAATTTGATTTTAGCATATTTATTTTCATTGAGCTAATCAAAGTTTCCAACGTCTTTTCTGTCGAGCAATTCAGTTTTATCAGCATTACTGTCACAAACATATCCACAAACATTCCTAAAACAGTTTCCCAGATTTTACCAACTAAAGTTCAAGTTCAACAGATCCATTGTCAGAAATACTACTTCTGGTTGGTGGTCCTTCTGAAAATAATTCCATCATTAGGTTGATCTTTGACTGAAAGAGAGGGGCTTGTCTGGCCAGATCACCATGTCTGGGATCCAGTGGGAGAGTCTGACAAGCAGGGAGTCAAGCTGGGAGCGAAGAGTCCTGATTATTATCTTCTTCGCTGCTGTTTTATCATCATTTGTTGATGGAGTAAACATTCATATAGACAGTTTTCCTATTTGAGTTACAGTAATGATGGCTCGCTCTTGGGTTAAATAAAATAACAGACCCTGAAAGGATTGCAATCTTTTAATATAGCAAGATGCTATTATTATTATTGTTTTATCCTAAATGTTTCGATTTGAATCCCTCAGAAGGTATTTTAAGTGTAAAGTAAAATAGGACCATTGCACATCATGGTGCTTAGGACCTACCCTTCTTAGCGGTAGGATTACAACAACAGAAATTAGTATTGAGATTAATTTTTCAGCAGCAAAAACTTTGTATTATCTTTTGGAACAAAAAGGCATAATAATTCCATCACTAATGTAAAAAGGTAGGGTTTGGCTGAAATTTCAGCACCACTGAAATGAACAAAAATAAGGAAATCAAAGACAAAAACAGACAGCATGTTGTAAAGAGATTTGGAGAAATGGATGTTAGGCTCTATCATTTGTTTTCACACGTAATCCCATCTTTATTGTATCATAAAAGAGCTTTTTTGGTGCAATCAGTTTCAAAGAAGGTCATTCAGGCTAAAAAGAAAAAAGCAGTGTCAGAAGTGTTTTTGCCAGAGCTCAGGCGTAGAGGCATTGCCTTCCAGTTGTAAGATCAGTAGTTCATCCCCTCCATTTGTTTAAGTGGCCTGAACCACAGATAGCCCCTGATATACTCATCATTAAGAGATTGTATAAAAAAAAGTGCTGCATGTAGGAAGTAAATAAAACCTTCCGTCATAACATAATGACAACTGAGAAGACATTGATTCTCTTGTCACATTAACACCTGGCTGTGGGTAGGATATATTTTGCCAAAAGTGAAGACTTCATGCAGGTGTTGATAGACTGGGTGCCCATGCTGACCTGTGTCCTCAAGCATAAGCTCCCACACTGGACAAGTGAGCATCAGCGTTATATCAGTGGAGCAATGAAAGAAGGCGCCCAGGTCTGATGAATTAGATCTTCTATCACATGACTTTGATAGCCAGGTCCAGGTTACAGCAAGGAAAACTTGGGTATTGCCATTTATGTGGATGTTACATTTGTACATACCATCAATCTAGATTTTGTTGCTGACCAGATAAACCATACTCCCTGATAGTAGTTTGTTATGTGCTGAAAAACAAGTCTGATCCATCATGTGTCGACCTTAAAACTTACAGGACTTTAAGGAACATCTTCTGACAGTTTGACCTCAGATGCCACAGCATACCTACAAATATCTGGTAAAGTCCATGTTTCGACAGGTCAGGACTGTTATAGCAGAAGAAGGGAACCCTACTCAATATTAGGTGGGGGGTCAATATTATGGCTGATCGGTGTAAATGAAATAAGAGGTGCAGTATCATCATCTGAAAAGTCTTTTGCCATAAACTTTGAGGGTTTTTTTATTCAAAAAAAGAAAAGAAAAACATTTTAAGCTTATTGACTCAATTAAACTCCACCAATGTGCTCTTTCCAAAGCCTTTTATTCTTTAGAGTTTTGGATCAGCAAATGACATAAATCAATACTGATTTATAAAATGACACAGATCTTGATGACATTATTAGCGATTTGATGTATCTGCTGTCTCGTATTCAGAACAAAGAAGAGGAGAATGGGAGGCCTCAATATTTTCTTCCCAAATAACTTTATTCTCGACATCATCTTTCTTCCATTACTTCACTTGTCTTTCAGTTTAAGAACAGTTCCTGTTTTATAATCTGATCCTAAACGAGTGGAAGTGATGGAGTAAATCTTTTAGTTCATGTATCAATGGTCACATCATATATAAACTTCATGAACCCAAGTGGGTACAAATTAAGTTTTATTTGTTTGTTTTCATCATCGTAGCAACATGTAAGCAGATAATGATAAAATGATGTTATTGCACAGTTACATGAGAAAGCATCCCTTCTAAACACATTTTACAGGTTAGTGACATCAGATGTGTTTACAGTTCTCAGTGAATCAAGTAGGCAAAAATAACATTTTGAGATTATTCACATTTTTCCCATGAACTGGAGACTTTCTAATTTAAAATAATTTGAACATGAACTTGAACAGTTTGCATCTTTGTTTCACAGGTTTAATTAAACTCTCCAAATCAACACATGTTAAATCACAGAGTGGAATCAGAAGAACTCAAATGCTGCGAGTTGCACAGACAAAAGCGTATTCATATGAACACTTTATGTCATTCCATTTCTTGTTTTTTCCCCAGTTGGTTTGGACACAGTCTTCTGACCCTTGATAGTTGTTTGGCTCTCCTGTATTCCAAAACTTAAAGTCGAATTTAGAGCCATCAGACCACAACCATGCGCCATTCTTCTGACAATCAGTGAGTCCGATCCATTTGACTCCGTCAGCAGGATCAATGCTTCTGATCAGGTGTTTGACAAAATTCTCTTCCTCCTGACTGTGGATAGATACCAGGTTGGCTCCCTGTGATACACAGTGCAGCTCAGCATCAATCCAGGTCATCTTAGTGGCGATGTACTTGTAGCAGCGGCCATTGAAGCTGTACCATGACTCGGGACAACAGCCTTGCCAAAGCAGCATTTCCTTCTCATCTGAAGGAGACGCTGCACCCAGAGCCAGAGCAGCCATGAAGAGGAACAACATCCTGATGGAGTTTTACGTCTGTAATTAAGACAAGGTGTCAATGTCTTGTTGAAGTTGATCTGTACTGATGCTTGTCATCAAATATCCTGCAGAGGCAGGTGACAGGCTGCTTTCTTTTATATCACACAGAGAGGGCGTCTCCACTTTTGGTATCTTATCATTAATCTGTGCACTTAATATAATTTTTCTGTTGAGATTGGCTTTGTTCTTAGACATTATGTATTCATACTCTGTATGTTTCTAAAAACAATCTATGTTCCTATCTTGTACTTGTCCACTCTGCTCATACTACGCAATGTATGTTCTTGAATGGTCCAGAACTTTAAGAAAGCATAACTGGACTAAATAACTTGGTTAGATGAAGCTTCTCTATCTTGTCAGATAGGTCTGTCACATTAGATACACGCCTAAAAAAACAGTCACACACACATGTTGCTTATCACAGCCTAAAGAACATGACATGGACAGTGGTTGGCCTGTTTATGTTACTAATAACTGGCCAATTATATTATGTAAGTACAACCTCTGTTAGATAAACGTGAAAAAGATGAATATGAACTATTTCCATATATCGGGGCTTCCGATGAGTTTTATTGTATGCCAAACTTTAATATGTACATTCTCAGGCCTAAAACTGCCCGAGAGCACCTGAAGGCTATTCAGTACTTGTAGCAGTGAGATCATTAGCCAAAAACTTTCAGCTCTACACAACAACACAATATCTGAACATTGGCCAAAGAACGCTGTTCGATCACCTTGATGTCTGATAAAACGTAATATTCAGTCATTTTAATTCAAATTTGATTTTAGCATATTTATTTTCATTGATCTAATCAAAACGTCCAACGTCTTTTCTGTCGAGCAATTCAGTTTTATCAGCATTACTGTCACAAACATATCCACAAACATTCCTAAAACAGTTTCCCAGATTTTACCAACTAAAGTTCAAGTTCAACAGATCCATTGTCAGAAATACTACTTCTGGTTGGTGGTCCTTCTGAAAATAATTCCATCATTAGGTTGATCTTTGACTGAAAGAGAGGGGCTTGTCTGGCCAGATCACCATGTCTGGGATCCAGTGGGAGAGTCTGACAAGCAGGGAGTCAAGCTGGGAGCGAAGAGTCCTGATTATTATCTTCTTCGCTGCTGTTTTATCATCATTTGTTGATGGAGTAAACATTCATATAGACAGTTTTCCTATTTGAGTTACAGTAATGATGGCTCGCTCTTGGGTTAAATAAAATAACAGACCCTGAAAGGATTGCAATCTTTTAATATAGCAAGATGCTATTATTATTATTGTTTTATCCTAAATGTTTCGATTTGAATCCCTCAGAAGGTATTTCAAATGTAAAGTAAAATAGGACCATTGCACATCATGGTGCTTAGGACCTACCCTTCTTAGCGGTAGGATTACAACAACAGAAATTAGTATTGAGATGAATTTTTCAGCAGCAAAAACTTTGTATTATCTTTTGGAACAAAAAGGCATAATAATTCCATCACTAATGTAAAAAGGTAGGGTTTGGCTGAAATTTCAGCACCACTGAAATGAACAAAAATAAGGAAATCAAAGACAAAAACAGACAGCATGTTGTAAAGAGATTTGGAGAAATGGATGTTAGGCTCTATCATCTGTTTTCACACGTAATCCCATCTTTATTGTATCATAAAAGAGCTTTTTTGGTGCAATCAGTTTCAAAGAAGGTCATTCAGGCTAAAAAGAAACAAGCAGTGTCAGAAGTGTTTTTGCCAGAGCTCAGGCGTAGAGGCATTGCCTTCCAGTTGTAAGATCAGTAGTTCATCCCCTCCATTTGTTTAAGTGGCCTGAACCACAGATAGCCCCTGATATACTCATCATTAAGAGATTGTATAAAAAAAAGTGCTGCATGTAGGAAGTAAATAAAACCTTCCGTCATAACATAATGACAACTGAGAAGACATTGATTCTCTTGTCACATTAACACCTGGCTGTGGGTAGGATATATTTTGCCAAAAGTGAAGACTTCATGCAGGTGTTGATAGACTGGGTGCCCATGCTGACCTGTGTCCTCAAGCATAAGCTCCCACACTGGACAAGTGAGCATCAGCGTTATATCAGTGGAGCAATGAAAGAAGGCGCCCAGGTCTGATGAATTAGATCTTCTATCACATGACTTTGATAGCCAGGTCCAGGTTACAGCAAGGAAAACTTGGGTATTGCCATTTATGTGGATGTTACATTTGTACATACCATTAACCTAGATTTTGTTGCTGACCAGATAAACCATACTCCCTGATAGTAGTTTGTTATGTGCTGAAAAACAAGTCTGATCCATCATGTGTTGACCTTAAAACTTACAGGACTTTAAGGAACATCTTCTGACAGTTTGACCTCAGATGCCACAGCATACCTACAAATATCTGGTAAAGTCCATGTTTCGACAGGTCAGGACTGTTATAGCAGAAGAAGGGAACCCTACTCAATATTAGGTGAGGGGTCAATATTATGGCTGATCGGTGTAAATGAAATAAGAGGTGCAGTATCATCATCTGAAAAGTCTTTTGCCATAAACTTTGAGGTTTTTTTTATTCAAAAAAAGAAAAGAAAAACATTTTAAGCTTATTGACTCAATTAAACTCCACCAATGTGCTCTTTCCAAAGCCTTTTATTCTTTAGAGTTTTGGATCAGCAAATGACATAAATCAATACTGATTTATAAAATGACACAGATCTTGATGAAATTATTAGCGATTTGATGTATCTGCTGTCTCGTATTCAGAACAAAGAAGAGGAGAATGGGAGGCCTCAATATTTTCTTCTCAAATAATTTTATTCTCAATCTCATCTTCCTTCCATTACTTCACTTGTCTTTCAGTTTAAGAACAGTTCCTGTTTTATAATCTGATCCTAAACGAGTGGAAGTGATGGAGTAAATCTTTTAGTTCATGTATCAATGGTCACATCATATATAAACTTCATGAACCCAAGTGGGTACAAATTAAGTTTTATTTGTTTGTTTTCATCATCGTAGCAACATGTAAGCAGATAATGATAAAATGATGTTATTGCACAGTTACATGAGAAAGCATCCCTTCTAAACACATTTTACAGGTTAGTGACATCAGATGTGTTTACACTTCTCAGTGAATCAAGTAGGCAAAAATAACATTTTGAGATTATTCACATTTTTCCCATGAACTGGAGACTTTCTAATTTAAAAGAATTTGAACATAAACTTGAACAGTTTGCATCTTTGTTTCACAGGTTTAATTAAACTCTCCAAATCAACACATGTTAAATCACAGAGTGGAATCAGAAGAACTCAAATGCTGCGAGTTGCACAGACAAAAGCGTATTCATATGAACACTTTATGTCATTCCATTTCTTGTTTTTTCCCCAGTTGGTTTGGACACAGTCTTCTGACCCTTGATAGTTGTTTGGCTCTCCTGTATTCCAAAACTTAAAGTCGAATTTAGAGCCATCAGACCACAACCATGCGCCATTCTTCTGACAATCAGTGAGTCCGATCCATTTGACTCCGTCAGCAGGATCAATGCTTCTGATCAGGTGTTTGACAAAATTCTCTTCCTCCTGACTGTGGATAGATACCAGGTTGGCTCCCTGTGATACACAGTGCAGCTCTGCATCAATCCAGGTCATCTTAGTGGCGATGTACTTGTAGCAGCGGCCATTGAAGCTGTACCATGACTCGGGACAACAGCCTTGCCAAAGCAGCATTTCCTTCTCATCTGAAGGAGACACTGCACTCAGAGCCAGAGCAGCCATGAAGAGGAACAACATCCTGATGGAGTTTTATGTCTGTAATTAAAACAAGGTGTCAATGTCTTGAAGTTGATCTGTACTGATGCTTATCATCAAATATCCTGCAGAGGCAGGTGACAGGCTGCTTTCTTTTATATCACACAGAGAGGGCGTCTCCACTTTTGGTATCTTATCATTAATCTGTGCACTTAATATAATTTTTCTGTTGAGATTGGCTTTGTTCTTAGACATTATGTATTCATACTCTGTATGTTTCTAAAAACAATCTATGTTCCTATCTTGTACTTGTCCACTCTGCTCATACTACGCAATGTATGTTCTTGAATGGTCCAGAACTTTAAGAAAGCATAACTGGACTAAATAACTTGGTTAGATGAAGCTTCTCTATCTTGTCAGATAGGTCTGTCACATTAGATACACGCCTAAAAAAACAGTCACACACACATGTTGCTTATCACAGCCTAAAGAACATGACATGGACAGTGGTTGGCCTGTTTATGTTACTAATAACTGGCCAATTATATTATGTAAGTACAACCTCTGTTAGATAAACGTGAAAAAGATGAATATGAACTATTTCCATATATCGGGGCTTCCGATGAGTTTTGCTGTATGCCAACTTTTAATATGTACATTCTCAGGCCTAAAACTGCCCGAGAGCACCTGAAGGCTATTCAGTACTTGTAGCAGTGAGATCATTAGCCAAAAACTTTCAGCTCTATACAACAACACAATATCTGAACATTGGCCAAAGAACGCTGTTCGATCACCTTGATGTCTGATAAAACGTAATATTCAGTCATTTTAATTCAAATTTGATTTTAGCATATTTATTTTCATTGATCTAATCAAAACTTCCAACGTCTTTTCTGTCGAGCAATTCAGTTTTATCAGCATTACTGTCACAAACATATCCACAAACATTCCTAAAACAGTTTCCCAGATTTTACCAACTAAAGTTCAAGTTCAACAGATCCATTGTCAGAAATACTACTTCTGGTTGGTGGTCCTTCTGAAAATAATTCCATCATTAGGTTGATCTTTGACTGAAAGAGAGGGGCTTGTCTGGCCAGATCACCATGTCTGGGATCCAGTGGGAGAGTCTGACAAGCAGGGAGTCAAGCTGGGAGCGAAGAGTCCTGATTATTATCTTCTTCGCTGCTGTTTTATCATCATTTGTTGATGGAGTAAACATTCATATAGACAGTTTTCCTATTTGAGTTACAGTAATGATGGCTCGCTCTTGGGTTAAATAAAATAACAGACCCTGAAAGGATTGCAATCTTTTAATATAGCAAGATGCTATTATTATTATTGTTTTATCCTAAATGTTTCGATTTGAATCCCTCAGAAGGTATTTTAAATGTGAAGTAAAATAGGAGCATTGCACATCGTGGTGCTTAGGACCTACCCTTCTTAGCGGTAGGATTACAACAACAGAAATTAGTTTTGAGATGAATTTTTCAGCAGCAAAAACTTTGTATTATCTTTTGGAACAAAAAGGCATAATAATTCCATCACTAATGTAAAAAGGTAGGGTTTGGCTGAAATTTCAGCACCACTGAAATGAACAAAAATAAGGAAATCAAAGACGAAAACAGACAGCATGTTGTAAAGAGATTTGGAGAAATGGATGTTAGGCTCTATTAATTATGGACTATTTATCATTTGTTGTCACACGTAATCCCATCTTTATCGTATCATAAAAGAGCTTTTTTGGTGCAATCAGTTTAAAAGAAGGTCACTTGAGGTCACTGTTGTCCTGGATGAGTGCCATCCCCAGCAGCTCAAAGTACTTCATAACTATCAGAGAACCACCGGCCGATAGTCATTCAGGCCTGAAACTGCAGAGGACTTTGCGATGGGAATGAGCTTTATTATGTATTATTATTGCAAATACATATTTGTTATATCAGAAATTGATTGATCAACTTAATCATTAAAACAAATCAAACAACAACTGGCCTGCAAATTAAATGTGTCCAAACTTCTAAAGTAGCATATAGACAATAAAAACTACCATCTCTCGGGTTAAAAAAACCTCAACCAGTGGCTCCGGTTTGCTTGGCTGGTTGAGCAGACATCCCATATACAGAGGCTGACGCTCCTATTTTTTTTATTTTTTTTGAATATTCCTTTATTTGTGAAAAGTGTCAGTAACACACATGTGACAATCAGGAGGGAAGAATTTTACAAAACACCAACAGAAAAGATGATGACAAACAAACAAAAAAATTAAAAGGAACAGAGAAATAAAATTGATAATAATAAATATTAATAGTATTTTAAACAAAGAGATTAAAGTGACCCCTGAGTGTAGGTGTTTGTTTCAAGTGTGTATGTGAGTGTGTGTGTGTCTATGGGTATGTTTGTGTGGGGAAAAATAAATTATGCAGACGGCACAGTATAAGGATTAACGGTGGAAATAATAATAGCAAGAATGATCTAAATTACTCCCTGATAGTAGTTTATTATGTGCTGAAAAACAAGTCTGATCCATCATGTGTCGACCTTAAAACTTACAGGACTTAAAGGAACTTCTTCTGAAAGTTTGATGTCAGATGCCACAGCATACCTACAAATATCTGGTAAAGTCCATGTTTCGACAGGTCAGGACTGTTATAGCAGAAGAAGGGAACCCTACTCAATATTAGGTGGGGGTCAATATTATGGCTGATTGGTGTAAATGAAATAAGAGGTGCAGTATCATCATCTGAAAAGTCTTTTGCCATAAACTTTGAGGTTTTTTTATTCAAAAAAAGAAAAGAAAACATTTTAAGCTTATTGACTCAATTAAACTCCACCAATGTGCTCTTTCCAAAGCCTTTTATTCTTTAGAGTTTTGGATCAGCAACAGACATAAATCAATACTGATTTATAAAATGACACAGATCTTGATGACATTATTAGCAATGTGATGTATCTGCTGTCTCGTATTCAGAACAAAGAAGAGGAGAATGGGAGGCCTCAATATTTTCTTCTCAAATAACTTTATTCTCGACATCATCTTCCTTCCATTACTTCACTTGTCTTTCAGTTTAAGAACAGTTCCTGTTTAATAACTTGGTTTTTTTTGTTTTCATCATCGTAGCAACATGTAAGCAGATAATGATAAAATGATGTTATTGCACAGTTACATGAGAAAGCATCCCTTCTAAACACATTTTACAGGTTAGTGACATCAGATGTGTTTACAGTTCTCAGTGAATCAAGCAGGCAAAAATAACATTTTGATAGTATTCACATTTTTCCCATGAACTGGAGAGGTTTTAATTTAAAAGAATTTAAACATGAACTTGAACAGTTTGCATCTTTGTTTCACAGGTTTAATTAAACTCTCCAAATCAACACATGTTAAATCACAGAGTGGAATCAGAAGAACTCAAATGCTGCGAATTGCACAGACAAAAGAGTATTTAAATGAACAGTCTTTGTCATTCCATTTCTTATCTGTGCCCCAGTTGGTGTGGACACATTCTTCTGACCCTCCAGCATTGTTTGGCTCTCCTCTATTCCAAAACCTAAAGTTGACTTTAGAGCCATCAGACCACAACCATGCGCCATTCCTCTGAGCATCAGTGAGTCCGATCCAGTTGACTCCCTCAGCAAGATCAAAGTTTCTGATCAGGAATTTAACAAAATTCTCTTCCTCCTGACTGTGGATAGATACCAGGTTGGCTCCCTGTGATACACAGTACAGCTCTGCATCAATCCAGGTCATCTTAGTGGCGATGTACTTGTAGCAGCGTCCGTTGAAGCTGTACCAGAACTGTGGGCAGTTTCTACGTTGTAGGGCCAATTCTCCCTGAGCTGAAGCGGATACAGCACCCAGAGCCAGACAAAGCAAGACGAGGAACAGCTTCATGTTGACGTTTTACGTATCTCTGTTTGAAGATGTCTTGATGTATTGCTGGAATTAATTTGCACTGGTGGTTGTTCCCAGCAGTTCTGTAGAGACAGATGACAGGCTGATTCTTTTATATCCTTCAGAGAGGGTGTCTGCAGTGTCATGTCTTATCATTGGCCAAATCCTGTTGTATGCAACACCTCAATATCTGAACATGAGCCAACAAACACCGCTGTGCCACTTTCAGTCAACTCTGGCATCAGCCTTTTTTTCAGCACAGCAACACAGGCATGCAATTACACATCAACAACAATCCAGTAGTGCAAAGCTTTGTATACATATGTACAATTTCCTATCTTGTACTTGTCCACTCTGCTCATACCACGCAATGTATGTCCTTGAATGGTCCAAGACTTTAAGATAGCATAACTGGACTAAATAACTGGGTCAGATGAAGCTTCTCTATCTTGTCAGATAGGTCTGTTACATTAGATACCAGCCTAAAACCAACCTCACACACACACGTTGTTTATCACATCCCTAAAAACATGACGTGGACAGTGGTTGGCCAGAGATTGGTGAATTATAGCGAGTGAATAGACTGGGAGAACCCTCAGTGATCCAGCACACAGAGTAAAAAGCTCTGTGTAGAAGCTTTTTGATCAGGTCCTCCCTCTGGTATTCACCCACTCTGACTAATGTATGTAAAGATAACCAAAACGATTTAGAATTGTGAAGAATTAAAAACTGACCGACTGTTCTGGCATCCTTAGCTGTGTCATAAATGCGCTCACCCTAAGATTATCTCATCTCAAGCCTGTTTCCTTCTTCTCTCAATCAGCCCTGAGAGTGAGGGCCGTCAAAAAAATACGTTTATCTACAGATTCTGAGTGCTAGTTGATCATTGGCCTGTACTTTAAGAGCACCAGAGTTACACATAGTTATTTAGCAGATGAGTTTACAATGATAATAGAAGTTATTTTTTCTATTACAGCAACTATTATTAATTAATTCATTTATTTTAAAATGTATTTGATTGGAAGAAATACCAAAGTACATGGATAATCTGAAAACAGCTTTTTCAATGCAGGTATGGCAACGAAGAGATAAAAAGCAATAAAATGTTCAAAATAAATCCAGGTAAGAACACAATGTTTAACACTAGACAGTAGTACAACTTTGTTGTTGAATTAAGATTCAACAGCTCTCTTTAAGAGTTAATGTTCAGAAGTTTTCAGATAAACGAGCAGAGCATTTAAAGTCTTTGCTCCTTCCATTGAACAACTGTCTGAACAAAAGATGTTTTACAAAGTGAGACTTTATGATTTCCACCTGAAGGAGATCTGAGACCAGACATTCAGTCCATGTGACATATGTGAAAATATCAGCAATTAACAGCAAGGCCAGATGTCCTCCCTCTCTCTCTCTCTCTCTCTCTCTCTCTCTCTTTCTGCATTCATTTCCTATTGAGCAACTTGCCAATAAAGGCAACAACAAAAACAATACTTTAAAAAACTAAAAATGAAAAAAATAACATCAACCATGGTTCAAAAAGGACTATGATGAAGCTAAAAAGAAACAAGCAGTGTCAGAAGTGTTTTTTCCAGAGCTCAGGCGTAGAGGCATTGCCTTCCAGTTGTAACATCAGTAGTTCATCCCCTCCATTTGTTTAAGTTGCCTGAACCACAGATAGCCCCTGATATACTCATCATTAAGAGATTGTATAAAAAAAAGTGCTGCATGTAGGAAGTAAATAAAACCTTCCGTCATAACATAATGACAACTGAGAAGACATTGATTATCATGTCACATTAACACCTGGCTGTGGGTAGGATATATTTTGCCAAAAGTGAAGACTTCATGCAGGTGTTGATAGACTGGGTGCCCATGCTGACCTGTGTCCTCAAGCATAAGCTCCCACACTGGACAAGTGAGCATCAGCGTTATATCAGTGGAGCAATGAAAGAAGGCGCCCAGGTCTGATGAACTGCATCTTCTATCACATGACTTTGATAGCCAGGTCCAGGTTACAGCAAGGAAAACTTGGGTATTGCCATTTATGTGGATGTTACATTTGTACATACCATTAACCTAGATTTTGTTGCTGACTAGATAAACCATACTCCCTGATAGTAGTTTGTTATGTGCTGAAAAACAAGTCTGATCCATCATGTGTCGACCTTAAAACTTACAGGACTTAAAGAACATCTTCTGACAGTTTGACCTCAGATGCCACAGCATACCTACAAATATCTGGTAAAGTCCATGTTTCGACAGGTCAGGACTGTTATAGCAGAAGAAGGGAACCCTACTCAATACTAGGTGGGGGGTCAATATTATGGCTGATTGGTGTAAATGAAATAAGAGGTGCAGTATCATCATCTGAAAAGTCTTTTGCCATAAACTTTGAGGTTTTTTTTATTCAAAAAAAGAAAAGAAAACATTTTAAGCTTATTGACTCAATTAAACTCCACCAATGTGCTCTTTCCAAAGCTTTTTATTCTTTAGAGTTTTAGATCAGCAACAGACATAAATCAATACTGATTTATAAAATGACACAGATCTTGATGACATTATTAGCGATGTGATGTATCTGCTGTCTCGTATTCAGAACAAAGAAGAGGAGAATGGGAGGCCTCTATATTTTCTTCTCAAATAACTTTATTCTCGACATCATCTTCCTTCCATTACTTTACTTGTCTTTCAGTTTAAGAACAGTTCCATTTAAATAACTTGTTTTTTTGTTTGTTTTCATCATCGTAGCAACATGTAAGCAGATAACGATAAAATGATGTTATTGCACAGTTACATGAGAAAGCATCCCTTCTAAACACATTTTACAGGTTGGTGACATCAGATGTGTTTACAGTTTTCAGTGAATCAAGTAGGAAAAAATAACATTTTGAGATCATTCACATTTTTCCCATGAACTGGAGAGGTTTTAATTTAAAAGAATTTGAACATAAACTTGAACAGTTTGCATCTTTGTTTCACAGGTTTAATTAAACTCTCCAAATCAACACATGTCAAATCACAGAGTGGAATCAGAAGAACTCAAATGCTGCGAATTGCACAGACAAAAGAGTATTTAAATGAACAGTCTTTGTCATTCCATTTCTTATCTGTGCCCCAGTTGGTGTGGACACATTCTTCTGACCCTCCAGCATTGTTTGGCTCTCCTCTATTCCAAAACCTAAAGTTGAATTTAGAGCCATCAGACCACAACCATGCGCCATTCCTCTGAGCATCAGTGAGTCCGATCCAGTTGACTCCCTCAGCAAGATCAAAGTTTCTGATCAGGAATTTGACAAAATTCTCTTCCTCCTGACTGTGGATAGATACCAGGTTGGCTCCCTGTGATACACAGTACAGCTCTGCATCAATCCAGGTCATCTTAGTGGCGATGTACTTGTAGCAGCGTCCGTTGAAGCTGTACCAGAACTGTGGGCAGTTTCTACGTTGTAGGGCCAATTCTCCCTGAGCTGAAGCGGATACAGCACCCAGAGCCAGACAAAGCAAGACGAGGAACAGCTTCATGTTGACGTTTTACGTATCTCTGTTTGAAGATGTCTTGATGTATTGCTGGAATTAATTTGCACTGGTGGTTGTTCCCAGCAGTTCTGTAGAGACAGATGACAGGCTGATTCTTTTATATCCTTCAGAGAGGGTGTCTGCAGTGTCATGTCTTATCATTGTCCAAATCCTGTTGTATGCAACACCTCAATATCTGAACATGAGCCAACAAACACCGCTGTGCCACTTTCAGTCAACTCTGGCATCAGCCTTTTTTTCAGCACAGCAACACAGGCATGCAATTACACATCAACAACAATCCAGTAGTGCAAAGCTTTGTATACATATGTGCAATTTAAACAGCATTGCCGTAAGATATTACGTATATAAAATATGTATTCATATTCTGTATTCTTCTAAACAATCTATGTTCCTATCTTGTACTTGTCCACTCTGCTCATACTACGCAATGTATGTCCTTGAATGGTCCAAGACTTTAAGATAGCATAACTGGACTAAATAACTGGGTCAGATGAAGCTTCTCTATCTTGTCAGATAGGTCTGTTACATTAGATACCAGCCTAAAACCAACCTCACACACACACGTTGTTTATCACATCCCTAAAAACATGACGTGGACAGTGGTTGGCCAGAGATTGGTGAATCATAGCGAGTGAATAGACTGGGAGAACCCTCAGTGATCCAGCACACATAGTAAAAAGCTCTGTGTAGAAGCTTTTTGATCAGGTCCTCCCTCTGGTATTCACCCACTCTGACTAATGTATGTAAAGATAACCAAAACGATTTAGAATTGTGAAGAATTAAGAACTGACCGACTGTTCTGGCATCCTTAGCTTTGTCATAAATGCGCTCACCCTAAGATTATCTCATCTAAAGCCTGTTTCCTTCTTCTCTCATTCAGCCCTGAGAGTGAGGGCCGTCAAAACAATACGTTTATCTACAGATTCTGAGTGTTAGTTGATCAGTGGCCTGTACTTTAAGAGCACCAGAGTTACACATAGTTATTTAGCAGATGAGTTTACAATGATAATAGAAGTTATTTTTTCTATTACAGCAACTATTATTAATTAATTCATTTATTTTAAAATGTATTTGATTGGAAGAAATACCAAAGTACATGGATAATCTGAAAATAGCTTTTTCAATGCAGGTATCGCAACGAAGAGATAAAAAGCAATAAAATGTTCAAAATAAATCCAGGTAAGAACACAATGTTTAACATTAGACAGTAGTACAACTTTGTTGTTGAATTAAGATTCAACAGCTCTCTTAAAGAGTTAATGTTCAGAAGTTTTCAGATAAATGAGCAGAGCATCTAAAGTCTTTGCTCCTTCCATTGAACAACTGTCTGAACAAAAGATGTTTTACAAAGTGAGACTTTACGATTTCCACCTGAAGGAGATCTGAGACCAGACATTCAGTCCATGTGACATATGTGAAAATATCAGCAATTAACAGCAAGGCCAGATGTCCTCCCTCTCTCTCTCTCTCTCTCTCTCTCTCTCTCTCTTTCTGCATTAATTTCCTATTGAGCAACTTGCCAACAAAGGCAACAACAAAAACAATCCTTTAAAAAACTAAAAATGAAAAAAATAACATCAACCATGGTTCAAAAAGGACTATGATGAAGCTAAAAAGAAACAAGCAGTGTCAGAAGTGTTTTTGCCAGAGCTCAGGTGTAGAGGCATTGCCTTCCAGTTGTAAGATCAGTAGTTCATCCCCTCCATTTGTTTAAGTGGCCTGAACCACAGATAGCCCCTGATATACTCATCATTAAGAGATTGTATAAAAAAAAGTGCTGCATGTAGGAAGTAAATAAAACCTTCCGTCATAACATAATGACAACTGAGAAGACATTGATTATCATGTCACATTAACACCTGGCTGTGGGTAGGATATATTTTGCCAAAAGTGAAGACTTCATGCAGGTGTTGATAGACTGGGTGCCCATGCTGACCTGTGTCCTCAAGCATAAGCTCCCACACTGGACAAGTGAGCATCAGCGTTATATCAGTGGAGCAATGAAAGAAGGCGCCCAGGTCTGATGAACTAGATCTTCTATCACATGACTTTGATAGCCAGGTCCAGGTTACAGCAAGGAAAACTTGGGTATTGCCATTTATGTGGATGTTACATTTGTACATACCATTAACCTAGATTTTGTTGCTGACAAGATAAACCATACTCCCTGATAGTAGTTTGTTATGTGCTGAAAAACAAGTCTGATCCATCATGTGTCGACCTTAAAACTTACAGGACTAAAAGGAACATCTTCTGACAGTTTGACGTCAGATGCCACAGCATACCTACAAATATCTGGTAAAGTCCATGTTTCGACAGGTCAGGACTGTTATAGCAGAAGAAGGGAACCCTACTCAATATTAGGTGGGGGGTCAATATTATGGCTGATTGGTGTAAATGAAATAAGAGGTGCAGTATGATCATCTGAAAAGTCTTTTGCCATAAACTTTGAGGTTTTTTTTATTCAAAAAAAGAAAAGAAAACATTTTGAGCTTATTGACTCAATTAAACTCCACCAATGTGCTCTTTCCAAAGCCTTTTATTCTTTAGAGTTTTAGATCAGCAACAGACATAAATCAATACTGATTTATAAAATGACACAGATCTTGATGACATTATTAGCGATGTGATGTATCTGCTGTCTCGTATTCAGAACAAAGAAGAGGAGAATGGGAGGCCTCAATATTTTCTTCTCAAATAACTTTATTCTCGACATCATCTTCCTTCCATTACTTCACTTGTCTTTCAGTTTAAGAACAGTTCCTGTTTAATAACATGTTTTTTTGTTTGTTTTCATCATCGTAGCAACATGTAAGCAGATAACGATAAAATTATGATATTGCACAGTTACATGAGAAAGCATCCCTTCTAAACACATTTTACAGGTTAGTGACATCAGATGTGTTTACAGTTCTCAGTGAATCAAGTAGGAAAAAATAACATTTTGAGATCATTCACATTTTTCCCATGAACTGGAGAGGTTTTAATTTAAAAGAATTTGAACATAAACTTGAACAGTTTGCATCTTTGTTTCAAAGGTTTAATTAAACTCTTCAAATCAACACATGTCAAATCACAGAGTGGAATCAGAAGAACTCAAATGCTGCGAATTGCACAGACAAAAGAGTATTTAAATGAACAGTCTTTGTCATTCCATTTCTTATCTGTGCCCCAGTTGGTGTGGACACATTCTTCTGACCCTCCAGCATTGTTTGGCTCTCCTCTATTCCAAAACCTAAAGTCGACTTTAGAGCCATCAGACCACAACCATGCGCCATTCTTCTGAGCATCAGTGAGTCCGATCCAGTTGACTCCCTCAGCAAGATCAAAGTTTCTGATCAGGAATTTGACAAAATTCTCTTCCTCCTGACTGTGGATAGATACCAGGTTGGCTCCCTGTGATACACAGTACAGCTCTGCATCAATCCAGGTCATCTTAGTGGCGATGTACTTGTAACAGCGTCCGTTGAAGCTGTACCAGAACTGTGGGCAGTTTCTACGTTGTAGGGCCAATTCTCCCTGAGCTGAAGCGGATACAGCACCCAGAGCCAGACAAAGCAAGACGAGGAACAGCTTCATGTTGACGTTTTACGTATCTCTGTTTGAAGATGTCTTGATGTATTGCTGGAATTAGTTTGCACTGGTGGTTGTTCCCAGCAGTCCTGTAGAGACAGATGACAGGCTGACTCTTTTATATCCTTCAGAGAGGGTGTCTGCAGTGTCATGTCTTATCATTGGCCAAATCCTGTTGTATGCAACACCTCAATATCTGAACATGAGCCAACAAACACCGCTGTGCCACTTTCAGTCAACTCTGACATCAGCCTTTTTTTCAGCACAGCAACACAGGCATGCAATTACACATCAACAACAATCCAGTAGTGCAAAGCTTTGTATACAGATGTGCAATTTAAACAGCATTGACGTAAGATAATATGTATATAAAATATGTATTCATATTTTGTATTCTTCTAAACAATCTATGTTCCTATCTTGTACTTGTCCACTCTGCTCATACTACGCAATGTATGTCCTTGAATGGTCCAAGACTTTAAGATAGCATAACTGGACTAAATAACTGGGTCAGATGAAGCTTCTCTATCTTGTCAGATAGGTCTGTTACATTAGATACCAGCCTAAAACCAACCTCACACACACACGTTGTTTATCACATCCCTAAAAACATGACGTGGACAGTGGTTGGCCAGAGATTGGTGAATTATAGCGAGTGAATAGACTGGGAGAACCCTCAGTGACCCAGCACACAGAGTAAAAAGCTCTGTGTAGAAGCTTTTTGATCAGGTCCTCCCTCTGGTATTCACCCACTCTGACTAATGTATGTAAAGATAACCAAACAATTTAGAATTGTGAAGAATTAAGAACTGACCGACTGTTCTGGCATCCTTAGCTTTGTCATAAATGCGCTCACCCTAAGATTATCTCATCTAAAGCCTGTTTCCTTCTTCTCTCATTCAGCCCTGAGAGTGAGGGCCATCAAAACAATACGTTTATCTACAAATTCTGAGTGCTAGTTAATCATTGGCCTGTACTTTAAGAGCACCAGAGTTACACATAGTTATTTAGCAGATGAGTTTACAATGATAATAGAAGTTATTTTTTCTATTACAGCAACTATTATTAATTAATTCATTTATTTTAAAATGTATTTGATTGGAAGAAATACCAAAGTACATAGATAATCTGAAAACAGCTTTTTCAATGCAGGTATCGCAACGAAGAGATAAAAAGCAATAAAATGTTCAAAATAAATCCAGGTAAGAACACAATGTTTAACACTAGACAGTAGTACAACTTTGTTGTTGAATTAAGATTCAACAGCTCTCTTAAAGAGTTAAAGTTCAGAAGTTTTCAGATAAATGAGCAGAGCATTTAAAGTCTTTGCTCCTTCCATTGAACAACTGTCTGAACAAAAGATGTTTTACAAAGTGAGACTTTATGATTTCCACCTGAAGGAGATCTGAGACCAGACATTCAGTCCATGTGACATATGTGAAAATATCAGCAATTAACAGTAAGGCCAGATGTCCTCCCTCTCTCTCTCTCTCTTTCTGCATTCATTTCCTATTGAGCAACTTGCCAATAAAGGCAACAACAAAAACAATCCTTTAAAAAACTAAAAATGAAAAAAATAACATCAACCATGGTTCAAAAAGGACTATGATGAAACTAAAAAGAAACAAGCAGTGTCAGAAGTGTTTTTGCCAGAGCTCAGGTGTAGAGGCATTGCCTTCCAGTTGTAAGATCAGTAGTTCATCCCCTCCATTTGTTTAAGTGGCCTGAACCACAGATAGCCCCTGATATACTCATCATTAAGAGATTGTATAAAAAAAAGTGCTGCATGTAGGAAGTAAATAAAACCTTCCGTCATAACATAATGACAACTGAGAAGACATTGATTATCATGTCACATTAACACCTGGCTGTGGGTAGGATATATTTTGCCAAAAGTGAAGACTTCATGCAGGTGTTGATAGACTGGGTGCCCATGCTGACCTGTGTCCTCAAGCATAAGCTCCCACACTGGACAAGTGAGCATCAGCGTTATATCAGTGGAGCAATGAAAGAAGGCGCCCAGGTCTGATGAACTGCATCTTCTATCACATGACTTTGATAGCCAGGTCCAGGTTACAGCAAGGAAAACTTGGGTATTGCCATTTATGTGGATGTTACATTTGTACATACCATTAACCTAGATTTTGTTGCTGACTAGATAAACCATACTCCCTGATAGTAGTTTGTTATGTGCTGAAAAACAAGTCTGATCCATCATGTGTCGACCTTAAAACTTACAGGACTTAAAGAACATCTTCTGACAGTTTGACCTCAGATGCCACAGCATACCTACAAATATCTGGTAAAGTCCATGTTTCGACAGGTCAGGACTGTTATAGCAGAAGAAGGGAACCCTACTCAATACTAGGTGGGGGGTCAATATTATGGCTGATTGGTGTAAATGAAATAAGAGGTGCAGTATCATCATCTGAAAAGTCTTTTGCCATAAACTTTGAGGTTTTTTTTATTCAAAAAAAGAAAAGAAAACATTTTAAGCTTATTGACTAAATTAAACTCCACCAATGTGCTCTTTCCAAAGCTTTTTATTCTTTAGAGTTTTAGATCAGCAACAGACATAAATCAATACTGATTTATAAAATGACACAGATCTTGATGACATTATTAGCGATGTGATGTATCTGCTGTCTCGTATTCAGAACAAAGAAGAGGAGAATGGGAGGCCTCTATATTTTCTTCTCAAATAACTTTATTCTCGACATCATCTTCCTTCCATTACTTTACTTGTCTTTCAGTTTAAGAACAGTTCCATTTAAATAACTTGTTTTTTTGTTTGTTTTCATCATCGTAGCAACATGTAAGCAGATAACGATAAAATGATGTTATTGCACAGTTACATGAGAAAGCATCCCTTCTAAACACATTTTACAGGTTAGTGACATCAGATGTGTTTACAGTTCTCAGTGAATCAAGTAGGAAAAAATAACATTTTGAGATCATTCACATTTTTCCCATGAACTGGAGAGGTTTTAATTTAAAAGAATTTGAACATAAACTTGAACAGTTTGCATCTTTGTTTCACAGGTTTAATTAAACTCTCCAAATCAACACATGTCAAATCACAGAGTGGAATCAGAAGAACTCAAATGCTGCGAATTGCACAGACAAAAGAGTATTTAAATGAACAGTCTTTGTCATTCCATTTCTTATCTGTTCCCCAGTTGGTGTGGACACATTCTTCTGACCCTCCAGCATTGTTTGGCTCTCCTCTATTCCAAAACCTAAAGTTGACTTTAGAGCCATCAGACCACAACCATGCGCCATTCCTCTGAGCATCAGTGAGTCCGATCCAGTTGACTCCCTCAGCAAGATCAAAGTTTCTGATCAGGAATTTGACAAAATTCTCTTCCTCCTGACTGTGGATAGATACCAGGTTGGCTCCCTGTGATACACAGTACAGCTCTGCATCAATCCAGGTCATCTTAGTGGCGATGTACTTGTAACAGCGTCCGTTGAAGCTGTACCAGAACTGTGGGCAGTTTCTACGTTGTAGGGCCAATTCTCCCTGAGCTGAAGCGGATACAGCACCCAGAGCCAGACAAAGCAAGACGAGGAACAGCTTCATGTTGACGTTTTACGTATCTCTGTTTGAAGATGTCTTGATGTATTGCTGGAATTAATTTGCACTGGTGGTTGTTCCCAGCAGTTCTGTAGAGACAGATGACAGGCTGATTCTTTTATATCCTTCAGAGAGGGTGTCTGCAGTGTCATGTCTTATCATTGTCCAAATCCTGTTGTATGCAACACCTCAATATCTGAACATGAGCCAACAAACACCGCTGTGCCACTTTCAGTCAACTCTGGCATCAGCCTTTTTTTCAGCACAGCAACACAGGCATGCAATTACACATCAACAACAATCCAGTAGTGCAAAGCTTTGTATACATATGTGCAATTTAAACAGCATTGCCGTAAGATATTACGTATATAAAATATGTATTCATATTCTGTATTCTTCTAAACAATCTATGTTCCTATCTTGTACTTGTCCACTCTGCTCATACTACGCAATGTATGTCCTTGAATGGTCCAAGACTTTAAGATAGCATAACTGGACTAAATAACTGGGTCAGATGAAGCTTCTCTATCTTGTCAGATAGGTCTGTTACATTAGATACCAACCTAAAACCAACCTCACACACACACGTTGTTTATCACATCCCTAAAAACATGACGTGGACAGTGGTTGGCCAGAGATTGGTGAATCATAGCGAGTGAATAGACTGGGAGAACCCTCAGTGATCCAGCACACATAGTAAAAAGCTCTGTGTAGAAGCTTTTTGATCAGGTCCTCCCTCTGGTATTCACCCACTCTGACTAATGTATGTAAAGATAACCAAAACGATTTAGAATTGTGAAGAATTAAGAACTGACCGACTGTTCTGGCATCCTTAGCTTTGTCATAAATGCGCTCACCCTAAGATTATCTCATCTAAAGCCTGTTTCCTTCTTCTCTCATTCAGCCCTGAGAGTGAGGGCCGTCAAAACAATACGTTTATCTACAGATTCTGAGTGCTAGTTGATCATTGGCCTGTACTTTAAGAGCACCAGAGTTACACATAGTTATTTAGCAGATGAGTTTACAATGATAATAGAAGTTATTTTTTCTATTACAGCAACTATTATTAATTAATTCATTTATTTTAAAATGTATTTGATTGGAAGAAATACCAAAGTACATAGATAATCTGAAAATAGCTTTTTCAATGCAGGTATCGCAACGAAGAGATAAAAAGCAATAAAATGTTCAAAATAAATCCAGGTAAGAACACAATGTTTAACATTAGACAGTAGTACAACTTTGTTGTTGAATTAAGATTCAACAGCTCTCTTAAAGAGTTAATGTTCAGAAGTTTTCAGATAAATGAGCAGAGCATCTAAAGTCTTTGCTCCTTCCATTGAACAACTGTCTGAACAAAAGATGTTTTACAAAGTGAGACTTTACGATTTCCACCTGAAGGAGATCTGAGACCAGACATTCAGTCCATGTGACATATGTGAAAATATCAGCAATTAACAGCAAGGCCAGATGTCCTCCCTCTCTCTCTCTCTCTCTCTCTCTCTCTCTTTCTGCATTAATTTCCTATTGAGCAACTTGCCAACAAAGGCAACAACAAAAACAATCCTTTAAAAAACTAAAAATGAAAAAAATAACATCAACCATGGTTCAAAAAGGACTATGATGAAGCTAAAAAGAAACAAGCAGTGTCAGAAGTGTTTTTTCCAGAGCTCAGGTGTAGAGGCATTGCCTTCCAGTTGTAAGATCAGTAGTTCATCCCCTCCATTTGTTTAAGTGGCCTGAACCACAGATAGCCCCTGATATACTCATCATTAAGAGATTGTATAAAAAAAAGTGCTGCATGTAGGAAGTAAATAAAACCTTCCGTCATAACATAATGACAACTGAGAAGACATTGATTATCATGTCACATTAACACCTGGCTGTGGGTAGGATATATTTTGCCAAAAGTGAAGACTTCATGCAGGTGTTGATAGACTGGGTGCCCATGCTGACCTGTGTCCTCAAGCATAAGCTCCCACACTGGACAAGTGAGCATCAGCGTTATATCAGTGGAGCAATGAAAGAAGGCGCCCAGGTCTGATGAACTAGATCTTCTATCACATGACTTTGATAGCCAGGTCCAGGTTACAGCAAGGAAAACTTGGGTATTGCCATTTATGTGGATGTTACATTTGTACATACCATTAACCTAGATTTTGTTGCTGACAAGATAAACCATACTCCCTGATAGTAGTTTGTTATGTGCTGAAAAACAAGTCTGATCCATCATGTGTCGACCTTAAAACTTACAGGACTAAAAGGAACATCTTCTGACAGTTTGACGTCAGATGCCACAGCATACCTACAAATATTTGGTAAAGTCCATGTTTCGACAGGTCAGGACTGTTATAGCAGAAGAAGGGAACCCTACTCAATATTAGGTGGGGGGTCAATATTATGGCTGATTGGTGTAAATGAAATAAGAGGTGCAGTATGATCATCTGAAAAGTCTTTTGCCATAAACTTTGAGGTTTTTTTTATTCAAAAAAAGAAAAGAAAACATTTTGAGCTTATTGACTCAATTAAACTCCACCAATGTGCTCTTTCCAAAGCCTTTTATTCTTTAGAGTTTTAGATCAGCAACAGACATAAATCAATACTGATTTATAAAATGACACAGATCTTGATGACATTATTAGCGATTTGATGTCTCTGCTGTCTCGTATTCAGAACAAAGAAGAGGAGAATGGGAGGCCTCAATATTTTCTTCTCAAATAACTTTATTCTCGACATCATCTTCCTTCCATTACTTCACTTGTCTTTCAGTTTAAGAACAGTTCCTGTTTAATAACATGTTTTTTTGTTTGTTTTCATCATCGTAGCAACATGTAAGCAGATAACGATAAAATTATGATATTGCACAGTTACATGAGAAAGCATCCCTTCTAAACACATTTTACAGGTTAGTGACATCAGAGGTGTTTACAGTTCTCAGTGAATCAAGTAGGAAAAAATAACATTTTGAGATCATTCACATTTTTCCCATGAACTGGAGAGGTTTTAATTTAAAAGAATTTGAACATAAACTTGAACAGTTTGCATCTTTGTTTCAAAGGTTTAATTAAACTCTTCAAATCAACACATGTCAAATCACAGAGTGGAATCAGAAGAACTCAAATGCTGCGAATTGCACAGACAAAAGAGTATTTAAATGAACAGTCTTTGTCATTCCATTTCTTATCTGTGCCCCAGTTGGTGTGGACACATTCTTCTGACCCTCCAGCATTGTTTGGCTCTCCTCTATTCCAAAACCTAAAGTCGACTTTAGAGCCATCAGACCACAACCATGCGCCATTCTTCTGAGCATCAGTGAGTCCGATCCAGTTGACTCCCTCAGCAAGATCAAAGTTTCTGATCAGGAATTTGACAAAATTCTCTTCCTCCTGACTGTGGATAGATACCAGGTTGGCTCCCTGTGATACACAGTACAGCTCTGCATCAATCCAGGTCATCTTAGTGGCGATGTACTTGTAACAGCGTCCGTTGAAGCTGTACCAGAACTGTGGGCAGTTTCTACGTTGTAGGGCCAATTCTCCCTGAGCTGAAGCGGATACAGCACCCAGAGCCAGACAAAGCAAGACGAGGAACAGCTTCATGTTGACGTTTTACGTATCTCTGTTTGAAGATGTCTTGATGTATTGCTGGAATTAATTTGCACTGGTGGTTGTTCCCAGCAGTCCTGTAGAGACAGATGAAAGGCTGATTCTTTTATATCCTTCAGAGAGGGTGTCTGCAGTGTCATGTCTTATCATTGGCCAAATCCTGTTGTATGCAACACCTCAATATCTGAACATGAGCCAACAAACACCGCTGTGCCACTTTCAGTCAACTCTGGCATCAGCCTTTTTTTCAGCACAGCAACACAGGCATGCAATTACACATCAACAACAATCTAGTAGTGCAAAGCTTTGTATACATATGTGCAATTTAAACAGCATTGCCGTAATATAATACGTATATAAAATATGTATTCATATTCTGTATTCTTCTAAACAATCTATGTTCCTATCTTGTACTTGTCCACTCTGCTCATACTACGCAATGTATGTTCTTGAATGGTCCAAGACTTTAAGATAGCATAACTGGACTAAATAACTGGGTCAGATGAAGCTTCTCTATCTTGTCAGATAGGTCTGTTACATTAGATACCAGCCTAAAACCAACCTCACACACACACGTTGTTTATCACATCCCTAAAAACATGACGTGGACAGTGGTTGGCCAGAGATTGGTGAATTATAGCGAGTGAATAGACTGGGAGAACCCTCAGTGACCCAGCACACAGAGTAAAAAGCTCTGTGTAGAAGCTTTTTGATCAGGTCCTCCCTCTGGTATTCACCCACTCTGACTAATGTATGTAAAGATAACCAAAACGATTTGGAATTGTGAAGAATTAAGAACTGACCGACTGTTCTGGCATCCTTAGTTTTGTCATAAATGCGCTCACCCTAAGATTATCTCATCTAAAGCCTGTTTCCTTCTTCTCTCATTCAGCCCTGAGAGTGAGGGCCGTCAAAACAATACGTTGATCTACAGATTCTGAGTGTTAGTTGATCAGTGGCCTGTACTTTAAGAGCACCAGAGTTACACATAGTTATTTAGCAGATGAGTTTACAATGATAATAGAAGTTATTTTTTCTATTACAGCAACTATTATTAATTAATTCATTTATTTTAAAATGTATTTGATTGGAAGAAATACCAAAGTACATAGATAATCTGAAAATAGCTTTTTCAATGCAGGTATCGCAACGAAGAGATAAAAAGCAATAAAATGTTCAAAATAAATCCAGGTAAGAACACAATGTTTAACACTAGACAGTAGTACAACTTTGTTGTTGAATTAACATTCAACAGCTCTCTTTAAGAGTTAAAGTTCAGAAGTTTTCAGATAAACGAGCAGAGCATTTAAAGTCTTTGCTCCTTCCATTGAACAACTGTCTGAACAAAAGATGTTTTACAAAGTGAGACTTTATGATTTCCACCTGAAGGAGATCTGAGACCAGACATTCAGTCCATGTGACATATGTGAAAATATCAGCAATTAACAGTAAGGCCAGATGTCCTCCCTCTCTCTCTCTCTCTCTCTTTCTGCATTAATTTCCTATTGAGCAACTTGCCAATAAAGGCAACAACAAAAACAATCCTTTAAAAAACTAAAAATGAAAAAAATAACATCAACCATGGTTCAAAAAGGACTATGATGGAACTAAAAAGAAACAAGCAGTGTCAGAAGTGTTTTTGCCAGAGCTCAGGCGTAGAGGCATTGCCTTCCAGTTGTAAGATCAGTAGTTCATCCCCTCCATTTGTTTAAGTGGCCTGAACCACAGATAGCCCCTGATATACTCATCATTAAGAGATTGTATAAAAAAAAGTGCTGCATGTAGGAAGTAAATAAAACCTTCCGTCATAACATAATGACAACTGAGAAGACATGGATTATCATGTCACATTAACACCTGGCTGTGGGTAGGATATATTTTGCCAAAAGTGAAGACTTCATGCAGGTGTTGATAGACTGGGTGCCCATGCTGACCTGTTTCCTCAAGCATAAGCTCCCACACTGGACAAGTGAGCATCAGCGTTATATCAGTGGAGCAATGAAAGAAGGCGCCCAGGTCTGATGAATTAGATCTTCTATCACATGACTTTCATAGCCAGGTCCAGGTTACAGCAAGGAAAACTTGGGTATTGCCATTTATGTGGATGTTACATTTGTACATACCATTAACCTAGATTTTGTTGCTGACAAGATAAACCATACTCCCTGATAGTAGTTTGTTATGTGCTGAAAAACAAGTCTGATCCATCATGTGTCGACCTTAAAACTTACAGGACTTAAAGGAACTTCTTCTGACAGTTTGACCTCAGATGCCACAGCATACCTACAAATATCTGGTAAAGTCCATGTTTCGACAGGTCAGGACTGTTATAGCAGAAGAAGGGAACCCTACTCAATACTAGGTGGGGGGGTCAATATTATGGCTGATCGGTGTAAATGAAATAAGAGGTGCAGTATCATCATCTGAAAAGTCTTTTGCCATAAACTTTGAGGTTTTTTTTATTCAAAAAAAGAAAAGAAAACATTTTAAGCTTATTGACTCAATTAAACTCCACCAATGTGCTCTTTCCAAAGCTTTTTATTCTTTAGAGTTTTAGATCAGCAAATGACATAAATCAATACTGATTTATAAAATGACACAGATCTTGATGACATTATTAGCGATGTGATGTATCTGCTGTCTCGTATTCAGAACAAAGAAGAGGAGAATGGGAGGCCTCTATATTTTCTTCTCAAATAACTTTATTCTCGACATCATCTTCCTTCCATTACTTTACTTGTCTTTCAGTTTAAGAACAGTTCCATTTAAATAACTTGTTTTTTTGTTTGTTTTCATCATCGTAGCAACATGTAAGCAGATAATGATAAAATGATGTTATTGCACAGTTACATGAGAAAGCATCCCTTCTAAACACATTTTACAGGTTAGTGACATCAGATGTGTTTACAGTTCTCAGTGAATCAAATAGGCAAAAATAACATTTTGAGATCATTCACATTTTTCCCATGAACTGGAGACTTTCTAATTTAAAAGAATTTGAACATAAACTTGAACAGTTTGCATCTTTGTTTCACAGGTTTAATTAAACTCTCCAAATCAACAAATGTCTAATCACAGAGTGGAATCAGAAGAACTCAAATGCTGCGAGTTGCACAGACAAAAGCGTATTTATTTGAACACTTTACGTCATTCCATTTCTTGTTTTTTCCCCAGTTGGTTTGGACACAGTCTTGTGACCCTCCAGAGTTGTTTGGCTGTCCTTTATTCCAAAACTTAAAGTCGAATTTAGAGCCATCAGACCACAACCATGCGCCATTCTTCTGACAATCAGTGAGTCCGATCCATTTGACTCTCTCAGCAGGATCAAAGCTTCTGATCAGGTGTTTGACAAAATTCTCTTCCTCCCGACTGTGGATAGATACCAGGTTGGCTCCCTGTGATACACAGTGCAGCTCTGCATCAATCCAGGTCATCTTAGTGGCGATGTACTTGTAGCAGCGGTCATTGAAGCTGTACCATGATTCAGGACAACAGCCTTGCCAAAGCAGCATTTCCTTCTCATCTGAAGGAGACACTGCACCCAGAGCCAGAGCAGCCATGAAGAGGAACAACATCCTGATGGAGTTTTATGTCTGTAATTAAAACAAGGTGTCAATGTCTTGAAGTTGATCTGTATTGATGCTTATCATCAAATATCCTGCAGAGGCAGGTGACAGGCTGCTTTCTTTTATATCACACAGAGAGGGCGTCTCCACTTTTGGTATCTTATCATTAGTCTGTGCACTTAATATAATTTTTCTGTTGAGATTGGCTTTGTTCTTAGACATTATGTATTCATACTCTGTATGTTTCTAAAAACAATCTATGTTCCTATCTTGTACTTGTCCACTCTGCTCATACTACGCAATGTATGTTCTTGAATGGTCCAGAACTTTAAGAAAGCATAACTGGACTAAATAACTTGGTTAGATGAAGCTTCTCTATCTTGTCAGATAGGTCTGTCACATTAGATACACGCCAAAAAAAAAGTCACACACACATGTTGCTTATCACAGCCTAAAGAACATGACATGGACAGTGGTTGGCCTGTTTATGTTACTAATAACTGGCCAATTATATTATGTAAGTACAACCTCTGTTAGATAAACGTGAAGAAGATGAATATGAACTATTTCCATATATCGGGGCTTCCGATGAGTTTTGCTGTATGCCAACTTTTAATATGTACATTCTCAGGCCTAAAACTGCCCGAGAGCACCTGAAGGCTATTCAGTACTTGTAGCAGTGAGATCATTAGCCAAAAACTTTCAGCTCTACACAACAACACAATATCTGAACATTGGCCAAAGAACGCTGTTCGATCACCTTGATGTCTGATAAAACGTAATATTCAGTCATTTTAATTCAAATTTGATTTTAGCATATTTATTTTCATTGATCTAATCAAAACTTCCAACGTCTTTTCTGTTGAGCAATTCAGTTTTATCAGCATTACTGTCACAAACATATCCACACACATTCCTAAAACAGTTTCCCAGATTTTACCAACTAAAGTTCAAGTTCAACAGATCCATTGTCAGAAATACTACTTCTGGTTGGTGGTCCTTCTGAAAATAATTCCATCATTAGGTTGATCTTTGACTGAAAGAGAGGGGCTTGTCTGGCCAGATCACCATGTCTGGGATCCAGTGGGAGAGTCTGACAAGCAGGGAGTCAAGCTGGGAGCGAAGAGTCCTGATTATTATCTTCTTCGCTGCTGTTTTATCATCATTTGTTGATGGAGTAAACATTCATATAGACAGTTTTCCTATTTGAGTTACAGTAATGATGGCTCGCTCTTGGGTTAAATAAAATAACAGACCCTGAAAGGATTGCAATCTTTTAATATAGCAAGATGCTATTATTATTATTGTTTTATCCTAAATGTTTCGATTTGAATCCCTCAGAAGGTATTTTAAATGTAAAGTAAAATAGGAGCATTGCACATCGTGGTGCTTAGGACCTACCCTTCTTAGCGGTAGGATTACAACAACAGAAATTAGTTTTGAGATTATTTTTTCAGCAGCAAAAACTTTGTATTATCTGTTGGAACAAAAAGGCATAATAATTCCATCACTAATGTAAAAAGGTAGGGTTTGGCTGAAATTTCAGCACCACTGAAATGAACAAAAATAAGAAAATCAAAGACAAAAACAGACAGCATGTTGTAAAGAGATTTGGAGAAATGGATGTTAGGCTCTATTAAGCATGGACTATTTATCATCTGTTTTCACACGTAATCCCATCTTTATCGTATCATAAAAGAGCTTTTTTGGTGCAATCAGTTTCAAACAAGGTCACTTGAGGTCACTGTTGTCCTGGATGAGTGCCATCCCCAGCAGCTCAAAGTACTTCATAACTATCAGAGAACCACCGGCCGATAGTCATTCAGGCCTGAAACTGCCGAGGACTTTGCGATGGGAATGAGCTTTATTATGTATTCTTATTGCAAATACATATTTGTTATATCAGAAATTGATTGATCAACTTAATCATTAAAACAAATCAAACAACAACTGGCCTGCAAATTACATGTGTCCAAACTTCTAAAGTAGCACATAGACAATAAAAACTAGCATCTCTCGGGTTAAAAAAACCTCAACCAGTGGCTTCGGTTTGCTTGGCTGGTTGAGCAGACATCCCATATACAGAGGCTGACGCTCCTATTTTTTTATTTTTTTTGAATATTCCTTTATTTGTGAAAAGTGTCAGTAACACACATGTGACAATCAGGAGGGAAGAATTTTACAAAACACCAACAGAAAAGATGATGACAAACAAACAAAAAAATTAAAAGGAACAGAGAAATAAAATTGATAATAATAAATATTAATAGTATTTTAAACAAAGAGATTAAAGTGACCCCTGAGTGTAGGTGTTTGTTTCAAGTGTGTATGTGAGTGTGTGTGTGTCTATGGGTATGTTTGTGTGGGGAAAAATAAATTATGCAGACGGCACAGTTCAAGGGATTAACAGTGGAAATAATAATAGCAAGAATTATCTAAATTATATTATTATCATTAATGATAATGACAATAACAAAACAGACATCTATACATATGATTCTACAAATTAATAGCACAGGTGTGGTTGTAATATGATAAAATTGGGCCATGGTGTTTGGCAGCTGCCTCACATACTCATTTATACATATGTATGTTGTCAGGGACCTCGGACTCAGATGCAGGGTCAGCTCAAAAGCAAGGAGGTTTATTTTGTAAACACAAGATAGCTCTGCAGGAGGACCGCTCACTGCAGGCTCGTGGAAACTATGGCATAAGACAGGGCTGGTAATGAAGCTCATGGAAAGAGACAACATACAGGCACAAGACAAGGGAGACGCAGACTATTTGAATACATGAGGAGCCATGGAGAACAGATCAATGTAACCATGACCCTGAGTTGCTCCCAAGCCAGCCAAGATATGTGATCTCTTCAGCTGGTCCTGGGACTGCTCTGTGACCTCCTCCCAGTAGAACATATTTGAAACGATGCGTCTGGGATGTGTCTGGATGGCCAAAACCACCTCAAGTGGCCACTTTTCGATGACAAGGGTTTTAAAAAAATTCTGGATTTCACATCTGTGCTGTTATCTGGTGTGTTTTGCTCCGTTCAGTTCGGCCTATCTTTATACCTTTTCAAGATTCATGTTCTGGGTTGGTCAGCGTTCTACTTAGTCGTGCTTCTTATTTTATTTGGTAGAATTTGGCCCCCTGCATTCTCTGTTTGAGTTGCTTTCAGTTTTTAGTCACAAGTTGTGCAACAGAAAATGTTATTAAGTGCACAGACCAATGATAAGATACCAAAAGTGGAGAGGCCCTCTCTGTGTAATATAAAAGAAAGCAGCCTGTCACCTGCCTCTGCAGGATATTTGATGACAAGCATCAGTACAGATCAACTTCAACAAGACATTGACACCTTGTCTTAATTACAGACATAAAACTCCATCAGGATGTTGTTCCTCTTCATGGCTGCTCTGGCTCTGGGTGCAGCGTCTCCTTCAGATGAGAAGGAACTGCAGCTTCAGCAAGGCAGCTGTCCCATGTTCTGGTACAGCTTCAACGGCCGCTGCTACAAGTATGTCGCCTCACACATGACCTGGGGGGAAGCAGAGCTTCATTGTGTATCAGAAGAAACCAACCTGGTATCTATCCACAGCCTGGAAGAACACAATTTTGTCACTTCCTTGATCAAGAACATTGATCCAACTCAAGGATTCACCTGGATCGGACTCACTGATGTCCACAAGGAAGGAGGATGGATGTGGTCTGATGGGTCTAAAGTCGGTTTTACCCAATGGGATATAAATCAGCCAGATAATGCTGGAGGACATGAACACTGTGGACACACCAACTTTGGCACAGCTTTTAAATGGAATGATAATATGTGCTCACATGCATTAGGTTTTGTTTGTGCATCTCGCACTGTTTGCACTTCACAATAAAAAAAACTGCCCCATTCAACTGCCTTAACATGTGTTGTTTCTGATTCTGATTCTGAGTGCTAGTTGATCATTGGCCTGTACTTTAAGAGCACCAGAGTTACACATAGTTATTTAGCAGATGAGTTTACAATGATAATAGAAGTTATTTTTTCTATTACAGCAACTATTATTAATTAATTCATTTATTTTAAAATGTATTTGATTGGAAGAAATACCAAAGTACATGGATAATCTGAAAACAGCTTTTTCAATGCAGGTATCGCAACGAAGAGATAAAAAGCAATAAAATGTTCAAAATAAATCCAGGTAAGAACACAATGTTTAACACTAGACAGTAGTACAACTTTGTTGTTGAATTAAGATTCAACAGCTCTCTTAAAGAGTTAAAGTTCAGAAGTTTTCAGATAAATGAGCAGAGCATTTAAAGTCTTTGCTCCTTCCATTGAACAACTGTCTGAACAAAAGATGTTTTACAAAGTGAGACTTTATGATTTCCACCTGAAGGAGATCTGAGACCAGACATTCAGTCCATGTGACATATGTGAAAATATCAGCAATTAACAGCAAGGCCAGATGTCCTCCCTCTCTCTCTCTCTCTCTCTCTCTCTCTCTCTCTCTTTGTGCATTCATTTCCTATTGAGCAACTTGCCGATAAAGGCAAAAACAACAACAATCCTTTAAAAAACTAATGAAAAAAATAACATCAACCATGGTTCAAAAAGGACTATGATGAAACTAAAAAGAGTACAGCTAAGAAAACTTGGGTCTTGCCATTTATGTGGATGTTACATTTGTACATACCATCAATCTAGATTTTGTTGCTGACCAGATAAACCATACTCCCTGATAGTAGTTTGTTATGTGCTGAAAAACAAGTCTGATCCATCATGTGTCCATCTCAAAACTTACAGGACTTAAAGAACTTCTTTTGACAGTTTGACCTCAGATGCCACAGCATACCTACAAATATCTGGTAAAGTCCATGTTTCGACAGGTCAGGACTGTTATAGCAGAAGAAGGGAACCCTACTCAATATTAGGTGGGGGTCAATATTATGGCTGATTGGTGTAAATGAAATAAGAGGTGCAGTATCATCATCTGAAAAGTCTTTTGCCATAAACTTTGAGGTTTTTTTTATTCAAAAAAAGAAAAGAAAAACATTTTAAGCTTATTGACTCAATTAAACTCCACCAATGTGCTCTTTCCAAAGCCTTTTATTCTTTAGAGTTTTGGATCAGCAAATGACATAAATCAATACTGATTTACAAAATGACACAGATCTTGATGACATTATTAGCGATGTGATGTATCTGCTGTCTCGTATTCAGAACAAAGAAGAGGAGAATGGGAGGCCTCAATATTTTCTTCTCAAATAACTTTATTCTCAATCTCATCTTCCTTCCATTACTTTACTTGTCTTTCAGTTTAAGAACAGTTCCTGTTTAATAACTGGGTTTTTTTTTGTTTTCATCATCGTAGCAACATGTAAGCAGATAACGATAAAATGATGTTATTGCACAGTTACATGAGAAAGCATCCCTTCTAAACACATTTTACAGGTTAGTGACATCAGATGTGTTTACAATTCTCAGTGAATCAAGTAGGCAAAAATAACATTTTGAGATTATTCACATTTTTCCCATGAACTGGAGACATTCTAATTTAAAAGAATTTGAACATGAACTTGAACAGTTTGCATCTTTGTTTCACAGGTTTAATTAAACTCTCCAAATCAACAAATGTCTAATCACAGAGTGGAATCAGAAGAACTCAAATGCTGCGAGTTGCACAGACAAAAGCGTATTTATTTGAACACTTTACGTCATTCCATTTCTTGTTTTTTCCCCAGTTGGTTTGGACACAGTCTTGTGACCCTCCAGAGTTGTTTGGCTGTCCTTTATTCCAAAACTTAAAGTCGAATTTAGAGCCATCAGACCACAACCATGCGCCATTCTTCTGACAATCAGTGAGTCCGATCCATTTGACTCTCTCAGCAGGATCAAAGCTTCTGATCAGGTGTTTGACAAAATTCTCTTCCTTCCGACTGTGGATAGATACCAGGTTGGCTCCCTGTGATACACAGTGCAGCTCTGCATCAATCCAGGTCATCTTAGTGGAGATGTACTTGTAGCAGCGGCCATTGAAGCTGTACCATGACTCGGGACAACAGCCTTGCCAAAGCAGCATTTCCTTCTCATCTGAAGGAGACACTGCACCCAGAGCCAGAGCAGCCATGAAGAGGAACAACATCCTGATGGAGTTTTATGTCTGTAATTAAAACAAGGTGTCAATGTCTTGAAGTTGATCTGTACTGATGCTTGTCATCAAATATCCTGCAGAGGCAGGTGACAGGCTGCTTTCTTTTATATCACACAGAGAGGGCGTCTCCACTTTTGGTATCTTATCATTAATCTGTGCACTTAATATAATTTTTCTGTTGAGATTGGCTTTGTTCTTAGACATTATGTATTCATACTCTGTATGTTTCTAAAAACAATCTATGTTCCTATCTTGTACTTGTCCACTCTGCTCATACTACGCAATGTATGTTCTTGAATGGTCCAGAACTTTAAGAAAGCATAACTGGACTAAATAACTTGGTTAGACGAAGCTTCTCTATCTTGTCAGATAGGTCTGTCACATTAGATACACGCCTAAAAAAACAGTCACACACACATGTTGCTTATCACAGCCTAAAGAACATGACATGGACAGTGGTTGGCCTGTTTATGTTACTAATAACTGGCCAATTATATTATGTAAGTACAACCTCTGTTAGATAAACGTGAAGAAGATGAATATGAACTATTTCCATATATCGGAGCTTCCGATGAGTTTTGCTGTATGCCAACTTTTAATATGTACATTCTCAGGCCTAAAACTGCCCGAGAGCACCTGAAGGCTATTCAGTACTTGTAGCAGTGAGATCATTAGCCAAAAACTTTCAGCTCTACACAACAACACAATATCTGAACATTGGCCAAAGAACGCTGTTCGATCACCTTGATGTCTGATAAAACGTAATATTCAGTCATTTTAATTCAAATTTGATTTTAGCATATTTATTTTCATTGATCTAATCAAAACTTCCAACGTCTTTTCTGTCGAGCAATTCAGTTTTATCAGCATTACTGTCACAAACATATCCACACACATTCATAAAACAGTTTCCCAGATTTTACCAACTAAAGTTCAAGTTCAACAGATCCATTGTCAGAAATACTACTTCTGGTTGGTGGTCCTTCTGAAAATAATTCCATCATTAGGTTGATCTTTGACTGAAAGAGAGGGGCTTGTCTGGCCAGATCACCATGTCTGGGATCCAGTGGGAGAGTCTGACAAGCAGGGAGTCAAGCTGGGAGCGAAGAATCCTGATTATTATCTTCTTCGCTGCTGTTTTATCATCATTTGTTGATGGAGTAAACATTCATATAGACAGTTTTCCTATTTGAGTTACAGTAATGATGGCTTGCTCTTGGGTTAAATAAAGATAACCAAACAATTTAGAATTGTGAAGAATTAAGAACTGACCGACTGTTTTGGCATCCTTAGCTTTGTCATAAATGCGCTCACCCTAAGATTATCTCATCTCAAGCCTGTTTCCTTCTTCTTTCATTCAGCCCTGAGAGTGAGGGCCGTCAAAACAATACGTTTATCTACAAATTCTGAGTGCTGGTTGATCATTGGCCTGTACTTTAAGAGCACCAGAGTTACACATAGTTATTTAGCAGATGAGTTTACAATGATAATAGAAGTTATTTTATCTATTACAGCAACTATTATTAATTAATTCATTTATTTTAAAATGTATTTGATTGGAAGAAATACCAAAGTACATGGATAATCTGAAAACAGCTTTTTCAATGCAGGTATCGCAACGAAGAGATAAAAGGCAATAAAATGTTCAAAATAAATCCAGGTAAGAACACAATGTTTAACACTAGACAGTAGTACAAGTTTGTTGTTGAATTAAGATTCAACAGCTCTCTTAAAGAGTTAAAGTTCAGAAGTTTTCAGATAAATGAGCAGAGCATCTAAAGTCTTTGCTCCTTCCATTGAACAACTGTCTGAACAAAAGATGTTTTACAAAGTGAGACTTTATGATTTCCACCTGAAGGAGATCTGAGACCAGACATTCAGTCCATGTGACATATGTGAAAATATCAGCAATTAACAGCAAGGCCAGATGTCCTCCCTCTCTCTCTCTCTCTCTCTTTGTGCATTCATTTCCTATTGAGCAACTTGCCAATAAAGGCAACAACAAAAACAATCCTTTAAAAAACTAAAATTGAAAAAAATAACATCAACCATGGTTCAAAAAGGACTATGATGAAACTAAAAAGAAACAAGCAGTGTCAGAAGTGTTTTTGCCAGAGCTCAGGCGTAGAGGCATTGCCTTCCAGTTGTAAGATCAGTAGTTCATCCCCTCCATTTGTTTAAGTGGCCTGAACCACAGATAGCCCCTGATATACTCATCATTAAGAGATTGTATAAAAAAAAGTGCTGCATGTAGGAAGTAAATAAAACCTTCCGTCATAACATAATGACAACTGAGAAGACATGGATTATCATGTCACATTAACACCTGGCTGTGGGTAGGATATATTTTGCCAAAAGTGAAGACTTCATGCAGGTGTTGATAGACTGGGTGCCCATGCTGACCTGTGTCCTCAAGCATAAGCTCCCACACTGGACAAGTGAGCATCAGCGTTATATCAGTGGAGCAATGAAAGAAGGCGCCCAGGTCTGATGAACTAGATCTTCTATCACATGACTTTCATAGCCAGGTCCAGGTTACAGCAAGGAAAACTTGGGTATTGCCATTTATGTGGATGTTACATTTGTACATACCATTAACCTAGATTTTGTTGCTGACAAGATAAACCATACTCCCTGATAGTAGTTTGTTATGTGCTGAAAAACAAGTCTGATCCATCATGTGTCGACCTTAAAACTTACAGGACTTAAAGGAACTTCTTCTGACAGTTTGACCTCAGATGCCACAGCATACCTACAAATATCTGGTAAAGTCCATGTTTCGACAGGTCAGGACTGTTATAGCAGAAGAAGGGAACCCTACTCAATACTAGGTGGGGGGTCAATATTATGGCTGATTGGTGTAAATGAAATAAGAGGTGCAGTATGATCATCTGAAAAGTCTTTTGCCATAAACTTTGAGGTTTTTTTATTCAAAAAAAGAAAAGAAAACATTTTAAGCTTATTGACTCAATTAAACTCCACCAATGTGCTCTTTCCAAAGCCTTTTATTCTTTAGAGTTTTGGATCAGCAAATGACATAAATCAATACTGATTTATAAAATGACACAGATCTTGATGACATTATTAGCGATGTGATGTATCTGCTGTCTCGTATTCAGAACAAAGAAGAGGAGAATGGGAGGCCTCAATATTTTCTTCTCAAATAATTTTCTTCTCAATCTCATCTTCCTTTCATTACTTCACTTGTCTTTCAGTTTAAGAACAGTTCCTGTTTTATAATCTGATCCTAAACGAGTGGAAGTGATGGAGTAAATCTTTTAGTTCATGTATCAATGGTCACATCATATATAAACTTCATGAACCCAAGTGGGTACAAATTAAGTTTTATTTGTTTGTTTTCATCATCGTAGCAACTTGTAAGCAGATAATGATAAAATGATGTTATTGCACAGTTACATGAGAAAGCATCCCTTCTAAACACATTTTACAGGTTAGTGACATCAGATGTGTTTACAGTTCTCAGTGAATCAAGTAGGCAAAAATAACATTTTGAGATTATTCACATTTTTCCCATGAACTGGAGACTTTCTAATTTAAAAGAATTTGAACATGAACTTGAACAGTTTGCATCTTTGTTTCACAGGTTTAATTAAACTCTCCAAATCAACACATGTTAAATCACAGAGTGGAATCAGAAGAACTCAAATGCTGCGAGTTGCACAGACAAAAGCGTATTCATATGAACACTTTATGTCATTCCATTTCTTGTTTTGTCCCCAGTTGGTTTGGACACAGTCTTCTGACCCTTGATAGTTGTTTGGCTCTCCTGTATTCCAAAACTTAAAGTCGAATTTAGAGCCATCAGACCACAACCATGCGCCATTCTTCTGACAATCAGTGAGTCCGATCCATTTGACTCCGTCAGCAGGATCAATGCTTCTGATCAGGTGTTTGACAAAATTCTCTTCCTCCTGACTGTGGATAGATACCAGGTTGGCTCCCTGTGATACACAGTGCAGCTCAGCATCAATCCAGGTCATCTTAGTGGCGATGTACTTGTAGCAGCGGCCATTGAAGCTGTACCATGACTCGGGACAACAGCCTTGCCAAAGCAGCATTTCCTTCTCATCTGAAGGAGACGCTGCACCCAGAGCCAGAGCAGCCATGAAGAGGAACAACATCCTGATGGAGTTTTATGTCTGTAATTAAAACAAGGTGTCAATGTCTTGTTGAAGTTGATCTGTACTGATGCTTATCATCAAATATTCTGCAGAGGCAGGTGACAGGCTGCTTTCTTTTATATCACACAGAGAGGGCGTCTCCACTTTTGGTATCTTATCATTAATCTGTGCACTTAATATAATTTTTCTGTTGAGATTGGCTTTGTTCTTAGACATTATGTATTCATACTCTGTATGTTTCTAAAAACAATCTATGTTCCTATCTTGTACTTGTCCACTCTGCTCATACTACGCAATGTATGTTCTTGAATGGTCCAGAACTTTAAGAAAGCATAACTGGACTAAATAACTTGGTTAGATGAAGCTTCTCTATCTTGTCAGATAGGTCTGTCACATTAGATACACGCCTAAAAAAACAGTCACACACACATGTTGCTTATCACAGCCTAAAGAACATGACATGGACAGTGGTTGGCCTGTTTATGTTACTAATAACTGGCCAATTATATTATGTAAGTACAACCTCTGTTAGATAAACGTGAAGAAGATGAATATGAACTATTTCCATATATCGGGGCTTCCGATGAGTTTTGCTGTATGCCAACCTTTAATATGTACATTCTCAGGCCTAAAACTGCCCGAGAGCACCTGAAGGCTATTCAGTACTTGTAGCAGTGAGATCATTAGCCAAAAACTTTCAGCTCTACACAACAACACAATATCTGAACATTGGCCAAAGAACGCTGTTCGATCACCTTGATGTCTGATAAAACTTAATATTCAGTCATTTTAATTCAAATTTGATTTTAGCATATTTATTTTCATTGAGCTAATCAAAGTTTCCAACGTCTTTTCTGTCGAGCAATTCAGTTTTATCAGCATTACTGTCACAAACATATCCACACACATTCCTAAAACAGTTTCCCAGATTTTACCAACTAAAGTTCAAGTTCAACAGATCCATTGTCAGAAATACTACTTCTGGTTGGTGGTCCTTCTGAAAATAATTCCATCATTAGGTTGATCTTTGACTGAAAGAGAGGGGCTTGTCTGGCCAGATCACCATGTCTGGGATCCAGTGGGAGAGTCTGACAAGCAGGGAGTCAAGCTGGGAGCGAAGAGTCCTGATTATTATCTTCTTCGCTGCTGTTTTATCATCATTTGTTGATTTAGTAAACATTCATATAGACAGTTTTCCTATTTGAGTTACAGTAATGATGGCTCGCTCTTGGGTTAAATAAAATAACAGACCCTGAAAGGATTGCAATCTTTTAATATAGCAAGATGCTATTATTATTGTTTTATCCTAAATGTTTCAATTTGAATCCCTCAGAAGGTATTTTAAGTGTAAAGTAAAATAGGACCATTGCACATCATGGTGCTTAGGACCTACCCTTCTTAGCGGTAGGATTACAACAACAGAAATTAGTTTTGAGATGAATTTTTCAGCAGCAAAAACTTTGTATTATCTGTTGGAACAAAAAGGTATAATAATTCCATCACTAATGTAAAAAGGTAGGGTTTGGCTGAAATTTCAGCACCACTGAAATTAACAAAAATAAGGAAATCAAAGACAAAAACAGACAGCATGTTGTAAAGAGATTTGGAGAAATGGATGTTAGGCTCTATTAAGCATGGACTATTTATCATCTGTTTTCACACGTAATCCCATCTTTATCGTGTCATAAAAGAGCTTTTTTGTGCAATCAGTTTCAAAGAAGGTCACTTGAGGTCACTGTTGTCCTGGATGAGTGCCATCCCCAGCAGCTCAAAGTACTTCATAACTATCAGAGAACCACCGGCCGATAGTCATTCAGGCCTGAAACTGCCGAGGACTTTGGGATGGGGATGAGCTTTATTATGTATTCTTATTGCAAATACATATTTGTTATATTAGAAATTGATTGATCAACTTAATCATTAAAAAAAATCAAACAACAACTGGCCTGCAAATTACATGTGTCCAAACTTCTAAAGTAGCACATAGACAATAAAAACTAGCATCTGTCGGGTTAAAAAAACCTCAACCAGTGGCACCGGTTTGCTTGGCTGGTTGAGCAGACATCCCATATACAGAGGCTGAGGCTCCTATTTTTTTTATTTTTTTTGAATATTCCTTTATTTGTGAAAAGTGTCAGTAACACACATGTGACAATCAGGAGGGAAGAATTTTACAAAACAACAACAGAAAAGATGATGACAAACAAACGAAAAAAATTAAAAGGAACAGAGAAATAAAGTTGATAATAATAAATACTAATAGTACTTTAAACAAAGAGATTAAAGTGACCCCTGAGTGTAGGTGTTTCTTTCAAGTGTGTATGTGAGTGTGTGTGTGTCTATGGGTATGTTTGTGTGCGGAAAAATAAATTATGCAGACGGCACAGTTCAAGGGATTAACAGTGGAAATAATAATAGCAAGAATTATCTAAATTATATTATTATCATTAATGATAATGACAATAACAAAACAGACATCTATACATATGATTCTACAAATTAATAGCACAGGTGTGGTTGTAAAATCATAAAATTGGGACATGGTCTTTGGCAGCTGCCTCACATACTCATTTGTACATATGTATGTTGTCAGGGACCTCGGACTCAGATGCAGGGTCAGCTCAAAAGCAAAGAGGTTTATTTTGTAAACACAAGATAGCTCTGCAGGAGGACCGCTCACTGCAGGCTCGTGGAAACTATGGCATAAGACAGGGCTGGTAATGAAGCTCATGGAAAGAGACAACATACAGGCACAAGACAAGGGAGACGCAGACTATTTGAATACATGAGGAGCCATGGAGAAAAGGTGGAAACACTTTGGAATCAGGGAAGACAATCAGACACTTACCACAGGAGGAAGGGCAATGAACCTGAAACGAGAGGATGTTAGTGATTTCAAAATAAAACACGAAATGACGAGACAAGACATAAATCAAAACATAAATCATGACATATGCATATATGTGAGCGTAGTTAACTACTGTGGTGCATGAGAATAAGCATGATAAGCAAGCATGATGTTCATCAGTCTGAGGCTTCTTGATGCAGCTGTCTGCAGTTCAAGTCCCAACTCGGGTCCTTTGCTGTATGTCCTCCCTCTCTCTCTCTCTCTCTCTTTGTGCATTTATTTCCTATTGAGCAACTTGCCAATAAAGGCAACAACAAAAACAATCCTTTAAAAAAACAAAAGTGAAAAAATAACATCAACCATGGTTCAAAAAGGACTACGATGAAACTAAAAAGAAACAAGCAGTGTCAGAAGTGTTTTTGCCAGAGCTCAGGCGTAGAGGCATTGCCTTCCAGTTGTAAGATCAGTAGTTCATCCCCTCCATTTGTTTAAGTGGCCTGAACCACAGATAGCCCCTGATATGCTCATCATTAAGAGATTGTATAAAAAAAAAGTGATGCATGTATGAAGTAAATAAAACCTTCCGTCATAATGTGGTATATAGAGCCATCAGTGATATACCAACATTGTTATTATTTATATGTTTAATATTACTTGCATTAAGATAAGGTCATGAGTGTGTTGAAAATTGTCTGTGTGTGGTCTGGTCGGGAAAGGTTCGTTTATTGTTTGACAAATGTGGTGATGCAGTGTCTAAGTCTCACCAGCAGAGGGCGGGTTCGCTACACTGTGAACAGGGACAAGGGAAATCTCGCGAGAATACGCTGTGAGAACGGGAACACACGTGTGAAGTGTGAAGATGTGTGTGGCGTAACGCGTAATTGTGTGCTTGATGGGTGAATGTGCTAAGTGTGAGTTTATGGTCTCTGTTGGATTTTATATCATATTGTTCATAAACTTTACTGGTTTATAAAACCTAACGGTCCGGAAATAGGCTATCAGTTGATAGTACTCGTTGCCTAGCAACCGCAAGCAAGCACAAGGCTGGAGAAAGCTATGAGCCGGTGTAAAGAGCCCGGACTGTTCGCGTATTGTTAATAGGTAAATAAATAAGTTAAGATAGATACATAATTGATTGCGTTAATGTGGTAATTTTGGTAGATATGAATGGCTGATTGTGTATTGGAGAAACAAATTGATATTGAATGGACAAAATAAGACAACTGGTCTGGAATAGCAATATAACGGTCATGATTATTGTTTGGATGTTTTGTGCAGATGTTCATAATTGTTCTGTGTTGTGTGAATACGCTGGGAGAACGGGAACACACACCTGAGTGTGAAGATGTGTGTGGCGTAACGCGATAAATAATATATACTTTTGGCTTTTTGCAAAAATAAAAGACTTTCAAATTAAATGTGTAGTGGAGGACAACTTCACTTTGTACCACGCTACAATGACATAATGACAACTGAGAAGTAAAACATTGATTCTCTTGTCACATTAACACCTGGCTGTGGGTAGGATATATTTTGCCAAAAGTGAAGACTTCATGCAGGTGTTGATAGACTGGGTGCCCATGCTGACCTGTGTCCTCAAGCATAAGCTCCCACACTGGACAAGTGAGCATCAGCGTTATATCAGTGGAGCAATGAAAGAAGGCGCCCAGGTCTGATGAACTAGATCTTCTATCACATGACTTTGATAGCCAGGTCCAGGTTACAGCAAGGAAAACTTGGGTATTGCCATTTATGTGGATGTTACATTTGTACATACCATCAATCTAGATTTTGTTGCTGACCAGATAAACCATACTCCCTGATAGTAGTTTGTTATGTGCTGAAAAACAAGTCTGATCCATCATGTGTCGACCTCAAAACTTACAGGACTAAAAGGAACATCTTCTGACAGTTTGACGTCAGATGCCACAGCATACCTACAAATATCTGGTAAAGTCCATGTTTCGACAGGTCAGGACTGTTATAGCAGAAGAAGGGAACCCTACTCAATACTAGGTGGGGGTCAATATTATGGCTGATCGGTGTAAATGAAATAAGAGGTGCAGTATCATCATCTGAAAAGTCTTTTGCCATAAACTTTGAGGTTTTTTTTATTCAAAAAAAGAAAAGAAAAACATTTTAAGCTTATTGACTCAATTAAACTCCACCAATGTGCTCTTTCCAAAGCCTTTTATTCTTTAGAGTTTTGGATCAGCAAATGACATAAATCAATACTGATTTATAAAATGACACAGATCTTGATGAAATTATTAGCGATTTGATGTATCTGCTGTCTCGTATTCAGAACAAAGAAGAGGAGAATGGGAGGCCTCAATATTTTCTTCTCAAATAATTTTATTCTCAATCTCATCTTCCTTCCATTACTTCACTTGTCTTTCAGTTTAAGAACAGTTCCTGTTTTATAATCTGATCCTAAACGAGTGGAAGTGATGGAGTAAATCTTTTAGTTCATGTATCAATGGTCACATCATATATAAACTTCATGAACCCAAGTGGGTACAAATTAAGTTTTATTTGTTTGTTTTCATCATCGTAGCAACATGTAAGCAGATAACGATAAAATGATGTTATTGCACAGTTACATGAGAAAGCATCCCTTCTAAACACATTTTACAGGTTAGTGACATCAGATGTGTTTACAGTTCTCAGTGAATCAAGTAGGCAAAAATAACATTTTGAGATTATTCACATTTTTCCCATGAACTGGAGACTTTCTAATTTAAAATAATTTGAACATGAACTTGAACAGTTTGCATCTTTGTTTCACAGGTTTAATTAAACTCTCCAAATCAACACATGTTAAATCACAGAGTGGAATCAGAAGAACTCAAATGCTGCGAGTTGCACAGACAAAAGCGTATTCATATGAACACTTTATGTCATTCCATTTCTTGTTTTTTCCCCAGTTGGTTTGGACACAGTCTTCTGACCCTTGATAGTTGTTTGGCTCTCCTGTATTCCAAAACTTAAAGTCGAATTTAGAGCCATCAGACCACAACCATGCGCCATTCTTCTGACAATCAGTGAGTCCGATCCATTTGACTCCGTCAGCAGGATCAAAGCTTCTGATCAGGTGTTTGACAAAATTCTCTTCCTCCTGACTGTGGATAGATACCAGGTTGGCTCCCTGTGATACACAGTGCAGCTCAGCATCAATCCAGGTCATCTTAGTGGCGATGTACTTGTAGCAGCGGCCATTGAAGCTGTACCATGACTCGGGACAACAGCCTTGCCAAAGCAGCATTTCCTTCTCATCTGAAGGAGACGCTGCACCCAGAGCCAGAGCAGCCATGAAGAGGAACAACATCCTGATGGAGTTTTACGTCTGTAATTAAGACAAGGTGTCAATGTCTTGTTGAAGTTGATCTGTATTGATGCTTATCATCAAATATCCTGCAGAGGCAGGTGACAGGCTGCTTTCTTTTATATCACACAGAGAGGGCGTCTCCACTTTTGGTATCTTATCATTAATCTGTGCACTTAATATAATTTTTCTGTTGAGATTGGCTTTGTTCTTAGACATTATGTATTCATACTCTGTATGTTTCTAAAAACAATCTATGTTCCTATCTTGTACTTGTCCACTCTGCTCATACTACGCAATGTATGTTCTTGAATGGTCCAGAACTTTAAGAAAGCATAACTGGACTAAATAACTTGGTTAGATGAAGCTTCTCTATCTTGTCAGATAGGTCTGTCACATTAGATACACGCCTAAAAAAACAGTCACACACACATGTTGCTTATCACAGCCTAAAGAACATGACATGGACAGTGGTTGGCCTGTTTATGTTACTAATAACTGGCCAATTATATTATGTAAGTACAACCTCTGTTAGATAAACGTGAAGAAGATGAATATGAACTATTTCCATATATCGGGGCTTCCGATGAGTTTTGCTGTATGCCAACCTTTAATATGTACATTCTCAGGCCTAAAACTGCCCGAGAGCACCTGAAGGCTATTCAGTACTTGTAGCAGTGAGATCATTAGCCAAAAACTTTCAGCTCTACACAACAACACAATATCTGAACATTGGCCAAAGAACGCTGTTCGATCACCTTGATGTCTGATAAAACTTAATATTCAGTCATTTTAATTCAAATTTGATTTTAGCATATTTATTTTCATTGAGCTAATCAAAGTTTCCAACGTCTTTTCTGTCGAGCAATTCAGTTTTATCAGCATTACTATCACAAACATATCCACACACATTCATAAAACAGTTTCCCAGATTTTACCAACTAAAGTTCAAGTTCAACAGATCCATTGTCAGAAATACTACTTCTGGTTGGTGGTCCTTCTGAAAATAATTCCATCATTAGGTTGATCTTTGACTGAAAGAGAGGGGCTTGTCTGGCCAGATCACCATGTCTGGGATCCAGTGGGAGAGTCTGACAAGCAGGGAGTCAAGCTGGGAGCGAAGAGTCCTGATTATTATCTTCTTCGCTGCTGTTTTATCATCATTTGTTGATGGAGTAAACATTCATATAGACAGTTTTCCTATTTGAGTTACAGTAATGATGGCTCGCTCTTGGGTTAAATAAAGATAACCAAACAATTTAGAATTGTGAAGAATTAAGAACTGACCGACTGTTTTGGCATCCTTAGCTTTGTCATAAATGCGCTCACCCTAAGATTATCTCATCTCAAGCCTGTTTCCTTCTTCTTTCATTCAGCCCTGAGAGTGAGGGCCGGAAAAACAATACGTTTATCTACAAATTCTGAGTGCTGGTTGATCATTGGCCTGTACTTTAAGAGCACCAGAGTTACACATAGTTATTTAGCAGATGAGTTTACAATGATAATAGAAGTTATTTTATCTATTACAGCAACTATTATTAATTAATTCATTTATTTTAAAATGTATTTGATTGGAAGAAATACCAAAGTACATGGATAATCTGAAAACAGCTTTTTCAATGCAGGTATCGCAACGAAGAGATAAAAGGCAATAAAATGTTCAAAATAAATCCAGGTAAGAACACAATGTTTAACACTAGACAGTAGTACAAGTTTGTTGTTGAATTAAGATTCAACAGCTCTCTTAAAGAGTTAAAGTTCAGAAGTTTTCAGATAAATGAGCAGAGCATTTAAAGTCTTTGCTCCTTCCATTGAACAACTGTCTGAACAAAAGATGTTTTACAAAGTAGGACTTTATGATTTCCACCTGAAGGAGATCTGAGACCAGACATTCAGTCCATGTGACATATGTGAAAATATCAGCAATTAACAGTAAGGCCAGATGTCCTCCCTCTCTTTCTCTCTCTCTCTTTCTGCATTCATTTCCTATTGAGCAACTTGCCAATAAAGGCAACAACAAAAACAATCCTTTAAAAAACTAAAATTGAAAAAAATAACATCAACCATGGTTCAAAAAGGACTATGATGAAACTAAAAAGAAACAAGCAGTGTCAGAAGTGTTTTTGCCAGAGGTCAGGCGTAGAGGCATTGCCTTCCAGTTGTAAGATCAGTAGTTCATCCCCTCCATTTGTTTAAGTGGCCTGAACCACAGATAGCCCCTGATATACTCATCATTAAGAGATTGTATAAAAAAAGTGCTGCATGTAGGAAGTAAATAAAACCTTCCGTCATAACATAATGACAACTGAGAAGACATTGATTATCATGTCACATTAACACCTGGCTGTGGGTAGGATATATTTTGCCAAAAGTGAAGACTTCATGCAGGTGTTGATAGACTGGGTGCCCATGCTGACCTGTGTCCTCAAGCATAAGCTCCCACACTGGACAAGTGAGCATCAGCGTTATATCAGTGGAGCAATGAAAGAAGGCGCCCAGGTCTGATGAACTAGATCTTCTATCACATGACTTTGATAGCCAGGTCCAGGTTACAGCAAGGAAAACTTGGGTATTGCCATTTATGTGGATGTTACATTTGTACATACCATTAACCTAGATTTTGTTGCTGACAAGATAAACCATACTCCCTGATAGGAGTTTGTTATGTGCTGAAAAACAAGTCTGATCCATCATGTGTCGACCTTAAAACTTACAGGACTTAAAGGAACTTCTTCTGACAGTTTGACCTCAGATGCCACAGCATACCTACAAATATCTGGTAAAGTCCATGTTTCGACAGGTCAGGACTGTTATAGCAGAAGAAGGGAACCCTACTCAATATTAGGTGGGGGGTCAATATTATGGCTGATCGGTGTAAATGAAATAAGAGGTGCAGTATGATCATCTGAAAAGTCTTTTGCCATAAACTTTGAGGTTTTTTTATTCAAAAAAAGAAAAGAAAAACATTTTAAGCTTATTGACTCAATTAAACTCCACCAATGTGCTCTTTCCAAAGCCTTTTATTCTTTAGAGTTTTGGATCAGCAAATGACATAAATCAATACTGATTTATAAAATGACACAGATCTTGATGACATTATTAGCGATGTGATGTATCTGCTGTCTCTTATTCAGAACAAAGAAGAGGAGAATGGGAGGCCTCAATATTTTCTTCTCAAATAATTTTCTTCTCAATCTCATCTTCCTTTCATTACTTCACTTGTCTTTCAGTTTAAGAACAGTTCCTGTTTTATAATCTGATCCTAAACGGGTGGAAGTGATGGAGTAAATCTTTTAGTTCATGTATCAATGGTCACATCATATATAAACTTCATGAACCCAAGTGGGTACAAATTAAGTTTTATTTGTTTGTTTTCATCATCGTAGCAACATGTAAGCAGATAATGATAAAATGATGTTATTGCACAGTTACATGAGAAAGCATCCCTTCTAAACACATTTTACAGGTTAGTGACATCAGATGTGTTTACAGTTCTCAGTGAATCAAGTAGGCAAAAATAACATTTTGAGATTATTCACATTTTTCCCATGAACTGGAGACTTTCTAATTTAAAAGAATTTGAACATGAACTTGAACAGTTTGCATCTTTGTTTCACAGGTTTAATTAAACTCTCCAAATCAACACATGTTAAATCACAGAGTGGAATCAGAAGAACTCAAATGCTGCGAGTTGCACAGACAAAAGCGTATTCATATGAACACTTTATGTCATTCCATTTCTTGTTTTTTCCCCAGTTGGTTTGGACACAGTCTTCTGACCCTTGATAGTTGTTTGGCTGTCCTGTATTCCAAAACTTAAAGTCGAATTTAGAGCCATCAGACCACAACCATGCGCCATTCTTCTGACAATCAGTGAGTCCGATCCATTTGACTCCATCAGCAGGATCAATGCTTCTGATCAGGTGTTTGACAAAATTCTCTTCCTCCTGACTGTGGATAGATACCAGGTTGGCTCCCTGTGATACACAGTGCAGCTCAGCATCAATCCAGGTCATCTTAGTGGCGATGTACTTGTAGCAGCGGCCATTGAAGCTGTACCATGACTCGGGACAACAGCCTTGCCAAAGCAGCATTTCCTTCTCATCTGAAGGAGACACTGCACTCAGAGCCAGAGCAGCCATGAAGAGGAACAACATCCTGATGGAGTTTTATGTCTGTAATTAAGACAAGGTGTCAATGTCTTGTTGAAGTTGATCTGTACTGATGCTTATCATCAAATATCCTGCAGAGGCAGGTGACAGGCTGCTTTCTTTTATATCACACAGAGAGGGCGTCTCCACTTTTGGTATCTTATCATTAATCTGTGCACTTAATATAATTTTTCTGTTGAGATTGGCTTTGTTCTTAGACATTATGTATTCATACTCTGTATGTTTCTAAAAACAATCTATGTTCCTATCTTGTACTTGTCCACTCTGCTCATACTACGCAATGTATGTTCTTGAATGGTCCAGAACTTTAAGAAAGCATAACTGGACTAAATAACTTGGTTAGATGAAGCTTCTCTATCTTGTCAGATAGGTCTGTCACATTAGATACACGCCTAAAAAAACAGTCACACACACATGTTGCTTATCACAGCCTAAAGAACATGACATGGACAGTGGTTGGCCTGTTTATGTTACTAATAACTGGCCAATTATATTATGTAAGTACAACCTCTGTTAGATAAACGTGAAGAAGATGAATATGAACTATTTCCATATATCGGGGCTTCCGATGAGTTTTGCTGTATGCCAACTTTTAATATGTACATTCTCAGGCCTAAAACTGCCCGAGAGCACCTGAAGGCTATTCAGTACTTGTAGCAGTGAGATCATTAGCCAAAAACTTTCAGCTCTACACAACAACACAATATCTGAACATTGGCCAAAGAATGCTGTTCGATCACCTTGATGTCTGATAAAACTTAATATTCAGTCATTTTAATTCAAATTTGCTTTTAGCATATTTATTTTCATTGATCTAATCAAAACTTCCAACGTCTTTTCTGTCGAGCAATTCAGTTTTATCAGCATTACTGTCACAAACATATCCACACACATTCATAAAACAGTTTCCCAGATTTTACCAACTAAAGTTCAAGTTCAACAGATCCATTGTCAGAAATACTACTTCTGGTTGGTGGTCCTTCTGAAAATAATTCCATCATTAGGTTGATCTTTGACTGAAAGAGAGGGGCTTGTCTGGCCAGATCACCATGTCTGGGATCCAGTGGGAGAGTCTGACAAGCAGGGAGTCAAGCTGGGAGCGAAGAGTCCTGATTATTATCTTCTTCGCTGCTGTTTTATCATCATTTGTTGATTTAGTAAACATTCATATAGACAGTTTTCCTATTTGAGTTACAGTAATGATGGCTCGCTCTTGGGTTAAATAAAATAACAGACCCTGAAAGGATTGCAATCTTTTAATATAGCAAGATGCTATTATTATTGTTTTATCCTAAATGTTTCAATTTGAATCCCTCAGAAGGTATTTTAAGTGTAAAGTAAAATAGGACCATTGCACATCATGGTGCTTAGGACCTACCCTTCTTAGCGGTAGGATTACAACAACAGAAATTAGTTTTGAGATGAATTTTTCAGCAGCAAAAACTTTGTATTATCTGTTGGAACAAAAAGGCATAATAATTCCATCACTAATGTAAAAAGGTAGGGTTTGGCTGAAATTTCAGCACCACTGAAATTAACAAAAATAAGGAAATCAAAGACAAAAACAGACCGCATGTTGTAAAGAGATTTGGAGAAATGGATGTTAGGCTCTATTAAGCATGGACTATTTATCATCTGTTTTCACACGTAATCCCATCTTTATCGTGTCATAAAAGAGCTTTTTTGGTGCAATCAGTTTCAAACAAGGTCACTTGAGGTCACTGTTGTCCTGGATGAGTGCCATCCCCAGCAGCTCAAAGTACTTCATAACTATCAGAGAACCACCGGCCGATAGTCATTCAGGCCTGAAACTGCTGAGGACTTTGCGATGGGGATGAGCTTTATTATGTATTCTTATTGCAAATACATATTTGTTATATTAGAAATTGATTGATCAACTTAATCATTAAAAAAAATCAAACAACAACTGGCCTGCAAATTAAATGTGTCCAAACTTCTAAAGTAGCATATAGACAATAAAAACTAGCATCTCTCGGGTTAAAAAAACCTCAACCAGTGGCTCCGGTTTGCTTGGCTGGTTGAGCAGACATCCCATATACAGAGGCTGAGGCTCCTATTTTTTTATTTTTTTTTAATATTCCTTTATTTGTGAAAAGTGTCAGTAACACACATGTGACAATCAGGAGGGAAGAATTTTACAAAACAACAACAGAAAAGATGATGACAAACAAACGAAAAAAATTAAAAGGAACAGAGAAATAAAGTTGATAATAATAAATACTAATAGTACTTTAAACAAAGAGATTAAAGTGACCCCTGAGTGTAGGTGTTTCTTTCAAGTGTGTATGTGAGTGTGTGTGTGTCTATGGGTATGTTTGTGTGCGGAAAAATAAATTATGCAGACGGCACAGTTCAAGGGATTAACAGTGGAAATAATAATAGCAAGAATTATCTAAATTATATTATTATCATTAATGATAATGACAATAACAAAACAGACATCTATACATATGATTCTACAAATTAATAGCACAGGTGTGGTTGTAATATGATAAAATTGGGCCATGGTGTTTGGCAGCTGCCTCACATACTCATTTGTACATATGTATGTTGTCAGGGACCTCGGACTCAGATGCAGGGTCAGCTCAAAAGCAAGGAGGTTTATTTTGTAAACACAAGATAGCTCTGCAGGAGGACCGCTCACTGCAGGCTCGTGGAAACTATGGCATAAGACAGGGCTGGTAATGAAGCTCATGGAAAGAGACAACATACAGGCACAAGACAAGGGAGACGCAGACTATTTGAATACATGAGGAGCCATGGAGAAAAGGTGGAAACACTTTGGAATCAGGGAAGACAATCAGACACTTACCACAGGAGGAAGGGCAATGAACCTGAAACGAGAGGATGTTAGTGATTTCAAAATAAAACACGAAATGACGAGACAAGACATAAATCAAAACATAAATCATGACATATGCATATATGTGAGCGTAGTTAACTACTGTGGTGCATGAGAATAAGCATGATAAGCAAGCATGATGTTCATCAGTCTGAGGCTTCTTGATGCAGCTGTCTGCAGTTCAAGTCCCAACTCGGGTCCTTTGCTGTATGTCCTCCCTCTCTCTCTCTCTCTCTCTTTGTGCATTTATTTCCTATTGAGCAACTTGCCAATAAAGGCAACAACAAAAACAATCCTTTAAAAAAACAAAAGTGAAAAAATAACATCAACCATGGTTCAAAAAGGACTACGATGAAACTAAAAAGAAACAAGCAGTGTCAGAAGTGTTTTTGCCAGAGCTCAGGCGTAGAGGCATTGCCTTCCAGTTGTAAGATCAGTAGTTCATCCCCTCCATTTGTTTAAGTGGCCTGAACCACAGATAGCCCCTGATATGCTCATCATTAAGAGATTGTATAAAAAAAAAGTGATGCATGTATGAAGTAAATAAAACCTTCCGTCATAATGTGGTATATAGAGCCATCAGTGATATACCAACATTGTTATTATTTATATGTTTAATATTACTTGCATTAAGATAAGGTCATGAGTGTGTTGAAAATTGTCTGTGTGTGGTCTGGTCGGGAAAGGTTCGTTTATTGTTTGACAAATGTGGTGATGCAGTGTCTAAGTCTCACCAGCAGAGGGCGGGTTCACTACACTGTGAACAGGGACAAGGGAAATCTCGCGAGAATACGCTGTGAGAACGGGAACACACGTGTGAAGTGTGAAGATGTGTGTGGCGTAACGCGTAATTGTGTGCTTGATGGGTGAATGTGTTAAGTGTGAGTTTATGGTCTCTGTTGGATTTTATATCATATTGTTCATAAACTTTACTGGTTTATAAAACCTAACGGTCCGGAAATAGGCTATCAGTTGATAGTACTCGTTGCCTAGCAACCGCAAGCAAGCACAAGGCTGGAGAAAGCTATGAGCCGGTGTAAAGAGCCCGGACTGTTCGCGTATTGTTAATAGGTAAATAAATAAGTTAAGATAGATACATAATTGATTGCGTTAATGTGGTAATTTTGGTAGATATGAATGGCTGATTGTGTATTGGAGAAACAAATTGATATTGAATGTACAAAATAAGACAACTGGTCTGGAATAGCAATATAACAGTCATGATTATTGTTTGGATGTTTTGTGCAGATGTTCATAATTGTTCTGTGTTGTGTGAATACGCTGGGAGAACGGGAACACACACCTGAGTGTGAAGATGTGTGTGGCGTAACGCGATAAATAATATATACTTTTGGCTTTTTGCAAAAATAAAAGACTTTCAAATTAAATGTGTAGTGGAGGACAACTTCACTTTGTACCACGCTACAATAACATAATGACAACTGAGAAGACATTGATTATCATGTCACATTAACACCTGGCTGTGGGTAGGATATATTTTGCCAAAAGTGAAGACTTCATGCAGGTGTTGATAGACTGGGTGCCCATGCTGACCTGTGTCCTCAAGCATAAGCTCCCACACTGGACAAGTGAGCATCAGCGTTATATCAGTGGACAAATATCTGGTAAAGTCCATGTTTTGACAGGTCAGGACTGTTATAGCAGAAGAAGGGAACCCTACTCAATATTAGGTGGGGGGTCAATATTATGGCTGATCGGTGTAAATTAAATAAGAGGTGCAGTATCATCATCTGAAAAGTCTTTTGCCATAAACTTTGAGTTTTTTTTATTCAAAAAAAGAAAAGAAAAACATTTTAAGCTTATTGACTCAATTAAACTCCACCAATGTGCTCTTTCCAAAGCCTTTTATTCTTTAGAGTTTTAGATCAGCAACAGACATAAATCAATACTGATTTATGAAATGACACAGATCTTGATGACATTATTAGCAATGTGATGTATCTGCTGTCTCGTATTCAGAACAAAGAAGAGGAGAATGGGAGGCCTCAATATTTTCTTCTCAAATAACTTTATTCTCGACATCCCTTCTAAACACATTTTACAGGTTAGTGACATCAGATGTGTTTATAGTTCTCAGTGAATCAAGTAGGAAAAAATAACATTTTGAGATTATTCAAATTTTTCCCATGAACTGGAGAGGTTTTAATTTAAAAGAATTTGAACATGAACTTGAACAGTTTGCATCTTTGTTTCACAGGTTTAATTAAACTCTCCAAATCAACACATATTAAGTCAGAGTGGAATCAGAAGAACTCTGCATCTGTGGACAAATGCTGCGAGTTGCACAGACAAAAGAGTATTTAAATGAACAGTCTTTGTCATTCCATTTCTTATCTGTGCCCCAGTTGGTGTGGACACATTCTTCTGACCCTCCAGAGTTGGTTGGCTCTCCTGTATTCCAAAACCTAAAGTTGACTTTAGAGCCATCAGACCACAACCATGCGTCATTCCTCTGAGCATCAGTGAGTCCGATCCAGTTGACTCCCTCAGCAAGATCAAAGTTTCTGATCAGGTATTTGACAAAATTCTCTTCCTCCTGACTGTGGATAGATACCAGGTTGGCTCCCTCTTATACACAGTGCAGCTCTGCATCAATCCAGGTCATCTGTGTGGCGATGTACTTGTAACAGCGTCCGTTAAAGCTGTACCAGAACTGTGGACAGCTGCTACGTTGTAGGGCCAATTCTTTCTCAGGTGAAGCGGATACAGCACCCAGAGCCAAACAAAGCAAGACGAGGAACAGCTTCATGTTGACGTTTTACGTATCTCTGTTTGAAGATGTCTTGATGTATTGCTGGAATTAATTTGCACTGGTGGTTGTTCCCAGCAGTCCTGTAGAGACAGATGACAGGCTGATTCTTTTATATCCTTCAGAGAGGGTGTCTGCAGTGTCATGTCTTATCATTGGCCAAATCCTTTTGTATGCAACACGTCAATATCTGAACATGAGCCAACAAACACTGCTGTGCCACTTTCAGTCAACTTTCAGCCTTTTTTTCAGCAGAAACACAGGCATGCAATTACACATCAACAACAATCCAGTAGTGCAAAGCTTTGTATACATATGTGCATTTTAAACAGCATTGCTATAAGATACACTCCCCTAAAATGACACACAACACACACACGAAAAATAAAGAAGAAAAAAAAAAGCAGTTGTCACATTTTAATAGTTAAACAAATAAGCATTCTTGGGATTGTATGCTTTTTACAGTCTGTTACAGATAAGCACATGTTATTGCTACAATGCTGCTAACGGTACAAAGTGCTTATTGAGCAAATAGCATCAACAGTGTGTTCAATGTAACCATGACCCTGAGTTGCTCCCAAGCCAGCCAAGATATGTGATCTCTTCAGCTGGTCCTGGGACTGCTCTGTGACCTCCTCCCAGTAGAACATATTTGAAACAATGCGTCTGGGATGTGTCTGGATGGCCAAAACCACCTCAAGTGGCCACTTTTCGATGACAAGGGTTTTAAAATAATTCCGGATTTCACATCTGTGCTGTTATCTGGTGTGTTTTGCTCTGTTCAGTTCAGCCTATCTTTATACCTTTTCAAGATTCATGTTCTGGGTTGGTCAGCGTTCTACTTAGTCGTGCTTCTTATTTTATTTGGTAGAATTTGGCCCCCTGCGTTCTCTGTTTGAGTTGCTTTCTGTTTTTAGTCACAAGTTGTGCAACAGAAAATGTTATTAAGTGCACAGACCAATGATAAGATACCGAAAGTGGAGAGGCCCTCTCTGTGTAATATAAAAGAAAGCAGCCTGTCACCTGCCTCTGCAGGATATTTGATGACAAGCATCAGTACAGATAAACTTCAACAAGACATTGACACCTTGTCTTAATTACAGACATAAAACTCCATCAGGATGTTGTTCCTCTTCATGGCTGCTCTAGCTCTGAGTGCAGCGTCTCCTTCAGATGAACAGGAACTGCAGCTTCAGCAAGGCAGCTGTCCCATGTTCTGGTACAGCTTCAACGGCCGCTGCTACAAGTATGTCGCCTCACACATGACCTGGGGGGAAGCAGAGCTTCATTGTGTATCAGAAGAAACCAACCTGGTATCTATCCACAGCCTGGAAGAACACAATTTTGTCACTTCCTTGATCAAGAACATTGATCCAACTCAAGGATTCACCTGGATCGGACTCACTGATGTCCACAAGGAAGGAGGATGGATGTGGTCTGATGGGTCTAAAGTCGGTTTTACCCAATGGGATATAAATCAGCCAGATAATGCTGGAGGACATGAACACTGTGGACACACCAACTTTGGCACAGCTTTTAAATGGAACGATAATATGTGCTCACATGCATTAGGTTTTGTTTGTGCATCTCGCACTGTTTGCACTTCACAATAAAAAAAACTGCCCCATTCAACTGCCTTAACATGTGTTGTTTCTGATTCTGATTCTGAGTGCTAGTTGATCATTGGCCTGTACTTTAAGAGCACCAGAGTTACACATAGTTATTTAGCAGATGAGTTTACAATGATAATAGAAGTTATTTTTTCTATTACAGCAACTATTATTAATTAATTCATTTATTTTAAAATGTATTTGATTGGAAGAAATACCAAAGTACATGGATAATCTGAAAATAGCTTTTTCAATGCAGGTATCGCAACAAAGAGATAAAAAGCAATAAAATGTTCAAAATAAATCCAGGTAAGAACACAATGTTTAACACTAGACTGTAGTACAACTTTGTTGTTGAATTAAGATTCAACAGCTCTCTTAAAGAGTTAAAGTTCAGATGTTTTCAGATAAATGAGCAGAGCATCTAAAGTCTTTGCTCCTTCCATTGAACAACTGTCTGAACAAAAGATGTTTTACAAAGTGAGACTTTATGATTTCCACCTGAAGGAGATCTGAGACCAGACATTCAGTCCATGTGACATATGTGAAAATATCAGCAATTAACAGCAAGGCCAGATGTCCTCCCTCTCTCTCTCTCTCTCTCTTTGTGCATTCATTTCCTATTGAGCAACTTGCCGATAAAGGCAAAAACAACAACAATCCTTTAAAAAACTAATGAAAAAAATAACATCAACCATGGTTCAAAAAGGACTATGATGAAACTAAAAAGAGTACAGCTAAGAAAACTTGGGTCTTGCCATTTATGTGGATGTTACATTTGTACATACCATCAATCTAGATTTTGTTGCTGACCAGATAAACCATACTCCCTGATAGTAGTTTGTTATGTGCTGAAAAACAAGTCTGATCCATCATGTGTCGACCTTAAAACTTACAGGACTTAAAGAACTTCTTCTGACAGTTTGACCTCAGATGCCACAGCATACCTACAAATATCTGGTAAAGTCCATGTTTCGACAGGTCAGGACTGTTATAGCAGAAGAAGGGAACCCTACTCAATATTAGGTGGGGGGTCAATATTATGGCTGATTGGTGTAAATGAAATAAGAGGTGCAGTATCATCATCTGAAAAGTCTTTTGCCATAAACTTTGAGGTTTTTTTTATTCAAAAAAAGAAAAGAAAAACATTTTAAGCTTATTGACTCAATTAAACTCCACCAATGTGCTCTTTCCAAAGCCTTTTATTCTTTAGAGTTTTGGATCAGCAAATGACATAAATCAATACTGATTTATAAAATGACACAGATCTTGATGACATTATTAGCGATTTGATGTATCTGCTGTCTCGTATTCAGAACAAAGAAGAGGAGAATGGGAGGCCTCAATATTTTCTTCTCAAATAACTTTATTCTCAATCTCATCTTCCTTCCATTACTTCACTTGTCTTTCAGTTTAAGAACAGTTCCTGTTTTATAATCTGATCCTAAACGAGTGGAAGTGATGGAGTAAATCTTTTAGTTCATGTATCAATGGTCACATCATATATAAACTTCATGAACCCAAGTGGGTATAAATTAAGTTTTATTTGTTTGTTTTCATCATCGTAGCAACATGTAAGCAGATAACGATAAAATGATGTTATTGCACAGTTACATGAGAAAGCATCCCTTCTAAACACATTTTACAGGTTAGTGACATCAGATGTGTTTACAGTTCTCAGTGAATCAAGTAGGCAAAAATAACATTTTGAGATTATTCACATTTTTCCCATGAACTGGAGACATTCTGATTTAAAAGAATTTGAACATGAACTTGAACAGTTTGCATCTTTGTTTCACAGGTTTAATTAAACTCTCCAAATCAACAAATGTCTAATCACAGAGTGGAATCAGAAGAACTCAAATGCTGCGAGTTGCACAGACAAAAGCGTATTTATTTGAACACTTTACGTCATTCCATTTCTTGTTTTTTCCCCAGTTGGTTTGGACACAGTCTTGTGACCCTCCAGAGTTGTTTGGCTGTCCTTTATTCCAAAACTTGAAGTCGAATTTAGAGCCATCAGACCACAACCATGCGCCATTCTTCTGACAATCAGTGAGTCCGATCCATTTGACTCTCTCAGCAGGATCAAAGCTTCTGATCAGGTGTTTGACAAAATTCTCTTCCTCCCGACTGTGGATAGATACCAGGTTGGCTCCCTGTGATACACAGTGCAGCTCTGCATCAATCCAGGTCATCTTAGTGGAGATGTACTTGTAGCAGCGGCCATTGAAGCTGTACCATGACTCGGGACAACAGCCTTGCCAAAGCAGCATTTCCTTCTCATCTGAGGGAGACGCTGCACCCAGAGCCAGAGCAGCCATGAAGAGGAACAACATCCTGATGGAGTTTTATGTCTGTAATTAAAACAAGGTGTCAATGTCTTGTTGAAGTTGATCTGTACTGATGCTTGTCATCAAATATCCTGCAGAGGCAGGTGACAGGCTGCTTTCTTTTATATCACACAGAGAGGGCGTCTCCACTTTTGGTATCTTATCATTAATCTGTGCACTTAATATAATTTTTCTGTTGAGATTGGCTTTGTTCTTAGACATTATGTATTCATACTCTGTATGTTTCTAAAAACAATCTATGTTCCTATCTTGTACTTGTCCACTCTGCTCATACTACGCAATGTATGTTCTTGAATGGTCCAGAACTTTAAGAAAGCATAACTGGACTAAATAACTTGGTTAGATGAAGCTTCTCTATCTTGTCAGATAGGTCTGTCACATTAGATACACGCCTAAAAAAACAGTCACACACACATGTTGCTTATCACAGCCTAAAGAACATGACATGGACAGTGGTTGGCCTGTTTATGTTACTAATAACTGGCCAATTATATTATGTAAGTACAACCTCTGTTAGATAAACGTGAAGAAGATGAATATGAACTATTTCCATATATCGGAGCTTCCGATGAGTTTTGCTGTATGCCAACTTTTAATATGTACATTCTCAGGCCTAAAACTGCCCGAGAGCACCTGAAGGCTATTCAGTACTTGTAGCAGTGAGATCATTAGCCAAAAACTTTCAGCTCTACACAACAACACAATATCTGAACATTGGCCAAAGAACGCTGTTCGATCACCTTGATGTCTGATAAAACGTAATATTCAGTCATTTTAATTCAAATTTGATTTTAGCATATTTATTTTCATTGATCTAATCAAAACTTCCAACGTCTTTTCTGTCGAGCAATTCAGTTTTATCAGCATTACTGTCACAAACATATCCACACACATTCATAAAACAGTTTCCCAGATTTTACCAACTAAAGTTCAAGTTCAACAGATCCATTGTCAGAAATACTACTTCTGGTTGGTGGTCCTTCTGAAAATAATTCCATCATTAGGTTGATCTTTGACTGAAAGAGAGGGGCTTGTCTGGCCAGATCACCATGTCTGGGATCCAGTGGGAGAGTCTGACAAGCAGGGAGTCAAGCTGGGAGCGAAGAGTCCTGATTATTATCTTCTTCGCTGCTGTTTTATCATCATTTGTTGATGGAGTAAACATTCATATAGACAGTTTTCCTATTTGAGTTACAGTAATGATGGCTCGCTCTTGGGTTAAATAAAGATAACCAAACAATTTAGAATTGTGAAGAATTAAGAACTGACCGACTGTTTTGGCATCCTTAGCTTTGTCATAAATGCGCTCACCCTAAGATTATCTCATCTCAAGCCTGTTTCCTTCTTCTTTCATTCAGCCCTGAGAGTGAGGGCCGGCAAAACAATACGTTTATCTACAAATTCTGAGTGCTGGTTGATCATTGGCCTGTACTTTAAGAGCACCAGAGTTACACATAGTTATTTAGCAGATGAGTTTACAATGATAATAGAAGTTATTTTATCTATTACAGCAACTATTATTAATTAATTCATTTATTTTAAAATGTATTTGATTGGAAGAAATACCAAAGTACATGGATAATCTGAAAACAGCTTTTTCAATGCAGGTATCGCAACGAAGAGATAAAAGGCAATAAAATGTTCAAAATAAATCCAGGTAAGAACACAATGTTTAACACTAGACAGTAGTACAAGTTTGTTGTTGAATTAAGATTCAACAGCTCTCTTAAAGAGTTAAAGTTCAGAAGTTTTCAGATAAATGAGCAGAGCATTTAAAGTCTTTGCTCCTTCCATTGAACAACTGTCTGAACAAAAGATGTTTTACAAAGTAAGACTTTATGATTTCCACCTGAAGGAGATCTGAGACCAGACATTCAGTCCATGTGACATATGTGAAAATATCAGCAATTAACAGTAAGGCCAGATGTCCTCCCTCTCTTTCTCTCTCTCTCTTTCTGCATTCATTTCCTATTGAGCAACTTGCCAATAAAGGCAACAACAAAAACAATCCTTTAAAAAACTAAAATTGAAAAAAATAACATCAACCATGGTTCAAAAAGGACTATGATGAAACTAAAAAGAAACAAGCAGTGTCAGAAGTGTTTTTGCCAGAGGTCAGGCGTAGAGGCATTGCCTTCCAGTTGTAAGATCAGTAGTTCATCCCCTCCATTTGTTTAAGTGGCCTGAACCACAGATAGCCCCTGATATACTCATCATTAAGAGATTGTATAAAAAAAGTGCTGCATGTAGGAAGTAAATAAAACCTTCCGTCATAACATAATGACAACTGAGAAGACATTGATTATCATGTCACATTAACACCTGGCTGTGGGTAGGATATATTTTGCCAAAAGTGAAGACTTCATGCAGGTGTTGATAGACTGGGTGCCCATGCTGACCTGTGTCCTCAAGCATAAGCTCCCACACTGGACAAGTGAGCATCAGCGTTATATCAGTGGAGCAATGAAAGAAGGCGCCCAGGTCTGATGAATTAGATCTTCTATCACATGACTTTCATAGCCAGGTCCAGGTTACAGCAAGGAAAACTTGGGTATTGCCATTTATGTGGATGTTACATTTGTACATACCATTAACCTAGATTTTGTTGCTGACAAGATAAACCATACTCCCTGATAGGAGTTTGTTATGTGCTGAAAAACAAGTCTGATCCATCATGTGTCGACCTTAAAACTTACAGGACTTAAAGGAACTTCTTCTGACAGTTTGACCTCAGATGCCACAGCATACCTACAAATATCTGGTAAAGTCCATGTTTCGACAGGTCAGGACTGTTATAGCAGAAGAAGGGAACCCTACTCAATACTAGGTGGGGGGTCAATATTATGGCTGATCGGTGTAAATGAAATAAGAGGTGCAGTATGATCATCTGAAAAGTCTTTTGCCATAAACTTTGAGGTTTTTTTATTCAAAAAAAGAAAAGAAAAACATTTTAAGCTTATTGACTCAATTAAACTCCACCAATGTGCTCTTTCCAAAGCCTTTTATTCTTTAGAGTTTTGGATCAGCAAATTACATAAATCAATACTGATTTATAAAATGACACAGATCTTGATGACATTATTAGCGATGTGATGTATCTGCTGTCTCTTATTCAGAACAAAGAAGAGGAGAATGGGAGGCCTCAATATTTTCTTCTCAAATAATTTTCTTCTCAATCTCATCTTCCTTTCATTACTTCACTTGTCTTTCAGTTTAAGAACAGTTCCTGTTTTATAATCTGATCCTAAACGGGTGGAAGTGATGGAGTAAATCTTTTAGTTCATGTATCAATGGTCACATCATATATAAACTTCATGAACCCAAGTGGGTACAAATTAAGTTTTATTTGTTTGTTTTCATCATCGTAGCAACATGTAAGCAGATAATGATAAAATGATGTTATTGCACAGTTACATGAGAAAGCATCCCTTCTAAACACATTTTACAGGTTAGTGACATCAGATGTGTTTACAGTTCTCAGTGAATCAAGTAGGCAAAAATAACATTTTGAGATTATTCACATTTTTCCCATGAACTGGAGACTTTCTAATTTAAAAGAATTTGAACATGAACTTGAACAGTTTGCATCTTTGTTTCACAGGTTTAATTAAACTCTCCAAATCAACACATGTTAAATCACAGAGTGGAATCAGAAGAACTCAAATGCTGCGAGTTGCACAGACAAAAGCGTATTCATATGAACACTTTATGTCATTCCATTTCTTGTTTTTTCCCCAGTTGGTTTGGACACAGTCTTCTGACCCTTGATAGTTGTTTGGCTCTCCTGTATTCCAAAACTTAAAGTCGAATTTAGAGCCATCAGACCACAACCATGCGCCATTCTTCTGACAATCAGTGAGTCCGATCCATTTGACTCCGTCAGCAGGATCAAAGCTTCTGATCAGGTGTTTGACAAAATTCTCTTCCTCCTGACTGTGGATAGATACCAGGTTGGCTCCCTGTGATACACAGTGCAGCTCAGCATCAATCCAGGTCATCTTAGTGGCGATGTACTTGTAGCAGCGGCCATTGAAGCTGTACCATGACTCGGGACAACAGCCTTGCCAAAGCAGCATTTCCTTCTCATCTGAAGGAGACGCTGCACCCAGAGCCAGAGCAGCCATGAAGAGGAACAACATCCTGATGGAGTTTTATGTCTGTAATTAAGACAAGGTGTCAATGTCTTGTTGAAGTTGATCTGTACTGATGCTTATCATCAAATATCCTGCAGAGGCAGGTGACAGGCTGCTTTCTTTTATATCACACAGAGAGGGCGTCTCCACTTTTGGTATCTTATCATTAATCTGTGCACTTAATATAATTTTTCTGTTGAGATTGGCTTTGTTCTTAGACATTATGTGTTCATACTCTGTATGTTTCTAAAAACAATCTATGTTCCTATCTTGTACTTGTCCACTCTGCTCATACTACGCAATGTATGTTCTTGAATGGTCCAGAACTTTAAGAAAGCATAACTGGACTAAATAACTTGGTTAGATGAAGCTTCTCTATCTTGTCAGATAGGTCTGTCACATTAGATACACGCCTAAAAAAACAGTCACACACACATGTTGCTTATCACAGCCTAAAGAACATGACATGGACAGTGGTTGGCCTGTTTATGTTACTAATAACTGGCCAATTATATTATGTAAGTACAACCTCTGTTAGATAAACGTGAAGAAGATGAATATGAACTATTTCCATATATCGGGGCTTCCGATGAGTTTTGCTGTATGCCAACCTTTAATATGTACATTCTCAGGCCTAAAACTGCCCGAGAGCACCTGAAGGCTATTCAGTACTTGTAGCAGTGAGATCATTAGCCAAAAACTTTCAGCTCTACACAACAACACAATATCTGAACATTGGCCAAAGAACGCTGTTCGATCACCTTGATGTCTGATAAAACTTAATATTCAGTCATTTTAATTCAAATTTGATTTTAGCATATTTATTTTCATTGAGCTAATCAAAGTTTCCAACGTCTTTTCTGTCGAGCAATTCAGTTTTATCAGCATTACTGTCACAAACATATCCACACACATTCCTAAAACAGTTTCCCAGATTTTACCAACTAAAGTTCAAGTTCAACAGATCCATTGTCAGAAATACTACTTCTGGTTGGTGGTCCTTCTGAAAATAATTCCATCATTAGGTTGATCTTTGACTGAAAGAGAGGGGCTTGTCTGGCCAGATCACCATGTCTGGGATCCAGTGGGAGAGTCTGACAAGCAGGGAGTCAAGCTGGGAGCGAAGAGTCCTGATTATTATCTTCTTCGCTGCTGTTTTATCATCATTTGTTGATTTAGTAAACATTCATATAGACAGTTTTCCTATTTGAGTTACAGTAATGATGGCTCGCTCTTGGGTTGAATAAAATAACAGACCCTGAAAGGATTGCAATCTTTTAATATAGCAAGATGCTATTATTATTGTTTTATCCTAAATGTTTCAATTTGAATCCCTCAGAAGGTATTTTAAGTGTAAAGTAAAATAGGACCATTGCACATCATGGTGCTTAGGACCTACCCTTCTTAGCGGTAGGATTACAACAACAGAAATTAGTTTTGAGATGAATTTTTCAGCAGCAAAAACTTTGTATTATCTGTTGGAACAAAAAGGCATAATAATTCCATCACTAATGTAAAAAGGTAGGGTTTGGCTGAAATTTCAGCACCACTGAAATTAACAAAAATAAGGAAATCAAAGACAAAAACAGACCGCATGTTGTAAAGAGATTTGGAGAAATGGATGTTAGGCTCTATTAAGCATGGACTATTTATCATCTGTTTTCACACGTAATCCCATCTTTATCGTGTCATAAAAGAGCTTTTTTGGTGCAATCAGTTTCAAACAAGGTCACTTGAGGTCACTGTTGTCCTGGATGAGTGCCATCCCCAGCAGCTCAAAGTACTTCATAACTATCAGAGAACCACCGGCCGATAGTCATTCAGGCCTGAAACTGCTGAGGACTTTGCGATGGGGATGAGCTTTATTATGTATTCTTATTGCAAATACATATTTGTTATATTAGAAATTGATTGATCAACTTAATCATTAAAAAAAATCAAACAACAACTGGCCTGCAAATTACATGTGTCCAAACTTCTAAAGTAGCATATAGACAATAAAAACTAGCATCTCTCGGGTTAAAAAAACCTCAACCAGTGGCTCCGGTTTGCTTGGCTGGTTGAGCAGACATCCCATATACAGAGGCTGAGGCTCCTATTTTTTTTATTTTTTTTTAATATTCCTTTATTTGTGAAAAGTGTCAGTAACACACATGTGACAATCAGGAGGGAAGAATTTTACAAAACAACAACAGAAAAGATGATGACAAACAAACGAAAAAAATTAAAAGGAACAGAGAAATAAAGTTGATAATAATAAATACTAATAGTACTTTAAACAAAGAGATTAAAGTGACCCCTGAGTGTAGGTGTTTCTTTCAAGTGTGTATGTGAGTGTGTGTGTGTCTATGGGTATGTTTGTGTGCGGAAAAATAAATTATGCAGACGGCACAGTATAAGGATTAACAGTGGAAATAATAATAGCAAGAATGATCTAAATTATATTATTATCATTAATGATAATGACAATAACAAAACAGACATCTATACATATGATTCTACAAATTAATAGCACAGGTGTGGTTGTAAAATCATAAAATTGGGACATGGTGTTTGGCAGCTGCCTCACATACTCATTTGTACATATGTATGTTGTCAGGGACCTCGGACTCAGATGCAGGGTCAGCTCAAAAGCAAAGAGGTTTATTTTGTAAACACAAGATAGCTCTGCAGGAGGACCGCTCACTGCAGGCTCGTGGAAACTATGGCATAAGACAGGGCTGGTAATGAAGCTCATGGAAAGAGACAACATACAGGCACAAGACAAGGGAGACGCAGACTATTTGAATACATGAGGAGCCATGGAGAAAAGGTGGAAACACTTTGGAATCAGGGAAGACAATCAGACACTTACCACAGGAGGAAGGGCAATGAACCTGAAACGAGAGGATGTTAGTGATTTCAAAATAAAACACGAAATGACGAGACAAGACATAAATCAAAACATAAATCATGACATATGCATATATGTGAGCGTAGTTAACTACTGTGGTGCATGAGAATAAGCATGATAAGCAAGCATGATGTTCATCAGTCTGAGGCTTCTTGATGCAGCTGTCTGCAGTTCAAGTCCCAACTCGGGTCCTTTGCTGTATGTCCTCCCTCTCTATCTCTCTCTCTTTGTGCATTTATTTCCTATTGAGCAACTTGCCAATAAAGGCAACAACAAAAACAATCCTTTAAAAAAACAAAAGTGAAAAAATAACATCAACCATGGTTCAAAAAGGACTATGATGAAACTAAAAAGAAACAAGCAGTGTCAGAAGTGTTTTTGCCAGAGCTCAGGTGTAGAGGCATTGCCTTCCAGTTGTAAGATCAGTAGTTCATCCCCTCCATTTGTTTAAGTGGCCTGAACCACAGATAGCCCCTGATATGCTCATCATTAAGATATTGTATAAAAAAAAGTGATGCATGTATGAAGTAAATAAAACCTTCCGTCATAATGTGGTATATAGAGCCATCAGTGATATACCAACATTGTTATTATTTATATGTTTAATATTACTTGCATTAAGATAAGGTCATGAGTGTGTTGAAAATTGTCTGTGTGTGGTCTGGTCGGGAAAGGTTCGTTTATTGTTTGACAAATGTGGTGATGCAGTGTCTAAGTCTCACCAGCAGAGGGCGGGTTCGCTACACTGTGAACAGGGACAAGGGAAATCTCGCGAGAATACGCTGTGAGAACGGGAACACACGTGTGAAGTGTGAAGATGTGTGTGGCGTAACGCGTAATTGTGTGCTTGATGGGTGAATGTGTTAAGTGTGAGTTTATGGTCTCTGTTGGATTTTATATCATATTGTTCATAAACTTTACTGGTTTATAAAACCTAACGGTCCGGAAATAGGCTATCAGTTGATAGTACTCGTTGCCTAGCAACCGCAAGCAAGCACAAGGCTGGAGAAAGCTATGAGCCGGTGTAAAGAGCCCGGACTGTTCGCGTATTGTTAATAGGTAAATAAATAAGTTAAGATAGATACATAATTGATTGCGTTAATGTGGTAATTTTGGTAGATATGAATGGCTGATTGTGTATTGGAGAAACAAATTGATATTGAATGTACAAAATAAGACAACTGGTCTGGAATAGCAATATAACGGTCATGATTATTGTTTGGATGTTTTGTGCAGATGTTCATAATTGTTCTGTGTTGTGTGAATACGCTGGGAGAACGGGAACACACACCTGAGTGTGAAGATGTGTGTGGCGTAACGCGATAAATAATATATAATTTTGGCTTTTTGCAAAAATAAAAGACTTTCAAATTAAATGTGTAGTGGAGGACAACTTCACTTTGTACCACGCTACAATGACATAATGACAACTGAGAAGTAAAACATTGATTCTCTTGTCACATTAACACCTGGCTGTGGGTAGGATATATTTTGCCAAAAGTGAAGACTTCATGCAGGTGTTGATAGACTGGGTGCCCATGCTGACCTGTGTCCTCAAGCATAAGCTCCCACACTGGACAAGTGAGCATCAGCGTTATATCAGTGGAGCAATGAAAGAAGGCGCCCAGGTCTGATGAACTAGATCTTCTATCACATGACTTTGATAGCCAGGTCCAGGTTACAGCAAGGAAAACTTGGGTATTGCCATTTATGTGGATGTTACATTTGTACATACCATCAATCTAGATTTTGTTACTGACCAGATAAACCATACTCCCTGATAGTAGTTTGTTATGTGCTGAAAAACAAGTCTGATCCATCATGTGTCGACCTCAAAACTTACAGGACTAAAAGGAACATCTTCTGACAGTTTGACGTCAGATGCCACAGCATACCTACAAATATCTGGTAAAGTCCATGTTTCGACAGGTCAGGACTGTTATAGCAGAAGAAGGGAACCCTACTCAATACTAGGTGGGGGTCAATATTATGGCTGATCGGTGTAAATGAAATAAGAGGTGCAGTATGATCATCTGAAAAGTCTTTTGCCATAAACTTTGAGGTTTTTTTTATTCAAAAAAAGAAAAGAAAAACATTTTAAGCTTATTGACTCAATTAAACTCCACCAATGTGCTCTTTCCAAAGCCTTTTATTCTTTAGAGTTTTGGATCAGCAACAGACATAAATCAATACTGATTTATAAAATGACACAGATCTTGATGACATTATTAGCGATGTGATGTATCTGCTGTCTCGTATTCAGAACAAAGAAGAGGAGAATGGGAGGCCTCAATATTTTCTTCTCAAATAACTTTATTCTCGACATCATCTTCCTTCCATTACTTTACTTGTCTTTCAGTTTAAGAACAGTTCCTGTTTAATAACTTGTTTTTTTTTGTTTTCATCATCGTAGCAACATGTAAGCAGATAACGATAAAATGATGTTATTGCACAGTTACATGAGAAAGCATCCCTTCTAAACACATTTTACAGGTTAGTGACATCAGATGTGTTTACAGTTCTCAGTGAATCAAGTAGGCAAAAATAACATTTTGAGATTATTCACATTTTTCCCATGAACTGGAGACTTTCTAATTTAAAAGAATTTGAGCATAAACTTGAACAGTTTGCATCTTTGTTTCACAGGTTTAATTAAACTCTCCAAATCAACACATGTTAAATCACAGAGTGGAATCAGAAGAACTCAAATGCTGCGAGTTGCACAGACAAAAGCGTATTCATATGAACACTTTACGTCATTCCATTTCTTGTTTTTTCTCCAGTTGGTTTGGACACAGTCTTGTGACCCTCCAGAGTTGTTTGGCTGTCCTTTATTCCAAAACTTAAAGTCGAATTTAGAGCCATCAGACCACAACCATGCGCCATTCTTCTGACAATCAGTGAGTCCGATCCATTTGACTCTCTCAGCAGGATCAAAGCTTCTGATCAGGTGTTTGACAAAATTCTCTTCCTCCTGACTGTGGATAGATACCAGGTTGGCTCCCTGTGATACACAGTGCAGCTCTGCATCAATCCAGGTCATCTTAGTGGCGATGTACTTGTAGCAGCGGCCATTGAAGCTGTACCATGACTCGGGACAACAGCCTTGCCAAAGCAGCATTTCCTTCTCATCTGAAGGAGACACTGCACCCAGAGCCAGAGCAGCCATGAAGAGGAACAACATCCTGATGGAGTTTTATGTCTGTAATTAAGACAAGGTGTTAATGTCTTGTTGAAGTTGATCTGTACTGATGCTTGTCATCAAATATCCTGCAGAGGCAGGTGACAGGCTGCTTTCTTTTATATCACACAGAGAGGGCGTCTCCACTTTTGGTATCTTATCATTAATCTGTGCACTTAATATAATTTTTCTGTTGAGATTGGCTTTGTTCTTAGACATTATGTATTCATACTCTGTATGTTTCTAAAAACAATCTATGTTCCTATCTTGTACTTGTCCACTCTGCTCATACTACGCAATGTATGTTCTTGAATGGTCCAGAACTTTAAGAAAGCATAACTGGACTAAATAACTTGGTTAGATGAAGCTTCTCTATCTTGTCAGATAGGTCTGTCACATTAGATACACGCCTAAAAAAACAGTCACACACACATGTTGCTTATCACAGCCTAAAGAACATGACATGGACAGTGGTTGGCCTGTTTATGTTACTAATAACTGGCCAATTATATTATGTAAGTACAACCTCTGTTAGATAAACGTGAAGAAGATGAATATGAACTATTTCCATATATCGGGGCTTCCAATGAGTTTTGCTGTATGCCAACTTTTAATATGTACATTCTCAGGCCTAAAACTGCCCGAGAGCACCTGAAGGCTATTCAGTACTTGTAGCAGTGAGATCATTAGCCAAAAACTTTCAGCTCTACACAACAACACAATATCTGAACATTGGCCAAAGAACGCTGTTCGATCACCTTGATGTCTGATAAAACGTAATATTCAGTCATTTTAATTCAAATTTGATTTTAGCATATTTATTTTCATTGATCTAATCAAAACTTCCAACGTCTTTTCTGTCGAGCAATTCAGTTTTATCAGCATTACTGTCACAAACATATCCACACACATTCCTAAAACAGTTTCCCAGATTTTACCAACTAAAGTTCAAGTTCAACAGATCCATTGTCAGAAATACTACTTCTGGTTGGTGGTCCTTCTGAAAATAATTCCATCATTAGGTTGATCTTTGACTGAAAGAGAGGGGCTTGTCTGGCCAGATCACCATGTCTGGGATCCAGTGGGAGAGTCTGACAAGCAGGGAGTCAAGCTGGGAGCGAAGAGTCCTGATTATTATCTTCTTCGCTGCTGTTTTATCATCATTTGTTGATGGAGTAAACATTCATATAGACAGTTTTCCTATTTGAGTTACAGTAATGATGGCTCGCTCTTGGGTTAAATAAAGATAACCAAACAATTTAGAATTGTGAAGAATTAAGAACTGACCGACTGTTTTGGCATCCTTAGCTTTGTCATAAATGCGCTCACCCTAAGATTATCTCATCTCAAGCCTGTTTCCTTCTTCTTTCATTCAGCCCTGAGAGTGAGGGCCGTCAAAACAATACGTTTATCTACAAATTCTGAGTGCTGGTTGATCATTGGCCTGTACTTTAAGAGCACCAGAGTTACACATAGTTATTTAGCAGATGAGTTTACAATGATAATAGAAGTTATTTTATCTATTACAGCAACTATTATTAATTAATTCATTTATTTTAAAATGTATTTGATTGGAAGAAATACCAAAGTACATGGATAATCTGAAAACAGCTTTTTCAATGCAGGTATCGCAACGAAGAGATAAAAGGCAATAAAATGTTCAAAATAAATCCAGGTAAGAACACAATGTTTAACATTAGACAGTAGTACAACTTTGTTGTTGAATTAAGATTCAACAGCTCTCTTAAAGAGTTAATGTTCAGAAGTTTTCAGATAAATGAGCAGAGCATCTAAAGTCTTTGCTCCTTCCATTGAACAACTGTCTGAACAAAAGATGTTTTACAAAGTGAGACTTTATGATTTCCACCTGAAGGAGATCTGAGACCAGACATTCAGTCCATGTGACATATGTGAAAATATCAGCAATTAACAGTAAGGCCAGATGTCCTCCCTCTCTTTCTCTCTCTCTCTTTCTGCATTAATTTCCTATTGAGCAACTTGCCAATAAAGGCAAAAACAAAAACAATCCTTTAAAAAACTAAAATTTAAAAAAATAACATCAACCATGGTTCAAAAAGGACTATGATGAAACTAAAAAGAAACAAGCAGTGTCAGAAGTGTTTTTGCCAGAGGTCAGGCGTAGAGGCATTGCCTTCCAGTTGTAAGATCAGTAGTTCATCCCCTCCATTTGTTTAAGTGGCCTGAACCACAGATAGCCCCTGATATACTCATCATTAAGAGATTGTATAAAAAAAAGTGCTGCATGTAGGAAGTAAATAAAACCTTCCGTCATAACATAATGACAACTGAGAAGACATTGATTATCATGTCACATTAACACCTGGCTGTGGGTAGGATATATTTTGCCAAAAGTGAAGACTTCATGCAGGTGTTGATAGACTGGGTGCCCATGCTGACCTGTGTCCTCAAGCATAAGCTCCCACACTGGACAAGTGAGCATCAGCGTTATATCAGTGGAGCAATGAAAGAAGGCGCCCAGGTCTGATGAACTAGATCTTCTATCACATGACTTTGATAGCCAGGTCCAGGTTACAGCAAGGAAAACTTGGGTATTGCCATTTATGTGGATGTTACATTTGTACATACCATTAACCTAGATTTTGTTGCTGACAAGATAAACCATACTCCCTGATAGTAGTTTATTATGTGCTGAAAAACAAGTCTGATCCATCATGTGTCGACCTTATAACTTACAGGACTTAAAGGAACTTCTTCTGAAAGTTTGACGTCAGATGCCACAGCATACCTACAAATATCTGGTAAAGTCCATGTTTCGACAGGTCAGGACTGTTATAGCAGAAGAAGGGAACCCTACTCAATACTAGGTGGGGGGTCAATATTATGGCTGATTGGTGTAAATGAAATAAGAGGTGCAGTATCATCATCTGAAAAGTCTTTTGCCATAAACTTTGAGGTTTTTTTATTCAAAAAAAGAAAAGAAAACATTTTAAGCTTATTGACTCAATTAAACTCCACCAATGTGCTCTTTCCAAAGCCTTTTATTCTTTAGAGTTTTGGATCAGCAAATGACATAAATCAATACTGATTTATAAAATGACACAGATCTTGATGACATTATTAGCGATTTGATGTATCTGCTGTCTCGTATTCAGAACAAAGAAGAGGAGAATGGGAGGCCTCAATATTTTCTTCTCAAATAACTTTATTCTCGACATCATCTTCCTTCCATTACTTTACTTGTCTTTCAGTTTAAGAACAGTTCCTGTTTAATAACTTGTTTTTTTTTGTTTTCATCATCGTAGCAACATGTAAGCAGATAATGATAAAATGATGTTATTGCACAGTTACATGAGAAAGCATCCCTTCTAAACACATTTTACAGGTTAGTGACATCAGATGTTTTTACAGTTCTCATTGAATCAAGCAGGCAAAAATAACATTTTGATAGTATTCACATTTTTCCCATGAACTGGAGAGGTTTTAATTTAAAAGAATTTAAACATGAACTTGAACAGTTTGCATCTTTGTTTCACAGGTTTAATTAAACTCTCCAAATCAACACATGTTAAATCACAGAGTGGAATCAGAAGAACTCAAATGCTGCGAATTGCACAAACAAAAGAGTATTTAAATGAACAGTCTTTGTCATTCCATTTCTTATCTGTGCCCCAGTTGGTGTGGACACATTCTTCTGACCCTCCAGCATTGTTTGGCTCTCCTCTATTCCAAAACCTAAAGTTGACTTTAGAGCCATCAGACCACAACCATGCGCCATTCCTCTGAGCATCAGTGAGTCCGATCCAGTTGACTCCCTCAGCAAGATCAAAGTTTCTGATCAGGAATTTAACAAAATTCTCTTCCTCCTGACTGTGGATAGATACCAGGTTGGCTCCCTCTGATACACAGTACAGCTCTGCATCAATCCAGGTCATCTTAGTGGCGATGTACTTGTAACAGCGTCCGTTAAAGCTGTACCAGAACTGTGGGCAGTTTCTACGTTGTAGGGCCAATTCTCCCTGAGCTGAAGCGGATACAGCACCCAGAGCCAGACAAAGCAAGACGAGGAACAGCTTCATGTTGACGTTTTACGTATCTCTGTTTGAAGATGTCTTGATGTATTGCTGGAATTAATTTGCACTGGTGGTTGTTCCCAGCAGTTCTGTAGAGACAGATGACAGGCTGACTCTTTTATATCGTTCAGAGAGGGTGTCTGCAGTGTCATGTCTTATCATTGGCCAAATCCTGTTGTATGCAACACCTCAATATCTGAACATGAGCCAACAAACACCGCTGTGCCACTTTCAGTCAACTCTGGCATCAGCCTTTTTTTCAGCACAGTAACACAGGCATGCAATTACACATCAACAACAATCCAGTAGTGCAAAGCTTTGTATACATATGTGCAATTTAAACAGCATTGCCGTAATACAATACGTATATAAAATATGTATTCATATTCTGTATTCTTCTAAACAATCTATGTTCCTATCTTGTACTTGTCCACTCTGCTCATACTACGCAATGTATGTCCTTGAATGGTCCAAGACTTTAAGATAGCATAACTGGACTAAATAACTGGGTCAGATGAAGCTTCTCTATCTTGTCAGATAGGTCTGTTACATTAGATACCAGCCTAAAACCAACCTCACACACACACGTTGTTTATCACATCCCTAAAAACATGACGTGGACAGTGGTTGGCCAGAGATTGGTGAATTATAGCGAGTGAATAGACTGGGAGAACCCTCAGTGATCCAGCACACAGAGTAAAAAGCTCTGTGTAGAAGCTTTTTGATCAGGTCCTCCCTCTGGTATTCACCCACTCTGACTAATGTATGTAAAGATAACCAAAACGATTTGGAATTGTGAAGAATTAAGAACTGACCGACTGTTCTGGCATCCTTAGCTTTGTCATAAATGCGCTCACCCTAAGATTATCTCATCTAAAGCCTGTTTCCTTCTTCTCTCATTCAGCCCTGAGAGTGAGGGCCGTCAAAACAATACGTTTATCTACAGATTCTGAGTGCTAGTGGATCATTGGCCTGTACTTTAAGAGCACCAGAGTTACACATAGTTATTTAGCAGATGAGTTTACAATGATAATAGAAGTTATTTTTTCTATTACAGCAACTATTATTAATTAATTAATTCATTTTAAAATGTATTTGATTGGAAGAAATACCAAAGTACATGGATAATCTGAAAATAGCTTTTTCAATGCAGGTATCGCAACGAAGAGATAAAAAGCAATAAAATGTTCAAAATAAATCCAGGTAAGAACACAATGTTTAACACTAGACTGTAGTACAACTTTGTTGTTGAATTAAGATTCAACAGCTCTCTTAAAGAGTTAAAGTTCAGAAGTTTTCAGATAAATGAGCAGAGCATCTAAAGTCTTTGCTCCTTCCATTGAACAACTGTCTGAACAAAAGATGTTTTACAAAGTGAGACTTTATGATTTCCACCTGAAGGAGATCTGAGACCAGACATTCAGTCCATGTGACATATGTGAAAATATCAGCAATTAACAGCAAGGCCAGATGTCCTCCCTCTCTCTCTCTCTCTCTCTCTCTCTTTGTGCATTCATTTCCTATTGAGCAACTTGCCAATAAAGGCAACAACAAAAACAATCCTTTAAAAAACTAAAATTGAAAAAAATAACATCAACCATGGTTCAAAAAGGACTATGATGAAACTAAAAAGAAACAAGCAGTGTCAGAAGTGTTTTTGCCAGAGCTCAGGCGTAGAGGCATTGCCTTCCAGTTGTAAGATCAGTAGTTCATCCCCTCCATTTGTTTAAGTGGCCTGAACCACAGATAGCCCCTGATATACTCATCATTAAGAGATTGTATAAAAAAAAAGTGATGCATGTATGAAGTAAATAAAACCTTCCGTCATAATGTGGTATATAGAGCCATCAGTGATATACCAACATTGTTATTATTTATATGTTTAATATTACTTGCATTAAGATAAGGTCATGAGTGTGTTGAAAATTGTCTGTGTGTGGTCTGGTCGGGAAAGGTTCGTTTATTGTTTGACAAATGTGGTGATGCAGTGTCTAAGTCTCACCAGCAGAGGGCGGGTTCGCTACACTGTGAACAGGGACAAGGGAAATCTCGCGAGAATACGCTGTGAGAACGGGAACACACGTGTGAAGTGTGAAGATGTGTGTGGCGTAACGCGTAATTGTGTGCTTGATGGGTGAATGTGTTAAGTGTGAGTTTATGGTCTCTGTTGGATTTTATATCATATTGTTCATAAACTTTACTGGTTTATAAAACCTAACGGTCCGGAAATAGGCTATCAGTTGATAGTACTCGTTGCCTAGCAACCGCAAGCAAGCACAAGGCTGGAGAAAGCTATGAGCCGGTGTAAAGAGCCCGGACTGTTCGCGTATTGTTAATAGGTAAATAAATAAGTTAAGATAGATACATAATTGATTGCGTTAATGTGGTAATTTTGGTAGATATGAATGGCTGATTGTGTATTGGAGAAACAAATTGATATTGAATGTACAAAATAAGACAACTGGTCTGGAATAGCAATATAACGGTCATGATTATTGTTTGGATGTTTTGTGCAGATGTTCATAATTGTTCTGTGTTGTGTGAATACGCTGGGAGAACGGGAACACACACCTGAGTGTGAAGATGTGTGTGGCGTAACGCGATAAATAATATATAATTTTGGCTTTTTGCAAAAATAAAAGACTTTCAAATTAAATGTGTAGTGGAGGACAACTTCACTTTGTACCACGCTACAATGACATAATGACAACTGAGAAGTAAAACATTGATTCTCTTGTCACATTAACACCTGGCTGTGGGTAGGATATATTTTGCCAAAAGTGAAGACTTAATGCAGGTGTTGATAGACTGGGTGCCCATGCTGACCTGTGTCCTCAAGCATAAGCTCCCACACTGGACAAGTGAGCATCAGCGTTATATCAGTGGAGCAATGAAAGAAGGCGCCCAGGTCTGATGAATTAGATCTTCTATCACATGACTTTGATAGCCAGGTCCAGGTTACAGCAAGGAAAACTTGGGTATTGCCATTTATGTGGATGTTACATTTGTACATACCATTAACCTAGATTTTGTTGCTGACCAGATAAACCATACTCCCTGATAGGAGTTTGTTATGTGCTGAAAAACAAGTCTGATCCATCATGTGTTGACCTTAAAACTTACAGGACTTTAAGGAACTTCTTCTGACAGTTTGACCTCAGATGCCACAGCATACCTACAAATATCTGGTAAAGTCCCTGTTTCGACAGGTCAGGACTGTTATAGCAGAAGAAGGGAACCCTACTCAATACTAGGTGGGGGGTCAATATTATGGCTGATCGGTGTAAATGAAATAAGAGGTGCAGTATCATCATCTGAAAAGTCTTTTGCCATAAACTTTGAGGTTTTTTTTATTCAAAAAAAGAAAAGAAAAACATTTTAAGCTTATTGACTCAATTAAACTCCACCAATGTGCTCTTTCCAAAGCCTTTTATTCTTTAGAGTTTTAGATCAGCAACAGACATAAATCAATACTGATTTATAAAATGACACAGATCTTGATGACATTATTAGCGATGTGATGTATCTGCTGTCTCGTATTCAGAACAAAGAAGAGGAGAATGGGAGGCCTCAATATTTTCTTCTCAAATAACTTTATTCTCGACATCATCTTCCTTCCATTACTTTACTTGTCTTTCAGTTTAAGAACAGTTCCTGTTTAATAACTGGGTTTTTTTTGTTTTCATCATCGTAGCAACATGTAAGCAGATAACGATAAAATGATGTTATTGCACAGTTACATGAGAAAGCATCCCTTCTAAACACATTTTACAGGTTAGTGACATCAGATGTGTTTACAGTTCTCAGTGAATCAAGTAGGCAAAAATAACATTTTGAGATTATTCACATTTTTCCCATGAACTGGAGACTTTCTAATTTAAAAGAATTTGAACATAAACTTGAACAGTTTGCATCTTTGTTTCACAGGTTTAATTAAACTCTCCAAATCAACAAATGTCTAATCACAGAGTGGAATCAGAAGAACTCAAATGCTGCGAGTTGCACAGACAAAAGCGTATTTATTTGAACACTTTACATCATTCCATTTCTTGTTTTTTCTCCAGTTGGTTTGGACACAGTCTTGTGACCCTCCAGAGTTGTTTGGCTGTCCTTTATTCCAAAACTTAAAGTCGAATTTAGAGCCATCAGACCACAACCATGCGCCATTCTTCTGACAATCAGTGAGTCCGATCCATTTGACTCTCTCAGCAGGATCAAAGCTTCTGATCAGGTGTTTGACAAAATTCTCTTCCTCCCGACTGTGGATAGATACCAGGTTGGCTCCCTGTGATACACAGTGCAGCTCTGCATCAATCCAGGTCATCTTAGTGGCGATGTACTTGTAGCAGCGGCCATTGAAGCTGTACCATGACTCGGGACAACAGCCTTGCCAAAGCAGCATTTCCTTCTCATCTGAAGGAGACACTGCACCCAGAGCCAGAGCAGCCATGAAGAGGAACAACATCCTGATGGAGTTTTATGTCTGTAATTAAGACAAGGTGTTAATGTCTTGTTGAAGTTGATCTGTACTGATGCTTGTCATCAAATATCCTGCAGAGGCAGGTGACAGGCTGCTTTCTTTTATATCACACAGAGAGGGCGTCTCCACTTTTGGTATCTTATCATTAATCTGTGCACTTAATATAATTTTTCTGTTGAGATTGGCTTTGTTCTTAGACATTATGTATTCATACTCTGTATGTTTCTAAAAACAATCTATGTTCCTATCTTGTACTTGTCCACTCTGCTCATACTACGCAATGTATGTTCTTGAATGGTCCAGAACTTTAAGAAAGCATAACTGGACTAAATAACTTGGTTAGATGAAGCTTCTCTATCTTGTCAGATAGGTCTGTCACATTAGATACACGCCTAAAAAAACAGTCACACACACATGTTGCTTATCACAGCCTAAAGAACATGACATGGACAGTGGTTGGCCTGTTTATGTTACTAATAACTGGCCAATTATATTATGTAAGTACAACCTCTGTTAGATAAACGTGAAGAAGATGAATATGAACTATTTCCATATATCGGGGCTTCCGATGAGTTTTATTGTATGCCAAACTTTAATATGTACATTCTCAGGCCTAAAACTGCCCGAGAGCACCTGAAGGCTATTCAGTACTTGTAGCAGTGAGATCATTAGCCAAAAACTTTCAGCTCTACACAACAACACAATATCTGAACATTGGCCAAAGAACGCTGTTCGATCACCTTGATGTCTGATAAAACGTAATATTCAGTCATTTTAATTCAAATTTGATTTTAGCATATTTATTTTCATTGAGCTAATCAAAGTTTCCAACGTCTTTTCTGTCGAGCAATTCAGTTTTATCAGCATTACTGTCACAAACATATCCACACACATTCCTAAAACAGTTTCCCAGATTTTACCAACTAAAGTTCAAGTTCAACAGATCCATTGTCAGAAATACTACTTCTGGTTGGTGGTCCTTCTGAAAATAATTCCATCATTAGGTTGATCTTTGACTGAAAGAGAGGGGCTTGTCTGGCCAGATCACCATGTCTGGGATCCAGTGGGAGAGTCTGACAAGCAGGGAGTCAAGCTGGGAGCGAAGAGTCCTGATTATTATCTTCTTCGCTGCTGTTTTATCATCATTTGTTGATGGAGTAAACATTCATATAGACAGTTTTCCTATTTGAGTTACAGTAATGATGGCTCGCTCTTGGGTTAAATAAAGATAACCAAACAATTTAGAATTGTGAAGAATTAAGAACTGACCGACTGTTTTGGCATCCTTAGCTTTGTCATAAATGCGCTCACCCTAAGATTATCTCATCTAAAGCCTGTTTCCTTCTTCTTTCATTCAGCCCTGAGAGTGAGGGCCGGCAAAACAATACGTTTATCTACAAATTCTGAGTGCTGGTTGATCATTGGCCTGTACTTTAAGAGCACCAGAGTTACACATAGTTATTTAGCAGATGAGTTTACAATGATAATAGAAGTTATTTTATCTATTACAGCAACTATTATTAATTAATTCATTTATTTTAAAATGTATTTGATTGGAAGAAATACCAAAGTACATGGATAATCTGAAAACAGCTTTTTCAATGCAGGTATCGCAACGAAGAGATAAAAGGCAATAAAATGTTCAAAATAAATCCAGGTAAGAACACAATGTTTAACACTAGACAGTAGTACAAGTTTGTTGTTGAATTAAGATTCAACAGCTCTCTTAAAGAGTTAAAGTTCAGAAGTTTTCAGATAAATGAGCAGAGCATTTAAAGTCTTTGCTCCTTCCATTGAACAACTGTCTGAACAAAAGATGTTTTACAAAGTGAGACTTTATGATTTCCACCTGAAGGAGATCTGAGACCAGACATTCAGTCCATGTGACATATGTGAAAATATCAGCAATTAACAGTAAGGCCAGATGTCCTCCCTCTCTCTCTCTCTCTCTCTTTCTGCATTCATTTCCTATTGAGCAACTTGCCAATAAAGGCAACAACAAAAACAATCCTTTAAAAAACTAAAATTGAAAAAAATAACATCAACCATGGTTCAAAAAGGACTATGATGAAACTAAAAAGAAACAAGCAGTGTCAGAAGTGTTTTTGCCAGAGGTCAGGCGTAGAGGCATTGCCTTCCAGTTGTAAGATCAGTAGTTCATCCCCTCCATTTGTTTAAGTGGCCTGAACCACAGATAGCCCCTGATATACTCATCATTAAGAGATTGTATAAAAAAAAGTGCTGCATGTAGGAAGTAAATAAAACCTTCCGTCATAACATAATGACAACTGAGAAGACATTGATTATCATGTCACATTAACACCTGGCTGTGGGTAGGATATATTTTGCCAAAAGTGAAGACTTCATGCAGGTGTTGATAGACTGGGTGCCCATGCTGACCTGTGTCCTCAAGCATAAGCTCCCACACTGGACAAGTGAGCATCAGCGTTATATCAGTGGAGCAATGAAAGAAGGCGCCCAGGTCTGATGAACTAGATCTTCTATCACATGACTTTGATAGCCAGGTCCAGGTTACAGCAAGGAAAACTTGGGTATTGCCATTTATGTGGATGTTACATTTGTACATACCATTAACCTAGATTTTGTTGCTGACAAGATAAACCATACTCCCTGATAGTAGTTTGTTATGTGCTGAAAAACAAGTCTGATCCATCATGTGTCGACCTTAAAACTTACAGGACTTAAAGGAACTTCTTCTGACAGTTTGACCTCAGATGCCACAGCATACCTACAAATATCTGGTAAAGTCCATGTTTCGACAGGTCAGGACTGTTATAGCAGAAGAAGGGAACCCTACTCAATATTAGGTGGGGGGTCAATATTATGGCTGATCGGTGTAAATGAAATAAGAGGTGCAGTATCATCATCTGAAAAGTCTTTTGCCATAAACTTTGAGGTTTTTTTATTCAAAAAAAGAAAAGAAAAACATTTTAAGCTTATTGACTCAATTAAACTCCACCAATGTGCTCTTTCCAAAGCCTTTTATTCTTTAGAGTTTTGGATCAGCAAATGACATAAATCAATACTGATTTATAAAATGACACAGATCTTGATGACATTATTAGCGATGTGATGTATCTGCTGTCTCGTATTCAGAACAAAGAAGAGGAGAATGGGAGGCCTCAATATTTTCTTCTCAAATAATTTTCTTCTCAATCTCATCTTCCTTTCATTACTTCACTTGTCTTTCAGTTTAAGAACAGTTCCTGTTTTATAATCTGATCCTAAACGAGTGGAAGTGATGGAGTAAATCTTTTAGTTCATGTATCAATGGTCACATCATATATAAACTTCATGAACCCAAGTGGGTACAAATTAAGTTTTATTTGTTTGTTTTCATCATCGTAGCAACTTGTAAGCAGATAATGATAAAATGATGTTATTGCACAGTTACATGAGAAAGCATCCCTTCTAAACACATTTTACAGGTTAGTGACATCAGATGTGTTTACAGTTCTCAGTGAATCAAGTAGGCAAAAATAACATTTTGAGATTATTCACATTTTTCCCATGAACTGGAGACTTTCTAATTTAAAAGAATTTGAACATGAACTTGAACAGTTTGCATCTTTGTTTCACAGGTTTAATTAAACTCTCCAAATCAACACATGTCAAATCACAGAGTGGAATCAGAAGAACTCAAATGCTGCGAGTTGCACAGACAAAAGCGTATTCATATGAACACTTTATGTCATTCCATTTCTTGTTTTGTCCCCAGTTGGTTTGGACACAGTCTTCTGACCCTTGATAGTTGTTTGGCTCTCCTGTATTCCAAAACTTAAAGTCGAATTTAGAGCCATCAGACCACAACCATGCGCCATTCTTCTGACAATCAGTGAGTCCGATCCATTTGACTCCGTCAGCAGGATCAATGCTTCTGATCAGGTGTTTGACAAAATTCTCTTCCTCCTGACTGTGGATAGATACCAGGTTGGCTCCCTGTGATACACAGTGCAGCTCAGCATCAATCCAGGTCATCTTAGTGGAGATGTACTTGTAGCAGCGGCCATTGAAGCTGTACCATGACTCGGGACAACAGCCTTGCCAAAGCAGCATTTCCTTCTCATCTGAAGGAGACGCTGCACCCAGAGCCAGAGCAGCCATGAAGAGGAACAACATCCTGATGGAGTTTTATGTCTGTAATTAAAACAAGGTGTCAATGTCTTGTTGAAGTTGATCTGTACTGATGCTTATCATCAAATATTCTGCAGAGGCAGGTGACAGGCTGCTTTCTTTTATATCACACAGAGAGGGCGTCTCCACTTTTGGTATCTTATCATTAATCTGTGCACTTAATATAATTTTTCTGTTGAGATTGGCTTTGTTCTTAGACATTATGTATTCATACTCTGTATGTTTCTAAAAACAATCTATGTTCCTATCTTGTACTTGTCCACTCTGCTCATACTACGCAATGTATGTTCTTGAATGGTCCAGAACTTTAAGAAAGCATAACTGGACTAAATAACTTGGTTAGATGAAGCTTCTCTATCTTGTCAGATAGGTCTGTCACATTAGATACACGCCTAAAAAAACAGTCACACACACATGTTGCTTATCACAGCCTAAAGAACATGACATGGACAGTGGTTGGCCTGTTTATGTTACTAATAACTGGCCAATTATATTATGTAAGTACAACCTCTGTTAGATAAACGTGAAGAAGATGAATATGAACTATTTCCATATATCGGGGCTTCCGATGAGTTTTGCTGTATGCCAACCTTTAATATGTACATTCTCAGGCCTAAAACTGCCCGAGAGCACCTGAAGGCTATTCAGTACTTGTAGCAGTGAGATCATTAGCCAAAAACTTTCAGCTCTACACAACAACACAATATCTGAACATTGGCCAAAGAACGCTGTTCGATCACCTTGATGTCTGATAAAACTTAATATTCAGTCATTTTAATTCAAATTTGATTTTAGCATATTTATTTTCATTGAGCTAATCAAAGTTTCCAACGTCTTTTCTGTCGAGCAATTCAGTTTTATCAGCATTACTGTCACAAACATATCCACACACATTCCTAAAACAGTTTCCCAGATTTTACCAACTAAAGTTCAAGTTCAACAGATCCATTGTCAGAAATACTACTTCTGGTTGGTGGTCCTTCTGAAAATAATTCCATCATTAGGTTGATCTTTGACTGAAAGAGAGGGGCTTGTCTGGCCAGATCACCATGTCTGGGATCCAGTGGGAGAGTCTGACAAGCAGGGAGTCAAGCTGGGAGCGAAGAGTCCTGATTATTATCTTCTTCGCTGCTGTTTTATCATCATTTGTTGATTTAGTAAACATTCATATAGACAGTTTTCCTATTTGAGTTACAGTAATGATGGCTCGCTCTTGGGTTAAATAAAATAACAGACCCTGAAAGGATTGCAATCTTTTAATATAGCAAGATGCTATTATTATTGTTTTATCCTAAATGTTTCAATTTGAATCCCTCAGAAGGTATTTTAAGTGTAAAGTAAAATAGGAGCATTGCACATCGTGGTGCTTAGGACCTACCCTTCTTAGCGGTAGGATTACAACAACAGAAATTAGTTTTGAGATGAATTTTTCAGCAGCAAAAACTTTGTATTATCTGTTGGAACAAAAAGGCATAATAATTCCATCACTAATGTAAAAAGGTAGGGTTTGGCTGAAATTTCAGCACCACTGAAATTAACAAAAATAAGGAAATCAAAGACAAAAACAGACAGCATGTTGTAAAGAGATTTGGAGAAATGGATGTTAGGCTCTATTAAGCATGGACTATTTATCATCTGTTTTCACACGTAATCCCATCTTTATCGTGTCATAAAAGAGCTTTTTTGTGCAATCAGTTTCAAAGAAGGTCACTTGAGGTCACTGTTGTCCTGGATGAGTGCCATCCCCAGCAGCTCAAAGTACTTCATAACTATCAGAGAACCACCGGCCGATAGTCATTCAGGCCTGAAACTGCCGAGGACTTTGGGATGGGGATGAGCTTTATTATGTATTCTTATTGCAAATACATATTTGTTATATTAGAAATTGATTGATCAACTTAATCATTAAAAAAAATCAAACAACAACTGGCCTGCAAATTACATGTGTCCAAACTTCTAAAGTAGCACATAGACAATAAAAACTAGCATCTGTCGGGTTAAAAAAACCTCAACCAGTGGCACCGGTTTGCTTGGCTGGTTGAGCAGACATCCCATATACAGAGGCTGAGGCTCCTATTTTTTTTATTTTTTTTGAATATTCCTTTATTTGTGAAAAGTGTCAGTAACACACATGTGACAATCAGGAGGGAAGAATTTTACAAAACAACAACAGAAAAGATGATGACAAACAAACGAAAAAAATTAAAAGGAACAGAGAAATAAAGTTGATAATAATAAATACTAATAGTACTTTAAACAAAGAGATTAAAGTGACCCCTGAGTGTAGGTGTTTCTTTCAAGTGTGTATGTGAGTGTGTGTGTGTCTATGGGTATGTTTGTGTGCGGAAAAATAAATTATGCAGACGGCACAGTTCAAGGGATTAACAGTGGAAATAATAATAGCAAGAATTATCTAAATTATATTATTATCATTAATGATAATGACAATAACAAAACAGACATCTATACATATGATTCTACAAATTAATAGCACAGGTGTGGTTGTAAAATCATAAAATTGGGACATGGTCTTTGGCAGCTGCCTCACATACTCATTTGTACATATGTATGTTGTCAGGGACCTCGGACTCAGATGCAGGGTCAGCTCAAAAGCAAAGAGGTTTATTTTGTAAACACAAGATAGCTCTGCAGGAGGACCGCTCACTGCAGGCTCGTGGAAACTATGGCATAAGACAGGGCTGGTAATGAAGCTCATGGAAAGAGACAACATACAGGCACAAGACAAGGGAGACGCAGACTATTTGAATACATGAGGAGCCATGGAGAAAAGGTGGAAACACTTTGGAATCAGGGAAGACAATCAGACACTTACCACAGGAGGAAGGGCAATGAACCTGAAACGAGAGGATGTTAGTGATTTCAAAATAAAACACGAAATGACGAGACAAGACATAAATCAAAACATAAATCATGACATATGCATATATGTGAGCGTAGTTAACTACTGTGGTGCATGAGAATAAGCATGATAAGCAAGCATGATGTTCATCAGTCTGAGGCTTCTTGATGCAGCTGTCTGCAGTTCAAGTCCCAACTCGGGTCCTTTGCTGTATGTCCTCCCTCTCTCTCTCTCTCTCTCTTTGTGCATTTATTTCCTATTGAGCAACTTGCCAATAAAGGCAACAACAAAAACAATCCTTTAAAAAAACAAAAGTGAAAAAATAACATCAACCATGGTTCAAAAAGGACTACGATGAAACTAAAAAGAAACAAGCAGTGTCAGAAGTGTTTTTGCCAGAGCTCAGGCGTAGAGGCATTGCCTTCCAGTTGTAAGATCAGTAGTTCATCCCCTCCATTTGTTTAAGTGGCCTGAACCACAGATAGCCCCTGATATGCTCATCATTAAGAGATTGTATAAAAAAAAAGTGATGCATGTATGAAGTAAATAAAACCTTCCGTCATAATGTGGTATATAGAGCCATCAGTGATATACCAACATTGTTATTATTTATATGTTTAATATTACTTGCATTAAGATAAGGTCATGAGTGTGTTGAAAATTGTCTGTGTGTGGTCTGGTCGGGAAAGGTTCGTTTATTGTTTGACAAATGTGGTGATGCAGTGTCTAAGTCTCACCAGCAGAGGGCGGGTTCGCTACACTGTGAACAGGGACAAGGGAAATCTCGCGAGAATACGCTGTGAGAACGGGAACACACGTGTGAAGTGTGAAGATGTGTGTGGCGTAACGCGTAATTGTGTGCTTGATGGGTGAATGTGCTAAGTGTGAGTTTATGGTCTCTGTTGGATTTTATATCATATTGTTCATAAACTTTACTGGTTTATAAAACCTAACGGTCCGGAAATAGGCTATCAGTTGATAGTACTCGTTGCCTAGCAACCGCAAGCAAGCACAAGGCTGGAGAAAGCTATGAGCCGGTGTAAAGAGCCCGGACTGTTCGCGTATTGTTAATAGGTAAATAAATAAGTTAAGATAGATACATAATTGATTGCGTTAATGTGGTAATTTTGGTAGATATGAATGGCTGATTGTGTATTGGAGAAACAAATTGATATTGAATGGACAAAATAAGACAACTGGTCTGGAATAGCAATATAACGGTCATGATTATTGTTTGGATGTTTTGTGCAGATGTTCATAATTGTTCTGTGTTGTGTGAATACGCTGGGAGAACGGGAACACACACCTGAGTGTGAAGATGTGTGTGGCGTAACGCGATAAATAATATATACTTTTGGCTTTTTGCAAAAATAAAAGACTTTCAAATTAAATGTGTAGTGGAGGACAACTTCACTTTGTACCACGCTACAATGACATAATGACAACTGAGAAGTAAAACATTGATTCTCTTGTCACATTAACACCTGGCTGTGGGTAGGATATATTTTGCCAAAAGTGAAGACTTCATGCAGGTGTTGATAGACTGGGTGCCCATGCTGACCTGTGTCCTCAAGCATAAGCTCCCACACTTGACAAGTGAGCATCAGCGTTATATCAGTGGAGCAATGAAAGAAGGCGCCCAGGTCTGATGAACTAGATCTTCTATCACATGACTTTGATAGCCAGGTCCAGGTTACAGCAAGGAAAACTTGGGTATTGCCATTTATGTGGATGTTACATTTGTACATACCATCAATCTAGATTTTGTTGCTGACCAGATAAACCATACTCCCTGATAGTAGTTTGTTATGTGCTGAAAAACAAGTCTGATCCATCATGTGTCGACCTCAAAACTTACAGGACTAAAAGGAACATCTTCTGACAGTTTGACGTCAGATGCCACAGCATACCTACAAATATCTGGTAAAGTCCATGTTTCGACAGGTCAGGACTGTTATAGCAGAAGAAGGGAACACTACTCAATACTAGGTGGGGGTCAATATTATGGCTGATCGGTGTAAATGAAATAAGAGGTGCAGTATCATCATCTGAAAAGTCTTTTGCCATAAACTTTGAGGTTTTTTTTATTCAAAAAAAGAAAAGAAAAACATTTTAAGCTTATTGACTCAATTAAACTCCACCAATGTGCTCTTTCCAAAGCCTTTTATTCTTTAGAGTTTTGGATCAGCAAATGACATAAATCAATACTGATTTATAAAATGACACAGATCTTGATGAAATTATTAGCGATTTGATGTATCTGCTGTCTCGTATTCAGAACAAAGAAGAGGAGAATGGGAGGCCTCAATATTTTCTTCTCAAATAATTTTATTCTCAATCTCATCTTCCTTCCATTACTTCACTTGTCTTTCAGTTTAAGAACAGTTCCTGTTTTATAATCTGATCCTAAACGAGTGGAAGTGATGGAGTAAATCTTTTAGTTCATGTATCAATGGTCACATCATATATAAACTTCATGAACCCAAGTGGGTACAAATTAAGTTTTATTTGTTTGTTTTCATCATCGTAGCAACATGTAAGCAGATAACGATAAAATGATGTTATTGCACAGTTACATGAGAAAGCATCCCTTCTAAACACATTTTACAGGTTAGTGACATCAGATGTGTTTACAGTTCTCAGTGAATCAAGTAGGCAAAAATAACATTTTGAGATTATTCACATTTTTCCCATGAACTGGAGACTTTCTAATTTAAAATAATTTGAACATGAACTTGAACAGTTTGCATCTTTGTTTCACAGGTTTAATTAAACTCTCCAAATCAACACATGTTAAATCACAGAGTGGAATCAGAAGAACTCAAATGCTGCGAGTTGCACAGACAAAAGCGTATTCATATGAACACTTTATGTCATTCCATTTCTTGTTTTTTCCCCAGTTGGTTTGGACACAGTCTTCTGACCCTTGATAGTTGTTTGGCTCTCCTGTATTCCAAAACTTAAAGTCGAATTTAGAGCCATCAGACCACAACCATGCGCCATTCTTCTGACAATCAGTGAGTCCGATCCATTTGACTCCGTCAGCAGGATCAAAGCTTCTGATCAGGTGTTTGACAAAATTCTCTTCCTCCTGACTGTGGATAGATACCAGGTTGGCTCCCTGTGATACACAGTGCAGCTCAGCATCAATCCAGGTCATCTTAGTGGCGATGTACTTGTAGCAGCGGCCATTGAAGCTGTACCATGACTCGGGACAACAGCCTTGCCAAAGCAGCATTTCCTTCTCATCTGAAGGAGACGCTGCACCCAGAGCCAGAGCAGCCATGAAGAGGAACAACATCCTGATGGAGTTTTACGTCTGTAATTAAGACAAGGTGTTAATGTCTTGTTGAAGTTGATCTGTATTGATGCTTATCATCAAATATCCTGCAGAGGCAGGTGACAGGCTGCTTTCTTTTATATCACACAGAGAGGGCGTCTCCACTTTTGGTATCTTATCATTAATCTGTGCACTTAATATAATTTTTCTGTTGAGATTGGCTTTGTTCTTAGACATTATGTATTCATACTCTGTATGTTTCTAAAAACAATCTATGTTCCTATCTTGTACTTGTCCACTCTGCTCATACTACGCAATGTATGTTCTTGAATGGTCCAGAACTTTAAGAAAGCATAACTGGACTAAATAACTTGGTTAGATGAAGCTTCTCTATCTTGTCAGATAGGTCTGTCACATTAGATACACGCCTAAAAAAACAGTCACACACACATGTTGCTTATCACAGCCTAAAGAACATGACATGGACAGTGGTTGGCCTGTTTATGTTACTAATAACTGGCCAATTATATTATGTAAGTACAACCTCTGTTAGATAAACGTGAAGAAGATGAATATGAACTATTTCCATATATCGGGGCTTCCGATGAGTTTTGCTGTATGCCAACCTTTAATATGTACATTCTCAGGCCTAAAATTGCCCGAGAGCACCTGAAGGCTATTCAGTACTTGTAGCAGTGAGATCATTAGCCAAAAACTTTCAGCTCTACACAACAACACAATATCTGAACATTGGCCAAAGAACGCTGTTCGATCACCTTGATGTCTGATAAAACTTAATATTCAGTCATTTTAATTCAAATTTGATTTTAGCATATTTATTTTCATTGAGCTAATCAAAGTTTCCAACGTCTTTTCTGTCGAGCAATTCAGTTTTATCAGCATTACTATCACAAACATATCCACACACATTCATAAAACAGTTTCCCAGATTTTACCAACTAAAGTTCAAGTTCAACAGATCCATTGTCAGAAATACTACTTCTGGTTGGTGGTCCTTCTGAAAATAATTCCATCATTAGGTTGATCTTTGACTGAAAGAGAGGGGCTTGTCTGGCCAGATCACCATGTCTGGGATCCAGTGGGAGAGTCTGACAAGCAGGGAGTCAAGCTGGGAGCGAAGAGTCCTGATTATTATCTTCTTCGCTGCTGTTTTATCATCATTTGTTGATTTAGTAAACATTCATATAGACAGTTTTCCTATTTGAGTTACAGTAATGATGGCTCGCTCTTGGGTTAAATAAAATAACAGACCCTGAAAGGATTGCAATCTTTTAATATAGCAAGATGCTATTATTATTATTGTTTTATCCTAAATGTTTTGATTTGAATCCCTCAGAAGGTATTTTAAGTGTAAAGTAAAATAGGACCATTGCACATCATGGTGCTTAGGACCTACCCTTCTTAGCGGTAGGATTACAACAACAGAAATTAGTTTTGAGATGAATTTTTCAGCAGCAAAAACTTTGTATTATCTGTTGGAACAAAAAGGCATAATAATTCCATCACTAATGTAAAAAGGTAGGGTTTGGCTGAAATTTCAGCACCACTGAAATTAACAAAAATAAGGAAATCAAAGACAAAAACAGACCGCATGTTGTAAAGAGATTTGGAGAAATGGATGTTAGGCTCTATTAAGCATGGACTATTTATCATCTGTTTTCACACGTAATCCCATCTTTATCGTGTCATAAAAGAGCTTTTTTGGTGCAATCAGTTTCAAACAAGGTCACTTGAGGTCACTGTTGTCCTGGATGAGTGCCATCCCCAGCAGCTCAAAGTACTTCATAATTATCAGAGAACCACCGGCCGATAGTCATTCAGGCCTGAAACTGCTGAGGACTTTGCGATGGGGATGAGCTTTATTATGTATTCTTATTGCAAATACATATTTGTTATATTAGAAATTGATTGATCAACTTAATCATTAAAAAAAATCAAACAACAACTGGCCTGCAAATTACATGTGTCCAAACTTCTAAAGTAGCATATAGACAATAAAAACTAGCATCTCTCGGGTTAAAAAAACCTCAACCAGTGGCTCCGGTTTGCTTGGCTGGTTGAGCAGACATCCCATATACAGAGGCTGAGGCTCCTATTTTTTTATTTTTTTTGAATATTCCTTTATTTGTGAAAAGTGTCAGTAACACACATGTGACAATCAGGAGGGAAGAATTTTACAAAACAACAACAGAAAAGATGATGACAAACAAACGAAAAAAATTAAAAGGAACAGAGAAATAAAGTTGATAATAATAAATACTAATAGTACTTTAAACAAAGAGATTAAAGTGACCCCTGAGTGTAGGTGTTTCTTTCAAGTGTGTATGTGAGTGTGTGTGTGTCTATGGGTATGTTTGTGTGCGGAAAAATAAATTATGCAGACGGCACAGTTCAAGGGATTAACAGTGGAAATAATAATAGCAAGAATTATCTAAATTATATTATTATCATTAATGATAATGACAATAACAAAACAGACATCTATACATATGATTCTACAAATTAATAGCACAGGTGTGGTTGTAAAATCATAAAATTGGGACATGGTGTTTGGCAGCTGCCTCACATACTCATTTGTACATATGTATGTTGTCAGGGACCTCGGACTCAGATGCAGGGTCAGCTCAAAAGCAAGGAGGTTTATTTTGTAAACACAAGATAGCTCTGCAGGAGGACCGCTCACTGCAGGCTCGTGGAAACTATGGCATAAGACAGGGCTGGTAATGAAGCTCATGGAAAGAGACAACATACAGGCACAAGACAAGGGAGACGCAGACTATTTGAATACATGAGGAGCCATGGAGAAAAGGTGGAAACACTTTGGAATCAGGGAAGACAATCAGACACTTACCACAGGAGGAAGGGCAATGAACCTGAAACGAGAGGATGTTAGTGATTTCAAAATAAAACACGAAATGACGAGACAAGACATAAATCAAAACATAAATCATGACATATGCATATATGTGAGCGTAGTTAACTACTGTGGTGCATGAGAATAAGCATGATAAGCAAGCATGATGTTCATCAGTCTGAGGCTTCTTGATGCAGCTGTCTGCAGTTCAAGTCCCAACTCGGGTCCTTTGCTGTATGTCCTCCCTCTCTCTCTCTCTCTCTCTTTGTGCATTTATTTCCTATTGAGCAACTTGCCAATAAAGGCAACAACAAAAACAATCCTTTAAAAAAACAAAAGTGAAAAAATAACATCAACCATGGTTCAAAAAGGACTACGATGAAACTAAAAAGAAACAAGCAGTGTCAGAAGTGTTTTGCCAGAGCTCAGGCGTAGAGGCATTGCCTTCCAGTTGTAAGATCAGTAGTTCATCCCCTCCATTTGTTTAAGTGGCCTGAACCACAGATAGCCCCTGATATGCTCATCATTAAGAGATTGTATAAAAAAAAAGTGATGCATGTATGAAGTAAATAAAACCTTCCGTCATAATGTGGTATATAGAGCCATCAGTGATATACCAACATTGTTATTATTTATATGTTTAATATTACTTGCATTAAGATAAGGTCATGAGTGTGTTGAAAATTGTCTGTGTGTGGTCTGGTCGGGAAAGGTTCGTTTATTGTTTGACAAATGTGGTGATGCAGTGTCTAAGTCTCACCAGCAGAGGGCGGGTTCGCTACACTGTGAACAGGGACAAGGGAAATCTCGCGAGAATACGCTGTGAGAACGGGAACACACGTGTGAAGTGTGAAGATGTGTGTGGCGTAACGCGTAATTGTGTGCTTGATGGGTGAATGTGTTAAGTGTGAGTTTATGGTCTCTGTTGGATTTTATATCATATTGTTCATAAACTTTACTGGTTTATAAAACCTAACGGTCCGGAAATAGGCTATCAGTTGATAGTACTCGTTGCCTAGCAACCGCAAGCAAGCACAAGGCTGGAGAAAGCTATGAGCCGGTGTAAAGAGCCCGGACTGTTCGCGTATTGTTAATAGGTAAATAAATAAGTTAAGATAGATACATAATTGATTGCGTTAATGTGGTAATTTTGGTAGATATGAATGGCTGATTGTGTATTGGAGAAACAAATTGATATTGAATGGACAAAATAAGACAACTGGTCTGGAATAGCAATATAACGGTCATGATTATTGTTTGGATGTTTTGTGCAGATGTTCATAATTGTTCTGTGTTGTGTGAATACGCTGGGAGAACGGGAACACACACCTGAGTGTGAAGATGTGTGTGGCGTAACGCGATAAATAATATATAATTTTGGCTTTTTGCAAAAATAAAAGACTTTCAAATTAAATGTGTAGTGGAGGACAACTTCACTTTGTACCACGCTACAATGACATAATGACAACTGAGAAGTAAAACATTGATTCTCTTGTCACATTAACACCTGGCTGTGGGTAGGATATATTTTGCCAAAAGTGAAGACTTAATGCAGGTGTTGATAGACTGGGTGCCCATGCTGACCTGTGTCCTCAAGCATAAGCTCCCACACTGGACAAGTGAGCATCAGCGTTATATCAGTGGAGCAATGAAAGAAGGCGCCCAGGTCTGATGAACTAGATCTTCTATCACATGACTTTGATAGCCAGGTCCAGGTTACAGCAAGGAAAACTTGGGTATTGCCATTTATGTGGATGTTACATTTGTACATACCATCAATCTAGATTTTGTTACTGACCAGATAAACCATACTCCCTGATAGTAGTTTGTTATGTGCTGAAAAACAAGTCTGATCCATCATGTGTCGACCTCAAAACTTACAGGACTAAAAGGAACATCTTCTGACAGTTTGACGTCAGATGCCACAGCATACCTACAAATATCTGGTAAAGTCCATGTTTCGACAGGTCAGGACTGTTATAGCAGAAGAAGGGAACCCTACTCAATACTAGGTGGGGGGTCAATATTATGGCTGATCGGTGTAAATTAAATAAGAGGTGCAGTATCATCATCTGAAAAGTCTTTTGCCATAAACTTTGAGTTTTTTTTTATTCAAAAAAAGAAAAGAAAAACATTTTAAGCTTATTGACTCAATTAAACTCCACCAATGTGCTCTTTCCAAAGCCTTTTATTCTTTAGAGTTTTGGATCAGCAACAGACATAAATCAATACTGATTTATAAAATGACACAGATCTTGATGACATTATTAGCGATGTGATGTATCTGCTGTCTCGTATTCAGAACAAAGAAGAGGAGAATGGGAGGCCTCAATATTTTCTTCTCAAATAACTTTATTCTCGACATCATCTTCCTTCCATTACTTTACTTGTCTTTCAGTTTAAGAACAGTTCCTGTTTAATAACTTGTTTTTTTTTGTTTTCATCATCGTAGCAACATGTAAGCAGATAACGATAAAATGATGTTATTGCACAGTTACATGAGAAAGCATCCCTTCTAAACACATTTTACAGGTTAGTGACATCAGATGTGTTTACAGTTCTCAGTGAATCAAGTAGGAAAAAATAACATTTTGAGATTATTCACATTTTTCCCATGAACTGGAGACTTTCTAATTTAAAAGAATTTGAACATAAACTTGAACAGTTTGCATCTTTGTTTCACAGGTTTAATTAAACTCTCCAAATCAACAAATGTCTAATCACAGAGTGGAATCAGAAGAACTCAAATGCTGCGAGTTGCACAGACAAAAGCGTATTCATATGAACACTTTATGTCATTCCATTTCTTGTTTTTTCTCCAGTTGGTTTGGACACAGTCTTGTGACCCTCCAGAGTTGTTTGGCTGTCCTTTATTCCAAAACTTAAAGTCAAATTTAGAGCCATCAGACCACAACCATGCGCCATTCTTCTGACAATCAGTGAGTCCGATCCATTTGACTCTCTCAGCAGGATCAAAGCTTCTGATCAGGTGTTTGACAAAATTCTCTTCCTCCCGACTGTGGATAGATACCAGGTTGGCTCCCTGTGATACACAGTGCAGCTCTGCATCAATCCAGGTCATCTTAGTGGCGATGTACTTGTAGCAGCGGCCATTGAAGCTGTACCATGACTCGGGACAACAGCCTTGCCAAAGCAGCATTTCCTTCTCATCTGAAGGAGACACTGCACCCAGAGCCAGAGCAGCCATGAAGAGGAACAACATCCTGATGGAGTTTTATGTCTGTAATTAAGACAAGGTGTTAATGTCTTGTTGAAGTTGATCTGTACTGATGCTTGTCATCAAATATCCTGCAGAGGCAGGTGACAGGCTGCTTTCTTTTATATCACACAGAGAGGGCGTCTCCACTTTTGGTATCTTATCATTAATCTGTGCACTTAATATAATTTTTCTGTTGAGATTGGCTTTGTTCTTAGACATTATGTATTCATACTCTGTATGTTTCTAAAAACAATCTATGTTCCTATCTTGTACTTGTCCACTCTGCTCATACTACGCAATGTATGTTCTTGAATGGTCCAGAACTTTAAGAAAGCATAACTGGACTAAATAACTTGGTTAGATGAAGCTTCTCTATCTTGTCAGATAGGTCTGTCACATTAGATACACGCCTAAAAAAACAGTCACACACACATGTTGCTTATCACAGCCTAAAGAACATGACATGGACAGTGGTTGGCCTGTTTATGTTACTAATAACTGGCCAATTATATTATGTAAGTACAACCTCTGTTAGATAAACGTGAAAAAGATGAATATGAACTATTTCCATATATCGGGGCTTCCGATGAGTTTTATTGTATGCCAAACTTTAATATGTACATTCTCAGGCCTAAAACTGCCCGAGAGCACCTGAAGGCTATTCAGTACTTGTAGCAGTGAGATCATTAGCCAAAAACTTTCAGCTCTACACAACAACACAATATCTGAACATTGGCCAAAGAACGCTGTTCGATCACCTTGATGTCTGATAAAACGTAATATTCAGTCATTTTAATTCAAATTTGATTTTAGCATATTTATTTTCATTGATCTAATTAAAACGTCCAACGTCTTTTCTGTCGAGCAATTCAGTTTTATCAGCATTACTATCACAAACATATCCACAAACATTCCTAAAACAGTTTCCCAGATTTTACCAACTAAAGTTCAAGTTCAACAGATCCATTGTCAGAAATACTACTTCTGGTTGGTGGTCCTTCTGAAAATAATTCCATCATTAGGTTGATCTTTGACTGAAAGAGAGGGGCTTGTCTGGCCAGATCACCATGTCTGGGATCCAGTGGGAGAGTCTGACAAGCAGGGAGTCAAGCTGGGAGCGAAGAGTCCTGATTATTATCTTCTTCGCTGCTGTTTTATCATCATTTGTTGATGGAGTAAACATTCATATAGACAGTTTTCCTATTTGAGTTACAGTAATGATGGCTCGCTCTTGGGTTAAATAAAATAACAGACCCTGAAAGGATTGCAATCTTTTAATATAGCAAGATGCTATTATTATTATTGTTTTATCCTAAATGTTTCGATTTGAATCCCTCAGAAGGTATTTCAAATGTAAAGTAAAATAGGAGCATTGCACATCATGGTGCTTAGGACCTACCCTTCTTAGCGGTAGGATTACAACAACAGAAATTAGTATTGAGATTAATTTTTCAGCAGCAAAAACTTTGTATTATCTTTTGGAACAAAAAGGCATAATAATTCCATCACTAATGTAAAAAGGTAGGGTTTGGCTGAAATTTCAGCACCACTGAAATGAACAAAAATAAGGAAATCAAAGACAAAAACAGACAGCATGTTGTAAAGAGATTTGGAGAAATGGATGTTAGGCTCTATCATCTGTTTTCACACGTAATCCCATCTTTATTGTATCATAAAAGAGCTTTTTTGGTGCAATCAGTTTCAAAGAAGGTCATTCAGGCTAAAAAGAAACAAGCAGTGTCAGAAGTGTTTTTGCCAGAGCTCAGGCGTAGAGGCATTGCCTTCCAGTTGTAAGATCAGTAGTTCATCCCCTCCATTTGTTTAAGTGGCCTGAACCACAGATAGCCCCTGATATACTCATCATTAAGAGATTGTATAAAAAAAAGTGCTGCATGTAGGAAGTAAATAAAACCTTCCGTCATAACATAATGACAACTGAGAAGACATTGATTATCATGTCACATTAACACCTGGCTGTGGGTAGGATATATTTTGCCAAAAGTGAAGACTTCATGCAGGTGTTGATAGACTGGGTGCCCATGCTGACCTGTGTCCTCAAGCATAAGCTCCCACACTGGACAAGTGAGCATCAGCGTTATATCAGTGGAGCAATGAAAGAAGGCGCCCAGGTCTGATGAACTAGATCTTCTATCACATGACTTTGATAGCCAGGTCCAGGTTACAGCAAGGAAAACTTGGGTATTGCCATTTATGTGGATGTTACATTTGTACATACCATTAACCTAGATTTTGTTGCTGACCAGATAAACCATACTCCCTGATAGTAGTTTGTTATGTGCTGAAAAACAAGTCTGATCCATCATGTGTTGACCTTAAAACTTACAGGACTTTAAGGAACATCTTCTGACAGTTTGACCTCAGATGCCACAGCATACCTACAAATATCTGGTAAAGTCCATGTTTCGACAGGTCAGGACTGTTATAGCAGAAGAAGGGAACCCTACTCAATATTAGGTGAGGGGTCAATATTATGGCTGATCGGTGTAAATGAAATAAGAGGTGCAGTATCATCATCTGAAAAGTCTTTTGCCATAAACTTTGAGGTTTTTTTTATTCAAAAAAAGAAAAGAAAAACATTTTAAGCTTATTGACTCAATTAAACTCCACCAATGTGCTCTTTCCAAAGCCTTTTATTCTTTAGAGTTTTGGATCAGCAAATGACATAAATCAATACTGATTTATAAAATGACACAGATCTTGATGAAATTATTAGCGATTTGATGTATCTGCTGTCTCGTATTCAGAACAAAGAAGAGGAGAATGGGAGGCCTCAATATTTTCTTCTCAAATAATTTTATTCTCAATCTCATCTTCCTTCCATTACTTCACTTGTCTTTCAGTTTAAGAACAGTTCCTGTTTTATAATCTGATCCTAAACGAGTGGAAGTGATGGAGTAAATCTTTTAGTTCATGTATCAATGGTCACATCATATATAAACTTCATGAACCCAAGTGGGTATAAATTAAGTTTTATTTGTTTGTTTTCATCATCGTAGCAACATGTAAGCAGATAACGATAAAATGATGTTATTGCACAGTTACATGAGAAAGCATCCCTTCTAAACACATTTTACAGGTTAGTGACATCAGATGTGTTTACAGTTCTCAGTGAATCAAGTAGGCAAAAATAACATTTTGAGATTATTCACATTTTTCCCATGAACTGGAGACATTCTGATTTAAAAGAATTTGAACATGAACTTGAACAGTTTGCATCTTTGTTTCACAGGTTTAATTAAACTCTCCAAATCAACAAATGTCTAATCACAGAGTGGAATCAGAAGAACTCAAATGCTGCGAGTTGCACAGACAAAAGCGTATTTATTTGAACACTTTACGTCATTCCATTTCTTGTTTTTTCCCCAGTTGGTTTGGACACAGTCTTGTGACCCTCCAGAGTTGTTTGGCTGTCCTTTATTCCAAAACTTAAAGTCGAATTTAGAGCCATCAGACCACAACCATGCGCCATTCTTCTGACAATCAGTGAGTCCGATCCATTTGACTCTCTCAGCAGGATCAAAGCTTCTGATCAGGTGTTTGACAAAATTCTCTTCCTTCCGACTGTGGATAGATACCAGGTTGGCTCCCTGTGATACACAGTACAGCTCTGCATCAATCCAGGTCATCTTAGTGGAGATGTACTTGTAGCAGCGGCCATTGAAGCTGTACCATGACTCGGGACAACAGCCTTGCCAAAGCAGCATTTCCTTCTCATCTGAGGGAGACGCTGCACCCAGAGCCAGAGCAGCCATGAAGAGGAACAACATCCTGATGGAGTTTTATGTCTGTAATTAAAACAAGGTGTCAATGTCTTGTTGAAGTTGATCTGTACTGATGCTTGTCATCAAATATCCTGCAGAGGCAGGTGACAGGCTGCTTTCTTTTATATCACACAGAGAGGGCGTCTCCACTTTTGGTATCTTATCATTAATCTGTGCACTTAATATAATTTTTCTGTTGAGATTGGCTTTGTTCTTAGACATTATGTATTCATACTCTGTATGTTTCTAAAAACAATCTATGTTCCTATCTTGTACTTGTCCACTCTGCTCATACTACGCAATGTATGTTCTTGAATGGTCCAGAACTTTAAGAAAGCATAACTGGACTAAATAACTTGGTTAGACGAAGCTTCTCTATCTTGTCAGATAGGTCTGTCACATTAGATACACGCCTAAAAAAACAGTCACACACACATGTTGCTTATCACAGCCTAAAGAACATGACATGGACAGTGGTTGGCCTGTTTATGTTACTAATAACTGGCCAATTATATTATGTAAGTACAACCTCTGTTAGATAAACGTGAAGAAGATGAATATGAACTATTTCCATATATCGGAGCTTCCGATGAGTTTTGCTGTATGCCAACTTTTAATATGTACATTCTCAGGCCTAAAACTGCCCGAGAGCACCTGAAGGCTATTCAGTACTTGTAGCAGTGAGATCATTAGCCAAAAACTTTCAGCTCTACACAACAACACAATATCTGAACATTGGCCAAAGAACGCTGTTCGATCACCTTGATGTCTGATAAAACGTAATATTCAGTCATTTTAATTCAAATTTGATTTTAGCATATTTATTTTCATTGATCTAATCAAAACTTCCAACGTCTTTTCTGTCGAGCAATTCAGTTTTATCAGCATTACTGTCACAAACATATCCACACACATTCATAAAACAGTTTCCCAGATTTTACCAACTAAAGTTCAAGTTCAACAGATCCATTGTCAGAAATACTACTTCTGGTTGGTGGTCCTTCTGAAAATAATTCCATCATTAGGTTGATCTTTGACTGAAAGAGAGGGGCTTGTCTGGCCAGATCACCATGTCTGGGATCCAGTGGGAGAGTCTGACAAGCAGGGAGTCAAGCTGGGAGCGAAGAATCCTGATTATTATCTTCTTCGCTGCTGTTTTATCATCATTTGTTGATGGAGTAAACATTCATATAGACAGTTTTCCTATTTGAGTTACAGTAATGATGGCTCGCTCTTGGGTTAAATAAAGATAACCAAACAATTTAGAATTGTGAAGAATTAAGAACTGACCGACTGTTTTGGCATCCTTAGCTTTGTCATAAATGCGCTCACCCTAAGATTATCTCATCTCAAGCCTGTTTCCTTCTTCTTTCATTCAGCCCTGAGAGTGAGGGCCGTCAAAACAATACGTTTATCTACAAATTCTGAGTGCTGGTTGATCATTGGCCTGTACTTTAAGAGCACCAGAGTTACACATAGTTATTTAGCAGATGAGTTTACAATGATAATAGAAGTTATTTTATCTATTACAGCAACTATTATTAATTAATTCATTTATTTTAAAATGTATTTGATTGGAAGAAATACCAAAGTACATGGATAATCTGAAAACAGCTTTTTCAATGCAGGTATCGCAACGAAGAGATAAAAGGCAATAAAATGTTCAAAATAAATCCAGGTAAGAACACAATGTTTAACACTAGACAGTAGTACAAGTTTGTTGTTGAATTAAGATTCAACAGCTCTCTTAAAGAGTTAAAGTTCAGAAGTTTTCAGATAAATGAGCAGAGCATCTAAAGTCTTTGCTCCTTCCATTGAACAACTGTCTGAACAAAAGATGTTTTACAAAGTGAGACTTTATGATTTCCACCTGAAGGAGATCTGAGACCAGACATTCAGTCCATGTGACATATGTGAAAATATCAGCAATTAACAGCAAGGCCAGATGTCCTCCCTCTCTCTCTCTCTCTCTCTTTGTGCATTCATTTCCTATTGAGCAACTTGCCAATAAAGGCAACAACAAAAACAATCCTTTAAAAAACTAAAATTGAAAAAAATAACATCAACCATGGTTCAAAAAGGACTATGATGAAACTAAAAAGAAACAAGCAGTGTCAGAAGTGTTTTTGCCAGAGCTCAGGCGTAGAGGCATTGCCTTCCAGTTGTAAGATCAGTAGTTCATCCCCTCCATTTGTTTAAGTGGCCTGAACCACAGATAGCCCCTGATATACTCATCATTAAGAGATTGTATAAAAAAAAGTGCTGCATGTAGGAAGTAAATAAAACCTTCCGTCATAACATAATGACAACTGAGAAGACATTGATTATCATGTCACATTAACACCTGGCTGTGGGTAGGATATATTTTGCCAAAAGTGAAGACTTCATGCAGGTGTTGATAGACTGGGTGCCCATGCTGACCTGTGTCCTCAAGCATAAGCTCCCACACTGGACAAGTGAGCATCAGCGTTATATCAGTGGAGCAATGAAAGAAGGCGCCCAGGTCTGATGAACTAGATCTTCTATCACATGACTTTCATAGCCAGGTCCAGGTTACAGCAAGGAAAACTTGGGTATTGCCATTTATGTGGATGTTACATTTGTACATACCATTAACCTAGATTTTGTTGCTCACAAGATAAACCATACTCCCTGATAGTAGTTTGTTATGTGCTGAAAAACAAGTCTGATCCATCATGTGTCGACCTTAAAACTTACAGGACTTAAAGGAACTTCTTCTGACAGTTTGACCTCAGATGCCACAGCATACCTACAAATATCTGGTAAAGTCCATGTTTCGACAGGTCAGGACTGTTATAGCAGAAGAAGGGAACCCTACTCAATACTAGGTGGGGGGTCAATATTATGGCTGATTGGTGTAAATGAAATAAGAGGTGCAGTATCATCATCTGAAAAGTCTTTTGCCATAAACTTTGAGGTTTTTTTATTCAAAAAAAGAAAAGAAAACATTTTAAGCTTATTGACTCAATTAAACTCCACCAATGTGCTCTTTCCAAAGCCTTTTATTCTTTAGAGTTTTGGATCAGCAAATGACATAAATCAATACTGATTTATAAAATGACACAGATCTTGATGACATTATTAGCGATGTGATGTATCTGCTGTCTCGTATTCAGAACAAAGAAGAGGAGAATGGGAGGCCTCAATATTTTCTTCTCAAATAATTTTCTTCTCAATCTCATCTTCCTTTCATTACTTCACTTGTCTTTCAGTTTAAGAACAGTTCCTGTTTTATAATCTGATCCTAAACGAGTGGAAGTGATGGAGTAAATCTTTTAGTTCATGTATCAATGGTCACATCATATATAAACTTCATGAACCCAAGTGGGTACAAATTAAGTTTTATTTGTTTGTTTTCATCATCGTAGCAACTTGTAAGCAGATAATGATAAAATGATGTTATTGCACAGTTACATGAGAAAGCATCCCTTCTAAACACATTTTACAGGTTAGTGACATCAGATGTGTTTACAGTTCTCAGTGAATCAAGTAGGCAAAAATAACATTTTGAGATTATTCACATTTTTCCCATGAACTGGAGACTTTCTAATTTAAAAGAATTTGAACATGAACTTGAACAGTTTGCATCTTTGTTTCACAGGTTTAATTAAACTCTCCAAATCAACACATGTCAAATCACAGAGTGGAATCAGAAGAACTCAAATGCTGCGAGTTGCACAGACAAAAGCGTATTCATATGAACACTTTATGTCATTCCATTTCTTGTTTTGTCCCCAGTTGGTTTGGACACAGTCTTCTGACCCTTGATAGTTGTTTGGCTCTCCTGTATTCCAAAACTTAAAGTCGAATTTAGAGCCATCAGACCACAACCATGCGCCATTCTTCTGACAATCAGTGAGTCCGATCCATTTGACTCCGTCAGCAGGATCAATGCTTCTGATCAGGTGTTTGACAAAATTCTCTTCCTCCTGACTGTGGATAGATACCAGGTTGGCTCCCTGTGATACACAGTGCAGCTCAGCATCAATCCAGGTCATCTTAGTGGCGATGTACTTGTAGCAGCGGCCATTGAAGCTGTACCATGACTCGGGACAACAGCCTTGCCAAAGCAGCATTTCCTTCTCATCTGAAGGAGACGCTGCACCCAGAGCCAGAGCAGCCATGAAGAGGAACAACATCCTGATGGAGTTTTATGTCTGTAATTAAAACAAGGTGTCAATGTCTTGTTGAAGTTGATCTGTACTGATGCTTATCATCAAATATTCTGCAGAGGCAGGTGACAGGCTGCTTTCTTTTATATCACACAGAGAGGGCGTCTCCACTTTTGGTATCTTATCATTAATCTGTGCACTTAATATAATTTTTCTGTTGAGATTGGCTTTGTTCTTAGACATTATGTATTCATACTCTGTATGTTTCTAAAAACAATCTATGTTCCTATCTTGTACTTGTCCACTCTGCTCATACTACGCAATGTATGTTCTTGAATGGTCCAGAACTTTAAGAAAGCATAACTGGACTAAATAACTTGGTTAGATGAAGCTTCTCTATCTTGTCAGATAGGTCTGTCACATTAGATACACGCCTAAAAAAACAGTCACACACACATGTTGCTTATCACAGCCTAAAGAACATGACATGGACAGTGGTTGGCCTGTTTATGTTACTAATAACTGGCCAATTATATTATGTAAGTACAACCTCTGTTAGATAAACGTGAAGAAGATGAATATGAACTATTTCCATATATCGGGGCTTCCGATGGGTTTTGCTGTATGCCAACCTTTAATATGTACATTCTCAGGCCTAAAACTGCCCGAGAGCACCTGAAGGCTATTCAGTACTTGTAGCAGTGAGATCATTAGCCAAAAACTTTCAGCTCTACACAACAACACAATATCTGAACATTGGCCAAAGAACGCTGTTCGATCACCTTGATGTCTGATAAAACTTAATATTCAGTCATTTTAATTCAAATTTGATTTTAGCATATTTATTTTCATTGAGCTAATCAAAGTTTCCAACGTCTTTTCTGTCGAGCAATTCAGTTTTATCAGCATTACTGTCACAAACATATCCACACACATTCCTAAAACAGTTTCCCAGATTTTACCAACTAAAGTTCAAGTTCAACAGATCCATTGTCAGAAATACTACTTCTGGTTGGTGGTCCTTCTGAAAATAATTCCATCATTAGGTTGATCTTTGACTGAAAGAGAGGGGCTTGTCTGGCCAGATCACCATGTCTGGGATCCAGTGGGAGAGTCTGACAAGCAGGGAGTCAAGCTGGGAGCGAAGAGTCCTGATTATTATCTTCTTCGCTGCTGTTTTATCATCATTTGTTGATTTAGTAAACATTCATATAGACAGTTTTCCTATTTGAGTTACAGTAATGATGGCTCGCTCTTGGGTTAAATAAAATAACAGACCCTGAAAGGATTGCAATCTTTTAATATAGCAAGATGCTATTATTATTGTTTTATCCTAAATGTTTCAATTTGAATCCCTCAGAAGGTATTTTAAGTGTAAAGTAAAATAGGACCATTGCACATCATGGTGCTTAGGACCTACCCTTCTTAGCGGTAGGATTACAACAACAGAAATTAGTTTTGAGATGAATTTTTCAGCAGCAAAAACTTTGTATTATCTGTTGGAACAAAAAGGCATAATAATTCCATCACTAATGTAAAAAGGTAGGGTTTGGCTGAAATTTCAGCACCACTGAAATTAACAAAAATAAGGAAATCAAAGACAAAAACAGACAGCATGTTGTAAAGAGATTTGGAGAAATGGATGTTAGGCTCTATTAAGCATGGACTATTTATCATCTGTTTTCACACGTAATCCCATCTTTATCGTGTCATAAAAGAGCTTTTTTGTGCAATCAGTTTCAAAGAAGGTCACTTGAGGTCACTGTTGTCCTGGATGAGTGCCATCCCCAGCAGCTCAAAGTACTTCATAACTATCAGAGAACCACCGGCCGATAGTCATTCAGGCCTGAAACTGCCGAGGACTTTGGGATGGGGATGAGCTTTATTATGTATTCTTATTGCAAATACATATTTGTTATATTAGAAATTGATTGATCAACTTAATCATTAAAAAAAATCAAACAACAACTGGCCTGCAAATTACATGTGTCCAAACTTCTAAAGTAGCACATAGACAATAAAAACTAGCATCTGTCGGGTTAAAAAAACCTCAACCAGTGGCACCGGTTTGCTTGGCTGGTTGAGCAGACATCCCATATACAGAGGCTGAGGCTCCTATTTTTTTTATTTTTTTTGAATATTCCTTTATTTGTGAAAAGTGTCAGTAACACACATGTGACAATCAGGAGGGAAGAATTTTACAAAACAACAACAGAAAAGATGATGACAAACAAACGAAAAAAATTAAAAGGAACAGAGAAATAAAGTTGATAATAATAAATACTAATAGTACTTTAAACAAAGAGATTAAAGTGACCCCTGAGTGTAGGTGTTTCTTTCAAGTGTGTATGTGAGTGTGTGTGTGTCTATGGGTATGTTTGTGTGCGGAAAAATAAATTATGCAGACGGCACAGTTCAAGGGATTAACAGTGGAAATAATAATAGCAAGAATTATCTAAATTATATTATTATCATTAATGATAATGACAATAACAAAACAGACATCTATACATATGATTCTACAAATTAATAGCACAGGTGTGGTTGTAAAATCATAAAATTGGGACATGGTCTTTGGCAGCTGCCTCACATACTCATTTGTACATATGTATGTTGTCAGGGACCTCGGACTCAGATGCAGGGTCAGCTCAAAAGCAAAGAGGTTTATTTTGTAAACACAAGATAGCTCTGCAGGAGGACCGCTCACTGCAGGCTCGTGGAAACTATGGCATAAGACAGGGCTGGTAATGAAGCTCATGGAAAGAGACAACATACAGGCACAAGACAAGGGAGACGCAGACTATTTGAATACATGAGGAGCCATGGAGAAAAGGTGGAAACACTTTGGAATCAGGGAAGACAATCAGACACTTACCACAGGAGGAAGGGCAATGAACCTGAAACGAGAGGATGTTAGTGATTTCAAAATAAAACACGAAATGACGAGACAAGACATAAATCAAAACATAAATCATGACATATGCATATATGTGAGCGTAGTTAACTACTGTGGTGCATGAGAATAAGCATGATAAGCAAGCATGATGTTCATCAGTCTGAGGCTTCTTGATGCAGCTGTCTGCAGTTCAAGTCCCAACTCGGGTCCTTTGCTGTATGTCCTCCCTCTCTCTCTCTCTCTCTCTTTGTGCATTTATTTCCTATTGAGCAACTTGCCAATAAAGGCAACAACAAAAACAATCCTTTAAAAAAACAAAAGTGAAAAAATAACATCAACCATGGTTCAAAAAGGACTACGATGAAACTAAAAAGAAACAAGCAGTGTCAGAAGTGTTTTTGCCAGAGCTCAGGCGTAGAGGCATTGCCTTCCAGTTGTAAGATCAGTAGTTCATCCCCTCCATTTGTTTAAGTGGCCTGAACCACAGATAGCCCCTGATATGCTCATCATTAAGAGATTGTATAAAAAAAAAGTGATGCATGTATGAAGTAAATAAAACCTTCCGTCATAATGTGGTATATAGAGCCATCAGTGATATACCAACATTGTTATTATTTATATGTTTAATATTACTTGCATTAAGATAAGGTCATGAGTGTGTTGAAAATTGTCTGTGTGTGGTCTGGTCGGGAAAGGTTCGTTTATTGTTTGACAAATGTGGTGATGCAGTGTCTAAGTCTCACCAGCAGAGGGCGGGTTCGCTACACTGTGAACAGGGACAAGGGAAATCTCGCGAGAATACGCTGTGAGAACGGGAACACACGTGTGAAGTGTGAAGATGTGTGTGGCGTAACGCGTAATTGTGTGCTTGATGGGTGAATGTGCTAAGTGTGAGTTTATGGTCTCTGTTGGATTTTATATCATATTGTTCATAAACTTTACTGGTTTATAAAACCTAACGGTCCGGAAATAGGCTATCAGTTGATAGTACTCGTTGCCTAGCAACCGCAAGCAAGCACAAGGCTGGAGAAAGCTATGAGCCGGTGTAAAGAGCCCGGACTGTTCGCGTATTGTTAATAGGTAAATAAATAAGTTAAGATAGATACATAATTGATTGCGTTAATGTGGTAATTTTGGTAGATATGAATGGCTGATTGTGTATTGGAGAAACAAATTGATATTGAATGGACAAAATAAGACAACTGGTCTGGAATAGCAATATAACGGTCATGATTATTGTTTGGATGTTTTGTGCAGATGTTCATAATTGTTCTGTGTTGTGTGAATACGCTGGGAGAACGGGAACACACACCTGAGTGTGAAGATGTGTGTGGCGTAACGCGATAAATAATATATACTTTTGGCTTTTTGCAAAAATAAAAGACTTTCAAATTAAATGTGTAGTGGAGGACAACTTCACTTTGTACCACGCTACAATGACATAATGACAACTGAGAAGTAAAACATTGATTCTCTTGTCACATTAACACCTGGCTGTGGGTAGGATATATTTTGCCAAAAGTGAAGACTTCATGCAGGTGTTGATAGACTGGGTGCCCATGCTGACCTGTGTCCTCAAGCATAAGCTCCCACACTGGACAAGTGAGCATCAGCGTTATATCAGTGGAGCAATGAAAGAAGGCGCCCAGGTCTGATGAACTAGATCTTCTATCACATGACTTTGATAGCCAGGTCCAGGTTACAGCAAGGAAAACTTGGGTATTGCCATTTATGTGGATGTTACATTTGTACATACCATCAATCTAGATTTTGTTGCTGACCAGATAAACCATACTCCCTGATAGTAGTTTGTTATGTGCTGAAAAACAAGTCTGATCCATCATGTGTCGACCTCAAAACTTACAGGACTAAAAGGAACATCTTCTGACAGTTTGACGTCAGATGCCACAGCATACCTACAAATATCTGGTAAAGTCCATGTTTCGACAGGTCAGGACTGTTATAGCAGAAGAAGGGAACCCTACTCAATATTAGGTGGGGGGGTCAATATTATGGCTGATCGGTGTAAATGAAATAAGAGGTGCAGTATCATCATCTGAAAAGTCTTTTGCCATAAACTTTGAGGTTTTTTTTATTCAAAAAAAGAAAAGAAAAACATTTTAAGCTTATTGACTCAATTAAACTCCACCAATGTGCTCTTTCCAAAGCCTTTTATTCTTTAGAGTTTTGGATCAGCAAATGACATAAATCAATACTGATTTATAAAATGACACAGATCTTGATGAAATTATTAGCGATTTGATGTATCTGCTGTCTCGTATTCAGAACAAAGAAGAGGAGAATGGGAGGCCTCAATATTTTCTTCTCAAATAATTTTATTCTCAATCTCATCTTCCTTCCATTACTTCACTTGTCTTTCAGTTTAAGAACAGTTCCTGTTTTATAATCTGATCCTAAACGAGTGGAAGTGATGGAGTAAATCTTTTAGTTCATGTATCAATGGTCACATCATATATAAACTTCATGAACCCAAGTGGGTACAAATTAAGTTTTATTTGTTTGTTTTCATCATCGTAGCAACATGTAAGCAGATAACGATAAAATGATGTTATTGCACAGTTACATGAGAAAGCATCCCTTCTAAACACATTTTACAGGTTAGTGACATCAGATGTGTTTACAGTTCTCAGTGAATCAAGTAGGCAAAAATAACATTTTGAGATTATTCACATTTTTCCCATGAACTGGAGACTTTCTAATTTAAAATAATTTGAACATGAACTTGAACAGTTTGCATCTTTGTTTCACAGGTTTAATTAAACTCTCCAAATCAACACATGTTAAATCACAGAGTGGAATCAGAAGAACTCAAATGCTGCGAGTTGCACAGACAAAAGCGTATTCATATGAACACTTTATGTCATTCCATTTCTTGTTTTTTCCCCAGTTGGTTTGGACACAGTCTTCTGACCCTTGATAGTTGTTTGGCTCTCCTGTATTCCAAAACTTAAAGTCGAATTTAGAGCCATCAGACCACAACCATGCGCCATTCTTCTGACAATCAGTGAGTCCGATCCATTTGACTCCGTCAGCAGGATCAAAGCTTCTGATCAGGTGTTTGACAAAATTCTCTTCCTCCCGACTGTGGATAGATACCAGGTTGGCTCCCTGTGATACACAGTGCAGCTCTGCATCAATCCAGGTCATCTTAGTGGCGATGTACTTGTAGCAGCGGCCATTGAAGCTGTACCATGACTCGGGACAACAGCCTTGCCAAAGCAGCATTTCCTTCTCATCTGAAGGAGACGCTGCACCCAGAGCCAGAGCAGCCATGAAGAGGAACAACATCCTGATGGAGTTTTATGTCTGTAATTAAAACAAGGTGTCAATGTCTTGTTGAAGTTGATCTGTACTGATGCTTATCATCAAATATCCTGCAGAGGCAGGTGACAGGCTGCTTTCTTTTATATCACACAGAGAGGGCGTCTCCACTTTTGGTATCTTATCATTAATCTGTGCACTTAATATAATTTTTCTGTTGAGATTGGCTTTGTTCTTAGACATTATGTATTCATACTCTGTATGTTTCTAAAAACAATCTATGTTCCTATCTTGTACTTGTCCACTCTGCTCATACTACGCAATGTATGTTCTTGAATGGTCCAGAACTTTAAGAAAGCATAACTGGACTAAATAACTTGGTTAGATGAAGCTTCTCTATCTTGTCAGATAGGTCTGTCACATTAGATACACGCCTAAAAAAACAGTCACACACACATGTTGCTTATCACAGCCTAAAGAACATGACATGGACAGTGGTTGGCCTGTTTATGTTACTAATAACTGGCCAATTATATTATGTAAGTACAACCTCTGTTAGATAAACGTGAAGAAGATGAATATGAACTATTTCCATATATCGGGGCTTCCGATGAGTTTTGCTGTATGCCAACTTTTAATATGTACATTCTCAGGCCTAAAACTGCCCGAGAGCACCTGAAGGCTATTCAGTACTTGTAGCAGTGAGATCATTAGCCAAAAACTTTCAGCTCTACACAACAACACAATATCTGAACATTGGCCAAAGAACGCTGTTCGATCACCTTGATGTCTGATAAAACGTAATATTCAGTCATTTTAATTCAAATTTGATTTTAGCATATTTATTTTCATTGATCTAATCAAAGTTTCCAACGTCTTTTCTGTCGAGCAATTCAGTTTTATCAGCATTACTGTCACAAACATATCCACAAACATTCCTAAAACAGTTTCCCAGATTTTACCAACTAAAGTTCAAGTTCAACAGATCCATTGTCAGAAATACTACTTCTGGTTGGTGGTCCTTCTGAAAATAATTCCATCATTAGGTTGATCTTTGACTGAAAGAGAGGGGCTTGTCTGGCCAGATCACCATGTCTGGGATCCAGTGGGAGAGTCTGACAAGCAGGGAGTCAAGCTGGGAGCGAAGAGTCCTGATTATTATCTTCTTCGCTGCTGTTTTATCATCATTTGTTGATTTAGTAAACATTCATATAGACAGTTTTCCTATTTGAGTTACAGTAATGATGGCTCGCTCTTGGGTTAAATAAAATAACAGACCCTGAAAGGATTGCAATCTTTTAATATAGCAAGATGCTATTATTATTGTTTTATCCTAAATGTTTCAATTTGAATCCCTCAGAAGGTATTTTAAGTGTAAAGTAAAATAGGACCATTGCACATCATGGTGCTTAGGACCTACCCTTCTTAGCGGTAGGATTACAACAACAGAAATTAGTTTTGAGATGAATTTTTCAGCAGCAAAAACTTTGTATTATCTGTTGGAACAAAAAGGCATAATAATTCCATCACTAATGTAAAAAGGTAGGGTTTGGCTGAAATTTCAGCACCACTGAAATGAACAAAAATAAGGAAATCAAAGACAAAAACAGACAGCATGTTGTAAAGAGATTTGGAGAAATGGATGTTAGGCTCTATTAAGCATGGACTATTTATCATCTGTTTTCACACGTAATCCCATCTTTATCGTGTCATAAAAGAGCTTTTTTGGTGCAATCAGTTTCAAACAAGGTCACTTGAGGTCACTGTTGTCCTGGATGAGTGCCATCCCCAGCAGCTCAAAGTACTTCATAACTATCAGAGAACCACCGGCCGATAGTCATTCAGGCCTGAAACTGCTGAGGACTTTGCGATGGGGATGAGCTTTATTATGTATTCTTATTGCAAATACATATTTGTTATATTAGAAATTGATTGATCAACTTAATCATTAAAAAAAATCAAACAACAACTGGCCTGCAAATTACATGTGTCCAAACTTCTAAAGTAGCATATAGACAATAAAAACTAGCATCTCTCGGGTTAAAAAAACCTCAACCAGTGGCTCCGGTTTGCTTGGCTGGTTGAGCAGACATCCCATATACAGAGGCTGAGGCTCCTATTTTTTTCTTCAAAATATTCTTTTATTTGTGAAAAGTGTCAGTAACACACATGTGACAATCGAGAGGGAAGAGTTTTACAAAACACCAACAACAGAAAAGATAAAAACAATCAAACAAAAAAATGAAAAGGAACAGAGAAATAAAATTGATAATAATAAATATTAATAGTATTTTAAACAAAGAGATTAAAGTGACCCCTGAGTGTAGGTGTTTCTTTCAAGTGTGTATGTGAGTGTGTGTGTGTCTATGGGTATGTTTGTGTGGGGAAAAATAAATTATGCAGACGGCACAGTTCAAGGGATTAACAGTGGAAATAATAATAGCAAGAATTATCTAAATTATATTATTATCATTAATGATAATGACAATAACAAAACAGACATCTATACATATGATTCTACAAATTAATAGCACAGGTGTGGTTGTAATATGATAAAATTGGGCCATGGTGTTTGGCAGCTGCCTCACATACTCATTTGTACATATGTATGTTGTCAGGGACCTCGGACTCAGATGAATACATGAGGAGCCATGGAGAAAAGGTGGAAACACTTTGGAATCAGGGAAGACAATCAGACACTTACCACAGGAGGAAGGGCAATGAACCTGAAACGAGAGGATGTTAGTGATTTCAAAATAAAACACGAAATGACGAGACAAGACATAAATCAAAACATAAATCATGACATATGCATATATGTGAGCGTAGTTAACTACTGTGGTGCATGAGAATAAGCATGATAAGCAAGCATGATGTTCATCAGTCTGAGGCTTCTTGATGCAGCTGTCTGCAGTTCAAGTCCCAACTCGGGTCCTTTGCTGTATGTCCTCCCTCTCTCTCTCTCTCTCTTTGTGCATTTATTTCCTATTGAGCAACTTGCCAATAAAGGCAACAACAAAAACAATCCTTTAAAAAAACAAAAGTGAAAAAATAACATCAACCATGGTTCAAAAAGGACTACGATGAAACTAAAAAGAAACAAGCAGTGTCAGAAGTGTTTTTGCCAGAGCTCAGGCGTAGAGGCATTGCCTTCCAGTTGTAAGATCAGTAGTTCATCCCCTCCATTTGTTTAAGTGGCCTGAACCACAGATAGCCCCTGATATGCTCATCATTAAGAGATTGTATAAAAAAAAAGTGATGCATGTATGAAGTAAATAAAACCTTCCGTCATAATGTGGTATATAGAGCCATCAGTGATATACCAACATTGTTATTATTTATATGTTTAATATTACTTGCATTAAGATAAGGTCATGAGTGTGTTGAAAATTGTCTGTGTGTGGTCTGGTCGGGAAAGGTTCGTTTATTGTTTGACAAATGTGGTGATGCAGTGTCTAAGTCTCACCAGCAGAGGGCGGGTTCACTACACTGTGAACAGGGACAAGGGAAATCTCGCGAGAATACGCTGTGAGAACGGGAACACACGTGTGAAGTGTGAAGATGTGTGTGGCGTAACGCGTAATTGTGTGCTTGATGGGTGAATGTGTTAAGTGTGAGTTTATGGTCTCTGTTGGATTTTATATCATATTGTTCATAAACTTTACTGGTTTATAAAACCTAACGGTCCGGAAATAGGCTATCAGTTGATAGTACTCGTTGCCTAGCAACCGCAAGCAAGCACAAGGCTGGAGAAAGCTATGAGCCGGTGTAAAGAGCCCGGACTGTTCGCGTATTGTTAATAGGTAAATAAATAAGTTAAGATAGATACATAATTGATTGCGTTAATGTGGTAATTTTGGTAGATATGAATGGCTGATTGTGTATTGGAGAAACAAATTGATATTGAATGTACAAAATAAGACAACTGGTCTGGAATAGCAATATAACAGTCATGATTATTGTTTGGATGTTTTGTGCAGATGTTCATAATTGTTCTGTGTTGTGTGAATACGCTGGGAGAACGGGAACACACACCTGAGTGTGAAGATGTGTGTGGCGTAACGCGATAAATAATATATACTTTTGGCTTTTTGCAAAAATAAAAGACTTTCAAATTAAATGTGTAGTGGAGGACAACTTCACTTTGTACCACGCTACAATAACATAATGACAACTGAGAAGACATTGATTATCATGTCACATTAACACCTGGCTGTGGGTAGGATATATTTTGCCAAAAGTGAAGACTTCATGCAGGTGTTGATAGACTGGGTGCCCATGCTGACCTGTGTCCTCAAGCATAAGCTCCCACACTGGACAAGTGAGCATCAGCGTTATATCAGTGGACAAATATCTGGTAAAGTCCATGTTTCGACAGGTCAGGACTGTTATAGCAGAAGAAGGGAACCCTACTCAATATTAGGTGGGGGGTCAATATTATGGCTGATCGGTGTAAATGAAATAAGAGGTGCAGTATCATCATCTGAAAAGTCTTTTGCCATAAACTTTGAGTTTTTTTTATTCAAAAAAAGAAAAGAAAAACATTTTAAGCTTATTGACTCAATTAAACTCCACCAATGTGCTCTTTCCAAAGCCTTTTATTCTTTAGAGTTTTAGATCAGCAACAGACATAAATCAATACTGATTTATGAAATGACACAGATCTTGATGACATTATTAGCAATGTGATGTATCTGCTGTCTCGTATTCAGAACAAAGAAGAGGAGAATGGGAGGCCTCAATATTTTCTTCTCAAATAACTTTATTCTCGACATCCCTTCTAAACACATTTTACAGGTTAGTGACATCAGATGTGTTTATAGTTCTCAGTGAATCAAGTAGGAAAAAATAACATTTTGAGATTATTCAAATTTTTCCCATGAACTGGAGAGGTTTTAATTTAAAAGAATTTGAACATGAACTTGAACAGTTTGCATCTTTGTTTCACAGGTTTAATTAAACTCTCCAAATCAACACATATTAAGTCAGAATGGAATCAGAAGAACTCTGCATCTGTGGACAAATGCTGCGAGTTGCACAGACAAAAGAGTATTTAAATGAACAGTCTTTGTCATTCCATTTCTTATCTGTGCCCCAGTTGGTGTGGACACATTCTTCTGACCCTCCAGAGTTGGTTGGCTCTCCTGTATTCCAAAACCTAAAGTTGACTTTAGAGCCATCAGACCACAACCATGCGTCATTCCTCTGAGCATCAGTGAGTCCGATCCAGTTGACTCCCTCAGCAAGATCAAAGTTTCTGATCAGATATTTGACAAAATTCTCTTCCTCCTGACTGTGGATAGATACCAGGTTGGCTCCCTGTGATACACAGTGCAGCTCTGCATCAATCCAGGTCATCTGTGTGGCGATGTACTTGTAACAGCGTCCGTTAAAGCTGTACCAAAACTGTGGACAGCTGCTACGTTGTAGGGCCAATTCTTTCTCAGGTGAAGCGGATACAGCACCCAGAGCCAGACAAAGCAAGAAGAGGAACAGCTTCATGTTGACGTTTTACGTATCTCTGTTTGAAGATGTCTTGATGTATTGCTGGAATTAGTTTGCACTGGTGGTTGTTCCCAGCAGTCCTGTAGAGACAGATGACAGGCTGATTCTTTTATATCCTTCAGAGAGGGTGTCTGCAGTGTCATGTCTTATCATTGGCCAAATCCTGTTGTATGCAACACCTCAATATCTGAACATGAGCCAACAAACACTGCTGTGCCACTTTCAGTCAACTTTCAGCCTTTTTTTCAGCAGAAACACAGGCATGCAATTACACATCAACAACAATCCAGCAGTGCGAAGCTTTGTATACATATGTGCATTTTAAACAGCATTACTATAAGATACACTCCCCTAAAATGACACACAACACACACACGAAAAATAAAGAAGAAAAAAAAAAGCAGTTGTCACATTTTAATAGTTAAACAAATAAGCATTCTTGGGATTGTATGCTTTTTACAGTCTGTTACAGATAAGCACATGTTATTGCTACAATGCTGCTAACGGTACAAAGTGCTTATTGAGCAAATAGCATCAACAGTGTGTTCAATGTAACCATGACCCTGAGTTGCTCCCAAGCCAGCCAAGATATGTGATCTCTTCAGCTGGTCCTGGGACTGCTCTGTGACCTCCTCCCAGTAGAACATATTTGAAACAATGCGTCTGGGATGTGTCTGGATGGCCAAAACCACCTCAAGTGGCCACTTTTCGATGACAAGGGTTTTAAAATAATTCTGGATTTCACATCTGTGCTGTTATCTGGTGTGTTTTGCTCTGTTCAGTTCAGCCTATCTTTATACCTTTTCAAGATTCATGTTCTGGGTTGGTCAGCGTTCTACTTAGTCGTGCTTCTTATTTTATTTGGTAGAATTTGGCCCCCTGCGTTCTCTGTTTGAGTTGCTTTCTGTTTTTAGTCACAAGTTGTGCAACAGAAAATGTTATTAAGTGCACAGACCAATGATAAGATACCGAAAGTGGAGACGCCCTCTCTGTGTAATATAAAAGAAAGCAGCCTGTCACCTGCCTCTGCAGGATATTTGATGACAAGCATCAGTACAGATCAACTTCAACAAGACATTGACACCTTGTCTTAATTACAGACATAAAACTCCATCAGGATGTTGTTCCTCTTCATGGCTGCTCTGGCTCTGGGTGCAGCGTCTCCTTCAGATGAACAGGAACTGCAGCTTCAGCAAGGCAGCTGTCCCATGTTCTGGTACAGCTTCAACGGCCGCTGCTACAAGTATGTCGCCTCACACATGACCTGGGGGGAAGCAGAGCTTCATTGTGTATCAGAAGAAACCAACCTGGTATCTATCCACAGCCTGGAAGAACACAATTTTGTCACTTCCTTGATCAAGAACATTGATCCAACTCAAGGATTCACCTGGATCGGACTCACTGATGTCCACAAGGAAGGAGGATGGATGTGGTCTGATGGGTCTAAAGTCGGTTTTACCCAATGGGATATAAATCAGCCAGATAATGCTGGAGGACATGAACACTGTGGACACACCAACTTTGGCACAGCTTTTAAATGGAATGATAATATGTGCTCACATGCATTAGGTTTTGTTTGTGCATCTCGCACTGTTTGCCCTTCACAATAAAAAAAACTGCCCGATTCAACTGCCTTAACATGTGTTGTTCTTGTGAAACAATGTGTAAGTTTATAGAAATTCTTTGATGAGCATTCAGTTTGTAAAAGGGATTCTCGATAATCTAAAAATGCTTTGTTGTTCCTGTTCGACATACTGAAAAAGGGTAAAAAATGTGGAAATGAGATGTTTCTGTTAATTCAAGTTTTTAAACATTGTAATTTCAAACAATCTAATAGCTACTGCTTTGTGTTGATAAAGTGACATTTAGACAGGATCTCATTCTCTTCCTTTTGAACAACACAACATAACTGCCTTGTTTTGGTCCAAACAGATCAATGCAATTACAAGTACAATACTTGTGAAAGCCCATAACTATAACATTTTTTTTTTTTTTGCACCTTAGATTAAGTTGAGTTTAGTTTTTGCCAAAATAAAATTACAGTAAATTCTGCAACACATTTCTGAACTGATGATGTATTTTGATGATCACAGATCTGTTCCAACTCATGTAATAGCAATGATCAGATTTAGTCAACAGACACGAGGTACCTATTTTTAATTTGATCATAAACAGTTATACATCTGTTTCTACACATCACACATGCATATTTTCCTGGAATATTTTAGACATGATCAGAATGAGCTGTGAATCACACTTTCTGAGTTTATCCTGCTATACGTCAAAGTGAATGCATGTGTGAACAGAGCAGAGGGTTTGCTTAGAATAAAAGTAGATTCCTGTGTGGTCTATCCAGCTCTGTTGTATTTCCAGTTGAGAGATACCATCTAACAGGGACAATCACCTATTTTCTAGTACATGTGTAACAGGCCAACAGCAGGCCCTATCTGCACCAACATCTTCCAAAGTTTGTCTCCTGAATAAGATTTGTGGTTGCATGTAGTGGAAGACATACATGTAGAACACAGTCAAGTAAAATCCCTGGGGGGTCATCAAATGGAGCAGAGGTCGAGCACAGGTCATTTGTCCACAAGGCAAACTTACAGATAAGGAGCTAGCACAAATCCAAACCCAAGAACAAGGTGAGGTCATACACTAACTGGAAAAGGACAAGGACAGCTGACTGGAGAGTCAATGAAAAATAACTTAAGGAATGGTAATTTAGTAATAGTAATAGGAGACTTGCCAACGACTGGCTGAGCAGCTATTTACACAATAAGTATGAGTTTGTACATATCAATAATTCAGATTCTGGGTTGTTGAAGGTAACATGTGGGGCACCACAGAGATCAGTACTTGGGCCATTGTTGTTTATATCATACATTAATGATTTATGTTTGGTTTCTAATTTATTGAAATGTATCTTACTTGCTGATGAGACAGAATCTCTGTAGTTGTGATCTTTTGAAACAGCTTCTGGAAAACACTTACAAAACAAACACACATCCAATCCTTTTACTTCAAAAGAAAGTCATAAGAATATTAACTAACTAACCGCGAATCAACAAATCCATTATTAATTTATTTACACATGCTCAAATTAAGTGAATCAGTTGATTATAAATTAAATCATGTACAAAGCAAATAACAAACGACTGCTTCCTAATGTCACGGTTTATTTTCCGTTCCATGTCTTGTCTCGTCATTTCCTGTTTTGTTTTGAAAAAGCACTAATCTTGTGCTCTCGTTTCAGATGACTTGCCCTTCCTCCCGTGTCAAGCGTCTGATTGTCTTCCCTGATTCCAAGTGTTTTCACCTGTTCCCCTTGGTCCCTCGTGTCAAATAGTCTGCGTTTCCCTTGTCTTGTGCCAGTATGTTGTCTCATTGTGAGCTTCATTACCAGCCACTTACCTTGTCTCGTCTCGTCTTGTCCCGTTCCATGAGTTCTCGAGCCTGCAGTGAGCGACTCTCCTGTAGTGCATCTTGCTTTGTAATTTATTGATCCATAGCCTTAGTTATTTATTGAACGGTAAGTTTCATAGCTTTGTTTTTCCTCCGTTTTTTCGGAGTGATTTTTCGTTGTTACTATTCATAGTCGCTAAAGTTAAAGGAGAGCGTTAAGTTAAAGTTTCATAGAGCCTCGTTTTTGTAAAGAGTGCGCCTTTGTTTTATTCCGCCTCATTTAGAGAGCGATTCTTTGCTTTGTTAAGTTTTCATAGCATTTCTGTTTTCCTCCCGTTTTGGAGAGATTTTATGTCTGTTAATTTTCATAGCCGCGCTCCTCCTCCACCATAGATACGGAGGAGAGCGTTTAGGATTTTTATAGCCGTTTCTTTTGCGCTGCCGGGAGAGCGCCCTGCAGTGCCGTGATCTGTCCTGTGTTTACTATAATAAAACCCTCCTTGAAACCACACGACCCTGCGTCTGCGTCCTGAATCCCTCTCTGGAAACTTGACACCTAATATCCAGAGGCTGTTTAGAATGAGGGAAAACAAATATATATGAAAAACCCAAGGTTAGGACCAACATAAACTGCCACTGTGCATCTGTTGCAGGTGTCTAACTTTGGAATTATTGTCCTGATAATATTAAAATGTGTGATGCTGACCCTGTACTATGATGGATATTAAGTTGTGGTAAACACTTTGAGCTATTATATAAATATAACTGGTATGAATGTCTTTAGTGTGTTAATTATGAGTTTAATTTAAGTTTCCTTATCTGCTTCTTTTGTATGTAATAGGGGTAGGTGATATTTAAGCGTATGCTTCAGCCTCCACCATTTTGATTTACTGTGTTTGTCATGTATTGCATTCCTCACTGGAATGCAAGTGCACTGAATGCTGCTGCCAGCTATTGAAAATAATAAGTGGATGTTCAGACACAGCAATGCTGACTCTACAATGATACAGTAGCAGTCAGAGAGAACTGATCGATGGAATGAATTAAATTAAAAGAAAAGTGGTTTCCTTAGCTGCAGATTCTGGTTTTGTTTTGGTTTAAATAATAAATTCTATTTTCTCCGCGATGTTACAGCTCTGTTTCATTAACACAGTGATTACACAGTGATCCTGGACAACTTTGAACTTTCCTAGCATGTAACAGAGCCAGCACACAATAAGGGACATATTTTAGACCTAATTATCTCCAAAGGGCTCAACATTTCTGAGGTTGTGGTGTCTGATGTTGCCTTTTACTGTGTTTTCTTTAAAATGGCCATCTCCGCTGACACCAGTAAAATTACAACAAAGGTAATCAGAAAACGCTATATCAACGAAAAAACCTGTACACTTTTCACCAACAATTTCATACGCACACCAGCTGTGCCCACAGTCTCTGTCCGTGATCTGGTTCATAGTTTCAGCTCTAAAGCTATGAATATTATGGACAATACTGCCCCCATGAAGGTCAAAGTTGTCTCTGGTAAGAAAAAAACATCATGGAGGAACGCCACACAGGTAAAAGCTCAAAAAAGAGAATGCAGGAAAGCAGAACGCATGTGGCGAAAAACCAACAACAATGCACTGACTTTATTTACTGTTGTTGACAGACTGACAAACCCATCAGCGTCAGTCCCTCCTGAACTGCTAGCTCTTTTGTCACGGACAGGCCTTTTTTCAGTCAGGCCTTTTTCCAACGGCCCTGAAAACTGTAGTCATTAAACCTCTCTTTAAAAAGCCTAATCAGGATGCCTCAGTAATAAATAACTACAGTCCCATATCAAACCTACCATTTTTAGGAGAGATCATTGAAAGGGTTGTTTTTCAGCAGCTTAACACCTTGGAGCAAAACAATTTCTTTGATGCCTTTCAGTCTGGATTTTGAGCACATCACAGCACTGAGACTGCACTTGTAAAAGTTTGAAATGACATTCATCTGAGCAGTGATGCATCAAAGATTTCGGTTCTGTTATTACTGGATCTCAGTGCTGCATTCGACACAGTTGACCATAACATACTGCTCGACAGACTAGAAAAGTTTGTGGGACTTTCTGGCACTGTGCTAAATTGGTTTAAATCTTATTTACAAGACAGGGATTTCTTTGTGTCACTTGGCAATTGTGAATCTGTCCGAACAAAGATTACATGTGGAGTTCCTCAAGGGTCCATTCTTGGGCCTCTTCTGTTCAACATCTATATGCTCCCTCTTGCTCAGATTATGGAATATCATAACATATCCTACCATACTTATGCAGATGACACACAACTTTACATAACAGTGTCACCAGATGACTATAGTCCCCTATATCTACTAAATAAGTGCATTGACAAAATCAATACGTGGATGTGCCAGAATTTTCTACAACTAAACACAGAAAAAACTGAGATAGTTGTTTTTGGCCCCAAAGAACAAAGATCAATAGTCAGTGCTCACCTTGATGCCATGACACTAAAACCTACAAATCAAGCCAAAAATCTTGGTGTAGTTTTGGACTCAGACCTAAATTTCAATAGTCACATTAAGACAAATACTAAATCAGCCTACTACCACCTCAAAAAACATAGCAAGAATAAAATAATTTCTGTCTAAACAAGATACAGAAAAACTTGTTCAAGCTTTAATTTTCAGCAGGCTGGACTATTGTAACAGTGTCTTCACAGGCCTGAGTAAAAAATCAATCAGACAATTGCAGCTCGTCCAGAACGCTGCTGCCAGAGTCCTCACCAACACCAATAGAGTGGAGCACATTACACCTGTGCTTAAGTCACTGCACTGGCTTCCTGTGTGTCAAAGGATATACTTTAAAATCTTGTTACTTGTCAATAAAGCACTAAATGGTCTCGGGCCTAAATAAATCTCTGATTTACTTGTATGTTATGAAGCACCCAGACCCCTCAGATCATCTGGAACAGGTTTACTCAGTGTGCCCAGGATCAAACCCAAACAAGGTGAAGCAGCCTTTAGTTTCTATGCTTCCCGCCTGTGGAACAAACTTCTAGAATATCTGAGGTCAGCTGAAACTGTCAACTCATTTAAATCAAGGCTTACATTACTATTTACTGCAGTTTACCAGTGAACTAGATATTGAAGGAAAATCTATAGCTATTGTTTTGTCTGCTGTTGCTTTTGCTTTATGTTTGCTTTTTAAATGCATTTTTTTTAAATGCATTTTTTTTAAAATGCGTTTTTCTTGCTTTTAGCTTTTGTTTTTAATGATCTATTGTTACTTTAATGTATTTCTCTTGTAAACCACATTGAATTGCCTTGTGTATGAATGGTGCATTATGAATAAAATTGCCTTGCCTAATAAGCACACAGTGCAAAAAGAATATAACTGCATATGAACCAAACATTAAATCTCTCCTGAAAAATATACATGGAGTGAATAGTAAGGACTTTATGCTTCTCTTCAAATCTCTTTTTTTCTTTCAGAGTCCTGATGTCTGTATGATGCAACAAGAAAATTACCCAATTACACAAACAGGAGAGCTTACCGGAACATTTCAAAGTTCGATAAACAGTAAACAGTATGGTGTTTATCTTTTTCACTTGCAAAATACTCTCAGTACACACTTGATATAAGGCTAAACCTGATGACTGAAAAAAAATTCTGTTGCAGTGTTTCAATGATAAAACAAAATTGTTGTACAATAACATCATTTTATCATTATTTGCTTACATGTTGCTATGATGATGAAAACAAAAAGAAAGAAAACTTAATTTGTATATACTTGGTTCATGAAATTTACATGTGATGTGACCATTGATACATGAACTAAAAGATTTACTCCATCACTTCCACTCTTTTAGGAGCAGATTATAAAACAGGAACTGTTCTTAAACTGAAAGACAAGTGAAGCAACGGAAGGAAGATGATGTCGAGAATAAAGTTATTTGAGAAGAACATATTTAGGCCTCCCATTCTCCTCTTCTTTGTTCTGAATACGAGACGGCAAATTGTGTACATCACATTAGCCTGAACAAACAAAAGAACCTTTTTAGATGAAGATTGGAGAAGCCATACCAACTGTTGCTTCCTTCTTATCTAGACATGTAAATCAAAGGTAACACCTATGTGCTCTGATCCACCAACACAAGAAACAAACCTCTCACACTTCTACCAACTACTTTCTTCAGATTCACTTTCAGTTGAATTTGAAAACTGTGTTTGAATGTCTTTTCTATCTTTGTGCAGGTTCTTTAAGGTTTGTATTTTGATACCTTTTTCACGATCATACTTGGTATAATAAGGAAGAAATAATTATTTACGACTAACTTTTCTATGGAGCCACATCGCCCCTAGTCGTCTGTAATATCTAATCGTTAAATGTAAATGAATTCAGTAACTAGACATTTATATGAAGTAATGCAACTATTGTCCTGCTGTTTCTTTTTGTATTCCATGGTTAACACAGGAAAATAACATTGTTTGGTTCTTTATTCATGTCATACCTTTTCAGATATCCATCTGAATTAGGGAGGTATTCAAGATCCAGAACCGCTATCTATGTATTTGATGTTGTTTATTTGATGCATTTTTATTTCATATGTTTATTTCTTTACCTGTCTCAGGAACAAGAGACGGCTCTGACCCCTCCGGTACACTGCTTCTATGTTGGCAGACCACTGCAATTTATTATCCAGCACCACCCCCAGGTATTTCCATTTCTCCATCACTGCAAACTGACTGATATGGAGTTTTAGATCTTCTGAAGTCCACCACCAGCTCTTTGGTCTTGGTATTGTTCAGGAGCAAACAGCTCTTTTTGGTCAAACCATTGAAGGACTCCACAAGGTCTCTGTACTCCTTCTCCTTTCCATCGCGCACACATGCCACAACAGCTGCATCATCAGAATACTTCTGTATGAGTCAGGCCTATGAGTTGTACCTGAAGTCCGATGTGTACAGGGTGAAAAGGAAAGGAGTCAAAACAGTACCCTGGGGAGCCCCAATACTGCATTCCAGTGTTTCAGAAACACATCTCCCCATCCTGACATACTATGGTCTGGCAGTCAGATAGTCTATAATCCATGATGTCAGGGAGGGGGCCACACCCATACCTAGAAGCTTGTCTTTCAGTATGGGAAGCTGCATGGTGTTGAAGGCACTGGAGAAGTCAAAGAACATGACTCTCACATATCCAGGCACATCCAGATAAGCATTTGCCCAATGCAGCATGTACAGAATTGCATCTTCCACTCCCATGTGTTTCTGGTAGGCAAACTGGAGGGGGTCAAGATCCTCAGCAACCTGAAACCTGTAGTAACACTGCTCTTTTTTTTTCAGCATACACTAAATGCCATCCATCCATCCATCATCTGCCGCTTATCCGGGGGTCGGGTCGCGGGGGCAGCAGCTTGAGCAGAGAAACCCAGTCGTCCCTGTCCCCGGCCACTTCCTCCAGCTCTTCCGGGGGGACCCCGAGGCGTTCCCAGGCCAGCCGAGAGACATAGTCTCTCCAACGTGTCCTGGGTCTTCCCCGGGGTCTCCTCCCAGTGGGACGTGCCCGGAACACCTCCCCAGGGAGGCGTCCAGGGGGCATCCTAACCAGATGCCCGAGCCACCTCATCTGACTCCTCTCAATGCGGAGGAGAAGCGGTTCTACTCCGAGCCCCTCCCGGATGACTGAGCTTCTCACCCTATCTCTAAGGGAGAGCCCAGACACTCTGTGGAGGAAACTCATTTCGGCCGCTTTTATCCGCGATCTCGTTCTTTCGGTCACTACCCACAACTCGTGACCATAGGTGAGGATGGGAACGTAGATTGGCCAGTAAATAGAGAGCTTCGCCTTCTGGCTCAGCTCCTTCTTCACAACGACGGGTCGGTGCAGAGCCCGCAACACTGCAGACGCCGCACCGATCCGCCCGTCAATCTCCCGCTCCATTCGTCCCTCACTCGTGAACAAGACCCCGAGATACTTGAACTCATCCATTTGGGGAAGGATCTCATTCCCGACCCGGAGAGAGCATTCCACCCTTTTCTGGCTGAGAACCATAGTCTCGGTTTTGGAGGTGCTGATTCCCATCCCAGCCGCTAAATGCCTATATTTCATTTAATCATAAACAGCCATAAAGCTATTTTCACACATCCACATTTCTTGGATGCAATATTTTGGATGATTATACATACATTATTTGGATGAGTCTAAAGGGTGAAAAGGCTACTGAGCTGAAAAAGAACATCCTAAGTGGATAATTACATTCCCACTTAAGAATAGAAGTGTCTGTTCTTCCTTTTCTGTTGTCCCCTCACTGGCGCCTGTCAGTACGGTGGTGCATAGAAGGGAGGACCCAGATGCGGACTTAAAAAAATAACAAGGTTTATTAACAAAAAAAAGCAGAAGGCAGAACGAAGGACACGGCTGAGCCGGATTATCAAAAATACTAAACTGTGGTAAAGAAACAAGAAAACAAAACTATGAAACAAATAACGTGGGGCAAAAACCTGACTTGACAAGACGTGAACAAACATGCTGTGAACATGAAGGTAGGTGATTGGTGATGACGTGCAGTTGTAGAACAGAAAACAGGTGACTAGAGTGAGACTAAGTGACAGGGGGGAAAACAGGACCAGAACCTGAAAACATAACAAAGAACCAGAAAACAAGAATATCAAAACATAAAACGGGACAGCGCCCTACTTTGTTTCAAACTGTTTACACCAAAAAGCTCTTTTATGATACGATAAAGATGTGATTACATGTGAAAATAAATGATAACTACTCCATGCTTAATAGAGCCTTTCATTCATTTCTCCAAATCTCTTTACAGCTTGCTATGTGTGTGTGTGTGTGTGCGGGTGGATGCTGAAAAAAACTGATCAGTGTTACTGCATGAGTTGGAACAGCACTTAACATCAAGAATCTCTTCCAATCTTTACAACTTCCGTTGTGTATGGAAGACACATTTTATGTATTTTAAGATACAATTTATTTGTTTAATTAAATCCAAAGTCACAGAGGGCAGTCAATCCCACCTGGGCCTTCATAAGTACTGAACTTTAAAACTGCACTGATCTGTTTGACAGTAGATGGACCAAAACAAGGTAGTTATGCTGTGTTGTTCAGAAGGAAGAGAATTCAACACAAGACAGTAGCTATTAGATCGTTTGAAATGATAATGTTTTAAAAATGTAATTAACAGAAACATCTCATTTCCACATTTTTTTTCCCTTTTTCAGTTGGTCAAACAGGAAAAACAAAGCATTTTTAGATTATCTAGAATTCCTTTGACAAGGTAAATGCTCATCAAAGAATTTCTATAAACTTTCACATTGTTTGTTTCACAAGGACAACACATGTTAAGGCAATTGAAACAATTAGCAACATTTTTTTGTTGTTAAGGTCAAACAGTGCGAGATGCACAAACAAAAGTTGATGCATTTGAGCACGTATTATCGTTCCATTTAAAAGCTGTGCCATAGTTGGTGTGTCCACAGTGTTCACGTCCTCCAGAATTATCTGGCTGATTTGTTTCCCATTGGGTAAAACCGACTTTAGACCCATCAGACCACATCCATCCTCCTTCCTTGTGGACATCAGTGAGTCCGATCCAGGTGAATCCTTGAGTAGGATCGAAGTTCTTGATCAGGGAATTGACAAAATTGTGTTCTTCCAGGCTGTGGATAGATACCAGGTTGGCTCCTTCTGAGACACAGTGAAGCTCTGCTTCCCCCCAGGTCATGTGTGAGGCGACATACTTGTAGCAGCGGCCGTTAAAGCTGTACCAGAACATGGGACAGCCGCCTCGCTGAAGCTGCAGTTCCTGTTCATCTGAAGGAGACGCTGCACCCAGAGCCAGAGCAGCCATGAAGAGGAACAACATCCTGATGGAGTTTTATGTCTGTAATTAAGACAAGGTGTCAATGTCTTGTTGAAGTTGATCTGTACTGATGCTTGTCATCAAATATCCTGCAGAGGCAGGTGACAGGCTGCTTTGTTTTATATCACACAGAGAGGGCGTCTCCACTCTTGGTATCTTATCATTGGTCTGTGCACTTAATAACATTTTCTGTTGCAGACAACAATGCATTATCTTACAAATATCCACAATAAAACAGTTTACCTTGATATGTCATGTAAAACCTGAAATCAAATTATTTCTCATAACTTTAATCGTACAGTAAACTTTAGAAAACGTTTGTGACTTCAGCTGTCTGAGGATTGGAGGGAAACGAGGGGAAACATGTTGCATTTCTCTGTCTTTATTTACAGATAGACACAAGAGCATTAAAACAAAATGTACGTTCAGACAGTAGCACAGAGTGAGAGGCACCGTAAGAGGTAAGAACTGAAGGCCTTCAATTCAATTAAATCAAATAAAATGTCATTTTAAAAGAATTACAAAAAAATTGACATATGAATTTAGTGGACTGGTGAAGAGGAAAGCCTTGAAGTTTAATTCAAAGGACCTACAGGCACAAAGTTGTCTCTGCATTTTAAGCAGGATTCACACCGGTTTAGTGCTGTGGCAGAAAGCCCCACCCAGGTTTCCAGTCTTATTTCCAGCACTATGTTCCTACTGCATCAAATGCAGCACTGAGATCTTGTTAAAGTAAGACAGAAACATTGCTGTTGTTGGTGTTTGATTGGATTGGATACTTTACCAAGAGCAGCCTCAGTGTTGTGGTATGGACAATACTCAGACTTAAAAATGTCAAAACCCTTGATGTGCGTCAAGAACTGGTTCGGTTGTTGAAAAACAGTTTCTGACTTTAACCAAAAATTTTATTAGTGTTTTATAGAATTTGGTAAGTTATTCACTATACAACTTCACTAAATAACTGCAGAAGCTCAAAATCACAGACTCTCTGGACATAGAAAACTACACTGAAATATGATGTGTCTGTTGTGACAAAAACGTCCCAGAAAATAAACCTAAAAAAAAAAGAAAATAGATACATAAATAAAAGCTAACCAGGGCACAAAAAGGACAACAAGGAAATGACGCAGTTCAATTTTGGTTTTCTTGTTGAGTTCCTGTAAAAGCTCACCTTTTATTGGTGCGCTCTATCTTTTTTATTGAGTGCAGAGTCTCAGCCACGTGAAACCCTCAGCAGATTCAAAGTTGAGCAAAGTGCAAAGTGTGAGCAGACAGCAGGGACCAGATGCACCGAACTCTGTTAGTGCTGCATATTTTGTGTTTTTGGTTGCTTTGTCATGTCTTGGGTTTTGGTTTTTCTGTCATGATTATAGTTTTGTTATCAGGTCTTAGGTTTCTGTTCAGTCACTAGTTTTTGCTGTTTTCCCCAGTCACTCTTGCCACGTTAGGTTCATTCAAGTCACCTGTCTTTGTTTTCTCAGCTGCACCCCGTCCCCAATCACCTCCCCACAGTATTTTATCCAGGTTCCCTCAGTTCTTTGCAAAATCCTTATCTTCATTGATGCCACGCATATTCATGTATTTAGGATTTGCCTCTTGTTTTGTTTATTCGTCTCTCCACAGTTTAGATTTATTGTGATCTGGCTCAGCTGCGCTTTTTGTTCTTTTTGTTAAATAAGTCACGTTTACCTTTAATATCTGCATCTGGGTCCTCCCTCCCCACTCCCCCCGGTTGTGACAGTTGGCAGCTTTTTGGTAGAATTAATGGCGCCCCAGAATTTTAAGCCCAGAATCACCAGAAAAATAATAATCACCAAATAAACCAATTCTGTAAAATCCTGAATATTTATAAGAACGTCCAAAATCATCCAAGAAATGTCACACACTTCTGTTGTAGCGTTAAACACAATTCAAATCATAACAGAGAAGAGAAAATGAATAAACAAATGCAGAAAACAGGCATTGAAATGGGTCTTTCTTTAAATGTTGATAAGCTCATTCTTTTTAATTAATGAACCTCAAAAACAGCTATAAATTGGGGGGCATATATGTTGTACGTGTTGGGACAAAACAGAGTCAAATGTCAATGATGTCAGGAATTGCCCTCCTTTTATTTCCTTGTTGAATACATACAAAAGCTCTCGTTTTATAGGGAAGCAATTGTTCTGTACAGTTAATATTTGTACAGCATTATAAAACTGTTAATGTGTCACTGCGTGATATCTATACAGTCCCAGGCATGCTGATTGTGGACAGACAGTTCCAGAGGTCACAGAGCCGCCCAACAGCATGACAGCACGGGCGGCTGTGGCTCAGCAGAGAGCGGTTGCCCTCTAACCGGAAGCACAGTGGTCCAGTCCTCAGTGCATGTATGTGTTCTTTGTACAAAGCATACTTGGGCAACACAATAAACCGTACACTGCGCTCAATTTGCTCATCGGTGTGTGACTGTAAAGGAAAAAAACAGAACAAGGAACAGTTGCCATGCTGCTGCCGCTGCAACTCTTGAGGATCTGAAAAAGAACCAAGAGTCACACCAAACAGGAAGAGAAGTAATATCATGTTGGTTTGAGAGACTGTCCAAGACTGTTGGGTACTGCTGTATGTCACCCACAATACTTAAGAGCTGGCTTAAAGGCCACTTTGATACCTTCTAGAGATGGATGGTACCTGTTTCTCATAGTTTTAAAGCAACACTAGGGAAATTTGTGAACCTAAAAACTATGTTTTGCTGTATTCCAACCTTTAATATGTGCATAATATGCCTAAAACTGCCTGAGAGCACCTGGAGGCTAAGCTACCGCAATTCAGAAGTTTGGTTTTCTCCCCAACACATTGCCGTTTACTGAATGGTGTCACAACACTTTCCAATAAGTGGATAACACCATAAGTTCACCATAATGACTGAAGACAGAAAGAAAGAGATTACAAATAAAGTGTGTGAAAAACTGTGTGTAAGCAAGACCAGAGGTCAAGAATAATCATCAGATTGGATTTTAACTGCTGGAGAGCTCAGAGAAAATGTCTCCCTCCACTCTGTGTAGGCTAAGTCTGAGGAGACTGAAGCTGCATTTGATTCCGGTAAGAAAACCAATGCAAGGTGTTCATGTACTCCAGACTTTTATGCTGGTGCCTGGTTCACATGTAGGGTTGAGATGAGGATTTGAATTTTTATGAGTGGTGTAATTGCACAACTCTGGATATAGCATCACGCAGACACACGGCAGACCAAAATAAGCAAGAAACGACAAGAGCTCACCTGTAGATGTCACATAAAACCTATAATTTATTCATTTTCAGTAAAATTTTGACATAGTAAAACGCAGCTTTAAAAAAGACGTATGACCTCAGCTGTCGGTTGGGGAGGGGGGACAATGGGAGACGTATTGCTTTGTGGCTGACATTTTCATTTAGAACTGATAAATAATAACAACATACCAAACATAAGCATATATTTACACATCAACAATATTACAGTATCACAAAGCCTTAAACGTGTATGTCCTCTCTTGCTTTGTGAACTTTGTGTTTTTTTTGTTTCATCATGCAAACAGATTCTGAACAACATTGATATAAAAAATAATAATAAAAAAAAACAAAACCTCACAACATGACCTATCAGCGGCTGACAAAAAGAAATACAGCCCCCTGTTGGTCTGTCCTCGTCGTTCAGCAGTTGACAGCAGAAGGCAGAAGTGAGCAACTCCTCTGCTGCCCCCAAATGGCCACGAAACACAACAAAAAGTGCTTCTGAATTCCCCTTCTCGCCAGAGTGCACCTCCACACTGTCGAGCCTCCGAGCGTGGCACAGAAGCCAAGACACTGCGTCACCGTAAATAAACAACGTATTTCAATAAACAACCAACGGAACAATTATTCTGCTCTTTGAACACGGCGAGCAGAGGTGCCTGTCTGGGGTTTGCATGAACACCACGTACAGCTTAATAGTAAAAAAAAAAAAAAAAATGGCCACAAGGCCTTTGTCTCACGTTCGCACACACAATTAGGCCATGGCTCCGATTTATCCACCCTAGCAGTCAAGGGATCACTCATTTGGTTTCACCAAATGCACATTTGAAATGCACAAGGAATTTGAAAGATACCAAGTGACACAGAGGCTGCAAATACAAATGAATGGACTTTGCAAACACGTTGTTGCTTCTTTTGTTCCACTGGTACACTGTCACTTAGTAAAAGTAGCAGCGTTGGTTAATTTCTGCAAACTTTAGGCAAATACAGTTGAGTTGGATGACTTTATAATCCTTTTGCCACTTGTGCTGCTGTTACAGTATAATAAACCTTTAACCAAGTGTTAAGTAGCTGACATGAAGGTTAACATGCACCCATAACTGTCTAAAATTGATGTTTTCTCAGGCTATACTTATCAGACATCATTTACTTGGGACTTCTTTAGCATGTTTAGCTTGACTTTAATTATGAACCACATGAAGTCCAACATTTAAAGGGTCCATGAAGCTTCCAGTTGGGATTGATTGGATTAAAGAACATCGGAGTTTGTTGGCGGCAACAATGGACTAAAACATCTTTCAAAAAGACTCAAACAGCAAACTTTTTAATGCAGTGAGAAGCTGCTCATAACACAAAATACAGACTCTTCAACTTGACATATTCTTTCTTACCACTGGCACTAAAACAAGTTTGGGAAATTCTGATTTACTGTTGTCCGTGTGATTCTTTATGATCTGTAGAAGACAGTGACTCTGAAAGTTTGTGTTGAGATGAACACTGGTGACATCACCTCCATTATATTGCACTTAATCCCCAATCTAAGCCTTACAACAATAAAAAATCAAAATAAAATATGTAGCGCATGCACAATTGTGTGACATTTAGGAATATCACAGCTGAAATGTACCAGTGATGTGACTGGTGAAGAAATGAGAGACGCAGGGCAAGAACGAACAGAAGACAAACACGAATAAGATCTGCCAAACACGGTTTCTTAACTTAATTTGTATGCATCATTATTACTATCAAAGTTCTGGAGGATTCTCTTCTTCCAAAGCTGCATTTCTGTCCTAGTGTGAGCCAACGTTAGGGAGTCCCACTGGTCCTTCAGTGATGTGAATAACAAATAAATGCCTCTTTCATGTTATGGCTGTTAAACAGGCACATGTTGCGAACGATGGGGAACTTTATAAATAATAGTAAGTAGAAAACCTGCCGTGTCATCATCCTATTAAGGAGGACGTCTGTTTCCTTGTGCTTCCATTATTCTGTCCGCGCCCTGTGTTAATTCTCACAGTTTACATGAGACCACTTCTGAGGGAAATGATCTTTTCAGTCAGAAAGAACCATTGGCGTCCTTGAGAACATGATACAGTGGAACAAAGCTGTTCTGTTGTGCAGTGCTTTGAAAACACAGGGGCTGTGTGTTTCCATAGCAACCTGACATTTGATACAATTACGCGCTCTGAACTCGGTCAATCATAATGTCAGAAAGCATCTCTGTTAGGCGTCAGATCGGCTTTCCGTGATCGAGGATGAGATGTCATACCAGGGCTCATTCCGCAAAATCTAATTCTCTGATTCCTAAACAAAGCAAGAGCTCTCTGGCACAGCTGCCCTGCAACACTCAACATAACATTTGGCGTGTTTAGGTCCATAGTATGCACAATGACAAATAATCAGTATCTGTTCACACTAAGACATCATAGAGAAGGGTGGATGAGGAGTGTTTGGCTAAAAGTCAACAAGGACTGTCCAACATGTAGTTTACAAATGTAATACACACATAACAAGTCAATACCTCCTCGACTCTCTGTCTCGGTTTGGCAAATCTCCGTCTCTCTGAACAGATTCTGTTCGTGGAATAAATTCACAGGGTGTGTGTGGTTTAGAAATCCTTTACAAGCGCATTATCAGTGTCAGAAAGCCTTTACAGAGCAGAGCACACCTGATAGTCCATCTGACACCACTGCCGGTCGTTTGATCTTGTTGCGGTGTGTGTGCGAGTGTGTGACAGTTTGCCCTGCTGAGCATCCTCCGTGTCACACATGCTGGCATTTCCAGCGCACTGTGTCCAGTGCGTTTGAGAGTGCACGTGACTCGGTGTGGTCAGGCTCGCGGTTCCAGTTTGTGTGACAGTTCGAAAAGCGTCTGCTGATTGTCGATGATGTGCAGGCAGTGAACGCTTGCCCTCACCTCCGCGCTGTCCGCCCCAATCACCTCGTTGCCTGGGAGACCGACACAAAATGCACGCTTGAGTCAAGCAGAAGTATTTTCTGGTGGATCAAGTAACACTGACATTCACTTATATTTGACAAAAAGACACGGTGAGGCCATATAAAGACAATAATAGACTGTCTGGAAATGGTTGCTTAGAAACTGTGAGAGAACAAGGAGTCAGCTGACACTGGTGCAGGAGTAGTGCACAAACCCAACTGCAGATGGCGATACAATCCTCACAATGAATATATCCTAACAGTGCAGTTTTCCCAAAAAGCTTGGGTACATCTCACCAACAAATCTTTACTCATTTGCACAGTAATTACATTGCTCAAAACATTTTCTACAAACAGACCCACACAAAGGATCCCCTGCAAATACAGGCCTATATGAACTAGGACGTGCTGTATGAGTGTGTGAGTGAATGGGTGAATGTGGCATGTAGTGTGAAAGCGCTTCTAGTGCTCAGCGAGAGTAGAAAAGCTCTAGTACAGTCCATTTACCATTCGTGTCAACATTTGGCCCTGCCATTGAAAAGCTAAGATTAATGACATATTCCACAGTCGTGGGATCTAAAATGATTTGTCTGTTTTGCTTACCTGTCATTCTACCACCTCTTTATTCTTCCCAGCTGTTGAACCTGTTATTTTCCTTGTTGCCAGATCTAAAATCATGGCTCTAAAACTGGTGGTACGCAGAAGATATTGAAAATTTAGCGAACTGCTTACGGATTTAAAAAGCTAGAAAATGTGCCATTTGCAGTGTCCAGTTGTTATTCCTGATGTTCTTACCTCGTTGTTTGTGTATGTTGTCGGGGAAGGACTTCGACAGAAAGCTTTTTTTTGTCTTTTGAAGTCAGTGATCAATCGCCGTACCAAGAGAGACATTTTTCTGAAGTGCTACATAGTGTAAAAACTTTCAGAACCACTGATCTAAGAAATGTACCAAAAAAACGACGGAGCAAAAAACAACAAAGCCTTTGTAACCTAAAAATAAGAGGACTCACCGAGTTGGTCGCTTTGGCAGTGGCGAATCATTCTCACGGTGTCTGCAATCATGTGCTGTCAGTTTAAGAAAAGAAGAGTTACATCAGTGGGATGCTAGAATGCCAAGATCTTATATTTGAACAAAACCAAGCCTTTCTTCTATTCAAAATTAAGAAACAAAACAAAACATTGTCACAGATAAAGGGTTTAAGGCACACACTCAAAACACTGAGAGACATTGAGAAATGGACCTCACCAGCTTCTCAAAGTTGACCAGGTTGTCATGGAAGGTCTTATTTCCCTCATGAATAAAAGTTATATCTAAAAACCAGTAGAAAGGCATATCAAGGCTTCATACAGTGCCGTATTTTAGGCGAGTGTCTTTGTTTGAGCACGAACGAGCGCGCGGTCGTGTAGAAAATACCTTTTAGGAGAAGAGGCATGAATGGAATCTTGGGAGGTTTCATTCTCTTGAAGGCCTCTCTGTAGGCTTTATGGTTCAGAGACGGATCCTGGAAAGAGGCGGGAGGAGAGAAAGAGAGAAAAACCTGAGTAGAAGAAAAGACTTGGAGAAGGGGAGATTTAAGGATTTGACTGTCAAATCGTAAGAGGAGCACATTTCAAGCTCTGCACGTATCCCTGCTTTGTCTGTTCTCACCGTGATGAGCTCCAACTCTGAAAAAAGCTTCTTGAACTTCCCTGGACATTTCTGAAAAGAGGAGGATATTTGGTCAGAAGTGGACTGAAAATATGAAGAAAAAAAAAAAAAAAGGAACCGCAACACACATTCTTACCTCCCACGTTTGGTTGAGTCGACTGACAGCAGCTGTGTTGAGACCCATGATGATGGCGAATGCAGAGTTCAGATTTCTTTGGGCTTTACAGCTTCATGCGACACAAAGCAAAATAAGGAAAAACATTTGATTCAATTTGAGAAAAATCTTGATATATCATCTACTAATTTATTTCTGCTGATGTTGTGTGTAAGTTCTTACTGAGCTGCGATCTTGATGAACTTCTTGAGCAGCTGCACTCTCTTGTTGAGCGATACACACATGAGCACCTCGGACATGACCCACTGCTGGACCTCGTTACAACGCTGGAGCAGGACAGAGAGCGCCGCTGTGTGGCCAGAGCCAGGAGCACGGCTGAGGGTGTAGTACACCAGCTCCTGCTGCATGTGGAGAGAGGGATAGGTGTGTGTCACATCCAAAATCCATCACAAAATTCAGTTCTGGCCATAACTCTACATCCTCTCATCATGATCATCATGACCAGATGTATGTTTAGAGGACTAAGGATGAGGCATAAAACCCAAGAGCAATGTAGCAACTGTTAAGCATGGCGGTGGAATCATCATGCCACCAATGAAATGAACAGAATCTCACAAGGTGGATAACAGGGAAGATAAAATACTTAGAGAAAAATATAATCTCATCCAATTCAGGGTAGAAAAAAGAGCTGTTCAATAAAAAAAAACGTGTTGATGTGGAGCGTACATCAACTTTAGACTTTGAAATTTCTTCTTCATGTACCTAAAAATCATTTAAAATCATTCATTAATCTTTCTTTTTTTTTGCATTCATGACTTTTAAAATCTAGATTTCCTTATAAAAAAAAGCATGTTCATATTGTTAATGTAACCATGTAAGAAGCTCTATTTGTCCCTATTTAGCTCTTCAGCTTAGGCGTTTGCATCTTTAATACTTTCATTCCTGCATTACTTTAAAGGATATGAAATCATTGCAAAGTATAGACACACAACATATTATTGTGTACCTCGTGGATGGATTTGAACAGGCTCCAGTCCAGGTGTGTGAGGGCCGCTGCCACGTCCCAGGTGTTGATGCCTAAGAGTCGGACTGGTCTCCTGCTTAATTCAGCACTGTCTGTCAACGGAGGCTGCACAGAAAAAACAAAAGAAAACAAAAAAAATAGTTTAGATGTGCACAAAAATCCTGTTGCTGCACAAAGACACTGTCTATTTACAGGACCTGGGTAATCTCTAACTGAGCAAAGTAATATTTTACCTTGTGTATAATAAAAATGAGACAATGAGACTGGAAGGCTTTAGTTAAAATACAACATTCAAACAAAACAACACAGCATAAAGCTTTAAGTTTCAATGCTTTCTACCGACAAGCTGGACTGAAATCTATGAACGGAAGTCGATTCATTCAATTAGGTTGTTCTGTTCAAATCAACACACTTTTATATAAAACACCGCTTTGCATTCCTTAGTAGGGCAACTAACATTAAGCGAGCTGTTGAAATTCCTCAAAACAGGCCTGGATATTTTAACAAACCTATTATTTGGACAACTGATTTTTCAAAAAGCTCTTAGGGGAACGATAAACTGGTCAGAATCGGCAGCATAATATGCCCGATATCGCAAAGTTTAAGTCCCATTACAGCTGAGCTCCGCTGTGAAAAACACGCCATGGCAGAACAACACAACATCCAGCTTGTGTCCATGGCATCCATCACTACTAATGATAGATGGAGAAAGATTTAATGTTATAGAGTGCTGGAAACACAAATATAACAGGGCATTTACATACCAGGATTTCAGTGAGATCCCTGCGACAGGCCACGAGCTTCCCCTGTGGGGTCAGGGACTCTGAATACACACAGTCGCTGGGCTGCAACACCCTCCGCTCTGAAAAGACGAGTGAGTGGGGAACAGGAGAGAGAAGAAAAAAAGAACATTTTGAGCCAGGGATCATGAGCAGTGACTTTCAACCAGAGCGACTTCTACTCCAGTTTGCATTTCAGAGGCATCCAGGTTCATTACAACATGTTGAGCTGTGTGCATCAATTTCTCTGTGTACCTCCGGTGTGAGACACCACAGCGAGCACCATGTCTTCCTCTGCTCTGTCCATCTTCATACCCACAATCCGCAGTAGTTCGTGGGCCTCCAGCGCGGGGTGTGTGTGGACGCTCAGATAGGAGTCAGCGCTTACGTACAAGCAGCAAATCACTGAAAAATAAAGAAAAATGTAAATCTTCACCTTAAATGAATAAAAAAAAAAAAAAAAAAAAGAAAAAGCACGGTGTACTGAGGAGATTTAGATGCCGACACATTGCTAACGTGCGTAATTGCGTGCGGCTTTGAACGAGGTGTTGTTTATGTGTGTGCATGTGTTCGTGTCCGTTCCTCACCCTCTCTGGTCTCTGTGTGAGGGCCGCGGAGCTGCAAACAGTTTTCCTTCAAACTCATCTGCTGATACATTTGTTTGCTCTGACAGAGAGAACACAGGAGAAACATGGAGATTTAAACTACTTTCCTTAACATGCACCGGACACTGTTTGCCTACGACAGCATCTGTGATAGCTACATTAGTTGTGCTCTCCCAAAGCTCAAAGTTTGTGTCACTTTTTTAATGATGTGAAACTGCATCTCTGTCTTACCTTCTGGCTGGGAGGGCAGTCATCCACTGTACTGCAATAGATAAGACACAACAGTGAGAAGGGATTCAGCTCTTCAAAATATTACAAACAGGCACACAAGGCTACACTCTTTGTAGCCAGACAGGAGCACTTACTGTCTGCGACGCAGAAGCTTCTGAAACTCTTTCAGGTCTTTCTCCAGTGTGGGGAACTCATACAGATCTTCTAAGACACACCTGTAAAGGGTCTGACAGAAAGTAAAAAGCAGAGGTGATTAACATTCTCTGAGCGGGCAGAGCATTAAAGCGTGCGGAGCGTCCCACAAACTCTTGTCTGGCTCCTGTCAGCTCTTTGTGACCAATTACTAAGCAGCGTGTGTTCACAGAAGTCGTCCAAATAATGCTTTACTCCAGTTAGCGTTCTTAAAGAAGTGAATCAAAATGATCAGCAGGTCAATTTGGATTTACTATTCGATGAATCAACTAGTTGTTGGAGCTTTAAGTGTTGCTACTTTTCATTAACATTGTTGCATTTGTCATGGAAAAATGAAAAGAAATACAAGATGAGGAGTAATACAACTGGTAAGAACACAGTGGCTCATTTACTGACCATCATCGAATGTTAGCCACGATAAATAGGATGATAACATTTGGGACTGTACTTAATTCGGAGACTAACACACTCTGTAGCATCTGTGTGTGCTCATGTGTACTGAAGAACATTAGAAACCAGTGTGAAAAATCAGGAGTTTGTAACAATAAGAACTTGCTAAGACAAACACACACACACACCTCATTATTGCTTTCATTGACCCGCTGTAGTTTCATTTTCCTATTCCCCTCTCATCCATCTGTTACTAGGCAACTATCACCTGGGTTACGCACTCCATATGAGATTATACCCTTGCCAACCCTACCACTTTGGTTCCCATGGCAACCTGCCACCGAGCAACGGGGGCTGTCAGGTTACGGAGGGCCAATGATTGCTGACTTGTTTGTTTGCGTTTGAGTGTGTGGATTTCTTCAGGTCCGATCGTCCTGTGTGTTTGTGCTTTCTTCTTTTTCGGTGACACACATCCTAAACATCTGAGTGAGTCCAACGCAGATACGGCAGGAACACGATGGACACTAAGAAGATCTATGGTGAACCACGCTACAGTGACGTGACTTCAAAATATTCACATGGGTTTCAATTACCTCCATGTCTTACATAGCTTCTGTGTTTCATGCATAAAATAAGTGGCAGAGTGTTATTATCTTGCTCATTTGACTTAGTTGTTATAGTTAATTTGTTATCCTTCTCACAGATCAACATACAATCACATATTATGGTTTTTCTCCACATTCGTCATATGACATGCCGTAAAAGTGCCAGTTTGTTGTCTTTATGTCAAAGGGATCATATAAAACATTGACAAGGCTCCCATGGAGAAGAAAGCTGACACACACTTCAGTTTAACATGACACCCAGCAAACAGTAAGCTCAGAAAATACACACACATAGACCTTTGAGCTCACTGTGAGTATATCAAATGCCTGGTGGCCAGTCATGTAGAAAATCTGAGTCCACTGATCATCTTCTGATGAGAGGATCAAACCCATGACAGTTAGGAAAATATATATAAATACTTATTGGTGGTGGTGAGGAGGGTTACTTCTGCCATACCTTCATGAAGCTCCTGACGTGCTCCTCTTCTTTGAGGAAGTCCTTATAAAGCCTGCTCCAGTGGGAGACCAGCTGCAGCACCTTGCGCTTCCTGAAGAGGGCGTCTTTGCCCTCCTCCTGGCCCCTGCAGCGTGCACTGCTATAGGTAACTGTGGTCAAGGAGACGACTAAGGACATTCTGGAGTCTAAAAAGATATGAGCGTATGATAATGATTGTGCTTGAATGCATGTCGTAAGGATATTGTCCCAGCAGCGCCTGACAAAGGTCATGAGTCGACATGAACACCAGGTAGGTCACAAGGAAATCGTCCAGCAGCATTTCTGAAACACAGAACACGTCGCAAATCAAAATGGTGACAAAATGGTCCAAGTGAGGATTTACTAAGGAAGTGTTGGAAATTTTCACCCTCTGTCTCTCATTTCCTCAGTCGAGATGGTGAACTAAGGAACTCTAATCTTGATTATTATAAATGCCCTTTGAAAACAACCTTTTTGATGTTACCGTGATGTTAGCATAATGTTAACGTGATGCAACCCAACCATTATCCATCATTGACACAACTCGTGGATGCAAATAATAATCTTGAAGTGAAAGAGACCAATCATTAAAACCAAATCTTTCCCAAAAACTCCCATTTATCACTTTTCATCTTTTAGCATGTTGTTTAGCATGTTGTTGCAGGGATAAATACAGCAAAACACCTGTTTGAAACAGAAGGCATTCTGCGTATTAATCCACTGCACAGAAAATTAATATCTTCACACAACCCCCATTTAATTAACACATCACTTTTCAGAGACAAAAGCTAAACTTGAGCATACACCAAAATACGTCCATCACAGCCAGGGTGGAGTATAGCAGGCTGATGCGCAAGTGAGTTAGAAGTGTGTGTATGTAGAGCGTGTGTGACACCGAGCAGGTGATCACACAAATATAAACAGCACTCGTGGCAGATGGGTAATGAGCCATTGTTGGTGGTGTGATGGAGCGTGTGTCTGTGTTGCCAAACTCTTTCCTTGGGAAAATGTGTGACCCAAATATGACTCTGTGAGGCAGAGAGCAAAGAAATCAATTATAGAACACTGAGCAAAAGCCTCGTCGTTAATATTTGATGAGCTGTCTTCTCTTTATAAATAAAAACACAACTTTCTTGAGAAATGTTTTTAGGCAAGTCTGACTGAGCTCGTCATTCTTTTTCCCCCTTTTCTTTGCCCTCTTTCACAACCAACTATCAGGCTTTTTCCTGCTTCGTATACCGTTTTTTGCTCACTCCCTCCCAACTGTCCATGCCCCCCCCCCCCATTCCCTACAGTCTCCTTTTTCATTTTCTCCTTCTTGAAGATTACATTTCCCCCCGCTACTTCTCCACTCCTACGCTCTCTCTCTCTCTCTCTGTCTCTCTCTCTCTCAGCTCTCTGTGATGATAAATATCCATTTTTTCATCTTCAACATATGCCCCCTGCGTTTGCCCGCTGGCACGCACAAAGTCAAACACATACACTCGTAGATGCCGCAGCGCGCACACATCCACACACGCAGAGCACCCTGATGAATAACTCATTCAGTTCTGACCTTGGGGACTTTATCTCTTGTGAGAGAGACAGGGGAAAAAAAAACGAGAAAACGTGTGTCTGCTCAACTAATCGCGCTAATCTGCGGCTGTGTTTTTTCCCCCTTTGTTGTGTGTTTTAAGTGTACGAGGAGAGGGAGTTTTGGAGTAATCGCTCTCTCTCCATGGAAGCATGTTTGAGCATGTTCAACATGCTGTAGAGCTAAACCCACTAAAACGATGCTCGGCACCACCCCTGAGGGCCAGCGCGCACACACACACACAGATGCGTGTTACACAAAGTAAGTACATGCTTCCTATGGACGTCGACTGAAATAAACAATGCAGAGTTTATGTGCCAAACGTGCACATAGACTCTGCATCCATACTCCTGCCACTTCCAGTGCTCTCTTCCACTCTTCAGTGAATAAATATCAGGCAGGCTTCCTTGACAAAGACCATCTCAGTTCTCTCCCACATTCATCTCTTCCTCTTTCTTCCTTTGCTTCCTGCAAATCAGTGAGATGGCTCCCTGTGGACCGCTGGGAGCTGCTGGTGCTGAGGTCGGACTTGATGCATAAAGGCGCCTTGTGTTAAAATGGCAAGAGTAGTTTTATCAAATAAAAGTACAATCCTAGTGGAGATGTGCCCCATTATAGAGCTGAAATCATTTTAAAGAAAAAAGAAAGCACCTTTTCCTTATCACATACATATAACAGTGTGACAGATTGCACACTGTTCCAGTCATTTCTGGCTGTGAATTGCTGACGCTCTTATTCATTTTTAACCTATATCAGCTTTATAGCTTAGTTTAAAACAGCAGTCAATTATTTGAGAGTGATTTTATTTTTCTATTTGTGAATATACGTCATCATAGTATATATTTAAGAATGAGCTTGAGTCAATTTCATTCTCTTGTGAAACACCTTGAGCTCCATATCAGTGGAAAAGTATAAATAAAGCTGAAGTAGGAAATGTTTGCAAAAATGTTTGAAATCCTCTACTGTAAGTGTGGTTTGTGTACTTCCAACGCTGCTGTAAAACAACTGACAAATTATATTCTTGTAATGTAAGTACTGCACTATCAAAGTACCCAGTAAATACAAGGTAGGCTTCAGCATCGTAAAATTGAGACAACACTACAGCAATCACCTGCAGAAGAAATGCCTAGAGCAGCCCGAGGCAGTCATTTCACACTCATTAGAGCATCTAACCTCTTAAATGTTACTCATATTTACAGGCAATGACACGGCTGAGTGACTGCACCTGGATGTGGTGTGAGGCGCTGACACATGCCGCCACAATCGCACTCAGAGGGCCACACTAAGGGAAGTGCATACCACCCAGGTCTGAGGCCACTTCGGGGAATCTAAAACAGAAAGCTGGGCTGTGTTGCAACTTGCGCAGCATTGAAAATTAAATTCCTTTGAATAAGGTGCGGTCCTGTGTTCATTTGTAAAGATACCAGTGGACTTCGGCAGCTTTATTTAAATGAAAAGCACTTTTAAACTTAATATTAATTTAAAAACAAAACATTTTGGACGAAAATTTTGCTTTACTCTTGCTTTACACTCATCTTCATATCTATGTAGGTCTTTTTATGTAGACCACGCCACATTTCGTGTACACTCGCCCTCTCAGAAGTGTCTGTGTGCACGTTGCCTACAAAAACCGGTGTGTTCGCGTGTGCGTCTTCAACCTTACCGCTTTCCCTGCTCTCTGGTGCCCCTCGTTGGTCATCCAGTCGCAGGTCACTTAGCAGATGCTCCAAGATCTTGAGCGGCGTTCCCGACACCACCACGTACCTGCAAGAGGAAGAGTTGCAACAGTCTTCCTCACTAGGGCGAGACCACGGAGTGCAGCGACCTCCGTCCCTCCATTCTCTCTCCTCCTCTTCCTCCTCCACATTGTCGTCATCAATGTAGCGAAAATGGGGAACATCAAAAGTACAGGAGTCTGAATTCCTACCATCTTCATCCTCACTGTTTTCCTCATCATCGTCTTCATCACTATCGTCATCTATATCATCCTCTGCCACAGCAAGTGTAGCTTGCTCAGAGGTCATCTTCATATCTGAACACCGGCATTAGCTCTTTCCTAAGCTTTGCATACCCAGGAAGGGTGTTCCTCTGTGGGATATGCTGCCTTGCTGTCTGCCCCTGTCAGCTACCAGCTCTAGAGACTAAGACTCCCTCTGACAGCTCCTACAGTGGCACTGTGTATGAACTGATTGCTACTGAAGATGCTGTAAATTGCATGTGCATGCACACACCCCCACTTAACCTGCCTGTCACTGACACTCCCTGCTTTGTGCCTCAGGTCTTGGCAGACACAGACTAAAGTATACACAGACAGCTCTGTAAAGGTACAGTCTGCAACCCTAAACACACAAACTTGTGTGTTGAAAGAGTCTTGGTGTTATTTTCCCCCCTTTCAGCTGAAAACAAAAAGCCATTCTGTCCTGCTGCTCCTTGCCAGAGGCTAGAGCATACATTATCCCAGACACAAACACATATAATGCTAGCAACACGACCAATGTTGTATGTGTGCATTCAAGAGTGCGGTTGCAACTCGAGAACCCAAAGTAAAAACAGATAAAGAGAAGGCGTACTATGTTTATCTTATTGTTGTGACTGTCAGTTTGGAGGATTATTATAGTTCTAAAGGAGGAGGGACTGACCTCTTGTTGCAGTCCTCCTCTCTGGACCCGCCCCCTGACGATGTAGGTGAGGGCCGGTCCGAGGGAGACGTCACCGATGATGTCACCCTCTGCAACACCAATACGTCTCGTCCTCTCTCCTTGAGACAAACCCTCCCCACTGCTTCCTGAAAGGAAAAAAATAGAGCGACGAGTCACAAAGTGAAGCAAGGACAAAACTGCTTGGAGGCTAAAAGTGGTGAGGTTATCGCATGCTTTATTTCAGTCAAGACAGGCGACAAAATAAGCACGATTCAAACCACGTGACTACTCTAAATACAGCACTTCCTTTTCCTACCGTCTGCACTTTATTTGTACACTCTTGTACAGACTGTACACACTTGGATCACTTCATATCCACTTTAACCATTCACTTGCACACATTGCAGTCCGATTCTAGCAACGGGCAGGGCTGTGTGGAGTGCTGGAAAGCAAAAAAGCCAGATGTGTTTGATTAAGAAAGCTTTGCAATTGCACTCTTTGGTCCACAACATAACACTGAAAAGTTACTATGCAGCTACACAGACACAAGAGCTTATTTGCCATGTTTACTGGATCATACCAGAAAAAAAGAAGAAAAAGTATGACAAAATGTGAAAAATAACTATCATCATCAGATACCCCATTCACGTAGATTCAGTCTCATGGGATCAAAATTTAGCATTTCCTGTCTTTAAAGGGCATGGTGTTGTGTTATAAAATACAGTGAGCACAACTCAGACTGTGGGCGGACTCTTGAAATGATTTTCTTGCAATAAAAACAACAAACATGGCAGCAACCTGATGCTTGACTGTGACGCACATACACATTTGCTGTGACAGTCCAGTGTCACGGGAGCAGAGTTTTAGATGAATGAAGGACGACAATAAGAAACAGCCTGAGGAAAGGACAAGAGAAAGGGAGAAAAAAAGAGAGGCAGATCAAAGGCAGAGGGAGCAGAGATGAAGCAGCACGTCTCTCCACCAGCTGCTCGCTGCGGTTTTATGTCTGAGCCCGAGCGCCGAAGCAGCAATCACAACCACCACACAAAGCTTCTTCATACAGGGCTGCTTCTGTTGAGTTTGATCATATCGTTGTGCTGAGTGCGAAGGGTGCTGAAAGTGCAAACAATGCACTTATCAAGAACTGTAGTCGCAATATTGACAATCTAGATTTTTAATGAGCGCTCAAACACCTGTTTTAGACCCAAAAACAAGTCAACGCGAGGAAGACGCTGGCACGCAAACACACAAACAAATGCACACACACACGCTTTGTGATTGTCTGATTGTGAGAGACAGCAGGTGGGATACGGCTCAGGTCAGACAAAACAATATGCCTCCGGTGCTCTTTGTGTTTGCAGTTATGTCCTGATGACTCATTCTACCAGAGTCAGATACAGATGTTCAGCAGCCAGAACCTCCCCCTCAGGGGCAATGCTGACATTTTTCTTTTTACAACTGAGAGCCATTCCAGCTCATTCTCGCTTATGTAAATAATGTCACATCTAAAAGAGTACAGTACACACAAGCTACATGCTAGCTGTATCGATACAATGCATAATATACCACTTCCCCAAGAAGGTTTGAAGCATGTTTGTAAAAAGAAAAACAAACAGACACACGTAGTGTGGAAATAAAAACACATCCAAATGAATAAGGTGACAGTTTGAGCTTTATGTCATACTGGTTTTAAAAGTTCAGAGAGCTTATGGGATGAAGGACCTGCAGTAACGCTTCTTCTTGTATCGAGGTTGAGGCCGTCTGCTACTGAACGCGCTGCTCAGGGCCCTCCTAGTGTCATGTTATCCATGATGGATTTAGCTAAGCTAAAATCCATCATGCTAAAATCCTCCTTTCTCCCACTTCCTCTGTGGAGTCCAGCATCAGTCCAAGACCAAGCTGGCCCGTCTGGCCAACTCTTTCAGTCTATCCCTGTCCTTCACAAAGCTTCCACCGCCATGTCAAAGAAGCTCCGTAACAGTGTCCTGCACACTCCTAAGTCCTCACTCTCTACAAACAGAAGAAGTAGGGAACTTTGGTCCTTCTTGTACACACAAACTATTCAGATTCTGAGTAACGCACAGTCGCTGATTTAACCCATCTGGGGCATCAACACTTTACTCAGCTGCTCTACAGGAGAGCATGCACACCAACGGCCCATTTGAGGAGAACATGTACGACAAAGTGATCAATTTCAGTTCTTAAAGCAACACGCTGAAATTAAACTTCCACAAAGTTATTCACACCACTTTTGAACCAAAGGATAAGCACTGCATAGCGGCAGCCGACTTAAAGGGCTGTGACACCCTGTTCAATTAATCACACTCTGGGCTGGCACCAAGACCACACCCAGCAGTGCTGCTGTGATATCAAGATAATACATTTGCTAAGTGGTTTAAAGGAGACATGCAATTAGACCGCGGCATCTACGGTTCAAGTAGCAGCCAGCTTTATCACAAATGGCCCTGCTCCATCAGAGCCGACCTTTCCTGTCTCTTTACACAATCAAGATTTTATTAGCAGGAAAAACAATTCAGAAATAAAGTGAAAAAATAAAAAAACGAGAGATGTTATGTAACCAAGACCAACCGCTGTTAAAAGCAGAGGAAACTGTGTTGTGCTTCTGACACAGTAACAATCTGTCGACCTTCCCGTGAACGCTCACACTCTTTCTACAGATGCCAAGAAAAACAAGTCAGAGCTAAGAACGGAGGAAGGCAGAGTTAAAACACACATATTCACACTAAACATCAGGCAGCTTCCAGAAAATTACTCATGGGTACTACATACACCGTGCGTAACTGTTGGGCAAGCAGCTCACATTCGATCAAACAATCCCTGAAGACAAACAGCTTCGTTCAATTTAACCCAAAAAAAAAAACTAAAAAAAACACTAAAAACCCCTAAGGCATGAAAAAGTAAAAATATCGCAAGACGGCACTTGAAGGTTTGGGCGAGGGGGGGGCAGAAAGTTATGTAACAGAGGATGAAAAGAAGAGAGCAAGATGAAAGGCAAGAGACTGTGAAGGAAAGTGAGAGTACATAGGAGTGTAAAGGAAAGAAGGGGGGATTTAAAAAGAAAAAGAAAAGCTTGTGCATCGAACTGTAGTTCGAGCTTAAAGTGAATATAAATGATATTTCCTTTTTTATTAGCCATAAAGACAAAAGCAGTACATGAAAAAACAAATTGGTCTGAGAACTATGACATGCAGAAGTTGCTTCTGACATTTCTCACGGTTTAAGGAGACAAAACCTTAAGTTATAAAATCGTAAAAAAAGTTTCATAACTTTCATCACCATCTTTCAGCTCCTTCTTTAAATCACCCATCTGTATCTCCAGCCATCTTCCTTTTAGAAACCTTCCCCCCCTCCCTCATTCTGTTTCAGAGGGCAGAGTTCAGGCTGGAGAGGTTTGAGATTTCAGAGCAGAAAATAAGAGAGTGGAGGAAATGTGCTCGTTGCTCTCCTAAAGGGGTCAAACTGCAACCATTTCATATAATTAAAGTTAAGTGGGAAAAAGCATGTACTCAGCACTGCACAAAAATCAGCTTGGCAGTAAAGCTCTCACAGTATCTGTTACTTAGTCCCTTTTCCTTCTCTCTCTCTCACACACACACAAATGCAATATGACATAATATTTTTTAGAGGAAAGGTGGGCTTCATGGAAAGTCTAAAGGAAGCCCTCTCTGTTCCTTTCCTGTTCCTACCAGTGTGTGTGTGTGTGTGTGTGTGTGTGTGTGTGTGTGTTGGCGTCTGAGCCAATAGTAACCAAGCCATATCTATGTTGTGATAGAGCTGGGCCTAATTCCAGGAAATAATGGATAAGAATATGAAAACACAATCCTTTTAGGTCAGCAGCACACACACACACACACACACACACACACACGAACATGCATTGTACTGTAATTCCCACAACCACTAGAAAGTAGCACAGGCTCAGCAGAAAGCGTACCTGTGCATGTCATGCATACTGTGACCTTGTCATAATCCCCTATGTAGGATGAACTCTGGTAAACTGTGACGGCTGAATCAAATAAGGAAAAACACAAGAGCAAGTCAGAAGTGACTGAAGGCAGAAATGCACCCGATGCTCTCTACGAACGCGCAAGTTCTATCACTATGGAAACGGCTCACATGAGTTTATCAGTGCTCATCTGTCATGGGGAAAAATTTTTTTTTTTTTTTAAAAAGGACACACATACAGAAAATACAATCACCATGACAACCTAGTAAAAAAGAACGGTCTCAGTCATCAATAGAGCTGGCTGCTTGATTTGTGTTTCTGCTAAATGCTGCAGGCACGGATCACGTCAACAATGTAATGCCAAATCCCTAAATGGTTTTAGAGAAAGATTAAGATTTATTTGCTGTTACTTACTAAAAGACTAAAAGACTGTTTCCAATCATAAAATAATCCAACAGGTAATAACCTTCTCTAGGGGCTAAATAACTGAGATTAGGAAAATTGAGCTGCATTAAAGTGTTTTGCTTTTAAGGATGTTTCTAATGCGATGCATGTTTTTTTGCACTTCCCCACCGTTACATGCAGCTGCCTCCTGGTCATATGTGCTCTGACTGGTCTGTACTGAGAGAAAACTATTTGGGACCTGATGTTGTCGAGCCGCACTTTCATTTTCTATTTATGTGTAAATACAATAAAACGGATCAATGTAAACGTGATAAAAGTCACAACTTCATACTAATTGGAAAAATCCAACATTCAGGTGGTACAGTACGTGTGACTGAAGGATCTCTGAACAACGCGGGTGTTTATTCACCCCCTCAACATTGTAACACTTCCTGAAATCTCTCTTTATGCAGATTAATGTCAAAAGAAAACTTATCTCTCAGTCATATCAGCCACATGATGGTTTGTCAGGATTGTTTTTAAGATATACAATTTCTAAACCCCTAACACAAATAACACACTTTTGCATTACATTTCAAACACATTTGGCAGCAACTCAGCCTAAAATGTGTGTGTGTGTTTGTGTGTGGAGATGTAATGGATCTGGTGTAGTCTTCTAATTGATGCATTTCAAGAATCAACAGCAAAAAAATGGTTCTGTATGCCTCCGTTTTACTAGTTGTCCAATGCTTCCTAACTAAAAATCTGTCTGATGTTTAATAAGCATTCAAACTGATTTAGCAACAAAGAACCAGTGATCGCCATAATTAGGATTAGGAAAGTTCAGAGCATCATGTGGGAGTAGAAGTTAAGTTGAACCCTCTCAGGGTGCATCCCTAATTCAAAAACACTGTATTTACAGTGCAGTATATATATCTCTGTGATCCTGTACTCTAGTTAAGCTGTTGTCAGACGCTGCTCATTTTTGCTGTTGTAATTTTTACAAGGAATGAGAGTGAAATCATGCGCATTTTAGAAAATCCCCACGGCTGGGCTTTAGACAAACTCAACCGAGCTGATAAGTCCTGCGGTAGATCTCATAAACACGCACATCACGATGAAGGATGAAATCAGGCTGAATTTGCTTCGCTTCCTGCCCTCAGGTGTACTGTAGAGCGGGATTATACAGTACAACGCTTCAGTAACACCCCACTCATTATGAGCACACTCCGACTCAGTCGGCCACAGTGCGCGAACACACACACACACGCAAACTCTCACAAATGATTATAGCCAGCAAACTGTCACACGCAACTGAACATGCAGACACTCACACAAAGTTCTTGACGGCTTGTAAAAAGAGCATGAGATCGCATTGCCGTCGTTAAGACCCGCATTAGACAAGCTTTAGTAGAGAAGTGGTGGTTGTTTAATCTAAAATCATCTGAATGGAAGCATGCTGGTTTGTGCATGTTGGCACACATGTCTACGATGTCCGGAGGGGCAAATAATGCTGGAAATACAGACATACGCGCTTTTATGTCATGCAGACTGACAGGAAAACCAGTCGAGATGGTGGAGATGAGGATTTACGAACATGAGCCCTGAATTAAATCCATGAGTAACTCAGACCTGAGGTGTGTGTCCACTTAACAGTGACGACAATAATGACAACATTTACCACATGACGTCCTTACGCTCCACTCACACTAACCATATAACCACAGCTCACGCTGCAGATTATATGTTGAGAGTTTGCTGAACGTCACCATGCACCCTGAAGATATACTGCATGGTATTAATGACATTTCATGAAATCAGAGCCACTGATCACACTCTTTACTAACCACTTGGTTCCTGTCGGGTAGGCGGTAGTTGTGGTTCTGCAGCAGCCGACAGCCGTCCTTGGCAAGCCGCTGGACGGCCTCCAGTCCCAGCCGGCTGGTGAGTTCGTCTCGGCCGCACATGGACCCCATGCCTCCGCCGCCGCTGCCGCCGCTGTCCCGCAACGCACACACCCCACCCAGCTGCAACACAGGTGGCATGAAGACATATCTCAACCCGCAGTCCCAAGACATGCTTGGAACACTCAAAGTACTTCTAAGGATCAGAGGTCAAGACAGTTCAGAGTGCTTGTCCAAAAGAGGATTGATGCGCTTTGTAATCCAAAAATGATGTAATGACAAGTGTGCAGCTGCCTGTTTCTGTCCATGTGAAGAGAATGAGAAGAAATCTTAATCCTCAGTTATCGTGTTCTCCCTGTAAGTCTTGCATCTTTCTAATTCTTTCTTTGTATTTGAGAGAGTAATTCGCTGCCATCTGTTGCACTTCTCTTCGTGTTAGTCCGACTGCTCTGTGTCAGAGGATCTAGCAGAGAAAGAGTGTGTGATTAGGTAGTATAAGTGGGCGGGAATGGGCGTCTGTGTGAGAAGCGAGTAAGTTAGCGTATGTGTGTGGTGTGTCTGTCTCCTCCCTCCTGCAGTCAGGACTTATTCCCTCTGAGGTAGATAAAAAGTCAGTGAAAAGGAATATCCAACAGCGATGTCTTAGAAAAGAAAGAAAAACACCAAAAAAGAAAAGCACAGACTATGTTTCATTAAAAAAGTTGGAGGAAAGTACAGAGACTTATGGCTTTATCCTGGCATAGGATGCATGTGCTCCCTTGGGTGCTGCTGGTATGATGGCTATCACCAGTGGCGGGCAGCCTGGTCTATTTATTTTCATTGGAATCGCGACAGGGAGGGTTGTTTCATTTGGCTGAAAGTTGGGCAATTCTTCCTGTGGGCTCAACTATCCCACGGTACCATGCTCCAGCAGAGGGTAACACACATACACACACACACACGCGCGCTTGCAGAGCATCATTCATTTTGTTTACAAGGAAAACACCCCTCAATGACAACTCTTATCTTGTAGAATAGCCACGTACACACACAGTCATTATATCGCAGCCACAGTCCCGTGTCCCGGGTTGTTTCCTGTAAACCTGCTGTTGGCTTCCTGTCCAAAACAGAGAGCACACCGAGATAAACCTGTCTGGAGTCTGTGTGTGTCTATGTTGTGTATCCGTCTTTGTCCATTTCTTTTACCCTGCCATTGTGTCCTTAATTTGTCTTTGATCCTGACAGGCCAATGCCTTCACTGGACTGACTGATAACTGAAACTAAATCAGACTCTTGCTCATTCCAGCAGCTTTAGAGTTTGGAATTGGTAGAATATCTGATTCATGCATTTCAAACCACAACATTTAGCTAAAGCAGAAACAAAAAGCAAATAGGCTTTGGAGTTAACTGCACTGTCAGTGACGCGCTTTATTTTTCCCTTTATATATATCGACAAACGACAAATAAAGTTTGGAACTGTGTAAATTGTAAATAAAATCGAAATCTCATCAAACAATATTCAATCCACAACAGAACATAGAAAACAAATCAAATGCTGAAGGCGAGACATTTTAGAAATATTAGCTCATCTTGAATTTGCAACACATTTCAGAAAAGGGGCAACAAAAGTCTAGAAAAATAACAGCTGGAGAAACATGTTGCAACTAATCGGTCAGTAACGGATGTCAACGATTCCTCAGTAAAGATCGGGTATTAAAAAAGCACCCAAGAGAGACGGAGTCTTTCTAAATACTTTGAATATTCCATCACCTGCAGTATGTGATATCCTCAGAAAAAATAGAGAGAGAATCTGGAGATATCTCAGTGTGAGAGGAACACTGATGAAAATCAATGCTTCATGCCATGTCTTCATAGAAGAAGCAGAGTCCAGGTGCTGGACTGGCCGGCCTGCTGTCCAGACCTTTGACCAACTGAAAGCATATAGTGAATCATGTATAAAAAGACAAAAAGACTCTTAAGCAGCGAGAATGTTGTATGAATTCTGTATCAGATGAGAATGGGACAACATTCATCTCCCAAAGGACCAGCAGCTGGTATCCTCAGTTCCCAGATGTTTACGGATTGTTGTCAAAAGAAGACGGGATGCCGCACAGTGGTAAAAACATGGCTCTGAGTTGCTGCCATTAAATCGTAGATGAGCAAATATTTTTCATGAAACAGTCAAATGTCTCGCTTTCACCACTTCCTGTGTTTTCTATGTTCTATTGTTAATAAAATATGGATTTAGGAGATCTGACAATGATTGCATTCTGTTTTTATTTGCAATGTCACACAGCGTCCAAGCTTTTCTGGAATGTGGTTTGTTCAGAGGGTGAGCAAATACTTACTCTACCACTACAATTAGCAGATGCCATCAAACATCCCAGAGAGATTGCAAGAGCATTCTCTTGGCCGAGATCCACTGGATCTGGATGTGATGCATTGCTGGTGTAACAGTTTAGTAGCTGGAGCATCCGTTCCGCACTTGTGGATCTGCACAAGATATATGTAAAAGCCTTTGTCCGTTGGCAGCTGAGCTGAAATTTAAATCAATTATCTTTCACTGGAATTTGATGCATCTTCTGAAAAGGACAGCAAATCTATTCTAACGTGTCACTTGAAGACAGATGGAGTTGCGGTGGGCTGTGTAATGGAAAATGCTAGCATGAAGGCCAGTAAAACTGTGATTCTTTCTAGAAAAGTTGGGAAATAATCTCACAGTCGGTCTTACAGTTCTCAAGAATGGCTTCAATTCAGTTTCATGTTGCAACTTAGAGCGCTCATCGGTGAAGTTGCAGTCACTCTCACTGCTGTTAGAATGCTTTTGTTTTGAAGATGCTGACAGTCTTCTTCGCCCAGCCTAATCTTTGAAGTAGATTGGAGAATCTGGGTTCAAGCAGAACTGCTACTAAAAAATAAAGAAATCATCAAGGAAATCAGCTTAAAGTCAGTCATCAAGCTCTGCAGTGGCCTGATAAGGAGCCATTCGTTTGAATGAGGTGTGTTGGAGGAGGGAAGCATCAAAAACATGCTGGGCAGCGGGTCCCGAGGACACTGCCCTAGAGAGTAACAATAACTTGCATTGTGTATGCCACAGTGCCATGTCCTGCAAGGTAGATGAGAACGTTTGAAAGACTGCAAACTTCTAGGACTGTGAAATTTGCAAAAAACCGTCCAAACATTTCACGCAAAGAGAACTAAACTGTTAGTGAGACTGAAACGGGGCCGAGCTAGCTAACTGAGGCCTTATCTGTGACAACCTAAAACAGTCCACACAGAGCACGGGGAGGAAAAAAATTGTATTCTACATGATTATAGATGGGCACCTTTACAGACAGACCCAAGCTAATCAAATGTGACAGCTACAGCAAAATGATGCTGTGCCAGGCCGAAAAGCAAAGTTGCGAACTGTGGTATCTCGGCCTCCAGGGTAGTGCAAAACAAAGAAAAGTGCCGTTCAAAACGAGCAAGAAGCACACAGTTTTAAGGTTCACACACTTCTCTGATGCTGCATTCAAGCAAATGATGGATCAGGACTTAGCTTAAATTAACTAATATGGATATTCCTATCATGAAAGACTGTCTATCCACTTGTGTGTGTGTGTGTGTGTGTGTTTGTTTTACCGGGCTGCTCTCCTTGCTGGGTGTGCAAGACTCCTGGCGGCCCGTCTCCGTTGTCACAGAGTCCTGCTCCGATACTACAACCAAATAGGACATGTCAGTACATCCTCTCATTATGGCAAAAGTTTCAAAGAGTCGGGAGAACACACATGCTCCAACAACACGTATACTTACAAGCTTTGCGAGTCTTTCGAGCAAGAGCAGCTGCCAACTCGCTTTGTACCTGCCGGTGAAAGAAAAAAAGAATGGAAACAAGGAGTTACAACGAATACAAAATCAGAACTGATAAAGAGGACATCCCACAAACCATTTCAGCTTTGTTTTAGCGTTATCTTAGCAGGTGATGGCATACTTTCTCAGTCTCAAGTTCCTATGCACACACTGACCGTAGAAGTGAGCCTCTCCAGGGCTTTCATCTGAAGAATCTCACTGCACATGTCCCTGTTGCCTTCAGAGTCTTCCTCTGACCTTGGAGAAACACAAAATAGCTTTATTAGCAACTGCAGAGTGTTCAATATTCTACAGCCCACAGGGGTAAAAGTTCCTTGCAGAGCAGTGGTCCTCTCTACACTGCCCCCTGGCATCATAAGAAGAGAACTACAGTCTAAAGATATGCAAATATCCCCAGGTTATTATGAAACGTGGACCGTTTTTTTTGTTGTTGTCCTTTCTTTTAAACCCAGAGGATAATTAATTAAACTGAATAGAGACAGCTTCTCTCCATCTTCACTTTCCAATTTACTAAATTTAATAAGCTGCTAGGCAGGTACATTAAGTAGATGACCGCTTCTCTTAATCCCCAAATCAAAACACCACAAAACAAATAAATAAAACAACAGCTTTTTAAGTTATTGTTCCATTGAATTACTTGTTTAATTGAAAACACAATCCACACATCATTCCCTGCTAAACCAAACATAATAAATAAACACAAAGGATATCAATATATTCTTAGTAAGAATTTTATATCGTCTGCAAAGTTCTGTCTGTCCGTTTTTCTTTTATGTCCTTCTAGCTCGGTGCTTCTTATACGTCTTTGTATCAAACATCCGTCTCGGCAACCTCCGTCTCTCCTTCTTCTGTCTTCTTTCATGTGGTTTCATGTAAAATAGCTCCCAGACACACCCTTCTATTGATGTTAGAGAATCTCTGCATGTGTGTGCGTGCGCGCGCACGTGCCCGAGTGTGCGTGGCAATGCGGTGGCCGTGTACATGTGTTCAAGTTGTATAAAGACGTCTAACCCCTGTTGAGGATTTTTTTTTTTCTTTTTTATTCCCCCAAGCATCTGTGCTTGACTTCATCTGTGTGCATGTTTGACTGTGTATGTGCTGTATAAACAGATGGCTGTTTGGGGGTAAACTCTCCATTATTCCCACAGCAATAATACAAGGCTGTAGAGTGCGTCTTCGACGGCAACAGACGACACCCGAGGGCTCCTTATCCAATATGATCTCTTACAAAACTCTTTGGATTGGCGTCCACTGCACTGCCTCAACCTCACAGAACACACATCTGTCTCTTTCCTCAAGCATTCACGCAGACACGCTCAGATACGTTTGCATACAATTTGGATTTCATGCACAGATCCCAGTGGCACTTGTAATAGCTGTAGAGGAAAGAAGACAAAGCCCTGCGCAACTGTGTGTGTGTGTGTGTGTGTGTGTGTGTATACTGTAATCTGATAAGGAGACGATAGATGTAGAAGCTCTAAGAGATAACACTATAGCCCTCAGCCTGACACATCAACTACCAGCTCTGGCACAGACATGCCAGGCAGGCAGGTGGACCATCGCATGCCTGGAAGGAGTGTGAAAATACCATGCGTTTAGTGTCAGTCTGATACTGTAGCAATAAATGCAGTGTTTTCACTTTCCTTTCAATACCGATAGTCAGAATTACTTAATTCTACCCTAAAACTTCTGATAAATCTGGTAAAACAATGGTTGTTGCTCAGAAAATGAGGAAATCCTTTTGCAGATCTTGGTCTATTCTGAAGAGTCAGGGTAGATTTGGTCCCATCTGGGTCATCAAGTTTGATTTTCAGCTAGTGAACAGTTGGTAATTTGGTGACTCACCATGAGCCTAAATGTGCCAGAGCTGGAGGAAAGGCACAGTAGGAGGTGCGTCACCGACCATTAAGCAGCATATAGCAGCACTGAGGGTTATTATGATCTGTGCCTGCACCATCTCCCTTTTCAGATCACATCTCGAGGTTAATGCTGTAAAGAGTTTTGTGATTTGATGCAGATTCCTTAAGCGTGAAAAACAGTCAACGATTGCCTGTGTACGGTTTCGCTCTGAATGTTGCAAGTCTAAAGCAAGTCTAGCACGTGTTACAGTGCAAAGAGTCTCATTTACACAGGAGGACACGTTCTCTGCTCAAAACTGGGGACTGACTGGTTGCCCTTCCCTCGAGCTATAATGTTCCTGCAATATTGTGCAGTGTCTGACTTCTTGCCCCTTCTCATTAAAAGACAAAAGAGCCACGAATTGTCTCGGTCCAGACCACTGTGCAAAGCAAGCAAGCTAATTCCCTCTTCCTAAGCAAAGGTGCCGTATTTTCAGGTCCTGGCAAATCTGCTTCTGCTGCACAATGCGGAGGACGTTGTAATTCAAAGAGAGAAACTGACAAATTTATCATCATTGACTCAAACACCAAACTAATATCTATAGTCAGATTATTAGGTCAACAAATATATAAGTAATTCACTGTATTCAATCATGTATAAAACCACATTAAAGGAAATTAGAGCATGCATTGTAGTTCAACTGATGAGAAAGGCATTCACATCTAAACATTAGCAGTTCCGTGAGGAGTTCACACTCCAAAGATCAACTTGACAGGACCTAAACTTTAACAAAAGCACTTAAACCAAAGCAGCGACTTCTACTGCGTTTGGCACCACATCCTCCTTCACAGTTAAATCTTAATGCGAAACGCACTTTATATGCATGTTTGGCTCTTACTCTAATGTGAAGCAACACGGTAGAAAGAGGATTAGGCAGATTTTTTTCACCTTTAAAGTGCATTCAATTGAAGCTGTGCTAAATTCAGATGGAGACGGAGAGACAAAGGTGACTGAAATTAATATTCTTGTTATATATCTATAAAGAAACAACATTTTTCTTGCAGCAAAACAAAACAACAAACTGGTAACCCCTCAGCTATCACCACATGTCTAATAGGAGAAGTTATTGTCCATACACAAAGCTCCTATGAGACATGCAATCAGTGCTGAAGTGAATTAAGTAAAAATGACTCAGGATCAAAGTATCAATCGACATATGATCAGCAGGCAAGCTTTTCTTTTGGCTCCACTGAAGCAGCAGTCTTAAAGATCAGGCAATGTTCCCTTACTGTGTATTAACTTATCAGTATCAGTTTAATGCTTGCCTCATTAGATAAAACAGTCAGAGACGGGGGAGACGGTGGAGCCATAACTCGTAAAGAGGATGTGTAACATAAATGAGGAGCCTCGAGGAGGCTGACTGCAGACTGACTGACAGATTTTTAGATGGGGTAATTCTGGACGTTTTCCCCCTCACACAGCTTCAACGGTTTATCTTTAGAGGAAAATGAAAGCGGGAGGGATGGTGTGAGATGGACTCCTGCAGAGAAGTGGCGTGACAGTCGGAAAGAGCCACACGGAGCAGCAGAGACAAAAGCGAACGTGAGGATAATGACTGCAAAATCCCATTTGTGTCCACCCTGGAAGTACGCAGCAGCTTCACACCTCAGGTGTCGTTTCAAGCATAAACCTGGAAAAGACATTTGAGCCAATACAGCTTTGCACGTATCAAATACATCAGATGCTTGTGAACTCTTCAGACAACGGGCATACACACAAGAATATGTTGATTTGTGCTTCTGTTCCTTCGCACTCCATATATACTTCATATTTCCTTCCTCCTCCACGTACACTCTCTCTCTCTCTCTCTCTCTCTCACACACCGATCTCACTCTCACAATTTCTCTGAGTGACAGATTGAGTTCAGTAGCAGCCTCAGCAGGACCCCCACACACAGGAGCAGCAAAGCAGGGAACTCTGGCTGACACCACTTAGGGTGTATATGTGAGTGCACCTTGGAGACCATTCCATGCATGCGAGTGATCACATTACACGTCGCTTATATGTCTCAGCGCAGATTGAGGATATAAAAACACTGCTAAGAGATTTGATTTCTCACTGGAATTTGAGAATGATCTTTGGAAATGTGAATTTTTAAGTTGTTTTTCATGCCGCAAGGGAAGAAATGCACTTGCAGAAGTGTGACACCTAAAACCGAATCATGCACAGTTGCTTGTCGCTTTTCACTGCAAGGCATCACAGACAAATGGCCACAGTCATAGATGCAATCTGGAAGCTTGTCACTTCAGCTTTGAAAATGTAAAGGAACAATAAGCCTATATTTTAGGTCAACTGAGACCATGTCGTGCCTGATAGAGGAGTCACATAAAAACTGTGGAAACACCTTAAAATCACAACAGATAAACAGGACTAGCAGCAGCTCTCCACATATCTATTCTTTACTTACGGGCTAGTCGCCCCACCACCAGAGCGAAACTGGACATATGGGGCAAGTTGTAGGAGGAGCTTAACAGCCTCTGGCCACTCCCCCTCATTGGATCGAAACTCACAGGACGCAGATTCGCACTCCTCAAAACTGAACTGGTAGTAAGAGTTGGAGTCTGAAAACATCACACGCTGGTCCACTGGGGAAAGAACAGACGGTACTGTCAATGGCGTAGTCATTGAAGCTAAACAGGCTGTTTAACACAATAATCATTCAACTGAGTAAAGTAAATCAAGGAGTGATTATTTTTATAGTCATATATTAGAGGCCAACACTAAGCCAGAGGCCTATGAGCAATGCTCATGTTGAAAGCTTTGTTTTTCTTTATTGATTTTTTTCCCCTCTGCTTGTTTTTATTTAATCATATATGCATCACATAGACAACCCAAAAAACATTATTCACGATGTGTAAACATATGTCACTATTTATTTTAACACAAGGGCATTTAATCTTTAACGCTTTGACAGTGAAATGTGGGTATAAATTAGAAATATGCAAAAAGGAAGCCAAATCTTTGAAAGCCAAGTTCATTATGTCTCAAAATTTAAGAGCCAACTCAAGAGTTAAACAACTAACTTGGTGAACAAATATTAAAATTGAAGTAAATGGAATTCACCTGAATTGTAATTAATCATTCTATCAAACAAGAAAAACAAGAGATAAACTGATTGTTTTGTTTTTTTAAAAAGCAGAGACACGATACCCACGGATAAAACCTGGATTTACTCACCAGACCAATGAACTGCACCTAAGCAGGACTGTTTATCCCCCGAAAAGAAACATGAACCGCCTTAGAAACTGTATGTGTACAATGTCTGTCTTACCTCTTGCTGCAGAGCTCTCACATAGGCCCTGTTAGCGCACTGAAATTAGGTTAACAGGCTCTCAAACGGTTCAGTGTGGAGTAAATATCTGCTAACATGGTTACAGACAAAAAAGATAAATAAAGGTGGGCGATTTTGGCAGTATAATGAGTGATTGGTGGGAGGTGGGGCTTTAATAAACAGTGCACAGATTCCTGGTTAGTGTGAAAGATCTAAATTAAAAATCAGGTTCATGTGCTGAGCAAGTGAATGAGGCGGTAAATGAACCTCTCTGTTCTGCTGGATAAGTCAGCCGCTTGTATCTTTAGAGATGTGCAGATAGCTGCTGATGTCGCTGAAAGGAGGCTATAAATTTTGTAGCACAGTCCTAACTACCGGCATGTCAGAGTGTGTGTGTGTGTGTGTGTGTCTTTTTTTTTTTTTTTACCCGACAGCAGGACTCCCAGCTCCAGCAGCACCTGCCAGACACGCACGGCAGTAGTCCGACAACGCACGTACACACACTGCTCACACAGCCACTGCACCAGCTCCACTCCGACATAGCTACGCCTGTTAAAACACACAGAACACACACACACACGTATACGTTTTCAGCACACAATGCCGTGAATCACATACACACTTCTTTGGCACAAAGCTTGTCTTTTCTTTCAATCAATATAAATTGATTATTCATTAATTCTCTGTAAGCCCCCCCTCCTCCCCATGAGTATGCTTGAGTGTGTGGGTCTATATACAATGATGGTACATATAGTGTCTATCTATATTTGGGTTTTGACACTTTTTCATCCATCTGAATTCTATATGTACAGTGCTCTGCAGTAAAATGCATAACATTTTGTGCTCAACTCTCCATCACCTACATCCTGCTTCCTTTCCTGCTTCGCTGCAAAAACAATCTGACTGTCCAATTAAGAAAGGGCTCGAGAGTGACTGGCGAGTCAGTGTAAATGCTTCAGTGGACTTATCGATTCATCCGTGCACACAGACACACAAACAGACGGAGGCAAGTGTACCGTATGATTCTGGCCAGGTGGATCTTGTCTTTCGCCGGGTAAGGCCCATGAGAAAGGAAGCCATTCCTCACAGCCCGGCCAGCACATGGAAAACTCTGGGAGCAAGACTGACAAAACACAAACACGTCAAATCAAGCTAGCGCAGTTGTTCTAAAGTCAGGGGGCTAAACTGTACGCACAACATGAAAATGACAAAATTCTTGTCTCGGTATTGGTTTACACGTGACTGTTGTAGAGGACTAATATGGCCGCATGCAGCTCTCATTGACCAATTCACAAGGGCAGCTCGATTTCTTTCCCCCTGAGGAAAACACATTGAATGCGTCTACACACTCTGCAATAGTCCTGCTGCTGATGCCACTACGAAGACGACTGTATTTCAGTTGAAGCCGTTCACCTGGCTGCCCGTTCTATTTATTCTTATTGTATTTATACCATCTTTGACTGTCCACACCATGGAGCAAAGCCTGCTGCGTAGCCCCCACAGAAAGCATGTGACAACATCAGACACTTTCCATAAACTCAAGCACAACTGGGTCTTCTGTACTGTATGTTTACTGTAAATTATTTTGCCTATTTACTATATTTTCTACATAATTTACATGTGATTTTTGTTCATTCCTATGTTAAACACCACTCCACTGTTGTCCAAAGATTAGAAAAAATATGCAAAAGAGCTACTGACCCGCTTCTTTAAATATGGGGGATATACCACAGCTTATTTTGAAACAGTTCCACCAAATAAGGTCTAAATTTGTGGGGTTAATCTTTTAATGTTGCTTGCTTTTGGCCCCAGATAGTCTTCTACTTTTTTAGGGGGTTTTTTCTGTAACAAATTCCCTCCCACACTTGGATAAACTTATCACAAACTGCTGACTTTGAGATCGGCTTCACACCTATTGGTTGCTCTTGAGTGTGCACAGATCATATTTTACAAAATGGTGCCAAGATGCTGTTCATCTGCTTTAGATGTCTTTTGAGGCCTGACACTTCCTTTTTTGTCCGCCACTTGCACATTTTTCTTCAAATTTTTTAAAGACTCACAACATGTCTTTGCATGGTTGGCAAAGTGTTCAGCTAAAAACTCTTTGGGGATCACTTTGTTGATGTGCCTAACAAAAAAGGAAAACATGATGTCATTGTGACAACCTGCAAGTAAAAAGTGCCTTAAGACACAAACCGATTTCAGTTGGTTCAAACTGGTTCTTTGTCAAATTGTTTGTTATGTTGTGCTTGAACGATTCACAGGTTAGTGGTAAGTAACTTAAGCATTCCTCTGAAAATGGTCAGATACAAGAACTGGACTAGAAATTAGTTTGAAAAATAATGTGTGTGTATATATATATATACATATATATATATATACACACACACATGCATATCAGCCAATGCCCAAAGAAAACCTTGGAACCTCAAGAATGATCGCTTGAAAACCACCTTAAAAAAAAATTACAAAAAATATGTGGCTTTTTGGAAGCAAAATATAAAGAAAGGACGGGTGGCTAAAGGTTTGAACAGTACAAGTGTTTGTTTATTGAGGCAACTATAGCACCAGCAGCTCCAATTTTTAAAACACTGAGTATTAATAAATCTTTGGCCATGTAAGTGAACTGAACTACCCCCACCTGACCCTCTCCTTCCAAATGTATAAAGAAATCAGGGTGGCAATGCAATAATGCAATAAGCCTGTTCTAGAGCCAGTGTTTGTTTTGCCCACTCTTAGCTGGTGGACAGACATGGTGGTGCCGCATGGCGGACTGCTCCATGATGTCATCAGTGCCCTTTCAAACAAAAACAAAAGTCCAGGGTTTGACCAGGATTACAAAACCAGCCCTCAAATGTAACTGAACACGTTGCTGAGGCTGGTCACAAATAATGTGCAATGTTTAATAATTGGCTAAAATCTTAACCATCAAATTCAATATAGCAGAACATTTATAGTAAAATCATTTTCTTGACAAATATGCTGTAATTGGGAAGAGTTAAGTTGCCTAAGTATAGATCAAAGTTAAAGGGTACCACACCAAGGTAAAGTACTGAAATGAAAATCTTGAGAAACAGATGTTCTAAAACAAGCAGCATTCTAAACTCAGATGTTGAATTCTTTATCTTAGTTATTAACTTTTGCTCCATATTTCAGTGCTGAGAAAAGACTACATATATATATATATATATATGTATGTATGTACATATATGAGAAATTCAACCCTTGGGCTTTTTTGCATGAGTGCAATAGGAAAATATTTGCAAACCACATTATCATGATGCATGACAAAATAAGCCCCTGTGTGTGTGTGTGTGTGTGTGTGTGTGTGTGTGTAGGTGCTGAAACCATTTCTGAAAAGGTAATATCCCCTCTGATGTCATCAATACGGGATATAAACAAACACTTGCTTTCACAGCAAAACTAAAGGGATGACATCACTTCTGTATGTGTATGATGTGTATGTGTGTGTGTGTGTGTGTGTGTGTGTGTGTGTGCACGCGCGCCTCCTTACCTTGTGTACTGCAGGTCCAGTGCTTGGTCCGGGGATAGTGTCAGGGGATTGCTGTTGAAACAAAACACAAGGCATCAGAGTCAGCTCGTACAGAACGACACACACGCACACACACACACACACACACACACACACACACACACACACACACACACACACACACACACACACACACACACACACACACACACACACACACACACACACACACACACACACACACACACACACACACACAGAGTAAACACGCTGAACAAATATGACTCAGGGATGAGAAAGACCAGTTTTATCATTCCGAACACATTAGTCAGATTTTGTTTGAGTTCACAGCGGTAATAACCCCCTGCCACTACTCACATTAGTGCTTTCGTACGCATGTTTTACTACGACAGACTTTCGCGAAACTTAAAGAGCACGGCTACTTATTTCTACTTAAAGACAATGTGACCGTCTGGTCGACAGAAGCTCATCAGTGAAGGCGACCAATCATATTCTTTCGAGCCCTCATACATGACATGAGAAAAAACGCTCATCTGTTCATTCCTCTTCAATAAATTGCAACTTTGAATTCAACTACTACATTTTACAGGAAAACAATAAAACAGCTCTTCGTGGTTACTATCATCAGTCTTTGCCTGTGTGCATCCATCCCACTATCAGGAGTTTAAACCCTTAATCTTTATGGATTGTTATCTGCAAGATGAGTGTTGTCACTGTGCTGAAACACCGGTTATAAAATAGATAGAAATTGAGTTATTGGACTATACATTTATAGCGCTTTTCTAGTCTAGTTGACCACTCAAAGTGCTTTTACACTACAGTCCACACTGACCCATCCTCACACACACACACACACACACGCTCATACAAGTGACTGCACTATTAAGATCAAATATAAGATCTACAAAAGGGAACGTGTGAAAATAAATGTTTAAAATGTTTTAAAAAAGCCTTTTAAAACCATTGGTCTAATGTAATTTTTACTGCTGACACATAAAATATATTAAGATAGAAAAAACAATCAACTTCAAAAGTATAATTCTGTAATCTGGTGATTTCTTTACTCCGACCTACAAAGCGTAACCCTTACACTTCCTATCACACTTCTCACCTACTACAGACGTTCAGCATTTATTGGTTTACAACCCTTTATCACAAAACTTCAAAAGGTGTTCTCCTCATTGATCAAAAGAAAAAGAGTGACGTCACAAATACACAGAGTGACCGTTAACACACCAATCCTTTTAATACTGACACACCTAAATCATCTCTAAAGCCATCTTAGACAAAAGATACCTCCACCTTTTAGGTCAAGTAGTTGGATTCTCAGATTCTAATTGAAATGCTTCATCTTCACACATGAAACCAGATGTCTTCCTCAGCAGGCATTCCGACAGCGAGCCCACGTGCACATCAAAATGTCAAATCCTTTGCTATCCCTCGCTCAAATGTTTGTAAGTGTAAAATGGACAACAAAGCCCGGAGTTCACAGCCTGAAATGCCTTATTTGTAGCTCAGGCTTTTCTTCCTTCGCTTCGTCACATCGCCGTGAAACATTTTTTGAATATGGCCCACCTGGTGGCTCGTATGCACCCCTCAAAGAAAGAAGGATTCTTGACCGATCAGAGCAGAAAGCGGTGTACAGTATGCAGTATGACAAAAACATTGTGCTTGTATCGTCTCAGTCTCACTGGCGATGGTGGAGTCAAAAGATCGCTCCATAAAATGGCAGCGTTGGCACTACTGTTTAAAAAAATGACGGCATTTATTAAAAAGAAGCAGGCAAGAAGCTACTGCAATAGGAGTGTAAGGGAAGTGGGATCACTGAAAGGGTTGATTGTGGAGTGATGACTGTAGATGAAGAAATACAAATGAACTGAAGTGATCGAGCGAAAGAATAGAGGAAGTCGAACAATTCACCACACTGTATGAATATATGACAATGGATATGAGCATGACAGATGGAGAGAAGAGATGAGGCAGTGAGAAGCAGAGATCATTTCAATTATAAACGTGAAAGGGAGGCAGAGTGAGCCAGACAAAGATGGAGAGAAAAGCTCAGCCGTAGCTTGGAGTAGCAAGAGAAATGAAGACATGATTAGAGGGATATAGATCAGTGTGGGTGATGCCCATTACAGCGATGACACTATCTGGGATGTCACAAGCTTTCACACACAAGCCAATGACAATGCAGACATCCCGATCGCCCACGCACCTTTTAAAAGGCAAATTACCCACAGCTCATCTACTCTTCATCAACTCACCATTTGGGGGAAATAGCACATCCTTGTTTGCATTCTTACTGAGAGAAGAACACGGACACCAGTCCCAACACGATCGAATGTAAAGCTTAAAGCAGAAGTTGGCTCGGCTTAGCTGAGCCCTTTGAATTCAAACAGAAACTTGGCGCACTGACTGCATCTCAAGCACTTTGAGTCAAATCAACTGTGCCGTTTGTCTCGGAGGACCAAAACACTGTTCAACTCAATTGCAAATATAAAAGTGCACTTTATGAACAAACGGCATGAAAAGAAGAAGCGTCAGTGAGCTTTGATGGATTAATGATCGAGCACAATTAAAATAATCAGTCACACAGTCTCTCCCATTAACAAGAAAGTGTGAGGCTTGAGATTTAAACATATCATCTCTTTTTTTTTCTTTAAAAATGAAGAAAAAGAACAGTTTTATTGCTGTGAAAAATGCAGGCTCAGTGTAGCTGTACTGCCAATGCAGTGTTTGGACCTTGAGTTAAGCAGAGCACCCAGCCAGCCACGCACATATAGGCTAAATAAATTGTTTCTGACTGTCACTATCTTCCTCTATCTTTCTCTCCGTTGTCTTGGTCGCTATATCTCGTCTCTTCATCTCTTTGTCTCCCCGTCTGGTAAACACGGATCTCGAGAGGTCTTTGTTTCTCCACAATCGTCCCTTCTCCCAAACACACTCCAGACGCCTTTTCATTCAGACTGTATCACACATGAAGGAAGATTTCTGCTGCAATGCTCCTGTGGGGTTCTGGTGTTTGCGCATCGGTTTCTTTCGCGGAAACACACATCCCTGTGACAGCGGGTCTCTGCCATTGTTGCGAGCGCCAAGAGAAGAGAAGAGAAGAGATACAGACAGTGCTCATGCTGACACGTTTATCTGTGCGATGACTTCAAAGTGCATATACAGAGAGTCAAAGACAGAGCAGGAGAGGCGAGGTCATTATCTGCGAGAAATGGATTACTCTCAGATTAGATTGCTGAGCACAGTGAAGAGCTGTAGCACGGTATGCTTGGCAAGTCCCCTCTCGCACACATCCACGCTAAGCTCCTGTAACTCCTTGATGCATTCATCATACAAGTCAAAACGGAGACATCAAAGCATCTACAGCTCAATGAACGCATACACACACACACACACACACGCTCCCAGCAAAAACTGTTAAGAAATCCACCAGCCATGAACTTCAGCTAGCCAATGTTTGGACTAATATTAGGAGTTAAACGGAAAATAAGTTGAGAATGAGCAAACAACTTCCTGCTTATTCTAACGGTGACCTTAACAATTGCCTCGCCATTTTGTTTTGGGGTCTGAATCCCCGGTTTCTGGCATATTTACAGACCAAACAATTGTTTCGTTAAATCGAGAAAGTGACTGGCAGATTCACCGCCAGCGCTTTCACCCCCACGGTTGGGAACACCGTGAGACGGACAGCTGACGGTAGAAATGTGGAACCTAAACAGGGTCGTCTTTCAAAATGTTCCTGATTTCATTTATGGGATCATTATGTTTGGTTAAATAGCCTCCAATGTTTATGTCAAAACAGAGTTGCATCGTCTCTCCAACCATCTTCCTCGTGACTGAGTATAAATTTTCATTCATAGACATTTTCCACTTTCAAATAAAACACATGATCACAGGCTACCAATGGCTAACATTCCAGTGGTCCTTATGGGATTGATTCAAACAGTCATATTCACTCAAAGTTCGTGATTTCACTTCCATAGTTTTCTTCTTGTATAATCAGGCCTTGCACGTGCATTTGCATTATTATGCAACCTTTCCAATGACTACTTGCACTTCCAGCATGAAATGCACATTTCTGTGCATAATTATTGCTGTTAGCATTTACACACTCAGTATGTTGTGCTTAAGCCTCTCTCCATCCCTCACTTGTCCTTTCATCTTTCGTATTTCAATGTATAATGCAGTTACAGATGAGAAATACGGCTTGAAGACACACACACACACACACAAAAAAACACATCCCAAGCCTCCGCTGTGCTGCAATTTTATAGCAGAAATGATATTATAGTCGGAGGAATATCATCAACTTTCCTCTAAGATAGTGATTACAGACACAGGATAGCTTTCATTTTGAGTGTGGTTTTAAAGCCTCCTTTTACAACATAAAGCAGCCAACAGTACAGCATCATACAGTGTTCACAGGTCAGTAGGTTTGTTTGTAGGTCTGAGTTCGGGTTCGAGTTTGAATCTCCAAGAAGGCTCAACTTTACAAATAGTGCTTCTCTCTTAAAACAGATCCAAGAGCACCATTTGGAAGGAGTACTGTAATATCCAGCGTGTAATGTGTTGAGTGCACAAGCTTGACAAGCTACTGCACTTTTACTCGAGTACTTTTAAACACAAACAGAAAGACGATAAGATCAAAACCAGCAACAGGTAAACTGATTGATACTGACTATCTCACTGAAGAAAAGAAAAGAAAAAGAGGGCTTCCCGACACGGAGACAACTGAGAAATTTGGGAACAAAAAAAGGAACAAACACTTTCTTCCACCCACAGCAGGAACTGAAGGAACGTGATAAACAAGCTGAAGTGTAAAGAAAAAACCTACACGAATCAGAACCAGACTTTACCATAAAATGACACATCAGTGTGTGGACACCTGGATCGGATCAAACATACCACAAACCAATCAATGGCCTAATTCTACAGGTTAAGGACAGTTAACTGTGGATTTACTACAGATTCTGCACAGAGGCTATGTGAGATTTTCATCTGAATATCAAAGCAAAGAGCCAAGTCAAACAGGAACTACAAGATGCATGTGCGCCTGTGTTCTGGAGTTCAACGTCTGCTTGATCTTCTATCAAATAAAATCTATTTCAAGGTAGCAAACCAATACCACCATGATATAAACGGCTCCTTTTCATGTCAAACTTTCCAGATGGCTGACAATTTCATCAGGGCTTAAAGACACTGGATGGACAAAGCTGTCAGGAAAATACTGAGAAATTACATCTCTTTCCAGCCCAACAAGCAATGCTGTAGGCCAGCAGCACCCTGAGCCATTAAATACTCTCCATTTCACAGCATTTCCTCACTGTTGGGACATATATGTTATACCAATGCGCTTTATCAGACTTTTTACATCTAATTTCAGACAGAGCTAAACTCCCATGGGGGGAAAAAAAGGAAAGAATGTGAACCAGGACTTTCTTGTTGCATAACATCCAGCCTGAGCAGCACACAAATCAACCTGGCAAGTGTATAAAATAAAGTATTAGTAAATTATCATGAGACTGCCATACAGCAACCAATAAAGGACTCATAGTTGGATACCAGAGCAAGTCATGACGGAGCACAGTGTAAGACAGGATTATGCCGGCACCGAAGGCAGAAGATGGCTTTATGCAACACAGCAGTTCCAGTTCACTTCACATGCTGTACGATAACATCTATGACACATCGAGCGATGTGAGAGAGAGAGCTCATTTCAGAGGTTTTGCACTTTTACAAACAGACACGATGTGTGCAGAGGTGTTCCCCTCGAGGAGGAGGGAAAACATGCTCTAATTTCAAATTGCATAACGATGTCGGTCTTCTTTATCATCATCATTACATCTTTTTTGGTAAACAGCTGTGTTTGTACAACGCGTGAAGCACAGTCAACTGCCTGGGTGAAGAGAGGGCCAGTCTGCGCAGAACAGCCATACCTTTGCACTACTTATCCACGCCTCATCACACTCACCCACACAAGAAAGCATAAAACCCACAAAGAGGTGAGAAGGGAAAGACAAATATTCCTCATGTGCTCTATATCTCCCTGTTTTCCTGCCTTTTGAGTCTCCAACTCAACAAAGCAAGACAACAGGATCAGTAATTGCAGCTCTCAGTTTGACATACTATTGTTATATGGGTGCATACTTGTTCTATTCTTCTATGGCATTTTTAAAGATGTAACACCTGTCATTTGTTTTGACAGGAAAAATTGATAACCGTTAACACGACACAGAGTGACCTCAATCCGCCGTTCGTTTAGGCATCACTGAAAGTAACCAGAAGTGGCATGACCTAAACCGTTTATCTCTACGGTCCTTTACACAACAAATGTTGCATATTTTTAGAACATCTGGCTCCTCCAGGACTGGAAGTCCTGGCACACTGCCTCCGACTCCCACAGGGGGAATTCTGGATGCGTTTTTAAGTGGGTGCCACTGATGAGGATGATGAGCGAGGCTGACACTTAAAGCGGCCGTTTGGCTTGTTCGCACGTTGACACACACCAGGTCACACACTTTTACTGCTCAGTTGACCAAGCTTCAAGAACAAGAACCAAAAGGTCCCCAAGGGACATATCAGAACATTTGTCTGATTAGGACCATAGAGCTTTAAGAAATGCAAGCACATTAATTTGACATAGAAATATTGGTGTGTTTACTCCAGAACAAATTCCTATTAGTCAGGATATGAGTCATTTGGCATCACCTATGTACTTTGCTCAATAAAGAAATGAAAGCCAACTCCATTTGAATATTCATCATTGGACTGTTGCAACTTGTAATGCCAATTTAATATTTCCCCTTCCTTTGTCTGACCAAATAATAAGTCACCTCAACAACAAAAACTGACTTGAATTTCCAACATTTGTAGCTGAGTTAGGAAATTATACACAGACTGTATACAAACATGCACGGCTAAGCGTCCTGTTTCTTAGTGCAGGTGTGTGTGGTGGATCTGGCGGTGGTGGGGTGTTGCCTTGACTACAGGAGTGTGAAGGTATGGTGTCCTCCTGTTTTTCTGGTTATTATGGATGTAGCACACAGGCACACTCGCGCGCGCACATATAGAAAGGGTGCCTCTGCGACAGCGATTCCTGTGGCAAAATGAAAACACCTGAGTCGTGACGAGGTTACGAAACGGCCTCAGAGTACAGAGCGACGGTGTCAGGCAAAGAAAAACCCGACACCAACGTTCACCCGCTATCAAACTCGAAAGGACGAACAGACGTGCCGCGGTCGGTTTGAAATACTCACGCTCTTCTTCCGCAGGTGCAGTCCGTGCTTGAGTAGCCCGGGCAGATCCCGGATTTTGTGTTTGAGCTGTGCTTGGTCCCGTGCGCTCCTGTTCCACCTCAAGCCCGCGAGCAAGCCGTCCTCTGCGGGCTCCGAGTCCTCCATGGTTTGCCCCTTCTTCTCCTGTGTGTCCTCGAGCTGCCTGCTGCCTGTCTGCGCTCCCAGTGTCTACCTATAGTATCCTCACAAGGGGCACCGCCGCCCGCGCCTGTTCGCCATTTCCCCCCGCCTCGCGCCCACACTCACCGACCCGCATCTGCAGCCAAACCGCGCGCAGCCCGGTTCACTCAATGTATTCCGCAGCACGCGACGCTGCTCCACCCAATGGCTCACGCGTTTTTACCCCTCTGAATCCTACTCTTCCAGGTTGATGTGTGGATGTGGTGTGCGTGTGTTGTCCGGTGAGGGGAGGGGGAGGTGGACACAGGTGCACAGAAGCACAGAAACATTGCATCACTTCCACTTTCCATTCACTGATGTCCGTGACAAGGAAAAGGGCAAGTTAGTCTACCATTCACCGTCACGTTAATGCTGCACTGGTACTTGGTGGATTGTTTCGACTCTGTATTTGTCGTAGAAGTAGTAAAACAACGCAAATGTTTAGGGCGGAAGGGGGTAAAAAGGAACCAGACAGAACCAGGTAGGGCGACGTCACTGCTCTACCTGTCTCAGATTACAAGAGGTAAACAAAGAGCAGTCACAAAGTGTGTTTGTATGGGTGTGCAGCTATCTGGCTCTACGTTTCTAGTTTCAAGCTGAATTTGGTCCTGACAGTGAGGGGAAAATTGTAGAGCCAGCAGTCAATTCCATTATAACTTGAGGTAGAGTCAGATGGGCAGCATGATTTCTTTTTTTTTTTCTGGTTTAGATGGAACACTGCCTTTCTAACGTGGTTCAGGGTGCTGCAAATATTCATAATCCTAATAGTCAGAATCAGGCAGTATATTCTTTAAAGTCATTACTCCTCCTTTTCATAGAAACAGCTTGTGTTTGCATATCAAAGTGTAATTAATGCCCAGTGGATCAACCAGAGCCTGTTGGAAAATTCATTCTCTTTATATTATCACCACTGTACTAAATATAAGTGTTGTTGTCATTTTCTCATATTCAGTATGAAGCACATGAAGTAAGCTCAGGGATATGTCACTTTCGTTAAATTTGATTTTTATTATTCTATATGCGGTATCCCATTTTAAAAAGTTAACTCTAAATGCATTGTCAAGAATTATATTCATGCTGGAACCTACGGACATCGCCACGAAACACGTTTCCTGCTTTGTAATGTTTCACCAGGCCTTTTCCGACCTTCACTTTACTGTCTTCAGTTGCTGTTTGTTTGTGGGTATTTTTGCTGTAAAGTTTGTCCTCAGCAAGTAAAACACATGTCCATTCAGGTTAAGTTCAGGTTGCTGACTCCACAGATGCAGAGAAAAGATCTGCACTGAAAAGCACTGTCCAGTCCACTTTGTGGCATTTGGCTAAATGTAAGCAGACATTACACATCTCTGCACCCTTCCTCAGTGACCCAGCACCACTAGAAGCTGTGCATGCCCTTGCCATCATGCTGCTTGTGAATGTTTTAGAGCTGATGTTCTACAATTAAAGTCATTAAGGCCTTTCATACTTTTTTTCCTCATCGGTCTGCTATAGATAGATCTTAGCTTTATTTGTCCTAAGAAATGTTCCAGAAATAATCTGTTGATGATATTTGAATAGTTTGCACGTTGTGGTGAACCATTTGCTTTTATGAATTCTTCGCAATTATCTTCAGTGGTCATCCAAGCCATTTTTTTTCCTCAGAATTTATGACAATGTAAATTCATGTAATACATGTTTATATATATATGTATATACGAACTACGTTGCCCGTGTGTCGATGCCACATAAAGCAACCTGTATCACATTTTATTTTTGTTTGTTTCATGTTTTTGTGAGTTTGTTTTTTCATCACATAGATAATAGTTTATAAAAAAAATGGAGTCCTATTCCTGTTAGGTAGCATTACACTTTACCTTGTCCCTTGACATTTTTTGTGGTTTCTGGAGGTGTCTTTGTCAGTCTCTTCGGCATGACAACGAGCACATGACTGTGCATGTTCGTGGCTCTGTTTTTTTTTGTTTTTTTTTAAAACAACAGTGGCACTACATTCCACAACTCTCGGAATGGGCAAATCCCTTCTTCATTTAATCACTATGGTTGCGTACAGGGTTTGCAGTAATGTCTGTTTAGCAAATGCAACATTTTTCTGAATTCTCCAGAGCTGTCCCCAGCACGGAGCCAGTCTTCTGTATGAGTTTGTTAGATTCTTTTTGAGCCAGTAGCTGTGGGGCTGTTGCCACAAGAGAGGACTGCAAAGAGAAATGTATCCTACATCACAGACTTAGTGAACACTGAAGGACCTAAGCTTCCTCAACAAGTAGAGTCTGCTCTTGTAAAGGGCCTCAGTGTTGCATTTCCAGGCCAGACCATCTGTTGTCTACATGTACACTTGGGTGTCTGTAGTCGTCTACCACCTCCACCTCTTCTCCCAGGTTGGCTTATTCCTGGTTCGCCTAAAATCCACTGTAATCTCATTTGTCTTGTTTACTTAGAATGAGGCAGTGGAGGTGAGTTGTACTGGAAGTCTGAGTTGCACAGAGTGAAGAGAAACAGTGAGAGTACAGTCCCATGTGGTGCTCCTGAGCTGCTGACCTCACCTTCTCGGACACACAACCTCTCAGTCTGACACACTGTGGTCTATCTGCAGGCATCCACCTGTACTTTCTGGAGCTTCTCATTTAATAGTGCAGGATGAATAGTGTTAAAAGCACTGGAGAGATCCAAGAATGTGATCATCTCAGTGCTGCCTGCTTTGTCCAGATGAGACTGGGCCCATTGAGGCAGGTAGACTACCCCCAGGATGACTAGCAAAACAGTCAATCCTGAAAAGTGTTCATTTGCTGATTTATATGAGCCAATAACAATCTGACAAGGACTTTAATTATATGGGATGTTAGTCACCAAGGGCAGATGGATGGAATTTATTTTAGGTACCAGAACAGAGCAGGATGTGTTCCAAAGCACTGGGACTTTCCCCTGACTCAGACTAAGGTTGAGGAAGTGCTGTAGAATCCCATGTAGCCGTTCCGCTCAGGCATTCTGCACCTGCAGTCTTTTCAATGCTGTCATGAAATAGCATGCAGTCATTTACAACTGAATAGGTCATAGATTTGGAACTTACAAAACTGTGTTTTTTGTGCCGTGGATAAGAAGATAAGATATCGGTACAACAGTAGGATGTGGTGTTTTCTTACTCTGAATGAAATGGTAAGATAATATATGCTGTTCCCTTGAACCATGATAAGTTTTCAGATTTATTCCTCCATTTTTGTTGTAATAAATGGAATTAGGCTTTTTTTTCTGTTTCTGTAACATGTTTGTCATATTTTGAGCGTTGAATGAGTCGAGAGTAAAGAGTAGCTCTTACTAAATGGGCTGAAAAAGACAGGCCGGTCAGGAAGCTGATGAACGCTGGAAAATGCTGTTTAAAGATCTCGAGTGAATATGATATGAAAGAGAATTCATTTGAATTCAGTAGATATAAGAGGATCTGAGCCTGAAACTCCCCTCTACATCAAATAGAGTAGCAGAGTTCAGCCCGAGTGCAGCGGGTTCAGTTGTATAACTATAAAAGCTGTCGTGTCTGCTTCCTGATATGGCTTATAATCTGGGATAATTGGTCCCTTTCAGGGATCCAGATTATGCCAACACCATCGCTGATTGAGGCAGTAGGCCAGTGTGCATTGGAATGTTACACAGACACACAAGAAAAATCTTTATTTTTTGGTTTCAGCAGAAATTCCCTGTAGCGTTTCATTCTTTCATGTCAAACCCAAGATCTGAGTTCTAGACTGAGAAACCCCACTCTAAACATTTCTATCATTCAACACTTTGAATGCTGGCATCGCCTGTCCTGGGCCAATCTCTCTACATTATCAAGATAAAAATGCACGAAAGTCCGACCTTTCATAGCCCCTTAAACTCAGCCAGTGAGCACTTTATTCAAATGTATAAATCTGCTGTAGTCCTTGAGCTTAAGCTATTTGAATGCATTAAGGACCATTGCCGTGTGATGTATGAAGTGTCTGACAGCAAGAAAGGAAAGGGGCGTCAGCTCAAAATGCTTTGATTAGCTGATTCACTACTGGACCAGTAATAGTTCTGTGTTCTGTGTCCTGCAAGGATCATGCACTCATAGGCCTGTCAAGTTTCGAAATCCATCATTTAACGTTGAACATGTGAGGGGCACAGAATGGCTTGTCCAAACATGGTTTGGTAACTGAAGCATACAGTGAGACTAATTATTGTGGGAAAAAAGAAATGACAAAAATGCAGAAAACTCCCATATGAAAAAAATTTGTTCCAGTTTTTGCATGTAGCACCTCATCAGTCGTGCTGATTTATTTATTTATTTTTTTTTATCTTGAAGATAAAATGTTGAGTCTTGTACCAATTACACTAAACTGGCTTTAAAGCGGTCTGTTCTTTGTTTTTTTTTTTTTATCAACTTTATTCACAGGCTTGACGTCTGCTGAATGAGAACTCTGAGGACGGCCTGACATTTTGTGGAAATTCAAAAATGCAAAGCAGCCCTGGCATCAGTCAGTGCACCATTTTTTTCCCATGGAAACTACAAGGAACGTGTTTATAGCGAAGAAAAAGAGTCCCAGCAGGGGGGGGCTTAAGAGCACCATAAATGCAAAATGACTGCAAACCAATCGGATCGTGGCACAAACGCAATAGCAGCCCTCTGAGACCGAGTCAACAACGTTTAAAGCAAAGACTCTAAAATATGATCAGATGGGATTTGAAGATATTGTCCAGAGGACTTTTTTTACTTTACGGTCTTATCATGCTTCTTGAGGTTTATAGCGCATTAAAAGGTCTTTGAAGCCCCAAATCCGAATCTACAACAAAGGGAGTTATTCTCTCACACAGAACACACTTTTTTCCCTTTGGCCGGTCTCAAAGACTGTGTTCTAAACTGACCTCTAAGCTCTCTTCCTACAGCATCTCTGCCCAATTCAGTGGGATTTTGAAATAAAGAACTTTAAGCTGGAACAAATGAAAGAATTGATCAAATGGAGTACTTTTTTTAAATTCAATTTCATCATGGTGTTTTATTTGGGTATTTCCTGTCCGCACTCTCTGCTGAGCCAAATGTTTTTACCTGATGTCTCACTGTGTTTTTAAGTAAAGCATTTTGTATGAAATGCACTTTGCATTAAAGAACAGTACTTACAGCTATCCTTGGAAAAATGCTTGATATACATATTGTTTTTATTATTAACACTCCTGCTGCCGTTGCTGCTTGTTGTATTTCCGAAGAACAAGAAATGGAAAACATTAGACAATTTTGGAAGATTTATTTATTTTATATAGATTTATGACAAAGGAACTGAAAGGACTTACCTTCTTGAGCATATATATCGTCACCTGCGAACGACGATTGGAAGTTCCGGTTGCCACGTGGGAAGAACTGGACTGGAAAAGGGCCAAAGAATGAGAAGCTGCCTCACTCTCCATCAGATGACCAACTATGTCTTTTTATGAGGGGGGCCTTAAAGAGACGTGAAGCAGAGCCTTTCACACTGATGAAAAGAAGTGCAGCAAAGTATAGCACAAAGAATATCATCATTACAATGGATATTTTTATTAACAGAGCATATAAACCTCATCGAGTTGGCCACCCAGATAATATTAAGAACCAGTTAAGGAACGTACATAACATGTTTTTTTTTAAACAAAAACATCTCCTACTGCATTGTCACATTCTGCTGAGGGAATTATTTTACATTTTACTCGACTTTGTTTATCCGACACAGTTATTGATTACTTTACACCAGATTTGAACCCTTAAAAACCTCTCATAATGAATGTTGCCCTGTTTAAATGAATACTTTATGTACTTTTTTGCTATTGCTTGCATGTAAGTTAATATACGAGTGAGTCATTTTCAAATTGTGCCCTTTCTGCTTTTACTTATGTGAAAGATGTTAGTATCTCTGCCACCAGAAGATAAAATTAAGGAGAAGCACGCCAGTCTGTCTTTTTACTCGAAGTACAGAAATCATTGTTCAAAGGACTTTGGTGTGGAGTGATTTTGGAGCACTTATTTTCAACAGCTCTTCCTTCATTCTAAAGAAGGTTGCAAACCTCGACTCAAAGGACCAGCAGCACCCTGAAAAGGAAGAAAGAGGAAATGGGGGGGAAAAACACTAACGCAGCAAATTGATGAAGAAGAATAAGAAGGGGACTTTGGGCTTTCTTGTGCCGTGTCTGGAGGATGATGAAATATGCTGCTCTGCAGTCCTTGGGGACCACGCTGAAACGAGGATATGATGCATGCACACATTCATGTGCACACACAGCAGAAGCAAATAAAACATGAGAGTAGCAGAACGTTTGAAAAAAAAGCCCACATAGTGGCGTATATACGGTGCTATACAGTGCATGATAATTACATGTGGGAGAGGAAGGGATTATACACAGAAGAAGTGGAGTGAAGGAAGAGGTGGGATAAGAAAGCAGGCGAGAGACAGTAAAGTAATTACCATGTAGGGGCAGCCTTTCATCAACTGTCACCACACACACAAATATACTATGTTTTGTACCTCCACTGCATATAAATATAGTGTCTACAAACGCACACACACACACACATTGTTCAGACATCTCTCTTTATCTCCCAGTCACACACAAATTCAGAGCTCTCTTCAAACAAATGCACTCTTGATTAAATATTAAAGAGAGCCCGTGGCTGACTGAGCAGAGATACAGTTCCTCCCCGTCACTTATGGAGCCCTCCGTCCAGGGACGGGACGCCGGTGGAAGGGAAGAACACCGTGACCTGAGAAAGCAGTACAAACTCTAAGGGAGGGTGAAGAGGAACTGGAGGGCGAGAAAGATGAGAGGAGGGGTGGGAAAGAGGGGAGAAGATGCAGCAGAGCGGTGATGGATGTCAAGGAAAAGAAGAGAGCAGAGAAGGAGATGGAGCAGAATCAGAGAGGAGAGAAAAGTGAGGAGCTCACTGCCGTATTGAGATACAAGCTGCACACAACGTGACACATAAGCTCATGTGTACAAAAATATCATAGAGCTAGTACAGATCTGTGTTTTTTCTCTCTTGGTAAATACGCTGTAACACCATGTTAGGTAACTGTTATTTTCACCACCTAGCCCAAAGTGATGCATCTGAAATACGATGATGACGATTACAGTGAAGGTTAGCACCAAAGTTTCTGGTCCCCAGCAGATGAGTGTTGCTGATTGTCTTGTAGAGGCAGTCTACCACACAGGCTGAAATTTCTGGTCATGAGATAAATACCACAACAACATTTGGGTAGTGTGGGCTTGATGGATATCTATGATATTTAGGCATAAGTTCATGTCAGACCAACACCGAGTCTAGTTTCACTCTCCATTATCTGCAGACCAGCTTTGCGATTCAACTGAGACTTTAAAGGGCTGATTAAATGCCTTTAAGCCATAACTATGCTGTGTGTAAATTGTTAATGAGTAAATATCAGCAGGCTAAATGGAACGGTAAGTATGTATAATATCGTCATTGTGAGTGTGTTGGCACACCATTTACCAGAGCTGTGCTCCAAATACAGCCTCACAGAGCTGGAAGCATGGTAGCAGACACAATTCCCTCCATTTGAATCTGGGGTCAGCTGACGCTTTCAGAACTGTGACATGACTTTTCAGTGTGTGAAATTAGAATTGCTTGGGCCTGTTATAGAGCTTCCATATTTTCTGACCTTCTGACATGTTTTCTGATATAACTGTCAGCTGATAAACAAATACTTTATACTACTGTAGCAACATGTATGAATTCTTATATGTGTAAAATTCACATGAATGGAAAGTAATCAAACTAACACGTACAAACATGTACTTTCATTCACATTGAGTCCTTCAAGTTTGTTCTGATTATTGTCAAAGCCATATATTCTTGCAGTTTGCATGTGTTTCCACTTTGGCCTGAGGACTCACCCTCTCAGAGAGGACTTGGTGTCCATTTTGGAGCCACGGCAAGATTGCCATCTAGCAGCAGTCCGTGTGAACTGCGGTCTTAGCATTAAAGCGTCGGAGGCACTCTTCATCCGTCACGTTGTTTTGTACCAGCCTATTTGATTTATACAGCCTCGGTCTAAAGGCACAAGCACCCTGCAATTGAGGGCTTTTGAGATCAGACTCTGTGATGCTGATAAGAGCACCTGGGGCAGGTGGAAGCAGAGAGCTTGGAGCAGTGCTCACAACATGCAGTCTGATTCTTCTACCTGAAAGGTTTCTATTTTTAATGGTCTCTTGGCATATGAAAAAAAATAGAAGGATTCAGTCCATGTTTTTTTTCCCTAATGCCCAGACTGCTCTACTGTTGTACTTCCAGGTCTCGTGTATATATAGCTCCTGACCTTAGAGCCCTGTGTCAACATCTAGTTCTGACAACTTGATTAAGAGTCTATACTGTGCCTGTGCAGTTCATATTCATAAAAAAGGGGGCTTAAAGAAAGTATCACACAAATAAAGGGGTTCGATGTGCTACGATGTGGGGTCGAAACTTAGGGAGAAGCAGCATATTAGTTTTAGCATGTGTCTCTGCATTTATTCTGGTTTACAAGCCTCTGCTTTCTAAACAACTCATCTTGATATACATTCAGGATATATACGAACAGGAGCTTGTCATTTTATCACAGGACTTATAATGAATCAGATTGGTCCTTTTTGTTGCATATCATTTTTAATGCATATATATATATATATATGTGTGTGTGTGTGTGTATGTAGACAGAACAATAATATGCCGGAGGAAGACTGAAGTGGACAGGATTTAGGATCTTTCTATCCAGTTTTGTTCAGGCAACTACATTAGTCAAAAGTAGGCATTCCAGTCTGCATAGAGAGGCATAATGAAAAACAAAAGTCTTTCTCCTTCTATTTGTACAGCTGCTTATGCAACAGTGCAATGAATTTCCCTTAGTTTCACTGATAAAGAAAGTCAAAAAGAGGATGTTACTAGTTTTGACCCAAGACTAGGATTTCCTGGGTTGAGATTAAGTTAAGATTTGTCTGAGCATGTCTGAAGAGGGATCGGAGGATATACAAGACCATCATATCAATTCAAAGTGGTGATAGGGGTGGGTTCAGAGAGTGGGAAGAAAGTAATTTCCCCTCTGAAAAACTACCTTCTCATTATTAACACTCCATTTCCTTTACATCAGTAGAATGTAAATTTTTACCAGCTTTTACTGAAATGAGGTGTTTCACCATAATATTAATACATTGAGAAGGATGTCTCAACTATTGACCTTAAGCTTCTTGATGAGCTTTTTTCAATATATATAAATCGTTATAGCCACATCTAATTTCATTTGCACAGGTCAAAGTAGTATAAACATTATTGGCAGCCTCCTCCTGTTTTACTGATATATCAGTATCAGAAAAGTTGCCACAAAAATTGTAAACCTGGTGAAAAATGCCTTAAATAATGAGGTTAAATGACAACAGGCTAGTGAGATGATTAGCTATAAAAGAAAAAGGCATTTAGGGGAAAAGACAGAAGTGTCATCACTTTGTGGAAGACAACGTACAAAAAAGGACCCACAGTTCACACGAAATTCACCTAAAACACCTGACTATTTCAAGAACAAGGCCTGATGGGCTTCCTTGATGATTTCTTTTTGTATTGATATTTCTTCCAAATGTTGAGTGTATCTACATTCATACATCAAACAAGTGGAAAGAAATGGACACTTCCACAGTGGCCTGAAGAAAAATTGGCACAAGATTAACTGATACACACAATGCTGCTATTCTCCGGAGATTTTACCTGGGAAACAACATCTCACACACCTTCTCCAAAATGTGTTTAATGTCCCAACCTGTAGTTCTAAACTGTGTGATGGCAGTGTTTTTTTGAAGAGCAGCATCAACGTAACATGATGGGAATCACCACCCATATATAGTCAAATGTGAAAGGCTTGACCATGTAGATTTTTCTTACCATAACCGTGTATTTTTAAACTTCAAACTCTAACTGTTTACTTGTTAGAGGGAAGTAGTACGTAAAAAGGATTCTCAAAAACGTGCAGGATGGGTGTTGTACTTGCAGTATTTTGCATTGAAGTCCACAGAGTTTAGCTTTCTGCCGTACAATCTTTCAAGTGTGTCTTCACAGTATACCAGAAGTGGAACGTGGGCAGGATGACGTAAGGAGCGAAACGTGGATTGTGGACGTCATGATGTAGGCAGACCCAGGGAGACATCTGTCCATTGTTTGTTCTTTTACCTCTGTGATACACTATTTTTCTGTATTCTTATCGCTGTCTTTTGTGTAATTTGCCATCCATTGTATCATGCCGATTTAGCATCTCTTTTCAGGCAATTTAAAAAAAAAACTTTCTGTATTTTTGAGGTCGTTTGTCTCCCTTTAGATGTCAGTTTGCAAATGCATTGTAATCGTCTCTTGCATTTTGTTGGCTTAATTCTCGTTGTGATACGTTTGCACCCATTTTCTTTTTTCAGATTTTTTTTCTATATATTATATTTCGGGTAATTTTGTCTCTCTGTGCTAGTATAATTTTTCTTTTTTCTAAGAGAAATTTTGACAATAACTTCAAAAGTCTGAAATCCCCTTGATCCCTTGGAGCCCCTGTGGTAAGCCAGCTCAGCCATTCAAAGTTATTGGATAAAATCATTCAACTGCAATTCTTTCAGTACAATAGTACAATAATTATAATATAGTAGTCACTAGGGAATCAAAGTACACCACATAGATATGGGAAGTCCCTGGGGGTTGTCTATGGTTTTGCTGTCAAAATGTTGATGATTTTACAGGATTTTCATCAACTGAGAAAATTGGGCTTGTGTATTTCCAATATGATCAGAAGCTCCTGATGTTATGCAAGACATTTTCAAAAGCCCTCACTTTCGTTCATTCCTCGTTCACTTTCACTCTTCTCCCGGGAGACAACAAGCCTGGTTCTATAAGAAAATCATGAAATTGAATGAATGGACTGAATGCAAACATAACAGCAAGTAAAATGTAAGATGTAAAAAGATTAAAGTCTTAAAGATACTGGAGTGCTGGATGATTTTTTTTTTATTACAGCTATCCTCCTCCTCCTCTTTAATGGGGATATTATTGCCTTTTATAAGTCTGTGCATGTAATTTTCTAGTATTCAGGCAAACAAAAAAATAGAAAAAGATCATGTCCAATAGCACCAGTCAGCAACTTTAGTCTGCTGACGGTTACAAACTGGATTTGAGACTGTGTTGAAATACAACTCCAGCGATTGGTGACAATCACACACTTGACCGAAACCTCCTGAACAGCCGTCGTAGAAACTGGACTGCAGAGTGGATTCATTTGTCATCAAAGTCAAAACTGTACTTACGTCACTTGTAGATTCAGTCGCCATCATTTAAAAAAAAAAACCAAACCACTGCAAATGAGTAATTATATTAGAAAGAAAAGTTACAATCAAAATTCTGTAAAAAAAAAAAAAACTGTAAAAGGAAGTTCTGTTTCCTTAGAACACAAATGTTGTAGAAAAGGATGCAGCAAAGCATGATGTGCATTTACTCAAAACTGCTTAGTGTTCCGGATGGTAAACCCTTCTTAAACCACTAAGCAAGGCAAAAGCTCAAACTTTGCACATGCACGTGTGTATTTGAAGAAAATCGTTTTACCGTGCATGGCCATAGTGGAGTGTAAAGTTGATTGAAGTATTACATAAAGAATAAATGTCATCCTTTAGAGGAAACAGCAGGTTTTCTTTGGATCTTGATGGTATAAGATGAATCAATACCAAAAAAAATGTAATGAGAGTGGTTAACTACTTACACATCACTAGTCTGTCTATTTTAGCCCATAGAACAGTGAAGACTGCACACAAGATTTTATTTTTCCCTCTAAACTTTGTCAGCACCATAAAGTGTCTCTGGAGCTCCTTGGCAGACAGGAGGATGTCGTAGATTGGCACTTCCCAGTAACCTCGGATACTCTGCCCTGCAACCACTGAGCTATTCTGAGCCTCAAACTGTCCACTGGAAGTACCAAAATACTCCCCGATCAAAATGCAAACCCGTTCTTACATCATACGCATTACAGGACACCAAGCTGCAACCAGTATTATTCTTTTAGTTATTTATTAATTTTTGGACTCGGTCCACATGAGGGTAAAGTTTTCTGTCAAACATCTTCGCTTGGAGAAGTTAGACAGAATTACATTTTGTGACTATGAAGGCATAACTGAGAGACATCTCATAGTGTTCATGAAAGAAGTAAGTGATGTATCCTGTTGCTGAGAGAACATTCTTCACTAAAAGTGAACAATGGTTGACATACAACCCATGCAAAGAGTAGATGCCCAGCTCTGAAAGCATCATATCCCATTTATATCCATTAGAGACTGCTTTTGTTTCTCAAAGTATTAATGATTAATGAAGAAAACTTGTACGATAAATTACTTGTTTAAAACAGCTAATTCTTCTGGGTTAAAAGAAGAGAAAAATGCAAGGAACCCTCATAGAGGTCTCAAGGAGGTCATAGAGGTCAAAAGGAACACTAAAGAGGAAGTCAAATGCCATCTCTACAACTGGAAAGTAAAGGAAATGGTGATAATACACTGGTGTAAAAACTGGGGGGTGAGTGGGAGTGGACCTAACAAGTCTATGTGTGACTAATGCTAAGAGCTGCCCTATGTTTACAAAGTCTTCTAGAGTAAATGTAGAAATAAGCTTTGGGTGATGTCTGGTTTGGGCTCAGAATGACATCTTCACCTTTCACAGACGATGTGCTCCTGTTGGCCACACAAAGTCCCGACTGCCAGCTTGTAGTGGGACGCTTTGCAGAGAGTGAAACGGCTGAGATGAAAGTAAGCAGCTCGAAGTCTGATACAACAGTTCTTGGCCTGAAACGCGTGGAAAGCACACTCTGGGCTGGGGGCGAGTTGATACCGCAAGTGGAAGAGTTTGAGAATCTCAAGATATGATTCTGTCACACCTCGAAGGTGCAAAGATTTTAGAGAAGCTGTTTTTTTTTTATGGGCTTTTAAGTTTTAGGCTATAGCCAGTAGCCCTGCGTTCTTGGCCAGTGGGCTGTGAAAGCATGTGAGAGTTAATGGTGTTTTGTCAGATGTACTGTTTTTCTGTAAAGCTCACATTTGGAAAGTGTTCTCACACCACTTGCATTTTCTATGTACTCAAAGATGTCCCAAAGCCAATATGAGAGGCATCACATCGCCTAGGACATATGTATCTATGACTAAAGAGCCAGTAGTAGCAGGAAGTGGTCACTGCAGGTCATGTAGGCAGCTCTGACTAGACTGACTAAGCTGCCTAGTCAGCCTAGTCAGCAACAGTAGAAACTGGGTGGTAGGATAGAGGTTGCAAGGATAGAATAGAGGGGGGGGGGGGTTAAAATGAAAATGAAAATTAAAAAGATGAACAACTGTCTGAGTGTTTTGGTAAAAATGTATTTGGTTTGTATGTGTTCTAGCTGAAGAAACAGGCATCACGGCCTTATATTACCTTGCTATGACTGGGGCCCACAGGATGACCTCAAATTGATCATACAATTACCCAATCAAACAATCCCGTTGCTTCACATGCGAGCAAGTCCTGTAACTTGCTCTTGTTGGCTCTGAGTCATCAGAAAGAGAAATTTCAGATAACCTTTTCCACTTGTAAAAGGAAGTAAGACTTATCACCAATTTTCCATCAAGGGGATCTCTTGCACACTGCTTGAGCAGGACTCAGCTTATCTGTATAGTCCTCATCCAGCCAGCTTTTACTAATGCCATGTGGGATTCCATTCTGGGTTCAACGAAGTGGAAACTTTAACTTCGGCTTCACATAAACAGTAAATCAACTTGACAGCCTCGCTACAGTAGCTACATCGAGAAGCCAAAACTGAAAATATATGTCATTAATCTGAGAATCTGCTCATGTGATAGATATGCATTATGGTTTTTTTTTGTTTTTTTTTGTCCAATCGTAAGCAACAGCTTGATAGAGAGCTTGACAGTAAGCTCTTCTGCTGTTATCTAGTCAGTAAGAGCAACGTTCCACTTGCCTATGACGTTGCAGAGCAATATCTTCAGACATTTCTTTCTTTTGGACATGAGTGTGCAATATGAAAAGATGCTGCCTAATGGCCACAGGTCAGGTTTCACATTTTTCTCTGAATCGCAATGATTCAGCAGTGGAACAGAAACTTTGTGATCGCTTCTACAGAATTGCATCTCAGTAATTCCACCTTTTTTTGAGCAGTTACTTCAATCAGATTAAAAGTTTATACGTAAAGATCTCAGCCTGTCGAACTCTGCGTCTTGGTGAGCAGGGAAGATCCATTCGTTAAGGGTAACGCTTTGTGAAAAGTATCTAATCCCGCAAACACAAACTTGCACTTTCAGTGCTTTGAAGTGTGAAAAAACTGAGTCAGAGTCATATGTTTTCATGTGTTAGGCAAGTGTGGACTGGTGTATTACAAAATCAGATGGCGATCTGACAAAAGCAAGAGTGCTGACGAATTTTACATTGGAAGAATAAAGGGAAAATATATTTGTGGCATGCCATTTTAATTGATTTTTGTATACAATTGCAAACAGTGGAGATCATTGGATTATTTAAGATCATAAGCAGTGGTAGAAGAAGAAGAATACCGCAACATAGAAGCTATCTAGAAGAATCTGGTTTCTTGGTTATGAGCTCGCTCACCATTGGTGATGATCAGATATCACCACGAAAACTCAATGATAAATGATAAATAAATAAATAATATTCTGACCTTTGGATACAGCAGATTTGAAATTGTACTTTGTTGGCATATTAGATCCAAAATACCTCTTTGATTTACAACTGGAGGACGTGGTGTGTAAGATTCAAGTGGTGGTTTATGGATCAGCAAACAGTCGAGAAAAGTGTCACAGTGGATTTGTGAGTGATCTATGAAGTATGACAATATTAGATCGTTATTACTGTAATGAAAGGCTGGTGAGTCAGTATGTTGATTTCTGGTTTTAGATTCAAATATTCAAGTACATTATATTACTTTCTATCAGTATTTGGATTTTTGTGAATGCCCCCCACCCCATTCTCATGTTAATGACACCCCATGAGAATTTAAGGGGGTGTTTTGTGTCTGGTGAAACTGTGGGGGGTTTTAATGATCACTGAAATATGACGAGGGTCCACAACTACACACTGCTCTTCTAAAGGAGACAGAATAACAGGGTAGCACCGGCCCAGTCTTTAATCGGGTATCATAATCAAGGCTTTTACATGTCAGTGGAGTAGAAAGTCCAGTGTTCTCCTTTTAAATGTGGTGAAGCCTAAGTATAGTGTAGCATTACATGGAAACAGCCTCAAGATCAAGTCAGGTGCACAACAAGTAAAGTCAAGTCAGTTCTCCAACAAATAAGCTCTAGAAATATTAAATTTTATCTCACTGCATGTACATGGACCACAATATGGCTGAAAATGGAAAAATCGAGCAATAAAATCAGAGGGCCTAACAGAGGGGTGGTCAGGTGAAATATCAGAGCTGCTGACATGATGCCATCAGACAATACGGAATTAAATAGTCAAATGGATCCAAATGTGGCTGACACTACATTTCTACTTTCCTACAATCTGCCAGAACAGCCCACTGATCAAACCCTTAGATTGAGAAAATCAATCCAAGCATCGTGGCTGATATTGGATCAGAAACATTACGCACAACATCGGTGTGAGGAAGCAACAGGGACGTCAGACCTCAGGGGATAAAATATTCAAAAGCGTGAGTTACACTTTCTGTGCGGAAAACACGTTTATTTCAAATGAACTAAGCAGTCATTTCGTCGCTGCGTGAGGGGAAGACCATGCAATTAATTATTCATATGTTTTGTAACCAGCAGAAGCATCGGGATGCCGCTATGCAAATGTTTGGTTTAAGTGGATTTTCCATTTAAATTACTGGGCCTAAAATATCTTAGGGATTTTCTCAGTCAAGTCAACGTGGACTCTGTGTGTGTTTTGTGTGGCTGAAATTTGTTTTCCCAATTATTGTTATAGTTTGTTAAAAGGCATCGTTCCTCAGCCTGGTCTAAGTAACAAATAAACCAGATGGAAATAGTATTACAAGCAGCTTCGTATGTTGGATGTTGCATTTCTGCTCTACCTGGTTACTTTGAAACAAACCAGTCTCAACCCGAAGGTTAAGGTTTCTGCATGCACCGGATGCTTGACGTAAACTTTGTCAATGGGGTTCCTCTTGAAGGGAGGTAGGTTCGATGGGAAATCCCTCCAGAAGAATATAAAATGTGAGCCCGACGTAAAGACGAGCCAACTCCTTCAGGCCCCTGCAGCCCTCAGCATCAGAGTAAACCCAGCCAGTGTTTCCCAGCAGCGCGTCATGCCCTCTAAATTCAGTAAGTAATTTACAGGCTGCGGTGCGAGGGTTTCCTGTAGCCGCTCTCTTCCTCTTTTCATTCATTCATTCATTCATGCTTGTACGCAGATCTTCAGCTGCTCTCTGCGGTGCTGCTGGCGGCTGCACTGCTGCGGCGCGCGTCCGGAGCTCCACTCGAGGACGCGCCCACCGATGGCCCGGCAGCGGCAGGTGACACCTCAGGTGAGGAGGAGGATGAGGGAGAGGAGGCATCCTACCTGGTGGGAAGTTTGGATATGTTGAAGACTTGGGAAAAAGTAATAGGACAAACCAACACTCATCAGAAGAAGGTGAGAGCTTTAATCTAGAAGTTCACTGAACGCCGTTTCTCGGGTCGTTTGTTTCTCATCATCTTCCCTACCTGTCTTTTCAGTTTGAAGAGGAATTTCAGGGTAATGTGGATTACCTGTTCCTGGAAAACTACAAACACTCCTCCTTCCCAGCTGAATGCCCAGACTCCAACTTCAGCAAGGTAGACAGATGATCGCTTTCCTTTTTCTTTTTATTTGTTATCTTGTTATACTGACCAGTCCAATAAAATGGAGTTTTGGTTGCTCACGTCTCCTCTCTGTCCAGGATGCCTGTCTGCAGAGGCTGGTCCAGGGTCTGCTCGTCTACAGGGTTCTCCTTAAGCATGTAGAGAGGGAGTACCCCAACTCTCCAATCTTGCAGATGGTCAACCCAAGCATTTGCCTGCTGATCCCACAGATAAGAAAGAAGGTAGGTACAGGGAATAATAAAAAAAAAAAAAAACATGCTTGAACCAACCTAACATTTATTATCCGTTTTTATAACAAAACCACAACATACAAACTCTTGCGAGTAAAAGGTTCAAGTATCAACGCATAAATAGTGAAGCATCTCAAAACCATGACTTAGCACATAAATCAAACTGGGCAGATAGGCAATCATTTAGTATGCGTGCCCTGATTTTGCTTTTCGTGCTGTTTGTTAAATGCCAAACTGGGCGTTGGATTCCTTCCTTAATCAGTCAGTTGTGGCCCACAGATGAGAAACGGTGACCGGGTCACGGCCCTCAGCAGCAGCCAGGAGGAACAGCTGCTGAAAGAGCTGAACAACAATCCCGATGCTTTCCACCGAAAGATGACAGCGCACAGCATCCTGTACAACCTCCGCCTCTTCCTCATCGATGGCAAAAGATCATTTCGCAAATGGGAGATGCCCATAAGACGCACGGCCCACACAAATGGGGCCTTATTAGTTTCCTCCAAGGGGGAAAAGATATAAAAGAGGTCTAGTTCTACAAATCAAGGTGTAACTCAGGGAAATTAGTTACTTATGATACCGTTATTCTTCTCTGTGACTCTCAGTCTGACGGTGCTCTGGTGGGGAAGACCAATCTACTGTATTGCATATTGTGGGCCTGAGGGCTTGAATCTTATTTATCTTATTTATACATGATGAAATAAGTTATTTATTAAAGAAAACCCCATGATTGTTAGATAAATCATCTTGAAATGAAATGAGTACTTTAAAGAGATTTTGTTGCCTTTTCATTCCTGGACTGTAACAACTCACACCATCAGCTCTGTTGGCAACAGTTAGGAGACATTTCTAAAGAATGTTTTTTAACAAAGAAATCACTGTTCTATTTTTACTTCATGAGAAGCTCTTTTTTTGTACTAATTGTTAAATCATGTTTTTCATGTCACAAAGAATTTTTTTTCTTACGTGTTAAGTTCAAGGAAATTTTTCTACAAATGCAGAAATAAAAACATTTAAATAAATACTAACTTGGATAAATAGCAAGTTTCTTCCAACTTTCCACACAGCTTAGGACTCCCATCTATTGAGTGACTGTGGACAGATTCTGATCAGTCACTTGTACGCTCAGAGGAAGCTGAAATGACAAACTGTAGGAACTGATAAAGCCAGCAAACGCGCTGATAAATGCACACGAATCATGGTCAATATTGCAGAATCCTCTGTGGGATTTTTTAAATAAACTTCAAAATAAAAGCCTTGACAACGTTGATGCCATTTGTCAAGGCTTTTATTTTAAAGTTTAGTTTAAAAATCCCACAGAAGATTTATATATATATATATGGGCAAAATCTCTGGAACATCTTCAGGATTCTCGATTTCAAGAATCAAACAAGACAGGAGTGTCATTCTTTGAGGTTTTATTGTGAGAAATTTAAATTACAAATAAAAAGGAGACAAACATGAAATGGACCATAGCAGACGTCACACATTCACAAAGAAAAACACAAACATCTTTGCAGGGACATGGAATCGTATCCTGTACACGCATGTTTTGCAGAAAATGACGCCCATTCATTATTTTTCCAACACTGGGAACTATGATTTCGAGAGGAAAGTGAGATTCTGATCTGAGAGATGATGTTCATTTCCTGGCCCACTGATGGAAGGTCACATGGTCTTGATGAGGGGAAGGAATTGGTTGTGAGAAGGTGCTCCTCAACCCCAGAGCAAACTGGAAGGAAACAAATAAAAACTCATCAAAATCCCTGAAGTCCCCTGAAAACAGGCAGTTACCGACTGATTATTCCTGTGTAGTTTTTTTAGTTTGTTTGTTTAATATAAAATGTCCACAAATATCTCACTTTGCCCACAACACAAATGAATTTTGCCCTTACGGACAGTAAAAATAGAAAACATTCAAATGTACTCACCCTAATTTTTCAGTTACCAAAACACTTGGCGACTACAGCTGAAAATGACTTTAGTAATTGTTGCCGCTCTGGATCATATACAGTGGTTTTCATTTGGTCTTGCTTACTGTAATGTTATATCATACAATCAAATTGAAACTCATTTAAAAATAAATCATCTCTTTTATGGTCTCATAAGAAGCGTTCAGTGTTCGGACGCACACTGTTGAGTCCGCACACTACAGATAATCTTTAATTGGAACAGTTTTATTCCATTTAACCCCAATGAAAGTTTTTCCACTGTTTTCTACTGCTAAGTCGGAGCTTCTGGTCTCTGCCACAGTTTAGGCACCGAGGACCAGGAGAGCAGACATATAGCCAGTCAAATGTGCTCCAATTCTCCACCCTGAAACGCTCTGGTTGCCTGAGCTGTGATTTTTTTATTATTCTTAAACATGCGCATCAAACAGGTTTCCAGCTTGCCCAGCTTAAAAGATAGTCCAAGGTGCTGTCAGACAGCCAGTGCCTTTCATATTTTTCATTGTCCCGTCTCTTTTTTTGTGCCAACACGTAAGAAATTCTCGTAAGAAAGTCTTTTTTGAGGTCCTAACACACCTTAGGAGCTTTTCCCAGCATGAAAGGAACCAGAACTATATGGTGATCGGTAACAGAGAAGCTCAAGTGTATCAGAAACAGCCCCCTGGTCAACGGGGACTGGGAGACCCATTGGGAAGCTCCCCTGTAACCGTTAACTCTCAGAGAGCCGATAAAATGTAGTATTTTTCCTATTCTTAGCTGGACGATCTCATTTCTTTAATATAAGCATAGCATTAGTGCCTCTTCATTGGCTTCTTCAGAATTCAAGAGAAAATGTAATGTTCACATAAAGTTTAAAATCAGTGTGCAACTCCCACTGACAGCCAAACAAGACACCATGTTTCACAGAGGCAGAACCAACTGTTGTCTTGGTAACGTTTCTGGCAGAACTCTAATTTGTCTCAACAGCTTTGCTCTTTTTGATGACCCCACATGTCAGCACACACCTCACGCCAGTCTATCCTTACCTCAAGATGTTCGGTTCAGGCATTCCTGGATCTGCTCCTCGTTTGAAACCTGCAAATCCAAAGCATACAGAAGAATTACAGGACGCTGCCTCTCATCCTAAAGGAAAGCCTGTACTACAGGCAGGCCAGATCAGCCCACAGGGCAAACTTGTTCTAACACATTGTGAATGTGGTTTGGCTTTTTTCTTTCTGGAAAAAAAAAAATCAAATCAAATCCTAAAAGGTGATCTGAAGCATTCACTGCCTTCAGAGATGTACACGTTAACCATCCCATGTTATCTTCTATAGCATCTCACTATCACGGATGCTGACATTGGGACTGAATGTTTAGGGAGTAACCTTCACACTGTGCTCTCCAGGCCTGAGGATGCAACGACCACAATTCATATTTTGATTCATCAGATGCAGTTTCCAGATTCACTAAAATTCTTAATGATATGACGTAACAGATGATGAAAGTCCAAATACTGTTTCAGCATTGGCGTTTCCATTCTGCTGAAGTCGCAGAAGACTCTCTCACGGACGGCAAGTCCACTTGCTATGGATTCGCATATGCAAAAATATCAACTTCCCCATCTACACCCCTCACCACAGCCATGCAAAGATCCCAACTTCCCCAACTCTGCTTCTTGACCACAGTCAAGTATTTTGGTCCTCCAGAAATATCTTCAGAGGAACAGTCTTAAACCCACCAGGGGCATTCTACTTTGGTCCTTCAAAGTCAGCATTTTTCTACATTATAGAGGCCTTGCAAAGTCCTCAAAAAAAATAGAAAAAACTATCTTACACACCTTCACCATCAACGTGGATAGCGCTGCCTTACATGTACTCCAGCTAATTAAATAAGGCTGGGCCTTAAACCCTGCATACTATGTTTATGAGAGACACAATGAAACAATATCCAACGTAGGTTTTAATGCGAAACCTTCTGTACTGTCTCTGTAAACAGCAACGCTGACAGTTAGCTGTAGTCAAAGGCTAACAAGCTGAGCTAACATTAACAAGACACATCTCCTCAGCTCCTGCGTCATCTGTTCGGATACTGACCGAGGTACAGCACGGTTGGGATAAAACCCCATCGGATCACAAACTGGCCGCACTGGAACAGCTGCTGCAGCCGCTGTTTGGTTTCTTTAGTCAGTTTAGCCATGTGTTTATCCTGAAGAGCGAGGCTCCTGGAATTCCAAGGACAGGAAAAAGGAAGTGACGTAGGAGAACTAACCCCCTGTGCGCTGAGTTAACCGATGCTTTCCGTCTTCTCTATGTCGCCATCTTGTGGTGACTTGTATAACTGTAGCTTCGTTACCGTAACTTCCATCGGATGTTTTAATAATTTAGCTTCACTTAATTGGCTCCCTGTTAAATTCAGAATATAATTTAAGATTCTTCTCCTCACATATAAAGCTCTTAATGACCAAGCTCCATCATATCTTAAAGATCTCATTGTAAGATATTTTCCCAACAGAGCACTTCACTCCCAAACTTCAGGTTTACTTGTGGTTCGAGTGTCTAAAAGTAGAATGGGAGGCAGAGCCTTCAGTTATCAGACCCCTTTCTTGTGGAACAAGCTGCCAGTAAATGTCCAAGAAGCAGACACCCTCTCTACCTTTAAGATTAAGCTCAAAACTTTCCTTTTTGATAAAGCTTATAGTTAGGGATGGCTGAGGTGATCCTGAAACATCCCATAGTTAAGCTGCTATAGGCCGAGGCTGCTGGGGGCCCTCTTATGTCACACCTTTCCTCACATTTCTTGCATTTAACATAGCTCAAATGAAGGAAAGTGTACACATTAAGATTAAATATATATCAACCATAGAAACCATAACAGCAGGTAAGCCATCTAGATTCTTTAATATAAGGTCAACCTTTCAAGCCTGAGGAAAGTACCACTGTGTTCCAAAAACATGTTCAACTCATGAGAATGGGCAAAAAAAAAAAAAAAAAAAAGCCTTAATGGATAGTCCATTTTTAAGAGGGGGCTCGTTTATCAATATCAGAAATCTAAAGTCAAGCCAGGTACCCTCAATATAAAAACTGGAGCCCTTACTGTCACCGAATGTAAACTCTCAGAGAATGTGATCCAAACCATTTCCATACATGTCACTTTATTCATTCAGGCCGTGTACTCTACACAACAGTAAAAATATTCCAATATGGTTTAAGGTGATGTTTGATCAATCAGCCATTATAAAAAAAACAAAAGAAATATAACCAAGCACACAAGTGAAATATAGAAACACTTTATTCCCAGAACTTGTAGCAGTGAGTTATTCTCAGACATAGAAAGGCCAATATAACCAACTTTAGTAGAACAGTATGATGTACAACAATAGCTTACCCATTCACTGTAAACCCACATACAAAGAAACATGATTGGTATTGTCCCACCGAGCTACAGACACTCAACAGCTACAGAACAAAGACAAACGGGGTACAAATTTTGCTTGAAGAGTGGAGCAGCAATGAGTGCTTGATTCTGGACATCGACTGTAGCAGATGGTTTGAGTTTCATTTTTTGGTATCATCGTGCCTTGCAACATGACGAGGATGCAATATATAACAAGACAGGGGGGGGGGGAGGAAACACATCAGTTGATCACTATAAAAACACCTGGAATGTGGAAGGCGGACACCCCCCCAGATGTGCTCCCACTGCTAAAACAAGACGAGATTCAATTACAGTGTGGGCTGAGCGATCACTCAACCGAAAAAACACTCGAGAGGTTTCAACTCGTTACGCCGGTAAACTGTGGGTGCGTGCGCTTTTAGACTTTGTTGTTTAGGTGGCGACATCAACCGAGAAGGAGCAACAAAGCATAGTTAAGAAAAATACGACAATTTGAGAGGCAAACCCCTGCAGTTATAAGAGAAAAATCAGATGAAAACGACTCATTTGTTCTTCCATGTGCAAAATTCAGTATTAATACACAACCACCACCCCCAAAATGTAATGCAAATCATCTTTGTCCTTTTGTAAGAAGCTGGGTTTTTTCCGTTTTTGCCATCAAGTACACGGCAAAGGAAGGTGCTCGGCGAACGAGGGCGAAGGAGAGTATTGCTTCTCATCATAGTGAGAACACTGCGATTGTAAACATGATGACCCGATTCTTTTCACACTGGTTTGATTATTCAATGGTTTTCAAGGAAGAATGAGGACTTTTCTTTTAAGAAGCACGTTTAGAATTTCTGTCAAGTGTGGCTTTTTGGGTAAATCAGCCCAGAAAAAAATACTGATGAATTTAGATTTGTATTGCTATGGGAAGGGACTTAGTATCGTTTTTTTTAAAAAAGGAAAGGAAACACTTGTTTCCACTAAGAGAATCGACTTGTCCACTGTATCAATCAGCAGCCTGGTTCTAAAAACTGTTGCACATACACGCAAACAGTAAACACACACACTCACACACACATGCACGCACACCAGCATTGTTCACACATACAGTAGACCCGCCCCTTGACGCCAGGGCGATCTCAGGATGGATGTGTGGAAAAAAAAAGAAACCCATACGGGCAACAAATGCCGGTTAAATTATTTCCAGACGCTCTTCCCACACAGTTTTTAGTGATCATTTTTAAGTGCATTCATTTATGACAGGCTGCTCCGCACAGTTCTGTCCTGCCGCGACTTCAAAAAAAAAAAAAAAATCTTTTTTTTAAAAATCACCAAAGCTGGAAGTGGTGTCCCTGACGCCCTGCCTCCCTCAGGCTGAGAGGAGACTCCACAGGTAGGGGAGAGGAGTGAATGAAGCAGGGCAGTTTACAGCACAAAGAATCAAAGACATCGAAGAAAAAAAAAAAAAAAAAGAATAAAAATGGAGTGACGGGGGAAACCAGAGGGAGCGTCTCTTCACACGTTTGTGGTCCACTGCGGTTGGCATGGCTTGGAGTTCCAGATCACAGGTACAGGGTCACGGGATCACAGGATCAGAGATGAGGGTCCATACAGTCAGGAGTTGTAAAGGGTTCAAAGGTCAGAGCCGAGATGCACGCTAATGCTGGGGGAACGCTGGGCGTGGTTTGGCGCGGGACTCAAGTACCCCATCCCCTCCTCCTGCAGGCTGCAGGAGTAGCGGCCTGCCTCAGAGGCTGTGTGGTTGCTGGTAGGAAGGGCGTTTCCACTGGCCACCTGCTCAAAGGAGCGAGAGAAGACGGCGCTGGCGGTGCGCGTCAGGCTGGTGAGAGCCCCCGCTTTGGGCACGGATTGGCTGGAAGTGAGCGTTAGTCGCTTGATGGACAGCTCCGTGCTCTCACTCGCGGCCCGGCCTGTTGTCAGAGGGCCCGCGTCTTTGTCCTTGCTGTTGCGCCCGCCAAGCCGACACTTCTTCATGGCCTTGGCCCCCAGGTTCAACGTTGTGATGCTGTTGCTGATCGTGATGGTGGGTGGGGTCATATCAGGTGCCACCCCACCAGGCCACACCCCTTCATCCACCTCCGAGATGTCCATCAGCTCATCCGGGGAACCCAGATCCACTGCATCTGTGAGGCAGACAGAGGGGGGGGGTAAACAGGCACTCGTGTGAAAAACAGTGGCAGAGTACAAGTGTAAGAGCCTCATCTGGCATCCAGCCCACTGAATCCGGTCAAGCTTTTATTACGATTAGACAGTTCAAAAAAGAAGACGCTACATAGAAGATTATAGAAGAATTTGCAGCTGGATGACAAAGGAGGCCTTACACTATCCAGCAGGTGGCGCCTTCACACTGTCAGTTGCCTAACAGGGACATCTCGCCACCTGACGAGTCACTGCAAGTTCCAGATCAGCACACATTAGGATAACAAGCAGCGCTGTGAGATAACAGCTAGTAATTTGGAAGCAGAGGAGAGCACGTTTCGCCCCAAAGGAAAGCGGGAACAGCATCTCAGAACATAAGCCTCGGAAAGACCACAAAAGGGAAAGTAGAGGAAAGCAAACATGGCATAAATTTGAGCACGAGCTGCTTGTTTCACTTCATTAACTCTAAAGACACATCCTGGAGGCCCGTTTCCGGCCTGCAGTATGCGGCTTGCATCCACACCCATGTGAGAGGCCAACAACCTGCATACTCACAAATACACATGTGATCTGCTGCTATCACGGTAACATAACAGCAGTCCAAGGCTGATAAACAGACAGATAGGAAGGTCCTGTTAAAGTTGTTTAAGACCAGATTTAGCCTGCTCGGAACAGGTCAAGAGTCATCGACCTCTGGGCAAAAATTTTAATTCAAGACCTGCATATCTTTCCTCAGCTCCTAGCTACCAGTCAGCAGAAAGTAATCCGTTTCCAGGTGTAACCCAGGAGTTACGTGTTGAGGTCTTCCACGCGTCTGTGTACTGATGCCTGTCAGAGTCGAGTCTTCTAGAACTGCTAACAGAGATTAGGCTTCATGATTGCAGGTCATCAGGACCTTTATCGGCGACTCGACGCTGTTGGGTGACATTAACCTTAAAGACACAGTTAGCAAGAGATTGTGTGTGACATTTACTAAGATTATTTGTCCGTTATCGACTTTATTCCCCTTCTTCTGAAGTCAGATTCATTTTACTGAAACATTTCAAATGATTTTCACTGTGTAATTCATCCACAAACTACATATTCATTTTTAATGAGGTTATTGATCGGTTATTCAGCGAGATCTTTAATAATTCATTTGACCTTAAGCAATTTCTGAAAGCGATTATAATGAGGAAGCTGTAGCCACAAAGGAGAGAGTAAATGAATGAATGGCCGTGGACGGACAGATGAGAGGAATAAGTGCAATTAGGCGAAGAGAGGGTGCTGGAGCCCAGCGTGAAAGGTAAAAGGGGAAGTCATCATGCAGCTTTTCAGACCACGCCACCACATATGGTTACCTAGGTTACCCCAGGAGTGGGGCAGGGGGAAGGAGGGGCAGGACTTTAGTACTGGCTCCTCCCTGTGGAGGCCGACCCAGAACCCTCATTCTCCACCATTCGCCTCACAGACTTCTGCCTTCTGACCTCCTGACTCCGCGTGCCGGAGTCATGACCTCGGTGGTCCAGGCTGACCTCGCAGGAGGCACCCAAAGCATCGCCGTCAAGCTGGGCGCGGCCGTCGGGGCGCGGCCGCAGGGAGTCTCCGTTGGCCATTCGCTCGCCACCTACACCAGTCACACTGATCTCAGGGATGGCCACTCCCCCCAGTGCAGCGTCACCGTCTACACTCACCTCCTGGGACTCTGGTGAGGTGGAGCATGGAGGGGGGGTGTGGAACAATACACAGACACGCACACGGACAGATGGACAGACATTTCATGCACACGTACGTGGAAAAAAAAAACAAACAAAAAGACAGTCATGTGCACAGACACACACGACCACAGAAACACAAGACAGACCATGGTAATAAGTGCAATGGCAGAAAAATCTAAAGAAAAAAATGATAGAGATCAAAACATAACACAAATACATGCGACGGGGATATATGGAGACTCGACCCCTACAAATGAATGAATACTTAACAGCGATTTCTTCATTCCGCTCATGACAAAAGCAACCTGTTCGCAGGAGCCACGGGTGTTTGCTCAAGAGGAAACCCAATCATTAAACCAGCCGAAGGCTGTAATTTACCCGACTGCGGGAGGAGAAGGATGCTTTCTCTTACTTCTAAACTACAAAAGTTATTGGGTCTAAGGAGAGCATAAAAGATTCAAGGATGAACTCATTATGCGGACGTGTCTGGCAAACAGAAGGCTTTAAGCCACGATGCTGCCAGCTGCTTGGAAAGATCCGCACAAGTCAGATTTGTGATTGTGAACGAGTAGATTCGTATGTGGAAAAATAAATCAATTAAAAGTAGGCAATAATGGAGGCAAACAGCACATGCCAGAAAAGTAAATCTACAAGTTGTGGGAATGAAAGATGAACACGGTGACCGTCTATGAAATGAACAAATGAACAATGAGAAGCTCTAATTCTCTTGCTCTCTCCTTTGATGTGGAATTTTTTTTAATCAAAAAGTTGTTGTTTTCTTTAAAGAAAACATAAAAAAGGACATGAGATCTCCTCTCTGGTTTCAGCGAGTCGAGCTCCCGCGGTTGTTGCCTTTATTCCTGTGTGTGCGTCTCACCGTGTCTCTTCCAGCGGTGGCCCCTTATAGAGAGGGAGGTGACGGCATTGCGGGAGATCCTGGAGGAGGTGGGCGTGATCTCCACCTGGATACTCCGTGCGCCCTCTTTGTTGTTGCTCTTCAGCGCCGCTCCGTGCAGGGATGACTTGATGGCGTTTCCCACCTGACCAGTAGAGGAAGTACACATCCACACACATTACTATTTCAGAGGATGCAGGAGTGGCTGCCTGGTCCCAGGATCTTTACTAATTAATTGGAGGTTTTTGGTATTCTTTGCTCTGTGTTGTTTTACACTTTTTCTTTCTTAAAAACCGACAATCCCTGACACTTCTGGGTCTTACAGCAAAACTGTATCCATCTGCTTTGTAACAAAATGCATGCAGCCAGTTTATTCTTCAGGTGTACAGTACAGTAGTATTCTGCAATTTTGTCAAAACATTAAGAGAATGTGAACTTCTCTGTGGACAAGGGACACGGCTGAATATCAATACCGGTTACCGTGATCCTCAGGCAGCTCTGTATTAAATACCAGGCGTGATTTTGTAAATAAATAAATAATCAAATCACTGCATGGGCTCAGCAACACTTCCAGAAATCATTGTCAGTGAACACAGTTCACTTTGTCATCTGTAAAAGCAGCTTAAAGCTCTGTCATGCAAAGAAGAGGCCGTGTGAACATATGCTAGAATGGCCACCGTCTTCTCTGGGCTATAAGGCTATAGGGCTCGTTAATAATAAGCTGAAGTGATGCGGAAAACTGTTCTGTGGTCAAAAAATGTGCAATTCCTTTTTGGAAATCACGTCTCTGGGCCAAAGAGGAGAGGGACCATCTGTTCTGTACGAGAGTGCATCAGTGCCTAGGAAACCAATGACTTGCATATCTGGAAAGGCACCATCAGTGCTGAAAGGTACATAAAGGTTTTAGAGCGACATATCCGCCCATCCAGATCACGTCTTTTTCAAGAAAGACCTCGCATGTTGCATCAAGACAACGCTTAACTGCAGACTGCATCCGTTATAACAGCAGGGCTTCATAGAAGAGGGGCCCAGACAAACTGCAAATATCTGGCGCATCCTGAAACCCAAAACTCTTGAGAGGCTAGAATCTTATTTTGGTAAACAACTGGCCTGCATTCCTCTGCCAGAGGTCAAGCAACGGGTCTCCTCAGTTTCAAGATGTTTAAAGACCGAAAAGAGAGAACGCTTCACACAAGTAAACACGGGCCAGTCGCAAACCTTGATTTGAGTTTCACGTGAAGTAGTAAAACGTCCGATTTCCAACGTTTGATATTGTAATTCACAAACTTGAAAACTTCTCGGTTTGAGACTCACTGCGTTCCGCTTATAGTCACACTTTACAGTGTCCTAACTTCCTTAGACTTGCAGCTGTAAGACCCAGGTGAAATCCCACAACTTTCACAAACATACGAATAGAATCATTCAGATCTATAGATTGAGCGCAGCTACGTTAATAGCTACATCATCTAATGGCACAGGACGAACACACAGAAATCCCACCGATAAGATTCAAAGAACAGATGTCGGAACCATCACACACGAGTTCTATTGATGCGACTGAACCAACAGCATCTAATCAACACATCTATGCGAGGTTAAAAATCAAAGAGGACCAAGAGGCCTTTGTGTTTTACAACTCTTCGCATCATAAAGTCTGCTCATGCTGGAAACTCGTGTGGCACTTGCACAAATGATCATGTAACACTCGAGTGCGTATGACGGGGCTGAGGGCATTATGATCGCAACACAACATGCCTTTTGTGCATAATGTTGCAGCACACTGGTCTCATGAAGGAAACGTCATCAAGTTATGCTAAGCTATAAGCCACCTGGTGTATTCCACTTGCACAAGCAGACTCACAACGAATGCACGAACGTAACACAGAAAGACAAAAAAAAAGAAAAGGTTATTCTTCCAAAATATGACGCACGCATTCGTGGTATGTGACGAAACTTTTCCCTTTACTCTAGAAATTTAATTTACATAAATGTCAACGGCATTCCCACCAATGTGAATGTATAGGTTGTGTGTTTTTGACTGTGCTGGAGGAGCACACCTTGACTTGTGTAGTAACACTGTGATCTACGTTCAATCCTCTACTCCCTGTGCCTCAAGGATTACAGCTTAGGCGAGCAGAGGGGAAAGCATGTAAATAATCTAGAGGGATTACACTCTGCTCGCAGTCGCTGGCACACAGAGAGCAACACAATACAGCGTACTGTGCTGTGCATAAATCAAGACCAAAGGTCAACATGTGCGTCTCAATCACATGCGGTCTGTCTCTCACACTCATTAAAAGGGAAATGTAATAGCAGCAGATGAATTATTGCACCCACCAACAGAGCTTCGGGGAATAACTCCAGCTGGGCTCGATACAGAACGTCATCCAGTGCTTTGGATCCCAGTTCAACTTCACCATTACACCTTAAACACAGTTAGGGACACAGTCACACACACACACACACACAAGTACACAAACAGCAGATTAAGAGCCGATGATCAGATCAGACTTGAGGCAGTCACACCTCGTTTCCGCGGTTTTCCTTGGCAACTGTAACATTGTGACGACACAGCTAGTGTTCAATGCAAAGGAATGCATTCCTTTAAAAGAGTTAGCTTTTTGAAAAGTCTTGGCACACAGTACGGTCTCCCCCCCAAAAAAATTCCCACACACTTGAGGCAAATTCTGGTCTGGGAAAAAAAAAAAAGAAAAAGGGGAGACTTCAGTTAACAACAGGTTTCACAGAGGTTCCCATTGAACTAAAGCGACTGCAGATTCATTCCTTTACAAATACACAGACATGTGGCATCAAGGCCCTGCACAAACTGAAGCATTCTTTAAAGAAAGCGCTTCATTTGTTGAGGCCAAATACAGTCACTTTGTAGATAAAGATGTCACATCTTTTCTAGTGATACTTAAAAAGAAAAAGAACAGTGCAACTAAGTATCAGGTGCAGGTGTGGCAGATACACCAATCAGCCACAGCTGACCGGGTTCAGTGAGTAACACCTAAACATAGTTTTCAGGCCATTTACACCCGTCCTACAGTAGCGACACAGCAATGGGCCCAACAGCTTAGGATGAACAAGTCTGAGGTGTTCATCTGACCTCCAAACCCCTCTAATGGGGTCCGATGGGATCCGTGCCCTGACAACTCAGAACTATAATATTCTGGCTCATCGGTTCCACGAGAGAAACTCGACTGAAAAGCTGTTTTCTGGTTGCGTGTGGTCATCTGCAAACACTCACAGTGCGTAGTGGATCCCCGTGATGAGCTGAACCAAAAATTCTGACGTGACAGTCAGTCGTGTGCTAATGCCCTTGTAGCGCCGCATCTGTTGCCGTGGGTAACCGCATATGCACACCCTGAAGAGGAGAAGCAACATTAAAAACGCAAAAGAGAAGCTTGCTTCAATGCAAAAAGGGAAGCAGGTCAACACAGGCTGCACGGTGACAGCCTGAATATGGCAGGTTACGTCCTTGTGGTGAGCTGATATGAAACTAAATAGCGGCTGAATAGAAACATTCAAGCACACACACCACATATAATGCACGCTACATAATAATGATCTGATAAGAGTCTTAAGTACCATATGCTTAAATTTAAACCATAAATAGTAAATTCTTTTCAAATAGTTGCAGTATAAGCTGCAGGAATGAAGTAAAACCTGATAAAACCTGCACATTTATAGTATTAAAATTTGTATATAAATATAAATATATATAAGATGCTGTCACATTGCAAACTGTGACTTCTCTTTAGCACTGCGTTCAGACCAGTGCTCAGCTGCAGTTGACAGATTACCAAAATCACTGAGATGCACATTGTAGCTCTATGCCAAATAGCAGTAACCTGGCTCTCACTGGCAGTGCAGTCTATAAAAGGATCAGATAAGCAGGAACCTGCAAACCAGCACGTATGAGTATGTGTGGCAGAAGCCTCCATAAACACATTAAGTATGACAACAAAGGAAGCACATGAATCGTGCATGTGTGTGTGTGTTTGTTTGTCTCCTTTACCTGGAGCTAAGCTGGCAGAGGGACTGCAGGGAGGTGGACGTCACGTAGCTGAGAGCAGCATTGTAGCACAGCAGCAGGAAGGTCAGCACCTCGAACCTAAGTGGCACAAACAAATCGTTCAAATGGCACTTTATGTCCAACTACGGTAGAAAATGACACGCCTAAATCACAAAGAGGTTACAGACTGATCCAGTCCGTCTCAATCGGTGTATGAAATGAGACCTAAGAGAAGCCGAGAAGATTTCACTCAGTCCATCATGACCTCCAAAGTTACAGTAATTTAAGAAAAGCCTAACAGCAAAGTAACAACTTCAAATACATGCAAGCTGAAGACAACTGCCATGGGCGGTGAATCGTGCATCAACTAATTGGCTGTGGCAGCAGTTGAACACACACCATCAACATTCATGTCTTCGTTCATCTATTTTCGACCATCTGTCTTCACAGTGGACTTATAAATACTAGGAATAACAACACAAGTGCTTCTGTCAGGCCGCTCTCACCGTCCTTAATGTGCTTTTCTATTGTGGCTGATGTTTGCTACCACTTAAAAGAACAAATCAGAAAATAATAAACAGGCCATAAACACGGACATGCAACCAGAAATGAGAAATGAATAAATAAACAAACAAACCCTTACCTGTTCTGTGCCGTAAAGGTTTCCCTCTGGAGGTGTGGCCCGCTGTACACCACCCTGCTCAAGCCGTGATTAGCTAAAGCTCCTTCCGTAAGAGCCATGGAGCCAATGGCCGAGGGCTACAAAGGGCAGGATGAAGTTTAATTGACTGAATGTCAGCAAAATCAAGCTAAGTATTTGTGTGTGGACGCGCTCACCTCGTGGTACACTGAGGGTTTGGAGAGGGAAGGAACTGTGAAACATAACACTTTACTTTGTCCATCCTTATCAACTATTTCCTGTAAAAAGGAGAAAGACAGGAAAAGTGAGAAAATGCTGCTGCAGGAGAGGAAAAACGAGCGCCTTTCTCTCTCTTTCTCTCTCTTTTTCTCTGCCCTAAACCTCTCAGGCGCGTGCGCTGATCTCTCCGAGCACATTCACCCGCTTCGTGTGGGTGTTTTGTGCGAAGACCTCGAGGCGTCATTTCCCCACTCTGTCTGTTGGTGCGTGTCTACTTATTTGCGTGTATATTGTGTGAACACACGTGCACGAAAACCCCAGGCTCTCGGTGTCCCCTGTGTGCATGTTAATGCCAAACAGATTATTAGGGGCCAACCAGTGCGCTGAGTGACAGCTGAACTATCCGGGTATTTGGAGAGGAAGCTGGGAAACAGTGCACTTTGCTGATAGCTGATGAGCATTTAGAGCCAAAAGTGGATGAAAACGCAACTCGACACACTTTAATAATTATTAGTGCTGCCATATCTCTGTGAGAAGATTATGGGCACAGCAAGGTGCAAAGTCATTGTGTTTCAGTTCCCCCATTTATAACCTTTACTTCCTATCTCTCTCAAAAACATAGCTTACAAGGCAGAAACAGCAGAAAGAAATATGTAATAAACAAATAAACAATCATCTGAAAACGGACAGACTGTGATGGCTGCCTCCATCCTCTCCCCTACCAGGTTGTAAATGCCCAGCAGCAGTGCCTCGATGCAGCCGGACGTGTGGGGGTCTCGGGCGGCGCTGGCTGACAAGAGGCTCCACAGCAGCTCGGGCAGGAACTGTAGCGTGAAACGCTGCAGCTGCGGCACGCCGCTCCGGTAAAACTCAAACAGCTGGTGACACACTGGCTCCAACAGCTGGGAAGAGACGGACATGCAAAAATTAAAATAAAATTTAAATAAAATAAAAAAAAAAGGCAAATGCACGGTGAGGCCACAATTTTGCATCTATGGTTCACCAGTGATGTCAGATTAAATTCAGACACTATTCAGGCGATGCGGCGTACTTGGAAGTTGGTCAAAATAAAATAGTCACAACGTAAAGTGTAAGAATTACAACATATATAAAAAAAAGTAAGGCATCTACACCTCTATTCTCAAAAGTTTTGGTCCGAGTTTGTTAAGATAGGCGATTAGAATCTAAAGTTTAACCCATCTGTCATGTGCAGCATACCTTAAACATACCTCTGGAAAGTCCATTTCATTTTCTAATTGCATTTTTTTTTTTTTAAAGATACAAGTGGTTAGTAATCAGGAAAAGTACAAAATTCCATCGAGGAAAAACTTCCACCCAGTGATAAATATTATCCCTCTCCAAAAACAATCTTACTACAACAGACAAAATACAGAGGATTCAAGCCAAAACATCGCAGTGTCAGTAAATTCAATGAGTCAGGAGGAGTGCCTCTCCTTTACGTGTTCACCGTCTGAACTGAGCCTGCATCCTTTTGTTGGGAGTATCGCTTGAGGAAATAGGAACTATGACCTTCTCTGAAGGCCGCAATAAGCAATGAGTGTGTGTTGAAAGTAAAGGCCGTCCCCTGCAGAAGAGGACCTCGTTATACCTGAAACATCTCTGACAGACCAATCCTAAAGCAGCGGTTTGTCATTTCAGCCTCAAGGAAAAAATCCCTGCTGCCAGCTGTTTGTGCATCACTGGGCAATAAGATTATTATTTACTTGATAAATAATGCAATTTCATCCCAGGAGGGCAACTATGTTTACCAAAGCTCTCTGTCTGGACATACTCTGAGAGAAACCTTGAATAATATATTCATTTTTGAGGTACCGTTATCAAATTTGGACCAGAACGTGGTGAGGTACTGTACCAGGCTGTGATAGGACTGAATTCTCCAGCTAACACTCCCAAACTACAGTGAAAGCACAACCCCACAGACACAAATGACTGTTTGAGCTTTTAAGCAACTTTGAGGGATTGGGACAATGTGAGAAAATTATTCGTGTTACCTCGCAAACGAATCAAGAGAAGCTCCAAATTTGGCTTTTTCAACTCATTTCACCTGAGGTTGCCCAACAGGTTAAACGAATAAAGGGATTTAAATGTGTACATACGTCACTGTAGTTCTCTCGAATGACCTTGTAGAGTGCGGGAACCAGGGAACCTTTGTCTTTTAGTGAGGCAGCATAGGTGGAGATGGCACTGTCAGGGAGGGTCTGAAATACACAAACAGTTGAAGTTTACTACATCGTAGACTTAACCATGTCCAGGATACACAAATGAATCAAGACAGAAAGTCTCAAAGTTACATTAATAGATGGAAGGAAATTGCTGCAAGAAAACGGTCGGTCTGTGGCATTTAAAACTTGCTGAGAAAGAAAGTTTGTGTAATGTAAGCCGTCAGTAAAATTGAACTGGCTGCGTTTGGAGGTCAGCGTCACTAAGAGGGGGAACAACAGACTGATCCATTGTACCTTTACACAGTAAAAATCTCATCTCTTCCTATATTATTATTCCTCACTAAGCCTCAGCTTCGGTACCAGTCACGTACCGGTGGGTGCTCATGTTTGAGTGGGAGCCTGCGATTTTGTGCGAACAAAGCACTTCAGAGAGAGCGTTTGTTTATGCCAGTGAAATTAATTCTGCCAATAAGAAGGAGAAATAGAGACTGTACTGCACACAGATCATGGGTTGAGGGCACACGGATTCCCACGGAATAAAGGAGTACCTTAAATTCTGACAGCCAGTCCTCCACCACTCCTTGGTCCATAGCCAACATATTCCCTCATCTGCAGTGGAGTCACCTCTACCTGAGAGAGAAGGAAACGTTACATAAATACATGCTCTAGTTGTCACGCACTAATATGCATGCATTAGCACACATATACACACAGACACATAAGCAATCAGGGCTTGAAGGAAACTTCCTCTTGCATTCTATTATTTGGGATTTTAAAAAAAGCGTTCTATTAAAAACAACGTGCATTGCCATGGTTGCGGCGAACAGTAAAATGTACACGATCCCGGCTTCAAAGCTGTAAAGAATCACAAGTCTATCATCCCCCTCGCTTGCCTCTCATTCCTCTCCAGACACACACCTCTGCAGCAAGCCGCTTCCCAACTTTGGCTTGCAAAGCTAAAAAAAAAATAAATAAATAAATAAATCTCCCACACAAATAACCTGGCTGCCTTCACACTGACGAGAAAAAAAAAGTAAACGGAAAGCAGGCTGCACAGTTCGGCACATCCTTACTTCAGTTTACATCTTCATGGTGAAACAAACTCTGCTCCATACATCTCTGCTCCCGTCCCCGGTCGTCATTTTTCTCCATCTCGTGCAATTCGTCAAAGCACTTGCGCAGTCCGCACATTACCCTCTGCCTTTCCCACTCAAAGCACTTTTATGCATCTAGCTTATTCTAAAGTGATATGCTCCTGGTGCCCTTTCCTCCCATGCTTACCCCTGAAACAATATGCCTGCTTCTACATATTTTGATTCTCACCATTTTGGAATAAAGCCCCATGGTTTCTGTCAGACACATCTGTCATCAGCAGGAGGGAGGAAATGGAAGAGAAAGAGGAAAAAATGACTATACACTTCTGACGGTATAGGGCTAAGAGAGCAGCATCTCTGTCTACAGTCTTTGGGTTAACCGGTGGCATTTATAATGAACTAGTTGACCCTACAGATAATGATTTGTCAGTTGACCCTACAGATAATGATTTGTCAGTTAATCAACAAGCAGAATAGCTATTTTCCAAATGACATTACTGCTCATGTCTTCACAGGGCAACAACACAATAGCTTACAATCACGCTAGCTGCTCTGTGGGACACTGTAGTGCTTTGAGCTAAATGCCAACACCTCTTATTTTATCATTTTTGTTTGACAGATTGATGGCAGCAATTGCCAAATAGCACTAAACATCACATACAGCTGAGGGTGATACATTTCATTAGTCGTACAGGTCACGCACCAGAGTACTAGAGGAATTTAGGAATCGCCCAAGTAATTGAGGGTCATTCTGAGCTGGGCACATCTGTGCCAAATGCCATGACAATCTATCCGTTAGTTATGAGACATGTCAGAAAAAGACAACCTTATGCAGGAGGAAAATGTCAAGGAATCACCAAAGTTATTGGGATTCATCCTCAGGACTACAAATGTCACATCAAATCCATCCAGCAGTTGATGTATTTCAGACTGGGCTGAAAATAGTAGACTGATCAGGACAGCCTCGCATCATCCTCAGAGCCACTCACAGGGCCAGTATTTCCAAATGCATAAACAGGTTCCCCCAGCTTCTCATATGCAAAATGTGTCCAGCTTTATCTTGTTTCGTAGATCACTCCTAACCGCATATTCTTCCCCTCACAGTCACCACCTTTACACTGCCAAAATACAATAATGGCTGACCTGAGATCTGCACTTTATGGTAGGCATGGACATGCCACCCAAGTTTTCACTCAGGGGGTGTGCTGCGTCTGCGTCGTGTCAGTGGGAGTACAGGCTGAATTAGCTGTTGAATGCAGAGACAGTGTCCATGTTTGGTTATGTCTGCTGATACAGAGAGAAATGGAGACAAGGAGGAAAATGTCCTTCTATGTGCACACTCATGCAGAAACGTGTGCTCAGATTTGAACTAAAGATGGCGCATTTCCATCTTTTTAAGACTCCTTCCCTTTCAATGAGTCTGACATCTGACAGAGACACACACACACACACACTCTTTCTCTTAAAGATGATTAACCTTTAAACTTACGAACAAGGCTGGCTGCAAAGAAAAACATTTAAAACCCTGGAAGTGAACCCAAAGAAACCCATCAGAATATAGATGCATTAGATCACAGTGCAAACGCGCATCTGTTCAATAAATGTTGAAAACTGCTAAGGATTTATTTTGTCCTTTCTTTTCCTCATCCCCCTGCACATCATGTCTCTCTGTCTGCATGCTCCCTGCTTCCAGATATATCTTTTCATGCGTCCACATGCTTCATTCTGTATCACTCTGCTGCGCGTTCCCTCCATGGCAGCAAGGTGTCTATTTATGGACCGTACCAATGAAAGGAATGACAGGGGGGAGGGGAGCCAGTGACTCACGAAACAGGGTAGGATTATAAAGCAGAATAGCCTCCATTTAGAGAAATTAGTACTTTGTGGCAGGCTGTTATTCTGTTCTTTCACACTGATGAAGACAACAAAGAGAACGCTGCTATCGAAAGCCTACATATGCCTTTAATAAAGGCTAACTGGGCTGACAAAATAAAGGCCGTGATTAGAGTGTGGGTGAGTCAGCCTTGTAAGAGGAAGGATTCTCCTCCTACAGAGTGACATGTAACCTCTCAACGTTGTCCTCGGTGGTGTCTGGGGCATGTAATCTGAATCAAGTGCATCCAGAAAAAGACATCTCAAAAACCAACAGCAGCTGCCCACCGTGCCGCCTCCCTACGCGAGATATACGCTTATCTACAAAGCTGCAGGAAGAAGGTGATCTGAAGCGGATTCAGAGAGATGCATCAACAAGGGATGGATACATCGAACAAGTATGTGAAAAAAAAAAAAAAAGGATTCAAAAAGAGAAACTTTTTTTTTTGTGCGGGAAAACATTTGCGATGTACAAAGGAGGCAACCAAACAACACACTGTACTCATCTTTTTTGGTTAGGAACCTTCCCCACCGAATTAAATGACCTGAAAGCATTTAAAGTCGATTTCAAATATTGATTACGCCCCACTGGCACAAATAAGGTATCAATGTTAAGCCGCTGCGCTTCCTCTTTGGCATTTCAAAATGCGTGCGTTACACACTGCGGAGTGACAACAGCGTTGCTGAAGTTCCGCGTCGCTGGCTTGCCCTTAAACACATCAACTGGTTCACCTCCTTTACTTGCTGGCCCAGAGGCATTCGAGTGGCAGAAGCCAAAGAAGGCACCTAACGGTTAAATGTGAAAAGGCCAGAAGTGGCAGCCGTGATGCGATCTGTTCAAATTCTCTATATTTGATGGGATTCAGCCATAGTGATTCCTTGATTATCTTTTTAGAAAAGGAAAAAGGAAACAGCTCTGTCACTCAAAACCAAGCAGCTGCATGGTCAATAATCTTTAACCGGTCATACTAAAGAGGATTTTTGTGGTTAAATATTAGTACAGGAGGGTAAGTGTGAGTGACCTATCACTAAAAAAGGGTTCACTTTTACGCCTTTTTCTGAACTTTCTTGATTATGAACCTTGATAATAAAATATATATCTTATTATACATGTAATATATACACCTCCGTGTCCCAATGTGATACAACTGCATTTCATTTGATTAAGTCATTACAGCACTTGTTGAAAACTTATTGAACTTTAGTGACGCAGATCCACAACAAAGCAGAGTGTAGGTGTGGTCGGATTCTTACTGTAAGCGTCATCTTCTGAAAAGTCCGTATGAGTTTCTCCTACCTGCTGTCCTTCACCACGTGATGTTCGCCGACGAGGTGAAGAAAAAGAGCTCAGGAACACGCATTACAGCTGTTGCTTTTAATTCTTGGTTTTCCCAAAAACACAACTGACATCATACAGTTTAAACAAGCTGCTAGTGGAGCACCAGTGACACAACAAGAATCCATCACTGGGACCACTCCCACACTGACATAGCGACAACTCATTTGGAAAACGTGTTAAACCACACGCGACAGCGGCACAGCGCATAACACTGACTTCAGGGCTTTACTGACGCACTGCGGGAGGAAAAAGGAAAACTAATCGCTTTGGGGGAACAACGAAGAGAGTAATCGGGCACATGTTTGTCTTCCGTATTGGTCTGTCTAATTAGTTATCCATCTCTGTTATTATGGGCTTTCAGATTGTGACAGAAGCCAAAGGAGAGAGAGCACAATTGTGCAGCAGCTGGTGAGTTTCTTCTGTGCTGCTCGACATCACTGACCAGCCCACACACATGAGCAAACATGCGTCGAGGACAAGTGGCTGAGCTGGCTTGACAAGCAGAGGCGAGAACTAATTCAAGTGATGAATAAGTAGAAGTCTGACAGGTGAAAAAGACGTGCAGACAGACAGCACAGTGCGATGAAGAAAGCAGATCTAAAAGGCAAGGTGAACAGAGAGAGATGGATGGGAAATATGTGTATACTGTATATGGAATCAAACATGAATACTCTTGGATCACTTCTACTCCTCCGAAACCTTTTTGTTTTCATTTCTTTTTCAACGGACTAAATATATCTATTTGAAAACAAAGTGAAACAGACCACCAACATAAGCTAATCTATATGATGAAACATACAGCAGAATCATTATCTTATGAACTACGTGAGCAGAACTGAAAAAGTCTTTTCATACACGTAGATGTCGTGGCTAAGCTGGATTCCACAGGTATTTCAACCTCAAGAGGAGACCAGCCAGTGTTTAACAACCCAAGGGATGGATAACTCAATAGTAATGAGACGGTAAGGTAAATAAAAGAGGAGAGTTCATTTGGTTTCGATCTTTGCTGGCCAGCTGGCAACCTCCCAGCCTCTGAGGAACACATGAGATCAGGAAAGATGCACATTCTTAAGACCCACACGAGCTCAAGGAATAACCGACACGTTAAGCAGCCTAAACGTGGCTCGCTGAGTTTTTCACCCATGCAAAGCTCAGCTGTAACCAGCGTCTTGCTATGGAGTGACAGAACGCGTCATATATTGTACCAGTGAGTGCGTGCAAGAGAGTGTTTTCAATTCCTAGTTTGACAAAACCTGTTCCTGTGAGCTAGCTGAAGTTGACTCGCTGAATCTACACCGACGCCACCGTCTTAAACTCTGACACACAACCACATGCACTGGGCTGCGCGTCTAAATGAGCTTATTCTTGACTCCTCCTTCCAACACAAACAAGTCTTCTTGGAATTTACATTCCTCCTGTAGTCCTTGTTGTGTGCTTGCACGTCCAGACAGACAGAAAGGCACCTGAACATTACCCCACCAAAGCCCTCACATGGAAGATTACAAAAAAAAAAAACACATCAAACACAGCTTTTGCCCCTGCACTCACAAGAGAAGTGAGAACATACCCGTCTCTGAAAGCTGCCAGTGAGAGGACTGACGCAAGAGAGTGTGAATTAGGGGGACATCCACATTCACATCCCCTGCCCGTTGATTACCTCACTTCCTATTACACACATATTTAGAAACCCTCTTTATCTGAGGAAGTGAGTGGACCAATAATGTAGGCTTAAACTAAAGGAAGAAAGAAACAGAGGCAGCGGCGAAGTGAGCGACCGAGCCGCCCCAGCTGCTTTTCCTGCGGTACACGGTGCAGCTGCACCAAGCTATTGGTTAGTGTGAGATAATCACACCACCCTAAACCTTTCCGAATTAATGTTACGGTGAAACGGGAGCAAAACAAACCTGATAAGCTCAATAAACCTAAACCAGCTGACCGTAAACCAGTTTACACAGCTGACTTCAGCTCTTTCAAAAACAAAACACATCGCACTAATCACTGTAAAACCATGTGCCTCCACCCAAAGACTCCAAAACAGGTCAGCTAAAAACTGTTAACAGGTTCAACTGGTTACTGCAAGTGTGATTTAACCTAAAGGGAAGAAAGCTGATGAGCTAGTATACGGAGGAGGCCTGTAGTGTCCAGGTGAAGGTGTAAGCTGAGTCCCAGGACTATGGTGAGAAAAAGCAGTCTTTAACATGCCCTGACCCCACCTGCTCACCACCCCCGCCCTCCTAAGAGCCGTTTACACCCCTTCAAATAACTTGAGCATTTTGTTATGACATCACTCGCCAACTATATATCTTTTTTTTCTTTTTTCTCCCTTCCACGCTGTCCGTTGCCATCTTCTTTATTTGGACTACCTTGGTCTGAGGTTAACCCTGTTGCATCACCGCCTCCCGTCCTGCTCTCCCCCAAGGATTTCCAACAATAGCAAGTTTCTTGTAGCTCGGGGGAATGGAGTGGGGTTATGTACGGTTTTATTTCTCTTTTGGGCACACATATACATTTACATAAAAGAACTGCCAGCAGCTAAATAGACACGATAGAGTCTGTGGCTCGTGCATGTATTTGTGTGCGTGGTTTCTGGCACTGAGGGAGACAGATAGAGCGATCTGACAGGGAGGAATCCTCTTATAGCAGCCCACGCTCTCTTCTCTCTTGCCTCTAAGCCAATGATGCATCTTCGTCCTTTCAGTTCCCCATCATCCTGCAGCAACCGTGCCCGAGGAAGCCATGAGTAACCATTTCAACATTCCCCCCCCTCCATTTGTCTTGGCTTGTTTGTTACACACAGAAACAAAATAATATTGGGCCACAAACGGCACTTTTAATGCAGATGACGTGCTCGCTTTTCAATCTGTAAACTGGTGCTAGGATTACCCAGCGTTCAGGAATAACTATTAATACCAAACACTCTATCACTGAGGAAAATCAATATCTGCTTGTGTATGCAGAATTTGGTGCGGGGGCAATAGGAAGGGGCAGCTCGGTTTGCCATGAACGCACCAACATAGGTCAAGTTTGTGAAGCCAGATGAGGGCACAGCCTGTCTGATCTTCCTGCTCCATGACCTTGTGTGCTTCCTTGTCAAAAAACATTAAGAGGGCTAAGGCACAAGCAGCAAACGATGCGGACGTGAACAAGCCTGTGCTTACTTTCGTTCCATCTATGCACACACACCCTAATGACACTCCTTCACTAGTGCCCCCTCAACAAACCCATCTATGACTAAGGGAAAAGCCAAAGACACAGATACACAGTAAAGGGAAACCTGTGAAATGGGCTTCGAATGCGACCTTTTCTTAAGCGCAACTTGAAGCCTTTCTGGGAACGACTCAGAGAGTAACAACGAGCCGTTTTCAAAGTCTCTTGAAGCTTTAAGACCAAGAGCTGGAGGGTAAATCTTTACAGCGGCTCACCACATACAGGAAACCCCTGAACTGCCTGAGTGGTAAAGGAAAAAAGTTGCACCTTGTGGTAGCCGCGTTGAGAAATGAAAATCCTTAAAATGCGCAAGCAATATACCAGACTGTGGTAGTTTCACTTCCTCTATAAAAAAAAAATAGACAGAGGAATCACCTGAGGAATCTCAAGTACACACACACAGCTGTTACAGTGCAGCCAGGTACAAAGTCTGTCTCTTCAGACGGATGTAACTTTTTTTTTACTACAGTTGCAAAAGGGGTGACATTTTAAAACAAAACAAAACAAAACAGAACGTTACCAAAACATGTTGAACAGCCTTTTTTATAGATGATGTTCCAAGAAACTATACCTGTCTCAGTGCTAACCAGCTGGTTTGCCACTGGTAACTAAAACGCAGCTTGTGTTTAAACAAATTCTTCTTCAACGCGCTGATGACTCAGTGGGAAAAAGGTTAGCACTCCCGGTCATTCAATTCAGCGTCTTTCTTAGCCGGTATCAGCCACGGTGTAAATCAATCCTCCGCCGTCACGCGCTCTCTGCCACGGCTTGCCGAATGACTTCGAGCTGTCACCACGATCGCATCCAGATTAGCTAGTTAGCTAGGTCGGCTAAGGCGAGACGCCAAGTGAACTGAGGAAGGTAATGTTTACTTACTGGCATGCTATCTGTCAATTTCCCGGTATCACTGTCCTCTATCGTTCCGACGTAACGGTTAAACAGCTATCACTTGGCTACTCCATAAATATCCTCAATAATTCAATACCATCAGCCCCTTCCATCTTCATTACTTTCTCCGCTCAGACTACCACCAAACGATGGGGACTAGGTCTCCGCTGAGTGACATGATTCCAAGCCAATAAGGGAGCAGTATATCAATATTAGCCACGCCCTTTAAACGGAACGTTCAATCATGTTGGAGCATTAGAAAGCAAGTTCATTATTTCCACGAGCATGGTAGGTTGTCGCTGTCAGCCGCTGCTCTTTGACTGCCAAGTGATCTAACTAATGTGCTTTACATGGATTGGATCATAAATACTATGCAGCTCTAGACGCAGATGTCTATTGGATCTTTACTTATTCTGAGTAACTTGGGGAATTTTTTTTAAAAGTAATAATAGTGTATTTTACGGTCAAACTGTTTTCCATAACCAGTTTCAAACTCACCCCGTTGGGTTCACCACCATAAGAAAAGCCATTAAGAACGTACTTCTGTTTGTTGTATATAATTTGCAAAAATACCTTATTACATTTTCTTCCTATCTTTTTTTTTTTTACATTATCTTTTTGTTAAGAAGCAAACTGTCCGTGTTTTACACATTTAGTGATCATAATCCAAAACTAAAGTTGAAAGGACTCCTCTAAAACTGTCTTTCATAGGTTAATAATACATGTCCACTTGGCAATGACTCTTGGAACAATCGATTTTCCAAAGTTAATTATCAAGATGGCATATGACCAGGTGTTTGTCTGCTTTCACTCTAATAGCTTTTGTTTAATCAGTTAATACATACAACAGGGCTCTTGTGGATTAGCTGCAAATCTTCCCCCTCCAAATGTTCCAGTGGAAATAACACTAAATACACAATCACAGCAAACCTCCAATCCAGTTTACAACTTTTGTTACAGTTAACTGCATCCAGTTCTGTCCTAAGATGTATCCAATACACGAACAATCATTTTCATTCCTCAACCTGAATAGTCCTGCATGTAGTAAGTCAAACAATAAGCATAACTGAAGGAAGGTCTTGCCAAAATTAATATATGTAGCCGCAAACACAAATATTGACAATATATCTAAATTCAAAGATGTAGACTATATGTTGATTTCGTGTCATTTTTCTGAAGACCCTGATATAGAAGAGAAAAAGTGAGTCTTCAGTGCCCCCTTCTGTTAGCTGGTTATAAATGGGCTATGATTTTAATCAAAGAAATACAGTATAATATAGCGATCCAAATGATCACATGGGGAAAGAATGGCTACATAAGAATGCAAAACAAAAGAAAAATGTCAAAAAAATTAAAGTGAGAAGGAAATGATTATGGTGGAATCAAAATAAATAGAATGACAAGCAAAATGGCTACAAACACAATTAAAATTAACTAGATGAGGCAGTATTCCATGAAAAGATAACAATAATGAGACATAAAATGACTATCAATAGATGCAAATCAAGTTGTGAGTTTTTGAATACAAATGACCTATATGAGACAACAAGAAAAACATCCATAATTAATGCAAAATGACAACAAAGAAGCAAAGACAGGCTGCAAATAGCTTCTGAAAATGAGACAAAGGTTCTGACACAAAATGAGCAAAGCAAGAAATAAAAGAGATTCATGAGATGCCAAATTTGCCACAAGCTGACTTGAAGTGATCTTTGTGTTTCCATCAGTCTGGGTGTCTGTGCCTGTTGTTTCATAAATCCCCAATACAGATTAATACAGATTAATATACAAAGCAACTCACTTCTGTTTTTCTTACAACTTTGATGAAATGTTAAAAAAAGGGAGACACACAAAAAAATAAAAATAAAAAAAGCTTGTAAAGGCAGCACATTTCCAACATTTTTGATGATGACGTGTAGATATGAATACAAATCGGACGCTCATCTGGCAGCCCTGTGCGTGCTGACGAACTACACTAACTGTTAGTGACTGTGCGATCGGCATGCATATCAAGAATTTGAGCATAAAAGACAGCTTGTTGATGTTCCCCTCTCATCTGTCACACTCAGCCTGGTTACAAGACATTGTCTTCTCAGCCCACACTTACTAAAAAGGTTCCTACAACCTACAACAGGTTGTGTGAATATTTGAATCTTTTACACGTCCTGTATTATAATTGGTCAGTTCAAATAAAGCATTTAAAAGGTGTTTGGACTACGGATGAGCTCCAGATATCTGTGCAGCCTCTGTGAGAACACTCCCAGCATGTTGCCTGTATCCCTGTGATAACTCCTTCGCTCTCCTCACTTGCCTCATGTTCTCCTCCAGGTTCTCATTAAGCCTTCCTTGTTCTTGGTAAGTTTCTGCTGCACCCTTCACTTGCTCGACCATTTGATCCTGGCTACGGAGCAGCCAGCCAGTGAGCTCTTGAAGTGTGGTGCCCTTTGCGATGATGGCCTTGGCGCTGTCAGAAATGCCCTTGACTTCGCACTGAGCCAACCGCAGAGCATGAGGCAGATGTTCCACCTCATTTTTGCTCTCTGAACCCACAGGAACCACAGTGAGGGAGAAATCATAGCCCTTCATCTTCAGAGAGACTCTGCGTGTGGACTCTGATGGAGCAAAAAGGATGGAGACAAACAATGGCAACAGACACCAAAGGAAATGATCTATCACATCTGCATATAGATGTGCCACTCACCCTGCTCCACTCTGATCTTCCTCACACAGTCAGCCAAAACCAGGTTATCAACACCCACACAATCACAGCTCTTTAGCAGGTTTCTGATGTGGCGGAGCATGGCCTCATAACGGTCTTGCTGCTCATTGAAGGTCTCTGCCATGTCAGCGAACCTCCGATCCAGCTCTGGCACATTCGTTCGCCTCATCGCCAGCCTTCCAATCCGTTTTACAGTCTGTATGTCTGAGCATCCCACAAATAGAACGTATATGCAAAAGAAAAATAAAGACACAAGAGGCCAAAATACATCTTACATTCAAGTACAAGTGGGAAAAAAAAGAGGTTGGCTTACTGCTATATGCTGGACGGGGTTGCCTGGCTGACTCAGGTCCACTAACTTCAGATGACGGTCTGGGCTGCAGGAGTGGCTGCCTCTGGAACAGCAAAGTTGTTTTCTTTACATATCTTCATTTTTTGCTCACGTTGAAGAGCTATAAAGCACTGATTAGGCTCACCTTGACCCATATGATTACTTTATCTTTAACTATTTCATGCTTCCATGCTCTTAAAGCTTTGGTTTCTCTTTCTATCACCAACTGAATGTTGAGGCTACTTCTCTGAGTGATTAAGTTGACCTCGCCAGTTTTTGACATCAACTTAAACTGGTGAAGATAAACCGACGGCGAAAACTCATGAACGAAGCAGTAACTCGAAGGAATCCACTTTATACTCATAGAGCTTTGCGGAAAACTCGGTGCAGTGTACAAAGATACATACCTCGTTGCTGGAGTCGCTTGAGAAGCAGCAACAGCAGATGAAACGGAGCATGTTTTGCAGCATATTGCCCTCTTTCAATTTGTTTTCAGGTCAGTCATTCTTGGCAATGCATTTGTGGCCCGCATTCCACGTGACGTAAGCGTCATTAGAGTCCAAAAAAACAAAAACCTTTCCTGGTTATGTTTTTATATGGCAGTGCAGGTATCGGAATGACGGACAGGTGCAGCGACAGGTGAACTGCAACAGCGGCGTACACAAAACCACGTTGTTCCCATTAGATATGGCCTCAATAATACGATTAAATCTGAAATAAAGTGTTGTCCATTCCAACCAAGAGGTTCCACAGTAAAAAGGGTTAAAAAAGAAAAAAAAAAGAAAAAGCAATTGTAAAGCTACTTTCATATCTGCGTAGTTTTGTACCAATGGCGTCATCCAAACAGAGGGGGGCAGCAATGCCCCTAAACGGCAACTTCTCTGCCTGTCCGAGGAAGAAGAAATAGGCGAGCACATTAATAAACCATAGAAGAAGAAATACGAACCGCTCAACTAAACCCTAGCTCGCTAAATGCATTTATGCTAACAGTTAATAAATATTATGTTTTTTTTTTTTAGCAATTTCTAACAGACTGGGGATTTCTCTGCAGGTGTCACGGGGAAGGTGCCGTCAAGAGTTTTAAAAGTCTAAATTCACAACAAGCTGCTGACTGTTAGCAGGTAAACTGCCTGTAGCTGAGTGACAACAAAGAGACAAAAGCCACACACTGGTGGCAGTGGTTCTCAAAGCGTTGTTGTCCTTTGTAAGTGAAGAGGCAATACAAAAAAAATAGCCTGACATGACGGGGATGACCTCTCCAGAGAAAGCTACAAGCACCAAGAAGAAGGGCGACAGAAAGTGTGCCACCAAAGAGGAGTACAGACAGCTGTCCAGCATCATGGGAGTCATGAACAACCTGAGAAAGCAGGTGTGTGGTGTATGTCTGAGAGACAGAGGGACGGGATACAAAACGAGGACATTAATTTATGTCACCTAGTGGTCTTTGCATGTGGCATGCGTGTGTGCCTCTTTCCTGATGTCCAGTGCATATGTGTGTGTGTGTCTCTCATCAGGGTACACTCTGTGATGTGTCCCTGGTGGTTCAGGGGAAACACTTTCCTGCCCACCGAGTAGTGTTAGCTGCCGCCAGTCACTTCTTCAGCCTCATGTTCACCAGTAAGCATCACACACACAATCACATAAAGGGCTAATGATGAACTTCAAAGTATGCGCCAGTGACCAACACCTGTGAACAAGAAATGCCTCTGCTTTTATAAGGATAGTGTCATTTCTAATGGAAAAATCACACAAAAAAATTGCAGACAGGCGACGTGTGTGATGTGTTGTCACCTTATAACAATGCAATGTTTGGTTGGGAAACTGAATTAAGGTATTCATTGGAATGTTCCATCCATCTGAACATTGTCACAGATCAACACTTGGACCAAAAAAATGGGAGTTTTAATTCTACAGAGGAGCTCGATGAAACACCAGCTTATGAATGAGCATATCTTGCACCTTTTAAACTTGTGCAAAGTGCATTCACTCAGGCTATGTATATATATATATATATATATATATATATATATACACATTATATTGCTTACCCCTTTTTACTGACTTCCAGCTAGAATGATGGAGTCCATGTCCCCTGAGGTGGAGCTCAGGAGTGCTGAGCCTGAGATTATTGAACTGTTGATTGAGTTTATCTACACAGCACGGTAAGAATCTTGGCACAAATGAATAGCCTGAGGTGCAACAGTTATGACAGATTTATTCAAATCTAAATGAAAGATTTGACCTGGTATCATTGGGTTTGCTCTCGTTTTTCTCAGAATTTCTGTTAACAGCAGTAATGTTCAGTCGTTGCTGGATGCCGCCAACCAGTACCAGATTGAGCCAGTGAAGAAGATGTGTGTGGAGTTCCTCAAAGGGCAGATAGACGCAACAAACTGCCTGGGTAACGGAAGAATTTTCTTTTTAAAACACGGGTCTAATAACTCTGTAGTTTGTTATATTCACTGACCCTTGTTCTGGCCCCCTGTAGGTATTTCCGCCCTGGCGGACTGTATGGATTGTCCGGAGCTGAAGGCAGCAGCGGAGGACTTTTTCCAGCTCCACTTTACGGAAGTCTACAAACTGGATGAATTCCTGCAACTCAATGTCGCACAACTCACACATCTGCTGCACCAGGACAAACTCACTGTTCGTGCCGAGGCCCAGGTAAGCATCCTTTGACTGAAGAAAATATTGTATGTGCCAGTTACTAATATGTAACTACTTCCTTTTTAGAACTTCTATTAAAAAAACATGGTTTTGCATGATGTCGGGACTGAACAGAGTCATTTTCTGCTAAATATCCTACCCCATGTGACCTGTATTTGAAACCAGATGCTTTGTTGTCACACGTGTGCACAGATTTACGACGCTGCAGTGCGCTGGCTGAAGTACGACGTGTGCAACAGAAAGCAGTACATGGTAGAGGTGCTGGGATGCGTTCGCTTTCCTCTGGTCTCCAAAACCTTTCTCTCAAAGACCGTACAAGCTGAGCTTCTCATCCAGGACAACCCACAATGCCTCAAGATGGTCATTAGTGAGTATGAGCAAAGAGGAGCACAAGATCAAACGTATTCAATGTGGGCAATAATGTCTTATGGGTACTTGATATGTTTACACTTTTCTGTGTTTTTGAAAACCTGGTTAAATCTTTGACCACTCCTCTTGGCAGAATCAGTTGACTTCATTTAAAGGTGTTGCTTTCCTGGTACTGACCTGACTTTTAACCACAGTTCACCCATTTTCAGTTGAGTTTACGATCTATTGTCCGTCAATTTTACTGGAAGTAAAGTAGTCCCAGAGCACGATGCTACCGCCACTGCACTCAGCAGTTGAGTGTATACCTTTGCTCCTCCAAACACACCTCTGGCCATTGAGGCTTAACAGGCTCCATCTTTGCCCCATTTGGGAAAAGTAAAACTTCTTGAAGCTCAACGTCATCCTTTTCTTGGAGCAAAGTTTTCTTTCTTTGAATACAGCCTCTCAGTTCGTGTCTATGTTAAACTGTCCTGATTGTAGACAGTGGTACTACTGTTCCAGCAGCTTTTAGTTCACGGTAGACCTGTTCTTTTGTGGTGCCCGGGGGGCGTTTTTCATCTTCTAAACAATTTCCTCTTCCTGACTATAGGAAGACCTTCATAACTTCTGTAAATCTGATCCGTCACTTCTCCTATTTTACTGTGATGCTCAATCCAAAAAGTGCTTATAAACTTTGGAGCGTAATTGTACGAACAAACACAAATTCTAGTTTATAAATTGTATAATTGTATAATAATAAATGTACAAGATAATATATCTTATTCTTGTTAAGAGACAAAAACTACCCCATTCTTTAAGGCAGTGTCTAAGATTTTCAGTCATGTTTATTAAGAATATACTATTACTGTAGCAAAATGTCATCTTCATCGCTATAAGGTTAGAATATGTTTCAGAAGATGTTCAACAAGATATGGTGGATAATTCAGAAGAACAAGTTGATGTTAAAACTGCAGAAGTTCAAAAGCCAGCGGTGCTGACACAAGCAATGAAAGCCACACGGAACAAAAATAACTGGTACATTTGCTGAAGGTGGGATGCGTTACCATCTGCTGTCCCTGGAGGACCGAGAGGACCTGGGAGAAAGCAGCCGGCCGCGACGCAAGAAGCACGACTACCGCATCGCGTTGTTTGGAGGTTCTCAGCCGCAGTCTTGCCGCTACTTCAACCCCAAGGTACCGCGCTGCACATGTTGCACATTTTTGCAGCATAGTTCTGTACGGTCAGGTTTTTTGTGTTTTTTTTTGTAATCATATTAGTTAATTGTCAGTATTTTCTATGCAGGACTCCAGCTGGACAGACATCCGTTGTCCCTTCGAAAAGCGCCGGGACGCCACTGCTGTCTTCTGGGACAATGTGGTCTACATCCTGGGGGGCTCGCAGCTCTTCCCCATCAAGCGCATGGACTGTTACAACGTCCTGAAGGACAGCTGGTACTCTAAGCTGGGCCCACCCACGCCTCGTGACAGCCTGGCTGCCTGTGCTTCTCAGGGCAAGATCTACACATCCGGGGGGTCAGAAGTAGGTGAGCACAGGGAGCCGGGAGTAAAGAACTTTGTGTATCTACTGAAAGAGCTACGGACAGTGAAGAGCCATCATGAGATGGATTTGTTTTTTGTTTTTTAGCTGTTCTGGCACAATTTCATATTGTTTTTTTTTTTGTAATTTGTTTCTACAGGTAGCTCAGCCTTGGACCTTTTTGAATGTTACGACACAAGGACCGAGTCATGGCAAGTCAAAAGCAGCATGCTGATGGCTCGCTGCAGTCACGGCTCTGTGGAGGCCAATGGGCTCATTTATGTTTGCGGAGGAACAGTGGGCAACAACGTCTCTGGGAGGATCCTCAACAACTGCGAGGTGTATGACCCCACCACGCAACAGTGAGTCAAATACACGTAAATTCAGTTATTTTCCTCACATTTAATTCTGGTTCCCCTTCCCTGTCTTTTGTCAGTGTATTATCACAGTTCCACTGTGCCATGAGCTTATATTTACTTTCTGTTTGATGGCATCTCCTTCTAAATTCTGTCACATGGCTCAAACATTTCCAGTGGCCTTTCCCAAGCTTTTCATATTGAGTACATTTTGTGTTTTTGTTTGTAATCTTTGTTTTCTAGCAAAAGCAACCTCGCAGCATAATGCTTCCACCACTGAGCTCATCAGCTGGGGGGAGGTGCTTTGGCTAGAAAAGCCTCCAGGCTAAATTTTTCGGTCAACAGACCAGAAGTGGATCTTTGTTCCCTTTTCCACTTTCAAAATGTAGTCTGGCTTTTTAATAGCAGTTTTGGAGCAATTTCCTTCTACTAAGCAGGCCTCTCAGGTCATGTCATTATAGGATTCTGTTGGGCATGTTGTACAAAAAATCCAGGAATTGGGATATATTGATTTGAGTTTGTTGTGATGTTTTTAACTCATTCGTTGAGTTTTGAAAGACACATCTCAACAAAAGGGCGCACTCTAATTAGAACTGCAACCATGACCTACTTTTTTTTCCCCCCACAACTCTAATTATATACCTTTCAGATGGAGGGAGCTGTGTGGGATGAAAGAGGCCAGGAAGAATCATGGGTTGGTGGTTGTCAACAATAGGATCTACGCTGTTGGAGGGCAGGGGCCAGTAGGTAATGAAACTGTTATCAGTGAGTCAAAGAGGAATGAGCATATCGACAGTTGTGTAAGATTGCAGAAGTAGTTTACCAGTAAGATGTCACTATTGTGTTTTGTTTTTTTTTTTTTTCTAGGCAGCCTGGATACAGTTGAATATTATGACATTGCCAGCAACGAGTGGCGTGCTGCTTCTTCGATGCCATGGAGAGGTGTGACAGTGAAGTGTGCAGCTGTCGGTGATGTAATATACGTCCTGGCAGGATTTCAAGGGGTGGGGCGGCTCGGACATGTCTTAGAGTACCAGACTGAAACCGACAGGTTGGTGTATTAACTAGATATTACTGAAGTAAGACGAGTGTGTGTCACTGACATAGAGGCAGTGGTGTGAAAACATCTGCAAGAGACATAAGCTCTGCTTATTTCATATAAATACAGTCAATACAAAACACTCTGATGGGATTTTGTTGCTTTGGATCATTTTAATTTACTCTGTTACTTACTATCTAAGTCTATTATTGTTTTGGGTGGGTATTTTAGTCTGTGTTCTGTCATTTAGGATGTAGGAGTGGAATACCACCAATTTAATTTTAAAACCTGGTCGTGTAACGTCAAATCATTTGTGTTGCAGTTTTTCACAAAGCAATGCTAAAATTCTGTCGCCCGTAACCAAACTGAGAATCTATACAAATAAGTAGCTGCTTGTTCAGATTCCGCATCTCGTCTTCATCTTTGCAAACTCTCGTCGGTTCTCAGGTGGGTTACGTGCAGCAAGGTGCGAGCCTTCCCCGTCACCAGCTGCCTGATCTGCGTGGTCGACACATGCGGAGTCAACGAGGACGAAGACATGGACCTCATAGACTCCCAGCCGCACGCCGCGTCCGCTGCCTCCACATCTGCCTCCACCACATCGTCCCCATAGGAGAGGAGGCAGATTCGTCACATTTTAACGTTTGCGGACAGCTGTCACAGCCACCGTGCTGATGGACAAGAGGCTGGGCCTTTCTTTTCAGGAAGAGTTTCTCACGGCTCGATGGCGCATACTAATTCAAGAATTTATGCACATCAGGCAGCGTACTTCTTTTTCTCCTTAAAGCTGTTCAGTAATTATTTTATCTTGAGTTTTTTTAGCTGTTCCAAAATTCCCCCAAAAAAATGTTCCAAGTTCCAGTGGGAAACTTTCCATAAGTTTATGTTTAAAAGGTGAAGCGCTACCATTGTCAAAATACTATTTGATAATGCCGTGTAAATTAATGTTATTGTGTTGTGCCTTTGAAGAAAGTGTGTGAGCATTTTATTTTTATTTTCACCTATATGTTGTTACAAGTAAATAGAAGAAAGAGTCGAAACTCTGGTTGACAGAATTGCATAATAAAGCAGCTTTACAGTCAGTATTTAAATATTTTGCAGATATGATTGAACGGAAATGAGAATAGTGAAATTAATTGGATAAAATTGCTTAGAAATGCTAAAATGTGGGTGAGTTTTCCTTGGAAAAGCTATTCGGGTGAAGTTTTGACTTCACACGAGTCAAGATGGCAGCATAACTTTGGACATAAAAAGCACTCAGATATAACTGAGGAAGGCTGAAGTAGTGCAATACATGTAAACAATAAAAAGGATTACTCTTCTGGAAAGATGACTTTGCAGCATTCCCTGAGCATCTGAGATTTGGCCCCTTGCAAGTGTTTCATATCTGTCATATCAATCATCATACTCCTCCTCGCTCATAAGGAGAGCAAACCTGTTATTTATCTCCTCGTCACCTCTCCCCCCACCCTGCGCTCCTCTTCCACCTCTTCTTCTCCCTCCTCTGCCTCTGCCTCTCCTCTTCTTCCCTGATGCAGAAGAGGAGGGATTTGTTTTGAAGCCGCAGTCCCTCACAGCCTCCATCAGGCAGAGGTAAAGTTGTCCAGATAAGGATCCTCCAGGCAGTAGGGACTCAGCAGCTCGGCCTCCTTTCAAATACCTGAGGAGGCCGTGTACCAAGGTGCCGCTGAACAACCTGGGAGACAAGCAGGGAGGGAAGAAGGCGGCACACTTTAAATTCTTCTTAAGCAGTACACTCCTCCCCGTTACTCCTTAGAGTTTGCAGGAAAATATTTTTTTTCCTGTAATATTAATGTTTGGAGCAATAAGAAGATAATTATATCACCATCAATTGTACTGCAGTGCCAGCAGACACTGAAGGAGTTTCTTTCTTCTGCGCAGCATCATTTTCTCAAGAGTTTTGGTTTCTTTCTCTTCGAGGGTTTTAACAATTTAGGAAAAATTTGTCATTTACAGGTTTGTAGTCACACTTCTGCTTCCCTTTCACCTCAGCTGGGTAAATGAGTGAAAAATGAAAATAAGGGCACGTTTTTATTTGCTGAACCGGGGTCTTACCACGACAGATTTGGCTGAGGCAGCGGCATCAGTAATAGCTGATTGAGACACAGTGCGCTCCAGAGACAGGCCTGCCACTGGCTGATACTGTGAGCCACCCCGATATCCACGCCTCGCCTCTCCCCTGGCCTCACTCGTTGTCGATCCAGCGCTGCACACACATTTCGCTCTGCAGCCCAGTTAAGCTGTGAGACTAGAATGTTGGACCATGAGGGGTGAATCACAGCTTGTAATTCTTTTTGAAAGTTGAGGAATAAGATAAGACAGCCATCTCGACTAACCGGCCTGTTGGTGTTGGGTCGCTCCAGGCTGGTTGTGCAAGGACAGCTCTCCATACACCATGCCAAGCACCAAAGCCTGCAGCAGGAGCTGTGAGGGTGTTGGTATGGCCTCCCGCAACCAGAATCCTGTCACTGCTACAGCCAGCTGCAGGGGGTAAGGCGCAGGATGCAGGGCGGGCTCCTTCACCCCCAAGACTTCAAGCAGGACACCAAGTCGAACTGCCACAGGAGTCTGAACAAAATAAAGATTGGAAGACGAACTGATTCATGGGCACAGTTTCTTAAAAATACATGCAAACAAATGATGGCGATTAAAAAAATACGTCTACCTGACTAAGCCTGTGTAGTTGTATATGGTTCCGAGGGAGATGTGCCTCCACTTGGTTTTTCTTCAAGTTTAGGTCCGCACGATCATACTCTTCAACAAAAACTGGGGTGCTAAAACCCTGTGGTTGCACTAACGCCACACCAGCTGATTGCTCCATGCCTAATGTTACATTTGCCCTACCTCTACCCCCCCTCCCCGCTCTACCCGTACCACCTCTTATTCCGGATATTTGGGCTTTGGTTTGTCCTCCTTTAGCTAGCTGCGTGCCTTCATCTCTTCCTGGAGTTGTATTGTAAGTGTATGTCTGCAGTAACATCCCATACACAGCCTGGCGTATGGCTCTAGAACTACTGTGGCTGCTGGCTAGTTTACTATTCTCCACCTGCGGGAAGAGCAGGACCCTCTGCATCACCACAGCATCAACAGCTAAGGGGGCCAACAGTCCCTGTGCTGCAGCCAGCGACAGACACTCTGGCAGCTGTGCCAGACCAGATGTCTTCCCTCCTGGAGCTGAATTGCCTCCAGAGAACCAGCGAGCCACGGAGCTTTGAGCGTTGATGTGGTACTCCTGCATAGCTGCCCACAGCTGCGAGCTGAGCCCGCCCATCTGACCTCTCCTGCCTCTCCCACCCTCCTCACACATGAGCCTGCTTACTTCCTCCAAGGCCTCTGCCACATTCGAAAAAGAGGACAGCCAAATGAGGAGGCCCTCAATACGGGAAGTGGATGATCTTCCTCTACGTCTGCCACCACCTCCTCCTAATGCGCTCACATCTATCAGATCAAATAGCGTCTCTGCCTCTTTTGGAGCACCATAGTCATTACCAGTCAGGACAGCACATAAGGGTAGCAACTCGCAGTTCATGCCCCCAAACCAGCGACACAAATTGTTAGTGGTATAGTGCCGAGCTGAGATGTAGCGGTGAGATGCTTTTCCGTTGAGGTTGGTCCACTGGAAAAAATGGAGAGGCAGATAACCACCTAAAATCACAAAAGAAAAGACATAAACAGTATGATAAACAACTCCAAAGTCAAGCTGGACAATATCTCTCAGGTCGTGAGAATCCAGAATAAAGTGGAAAAATAAAAGTCTTTTACTACCCCCACCTGGAAGGTCAAAGATGAAAAAGTCACTGTCGTTTGTCAGCACTGGGCAGTTCCACTGGTGTGCCAAACATGCAATCTCCCAGTCAGCCTCAGCTGGACATTGGAACAGTGGGATTCCTCTCTGGATGAGGACCTGGATGAAGACATCTCTTGTGAGGATAGGAAGGACAGAGCCATTACGGCCATGAGAGATACTGTCCGCCTCCTTTATCTTGGCCTGCAGGCGCTGTCGCAGCGTGGAAAACTTCTTGTCACTGGGGTCAATCCCTTTGATCCACGGAATAAAAGGCAGATAATAAATGTTAGCGAGGCATTAAAATGAAAAGATCTACAAAACAAGGCTTCGATGTTCATCCATTTACTCTAATCTAATCTCTTGCGTTATGTAATTAACGTGCAGAAGAGATGTCTATACTGACCAAAAAAAGTTCTGCTGCAATCATTTTTTTTAATCTAAAAGAGAGGAATGAAGAGAAGAAAAAACATTAACAAAAAGGGATTGACCGGAGCATCCATACCTCCATCCAGCACCACAAACGGCTGGATGTTACAAGCAGCCAAAGAACAGAAGAACTGGGTGAGCAGGTGAGCAAAGGCATCGTAATCTCCCCCATGCAGCTGGTCCAGGCCGTGGTTAAAGTAGAGGCGAAAATACAGACTGCAGCCATCAATAACCAGGCGACTGTCCCTGAACTTCACATCTTGAAGGAAGTTTCTGTTCCCCTCCACATACGTCGTCAAACCATGTACACCCATGACATCTCAGAGCCTGCAACACACAGAGTAAAAAAGATTGATCAGGTTTTATTCACTATGGTGCTAACGCAGATACACACAGAAAGGTATTTAGAGTGTGTCTCTGAGCAGACATCTAATCACAGTGTGCGACAGATTGTAAATGTCAGTTATAATAAACTCAGCGGACTGTGCACCGCACCGCAGTTTGGATCTCTTTAACGAAAGACTTCTTAGCAAATTACGACTCACTTGACTTACTGCTTACTACAGACAAAGAATTAATAGAAATTAATTTAAAGGTTTTTTTTTAAAAAAAAAAAAGACCTATAAAACAATCAGGGTAATTTGAAAGAAGAGCGTTAAAATGCATAGAGGCTACACTAACCAATGTCACTTCACGTTTCATTTCATGTACTGCGCAATCATTTCCTTGTTCCATTATCAAATTTCAACATAAAGGCTTTGACTTTTAACAAAGAGGTGTATTATCTCGTAAATACGATGCCGTTTAACTTATCTTAAACGTAAAAGCATAGAAAAAACACACACCAATAAACTGAAACAAAATACTGACAGTGAATGACAAACAACACTAAAAAAAACTAACAAAACTCTTATGTTACTCTACCCAACGCTACTATTAAGAGTAGCGTTGGGTCTCGCGAGAGAAAGCGAGAACGCAAACGCTAGCGACCGCGCTAGCCAGTCTGTTTTCCCGTTTGAAATTAATCTCGTTTTATTATGGCTACAATGTCAGGAGGAACAAACCTCGGGATTCCCGGGACAAGCCAAGCCAGCTCCGGGGCATTTGCGCTGCGGAAAAAAGACAGCAGCCCTTCCGCTAGATTCTGGGAGAGTCCGGATACTTTAGCACAGCTGGAGGTGGTGAGACAGTGGATCGGGAAGCACTACAAAAAGGTAGTTAACAGACTAGGAAGCTACATGAACCGCTAGCCGCCCCCTGCTAGCAAGTCCGTTTGCTCACACTGTAAACAAATCTCTCATGCTGGATAACGTTACAGTGGCTACTCAGATTTCTGTGGTGAAAATGGAGAACCGCGTCTATGTAATTTAGAGAAATAAAGCGAGGGAAACTATGTGCAAATTTGGCTCAATCAAACATGTTAACAAGTCTATACATGGAGCATCTAAGTGGGCAAAATTACAAGTAACAAACAAACAGAAACTGTGTAGACTCTGACAACCAATTCGAACCAAAGATTTTCATATTCCTTTCAAAAATGTGTGTGTGTTTGTCAGTATGTGTTGGTGGATGCCCCATCTTGTCAGGCTCTGGCTGCAGTCACCCTGCAGCTTCTCCAGTTTCAGGAGGATGCCTTTGGCCGACAAGCTGTCAGCCCTGCACTCACAAAACTGCCCGTGAGTCTATCTCTTGTTTTCTCTTTGTTGTCACTATTAACCTCAATGTACCTTGTTGGAGTAGTTTGTGATGCATGTCGATGGACATTGTTCTGGGATTTTCAAAGTGGTTGAACGTGATTTTTCTTGTACTAGAAAGGGACATCATGTGTATCAAAGAAACCACTGTGTTATTTTGATCATATCTCTACAGGCACATTGTTTCATGGACCTGCGACCAGGAGGGGGGCTTTGCCACATTCTTGGCACTGCTTACAAGTTCAAGGTTGAACAGGGCTGGTGGGTAACAAGAATTCGGTGCCTTCGCTGTTTCACGGGGATATCATGCACAAACCTGTGCTGCATTTGTTCGATTCCAGTACTCTTAGCTCCCATTTTTATCTCCACACAGGCGAAGGTTTGACTTCCAGAATCCATCAAGAACGGAAAGGAATGTAGAGATGTTTGGTGCGATTGAAAAAGCCGCAATCCAGGTATCAAAGATGCGCTCGACAACAAGTGTTCACACTCAGACAAAGGGCTCTCCAGAGATTGATTTGTACTTGTTTTTTTCATTTATTTTTTGTTAACAGAGCAACTGTATGACTCTGCCTGTTATATATCTGGATCCTACTGTGGATGAAGAGCTGGCCAGCAGACTGACTGGTATCATCATCAAACACCAGGTACGGTGCTGCAGATTGCAGAGATGAATGGACAGACTGGGTGATGAAGGAGAATATGTTCCCTGTTTTAAGCAAACAGCAATGAGGATAACTCATCAGAATGTTGCTCAGTGTCCATGCTACTCAGTAAAGGTTTGTCCTTCTGTAGGGTTCCATCACTGAGGACAGATCTATTGCCAGTCATCATGTTTACAGCTCACCTGTCTCCACAGAGGAGGGTCAGTTAAAGTCTATTCATGTGTGTCTGTGTGCTTGCTAACATGCTATTGTCAAATATTAACTTGATCCAGTTACATTATGTGTACACTTCTATTTACAGATGAGTGGATGCGTCCTGTTATGCGAAAAGACAAGCATGTCTTGGTACATTGGGGCATGCACCCTGACAGGTAATGCTCGAGCAACCGCACACACGCAGGTGCTCTCCAGCTGATTTTCAACAACCGTAAAAGTTTCTGCAGTGGTACTCATTTGCAGACCACGCTCAGTTTTTTTCCTGCCGATCTTTGATCTAATTGAATCTCAATGGGAGTTTTTATGACATCTCTGTCATTAGTGAATGTGTACCCAAACCCATAAAAACAAACCGCTTACTTAACTAAAGCATGGAACTGGTGCTGCTGGGGAAATACATTGACTCCCTGCAGGGTTGATTGGTTCCACATTTGCTGAACAGAACTGGCAGACATGCAGAGCTTGAAGCACTTGACCACAACTTCTCTTTTCTCTTTTTAACAGTTATGACAGTTGGCTGTCCATCGGGGATGTCGAGGGAGACGTTGAAGAGCTGCCGCACACAGAAAGGCCATGGAGGGTTAGTATGACAACATGTGTGTTCTTTTTAGACACTTGATGACCTCTACCATTATGAAACTGTCATTGATATTAAGTGTGTTCATATGTGTGTGTGTGTGTGTGTGTGTGTGCTCCAGGTGCATGCTGGTTGGGTTTTGGATACAGGTGTCTTCAATGAGTGGATGAATGAGGAGGACTATTGTGTAAATGAGAGGAATGTACCAGTCATCCTCCGCCGGCGCATTCACCTCCGAGACGACCAGGTGTGTGAAGCTGTTGTTGCTCTTGGTCTTTTGGCCATATGAAGGAAAATGGTTCTTTACTAATTAGATTAAGTTGCTGTTGTTTTTTTTTTTTCAGTGTGTAAATCAGAGTTTATAGTATTTCCTGTTTTAGAAAACGTTTCACATGCTCTTTTTTTTGACCTGCTCGATGAATTTATCCCAGTTTACCTCAATCCCTTGGTTACAGGATACCAAGTCCAACCCTCCTAAAAAGAGAAGACACTCGCCATCTCCTCCTTCCTCTGAATCCAGGAAGAAAGGAAAGAAGGGGTATGACGAAACTTTTTTTTTCTCCGAACAGGGTTGTGGTTTTGGCTTTGCTTCACATAGGAGTGTTTCAGACTTAATATGTGTGTGTTCACACAGGAGAAGGCGTGGGCAACAAGAGGAAGAGCCAGAGGAAGACCTGACCAAAGACATGGAGGACCCTACACCTGTGCCTAACATGGAGGAGGTCATACTACCCAAAAATGGTAAAACATTTGAAGGCAGTATATTCAAGTTCTACGTACATTTTCCCTCTAAAGTGTTAAACAAAAGTCTACTTTTCCACCTTATTTTTGCAGTGAACTTGAAGAAAGACAGTGAGAATACTCCGGTGAAAGGAGGGATCATGGCTGACCTTGGTAAGCTCGCATACGTGATGGAGAATGTTCCGAGAGGAGTTTTGGTCACTTCTGCGAGCGTTTGGTTTCCTTTGTGCACACGCCTTGTTTTCTTTCTCTTTCAGATGAGCAGGACGATGATTTTCCAGGACGGGTGAATATGATTTCACTTTTCTCCTTCCATCTTTCTTATTGCAGGAATTATCGTTCAACAGTATAACTTGCCCATGCGAGATGATATAAAAGTGCTTTTAACGTTGATGTGCATGTGTGCACAGGACGATGAGGAGGGAAGAGGAGAGATGCCACGCCTGTCGGAGGGAGAAGAAAACATCACGGAACAAACGCATCATATCATAATACCAAGCTACACATCTTGGTTCAATTACAACAGGTAAACGGCTTAATTCTTTTTTTGCTCAACTGGTGTTTACTGTCATCATAATATGTCCCTAAAGAGAGCTTTTTATTCAGCATTCACTCGATAGAGAAACGTGCACTGCCTGAATTCTTCAATGGAAAGAACAAATCAAAATCTCCTGAAATGTGAGTACCCCAGACGCTCGTCGCCGTTTGCTCGGATGATGAAGAGGGCCTCGGGCTGACCTCTCCTTTGTGTTGCAGCTACCTGGCATATCGTAACTTCATGATCGACACGTATCGGCTCAACCCCCAGGAATACCTCAGCTCAACGTCCTGTAGACGCAACCTCACCGGAGACGTCTGCGCCCTCATTAGGTATGAGTTGGTGTTTGAGCGTCCGCCATGCCTCCATGTCTGAGTGGAGTTCGGATGAAATGCATGACCCTGTCCTTTGTGTCCAGGGTCCATGCGTTTTTGGAACAGTGGGGTATGATCAACTACCAAGTGGATGCAGAGAGCAGACCCCTCCCTATGGGACCTCCACCCACCCCTCACTTTAACGTACTGGCCGACACGCCATCTGGCTTGGCCCCCTTACAGCACAAACCCCTACAGGTCAGTGTTGTCATGCACAGCTTATAAACCAGATCAGCTTTGGAAAAACATGTAAACTTCTTATGAATGTCTTCTGTTTGTAACAGCTGAGAAACTCTGCTGCTCCTGTTTACTCTTCCAGGTGTCAGCCTCCCAGCACATGCTCTATTTCCCAGAGAAGAGCAGAGAGAAACCTACAGACTGCCAGAACTTTGGGCTGCGCTCCGATATCTACGCCAGGAAACACCCCAAGGTCTCACACAATAGTAGTGCGAAAATACAGAAAATGGGATCTTTTTGTGACAGTTATAGGCAATTTAAAAATGGACGGTCTTATAAGATGGGAAGCCTGGCTTATATTGACAGCAGTAAAATACTGTAGAAGACCATTTTTAGGACCCTATTAAGAGTTTATTAGTCTTTTATATGTACTGTCAGCATCAAGGTGTAATACTTTTTATTAACTGCGACAATCCTTTTTAGTGTAAGTTTTAAATGGTTGTGATGACTCCTTTTTCAGACTAAAGGAGCGAATGCAGGAAGAGAATGGACAGAGCAGGAGACACTCTTATTACTGGAGGTAACAATCGCTTATGCTTTATTTTCTCCTCTGTTACAGAGCTTACATGTAACTCGCAGTTTGCTAATCGGACATCAATTAGTTTTTCTGGTTTAATAGCTGCTTTTCATGACCCCTTAAGATTTTCAGCCCGATCCCAGCCTCTGTCTTTGTCTCTGTCTCAGGCCTTAGAGGTCTACAGAGACGACTGGAACAAAGTGTCGGAGCACGTGGGCTCCAGAACGCAGGACGAATGTATCCTCCACTTTCTTCGTCTGCCAATAGAAGACCCTTACCTGGAGGACTCATCAGCCTCTCTGGGGCCTTTAGCCTATCAACCGGTGCCTTTCAGCCAATCGGAAAACCCTGTTATGAGCACTGTGGCCTTCCTGGCATCTGTGGTGGATCCACGTGTGGCATCGGCTGCAGCTAAGGCGGCACTGGGTGAGAACATGGGGCAGGGGGGTAGTTTGTATATAGTCTATGTCCAGAAATAGCAGTGAGATGGTACTTTGTATCTATGGTATGGTGACTGTTCATCTTTGTCTTCAGAGGAGTTCTCCAAAGTACAGGAAGAATCAATGGATAAAGCTTCTGATGCATCCAACCAGCTAGAAAAAATAGGTAAAACTGAATAAAAAAAAAAAACACGTTTTTGCCCCAAATTCAACTTTTTGTTGCTGTTTTTAAAAAAAAATATTTTGTTTTCCTCTGTCTTAAAGATGTGATGGATGCCGAAAAACTGGACTCCGATCCCCATCAGGTAGTGCACCTGGAAGAACCTAGAAAGTTTGTAATGAATGGAAAATTACACTATTTAGGTGTATGTTCATGTGTACATTTGGATATGTTACAGGTCCCTCTGAGGGTGGACGGGGTCAAGGTGGAACCTGACATTTCAAAAGGGGAGGACGATCGAGTCAAAAGGGAACATGTGGACAATATACTTGCTGAGGAGACAGATGGTGCGTGTGTGTGTACAGGACTGTAGAAAATGCATTGCAGCGGAGTGTGTGTGTAAATAACTGAATATAGGAATTCTGTGTTCCAGGAAGGGGAGATGACAACGAGAGCATAAGCCGGAAGGAGGGAGATGGAGATGGAGACGGAGACGGAGATGGAGATGATGGGAGGAGAGTGATGGAGCTGGATCTAGTGGAGGGCAGCGTTGCCACGGCAGCGGCAGCTGCTCTGGGCTCAGCTGCGACAAAAGCCAAGGTAACGCCTGCCTATCACGGGCATCATGATCTATCGCAGGAAGCATCTTGTCATGCTTCAGGTTTTCCTGCAACCAAACCAGACAGACACAACCATGGAGATAGAATAGGTAGATCTTTAGGATTAGAGATTATCTACCTTGGTAGATTGATTTTGATAAGGTTTTCAACAGGTGTTAGAAGATGATCAGTTACTTGGTGTATCTCCCCCCCATGGCCAGTGCCATTATTCCCATCTTTATCTTGGCACTATGCTTTCCTTTTAACCCCATCCTCTTTTGGCAGCACTTGGCAGCAGTAGAAGAGAGGAAGATCAAGTCCCTTGTGGCTCTGCTGGTGGAGACACAGATGAAGAAGCTGGAAATCAAGCTGAGACACTTCGAAGAGCTCGAGACCATCATGGACCGCGAGAAAGAGGCTGTGAGTGACTATACTGTATAATCTTGTTGCTCATTTAATGTGAGCTGAAGTTTCAAATTCCTACTTCTTTTAGTCTCTCTTTGTAGGGTTTGTCACAAAGCAACAGTGTAGTGCATAGCTCTTACTAAAAATACATCCCTTGTGTCTGTGTGTGCGTTTTCCAGCTGGAGCAGCAGCGGCAACAGCTCCTGACTGAGAGACAGACTTTCCACACTGAGCAGCTGAAGCAGGCAGAGATTAAAGTCCGCCAGCAGAGGGAGCAGCAGGGGCAGCCAGGTTACACGATGCCGCTATCAGGTCCGGACACACAAATGCACACAAGCAACTCCTGAGAGGTGGCACAGCTGAAAATCATGTTAATCCTTCTATTTATTAGCCACATCTTTTCACAGTGCAGTGCATTGTGTTTCACTCCCATATATCTATAGTGTTGACATTACATTTTAGTCCTGTTTTCCTCAGGCCAGCCCATGCCCAACCGGATGATGCCTGGTGGGGGAAACACCCAGACGATGGCCCCACGACACCCCGGGGCTCCCAATGGCATGTGTGAGGACTTTTAAGCTGTTGTCAGAGGTTTAAAGTACTGTTGCTGTTTAGATTACTGTCTGTCTTGGTCTGTGCCCATGGGTGTGTTGACATTAACTTCTGACTGTCCTGTTTCAGACCCATCCTCACAGCCTGATGGGATAGCACCTGCTCAGACCGGTCCCTCTTCCTCCAGTCACAGCTGAACAGGCCAGAAAACAAGCGAGACAGAAAAGAAAAACACAGCCTGCTCTCAACCAGGACAAATGCCCTGCTGAAATGTTTAGGAACAACTGCTTAAAACTGAAGCCTGTAACTCTTTAGTAGTCACGTTTTTAGACTGTAAGCCTCACAAACACAGCTGCTGTGTTTTTGTCCAACAGCTCAGTTCATCTTCTATCTGTGAATTATTTGTGCTCTGACGTCAAAGAGTTGAGAAGTCAAAACTCAGCTCATTAAAAAAAAACATTTTATACGAAACTAAATGCTGTTTTGTCTTCTGTTGTTGTTCAGGTGTCAGTGAGCGAGCTTCTGTTCTATCTGCATGGTTACGTTATAGGATATAACGCTTATAAATGCTTATTTCATTAACCATTCAAGGTTGGTGTGTGATTTATTGTTACTTCTCGCAGATAAGAAGCCATATACGAGTATTACAGAAGCACTTCATCCACACAACAATTGAGTTTAACTCATGAGCACATTCCTGACTGTCTTTTTACAATCAAAATAGATTCTTTGGGTGCTGCGGGTTATGGGGTGGAACCTTTGTGGTTTGGCCTTGTTCCCCAGATATGCCATCAAACTGGTATCTGAGGACTTTAGAGGCTTGATTGACTCCTTAGACTTTGGCTCAATCTCAATTCCTCTCCTCAGCCCTCGCCTTCTGTCCTGGAGAGGTATGGCTCCCCCTTTAGAGATCAAGAGGTAGTGGTCAGGAATTAAGATTTGGCCTTTGCTGTGTTCTTTAAGCCATTTCCCGAGCAGTTTTTTGAGAGCTGGGAAGTGCTATTGCCATGTTGGAGGGTGTGGCTGGTCTGCAGAGACTTTTAGATGGGTGACAAGTGTCAAAGTAAAGCCAATGTGAATACCAGGAAACAGGTTTTTCAGAACATTGCATTCTAACACAGTGAGCCAAATGGTTTCCTAACCTGTCAGTGGTGTGAATGTTGATGGCCCATCAGTATATAACAGAATCTATTAATTTATTAGTTTTCAAAATAAAAACTAATAGATTTGAAGTTGAGGATTGTTTTAAGGTTTTTGTTGGGTCAGTGTTGCTTGTAGGTAGGTTAAGTCTCTACAAAAGTGTCCTAAGAAGTTACTGAAACTCTTCATAGACTCCACCTTTTATGCCAGTTCAGGTCGAGCATTTTTATTTGACAGCAAAGTCACAAAGCTCTGCGTCAAATACTTTCTTTGTTTGCTTGTTTTTGAGGTTTTGCTCTCATAGCAAACGTTTGGCTTCCAAATTTGCAGTTATTTCTAAACCTTAACAATTCGAATGATCGCTTTGAAATAAAACAGCAAACCTTAAAAGTTGAGGCTGATCCGACTGCTGTCGTGTATTGCATTGAATGCAGGTATGCCCATAAGATTGACCGGTGATTAAACGTTGTTACTAAATGTAATGCCAGCAGTGAAAATGATTACAGTTTAACTTAAACATTTTTCCAAAAACTCTTGAAGAATACAACATCATAAGCAATAAATCACAACACTTTTCCATGAATTGGGAAACAGTCTTAATACCTTATAAATGGATCTCATATCTCTGAAATTATACTGAGCAAAAGTTTATTGAAACAGGACCAACTAACTGGTACAATATTACACAAAATCGATATTTGCTTGTGACAAATTAGAAATGAGTTGAGATATGATTTTTTAAATTTTTTATTTCAAGTTCTCCACAGGGATAAAACTGTTGATATTATTTGCTTACAGTTAAATAGATTTAACGGGATGAAGGTTTGATGGATGCTCTGGTCAAATTTCATTTAGTTAGAAACTATTATTAAGTGAGGGTTGAATGAAGAATCCCAAAATGGGTGAAATCTTGCTCTTCAAAAACAATCACAATGAAATGAAGGCATGTGGAATAGAGCTTGCATTTTTTTTGGTGACATACAATCGACCATCATTGAGAAGTTTGTACAGTTGATTTATTGAAGGAAAATGATATAAATTATGAATGTTAAGCTGTATTTCCACCACAGGAACCTTTTTGAACCAAGCAGGGCCTTTTGGGGCTTCAAGCACACAAATTTGGCGTTGAAAGAGTTCTGGAGGAGAAATTTCACCCCCCCCCAAAAAAAAGGCTAGGGAGGTAAAACCTTTGAGACTACCCTGAATCGTTGAGGTGGGGCTTCCAGCATTGAATATTTCTGATGGGTGGAGTATTCTCAGTGTTGTTTCATTTTCACTTTCTGTCACGCGTCATCTCAGATTTAATATCCACAACAGCTCATGAACTCTGTTAACTTTAACATTTATGATAGTGTTCCAAACTGAATGAGGAGGCAGAGCTCAGATTGTGACAAGATATCAGAGCAATAAAAACATTGACCTCTGAATGCTTCACAACGGTTTAGCTTTAAGGCACTAATCAAAACAGTCAAAAACCAATGGAAATGTGTAACATTAAGAGATTTTAAGTGAGTGGAGCTGATGAGTACAAATTTTTAAAGTAGAGTAGATCATTTTTACATCATCTGAACACGTATTTGACGCGTTTGACCTCCCTAGCCAGCTCATTCTTCTCTGAGAACAGATCAATGTCATCATGTGAATCACACGCACATATGTGACTTAAGCAGCTTTCCATCATATCTAAGCAACCACAGTGTGACAGGATCACAAGCTTTGGTTTCCTGAGGTGAAGCGAAGCATTTCAAGCAGAGTTACCAAAGAGACATTGTTGGTGCATGAACTTCAGTTATATAATACTGTAACTGTTGATCCAGCCTAATTTGGTCCTGTTTCCTTCCAAACAGCCAGACTTCCCTATAATCTTTAAAGTGTCCTGATCAATAGTTTTTCTTTGGACATTTTCTGCTTTTTCTTTAATTTTCAGTCCAGTCTTTGTACCTGAGCATTTTCAGAGGAATGTGTTTTTTTGTTAAGCCACTTAACTCTGACCTATGAATCATTCAAGCAGAAAAAAGGCTCCTAACTCAAGGGATGAACCAGTGTTGTGTCGACACATAACAGAGAACTTAGCAAAGAAGCCATTTTAAACTGGATCTTTAGGCACTTTGATATTAGCATCCTGTCACAAAGACACATCATTTGTTCCCATTTCTTTCGTTGCATCTATGAAAAACAGCAAAGATAACACAGTTTGACAGACAGAAAATAGGATTTCTGCAGCAAGAAGGTGATTCCCAAAGAGCTATTAGCTGAAAACTTGGCATATCTCAGATTTTAAGACCTGGTAGATGATACCTTGTATAATTAAACGTATTACTTAGCTAATTTATCTTCCTTCTCTGTAGAATCCCTTGATTGTTCAAACATGTGCAACTGAGTTTCTCCAACAGCAGAACTGTATATTTCTTTTGTTTTTCCTTGACAAAACCTTTGATATTGACAGTTTTGAGGAAGACAGAAGAGTATTTAGGAGATTACTAACTCCTACAGTGGGTATTTAAAAGAAAAAAGAAATAAACACAGCTTTGTTTACCGCTTGTTTTCATGAAACTTGCACCATGTTCCTGTTATATTATGTGAAAGTACCTGTTGTTTTTGCATGTGCCATATCAATAAAAGTAGCTTAACTTCAGTCATTTTGTGCCTCAATAATCTGAGCTGTGGGTTTACTTTGTATGATTTATTTATTGGGATTTATTAAATTACATTGAATATTCCTATTCCCATTCCTAATATAAGTGTTCATGTTCATTTTCAACAAAGAAATAAACTTGATCATTTAAATCTCTTCCCAGTATACACACAATGAACATATTCTGTATAGATATATTTTAAATATGCATGGAAGTAAATTATCATCTTATCCAATAGGTAATGTTCAAATTTAGAACTGTTCAGCAATTGATTCAGTTACAGCAGGACAGTTAATTTGCTCTGTGCACGAACAGCAGAGGCAAAACCAAACTTCTGGGCAGACAAAGCCAGTATGTGGATATCAGCACCACACAGCATAACATAATTCAACAGATTCGAGTGTTCTACAGCAAAACCTACAAGCATCCCCAAACAGAACACCAACAGATATCCAAGTATGGCTGTGATAGTGATGAAGACTTTCTAAACACAGAGAACAGACACGCTGCAGAAAGATATAACCACGGAGGAGATGACCAGCAGGATGAAATATAGGATAAAGGGAATATTAGGGACATACTGAGAAGTTACACCAAGCAGTCCACAGGAGAGCAACCAAAACACCCAATAACTTTACAAGAAATGCTCAAGATTATTTAAATTTCTTCATCATACAGACGTTCTCCCTATTGCCGTACCTTAAGACCAGTGGAGTCACATTCCTCCTGTAATTACATGGTAATTAATGACACATTAGGGTCATAAAGACACAACATTAAAAGTCAGCATATTTGTAAGAGTAATAGTTATGAGAGTAGAAGCCAGGAACTTGTAAGGTGAAAGGCTTCACATAGACAGATTTGAAATGAAATATTTTGAAGTCAAGGCCAAATGCAAGCATCATCTGTCAGCTTCTTTCCATAAGACTGAAATACAAACATTTGCTGTTTGGAGGTGCGTGTGGTAGTGTGTACTATAAACCCCAAACAGTTTGAATGGCTACTTCTAGATAAACAGGTTATACCTGCATATTCCAACTTTCATTGCCTTTAAAAGGCAGCAACCTTCATGTCTTACTGTCTCATTGTCTCTGTGGTGTTCATCTTACGCAGGCTGAGCCACAGGTAGGTCCACATATTGGGGGAATGATTCCTAACTTTGAAATATGAATAACAGAATATGTTTTTTTGCTGCCACCAGAGCCAGCTGGTCCTCTCACTTTGCTGCTGCTTATGTTTTGTTTTAATTTCAAGATTTTAAAGTCTTGCAGCAGTCGATACCTTTCATAGTTAGAAAAAAAAACAAAAAAACTTTTGTGCAGTAACTTGAATAGAAATGACAAAAACAATAGAAGACAGAGCCTGTTGGTTACAACCAGTCTTACGCTGCTACTATTTGATTATAGAAAATGGTATTTTTCTATAGGTGTTTCCTTCCTAGAACCATGTGTATGGTGCACATTATTGTCAATGTAAGCATATTTATGTACTTTTTCCAGTTCTAAATAGGCTGTTTTGTGCTGTAGTGTCTGAGCGGGGATTGTCGTCATGGATACTGCATCTGATGTATTAGGGGCTGCTGACTCAGGAGTTTCTCTTGCTTCAGTTTTTGCAAGTGCAATTCCAACACATCGCCAATGCACCGTCCTGCTCACAAATAGCTCTTCTAAATACACCCTTTGTAATCCCAGGTAACTACATATTTTTCTTAGCATGTTCTTTATTATTTTAACACGTATTCTCATATCAAGATGTTTCTGCTTGTCTATTTTGCAGGATTTATCTAGATAGCGGACGCTGCTCTAGTCCCCTGCCACATACTATTAAACCTTGTGCATCTGGAGAGGCGCTTTTCATCAAGACTCCAAACACAGCAAAAGGATCTGTCGGTGTGTTCACGTACGAGCTCCTCGATGCTACTACAAATACCTCCACTGAGAAAGTAGCTGTCTTGTTTGTGGTGCCATTTGACCTCAACTTAAGGTCAAACATTTATGCACTGGGAGTCTTTGACAGCAGCAAGGACTGTAATCGCGATCTTTTTCGTGAGATGTCCAAAACTACAAACACAAATTTTGTCAGAGGCAAAGCAAAAGGTCCAAGTCTGACACACAAAAGCCAAAATGTCACCATTGAGGCCACGATGTCAGACTGCCACACCCCTGTTATGAAGGTGAACATTAGTGAAGACTAAGATAAACTACAGATGTTTCTTTAGAACATCAATTCCTCTCTGTTGTCACAGATCTTTATTTTTCTTTCTTGTGGTTTTGTATCTAATCTTAATTCAGTATGTTGTCAAACTTTACAGAATATATTGTGACAATTTAAGGTATTTCCCCCTGTATTGTATTTTCAATTGTGGGTTTCCTGCTTTTGTATTAGAATGACTTTTTGTTTTGTGGTTAAAGTTGTGCAACGAACAATTCAGCAACTGTTCCTGTTATACTTCAATAAATGTATTATTGTCTGGATCAATTTGATTTCTTTTAATCCCCATTTTTATCATACTTCACTCAATATGAATTGGAATCCACTTTGTTGATCCCACATCTTAAACTGTCATCTAGACAAAATAGTAGTTTGTCTAAAACTTTAAAGTTTCAGTGTATGGCATTTAATGGGACCTTCTATACAATGCAATTTTTTTATCCCAGCTGTCACAGGGCGAGAGGCGGGGTACACCCTGGACAGGTGATGCCATAATATGCCTTATTCATATCTTTAAATATCAGGGATCCACTTCAGGGGGAGTCCACCATGTTTCTCACCTCAGACTCTAACCCAGAGCAGATAAGCAATACACAGGCACAGCAAATGGCTATTCATGCTTTTTGCATTGATTGTAGGTTTCTTTTCACACTTGTAAAGAGATCACAAAGCAAGAAGTTATATAATATAGTATATAACCATTTAATATAACCATGCAGATTGCTTCTATTGAAAACCTACGAATATTGTGTTGCTTTTCACTTAAAGGTGGCAATAAAATGGAAGTCATCCAACTTGTGCTTTAAAAAAGTATCTTTTATTTTTTTCTGAGTAAAAAAAAAGGCTAATTTGTTTCAACATACACCCTTTCCAATGCAAATATCCTTAAATATTTGATATTGAGTCTTAGACTTTTGCAAGGTTCCACAAACAAAATTAAGGATTTCTTTATTTTCTACAGTGGAAAACAAAACCAAAGTGATAACCATTTTATTGATTCCTGGAATGGTGTCCAGTTAACAGATTATATTTGTCAAGATCAACTGGTGAAATTTGCCCAGGTTGTATTAACAAATTATTGTATTTTTCTAAGGCTGCGAGGTCTGTTTATGGGAAAGAACCAAGGTCTGAAGAAAAAGCAGCTAACAAAACCTCAGCATGAGCTTGATTGAAATACATTCCAAGGTCTTTTCAATGTATAAAGCCATCATCACAGTCATAGGTAGTTTGAAAAGCATTTAACTACTTTGGTCACAAAATCTTTTGTCTGGTAACTTCTTTCAAATGAGTAATTAGTAAGTTTGTTCCTAATGTAAAAATAGCAATATATACAGTATATAACAATCGTAATAATAAAGGTAATAGTAACAGTTTTTTCCCATCTTTAAAAGCTATCTGTGTAACCCGAAGGAATGGATTCCTACTTTTCATGTCACTCAAACAAAAGGACATGAAGAGTCACCTGTGTACCATCATGCTCACTACCCACTGACGCTGGCTGTTGTGCAAACTCCACAATAAAAAGATGTGGAAAAAATTGACTGTATATGTGAGCAAAGAAGTCACGCGTTGACCCAAGCTGAAGATTGAGAGGTGAGAAACAAAAGTATAGTTCAATGTTTTGCAAGAGTCTCTGTGTCGACACAATTGGCTCTGTGTGTGAGTCCTAAGTACCTTTTTGTTGAGCTTAATAAGCTGGTAGTACAGGTTATGGACTGCATTGGTATGTCTCACACGAACACACACAATCGCAGTATTGATTTATGTTCAAATATAAATCAGAAGTTTGTATTTGAGTTATCAGATGCTATAAAATGGGATGTATATTGTTGTCATGATTGACAGGCTTTATTGACTGTGGCACTTAATGAAAGAGTTATGAGGGCAGCTGTGGGCCTCGACAGACGTACGCAGGGGCATGCTGCGTGTCACGAGGAGGGTGAATCAAATGCATTCTACCAAATGAATAAAATGACTAAGTCTAATCCATGTACTCACACTTCAAAGAAAATAAAGTATCTCTTGAACTTATGTGGGCGGTGAGCTGAAGTGCAGCTCAAAACTCATAAGCCAGCTGGAATTAAACTCTCTTTCTCACATACACACGCACAGAAGGTTGATGTCAGAACAGTACACAAAAAGTCAGGTAATGCAAGCAGGACATCTGGAGGAGGAACATCAAAGCAGACAGTAAGGGGCAGATCTCAGTGAGGGAAAGAATAGTGTTAATAACAAGACAAATTATCAAGAAAAATCACCTGTTTAGTATTTGCAATTTGGTATCAATGTGTGTCATTAAGTTTTATTCGAAATCAAATGACTTTTGGTTGATATCTATGTATCATTTGCTTATACTGACAATAAAACAAATACTATGATTATGTTTGGATTGTGGTGACAATCACTGTGAGATAGAAACAGGTGCACTTTTACAGAGAGCCATTGGAGTTGTTTCAAGATGAAACCGGCAGACGCAAAGGTCCACCAGCAGAGGGAGCAGCCATCATGCAGCACGTCACAGAGGCAAAGGATTTTTGTTTTCATCAGTTGGTTACATTCAATTCCTGGAGACTAACCTTTCTACTTTACCTTAAGAAATGGAGCATGTGCTGTCAGAGCACAAAAACTTATTGACTGAGCCGTAGACCAAATACAAATCAAGGGTGTTCATGAACTTGTTGAGCTTTTATTTGTGCAGTAGGTACGAATCGTTGTTGTGTTTGTGTTTATCCAGGCTGAAGGGGGACCGGTATGTGTGCATGTCTGTGACATTTTCTACAAAATGTTTGGCTACACCAATGTTTAGGCAGAAACAAAAATGTCTAGTAAGATAACTTTTGGATAACACCATGTCTACCTCAGGGATTTACATAGACGTAGTACAGTCATGCATAGTTTGGATGCAAAGACAGATAGTGTGACTAAAGTGACAGGCTGTACTCACAGTTGCTGCTCCTGTTTTCTTGTTGTGGTCTTTTTTACGTTGCTGTTCTGATGTGACCTGACTGCACTGTCCCAAGTTTTCAAATCCATTGACATGAGCGGCTTCGATTTTATGCTATTTATATATATACATATATACAGTAGTTTTCTAATGACCAAGATTTAGTTTTCTACAGATCTGTGCATCAGGTAATCAACATATTCTATCCACAGCCTGGCTATGGGCCCGGAACACAAGAGTTCCATGATAACAAACCAGGTACCAGGTTAATTAACAAAATAATGCACTTTTGATTTCTTTACTGGTTGTATGGTTAAAGTCAATCAGTATCTAAAGACCTGAGCCCACACACCAACTTCCCATTCTGAGCTTGAACGCTCACTGCTTTCACTCTCATAAATATTATGGGGAATTATCTGGAAAAAATACAGGGGGATTCTGTAATTAAAGATGAGTTTTAGAGTAGTGTTATAAACTTCTTTTTAATCCATTTTTTTGTAATAGTGTTACCGGGTGTTAAATAGCATTTGTGTGGGCAAGGTGTTGCAGCAGTGAGACACTGTCCTTTAAACCAAGGTAAAGAAAGAAAAAAACTTTAAAAAAAAACTTTTATTCACTGATAATTAAAAAAGGAAAGAACCATGGAGAGAATGTAGACTCGCACAAATTATACCCCCAAAAGTAAAAGCTATGATTTTCCAGATTGAGGACCAGTCAAAGTCAGATTTTCCACAAGGTGGAAAAATTAAACATGTTAACATTTTTATACAGTGAGAGAGTAGCGACACGCTGACATAAACCCATCATGCCAGAAGTAACAGTAGGGTAAAAGACTGTGGAATTAATTGAGCTACTTATTTTCACAAAAGCCTTTTGTTTGTTTCTGTAGTTCTTGCATGGCTCTTGATGTGTCATGTCCTTAAGTGTGTATCCTTAATTCATTTTACAAAATAGTGTAATTGCCTAATCTTGTTTCTTTTTGTCATTCAGGGGGAAAAAACCCCCCAAACATCTCATATCACCAGTTGAAACAACTTTTCTTCTTTTCCCCTCTCCACAAAAAACGAGGGACTGGATTAACAACCACTAAATCACATCTTTGAAAAATGATCCTTCAAAATCAGCAGCAGGAAGCTCTGCAGGAGCTCAGTATTATATTTGATTTCCTCTGCAGATCAAATCTGTTTGTGTTGGACAGAAGAAGACACATGAGGTGTCAGCTTTCTGATTACCTTCACCACTGCAAAGGTAAAGATATTCAACTGCCCATTGCTGTAGAGTTGCATGAATGCAGCTTTGTCATCACCTAGTGGCAGCACTGTTCCCTTTCATCGTGCTCCTTGAATTCACTCACTGTTACCTTTTACAATCGTCTCATTCATCATTTCACTCTGAATATTAAGCTGGGACATAAGAAATTGACTTCTAGTCAGTTAAAGATCTCGAAATCCATGCATTTTTTTAAAAAGTAAATAAATTGATGGGCTTATACTGAAAGGAGAATAGGGACAGGAACGTAATTCTTAAACTGTTTAGTTAGTTTGGCAAAAATGGAGAATAGGGCTAGACTTGCCCAGAAAATTAAAAAAAAAATGCAATCCATGCAAGCAGTCACTGTGGCAGGGCTCCTAAAAGGAAAACTAACAGGCTCCAGAACTCAAACTCAGCAAGAATACCACTACTTAAATGATGTCAGTGGACAGAACATCTTCTGAGCCTTCAGGGTCTGTTCAGTAGTACTCATAGGACCGCTTTCCTCACCATAGGTGCCATGTTCTACGAGTGTTTTTATGTCACTGAGCTAAGCATCTGTTTGTGAAAGATAAGTGTCTGTTTGTCAGAGATAAGCCCCCAGAATCTATTAAAGCTGTTTTGATAGATTTGAGGATGCAACTGGATGAACAAAATATACCAGGAAATTGGACACATTAAATTAACAGACTACATTCCCAATATACCTATTTCCCCCAGTTGATAGATAAGCCAGTCAGCATTAAAAAATAAGTCAAATGAGGCCTGTTTATTGAAAGAAGAAATATGATAGAATTTACTGAGTTCTGAAGCAATGAGCTTCTAGCTTTCAAAGAGTCTCTGCTGCATCAGGCACACATACCCATATATCCACTGTTGCATGCCATTTGTACTGTAAGGGGATAACTTTGTCCTTTTTTTTAAGCATTGAATGTAGCAAGATTCTCATCCACACACAGAGTCTGCGCTGCAGGGACCTTGGACATCCTGCTCACCCCTTACTGCTCCACACGGGAACAGGATGGCAAAACCAAAGAGGCCTGAGCTCTACATGCACATGAACACACCGAGCTTGGCGTCAACTAAGGTGTGTTTTTCTTCCACTCTGGGCCTCAGTGAGATCCATCTGTTCATCCTGCACAAGCAAACATGTCTTCTCTTCCCGTCTCCAGAAAATGCCAAATACTGGAATAAATGCAATCACTAGAAAGAGTCAGAACATAAAGATAAGATACACATGCTTGTGAGCATTTATCATTGCTGATATGTGTGAGTGTGTATTTGTGCAGGGATGGTAGGCGGGTACGGAAGCAATTCTGTTCTGCTCTGTTTGGCAGTACATCAGTGAACATTTTTCTGTTTCTCAATCTGCACCACTCTCTAGACCCCTCCGTAAACACTTACCCATCTCCATCCATCCTCTGAATCACATCACAATCACCCTCTTGCGACAGCCCTTCCATTTCTCACCCTGCCAGCTCCCTCTTAATAAAATCCCACCCTTCTTTTGTCGGCAGTAGAGGTTTGAGGTATGGATTTGGTTTAGATATTTATGCATTTTGTAGGATAATTAATGAGGAGTAGCAGGATGCTGCACACAGCATGGAGCCTTCCTCATTTCACTCCAGATTAATTGAGCAATGAGTGATAGTGCTGTTTGTAACTAGGAGAGCAGAGTATTTGGTGGTAATTATTTTTCTTAATGTATTTTACATAATGCCATTGGTAGAAAAAAAGCGGGTAGTCAACCTTCAGCAGTTCATTTTGTTAGCTATAAGTGACAGATATGGAGACACCGACAACGGAAAATGGATTGGTGTCAAAAATAAGTGATTACAAACGCATTCTGGAAGCAATTCTGTATTTAAGCTTACAGAGGGACAGATAAGACGTAGTGTTAAAAAGCAGAGTGAGAAGTAACATGTATGTTTGGGGTGTTTTGTTGGCGGATGGAACAAAATAAAAAACTACAGGGCATGTGTATATGTAGACCATTAGTCTTGTCATAGAAAAAGTGTGTAGGTAGACAGCAGATGCTATTGTCTGGAGAGTATATCTCAATGTAACAGTAAGAGGATTATCCAGACCTGCACGCACACACACATAAACCTCCTTGTTGGCCAAAGGCAACATGCACCCATAACCTACTGACATATAAAAACCACCCAGCAAGAGACACACATAATGGGCTCCCACACACATTAGCTGGGGTGTAAAATCGAGCATATTGACAACCACTGACAACAGACCAAGTGTAAATCTTACATTCACCCCCGTATAAGCTATAGGCTGAGGCTGTACACAGGGGTGCATTCACGGTGTGTGTTCATGTGTGTGTGCTGACACTTTGACACCCAAACGCGCTGCTGCGCGCGCGCCGTGCCGCTCTGCGCCGATGTAGCTGAAGGAAAAGGCTCTACAGCTCGCGTGCAGGCGTAGAGGGAAGCAGTGACAAAACCTGTGTCCTTAAATTCTCGTCTGCGGACCTTCCGCTGGTCGCGCGCATTACTACTACAACTCCTTGCAGTGTCGCTGTCCACTGTCTCCAAAGCGCAGATCGAGTGACACACGCGCAAAAGGTGCAGGGGAGAGGGTTGCCACCTGGGATAATGGAACCGAACCCGTGCTGTTAAAATCGGTCACACACACAGGCGCGCGTCGGAGAGGATAAAGGCGGCATGGCGAAAACTGACAAGATCTGAACTTGCTGTGAGGATTATTGTAGCTACATCTGACCGGTGAGACGAGGGAAGGAATCAGAGTTTGCATCACCTTGTAATAGGAATAAACAACGTTATGGCGCGCCGTGACAGTCGTTTGGGAACCTGGCAGGTCCTACTGACCATCTCTATGGTCATCATCCCCTTGTCTGCTCAAGGTAAGCCCGTGTCCTACCCTGTGCGTGTGTGCAGGCTATGTTTGGCTATTTGTGCTGGAAGCGCGCACGTGCGCGAATCAGATCACACCTGCATGGGTTTGATAAAAAAAATGTCAAGATATGTCACAGAGATGCAATCTGGAGACTGGTGATAATATTAGTTTTTCAGTACTGAGGGTCACGTATTCATTTTTGAGCACTTATCTTGAATATATTGACACTGACACTGATATCTTATGTGCATTATTTAGCCACTGCTTCTGGCAATAATGCCATATTGTCCTAATTCCTTCGCTAACCATGAATACAGTTACACTGAGAGACAATCAATCATTTTCCATTAGTATGATGTCGTATTTTCTGTCATTGCTATTGATCAGTAATGGCTCTTGAACCGTTGCTGTGGCAATAGGTCAGCCAATATCATGTCCATTCAAAGTGTGAAAAGCAACTCTTCCCCCGATGCTAATTAGGCCTAATTTAAAGACGAATTGTTATCTGCTTTGGTATTGTACATCTTCAGAGAGAGGAGGGGTACGCCTTTAGATGATCAGAAAGACATTTGGCAGTTCAGTTCAGCCGTTGCGACTGGCCGTTGCGCCTCTATATCCTAGACAAAGGCGGGATTAGGCGCACCGTGGTCAGGCTACAGGAGACTCATTCATGGCGTTGAAAGCATCGAATTCCTCCAGACATTCAGGGGAACTTGACGGTCCACACTGGTCGTTTCTCTACCTCCTCATTTACTGTCTATCACGCAGGAGACACTGCCCAATGCAAGAACGAACATCTCACATCACAGCCCATCTCTGCTTTGCCCGTCCTTATGGCTGACACGCGCGCGCGTGCTCCTTGAGTAGTGGAAATAAGGAAATTATTGTGGAACGTAGAATTGAGCGCTGCCGCTGCCCAGCAACAGGGTAGCTCGTGCACTTACAGGGTCGCTGGGGTTCACGCAGTCGCGCGCAGCAATGAACCCCGCGCCTCGCCTGCTCGCCGCATTTCGCGGCCTCAATGTGTAACCAGGCGTTAACACTGTGGCATATTGATAGGCTTCTATGTCCGGCGTTGTCCCACTCATGATTTTAACCACAAACACCACTTGACGGGGGATATACGATTAATTAGGAGTTGGTCATATTTTATATTTCATTATTCATGCCAATATGAGCCACATAGGGAAGATGATTTTAAGATGTTTTTCTTTCTCATATTTTCCTTCTTTTATTAGGTTAAAACTGTAATAGATCAAACACATATAGAAACACATTGAAATCTCCTAGAATTTGGTGAAAGTACCATCTTTTCATCTTCATTTTCATTTAAAAGCTTTTATCAATCAGTTGGACATTAACGTTGTAGATTTATTTTAGATTTATTAGATTCCAGGGCGCACCTCTCGCCCAATGGCAGCTGGGGTAGGCTCCGGTCTCCCTCGTGACCCTGAATTGGAATAAGCAGGTATAGAAAATGGATGAATGGATGGATGCTCATGTCAGAATATTGCTCTTAGCAATTCCCTTGTGCCCAAATTGTAAAGTTCCCAAGCCATTTTTATTATTAAATCACAAATCTTTGATTTTGTCATCTTTTCCAAGCAGCAGCCCGAACCCCAAATACATTTGACTTACTGTCCAGAAGGACCAAGTCTCAACCCATGATTTTTCTTTTTGACAGTTTAATTTAATTTCAACAATCATCTGCCTTTCAAATACGTTCTTCTCCAATTGAACAGTTCAGTAGCTATTCAAACCACAAGCATGAGGAAGTGAACTTTATTTAATGTGGCCATGTCAAACAAAGTGGATGGAATCCAGACTCTTGGGTGTGCTGGCATGTGAGTGAGTGTGCGTGTCCGATATCTAAGAGACTGCATACTGTGAGGTCCATCTGCCCTGCAGCCCCAGAGCCCTTATGATATGCCACAACAGATCAGATCTGATCAGATCATCAGCATCTCTCAAACCCTAACACACACACGAAGGAGGATGCTATTCATAGTTTGGAAATCTAAAATTCACACAATATAATGGCTGGTGGTCACAGGTTGGCTAATTCAGGGTTTTGGAAACAAATAAGAAATAAACCGAGAGCAGCAAAACAACATAGGTTGATTGTGAATATTATTAAACATAAAAAAAAAAAAAAATTGACGTATCAAATCAGCTCTCTGACCAGCACCTTATTACTGACAGAAGTGGTGGTGGTCAGCATCTTTGTAGTGTCTATTCAACATTGTATGCAGGGTTCTTTTCATCATTTCCTCTGTGTGCTGTTGGCAAGGCTGCTGGGAGTCTGTACTCTAACCAATCACAGTGACCTCAGGTAAAACTTGTTACCATGGTGACATGCCCAGTGTGATCCTGGAGGTTAAGAGCTAAGCGGCAGTTAAAGGTGCAAATCATTCCTGAGACAGAAATCACATAGCTCAGCAGAGGCTCGTGCATTCAGCTTGATCGTTGTGGCCGTGTAATCTCGTCATGTTCCCTTTTGCTCTTGTAACCGCTATGAAGACTGCCAGCTCCTGACAGGATGCAGCATCCAAGTTTCAACAGAGAACAAATTGGCAGAATGAAGCTCTAAATGAAAACTGAGTCTGCCGTAATCAGTTTGAGCCGCTGAAGTATGTCTCTTTCACGAACCAAGTGGGGTTCATTCCACCTCAGTTTTTTCCCAGAGCTGGAACTGGCAGAGAATACTTAACTCATTGGCTGGCCAACTGATTGAGAAACAAGAGACAAGGAGCACCAACACTGGATTCTCTGTTTCTGCTGCAGCTCCCTCACTCAGTTCCCTCTTTCAACATGGCACCTCTTTACTTCTCACCATGGCAACTGCGCTGTGTGTGTGAGGTGAATCTCGTGGCTCCTCAGCCAGCACGAGTCTTCGTGAGTCGAGGCACGTTCATATGGTTTTTGTACTAGCTCTGAATGAAGTGCCAGATATGGACAGCAGTAATCTTCTTGGACACAGGAATTTCTGGTTGGCAGTGGCAGAGAAGCAGTGTACCCCATTATTTTGATGAGTTTGACCATTTGTACAGAAGTATTAGGCCAGTCTTTCTTTTTTTCTTTCTTTCTTTGTAATTGAAGAAATATTAGTACAAATTGAAACCACAGCACCCCACTGTTTGCTTGTTAATGATGCCGATCTTTGTGCACGTTGCTCGATCATTTGTAGAGAAATATTGAAATTTTGTGTCTCCGTGGTTCATTTAGCATATAGAAGGGAAGATGAAGTCCCAGTGAGAATGCAAATTGCGAAACTTTTCTAAAATGTCCACAGTTGCTCAGCATCTTATATTGGCATTTGCCATATAAGGATGCATTCATTTACAAATTGAGATAATTACACACAAAATACAAAAGGTCATAACGCTGTCTTTGTATTGCCATACAAACTCATAGAAAAATACAAAATCATGTGTTAGTAAGTACAGGTCTACTGATTGGCTCCTTGCTCTTGTTTTTCACTGGCCAAACCGCTGGGATTGTGGATTTAAAGAAATGCAAAAAAAAAGGCACTTTTTTTCCCTACTATGCCAGAAATGATAACAGGTGCAGACAGACCTATCTCCACAGTGCTGATGCATCACTGTTATGAGACTATTTCTGCATCTTTCCATCAATAGGAAATCTTGTACATATGACTTTTTAAACAACTTTTGTTTCTTGTAGTCCACAGAATTTCTCCCAAATCTATTATTTTGGGAGAATGAGATTTCAACTTCTCCACACTTATGTAGAATTTAATGATGTCTGGCTGTGCATCGTTACTTTATAAAGGGTGGACAGTTAGCAGCCTACTGCATGTTAGCTTTTAAGCATAGCTGTCAGTCTGTATATCTTTGCTCCTTCAGTATGCAATGAGCATCATTCTTTGCAGATTGACAAGTGTAGGAGAAGAGCTTGGGCAGTTAGCCTCTGACCACTAGCTCCAAATCCTAATCTAATCCTCACCAAGTCTCAGTCACTGGAGCACATTGGTCAGTCAGTCACTGTGCCTAATCCTACATCACCAAATTCTACATCACACGCTCAAGTCTCCAGCCGTTGTTCTCATAACTCCAACGATTAATGACTTTGCTCTTTTACAGTAAGACAGAGCAAAGTATTTTAGGGAGCCATTTTTCTCCTGAAGTGATGAAGGTGTTTTATCAAAATCAGATGAGTTTGCAGGGATAGGTGTGATGTTTTTCCCTGGAAGAATAGCCTTGAACGTCCTCAAGATTTTTCCCTGGAAATACTGACAACAAAACTTTGGTATCAATCAGTTGCGTGAATTTTTTACTTTATTCATCTACATTCAGATAAGATGGCAGAAATAACAGTCCAACTTCCACTGTTGTCTGTCATTGTTCTGTGCAGACCATAATAATCATGCCACTAAATCAATTCTGAACATGAAAGCCTTTAAAAACAGTTGCATTGTGGCTTTTTTTTTTTAATCTGATCAATGGTGTACCATGGTGGTGTCACAACTGTCTACGGAAACTATAGACTTTTAATAGAAAGCCTGTGTTACAGTTTGTTTTAAGAATCAATAGTTGGTCTTTCTCGCTGTAATTATGTTTGTTGTTACTCCCTCAAAGATGTGTAAGTACAACATTAAACCACTGGTCTACTCAACAACCTTTTTGTGTCTAATTGACAGGGAAGCATTCATTAGCCAAGCGCCATCATCACCGCAATCACTCATCTGTCAACAAAGAGGCCTCGGACACCAGGATGGTGCTGAGTGATGACTCAGCAGAGAGAGAACACCTGATTGGGGCAGGGATTGGCGCCAAACTCCCACTCAGCTCCATCAGACATCATCATTCTCATAAACGCCACTACCTGGATTTCGTAGAGGAGGATCCATCTGTGATGGAGGAGCTAACTGCTGGAGGAGCAGGGCCAGACCAACCTGGGAATCCTTTATCGGATGGCGTCATCACTGTAGAGTTTCATAGTCCTGCACCAGATGTTGTGCCCTCTGATGTTGCTCTGGATTGGGAAAAAGCCCCGAAACCCCAAAAGCAGAAGGGTGGAGACCCAACTGCATGGACACTCTCCGACTTTTATGACTACCTGTCTCCTGACGATGACCTCTCAGCATTAGATACAACCCCAGAGCCTGAGCCCACCCTTTCACCTCCAGTTGACATGGAGGATGAGAATCCGCTGCTTGCTGGTTCTCCTGCTGTTCCCGACATTGTAAGCCCAAATGTGGACAGTGGGCCATCTTTACCAGCTCCTCCCATGCCAGGGCCAGACAGCAGTGATGAGTTAGGTGTAGGTGGCGCCATGGGTGCAGATGGCTGCAGGCTGGGCTTTGTGCTGTCTGGACCTGGAGTGTGTGTTTCTCAGTGTGATATAGAACCCAATTTCTGCTTCAACGGAGGAGTGTGCACCGTCGTGGCAGGAATGGGAGCCTTCTGCAGGTGAGAATCATGGAAATTCTGCGAGGTCAGCTGGATTGTTGTCTTTGGGCAAATTGAAATTAGGATTACAAGACATTCCTTTTCTTTCTAATGCTTAGGGATTTGTAAGCAGGCTGTGACTTTTAAATGAACAACTGGCACTTGTGTGTGTACAGCTGAAGTACAACAATAGTTCCTCTCTTTTATTTGTCTTTATGGAATCATTTCCAATGTGTTTCCAAAACAAAAGAAAAGATTTAGGACACCACAGACAAGCAAAAACCCACTGAACAAACACACAGAGACAGAAGGCTGGCTTAATGTGTCATGAGGGTTCGTCAAGATCACAGCAGGGTCCTGAAAGGATTAGCTCCTCTTTTGAGGTAGGGGGTAAAGACTGTGCATCTGTGGGCTGCTGATATACACATGCAGTACACACGGAAAGAAAGCATGAGGAAGATTATACAATACAATACAAGTAAGGCCAGTGAAGATCACACAAATAATAGCGAAAGGCACACACACTCACCCCCGTGAACATATGTGCAATACACAGACACACAAACACACTCTCACACACACAAGACTGTGCGTTTGCCTTGTGACCATCTGCCCAGTCCTGCAACTTCACTGTAAACTTGGAAGCAAACTGTTGCTCATCTTATACTACCTGCTGAGGGATATTACACACGCACACAAACATACACACTCAAGTATGACTTGCATATTTTCAAAAAGCTCTCAAATACTTGCATGCAAGTGCACAGAAAGAAAAGGTATACGAATCAAATGCACACGAGCACAGATCCATGCACATGCGCTGATCCTTTGATCTCATTAAAAGCTAGACTGCAAGAAGAATCCCTGCTTTGCTGGACAGGCCTCAGAACACCATGCCAAGAGTACTGAGTACCATATTACACTCTTTACTCTGTTGTATGTGTTGTAGGCATAAATATTATCAATCTGCCAGTGTAGTAGGCTAACACACTGAGGAGAAACCTATTGTCTTTGGCTTTTTAAGACAGCAGGTCAGAAATGTAGCTGTCTGCAAGCTAAAGGCATTACTTGAGGTAATTAAGGCTAAAATGGCCCCCATTTCTTCTTCTCTTCTCTCGCTTTTTATCTCTTTGAATCCAGGTGCAATGTACAGGACTATATCTGGAACAAAGGCATGCGCTGTGAATGGGCAGTCACAGAGTTCCAGGTGTTGTGTGTGGTGGTGGGCGTGGCCTCTTTCGTGCTCCTCCTGCTCCTCATGATCATTGTTTTCTTTGCCAAGAGACTCTACCGCCTCAAGAACGAGAACAGGCACCTTCGCAAACGCAGGTCTGTGGGGCTGGAGTGAGAAAATGTAAAAATAGGAACTGTGAGAGACACTGTGTGAGTTTGGTTGTAACTTTCTAGGCGTCAGCTAAAAAATGGAATTCACAAGCTAACAACAGATAATGTCTTCATCAATATAAAAGCTTGTGGCTCTAGTTTGATTGATTTGAATTTACAAACTATCAAAAATATTTATACCACACAAATCTCCCTGTCTGTATTCTTGCAGTAAGTACCGCCAACAGAGCAGCGAGCCACAGACTGACGGCCTCTCGGTTTCAACAACAGCTGACGGCTCACAGCCAAACGTAAGGAAACTGTGTGACACCCCTCCGCCTGCTCCCCAAGCTCATACTCACAACCTGGCGTACTATGACAACATTATCTGTCAGGTATGCCTCAACTCACCTCATGTTTGCTCTTCTCTCCCTTATCCCAGCTCATTTATTTTCTCTTAGGTCTGTTTCTCTGTTTTTCTCTCCTCCTCATTATGTTCTCTCCTATATCTCTCTGCCAGCTTGAGTAGTGATTCAATCTAATTTATTTCTATGTTTCGTCCCGTCGTCATGTTTGTGTGCATGCTTGCCATCCGTTTGTGCTGAATTGCTGAGTATAATCAGCTACTAACTGCAAACACTCCAAAACTGGCCCTTTATAATCAAAATATATATACAGTATGCCTCTGTTTAATGGTTTTTATACTCACCAATTCTCTCAGAAGCCACCAACAGCAAGATATACCTGGGATTATAAACACAGAAACCCTTATAACCACTTCCAGGTAAGCACAGTGAAGACGTCCACATTGCCTGCAGCAGTTTCCCTTTTCTCCTTGGCTTTGCTTTAAACTTGCCAAATTTGCTGCACAACCTCACCTCCACCATCTATTTCCTGCATCTGGTCCATGCAAACTCCAGGTGAAATGATTGATCACTTCCTGCGTGGCTTCCTGCAGCCAGTTGTTTGAGGAGTAATGTAGTCACCGCAGAGTGAATAAATAGCAGGCTCCCTCATTCGCTGCCTCTCTTACCTGTGCCTCTGCAGCTTTCCGAATAGCTCAATATGGCAGTTGAGCCTCCATTTTGTTTCCATGCTCACTCCTCATACAGCACACACAGCCATTTTAGGCCTATGCACAACTCTTCTCTACCCAGTTCTCTTCTGCAGGTTGTGCATGTCGTACTGCTATGGATTGCATTATAGCAGCGTGTAAGTGTGTGTAAATGGAAAAGGAAATTCATTTCTGCCTGTGTCTCAATGTGTTTGTTTGCTGGCAGTATTTTGTGTCCCTGTTTGTGGTAATCAATAAAATTGGCCCACTGGGTTACTGAGCCAAAACACTATGTAAGGTAACTGAAGCATGGTTAAACTTCTATACCAAAAAAACAATGGAGACTCTTCTTCACAAAAGCAAATACAAGCACAGACTAATCACAAATTGTGTGCTGTGTTAGGCATATGAGATAAGCCAAAAGAACTATGACTAAACTTTCCGAGCCTGACATTTGGTGCATGAAAGCACACTTAGTGACTCGTGTCTAGCAGTAGCGAGTGTGACCGATCAATGTTGTCCTATTTATCGCCTGCTGTGCCCATGACCTTCAGATGTCTGTGACAGGCCAATAAATGAATGGCTCGAACATTTACGTACCGACACAAAAACAATAGTTACAGACAAGCATCTCACTCTCTGACTGATGGAGGCGTGCAGTTAACACATATCTGCAAACACAAGCTCATGCTGATAGATTTTCAAAATCATACTCATTGTCAGTCCATTTGCCCACAATTGGCTGAAAAAACTGAAGTGAACAAACTAAGGCTTGTTTTCTCAGAGCTGAGCTGGCATTTCCCTGCAGCGATTATAGATGAGTTTCTGTGACTCCCGGATGCTCTAAATGTCAGGTCCAGAGGCTAAAAAGCCCCTGCAGACACATGGTTTGCAGTGCACTTTTAAAATGTCATAGGAGTGATAGGTATTGCTATTTTGTAAAGATAGGGTTAGTTGATAAGATAAAGGTGACCATACAAGTCCATATGTAAGTCCATATGGTGACCCATTTTTTTTTTTTCCCTTTTTCATTGCACTTTTTTCCTTCAGTTCTTGATGTCACCAAGAAAAATATTTGGAGCCTGAATGAAACAGGAGCTAAGACAGAATATTTCAGGCACAAGAGAAGAAGAGATGGAGCAGCAATATGAAAAATGACAAAAACATGTTTTTGTTTTACCCTAATGTGTACATGTAAACCTATTTAAGTGGAATCCCCCAAAAAGATTTTATAAATTAGTCATGAGACATTACAGAGCTTCATATTTCTAATTTCTATTTCAACTTTCAGTTTAGTACTGATTTTCTGTCTTAATATATTGTAGCTATTTGTAAATTTCTCTATGGCCAAATATCCTGAAATGTCCATGCCATTGCTATATTTTTTCTTGGTCTGGAGTGAGCTTCCCTCAATTAACTTCCCCCTTAACTGGAATGAGAAGTAAATACTCACTCACATCATTGTACAGCATTTTGCACAAAGGCTTTATTACAGGTGCACACAGATTTACACTCAAAATAATCAAAAATAAGGACCCGATCCACTTGTAATGTGCATATTCTGCAAGTGTGAATGTCAAGAAGCTTTATATATATATATATATCAGCTATCATGCATGTGTGAATAGTAACTAACTCTCCCCCACAGGATGAACCTCAGAAAGACAATCAAGCAAAATCCCCTCAACCCAAGGAAGAGGGGTCTATGAACATCCTCAACTCCCATTCCCCCAAGCAGGAGAACAACCGCCCTGCCTCTGTCGTCCACGGCCACACCCCCAACAACACAGAGGAAAATGCTGAGGTAAACACGCTCCAGAACAACCTGGTGTAATGTCACCACATGATAAAGTGTCCTGGTGAGGAATCAGACCAAAATATTTATGGCGCACACAAAGCTTCTAGTCTAACATCGTTTACATCTTGCTAAGTGCATTCCAAATCTCTAACAGTATAGTAAGACCTAATGTCAGAAGTGAGCACAACATGAATTTAAAGATCCAACTTGAGAAGCACAATAGTTCTGTTTACAAGGCTGCCATGCTCTTACTGATCACGTAGTGGCGCTGCTGCCTCCTTTCCTTCCTCTTTCTGCCTCTAATGCTGGACTAAAATCTCTGGCTTGGACCAACTATTGACTGACTGTCCTCTTTACTGATGCCCTGCCTTGGTCTTTGGCCAATGAACTCCTTCATTGTCTCTTCTCCAATCTCTCTGACCCTCTTTTCCCTTCCCCTTGCCTCTGACTGCCCCGCCTTATTGTCTCTTTCTGCCCGCATGCATTGGTGTTATCAGCGAAAAGTGTCTGAAAATCTTAATATTTGCAAAAGAAGTACGTGGCAATTCAGTGAATCTGTATTTGAAAAATATTCATGTTTGACATTGCTAATAAGTGAATATGTCTAGATTACAAGAGGTTAAAGTAATTGCTTGGAGTTGATATTTGATTCTATATGCATATATTACACACGCTGTGTCTTGTTTTTCAATGTGTTTTATTATACTTTATTGTACTTGAGATTCTTTTTGTACTTTTTTGGGTATACATGGAGGATTACAGTTCACAGTTGTTGGAATAAATCTTTTTGATTTTATTCAGCTTGTCCCTGTGTGTTGCTATGAGCTCCACTTTCCCTGCAGACTCTTTTCTCTCTGGCTCTTTCTTTTTTCTGCATGTCTACTCATAATGAAGCTCTCTACTGCCCATCTGCTCCCATGCTAATGATAACTAAATGCATGGCTGACCCTGCTTTTGTGCTACAGTAGGATGCTGCTCACAGATTACACCACACAAAACATACAATGGTGACTGGGAACCAGCAATCAGAATCAGAACCATGGACAGCTCATAAGATGTGAATAGAAGCATTACAATAAAAGCTTGAAATGTAGCTTTATATACTTAATTTGAACATTTAGGTTTTTTTTTAATTACCTCTATCAGCATATCAAATTCAAGCGAGCTTTTCACCAATGTATCCAGTGCAATTTTAGGGGAAAAGTATGGATTACTGAGTTTGAACATATGCCTGTATTGTATCAGATTTTTGGAACACTGAATGGGCGTCAATGTTGAAATTTCTCATCCATTTCTTTGTCCTCCTCTTTAATTAGCACATACAGGGGTACACACTTTTTGTGTTTGCTTATTGCACAACATTTGGTTTGTATTAATTGCATCTTATTACTTTTTTAATTCATAAAGAAGGCATGCTCTTTTCTAATGGTTTCTGTACAAGTTAGCACAGAACTGTTAAGATAATTATATATATATATATATATATATATATTGGTGTAAAAAAACAGAGTGATAGTCAGAGACAGTTTGAATTAAGTTTAGAACACTAGTGTTAGGGTTGCGTGTGTACATAAGAAGAGCAGATTGTATAAATGAACACATATTAAGAGTATAAAAATCTCTCTGTCAAAAAGATACAATGTGGCTGATCTTAACACATGAGGATTGGAAGAAGGACACTGTTAGTTGTGCAAATTATTAAACTGATACCTCTCTGCTGTTAATATCTAGCTGCACAAAAAGCTCTCAAAGTTTTAATTTGATACTAAAAGATGGATTTAGCTCTGTTGCTGTCCCATAATCCTCTAAACATCACCTAAATTTCTGAGCAAATTCAAATGAAATCAATTTGATTGATCGGATAGTCTTGAGACAGTATATAGACTAAATAATAGTCAAATCTCCGTTAAAACATATGTAGCCCAGTCTGATTCACAGAGTTCCCATGGTAACAGGGCACGTTTGTTTTACCGTAACTGCAAAGTTTATTTTGTGGTAAAATGTACAAGTCAAAAGGTTTCATTAATTATACCGTTTTCTCTCAGTCGAGTTTTTAATTTCAGAAGGGTGAAGGGTTGATTTTCAAGTTAATGTTACCAACTATTTAGCAGATTAAATCCTTCAAAAAAGATATTGTGTTATAGCTGAATTTGTCAAAATGACAGAATTTGATCAAGGTCTAAATGCACTTACCTGCTTTTTAATCTCTTTTTTCCATTTTCCAACCTGATGTTAAATTCAGTGTCAGTCAAGTGCATTTGATTTTTTAACAATGTCAGGCACCAACATAGATTCTTCTGCCTGATGGCATTTACATCTCAGTCTGACTGTGATGTCTGGGATTTCATCAGGAAGAGAATGGGTGAAAAGATGGAGCTTTTTGTTAGTGATTTAGCCTGAAACTCCTAACATAACCTGCTCCAGAGCAGCTTACTGTATGTGTTCAGTCTAAATTACCATGGTGATTTTTCCTGGTTAAAAGGAAGCAACCCTCTAGACTAAGCCTCAGATCGACCAAAGTTGACCTGCTTCTGAGCCAGACGTTTTGTCCATCCAGCCTGATCTTTTACATGGGACTCAGTCCCAATCCCCTGGGTGAAAGTCCAATAAATGACTTTTACCATTAACAACCCCTCCACCTCTGATTTTGGAATTATTGATGTGTTATTAATTGATGATAGCCAACTGATCCTTCAGGAGAGTGTAGATGCCACCTAATTTAGAAATAATTATTGATGACAGCCATGAGCTACATCATCAATGTTTTTAAACACACAATTTTGAAAAATCACATTAAAAAGATCAATGGCAATTACATTGACATAAAAGAAAAATGCTTTATAAAAAAAAAAGTTCTTGAAATGATAACAAATGATTTTTCCTAAAGGCAGGGCAATTGCTTTTTTGTGCCCACTTTGAGGTTTTTTTCCTTTCAGTTGTGGCATTTCAAAAGTTTACATCAGCTAAAAATGTCAATAGACAGTTTTTGAATGAGGCATATGAGGCATTCACAATTATTCTGTGTGACTGACGAATGGGGCCAGTTGTAGCTTTGTTGTGTTGTCAGCTCAGTGCTGTAGTTTTCAAAGTGTGCAAATTCATCAGGTGGCAAGACATATGATTCAAAACAAATACCACTCCACTTTAGCCAAATATGTTAATAGGCAATTGTGCTATATTAACCCAAGTTTATATGGATAAGATGCTAAAAATCATAGGCTTCTGCTATCAAGTCTGTACCCAGGAGCCCAGTGTCTCAAAATTCATCCACATCAGCATTTGTCTGTGTATCCTCATTTCATTATTTGACCTCTGTGAATATCTACATCTCCTACATTGTTGCATCCTTCTTTACTTGCCATATTTCCAAATCAGGATGGAGTGACTATTGGCCTGGAGGTGCTTCTACCCAAAGAGGCCAAGCGGCACTCGGACACCAAGGCTCCACTTCAGTATGACGTCTTCCTCTACAAGGTTGCCAACAATGGAGACTCTACCTCTCCTCCGTCTCACTCCACCACTTGCCATCCCATTTCTAGATCACCCAAAACACCTAAGATACCCAAGTCCCCCAAGTCCCCCAAGGTGTCTAAGTCACCCAAGATGTCCAAGTCCCCCAAGGTGCCTAAGTCACCCAAGATGTCCAAGTCCCCCAAGGTGCCTAAGTCACCCAAGTCACCCAGATCACACAAACACACCAAGGAGCACTCGCATCATAGCCGTGAACGTTTGACCGGGAGGCATTCCTCACCCGGCCGTCACTCCTCACCCAGTCGGCACCCATCACCCAGTCGTCACTCAGCACCCGGATGTTATTCCTCTCCTACCTGTCATCCTTCCTCTCCTCACTCTCCCTCCCAGTACAAATGCATGCCCACATGCCCCTCCACCCCGCCTCAGCTACGCAGACCTAGAGGTCGGGATCCTGGCTCAGAGCACTCTGGGAATTCGAGAGGCTACCAGAGTGGACACATTCGCCCATCTCCCTCATCACCTCATCTCACCCAGCCACCTCCATCCCCACCCAGAGTGAAGTTCAGTGCAGTCAGCACTCGGTCCCTGCCACCACTCTCATGACCAGGCCTTCACTCAGTATATTTCTGCATATTCAAATAAACAAACATCTGTCATGATCTAATCTATCAAGTGATCCATCCATTGTGGCTCTAACATTTTTATTTTTTTTTTACTAGTGATTTACACATCTTTTATCCACCCATCTATGTACCCTGGTTTCCTACTTTAATACCCAGAAGATAAGAACAGAACCTGGTGTTTGTTCTGAAAACTAGACCTAGGACAACTCTACATACACAACAGCAACTACAATTCAAAGATGGATACTCTAAGATACAAACACAAATCACTGAGTTGTTGCTGCAGCCAAGCACTCACACCTTTATGTTAAATGACAACCTCTCAAAGCTCAGGTTTCTGCAAGCTTTTACAACTCTCCTAGCATGGTGCCAATGTCAGTGACTGCTGAGGATATTGTTCATAAAGGTTTCTTAGTGTTATCAATGTTTTATATAAATCTTTTGCTATTCAATCTGTACAATTATTTTACGTTTTACTAAGCTTTTTAAAATGTCTTTTTCATGTTTCTAATCCTCAATAAATAGAAGTTGCAACAAAACATGCCGTATTGTGTTTTGAAGGCAAGAGGAGAAGCAGGCAGCCTGTGGTAGAAATATGAGGGACTTTGCTCTCTCCTTGTGGACAAAGCAAGCATTACAATAGAGGAAATGGCCCTGTAGTTTATTGATGCTATATATTTCAAGTTTTAAATCATTATTTAAATCAACTGTTGAAATTTGAGATATTTGCGCCTTTTATTGTGGATGCAATACTCAGGTATAATGATAGCTGTTAAAACCTTTTTGTTGTTAAAAGTTACATGAAATGGTATTTTAAATGCATGTCCATTAGCATGCTCTGCTAATGGTTTACTGACTGAATACCAGATTGCTATCAGCCCTATTCTTTGGTGCATTCTTCGTAGGACTGGCAGAAAAAGAGATTTTAGAAAGAGACAGTTATAGCGAAGTCTGCTCTTGAGTTACACATTTTGTATTAAGAGAAATATTGTCAAATATAAGAAATGTAATTTTTCTTAACCGTTATGTTAGTACTTTTGATGAATGCCTTATCTATAAAGGAGAATAGACTCTTGGAACATTAGTCTGCTAGTAACTCATTGAAAATAAAACATTAACTTAGAGGTTCCAGACTATTTTGCATTTGTGTATTTGTCTGGCAATCACACTTGACATTATTGGCACATTTATAAAAATGGGCAGACTTGGACTTTTTTTTCTGTAAGGGGCAGTATACGGGACACATTAGAATACAGGCACCAAATATATTCTCACCCACACACAATCATTATCATTTTGTTCAGTTTTTTTTTTCACTAGCTATTTGATGTTTCCTGTTGGCAACAGTTTGAGATTTAAGCAAATATCTACCTCGGAACATAATTCACAAATTACTGTTTGCTCAAACACTCAGTAAAATAAAACAAATACATGGGCCCTCTGCATCCATGTTTGAGCACAATTTATGTATGACCTGTACCATATATTAAGCGCACACACTTACTTCATTCACTCAGTCAGATCGTCCTGTGGTTTCAAACCATCAGTATCCACAGTTATTTTTCATGTCCTTGCTGCTGGTGTTGTTGTTGTTTGTGTTTTTTTTCTCTCTCTGTCTTCCTGCAGGTGCTCCTGATGATTCTTCGCCTGGTTTGCCCACAGAGGCCGTAGGATATTTTCTGTTTTGTCCTTCTACAGATGTAGCAGCTGGTTGTCCTATCTTGTCCTTTATCATCTTCCCACATCATTTCTTTGTATCTTTTTCTTTATTCTCCTCTTCCCTTGTCCCTCCGTCAGGTTCGGCATTAATATGTATTAAGTGAGAATAATGTGTTTTTAAATATATGTATGTAAAAACACATTATTCTCACCTCTTATTATAACCGAAATAAACTTCTATGCCATAATTTATTATGAATGTCTTTATTATTCATTATCTAAAATAACCTTCATAGAAAGTGTTATCACACTTTTTTTTTCATCGTGCAACGGAACAGCTGTAAAACTTGTCAAATAGCCCTCTTGGGTGCTATATAATTTAATATCAACACGAGTTAGATAGCAGACACTGTATTCACAGAACTGGTGGTTTTAGTTGTACTTAAAATATAACATTATTCTTGCAGCTCAGTGCTAGAATGGAGAGGATGTGCTTGTGAAATCAGAAAAATCAATCAAACTTTCTGGTCGCGTTTACTCCATTAGAAGCAGTAATAAGACATTATACATTTTGAAGATTTCCCGATACTATTTGTAAATGTTCATAGCTGGGTGTGATAATTTAGAATGATTTTATTAGGTTTTACGAGCATTCATAATGCTATATATCTCTGTGCCAAAGAGACAATAATGTTCAATGGACAAATCTGAATTCTGGATCACACAGCACACTATAACTACCAGAACCTCAGCTATATGTTTATGTAAAAGAATAATATATATATATTCTTTTTTATTTTTTTAAATTCCAAATTGGATATTCTGTAGTTTATAAATTGAATATCATGTTTTGTTTGATAAGGACTCGAATTTACGGTCATAGTTGCCAAATTCCTTCAAAGTCAGACTTATGAGTGCAATCAAACAGATCATCATCACAACTATGTAATACTATATCAAAGACTGTAGAACTGGGAAATGTCTTGGACAGGTGGGAATGTGGAACACACTCGTTCAGTTCGAACTTTTGATACTAAGATCAGTGCAAATCCAATTTTATCCATAAACATACATCATTTAAAACATAAATTGAAAGCAACATATCAAATGTAGTCCAACAAATGATTGACTATATAAAATGTAGCTCCGCCGGTGTCCAGTTAACTCATTTTTAATGCAAACTCAATTATAACCTTTATATATTCATGTAAACTCTGATTTATTTGGAATGTAGGCTTGGCAGGTATGTCAGTCTTACACATTTACCACAATGTGACCCTTTTTCAGTGTGGTTAACAGCAGCTGCAGCTCCTCTGTTCACTGATTTTCTTTTTTTTGTTCCTCTCTGGATGAAAAGCACATTCTGCCTCCTGATGGATGAGGTGAAGGTGAATCTATCCTTCATGCTGCTCTCATTTATCAGACAGGCTGTGCTGACATGAAAAGAGTAACTGACAGGTTTTAAAAAGGAGTTTGCGTCTATCAGCAAGGGCTCTGCCTGCATGGTTTATACTACGTGTCCCAGGTGTGTCCCCATTATGTTCAAGGGTTTTTTTCATATGCATTTTTTATCAATATTAATCAAAATGCTTTTTTTTTCTGATAGATCATCTTTGAAAAGTTTAATTTTGAAGTGACCCTGAAACTTGAAATCTGAAATAGAGAAGAGCTTTTGTGTGAAAAATGTTGTTAGTCTCTGTCTCTGTTGAGCTGCACAGTGCTTTACACTGATCCATAAGACAATTGACAATGCAAACTACCAAGCAAAGTCCAGGCAAATTACTGAATGATGGTGTTTCCTTTCTTTGTAACAGTCTTTTAAAAACACTGCGAGAGAAGTAATTAAAGCATTAGCTTAAACTCTTGTTTTTGCTGACCTCAAGTGGATTCAGTTGTTCAAAGTGATGCAGTGGTGTAGAAGTGGACCCCCATGGCTGTGTCATTAAACTATATCATCAGGGGTTTGCATGTTTATGGATGAAATTGGGAATAATAAGGTTCATATGGCAAAATGCTATTTAAAAAAAGATAAAGGTATAGACGACATTTTCAAGGTGAGCACTCTTGAGCGTTTGCAAATTTCCCATTTCTCAGGGGAATCCTGTGGTAATTACCAATCCAGCAACTGTTCATATTATCTTAGCAGGGTGTGCATTTGGAGGTTAGTCTAGTGGTGACTTTTATGCAGGACTTGATTACAGTGCAGGCCAAAAGAATGATCTGCAGCCCTCTTTACTGTCCAGTTTTTGTCCTATGAGAAGGTCAGCTGTCATAGTCCACAGCCAGATATAGGAACAATGCAGCTTGCTTGAACAATGACTTCTTTAAAATAGCCTCTCGAGCTTGGTCTGTGTATCTCACAGAGGTGACAGATGATATAACTAAGCTACAATGTGTCTCGTCAATTATACTAACCGGTCAGAAGAAAGTAAACCAAGAGTTTTGATGTAGATGTTCTTTCCGCAGACTTTGACTTGCTCACAAACACAAAACCAGCATTCTAAATGCAGATATATGACCTTAAACCATGTCAATCATTCCAATCCTGTGAGATGTTACCCTGCTCGACCTGGCCCACATCACTGCATGTTCGCAGCTCCTGCATCAACCACTGAGAGGCAGCATTGCCTCACAGTCCAGTCTGTACGGGCTCAAAATTGGAACATAAGACCGGCAGGCACTTTGAAACCACAGATCTGCATCCTCATTAACATTCGCCCTGTGTGGAGTGAGGGAATGTGTGCTGATTCAACATGATGCTGTGATAACTGATTTTGTTATCACATTGATATCTGGAGGATCTCAGACAATCTCAGGCGTGTTATAAAGAGGAGATGAGAGCTGGGATGGAGCACATTGTGTGTGTGTGTGTTTGTGTAAGAGTGTGTGTTCAAGATGGACACACTGAGTTCTGCAGTTCATGCTGAGCAAGGTTGGACAGATGATATATCCGCACACTGTATGCGAACATTGTGAATCTTTACATGTGGGAGTGTGCTACCTTTTTGACGGAGTTAATGAACGTTTATGCGAAGTGAAGAATTGTCCCAAAACAGATGTTCTGTAACACACACACACATCTCTCCTGAGTTGCCTTCTTTGCAGATTAAATTAGTAAAAAAAAACATACACAATGCATTGAATGGACTGTTTTTCTTCGACAAAACCCAAATCAATATGTAATTATTCTTGATTGGAAAGTTAGAAAAAGCTCTTGTGTGATGTCTGTCTAATGTTGATGAACAAAAGGAGGTAATGCGTGTATTGTTCAGAAACATCATGGGCAGTAATTAAATTTTTGCACATAGGGTTTTCAAGTTTTAAAATGTGTTTTTAAGGTATCCAAGCCTACACAATAATATAAGACTCTGCTGCTTCGTGTTCTACCTTCTTTTATTTTTGTGTTGTTACTTTTGCCATCGCCTCATCTCTGTGAGTCACGCTGAATGGCTTTTTATTCAGTTGCATCGTCGCTTTGTGTGCACACATGGGTGTGTGCATAAAGGGTAACTTTATTATAACTTAATTCCATTAACACAATTCAAGTGAATTTAAGCATAAAAGAGTAGGGCTAATGACAAAACAGTCATGTGACAAGCAATTGCACCCCATGGAAATAGTTGTCCTTTAACGAAAGATAATTTTATCGAAGTTGAAACTCCGTGTACTTGAACAACAACACAAGGAAAATGAACCATTTCAATAATTAATTCAATAGAAATATGAATTTGTGTACTATTCATTGGCTTTAAATTCAATACAAATGTCCTTTACTTGCAAGATGCTTTTTTTTGGGGGTGGGGGTTGTGCAACACCAAGGTGGAAAGGCATCAGCAATGATCTTAGAAAAGCAATCGTTGCAGCCTATCAATCGGGAAAGGACTTAAAGGTGTTTTACAAACAAACTTGGAGTCCATCATTCTACACTGAGGAAGATTTTTTACAACTGGAAAAACCTTCAAAACGGTCCTGCATCTCAGACTCTACAGGCCTCAGTTAGGATGGTGAATGTTAAAGTTCATGACAGCACAGTCAGAAAAAGACTGAATAAGTATGGCTTGTTTGGAAGACTTGCCAGGAGAAAGCCTCTTTTCTCTGAAAAAAGAGCCTGACTTATGTTGGGAAGGTTACATCTGAGCAAACCAGAAGACAAAAGTATTCTAGAGTCAAATGTGAAGTCATTTGTCTGACAGCTAAAGCTTGGTTGAAACTAGGTGTATGCAACGTGACAATTAACCCGAACACAGCAGCAAATCTACAACAGAGTGGCTGAAAATGAAAAGACGCTTCTGAGACCCAATCAAAGTCCAGACCTCAACGTGATTTAGATTCTGTAGTTGGTCCTTAAAAGAGCTTCGTATAATATGATCTCAATGAACTGAAGCAGTGTTGTGAAAGATAGTGGAGCAAAATTCCTCAATCACAATGTGAGAAACTGACAATGTTTGTGTTGTATTTACATAATGTATCCCTTTTTTTTTGTTACCTGTATTTTTCTGTAATTTGTGAAGCATATTAAATACACACAGTGGATGTTCTCCAACTTTGTGTAGGCTAAATGACAATATTTATGTACTTTATGTAGTTGATTTTTTTTTTTATCCTGGTGCCATAGATACTGCCTGGTGTTCAAAATCTTGCCAGAAAAATAGTCCTTATTTATTGTTTTCAGTATATTGTTGATTTAGTTCTTTTAATGGAATAACAAAATCGCAAACTATCGCCAGCACTATCCGTGCAGTCATATGCACACCAAAACATGGATTATTCCAAACATTAACCTACACCCTAAGAGTCAGGAATGAAAAAAAAACTGCTTTCATTCCTTCCCTCAGACTTTCCTCCTCCACTCATCATCACTTTCTCTCCCGCTTCCCCTCCTTTTTCTATAATTTTCCCTTTTCACCCGCAACAACACCACTCTCTCCACCCTCATCTTTCAAGCCCTCTCCCTCGGCTTCCATATTGATTTACTCGACTTCCCGTGGTCACATTCTTGTGGCGAAGGTTTCCGGCTGAAAACCCCTGACATTTACCTCCCAGTCACAACACGGCTCATTTAAAAACCCAATGAAACAGTGCAGGCTTTGACATGTCAGTTCTCTGCAAGTTAAGAGATGACTGCAAACATTTGTAATGGGCTCATGAAACTATTTTCTTTCTCAAAGACACAAAACTCTGTGTGAGTCAGAGGACTTTTATTATATATCCAAATGCAAATATGAGAGTCTTGGTCGACCCTTTTTTTCACCTCTAACTTTGCTCTCTGGTTTCTACCCATTCGTATACCATCTTACTCATTCCTTCCCCTGATCTTTGTTACCATGGAGTTGTCTAAGATTCAAGGTGGGCTTTAATTGAGAAGTAAAGGGTATGAGACAATAAAAAGTAGTAAAAAATAGACTGCTTTTGTAAGGTCATGTAAGACAAAGTGGGCACATACACATATATCTCACACAGACAAAACATCTGAAGGCAGGAAAGGAACACCCACAGAGAGGAAAGTGGGGACCCAAAGACTGCACCCTGCTCTCACTCAGCAGTGCTGGAAGGAAGGAACCAAAATTTACCCCCATGGGTGGGAGGTGCGCACACATACACCCCTGAGACGCAGGTGTGAACACCTGGGAGGGGCTCGCCACAGTAGGCTCACTGGCAAAGCCGCTTAGAGGGACGTGTGAGGATGGTTGTGCATGAGAAGTTACAAGCTGCCCTCTTTTTCAGTGAAGTCTACATAGCTGGAATAAATGTGTGCTCATAAGTGAAGGATTTTGGTCACTGTTGCATTTTTTTCTTAAACAAATATAATGCAACGTACAATTTAGTGCTGGAAACAGAGCAATAGATCACATTTGATCCCAAAATTTGGTCACTCGTAAAAATAATTCCATGTTCTGTTACCAGTGAAAAGATGCATTCTTTTCAATCCTTGCTTTAATTGACTTGAGAGCTTATGTAAACAATGTATAATATCATTGCCCACTGATACAAGTCAGTGTGAAATTGCATTAGCATCCTCTTATTCCCCCTCTTCTCTTCTGTTTAGCGACCCTTCCTTCCTGTCACTGTAAAACCGGCTGTATGACTGAGGGAGTTAATGTGTTCAACAGCCAGCTGTCCCTCAAATAACACACTCAATAATTCATATTGCAAGGCACACACCAGAGCTGAGTGTGTGTGTGCAGACGCAGGTCAAGTCAATGCTTTGTGTATAAACCCAGCAAGGAAGTAGCAACTTAGGTGCTGACCAGCCATAGATGGAGAATTTTGAGATATCAAAGGAATGTGTGTGTGTGTGTGTGTCATGGATAGAGATGGTCACTGTCTGTGTGTATGCGCAACATTGGGAGAGTTTGTGTGTCTGTCCTCTTTACTAATGGAAATCAGATCTCTCATGCGTTGAGCCAGCAGAAGTAGAGCAGTAGATCCATCATGTCAGGGCAGGGTCAAAATTGCAGGCCAGCTTTCTCCAAGACACTCCAAGTAATTTCCCCCAGAATGTTTAGATTCAGCCAGAACTTGGACAGCTCTTTAATGAGTGAATCCACATGCATTTAAGGACACGGTATCTGATAAACAGGCGAGGAAATTGGATGGGCAAGGGCAGCAGCTGTTGTTTTAATCAAAGTAAGTCTGGGATGAAGGTCTGTTTAAAATGAAAGGCCACTATTGAGCCTCTAGCTTGATTGGATGTGGGTGAAAAATTTCATTATATGCAGATGATGTGTTGTTGTTTATGTTAAACCCCTTGGTATCAGTACCCCGTCTTATTCAGATTATTGACCAGTTTGCTGCCTTTTCTGGGTACAAAGTAAACTTTTCCAAATCAGAGGCAATGCCTCTGGGTAACTTATGACAACCACCAGATATTCCCAATCCTTTCCCATTCAAATGGTCCCCTACGGGTTTCATATACTTAGTATATACATTACTCCCAAATTCAATCAGTTGTTTCAAGCCAACTTTAGCCTGCTATTTGATCAAATTAGACAAGATTTGGAGAGATGGAACTCTCTTCCCATATCATGGCCGGGCCGAATCTCACTTCTGAAAATGAATGTCCTTCCGCGTCTGCTCTATCCAATTCAAATGATTCCCATCTTATTTAATCACAAAATAGTGAAAAAAATTAATGGTTGGCTTAGCTCATTTATCTTGAGTAAGCGAAGACCACAGATCAGGATGTCAAGTGTTGCAGTTATCGAGTGCTATGGGCGGGCTGGATCTTCCAGATATTAAGAGATATCAAATGAGTGCCCACTGAAGATATATTTCTGACTAGGTTAAAGATGATGCTTCTTCAGTGTGGCTTGTTAGTCCTTATCCAAATGTTCTCAAAAAAATCTACTTTTTATTCATAAATTGACATGCATTAAAAAGCTTTGCAGCAACTTACAATTAATACTGTTAGAGCGTGAAGGATCACACAGGTCCCTCCGTTCGTCCCAGGATTGTCGTTTAGCAGTGCCTACACCACACCTAAGACAATCCAAACTGGTGGAATGGCCTACCGAGCGCTACCAGAACAGGGGCGTCCCTGTCTATTTTCAAGAATCTCTTGAAAACCCAGCTCTTCAGAGAGCATCTCCTATCCTAGCACTTACCTTGTACTTACCTACCCCCCCTATCTTTGCACTTTATCTTTCTGCACTTCTTTCTATGCCTGCACCCTATCTCTACTCCGTCACCTCTGACAGAGTCGGACTAGTTTGTTCCTTCTATGTAGTTTATTGCTAGCTTTTTGTATAGCTTGTTATATCTTCATTTGTAAGTCGCTTTGGATAAAAGCGTCTGCTAAATACATAAACATAACAGAAACATAACATATGGATGGCAGATCAGGGCTTACATCGTCAAGTTATGGAAAAATATGACATACCAAGACATGATCTTTTTCGTTACTTTCAGGTCAGAGATTTTATTATAAAAGATACATCTTTGCTTGCTGATACAAGTGTCACGCAGATAGAGAAACAAGTGCTTCTTTCTCAGGGCAATGCGTCCTTTAGATCCTTTTATGCCAGTCTGAAGGACTGTTCAAATCTGGGCACTCGGACGCTGGGAGTGGTCTGGGATGAGGAATTGGATGTTGAGATAACTGAGGAGATGTGGGATGACATCTGGGATAATGCAAGGAAAATAACTGTGTGTAACAGATCAAGAGCGATGCAACTTAAGATACTGCATAGAGAACATGTTGCCCCAGACCGTCTCTCCAAATATAGAAAGGATGTCTCTCCATTTTGTCTTAAATGTAAGACAGAAATTGGTGATCTTACCCCACTGTTACTGGTCTTGTGTTAAAATTTATCTCGACTCAGTTTCCCTCCTTCTTGGTCTTCCCGGTGATCGTGTTACTGATATGTATCAGAAGAAATTGTATAATGTTATGACATTTTGTGCCAGAAAAAATATCCTTCATCAATGGATCACAGATAAGACCCCCTCAGTGGTGGGATGGCACAGGACAATAATGGAATACATACCTCTGGACTTTTTCACCTGTCTTCTGCACTCCAAAACTAATGCCTTTGAAAAAACATGGAGACCATTTCTTGATTATATTAATGTAAATATCTCTGCTATACTGACGAGAGCATTTGTATGAACTTTAGGCCTATTTATTTTTGCATTTTCTTTTTCTCCTTGTTTAGCTCCCACTGTGTTTCACTCTGTTGTATAATGTACTTGTATGTTTTTTCTTTGTTGCTACTCCCAGCTTGTTGCTGTTGTACGGTTTTGTTGGTTTGTCTGGTCTTGTCTTTCATATGTTTGTTTATGAAGAACATTAATAAACCCATTTACAAAAAAAAAAAGCCCACAAAAAGTAGTTTCAAGTCCTCTGTTAGTCACATAACAGCACATACCAGCTCACTTCCTGTGACAGTGGTAGAAACTACGATGCTCTAAGAGATAAAACAAATGTTTTTGTCAAGGGAGGTACGTTTGAAAGGAGCATTACAATTGCCTCAGTTGCCTGTCAAAAAGCACTCCTGGCTTTGTGAAGGTCTTTCAAAGTCTTTCTTTGAACATTGGTTGCTTTTGTTAAACACTTTCAGTCCATTCCTTGTACCTGACTATTTTCAGAGGAATGTGCTTTTTTTTGTTTGTTTATTTAGTCACTTAACACTGACCTATGAATCATTCAAGCATAATTGAAGACACACACAATGGATAAGCCACCGGTGTGTCTATACATAACAGACAACTTTGCAAAGATGTTTCTAAGCCCTTATTTAGTGCAGTAGCAGCCTATCACAAAGAGATATAATTCATTCTCATTTCTTTGTATCTATTAAAAGTAAGTTTGACTTTCATGAACTAATATTTTTGCACCGTGAAGGTGATTCCTACAGAGCGGTTAGCCTAAAACTCGGCATATCTCAGCTTGGTGTGCGGTATGTCCTTAAAAACTTTGAGGAAAGTGGAAAAGTGCAGCACAAAAAAAAAGAAGTGACAGGCCTAAAAACTATCCACAACTGATGAACAGTATCTCAATCAGCAAAATCCTCACATAAGACCCAAGAGATAGATCTGGTACTTTAATTTATTAGTCCGCTGTCCACTTATGGAGGGATGAATCCTCTCGAAGCCCAGATCTTAACGTTATTGAAGCAGTGTGGGATCATCTTGTCAGAGAACAGAACAAAAGGCAGCCAACATCCAAAGAAAAGCTTTGAAATATCCTGGAGAATGGAGAATTGCTCCTGAAGAGTACTTAAAGAAATTACAAGAGCGCTTGTCGAAAAGGTTTCCGGCTGTGTTGAACAATAAAGGTAATCATGCCAAATATTGACTTTCAAGCTCATTACACTTTTATAAAGTTTTCTATTTCCCGATTTCCAGGTAAAATATAGAAATGAGGGGTAGCTGAAGACTTTTGCATAGTCCTATATTTCTGGCCCCTTCAAATGCATCTCCCCTTTCTGACTATTCATTGAAACAAGGAAACAATAAGCTGATTTTTCTTACCAGCATTGGTGCTATTTGCACAACAAGCTGAGAACAAGTCATTTCAATACTGAAAAACAGCAGGCCTGCTTGACAAGGATTTGACAGCTGAAAGGTTTTGCTCACTGAAGCCATGTCATCTCTTAGCAACCAAGTCTCAGTAAAGTCAAATCAAAATCATTTCATTATTCCCTTGGCTGCAAATATGTCACAATACTATTTCATCAACCACCGAGGGTGCAGCTATAAACATGGTGCGGCGTCTAAAAATGTTGAGAAAACATTGGGACATTTTAGGTTAGAAACTTTGAATCTGCAAATTGTCTTTATAGAGTCTGTGTTTGATCAGATTTTATTGACAAAGTAGAAATTAGCTAGTCTAACACTCACAAGTGTGGCAGTAATTACTGTGTTTGTGTGCAGTACGCCTGAAGTCAACATCTCTCCGATGTGCTGCTGCACTGAGAAAAGTTAGGTCAAACTTGCTGACCTAATGAACCTGACATTGACAAGTGAAAGCACAACAGTGGGGTAAAAAAAAATATGCTCTAGCAAAAAAATGCCAATATATGTTTATTGATCCCTCTAAATACATTATTGTTGGGTGGATTATCAGACTGAAGATAGTCTAACCCGCAGATCCGCTGGAGCAGAAAAACACTAAAAATAGATCAGCGGTCCTGCACACGCTGTCTTCAGGAAATCAGAGGCCACAGCTGCACAAATCAGGATGGACTTTGTCTTCGATTTCTGCTCTGGTGCTTTAACAGGCACCAACTCCCTCCCCACCCCACTCCCCCCTCTCGTCCACCCGCACACGAGTCTGCTGATGTGCAGGCTCGGCAGAGCAGGACTTTCAAATGATATCATTATCATTTCAAAGGGACTGGTGCCTTACAGACCTACAAGCTATGGGATGTTACACCGAGCAGGATGTAGCCACAAACTGCCTCATCACCGTGCGTCTTCATGTCTAAATGAGGGCCGGCCACTTCAGGACCATTTCAGATGGAAAACTGCTGTGTGTGGTTTCAATTAGTGAACAGGCATCGATGCTGTGGGTGTCCACAGTTGTTGCAGGCTGTCCTGTGAGGCATCACAGCATCGTGTCAGTGTTTCAAACAAAAGCCTTGCTGCTGCTGTCAATTACATGGCAGATATAGAGCAGAGGCCAGCACAGAGGGACAGATTCACACCCAGACCTTTGAGGATACAAAATAACAAACAGTTGAAAGGACACGATTCTTATTTGATTATTTACTGCCCCCCGCCCAAAAAAAGAAAAAGAGTCACCCACTAAGTGCCAAAGGGGATCTGTCGGCCCCTGAAGTGAGTCTTTCTCATTTAAATATTGGTGTACGTAAACACACAAACAGACTTAAGCGCACAGCGGTTCCTCCTGCAATATTAATGTCCTCATTTATCCTCTTATGCACAAATGTCAACCTTTGTCAGCCTTCATCCCTGCCTCTCCCTCTCTGCCCTCTCCCCTTCCTTATACTCCTTTGTGTTTGCTTCCATGCCTTATACCCAATTCATTACTCCCTCTCCTACCAACATATTCCCTTCCCTCTTCTGTCTACATTCTCCTCACTCTTTCACTTATTGTATCCAGCTCACCTCCACATCCTCCTTCCTTCTCCTCCATCCTGCATAGATATTACACATTTGTCCACAGGATCTGCCCCTTGTTTTGTTTCATTGTCGACCCCCCCCCCCCCCCCAAACTCACTCCCTCTTTTCTCTCTGCTCGGGGATCCTCTCGTGACATCATCACTCCTACAGTTACCATGGTTTCAGCAGAAAGGGACACTAATAACTGTTTTGATCAAACAGGCCTTGTGCCACAATATCTCTGCTTTACACACAGACACAGACACAGGCTTAGCAATTACTCTTTATTGAAGTAAGTGGGCTTGGGAGAAGGTTACATTTGAGGGAATCTGTGGTCAGGTAAGAGTTAATGACGGCTCTGTGTGAACGAACAAGTTGTCGTCGTACAGATCTTCATCCAGGTCTCCATCTTCTTCGGTGAGGTATGTGGGAAAAGGAGGGTTGAGCAGGGTGGAGCGTCTCGTTGGCAGCACAGTGTCTCTTACCTGCATCACACACACATAGACAGCTACTTAAACACTGATGCTGTAACAGAAATATCAGGCTAAAAGCCACCCCCCCAAAAAAGACAAACCAGTTGATCTGCTTAATCTCTGCTAAATCTATTTAATCTGTTGAGTTTGCTGCTGTAATAACCTGCACATGACAGGTGGAAAGTGGCTTAAAAGTGTTATGTTTGAAAAAGCAACAGAACAAGGGCAGTGGTACACAGCTTATGTGGATCAATACAACTTTGGGCAGAATTATCTCCATACAAATTTATGCAATTTGTTTATGGTCATCAAACGGTCTGCTGAATCTTTATTTTTGACAACAAGAGATGAAAACTACAGCTGCACCAACTTTATCTTCTTCCTGATACTTTGTCTCTTCGTAAATACAGAGGCTGAAGCTGCATGCGCCACGGCAGAAAAATAAATCATTCTTACTCAAAAACAATCCCTATCTGGGGAATTCTAATGGCATGGATATAAGGACGGGAAGCACTTGAACACGGCTTGTTATAAACATGACAACAGCGGAGCATGTCTGATGGCTGTCGAGGAACAGAATGAATACAGAGAATGTGACGACTCCGACTGTGACACAATCATCTATTAGCTTGTCAACGCAAAGGCTCAAAGGGTGAGATTACAGAAATAAATCAGCAGCACAGAAGAGTGATATTTCACAGTGTGCTTACAAGTCACTGTCTCATTACACTGCTGCAAATTCATTTTAAATCGACAGTAGAAAAACCCTAAGAACGCAGCAGACAAGACTGTACTTGGGGTGGAACATATCTGCTATATTTTCTCCCTGAAAGCTCAGGACGCGTTAATAAATTAGCAGCTTGGTGCACTGCTTGCTCTGCTGTTATAGGTCAATCTCGCTGAAATCCCGTTTCTCTGCACTAAACTTTTTCTCTGCCAGCTAAAAAGCGTGTATGCAGGGAAAGTCATCTACATATGGAGCAGCCCTTCTTCTCTCAGCACAAAGTGTGCTGTGCCTGCTTTAAGGATTCAAAAATTCTGGTCAATACCCCACATATCAAATGCTGTTCAAACGCAGAGCCTCTTCTTAAACATAGCAAGTTTGCCAAGAAAGCAGTCTTATTATTCATCAAAACATGTTGTCCTGAGCTGAAGTCTCTGTGCAGCTGACTGTATAACGAATGCGCAGGAGCTATCTGCAAAGTCTAAAGAGCAGCATAGTCTGTCTTACTCTCCAGTCTGATAAGGTGGGATGTACTGCCATTTATTTTCAGTTGGGTTTTATTTTTCACTAAAAAGTTCAGGCCAGTACGCCAGAACACTTTGTTGCAGATTCCATACTAAACAAGAGAAGAAAACTGCAACTCGTCCATTTTTCCAGGTTCCAAGGTTTCCGTACGTCGTCTTCTCGGTGAAAAACAGTCGGGCCGCTGGTGATGGAGACAGAAAATAAACGTGCACAGGGGAAAGGAATCTGTTCTGGAAACAATTCTCTTCAAGTGGATTGATAATGCCCAGTCACGTAATGCCCTCTTGACTGAGACTTTAGTGAATGAAAGGGCAGGAGAATTGGCAGCGATTCTGGGAGACGACAATTACAAAGTTTCCATACACTGCCCTGAGAGATTTACTGCGTTTAATAAACTGCACAGGGAGGGAGCTGCAGCTGCAGTTACATTTTGTTTCATTACTTTAAACTTGTGTAATAAATGTGCAAATTTCAATTAAAAAAAAAAAAGACAAGAAATAGAGAGAATCCCAGTTATTATGATGCTTCAAGTGATCAATTTGACTTAGACAGATGGGATAAATAAACATTTATTTAGTGTTCTCACATGAATCACATGGATTTTCCCCTGGTCGGACACCAATGACTAAGAATTACTGGGCCAAAAGATTTTCTAATTGCTTATAAAGAACCTTCAGCCCAGAAATCCACACAAAACCTTGTATTAGTCTGCTACTGTTTGAAAATTTATCAATAAACCCCAGAGGTTCCTCATCTACATACGGACACTGATGAGTAATAATGAAATGAAATGAAATGAATAATAAAAACAAACAACAGTGGACGAACGTTCTAAATCTGCATGTGGAGCCTTTGGGGAAGCGTAATCTGAGGGGATTCCAGGTGTCTATGTGTGAGGCCGAGATCGGTGAAACGCAAAGAGCATTTGTATTCATTATTGCTTGTCTCCACAACACATAATGTGTGCAGCGCTCACACTCGTGAGGCCAGCACAACATGCTGAGTAAGGAGATGGATGTTGTAAATATTATTAACATCATTCAGGTGCACGCTTCCATTCCCAAAGCGAAAAAAAAAAAAAAAAAAACACACACAGCTGATCCAGCACAGTGTCAATGAAGATAAATCGCAGGGTCCTGCAGGTGCCGCGGTGTTTTACGTGTGCAAGGTCCCATGTCGCGAGAACACAAAGCATGCTGGGTTTGACCGTTGACTTCACACACCACTTTTGAGTGTGTGTGTGTGTGTGTGTGTGTGTGTGTGTGTGTGTGTGTGTGTGTGTGCGTGTGTGTGTGTGTGTGTGTGTGTGTGTGTGTGTGTGTGTGTGTGTGTGTGTGTGTGTGTGTGTGTGTGTGTGTGTGTGTGTGTGTGTGTGTGTGTGTGTGTGTGTGAGAGATCATTTTTACCTTCAGTACACAGTTCTTGTAGCCGGGGACAGAGCCTTGAACATACAGCACATTCAACTTGGTATTGACCCTCCATATCTGGAGGACAAAGACACAGAGACAAGGCAGATTTAAAAAGTGCTGAACTGTTACAGAAGTCAAGGTCGACCGAGCTTAAAAACAAAAACAAAACGTGTGTGTTTGTATCTGCGTCTACCTTCAGCCCGTGAGCTGTGATGTAGGTGTTCCCCATTTGACCGGGCATTTTCTTGCCTTTGAAAACTTTAGCTGGATCCTGAAAGCAGGTGATGAACGCCACACATTTTCATATTAATGGACTGTGATGGGGAAAGCCAGCTGTTCGTGTCTGGAATGGATTTCTCAGTGGGTACATGTGCACGTCTTACCCCTCCTGGTCCAGAAGCTCCAGGTCTGCGGTGAGTTTTGGTTTGACCATGGCTGGCTGGCTGACCTTTGAATCCCCATCGCTTCATCACACCTTGAAACCCTTTACCAATGCTGCAGAAAAAACAACGAATCCAAACAAACACACGCATATTTCAAAACTGCATTTATGCTCATTTAAAGCTTCAGTAATCAAATGAAATACAAATAAAGAGGAGTTTGGATTTTTCTTGTGAAGCCAAATACAAATCTACCAACAAAACATGATCTGGCACTGAGAGAAGGGCAAAAAGTAGGAAAAACTGCCAAAAAGAAGCAGAAGACGGGAGGGAAAAACTGGCAGGACAGAACTTACGATTTGGCTGTGACATCCACATACTGGCCTGGACGGAAATGTGCGGCATACAAAGGAGTGCCTGAACACAAGAAGCAAGACCGCGTCAGAAAACCTTCTCCTGACTTAAAAGAAGACAACAGTATTCTTGTATTTGGCAAAGAAAGAGCAATGAATCGGGATCTTTATACCTGGCTTGATGATGGCATTGTCAGAGATTTTAAAGGTGGTGGTTTTCTGTTTTGGAGGCACGCCTGCATTCCTGAACATCTCCATTTCCTGCTCTGACCTCTGTCCGAGGTAACCATGGAAAGAAAGAAAGGTTGCGCAAGTTGGAAAAAAAACAAGTAAAAGCCGTCAGCAACAGTTGGACCTTTTCGATATTTATTTATTTCTTAATAAAACCTGGGCCTGTTGGAACTGTCCGGGAGCCAAACACACACACTTGCAGGCATATGCGAGCAGTCTTGGCAGTGAGCGTCTCTGACATTTTGCTTTCACTCTGCTAGTTCTCATCTCGGCGCCTCTCGTCTCTCCAAACTCTCCCTCATCCCTTCTGTTGACTGAAAATCAGCCTGCCAAAGCTTCTCCCTCCAACAAACCACTTCTGACTGAAGAGTGATGTGGCTGTGAGAGAGGGTTTTAAAACTCGACAGGTGAAATCCTGACACTGATCCGTCAAAAATCCATCAAGACTCAATGAATAAATCACACCTTGATTTATGCAGTCTTGCAACGTCACTTTTCTTTGTACTAAAAAGGACGGATGTCCTGCTTATACATACAGTATCAAGAGGTGACTTTCCTGAAAATCCCATCTTTACACTTGTCCTTTAACTTTTTTTTTTTGGGGTGGGGTGGGGGGTGTCATCTGTTGCCATCTGAAGCCATGAAATCTATTGAATTTAATTTATTTTGACTGTGAAAGTGGATTCATAGAGCGAGTTCAAACAGAAAGTCTAATATGCTCAAGACAAACAGCAGAAATTTAGTTATTTAAGCTGTTATATATTAGCTTTTTAATAATTTTTAATCAAATTAATTTTCATATGACCAACATATGTGAAGAGATCAAAAATCAGCTCAAATCTGTGATCAATATGGCTCAACGATGTTTTGACTCAATCAAAACTGACAGCGTAGCTGTGAGAAGATGAAACGGCTGCTGTGATTAGGAGAGCTATGACTCCTCCACTGATATCAAAGAATCCTCATGTCGACATGTAGATTTTTATGAGGAGCATCAAACTTAACAGTCAAAAAGGACATTACACTTCCCATACTGGTCATCGCTGCCACACCTCTTGTCTACATCCACCTAAAACACTGAGCTCCTCTTGAATCCGGAAGTGCTTCGGGACTTGTGTGTTTTAGCAGTCAACAGCAGACGGTTGAGACATTTACGGCGAGTAGAGGAGGCTCCTGTGGGACACTTAAAATAGGAGACTGGGAAGAAGCTTGCAATCATGCCAAACAAGCTGTCAGGTGGGCATTGTGCAAACACGTGACACAGTGATGGTGATAAGCATCGAGAAAAAGCCTGGACTAGTGTTTCAGGAGCAGCGCTGCGAATCTTTGCCGTTCGATTATGACTCACCTTATGATTAAATCCACCTAATCTCCTGGCACCTAATGACTGTGCCAGGAGATGGAACTACTTTGAGATGTGAAAACCTAATGTGCTTACTTCTTTTTACCTTTTCTTTCTTAGAGACATTTATGAAAAATCTTATTGAATTGATTCTGTAACAATGTAATTGCCCTTTGAGGGCATTAATAAAGCATTCAATTCAATCTCAATTACTAAATGACTGCACATAGCAACAGATTCATTAAAAACACTAGTCTGTTCAGTTTGAGCTCCCTTTTTTATTTAGTTCTTCAAATCAATTAAACATAAATAAACATAAAAGTTGCATCTTTTCATCTCTGAGTGACCCCTCCTCAGTACCTTACATACTGTGTGTTGCGTATAAGCCTATAGCGACTAATTGACAAGCTTTACTCATTGATTTTTTTTTTTTTTCCCCCTTGAATTTAATTTGGCTGCAGAGTGCGAGTTGAGCAGCTTCAGTGAGGAACAGTCTGCTCATACCACAGCTCAAAGAACCTCATCAGCGGCTCAACCCAAGGTTCTCCATGATCGAATACGTCAGCAGACTCTCAGCCCTGGAAGCCGCCACACATTTGATGATTCTCTTTCCTCTCTCGGAGTTCGAGTGAAAAATTGAAAGTACCTTGTTAAATCTTGACTTATTGCTACGGCTGGCTGTTTTCACTTTTTATTGGGCTAAAAAAACAGCCAATGTGGTTGCTTTTTTAAAGCAATGATATCATTTTAAGCATCGGGTTCAGATGCCTGCTTAGAAACATCTTTTAATGGCTTGCTGTTGTCTTCCAACGCTAGATTAATCAAAACATCCTTACTCACATGTTCAGCTTCAAAGTCCCGATTACGTTCAGTCGTTGCATCCATGCAGAATTACTCATGTCCGCATTGAGATGCATATTGGAAACAAGAACTTTCCACATTTCTATTTAGGAGCAGTGTTTAACGCGAGAACGAATAACTCCCTTTGGTTTGGGGTTTATAGTCTAGTGAAAGCAGAATCAATTCAGGCTGTCAAGTTTGTTTGTTTTCTTAAGATGAATCTAAAGAGAGCTTAATTAAAAGTGACTGAACTGAATTCAAGAGGTAACTTCAAGCAAAGTCAGCACCTCCAATGTCACAGCTGATTATCATTTACACATACTTACATGGAATGGCGATACATTTTTCCCCCCTACAATAAGAGCAGCAGTGTGTCCGTCATATTCTTCTTTCGACAGGTACTTTATGACATGGCAGTCCTGCACCTATACAAATCAAATAAAAATGAGTTTTTTTAATCAATCAAAAAGACAGTTAGCACAGTATCTAAAAGGAAAAAAAAAAAAAAAAAAGGATCCTTCCTGCAATTTTCAGGAGGCCTCCCGAGATACGCCATTAAATGCATAAGCAATCAGGTGGAAGTCCCTGGTGTAAAATATGAGTATCTATCCACAGGGCAGATATTAAAATCACCTGAGACGCATTTGCATCTCTGCACGGAAAAGAACAGTCAAAGCTGGTCTGTATTCGTACTCCGTTCAGATAATACATGTCACAACAAAGCAAAGTGGTGGCAGCGCTTTCACCCCGAAAAAGGCAAAATTCAATTTTCCACATTTCATTTCCCGCAGACTAATAATGTGACAGCTGCGAAGGAAATGACTGCATGTAACAAAGGTGAATGAGCAGAGGGGGATATTGGTTTCTTTCTGGCTTTGACTCTGATAATAAGAGACTATGACAAAATTCTCAATATATATATATAATAATACAGCTACATTTTCTACATAGAAAAAGAGCTATAGATTCAGAAATTGAAGAAAGAAAAACACTCGACTTACAAACCAGCTGTGAATTAAAACATTTCAGGCAACATACAGAAATACATTTAATACATACTCAGACATTCATAATCTAACCAAATACCCTGTGACCTTTTCAATATGTTTGCACCTTTAATGCTGGCTTTCCTGCCACCCCGTAGCCTATATTCTGATGTTGCTTACACTCTCAAAGTCAACAGTCTTTGTCCCACATTTAAGCGACTCTGTAAAACCCTACCTTACAGTGTGGAGGCACCATCATCTGCCCAGAATAAGTCAGGCCAAGTCTGTGAAACTTGTTACTGTCAGTCCAAACTCTGCTCTAATAAGGTCTGGTAGCACACAAGGGTTATCGCTGAACAGACAGTTGAGTTGGAGCCAGTATGAAAGGATTTTTCAGCACCAGCTCCCAGAAAGGCAGTACTGTGGAGCAGGTCAGTGGAGCATGAAGAAATAGTCCCACTTCTTTCCATTTCCAACATTTATTGTCCTCAGTTTAGTCCCTTTAAAAGAATTTTGAGGCTCTGAAAAAAATTAATTAGCTAAAAAAACTATAGAGTTATGCCACTCGGACAATGTTCATTCAGCTTTTTCATTTTGATTGATCAAAAAAAAACAAAAAAACAGATATGACACAAAATGATCAAATGCAACAAATGTGTCAAATATATGTGAATGTTCCCTTTATACTTTTAGATGAAGTAGAGAGCCAAAAGTTACGGAATCACCTTGTAATTTGCATTTCTAAAACCAAGTCTGAATATGGAAATGAGTCGGCAGTTAAGAGAGAGCGCTTGCAGGGCTTAAGGAGCTGTTGCACCTGACTGACAGGACATGGAATAACAAGAGGGCCGATTAAGAAACTCATTCAGGAACATAATTCAACACGGAGCACTTAGTGGCGGAAGAAGCAAGTTGTTTCTAGTCAGCTGTGTCTAAAATTTGGAGCAAGCACAAACAAAATGAGAAGGTTGTTAAATTAGTTATTTCTATATATAGATTTTGAAAACTGTAAGAAACCAGACAAAGGAAACATGATTCAGCTAACCATAAAGGCAACCACTAACGCCTAAAGAGAAGAAGAGAAGCAGTCCTGGACTGTGGATGATTGGATGAAAGTGGTACTCAGTGATGAATCACAAAGACACATTGAGCAAGGAGATGATGCTGGAACTTTTGTTTGGTGCAATCAAATATAAATATGACTTCCTGAGAGAAAACAAGGCAATTTCACTAAAATAAATCCAGAAAACCTGTTCAAACTTTCTTCAGGAAGGACAGATCAACTCAACTCCGCCCTGCAAAGCCGATCTGTCAGCTGCTCGACATGAGCGTTGGAATAAATCTGAGATGGAAAATCTCTTGTTCACACCTTAAAGTAATGTAATGCGTGTCAAACGCAGGTTCATCTTAAACCATTGCTATTCTTCCACCACGCTCGACAGAACAATCAATTTATTCGACTGCTTTCTTCGACCCGTTGGTCATTTCAATCTGGGTGACAAACGCAAACGCTTATTGTCATTCCAGGAGAATTCCTGTAGGATATCTGGTCAAAAGCTGAGGAAAACAAGAAACAGATAAGAGCATCTCTGTGGTACCTGTAACATGGTGACTGCATGTCTTTCTCCTGTTTTCGTCCAGATGGGCGCCATGCCTAACTTAACAGCAACTAACCCAACTCTTCGGCTTCCTGGGAAGAGAACAGATGAAAAGAATAAACGAGCCAGCCAACAAGCAGGGGACTCATCACGGACACGGTCCTCTTTAATCACGGCACCTACCCTCTGTCCACTCATGTCGCGTCCAAGGCTCGTCTTTGAGTGGACTGAGCTTCGCAGCTGTCAGTTCTCTGTATTCCTCTGCCATGCTGTTCCTCATGTATTTCTGGTTGTCCTCTGTGAGGTGTTCGTCAAACCATGTTGTTGTCTTCATAGTCCTAATACAACCCACCAACAGAGCAGGGCTGAAAGAGAAGAAATCAGAATTGGGTGAAACTGTTTTCAATCAGTACTAAAGGATAATATTGCACAAATAACAAGTAAACATCTGTATCCCAGCTGGCATATGCAACCTATCCACCCCACCCCTGTCGAGGACAATTTCATCAAGGAGACGTTGCAACAAGCTTGACTGCAGTCTCTGCACAAAAGCTGACAATGACATGAATGTTGTGGTGTTTAATGAAAATACAAATGTACACTAATGAAAAAAAAACAACTACACCCTCTTTTATGTCTAAGGTTTATGTAGCATGATGTGATTAAAGATCATGTGGTGTTACCAGGTCAAAGTAAGTCAAAATGCAGAAGCAGTTTGTGAAAAACAAAGTACATCCCATGATTTAATAGTTTGCAGAACCTCCTTTAGCAATAAGAGCTTCAACTGACGGTGCTTCAAAAGGTGCTAGCTAGCTTACATTTAGCATATCTGGTTTACCAGTTACCGAGCTACTGTATGAACAGATTTTGAGTTGCGTCTGTGCAGTGGGCTCAAAAGAGGTGCTTTAGTAGTCCAGGATTCTTGAACTCATCTGTGCACGTGATGGAGGAAAGCACAATGCATGTAGGGGTGTAGCGCTGCAGTAAGTATTGTGCCATGTGTCTGTGATTGAGGAACAGCAGAGAATACTTTGGCGTGCAGATGGGTTCATGGTCGACTCAATGCCTGTTCAAGGGTTAGGGTCGACATTTTAGCAGATGTATCCACAATTTTAAACAAACCCGTTTAAACACAACTGTATTTGCTGTGAAACAGAACAGCCTGAGTGGACTTTCTTCTGTTACTTTTTTTAATTTCCCCCACTGGGGGATGAATAAAGTATTTTTCTATTCTATTTCTACAAGCACGGAGCTCATTTTTCTCTCACATTTTCAAGTTAGTAGATGAATAAAGCTGAAATGGAGTGAGGTTTAGGAATCTGACTAAACATTCACTTGGATCAAGAGTATTAATTCTAATGTTGTCAAAGGGACATGCGCATAATATTAATCTTTATTTCAATCAAATGAACTCTGCCGGCCTTAACTCTGTCTCCAGTGCCATAGCATCATTCTGTTTAATGCCAGTTATACAGTTACCAACCCTGAAGTCAAAGACACTCTTAAGATTTCTCTGACATAATAAAGCAAATTTTTAGGTCAATAGTATTCTGTTCTACTTGTCACTTTTACATTGCTGACAGTTATATCACCTACTTTAAGGTGCTTGTCATGCTGTCGGTCGAGGTGTTAAAATGTGATGGATTAATTAGCGCTGTCGACTCGAAAGTAGTAACCTACAAAGTTCTGGCAGCACATCCTCATTACGTTTATTACGTTCATCCATTAACGCTGTATATTAATAGGAAGCAGTCCTATATTTCTTTTAATTGTGTTTGAATTGGAAAAGTGCCAATGTCAAATCATGCTAATGTCCAATTTCTCCTGAATAACAAAGTCAAACCCCATCACAAAGATAAAGCTTGACTTTTTTGTGCCTGACGTACAGCAGCTCACAGTCAAATATGTTCCCTCTGAGAAAAAAACAGGAAACCAGCCTAGCCCTGCATTTTTATGTTATTAATCTAATTCTTAATATGCTTCACTGATGTCCAATTTGTTTACTGCATAATTTTCACTGAAATCGCTTTTGTTGCTTCTGATCTCGGTCTGCCATAGCGTTTAAAACTTACAAAGTTGAAAAAGTGCCATGTATCCGTCTGCTGATGCCTTCTGCTTGGTCACTGTAGTGTTCCCGCGGAGGAGTAACAAGCAGATCCTCAAATGTAGACAGAAGGGCAGTTTGGGCATTTGCAGTACACAGGCTATATGTGACTACTAAATGATGAATTAATGACTGACATAAAATCATCAGATGGGACTTAACTGACTGGGTGGACTGTTGTCAAATTAAAGACTGCTTGCGAACAGATATGAACATCGCTAATTTGTCACAGCTCTGAGATTGTCGAGTTATATTTTCATAGAAGCCACTATATGGGGTTCATTAATGTCAGGGAGTTCACAGGAGGGTCGTATCACATCGTAGGGTCTCCACACAGCTGAACCCCAACTCCTCTTTTCGTAACGTCAGACAATACAATCGAGACACTGTAAGCTTATAAGCTATTAATTTTTCATTCAATGGCATGTCATTAAAATCTCACTCTATCAACAGGAATCATGCATAAAACAGTAGTTAGCCTCAACGTTACTTTACAAAATAATATCAAGTGGTTATTGCTAAGAAACGTAGCTACTTCACAGTGAACTGGCCCACCCCCAGCACTACTAGCCACCTAGCATCATTACCTTTCAGCTGGTGCACGAGGAGAGATGAGTCGAGTTCCCCGCTGGAGAAGAAACCGGCAGCTCCACCCCGCCATTATGCTTCTTATTCTACACACTAACGCAGAGATATAAATGCACGTAAACTAAGAGGATGTAGGGTCACATAACATTTGTTGAAACATGCCTTCGTTTGTTTCCGTCCTGTCACAAATGTCACCCTTGGCACTTCCGGTACCCCACCAAAACAGTTCCGCAGCATCAGGGATAATACCAACCGTTCCGCACATTTTATTTTTCCCTTTTTTTTTCATAATGTATAATAAACACAGCGATGTTTTGGAAGCAAACATCACTTACGTAATAAATCGAATAGTCATAAAAGTCATGTCAATATTTTACCGAAATGTTAATCTAGAAAAATACTAGGCTTAGTTAAAAAAAAAAAGAAAAAATTATAAAGAGAGTATTATTGTCCTTCATTAATGTTCCTCACTCGCTTCATCCTTTTCAAGGTCGAGGGGCACTGGAGCCTATCCCAGCTGCAGAGAGGGCGAGAGGCAGGGTACACCTTGGACAGATCGCCAGACCATAACAGGGTCAATTACAGACACATACAACCACACTCACACTCACTCATGCGAACCCATGCAAACACTAGGAGAACATGTAAACTCCACCGAGAAAGGTCCAGACGGGATTCTATCCAGGAACCCTCGTTCTGGGAGATTATTATTGTTATTATTATTATTCCAGTTTGATCCCTGGAATTATATTAGGTTTCATGGTTGGTTAAGAGTATTTATTAGAGAGAAAGAATATGGTAGGATCTTGTTTTTGTTCATTATAAGTGATCAATTTCTTACTAAATTCTTGTTGAGCATTACTGTAACTATTGAACAACTCCTACCCCCCAAAATAAAAAAGAAGTCATTCGCAGTTGCTGTGGAACTATTCTTTCACATTCCTTCACTCTATCTCTGACTCTGCTGATGAGGTTAGTCTTTGAATAGGAAACAGATATTAGGAGGTTCATGAACTGAATACTGATTTGACTGTTAAAGATTGTGGCACGTATGGAGAGTACTCTCAGGACAGCCCAACTTTAGTTTTCCCTAATTGACTGCAATGAAATTGGTGAAATAATTTATTCTTGCATTTGAAATGAATCAAATGCTGTGTGGGTACAAGTGAAAAGAAAGATCTTGTAAACTAGGGTGTGTATGGGCTGACAGCGTGATTTTATGTGTGAAAAGAGAGCGCGTGTGGCAGTGTCAATCACTATGGAGCTCCAGTTCAGTCAATACTGAAGCATGACCACACACGAAAGAGACATCTAATCTCACTGTAGGTCTGCATTTTTCAAATTGAATGTACGAATAACAGCTAAAAATCTCAATCAGCAAAGAGGCCGCGCACTTTTTCTTTATTACTCAAAATGACACCTAAAGACAACATGATTGCACACACAAAGTCAGTAAAGCCTGAAAAGATAGCACGTTGAATTTCAATCTTAACAGAATAGTTTACCCGCTGTAATAAATCATTATTCTGAGCTGCTTTAGTCAGGTATCATTTGTGTCGATGCACTCTGCGGATTTCAACATTACAGGTTGTTAAACCATGAAAGATACGATAATTAAACTTTACATATTTTGTCTCATATATCTTACTTTTCTATCTTCCATCTCGTGTCTTATGAATATCAAACCTGACATTGTCAAAATTAGCTTTCTGTTCCCATAAGGAAGACAAAACCCCATAACTCTGTGACCCGATTTAAATTCCCACAACTAAAGTCTTTCTCACACAAGCACAGAAAGAACACATCACACTAAAATGAGAAAACCAAAGTATCTTTATTGTTATCCACATGCAGAATACAGAAAAAAGAAGCTATTTTCGACTCACAGATGAGTGCCTACCACACACACTTGTCTACCCTCCCAAAACTCTTTACAATGTAAGAAGGTTATTAAGAAATTATTTCAATTATTCAGTTATTTGTTTCCATTTAGCAAAATCACAAACAATTCTGTAAAAAAGAACCCCAGACTCCCCAGATGACCCCCAGTTTCATTCAAATGACAGAGATACTTTATTTCGTAACTAGCAAGCGACTACTCAAGAGTGGATATTAGTGGGAGCTGAATTATGCATGCATTTATGCAGTACACTAACTGTAATGCCATCACACCCATGAATAACATTTGCAATGCTAATTCTAAACAATTTAGACTATGCAGGCTCTTATTTAGGCTTTTTCCCCACATAGATCTTTTGCTCTATGTACTTGCTAGTTATCTAAATAAGGTAGGAGTGTCATTTCCTCCAGTGGGCTATAGTCAGAGTCAGCATGCTGGTTCAGAAGACTGTTATTATTTCTAGAAATACCTTTTCAATATACAGTAGAGAGTAATAATATCTCAGGTGATGCCCTTGTGGCCAAACATGCAATAGTCATCAATGTAGTAGTTCAAATTATTTCACCATAACGAGCTAATTCTCTGAGCTAGACTACTAATGTAGTATTATTGTGTGTACATATTTGTGTGTTTCATTGTGCTTTAGGACATGTATATGTATTATACAGTACTTGAATGTATTTATATATGATTTATATATGAATATGGAAGAGTGTGTGTGTAGAATCGTGTGTATGTGTGCACACAGTCCATTGTCAGGGGCTGAAGGCTCTTGTGGACTCGTAGTCAGACATACACTTCGGCTTAATTCCTTTCGCATTGTAGTAATCCACCACCTGGTTAGGGACCTCTGCCAGAACACTCTTAGCCAAGGCAGCTGGGGAGGCCTGGAAATATAGACAGAGAAATAGAAGGAAATGAGTCGCAAATACACACACATCACCAGTCATGCCTGATTCTAAGAGGCTCAAATTTACTGTTGAGCTCTATGCTGCCAAAGGTGTAGACCTCTGAGATTGATGTGATTCATCTGACATCCTCAGAAACATTCCCGTTTTCACCTTTTTGTTCTCTGGTGTCCAAAAAAAAATTAGGTTTTTCTATACCGTATGAGTGCAAATATATGGTACAGCAGGACAATACACCATATCCTGACAGCTCCTGTCAGATTCTGCAATGAACCACCCTTGCTACACAACACAAAAGTAAAGGATCACACACCATGTAGAAGTTTCTGTGGCTCTGTCTGAGTTAATGATAGACCAAATACTACCTCTCACCCAATGGCACCTGGTACAGGCATCAGCCCCCTGGGAGAGGCAGAGTGGGTTTAGGTAGACGATGAATGATCAACATTATCATGTCCTCCACATGGAAGAGAGGATTAAGTTCTAGGTTGTTAGTAAAATTGAGTGGCAAAATGTGATCTGAATTCAGGTATTTGCAAATCTCATATACCAATCTTTCAATATTTCAAGAGAAACAAAGAAACCATGTGAGTAGGTGAAAATTGAGACAGTTGACTATTTCACAGAAATACTCGCTCATCTTGAATTTGATGACAGGAACATCTCTCAAAAAGGTTGGGACATGGGCAACAATAGGCAGGAAAAATAAGTGGTACTAAAAAATAAATAGGTGGACAACATGTTGCAGCTAATTAGGTTAATTGACAACAGGTCAGTAACATGATTCGGGATAAAAAAGAGCATTTTAGTGAGATAGAGTCTCTCGCAAATAAAGGTTTGCAGAGGTTTATTCATCTGTAAAAACCTGCATATACAAATTGTGGAATAATATCAAAATAATGTCCCTCAAAATCATACAATTGTGAAAACTTTGAATGTTCTATCATCTAAAATAAAAAGATCATCAAAAAAGATTTAGACAATCTGGAGATATCTGTGTGCAAAGAATATGGCTGAAAATCAGTGTTGGATGCCAATGATCTTTGAGCCTGCAGGTAGCTCTAGGTTAAAAGCAGACTTGATAATCACTGCATGGGATCAGGCACACTTTTACAAATCATTGTCAGTGAACTCAGTTCACCGTCCCATCCATAAATACAGGATAAAGCTCTGTCATGCAAATAAAAAGCCATGTGTCTACATGAACCAGAAATGATATGGTACTCTTTGGGCTGAGACTCATTAAAATGAACCCAACCAAAGGGGAAAACCATCCTGCTGTCGGATGAATCAAAATTTGAAATTCTTTTTGAAAATCACTGACACCAAATCCTCAAGTAAAAAGATGCGAGGGAGCACCCGACTTCTTATCAGTAGTCGGTTCAAAAGCCCGCATCTCTGAAGGCATGGGGGCGCATTAGTGCCTATGGAACTGGAAACTTACACATAAGGAAAGTGCCATCTGGGCTGAGAGACACATATAGGTTTTAAAGCAACATGTGCTCCCATCAAGACAATGTCTTTTCCAGGAAAGATCTTGCATATCAAGACACATCAGGACACTGCTTAATAGCAGGTTAACTGCAGCTATTACAATTGGCTTAAGAATAGAAGACGAGTACTCTGTGCTGGACTGGCCTGCCTAAAGTCCAATCCTTTGATGAACTGAAAACATTTGTCACGTGTCCTCAAAGTAGATTTCTTACACAAAATACACTAAAGACAACTCAGGATAATTGAGCAGCAACAATCCTATATCAAAGGGGATTCAACACAGTTGAAATATATCCAAGCATGGTAATATGTCCAAGCGCATGCTATTCATAGTCATTACTATGATAACAAGATATGACTTCTGTCATCTCTAGTCAGCCATATTTAGACTGTACAAGACATGTAATCACAACTTATAGCCAATGCAGATGGCTTTTCACAATGATGATGTATGATGGAAAAAATGAGATATTGAGGATATTTAATTGCCCCTTTATCCTCTGAGATACAATAATAACACTGTATATACAATAAATGAATTAAGTGAGAGTGCTTACACTTTGGACTTAAACAGAAATAATCAGATTAAATAAGAGAACAGAAAGCATATAAAGTCTAAAGCATAAAAAAACAAAACCTCCAGAACAATAGTTTAGTATTTAGTATTGAAGAAGGAAAATCCTTAACTCACACTAGTGCATTTATGAACACACAAACTCACACACAGAGGCCAGCCACTTGTCTGCATGCTACCACATTACACACACACACGCGCACACATACTTCAGAATCCTCAAAGTCAGAGAGTCCGTTGTACTCCGTCTCACATAATTCTCTGAGACAATGCATCATCAAAGTGCTTCCACCCCAACCTCTTCACTCGTTTTCCTTTCCTCTCATTTCCACCCTCCCTCCTCCTTTCTCCCTTCTGCTTCTATCTACCTGTTATCCTCCTCTCTGCCTGTCACCCAGCAGCTCGGTCCAGCTAATCTCTTCTGAAAAGAAACGACGGAGCAGAAAATCACCTCTCCACCTCTGTCACACACTCCCTCGTTCCCTTTTGTCTTTAGCTCTGGTCTTCCACTGACCCCCCCCCCCCCCCCCCCCCCCCCCACCCCCCCATCCAACGCTATCACCACAGGGAGCTGTCTCTCTCCCTCATCCCTCCCCATTATTCATATCAGTTCTCCTCTCTGTCCAATTTTAGTCTCCAAATATTCAATACATGTTCCTACTCCTTAACTTGCTGATTCGATGGAATATAATTGTCTAATTTCCCAACCTGTCACAGACCAAACTCACCATAACGGACCCAGCCAAACACATCTGGTCAGAGCCAGGCAAAATTAATGCCACCAGAGAGGCAGTTATACAGACTTACTCTCTCACACACACACTCACACATGCAAATACAAATAATCAAGAGAGCAGAGATCTGATGTGTTTTGACGAGCACGGAGAGCGTATTACGCCCACACACACATGCAAAAGAAATGTCGTAAGTAAGTCTTCTCTCCCAGAATAAAAGTCCACACAAACAAAACATTGAAATATAACCTTTTGAAGTTTAGGACAAAAAAATAAAGTTATTGTATTATGACTACTTTGGCATTGATTTCCTTTTGAATTAAATAGATAAATCTAGTAGCTGTTCAAACAGAATGGAGGGCAGTAAAACACTGTCCCTGTGGTCTCTGTACTTGTGTTTAAATTGGGACACAGATAATTGGGAGTATTCTAAACAGGATATGCTCGACCCCGTCCTGATCTGAAAAAATGTTGAAAGTAATTTGGTGGTTAAAAGTGATTCAATTATCTTTAAGATTTTAATAAATATTCATCAGTATGTGCAGAATTTAGGGGACACCTATTTTTTTTACCCATATGCAAAAACCCACCACTGCTTTGACTAATTTCCGGTTCAGACTAAGGCAGAGACCAAAAAAAGAGTCAACAAAATGTAAAGTCAGTGTGGTATGAAAACTCAGAGTAGTTTGAGTAGGTCTCATTTATGTGAGAGTTGCACTCTGTGCATTCAGGATTACATGTGAGTCCACTATGGGCCACATGACACAAATGCCTTCATCTGAGGGTGCAAATGAGGCTAATTTATTTCTTTATTTCTCTGTACACTGACTATTCATCTGTAGTGCCTGCAATTGTGCATGTTGTCATCTGCAAACGAGTTTAGTCATTCCAACTGTGGTCTTTTTCTTTTCTTTTTAAGTCTTAAGATGTTGAGATATCTTAAAAAATGTATCGTCTACCCTCCATGTCATGTCAACCAAACACAAAAAACTAGAACATTTCAGGAAACACCACACCATATATGAAAATGATACGGAAAAGCACATCATTTCAGAAAACACAATAACAAAACAGAAGACATGTTGCTTCTTTGTCTGTCTTGTGTCATCTGAAAGTGTTGATGCCACATCAGGCTTAAAAATAAGAACATGCTTATTCATCACATGTAAATTTTTGGTGGTGTAATGGAGGAATTGGTATGAAGTCAGTGAATAACTAAGGAAGGAACAAAAGTGCAGCAAAAGAATGTAGTCAAAGCCACCTGAGAGTTGAAAATAAACAGTAGGAATATGGGAAACATGCACTGTATGCATTACATCTCACGTCTCTAAATCAAACAAACAAGTGAAATATTACATCTACTGCCAAAGGAACAGTGGCTGTTATATGAGAAAACAGAGGACAGCGAAAGGGTAACATTAACAATGTCAGCTAAGCTTAACTTAACAAATAAACCTTTACATGTGCGATTATTAAGCTGACTGAATTATTTCTATGCACATTTTTCAACTCCAAACCATATAAACTTAGATGCAAATCCATTTGAGAACCTCCCCTTTCAAACATGAGATTTACAGTGAGGGAAGACAATCCACCTCTTCAAACAAAGTTTGCAAGGCTGCGTTTGCTTTGTCAGTGAAAGCTGATCACGACCAGATCAGTAAACTGCAGACTCCACTGATGGAGGGCTTGGGGCCATTATTGAAAAGAGATGGGGAAATGTTGTTTACCGAAGACTTTGAAAGGCCAGAAATGTAATTGAGTTGTCATTTGGTGGTATTTCTTATTACCTTTCTTTCAAAACATGAAATCAACATAAGTTGGGAAAAACACTTTTAGCAATGTAGGTAGCATTGCAATGATGAGGAAGATGCTACATAACATCTTCCTCTGAGACAGACTGAAGTCACTTTTTCTTACTGAAACATTTTCAGGTGACATACAAAAGCTCCTGGTCTGACTTAACAACATTTCATTTGCTCAATTAAAACATTAATCAAGAGGATATTTTGCAGAATAATTGTATGTATATGTCGCACAGATTCTATGTAAATCTCCAGTGAAATTGCCCTGTTGTTTGAAAGTTTCATCCTGTCGTGTTGTTAGAGAACACAGTTCACGTTAAACCAGTTGTCACTCATTCTAACTTTTTTTGAGGACAAAAAATTTGTATTGCACTGTTTTCTTATGGTGCTTCTATACTGTCAGTAAAGCTTTTGAAAGAGTGACTGGAAAAAAAAATGCACCATCTTAAAAATTGGTGGGGACCTCAGCGTCCCAAGCATGAAAGGCATCTATGTATTCAAGGTGAGCCGATACCTTATCATATTCACCAGCACCTCTTACCTCCATATGCAGACTTGTCTTCCTTTCGAACAGCAAACTCTCAAGTGCGTCAACACAGCATTTACGCTTTGTGTCTGCTATGACGTCAGGGAACCAAAAGGCAGCTAATGTGTCAGAAAAACCAGCAGCTTTGAAACAAATTGCAGTATTTGACACCCTGGGAATGAGCACAGATTGGATCTACAATGGTTGTGGAGAAGTAGGAACAGATAATGTACAAATTAGCTGAAAAACAGCATCTGGTGCAAAACCCCCACCACCACCTACGTGTTTGAAGTCCTTGAAAGGGACAAACTGGACGATGTCACGGAGGACAGGCTCGCCCTTGGGTGAACGCAGGATCCCATCATCCCCATCAAGAATCTGCATGTCTGTGAAGTCTGCGTTGCCCACACCAACGATGATAACAGACATGGGCAGGTGAGAGGCATGCACAATGGCCTCCCGTGTGTCGGCCATGTCAGTGATGACGCCATCCGTCAGGATCAGCAAGATGAAATATTCCTGAGTTAACAGATTCATAGTTTGGAGTGAAGGAAGGAGAAATAGATATTTAATGGATTTAATCATTTAAAAGTGTCTTCTTGTCAGGGGCTAATAAAACTCATTCTTATCCAGAGAGAAGCGGCTTTAGAGCAGAGAGGGGTTCATATTAAAAAATGTATGACTGGAATGGAATCAATATCAATTATTCCTCCACTCCTTCACAGTTCATCTCATTTCTCTCATCTTTTCACTCCTCTGATGCCTCACTTTTTGCCCTTTTTCTGATTTTGTATTTTCCTTCTCTACCCAATCTGCCATTGCAAACAACAGTCACAACAAGAGGAACAAAAATGCTCCAGTCTTTTTGACTCCTGTCTTTTTCATTTTCTTGCTCACCATAGCCTCTTTGGTGTGCATCTCCTCTGAGGCAGAGGAGGCCACTTTCTGGATGATTGGGGCAATGTTCGTGGGTCCGTACAGCTGGATCTTAGGGAGGCAGTTCTGGTAGGCTTCCACCACGCCTTGTATCCCTGCAACACAAGTATGTACAGGTACTTTTGCTGTTTGTTGATGTCTCTTCCTCCATAGCATATGTCTGTGTGCAATATTGCACCACGCTGACCTTGCAAAATCAAAGTTCTTGTACTTGCAAAAAGCATCTACTACAATAAATCATACTCTCCACATGTGATTGTACTCCAAGGTTGCTGAGACATTTTTAAAAAGCATTCCATTATAGTGCGCACAAATGCACAGTTAGATGCATACACCTTCAACAAGGACTGCAGCTATGTTGGGAGAAAAGCACAGAAGCCCATTTAACACATAGAGATTAGTGTTGTTTTTCTCTGTATCGTAGAGGCTGAAATACATCCTGCAGCATTGTGACAAATCTCCCAATTGCATTTGTGTGTGTGTGTGTGTCTGTGTGTGTGTGTGTGTAAAGGAGGAAACAAAGGGAAGAGTAATATGGGGCTAACAGTGAGATAGAGATGAGAGGCATGCAGTGGCTATACTGCAGGGCTGTTTTTTGGTTCTGTGATGTGTGAATGTGCATGTCAAGTGTGTTTGTGTGAGTTTGAGGTGGGGTAGCTCACCGGCACATTCAGGATTGTCCTCATCAAAGTTCACCGCAAAATCATGTGAAACCTTTGGGCAGGGCAGAGAACAGACAGGCCTTTAACGGTTGCAACAACAATGTGTCAAGTCCGATTCACAGGTTGACAGATGTTTTCTGCCTTTCATGTTGATCAAAAGCAAGCTGTGCCTCCAAAAGAGGGCTAAAATCTTAATCTGAACCAGCCAGAAATCCCCCTTCTTCAACAAATGCACACGTCCTACCTTGAAGTCAGGCGGTATCAGAGCTCCAAAACCAAATGCTGGGAACATTTTATCACTGGAGAAATGGAGAAAAACATGGTGAAGGCAAATAATGGACAAAAGCGTAAGAAATTTCTAAATCTCTTTGCATAATTAATACATAATGAATCACTTTGTGCATACAAATTTTGATCCTCAAGGAGAGAAAATCTAGTATGTGTGGGAGAGAAATTTGATGTGTGTGTCAGGATGAGGTGAATGATGATTAATGGAGTGGACCCTACCTGTCATAGTCTTGGCAGATTTCCCCTACAGCCACCAGCGCTTTGAGGTACTCATTGGGCTGGTAAGGGTGTATGTAGTGGAGGGAGCAGCTGTTTCTCGGGTCCCCATTGGACGCTGTGAAGTCAATTGCCACCTGGGACAGAAACACACACGGACACACTCACACAGCAAGTGGCCACAAACAGGCACTGATGAAAATATCAAGAAAATTCAAATGTTATGTGAGAGAACTTACCGTGAACTGAATCTGGCAGCCTCCCATGATGTAATCCAGGAAGGAATACATTTTTATGATCTGTAAGGAGAGAACATTTTAGTTCATTTTAGTTCACTTTGAGTCATGAATTGTTCAAGGGTTATGAAAAGACAGATAGACTGTGTTTTATTGTCTCAGATGGGGCTGTTCTGCCACAAAGTTGTGCATCAAACTTGCACAGATAAAATACATGCAACGTACACGTGGTCACGTAATATAGAAGAATACATTCATGCCCTCGAAAACAATCAGGGTTTGCTGTTCCTTAGAGTCAGAGAAAGTTGTTCTTCCTTTGAATCTGACAGGCAGTATAAAATAGATGACATGTATTCTGTTTACATAAAGTAAATCAATAATAAAATCTCAGGATAATCTATGATTTATTTTCAGCCTTCTTTTTTTCAAAACACAAAAAACAATCCACTCTTGTTTCTGAGGAAAATAATGGTGAGTCTCTCAAAAGTGGTGGCAGGTTGCAGAAGGGAGCTCCCCACATGGGTTACTCCTATCAGCTCTGCATGTAGATGAGAATCTTTTGGGGCCTGTGTGACGTAAATGTTATCTTCAAAGGGTGTTTTTGAGGCTTGTTGAGGGCATTCATGACAGCACAGGCTTTGGTGGAGAAGTCGGATAAATCAAATCTAGCTGCACCTTTGCAATCCACAACTGAACATCTATCCCTAAGGGTTGGATCTTGTGTAGCAATAACGTTTTTTTTTCATGCTCTTACTGACCAAAATACACTAGCGAATCAAGAACCACAATATTATATTCAAAGGGTATACCACCGAGAATGATTTCTCCTAGTTCTAATTACTGCAATGTCCAAGTATTTTAATAATTTGGGAATCACTTGAAAGGGAAGAAACACTGCCTCAAAATCTAATGTATGCTTTTTGTCATGTAATGGTGCGCGGATATGGTGTGCGTTTGTTTGCTTCTTTTTTGCATGTTCTTCTGCGCAATAGAACCAATTCTTCTGGCATGACAGCGTACCCCGAAGTTTCACCTTAACACTTACCTTTTGACATGTCATTTCAAGGTGTAAAATGTGAAATGTGAAAAGATTAATGCCCTACAATACAGCTTCAGAAAACCACTAAGGTGTCACACCAGAGCAGTAAAATCTCATTCAAAACTGTAACAAGCATGTGCTATTTGGGTATTCTACTAAGTGCAAGTAGAGGAAACGACATAGATGCTTCCAGATAAGAAAAGTCCTGAGAATGCAATGATTCTTAAAGTTAATCTTGAAACAATCAGACAAGTTCCCTGGCTCCAAGTTTTTCATGTAAATTTAGTTTGGATAAAAATAGCAATGTTAGGACCAATCTTTCAACTCTGGGAAATGTGCGTTTGAAACCATAACTGAAAAATATATATGTATTCATATTCATAATAATTAGTTACATATATGAAGGGCAAGTATACATAAAGATTGCAGACGCCACAAGGATAATACTGTGCGACCTCACCTTGCATTGATTGAGAATGACAGTCCCAGAGTTTCTGTAATTTTTCTTCTTCACCTGATATTTAGGGTTGATACATTCCCATTGGATCTGGGTAAACACACACGAACAAAACAATATGTAACAGTGGCCGGGAAGGATTATAGAGAGGCATACACCAGTGCTTTGAGTTAGAGTGTGCATTTTCTTACCTGCTTGCCCTCCTGCTCTGCCCTCATCATCTCCTTATATGTGGTCTGAAACTCCCCGATGAAGTCATGTTTTCCATTGGAGTCCCAGTCCCAAACTGTGCACTGCCGCAGAAAAAGGCACATGCACACATCAACTCAGTTAATGCACAGCGGCAACACAGCTACCTAAACGCACACACATGCACTCGCAGGCACGCAGAGAAATGCCATGCTGAATGATTGATAAGGTGGTGTTAGTGGGGGGGCGATGGAGCGGTGAAATATTAATCTTAGGATGCTGAGAGCGACGCAGCTTAAGAGACAGGTTTATGTGTGTGTTAGTATTTAGATGTAATAGTTTGTTTCTCTCAAAGGAGCTGCTTGCCGTGATGAATGACTACAATTAAGTGAGGGTCAGCAGAAAAAACTTAATGCCTCGTAAAAAAGCAGTCTGATCATTTCAAAAGATGACAAAAGGCACCAGTTTATGTGCTCACCCACATAGTTTCTGGTGTTCAGAACGTTCTAGGAAGCAAACCAGAGTTAACACAGACACCCAGAAAAATCTTGACTCTTATGTTGTGGTCTAATTGATGAGAATGAGTCAATTCGCTGTAAAGCTTTGTGACCCTCTTGCCCATGGTCAAACTAGCAAATAGCTATCAGAACTTATCCAACAGTGTCTGATTAAAAACAAAGACCAGGAGTAATCCCCTTATTTCCTTTCTGCCACTTAAGCTGCTGAGAGCCTAAACCTGAAGTGTGTGAGTCCTTTTTTTGTCTGTGTGTGTCCAATCATTTGTGTTTTTGACAGTAATTTCTGTGTACGAGGCAGCGAGCGCTTGATTTTGCAGCCTCGCTTCCACTTGAAGTTGCTGAGAGGTGTGCTAGAGACTAATGAAAAAATCAAGAAGCTCTGTTCCATTCACTGAATACTAACTGACGGAGAAAGCGGGAGGCGAAACGGGGAGAGAAAGATAGAGGAAAAGTAGAGAGGTGGAGAGATGGGTAAGGAGAAGTACAAAGAGAGAGGCAGCCAGACACTGCAGAAGCGGGTTATGCATTTATGCATTGGTCAGTTAAGACTCCGGTGGAGAGAAAGCCCTGGTCTGAATAGAAATCTCTGCTGTGTCATTTCTCACTATAGCCCTGATACTTCAAACAGGTAACCCCAGAAACCATAGCCAGTGGCGTGCATGTGCATTTGCGAGTGTGTGAGCCCTTTCTCCTGCTGTCAGGAGCCGTGCAGAGTTAAGAAGCCTCTGAATATTTAATGAACGGCCTCATGTTTATTCATGATAAGAATAACTGTTCACAGCTGATGTGCAGCCACTGCTCGCGCACGCACGCACAAACGTGCACGTACTTAGATGTACTTTGGCAAAAGAAGGTGAGAGCTTAAGATGACCACACGGGCCTTTAAATATTATGAAGGCATCTGGAAAAACAACGTGACCTGAGCTCAACTCATGGCTCTGCAAAGAAAATGTAATGAGCTGACTGAGACTTTTTTTGTGATGAGCTCATAAAATTTTATTCACGTTATACTTCAAAATTACAATGGTGTCGGCATCCATGTTCAAAACGTTTTTACAGTGAATACCAAACCTAGTTCGAATTCATTTTCTATTTTCCTTTCTTTACAGTTTCTGCATAAAAAAAGAGTGAAGGTCTTGGTAGGTGCTATACAGGACCCTCCCTGGCCAGTGTGACATCATGTAAACACTTTTTAAACACTTTTTTAAAGCCCAGATCCAATTAACGTTAAGACACAAATAACAAGACAAGCACACAAAACAAATTAACAACATGTTCACAAGAGATAAAAAAAAAATTAAAAGCAATTTGACGGTGCAGGTATGGCCAGGGTGTGGTAATATAAATGTGTAATGTGCAAATAGTTTCATTCTTTCATGGCCCTCACAGTCCCCTGACCTAATGTTCAGTCGGGGGAACTGCGAGGGCCATCAAAAAACAATGACTATACAGCTCATGAAGTTGTCCGTTGGGAGTTTTGAAGTGTGTTGAGGATCTTTATCCCATTTCAGAGGCTATCCTCTTTTTATGCTCAGTTTCTTTGCTGTCTTCCCTCTGCCACTGGCTGAAACACCAACCCAAAGTAAGCTCAACCCACCATCATGCAGCCTTTTTCTGTGACCCTTTGCCTCCAAACATCTCAGCTCATTGCAGCCAAAGCATTACTTTTTAATCTTATCAGTCCACACAACTTTTTTCTAAGAAGCTTGCTCAGATGTTCATTGGCAAACTTCCGACTCAGAATTTCGCAGTCAGGATGATAAGTTTGATATTTTTCTTCAGACTTGCATTTCCTTATTACATAATAGACTGAGGAAACTACTGCTTATAAAGTTCTTGCTGTCAACTAACAGCCTTTTACCATATCTATGAAAATTGATTAGTTTAATTCAAAGAGTGTGACAGAGCTGCTTAGAGGAGCCCACAGCCGCTGATTGCTGGGAAATGTTTAAAAAAAAAAAGCTTAAGAAGCGTTAAGATTTGCATCAGTTGAATGAGTGATAAAGATCTAATTAAAAACTTTAGCAAACTTTTGCATGCCACTGTATATGGTGCTTTTCCTAATCTTGTCTTGTGTTTTCAATGAAGCTTAAAAAAATGTAGCACCTTGTCAAAAAACTTCGGCAGGTGCTGTTTGGGTTTAGTCCTCTGAGTGAGCTTTGTGTCTCAGTGAGGTTTTTCCACACTGACCGTGCCGAACATCGTGTTTAAGATTGAGCATAATGTTGCTGCCATTATTTTTCACCAGTTTAAACAGCTGTAGAAGCAAACTCACCTTTAGCTCTCTGTCATGGTCTCCGCTGCAGAGTGTGTTCAAGGAAACTTTGAAGGATTTCCAAATTGGGCTCAGGTTGTTCATGACCGTCTGTGAACATTCAGAGTGTACATTCATAGAATAACAGTTATTGTTCATCACAGGCCTGAAACATCTGACCATATGTACTGTATGTGTGTGAGAATGCACTGTGATTACCTCAGTTCGGTGTACGAGCGACTCAGTTCCATCATCATTTAATCTAAAAATCTCCAGGAAAGGGTCTGATTTACTGAAGAAATCCTTCAAAGAGAAAACAAGCATGTAAAACATTCCCTCAGAAGTGTCTTTGATCGCCATAAATCTAAATCCATAAACTAACAATACCATTATTTCACCTCTCGATTCTCTTTTGTTTCTCCCACCCATCCCTCTCATGTCCTCTCAAATTTATCCACCCCTCCCTTCTGTCTCCTATCAGTCCCCTTGGGTGCAACTTGTTTGGATTAGTCATCCGTGGACATACATGTGGGTGTGTGTGCATGGAAGCTAAGAATTAATATAGTTATCTGTGTGCGGTGTCGAGATAAAATGGGGTTATAGCTTGGGAGAGGTGCCCACATATCTTGGCAGGCCTCTAATGCCAGATTTTAATCCTTTGGATTGTGAGAGTTCCTTTATCACTGAATCCCACATCTGTACTTCTCCACCAACAGGCACCTGTCTGACAACATGAACTCACCACTTTACCAATAATTCCTCTCATATCTTACAGAGTCCATTTGGAAATTCTAAAAGACATTCTTAAAAGCAAAATGGGACAAACCTTGTCGTCCAGCTTCCGAGCACTGAACGACAGTTCAACGTAATCGTCATTCCCAGATAACTCCTCTGCTGTCACCTATACAAGGGGGGGAGGAGGGGAGAAGAGGGAGATTGGGAATCAGTGGGGAAGAGGCAGAGGAAGGAGGTGAGAGAAAATGAGATGGAAATGAGGTACAGAACAGACTGAACAGGCAACATCATCAAATTAATTATCTGGGTGCATGAGGAGGTGTGTGTGCATGTGATTTGTGCTTGCGTATGTGTGCAACTAAGATTATACCATTATAGAAGACTTCCCAGCAGTGTTTCCCTGTTTGAGGAGAGCTTTGGTCAGTTTCCTCTGAGAGACAATCTGAAACAAGCAAAAACACAGACCTAAGTCAACAAGGGGTTACTTGGCTTTTCAACATAATGTTAACATAATATACATACACATCCAGCAGAAACAAAACAGCTTTATCATAACCTGTCAAATGACACATTTCACTTTGCTTGGAATATATGCTTGAACAATCTTCATCACTTCACAGTGAGCTGAAAAGCAAAATTGCCCATCAGAGAACATATGTTTCAATTGAGTTCAAAACTAAACAGAAGAAAAATAGAGTTTGATAAACAGTTTAAACAAGTTTTGTAAAAAGTCATTATTAATATTGACATAACTGATGTAATTTAAGAGGTTAAGTTTGCTGGAAAAAAACCCCAATTTATTTAAAGGCATGAAAATGATTTAGTATCTGAAAAAAAGCTATTTCTGACGTTAAAACTAGACTGTTAGCATCTAAACAATTGTTGGTTGGGCTAACTCTAATGTGGAGCTAAGATTAGCTTTTGAAGCCAAAATTGGTAAATCAGCAGCAACATATATCCTGGGTGATTGGGTGTTGTCTACGTGATTAGAAGGTGTTCCAAATAGAGGAATTTTGTTCCCTTAGCTGATATTCCCTGTGCATAAAGCAGGGAATACTGTTTAAGTACACTGTGAAATTAATACACTTAAAGTCTTAGCTCGAAACACTCTCTTTTTAATAGATCAGTTACAACCACTTACTAAAATCCTAATATACACATTTGGTGTTTTCATGTCAAAGTGAAACAATGCTGTTCTTTTCTTTACAAAACCCTGGATTAACAGCAGGATATTTCTGTTGACATGAACAGTTAATATTGGCATCCTGCTACCCCATTTCACTGCACCTCTTTGGCCCTCAAAATCCTCCTCCTCGATGGCTGTTATCTCACTTCTTCCAACTATTGGAAATCCACCAGCTTTAAGCTGCTGATAGGATCTCTGGCTATGAGAAGTAAAAGTAAATACATTCCACTCTCCTGCACAGCAGACTGGATCAAAATGCTGCAGGACCCTGGTCTTGTTTTAAAGACTCAGTATGACATCAGATTATCATTCCCTGAAATCAACCAACTCAACGTCTTAATGAGCTTTAAAGCAATAACAATTTTCTTTTTAAAAATTTGTGGATATTGAGTGATAGGAGGAAATAAAGAAAATCTTTAAATATCGATTGAAGCTATCACAAGCGTCAGCAACCCAATCAGTGAGCAAGGGTCTACAGATCAGAGTATACACTATAAATGCATTGAAAACAGTTTAAATCAGCCTCAGGGCTTTCTGTAAACACAAACTCAAGGACATTGAAACTGCAAATGCGGCCAGTGTAAGCAGCTGACCTCAAGTGTAAAGATCCGTAGTTAAAACTGACTTCTTGCAAATACATAAGTCTAACATACAGCAACCTTATTAAGGGATTATTTCCGCCAGGGGTGATTCTTGCTTCAAAAGCACATTCCATTCAAGATGCCCTGAAGCAGTCTTGCAGTCATGCTCTACACTAGCAAACAAAACACCAAGTGATTCTAAATTTTCTGATAACAAATCTACTCATAATCTGCACCTAAATGCCCTCCTTTCATGCGTTCATTAGTGAAAGTATGCATACATCTTATGCACTATTGGGTTTTACACTAAACTCAATCTGACATGCATTCAGGTGCCCCACGTTAACATCTCTCATGCACACCATTTGTCTCATGGGGTCACCAATCTCACATGCTCTTCCATATTTAGTCTGTTTTATTGAGCAGTATACAGTGGAGGCAGACAGTAATCAGCATGACCATATTTATGAATTATGTATAAAACAGGATGACTGTTGTAAGAATCCTGCCTTCTGCTAAAGATTCTGGAAATGATGTTTTCTGTACCTTTATTTGTACCCATTGCATTGATTTCCTTAATTAAAGTTATTGCTTTATACATGATCCCAATTTACTAACCAATCAGAGGGGCACACTGACCTGTCCTAAGGTACACTCCATGGCTCCAAGGAAGTCAGCATCACGGAGGCCATTGTTACCAGAGCTGATGTCGTGCAGCTCAAATCGGAGCCTCTGGACTTCCTCAAAGTAGTAATCCACCAGAAAGATCTTGGAGAAGACAGGACTGCTGCTGCTACGGATCACCTCTGTACGGTCTACCTGCAAACACACATGCAAATGCATAAAAATCTCCTGGCTTTCTTTAGTATTCAAACAATAAAAAAGGAACTGGCTGAAGTAGTGGAAACAAAGCTGAGCTCTGTTTCTAGTGCATTATCTTAGAAATAAAGTGTAATTATATTTTTCATCTGTGCAAAAAAATAAATCAATAAAAAAATTTAAAATTAAACAAATAATTGCTATGTCTGTTCAACTATTTGTTGTTCTAGATTAAAGATAAATCTAATAAATCTAGATTATCATTTTTCATATATCATATATGTAAGATGTGGGATCATTAAATGAAATATCAGTAAATGAGATCTTTTTGACTTTGAGATCAACACGTGTAAAAACGACCACCATAACCTTGTCTTATTCTTGAGTTATATAAACTTTAGACATAAAAGTCCTCCTTTATTTTGTAAAAGTTCTGTGAGAAAACACAAAAACTTTTTCTCGTCACTTGTGCACTATTCATTACTGGCAGTCTCGCTTTAAATTGAGTTCTTTATGTTCGTTCCAAAATGCACTGAAGTATGAAAATCTCATTCAACATCCAACTCACTGCGACTGTGCATTGATTGTGAATCTCAAAAGACTTCTCAGCTCAGCAGCAATTACAACCAATAGCCATTACCGCATTGTGCGCACTTATCAACTTTAAAACTGCGATCATTGATTTTTCTTGATGCCTTAAAGTCACACAAGCTGTTTGACTACATAGAAATCCGACTGTAGTTGTAACATTGATCTCACATTCTCTGCTCCCCACTGTCTGCTACAGAAAGGATCAGAATGCCGATTATAAGCATGTGACGGCGTCGACAACAAAACCCGTCAAACACTGGCAGCGACTGCGGTCTTTTCATTGCTGATAACCCTTTGGCTCATACACACACACACACACACACACACACTGTGCAGAAGATACACAAAACAGAGTGGCACACACTCACCCAACTGTTTCAACGTTCTCTCGCAACAATTATCCAATTAAGAGGCTGAATCTGATGGGCAGCGATAGCGTTTGTCCATTTTCACATTCCCTCAAAGGGGCTTATAGTAATGCATATATTTTCCTTTTTTTCATGTATGAACACAAACACACACCAGTACTCTGCATAATGTTTTTGTATAGTCAAAGACAATCTATGCCTAATGCTGCACTACTTTCTGAGCACTTGATCGTAAGCTTCTACGGAAAAAGAGTATGCGTGTGTGTGTGTGTGTGTGTGTGTGTGGCAATCTTGCATTTGAGTAGCTTGCAGTTTGTGTACATGAGTGACGTGTGAATCCACATATGTTTGCACATCTGCTGAATGGGTCATTGCACGCTGGATGTGTGAAAGTGAGTATGTTAACTACATATCCGAAGGGAAGACAGATCACTAAGTACATTTTTTTCTTGCCACAAAAAATTTTATCTTTTCCCTTGTTCTGTGCTTTTATACAGCTCAAATAGTGATCTCTAGATTCCATTAGAAAGCCCTGAAAGAGCATCTGTGGCTTAAAGGACACAGAAGTAGATGTGGAACACTTAAAAGCAACAATAGGTGACCATTTCAATGTGAAACACAGTCTACCTTAATGTCGTCTCTATCTATTTGAGCTTCATTCAGTTCACAATGAGGCCAATAAAAGTGCAAACGATTTCAGGAAAAAATAGAATTGTTTCTCTGATTATTTTCATTTAGAATATAATAATATAATCTTATTATGACAAAGGGCTTTGGATAGATACAATCTTAACAAAAGTCTACAAAAGTTTTCATTTCAGTTGACCTGCATGGCATCCATAATCCATAATTCATAAGCGCCAAACATAACACAACACAATCACTGCTCTGCATGATAGCGAGTGCAATCATTTAGTCAAACATGAATTCAGCAGCGTGCTTGACTAATTTCAGGCATTCCCAGCGAAGATATTTATAATAAAACTGCTCACAACTGATCTGCAAAAGTAGTTGAAGACATTTATGTATTTTTCTAGTCTGAATAAATGTAAATGGGTCATTGCATGTCTGCTCACCTACTGATTTCTTGAGGAAAAATAAGTGTGTAACACCTTCTGTATTTTGATCATCGGGACCCTATAAGATCCCTAAAGCTCTACTTTACAGTATATCACAAATTTTCCAGCAAAATCTCAGAATTTCTGTCATATTTTGAGTCTCACCAACCACTCATTTTTCACTTAATTGGGAGTTTTCTATTCTATTTCAACTGTGAATAACTATTATCATAACTTGTTTTCACTTTCTGGTAGCTGTGATGCAGTAATAGGTTGACTCTCTCTTAATAAAGCCCCTGGCTCAGATGGTCTCATAGGAGACTTTTACAGACACTTCTCAAGGTTGTCCCATTTCACTGTATTTATTCATAGTAGTTACTGAAATGTTAGCTATTTAACCAAAAAACAATGGTGGTTTTCAATTGCCTGAATGGAATATTTCACTGATGGAATTCTATTTATTAAACTGGTGGCTTAAAGTTTCTGCTTTTTACTGAATTTGATGTTAATCGGCCTCCCATAGCATTACTGGAGAACCATACACAAATTTTATTATACTGGAAAATGATATATGCATATAATTTCTCACCTTTGCTCTACCGTAATATGGAACTATAGATCTGTACTGCACCGCAAATACAAAAACACTGCTTTAATATGTATATATATAACTATCCTAACAATCACTATCCTAATTGATGCAAATGGAAATTTGTTGGGATGTGGACGATTTTACACAAAACACAGTTACAATCCTCCCATTTCAGAATTCATGAAATCACATCATGAATTCATGAAATCACGTCATGCACTTCCCTGAGAATTTGTGTTTCTAACAAACTGATGCACCATATTATACAACTGCAATTGCCCCCACTAATTCAAGAAATTCTATTTCTAGACAAGAAATGCAAAAGCTATTTTATCAGAAAATGTTTTACAGAAACATAATGATACATTAAATAAATTTGATAAAAAAATACAGTCGCTAAATTATGTACATTAAATTCCCTATACCTCCTAAAGCAAAAGAAACATGCTTCGAAATCATGAAGGATTATCATCCCTCTACTTAGACTACGTTTAAAAATCGAAGATAACAATTGTTCATTTTGTAAAAACAATACTGAAACTACAGAGCATATATCATTGTCACATCATTATAATGTGACACAGCACAGACCTTCTGGCTGGTCCACAAATGGTTGAAAGATAAATTCCCATCATTTCTGGCTTCTCTCTCAAATGATAGCATAACGTTTGGTTTAATCTTGAAAAAAAGGAACTCTGTAGTAATGTTGTTCTGTGCTTGGCCAAGTTTTTTATACACAAAAACAGAAGGTAAAATGTCCCCCAAATTTTGTTTCCTTTAGAAACTAATTCAAATTGTACTTAACAGATCACAAAAAGAAATATACATATATATAGATATATATATATATCTATATATATATATATATAAACTATCTGAAGCTGATATTCTTACACACTATCAGTTAAAAATGGCCGTGTTACTGTTATTTCTGTACATGCATATTTGTTCAACAAAGAGGGGAAAAAACTTTCTAATAGTTATATTTTCATCCACTTTCTCTAATAAGACATGTAGAAGTTATTTAGTCCTGCAATAAAACAAGATTAACTGGCACAGATTCTGCTAAATATAGCTTCAGAGCTGAAAACCTACTTTTTTGACTGTGTATCTTCCCAAGAGGGATTATTCTAAGTTCCATGAAACTTTTTTTTTTTAACAGAAGAGCTTTGATATTATTTTCATATATATAAAAATGAAAAATGTTTGATGAATTTGTCATCTGATAATTAGTTGAAAATGGATTATCTTTTTAAAAAATAATTTGGCATGGAATGACCTATATATCTATGAAAGTGATAGTGAACAGCTACAATAAAGTTATGGGAATTCTGTTCACTGACACTAACAAAGAAGACGGAAAAGCAACTGATCATTCAGAAATATGTCCAAATGTATACATTGTAATTTCTATTTAGGGGCTCTTACGTAGTGTCTGCAGATTCTCACTGTAAGAAAAAAACATGCCAAACAACAGTTCAAATGGCACCTCAGTGCATGGCAGACCACGAAACACATTTGTTCGCACATCAGGTAGCACCTTCAAACATACTCACACACATTTCAGCTAGTATTCAGCACATCTCATAAAGGGGGAATCAGTGTGAAGAGAAAGGACACTTCAGCATAATCAACTCTTGATTCATAAGTCTGACCGACCATTATGCCTTGATTTTCTCATTATGAAATAGCCTTTCTTAACTGGAGACACAACTAGAAGCGGCCTCTCCCCTCCCGCCTCATCGCCTCTCCTGATTACTGTACCTCAAACCACTGCCCGTGTGACTGCATCTTCAGCACCACGCACGGGTCAGGTTTGGAGAGGGCGTCGCGGTCCGAGATCCCCCGGCAGGCCACTCTCAGCTCCACTTTGGTCAGGCACGGAGAGCTGATGAAGCCCAGCGTGGCCTCCGCAGACTCATAGATGTTACTCATGCTGAACTCACAGTCACTCGCTGAAGAAAAAAGAGACGGAAAATAGGGCTCATTTGTACAAAATAGACAGACAGACAGACAGACAGACAGACAGACAGATAGATAGATAGATAGATAGATAGATAGATAGATAGATAGATAGATAGATAGATAGATAGATAGATAGATAGACAGATAGACAGACAGATAGACAGACAGACAGACAGACAGACAGACAGACAGACAGACAGACAGACAGACAGACAGATAGACAGATAGATAGATAGATAGATAGATAGATAGATAGATAGATAGATAGATAGATAGATAGATAGATAGATAGACAGACAGACAGACAGACAGACAGACAGACAGACAGACAGACAGACAGACAGACAGACAGACAGACAGACAGACAGACAGACAGACAGACAGACAGACAGACAGATAGATAGATAGATAGATAGATAGATAGATAGATAGATAGATAGATAGATAGATAGATAGATAGATAGATAGATAGATAGATAGATAGACAGACAGACAGACAGACAGACAGACAGACAGACAGATAGATAGATAGATAGATAGATAGATAGATAGATAGATAGATAGATAGATAGATAGATAGATAGATAGATAGATAGATAGATAAAAATGCAATGCACTGCAGTTTGAACTGTTGTTCGTATTGTAAGGAGCAGATGCAGATGGCCTGACTAAGCAGACAGCACTCAAAGTGTCACGACAAGGTCAGAACTGTGAAGCTACTGAATTTCAGACACGATGACCAAATACACACAAATGCACATGTAACACACAGTATTACCACGAAGGCACTTACATCCACACATCTGAGTGCATGCGTGTGTGCATATTCATGTGAGGAGGCACAAGCAAACACATCTGCACACAGGCATAAAGTGAGCTTTGCTGAGTCTCCAGGACATGTTGCCGGGTTTCTCCTCAAGTTTCCAGTGAGCAAATACAGCGTTCACAGTCCATGAAAGGAATATTCTCGAGTATCTAAATCCTGAACGGCAGACCTTAATGGCATCATGACGTGGAGGTAATGAATAATTAATCGTATTTTACAGTGAGAAAACAACACTTCATTATGATGAAGTCTGTCAACTGCTGTATATTTATTCAATTAAAATCCCATTATCTTCAAACACGACTAAAGATAAGTGCAGTTCCCCCAAGTCATAAACAATGTAACATTAATATTGATCAAGGAAATGTGTTGGTAGAGCATCTGGCAATTTGTACATATGTTCATCTTTTTTTATTTAATAAGTTAGCTGGGATGACTTTCACGTTCAAATCCAACTAAACAGGTGTTCTGAGAATCTGCTCAATAAGAACTGTTTTCAGGATCGTGTGGGTGTGCGCAGCTCTTCTTTGCTCCCCTGTTAGTTTGCTGCACCTGTTTGAGTGTCTAAGATTCAATTCCCAGCATATCCTCAACCATCTACAGCCTGAAAAGAAAGTGTTCAGGGCCTTTAAAGGATTATTTCGATATGTTTGGAAGCAATTGCTCTCTAGTGTATTGCACCTGCTTTGAACGTTAGCAGCCCCTTTTGATAGCCTTCTCTCATGGTTAAGCGTGAAGTAGGCACAAAATCATTTCATTCATGCAGATGGACACAAATTTGGTGACAACCAGCACCCAATAGGTTTTATTGTGTGCACCAGGCTTGAGTCTGTTGCAGATGGAGCAAACATGGTGCCATGTATAAGATAGATGAAGGAGATATGTTGGAGAATCTAATTCAAGCCATGATGTTTTTCTAATTACACTTTATAGACCTAAACTTAACTAAACAGCAATTTGAAATGAAATTAGGCATAAAATAACACTGCACTAGACCTTTTCACAATGATTCTTTGTGATAAAAGGAAAATTTCTCCCATCTGCAACAAACTTCTCCTCGATGTTATAGAGATTATACCACAGGGAATTAATCCTGTAGCTCACAAGAAGGTTAATTTAGGCCAATGTCAAGCATAATCAAGAGAATGAGAACAACTGACAAATTAACGAGCAGAAAACAATCAAATTATCAGTCAAAAGTTAGCTAGGAAAATCAAAACCAAACTCACATTTTGTCCATCATAAACATGAAGCTACAGGCTGGAGCTGCTAAAGTTAATTCAGCATGAAAGGAATCAGGTGGGAGCAGCCTGCCAAGCTTTGTCTAACAGAAGCACAATTAGCCAACCAGCAACTCTCTATCTCACAAATCAACAAGTCATGTTAAATATATTAAAGCCTCACATAATCTGTGGGTGTAAAAAATGAAAAGGTGTTAATTAGTCGGTTGTAGAGGTGTTGATAGGCCCGTTTTCAGCATTTAAACAGAGCTGTCTCCAGGCAAACTGTCGACACGCCGCGGGCTCACCTTTGAAGAAAATAAACAAAGGTGGCATCGATATACTGGGCAAGGACAATAAAAGTAACTCCCAAAAAATGTTCCTTTGAAATAGAATAACACATTTACTGAGCATTTGCAGTCACAGTTACTAAAAAAGTTACAGTAGCCCAAAGCTGAAACAAAGGTTAAACCAAGTGTAAGATTATAGGTCATCCATGATAATCCTGAAAGGTATGACTGCCATTTCACAGCCCAAAGCATAAAGAGTTGAACCTTGGGTGGCCTCAGGCCCTGTTAGCCCTAACTGAGATATAACCTTAGATTTGATGTTCTAGATGGTACCAAATGAATATTAATGCAGCGGTCTAGTAGTACCATCCTTAGGGAGTGAAGCTCTTGGAATTGGGTCTGACTCTGACCTGAATGTCTCTCTCACTCAACCCCCCCCCCCCCCACCCCCCACCCCCTCCATCTTCCATAATTCATGTTCAAAGTGTGTGTGAATTGATATTTTTAGTAAAGCATGGTAAACTGGCTGTATAGAGACATACAGATGTTGACTAAGCCACATGGCAGATGTGTGACATACACTAGACCTGTGTGGGAGTGGCACAAAGTTGGATGTCCAAATGCGCCCCTTGTAGTACATTTAATTCTGCATGAGTGTGTGTGTCTGTGGGGAGCAGCAGATGCCCGTCTGTTCCGGCTGAAAGAAGATGACACGATAGGGAAGGGAGATGTGGAAGATTTCTGCAGCCAGATATATTATGTGCCGAATCCTCCTTTGCATTTCAGCAAAGCATCAGCGCTCACATGTGTTACACACTGCCGGAGGTGACAATTAATTTTCACATCACACTTCTTCACAGGATCTCGCACTAGCGTCGGTGGTTTTGCAAAAACTGACAGCTGGTTAAGTTCTATATTTATATGGAGAAATACTAATCTGTGGTGGTCTTTAGGTACAAAACGCAACAACAACAAGACCAAAAACAACAACATGTCAGAGCGCCACAACATTTCAAAGAACGCGACGGCAGGACACACAATATTTCAGGGAACACATCAACAAAGAGCACAGAGAAAGACATGCAAACGCAGGAAACAAACCAGAAACGCCACAAAATTTCAACAATAAACCAGAAGAACCTAATTCAGAAACAAATCTGCTATGTTGTTGTGTTTTCTGAAATGCTGTCAGATTCTGTCGTTTAGAGAGAAAAAAATCAAAGTCATTCATTCAGTTGTTTAGTTGTTAATCTGTTCATCTATTTGTCGATTTGAGTGTGCATTAATCCAGGTTTAGTTTTAGAAAAATGATTCATTTTTCCTTGTATTTCTTCAGTCAAGGCCACAATCGAACAGAAGAGTGCAAATAGTATAAATAGAGGCTAAGCTTTTTACCTGTAATGCTCAGATAAAAGCCCAGTGGCAGGTTGCCTGGATTGCACCAGAATCACAGCACAGCTCCTCAATCTCAGGCTGTTTTCCTCACACTGTGACAATCACTCCAGTGCAACTCGATTGGCTTGACCCTTGACTTTGTGAGTGTCCATGTGTAAGAGAATGTATAGGTGTGACCATTCACCATATGTGCAACAGTGACTGTGACCGATTTGGAATCACAGAATCCGGCATGGCAGGTCGATGACAACAGACATTAATTGCTCGGTCACATATTGATTATCAGACAGAGATAATAAGACTCACATGCACTTCATCCTAAATAAGCATGTGGCTTTCTTTGCTTTTTTAAAAACACGAACATCAACCGTGAAAGAATGGACCAAGGAGGAATTCAGGGGAAAATCCTAAGTGAACCGGTTCTGTGAACTTTCAGTCCTATTGGCATAGAGGGATGGCCGAGGAGAGATGGAGAGTGAATTGAATCAGAGAAAGAACTGAGAGGCAGTTAAGTGAGCAAACGTGAAACAGAGCTGACAAGAGAAAAGAAAAAGAGATGGAGAAGGTGGATTTTCCCCGCTGATGTGGCTTATCTGGTGAGATAAAGCAGAAGCTTTCTGAGAAGCCCTAACTGTGTTTTCCAGTCATTTCAGACAGAATATAAAAATCCCCCATGGATTGCTTTAAAATGATATTTGGTTTATTTTTGTTGATCAGTAGTGGAATAGGTAGTTTTCTGGTTTGTTTTGCTCTTCACAAAAAAAAAAGAATCATCTATCCACAAAGTCACACAAGCTGGCAAATAGTGATTACGGACCCATCTCCATTCTCTGTCAGGATTTATGTTTGAATCGTAAGCAATCTGCATCACTTGCAGGACAAAATAGAAAAAAATGCCCACACCAAAACCTCTCATGCACCATCCAGGCTGCTCTGACCTCATGCAGAGGAACAACACTCACCTCAGCGTCCTGGAGAAAAGATCCGAGCGGAGCCGAAGAACTTCACCGCCGTTCACTTGACAATCACGAATACCTCACCGCCTCCGGACCCATCTCACTCTTGGTGTCTATATGGTCCCCCTCAACCCCCCCGCCGACACTGCAGAGATCGACCGCTTTGGGCGCTGACAGTGGATCAGAGCTGAGGGACGGTGAGGATGCGCACGCCTGGGTTTACTCTGGGCGAAAGGTAGGGAGGAGGATAACGGTGCGCCACTTAACAGGAGTTTGTAATCCGCTCACTCCATCGGGGGCCGCAGAAAGCGCACCGTACCCAGGGACCAGCGACCTGGGATCACGGTGTCTTTGCACCATCTAGTGGTGACTACGGTGAACTGCCTCTTCGAAAACTAATTTTGTGCTTCCCTGCTTTGATTGGCTGCGACGCGCTTCAGTGATTTTATAATAAGTGGTGACCGCACACCTGAGACCACTTGGCTGCGACAGCTCGCGCGGTGTCCCCAGCACATTCACAGATGAGATTAATCCGAAATTGGTTCCGAAACACTTATGACGAGATTGTAATGTTAGAAAGAGAAAAAATAATATTCGAACAGAATATTAAAAAGAAAAAAGTGTTTGTTTGTTTTACGGTAAAATATGTTTCCAGTTGCACACCTGGCGTTGCATTAACCTGTAGGCTATAAGAGGCGCATGCATTCTCAAAGAAATATGAATTCGTTTTCATTTTTCAACCATGCACAACAGCCTCTACACCCCTGTCAATTTGAAGAGCATCCAGACCCTACACGGAATTATAGCTTTATCTCCTTACGGGCTTAGGCTCGGTGCCATTTCATTCACAAATCAAGGCACTGATTTGTGAGGCAGCGCATTTGAGAGGATATTTTGTCTAAAACAGATTTGCATGTGGTTCTCTGGGAAACGTATTTATATTGACAGTTTTATTTGGATGCACTAGCCACTCATTCTAGAAAAAAATATTCTATCTTTGCCCATTAGGCCTATATTAGATGCTGCCGTCGTGCTGATGAGGTTGATTACTTATTCATTTGCCCCAGTTAACATACTGAAAGGAAGAGGGACTGTTTTTTTTACTAAGAAATACATTAAAACTTCCCTTCCCTGGTGTGTTATGTTTGTGCAAATGTGGTATTATCTATAAAAAATGCTGTAACGAGTAACTAAGTGAACATTGAACGAAGCCATGTTAAAAAATCCCTGCTACTTCATTTTTAAACAATGAATTCTATAATTTAGGCTAATAACAACGATGGATTGACGGCCCACTCAGTAAAAGTGTCCATAATATATATAATAAAACTTATGTAGTGCCATTGAAGTGGAGATTTCATGTAATTTTTGTCTTTTTCTTCTTTCTTACTTTCTTTTTTCTTTCTTTCTTTAGAAAGATGATCAAATTCGACCCATTTTCATTGGAAATCAACATTTCCAGGTAAAAGAGTTACATGAATAGAGGATCATTATTTTTTGTATGGCAAGTTTTCTGATATTTTACGTTTATGTATGCAGATGATAAAACTGTATTATTTCTTTCAGCTATCTGAAAGATACGATTTGGACGCAAATCAGCCTAAAAGCTCAATTTCCCTCTATAACGGCCTTTGTTTGTCCCATATTTATTTGGTAATAGGATGCAGTGGTAGACTCTACCTCTACATAACTTGGAGTTGTTGTTTAGTCCAGAGTTGTCATTGTACGGATGAGATCATCGCTTGTCTGTAGCGGAGCTCCAGCTTTGTGCGGGCGGACCACGCCCCGGCCCCGGCGTGATGTGCCGTGCGGTGCACTCGGGTAGGTTAGCTCACTGCCGCTGCTGCTGCTACATCCGGGCGCCCCGTTAGGTTTACAAGCCCTGCGAAGATGGCGACCGCAGGGAGGAGTGCATTATTATCCTCCACCTCTACTGGACCTAAGAGCACACTGGAGAACTCCAACCCAGAAGAGGATGACGGACAAGACTTATGGTGGGCGCTGAGAGATTAAAGCAGGGTTATTGTGTACAAAGTGTGGGGACGCAGAGAGTCCACGGTGCTGGGATAAGGATGGTTTGACAGCTAGCCTGCTAATGAGGCTAGCTAGCATCAGCACCAGACTGACTGGTGACACAGCGGCTCTAGCTCGCTTTAGCCTCTCTGTGTCAGTCGTTTGTACGTGAACGAGCGAGCCTTGTTTGGCTGTGTTGTAACGGCTCTGCTCTGTCTGCAGGTCCACCATCCTGAGTGAAGTGTCAACTCATTCAAGATCGAAGCTACCGTCTGGGAAAAATGTCCTGGTCATGGGTGGGTATCTGTGTATGTCTGCAGTCTCCTGGCTAGCCAATGGGCATCGCTAGCTCTGGTAGCCCAGGAGCTGTTGATCATCTCTACATGATGGCTAGACTTAATTCTGCTCGATAGCTAAGCTAGCAGGCTCTGAGCTGATGGGGCTTTTGTGTTCGAGCTTGGTAGCTGGAAGAGAAGAGACAGAGACAAGTGTATTTTCCTGAGCGACTACACTGACGCACGGGCACGTGCGCACACACACACACACAACACCTCATCATCTTGTGAGCGCTGCTTTGAAAGCCTGCAAGTCATTCTAGCATTCAGTGATGCTAATAGCAAATAAGCAGAGGGTCTGGTTTTTCTTTTGTACGGGGCTTTAAGAGAGTGAAGCAGAGAGGGAGCCTCCCTGTCCCGCTGATGTCCACGCGCTGTCCACACATCCGCCCGGGATAATCCGTCGCCTGCTCCCCATTTTAGCTAATCAGCGAGTTGGTTACCTATGTGTGGGGTGGATGTGAGGCCATTTGCTTGTTAAGATGTCCATAACAACATCAGCAGGCTCTGCTTTAATGCACCGAGTCCCCCTGTCGGTTTGAGTCAACATGGCACAGAACAGGAATGGATGCAGCTCCGCTTTGTAACACGCAGTCCAACAACAGTGTCATGCTGTCAGCTGTGGATGTGGAGATCTAACATGACACCAGCTAATATACAGTTTCATTGTTTCAGTTGTCGATCCCTCATTTTTTTTTTTTTGTGCCTCCAATGAAATGGATTAAATCTGCAAATCCAGCTCGTCCAAGTTATTTAGAGGACAAATGTAAAATCGAAAGTATGTTTTTATGCAGAGATGTTAAATATTTTCCACCCTTTTCATCCATACGCATATTTTTTTGTGACCGTGATGTATTTGGGAATACAGATAGGGCTCTGGAAACTGAAGAGACGGTTTTGTTTATTCACACTTGTGGTGTGACATGCTGGTTGGCCTCAGTCACTTTCGCTCTGATCTACAGTTTAAACTAAAAATGTTTCATGCTCAATAACATAATCTAGATTCTTATTATTACCTTTGCAGCCTACATGCTTATCCTTTTCAGGCAGGGTGCGACATCTGTCTGTTATGGGATGCCGTAGGTGTCAGGGGGTCAAAGCAATAAATGTAACTTGTGAAGGGCATGTTGTGGTTGACTGAGCCCCTTTTCCTCCATGCTATTAACTTTTTCTCTGTGTTTAGGTGAGGTGGGCTCAGGCAAGACCACCTTGGTTGCGAAGCTACAGGGGGTTGAGGAATACATGAAAGGGCGTGGCCTGGAATACCTCTACTTCAGTGTCCATGATGATGACATTGATGGTAACCAGCAAATGCCTGCAGTTCATAAGATAAATTGCAAAGTCCATCTGTGTTTCTCTTTTTGTAACTAAGTGATATTCACCCAGCACTACGAGTTTGCTTAAATGGTTTGTGTCTTTGTGTTTTATTTAGACCACACCAGATGTAATGCGTGGGTGTTGGACGGAGACCTTTACCATAAGGGTCTGCAGGGGGTCGCCGTTCCGGTGGACTCTATCGAAAGCACGGTGCTGCTGATAACGGTTGACATGTCGCGGCCGTGGAACACCTTGGACTCTCTCCAGAAGTGGGCAGCCGTTGCTAGGGAACACATCGACAAACTCCGAGTCGCCCCGGAAAAGCTGCGGGAGCTGGAACACAGAGGTGAGTCATGCAGGCAGCAGTCAGACTCGGAGTGGCCTCACAGGAGTGCTCTTGGACAAGAAGGGTCTTTATATGAATGGTACCCTCCAATGGTTCTATCTCAACAAAGAAGCTTTTTATAAGGTTATCCTTTTCAAATTGTTACTTCCTCCACATCGTAGGTACCTTCATGTATTTTAACTTCTTTCTTTTTCTTTTTTTTTTTGTTCGCAGTTGTAAAACAGTTCCAGGAGTACACAGAGCCGGGCAGCGGGGAGGACGGCACACCTCAGAGGAGGAGTGAAGAGGAGGAGGGCGTGCTGCTGCCATTAGGAGACAACACACTTACACACAACCTGGGAATACCAGTGGTGGTGGTCTGCACTAAGGTACACACACACACACACACTACTTTACAAAGCAAAGGACAAACTTACGAAGGCGATAAATGAACTGTGTGTGTGTGTGCGCATGCTGATTTCCCAAATTGTTCACCAACGTCGCCTGACTTCTGACACCTGCTCATCTGTCCTCAGTGCGACGCCATCAGCACACTGGAGAAGGAGCATGACTACAGAGACGAACACCTGGACTTCATCCAGTCGCACATCAGGCGTTTCTGTCTGCAGTGTATCCTTGATCCGACACGTCCTGTCCTGGACACCGGTGCTGAGCTCAACCTGGCGCACCCACACACACTCAAACGCAGAACACATCACATGGCACATACGCAAGCTCTTAATAGGTCCGCCGATGAATAGGATTGAATGTGTCATTTTCGGACATTTCTGTCACGTTGTTGCACGTCGTCTTCCAACATACAGCTGTTTACTGCTGAGTGATGGCGGTACAACTGAGGGACTTGTACTGCAAGTATTTGCTCTAAAGACAAAGGCAGCAAAAATGGGTTTACTGCAATATTGGTAGTTTGGCCACTTTAAGTTATTGAGCTATTGCTTTGCAGCGGAGCAAGCTTTATAAATAGATTATCCAGCACTGCATCGAGTTGTTTGTTTTTCAGCAGCAGTTTCTCCGGTCAATACTCAACAGAAACGGTGCTACCTTTCAGGTGTGCTGTGTTTGAAATGAGCAAAGAAAAGCTTCTGTTCGCCACCGTGTTGTTGGTCAATCTGAAATCGTGATGTTGGGAAAATATCCTTGACAGCCAGGTCAGACGGCGCCTCTCTGCTTTACACATCAGTGAAGGAGATGAAGAACCTGGACATCCTCTACAAATATCTGGTCCACAGACTCTACGGCTTTCCCTTCCACTGCCCTGCTCAAGTGGTGGAAAAAGACGCCGTCTTCATGTAAGCCTGGTAGAGTTTGCCCCCCCGTGTCTCCGAGGAACAATGGGCCCATCCATATTTGGTTTGTAACCCTCTCTTTCTTGTCATAGTCCATCAGGCTGGGACAATGAGAAAAAGATTGCGATACTTCATGAGAACTTCCAGACAGTAAAAGCCGACGACAGCTATGAGGACGTAATAGTCAAACCTCCAGTCAGAAAGGTGCGTGCTCCCAAGGAGCTACTCTTTCCAGGCAAAGATATTGACCTAATATCCCTGCGGGGATTTTGAAGGTGTCATCCAGTCCAATAGATCTATTGGCTGCAGAGAAAACACGAAAGCAAACTCTGTTTATTTTTTTTTTTCTTTCCTCTCATCAGGTTGTTCATGAAAAAGAGATTCAGGCAGAAGATGACCAAGTGTTTCTGGTAAAACTGCAGGTCAGAAAACCTTTCAGCTGTGTTAACGCCGGTTGGTGTGCTGCTTGGGGGTGCGCAAATTAAATCTGGCTCAAGGGTCTTGATATGGTAATTAAGTACTAATTGGACTGAGTGTGCATATTGTGCTCTAATTTGCAGTCGCTGCTTGCCAAACAGCCCACTGTGACAGCAGGACGACCAGTGGTGAGTGCTCCTTTTATTTCCCCTTTTGGTTTTGGCTCATAAGATGAAGGAAGCCTCCCTCCAGAGTCCACATGTGTGAAAGAAGCTGTTGTTGTTTTATAGGACACCGCTAGCAGGGCACCCACGGGCTCCCCAAGGACAAGTAATCGCTCTGCAGCGGCCAACGTAGCAAATGCCATGCCACAGTCTGGTACATGCACAGCCACTTCTGCTTTTTTGCTGTGTCAGCGCATTACTGTTTCCATGTTTTTTTGGGGTTTTTTTTTTTTAACTCTCGTCACGTAATCCTTCAGGTCAGACCAGTGAGGGTGTGTTGGCCAACTTCTTCAACAGTCTACTGACAAAAAAGGCGGGGACAGGAGGGCCCGGGACACCAGGTGGGGGTAACAATACCCCTGGAACTGTACGGAAGTCAGGTGAGAAGGTGCCCTTTGTTGGAAGCTGCACTCTGGCTTGTCTGAAAGGAAAAATCTCTCTGTCTGTCTGTCTCTGTCATGGTTCTTTTTGCCATCTGTCATGTTTTTCCTACTTGTTCTCGACTCCAGACATGAGTTTTATCCTTAATAAGGATAATCTTTACATCCTGTGGGTCCTTCCTCGGGAGCACACAGTCATCTTCATCACCTTTATGCCCCTTTTGTAGCTCTGTAAGGTTTTTTTTTTCCTTATTAACCACATTCAGTCTTTTATTCTTTTAACACCATTCATAATGTGTGTATGTGTATATGCTAGTCAGAGGATGCTGGCCACGTTAAGGTGTGTGAGAGCAAGATATTTCTCATCCGTCATTGCTTGTGTTTGACCTCTATTCTTTCGACCCCCCCACCCCCCCATGCTCCCTTCCCGAACCTCCATCTTTCTCCAGCATCCAAGAAGGAACCGTTTTGGGTTCAAACTTCCTGGAACACTCATTTATTTCTCATAGAAACATGCACATACTGGGCTTTATATTACATGCCAATCCATTATGGTGGTCATAGGCCTGTCAAACCTGAGAACTTGAGGGGCTGTTCAGGAGGTGATCTCATGGCTATTTATGTACATTTGCGCTTTTAAATTTGTTTTCAGAGAGGAAGTTGGTCTTGTTGGCTGAAAACCACAACAATAGCCAACAAGGATGTACAACTGACATTTGTGACTGAGTGTTCTAGTGAAACATTAAAGTTCTACTTGCCAATTTGATGAGTTTGCAATGGAATAGATAGACCAGTTTCATATTTGTGGCCAAGCCCCACAACCATGGACGGATTTCCACCTTGAAGACATGGATGACTCCTTAACACATTTGCATCTTTCCCCATTTTAATACCCTGTCCTATTTATTCCCATAGTTATTTTTCCAGTTTTAATATGTTTGATTTATTTTATTATTTTCTTGCTTTTGCACGTTGCATTGCATTTTTTCATCACTAACATTGTCCCAATAAGAGTACATGATTCTAATAAGGCTGGGTAGTGTGAAAAGCTTCAAGGTCTAATACTTGATTTGAAGGTTGTAGCTCCTTGCAGTGTACAGTCACTGCATCACAGATGTCTGTATTGCGGTCTATCATATATATATACTGTAACGAGAGGGCCTCCATGAAAACGGTACCTTGTTTCTCCTAAAGCAGTAAGGGCAGTTTTATCCCACCGGTGTATTTGACATATTTAACGCAGCAGAACAGTGGCAAGCAAAGGTTTGGGCATCCCTGTTCAAAGTTTCTGTTCTTTTTTGGAGCACCGATGGCCTGACCTCCAAAAGGCAGGAAGACACGCCATTAACATTTTAATAAAGGTGACTCTTTTTCTTTTTTTCTGTTTACATTTCAAACTAACACAACGGAGGAAAAGGGCTCTAAAGAAAAAGTTTGGGGCACACTGTGTTGGCTCAGTTCTTACCAACAGCCCCTTTGGCAAACATCACAGCACGTGCGCATATATTTCTCCTCCCACTCACTGCACAATCATCTCCCTTCTTTCTGACTATATTGGGAATTCAGCTGTATTGAAAGACAAAGATTAGGACAAAAGCAAACAGATGTCCATGGCTGACACTGGCTGACTGTAGACAGAGCGCAAACACACACCATTTTTAATATTACTTCAGCGATAATAATTAATAATTAATAATTTTTGTCCATATTGCAAAGCCCTATGTCACACTGAGGCAGCTTGATTTCATTATTATTTGTATTATTATTATTATTATTATTAGAAGAGTGCCTGAAAGTTCTGTTATAACTTCATCGGTCCACAGGTCAAACTTTGATATGAGGACTCTGATGTGCAGTACACTGCTACTACAGTCTAACACACCTTCCACTTTTCTTTGAAAGTTTTCTCAGTCTTCCGAACCTCAGCTTGATCTCCATTATCCTTGTTTTGCTTTCTTCTCATAGCCTTCTCTTGCTTAGTTGGCATCCATTATTTTTTATTTTCAGAATGCTAGGACTTTAAAGGAGCAGGTGGGCGCTGATGGTTGGGACAAGGTATGAGTATTTATACAGCTTTGAGATTTGCTTCGCCTGACCCTTCCTGACGGTAACTGTGAACAAGCCCTAAAAAGCTCTCTTGGCTTCATTGTCCAAACTTTTTTTACGCTGTGCTCCTCTTTCTTTTCTTTTTTTTTTTCACTCAAATTGTTCAAAACGTTAATGATGCACTCGCGTCCGCTCGCTTAAACGCTCACAGTAACAGAAATTTTGAGCATGACAGCCAAAACTTTTGCATGCCACTACAAATGAAATATATTAATCTCCTGAATCCCGAATAAGAATCCAGCATGGTGTGTGTTATTGCTGTACAAATATGTAAACCCTTTATATTAAGGATTTGTTTTAAAGGGGGAAACAAAGGGAAATAGAAATTGTTTGGCTTGTGTGAATTACAAAGAGCAAAAGCGGCATATTAATTAAGATGTCCTTTTTGTGCTGATTAGGCGCAACCCATGTGGGAAAGAGGCTTTAGTTTGACTCCACCACAAAGCAAATATTTGTCTGCCTTGACTTCTGTCTTCTCTGCTACAGAGCAAAGCTTAAGGACCAACAACAGCACCAACACAACTAGGAGCAGTCCACAGCTCAGATTGTTCCACATGTTTATGAGACTGCCCAAAAGTGTCAGCAAAACACGGTAACATGTAGATGTGTTTGCAAGGCACCAACGGAGAGCGTATGGAGAGCTATATTCAGCCCTTTATTCTTCTCAGAGGAAGCCGCTATCACCCTGAGCAGCAGAAGTAGTACAGTTGCTCTTCCTTTTGCAAATGAGTTGAGACACAATGAGTGCAGCAAAGGCACCGCAGCCTAGTTAAATGTTTGTTTAAGGTTGATGTTCCTATTCATTCATTTGCAATGATCGCCGTTTCACCCAGCTCTTATTTTAACCATGTGCGCTTGCTTTTATGTTCACTGCATTGTGATTTGACCACTCACCGCTGAAAATGTACTTCTGTTTTATTCGCTCCACTGATTAACCTGCTTTTGGGTTGACTTTAGCTAAAATATAGCAATTTATACATGTATGTAATTCGTGTGTCCGTGTGTGTCCACCGACACCTGCTGCAGGGTCGAAGCTGGGCCTGAGCGACGTCCAGGCAGAGCTGGACCGCATATCCAGCCGGGAGACTGACTCAGACTTGTCCAATGCCAACGACACCCCTGCCACCGATGGCCAGGACACATGAAGACCAACCAACACACTTCACCCCTGTTCTTCTTCTCTCCCCACCTCAGTTATCATCCACCTCCCTTCTTCCCTCCACCTTCATCCTCCATTTCATCATAAAGATGCGGGGGAAACGGAGGGGTGGACGTACACTTATTCCTCCCCGTCGTCTTTTCACTTTCTTCTCAAGGAGAAGAAGTTGCCATCTCCTCCCATATTCCTTCTTCCACACCCCGCACCCGCCCAGCCCCCGTTTTCTTCCTGGCTGTTACACCGAGGACAAGTATTTGTCACCGTTACATGCAAGACTGTCTGTTACGTGAGAGTATATAGGTTAAGGGGACCTAGTGGGGGGTGTGAAGGTTGGGGTGAGAAGAAGCAAGAGGTGGGTTCAAGGATGAAAGTGAGGGTGTTTTATCCATCCATTTACTGTGATGGTACAGTTGGTATTTTTACTGTAGGAAATGCTGAGAGCGCATGTGGAAGAAATTGCACTTAGGTAATATAGGGATGATTGTGTGTTTGTTCAGTGTATGTGAGGCAAGTCCCACTTTGCTGAAGGGAGAGATTGAGAACAAAAAAAACAAAAAAAATCCTAAACGAACATGCAAACTTGTTGTTTTAAGATGAAGGGAAAAACATAACAGTATTTGGGCATGTGTGTGTGTGTGTGTGTGTGTGTGTGTGTGCGTGCGTGCGCGTGTCTGCGTGTAAGATTGTGAACAGCAGAGTGAGAATGTGGCAAATAGGGAGTAGTTAGGAAAGTTCTTTCAACCCAGATCCATTTTTGTGGGATTTTCTTTTTTCTTTTCTTTTTTGGCAATCACAAACAAATGATTAAAGAAGAAAAAAAACCAACACATTTCCAGGCTCATACACTACGAATTGTACAAACGACTACTACAGCAGCCTCATCTGCTAGACTTACACAACCAAGCCTAATTGAATTATACTGCAAAAGCCAACTTGGTACCTGAGCACTAAGGTTTGTCATTATACCCTGTTCTGTGATTGGCCAAACAGCCCCCTGAGGTAGTGCATTGAACAGGGAGGGTGTTAGAGGGTGGGTGGGTAGCTGAGCTTTACTTGTACAGGAAAAAAACACTAGTAATTAAGTTCTGTAGTAACTGCTGGCAGGGTGGTGGTTAGAAAAGGGGGAGGGGTTCAGAACATGGGAGAGCCACATCAAGAATGTACAGTCATTATCTCACCGATTGGTCTTGTTATTTCAGAGCTCCGTGTTGGCGTTTGTATAATCAGATCTGTCAATCAGTCAAATAAAAGGTGTATTTATTCGGATTCACATGGCTCCTTTTTTTTAATTATTATATTTTATATAAGGTTCTTTCATGAGAGAAAAAAATTCTTACAGGTGAAGCTTCCTGAGGCACCTACACAGCTGTGGTGATGAGATGCTGGATTTGGGAATATCCTTGATGATGAAGAAGGACAATGTTGGTTGTAGCTTCAGGCACAAACGAAAGCAGCTAAAATCCGGCATGACTGCCAGATTTCATAGCTAGCAGTAAACACTACTTTGTGCGCAATGCTCAAACAAAAGGGTAACGATTATCTGGAAGAAGAGTATGATTGGGAACACGGTCATCATAAAATGCACACAAAGTTGTTGCTACTCGTGTTTTGACAAGAGTTTCCATTTAGATTGTTTTACTTGCATTTGTGCAGCAATGGTAAGGTCCTATTTAGTACTCTAAGAATGTCAACTCAATCAACTTTATGAACTTAACGATGAATTAGTTCACCCCACAAAACCGTTGCAGAATTCTTCACCTCAGACGTCGTACATAAGCTGTGTGAAAGCTGCATAACATGATGTATGTTGTACATAAGTGGGTCGCATTCAGCCCAACTTTTACCCCAAAAAATGTTTCATGCAAGCATATTGATATTAGTTGTGTACAGGCTATTTACACAACTCTTCAGGATTTTGTTTAACAATTTCTGAGAACAATCTTGAGAATATTCTTAAGGGTAAATATAATTTAAAGCCGCATTCTGTATGAATTCATCTCAAACGTTGTGTCCACCAGCATGTCCAAAAGCAAGGAATTAGAACTGACAATGCTATTTGTTTTTTTGGTTGCTGGCTTTCCTAATTTTCTGATGCCAACTTGCAGATTTAGCTATTGTCATTTATATGTACCATAATGTTGCCACCATTAAAATTAAGCAGTGGGTTCACAAAGTTTTACACCAAGATCTTTATGTAAACAGCACAAACGCATCAATTCTGAAGCGAGACTTTAAAAGCAGCCAAAAGAATTGTAACCACCCTATGCAAGGTTAATTTAAGCAACATGTGGAGAAAAAATACTGATTTCCATGGGCTTTGGCTGCATGTTATGTCTCATAAATCAGATTTACTTCTTATAGTCATATTTTATTGCCATTTTTCAATCAATCTCCAACAGATATTTGTGGAATTCTTCATGTTCCTATATTTTTTTGCATTTCCTGCACTGTCAACAACGTGCTACTCAGTGACACTTTGGACTTTGACCGTTTTCGGCCTGTAGCATGTGTCGCCCACATGGACGAGCACTGCTGTATGTAGGATGATCGCTGTTTTAGTTTTGTTCATGTTAACTCAATAATTATTTTCCTTCATTCAATAATGGGTCCAGTGGAGCTTTCCAGCTTTTAATTACATTTCTTGTGTGTTGAAAATAAGAGGTAATGTTGAAAAAGGCTTTGGACAGAACAACAGACATGTGAATGGGAATAACATTGCAGCTGAACGACAAATGATTCCTCTAAACAACACATGCATTAATAAGTAAATTCTCACTATTTCAGAATTGCTGTTATTAAGCCCTTTAAAGCTTTGTACAGACCAGAAAAGTCTACTAGAGCTTCTGAGTTAAACTGTCAAGGTCATCTAATTTGTCCCGGGAGGACAAATAGGGTGGTGGAAAACTGACAATATGCTTTTTCCTGCAGTAACGTTTTGTTGTCAGTGTATTTTGTGCAATACATGCTTTTTCTTCAGACAAAGCTGTGCATGCTGTGTTGTCAAATACCCCCTTCCTTTGATCATGTGTAAAATAAACCGCATTTTCACTGTTTGCAAGCCTCCTGCTGGCCAAATTGTGACTGAAATTGTGAATTGTGGTCTTATATACTGTGGACAGAAAGTTTTTAATCGTTCAGTTAATTCCATGTTAATTGGACGCTTGTGTGAAATCACAGCAGCTCATTCATTTCACTTATTTCCAGCGGCACCTCTCATTTCATCACCAATACTACTATGATTTATGTTGCTGAAAAAACTCACAGCTAAAATGACCAGCTAGTATTAAAACAGAAGCACGGGCCTATTTTGTGAAAATTGGAAAATAACAGGCTCTTTGCTAAAACTTGTTTTATAGGGACGCTCTACTTTTCCAAGTGCGGCAGAGTACTGTATTTTCGCTCTTCGCCATCTTGATGTTCGATCGCACAGGCGGAAGCAACATCTTCGGCGGAGCAGCAGCGGGTGTGGTTCGGACTAGTACGGGTGGTTCACCTAGCAGTCCTTTTCCTATTTTCAGCTACGAGAAAGGGGAAAAATCCTTGCAAGAACCACGGAGGAGCCGCTCAACTCTGGTAAAGACCGTTTGTTTAGTGCGAATTATCTAAGACGCATTTACAGCGTGTCAATGCATGGTTCACCAAAGAAAATCATATTTGATCAGAGGGAGCTCCGGTGGGGTTTTCTGATTTGGGTGGCAGCACAGCAGGTTTTGTACGGTGGCGCCTGGATCTACTTTTCATACGTCTTGGCTTGCTAAGCTAATCAAACATGAATTGAATATTTGAGGGTATGCCTGAATGTCACGACTGCTGTTCTTAACTATTTTACTAGAAAACGACCATCTGCGATACTGGTTGCTTTTTGTGATAAATCGTACGCCCTGTACGAAGTGGCCAAATTCTTGAACACTGATTGTTTATGTTAGCTAACTAGCGGAAAGATTAGCTACGCACGTTTGCTAAGCTTACGGTGGCTTCAAGGTAAGCTAGCCAACCTGTTAGCTAGCAGGGGTGGGTAATAAATGACAGCATTCTGAATTTGAATTTTGTGCTAGTTAAATCCACTTGGTTGAGGATGGAAGCCATACAGTTGGTTGTGTTTTTCGCTTGGTGTTGATGAGGTAGTTTGTTACGCTGGTAGTTAGAGCTACCATGAGAGGAGGAGTCATGGAAGTGATTGCGGGCGGAGGGGGAGACTCTTTCGTTGGAAACCCAAGCTGCGAGGTCGGAACTTGGCCGTGGTAGGGGGAGGGGGAGAAATATGCCTTTGATGTTCTTTGCCGCTGAATGGTGAATTGTGTTCGTGCTGGCCTGGAAATACCCACCGCTTTGCTCTCTCGGTTGGAGGTGGAGGCTCGGCATTTCCCCCATACCTACGTTAGCAAGCCAAACAAGGGTTTTCAGGGACTGACACAGGTATCGCAGTGGACAGCGATTTAGTTTTTGAGACCACGTATGTGAACCTCCTGAACATTACTTTCAGGTTAGACTTTGTCAAATGTTTGGGTTGTGACTAAGTTTTCTTACTTTTCTGTGTACTTTTTCTCTTTTTTTCAGACATATTTGCTGTGCGGGCTGAGGGCAGGCAAGAACAATGGCTACACAGTGTGAGTATGAAAAAACTATCTATAAAAATTTGGTTTGTTGATACAAATGGCTGTTTTACTTTTTTTCTTCTTCTTCTTCTATGGCCAAATATGAGAATTCATCTGTATCCTGTGTAAGTTAATGATTGAAAGCCATGAGGCATCGTGGACATGAGGGGAAAACAATGGAACATGTACCACAGTAATTGTATTTCTGTTTTTGGTTACAAAAGAGTTACTCCTTGACTAAAGGTGGGGGAATAACAAGGAAAATGGATGTTTACATATTTGAATGTATAAGGTGTCAGGCACATGGGAGAAAAAAAACGTTTTCCAGTGCTCTTCTCTCCATTCAAATTGGATTTGCAATTTTGTCCATTACATTTTCTACCCCTTTTAAAACTTGTTTTATGCTTCTGCATTAGATCAATGCAGAACCTCTGCTGAAGCTGACGCGAGTCCCATATACTATTGTGAGCATTTATGTATCCCTGATGTGTCTACACAAGTTTGCAGTTGGATCATGAAAAGCTTAGTTGGTGGTGGGGCTTCTATTCTTTGCCCTTTTTTCTTCTTCTTCTTCTTCTTCTTTTATTTTGTACTTCAAGAGATGCCAGTTGAAATCAGGAGTTACTTGATCAAACTAGTTATGTGTGGGGATGTCTCGTTAAAGCTGATAGATGTTTAAGTTCAAATGTGGAGACATGTTGTAGGTGATGTTTGTTTAGACAGACTGGCAGCTCTTTGAAAGCAATGTGTACCCCTGCAGGCAGACTACTGGTTATTGCGTAAATATTATGAGTGAGCCAGATACAAATGTGGACTAATACGTTTGACATTTTATTTTTAGATAAGCTTTTTTCTTTGAGCAATGTGATCACGTTTACACAGCGTACCAAGCAGACTATTCACACACTTGGCTCTAACTTTGAGAGCATGAGGGTTACTTTTCTCCTAGTGTATCTTAACTTATCGTTTACCTTTTTGTCTGTTTTGTGTAGCTGATTTGATGGAGCTGGACATGGCTATGGGTGACAGTAAGGCTGCTGTGAGCCAGTGGCAGCAGCAGTCCTATCTGGATTCAGGAATTCAGTCTGGTGTCACCACCTCTGCACCATCCCTGAGTGGCAAGGGGAACCCGGATGCTGAGGAAGACGATCCAACTCTCTATGACTGGGAGTTTAACCAGCCCTTCACTCCCGAGACTACAGGTATATAAGATACTGATGAGTACAAATGACACACTTACATTTCTCAGATGCTTTTATCCAAAATGACTTAAAAGGGAGAATTAACAATGGAGTGCATTCTAAAGAACAGTTTGCAATAAGTAATAAAACGTCAAGAGGCAGCTTGAGGGAGTTAATTAGTGCTGTTAAGTGCTACTATAGCAGTTCTGTGATTACCAAACTTGTTGTGCCAGCAATAATGAGTACCTTCAGACAGTAATATGCTCAGGTGAATCCGCTCACTATTTAGAGGACAGCAAAGGATCTGATGTTGTACATCATAGGGCACCTTCGGGGGTGTTGCAACTTTTTCAGTGTTAAGTGTAATGAGTGACAGGTGATCAGTTTTGTAAAATTATGATTAATTGCAAACAGTTATTACAAATATTTATTTTGCTCTTTTTTCTCTTCCAGACATTGAGGGTTATGCCATGACCCGGGCCCAGCGCGTGCGTGCCGCTATGTTCCCAGAGACTTTGGAAGAAGGCATTCAAATCCCACCTACCCAGCTGGATGCTGCCCACCCAACGGCAGTACAGCGTCTGGCAGAGCCCTCGCAGATGCTGAAGCATGCTGTGGTCAACCTCATTAACTATCAAGATGATGCTGAGCTGGCCACTCGTGCCATCCCTGAGCTCACCAAACTGCTCAATGATGAGGACCAGGTATGTGAGCAAATTACCTGAATTATCATCCAAGTACATTCAAATGCCAGAAGAGTGCCGCCTGAATCTTTGACCATACGTCCCTAATGAATCTCACCCCTCTTCTAGGTTGTTGTGAATAAAGCAGCAGTAATGGTGCATCAGCTGTCTAAGAAGGAGGCATCACGCCATGCCCTAATGCGTTCACCGCAAATGGTTTCAGCAGTTGTTCGTGCCATGCAAAACACTGGTGATGTGGAGACTGCTCGTTGCTCTGCTGGCACCTTGCACAACCTTTCCCACCATCGTGAGGGTCTCCTTGCAATCTTCAAGTCTGGAGGCATCCCTGCCCTTGTCAAAATGCTGGGGTAAGACGTAAAAGACTACGGCACTTAATCATGTTTTTATATGCGATTATGGAGATTCTTTTTCCACGATATGAAGCAGTGACAAGAGAGTAAATAACCCATCTTAGACTACATAAGGTTTTTGCACAGAGATCTACTGGTTGTTAGTGGTTTGATGAGAAAATTGTTTGTGTTTCTAAGCATCTTATGTTTATGTTGTATACAACACAGCTCTATATCGATCAGCTTATTTGCAAGATATTTTCAGGCTAACGGTTTTAGTTTTTTATTCATCATATAGCAACATGGTATTGTCCAAAATATTTTTTGGGGAGGGGGAGAGAGACTCCAGTTGCTTGTTTTCTCTTGTTCTCCTCACTCTGTCCGGTGCAGTGGAAGTCAGTGCACATCGTCAAACTGCAGCAGTGTGCTCTGCAGGAACTGCTACTGGTCTTGTCACTCATGAGTTAGCTAATGTCACCTGCTAATGAAGACAAATAGTGTAATTAGAAGAACTTTGAGCAACTTTATGCCTCGATGGCATAGACACTTTTATACAAACAAAGCGTTAGTGGCGAAGGCTAGTTGTATCCTCGACCAACTCGATTCTCGGAGGATGAAAAGCCTCAGAACTCGATTTGAAAACAATGAAGGGTCAGCCTTTGTAAGTTCTTTGTGATTTCCCAAAAAAAGCAAAATCTCGCAGCCGAAACACTTGGCTCTCTGGCAAGTTGCAACTTGTTGGATGGTGCACGTGTGTGTTTGACTGTGCACCTGGAATCACTTTACTGTGTTTGAAGTGCAGGTTGGAACAAAAAGCAGAGAGGAACCGCATCTTTTTCAAGTACAGTCTTTGTATAGATTAAGATGCATGCAGCAACTTGGACTGCACATCTGAAGCTTAGAAGTTTGAAGTTTACATCAAGATATTTCCTAAAGCTATGCAATGATTGAATTTCTTTGTGGTGCTTAGTGCTGTTAATGTTGGTCTTGAAATATATTTCTTGAGGATCTGATTGAGTTGAGCAGCTTTGATATACTAACGCACCTAAAAAGTTACCAGCATTATTTGCCTATATGATAGCAGGGTTTGTAGGTTATATAGCAAGTCATCATGTTTCTTGGTTGTAATATTTGACTCTACCATATAATTTAAAAAATAAAAATAGTTTAAAAATAGCTTGTTAGTAAGTTTTTGTTTGTTTGTTTGTTTTTTTTTTTTTCTTTCTTTTAGGTTAATGTGCAATATCCATTGTGATCTTCTGCGAAATGTAAACTGGCTTACCCAAAAACTTAATGACTTAATATTTTGCTCATTATTTAGCTAATCATGCAACATTCATATCCATCCAGTGTCGCATTAATTTTTCACTGATTTTGAAATGATGAGTCTGAAACATGGGTGGGGACACGACGTGAGAACGCAAATGACTGCATTACATTCATTTGAATTTCTTGGGTGAGACAATTTATGAATGTGTCAAGCAAATACTTTGGAGCATTTGCAGCCGCTGTGTGTGAGTGGGGAGAGTTTCTCCTATCTGCTGACCTGTATGTTGCTTTTCTCTCGCTCTCCGCTATTGTGGATACAATCCGTTACATTAAGAAGTCATCATCAACAATAGGAGCCTCCTCTGCTATTCACAACCTGTTGTTAAGATGGCACAACGATTTCCACAGCGTCATTTCTGCATCACGTCCTGCCTCCTGTGTTCTAAACACAGGTGTGTCTGTGTGTCTCTCCCCTCCCCTCCCCTGTGCTGTGCTTGTGTGAACTAGCACATCGCAGCGGGAAAAGACCGGAACATTGTCACTTTCTCCTGACTTGCTTTAGTCAGATCTCTTTTTGTGTGTCCCCTGGTCAAGGATTGTATTTAATAGTGAGGCTGTGAGATAGAATGTGGAACAGCTAATCATCATTATTATTACCTTGTCTTAATAGAGACATAGCTGTCTTATTTTGCCTTGAGTAATAACTTATCGATATACTTTTCCAGCTCACCAGTGGACAGCGTTCTGTTCTATGCCATCACCACACTCCACAACCTATTGTTGCACCAGGAAGGGGCCAAAATGGCTGTACGCCTAGCTGGAGGACTGCAAAAAATGGTAGCCCTGTTGTCTAACACCAATGTCAAGTTCCTGGCAATCACTACTGACTGCCTGCAGATCCTGGCTTATGGCAATCAGGAAAGCAAGGTATTCATTTCATTTAATTCATTTAATTTTTTCGATAACGAGTCCCTTGAGTACATTGGATGAGAAAACATGGCTTTCAAAATTGTTTAATTGTAAATATGAAACTGTCTTTGTCTCAGCTTATCATTCTGGCTAGCGGTGGTCCCCAGGCCCTGGTCAACATCATGAGGACCTTCACATATGAAAAGTTGCTGTGGACCACAAGCAGAGTGCTCAAGGTTCTCTCTGTTTGCTCAAGCAACAAGCCTGCCATTGTAGAAGCTGGTACGTACATACATCTGCTACATAAGTTAAACAGTAGCACTGTATGGTGAGAAAAGATTTATGTGTATAAAATATTGCTGTGCAGCTGTGGGTTTTATTATGAGTCTAACTTAGAATTTATGCTGGGGGATTTGTTGCCAAGTATGAATTCTTCCAATGTAAAGACTTTGTTTGACTGTAGGAGGCATGCAGGCTTTGGGGCTTCATCTGACCGACCAAAGCCAGCGTCTGGTCCAGAACTGTCTCTGGACTCTGAGGAATCTTTCAGATGCTGCCACCAAACAGGTACAGCACATTTTCTACAGTTACAGAAGCCAACTTCAGCGAAGCTTCTGGTTCATTGTTGCTCAGAAGCCTGTTTTAAGAATCATCAGTACAGCAAACACCTGTTCATAAGAACCAGAGATTGCATAGAATAGAATTTTATTTTAAATTTGATTTCTTTCTTTCCTCGTGTGCTCCGCTGCCCTCTTGCTCGCCGTAGGAGGGGATGGAGGGTCTCCTGGGAACCCTGGTCCAGCTGCTGGGCAGTGATGACATCAATGTGGTGACATGTGCTGCTGGCATCCTCTCCAACCTGACCTGCAACAACTACAGTAACAAACTTATGGTCTGCCAGGTGTGTGTTTAAATGTGTCAACTTCACACATTAACATGTGAAAATTACCGTGAGTTTCCTTGGAGTGTAGATGATATCTTTTATGAGCAAGTTTGTCTGTTGTGATGTTTTTTCAAATTATTTTACATTAAACTGAATGACTTCCATGCCAGGTTGGTGGCATTGAGGCTTTGGTGCGGACAGTGCTTCGGGCCGGTGACAGAGAGGACATCACAGAGCCAGCTGTCTGTGCCCTGCGTCACCTGACCTCCCGCCACCAGGATGCTGAGATGGCCCAGAATGCTGTGCGCCTTCACTACGGCCTGCCTGTGGTGGTCAAACTACTGCACCCTCCGTCCCACTGGCCACTTATCAAGGTCATTTTTCCTTAGTTAACAGAAAATCTTGAAGTCTAATTAACACTGACTCATTACTTTAAAGAGAACTAAGTCTAACTCAAAATGTTAAACTCTCTGTCTAGGCAACAGTTGGTCTAATTCGCAACCTGGCGCTCTGCCCGGCCAACCACAGTGCTCTGCGGGAGCAGGGCGCCATCCCCCGTCTGGTCCAGTTGCTTGTCAGAGCTCACCAGGACACCCAGAGGCGCACCAGCATGGGAGGCAATCAGCAGCAGTTTGTTGTATGTGACATGCTGTAGCTTCTCTTTAATTCAGCCTCTTATATTTTTCTTTCGTGTGTGTGTGTGTGTGTAACGTCTTGTTTTTGTTTATTCCTCCCTCAATCGCATCCAGGAGGGTGTGCGTATGGAGGAAATAGTTGAAGGGTGCACAGGAGCTCTGCACATCCTGGCCCGGGATGTCCACAATAGAATTGTCATCAGAGGGCTCAACACCATTCCACTGTTTGTCCAGGTAAGACTGAACCCAGATTTACGGTACAGAACACACGGTCCCACACAAACTGCATTAACATTTGATTTTTATATGGTTTGATGTTCTGAAATGTTTCTCCTCCCCTCTGAATTCCTTGAGTCTATTTACATGCCTTTTGGTTAGTCTTTGAGCATGTTTTCCTCTTCTCTGTTCTTGTCTCCAGTTGCTTTATTCTCCAGTGGAGAATATTCAGCGTGTTGCAGCAGGTGTGCTGTGTGAGCTGGCCCAGGACAAAGAAGCTGCTGAGGCAATCGAAGCTGAAGGAGCCACTGCACCACTCACTGAGCTGCTGCACTCCCGTAATGAGGGAGTGGGTGAGTATACAAGTAGAAAATACAGCGTGTACATTTTTGATCGCATCAACCTGATTTCTTTTTAACTTCTGCCTCGCATTACTTTGCAGCAACCTATGCCGCAGCTGTGCTGTTCCGCATGTCTGAGGACAAACCCCAGGACTACAAGAAACGCCTGTCAGTGGAGCTGACCAGCTCTTTGTTCAGGACTGAGCCTATGGCCTGGAATGATGTAAGTGAATGCACACAAAATGATAATTTTGCAGACTATATGGTGGGGTTTGGGGCAGAAATAATCATGCTGAACAGCGTTTTTTAGCAATGCAGTTCTTTGGGATTACGTACATACACACACAAAAGAAATGGAGGATGTTTTCAAGTTGCTCCATATGGTTTGTCAGCATCGGAAACCTTTTTTGCTAAAGCAAAACACACATTTATTGCCGCATTTTAATTGCCTCTGATACTCTGAGTTTCGCTGTAATGGATGTATGGCCATCAGCAGACAAGAAGGATCGATTTATATTTTTATTTTCTCTTTGTTTAAACACTCATCGCTGTTGGATTCTTTACAGACCGGAGACCTGGGACTGGATATGGGAGCACAGGGAGACCCACTGGCATACAGGCAGGATGGTGAGGTTTTTTTCTTTTCTTTTCTTCGATGAAATCCCTCCTCTGTCTTTCAAGTCCTTTTTTTTTTTTTTTCTTGTGAATGTGTGTTACTCATCAACTGAAAATACATTGACTGCGGAATTTTGTTGCCACTAAACATTTCCGTTTTTCCACCAAAACCGATCTTTTTATTTTTTCAGTTATGAAATACAAAGCAGAAACCTGTGAGTTCATGAATATCCAGCAACTAAAACTAGCTGTACATCATTCTGCCTCTTCGCCGCTAAATGACCTTATATGGTGTCTTTTAGCTTGAAATTGTTGTAGTTGTGACTAGTTGTGACTGTTTTCTGTAGTTTGAATTGCTTAATTGCCTTACAGATGCATACCGGGCTTACCCAGCAGCTTATGGCCAGGACACCCTGTTAGACCCCATGATGGACGGTGCTGACTACCATGCTGACACGCTGCCTGACCTGGGTCACCACACTGATCCTCTGCCAGACCTTGGCCACACCCAGGATCTGATGGACAGCAACCAGCTGGCCTGGTTTGACACCGACCTGTAGGATTGGTAAGACAGTCCACAGAATTCTTACATCAACTGTATTTCTTTTAGGAAACCCTATAAATAACAGTATGTTAATTTAATTGAACCCTTTTCTTTCTTTGCAGTTGTTTTCTTATAGAACCTGCGTTGTGACTGGCCTGTATTGTCTGAAGCAGCATTATGATTGCCCTGTAGAGTGTTGAAGGAAAAGAGGAATAAGTTGTCTTGGAAAGTGCCTGACACAAGAGAAAAAAAACAAAAAAAGAAGATGGTTGCCATAGGAATGTTTAAGCAAGTTGAAATGGGGGAGGGGGAGGGGGGTTAAGATTTAAAGTATCAGATGTGGAATCACACAATGGAGGTCTAATGACAGGTTATCTATTTGGATGAGTGCACATGAGGTGGATCTTAAAAGTGTGAAACACATGTTTTAGCCTTGCCTGTATTCTTATCAGTTTTTTGTTTTGTTTCTACTTTTTCTTATTCTTTTTTTATTTCTTTTTGTATTACTCATTTTCTGTTATGGTACTGACCCAGCTTGCCTTCGCACTAGCCATATTCATTTTTCTTTGTTGCTAATCATTTGTAATTTCTTTCTCTCTTTTTTTTAAGAACATATATTACACGTAGTGTTAAGTTATAGTGATGTTATACAATGTTCATTTGGTTATGGTCGAATGTGTAGAACACTAATAATCAGTTGAAAATGTACTCTGACTTAAAGTGTAACATTGTGTAGTTTTTTTTTTTTTTTTTTTTTTATAATCTCAAAAATGGAGAATTATGCATTCTTAATATGTGCTTGTTTAAGCATAAGATATGTCAGTGTTACAAATGTTCTAAAGAGGGATGCGGGCAAAATTGAGGGTGGGTTGGGATAAATCTAGAGAAGTGTTTTATATACGGTATCACTGGTAGGTTAACAACTATTTTGTATGCTATCATTGGATGTCTGATAGAAAATTCTAACGCTATCGTTGGTGGTCTGATTAAAACCCAGTTTTATGTCCTATCAAGGGTAGCTCAGTTGACAAACAGTTGTAGTCCTGCTGTGTTTATTTCGGAGACGAGGTTATGACACGGCTGAACAATAAAATGGCATTTTATTTCATTGGGTCTCTGTCCTGTTTTTTTTTTTTTGTTTGTTTTGTTTTGGGTTTTTTTTTGTCATTGCAGAATTACCTTCAGATGGTTGGTTATTACAACAAAAAAAAAATTGTTTCTTCAGCTTAAAACTGCTGCCATCGACACTTAGTGACAACAGCTGGATGATCAGGCAAAGGAACACTACCACAGCAATCAAAATCTGTCTTGAGTTTAGTTAAAAAGCTCATTTGATGCATTTATATTAATTCTTGATCACTATGGTGAAAATTCACAGCTTTGTGTGGCTTTCCTCTAGTTTTGTCTAGTGTTGGAAGTTTGACTCTTAAAACCGTCGTGTGCACGAAAACTTCTACAAGTAAATTTCAGAATTGTCCAAATAAAGACAGTCGAGAAGTCTGTAGGTACTTTGAAAATGGAGCAGAGATTGGCAAACATCAGATAGGCCAGTTTAAATAAACTAACTGGAGAATAGATTAATTTAGTCATCAACAAAGGTGCCTTAACTTACATTTTGGCACAAGATGAATGACGATCAAATGAACGGCTTTGCCATGACTGCATTTGTCTTTTCACAGAGATTAGATGATCGAGAAAAGTAAAAAGAGCAGAGTTTGGCTATCTCTGTTGAGAAAGGAAAAATACAGGCTGATGATTGTAAATGGAGAGTTGATGTGGGAAGGTGCATCATGGGAGGTCCCCCCAGCAGTCTGAGCCTGTGACAGCATAGCTAAGGGATGTTTTGAGGATCACCTGAGCCATCCCTATAAGCTTTGGGGCTCACAGTAAAACAGCTGATGCCATGTCAGCCGTTGAAAATGAGAAAGTGGAAGAAAAAAAAAAGTACACATGTTTGTCCATTTTGAATTTGATGCAATAATGCATTGGATCGCCTATCTGATTTCACATCAGTGGAGGCACCAGGCCTACATACAGGCATTTGAGGAAGCCTTGTAATTAAGTTTTGAGCTGAAAATAAGCTAATTTCTTCAAAAAATATATATTTGATCTCAATACTTGGAAATCCTACCAATTTGTCTTTGACAATTCACTTTGTAAACAACAAACAAAATGTTCACAAATTAAAGAAGAAATGGTTAAAGAAAGGTTGGAGACAAATTTTGGTCTGTGTATTTCTATGATAAATGAAAAGTCTCAAACTTAATTTGGGATAAAATTTTATTAAGAAAAAGTGCAGGAAGCTGGTTTGTTAGATTCAATTTACATCCCGAAACAGAAAGCTTCATATGTAACTGCTGGTACAGAGTAGGTGATACAGCTGCTGTGTTTGCTGGTGAAATATGGAGCAGTACTGGCTCTTGTGAAGACAGGAAAGGAGGGCCCATTGTGCGCAGGTATCCTCTTGGTGAGCTGAACCGCTCCATAAACAGCGAGGTCATGGTATGTGCTGCCCCCTGCTGAGCAGATGGGGGAACTTCCAGATGAATTTCGAAGGTGCAGAGGCTCCTCAGAGGCCCAGCTGATGCTCCTCTTTGTTCCAACTTGTCTGTGTGCGTGCTGAGGCTGCTGCTCCACTCTGATCTGCACACTGGACAGAGGAGAAGCTCTGGAGGCCCGGGCAGAGGGACTGTCTCTCTTCAGTAGAGAGTCGATGGAGAAAGGACTGCTGAACTTCATCTCACACCTGACCTGAACAGCTCCACAGGCTGCAGCTTCAGGAGATTGCAGAGTCGAGCACTGCTCCAGTGGTCCGCTCAGGTTCTCTGAATTCACTTTGGAGGCCAACTCAGGGAAGAGTGACAAGATTCCTTTGAAGTGACGATGCACCATCTTTGCTGTGATCTGACTGGAGTCCAGTTTCCAGTAGTTCCTTTTACTGTTCAGTGAATCTTGGACCACTGGAATCTAAACAGTGAACACAGTAGTTAAGTTAATAAATATCCGTGAGAGTGACTTCATGGAGTTAAAGAAACAATAATTGGGTGTATAGTCTGAATAAAACTTACCTTGACAAAACACATGTGGCTTGACAAACAAACTCTGACATTGTTCTCAACACATTTTCTGCGCTCAGACACTGCCGGCGAAAGCTTCCTCATCAACTGCAAAACATAAACAATCTAAATTATTATCCATGTTTGAAACGACCATTTTTATGGGGGTTTTTTGTATATATTTTTTGGTTACAGTCATATTAAGATGAAAGGCATTTCCTTACCTGAGTAAATGTGAGCATCTTGTTTGGAGCGTCCTGGAGGACAACAGCAATCTTAGCCAGGTAGGTGGTGGCGCTCCTCAAGACTTCTGTCTCAGCACTGCTGGCTGGATCAAAGACAGGCGGCTGAGCTCCAAAGTTCTCTGTCCTTCTTTGCATCTTGTTTGCTGGAGAATCAAGTTCCACACAGATCAGCGCCATCACAAACCTCTCTGTGGACCTTAAGTCGTCCGCTGGATATAAGCCCTGATGGGACAATGGGACATTAGAGGGTGTGCACTGCAGGTTAAAGAGCACCTTTTCATGAGATGATGACCCATAACTGTTGAAGGCGGAGCCAACGACCAGAGAATTCTCATTTTCCAAAAGCGTGCTTTCAGACTACTCAGTTTTTTCTTAAACTAAATATACTCAATTTAAAATGTAAGTGTTAAAGTCAATTAGTGATTTAAGGAATCAGTCCTATTTTTGTCTTATTGAGTTTGTTCATTTTCTTTTTTTGCAGCAGTCTGTAACAAGTCAGAATGTGTGTATCATTGAAAAAGCTCAATTACTTTGGAAGCTTTTTATGTTTTTGGTGTGTGATTTTTGTAGAAACTTCCCATAATAGACATTTGGCAAAAAGTCCAAAGCACACACACATTCAGTGTACTTGCTCATTAAAAGAAAGAATGAGAACCAGTGATGGAAAAACAATATCCACTGACTGTAATGTATATCAATTGAATGATAGTTTGATCACTTTCACATTCATGTTAAAAAAAAGGAAAATCTAGCAATGCATTTAAAAGTACTAATGTAAGTAAAAAGTTTTTTTTTTCTTGAGATGTAATGGAGGAGAACGTTTCCTTTTTAAAAAACAAACTCAAGTTTGGTTAAAGTACTTTAAAACTGTACTTTAGGTTTCGCACTTTAGTAAAAGTACATGTAAAGGCTGATACTGACTCCAGCACACAGGGAAAAAGCCGGGGTCGAAAGACTTATCTAAAACTATATTCTATGCAGTCACCGTTGGGAGTGACTGAGTCAAGGTGAAAAAGTTGACTGAAAGAATATCATTGTTGAAAAGCCTTTGAAGACCCTAATAAACAAGGTGAAAGCAACTGGAATGCATCAGTTCAAATGTGTAACTGCTCCACATATGATTCAAACTGGGATGGGACTAAATGGCTTCACTTACATTCCAGCATTTAACACCTCATTTGGACCTCACTTTCACTTCCAAAGACCTGGAGTACTTCACTAACACAAGGGTTTCCACGGTAACTATGGTTTTGTCTTTCACCTTGATTTCCATGTAGATTTGGTCTTGAAATGGCAGACATTTTACCCTCTTAACAGATGATGTGTTAAATGTATTGAAATGTGATTTATATACCCAATATATACTGTTTTTCTGTTAGACATGCAGAACCTAAAGTGATTCAAATTGGTCATATGTCTTTGAAGTGTTGTTTCACCTAAATTTACAACCACGGTTTTCACCATAGTTGTCACTGAAAACAAAATCTTCATAGTCAAACTGGATGGGTCAAATAGGTCTGCAAATGTCTCAATCAATCTGAGCTTAGAAATTATGTGTATCTCTGCATTTCAGCAATTCCTTCCCTGCTGTCTTACTTGTTGATGGAAAACACTCTCTTTCATTTGTTTTTCAGTCTTTTTATATTGACTGTACATTCAAACCTCCCTTAAGTTATAGTAACTAGAACATCCTGGACTGACTGACATATTCCAGGTTCAGCAGAGTTACATGGATAACTAGAATGGACCCCAGAGCAGCTGAGCAGCAACCCTCCAATCAAAGACAAGTGAAATCAGGTGGTCTAATGTTTAGTGAAACCTTCAGACTCCAAGCCATCCACAATCTGAAGCTTGTTTTTGGACAAAGCCTTGCACACAGGTAATGTGTTGATGAATCTGAATGGGGATCACTGATGTAAATGACTTTTGTCATTATGTGGGGTAAAAGGCAGGAGAATTGACCGTAAAGGTGAGATGAGTGCTGTGCTAAGTGTTTGAATGTGATTAGATTGCACATTGGAATGTCATTATCAGTCAGATGGGTGAATAGACATGTTTACTTGTACATGACTGACCCAACAGTCTGAAATGTGTGGAAGAAAGTGAGAACGGACGCAGAACGACACACACCTGCAATCAGACAGCTGCTCCACTGTGAAAAGAACTTTTAATGTAAGTACTGCAATTAGGATTATACAGAATACGACCGGAGCTTTAGACAGTGTGGTACTGATGCATTAACCCAAACACATTGTAGAATATAGAATTAAATACAAATCCTCTATTTTTTTAAACTTTTTTTAACAAAATAAGGTCAAACATTTTTACTGAGGATTCAAGAACTCCTCGTGATCATTTTCAACAACGCTCAAGGTTTTGCTGTATTTGACTTAATAACAATAAATAATTTTCAGTTTTGGTATCAACTAGTTTATCATTTCAATTTTGATTCTGTGTAGTATCTCAGGACTAATATAGCAACATAATCAACGTGGTCCCTCATTAACACTGTATTCTTCTGCTAAATATAATCCAGAACCTTAGTGTTACTAAACATTGCAAATGCATAACATTATACAATGTCATATACTTAATTGTAACTATTTTTCTAAATGGGAACATTTTTCATGTTTAGTCTTTAATATTGTTGTTTTTACACCATAAATGTTAAATCAACAGCTACTTAATTGCAGAGACAAGTTCCACTTTAAGATTAATCATTCATAAGATTTAATATTCTTCATTGAAATGTCCTCAATCAAAGCTTATTTGGCTCTGCAGCAAAAAACAAAAGGTGGGGCATTAATAGCTTTTTACATTGACATTCCTATAAGATATATACACAATGTATTATGTTAGTGCACCTTTTATAATTAATTTTCATCCCCTTTGGGGTTATCAAATTACTTTTCAATTATAATTTGAATTTCAAAATAGCGGCAAACAAAATAAACCTTTCATAAGTTAAATATCCAAGAGTAGGTTTGTTAAGATTTGTATCAAACCATGAATTATTATTTTTTTCTTTCTTGGCTCAATCATTTCTGTGGCAGAACAGAAATCTATTGTAAAAGTGTGCTGATTTGATTGATATCAGGGCAAGTTTAAAGTCTGGACCCCATTATCTTTAAGTATCTCACAAATAAAGAGGCAAATGAAAGTTTACAGATGCACGCTTTTTGTAATGAAAACTTCCTTTCATCTCAGGCTCCACCTTCAACAGTTATGGGTCATCATCTCATGAAAAGGTGCTCTTTAACCTGCAGTGCACACCCTCTAATGTCCCATTGTTCCATCAGGGCTTATTTGCAGTTGACCAGTTAAGGTCCAGGTCAGCTCTCAGGGAGCTTTGTGATGGTGCTGATCTGTGTGGAACTTGATTCTCCAGCAAACAAGATGCAAAGAAGGACCGAGAACTTTGGAGCTCAGCCGCCTGTCTTTGATCCAGCCAGCAGTGCTGAGACAGAAGTCTTTAGGAGCGCCACCACCTACCTGGCTAAGATTGCTGTTGTCCTCCAGGATGCTCCAAACAAGATGCTCACATTTAGTCAGGTAAGGAAAAGCTGAAGCATCTGCATTTATTGGCTTACCTTATGAAACACAACAAGACCTGTTGACAAGACCTGTTTTTCTCTGCTGGATGTTTTGCAGTTGATGGATAAGGTGGCACCTTTCATTTCTGAGGACAGAAAATCTGTTGAGAACAACATGAGAGTGTGCTTGTCTACCCACAAATGTTTTATAAAGGTGAGCTTTATCTAGTCCAAACCACATGTGAAATGGTTTGTTTTCGGGCTGCTTTCCATTAACTCATCTGCACTGACTTTATTCAGATTCCAGTGGTCCCAGTTTCAGGAAAGAGGAACTACTGGAAACTGGACTCGAGTCAGATCACAGGAAAGATGGTGCGTCGTCACTTCAAAAGAATCCTGCAGCACTTCCCTGAGTTGGCCTCCAAAGTGAATTCGGAGAACCTGAGCGGACCACTGGAGCAGTGCTCGACTCTGCAATCTCCTGAAGCTGCAGCCTGTGGAGCTGTTCAGGTCAGGTGTGAGATGAAGTTCAGCAGTCCTTTCTCCATCGACTCTCTACTGAAGAGAGACAGTCCCTCTGCCCGGACCTCCAGAGCTTCTCCTCTGTCCAGCGTGCAGATCAGAGTGGAGCAGCAGCCTCAGCCCGCACACGGACAAGTTGGGACAAAGAGGAGCATCAGCTGGGCCGAGGAGCCTCTGCACCTTCGAAATTCACCTGGAAGTTCCCCAATTTGCTCAGCAGGGGGCAGCACACACCATGGACTCAATTTTAATGGAGTTTCTCAGCCCATCAAGAGGATAGCTGCACACAATGGGCCCCCATTCCCCATCTGCACAAGAGCCAGCTCTGTGCCTTATTTCTCCAGCCCACACAGCAGTTGTATCACTTACTCTGCACCAGCTATTACTCATTATGCTCTCCGTTTTTGATTGTAAAATTGTTTCTCCAGTTGATATTTTGCACTTTTACATGTTTGTTTTTGAAGATCTTTTTTTTTTTTTCCCCTTCTTTAATCTCACACTTTTTAAAACGACACACGGCCGTAAAAATGATCTTGTGTGTTTTTAGCATATTGTTTATTTGTGAACGGTTTTGTTAGTGTATTACTTACTGTCTGAAGTAGACATTATCTCCTGAAATCCAATTTGGTGACAGAGGATTGTCTTGGCCACTGGGTTTTTTTTTTTTTTTTTGTAATTTTGGAAAAAGAATCATTGTTGTCTGAGTTTTGCATGGTCTGACCACAGAAAGTTTGAGCTTAAAAATGAAATGGCCTACATACTCACTTGTATCAAATATTGGAATAATTAAATGTCTTTTCCATATTCTATTCTCATTGTATTACCTCATAATTTGGTTGACCGTTGCTATAAAGCACATCTAATCTATAAAACCCTGACAGGACAGCTGGTATCTTTTTGGAGATAGAAAAGGTCTTGAACATCTCCTGATGCCTGTTTAAGATGTAGGCAACGGTTTAGACACACTGAACCACGTGAATGGGTTCACCCTGTTAAATGTTAACATTTGAACTTTAAACCTTGTTCCCTGCGGCTGCAGTCACCCTATATAGCTCAGTTGGTGACATAATACTTGGTTCACTGACCACAGTGGCGAGGTTGACTTGAGTAAATATGTGTGTCGAAATGCTTTTCTATTTCAAGCTTATTGGACGCCTGTAGTAATTTGCCTTAACTCTCAGGAACATAATTAGTTCGGTTCACACTGTAGCTTGCTGCTTTACTGTCATTTTCTTTTATAGGGAAAAAAATAACACTAAAATTTAAGCCATATGAAAAAAATCTACAAATAATGCTTTTTTTTAAATGCTTATTTTTAAAAAAAAAACAAATTTGAACTGTTATACAACATGGAGGGCTAAAAACATTACTCATGGATTTTAACCAAAACTTGAAGTTTAAGGGTGAAATCAAATGACTGTGAACTTGAGTGTTAAGAATGGGGATTTGGGGCTTGGTTGAGGTGAAATAACAATATTTTAATTGTCAAAGAGTGTGATTGAACCGTATATATGATCTGGTTACCTGCGCTGTGAGCGTCTGCCAGCCCAAAGAGGTCGGAGTTAGAGAAGCGGGGTGGGGATGTAGAAAGTTAAGGCAGCGATCCAATTAAAAATGACTTTAACTTAACACAAAAGCACAAACGGAACCTCTTAACCGCAAGAACATATCAAACTAGGTGCCATGTTAGCCTTAAGGTCACAGCGCATTTCCTCCTGTAGGATTCAGAGAATAGGTGAAACAATTGGAGCATAATGAAGTCAAGTGTTGATATCAACAAAATATGAACGATTATGACAAGGATTTTGGCATTTTGATGCATGTTACTGCGACCCTGCCAACTGCAGAAGAGTAATTCAAGAGCACATACACCCATTCATGGATGTATCTGCATGGGTAGTTCCTGATGGAAGTGGCCTCTTTCAGCAGCGTAACACAACCTGCTACACTGCAAAATCTGCACAGGAATAATATGGAGATGATAAATAACTGGATGTGTTGCATCCGAAACTTGGGGCCTTTTACCACAGGACACCTTTAAAGGTCTTTAATAGTTCATACTTCTGAGTCCGAGCTGTTTGGGAGGGACAGATGGAACCCACACAATATTGAGAAGTTAGTTTTGACATTGTGTCTGATCGGTGACACAGCTGCAAAGATAATGTAAGAAAAAAAAGGGAAAAAAATCACACAGGGACACATTAGCTTCTGCTTGCACATTGGCCTCTTGTACTTTGTTCTGACACACTTCCATACAATGCAAACACTCAGGAGCACACAAGTCCTGTATTAAAAGGCTATACTGGGAGGCCAGGCAGGAAAGTGTCCCATCCAGCCCCCACATTCTGCTCTTCGGCCAGGGCAGGTGGCAATTTATGACCCACTCAGTCAACACTAAACATGTGAAGCTTACAAACAGGCATGGTGCTAACGAGACTGTCATTCATGCCCAGAGTAGCAGAGGCAATTTGAATTACAGGGATGCTTGACAGTTCGTGAACACTTTACAATCACAAATAAGTCCTAAAAGTAGATAAGCAAAGCCAAATCAAACAAATAAAACAAAAGTATTACGCTGGTCTTGTATTTACTAATGATCCTGCGTGACATATCTAAGAGGGTCTAAGGCATGTGGTGTCAGTGTATGGTGTGACCCCCCCCCCCTGCTCAGCAATCAAATCAATATAAATAAATGTTCATTGTAGTCATCCACATCAGCTTAGTGAAAAACAGCTGCAATTCTACGACGGTAGGTTTTCCTCACATGAACTGCTAGCTTCAGGTCTGTTCACCATCTTGCTGGTGCATAAAAGGACATTGAATCTGCCCTTCCAAATCATTCCCTTTATTCTTTTTACACTAATATTAAGTGGATCAGCTTGTGTGCTCGGAGTCAATCAACTCTTGCTTCATCATCCGGTTTCTCTCACGGTTCAGTTCAGGAACAGATATCCCTGCATTTCCCATAGAATATGCTGGTAGAATTCAAATAGCTTTGCACCTTCAAGAATTGCTTGGCAGCCTGGCCCAGATGCATTAGAACAGGCCTGAACCATGATACCATGGCCACCATGTTATACAGAGGGGATAAGGTTCTTATGTTTGGATGCAGAGTTTTCATTTCTCCAAACAGAAAAGCTTTGAGTTAAACAAACAAGTTTTACTTTGGTCAAATCTGTCCTCCATTTTTTTTTCCAGCAGCCTTCTGACTTGTCCATGTTTTATTTAGCAGATGGCAGATAGACAGTAATCTTCTCTTTCAAGCCTTTTTCCTTGCAGCTCTGCCATACCACACCGTAGCTTTATCTTGGTGGGGAATTTGTCAAAATTAAGATGATCTGATGTGAGAGAGCTTTTTAGTTGCTTAAAAGTCCCCCTACATTCCTTTGTAACTTTATCTTGTTGGACTTTGATTTGCTCTTGGAGCGATCTTTGCTGGTCAACAACTCCCGGGAAGGGTAGCGACGAAACAGTCCATTCGATTGTGAATCAATTTCCAGTCTTTAGATGTTTTTTTATAAGCTTTTCCAGCCTGGTGAGCATCAACAACTATTTCCTGGAGTTCTACAAAAGCTCTTTTGTTTGCACCATTCTTCCAAAAATGTGTTATGAAGTTCAGACTTTGAAACTCCCATTTTTCCCATCTTTAAATGAAACAGGATGTGCATTCACACTTGCTTGCCATCCCTTTAATCCGATGATTAAAATGCCTGTATGCAATGATGCATTCAATATCAATTTTTTTTTTGGTGATCTTATGTTTGAGGTCAGTTTTCTGCTGTAGACAGATGTGTCCTGTGTGTGTTCCAGTCATACCAAACACATGATATAACTCTATCAGCTGAAATATTTACTCATATTAGCTTTAGGAGCAGCAACTTGGTTTGTGTGCTTACAAGGTGACAAAAATCTCCACTCTTGAGTCTCAGCTTCCACAGGGTGCACACATGGTGTATATGCCATTTCAGTCTCTTAATTTAAAAGAAATATATCACATTGGTAAGAATGTGCTGGAACATTTTCAGTCAACTGAATGAGAAGTCATCTTTTTATGTTCACTCCTAAACATTTCAGCCCTAACTTGACAGCCTTATCAAAAATCAGGAATTTTTATGAGATAACATCAGAGCATGTGAATCGAGGGCAAACAGATGGAGGTTTGTCACAAGACTAGAATTCACTGAACAGAGGGCAGGGAAAAAAGGAGTTGGGTGCATTCAGCAGTTGGCACTGTATGCCCACGACATACTTCCATCCCAAGGGATTACTGGTGGACGACCTAGATTGTGACACAGTCCTCCTGTCCTCCATCCTCTTTGCCTCCCTCCCTCTTCTGACTGATCAAGAGATTACACTCAGAGAGTAGTGAGCCTGGCACTCAGACAGAAACACTGAGCATGTGACTGAGTGACACACTGAGGGATGGATGAGGGACAAAACAGCATTTTTCTTTCCATTTTTGGGTCCCGCCCTCGCATTATTTTTGCGTTGCTGACACATTTTATTCCTCAAACTAAGGTCCAAATTATTTTTCAAACATCCTAGAAAAGAATTTCCCTTAGTAAGACAGATAAACTGCTTTGTTTTGAGTGTTTACGGTGTTTTTGAAAAAAGAAAATGATACAATGGGATTTCCTTCAACAAGAAATTGAAAGGTTTCTCTGTGACGTCAAGGATTAACTTCCTGGTTTGCATTGAGTAAACTGGTTCAAGCATTAATCCCCAGTCTGCTGTAAGTGTATGGAGAATCCTCTCTGTAGTATGTGTTGTACACGCCTTCTTCTATTATGACCTTACACTACGATACTCTCTGTTTGTGTTGTTATTCTATCAATCAAATCAAACATAAATGCAAGCTCAGACACTTTTAAATACTCTGATCCTGTTATTCTGATGAGTTGTTACTCTGTCAAATTAATCTCGCCGTTATCCCTTGCCTCTCCAGACAACCCGGTGTACTACTGTTTGTTTGTGTGCCTGTTCATGTTTCAGCCTAATCTCTAGACGGCTGTTCTGTCACTTGTTTACATGATGTGAGCCAAGAGAGCCCTGCACTGCACAGGATATATGAGCTAATATTAGCTCTCAAACCTCAATTTCCTCCCATGTGACTGTGAAGTCTTCCGAGTATTACTTTATATTTTACTCATCATTCTTGGTATTATTGTACCAAATACATATTACCTCGTGGTACAAATGAGATGATTTGTGAGTATTGACTGAAAGTACTTGTGCACTTTAAAATGACTATTAATGAAATATACAACCCCTGCCCATACAGGTATCCTATTACAGACACACCTGTTGTGTTATTTTCTTACAGGTACAACAGTACAACATTTCGGAAGTTGGTCCGAAACTGAGCCGATCAATATATTTATAATTTCCGTACTCGTGCCTTAATATCCCGATATAAGTAATGGAGGTGTCTTTAAAGGTGTGGCTTTCTGACGTAAGAGGATAAACACGCACCACCCGTGACATCCGTTCACAACAAACTACAGTCGGGGCAGTCACGTCTCACTCGTCTTCCTCGTCTCGGCTCCCGCCCTGCCCTCCACTACCACCTCCACCTCCCCTCCCCGCTCCGCCCTAAGAGGCCGAAACTACTGTATCATCAATACAGCCTGCAGGGCTGTGCTGCGTTCAAGCGCTGCACGAAAAACGATGCATGCACAGATTTTCTATCCTTCTTAGCTGCGCAAATTAAGCGTGTACTTTGAGAAGTTTAGTGTACTTTACCTTTCATGTCATACTTTCTTTTTTATTTTATTTTATCATGCATAGCATAATACAAATAGGACTTGGCACAAAACGAGGACATAGCATAGATAACACTGATAACACAGTGAAGTGATATGTGGTGTGTACGTGTAAAATGTGATTATGTCTGTACAACTCCTTTCAGCCTTAAATCAAAGTGCAAAAAGGGGCAAAACAGTGAAAATAATAAGATATGATAAAATAATACTACTACTACTACCAATAATAAAATAATAATAATAATAACAGGTAGGAGAGTCCCCTCTGACTGGTAACACCTGAGTAAATGCAACTTTAGAACAACTTTGTTTTGTTTTGCTTTTTAATACTACTTTTAAAGCATTTTAGAATACTGGACATTTTACATAAATAGCTAATAAAATAAACGTAAGAAAACGTAGTGAACTACAACACTGAATAATTGTTTGATGAATGATGCGTATCAAGGGATCATACTAATAACATTGAAGCACTTCTGACTTTGGTCTGAATTCAAGGCTATTTCATGACAAATTTCAGAAGAGTGGTGTTGTCCCTTTTTATCTTCAGTGTGGTTATTCCCCACTGCCCTCCACCTCCACCTCCATCTTTTCCTGACTCTTTAAAAGTTTTGGCTAAACACAAAAGAGGTCATGACACAAGTGTTTTCTGCTTTGAACAGTCATTTTCACGTAAAATGACTGTTTTGTCAACACAAGGATTTAGGTCATCAGTAAATAAGATTAGCTGTAAAGCATTACTTATAGAATTTGCACCAGTGTGTGATTAATCAGGCCCAAAGAGCAAGACTAATGCAAACTCATACTGATGCCACCTTTAAATGACCTTATTGCATTTTGAAAAAAAACATTTCAATTTTGCTTTCTCTTCTTAATTACAAGTACTGAGAAAGGAATTGAACTTTGATTTATGGCAGCCATATGGGATTATATTACATGCTTGTGAGAAGCGCTGTTTGTTTGTCTTCACTATAAGGTTAATGCAGAATCATTAACAAGCGGGCTATTTGGGTCAGCGGCTTATTTGTAACTATTAACAACAATGCAGGCAGTAAAGTTGGCTGCACACTTAAAGTGCCACAACTTTGTGTCTTTTCCCAAAACAAAAGGTCAATCATTGATTTGAAGATGTGGCCGAGCAGTGCAGTTTGGGTTAGCCTGCACAGAGTTAATTAGTTGTGAGTTTTCCGTGGCTGCGAAGGAAATTTGTAACTTTGAGGACATTTGGTTAGTCATTCTCCTTCCAAAGTAGTCTTTGTCCTCTGTGCTGGATCTGCTTTGAAGCAGTTTGGGGAGTGTTGAATGTACTTTAAATCAAGAGGAGCTTCCTGATATTTTGAAATGTTTACGTAAAAAAGTTTGCGACTCATGCTGAGAAAGAGAATATCATGCATATTTCCTCAATATTCAAGAGACCTTCATTTGACCTTTTATTTTCTCAAAGCATCGAAAGTCTAGTTGTTCAAAGGCCTCGGCTCTAATTCCTCTCCTTACCAATTTAGATCCATGACTATATTCTGTTTGAGTTTCTACTGATGGCCTTCTACCGTCATATACTTCCATCCCTTATATCTGTTTCATCTGACACCCCTTTAACCCAAATCCAATAATCCAAACAGCTGTGTCCACTATTTATGTATAAACATAAGCTAATTTTCCTGTTTGAAGGGTCAGTGAAAACAGAATTCCACCCGTGACACAGCAGGGGCTGTTATCACAGTAAACAGAACAAAGACCACCATCGTCATGTTTTTTTTTCCGTTTTTTTTTTTCTTCTTTGTCCTGTCATCAGGCTCTGATGACCCTTTCACTGAAGGAACTGAATTGTGCTGTGGAATGAATGTCCGCTCAATGTTTCACATCCATGAATCTAATGGGGTGCGGTCTGGCCCACGAGCTGCAGGCCTGTCAACCTGACCTCACATTTTTTCCTCAGGAATCAACACTGAGGCTGGTTAGATGCACTTTCCGCTTCAGCAAGCAGTCCAACTTTATATGCAGAGGCTGACCCTCTCTGGAATCTTGTGCTGCTGCCAGGCCTACACGCAAATTTTAAAAAAAAAAAAACAAGAAAAAAAGTTTGTAATTTGCTAGAATTCTTACACATGTATCAAATGGAGCAGTAACGGACTGAAAGGAGCATTCCTGGGTCGTATCCATTGTAACCTTGCGCTGCTCCACGTGAACAACCTCTCAGAGAACTACTTCAGCTTTGATTGCGCCTGTCATTGGTACTTACTGTGCCCAGGTGTGTTTACTGTGTCTATACTTGGGGCTGGTGATAAAGATATTAGCACTGTGATGGAGAACTGGATGAACAGCTGTGGCCCTGAGAGGATTACGGTTAGCTCAACTCCACTCAATGTTTGTGTCTTCGTGTCTTATGCAACACACAATGAGTTCACTCCGGTGAATGTTTGTCTCACGTACTGCCGCCATCCTCATCGTACTCAGTTGTAACTGGGTGGTGGCTGTTATGTTTTTTCTTCTTTAATGATTCACCGAATCTAGAATTAGCATAAAAAGGCATGGCGCATAATGGTTTGTCCTTAGACAATGTGAACACACAACTGAACACACTTTGATTTGATTCTGGTCTTGTGACTATGTCTTTCAGAGAAAAAAGGTTAATGATTTTTTTTCAGGAGCTTTAATGGATAAACAGGCATTGTTTGTCTTGTTCCTCTGAGAGTGTTTCAGCCGACTGTCGGTGCAGTCATGGCCTTTAGCTCTGTGTGTGACTCTGAACGCGGACACATTACGAGCCTCTGGGCACAGACTCGTAAAAGGGAACCCACACTTTCCTCTTCACGAGCAACACACCTGGACTGAGAGAGGCACAAACTAACCCATCCGGTGATCACTTTGAGCATATTTCATGTCAGTTTGAGTCTTCTCAAAGCTATTTCAGTACATTTTGATTCCCTTTTCAGATCTTTTTAGCCTATTTGCTCTTTTCTTAGACATTCAGATATATGTGAGTTGATAGACAGTATCTTTATTGATATTTTGAGCTTCTTTATTTTGGGTCACTTTAAGCCCTTTAAGGTTGTTTTGTGTCACTATGACTTTTGACCTCTTTGCATTTGTTTTGAGCTAATGGTGGTTTGTTTGACAAACAAGTCAGGTGTCACTTCATGGAGAAGTCTCGTGGACCAGGGTCTCCTTTACCTTGACCTCCTCCTCGTGCGCTGTGGGGCCAGTCAGCAATCCTCCGTTAACTCCAACTCCCTTGTATTTCTGAAAAGCAAACTTAATGATAACGATAACAATGTTTTTGTTTTTTTACCTTTATTACCTTTCATGTACAGTTTATGGATCAGTGCTTTCTGTTGCAATTACAGTTTAGTTCATTGTAAAAACTTGACTTTGGTTCATTTAACCTTTGCACCCAGTAACTCACAGACCAAATAAACAATGTTATTAAGGTTTTACTGCTCCATGATGGCTGTCATATATCAATAACTTTAACCAAGCCTACTTAGTCACTCAGTAACAATTTATCAACATCAAGAGAAAAGAGACAAATCTTATCGTTGCAGTTACTGCACCTTATTAAGACAATCAGTATATCGAATTCAGGTCATGCTGAGGGAAATTTCCGAAGCAGGTGGCTTAAAGAAAGTCACTTTCCAGCCGACTAAAAAGCCACTTATTTGTTTGTTGACCTTTAAGAATTTTCAATAATTACATGACGCACAAATTCCTAAAAACAAATCATAGTGTAGTGAACTTAATGAACTTTTGTGAACTTTTCTCCCGATTTACAAGAGACAAAACTCAGCTTTAAGTCGTGTGTAATGACTTAGCTGGAACTGACTACACGTGCAGCTTTGGAAAGCAACGTTTGGACTTTTTTGTGAACACTAAAGTGTGTCTACAGACATCACAACCTCACTGACATCTTACTAATCAACCAAAAGTACAATCCAATCATTTTCTGCCACAAATTCACATTCCATTACACACCTCTTACTACGTGACCTACAAACACATTTCATGTCATGTGTGTGTGAATCACACACTCCTCTTACAAGCCTGTTGCATCAGTGGTTTTCATGACCGGTTGGATCTTGCTTGGAGACCTACAAAGAACCTGGGATGGGTGTGTGCAGTGAATAAACATGAGACAGAAAAAGATGTCAGGAAACAGTTGACAGTCAGGTTATATTCAATGTAAATGCTTCCGCAGCAGGGAGGATGGGCTCTTCTTCTTTTTTTATTTTCTGCTCTGTTTGCACTGAACTTGGAGACCACCATCTGGCAGCTAGACAATAAAGGGTGCAGGAGACAGGTTTATCCTGTTGTACCACTAAATGTATACTTCAGACCTACTGCTTTAGAATAGGAGAAAAGGTTTTCATTTCTTACTGGGTTTCGATATAGGGTTCAGATGTTGAATGTGCCTGTTTTAGTTTTGTTTATGAAAGGATCCGTCACCAGTTAATGCGTTATCTCTCATAAGTCAACACTGCAAGGTGCAGCAGTAAAGTGTTTCATGGTGAGAGTGACGAAACGAGGACATAAAATCAATGTTTTTTTCTTTTTTTTTTTAAATTTCCTTTAAATCAAAGTTGTGAAATTAATTAGATTAAACTTGTATCTTCAAAACCTTGAATCCTTCGATAGTCTGAAAATGTGTGACAGGGTGGGGCCCATGTCTGAAAAGCTGTTTTATATGCTTTATAGAACGAGGCAGCCTCTCCTGCGAAGAGTAATCAGTCCGGTGAAAGTCCACTGGCTTTATCAAGTATTGAGACATCGTGTGGCCCACAACTTCCACACTCCACACTTAACAATTCACAGTGGCTGTAGAGTCATACACGTATAAAGATGTTCCCCATATTGAAAAAAAAAATACAACGGTGTATTGTCTGCATGGATATTTTAGTTTGACTTCTGTCTGTCCGATCAGCTCGTGATGCTTTGCAGCATAGCTAGAAATGAAATTAGCTTTGCGGCTATACTTTCCCCCTCCAATGCAGCTATTGTCCGATGTGTTCCTATTGAGGGCCTCACATTACAAGTCGACAGTGCGGCTATTGTATCCTGAAAAGGACCTTTCACACACTCATTGTCAATACTAGCACTTATTGGCAGATTCACAGGGTAACAGTCACACTCTTGCAGGTGTGGAAATTTCCATCAAGGGCCCCATGCTGCAGGACATAATTAGTCAATGAAATTAAAGGATTTGGCATAGTAAATAACCTTCTCAGGCGATGTCGATGCATGCATTTTCAGAAAGCCCAGCACTCAGGTTTCAGATATCTATTTCATGGGTGTGCAGCCACTAAACGCCAGAAAAGGTCCCTCAACACACAATAATTCAGATGGGGAATGTATTTGAAGTCAGAGAAACATCTGCACAGGTACTCCCAGAATTAACATGCTTCTGCTCTTTAATTGTTATTACTTCTGCATGACAAGCCAGCTTTAATGTGACAATACCAGCGTGCTGTCAAGGAAAGGCATATGGTCCGAGGTGAGGGAAGGGCTTCCCTTTGTACAGACTCTCGTCTTGGCCTCAAATCAAGGTTCCAAGCCTGACTGCATTCCTTATCCAATGGCTCAAACACATTTTGGAATTGTGTCAGCTGTTGCAACTGCAAGAATGCACTTCTCAGAGTTCAACTGAGAGGAATTCTAGGTTGCAGGGGACTGGGGATCAATATTCACGCCAATCGCACCTCACCATGAAAGCAAACTGTCCCTTGTGAAACCACTGAATGTGCAATGAGGGCATAGTGAGAATACACACGAACGGGTGATAGAGATGCCAAATTACACGGGGAACTGAATGCCCAATAATTCCAAATAGATTTCTGAAATTAGGAAACCAAAAGTGAGAGTTACATTAAGTATGAGAGCTAAGCAGATAAGTGAGGTGGGAGTTATGTGTTCCAGTGTTCTCCTTGGCTTCCTCATCTTGCAACCGCTGGAAAGAGTGGTAATCGCACAGTTGCTATTGCCCAATAGAGACAGCAGTGGAAGACAGTGGGCTGGGCTCCACGCCCCCTTCTCCCCAGGCTTAATAAAATTCCCTCATACATCCGCTTTGGGCTTCACGTTATAAACAAAGCGACGCCTTTGTGACAGCAACAGTTTGTCCTGATCTAAAGGAGAGGAAAAGAAAATTATTGTGGACTTTTTGTGAGGTTTGCCACTCAGGACAATCAGCAGCTAAAGCAACAGGTAGGCTTGTTCTCCACACACCATATTTATTTTTTATTACCATGTTAAAGGGACTGGGCGCTTGCAACCCAGTCGGGATAGTTGCATGTCTGTGCACGTTGTTGTTCTTTTTTTGGCTGCGGAACTCTCTGGAATTCATTTCTACAATAACAAGAACAAAATAGGGGATTCTTTCGTCTTCCTTAATATGAAGATGAACTTTTTATTTCATTTGTCAAAATTGTGTACAGTACGTTATTTTGTTGGGGCTGTCGGTAAAGCATATTGAATGTATGAATTTATGCATAATGCATCTTTAAACCAAAGAAAAAGCGCACTCGTGCTGGAGGGACGACATGCTTTTCACACGTGTCACTGGAGGCACGCACAGACGCTCCTAAAAAAATCATGACGTTTCTATTTGTCAAACAACAAAACAATGTTAGCCCTACAACTGCAGAACAAATCCTCTTTACATTTTAGGCCTGATATTAAAAGCAAATAAACAAAAAAACATGCATGAGGGCTGCGGGATGGGGGAGGGGAGTTAGGGAGGCGCGTCTAACTTGGCAAATAAAAATGTGAAATTTTTTTTCTTTCTTTTTCTAACCCCCGATGCATTTTTCAATCTGCCAAAAAGCAAAGCTCATTCCCTGTTTTTTCTTCTTTTTTTTGTTGTTTTTGTTTTTTCCCTATCAAAACAACCTGCTTCCTGTCAGATATCCAGCTAATTCAAATGTTGACATTAATCCGCTCTTTAGTGTGAAAGATGACCAATCTGATCTCTGGTCTTCTGTGCTGTGGGTGATCCAGGAGGATTCATGTCACTATAAACAACAGCGAGCCATCATGCTGATTGCGTCTCTTTCTTACTGCTAATGAATCCCCTGTTGTACACACCCCCTCCCCAACTCCCCCTCACACCCGCACACCATTTTTTTTAAACCTCTCATTTCACCGAAGACTCGAAAATGATAAATACATTTTACTCCCTGCAAATGTAGGTCGTTGGCATCTTAATCCAGTCCTGCTGTTGCTTTGCTGATATTTCAGAATCAGGGATTTGACTGATTAAGTGAGTTCTCAAAGATTAGAGAAGCAATCATTGTTTCTGCAGATGGAGGCATTTGAAGAAGGGTCGCCTGGTCTTGATAGTGGGCTTTCTAAAATTGTGTCTCACTGTCCAAATCTAATCGGTACATGTGCTTGTCTTTCAGCCAACAGAGTTTGAGTTCATGCTGTCTTGTAACTTAAATTCACTGGGTTAGAGCAGCATGTCATATCTTTGGGTTTACAGTGGGGAAAACTAGCACCAATGTGTTATGTGGGCCTGAACAGCTGTTCATGTTGTTTTTCACATAAAGCTTGAAGCTCTTTATCCCGCTGTCAGGTGTCACTTTTTTCTTTCCAGAAAGTCCACTTTTCAGGAACTAAGCCATGAGGCTTATGCTTGTTGTTAGAGCTCGATAAAGCCAATCAGGTAGAGGCTTGAATACTGTACCAACAAGTGTGGCTGAGAGTGTAGTCTTTGTTGTGAATCAGATTTTTTTTTTTTGTCTTTGTTGGCTTTTTTTTTCTTTTTTGAATTGTACATTTTAGGTCCTCCCAAACATATACTCTCCCGTTTCCTCTTCATGCTTGCGTAACACAGTCTCAGTTCTGCCAGACCAATACTGTTTTAGTGTTGTTGTTTTTTTGTTTCCATTTCCCATTCAGCATGCTGCTATATGAGCAAAATCCAACATGTTCCAGTAGCAAATTTGCATGTTTGAGCACGTTTGTCTAGGCTGTGGACAATATGCAACCGTTTCTAGTGTTTCCAGTTCACCACGATCTGTTGAAGGAAAACCCTCTGCTGCAGCATTTTGAAATGGTTTCAGACATTTGGAAAGTCTCTAACCAACATTGTCTGCAAAATGTGGACATGGCTTTATGGACTCGTGTTTTTCTTTTTTCAGTGCACATTATTTGACATCTTTAAAATCGATATCTAAATTTGAGCTTCTTGTGTGTCTGTTGTTTCTTGAGATAGGAGCCTCTGGGGAGTAAACTGGGACATAAACATAAGCTCAGCACAGCGAGCCATTCGAAACGCACTGTAGGTGTAAACAGCAGGTGACCTACATTTCTCACCCAGACTCTGCTGCCAACATGGTAACAGGTGGGGATGGTAGCTAACTGCAGAGGAGGTCCATGCTTCTCTTTAATTTAGGTTAATTTCTTTAAGGATCTAACCGTTTTGATTTTAGTTGACTTTTTCTTGTGCTTTATCATCCAAATTAGATCGAACAGTTGTTTTCTTTCTTTCAGTGTGATCATAAACATGACTTTTCTCACGTGGCTGTGGAATCTCAGCGGGGGCTGATCTCTTGCCCTCTTCAACAAAGCTCTTGCAGTGCAGCAGTGGCCATGTTTTAGAGCGCAGACAAATGAACCTGTTGTTTGATACTCCTCTTCCTCTGCACCATTGTGAGATCTGGCTGGCGCTGGACTCGCTCTCCTCAGTCAAAGGGGGCATGTGTGCACATGTTCGTGTGTGGAGGGGGCGTATTCTGCCGGATGACCTTTGTTAAAGCCTAATGGATCACTTCCTCTAAATGACCATCTTGCTCTGACAAACTCAGCATATTTTGAGGTTGATGAATTTCTGCTGTGGCTGTATACAAAGACTAATGTGGCAAAGGCTTGGAGAACAGAACACGCAGTGAAAGGCTGGGAAGAGCAAACATAGGGGCTGGAACCAAGATAAATGGAGAAAAGTTGCAGAATGCACAGGGCTAGAAAGCGAGCTGGGACTGAAAAGAGGCTGGGAATGTTTTGCTGGGAACCCGGGTATCTGTTGCTTCCTGTGTATATGGATGTGTGTGTCTGTCAGTCATTCCCTCCTTCAGCTGCGGAGATGAGGGCAAGCCCCTGGCTCTCGGGAGCCACCAGGCCTGTGGACAAAAGCCCCTCTTAACTGGCTAATTTAATTTGCATTCACAGTCACAGTCTCAGTCTCCATGCTCTACTCCGACAAAGAAGTATGATCTCCACAGCTTGGCTTCCTTTTTTCTTTTTTTCTTCCTTTTTTCTTGATCTTCCTCTTTATCTATTCCTCTCCTTCTCATGACATGGTCATATTAAACTGTGCTTGTGTGTTTGACTTGAGTGCCTTATCCTCAACTTTGACCAGATTTCAGAGGTGTGTTCTGTGTATTAAGTTGTGTACCATCAATAGTTGGGCTGTCTCTCTGATAAGCGCAGTTCTCTAGCGTGGATCTTTAGATTACCCGCATGGTGCTGCAGATCACACCTGCCGGACTTTGGATGGTTTTTGTCCTTTTTAACCTGAGGCTTCATATGGGAGGGCAGATAAGAGACACACCCAGCCCAGTTCATGCAGTTCATCTTATTGTCTAAAGCTCTGCTTTCTAAAGTCTGCTAACGCTCCCTTTTAAAACGACATTTGATACTCACGATAACATTTCAAAGAACCCCACTTTATGCTTTTCTGGAATCTTGATAAAACCAGCTATTTAACCAAACTTCAAGTTACTGCTCATTATCTCAGCGTGTCTTCATTTTTTTCTGGACTAATTATTCTGTTTTCTTTGCCTTCCAGACTCTGCAGCTCTCTGAAATGGATGACATCCAAGTTGTTGAGTCCAAACCCCTGCTGGTTGACAGGGAATTGCCGGTATGTATGTTAGAAAAAGCAGCAAGCCACTTTGTTGTTGTGTTGTGACATTTGTAAGGCACTGGATAAGGCTGTAAAAACAGGATTCTGCACCAAATTAACGTGTTAATTATTAGAAAGACTTCATGCTGAAAATAAAATTCTTCAATTGTAGATTCAATTTCTTTTTTTTTTTTTTTTTCTGCAGAGTTGTGCAGTTGAAACTGTGCTCATATATATATATATTCAATTATTTTGTGTAATTGCATTAGATTTATGCATTCATTACTGTTCTCTTCTTCTTTTAGGGTCTGAGAGAGGCAGTGCAGCAGCTCGTTGTCAAGGTATGGTTTCAGACACAAATTCCTAGAAATTAGTTCCTGAGTTCTTATCCCCACCTGCTATAGCATCACTTGCATGCCATATATACAATACAGGTTGTATTCATACACAGGTTTACTGTGTATTATATTGTTAAATTGTTTCTAGTACCACATAGTGGCTTATTTAAGAAAGGGGGTTGGAATCTCAGCCACTCCTTACCATTGCTGTTGTGAGTCTCATCTACCGTGGTGAAGACTTCTCGTTCACTGATTTTTATTAAGACAAATCCAGGCTCCACTAATTCAGTCATCTACTGGAAGTGATAAAACGCATGTCGTTTTTGTGTTTCTGGATAAATACATGGCAGAAAACATTTTCCTGCTTAAGAGAATCAATCTGTTTTTTAGGGTAAACATGAAAGTTCAGTCAATGTTTTTTTCCTTCTCCAGTCCTTAAAATCTATTTTTGTCACACTAGGCTGTGGGGTCAGAGCTGGTTATTGGTCATCGGTCATGACACTTGATCAGGGGAAGGGGGGGATTTGCCTCCCAACTGTGACGGATCTAATGAGAGAAGGTTAACTCGTGCTTGAAGGACCCTCGGGAGACTCTTGTGTCTTGTGCAGACTAATTTATTGCATCCATCCAGCTTAGTTTTTAAGAACAGAATAGACCATACAGGTTTACTCTGTTTTCACCAAGTTCTCAAGGTTGTCCAATGGCAGGTCATGTGTTACACTCATTTACTGGTCTACATGTCTATTTTTACACATCCCATTATGGTCGAGACATCACACCTCCTCTCAGTTACAGAAGGGTGAAGGAATTCAGATCATGCAAGGTCTTTTCTCTGTAATTGGAGAGGGGGGGCCCCTTCAGTCTTTCTTTCACTTGCTAGACACTAAGTCATCACATTCTTAGCCTCTCCCCTATGACCTCAGAGACACTAAAAAAAAAAAAAACCTGCCTGGGGATCCCACCGTAGAAGGAAATTCCTCCACACTGAATTAGATCACCTGAAGTAACCGGGGCATGAATCTGGTGGCTTGGATTGTAATAATTGGTGACAAAGGATTAATTAAGAGTGATGAAAATGGGGCTTTTTCTTGTCACAGAGTGCATTTCTTCAAAGGATGTCATGCAAATGCATTTAATGCTAGTTTGTTGGATGTCTTTATTTGCAAGTGAATCAACACGCGTGCAATTGTGCACACATGTGTTGGAGGATTATCTTGCTGGCATAGCCTATGTGCCCAAGTGTGGCTCGCAAAGGTGGAGGGCGGGTGGAGTGCGACGTGGTGAATCCTGTTAGTTTCAGCCAGTAAATGGGTTTTACACTTCCTTGGATGTTCCCTCTTAAGCACATCCCAGTTAATGCTGCAGTCAAAACAGGCTGGAAAACAAACCAGCAATAAGGTCACTTTGCACACTTGACCGAGAGGTTAAGTCACTGTGGCACAACCGTTTTAATTTCAGGGATAAGATTATTCATTCAGATTTCCTTAGTATCTGTGACCATAAACTAATTTATAAAAACAAACAAAAAAAACAAACAAACAAAAAGCACTGTCAAGACAAATTTGTTTTTTCTAAAATAAATATTCCTTTAGATTGCCTTAGTTTATGCAGGTCCATTTTTGCTGACTGTGCAGAGGTAATTTGAGGAAATACCTCATCAAAAAAGCCTTTTGTAGGTCTTTTGAGGCTTAAAACAATGAAATGCAGTAAAATTTTCTTTTTGTAATGGCATCGATTCTAACTTTAAAACGATTCCTACGTTTTGCTGAGTAATGGCTGCTGCCTTGTCATTTATCATCATGCTTTACCACTGATCATACACACCTACTTAATGATGCCCCTCCCATCTGATATTGGCTGATCCAATTTAGGGATCTCTTTATCTAGAATTAGCTTGTTTTGACCAGCCTGCAAGGCACCCTGGGAGGCTGGGGAGCTTAGGCCAACTGGTAAGCAAGGGGGGTATAAAATGCAGCTCTCAGCACAGGGCTGAACAACTTCAGCAGCTTACCAAGTGTTGGATCTATAGCTCGGAGAGCCACAGTAACCAGTTTTCAGTAGCGAGCGGTGTGCAACTCATCTCTTGCAAACATGGTTCTGGAAGATTCTGATGTGGAAATGATTGTTGCTGAGATTGAAGTCAGCGTGAGTAGATTTTTTTTTTTTTTTAGGGGATTATGC